>NC_139173.1:12330203-22330203 GCF_965202585.1 Thalia democratica | reverse complement strand
TTGTATTTTCCAATACTAATTAAACTAAATTTAAGAAAAATTGTAAGAGCGTTTTTCTAAATAAGTCTTACAGATATTTTACGAGCATATAGTTAATTTTATAGGCAGATTTATAAATTTTTCAAAAAACATAAAACTTTAATGTCAATTATTTTCCTTATCTTAAAAGCTATCTAAAACTTTTTTTTTTATTTTAGATAACGCACCTTTGTCTTTAATAAAAAAAAATTGGTTTTGGGTTTGAATTGTTTCATGGGGTCCCTCCAAAAATAAAGGGTTTTTTTTTTTTTTCATTATTATGGTATTAAAACCAAAAATAAATATTATTTTATTTTTATTTTTTTCCCTTAGCTTGCATGTTATCTAAACTCTTATATGTTTATTTTATAAATAATGTTAATATCTTTTACGATTTGGCCCCAAAGCAAAATGATGTATATTACACTATCATTTGCCTTGGCCATTTCCTAGACAAAAAGTTGATAAAAGGAAAAAAAAATAATAAGAATGTGAATTACAACAAATTAAATTAAATTATTTTAGTTTGATTAAATTTGTTGTAATTCACATTCTTATTAATTTTTTTTTTCTTTTATCAATTTTTTATCTAGGAAATGGCCAAGGCAAATGATAGTGTAGTATACATAATTTTGCTTTGGGGCTAAATCGTAAAAGATATAAACATTATTTATAAAATAAACATCTAAGAGTTTAAATAACATGCAAACTAAGGGAAAATATAAAAAATATAATATAAAATAATATTTATTTTTGGTTTAAATACCATAATAATGAAAAAAAAAAAAAAAAACCCTTTATTTTTGGAGGGACCCCATGAAATAATTCAAACCCCAAACCAATTTTTTTTAAATTAAAGACAAAGGTGCGTTCTCTAAAATAAAAATAAAAATTTTTAGATAGCTTTTAAGATAGGAAAATAATTGACATTAAAGTTTTATGTTTTTTGAAAAATTAATAAATTTGCTATTAAATTAACTTTATGCTCGTAGATATTTTTTGTAAGTTTTTGCAAGCAATTTTTGACAAAAAACTTTGAAGAATTTTTTGTAGTTTTTAAACTGTAAAAGGCAGAAACTGGTTAGGTTTAAACTTACATAACTTCTTAAATGCTTGAAGCAGAAAAATAACAAAAACAATTTTGAAACAAAGAAATCAAGTTCTGTCTAACTATTTTTAACGCTTAGTTTGATTTTCTTTTCAGCAAAATTATTTCATTTTAATCAATGGCCGATTGAACCACGTTTTCAGCCCACTGTGGTATAGTTACTCCTTTAATATAAACATTTTGTACTTCTTAACCCAATAAATATCTTTTTATCCTTCCATAATAAAGAATTCAAAACCTAAAAAATCAAAATCAACTAAACAGATGTTTATAGAACAATAAATTAACTTCATGCTCAAAAAAAAAAACGTTTAGGCACGGGCGATCACGGGTTCAACAGGCGGAGAGAGTACATGGCTAAACCACTGCTGAAAAACGGCATCACCTCTGTCCTGATAGAGAACCCTTTCTACGGGCTGAGGAAGCCGAAGAACCAGTGGCGGTCCTGCTTGCTGCACGTCAACGACCTCTTCATAATGGGCTGCTGCCTCATACTTGAGTCCACCGTCCTCCTCCACTGGCTCAAAGGGCGGCAGTTCGGTCCGCTGGGCGTGACCGGCGTGTCCATGGGCGGTCACATGGCCAGCCTGGCCGCCACCGGGTGGCCCGAGGAGCTGGCGGTGGTGCCGTGCATGTCGTGGACGTCCGCTTCCGTGGTGTGGATCGATGGGGTGATGAGCAGGAGCCTGCCGTGGCGGCTGCTGGAGAAGCAGTACGGCGAGAACGAGGCTTTCGAGAAGGAAATTTGCTCGCAGCTGGAGAAGTCTCCCTGCGAGGAAGCTGATGATGTTTTTAAGAGGAAGTCGCCAAGCTGGTTTATTAAGAGTGAGTGCTCGATCTATTGAGAGTATTTTATACTCTTTTTGTTCGAATTAAAAGAACCTAAATTACCAATCGTAGTATTTTATAGATAAAGTTTTCTTAGTTTTACATTCTGTTAGCACTTTCTGTTATACATTAAACAGTATTTTTATGTACCATAAAATATTGTGTTGAGTGCATATGGTATCAAAAAAAAATCTGAGTTTATAGCTCTATATATAAAAGGAAACTAAGTTTTATCAAAAAAGATTGTATCAGTTTCTTTTATAATTAAAACAAAGCAATATATTTTACATTTTAAGACATTTTTACCAAAAGGCTTATAAATTACTTAAAGTGATTTAATTGTTTTCTGTGTACACAAATTTTTAATTAAACTGTATACTACTCCATAACTCCATAACTCCATACTCATAACAATACTCCATGTGTACTCCATAACTATTTCATTCTCAAACCAAAATACCGGTATACGCACTTGAAAGCACACGCGGCCCTTTGTAATGCAAGATACCACTGCAGACAACAAGCAGGCAGTGGGAAGCGAGAAGCGACGACTTGAAACGGTTTCCTTCATGAAGAAGCTCATGGACGAGTTCACCCACCTACAAAACTACTCCATTCCCGTTTCAAACGGCAAGTTCGCCACCTTCGTCATCGCCACCAACGACGCCTACTACCCCCAGCTCCAGCTGAAGCCCATGGACCAAGTGTGGCCCGATTGCCAAGTTGGTTGAATTGGTGTTGATTTTTTGAAAATTAAATTTTAATATGTTTACTTGTTAGCTTAAGATTTTTTAAATGTTTTTAAAATAAAAGAATGAAAAATTTTCTGACCAGCTTACCTGAAACAAAGTCTATAAATGTTTTACAAATTATTGAAAGCCCTATATTTTTTATAAGAAATGAAAAGTTACACAAACTTTTATGTGCTATTTAAATTAAGATTAAACAGTAAAGGTTAATTTTTTAGATTGTATATATTCTAAAATAATTTAAAAAAATTTAGGTTAGAAAAATAGACACTGGTCACGTACTGGGATTTCTTATTTACCAAAGAACTTTCATCAAGGCAATTGTGGACACCTTCAACAGACTGCTTGTGTCATTGGATGAAAAACCTCTGGGAGATGTAACGCATCAAAACGTTGATAAAACTGCGCAAGATAATAAAATTGACAATAAATCGACTAGTTGGGCGTCTGCTCTGTCGAACTTGCAAAGAAAAATTGTGACCAAGTTATGATGAGTTATATGGTCTTGTAATTTGAAGGAGATTTATTAATTTAAAAAAGTACAGTGAATGTGAACGAAGTACTGCAATTAAATAAGTTTTAAAGTGTTTTTTGCATCGGTTCTATTTTATAAAAACAAAAGTAATGATTGTTTGATATGTTTTGTTCAAATGTAGCAAATTTTTTTTTTCAGTGTATCTTAAAACTGTTAGTTTACGTGTTTTTTTAGATTTAAGTTTGGTGCTACTATTAATTACTTCATTAAAGTTATTGAGTTTTAAATGTAAGATTTAAATCACAAGTTGTTTCAAAAAAAAAAAAAACTTAACGCATAATTTTAGTATTTTTGCTATATACTCAAAAATTGAAAGTATTAATAAAATTGGTACAATACTCTGAACTAAAAATATTTTTAACTAAATGTTTATGACAATTTTTTAAAATACCTTTAATTTATACTTTTTTGATAATTGACAAGTATTAGATTGTGTAAAACTTTATTGCAATGAATTAATTTTATGAAATATGGAATATAACTTGTTATTTATAAAAAAATTAAAAAACTAAGCAATTTTTTTTGTTCCAAATTTTCTTTAAAAAAGTTCTAAAACTTTATAAGCAAGTCCATAAAAAATTGAGATATTAACAGAATTTTTAACTGTTCATTATCGATATAAGTTTGAATTATTGTTTTTAAATCCAAATAATTGAAAACATTAAAGTAGCACTGACTTTATAAAATGATAGCGATGTTGAATACTATTTGAGCAATATTTAATTGTCAACGTGTAGTAAATTTAGTTGCAACAAAACTATCAATAATTGTTTCAAAGAAAAACGCTTTCTTACATTTTTTTTTAATTTTAGACAGCTTCAACAGTCTTTGCCTAACATAGTTTAAAAAGCTCATATTATACGCATATTGACTCAAATCATATTTTTTAAAGGTATAAATCTTTTACTTATGTAACAGGCATAGTTTTTTGAAACGTACTTGATAATAATTCATCAGATTTTGAAAACAGGTTTAGATAAGTATTGTGTTGAAAGTTTTGAGTTCAACAAAGTGCAGTCATGAACAGATGTCTACTTCAATTTAAAAATTCACTAAACCTCCAATGTTTTAGGTAATTGCTAAATTATATTGCTTGGTAAATTTCATTAAACGATACTGTGTGTTTATAACACAGTTAAATACTTTTTTTTTTGAAAATTATTGTACGCAGTGTTTATGTATTTTTATTCTATATATGTATATAAAAGTTATTGTAAACTAGTTAAAAATACTGTACACAAAAAGCTTCTATTAAAAGTTCGTTTTAGAAAAAGTGTTTTTTTTTGGTTTTCATTGAAAGTCAAACATTTTTGTTTATATATATCACATGTTGATAAAAAATAGTTGATGATCAAAAAGTTTACTTTTATAAACTATAAAAAATATAAGTTATAATATAAAAGCTAACTTTCCAACAGCTTGACTAAAAAAATTATTAAACATTCAGAATTTTTATATTTTCTATTTAAAAACTGTCAACTGCTACATGTAATATACCAAACTAATTCAAAAAAACTGAAGAAATTTCTAAAACCGTTTTAAAAATCTTCATCTCAACAAAGCGTCACCGAAATTGTTTTCCACAGCGCGGCAAGGCACGTTATGACGTCACACAAGCTGTCGCTCCCCAACGTGTACCAGTACGACAACCAGACGTTCTTCGACGGGGTGCGGTACGGGTACAAGGAGGCCAAGTCCAACATCAACAACCAGCACAAGAGGTCAGACTTCCTCCTCAAACGGTCCGGACTGCAGAAAATGAGCAAGGTTCCTTGTTGGTGTTTTATTTTGTGTGTTCCTTTGAAAGTTGAAAAATTTTTCTATTACTACTTAATATGAGCAAGGTTCCTTGTAACTGATGACATATTTTCAAAAGACTTGTAATTTTTTGTACAAAGTGCTTTAAGTAAACGTGGATGTTTTTTATTTATTTAGAAAACGCTTTGTGAGTCCAGTCAAAGCGTTTGTCTTTTTTTTTACTTATTTTGTTCAAATCGTTTTTAATTGAATTTAATCCAACTATGTTCTATTATTTTCAGCGAGCTTCTCTTCAGGTAATTAAAAAGTTAAGTACAGTAGATTACCGCTTAAGTACGCACTTTTTTAAGTACGCACCCCGCCTTAAGTACGCACTTATCTAGAAAGACAAAAAAAATCCAAATTTTTTATATATTAAAAATTTTTTTTAAATATATTTGTTGTATTTACTTTCACAATTTTTAGTTAGGGTGAGTAATCCTGAGTAGTCTAAGTGGCCTGAGACTGTGACAGTCCTGTTATTAAATGCTAATAAACTAAATACTTATGTAGTGGTTGCAGAAAAGTGAAAAGAATAATGATATTTGAGCTGTAAGGCTATAAAATAAATAAATCTAGATGACAAAGTTAAAAAAACCTACAAATACAACATAGTTAAGTCATAATTTAATTTAAATGTGCACACATTGATGTTTTGAAAATGTTTGGTAAACACAATGTAGTTTGGTACTTTCCCTCTTACAAAACAAAATATGGAAAATATGGATTAATATTCTTTTTTATATCATTGACTTACATTGACTTTCTATATTAAATGTATGTATTAATTATGTAGAAACTTTTTATAGAAAAAACAAATCATTTTAAAATCTATTAAAAAATTTTGCAGATTAGAATTATGTATTAAATGTTATTCAAAATAAAAAGACTTGTTTGTTTGTATTAATTATTTGGTGGTTAGTTGTAAGAAAGAAAACAAACAACTAAATTTCATATTATACTATGTCGTCAAAAAGTACGCACTACCCGTGCTAAGTACGCACTTTTTGGTCGGGTTCAATTTGCGTACTTAAGCGGTAGTCTACTGTATGTATGGTGAAATAAAAATAGGCAGTTATATTTTTTGATATAAATATCATTTTTTTAGAAGAGCAACATTTATAATTTTAATTTTAATTTCAGAAAAATTTAGCTGAAAGGTGAAAAAATTTTCAAAATTAACAACTGAAAAACGTTCCTGTCTAGTCTTAATTTTTTTTATATAAAAATATTATTGACGTTTCAAAACTTTATTTGTTTCACGCAGGTGAGGATTGTATGCAACAGTGAATGGGCTTTTAAAGCTAAAAAATCCAAAAGAGCCGTTCGTGTCATTCAGGTTACATTGTTTATTTTCACTCAAAAGTTAATAAAACAGACACTTCGATATTAATTTGACTATTGAAAAAGAAATTTTATTTGTGCTTTTGAAAATACAATCCAAAGTACACATAAATAAATATATTGCTTCTTATTTTTAATTTGTATACAAATGTATGTTTTAACTGAACTTAAAAATATTATGATTACTAAAATACTTTATAACTACTAGTCATGTTTTTTTTATTTAAAAAAAATTATTTCAGTTAATAAAAACTGATAAACAACCCTGACTCTATAATCACGGTAATCTTTAAAACAAACAAATATATTACTTCATGGAATTTATTATTTAGTAATAGAACTAACACCTTTTCAAACAGTTTTAAAAACCACCGGTATCACATAAAAGTTTTGAAATTCATTCACAACCAACAATACTTAACTAATTAGTTTCATGATAAATTAAATATAAAAGTTTTTCTTTGTTTAATCTTTCCAAAAATCTTTTAAAATTCCCCTCTTTGCAGTGTTAAATGCCGAAAAAAAATCTATCATATAAATTAAAATAAATTATCATCATTAAATTTTTTATTAAAAAAACATTTAAAGAGTTTTACAGTATCTTTTCAATTTTGTTATACTATTTAACACATTTTTTTACCTTAAACTTGACTTTAAATTAAAAATATACGTAAAAGCGTGTACTCTGAAAAACCTGGAAGAAATATCTGAAAAACTAGTGGCAACCCTAATAAAAGTTTTTGAATTAGTTTATGGCTAATGACATTTATTTTCAAGACAAAAAAAACTTAAATGTTTTTATAACAAAACTTTCAGACACCTATTTAATTGCACCTTAACTAACTAGTTCCATGATAAATTAAATGAGTTAGTTTTTTATTTGTTTTAAATTTTCAAAAACTAAACTCACCCTGCAGTGCTACACGCCGACCCAGATCGCCAACGTCGGCGACATGGTCCTGGTCGCCGTGGCCGGCCACAAGAAGCGCGCCCTGGTCGTCGGCCAGCGCGCCATCTGCGGCGTGGGGAAAACCCGCAGCGACACGTCCAACGTGGTCATCCTGGACGAGAAGTCGGGAAGCCCCGAGGGGACGCGGATCACGGTCCCCATTCCGGGGTGGCTGCGGAGCTGGAAACCCGCCACTAGGCGGCCCATCGACATGAGCAAGGTCGTCGCCATCGCCTCCACCTTCGTCTGATTGGCTGACGTTTAGGAGATTTTTTTTTTTTTATCTTGATTTAGAAAACTAGTTTAGTGTAATTGTTTCATCTTGGAATTGTATGCGGTTGATATTTGATGTTCTACTGATTTTTTTAAATATTGATGGTAATATTTATAAACCAAAACACAGTTTTAAGCTGAGTTTTATTTGCTGATTTTTACAAGAAAAAAGTTGTTTAATTTCACCAACTTATTATTTTTTATAGATGTAATAAACTGAACGTATTGCTTTAATGATAAATGTTTATTGAGTTAATAAATATATTTAAAAATTAATTATAAAGTAAATTATATATTTAAAAAGCTTGTATAATCTAACTATACAGATGAAATAGTATAACATTATACAAACTTTATAATTTAAATAGTTAATTCGTACTGACAACTAAATTACTAGAATCAATGCTAACATACAAAGGTTTTTTTTTGAAAAAAGAAACTTTTTATAAACAAATTTTCTGAAACTAACTATAAACGTGTTGAGGTTTATAAAAAGCCTACAGTATTTAAAAAAATCTAACTGTTTTTCGTTTAATGATAAGCGAATTCATTTTGTTATAAAAGACACTTTTTAACGAATTTCAACAAGTTTTTAGTATTTATAAAACAAAATAATACAGATAAAGGTTTGCACATAAATGAAGGCATAAAAAAGTGTATTAAGGTAAAAAATCGGTATAACTAAGAATTTTAAAAGCAACAACAGTTCGTCAAGTAAATTTAAGTGGAAGTTTTGTTGGAAAAATAAACTGAAAGAAAAGAAAGTTGACATTAAGAAACAATTTGTAACAATTGTCCTTGGTTTTGATCATAAAGTTGATTAAAGTAACATCTCGCTTATTTAGCACATTGTGTCCACATAAAAAATGCGTAAAGATACGAGAGGTACCAAATTACTTACTATAATGGCTGTTTTTTGATATTGCTTTTAGTAAAAAGCTGACTGGGACTTTTCCACTTTTAAAAATTTAATAACTATATTTATAAATATGAAAACAAAAGATAAAACTAAACATATATTTAAAAAAAAGATTAAAACTTATTTAAAATAATAATATTTGTAAAATTTTTTTTATAATAAGTAGATTTTATCTTTATTTATATTTTATTCTACTTAGCAAATTCAATTCATAATTCAGCATTTGTTTACAATTAAGAAATAGTGTGGTGTCTATATTAAAATTTGTGTTGCTTTATTAATATATAGGGCAAGAGTGCTGTATTATTTATTTATGTTTTATACTCTTATTATTTAACACAGTCAAATTTCTTTAAGAATTTTAATTTTATCTCTTATTGTTAACATAATTTCTGATATACAGAGGTATAACTAAATGTTTATCAATTAGTTAAGGAACATAAGTTTAAAAAGTCTGAAGATATAGGGAGGTAAGAAAGCATTTAAAATCATATTCTAAAATAAAAATATACAATAAACCTAATTTGTGCTATATTTAGAAAATAAATATTTTTTTTTATTTTTAAATTATTTATAATTCTAAAATGCGTAACTAAACGAGAGTGCGTAAATATGCGAGAGGTTACTGTACTGGTTATTTAACACAAACCCACTATCAATACATATTTTTGTGATGTTTAGTTCTAACAATAATAATTATATTAAACTTAATATACATAGTATGTAAATTAAGAATTTTCATTCTATTTCTTTTTAGACTTTTTTTTTTGTAAAACAAAAAAAAAAATCTTACTGCGTTTTCTTAACTACCGTTTTTATAACTACACCTATATCACGCTGAGCTTTCAATATGGAAATAAATTTGTGTTTAAATTAGTAATTTTAAAAGTTTTGGCAGTAGAATTTTTTTTAACTATGTTATTAAATGAACAACTAAATTTTATTTTACAATTTATTTGAAAAAATTTCCTTAGGGAGAATTGTAACGATACAAAATAGAACGCATGTGTTACAAAAACTACAAAATTAGTTTAACTTATGTATAAACAACATAAGTGATTTTCAAATTAACTGAAAATGGTTTTAGCTGAATAATGCTGTAGTGTAATTAGATTCTTTCTTTTTGCCAAACTCATATTTGTTTAAATGTACTAAAACAGCTTTATTGTAGTTTGATAATCCGCTCTTGGTGAAACTTGTCTAATATCAGTGCTTATAATGAATATTTTTGTAAATATTGATATAAACTTTCTATAAGATTAACGATTCTTTTGACTAAATTCAGATAATACAACAAAAGTATCAGTACATTTTAAAATATTTAAAAGCAGACTTTAAGTAAATGTGGCAAACTTTGAAATAATAAGTTAAAAATAAACATAATGTTATGTTGGTTTTTACCTTCTTACATAACTTAAAATTGTAGTTATTTTTCTATTTAGAAGCATACTATATGTTTTTTTATGCATCATAAAATTAATTAATTAAGACTTTGAAAATTTTGCGAATCGTATTGACTTATTTCTTCAAATCCGGCCAATAAAAAGGATTATCTAGTTAATAAATTTTGACCGCCGACCATAAAAGTTATCCACCTGTAACATAAAGCATAAGTTTTGTAATATTCCCTGCAAAATATTTTACTTTTTAAAATAATACAAAAAACATAGTTTACAAAACAGTTCTACAAAACAGGTCTAATTATAACTTTAAGCACGATCACAATACCATCTCTGTATCCTTAAATTTTAAGGATTTTTAATAAATCAGATAAAATTAATACTAAATAAAAATGGCTATCAACGAGAATTAGTAAAAAAAATATTAATCTATACCTTAAAAATTTAAACACAATAAAGTCAGCAGGGCTGGTAAAGTTTTCGATTACTTATGTCAATAAGAACTCAAGAATTTTAGAGAAAAACACCAACCAATTAATAAGTAAATCTTATTACTTAGCTAAACCGAGAGTTATTTTCCTATCTAGACCATTGATTAGACCTGAGATCAAAAATCCAATATCAGAATAAAAAAAGTATGGTAGTTTAACTGCTTCTGTGAAAGTAGTTATGTCGGTATGATTTCAAGGCAGTTTGGTAGAAGGATGAAAGAACATATTCTTAAAGGGTTGTTGAATTTTGTAAAATGAGTAATAAATAAAAAAAATCTAAAAGAGTAGTAAATGCTTCGACAAGATCTGCTATTGCAGAACACCTAGTTAATAACCCTGATTGTGCAAGTAGTTATAACTTGAAAGGATTCAAAATTATTCATAACTATTATAGCATTTTTGATTCAATTAAACTTGATGCTATTTGCATTTTATTAAGAAATCCTAAGTTTTGTAAAAATAAAGATTTTGATCATACTGTTTCTTAGTTTTTATAAGTCGTTACGTATGTGTTATTTATTTTTAGTTTTATTTTAATCAAAACTCCGTATGAATTGTTAATTACCCTTTGCTCATTATTATTGCATTTAATTTGTTTCCCTTTTGACTAAGTTTTTATTTTATTATTATTTTTTAAATTCTCGTGCAAAACTGTCAATCGTGCAAATATATCCCTTTGCGCAAAAAAAAAACCTTCATGCATATTTGACTTATCCCCTCGTAAAACATACTATAACCATACAAGATAAATAACTGGTATTAAGATTGTAAGTCCACAATCTCAGTCTGATTACAACAAAGTTTTAACAAGGAAAAAATGTAACAGGGTCAAACTACAAGGTTGGAATAAATTTCTTACCGTCTAAGCTAATTGACAAACTTAACTCCAAAGTTCATTTGTTGGTTCCTATTGACCTCCTGCAGCCCGACGGTTGCCGTGGCAGTGGGGTGGAGTGACCCGTTAGACCCGGTCAGCAGTAGCATTTTGAGACCAGTTTTACCATATCACCTCATTTACCGGGACATCTTACGACTGTTTTCAAATGGCAGCTGACAGATACGCTTGAAGAAAATTTCGCGTGCGTTAAATTGCCTGTTAAATTGGTGTAAGACTTGCATTCAAAACAGTTTTTATAGTTTTTTGAGGTCGTTAGTTCGTCTGACAAGTGTTGTTTAATATACTTCATTACGAACTGTTCTTGTATTAAACTATCTCCTTATTTGCATATTTGGTTTATTTTTGAAGATTTATTATTATTATAGTTTTCAAATAAATAATGATTATCTTTTTGGAGTCAGTATTGAGCACTTGGGTAAGTAAATTACTTAAAATATTTGTTGTAAACAATAAAAAGTGTAAAAGTATGCAATATTTAAGCATAATTAATTATTAAATTATATTTTTTTTTAATTTTTCATGTTAGTTCTATTATGAACAAAATAATTTATTTTAGTTTCTAGTTTATTGAATCTTAATTCTTTTAACTAGATTTATATGCTTTTGAATCACTGTGATATACTTTTTTGAATTGTAAATATTTAAATATACTAGTACCTGTGTAAAGCTAAGTTTTGAAAATCGTTTAAACAAGACATTAGTTTATGTAATTAGTTATTATCATTTATATTTGAACTAATATGTTTATTTACTAGGTTTTAAATAGTTAATTTTTACTGTAGAGATTATTAAGTACAAAAAGTATCCCTCAAAATTTAAATTTTAGATCTAGTTAAAAAGCTCATACAAAAAAGGTCAATAAAACTTTTATCTAAGTAAGTTGTTAATTCCAAAATTTAATTCCTATAAATAATCAACTTAGAGTACACGTTTTTAGTGTTCAATCATTATTTTATTTATACTGAAAAAATATATTTATGTTTAAGCGTAATTATGTAGAGTTTTAATAATATAATGATAATTTAAACTTTAGTATCTTTACGGAAGTGTGAAACTACAGCAACTTTTGTTCTTGGTAAAACATAGAAAAATTAAAATGTATTTTATTAAAAATATTGATACAGACTACTATACTTTTAAAAACTGTTGTTGGTTTAAAAAAAGATAAGAACGAAGAACTCAACGATACAACTAATTTGATCTTAAATATTTTCAATATTCTAAAAACAAGTTGTTACAGAAATACACGATACTAAATTAAACTTAAAACAATGAAGGGAATGTTTAATAGAATGATAAATTAATACACAAAAAATCTTCAATAACAAAATTGTTTAAAGCGTTCAATATTGGTTGCTCATTTAACAAGTATACTTACAAAACAATGAGTTGGTGACCGTAGCAAAAGATGTTCCTACATTTGTTTGGAAAAAATGATTTTGGTTGTTTAAAATGGCAGGATAGCAACAATTAAAAAAATAGTTTATTGAAAAACGTTGATTTGAAAGGTGCTACAAATTAGTTTAAAAACAAAGATACAAAAAACACAGAATTATTTATCTAAAAATACTGACAAATACTTTGCATTTTTATTGAAGTAGAAAGTTTTTTAATAGATAATTTTTAACTACTATTGTGTGTAACTAAGCTAAATCATTGTCAAAGATTATCTATACATTAGCTAAGATTTGTCAAAGTATTTGTCGGTAGTTTTTAAATAAATTTCGTACCCCGTAAAACTTATTTAGAATTATTTTGATTAACAACTTTAAGCTGCGAAAATACCAACAGGTCAGTCGCTGGCCGAAGAGTTCAGAGCGACCTCGTCGTTGCCGCCTCGCTCCGACTTTTGCACCGGGGAGTAAATCTTGCCCAGCGCCGAGCTCGCGAGCACGAACGCCGGCGAGACGAGCGACGAGTTTGCCGCGACGGCCACCAGCGCCACCGTCTGGTGACTTCGGTCGGTGATTCCCCCGGTTTGGAGAGTTCCGAACAACTTCATGATCAATATAGGCAGCCACACGACCGACTCTGCAACGCAGAAACAGACCAGTCTCTTTGTGAGCTCCCTCTGGTGGCCGAAGTTCAGCAAGCTCGTGACTATTGAAGCGAAGCAGAGAAACGTGAAGGCGGCGGCCAGCGCCAATGAGGTCGTTTCTGATTGGCTCGCGCAAGAACTGTGTTGACTCGCTTGCACGCTGCCGGCCATGAACAGCGGCAGGCACAGGCCCGAGTGGGAAAAGTAGCCGAAAGTGCCGTGCAATGTGACGTCATAATCGCGCAAGAAGCCTTTCAACACTTCGGTTTGTTCTTCCCACCCCTCCGCTTTCGTGGAGTTGCCGACGCATCGCGCGATTCGCAGCATTTCGCTTCTCGTCACCACGTTGCCCTGTGACAAGAAAGTCGTGCCGTAGTCGGAGCTCACCCAAGCGCTGCAGTCCAGTTTGTTGGAAGCGAAAAAGTTTATCACCACTAGAGGCGTCCAAACTGCGAAAATAAAAACCAAAGAGTACAAAACTTGAAAGCGCAGCCTGCGGCTTTTTATTGGCAAATTGGCAGAGCGGTTGGCTGCGAATGTGACCGCGCTCAAAAGGAATGTCGCGAAAACTCCGCACGGCACAGCGATCATCACCAGCTGGCCTAAAATATGACAAGTTTTGGAGCTTCTCCAGGACAGGTCGCTCGAACAATAGTTTTCAGGCGAAAGCAGAACAATTAAAAATAGAAAAGTTGAAACCGCCGCTTTAGAAAGCGAAACGGAAAAGCAGTAAGCGCCCTCGTACAACAGTTTCAATGAGAAGTCGACGGAAAAGTTTTCGTCGAAGTAGGTTCGCTGGAAAGTTTTTATCCACGTGGTGATGCTAACGAGCAAGCTCACGACGTTCATGACCATCCCGAATGCTCCGGCGGCAAATATGAAAATCTGAAATTGAATGTCGGTTAATAATTTAGACGTTTAAAACAATAAAAAGTTGCTTAAGTTAAAAATTTACTACTTTTGAAGTTGTTCTAAAGTTATTGTGCATTATGCACTATATTTAATAAATTAAGTTATGTGATCACCGATTGACTTGAGTACCTTAACCTTAAGTATTAAACAGTCGTAACATCAGTTAATAACAAAGCAAACTGAGTTTTGCTAAACAAAAACTATGAATGAAGAAGAACAGATCAAATTCAGTCAAATTTTGTACAGTAATGTAACATTTACGGGCATAAGTATATCGCTTATGGCAAAATAGCATTTCTATAAAAAAAAGTAAAGTAAATCAATCATTTAAATTAGATTATTAATCAAAATATTTTTTTTTAACTTTTGTCTAAAAGTTTTATCATTTAAAAAGAAGTAACTAGCTTATTTTGTACTTAAAAATGCAGTATGACAAAAACATAAATGATAATTCATTACTTTCATTAACCTCTAATTTTTTAAATGTGACTGCTTGAGTGTATTGTTGGTGTTTTGATAAAACAATTTTCTATGTGTAACAACAAATTCTATGTTTTCATAATTGTATTCATTAGCGACCAATTATGATGTCATAACGGGTGCGGAGCAACATAAACCGTCTTAAATTTAGTTGTTTTTCAATTTCGATTTTAAATTATTATGTAGTTTTAAAATGAGCTTAATCTATGACTTAAGATAACAACAATTTTTGATGTAGTCTAAATTGCTCGGAACTCTTTATGATGTCATAAAGATCTCTTCTTATCTGTATTACAAACTTTACTTTTAAGCTTTCATAAAGAAATATCTAAAAAGAAAACGTTTACAATATTAACAGAATTTAACAAATTTTAAGTTTTACCTGATCTTCAATTATCAAGTTAAGATTTTTTGAGATTAAAAAATTAAAGGGAAGTTTTTTCTTTTGTGCTATTTCTTAGCTTACTTTTTTAGATTTAAAACTACACAATTTGGGCCTTTTTTCTAACATATATTCCTTCTCACATTACTCTAAATGAAAAAAAATCGCTTTGTGTATACGTAAGATACTAATTCTATTATACAGTCTGATTAAAAACGTTGTTTTGTTTTGTATCAACTAATAATATTAGTACATGTCAAACAATATTATTCAAAAACTTAAAAAAATATCTTTTCTATTATGCTTTTAATTATGTTAACGAAAATTATATTGAGCAAAGCATAACTTATATAGTTTTTGTTGAAAGACTACTAAACGAATAGTCATTCAAATTGGTTGACTAAACAAAAACTAGTCTTGATCGTTTTGTCTATGACTTTTGATTTTTTAAATGTAAGCACAATAACCTACTGAATTATTGATAATGTTCTCTCTTACATAATTTTAAAAAATATATGAGATGGAAAATAATTGCCACAAATTTAGTTAGCTATATAATTAAATAAAAAAACTGTACCTTTCATAACAGGTGACCCGTGAGGATTACTAATCTAATAAAACGTTTTATGTTTATTTCATGAAAATCATGTAATTGCTCGCTGCCTATTAATGGTTGGTAACATCTAACTTTGCAAAAAAATACTGTTGGTTTATTAATTCTCCTTCCTTTGCAGAGTTGTTAATATTTATTTTTAAAAACCTCATTTGACACGATGTCACAGTACACACAAAGGTAACTAGTATAAAAGTAAAGTTCCCCTAGTTTATTCACACTACTTTAATAATAAATAGTTTAATGAGTTACTCGAGATTGAACTATTTACTACTAGATAATTAAGTTTTTAAAAACGCACACAAGAATTTTATTTTTATGCAAAGCCTTTTAAACAACGTTACAAAACTTTAAGATAACCTTGTAATGTTTATAACTGATCAGGTTATATATATTTTAGCAATGATAAAAACTTTTAATTAAAAAACGTGCTGTTTTACATTTCAATAACTACTTAAAATGTTCAATTAGTTATATTCATTATATATATATATATATTATAATCAGTTGTTCATTGGAGTTCTTTTACAAAAACAAAAAAGAAATAAATTAATGTTTTAATATCAATCGCTTTAACTTTTGAAAATACTAGTTTCTCTATTCATGAAAACAAGTATATAAGTGTTTACTTTTTTAATCTAAAGAATTAATGTATTGGTGTTGATTATTAAAAAAAATACTTTTTTTCCGGCTATTAAAATGTACAACATATGTTCTAATTTCCTAAGATCATAATGTTGTTGAATAGTATTAATTTCTGCATGAATCTTTTTTGAACTTTCTTTTTCATGCGATAAATACATTAAAAACTGTGAAAAAAAGTTAAAAAAATTCAAGATTTTATTTCAATAATACATTAACGTGTTTACGTAAATACGTGTATTTATAAGAAGTTTTTGTTTGCGTAAAACTTTGGTTTTACTTTTATCAAGTCAACTAAGTTTGAACTGAACAGTAGACGATATATTTTACGACTACTTTTATTCTAATCGAAACTCACCTTCAAGCCGTTGCTGCTGATCACATTTTCCTCATCAGAAACTCCAACGCTTTTGTGCAGCAACTTTCGAGTGGAGTTGCTGGAAAACCAAAGCGGGCACTCGTCCTTTTTGCCTTTGCAATCGTTTCTCCCGTTCCACAGGGAGTTTCGCGGTACCTTGCACGGCGTTGTGAAATCGTTGGGGAAACTGGTTTCGTTGTACAAGCATCCCAGCTTACTGGTTGTTGCGGGATTGCTTTCTTCTGATTTGTTTTCTTTTCCTGTTGTACGACTTGAACCAGTTAAAAACGGAGTTAATTGGGTGCAAGGAAATAAATAGCAACTGTAAAGTTGACGTGCTTCATTGAAATTGACGTACGTTCCGCTTAAAGTTCTTTTTATAAGTAATTATGTTTAGCTGTGTCACAAACATACTATAAATTTTTTTATCGAACTATATTTGAAGTAATTTTTAGACGTTTTTACTAATTTAGTGTATGACTAATACAAATGTTGATTGTTATTAGTTATTTACTTATTTGTTTTCTTATACTCACAATTTTAAATAAGCTACTTAAATTTCTCAAGTATTTTCAAAATGCCATAACGCACATTTATTGAAGAATTATTTGCTTTACTTTTAATTCAACATAAGTTTAAAAAGCTACTAGCCACTAAAATCTCTAGTCATTTGTAAAAATAAAACGAATACTAGTATTAATACTTTAAATATTTCTATATTTTAAAAAACTGTAATAGTAACTAAACTCTGTTTTTGAGAATGTGACACTTTTTCAAATTTAATTCAAACCATGTTAAGTGTAAGCACCGTGTTTTAGTAGTAAATACGTACTTGATGCTTTCTATTTCTCTACAACTACGATTAAAATTAAAGTTATTCTGCTGCAAACTTAAACTGGATTGTCAAAAAACTGAAAAGCTTTATTATATGCTTTATTAAATATGATTTTGTAAAATAGATTTTTTTTCTTTGTTTTTAGAAAAATAAACAGTAAATAATAAAAAGCTGTCAAAAGCTCTTATAACTAGTATCAATGTAAAAAAATATATTCAGAACTAATTACATTTGACAATTAATGAAAAAAGAATTGAAAACTTTTCTTTATTGTACAAAAAATATTAAATGGTTTTGTTTTTAAAAATTAAAATAAAGTTTTTAACAGTACCTGATGTAAATACAAGCTTATGTAAGTGCTTCTGATGAAATTGCATAATCTAAATTTCAAACAAATGTTAGGGTTGTCATACGTCTGGCATAAAGGTCAAAACTAAACATAGTAACGAATATCTAAACATTAAAGGAAAATAATTAAAGACACAAATCTAACGAATGGTGATTTAAAAATGTGCATGAATTAATCATATGTTTTAACAACATCTTTTTCCTAGTTACAGCATGTTCAAAGAAATCAATATCAAAACTGAAATGAACTAACCTGATTTTTTATTGCAATACTTTTCATCTTTTTTGTTCACACAATCAATAACCCCATCACATGGAATTATTACTGATGCTGTGCTCCTTAGCTGAGATGTTTGAATATAATTTTTTGTCAAAGTTAGTTTAATTTTTTTAAATCAATATAATTTAAAAAAAAATCAGAAGCATTTTATTTTAAATTATCTTAAATTTGACTTAAAGTATATCAAAGAGCTAAATAAAATTGTTATAAAAACATATATAACACTTGAGGCATTAAGCTTTCCAAAGTTAGTTTAATTTTTTTAAATCAATATAATAAAAAAAATCAGAAGCATTTTATTTTAAATTATCTTAAATTTGACTTAAAGTATATCAAAGAGCTAAATAAAATTGTTATAAAAACATATATAACACTTGAGGCATTAAGCTTTCTAATTCAATTAAACAAAACATTTTAAGAAATGTGTAAAATAGAAAGCTTTGCTCTAGTACAAAAGTTTCAGTTGGTACTATTTACTACGTTTGTATGTATAAACACTTTCCAGATAAGACATTTTTGGTCACATTTTTACGCATGCTTTCAACAATAAGGCCACATTTTAGTTGGGAACGGGTCAGAAAAGCACGGGTGACACTTTAGCACAGAGTGACACTTTAGCACGGAGTGACAATTTAGCACGGTGTGACAATTGAGCACGATGTGACACTTTAGCACAGAGTGTCACTTTAGCACAGGATCACTTTAGCACGGAGTGACACTTTAGCACAGAGTGTCACTTTAGCACGGCGTCACTTTAGCACAGAGTAACTCTTTAGCGCGGAGTGTCATTTTAGCACAGAATTTATTTTGCTTTATTTTCTCTGCTTAAATCACATTAGGTACTGTATTGTTTAAAAAATCTAAAAACGAACTATGCAACATGTAAATTAAAATTTAACAAGCTTTAAATGAGTTACAAGTTTAAGCTTTACCTAAAACTAAAACAAAATTTAATTTAAAAACTTAATTAATTTGTTTTACTATTTAGTTTTAGATAAAAATATTTTGATACTTTTACATTTTAACTTTCATATATAACACACTTTACTTTTTAATATTTAAAATATCTGTATGGATATTTAATTTAAACACCCGACAGCTACTTTATCAACCAATTATTTTTTTATGTTTTAAAATTTTTTATAATTATTAAACACAATATATATGTAATTTAAGTCATTGTGATTTTATTTATGTCGCTGCAACTTAGTTATTGAGCTTTGTAACAAGTTTTTTTTTGTGTTTTGATTTCTTAAACTTAAATTTTTTTCATTTTTAGTTTTTACATTTGAACTAAATCTGCTTTATTGATTCACTAACTAATGGTTGATGTTTTATTTTTGTTTAAATAGATTACAAACATAAAAACTAAATTAACAAACTTTGCAATACTAATTATACAGTTGAAATAACCTCATTTATATTGTGACGTAATTATTAGATGTAATGAATGTATTTCGTTCATTCTTTAACACCAGTAAATTTGAATCAGTATTCTTTCCATTTAAGGTGAGTGCTTTGTTTATATTATGATTTGTTGTTTTGTTGTGTATTTTAGTTTACTTTACTTGTTTTAGACTTAATAATTACAAATATTATATAGTTTTATAACAGTCGGATTTAATATTAAGTATTTTACCTATTATTAACTATTTTCTGTAGAAATTATTTTATTTTAATGAAAAACGTGTATACACCCACTTTATTCTATGCTTCTATTCTTTCATTACAGTAATTATTTTTTACAGAACCCAAGTGAAGTGTGTTGATTCGTTAACACACAGAAACATATGTTGGTACAATAAAGGAAGATTACTGTACAATTTGTTTTTGTTTATATTCCAGTGAAGTTATTTCACTAGGATCTTTTATTAACAAACGATTAAACCTATATTTTGAACAGTTATTTATAATTTAATTTTTTAATGCAACAACATTTAAATCTTAACAAGTAGTAAGTACTAAAAATAAAAAAATAATAATAAGTAAAATAAGTTTCATTTACACAGTGCGTTTTTACGCGCGAATTTTCAGCTTTCAACGCAACACGGTCTATTGCGTTGCCACAAATCTATTCAACAAAATTTAAGTGGTTGAAAATTAAGTTTATCATCGCAACTCAGTCGGAAACAACAGCTTCGATCGAACTTCGTCACAACCAACCTTTGTTTACAAAACTTTCGTGCGCGAACCGCCGCGAAAAAACGGGTCGGCTGCATTTGTAAGGTATTTGCGTAGTAAGAAATATTTTTTCTCATGTGTTATGCAAATGAGGAAAAGTAACAACACAGCAGTACATTATTAACATTCAAACCCTTATCCCTAACCCATTTTACCCAAAAAAAAAGATACCCTTATTGCTATCACAACTTATCCAAACATACAACAATTAGCTGAAATATTTTTTTTTATCAAATAATACTTACATTGAGAGAATTAAAAGTTCAGTGCCTGCGGCTGCAGATGCTGCTGGAAAGAAACCGCGAAAAAAATGCCAAAAACTCACCAGGCACTCGTAGCCGGTTCTGTTGCTCCACAAGTCGCAAAAACCCCCGGGCTTTTTGACGTCATAGTCGCACTCCTCCAGGCACTCGTCCTCGCCCAGGTAGCACTCTGGGTTGCCGTCGCAAGTGGTCGCTGTTACTTCAACCGCATTTTTGTGTTCGTCAAACTGGAAGCATGTCACGGTGTTTTCCGATGACGGCTGCAAAATGCTTTCAGTTGGCTAATTTAATGAAATCGCGCTGAAATTGAAGATTGTGGAATTAGATTAGCTTCTTTTTATTTAATATTTTTATTTATTGAATGAGCTGCTAAAACAGTAGCAAATGTTTATTGAGTTACAGGAAAATTTGAGCGTTTGTAAACACTAAAATGTTTAATAAAAAATATTTTAATTTCTTTGCTTAAGCTTTTATAATAAATTAATTTTTAGATTTTAATACAAAGTTTCATTTTCCTTTAAAGTCTGATAGAAACAAGCCACAGAGCACTCTTCAAAACAACTTTAATTGCACTCAATAAAAGCCTTTTAAATCCAACTTACTCGGTCACGGGTGAGCGCGCACTCGTCTACCGTCATATTATGGTGGCTGCACACAAATTTGAGCGGGATGCAGGCGAAATCGGAGCTTCCCAGGTAACCAACCATGGGCACCTCCCTCTTGAGCTCCCTCTGGTGGCACTCGCACGACATCCCTATTGAGCAGTACGGGTCGTTGCAGTGGCACGTGGTCGGTCGTGACCAACTCTCCAGTTCCACGCATATTGTTTTGATTTGGGGGGTTTTGTGAGGGAAGCATGTGCACTCATCAGTGAAGTCCGGGCAGTCGAACACCCCGTCGCAAAGCTGCAAAAATTAAAGCAAGTTAACTTTTAATAATTCTAAAATCAAATTTAGTCTAGAGAAAATAGCGTAATTTTTTGCCTGTAACTTATTGTGGCGTTAAGTGAAGCTTTGTAGTTTATAACTAAAATTAATATTTATTCGTTTTTTAGTTTAGTAGAAATTTTAAACTGTAATGTCACATAGTTTTTTTAGAAAAATTAATTGATAACCGTATTTTAAACCTACTTTTATATAATACTTTTGACAACAACTTTGTTTTTTTAAATGTGTACGTTTTTAACAACTTTAATGATACGTTTAAATTTATTTTAACGTTTTAGATTTGTTTTAGATTTTGTTATATGAAAAAAGTAGGTGAAACGAATACAAGTTTAGAAGGTTGTAAAAGTTTTAAGTTAAATTTTGTTATAACTAGTTGTGAACTTTGTTTTTTATATTAATAAGTAATTTTTTTTTGTTTTATTCTATTTTATAAACTGATAAAAAATTTATACAATTAAATCTGATTTTTTAAAGTTATGTTACAAATAGAATTAAACTAAGTTTATCTCATTACTATAACTAAACTGTAAAATTAAATTTAATAAAAAACAAATAATCGTTTTTTTTTAATAACATTAATTCTTAGTACAAACTTTATTTAAGGTTTTAACAAAAAAAACTTTGAAATTTAGACGACTAATCGAGGTTAACTAAAGTTGTTAAGCGCTGTTTTATTTTCATTAATGTAAGCTGAGAATTTTCAATGGTTAATATCTTTGTAAAGTATACAACAATGTTTTATCTTACAATCTAGAAGGATATAGTGATTTATTTGTACTTTCTTATTATACTTAAAGTGATTGATATAGTTTACTTAAGTTCATACTTTTAAATACGTTTTAAAACGGTTTATGATACACAAAAGTTATTTGAGTTATTCGTTTGATAATGTATCAAGTTTCTTAAAGCTTGATTATTTCTAAAGTTGTAAAAAAATACTTGTCTCAAATACTGAACAAAGTCTTTTTTAACTACAATTAAATTAAAAATACTTTTTTCTGTTTTAAGATAATTTTTTTATCAAAACCTCTTTCTTGTACTTCATTAAAACATACAACTTTTTAAAATAGTTTAAAGTGAAAAACAAAAATATTTTATACGTTCAAGAAACATTAAGTAAAAACCTACTTGACTTCTGAATATTAAAGTTTTGTTGTCATACAGGCACCGAACCATCATTTCCTTCTGAAATCGATTCAAATACTTTGGCCTGCGTAGTAAAAATACTTTATGATGTCAGTTAAGACAGCTAGCTTTTATGATCTTGATCTAAGCGTTTTACCATATTTTTTTTTTATCATCCAACGACTGTTCAAAACTTATAATTTTAAAACAACTAAAAGTTTTTACCCATTTGACAAGGTGCTGGTGAGGATTTTATCCGAAACGAAGGCGTCTTCTTTCCCCACGCAAACTCGGTTGGAAACATGCACAACTTGAGCGGGCAGCAAGCAGCTTCTCTTCTGCTTCACCACTTCGCATTTCGCGCCAAAACCTTCCACTTTTCTGTCCCTTTTATTTTTGCACTTGCTCTGAGCATTGCAGAACTGGTGCATGGGTATGCAGTACGGGTCCTCTACCGTGTGGTTGTCCCAAGGATCTAAATGGTTTAGTATACATTTAGAATAAATTATTTTCAATTAAAAATATATTTTCATCGAGTCCTTTTTTATAACACGTAAGCTTTGTTCTAAAACATAAAACCTAATATTTTTTATCATCGTTTGAGACATCTACAGCAGAGTTCTGAAATTACTTTTGGCAAGCTTTATAAATCAAAACAATGAAACCTGATACTATTATTTTTGTCTTTCTAAAAGTTAAACATTTTACTTTAATCCGAAACAAAAGTATTTTAAGTAAAAAATCACAATTAAATAAAAAAACTGTTTACCTTAGCGTAACTCTATTCTTTGTTTTATCTTACATGAAATGTTTTAAATAAGCTTTGTTTAAGTACTTAATCACCAAAACTTTACAAAGAGCTTAAGATGCAAGAAAAAGTTTTATAAATCATTATAAAGTTATTATTTCCTCTAACTTAACTAATTTTTTATAGATATACAATTTTTGAATTAATGTATTATCGATAATAATTTTTATAAAACATTCTTAATGGTTGTTTATTCAAATCAACTTGTTTTTTAACACCAAATTATGTTTTTACTTAATTTACTTATTTACTTGTAAAGTAAAGTACAGAAAATATGTTTTTAATAATCATACCTAGAGTAATAAAAAAACACTTACTTTATTTTAAACAAATCTTTCTAAGCTGATTTCAAGAAGTA
The DNA here is from genome assembly GCF_965202585.1 of Thalia democratica. Classification (NCBI taxonomy): domain Eukaryota; kingdom Metazoa; phylum Chordata; class Thaliacea; order Salpida; family Salpidae; genus Thalia; species Thalia democratica. The sequence goes on along the minus strand of NC_139173.1, from coordinate 22,306,324 downwards.
AAACTATCTGTTATACTTGTTTTGTTAGATTTAGATAAAGTTTTTAATTTGTTATCTAAACGACAGGTACAAGTATATATATTTTCAAAAGTTTATTGTATTTAAATGATTTACTCACAGTCGGCCAAAATCGCGTTTATCTGAAAAAAGTAAATGTGTTTTCTTTAAAAATCAATATTTTTAAATCATGGCAAATACTTATTTTCAATGAAGTCTAACATTGTATTTATTGTATTTTCAAAACTAAACGAAAAAAATAATAATAAGACAACATTTATCGAACTTTAAGTAGTAACTTAAATAAAGTGTTTTAAGCTCTATGCTTATTTTTATTAAAAATATTTTAGTTTTAATTATGAAAATAATGCATAATAAATTTAAATTTTATTAATTTGTTTTTTTACAGCTTGAATATATCAAGAAGATACTAAATACAAAGTTTTAACATAAGAAATAACTTATTTCTACTAAAAACACTTGTTAAAATTTTATAAATAGGTTCTATAGGGTGTTTTTGAAAAACATTTCGGCTATTTCTTTCTAGAATGCTTCTTTCTTTTATAAAAATGCGTACTCGTAATAAGTTTTTATAGTTTTACTTTAATCTTATAAATCTGAGGATTTTAAAATATATACATATATATATTTCATGCGTGCCAGAAATCTGTTATTTTTAAAAATTTAGTACAATGTCAATGAAAATAGAATAAATACTTCTTTTTGTTAAAACAAAAAATTAAGGTTTTAATTTTAATGATTTCTTTTTTAAAACATTTCTTAAAAATATTTTTTGTACTCTGAAAATATTTATAGAACACTTTGATGTAAAAGTGGTTTTTTAATAGTTTTTATTTAACCGTTGATTTCCGATTCTTAAAGACATCGAGATGAAGAACTTTGACAAGAGATGCTTGTTTCAAAGAACTGTTGTTTTAGAATGTATAACTGGAGATTGGTGGCTTTGGAATCGTTGAATATTTTGGTTGTGAAAGTTTGAGTTTTTTCAGTTTGTGCCTTATACGAGTTTTATGTTTGTTTTAACACTGTATTTTTTTTATGTTTGTGTATTTCAGTTTAAGTAGCTTAGGTTTTAATGCCTAGGTCCTTCGTTTGACAATAAACTTCAACAATAAAAAAAACTTGAACTAATCAAATATCTTTCAAACCGTAATCTTCAAACTGGCATAAATTTTGTTATAGATGGATTTTTATAGTTCAGTTTGAAGAACTAAATGCGCTACAACCTTAGCTTTCTATCTACAAATTTTGAAAATTAAATTTAAAAAAAAAGTATTTTTTTTTCAGTTGCGGCTCTACTGTGTAACTTCGTCAAACTAGCTGATTTTAAAATTTATACAAAACAAAATAATAGTATTACATAAAAATTATATTTCTATATCAAACGTATTTGAGTCAAATATTTAACTAAAACAAAATATTAATAAATGATTAATTAATTGTTTTACTTGATGATTAAAAATTGAACTTTGAGAGAACTTTGTTAAGCCTTAAAAATACAATTTTTACTTTTATAGCAAACTTTAAAAGCGCAAAACATAAGCCATTTTTTTATAAAAATAACTTAAGTCAACCCAAACTATAACTTAAACTATTAAATAAAATAAACATCAGCATAGAATAAAATTTTTAATACTCTTATATTTGTACTGCAGAGCTAAAGTTCATAAAAGCTGTCAAAAAATATTTAATAAAATATTTTTATTAACGTTTTTTTTTCAGATCTGGTAATAGAAAGTTAATCAAATTACTTTATTGCAAGAATGTTGTGTTTTAGACGTTTTACGACTTTTTTACTCAATCTATAATAATTTAAGTTTTAATAACTAAAAAAATGACAACTAAAATACTTAATTATTTTAAGAAAAATTTGAAAAATATTAAACAGAATTATCAAGTCTTTTCTGAACTTAAATTTTTTAACTCTTGATGTTTTATTCCAAGTATCACCGTTTTATTTTTAATTTTAATAACAAAACTTGTAATAAATAAATATTTTTATTAATTAAAAACTATTTTAGTTGTATTACAGTAAAATCTTTTACACTTTTTTTAGCGTTATATAAGATAAGGAGTGCAACCATTTAGTACAAGAAAATGACAGTTTTTAAATTGTGGAAGTTCTTAAATGCTCTAGAAATTTCAATTATTTCAAAATTGTGGTCAAGCGCCTAATAAACAATGCGATTTGAAAAATTAGCACTAATCAATTTAACATTGAGCGTGACAAGTTAATTCTCAAACATCTACGCAGGTTCTAGCGGTATGCTTTGTTAAATTTAAGCCCAATAAAAAAAATTGACTTTGAACTAAGTTTTTCAAGTAATAAAACTTATTTAACTTTTTACTCAAAACTTTAAGGTTTTAATTCTGCAAACAGCTCACCATGATCGTAACACTTGAAGAAGTTGGAGTAGCTTCCGGTGCAGTTCAGTTCATCTGAGCAGCACGCGCAATCCCTGACCCCATCGCAAACTTTGTCTCCCGTCAGCACGACCCCGTTCAGGCACCTGAACTCTTCAGTTTCTCTGTAATCTGTTTTTTTTTTTTTCAACTTCAATTAATTTATAAACCAAAGAGTTGTATGCTTATAACTTAGAAATCTAATGAATGCGTACAGTAGTCGGGAAAACATGACAAACTTTTTCAAACAAACAAAAAGTTATTTGCTAAAGAACAGTATAAATGCTAATATGTAGACTTACACTACATGAGTATACTACATTTAAAGTGTTTTATAGGAAAATAAACCTTAGTAAAAAAGTTGCTCTACAACTAGCTAATAAAAAAAAGATTTACTTATAAAATGAAAAGCCCAAAACGTATGGAGATAATGATTTTATAAAACTTTTACAAATATTAAAAAAAATTAGTTTCAGTACTCTACGTTTATTCTATTAAAATGATATAATAAATAAATGAAAAAGTACAAAGCTTTGGCATTTTAATCAAAAAAGTAATTTTTAAGACAACTTATAATGTAAGTTTGTTATTTTATTGAATTTATGTTTGGATTTAATTTAAAACGTATATATTTTTTTAAAGTATGGAGCTTCATGATTTCCAATAACTACATTGTTAAATGTTATATTTATTTCTTAAAATTAGAAATGTTGTTGATGTTTTTGAACATTATAGTAATAGTCATAAAAATGAATCATTTTTGTTTGGTAACGCATTAAACTTTAATTTAATAAAGTCTTTTTTTTTCTTTGTGAGAAGGAGTTTATTTTTCTTAAAGCATCGCATTAGCTTAAGTGGTAATTGTAGCTCAGTTTTAAATTGAAAAGGATGTTATTATAATCGTTTTCTTTTTTGTTTTATTTTACAATTTAGATTTTATATAACGCTTTTAAAGTCAAGGTAAAGTTAAAAAATCAAAAGTGTAGAAGAACTTAAAAGCTAAAAATTTGTATAATTTTTTTATAGACAGTTTTTCTTTAAATTAAATATTTTTGTATCTAGTTTTAAAGATTATTTTTTATTGGACTTTAACAGTTAAAGCTGAAGTTCTTGATTGTGTAGAAAAAAAAAGTTTTACGATAACAAGTATATACTGTTTAACATGAAAATCATCATTTAAAGTTTGTTCAACAATAAAATCGTTACATCACAACACACAGTTAAAAAAAGTATTGTATAAAACAAAGCAGTTTTTTTTTTAAGTTAATTTTGATTTTTGAACATTGTCATGTTTACACTTCTAGCAATAAAAAATAAACTAAAAAAATTAAGTTTAAGTACATTTGAGCCAAAAATTATAATATAAGCAAAAATAAACTTATGTCTATCATTATGTAAAAAGGAATTAACAAAAAAAGAAATACAGTAAAAGCTTTAGACAAGCTGTTCTAAATTTTTTTTTCAAACAACAAACCAAAGAATTCAGTGGATAAATAATCGTTTTCTTTTTCTTCATCAGAAGGCATATATTTGTCACTGATATTTTTTAATTCTTCACCTTAAATAAATAAAGTTTTTTAGTGTTTTTCATAAGAAAAATAATCTAAGTTTTTATAAGTCAATATAAATCAAAAATACTACAAGTTATGTTAAAGTTTAGGTATTTCTAGTTTTTGTTTAAAAAAAAAATGAATAAAACTTTGTTAAAAATATAGTTTGATTAATGTTTAAAAAAAGATAGCTAAAATTATAAATAAATCTACTGTAATAAAATTGTTCAAAGTTACTTAAATTCTTATCACAGTACAACTATTGAACTTACTAAAAGCTTTTAAAAATCAACTTTTTATACTTATATTAAATAAACGAAAGTTCAAAAACTTAAGTTTGAAAATAATAATTAAATTAATTATATATTTGCAAAGTAAGCAGTAGTTTCAAAAGTTGATACATCTTTATTTAAAAAATAAATGAGTTATAGTAATTTGTAAGTATTGTATAATTAAACTGTTGTTATAACTTACATGTTAAGAAATAATTTGATCATAGAAAAGCAAAAATCATTGTTGTAAATAAAATTGTACTAAACTTATACTTTGTTTTGTTTTATTAAAACTAGTTTTTTGGTTTTTAAACTTAAAAAGTGATATCAAAAAGGAAGGATTAATATTATTTGTAAAATTTTACAATTTTTGTGTAATTTTCCAAAACTAATTTTTTTTTATGATATCATATTAATATTTTAGTCGTTGCGTAACTTTATAGCGTTTCACTTATCGGATAAAATTTGCACTACTGCCTCTTGAAATATAAATTTTAGCGTTTTGTTGTCGTTAAAATATAAAAAACAAACTTTAGAAAAAAAATAATATCTTAAATAAAAGATATCTAATCCTATAAAAATTTACTTGTTGGTTTATATTTCCCACTTTAAAAACTTAAGTAATTGATTTGGTATGCTATATTTAAGTTTTGCATTAAAATCTTAACTAATGTTTTATCTTAAGCTGAACCTTTATATCAACAAACAAACCTACTATAAACGACAATATTAAAAAACAGTCATACTTAACTTATCAGTTTACAACTATTTTTAAACACATTTTCTTAAAATTTACTACTAAACAAAATTTAGTGTGTAGATCTCACCTAAAATGATTTAATATTCATCAAAGACTTTTGTTGGTTTGTACTTTAGTTTCTAATTTTTTCGGCACGATGTAAAAACTTACGGTTTAAAAAAGAAAAAATTAAAATAGACTATTTGATAAACACTAGGTGACAAACGTGTGAACTAGTATGTAATTACAGCTTTTTAACCTATTTAAAAAATTAAGGTCGTATGTAAAAGCTGTTGCAATTTTAGCGCATGAGAAAATAAAAATTTAAAACAAAACAAACTGGAAATTTCATAAAACATAGTTAAATACACATAACAAATCGATTTTGTATAATTAAATCAAAAGATTTTCGGTCAAACTTCTACGCTTCAAAGTACAGAAAATTGTCAAAAGCCACTTTCCTCTCATACAACAGCCTTACTGCGAGCATACGTAGAACGCACGTTGAAATTCAATTTTTCGGTTGACGTGAAAAGTTATTTCCAAAAAAATTTTGAACGCGGAACTTTACTAACGTGAGTGGCTTTCGTTGAGTAGTCCTGAAGTTGTTTCGTCGTCGTAGTAGAACGCCGAGCTGTAGTCGGTTTGGTCGGTGCTGTTCACACGTGCTTCCATTAACACGATCGAGTTGATCATAAAAACAATGAGCTTGCAGCCCGTCATGCTGTTTTGAATAAACATAATTTATTTTTACACCTAAAGTCATTTATTATTGATTGCACAGCTGGATGCGTAGTTTTTTTTGTTGACGGTTATTCACCGAATGTTTGTACCGAGCATATATGTGTTTTTGTAAACAAGAAACTATCAATGCGTTAAATGATGTATGGAGTAGTCCCTTTGTAAACTAAAAAATCAGCTATTAGTTTATTAACAAAATTCAGAAACACGATACGAACAATTCTCAGTAAAACAAAGTGCTTTATAGCTTAAAAACAAAGTGTTTTGTAAAGCTTTCTGAATATTTTCTCCATTAACAAGTTATTTTTTATTGACTTTCTCAAAATTATTAATGTATATTGTATTGCTTATTAACCATTAAACACCTTTAAAATATCCTTCTCTTAATTAAAATACCAGTTTAAAACATACTTTTTTGTAAAATCTGACTTAAAAATAGAACTTTATACATGTTTAGTTTTTAACAAAATCTTTTTTTCTTATAGAAACCATGAGTTACTAGTAAAATACGACATTTAAGTAAAAATGCAAACTCAAACTCATTTTCACAAATTTAAAACTTTATATGCTTGAACGAATTCTCACTTTAGACTTTCGCGCACAAAACAGTCTGAGTATACTTTTTGTTTATAGTTTTTTCACTTAAGACTGATACATGTATTATAACGTATTCTACCCTTATATTTCCGAGCGAGAGCATTCCTTTTTTCTTATTTCTGGCATTTAGTTTCGCAGCTTTCAAATATCTTAAGCAGATTTATGCTTTTATGAGTATTGCGACTAACAACGTAAAGAAGGATTGGGTTTCCTGTGACGCAATTTTGAACGTTCAAAGCAAAAATAGAACTGTAGAGTCTGGCTTCATATCAACAAAAAACTTAATAGTTTTTGAATATACAACTAGTTTGAGGAATTGCGTAAAAATAGTGAAATAAGAATATTTTTAATTCAAATTAACCAAAATTTTGTAGTTTGTTTGTACTACTAGTGTAGCTACAACATTTAATTACTGAAGTTTTTTATCCTAAACAAGTAAATTAAACTTATCTAAAGTAATCATGGTGCAGTACTCAAGAAAAACATCGTAATTTAAGTTTTAAAAATAACTTGTGTGAAAAATATCAGTTAAAAACAAAATAAATTTTAAACATAACTTGTTTCAATACACTTAATTTTTTTACTCAAAACTTAAAAGATCAAAAATATTTTTGCTGAGCTCATATAAACGAAACCTTACACTACTAAAAGTATCTAGTTGTAATTGTGCGATAAAGAAACTGTGTTTGCAGTAGCTTTTTCCTTGATTATTAGTTTTTAATGACTTTTAGGCAGTTCAACACAAATTAAAACTACATTAACGAAAAAGGAGCTATACAGTTTGTAAAAGTTAAAGATTTTATTTACTGTTAAGCAAAAAAAGTTTAGATAAAAACATTTGAAAAAAGACTGAGCATGACTAGTTCAAAATTGAGACATTTTTTGAATGGATAGATATTTTTCATCATTTCCTGGAGATAAGCAAATAGAAATATAGTATTAAGATAAGTTAAAATATCTAATAGGGTTTGAGCTACTAATTGTTTAGTATTTGTTACGTATTTTCTATACAACATTTTTTACTTAATTTTTTACAAACGCTTTTTATTAAAGGTTGCAAAAAAGATTTTTGATGTATTGAAAATAACAAAACAACTTTAAACTTTTAAATAAAACGCTGTATATTAATGATACAAGTTTAGCTTACAACTACGAACTGTTATTTAGTTTTACGCAAGGTTTCAATCAACAACATAAAAGTTAGCTGACATTTAAAAAAAAATTAAACTGTTTCTCGAACTTTTTAATTATGATTGATAAATTTAATAAATAAAGTTGTATATATTTATTTTATTAAAATCACTAGTCAAATTCTTGTCAAGTATAGATTTAGAAATCAAATTGAACTGATTTTTGCAGATAATAGAATTATTTTTCGATATTCATTGGTTTTGTAACGTCATAGAGTTGTTTGTGAATTTTATATGTTTAGAAATGTCGAGCTGTATTACGCTTGTAATATTTAAAGTTATTTTCTCCTAGATTGTTTATTGACAGAAACGATAGATTTAAAAAACTAGTTTCTATGAACTAATAATTTAATAAATTGTTTCTCAAACTTTTAAAGTATAATTGATAATGAATTTGAATATCAGCTTTTTTTATTATTAATATTACTAGTTAAATGCTTGTCAAGTATAGTTTTACAAATCAAATTAACTGAGTTTTGCAGATAATGGACTGATTTTTCGATATTCATCAATTTTGTAAGGTCATAAAGTTTTTTTGCGAATTTTACATCTTAAAAAATGATTTTACATGTTAACAAATGTCGCGTTGTATTACTTTATTATTTCTTAAGTTGTTTTCTCATAAACTGTTTACTGACAGAATGATATATTAGAAAAAAAAAGTTAGTTCTGTGTTGTATTCTAAAATTTATCTTACGACGGATTGACTGAAAACTATGAAACCCAGCATCTGATTAATATGCACAACTTGTTTTGCCCAAGTTTATAAAACATAAGCAAAAAATAAACATAATACCTACATAGATTTTAAAACAAAAACTAAACTCTTGTACGTGTAAATTCATTTCAGCTTTCAAATATATACCTACACAGAAAAGCAGAGTGAAGTGCACATGTCAAACAACCCAAAAAAAGAAAAGACCAGAATCACCGTTCGCGTCAACGGGTTCGAGGGCACCTCGCAAAAGTTTCTCATCACGCGGGAAAAACCCTTCAAGAGGCTGATGGAGGCTTACGCGGAGATAAAAAAGCTCGACATCGGCCTGGTCAGGTTCTACTTCGACGGCAACCGGATCCAGCCTCACAACACGCCCACGGAAATGGACATGGTGGAAAATGACACCATAGACGTGCTTTCGAACCAGCACGGTGGCGGGACTGGTTAAGTTGACCGGATGTTTCGAAATTTTTAGATGTATTTCTTGGAGATAAACAAATTAGATGAATAGTTTTAAAATAAGTTTAAGTTCCTAGTAGGGTTTCAGCTACTATTAATCTATTACGTATTTTCTATGACCAAACTTTTTTAATTTTATATTTTTACAAACGCTTTATTTTTTGCATCGTTTTTAATTGCTATTTCAACTTAGCCCCCTGAGTGAATTGAATGTGAAACTGTTTTTATGAAGTCGTGATTATGCTAAGATTTTTTCTGCTGAAAAGTGCACTTTTTTTTTAAGTTTAGTATTTTTCAAACTTTTTTTTTTTAATTTTAAAGTATAAAAAGGCATGTTAAACATAAGTATTACGTTTTATTATGCATATAAATAATATATTTATTGGTTTTTAATGAACTGTTAATAGTACGATAATATTAATACAAGTACTTACTTGTAAAGTTTATACGAAAGTAAGATTTAATTAGTTTGTAATAGCTTGATTTATAATTTTTTCTACTCAATAATTAATATCAAAAGTTTCAAGAGCTTAAAAGTATAAAGTAAATGAAAAAAACGTAATTTTAAAATCTTTCTACGCTTTAAACAATGTCGGTTAAAAAAACAATTAAAATATTTAAAAAAGAAAGCCTTGATTTTTTTATAAAAGGTATTCGTAGAAACTGAGAATCTACATGATATTTAACTGAACTTTATTTACTAGCAATTTTAATGTGTAAAGTTTTTGTTTCAGTACTTTTGATTAACGTTTTTGTTTGTTTACAAAAAAAAATAAAAGTATACTCAAAGTAATTGCTAGTTTTTAACCATCTTAAATAGTAAATTTAACATTTTTTTTTTTCTTATGATTTCTTGTTTGAATGAAATTAAAATGTTGAACTATAACCGCATTTGGTTATACAAATACTTATAAAACTTTTAAACTGTAAAAATTATTGCCTGAAATTCAAGGTAGAGTTACAGTATTTTTTATTTGTTTTGATTTAATAAATTTGTTTTTCAATTAAAAAAATTTAAACTAACGACTGGTTTTTTTTTATAAAGAATGTTCACTGCAATTTCTAAAAACTTACGAATTTATGAGTAAATTAACAAAACAAACAATACAAATAGAAGTTTACATGAATCAATTTGTATATATTCAAGTAAAACACGTTTCTTCGTATGTAAAAAAATAAAAATAAAACCGATATACTATAAACAAATAATCTGTAGCTGAAATTTTTAAGAAATAAAAAGACGTATTTTAACATATATGAGATAACGACTGCTTATCTGTTAAATTAATTTATAATAATCGTACTAAGGTTTTTTTTTTAGTTATAAATTACGAGGTTTATAACTTTAGCTAAAACTCTATCTAACTTAACAACAAAAATGTAGTTTATTGATCAAACTTTACACAAAAAAAGCTATGTGTAATGTATATGGTGCAATTTTATCCCCGTCAATAAGTGGTTACAATATGTCCAATAGACTGATATATTTTTATCATAGGTAATTTGGTAGAACAGCCGTAGGTCATACTTTGCTCATCGTGATTTTACTTCTAAAGTTACGGTACCAACTGAAATATCTCAATACACATCAAACGCCTTTAGTTAGTATGCTTTTTATTTTTCTATTTCGTAAATGTTTTGTCTCTAGTCTAAATTTTTATCCTTCTTGTATTTTTAGCTACAATTTAATTAAACCGTTAATATTGAATTTAACTTATATTTAACTGTTTAATGTAACAAAAAGTTGTTAAAATGTGTTACTATTTTTTTACTAGTCGTTTTTGAAACTTGAAAATAATAAAATTTATTATCTGTAGGTTTCAATGAATTTAATTTCCAGTAAATTATTTATTTTTGAAATGGTGGTTTTTAATTCATGCAAAATAGTGTTCATTTTCAATTTACAATCATTGGCTTAGACTACACGTTAGAAAAATAAGCAAATGTTTAAGTATCTAGAAATTATATAACTTTAATTTTTTATATTATTTAACAAGTTTAGATTTATAATATATAAAATTAAGTTTTAGTTTTGTTGCTAATAAACATAATGCAACAAGTCTGATAAAAGTCTTAAACCTTATAGCTTATCAGTAATACCAATTGGGGCAAAAATAAAAGTACTATAAAATATATTTTATACCAAAGATTTCTATCTGTAACTTATTATTGCAAACTAATGTACAACAGTGCTTAGCCGTATATAAAAGGAACTATTGTCAGTTTTCCACTATTTTCAAACCAATTAGAGTTAGCCTGTTTTTTATTCTTACTAACTTATATCAATAAATTCTTCACTACAAGGCCAAAATATATACTATGTTCCTTTACTCTAAAAAACTATGTATTCGTAAAAAAGGACCATGATGCCTTTTCAAATTTGCAAGACATTTAAACTTTTAAAGACCTGTGAATCTACTTAAGTATTATTCCTTTTAAATATAGTTTTAAAATGTCAACCATAGCTTTATTTTAGTTTTGAGTTAAAATTAAAGATTTTTTTATATTTAGCAAAAAGTAAGTTTTCAGGCCAGGTAATGAAAAAATAACGAGTATAGATTAGTGTGAAAGCATCGAAAAATAGATGAAATCTGAACGGCTAAAAACAAACTATTGAAAGTTGAAGAGAACCAAAACTAAATGAAAAAAATCTGTTTGATAAAATTTCCTTAAAAAATATTTTTTTTAAATACAATGCTTTTTTTTATAATTATTTTAATTGAACTAAACTACGTAGATGTAAACGACATGAGAACAAGTTAAGAATATTGTTTAAAGTTTTGTTTTTAAAAGGAGTTTGTTCCAAGTATTTCCCAATTAAAGTCGCTTCATTAGCTGTTAGTAAAAATTGAAACACTGACCAACACAGTTGCGTGCCTAATGGAACATAAAGTAATTAGTCGGTAGACTTTTAAAACTGTTTTGTGCTGAAATGGAGCTTTAAAATTGTTTCCTTTTTAACTCCTGAATTTTGCAATGAATGTAATTTTAACAACTGCAGTGGTTTATATTATTAGAAAACTGAGTACAAAAATAGAATACAACATACTAATTGGTGCAAAAAAATACTATAAGATATATTTGAATAAAAAAATCAGCTTATCGTATCAGCCATAAATATTTTTGTACTAACTGATTTTTAAAAAACTTGCACTTATAACGTTTAATTAGCAGAGCTTCACTTATTAGGATCCCAAGTCTCCAATTTTAAATAAACAATTAACTAAGCCGGGTATTACCCATACACTAAGAATTTTTGATTAGTTAGATATTTACTTGTTAACAATGTGTAAATATTTATGTAACACGTTATTTTGTTGTAGCTTATATTTTTGGTTTAAACCAGTTTATATATTGTATTACTTAAATTTTTGTATACTTAGTTGTTTAACACTTATTTTTAGTTATTTTGCACAGTATGTTGTTGATAATGACTGATGAAAAGTCGGAACGTCATCTGCGAATAAATTTTAAACTTAGAATGTGTTTCTCTTTAAATTGGTATTTAAAAACTTCAGTATCCCCTCCTGTTTTATACTTATTTCTCTTTTAAGTTATACTTTTAAAGTAATGTGATTTTTACAGTGTATTTATAGTTCAGTATTTAACAGTAGTCTAGTATCAGAAGAGTTCTTAATTGTGAAAAATCATTTGTGTTTGTAAAAAAACATAAATTTAATTCTGAAATTTTAAATATTAAAATTTTTTTAAACAAATACCAGTTACACAATTTTATGCTGTTTTAAATAAAGAAAATTCTATATAACCAAAAACTTACACATTCGGTTTTTAATCAAATCAAATACTTTTAAACTAATAAATAATTATGCATTTTAAACTTTAAATACCTAGGAAAAATCAAACGTTTAAACTTAATGTCACAGTTTTGTATAATGTAAATTTGTTTGTTGAAGTTTACACAAACATAAAAAAGGTTAAAAAAGTTTGTTTCAACAATTACATTCTTTCATTCCATTTTTTCAGCCCGAAATATCCTTAAGTGTGAGTTTTCTTCCCAACTAACTTCTACCTGGCACTCTTGATAGTGATGCTTTTGTCGATGGAGGCTCGTTGTTGTAAACCCCGGTATTTAAAGCGGTTCCTAAAAAAATCGTCAACTTAACATTAAAAGCGTTATAAGCGTATTTCTGTGTACTTAACGGTATAAAAAGTATTACTTTTTATTAGTTTACAAAAAAATATTAAGACTGTAAATTAAGTCTTGTTTAAGTAACTCAAACTACTGTTTTGTATAAACTTACTTTAGCTTTAGAACTGCTGCAACGGATATTATTAAAAGTAGTATCAGAAATATGCTTGCACCACAAATTCCTAAAATACATTCCATTCCACATTTCCCTAGAAGAAAAAGTTATGTTAAACTAAAATGTTTGACTTACAACTTATGTTATAAATTAAGTATAACTATTTTACATTTTTATTTTATAAACACGTTGTTGATACTATTAACACTAGTACACTTCTTTTTTAAAGTCAACTAGTATGTAACAAATTTCTGTAGTATAAGAACATCTGTTAAAGAGTTTAGAATGCGCTCCAGATGTATACAAACATTTATAGCTTCAAAGGTCAGTTATTTATTTAATTCTGATTACATATAAAAACTGACTTTCTTAGTTTCAAAAAAAATACAGATTCCATACTGAACCATTTTTACTAAGTAATCCTAGAACAAAAGTTAAAAGTTTTAGAGTAAAAAACTCATAAAATTATGTGTATTAATACTTTTTGTTTAATTGTAAACACCTATAAAATTTAAAAGTTGTAAAAAAATTGCACAAAATAGGTAAAATCAACTATTCTAAAAATATATATGTTAACATACAACGGTTTATTATTTAACAAAGTTTTTGTTAGGTTTAAAATTAAACTGTCACGTTCACTTAAATTAATTGTAATTTCTTATTTATACGCAAACGTTTACATAGTTATCAACTTAGTATTAGTTAGTTAACTGTCTGTGTAGAAAAAATATGTCGTTTTAAATAATTATTTGACTTTAGTAGTATATGTCCATAACAATCATTAAAAACAACTAAACTAAAACCTTGGTGAGCACAAAAATAACATTTGTATGATTTTTACTTAAAACTGATTGAAAGCTATCACTGTTTAAAATACATTTGTAAAACTTTAGGCAATAAATTAGAATACGTTTAACAATACAATAATACTTTCTCATTCAAAATAACATTGTGCAAATAAATGATTTCAACTATTAACACAAATAGGTTAATAGTAGAAGTTTGAAATAAAGTATGCAACTAACAATGTAGTTTACTTGTATTATTTTAAAGAGTCTTAAACATTTTTGTCATAATAAATTACAAACTATAATTAATCTTACATAATGAAAATTAATATTAAATAGCTGTATGTTATTTAAGTTTTGGTCTATTTCTAAAGCAACAGGTTTATTTTACAAATTAACTTAGGAAAATTTTACTTTTTATCACACTACTAGTAATACAACTTTAAAAACTATTTTTAAATTCAAAAACCAAACGAACTTTTTTGTGGACTTTTCACGCATCTAAATCCGAGCGGCTGATAGCCCTTGTCGCATTTGCACTTGTACAAGTCGGTTTTTCGATCCAACCTACATCTACCGTTTTCAACACAACTTCTTTCAAGTAAGCAGTAGTTGCACATTAGTGGTGCCTCATCGCACTTGGTGTCTTTAGTAGCACAACTCTTACACTCGTAGTATACTGTACTTTTGTCTGTAAAGCTTGTTTAGATTATTTTGCTGTATGTGACAAACACTAAAATTTTATGTTTTTGTAAAAATGTTTAAAAAATATCTTAGGCTGTATTATTTACACGCTTGAATTTCCAATTACTACCGATATAAAAATCATACCTGCGTTCTTAACTTTTGCTTGTTGACAGTTGTCTTTAAACTTGCAATTGTCAATGCAATACTGCTTTTTGTTGATAATATTTTTACTGCAGCAAGTTCCATTGCCTACAAAGCCTAGTTTGCAGTGACACTGCCACTTTCCATTTGAAAACAAACAGTCACTATTTTCATCGCAATTTTCTGAGCAGGCTGTAAAAAGTAGGTTTTTTTTATTGTTTTACAAGGTGAAAAGTTTAAAGTTGATATAATTTTTCTGTAGAAAATATTTTTATAAAAATTAGTTAATTGTTTATTTTCTAAAAAATCTTTTAGAAACACACTTTTGTTTAATTTTTTTTTTTGTATTTTCAAAGTAATAAAGTAATGGTTTTACTTCCAAGAGTGCAGTGTGGTTGTAAGCTGTGCACCCATGATGTGCCCTTTTCACTGTTGATGCAGGTAGACTTGATACTGTCGTCGTTAATTTCGTACATGGGCAAGCATTTGTATGTGCAGCTACTGCCAACATAGTTTGAATTGGTGCACATAATATCACCGTTAGCTGGTGCTAGCAATCTTGATGAACATTGCTTCACTGTAGAAAATTTTTTGTATTTACCTAAAAAAGTGTTTTAAATCTTAAACTTAACCGCCGCTTATTAGGTCATTGAAAATTTATTTTACAATTAAAACTCATTTACAGAACTTTACTCAAAAGGTATACTTAAATGTAATTAAATCGTTAATAGATTGAAAACTTAACCGTGCTAAGTTTATTAGTTGTACTATAATAGCTTTAAAACTACTTATCAGTACTAACAATTGCATTTAGGTTGTTTATATAAACTCCATCTACCAATATTACTTCCAGTATTTGATACATTGCATGTGTTAATTCTATCAAAGGTAATTTCGTAATTACTGTTGCAATTGTACTTACAAGAACTACTTAGCTCGTTTGATTTGGTGCAAACTATGCTACCATGTTCAATGTTGGGTAACTTTGGGCAGTGTACTCCTGTAAATTAAAACTAATGAGATTTATTTGTATTGCGTTTATGAAAAAACAAATTAATTAATTTATTTATAATCTAAAATATACTTTTGCCAAACTTGTCTCTTTCCCAAACAAATTTTGAAAAAGTTACGTGTATAAACTATTTTAAATTATGATAAATCATAAAAGATAATACTAACTGAAAGCTTTGTTTTATAAAGCATAGAAGTACTTAATAAAGTTTATAGTTTAATTTTTAGTTTATAAGTTGTCACAAAAGTACTTGTCATTCTTGATACTATTTATAACTTTTAAATTTAGTTTATTGGTTATTTACCAAAAAATATTTTTGGTCGGAGACTATTTATATTATAAACAATATTCAAACAAACTTTCGCATTTTGGCAGTATGTCCAAGGTCCACCTTCCGAAAGCGTCACTGTTGCCGTCCAATGTGCATTTATTTTCGGTGAAGCTCGGGTTGGTGAACCCGTGACCCTCGTCGCACGAAAACTTGCACACACTCTTTATTTTGCTGCCCTCACTACAAGCCACTTTGCCATGCGTTATGCTTGCGGGCATGGGCGGATCACAAGAAATCTCTGAAATATGTTTTTTTCTTCTGTTTTTGATTGGAAAACGGTTTTTCGTTAACTTTGAAGTTATGAAGAAAATAATTAAATAAAAGCATTTTTTGACTAAAAAAACTGTTCATAGACCAATACTTATAAAATAAATTAGTACTAATGTAGATTTTTGCAGAAAGTAGTATTCTTAAGTTTCAATAAGGTTTAAAAAGTTACAGTTTAATCAGAAATACTCAACATAAGGTCTAAATGCGGACTACTAAAAATTCTTAATGAAGGTTACTACTGACTCATAAATTTATAATGTTTTCTTTATTAAAATGAGTGATTATCTGATTTAAATTAAATAAAATGTTCATTTTTTTATTTGACATGTTTAAAACTAATGAAGTGCCAACTTAAGCTAGTTAAGCTTCAAAGTAGGAAGACTTTGTGATTTTTTATGTGATTGAAAACAAGCTTGATTTTTTAGGAAAATGCGTTTTGTAGTTTTATAAGAAATATAAATATGCACGCGGGCAAAAGCACACTCTTGCGAAAAGTTTTTTTATGCATGAAAAACATTAAAGCTTTATAAAATAACTTGATTAAGGTCTTTATAGCAAACACATTTTGATAAAGAACACATTTGTTTGTAGAAAAAGAACAAACATGATTACTAATAGTATACAATAAGTTATTAATGGTAAACTAAATTTAGTGTGTTTGAATGTATAAATAGGCATAAAAGTTACAAAATTTTCAATTCATTTATATACATGTCAAGTTAATACTTAACAGCAGTACAAATTCAAAAAGTTATGTTTTTATAATAAGTACTTGTTTTGTAGCTTATTACAAACAATCAATTTTTTAGTAAAAGTTAAAATATCTAACTTTATACAGGATACATATACACTATTTTTATATTGTTATACAAGGTTAAACTATTTTTTACAAATAATATAAACTCAACTATAGTTTAGATTTAGGAAAAAAAAATTCATTTATAGCCTAAAAATATAAAAAAACATATGTATTATAAATTTTAAACTAAATACTTTTGCAAACAGGTTCTGGTATATCAGACCAGCTGCCGAGGAAGCTGCCGTTTTCATTTTTCTCGCATATAGCAGTCCTCGATTGGTTCGAGTTGGTGAAACCGTAATACGGCAGACACTGGTACTCGCAGACGCTGCCTAGAAAGTTGCCGTTCGAACAGCTGACTATTCCATGCGGAAAACTTGACAGCTTTGAACACTGCACTTCTGTTATTTTATATCAATTTAGTAAAACACCGAAAACGTGTTTTAATTTTTTTCTGTGTTTTGAACAATTGTATAAAAACTACGAAACGAAACAACGATTTTTTGTTAAATAAATTTACTGAATTTTTGGTTTTGTAAACGTTTTATTTGTTTTAAGTTCAAAGTTAAAATTTTCTAGTTCAACAGACTTTCGTTATTTAGTTTTAAAACAATCAAATATAAAAAGCTACTTATTAGATGAAAAATTCAACTAATCAATAGGCTTTAAGTAAAATAGGCTCACTAAATAATTTTTTAATTCATTTTTATTGGATTGAAAAATTTTTGAGTATTATTAGCAACGTCCTTTGAAATAACTTCTAAAACAAACACCTAGACTTTTAAATGATATTTATTTCTAAGTTGTTATACAAAATAAAAGTAGTTCAGTAGATATTCAGTAGATACTGTTAAGCTATTATTTAAAATTTATACTTTAAAAGTTGCGTTTATGCAGTTTATGTTTAAATTGTTTTAACTTTTAAATATGTTTAAGTACTACAATTTTTTTTAATACTCAGAGTTAAACTACACTCCCTTAAAAAATGAAAATTTTTTACAGGTAGAAAATTTTTAAAGTTTAGTTGTTTTAAATAAAAATTCTAATTCATCAAATTTATTACACACTTTTACTTTGTAAGACACTAGTTGTCAAAAAGGTAAACTTTGTAATTTCAATGCAGCAGAGAAACAATTTTGACACCAATTTGTGAACAATTTTGACACCAAGTTGTGAACAATTGAATTTTGTGTTTAAAGCAGATAAAGTACAAACGATTTTGATTTAAAAAGAAATCTAGTGACTATAAACATTTTAGACTTTTTAAGCACTTAAATCATTAATACTAGACTATGGAATTTTAAGTGTAGGAAACCATAGCATTTGCAACCTCTAATTAGCAGAAATTCAAAGTTTTTGCAGCTCTGGTATGCGGTTTAGTTATTAACAATCCAGATGATTGATTATTAAATTTAAGTTATGTATTTTTACGTCAAATAATTTTTTGTAAAGTTTTTTAAATACTTTTTCTTAAATTGTTTATAAAACTCCGTTCAAAAAAGTTATAGTTTTGAAATAAACTTTTTCAATTTCTTTCTACAAAACTAAAAAATTTACTAAAAACCTTGAGCTCATGCTTATATTATAGGTCATTATAAACTAAAAATACAACTCTTTATATTTTAAAATAAATTAAGTTGATATTCACACATTTTGAAGAAAAAACGTGTTATTTTTTAGTATTGTACTTTCTTTGAATAAAGAAATGCTTTAGACAAAAAGTTTTAAGTCAACAGACTTACGTTGTCACTTTTACTCACGAAAAAACCGTTCATAAATTTAAAGTAAACATGCTTTTGGCACAGTTACTAAAAATATACGGTACTTAAAAGAAAAACACTTTTCTACTAACTTTTGCAGACCGGGTTCTCTGCGCTCCATCTACCTTCAGCAGTGCAAACTGTTCTGTCGGCTCCTTTCAGCCCGTAATCTTCGTCGCACCTGAAGGAGCATTTGCTGCCGACGAAATTCTCTTCAGTGCACGAAACGTCCCCGCTCACAATGTGCGGGTGAGTGGGAAAGCACCGAACTTAAAAGTTTTTTTGTGTAAATATTTTGTATCTAATGTTAGCAATATTATTTTGTTAACAGCTTTTTCTAAAGTTTTTTTTAAGAATAAAAGCTAAATTGTTAACAATTACCATTAAAAAAAGTTTGTAGAATACTTTTAACAATACAAAATTTAAGAGTAGTTTTTTTTTCCGAGGACCAAATAATTTAAGCGCTTCTTTTTGTCGTTTAGTAAACAATATTATACATTCTAGTATTTTATGATTCCGTTTTCATAAAATATTTTTCTTTTTTATAGTTATGTACATTATTACAATCATTTAAATTAAAAGTATTTTTTCTTGTTTAAAAATTCTAAATCTATAAAAAGTAAAAGGTTAAAAAATATTAATGTTGTCGAAAAACTTTGTAAATTTTCAAATGCCTAAGTGTAACAAATTAAGTCTTCAATTTTTTTAATTAAGAAAGCACTAAGGATTTAACATAAATATACGAATTGTTAATTTTATCATAAAAAAAATTATAAATAACCAATGTTTTTTTTATATTTTTTATTGAAAAGCATTTTTAATTTCTACCTATTTAAAGTATTTTTTAACTTTTTTTTGTCAAAGCAGTATATATCTATTGAGTAAGTAATATTGAAGCTTAATTCAGTCTGTTCTTCATTTGTTAAATTATGCCAAACATATTTAAAACACTGTAAATCATATAAAAATTAGTAATTTTACTATCTACTAAATATAAAAACGTAATAATCCACGCAACAAGCTAACCTAAAGTATAACTTGTTCGATAAGTTTCGACGACATTCGGTTGTATTGACTTTGTTTTTAATTCTATCTCCAGCTTTGTCTTCGACCGAGTCAAATTGCTTAGACACACCTGCGAAAAGAGATAATTATCACCAAGTTAAGTTTTTCAACAACAAAACCGTAGCGTATCTTTAACAAGTTTATGTCAAGTTTTTATATAAATAATACAACTTTAAAATTTAAATTTATAACTTTAAGTAGTATTACTATGATTAAGAATGTTTAACAGTAATAGATATTTAAACTTATATCAATTTTTATTTTTATTTTAAACTTAACTTGTGCTGTGTGAACAACAGTTAGCTTTAGTTTTTGTACGACTTATATATCAAATAACTTTGTAATACGGAGAAGAATCCACGTGTTCGTTGTTTATAATCTTCACGGTTTTTCCCCCGTTGTAAGAAAATTTGTAGCTGACAATTCGTTTTAAACTTGACTTGAAAAACAGCCGAACCTCGTATTGATCGACTTCGTTCTGCTCCAGTTTGAAAGGTTCGAACTTGTAGTCGAATATTTCTGTTTTACAATTGAGAAGCTAAAATAAAAATATTAAACATTTTTGCAAGTTTCAAACTCTGTTTTGCAAAAAATATTTTTTTATTTGTTCTATAATTGCGTTAAACATTTCTTTAAAAAAAAAATTAAGCAAGAGCTGTGTTTGAACAAGTTTAGATTCTGTGATAAACATTTTCAGAAAGTAGATCTCCCTAGAAGGTAAGAAAGCTACTCTCTAGGTTATTTTTTGAAACAAGCAACAACTTCTTTACTGAGTTTAAAGTAGGAGTTGGATGCTTTTTTCATGTCGCGGGATTACTAGAAAAAGTGTCGTTTACGAGCCGCAGTTATTTTAAAATGTTTGTAGTTATATATATAAACATACCATTTTAAATCACAAATTTAATAAAATCAATAAGTAATAGTAGTTCATTGTTTATAAGTGTTTACTAAACTAAAGCCTAATTTTAAGCTTTTTACCAGAAAAATTCTTCTTTTCGTTTTTTAAAGTAAGCTTTGTTGTTCTATAAAGTACTTCTCAGGCCGCAAGTTTTGGCCTTGAGGGCCGTATTGGCCCGCGGCGCGTGCTTGCCGACCCCTGGCTTAGAAGTTTCAACAGTCTCACAGCAAGCACTCACTGGTGGATATGACGAGCATGACGTCAGAGCCGTTAACGTTCTTGCCCTGCGTCGCCCACTGCCTCCCCCACCGGTGACCCTGGTTGCCGTCGTCGACGAAGTAGAGGTAGTCCTGCCGCATCGCCATGACGCTGTTTGGCGTGAACGTCAGGTTGGCGATCAGTTTCTCGCTCCCGTCGTTGTTGTTGTGGATGTGGATGACTGTTTGGTTGTTTTTGTTTTCATTTTAAAAAGCTTGAAAGCTGTTTAGAAAAAGTAAAAAAACTCGTACGAGATGAAATTTGTTTTATGTAAGTGAGAATAAAACTAAATATTGAAAGTTTTTAAGTGTAGTCTTCATATCTTCATATTGTACAAGTTAATCGAAGCGTTTACTAAGCAAGACAAAAAATGATGTAATGTAAAACAAAAATTTAAACTTTTTTTCGCACTATCAATATTTCGTTAAACAAGCAAGTCTATAGCACCAACATCTGTCGTAAATTTCCACGGGGTTTTTGACGATTTTGGTGTCGTGCTCGAAGTAAGCCCTGCTCATCTCGCCACTTTCGCCCACCAGTTCCCACGTCACGTGATCGTGAACCTTCGACTCCTTCGTTTTGTCACGCAGCCTCAACCTGATATTCGTGTGCTCGTTAACTTACGCGATTTATCTTTGTAAAAAAAAAAGTTACAACCCTGCATGTGTTGCAGTTGAGAATTTATTTAAAGTGGTTTACGTAAAATTTACCGTTTGTAGGTGTAATATCATGATAGATGACCACAAAACAAAGTAACTAAAGTTTAAACAATTCAATGCTTTTCAACTTTAAATGCTACTTTGTCAGTTTCTCAAAAAAGTTTCATAGTAAAACATGATAATCCGTTTGCAGATGACTGCAAGTTTGTTCTGACTGACGAGTTTTAATAAAAACAAAACCGGGGTTTAAGTCCACTGAAAGTTTGTGGTCGGACAGTCAAAGTGGTGTGATCAACACTTGATGTTAACTTTTTAAACTTTGTAAGTAAATTAATAGTGAAAATGAAAAAGTAATACTAAATTTTAAACTAAAAAAAAATTGCTCGTAATGAAAAACCTTATGGTAAAATGTTTATAGTAATTCTAAATTAAACGTAAAGGTTTTTTATTAGCTTTTAAGCAATAAGCAAAAGAGTTTAATTATATTAGCATACTTGACTTTACCTACGTACTCCAAACAATGGGTCTCTTACTCTTGCTCCATTATCGGTATTGAAAAAATAAACCACATACCCCTCTCCTTCAGTGTCTGTATTTTAGTAATTATATATTTTTATATATTAGTATATTTCCAACTTTAAAATGTGATCTTAAGAAAAGTAAACTTAACGTTTTAACACTGTAGTACTTTATGGGTTATCTTTATTTTTATTTTTTATTTTTTTTTTGATAAAAATAAACTGTATGAGTTCATAAGTTACTAACATAACTTTAAGAAATACTATTGCTAGTTTTTGATCAACTCCGAATACACTTATCATGCTACTTACAATAAGACTTAGTAAATCTGGAACTCAAGACAAGGTCTTGGTCAGCTTTGATTGCTTCATCGAAAGCCGATAAATCGGGCTCTCCAAACAGTTGGTGGTTGACATTAATTTCGAGGTAGCACCTGACTTTGTCGTTGTGTTTCACCACTTCGTCGAGTATTGTCACTTTGTTCACCTGTAGGTTTTTACTTTGGTAGAAGTCGTCTAGCTTTCTTTCCAACTTAATTTTGCTTTCCGCAGAGCTAAAGTTTTCTTCGTTTGAGCTAAGGTTTAGTATGCTGTTCGCAAATACCGACGTTCTGTCTATATAAAAGAATTTTTGAAATTTTAATAAATATTAAAAAACAAAAATAAGCTTGTTATTATGTCTACGAACTAAAATCAATTAATATTGAAAAATAAAAGCTTGATATGTAAAGTTTAAACTATTTATTATAAAGTTAAGTAACTTTTTTGTTTACAAGAATTAATTTTAAGCAGATACTTTCGAGCTTTTTTATAACATTATAATAATTTTATAAAATTCCAAGCATCAACTATTCGAAAAATTTTTATTTATTTTACAATGAGAAGCAGGCAGTAGTAAAACTAAGAGTCCTGAAGTTACGTAAAAAATCATTGTGTATACAAATCAATGTGAAGAGAAAATGTTTTTCTTGTATTACTGAACTTTTAAAACATAAGTCGAAACCATATTTTTAATGTATAGCTTACCTTAAAAACATAACAAATTAAAATTACTTTAATAGAATGTTTTAATTTATTTGTTTACGATAAAGTTTTTGAAAAAAATTCAATTTTAAACATTATTACATAACAGCCGCAAGTTTTCACTTAAATCAAACAAGTGATGTTAACTTCAACTCTCAATGTATTTTCTATATGAGATGTTGTTTGACCGTAATATAATTAATTTACTAACGATCGTTTTATAAAAAAAGGCATGAATAAAACAAGGACACAAGTTTAGGAATTTTTTTTTTGTTTCATATGATTTGAAAATAGCAATAATGATTTTAAACACTTCTTTGAACACCAAATACTTTAAGTATTATTCTTTAAATTTGAATCAGTGTTTTTTATCTTTGAGCTTTAATTTTATCAAAGCTTAAATGTGATATTTAAGCGACCAGCTTTGAATGTAATGCTAATAAATAAACACTAGATTTTTGTAAAAATAATTTCTGTGTTGTTAAAATACGAACAAAACAAAGTTGTACAATTTCCTGTTTAAGTCTACCAAACGTTTTCTGGAAAGCACTTTTTAATTTTTTTATTAACAAAGTTCAAATTTATTTTTTTATATATAGTTAAAAAATGTCTTAATTCTATTAGTAACCTGTGTAAGCGTAGTAAGTTTCACCGTAGGGACTTTCTTTCACGGTGAAAGATTTGTTGTGAAACATCTTACTCACTCTTACTTGAAATTGATACTTTGTATTGCTTTTCAAATTGTTTATTCTGGTAATTAATGTGGTAGTTAGATTTAATCGTCGATTAATTTTTGTTTTTAACATTGTTACAGTTTTGTCTGTTTAGTTTGTTAAAAAAATATAATTTAAATTCTGATTACTTTTATACATATACAAAATATTACACAGAGAAAACAATAATGAAAATAAAAAGTATTATATAAAGTGTTTAAAATACTTTGAGACTAAAATTGTTAAGTATGTTTAGTAAAAAGCAAAAATAGGTTTCTTATAAATTGTTATCTACTGCTGTTTAACATTTTAGACTTTAGAGCAGGGTTTCCCAAAGTGGGCGATATCGCCCCCCTGGGGGCGATTTTAGTATTTTGGTGGGCGATAATTAGTAAGGGGGCGAAAGGGTGGGCGATAACTAGTAAGGGGGCGAAAGGGTGGGCGATAACTAGTAAGGGGGCGATTTTAAATTTTTAGGTTAACATAAAATAATATTTTGCTATTTTACTAATTTTAGCTTGCTATTAAATATTTGACCCTGTGGTAAAACTTAAACAAAAAAGTTTATTGTGTTTATGTAAAATATAGAGAAAAAAATCAAGTACTTATGACTCCTACTTTCAAGTTAATTACATACTTTCAGATATATATTTTCTTATTTAACACTTATATAGATCATAGACGATCTGAATTCTTTTCACTATTTTTTAACCTTACATATATGTTATTTAGGATCATAAATGGTTTGTAAAAATCTATGTTTTCTATATTAACTACCACCTCATGATATTTCCAATTGTTTTGAAAAGTCATTAAGTTAGACTAAGAAATAAAACTATACAGGGTCACCAATTTACCTAGAAAAACCTGGAATTTAACAATTAGGCAAAAAAAATTTTAAAATTTGGAATTTTTAACAGTTTAAACATATTAAGTAGTAAAACTTCGATTTGACACAAAAAAGCTTTCATATAGATAATATAAACGACTCACAGGAAACCTTCTCCGACTTATAAACTGACCTTGAACTTAAAGTATTTTTTTCCAAAGAACAAAATGAAAGCTTTTGGACTCAACAAAAACTAAGGCAAAAGTATCCAATCATTTGAGAGGAATTTAGATTGTTGTGTAGAGTTTTTCCTTCTAGCTATGTTGTTGAGAAAGCTTTCAGTTTAATTATCAACATCTTGAGCAAAATATCTAATCTAGATATTTGTAAAGGAGGTGACTTGAGGCTTTATTTGACTGATTTAGAATCAGATTAGAAAAACTTGCAAGCATTCATGAACCTCATCCTTCGCATTATATTAGAATTCAGTAGCAGACATTATTTTATGAAAGTTTTATTTATTTATTTGATCTTTTAAAATACTTCTTGTTTAACTTGGTTTGTATTGTATTTAAGTAGTCTTTTTATATTAAAAAATATTTTAAGTTATTTATTCTATAACAGGTTTGCATAATGCCTAATAAATATTAATTACGGTAGACTTCCTCTTGAGTTCGCACTTTTTACCCAAAAAAATTGCAAACTTATACTTTCTTAAATTTAACTTAAATAAAGTCTATTACTAACTAAGTATTAATAAAACAAAAAATACACAAAATTTAATAGCTTATATAGATCTTTTTTTTATGAATGTTTGTTTTATGTTTTAGTTGATTTCATGTTTATTCATAACGGTATTGCATATAACATACTTAAATTTATCATTTTGTAAAAAAAATGGTAATAATTTTTGAGTTTAAACTTTTTTATTTTATTCAAAGTGCGAATTGAAGAGAAAGTCTACTGTATTTATAAAATGTTTTATGTTTTAAATATGTTATTAGCTTTGTTTTTACATGGTTAATTTTGTAGTTTATATTTGTCGATTTACATTACACTAAAAGTTTTTATAGCATAGTGGTTAAAGTATTTGTTTGAAAGAAATTTATATTTTTGTTATTACTTGTTTAATCTGTATAAACAAAAAAATCTTGATAACCATTAAAGTTTTTATTTCAAAAATTATTTTTGGTTTTAAAATAGTATAGATTTGATGTCTCTATTTGAAATAACTTCAAATTTTTCATTTAAAAGATTATTAAACTCAAATTATTTTCTAACTTGATTTTTTACTGTTAGAAAATCTATATATTATATAACTTTAAACTATTAATACAACTGTTATTTGTTTTATCTTATTTTTTAATATATTAGTAATTACAATATGTTGTTTATTTTAATATTTCAACACTAGCTTTTAGTTTTTCACTATTTTCTTCTGGTAAAATATTATAGGCTATTAACTAAAGAAAAAATAAAATTAAACATTATTAAATAAGCAATCAAAAAGACTGCTACAGTTACAAAAGAAAGTTTTAACACAATTAAAAGAATTTTTTAATTGATTACTTTCTGTTCACAGAATTTACTGTAAAACATTTGATTTTTTTGAACTTAAATGAAGAAAAAAAATGTTAAAATTAAAGTATAGTTTCCTAAAGGTTATTTTAAGTCAAATACTATTTAATGGTATTCTTCTAAAAAATATATAGTTTAAAAAGTTTTGAATTAAATTTTTAATTTTACAACTAACTTGATTATAATATATCTCAGCATTGTAATTAATAATTTTACTGCATAAACAGAAGCTATTGATAAACCCACTTTTCATGTGAGATAATCAACCAGTCGGTCAAACTTCCTAA
This sequence comes from Thalia democratica, assembly GCF_965202585.1. Lineage (NCBI taxonomy): Eukaryota > Metazoa > Chordata > Thaliacea > Salpida > Salpidae > Thalia > Thalia democratica. The sequence goes on along the minus strand of NC_139173.1, from coordinate 22,279,756 downwards.
AAAAAGCAACAATGTTTTAATATCTATTTCATTATGTTTAAAAAAATCTGTTCATTCTGTTATAGTTTTTTAATCTCTGGTATTTAATTTTAGAATCAGCCTATTTATAAAATAATTTAAACATTTTGTGCGGCTTAAATAAGTTACTTAGTATTCACTCTAAATGTCCGAAGTTCGTTAAATGAGAGATAGTTATAATGTCAGGTTTCAGTTAAGATTTCAGATGGGTAACTTACGGTCCAGATCCAATCAAATTTCGACCCGCCAAGTAACTTGAAAACTACTTGTGCAAAATAAACAAAATTTAGTTTTTTGATGCTTATGATTTTGAAATACAGTTTCAATTTGGTTTTCAGTTACTTTAGTATTTCTTAGATCACAATATTAGTAAATCATTTTATTACAATTATGCTCGAGTTTTTTAGTTTTCTATATGTTTTTTTTTTTAATTATGCAGCCCGCAATTACATTTTTTTAAAGAGTTGAAACAAGAAAATATTTTTTAGTAAATATGAATTGCTGACTACAATAGTTGTCCACCACTACCCTAAAAGTTTCATTAGTTTCAAAACAATTAATATTTAAACAGGATTGATTACTGATTACACAAGGCTTTTAATACTTAAATATTTCAATACACTTTACTGGGCTTATAAGAAAACAACAGTAACTTATTTTCTCAAGCCCTGTAAACTACTTTGAACACAGCCCAAAAGTGCGTGTATAAGAAATACCAGACTAAATTACATTTCGAACATAACTTTTTTGGCTAAAAAGTTTGTACTCAAGAGAAAAACTAATTTTTAAAACCGTGGGGGGCGATTATTTTTCAAATTTCTGAAAAGGGGGCGATTTAGTAAATGAGTTTGGGAAACCCTGCTTTAGAGGCTATAAATATTTTTCAGGTTAAACTAAACTTTAAACTAAAATTATAACTTTTAAGCACTTTGCACTACCAAGTCCTCACCTCGCAATGTAAGAGTACTTAAGTACTGAGTTTTCATCGTCTTCAGGTATATTGACAACAGTTGGGGAATCCCTGCTACCAAACTGTTTGTATTTCAGCTGGAACCGGCTCGCACCAGGGACGTCTCCGATGAAAACTGATATGAGGTGCGGAATTGACACGTGGTTTGTTATCACTGCTCCTTTCGGGTCTTTATAGTTTGATTGAGTTAATTTAAGTTTTTAAATGTTGAGCAAAACTATAAACTAAATTTCAGCTGTAGTATTTGTTTAGAAATTTTTTTACTATAAAATAATTTTTGTAGTTTTAATTTAATATAAAGTTTCTAAAATAATAATGAACACTATTACAGTTCAACTCTTGTCAAAGGTTGAGATGAGACAAAAATCCTATTTGAAAACTTTGAAATTAAAATAAAAATTTTTTGCAAAGTTTTGATTGTTTAAATGTTTTTTTTTTTATATAAAACTATTTTGTAAAAACAAGATTAAAACTAACTGGTTCTTGCAGCTGTAGAGCTGATATGAGGTAAGTATTCTCCTCTGCCCATACCCTGAACTCGAAATGTGTACAGAGTGTTGCTTTTCAGATTCGTTGCTTCGAACTTGTTCGCTTTCGTCCTGTAGGTTTTCATGTCATGTTCCTTATCGCTGTCCAAGCCGTGAAATGGATATACAAGAATCTCATATTCGTCAGCACTTGCAAGCATTGACCAGGTCACTGAAAAACTTTCATATGTAATGGAGTTTTGCTCAATCTGGAGATTTTCGATTTCTGGAAATAAAAGGTTTTTTTAAACTGTTTTAGACACTGTATAAAAGATTCATGTTTGTACAAAACGCAGTATTTCAAAAAGGTTAATATATATTAGTTTAAGAATTTTACAGAAAACTTATTTATAAATTATTTTAGAAACTTTGTATGCAAAGTTAAACTGGTCTTCATACATATAAAAACCAAAACTATTTCAAAGTTCTTACGTCATGGTAACAATTAAAAGTAGACAGTACTCATTTTAGAATTTTAAAACAAATTAAAAAATTAAGTTTTTTTGTAAGTTTAAGTTAAATACTTTTTTTACTATAGTCTTTTAGATCAGTTTTTTAAATTTTGCATAGTTTAACTAGTTATCTGTATGCTAAAAAGTTTTGTTTTACAAAACTGTTTTAGATTGATTAATTTTTTTCATTTTTAAAAATATAAACTATTAAAATATAAGTTTTGTTGTTACTTATAAAAATTATTTATTTTTAAATTTGTTTTTGTATAATGTTAAAACTTAATATGCACAGTTTGAAAATTAATTAAGAACTGCTGTAGTAGATTATACTAATACTATTTAACATAATACTCGAGTTGAAAAAAAATTTTGAATCGCCTGTTGAATGTAACATAAGTAATTATAACTACTTTTGTTTGAAATAAACTTTCTGCTATTTGCAATAATGTTGCTTTCTTATCATCTTATTATATACTTTTTAAATTGTTGTTGCTTGTTAGACGACAAACTAAAAAGTGTTTAAAATATCAAAATATCTGGTCCTAGGACCTGGTACACGAAAAAAACTTTTGAGAACCTTAAAAAAGTTAAAAATTTAACACAAACTTGTATATTTTTTTTAATGAACACCAACATAAAACTAGATAACAAGGTTTATACTGTATAAAAAAACATAAGCTTGAAGATATTAGTTTTTTATCGAACTTTTACAAAATTCGTTTTTATTCATTAAAAAAAAATTACCATGTTGAACTTTTTTTTTTGTGGTAAAATAATTTGATAGTGATGCACTCTAATCACGAAACAGTACTGGTACATTACAAAAATACTATATCGTAAAAATACAATATCAATAAATTTCCAAGATATGCAAGTTTAAGTACAAAATAATGTTTTTTTACAAAATCTTACAAATTAAGATGTACAGAAAACAATAACTTTTATTTAAAAATAACAATATTAAATGTTAATAATTATCAACAGTTTACAAAAACTTGTGAATACACTTAGTGCATGAAACACTATGCATTTTAATAAAATCTAGGTTAAAAATTGCATTTTGTTATCTATTGACTTTTGTTAGTAGAGTTATTTCTCTGTAAATATAAGAAACTCTTTATTTATTTTTTCTTTTTTTTTTTTTTTAAATAACCTTTAAATAGAAATTTTTAAAGCTTTATCTAAGCTAAACTCACTCATGTCAGGGCTTGTAGTTGTTGCAAAAAAGAACATTTGAAAAAATACAATTAATATCCTCATAACTCGTTCGTAAATATATTAATATACAACTTTTCTGAATTAATTAATAGTTTTAAACTGAAAAAGAATTATAGTTTATTTTAAATTATTATCATTAAAAATATGTCAAATAAGTTTAAGTTGAAAAAATTTCGTTTACAGAAAATTTTTACACAGTTGTACGTTATACAACTTTATCTTTCTCAATAATCAGGAAATATAAAAATTTTAATTGCTTATAAATGTCAGTTAATCCTTTTTCGGTGATTTTTTGTCGTTTTTTGATGCATAAGTGCTTACAAAAAACTGAAAGTTAAGAAAATCCTTACTTAATAAGGGTTTATTGTCAACCAACTATAACATTTTACAAGATAAGTTTCGAATCATTGACTAAAGAATTTATAGTAATCTATGGTTTTGTTTAATTTTATAATTAACTACTTGTACTAACACAAATATATAATTTAGTATGCTGTTTTAGTTATTGTAAAAGTTTATATTTTACTAAACAATAAAACTTATCTAAGTTTTCAATTGAAACTACTTAATTGCACTATTTTTCTGTACATTTACAACTATGTTGTTTGCCGTGTTTGTATCGTTGATAAAAGTATAACAACTAAAATCTATAAATAATTCATCTAAAATTTCGTATTAAAATTTGGAATAAAGGTATTTGCCAAAGATACTTGTTACCTTATCAAAAATCACTTTTTTATAGTGGATAAACTAAAGTCATGTTATAATTATGTCTTTATCGAAAATTTAAAAGAAGCTACTTTCAAAACAATCCCAATAAAATGCTTAAGCTGAACTTTAAATAATACATAAAAAATGTTAAATTAAAAATCTACAAGTATTTTAGTTTTTTTTTTTAATAAAACACCTCACAAACATGTTTTTCAACTACTTTTAGTAGTCGTCAGTAAAAAAAGTACCAGTAGAAAATATTGAGGCTATTTAAAAATAAATATTAAACTACCCTTATAAAAATTTTTATACAACTTTCTGCAAGTAATATTGCACTAGGGTAAGAGAGAGCATTTAAAAAAAAATTAAAAGTACTTATTTTTATAAAAGTTATGTATACTTGTGATTTAAAAATTAGAAAATAAGAACAAGTAAAAATTACTAATTAGTTTTGATAGGTTTTAAATACTATATTAATGAACGTATTTGGAAACTGACTCTAAATACATAGAAATAGCTTTTTTTTTAAAGAAGTTACTTTGTACGAAACATTTTTTGATAAAAAAATTATAAATATTGTTTATAACTGTTTATTTTTCGAAAAAAATTTATTATTTTCTAAATAATAAAATTCCGCTTTATATGTTTTTATGTCCAAGTATTTCAGTTTTTTTTAACAGTTAATTACACTGACAACTTATAAAATTTAAGTTATAAGTATCAATAAGTAGAAATATTTTTAAATTTTAGCCTTATTATTATATTATTTATGTCAAATTATTATTTTTTGTGCAAGAAGCTTGTTTAGTCGAAATACAAATTTATATTTTACAGTTAGTTTAGATTTACTATTGTAACCAGACACTTTTAAAAGCTTTTTTTTGTGCTTAATTAAAAAATAAATTTAAATTAACTTACAGCTAAACAAAAAACTAATTTTCTACAGCATTTTAAATATCTCTACTGCAATGAAGTATGTGTAACAGACTTATTCGCGGGTAAAATTGTTTTCACACCAATTAGTTAGATTTTTTTTGTGTAATCTTGTGGCTTTTATTTCAAAGTTCTACGACTTAAAGTAACAAAAAACAAAACAAACTAAAATAGCTAAAAACAAAATTAGTTTAATAAAAAACTTTCTTGAAATACCTAAAACTATCCAAACGAAAATTAATTTGTTTATCAACTTAAACAGCTTTAAAAGTTCACTTCCGGTCTAGTAAGTTTTTCAACTTTTCAATGAAAATTTATTTAACGTCTGTTAAAGTTTTAAATTGTAAAAGTAACCTAAAATCTTACAATATAATGAAAACTTTAACAAACATATATTTAACACTTTTCTTAAAATATTATAAAGTAGTGTCTTTATAAACTTGTTAAATGCACAGTTTCTCAGCAAGTAAACTCAGCAACAGTGGTGAATTTTTATATTTTGGAGCTGCACTTCCTCTCTCAAACAACAAGTCTTTCTTCTCAAGTCTGCATTTTCTCACAACACAGCTGCTTCATACTATTTATTGTTAGTAAGAGTGTATTGTTTTTAAGTGTAAAAGTACTACGGTAACTTTACTACGAACATATTTGTTACTTATCAAGTAGGCAGTTAAAGTTAAATAAAGTAAAGTTATCAAGCTTTTCTTAGCTTAGGACACCTGATTCTTACAAATGAATTTTTTAGTGTTACTTTTACTGAAATTTAAAAAGGTCTATCTGAATGTATTGATAAAATTAAAACTTCTTATAGACAGGTAAAATTTCAGCCCTATAAAAAAATATTTTTTATTTCTTTTCTAAATATTACTACACTATACGTTTTTTTCTTATTCTTAGGTGTATTCTTCAACAACAAAACTTTAATAACAATTTACAGTAAATATTAGTGAAGGAAACACTTTAAAATAAAACTTTTTCTTCAGATAATAAATTATTTGGTTTTATTTTACTTATAAGACTTTTTTACAAGTACTAAAACAAAAACATTTAAAACACATAGTATAAATTTTAAACATTATATTACAAAAACAAAGAACTTGTTTTTGATAAATATGCAGAGTTCTCAAAAAATACCTTCAATAAGTCAAAGTAGAAAATTTTTACAAAACTATTACTATTTATTTAGAAGGAGGTTTTTATATTTTTAAAAAAAACTTCAAGTAAAAAAAGAGGTGAATAGCTCTTTGTTTCAAAAAGGGACAAAAATTACAGAACATTTTTTACACATTAAACTAGCAACGAAACTTTAAAACAAGCTTTATTTCACTAAAAGTAAATTACTGATAAACTTTTTAACAGAAAAAAAACAGTTTATTAAGACAAAAAACCAATCCATAGAAAAAAAATTGGTTAATGACAAAAACTACTCAGCAAAAAGAAATCAACAATTTTCACAGCTTCTTTATATAAAAACTTCATAAAAAACAGTTATTATTCATAATGTAAGGGCAGTTTATTGCAAGGAAAACACACAACTTTAAAAAAATTTAGTACTTTTTAACAATAACATTACTTAGTTTATTTTTTTTTACATCAAGTATTTTTAAGTCCTTTGATTTATTTATTTCGCTAAGCTTCAAAAAAACTTTTTACATTAACAGGGCAGACAATTACAAAAACTACAAACAACAAACTTTATTTCTCACTAATGACAACAATTTAAAAATAACTTAATTATTGTAATAATAAAAAACTTAAAGTACTTAAATTTAGTATTTTTTTAACAACTACTTTTTAACTACCTGTTTTGTAATGTACTTATTTTTTATAATGAAAATACAGCCGGTTGCATGTAACAACAACCAACAAAATTGTTATTTCTCGCTAATTTTCTTCACCCGCTTGTTCTTCTTGGCGCTCATGCCGTTCACCTCGCTGCCGCACTTGTTCAGCTCCTGCAGCTTGCCGTTCACCGCCTTGTCCACGCTCTCCAGCTGCTCCTCCACCTCCTGGTTGATCGTCCTCAGCTGCTCCTGCACCGCCTTCTTGATTATCATTTCCAGCTCGTTCTCGCAGTCGAGTAAGTCGATGTCCACCTTTGGAGACGGAAACGTTTTCATTATTCGTAATTTCTATACAGTAACAACATTATAACATTCAAAACTGTCAAATCGTCCTCAGGTGAGCCATTTATTCTTTGTGATTTTTTTTTTCTTTATCTTGGTACTATGTATAAAAACAACATACTTCAAAAAAAACCTCAAAGTTTTATTTTAAACTCGTTACATTGTTTGAAGTACTTTCAAACTCTTTTTTAGCAAGCAAGTTGAATATAAACTGAATTTATTTATGCAGATTATATTGAGCTTAAAGTGTAAAAATTTGTTGTGCCCTTTTTATAAAATCAAAAATGATCTACACAACTCATCAAAAAACCCAAAATATCTAGTGTAAGTTTCGAATTTTAATTAAAAGGGCCACATGGCCCATTTTAGAAAATCCTGGATTAGACCAAAATATTTCCAAAATTGTCGAAAGTTGTATGAAAATATAGCATTTCAATAAATATTTTTTTTACTTATAGTTTGTGCTATCTATTAGGAACCATGTAATTGTACATAGGAATTTTACAGCTTATATATCAAAATTTAATTTCCTATGGGTAAAAAACTGCTATATTAATCATTAAGCTACTAAATGAGACTAATTTTAAAAAAAAGAGTCGATAAAAATGAGAGCTTTTGAAAATTAAGAGATACAAAATAACTTATTTTGAAAGTATTTCTTTTAAACTAAACAGCTACATGTGTTTAAACAAAAAAAGCTTAAGATGTTTTAAAACAAATGAAAACTGTTACCATAAAACAACCTCATTTAAAACTTATGGTTTCCATTTAGTTTAGCAATCCAATTAGTTGCTTCATCAAAATCAATTAATTTAATATAAATGTATGTTAATCTGAATATAAAAACAAACTTCTTCAACTTCTTCTTCATTTGTGATGTCATCTTGGCTGACACAAGATCCTTCTTCGATTATCACTTCTTCTGGTAATCCTTTGTACCTATCAACATCTTTTTAGTCTAAGTTGAATAAATACGTAAATATAATAAATGTAATTTAAGCCTATTTATTATTCAGATAAATCAGCTGCTGCAGCAAGAAAATGTCAAATGTTTTGCTATTTTTAAAAAACTTATTAAATTGCATTTAAAAAATATGTTGAAAAGCTCCATAAAATATTTTTTATAGGGGAATTATAATCTATTATGTGTTTAAGATGCTTTGTATACTAATAAAACTGTAACTAATCTAAAAAAAATTAAAAGCTTTTATACACCTTAAGAAGTACCTTAATAGTAAAAATAGTAAAAAATATTTTTGAAAAGGGCAGATACAAATGTTTTAGGCAGTTTATATTTAATAAAATTTGTATTTATGATAAAAAATTTGCGAACTTTTAGAAATAAAGCAGAATTCTTATTTTCTTAGCATATATTTTTGAACATTTGATTAATTAAATGCTTAATAAATAAAAATTAAACTTTTGAAAAACATTTTAATAACAACTTAAAGTCTTTAAAAACAATATTTATTTTCAGCTTAAATTGAAATCTGTTTACAAAAGATAAGTTAAGTTTAAATTTAAATTAAAACAATCAAAAAATAAATTTATACAAAGTTTAAGATAGAAGATCTAGGGAGAAAGCCATAGTTTTTAAAAATATAAAAAAAACTTTGATAAAAAGGTGGCTTATAAGTAAAAAAAAATTAACACTTTACAACTGTTATCATCAATTAAAAAATTATCAAAAGCATAACAAAAGAACTAACGTGAATTGCAAATCTAGTCGCAGTCTGGCAGTGAAGGAAAACTTGTACATTTTAAAGTGCCGAAAGTAGACATCAGTGATGTAGTCATTAACAAGCTGGCATTCCTTTGTGTTGAATATTTTGAGAGACCAAGGCGGTCTGTGAACAGCATGCATTGGAAGCAGCTTCCTGAAGTACTTGCAACACTCGTCGAAATTTCCAAACGGAGTAGAGACACACATCTCATGAACACGCTTTATAATTGATATGAAAGTTGAAGTTTGAGCATTGCCAAAGTTCTTGGAGCAAGCGTGTTTGTAAGCACCAAGGTACAAGTCCAAGAGTATTTTGGAGTTGGTCGAATTACTTATTTGGAGCAGATCAGACAGAAGTTCTTCCAGTTCTTTGGAACTTTTTGTTTCCTTGAGCAAATCAATGTGCTGGTTCTTCAAGTCTGCCCAAACGCACAGTGAAAAGTCTTCTTTATTAGCCATTTAGCTGTTCTGAAGAAATAACAAATAATAGTTTTAAATTTATTAAAAAACTAATGCTTTAAATATTATGCAGCAACTTTTTTTAAATCTAACCAATGTAAAACTAACTAAGTTTTATAAAGAAGTTAAGTTTAAAATCTTGATAACAACTGAAAAGTTTAGGAAACAATTACACAATACATATAATATACCTAAATCACAAAACTTACAACAAATACAACCAAGATATATAAATTTTAAATTTAAAATACTTAAAGTTTCACAAAAAATTAGTAAGCACAAAAATTGGTTAATTATCATGGTAACAAGTCTAAATTTTTAACATACTTACAAAACATTTTTTTAATATATTTTTAAGGCAGTATAAAAGTTCCTAAAGTTGATAAAACTTTTAATTTTGTTTTGTTTATGATTTCAAATTATTTATCTAGCACAAGTGATTAAAAATAGTATGTCATAAAACATAAACAAAAGTTAACCAAGGTCAATAACTTCATTTTAATTAAAAAGGTAACTATAAATAACTTGTCTTATTGATCAATATAACTAGATTTTTTGATACAACATTCCTAAAAGTATACATACTTTAGAAAATACTTTAATTCTGGATAATTATTTGTATCACTGAAGTTTTTCATGATTTTTGTAAATTTAGAAACCTTAAAATAACAAAGTGTTTAAAATTATACTTAAAACATAAACAAACAAATCTTTGTTTTTGTATTAAATAGTATAATATCTAGATATAATTTTTTTTAAGTAAAAAAAAACTAACAAAACTTGATTTGTGTTCTGTATTCACTCTTCTTTTTGTAAACATTTAGCAACTTATATCTTTAAGACATACTGTATCTGCAGAGTCTTTTAGTGATCTTTGTAAGTGTAGTTTAAAGGCAAATAAAGATTAAAGACAATACTTTTGTACTGTATTAAAATTTATGAAAAAGAATATTTATGATTATTTATTCTTTAACTATTTCAACTAAAGTTTTAGTTGCATAAACATATAAATATTTTTTACTGTTATCAAAATTTCAACAGTAAAAAAAGTGTAGAAAGAATAAATTCAATTATTTTGCTATTTTTGGTCAATTTTAATACAAAAGTAAATTATAAGTTAAATATTGAATGTTAGTAAACATACCAATTTATTGTATAAAAAGTACATTAAAATGTATATGACTCTCAACTTCAATCATAAAGTATGTAATATTTAAAGCTTTTCAAACATCGTGTTATAGTTGTTTACATTATACACATTTTAAAAGGGTTGACATAATATAATATAATATATCCTAAAACTTAGAAAAAAATGTAAAATTATAATCACTATTATAACTTAATAAGGCTAAAAAAAAAACTTTTTTGGTTTTAATTTTTTTTTTACATTTTTACTAACTTAAATATAGTTTTTTCAGGTTGAATTATATAATATAAAGTAGTTTAATTTATAAAAAGCTTATGTTCAAAAAAATCATCTCAATTATTTAAAGCTATAGACAGATTTTTAAATAAAGCTCTTTGAGATTTTCTGTTATTTTTACCCATTTTCAAAAGCATAACTTTTTTGTCTCTTTTTTGTATAAAACTAATTTCAGGGCAATAATTAGGTCCACTTTTATTTTTTAAAGTTGATCTTAGTTTGTAGATTTTTATTTCAACCATCAGACATTTCAAATGCTTAAAAGCAACTATTGCAATATAAGTGATAAAAGTTAGTGAGCTCAATCAATCTTCTCCTTCATTTTTTAACAATCTCCAAAAATTTTACAGTAAGTCCATTACTAACATTTAGCCTGTTACTAAATCAGATTCTTTTTAAGTTAAAAAAATTGTTTAATAAACTTTTTTTTGTTATTTATCTAAAGTTTTTATTTTTTTATTTCCAAAATTTATAGCAATGCTCCTTTAAACATGTTTTATAACATATTTTTAACTAGTACCCATTTTGGCCATCATCAACACAGTTAGATGTTTTGCACCATCAATAATAAAAAATAAATTATACCACATGACCGCCTACAACAGCATCAGATATAATGACTACAACCTGTTTTGTCCTTATTAGGACTTATTAAGCAGGCATAGTTGCGAGAAACTGCTGAGACATTGGGTGTAAATAATTTGGTTGCACCAATTCAGACTTTACCCACAAACAGTTGCTTCAGTGCATATGTACTTAAATCGCTTGATTAGATCTCAACAGGGTTTCTAATAACTATACCTACTTGATGAGTTCTAACAAGGACAAAGCCAGTTTTAAGTTGTCTTGGATGCTGTTGTTGATGATCATATAGTAAAATTCATTATTTATTGTTTTGTAATTTATGATGTTTGGAATAGTTTCTATTTTTATTTTATATGACAATTAAACCTTATTTTGCTTAAATTTCATTGTTTAAAAAATAAATATTGTTAGGTATCAGAGGATTTTTTTTTATTTTTGCTTGAAATTTCAGTTTTTTAAGTAGTATCAAACTCAAATATTTATGAGAAATTTTTTAATTTCAGGTTATTCAAGATTTCTAGGTAAAATAGTATAGAATAGATTGATATGTGCGTGCAAGCCTGTCAAATTAAACATTTTTAAAATGTTTTTCCATTTAAAAAACGATTCAAATGATTTTAAAACAAGAAAAAAAATTATTCACTTACTTAGTAAACTAAATTTATATTAAAGTTTTAGATTAATAAAAGTTGTTAAAATACATTGTTTTTTTAATATAGAAATATATTTATAAAACTACTAGTAACTTAAACTTTATTTGTATATGTGTCAACCACTAAGTTTGTACCAAATTTTCAATTAGTTGATATTTAGCAATCTATAACACCTTACTGCATGTAAGTTTCATTCCTTGTGTCACAACAATTTAATCCCAACTTATTTTCATAGTATGATAAAAACTTGCTTGAGAATTTAAGATTCTGCACTTCCTAACACCATCAGGGTTGCCAAATGTTTTTGAGAAAATTCTTCTGGTTTAGAAATTTTTGGGTTTAAATAAAGTTTAAGGTATAAAACTTTTTTAAATAGTATAACAAAGTTAAAAGATACTGAATACCTACATTAATGTATTTTTTGTAGAAAATAATAACAACTGAATATTTTTATCTCTATCAGAGGTTTTTTTGCATGAAATAGAAATGTCATCACTATACATGTAAAAGTTGTTTGAATTGCTAGGTTTTTCCAGATTTTTTAGTATTTTTTGTTCAAAATTCAAGGTTACTTTATCTAGATCAATCTTTAGGTGTGTTAGCCTAAACTGTAAATTCCAGGTTTTTTTGGCAACTGTGCACTGTGTCACTCTTAATGCTAATATTTTTATCTCTAAAGGATGTAAAAAAAGGAAAATTTTATGTTAAATAACTGAGTACAACTTCAAGTATCAATTAAATTTTTAAAGAATATGCAAAATCTGAAAACACATCTTAAGGTATTTTTTTAAAGTAAAGATTAAAAACTACTTGAAACTTTTAAAAGTTATCAAGTTTTTTTTAAACAATTTGCTTTAAAAATTATTAAATTTATTTTTAAATTACTTGGTTTTTCGTTTTGTAGTACAAAAAACTGTTGTAATGTCTTTAAACAATAGTAATAGTTTTTTTTGTATTTTAAAAAATAAACATTACACAAAATAAAGTATATGACAAACATTTTTAAGTTATTTTTATGAAACCATGGACACATTAATCCCCTAACCTGAGTAAAACAATTTATGAAAAATAAATTCAAGACTAGAGAATATTATTTTGACTGTTATGTCTGTCAGCTGCAAACATAAGGCACTTTGATTCGCTAAAAATTTAATTTTTTAATTTTGTATTGAAATTTAATGTTTTAAGTTTTATATATTTAGCTAAGATTGGTTATGAATAAGATAAAATATTAACTGTTCTGGGTAAAAATGGTTACGATAGGGATTAGGGAGAGTTAAAGATATTGTTAATATACAAATTTATCATCACTTTACCTCAATCACATAATGTAATCAAAAAATCAAACTGCAGCTGACCCCGTGGTTTTCCTATTACCAACACAACGTGGTTTATAAAAGAATAATCCAAATTAATTATGAAGGCTGAGTTTAGTGTAAGTGTTGAACTTTATTAGCTGAAAAACTTTAATTAAAAATAGTTCTTTTTAGTTCCTGCGCGATTCAAAACTTATTCAAAAAGAAATAAATTTTTTTGTAAATTAGTGTGCTTTGGTGGACTTTTAAAATACCACTTCTTTAGAGTATTACACTTTAATAATAAAAAATTATAACTAATACTGTATTCAATGTTTGTAAAGTAAATGTTAGTAATAGAAATTGTTTTAGTGACCTTTACTTTTTTTATGAGATTCTAAAGTCTGTTATATTTGAATATATTTTGTTAATTGGATTAACTATTTAAAAACTTTTAATGTAGTTTATAAACGTAAAAATATTCATAGTAAAAATTATTATCTTGGTTAAAAAAACTCTAGTAACAAAAATAAACAATAAAGTAACTCTTTATTGGCTAAATAAAGTTTTATTGAATATATTAAAAATACAACATATTAACGACAAGGTCAACCTATTGAACTATTGAATTAAAAATAAAAAGCATCATAACTTCATTAAATAATATTTTAAAAGTATTAAAAACAAGATATTTGTTAATTCTGCTTTAGTATAACTTTATTTTTATTGCTGTATAATTGAAAAGAGTAAAAGTTTGCATAAAATTATTGTTTATTGATCTATCTTAAAGAGAGGGTGATTATAGGTGCTAGAGATAAAAGAGTATAGAGTCTTTTTATAAAAAGCAAATAAAAACCAGTTTTCTGTTTACATGAGCTAAAGTGCACCAAGATATATGGTAATTATATTACACTGAACAAAAACTACAGCTTATTACAAATATAAAAGAATACTAACAAATATCTGATAACATAAGTAAAAGAAGCATTAAACTTTCAAATTCAACACTATTACAGTGGGATATTAAAAGAACAGTGTTCTTTTATAAGCTTTTAAAAAAATTAAACCCCTTGTGATGAAAACTATTTCTAGAATGCATAACAAATATATAAAACTCTCTCCCAAGTTTTTCTGTGATAGTTCATAGGTATTACACTACTTTTCGTCAAAACTTAACAGTAGAACAAATTTAAAGTTATGAATAGTTTTTATACAAAAACACAAAAAGTTAAAACTAACAAAGTAATAAGCGCAATAAATAATCAGTCTAAAGTAATAAATAATTAAACTCAAATACTATTAACGGAGAAAAAATATGGGTAATTTGGCTAAATAAAGACACTTTGTAATCGAATTGTTTTGTTTGCACAGTTCTGGTTTCTCTGAAAATATGGAGATAGCCTCCAACTTCACGAGATCAAATACACTACTGCAATGATGGATTATTCTAAATCTGGACATGTCATATTTCCTAGCACAATTTCATTACCTTATTTTGTTTTAGTTGTATATGTACATACTTTAATAAAATAAAAGTGAAAAAACAATTATAATAAAAAACTATGCTATTTAAATTCACACTAAACCTTAATCAAGTAAAAGTTAAAAACATGAAAGTAAGCACTTATGTACATTGGTATGCATAGAAATTAATTTGAAGTTTTCAGTAAACTTACTTTTAAAGTGTTTTATAATTTTTTTTTTTAATTTGTTTGAAATGTGTCTGTACTCTGTACATATTTAAATATAACTAAAGTGAAAAGGGATTATAATAGAAGTAAATTATGCTTAGATTACATTTATTTTAATTAATTATTAATTTAAAGAAAGGTTTCTAAAATGAGCTTTTGTGTACATTGATGTGCATAAGACTGAATTTAAAGTGCACAGAAAACTTCTAAAAAAATTGAAACGTATCAAACTAATAAAAAATTAACTAATACACTTTATGTTTTATTTCAAAAGTTTTTGTTCACACTTACGTATAAAATATAGTTATAAAACGTTTATAAGAGAAACTTAGGAATAATTTGCACTTTAAGCATATTAGTTAATTTGTAAAAAAGTTATACTAGTTTATTACCGAGCATTACTTTTTTTACACAAGGATATACATTTGCACTTCGTTTATCTGTTTATTAGTATGTATCAGGGACGAAGCCTTGTACTTTTCTGCAAATCTGTAGAAACGTATAATTATGTGCGAAAAAACTTTTATTTAAGCTTTAAAAGACTCTGCTTTCTTAGCTTTTGGTATTAACTTATACTTAGTTATGCACTCCTGAAAGATAGTTTTGACATATATGCCCTCTTTAGCATTTTTAGTGTCGTAAAAATTAAACGAATTAAATACATCCAAATTGTAACATTTGTCGCGTTAAAGCTTTAATTTGACAGAAAGCTGCATTGCAAAATTGATTCTAATGGAAGCTGTAGCTTTCAAAAATCAAAATCATACAGTTTTATGTTACAAAAATTTGCCTAACTCGTTGTTACTATTAACTACATTAAATGTTTGATTTTTAAAACAATATAAATGTTTTTGAGTTAAATTGTGATTTTCTTAGACTGATTTTTAATGAATGTTTTCTGGGTTTACACAAATGGCAACACATAAAGAGTCATAGGGGGTGTGGGGCAAAATAAATTGCCTTGTATACACTTATCATTCGTATTTCAACATTCCATTTTTGATGTTTTAATATAACTGCATATTTTCAGATTAAGCTAAATAACATTAGAGGTAGTTTAAGTTACTGTGTTTCCGCTAGGACGTTATTACGCGTCATTTCAGATGTTTCAATTTTTGTAGATTCGTAACTTTTTTTGAGCTAGCTACGTCCCTGGTATGTAATAATAGCAAAATTTTTCTGAATACTTTTTAAACTTTGTATAGTTAACCAGTTGCAATTTAAGAAGGAACTTATTATTTAAACAGATAAAGAACATTTGTAGTAAGCTAATCTGTCATTTTCACAATTTTAAGTCTAAATAGTAATATTTATGATTGTTTCAAAATGATATACAGGAACGTAAAACTAAACTAATTTAATCTAATAACCAAAATAAGAGTTAATTTAAAATACATTTTTGTTCAGCGGGCCTCATATACATGAAAACGGGCCGCAGTTTGCCGACCTCTGCACTACATATCCTGGACATGACGTTAAACTGATCTGGTGCATGAATCGATAACTGAAAGGTTTTTTTGTGCACCAGGTCCTTGGACCAAACTTTTTGAGTGTTTTTTGTCGTTCAATAAACAATATTATTACATACTTAGTTGCAAATAGTACACAAATACGCTTCAAAACCTTCTAATAATAGTAAATAATAATTTATTTTTATTTCAAATTACTTTTTTATGTTTTACATTTAACTCTCATGTGTCCACAGCTAAAGTTTGTAACCAAACGAGAGGACTTAACTAAACAAGATAATATACCTACTCTATTGGCTGTTTTATCATAATGCACTTGGTGAAGAATAATTTAGGGACTTTTTAGGTTTTTTGTTTACAGAAATAGTTTTTACTCAAATGTAGTACATGTTGTGAAAAGTTAAAAAAAAATTGTTTATATTATCATTGTATTTGTTTATAAGTGCAAAGTATTTATTTTTACTTTGTTCCTTGCCCACTTAAGGTTAAAGTTTTTTTTTGCAGGGTACTTTCTCTAATACCATGCAAGACATGTTTAGTCTTAAGTGGGCATGAAACAAATTAGCTTAAAACAATAAGTTTATTAAGTTGAAATTAAATTTTTTGCCATATTTTGTAAGGAATTGAAAATAAAAAGGGGCAAAGACATCTAAATATAAAGAGCAAAGACTTAAGTTCGATAGGTTTCTTATGGAAGGCACATAATAAAAATTACTAAAGTCTCAATTTTATTAAAAATCTATTTCCTCCTATATTAAAAAATATATTTATGTACTTTAAACAGGGTTGCCACTTTACCTGGAAACTGGAACTTGACAATTTAGGCAAAAAAAAATCTGGAAAAACCTGGAATTTTTTCCAGTTTGAGTTTTTGTTAATTTTTATAAAATAGTTTTTATGACTTATAAATCAGACTTAATTGCAAAATGTGCAAACGAAGTATCAGTTGGTCTAATATGGGGGTTGCTGCTCTTAGAAGCCACGTAGTATCTAAAAATCATAAGTTACAAACAACTCTTTTAGGTGTCACATACATTCTTGTTTAATAAAAATATAATATTTTAACTAACTATTGCAACTTTTAAAATATCAAATTATCATTTAATAAAATATTTGAACAAGAATTAATAAAAAATTACACGTTCAAAGACTTTTAGCTATTTGTTGTATACCAACATTACGGCTTTTGAACAACCATCTTAGAATAATTTAGTACAGGTTCAACATAATAAAACAAATTGCAGTACTTACAGTAACTCTTAAGTAACAGATATCTTTCGAAGAGCAATCTTTTAAATAAATAATAACTTTCTACTAAAAATTATCAAAAATAAGATTTGCTTTCAAAAACCTGGAAGAAAAACTGAAAATCCTGAAGAAATTTAGAAAACCTGTAAAAAATATGTAAAACCTGAAAATTTTTGAAAAAACGAGTATCAACCCTGTTTAAATTTTATATTTTTAAATTATTGTGTTCTTTTCATCATTGTTGTCAAAAACATGGAGTCCTGTTAAACCTGAATTACCTAAAATTTTACAGTTTTGACAAAAAGAAACACGTTGTAAAACCTGGAATTAGAGGAAGTTTGAAAAAAACCTTGAATTTCAAACATTTTTAACATAAAGTCAAGAAACACAATTATACAAATCCTAAAGAAAAGGTTATTGAATTTATTGAATAAAGCCCGTATTTTTTGTTTGATACATTGAATGGAAAAATAAATAAAAAGAAAAGAAAGTTTTATCATTTCAAATTTATTTCTCCAAAAACGTTCATCAAACTAGCAGTAATAAAAATCTACCAATGACATTGACCCTTAGCTGTGTTGAAACATTACTTTTTGAAACAGTTTTTATTGAGTTTAGTTTGAAATTAATATTTTTGTTTATTATTTTGTGCCTTCTTTGCTTGAAGAAAAACTATTTTCAAGCTATCAAAAGAAAAGCAACCAAAACAGAATAGATTTTTTATTAAAATATTTATTTCAAATTCTTTAAATTAAGATACTGATTGTATGTTTTCTAAATATAATTACATACTTTTGTTAAAGGTATTAGCTTTCAAAAATACTTATTTTCCATGAAAATGTTACAGATGGTAGTTACACAGGTAAAAAAAGTCAAACTAAGAAGTTTTGTTTGTATAAACCAGGAGTTGTTTGCAGCAAATGGAATGTGGCCCGGCTTTCAAGAATGCGAATTTTGCCTGGTGAACAAAACTACACTTTAAGTTGTTTTTTTTTCGCTTATATGCTGTAATTTGATTAATTTCATCTAAAGTACCTGTATTGTATAACATTTAAAAACTTTAAAATTTATTGCTTAGACTTAAAAACATGTAAAAGACATATTATAATTTTATCCCTCTTTTTTCTCAGTTTAAAATAATAAACTTAATTAAATAAATATGTACAATTTGAATAGGCCCTCTATATAGCTATAGGTCATTAAAAAGCTAACATTATGAACGAAGTTAAGATTTTTTGTGACTTAAATTAAAACTGTATATTATTAAAATGTCACTAAACATTAACCTGTGGCCCTGAAGATTTTAAAACTTGAAATTTGGACAACCCAACCCATGGTATAAAACATCATTTTTTAACAATTTGCTTTAGAATCACTAACTATACTAGTTGTTTATTAAGTGTATAATTAGTTAGGTTAATTAACAACAGATAAGTTATCTTCCAGCTTAAGTTTTACTGTATACAGTCATAAGTTTATATTTTAAAAGTATTTGATAACTTTACAAGTGAAATGTTCATCAGTAAAATCAAGTAGTTGTGTTTTTAAATTCAACTGTTAAACAATGATTATTTTGAAAAATGAAAATAAACGGTGTTTATTATGTTTCACGTACCTTTTAAAAGGTAAATTAAGCTTTTTTTACTATAAAGTAATTCATAACAATGTTTTCAGCTTTCACTTTGCAGTTGCTATACTTTGACAAACTCTAATAAATAAATATTAGATACTTTTTGTAAGTACACTGATCATTATTACTAATCGTAGTTCTATGGGAGCGGGTCAGAATGACACAGCGACAAAATGACACGGTCGTCAAATAGACACGGTGCGTCACTTTGGCACAGCGACAAAATGACACGGTGCGTCACCTTGGCACGGTGCGTCACTTTGGCACGGAGGGTCACTTTGGCACGGCGACAAAATGACACGGTGCTTCACTTTGGCACAACGACAAAATGACACGGTGCGTCACTCTGGCACGGTGCGTCACTTTGGCACAGAGGGTCACTTTGACACGGCGACAAAATGACACGGTGCGTCACTTTGGCACAGCGACAAAATGACACGGTGCGTCACTCTGGCACGGTGCGTCACTTTGGCACAAATGGTCACTTTGACACGGCGACAAAATGACACGGTGCGTCACTTTGGCACTGAGGGTCACTTTGGCACAGCGACAAAACGACACGGTGCGTCACTTTGACACGGAGGGTCACTTTGGCACAGCGACAAAACGACACGGTGCGTCACTTTGGCACTGAGGGTCACTTTGGCACAGCGACAAAACGACACGGTGCGTCACTTTGACACGGAGGGTCACTTTAGCACAGCGACAAAACGACACGGTGCGTCACTTTGGCACGGAGGGTCACTTTAGCACAGCGACAAAATGACACGGTGGTTAATAAGGGAGGGAACGATTTGTTGTGAAACTTCAATCTTCATTGGTATGGACAACGATCTTGTTTTTCTAGGAAACTTTTCGGTTTCCTGTCTTCTAACCAGTTTTGTAGAATCAGCAACAATCACATTGATTAACTTTAAAAACAAAGACCGCAGGAATTTTTGATCGTGACTTCATAAAATAAAAAGAAACAAGTAATGTTTACACCTTCTGTTGTCCATCGTTGTACTTATAAACAACATACTCATTTTTAAACAGTAGCAAGGTGTATAAGCTTAATAAACGACAAATAATTATTTGTATTAAACAAAGTTCAAAAAGATGCGAAAGCAGCAACTTTTTTAACAAAATACGACTGCTAAAGTTAAAGGGAATTTATTTTTGATTTCTTTCGAAAGGAAAAACTTAAACACAGTTTTGTACTAGTACTTGATACGAGTAATAAAAATTAAAAAATGACTTGCCATTTTACGACTAAAAAAATAAATCTCATATAACTCATATAATCCTATTTTTTAAACTTCAACAACATTCTGATTTAAAAAATACAATCTACATTTTAGATCAATCATTCAGCACATCAAAACAATAAACTAGTAGGTGTAAACACAGAGGAAAATTTGTTTTATAAACTAAAACTCAGACGTTATCGAAAACAACTTTTCTGCTGTTGTAATTCTAAATTCTAATGCGGTTCTTATTTTTCGATTTTATGCTTAAAGAAAGTGATACTTGCGCTGTTTTGACGACTTATTAGGTTACAATTTTAAACTAAAATACTGCGTTTCCTGACGATTTACGTTAGTTGCAACATCTTCAAAAAACCACTGTGCACTTGACTTAAAAGATCGAAATTTTACGCCTCTATGTGACTTTTGTTAGTTGCAACAAAATCGTGCACTTAGAAGTAGAAATATAATGCTCTTTCGCAAATAAAATTGTGCACCTAAGCACTAAAAATGCATAGATAAAAGTATAAGTACAAATAACCGCAAACAAATTAGTTTTTATAGAAAAACATTCCCTACATCAAGCATCTCTTTAAATAAATCTAAATAAACCACAACTACACACTTGTAATACAATTGTAGACTTGCTTTAACAGAATACAATTTTTCTTACTATAATAATACTAAAACTAATAGTATAAATGCTATTTAATTCCTTAAATGCAAAAAAATACTATAATATCTGTCATACTCTAAGTTCTATTCTTTATATTTTAGGCTACAAAGTTTTGTAAAAATTAAAAAGACTTGAAGTATTAACTTTATTAGAATTATCTAAATTGACGATAAACTTAACATTTAATACACTATTTTTAAGAACAACTAATTTTGATTTATTAGGACTCAAGTTGTATAACCTCTAGTGCTTAATTTTATTAAAAGTGATAAATTCATAAATGCGCATGAATAGTTGCATCAGACTCTTAATTTTCTCTCAACTGTTCATAATACTAATTTTAACTTTTTCAAAAATTTAGGCTCCAGGACCGTTTATTTTAATTATTTGCTTTTAGACAAGTTTATTATACATTTTCAATACAGAGTTTTAAGTAAACATCCTAACTTATTAACTTTTGTTGAACTTTTTTTTTTGTATGTTTTTGGAAATTTAGGACTTAACTTTTAAAAAGTTTATTTTTAACTGCACGTAATAGATTGTTAAAGCATGTGATTTACGACTCGATAACTGAAATGTTCTTTGGTATAACTTTTCGAGCGATAACCTTTTGTCGTTTAAAAAACAGTAATAATAAAACTTTTATGTTTAAACAAACTACTAGGTTAAAATATTAAACATACTTAATATAACTGGCTAGATACTACAAAAGCAGCTAAACTCTGTATTTTCAAAAACTAGAGTTAAAACACGCATGACTTATTCTTACAACGAAATAACACTGTATAAAATTAAATCTTAGTTTTTTTTTATAACAATTCCTGATAATAATTAATTAAACGTTTAACAAAAAATACTAAATTTTATTCGTTACATAATTATAAAAAGTTGTGAAACGTAAAAAGTAAAATTTATGATTATTTTTGTTTTTATACTTGGACTTAAGTTTTAAAGCATTGTATCATATATAGTTTCAAATGTATCAAGCTACTATAGTTTGGAAAAAATATAATAAATCTTTTTTTTAACTAATTACTATCAAAGTTTTACAATTAAAAGTTATAATACTGAAAAAGATTAGTTTTGCATATAAGTTTGTTTATCCATGCTATAGTGACGCACCGTGTCATTTTGTCGCTGTGCCAAAGTGACCCTCCGTGTCATTTTGCCGCTGTGCCAAAGTGACCCTCCGTGCCAAAGTGACGCACCGTGTCGTTTTGTCGCTGTGCCAAAGTGACCCTCCGTGCCAAAGTGACGCACCGTGTTATTTTGTCGCTATGCCAAAGTGACCCACCGTGCCAAAGTGACGCACCGTGTCGTTTTGTCGCTGTGTCAAAGTGACCCTCTGTGCCAAAGTGACGCACCGTGTCATTTTGTCGCTGTGCCAAAGTGACGCACCGTGTCATTTTGTCGCCGTGCCAAAGTGACTCTCCGTGCCAAAGTGACGCACCGTGCCAAGGTGACGCACCGTGTCGTTTTGTCGCTGTGCCAAAGTGACCCTCCGTGTCATTTTGTCGCCGTGCCAAAGTGACCCTCCGTTCCAAAGTGACGCACCGTGCCAGAGTGACGCACCGTGTCATTTTGTCGCTGTGCCAAAGTGACGCACCGTGTCATTTTGTCGCCGTGCCAAAGTGACCCTCCGTGTCAAAGTGACCCTCCGTGCCAAAGTGACGCACCGTGTCATTTTGTCGCTGTGTCATTCTGACACCCACCCAGTTCTATACTACTAGTTAACTACTTCTTTAAAAATGCTACTCTATTATGACATAATACTTTCTTTGTTTAAGTATAAGTAACGTTTACTTAGATTAATCTTTTTATGATTTTAATTATTGATAGTTGGTACTTACTTTATTTGGGACTTATCGTTGCTGACTATGCCTACTAGTTTTTAAATAACAAGCTTTAAACTTATTTTTTTAGAAATAATAAGTTTATATATTTAACAATAAAAACTATTGCAAGCCAGATTTAATAAAAGTTTTAAAGGAAATGAACTAAATCTATCACTTAACAACTATATTTTATGGTTGTGTTTTCAAACAGTTGATATAAAGTTCTTAATTAACAAAAATGTAGGTAACTTTTTAGGTAAAAAAACAAATTATTACTACATTTACAAATTTTTGATATTTTATTTTTAATGTAACTAAACCTTATATTATGTCTGTCTCAATTGGAAAAATTTCAGCTTTAATCATTTTTACTCTTACTACGTATTATTTATTTATCATTATTTTGCAAAGTCATTACTTAAAATGTAGGTAATTTTTAACAATTTTAATGTTTATATTTTACCATAACTGTATTGTTTAGTCGAAAAAAATTTCATTATACTCATATAATCCCTTGAAATATGTTATTAACAGTTATTGTTTAAAAATAGAAGAAAATAATAGTTTATATAAACTTTCTATCATTTACCTTTGATAAGGAAAAAAAACAAACAAACTTCAGTATATTATACACAACAAAGTTTTAAAAATATATTAACCATTTAAAGAAGAAGAATGAAAAAAAAATTAACCAGTTGTAATACTAAATAACTCTCAAGTTTTTTTTCATACAATGCTTAAATATTTTTAATTAGATTATTTCCTTTTGGTCCTGGTAAGACTTGAAAGTAAAATTTTATTTAGATTGTTAAAACTTTTAAAAGCTTGCATTTTTTTTCTCTTTCTCGAGCGCAACCCAGCAAAGACACCAAGTACTAGCACTGCAACTGCAGCCAAAATGACAAGCGGGAAACTAATTCCACTGATCAAACTTTCTTTGTCTTCAACCAAAGGTTTGGAAGAAGGACCAGTAGTTGCTTTGAATCAAAAATACAGGTGTTTTTGTTGACTGGACTACAGTGATATTGTTGCCCGCCAATTCCAAATGGGGTTATCATCTGCAGGAGGATAAAGCAGGGCGATTGGGCAAGCAGTGTAATTTGTTCTGTGGTCTCTGTATATTTTACCATGTCTGTGGTCTTTCCATTTAACACCATTGGAAAAAAACTTCTTCTCTTTGTTTGTGCTTTTATCAAATTTTATGTCCAAACCAACCCAGTAACTACCACCAGAGTAAGTTCTAAACATACATTTAGGAAAGTCTTGATTTGATTTAAACAGATCTACGATTTTTTGCTTATCTCTCTGTGTGAACACAGGCGCTAGCACTTCACCTTTTTCTTTGCATTTTAACTTGGCTTCTTTCTTGGTGACAAGCTCGTCATAAAACGTAAATACCCCCGACTTTGTGGCAATCGTATCCTTGCAGGACATTATTTAACTTTTTCTGTAAGTGAAGCTTTTAAAGTTCAAATCACTAATCATGTAAATAAAAAACAGAAGTTAAATATTTGATCTTCAATAAAAAGTTAATGCTAGGTTTTTCAAGTCTTTTATATTTGGTGAAAGTAGTAGTTATAGTAGTTGAAACTTATTCATTTTACCTCAGAGTCTAAATATTCACTTTATGTGTCACAGTTGTATTTTATAAAGTATATTGTAAAGATAGTAGTAATTTTGTTCTTGTTTCACACGTAACTAAAATATATTCATGCTGAAATACTGTAATAATAAAAATTGAATAAAAATTCTATACGTTTAAGGTTTCATAAATTCTGTAAGAAGTTATAAAAAAAAATTTGATAAGTTTTTAAATATGATTTTAAACACTGACGAGGTCTTTGACCGATACTTAGTTTGTAAAATAAAGTCTTGAAAGAATAAATTCATTCTTGATAAGCTATTAAGTTTTTTTCTAATATTTATAACTTATTGTTCTGGTTTTTTAGTTTTATATATCTAGTTTTTAATTATAAACTTTTATGTACTGAACTTAATTAAATAGTTACTCATCACTTAAGCTTTTTGACAATTAAACCTATATTTGAATTTAATACTCTGTAGATATATGAACACTAAAAAGTTACTTTGACAATGCAGAAACTTTAACTTTAAAGCATTGCTGTAGCAGCTACAGTGTAGCAGAAGACACGTACACTAATTAGCTAATTATACATGTCAAAGTATACAAAATGGCCATTCAATTATTTTTAATTTAAGATAGTTTCAGTTTCAGTGTTATATGTAGTTGCTGGATACAGTTTATGTTTAAATTTAAAAAAAAATGTTTTTCTTTTAAATAAAAATTTAGTAAGATATTTAAAGTTGAGCCAATTTTAGGGAATCCTTGTAACTTGGCAACCAGCACTGTGGAGGTTTTTTTTAAATGAAAAATGGTCGAGCATGCCCAGTACGGTCCACCGTGCCGGTGACCACAGTCTGGTTGCGGTAAAAAACAAGCTGTTTGTTATTGGAGACAGCTTCGAAGTCTTCGACGGCTCTTGTGGGAAGTTTGTTGTGATGAAGGAAGTTCCGTCGCCCTTGGAGTCTTTGTTCCAGCAAAAAGATCTAGTTGGACCCGTTTCGTTGGCAAACAAAATATTTGTTTTCAGAAAAAATAAAACAGATGTTTTTGTCTATGACGTCAATAGAGAAGAGTGGACGGCGGAAGTTAGTGAAGCTGCAAAGGCCATTCAGTTTGGTTGCTGTGTTAAGTTGCCTCAGTAATAATAAAACGTTTTAAAAAATTTTTTAAAGTCTAAGTGTTTTAGGTGTACTTTAAAAATCATTAATACAAATATTTACCTTTTCTAGTGTGATAGTATAGACCACGGTTTCTTTTTTTTTTTAATGGCCCCTTAAATAGAAATTTAAAAAATTATGGCCCTTTTAAACAAGATTACTTAAAAAACTACAATTAAAACCACTTAAGACTTTTTTTTTGCTCTTCATCATCAACTTCAGAATATCTAGTGTAAGTTTCAAATTATGACCTCATGGCCCCCCTGTGGCTTTTTTACTGCTCATAATTTTACCCGTATATCTGTCATAGCCCACTTTGGAAAACCGTTGTATAGGCTATAACTTAATCGAAAAAGTAGTCAGATAAACTAAATTGTTATTATAGTTTATTTTTATTACCTATTTTATTATTAAAATAGTTTATAGTTTTAATAATTCAATAGTTTTCTTAGTGAACAATAACTTATTTCTAAATCAATTTCTAACGCAAAAAAAGAAGTGTATAATGTACAGTTTTATTTTAATGTAACTTTTGCAGATCCTTTTTCCATGTATTTAAGATATAAATTTTAAGAAACCTAAACTCAAAATTAGATAAAGCCCTTTGTATAAACACATTATCTAATTAAAAAACTAAAGCAAAACTAATATTTAACTTAAACTAACTTTAATAAAGTTTTTCCCCGATAATTATTGTAAAGTTCTAAGTATTTGTAAAGGAAAAAAAGAAAAAGTATAAAAATTCCAGAAATACCTGTTTATAAAATCAAAAGATTAGAGGAAAATCGGTTGCAAGTTTTAAACCTTAGTTTAATAAGTACTACATTATTTTTTTATTATTATTACGGTTTATTGACTAAAAGCAATTTTTCTTATAAGAAATATTGATTCTCAAATATCATTAGTTTCAGATGAATTGTGAAGTCCGAAAAAAAGCAACGTATAGAATATACAAACAATACAGTTCATGTAAATATTTAAGAATAAGAACAGTTTCCCTGAAAGAAGAGTAAAAGTAGTAAATTGTTTATAACTTAACGTTCCATACGAATTTTGTCTATTCCAAATGATCACAGCCATCAGACTTAAATTTATACAAATTATTACCTAACTTGGTACTTATATCCTCAATATAGCGGATTTATAAATTAAACTTTACAATGGTAAGTTTCAATTTGCCTATCATTAGTTTATTACCTAGTTCTTTTTTGCTTTGCTTTATAAGGTATGATACTGATTAAAAGTAAACTATTTCCAAAATGTTAAACTTAACTATTAGTTCTTTTAACACCGTTTATTTTTTTCTTCGTTTTCAACTATTATTATTGATTTTCGTATTTTGTCAACAAAGTTACCATTCTTTGGAATTTATTTGGTTCTTAGTTTGTAATTTTCTTAAATAGTAATGAAATTTCTATTAAAACACGATATTTTGTATTGAATTCAGCAAAGTGTAATACTAAAAATGTTATGTATCCATAATTTCAAAGATCCAAAATTTTGGTTTTACTGAAACGATTATTTAAAAGTTTTAATTGAAAAAGTTTTAAGTTCGAAATAAGGCATTTATAATAACTTAACACTCTGACTACTTATTTGAAATATTTTTTTTAGTTTAAAATTTGTTGTACCCTTCTTGGTAAGTTTATTATCAAACCTTATTTTAAACATTTTGATTAAGTTTTGTTAATTTATTTGCGGCTAAACCAAACTAATAATGAATCTAAAAACAAACAAAGTTTGTATGGTGTTATTGGTAAATATTAGCAATTTTATTACTATAAATGAAACTCCGGTTCTTAGCTTTTCGTCTTAATCATGTAGCAATCAACAGAACCTTAAAATATGGATTTTATAAACAATTGTCTATCTACTCTAATTAGTTTATCTTGTTTTCAACTTTATATTCCTAATTAGATATTATTTAAAAAAATATGCTTTAAAAAATGTTAGAAAGATTTAGGAATATCTATAGAGATGGAAAATGATATCTTAACCGTTATTTATATAAACTTTTTAACTTGTTACAAATTTATTCTTAAAATGTGGGCACAAGCTTTCTTGTAATATTTTTTAGCATCTTTTCTAAAAGTTTTTATGAAGAGTTTTGAGATTAGTCATGAAGTAAATGCAAGCTTAAACTTTTTAAAAATGTATAATACAATAAATAATTATTTAAGGAATAGTTTAGAAACCAAGTATAATAAAAGTTATAAACACATTTTTAAGTGTAATATTTTCCTAGTAACCGAATTTGTACAATATATTTAATTTGCACTAACTACAAAAATAAATAAAGACATAAAACGAATTTTTAAACCATATGTTTTACTAATCTTAATTATTTTTAAAATCATTTTACACTATTAATAAGCAAATAATTATTTTGTAAGTAATCTATTTTAAGATCTAAAAAATTATTTAAGCCTGATTTGCTATTATAATTTTAATTATATAATTTCAGTCATAAAATTTTTATGATTTGGTCCGCAACAACCAAATATATATATAATGCCGACCGCTGTACTAAGATATTGTATTGATAAATATTAGTGAAAAAGTCTTTACAATAATTATTTATTACGAATTTTTAAATGTTTTAATAAAAATATACATCGGAAAAAGTTATATTATCTTTTATAACTAAACCTAATTAATTAAAACCTGTTATTTTAGATTTAAAAAAATTAATCATTGTAATATAATACATTTTTCCCATGTAAGAGATCTATTAGAATAAATAAGCCTATCAAATAATTTATAAACAAGTATCAAAATCAAATAAACAAAAATTTAAATCATTTTAATTGCAGAATTACATTTTGAACATTAAACTAAGCGTTAAAATCAAACTTAATTAAAAAGTCAAAAAAGTTCAAACAATCTAATATAACAATGCAATAATCAAAAATAAGTAGAAACTTAATAAAAAACTGATTCGAAATGCTAAGAAATTAAAAGGTCATAGATGTTTTGATTTAAAAATTAAAACTGTCAAACATTGCAAACTAAATTTAAACTTAATGAAACTTATTTATTGTTTTTTGGACGTTTCCTGGATAACCCTACCCTTCTAGGTCCGCCACCACAAGTTTTAAGTGGTCTTACCGGAGACAAACGGTAACTGTTATCTGTATTTATTGTTGCTTATTTTTCAAGGTATTTTTTCAAAGTAATTAACTATTAGATTATCTATTATATATATCTATTTATCTAAACCTGGATTTAATATTTGTGTAATTGATAAAAAATAGCTTGTTAGACTTAATTTTTGCAACATATTGTGCTCATCTATTGTGATTTAATCTGAAATATATACAGTTTTGACAACTAACTCTAATTTGTGTGAATAAGAAAAGAAACCAGAGAAAATAATAAATGATTGTTTAAATAATGTTAAGTATTTTCACTAGAAAATATTTTTTCAACATACAATTCTGCTTAAACATTACCATAAACCAAAACTAAACAGTATCTAAATGAAAACTATTCACGACTGAATAGTGTCTAGAACAGTGGTCGGCACGCTATTTGGAATCCGTGAACCTTAAATCACAAAATTAAAATTCTATGCACCCCAATTTGCATTCTTTAGCGCCGCTAGTGTTTAAGAATATGTAAACACTTTTAATCGTTTTTTTACTAATAGTTAAGTAACACCCAGTTAATTTTTACCAATGACCTTTAAATTTACCAGTTTACCCTATCCATTTTAATAAACTTTAATATCGATGATCTAATTTTTACAACAACCAGTTTTAGTATTTAAAATTTAATAAGTAAGTTTGACACTATTACATGTTAACCCCTTTTGAGTCAGAAAATAAGCCTGAGTGACTAAAAATTGGACTTTGTACACTAGCTAATCTTAAAGAGTGGTATGTATAAGCAAAAACTATTTTAAATTACAATGAAAATTAGACATTTATAGATCTTGAATTATTTAAATATTATTAAATAATAACAAATTAAAAAATTTCAAGTAAAGTAACAGTTGTAGATTTTTAAAAGATATCAAAATAAACCCAAGATTTTTAATAAATTTTTAACTAGTCTCAGTCAAGCTGAGTTTTTGTAAATATGTTAAAACTAGCCTCAGTTGGTCTAGGTTTTTCATGACCTAAAACTAGACTTAATTATTCTTAGAGAGCTAAGTATGTGACAGTTCTGATATAATTGACCCTTCCTATACTTTAACTTTTTTATAAGTAAAACATATTTGAATTTTTTTGGCCTAACTAAATTTTTGTCGAATATCAGTTGATTAAGCTGATTAATATAGTGTTTTTAAGGTAGCAAAAGGCTTTTAAACAATAAGAGCTAATAAAAATAAACATTAATAGAATACTAACCGTTTTATTTTGTTTTAAGAATCTATGAGATTTGCTCACTTCTGTTTTTCTTTGGGCGGTTAAGGGTGGAAGAACTTTTACATAAGGTAACAGAATAGAGCTAGGAGAGTACAAAAATGGTCGTTTTATTAACAACAAAATGGTCAATTAGATATCAAGGTTGAATATGTCTTAAATGTAGAAAGATTAAAAATAAACTTTAATTTACTTTCTCCGCGAAAAAAAAAATTCATGTACCCCAAAATAAGTTTCATGCACCCCAAAAGTCTCGTGCACCCTAAAAGAAATTTCATGTACACTAGTGTGCACCAGTGTACACCGTGCCGACCACTGGTCTAGAATATGCTACTATAACATAACAAATAGAATTAACAATTTGTTGATGTTCCATACATTACTCATACTTAAAAATATTTACTTAAAACTTAATAAGTAATTGTATTTTGCAATTGTATACTTGTCCTTCACAATAATTACTTTATTCTAAAAAAAAAATTATAAACTAATCTACAAATGTTTAATCAAAAATAAATAAAATAGTGAAGTATAACTATTTTTCAAATTGTATAAGTATTAAGTTTTACTATTTTATATGGAAAAAAAAAGGTTTATATACTAGTAGTAATATTTATATCATCATTCAGATATGTGTTATATCGTATGGTTTTTTAAAGCGAACTTATGAATATTATTTCAGATAAAAAGAAATGTTTCAAACTGACCACCGGTTTTGCTCCATTTTTTTCCAATTCTTTTCGGAAGCAAAGAAACATCATATGGCTGCAATCTGGGTAAAATTATATAAATATTTTTTTTAAATACTTTTACATCCGTAACAAAAAAGCAGAAAATAAGATTGAAAATCGATTATGAAACTATAATTTATCTTATAAGTGCAGTTACTGCATTTGTTTTACAAATATTTTACCCAGTGTTTCCAGAATGTTCAACAAATAATTTTACATTGTAAATAAATATCAATTAGCATAATTTTTTATTTAAACAGGTATACATTCTGAGTTTTTTTTTTATTCCTAAGGCTAAACATCTTTAAGCTTGCAAACAATTTCTTATAAACAATCACTGTATACTAGAAAATATTATTTATCAACAGAAATATTAGCTGCATTTAAAAAGTAACATCTTAATAGCCAGTTGGTAACAAAACTTTATTGTTTAGTGATATCATTTACAGAGTTTTTTATTTAAGGAGCTGTTGACTAAACAAACGTTTTATTATCAATTAGAGTGTTTAAATAAAGGTTTTACTTACACAAATAAAAAAAATTATACCGTTTCTCAAAAATAAACGTTCCTATGAATTATTTATTTTGGTTTTGTTTTAGATATTTTGTATACTTTTAGACTTGAAACATTCAAAGTTAAGAAATATAAATTTCTAAAAATATTCTTTAATTTAATAAATTAATTTTATTAAACTATCCACATCTATATAGACTTATAATATATGTAACTTATAACTTGCACTTACAGCTTTCACAACAAATAATGCATTTATTTAAATAAGCAATAAGAGTTTCAATAATATTTTAATACAAGAGGTATTTAAACAAAAATTATCTTATACTACCAGCTTTTGAAACAATACAAATTAAGTTTAAAACTGCATTTGGTGTTTGACTTTGAAAACATCTCTTAGTAATTTATAATAATTTTTAATGTGTACAGTAATCTTACTTTTTAGCAATTTTTGAACACAGCCGAAAAGTGTAATATATAAATTATTGTAAATTTAAATAAAAAAATATAAAGAGGCACCAGTCTTGTATATTAAATAGAAATAATTTAATAAAAAATAATTTTCAACACAAGGTTTTTCCATCAAAAGTGATTGTTAAACAGAGAGATTACTATAAAACGAAAACATTTTTTTACAAAATTATTAACATAAGGAAATAATACATCAAAAAAAATTTAGATAGCTGAACTTCCAGTCACTAAATAAAAGATAAAAATAAACTTTTTTACTTTTTAAAGAACATGAAAGTTAAAACTAGCTTTCTGAAAAAAAAAAACATTTAAAACTTTTGGTCTACCTCATATGACGACCTTATTTTTCTATAATTGCATTTTAAAAATTAAAGAGTCTTATAAAATTAAATCTCTTGTTAAACATTTCTAAATTAGAACAATGTTACTAGTTTTAGCAGCTACTAGTTATACATAACTTAAAAACAAATTGATACCTTTAAAATCTAAACTGTATACCTATTAAAATACTTACAAAAAGTTATGTATACTTGCTGCATAGCAAAATAAAATATTTTCTACTTTAGCTGATACATTACCTAACAATGAAAATGTTGGAGATCTTTATGCCAGGCAAAAAAAATAATAAGCTAAAGTAACATAAACTCAATTCAAACAAATATACAATTGAGTTTTTACAAATTTTATGTAAAACACCGCATATTAGGCTAAACTCTTATAACAAAGCATAATAAAATGTTCGTTATTAAAAAATCATTAAAAAAAATTTAACAACTAACTCGTCTTCATAGTCAGTTGAATCGCTTGAGACATCAACATCACAATCACTGTCATTGCTACACGTAGGTACAAGAGCACATTCTTCGACATCAGATTGTTGAGATTTGACATCTTCACTTACAATCACGTGAAGTTTTTGATCAAGATCAATGTTCGTTGTCGAGAATGCAGATTTTTCTTTTGTCTTTTGACTACAACCGTATTCGCCCTGCTTTTCAATGCAATTGGTTTTGTTATCAGGCACAATTTGTAAAGTTTCTGGAGTACTGTAAATCATGGTTAAGTCTTTAACTCCAGATTTACATTTAAGCTTTGAGTTATCAGTAAATGTTTTATCTTTTTCGTTATCAGATTTGGAAAAATTTAACGTTTTTGAAATATCATAATTACTTGCATCTTGACAAAAATGCATGCCACTAATTTTATTTTTCTTTGCATTATCTGACAACATTTTTTCTGGTATTAAACCAGTTTCAAATAGACCAATAACCAAAGTAGAATCACTTATTTTAACATCATCTTTATTTTTTGATTTGTAGGTACTTGAGTTCCGCCTTTTCTTTTTAAGGTGTAAAATGTCTAAAACTTTTGGTAGATTCAAATTAGTTGATTTTTGAGAGAAATAAATATTACCAATACTTTTGCTACTATTAGTATCATTTGAAGATCTTTCTAATGGTTTTTGACTTACAAAGTAATTATTAGTACCTTTACAAACTTGAGTTTGTGCCTTTAAACATTCTGTATTCTCAGACAAAATTTCATTATCTATTGCTAGTTTTAACTTTCCTAGACTATTTGATAACTCATGAGACGTAATCTTCATATTTCTATGTTCAAACAGGTCGTTGCTAACTGCATTGTTTGAAATTTCTTTAGCAGGATACTCAAGATCAGGGTTAACAAACGACAATTTGTCTTCTTCGTCTTCAACAAGTTGAAAGGAGCAAGCGCTCACTATTTCAGCTCGTTTAAAACTGTTTGGTATGACAGGTACAGTGTTGAACATCAACTCACTTTCACTAAAAACTAGAGGATTCAACAAGGTCTTTTCTTCTTTAGGAAATCTGGAAGCTGGGCGCTGAGAGCATGAAAGCATGTATTCCAAATCATCAACCACAGATTTGTCAGTCAACTCATCATCAAACAAATCTGCCGAATCGTCAACTTCATCAGCAGATGAGTTCGAATCCGGTACTTCAGAACCAGCAGGTAAATCATCAAACAAATCCCCGCTGGACTGTGTTTCAAAGTTTGACGGAACTTCGCTTGAGAAGTTGTATTTAGATTTACTGATAATTGCTTTTAGTGCATCAACTTTTTTTATTGGTGAAGTCAGTGTCTTGGCCTGTTTTAAAGGTGCAACTTTGGCTGGTTTTAAGCTCCTTTTTCGAACATTTTCCTTTCTGTTTGTAGAGTTTTTGATGTCATCTTTGATTAATAAGCTTTTTGAGAAACAGGTATTGTTTCTAGCTGAACTTTTAATTTTTAATAAACAGTTAGAAAGCATTGGATTGAAATTGAAAAACTGTAATAACAGTTGGTTTGTAAAACTAGACGTATTACAAAATATTTTATTAGCTGTAAAATTTTTGTAATTTCCTTTTAATGAAATAGTTGAGTTAATTTTATCATTTCTTTTAGGCAATCCAGTTATTTCAAACCTAGGACTAAAACAACCAAACTTCATACTCAATAAATCAATTTTTGCACTACTTTTCAATATGTTTAGTTTTTGTTCAGGGGTGGAACTAAAAATTTTAAATGAAGTTTGAAAAGATTCATCTTCTGAAGAAAAAACTTTATTACTTTTTTCATTAAAATCTTCTTCATCCAGTTGGGTGAGGCAATTTTGAGAAAAAGAAGAAGTTTTATTTAAACAGTCTATGACTTTTACAGTACTGTCTTTTTCTCTTTCTTTAATATTTTTTTCTAACAACTCCCAAAAATTATAGTAAATTGCTACAATTTTGCAGTTGAAAGAGTTTGTTTGAGATTGGACAACTTTATTTAAGGCTGAGGTATTTTTCAAAACTGAGCTTACGCTTTTATCAACCTTTTGTGAGTTTAACAAAAAATATGAGTGGTAATTATTTGAAAAAATTGTTGAACAACTTTTAAGAACTTTTTTTGTCAGCTTTAAATTTTTATTGACCATTTCTTTTTTGACAATTTTAGGCATACATTTAATTTTATTATTTTGGTAAATAACTAACGATTTTTGATTGTAATTAGCACTAGAAAGATTCAAGTTTATTTTTTGTTCATTGTTAATTGACTTTGAAAATTTCAAAACTGGTTTCTTAGTTTCATTCTTACTAGTTTCATTTACTTTAGAAACATGTATATGTTCTATAGAATTGCCTTTATATAGTATGCTATTTAAAGTTGAGCTAACAGGTGATTTTGATTTTAAAGTATGAACTTTCTTGGGATCAGAAGCATTAGTTTCATTGGTTTTGACTGGAGTTGCTTTTTTAGCAAAACTAGTTACTTGTTGTTCATTATTGAAAATACGAATATTTATGTTTCCAAGTAAAGACGCTGCACTTTCTAGTGGAATGAACTCATTTTGAGCTTTTTTGTGATCTGAAATTTAAAAAGTAAAATAACTTGTACCTTTATTTCCTTTAAAACTAAATTTACAACATATACTTTGCTGACAGTAAGAGCAGCTACATTATCAATATAAATAAAAGCTTTAACAAAAATAAAAATAACCATTTGTAAAAAAATTCACTAGCTAGAGCATTATAACAAACAAACGAAAATTAAATTATATTAAACTAAAATACATGAAAAACTTTAGATTAAAGTCAAAACATATTTTTTAAAGTATGACTAAAACCTATAAAACAAACAAAATTTGAACAAAAAAAATCTAAAATATTTATTTTAACTCAATTTACAATTGAAAAAATATAACTTCAATAAATTGATGGTGCATGTACATAAGGATTTCCCAAACTCACTTTCATAAACTCATTTTCATAAGTGTAAAAGTTAAAAATAATCACCCAACTATAAGTTATTGCCCATTTATTAGTTAAACTACTCATTTACTTTTTTGCAGCTCTACTAACTAATTAACGCCCCCAGATAGCCAAAATATCCCCTTTAACATAGATATTGCCAACTTTGAGAAACTTAGGTGTACATTTATGTTAAATAATATATTTTTTTAAATCAAGAAACCCAAATTAGAAACTTAAAATCAAGTATTAAGTTGTATTATAGCATTCAAACCAACGTTTGATAGATTGAACAATGGATTTCAATTCAGTCTGTTTATATCTTATGGGCTTCCATATCCACGAATGAAGGTTTGCAGAACTGTGTTAAAAATGTGTAAAATGACTAAAAACATAACAAAGTTACTTTAAAAAGCTGTCTACAATTGCACCAAAAACATCAATATCATCTTAATATTTTTTAAAAATGATATAAATAAAAAAAGGACTTTCAATTGAAGTATTACAAGTATGCTACTATAACAAACTACTATCACTTTAATTGTTAAAATTAAAGTTTTCATAAAGCACATAAAAGTAATGATTTATAGCAGCGGTTCTTAAACTTTTTTCATGTTTTACCCCTTTTTAGAATGTTATCACCAAGTTCACCCCTTTTTAGAAGGTAATTACCAAACTTACCCCCAATATACAAAATTATGTATAATTTGAAGAAAAATTTTAAAAAAAAGTTGTTTTCAACTTTAAGCTTATTAAATATAAAAACTTTTTAAATTCAAATATTTTATAAATATTTATTTCTTAATAAAAATTACAGTTAAATACTGAATTTAAAATTAAAAAGACAACTAAAAAACATTAATTTTCATAATCTGTAAAAAAGAAAATTTACCCCCTAAAACAGGGGAATTTACCTCCAGGGGTAAATTTACCCTAGGTTAAGAATTGCTGATTTATAAAAATAGTAACACTTAAAGCTAATAAAGTAATTATATTTTACAACTGTGTTATTTTGAACTTTAGACAATAACTATTTTTGACTTAAAATGTTTTATCAATAATTAAGTGTTCAACATGCAAAGGTCTTTTTCAAAAAAAAAAGTTTTTTATAAATTTCAAAGTGAAGAAAGTGATAATAAAATTATACTATATAGTAATGGTATAATTTCAAATTAATTCAAATGTCTATGAAAAATAAATGATAGACACTTTCTTATAAAGTTTAACTACTAATATTTTAAGTAATAACGTAAAACATACATCTACTGTATTCATTTCAAAAAATTTATTAACACTAAACAAACTTATTTAAGAAATAAGAATATTAAAAATTTTTATATAAGTTTATAACAATATAGTAACTTGAAACATAAGTTCAACTAATAATATACACAGACTAACTTTAAGCATATCTGACCAGATCTTGAGTTAACAATAAAATCATTTACTTGCATTTGTTCAAAATTTTTAACATTGGAATATTCTTTAGTTGTTTTTATATCTATAAGGCTTTTTAAAAAACTATCATGGGAAGTAAAGTTAGAAGCTATTGATGATTTATTGTTCAAGGTTACTGAGCTTTTGTTTGATGATAAATACCTACATGGTTTGTTTTTATGAACAGAAGCATCAGCTAACAATTTTTGTTTTTGTCTTGAAGTTTCTTCAACCTCTAACGAATTTTTGGTATGTAAAGAATATGATTTAGATAAACTATATTTTGAACGTTGTAAAAACTTTACTAGTGAAGATTTACGCTGTTTTTTAACAAAAAATGATTTTTTGTAATTCCTTTTAAGTTTAATTGTGAATTTAACATTAGAAAATGTTTTTGAAAGGTATGCAAGAAGCTCTTCCTTCAAGCATAAAAGAGTAGGTCTAACCAAGCCTATATGTTTTACTGTTCTTTTTTGATAAACTGTGATTTGCTTCATCATTTTATTGTTATCAAATCCTTAAAATTAAAATCATATTAAAACTTGTAACATCATAATTCATTCTAAAAACAATAATGGTAATCTAAAAGTGACCTTTATAATTTATTCATCTGCATTTACAACAATTACAGTTACAACTTTTTTAAGTTTTGAAAATACAAAACTTGTAAACAATTTTGCAATAGTAAATTTAATGTTTTCAATACATAGTGGTTTTAACCTCTTAATTATAACAGTTTAGAATAATAAAATAAGTTATCTGTTAAACTACTTAAACTTGGCTAATGATTATCTCAACTATTTTTTTCAATTAATAAAAAAAATTATAAAGTTAATTTCAGCAACTAGAGCAGTACTTTTTCTTTATTGAACTGACATATGTTTTTGTGTGTTAATAACTTATCAATTAATTTAGTTTATTTGAAAACTTTTTTTAATAATATCAAATAAAATAAATCAAACCTTACAAGAGACAAAACATAAAATAAAGCTATAATCTTACTGATAGAATTTCAAGATACTAACTAGACTCAGTTTGAAATAGTATCAAATATTAAATATATATACATAAAATAAAAAGACCCATTTCTAGAGTGGGAAAAAATTGAGGAAACAAAATACAATTTTTAACTTTCTCCACCTGTGGAACTATTTTCTTTTAAATTTATAACAAGTTATTAACCTGAAATTTAAAAAAAATACTAATTGCTATACCACAGAATTAAACACTTGTTAAACACAGAAACATATGTCAGTTCATGAAAGAAAAGGTTCTGCGCAAACTTTTTTTATTATATATTCCAGCAAATTTGTTTCATTAGATCATGATTAAGAAAAATTTGCTTGGAATTTTGAACATTTAAAATTAATTTCTTAAGTTTCAAACTTATAATTATAACTTTGTTAAAACTATGCTGGTGTACACTTGATAATAATCATTCTTTAAACTTTACAAGCAAAGACTTTTAAAGAAAAAAATAAAGTACAATTATTTACTCTAATTAAAAAAATACTAGTTTACTCAACTTTACAAAAAAAAACATTTAAACTTAAAGCCATAAGTAATAAATCACTTTTTTTAAAGTTAGTCTTACTTTTTATGTTAATAACTAAGCTACTAGTTGTATTTTTACTGGTTTTTTAAATCTAATAATTTTTGAAATGTGAGTAATCAAAGTTAGAGAATTCAATTAGGTTCATAATGAAGGGCAGGGCCCAAACTTAAAAAAAAAGGTCTTCACTAAAAATCTATATTCTCCTAATTTTTTTGAGCAATTGTTTTAATACCTTTACAGCATAGTCTTGGACAAGTTTAAACAAGTTGTATGAAACACACTTATATATTTTTATCAAAATTTTCATTTACAGGGTTGCCACTCTTAGAGTCAAAAATTCTTCTCGAGTTTTCTTAAATCCTTTTTTTTTTTGCTTCTGG
Organism: Thalia democratica; assembly: GCF_965202585.1. Classification (NCBI taxonomy): domain Eukaryota; kingdom Metazoa; phylum Chordata; class Thaliacea; order Salpida; family Salpidae; genus Thalia; species Thalia democratica. The sequence goes on along the minus strand of NC_139173.1, from coordinate 22,240,939 downwards.
CGTAAATTTTACTAATACCTTGTGCTGTTCATGCTCAAAATTAATTACCATTACAGCTACTTTTGTTATTTATTACAAATAAAAATTTAACCTCTAATGTAAAAGTAAGACAACACTAATCTATACTCATTTTTGATTTTTATTTATACTAAAAACAAGTTGTAAACGAATAACAAATAACTTTATTTAAAAAATAAGGACTTATAGTACAACATAGTTTTATTAAACTACATCAGTAACTAAAAATAAAAAGTTAATTAGAATTTTTCAATGCATAGTTAAACACAACTTTCATTTCTCTAAAATGTTTGTTTTTGTTTAACTTTAGCCATGACATATATAAATTTAAAACATAAATAAAACTACAATGTTAATTATAAGAATATTGAAGAACTAGCTGCAAGGCTAAAAAGTTACTAAATAGCACTTGAAAATAAATAAGATATTGAAACTGGTTTACCTAAATATCATTCTATATTAATAAAAAAAAATCCTATGATTCTTTAAAAAAATCTTAAAACTTCTCTGAAATTTTTAGAAAAAATCAAAACTGCCCTGAGTTTCTCTGAGTTGTAAAAAAAATCAAAATTCCCTGAGTTTTCCTGAGTGTGTGGTAACCCAGCATTTATAAAAATAATCCTAAAAAATAAAAAAAAAGTTTTAGTTTTGATCATAACTTGTTTATGGTTTTTTTACCCGCATTCTAGTTTCTACAAGCTGTTTATAAAATCTTTTTTTTTAATCTGAAAGTTTTAAGAAAATTGCTTTAAAAATGAAAGAAAAGGTAAATTATTAGTAGGTTTTGCAAAATTCCAAAAATTTTCCATGAAAAATTTTAATTTCATAGGTTTGTATAGGAACATTTTTACAAAACTGGATATATCTCTAAAAACAATTGATTTATTTTGTTATACAATAAGCATCTTATAGTATATACTTTAAACTTTTTAATAAGAGCCAACTTTAATTTATATCAAAAAAGTGTTGGACCACTCTATGCTTTTAATTACATTAATCTTTATAATATTATTTATTTTTAAATCTTGTCTTATTATAAGGTCAATTCTTACTTTAAAGCTTTAGTTTGTTTTCATTAATTTTACAGCTAAGAACTATTTTCAAACAAATATAATTTATTCTTAGCTGTTCCTTAAAGAAGAAATTTTTTATTAACTTTTGAGGTTGTTTTAGAGTTTTTAATCTTATCTGAGTAGTATGCTATCATGTAACACTTTGCAGTTGTTATTCAAAATATTTTTTACAACCCATCAAAAAAACAGTTACACAAATAATGTATAAAACACCAAAAAATGCAAACATTGATTTAAAAAAAACATTTTCTGGTTCATAAAATTAGTATCCTTTTAAAATACTTCTATCTTGGGGCATCATTTTATTTGTTATAACATGTTTAAATTTATGACATAATAATCAAATGTTTAGAATAAATTTTTTGCTAAATTTACTTTTTGGCTTTAAACTTTACAAACATGTTAAGTTTTATTGTAATTTCATATTTGCAAAACTTTAAGTTGATATCATTTTGTATAACCATGAATACATAAGGTAAACCTATAACTCTATACTAAAACTGCATTTTTGCAAAAACTTGGTAAAACTTAATATCAAATTTTTGTAACAATTATTTTTGATTATTAAGTCATTGGCAATTTTTTCAGCTAATTTTAATTTTTTGGGTAATTTTTCATTAATAAGATTTTTGGTTCAATAATTTAGAATAAAAAATGTTTTGAGATATGGCCTTGATAAAAACATCTAATAAATATATATTAATTTGAGCAAATAACCTAAGAGAATAACCTGTCTGGTGCAATACCTAATTTAAAGCACTTTTTATAAACTAATACTAAAATAATTTAATTTCAGGTTTGCCTCTCTTTTAATCAAAAAACTGTCCTGAGTCATCCTTATTTTTTTTCAATTTCAAAAAGTTTAATTTAAAACTTAATTTTTTTTTTAATTTCAAAAATAATTAAAATCATGTTTTTTACAAAATTTGTTATAAAATGTTTAAAATATTGAAAATCCAAAAAAACATTTCCTGAGATTATCAATAAAACCTAAAACTTTCCTGATATTTTCACAAAATAAAAAAATGCTGAATCAGCATGAGTTTATAAGTAAAGCTCAAAATATCCTGAATTATCTTAAGATTTACATTACATTTTATGTAATAACTTTTAATACATGTTGAAGTCCGAGAGTACAGTAGTTTCATTATTGGAGGAGAAGGCTTCTAGGGTGTACAAATACAAATTACTAAAAGTATATCTCCTCTTACTTATTTAGAGATAAATAACTAAATTTTTCATACATTTTTCATTCACAAAATTAAAATAGTGTGTAGTAAAGAATTTTTTTAATGAAAAGTAAGAAGCCTATGACAAACAAAAAAAGTTATATTTTGTTTGTTTGTTTTTGTAACAAGATAAAACTTTAATAACTTTTACAAAAAAATTGCCAATTTCTGCAGGAGATAACTCTTTAAAATTTTAGGTATATATCTCAAAAAAATTAGGAGAAGATAAATTTTTAGTAATTTCTATTTATTTGCTGTTTTACTTTCTACTCCAATAGAAAATCTTTTGTAAATTGTGACTTAAACTGACTATATCTCAAAAACATGTTTAAATAATAAAAATGTGTAAAAATGAACTTGCAGCTTAGTTAAAACTCTGTAAAAAATGATCAAATAGAAAAAATTAAGTTGATTTTCCAGGTTATGTTTGTCTAAATTTGGAAATTACAAGTCATTCAAGCTTTTTACAGGAACCCAGGTTAAATGACCATCTTGACATTTTTTTAAAAAACAACCAAGCTCAGGGTAATAAATAATGGGAAAAAACAGTTTGTTTAAAATTAAATGGTTTAATATTATTTGTGACGTTTCAGTGTAAGAAACAGTATTTATTTCAGTATGCTAAATTTTAATCAAATGATATGTTTTTTTTACAAAAGGAAAGTCAATGCTAAGTCTTAACAAATACAATACTAACTTGTACCAACTTGTATAGCAGACTGATTTATGTTTATAAAGTATCTATGGGTGTTTGCTGTGACGAGTGTTCACAATTTATAATTAGTAACTTGCTTAAGTATATAAAGTAAAAACATATATTTGTTTAAAAAAGAGATTATACTTGTTTTTAATAGTTCTTTGCAGCAAAGAACAAATTTAAATTTATTAGTTTTTCAAAATAATCTTTCAATCAAAATAAAGTCAAAAAAACTTAAGAACATTAGTTTTAGTCGGAATATATTGTTTAATTAACGATAAAAAAGAAAGCGCTCAAAAATTTAGTACAAACTCCAAACCCAAAGACTTGGTGTACGAAAAAAACCCTTCGATTATCGAGTCTTACACCAGTTAGATGGATACAATTTAAACTTTCGTTCAGGATTAAATACTACTATATAGATATTTTGTAAGATTAGTTTTTTCAATAATATTAAGTGACAATCTAAATTTTGAACTACTAACAAACTTTTAAGTTCTACAAATCAACATTTTTTTCATCAACAAGGTTATTTTAAAATGATTAATCTATATTGAATTGTTTGTTACACAAGTATTTAGCTTAATTTAATTGACTCTGTTTTGAAGAAATATTATACCTAATTGATTTAGGTTTAAACAAGCTTTAAAATACTTTTAGTCAACCTTAGATAACGTATAAGAGTATTATTTTACTTTTTTTAGTTTAAAGGAACTTCTTTAATTAATTTAGTTTAAAACTAGTTCAATTTTTTTTTTGAGCTCGCACTTCAAATAAAACCCAAAAGTAGGAATTAGAAATCAAAAATCCAAAATAATTTTTTCTACATAATTGCTTATTTCGCTTTATTTAAATCTAATAACATCTAACAAACATATAAAATTTCCATAACCTTAACACAAGCATTCACTAAGAATATTTTTTCACTGAAGCTAATGTATGTTTTCAACTACTGAAACTATTTATACATATAAAAATAGCTTTTTAGAATTTATCAACAATTTGTAACCTTTTTTTGGAATCCAATAAATGTTTTTAGTAATTGTAAATGTTTTGCTTCTGTTTTAAAATAAAGAACTTTAGTTTAAGTTAAGCACTGAGGTTTAAAATTAATTATAACGGAAATAAAATTTAAAAAGTTTTTTTTTTTCTAACTGCTTGTATTTACATAAACTTTACATTTCTATATTCAAACAGAGTTTTAGTTACAAATTAACTAACATTAAATAACTTTTAAACTTTGAAATTTTAGAAATTTAATTAATGTTAAATTTAAATAACAGATTCATATTTTGAAAAATTCTTACTTAAATAGTGAACCACTCTTTAAACTATTCACAAAGCTCAAAATAGGCAAAAATTTTCTAAAGGAAAACTAACTTTTAATATTAAAGTAATTTTTTTCCTAAAACTTTTAAATAACTTAATAGTTTATAATTTTGCGTATAATTTATTCAGACAGTCAACTTTTTCCTATATTTGTATTTAAATTTTTAGTGTTAATATACATACTGTTAGAGCAGTAGTTACAATATGTTAAGTAGAACATTTTTTTGTTTCTTAAACAAATTGAAAGCCTTAATTTATTAGGATAAACTTTCACAAACTATAATAAAAGTATGACAGTAGGATAAAAAAATCAAATTTTTGATATTTGAGTCATAATTTGGCAAAAAAAAACTAGTGTAGTCAAAAGTTGCCGGACTAAATTTTCAATTTCAAGATGAAATTGAAAAAATATATATGGGACATAGGATATAAAAGAAGAGTAAAATTAAAAAATAAAAACTTTGATAGATGTCTTGTTTTTTCAATGCAAAGCAATGGCGTCTGTTTTTTTGGTGATGCTCCTGTTTTTTGTTTTGCTTCTCCTTAATTCACCTGTTATGGTAATCGTTTAATCAAAGTTAGTTAGTTTTTTTTTTTTAACAAATGTTTTTAATTAAGCTTGATGCTGACAAAATAATTTGCATTTTTGTTTTGGATGACGAGTTACAATTACGGTCTTTATTGTTTTCATTTTCAACAACAAAAATAAAAGTTTTTTCGTGATTGTACATTTAAGATAATTAATTAAATTTTCGAGATTGCTCGTCTTATTGCATTTTATTTTTTCATCATGCAGCAGTGGTTAAGCTACACCGAATACTTGTTTTCAAGTTACCACATCAGAACAACAATTCTCCAACTTTTAAAACATTTGAACAGCTGGTAACCAATAAAAGCTTTTGTGCGCTATTGATCAAGAATAACACACATTTTTAAAATAATTAATATGGTTTGATTGTGTTTTCTTTAATGGATGAGCATGATTTGTATATCAAAAACTTTTTTTTCACGGTAAAACTCTTTGTTTTCATCACTAAATTTCAACGCAGGGTTGCGGATTGAATCTTTAAAAATGTAGAACTTGGTAGTTTTTTACTTGGTTTTTCAACATGCATTACAATGTGAGTTAGATCACTAGTCTTTATTGCTGACTAATAAGGTTAACACTTAACAATATAATGAATAAACACCTACTTTAAACGTAAGCAATCTCATTTAACATTTTTTTTGTTTTACATAACGCGCAGCATTTATTGTTTTGTACAGACAGTGTCCCCCACCTGTTCTTTGATAAGCGCATACCTTTCGATTGTTTACCGCCATATTTAAAAATGAAATTTTCCAGCCTTGAAAAGTGCTTAATAGGAGTATAGAAAGTTTCCGCGCAAATGGAAATTTTGCCCGAAAGAAAAGCAAATTCTCTCGAATCAATACTTCATATAAGCACGAGTTTTGCTTATTGCATCGCGCTTCCCTAAATGAAATGGGCAAAGTAGCCAGTATCGTGTCTTTGAAAATTGTGAGGTGTTATATTTACTACGTTATCTGCTTCATTCTGTTCAGTTCGAAATTGTTTCATTAATCGCTATATCGTATTTTTCATCGTTCAATTTCAAAGAACTTAGCAGCTTCAGTCTACATTTGCAGCTTGTTACCTCATTTTCTTTGTCCAGGTTTAATCCATCGCGAGTTTTTGTATTTCAGGGTTCTGCCCAAGTTTTTAGTTGTATTCCAGAGTTATTAGTTATTTTTGTATTTTTATCTAGTCGCTTAAAATAATACTAATTTTTTGTTGCGTTTTTTTTCTAATCGTTTTGGAATTTTCTGTAACATATACTTTAATATCTTATTTCCATAGTTTTAAAAAGTTGAAATAAACCGTAGTGCATATTGTATTTGTTTAAACTTTGTTGTGACGTAACTGTTTTATCTAAAATACTAGTGATAGTTAAAAAGTAGTAATAAATACTTTGTTGAGTGTTTACGTGTTTTGAAAGTAAGTGATACATATATACTTAGTTTAAGTTAAAATCAATCTTTTGAAAAGATCGAAAACTAACTTTGTTAATTTTCGGAGTCTCTAACACTATTAAAGTTGTTAGTACTTACTCTTAACATAATTTGGTTTGTTTAGATTTTTCCACGAAGACCTTTATAACATTTTGTTATAAGCCAATCCAACCAGTTTATAATTAAACAGTATTTATTCAATTACTTAGTTTTCGGTAGCGCATTAATAATATTATTACCTTTTATGTTTCCCTATTCGCTCCCCTAACGTGTCCTTTACCTCTCGTAACCGCTCTTTTTTAGATGGTCATAGTTTTAAAACTACAGTTTTAATTGGTTTGCCGTGATGAACGAAAATGTCTTCTAAACGAAGTAGCACATAAAAACTAGTCTTAATATCAGAGCATCACACACAGTTGTTGTTAACCGCATGTAAAACTGCTGATCTATCGAGTAGTAACTTTGACAAAAAATAGTAGCTTAAATTTTTTTTCCACTCATGTATCTTTGTAGTTTTTTTAATAGCTAATCTTGTGTAAGCTGTTGTCAATATCACAACTTTTTTTTCAAAATAAAGTGAATAATTTTCGTCAAAAAAATTTTTATAAAAAAGCACCCAGTTAGTCACTAGTTGTTAAAAAATCAAAGAGGAGCTTTAAATTATATCTTAGAATAAAGACTAATTATTTGTATTAGCTATGGCTTTGAATAATACAAAGAATTTGATTGAAGTATGTACTACAGACTACAAAAAATGAATATGTTTTAAAAAGCAATAAAATGTGATTTTAATGATTAAAAACGTCGTTTTTATCACAAATTTAGTGTTCTTTTAAAACGGATAACGTATTTTTATATTGCTTATTGAACGACAAAAATAGGCGCTCAAAATATTTGGTCCTAAGACCTGGTGCACGAATATAACTTTCGGTTATCGAGTCGTACACCACTTGGATACCTTTAAACGTCTGTATGTCAATGTGAAAAGAAAACTCTTTGTGTATAAATACTTTGTTGACAATAAAAAATTTGAAACGTTAATAAGTTTAAACACACATATATAATATGAACACTGATATACAGTACAGTAAGCTATAGTTCAACATAACTTGTACTTAAAAAAAAAAAGTTTTTAAAAAGTTATCTTAATGATAGCTGTAAAACTTTAAGTTTTATCACGAACAAACTTTAACAATTGATATTATCTATTGTAGTAAACATATTACTAATATATAAAATAAAACTTTGTTGTTTTGCCATATATCTAAAACAACTTTTATCTTAAAAACATTGATTTTTAAGTAAGCAAAAACATATTTCACCAAAGACTTTTTGAAGTTTTTGTTACAAAACAAGTTAAGTTGTTGTAAAGCTTGATTTAACGGGTAGGAGTCTAACACGCACGAAGGGTCAAATATGCACGAAGACGCTTTTGCACAAAAGGTCACTTTGCACGAAGACACTTTTGCACGGCATCAATTTTGCACCAGGGATCACTTTTGAACAAAGAAACTTATGCACGGGTAATTTTTTTTTCATCAGCTTAATTACTTTTTTTATCAATGTTACCCCTAGCCCTTACCCTCGGTCGGTAATTTTTTGTTCTTTTTTATTTTTTTAATAGTTAGTTGTTTTTTTACTCTTTTTTTTTGTTGTTTTTTCTGTTTTCTTTTTAATTTTTACTATCACTGTTACCTCTAACCCTTACCCTCGGTCGGTAATTTTTTTTTACCCTTCGTGCAAAAATCACGCTAATAAAAAGCGAACCTGCACAGACATATATTTTTGTTCAATTTCTTTAACAGAAAAAACTTTGCTATCACAGCTTTAGCATGAAAACTGCGGCCAGCGGGCCAAATGCAGCCTTCTGAGTCTAAACCTGCTGCCTGCGAGCTCCTTTTCAGCCAAAAATTAACACTTTAAGGCCATAGGAGGGAGGGTCCGATACGTTTTTTTAAATTTATTTTCGTTTTTATATGAAAGCTTTAAGTACAAATTACAAACCAGTTTTTATAAAATTTTAAAATATCATTTAACATTTGAAATATATTATTTTTTGTAAAAAGTTTCCGATAAAAACTTATGGACTGCAAACTTTTTAGGGTTAAATTTCTCGGAAATTTTAAAAATCACATAAAATCTATCTCCTTCTTCATATTTCAAGCAATATTCTTCAAACTTTCAGAAAATGTTTCTGATATTATAAGAAAAAACGTTACTTATGAATTTTAGTAATAAAAAAAAATTTATGTCAAAAATTGAAAACAAGACTTTTTTTTTAAATAAAAGATAATTAAATTACTTAAAACTCTTTAAATTCCAATACAACGTTTTATTTTTATTGTATAAGATTAGACTGTAAAAGTTTTTAAGTCTGAGTCTAAAATTAATTGAGAAGATTACTTGAAAAATGTAGGAGAAGATAGATTTTAAATTAAAAAGTCTTTTTTCGCTGTGTTAGTTTTCCATTCCTATAGGGGACCTATTATGCGGCCCGACTAACCTGTCATATCTTAAAAAATAACTCGAACTTTTTAAAACAGTAAAAAGCAACTTAAAGCTAGTAAAAACTCTGTAAAATAAGTTCAACTTGCAAAAAACATGGCCTACCCCCCTATGGCCTTAAAAACAATAAAAATTAAAGAGTTTATACTAAAACCTTACAGTAGGGTCTTAATTCAATAAATAATCTTTATTAGTGTTCTAATATTGTTTAATTTATCATAGTTTTGATAACATTATTCTACTGATTACTAGAATGCATTAAATAAATGCGACCCTTGAAGGTTTTTTTAAATAGTGCGATCCGCGAGTTACATAAGGCTGCCGACCCCTGAACTAACATAATGCTTAGTAGCGGTCAGTACAGTACTACAGTGGTAACTTAGTTCTAAGTTCGCTGCTAGCTTCATACAAATATTCCTTAAGGCTATAGAGGGTCTTACTTTTTTAGAAAAGCTGATGTTGTTCCTCATTTTAAAGCTCAAGTTGTTTAATATTATTTTGAAATTGTATAAAGCATAACCTCACTGAATTTTTAAACTAATTACACAAAGGGTTTGTTTTAAGTACCATTTATTTCACACTACTTTCATTTAAACCAGTTTCCTTCATAAAAATCAATAATCCCCCATCTGTTCCACGGTTTTATACGCGACACCTGGGCGAACACTCCGTTACGTAGTTGGATTCCCACCAGGTACTGTTTGACGTCTTGGAAATCCGTCACATTGTAACCTTTACAACCTAACGGATCCTCTAGCGGGATGTCTTCCTGGCTGTCCGTGCAAACCAGCGAGGCGCCGAAAGAGTTTATGTTGGTATGGTGCTTGGTACGGGTCACTCTGAGCCGCAGCCTCTGCCTTTCCATGCCTGAAATTTCGGCGTTCATCCACTGCAACTGGTTGTGCCGGACCCCATTGTTTCTTAACATCAAATCGACTACCTGGCAGTGTCTAACGCCGTGGCCCTGTTCCAACGCTCCTACTTCTACAACTGATTTGGGAAACAGTGGTTCTAGCAGGTTGTCTAACTTAAACGTTTCGTTTAATTTGCACATCTCGACATTTCCTGCCGAACGAAATTGCAAGTTCTTTTCTGCCTCGCTGTTCACGTTGAGGTCGATTAGGCCCGCAGTCACAGAGAAGCCTCTGCTGAGGCACCCCGACGCCGCAATCACCCACCACCTGGACAGGATCGTGCCCGAGCACTCATCACGTCGAGAGATCGCAACCTGGTGCGGTCTTCCTCCAGATGCTAGTTGCATTGGTAAGTTTAGTTTGTCCGTACACCATAAATGCATTAAAGTTGATGATGCAGAAATATATTTTTTTAAATAACGCAAACATGAATTCCATGGCTAACATCTGCCGCATGTTTAAGAAAACTAAAAGTAATGCTCCTTTTTATCAGCCAGGCCTTTTAAATTGTAAATTCTTGTGGTTGAAAAGATATAGTAGGAAAAAATTAGATTAGTTATATGAAGGACCATACAAAGTGGTAAGAAATAGATCAACAGAACATTCTTTGTACATAATAAAAAAATTCTATGTTGTGAAAGCATCTATTAGAAATGTTAAAGCCTATGTTGTCCCTTTATATCTTACTGATTAAGTGAAAAGTAATAAAAGTTATAATTTAATGCCACAGGAGGATAGTTCAGAAGAATAAGACATGCTTAATGGTATGGCAGATTGTTTTGGTTTCGACTGTAAAGATTGATTTTTTTTTTGTTATCGATATCCGTTATTTATATTAGTTTTATTTTATTATTGAAACTATTTTTTAACTTTACAAACAATTATATCCAAATTGGGATAAGAGTATGCTTTTGTTTTTCTGTGCTTAAAAGTGATTTGTTTGTTTAAATATAAACTACCTTAAAAAAAGTTACAAAACTTTATGACAGGCAGCAATTATCAAATCAACTATTTAGACTTTTAGTTGCTTTTTTTTTTATATAGTTAAAATTTTAGATACAAGATTGTTTTTTAGGCTTACAACAAGTTTTGAAACAATATCATAAATTTTGTTGGAATTTTATTTTGTTAATACACAACAAAAAATTCTCGATCAAAATTTGTTCAAATATTTATTTTGTGCCATCGGATTACTTCAAAAAACATTAAAGTCTTCTAGTTGTTCCGTATGTAATGCATCCGAGGAAGATGCTCAGCTTTTATATAAAACCATAAAAAAACAGTTTAAGTCCAACCAAAAAGATTGAAACAGTTCCGACTATCATGTGGTCTCAGGAAAAATATAAGATACTTTACTTGACGACTGGTTTGCAAATGAACAGGAAATCAAGAAGCCCGGAAAATGACTTCGAGGGATCTTATTAAACCATGATTCATAGACTATACGTTAACTGCCGCCAAAGGTGAGGATGTCAGTGAATATCAAGCATGGGGAATATTTGAGTTTTGTGGCGGCATATAGACTGGTAAGCATCAGCGGCAAAGATACAAACTATGTAAATTATGTGACCTTAAGGGTTAAGTCACACTTTGCAGCACCTCCTTATAGTAGAGGAGGCTTAGCTGGGGCTATGGCAGGCATGAGATCTCTTATAGATCGAATACAGTATACAGCTTAAATCGCTTGTTTGATATGTTTTTACAGATTTCCAGGACATGATTAGCTCTGACTTCCAGAAATATAGGAGCAGCAGCCCTATATACTAGTTAAATGGAGTTTTCTCTCAAGGTAAAAAAAAAACTATACTGACATATTCAGTCATTTTCATTATGAACCTTTAACAGAAGAGCTTAATCGCATAAATCAAATAGAAGGACAGAAAGATCCTTTTCTTATGTACCCTGTATAAAGGATTTCGGGATATGTAAAATACCTCCTTACTCCTCATGGAAAACCCATTGATATGCTCAATCGTTCATATGACTGGTGCGGTTATGGAGCTTTCTCGATCTATGAGAGCTAATTCCAAAAGCGAATACTCATTAGTTATTCATAAAGCAATACTTTATATATTTTATCAGAAACTGTGGTGTTAATTTGAATGGTCATTGTGTTTGCGATGATGTTGGAAGGTTTCTCGAAACAACTAATTTCATTTCAAACATACCAGCATGTGAATGGCAATTTGTAGATATTTTGTAAAAAATAATGTTTTTTAGATTGGTTTTAAAATTTGGTTAAAAAACAATTATCAAAAACGACTATTAGAGCCAACGTAACGCTTGTATATTTTAAATGATGATTCTAAGAAAAGCGCACGAAGCTCGCGCATGCGCAGTAAACAAAACAGAAACCATAAAAAATAATTAGCAGGGACTTTTACACCAGGAACTAAAATTAAAACTTTACAAAAAAATTATAGGAAATTAAAATAAAAAGTAAACTAGATACTCAAGTGATTAGTAAACTAATACATTTTATATTGTTATGAGCTAATTAAAAATAAGCTGAGCTATATTTATATTTTGATTACAAGTCATCTAAAGGTTAAAAATTAACCAACAAAGCCATAGCTGCCAAAATCTGAGTATTTAAAAACCAAGTATTCTGTGCTTTCTTGCACTTAGTCCGTCAAAATTTTTGTGTTGACATATAAAGTACATAAACTCAGTACTATATACTACATAAACTCAGGAATGCGCTCCCAAACCTAACAACAGGATTGTACCGCGACGATGGCTTAATGGTCATAGAAAAAAACAAAAGTAATGTTGATATAGAGAAAATTAAAAAATCCATGCACAACATATCAAAAGAAATGGGAATAAAGTTAGATATTGAAAATCCTTCACGTAAAATTAACTATCTAGACTTAAGCTTCAATCTATACAACCACACATTCCAACCATATAGAAAAGAAAACAGCAAAATTATATATATTAATTCAAAGTCCAACCACCCTCCAGCAATACTGAAACAAATCCCAAAAATGATAGAAGAAAGACTTTCCAAAAATTCTAGCAATGAAAATCTATTCAATGAAATAAGTAAAGATTACAATGACGCAATAAAGTTAAGTGGCTATAATTACAAAATAAAGTTCAAAGATGAAGATGATGAAAAGAAACAGCCTAGAAAAAGAAAAAGAAAAATAATATGGTTTAATCCACCATACTGCAAATCAATAAAAACAAACATTGGCAAGAAATTTCTCCAAATAATAAACAAATACTTCGGAGTAGACAGTAAATTCAAAAAATACTTGAATAAGAACAACATCAAATTAAGTTACAGCTGTCTGCCAAACATTGAGACAATCATAAAGAATCATAACAAGAAGCTCACAAACTGCAACAAGAATGATGAAGATGAAACATGTAACTGTAGAAACAAAGAGAAATGTCCTTTGAAAGGCGGTAACTGTAGAGCAAAAAATGTCATATACCAGGCCACAGTAAAAACTGACAATGCAACTAAATCATATATTGGTCTAAGCGCCAACCAATTTAAAAAAAGAGTGGCAACCCACAGAACGACAATAAATAGCAACCCAGAAGATAGAAATTATATTCAATACAAACAAGCAACTGAGCTATCAAAATACATCCACACATTGAAGAACGAAAATAAGAATTATGAATTGACTTGGACAATACTGGAAAAAGAATATGAATCAAAACCGAGAATCGAGACGTGCAGGTTGTGCTTGAAAGAAGCATTAAAGATCCTACAAGCAGATAAGAACTGTATTAATAAAAGATCAGAAGTAATGAGCTCTTGCAGGCACAGAAACAAATTTTTATTATTCTATTGGAATGAGTCTAAAACCTAATAATTTAAATATTTTTAGCATTTTAATCATCCGTTAGTTTTTTCAGAATTTTGTTAAGAATTTGTTGTGTTTTCGTTTATATTACTGCATTTAGTTTTTTAATTTCTTTTATTTTTATTTATTAATTAATACCAATATTTAGTTCACCTAATTATGCATTTTTCATTAAAATTTGAATAGTTAATGTTTATTTATTTTTTACGCATCAATGAGTTCAGATTCACATTACTGCCAATGTCTAAATGTTATTTACTGTTTTGAAATTATTTGAAAAGGTCGGCCAAGGCTCACCGAAACCGGTAATAAACCAAAGCAGTGCTTAAACATTTGTTTTATTATTATTATGACATATAAAGTACAAAAATTTTAAAAATTTAGGTTTAAGAAAGCTTTGTTTATAACGGGTCTGCATTAAAAACAAGAAATCATTTTAACTTTTTAACTAATTTTTTATTGTTATACATCTAAAATAGTAAGCTGTAAGATAGGTGTATTTTTTATTGACAGTTAATAAAGTTATTATAAAGTAATTTATAAAATAAATTTAAGTTTGTACGCATAATAAAATGAAAATTAATAAAACTAATATATTTGTTTTATACATTATCAACCTCGAGACTATGACGTTTACTTAAAAGAAACTTGGAGTTGTTGTTGTTTGCTTGAGAATAATCAATCAGCATCTTGAACTAGATACAAAATAGTAGTAAGTACTTTAGAACTTTTTATGTTTCAAGTGACCTCAAAAGGATTATAATAAGAATTTAAAAAAAACTTTTTCAAATATGTGTCAATAATCTAACTTTTCTTTTGTGAGTATTTGATACTGTTAGATTTAAGACAAAACATGTATGGTTGAAACATTAGAATATATTACAACAAACATAAGTTGTCTGTTTTTAAATTACTTTCTTAAACATATAAGGGTTTCTAATAGTTTCTAAAACATTTTGTTACAATATCGTTTTGAAATACTTTTACTTGCAATAAATATTCGTCTAAATATTCTTTAAGATTTATATTTCCAAACTTTGTAATATTTATAACATTCCGAGCTTTTCTTTACAACTTGTAAAATTTTATTTCAATGTAAATCGAAAAATACAAAAAATACGCAAAACTATTTGAGAGGTAAAAAAATAAAACTAAAAAAAAACGAAAGGTAAAGTTTAAAACTTTTCATTTAAGCATTTGAAGATTTTTCACGAAATTTTTCTACAAACAAAAACGCGCATAACTTTTCATTCAGTTATCGCACATATGCTTGCCGAGGAAGAGGTTTTTGACTGAGGACGGGGAGAAGAAGCACTGCTTGTAGGCGGGAGGAGCGACGTACCTCAAGTTCTCCTGCGAGATGACCGCCTCCTCCTCCCGATCCCTCGAAGCCTCCACCATCGGCCTGTAGAAGTCGTACACCCGTTCCACCTCATTCTCGCTGAGCGTCCTCGACCAGAAGTCCAGCGACGACACCCACCCGTTCAGAGTGTCTGTTTGTTTGTTTTAGCTTGTCAGAAGAATTTTATTTGATCTTTGTTCAGGTTGAAAAGAGCGCAAGGGTTGAAAAAATTTTTTTAAATTAAACTGTACAACACAAAAACGTTGGTTTTATGAGCAGCGATAAACTAGTAAAATATTTGATCAAGTATCTACTTAGTTAAAAACATTGTTGTCGTCAAACCTTTTTTGCTGCTCAAGGTGTCGCGACCGATGAAGAGTTTGGCGTTTCGCGGTTCGACCTGCTCCTTCCTGGAAGGGAAGTGGAAGCTCCATCCGACCGAGGTGCCGTTGATGTAGAAGGAAGTCTTCTCCGTGCTCCAGCTCACCATTATGTGAGTCCATTTCTTCAACAGAGACCTATAAAATAGTGTTTAAAAATATAAATTTAAATTTAAACACAAAGGGAAACTAATAAAATTATTGCTATAAGAACACAGTATCGATAACAACTTATTTTTATAACTTTAAACTTCAAAATACGATTTCAAAGTTATGTTATAATTATAGAACACCGTTAGTCTTTTAAAAATTCTTATGAAACGTTTGTCAAACTTAACTTGTTTCTAACGCTACTAAAACAGTATGTTTTGTTTAACCACTTCTATAATAAATATTAAAAAAGATTACAAACCTTCCGTCAACAGGTCCAACTGTATATATGAAATTGTTGAGGCTGACGCGGAACACAATTGGGCTTCCATACCTTAATTGTTATTATAAACATTAATAAAAACACTTTTGCTTATATTAAAACTTTTAAAAAAATTAAAGGCTTTTCTGCTTAAAACCAAAATTATGCTGAACTAGGTTTTAGCGTTTTATTCTTTGAATAAAAACATAGTTAGAATTTTTCAACATGTAAAGTGCATAATCGTATAATAAACAAACATGGAGTGGTGCCACAGTTTGAACACGGCCGGTTTTCCTTCGTCACCGTAGGAGAAAATGACGCCGCTGCCTTTCTCCTCGAACTTTTCAACGTAAACGAGGAGGGAGAGCGAAAAGTTTCCTTGTTCTCCCAGCTGAGCGTTCTTCATGCTGCACTCCATGTACGACTGACGGTACTCAAGATCAGTTCCTGAAAATTATTGAGCTGTTGATTAATAGTAAATTTTAGTTCGCTCTTTTACCAAAATTAACTTTTAGTTTTTTGTGTTTGCATAACTATATCAAAACTTCATTTTACGTACCGCTACTGTAGTAACTTTATCAAATTTAAAAATCTTAATTGTTAGCTTTCTTTAAAATTATCTGAAAATCAAACAATAACTCCATAAAAAACCAGTTAAATTAGTTATATACAGAAAAACCAAGTGCTCATCGTTTTATAAAAATACATTAAGTTAAATGAACCTGGAATTCCGTTTTTAGCAGCGTTTTCGTACTTGGCAGTGACGTAGTTGTTCATGAACGCCGGTTTGGTTTCGCACATTTGATCGAAGTCCTGGTTGTCGAAGTTTTTGTCTTCGTATTCGGGTAACACCCTCCACAATCCGTCGTGCATGTCTGAAATGTAAAACTTTTTTTAAAACCAAAAGAAAACTTTTTAATTAAATTTGAAAAGTATGTTGGATAAAGAATAATTTAGTCGTTAGTTTTTTTTTAACATTTTTTTGGAAACTAATATACTCTGAAATCTATTAAATTTAGTATAGAACTTTTTCCAAATTTATTTCAAGGCTGACTATTCTTATACTAATTGAACAAAAACAACATCGCGCAATATAAACGCTCAATTCAAAGTTTGCATTTTCAACATACAACTTTAGCAGTTTATTCTAACCGGGCCAGATTGGGCAAAACTATATAGCTCAGTTAAACTGTTATAGTGTTAAATATTACAAGTTTTGCTATGGTTATATTGCTCAAAAAACCATTTGGTTCTAAATGAAAAAGTAAATTCAAGTTTTCAATAAAAACTGTAAAACTTGAATCATCTTTATTCTAACCGGGGCAGACAGGGAACACGTCGTTGGTGTCGCACTCTCTCCTCTCTTCCTCCTCCTCGTCGTAGCAATCCGCAGCGTCCAGCCTCATCTGGGTGTTGGGGTCGACGCAGTAGCGCCTCCAAATGGAGAACTTCTGGTCGCACGAGATGCACGGGATCACTTCCTGCCAGTCGCTCAGTTGCGGTTCTGTTGGGAAAAAATTGCTTATTGATGATTTTAAATGGTCTTTTACAAAAACTAACTTCTTTTATAAAAACACTAAATTTTTCTTAAATATAGACTTTTTGACCTTAAAAAAGAATTACTTATATTTATATTTTAATTTTGTTATCTTATATTTGATTTTCTGCTTACGCTTTTTATAACATTATAAATACACTTTATTTTCTTGTAATAGACGGATTTTATTATTTAACATATCACTAGTATTAAACAACCGATAAATTTAAACCAAAAATTGCTATCTAAAGCTGCATCTCAAGCAACAAGATAGAAATCAAATGCGCCGCGTAAACCTTCGTTTTTGTTTTGATCAAAACATTTTAATTTAACCGCAAGGCATTTGAGCTGTACTACAGTTTATTTACTTAACGGTCGCGCTTGTTTTTTGTTTCAAGTGGCCTTTGTTTTGTTTGTGAATGTTATTTTAAATTTTCATTATTTTCATGACGTACCTTTGCATCCGCTGCAGTCCATCCCGCACACGTTGCAGGCGGTGACGTCATTGAGGCTTTTGATCTTGTACGAGTCCATGATTCTTCGGGCTGAAAAATATTTTAAAAGTTAACTATGTTAAATATCTAAATTTAGTCGCATTTAAAAATCTTAAAGTAAATACCAGAAAAATAAATAATAAACAAACAAAATAAAATGCAGTTTTAAGTTGTTGATGTTTAGTATTTAAACTTAGTGCTGCAAAAGTTATATTTGCGAGTTTTAATACTTTAAACAGTTTATTACGTCTGCTTGTCATTTATTACGTCACAATTTATTTCGTAAACAAACCTGGGTTGAAGTAATCGAAAGCTCTGACGAATTTCATTTCAGTTCTCGCAACTTTTCCGTTTCTCTCCATTCGCACGCGACTGCACACTTTTTGTTCCGGAGCGAGCTAAAATTTGAACATTTTTTCATTTAAAAAAAACGAAACTGCAGCATTACAAAAGGAAAACAAAACTTACCTAAAATTCAGTAAACAACTTTTAAGATCCAAACGAGTATTTTACAAAATTTCTGATAAAATTAGTAACAAAACAACTTTTGTTTACAAGTTTTAATTTTTGACTTAAAAAAAAGGTTATATAACAGTTCAAAAAAATCCAAATTATCCACTCACGTGTTTGAAGTAAACGTTCAGTTGTCCGTTCTCGTAGTGCATGTGCTGGGCGTCCTCGTTGTCCTGACGCTGATCGTCCACGTCGACCGTGAAGCCGTTGGGAGTTTCGATCTGCATCACGAACATGCCGGTCGTCCTGTCCTCACTCTTCCTCAGGCTAAAAAGTTGATAATTGGTTTTTTTTTTGCAGATTATATATATATGTTCGCTAGATTATATATATACGATCAATCTAGATATGGTCTAATTAGTAGATTAATATTACCTTTTACACCTTAACATTACAATTTCCTCCGTAAGATTTTTCTACCTACACTATTAAATGTTTTACTTAAATCCGAAAGGCTGCACATGCTATGTTTACTTTATCAAAATAAGACAGTACCTTATCAACAAACTCTCACAAAGCCGAAGTGGGGGGAATAACCCTCTCTAAAACCAAACTGGAAATTGTTTAAAACATTGTTTTGAGAAAAAAAAAACTGTACAGGCGATTGTAGATTACTTTTTCAGACAGTTTATATAGACTAGAGCAAAATGAAACGGATCTACAATTTTTTGTTACATTTTCTAACTCACAACTCGTGCTTTTTAGTTAATTTTAAGAAGATTACAATAAACTGTTACAAATACTTACATATGTTTTATGAAAATCAATACTTTTAAGTAAAAGCAGCATTGTATATTAATATATCATTTTTTTGAAATGTTATTTATTTTAGTAATATAAATAGTTTTTAACAAGTTAATTTTTGAGCAAGAAAAAGCAAATTTTACAAATAACTATTGAGTCCATTTTAGTCGATGAAAATTTACTCAGGTTAATGATTAAATTTAACACAGCGCTGCAACTTTGTTTACTTAATAAATAAATATCAATTGTTTATGTGTTTTTTTACGTCAGCTTAAATTTAAGTTTTTTATGTTCTCAAAAAGTATCAGTTATTTTTGTTTGTTTAAAAAGTATTTACAGTTGTATATTTGTTTCAAGTTAGTTGGATAGCTAGCAAAGTTTTGTTCATTTTGTTAAAAATTTAGTAAGTCTAAAATAAAATGTTTGTATTGGGTACTGTTTAATAAAAGTTCAACTTTGTTAAGTTTAAAGCTTTTCTGTATTTCATGGTAATATCTGACTACTATAATTTATTTAACTTATAAGTATAGATGTATAAAAATTCAACCAATTATTATGATGTTGATTTTTTTTCATATTGTATCAGCTAAAGACTAGTGTTATTTTATACTGTTTATTTATTTTTAGTATTAACAATACACACGAGAAACAAAGCCCTTTACTCAATCTATTTTTGTTTATATTAAAAAGCAAGCAATAAAGTTTTAATTTTTTTTTTGTAAAGTTAAAACTGTCTACTAATAGTTTATAAAGCATAACTAAAGCATTATAAATTACTTTTTAGATATTATGAGTTATTTAAGAACTATTTTAATAAATCTGTCTCAAAGCAGTTTTAATTTTTTACTTTTCTGCTTAAACCTTATTGTTTTAAATTTATTTTTATTTTATATTTACGGTTTTAAAATTTTATTGTTCAACAATTTTACACAGACTTCTAACAAAAACAAACTAAATAACCTTTTAAAATAATTTGTTGCTATTTAGTAGAAACAAAATAATTCTGTATATATTGACTAACTTATAATTAAATTTAATAAACACATATAAAACCCAAATACTTATAATGACACCCCTTACTACACTTTGATGTCACTTCAGCCCAGTCATGACGTCACGATATTAAGCACGTGTGTGATAGTGACGTAACAATAGTACGATACACGATCGGAATTTCACGTTGTTGAAAAAAGTAAGCTATTCGCAAAAAATGTCTTGACAACCAAAATGGCTTATTACGGTGTACCTGGTATCATTAAAGACGCCTAAAAAAATTTAAAGCGTAAGTTTTAATAGTCTGATTTTTATATGGTTTTAAACTATTCAAGAGCTATTTTTTCTTGTGGCAAGATTCTTAAAAAGGTGCAGATTTTTTTTTACACGTAAACTAGCAAATTATCAGCAAATAGTTTTTACTTTTTTTAAGTTGAATTTTAATATTAAACCAGTTGTAAAAAGCTTCTAAAATAAAAATATGCAAAAATAACTTGTTGTACTAATATAGAAATGCTTTTATTAAAACAGTATTTACTAAAATCTTAGTTTTATAAATATCGGTGTTAGTTTAAAATCTTTAGTACCCAGATTTTTAAGGGGTTCTTGTCGTAAAATCAAGACCCTATTATTAATAACAAAAGAATTATTAAAAGATAAATGTGCTTTATTAAGGAATTTAAACTTCTTGAAGTAAAAAAAACAACAATTGTATTAAATCTTTTATTTGTGTATTTAAAAAGATTACAAAAACTGTTTTTGTTTACTTTGCCACTACGTTAAAAATAAGTTTTACACAACAAGTAATTTACATACTTTTTTTTTAAGTCTCTTTTATTAATTAGTTAGATCTTAAGCTTTTTGTACGATACCTTTTATTAACTTGTATATTATTTTCAACCTAAACAGTCAATTTAGTTTTTTGGATACAAATGATATTCAACTAGCTTACTACAGAAAATTGTTTGTTGTATAGCCTTTTACTAGTATTTTTATAAATTGAGTAATTTACATCAGAGTAATTGTCTTCAAATTTGCATAAACTTATTTTGAAATGGTAATGGAAAGAAAAGTTACTTTAAAACATTTAGTTTATTGTTTTTACTAAAAAAAATCAACACTAAACACACAACTGTAGAATTAGTAATTTTGCATATAAATGCAGAGGCTTCACATTTAATTTCTCATGTTTTTAAAATTTAACAAAACTTTTACAGAGTCAATAAATTTTATCTACCTTACTTTAAATTGTAGCTTAAAATTATTATACTATTTTCTCAAAATTATAAAGATTTCTTACTTAATTTCAAGCACAAAATTGTCAAATTTGTTTTGTATGTTAAATTCAAAAGTAAACTTTTTCAATTTATAATTTGTACTACAACTTTTATATTAAGTTTGCAATTTTCTGTTACATTTTTTGTGAAAGTTTTGTATAAACTTGTATAGTCTGCAAAGTTGAGAACACTAAGACTATTATTCTCTAAGTCACTTGTATATACTTACAACAGTAACGGTCCTAACACTGGGTCTTTTGGTACCCAAATTTACTTTGAACGCAGGTTGACTCATATCTTTCGAAGCTAACATACGGTTTCCTTCAATCTAGATAATATCCAACTAGTAGATGCCTCTTACACCATAACATTACAATTTCCTTAGTAAGATTTTTCTACCTCCACTATCAATTTATTTACTCAAATCCAAAAGGCTGCACAAACAGTGTTTACCTTATCAAAATAAAACAGTACCTTTTCAATAATTCTGACAAAGCCGAAGTTGGGGAATAACCCTCTATGAAACCAAACTGGAAATATCTTCAAACATTTTTTTGAGAAAAAGAAACTGTACAGGCGATTGTAGATTACTTTTTCAGACAGTTTATTTAGACTAGAATAAAATGAAACGGATCTACAATTTTTTGTTACATTTCCTAAGTCACAAAAAGTGCTTTTTAGTTAATTTTAAGTAGATTACAACAAACTGTTACAAATACTTACATAATTTTATGAAAATCAATACTTTTAATTAAAAGCAGCATTTTATATTAGTATATAATTTTTTTGAAAAGTTATTTATTTTAGTAATATAAATAGTTTTTGACAAGTTAGTTTTTGAGCAAGAAATAACAAAGTTTACAAATAACTATCGAGTCAGTTTCGGTCGATAGACTTTTTGGTCAAGTTAATTATTAAGTTTAACAAAGCGATACGACTAAATTTTGTTTACTTAATAAATAAATATCATTTGTTATTGCGCTTTTTATTTGAGCTAGAATTTCATTTTTTCGTGTTTTTAAAACGTATCAGAGGTTTTTGTTTATTTAATAAGTATTTAATGTTGTATATTTATTTTAAGTAAATTGAATAGCTAGGAAAGTTTTGTTCAATTTGTTAAAAATTTAGTAAATTTAAAATGTTTATATTGGATAGTATTTACCAGAAATTTAACTTTATTAAGTTCAATGTTTTTCTGTATTTAATGGTAGCATTTGACTACTATAATACACTAAATTAATAAGTATAGTTGGGTAAAAATTTAAAACAGCTGTTATAGTGTTGAAGTTTTTTGTATTGTATCAGCTAAAGACTAGTGCAACATTATGCTGTTTATTTATTATAAGTTTTAACAATTTACACTACCAACAAAACTATTTACTTGATTTATTTTTGTTTATATTTAATAGTAAGCTCAAAATTTTACAAATATTTTTTGTTCAGTTTAAAGTGTTTACTTATAGTTTAGAAAGTAAAACTAAAACGTTATAGATCACTTTTTAGACAAGGTATGAGTTATTTAAGCAAGATTGTAATAAATCTTTCTAAAAACAGAAAATAACATACAGATAATATATACAGTTTATTGAACGATAATAAAACACCTGTTGCACGAACAAACATTTTGGTTATCGAGTCGTACAGCACTTGGATAACTTTTAATGACTTGTCCAGGACATAAGATTCATTTATGAAAAAAAAAAGAATTTTAGTTATGTACTGCTCAAAATAAAACTACAAACACTGTATGACGCAATACTTACATTCGAAAACAATACAGCTTTAAAGTTAATAAAGTAGAGTAAACATGGCTGACAATAGAAAATGTTCTGCACCAAGCACTTCGAAACAAACTGAATCCGAAGAACAAGTTGAACGGTTTGTTCAAAGTCAACTTTCAAAAGCAGGAATAAAATCAGTTTCAACTAATAAGGACAAGTTAGTTATTTTATACACAAATATTAAAATACTTTAATGAAAATCCGAATAAATAATAGTAAATTTCACAGAAATGTCGTCAATAATTTTGTAATTTCTAATGGAAGTATGCATATTGGTGGAACTCATGCATCCAACAATTCTAAAATCTTAAATAAAAGTGAAGTAGGAAATGCACTTTGTGAGTGTTACTTGTATAAACTTAACTATATAAAAATTTCTTATTTTGTTTACAATATAATCTTTTAAGTATTAAATATAATTTTTTTAAGACTTTTTTGAATAATACTAATTGATTATTTATTTCTTCAAATAATATTTACTTAAAACTTAAAATAAGAAATAAATTTTTTGAGCATTTTTTTGATAATTTTTTTTTTTTAGAAGACTAAAGTTTAAGTTTTTTTTTTCTTCCAACTCTTTTTTTCTCATACAAAAAAAGTAGTTTTCACATTTTTCAAAGCATTATATGCTTTTAAAATATTTTTAAAGCAAAAAGTTTACCAAATGTATGAAACTTTTGGAAAGCAACTTTGTTCTTTTACTTTATTATAAAGTTTTGTAAATCCATTAAATTTTTTTTTATGCAATGTATCATTCAATTATATTTTCTATTAAACTTGTTTAAAAAATTGTTTTATTAAAATTTTCAAGTATCTTTTTAGGATTGTTTTTTCGCGTACTTAGTTTTAAATCTAACTTAGTAGAAAACTTTGTAAGTAAAATTTAATAAAAAAATAAAAGATCAAAGAATAGCAGAACTAGAAATATCGGAAAAAAAACTACAAATGGAATTAAAGTTTTATAAAGATCGACAAGAAAATACATTGAAAGCTAGGAATAATAAAAGTTTATTTAGTTTGAAAGTTAAACAAATTAACAGTAAAAACCTTAAAATTAATTTTTAGGTTTAAGTAAAAATATAAATTTATGTTATACACATATTTGTCTTATATTTGTGTTATATATATAAATAGTTTGTATTAGTTTTGAAAAGTCATATTGAAAATTTGCCTCTTAAGCTAAAGTCATATTTAACATAAAATATTTTATGATATATATCTACTATTACCAACAATTTGAATGGTAATTTAGCTTGAAATTAATTAGTTTTTTTATAAAACACTATTGTAATTACAATCAATACTAGACCACTTCCAATCTAATTTTAAATAAAGTAAACAACAAAATTATAAATACAATATAATTTTTAAGTGCAACATATAAATAGTTTAAAAAAATCACTTTACTAGTATATTTAAAGCAAAACATTTGATAAGTTTTAAATTTATAAAAATTGTCAATACACTTATAATAAAGTTTAGTAATATATTTTGTCTTCTTAAAAAACACTTAAGTACACGTATACAGTTTTATTTATCATGAGTGAAACTAAAAATAAATGTTTAGTTAAAATAGGTTTTTTGGTTAAAGTTTTTCCTTTAATGTTAAGTTTTGTTTTTACGTTAACAGTTTTTTTTTTTTAAATAACTAAAACAAGTTTCGGTAAAGAATATCGAATAAACTAAAGTTAGTTTAAAAAGAAGGATCATTTAACGATATTAAAAATTATAACAATCAGATAAACAAAAAAAAACAGTTCAATATTTATGGTAAAAATAAAATAAAAAACAACAGATGTCATGTTGTTCGGAGGTTCTAACAACGTAAACTCTTGCTTCTTATTTTCCCCTTCAACTCAACAATGGACAAGACTTCCAGATCTTCCGACTAAAAGAATTCATCACAATACTTCAAAAGTAAAGAACAGTGTTTTCCTAGTTGGAGGTGATGACAGCAATACAATAGAACAATACGACGTTTCATCGAAATCATTCAAAATAGTCGCCACGATGAAAACAAATCCAACATTTTTTGGACTATGTTTGTATGATGAGGAGTCGTTGTTAATTGCTGGTGGTTTTGATAGGAATAAATGTGGTGTAACTAACGGTTGCTTTTTATTTAACACAAGCTCCAAAAAGTTTAAAAATCTGCCAAGTATGAATATTAAGAGAAGCGGTAGTGTTCTAGTGAATGTAGAGGGTATAGTGTACGCGATCGGCGGATGGAACAGTGAAGACAGATTTTTGAATTCAACAGAAGAGTTTCACTCATCAACTAGAAAATGGAAAACATCAGAATTTAAACTTAAAATTGCAAGAGGACGTCACCAAGCTGTTGCCCACAAACACTTCATCTATGTGTTCGGGGGGGAACTTGATGGTGGACGATTGGTGAGAACACCGACGATTGAGAAAATTGACACGGTGACAAAACGTGTCGAAATTATTCCTACCCAGCTTCGTGTGGCGAGAAGTAGTTTTGCAGTTGCGAAAGTTGGTGAAAAATTACAAATACTTGGCGGCTGGACTGGATCTAATGCAATAGACAGCGTTGAAATTTTCGACTTGAACACTGAACAAATAGAACAAGGTGTAAAAATGCCGTTTTCAAACTCTCATTTTACTGCTTGTGTTTTATGACTTTGTTTTTCGCCTACCTATGGTTTTTGTATTTTACGACAACAAAAAAAACGAATTAATAGTTTTTTGTTTTGATTTAGTGATTTTAAAAAACATTTTACAAACTTATTTATACTACTTGTTATATGTTTTTGTTTGCTTTATTTAGTCTTAGTTGTTTCAGATTAGTTAATTACTCAGAGACATTTAAACACAAAAAAAATGATATAAACATTTTAAAACAAAAATTTACAAATTAACACAATCTTTATATTTTTCAGATTTATATACAAATATTATAGTTTAAAAAGTCTACCAAGTTTGGGCATGGAGATGCCATGGACTACTGAGCAAATCATCATTGTACTTGAGGTTTTTTGGCAGAAAACAATTCGCATAACTCAATCACCCTTTCAAAACGGCTTTAGATGTCTTCGATGCCCAAGTTGTACAAGGACCTAAAATTCAAAAGTAAACAAGTTCAGAATCCCATAGGATACTTCATGAAGATGCATATTGAAAATCACACTCTGGGCGACCGAAGTCATCGTCGAGAATTTGGATTGGCGCTCTGTAGTTGCAATTTTGTAAAAGTACCCAACTTGATATTTTTTCACTGACAGCGCTAAGGAGTTGATTTCGAGTAAGTTTTTTGAGCTTGAATAAATAAAGTATTTTCTGTTGTATGAACTGAAGCATTTTGGTTTTTTCAAAGCACGTTCTTTATGTAGATGAAATTTTATAAAAGTACAGTAAAACCGCGGAACATGTTTAAAATCAGTGATAAATTTTATTTTCACCCCGTATTCTAGAGTTTTAAAAATAATAAATAATTGGATAAAAGCTTAAAAAATTAATTCATAGTAATATTTAAAAACTTTTTTTCGTTTTATTTTTACTTTAGCTATATAGCTTAACATAGATTTATTTAACTTTAGTTAAACAGTTTTGTTTTTATTGCTTAGCTCAAAAAGTTGTTTATTGTTTTAAAATATAAATTTTTACTATTACGTGTAATACTTTAAACGTTGCATGTGCTATTTTTAATTACTAGTTAGCTGTTTTTATTTACAAGAACAATTTTAATTCTATGTAGTTGTTTTCACAATTGTATTGCTTTTTTATATTTTATTTTAATGTTTGCAAATCATTCGCCTAAAAATTTACTAATAAATACTTTTAAATTTTTTTGATCTTATTTTTCACAGCTTTTAACTAGCACATTAACCTTAATATTGTTAAAAGCAATTTTCTTTTTCCATATAGTTATTCTAATTAATCTAAGTCAAACATCTCAAAATTTCAGATTCCAAAAAAAAATATTTACTTCCAAATAACTTCATTCTGATAGTTTATTGCGATGATTTTTCGATTGACTGCTTACTTAAAATTTTCGTGGTAAATTATATTTTCTATTTGACCATATTTGGTGTCGAAACCACGTGACAAACATGTGAGTGCCGATTACGCGCGAAGCCATTTTGTTACATTAAATTTTTTTTGTATTTTTTCTAATAAAAAGCGCGGTTAAATCAAAATATTTTGTAGTATTTTCAATATTTTTTATTAATATAAATTTTTATTTGCCTGATAGGATCTGTTGCTGACCTTAGATTTAATAAAACTGTTTACAATTTTTGTAGAATTTTTATTTGTTATTTTGCAGTCGAGAAGCTTACGATAAAAACAACATTTATTTTGCACGATTGTATACAAGGTTCACTCTCAGTTTAAGTAGTATTTTTGTAAAAACATCTAACATCTTTCTCCTAAATGATTTGCCCTTTTGTTAAACTATACATATATTTCTATAAGCTAGTTTTCACATTTTGCAAATATTTTTACAATAATCTATCATGTAAATTAAGTTGAAAGTTAATAATTTTTCCGATTTTTTTTGCTGCATTTTTGAGCATCAAACTGACTATTTAGAGTGCTTAATATCGCCTTCTAGTGGTGAAAAACTTTAATATTTATTATGACGTCACATTAGAAACATCAGTTTGTAAATAAATAAAAACTAAAAAGATTCTTAATTAATTTATATAGTTTTAACTAAAGTTACTAAATATTTTGAGCGTGAACTATTGCTATGTACTAATAATAACTTTTTTACATGATTATTTTCTTTTTAAAACTTTTGTCTTTTTTATTCAAGCTGAATAAATAAAGTTCAATTAAATTATTTGATTAATATTATTAAAGTTGTATTTATTTTTTTATTGATGAATTGTTATAAAGAAGAATATTTTAATGAGTTTAAATTGAGTTTCTATTTTCTGATTTATAGATGTTGCAAACGTAAAAAGTTAAACAGCAAATACTTTTCTAAGTTTATTTTTACAAAAAACATTGATTTTAAGTTATCTACGCTTTTAAAAAAAAATTATTTAATTTTACGATATAAGAGTTATTGAAATAGATTTTACTTTCTAATAACTTTTATATCCATTCATTTTAATGATAGACTTTAAACTTCTGATTTGTTTTTTTTTAAGTATTACCGAAAGTTTTTTTTGCTTTTTGCTAATAAGTTTTTATTTGTCTGTTAAAATTACAAAACTGAATGTTATATTATATGTTTCAAAGAAGCTTAGTTTTTGTTTTTTAAAAGTTAGTTGTGAGCATTAGTTTTGAACTAGTATCTATACAAAATATAGAAGCATTTTATAACTATTTATTAGAATTAGAAGTTACTAGTTATATTGTTTACAATCAATTATACACCGAGTATATTAATGTATTTGAAAATTTTAAGAACCTATAAAGATTCACAACATACTTCTTATTAGTACTTAATACTATAACAAGTTTAAAGTAAATTAAATAAATTATAAAAACAAACTTAAAGTAAAATTTTCTTTTTTACTTATATAGTAATTGTGCAGTTTTTTGTTTATAACTTCTAAGAGGCACTAAACTTTAAACCTTCTTAAAATATTTTTGAAATATAATGTTCTCAAGAAATTAATAAACTAAATGCTATTAAAAGCAAAATAAAAAGTTTTTTCTTCAAAAATAACTAAATTTAAATACTGTTTTTACTTTAAATATTAAAGAATATAAATTAAGCGTTATATGAAATTATAAGTAAAAACTAGTTATAATAGAAAGTTAGGTTGTACTACTGAGTAAAATAATATTAAGGTAACACTACTAGTAATAAATAGATTAAGCTTCTTAAGGTAACCAAAACTTTAGTGGAAATTTTTTGATTTTTTAACTTGTTTTGCTTGTTTTGGTCTCTATGATTTATATAAGAAAAGTAAAATGTTTTTTTTAATACCTTTAACTTTAGTTTTTTTGTAAAAATGTTTACGCTTTATAACAGCTTGCCGTGGTAAATTACAACTAAGATTACACTAACAATTCTAAACCAAACGATTCAGAGTAAAAAATTAAAAGAACAATAAGTAAAAAAGAAATGATAAGAAAAAAAAACCGATCAATGACAAGGGTAACAAAGATAGTAAATTAAAAATACATACATAAAATTGTATTTTTTCAACTTTTATAGCTCCGTTCGAGTAAGTTAACACGCAGAAACGAGTTTTATATAAAGAAAGAGTACTGTGTAAATTTGGTGTTATTATAATAAAAAAGGAAAACAACAATAAAATTAAAGAAAAGGAAAATTTTGGGTTTGAACTTTGCGGTTAGAAATTGTGCGCAGGTGGGAACTGTTAGTGTACTCTTAATTGTAATTAATCACGAAAAACTACCAAAAATCTTAAAAAAATATATAAAAAAAACTAAAGTGAAAGGCATTAAAAAGTGTATCTCTGTTTTGAAAATTGCAATTTGTAAGTTTAAAGCAAAGCTAGTAAAAGTCATATCGTTTTGAATAAATTTACTTAATGTACCATTAGTAAAATTATTTTAGAGTGTCTTTATAGTCATCTGAAATATTTTTCAAAAGTTCTATAAATTTGAATTTAATATTCGAAAACAGTATTTCTAGAATTAGAGTCTGTTAAAGATGCAGGTTCATTAAAGTTTAAACAAACGTATAACAAATATTATAAATTAAAGTTATGAGTATTTCTAAGCGCTGTTTTATTTTGTAATTATACTAAGTTTGTTTAACTATCAACAAAGAGCACAATTTGTAATAAAAATCTAGGTAACTTTTGTAGAAGGACTTGTTAAACTAACATTTTCTTGCACAATGCCGAGATCTTCTAAATGTTAAAACACCTTTTTATTTCTCCTTTTTTCTTGCTTTCTTTCATTTTAGGAGTGTCTAAGCAATTTAGTTCGTTCGAAATCAAAACATATTCAACTCATCTCGACAAATCGTTAGACACTGTTATAGCAATTTTGTTACTAGCTCGTTAGGTTTTTTGTTGATTTCTTTTGAGGTAGTTTTTGTAGTATTAAACTTTTTTTTGATAATGTTAATTTTTAAGATTATCTATAAAATCTTTAGAACAGTTTTAATTTTAATTGGTTATTCTTTAATCAAAAGGTGTTAACAAGTTAAGTAAATTTGTTCAAGTTAGAAAATATTTTTTTTGTTAATATTTTTAAAAATGAGTAAAACATTTTCAGTTAAAAATAGCAGAGTTGTATTATTAATTTTGTTGTAGCAGCTCATAAAATAATTAACAACTTGTTATCTTCAGCAAAAAAACTTAAAACTTTAATAAATACAAATAAATAACAATAAAATAATAGTAAAAGATAAAATTAATACACCGTTTTAACCTCGAAGATTATTATTAAAAACGTAATTTGTAAATATTTTTTTTATGTATGTAACAGTTATAAAGTATAGTTACGAAATTATATTTTATTTTGCATATAATATATATAATAAAAGACTTGGAGTTTTAAAACTTTACAGCTTCGATTAAAATAAAATCCTAGTTATGTATATTACTTTACTTTGAAATTTTAAAATAAGCTGTAAACTTACTTTTTTAATTTTTAATTAATTACATTAATAAAATTTTCTTTTACTACAAAATAAACTTTAAAGGAACATTTTGAAAGTTTTAATTTTTTGTCCAAGACTTCGATATTTAAAATAATGTACTAGTATAGTTTTACTTTTTAAATTAAAAGTTGTTGTGAAATTTTTTATAGCAGTATTGCATATTGCTTTTATTTTAAACAAGAAAACATAAAATCAAAGTGTTTTTAACTTTTAATTTTACGCTTATTGAAACTGTAAATGTTTAAGCAGATAAAGTAAAGTAAACATGGCTGACAATAGAAAACGTTCTGCACCAATCACTTCGAAACAAGTTGAACCCGAAGAACAAAATGAATACGATGTAGAACGGTTTGTTCAAAGTGAACTTTCAAAAGTAGGAATAAAATCAGATTCAACTAATTTGGTTCAACTAACAGTTTGAATTTAAAATGTTAATTAAAGGACGTAACACATACCATTTAAGTTTTTTTAGAAACTGTTCTTATAAAAACGTATCAGCCTAAGATTTCCACAGAAACTAACATAACTATTTAACTGAAAAAACTTTTGGACGTTAATTTGAAACATTGATAGAAATTAATAGAACTAATAAAAAAACAAAGCATATAACAAAAGTATTCTAAGCTATTGATTTCTAGTTTTAGCAGATTTTGTCTAGCAGTACCCTTATTGCCCCTTTACCCTCCCCCTCTTGCTTCTTTGCAGCTTTTTGTATCCTTACTTGCTATGATAGCCCACAAGAGGACACATGGCCTACTTTGATAACCTGGTCTATACTTACAAGATAAAAGTGTATACTTGGGTTGAACTAATAATTTTATCCAAAACTACTTTTAAGCTGTTTTAAAAACCTGGTTATCTTAAACTAAAGCTTATTCTATTCGAAGCGGAGCGAAGCTTTCGAGGCATGGAAGCCTAAACCAATAACTCGCGAAGCGCACCTCTTTTTGCGAAGCAAAACCGAAAGAAAGCGATGCTTTTTGAGGTAGGAATTTTGTTAACGAATCTAAATTTGTTTAGAGTTGAATTACTATTTTTTTCATTTTTATAAAATTGTCCTATTTTAATGCTTAGTTTAAACAGCAGTTTTTTAAAACTTGCAGAATTTTCAAGAGTATTCGGAAAATTAAAAAATTTCTAACTTTTTGTAATATACTAATTATAATATTATTTATTTCCTTTATTCGGCTAGCACAAAAGCGCGCTCTGCGCGCGGTGTGCGATACTCTTAGCTATTTATTATAAACTATTAGTAGTTCATTTTGTTTTATAATAAAATGAATAGATATTTTAAGTTGTTTTTCTTCTTTTTAAAGTTTCTGTTTGAAACTAAATCTGTTCTTATGCTTAGTTTAAACAAGTGTTTTCACAAATTTTAAAAATTTTTTAATAATATTTGAAAATTAGTACAAAAATTAAAAATTTCAACTTTTTTGTAATATTTTTATTTATAATATTATTTATTTGCTTTTATTTGCTAGCACAAGAACGCGCTTTGCGCGCGGTGTGCGATACTTTTAGTTATTTGTTATAAACTATTTTCTTATTTAAGTAGTTCTTTTTGTTTTATAGCTTACTGAATACATATATTTTACTTGAAACCACTCTAAGAAAGTAATCCATATAAATTATTAACTTATTCTGTTATTGTCTATGTTAAACGAAGCTTGTGAACCAAATTTAAAATGCACAAAAAAAAGTTTACAAACTAAAAGTTGTTTTTTAAAACTATCTTTAAGTTTCGAATCAAGATCGATTTCTTAATTCGAAACTTAGAGATACTTTTAAATCTTTATAATAATCAGTTTAAAAAGACACATAATTAAAACATACTTAGTTAACTATTTTTAAACATATTTATTTAAGATTCATCAATTATAGGGTATTAAATTTCTTGAATGTTTAAACAACTTCTTCAAGGTTAGTCTTTTTAATTAAACTAACTAAATGTAAATAGAACCAAAAGTAGCT
The DNA here is from genome assembly GCF_965202585.1 of Thalia democratica. Taxonomy (NCBI): domain Eukaryota; kingdom Metazoa; phylum Chordata; class Thaliacea; order Salpida; family Salpidae; genus Thalia; species Thalia democratica. The sequence goes on along the minus strand of NC_139173.1, from coordinate 22,208,332 downwards.
AAAAATATAGAGAAGTTATACATATTCTTACAACCTTCTAATACGGACTCTTGTTTACTGATTACATATCTAAGATTAAGTAGTTTAGAGTTAAAAAATTTAAAGTAAGATTAGGTTTAAATATGTGTTATGAGATCATGTACGCCTAGTATTTATGAAATTTTATTGTAGTTGAGCTACCTTAGTGTATTTATTTTATACAAGATTACACTTAATAAAGATAATAAGATGTAATGTATATTTTCAAATTAATTAATAAATTTACATGTAGCTTTTGAAATTTATGTTTATGTATGTTATACTTATTTACGTCTATTTTTAAATTTGTCTTTCATAACTTTCAAATAACGATAAATCTAATAAAACAAGCTAAATAAATGTTTAAAAACATCTATAATTATTCAATTATAATAAGTAATTTTAAAAAAACAAGAAGTAAATTTTGCATACTGTATAAAATGCTTTTTAGTAGTTTCTCTTAAATTAATACATTTGTTTGCTTAAAGAAACAAAAATTTAATCTAAAAACAATAAAGTAAAATAGTTTTGTCTATTTAAAATTTCTTTGCATTCAATAGTGTAAACAAAATTTTGTCAAACCAAAACATACTAAAAATTAAACAAGTAGTATTAGTTAAACTTTAGTTTAGAAATTTTTTAAAAAACATTTAGATTTAGTTTTATCCATGTTTTTAATGTAGTGTAGTCTAAAAGCTGACTGTGACAGTGAATAAAGTTGTTATAAAGTGTATTACTAATTTATGAAATAAGTTTAAGTTTGCATGTATAATAAATAAATAGTTAAAATTAACAAAACAAAAAATCAATTTACAACAACCAAACTGTCCTGGACAAGACGTTACATATAAGGTACTCAAGTGGTGCGCGACTCGATAACCGAAAGGTTTTTTCGTGCACCGGGTCTTTGGACCAAATATTTCGAGCGCTTTTTTTTTCGTTCAATAAACATTAATATAATGAAAACAGTTAAAATTTTAATTAAAACTAATTGTAAATTGTTTACTGTTTTAAGTTTAACTTTTGAAGATATATTTGTTTTATACATTATCAATCTCGAGACTATGACGTTTTCTTAAAAGAAACTTTGAGTTGTTGTTGTTTGCTTGATAATAATCAATCAGCATCTTGCATTGGATAGAAAATAGTAGTAAGTACCTTAGAACATTTTATTTTTCAAGTGACCTCGAAAGGATTAAAATAAGACTTAGAAAAATTTATTTCAAATATGTGTCAATAATCTAACCTTTCTTTCGTGAATATTTGATACCGTTAGTTTTAAGATAAAAGATGTATGATTAAAACATTAGAATATATTACAACAAACATAAATACACAAAATTATCATAATTTTTTTTTGACTTAATTATTAAGTTCAATATCTCTGAACAATGTCATATAACAAAGTTTTTTTGGATTTTACTTTTGAATTGTTTTTCTTTTAATATTAAGTAACTATTAGGAGAAAATAAATAAAAATTATTATCGATCAACAAAAACAAGTGAAAACTTTAATTTAAAATGTAATGAATATTTAGTATTAGGATCATTTTAGACCAGTATTTCCCTAATTCTTTTTATAATCACCCTGTTTTTTTTAGTAAAAAATATTCGTCCCTTCGTTACAACCCGCAGATTATCTAGTGTAAATTTAAACTACCCCTGAGAACTTAATTCTTTTTACTCTTTATTATAAATCCAAGAACATGTGTGAGTTAGTTGTCGCTACTGTACTAGTCATTTATTGGGAAAAATCGGAAACTCCCTGCCCTTTGATATTTATTATCACCCGACTTACTATTATATTTTTTTATACTCCATTTCTCTCCTTTTGTAACAAAATATGCATTTTGTTGTATTTTAAATGACCGCCAGGGGGCGTTAGACGATTTTATATCAAATTACACTATAAAACTTTAAAAATGTTTGTGATAATGCTCATTAGGCCCTAGCTTGCGCACTACGCGCAGTTCGATATGTTGTTCGTTATTTTTGTTTTTGGCTCAGTTAGCCATAAGATCGTGCAAAAAGCACACTAATTTTAAGAACTTAAGACACTGATTGAATTTAAGAACTTTGTTATGATTGTCATTTTATAAGAACTTTATCTTTATTTGCATGATTGTATTATATTGTGCTTAGTTTAGCCATCGTTGTGCATGAAGCACGACATATATTAAGACTCTGTATTATTAGTAGTATTTTTAGTAAGACCTATTTTGTGCTTAAGATTGTGTCATTAAGACACTTTAAGAACATTATAAAGACATTTTAGTTTGTAGAATTTGGTGTTTACTTGTTGTGTTTATATTCGCAGTTTTGTGTTTAACACGAGTATGCAACCTTCTAAACCTTCTGATTCTACTAAGTAGAAATACTTAACTCTTTAAAATTAAGAAATTTATTCTGAAAAGTATTAATCTCGAGCGCTCCATTATGGTAAATAGAATTTTTTATCAGGCAAGCACCTTTAAATACTTTTTGAAATCTTTTGAAAAACTTTTAGCAATACAGGAAAATAAATTCAGCTAACACTCATTTAAAAGTTTAACTAAAGTTATTTTTAGAATCAATTATAAATTATTCTATGCAAATTTAAGCAAATGATAGCGCAGCAAATTTGTTGGTTGTGACAATAACTTGTATTAAAATTTTGATGAATTTTAAAGTTTTGATGTTTTTAGACATAGTTCAAACGAAATGTAGTTTTTATTAAATATCTGTTGCTTAAAAAAATTTTTCTTAACCTTCATAACTTCAATGTTATTAAGTTTAAATAGTTTTCAAACAACAATTTCGAAATTAAAAATCAATTTTAAATATTTAAAATATTTAAAAAAAAAATTTTACTAAGAAAAACATTATCAACTTAAACTAATATAAAGTTTTGTTAAAACGTTTTTAAATTTAATGTATTTTTAGAATCTATGTAAACCTTAAAGCTTTTTAACTAATATTTTAAGATTTTATGGTAATAAGTTTTATAACTTCTTGTAGTGAGAGGTTTTAAAGAGTTTTAGTTTAGAACTTCGTATGTATTTGAGCAAGTTTATTTTTGAAAAGAACGTTGAAAAAACAATGTATGAAGTCAGTTTTAAATTTTGTTGTAACTAAAAAGTTTATTATTGCTTAAAGTGCGAGTAACAATGCAGCTGATAAAAAGTTTTCAAAAAACTTTCCACTAAGATTTCATAAAATAGCAACTCGGTTTCAAAAGTAAAGCAACTTGTTAAAATGTGTTGTAAGTGTAATTTAGGTCAAACTTTACGACCATAAATAAAAAACTTTTTTAAGCTATTTTGAGAACCAAATTAAGTTCAACAGTGTGTTTTTTCTAAAAAGAATACATCTTTTACCTATTCTAATTTTGACCTTTTATGTTTTAAGGTCAATTTTTACAACTTTGAATTAAATACATGTGTAAAATTATTTTAAACACTAATTTAATCTGCTTTCTTAAGCCAATATCTTTTTGACCTATAAAACTTAAAATAATTTAAAACAAGTTCAAACTTGGTTGCTCAAAATTGAACTTGCACAGAAAGAACTTGCTCAAAATTGTTTCGTAAAGTATTACTTTGAAAATCAATTTTCAAAGCTTATTGATATTTTTTGCTTCGCGAACTGGGAAGACTTAAAAGTTTTACAGTTGGCTAATCACGTACTTTAAACTCGGGTAATTAAACTTAATTAGTAGCAAAGTTTTACAAAAAGCATGAAAACATATGCGATTTAAAAAATAATGTTGTTTATTTTGCATTAAGCATGGAGATTAAAGTTATTAACTTTGCCACAACAGGAATTTAATTGCTTTGTCATATTGCTATTATCTTGTTATTATTAAAATCGTTTGTTTCAAGCAATATTTTTAAGAGGTTAACTGTGTTATGTTCTAATAAAAAGAATTAAATAACTTTATTTTTTGACAATTAAAATTTTAGTAACAATGTTTTTGAGCAAAGCTATAAGAAATTAAAAAATTTAATACTTTTTTTTTCAAATTGACCCTAAACGACATTTGAAATATTAACAATTAACATTTTTATCGATATCACTATTAATGTTCTTTAGTTGCTTGCCTTGTCCATTTATAACAAGTACTTTTGTACTAATTTTTTTAAAGTTAATGGTTGAGCATGCAAAAAATTGTTTTATACAAAAGACGCAAATACTTGCTCTTGTGCACATCCTAACGGAAAAAATACCACATACGTCATCAGATGATTGAAACGACGCGAAGCAATGTTTCTGACGTTCGAAGTCACTGGTAGCTATTATACACCACAGCTGATGTTACAAAGAGATCAAACCGAGTTGAAGAGAGGTATTCAATGGACAGAGGTGCTTAGCGCCTAAAACTGGTCAGATTGGAGAGACGGGCAGAAAAATCAGCAGCTGATGGCCGCCGATGGAGTGAACACTTATTAAAACTTCTGACAGACAGTATTATCTACTTTTCACTATTGTATAAGCACTTATAAGAACCATTTTGAACTTAAAAACAATACTATCTAACAATGTTGTACATTTTGAAAATTAATATTCAAAAATTTTGCATTAACATTTTGTAAGAAACACTTAAAAATGTTACAAGACCCCACCAAAAGACTTCAATTGAAGACTTTTAGGTGGGGAAATGTAACAAAATATGCATTTTGTTGTATTTTAAATGACCGCCAGGGAGCGTTAGACGATTTTATATCAAATTACACTATAAAACTTTAAAAATGTTTGTGATAATGCTCATTAGGCCCTAGCTTGCGCACTACGCGCAGTTCGATATGTTGTTCGTTATTTTTGTTTTTGGCTCAGTTAGCCATAAGATCGTGCAAAAAGCACACTAATTTTAAGAACTTAAGACACTGATTGAATTTAAGAACTTTGTTATGATTGTCATTTTATAAGAACTTTATCTTTATTTGCATGATTGTATTATATTGTGCTTAGTTTAGCCATCGTTGTGCATGAAGCACGACATATATTAAGACTCTGTATTATTAGTAGTATTTTTAGTAAGACCTATTTTGTGCTTAAGATTGTGTCATTAAGACACTTTAAGAACATTATTAAGGCATTTTAGTTTGTAGAATTTGGTGTTTACTTGTTGTGTTTATATTCGCAGTTTTATTCTACTGATAAATTGGCTGCTTTATTATTTCTACTTCCTAATTTTCACATTAACATCACGTTTTCAATAAACTCACTTCATTAAAGAAATTATATATATTAAGTTTATTACATACTTATTAATTACTAAGTTAAACCTAATGAGTAAGGTAAATTCAGTAAAAACCTTAAAAGCTAAACGCGCTAAGCGTTTAGCACAAAAAAGGGGACTTCCCCCAATTAAAGGTAGTTCCTACCTCAGGCCAATCGAGGACTACACTTTGACTGTTTCTTCAAACTTGCAGTTTTTATAATAACTTTTTTTTTTTGCAAAGTGTTTAACAGATAGAAACAAAGCTGCAATAGTATTTATTCCTTACACTTTACAGCAACACAACTCACAGTATTCACAATGCGGGCCGAAGTAACGCGTGGGGCAAACGCATTCAAACCCATCATCACGCTCGACGCACCTTCCGTTCACACAGTAGTTGTCAGTGTCACATTCAACAAAATATTTGTTAATGGGGTCTGCGGGTGAATTTCCAGCTGCAAAAATGTGTGCTGTGTAACTATGTTTAAAGTTTAAGTTTTTTAGTTTCATTGTAGTTTATTTAAGCTTTTGTTTGAAATGTTTTTCTAAGTATTTAAGTATTCTTAGTTCTAAATTGCACAAGTTTTATCGCATATTTAAACTGGTGTTATTTTAAATATTATTTAAAAAAACAAATAAATAGTTTTATTTAGTTCTTAGTCATTTTTCCACTGAAAAAAATCACTTTTTTGCCTATAATTTTCATAACTAACGGTAAAGGTTTCACAAACAAAGCTCTAAAACATTACTTGAATAAAGTAATAACCACTCAGCACTTTTTCGTATTAGATATAGAACACAATTAATTTAAAAAAAATTTTTTAGTTACACATAAACTAACGATGACTTGTACAGTCAGTTGAATAGCTGCTATCGGAACATTGTCCTGCAAAATTTTATACATTTTGTTTTTTTTTTATGACTAAAAAATTACTTATTTGAGAAATTAATGCTTATAAACCTAAAATAATAATAGTACAACCTCTGATTTAGCTTGAATATTTTTTAACAAAATTAAAAAGTGATTTATACAGGAAAAACAAAAGTTTCAAAAAATCTTTCAAAAAACAATAAAGCTTTTTTGTCAGTAGACAACAAAGAAATTTAAAAAAAATAATGTACGGTGTTTACGAAACTCTGACTATTCGTCAACCAAAAGTCTTTAGTAAAAGTGTGAACAGTTAAGATTTACAGTAACGTGATAAATACTTGGCACTGACTGATGTCGCAAAATTTTCCGTGATACGCTTCATTGCACTCGCAAGATGACGTGAGCTCGGGTATTGTTCTGCAAGTTCCGTTCCTGCAGTCTTCGTCGGTCGAGCAGATCTTTTGAAATCCATTTTTTGCTGTCAGGTTCAGTTATGTGTTTTTAAGAGGTGTCGTTTTTTTATAAATGTATTTTAAATGTCAACTCGTTCTCGTAAAATTTCCGGGACTTTACTCCTTGTTACATGGTGTTTATATTTAAAAGTTTTTACTGATTTAAAAGAGAAAACAAAAAACATCGGCAAAAGTCTGCAGAACAGAAGTCCGGACTTTCGTTTGCCGTGAGACAAGCTCAAATTTAACAAAAGGGTTGATCATGCAAAATTCGATCATCAGACCACAAGTTTAGGTAGACTGAGACCGGTTTCGTCCTAATCATTGCCAGCAAATGGTTGCTTCATGTGAAAGCATGATAAACCGTTTGTAGATTGACGACTACAAGTTTTTTGGTTATGACTGACTGATGAGTCCTAATAAGGACGAAACCGGTCTCAGTCTACCGAAACTTGTGGTCTGATAATCGAATTGGCATGATCAACCCTTTTGTGATTTAAAAGAGTATAGATTTATATTAAATCAAACTAGTTCGTTTGTTTTAATAAAAACACGTATTTTTGTCTTTAAATATGTTTAAAATTGAATTTAGGAAAGTGTTTTAAGGGTAAATTCTTTAGTTTTTTATATATACAATTTTTAAAAATACAATCTGTACTTACTATAGATTCTTACCTTCGACTATGTAAAGTAAGCTGTTCATTGCTGCTACTAAAAAACATAACTGCAGTAGAATTAACAAGTTCATACTTTTAAACTACTAAATTAAACTTTTTAATTACCTGAAAAAAGTTTCTCTTTGATGATCATCAATCATTGCAAAAGCCTAAATACACTAACACTTATTATTTTTTTAATATCGACAAATACATTGCACATTTTATTGAAGAAGAAATATTTTCAAAACACACTTATCGAATACTGTTGTCTTTAACAGTTTAAATTTAAAATGTTAACTAAAGGACGTAACACATACCATTTAAGTGTTTTAGAATCTATTCTTATAAAAACTTATCAGCCTAAGATTTCCACAGAAACTAACATATCAATTTAACTGAAAAAACTTTTGGACGTTAATTTGAAACATTGATAGAAATTAATAGAACTAATAAAAAAACAAAGCATATAACAAAAGTATTCTAAACTATTGATTTCTAGTTTTAGCAGATTTTGTCTAGTAATACCCTTATCGTCCCTTCACCCTCCCCCTCTTGCTTCTTTGCAGCTTTTTGTATCCTTACTTGCTAAGATAGCCCACAAGAGGACACATGGCCTACTTTGATAACCTGGTCTATACTTACAAGAAAAAAGTGTATACTTGGGTTGAACTTCTAATTTTATCCCAAACTACTTTTAAGCTGTTTTAAAAACCTATTCATCTTAAACTAAAGCTTATTCTTACTAAAATGAAAATAAAAAACTTTTGACAACGCAAACAAGCAAATATTTTATCAATTATACAATCAAGTATGATCTGAATTAGATGGAGGTATTTGCTGTTTACTTACTTTTAATTGATTTATTTTATGTGTTTGCGCAAGTCAGAAAGGCTATAATATAGCTGATAAATAACTGTCGAGTGAAATATAAATTAAACAAAGCTTTCATCAATTTATTTGACATTTTTAATGCACTAACGGTTTTTTTTTCTTTTAAAAACTTTGGTTTCTATAAAACAGGGTTAAAAGTTTTGATAGTTTTTAAAAACTTAAAATTTTTTTTTTCAAACGTCATATAAAACATTAAATTATTTGCTAAAAATATTGATAAACTTTTAAATTAAGATTATTTCAGATTAAAACTTTACCTTTTTAAGTAAAATTCAATATATATTTTACGAGTGTATAACTATTATATAAAAGTTATTTTTATTTCTTTTGAATATTTTGTTTCGAATAATGTTTAATAATGTAAAGTTTATTAATCTCATATTTCATAGAGCTTTTCCTTTTAGAGTTTAAATTTTGACTGTAAAGTTTTTTTTTACATTTTTTAGCTTATTATAATTTTGATTAAAGTTAGGTATGCAACTAGATAACCGAGAGGTCTTTTTGTGTATCCAGGTCCTTAAACCGAAAAAAGTTTTGAGCAATTTTTCCTTGTTGTTCAATAAACCTCAACCATACTATTTTGTTTAAAATAAAATGTAAAAACTGTTTTTGTTAAATCTTTTTAAAAAATGAATTTCTTTTTAAGAATTTAATATAATTTCAGAATCTTAGATTGACCTAAAAAAACTAATTTTTAAATAAATTAGAAAAAATAAAGTAAATACTCACTACTTACAAGCAAAACTCAAAACAAAATTCTAAAATACAACAGTTATAAATGAGAAAATTTTATTCTTAAACAAACTATTGTCAAAGACTAAAAAATTAAACCAATAACATTACTAACACAATCAGCTGATACAAACTAATACTAGTTACAATCAACGTTTAATTACTAAAGCTTAAGCTAAAGCAGTAAAAAATTTGTTTGTAGTGTAAACTATTTTTAACTAGCATAAACTGTGCAAGTAACGATCACTATCTTATTATATTTTTTGGTAAATTAAAACAAAACACGTATTTACAGTCTGTATTGAAAAATAAATGAGGAAAACAAATAAAGTTTATGTATAACTTTAATTTTTATTTGTTGAGTAATTTTCACTGATGTTCTTAAAAATAAAAACACTTTAATTAAAGAGAAATAAACTTAAGCTTGTAAGAATAATCTTCCGTGTAATAAGCGCTTAATTCATTTGTTTTTAATCAACTGTATTCAAATACAATTTTATAACACAAATAATTATAAAGTTGAGAAACTCTACTGCGATAAAGAAGCTAGCTTAAGGTATTGTCCTATTGTTTTACCTCTACTAAAGTATAAATACAAACCTTCAACTAGGATTTTTTTCTGCACCATCTAAGAAAAATACCACGCGACCCCACTGGTTGACATATAAAGTACAAAAATTTTTAAATGTTAGGTTTAAGAAAGCTTTGTTTATAACGGGTCTGCATTAAAAACAAGAAACCATTTTTAATTTTTAACTAACTTTTTATTGTTATACATCTAAAATAGTAAGCTGTTGGAAAGGTGTATTTTTTATTGACAGTAAATAAAGTTATGATAAAGTGTATTACTAATTTATTAAATAAAATTAAATTTGCACGCATAATAAATAAAAATTAATAAAATAAAAAATCAATTTACAACAACTAAACTGTCCTGGACAAGACGTTATAAGGAATCCAAGTGGTGCGCGACTCGATAACCGAAAGGTTTTTTCGTGCACCGGGTCTTCGACAAAATATTTTGAGCGCTTTTTTTTCGTTCAACAAACATTAATATAATAAAAGCATTTAGATTTTTAATTAATACTATTTATGAATTGTTTTTTGTTTTAAGTTTAACTTTTAAAGATATATTTGTTTTATACATTATCAACCTCAAGTATTACGTTTTCTTAAATGAAACTTTAAGTTGTTTTTGTTTGCTTGAGAAAAACCAATCAGCATCTTGCACTAGATATAAAATAATAGTAAAAATTTTTAAACTTTTTATTTTTTGAAGTGACCTCAAAAGGATCAAAATAAGACTTAGAAAAATTTATTTCAAATATGTGTCAATAATCCAACCTTTTTTTCGTGAGTATTTGATACCGTTAGTTTTAACACAAAACATGTATGATTAAAACATTAGAATATATTACAACAAACATAAGTTGTCGGTTTTTAAATTACTTTCTTAAACATATAAGGGTTTGTAATAGTTTCTAAAACATTTTGTTACAATATCGTTTTGAAACACTTTTACTTGCAATAAATTTTCGTCTAAATATTCTTTTAGAATTTATATTTCCAAACTTTGTAACATTACATTCCGAGCTTTTCTTTACAATTGGTAAAATTTTATTTCAATGTAAATCGAAAAATACAAAAAATACACAAAACTATTTGAGAGGTAAAAAAATAAAACTAAAAAAAAAACAGAAGGTAAAGTTTAAAACTTTTCATTTAAGCATTTGAAGATTTTTCACGAAATTTTTCTACAAACAAAAACGCGCACAATTTTTCATTCAGTTATCGCACATCTGCTTGCCGAGGAAGAGGTTTTTGACTGAGGACGGGGAGAAGAAGCACTGCTTGTAGGCGGGAGGAGCGACGTACCTCAAGTTCTCCTGCGAGATGACCGCCTCCTCCTCCCGATCCCTCGAAGCCTCCACCATCGGCCTGTAGAAGTCGTACACCCGATCCACCTCATCCTCGCTGAGCGTCCTCGACCAGAAGTCCAGCGACGACACCCACCCGTTCAGAGTGTCTGTTTGTTTGTGTGAGCTTGTCAGAAAAATTTTTGATTCTTTTTTGAACGTATTTGATCTTTGTTCAGGTTAAAGCGTAAAAGTTGAATAAACTTTAAAAAAAAATAAAACTGAGCAATACGAAAACGTTGGTTTTATGAGCAGCGATAAACCAGTATAGTGTTTGATCAAGTATCTACTTAGTTAAAAACATTGTTGTCGTCAAACCTTTTTTGCTGTTCAAGGTGTCGCGACCGATGAAGAGTTTGGCGTTTCGCGGTTCGACCTGCTCCTTCCTGGAAGGGAAGTGGAAGCTCCATCCGACCGAGGTGCCGTTGATGTAGAAGGAAGTCTTCTCCGTGCTCCAGCTCACCATTATGTGAGTCCATTTCTTCAACAGAGACCTATAAAATATTGTTTAAAAATATAAATTTTAATTCTAACACAGAGGGAAACTATTAAAATTATTGCTATAAGGGCACAGTATCGATAACAACTTATTTTTATAACTTTAAACTTCAAAATACGTTTTCAAAGTTATGTTATAATTATAGAAAACCGTTAGTCTTTTAAAACTCCTTATGTTATGTTTGTCAAACTTAACTTGTTTCTAACGCTACTAAAACAGTATGTTTTGTTTAACCACTTCTATAATAAATATTTTAAAAAATTACAAACCTTCCGTCAACAGGTCCAACTGTATATATGAAATTGTTGAGGCTGACGCGGAACACAATTGGGCTTCCATACCTTTATTGTTATTATAAACATTAATAAAAACACTTTTGCTGATACTGAAACTTAAAAAAAACTTTTAAAGGCTTTTCTGCTTAAAACCAAAATAATGCTCAACTAGGTTTTAGCGTTTTATTCTTTGAATGAAAACATAGTAAAAATTTTTCAACATGTAAAGTGCATAATCGTATAATAAACAAACATGGAGTGGTGCCACAGTTTGAATACGGCCGGTTTTCCTTCGTCACCGTAGGAGAAAATGACGCCGCTGCCTTTCTCCTCGAACTTTTCAACGTAGACGAGGAGGGAGAGCGAAAAGTTTCCTTGTTCTCCCAGCTGAGCGTTCTTCATGTTGCACTCCATGTACGACTGGCGGTACTCAAGATCGGTTCCTGAAAATTATTGAGCTGTTGATTAATAGTAATTTTAGTTCGCTCTTTTACCAAAATTAACTTTTAGTTTTTTGTGTTTGCATAAATAAATCAAAACTTCATTTTACGTACCGCTACTGTAGTAACTTTATCAAGTTTAAAAATCTTAATTGTTATCTTTCTTTAAAATTATCTGAAAATCAAACAATAACTCCATAAAAAACCAGTTAAACTAGTTATATTCAGAAAAACCATCGTTTTTATAAAAAATACATCTAGTTAAATGAACCTGGAATTCCGTTTTTAGCAGCGTTTTCGTACTTGGAAGTGACGTAGTTGTTCATGAACGCCGGTTTGGTTTCGCACATTTGATCGAAGTCCTGGTTGTCGAAGTTTTTGTCTTCGTATTCGGGTAACACCCTCCACAATCCGTCGTGCATGTCTGAAATATAAAACTTTTTTCAAAACCAAAAGAAAACTTTTTAATTAAACTAAAAGAGTATGTTAGATAAAGAATAATTTAGTTGATAATTTTTTTTAACATTTTTTGGAAACTAATATAATCTGAAATCTATTAAATCTAGTATAAAACTTTTTCCAAATTTATTACAAGGCTTACTATTCTTAGATTAATTGAACAAAAACACCATCGCACAGCATAAACGCTCAATTCAAAGTTTGCATTTTCAACATAAAACTTTATCAACTTATTCTAACCGGGCCAGATTGGGCAAAACTATATAATTTAGTTAAACTGTTATAGTGTTAAATATTACAAGTTTTGCTATGGTTATATTGCTTAAAAAACACCATTTGGTACTAAAAAAAAAAGTTAATTCAAATTTTCAATAAAAACTGTAAAACTTGAATTATATTCGTTCTAACCGGGGCAGACGGGGAACACGTCGTTGGTGTCGCACTCTCTTCTCTCTTCCTCCTCCTCGTAGTAGCAATCCGCAGCGTCCAGCCTCATCTGGGTGTTGGGGTCGACGCAGTAGCGCCTCCAAATGGAGAACTTCTGGTCGCACGAGATGCACGGGATCACTTCCTGCCAGTCGCTCAGTTGCGGTTCTGTTGGGAAAAAATTGCTTATTGATGATTTTAAAATGGTCTTTTACAAAAATTAACTTTTTTTATAAAAACACTAAACTTTTCTCCAATAATTTTTTCTTAAAAATAGACTTTTTGGCCTTATAAAAGAATTACTTATTTTTATATTTTAATTTTGTTATTTTGTATTTGATGTTCTGCTTACGCTTTTTATAACATTATAAATACACTTTATTTTCTTGTAATAGACGGATTTTATTATTTAACGTATCACTAGTATTAAACAACCGATAAATTTAAACCTCAAATTGCTATCTAAAGCTGCATCTTAAGCAACAAGATTGAAATCAAATGCGCCGCATAAGCCTTCGTTTTTGTTTTGATCAAAACAAGTTAATTTAACCGCAAGGCATTTGAGCTGTACTACAGTTTATTTACATTACGGTCGCGCTTGTTTTTTGTTTCAAAATGGCCTTTGTTTTGTTTGTGAATGTTATTTTAAATTTTCATTGTTTTCATGACGTACCTTTGCATCCGCTGCAGTCCATTCCGCACACGTTGCAGGCGGTGACGTCATTGAGACTTTTGATCTTGTACGAGTCCATGCTTCTTCGGGCTGAAAAATATTTTAAAAGTTAACTATGTTTAATATCTAAATTTATTCGCATTTAAAAATCTTAAAGTAAATAGCTACTTCGGGCTAAAAGAAAAATAAATAATAAACAAACAAAATAAAATGCAGTTTTAAGTTTTTGGTGTTTAGTATTTAATCTTAGTGCTGCAAAAGTTATATTTGCGAGTTTTAATACTTTAAACAGTTTATTACGTCTGCATGTCATTTATTACGTCATGAGTTATTTCGTAAACAAACCTGGGTTGAAGTAATCGAAAGCTCTGACGAATTTCATTTCGGTTCTCGCAACTTTTCCGTTTCTCTCCATTCGCACGCGAGTGCACACTTTTTGTTCCGGAGCGAGCTAAAGTTTGAATACTTTTTATTGAAAAAACGAAACTGCTGCATTACGAAAACGAATACAAAACTTACCTAAAGTTCAGAAAACAACTTGTAAGATTCAAACGAGTATTTTACGAAGTTTCTGATAAAATTAGCAACAAAACAACTTTTTTTTACAAGTTTTAATTTTTGACTTAAAAAAAGGTTATATTGCAGTTTTAAAAAAAATCCAGATTATCCACTCACGTGTTTGAAGTAAACGTTCAGCTGTCCGTTCTCGTAGTGCATGTGCTGGGCGTCCTCGTTGTCCTGACGCTGATCGTCCACGTCGACCGTGAAGCCGTTGGGAGTTTCGATCTGCATCACGAACATGCCGGTCGTCCTGTCCTCACTCTTCCTCAGGCTGAAAATAATTGGTTGTTTTCGTAAGATTATATATATACGTATGTTCGCAAGATTATATATATACGTATGTTCGCAAGATTATATATATACGTATGTTCGCAAGATTATATATATATATACGTATGTTCGCAAGAGTATAATTAATCGCGCCGTAAGCTTGTACGCACAAGGGTACTTAAGTTTGGGTGATTAAAGTATTTTTTTACAATAATTGAGCTCAAAATTCCATCGAAAATCACAAAAAAGTCCATTCATTAAAATTTTTTTGACTTGATGTAAAATTTAAATACAAATGCAGGCTTATTCGTACGAAAGTTATTTTATGCTGTCGAAAAAAATATTTAACGACGTTACAAGATTAAAAATCAAATTAAATAATGTAAACAACCTCGTGTTTTCTCTGTTTCACCATTTGCTAACAAATAGTTTACAAATGACTAAACTTTTTTTTTCTTACACACTAAATAGTTCATGCAGCTCATCAAACAATACTAATAATATGATTACTATACATACTTGCAGCAGTACTCAACGTGTGCCGAGTTGTAGTCATCTGATCTTGCGTTCAAGGAGCATTCGAAAGTCTGGTACTTGTACTGCTCGTGCTTGCGCATCACGTTGTAGCAGACTTTCATCTGCACGAAGGCCATTCCTTTGCCCTGGCTCCGAACTCGGATTTGTCCGTTCTTTGCTGGAACCTGAAGAGTACGAAAATATTAGTTACTTGTTTTGGAGTAAAAATTTGAATAAAGTAACATATAAACATTTGTAGAAAAAAATAAGTTACAAGTTTTAAAAATAAACATTAGAGTTAAATTAACGTATAATTAATCTAAGCTTTACAAATTTTTTTTAAATTTATATTCAAACTTTTAGTTTAGAATTTTGGTATGTTTCTTTATGCAGTCTGTTTATTAGTCATCACTAGTCACCAATTTAAAAAAAAATACAAAAAGCGATAAACAAGTACCTATTCAGATTAAACTTTTAATTTATGTTTTAGCTTGACCAGCTAAGTGATTATCAGGATTTCAAAAAAAAAACTATCACATGTTTATATTTTAGTAAAAAAATATAAAGACAAAATTTTATAACTTACATTGAATCTGAAGCTCTTTTTATCGTTGCTGTAGTTGTCAAACTGTTCGCTGAATGTGTCTTCCTCGGTATGAGAAACCGTAAACTCGCGGTTCATGACAGATCTGGTGTTGTCGCTCATCATCATGATAGACAAACTTCTGATTGCCAGAATTGAGCTCTATGTTATAAAAGTTGATTAACAACACTACATTTTTACGCTTGACCGAAATATAAAAATAAATAAATGTGCTTTGTAAGCAAAAACTTTTGAAAAACCTGGCTAAGAACAACAAAAAGTAATAAAAACTGCAAATGTTGATGGTTACAACAGTTTTATGCATTAACTTTTTTGTGAAATATAAATTTTTATACAACATTAAACCAATTAAAACTTTAAAGATTTCTGAAGCACATCAAAAGAACTTGACAACATAAGAGTGTTTAAAAGAAAGCTCATTGTAAAATAAACTTTAACAAAAAGCTATACACGTAAAAATTTCATACGATTACATACCCTTTACGAGTCTAAGTTTTACTAAACTACATTAAATAGCAGTTGACAACTTAGAATTACTTAAAACAAAAGCTGATTATAAAATAAACTTTCACTGCACTACTCACGTATGAGTTCCTGTAGCTTCCGAACTGGTTCCTGTTCCTGACCAGCCACCTGGCCACCTTCATGCTGCTCTCGGTGTCGTTGTTGGCCATGAAGAGCATGAGGCCGTGTGACGTCATCTCGACGCAGGGGGCGCTCGGGTACGGGTAGGGGAACTTGTAGTCGTCAGCCATCTTGGCGTTCGTCTTGTCGCCCATGGTCCAGAACATAGTAGTGTTGTCAGCTGTGTTTTGAAATGTTTGTGGTAAGTCTGAACAGTTTTGTTATTTTAAATTAAGGTTTTCTTTCTATTGAACTAGCATCGTTTTAACTGGCAAAATTTGTAGTTTAGTACATAACTTTGCAATTTTTTTTAATCTTACAACGATTTTTTAAGCTAGTTTGCTAACAAAAGTTACTTGAGTTTTAACGTATGTTAAAGTCTACTGGTTAAGTTTTAGCGCATTGAATTTTTTAATAGTCCTTGTTGTTAAGTTAAAATTTAAAAACTCGTTAGTTTTAACAAATTAAGTGCTTTTAAAATTTTTGTAACTATATTCAAACAAATTTTTTGAAAGTATTTTATAAGAAAACTCTTAAAAACAAACATTTCAAACACTTTTTTTAAACGAATTTAGTAGAAAAATAAACTTAAGCTCTTACAGTTGTTCTGCATGAAGTTTTTGAAATATTCGAACGCTTGCTCAGCCTTTTCGGACTGCACCATCTGCAAGACGTAAGCTACGTGAGAAAGGGCGTACTGATCGTCCTTGATGGCGTCCAGGTTGTTTTGCAGGTACATTATTCCCCCGTAGAAGCTCTCCTGGACTTCCTGAAAGTTCGGGTGTTAGTTTTTTTCTCAATTACAAAAATTGAAATTAGTTAAACTGAAAACTGACTGTGAAGTTCCAAAGGCCGCTTTCTGCGATGGCGAAGACAACGTAGGAGGTGAGAACCATCCTCTGTTCGGTAGAGTTGCCCTTAAAAAGCATACAATTTGTAAAAAACAAAAAAAACTTGAAAGCTGCTTTACTCAGTATTATTTTTACCACATTTAGTTTTCAATACTTTTTATTTTAAATTTAAGTTGCCCCGTAAAATTTAATTAGTTTATAAAAAATCAAAGAAAAAGTTCTAGATAGTAACAGCTTTCTCAACTCATTAAATTTTCAATACGATTAAAATTGATTTGAAGTAAAAATAATTTAAATTCAACAGCGTTCAATCACCTGGTATCTCCTGTTGTACGAGTTGCCGTCCTCGTAGAAGCCGCCGTCCGTGTAGTTCTGCCTCCTTAGCACGAACTCCACCGTCCTCTGCAGCTTCTCTTCCAGCCACTCGTTCTCCGGTTGCTGCTGGATCGCCCACATGTGGCCCCTCACCGCGTACGCGGTCAGCCAAGTGGAACCGAACTCGTCCTTGTTACCGAACATGCTGTAAGATCCGTCGTCTCGGCGGAAGCTGTTTTGACATTAGCTTTAGCAACAACTTTTTTTATCAGTTTATCAAATCTGAGTAACACTAAGTTATCTTGATTTTTTTTTGGAATTATTACATTGTTTTTTTAATTTATCTTTTGAGTTTAGTTTATTTTCGTCTCGGCGGAAGCTCAACTAATTATTGTTTGCACCCCTAACAGTCATTGAAAAGTTAAGTCGCGCTAAACTATCTCAGAATTTGTTTAATATTGAAATAATTTGTAGAATTAGATATTAAATTTGAATAAGAAATTAAGTTTAATTATTAGTCATATCGAACTTATATTATTAATTGTTGTTTATTTTTGAGCTTGTATTTTAAATTTAGAAAGTAATTTTGTAGATCATCTCAAAAATATTTTCTATTAAAATAATTCGTATAATTTTAAAACTTTCTGAGCTCAATTTTTCTGAGTTTACTTGTCAAGATTCTGCATAAATCAAGAAGATCATCTTGAAGTTCGTTTACCATTGAAGCCTGTAAAATTTCAAATTTTTAATTTACATTTTCAACTCAAATTACTTTTCGAGGTTCTGCATGGCCTCAGTCACGTCCTCCACGAACTCGTTGTCCTCCCCTCCGAACTGCCTCCTGTTGAGGTACATGTGGATGGCGGAGGCGAACTCGAACATGGAGTGCTCGGCGGTGGCCTTGGTGTCCTCGTGCATCGTTCCCAAGTTGTCCATCACGTTCCTCATCAGGTCGGCTGCGTGAGTGAATATTTAGGTTAAACTTTAAAGTGATGTTGAATGCTTGTTTTTAAACACATAAGTCTTAGAGCTATGTGATCGGAAAACTAAAAGCAACGAAAAATATATTGCCAGCTTTAATATCTAAGTAAAAGATCTTTTTTTTGCTTGAGTAATAAAAGTTATTCTTTCTTTAACTCACTGTATACAAACATTGAAACAGCAAGTAAAAATGTTCAATTTGATTCATGATGATAGTGTCTAGACAATTTGATTGACAAAAAAAAAAAAAAAAAAATATTTGCCAATTTGTACATCAAAATAAAGTATCTGACACAATGCTTCTTAAAACTAAAAGTTGTTATTTAGTAAAAGGGAGAGATTCAATAAAAGAACAACAAAATTTGTTTTCAATATCGAAGTAAAAGCTTAACAAAAGTTTCACTCGAATACTTTTAAATAATCTCACTGCAGCAACTCACTGTATACAAACACTTCTGCGGATTGCGATCCTTCCACCATGTTTTCGGGGTATTTGATCCTGAAGTTTTTGGATTCAGCTTCGTCATAGTTGGTTTCTTCCGAAAATTCTCTCGTGAATGTGTAGCACTCACGTTCACCTTTGAACTGTTTATATAAAAAGAGGTTAATATTTAGTTTTAATAATAAGTTTAATGAGTGTTAATTAATTTTTTGGAAAATAAAATTTATCTTTTGGAACTAGCTTAGTTTTTTAGTTTCTCATGTAATAAAAAACTTAAAAACATCTACAAAAGTATTGTTTAGTTACTTTTTTTATCTAAATGATAGTTAAAACTAAAATTATATTAAACTTTAATTTGGTTCATTTATCAGTAATTAAATCGACGTCTAAAAAAAGTACAAATTAGTTTTAATAAGTTTATAAATTAATTATTTTTTTCGGATATAATTAAGTTAACACATTGTTAAACACGCTTATGCGTCATTTAAAGTAAGTATAAATTAATCAATTTAAATGTGATTACTAAAACATGTTATCGGGTTGATTATAATCAAAATGAATTTGTCTTAAATTGGTTTAGAAGTATAAGTTTACAATTAATATTTAATCTTTCTGATGAGATAATTTAAAACATAACATTAAACCATGTAGTTAAGAAATTAATGATAATCTGATAATAAAGCTGTTAAAAAAATAGCTAGTTAAACAGGTAATGCTTACTTAAACAAAACCCCTTTCTAGGACTTTTAGCTTTTTAAGTTGTGAACCTTTAAAAAAATTTTTAATGAAGCCCAAAATTAAATCTTATTTCAAAAATTAAAAACTTAAATAGTTAACAAAGTAATAAAACCAGTTTAATTAAGTTTACTATTTATGGATTTAGTTTTAATTTTGAACTTTTTCATGAATTTAAGAAGAAAGTTTTTTCAATATTATTACCATCAAAACAAACAAAAAATAATAAAACAAATGAATATAATTAATAAAATAAAACAAATAAATATAATTAAAATATAATAAAACAAATAAACATAATTAATAAAATAAAACAAATAATCACGTCGACGTAGATGTTCCTGTCCATGCTCATCTCACCCTCGTTCGACCGCATCATGACGGTGACGTCGACGCTACCCGATGACGTCATCCTGATCGGGTAGTCGACCTCGACGCTGCCACCGGAGGGCACCGTCACCCACCTGACCGGACCGGAAGCGGTGACGTCATCGCCGATCATGATCAGCTCGAAGTCGGAGTCGTGCTCGTACTGCATGATCATGTTCACCTGTTTTTTTAAAAATAAAATTTTTTTAGCATTTTTGTAAACTTGAGATAAATTGGAAAAATATTTATGTTTTTAATCAATTTTTTCTTAATAATGTTAAGTATAAAGCGTTGGTTTTGTATGATACTAGTTAAATATCTTTTACACATACTTTAGTTCACTTTTGCATTATTGTTTAAATTTACCTTAAACAAACAGTACAACAAAGTTATTATTTTCTAAACTTTAGGATGCCATCACAATGTTAATCGTTTATTTAGTTGAAAAATAAACTAACAGGCAAGTCTTGTTTGTTGTAGTTGTAGACAGTCGCGCGAACAATGATCACTTCGCCTTGAGTGACCTTCATTGGGGCGTCAATGTTCATAAACAAGGTTTCGTAGACTTTTACCTTTAATTTTGTAAAAAATAATTGATTGCATTAAACATTAAACTTAACGTTTATCGAGTATTTGTACTAGATATTAAACTAATGCATTAAGTTTTACTACTTTTTGTGAACTTTTACTTTTAAACATTTTAAAGTATATAGTCATACAAACTAAATATTAACTAAAGAGTTTATTTATTTTTTTACAAAAAAATAAACTAACATTGTGGTCTTTGGAAAGAGCAAAGCCGTTCTGTGAAACGACGAATGAACGGATGTATGAAGATGCCATCATGTTGGGAGTGCTCATTTCAAAGTTGGCCAAACCAGCATCACTAAAAAAAAGAACAAACTATTAAGATCAAGTTTTGTTATACTTCATCTAATTCATAAACTACGTTTATGTACTTATCGTATACAGATTGTCAAATACATTTTAATACGCTAAAAACTAATTTAGATGGCTATCTTAAATCGATTACTTATGTAAATCGCTTAAGCCTCGCCTAATTTCAAATAAGACGTATTTTGATTTATATAAGCTTATTATACAATGTTGTTTGGTGGTTTTAACCATAATTAATTTAATTTAGGTTGACTCAGGGGTTAATTTGGACTTAAAATTTAAGATAAGACATTTCAGAGATTTTAAAATTAAACTTGTTTTATGTGAATATTTTTAATTAAACTTATAAACTTAAGCTATGTTTTAAAGCACAAGCAACCTGAAAAATTTAAACTTACTTTAAATTTAAATGCAATATACATTATGTCTTTGTTTAATAAAATAAACTTAAGTTATTAACCTGATCTAAAAATTAGAAATGTTAATAGCTTTATCATACTTGAAAAAATTCTACTTAAACTTTTCCTAAAATTACATAAAATTTTAGGAAGAAACATCTTTGGAAAAGAAATTTTCTGTACTAACGCTTGAAGTTAAGATAATTGTGTTTATATAATAAAACTTAAAATAATTAGTTATTAAGAAGTAAGGTTATTATTTTGAAAATGAATCATTTTGAGAAAATTATTTTTAGAAAATGTTTGTTGTATTTAATTTTTATCTTCAGAAAAACTACGTCAGTTTTATTTTCAACAGGAGAATTTACTATTTTAATAAATTTTCTAAGAAATCAAATTTAACAACTAATCAAGTTTCAAACTTAGACATGGTGTTGTTCCACATCCAGGTACTTCTTCTGTAGTTGGAATATTTGTGTGTTCGCGGCTTCTTCGCCTCGTACATCATCTGCGAATGACGGCTGTTTGACATTCCTATTCAAACAAGTTACAGTTTTATAAAACTTTGTCATTTCTACACAAACAAATTACAGTGTTATAAAACTTAACCCCTGCCTACAAATGAATTTTTCTATACAAAAAATTACTGTACTATAAAACCTAATCCCTGCCGTTAATGACATTTCTACACAAACAAATTACAGTGTTATGAAACTTAATTAGTTGGAAGGGATTAATCTTTTTACTTGATTTAAATGTTTCGTTTGTGTTGCAACAAATTTTTATACATATTTTGGTTTGTACGTCATTAACGGCAGGGATTAAGTACAAACCAAAATATATCTTAAAAATTATTTCAACAACAGTAGTAATTTTTTTAAACTAATTTTATAGGTCACTTTCGTCAGTTCAAATATTGCTACTTAACCAGGCTAAACCAAACTTTTTTAAAGAAAATTTTATATTTCCTACTTGAAACTTTATTTGGTAATGCAGTAGTGCAAGTTACTTTTTTTTGAATACTAAAAAAAGTTGAGAAAACTTAGACAAAAGTTAAATTATCATTTAAACTTTTAATAAAACAAAAAGCTAACTTTTTTTGAAAATGAACTTTAACAGGTTTATTTTTCAATGCAAAATATTGCTACTACTTCAGACTAAAACTAAACTTAAAAACAAAAAACTCACTTTTCTGCCTGTTCATGTCGACATCGGTCATCACGTTCATGTACAGATCGTCGAAAGACTCCATGGAATCAACCGCCATGGACTGCCTGGCTCCGTTCCACATGTGCCACGGCTGCATGTGGTCCATGTCACGTGACGAAGGGAATGAGTACCTATTTAATTTCAGAAGTTTTGTTCAATTTTTATTTTGCAGGTTTTTATTAAAAAGTTTAAATTAACAGGTTTTATTCAAACGTTTTATTCAAAATGTTTTATTCAACAGGTTTTATTAAACGTATTTTATTTTACAGGTTTTATTAAAAATAGTTTATTTTACAGGTATTTACTAATAACTAATTTTTAACTAATTTTATTTAACATATTTACTCAACATGTTTTCTTCTAATGTTTTATCATTACATTGTAATTAGTGTAAAGTGAAAGTACTCTGTTTAACCTCATCATGTCTTCCACGATCCTCTCCATGGAGAAGTCCTGCCTGTCGTGCTTGTCGTCCTGGTGGTCGTAAGTCTTGGCGGTCACTCCCACGTACGAGGGCGTGTCGGTGTTGACCTGCACCCTCATATCGTCCTCGAACTTAAACTCCTTGTCCGACACTTCCATGTCCACCTGGTGGCGAAAAATGTTTAATGCATTTTCTGTTAATTAATAAAAAGTGAAATAATAATAAATTAATGCGAAATGATAACAAAGTAAAATAGAAAATAATATTAATATAAGTAAAAGCGAGTGTTTTTTGAAAATGTTGAAACTTTGTTTGCTTAAAAGTCATAATTTTAATATGAAAATAGGCTGAGACAGATTTTGCAGTGATTTTTTTCAACTTTAAGTTTAGTACTTTACTTGTACTACAACATACTACAAGGATTATATTAAAACACATTATGCTTCTTGAAACATTTGTGATTTTAGTAAACTTGAGCTTATCAACAGCCACATATCATTTCCACAAACTACGCAAGCTGCTAAGTTGTCGTAAAAGTCAAACTTTGGTCAAACTGTAAACCAACTGACCTCGTGAACCATGTCTCTGAAGAGAGTGCACGAGCAGTAGTCTGCCACGAGCTCGCCATTCTCCTCAAAGTAGGACACCATCACCTGGAACCCTGGCGTCATCCGCTGGGTGGTGTTGAACTCGAACTCGAACACATGGTTCTCACTATCGAAGTTTTTCAAAAACTCCGTTTGGATTTGACCGCGCGCCATAACCTTTTTTTGTTAAGAAAATTGCATGAAAGTTGCATTTATAATTTAATTAGTTTATCTAGCATTTTTATGAACTAAATATTATTGTCTTTAAATTTTGATTTTTTTTCACTTTAGTATTTTGATTTTTAATAAAAGCTGTTATTACTTTAAGAAGATAAAATTTGTTTTTTGTCTTAATTTTAGTAAAAAATATTTAATAAAAGCTGTTATATCTTTAGCAAATTTTTGCCTTTCATTTATTTCTTTTCAGGATCTTTTAAAAAATGTTTAACATAATGTTTAAAAAAAACTCACAGTAACTCTGAATGATTTCACGGGTTTGCTGAAGTGAGCTCTCATCTCAACTTGGTCGCCGACCGACAATGCGCTCTTCTTCATCGAAGTTTGAATGTACGAGCTGGACGGGGATTTTTTGGGCTTGGCGATCCACTGGGACGACCTGGAAAGTCCGTACAACCTCGAAGTGGTGTTGGTGAAAACCTGTTGCAAATATGCATGTTCAATGTACTATTTCTTTATTATGATTAAAACAACACTGTTTAACTGTTATTTTATTTACGATCTTTTTGATTCACGAATTTATTTATCGAATGATATTTTATTTCTTCCATTGCTAAATAGTATTAATAAGAACTTCATTTATAATAAATAAACAAAATGTTTTTTTTTTTCTAATAAATGCAAAGTCACTTTAAAAGTCTGTAGCTTGCATGCTCAAAAATTTTTTTAAGATTAATTTTTTTAAAGTTCACTATTTTTTTAACAAAAACAAACTAACTCTGAAGCTTGAGTACAAAATAAATTTTTTGAATAACAAAACCATGTTTTTTTTTTAATTTAACTATTTATTTAACAAAACTCACTCTGAAGCTTGCGTACTCGAAGTTGTCGTTGAGCACATTCATGTGGAAGCTGACAAACCCGTTTTCGGGGATTTTCATCACGTGACGCTCCGACTTGGGCTTGGTGTAGGTGAGGGAGTCGGCCCAGTCCTTGGTAAACCTGAAGTCCTTAGGAATTCCGCGGATAGGGTACCTTGGATATAAGGTAAAGTAATGACTCAAATGTATAAAAATATGCACAATTTTTATTTTAAATAGCTATTTTTTAATTTTAAAGGTAAGTAAATGAGTGCTTGTATATTAAAATTGAAACCTGTATTCAACATCGACGATGAGGTCATTGTTCTTCCTGTCTTCACTTCTCATCGGTTTTCCGTCTTGTTCGGTTACGAAGATCTGAATAATTAATCACTTTTGTTTCTCATATTTTAATTGCATTCATTCAAATTTTTACGAAAAAGTATACAATATTTTACAACAAAAACTTACACAAATTAAACAAATAAAAACTACACAATCGTTTTGATCCTTATAAAAGCAACAAACTTGGACCTTGAACATTTTCGAGGTTACGAATAAACAAAACAAACAATATATATTTAACAAAAACATTTCCGAACGACTAACGTTGGCAGAGTAGGACAGCCCTGGCTTGATGACGTCGGGCCTGTACTGCACGTCCACCTTGATGTTGGTCCTCCTCAGGTCTACCACCGCCACGTCCTCGTAAGTGTCCCCGTTGAACTTGTCGGTGACCCGGAAGGTCAGCTCGAGCACCAGGTCCGTCCACGACTGCCACCCCAGCTCCCTCAGCATCCTCTTGCTTATGAAGAACTGTTCGAACTCCTCAAAGTGCTGTGAGTATTATGTTACGTCACATAGTATATTATCAATTTTTTAATAAATAACAAGTCATAAAAATTTCCGAAACACTTTAAAGTGCTAATAAGATTATGTTCACATGAAAAGCTTTTTTTTTTTAATTTAGTTATTTTCTTATTTGTTATCATTAATTTTTAATTCTTTAAACTGCTCAAAATGCTGTAAACTTTATGTTAGGTCATTTACAGGTTCTTATGAGGCGAATCATTGTTAACTTTATGGCTTATTGTCGAATAAAACTAAATTAACAAAGCTCATCAATACTAGGTTGAGCACTTTGCTTCATAAAGTTTTCAAACTTACGTTGAATGTTTTCTTGTACACGTTTGGTTTGCTTCTTCTGTTGAACCTCGACACAGTCGATTTTATTTCGGCCTGAAGTCTGGCAGTGCCACGCACTCCTTCGCCTTTGGGATACCTGATTTTTTGTGTGTTAGTTCAAATATTTTAAGGAAGATACAAAGCGGTACTTTAAAAGTTTAGACTAAAAGGTGTAAAAAGTAATTTAACTTTAGACACACTCTGAACCGCCGATAAAGTTAAAAATTAAAATGAAGATTTAAAGATACGGAAAGAGTTCAACATTATCGGTTTTTTTTTCAGTGGTATTTTTTGATGCTGCGAATTTTAATGTTTTAATATATAAGAAAAAAATATTTTTAATTTATTAGTGTATTTTCTAGTTTGTTGCTTCTCGAATTACAATTACTAACTTAGCAGTAAGTTTCAGGTTAATTCCTTCCATTTTGTTGTAGTAGTATTCGGGTGAGTCGATGTAAACATTGAAGCTTTGGGCTTGTTCTCTGGTTACTTCAAATTTCATTTCTTCTACTTGATCCTTTTAAAGGTATATGTTTTAAACAAAGCTGAATCTAATTTAAAGTTTTAAAGCTAGTAGTGAAATAAAGTTTATAACTAGTATTTTTGCCGTTTATTCTCATGTTGCATTGTAGCACTTAAACTGACTCGACTTTTTTTAATAAAAAGATACTTTATAAAAAGACCTCAGTTTTTGAAAGTACTTTTGTTTTATTGAAAAGTATAATTAACATTCATAATTAGAATTGGTTTAACAATTTAAAAAAGTGGTTTAACAACTCTGCTTCAATAAATTTGCGCAAACGTTTTTTTAAAAGATAAAACTTTCTGATGTAAGAGCATACAAAACTTAAAAACAACTCTAGGCAGTTTTTTTTTATTTAATTGTAAGGATTTCACTCTACCTCGTACTGAACGCGGATGGTCCACTGCCCTTCCTGGCAGTTTTCGTGGAGCGGCATGTGGCCTTCCAATACTCCGTACTCAAGCGAATCTCTCTGCTGTTTGTACGCTTCTCCCTTCGGTCCCATGAACATGTACTCGACGTCGCCGTTGACCGGAGTCATGTCCGGGTTCAAAAACACCGCTCTGAATCTCACTGCAAAAATTTTTTGTTTACTTTCTCAACTAAACCTCTTAAATTGAGCACGTAGAGTCGTTTTATACACGAAGCAAAACTTTTTCAATTAAAAAATTACAGTTTTGAAATTAGCTAGCAAACTATTTTTTATCTATTGTAAAGCAACGTTTTAAAGATAAAAAATCTTTAAGCTATAAAAGTTCTTAATCAGATCATTTTAAGCTCCAGCAACAGTTTAAGGTCCGTGCATTTGTGACCCGTTCCTATATATATAATCACAAAAAACAAATTGATATGCCAGGACGAATTGAAAAACTTAGATGTCATAGCATCATTACTTATTTTTTTCTAAAATATAAAACTCACTCATTTCTCCCGCTCTGTACGAGTCCTGGTTGGCTTCGATGAGGATCGTAGTCGATTTTTCTTCGAACATGAAATCGTCTGTTTCTTCGTAGAAAACTTTTTCTTGAGTTTCAATGTCTTCGCCGGTTATGTTGAACATGAAGTTGCGCGATCCTTTGTAGCCCTGAGGAATCTGGAAACAAATTTGTTTCAGATAAATTATCTACAAGTTAGAAAATAAAAAAAAGTTGAACTCCACGGTTTTTATAACATTTAGTCTTTTAATGTTATTTTTATAACTTCAAACCTTTTTTTACACTAGCTGACAACAACAAGTTATTATTGCAAACTGCTTTGAAAAATTACAATAAAGTTATTAAATTAACTTTTTCCTTTTTTAAAAACGTTAAGTACATCCGAATTTTCAAATAAACATTGGTTTTAAATGCTAAAACTTATGAAAATATTATAGGAAAAGTTAAAGGAAAAGAAAAACTCACCGATCCCACGACAAAGTTGAGACTTTCTCCCTGCATGATGATGAAGCTGTCCATGAAGTGCACCTGCTTGTCCTCGGACGCGAACTCGTAGAAGAAGACGGTGTTGTTGGTGTTCCTGGTGCTCATTATGGAGAAGGTTATGTCGAAGTTGGGCCTGATCATCTTTGGCATGTACACGGCGTACATTCTGTTAAACAGCAAGATTAGCTTGTCGTATCTACTTCATATTTACTTATTTCTAAAAATAACTAATTATAAAAATTCTTCCTTGGTTTAAAGCTTGCACAGCTCATTAGTTTATTTTAAAGGGCTAGATACAGTTGTTTTAAGACTCGACTACAGACTTTAAAATTTTTTTCGTCTCTTTTTTCCCGATTTTATTTTTGGTTTAAATATAGACGCTTTTACTACTTATCAAGAGTGCATTGCATGCTATGTACTATACCTACGTTATCTTGAAAATATTTTTTTACTCACCCTCTCTCCAAGTAGAAATCGTTCATCTTCCTGCTCTGCATCTTCTCCCCGGTCTGCACGTTCACCGCGTCCACACGGAAGTTGAAGTTCTCCGATCCCTCGTACGTCCTGCTGATCTTGCCCAGCGTGAACGTCTTCTTCGCTCCGGCCCTGACCCTTCCGTTGCCGCCCATGTCGACCTGGAAGTCGTCGCTTGAGAACGTGTAGTCCACCTTCATGTCGTCGCGCATGAAGTTGTGAACGGTGAAAGTGATGAACTGCCCGGCCTGCACGGTGGATGACATCTTCATCATGTAGTCGCTGCAAGTAGAAAATTTTGAAAACCAATAGTATTCAAGCCGAAAGTGATTTTTAAGGTTTTGTTGTTTTGCTGTAAACTTTGTATGTACTTTTGAAAAAAAAACCGTAAGACTTAAAAATTAAGTTAGTAAAACTGGTGCTTTTTGAACGGTTGTTAAAGGTATAATAAAAAATTTGAATCTTTTTTTTTCACCTTCTCTCAAGCTCGAAAGACTTCTTTTCGTAGCTGAAACTGCTGACGACATTGCCGTCTTCGTTCTCGCCGTAAAACGTAACGTCCATTTCGAACACAAACTCATCGGATCCAGTGTAATCTTCCTCGATCTAAATGTTGCCAAATTAAAAACAAATAACTAAAAACAACAAATGAAAAATATCCACACTCACCACTCCAATGTCCACTTCTTTGAGATCTGAATAAAAGAAATATTTTATCAAAATAACACTTCATTTAAAAGATATATTGTTACGCAAAGTTAAAAAAACATGTGAGTGTAAATTACTTTGGCTGGACATGAAAGAGCCGGTCATGTCGACTTCGCCGTCCTTGGAGTAAAACCTGTACACCGCGGTAGCGTTCTGGTTTGCTCGCTTGTTCATGAACATGAAAGTGACGTTCTGGCCGGCCCGAAGCTTTTCGCTCATCATCACCTCGTAGTAGTCGGAACTATAAAGTGATCGTAAAAATTTAATCAAAAGTAGTCTCAAAAAAGCTTATATTAACTGTAGTAGTTGTAGTCTATAAGTAGTACTCAAAATTAAGTTTTACCACTTAAGTGTTTTTTATCAAATAGTTAAGAAAAACGAGAAGTTAATTTTAGGTTTTCACGTACTCGCTTTCGAAAGGCTCCGGCATGAACTCGAAGTTGTCGAAAGTCCTTCTGAATTCTTTGCCGTTCGAGTCGACCGCGATCAGCTCGAAAGAAAACTTCTTGTCTCCTTGGTAGTCCGTGGGAAACTGAAAACAAACGCAAAAGTTACTATTTGTTTCCAAACAAGCGATCGACAAGCGAACTCACTTTGAACACGTCCATCACGTAGTCACGTTCCGTCAGAATAAAAGCCCCGCTTCTGAAAGTCTCTTGGTCGGAAGACTCGAACTTCCACGTGACGCTGTACATCGAAACGTTCTCGTTGTTGTTTTCAAACTTGAAGCTGAAAGTCCTCCCGGGCCCGATCTGGCTTTGGATGAAAACGGCATACGATCTGCAAAATTTACACATTTAAAACAGTACTCTACACTCTTCTTGTTTAGCTTCAGTATACTAAATTTTGTTTACAATTTAATTTTTTGCATAAGTTATTCAGTAAGTTTCTATTACTTTTCAAACGGCTCGAAATTGCCCACGGTCCTGTGGAACATTGGTTCTCCGTCGCTCATGTTGTATCCGACCACGTAAAACGATGACCTTTTCATGTCTCTAGTTGAGTTCATCATCTGTATTGAGTAAATCAGTAAAGAAAAAATATTCTAAATAAAAACAGATAAAAAACTTTAACAAGTGATTAGTTGAAAAATTAAGTCATCCCAATGACTCGATACTGACAACTAAATTGATTAATATTAAAAAAAAATATTTTAGAGCAACTTACCACATTGACGAAATGATTTAAGTCACTGCGCGGCGCCATGTTGATCGATTCCGATCTCAAAGGGGTTTCCCCTTCACCGAAAACGTAGTAGACCACTCTGAGGGCGTGAAATTGCATTTTGTTCCTGATGTAGAACATCGGGCTTTCTCCATGTTCCACCTTTCTCGACATTTCGAAATAATAGTCTTCGTTTCTGGAAAGTTTTAGAAAGAGTTGAGTTCGGTTAGTTCAGACTGATGTTTTGTTTTTGCATTATAAAGTTCAAAAAGTAATTACCCCTTTCCAAAGTTAATTTCTTCAACAGAAAAGTTTTTCACAGCTACAGCTGTGTTGTTTTCGTATCCAAAAAATGCCGTCATGTTGAATGAGTAGCTGTCGATTGAACTTTCGTTCATCATTTTCATGAAGTATTCAGACTGAAAATGTGGTTGTTATAATTTTGTTTTTGTTATTTTAAATAAAAAAAAGTTTTCACTTACGCTTCCGAAGTTCACGACTACCTTTGATCCTGAAATAAATAAATAAATAAATAATTTAAAAAATATTGTATTAAATAAAAAAAGCTCGAAAATAAGTAAGTAACTCTAAAGCTTTCTTAGGAAATGATAAAGAAAAATATCGAAAACAACTTTCATATAATCGTTTTAAACAAAATCTAAAAAAGTAATCTACAAAAAAAAGTTTTTCTGGTTTCAGTTTGCTTTGAAAAAAATTGCAAGTTTCATTTTAACCTGGTGAAAGTGTAACTGAGTCGTTGTAGAAGTATTTCTGGCCGTCGTTCGAATAAAAGTTGTACTGAAGTCCAGCATCGACGTCCATGAAATTTTGAAAAGCGAAAGTGACGTTTTCGTCCAAGTCGAAGTTGCTTTTCATGTCGAACATGTGTGTGCTAGAAAAATAATCATAGTGACTTTCATTGGTTGAAGTATTTTGAAACAAGAAAACTGAAACTTACTCGTTCATGTATCTAAAGTCGTCGTACGACTCCGAGTGGAACTGGTTGAAGTTCTCGTCTAGAAGGTAAACTTCAAAAGAAAAGTCTCTCGAGTACTGCCAGTTGCGAGGAATCTGTATATTAAATTACAACAAGTTAGATTATTACTTCATGTAAGAAGTATAAGTTAACTTACAGATCCAATTTCTTCAACTGTATCTTGACCTGAAAAATGTTAAGTAGAATAAAATTATAGGAATTAAAAAATAATATAGTAATGTACACTATTTTCAAAGAAGCATTAAAAAAACCTTTGATGTAAAAAAAAATGTGTGCAGAAAATTCGACTTATTCAAAAGCTGGGCTTGGTAGCTTTATACTCAATTTTTAATTTTTAATTGCTTAAATAAACTAAAACGTTTTTTTGCACAGCATCATATAGTTAAAACCTACTTTTTTTTTGCGCAACAAACAAACGTACCTGCGTCCAAGCGATTAAAGTTGTTCATGGAGACGGCGCCATCTTGTGACCTGAGCGTGTAGTTGTAGTAAAACACGGTGTCCATGTTGTTTTTGATGTACAGCTCGATGTTTTCGTTCGATCGGAACTCCCTCGGGTATCTTATTTCGAAATCTTTGCTGCAAGCAAGTTTGAGGTGTTAGGTTTTTTCAAAGTTTTGTAAAATTTATATCGCATGAATGTGCCTACAAAGAAGTTTAAACAGCTTTTTATACAGATTTACCTTGAAACATATTAAAAAAAAATATTTTCGAAACTAAATAAAAAACTGTTTTGGTTTAGTGAAGTTGTTTAAAGCTTACTTTTACTAATGGTACTGATTAACTAATAGTGCGAAAAGGTTTTAAGAAACTTTTATTTCTATATTACTCATAAGTTACTGCTAGTAATAAATATTTTCATACTTAAAACTTACCCTTTCAAAGTTCTGAAATTAAAGTTGAAATTAAATTCTTCTTTGGAAACCATGGATCTTCCAAACATTCGGAAATTAAACTTCTGGTCCCTTGGAAGCTCCTACGAAAAGTTATGTTTAGTTAATAGTTATCATCAGCTATTATTTAAGAAAAAGTTAAAACTTACATTTCTGATATTCCATTGACGGTTTTCATCTCCTAGAAAAATCATGTTGGTTTTTTAAATCTTGTTTGCTAGACAACTTTAAATTGTAATAGTTTTGTATTTTAACTTTTAGAGTTAAAAAAAAAAAATTTATTTTATAAGTTATGAAAAAAGTTTTTATTACTTTAACTTATAGTTTTGTGTATAACTTTTAAACTTTTAGTTTTTTCTATGTCCTAAAACGAGTTTTTAACTTAACTTAGACTGTTAAGTAAAATATTTTAATATTTAAAACAAACAGAAAACTGTTGCTAATAATTAAATTAAATTTTTAAGACTAAACATTTTTTTATTTATAACTTCATTGCAAAAAATATAAAATAAAATTTTTTGGCAATATATAAAATTATGCTATAACAACTCTTAACAAAGTATTAAATTAGATTGAAAAAGTTCAAAAGCCAGCAAAAGATTCTTTAATTAAAATGTTTCGAAGTTTCTATGAAATTTATAAAAAAAACTATTATACCTGAAAAAAGCACGCCCTGTCCAGATTGATTGTAGCTGCCGTCTGAGCTTTCTAGATGGTATGTGAAGAAAAGATCGTCATTTTTGACGTTGTTGGTTAATCTAAACTCAAATCCGTCTTCGAGACTTTGGGAGTAGGTGAGGTTGAAGTTTCTGTTGATATGAAATATATTAAGTTGTTAACTGGTTTTTTTTTTTTTCAACTTATAACTGATTGTAATTTGAGTTTTTTAAATCAACTTTAAGTACAAAACACTTTGTTTTCATTTTAAACAAATACATAATAACTTTAAAACGAATATCTAGAAATCAAATGTATTTACTTTTTAAAAAAATTTCGCTCTTGAGCCGTTATTAGTTGGACTAGGGAAGAAATCAGCAAAATCTTCCACGCACTTCCCATGATTGGAGATGTACCCAACTCTCAGATTTATTAAAAGCTAGGTAAAACCTGAACAGAGTAAAATTATTAACTTAAGTTTAAAAATCGTTTAAAAAAATTGCTTTTATAACTCATTTCAAATTGTAATACTTTTAGTCAGAATAGATTAAAGTGTATATATAACCGTACAAAAATCTTATTTCAAATATTTTTTTAAATAGCCTATTTTAATTCCCCCCATTTAAACCTCTTGCCTTAGTATTAAAAAAAATTAAAAAACGCTTAAAAGTTGATGAAGTAAACTTTGTTACAAACTTTAAAACCTATAGATAAATTAATAAATAAAACTAGGTTAATCAGATTTAAGCTACCCTTACAAACACTTAAATTAAAAGTTATCCTAAAAAGCTACTTTCAGTTCTCAGTATTAAACTCTCTTGCCTACGACTTGCGACTTGAACTTCGCTGCTTTTTATACTCCAAAAATACCTTTACTTTTTTTTCTTTTCAGACAACACACAAAAGAGCTTGAATGCAGCGCAAATGGCCCCGGGGAAGCCACGGTTTGGTGTTACGTAGCTACGAAGTTGTATAAGCTTTCAAAACCGCCTAATGTCACAATTTGCTTCCTTGTCTCCAAACTTGACGTTATATAAATTAGTTCGACCTGACCATGACTAGACTTTTAGCGTTACAATTTTGCTCAAGTTGTTGAAAAGATTATAAGACGTGTCTAATAAATTGATCGGTTTTGACGAGGAAATTAAAATATGTGTAAGAATATTTAAGCGAAATTTATTTTGCATTTAACGAGTTAAATACTATTTGTTAAATCTTGTCGGAAACCTTTTTAGCCATAATATATTTTAAATTTTACATTAAGTGATTTTTTTAACATCATAACTAAATTAAAATTAAAGTTTAAGTTTTTAATTAACACACGAACTTAAGCACAATTTTATAAAAATTTACATTTTTGTGTAGTATCTACGTTAAGCCAATATTGTCATTAGTATTCGTTGTTACAACTAGCAGCTTAAAGTGTTCAAAACGAAAATGATTTTATAATATATTTTATTTAAGAAAACAACTTAAACCTTATGTTTTAAATGATTAAACAATGAAAAATTAATTTAAAAAGATAATAAACGTTTACCGAAAACTTATTGTTACTAACAAACACTGTTTTTCAGTTTATGATACTAATAAACCATTAACAGATTTATACTTTAATCAACACTTAACTTTGCTGAGACTTTTTTAGCATACTAATAAAAACTGAACTAAGTAGTACTTGAAATTTTTAACGTTTTTTATGATTATTATAAACTTTCTGATTTTATAAAGTAAGCTATAATATATTTAAAATTAAGGAATACAGCAATTAAAGTGCCATTAAGTCTTCTAAATTCAGCTCATAAACTTGTAACTAAAAATTTATAACAAAACTAACTACATATCTTCTAAATTGATTGGTTTTGAGAAACAGGTTACAATATGTAAGCGGGTTACAATATGTATGTGAATATAAAAGCACAGTATGTTTTACACTTTACGAATTAAATCCTATTTATTACAGAATTTCGGAAAATTTTTTAAGCATATATATATAATTTATTGAACGACAAATATACGCTCAAAATATTTTGTCGTAGGACCTGGTGCACGTAGAACCTTTCGGTTATCGAGTCGCACACCACGGATACCTTTTAACGTCTTGTCCAGGATATAATATATTTAAGCTTTATGAATAGTGATTTTTTTACATTATAACTAAATTTAGGTTGTAATTTAAGTGTTTAATAAAACACCCGAACTTAAGCACAATTTTATAAAAATTTTATAAAAATTTACAAATTTGTGGAGTACCTACGTTAAGCCAATATAGTCATTAGTATACGTTATTGTGAACTAGCACCTTTAAGTGTTTAAAAAAAGGTTTTTTATCATATTTGATTTAACAAAACAACTTAAACCTTATGTTTTAAATGGTTATATAAAAAGTTATAACGAAAAAATAGTAATTTACTGAAAACTCACCTTAAAAATCACTGTTTTTAAGTTTGTAATATAAACCATTAATAAGTTTATACTGTAATCAACACGTAACTTTTTTGGTGCTTTATTACCATACTAACAGAAATTTAACTAAATAGTTTTTAAAATTATTTAACGTTTTTCTTATTAAGATAAAGTATTTAATTTAATATATTAAGCTTTAATATTTTATAAAATTAAGGAATACAGCTATTAAAGTTGCATTAAATCGTCTAAATTATGTTCATAAACTTGTAATTAAAACTTGTAACTCTAAGTAAACCTATAATTTGTAACAAAACCAACTACATATCTACTAAATTGATCTGTTTTCAAAAGCAGGTTACCATATGTAAGCGGGTTACAATATGTATGTGAATATAAAAGCACAGTATGTTTTACAATTACCAAACTAAATACTACTTGTTAAAGTTTTCGGAAACTTTGTTAACTATAATACATTTTAAGCTTTAGTTTTAGTGATATTTTTTTACATTATAACTAAATTTAAATTACAACTTAAGTTTTTAATTAAACACCCGAACTTAAGCACAATTTTATAACAATTTACATATTTGTGTAGTACCTACGTTAAGCCAATATAGTCATTAGTATACGAAATTGTGAATTAGCTGTTTTAAGTGTCAAAAAAATTAAGTTTTCTAATATGTCAACATATATGATTTAAGAAAAC
Organism: Thalia democratica; assembly: GCF_965202585.1. NCBI lineage: Eukaryota > Metazoa > Chordata > Thaliacea > Salpida > Salpidae > Thalia > Thalia democratica. The sequence goes on along the minus strand of NC_139173.1, from coordinate 22,172,867 downwards.
AATTAAATTTTTATGTCTAAAATGGTTTTATAATATATAATGGTTGAAGAAAAAAAACTAAGTTTATTTAAAGCAATCTTATTATTTTTATTAAACACTGCTTTTAAGTTTATAATACTGATGATAAGTTTATTGGTTTATACTTTAATTAAAACGTAATTTTGTTTTGACTTTTAAAACATACTAATAACAACTGAACTAGAAAGTATCCAATTAAGATAAAATTAGATTTAGATAAAGTGTTAGATAAATATAGTGGGTTTTAATATTATTAGATAATCAAGAAATACAGAATGCAAAAAATTATCAACGTTTTTTTATTTTCTGCTCATAAACTTGTAGTTAAAGCTTGTATGCTAAGTAAAACTGGGTTTTATTGAAAAACTAATTACTTAACTTTGATTAATAACACTGCGCGTGAAATAAAATAGTATCGTTAGTTAAGTTCAACTAAACTTCTACATTTTTAATCTATTTTTATTAATACAAGACTATGTTTAAGAATTTTAGAAATATTTTTTAGTAATTCGAAAACTCAGGTTTGAAAACTTTAAAAAAACTTGCTTGTTTACAAATAAATTGTAACTTAAAATACTTTTCTAACTAAAGTTTAAAAAGATTAGTTAGTAAACTTTAATTAGACCCTCTTTATTAAATAAGACTAATTAAGTATGCAATCAGTTTAGGCTGTTTATTCATGCCGAAATATTTGCTGATTTACATACGATTAATCTACTTTACTCACGAAACATAAATGATAAAAGACACGGGTTTTTTGATCCAAATACAGTAACGTGGCATAGTTTCACAACCCATATAACACAAATTAAAATCAAATCCTCGTCATTTAAACTTGTATTACTCCATGTTTTTCAAAGCTTACATAATATAAAGCTGGACAAGTATGTAAAACGCTGAAAATTACTTTTTTTTGAGCATTATTCCGTGATAAAATCAACATTTTCCAGGCTTGTTAACATTTTTCATATTTACGTATTGCAGCATTTAACTTTTCGAGAAATTTATATGTTATGAATTTACAACGCAGCCAGGGGCTATATTTTAAATGCAGATGAATGCAAATCTTTGATGCAGATAATAAACTTAAACCATGCAAAGTTTTGAAAAAGAGTTGGGCGTTGGTAATAGCGCTAGTTTGTCTTATGAAACTTTTTCTAGGTGACATATTGCACTATATTTACACAACAGCGCTTTGATAAGATTTCTTCACGAAACTCATTAAGTTCCAATTAAGCTAAATTACTTTTGGTATTACAATATTTTACAACAGTTCGAGCAACATTTAAAATATTTTATTTAGAAATTCATTTAATTTAACTTGCATATTAAATTCATCATAGCATTTTTGATTGATATGTAATGTACTTACGCAATGGTACCCGTGTTCCGCAAACCTGTTTTGTGAAAACAAACTGTGCGGCATTGACTGCTCGTTTCAGGTTCGTATTAACCAAAACTAACCGGCTACAGCCGCAAACGTTTGACGGCAAAACAAAAGATTTTCACACTTTTTTAATTAGATTCGCTCTGCGATAACTTCATTTGTCAAATACGTTTCCTACGACGTTATAAACTTATTTTGAATTGTAACGTAATAAATTAGCACTTGTTTAAAATAAATAATAAGTCAAGTAATAAAAGTCACACGTGTGCTTAGGATATGAAAAGATTAAAGCATGAATTGTAGAGTTTCCTTTGGCATTTATAACAAGTTTACTCAAACTGTACACTTGTAGAACAGATTTTTAGAAATTATTTTAGAAATTGTTTTAGAAATTGTTTTACGCTCGTTTTGTTCGAAAAATAACGTTTTTTTCTGATGTCACAGTTTAATTTTCCAGCAAGCAGTTAACACATTTTATTTATTTTCATATAAAAATAGTTTATCTAATAACTTTATATAAATTTTTAAAAACCAAAAGTTCTTTTGTAACTGCTATAACTAAAAAAAAATGTATAAATACTTGCATTCACTTTTTTTTTGATTTTTCTACCTTTTGATGTTATAGTTTAACGTTTCTTACGCTTTGTTTATTTAAATTTTGTTTATATTTTTAACGGAAAACTTTTTGAAGTCAAAAACAAACAGCTTTCGATCTTATCATAATACTTTTGTTATGCTCTTTAGCTAATGTTCGAGATACATGTATATGATGCATTAATGTATTTTATAGTTGAAAACTTTGAAACAAATTACCTATAGTTTTGCTAAAGTACAAGTATTTATTGTTTTGAATTATTTTTAACGTTTTTAATTTAACATTATTGTAAAAACTTTTAGGCTGTAAAATTTTCATTTATAGTTTACTTTTACTTTTATAAATTTCTTTATGCAATAGAAAATAACAGTGACATTTAAAGCGTAGATAGGTAAATACAACTAAATATATTTTGCAACAAATTGATTTGATATTTTTTAAGTTTGCACAACTTAATGTAACTAATGATGTTCAATGGAATACAATCTTTTATTGATCTAGAGATTTAGGCCATGTCTAAATAAGTACTATTCACAGCTTACACATGTGCATAGAAAACAGAGTTAGGTAAAAAACAGGGTTAGGTTTCTTTAAACAGGTTGGTTTGGTTTTTTCTATTGAAAAAAAAACACTAGGTTATAAATAGTTTTAACAACTAAGCTACATATTGAACACACAAAAATAGTGTTTTTGATTAATAGTTAAAAAATTTTATCGTTTAGTTTGTCTTATGAAACTTTTTCTAGGTGACATATTGCACTATATTTACACAACATTGTTTTGATAAAATTTCTTCACGAAACTCATTAAGTTCCAATTAAGCTAAATTACTTTTGGTATTACAATATTTTACAACAGTTCGAGCAACATTTAAAATATTTTATTTAGAAATTCATTTAATTTAACTTGCATATTAAATTCATTATAGCATTTTTGATTGATATGTAATGTACTTACGCAATGGTACCCCTGTTCCGCAAACCTGTTTTGTGAAAACAAACTGTGCGGCATTGACTGCTCGTTTCAGGTTCATATTAACCGAAACTGACCAGCTACAGCCGCAAACGTTTGACGGCAAAACAAAAGATTTTCACACTGTTTTAATGAGATTCGCTCTGCGATAACTTCATTTGTCAAATACGTTTCCTACGACGTTATAAACTTATTTTGAATTGTAACATAATAAATTAGCACTTGTTTAAAATAAATAATAAGTCAAGTAATAAAAGTCACACGTGTGCTTAGGATATGAAAAGATTAAAGCATGAATTGTAGAGTTTCCTTTGGCATTTATAACAAGTTTACTCAAACTGTACACTTGTAGAACAGATTTTTAGAAATTATTTTAGAAATTGTTTTAGAAATTGTTTTACGCTCGTTTTGTTCGAAAAATAACGTTTTTTTCTGATGTCACAGTTTAATTTTCCAGCAAGCAGTTAACACATTTTATTTATTTTCATATAAAAATAGTTTATCTAATAACTTTATATAAATTTTTAAAAACCAAAAGTTCTTTTGTAACTGCTATAACTAAAAAAAAATGTATAAATACTTGCATTCACTTTTTTTTTGATTTTTCTACCTTTTGATGTTATAGTTTAACGTTTCTTACGCTTTGTTTATTTAAATTTTGTTTATATTTTTAACGGAAAACTTTTTGAAGTCAAAAACAAACAGCTTTCGATCTTATCATAATACTTTTGTTATGCTCTTTAGCTAATGTTCGAGATACATGTATATGATGCATTAATGTATTTTATAGTTGAAAACTTTGAAACAAATTACCTATAGTTTTGCTAAAGTACAAGTATTTATTGTTTTGAATTATTTTTAACGTTTTTAATTTAACATTATTGTAAAAACTTTTAGGCTGTAAAATTTTCATTTATAGTTTACTTTTACTTTTATAAATTTCTTTATGCAATAGAAAATAACAGTGACATTTAAAGCGTAGACAGGTAAATACAACTAAATATATTTTGCAACAAATTGATTTGATATTTTTTAAGTTTGCACAACTTAATGTAACTAATGATGTTCAATGGAATACAATCTTTTATTGATCTAGAGATTTAGGCCATGTCTAAATAAGTACTATTCACAGCTTACACATGTGCATAGAAAACAGAGTTAGGTAAAAAACAGGGTTAGGTTTCTTTAAACAGGTTGGTTTGGTTTTATCTATTGAAAAAAAAAAACACTAGGTTATAAATAGTTTTAACAACTAAGCTACATATTGAACACACAAAAATAGTGTTTTTGATTAATAGTTAAAAAATTTTATCGTTTAGTTTGAACAGAATACGTTTTTAGTAGTTTTTTTTTGCACAGCATTTGAAAAGATTGAAGACCTCTGGTTTATTAAGTCTTATTAAGTCGATTTCATTTTTGTATTTGTACAGCTTTTTTAGATAACACATCGTCTAATGTTATTTTAGTTTTTCTAATTTTAAAATTGATTACCTAACTTAAGCACAAGTTTATTTTTTAACAAAAAAAGCCTCCTAAATATATATTTTTTTTAATTAACATTGAAGTAAAAACCTTCAACTGCTACCAGTTCTTTAACAGAAAATATTAAAAAGTTGAGTTATAAATCTTTTTAGAATTAATTTGTCGGCATTTTGAAATGTAAACATTAGACTAGTTCTTATACTGTTCATCAAACTAAAAATAATCTCATGAGATATTTGTTACAAATTTATATGGTAAAGTTTTATAAGTAAAGTGAAAATTAAATTCTAATTTTGAAAATTTGTTTAGACCTTTTTTTCCATACTATAATTCGAATTAAAAATAAAACATATTTAAAGCGCAACAAGACTTTATCATAATAATTATTGATATTAATTTATTACCTGAAATTTATTACCATATATAATTTGTTTATTCAAATTGTGTTACGATGTTATGAGTTTGGAAAATGTTTCGTTTTGGAAAATATGTAAAAGTATTTTGTATAATGCAATTAACTTTTTTAGTTCGCAAACTTCAAAACGTCCTTTAAAAAAATACGTAAATACCAACAGCGAATTATTAGGGGGTGCGAATTTTTTTTATTATTTTAAAAACCCTTTAATTTCATGCTTTCAAAAACTAATTTAGTATGATAAGTATAATACTTTTACAAAAAATCCCTTGTAAACAAAAACATATTTTAAAAACATTAACTTTAACAGTTTTATAATATTACAACAAGTCTTTTAAAACTTTTAGGTGAAGCATTTGCTGCAATGCTCCACCCAACTGGACGCCCCTGGTAAATGCTATTAAATGCAAATAGTTATAAATTTTTCATAAAGATTTTAATTAAGATTTTGACAACCATGAATTTAAGATATTTTAATTTACTTGCCTTCCAGCTATTAGATCGCCATTCAACACTTTTTTAGTTAAAACGTATTTTTTAATCGTCAATCTATAGAGCAAGGGAAGGGACCTTATAAAAGTAAAAGGTCAATTTTCTAAAAAAAAGTCGCTCGGGGCCGCAGTTTGTAGAAAATTGTCTTCTTCACTGGCCACATACACTTAAAACAACTGTTGTACTGAGTATAAAAAGTATTATTTTAACAAAATAATAACAAAACAAACATTATCAAAGCAATGAATATCTCAAAGTATTAAATAAAAAGCCTAGTTTATTTTTACAAAAAAAAAAGTTTTTTAATTGAAAAAAAGCAAGTTTTATTTTTTCAAAAGAACATCGCAGACCGTAGTTTTTTGCTTTGAGGGACGCATTTGGCCCGCGGACCGCATTTTTCTGACCTCTACTCTTGGCTTTAATGATAAAGCCTACTTTTTGCAATACCTTACAAAAAACTACTTTTTGTTTTCTTCTTTTAGATTTCCTTGATTGAACAAATTTGTTTCTTTTTATATTAAAATAATGCTTTTTAACAAACTGTAATGATAAAAATTTAGGCACAAGACACTAAAATTAACCATTTAATAACATTAAATTTAAACAACTTTAAAAAGTATATATAATTTTAGTCATGGTAAATGATTAAGTACAATGCATTTTACTTAGTTTAGTTTTTTTTTTTTATTATATGTATAAGAAGTAAGAAGTTTTTATTTTTGTAGTTTTCTTGTTTCAACCATATATACTTGTTTTGAAAATCTAAACATACACTTATGTTTTGTTAACAAATATACTTGTTATTTTTTTCAAGCATTTAAATTAATCTTTTTTTAACAAGTGATATGTCAAAAGTAAATAAGTTTGAAACCATTTTAACCCTTGTAACCACACACTTATATAATTAGATATATATATAATTTAAATCTTATCATTCATTACTATCACAAAAAGAAACTTAAGAAGTTTTTTACTTTTTATACGTTTTGTATAGTATACTATAGACTTAAAACTAAATAAATATTATGATATTTAGAAGCAAACTAAACTAAAAAGTCAAAGGGATTAAAGACTTAAAAGTCGATTTCGGTTATTTTTAATTTAAAGCACCTGAAGTCTAGCTAAGATTTTTCAAGTATACAGTACATTTTACTGTAATTTTTTAACAACAAAACAATTAACAATTAAAGATTATTGTTTTAATTTAATATATTAACTAGTACTTAAAACTACAGCTCTCAGATTTTTTTAACTATAAGTAGATAATAAAAACTTTTAAACTTTTTATTTTATAAAAGTTATAACCAAATGAAAAAAAAATATATGAAAGCAACTGTAACATTTTCGTTGACAGTTAAATTATGTTTAATTGTATCAAATATGATAATACTATTAAGTTCTATTCAATAACTTTTTGAGCATTAAGTGTATAATTGAAATGGTTCTAAATTTTTGAAAATGCATTTTTGAAATAAAATATTGCAAAATAGCTGTAAAACGATGAAAATTTGTCTTAATATAAGTTTTTATATACCTAAACACTGTAAATGCTTTTGTTACTTACCCTTAGATTATTATTAAGTGCAGAAAATACAAGTTTTAGATCCCTTAGATTTGAGGAAGTTTTAAAAATAAAGTACTACTTGTTAAATAAATCTATCTTAAACTTAAAAACTATAGCCGAAATATAACTTTTGGTAGGTAGCTTGAAGTTCCGGCTAATATTTTTATTTCTGTTAAAGTATACATGAAAGTTTAATAGTACATGCCAAAAAAAAAACTAAATTGTATAAAGCATTAAAACTTATTATAACTTTTTATTGAAAGTTTAAGTTATATAAATAATAAAAATAAAAACAGTTATGTAGACAATAAATTTAAAATTTGGTGTTAACTGAAAACTTAGTTAGGTAGTAATATGATGATTTGTATATAAAAATTAGATAAGCTACAATGAAAAAAAAAAAGCAAAATCTGCAACGAAATATTTTTGATACGTTATTATGATACGAAAAATTAAAATCACTAAATAACAAAAGGAACAAAGTTAGTAAAATGATTTTATGCAATAAAAAGTTACGAAATACATTTATATCAAGACCATGTTCGTTTATTTATTTAGAGTATAGACTAAGAAATTGAAAAAAAAAGAAATAAATTTAATTGCTAAAACGTGCAGTTTTTTCTTAAATTAAATTTGTAAATACATATTATAATATATTCCAACAAATACGTTATACAACAAAGTAAACAAAGTTAAGTTTCAAGTTTAGTTTTTTAAACAACTATTCAACTTTTAACGTGTCTTTGAATACTTAAATACTTTTACTTTATGAATGTTTGTAATTATACTTTACTATAAAAAAAATATATATTGTTTAAAAATTTCATTCTTTACAAATTAAAAACGTGTACAAATTTTCTAAAATAACTTTATATAGTTTACTACGTTTTATCTTTTTTATCTTTAATGTATAGTTTTACTTCGTATAAAATTATTTTCTAGTTTTTCTATTAAATATTTCAATTTAAAAACCGTACTTAAAAATGACTTTGTATGTAACTTTTAATAAAGCTTATTTTTAGTTTCATAACTGCAAAAAACAAAAAGTTTAACTTAAGTCTTAAATAAATTAAAAGTTTGTTAAATTTGAAATAATTCAACTTAAACACGGTTTTCTAATTGCATTATTACCCAAATATTTAAAACCAGTTAGGTTAACTTTCTTTTATTTTATTTTTTTATTAATTTTAAATTTAGAAAAGTTTTTTTTATTTTATTTAACTTACATTTATCTTTTACATCAATTTTAAGTTAATGGTATTGTTACTAATTAACTATTTGATTTATTTACAAACATTTAATTACTTAATTGTATTAGGTGACTACTAAAGCTCTATAGTTGTAGTTATTTTATATTTTAATTCAAACAAATTAATCTTAATTAAGTTTTCGTATTTAACATCACGTATAAGGCAAAAAGGAACATAAACTATTTTTTAAACGTTTAGTAAACAAAGTTTGTGCTTATGGCTGTGCTGAATATTTTTAACATGCAAATGTAGTACTTTTTTATAATAATTTTCTACTATAAAACTCACTTTTAAAAGTTTAAAATAATTTACCATTGTTATTCTTAGCTGATTTTTTTTTGTCTATTAAAAAAGGAAAAAATAATAATTAGTTGATTTATTCAATGGTTATTTAACTAATTGCCTTTCAAGCCTTAGTGGCATATTTTCTAACCATTAACAGTACTTCCAACAAAACTTATCTATTAGGGATCTATAACACATTAATTACAACGTGAAACTGTTAAACCATTTCAATTCAAACTTTTTCAACATTTCAAATAAGTTAAATCTAAAGACATTTTAATTTTTAATTTTTTTTGCTTTTAAGTTGTTTGTACGATGTTTCCTATTTAAAGTTCTCTAGTAGTCTTGTAAAAAATCTTTAATCCTAAAAATAATATAACTAGTTATTAAAAAAACTCTAAAAATAATAAATATTTTTTATTGTTAAAGATAAGCTAGTTAGCAGAATCCTTTAAACTGGGCTTCTTATTTTTAACTACAATTAAGTTAAATATTATTTTAGTTTAAATAAAAAAAAAGTTAATCGATTATTCAGTTTATTTTATTGAATAACAAAAAAAAAGCGCTTAAAAAACTTGGTCAAAGGACCTGGTGGGCAAAAGACTCTTTCGGTTATAGAGCCGTACATCACGGATACAGTGTAATGTCTTATCTAGGAATGTGTTCAGTGTCCAGTTAACACAGTAATATTAGTATTTTAGCAACCTTGCTGTAACAAACATAGAGAAACTATGTACGCTTTACAAATTACGCACTTTGTAGTTATTATGTTAAACTTGCATTAAAACTTTAATTTTAATTAAACCTGTTTAGTCTAATATTCGATTAAAATCCAAAAATATTAGCTTTTATGTTATACATATATTACCAAAAACTTTCAAAAATAGGTTTCTATTCATAAAAATTTAAATTGAGTTATCAAAAAATTACAACGATTGCTTTAGGTAAATTACGTCCGCACGCTACTATATTAAATATAATTGTCATTTTTGCTTTAGTTTTGTGGCCAAAAAAACTCAGTTTTTAAAACACAGCAGCTAAAAATGAAGGTTCTTTACATTAAAATGTACTAGGTTATATTCTTTTTTGTTTTTAGTTTATCATAACTAGACGCATGACAATTTAATTTAAGAAACCGTTGCAATAATTTTTTTTTGAGTTTATCAAAACTTAAAATATGAGTTATGATATGACCGCTTTAATCTGTTTGAGATTGACCTACATTGATATGTTGTTATTTAGATAAAACATATAGAACTTTAAAAACGGTTTAGTGAATGTTTAAATTAGTTTAATTTAATCTAGGAAAGCATGTTTTTAAGCAAGTTTGATAGAGTAGTCGCAATAAAATTTATTTATAAGATAAACAGTAAAAATAGAATTAAGATAGAATAAAAGTAAGTCTTTTAAATTAAAAAACTAATTATATGTTTAATTATTTATTTTACTTTGAATTAATTTTTTATATATATTATTTTAATGTTTATGAAAGCGAAGCTTACTGGCTTAGAAACCTTTTTTAATCTATTTAAAAACAGTTTAAAGAGTATAAAAATGATTTAAAGAATATAAATAATTATAAATGTCAATTTAGTATTATTGATAGAATAATTTTTAAGTGTTAATATTAAAATGTAATTTTAAATAAAGTAGTTTTTTACAAGGTTTATAACTAACCATAAAATCATAAGAACTTTATTGGTTTAGAAAGAACTACATATGAGATTACTGATGCAAACAAAAATTATAGTAAGCTTTTTTTCAAAGTTTAATTTTTCAAGATTAAAAAGCATTTTCGTAAAAGAATGTTTTGAGAGAAAGTTTTGATATGCAGTTTTTTTACGTAAAAATATTTTACACGAATACTTACTTTAATCGACTTTTATCTGAAAATAGAATCAAACATCTATATTCTACCTACACCACATGGAGCGTGTTAAGACTAGCATGAATTAAAAAATTGCATGGTGTAAATTATGTACACATATGTAAAGTAAATTAACTGTCAATTTTTTTTAATTGTTGTCTTTTTGAAGGTTTTTCCGACGTGATTTTTTAGTTGGATTTAAGTGTTTTTTACACTACCTCTGATATTATTTTGTTTTTATGACAATAAAAAATAAGGCATTGTATGTAAAAGTAATTTTCCCGCTTTTTTGATCATTTTTATTATAATTTTTTTGATTATTGTGAAAATATAAATTATGTTGCACTCCACTCTATTCTTTTAGTAGCTGGATCAAATTGATAAAATTAAAAACAATTTTGAAACACTATCTTCACAATTCTTTTCTTTTTTACCAAATGGAGAAATTACACTCAAAGAAAAACAATATTTTTTTAAAATGTAAAGCGAAATGTGGCAAAAAAATAATTAAGTGTGTTAAAGCTCAGGAGGACCGATATGTTCCTGATTATTTCTTTGAAAATACTTTGTGCCTATTTATTACATTGAGAGGTTTAAATTTAAATTGTTTATTTGCTAAACCTATTAGTTTTTATGGTAAAACTGTTTAAACATTCTAAACCACAGTTTTCATTTAATTCAAGCATGAACCAAAACTATTAAAAGTTTTCTGCTACTGTAGTTGTAAGCAAAAAAAAAAAAAACAAATGCACTAACCAGATGTCTTTTAAAATTATTACAAACTTTTGGTCATCTCAAGTTTTAAAAGCTGAAATAACTTTTGAGAAGTACTAAGGAAATATATTTTTTAACAATATGCTTAAAGCTTTTAGTTTTGAATCAAGTTACCCTGACCAAATTAAAATTTTAATTATGTATATATTTTCAATTATCTAAAATTATGAACTAAAAACATCTAAAATCTTGAATTTTGAACAGTTTTTACATATCATATGGTGCAAAATATTGAAGCTTAGAATAGTTACTAAACATCTTATATATAAATTTTTTTAGAATATTAAAAAATTTAGTAATAAATGCACACACTTATATACTAGCATTCCATTATCTTTTCAACAGGGTTGCCACTTTACCTGGAATCCTAGAAAAACCTGGAATTTGACAATTTAGGCTAAAATAACCTGGAAAAACCTGGAATTTGAGAAATTAAAAAAAAAACCTGAAATTTTTATCGAAAAACCTGGAAAAGCCTGGAATTTTTAATAATTTTAATATTTTCAGTAGTAAAATTTTGATTTGACACAAAAATCGTAAATTGGATTTTTTTGTCATCAAATATTATTTTATTTAAAAACACATTTCAGTAACTTTACAGTATGTTTACAATGTTTTTATAATATTTAACACAGTTTTTTATAAAGAAATTAACTTAAAACTAATAGACCCAAAAATGTGTACTTTTAAAAACCTGGAAGAAATATTGAAAACCTGGAAAAAATTTAGAAAAAACGATTGGCAACCCTGTTTTAAGTTTTTGTTCTACTAGAAACAACCTTTAGTTTGTTTTTATTCTAAAAATGCATAAAAAACTTATACTTTCAAATACCTGGAAAAAAAACGGTTGCCACTCTGTATATAAATGTCAAATTTAAATGTGTAAAAATATAATAAATAACATAAAATTTAAAACAGTAGAAAGTTAGTTAGGGTCAGATCAAGCAAAAACCTTATTTAAAAATTCAGTAAATTCACACTTATTGCTGACTGATGATATACCAGACTTTTAACTTACCCATGAACATAAATTTAGTTTAAAAACAAACAATCCAATAAAAATAAATGCCCATAAATAAATAAGTTGCACACTAAAGCATTCTTTTGCAATAAATACTAAAGATACTTAAATAAATTTAGAATATTTTTACACCTTAGCCAATTAACTATGAGTTGAAATAAAATAACCATATGAATTTTCTTTTTCAGTTTGGGTATTAATCTAGAATTTTAAAATTTAGGCAAAAATAAAAACCTTGAATTTTAAACAATTTTTACATGTTAAGTAGAAAAATTTTTGATTTGACACAAAAAATCTACCATATAGATAATTTTTTTGTCATCATCAAAATTTTTTTTTAAATACACATTTGAAATAGCTTTACAGTATCTTTTTAATGTTTTTATACTCTTTAACACAATTTTTTACCTTAAACTTAACTTAAAACTAAAAATAGACCCAAAAATGTGTATTTTTAAAAACCTGGATAAAATTTTGAAAAACTGTAAAATAAAAAAAAAAAACGAGTGGCAGCCTTGAGTTTTTGATTTGATTAAAAAGGGCATACCACTCACTTAATCATCTGAAGCAAGAACTTTTTATTTATCTCAAATTAGTTTACAAAAATCAGGTCTTAAGTAAGAAACTAAAGTTTTCTCAGACTTGTTTTTAGATTTTGGACAAACTCATCATTTGGAAATCTCAGGCTAGCTTTAGTAACACAGAAAGTGTTGGCCATTTTATTTGGAAAAAACTGGTATTTTGAATTTAAGGCAAATTATGACCTGAAAATAGACAACTAAAAAAAAAAAAGCTTTGAACTTCTAACAGTTTTTATGTACAAAATAGTTAAATATAGGTTTACTACAAAATAACTTGTGTATACAATATAATAATTATATACTATTTGCTTTTTTTTTTGATTACAGAGAATATATAAAATAGTATTTCAACATGGTTTTGATAAAAGTATATCGATAATTGTAATTACCTTTAGCTCAATTTCAAACTAAATAGGACAAATAAAAAAAAATCTCTATTAAAATGAGAAAACCTAGAAAATAATTTAGAAAATCTGTGACTACCCTGGTAAACTATTTTTATAGTTTCTTAAATTAAATTTAAGGGCATGTGGTAGTCACAGATTGGCTTCTACTTTATTATTTATTTATTATCATATATTATTTATTTATTAGTTGTTTATTGTTTATTTATTATTATTTATTATAGCATGGCTTCGACTTTGATTTATTTAAGATGATCTTAAGTAGTAGAAGTTTATCTTGTATTGCAATGTCTCTTATTTTATAATTTGAAAAAAAAAGATAAACCATAAACAAAAAAAAAGAAAGAATCAATATCGTAAATAAGTCTGTATCATAAGAATAGGTAATAGAAGAAAAAACACTTTTTTAAAATGTTTATTTCTTTACAGGTTTCCACACACTAAGGATAGTTAAAAAATTTCGAAAATCTCAGGATGACTCACGATTTTTTGATTTATTTTAACTTAAGCTGACTCTAGACTTTTTTAAGGTACAAAAAGATTTCAGGCTAATTTTTTCCTAAATTTTGAATGAGATGCAGTCGGCTTAGTTGCATTATTTTGTTATTTTATAAACAACTTGTTAAATAACTTGATTTTTATAAGTGTTGAAATTTTTTTTTCTTTCAATTTGAAAAAAACTCTGTACGATTTGGGACAGCTTTTTTGACCCAAAAAGGACAGCTATGTTTATATTAATAGCTACCAGTTGCTTTTTGTTGCTTTAAAAATTTGAATAGAGTTAAAAATACAAGGTTAACAAAATAATATATTAAAAGGGTTAATTGTATTTTATTTAACAATTTAAAAAACAAATTGAAATACATTCTGATAAAAAATTCTTTAAAATTTTTTGTAAAGGTAATTAAATTTTATTTACACTTTAAAGAACACAAGCTTTAGCCACAGGACTCAAACTGACTAAACAATTTTCATTTATACAGCAGCTTGCTGCGCTGAACTTCAGGGATAATTAAAAATTTGTTTTTCAAAGTTTATACAAAAGTTTTGTTTTTAATTTTTTGTTACTCTAATAAAAATGTTTTAATTTCTTACATAAGTATAAAACTTTTACCCACAATGTTCTTTTCACAAAATGTTCACAAAAGTGGGGTGGGTAACTTTTTTAGTTGGTGGACTAGTTTACAAAAAATTATTGTTGGTCATCTACTAAGTTACATAACAAAAAGTCCTTAAAACTAAAATAGAATTGGAGTCTCCATTTAATAAAACTAGCAGTACTGTTCACTGAAAATCAAAGAAAGAGTACATTTCAAAAATATCCTATAAATCAAAGACTCTTTTTTGCTTTAATATTTATTGATAGTAGATTGTTTTCCAATCTTCAAAAAATTCTTACTGACTTGAAATGTCTGCATTTAGGCTGTATATGGCCTGTCCTAATATTAAAATTTAGAATGGTGCAAAAAGATATTTTTTTCTAATCAATTAATGTCAAAAAAGTGATTTTATTTAAGATTTTAGCAATTTTTTTTTAGGTAGTTATAATCATGAAAAATAGTAATATAATCACCTTACTATTTATTTTGTGTGTTGTATCTTCCAGCTTTGCTTCTGGACCATTTAATACTTTGAAGAAAGCAGAGAAACTAGTTACAAACTGCATGGTTGATTGTTTTGACAATTGCCCCCAGGAGATAATCCTACTTATGCTTGAAAAATGTGAAGCAGGTTGTATGAAGGGTAAGTTAATGTTTAAACGTCATCTGTAAGTCACATAAGTTCTATAACATTTTTACCATATTAAGTATTAGACTATTTTCAGGGTTGTTGAAAGACCTTGAATCCCGGAATTTAAAAATTTAAGCTAAAATAATCTTGATTTGAAAAACAAAACAAAGGAATTTTGAACAAAAATCACTAAAAAACCTGTAATTTTAAACTATTTTTACATGCTAAGTAAATGAAATTTTGAATTGACACAAAAAATCTATCTTGTAAGTTATTTATGTTATCATAAGTTTGTTTTATAACAAATTTCAATTTGCTAAAAGGTATCTTTTCAATGGTGTTGTGCTATTTAAGGCTTTACCTTACTTATTTATAACATATGTTTTACTTATTATTTAGTTAGATTTACACTAAACTAAAAATCGAACCAAAAACTAGTACTTTTGAAAACCTTAAAAAATAGCTTTAAAACATTTGGCAACCCTGTATGTTTATTTCTTAAAAAAGATTTTTTTACTAATAATTTAACATTAGTAAAAAAACTTGTATTCCATATTAATTATAAATTTTGTTCTCAATTACTGTGTTTTCAAGAGTAATGTAGTACAGTAACTTGCTAGTTCAGTAGCATTTTTTAGCAGTTGTGTTCAAAATCCATTTGTTTTACTTTTAAATTAAAAGAATAGTTATCTAAAAGTAGTGATACAAAAATATTATTTTCTAAAATAATTTTTTTTGACAAATTAAATAAAACTAAAGGAATTGGAAGAAAGTTATGATCGCACTAACTGTATATCAAATCCAGTATTTTTTTGTTTAAAGCAATTATAATTCAGTTTAATTATTTAACATGATGACAAACAGTGCAAATTACATTTAATTAAAACATAAATTTGAAAGGAATAAGAAGTATATGTAAAATCTTGATATTTTACAAAACTATTAATAAATGTAATTGAAGTTAAATATTTAGAATAGGGTTGGGCAATGTTTTTAGTCAGGCCAGACATGGAAAAATATAGTCCTTGGCTGGCCCTGTTGTTTTATTTTATACAATTATTGATTAATTTTGTCAAAACAACAATTTTATGTGAGCTTTTTTTACTATATCTTTTCTAATCTCTTGTAAATTGTTTTTTCTTTATTCCTCTTCATTTCTTCATAGTGTAAGTTTAAAAATTCGGTTTAGCATGCTGCATTACCGTTGCAGGTCGGATTTGACTTGATTTTTTTAAACATTGGCAGGCTTGACAGTCAAGCCCTAATTTAGAACTAGATGCTCTTAAAAAAATTGTTTTGGTCTAACCAAAAGCTTTTTGTTGTTAGCAAGTTCTTTTTAAAACATTTTAATAGCTTTTCATAATGATTTTACCCGGCAGCTACTTATAATTTTGCTAAGACAGCCCTCCTTCTAGGATGACAGACTTTATGTTTACAACATCAAGAATATTGGTAGCTCTTAAACTTAAATTATTGCCACCAACATATATTAGCTCATCCTCTTCTATGTAATAATCTCTTCTTTTTTTTACTGGTTGCTGTTCTTTAAAATATCTGCTCCTAATATTTCTCCTTGAAGCATTTGACTGCTTTCATGATCAATGCCCATAAATTTATTTATATTCTTTAAGAGGCATAATTTTGAAATTCTTAAAACGCTCTTAAAAGATCAATTTATTGTTGTTGAAGGTATCTGTAATAGCACTAAATAAACTTATTTCATGCGTTCAGAAAGACACTTTTGATAGTTTCAATAATAACTTCTCTGATTTCTCTTTAACGTAGTTTGCTGCGTCTAAAAGAGTTGCAGGTCTGTTATGACAAACATCATCAGATTCTACGAAGTTTTTTTTTGCTTTCTTTCAATGGTAAATGTTTTTGCTTTTAGTATTTTTTGTGTAATAGTCATCGTAAACTTTTGTGGTTTTTAACATGTATTAGGTTTAAGATAGCTCAATAAATAACAGGGTTTCTTGAGTAAGCAATGTTGATTTTGTAGCATTTTGTATTCAAAAAGCAGTCAAGCGGGCAGATTACTGTTTTATATATTATAAATTAGAACCACATCTAACGTATCAACAACCATAGGATACAAGTTTCAAATACTTTAATCAAATAAATATACTATTTTAACACTTCTATGGGTTTAAAATTGGTCACCAATGAACTATAACCCCAAATAAATTCAATTTATATCAATTATGTATTTTATATTTGAGCTGGGTAAGGTACAACCTGTCCGAGCCTACCACGTTGTGTCTTATAGCTGCACAAAATGAAAATTATTATTATAAATGTTTTCAAAAACTTTGTTTATTTATTGACTACCTAATTAATTTAAACTTTTTTTTTTAACTTTTATGGTACAATATTTCAAAATTACATGGCCTGCTTTGACTTATTTTAACAAGTCTGACCTGCAAAAAATTTCTCTGGTAAATCTAGCAAGCTGGCTGGAAAAGTTTCACTTACCTAGTTTGTAATAAAAAGTTGTACAACTATATCAACTCTAAAGTCAGACAATATTTTATATATCTTACCGAGTGTTAATTTTACAAATATTTATTTTGAAAATCTTCAAAGTGCAGACCACAAAAACTTTGGTAGTTAACTTCTACACTGAAAATATCAAATCTGGTTTATCCAGCTTATGCAATTTAAACAAAACCTAGCTAATTTAAAATAAACTTGGCAATTTACTAACTACGTTTTGTTTGTAACAGGCGGTGAACTGGATCTGACCAATGAAGTTTGCGTGAAATGCACCAAGGAAACGCTCGGGGAAAATTGCAGAGGGTGTTTGGAGAAATGCGCTTATGCCAAATTCGAGCAGATCAAGCAAGAACTTTGAAGTAAATGTTTTTTCTTATGCTAAATTCTTAAATTATATTATAATACTTAATACTATGCCATTATTTGATTGTTTAAAGTGTATAAAAATTTCAGAATAACTTTTATTTTGTGTAAACTTTAAATTATATAAGAATACTTATTTATTTTTTTTGACTATTTACCAAGAACCGTTTTATAGGTTGGCTGATATAGAAAGAAATCATTGAACCCAGTTTTCGCATGTCACCATATATATAGATATTTTTACTGTAATTTGTTTATACTTAAAGCTTATACTGTTTTTTACTAATAATGTTAGAATATAAATAATTAATTTGTGATTACCTTTAGTTTGAAGCTTTTATAAGTTTTTCGCACAGTGTTTTTAGTTTTTTATACACTGACATTAAACTTAAAAATGAAAGTCAGAAGCAAATGTGTGATTTTTTTAAATTTCAAAATTTCTTTTTTATTGCTTTTTTCTGGTTTACAGTTTGAAGTAAATATTATTAATTGTTAAAATTCAATCTATATTAATCCCATTTTTCAAGTGTTACAAGTCTTTTAATTATAAAGGTTAACTAATTCTATTGCTGCTACTTAAGTATTAGTACTGGTGTTAATATGTAAATGAGTTCAATAAAAAATATTTATTTTGTATTTGTTGTTTTTAGCTCTTAAAAATAGCAAAGTTTATTAAAAGCTTTATAACTAGTATGTACTAATCAAGCTTAACAAAAATTTGTTTGCATACTTAAAAGCTTTTATTTTACTAATAAGTTTATAAATTGGAATTCAGTTGATAGTTGATAAAATACTTGAAAACATTTTGGTAGCTAAGCGTTCCACATTACTTTTTCTTTTGATTATAAAACTTATGTCAATAAAAGTAAAAGTGATTTTTTTATATAGTTAAACTAAAACAATTTGCTGCAATTTAAATTGCAAATAAAAAAAGCATGTTATCTGCTTAAAAATTTGTACAACAATAACTACAAAACATTATCTTGATAATAATAATTTATTAAATTTTTTGTTAGATGTTTGCAAAAATAAGGTTATCCGCACCACATAAATTTTAGGGAAAAAACAAGCAAAAATCAAGGAATCATATACACATAAAAATTTTCATATTTCCCACTTTTAAGTCATTTTTTTCACACTGATTAAAACGAAATGCTTTAATTACTCGAGCGTCAAATTTTGTTTTTAAAACACTGACGTAACAACCATTAGCATTTTGACTACTTTTGTATATATACTAGTGTATACAGTAAATTCTTAACATTAGTAAACATCTACAAAGTTTTGTTTTGAAAACGCCTTCTTTAATTTTTCAAAAATACCTAGTTTTATTTTATTGTTATAATTTGTGTTGTAACATGTTAAGGTATTGAAAAAGAAGTGAGGTTTTTTGAAGTAAAATGAGATTAAATTATACTTGATTGGTTTGAACATAATTGCTAGGTTTCTATCATAAAACCTTAAAATAATTACTTAAGCATAGTGTTTTAATTTAGTACAAACTTATTCGTTATCCTGAACTCCTTATTTCTTGAATTCTGACAAACCAACTTTATAATTGTTTGTAGTGAGGGTTTTTGAGAAGAAAAGATGAAAACATAGAAAAATACAAGTTGTTTATTTATTGATAGAAAATGAGAAAAAAGATTTTGCATACGTTTCTCTATTTACTTTTTTAGCTTTGTTTAACTTGAACGTTTAAAACGAAATTTAAAAGTTGTCATTTATGCACCTAGAAAACAAGGTTCATACGCGTTCGACAGTTTTTATTAGTACAAATGCTTTAAATGTTTCGGAGATTCTATAAGAAATTTAAGATTTATTTTAAGTGAAATACTAAATTTTGATCTTATTATAAATAAGCATTTGGTATTTGTAGCACAGCACTCTGAAAGTAGAATAACAAATGTTTTTACCGGTTACATGACAGTTCAAGTTCAGAAAAAAATTCTTATGATATTTGCCAGTTTCCATTTACAAAAAAATGAATTAAAAAAATATAATATTTACTATAATGTCTTTTTTAAAACGTTCCACTAGTAAAACTGATTGTCAACATAGTTTTATCCGAATATAAGCCCGATTGGGCGCTGACAAACTAAGGTTAGGAAAATATCAGTCCAAAATTACAATGTTTTTGTTCGAACCTTAAAGAAATAGCTCAGTTTTACCTAAAATTAATAACTATTAATTAGGTCAGCCAACTAATATATTACTTTTTTTAAAAACTGAATTTAAGTTGTTCTACAATTTAAATTAAAAACAAATTTAGTTTTTTATGAATTTATCAAACACTATTTTGATAAAAAACCAAAGTAGTAACCATAAATCTAATACTTTTGTCAAAATAAAATCCGGGTTCATACGCGTCAGGCTTTATTAGTTTTTTTTTGGAAAATGTCAGTTAGCATGGTCGAAAAATTATTAATTTAAAAAAAAAGGTTAAAAATGATTTATTTTGAAATATACTACAATTGTGAATTCTTTTTAATTTAAAATATGGTTTTTGCAGTAAACTGTCATCTTAATAAAACTAAAAAGTATTAGAGAAATGTTAAAATTCAACTAAATTTGGCAAAAACTACGTCTGAAAGAAGTTAAATAGTATATAAAACAAGAATTTTCTCATTTGGTTTTAATAAAATTTAACATGAAAACTTTCTATTGGAAATCTAACTATACTTATATATAGCTTCAAGTTTATTTCTTGAAAAGTTAGTTCATTTCAAATTCGAACAAAAACATTATCTTAAATCTTATACTAACAACTCAGCTTTTTGTTTACAAAAATATTTGTTTATACTACCGAAACACTTTGTAGTATTTAACTTGGTCGGGTCAAAAATGTTTTGTTCAAAAAATTACAAAAGTTCTTTTGTTCTTTTTCAAAACACGAAAACTTACCTGCATAAATTAATTGTAAACTTATACTATAAAAAAGGTCAAAACACTCCAAATAAACTCAAAACAAAACAGCGATGTTTTATTTTTGTTTACATTCTTCTGTATACTCACTCTACCATTTTTGTAGTAATTTTTTTCGAACAAAAACTTTGAGCTTAGTTTCAGACGGTTTGGTTGTGATAGACTATTTCCGTTCTTTTAAGTTATCTTATTACAAATATAAAAACTTTTTAAACTTTCATAATCTTAAATCAGATTATTATTTCTTTTTGGGTACATTTTTTTTTAAGAACATACTTATTTAAATGTAAAATTGCTGTTTATCTTAACAGTTGAGCTGTAAGCTAAAATCATATTAATTCTTAACAAATATTAACTTTTTTATTTTCAGTATTATGTTAAAAGAACTTTTAGTTAAATTTTTACGTTAAGCAAAACGTTTGTAACTTTTAGTTATGATTGCTAGTTTTTAAAAACTTAGGTAGATGTTTTAAGGATATTAAGACACATTGTTTGACATTTTATAAGGACTTATACACAATTTAAAATAATTAAGTTATCTAAATTAACGATAAAAGAATATTACCAAACGAACAGAGTTTTGTTATGTATGCAATTTTTTTTTCCTAAGTTTTAAGTAAATATCTATAGTTTCATTGAAATTTTTTTTATTTTATTACTATTTCTAAGCTTTTAAGTTAATTTATTATTAATTGTTATTACTTGAGCTTAATTTTAGATTCCATTAAGTTGTTAGTAAAACAAGTAATTTATTGCTTGTTAAATATCTGGAAAAATATTAAAATTTGTTTTGTTACAACAATAAATTTTCATAACTCTTTTATATACTGCATGCATAATTTGTTGTTACTCAGCTTTCGGTGGTTTGTTTGAACTTAAAAATATATTTGTTACTGTAAAGTTTTAATATTTTGATATTCTGTTATTACGGAGTT
Source organism: Thalia democratica (assembly GCF_965202585.1). Lineage (NCBI taxonomy): Eukaryota > Metazoa > Chordata > Thaliacea > Salpida > Salpidae > Thalia > Thalia democratica. The sequence continues at coordinate 22,151,313 of NC_139173.1, read as the reverse complement.
GCTCAAAAAAAATCAATCAAAACTTTTATAAAAAGAGTAAAATTTCGAGATTTTAAATTTTGATTAATTAGATTAATTTTGGTTTAAAAATGAGTGTATTTTTAAATTCATGCCAATTAAAACTATTTCACAAGAATTTACTTTTTTTTTATTTAAATAAGATGTGATTAAATATAAATACTTCAAAGAAGTAATGTTAATGTAAAAAATAATAATATATTTCATATCAAACAAACTAAGTAATGTAATCACTTATGTGTTCTAAAATGTACCAATTTTAACTAAACATTGAAATATAAATTAAAGCAAACAGTATAAAAAATGCAAAACATCAAAAAACGATCAAGTAATAATAAATTTGAGAATGGAGGAAATCATATGGTAAAAAATGACAAAAACAATGTAAAGTTAAAAAAAGAAGTGAGCTTTTGCTTTAAAGAAGTATATAAATGTACTTTTACCTTTTTATTTTGAATTTATAAGTATAAATTTCAAAATAAAAATTATGAGTACGTATGTCCTTATTTTGGTTTTTTATATATTATTTAAATTTGTTCCCTAAAAGTATAGTTTTGTCTAAATAAATGTCTGATGATCTAGTCTTTATTCGAAAGCTTGTTTTTTAGCTTTCAAAAGAAAACAGAAAAAATTATTTGAATTTGCTTACATGTATCTAATCTTTGATAGCTTTAATTAAAAATGTTTGATACTCAAAAAAAATTTTTTTAAGTAAATTATTCTTATCTTTTATTTTTTTAATTTAAATTGTAAAATTCAAACAACAAGATTTACAATGAATTTTTTTAAATTTTGTCTTACTAACAGCTTTAAACTCTTGAATATATCTACATTTGAAAAAATGTTGAATGAGTAAACTATAATTTAATCTTAATTAAAGTGTTTTTAGTTTTAAGTTTTATATATTTAAAAACTGCTTTCAAAAAATATTTGATTTATTAACTTTACGTTTTTTTTATTATCTAGCTTGGAATATTTGGCGGGATTTCCATAGTAGTAGGCACTATGATAGGATCTGGAATATTTCTTACGCCAAAGCAAATTTTACGACAATCTAATTCTGTAGGAGCAAGTTTGTGCATATGGGGAGCTTGTGGACTTCTTGCAACATTAAGTAAGTTTTATTTATTTTATATATATTTTTTTAATTTGTTAAACTGTAAAAGTTGTTGTTTTTCATGCTTTACAAAAATATTATATCTTATAATTTGAAATTTTGTTTGCATAAACTTTTTCTTACAAGATATATACCAAACAGTTCTGATATTTTATAGGTGCGATTAGTTTCATAGAGCTTGGACTGATGATAAAAAAGTCCGGAGGAAAATATCAATACATATCTGCTGCGTATGGAAAGGTTGCAACTACTTGAAAAAAAACTTAAATTTTGTATATTTGTTTTTATTAAAACAACAAAAAGTTTGAAATTTTATAAAGCAATATGTACATCTGTAAGAAAAACATTAATATAAACAATTTTTTGTGCAATTGTAATAAAAAACTATAACTAACAAAAATTAGCACACTATCGTAAAAAAATACTTTTTAAAATTACAGGCTATCGGATTTTTATATCCTTGGGCCAGTTTGGTCATTTTGAAACCATCAGGCATGGCTTTGATATCTTTGGGATTCGCAGAATATGTCACTGCTCCATTTTATCCAGGGTGTGCGGCCCCTCTAAGTGTACAAAAGTGTACTGCAGCTTTTTGCATAAGTTAGTTTTCTAGTTTCATGTACTTTTTTTTTCTAATTTTTGATTTTTTGTTTATCAACTGCTTATTTTCCAGTAAGCTCGCGATCTTTTGATAGTTAAAATATGTAAGGTTTTTATTCGAATCATGCAAAAAATGGAAGTTTTATTAAAATTATTAAAAGAAATCGTGGATTTATTCATACTAGATCGATCACAACTTAAGGAAATATTTACTTAATGTTTGTTTTAAGTAATTTTTTACTATTCTCGTTTGTTGTTTACAAACTTTAAATTGCTTTTATTCTTTTTAATTTTATAAACAAAAGAGTTTTATAAAGCTTTCATGTTTAACTGGTTTTTGTTTGTTTAATACAACGATAAATATCATTAAACTTTAGTGTGGCTTAAATGCACAACTACTTTAACTAAATGAAAATATATTTAACTAATGCTGAACAAAATTCCTCCAAACTAAAGTATATCCTTAAGAAAAAAAAAATTTAACTAATAATAAACAAAAACTAATTTTTAATGAACTCTTTTTATAGTTTTTTACAATTACAAATATTTTTGCTTGGTAATATTTTAAAAGATTATTTTTTCTATAAATAGGTCTCTAAAATACTTTTTTATAACTTTGTTAATTCCTATTAAGAAGTTCATTCTTTTTCAAAAAGTAAAACTTAAAGGTCGAAAACTCGAATATAAAATACTACTTATAAAAACTGACTACTGTGTAAAATAATTTTATGTAATAAAATTTTGGTGTGTTGCGAGAAAATAAATAAATCTAAGTTAATGTGAAATAATCTTTGTAGTTGTAGATTTTTAATTCTAAGTCAAATGAATTGATATTTAATTGTGAGTTAAAAGAGTGAACATATTGTTTAAAGCAAGCATTAAAACATATAAAATTATTCATAAAATATATTTAAGTAATACCTTTAACTATTTTATTTAGAATGTATAAACTATGATTTACAAAAAAAAAAAAAAACTAATATCTGTGAATCGATACTGTTTAAAAACAAAATCTCTAGGTTTGAAAACTAGCTTAAATACTAGTAATTTTAGTTTTACTAAAAATATTTAAACCGACATACCAAATTAATGTTAACTATATTTGTATTTAAAACCTTCAGTTCTAATCACCACCATCAACTGCTTGAGCGTGAAGGTTTCAAATCGACTTTCGGTGTTCATGACGGCAGCAAAAATTACCCTGATAATTGCCATCATCTTCGGTGGATGCGTGATGCTTGCTCAGGGAAGCAGTGAAAATTTTTCAAACGGATTTGAAGGCAGCACTTTGTCTTATTCAGCTGTCGCGCTGGCTTTTTACAGCGGAATGTTCAGCTACGATGGATGGTGAGATGTTACCTTAGTTAATTTTTTCTTATAGATCTGTAAAGTTATAAATTTAAACTTTTTATTGAAGAAATTTTTATTATTATTAATAATTTACTTACCATTAGCATTTAAAAAAATTTTTTAAATAAATAAGATTGTGTATAAATTAAAAAAAATAATTTAAAACATAACTCATCACAAGATAGTTTGGTAAACTAATTAGCTAAAAATCAAAGTCAAAGTTTTAGTTTAATTTAAAAAGTAATTAACTAAAAAAAAATGCTTAAAGGGACCAGCTGAACAATGTTACTGAAGAGTTGAAAAATCCTGTAAGGTTTGTATAATGATCGTAAGATAAACTTTTAAATAACATTTAGTAAACATGGGTCTAATTGTTGTTTATTTTTTGTGAAATTAACAGCTCACTTTTATTTACTTAAAATTATAATTTTAAACTAACTATATTTATAAGCTTTGACAAATCTTTTCGATATAGTGACAACTAGGATTTTTCCATGTTATTTTATAAAAAGCATGAAGTTAAAAACTGTAAAATATTACAACTATACTTTTTCGATATGTACTTAGTTTTGGGATTGTATTATGTTTAAATTTGGTTTTTACTTTCTGAAAATATTTTTTACCTATAAAATACTTGTTAAACCTGTAAACTATACGTTTTTTTTTGGATGCTTCTTAGATTTATTTCTCATTTGTTTCAATATAGTTTGTCGTAATATTTATTTGAAATGAAAAGAACAAAGCTTGAATGCTTTTAGTAAAAAAGGATAACACTTATAAAAATGTACAACTAACATCATATTTCAGTTATGATTTTTAAATTATACAGACTAATATTTTCTAATTTCAGAAATTTTCCACTAGTACTAATGTTAGGCGTTCCTCTGGTCACTTTGTTCTACATTATGGTCAATATAGCTTACTTTACAGTGATGACACCGGCCGAGCTGCTCGCCTCTCCAGCTGTTGCAGTTGTAAGTTTGATTATAACGTCATACATCTAATTTTATGACGTGCAGCAAAAATTCACATTATGTTTCATAAACAAAAGTGATGATAAACTGATTATAAAAGTAAAACAGACAAAGTTGAAAATAAAGTTAATCAAGTTTTTGAAAACAGTTTTCTGGTTAATTTTTAACTAAGTTGGCACAACTTACAGACCTTTGGCGACAGAGTGTTCCAGGTTGCAAGTTTCATTGTTCCATTAGGTGTCGCATGCTCAACTTTTGGTGCAGCAAACGCGATTTCTTTCGCAGGCGGCAGGTTTTTTTTTACTTTGATAGTTTTATGAAAAGAGAGCCATAACAGTAATTTCAAATTAAAGGTATATATTTTGGTTGTGCTTTTAACATTTTATACTTCATTCAATTTTGATATCTTTTTAAAAATATGTTTATTTGCTTAATCTAAAATAAACTGATAACAAATGTTTAACAAACTTATAAATTCTTTAGGTTAACCTTTGCAGCTGCAAGAGAAGGTCAAATGCCTCATTTTCTTTCCTATATCAGTGTGAAAAGATTGACCCCATCTCCAGCTATTTTAGTTAATGTTAGATTTTTTGATTAGGAAAAGAGTAGAGGTTTCAAGAATTACTTTATTCAGTGCTTTTCACTTAAAACTACTAAAAAATATTTTCGGCCCAAGTCAAAACATTTATAAAATCTAACTGCTTGTTTTACAACTTAGTACCAAAACACTTATTTGAAAAACAAACATATGAATCCAGTTACTTTTACAGTCGTTTATTGCATTGGTCATGATTTTACCAGAGTCTTCTTCTTTTTCCACGATCATCAACTACACCTCATTTACTTCCTGGATATTTTACGGAGCAGCATTTCTATCTATAATAGTCTTGAGGTACAGACACCCAGAATGGAATAGACCATATAAAGTAGGTTTTAGTTGCTCTTACTTCGATTTTAATTTGAAATAAAAAAACGTAAAACCTAATGAAAACTTTACTTAAAGTAAGTTAACTTTAGTTAAGATAAATAATGACTTTACTATCCGATGTTTAATTAATATCTTCTGAACTAAAATTCAGACTAAATATGTATTTCTTGTGTTAGGTCAGATATGATTTCTGTCGTCCGCATAGTAAAATCACTCATAAAATAATTATCTTACAAACTTACAGGTTTGGTTGATAATTCCTGCATTCTGCTTTTTAGCGGCTGTTTTTCTCGTTTTAGCTCCAATAATTGAAGATCCAAAAATTGAATACTTGTACGCCGCTTGCTTTATTTTAGCTGGATACATTTTTTACATACCGTTCGTACATTTCAAGAAAAAACTTCCTTTTGTCGGTTAGTAGAAAAAATCTGTAATAACTCTTAACTATTAAATGTTTTTCAAATATATGTTGTAAGACAAAACACTTGACAGTATATTCAAAGTATTTTTAAAGTTTAAAACTATGTAGGCTTAGTGCATAGATCAGGTCCGGCAATTTAGTTTTAGATAAGTTTTAAACATCTTCATATACACTTTATTGTGTTTTCAAACAAAGTAAATTAAAAAAAAATGTGTTTTGCCGCGTAAAAACTCTATATTACTTTCTTTAACTAAATTTATAACTTAAGCAATGTGTTAACAAGTATAATTGAAATTAATAAAAAAACTAAACAAAGACATTTATTTTCATTCAAAGTTTTGGACTAAATGTTTGAACTGTATTTTTAGTTGCTGTTAAAATTTTGCATATCATTTATAAGTAATTTAAAAAACCACATATTGTAGATAGTTTTTTAACTATATTTAAAATATAGCACTATACAAAGCCAAATCCAGTAAAATTAAAACTTTGAAATTGAAAACTAAAATATTTTGATTTTAGCCTTATTCAAATCGTTTATATACTTTTTCAAATACAGATTCATTCTCTTCATTCATGCAACAACTTTTGGAAATTGTTCCTCCTCCGTTAGTAGATAAATTTGGAGAAGAAAAACAGGAATTAGACTACTTATCAACAACCAAACAAAAAGCGATGGTCATAAAAAACAGCTTTTAAACTACAAAACTATCCATAAAGTTAAATCCAAGTCGTTTGAAAAACAAATAAACATTAATAAAGTAAAAATTTTCACTAGCAATTTTTTTTTCTTTTGACGAAGTATCATTTTTTTTACGTTTTTTGTTTTCACGATTTAGAGAAATTGTAAACATACATGAAGTTGACTAGTGTGTTTTTTTTACTATTTTTCAGTATTTATTTGATTTAAGCAAACAGATGTTTAAATAGACTCAAGTTATGAACAATCAATAAAAACATAAATTTGTAATAGTTTGTTTTTATTTATTACAACTTTATACATCTGAACAGTTAAGAAATGTTTTTTTAAATATAGTTATAGTTTTATAATGATAAGTAAATGTAAATAAAAAAATTACTAATTTCAATTTTTTACTAAATTGTGTATTTTAAAAACACAAAAAAGAGTAATTATACAAAAGAATAAAACTTAAAATTTTACATTTCGTTTTGAATATATAAGTTATGTATAAAGTTGTAATATATACAATAACTATATCTATTATATCCTAGAAATATACTGTTATAATGACTAGTATTATAAAATGACTAATACAAAAATATGCTCTAAGTTTTGGTGAAAAAAAACATTTAACATAATTAGTCAACAAAGATTTTTCTGAAGTATACTCATAACTATTACTTCAACTCATAAAACTTTTTTAAACAAAATTTTACGAATTTACTAAAAAAAACTAGACCTTGTGCTAATTTTAAGACCTAAACATTTAGAGAAGTATAAACAATTATTTATGTAATTAGAAAAAAAAAGGCTGTATGAATATATTTATAAAAAAAAAATTTGTTTAACTAATTATGTTTTAATACGACTTGTTAAAGGTCAGGAGAATACTTAAATTTTTAATCAAAATTAAGTTGTTTTCGGCTAAAGCGGTTTTGTTATTGAAGTTTTATAAAGTACTGATTAATCGTTAAATATTTTGTTTTTGAATTGAATATAACATCTTGTGATGACTTTAAAAACCGAGGTTGTTAGCTTCATAATCATAAGCTACAAAAATATTATATTTTTAAGTTTTGAAAAAAGTTAGCCGAAAGAAACTATCACTTTTTTAAAGTTAATAGCGTAATTTAAATCAAAATTTTTTTTTCTCTCATTAAACATAAACAACAGGGTAAAACGGGATATTTTTAATTCTTCTTTAAAACACATACTTACTTTAACTTTTACTGTTTTTATAAAAACATTTCAAAAAGGTATTTATATATATCTATTATTTTTAAATGTTTGAAGTTCATACAAACCACCCATTAACTATTAGAAATAAACTTGAATGTAATGCTCACATTTTTAACAATTTTTAAACAAAATTAATTACATGTGCTTTTTAAACTCTAGAATAAAATCTCTTTTAACATAATTTTGTTATTTATGATGAAATTAATTTAAATAGTTTTGAAAGCGGTTATTTGGTGAACTTACTTCAAAACATTAGAAAAAACATACTGACTTAAATGTTTATTTACCTTTCAAAAATTTTACAATGCTTTTTAAAAACCATGAAGCGTTGTGCATTTTTAATCAATTTACGTTTGTACTAAAAAAACTTTGTTGTTTTTAATAGATGCTAAAAACTATAGAAACAAGCATTTAAAAAAAAAAAAATTAAAAACAAACTTTGAAGAGAAAGTTTAAGTTATGAAGTAAAAACAACATATATTTTTGCTTTAAATTTATTATCCACGATTTTTTATTTCGTAAACACAAAATTCAAAATACTTTTTATAAAAAACTAAGAAATTTAAGTAGTTTCGAATAAAAAACTTAAATACGTATGTATGTATTCGCGATTTAATACTTTAATTGAAACCTATTATCACCAACAATTGTGTTTTATAACTATTAGGATGTAAGTCCTACAAAATATTTCAAACTTAATAGACTATACTAACTAGTGTTTAATATTTATTTTAAATTCACTAAAATTAATAACTTTTAAAAAATAAAAACATAATTAAACCTTTATAATTAAAAAACAAACACTGTTGATATAAAAAATTATACTTCAAACTTATAAATTAAAGAAAAAATAAATTAAATTTCATTACAGCTGGTTTTAAAGTTTACTGAATTTTCTATAAGTATACTTTCATGTGAATGCGTCAACCTTTTATATACTTTGAAAGATGAAATTTAATTAATCTCAGAAAACGACATAAATTCAAAATTACGTCCTCAATAAAAATTACTTAATAATAAAACGTACAAATTAAACAAGTAAAGTTATGTAATAAGTATGTACCTTTAAAAATAAAAATAAATGTTCAAAAGACGAAATATATATAAAACACTTCTTACTTAGCTGTAGTGCAAAATGAACAAAAATTATGGCATGCCACACATACTCTAATAAAAATATATCCATAGGAAGTTAAGGGTTGTTTCAATGGACATGACCAACACGTTTGCTATTGACCACTTCAAACAGAAAATAATATACAAAAAGAAAAAATTAGTTGTAAACGACTGCATACCATTTACAACCATATCTGAAAAGTTGTTTTCTAATTACTTAAGTAACAGCTTTATGGATGACTATTTAGTTAATGTTAGATTACATTAGAGTTTTACAAAAAACAATGCTACGTAAACAATATATAATATTTTAATATATTTTTGATAAAATATGTTAGACAATGCAGTACATTAAAAAATATAATCAAATGTGTAGGAGAACTATGGTTAGTTATATAAAAATTAACTTTAACTACCAAGCCATATATTATAAAAAACAACTACGTTATCTTTATTTCCATCATAAAAGCCAGTATTGATGATAACTAAAGCATCATTAAGTATTTTTTGTGGAAAAAAATTTAGAAGATAAAACTGAAGAAATAAACTTAAAAAAACTTTTATACTTATACAAGACCAGCTTGCCACTAAAACAACTAATTGTTAATACTAAAAATACTCAACTTTATTTACTTTAGTTTAAACAATAGTAAAACTATATAAATATTACATTAAATTCTTTTTTCAACTTATTCAACAGTTTTCTTTAAAAAACTTTAAAAATATATAACACCAACTGTAGTCAAAATACTTGTCTTTTATTTACAAATGAATTAAAAACTACTTAAACACCATATTAACTACTTTTCTGTTTGTTTTTTCTTATATGAGATTAATTAAAATGTTAAAAAGGAGCTTTAACATATTATGCTTACCAAACTTGTATTGTAAAAATGTCATATTCAAAAGCAAACTATATAACTAGTTTTATTTATACACACTTACAGTTTTGGCGTAAATATACATACTTTTTAATCTTAGTTATAGTTTTTTTTGATTATTGCTTAATTTAATATTTAAAAACTTAATTTTGAAATTACATGACTAAGGAAATAAAATAAGAAAAAAAAACTAGTTGCTTTGTTGTAAGATAAGATGCATATAAGTAGGAATAAGTAAATTGCCAGGTAACTAAGTTTTTAAAATTTAATAGATTAAACAAATGAGTAAAAAATTATAAGAATTAAAAATTATAAGATTTTTTATAAATTAAAAATTTCAAAACTAACAAGTTGATAAAAAACGCTGATGTCAAAACATAAAACAGATTATTTGTGTTTATAAAATGTGACAGAATTAGTTCTAATAAAATAGTAGTTAAGAGAAATTAGAAATGAAATATGTTACGGAAAACAAAAATATTCAGAAATTAAGTTATTTACTGTTAAAGTAGATAAAATTATCAAAATTAAGCCTTTAAATTACATATTCTTTAAATTAAACTTTGAACTTATACAAAAACTTACTTTTTCTTGTACTCATACATAAACCAGAATCATAAGCTTTGTTGATGCTAATTAAAGCATTAGTGACTTTCCAGGAAAGGACAAAAACTATGAAACTTTCAAATTGGTATTGACCTCTTACACGCCTATGAATTAGTGTAATACTTCCAGACTCAATAATATATCCAAAAATTTCAGCATTTGTTATTTTGTTGTACATTATGCCAGAAAGAAACATAGTAATAGTAATCTGTGAAATTAGTTTCTTTTAGTAATTCACTTATTTAGTTTATTTAACCTTTAATATACAACACTAACTTTAAAAAATGCTACTGTTTTAAGAGAATGTTTGTTTTGTCTAAAAAAAATTTTTTTTTTCATCCAACTCGTTTTTGAAAGTATAAATTGTACAAAATACTAAAGTTCTTTAATAATTAAAAATAAAAGTAACATAAATTTTATATTTTAATACTAAAAAAAATAATCTATTTTTTTATTTATAGCAAAAGAAATACTTATTATCAGTACATATAATGTTTTAATTGTGTATTTTATTTTTTACATAAAATAAAACACAAGCAGAGGGCACCCAAATATTATAAATCAGCCTTTTTTTGTTAAAACGTTTTTTATCAATTCCCGTTTGAATCATTTCCAACTTAAATCAAATTTAACCTTTTCAACTCTCAACAGATGTTATCATACCACAATTTGAACTTATGTTTACCGAAAAAGTATGACATATTTCAAATAATTTTAATTTGTAAGAAAGATATACTTAACTTTATGAAACAATTTGTTTTTATTAATTTGGAAGTTATAGTTGTTTATATTGTAAGCTAGTCTAAATTTAGATACATATGTAAAACATAAACAAAAAAGCTATTCTTTTTTATAATACAAATTAATAAATAAATAAAAAACATTATTGAAAAGTATACATTATGTAAAATAATTTATTATTTTCACCTTGTATCAATGAAATATAACAATTTTAAAGTTTCGGTCAGAATAATAATATAATAAAATAATATATACTTCAGTAAAAACATCTGATTAGACTAATTTTCACTTTTTCATTTATTTTAAAGCAAAAAATAGTTATGTTAGAAAAAAAAAAATTTTTGATTTTAACGCAACTCACCAATATAATTTTATAAACAGATTCAGAATCCAAAATAAAGCATGAAAAGAAATCATCTCCCCACAAAAATTCAAAAATTAAGAAAGCAGTAATTAAAATTGCTAGTAGAAGAGATAAAAAATGTATTAAAAACTCTATCATTTATTAGCTGCAAAGTTTATTAAAGATAACTTTATACAACTAAATATAAAACACCTTTTAATAAAATACCACACTAAATGTAATCTAAAAATTACATTCAAAAAATAAAAACACTAAAAACTAAAAGCCAAGTGGGGTTTACTTTGTTTTTTACATTTGTTTTTCTTATTTTTTATTCAAATATTAGACTCTAACACAACTGCTTAACAAAATTTATAGTCACTTTTGAGATAGAAAAGAATAAAATGGGTGAGTTCAATAAATTTTTTTGGAAAGGCTAAGACTAACAAAAGCAAAAAAAAAAAGGGCCAAACAGGGTTGCCACTCTTTTAGTCAAAAAATCTTCCCTGAGTGACCAAAAACTTCCATGAGTAACCTTAAACTTCCCTGAGTTTTTTTTAAATCATTAAAAAAAAATTTTTTATTAAAAAAATACCATGTTAACTCTGAGAATATTGAAGAACTTGTCGCATGGCTAAGAAATTTCTAAATGAATAAAATTAACATTTTTGAACAAAATATTGAAAATGAATTAACTAAATCTCATTCTATTTCTAGATCTAAAAAAAAAAGTCTGAGAATTTTTTAGAATAAAACAAAACTGCCCTGAGTTTTTCTGAGTTTAAAAAAAATCAAAATTCTCTGAGTTTCACTGAGGTTTTCTATAACTTAAAAAGTCCCTGAGTTTTCCTGAATGAGTGGCAACCCTGTGAGCCTTTATACGAGACTAAACATGATTTTTTTTTAGAAATCCACTAACCCACAAGTCCTTAACTATGTTTTTATTATTAAATTGCAAGGTTGCTACACTTTTAAGTAAAAAAGCAACCAAAAACTTGCTTAAATCAAGTTGATGAAGCATTTAAGTTAGAGTAGCAAAAAACATAACTGACAAGTACTATAACAAAGCTTAGTAGTATCAAAAAGATTCTAACAATGTGGAAATTAAAATATTGTTGACTACAGAATCAAAAAATATATCCTGCTATTTAAAAAAAAGTTATATTATCCTGATCTTAGCTAAATGCTCCAAATGAGTCTAAGTTAGTGTGAACTTTTGACTGTCTGAAAACGTTTTTAAATTAGTTTCAGGACTTAAAGAGTTTTTCTTTAACCTTTAGTTAGCCTTGATGTGTGAAAACTGAATATTTTGATACTGTAAGTTGTAAAAAAAATTCAAACATCTGGTTTTTTGTTACCTGACATGGACCTAAATTTATTTCAAATTCTATGTGCAGTGAACTCTTATATAAAAAGTGTTATGCACATTAATAAAATTAGTAATTGTTTTTATTTATAAATACCATTAAGGTTTTGTATAGTATAAATTATATAGCTATACGTCTTAACTAAAAAAGATTGCTCAATTTACTGGAGTGTAAAAAGTTTATATTATAACTTATAACAGAAATGTAAAAAATAATATATAATAAATTTACAAATTCATTTTATAAAACTAGATTAGATCTTAATAAAATAAATTTGTAAATTTATTTTATATAATTTTTACATTCCTGTTATAAGCTATAGTATAGTATAAATTATAAAATCACTCTCATTTTGTTTTTAATGTCATAACTTTCATTAAACTTTTGTTTATTTACAGCTTTATTTGAGAACAGCATTAGTGTTTCAGATTGTAAATTACAACTTTGCCTTTTTAAGGTACTAATAGTCTTTTCTTTGGAACAACTTCTCTCAATAGGATTTGTTATTTTAAGATTTTGGCATAATAGGGCTTCTAAAATCTAAAAATTTCTAAAGTTAAAAAGTATTTTTAAATAATGAAAAAATTATTTTGTAAGCTTAATTAAATACCGAAAACTAATATAAACTAGTTTAAATAATTGATAACTTTCTGTTTTTAAATTGCAGTCAGCATTAGATAAAAAACAATTGTAACAATACTTTTTTTTTTTGAATTAAGAGAAGCTGTTTAAAAATTATAGTTGTTCATAAAAATCCTTTAGAATCACCTAAAAACATTTTTTAAGCATTAAGATTCATTAAAAAAAATCTTGAAATTATTAATCTAATCTTTTTGTGAACATTTTAGTGAACGCTATTAAAAACAGTGCATAAAAAGTTCATATTCTGAACTATTATAAGAAAAAAAAAGAGTGTAAAAGAAGTGTTTTTATATAAAGACGTAAACTTTTTTCTTATAACTATTTCTAGCAATCCAGCATGTTTATAAATTAAAACAGTTAATATTACGATCAAAAGTAAATATCGTCTACTCATTGAAACAAAAAATTCAATTCTTTTTCTAAAGGTTTTCGAAAACTTAATTATTATAACTTGTATTGAAATATTTTAAATACTAAAAAACAATTTCAATTAAATTCTATATAGATAAGTAGTAATATTGACTTTTAAATTATTAAAAATAAAAATACTATACTATATAAAATCAGTAATAAATACGACTTTAACACTATGAATGAAGTTATCAGCTGAAATACTTTTATTTTTTCTAAACAAAAGTCTTACTTCTTCAGTAATTAAAGTTTAATTTAATTTTTGACATTAAGATAAATTTTGTACTAAAAATTCGGTCTGTAATTAAGTTTAAACTATAACTTAAGTACATTAAAAAAACGACTAACTAATTAATGTATGTTTTTCTGATAAAGCTGACCAATTACAAAATTTATTTAAAACCCCTTAATTTCTAGTAGTAAAAAGTTCTTAAACTGCAAAAATAGTTATTCTTAAGTTATTTGATCACTTTTGAATTTAAATTAAATAATTTTTAAAGCTCGTAATCTTGCTCCGTTATATTATTGCTTTTTTAGTTTTAAGTAATTTTTAAACTTACTAGAATTAGGTGATCATTAAGAGATAAGAGTCTAAATTTTAGACACTATATAATTACTAGTAAGACTAATAAAATGTTAATTGAAATAGTTTAAACAAAACTATCGGGGAAAAAAAAAACTTCTTAAATCTATATAAAATAATAATAAAACGACATCGTCTAACATTTAACTCAAAATCCAAAGTTTTTTAGTTTAAGCTTTTTATGTAGAAATTACCTAGAATTAAAAAAATTACAACCGCTGTACAAGTTTTTAAAGTTTCAAATTATTTAGATTAAAAGTTTAGGTTAAAAATTGTTTCTTAGTCTAATATTTGAACAGTTAAATTTAGAAACATAAACTAACGGTTATAAGTTGAATATACAAACTGTATCTTATTTAAACTTTACTTATTAATATAGTTCTAAGAAGTCGACAGAGTTGTTTGAGTATAGCTTAAAAAAAGCAATACAGTAACAGAAAAAAAGGTTTTGTATAATGAGAGTTTTTTTTTGTCATTTGTATATAACAAAATAATAATTGTTATTCTTTTAACTAAAAGTTTTGTAAAATGAGCTTTTTGGAATATATACTTCTCAAAACGCTACTACAAGTATTCTTTAGATAAAATACTTATATTAAAACCTCTTATTAATTTATACTGTACTTTCATATAAGTAAAACGTAACCTATAAAATAAAGTAAGAAAATATGAATTTTAAAATTTTGCTTTTATACATTAGATTACTTATTAGTAACTTTAATGTAGTATGAATTACAAATAAAACTTTCTAATAACGTCTGTTATGTGTCATAAAAAAAAAAAAACTAATAAGTTTTATTATCTTTTTAAACAATCTAAATTACTTGATTTTTATCTAAAATTTCTTAGATATTTTAACAAGCTTTAACATAAATAGTTTTTAAATGTATGATGAGTATAACAAGTAATGTTTTTTGAGATCTAATATTAAGAACAGACTTAATTTTAAACATTTACTACAAATTGTTAGTTGACGAAGCTGTTGTCTTTCTTTTGTAAAATAAAATAAGTAGAAAATGCTTTAAATTTATTTTTTTTGCAAAAAAACACTACAACAAATGTCTATTTTATAGTTTTAAGTTTATTTAACAGTTTTTTATACCTATAGATTTTCTTGAAAACTTAATAAAGTGTAAAAGTTGGCTTGCAAAATAGTTAAAGTTATTCTATAGAGTATAGACATACATAGCAAAAACTATGTATAAAATGAACACTGTTTTTACGCATATTTTTACTCTTTAATTTTATCATTATACATAAATACTTAACTAAACTTAAGTAAACGTATCAATGGAAAATACTTAAAATAAAATATCAATTTTTTATCTATTATATTTTTTGTCAGTTTTTAGAAATTTTGTTTCGCTGTTCTCTTTAACCACTATGTTTTGTATTTATTTAATTATTTTACCTCATAGATATGACGTTAAAAGAGATTCGTGGTGTGCAACTCGATAACCGAAAGGTTCATCGTGTATCAGGTCCAAGGACCAAATATTTTGAGCGCATTTTTATCTGTCGTTCAATAAACTGTATCATCAATGTGCAGCAGTAGCATATAATGAATAACCATAACAAACAACTCTCTGAAGTTTACTCATAATAATGTTTTCTAATAAATCTTATTTTTGAAAACTTACAAAACAATATTTTATGCTAAACTTTATTATACTTTATACATTTAGCAAAAAGGTCGTAATAATGGTATTAGTACCATAGTACTTGCAGTTAACTCTTATTAATATTAAAAAAATATATGTTTGATTTTTTATTTTTACACAATTTATATTTTTCACACTCATTTGTATTTTTTTACCAAGTAAATAGTTTTTAAAATTTGTTTCTATACAATCCCAATTTTCAAGGTGTTTTTATGTATTTAACGAACAAACATTAGTTAAAAAACTAGCTAACCTGTTAGATTAAATCAAATAATTAAAAAAAGTTGTAGTTTTGGGTTAAAAATCTAAATATTTTTGTTAAGGCTATATACTTCACCGTATAAGATGTTTCTCAGCTTATCTTCTGGTTGAAGTAAAAATAAAGTATTTAAAAAGTTTGACGTTCAATTATTAACTACAACTTAAATTGTTGGTTAAAATTTTTACATTATTCTATACTTTTACTAATTATACTTACGGCAAAAAAAAAACACGTAATTTAATCATTTTTAGTACTTAACAGTAGGTATATAATTTTGAACTCAATACAAGTAACCAGCTTTAAAGTCGAACGGTTGTTGTCGTAAATAAAAGTTAAAACATTTAGCAATTTGATTGTTTAATTTAAAACGCAAGCATTAAGTAATACTAAACATTTAAACTTTTACAACGTAGCTTTTTCAATGCTAAGAAAATTATTTTGATTTACCTTAAAACTAAAACACCATACTAAAAAATAAGTTTTAACATTTAACAAATTTAAGTTTTTTAAAGACTTAAGCATAGCTAGAAGTTTAAACTGCTTTTAAACTTTTTTTTGTAATGGTTTACCTTTTTAAGACAATAGTTGTACTTTAACTTAAAACCTTTTTGCTCGAGAGTAAGTGCTAAAACTTTAAACTATTGTCTATTTTTACCAAATAAGTACATAGATAATTTTCAATTAAAACACTTAATTGCAAACATCAACTTTATACTCTCTCGAAAGTGTTTGATTTTAATGCAAAAATAGCGAATATAAATCAATTAAACTACTAAAAAGAATGAAAAAAAAACATAAATATTATTTTTTTATTATTCATAATTTTGTAGAATGAGTTTATCTGTCGAAAAAAAGAAATACGATTAAAAATTTTAATTCAGATGCTAAATTATTCAGAGTTTTTAAAACAATTTACTCGTTTATAAATATTAAAATTTTAGTGTATGTAGTAAGGCAGGTTGACTTAATTTTAAAATTTAGCAACATCTTATACTAGTTTTGTAAATTTTTATGCGATCCAATTCCAGCCACACACTTACGCTATCTACCACATCAATTCGTAATTATGATAAATCTTAATTACGAACGCATGGTTGATAATTAAAAGTTAAATCAAAATGGTAACTATTTTTTTGTTAAAAAAAAGTGTAAAACAAAACACTGATTAGCTTTATAAAAATTTGAGCCTGAGAAAAAGTTACTTTACAGTTCCTATTAAAATATCGAATTTTGTATAAGAAAGCAAACAACTGCTATACTGCCATAAGTATTGTAGCTATTAACAAAATACTTTAAGCAACAAAACCTTTTTTAAACAATATTTTAATCTTATACCCTTCTATATAATTTTTAACGGTCAACTAATATAATTTAATAGTATTTACTTTTTTTTTTTGAATTCGTAGCCATTAATAAAAAAAAATTTAAGATTATGAAATGAAAAGTCATGTGTTAAATCTCCAACTGATAATAAATTTAATGTTCTGTTTATAATATTATATTTTTTATTTAAATTATTTTATTATGTAAAGTTATAGCTTAATATAAATATAAGACAAAAATAAAAATTACACAGAGCTAAATTATTCACTTTTAAGTACTTGAAATTTAACTTGAATTTTTTTTCGTAAGGGTATGCTAGGTACTAGAAAAATTGATACGTAAACTTTTTTATTCTTATCAGAGATAACACATTCTCTTATAACTGATAGATAGATGTCTTTGACTGAATTAACAAAACTTATTCTTACTAATTTATAAATTTTTACATATTTCTACGCTATAATTAACAACAAAAGCAATTTTTAAACATTTAAAATTATTCATTTAAGTGCATCGTCAAATCGAGTTGTTCTTAAAATTATATTTATATTACAAATAATTTTCGAACAATAAATAATTTTTATTAAAAAAAATCTGTTTACAAAAGCTATGGGTACAATATCAATTGTAAAAAAATTGAAAATGAATAAAAAAAAACGAGGCGTTTAAAAATCACTTTTTGATAACAGTGCAATAAAATTACTAAATTTCATCGAAATCTGAGTATTAATTTTAAACAGTGAAACCTAGTTGTTGCTTTAACAAAAATAATCATTCTAGTTAGAATTAATTTATAGAATTCCCTAAACTAATTAGTTGCGTTTTAATATTTAAATGTAGTTAAAATAAAAATATCGAACTTAATCCTTGAGCAAACTTTGTGTGCACAACAGTAAAATACAAAAAAATAATAAATAATAAGTTCATGCAAAATTAAATATGATTAAATTTAGGACAAAATGTAAAAAACAAACGTTGTCGTGGACATTCTTAGGTAACTATCATGAGTTTTTTACCTGTGCAACCATTAAACATTATTTTTAGTCTAAGTAAGAAAGTTTTTTAATGTTCAGGAATGTTGAGTTCACGTTATTTCGAATACTGCAGTTTTACAATTCCTTTTTATTTTTATTGTTTTTTTGTTTTGGTTTTTTCTTGTTGTTCTTTTTAGATTTTAGCTTTTGTTTTCTCTTGGCTTCCCGGTACAGTTCTTGTCTTTCCTCGGTAGTAGCTTCCTATAATAGTAGTTTATTTGTAATTAATAATAAAATTATTATTTTAAATAAATAAAGAATATACATAATTTTACTAAGATTGCTTTCTTGATTCTTAAAAAAAACAACATATGTAACATTAAAAAAATACAAAAGTAATAATTGCTAATAATGAGGAACCATTTACTTTTCATAAAAGTTAATCAAATTAAAATTTTACGAAACTAATAAATTAATTAAGTAGAGATTGTAAAGCTTGAAAAACTTATCAATTATAATTGAACAAAAAATACTTTTCTTTGTAAATATAAAACATATTATATAAATTATAATGGCAATTATATAAAATATAAGATTTCAGTGAATTTAATTACATGTAAAAAGTATTATCAAAACATTTTTGATTTTGGAATGAAAGATTTTTTTGGTACAATCGACCAAGAAATTAGCTATTTAATACTTTTTGTCGATTTTAGCAAAACAAAAAAAAATAAACAAGTATGTTAAAAAGAAAAACTTTGATTAATAAATATTGTTGATCTAGTCTTTGTGTTTACAGATAAAATTCTTGAGCTTATAAATAAAACTCGGTATTAATATTATTTCTCATTAAAAAATTTTAAAAACAATTGATATTATTCAAACGTAAACTTTTATAAAAAACTAACTTTTATATCATCTGGATTCAGAACAAACGGGTTCACATAAGTTTTGTCAACTTCACCAATTTTAAGTTCTTGACGCAACTGTTGGTAATAAAATACTAATTATAAAAAAAAATAGTTGTAAGTTTAAAAAACAAACTTCGGAAAGTTAGTAAAACATAAAAAGCATATAAAAAAAAGTCAGAAATGAAATCTTAATCGTCTTTGATTTGCAAGTGCATAAATTAAATTAAAACACTGAGATAAATTAATAAGAATTGGAGAAAAATTATTATAGCAAAAAAAAAAATTCATTACAAAATAAACGAAAAATAACTTTAATAATTAAAGATCAAATGGATGTATTAGTATAAACTATAAAGAGTAAGAAAAACTCTATACTGAACTTAATATACATGCAAAAAGAAAAAATGAACATTGAAAATAACGTAGCACCGTTATATTTTTTAATTATTTTGTAAAAAAAATTTTTACTTTAAATAAGAAGTATATAATAAAACCCCTCACATTAAAATAATCTTCAAAAAAATTGAGCTAATAAATGAGTTATATTATAATAAAACACAAGTAGTGAACATATAACACATGATTTTTTTAAACTACTAAAATATAAATATTCAACTGAAAACAAACGACAATTTCACATTCAGAGCTTAATAAGAATTTTAAACTTTAGCTTTTGATTATTTCTAAACTTCATAAGTAAAACTAACATTGTGCAGAAAAGTATGATAATCTCCCTTGTAGTCTTATGGATTTTAAGTCAACAATAAATAAGAATTTCAAACTCACAGCTTAATAACAATTTAAAACATGTTCTTTTAGTTATGTGCAAAATTCTACGAATCAAATGAACATTTTACAGCAAAGTCAATGTAAAGAACTCAACACCTTATTAGATTGAATCTGTTAAATTTTACTAGCAACTATTTTTCATACTTAACAAATCAAACCCACATTGGGCAGCAAAGTCTGGTAATTCCCTCAAAATAAATTGAATTGTTTTGATCAAACCATCTCATACATTTTTATATAACAACGAAGTAAAATTTCAACAGTCAGAGCTGAACAAGAATTTTAAACTTGTAATTTTTCTCTAAACTTAACTAACATTATGCAGTAATGTTTGGTAATCTCCCTCGTACACTGGCGACTGATGGCACATGTCGATGGCAAGCCGCATCTGAGAGCCCCACACTTTTCTGTTCTGGTTGAAGAGGGGTCGGGAAATCTGCGGGAACCTGATGATCAGGTCGGCGAAGAACGCTGTGTTCTCCAGCACTTGCGAGAAATCTGTTGATAAATTGAATTTTGTTGTTGAACAAAAATGCATGAGATAGTAGTTTCAACAAAATGTTTTATGTGGTATGTTACGCTCGTTTAATTGCATAATTTATACACAAAATTTTTTTAAACAGTTCATTATAAATAAGATGATTCATGAAGAATAACTCCTTACTTGACTGTTTTTTTATAAATAATGAATAACCAGTAAAGATAACAACAGATAAAGAATTACGGTACTATGAGCTACATAACATTACATTGAAAAACTTTTTAAAAAAACACATTTTCTTAACTTATTAACCCTTTTTTGGGGACAATAACATTAATTTGATGTTTTTACGGAAACTTACCATTTTGCACATTCTCATCAGTAGGGAACCCATTTGTTTCGCTCAGATCAACCCCTCTTAGCTTTCCCATCGCACTTCTGATTGTCTGTCATAAACATACATGTTGTCAACCCAAGTTATAAAATAGAACAAACATGTGTAATTGAATTAAACATTTATGAAACTAATTAATTTATACATGCCAACAAAATGTATTATAACAAGTAGTAGTTTACTACTTGTTTCGAGAAGTACAATGAAGGAGTCAAAGATAAGTTAAGTGGAAATTACATCAAAGGAGTCTAAGTTTTAAGTGGAAAATTACAGAAAGACTTGTGCGTGACGTAGTAAGTAGAGAAGAGAGTAAAAAAATAAACAAGTTTTTCTTAGTGTGTTAAAGGATGTTTGGGTTGTTGTGCGGGTGTTGTTGACGGATCGGGCAAAAGGAATAGAAGCACTGCAAAGGATAGTAGAATTGCTTGAGTTTTGTAAATCGTAACCAGCGTACAGCCACTAAGCTTAAGAAAACCTCGAGTCAGTTGTGGTAGAACTTCATCACGTTACTTTATCACATTGTCGTGCTTTGTTTTTAAATGTATATAAAATCACCATTCACTTAAAGTTGTTTTCTAGAAACTAGATTATAAGTAAGCTCAATACATTAAAGTTATCGATCGTTCCATTAGAAAGTTTTTATAATATTACATATATATATAATTCAACTAAGATTCCATGTCGTCCAAACGCTTATCATTGGACGACATAAAACGCATGACGCGGTCACAAACTAAGGCGAAAAGCCAAAATAAGCAATTACCTAACCTAACTACGACCGAGCAATCGGTCAGTGGTTATAGTATCAGCTAATAAAGCTTTTTTTATTAACATTCATATATACTTAAGAAAAACAGATTAAAAAACGAAATTAAATATATGATTTTATATTATTAAAATTTAGTAAAACAAAATGATTTTTTTGATTTTAATAAATGTCAGAAGTGAACTCAAAAATAGACATACTTTATATTAACTAAGTAACCTGTGGATCAATATAAGAGTTTGTTTTATAAAACTTACTTTAAGGAACAAAAGTTTTTAGTGTCAGTACTAAAATTTAATACACTCAAAAAACATTAAAAGTTTACTTATAGAAAAATAATCCTCATTATTATTGTTGTAATTAATTAAATTAGAAATAAAAACTAAAAAATACATTCATAGCCTATATGTATATAGACCAAAAACAAAAACAAGTTAAAAAGAAAAAACCAACTGTAATTATTGCTTGAAACATAATCCTTATCATTTCTGTGCGCTTCGCAATGTCTTTATTCAGAATGAGTTTCTGAACAGCAGCCAAATGCTCTTTCCTTTTCACTTTGAAAAGATTCCTGTAGATCATCAGATGCTTGTCTTCCGGGTGCTTGATGCTGACCAGCTCATTTTCAGCAGGTAGGCTTTCAATTTCAGATGAGTTCTGAGCTGTTGAAGCATAAGAAACAGACAGGAGTATTAAAAAGTGCGCAAATTTCATAATGTTTCTGTAAAATATTCAGCTAGGTGTTACTTGTAAAATATCTTATACATACCTTATTTATTTAACATTAAATGCCAATATCATAACTAAATGTTTGTGCTTTAATTACCAATTACTACTGTTTTATTATTAAAGTAGAAGCTTATTATACTTTTTTATGATAAGCCTTAACTAAGAAAACTATAAATTTATAAAAATTGGACATATGAAAATATAAACGTTATAGTTTTGTTAAAATTAGTGATTTATGACATCAAAGTATCCCAATCTGGTAATATAATGCATTTTTATATCTGGATTGATCTTAAGTTGAAAATATTATCAGGATCCAGATTCAGTCAGATCCTTATTAGAAAAAAATACTAGGACAGGCTGGATACTTATTTAAAAATACTATTCAGATCTTAATAAAAAAATATCTGGATTAGGTAGGTCACCTAAGAGATTTGAAACAATCACTAGATATTCTGAAATTAATGAAGAAGAGCAAAATAAAAGTCTTAGGGTAGTTTTTGAACTTAAACTTAACATTGTGAAGTTTATGATGAATATATTAAAAAAAGTCTTAAGCGTATCTAATGGTAGTTTTGAAAACTTGATAGAATCTGGCAAGAACCTAATTGAAGAAAAACTCGATATCCGACTGGATCCAGGTTTAAAAAAAAATGTTTAGATCTGGTCAAATACTAATTTTAAGGTTCCACCTGATCACTAGTTAAAACCCTTTAGTTTAAAATACTGAAGAAAAATTATATTATTTATATAAATCAGAAAATTAATGAACTTTTTGTTATGTTTAATATACGAAATCAAGTTTATTTTCATGTTTAAGCCATAAACAATTTTTTGTTTTCATAAAACACAGTATATTTGAAATTTAAACTTCAATGACACAAGCTTGTAATCATAAGTGCCAGTAAACAAACTTGCAAACTAAAACAGCAAATAACTAGAAATAACTAAAAATCTATCTCCTCCTACGTTTTTTATGATAACTACCTCAAATTTTCAGAAAATGTTCCTTGCAATATTTAGAAAATTTTATCGGAACAAAAAATAAAAACTTTATAACAAAAAAAAAACTGTTTTTTTGTATACTTTTTTTTTATATAAAAGTTTAATTTATTATTTTTTTAAAAATTCTTTCCAACAGAATTTTCTAAATATATCAAGGAACACCTTCTGAAGTTTTGAGGTAGTTATTTCAAAAAATATAGGAGAAGATAGATTTTTAGTGAAATAGTCGTTTTAGTTTGCCCCTCCCATAAGGAACCTATTGCTGCCTCCAAATTTGATCTGCTATATCTCAAAAACTATTTTGAATTAAATCTGTAAAAAGAATCTAGTAGCTTAGTTAAATCTATACTCAAAAAATATAATAAAACACATTTCATTTTTTACTTTAAATTTATTTGAGATTTTTCTTAGTTAGTCTTATCAAAAATTATATCTTACTAAATTAAACTGAATTGAGATTGAAATAAGAATATAGTGTAGTTTGAAGTTTTAACATATAAAATGACGTAACAATCAAATGCAAAAACTAACTAAAGGCTTATACTGTAGAACTTTGTTGTACTAATAAAACTTGTTAGAATAAAATCAAACTAAATGCAGTATTAATAACAAGTTTTATTAGTACAACAAAGTTCTACAGTAGAAGCATTTAGTTAGTTTTTGCATTTGATTATTACTTCATTCTTATTTTAAAACTTTAAACTACAGTATATTCCTATTTGAATCTCAATTCTGTTTAATTTAGTAAGATATAAACTTGATAAGACTTACTACAAAAGATCTCAATAAATAAAAAAAAATTAAAAATGTTTTGTTATAATTTTTAAATTAGTTATGCACTGGAAAAAAACTATAAAAACTATACAAAATAAGATCAAAACGTGAAAAAAGTGTTTTACCCCCCTTTATGACCTTAATGAAATATAGATGACCTATCTCAGTTCTTTGTTGAAAAATAAATAGTTATGACAAAATAAAAATATAAACAGAAAAGTACTTTTACATCAGGGTTTCCCAAAAGAGCCAATTTTTTGTTTTAAACTAATAATCTTTCAAAGTAAGCCATTTACAGGGTTGCCACACACTAAGGGAATTTTCAAGTTATAGAAAATCTCAGGGAAACTCAGGGAATTTTGATTCTTTTTTTTTAACTCAGGGAAACTCAGGGCCGTTTTGATTTTTCTAAAAACTTCAGGGAAATATTTTTTCTAGATCTAGAATGAGATTTAGTTAATCCAGTTTCGAAATTTTGTTCAAAATAGTTAATTTCATTTATTTTTATGTGCTTTTTTAGTAATGTTTAAGCCTTGCGGCTAGTTCTTCAATATTCTTAGAATTAACATTGTAATTTTTTAATAAATAATAAAATTTTTAAGAATTTTTAAAAATTCCGGAAAACTCAGGGAAGTTTCTTGTCACTGAGGGAAGGTTTTTTGACCCTGCATTTAACCTACTAAATGCCACTTTAGGTTGTGAACTACTCTTCAGATGGTGTGCTTCTTACAGATAAGAAATTTAAAATTATTGAATCATAATTAAAAAGGTACAAAATTACAACCACTTACATAAACTTAGTTATATTTTAGTCAATAAAAACAGAATTGTAGTTTAAACTAAGTTTTATAATTAGTTTTTAAGATTGATAATACTAACAGTTTGAGTATGTTTTTAGAGCTTTCAAAGTATACACATAAACATGATGACCACTGGTTTTTAAAAGACTTCTTTCAAATTTTTTAAAAGTAAAGTATAAGTATCCCTGTTTCTTTTTAATAAAATAAACAAAATAAAAGTTTAAAACTGTACTTAAAAGTACTAAATTATTAAGAAAGTACTATGAGTTATTATTTATTTGTGTTTGATAGTGGATAAAATACAAAAAAAAATTTGCGTATATTCATACTTATTCCTTTTCTAATATTACCTTATTAATTAAGATGTAAGAAATATTTAAGACTCCAGGTTTTTCAAGAAGTACCACTTTCAAGGTTTTTCCAAGTTATTATTGGCCTAAATTTTCAAATTCCAGGTTAATTACACAATCTGATACATTTGCAATTTCATTTTACTATTTCTAAATAAGAATCTAGATACTGATTACTATAATATTAAAAAATCAAAGTTGTAATTTTTGCAGGTAAAAAGTTAGCCTGAGTCAACTTGTATTTATGTATATTTTTCTACTTATTCAAGCCTTTTTAAGTAAAAAATTCTTCTGTCTTTTTAGTAGATAGTTTAATTAAAGAAAATAAAATGTTTTTAATTGTATAAATTATCAGTGAGAAGAGACTGTATATTTAAAATAGGGACTGTATATTATAAATATTTTATAATTAATATCTTTTATAACTAATTTCTTTAAAATGTTTTATAATTAAAAAACTCTGTGTACTATAAAAAAAAATTGATATATAAAATAGCTATTTCTTACTTGAGTTTTATTTTATTATTTTGCTTATAAAATTTGTTTAAATTTTTGTTCAAAATCTTAAGTTTTTGTAGAGAAATAAAATGTGCTCTTAAGAAGATGATTTTGAATCTTACAGGGTTATCAAAGTTTTTTTAAAATTTAATTAGATAGGAACTACTTAAAAGATACTGTGTTGGTATTTAAATTTTGTTCTATTCAATTGCAACTTATAGTATTATTTTGAATATTCTCATATGATTGTTGTATAGTTATTTGCCTTAACTAAAAAACAATTGCTCAATTTACAGAAATGTAAAGAGCGTATTTAAATAGAGGTGTGCAAATTAAATATTTTATTCACAACCGGTTTTGGTAGCAAAAAATTGCGACCTCTTCAAGCAAAATAAAAGATAAAACTGCCAATTTTCAACAATCATATGATTGTTGAAAAGTCTTTAAGATGATATAACATTAGTGGCGATAAAATCTAGTTTAAGTTTGTGGTTTAAAAGTTACTTTAAAATATGTGAAAAATATAAAAGAATCATCTTGTGCAAAAATAGAAAAACAAGAAATCTTATGTGATTTATGTGTTGTTTAGTTTACGATTTAGTTTGTTAATAAAAAAACACCATTTTTTTTGATTTTATTATACTTTCAAATAAATTTAAACTAAGTATATAAAAAAAATAATATATTCTATTTGTAGCATCAAAAACTATTATTAAACCACATCTTGTTATACAACTACAATAAAAAAGTCCATTTGGTTTTTGTTATAGAAAACTGATTAAAAGGAACCTAGTGAGAAGGTGAATCAGTTGTTAATGTACTGGGCATTTAGTAAACAATAAATACTCAATTAAAAGAACCTTTTTTCTTTGCTTATTTAAATTATTTTTATATGTCAGGCAGATACAGGTTTTTATCTGTAAACTCTCAGATTTTAAATAATTACGACTTCTGTGCCACACTTAAGATAATAAAGTTTTTACCTATAAAAAATAACACTCAATGTTTTACCATAAAGATTTTAATATACTTTCACTGCAACTCATCAGAAACTTACTGCAGACATTTGAAGTAGAACAATAGGTTTTTAAGTAAAAACAATAAGCTTTAGAAATCAACAAAAACCAATTAATGTAAAATAGTAATTAACGCAAAAAACAAACACTTTAAATAACAAAAAAAACAAAATGTTAAAGACAAACTAAGACACCTTTAAGTAATTAAAATAATCAAGGAAAATTTTAAACAATTTTACTAAAACACTTAAAAAAAAAAGAGACCTTATTGTCAAACTCTTTCTACTTACACAGTTCTGGTTTATTTAAAAATATTGAGATTGCTTCTAGTCTGACCAAATCAATGGAATTTGTACAGTTGTAAATAACCTTAATTCTTGATAAATCATAGTTCTTAGCACAATTAACGTTGTTAATCAGGTGTTCTGCTATTGAAGATTTTTTTGTTGCATTTATAGCATCTTTTGTTTTGTTATTAGTCTTTCCATTTATAAAGTTTAATACACATATTGGTATATGTTAATTTATTCTCGTTTTTAGATGCATAGATGTTTGTCCAATGTAGCTTTTTTCGCAAAAGCAGTCAAATTTGTAGATAATACAACTTTTATTAAGGTGGGATATTAGGTCTTTCAGTTCCATTCTGAGAACTGGTTTAGAAAAAAATATTACTCTAGGCTTAACTTGGTTATAAGTCGACTGTGTTAGTTCTTGCACTTTATTCTCAAATAAATATGAAACGTTACCTTAATATGGTAATCTAAGAACCACAGAAAGTTTCTCTGATCCGAACATTTTAGGTTTCTTACTGTTGTCATTATTGTGTGACTTTATGACTCTTCTTATTAGCTCTGATGGATAACCTTTCCGACTAGAATTTCATTAATTTTCTCTCTTTCAGTTTGAAGCATTTCAGGAGAACAAATCATACAAGCCCAATGGTATAGGGTTCTTATCAAGTTAATTTTTCTTTTCTTGGTGCAAAAAAGATTGAAAATGCAAATATTGTCCTGTAAAAGATGGCTTCTATACATACTGGTAAGAAATTTTTCTTTACTCCTTTTAACTAACATATTTAAAAATGGAATTTGTTCATTGATTTTAACATCTTTAGTAAATGAAATTTTTTTATGTAACATGTTTAAATTACAAAACAAATCCTCATTAATTTTCTGTTTGTGAAATAACTAAGTAATCGTCCATGTACCTTAAGTAAAGAACTTAGGATAGTAATTCATCAACCAATTTAGATTCTCGGTACTCCATAAATATATTAGCAAGAGTAGGCCCAAGAGGAGACCCCATAGCCACTCTGTCTATTTGACTATAAATCTCATTATCAAAGCTAAATTGAACGTCGCTTGTAGCTATTTTCATTAACTGTATTAAACTTGTTTTTTTGATACTTAATTTTCTTAAGCTATATAACACATCCCCACAAATTTGTACAACCTCATCTAACAGGACACTTGAAAAGAGTTTTTTTCACATCAAAGGAAGATAAGAATGTGTTTTCCGGATTGATATTCTTAATCCGCTCAATTACTTTAAAATAATAAAGTTTTAATTATTTAAGGGATAAATGAAACTACACATGAAGTAACTTGGCCTAAACTGCTTGAGGATATTTGGGTCCAAAATTCTAGTGTCCTAAAAACGTTTAAAAACTTAAAAAATAGTTTTAAACATTGTTATAAACACTTTTTATTAAAACATTACAATGAGTAGATCTAGAGTTCTTTTGTATGTATGTTTAATTTGTATTGAAATTTAATGCATGTTATATGTATAGCAGATTGTGATTGGTCTTTTTAATTCATGATTTGTGGCTAATGAAACAGTGATGGTTATAAATTATTAAAATAAATTAAGCTTATTGTCAAGTTATTTTATTTATTATCTTTTATTCTATTTTGTTTTTGTGTTCCATTCAAGACAGTTGATTTTATAATTATTCTTTTAGTTACAAATTAGAAGTAGAAAAAAAATATTAATTAACTTTTATTTTGGGTTTTATGTTAAGCTAGTACTAATAGATTTTTATAATACTTGTTATTTTATTAACTTTTATTTTCTAATAATAAATACTTTTTTTTTGACTTACAATATTCTCTTATTTATAAATATTTTTATAGAACAATACTTTCAAGTAGATATTGGTTTATTTAAATATGCAACAGCTGATTGTGACTTCTGTGTCCACTTTAAAAACACCAGCGAGATAGCTCAAGCCATCAAGGGTCTTCACATCAGACTACACAATACTTGAAGCATGTCATGAACAAGAAGCATTGTGTTCCCTTCTGTAGGTTCAATGACAGATGTGAACATACCACTCAAGACAAATAATTAGGCTCAGGGTAGATGGCCAAAAAATAGAGCAACTTTACTATTGAAAAACATTGAGAGCAATGCTGACCTTAAAAGACTCATTGCCCATTCATTTGTTATTAAGCACACTAGTGGCAGTGACTACAGTGGATTGTAACATTTTAAATCAATGATGTATTTTTTTGTTGCTCAGCAGATACTTGCTTGGGGATTTTTGCTTCATTATTTTCCAACACTTTGTGGTTTTAGTGTTGAGATTTTAACCTTGTGAGTGTTTGCCAATATAACATATCACCAAACAGTTTTTTTCAGTTAAACTGATAGTTTATTTTTCTATAGAGAGAAGAGTAAGTCTGATGTTTTTCTACCATCAAAAATACTTGTTTGCTTGATTTTTGTAAATTGTTTACCAGTGTAACGCCTCTGGCTAAAAATTAAATTTAGCAAAAGAGTTTTCTCTAATTAGGGGTTTTTTATTAATTTGTTAACTTTGCCGCCTTTAGTTTTGAATGATTAGATTTGAAAAAGCTCAAGCTGAACTTCCTGGTGCTAAATTGTGAGTATTGTCATTAATCTATTATTTTCTAGGTCTGTCTCTTAAATTGAAATTTCTAAATTAGTTAAATTGAAGTTAATTTTACTGTGGTTTGCATAAATTTGAATAAACTCTGCTGTTGATAAAATAAAATTGTAGTTAATTGTACTTTTGATTTTGCATAAATTTAAATAACTAAACTTTGGTGTTAATAGATCATTATATTGAAATTATCTGTAAATTGGTTATATAAAATTGAATAAATAAGCTTTGTTGTGGATAATTAGTTAAGAAGCAAGCTGCTTTTTGGTGCTCTTAATAATCTCTGAAATTTACAAACCAAATTTGATTAATCTAAATATCTAAAATATCTAAATATCTAAAATATCTAAATTTAACTAAATAACTAGTGGGCCATACTTAACTATTATATAGTATATAGTGGGTATAGCATAATGAGTAATAGAGCCAAGCCCACCAAAAAGGATAGTATGTTCTCTAAAGAGAACATACATCATACCTTAGACAAGGTCAACAACCCCGAAACTCGCTGTAGCCAGCGAAACATTGACAGAGGAATCAATAAAAGGGGTGTTGACCCACACTCTTCGCGCCGTAGCCAACCTGGTCCATCAGACCAACCACAACCTCCGTGCGAAAGATACCAGTATAAAAAAAGGAGATGAAAATTAATATTTTTATTTTTAATTACAAAATTGTTTTAACAAATAAACATAACAATAGTTTTTGTATATGTGTCATACTTGGTTTGATCTTGCAATGTTCTACTCAAAAGAGTTTTCAATTTGGTCATTAGGAATCTATGCTATAAAGTCACATTTACTTGAATTTTTTTTTTTTTAAATTAAGCTTAAGTTTGATGATTATTTTATAAGTAAGATGTAAGGAAAACCAGTAACTGGAAGAATAGTACTATGACATTCTAGTTTTAAGAAATACAGTTTTAGAGTGATTGTAAATTTTACTATTACACTATGTGTTATTTGATTGAATAATATTTTGAAGTTCCACTTTTAGGGGATTTTTAAAAATTAGTCTAAAGTTCTTTTGTTCTGATAATCTTCAATTATTCACGGTTTGCAGAAATATTGATTTTTAATTTTTAAAATTAATTTTAAGTTCCTTTGTTCAGATAATCTTAGTTATTAACAGTTTGCATAAGTTTCCATTGTTAATGTATGTATTGTTTAATAAACGAAAATAAAAGGCGCTTAAAATGAATGGTACTAGGATCTAACGTACGAAAAAGCCATTCGGTTATCGAGTCGTACACCAGGGGCGAGCCTAGACTTTTTCAAAGGGGGTTAACAATTTTATTTTGTTCTTAATTTGCCGCATAAGTACGCATTTCTTAGGTATGCACTGCCAGTTAAGTACGCAATATTTAGCTAAAAAAATATGTGTTTAAACTGCTTTTTTCTGCTTAGAAAAAAAAAAAAATTAAGTAGTAATAAAAAAAATATTATGTGTTTTTATTTATTATACTGTATTAAATTTAGTTGAATTATAACTAAATAAACCACAAAAAAGCTATGAACTTACAAAGTTTGATTTAAATGTTAGTATAGATAAAGTTCTTACAAATTTTTCTTTTAAAATTTAAACTCTTTACATTTATATATTTATTTATAACAAAAATTTTTTTTTAAGTAATTTAATCTATAATAATTGAAATTTCACAAAAAAATTGTTAAGACTCATACAATTAAATTAACAATTCTTTAAAATATAATTTGATGTTTGTACGATGGTGCAGGGATTCTATTGTTGGTTTTAAAATCTCTCTGAGTTAAAAAATTCAAAAAAATCAAGAATCAACTTTGTTTTTGACCAGCAGATATAAAAAAATAAAACAACTTAAATAAAAATATTAAAATATCATTAAATGATAAAAGAATTAATTACCAGGTGGTGTAGTTGTCTAAAGATGATTTTGAAAACTCTCTGAATTGAACTTTTTAAGGTTTAAAAGCTTTACACAAGATTATTATATACAATTAACTAAGTAATATAAAACTTTAGTGATTATATTGGACATTTTAAAGTAAAATTGTACTTACTAGTTGAAAAAACAATACTTGATCAAAAGTTATTTACACTAAGAAACAATTTATAATCGGAACTAAGAGCATCTTAGTAAAAAGGTTCCCATAAAAAAAAGCTACTTTAAAATTTTATTTAAAATATATTTTAGCTGGGAAAAAACAAGAATTTTTTGTTACGGAAACTTAAAAACGAGCGTAAACTTGGCTTGAATGGCTTTTTTTGTAATTTTTTTTAACCAAACTTAAAAACCAGTTATTTTTAATTTCTTTAGTGCTAACTTGGAACTTTTTTTCATACTAAAGAACGTTTTTTTTCTTAGATTTTCACAATAATTTTCATCGATTTGGGGTTTTACTTTTGTAGTGGGGTTCCTTTAAAAGTTTAATGCTTTTTTGAATTTTTCACTTTAATTTTGCATACGTTATAAATTTAACATTCATTATTCCAAGTTTATCAAATAACCAAACTAAAGTCAATTAAAATTTTTTTAGTGATATTTTATGATTTTTTTTTCAGGGAGTTCACAGGAAACAGGAAACCAGTCAAAACATGCCCCTGTCGTACACCACTTGAATGCACTTCAACATCATGTCCAGGACAATTTATTTGGAATTTATTTATACAATTTTATTTAGTTTATAACCAAAAAATTATAGACAAAGCATTTAAAGTTTTAAAGTTTTTTTACTAGCTAGTAACAGAAATGAGCTGTTACTAAAGACAGTTCGGCTAGCAGCCTTTTGTAAGTAGCGCGTCCTGCAAAAAGTTAATCAAGGGTCGCGCTGGATAAAAGTGTTATTCACGGATCGAAGTTATTTGAACTATATATACTAATTAATAAAAATACAAAACAAAACAATTAGTGTACAAAAATATACGCAATAATAAAACATTGATAAATAATCGTTATTAGATTAAAAGCCTTATTATTTTTTTACAACAAAAACTGTTTTTTTATTTTTTAAAAAGGTAGTAAATCTTGGGCATCAATTAAAAAAAAATATTAAAAATGAAACATTTAAACCGAAAAAGTTTTTTTAAAGGTTTTTACTTTAATTTCTTTTAATCTTTTAATGTTGATAAATATATATGTTTTAATTTATCTCAATTGAAATACTTTAAGATCAATTATTACTTTTTATTTGAGATAAAAGTGATATAGTAAAAATATAGGTTACACATCTTTTACTTTTTTAGTTATTTATAATAAAATTTATCTAAAAAACATGAAAAGTAGAGTTACTTATATTAAATAAGACAGTTCTAAGGTTTCATACACATTTTTTTTATTTAGTAACTTAATAGTAATAATAAAAAATAATAAGGATTAAAAAATATATTTTAATATAAATGCTTTATAATAATAATAAAGGTAAGAAATAATAAAACTAGATTGAGTATTTTAATTGCATGTTTATTGAAACATTAGTGTATTTTAGTTGTAATTTTATACAGATTTACTAACTTATTTTTAAGGTATATACTTATTTAAGTATTTAATGAAACAATGTAAATTAATTAGGGCAAAAATATCCTTAGGTTCTTAATTTTAATAACAAAAACGAGTTGTTTTAAAAATAGGGTCTTTTAATATAAAAACAACAATATAAAAGTAAAAAACATGTTTAAATAGAGCTGTCCTAATTTCATAAAATTTCCGTGCGTAAATAAAATTTTAATAAAAATGAGTAAGTAATTGTCGCGTATTTTTTCATCATTGAGTAATCTAGAATTAAATTTTAAGAGTAATAAATAATCAGAGTAATTAAAGGTTAACTAAGAATTACATTAAATAAAAAATAGTTTTAAGATAAAAGTAGAAGTGAATATTTGACACTAAAGATATTCAATCTAATAATATAGTCATTAAAAGAAATAGGTTTTTTTCTTTATTAATGATAGCATAATTACATTGTAAATAAAACAAAGTAAATAAAATTTTTGACTATTAAAACAATTAACATTTTTTATTAACAATTTTAAATTTTAATAAAGATTTTGTTACTATCAAATCGTTTTGAATTTCTAGAAATAAAAGTTACATTGCGATAAATAAATAATAACGCTTTCATCAGTTTTATAAGGAAAATCAGTGAACTAAAAAGTCATTTTGTAATATAATAGTCATTTAAAATGATTCAATTAACGCAATTTATTTCAAGAAAAAGTTAATAATACGATTTTTAGGCTATTAGATGATTTTCTAGGCTTCAATAAATAACTTTCGAAATAGTGGTATAAGTTAGTTTAAAATTACTAAATAGTTTTTTTTTCGTGGTTAAAATAGGTTTTGAAACAAAATACAAACTTTTAAGAACATGAAAATAGAAATAGCTTAGATAAACTAAGTTGCGAGTAACAACAGTGAATCTACTACTAGTGAACCTTCAAAATGTTATGTTACAATGGACTTCGTGAAAGATTAAGAATTCTACATTTTTATATGCAATAGAGCAACATTAAAACAAATATAAACACATACGACATAATACGATAGGTCTTTACTCTTAACCAGCTAACAATCACCGCTGAAATCACTCAAAAGAGCGGGACGAAGAAGTTTAACTAAATTTTTTATTTTGCAACATCAAATACGCGTTCTTCCAACATACCTCCGCAAAGTTCTGAAACCTGGGCACGATCTCCTTCCTCTCGACGATTCCCGCGCCGCCGCACACCTTCAACGCCTTCCTCATCGCGCCGGACGGGCTCGGAAAACTCACCTCCACGTAACAATCCGCCTCGACCTCGTTCCTCAGCCTCTCTTCTTCCGATCGCGGGAACAGCTGGAGCCGGTGCGAGAACACGACGGGTTTCGTTTCTTCGCACTTGAAGTGCATCGTCACCAGGATGTCAAACTCCCCCCACCCGGTCTCCGTCACCTCGTACGGCGGCTCTTCGAACGTCCGGAGCGGATCTTCGAACGTGGCGTGGAGCCTGATCTCAACCTTCTTGATGAAGTCGGAGAACCCCTGATCGTTGTTGTAGGGTCTCACGTAGAAGGTCCACTCGTGGGTGTGGGGTTTGCATCCGGGCGTCTCTTTTAAATTTTGCCGCTGGGTGGCGGTGTTGCCGTACGCGATCGCTTTGACGATTTTCGAGCTCGCCCGCTCAGAAGAATTGCGATGAGTTGGTTTTCCAGACATATTTAGTCAGTAAAAAAAACTAGATATGTTTAAAATTGTTTCTGGTTAATAGAATTAAAAAAAATATTTAGAGCTTTATGAACGACAAAAAAAAAGCTCACAATATTTGGTGCTAGGACATGTTTCATGGAAATGGTGTTCGACTCGATAACCGAAAGGTTTTCCGTGTACCAGGTCCTAGCAACAATTATATTGAGTGCTTATATTTTAGTTCAATAAACAATAAATAATTAGCTTTCAAACTGTCGAGTTGGTCATTTTAAATATTAATAGGTATGCGATTAAGTTTGTTTTTTTAATATAGTAAAATAATAGCTTAAAATAAGTATTTACAGAACTTTATGATAAGAAATATGATTTTGTATATTTATGTACTTCTTGAACTTAAAATATACATATCTCTACATTTTGCAGATAAAATATAAGAGTTTCAAGCCACTTCTATATTATTTTAATTAAATTACTAGTAGGAATTAGTCGAAAAGTATTAATTTGTTATAGATATTCTTAGATAAAATAAATGCTTTTTATAATCGTATAATGAAATATTTTAAAGCCATGTTAGCAAAATTTGGGATTTTTTGTAGTATATTGATTTGTTGTTAAGTATTGCTATCTAATAAAGTAAATATGTGATCCAGCTATAAACTCTAATTTAAATTGAATAAAATTTAAAACTAATCGTTCTTTATAAACTGTTAACTTTAAACATTAAGAACTTAAAACGTATTTTTTTCAACATTAAATAGCTTATTTGGCTGATTTTAGGTATATTAACTTACATTTAACTAACTTTAGAAAACACACATTATTAAATTAATTAGATGTCAACAAAAATTTAAATGTTTAGATGCATTTAATTTATAATTTTTTAAAGTTGGTTTAATTTACCGGAAAAAGAATAAAATCACAACAACTTCCATAAAACTTTTACATGTTAACTTGTTTTCTTATTAAAAATAATCGATTTTTTTATTAAAACTGTTATTAACTCTATTAATTTAACCTTCTAAAAAAGTTTAGTTAATTAAATGTTAAAAAAATTGAAAAAAATAACATAAAGTTGGTATAAAAAGGTCAATTGTTATTTTCTTTAAATAAATATATGAAAAACTACATATTTATCTAATATTGTTGAGCACTATTTGAAACATAAGTATACTTTATAACTAAAAAGTTTAGCTTCTCATATTTTTTTACATCCAAATTTGTAATGTTATTTCTTGTTCTAATTATTGTAAAACTGTAACTTTGACAAAAAGTGTTATCTTGAGAAAGCTTTTGATTGGTAAACGTAAAACTAGATTGATTACTTTTAAATATTTTTGTACTACTTATTAAGAAATTAGTATAAATTAGTTTTGTATTTCAAAGGTGAAATTTTGGTATTTTTTAAAAACAATTTAATGTGAACACCAAACTGTAAAACACTTAAAGTTTTTAAAGGTATAAACTGATAGTTATTTGTTTCAGATTTAAAGATAAAATGTTGACCAAAAACCAGTAAATAATGAACGTAAGTAACCAAAAAAAAGTTTAAAACTTTTGTTAGTCAATATAAATTTTATGTAATAGCTAGGAGTTCAATACTCTTTGATATAAATCTCAAAATGTAAGTCTTTATACATACTAGTGGTTTGTACTTTACTAGATATAAAATTTTTTAAATATGTTTTTCTCGATAAAAGTAACTTTAAAAAGATTATAGTTAATAATGATTTTTTAATATGTGAACATTGTAAAAGTTTTAAAAGCAATGGTAGTACAAAACTTTGTTTTAAACACAAAAGTTTAGTTAGATGTTCAAGATAAAACATTATTTTATATTTCTGATGCAAACTTAAAATTTTTGAACTACTTACTTTAAGTGAATTTAAGGCTTCATTCTATAGTTTTAGCAAGTTAATTGAGCGAAACATATCTTAAAAACAACTTTTTGCTGTTTTAAACGCAATTAATTAATAGCAAGTAGTTTTATTAGTTTAGAAAAAGTTTAAAACTTTGGCATATAGCATAAAGTAAGTCAATTAAAAGTGGTGCAGTAAAAAGATTTATACAGACAATATATACAAAATCATGTGTTTTCCAATTAATATTTTAACCATGACACAATTGTATATTTGCCGTTGAAAAAAAGACTCAGCTCATATTACAAACTATAATAAAACTTGAAATAACTGTTTTTTTTTTTAAATATTGTTTAAATAGATTTATGCAAATTGTATATTTTATTCACGACCGGTTTCGGTGGCAAGAGATTGCGACCTTTTCAAGCAAAAAATAAAATATGAAACTGCATATAACAATGTTAGTTATTTATACTGTTATTTAAAAACTTGTTTATGCGTGAAGAATATAAACAAAAACGAAAATGTTGCATATTCGAAAATTTAAGCATATCAGAGTATATTTAGGAAAAATTGGTACTAGTTTAAAAAAAACAAATTAAATTAATATTAATATAATGAATTAAAGAAAAAAACTGAATTCAGAGCTTTTTTAAAAAAAGATAATAATAATAAAACATAATAAAAAAATTTTATACCTCGAGATTTATATAAATGAAATTAAGAACTGTCAAAAATTGTGATTTTAAGCCAAGAGTCAACAAAACATTTATAAAACTCAAAGTCGCTGAAGATTTTGAAATCTAATTTGTGTTAAATTAACATAACAGTCAAAATTAAAACGGATTTAAGAACTATCTAAAAAATTCTAAAAATTTATCTAAGTTAAATTAAGATCTATCTAAAAAAACTTTTTTTTTAATTTAAGCCAAATGTTCACAAAAACTCAATGAAAAACTATCTAAAAAAACTTTTTTTTAAATTTAAGCCAAATGTCCACAAAAACTCAATGAAAAAATCAAGAAAAATAACCTATTTTGTACTTTAATTATGGTTTGGTTTAAGTTTTGTCTGCTTTCCAGTTTATTAATAAGAATTTGTTTCTGTGTCTACATGAGTTCATTAATTCCGTTCTTTTGTTGATGCAATTTTTAGCAGATTCAAGTATCAATAAAGCTTCTTTTAAGCACAATCTGCATGTCATAATACCTGGTTTTGATTTTTTCTCCTTTTGTAATATTTTCCAACTTATTTTGTATTTCTTATTTTCATTTTTTAATTTATGGGTTAATTTTGAGAGTTCAGTTGCTTGTTTATACTGGAGGTAGTTTTTGTTGTTTGGATTGCTTTTTATTTTTGTGTTGTGTGTAGATATACGTTTTTTTAGTTGATTAGCACTTAGTCCAATGTATATTTTTGTTAAATTATCTGTTTCTATTACTGCCTGGTAAATTACATTTTCGGCCCTACATTCTCCTCCTTCAAGAGGGCAAGTTTCTTTCTTTCTGCAGTTGCATGATTCATCTTTGTTTGCTTTATTGTTGTTTATTACTTTTTTGTTGCGGTTTTTTATTATTGTTTCAATGTTTGACATGCAGCTGTAGCTTAATTTTATGTTGTTTTTGTTTAAATATTTTTTTAACTTACTATTTTCTCCAAAGTGCTTGTTTATTATTTTTAGAAACTTTTTACCTATTTTTACTTACGTGCAATATGGGGGATTGAACCATATAATTTTTCTTTTTCTGTTTCTTTATTTATCTTTGAACTCTTCTGTATAGTTAATTTCATAATTGTATCCGTTTACCTTTAAAGCATCATTATAGTCATTTTTTATGTTGTTGAATAGGTTTTTGTTACTAGAATTATTAGAAAGTCTTGTCTCTACCATTTTTGGGATTTATTTGAGTATGGTTGGTGGATGGTTTGATTTTGAATTTATGTAACGTATTTCGTTGTTGTCTTTTCTATATGGGTAGAATGTATGGTTCAGTAGGTTGAAATTTAGGGGTGGGTGTCAGAATGACACAGCGACAAAACGACACGGTGCGTCACTTTGGCACGGTGCGTCACTTCGACACGGAGGGTCACTTTGGCACTGCGACAAAATGACACGGTGCGTCACTTTGGCACAGCGACAAAATGACACGGTGCGTCACTCTGGCACGGAGGGTCACTTTGGCACAGCGACAAAACGACACGGTGCGTCACTTTGGCACGGTGCGTCACTTCGACACGGAGGGTCACTTTGGCACGGCGACAAAATGACACGGTGCGTCACTTTGGCACAGCGACATAATGACATAGTGCGTCACTCTGGCACGGTGCGTCACTTTGGCACAACGACAAAATGACACGGTGCGTCACTTTGGCACGGAGGTTCACTTTGGCACAGCGACAAAAATACACGGTGCGTCACTTTGGCACAGCGACAAAATGACACGATACGTCACTTTGACACAGCGACTAAATGACACGGTGCGTCGCTATAGCATGGATTAACAAACTTATAAGCAAAACTAAACATCTTCAGTAATATAACTTTTAATTGTAAAATTTCGATAGTAATTAGTTAAACAAAATATTATAATATTTTTTCCAAACTATAGTAGCTTGATGCATTTGAAACTATATATGATACATTGCTTTTAAATTTAAGTCATAGTATAAAAACTAAAATATTCTTAAGTTTTATTTTTTACGTTTCACGATTTTTCATATTTATGTACTGAATAAAATTTAGTGTTTTTTGTTAAAATTTTAATTAATTATTGTCAGGAAATGTTATAAAAAATAACTGAGATTTAATTTAATACAGAGTTATTTCGTAGTAAGAATAAGTCATTCGTGTTTTAACTCTAGTTTATAAAAATACAGATTAAGCAACTTTTGTAGTAACTAGCCATTTATATTAAATATGTATATATATTTATATTCAACAAAAGTTAATAAGTTAGGATGTTTACTTAAAACTCTGTATTGAAAATATATAATAAACTTGTCTAAAAGCAAATAATTAAAATAAACGGACTTGGAGCCTAAATTTATGAAAAAGTTAAAAATAGTATTAAGAAAGTTAAGAGTCTGATGCAACCATTCATGCGCTTTATATATTTATGACCTTAAAATAAAAATAATCATTAGTAGATATTATACATACAACATTGCTGCAGCAGTTTTCTAATTAAAGCTGCAGCCATTCTATTAAAGTTAATACTTTAAGTCTTTTTTATTTTAAAAAAACTTTTTAGTCTAAAATATAAAAAATTAAACTTTGAGTATGACAGATATTATAGTATTTTATTGCATATAAGGATATAATTGCATTTATATTTAATACAAAATCAGTAAATAAATTTCATAATAATACAGTAAAAGCAGATTTTAATTTGCTTGTAAAACAATTCTTCTACATTATAGTCTTGAGTTTTATTATAAAGTTTTGAAAACTCGGTTTTGTCTTAACTCTGTTATGAAAATAATATTTAATTTTTTATTTTTAATCTTGCGAATAAAAAAAGGAGTTTTTTGTAAAAATAAATACATTTTCTAGGATTTAATAAAACTTTTTTCTAAAATTTTAAAACAATATTGTTTATTAATTAGGAGTTAATTTCTTTCTGATTAAAAAGTTTAAAAAAAAAGTTATTATTATATTTTGTCAGGGAATGCAGTATTTTAGTTCAAAATTGCAACCTATTAAGTCGCCAAAAGAGCGCAAGTATTATTTTTTTTAAGCATTAAAACGTAAAATAAGAACCGCATTAGAATTTAGAATTACAACAGCAGAAAAGTTGCTTTCGATAACGTCTGAGTTTTAGTTTATAAACAAATTTTCCTCTGTATTTACATCTACTAGTTTATTGTTTTAA
This sequence comes from Thalia democratica, assembly GCF_965202585.1. Lineage (NCBI taxonomy): Eukaryota > Metazoa > Chordata > Thaliacea > Salpida > Salpidae > Thalia > Thalia democratica. The sequence goes on along the minus strand of NC_139173.1, from coordinate 22,110,763 downwards.
TGTAATGAATGATTGATCTAAAATGAAGATTGTATTTTTTAAATCAGAATGTTGCTGAAGTTTAAAAAATATGTTTATATGAGTTTTTATCTTTTTAGTCGTAAAATGGCAAACAACTTTCTAATTTTTATTACTCGTTTTAAGTTCTAGTACTAAACTGTGTTTAAGTTTTTCCATACGAAAGAGGTCAAAAATAAATTCCCTTTAATTTTGGCAGTCGTATTTTGTTAAAAAAAGTTGCTGTTTTTGCATCTTTGTGAACGTTGTTTGATATAAACAACTAGTTGTCGTTTATTAAGCACAGCTTTTAAGCACACCTAACACCTTGCTACTGCTTAAAAATGAGCATGTTGTTTATAAGTGCGACGATGGACAATAGAAGGTATAAACATTACGTGTTTCACTTTATTATATGAAGTCACGATCAAAAATTCCTGCGGTCTTTGTTTTAAAAGTTAATCGATGTGATTGTTGCTGATTCTACAAAACCGGTTAGAAGACAGGAAACCGAAAAGTTTCCTAGAACAATAAGATCGTTGTCCATACCAATGAACATTGAAGTTTCACAACAAATCGTTCCCTCCCTTATTAACCACCGTGTCATTTTGTCGCTGTGCTAAAGTGACCCTCCGTGTCATTTTGTCGCTGCGCCAAAGTGACCCTCCGTGCCAAAGTGACGCACCGTGTCGTTTTGTCGCTGTGCCAAAGTGACGCACCGTGTCATTTAGTCGCCGTGCCAAAGTGACCCTCTGTGCCAAAGTGACCCTCTGTGCCAAAGTGACGCACTGTGTCATTTTGTCGCCGTGCCAAAGTGACCCTCCGTGCCAAAGTGACGCACCGTGCCAAGGTGACGCACCGTGTCATTTTGTCGCTGTGCCAAAGTGACGCACCGTGTCTATTTGACGACCGTGTCATTTTGTCGCTGTGTCATTCTGACCCGCTCCCGAAATTTAGATCTAAGTAGTCAATCTTCCAAGAGGGGTTTTCTAAAATTATATTTATGCCTATGCTTTTAGTGAATTTGTGCAATTTTTCCTTAATTTTTTCTATTTCTAAATTGATTAATAAAACATTGTTTAAAAATATTTATGAGGATTCTTTCAAAATAAATTTGAAATATACTGATTTTATTCAGTTTAATGCCTTTCTTTTATATGACCATTTGTAAATATACCATATAGTCAACAAAAACATTGGCGAAAGTCTACAGAACTGAAGCCTAGACTTTCATATACCGTGAGAAAAGCTCAAGTTTAATCATACCAATTCGATCATCAGACCACAAGCTTTCGGTAGACTGAGACCGGTTTCGTCATGATTAGACTCAATCCATTGCAGTCAGATTGAAAACGGTTGTGACTTATGAACTGATGAGTGTCCTAATCAGGACGAAACCGGTCTCAGTCTACCGAAAGCTTGTGGTCTGATGATCGAATTAGTATGATCAAACCTTGTATAACAAATAGTAATAAAAAATTGTTATCATAAGTAATTCTGATTTATTTTTGTTACGATTTAATCTACTGAAACATCTCACTGTCGCAAGTGAAATTACTCAGATTCTTTGAATTCCCCAATATTAGTCAGTCTTTTTTATTCCTTATTGAACCTTAAAAGAAAACCGCTCAAAAATTTTGGCCTAAGGACCTTTTATACGAAAAAACCTTTCAGTTATCGAGTCGTACACCCTTTAGAAAATTAAGAAACATTGATAATTTTTTTTGAAAGGTGTTTATAACTCAGTTTAATAAGACTGCATTTTTTATTTTGTACAACCAATAACTTGGTAAAAAATACTTTATACAACTACAAATATGTAGTAAAACATTTTATATCCTGCTTGATAATAACAAATTAAGTAGTTCTATACCAACAATAACAGAGTGTTATTAGGGATAGAAACGAAGCTTTAGCGTTTATTGTCAAATGACCTGGTGTTAAGAAAGAACTTTTGGTGAAGAAAACTTTTAAGTTAGTAAAATTTTAGTCGAACATAAAAATTTTACAAACTTCATAAAAAATGTTGACGCTAAGATTAAATTTATTTTCTCTAATTTTTTTAATATGTTATGTCATAGGCCTATAAAAAATTACTAATATTAATAAAAAAGTTTTACTTTGTTTGTGTAAACTTCTATTATTGCATTATTTTAAAAACAACGAAATTAGTTATTAAAGCATTTTTTTTCTCTTTTGCACTATAAACTTTTGTTATAAAACAAAAAGTGTGAAATGTAGAAAAAAAAACGAAGCAAAAACAATGTTTAAGTTAATTTTAACTAACACTATTTTATAACCACAAATATCTTAAAAAAAAAATAACAACAGTTGCTTTAGTGCATAGTATTTTTTTAACCAATTAAAAAAGTGTTGTAAATTTTAATAAATTTTTTTCATCAGACTTATAGTTATTTATCAAAATAACATTGTAAAAATATATGTATTCAAAGAAAGAAAAAAAAAAACTTCAACACAATGGAATGCAGCAAAGTACAATCAACAGGCATGTAGTAGAAAATTAACCTAAGAAGGACTGAAGCGAAAAAGTTTAATACTTGACGCGTTTCACTTCCTGCCTCGACAGCGGTTTCAAGTTGAAGGCGGTCACGTGACTCGCTCCCTCGGCATCCTTCAACGCGGCCACTTTGTCCGGCTGGCAGTTTCTCCCCTCCTCGATTCCCGCCCTCAACCTCGCCTGATCTTCCTCGATCATGTTTCTGCATTGATCCTTGGAGTAAAAATATATTGTTTTGAATAATTAAAAATAGTGAGGGTTTTTGAAGTTTTGATTTTTTAACTTGGAATAAAGTAAAGAATTGTATAATTTACAATGGTGCAATAATAATATAGCAATATATTTATACAATAGGTTGTATATATTTATACTAAAGATAAACATACAAGAAAACTGGCTATATATAAATATATTCGGTATAAAAAAACTTGACTATTTTCAAAAATAATTAATTTATCATTATTGTTACTCTCTAATTTTTATTAATTAAAACTTTTGTTTCCACTTTTTTGCTAAGAAAATTTTGTTTGCACTTTTTAATTCTAAAACAAGTTTTAGTTCAGTTAACAACTTTAGTGGATTGGTGATTTTTTTTCTTATAAAAAACTGTAAGTTTAACAAACTTCTTATTTTATGGTACACAGTGCTGACTTTCCAAACTTTTCAAAATGCACAAATTCTTAAACCAGTAACAAAACTAAAAACAGCGTATTTAACTTGCTGCACAAAAACCTTCATTAATACTAGAATATGTATAACATTTTCAAACTCAAAATTTATTTTAGTCTTTTTTTAATAAACTTTAGTTTTAATAAATTTCAATATCGAAAAAATGTCTTTTGCTTCTAATTTAGTTTTTTAACACAACTCTTATAGTTAAAATTTTCAACTTTTTATTAAAACAAACTTTCATTTATATCAAACCTTGTTCATTTTAATAAACATGCCTCCCATATTCACCCAACACTTCCGATCGGAATTTTCCTTCCGCTTGAGGGCGTTGAGAGCTTCCCGGTTCGAATTCTCCATCTCGCACAGCTTGATCACGTGATGCTTGGTGGACACGACCCGCTCGGCCAGCCTGTTGATGTCCTGGTACATTTTGTTTTGGCGCACCAGGTCGTCCATTTGCTGCTTTCTCGCTGACATTTTGCTGTTTTTTTTTGTATAAATAACAATAAATACACACGTTTTGATTAAATTTTAATAAGAATCTTAAAATATTGTAAAAGTTTATTTGTTTGGTACACGCATACAAACTTTCTAAATTCAAGAATGTTTTTAAAGCGATTGAACTAGATTTCAAACAAAAGTATAATAAATATGTCCTGGACAAGACGTTAAAAGGTATCCCAGGTGTATGCAACTTGATGACCGAAAGGTTCTTTCGTTCACCAGGTCCTAGGACCAATTATTTTGAGCGTCTTTTTGTCGTTAAATAAAAAAAAAGTCATATTTAATTTTGTACGTTTTAAAGTATTTGTCAGTTTGCATATCTATTTTTTTATTATTTATACTTAAAAGAACTGACTTTTTTTTAACATAAAGTTACAACTAAAGGTATAAATACAATATTTAAATACAAAAACTAAAAACGACTTGACGTTTAGAGTTTAAATTTCAAGAATGATAACAAATAATTCTAGTTTAAATAAAGTTTTATAAGTATGCATTTATACAATAACTTTTTGTAAACTTATAAATTCTCATATTCAGCTATTAACGTTCTTTGAATAAATATAACTAATAAATTTTATGGAGATAAATTAACTAAAAAAAAACTTGAAAAACAACCAAATGACTATTGTTTTCTAATACAACAGAAGGATTTTTAAAAAGAACTAAAACGATTGTTGCGGAAAGATAGACCCAAAATAATAAGGATGGACAACGTTTTTGGTCGGATTATTTCATTTATTCCGACCATTATTTGTTTACTTAAGTCGGATTAGTTCATTATTATTATATTTGTTCAAAAAAAACCTATGTGATTTTATTTTACTTTATCTAGTGACATTTCAAATGTCTTTCAAATTGTACCTGAAATATTTTTGCTTCATTACAAATTCTAAAATTTATGTTGTAAGTTTCAAAAATTTGGTTTAACGGGCCACAGTTTTACGTGGGTTGGATTGCGCTTAAATTTGTAAATATTGGCTGGCCGGTCATTTTCAATCAGAGGGCAGCAAGTTGCCCCACCCTAGTTTACAATAAAAATTACAAAAATATTATAGTTAATAAAAATTTTTTTAAATTTTTATTAACTTCTTAAACTAATTTTGATTAATTTTTATTCGATGATAATATTAAAAATCTTTTATAACTCTTAGTCAATAAAATTCTTATGCTAAACACAGGCTAATATAAACTACTTTTGTACTTTTTTTAACGCTATGAAATGTAACTTGATTTCTGATACTTTCAATTTTTATTTTCTAATAACAGGTCAAATCTAAAATATTTGACCACAAAAACATTATGAAATAATCAGTTGTAGAATATATTTTGCGTATAAATTTCTATAAAAATTAACTTTGAAAATTACACCTTGACGAATTAATAAGTTAGCATTAGTAGTACGTTGTAACTTAATTTCTTAATTTTTTTGCTTTTAATTATTTAAAAGTTTATATAATTATACAAATTAATATTTTTTTACTAAATAAATATTTTTTAGTTTATTAGTTTAAAACATGTAAAGTTATTAATCGTTTCACCTCACAACGTTCAAGTTCCAAGTTTGATTTATTCAAAATAAAACTTGTGTCTTTTAGTTGTTCTACCTAGATATTTATCATCTGATAACTACAAATAACATTAATTTTACCAGAAGTATATGTTATTTTACATAGTCATAAAAAGCCAAATTGTGTTTATTTAACTATTAAAGCATAACTCTAATTTAAATTTTTAATTTTTGAAGGTTCAGTCAATTTTTTATAATTTGTTTTCAGTATTGTAAAGAGATAAACTTAAACTTTGCATTGTTAAATGAAAAATTCTAAAATTAAATTAAATGTTAAAATTTGTTTATTTTTAAGTAACATTTCAATTAATTTTTAATAACCTTTGTTTATATACAATAAAGCAACTTATTTATGCTTAAATTTGAAAATTCAATAGTTTTTATAAATATTTTCAATTATATGTTCAATATAGTATATTTATATATACAGTATATTTTCAATATAAAATTAAATTTCTATAAGTATAAGTAACAAACTTAATGATATAACATTTTATCAAATTAGTGATCAAGAATTAAACTATTCTACTTATACTTGTTCTACTTGCAGCCACTAACTTAATTTTAAACTTTCAATTTGTCATACTTATTTTTAGTGGTAATTATAATGGCTCGCTGCCAATTTAAAGGGGCTTATATTGACGTGATAACGAACAAGGAAGTTTTGTTGTGTAAAGTGGGCGACATCGTTGGCAAAAAAGATAAAAGTTACGAAGTGAAATGGAAAGACTGCAGCGATCCGTGAGTTGCTCTCTTGAATTTGTGTAAAAATGTACTTGAGCATGCAAAAAGAAAATATAGACACGTATAATTATGTACTTTGTTTTTCAGATATTTTTTAAATTTAACTCCTTTACTCAAACTTTTTTCACATTTACTGACTTATATAAATCACGTATTGAATAAAGTAGAAATAGCGTAATTCAATAACTAAAAAAAGACTAAATATATAGCTCAACTAAAAACATGAAAAGAAAATGTAGTTTATCTACCAAGTTGACTCTACATCAGGGTTTCCCGAAATTTTCTTAAAAAAGGGCTCATAAACATAAATCAAAAAAGCTATGGCTCCTTCCAACAAGATTACTCAAAAAAATATAGCTAATTTTTTTTTTTTGTTTTTATCATCAACTCAAGAACATCTATTGTAAGTTTCAAAACTGTCATTGAAAATATATAAAAACCTTTTTTTACTCTCTTCATCAAGTCCAGATTATCTGATGTAAGCTTCAAAATTACCATTAAAAACACCTATTACCTTTATTTTGCTCTTTATCATCAACTCCAGAATATCTAGTATAAGTTTCAAATTATGACCTCATTGCCCCCTAAATTTCTGTCATGGCCCACTTGAAACTCTGCTCTATATGAACAAAACATAGAGAGTTACTAAATTTTAATATCAAATGACTTGCAAATTGTTAAACAACACCATTTGACCTTTTCAAAACCGTTTGAATTTCAACAGTTCGAAGAATTCTTGGGTGCGTGAAGATCACTTGTACAACTGTGAAAATTTGATTGAAGGGTACGCAGGCAGTTTGAGGTTGATCCAGGAGCTCACCGGTTCTACCAATCAGGAAACGAGCTTCAGTTCCATGCCATCTGCTCCGTACTCATCATCAGACGACTTCTCGTCGGCCCATCTCGCAAATAATATTCTTCCCCCAGGATCCTCAGACTGGAGGACAAAGAATGAAAGCTCGAACCAAGCGCCATCTGCTTCGTACTCACCTTCAGACGAATTTCCAAATGCCGCAAAAAAGTTTCTTCCTCTGAGGTCTTCCGACTGGAGGACGAAATCTGCAAGCTCGAGCAACGTGCCGACGTCGGACGACAAGTCGAAGATGCCTGGTTGGAACTTAAAAGACTGTTTGTCGTCAGACGATACAGACGATTTTAGGTCGTCGAGTTCGGATGGTTCGCCGCCCACAACTGCGAAAAAAATTGCGCAGGTAACGAGTTCGAAGAGGGAACAAGTGCAATCTGAACTTACAACTGCAAGAAAAAAAGTGCAAGGTAGAGTTGGACTGAGAAAAATATTTCATTCTCAAAAAGAAAAACTCGATATGCTGAAAAAAATTGATGAAAACTGGAAAAGAAAAAAACGCCTTGACATGCCACACATAGTAACGCCTGACAGTTCCAAAGCAGGGAAAAGAGGCGAGTACGATTGGAACGTTTCTCAGTCTCGCTTGAAAAACCAACAGTTACCAAAGCTGGACTTTGATAAGAACTACATGGACTACTGGCTCAACAGTCCATCAAGTGCATCGGGTGGCACGGAAAAATTTATGAATCAGACGCCTCTAAGTGTTGTGCCGGTGACAAAACTGAGTCCCAAAGTTGAAAGGCCGAAGAGAGTCACTGAAAGTGGAGAGCCTCTTGCCAAAAGGTTCATATTAAATGATGATTATGACAAGATACCTCCTGACAGCAAAAGAGGACTGAGACCTGAGAAGATATTGGGTGAAGCATCTAATGAAGAAGCACAGTATTTCATTGTTAAATGGTTGGTTTAATTTTAAGTTGTTACATACAATCATGAAAGTTAATAATTTAAAAATTGGTAGTAACAATTTTTTTTGCTAACTTATTCAATCTTATAAGTATTAAACTATTGAAACTTTATTAAAACAGAAGAACTAGATTATTATAAAATATCTCTAAAATTTAACAGGAAGAATCGGGACACTCCTGATTGTGTTGCCAAAGAGATTGCTGATGAATTGTTTCCTGTGGAGGTTTTAACACACACCTTAGCCAAAATGGAGAAAAAGGGTATTAAAGTAATTTAAACTGCTTTTGTCCCAGTTTTGTTTGTCTGAATTTTTAATTGTTTCATTATTTAATTAAGTGTTGGGTACTTTTATTGTACTAACTTTGATGTGTGATTTCAGTTTTGTTACAACTTATTTTTTTCTTTATACCTTAGTTTTGTTGAATAAATAATGTCAAATGTTGCTATTTGCTTCTAGTTTATCATAAACCAGTGATTTTAATAATCAAATACTTATTCCAAAGAATAACTATGTTATATGTTTAGGAAATTAAGAGAATAATAAGCAATATCAAACTTATTTTAGAACGTCAGAGGTTTTCATAATTACCAAAATACTTTGTCAGCTATAGATATCCTTAAAGGTAGAGGACTTTCAATGAAAACCAAATTCTATTTAACTTGCCGTTTTTTTGATAACTTACAAACGATTAAAGTTTTAAAAAAGCATGGTTTGGTATACTTATTTGGGCAGTGTCTTAAATTTTTTTAAAACTTATGCTAAATGAATTCTCCAGTTTGAGCTGTCTGGTGTATTGGTACTTAGTCTAGTTGTTACAGCTCTCAATACTAATTTTAAACTACTAAAAATAAGAGTCTTTTTAAAATGGAGATTTAATTAGAAAGAATAATTTTTTCCTTAACAGTAAAAAAACATTTTTGATTTATTTATGAAAAACATTTTGGCAGAAATCATAACTACATATTACTTGTATGAAACACTACTTCGAGCTTAAAACGAAAAATCAAAAACCTTAATTGCTTCGAAAACTCTGACAATAGATTAGATGCTTGCTTACCAGACATTAGTTTTATATTGGCAAATACTTTTTTATTAAATTTCAGCAAAGAATAATTGGATGACTGGAATACAATTAAGATTAATACAACATATTTTTATACAAACTTAATTAATTACCTATTGGAAAAAATGTAGGAGTGGAAAGATATTAAATAATGTAATTACAGTTAGTTATTCACTGTTTGTATTTCTCAACTAGGTGACACTAGTTTTTTAAAACATTAATTTGATGAATATTAAGCATAGTCAATATATAGCTAAAATATATTCAGCTTTTTAAGTTTTAAATCTTTATCTGGGGTTCTCAGTAAGACCCAAGTCCTAATCTTTAAACTATAAATTAACAGCTAATCTTAAAATAATTATTTTAATCTGATAATCAAAGCTATAATAAATTGTAAATAAGCTTTGAAAAAGAAATTGACACTATTTTTGTTTACTTTCTTTATGTAAACTTCTATTATTGCATTATTTTAAAAACAACGAAACTAATTACTATTGAAATTTTTTTCTTTTTTGCACTATAAACTTTTATTATAAAACAAAAAATGTGAAATGTAGAAATAAAAAAACGAAGCAAAAATAATGTTCAAACTTAATTTAACTTAACTATTATAGCAATCACAACTATCTGTATCTTAAAAGAAAAATAACAACATTTGCTTACGTGCCTAGTGTTTCTTTAACCAACTAAGTTTTAGTAAAATTGTCAAAATATATGTATCAAAGGAAGAATCAAAACTTCAACACAATGGAATGCAGCAAAGTACAATCAACAGGGCTGTAGTGGAAAATTAACCTAAGAAGGACTGAAGCGAAAAGTTCAATACTTGACGCATTTCACTTCCTGCCTCGACAGCGGTTTCAAGTTGAAGGCGGTCACGTGACTCGCTCCCTCGGCATCCTTCAACGCGGCCACTTTGTCCGGCTGGCAGTTTCTCCCCTCCTCGATTCCCGCCCTCAACCTCGCCTGATCTTCCACGATCATGTTTCTGCATTGATCCTTGGAGTAAAAATATATTGTTTTGAATGATTAAAAATAATGAGGGTTTTTGAAGTTTTGATTTTCTAACTTGGAATAAAGTAAAAAATTATATAATTTGCAATGGTGCAATAATAATATAGCAATATATTTATACAATAGGTTGTATATATTTATACTAAAGATAAATATATTAGGTATAAAAAAACTTGACTATTGTCAAAAATAATTAATTTATCATTATTGTTACTCTCTAATTTTTATTAATTAAAACTTTTATTTGCACTTTTTTGCTGAGAAAATTTTGTTTGCAATTCAAAGTTCTAAAACAAGTTTTAGTTCAGTCAACAACTTTAGTGGATTGGTGATTTTTTTTCTTATAAAAAACTGTAAGTTTAACAAACTTCTTATTTTATGGTATACACAGTGCTGACTTTCCAAACTTTTCAAAATGCACAAATTTTTAAACCAGTAACAAAACTAAAAACAGCGTATTTAAGTTGCTGCAGAAAAACCTTCATTAATACTAGAATATGTATAAAATTTTCAAACTCAAAATTTCTTTTAGTCTTTTTTAATAAACTTTAGTTTTAATAAATTTCAATATCGAAAACATGTCTTTTGCTTCTAATTTAGTATTTTAACACAACTCTTATAGTTGAAATTTTCAACTTTTTATTAAAACAAACTTTCATTTATATCAAACCTTGTTCATTTTAATAAACATGCCTCCCATGTTCACCCAGCACTTCCGATCGGAATTTTCCTTCCGCTTGAGGGCGTTTAGAGCTTCCCGGTTCGAATTCTCCATCTCGCACAGCTTGATCACGTGATGCTTGGTGGACACGACCCGCTCGGCCAGCCTGTTGATGTCCTGGTACATTTTGTTTTGGCGCACCAGGTCGTCCATTTGCTGCTTTCTCGCTGCCATTTTGCTTTTTTTTTTTGTATAAATAACAATAGATACACACGTTTTGATTAAATTTTAATAAGAATCTTAAAATCTTGTTGAATTTATTTGTTTGGTACACGCATTAAAACTTTCTGAAGTCAAGAATATTTTTAAAGCGATTGAACTAGATTTCAAACAAAAGTATAATAAATATGTCCTGGACAAGACGTTAAAAGGTACCCGTGACGTGCAACTCGATGATCGAAAGGTTTTTTTGTTCACCAGGTCCTAGGACCAATTATTTTGAGCGTCTTTTTGTCTTTAAATAAGAAAAAAGTCATATTAAACTTTGTACGTTTTAAAGTATTTGTCAGTTGGCATACCTATTTTATTATTTTTTATACTTCAAAGAACTGACTTTGTTTTTAACATAAAGTTACAACTAACGGTATAAATACAATATTTAAATACAAAAACTAAAAACGACTTGACGTTTTGAGTTTAAATTTCAAGAATGATAACAAACAATTCTAGTTTAAATAAAGTATTATTAGTATGCAGTTATACAATAACTTTTTGTAAACTTATAAATTATCATGTTCAGCTATTAACGTTCTTTGAATAAATATAACTAATAAATTTTATGGAGATAAATTAAATAAAAAAACTTAAAAAACAACCAAATGACTATTGTTTTCTGATACAACCAAATGATTTTAAAAAAATAACTAAAACGAGTATTGCGGAAAGATAGACCCAAAATGATAAGGATGGACAACGTTTTTGGTCGGATTATTTCATTTATTCCGACCATTATTTGTTTAGTTAAGTCGAATTAGTTCATTATTATTTATTTTGTTCAAAAAAAAACCTATGTGATTTTATTTTACTTTATCTAGTGACATTTTCAAATGTCTTTCAAGTTGTACCTGAAATATTTTTGCCTCATTACAAATTCTAAAATTTATGTTGTAAGTTTCAAAAGTTTGTTTTAACGGACCACAGTTTTAACTTTCGCGGGTCGGATTTCGCTAAAATTTGTAAATATTTGGCATTTTCACCCAGAGGGCAGCAAGTTGCCCCACCCTACTTTACAATAAAGATTATGAAAATATTATAGTTAATAAATATTTTTATAATATTTATTAACTTCGTAAACTTCTTTTTATTAATTATCATTACATGAAAATATTTAAAATCTTTTATAATTCTTAGTCAATAAAATTCTTATGCTAAACGCAGGCTAATATAAACTACTTTTGTACTTTTTTTTTAACGCTATAAAATGTAGCTTGATTTCTGATACTTTCAATTTTTATTTTCTAATAACAGGTCGAATCTAAAATATTTGACCACTAAAACATTATGAAATAATCAGTTGTAGAATATATTTTGCGTATAAATTTATATAAAAATTAACTTTGAAAATTACACCTTGACGAATTAATAAGTTAGCATTAGTAGTACGTTGTAACTTAATTTATTAATTTTTTGCTTTTTATAGTTTAAAAGTTTATATAAATATACAAATTTATATTTTTTTACTAGATAAATATTTTTTATTCTTTTAGTTTAAAACAAGTTATGAATCGTTTCACCTCATAACGTTCAAGTTCCAAGTTTGATTTATTCAAATAAAACTTGTGTCTTTTAGTAGTTCTACCTAGATATTGATCATTTGATAACTACAAATAACATTAATTTTACCAGAAGTATATGTTATTTTACAAAGTCATAAAAAGCCAAATTGTGTTTATTTAATTGTTAAAGCATAACTCTAATTTAGATATTCAACTTTTGAAGCATGAGTCAATTTCTAATAATTTGTTCAAAGTATTATAAAGAGACAAACTGAAACTTTGCATTAATAAATGAAAAATTCTAAAATTTAAGTTAAATGTTAAAATTTGTTTATTTTTTAGTTATATTTCAATCGATTTTTTAGTAATCTCTGTTTTATACACACAAAAACAACTTATTTATGCTTAAATTTGAAAACTTAATACTTTTCATGAATTTATATTTCTACAAGTATAAGTAACAAATTTAATGATATAACATTTTATCAAATTAGTGATCAAGAATTAAACTATTCTACTTATACTTGTTCTACTTGCAGCCACTAACTTAAATTTTAAACTTTCAGTTTATCATACATATTTTTAGTGGTAATTATAATGGCTCGCTGCCAATTTAACGGGGCTTATATTGACGTGATAACGAACAAGGAAGTTTTGTTGTGTAAAGTGGGCGACATCGTTGGCAAAAAAGATAAAAGTTATGAAGTGAAATGGAAAGACTGCAGCGATCCGTGAGTTGCTCTCTTGAATTTGTGTAAAAATATACTTGAGCATGCAAAAATAAAATATAGACACGTATAATGATGTATTTTGTTTTTCAGATATATTTTAAATCTAACTACTTTACTTTAACTTTTTCACATTTACTGACTTATGTAAAATACGTATTGAATAAAGTAGAAATAGTGTAATTCAATAATAAAAAAAAACAAAATATATAGGTCATCTAAAAACATGAAAAGAAAATGTAGTATTTATCTACTAAGTTGACTCTACATCAGGGTTTTCCAAACTTTTTTTAAAAAAGGGTCCCTACACATAAATAAAAAAAGCTATTGCTCCTTCCAACAAGATTACTCAAAAATATATAGCTTTTTTATTTTTTTTTGTTTTTATCATCAACTCAAGAGTATCTATTGTAAGTTTCAAAACTGCTATTAAAAACATTTAAGAACTTTTTTTTCTCTTCATCAAGTCCAGAATATCTGGTGTAAGCTTCAAAACTACCATTAAAAACACCTATTACCTTTATTTTGCTCTTTATCATCAACTCCAATATATCTAGTATAAGTTTCAAATTATGACGTCATGGGCCCCTAAATTTCTGTCATGGCTCAATTGAAACTCTGCTCTATATGAACAAAACATAGCGAGTAATAAATTTTTAATATCAAATGACTTGCAAATTGTTAAACAACACCATTTGACATTTTCAAAACCGTTTGAATTTCAACAGTTCGAAGAATTCTTGGGTGCATGAAGATCACTTGTACAACTGTGAAAATTTGATTGAAGGGTACGAAGGTAGTTTGAGGTTGATCCAGGAGCTCACCGGTTCCACCAATCAGGAAACGAGCTTCAGTTCCGCGCCATCTGCTCCGTACTCTTCATCAGACGACTTCTCGTCGGCCCATCTCGCAAATAATATTCTTCCCCCAGGATCCTCAGACTGGAGGACAAAGAATGAAAGCTCGAGCAACGTGCCGACGTCGGACGACAAGTCGCACATGCTTGGTTGGGACTTGAAAGACTGGTTGGCTTGTTTGTCGTCAGACGATTCTTCTACGGGGTCTGATTGTTTGCCGCCCACTATGGTCAAAACTGCGAGAAAAAGCAAGGAGGTTAAACGCGCTGAAAAAATCGCGCATAGAGAAAAAATGCAACTTTTACTTCAAAATTCAAGAGATAGAGCACTGAGTAAAAAAAATAAATCTGAACTTACAACTGCAAGAAAAAGAGTGCAAGGTATGGATGGACTTAGAAAAAAAATTCAAGCTGGTACAGAAACATTGAATGCGCTGACAAAAATTCCAAACGTTGACATTTGCGACCACCTGTCGCAGTGGTCGCCCGAAGAAAACAGAAGAGGAGAAAGACACCTTGACATGCCACACATAGTAACGCCTGACAGTTCCAAAGCAGGGAAAAGAGGCGAGTACGATTGGAACGTTTCTCAGTCTCGCTTGAAAAACCAACAGTTACCAAAGCTGGACTTTGATAAGTTCGACACGGACTACTGGCTCAACAGTCCATCAAGTGCATCGGGTGGCACGGCAAAATATATGAATCAGACGCCTATAAGTGTTGTGCCGGTGACAAAACAGAGTCCGAAAGTTGAAAGGTCGAAGAGAGTCACTGAAAGTGGAGAGCCTCTTGCAAAAAGGTTCATATTAAATGATGATTATGACAAGATACCTCCTGACAGCAGAAGAGGACTGAGACCTGAGAAGATATTGGGTGAAGCATCTAATGAAGAAGCAGAATATTTCATTGTTAAATGGTTGGTTTAATTTCAGTTGTTACATACAATCATGAAAGTTAATAATTTAAAAATTGGTAGTAACAATTTTTTTTGCTAACTTATTCAATCTTATAAGTATTAAACTATTTAAACTATATTAAAACAGAAGAACTAGATTATTAACAATTATCTTTAAAATTTATCAGGAAGAATCGGGACACTCCTGATTGTGTTGCCAAAGAGATTGCTGATGAACTGTTTCCTGTGGACGTTTTAACACACACCTTAGTTAAAATGGAGAAAAAGGGTATTAAAGTAATTTAAACTACTTTTGTCCCAGTTTTGTTTGTCTGAATTTTTAATTGTTTCAATATTTAATTAAGTTTTGGGTACTTTTATTGTACAAATTTTGATGGGTGATTTCAGTTTTGTAACAACTTATTTTTTTCTTTACACCTTAGTTTTGTTGAATAAATAATGTCAAAGTTGCTATTTCTAGTTTATCATAAACTAGTGATTTTAATAATCAAATACTTTAAAATTCCATAGAATAACTATGTTATATGTTTAGGAAATTAAGAAAATAATAAGCAATATTAAACTTATTTTAGAACGTGAGAGGTTTTCATAATTACCAAATTACTTTGTCGGCTATAGATATCCTTTAAGGTAGAGGACCTTCAATAAAAACTAAATTCTACTTTACTTGCCATTTTTTTGATAACTTAAAAACGATTAAAGTTTCAAAAAGCATGGTTTGGTATACTTATGTGGGCGGTGTCTTTAAAAATTTTTAAACAAATGCAATTATAAATTCTCCAGATCGAGCCGTCAGATGTATTGGTACTTTGTCTAGTTGTTACAGCTCTCAATACTAATTTTAAACTACTAAAAGTAAGAGTCATTTTAAAATGGAGATTTAATTAGAAAGACTAATTTTTTCCTTAACAATAAAAAAACATTTTTGATTTATTTATTAAAAACATTTCGGCAGAAATCATAACTACATATTACTTGTATGAAACACAACTTTGAGCTTAAAATGAAAAACCAAAAATCTTAATTGCTTCAAAAACTCTGACAATAGATTAGATGCTTGCTTACCAGACATTAGTTTTATATTGGCAAATACTTTTTTATAAAATTTCAGCAAAGAATAATTGAATGACTGGAATACTATTAAGACTAATACAACATATTTTTATACAAACTTACATTTTTTCCAATAGGTTAATAATTAAGTTTGTATAAAAATATGTTTTTAATTTTTTTGTTTTTATTATCAACTCAAGAATATCTATTGTAATTTTTCAAAACTGCCATTGAAAACATAAAAGAACTTTTTTTTCTCTTCATCATTAAGTCTAAAATATCTGATGTAAGCATCAAAACTACCATTAAAAACACTTATTACCTTTATTTATCATCAACTCCAGAATATCTAGTATAAGTTTCAAATTATGACCTTATGAACCCTAAATTTCTGTCATGGCTAATTTTGGGAAACTCTGCTCCATATGAACAAAACATAGAGAGTTACTAATTTTTAATATCAAATTACTTGCAAATTGTTAAACAACACCATTTGACATTTTCAAAACCGTTTGAATTTCAACAGTTCGAAGAATTCTTGGGTGCGTGAAGATCACTTGTACAACTGTGAAAATTTGATTGAAGGGTACGAAGGCAGTTTGAGGTTGATCCAGGAGCTCACCGGTTCTACCAATCAGGAAACGAGCTTCAGTTCCGTGCCATCTGCTTCGTACTCTTCATCAGACGACTTCTCGTCGGCCCATCTCGCAAATAATATTCTTTCTCCAGGATCCTCGGACTGGAGGACAAAGAATGAAAGCTCGAACCAAGCACCATCTGCTTCGTACTCACCTTCAGACGACTTTCTAAATGCCGCAAAAAAGTTTCTTCCTCTGAGATCTTCCGACTGGAGGACGAAATCTGCAAGCTCGAGCAACGTGCCGACGTCGGACGACAAGTCGAAGATGCCTGGTTGGAACTTAAAAGACTGTTTGTCTTCAGACGATACAGACGATTTTAGGTCGTCGAGTTCGGATTGTTCGCCGCCCACAACTGCGAAAAAAATTGCGCAGGTAACGAGTTCGAAGAGGGAACAAGTGCAATCTGAACTTACAACTGCACGAAAAAAAGTGCAAGGTAGAGTTGGACTGAGAAAAATATTTCATTCTCAAAAAGAAAAACTCGATATGCTGAAAAAAATTGATGAAAACTGGAGAAGAAAAAAACGCCTTGGCATGCCACACATAGTAACGCCTGACAGTTCCAAAGCAGGGAAAAGAGGCGAGTACGATTGGAACGTTTCTCAGTATCAATTGAAAAACCAACAGTTACCAAAGCTGGACTCTGATAAGAACTACACAGACTACTGGCTCAACAGTCCATCAAGTGCATCGGGTGGCACGGAAAAATATTCCAATCAGACGCCTCAAAGTGTTGTGCCGGTGACAAAACAGAGTCCCAAAGTTGAAAGGCCGAAGAGAGTCACTGAAAGTGGAGAGCCTCTTGCCAAAAGGTTCATATTAAATGATGATTATGACAAGATACCTCCTGACAGCAAAAGAGGACTGAGACCTGAGAAGATATTGGGTGAAGCAACTAATGAAGAAGCACAATATTTCATTGTTAAATGGTTGGTTTTATTTTAAGTTGTTACATACAATTAACAAAAGTGAATAACTTAAAAATTGCTAGTAAAAAAAAATTGTAACATATTCAATCTATATTAAAACAGAATAACTAGATTATTAACAATTATCTCTAAAATTTAACAGGAAGAATCGGGACACTCCTGATTGTGTTGCCAAAGAGATTGCTGATGAACTGTTTCCTGTGGACGTTTTAACACACACCTTAGTCAAAATGGAGAAAAAGGGTATTAAAATAATTTAAACTGCTTTTGTCCGAGTTTAGTTTTGAATTTTTAGTTTTTTCAATATTTAATTAAGTGTTGGGTACTTTTATTGTACAAACTTTAATGTGTGATTTCAGTTTTGTTACAACTTATTTTTTTCTTTACACTTAAGTTTTATTTAATAAATAATGTTAAAGTTGCCACTTGCTTCTAGTTTATCATAAACTAGTGATTTTAATAATCAAATACTTTAAGTTTCCATAGAATAACTATGTTATATGTTTAGGAAATTAAGAGAATAATAAGCAATATTAAACTTATTTTAGAATGTCAGAGGTTTTTATAATTACCAAATTACTTTGTCGGCTTAGATATCCTTAAAGGTAGAGGACCTTCAATAAAAACTAAATTCTATTTAACTTGCCGTTTTTTTTGATAACTTAAAAACGATCAAAGTTTCGAAAAAGCATGGTTTGGTAGACTTATTTGGGCAGTGTCTTTAAAAATTTTTAAACATGCAAAAATAAATTCTCCAGTTCGACCTGTCTGTTGTATTGGTACTTTGTCTAGTTGTTACAGCTCTCAATACTAATTTTAAACTACTAAAAGTAAGAGTCATTTAAAAATGGATATTTAATTAGAAAGAATAATTTTTTCCTTAACAGTAAAAAAACATTTTTGATTTATTTATGAAAAACATTTTGGCAGAAATCATAACAACATATTACTTACTAGTATGAAACACTGCTTTGAGCTTAAAATGAAAAACCAAAAACCTAAATTGCTTGCTTTAAAAACTCTGACAATAGATTACATGCTTGCTTACCAGATATTAGTTTTATATTGGCAAATACTTTTAAAAAAAATCTCAGCAAAGAATAATTGGATGACTGGAATACAATTAAGACTAATACAACATATTTTTATACAAACTTAATTATTAATCTATTTGAAAAAATGTAGGACTGAAAAGATATTAAATAATGTAATTACAGTTAGTTATTCACTGTTTGTATTTCTCAACTAGGTTACATTAGTTATTTAAAACATTAACTTGATGAATATTAAGCATAGTTATTTCCTCTTCACTTCAATTTTTATCAATGTATAGCTAAAATATATTCAGCTTATAAAGTTTTAAAGCTTTATATTGGGTTCTCAGTAAGATCCAAGTCCTAATCTTTAAATTATAAAATTTTCAGCTAATCTCAAAATAATTATTTTAATCTGATAATCAAAGCTATAATAAATTGTAAATAAGCTTTGAAAAAAAAATTGACATTATTTTTGTTTACTTTGTTTGTGTAAACTTCTATTATTGCATTATTTTAAAAACAACGAAATTAGTTATTAAAGCATTTTTTCTCTTTTGCAGTATAAATTTTTATTATAAAACAAAAATTGTGAAACTTGGAGAGAAAAAACGAAGCAAAAATAATGTTCAAATTTAATTTATCTTAACTAATATAGCAATCACAACTATCTGTATCTAAAAAGAAATAACTACATTTGCTTACGTGCCTAGTGTTTTTTTTATCAACTAAGTTTTAGTAAAATTGTCACAATATATGTATTTAAAGGAAAATCATAACTTTAACACAATGGAATGCAGCAAAGTACAATCAACAGGCATGTACTGGAAAATTAACCTAAGAAGGACTGAAGCAAAAAAGTTCAATACTTGACGCATTTCACTTCCTGCCTCGACAGCGGTTTCAAGTTGAAGGCGGTCACGTGACTCGCTCCCTCGGCATCCTTCAACGCGGCCACTTTGTCCGGCTGGCAGTTTCTCCCCTCCTCGATTCCCGCCCTCAACCTCGCCTGATCTTCCACGATCATGTTTCTGCATTGATCCTTGGAGTAAAAGTATATCATTTCAAATTGTTAAAAAAAAAGAGATTTTATGAATTTTGATTTTTTTAGTTGGAATAAAGTAAAGAATTGTATAGTAGTTATTAAATTAGTACTTAGTTAACAACTTTAGTAAATGGCGTATTTCTTTTCTTATAAAAAATTGTAAGTTTAATAAAGTTCTTAGTTTATGGTACATTGTTTTGAAATCATAAGGCATTTATAACAAATTTTCTGACTAAAAATAAACAATAAAAGTGAAACTTTTTCATTCACCACGTGTTTTTAATCGAAACAAAGGAAAAAAAAAACATTGCACATGTATATTACAAAATTTAAAATTTAACAAAACTTACAGCTTCTTCAAATAACTAGAAATATATCAGTGCCTCAAAACTTTGTAAAAATGAGTCTTGAAGTTTTTCAACTGTATGTTCATATATAACTTTTTTAATTTCAAACTGTGATTACTAACGTATCAAACTTTTTCTAAACAACAAATTTTGTTCATGTACAATTTTCATCAAAATTGAATGGATTAGTTAAAATTTTTGTGATTAAGCTAAAAAATTCAACAAAAAAAAAAAAAAGAATTCGTCTACTGAACAGTTGGATTTTTTTTTCGCAGAACTCTTATACTTTAATAATATTTTTAAAACAAATAAAACTTCAATTACATCAAACCTTGTTCATTTTAATAAACATGCCTCCCATATTCACCCAGCACTTCCGATCGGAATTTTCCTTCCGCTTGAGGGCGTTGAGAGCTTCCCGGTTCGAATTCTCCATCTCGCACAGCTTGATCACGTGATGCTTGGTGGACACGACCCGCTCGGCCAGCCTGTTGATGTCCTGGTACATTTTGTTTTGGCGCACCAGGTCGTCCATTTGCTGCTTTCTCGCTGCCATTTTGCTTTTTTTTTTGTATAAATAACAATAGATACACACGTTTTGATTAAATTTTAATAAGAATCTTAAAATCTTGTTGAATTTATTTGTTTGGTACACGCACAAAAATTTTCTGAAGTCAAGAATGTTTTTAAAGCGATTGAACTAGATTTAAAAGAAAAGTATAATAAATATGTCCTGGACAAGACGTTAAAAGGTATCCCAGGTGTGTGCAACTAGATGATCGAAAGGTTTTTTTGTTCACCAGGTCCCAGGACCAATTATTTTGAGCGTCTTTTTGTCGTTAAATAAAAAAAAAAGTCATATTAAATTTTGTACGTGTTAAAGTATATGTCAGTTGGCATATCTATTTTATTATTTTTTATACTTCAAAGAACTGACTTTGTTTTTAA
This sequence comes from Thalia democratica, assembly GCF_965202585.1. Lineage (NCBI taxonomy): Eukaryota > Metazoa > Chordata > Thaliacea > Salpida > Salpidae > Thalia > Thalia democratica. The sequence goes on along the minus strand of NC_139173.1, from coordinate 22,089,970 downwards.
CATAAAGTTACAACTAAAGGTATAAATACAATATTTAAATACAAAAACTAAAAATGACTTGACATTTTGAGTTTAAATTTCAAGAATGATAACAAAAAATTCTAGTTTAAATAAAGTATTATTAGTATGCAGTTATACAATAACTTTTTCTAAACTTATAAATTCTCATATTCAGCTTTTAACGTTCTTTAAATAAATATAACTAATAAATTTTATGGAGATAAATTAAATAAAAAAACTTAAAAAACAACCAAATGACTATTGTTTTCTGATACAACCAAATGATTTAAAAAAATAACTAAAACGATTGTTGTTGAAAGGTAGACCCACAATAATAAGGATGGACAACGTTTTTGGTCGGATTATTTCATTTATTCCGACCATTATTTGTTTAGTTAAATCGGATTAGTTCATTATTATTATATTTGTTCAAAAAAAAACCTATGTGATTTTATTTTACTTTATCTAGTGACATTTTCAAATCTCTTTCAAATTGTACCTGAAATATTTTTGCTTCATTACAAATTCTAAAATTTATGTTGTAAGTTTCAAAAATTTGGTTTAACGAGCCACAGTTTTACGCGGGTTGGATTGCGCTTAAATTTGTAAATATTGGCTGGCCGGTCGTTTTCACTCAGAGGGCAGCAAGTTGCCCCACCCTACTTTACAATAAATATTATAAAAATATTATAGTTAATAAATATTTTTTAAATTTTTATTAACTTCTTAAACTTATTTTAATTAATTTTTATGCGATGATAATATTTAAATTTTTTTATAACTCCTAGTCAATAAAATTCTTATGCTAAACACAGGCTAAGATAAACTACTTTTGTACTTTTTTTAACGCTATGAAATGTAGCTTGATTTCTGATACTTTCAATTTTTATTTTCTAATAACAGGTCGAATCTAAAATATTTGACCACAAAAACATTATGAAATAGTCAGTTGTAGAATATATTTTGCGTATAAATTTATATAAAGACTAACTTTGAAAATTACACCTTGACGAGTTAATAAGTTAGCATTAGTAGTACGTTGTAACTTAATTTCTTATTTTTTTTGCTTTTTATAACTTAAAAGTTTATATAATTATACAAATTAATATTTTTTTACTAAATAATTTTTTTTGTTTTATTAGTTTAAAACATGTAAATTTATTAATTGTTTCACCTCACAACGTTCAAGTTCCAAAGTTTGATTTATTCAAAATAAAACTTGTGTCTTTTAGTAGTTCAACCTAGATATTTATCTTTTGATAACTACAAATAACATTATTTTTACCAGAAGTATATGTTATTTTACATAGTCATAAAAAGCCAAAATGTGTTTATTTAATTGTTAAAGCATAACTCTAATTTAGATGTTCAACTTTTGAAGCTTGAGTCAATTTCTAATAATTTGTTTAAAGTAATATAAAGAGACAAACTGAAACTTAGCACTTGTGTATGAAAACTTTTAAATTTAAGTTAAATGTTAAAATTTGTTTACTGTTAAGTTACATTTCAATCGATTTTTTAATAATCTTTGTTATATATACCCAAAAATAACCTATTTATGCTTAAATTTGAAAACTTAATACTTTTTATAATTTATATTTTTATAAGTATAAGTAACAAATTTAATGATATAACATTTTATCAAATTAGTGATCAAGAATTAAACTATTCTACTTATACTTGTTCTACTTGCAGCCACTAACTTAAATTTTAAACTTTCAGTTTATCATACATATTTTTAGTGGTGGTTACAATGGCTCGCTGCCAATTTAAAGGGGCTTATATTGACGTGATAACGAACAAGGAAGTTTTGTTGTGTAAAGTGGGCGACATCGTTGGCAAAAAAGATAAAAGTTACGAAGTGAAATGGAAAGACTGCGGCGATCCGTGAGTTGCTCTCTTGAATTTGCGTAAAAACGTACGGGAGCAAGCAAAAAGAAAATATAGACACGTATAATGATGTATTTTGTTTTTCAGATATTTTTAAATCTAACTCCTTAACTCAAACTTTTTCACATTTACTGACTTATGTAAAATACGTGTTGAATAAAGTAGAAATAGTGCAATTCAATAATTAAAAAAAACTAAATATATAGCTCTTCTAAAAGCATGAAAAGAAAATGCAGTATTAATCTACTAAGTTGACTCTACATCAGGGTTTCCCAAACTTTTTTTAAAAAAGGGTCCCTAAACATAAATCAAAAAAGCTATGGCTCCTTCCAACAAGATTACTCAAAAAAATAAAGTTTTTTTTAATTTTTTTGTTTTTATTATCAACTCCAGAATATCTATTGTAATTTTTCAAAACAGCCATTGAAAACATATAAGAACCTTTTATTTCTCATCATCATTAAGTCCAAAATATCTGGTGTAAGCTTCAAAACTACCATTAAAAACACCTATTACCTTTATTTTGCTCTTTATCATCAACTCCAGAATATCTAGTGTAAGTTTCAAATTATGACCTTATGGCCCCCTAAATTTCTGTCATGGCTTTTGGGAAACCCTGCTCCATGTGAACAAAACATAGAGAGTTACTAATTTTTAAATATCAAATGACTTGCAAATTGTTAAACAACACCATTTGACATTTTCAAAACCGTTTGAATTTCAACAGTTCGAAGAATTCTTGGGTGCGTGAAGATCACTTGTACAACTATGAAAATTTGATTGAAGGGTACGAAGGCAGTTTGAGGTTGATCCAGGAGCTCACCGGTTCCACCAATCAGGAAACGAGCTTCAGTTCCGTGCCATCTGCTCCGTACTCATCATCAGACGACTTCTCGTCGGCCCATCTCGCAAATAATATTCTTTCTCCAGGATCCTCGGACTGGAGGACAAAGAATGAAAGCTCGAACCAAGCGCCATCTGCTTCGTACTCTCCTTCAGACGACTTTCCAAATGCCGCAAAAAAGTTTCTTCCTCTGAGATCTTCCGACTGGGGGACGAAATCTGCAAGCTCGAGCAACGTGCCGACGTCGGACGACAAGTCGAAGATGCCTGGTTGGAACTTAAAAGACTGTTTGTCTTCAGAAGATTCAGACGATTTTAGGTCGTCGAGTTCGGATGGTTCGCCGCCCACAACTGCGAAAAAAATCGCGCAGGTAACGAGTTCGAAGAGGGAATAAGTGCAATCTGAACTTACAACTGCACGAAAAAAAGTGCAAGGTAGAGTTGGACTGAGAAAAATATTTCATTCTCAAAAAGAAAAACTCGATATGCTGAAAAAAATTGATGAAAACTGGAGAAGAAAAAAACGCCTTGGCATGCCACACATAGTAACGCCTGACAGTTACAAAGCAGGGAAAAGAGGAGAGTACGATTGGAACGTTTCTCAGTATCAATTGAAAAACCAGCAGTTACCAAAGTTGGACTTTGATAATAACTACATGGAATACTGCCGTAACAGTCCATCAAGTGCATCGGGTGGCACGGAAAAATATATGAATCAGACGCCTCAGAGTGTTGTGCCGGTGACAAAACTGAGTCCCAAAGTTGAAATGCCGAAGAGAGTCACTGAAAGTGGAGAGCCTCTTGCCAAAAGGTTCATATTAAATGATGATTATGACAAGATAACTCCTGACAGCAAAAGAGGACTGAGACCTGAGAAGATATTGGGTGAAGCAACTAATGAAGAAGCACAATATTTCATTGTTAAATGGTTGGTTTAATTTCAAGTTGTTACATACAATCAACAAAAGTGAATAACTTAAAAATTGCTAGGAAAAAAAATTCTAACATATTCAATCTATATTAAAACGGAAGAACTAGAGTATTATCAATCATCTCTAAAATTTAACAGGAAGAATCGGGACACTCCTGATTGTGTTGCCAAAGAGATTGCTGATGAACTGTTTCCTGTGGAGGTTTTAAAACACACCTTAGCCAAAGTAGAGAAAATTAAATTGCTTTTGTCCGAGTTTTGTTTGTCTGAACTTTTAGTTTTTTCAAAATTTAATTAAGTGTTGGGTACTTATATTGTACAAACTTTGATGGGTGATTTCAGTTTTGTAACAACTTATTTTTTCTTTACACCTTAGTTTTGTTGAATAAATAATGTCAAAGTTGCTACTTGCTTCTAGTTTATCATAAACAAGTGATTTTAATAATCAAATACTTTAAGATTCCATAGAATAACTATGTTATATGTATAGGAAATTAAGAGAATAATAAGCAATATTAAACTTATTTTAGAATGTCAGAGGTTTTCATAATTACCAAATTACTTTGTCGGCTTTAGATATCCTTTATCGGCTTATTTTTAGAGGACCTTTAATAAAAACTAAATTCATTTAACTTGCCGTTTTTTTGCTAACTTACAAACGATTAAAGCTTCAAAAAAGCATGGTTTGGTATACTTATTTGGGCAGTGTCTTTAAAAATTTTTAAACATATGCAAAAATAAATTCTCCAGTTCGAGCTGTCTGGTGTATTGGTACTTTGTCTAGTTGTAACAGCTCTCAATACTAATTTTAAACTACTAAAAGTAAGAGTCTTATTAAAATGGATATTTACTTAGAAAGACTAATTTTTTCCTTAACAGTAAAAAAACATTTTTGATTTATTTATGAAAAACATTTCGGCAGAAATCATAACTACATATTACTTACATGTATGAAACACTACTTTGAGCTTAAAATGAAAAACCAAAAATCTTAATTGCTTCAAAAACTCTGACATTAGTTTAGATGCTCGCTTACCAGACATTAGTTTTATGTTGGCAAATACTTTTTTATTAAATTTCAGCAAAGAATAATTGGATGACTGGAATACAATTAAGACTAATACAACATATTTTTATACAAACTTAATTATTTACCTATTTGAAAAAATGTAGGACTGGAAAGATATTAAATAATGTAATTACAGTTAGTTATTCACTGTTTGTATTTCTCAACTAGGTTACACTAGTTTTTTAAACATTAATTTGATGAATATTAAGCATAGTTATTTCCTCTTCACTTCAATTTTTATCAATGTATAGCTAAAATATATTCAGCTTATAAAGTTTTAAAGCTTTATATTGGGTTCTCAGTAAGATCCAAGTCCTAATCTTTAAATTATAAAATTTTCAGCTAATCTCAAAATAATTATTTTAATCTGATAATCAAAGCTATAATAAATTGTAAATAAGCTTTGAAAAAAAAATTGACATTATTTTTGTTTACTTTGTTTGTGTAAACTTCTATTATTGCATTATTTTAAAAACAACGAAATTAGTTATTAAAGCATTTTTTCTCTTTTGCAGTATAAATTTTTATTATAAAACAAAAATTGTGAAACTTGGAGAGAAAAAACGAAGCAAAAATAATGTTCAAATTTAATTTATCTTAACTAATATAGCAATCACAACTATCTGTATCTAAAAAGAAATAACTACATTTGCTTACGTGCCTAGTGTTTTTTTTATCAACTAAGTTTTAGTAAAATTGTCACAATATATGTATTTAAAGGAAAATCAAAACTTTAACACAATGGAATGCAGCAAATTACAATCAACAGGGCTGTAGTGGAAAATTAACCTAAGAAGGACTGAAGCAAAAAAGTTCAATACTTGACGCATTTCACTTCCTGCCTCGACAGCGGTTTCAAGTTGAAGGCGGTCACGTGACTCGCTCCCTCGGCATCCTTCAACGCGGCCACTTTGTCCGGCTGGCAGTTTCTCCCCTCCTCGATTCCCGCCCTCAACCTCGCCTGATCTTCCTCGATCATGTTTCTGCATTGATCCTTGGAGTAAAAATATATTGTTTCAAATTATTAAAAAAATGAGATTTTTGAAGTTTTGACTTTTTAACTTGGAAATAATGATATTTGAGAATTTCGATATTTCAAAGTGGAATAAAGTAAAGAATTGTACAATTTGCAGTGCTACAATAATAATTTTTTATATATTTATACTTTAGATGTGTACAATAGTTTGTATATATTTATACTAAAGATAAATATGCAAGAAAACTGGCAATCTATAAATATATTCGGTATAATAAAAAAATTAACTAATGTCAGACATAAGCAATTTATCATTATTGCACCTCTCTAATTTTTATTTAATAGTTTTACAAAAGTCATTTTTTCAAATATTTAAAAATAATAAGTTTGACCAAATCGTATCAAAGCTTACTAAGTTTTATTTTTTATTTAAAGTTCTTAAAACAATTATTAAATTTATTATAGATATTTATTATAGATAGTAAATATTTACAGTATAGATAAACATAGAAGAAAATAGGCTATCTATAAAAATATTAAGTATTTAAAAACAAAATATTGTTAAAAATAAACAATGTGTCATTATTTCTATTTACTAAATTTTATTAATTAAAATTTTAAAAGTAATTTTTTAAACATTGAAAAAACTATAAGTTTTAACAAATTCTAAAAAAAATTACTAAGTTTTATTTGCAAGTTATAAAATTAGTTTTATGACAGTAAACTTTAGTGGATTGGTGCATTTTTCTTCTCATTAAAAATTATAAGTTTTACAAAGTTCTTAGTTTATGGTACATAGTGTTGAAATCATAAAGCATTTATAACAAATGTTCTGCCTAAAATTTAAAAATTTATTATATTTTATCATTCATCATGTCTTTTTATAGAAATATAGGAAAAAAATATTGTATATAATAGACAATTTTAAATAATAAAAACTTAAGGCTTCTTAAAATAACTAGAAATATGTCAGGGCAACAGAAATTTGTAAAAATAAGTATATAACTTTAATTAACAAAAAACCGTAGTTACTGACTATAACATTTTTAGTTTCTTTCACAAAAACAACTATTTAAGTAACAATTTTTCTTAACATATATTATCTAATTACTTGAACAGCTTTTTTCCGGTGCATAACTTACTAAAAATATATAACAGAATACATTTCATTTTCTCCGCTCTCAGTCTTTTTCAGTCTTAGTGAGAGCGGAGAACTCTTTTCAATTGCATATTCTGGAAGCCTCATGTATTCAATCTTTAAGGCCCAGTTTATGTAAGCAGAAAAAGTTCGTTTACCAAACTAGACTTTTTAAATCCTTATATTAGTAATTTTAAAGTAATTAGTTTCTTGTTAAACTTTATTTTTAAGCATAGTTTTAATTTAAAATTATTATCGCTTCTTTATTTAGATTGTTTTAATTCTACCGAGTTTTATTAGTATACCAAATTTGTTTAGCATTAGCTCTTATTTAATTTTTAACATTTGATTATTACGTCATTTTATATCTTAAAACTTTAAACTGCAGTATAACTTTATTTCAATTTGTATTCATTCCAATTCAGTAGGAAACTATTTCTGACGAGTCCTACTTGAAAGTACTTAAATAAATTTATGAAATTTATTCTGTTATATATTTTCATCTAATTATTATTTAACAACAACAATTTTCATCAAATTGGAATGGCTCACTTAAAATTTTTGTTATTAAAATAAAAAACAGCCTTTGACTTCTGAACAGTTGGATTTTTTTCGCAGAACTTTGTTATTTCAAATATATTATTTTTTTTACAAAAATAAAACTTTCATTTATATCAAACCTTGTTCATTTTAATAAACATGCCTCCCATATTGACCCAGCACTTCCAATCGGAATTTTCCTTCCGCTTGAGGGCGTTGAGAGCTTCCCGGTTCGAATTCTCCATCTCGCACAGCTTGATCACGTGATGCTTGGTGGACACGACCCGCTCGGCCAGCCTGTTGATGTCCTGGTACATTTTGTTTTGGCGCACCAGGTCGTCCATTTGCTGCTTTCTTGCTGCCATTTTGCTTTTTTTTTTTGTATAAATAACAATAGATACACACGTTTTGATTAAATTTTAATAATAATCTTAAAATCTTGTTGAATTTATTTGTTTGGTACACGCATTAAAACTTTCTGAAGTCAAGAATATTTTTAAAGCGATTGAACTAGATTTCAAACAAAAGTATAATAATTATGTCCTGGACAAGACGTTAAAAGGTACCCGTGACGTGCAACTCGATGATCGAAAGGTTTTTTTGTTCACCAGGTCCTAGGACCAATTATTTTGAGCGTTTTTTTGTCTTAAGGGTTAATAAATATTTTTTTAATTTTTATTAACTTCTTAAACTTATTTTAATTAATTTTCATTAGATGAAAATATTTGAAATCTTTTATAATTCTTAGTCAATAAAATTCTTATGCTAAACGCAGGCTAATATAAACTACTTTTGTACTTTTTTTAACGCTATAAAATGTAGCTTGATTTCTGATACTTTCAATTTTTATTCTAATAACAGGTCGTATCTAAAATATTTGAACACAAAAACATTATGAAATAATCAGTTGTAGAATATATTTTGCGTATAAATTTCTATAAAAACTGACATTGAAAATTCCACCTTGACGAATTAATTAGTTAGCATTAGTAGTACGTTGTAAGTTAATTTCTTAATTTTTTGCTTTTAATTATTTAAAAGTTTATATAATTATACAAATTTATATTTTTTTAGTAAATAAATATTTTTTAGTTTATTAGTTTAAAACATGTAAAGTTATTAATTGTTTCACCTCACAACGTTCAAGTTCCAAAGTTTGACTTATTCAAAATAAAACTTGTGTCTTATAGCAGTTCTACCTAGATATTTATCATTTGATAACTACAAATAACATTATTTTTACCAGAAGTATATGTTATTTTACGTAGTCATAAAAAGCCAAATTGTGTTTATTTAATTGTTAAAGCATAACTCTAATTTAAAATCCTAACTTTTGAAGCTTGAGTCAATTTCTAATAATTTGTTTTCAGTATTATAAAGAGATAAACTAAAACTTTGCATTTATGCAAATTTTAGTTAAATGTTAAAATTTGTTTATTGTTAAGTTATACTTCAATTAGTTTTTCAATAACCTTTGTTTATATACACAAAAACAACTTATTTATGCTTCTATTTGTAAATTCAATACTTTTTATAAAACTATATTTCTATAAGTATAAGTAACAAATTTAATGATATAACATTTTATCAAATTAGTGATCAGAAATTAAACTGTTCTACTTACACTTGTTCTACTTGCAGCCTCTAACTTAAATTTTAAACTTTCAGTTTATCATACATATTTTTAGTGGTGGTTACAACGGCTCGCTGCCAATTTAAAGGGGCTTATATTGACGTGATAACGAACAAGGAAGTTTTGTTGTGTAAAGTGGGCGACATCGTTGGCAAAAAAGATAAAAGTTACGAAGTGAAATGGAAAGACTGCAGCGATCCGTGAGGTGCTTTCTTGAATTTGTGTAAAATTGTACTTGAGCATGTAAAAATAAAATATACACACGTATAATGATGTATTTTGTTTTTCAGATATTTTATTAAATCTTACTCCTTTACTTTAACTTTTTCACATTTACTGACTTATGTAAAATACGTATTGAATAAAGTACAAATAGTGTAATTCAGTAATTAAAAAAAAACTAAATATAGAGCTTATCTAAAAACATGAAAAGAAAATGTAGTATTAATCTACTAAGTTGACTCTACATCAGGGTTTCTCAAACTTTTATTAAAAAAGGGTCCCTAAACATAAATTAAAAAAGCTATGGCTCCTTCTAACAAGATTACTCAAAAAAATATAGATTTTTTTAATTTTTTTGTTTTTATTATCAACTCAAGAATATCTATTGTAATTTTTCAAAACTGCCATTGAAAACATAAAAGAACTTTTTTTTCTCTTCATCATTAAGTCTAAAATATCTGATGTAAGCATCAAAACTACCATTAAAAACACTTATTACCTTTATTTATCATCAACTCCAGAATATCTAGTATAAGTTTCAAATTATGACCTTATGAACCCTAAATTTCTGTCATGGCTAATTTTGGGAAACTCTGCTCCATATGAACAAAACATAGAGAGTTACTAATTTTTAATATCAAATTACTTGCAAATTGTTAAACAACACCATTTGACATTTTCAAAACCGTTTGAATTTCAACAGTTCGAAGAATTCTTGGGTGCGTGAAGATCACTTGTACAACTGTGAAAATTTGATTGAAGGGTACGAAGGCAGTTTGAGGTTGATCCAGGAGCTCACCGGTTCTACCAATCAGGAAACGAGCTTCAGTTCCGTGCCATCTGCTTCGTACTCTTCATCAGACGACTTCTCGTCGGCCCATCTCGCAAATAATATTCTTTCTCCAGGATCCTCGGACTGGAGGACAAAGAATGAAAGCTCGAACCAAGCACCATCTGCTTCGTACTCACCTTCAGACGACTTTCTAAATGCCGCAAAAAAGTTTCTTCCTCTGAGATCTTCCGACTGGAGGACGAAATCTGCAAGCTCGAGCAACGTGCCGACGTCGGACGACAAGTCGAAGATGCCTGGTTGGAACTTAAAAGACTGTTTGTCTTCAGACGATACAGACGATTTTAGGTCGTCGAGTTCGGATTGTTCGCCGCCCACAACTGCGAAAAAAATTGCGCAGGTAACGAGTTCGAAGAGGGAACAAGTGCAATCTGAACTTACAACTGCACGAAAAAAAGTGCAAGGTAGAGTTGGACTGAGAAAAATATTTCATTCTCAAAAAGAAAAACTCGATATGCTGAAAAAAATTGATGAAAACTGGAGAAGAAAAAAACGCCTTGGCATGCCACACATAGTAACGCCTGACAGTTCCAAAGCAGGGAAAAGAGGCGAGTACGATTGGAACGTTTCTCAGTATCAATTGAAAAACCAACAGTTACCAAAGCTGGACTCTGATAAGAACTACACAGACTACTGGCTCAACAGTCCATCAAGTGCATCGGGTGGCACGGAAAAATATTCCAATCAGACGCCTCAAAGTGTTGTGCCGGTGACAAAACAGAGTCCCAAAGTTGAAAGGCCGAAGAGAGTCACTGAAAGTGGAGAGCCTCTTGCCAAAAGGTTCATATTAAATGATGATTATGACAAGATACCTCCTGACAGCAAAAGAGGACTGAGACCTGAGAAGATATTGGGTGAAGCAACTAATGAAGAAGCACAATATTTCATTGTTAAATGGTTGGTTTTATTTTAAGTTGTTACATACAATTAACAAAAGTGAATAACTTAAAAATTGCTAGTAAAAAAAAATTGTAACATATTCAATCTATATTAAAACAGAATAACTAGATTATTAACAATTATCTCTAAAATTTAACAGGAAGAATCGGGACACTCCTGATTGTGTTGCCAAAGAGATTGCTGATGAACTGTTTCCTGTGGACGTTTTAACACACACCTTAGTCAAAATGGAGAAAAAGGGTATTAAAATAATTTAAACTGCTTTTGTCCGAGTTTAGTTTTGAATTTTTAGTTTTTTCAATATTTAATTAAGTGTTGGGTACTTTTATTGTACAAACTTTAATGTGTGATTTCAGTTTTGTTACAACTTATTTTTTTCTTTACACTTAAGTTTTATTTAATAAATAATGTTAAAGTTGCCACTTGCTTCTAGTTTATCATAAACTAGTGATTTTAATAATCAAATACTTTAAGTTTCCATAGAATAACTATGTTATATGTTTAGGAAATTAAGAGAATAATAAGCAATATTAAACTTATTTTAGAATGTCAGAGGTTTTTATAATTACCAAATTACTTTGTCGGCTTAGATATCCTTAAAGGTAGAGGACCTTCAATAAAAACTAAATTCTATTTAACTTGCCGTTTTTTTTGATAACTTAAAAACGATCAAAGTTTCGAAAAAGCATGGTTTGGTAGACTTATTTGGGCAGTGTCTTTAAAAATTTTTAAACATGCAAAAATAAATTCTCCAGTTCGACCTGTCTGTTGTATTGGTACTTTGTCTAGTTGTTACAGCTCTCAATACTAATTTTAAACTACTAAAAGTAAGAGTCATTTAAAAATGGATATTTAATTAGAAAGAATAATTTTTTCCTTAACAGTAAAAAAACATTTTTGATTTATTTATGAAAAACATTTTGGCAGAAATCATAACAACATATTACTTACTAGTATGAAACACTGCTTTGAGCTTAAAATGAAAAACCAAAAACCTAAATTGCTTGCTTTAAAAACTCTGACAATAGATTACATGCTTGCTTACCAGATATTAGTTTTATATTGGCAAATACTTTTAAAAAAAATCTCAGCAAAGAATAATTGGATGACTGGAATACAATTAAGACTAATACAACATATTTTTATACAAACTTAATTATTAATCTATTTGAAAAAATGTAGGACTGAAAAGATATTAAATAATGTAATTACAGTTAGTTATTCACTGTTTGTATTTCTCAACTAGGTTACATTAGTTATTTAAAACATTAACTTGATGAATATTAAGCATAGTTATTTCCTCTTCACTTCAATTTTTATCAATGTATAGCTAAAATATATTCAGCTTATAAAGTTTTAAAGCTTTATATTGGGTTCTCAGTAAGATCCAAGTCCTAATCTTTAAATTATAAAATTTTCAGCTAATCTCAAAATAATTATTTTAATCTGATAATCAAAGCTATAATAAATTGTAAATAAGCTTTGAAAAAAAAATTGACATTATTTTTGTTTACTTTGTTTGTGTAAACTTCTATTATTGCATTATTTTAAAAACAACGAAATTAGTTATTAAAGCATTTTTTCTCTTTTGCAGTATAAATTTTTATTATAAAACAAAAATTGTGAAACTTGGAGAGAAAAAACGAAGCAAAAATAATGTTCAAATTTAATTTATCTTAACTAATATAGCAATCACAACTATCTGTATCTAAAAAGAAATAACTACATTTGCTTACGTGCCTAGTGTTTTTTTTATCAACTAAGTTTTAGTAAAATTGTCACAATATATGTATTTAAAGGAAAATCATAACTTTAACACAATGGAATGCAGCAAAGTACAATCAACAGGCATGTACTGGAAAATTAACCTAAGAAGGACTGAAGCAAAAAAGTTCAATACTTGACGCATTTCACTTCCTGCCTCGACAGCGGTTTCAAGTTGAAGGCGGTCACGTGACTCGCTCCCTCGGCATCCTTCAACGCGGCCACTTTGTCCGGCTGGCAGTTTCTCCCCTCCTCGATTCCCGCCCTCAACCTCGCCTGATCTTCCACGATCATGTTTCTGCATTGATCCTTGGAGTAAAAGTATATCATTTCAAATTGTTAAAAAAAAAGAGATTTTATGAATTTTGATTTTTAAAGTTGGAATAAAATAAAGAATTGTATAGTAGTTATTAAATTAGTACTTCAGTTAACAACTTTAGCGGATGGCGTATTTCTTTTCTTTTTAAAACTTGTAAGTTTAACAAAGTTCTTAGTTTATGTTACATAGTTTTGAAATCATAAAGCATTTATAACAAATGTTCTGCCTAAAAATAAAAAATAAAAGTGATATTTTTTCATTCACCACGTGTTTTTAATCGAAACAAAGGAAAAAAAAAACATTGCACATATATACTACAAAATTTAAAATTTAACAAAACTTACAGCTTCTTAAAATAACTAGAAATATATCAGTGCCTCAAAACTTTGTAAAAATGAGTCTTGAAGTTTTTCAACTGTATGTTCATATATAACTTTATTAAATTTTAAACTGTGATTACTAACGTATCAAACTTTTTCTAAACAACAAATTTCATTAATGTAAAATTTCCATCAAAATTGAATGGCTCAGTTAAAATTTTTGTAATTAAGATAAAAAATTCAACATCAAAAAAACACAAAAAAAATAGAATTCGACTTCTGAACAGTTGGATTATATTTTCGCAGAAGTGCTATACTTTAATAATATTGAATTTTTTTACACAAATAAAACTTTAATTACAACAAACCTTGTTCATTTTAATAAACATGCCTCCCATATTCACCCAGCACTTCCGATCGAAATTTTCCATCCGCTTGAGGGCGTTGAGAGCTTCCCGGTTCGAATTCTCCATCTCGCACAGCTTGATCACGTGATGCTTGGTGGACACGACCCGCTCGGCCAGCCTGTTGATGTCCTGGTACATTTTGTTTTGGCGCACCAGGTCGTCCATTTGCTGCTTTCTTGCTGCCATTTTGCTGTTTTTTTTTATAAATAACAATAGATACACACGTTTTGATTATATTTTAATAAGAATCTTAAAATTTTGTTGAAGTTTATTTGTTTGGTACACGCATACAAATTTTCTGAAGTCAAGAATATTTTTAAAGCGATTGAACTAGATTTAAAAGAAAAGTATAACAATTATGTCCTGGACAAGACGTTAAAAGGTATCCTAGGTGTGTGCGACTCGATAACTGAAATGCTTTATCGTGCACCAGGTCCCAGGACCAATTATTTTGAGCGTCTTTTTGTCGTTAAATAAAAAAAAGTCATATTAAATTTTGTACGTGTTAAAGTATATGTCAGTTGGCATACCTATTTTATTATTTTTTATACTTCAAAGAACTGACTTTGTTTTTAACATAAAGTTACAACTAAAGGTATAAATACAATATTTAAATACAAAAACTAAAAACGACTTGACGTTTAGAGTTTAAATTTCAAGAATAATAACAAAAAACTCTAGTTTAAATAAAGTATTATTAGTATGCAGTTATACAATAACTTTTTGTAAACTTATAAATTATCATATTCAGCTATTAACGTTCTTTAAATAAATATAACTAATAAATTTTATGGAGATAAATTAAGTAAAAAAAAATTAAAAAACAACCAAATGACTATTGTTTTCTGATACAACAGAAGGATTTTTAAAAAGAACTAAAACAATTGTTGCGGAAACATAGACCCAAATTAATAAGGATGGACAACGTTTTTGGTCGGATTATTTCATTTATTCCGACCATTATTTTTTTACTTAAGTCGGATTAGTTCATTATTAATATATTTGTTCAAAAAAAAACTTTTTTGATTTTATTTTACTTAATCTAGTGACATTTTCAAATGTCTTTCAAGTTGTACCTGAAATATTTTTGCTTCATTACAAATTCTAAATTTAAGTTGTAAGTTTCAAAAGTTTGTTTTAACGGACCACAGTTTTAAATTTCGCGGGTCGGATTTCGCTAAAATTTGTAAATATTTGGCATTTTCACTCAGAGGGCAGCAAGTTGCCCCACCCTACTTTACAATAAAGATTATAAAAATATTATAGTTAATAAATATTTTTATAATATTTATTAACTTCGTAAACTTCTTTTAATTAATTATCATTACATGAAAATATTTAAAATCTTTTATAATTCTTAGTCAATAAAATTCTTATGCTAAACGCAGGCTAATATAAACTACTTTTATACTTTTTTTTTTTAACGCTATAAAATGTAGCTTGATTTCTGATACTTTCAATTTTTATTTTCTAATAACAGGTCGAATCTAAAATATTTGAACACAAAAACATTATGAAATAATCAGTTGTAGAATATATTTTGCGTATAAATTTCTAAAAAAATTAACTTTGAAAATTAAACCTTGACGAATTAATAAGTTAGCATTAGTAGTGCGTTGTAACTTAATTTATTAATTTTTTTGCTTTTAATTGTTTAAAAGTTTATATAATTATACAAATTTATATTTTTTTACTAAATAAATATTTTTTAGTTTATTAGTTTAAAACATGTAAAGTTATTAATTGTTTCACCTCACAACGTTCAAGTTCCAAAGTTTGATTTATTCAAAATAAAACTTGTGTCTTTTAGTAGTTCTACCTAGATATTGATATTTACAAATAACATTATTTTTACCAGAAGTATATGTTATTTTACGTAGTCATAAAAAGCCAAAATGTGTTTATTTAACTATTAAAGCATAACTCTAATTTAGATATTCAACTTTTGAAGCTTGAGTCAATTTCTAATAATTTGTTTAAAGTAATATAAAGAGACAAACTGAAACTTTGCACTTGTGTATGAAAACTTCTAAATTTAAGTTAAATGTTAAAATTTCTTTATTGTTAAGTTATATTTCAATCGATTTTTTAATAATCTTTGTTTTATACACACAAAAACAACTTATTTATGCTTAAATTTGAAAACTCAATACTTTTTATAAATTTATATTTTTATAAGTATAAGTAACAAATTTAATGATATAACATTTTATCAAATTAGTGATCAAGAATTAAACTATTCTACTTATACTTGTTCTACTTGCAGCCACTAACTTAAATTTTAAACTTTCAGTTTGTCATAAGTATTTTTAGTGGTAATTATAATGGCTCGCTGCCAATTTAACGGGGCTTATATTGACGTGATAACGAACAAGGAAGTTTTGTTGTGTAAAGTGGGCGACATCGTTGGCAAAAAAGATAAAAGTTACGAAGTGAAATGGAAAGACTGCAGCGATCCGTGAGTTGCTCTCTTGAATTTGTGTACTTGAGCATGCAAAAATAAAATATAGACACGTATAATGATGTATTTTGTTTTTCAGATATATTTTAAATCTAACTACTTTACTTAAACTTTTTCACATTTACTGACTTATGTAAAATACGTATTGAATAAAGTAGAAATATTGTAGTTGAACAATTAAAAAAAAAACTAAATATATAGCTCATCTAAAAACATGAAAAGAAAATGAAGTATTAATCTACTAAGTTGACTCTACATCAGGGTTTCCCAAACTTATTTTAAAAAAGGGTCCCTAAACATAAATTAAAAAAGCTATGGCTCCTTCCAACAAGATTACTCAAAAAAATATAGTTTTAAAAAATTTTTTGTTTTTATTATCAACTCAAGAATATCTATTGTAATTTTTTAAAACTGCCATTGAAAACATATAAGAAGCTTTTTTTTTCTCTTCATCATTAAGTCCAAAATATCTGATGAAAGCTTCAAAACTACCATTAAAAACACCTATTACCTTTATTTTGCTCTCTATCATCAACTCCAGAATATCTAGTGTAAGTTTTAAATTATGACCTTATGGCCCCTAAATTTCTGTCATGGCTAACTTTGGGAAACTCTGCTCCATATGAACAAAACATAGAGAGTTACTAATTTTTAATATCAAATGACTTGCAAATTGTTAAACAACACCATTTGACATTTTCAAAACCGTTTGAATTTCAACAGTTCGAAGAATTCTTGGGTGCATGAAGATCACTTGTACAACTGTGAAAATTTGATTGAAGGGTACGAAGGCAGTTTGAGGTTGATCCAGGAGCTCACCGGTTCTACCAATCAGGAAACGAGCTTCAGTTCCGTGCCATCTGGTCCGTACTCATCATCAGATGACTTCTCGTCGGCCCATCTCGCAAATAATATTCTTCCCCCAAGATCCTCGGACTGGAGGACAAAGAATGAAATCTCGAACCAAGCGCCATCTGCTTCGTACTCACCTTCAGACGACTTTCCAAATGCCGCAAAAAAGTTTCTTCCTCTGAGATCCTCCGACTGGAGGACGAAATCTGCAAGCTCGAGCAACGTGCCGACGTCGGACGACAAGTCGAAGATGCCTGGTTGGAACTTAAAAGACTGTTTGTCGTCAGACGATACAGACGATTTTAGGTCGTCGAGTTCGGATTGTTCGCCGCCCACAACTGCGAAAAAAATCGCGCAGGTAACGAGTTCGAAGAGGGAACAAGTGCAATCTGAACTTACAACTGCAAGAAAAAAAGTGCAAGGTAGAGTTGGACCGAGAAAAATATTTCATTCTCAAAAAGAAAAACTCGATATGCTGAAAAAAATTGATGAAAACTGGAGAAGAAAAACACACTCTGAAAAAAAAGCGCTGAGAGAACAAATGCAACTTGTAGTTCAAAATTCAAGAAATAGAGCGCAAGGTAGGGATCCACTGAGTGAATGGATGGAGTTAGAAAAAAAATTCAAGCTGGTACAGAAACATTGAATGCGCTGACAAAAATTCCAAAAGTTGACATTTGCGACCACTTGTCGCAGTGGTCGCCCGAAGAAACCAGAAGAAGAGAAAGACACCTTGACATGCCACACATAGTAACGCCTGACAGTTCCAAAGCAGGGAAAAGAGGCGAGTACGATTGGAACGTTTCTCAGTCTCGCTTGAAAAACCAACAGTTACCAAAGCTGGACTTTGATAACAACTACACAGACTACTGGCTCAACAGTCCATCAAGTGCATCGGGTGGCACGGAAAAATATTCCAATCAGACGCCTCAAAGTGTTGTGCCGGTGACAAACCAGAGTCCGAAAGTTGAAAGGCCGAAGAGAGTTACTGAAAGTGGAGAGCCTCTTGCCAAAAGGTTCTTATTAAATGATGATTATGACAAGATACCTCCTGACAGCAAACGAGGACTGAGACCTGAGAAGATATTGGGTGAAGCATCTAATGAAGAAGCACAATATTTCATTGTTAAATGGTTGGTTTAATTTCAAGTTGTTACATACAATCAACAAAAGTGAATAACTTAAAAATTGCTAGTAAAAAAAAATTCTAACATATTCAATCTATATTAAGACAGAAGGACTAGATTACTAATAAATGTATCTAAAATTTAACAGGAAGAATCGGGACACTCCTGATTGTGTTGCCAAAGAGATTGCTGATGAACTGTTTCCTGTGGACGTTTTAAAACACACCTTAGCCAAAGTAGAGAAAAAGGGGTATTAAAGTAAATTAAATTGCTTTTGTCCGAGTTTTGTTTGTCTGAACTTTTAGTTGTTTCAATATTTAATTATGTGTTGGGTACTTTTATTGTACAAACTTTGATGTGTGGTTTCAGTTTTGTTACAACTTATTTTTTTCTTTACACCTTGGTTTTGTTGAATAAATAATGTTAAAGGTGCTAGTTGCTTCCTGTTTATCATAAACTAGTGATCTTAAATTACTCAAATATTTTAAAATTCCATAGAATAATTATGTTTTATGTTTAGGAAAAAACCAATATTAAACTGATTTTAAAATGTCAGGTTTTTTTAAAATATCAATTTACTTTGTTGGCTATAGATAGCCTTAAAAAGCAGAGGACCTCACATGACAACTGATTTCTATTTAATTAGCTGTTTTTTTTTAAAGCTTTAAAAAAGCATGATTTGGCATACTTCATTTGGACAGTGTCTTAAAAAAATTTTAAACATGCAAAAATAAATCCTCTGATTCAAGCTGTCTGATGTATTGGTACTTTGTCTAGTTTTTACAGCTCAATATTAATTATAAACTAATAATAGGATTCTCTTTTAAATGGGGACCATGTTATATTTTAACAGTAAAACAAAACTTTTAAATTATCTATGAAAAAAATTTGACAGAAATCTTAGTAATAACATATTAGGTACTAGTATGAAACACTTTAAAATGAAAAACAAAAAGCCTAAATTGCTTCAAAAACTCTGACATTAGATGCTAGCCTACCAAGCAGGCATTAGTTCTATATTGGCAACTTCTTAAAAAACTTTAGAAAAGAATAATTGAATGACTGTAATACAGTAAAAACTGAGATACAACATATTTTTATTCAAGCTTGGTGATCTACTTGTTTGCTAAAATGTAGGACTGGAAAGATATTAAATAATGTAATTACAGTTAGTTATTCACTATTTGAATTTCTCAACTAGGTTACATTAGTTTTTTTCAAACATTGATGTGATGAATATTAAGCATAGTTATTATCTCTCCACTTAACTTTTTCCTAATATACAGCTTATATATTTTCAGCTTTAAAAGTTTAAAATCTTTATTTGGGGATCTCAGTAAGATCCAAGTCCTAATCTCTAAACTGTAGTATATTTTATAATACAACTAATCTTGAAATAATTATTCTAATCTGATAATAAATGCTATAATATATTTTAAATCAGTTTTGATAAAAAAAAAAAAATCATTTTTATTTTAACATCTATACCAATTAGTTATGAGTCAAATATATAAGTTAGTATTTTTTAGATAAAGTTTCATGTTTATAAATATTCAGACGTTTTTCCAAAGCTAAAAATGTTAAAGATAAATTAGACTTTAGCATTTCATAAAAAACATCAATTATTTTATACCTTGTTCAATAATTTTTTTGTTTATTATGAGGCATAATTATCAAACTTCTACTTACTTAGTCATTAAAAGTAGGAATATCTTCGTAGGAAAATCCTGGATAGTTTAAGTAGGTGTAAACAGCAATACGAAGATGGTAAAACCCAGGCACTAAAGTTATCAGTCCGAGAATTAAAACAGGCCAAGTGCTGTCTCTGCAGGAGATATTTTAGTTTAACACAATTGAATATTGTATAAACAACAAGGGTTTTTATGAAATAATAGAATAAAAGTTTTTCTTTTTTAATTTGTATAACCATATTTTACTCTCATACATGTTTACAAACCAGAATTTAAAAAGCTGTTAAATATAACAAAAACTATTGAAAATTAATAAAAAATTATAAATACTAAGAGTAACATTTACAAAAGCCTATCTAAATTATGTTTTTTTAAATGTACATTGTATTTAAATGTAAAAATTCCAGCTTTTTTAGTAATTTTTTTTTTAAATTCCAGTTTTTTCAAGAATCTTCACAAACTTTTAAAATTCCAGGTTTTTTGGCAACCCTAATTGATGTAACTCAATCTTAGAATTTGGCAATTTTTTTCTATTTGCATAAAACTTTGTTGTTTTCTTGCTTAAAAAATCCTAAATAATATCAAAAGAGCAAATCAATTTTTTTAAAGTTTATTTGATGTTTTTTACCTTTTGAAAAACTTATTTAGCAGAATTTTGTATAACCTGTAATAACGCATCAATTTAAAACGTTTTGTACAAAACTATGCATTAATTTATGGGGAAACTCAGACTTTTGTATAATAAAAATATCAAGAAAAAATTCAGTTTTAAAGC
Organism: Thalia democratica; assembly: GCF_965202585.1. Classification (NCBI taxonomy): domain Eukaryota; kingdom Metazoa; phylum Chordata; class Thaliacea; order Salpida; family Salpidae; genus Thalia; species Thalia democratica. The sequence continues at coordinate 22,069,262 of NC_139173.1, read as the reverse complement.
AAAAGTTTAAAATTTTTATTTAGTAAATTCTAAGTTAAAATTTTAGAAAAATAAAGATACTACTGCGCCAGAAAACCATAAGCACTAATACCTATGTCGTTTATACATTTTACCATAATGATCTAATATACCGTATATTATAACTTAAATTTATAGTGGTTTCTTAAAAGTCCAAATTGAATTTAGAATAAAATTATAATTTTGATATCTATTTATTTCGAATAATTTTTTTAAATTTATTTATGTTCAAAACTTTTAGAAACAATCTTTTAATGCAAAAGGAAAATTTGTTAACACTTGAGTGAAAAGATTAATAAGAAATAAACAAATTAGATTAAAATTTTACTATACGGCCAAAGATGTAAACTGTATGGGACATAAATAATGTAACCTTGGAGTTTTTAGCTTGAAATTTTTTCACATGTGGCAACTATCACAAAAACACATTTTGCACAATTTCAGACAATTCAAAGAAAGCTTTATGATGGCACTTGTTGAATTTTTTTTAAACTGGAAGTTCGAAAAAAATTAATAAATATAATAAAAATTACATAAAATAAAGAATTGTCTCCATAAAATTTTCTGCAAATCGTCTTGAATCGTGCACAAAGTTTTTATGTGACAATTACTGCATTTTAAAAGGTTCAAGCTAAAAACTCCAAAGTCACATTTTTTATGTCCCATACAGTTCGCATTGGAGTGGTTTTCAGAAAACTGAATTCGACCATGGTGAAAATTTCTTCAATCAACTAAAATTTTGCTCATGGTTTTTGTGTATTTGCTAAACGTAATAGAAATTTCCAGCTGAAAACTCAAAGGTTGCTGCATTTTTAAGCACCCTAGTGCACATATTGAAAAAAAACAAGGAGATAAAAAAGTCATAAAATAGATTTTTTCTTGCCTTAATGCCTTACTATCTCATTTGTACCCTAAATGGGGTTGTCATCCTTAGAGTCAGAAAAGTGAGCCTGAATGATCAAGTACTATTACAAATTAAATTAAACTAGCCAGAGTTTCTAAAAAATTTGCCACTTATTGAGTCAAAAACACTGTTCTGAATGACCTTAAACTGTCATAAGTCACCCTGAGTTTTTTTTACAAATCTTTAAAAATAGTTTTTCCTTTTAAATTTATTAAAAATCAAGTTCTTCAACAAAATTGATTATTAAGTAAAAAAATATTGAAACTAAGTCACAAGTCTCATTCAAAACCTAGAAAAAATCTATCCTAAGATTATTAAAAAAATCTCAAACTATCCTGAGTCAGTTGAATTTGAAAGTAAAATTCAACCAACAGTGTATAGCAACCCGGTTATAATGTAATTTAAAAAAAACATACATACTTTGTAAACATCTGAAAGAAAAAGTTAAGCAAGCAAAATATAAAAATAATAACAAAAAGACCTAGTAAAAAGATATGTTTAAAAAAAAAAACATTTTCAAACAAAAAAAAAAACAAAGTAAGCCTGAATTTTTATAAAAAATTCAAACTAATCGAGTTTTACAAAGATTTCAAAATAGCCTGAGAATGTGGCAAACTTGCCTAAAAACTTTAAATAGTAAAAACTAAATGGTAGCTCAGTTAAAACCTACAAAACGAGATAAACTTATAAGAGTTTTATTACCCAATCCTTAAAACTAAAAAAAATACAAAAAACTGAACCAAGTTAAGGTTACATATACATCACTTTTTATTTAGTATACTATTTATTTTAATAACCAAGATATCAGCTGTTTTTTAACATTATTCTAATCTAGATCTTTTTTTGTGACATAACCATTTCAATATGGTAAAGTTCATTAGCTTCTTTGTAGAAAGTGCAGAGTAAAAAGGCAAAAAAGATTATATCATCTAAAACTTTTGAGAAATAGTTTCCTAATTTTTAAATGCAATCTTTATTTAGCTTTAATTGTTTAAATGAAGTTTATTAACTTAAGCTAAACAACTTTTATTTTTTTAACAAAAAAAGCATAGACCTTTTTTGTTATAAATTTGATACTTTTATTTTAAAGAAAAAAATATTTCAACAAAATGTTCTAAAGTTTCAAAGATTTATAGTAAGTTTTTATAACTCAAAATATTAACCATAAAAGATTTACCCTTTCGTTACTTTTTTATAAAAAAGTTTTTATAACACTAACTTTTTTTTAAATAGAATCAAAAATTAAACAAATTTTTGAAAATAATGTTATAGTATTTACTTTAGCTTTAAAGTAAAGCTCATATTAAATTTTATTGTTAAAAACAATGGACCCAGCCTCCTATGGCCTTAATACTATTTAAACTATACAAGTCCTAGGCTTACAAAAAAAATTAGTCAGCCTAACAGTTTTAGTAAATATCATAAAACTTTTAAATTGTCTATCTTTAAAGATATTAGCCTGGCTGAGAAGCAATCTATTATTCAACAAAAAAATTGGCAGACTGAGAAAGTTGAAATTACCCTTGAATACACTTCCAGTAACAACTTTAGTCTAAACTTTACTTCTTTTAAACCTGTGCGCCGTGTCTATGTGTCCGGAAACCAAAAGAGCGCCGACCACGACGAGACAGAGGCCGACGAAAGTTAACACGCAAGAAATTGCAATCGACTTAACTGGCACTTCGACTTTGGGTTTTCTGAACTGCGCTGCCGTGTAAAGTTCGCCCTTGTCTACGCTGTTGTTTAGTTTTTGATATCTGTAACTCATAGACATTGCTGCGTAAAGTTAGTAACATGGTATGAGTCAAAAGCAATTAAGTTATATATATAAAAAATAGAAAAAAAAGAATTACAAAAAGTCCCTATTTGAGAATACTAGTTTAAAGTTCTAGAAGGCTTTTTGTTTGTGTTTTCAGAAACTTAGAATGTTGTAACTCATTTTCTTTAATTTTAAACTGAGTGAAGTTTACTGTTTATAGTGATTCACTTTATTTCAGGAAAAAGTTGGGATTACTTGAAAAATAGTACACTTTTTATATTATGAATTAGCCTGAGCCTTAAATTTTTTATCAACTTTATAACAGTGTTAAAATAATTTCATCTGCTTGATTACTATCTATAAAGCTTTAAACAAATAAATTTTTATATAAATTTATTTTCAAAGACTGTTCTCTTTTTTTCAAGTAACTTTAGTTTCTAAATTTTTGAATTACCTTTAGTAAGTAAGTAATAATTATGACCTACGTTACATAAAGTACAAATAGAAATAAAAAAATTAAATTTCTCAATAACTAGAAACCCAGTTAGGTATAAAGTAAAACTCAGTTTACCTAGGTTCACTACACCAATTTCAAACTCAAGAATATTAAAACTTATTAAAGATACTAAGCATTGTTTTAAACGTTGTAAATGTAATCAATTAACAAAAAACCTTTGCTTTTTTATATTATCAGTTTCTGAAAGAACACACAATGACCAACTCAGAATTTTCTAATATTTTAAAAAATATTAATTTAAAATTTTTCTGAAAAAATCATTTATTATATAAACTTTAAACTGAGCAGTTTAGAATATGTGGAATTAAAGAAAAATAAACTTAGCTTTACCAAAAAATATTGAAATAACACCATCAAACTTAAAATATACTTTTACCACAAATAAACTATTATTAGAAAAATTAGCTTTGAACTTATAATTTTTTTATGTGTCAAAAAAAAATATTAAAAATATCATTATAAACAAAATTTCATATTTAACTTTTAAAACTTCAAAAAAGGGAGATTATAAAGAAACTGGTTATTCTATAAAATTATCTTTTTTTTCCTAGACACATAAATGAAATTCAAATAAAAGTAAAAATAACTTAATATCCATAAACACTTAAATAGTACAAATCAGTTCAATCTCCTAGTCCATTCCTTATGCAGCTGGTTTTGAGAAAATTGCAGTCATGATTTTCAAGTTAAGGGCTTCCAATTTCTTCAAGTCGTTTTTGGCTTTTGTCTGGTAGCTGCAAGTGGTGACGCTGTCGGTGACCGTGGCTTTGAGCTCCCCTTTGCAGTGGGTGTACTTCATGACGAACCTGAAGCAGTCCGGGTTTTGCACTGTCTGCATCAGCTTGACGGACTGCTGCTCAAAATCTTGGAAGGTCTTCACTGTTGGCATGATGAGCTAATGTGGAGTTTAAAAACTACTTTATTTGAATTTATAAGCTAAACATTAATAGTTTACATAATAAAAATAGTTCAACTTGAATAAGACAATTTGAGTAAATCTTATTTTAAGGGCATAGGGGGGGGGGGGGGGGGGTAAACACTCTTTTTTGGTTTTTGATCTTATTTTATATAGTTTTTACTAAGCTACAAGATGCTTTTTACAGATTAAAAAAATTCAAATTATTTTTGAGATATAGCCGGTCAAAGTCGGAACATACAATAGGTTCCTTATGAGAGGCGCAAACTAAAACGGCAAATAACTAGAAATCACTAAAAATCTATCTCCTCCTACGTTTTTTGAGATAACTACCTCAAATTTTCAGGAAATGTTCCTTGCAGTATTTAGAAAATTCTGTCGGAAGGAATTATAAAAACATTATTTAAAAAAAAATTTATAATAAAAAAACAAAAAAAAACTGTTTTTTTTGTTTATTTTTTATATAATTTTTTTATTTTTTATTTTTTTAAAAATTCCTTCCGACAGAATTTTCTAAATATATCAAGGAACACTTCCTAAAAGTTTGAGGTAGTTATCTCAAAAAACGTAGGAGAAGATAGATTTTTAGTGAAATAGTATATTTTTGCCGTTTTAGTTTGCGCCTCCCATTAGGAACCTATTGTCGGCTTTGACTTTGACCGGCTATATCTCAAAAATTATTTTGAATTAATTAAATCTGTAAAAAGCATCTTGTAGCTTAGTAAAAACTATATAAAATAAGATAAAAAACCAAAAAAGGGTGTTTACCCCCCCCCTATGCACTTAATTCTTATTATTTTTACATATAAGACTATCTGCTTTTACCATTTATAAATCTAAAGTAACTATTTTGATACATCAACTAAGATAAAAAACTCAGTAGGTTTCATAGGAAAGGCACAGACTAAGAAGAAATAAATTATTTTTTTGTTAAAAATCTTATTGAAATTTTTTTGAGTTATTGTTTTTAAATTATCCAAGTCTAACCTATACAAAAATATAAACATATTTTTTTTATAAAAATTCTGAAATTTAAACTCAAAATAACTTTTCATTTTTGGTTAAATTTTTTTTAGAAATAATACTTAAATTAATTTATCTTATATAAATTTCAAGTTTTTCTTAGTAATTAAAAAAAAACAGAACATTTGAGATAAGTTACTAAAAAGTGTATGAATAGGTTTTGATAAAATTTCAAAACTCAAAGAAAGTTGCAATAAAAAATACAGACTTTCTTTTAAAAATTCATAATTTGTATGATTAGCACAGGTATTTAGCAAGCAGTAAAACAAGTCTTTTTTGGCTTTTTTTATTTGGGCCTTATTTAAAAACCAATTGTAGTAACAGCTATATCAAAAAATTGTTTGTATAACAAAAATCTGTAAAATTTAACTTGTAGCTTAATTAAGATTCTAAAAAATAATATCAAATTGTAAAAAAGTGATCAACCAATCTTTATTCTTTAATATCTAGAAAATAAATAAATAAAGAAATTGATTAGATTTTATAAAACCTAACCTGATATCTGCTAAATAATCAAATCAACTTGAGTATTTCAAAAAGTCTCAATAGGAAAAACTTGGGCTGCCTTAAGTTTTACAAATTAACTTGTTGGGTGTAAGTTTATGACAGTCCTGCTTTTTTGCTTCCCTGTTTTCATGACTTACCAACTTTATTGTTATTTTACTGTTTTGATCATATACTAAATTTTATAACCCTAACTGAATTAGGAACACAAGTGAGGTTCATTAGATTTATTACATAAATTACTAAACTCGTTTACTTCTACAGATTTTTTAAACTTAAATATTTTTTTTGAGATACAAGCGATCAAAAACTGAGACTAAAATAAGTTTCTTTTGAAAAATAAGATTCAAACAAAAATGGCAAAAAAATTACTTAATAAAAAAATACCTCCAAACATCTACAAAAAAAAATTGCCAGAGAAATTTTTAAATACTTAAAACAAAAATTTTTATATTTTTCTAAAAACATAATGAAAAACTATGGTGTATAAGTTTTTATGGAAAATTTTAAACAAGGCTGACTATATAAAAAAAATAATGCTATAAAGGGGTAAATAACTTATTATACAAATTGATAAATTTTATATTTTGCAGAGTTTTAACTAAGCCACAAGTTGCTTTTTGAATATTTAAAAACATTTAAATGAAATACTCAAAATGAGATACAGCTGGTTATAGTCAGGCAGTACAATATACTTTGAATAAAAATACACAAAACATATATCTTCTTCTTAGTTTTTTGAGATAAATACCTAAATTTTTCAGTAAATATACCTTGAAATATTCAGAACTACTTGTAGTTTAATTAAAGTTGTATATTAAATTCATTTTTAAATAAACAATAAGGATTAGATAGATTGAAAAAATCTATTTAACTCAGGGTACTCAGGGAAACCCAGGATATTTTGAAATTCTAGAAAGTCTCAGAGTAACTCAGGATATTATGTTTTTATTTTTTGTTTGCAGGATGATTCAGGGCAGTTTTGACTTTTTATAAAAATCTCAGGGAAGATTTTTTTGGAGATCTAGAATGAGACTTAGTTTATCCTGTTTCAATATTTTGTTATTGCATAAACCAAGTTTTGTTGAAGAAAATAATTTTCATTTATTTTGAAATACTTAATTGAATTTTTTTAGCTTTGAGGGTAGTTCTTCACAATTCTTAGAAATAACATTGTAGTTTTTGTTTTAAAATTGAAATTAGAATTTATAATGATTTGAGTTAAGGCCATAAGGGGAGGGTAAGTCATGTTTTTTACAGGTTGATTTTACAGGTTTTATAGAGTTTTTATTAAGCTTCAAGTTGATTTTTATTGTTTTAAAAATCTGAAATATTTTTTGAGATATGGAAGGTCAAATTTGGGCCGCATAACAGGTTCCCTAAAACAGCAAAAAAAAGACCACTTCATTTAATTCTATTTCCTCCTAAATTTTTTAAGCAATCTTTTCAAACTTTCACATTCTAATCTTTATACAATAACAAAAAAACGTTACTTTAAACTAAAATAAATTCTAAATATTTTTTTTTTATATTATTGTAAAGTTTATTGTCATACTATAATATATATATAATTTTTTTTATCATAAAATTTATATTTTTTTTAATTATTAAAATTCATAAGTAGTGTATCTTTTCTAATAATATAAGGAACATTTCCTGAAAATTTGAAGAAGATTGCTTGAAAAATGAAGAAGGAGATAGATTTTAGTGATTTAGAAAAAAAAATTGCAGTCAATACATTTGTATCAGAAACTTTTATAAAAGTTATAATATCTCAAAAGTTAAATGATATTTTTGAATTCTATAAAAACTGGCTTGTAGTTTGTACTTAAAGCTTTTATGTAAAAGAAATTAATATTTGTAAAAAAAAAGTGTCGGACCCCCCTATGGCCAGTGAGTACTTTATGTGGTAATATTAAAGTTAAGAAATGAAAATGTCAAAAAAAGATTCAAACTATATTCTATTGTATGTAAAGTTAACTAACTTGGTTAGATAAAATTATCCACATATACTGTTTTAAATCTCAATAAATTTAAACTCTTAAGGGCATAGGGGGGGGGGAGGTAAACACCCTTTTTTGGTTTTTGATCTTATTTTATATAGTTTTTGCTAAGCTACAAAAAGCTTTTTACAGATTTAAAAAATTCAAAATAATTTTTGAGATATAGCCGGTTGAAGTTGGAGGCAACAATAGGTTCCTTATGGGAGGTGCAAACTAAAACGGCAGAAAAAGACTATTTCACTAAAAATCTATCTTCTCCTACGTTTTTTGAGATAACTACCTCAAATTTTTAGGAAAGGACCTTGATATATTTAGAAAATTCTGTCAGATGAAATTTTTAAAAAAATGAAAAATAAAAATTATATATAGAAAATAAACAAAAAAAAACAGTTTTTTTTAGTTTTTTTGTTATAAAATTTTTATTTTTGAATTTTTTTAAATTCTGTTCTGACAGAATTTTCTAAATATTGCAAGAAACATTTCCTAAAAATTTGAGGTAGTTATCTCAAAAAACGTAGGAGGATATAGATTTTTAGTGATTTCTAGTTATTTACCGTTTTAGTTTGCGCCTCCCATAAGGTTCCTATTGTTGCCTCCGACTTTGACCTGCTATATCTCAAAAATTATTTTGATTTTCTTAAATCTGTGAAAAGCATCTTGTACCTTAGTAAAAACTATATAACATAACATAAAAAACCAAAAAAGGGTGTTTACCCCCCTATGCCATTAACATTTAATCTTAAAAACAGTATTTCTCATAAATTTGGTTATCATCTGATGCAGAACCATACACATACAACCTTCCTTTTAATTATGAAGAAAAAAAGGACATAAGGTATAAGTAGTTTGCACTAGAAGCAACATGAATTTTTACAGATTTGAAAAAAACTCAGGCTAACGCAAGGCAATTAAAGTTTACTCAGGGATTTTTTTTTACTCAATGAGTGGCAATTCTGATTTATTCAATTTTATTTTTACACCCCCATAAAAACCTATTGCAATTTATAACTTTAAGTAATTTTAAAACAAAATATAGTTAGAGTAAAAATAACCTGTAAAAGCAACTTTTAGCTTAGTTAAAAGTCTACAAAATCAAGCTGCAAAAAGTGGTTTACTCCTTATGGCCTTAGTTGAATTTTCATATTCCATAGATCAGGACTTATATTAAAACTTTAAGCTTTTATTTACAAGCAAATGTTTAACTTTCTCTGAAAAGACATCCCTGCATGTCCTTAACCTTGGTGTATATTATTAAATGTTGCATTACAGTGGTTCAAGGTTGCCATTCTTAGAGGCAAAAAACTAGCCTGAATGAAAAAAAAGCTTCAGTGACTATGCACTAGTTTATGGCCATAGGGGGGTAGGCATGTTTTTTACAAGTTGATCTTATTTTATAGAGTTTTTTCTAAACTTAAAATTCTTTTTATCCTTTTAAAAATTCAAATTATTTTTTGAGATATGACTAGTCTAAGTCTGGCCGCATAAAAAGTTCCCTATGGGAAGGGAAAACTAAAATAGCATAAAAAGATTATTTTATTTAAAATCCTCCTCCTACATTTTTCAAGCAATCTTCTTCAAACTTTCACAATCTAATCTTTATACAATAATAAAAAAAACCTTACTTTGGAATAAAAAAAAAATGTAAATTTATTTTTTTTTGAAAAAAAAAAAAAATTTAATTTTTCTTTTAAATAATTTTTTTTCTAATTATTAAAATTCACAAGTAACTTTTTTTCCTTTTAGTATAAGGAGTATTTCCTGAAAAATTGGAGAAGATTGCTTGAAAAATGAAGGAGGGGATAGATTTTTAGTGATTTTTTCAATTTCCGAGAAAATTGACCTTAAAAAATTTGCGGTCTTATACATTTGTATTGGAAACTTTTTACAAAAAATAAAATATCTCAAAAGTTAAATGATATTTTTGAATTCTCAAAAATTGGCTTGTAGGTTGTATTTAAAGCTTTTGTATAAAAGCCAAAGTTAATTTTTGTAAAAATAAGATGTTGGACCCCCCAATGGCCTTTTAACCTAATTTTATTAAAATGGCTCAAATAAACATTTACCCATTTTTGGTGCAATATTCTTTAACCAGTTTGCATTGTTTACTTATGTGAGCATATAATATTATTTAAATGTACAAAAAGACTTGGATTAAAAATTGTATTTACATATAGGATGTTCCATCTTATTCTGTATATAAACCTATTTTTTATGCTTTTTAATAAACTCAATATGTCATGTATCTCTAGAAACAATTTAACCTCAAAAAAGTACTTTATTATTAAAAAATAAATCTTCTATGCACACAAGTTTAATCAGTAGTTTATTTTAAATAATTTATTATGAATTTCTAGTAGAATTCTTGAAGATACTATATCATGTGAGTCAAATTGGTATCCAATTATAATAAAAAACTCATAACTTATGAGACAATTTCAAATCTTAAACACAATTACTTTCTTACAATTCATTATAATGATCTTCAAAGAACTTTCTTTGAAGGACATTGTTAAACTACATCAAGTATCTGATAGATTATTCAAATTACCTACTAAAAATTTTGAAAAATACTTGAAAAAAAAATGCTCAAAACACTTGACAATTCAGATTTTAAAGGAAAGAAATAATAAAATTAAATGTTTTTATGTAAACTTTGTACAAAAACTACATTATCAAAAAACTAAATAAAATTTATATATTTTTTAAAAACTGGCTTATAGTTTTTATAAATGAAATCTAATGTTAATTTTTGTAAAAAATCTTTTCCTCTTCCTATGCCATTATATATATTTAGGCTAAAACTTTTACAGCCTCAAGCCTAATTATATTTGTGGGTCAAAATTTTTCATCTCCATTTGTTTTATTAAACTTAGCCAAGGATAATTCTCAAAAAATTACAAATTTAGACTGACACAACTCAACTAGCAGAAAGCCCTCTAGTTGTTTAAAAATTTTTTTTTGATTTTTTGATGTTTTTTACAGGTTTTTAAAAATTACAAAACATTTGTTTCTTTTTAGTATAAAACAAAACTTAAGGTTAAAAATGCATTTAAAATACTAAAAAGATACTGTAATACTTTTTTATAAATGTTTTTTTTATATAAATAAAATTCTAAATTATATATAATTTTTAGAGTGTTTGATATCTAATCTAAAATTTATTGTTTACATCTAAAATTGTTCAAATTTCTAGGTTTTCTGATCATTTTTGCCCAAGGTATTTTGAAGTTTTTTTCAGGGTTTTCTAAATTTTGTTAAGGTTTTCAAAGAATAAATTTTTTGGTACAATTCTAGTATAAAATAAAATTTAATATAAAAAATAATGTTTAATAGTAAAACAACAATAAGTCGTAGTTGGAAAAATACTGTAAGTCTACTTAAAAAGTGTAATAAATAAATTAATGATACTTTTTTTATATGATAAATATTTTATATCTGTTCAAAATGTTACTAGTTAACATGTATAGTTATTTGTCTAAACTAAAAAAGATTGCTCAATTTACTGAAATGTAAAGAGCTTATTTAAATAAGTATGTGCAAATTATATATTTTATTCACAACTAAGTTTCAGTGACAAAAAATTGCGACTTCTTCAAGTAAAATAAAATATAAACTGGTAAAAATATAAAATAAAATAAAAACAGTCTATATTTTATTTTATTTGAAGAGGTCAAAATTTTTTGTCATCAAAACTTAATTCTGAATAAAATATTTAATTTGCTGATATTTATTTAGTTAACATGTATAAAATTGTTTAAACTTCAAGACTTTTCCAGTTTTTAACTGATTTTCATTCAAAATCTTAGGTATATACAAAATTTATCAAATTCTAGGTTGTTCAAGGATTCCAGAATGTTTGGCAACCCAGTTTAATTAATTTATGCCAAAAAGAATCAGGTTTCTTTGCTATATGTTTGCATAAGCTTTTGTAATCCAGGCTATTCTACATAAAATGGTTACCTGATTTTGGCTAACCTTTGTTAATCAGGTATACTTTCAAAATCCACCCGCGTCCAAAATTCACCCAATTTTTTTTTAATTCTCTATTTTTTTAAACTTGTTTTGTATATTTAACATTTTTATTTTATTTATTTGTTATTTATTTTTCACTATCACTGTTATCCCTAACCCTTACCCTTGATTGGTAAGCGGTTCTCGAATTTCAAACGTGGGTGGATTTTGACCATGTCCATTCAATCAATGCTTACTTAAACCAAATATATTCAATAAGCTGTAACAAATATATTTCATAGTGAAAATCTGTTAATTGCTTGGTTGCTACACTTTTAAGAAAAATTCCATCCTGAAAGACCAAAAACTAAAGTGTGGAAACTCTGATTATAAATAACCTGATAAACTAAAGGTTCTAATTAAGGATTTTAAATTATCTGAATTGAAGCTTATAAGTTCAAAACCCAGTGTTCATATATAAATAAAAAAACACATAATTAAAATAAAATTTAACGCAATAGATCATTATTTTTTTTTCGAGATTATAACAGAATCAAATGAACAAACATTACTGAAAATAACTGCAAAAGATTTGAGTGATTATATTTTAAGAAAGAGTGTATTTGACACATAGTATTTGTTGTATTAAGGCTAGATGCAACATATTTTATAAATTTTTAAAACCCCCCTTTTCGAAATCATCTCTGTTTAATTAAAAAAAAGTTCTTGAACGTAAAAACGTGGGCCACTTTACCATATGACAATAAATTTTAAACATACCTTAAGCAGCACGTATCATTTATATGTTTTAAAGCTAGTTCTATTGATTATGCTACAGTGCTCTAAAACCTGAAAAACTGCAATAAAAAAGAACGAGTCCTTGACATGACGTTAAATTGTTCTAGTATAACTCGTCTCGTTAATCGAAGGCTTTAGCGTATTCCAGGTCCTTGAACGAAACTTTTTGATTTTTATTGTCGTTTAATACCAATCAGTTTTGTTTAAAGTTATAAATTGTCATTAGCTGTTTTTTTTTGGTTATATAAAAAACAATCGTCAAAAATATAATGCTTATTATATAGTTTTTCATTATTTAAAAAAATCATCTATTGTATTAAAAAGACACCAGAACGAAGGTTTAAACTCATAAATACCAGAAATAAAATGAATATATATTAAAAAAAAAGCTTGTAACTTAATTTTATTAAGTTCATAAAATGCAAGAGTTAAAAAAAATCTTTAATTTGTCATTAAGGTGTCTTTTCTTGAAGAAGAGTTTTAAGCATAAATACGTTTTAGCAATAACAATTTGCAGCTTTGAATACAATCATATTATATTTTATACTATGTTTGTCGTATGTGTTTATTTTAGTAACTATAATACATCACGTATGTATATAGTATAAAATCTATGTACTTAAATTAAACTTTTACGTGATGTAATAAAAAAACTAAAATAAACACATAAAACAAACAATACTATAAAGTTTAATATGATTGTATTCAAAGCTGCAAGTTGTTATTGCTAAAACGTATTTATGCTTAATACTCTTCTTCAAGAAAAGACACCTTAATGACATTTCAAAGATTTTTTTAAACTTTTGCATTTTTTGAACTTAATAAAATTAATTTACAAGCTTTTTTTTAATATATTCATTTTATTGCTGGTATTTATGAGTTTAATTTAAACCTTCGTTCTGATGTTTTTTTTCTTTCTTGTCTGCAACAAAATTAATATTTTAGAGCTGAAAGTTAATACAAAAAGTAGTCGATGTGTATGATTAAAATACTATTTTTTTACAAACGGTAATATTATAGAAATATATTTAAAACTAAGGTTTTATTTTTGTTTAAGTAATTTGAAAAACAAAAATAATAACCAGTAAACTAAATCTTTTAGCTTAAAATAAAATATAGCTCCATTAAGAGCTCAAGAAGTCATATAAATTTTATCTAAAATTCATAGTTTCATATTTATAAAAATATTTTGTTCCTTTATAGGTTATGTTTAAACCGACTTAAGTACAAAAAATTATTAAAAGAAAAAAAATAGTTTATTTGATGTTAATTTTTAAAATCGAAAGTTTTTCAACTATTTGGAAAAAAAATTGTTAAGTTTCTTCACTTATTTATACTGGTACAGTATAAAACTTTATCATTAAGCTTTCTTATTACTAATTAACAAAACTAAATTAACAATTATTCTAGTATATTGTAGATATTTAATCCATATAAGAAAGTTTAAATATACTTTGTAAAGCATATATGACTGAGAAGTTCTCAGTGAGAACGTTATAAAGTTACAGCCGACCATCCTTAAGTGCTGTTTTTATTTATTTCAATTTTCGATTTTGTAAAAAAGACTTGTAATACTTGTTTACTTAACTAATGTGCAGAATAAAAAACAAAAATTTAGTTCTTAAACAGTTACTCATTTTATTGAACATGCTTCAACATAAAGTGATGCATAACAAAAAAAGATAGACGTAAACACAAGTCAAAAACCACATTTATTTTGTATAAAACTTAAACTTCACACCAACACAGCTAACTTCAAAGTAGTTCATCAAATTCGTTCTCTGAATTCCTTTGTTGAACTAAATTAACTATAACAATTTAATTTCAACTTAATACAGAAAGCAATAGGCATCGGTATATAAATAGCTTTAACACAATATTAAGCAAAATAATAGTTATGGAGCCTCTTAAAAACATTTTACGTACAATTAAAACTTATTTTTCAAGTTTAAAAAACCATAAAAATTTTCAACTATTTTCCAAATTGTTCAATTTATCTTTTATCGATTAAATTATTGTAACAGACTGTAAAGTTTTTTAAAACGAAATCAATCTGGTATGCGGTGGTGATACAGGGAAGCACAAAAAAACTTAATCAAATAAGTGGTGTATAGGTCGATGACCAAACGATCTTTTTATACATTAGGTATTTTTACTATATTTTTTGAGCTTCAATTTTTAAGTTTTTTAAATAAATTAATCTAAAAAAATTCTTTTTTTGTTTTATAACTAAAAATAATTTTTACGGTTTGTTGTAATCAAAGGTTAATACAATTTTAAGCACAGATTGCTGAAAACAAAATATATTTAAAAATTAGATAAAAATTTTTTAAGATATTACAAAAATAAGGAATAATTTATATTTTGTTTATTAGACAGTAATAAATAACAAAAAAATTATAGTTTCTACGGTATTAATTAACTATGATTATAAAGACAGAACAAAAATATTTTTTAAATTTAATAACTATCAACGTATCTATTTTGGTAGGAAACTTTTAACAGAAAAATATTTGAATTTAAGTTATAATAATAAAAAGTTTTTATAAGGGCACATTGTAAATTAGATGGATAAAAAAAAATTAATTCATTTTTAAGCTATTCAAACAAATTACTAAGTTTCATGTTTAACAAATGAGTTTTCTTTTTGCCATTTAAGTAAAAGCCCTAAATAAAATGTAAAACAAGCAAGACAAATATTTCTTATCATAACATTTACTCAAGTTTAAATATGACTAAGTAGGCCAGGATCACATCATGATGACCACTAACGTTCGCATATTCAGTATCAAACAATCCGTCTCTTGTTAAACTTCCCCTGCTGTCTCTAATAACTTCCTTGCTTTTTAAATATTGATCATGATAATTGTCTACTGAACAAACAGCAAATACAAAGGACAGCTCTTTTATTGTGTTATCAACTTGATAGTAATTAGCACTTGGATAAATTGCTTTCCTTATTCAAGTTTTAAATGAGTTCTGGCTTTAGCATAACCGTTTGTTAAGATGTTTTTTTCTTTATCGGCTTCATCTCCATCTAGATCAGGGGTCGGCAGGCAGTTGATGGTCGCGGGCCAAAATTCAAGTTAACAAAGTCTTCGCGGGCCGCAGTTTTAGTTTTAGTGACATTTAAATAATCTTTTGGTTTTAGTTTTAGTTTTAGAGAAAAGTTTTACTTTTATTCACCTTATCATTTTAAATAACTTTTAGCTATACATAGAATGACTATTTCAATTAAATTAAATAAAATTAGAATAAAATTTACATTGACTAATATACTTAAGTGTTAGTAAACTATGTACTTTCATAAGCACTTACTAAGTTAAATTTAATACTTTTGTAATTTTACATACAGTTTAACTCTCTGTAAAAACCAAACTTGAAAGACAATTTATTAGTTATTTTTATATATTTGTTATATTATCAACCCCTTTTTTCATGTTTCTAAGAATATTAACTTCAAAAAAAAGTTTTAGCGTGTTAAATAGTTTACATTCATTAAAAAATTTAGTAATTAGTTAATTTGATAAAATTAATACCTGTTTGTATTATAGAAAGCTAGAACAAATTCTTTAACATAATTAATTCTCGAATACTTAAATAAAATATCTTATTAGTAACTAGTCTTTTACATGGTTGTCACTTAAAATGCAAAAATGTCTGAGTTGTATCAAACCAGCCTAAGTTCATTAAAAGTTTAAAAAGTTAGTAAATCGTTCTAAATCAAGCTTAAGTACCTAGTAAAAATATCATCATCATTAAAAAGTACACAAAGTGTAAAAAAACAAGAAAAAACTACAATTAGTAAACTACACTACAGTCATAAAAAATATTCTGGGAATTCTAAGATTTATTTAAAGTGTTTGAAATAAAAGTTTCACACACATCTGAGTTTTCAAGCTTTTGAAGTAGCCTGTTTGTGTAGCAACCTAGTTAAAATAAATTTCACAACATAAAGAAATAACGAAACTTATTAACAGTAAACAAATTACATGCCAAAAAAATATAAGTCAGCTGGAATGGACAATTAACTTTCTTAAACATTTTTAACAAAAGTATAAAACTTAATTGAGTCATTAGCGAAAAGAAAAACCTCTTTTTTTTTAAGCATCCTTTATCTGCAATAAGAATTTAAAAATATTAGTTGTAAAACAAAAGACGAGCAACAAAAAAAAAACGTTAGTTAGGAGTTATTGCGAGAAACGATAAAAAAACAAATCACCAAAGTCAGTTCCAACAAAGCACATGATTATCTTCAGTAACTACAGAATTATCAGAAAAAAATTGTTAAGGCAAGTTATAAAGTAGCAAAATTTATTATTAATAATGAGATACCGTTTATAATTGAAAACTTTTTTAAAGAATTTTTGTTGGCAGTAATGAAAAACTTTTGTTTATTTCTTCAATGACAACAAAAAGTCCTATTTATGAAATGCATTAAGGTTATAAAGTCGCATAAATCAAATTATGACTTTAATCAATATGTTAAGATGAGAGCACTGATAGAAAAATTATTGCTCATCTGAGAATTTTTATTAGAGATGTTTTTTTAACTTTGACACTTTAGTATAATTTCTTGGTTTAGTTCAAACACGAAGCACAACAATCGGTGAAATTTTACAAGTAAAGGTGCAATGCACCATAAGTTTTTAGAAGTACAATTCCTTCTATTATTTTTAGTATAAAGTTTAATTAAAGTTTAAAAAGTGTCTTATAAAGTATATCAATATTAAAAAACACTGTTAAGCTACTTTAGTATATCTTTTAATAAAGTAAATTTTTTGTGTCAAATCGAAATTTCACTACTTTACATGTAAAAATTGTTTGAAACTCAGGCTTTTTCAAAAATTCTCAAATACAAGTTTTTTCCAAATTTTTTAAGCATAAATTTTCAAGTTCAAAGCTTGATCTTGATATATTATAACATATATTATTACTGAAACTAACACTTTGGGTTAAGCAAAACTTACATCATAAGTTTAATTTGCCACTCTTTTAAGCAAAAAAGCCAGCCTGAATTAACAAAAACATTCTTGATATTTTTGTATACAAAACACAATTCTAGCCAAAAACTTATAAAATGACTTAGTTAGCCTGAGATTTGAAGTCTTCAAATAGTGATAGTCTGAGTGTGTGTCAATGTTTATAAAATATCCCTAAGTCTAGTTTATATTAAATAGGTAGCTCAAAAAAACAGCAAATGTGTGTATTGATATGCAAAGCATAAAAGTTAACTTAGTTTGACAAAATCAATGTTTGAAAAATGAAAATGTATACCTAACAAAAACTATATTAGTTTATGTCATATATATTGTTTTAATTGTGTCTGTACAAATTTAGATATTACATGTAGAAAAAACAAATTTAGAAAATTATGCATAAACTAAACTTAAACTAACTAAAGTATTTTACGAATAAAAGGTTTAAAATATGAGCATTTTTTTAAGTTGGTGTAAATATAAATTAGTTTAAGTGCAAAGAAAACTTCAAAAAAACTTAAAATGTGTCAAAACAAAACTTAAATAAACCTTTTTTTCTTATTACTATATTATTTTAAAAGTTTTTACACTAAAACATAACATTTACAAATAAAAAATATATAAAAGAAACTTAGGTATAAAAAATATTGGAAATAATATCTAAGCTATAAAGAAATGACACTTTAGTTAATTACTGTGCATTTCTTTTGTACAAAATGGAAAACATTTGCATTTAGTTTATTTGATAAATAGGTATAATATAACTAACTGATTAAATTCAAGCACTCTTTTTTCAGATAATTACTTGCCTTGGTAAAATAGAAGTTATTATGAAACTCAGAAAAATATCCTGTTAGAATGCTAATCTGTCTTTTTCACATTTTTAAATTAAAGTAGTAACTTCTTTTAATTATTTTTAAATGTTATACAGAGACTTAAAACCAAACTGAACAAATTAAATCGAGTTACCGAAAAAAATTTAACTTGAAATATATTTTTGCTCAGCGGGCCACTTTTACATGCTCGCGGGCCACTAAATTTTCTTTCGCGGGCCGCATTCCATTCAAAAAAATAACGTGCTCGCGGGCCGCAGATTTACCCTTCGCGGGCCGCAATTGGCCCGCGGGCCGCAGTTTGCCGACCCCTGATCTAGATAAAGGAACTTATCTTGTAAATTGAATACTTCGTTTTTTCGGTAGGGTAAATTCTGAACAACTGTCTAATTTTTGGCTAATCTTGTTTTCCGAATGAACGCAAAAAAAAATTGTAATCATCATTTTCTTTTTGCAAAAGCTCTGTACTAAATTTTCTTTTTTTGTCACAGTTAGGGTGACTTTTTGAAAACTCTTCTACTTTATTTTTAAAGGACTCCATTGTTTTGCATAGAATATACATAGAGCTAAAGAAAATTCAAAAAATATATTTATATAAAAAGTTATGAAAAAAGTCTCGTAAGAAGAACGTAAAAAGTTTGAAATATATAACATTATTAGGTTAGTTAACTGTAAAATCATATTGAAGTAAATTCAATGGTTATATCTTTGATAAAGATATTCTATTACTAAATCATAAGATATACTAATGAAACATTTTTTTTTTTTTTAAATTTGACTAAAATAATTGATAAATAGTTGAAACAAGTAATAAACTAGTAGTTAATTTTCTTAAAAGAAAAATAACTAATTTGTGATTATTTAATTTACAAAGTCTGCTTCCATTAACTGTCAAAGAGTTTATGAATGAAAAAAGATCAACTATAATTCACATTTTTTATTAGAAATAGTTATACAAATTAGTATTAAGTAAAGTCTTTTTAGCCTGTCTTTAAACTATAAAAATCAAAAAGACTGCTAATAAACCTAAACATAATATTAGGGTTGAATTTAGTTAACGTTAGTTTAGTCGGAGTAAAAAGGTTAGTTAATAAGTTACTAACATTATTTTTCTTCTGTTAAAAATGGTTCGGAGTTACTTACTTAACTGATTTAACTGTAGTATAAGTCGAATGTATAACTTTGTTAAAAATGGATTTGTTGATCCAGATATACAGGCTTGGAGACTGGATATTTATCATTCAACTAATCCTAAAACAACTGCTTAATATTCTTACTAAATATTAAAAAAATGTATACTTTAAAAGTATGATAAAAGTTTTAATAGTTCTTTAACTTGTCTGAGTTTTGCAATAAAATGAAAACAAAGTTGAGTCAGAAAAAATTTAATTAAATTTGAAAAAAAAACTCAACTAAAAAATAGGCGCACACAACATATACCTCTCACACAATTTCCATAGAAAAAACTTATATTCGTTCTTTTAAAAACTACCTATGCAAGTTTTTAACTGGTAATCTTTACATTAAACTAATGATACTAATGAATTTTTTTTTTAACCTACTTTAAACTATTTTATGTTGGGGAATAGTAAATAAAATTTTTAAAATGACAAATATATTTTGTAAAAGATTATATATACACTTAGTGAAGTGATTCTTTAAGATCATCTGCAAATACAATCAATCAGATAACATTACCATTTAAATTTGTTGAAACAAAATATTAGGAAACTATATTGATTTGCATCAGGTATTGGACTCTGACTAAGCTGTTACTCGAAGCTCTTTCAGTTAAAATTGTTTTTATTGATGTCTTCAGCTGAAATAAAACTATTTTTTGGAACATTATTTTTTTATTTTTAAATATAGTTCCAACTAAAAAACAGTTGAAAAAGCTTAGTATTACATATTAGAGTTGAAATATTTTCCATAGTATTTTGTCAGATATCTTTTAGCAAGTTTTTTCTATGGAAATTGTGTGAGAGGTATATGTTGTGTGCGCCTATTTTTTAGTTGAGTTTTTTTTCAAATTTAATTAAATTTTTTCTGACTCAACTTTGTTTTCATTTTATTGCAAAACTCAGACAAGTTAAAGAACTATTAAAACTTTTATCATACTTTTAAAGTATACATTTTTTTAATATTAAGTAAGAATATTAAGCAGTTGTTTTAGGACTAGTTGAATGATAAATATCCAGTCTCCAAGCCTGTCTATCTGGATCAACAAAAAAAAAGTTTACATTCGACTTATACTACAGTTAAAGCAGTTAATAACTACAAATTGCAAATATTTCACTTTAAATTTAATTAGTTTAATAAAAACAAATGACATATCTTGTTATTATTCTTTTTTATTTAAAAAATACACAAAATTGTGTTAATTTTGTTTATTTGACAACCAAAAAAGTAGAGTTTTTATTTATGACGTTTCTTGTTTTAATCAATTTAAACTTTTTCGAATTAAATTTGACATACAAACTTATTTTACTGCTTGGATCAGCAAAACATTTGAATTCAAAAATTATACTTGACAAAAATGAATCTCAGTACCGATAGTCGTGAATTTGAGAACAGAATTAAAGTTCTCGAGGTTAGTAAAATTTGTTCTTATGCTGTCAAAACTCATTACTACAAAAAAAAGATACCTAAATGACTAAAGCTCAAAGTTTTTAAAGAATTATTCAAACAGTTTTTTGAAGTTTATCGTGATAATCAAAGACATATAGATAAATTAGTTTTTTCTAAATTATAGTAGTATCACATATAAGTTAATGTGTTTTAGTAAAGTTTTCTGCCCTTTTAACTTTATAGATTCAAGGTTGAGGTTCTTAACAATTGTTTATTTTATTAGAAAATTTTGTGAAGCTAGAATACTTTAGTGAGCAGTATATTTCATAAATGTTTATTTAGAACTTAAGTTTTTGTTTTTATGGTATAACAAGATTGTAGTTTTGATAAAAATAAGTATTTTTTTACTCCTATAGCTCTTTATACATAACTTTTATTATTTGATATACTTGACAACTTATCTTTACAAAAAGATCCAAAATATTGACTCACCTAAACTATTTTAAGAAACATTAATATAAAAACTAAATTTTAAATCCATAGGCGAACCTCATAAAAGAAAAAAATAGAAAACCAAAGAAAGGAAAAAATTATAGTTAAGCTTCATCGTGAAAAAAATGAGGTGAAGAAGAAATTTAAGAAATATGAGAATAAAAAGACAAGGAAAGACTGCAAGGTTAGAGAGCTGAAAAAAACAAAAAAGAAGCTGGTGAAAAAAATTAAGGAATTGGAAAGTGAAAACAAAGAGCCTGTAAATGAGACTAACTTTTTTAAAAGTACTATTTCTAAAAGTAAGGAAGACATTGTTAGCTTGATGGAAAAAGTTGAAATTACTACAAATGAAATTGTTTTGAATAACTTAAACGGAATAACTCTTGAAAATTGAAGGAATTAGTAAAGTGTTACGCTTATTTAATTCTGATATCGAAACTTAGTTTTAAAAGATCAAAGAAAAGGTAGTTTTAAACAATCATTTATTAACTACTTAGAATTAATTTTTTGTCAATCCCTGATGTTTATTATTCATGAATATAAATTATCTTCGTGTACGACCGGCAGACCGGGTTAGACAGTGCTTTTTTAGCTTGTAAATAACTTGTGCGAAACAAATGTATAGAAATGTTACAAATCCTTTTAGCTCAACATTAAAAATCAACGTAGGTAAAGAATTTCTAAAGTTATTAGACAAACACTTCACTAAAAACTGACCATTTAATAAAATTCTAGACAGAAATATAATCAAAATAAGCTTTGCATGTATGCCTAACATCAAATCTGAAATCGAAAATTAAAATCTCAAAGTCATAGAAGAAAGTACTACCAGAAGGAAAATGAAACAACTTGCAATTTTAGAACTAAAATCTCGTGCCCAATGTAAAGTAAATTCCTTTCCAAAAGTTTATATATAAAGCTACTGTCACATATAATGATAAAGAACTGCATTATATCGGATCCACCGCAAAAAACTTCAAAACAAGATACAATGAACATAGGCATAACTTGAGAAATAATAATCAGAAAGAATCCACAAAATTAAGCTCATTTATTTAGACCGCTAAGTTCAACGAAAATATGATCAAAAACAATGTTAAATGGAAGGTAAAACATAAAATTAATCAACGTAAACCGGATAGAATAAACTCTGTGTTAGAGACTGCTGAAATAACTTCGCATAAAAAATATTGATAATAAATCACTGTTTACTGCTGTTCAGCTTTTACTTTTTAAGTGTTGACGTAGATGAAATATATGATTTGAATTTTTGGTATAAACATAGATCGTTGAGATATAGCATCTAAATCAGGGTCTCCAAATTTTTTTTCAAAAGGTCCCTTTAAAGAAATTAAAAAAAGTTATGGCCCCCTCCACAACATTTCTCAAAAAACTACCAATAAAAATAAGTGAGACCTTTTTTATTTATTTACCATTCTCTTAATCATCAACTACAGAATATCTCGTTTAAGTTTTAAAATATGACCTCATGCAACCCCCCTTTTCGGCCCCTTTTCTGCTCATGACCCCCTAAATTTCTGTAATGGTTCGCGATGGGGTCACTTGGCTCACTTTGGGAAACTCTAATCTATATTTAGTTAACATTGTATGTGTATCGCCAATGATTTTGTTGATTGTATACACAAGTTCGTAGATATCAAAAAAAAAATTCACACGGGGTAATCAGATCATAATTTCATATTGCATGTTTTATACTTTTTTCTGTTTGAAAACGATACTATATTTCAAACATTTTTGAAATATTGTATTTAAAAAACAGAAAATTATCATTATTTTTTTCCTATCCACCAAGAATAATCATAAACATGAAGAAATTTGTTTTAGCGCAGGTTTAACAAAAGTGCTGTTTGGCTGACTTATTGTTTTATTACAGTTTACCCTCAAAAATATGCCATTAATTTGTTGAGATTATTTTTTAAACTTCATTTGGCATTTTGTAAGTGAAGCAAAGTTTAAGATTTTCACTTACCGAAAACGATTTATAATTTTCGATAAAAAATACGTTTGCCGCAAACTAAAATTTGAATTTATTTTATTTATGTTTGAACAAAAAAAAGAGCAAGGCTTGTGAAATTTTTATTCTAAAAAAAAATATTAAAAAAAAAAATTTCATTGCTAAGAGGTAGTTTAAATTAAACTTCTTACTATCTAACAATGTAGGATGTTATCTAGAAACTATTAATTAAATGATAGAATACTATACTATTTTGAAAACTTAAAACTATGACTTATTTTTATTTAAAGTTTTTCTAAATAAGGTTTTTGACTAAATAATAACTTAACATAAGTAAGTTTCAAAAAGTGTTAATTATAAAAAACAAAACAAAAAAAGGTTAATTGAACAAATTTTTTGTTGTATAATTTTTTTACTAATTTATATAAAAAACTAATTTTCCATTCATGTCCTTGAAATATTTTCTCGAAATTAAAGCTTTTATTTGAAATTCAGTAATACAAATACTTTCCGACCGAATAATAACTTACGATAACTACCTTAAACAAAAATGTTTGATTGTATAAAAGACGATAAAGCTAAATTAAATGAAGTTTTATTGAATGAGTTTAGAAAATTGTAAGAATTTATTTCTAAACCATTTAGTTTTCATCCATATATTGTAGGCATGTTCTCGAAATGTATGCTGATATTTACAATTTAGTAATACAGACTGTGTTCGAATTGTTTGTCATTTCTTTTATTCTCTAGCTTTTGTCGATTTGTATACAACTTTTGCAGATAAATATTTCTTTTCTGCTTTGCCGCAGCAAACTTGGCATCTTTGTTCTTAACTTTTTGATCTTCAACATTTCTACAAGCTTTGATTTTTCGCACACTGTTGTCTTCGAAACGACGCTTTTTAAAGCTACTTGTATCTTTACACCTGCTAGATTTTTTACGTTTTAAAGGATTACTGAATTTTGCACAATCTTTATTTTCAAGCTTTTGATTTTTGAAGTATCGTTTGTCATCGACGGGCTTCTCATAATTTCTACTTGTACATGACAATAGTTTTTCTCGGCTTCCATACGAGCTAGAACGTTTTCTGCATTGATGCGAAGATGAGCCAGTTTTGTTTTCAATTTTATTGTACTTTTCTTCAAGTTTAATTTTGGACAAAGGTGAAATTGTATAATTATCACACGAACCGTTTCGTTTCTTATTCAGCCGTTCAAACGACTTTGCTTGGTTTCCACTCAAAATTTTTCGCTCTCTTTCTGCATTCTCTCTCTGTACTCTCGCTGTTATTTTAGCTGCAAGTCTCTCTAAGACTAGAATATCTCGACGTTGTCTTTCAGATGCGGACATGCAATCAACATCTGCCAGGTCGTTCTGCTGAGGAGAGAAGTAATTGTAGCTTGGCTGTGGCGTTATCATAGCTGAGTACTCGTCTGGAGTATAAGGCGTTCTTGGAGTGCAAATTTTTGGCAAATCGTCGTACCACTTTTGCTTTTTAACTTTTAGCTTCGGTTTGCCAGTATCCATATTTTTATCAGAGCTTGCATAGACTTTCAAAGAGTTGTCAGTTATTGTTTCAGAATCCTTCTTCTTTCTAATAACAGCACCTTTAGGTAGTTTATACTTACGTAAAGGTGGCTGACAAGTTTCATTCCGATTGTTCAAAGCCGTTGTGACAAATTTATTTGAATTGATAGACGTATTTAATCTTATATTATTATCAAAACATTCCTTGTGAACAAGCTTGGATGTCAAAACATTTGAAAACTTGTTCAGACTTTCTGGAATTTTTGGAGAATGATTATTACAGGTACTCAAATGTTCATTTTGATTTAAAACCGCTGAAACTTGTTTCTTACGTAGTGCATCAGCTGGGTTCTCATTGTAGTTGAGTATTTTAGACTTTAAAGATTTTGCTTTTAAATCTTTATAACTTCTCTGAATATTTTTATTTTGTACTTTTAGTTTAGTACTATTTTTTGATTCATGTCTAACTTTTACATTGCTTGAATTTTTATCAGGCAAGTAGTTAGAACTATGTTCTTTTCTACTTGTAATTTTTTTTACATTTAAGTTAAAAAAATTTCCGGAAAAGTTAAATTTGTTTCTCAAAAGTTGTTCACTAACTAAATCGTTTTCCATTCTACAAAGAGCGATTTTGTTCCACTTTTTCCGGTACGAAGCTAAAATCCGATTTGAATCCATCATAAATTACTGAAAGTAATATATTTTCAAAACAATTCGACCAAATTTTTTTTTAATATTTAAGTTTTGGTTTTCATTAATTTAAAAAATTAATCCCTTACGTCATAATAAATTTTACTAGACAGAAATAACTTCATTTAAGATTTTTGTATAATTTTCAGTTTTTGTTGTGTAAACTATTATTCTATAAAAATTATACTACTTTACTTCAGAAATTGTCAAAATAAACGGCCTGTACTTTTTTAAACTTAAACTACAGATTTGAAAAAAATAGCGTATTTCATAACAATAAATTAAATTCGAAGTAATATATTAAATTTAGAGAAATTTTCTGCGTTATAAGTTTTAAAAAGTCCTACATTAGTGTAAAAACAAATTTATCTTTTTTTTTTCTGTTGCAAACTTTTTAGACCTCAATTTTCGTTTTTTTCACAAAAATAGAGTAAAAGCTTTTAAACTTGTACAAACTTATTTAGAAAAAGGCTCAAGCAAAAATAAAGTCTTTCATATAGTTAAAAAATTGGACTTTTGATTTTGATTACACAGTAGCTTAGTTTATTGATGAAACTATAAACATAATGTAAAAAAATAATTAAAGTACATTTATTTACTGCATGACCTAAATGATACAAAACAAACCTTTTATTTACTAATTTGTTAAACTGAACTATCTGTTTATTAGAGTTTATCAAATACATAAAATACATTTAAATGTTCATATTTAAAGAATATGTTGCTTATAAATTGTAAAAAAAAACTTTTGTCGATTCTGTCAATAAATAATTTTTGTCTCTAAGAAACTATCGTTTCCTACAAAATATAAATAATAAAAAGGTGCAGTTTTAATAGGTTTAGCCTTATCACAATTTTACAGTAAGTTAAAACGAAAAAAAAATACATCAATAAATTTGTTTAGTGTTTTTTTAAATATAGTTTTGTGGATCAAAATAAAACATTATTTAACGTGGTTTTTTAGCAACTAGTAACATGATAGTTGAGCAAGTTATGATTAATAAGAATTTTATACCTTTAAAACCTTTAGTTTGCATCTCATCTTAAGTTGTTAATAATTATCATTTCTTATTTTTTCACTTTTAAATATATGTTTTTGTTTTTTTTAATTGCTTCATTACAAAAAAATAATTGTTTTAATTTCTATTTTG
Source organism: Thalia democratica (assembly GCF_965202585.1). NCBI lineage: Eukaryota > Metazoa > Chordata > Thaliacea > Salpida > Salpidae > Thalia > Thalia democratica. The sequence continues at coordinate 22,042,654 of NC_139173.1, read as the reverse complement.
ATTAGCAAACTTTTAAAAAGTTGAAACTAATAGTTTATCTGAAACTAAAGCATTTTAACAAAAAAAGTTTGTTAATTGTAGCGAAAATACCGCTATAACAAAATCTGTTAAAAAAATTATCCACTTAACCCTTTAAGCATTATTGTCGCTTAGAGTTTGATCAAATTTTTATATTAGTCGGTTATAATTGTGGATTATGTACTATGAATTATTTAAAAGAAAATTGAAATTAAAAATGCACATTAAATTGTACCGCCCAAATGATGAGCCACCAAGAGATTTTTTTCATATAAACGTTTTTTAACTAGTTTCAGATAGCTGAGTGTAAATCATTGAAATAAAAGGTGAATTTTTTCCTTAATTTTCACATAAAGTTAATTTTTTTTTTCTTTACTATGAATTAAAACTTTTTTTATCTGGTTTAACACTTATATTTTTAATTAACGTTGTTGTAAATTGCTGATTATACTATAAATTTAAAATGATAATCAAAATTTACTTGATAGTACTTTGTTAATACAGATACTAACGAAACCAGTTCATTGTTAAAGAAAATACAAAACAATTCGCACAGTACTTTTCTTTATTCAACAAACAGATGTTTTCCTGTGTTAAACAAATCATCACAATTCCACGGAGTTCTGTAAAAAAAGTAGTGCAAGAAGACATACTACATATAGAGAAGATGAACATGTTTATCTATTAAAATATAAGCCATAACTATTACAGACTAGTACTATATAGCAACAGTACATACAAAATATGTTTTATAACCCACCTATTATTCGAAATGAAATGGAATAAATTAATAAGCGTTAATTAACAGATTTCAACTATAGTACTATGAAAAGTTGTATTTTGACTATTTAATACAACTTAGTAAATTCAAACTGAGATATTTGTAAAACTTTTATGTTTGTTTTTTAATTATTAGGATTTTGAGATCTGATACCGTTGTTAATATTAAACTAAAACTAAACATAAGCATGAAGACAACATAACAGCAGTTTAACATTTGATGATAATTTAAAAAGTGATTCTTTATTACTTAAAAGACGGCATTAAACGGTATTAAAAAATTGTATCATATTTTTTAAGTAAACTTACATAACCATAAAATAAATAGAATAAAAAAAAAAATTAAAAACAATTACATATTTCCTTTTTGATACATAAAACAGTTTAAAGTCGTGATGAAGTCTACAGAAAATGAAAAAAACTCCAAAAAAAAGGGAAAAAAACTTACTTGTACTTACTGATACTAAAAGAATAATATTTGATTCAGAACTAAAAGTACCAATAAAAAATAGTAAGTTCACAATAAGCAAAATGTAAAACTAGAATTAAGACTATGAAGCAAAAAAAAAAGATAGTAAAAGTAAAAGATAAAAGAAAATCACATAATAAAACTGGCTAGCCCCTTGTTTGTAAATGGAGTTGTCAAAAAGTTTTTATGTGAATTACAAAAATACAATACGTTAAAGTTGACTTGAAATAAAACACAAAAGCTTTTAATTTTCTTTTGATGTGATCTTTTTATTAATATTTTGCTTTATCATTACACAATAAAACAAAACATAGTATATAAGTACTACCTTATGACACAAAAAATGTTTTTCATAATTAAGTTTCTTGTTATTTGGATTTTAGCTATATTAGCTGTCGTATACGCAGGTTAGCACTTTAATATTTTCTACAACTTACATTTTAACTTTCTACAACTTAAATTTTAAAATGTTAACTTAGTAAAAATATATTGATTTGAGTTTATTGTATTTACACTGTTTCATTTTCTTGAAAACGTTTAACCTGATATAATAAAGTATAGTTTTATAAAACTAAAAAAAGACGAACTTTGTCATATTAAAACTATGTTTTACCCTGCAGCAATCATTGAAGAAAATTATAATTGCGATTGTCAATCAGATACATCATTTTATGGTATTTAATATTTCATATTTGACCAAGTATCAAGTATTTTCTATGCTTTTCTGTTTACTTTATATCATTTTATGACTTTTCTTGTTGTATTTAAAAGAATAAAACAAGAAATATAATTTTTTTTTTCTTTAATAAATGTTCAAATTAAATAATCTTTCAAAATTTAATATCAACTTAATACACTTTGCAAAAGAAGTCCATATCTAAATAGTTTTATTACAGTTTTACCTAAACCATTAATTCCAGAGCCTCTTAAAAACTTTGAAGTAAAAACAATAACTATTAATATTTCTAGTTTTGAAATATTTTCCAAACTGTTCAATTTAAAAAATATCGATTGAATTTTAGTAACAGCGTAAAACTATTTTTAACGAAACTAATTTTGGTTTACTGTGATAACATAGATAAACTCAAATAACTAAAGAGTCAGTGTGTAGTACAATTACCTATCTGTCTTTCTATACATCAAGTATACTATGACCATTTTTTGAGCGTTTAAAATGTAAATGTAAAAATATATTAAGAATTTCTGTAACCAAAATAATTACTTTTGTAGTATCTCAAGTTTAAAAAACTTTTTACGATGTGTTGTAACCAAAAACTATTACAATATTGGACAAAGTACATACAAACTGTAGAACACTAAATTAAAATATAAATTTACAAACTATTTGTTAGTTGTGGTGTAAATACCGCTATTCTAATAACTGTATGAAAATTTTTCTACTTAAACCACTTTTTGCATTAACCCCCTTGGCCCTTAGAGCTTGACGAATTTTAAATATTATTCGGTTATAGTTGTGGATAATGTAAAAAAATAAAGTAGTTAGACTATTTACAACTACAAGTTTATATTATTTTGTAATTCCTAATTGACGAGCCACCATTTATTTAAATAAATTCCTACTAATCAGTAAAAGATTATTTTTCAAAATTTGATTCCTTCTACGTTTGGTGCTTTTGTTTCACGAAGCAAAAGAATTTGTGAAGGATTGGGAGGGCTTGGCTCTGTTGAAATGTCATCGGTTGATACTACTCTGTATATAAATTGGGAGCTACTTTTTAAACTATCAATATTTAATGAAATTAACAGAAGTTCCTAACCTTTGTCATTGTTTTCCAACATCCCAAGTTTGTAATTAAAACCTGAAATTACAGGTTTTTTGAAATTTGTAACATCATATTCACATAAATTTATATCTTCATCAAACACTTTTCCATTTTTATAATCAGTTTCTTTTTCATTAATTTTATCTTCCCCCTTCTTAACTTTTTCTTTTAATAAACATTAAAAAAACTATTTTTTCAAATAAGCTAACTCTTAGCACCATAAATTAAAAATTGACAATATACTCTATTTTTGTGTATTCAATATCTTTTTGAAACAAGTTTTACAAAAATACATAATACTTCAATACAATTAGATTTTATTTACGTTTTCAGTACAAAGTAAAAATTCAAATTTTTTTAGCTGAAAATCCTTAAAAAGTTTTAGTTAAGTAAAAAAAAATTATTGGTTGACACATATACAATAAAAAGGTTGATCCAGTTTTAATGTTTTGTTATTTTATCTAAATAAGTATTAAAAAAAAAGTTTTTCATTGATTTTAAATAGCTAGGTTGTAAGCTTTTTAGCCTTGTGACTAGCTTTTTAATTACCGTAGAAATTCAATTGTATTTCTAGTTCTAAACCTGAATATTCTACAAATCATGATTTAGTATATTTTAAACAAAAACAGCTTAGATTAGAGCAGGATTTGCCTAAGTGTGCCAATTGACCAACTTGGTGACCATGACAGAAACTTAGGAACCATGAGCAGCAAAGGGGCTAAAGGAAGCGACGAGCAGTTAAGAAGCCAAAGGATCATGAGGTCAAAGTTTAAAAATTACATTAGGAGGACTAGAGTTACTGATGAAGAGCAACAAAATTTTTTTTTATGTATTTTTAATAATAGTTTTCAGAGTAACCTTGTTGGAGAGGGCCATAGCTTTTTAATTTTCTTTAAAGAAGGCCTTTTGAAAAAAAGTTTGGGAAACCCTTGATTAAGAAACGCTAAAATTCTTACCAGGCATTTTAAATATATTTATTTAAAATGTGTTTGAGTTTAAGATATAAAAATTCACTTAATTATAATTGTCATTTAAATTAACTTTTATTTACAAATAAAATTAAAGTATACTATTTGAACAGGAGTAATTTATTCTTCTACTTTGAATTTTTTAAAGCAAGTAGGTTTAAGTCATCTTTGTTATTATTTTCCTTATTACCGAATTATATTTTTTCAAACCTTGCTCTACAATGTTATAATAGTTACTTTTTATAATTTTTTTTAAACAAAATTATGAACTTTCAAACGTAAGACTTACGAATCAAATTTTTATACGAAATACTGTTGTGATTTTTAATTTACGTAAAACTTACTATTTTTTATTTAATAGCATACCAAGTTTATTTAAAACAAATTAAACATACAGTAAACAATGAAAGCATTTCGACCGAAAAAATTGCCAAAAATATTTAACCAATGTTTACATTCTAATAGCTTGCTAATAAAAACCTAACGAAAGAAGTTCTTTGAAAAATAAAAATATAACATAATTTACTCAGTATCATCTTTATTTTACCTAAGGCATTGATTTATACACAAGTTATTTTCAAATAGTTTAATCTATAAAAACAATCATTTGTGTTTTATTTAAATCCGAATATTAAAAAGTTTTTTTTTGTAAATCTGGTTTTAAATTCTTATATCATAATATTCAACATTTTGCTGTTACGTATTTAAATAGTATAAGCTTATTTAATATCCTGTTGCTTTTTTTGATGAAATTTTTTATTAATTTAGAAGCTATTCGTTTTTTATGTTGTTTTACTGAATTTTTATAACCAATTCCTTTTAACTTTTATTACTCAGCTTATTCATTCATATTTATTCGTCCAAAGTGCTATTAAAACTGCTTATTGTACTATTTTTCTTCTAGTTTATATATACATACTTCTTAAGTGTAATTTAAATATTATTTTTTATTTACTAGAATCAAAGTGTTCTGATTCTAATTTAACGACAGAATTTAATAAAGATAATTACTCGAAAGTTTTAGAAGTTTTAAATTTAATTAGTTACAATTAAATTGACATTTGTGCTACTAAAACAAAGTATATTTAGCTAATAAGTTTATCATTGAACATTCAAGCTAAGTTAATAGTACCAGTGAATGACATGGGTATTTGACTTGTGTTACTTAATGTTATTTAAACTTATTAATTTTACACAAACTGTTATTGTTGAAAACACATGCAGATAAACTTGAGCATGTATTAAACTGATTGATTTATCAGTAAAAACTGAAAATAATTTTATTACGACTCACTACGGTAAAAAACTGTTGTTATAAATCTATTTATTACATGTACACAAAAGGCCATTTGGAAAAAGTTGTAAAATAAAAATAATAAATTTATCAACCAAATTTAGAAAACAGAAACTGAAGGTAATTTTTTTTATAATTAAATTTAATTAATTAAAACTAACCAAAATTGAATATTGCTATGTTTTGACTTTAACTGTTTGATTTAATATAAAATTTGATACTTAGTTTGATTAACACTTAGTTTGGTTCTTATAAAGTTTAACTTTTTTGAATATTAGTTAAGCAGTTGCTCTAGGACAAGCCAAAGGACTATGTGGTCTTCATGCATTTCTATCAGCAACAAAATAAAATCTACAGACGACTTTTACTTCAGTTTAAGCATTAAGTTATTTGAATCGGACTAGACTAACCTTAACAAACAGCAATCCTAATATTACGATTAAGTTTCGCAGCAACATTTTTGAATTTTTGGTAGTTTTTAAAAAAGGCTGCAACTGGGAGACCATATACAAAATCTTATTACACTCATAAATCACTAGTTTATAGTTAATGAAAGTAGAATATGTAAATGAAGCAATATTTTACTATTGTGAAGTTTAAATATAGGTCAACAAACATTAAAATTTAAATCAAAATTAAGGCCTATTGTAACTGCTAAAAAATACATGAAATACTTTAATGCAAATTTATGTATTTTTTTTCAGTTTAGTCTCCCTTAAAAAAAAAGTTAGAATTATTTGAATATTCAAAAGAAAAAATGCATTATTTTTCATTAAGATAAATAGATTCCGAAAATTCATTAGTATATATAAGGCAATATAAGGTAATTTTAAGACATAAATATATTAAATACCAATCGTAGAAATATCATTTTTTAGTTTCAGCAAATACGACAAGGATTCTATAAACAAATTGACAAAAAAAAAATCTTTTTTTATATAATTATTTTTTTATTAATTTATACAAGTAATATTTTGATGCCCATTTGTTTTTTTTATTTTTGAAAAAAATATTAATTTTAAAGATAAAATAATTTAAAAATATTTTAGTTTGTGAACAACATATCTAATTTTTTGATAAAGATTGCACCAAATTAAAAAAAAAACTTTATTAGATAAATGACTAATTTTTTTTTAATAAAACAAGTTTTGTTAGAAATTGATCTAAATAGACTTTAAATAATAGCAATTCATTTAGTATAAGCTAAGATTACTTGTAAAGTATTTGATAGACAACATTTGATTATTGTTTTAAATTAACAACTCATTTACAAAGTGAAATTTGTATGATACCTTTGATATTTATGAAATCTTTCTTTATTTTTTCTTAAATATTTGCATCAAATAAAGAAAAAACTTAAAACTTATAATTAACTATAAATTGTAAACCAACTATTTAGTTGAAATGAATGTTTGTCTATTTCTAAACTAAAACTTTCATCTATCTTACATTACTACATTTATATAACTGATAAGCCTTTTAAATGAAACATGGTATTATGTTATATATTAGAAACTAGAACAAAACATCTTGTACATTATCTATCAAAATTTGTTAACATAGAAACTCTAATTATTTAAGTTTTTACTCACAACAATAAAATTAGCATTTCTTATGAATAACGAATTTAAAAATTAGTTAAGCACAAGACAATAAAAAGTAAAATAAAGGGAATTAAAGTTATAATTATAGTTTTTTAATTTTGTCCATGAAAATATAATGTACAAACCATAGATTTGTTTGTATTTCAGTCATAAATACCAGATAAAGATTATTTTAAAAACAAAAAAGTATAGCGTTTACTGTTTTAGAATTAACAAAAACTTAAATCACAGCAACTCTGCTTAAACTAACTTAACTTCATAGATCACATTAAAAGTTCTCGACTTAATGATAAGGAAAATGATCAACTCAATTTTTTATACTAAGTGGTTTACACAAAAAAATCTTGAAAATTATACAAAAATTTTAAATAAGGTTATCTCTGTTTGTGAAATTCGTTACGACGTAAAGGGTCGCTTTTCAAGAAAAAATAAACAACCAAAAAAATGTTAAAAAAACGTTTAGTCTAACTGCTTGAAAGTAAATTGGTTTTAGTAATTTGTTATGGATGCAAACCGGATTTTAGCTTCGTAGCGGACAAAGTGGAACAAAATCGCTCTTTGTAGAATGGAAAATAGTTTAGTAAGTGAACAACTTTTAAGTAATAAGTTTAACTTTTCTAGAAACTTGTTTAACATAAGTGTAAAAAATGATACAAATAGAAAAGAACATAGTGCTAACTATTTGTCAGATAAAAGTTCAAGCAATTTAAAAGTTACTTATGAACCAGAAAATAGTACTAAACTAAAAGTACAAAATAAAAATACTCATAGAAGTAGTGAAGATTTAAAAGCAAAATATTCAAAGTCTGAAATATTCAACTATAATGAGAATCAAACAGATACACTACGTAAGAGACAAGTATCAACATTTTTAAATGAAAATCAATAACATTAAATTAAGCACCTGTATTAATCATTCACAAAAACTCCAGAATATCTAAAGAAATTTTTAGATGTTTTGACACCCAAGCCTGATCAAAACGAATGTTTCAATGATAAAATAAATTTTAATACGTCTTCCAGTTTGAATAAATTTGATATAACGGCTTTGAACAATCAGAATATAACTTGTCAGCAACCTTTACGTAAGTATAAACTACCTAAAGGTACTGTTATTAGAAAGAATAAGGATTTTAAAACAAAAACTGACAAGTATCTAAAAGATAACAAAAAAAAAAAGATCACAATAAAAAAAACGAGTTTTGAATTCACCTCAAAAATGGTAAATATTATCCTGGTAAATTAGAAAAAAAAAAATTATGTTACTTACTCTCTAGTCTCTACTAATTACATATAATTACTAACAAACTAATATAGTTTCGTCTAAGGGTATTTGAAATCTTGAAAAACCTGAAAAACAATCTAAGGCATATCATGACATCAGATGTTTCAAAAATCAGTAAATAAATCAGAAAAATTTAATAGAAATAATGATTATATATTAAAATTGTTTACATAAACTATATTGTATACAAGATTGCTGACGAAATTTTTTATTATAAAGTTGTTTAATAACAAAATATTTATCCAGAAAAGGTTTTTTGATGCAAGGGGTAGAGTTTGAGACTGATGTTAGTAACCATAAGAAAAAAACTTAGTTTATACTATTTGTAAATCTATTGAATGTAGTTGTAGGTACTCAGATTATATATCCTTTTTTGTTTGTTTATGTTTTAACTCAAAGTTGTTGAAAAGCAAAAACAAGGTTAAGTACATAAAAATATATGAAGTCACTCAAGATAAAATAATAAAAAAATATAAAATAAAACTAACTAATCAAAACATTACATGAAAAGGGATACTTTGAAAAAAGCCTAATAGGTCTACTCAAAACACATCTTGGTTAATAGTAAATGTTTTTTTTTACAGTAGACAAAAATAAACCCAGGGTTGCCACACACTTCGGGAAACTCAGTAAATTTTCAAGTTATAGAAAATCTCAGGGAAACTCAAGAAATTTTGACCCTTTTTTTTTAACTCAGGGAAACTCAGGGAAATTTTAAAATTTTTCAAAAAATCTCAGGAATTTTTTTTCTAAATCTAGAATGAGATTAAGTTAATCCATTTCAACATTTTGTAAAAAAAAAAAATATTTAATTTTTTTTCAAGTGCTTATTTAGAAATGTTTTAGTCTTGCGGCTAGTTCTTTAATATTGTTAGAATTAACATTGTAGTTTTTTTAATAATAAAAATTCTAAGGATTTGAAAAAAACTCTAGAAAGATTAAGGTTACTCAGGAAAGTTTCTGGTCACTCAGGGAAGATTTTTTGACTCAACGAGTGGCAACCCTGTAAATGATAAGTTTTGCTTCAAAGCAGTCTATACAGTTGATTATTTTAATAGTAGTTTTGTTAATAGATAAAAACATACCAGTATGAAAGCAAATAACATTCTTTAGTTTTGTAATCAATCTAAAGTAAATTCATTAACCAGTTTGTATGGTTCATTGTCAGAAGTTGAAGTACAAAATGAGCCAAAAACCCTCAGATTAATTTAAAAAAGGGTTATTTGCAAAAAAAAAACATAATCAAAACAAATTCATAGCTATTAATAAGTTATTTTTTTTACATTAGATCCCTTCTTTTTAGTTTGGAGTTTAATACCTTCTCTGAAGTTATAATTATTATATATTTTTTTTAAACATCAGAAGGACTCACTCTCCCCTCTGCAATGATAAGCCTTTTCTGAAGGTCAAGCAAGTTATTTTAAGCTCATCATATGTTATTCCACCTGCCCTATCTCTAAATTCATCAAATAAAAAATTTACCTTTAAATTAAAGTAAAAAAAAATATTTCTATCTATAAAAAAAAATGCAAAACTTTTATTTTTGACTAACTAAAATAAAAATTTATCCTAACCCTTTATCAAAAAAAACCGCTGGTGATATGTCATTTGGAAAACACTCACACAGGTTTGCCACATGGTCAGGAAAAGTCAGGAAAAATTAAAATAAAGACAAAAGTCAGGAAATTTAATAATATTAAAAAAATGTCAGATTTGTCAGTTTAGATTTACAAATTTCCTCATTTTCCAAAGCCTTTAAATGGTAAAATTTAATTAAAAATCCTTTAAAGTTGAAAAAAAATTCAAAAATTTTCTTAAAAATTTACAAAATTATTTAATTTCCAATGCCTTCATCTGGTCTAAATTAGTAAAATATCCTTTCTAAAACTGCAAAATTTTTATATTAACATAATGAACAAGTACTCTACTTGAAAAAGCAGATTTTGTAAGCTTTTTAGTATTGATGATCTGTAGCAAGGACACTTCCATAGTGAAACTGTGATATCTACACAAAAATTTAAATGCAAGTGGTGTTCATGTACTCAGTCACTATCAAAAATGGGAAGAAATGCACTCACTGTACATATGAATGGAGCTGGACATATAAATAAAAGGCCAGGAGTTCACCGAATCTAATAATTTTTCTATAATGCTGGATCAAGCTCTAGTGGGTTAAGTGGTGAGAGCAGAGGCTGAGTAGCAAGTTGTGAGAGCAGTGGTGTAAGCCCATCAATAGGTTTGGTAAGTAAGTCACAAACCACAACCGCTGAAATTTTATGGGCATTACACACTGTAAAGCACAATTACTCAGCCAGTTCGTGAGACAAACTGGCAGAGCTGAACAAAAAAATGTTTCCTGAGAGTGCAATAGCTCAGTCATTTCAGATGGCCCATACAAAATTATCATTCATGATAAATTTTGGCCTTGGACCACATTTCAAAAACGTCTTGCTGGAATAATAATGGGCAAGCTGTGTTTATAAGGTAATAATATAAGTATTTGCTGATAGAGCTGTTCATTGCAAATACACCAATCATACACAGATGGTTCAAGTGATGTAATGGAAATTTGATGATTGAATTCAGCAAAAAACTGTTGTTTTAACTTGTAAATTAGATTGAAAGCTTTATATAGTTTCTAGTGTTAGATTATGTATTTTAGAATAAGTTTAAATTAAAAGTTTTATTTAGAAAAATCAGAAAACTTTGGTAATAAGTCAGGAAAAGTCAGGAAATTTTTCTCAGCTTGATCTGTGGCAACCATGCTCACAAGGTTAAGATCTCAACACTATTAACCACAAAGTGTGAGAAAATCATAAAGCTCAAATCCCCAAGCAAGTGCTGCCAACGTTCTGAACATAACAACAATCCAGTCATGTTATCACTGCCACCAAAGTGATTCCACAATTAGCTGTTATAAATTTAAGAATTAAATACCATTTAGCAGTATAAATTAAAAACAAACAACTACAAAACAAAAAAACTTCTAAAATAAAAAATAAATCTAATGTAGTTTAGTGCTAGCATTAAATTACCAACTAAGGCACACAGTTTTTTGGCTTGTTCTCCCATAAAAGAAAGTATCAATACTCAGATGATCAACAATAACTTTGATTTCAACAAGGACCATATCAAAAATTCCATTGGGTTCAACTCAAGCAAGGAAAGAGGGCATATATTCTAAATTCAAAATAAAAATTGCACTTAATTTAAGCAAACATTATTGTAAAATATTTTTGAGTAGCATTGTTTATTAGAAAATGAAATGAACTAGCTCTAAAATTTTGTCTAAGACACCTGGTGTACAAAATAATCTTTCAGTTTAAAACTCTCAGCTGTTGCACCAACTTCTTCTGCTATATTTTTTCATAGATTTGAACAGATGCATTTTTGAATATTTTATAGTTGTGTGTTGTAATCAACTGGACTTAGATTTCAACAAAGACAGACAACTGAATTCTATTGTGTTGAGACTGAATTGTGATTGAATGATGCCACAATTCCCTAAACTCTTAAAAGTTTTCTGTATGGTTGGGTTTTGTTGGAAGTGCAAGAGGGAGCAGGTCCTGTTGGAAGATGAAACAGTAATTACCTAGGATGATGACGCACCAATATCAAACTGAAAATATATTATAATCAATGTCTTTTTTAACCATAATTTTAGGTTAAAAATCAATGTTTTAAGCCAAATATGTTTAATCTAAATAGGTAATTTGTTTTAAGCAAGCTATATAAATACATAGTAAGAATTAATTTGATTTCTGATAAACAAAATATTTAATTACTTTATATTACAATATTGTAATTGATAAAAAGTATTGTATTGATATTGTCAAACAAAAGTGATTAACTATTTAAGTTTTATTAGTTTATGATAAACAAGTTTAATTTTATTTATGAATTTTTAAAATATAAGTTTTTAGCAGAAAAATATGCTTTAAAAAGAAATATTATATGATATATTTTCAGTTAGATATTGGTGCAACATTATCCAAGGTGAATAATGAAACCAATGAAACTTTTATTTTGATACACTCCTTCATATCACACAATGCAGGGATCAAAACTTCATCAATTTAGTCATATGTGTTGACTTATGCATTCTGTATCACAATAATCCAATGTTTCAAGTTTTTATTATTGCAGCTCAACCCATGACATATGCTGGCTTCTAGTGGCAACAAATAACATTAGGAATTTTCTCAGAGTGTTTTGGCCAACACTCTGTTGTTTTGTGAATTGTATTAACAGTCAATGTTTTTTAAATCAAAAGAAAAATTACCCATTTGCCTGCTAGATTTTTGAAGTACAGCTTTCTATTCTTTTTGAAGAACTGTATGATGTTTATGCTTCTTTAGTTTTAAAACTCTAAATATATAAAATATGCTTAGTAGATAAGTAAACGAAAAGTTCTATGAAGACCAGATTATTTAATTTTATTCTTAAATTGTTACATTTAAAACATTTACTAACTATAATAAAATCTGTGTTGGTTTGTACAAAACAACAATTATGTTTTTCTTCTTTCCAACCTGAGAACTTGCTTTCTATGCTCTCATTAAAGTCTGCTGTTTTCTTTTTGGATCGCCTAAATCTGTCCAGTTTTTAACCAGCTTGATGCGGTTGATCAAATAAATCCTGTCAAAGTCTTAAAACTTCTTAAAAGCTTTCAGGTAAAAGTTCCTGTTTATGTAGTTAGGCCGGAAACAAAGTTTTTCCTCTCTCAAATGTCAATGTGGTTATTTATAAAATCATATTTAGATCTAAGGAAACATTTGTGACTCTAAGAGGGTATTGGTCAACTTGTGAAGAGTTGCAGTGCTACAAAGTTTATTCTTTGAACAATAAATGTGCTTGCCTTGTTTTTCAATAACTCTGTTGTGTTTTTCTGTTGTACATGAGAATAAATTAAGAGCATCTATTAAAAATTTAAATAATTTTTGCAATGAAACATAAGGTAGAATTACAAGTCAGGTTTATATTATACAAAAATACCAATTAATTTTTGAGGTTTAAACTATTTTGAGAATATGTTTCCAATACATACTAGTGGTCTACTGTATCTTTGCATTTTCTTTTTCTGCATTGATGCAAAGATGATATAGTTATTTTTTTCATTGTTTATGTACTTTTTAGCAAGTTTAGTTTTTGGCGAAGACAAAACTGTACAAATGTCACACAAACCATTTTGTTTCTAATTCAGCCTTTCAAACAACTTGCTTTGCTTCCAAAATTTCTTGCTCTCTTTCTACATTCTTTCTCTGAAGTCTTGCTGTTATTTTAGCTGCAACCCTCTCTAACACTAGTATAGTTTTATCTGTTATCAAGTCGCACACCACTTTGATACCTTCCTAACTTTTTGTCTAGGGCTTTAGTTTTCCACTAGAACATCTTAATGTTGTCTTTTAGATGCAGCCATGCAATCAGTATCTGTCAGGTCATTTGGCAAAGGAGAAAAGTAATTTTAGCTTGGTTACGGAGTTATCATAGCTGAGTACTCATTTGGAGTATAAGGTGTTCTTGGAGTGCAAATTGTCATACCATTTTTGCTTCTAACCTTTTGCATTTATTTGCAATATCCAAAGTTTTATTAAAGCTTGCATGGACTTACAAAGACTTTTCAGTTTTTGTTTTAAAATATTTCTTCTTTCTAATAAAAGCACCTTAAGGTAGTTTGTACTTATGTAAAGGTAGCTGACAAGTTGGCGTAAAAAGACTATTTCATTTAAAATATATCTCCTACGTTTTTTGATGTAATTACCTCAAGTTTGCAGAAAATGTTCCTTGCAATATGTAAAAATTCTATTGTAACAAAATTCAAAAAGTAAATTAAAAATAACCATAGTTGTTATCAAAACTAAAAAAAACATTTTTGTTTATTTTTATTATATAGCGCTTCCTTTAAGTTTGAGGTTATTATCTCATAATAGATTTTTAGTAAAGTAGTCTTTTTCCTTTTTTAGTTTGCCCCTCCCATAAGAACTTATTATAGTCTCCGCCTCCTATAAAGAACTTATTGTAGTCTCCGACTTTGACTTGCTTTATCTCAAAAGTTATTTAAACATTTTTAAATATGTAAAAAGTATCTTGTAGCTTAGTTAAAACTCAACAAAATAAGATCAAAATGTGAAAAAGTGACAGTTTTTGGTCACTTCAGACTATTTTTTGATTCAAAAAGTGGCAACCCCTAACGATAAAAAAGCTAAACTCATTATTAATAAATCTATGCTTCAAGTTCATGAATTTACCAATTAACTATTTTTATATAAGTTTTATCCAATACTAAGCTGTTAAATTGTTGATAATTTTACACCACAAATAAAATAAATAGGTAAATTTTACAAAAATTAAATTTTATTTAGTTCTTTTAAATTTGTTCTGGATACTTTTTTTTATAATATTGTGTTCTGTTTTTAAAATAGTTATAAAATTTATGTCAACTAAAATCTACTATTTTTAAGTAATGAACACATATAATTTTAATTACTGCATTTTCTATGCTTTGAGTTTAAAATAAATTTGAAATCTAAGAGTAAAAATTCAGAATGTTTTAATTTTTGTAAAAATGTACTGGACCAAATCAAAAAGTTACTCAGCGGTACAAGGAACAATGGCTTCAACATTAAAGGAAAAACTTTTAAAGAATTGGTTTATTATTGGTATAGTGCTTGTAATTATGCTTGCTCGCCTTAATCCAGATATTGGACTAAAAGGAGGTTGTTGATTTTATAAAAAGAAATGTTTATACCAATTTGAGTATATCTATAATTGAAAACAGTATAGCATAGCAGTATTCTATTATGTTTAACATAAACCAATAACAAAATTTATATATGTAATTAAGCTTTTAATAAAGTGAGTAAATAGATTTTTATTTTAGTTGTGCAAAAGTAGAAAAAAAGGAGCTTTGTCTTCTTATATGTTTAATATATTTTAACATATTCTAACATGTTTTTAAACAAGAAAGCTTAAAAAGATTTATGAATTTTTTGTTTTTATTTTAATATATTTTCTAAGAGAACTGACAAAAAGGAGTTAAGAAAAGTCTTAAATAAAGTAAAAAAAGTAGTTGGCTTTATTTGTGATAGATGAAAATAAAAGTTTTAAGTGCTCATTTTTATAAATTAAAAAGTTTTAGCATTCAAAAGTCTACAGCAGAGTTTTTCATCATCCTTTTCACAATTGTCCAATTAAAGAAATATAAGATTTAAGCACTCCCTTGTCATTAGATAATTCCTTTTTTACTAAATAATAATCCAAGAAAGCAATATTTTTTGAAACCCTGCTCTTTACACTCTGCTCTTTTATTTAAATAGGTATCAGAATATACTTTTCATATGAAGTTGTTTGTTGGTAGTTTCTGTAATTAGCTTACATATTTAAACTATTTAAATTTAGTTAATTTTCTAACATTAATAACATTGTAAAGTTATATTTCAAGTAAAACTTGTAGTTCTATAATTTAAAGTAGTAAAGTAAAGTCAAGCCTAAACTATTTACTGTTGAGAGGTTAATTGTGATCCCTTGAATTTTTTTTCAAAAAATTATATTAGTAATTTAACAAGTTTAAATACAACACTTATTTTTTATTTTTCTAACAAAGCTAAAAGATTAGCTTTCAGCCTTTATCAAATTAGTTTTTTGATTAATCAAACAAAGAAAACCATTTATAAAACTTACATATTTCTAGGTCCATTAATGCCTGAGATAACCATCAAATACATTGCAGTTTCTGTGATATTTTTTAACAGTGGCCTGTCACTAAAGACTGAAGAACTCAAAAAAGCTTTGATGAAAGTTAGTTTTCAAGCTCAATGATAGTTTTTAATCTTATTACATTTCATAATAATAGTTCAAATTTTGAACAATTAATATCCACATTGTTTTGTATTTGTTTGAAGACCTTGTCAGTAAATGTGTTTTACACTTTAGTTGTGAAAGTTACAATGAAAATCCTCATATCATTACTTGTTTAGATAAGTTATAATTATTCAAGTGTCAGGGATTCTTCATGTACTGTTCAGGTAGATTGAACATTTTGCGTTTATGAAGTTTTTTTATTTAGATTCAGCTTCACGTTTTTATACAAGGCTTCACTTTGCTGTTCACACCCTGCTTCATGTGGGTCCTGCTCAAGTTCCTGGCAGATTTCAACATCAATCCCTACCTTTTACAAGGGTTATTTGCTTTTGATTGTTTTGACAGTACTTATGAAATTTTGTATGAATGTATCAGATAATGTTTTATGTATTAAAAAAAAGCTAGAACTTAAGTTACTACTTACTGTACTATTAAATTAAAAATTAGTTTAAAAACTTCACATTTTTGTTTTATAAAAGCGAATATAAATTAAGTTTTCAACTAATATCAAAACTAACTAAACTTTTATCTGACGGCTGAATGTATGTTACGGTACTGTAACATACATTCATAAATTACAGTTCTGTAACATACATTCAACTGTAAGATAGAAATTTAGTTAGTTTGATTTCATAAGTAAAGATTGTTTGTATATATATATTTTTTTGTTTTAGCACTGTTTTCCATGACTATCATATATCTTTTTGAATTTTTTAAATAAGCACTGAAGAGGTTTTTAATTGAAGCACTGATAATAATAGTCAGTATAAATATATTGATAATAAATTTTTAGACTTAATGTTTTTATAACCTTTTTAAAAAAAAGTGTCAACTAAGTGTTATTAAAACAATGCTATGAGCAAACTTTAGTTCAGTTTTATATTGAAAATACTGTTTTGTACAAACATATCTTGATTTATTCTGCAATGCTTAATTTAATTTAAAATAATGCTGTTTATGATTTTGTACTTAAATATTTATGTTAACAAGAATTATTAAAATCAGCATTTTATTTCCAAAAAATATAAATTTAAATTCGTATAAGAAATTTAAAGTGTTACAGAATCATCAAAGCCACACTAGTTAATCTTGCAATTAAAAAAAAACTTAAACTTTGTATCAAATTAAAACTGTTTGAAAACTGAATTTTTTGCTTTTAAATGTTTTAAATAGTTTTCAACTTTCAATATTTTTTACTGTTTCTTATCAATAAATTTAAGTACTTTACGTTACCACATGAATGCTATCGTCTTATACCAGTTTTTTTTTAAATTACTAGCTCCTGGTTGTTTCAATACAGCTTTTTAAAACAAACTTTCATAATGTTGCATTTCATTAATCAACTTTCTCCAGGTTGCAAGTGGTAGCGTGCATGCCACCGCCGGTGTCGTCAGCAGTCATATACACGAAGACGGTGGGTGGCAACGACGCGGCCGCCATATTCAACTCTGCTTTCGGTTCCTTCCTCGGCATCATCGTCTCACCTGTCATGGTCTTCATGTTTGTGAGTTGAAGTTTTGTTTGTTAATCTATATTGTCAGGTTTTCCCAAAGCGGGCACTATTGCCTCCTCAGGGGCTGTTTGAGAAATTTGTTTGACCAATTTAAGGGTGCAAAGGGCCGTAAGACCATATGATTTAAAACTTACATTAGATATTCTGCAGTTGATTATGAAAAGAATAAAGGTCTTGAGTGTATTTAAAATTAGTTTTTATAAAAATCTTATTTAAGGGGCTATAGCTTTTTTTTTCTTTTCGGGGATGTTATGAAAAAAAGTTAAGAAACTTTGTTTTGTATAGTTTTATCTATGTTTCTAATTTTGTAGATTTTTTCTTATAGATTTATTTAATTGTAAGTTAGTCTTGGGTGCTGCGTTACATTAATCAAAAAGTTTTACACAAAAATATTTGAGGTATACTGAAAGAAATAATGTTTTAGTAATTTATTGACCTGGTAGTTGAGTTTTTAAAATAAAACTCCTCTTTTCTTTTAACATTGCTTTTAAATAATGATTAACGGTTATTGTATAACATGTAGTTTGATGTAATATTTATTTTTTGGGTTTAAGGGTTTTAATTTAAGGTAAAACACTTAAACTTTATTAGGTGAAGCCAATTAAACCTGTTTTATGTATTCTTAAGATTTTTAATTAGTTTTATCAACACTTCAACAGGTCGGATCGTCAGCATCAGTGCCTTTCACCAGCATATTTTCAAGTCTCTGCGTCACAGTTGTCATACCTGTCATTTTTGGACAGGTTTCATAATTAATTGCTGTTTTTAATTAATTTTAATATACTTAATGTGCGAATGTTTTTTTTCCTGTTTAAGACTAGTTTTAGTTTGGAAAACAAGGCTTTTAAAGCTAAATAAAAACGTGAAAAGCTAAATGTGATTTTTATATCAAAAGTTGTGGTAGGTATTACATATAAAGTTACTTATTGGTTTTTAGTATTTGGTTCTAGCTGCCATACACATTTGTACATGTTTATTGCAAAATGTGTAACTGCACGCTTTGAGTGTTTCCTTTTAGTTCAAATACCTGAAGATTGTTTTTCATAAAAATTTCATTATTGTTTTAGTTTCGCACTTTGCAATTATATACTCTAAGCTTTCAAATAAAAGCCAATGTTAATTTTATGCAAAAATAAAATTGGACCCCAATTCCCTTAACTTATTTAAAAGCCCTCTAACGTGGGCTTAGTGAACAAAGCAAAAACTCAGTTGGTTTATTAAATGATATTTGATAACATGCTTCTTTTTTGCTAAGTAAACGTGAAAGTAGAGAGGCTCTCCACAATAAATCGTAAGTCCTAGTATATATAACACTTTAGTTTTTTGAATCAATTATTTCCTATCCTATTGAACAGTCAATTATCTCATCAGTCAGTTTATTAGAATGACTACACAAGCCAATACGCACATGAATTAAGCTTAAAACTAACTTTTAGCATAATTTATGTGCGCTTAACTTGTTTTTTTATCTTTTTAATTTGAACACTATGGTTTTTATATGTATGTATTGTTTTTATTTTATAAAATAACATACTTTTTGTTGTTTGTTTTATAGAAAAGAGCTTACAGCAGCTAGTTGCATATTTCAAAAAATAAAGTCGAATCACTTTATTTATATATCACAGCAATCATGCTTTGATTACTTTACAAAGTTGTTTAATTGCATTTATATATAAAACATTTTCATTGAAAAATTTTGTTGTTATAATGTTTTTTGTGTACATAAATTTGTAGCAACCCATTTTTCTAATGCTTATGATATTTATTCACTTAGTGCTAAGACTTTTAATAACTCATCACATCTCAAATAAAGCAGAATAGAGTTATTTAAATTAGATATTTAAAAAAATCTCATAATTTCATTGTTTTATACATGTGCTTTTTTACTGCATTAAAAGTTAAAGTGATTCAACGGAGGAGATTTTATTGTCATGATATAATTGCACAAGTACATGGCAGCTCACATTTTTTTAAATGTTTAACATTTCACCAGATTGCGAGGACCTTTGTGAAGGATTGGCTGGATAGAACGAAGCCGCCGTTCGGAACGATCGGAAGCTTCATCTTGCTCGCCATCATCTACACCACCTTTTGCGACACTTTCTCAAATTCCTCCCTTCAAGTCAATCGCTACGATCTGGTCGCCATCGCTTTCATCGGTCGGTTCAATTTTCTGTTGCACTTCTAATGCTTTCTTCATATACGAGAGTTTTTTTTACTAATTTTTTCAAGCCATAAGTTAAATCTGATATTTTTTTATTACGTAAAATCGCTCATTAGATATTTTTTGTATTTTGAATAAAGTTTTTAAAATACATTATTTTACCAGTTGTACTTTTTTTAAAATGCAATCTTCAAATAAGACATGCAACCTTGACAAAGCCATTTTTATCACAAAACAGCTCAAAACACACATGTTCATGTTTGTATACTGTAAATTATTTTGCTTATTCAAGTACAAACACAGTGGTCTGCCTGCAAGTGGTGCTGGTGGCGACGGTGTTCTTCACTTTGAACAGGAGCAAGTGGATGGACCTGCGCCCTGGTGACGTCGCATGCGCCCTGTTTTGCGCCACCCACAAGTCCCTCACACTAGGTATTTGTAGTTTGATTTTTTACAAAGTCGTCAGTACGAAAACAAAATGGTGGTTTTTAAGTGTTGTTGTTTTATTTAAATTAGTTCTTTGTGGCTACTAATAGAAGAAAATCTGTTTACTTACGTTTTTGGTTTTGTAAATGAGGTGATTTAAAAATATGTGTACTATGATTCAAGACTATTGAATAGTGTTGTAAATCATAAGTAGCAACTTTTTCTCCTTGATTTATTTTTAAAGTTTAATAGCCGTAAAAAAAAATCTAACGCAATATCTATTTTAACTTATATTTTCAAGCATTCTGATGATAAAAGTGCTATACATGGTGTCCATTAATATTTATTACACCTGGATTAATTTTTCAATAATTCTTTTCTTTTATAACAAAATATTTTCTAAGTATAAAATTAATTCATAGATGCTTGACATTCGTTCAGTTTAAATACCTTGCGATTCTAAGAAAAAACCCAAAAGTTTCGTAACAGTTATTTTCGTCTGCTTAACATTTATCTAAAATTTAGAAATTTTAGATAATTTAGAAAAAAATTAGAAAAGTTTTATGAAATTCAATCTTGCGATTCTAAGAATAAAACCCATAAGTTTTGTAAAAATCAATTAATTGTTTTCGTCTGCTTAACACTTTTCGCAACACAAACTTATCTTATTACACGCGCAGGCATACCGATGATAAAGATAATCTACCTGGGATCGGAGTACCTGTCCTACCTGAGCATCCCCTTGCTGGTCTACCACCCCACGCAGATGCTGCTGGGCGGCCTCATGGTGCCCTCCATCAAAAACTGGATGAACAAGCAGCAGGAATCGTCGTTAAATGTTTGAAATGTAATAATGAGAAAAAAAATTATTCGTGACTAATACTTGTTGTCGTTTCCTGTCGTTTTTAAACTCAAAGTTTTGCATAGTTTTAAATAAGAAGAAAACAATGTTTTTGTTTGTGAGCTTTTAGTCCTTATACGTTTATGCAGTTTTTTTTGTCTAGGGAGTATTTATATGATAAGTTTGGATAAGCTTTTAAGTTTTGATCACATATCACTAATAACAATCCTCTGTGAGCAATGTAAATTAGTTTGTACACGTTATATGAGTTAAATTTTTAAAACGTAAGAAATATTTATGTTATTTTCAATATTAATTTGTTAGCTCGTTCTTGAATATTTCTACCCTTTTCTAAGTAGTTAGGAATCTTATTATTTTTTAATTAAAGAAAACTAGTAAGCTTTAAAATTGCATTAAATTAAATTATTTGCACTGACTTATAATCTTAACAATTTATCAATTTATTCCAATGATTTATACACAATTTGTATATAATTAGTATATTTATAAACACCATCGTTGTTGTTGTACTTACTTGTTGTTATTACTTAAATCCTCATATAGAAAATGTATTTTTTTAATCTGCTATTTTTGACTGCTTATATCATAATGTTCCACATTTCGCAGTTACATAGTTATATAGTACAAGCTTGTTTAATATCCACTTGCTTTGTGTTTAAGTTTTCGATGCAATTTTTTTTAATTTAGAAGCTATTCGTGTTTTATGTTGTTTTACCGAATTTTTATAGTTAACACCTTTTAATTTTTATTACTCAGCTTCTTTATACACACTTATTCGTCCAAAGTGCTATTAAAACTGCTTTATTTTTTATTAAGTTCTAATAGTTTTTACATACACACTTCTTAAAAAAAATTTAACTAATAACTTTTATTTATTAGAACCGAATTATTCTGATTCTACTTAAAACGCAAGAGTTTTAAGAAAATATTTACTCGAAAGTTTTATAAGTGAATTCAATTTAATTACAGTTAAATTGACAATTGTTTTACTAAAATAAATTATCTAATAAGTTTATCATTGAAAAAAATCAACTTAGGTTAATTAATAGTACCTAGTGAATGACATGGGTATTTGGCTTGTGTTACTATATGCTATTTAAATTATATGATTTTACACGCACTATTATTCTTTAAATACATGCACATAAACTTGTGCATGTATTAAACTGATTATTTATTACTAAAACTAAAAAGAATTTTATCCAAAATAAAAGTCTGCCGATTTCTTTTGTAATTTTTGAAGTATAACTTCAAAAATAATTTATTTCGAATAAGAAATAGAAACTAAATACAAAAAATACTGTGCTGGAAGGAATAGATTTGAGGCAATTTTCAATTAATTTGTGTTCTGTTACTAAAAACTTAAAATAATTTCATTACGACTCATTACGACAAAAAAGCTCTTGCCATAAATCAATTTATTACATGTATAGAAATGGAGATTTGAAAAAAGTAGTAAAATGAAAAAATTAAAGTTATTAACGAAGTTTAGAAAATAGAAACTGAAGATAATTTATTTATAGTTAAAATTAATTTATTAAAACTAATTTAAATTAAATACTGCTATGTTTTTATTTCAACTATTTGACTTAACATAAAAATTATTACTTGGTTTAATTGACTTGAAATCTTTCTTTTATAGAAAGATTTTTATAAAAAATAATACTTGGGACTTGAGTTTTAGAGTAAAAAACTTATGTGTCGGCACTTTTTTGAGCTTACTTCATATTCTCTGATAAAAAGACAAAGTAATCTTTAAACCATTGTTTAACATTTTTCCAAGAATAAAATAAGTTCAACTAAAGAGTTTAACAACTTTAAAATGCATTAATTATAATAGCAGCTTTTAATACTAACTGATTATGCTTTAACATCAGACAGACATATCCTACATCTTTCAAATTACTCGGTCGCATTGTAGACATACTGTCCATTATGCTCGAGTTGATTATTAAACATTACTTATGCTTATCCATCATTTTTTAAATAGATTTTTAGGCTTTACAATAAAAAAAGGCTATTTTCTTTACTTAAAGGTATAAAGTAATGGAATGAATTCGTCAAAACATTCAAACAAAAAAAAAGTAACACATAACTAACAAAACATTAAAGTATTGAAATGCTTCTTAATAAAATTATTATATAAAACACAGTTAATAGCAAATTATGATTATCACATAGCAATGATTTTAAAAAACACAAGATTAATAAAACAAAATTATATTGAAGAAAAAGCGGAAAAAAAATCCGAATTGCCGGTGCTCGAATTGCCAGTGATCGTTTTGCCCCTACTTGAGTTGTCCCTGCTCGAGTTGCTTCTGTTCGAGTTACTTATGCTCGAGTTGCTTTTGCTCGAATCGCCTATGCTTGTGTTGCTTCTGCATGAATTGCCTGTGCTCAAGTTGCCGGTGATTGAGTTGCCTCTGCTCGAGTCGCGCCTGCTCTGCTTAGCTTTGTTTTCATTTTTTGTTTACAATAGCTCGTGGAATGGTACTTAAGCCTGTACTGTTTTAGGGAATTTTCAACTTAGCTTACTTAACGCAAGAAATTGATTTTGCGTTAATTCTTGAAGAAATTTTGCTTTTTGACTTCATTTGTGGCAGTCAGCTAAGAGTTTGCGGCAGTGTTGTGAGCAAAATTATTGTTTTCTAAATTGGAATCTTATAAAAGATTTTGTTCTAAAAAATAACGAAAACAGTATAGATACTTAATTTTTTCTTATAAAATTTTTAGGTGTTGCTATTGCAGCAGTGCAACACCCCACGCGACGCCCCTGGTTGCTACTAATTATAATAATTTTAATAGAACTTAGTTAGATAAAAGTAAAATGCAGAAGTTTTTTATCTGCGGGCGTTAGTTTTACAACCTTTGAATAATAATAGGAGAACTTTTTACAGAAAAACATTTTACAAAAAAAAAAAAAATTAAAATTATACAAAAAACTTAAACGAAGTTATCTCTGTCCAGTAAAAATTGTTATGACGTAGAGGATCACTTTTAAAAATTTAAAACAAAACATAAGATTTTCATTTAATCAAAAACAAATATTTTTGAGAGTAAATCGATTTCAGTAATTTGTGATGGATTCAAATCGGATTCTAGCTTCGTACCGGAAAAAGTGGAACAAAATCGCTCTTTGTAGAATGGAAAACGATTTAGTTAGTGAACAACTTTTAAGAAACAAGTATCACTTTTCTGGAAATGTATTTAACAGAAAAGTTACAAATAGAAAAGAACACAGTGCTAACTATTTGCCAGATGAAAATTTAGTCAATAAAAAAGTTATCTACGAGTCAGAAAACAGTATTGAACTAAATGTCATAAATAAAACTAGTCATAGAAGTAATAAAGATTTAAAAGCAAAATCTTTTAAATCTGAAATATTCAACTACAATGATAATCTAACTGGTACACTACGTGAAAGACAAGTATCAACACTTACAAACCAAACTGAAAATGTGAGTCATTCTCCAAAAACTCCAGAAAATATGAACAAGATTTCAGATGTTTTGATATCCAAGCCTGTTCACAAAGAATGTTTTGATGGTAATACAAATATTAATATGTTATCGAGTTCAAACAAGTTTGTCACAACGGCTTTGAACAATCGGAATGAAACTTGTCAGTCACCTTTGCGTAAGTACAAACTACCTAAAGGTGCTGTTATTAGAAAGAAGAAAGATTCTAATACAAAAACTGACAAGTCTTTTGAATTCTATGCAAGCTCTGATAAAAACATGGATACTGGAAAACCAAAGCTAAAAGTTAAAAATCAAAAATGGTACGACGACTTGCCAAAAATTTGCACTCCAAGATCGCCATATACTCCAGACGAGTACTCAGCTATGATAACGCCACAACCAAGCTACGATTACTTCTCACCTCAGCAGAACGACCTGACAGATGTTGATTACATGTCCGCATCTGAAAGACAACATCGAGATATTCTAGCGTTAAAGAGGCTTGCAGCTAAAATAACAGCGAGAGTTCAGAGAGAGAATGCAGAAAGAGAACGAAAAATTTTGAAAGCAAACCGAGCAAAGTCGTTTGAACGGCTGAATAAGAAACGAAACGATTTGTATGAGGGTTATACAATTTCACCTTCGTCCAAAAATAAACTTGAAGAAAAGTACAATAAAAATAAAAATAACACTGGCTCATCTTCGCATCAATGCAGAAAAAGTTGTAGCTCGTATGGAAGAAGAGAAATATCGCTGTCATGTACAAATAGAAATTATGACAAGTCTACTAATGACGAACGATACTTTAAAAGTCAAAAGCTTGAAACCGAAGATTATGCAAATTGCAGAATGCCTTTAAAACGTAAAACATCTAGCAAGTGTAGAGAAACGAGTAGCTTTAAAAAGCGTCGCTTTGAAGTAAACATGGAGCGAAAAATCGAACCTTGTAGAAATATTGAAGATCGGAAAATTAAAAACAAAGATGCCAAGTTTGCTGCAGCAAAGCAGAGAAGAAATATCTATCTTAAAAAATTGCATACAAATTGTCAAAAGATAGAGAAAAAAAGAAATGATAAACAATTTGAACACAGTCTGTATTACTAAAATATAAACACTTATAAATATTAATACAAATTTAGAGTATATATTTCCAGACTATGGTTGAAAACTGAACTTTTAAATTTAAATGAATGTAAAAAAGATACACAATAAAATTTTATTTAACTAACCGTTTTTTTTGATAAAATTAAGCATTGTTGTGAAACTTGGTTATAGTGAGTTTCTGTTTAATAAAAGTTATATATAGACAAATTTTAAGTAAACGTTATGTTTTTAAATTTCAAAATAAGGTAATATTCCATTAATAATTTAGTTTTTTAGATTTTACATTGTATCATTAAAATATAATAAATTTATATTTAAGTTCCAGTAAATTGAAAAGAATTTTATGGATTCTAATTTTAAAAATTAAATTTGCCGCCTTGCAGTTTTTTGTTTAATCTTAAACTTTCATTCGCGAACAGCTTCTAAACGCCGACTAAAATCAAAAATATAATGTAAACTAATTAATAAATTACATTTTAATTATAGGTGTACGTAAAAAGTATTCCTTTAACAAAAAAGGTCTCGACGAAAACTATTTCGGAGGCAGTACTAATATTAATTTTATTTGCACAAAAGTAACGTCGTTTCACCCAACAAGGATCTTCAGGCCTTGTTCAATATTATTGAATAAGGAACAAAATAGGAAAATACCTCTTAACCAAGAATACTAAACTATAAGATTTTAAATTTATTAAAATAAACAAAGATTAATTTTCCTTGAAACTATTTGTTATTAAAAACTATGCTCTTTTCTGTTATAATAGTTAGCTTTAATAAACCTTCAAAACAAACTTGTTAAATTTCAAAACTTAAGACTTATATCTTATTTACTGATACAAAGTACTTTTATGTTTATCAATTTATACCAATCTCACACGTTTTTTGAAATTTATCAATCCTACTAAAATTGTTTTAGATAAGTTAAAAATACAGTAAATAGTAAAGTGTTTTAAATAAAGCAAGTGCTAAAAACATTTAAATATATAAATTTTACTTGCTAATAGTTTGCTTATAATACCTAACGAAAGAAGTTCGTTGGATTATAAATTTTATGAAAAAAAAAATCAGTATCATTCGTATTTCAAACTGACTCACGTTTCTGAAAGAAAAAATAATAATTTTGTTAATTTTTAAGCATTCAATGTTAAACGATTTTCTTTTGAGTTTTTCATAAATTTACAAAAAAATCAAGAATGCTTTTTTGATTTGAATAGTTAAAACTCTAATAAAAATGATATCAGAACTATTCTAAAATCGTTAAGTATTATAATAATGTTTTTATTAATACTGATTTAAACTAATTATAAATATAAATCAAGAATACTCAAGAAATATAATTGGTTTTTAGCAAAAGAAATCAGTAAAATAAGTTTTGTCAATAAACTAGGTGAAACGGCTTATAATGTAATACTGATTTAGCTTAAAACAAGTTTTAAACAACAATTGTACAGTTTTTAAATAAGTTTTTCAAATTAGTTTAAATGGTAAAGTTTTTCTATACAAAGTTATGCTCAGAAAAGCCTAACGAACACTATTATTGGTTTTAAATACTTTACGTCGTTATTAAAATTGATATTACAATAAATTTATGTTATTTTAATAATTTAGTTCCCACATATAATATGTAATAACACGCTAGAGCCATTTGAAAGTAAAAAGTTGTAAAAGGTTCATTGCTATCATAAGTTTAAACTTCAATTTTAACAGTCAAATTTTAGTGTAGGTATGTTTTAAAAACTACAAAATAAATTTTTGTTGTGCAATTTTTTTGAGATTTATAAGTTGAGTGCACATATTTTTTTTAAATATTGTATATATATATTTCAAATTAAAATAAACTTTCATTGACTAAATTTTGTTTTCATTTAATTTTAAACTCAGACAAGTAGAAAAAAAGTTCAGATTTTTCATATCCTTATAAAATATATATATTTTTTTAATGTTAAGCCAGCAGTTGCTTAAGGATATTTTAAAAGATAAATATCCGTTCTCCAAGCATGTCTATCTGAAGCAACAAAGTAAAGTTTACATTCGACTTTTACTGCAGTTTAAGCTGTTTTGTAACCAACTGCAAAACTTTTTCAACAGAATAAAAAAAAATGTCAGTAACTCATTAACTAATAATTTAGTTTCGACTTAATTAACGTTTACAAAACGTAACCCTAATATTATGCTTAAGTATGTAGCAAATTTTTCAAATTTTATATAGTTGTAAGACAGGCTGTAATTGAAAGACCATTTATTATTTTGTTTTGTATATCTATTTCTTTTTTTTTTTTTCTTTTATAAGAACATACTACTAAAATTTTTTATTATTATTTTTTAATCACATTTTCAATTAAAAAAAAAATATTTTGAATGATAGGGCTTATGCTTGAGTAAGTAAACACTTTTACCATAGATTTAACCTTTAAGTTTACTTCAATATTATTTTAAAATTAAACAAGCTTATAAGATATGTAAACATTATGTTAAATGTCTATCTGTTCGAAACTTTTTACGTTCTTACGAGAGGTTTTTCATGTTTTTATTTAAACATATTTATATTGATTTTTAGTTTTATGTATGTTCTATGCAACAAGATGGAGCCCATAAAGAATAAAGTAGAAAAGTTTTTAGAAAGTCAACCTAGCTGTCGAAGTTTTCTACAAGAAATAGTCGATAAGAGGAAAGGTGAAATAAAAAAAGAAGAAGATGATTTCAAAGAAGGAAAAGTTTTTGATAAAGCTAAAAAGTTCTTTGAATACGATGTGACACATTTCAAAACATCTGTACTTCCAAAGTTTAAATACAAACTTCAGATTTAAAAAAAAAATGACCAAGACTATAAACTTCTCGAGAGTTCATTAAAGATAGATACTTTAAAAGATAACTCCCAGTTTAACCGGCACATAAATAATATTAAAGTTTTAAAAATATACAGAGTAGTATCAAACGATAACACTTCAACAGAGCCAAACCCTTCCAATTCTTTACAAATTCTTTTGCTTCATGGAACAGAAGCACAAAACGTAGAAGGGATCCTAAAGACAGGATTTGAACCCTCAAAAAAAAGAAGTTGTGGACCTGGAGTGTATCTGACCGATAGTATAGAGTATGCATATGAATACGGTGAAAGTATTGCGACAGAAAATAACATTGTTAAAGTGTTTAGATACATTTTTGTGAACAAAGTCAAAAATCCTGGTGAACTACTGCCATACGACCAGTCTATAAGAAAAACAATTTTCAAATATTATTCAAAAAATGATCAGTTAGTAAAAACTTATACAAAAAATTTGAATAAACTTGTTTAAATTGAAGCGTCTACACTGGACTCGTTTGATAGTCAAAAAAGAAAAATTTTTAGAGGTTCATTTCAACAAGAAGATAAACAAGAAAGTATAGCGTTGGCCCACCCAATCTGGTAGTGCCTGCTTATTTAATTGAAGTAGAAGAAAAAGCCAATTTAAAGGATATTGTTGAAGAAATACTTTATTATCGTTTAGAGATAGTAGTATATCGAAAACCGTATGCTAGTTCTACTACAAATCAGAAAATAAATTAAAGTGAAGGTTTAGAAAACTCCTCAACATTGGTAAGAGATGAGTTAATAAAAGAAATTAGAAAGTAATCATTATGAAATAGTTAGTGATCTCATTTCTCAGTTAGAAACTGAGATAAGTTCAACCATGAAACAACTATCTGTTCAATTAAGCAGCGTATTTGAATCTTCAAAAAATGACGAAAAAAGAAAATTTAGTACAGAGCTTTTGCAGAAAGACAATAATGATTACAATTTTATTTTGCGTTCATTCGGAAAGCTAGAAAATCTTCCAATAATCAGACAGTTATTCAAAGTTAGCCCTACTGAAAAACACGAAGTGACTAATTTTTAAGATAAATTCCTTTATCTACATGGAACTGAAGCGGATAAAGTTAAAACATCTTGATGAATGGTTATCCTGAAGATCAGAACTCACTTACTACTTGGCTCTGGGATTAAATTTATTCAAATGCTAATTACTATCAAGTTGATATCACAATAAAAAAGCTGTCCTTTGTATTTGTTGTGTGTTCAGTAGACAACTATCATGATCAATATTTAAAAAGCAAGGAAGTTATTAGAGACAGCAGGGGAAGTTTAATAAGAGACTAATTATTTAATACTGAATATGCGAATTGAAGTGTCCATCGTCACGTGATCCCGGCTTACTTGGTTGTTTTTGAAATGAAACAGAAATAAAGGTGATAACTATTGATCGGATTGTCACTAGTTGAGCTATTTCTAGTGTAGCCTTTTAAGTGTTTATATTATGCATATTAAACTTTATGACTTAATACAAAAAGCTAAAAAAAGTTAAACAATATTTTTTTACCCATCCAATTTATAATTGTGCACTTTAACTTATTTGAACTATTTATAAATTCTAAAATAACTATTTTATATATAAAAAGTTTCCTAACATTAAAAAAAACTAGCACATTGCTATATTTTAACTATTTAAGTAAAAATGTACAAACTTTGTTCTGCTTTAAAGACCTTAGTTGTTTAATATCTTATAAACTATAAGCCTACTTGTTATTCAATATATTTGTATTGTTTATTCATGTTTGTATTATTTTGCTTATTCAAGTACTATTTTCACACAGTGGTCTGCCTGCAAGTGGTGCTGGTGGCGACGGTGTTCTTCACTTTGAACAGGAGCAAGTGGATGGACCTGCGCCCTGGCGACGTCGCATGCGCCCTGTTTTGCGCCACCCACAAGTCCCTCACACTCGGTATTTGTAGTTTGATTTTTTACAAAGTCGTCAGTACGAAAACAAAATAGTGGTTTTTAAGTGTTGTTGTTTTATTGAAATTAGTTCTTTGTGGCTACTAATAGAAGAAAATCTGTTTACTTACGTTTTTGGTTTTGTAAATGAGGTGATTTAAAAATATGCGTACTATGATTCGATACTATTGAATAGTGTTGTAAATAATAAGTAGCTACTTTTTCTCCTTGATTTATTTTTAAAGTTTAATAGCCGTAAAAAAAAGTCTAACGCAATATCTATTTAAACTTATATTTTCAAGCATTCTGATGATAAAAGTACTATACATGGTGTCTATTAATATTTATTACACCTGGGGTTAATTTTCAATATTTCTTTTCTTTTATAACAAAATATTTAAAAACTACTAAATTAATTCACAGCTGCTTGACATTCGTTCAGTTTAAATACCTTGCGATTTAAAAAAAAAACCCAAAAGTTTCGTAACAATTATTTTCGTCTACTTAACATTTATCTAAAATTTAGAAATTTTAGATAATTTAGAAAAAATTAGAAAAGTTTTATTAAATTCATTCTTGCGATTCTAAGAATAAAACCCATAAGTTTTTTAAAAATCAATTAATTGTTTTCGTCTGCTTAACATTTTTTCGCAACACAAACTTATCTTATTACACGCGCACAGGCATACCGATGATAAAGATAATCTACCTGGGATCGGAGTATCTGTCCTACCTGAGCATCCCCTTGCTGGTCTACCACCCCACGCAGATGCTGCTGGGCGGCCTCATGGTGCCCTCCATCAAAAACTGGATGAACAAGCAGCAGGAATCGTCGTTAAATGTTTGAAATGTAATAATGAGAAAAAAAATTATTCGTGACTAATACTTGTTGTCGTTTCCTGTCGTTTTTAAACTCAAAGTTTTGCATAGTTTTAAATAAGAAGAAAACAATGTTTTTGATTGTGAGATTTTAATCCTTATACGTTTATGCAGTTTTTTTTTGGTCTAGGGAGTATTTATATGATAAGTTTGGATAAGCTTTTAAGTTTTGATCACATATCACTAATAACAATCCTCTGTGAGCAATGTAAACTAGTTTGTACACGTTATATGAGTTAAATTTTTAAAACGTAAGAAATATTTATGTTATTTTCAATATTAATTTGTTAGCTCGTTCTTGAATATTTCTACCCTTTTCTAAGTAGTTAGGAATCTTATTATTTTTTAATTAAAGAAAACTAGTAAGCTTTAAAATTGCACTAAATTAAATTATTTGCACTGACTTATAATCTTAACAATTTGTCAATTTATTCATTGATTTCTACACAAATTGTATATAATTAGTATATTTATAAACACCATCCTTGTTGTTGTACTTACTTGTTGTTATTACTTAAATCCTCATATAGAAAATGTATTTTTTTAATCTGCTATTTTTGACTGCTTATATCATAATATTCCACATTTCGCAGTTACATATTTATATAGTACAAGCTTTTTTAATATCCACTTGCTTTGTGTTTAAGTTTTCGATGCAATTTTTAATTATTTAGAAGCTATTCGTGTTTTATGTTGTTTTACCGAATTTTTGTAATTAACACCTTTTAAT
Source organism: Thalia democratica (assembly GCF_965202585.1). Taxonomy (NCBI): domain Eukaryota; kingdom Metazoa; phylum Chordata; class Thaliacea; order Salpida; family Salpidae; genus Thalia; species Thalia democratica. Next base: position 22,010,699 of record NC_139173.1, on the reverse strand, counting down.
TTTTATTACTCAGCTTCTTTATACACACTTATTCGTCCAAAGTGCTATTAAAACTTTTTTATTTCTTATTTTGTTTTATTAGTTTTCATACACACTTCTTAAATAAAATTTAACTAATAACTTTTATTTATTAGAATAATATTCTGATTCTATTTAAAACGCTAGAGTTTTAAGAAAATATTACTCGAAAGTTTTATAGTGAATTCAATTTAATTACAGTTAAATTGACAATTGTGTTACTAAAATAAACTATCTAATAAGTTTATCATTGAAAAAAATCAACTTAGGTTGATTAATAGTACCTAGTGAATGACATGGGTATTTGGCTTGTGTTACTATATGCTATTTAAATTATATGATTTTACACACACTATTATTGTTTAAATTCATGCACATAAACTTGTGCATGTATTAAACTGGTTATTTTTCCTAAAAACTAGCAAAATTCTAATAGAAAATTCTCGTAGAATTCTAAGCAAAATAAAAGTACTGCAGATTTCTTTTGTAATTTTTCAAGTATAACTTTAAAAATAATTTATTTTGAATAAGAAAAAGAAATTCAATACAAAAAATTCTGTGCTGGAAGGAATAGATTTGAGGTAGTTTTCAATTAATTTGTATTCCGTTACTAAAAACTGAAAATAATTTCATTACGACTCACTACGGCAAAAAAGCTCTTGCCATAAATCAATTTATTACCTGTATACAAATGGCGATTTGAAAAAAGTAGTAAAATAAAAAAAATATAGTTATCAACGAAGTTTAGAAAATAGAAACTGAAGATAATTTATTTATAGTTAAAATTAATTATTAAAACTAATTTAAATTAAATACTGCTATGTTTTGACTTCAACTATTTGATTTAATATAACATTTATTACTTGGTTTAATTGACTTGAAATCTTTAATCTAAAATTTTATAAAAAATAATACTTGGCACTTGAGTTTTAGAGTAAAAAACTTATGTGTCGGCACTTTTTCGAGCTTACTTCATATTCTCTGATAATAAGACAAAGTAATCTTTAAACCATTGTTTAACATTTTAACTGATTATGCTTTAACATCAGACAGACATGTCCTACATCTTTCAAATTACTCGGTCGCATTGTAAACATACTGTCCAGTTAAGTTGAAAACCAAATCGTAAAACAATGAAAATGTTACTACCAGTGACAACGTGTGGTAATTTTCTTAGGAGGACCAGAAAAAAAATCCGAGTTGCCGGTGCTCGAATTGCCAGTGATCGTTTTGCCCCTACTTGAGTTGTCCCTGCTCGAGTTGCTTCTGTTCGAGTTACCTATGCTCGAGTTGCTTCTGCTCTAGTTGCTTTTGTTCGAATCGCCTCTGCTTGTGATAAAAATTGTCTGTGCTCAAGTTGCCAATGATTGAGTTGCCTCTGCTCGAGTCGCGCCTGCTCTGCTTAGCTTTGTTTTCATTTTTGTTTACAATAGCTTGTGGAATGGTACTTAAGCCTGTGGAATTTTCAACTTAGCTTACTTAACGCAAGATTTTGCGGTAATTCTTGAAGAAATTTTGCTTTTTGACTTCATTTGTGCCAGTTAGCTAAGAGTTTGCGGCAGTGTTGTGAGCAAAATTATTGTTTTCTGAATTGGAGTCTTATAAGAGATTTTGCTCTGAAACATAACGAAAACAGTATAGATACTTAATTTTTTCTTACGAAATTTTTAGGTGTTGCTATTGCGGCAGTGCAACACCCCACGCGACGCCCCTGGTTGCTACTAATTAAAATAATTTTAATAGAACTTAGTTAGATAAAAGTAATTTGCAGAAGTTTTTTATCTGCGGGCGTTAGTTTTACAACCTTTGAAGAATAATAGTAGAACTTTTTACAGAAAAACATTTTACAAAAAAAAAAAACTGAAAATTATACAAAAAACTTAAACGAGGTTATCTCTGTCTAGTAAAATTTATTATGACGTAGAGGATCACTTTTAAAAATTTAAAACAAAACATAAGATTTTCATTTAATCAAAAACAAATATTTTTGAGAGTAAATCGATTTCAGTAATTTATGATGGATTCAAATCGGATTTTAGCTTCGTACCGGAAAAAGTGGAACAAAATCGCTCTTTGTAGAATGGAAAACGATTTAGTTAGTGAACAACTTTTAAGAAAAAAATTTCACTTTTCTGGAAATGTGTTTAACAGAAAAGTTACAAATAGAAAAGAACACAGTGCTAACTATTTGCCAGATAAAAATTTAGTCAATAAAAAAGTTAGCTACGAGTCAGAAAACAGTATTGAAATAAATTTTATAAATAAAACTAGTCATAGAAGTAATAAAGATTAAAAAGCAAAATCTTTCAAGTCTGAAATATTCAACCACAATGATAATCTAACTGGTACACTACGTGAAAGACAAGTATCAACACTTTCAAATCATACTGAAAATGTGAGTCATTCTCCAAAAAGTACAGAAAATCTGAACAAGATTTCAGATGTTTTGACATCCAAGCCTGTTCACAACGAATGTTTTGATGGTAATACAAATATTAATATGTTATCGAGTTCAAACAAGTTTGTCACAACGGCTTTGAACAATCAGAATGCAACTTGTCAGCCACCTTTACGTAAGTACAAACTACCTAAAGGTGCTGTTATTAGAAAGAAGAAAGATTCTGAAACAAAAACTGACAAGTCTTTTGAAGTCTATGCAAGCTCTGATAAAAATAAAGATACTGGCAAACCAAAGCTAAAAGATGAAAAGCAAAAATGGTACGACAACTTGCCAAAAATTTGCACTCCAAGAACGCCATATACTCCAGACGAGTACTCAGCTATTTTACATATAAAAAATTTTACATTGAATCACCAAAATATAGTTAATTTAAGTTTTAGTTCCATTAAAATACAAATAATGTCATTTTCATTTTTAGAATTAAACTTGCCGACTTTCAGGTTTTTGTTTAAACACGTATAAAATTATTATATTATTTTGTGGCACACATGTTTGTTTATTCGAAAATTCTAAATATTTATTTTTGAACTAAAATCTTAACATTTCATTCGCGAACAGCTTCTAAACTCCGATTAAAATCAAAAATATAATGTAAACTAATTAATAAATTACATTTTAATTATAGGTGTACGTAAAGAGTATTCCTTTAACACAAAAGGTCTTGACAAAAATTATTTCGGAGACAATACTAATATTAATTTTATTTACACAAAGGCAACGTCGTTTCTCCCAATACGGATCTTCAGGCCTTTTTCAATATTATTGAATAAGAAACAAAATAGAAAAACCTCTTAAACAAGAATATAAAACTATAAGATTTTAAATTTATCAAAACAAACAAAGTATAACTTATCTTGAAACTATTTGTTATTAGAAACTATGCTCTTTTCTGTTATAATAGTTAATTTAAAAAAACCTTCAAAACAAACTTGTTAAATTTCAAAACTTAAGACTTATATCTTATTTATTGATACAAAATACTTTTATGTTTATCAATTTATACTAATATCACACGTTTTTTGAAATTTATCAATTCTACTAAAATTGTTTTAGATAAGTTAAAAATACAGTAAATAGTAAAGTGTTTGTAATAAAGCAAGTGCTAAAAACATTTAAATATATAAATTTAACATGCTAATAGTTTGCTTATAATATTTAACGAAAGAAGTTTGTTGGATTATAAATTATAAAAAAAAATACTCAGTAACATTCGTATTTTAAATTGACTCACGTTTCTGAAAGAGAAAAATAATAGTTTTTTAATTTTTAAGCACTCAAAGGATCTTTGTTAAACGATTTTCTTTTGAGTAATTCATAAATTTACAAAATATCAAGAATGCCTTTTTCATTAAAATAGTTAAAACTCTAATAAAAATGTTATGAGAACTACTCTGAAATTAATAAGTAGTATAATAATGTATTTGATTAATGTTGATTGAAACTAATTATGAATAGTAATCAAGAATGCTCAAAAAATATAATTGCTTTTTAGCAAAGGAAATTTTGTCAATAAACTAGGAGAAACACCTAATTATGTAATACTGATCTAGCTTAAAACAAGTTTTAAACAACACTTGTACAGTTTTAATCAAATTGTTCAAATTAGTTTAAATAGTAATGTTTTTATGTATAAAGTTGTGTTCAGAATAGCCTAACGAACACTATTATTGGTTTTAAATACTTTACCTCGTTATTAAAATTGATATTACAATAAATTTTTGTTATTTTGATAGTTTAGTTCCCACATATAGTATGTAATAACACGCTAGAACCATTTGATAGTAAAAAATTGTAAAAGGTTCATTGCTATCATATGTTTAAATTCATTTTTAACAGTCGAATTTTTGTGTAGGTATGTTTTAAAAATTACGAAATAAATTTTTGTTGTGCAATTTTTTTAAGATTTATAAGTTGAGAGCGCCCTTTTTTTTAATATTATATATATATATTTTAAATTATAATAAACTTTTATTGACTGAATTTTGTTTTCATTTAATTCCAAAACTCAAACAAGTTGAAAAAAAAATCAGACTTTTGACATCCTTTTAAAATATGTATTTATTTTTAATATTAAGCCAGCAGTTGCTTTAGGATATTTTAAAAGATAAATATCAGGTCTCCAAGCATGTCTATCTGAAGTAACAAAGTAAAGTTTACATTTGACTTTTACTGCAGTTTAAGCTGTTTTGTAACCAACTGCAAAACTTTTTCAACAGAACAAAAAAAAAATCTGTATTTCATTAACTAATAATTTAATTTCGACTTAATTAATGTTTATAAAACGTAACCCTAATATTATGCTTAAATATGTAGCAAATTTTTCAAATTTTATAAAGTTATAAGACAGGCTGTAAGTAAAATACCATATATTATTTTGTTTCGTATTATTTTTTCTAAAACATTTTTCAATTAGAAAAAAAAAACTACTAAGCTTTTTCTTTTTTATTTTTTAATCAAAATTTTTAAAAAAATTATATTTTGAATGGTATGGCTTATGCTTGATTAAGTAAACACTTTTACCATAGATTTAACCTTTAAGTTTACTTCAATATTAGTTTAAAATTAAACAAGCTTATAAGATATGTAAAAATTGTGTTAAATGTCTACCAGTTCGAAACTTTTTATGTTCCTACGAGAGGTTTTTCGTGTTTTTATTTAAATATATTTTTAATAATTTTTAAGTTTTATGTATGTTCTATGCAAAAAAATGGAGTCCATAAAGAATAAAGTAGAAGAGTTTTGTGAAAGTCACCCTAGCTGTCGAAGTTTTCTACAAGATATAGTTGATAAGAGGAAAGATGAAATAGAAAAAGAAGAAGATGATTTCAAAGAAGGAAAAGTGTTTGACAAAGCTAAAAAATTGTTTGAATACGATATTGCAGATTTCAAAACATCTGTACCATCAAACTTTAAATACAAACTTGAGATTCTGATAAACACTAACAATGATTACAAACTCCTCAAATGTTTATTAAAAAATGACACTTCAAAAGAGAACTCCCAATTTAACATAAACAATACTAAAGGTCTAAAAATATACAGAGTAGTATCAAACGATAACACTTCATCAGAGCCAAGCCCTTCCAATTCTTCACAAATTCTTTTGCTTCATGGAACAAAAGCACAAAACGTAGAAGGGATCCTAAAGACAGGATTTGAATCCTCAAAAAAAGGAAGTTATGGACCTGGGGTGTATCTGACCGATAGTATTGAGTATGCATATAGATACGGTAGAAGTATTGCGATAGAAAATAACTTTGTTAAAATGTTTAGATACATTTTTGTGAATAGCGTCAAAAATCCTGTTGAACTACTGCCATACGACCAGTCTATAAGAAAAACAACTTTCGAAGATTATTCAAAAAATGATCAATCAGTAAAAATGTATAAGAAAAATTTAAATAAACCTGTTCAAATTAAAGAGTCTACACTGGACTCGTTTGATAGTCAAAAAAGAAAAATTTTTAGAGATTCATTTCAAAAAGAAGTTGATCAAGAAAATATAGCGTTGGCTCACCACAATCTGGTAGTGCCTGCTTATTTAATTGAAGTAGAAGATAAAGCTAATTTAGAGGATATTGTTGAAGAAATACTTTATTATCGTTTAGAGATAGTAGTATATCGAAAACTCTCTGCTAGTTCTACTACAAATCAGAAAGTAAACGGAAGTGAAGGTTCAGAAAACTCCTTAACATTGGTAAGGGAAGAGTTAATGAAAGAAATTAAAAGTAATCATCTTGCAATAGTTCGTAATCTCACTTTTAAATTAGAAACTGAGATTAATTTAACCATGAAACAACTATCTGTTCAATTAAGCAGCGTATTTGAATCATCAAAAAATGACGAAATAAGAAAATTTAGTACAGAGCTTTTGCAAAAAGACAATGATGATTACAATTTCATTTTGCGTTCATTCGGAAAAGAAGAAGATTTGCAAATAATTAAACAGTTGTTCATAGTTAGCCCTACTTAAAAACACGAAATGAACAATTTTAAAAATAATTTTTTTACCTACATGGAACTGAAGCGGATAAAGTGAAAAACATCTTGATAAATGGTTATCCTGAAGATCAGAACTCATTTAGTACCTGGCTCTGGGATGAAATTTATACAAATGCTAATTACTATCAAATTGATAACACAATAAAAAAGCTGTCATTTGTATTTGTTGTGTTTTCAGTAGACAACTATCATGATCAATATTTAAAAAGCAAGGAAGTTATTAGAGACAGCAGGGGAAGTTTAACAAGAGACGGATTGTTTAATACTAAATATCCGAATTCAAGTGTCCATCATGATGTGAGCCCGGCCTACTTTATGACTTTTACAAAAAGCTAAGAAAAGTTAGACAATATTTCTTTACCCATCCAATTTATAATTTTGCACTTTAACTTATTTGAACTGTTTATAAATTCTAAAATAATTATTTTATATATAAAAAGTTTCCTAACATCAGAAAATAACTAGCACATTGCTAGTTTTTAACTGTTTAATTAAAAATGTACAAACCTTGTTCTGCTTTAAAGACCTTAGTTGTTTAATATCTTACAAACTATAAGCCTGTTATTCAATATAGTCCAATAAACATAAAATAGATACTGTCTTTTTATAATATATGATTAGAGTCCTTACAAATATTTTAAAATTTTTATTTTTTAGTTAGTAATAGTATGTATTTTGACCAATAGTATTAATTATATTGACTAATTAATTTTTGGTTACGACACGACATAAGTTTTTTAAATTTAAGAAAAGACAAAGTTATTTTATGTTTTATAAAGATTAAGAAAGCAACCCTCATAGTTATAATCAAAAGACCTCATGTAAAAAAGATCGTTCTATACACCAACTGTTGAATTTAAATGCTTTTAGCTCATCTATGTCATCACAGCATACCAGATTAATTTCGTTTAAATAATTTGATACAATCTGTTACTAGAATTCAATCGATATAAGTTAATTTTTCAAACGCAAGAATTTGTAAACAACTGTTGTTTGTACATGAAAAGTTTTTAAGGCTCTAGAACTATTGCTTCGCGTGATAATGTATAAAGCAGGAGCATAGTTTAACCAGGGAAAAAAACTGAAAACAAGATCAAATTCGTAGAAAATGGAGACTTATAAATGCTTATCTGTTTTAATGCTTAGTTTAAATATCAGTTTAAAAAAATATAAAGAATATTGTCGTAGTATTTGGAAATTAGCACGATATTTAGAATTTTTATTTTTTTAAATTTCTTTTGAACTATATTTATAGTTTACTGAACAGATGCACTTAACTTAAACAGTGCTCTAAGATAGTAATTTGTAGCATATCATATAAAATTAAAATATTATTTTTTTTCTTGTATAGTTTTTTTGCAACAGCAAAGGTAAAATATTTTATTTTTTACACAGTAACTATAACACAGAAAAATCTTTCAATTAAACGTAATACTTTTATTTTTATTATTCCAAAAGACAACAAGCTAGTTTTTGTAAATCTGAAGTTTAAGTAAGAAAAAACTCAGGCTGGGTAGTTTGACAACCTCTAAAGTAAAGTATTAAATTAGTTTGAAATTAGGATGAGAATAGTAGTATAAAAATAGTATAAAAACAAGTACTATAACACTTATACTTATAAACTTAGGAGATAATAACAAACAAATTTAACAGTATCCTTTCTTTATTTCACTAACACAAGTTTATGTGTGTTAACGGATTAACATGAAAATGAACACGGAGCTATGAAAATGAAGAGACTACCTGAGGGTTGATAAAGGGAAACAAATTGTATGTAATCAAACTTTTAAGAATCTGAATCAGGAATAGGACTTTTTGTAGGAATTAAATTTTGAGCATTTAAATCAACAAAAGAAAATTCAAACAGAAGTAAACTAAACTTGGTGAATACTCATTTTTCTCTATCTAACAATCAAGTCAATGCGAACAGGTATTACTTGAGTGCTCAATCCTAACATTCCAGCAAGCTTTAGAAGTTCACCACTTGTTGTTATCACGTTGAGAAGCGGTCTTAGCTGTGGATAACGCTTGCCATGCACATCGATCATGTAGGGAGAATCACTTTGGTAATATGTTGCACAGCGGTTTACTTTTTGATAACTATTAACTGCACACGTCATAAGATTGTTGACGTTGTCGGTAGCTCTTGCGGAAAAAGGAAAACTTTGTTCGTTTCCTTTTTGTGGTTGCATACGGAAATCAATTATAAACATATCGTTCATTTTTGACGATTGACAAACTAATTTACAAATCGTAACCTATTTATAATGTTTGAAAGAAAATTGTACTGGACCATTTTAACTTTAAGATAGATTAAAAGAATAAAATTATATTAAAGTAGATAACTAATACTTATGCAAAATAAGGTTTACTTCATAAGATACTAATAGTGGTTTTATAATCTTAACGTTAATCTTAAGTTGACAGTGTTGTTTGTTTCTTATAGAAGCAAAATTGGTATAGTACACGTAAAGGACAATATTTATTTAATATAGGACAACAAGCTAGTTTTTGTAAATCTGAAGTTTAAGTAAGAAAAAATTCAGGCTGGGTAGTTTGACAACCTCTTAAGTAAAGTATTAAAATAGTTTAAAATTAGTATTAGTTTTTGAAATAATTAATATTAGGATTATTTTAAAGGAAAATAGTTTTCACGAAAATTCTTGAAAACTATACAAAATACTTAAATGAGGTTATCTCTGTCTAGTAAAAAATATTATCACGTATTGGATCACTTATTAAAACTATATCAAACCAAAACAAATATATACAACTATTAAAAACGTATCTTTTTGAAACTTAATCGTTTCTTAAGTTTTAGTAATCTATGATGGATTCAAATTGGAGTACTAATATTAATTTTATTTACACAAAAGTAACGTCGTTTCACCCAACAGGGATCTTCAGGCCTTTTTCAATATTGATAAATAAAAAACAACATTGAAAAACACCTCTTAAACAAGAATATAAACTATAAGATTTTAAATTTATTAAAACAAACAAAGATTAGTTTCTCATGAAACTATTTGTTATTAAAAACTATGCTCTTTTCTGTTATAATACTTAATAATAAAAAAAATTCAAAACAAACTTGTTAAATTTAAAAACGTAAGACTTATATCTCATTTATTGATACGAAATACTTTTATGTTTTTCAATTTATATTAATCTCACACGTTTTTCGAAATTTATCAATCCTACTAAAATTGTTTTAAATAAGTTTGAAATACAGTAAATAGTAAAGTGTTTGTAATAAAACAGTTGCTAAAAACATTTAAATATATAAATTTTACTTTCTAATAGTTTGCTTATAAAACCTAAAGAAAGAACTTCCTTGAAATATAAGATTTATGACAACGATTTGCTCAAAATTATTCTTATTTTAAACTGACGCTCGTTTCTGAAAGGAAAAAATAATATTTTTGTTAATTTTTAGCCATTCAAAGGATCATTTTTAATCGATTTTCTTTTGATTGTAACTTATAAATTTTCAAAATAGCCAGAAAGCAATTTTGATTTTAGTAATTAAAACTCTAAAAAAAATGTTATGAGAACTATTCTAAAATTAATAAATAGTACAATAATGTATTTAATTAATATTGATTGAAACTTATTATGAATAGTAAATAAGAATACCCAAGAAATGTAATTGCTGTTTAGCAGTAGAAGTTAGTAAGATAAATTCTATCAATAAATAAGGAGAAACAGCTTATAATGTAATACAGATTAAGCTTAAAATAAGTTTTAAACAACACTTGTACAGTTTTTAAATCAAATTTTCAAATTAGTTTAAATGGTAAATGATATATGTATGAAATTATATTCAGAAAAGCCAAAGAAGCATAAATATTGGTTTCAAATACTTTACTTCATTAATGAAATTATTTATTACAATAAATTGTTATTTTAACATATAAGTTCCCACATATATTATGAAATTTCACAACGTTAGAGTAATTTAAAAGTAAAACATTGTAAAAGATTCATTGGTATCATAAGTTTAAATTTCAATCTTACTTGTCGAATTTTTGTATAGGTAGATTTAAATAGTATAAAAAATGTGCAATTTTTAAAAAAATAGTTTTAAGCTTAATCAGTATTAAATTATAAGGTGTTTTTCCTAGTTTATTTATAAAATTTCTTTTACTGATTTCTATTTCTAAAAAGCAATTACATTTCTTGAGTATTCCTGTTTACTATTCATAATAAGTAATTTTGAAAGATAAATATCCGGTCTCCAAGCATGTCTATCTGAAGCAATAAAGTAAAGTTTACATTCGACTTTTACTACATATATGCAGTTAAGTGACCAACTGCAAAAATTTTTTCAACAGAACAAAAATAATGTCAGTAACTCATTAACTAATAGTTTAATTTCGACTACACTAATGATTACAACAAGTAACACTAATATTATGCTTTAGTTTGTAGCACACTTTGAATTTTTTTTGTAGTTGTAGTAAGACAGGCTGTGATTAATATACCATTTATAATATCGTTTTGTATAATTTTTTCTAAAATATTTTTCTTTTAAGAAAACAAACTACTAAACTTTTACTTTTCTTTTTAATCATACTTTTTCAATAAAAAAAAAAATACTTAATTTAAAATGTATGGCTTAAGCTTAAGTAATTAAAAAATTTTACCCTAAATTTAACCGTTGCTCTAGTTGCTTTTGCTCGAATCGCCTATGCTTGTGTTGCTTCTGCTTAAATTGCCTGTGCTCAAGTTGCCGGTGATTGAGTTGCCTCTGCTCGAGTCGCGCCTGCTCTGCTTAGCTTTGTTTTCATTTTTTGTTTACAATAGCTCGTGGAATGGTATTTAAGCCTGTACTGTTTAAGGAATTTTCAACTTAGCTTACTTAACGCAAGATTTTGCGGTAATTCTTGAAAAAAAATTGCTTTTTGACTTCATTTGTGGCAGTCAGCTAAGAGTTTGCGGCAGTGTTGTGAGCAAAATTATTGTTTTCTGAATTGGAGTCTTATAAGAGATTTTGTTCTAAAAAATAACGAAAACGTTATAGATACTTAATTTTTTCTTACAAAATTTTTAGGTGTTGCTATTGCGGCAGTGCAACACCCCACGCGACGCCCCTGGTTGCTAGTAATTAAAATAATTTTAATAGAACTTAGTTAGATAAAAGTAATTTGCAGAAGTTTTTTATCTGCGGGCGTTAGTTTTACAACCTTTGAAGAATAATAGTAGAACTTTTTACAGAAAAACATTTTACAAAAAAAAGAAAACTGAAAATTATACAAAAAACTTAAACGAGGTTATCTCTGTCTAGTAAATTTATTATGACGTAGAGGATCACTTTTAAAAATTTAAAACAAAACATAAGATTTTCATTTAACCAAAAACAAATATTTTTGAGAGTAAATCGATTTCAGTAATTTGTGATGGATTTAAATCGGATTCTAGCTTCGTACCGGAAAAAAAGGAACAAGATCGCTCTTTGTAGAATGGAAAACGATTTAGTTAGTGAACAACTTTTAAGAAACAAGTTTCACTTTTCTGGAAATGTATTTAACAGAAAAGTAACAAATAGAAAAGAACACAGTGCTAACTATTTGCCAGATAAAAATTTAGTCAATAAAAAAGATAGCTACGAGTCAGAAAACAGTATTGAACTAAATGTTATAAATAAAACTAGTCAAAGAAGTAATAAAGATTTAAAAGCAAAATATTTCAAGTCTGAAATATTCAACTACAATGATAATCTAACTGGTACACTACGTGAAAGACAAGTATCAACACTTACAAATCAAACTGAAAATGTGAGTCATTCTCCAAAAACTACAGAAAATCTGAACAAGATTTCAGATGTTTTGATATCCAAGCCTGTTCACAACGAATGTTTTGATGGTAAAATAAATATTAATATGTTATCGAGTTTAAACAAGTTTGTCACAACGGCTTTGAACAATCGGAATGAAACTTGTCAGCCACATTTACGTAAGTACAAACTACCTAAAGGTGCTGTTATTAAAAAGAAGAAAGATTCTAAAACAAAAACTGACAAGTCTTTTGAAGTTTATGCAAGCTCTGATAAAAGCATGGATACTAGCAAACCAAAGCTAAAAGATGAAAATCAAAAATGGTACGACGATTTGCCAAAAATTTGCACTCCAAGATCGCCTTATGCTCCAGACGAGTACTCAGCTATGATAACGCCACAACCAAGCTACGATTACTTCTCACCTCAGCAGAACGACCTGACAGATGTTGATAGCATGTCCGCATCTGAAAGACAACGTCGAGATATTCTAGTGTTAGAGAGGCTTGCAGCTAAAATAACAGCGAGAGTTCAGAGAGAAAATGCAGAAACAGAGCGAGACATTTTGAGTGCAAACCAAGCAAAGTCGTTTGAACGGCTGAATAAGAAACGAAACGGTTCGTGTAATAATTATACAATTTCACCTTCGTCCAAAAATAAACTTGAAGAATAATACAATAACAACGAACAAAATACTGGCTCATCTTTGCATCAATGCAGAAAACGTTCTAGCTCGTATGGAAGCAGAGAAAAATCGCTGTCATGTACAAGTAGAAATTATGAGAAGCCCGTCGATCACAAACGATACTTTAAAAGTCAAAAGCTTGAAAGTGAAGATTATGCAAACTGCAGAATGATTTTAAAACGTAAAACATCTAGCAAGTGTAGAGAAAAGAGTAGCTTTAAAAATCGTCGCTTTGAAGTAAACATGGAGCAAAAAATCGAACCTTGTAGAAATGTTGAAGATCGGAAAGTTAAGAACAAAGATGCCAAGTTTGCTTCGGCAAAGCAGAGAAGAAGTATTTATCTGCAAAAATTGCATGCAAATCGTCAAAAGATGGAGAAAAAAAGAAATGATAAACAATTTGAACACAGTCTGTATTACTAAAATATAAATATTTATGAATATTAATACAAATTTAGAGAACATATTTCTAGACTATGGTTAAAAACTGAACTTTTATATTTAAATCAATGTAAAATTAAATAAACAATAAAATTTTATTTAACTAACCGTTTTTTTTTAATAAAATTAAGCATTATTGTGAGACTTGGTAAAGTGAGTTTTTGTTTAGTAATAGTTATATATAGACAAATTTTAAGTAAATATTATGGTTTTAAATTTCAAAGTTTCAAAATAAGGTGATATTCCATTAATAATTTAGTTTTTTTAGATTTTAAACAGTATCATTAAAATATAGTTAACTTATATTTAAGTTCCAGTGAATTGAAAAGAATGTCATGGATTTTTATTTTTAGAATTAAATTTGCCGCCTTTCAGTTTTTTGTTTAAACACGTATAAAATTAATATATTTTTTTGTGGCACACATGTTTGTTTATTCAAAAAATCTAAATCTTAATCTCTGAACTAAAACCTAAAGCTTTCATTTACGAACAGCTTCTAAACGCCGATTAAAACCAAAAATATAATGTAAACGAATTAATAAATTAAATTTTAATTATAGGTGTACGTAAAGAGAATTCCTTTAACACAAAAGGTCTCGACAAAAACTATTTCGGAGGCAGTATAATATTAACTTTATTTGCACAAAAATAACTTCGTTTCACCCAACAGCGATCTTCAGGCCTTTTTTCAATAACATTGAATATAAAACAAAATTGAAAAATACCTCTAAAACAAGAATATAAAACTATAAGATATTAAACTTTTTAAAAAAACAAAAAATAACTTATCTTGAAACTATTTCTTATTAAAAACTATGCTCTTTTCTGTTCTTATAGTTAATTTAAAAAAAAAACCTTTAGAACAAACTTGTTAAATTTCAAAACTTAAGACTTATATCTTATTTTTTGATACGAAATACTTTTATGTTTATCAATTTATACCAATATCACACGTTTTTTGAAAGTTATCAATCCTACTAAAATTGTTTTAAATAAGTTAAAAATACAGTAAAAAGTGAAGTGTTTGTAATAAAACAATTGCTAAAAATCACTTCAAAATTGTGGCAGCAACAGTTCACAAATCTAGCTTAGGAATCAACTGAGTATCCAATAATTTCAAAATCTATAGCCCAAAGCACATTAACAACAGCCCTTCCAAAAATCAAAGTTGAAAAGTACCTAAAATCTATAAGGGGAAGGTGTAGCTTACAGATTAAACTACTAATAAACTACATACCACACACCAAATCAATGGCTAAAGAGATGAACAAAACTAATCACTTATAAATTTTACTGGTAAATATTTTATTTAAATCAAGTCTTTTTAAGTTTAATCGAAAATGTTTAAGATTTTTGCACTATACTAGTTCATTTGGAAGTTTGTTCCACATTTTTACCGAGCGATAGAAAAAAGATTTGTGCCAACCAACATAGTTGAAATGATATTTGCATGTATATTTTCTATTATTACCTCTGAGTGAGTAATCATTTTCATAAGGTTTAAAGAAAGTTTGAGAATCAATAGTAGTTTCAATTAATCAGTTTAAAAAAAGTAATTAGATCAAATTCAAATCTTCTGTACTCTAAAGTTTTTATATTAAGCTTTGTAAGTCTGTCTATATAAGACGTATATGAAATGTTGCACCGATTAAAGATTAATCTCGTAAATTTTCTTTGAATAGATTCTAGTTGGTTGATGTCTTTTTTAGAATATGGAGACCATAAAGGTGTGTTGTATTCCATCTTAGGACGGATGTAAACTAGGTACAGTTTTTTAAGAATTACCAAATCCGTTGATATAAAGCTTTTTAGAACTTGAAAAGATAAAATTGATGCAGTACGGTAAATATAGTTAATATGATGGTTCCATTTTAAATTATCTGAAATAAAAATTCCAAGGTCTTTAAATACCTCAGTTTTAGGTAAGATTGCATTGTTTATTTTAAAATCAAACGTTGGAATAGGTGTACTTTTGCGAATATTCAAAACATGACATTTGCTGGGATTTAGGTTTAATCTCCTTTCTTTTAACCAATGGTAGATTTTATCTAAAGATTTTTGTAAAACTAAGTTAGATTGGCTAAATATTTTTGTGTCGTCTGCAAAAAGCTTAATGTTGCTATTAGAATCAACCTCTAAGGCTATATCATTTATATAAATTATAAATAACAGTGGACCTATAACCCCTCCTTCCGGAACTCCACTAAAAATTGGTAAGGATTCTGAGAACGTGTTACCGATAACTACTCTTTGTGTTCTTTCCTGAAGAAATTCTTTGAACCATTCAACTAGATTTCTATTAGTTTTGTATTGAGATAAAGTTTTAATTAACTTAAAATGAGAGATAGAGTCAAACGCTTTCTGCATGTCTGTATAAATTACATTGATCGATTTATTGGTAAAAAAGATACTAACCATGAATGAAGGCAATCCAATAATTGAATACATGAAGTTCGTTTAGAAAGAAAACCAAATTGTTTCGGAGAAATAGGATTATTAACTTTGTCAAAAAGTTGATATACATTTTTGTGAACAGTGTCAAAAATCCTGGTGAACTACCACCATACGACCTGTCTATAAGAAAAACAACTTTCGAAGATTATTCAAAAAATGATCAATTAGTAAAAATGTATAAGAAAAATTTAAATAAACCTGTTCAAATTGAAGCGTCTACACTGGACTCGTTTGATGATCTAAATAGAAAAATTTTAGAGGTTCATTTCAACAAGAAGATGAACAAGAAAGTATAGCGTTGGCCCACCACAATCTAGTAGTGCCTGCTTATTTAATTGAAGTAGAAGAAAAAGCTAATTTAAAGGATATCGTTGAAGAAATACTTTATTATCGTTTAGAGATAGTAGTATATCGAAAACCGTATGCTAGTTCTACTAAAAATCATAAAATAAACAATTTAAACGAAAATGACGTTTCAGAATTATCCTTAAATTTGGTAGTAGAAGATCTAACGAATGAAATTAAAAGGGATCATCTTGCAATAGTTCGTAATCTCACTTCTGAATTAGAAACTGAGATTAATTCAACCATGAAACAACTATCTGTTCAATTAAGCAGCGTATTTGAATCTTCAAAAAATGACGAAAAAAGAAAATTTAGTACAGAGCTTTTGCAAAAAGAAAATGATGATTACAATTTTATTTTGCGTTCATTCGGAAAGCTAGAAAATCTTCTAATAATCAGACAGTTATTCAAAGTTAGCCCTACTGAAAAACACGAAGTGACTAATTTTAAAGATAAATTCCTTTATCTACATGGAACTGAAGCGGATAAAGTAAAAAACATCTTGACAAACGGTTATCCTGAAGATCAAACCTCACTAAATACTTGGATCTCAGAAATTATTTTATATGCAAATTACTATCAAGTTGATAACACAATAAAAAAGCTGTCATTTGTATTTGTTGTGTGTTCAGTAGACAACTATCATTATTCAGATTTAAAAAGCAACAAAGTTATTAGAGGCAGCAGGGGAAGTTTAACAAGAGACGGATTGTTTAATACTGAATATGCGAAATCAAGTGTTCATCGTCACGTGATCCCGGCTTACTTGGTTGTTTTTGAAATGAAACAGAAATTAAGGTGATAAGTATTGATCGGATTGTCACTAGTTAAGCTATTTCTAGTGTAGCCTTTTAAGTGTTTATATTATGCATATTAAACTTTATGACTTTTACAAAAAGCTAAGAAAAGTTAGACAATATTTTTTTACCCATCCAATTTATAATTTTGCACTTTAACTTATTTGGACTATTTATAATTTCTTAAATATTTATTTTATATATAAAATGTTTCTTAACATTAGAAAATAACTAGCGCATTGCTAGTTTTTAACTGTTTAAGTAAAAATGTACAAACCTTGTTCTGCTTTAAAGACCTTAGTTGTTTAATATCTTACAAACTATAAGCCTACTTGTTATTCAATATAGTCCAATAAACATAAAATAGATACTGTTGTCTTTTTATAATATATGATCAGAGTTCTTACAAGTAATCTTAATTTTTTAATTTGTAGTTAGTATGTATTTCGACCAATAGTATTAATTATATTGACTAATTAATATTTGGTTACGACACGACATATTTTTTTTAAATTTAAGAAAAGACAAAGTTATTTTATGTTTCATAAAGATTAAGAAAGCAACCTTCATAGTTATAATCAAAAGACCTCATGTAAAAAAGATCGTTCTATACACCAACTGTTGAATTTAAGTGCTTCGAGCTCATCTATGTCATCGTAGCATACCAGATTAATTTCGTTCGGATAAATTGATACAATCTGTTACTAAAATTCAATCGATATAAGTTAAGTTAATTAATTTGGAAAAAAATTAAA
Source organism: Thalia democratica (assembly GCF_965202585.1). NCBI lineage: Eukaryota > Metazoa > Chordata > Thaliacea > Salpida > Salpidae > Thalia > Thalia democratica. The sequence goes on along the minus strand of NC_139173.1, from coordinate 21,992,965 downwards.
ATTTTAACTTTTTAAACTAAAGAATATTTAAACAACTGTTGTTTGTACATGAAAAGTTCTTAAGAGGCTCTAGAACTGTTGCTTCGCGTCATATTGTATAATGTTTAGTTTAACCAGGGAAAAAAACTGAAAGCAAGATAAAATTCGTAGAAAGTGGAGATTTCTAAAAGCATATCTGTTTTAATGCTTGTTTTGAACCGCGGTTTTCAAAATATAGAGAATATTCTAATAGTATTTAAATAGAATTCTATTTGAATAAGATTTATTAAGCACTGACGAGGTCTTTGTCCGAAACTTAGTTTGTAAAATAAGTTATTTAAGAATAAATTCATTATTTTTCATATAGTAGTTGAGACCTCTTTTTTATCTTAAAATCAAAACATATAACAATGTATTAACTAGTTCAACTTTAAAAAATATGTAGTAACATTATCTAATCTAAAGCAGTTTTTAAGAAACAGATAACTTTAAATTTATACTAGTATGTGTAATTATTTAATACTCAAAAACAAAAAATAAAGTTTCTGCAGCATTCTATACCTATGAGTGCTGGTAATAATAAACCATATAATTAAAAATATTTTACTTTGTAACACTCGGAATTTTTTTATATATTCCGCTAGAAGGCGCTGTTTAGCGCTACTAACTGCTGCGTAAGTTTGTAAAATAAAATTTGTTTAGTCAGCTTGTTTCTTGTTGCTCAAGCAAGAGTTTCTTAAAGTTGGTAGATCTGTTAACTTTTTACGTCCTAAAAAGGTTAAAAGTTGTGTTTGAAGTTGACAGAAGGTTTTGGTTGGCTTACCGCCCAGTACTTTTTATAATGCAAGATTAATGTAAACTGTATAGGAAAAAAATTACACGATTAAATTTTTAAATTTTCTTTTACAGGGGATTAAACCCAATGATAAAGTTTTAGACCGTTTAAATGAAATTTCACAGAGTCTTCTTTTATTTTCTGTGGTTTTTATCATTTTTGATTAAAGTTCTTTTATTTTTTAATTAAGAAGTTCTTCTGTAAATTTTATTCAAACAGTTTCAAATTTTACACAGGGTAGTTTGTGATATTTGACAAATGTATAAAGTGTTAAGAGAAATTCAAAAATTACTTTTTTTGCTCTCATGCAGTTTACATCGGACTTTATCCAAAAGGGTCTGGGCGGCAATCTTTAGAGGCAAACTAACAAAACTAAAATAATCTGTGACTTTTAAACACAATTTGGATACTTCTTATGGGGTACCAGAAAGTTGTGAAAAACATTTAAAATAACATACCCCCTTATTTAAAGTGTGCACAGAAATTAGTTTGCTGTCAACAACCATTTTAACGATTTATAGGACTTTTTTCTAGGCATAATTTTAGTCCAAATCTTTAATCAAAGTAACTATATTTAAAGCTATCAAACATTTAGTTTACTTAGTGTAGTCACAAACAAACCATAATTAAAATCGTTTTTTTATTTGATAATGGAGCACAAATGACTTTTTTAGTTATCTTTTGTGCAGGAACTATCTAAAATTATAGAACCTATTTTTTATCTTTAAACTGCTTTGATTAACTATACTTTGTATTGATATTTTTTCATTATGACAATATATGTAAAAAATACTTTAACTTTTTATAGTAGAAATAGATTTATATAATGTTTTGATTAATATAAAGCCTGTAGAAAACTTTAAAAATCATTTTATCGATAATTCAAAGACTTTGAAAATAATAAATAAGAAAGTTACTGTTTTTTCATAATATATATTTGACTAAAAGATTTGAAAACATAAAACTTTGTTTTAAATTCAATAATGTTTAGTTTTTTTTAGATAACATGTATATTTTGCTTAATTGAAAAACTAAAACTATTCTAACAACTAAAAAATACAGTGCGCATAAGAACAAAGTGATATGTTATATGCTTGTTTTTCATAAAAGAAAATAATATTTGTTAATTGAATTACATTATAAAACGAAAATGCTAATTACAGATAAAAATTCACTTTTTCATAATATATCAAGTATTATTTTTAGAGCGCAGTCTTAAACAAGTTAGTAACTTAATTGATTAATTTTTGTTTTGTTTAAAGTTTGGTAAAAATTTACAATTTTGTACTTTTTACAAAATCAAAACAAAGTTATTACTGTCAAAAAAAAGTTTATTCAAAGTAATTTCACTAATAAGAAAAACTAAGGCTCAACTATTGCATAGGCATAAAAAGTAAATATTTACATTAATTTATTACTAGTAAAAATTCATTTTTAAACAAACGATGTTTTAAAGTAATTAACATTATTACAAAATATTTTAGAAGATGTATATGTTTAAATAGTCAAAAGTAATATAAGATTTTTGCTTTATACATCGTTTTTTAAATAGATCTTTAGGCTTTACAACAAAAAAAAGGCTATTTTATTTACTTAAAGGTATGGAATGAATTCGTCAAAAGGTTCAAACAAAAAAAAGTAACACATAACTAACAAAACATTAAAGTATTGAAATGCTTCTTAATAAAATTATTATATAAAACACAATTAATAGCAAATTATGATTATCACATAGCAATGATTTTAAAAAACGCATGATTAATAAAATAAAATTATATTGAAGAAAAAGCGGAAAACTAGTTCATAACTGAAATTGTTTTCATTCTTCTAGTCTTCGTCTTCTACGATTGTGCTTTCTCCTAATAAGTTGCACAGTTCTTTCAATCTCGCCTGCATCTTTGGTATACCGGAAAGCTGTTGCTCCAAGTTCTATATTATATAGTTAAATACAAACTTATAACTTATATTATATAGTTTTCAAATAAATATGATAAACCCTACCTTTAATTTTTTAATATAAAAAGCTACACATTGGTTGATTTATAAATGCCCTCCAATTTATAAAAACAAATCAGTAACGTATACAAATACAATTACAAATCTTAAAAACGTATTTAAGATTCTGAAAGTATCAACTTAATTATTTTAACTTACTTGTTTTTTTCAACAAAACATTACTTATTAAAAAACACACTAACTCTTTTTTCATCGTTGAGGGAAAGTCTCTTGTCAGTGTCAAGTTTGTCTAGCTTCCAGCCTCCTTCACCGTCAAACTGCAGTATGTGAGTGTGATATTTCCTGTTTGATATTTCACATGATCGGTATATAATATACAACTTGTGTTATTTGTTTGCGGGTTAAGGTTTAGATTTATACAACAGTTTTTCGGTTAAGTCTATTGTTGAATTTGATATTTGTTCTATTATATCTTACACAATAAATTGAAAATAAGTCTTAAAAAACTTATTTGTAATAGTATTTTATAAAATATTTAAACATTAATTTTGTTGTATGATAGCTTGTGTAATTATTAAATTGGTTTAAACTTTTGACATACAAATCACTAATACAAAGGATGTGAATTATGGCTTTTTTTATTTAAAATTATGTTTTTCAATTGCTTGTGTTTTAGTATTAAAAAATTTAAAAGGTTCATTTAGAAAAAAAAGATATTTCTTTAATTATCCACTTAGTTATCGACTGTTTCCAATAAAATAAAAGAATAATTCAAAGTAGTTATGATATTTAGAAAATAATAGTCTATTCTCATAAGATAGTATGTTAATTAGACAATCAACTTACTTATACACCTTTATAGTTTATTGAACGACAAAAAAAAAGACGTTCAAAATATTTGGCTCTAGGACCTGGTCCACAAAGAACCTTTCAGTTATCGAGTTGCACACCACGGGTACCTTTTAACGTCTTGTCCAGGACCATTCGATTGTTTTATTCCAAAACACTAAAAACTATCAATTTATCTATTCAACACATTAGAAAGTTTCTGAACTAACTTAAAGCAATTAGTGCGTTTAAAGTATAGTTTAAGTTTTAATTCAACGAAAGTTAATTTAAAAGAGTTATCGTCTTTAAGTTTATTGTTTAAAATCATTTATGTTTACTTTAATATTTTTAAGTAAGCTGCTAACATAAGCTAAAAAGAAACTTTATTCTTTTTCAAACGAATACTAGATTGCTTTGATTTATCAAACTTCAAAAAACACAAGTGAAATTTTTTTATAGAACATTGACTTTCTTTCTTTTATTTATTAGTTATTACAGTTGTGTAATATATTATTTATTTCTTAAACGTATAACACTTTTATTTATTAATAATTAACGTTATTACAGTAATTTTAAAGTAAAGTTCCAAAGATATTAAATTTTATAATCAACTCAAAAAAAAGTTATTCTAATTTTATGCAAATTTTTTATACATATTTCTAAACGATTTTATGTCGACTAAAACAGGACATCTGGAAGAGTTAGTGACGTAACATGAAGTTTCTGAAATTTGAAAAGTAGTTTAAAATATATTAGATATAATTTTTGGGGTTGGTGCGAAGGAAAACACATCAAAAACAGCAGTGCGAATCAAGCGAAGCCTTCGATTCATCGAGGCTGAAGAAAAGATCGCGTGCGAAGCGTGCCTTTGTGCTTATTTTGCGAAGCAAAACCGAAAGAAAGCGGAGCTTTCTGAGGTTGGGACGTACAAGAAAGCGAAGCTTTGGAGGCATAGAAGTTAAATTCAAGATCGCGCGCGAAGCGTGCTTTTTTTGCGAAGCAAAACTGAAAGAAAGCGAGCTTTCTGAGGCAGGAATCTAGCTTAACGAATTTATATTTGTTTAAAGTTAAAATACTATATTTTCTTTCTAGTAGAGTAATTATCTGTTATTGCTTAGTTAAAACGGCAGTTTTTAAGCAGGAATTTAGGTTAACAAAAATAGATTTGTTTAAAGTTAGAATTAGTGGAGTAACTATGTTTTACTACTTAGTTTAAACGGCAGTTTTTTAAATATTGAAGTATTTTTTAAGAGTATTTGAAAAATAGTACAAAATTTAAAAAATTCTAATATTTGTAACATTTTAAATATAATTCTATTTACTTTATTAATTATTAGTATTTGCTTTATTTGGCTAGCACAAAAGCGCGCTCTGCGCGCGGTGTGCGATATTCTTAGCTACTTATTACAAACTATTTTCTTACTTATGTAGTTCTTTTTGTTTTAAAGTTAAGTGAATAGATATATTATTTGTTTTTCTTCTTTTTACATTATCTGTTTCAGACTAATTTTTTCTAATCCTTAGTTTAAACATAAGCTTCTAAAATGTCAAGAGTTTATAATAGAACTTTAAAGCTATCATTAATTTTAAAAATTTCTAATTAATAGATCTTTTTTTACTTATTATATTATTTATCTGCCTTATTCGGCTAGCACAAAAGCGCGCTTTGCGCGCGGTGTGCGATGCTCTTGGCTATTTATTAGAATCTGTTTTCAATTTTAGTTAGTTAAAAAAAACTAACGATCATAGAAAAAAAAAGTTAAGACATGCTATTCAAAAGTGAATTAAACTCACTTGTAAAAAGAATTAATCATACAAATAAAGATACTTCATTCTTAGAATTAAAAGTTAATTAATACTTTAAAAGTCAAAAGCTTGAAACTGCACAATATGCAAGTTGCAGAAAGCTTTTTAACGTAAAAGATCTAGCTGGTGCAAAGAAACAAGTAGCTTTAAAAAACGTCGTTTCGAAGACAACAGTTTAAAGTTTTTTTTCAGTTTAAAGTTTTATTTTTAACAAAATAATAAATAGTATTAGCAAAGCTGAGATGCTGGCATAAAATTAACCCAAAACAATCAATGGCAGTCTTTGTAACGTTCTGTAACCCTATTTCGTCATCCTTTTTAGTCGACGTTATTGTATGTTCTGATATTTAGCATGAAATCAGGTCGCATAAAAAACTGTTGTTAGTGGGCGGGCGTTGCAGTATAAAGTTTTTTTTTGTGTTAGTAAGTTGTATAAAACTTATTGGTTTTATTATTAAAAATTGCAAGATAAAAAGACATATACGTTGTTAAGTTTTAAGTAAACTTATAGCGTCTTTTATAATTAAACAGTTATTATACAGACCGAGGTTCGCCAGCTTTTTTTGAGAAACGGTCCATATTATAGAAAAGAGCTCGTTAAAGATCACATTAAAAGAAAAAGTACGATGCGAGTTACAGTATTATAGAATAAATACTTTTTTAATAAAAAAATGTACATAAAACATTATAATGATAAAAGAAGCATAAAATAGGCAGCGTAAAAGTTTAGTAGCAACCGAAAAAAAAAATATTTTTTTTTTATTAAAGCATCTACAGCATTTTTATTGTAATGTAAAGTTATAAATAATGATATTTACTTTGCAGACTACATTCGACCCGCAGGCCGCAGTTTGCAAGCTTGAAATAAAATAAACCAAAAAATAATCAGACTACCGAGGGATGTTTTTTCAATTTGTGATTCTTAAAAATTTATAGATAATTCTAAATGAAAATAAAGCTTATTTTAGCAATGTGTTTTTTTAGCACTAATCAGTAAACTCAATTACTATACATTATTTGTTAGAAATTCGTTTTTGGTTGACCATGATTCTTATTGATTTTTCTTAACCAAAAACCAAGCTATAAACAAAAAAATTTTTGTTTTATTAAGTTGTTTTGTTTAAACTATTTTTTTGTCATTACAAACATTTCTACTTAAAATTTAGAGATTTTTGTATATTATTCCTAAACGCCCGTTCACATTAACAAAAGACTTTTGTAAGTCAAGATTAAAACTAATACAACAGTAGAACATAAATGTTTAAGTCATTGAAGGCTAGCAATCTAATAAAAAACATAAGAGTTTAAGTACAGTTTATTTTTGTTGGAATTAAGTTTTAGTTATCATTCCACTCAAATATACGACCGTAGGTTCCAATTTATTTATACAATAATTGCTATCTGTAATTTTTAGTGTTTCTAATACTACACTTATTCAGTTTATTACACACCTAAGTATTGATTTTTAAGATAGATATTTTATTTCGTATATAATTTTAAATGATTAAATGTTCTTTGAAATTTTTTTTTAGTAATTCTTTTAAATTGGACAAAGTAAGACTGCTAACTTTTATCTGCAGGCTTGTGAATAATAATCAAGTTTTAACTTATTTCAAAACAAAAGTGAACTATTTTAATTATTTATAATGTGAACCTCGTGAACATTCTAAGTGCAATTAATCAACTACAATAAGTGTTTACTATAATTGACTTTTAAATTAAGTTTAAAAACCAAACAACTCAAAAAAGTAAATGAAAAAACCCAAAAGTTTCGTATTAATTATTTTCGTCTGCTTAACACTTTTCGCAACACAAACTTATCTTATTACGCGCGCAGGCATACCGATGATAAAGATAATCTACCTGGGATCGGAGTACCTGTCCTACCTGAGCATCCCCTTGCTGGTCTACCACCCCACGCAGATGCTGCTGGGCGGCCTCATGGTGCCCTCCATCAAAAACTGAATGAACAAGCAGCAGGAATCGTCGTTAAATGTTTGAAGTGTAATAATAAGAAAAAGAATTGTTCATGACTAATACTTGTTGTCGTTTCCTGTCGTTTTTAAACTCAAAGTTTTGCATAGTTTTAAATAAGAAGAAAGCAATGTTTTTGTTTGTGAGCTTTTAATTCTTATACGTTTATGCAGTTTTTTTTTGGTCTAGGGAGTATTTATATGATAAGTTTAGATAATCTTTCAAGTTTTGATCACATATCACTAATAACAATCCTCTGTGAGCAATGTAAATTAGTTTGTACACGTTATATGAGTTAAATTTTTAAAACGTAAGAAATATTTATGTTGTTTTCAATATTAATTTGTTAGCTCGTTCTTGAATATTTCTACCCTTTTCTAAGTAGTTAGGAATCTTATTTTTTTTTATTAAAGAAAACTAGTAAGCTTTAAAATTGCACTAAATTAAATTATTAGCACTGACTTGTAATCTTAACAATTTATCAATTTATTCCAATGATTTATACACAAGTTGTATATAATTAGTATATTTATAAACACCATCATTGTTGTTGTACTTACTTGTTGTTATTACTTAAATCCTCAAATAGAAAATGTTTTTTTTAATCTGCTATTTTTGACTGCTTATATCATAATATTCCACATTTCGCAGTTACATAGTTATATAGTACAAGCTTGTTTAATATCCACTTGCTTTGTGTTTAAGTTTTCGATGCAATTTTTTTTAATTTAGAAGCTATTCGTGTTTTATGTTGTTTTACCGAATTTTTATAGTTAACACCTTTTAATTTTTATTACTCAGCTTCTTTATACACACTTATTCGTCCAAAGTGCTATTAAAACTGCTTTATTTCTTATTTAGTTCTAATAGTTTTTACATACACACTTCTTAAATAAAATTTAACTAATAATTTTTATTTATTAGAACCGAAATATTCTGATTCTACTTAAAACGCAAGAGTTTTAAGAAAATATTTACTCGAAAGTTTTATAAGTTAATTCAATTTAATTACAGTTAAATTGACAATTGTTTTACTAAAATATCTAATAAGTTTATCATTGAAAAAAATCAACTTAGGTTAATTAATAGTACCTAGTGAATGACATGAGTATTTGGCTTGTGTTACTATATGCTATTTAAATTATATGATTTTACACGCACTATTATTCTTTAAATACATGCACATAAACTTGTGCATGTATTAAACTGATTATTTATTACTAAAACTAAAAAGAATTTTATCCAAAATAAAAGTCTGCCGATTTCTTTTGTAATTTTTGAAGTATAACTTCAAAAATAATTTATTTCGAATAAGAAATAGAAACTAAATACAAAAAATACTGTGCTGGAAGGAATAGATTTGAGGCAATTTTCAATTAATTTGTGTTCTGTTACTAAAAACTTAAAATAATTTCATTACGACTCATTACGACAAAAAAGCTCTTGCCATAAATCAATTTATTACATGTATAGAAATGGAGATTTGAAAAAAGTAGTAAAATGAAAAAATTAAAGTTATTAACGAAGTTTAGAAAATAGAAACTGAAGATAATTTATTTATAGTTAAAATTAATTTATTAAAACTAATTTAAATTAAATACTGCTATGTTTTTATTTCAACTATTTGACTTAACATAAAAATTATTACTTGGTTTAATTGACTTGAAATCTTTCTTTTATAGAAAGATTTTTATAAAAAATAATACTTGGGACTTGAGTTTTAGAGTAAAAAACTTATGTGTCGGCACTTTTTTGAGCTTACTTCATATTCTCTGATAAAAAGACAAAGTAATCTTTAAACCATTGTTTAACATTTTTCCAAGAATAAAATAAGTTCAACTAAAGAGTTTAACAACTTTAAAATGCATTAATTATAATAGCAGCTTTTAATACTAACTGATTATGCTTTATCATCAGACAGACATATCCTACATCTTTCAAATTACTCGGTCGCATTGTAGATATACTGTCCATTATGCTCGAGTTGATTATTAAACATTACTTATGCTTATCCATCATTTTTTAAATAGATTTTTAGGCTTTACAATAAAAAAAGGCTATTTTCTTTACTTAAAGGTATAAAGTAATGGAATGAATTCGTCAAAACGTTCAAACAAAAAAAAAGTAACACATAACTAACAAAACATTAAAGTATTGAAATGCTTCTTAATAAAATTATTATATAAAACACAGTTAATAGCAAATTATGATTATCACATAGCAATGATTTTAAAAAACACAAGATTAATAAAACAAAATTATATTGAAGAAAAAGCGGAAAAAAAATCCGAATTGCCGGTGCTCGAATTGCCAGTGATCGTTTTGCCCCTACTTGAGTTGTCCCTGCTCGAGTTGCTTCTGTTCGAGTTACTTATGCTCGAGTTGCTTTTGCTCGAATCGCCTATGCTTGTGTTGCTTCTGCATGAATTGCCTGTGCTCAAGTTGCCGGTGATTGAGTTGCCTCTGCTCGAGTCGCGCCTGCTCTGCTTAGCTTTGTTTTCATTTTTTGTTTACAATAGCTCGTGGAGTGGTACTTAAGCCTGTACTGTTTTAGGGAATTTTCAACTTAGCTTACTTAACGCAAGAAATTGATTTTGCGTTAATTCTTGAAGAAATTTTGCTTTTTGACTTCATTTGTGGCAGTCAGTTAAGAGTTTGCGGCAGTGTTGTGAGCAAAATTATTGTTTTCTAAATTGGAATCTTATGAAAGATTTTGTTCTAAAAAATAACGAAAACAGTATAGATACTTAATTTTTTCTTATAAAATTTTTAGGTGTTGCTATTGCGGCAGTGCAACACCCCACGCGACGCCCCTGGTTGCTACTAATTATAATAATTTTAATAGAACTTAGTTAGATAAAAGTAAAATGCAGAAGTTTTTTATCTGCGGGCGTTAGTTTTACAACCTTTGAATAATAGTAGGAGAACTTTTTACAGAAAAACATTTTACAAAAAAAAAAAACTGAAAATTATACAAAAAACTTAAACGAAGTTATCTCTGTCCAGTAAAAATTGTTATGACGTAGAGGATCACTTTTAAAAATTTAAAACAAAACATAAGATTTTCATTTAATCAAAAACAAATATTTTTGAGAGTAAATCGATTTCAGTAATTTGTGATGGATTCAAATCGGATTCTAGCTTCGTACCGGAAAAAGTGGAACAAAATCGCTCTTTGTAGAATGGAAAACGATTTAGTTAGTGAACAACTTTTAAGAAACAAGTATCACTTTTCTGGAAATGTATTTAACAGAAAAGTTACAAATAGAAAAGAACACAGTGCTAACTATTTGCCAGATGAAAATTTAGTCAATAAAAAAGTTATCTACGAGTCAGAAAACAGTATTGAACTAAATGTTATAAATAAAACTAGTCATAGAAGTAATAAAGATTTAAAAGCAAAATCTTTTAAATCTGAAATATTCAACTACAATGATAATCTAACTGGTACACTACGTGAAAGACAAGTATCAACACTTACAAACCAAACTGAAAATGTGAGTCATTCTCCAAAAACTCCAGAAAATCTGAACAAGATTTCAGATGTTTTGATATCCAAGCCTGTTCACAACGAATGTTTTGATGGTAATACAAATATTAATATGTTATCGAGTTCAAACAAATTTGTCACAACGGCTTTGAACAATCGGAATGAAACTTGTCAGTCACCTTTGCGTAAGTACAAACTACCTAAAGGTGCTGTTATTAGAAAGAAGAAAGATTCTAATACAAAAACTGACAAGTCTTTTGAATTCTATGCAAGCTCTGATAAAAACATGGATACTGGAAAACCAAAGCTAAAAGTTAAAAATCAAAAATGGTACGACGACTTGCCAAAAATTTGCACTCCAAGATCGCCATATACTCCAGACGAGTACTCAGCTATGATAACGCCACAACCAAGCTACGATTACTTCTCACCTCAGCAGAACGACCTGACAGATGTTGATTACATGTCCGCATCTGAAAGACAACATCGAGATATTCTAGCGTTAAAGAGGCTTGCAGCTAAAATAACAGCGAGAGTTCAGAGAGAGAATGCAGAAAGAGAACGAAAAATTTTGAAAGCAAACCGAGCAAAGTCGTTTGAACGGCTGAATAAGAAACGAAACGATTTGTATGAGGGTTATACAATTTCACCTTCGTCCAAAAATAAACTTGAAGAAAAGTACAATAAAAATAAAAATAACACTGGCTCATCTTCGCATCAATGCAGAAAAAGTTGTAGCTCGTATGGAAGAAGAGAAATATAGATTTTACATTGTATCATTAAAATATAATAAATTTATATTTAAGTTCCAGTAAATTGAAAAGAATTTTATGGATTCTAATTTTAAAAATTAAATTTGCCGCCTTGCAGTTTTTTGTTTAATCATTCGCGAACAGCTTCTAAACGCCGACTAAAATCAAAATATAATGTAAACTAATTAATAAATTACATTTTAATTATAGGTGTACGTAAAAAGTATTCCTTTAACAAAAAAGGTCTCGACGAAAACTATTTCGGAGGCAGTACTAATATTAATTTTATTTGCACAAAAGTAACGTCGTTTCACCCAACAAGGATCTTCAGGCCTTGTTCAATATTATTGAATAAGGAACAAAATAGGAAAATACCTCTTAACCAAGAATACTAAACTATAAGATTTTAAATTTATTAAAATAAACAAAGATTAATTTTCCTTGAAACTATTTGTTATTAAAAACTATGCTCTTTTCTGTTATAATAGTTAGTTTTAAAAAACCTTCAAAACAAACTTGTTAAATTTCAAAACTTAAGACTTATATATTATTTACTGATACAAAGTACTTTTATGTTTATCAGTTTATACCAATCTCACACGTTTTTTGAAATTTATCAATCCTACTAAAATTGTTTTAGATAAGTTAAAAATACAGTAAATAGTAAAGTGTTTTAAATAAAGCAAGTGCTAAAAACATTTAAATATATAAATTTAACTTGCTAATAGTTTGCTTATAATACCTAACGAAAGAAGTTCGTTGGATTATAAATTTTATGAAAAAAAAAATCAGTATCATTCGTATTTCAAACTGACTCACGTTTCTGAAAGAAAAAATAATAATTTTGTTAATTTTTAAGCATTCAATGTTAAACGATTTTCTTTTGAGTTTTTCATAAATTTACAAAAAAATCAAGAATGCTTTTTTGATTTGAATAGTTAAAACTCTAATAAAAATGATATCAGAACTATTCTAAAATCGTTAAGTATTATAATAATGTTTTTATCAATACTGATTTAAACTAATTATAAATATAAATCAAGAATACTCAAGAAATATAATTGGTTTTTAGCAAAAGAAATCAGTAAAATAAGTTTTGTCAATAAACTAGGTGAAACAGCTTATAATGTAATACTGATTTAGCTTAAAACAAGTTTTAAACAACAATTGTACAGTTTTTAAATAAGTGGTTCAAATTAGTTTAAATGGTAAAGTTTTTCTATACAAAGTTATGCTCAGAAAAGCTAAAGAACACTATTATTGGTTTTAAATACTTTACGTCGTTATTAAAATTGATATTACAATAAATTTATGTTATTTTAATAATTTAGTTCCCACATATAATATGTAATAACACGCTAGAGCCATTTGAAAGTAAAAAGTTGTAAAAGGTTCATTGCTATCATAAGTTTAAGCTTCAATTTTAACAGTCAAATTTTAGTGTAGGTATGTTTTAAAAACTACAAAATAAATTTTTGTTGTGCAATTTTTTTGAGATTTATAAGTTGAGTGCACATATTTTTTTTAAATATTGTATATATATATTTCAAATTAAAATAAACTTTCATTGACTAAATTTTGTTTTCATTTAATTTTAAACTCAGACAAGTAGAAAAAAAGTTCAGATTTTTCATATCCTTATAAAATATATATATTTTTTTAATGTTAAGCCAGCAGTTGCTTAAGGATATTTTAAAAGATAAATATCCGTTCTCCAAGCATGTCTATCTGAAGCAACAAAGTAAAGTTTACATTCGACTTTTAGTGCAGTTTAAGCTGTTTTGTAACCAACTGCAAAACTTTTTCAACAGAATAAAAAAAAATGTCAGTAACTCATTAACTAATAATTTAGTTTCGACTTAATTAACGTTTACAAAACGTAACCCTAATATTATGCTTAAGTATGTAGCAAATTTTTCAAATTTTATATAGTTGTAAGACAGGATGTAATTAAAAGACCATTTACTATTTTGTTTTGTATATCTATTTCTATTTTTTTTTTCTTTTATAAGAACATACTACTAAAATTTTTTATTATTATTTTTTAATCACATTTTCAATTAAAAAAAAAATATTTTGAATGGTAGGGCTTATGCTTGAGTAAGTAAACACTTTTACCATAGATTTAACCTTTAAGTTTACTTCAATATTATTTTAAAATTAAACAAGCTTATAAGATATGTAAACATTATGTTAAATGTCTATCTGTTCGAAACTTTTTACGTTCTTACGAGAGGTTTTTCATGTTTTTATTTAAACATATTTTTATTGATTTTTAGTTTTATGTATGTTCTATGCAACAAGATGGAGCCCATAAAGAATAAAGTAGAAAAGTTTTTAGAAAGTTAACCTAGCTGTCGAAGTTTTCTACAAGAAATAGTCGATAAGAGGAAAGGTGAAATAAAAAAAGAAGAAGATGATTTCAAAGAAGGAAAAGTTTTTGATAAAGCTAAAAAGTTCTTTGAATACGATGTGACACATTTCAAAACATCTGTACTTCCAAAGTTTAAATACAAACTTCAGATTTAAAAAAAAAATGACCAAGACTATAAACTTCTCGAGAGTTCGTTAAACATAGATACTTTAAAAGATAACTCCCAGTTTAACCGGCACATAAATAATATTAAAGTTTTAAAAATATACAGAGTAGTATCAAACGATAACACTTCAACAGAGCCAAACCCTTCCAATTCTTTACAAATTCTTTTGCTTCATGGAACAGAAGCACAAAACGTAGAAGGGATCCTAAAGACAGGATTTGAACCCTCAAAAAAAAGAAGTTGTGGACCTGGAGTGTATCTGACCGATAGTATAGAGTATGCATATGAATACGGTGAAAGTATTGCGACAGAAAATAACATTGTTAAAGTGTTTAGATACATTTTTGTGAACAAAGTCAAAAATCCTGGTGAACTACTGCCATACGACCAGTCTATAAGAAAAACAATTTTCAAATATTATTCAAAAAATGATCAGTTAGTAAAAACTTATACAAAAAATTTGAATAAACTTGTTTAAATTGAAGCGTCTACACTGGACTCGTTTGATAGTCAAAAAAGAAAAATTTTTAGAGATTCATTTCAACAAGAAGATAAACAAGAAAGTATAGCGTTGGCCCACCCAATCTGGTAGTGCCTGCTTATTTAATTGAAGTAGAAGAAAAAGCCAATTTAAAGGATATTGTTGAAGAAATACTTTATTATCGTTTAGAGATAGTAGTATATCGAAAACCGTATGCTAGTTCTACTACAAATCAGAAAATAAATGAAAGTGAAGGTTTAGAAAACTCCTCAACATTGGTAAGAGATGAGTTAATGAAAGAAATTAGAAAGTAATCATTATGAAATAGTTAGTGATCTCATTTCTAAGTTAGAAACTGAGATAAGTTCAACCATGAAACAACTATCTGTTCAATTAAGCAGCGTATTTGAATCTTCAAAAAATGACGAAAAAAGAAAATTTAGTACAGAGCTTTTGCAGAAAGACAATAATGATTACAATTTTATTTTGCGTTCATTCGGAAAGCTAGAAAATCTTCCAATAATCAGACAGTTATTCAAAGTTAGCCCTACTGAAAAACACGAAGTGACTAATTTTTAAGATAAATTCCTTTATCTACATGGAACTGAAGCGGATAAAGTTAAAACATCTTGATGAATGGTTATCCTGAAGATCATAATTCACTTACTACTTGGCTCTGGGATGAAATTTATTCAAATGCTAATTACTATCAAGTTGATATCACAATAAAAAAGCTGTCCTTTGTATTTGTTGTGTGTTCAGTAGACAACTATCATGATCAATATTTAAAAAGCAAGGAAGTTATTAGAGACAGCAGGGGAAGTTTAATAAGAGACTAATTATTTAATACTGAATATGCGAATTGAAGTGTCCATCGTCACGTGATCCCGGCTTACTTGGTTGTTTTTGAAATGAAACAGAAATAAAGGTGATAACTATTGATCGGATTGTCACTAGTTGAGCTATTTCTAGTGTAGCCTTTTAAGTGTTTATATTATGCATATTAAACTTTATGACTTAATACAAAAAGCTAAAAAAAGTTAAACAATATTTTTTTACCCATCCAATTTATAATTGTGCACTTTAACTTATTTGAACTATTTATAAATTCTAAAATAACTATTTTATATATAAAAAGTTTCCTAACATTAAAAAAAACTAGCACATTGCTATATTTTAACTATTTAAGTAAAAATGTACAAACTTTGTTCTGCTTTAAAGACCTTAGTTGTTTAATATCTTATAAACTATAAGCCTACTTGTTATTCAATATATTTGTATTGTTTATTCATGTTTGTATTATTTTGCTTATTCAAGTACTATTTTCACACAGTGGTCTGCCTGCAAGTGGTGCTGGTGGCGACGGTGTTCTTCGCTTTGAACAGGAGCAAGTGGATGGACCTGCGCCCTGGTGACGTCGCATGCGCCCTGTTTTGCGCCACCCACAAGTCCCTCACACTCGGTATTTGTAGTTTGATTTTTTACAAAGTCGTCAGTACGAAAACAAAATAGTGGTTTTTAAGTGTTGTTGTTTTATTGAAATTAGTTCTTTGTGGCTACTAATAGAAGAAAATCTGTTTACTTACGTTTTTGGTTTTGTAAATGAGGTGATTTAAAAATATGCGTACTATGATTCGATACTATTGAATAGTGTTGTAAATAATAAGTAGCTACTTTTTCTCCTTGATTTATTTTTAAAGTTTAATAGCCGTAAAAAAAAGTCTAACGCAATATCTATTTAAACTTATATTTTCAAGCATTCTGATGATAAAAGTACTATACATTGTGTCCATTAATATTTATTACACCTGGTGTTAATTTTCAATATTTCTTTTCTTTTATAACAAAATATTTAAAAACTACTAAATTAATTCATAGATGCTTGACATTCGTTCAGTTAAAATACCTTGCGATTCTAAGAAAAAAACCAAAAGTTTTGTATTAATTATTTTCAACAGCTTAACACTTTTCGCAACACAAACTTCTCTTATTACACGCGCAGGCATACCGATGATAAAGATAATCTACCTGGGATCGGAGTACCTGTCCTACCTGAGCATCCCCTTGCTGGTCTACCACCCCACGCAGATGCTGCTGGGCGGCCTCATGGTGCCCTCCATCAAAAACTGGATGAACAAGCAGCAGGAATCGTCGTTAAGTGTTTGAAATGTAATAATGAGAAAAAAAATTATTCGTGACTAATACTTGTTGTCGTTTCCTGTCGTTTTTAAACTCAAAGTTTTTCATAGTTTTAAATAAGAAGAAAGCAATGTTTTTGATTGTGAGATTTTAATCCTTATACGTTTATGCAGTTTTTTTTTGGTCTAGGGAGTATTTATATGATAAGTTTGGATAAGCTTTTAAGTTTTGATCACATATCACTAATAACAATCCTCTGTGAGCAATGTAAATTAGTTTGTACACGTTATATGAGTTAAATTTTTAAAACGTAAGAAATATTTATGTTATTTTCAATATTAATTTGTTAGCTTGTTCTTGAATATTTCTACCCTTTTCTAAGTAGTTAGGAATCTTATTATTTTTTAATTAAAGAAAACTAGTAAGCTTTAAAATTGCACTAAATTAAATTATTTGCACTGACTTATAATCTTAACAATTTATCAATTTATTCCAATGATTTATACACAATTTGTATATAATTAGTATATTTATAAACACCATCGTTGTTGTTGTACTTACTTGTTGTTATTACTTAAATCCTCATATAGAAAATGTATTTTTTAATCTGCTATTTTTGACTGCTTATATCATAATGTTCCACATTTCGCAGTTACATAGTTATATAGTACAAGCTTGTTTAATATCCACTTGCTTTGTGTTTAAGTTTTCGATGCAATTTTTTTTAATTTAGAAGCTATTCGTGTTTTATGTTGTTTTACCGAATTTTTATAGTTAACACCTTTTAATTTTTATTACTCAGCTTCTTTATACACACTTATTCGTCCAAAGTGCTATTAAAACTGCTTTGTTTCTTATTTAGTTCTAATAGTTTTTACATACACACTTCTTAAATAAAATTTAACTAATAACTTTTATTTATTAGAACCGAAATATTCTGATTCTACTTAAAACGCAAGAGTTTTAAGAAAATATTTACTCGAAAGTTTTATAAGTGAATTCAATTTAATTACAGTTAAATTGACAATTGTTTTACTAAAATAAATTATCTAATAAGTTTATCATTGAAAAAAATCAACTTAGGTTAATTAATAGTACCTAGTGAATGACATGGGTATTTGGCTTGTGTTACTATATGCTATTTAAATTATATGATTTTACACGCACTATTATTCTTTAAATACATGCACATAAACTTGTGTATGTATTAAACTGATTATTCATTACTAAAACTAAAAAGAATTGTATCCAAAATAAAAGTCTGCCGATTTCTTTTGTAATTTTTGAAGTATAACTTCAAAAATAATTTATTTCGAATAAGAAATAGAAACTAAATACAAAAAATACTGTGCTGGAAGGAATAGATTTGAGGCAATTTTCAATTAATTTGTATACTAAAAACTGAAAATAATTTCATTACGACTCACTACGGCAAAAAAGCTCTTGCCATAAATCAATTTATTACCTGTATACAAATGGCGATTTGGAAAAAGTAGTAAAATGAAAAAAATAAAGTTATCAACGAAGTTTAGAAAATAGAAACTGAAGATAATTTATTTATAGTTAAAATTAATTATTAAAACTAATTTAAATTAAATACTGCTATGTTTTGACTTCAACTATTTGATTTAATTTAAAATTTATTACTTGGTTTAATTGACTTGAAATCTTTAATCTAAAATTTTATAAAAAATAATACTTGGCACTTGAGTTTTAGAGTAAAAAACTTATGTGTCGGCACTTTTTCGAGCTTACTTCATATTCTCTGATAAAAAGACAAAGTAATCTTTAAACCATTGTTTAACATTTTTTAAAGAATAAAATAAGTTCAACTAAAGAGTTTAAAAACTTTAAAATGCATTAATTATAATTGCAGCTTTTACTCACCAATTATGCTTTAACATCGATATCCTACATCTTTCAAATTACTTAAATTGCCTGTGCTCAAGTTGCCGGTGATTGAGTTGCCTCTGCTCGAGTCGCGCCTGCTCTGCTTAGCTTTGTTTTCATTTTTTGTTTACAATAGTTCGTGGAATGGTACTTAAGCCTGTACTGTTTTAGGGAATTTTCAACTTAGCTTACTTAACGCAAGAAATTGATTTTGCGGTAATTCTTGAAGAAATTTTGCTTTTTGACTTCATTTGTGGCAGTCAGCTAAGAGTTTGTGGCAGTGTTGTAAGCAAAATTATTGTTTTCTGAATTGGAGTCTTATAAGAGATTTTGTTCTAAAAAATAACGAAAACGTTATAGATACTTAATTTTTTCTTACAAAATTTTTAGGTGTTGCTATTGCGGCAGTACAACACCCCACGCGACGCCCCTGGTTGCTACTAATTAAAATAATTTTAATAGAACTTAGTTATATAAAAGTAAAATGCAGAAGTTTTTTATCTGCGGGCGTAAGTTTTACAACCTTTGAAGAATAATAGTAGAACTTTTTACAGAAAAACATTTTACAAAAAAAAAAAAAATGAAAATTATACAAAAAACTTAAACGAGGTTATCTCTGTCTAGTAAAATTTATTATGACGTAGAGGATCACTTTTTAAAATTAAAAACAAAACAAAAGATTAACATTTAATCAAAAACAAATACTTTTGAGAGTAAATCGATTTCAGTAATTTGTGATGGATTCAAATCGGATTTTAGCTTCTTACCGGAAAAAGTGGAACAAGATCGCTCTTTGTAGAATTGAAAACGATTTAGTTAGTGAACAACTTTTAAGAAACAAGTTTCACCTTTCTGGAAATGTATTTAAGAGAAAAGTTACAAATAGAAAAGAACACAGTGCTAACTATTTGCTAGATAAAAATTTAGTCAATAAAAAAGTTATCTACGAGTCAGAAAACAGTATTGAACTAAATGTTATAAATAAAACTAGTCATAGAAGTAATAAAAATTTAAAAGCAAAATCTTTCAAATCTGAAATATTCAACTACAATGATAATCTAACTGGTACACTACGTGAAAGACAAGTATCAACACTTTCAAATCAAACTGAAAATGTGAGTCATTCTCCAAAAACTACAGAAAATCTGAACAAGATTTCAGATGTTTTGACACCCAAGCCTTTTCACAACGAATGTTTTGATGATAATATAAATTTTAATACGTCAACCAATTCAAACAAATTTGATACAACGGCTTTGAAAAATGTAAATCTTCAGCCACCTTTACGTAAGTATAAACTACCTAAAGGTGCTATCATTAAAAAGAAGAAAGATTCTAAAACAAAAATTGACAAGTCTTTTGAAGTTTATGCAAGCTCTGATAAAAACAAGGATACTAGCAAACCAAAGCAAAAAGTTAAAAATAAAAAATGGTACGACGACTTGCCAAAAATTTGCACTCCAAGAACGCCATATACTCCAGACGAGTACTCAGCTATGATAACGCCACAACCAAGCTACAATTACTTCTCTCCTCGGCCGAACGACCTGACAGATGTTGATAGCATGTCTGCATCTGAAAGACAACGTCGAGATGTTCTAGTGTTAGAGAGGCTTGCAGCTAAAATAACAGCGAGAGTTCAGAGAGAGAAAGCAGAAACAGAGCGAGAAATTTTGAGTGCAAACCAACCAAAGTCGTTTGAATGGCTGAATAAGAAACAAATCGGTTCGTGTGACAATTATACAATTTCACCTTCTTCCAAAAATAAACTTGAAGAAAAGTGCAATAAAAATGAAAATAACACTGGCTCATCTTCGCATCAATGCAGAAAACGTTCTAGCTCGTATGGAAGCAGAGAAAAATCGCTGTCATGTACAAGTAGAAATTATGACAAGTCTACTAATGACGAACGATACTTTAAAAGTCAAAAGCTTGAAAGTGAAGATTATGCAAACTGCAGAATGCCTTTAAAACGTAAAACATCTAGCAAGTGTTTTAATTTAGTTTTTTTAGATTTTACATTGTATCATTAAAATATAGTTAATTTATATTTAAGTTCCAGTTACAGTGACCTCTTGCTTATTTACGCACATTGTGTCTACAGAAAAAAATGCGTAAATATATGAGAGATCGTAAAGATACGAGAGGTACCAAATATACTTACTATAATAGCTGTTTTTTGGTATTGCTTCTAGTTAAAAGCAGACTGGGGACCTTACTACTTTTAACAGTTGTTTACTTTATTTATAAATATGAAAACCAAAGATAAAACTATACCTAAAAAAAAGATTTAAATTTATATAAAATAATAATACTTGTAGAAAAATTTTACTTATTTTAACAATTAGTAGATTTTATATTTATTTAATTTATATGTGACTTATTTGAAACTTTACTTTAATATTCTATTCTTTTTAGCAAATTCAATATATAATTAAGCACTTGTTTACAATTAAGAAATGGTGAGTTGTCTATATTCAAATTTGTTTCTATAGCCTTTTACAAAAATATGCTTTTGGTGCTGTAATGAATTTCTTCTTTTGAACGAAAATATATAAGATATATGAAAAAATTTTACAAAAAAATATTTATATTACTACAATTTTTTAAAATTTAATCTTTTATTGTTAACAAAATTTCTGATAAACACCCCCTTATTTAAAGTGTGCACAGAAATTAGTTTGCTGTATGCAACCATTTTGACGAGTTGTACAATTATTTCTAGGCATAATTTTAGTCCGAATTTTTAATCAAAATTACTATACTTAAAACATTTAGTTTACTTAGTGCAGTCACAAACAAACCATAATTAAAATCGTTTAATTATTGTATAATTGTGTGCACAAGACTTTTTTTCAGTTATCTTTTGTGCAGGAACTATCAAAAGTTATAGAACCTATGTTCTATATTTAAATTACTTTTATTGGTTATACTTAATATATTATGAAATAAGTTGATATAGTGTTTTGATTAATATAAAGTCTGTAGAAAACTTTAAAAATCATCTTATCGATAATTCAAAGACTTGGAAAATAATAAATAAGAAAGCTACTGTATTTCTATAATATATATTTGACTTAAAAATTTTTAAACATGAAACTTTGTTTTAAATTAGAAAGTCTTCGAGTTTTTTTTAGGTAAGATGTATATTTTGCTCAATTGAAAAACTAAAACTGTTCTAGGAACTAAAAAATACAGTGCGCATAAGAATAAATTAATAAGTTGTATGCTTACTTTTTATAAAAGAAAATAATATTTGTTAATTGAATTGCATTCTAAAACGAAAATGCTAATTACAGAAAAAAATTCACTTTTTCATAATATATCAAGTATAATTTTTAGAGCGCAGTCTTAAACAAGTTAGTAACTTAATTGATTAATTTTTGTTTTGTTTAAAGTTTGGTAAAAATTTACAATTTTGTTCATTTTACAAAATCAAAACAAAGTTATTACTGTCAAAAAAAGTTTATTCAAAGTAATTTCACTAATAAGAAAACTAAGGCTCAACTATTGCATAGGCATAAAATGTAAATATTTACATTAGTTTATTACTAGTAAAAATTCATTTTTAAACAAACGATGTTTTAAAGTAATTAACATTATTACAAAATATTTTAGAAGATGTATACGTTTAAATAGTTAAAAGTAATATAAGATTTTTGCCTTATACATCGTTTTTTAAATAGATCTTTAGGCTTTACAACAACAAAAAAGGCTATTTTATTTACTTAAAGGTATGGAATGAATTCGTCAAAAGGTTCAAACAAAAAAAAAGTAACACATAACTAACAAAACATTAATGTATTGAAATGCTTCTTAATAAAATTATTATATAAAACACAATTAATAGCAAATTATGATTATCACATAGCAATGATTTTAAAAAACACATGATTAATAAAATAAAATTATATTGAAGAAAAAGCGGAAAACTAGTTCATAACTGAAATTGTTTTCATTCTTCTAGTTCTTCGTCTTCTACGATTGTGCTTTCTCCTAATAAGTTGCACAGTTCTTTCAACCTTGCCTGCATCTTTGGTATGCCGGAAAGCTGTTGCTCCAAGTTCTACAGTTTAAATAAAAACTTAAAACTCCGTTTTGGAATAAACTTGTAAGCGCTACCTTTATTTCTTTTATAAAAGAAGTTACACATTGACATATTCATAAATGTATCATTTATGTATTTATGCAATTATAAAAACAAATCAGTAAAGTATTTAAATACAAATACAAACTAAAAAAATGTACTGAAGTGTTTTAATTCATCAACTTGATTACTTTGCCTTTTTTGTTAAATGTTCTAACAAAACAATACAACTAACTCTTTTTTCATCGTTGAGGGAAAGTCTCTTGTCAGTGTCAAGTTTGTCTAGCTTCCAGCCTCCTTCACCGTCAAACTGCAGTATGTGAGTGTGATATTTCCTGTTTGATATTTCACATGATCGGTATATATTATACAAATTGTGTTATTTGCTTTTAAATCAAGGTTTAAGTTTGTATAAAAGTTTTTCAGTTAAGTATATTGTTGAATTTAATATAAATTTTATTAGACCATATACGAAATATAGAAAATAAAAAGTTAAAAACTAGTTTGTATTAGTTTATTGAAAAATATTTAAACATAAATTTTCTTATGTGATGATAGCTTGCTGAAATTAATGAATTAATAAAAAATTTTTTTTTTTTTTGGTTGAAGTATTCATAGCGTTCTTCAAGTATAAACAAACAAATTCAATATAAAAAACTTTTTTTTATAAAAAGAAAAAAATAAATAAAACACTAAGATTTAAAATTAAGGGCTAAAAGTTTTTGTATATGTCATTCATTATTAGTAAAAACCGATACATTAAAAAAATCAAAATTTTTTTTAGCTATTTGTTTAAAAATTTAAAGTTTGTTCAACTACCCTGTAAATATTTTTGTTGATATCAAAAAAAAATTTTTTCTCTCTAAAACCTTTT
Organism: Thalia democratica; assembly: GCF_965202585.1. NCBI lineage: Eukaryota > Metazoa > Chordata > Thaliacea > Salpida > Salpidae > Thalia > Thalia democratica. The sequence goes on along the minus strand of NC_139173.1, from coordinate 21,969,334 downwards.
ATTTCAACTTCATTCAAACAAGCTTCGTATCTTATAATTGATATAACTTTGTTAAGTATAATTTAACGATGTTTAAAAAAAAATCTTTATAATTAAAAAAAATATTTTACTTTTAAAACATAATTCAATTATAAAAAAACAAACCATAGTGAGGGTCTGTGTGTGATGGTCAGCAGCGTGATACCTGCATCCTTCGCACATTGGAATATCTTCCCCTCTACATCAATCGACACCGCTGATGTGCACTCGTCCAGTAGCGCGTACATCGGCCTTTGTATTTTATTCAAATATAAAGTTCTAGTAACTTTAATTTTTTATATAAAAACTTGTTTCTAACACACAAAAACATACTTTTAAAGAAACTATCTTTGACTTCTACTTCGAAATAAAATGTTTTTATATTACAGAAACTTAACAATATGACAACTTAACAACAATTCTAGAAAAGCATTTCCTAAGACGCTTGTTTTTATGTATGTCCACTTTTTAATTTCCATAAAAGTTCAACTCACCTCTGATAGAACAGTCTGGCCATTCCCATCCTCTGTTTCTCGCCTCCCGATAAAACATCCTTCCAATCTGCCTCTGCGTCCCATCCTAAAACATATAACTTTGTTTATCAAAAAAAAATATTATTGTACAAAACATATTGCTGTGGAAACAATCCGAATAAATCAGTTTCTTGTGTGGTTTAAGGAAATAAACAAATAGTTGCAAAAAACAGCTAAATTTACTGGTGAAACTCTTTGATTAATTCAGTTTATTTCTTACTAAAACTATTGTTGAGGCATAAAAAATATGTAACAATAGTTTTCTTTTAATAAAATTATAAGTTTACAGTAAATTTTTCCAGCTATATTGAGCACATGATTAGAAGCTTAAGTTAACGCGTTTAGAATAAAAAAGTCGTGATAAGGTTTACTTTATACAATATAAACAAAACTTATAACTTCATATTAAAAATATAACAGTAAAAAGTACTTTATTTTTAAGCTTTAGTAGTTATTGTTTGATATATTAAAAATAGTTTTCTAAGGTTATTTGTAAGACTAACTTAAAAGTAATATATTTAGAGGTTGTAGCACTAATTTTTACAACTGCTTAAGCATAAATTTTGTGAAAAATTCTGGATAAGTAACTTTTTTAACACAATTATATTTTGACTGTTTATAATTATGTTAATACTTTATACTTTATGTTTACTTAAATATTTTTGTAGTATATTAATTTGTGTTTGTGCTGCTGTTTAATTACTACAGTAGTCTTAAACTAGAGTAAACAGTTACAAAAAAAGTAGTCAAAAAAAAATAGATTGGCATATTTTGAATCTTTTGATTTTTGTAAGCTTATTAATTACAGTTTAACCACTAAAACAAAAAATATTACGATAAATTATAAAAGTTTTCATATAATTATGTTTAGAAGGTCAAACATTTGTAGGTAGTTAGACTAAACTGTAACATGGTGACTTTTGATATTTTTAAAATGTTTTAATTACATTGCTTACCTTTGGAATATTTTACAGAAGCAAAACAAATATATTTTTAACACTATAAACCATCTTGACTCCTTTTCTTAGTTTTGAGATTAAAGGTCGCTGGGCTTAAATAAACCATGATGACTTGAAAAAAATTTAAGTTTTTATCTCATTAGAAGAACTGGTATGGCTACAAAACTAATATGTTTTTAAATTTCAAACCAACACACCTCCTTCCCTCTTAACAACGTGGAATAGGTGCACGGTGTGCATTATGGACTGCAGGTGCTCGTCAGTCACTCCCTTGGACCTCATCTCTTCAACGGTGTCCGGGTATATCACCTGCTCCCTCAAGCTACCTATCGTCATGTAGGGCCTGCAAAATAAGGTGTGAAGTTTCATAAATGTATGCTTACTTGTTTTTTCAAGTTTGTAAAACCTAAAACGCTCAGTTTTTTGAAAACTTCTAATGTAGTATAAATCAAAACAAATAAAAGTTGGTGTTAAAAAAAACTTAAAAAATTAATGATTAATTGTTAGCCTTTTAACTTAAGGTGTAATGTAAAAGTTTTATACTTGTAGCATTTTTTTGAAACCTACTCATTTTTTTACTTTATAAAACCTAAACTGCTAAAGTTTAAAGTAATAAAAGTAGCTATAACTGAAATTAATCTAGGAAGGTGTAAAAAGCTAGTTTACATTTCAGGCTTTCCTAGATACCGGAAAGTCTATTTTAGCTGTCAGGGAGAAATAACTAGTAGAAAGGGTATTAATTTTGAAATTCATGTCAAGGGAGGGATTAAGAAAAAAATCTATTTAGGAAACCCTGCTGTAAGTGCTATTTAATTAACAATTTCAACATGAATGTGCGTTAAACTAATTTTATAAAATTACAATAGTTTACATTTTTAAATTTCTTTATTTATTTGCTTATTAGAAACAACTGACCTCTGAGGGATGTAGAACATGGAGTTGGTGGGAGGCCTGCTCATCACTCCCCCGTACACCGGCCACAACCCTCCCAGCAGCCTGAACATGGAAGACTTGCCGCATCCGTTCGGACCGGTTATCAGCAGGTGCATGTCCTCGTTGACCTGATGGTTGAATTTTAATTAAAAAATTGATACCAACGAAAAATTCAAACTTCAAGTAGTTAATTTAAACAAAAGCTTAGCATAGCAGTTAGTTTGGTTAATTTGCAAAACTATTTGTTTATGCTAAAGTTTTTTTTTCAGATAAACTGTTTATTTTTACGTGTTTATGTGAGAACGATTTTTATCTTTTCTAACAAGTGTTTGTGGGTACTAATTCCTTTGTTCACTAGTTTTTGAACAACTTTTGTTATTTTTTAATAATTCTTGTTTCTACAACAATGCGTATTTAAAAAAAAAAAAGTTACATATTGTCAGATTACCCGTTTAGTAAGTATAGAATTTAATTTTTATATTTGTACTATAAGCTCTGTGTTTATTTTTGGTTTGGTTTTTTTTTCAAATGTAAACATAAGTACTTATTTAGTTGAATTAACTTTATAATTTGTCTAAAAATATCAATTACCTTAAAAACAGCATTTTACATACTTTAAAAAATATTTTTTTTTTTAACTTTGATAAAAACTTAATACTATTACTAAAGCAATCAGGTAAAAAATGTTGTATACAAAAAAAAATTAAAGTTGTATGTTCTAAAAATACTTAAACTTAAAATAAACGTTTACAACACAGTCCAGTATTTACTTAAAAGTAACATACTAATTAGTAACTGATTAGGTGTTTACCAAATATACAAACAAACAATTTATGTCAGTCAGATACGTTACACAATTTCAAAACGCATTCGAAAACAAAGGTCAAAAATTTATTATTTTCAAATAAAAACTTATTTTGCTGATTTTGAATATATAACAGTTAGATATGACAAAAACAAAATTCAGAGACTTAATTTTCTTATGCTCTTTGTTAAATAAATCTTAAAATATTTTTTATAAAATTAAAAGAGTTTAAAAAGTTTTTTTAAATATTTTAGGTACGAATAAAATCATATTTTGTAAAAATGAAGTAACAAACGCTTTGTGAAAAAAAAAAACGCTTTCAGCTACTTTAATATAAAACTTGTTTTAGTAGCAAAAATACTTACAAAAAAAATCATAATAAATTAACAAATAATTACGTTTTTCTAATATAAAATTAGCTTTTATAAACGTCGTTTATCAACAAAAGCATATAAAAATGATAAAAAGTGTCAACAAAAATTAAAGTTTTGAAAAAAACAAAACTAATATATTTTATTTTATTTTAAGTAAAGCCAACTGCAGGTTGTATGTAGTGAATAAAATAAAGACTGAAGTTGTACAGAACTCATAAAGATTTCACTATTTTTTTTTTGTTGGACAACTTTGAATTCTTTTAGTAAAATTAAAGTAGCAAATTTAAATAAAACTATAAGTATAAGTATTGATATCATTAAATGTTGCAGGAAACTGTAGATAAGCCTACGTCTTTTTGTACTTTGAGTGGAAAAAAGAGATGTATTTTAATCTTCAAGTCACAAGTACTTTACATATTTAAAAAGTTTCAAAACTATCTTGCTACTTGAACAGTTTTTACAATACATTACTTTTAGACAGTTAATAAAAATATGTATAAACTCTAGACTCCAGAGTATCAACCAACAAATTATAAAATACTTACACCTATAATTAAACTTAATACTTAATAAAAACGAGAAATAGTAGTTCTCATGTTGATTGTGTAGAAAGCTAAAACTTTACTAGTCGTGAACAATTCAAAATCTTAATGAAACGTTTATTAAATCTCATTTTAGTCAAAATAAAAAAAGCTTAAAAAAGGTCTTAGGCATATTTTAGGGTAGTTTTTTGACATATCTTGTCGGAGGGGGCCATAGCTTTTTTATATTTTAAGGAGGTCTTATGAAAAATAAAAAAAAGATTTTGTACAAAAATAAAACCACTTTGAAACATTTAAATGAAAAATCAAAAAACCTTCAAATTGAGGCTGTTAACAACTCGGTCGCCATTAGGTGTCACTATTGGTACCTTCTTCAGTTCTATTTCGCGCACACTGCTTTCCACTACACCTGTTTGTTTTGATTAGTTTATGTTATTTCTTTTAGTTAAAATGAAAATATTCACCTACAATAATGTGTGTTTATACTAACAAAAACAAACTAGTTCTTATCCAAAAAACTTATTGTTAACTTCATAAATCAAAATAGTTTAATAAAAGCTTTTTTTTGAATTCAATTTAAAGTTTATTTCGACCATTAGTTATTCAATTTTGACCTCAGTTATTTTGGGATCAACAACTTTTAGAGTTTATTTCGATAATTAGTTATTAAGGTTTTACTTAACAAAAAAAAACTACAAACAACTTATTCTTCATTATTTAAAAAATAATATTCAAGTACCCTTGATATCGAGATCGACAAATTTTTCGGAGCTGATTTGGTCTGATGAATTTATGCTTTCAACGTTCTTTTCGTACTTTCCCTGACTCACATCATCAAAAACTTCAAACATGTTTGAAACTCTCGCGGCATACCCAGCTAACTCGGTGATCTATGAAGCATAACAAATAAAATCTAAAAATAAGTTGCTATTTTCGAACAAAATCATAAATAAAAGTTCATAATTCATAATTTGTAGCAACATAGTACAAACTGTATAATCTAGCATGGTAGAAAAGCAAAAACTTGATTGAACTCTTAATTTCATATTATCTTTATTGAAAACCTAATTAAGAAAAAAAAGTTTAAACTAAGTTAATCGAAGCATCTTGAAAATCCCCTTAAGCATACAAAAAACTTAATTAAACATTTTTTTAAATAGATAACTAGTTATTAAACATACATTAGAAAATATTTAACATCAATTTAAAAAATAAAAATATTCTTGTCAATCACTTTATATTTAGCAAGTTTTTCAACATTCAACATCTTTTCAAACCTCCTTATAAGAGCTGATGATCCTCTCGAGGGCGTCTGCAGATGTGACCAGCAAGTTTCTCGCCGAGGTGAAGTTCTCCGTTCTGTAGCTCACCATTTCACTCTCGCTCATGTTCTGCCACTCCGAACGTACTTCCTCGCTTGCTGTTAGAATAATTTGTATTTTATTATGGTTTAAAGGAATTATTGAAGTTTTTATCCAACTAGTTTGAAGAAACACCATCAAATAGATAAAGTTTTAAGTTACAATCGGCTTAAATTTTTACTCAAATAGTGCTTCTATTTTAATAACAATGAATAATACTTTAGGCCATTTAAATTGTTTCTTATAAGAAAGGATTTTTAATTTAACCAACAAAAAAGTATAAATTAACAGAAACGAATATTTTTGTGCTCTAAATTCTTTCAAAGAACTTAAACATGAGTAATAAAAAAATGTCTAAAAAGTTACTATCGTCTTTTTAGATAAAAAATTCAAAGTTCACAGTTTTAAATCCTTATCAGTAAAAAAAAGTTATTATACTTTTTAGAACTAAATACATGCATGTTTTTCAAACTACGTATTTAATAGTTTTACATGAAAAAATTTAGAAAGTTAAATATTTAATTTTATTTTACTTTTATTTAGTCTTTTAAAACTTTAAACCAAGCTTTATATTTTATTTTACTTTTAGCTAAATTTGTTAATAAATGATAAAAATAAATAAATTACATTATTAAAAGTATGATTCCCGTGACTTGAGCTTCTTTTAGCTAACGTTTTAAAGCTGCTTTGATATTTTGGAATATAAATTGTCTTCCTTAACAAACTTCAAAACATTGCTTCACTACAAAGATTAATTTTAAATAAATAAATTTTTCTTTAGATCAGATCAAGTTTGAGCTAAAACCTTTTTGATATTATGTGGTAATTGTTTTAAAACTTTCTTCTTTAAGTTTAACTGCTTTTTTTTTGTAATTAAAATTTTGTATTCAGTAGTGATGTCTTTGGCCATATAATGTCACATGGGTTGTTGTTGATGGTTGGCAACTCAGTTTATTGCTCAATTATTAAAAAAACAAAAATTTAAATAAGTTAAATCAGATATAAAGGCTAGGTATCTGATAAAATTAATATGAAAAATAAAACTAATATTAACAAGATGCTCAAAACTATATATATATAGTTAAAAAAGTTAAAGAAGTCTTTGCACATGCTTGTTGAAAAAGTATTTAAGATCAACACCAAAATAACCAATCGAAGACATTAACTTAATACTATGACTCCTTTATTTACACAAAAAATATTTGCTTAAATATAATTTCTTTTAGTTTATACATTTCTTAAACTGCTTGGTCTGCGAGGGTTTTTAAACAAGTCTGGCCGGCGATTTCTTTTATAGCATATCAGGCCTGCTGATTATAAGTTTCAAAACCCACCGTTCTTGCTGTACCCTGTAGCGTTCATCAGCGGCACGGCGATGATGAGCATTCCCGCCGAGCTCCACACGTACTTCATGAAAAACTGCTCGAGCATGACGTACCACAGCCGCTTCACGTATATCTTGTTCTCCTGGCTACTCAGCGTGTTGTAGCATTTCGTCAGCAGGTTGTGCTCAACCTGAGTGTTTTTTAGAGTTTATACATAAAGTAGAAGATGTTGTAAACTATCAAGTGTATCAAAGCTTTTTTTATTGAATTTAGGGTGTTGATACTGACATTATAAAGGAGTTAGTGCTCAACTTGAGTCTTTTTAACTTTACCTTGGTGTGTTTTTGATGGATTATATATAAGTAAAAAATTGTTGCATCAAGCTAACACCAAGGATGTTAAAGTTTGTTAATTTAATTTCTGGCATTGATAATGACATTGTAAAGTAACTAAATTGTGCTCCACCTAATATTACATTTTTATTGGATTATTCACAAAATAGTAAGGTATAGTAGCTGAAAAAGATTTTTTTAAATTTGTTTTAATTTAGCTCAGACATTGTTACTGACATTACAATACAACTAGTGCTCAACCGGTGTAAAGTTTTAAAAGTATTGAATTATTACTGTGTTTTATTAAGTTGTGGATGTGTTTTTTTCAAATTACTAAAAAAATTTGAATTAATAACTTCAGAAAGTTTATGGCGAAGTTTGTTAAACTTATTCAAATGTTTTATATGTTTATTAACTCAGAAGAAACCTTTGAAGTAAGAAAAAAACAAAGAACTAAATAAGCTTTTAAACTGTTTAAAAATAAAAATCTAGGTATCTTTTAAACTTGAAAACAAACTTTTAACATAGATTCTCTTAACATAAAATAATGTTATACCACCTTTTCTCCTCCATAAAACGCGATTTCTTCAGCATTCTGGATGACTCTGGAGTGGATGTAACGCAGGTATCCCTTCCTCTGCTGCCTGACAGCGATGAGCTGGCCGAACTTGGGCGACAGGGCTCTGAGGACGTTGACTGTCACCAGCGTTGTTACAAACGACACAGCCGTGGAAAACCTTGAATTTTTATTAAATTTCGTGTAAATAGTAGAGACCTAAGTACAATTGTTTTTTAATTTAATATTTTTTAATATTATAATACTCTATAAGTACAGTTAAAAAAACAAAAACTTAACAAAATAGTTGTTTAAATTGATATTTGTTATAAAAATTAACTGCTATTTCAAACTTTATGCATTTTTCTATTAGTACTATTTGTTTACTGGTACAGATAATATAATGAAAATAACTGATTGTATAAAAGTAAAACAGAAAGCTTATTTTAAGTAAAAAGCTTTAATACTCTTAACACAACATCTATCTGTTGTTATATAATTAATAATAAAGTATTAGATAGACAAGATGGTCAAAATGTAAAAGATGGTATAAGGTAATAAAAATTTACAAAATTGGAGCATAAAAAAAAATCTAAACAAAAGATTACTTCCAGTCGCTGCCGGACTCGTTGGACTTGAGCACGAGGGCCCTGGATATGAGGACGACGTCGAGGACGGGTTTGGTGAGGTGGGAGTACAAGTGGGCGAGCATGGAGGCGAAGTCCTGGATGTCGTCCGTCATGCACTGGTCCGCGTTGGCAATCCTGCTGTCCATGTTGTTCATCCTGCATAAGAATGTTTGTGGTTAAAATTTATGTGAATAGATGTGTGGTTAAAATAAAGAGAGTTTTATTGGAATTTAGCATGGAAGCAGAAGCCTGGACTTTTGTTAGCCGTGAGACAAGCTCAAGTTTAACAAAGGGTTGACCATGCCAATTCGATCATCAGGTCACAAGCTTCATCGGTCTCAGTCTACCAAAAGCTTGTGATCTGATGATCGAATTGGCATAGTCAACCCTTTGTTAAACTTATGGAATTTGTGGTGAACTAGTCTGGTTAAATGCTAAATTGTTTAACTTATTGTTAAAGTAGTTAAAGAGCAATTTTATGAGTCTAATAGCAGGACAGTAACAAATCTAAGCGCAAATATTGTTCTCTGTACAAAATACAAATGTTGAAGTTGACTGTTTATGTAATGTTATAATAAACAAGGTTGGTTTAAACTTAAGGTTTTTTTTCTTATACAAAGCAGGAGTTGTTGTATTTTATGTAAAATTTACTGTCTTAAATATTAAAGGTTCTTAAATTCATTAGTGAAAGATTAGGTTTTCTACAATGTAACTTTTTAAAAGTATTACATTTTAACACTATAAGTATATATTTTTTGCTGTTTTTGTTTAAATACATTCAAAATCAAAAGTTATGAAATAAATTGAACATAACATATTTAAAGAAAGTTGAAAAATTAAATTCTTTTAAACAAAAAACTTGATTTTTAAAAACTAAGTAGTATTTAAATTTTGTCTAACAATTATTCAAAAAAAAAATTGGTTCAAAACCTATTAATGTGCTTTTTAATAACACTTCAAAAAAAACCGGTTAGATATACTTGGGACAACAAAAAAACTTATTTAGTAAAACAGTTGTACGAATAATGTTTAAATAAACAATGTATGTGCATTTTAATTATATCCTCATCTTTAATATCTAAATCTTTGTGGAATTACTTTTTCTAATTTAAAATACTCTTCTATTTAAAGTTTTCAAACCTGTAGTATGTCTGATTTTTGAAGTACTGGCTGTAGGCTTTGTTTACCAATTTTGTTCTGAATGCGAGCGCCTGTTTGCTTTCACAATACCGAATCAAACTGTTGGTGAAGGTAGCAGGTATGGCAACTCCAAGCCACTTTAGTAAGTCATACACAAATCCATGGAGGTCTTTCTTCACTGTAGCATTTTGAAGCAGATTTAAAAGTAAGAAACTTATGACTTTAAACTTTTTGTAAATGAAATAAGTTGAACTTTAAATTCGACAAAAAAAAATTAAGAATTATAAAATAATAACTTATTAAAACTACCTTAAAAACAAACTTGTCAAAATTATCAAAGAGAATATTATTTTGTTTAAGTGATTTTTTTTTTACTACAGTAAAATAAACTAAAGTTTATAAGTTCTACTTTAAATTTAAATTCTAATAAAAAGTAAATTTGAAAACAAAAAAAAGTTCCTTTACACAGCTGAAAAAAATAATTTAGTTTATCAAAGACTTAATAGTCTTTTTTAATTATTTACTTGAAATTTTAAAAAAATATTATAAACTTTAAACTAAGTCATTAAAAATATTTCATTTAAATACTTTCAGAACAAAAAATTAAACATTTCAAATTGGAAAATTATTTCATTTTATGTAACAAAGCTATTAAGTGTTTAACTGTATTTGTTTTAAAAAGAATATAAAAATATTATTTATATCTAAATTTATAACTATTTTATTCGTATTCAAAGTAATGTACTTTACTCACCTATGAATCTGACCATGCGGCCGTCAAGCTCGGCAACATAAATTGAAAGAAAAGTTCGAACTACTAGTGTTAAGGAATGAATAACCAGCCACAGGAACTCTTTGCTCATCACGCTTGGAATGAGTATTTTGAGAAGGTATTTCATTCGCTTGAAGAAGAGGCGGTCAACGCCAATTTTTTTCTTCTTATTTAGCTATATAAAAAAAAATTATAATTGTACAAGCTTAATAGTCTTTAGTTACATTACAAAAAAAAGGTAATGAAGTTAAATTCTAAGCTTTAAAAAATATTAAAATAACAAGACTTTATTAAATAAAATTAACAATTAAGTGAAAAAATAAAAACTCTAAATTCAAATAGAATTTTTAAAAACTTATAAGTTTAAGCCTGTATAATACACAAATTCTTATCATGTAACAAAATATAAGTTGAAACAACGTAGGTATTTCAAGTAACTTAAATTTAAAAGTGTATATGTAGTTTAAAACTTTTATTGTTTTATTGTAGCAAAATTCTTAAAACTAAACTACTGTGTTGTATTATAACAGATTCAAAAACAAGCTTAACTAATTCTACTATACACGTATACTATAGAGCTGAAATATTTTTATAAAACTTCATTTAATATTACTTAACGTTACAACTGAAAACTGGTAAAAAATCTACTAATATAAAATGACCTATCTACAGTATTAGATAAATGATCATACAATTTTCTCACTTAATCAAACTTATAACTACATATAGGTATAATTTGATGAAAAGTGGTCCTGTTATACCTGACAAAGACTTATTTTATTAATACAAAGCAAGTGAAAAGTAAAGAAAGCTACAAATACTCATGTAGAATTTAACAAGTTATTTTATTAAGTAATAGACATGAATTATTTTACAATACAATTGGAACTGTTAATCAGAAAGTAAATAAAAAGTTATTTGAATAGTTACCATATGTACATTTACTACTGTATACCAAACAGTTACTTATATACGTTATTTACTAAACAGTAATTTGAATATAAGAAAATAATGTTGCCGTTTCTATAACTTTTTTTGTTTCATTTTTCATTTATTCTTCTTAAGATGCAAGCTAAAAATTCTATATAAGTTAATTATACACTTTTTCTAATATAATAGTAATTAATAATGAGAACTTTTGAAAAACTTATAAAGAAGATATAGTTTTTAACTCATATTTAAAAAATAGTCTTAATTTGTAGGTTTTTAACTGAAAATGCTAAAAAAGACAAATAATAATGGTATATGATTTCAAAAACAGTATTTAACCCAGTTTCTGAAAATAGAAATCATATCAAAAAATAACTTTTACAAACATTAAAAATAAATATAGTGAAAATTTTACAGTAAAATTTAAATATTTAGCAAGATTTCAAACAAACATTTCATCATGAATTTTTTATAATGTCAATTTATGAAAACAGAACAGCTTAATTTTAATAATCTCAGTCTTTAATTAACTTTAATTGTATCCATCTTGCATAAAGCTTTAAAGTGTTTTTATTTTATAAAAAAAATATATATTTTTATTAAATACTAAGTACTAGTCTAACTCTTTATATATGTATATATAGAATTAAGTAATTTAACTTGATAAATCAAATCTTTCACACTGAGCCCACCTTAAGAGCTTTTTTAATAAAAAAGTTTATTTCAAGATGTAAAACTTTAAGGACTCGAGTTTCATGCTTATGCACTCATCAACTTCATAACAAGTTCAAAATAAAGCACAAAACAAAACACACAAAATTTATTTTCAACTTGTTTTGAAGTTGATGAGTGCATAAGCACGAAACTCGAGTCCTTCAAGTTTTACATCTTGAAATAAACCTTTATATATATATATATATATATAGAAATAACATACACAAAATAAACTTTTGCTTGGTACAGCTGTTTCTGCGTTTAATACGCGTCCTCAGCCAAGTTTTATTCAATGAAAAGCAAACTTGTAAGTACAGCAATAAAATTATACAAAATTAGGTATTACGTAATAATAGATAGTTGATTTTAGACAAAATTATTAACAGAGTTTTTAGATAAATTGCTTTCTATAATGTATGCATCCAGTTTGTAATTCGTTTCTTTTGTTTAAAGATTCAGATTTCTTAACTTTTAAAATTTCAATTTTTTCCGCATTGCACAATTTACATCCGTTTTTTAAACTGTATTTATTTTTCGTTCTTGTTAATATTTCCCACTGAATTTTAAAATTAACTTCGTCATTTTTTAGTTTCCAAATGTACTGCGATAAAGTTGTCGTATTTTTATGTTTTTCGTGTTTGAAGCTGTACTTGTGCTTTGTGTAGCTTTTCTTGAACGATAGTCCAGTCGAGCCTACATAAAACTTGGTCTGGTTATCAGTTATGACTGTCGCTTTATATATAACATTTTCCATCAGGCAACTTCCATTTACCGGGCATTCTTGTTTTTTGCAGTCACACATTCGCCTCTCTTTGTACTGCGTGTCTAACATCTTTCGATTGTGTGCCATTATAAGTTGTTTCATGTTTGGCATGCAGGAGTAGGACACTTTTAGTGTCTTCCTGTTAAAAACTTTACAATATGGATGGTTTTCAGTAAAGTTCTTGTCCACAATCTCTAGGAAGCGCTTCCCAACCCGTGTTGCCACACTTTTGCAGAATGGAGCGTTGAAATATAAAATATTTCTTCTCCTTCTTTTCTTGTTGTTACCCTTCTCGTTTTTGTGGCTATAGGCTAACTCGTGATCGTATCCACTTTCTCTTATAGCTTCCTGGTATTGTTGGGTTGTTTCCTTAAAAATGCTTATATATATATATATATATAATTTATTGGAAAAGTACGATTTTGAAAATACTGATACATATGTTTCATAAAGCTTATATTTTTCATAAAGCTCTATTTATTCATCGGCAAGTGTAGAAAGTATTCAAATTTGAATAATAATCTTGTTATATATATATATATATACTTTTTACTAAAAATAACATTTGATCTTATATAAAAGCTTGAAGTACAAACTACAAGCCACTTTTAATAGAATTAAAAAATGTTGTTTAACTTTTGAGATATTGTAATTTTTATAAAAAGTTTGCAATACAAACGTATGGAACGCTAAATTTTTAGGGTCAATTTTCTAGGAAATTTAAAAAATTACTAAAAACCTATCTTCTCCTTCATTTTTTGAGCTAAAGACCTCAAAATTTCAGGAAATGTTCCTTTTATAATTTAAAAGACTTTAAATGTTGGAATTTCAAAATTTTTTAAAAATAAAAACTCTAGATAAAAATTACAAAAAAGTAGGTGGTTTTTTTTTAATAAAAATTTTATTTTTCCAAATTAAAATAATTCCTGCATTCTAATATTTTAAAATTTAATAATACACTTTCTGTAAAAATTTGAAGAAGATTGCTTAAAAAATGAAGGAGGAGATAGATTTTTAGTGAAATGGTCTTTTTTTGCGTTTTTAGTTTACACCTCCAATTAGAAACCTATTTAGGTCACCGACTTTGACCGCTCATATATCAAAAAAATACTTTAAATTTTTTCAAGCCGTTAAAAATGTCTGATAGCTCAGATAAAACTCTATAAAATAAGATCAACTTGTAAAAACCAAGGTGGACCTCCCTATGCCCTTAAATACATTGTTATAAATTAAGATATTTGCATTTTTTAAAAGAATTTTGACTGTTATAAAATGGCCATTCTATTAGAAAAGGTGAGTTTTATTATAAACATATGATAATGGCTACTTGTCAAAATCAAATATTAAAGGAAGAATTTCAATCAATGAAGAAAGGTTTGACAATAGAAATGAAAATCATGCAAAGGAACGAAAATTTGGATGAAATAAAAGAAAAGTTTTAGGTGAAAAAAATAGTTTGCTTAAAATTGTTGAAGATAAAAAGAAATTTAAATCAGATGAACTAAAGCAATAGACTTCATGAACAAAAAATTTGAACTTGTTATGAATGAAAGCAAGTAAGTAATGTCAGCATGTAGGCAAAGTCAGCATGTAGGTGGATAAAATCAAATATTAAATGTTCAGTTAAAGGAAATGAAGAATGAGACTACTAGTTTAATTTCACAAGAAGTTTACTTGAAAAAATCTGAAAGGTAAAAAAGTAGAGATTTGTGAAGTTCCCTTTGCAAAAATGAGAAGGTAATTGACTTGGCTGTAAAAGTAATGACTAATGTTGATTCTCAGCTGATGGAAAAGAATATAAAATATCCTAGAAGACTGATAAAAAAAGACAAAAATATTGCTACATTATATGGTCCTATCTTAGTTAGATTAAAAAACTTTGGTCAAAAAAACTACATATTTAAAAATAAAAAAAACATTGCAGAAGCTAAAGTTGAAAAGGTATCAATAATGCTAAAAAAGTTTTTATTAATGAAAATCAAAAATACAAAATCAAATCCCAAATACAAAAAACTGTTCTATCATGCCAATTTTTTCAGGTAACAATACAACTGGAGATATGTTTGGACAACAAATGGAATGGTTTTTCTCACGAAAACTGAAAGTTCTGATGCAGTCCCTTATCAAAATCTTGTAGATTTAGAAAAAATAGTTTGTTAGATGAAAACTATCTGATTTTATTTATAAAGAACAGTAAGTATGATGTCTATTAATAATACAATGTGTATGTATATATGTTTAGTTTGTAAAAAGAATGTTAACAGTAATTGTATTTGTTGTAATAAACCCTATTTTTGTTATAGTTGTTTAGTGTAGGCAATACCTTTTAGTTTAGTGAATAAATAAAAATTAAATGACCTTTATTTTTGTAATGATACTACTTAAAGTTAAATTTTCAAGTAGAGCAGACAAATAGACAGAAAGCAACACAGAAGTCACCTTTATTCACCAAAGCTTTGAGCAAAGCAGTTTTATAGGTAAATGGTACTCAAGCTATTTAAATTTAAGAAGAAATATTTCTTTTTTGGTTTTGTCACTTTTGATGAATAAAATGTTTTAGGTAAAGCTTTACCACTGAATGAGCTGTGCCTTTGTCATACTAGGATCTAAAGTAAAAGTGTATGACGCCACAAGCTATACTAACTAACTTTTTTAAACTGCAGGTAACTTTGTTGTTTTTACTTAAAAAACTTTTTTGTATATTAACACAGACATACTGAGCTAAATATAGTGTTAAAAAGAATTAATCTACAGTGTGTGATTTTTAAAGTGAACATAACCCTATCTTTAAAAGTAAAAAAACATGTATCAAATTAAAACAAAATGCTATTTTACAAGTGTAATATTTTTCTTAATATAAATAGTTAAATATTTTTAGTTGTTAACTGAAAAAAGCAAAGCAAATTAATCACATTTTAGACTGCTAGAATAAAAATTTGAATGAGTAGAAAAACAATCTTATACAAACTTTATAAACTAATATAAACTTAGTATAAATAGAAAAACAAACTTTAAAACTTTTAGCTAAAAGTTTTAGTTCATCTTCTTCAGTGTTCTTCTTTTTTGAGCTTGCATATCTGAAAATAATAACTATTTTTTTAAAAATATAATTAACCATTTTTTATTTTAATATCATTTTTTATTTAGCTAAGAAAATTTAAAGAAAATTTCATATTATTTTGAAAATTCATTAACTATAAAATAAAACCCAACTGTTTGTAAATTAAAATTAACAATTTATAAGTTAGTTGGTAACAAAAAATATGTAAAATGATTTAAAATATAATGTAATTAAATACTATTTGTATTCAAAAGTATACATGTATATTTAGATAAAACAAACTTAGCATGTGAAATAGTTTTATCTATAATATATAAAACATACTTATAGAAGTGCTTGGTTCCATACAAAACTAGTGATGCTATTGCTGTTCGCTTTATTATCTTTTTATGTCTTGCTGTAAATGAAACAAACTCAGCGGTTTTTATCATTAATAAATCCTGAATCATTCTAACGATTTGGTGATTTATTGTACCATAAAATACTATAGAACATTCTTTGATTGATTCATCTGTGCTTTAGAGTAGTTTTTGATAATTTTATTTGCAGAATGATTGTTTAGCATATGGTTGCTTCTATGGTAATTTACCTAAAAAAAAATTCTGTGGATTCAAACTTACATAAGGGACAAATAAACAATTGAAACTAATAAATATTTGCTTAAAAACAGTTAATAAGAAAAAAAAAAGCTAAAAAACCTGTTTTAAATTTAAAATAAAACGTTTAAACATTTATTAAGGCAATTCTTTTCACTTTAAACAAATAGAAATTTATATAAAATCGAACTGATTACTTTCTAAGACTTTGTAATCTAACCACTAGTTACACTTTATGTATGTACAAAGAATATAAACTTGGTATAGACGTTTTAAGATAGGAAAAACTTAAAATATAATTAAAATATCATCATTTTTTTTTATTAAAGTTTATTTTACTTTTATAAAAAATACATATTACCATAAACAATGTAGTTTAAGAATTATAATTTTTATTCCTAATATTTGTTTTTTTTTTTTGTGCGAAACATCGTTTTTAAAATAACTTAAAACTTTAAACAAGTTTTCATATTCTTAATTACTTTTTATATATTTATTAAGTTGATTAAACAATTAACATTTATTTTTAATTACATGTAACACTAAATAAATATGTAACAGTCATGAAAAATATCATTAAAAAATTAAGTAAAAACAAATTTTACTCAAAATTTTTAATTAAAAACAAAACAAATTTTAAATTTAGAAGCAGCGTCGTACAGTTTTATTGTGCACTTATTTTTATTGGCGAAAGAGATATATTTAAGGCTATAGTTAAATTCTATCTTTTGTAAATTTCCATGACTCACTATTTGGTTTTCTTTATACTGTGCAAAATTCATGATTGAACAGCAAATTCAATATTTCTCATCTATTAGTTGAGATTTCTTTATTTGTTTTCTAAAAATCAAAACATATAATGTTTTTGCTCTTCAATCATGAATTTTGCAATGTATAAAGATAACCAAATAGTGAGTCATGGAAAATTTACAAAAGATAGAATTTAACTATTGCCTTAAAGATATCCCTTTCGCCAATAAAAATGAGTGCACAATCAAACTGTGAGAGACGCTGCATCTAAATTTAAAATTTGTTTTGTTTTTAAGTAAAAATTTTGATTAAAAATTGTTTTTATTTAACTGTTTAAATGCTATTTTCCATGACTGTTACATACCTTTTTAGATTTATTTAAGCACTGACGAAGTCTTTGACCGAAACTTGGTTTGTAAAATAAAGTCTTGAAAGAATGAATACAAATTAAAACTTGAAAACTTTAAAAAAATTAATGGATTAAAACTAGCAATGTATTATTTATAAAAAAAAAACTATAAACTTTTAAACATTAATAATTGCCAAAAGTTTAAATATAATGAATCAAAGTTTTAATTATACAAACGGAAAATGTCTGCATTAAGAAGATCAAATTTCTAGTAATGTCATTTATAGAGTTTTTTTGAAATTATTGCTTTCTGTTTTTTTTTTTTGGCGAAAAATCATTAAGACTCTTTTATCATCGAAAAATAAATATTTTTAAGAGTTATTTACCATAAAAATAAATCAAAAACAAAAAAAAATTGTTTAAATTTCATTAAAATAAAAATTAGCTTGTTAAGTTTAATTTGAGTGTTTTGTCAGACTTACTATTTTTCTAGTTAAAAATTGTTTAAGTTGTATTATATTACACTTCTATTATCATTTTGTTTAAATAACGTTTTGTTTCCATGTCTAAAATTTTTGTTGAACATGGAACTTTTGTTTAAAAAAAAATATTTGTTTATAATTTGTTTATGTAATTGATACTTTTTATCATGTTATACTTTTTTTACATTATAGTTTATTGAGCGACAAAAAATATTTGATCCTAGGTCTTGGTGCACGAAAAATCTTTCAGTTATCGAATCGCACACTACTTCGATACCTTTTAACGTCTTGTTTAGGACTAATTTCATTTTAGATTACTAGCAATTATTTTAACTAAATATTTACTACTGTTTATATTTTTATAGTTTTTTTACTTGTATTTATATAAATGTGTTTGGTTTTTATTTTTTTCTACTGATTAAAAACTATGTAGCTTTTTTTATAATTTAATCTAATTCTCTTTCTTATAAGTAAAATTGTAAATTTAATAATACAATTCCGTTTCTTTAAGTAGATGTTTTAAATTTAGTAAAATTATTTCAATTTATTTTTATTTTTCTAAACTGTTAAAAATTTTTAAAGTTTTCTTTTAAACACTTTATTTACTTGAATTGTTTTTAAATCGTTAAACTACTTATGTCATTTAATTATTTTGTAATCTTTGCGAAAGGCTTTTAGTAATTTAATAATATTTAGTATGAAACATTATTTTATTCCCATGAAAAATAGTGTGCTAGTTATATAATTCAACTTTCTTAGATACATACTAAGATTTTTTTTGATTGAAGTTAACTTTTTAATATTAAGAAAATACACCATTAACTTTAAGGCGTTAATAAAATTTAAATTGTAATTAAAGCATAGTCCAACATTTAAATCACATTTATCACAATCCAACCTTATTTTATTGGTTTTTCACTAAGCTACAAGTTGCTTTTTATAGATTTTTAAAATTCAAAATATTTTTTAGATATTGTTGGTCGAAGTCAGAGACTAAAATACGTTCCTTAAGGAAGGCGCAAACTAAAACAGCAAAGAAGTAGAAATCACTAAAAGTATATCTCCTAGTTTTTTGAGTTAACTATCTTAAACTTTCAGGAAATGTTCCTTTCAATATATTTTTTTTTAAAGGTAGAAAAACATCAGAAAATACTCACTCTCCCCTCTGCAACGATAAACGTTTTCTGAAGGTCAAGCAAGTGAGTTTGAGCTCATCACATGTTATTCCACCTGCCCTATCTTTAAATTTACTAAGAAAAAAAAAACCTTTTAACTAAAAATAAAAATGTCTATGTAATAATAAAAGAAAAAAAAATTAACTAACTGAAATAATAACTAATCCTAACCCTTTATTGAAAAAAACCTTTGGTGACACTTCATTTAGCAAACACTCACAAGGTTAAAATCTCAACACTAAAAACCACAAAGTGTGGGAAAATCATGAAGCTCAAATCCCCAAGTAAGTAAGCCGACAAAACACACCAACAATCCAATCATGTGATCACTGCCACCAGTGTGAACTCACAATCAGCTGTTGCAAACTCAAATAAACAAATATCTAATTAAAAGTATTTAGTTCTAAAAACATAAAAAACTAACTAGAATAAAGAAATACTGTAGTATGAAAAAAAATACTACTTGTATGGATAATAATATATACATATATATCAACAATAAAGTCAATAAATAATAAGAGTTTTTAAAATTTGTAAGTATTAAGTTTTTTTTTTTTTTTTTACTTTTTTTGAGTTTGTACAAAACTCAAAAAATAATAATAAAAATAAAATAAAAAATAAACAAATAAAATAAGTAAACATAAAATAAATAAAATATTAAATAAAATTAAAAAAAAAAAAAAACTAAAATTAAAAAATAAAAAATTAAAAAAATAAATAAAAATTTTGTATCAAATTTATACTTATACATCTAATTTCTAATAAAAAACATAAAAAACTATCTTAAATCTAACACAATAACAAAATAAAAACAAGTAAAATAACTCAACAATAAACAAATTTATTACAATAATTTATAACAATCACTCATTCATTACCAGGACAATTATAAAGTAAAGACCTAAACATCACAATCTGATGCCCAAATAACATAAATCAAATTTCAACTCAAACAAAACATTAGAAGATTCTTCAGAACAAAATTTTAAAAAAGTTCAAAAATAAATATTTTTATGACAAAAAAAAAAAACTGCTTTTTTGTTTATTTTTATTGTATTTATTCTTTTAAGATTTTATTATACAAATTAAGTTTCTAATCAAAGGCCTTGTCAGTGCTTAAACAAAAAATCTAAGTAAATATGTAACAGTAATGAAAAATAGTAATTAAACAATTAAATAAAATTAAACTTTTACTTAAGAGCAATATAAAGTTAAATTTTTATCTTAAGCTTGAATTTATGGTGAAGTTTAAGTTAAGTTTTGAAATCAATATAATAATAATAATAATAATAATAATAATAAGAACCTATAAGCAGGCTTATTTTTCCTAGTGAGTTTTCAAAATAAACATTGCTTAAGTAAAAATGTAATTAATAGTGTTAGCGTTTTAAGTTGAGATACATCTTAATGTAGCTAATTTTGATTGTGACAACTATCAAACATTTGAAAAATTATATGCTTTTACAGGCTTGCCACACACTCATTGAAACTCAGGAAATTTTTAAGTTATAGAAAATCTCAAGGAAAATCGTTTCTTTTTTTAACTCAAGAAAACTCAGGGCAGTCTTTGTTTTCAAAAAATCTTAGGGAAAATTTTTGCTCAGCTAGAATGAGATTTAGTTTGTCCACTTTCAATATTTTGTTCAAAAAAAAATTTATATTTAAGTGCTTATTTAGAAATGTTTTAGTCTCGCGGCTAGTTCTCCAATATTCTTAGAATTATCATTGTAATTTTTTAATAAATTTTATTGATTTGAACAAAACTCAAGAAAGTTTAAGGTTACTCAGGGAAGTTTCTGGTCACTCAGGGAAGATTTTTTGACTCAAAGAGAGGCAACCCTGTTTCTAATAACTAAAAAAATTTGAAATTTCTGAAATGCATTTTAAAAAAACTTTCAGTCAAGAAAATAATAGCAAAATATAAACTTTTTAAGAGCATGCATAAAACTTATTATTAAATAAATTACAAACAACTTAAGTTTTGAAGTGTTGTTATTTTAAGTGTAGGCAGGAGTAAAAGAGTTTGTACTATTTTTATGTAAGTTATCCTTTCTGTTCTTTAGAAACTTTATTTTTCTAGTATGCAAGTACTGCAATTACTTTGTGCGTTTTTGGCTTTGCCAATATGGTGGATTATTTCCCAATCAATTTTATAATCAATGTTGTTTTTTCATGTTTCCAGATGTACTTTGATATTTCTGTACTGTTTATTTTAAAATCTTTTGAACATTTTTTTAATAATTTTTCCTACACAATTTTCTAAATATTGCAAGGAACATTTCCTTGGTTAATATCTTAAAAAAACGTAGAAGATAGATTTTTTGTGAAACAGTCTTTTTTGCTGTAAGTTTTTGTTATTCGCCCATAAGGAACTTATTGTTGCCTCTGACTTGGACCTGCTATATCTCAAAAATTACTTTGAACTTTTTAAGATCTGTAAAAAGCATCTTGTAGCTTAGTTAAAACATGCTTAGTGTATAAAGTAAGATCAAAGTGTGCAAAAAAGTGATTTACACCTCTATGCCCTTAAGACTTAAAATGTTGCATTTTTTAAAATATAAAAAAGTCCTGCATTAAATCAATTTGAATATTAGTTTGTGACTTACTGTGATATTTGAAAGAGATTGGCTAAAAAAGTAGGATTAGATATATTTTTAGTGAAATATTTCTTTTTTGCATTTTTAGTTTGCACGTTTATTAAGGAAAGTATTTAGGTCACCAACTTTGATCGCTTATATCTTAAAAGTTAATTTGAATATTTTTAAGCTGTAAAATGTGTGTGATAGCTCTGATTTAAGTTTACAAAATAAGATCAACTTGTCAATCTCCCTCTCCCCTACGCCCTTATTTATGTTTTAATTTTAGCCAATATGATCTTTTTTTGTTATTTTTAGTTTTTAGTCTCTTGTTATGTGTCCTTCAGTTTAAGTGGCCTAGGTTTTGATGCTTTGGTTCGTCATATTGACAATAAACTTGCAATAATGATAATTAATTATTTCTAGTAGGTACTGCTATAAATGCATTATTTTAATAAATTTTAATTAAGTAAATACGGTCAGTACATAAAAGTTTATATCAGAGGTTCTTTTAAAAAAGTTTACAAATAAGTTCTTTAGTTCTTTTTCTAAATACAATACTGCATGTTTGAAAAATATTTATTAAACATTTGCTAATTATTCTATTTAAACATTTTTTTTTATTAAAGTGTCTGTTTTCTTTTAGTGTTGTCACATAGAACTTTTTCTTAGTAAAACTGAATAAAAGACTGCCTATTTCTGTTTTTATTAATAAAATTTTGTTAAAAAAACAGTTTACAAAGTTGTTGTACGTTAATCGTAAATAAGTTTTCATTACTTGAATTTGCTCATTTGTTTTGAGTTTTAATATTTACCAGATATATATGACTTTTAAAAAATATAGTTATTAGAATGAGTGTATAATCAGTTTTGATACAAGTTTTTTTTTAAGATAAAATATAATTTAGAATTTACTGGTTTTGTTTGTTGTTATTTTTATGTTGTTTGCAAACACATAGGCTAGCATGTTTAGTTGAGTTGTTTTTGCTTTTTTAAGAAAGCAATTTAAGTTGAAATTTAAAAACTTATTTTTTAAGCTATGTTTATGAAGTTTTTTGTATTAAATATATGTTTTCTTTAAGATGTTTTTAGTTATAAGTTTTCCTATCCAGATAGTTTTTTTAATGATTTTTTAAAAGCTTTAAGGCAATAATGGGGGGGTAAGCCATGCTTTTTACAAGTTGATCTTATTTTGTAGAGTTGTTTCTAGGCTTCAAAATGCTTTTTATCGTTTTAAAAAATTCAAATTATTTTTTGAGATAACTAGTCAAAGTAAGGCCGCATAATAGGTTCCCCATGGGAAGGGAAAACTTAAACAGCAAAAAAAGACTATTTTATTTAAAATTTATCTCCTCCTACATTTTTCAAGCAATCTTCTTCAAACTTTTACAGTCTAATCTTTATACAATAGCAAAAAAACATTACTTGACTTTAAACTAATTTTTGTAAAAATTTTTTTTTTTTTGAAAAAAAGAGACTTTTTTTAAATTTTTTGCATAAAATTTATGTTTTTTTAAATTATTAAAATTCATAAGTAACGTTTTTTCCATTTATTATAAGGAACATATCCTGAAAATTTGAAGAAGATTGCTTGAAAAATGAAGGAGGAGATAGATTTTTAGTGATTTTTAAAGTTCTGATTTAAAATCAGGTTAAAAAGATTTACTTAGTTTTACTTTAAGTTTTAATTATTAAACCTTTGTTTTTTCGATTAGTTTTTTATATACTTTGGTAAGATGAATTTGGGATAGGGATATAGATGTTCTTAATACACTGCTGTATTTTTACTTTTCCTCATTTGCATAATGTTATGAAACCTTACGGGTTTTACTATAAGTACAATAACAGTTTTGATAATTGCTTATATTTAAATAAAACCATAAAATTAATTAAGAAGATTCGCACAAAAATTTGAATAATAGAGTATAGCTAATTTAAAAGTGAAATATTAAACGCAATTATAATTCAACAACAAAATCAATTAGGTTTAAAGTCAGTAGTTAAAGATATATTAATAAGAAAAACCAATATAGGTTGTGTTGTGTATATACTGAATTATAAAAGACTTATTTCTTAATTGCTTAAAACAAAAATTCTGATAGAAAGAAAATTGGTTTAAGTTGTTTACTAAGAAGGCTGATTTTTGTATAATAAAAGAGTTCAAATAGTTTATAAAAAAATCGTAGTTTTATTTCCTTTGAAGTTTTCATACTTTCAATGAATAACAATTTGATAATACCATTTTAAAAAGAATAACACATTTTTTTTTGTTTTAACAAAGTATTGTGTTAAAAATTTAATTGCATCTCTTTAAATATAGAAATTTATATATATAGTTATAATTAGCATAACTTTTCAAATAAGTTATTTATAATAAGACAAATAACTCAAACAGTTTTGACCAATGTGCTAGCATTTTAATGTGCTCAAAATTTTTTATGTTTATACGCAATGAACTTGACAAGTAATTTCACAATAAACTGAGTGCTAGCTGAAAAAATTTCATTTGATTGCGAAACGTTTTTGAAGTACTTTTTTTTGTTTCTCTCCTTTTATATCTATATAATTATACAGAACTTTCATTTTTGAATTGTCATTGAATTATTTAGTTGTGTTTTTAGAAATAAGTTTATTTTCCTTAAACACAGTATTGAGTTTTTAAGAGTTTAAGAGTAGTAATAAATTAATATAAGTAACTGTATTTTTAAAGCGATTTGAGTTTATGTTAGATTATATTTTTTAACTTTTTTTTACCACGCTTAAAATCATGTAGAGTGATATAAATATTTCATTAAAAAGTAAATATCTATAGTATAAATTATGATTAAAATAATTATATTTAAGAAGTCAAAGTCAAAAAATAGTTTCCTTTAATTTAATCAGTTTGCTTTTATTTTGTCCTGAATAATGTAACTGAAGCCTGTCAATCTAGTTATGTTACAAACGTTGTTGAAACTAGTAACTAATGTGTCTCAAAATATTTGCAGTTCTACACTTAGTGCGCATAATTATTTTTGCATAGCAATTTTTTTTTGCCAAATAGCTATATTAAATTTGATGCAATACACAATTAAAGGTTTTCAAATTCATAAAGGAAGCTTTATCACATTATTTTTTGTTTTTTGTGTATGTGTTTTATGATGTACTTAGTACTGTTTTTAAAAGTTTGAATTTATCCTAGATGTGTTAATTTTGTTCATTTTGATTTTTTTTTTCAATTTCTTACTCTTGCTTTAGAATATATGTATAAACAATTATAAACCAGAAAGTTCAATTTAAATTTTTATTGGATTATTTTTTTTATCTTTATCATGATAGTAACTTTTAGTACATAATATACTTCAAAGTTATCTAGTAGTAACAGTTTTCAAAACAAATACTGATAATAATTTGTTTAAAGTTTTTTATCAAATTAAATCATTTCAGTCGATAAAATGCCTGAAACTTGTAATTCCAATGCAACTTCTAACAACAATGGCAACCTTATTGCCGACAAGAAGAAGCACTTGAACGGTGCAAAGTCCAACGACGATGTTGCTACCTTTCTGAACTCCGTCTTCTCCATGTGCTTGGAGGAAGGCTACTTTGACCAGGTGAACGAAAAGTGCTCAGTCGTCAACTTCAAGTCGCCCGAAGAGCTGCAGAAAATATTTCAGCTGAAAGTTGATGACAGTTCGGTTTGTCATGAGAAGCTGCTGACCATTTGCAAAGACGTTTTTGCTTACAGCGTCAAAACAGGTTTTTGTGATTAAGTTATTTGTAGTTAAATTAAAGAAATTTATAAGTTTTTATTTTTTGTCTTTCTAAAAGTTTTGCTTGTTCTTTAAACTGTTTGAAACTAATTAACAGAAGTATAGTTTATCTTAATGAACGAAAGTATTAAACAAATATTGTAATGCTTGAGTTAACTCAAGTAGCTTAATAAAAACACAAATACCTGCAGAACTTAAGTGTGTTTTCTTTTTATTATGCTAATGAAAAGAAGTCAATGCTTTTGTTTTGATTGAACAAGAGAGCAACAAAAGTGCATCGTATTTAAAATATAAGTTTTTAAACTTATTAGAAATAGTTAATGTTAGAGTTTATAAAATATTAAAATAAACAGGTTTTTATGTTTTGTTGCTAAAGCATACTTATGTGACTTGTTTTAATTTGTAATTATTTAGCTTTTAAACTACAATATTTACAAAGTACGTTTGTTTGTGTTTAGTTTAGGCGCGAAATTAGTTTAAGATATAAAGCTTACCTGAATATTAAAGCCTCAGGGCAATATTATGGTTATTAACTAAGTGCTTATTGTTTAAAGTGAATAACCAGATATACTGCATTGGGAAAGTAACGTATAAAAGCTTGATAAACAACTGTTTAGCAATAAAACTACAAAGCACAAGTGCAATAAAATTAAACTTTATGTCAATCAATAAATCTAAATTTTACTGCAAAACATTGGAAAAGTTGTAAAAAACTAGTTGAAACATTAAAATACGTACAACATATAATGATAATTTTGTATTGTTTATCTCTAAAACAAAAAAAATTGTTTATGTTTAAAACTAATGTTTTTGAAAGTTTTATTTATTAACAGATTGATTGTAGTATAAACTTTTAAACTTAATGTTTGAATTATTGTTTATTTTATAATGGTTGTATTTTTTATTTAATTTGTGTGTTAAATCCAATATAGTTAATACAAATATATTTTAAAAAATATTTTTTTTCGAATAATAATTAAGCATTATATTGGTTTAAAAATAAATTTAATGTATACAGTGATATTGTACTTAATAAAATTAAAAATTAAATTTTAATTCAGCAAAACAAAATCAAGTTAATAAAAGGCTTATTTGTTTTAAATATTAAAACGTTAAACTTTATATTTATTACTTTTAAAAATAAAATTTAAATTGTAAAGGTATTTTATTTAGTTGTGATTTTTATAAAATAATAAATAAGCTATATAATAAATTTAATTTTATTTATTAAAGTGCTATTAATTTAGAACTTGTTTAAAGTTTTATTAAATTGTATCTTTTATGAAAGTATTTTTTTAATTTTCAAGCTGCCTATTGGTTTTTATTGTTGTCATAAATAAATTAACATCTTAAAACTCTATTTTAAAAAATAAAGCAATACAGTTGCTATTTTATTTAAATTAAGCTTACTGTATATCAAAATGATGCTGGGATTTAGTTTGTAATTTTTATGGAATAAATTCATGTTTATAATGTCTTCAATTACTTATACTATTTAAACTGAAACAACGTTTAAAGCCTTACTTGATATAACAAGTACACTTTTTACTTGTGGATTGTTGCACATATTCTGTGGTAAAAAATAATGCAAATATTATTTTTTTTAATAAAAAAATTATTTTTTATAAACATAAGCAACTGTACAGGCCACCCTCATTTTTTCAACCAGCTGTACGCGGGAATAGATCCGTATGGTTTCGCTGCCAGCGTGATCACAGATGTGCTGAACACGTCTATGTTAGTTTGAAAAATGTAGTTTTTGGTCTATTTTGCTTGGAAAATGTTGAAGCAGATAGCTAAATTAATTTTCTAAACAGTGTATGTAGAAAGCTTTTTGGACAATATTTTTGTGAATTAGTGTAAAAAACACAAATTAAATTTAGTACACAATCGTTGGCAAATGTGATTAAAAGCTATTACGAGTTTATCACAGTTATTTCCAGTTTGCTTTTATCTTTAATGTGCAAGTCTTCAGTCTCATTTTAAATGCTAACTGTAGTTATTTAGATAGTTAATTGCTTGGCATAATTAGTTGCATTTTCTATTCGATTTAATTAATAAACGCTAAACGTTTAATAATATACTTACTTTAAAACGTTTTTTCTCAAGATTTGCTTCCTGTTCAATTAAATTTTACTTCGTTTATTTCCAAGCTGTAAAAGTAAGTGGGTGCAACTTTACTGATATATTTTAAACATCAAAAACTATTATAAACTCATTAAGTTTAAATATTTAAAGAGGCTATAAACTAAAGCTGATGTTTGAAAATAAAGCTAAGAATTTAATGTATTGATTATAAAGCAGTTTATAGGCATTTTAACGTTTTTCATTCTAATTTGTCACTGACTACTTTTGAATTAGCGTTGAAAGTAGTTAATATCTGGTTATAGAATTATATTAAATGTTAGTCATAGTTTAAACTTTTCAAGAACTTTTTGTACATTCAACATTTTTAATTTACTTTACAGATACACTTACGAGGTCACTCCAGTGTTTGTGATGATGGAGAACTCTTTTATCGGTCAGATGAGCGAAATAATCGGCTACAAAAATGGAGACGGAACGTTCAGCCCAGGTTTGCATAATTAAACGAAAATAAAATGAGCTTAAAGCCGTGTGTGGTTAAATTATTAGCAATAATCTCATTAATAGCTGTTTATTGTTTAAATGTTTTTATAAGTTTTTGTAGATATCGATTACAAACAGTATAAGTTTAATTAAGTGGAAAGTGTTTAAAACTTTGTATTTTGCCTTTTAACTGTTGTAGCTTTTCTGTTAGTTTGCTAACTGTAAGTGTTTTGATAGTAGCCTTAGTTTAAGACGATTTTTTTAAATAGGGTTGTTTTTATGTTTTAAGTTTATTTTTCTAAAAAAATTATTTTTATAGTAATTATTATGGTAGCTAATACTTTAGCACTAAGGTGTAAACAAAAACTTAGTATATATAAGTTTGTAATAGTGTAATGTATTTTTTTTTACTGTTTTAATTTTTATTCAATGTTAATAATTGATAATAAAAAAAGCATACAAATATTAAATTGAAGTATTTTTCCTAAATTATTTGTAAAAAAAGTTATAAACGTTTTGAACTTAACTCAATATTTAAAACTCACTGCTTTAAACATTGTTGTTAAATTCCATACAAAAGTTCGATTTCTCACAACTCAACATTCAACGCAGGCGGTTCTTACTCCAACATGCTCGGCATGAACCTGGCGCGCTTCAAAAAATTCCCCCAAATCAAGGAGGTGGGAATGCGGAGGTTGCCGCGGATGGTGGCGTTCACGTCGGACCAGTGCCACTACAGCAACAAGAAGAACGCGTCGTTGCTGGGCATCGGGACGGACGACCTGATACCTGTCAACGCAGACGAGCTGGGAAGGATGGACGTGGGTCATCTGCAGAAGCTGGTCGATGATGTTGTAAAGGAGGTGAGGGATTCGAGTATTAGTTTTTTTTTTTGAGATAGTTGTTGTACACTTTAAAGCTAGATTGACGTTGTAAAGATGTAAGTTGTAAAGTTTTAAAGCTTAAGTGCTGTGAGTTGTACACTTTTACTGTGAGTTTAGTTTGTTCGGTACGTCAGTTTTTTCCAAATATATGTTGGAATCAAATTAATAAATTGAGTTTAGTTCTTGAAACTTTTTTGAAACTAATAGAGTTGAGTGTTTAAACCACAAAACACTGTTGCACAAATTAGATTTAATAAAAAACAATTAGTTTTTATTTGAACGTACAAGTTTATTGTCCTTCCTGTTTTTTTCTAGGTTTAACAACGCACGACTTAAATTAAATGTTTAAAAGTGTTATCTATACCAGTGGGATTTCAAAAATTTAAAAACCTCTTTACAGTTAATAAAAATACATATTTTTTCTGCTTAGCAAGAAGTTAAGTAAAAACTATGTATACAAAAATATTTTTATTAAATTTATTGATGCGTAATATCAAGTAAAATAATTAATGAGCAAAGTTATAAAAAACCTCACATAATATTTTGTATCTTCCCACGGGAAACAATAACCTTCTTAATAACATGTTTGTTTTCAACAACATAAGATAATTACCTGCTTAAAAAACAACTCAATTTATCTTAAAGAGCACTGCTGTAAACAGCAAACTTTCATTACCAGTTTGTCTTGCAACTTATACTGAATGTTTACTGCTTAGAGTTTTTTTTGATTGGAAAAAGTGTATAATAATTTATTGCAACAACTATTGAAGGGTGCGGTTCCGTTCTGTGTGATAGCGACCAGCGGAACAACTGTTCTCGGCGCTTACGATCCGATTGATAAAATTTCAGAAGTTTGCAAGAAACACGACATCTGGCTGCATGTTGACGTGAGTTTGTGTTCATTTTAGTTGTAAAAACAGTTATTAACAGTTTTTAAAAGTAGTATTGTGAATCTGAAACTTTAATTAAGTCTAAAAATTTTTTATTTAAAAGTTATAGAAATGTTTACGTTAGATTATTTTTAAACTTGGTTTGAAATTGTTTTACAATGTAGTCATTAAACGTAACCCTTTTTTAAATAAAACATAAGAAGTCCTTTTGAATATTTTAAAATCAAATAATATTTTTTTAGCGAGCACTAAAATTAAAAAAACAACAGTTTAAAGTTTATGATTGAGTAATTTATAACTTATGGTGTTAAAAAATATTTATTTTAATATTTAATTAATAAACTTGAATATATAAAATAAAAGAATAAGCTTTTCCATAACTTTAAAGATAAGTTTATGTTATTTTGTACAATATTTAATCCAATAGCTAACAAAAAGTATGAACTAAAACAAAAATTAAATTTTAGTAAATATAGTAAAAACCATCATCAAAAATTATGATAGCTAAGAGGCAACTTAACAATAAAAAATAATTGAATTTTGAAATAAACAATTGTTATTTATAAGAATTAACATTGTCTATGATGTAATACGTAAGTTTAATTTGTGAATTTAATTTTGTTTCCAGGCGGCCTGGGGTGGGTCGGCATTGTTTTCAAGAAAACACAAGCATCTTTTAAATGGAATTGAAAAGTTAGTTGTTCAATAAAAAACTTTCAAGCTTTTAATATTTTATTTTAATATCTTTTTATAACTAACATCTTTATATTTTGTGAAAATGTTTAAATTAAGGTGTTTTGAGTTTCTTATAGTAAAAATTATTAAAAACAAGAATGTTTTATTAGTTTTAAGCAAGTTTTTAATATTCTTGTTTGTTCAAGTTCCTCATGTTTTTTTAATAGAGAAATGTAGAAATTCTTTATGCTTAGTTTGTCAACGCTTTATGCTTGCAGTATCGAAAAAAGCGAGGCTATAAAACATTTGTTTGAAGTATTTTATTTCATTAAAAGTCGCTTTCTGTTTTTCTTAAAAACATCATTCATTCCTATTTTAACTACTTAAATAAGATATTAGAAGTTCAGATATTTTTAGTTATTTATAACTTAGTTATCAAATCTTTGATCAATATATAATGAATAAGTTTTACTCTTTAAGTAAAAAGATTTCTTACTAGGTATGATAAATTGAAAAAAAAATAGTAATCAAGCCATTATTTAGGTAACATTCATTAATAAAATTAAAAGTTATTTTTTGGAATAATTTACTTTTTAATTAGCTTGACTGTGATTACAACAATTATCTGTACCATGTGAGACAAGTTGTATTTAGCAAACATTCAATTTAAAATAATGCAGTTATATTTTAACTTTGTAAGTTGAAAAATGTGTATGTATGCATTTAGTTTTTTATTATGGTAATTTAATTTCACATAAAATATTTTAACTGCTTAGAAATTAAAAAAAGATTTAAATACAATCGAATAAAAAAGCTTGAACTAAATATGTAAATAAGTGCAAAATTAAAAAAATAACTTTTATTTTCGAGGTCTAAGTAATTGTCAAAAAAATAAAGAACTTAATTACTTAAATTAATCAATTTTTTAAAACTCAAAATAGTGTTTAAATTAAATACTTGTTCAGTTGTTGTCCATAGAAAAATATGTGTTTCAATAACCGTGTTTAACAAAAAAAAATTATAATTTATTTATAGAAATAATTAGTGTTTTCATTTTCTTACGAATGCTTTCTTGACAATAATAAACCTCAGGTACGTGTTTGCAGATATAAATAACACACTATTTTATCACAGGTCGGATTCGGTGGCTTGGAACTTACACAAACTGGCCATGGCACCCCTACAGTCCTGTCTCTTTATCACTAAACATCCGGTTTGTTACACATTAATTTATTTGCGTATCTCTGTTTAAACTGTATTGTTCGTACAACTTTCTAGTAATATGAATTTATGCTTTTTTTTTCTTAATTTGGCTAGACTGTGCTATATATTTGGTCATGATGGAATAAAATTCCTTTTTATTTTAGTTTTGTGAACAATTAAAGTTTTTGAAACAAAATAGTTTTAGCATTTATTTAAGTATCAAATAGTAGTATACTTTATTATTTATAGTGACAATTATAGATTAAAAAAAAAAAAGTTGCATGAACTGCTACATATTGCTTTATGAATATTTTATTAATTAAAAATTAAAAAAAAAATTGTATTTTTAAAACTATTACTTTAGTTTTTAACTGGGTAATTAGTATTTCTAACTAAAAGTCCTGAAGTTTAGGTTTGAAATTTTTTTGTCATTTTAAATTGAGTTTTGGTTCTTAGATATATACTTAATTTTCTTGCATTAAGTCGTGTTTTAAAGTAATTGAGCTTATTTTATTAACTGTAGTTTTTAGCATTTTAAAGTTTAGTTTTTAGCTTCAAAGTAGTTTTTCATTCTTCTACTACTGATTAGAACACGAAGATGTTTAAACTTGATTACCAAAAAAATGAACACGTTATTTTTAACTTTAAAGTTTTAGTCGTGCGTTTCCTTAAAGTTGAAACAACATTTTTTAAAATCAAATTTCAAGTTTACATCTGTTGAGCTAGATAACGATGAAAATGCTATTTTCATGGGTTCTAAAATTATTGTGTAGTGCTAAGTCAGTATTGTACTAAAAATAAATAATTACTTGTTTAAATATCGCTATTAACTATTCACACTGCTTTACTCAGAGAGTAAATATTGAATATAAGTTTGTACAATTTAACAAGTAATTATTTAGTAAGTAAAACTTACTTAACTACTTATTAAGTGTTTATTAAGAACACTATGATATGTTACAAAAACATTATGTAAAAAAGTTTTTTATTTTGTTTAAATTAACGAATTAAATAAAAATATTTATTTAACTAAAGTAAACATATCTTAAGTTCGTAAACGGAAACAAGTTATTGTTAAAATAACAAGAAGTTTGTACGTAAGATATGAGAAATGTTCTTTATTTCATATTGAAAAGGCAATTACTTTCCAAAACGGGTAGTTATAAAAACGCTTATTTTGTAAACTATTCGGTTAAAGAAAAATTACGGTTATTTATCTTATTTGTTATGTTTTAATTTGTTTTTTTATTGTTATTACGTTTTTTATCGCATACTGGTGTTTTTAGCTTTCATTTCTCGTGCAGTCTTCACGCACTGTTTAATTTAATCTAGTTTTACTTTAGTGTTAATAAAACCGACATACATATAAATATGTATTCAATTTTTTTCTATTAATTTTTAACTACTAAAATTACTTATCTCGCAAACAAGCGCGCACAGATTCATATCGAGTCGCAATAGCCGCTGGTTTACTCCAATAGCTTGAAAAAAACAAGGTTATTTACACTTGTAGAAATATTATGAATTAGTTGATTCAGTTTTACTAAATTAATTGTGATTCGATTCTTGTTTTGCTAAGTTTTAAGCTGGTTACACAGAAACATCTGAATTTTATATACAGCTCTTCAACTTGATAGAAGTGCTTTTTAGTTTTAGTCAATTTTATGACGAACTTATTATTTTAAAAGTTTTACTTGAGTTAAATTTTAATCTAAGTTGGATAAAATTAAGTTTATAATTTGCTTTAAACTTTTCAATTCTGTTTACTTTTTTAAATGACTCATTAAGTAGTACTAGTTTGTAGAACAAATTTTGTTTAATCCTATTTAGTTTTGCTAATAAATTTGTTAGTTTTTAACTTGAAAACAAAATGAAAAGTGCATCTTTTTTTGTACAAGCATCAAGTTGTTCTTTTTGTTGTTGACTGTTTCAGATAAAAATTTGAAGTATAACTTTTTAATTTGCTTCCACGAATTAACATTTAAAAATTGTCACAATACCTCGTTTTATATTTTTATACTAATGTATTCAATTGTAATTTGTAACATAAAATACAAAATAGTATTTTCATAATTTCTTAGGTAGTTAAGTACAAAAAATAGTTTTAATAGAACATTTATTGTACTAAAAACTAATGAATTGCTTTATAAAAACGTATAATAATACAAGTGCAGCGTCTAACTTTTTATCACAATTCAAATGTTTGTTCAGGAAGTGTTGTCTGGAGCCCATTCATTAGAAGTGCCGTATTTGTTTCAAACTGATAAAACTCTGTACGACCCGGTGATGGATATTGGCAAGAAAGTTGTTCAGTGTGGAAGAAAAGTTTGTTTGAACTTCGATTCTATTTATGTTTTTATACATAAAATGCTCTATTTTTATTTAGATTAAGTTCATGGAGGTTTTCAGAAATATAAAAATAACAATTTTATGGTTCGCATTACACATTTAAAACTTTGTTTTTGTTTTGGCTGAACTAATAAACTGAAATTTGAATTTATATTCCTAATCAAGGCACAAGAACTTAGAAAAACTGTTAAGCTTTTTCAGTAAAGCGTGAACAAATTAGTTAAGGATATTATTACTAATCAATGTAAACTAGTTTTAAATATTTTACAAAATAATAATCAATATATTGCTGCATTTTTATGTCTGATATATGGCTGTTTTTTATACTTAAAATATACAGTGTTTTTGTATATAATAAAAATGGTTTGTATAAAGCTTAGTTCGCATAAAACGTTGAAAACTACTTGTTATTAAAAATACAAAGACGACTTCAATAATCAGCCTTTTTTAATTAAAAGATGTTTGTTTTGGCTTACACCTTAAATTAATAACGTTTTAGAAAGTTTTTTTTAGGTTTTTTCTTTTTTGTAGTTCAATAAACAATTACAAAATACAAAATAAAATTTCAGGTCGACGTCTTCAAGTGCTGGTTCATGTTGAAAGCTCTCGGCATGGAAGGTATGGAGAGGAGGGTCGATAAAAGTTTTGAAAATTCTAAATATTTGGCAGAACTGGTGAAAAACCGCGAAGGATTTCATTTGCTGCAGGAGGTGAGAAAGTTTTGCTTGATAAAAAGATTGGTAGCCGTTCGAATACTAAAATATGTAAAACTGTTTTTATTAAAAATTGGAGAATGAAAAAATATTTTAACTCAGGGCTGCCAATATTTTTTTGAGAAATTTCTTCCAGGATTTTTAAAGTACACGTTTGTGCGTCAATTTTTAGTTTAAAGCTAAGTTTAAGGTTAAAAACTGTGCTAATTATAACATGATTAAAAAGATACTGTAAAGGTACTTTAGATGTGTTTTTTAATAATTTTTTTTATGATGACATTTTTTTTTAATTTTATGTTAGATTTTTCATGTCAAATTAAAATTTTACTACTTAATATAAAAAAATTGTTTAAAATTCCAGGTTTTTAGTGATTTTTGGTTAAAAATCCAGTTTTTTTTTAATTTTCTTTAATTCCAGGTTTTTTGGCAACCCTGTTAATTATAGTAATTATTAAAACTGTAACATTTCCTTAATAAAAAATAATTAGTTATTACGTGCATTGGTAACTTAAATGTGTTTAAAATTTTGATAAATAAAAAAATTTGAAAAGAATCAATTTCCACAGCCCGAGTGCACCAACGTCTGCTTCTGGTTCGTGCCGGAAAAAATGCGAACGGCCAAATTCGACCTGGGCGACCGGGACTTCTGCGCGAGGCTGTCCAAGGTGGCGCCCAAGATCAAGGAGAAAATGACGGTGGAGGGCAGCATGCTGGTCGGCTTCCAGCCGCTGAAAAACCTGCCAAATTTCTTCCGCATGGTGGTGATAAACGACCGGGTGGGGAGAAAGGACATGGAGAAGGTGGTGGAAATCATCGAGAGACTAGGAAATGAATTGTAAATTATTCTTCAACATTTTATTAAACTTATATTTAAGCATTAGTGTAATGAATTAGAAGCTATACTGTCTTTTTAACGCTTTTCAAACTTTCTGCTGTATTTATTTATTCACGTTTAAATTCAAATAAACGCGAGCCACAGTGTTTTTGAGTTTTATTGCATGGCGTACACGTAGAACAATGAAAAAATAATAAATTGAATGTCAGTGGTAAGAAACGGTTATCCGGTTCTCTTCCTCCTGGCAGTTTTTTCGGTTCAGGCCCGACCAGTTGAAAGTTGTGAATTCGTAGTTTGTGAGCACCTTTTTCTTGTTGGTGGTTTTTTTGACCTGAAAAATGATTTACTTATAAATCTAAATTTTGGCACATTCAACAACAAGTTATTGCATAAGTTATTTTAATACACAATATAGTTAAAACAATTTAATTAGATTTATATCTTATACATAGTAATTTGTTTGTAATTTACTTAAAGATAGGGTAATGAGTAATAGGGTAAATAGAGTAAATAATGAGTAATAGGGTAAAAAGAGAAATAGCAACTTTAAAAAGTAGTGATAAATATCAAGTATTGTTGTAAATGATAGGGAAAAATTTAAATGAATCAAACAGTATAAAAATAAGCTTATTGTTTATAACATACGTATAACATGTAAAAAAAATACCATAACAATTAAAAGCAAAAAAATAACTAAGTTATAAATATACACAAAGTTAAAAAAAATATGATAAACCACCTTTTTTAATATTGGAAATCAATTGGACACAGCAATGTGAATGAAATTTAAGTTTTTACAATGGATACGCGTAAAACTTGCATTATTTATTATTATGTTTCTGGATTTGAACTTGGGTACCAGGTTTTTAGGACTTGTTGTCAATAAAAGTTTAATTAGTATTATCGTTTATTAAGGTATAACATATGATTTTTCGGGAAAATTTGACTTTTCTACCAATAGATATTATTTAGAGTTGTTTAATCAACACTGTGTATCCTTATTCGAACACCACATAAATAAAAGTTTGTAAAATTTTAACAGCCAATTTACCGCCTTATTTCACTCTTACATTTATTTGCGTAGTTTTTGATAGCATTTAAAAGTTTTGTACCAATATATAAACTTTACTGAGTTTTG
Source organism: Thalia democratica (assembly GCF_965202585.1). Classification (NCBI taxonomy): domain Eukaryota; kingdom Metazoa; phylum Chordata; class Thaliacea; order Salpida; family Salpidae; genus Thalia; species Thalia democratica. The sequence continues at coordinate 21,932,652 of NC_139173.1, read as the reverse complement.
GTTTTTACTGTAGTTTATATACAGTCAGGGTTGCCACTCGTTTTTTAAAAGTTTTTTCCAGGTTTTTAAAAGTAAACATTTTTGGGTCTATTTTTAGTTTTAAGTTAATTTCTATAAAAGAAACTGTGCTAAATAGTACAAAAAAAATTAAAAGATGCTATAAACTTACTTTAAATGTGTTTTTAAATGAAAATTTTTGATGAAGACAAAAAAATCTTATTTATATAGTAGATTTTTTGTGTTAAATTGAAATTTTAGTACTGAAAATGTTAAAACTATTAAAAATTCCAGGTTTTTTGATCAAGATTCCAGGTTTTTTTCAAAATTTCTCAAATTCCAGGTTTTTCCAGATTATTTTTGCCTAAATTGTCAAATTCCAGGTTTTTCAAGGTAAAGTGGCAACCTTGATACAGTTAAAATTTTAAAGAGAAGGTTTTGTGGTTTAGCCTCTCAGAAATCATGTATTTGGAATAAAAGTTGTAAATATTTTACGAGAAAGTATAAAAACGAAATATTATCAATTTGTGACTTTTTATGTTGTGTACGCTCTGTACATTGACTTATGTTAAGAATTTTTAAGCGAAGTTCGTACTCTAATAAATGCTTATTTTAAACACAAAATTTAAATTTTTAAAATAATAAATTTAAAATACAGCATTATTCAGGTTTAGTAAGAAACAAAAACGACCCATTTGGTTTTAACAGTGATGCTTTATACAACCTTTCTAATTCAAATTTCCAAAGTATTTTCCAAAGTTCGTGCGCGAATTTTTCTAAATTTAGCCTGATTTTGACCGATTTAGCTTGATATTTCTTCAAAGTAAGGAAAATCTCCTTTAGATGTCAGTTTGGGTATCGGAGGGTCTTAATTAGTAAATTAACGAAAAAAATATTCTCAAAAACAACATTAAAGAAAATAAAAACTTTATAAAGTTATTTTTCAACTTCTATCGATTGCTTTAGTATTACTCTTTATTTATCAAGCAACTATCATTGAAATAAGTTTTAATTATAACTTTTGACATAATGCTACCACTTAACTAAATATAGTAATTTAACTAAAACTAAAAAGCATTAACTATTCGAAAAAAGTTTATTATACACCTGTTATTTAAAATACATGCTTTTATCACTTATTAAATAAAAAACTTTATTTTAAATTAAGCTTCACTATGCTTATCAAAATTGTCTAAGTGTTATAATAAACTAAAACATTAAAAAAATAAAATAAAAATTACTATCATCTCAATAATTTTTAAAATATAATTCTACTACGAATATATGGATAGAAACTTCAACGTTAAAGATAAGTTTGAGTATTGTGAATATCTCTAATAACTTTAAGTAAACGTACAGTAAAATATATGAATAAACTGCTAAGATTTTAATTCAAAATGTATTTGGCATGAAGGTTCTAATTTAGGAATTAAAACAGTTAAACCAACTAAGCTCTGTAAAACATAGCTGATGTAAACAAATTCAAACAAGCTGTTGCATTAAACTGTAATGTTTGAACTCCATTTTTTTATGAATTTTATAATTGAGACGTATATAATCTACTCAAAACAAAATAATAAAGATCCTTAAAATTCTTTTAGAGATTCAACAAAAGGTAAGCATTATTTTTTACAAACACTGACTGATTTTGCATTTAATACCTAAATTTATATTTAGAAATATTTTCACACCTTATAAGATTAACTCAAAAAATAAAATTTATTCTGAAATAATTTTTAATTTCAGAATTTTTTAAGCATTTGAAATGACATATACTAAAATTTTCAAGCAAAAAACTGATATTATGCAACTTTTTTTCAAAAAACTGATTTAGCCTGAAGTGCACGAACCCTGAATTTCATTTTTAAATTAAAGGTTCAAAACTTTCCAAACCAAAGCTAATGTAAGAAAGAAATGTGTAACGCTAATCGCTAAAAACAAACTTAAGACAAACTGTGTACGTTGAATGGAGCTAAGTTAAAGATGAAAGAATGAACAGTGTAAGCTATCAGCTAGACAACCTTTTAAAAGAAGCACGGATTGATTTTTCTACATATGGCAAATTATTACATAAAACACATTGTGCACAACTAAAGATGATTTAAAGAAAGTTTTGTGATGACATTTCGTGTTCTTAAAAAAGATCTGAAAATTTAAGGAAACTCACAAAAAGTGATAAAAATTACATAAAAACAAGAATGGTTTAAACTCAATTTTTTAAACGATTAGAAAACATTCACTAAATTTCTAACAAACGTAAACTTTTGATAGTCTTTACGAAAAAGTAATTTATAAACCTACAATTTTAGATTAGTTATGAGCAAGCATGTTATTGTCTCCTTAAACAATTAAAAATATCTTAAAACTTGAGTACTAGTAATAAAAATAGTTTTTTTAATTTAATATTCATTGTCAATTTGGAAAAAACTCAATTAAACTGAATATTTTAAAACTTAAAATCAAAAAACAATTAAAATACACTGACTTACCCTAATTGAGTGTCAACCGTGATACAGCTATTCTTTGTAAATCATAGGCCTCAATGAAAGAATTCAAGTTCTTTAGCCACTTTGCAACTTATACACAAATTAAAAAAACAAGAAAACACAAACATAAGTAGACACAACTGTTTTCATGCTTCAACGATTTGGTTTAAAAAGTCTAAACACTCATTTCTGGCATAAAGCAATGCTAATAACGCAAACAATATACACGAGACGGCAACAAGATAAAAGTTGTTTTTGCTAATTTCACGTGCAAATCTAACTTGTCTTCTTGGTGAAGTGGGTCTCCTGCCCAGAAACGCCTTTTTTGCTTTTGCAGGTTGATATGTGTTGTTGCTGGCTTGTATGGTGGTGATGACAGTGTCGTGTCTTCCAAACGCCACCTGATTTTTCGTTTTGGAAGGTTTGAAAAATTCACCGGCGGCTATGTGCTCCTCAATGCTTACGTCTGAAAAAAGACGTTTATTTGCAAAAATATATTTTTTGTCGGATTTAATAATTAATCTTTTTTGATACTTAAAGGGTAATTTTTAATGAAGTAAACCCAACTTTTTTTTAATGTGATTTCATTAAAAATAATCTTCTAAAATATGTAAATTATGAGACACACTTCCAGTAAATATTTGTAAATATTTCATAAGATTTTTGTAACATCAGTTTAGTTTTTTTTATAATAAAACTTTTAATACAAAAAACGGTTTTAAATATATATAATATTCATTTAACATAAAACTTATTTTTTTAGAAATTCTTATGGATTTTAAAAAATGCCTTTAAGAAAGTATAACTTGGTTTCATGAATGCATTTAATTAAGGTAACTGAATGCATTTAATTAAGGTTTTAAAAACTCACTTCGCCTGTCAAGCACAGAAACTGAAGGCAGACTGTAGATAATAAATGATCTGTAGTTTTCATCTAATGCTAATGGATTGCCGAAAAAGTCTGTGTAAACGTAATCATAACGTATAACGTAATCATAAACGTATAACTTGAACCAAAATCTCAAAACACAGGAAGTTTTGAGTTAAAATTATAATTTAAAAATTATACTTGAAAAATTTTAATAGAATTTCCTTAACTAACACTATTAATATGTGTTGTGTTAGTTAATAAGTTATAAACTTTGAAAATTTATGAACTTGCAATAACTATAAATAAATGTAAAAGTGACAAATAAGAAACATTAATACTCATTATAAGTGAACTTACTTAAACGTTTTAAAGTAAAAATGCTAGAAAGTTCTTTCACAGATCCTTTGATATCGCTTAATTGGTTATTGTGCAACATTAAAACTTGCAAGTTGTGTAAGTGAGAAATAGTACCAGTGATAGAAATTAACTCGTTTTTTTGCAAATGCAGTTCTGTTATTCTGAAAATTAATCAACCAAATTATAAAATTTTTAACCTTAGCTCTAACAATACGATCTGAAAATAAGTTAATATCTAATGGAAATTGTTTGTTTAAGTAATAAGCTTTCAAACTGTCTTTAGTTTTGATAGATAACATTAGTATAAATATTGAGTAGTTTTTTTTAGATTGTTAATAAAACAAACTTTTAAAGAAATCTAAAACATTTATATATAATTCAATTAAATATAACATTCTAGCAAGAAAAAAAATACTCTAAAGTTAGCATAAAGTTTTAAGATATTTTCAAATAAAAAATACAACTAAGAGCTTTATTTTTATCAGTTTTGAAAATAGTTTAAAACTTTACTGATTAAGGCCATAGGGGAGTCCAACACTTTTTTTTACAAAAATTAAATATTGCTTTTATATGAAAGCTTTAAGTAGAAACTACAAGCCAGTTTTTTGTAGAATTCGATAATATCATTTAACTTTTGAGATATTTTACTTTTGTAAAAAGTTTCCGGTAAATTTTGGAGACAATTTTTCAAAAATTTTGAAAATCACTAAACATCTATCTCATCCTTCATTTTTCAAGCAATCTTCTCCAAATATTCAGGAAATTTAACTTATATAATAAGAAAAAATAGTTATTTATGAATTTTAATAATTAAAAAAACTAAAAATGTTACGACACAAATTAGAAAGAAAAAATCTTTTAGTCTTCAAAAAAAAGTATTTTTACTTTAAAATATTTTAAAGTTCAAAGTAACATTTTTTTGTTATTGTATAAAGATTAGACTGTAAAATTTCGAAAAAGATTGCTTGAAAAATGTAGGAGTAGACGGATTTTAAATGAAATAGTCTTTTTTTGCTGTTTTAGTTTTTCTTTCCCATTTGAACATATTATGCGGCCCACTTTGACTTGTCATATCTTAAAAAATAATTAGAATTTTTTTTTAATGGTAAAAAGCAACTTGGAGCTTAATAATAACTTTATAAAATAAAATCAACTTGTAAAAAACATGGCATACCCTATGGCCTTAAATGCTTTTTTAATATAATTATAAAACTTTGCATATGAAATAAAACTCTACTTTTATAGAAAACAAAATATAACAAGAACTTTTAGTCATACTGTAATTTTAAGCATAACTAACTACTACATTATTATTACCTGTAATTAGATCGTATGCAAGAAAAACTTTTTTGCTTTATTTTTAATGTTCGGAGGTTGTTAGAATTAAGCCATAATCTTTGTAAGTTTGTGAACCTGGCTAATGATTTCACATCTTTTAATTTACATCCGCCTAAATACAACTCGACTACAGATCCATGAGGCTTTTGCAAATCCGCTTCTACCCTTTCATACAATATCTGTTTAATTAAATGTATTCATAAACAATAAAGTTACATAAGCTAAAAAAGTTTAATTTTGTACTGATTTTTTACTGTTATAAACAAAATAACTAGCATCGAAAACTAGCCTCATTCAGCCGAATTTTATCAAAAAAACTTTAAAAAAATTAAACTTGAAATGCATTTTGATTTACTTTTACTTTTGGCTTCTGTAATGTTAGAACTTCTTATTTTTATAATTTAGATTTTGAGTGTTAAGATATGCTCTATTTTTTATATTTTAAATCTAATTTTATGATTCATTTGAGTAAGCTTTTATATTTGCTATATCGAAATAGACATTCAAAATATTATAATTTTTTTTTAACATAATGCTACACAATAACCAGACAAAATTTTATTTGTTATGATGAACACTTTTTGAAATTTAAGGACTACTACTCCTTTGAGTGTAAGTAGAAAAACATAATAACTAACAATCAAAGTTTTAATTGTTCATTGATACTAATATGTATTAGTTACTGCTCATTTAATGTGTAAATTACTAAGACAGTTCTAAATATGTTAAACCTATTAGATGCTAAATGTAGAAAATTTAAGTACGCCTTTGTTTTAAGAAGTAAATTATTCTATTTAAATGATGTAATAATATTTGTACATCTAACTTAAACAATAAAAAACATTAACTTAACCATTAACTATTTATTTTTTAAATACAAAAGTTGTTAGTGTTACTCAACATCATCTATATACACTTCTTTTTTGAGAATAGTTCTAGTTGAGAACCAGAATCTTAATTTTGGTGAGTTTCTGCACATATAGTTATGAAAGTTGTATATTGAAAACCTTTAAAAAATGTCTTCTAAATTATAGGTTAAACAGTTTAGTAATTTTAGCTGAGCCAGTGTTTTTTTAGAAAAACATTTATGACTTACTTTAAAGTTTTCTATAGTAAAAGTTTTTTTGTCTCATAAAAAAAAAAAAAATACAATTATCATGAAGTTACAGAAAAGATATTGTAGTGCTACTTTGAATGTGATTTTAATAAATAAAACTCTGAATAAAATATTATTTGTATATATTAGTTTCTTGTTATCTAATCTAAACTTCATTATGTTCAAACAAAAATTAAACAAATTACAAGCTATTCCATTATTATTTTTTAAATGTCAAAATCCAGGTTTCAAGGTAAAATAAAATTGCCATTCTGAAGTAATAGATCTAACCAAAGACAAATTGTACAACCTGACAATTTTTTTTATAGATTAATTTAGAACTGAAAAATCAATTGTTAATTGTATACTATATTTTTAGAAAAAAAAAAAGTCTATTACTACACCCTTTAAAACAATAAAAGTTTTCTGGACAAAACAAGTGTGTAATTTTAACTCTCCCATAAATGTTTAACTTATAGTTAACAAAATAAATAAAAAACTAAAACAAACTTTTAAATAAAATTGAAAAATACTTTTCATTTGCATAAAACTCACAAAGGTATAATCTCAACAATAAAAACCAAAAAGTGAGGGAAAATTATCAAGATCAAATCCCCAAGCAAGTGTTTAAGCTATAACAACGCCAACAATTTAAATATATGATCACTGCAAGTTTTATAAATATATTTGCAGTAACTTGCCATAAAATTGGTAGTGTTCAGAATTTTTTTTATATCTGTGACTACTAGCTTTTGATCTTGCAAATTTTTACTCAAAAAGTTTTAGAAGCCCTTATTAGATCCCCTAAACCATCAGGCCACAAACTGAACTCTAACTGTCATCTGACAAGAAGTGTAGCACGTTCATTAACCTTCTTTTTGCTAGTAATTTAGTAATATTTTACATTTTCATAAAATTTTATTTGATTTATTTTTGCAGATAAAAGTTCAAACAATACTAATAATAGACAGAAATGATGGACAAAACATAAACTAAAATAAACTATTGAATTTTTAAACTTATAAGAAAATTGACAAGAACAAATTTGGTCCATACATTAGTATTCGAATTTTTTTACAAAAATATTTAATCTCAAAAAATAATTATACTTTTTATATTCTTTATAAACTGAATTATACTTTAAACTTTAACAAATAATTACCTAGAATGATAGCCAACCAATATCAAGCTTAAATTGCATTATATTATTATATTTTATAAATACACAATAAACTGAAACTCATATATCATAAACTTATAAAACTTAATATTTAACTGTTTTTATGCTTTTATTATACAATGTAAAGGGATTATAACAATAATTTACTTCCAATACAATATTGTAAAATGAAACTTATTAAATATTTTAATCTATAATAATTAAATTTAATTCTTACTATGTATTTATATAGCTTATTTAAAACAAAGCATCTTTTTAGATTAAACTTTATTGGCTTAAAACATTGACTGTTAACCTTAATTTATTGTCAAGAAAGACATAAGATATAATATAATTTCAGCTTATAATTAGGGTGACATCATCCTAGGTAATTACCGTTTATATACAAACCAATATTAGATTTAGTAAAATAAAATCTTTGAAGCCTCTATGTCCTTAACTTTTTTTTTTAATTTAAGACTAAACCTATTTTATTAAAAAAAAAAAGAATTATTTATTATGGCAGAAAAAAATCAGTCTTACTCTCCATTTCTAACAACATACATTTTTTTTTAAATTTGTGTAATTCTACTTGTCCCTTTGAAAAATATAACTAACTAAGAGATAAAAACAGTCTATTCTAACTAAAAAAAATCCTTGGTGACATGTTGTTTGGAAAATACTCCCCTAAAATTTCAGCTCTAAAAACAATGAAATGTGAGAAAAAAATATAAGCTCAAATCTGCTATAAGTATCTGCCAATGCTGCAACAAAAAAATTACATTAACAATCCAATCATGTCATCACTGCCACCAAAGTGATTTATAATTAGCTGGTACAAATTTAAATAAACCAATGACTAAATAAAAGCTATAACATGTTTAGAACAAAACAAAAAATACTATAAAAAGTGTAACAAAAATAGCTGTTTACTAAACAGATAATTACAAGCCAAAAAACTCTAAAAATTTTTTTAATTTACTTACAACATCAGAATCTGGAGTGATAGTAGCATTAGAAGGAGGAATCATTTTTATTTTTTGTGTGGTGAGCTGTTGTCTTGAAGTTGTTGATAGTTAATTAAAATTATTCTAATTTGTTCTGTATTTAAACTTTGTTTACAACTTATTCATGGTAACTTAGTCTTATTATAAATAGTCCAAAATGTCTATTGAGTTGTGTACCAAAACTTATCCACCAGCCTGCAATTTTGGTAAAACTGATTCATTTATAATTATAAAACATTTTTTTATTTTAAAAATTTGTTTTATTAATGTTTTTTTTTTTTTTTTTGAAAAAAATACTTGATTTTTTTTTGTTAGTATACTAAATGTAGTCTACTTTACATATAGTAACTAAATATAAAACAGGTTAAACAATTTAGCGAGTTAATAAATAATTAATTTTAATGAAGATAGTTTTTATAAGTAAGAAAGCACAGTAAAACTTTTTTTTTAATTTTAAATTTATTTCAATTTAAGTTATTATTTGTTTAATTTTTTAAATATTTATTTTAAAAAAAATTTTACTGAAGCTATAGCAATACGATATTAAACATAAACAATTAATTAATAAATGTTTATATCTTAAACTAGCAAAAAATATATAAACGTACAAATTGTTTGTTTAAAATTAATTTACTTTTTTTTTCTTTATAGTTTTAATCCGATTTATTGATATATAAAAGATTACGAATTCGTTTTATTTATCATTATTTTTTATGCAGTTAGTATATTCAAAATTTTATTCCACGCCAACCAAAAATATCTTCTTAAGTTTTTATTTGAATAAAATTTAGAATGTTTTTTGAGAAATAAAAAACTTGATTTTTTTTTTACCTGTTAAATTATTTTTTTTTATAATTCTTTTTAGTTACCTAAGATGTTTTTATAAATTATTTGCAGTTTGCATTAATTGTACGAGAAAAATTCTACATCAGGCGTCGACAAACTGCAGTAGCTTAGAAATTACATTTGTAAAACAAGCAACTTTTTAGTTTTTAACGAAAATAATTTTAAACGTGTATTAAACTAAAAAAAATTTTGTTATAGAAATTTTAATTAAAGGACAAAATAATCAACTTAATGACATCGTTGTTAGAACTATAACCATTGGAAAAGTGGCTACGTCGGGTGAAGGACATATTAAACGGACGATTAGGTAAAAGTTAAATATTACAACACTATTACTGCACTACTAAATCAATGAGTAATTGTATACATACTTCTTAATCTGATATCTGGTATATAAACTAATATCTAAATACAATAAGTTCAGTAACGAATTGTATAAAACACCAAACTTTTTTAAAAGTAAGAATGCTAATTAACTTGTTAAGTATTTGAAACTCTCGATAAGAGAAATTAGTTTTAACTTAAATAAAGTATTTACATTAAAGTAAAGTTTAAACGAGTAAATAGTCACAACAATACTTATTGCCTCATTGTAAATTGTACTACATAAAAATACACAAAACGACACTAATACCTTTTCAACAACGATTTGATATTTCGGGAATTCCCGTAATGTGGAGTACTCGAGGGACTTAAAGGGGGCACGTTTTGGGGCAACTTTCTCCAGATTTAGGATACCTAAAGAGCTTGAGTCGGGTGAAGAGTTCACTGTACGATTTTTAGGGTTTATTGACTTAGCTTCTAACTTGACGAGAATCACAAAATGACGTAACAATTGTAAAACTTCATAACTTTATAAAAAGCAACTCAAAGATGTTGTTTCATCGTAATTCTATAAGAAACCCTTATTACTTGTAAATTTTTATTATAAAAAACCCCGGCCAAGGGTCTGGCTTACTTTTACTCGTAAGGCCCCTGAATTAACAAAACTAAGCTTTTATGCAGATATGATTTGAGAAAATTGGCTTTTCTCTCGGCGAAAATTTCTATTTTTGCGAAAACTTCCTATAATTTTATCAAGTACTTAACAAAAATACTTCCAAAGACGGAAATGTGTCGTATATTTTGTAAAGGCGCAAAAATCACGAAACTTTTAAAGTTAACATTTATTTTAAACTTTATGAAAAGGACAAATAAAAGACAAATGAGGAGGAAACTGTTTTTACAGAACTAGTAGTTTTTTTTTTTATCACGATAATCCAAACTTTTCAGAAAGCCTAAATTTATAAGAAACTGCGGGTACTGACCGCACGTGTTTATCGTTACCAGACGACGGGTGCCGTCAATCGGGGAATTGACGTATGGGGGTCCGGGAATGACGTCACGGTTGAATCTCAAGAAATACTTTTTGGCCGCTATGGCCATCAGGTGGTCGATGTAGTCTGTCTCTTGCACGTTAATAAAGAAACTTTCTCGCTCCCACCTTCCGTGTGCATCATACAGTCGAAATCAATAGGATGAAAGTCAACTAACATTTTCGGTGATAAAAAGCTAACAAACAGATAAGTTTATTTGGAAATATAAATTAAGTTTTGGCGTGTACTAACTTTACTAGGTTTTGTAATTGTAGGTGAAAAATTCAGAGTTGAACATTGTACACATATTCACATGTACAGTAAAATTTTTAACTCGGAAATTTTTTGAAGTTGCTGACTAAAATAAGCTTGAACTAATTCGGAGCTTAAGATATTGTGATTTTAAATTTTGGTATATAAACTTAGACTGTTAAAAAACTTAATGTTTATGTCGTCTGTTGTAAGACACAGCAATTTAATAATAAACCTAGTTTTCTGTTCAAAATAGCTAAAATACTTTCACAACGAATTCATACTAAATAAAACGTGTGTACTTTTTGCTTTTAAGATTACAATAAAAGTTCTGAACTTAATAAAAGGAGAGTAATTACTTAAAATTTTTAAACACTATACTTTTATTATCAAAACAATGTGTCAATCCTTTAAAAAAATTAAGTCAAACGAGATCCTCAGTTGAATAATAAAATATGTAGTTTTTTTTTACAGATGTTATTTTTTTACTGAGAATCTCGTTTGAATTATTTTATTCGAGTGAAACATTGTTTTGATAACCTAAAAATCTAAAGTTAAATAAAATTTGTATTTTTTTTGAATATACATTTTACTAAAAAAAAATAATTTACATAAAAAAATCTATAAAACCTATTTAGTTAGGACCTTTTTAGACCTATTGACTAAAATTTAGAATAGTTTTTTTTTAATTCTTCTAAATTTGGTTATAAATACAACTTACTGGTATGGCTTGTTGTTCAACAGAGTTTGTTCAAATTGTGATTTGTTTCGTCAAACAGTTTCAATAAGCTTGTTAAAGTTACGAATGAATGCCTTTGTTAAAAGTTTAACTCTGTTATTTAAAAGTATGATGTTGTTTGCTAGAATAGGATTGTAATAAATGTTTCTTTTTGCTTAAAATTTTTTTGTATACGTTATACAATATAATTATAGGAAATAACATTATATTCGTTAAAAATATGGCTTTGTTGGTTAAAAGTATGGTTGTGTTTAAACATGGTTTTATTTGTTAGAATTTTTTGAATTAAGAATGATATACTAATTAAAATATAACATTTTGCTCGTTAAACTTAAAACTTTATTCGTCAAAAAATAGTTATTGTATTCGAATGTAATGTTATTGTGTAACAAACATTATCGATTTCATTAATAATATGCTAGTTTTACTTTGTTGACAGATTTTTGTAACTAATAAAGTAGGTAGATGTTATTAGTTTTGTGTAAAGTTATGTGACATGTTTAATACTAAAAGTATTTTAAGGCAAAGTTCGTTAATGTTTTTTTTTAAATACACTAATAATTAACAAACTTGTCTTAATCTCAACTAAAGGTAGTTATCTAATAAAAAGCTATAAAAAATTATAAGGAACAATTTTTTCAAACAAGCTTTTATATAAAAAATAAACGTTTAATTTCTAAAAAAAACAGCTTAACTATCAGAGTTAAATAAACTTTAATATATAAGATGTTCTATTTGAATGAGGTAAAACATTATTTACGCAAATGTTCGTGAGTATTTTATATTGCAGGAATTAATGCCTTTACTAGGTCAATATTTACTTCGATTTTTTACATTTCAAAATGTTTTTCATACATTCATTTAATAAAAGCATAATTAAACTAAAAAAAATTCTTAAACTAAATTACCTGAATAGAAGTTTAAAATGAATTAACCCAAACTTTAACATAACTTATTGTTTAAAATAAACGGAGAAAATTTCATTTAATGACTTCATTATAAAAGAAAACAACATTTACTTATTTTTACAAACTTCTGCTACAATTCTTTGAAATTCGTCGTGCGTAAGTTTTTATAAAACAAACAAGTCTGAGTACTTGAAAATCTGCAGACTAATTTGAGTTCATATGCAAAATTTTATCTCCTGGTTAACACTGGTATTAGGTTTTTCATTTTAGTATCTCGCTTTCAAGCTATTTTAACTAAAATTTCTAAAAATGAAATACGATGAAACAGTTTATACGGCAAAACTTTTATACCATTAAATTACAATAAAGTAAAAGAATAAGGTACGATTACTTTTATATTTAAACTGAAATTAAAACATGCTTATTTAAATTTTATAACAGTTTTAACAACATTAAAACTTAGAAAAAAGGTAGCATTTAAAAGATAGGTTTACTAAATAAAACTATCAAAATATAAATTTACAAGGTTTGATCATACCAATTCGATCATCAGGACTCATGACTAGTTTTTAGTAACTTTTAAAACAAGTTTTTATTCTAAAATATAGTGCTAAGCTGGTAAGAAGCAAATAAGTAATAATAATGATAAAATTTTAAACTTAGAGCTTATTACTTAACACAGTGTTTCATGCACTTAAGTAATAATGACCTTTATAAACTCTATAAATTAAGGTGGACAAAGCTATATATACTATCATTAAGTAATATTAAGTAATACTAATTAGTTTTACTTTTAAGCGTAAGTTTATTTATATATAGCTTTGTCCATCTTGCTTTAAAGAGTTTGTTATAGGTGATAATTGCCTAAGCGCATGAAACACTTTGTTAAGTTATAATTTTAGTTTTAAGTATTGTCATTGTGTAGAATAATTCTTAATAGACTTTTACTAAAAAAAATTTCAAGTTTAGGTAGCGTTGTTATATAAATTTTCAAGTCAAAGTAGCTTATAATATTCAAGTTGTATTTACTGTTGTAATAAGTTTAGAAAATTATAACAATAAAGATAAAAAAATCAAACATATTATCCAAACTTAAATGATTCAACGTTTCATTAAAAAGAATAAACTTTTTATAAAAATTAATACAAAAAGTATGTTACAGAATAAATAGTTTAAGATTCTATAAATAACAAACATATTAAAAAACAATCAAAAAATTAAAACTAAAATTAAAAGGTATGTAGAGCAAATTTTTACTAATTTACTTAAACTAGCATAAAACAATAAACACACGTAAATTCAAAATAGCATCAGTTTCAGTAAACTATTATGTTGTTATGAAATTATTTATATGTCCTGTGCACGCACACGACATATTTTAGTAAACTCTTTATTTAAAAACTTGTCTTTGTTATAAAACTTACTTTACAACTTGTGAAAGTTAATTTTGAATTTTAAAAAAAGTTAAAAGGTATAAACTTCAACTAGAAACGTTTTAAGTTATGCTCAACGATTTTATGTACAGTAAAGTGTATTTTGTGCATACTATTCTGCATAAGTACATTATTCTTTAATAAATTTTGCTTCAATACTTGTTCTAAACTAGAGCTTCCGAAAGTGAGCAATATTGCTATCAAGGGGCGTTAATCAGTAAAGCGGATAAAAATGTAAATGGGTAATTTACTAAAACGGGGGCGATGTCAAATAAATGGAAGCAAATATCTTTTAAATTCTGTCATTGATGCGTTTGTAAAAATGAGTTTGGAAAACCCTGCTATCATCAAAATTTAATACTAAAATTTTGTCAATAATCAAGTATTAATAACACAAACTTAAACCAATTATTATCAGAGTATGTTATTAGATAAAACTAAAAAGTGAATATTTTACCTTACCTTGCTACATTTCACTTTAATCTGACTTCTAAGCATAACTTAAAAATTTAAATTATTGTTATTCCTTTTACATTTTACTTTTTACGAACTACCTACTTGCGCTAACATTAAATCATTTATTATCGACTGAAAATTTTTGTGATGTATTTCGATTTGTACTCGTTCTCGTTTGCTTCCAGCGACAAGTACTTTTGGCGCGACCTCAGCTTTTTGTACTTGCTCGCAACCAGGCTCAGTATCTTGTCGTTCTCGCATCCATGGTTCGTTTCCATCAAGAAATCAGATTCACACATCTCTTCACACGTTTCCAGGCTTCCGTTGGTATTTTTCCAATCCTGCTTAACAATATTTATGTAAAATTTAATTATTTTAAAGTTTATTATGTATACCTTAAATTAAATTTCCGAAAATACATTGCTAGTTGTTATGTTGCTCTTTACGTTTAAGGTAACAGTGTTTGATCGATAGTTTCTATAAACCCCTAAATTTATAAGCAAAAAATTTAGAGATATTATAGTTTACAACATTTATAAGCATACGCAGTTTAGTTGCTTTATTTAATTTTAACAACTTGACTTTAAATTCAACAAAAAAATATTGTATCATATATTTCTGAAAGTAATTTTTATTTTGAAATATAATACTTGATTACTACTCGTTTATTTATTATGTTATTTTAGTTGTAATAGCATCATTTTATTCGGGTATGCTTTGAACTTGTAATCTACATCTAAAATTGGCAAACGTTTGATTTAGTTTATATTTAAACAAATTTGTTTAAATTCGTGGTTAACCACAGGACTGGTGTTATTTGTCGTGCGTCTTAGTCTAATTGTGCCTATTCTTAGACTAACTTAAAATACTTTAAAATACTTAGTCTTTGCTTTAAGCAAAGTTATGTATATTATTTTAAAGATAGAAAGTGTACATATACATATTCTGTATTGAATATTTTAATGAAAGTAGTAAAGAATATTAGAAACTGTTTTATAGCTTATTGCTTACAAATATTCCATATAGAAATGAATTGCATTAAAAACTTTTAGAAAGCAGTCTTAATTGCTATCTGAAAGGTTTTAGATACGTTAGTAATATAAGTTTTTATTTAAACATTTCTATTTATTAGTGAAAAAAAAAAATATATATATATTACGTAAGTAAATTATTTTATTTATTTAAATCAAAATTAAATTCAAAAATATAGCATAATAATTACTTAATGCTTTTGTTACTGAGTGACCTTTCCATACGGTTAGCAGAATTTATATAACTTTTTAAACCAATTAAGCGTAGTTTAAAAAAAAATTAACCTATTTAATGGTTTACATTTAATTAAAATTTTTCTATATGCTTGAACTTATGAATATTAAATTAATTTCAATAAAAAAAGTAAAAATTAAAATATTTCATTATGTTTTATACTATAAAGAAGTTAATTTAAGCTGAAAAAAGTTATGAAAAATGTAAGCCATTTAAACTTTAGACAAAAAACTAATAATACTGTAAAACAAATAAATATTTTTATTGAATTGGAAAATGCTTAGTACTAATTTTAAACAAAAAACCGCCAAAGTTGATAGACAAAACTAATAAAATCTAAATCAAAAGTTAATATGACTGTTTAAACTTTAAATTATAGACTAAATAAAAGCTTATAAAACGTTAAAAAACTATCAAAATAAAGATTACGATATAAACAGTTTGTCATTTAAATTAGTTCACGCTATACTTCTCTTAAATCAACTTATCACTAACTTTTTTAGATAAAATAGTTGCAGATAATAAGTATTAAACATACTTTAGATAGATGTTTCATATACTTTGTAGACAAGATTAATTTTATTGTACAATCTAAGCCGTGCTGTATTTCATAACGTATTAAGACTAACAAGAATAGTTTGCTTAAATTAATTAACATAAGTAACAGAGTTATCGCTAAATGTAATTGTGTTGAAACACAAGATTGCTTGGCAAGTAAAAATTACTTTAACAAAAGTAAATTACGTAACCATTTTCGTATGTAACTAAACACCCATGCTAAATTAGCTAAAGTGAAAGTTAGATTTATTTCAGAAAGCAAACTCATTACTTTATATTGTGCTGTTATAAACAATTAATGAAAAATTCTGTATATAAGTTTGTAAAGTTAAATAAGTTTATTGGTATTATACTTTTTATCATAAGTAATATATTTCAACATTTTTTAAGCAGACTACTACATACAAATTTGTTCTTATTTAACCTTATCTTAATTCAAGTGTGGTACAGCATGGTGTAAATGTGGTGTGAATAACCTCTAATTATCTGATCAATTGCCAAAAAAATTGTGGTAGTTTGAAAGTTGCTATATGAATTTATTTTTTTTTTGTAAAATGTCAGTCTATACATAAAAACTTGTAAACTATTACTATTAAATTGTTTTTTTTAATAATTATTGTTCAACAAATATTTTCCTTTTAATAACAAAGTTTCACTGTGTATCTACAGTTTTTATGATAAATGTAACAAAGTTTAATAGTTTAGGAAAAACATTAAAATAAATACTATGAAGCTTAAAATGTTATTTTCAAACCAAAAAAATAACTTAAATATATAATTAAGTTTCGTCTTTTTTGAAACATCAAGTTAACTTCGAACAAAATTAATACAAAACGTTTGTACCTAACTTTTTTGAGTTATATACTGATTTCCTTTTAAAAAGCAATTTCGCTGACTTTTTGCTAACTGAATTTGTTATACTGATATAGTTTTCCATAATTAAGTATATTTTATTTAAAAAAATACTAGGAAATGGTTACAATAAGTAAATAGCAAAATAAATTTATCAGTTTTATGATTTTTTTTTAATAATAATCTAGTTATTTAAACTTAGAATAAGAGCTTATTTTAAAAATCAAATTGAGTTCTTAAATGTGTGTTAATTTGATTTCAATCTAATCTTTATGTTTTCTTTAACTTTACGCAATTCATTTCATCCATAACTAAGTAAAACACTCACTTCCATTATGAACTTGAAACGAGCAAAGTTTTGTAAAAATTCAATAAACTCCTTAGGCAGGTCCCCATCGTCTGCAATCAAATGAGCCATGTTTAGTATCAACTCTTCAGCCTGTACAATTGTTAAATGCACAGTATAACGTTAATTTATTGTAGAAAAGTATTACAAAAATTTTTTAAAGAAAGTTTTTTATTTCTATGTTAAAAGTTAAAATACAAAAATATTTTTCGATGTTTTGTTAAAAAACCTTTTCGTCGAGTGGTAGTATAAAAGTATGATAATAGTTCCTCCATTTAAGAATCATTTCAGGGTTTTTAAATTCCTCTGCTGCTTTTAAATACTCACCGACATTGTTATATTGTCCTAGAGCTGCTTGGTAAGCTGTTACTCTTACGAGTCTGTTGCCATACAATGGGCCGTATAAGTCTTTAATCTGTAAACAATTGTGTATAATTTTAAAAAGATTAACTGTACAATTTAAAAGGATTATTTTTTAATTTGATTAGACAACATTTAATTTATGCAATGAAGTATAGTATAAAAACCAAAACATTTGGCAGCCAGTATACAAATCCAGTCAGAAAACATTCTTAATAAATTGAAATTGTTAGTAATTCTATTTTTGCAAATATCAAAAACACTTTTTAAAGTTACTTAAATATCATCAAATATCAAATACTTATTTCTTTGTTTATACTTTACTGTTCTTAAAAATGTGTAAGTGTTTATTTAGGTACTTTTTGTTTTTCTCAAAGTTACCTTTAAGTTAGTATCAACTTATATAAAAAGTTTAAAATAATTTTCATCTACACTTTGAGTTGACATCTTTAATACTTAAAACAGGGATTGACAACCTTTTACAAGTAAAGGGCCAGTTTTGCTGAAAAATTTGCTCGCAAACAGCACTGTGTAGTAAAAATAAACAAACAACTAGTCTTCCACAGGCTTTAGTTATTTAAAATAGTTGTAGTAATCAATAAAAAAATGTTTTTTGAAACTAAAATGTGAAAAAAACATATAACTACATGGCATTAGAAGTTATTAACTATTATTTTAAAAGCCTAAATGTATTTTTCACAACAAGTTTTTAAATTTTATTTTTTGTTGTTTTAGCTAAAAAGGCTATCGCGGGACGCAGTTTGTCGACCCCTGGCTTAGAAATGGGTTAGGTAGAAGACATTAAAACATCACATTTAAAGAAAATGGCAAAACCAGTTAGATAAAAACATTTTTGAAACATATACATATAATAACAGATTTTTTTTTCTTTTAAATAAAATATAGAAAAACTATGATAATAAAGAAAGTTTAAACTTTGTTACAACTTATGTTTTTTCTTATTTATATTATAAAAAATACATAAACAGAATAAATTATTTGAAAAATTTTCTTAGCAGTTAAATTTTTGTTTTTTATTTTTTATCTAAACTATATTTAGTTAACCACTAGAACGAAAATACACATAAATAAAACAGAAAAACTGAACTAGCTTTCTTCTCCACAACTTCCAGCTCCATCTCCCGGTTCCTGTGCTCCCTCTCCAGCCTCTTGTCGTAGAACCACAGGAGGGCCATCACGCTGAAGTACAGCACAATTTTCCCCTCGGAAAACCCCCACAAAAATTCCCCGTTCGACGCGAGCGTCAGCCCGTCGGTCACGGCCTGGTAGGAATCCAGTATTTGGTTGGAGGGGGACACGGGTGTCGTTGTGCAGGTTTCTACCATGTCGGTGCAGCTTTGCTGGGCCTCCTTGCTTGCCTGGCTCCTGAAGGAGTTCAGCTTTCTCAACTGTTTAAAGTTAATTGAGTTAATTATAAAAAGGTTAATGTTTATACAGGGCTTTTAAATAATTTATTGAAATGGCGATTTTAAAAATTCTGGAACATATGTTTCATAAAGCTTTAATTTTTCATAATTAGATCGATTTTTGTACTGAATATTTGTAATGTACAATATTACGTCATACTGTTTTTTGTTTTTTTGCATAACTTTTGTATCTTTGTTTAGTACAGTGCTTTTTATTTTGAATTTAACTGGCTGATGATTAAAGCTTTATGAAAAATTAAAGCTTTATGAAACATATGTTCCAGAATCTTTAAAATCGCCATTTCAATAAATTATATATATATATATATATATATATTTATATATATATATATATATATATTTACCACAGATGTTCTTGTGCTAAAACTTTATTTCAACTAACGGCGTTTACTTCAACTAATACTTATTACAACGTGTACATACAAAACTTCACTCACCTGTATTGCACTGTATTCTATGTTAAGAAATATTTTTGAAATAACTTGTTTCTGAAAGAATGCCATTAAATGATTATAATTTTTTTTTGTTATAAAAATACCTAAAAGTACAATTGTTGAAGGAAATAGATATTTTTTAATTTCAGTAATAAAATAACTGCAACGTAACGTATTTTTATAATACTTTACTGTTTTGATTAAAAAAGTTGTTTAAAGTTTGAAAATCAAACTAAAATTTTTTTCTTTAACATTGTCAACGCAAATTATTCTCAAGCGTAAAGTAGTAAACTGTAATACAAAGTATATATTATAAAAAATATGATAGTTAAACTAAAATAAAGTGTTTTAGAAAAAGATGATTAAATTAAATCTAGGTTTTCAAAAATAAAGCTACAATTGGACGCCTTTTAAAAGTGATAAAGCGAGTTTAATGAAAACATTCTTTTACGTACAGCCGTAATTTTATATTATAAAAATAAAAGTAGAACAAAAACCAAACTAATAATGTTATTATGGTATAGTCTAAAAAAAAAAAGTTGTTTTGAACAGTTTGTTTATAATTAAACATAAGAAAAGGATCGATTTTTTTTATTGACTGGTTTGATCTGGCCTGATTAGTTTTTGTGTTTTAGTTTAGTTATAGGTTAAAAAGTACACATATAACTTTGTCTAATATTGTCTCTTTATTTAAATCTACTTTTATATAACTTTGTTAAAAAATTTTTTTTGTTCAAAAAAAAATTCTCTTAAATTATGTTTTTAGTTTTTTAAATCTACGATAAAATAAATCTAACCTGCTGCTTAAAAAGTATTTGTTTTCATTATAACGTTTTCAACAAACACACTTCTTATCAAGTATAAATCGACGACTTTAACATGATCAGAAAACTTAAAAACTATTATTTTTCATACTTAATAACTTCTAAAGAAATGTAAAAAAAAAAATTTAAAGAAGTGTTAAAAAAATTTTCTTTTAGTTTTGTCTTCTCAAGTCTTACTTTAACTTATACTATAACCTATAAGCTTCAATCTTTTATTTAGGCTAAACGAAACTTATTTTAATACTCTCTTAAATAACCTCTGCGTATAACACACAGTCTACTTTCAATTAAGAGTTATATAATTGTGTCTGTCGCGATATCAAACTAATTGAAAAAGGGAAACAGACAGTGTAAGAGTTAATTAAAAAAAGGTTAAAACTAGCTTACGAAAACAAAGAAGCGGCTTTTTTTTATAGATTTTCTTTGAAGGACTAATACTTTTCTGGCGTCGTAGAGTATTGAAATAGAAAGTATGTTCTTTAGTAGTGTTTACAACTTTTGATTTGTTTTAAATATTTATTTTCAATTGTTGTAATCATTACAAATTCTATAACTTTTTAAGATATTGTTCGGAATATTAAAGTTTTTTAAGTGTAAAGTATTCTATAATTGTAACCTTAAGAAAAAAGAGGAATTTTAATACATTATTTAATAAAGTTATTTAGAAACTACTAGTTTAAAATATGGTGATTGACTTTAGTTTGAAGTAGAATCATAAATCATTTTTAAGTATAAAAGAAGAAAAAAAAAAAGGTTCTTTATCTATTACTTTTTATTTAATTTTTACCTCATGCAAATATATCTAGTTTAGAGTTTAAATTTTGCAAAAATAAAATAAAACGATTCCTAATCTAACTATATGTGAAACCATAATACAACATATTTAACAGAAAAGCTTATGATTATCAAAACATGACCTAGTCTTAACTTTTGTTTTTATTTAGATATCTTAGAAAAACATAAACTTTCGACTTGAAAAAAATATTATAAGCTTTATGTAAGTCTAGTAATATAAATAAGTTTTGTTTTCCTTTTTATTAAAGTATATACTGCCTTGCATTAACCTTTACTAATTGTTACACTTTGACAGCTAGCACTTCACATCTTTAACTGTCTGACATATATTTTACGTCATCTAGATGTTACATCACAACATGTTTATTGTGAAAGTTGTATAATTTAATTTACTGCTAAATTTACTAGCTAGGATTTAAAAATGTACTTAATATCTAAATAACTTCATAAAAAGTTTAGAGTTTTTATTCTTATACTTGTAATAGTTTTAAGAAAAAGATTGTTTAAAGCTTTAATACGTTTTTTTATACTTTTGTTTAAAATTATGTTTTATATAAATTTTTATACGTTTTCAATTCCTATAGGTTATTATTTATATTTGAAAATGTAACAACTCTGTGTTTTATATAGTGAATGTATTTTTGTTTAACTTATTAATTTAAATTTATTAGTTTAAATATATTTATTTATTTAAGTAACATTCAAAGTAAACTTAAACTTGTCACTAGTCTTCAAAAAAATGTTTGTTATATGTTCTAAAACATGGCAATTTGATTTATTTTTAAACTTAATTTAAGCCTCGATGTATACACTAAGTGTTTCCTTAGAAGTGCTCTTTATAAATAGTTTATTATCTTTATTGATTACAATTTATAATACAAAGTTTTATTATTAGCTTTAACAACATAAAAAAGTTAAAACTCACTATATGTAGGGCTGAATAAAAAAAACTTAAGGTTTTTACTTTTTAGTGTAATTGACTTTTAGGCGATTTTCTTTTAAATAAAAACTACAGGATTTAAAGATAAAGTTTTAAAGCAATGGCCTATAAATTAATTTGTTTTAAGTGAAACGAATTATATACTTAAGGTATAACCAAGTTCAAATGGAAAATTACCGCACAGCTAAAAATTCAAAGAATTTTTTGGTTAAACTTTATTTACTTATAAACTATCACCAAGTTTTAAACCTTTTTTTTTTCATTTTTAGTTATATCTAAATTCTAATGTCATTTATGTGTATAAAAATAATTTATAAAAGTTTATAGATTATTTAGTTTAATTTTCATATATTTAACCATTAATCTATTAAATATATGAATACAATGGCTTTACAAATTTATGTTAAAATTCAAAAAATATGTTTATCTTCAAGCAGTTTATTTTTCAACTTAATTCATTGTAAACACTTTTTAAATTTTTATGTAAACTTTTATTGAATAGTCTTACATGAATAAATTTAAATAGGTATATTTATAACCTTTTTAACCATGTAAGTGTACATAATTTAAAGTGAGATATTAATTTAGAATAAGATAGTTAGAATAGTTAAGAAGTAAAATAATTACACAGGTTTGCAGTTATCTTATAAGCATGCTTGCATTTAAAGTAAATAGTAAGTGACTAAAATCGCTTAAACCTTTAAGTTTATTAAAATATTTTTAGGCTTGCTATAGAATAGTTTAACTTACCATCAAAATTTAAATTAGTATGGAAGTTTTTATATTAAAATATATATATATAAAACTTTACTTTTATGAGTCTCTTTAACACATTTAATTTGTGTATCATATTTAAAAAACTACGTTTATAGTTATGTTTTAAATGGCAAAATACAAGGGTCTACCTACAGCCTCTTATGAGAAATATATCAACTTTTCTAGAAGTAGTTTCACTTTGGCTGTCATTATATAAAAAAAATCTTACGTGCTTCGCAGTTATTTAAAACTGTCGTGTTAATTGATAAAATGTTTTAGCCAGAGATGTGACAAAATAAGCAACAGTAAAGCACTAGTAACTTCTAGTTTTAGATCAGTAGGCTTTTGTTTTATCACATCAACTTTTTTTATTATTTTAAAAACGTATTTTATAAACTAAAAAATAAAATAAAATTTGCATATTTTACTTTTTGGACTAATTTCGCCCGCGGGTGGCAGTTTGCCGTACCCTGACTTGAAGCAACTAAAAATCTAGTTTATTTTTAATTTGTAATTATGTAAAAATATTTAATTTAAATTGAGTAGAAAAAGTAATGAAACAACAGTAAATTTTTTTAAATCTCAGCAAGTTTTACGTTTGTAAGTATTTATATAGTTAACAAAGTAACTTTAAAACTGTTAAAGAATAGACTTTTATATATAGAAATAGGCAAAAAGATCACTCTAAGACTGTACTAGACTTATAAAAAATATAAAACTGAAGATATAATTTAATTAAGCAAGTAATAATTTAACTGTTCCAATAAAAATCAATTATCAACACTAATCAGTCATAATAATTATAAACTATACCATATATCAGATCAATATTTGAAACTTTTATTTTAATATTAAATAACTGTTTCATAAACATTTTATTAACCAATAAAATTTAAAATCTTTTTTTTGCTTCCATCTCGTGATCTGTCTAGTTATAAACGTCGTCTGTCTAGTAGTTTTTAACATCATAAATTTCAATTTTTTAACATGATTATTCCCAATAGACTTAACTTGTTATACTTGGCGACAAATACGTTTGCGATGATACTAGACTCTTGTCACTTACTTAAATTAGATTAGCTACACTCAATTAGCCCTTCTGACATAGTTTTTTTTTTCTATAAATTCTACTCGAAAGTTTTACTTTGATTTTAAGCTTAACAAAAATATATTAATTGTTAATTACCTAAAAACTAAGTGTCTTTTTGTTAGTAATTGAAAAAAAAATATGGGAGTAAAAATATCGGTATAACTTCTATTTTTTTTCAACTTTGACTTTAAAATGTTAAAATTTTGAAGTTTTTACAATTTTTAACCTTTTGTATTAAATGTTAAAATGTTTTAGAAAAAACAAAGTAAACAAACTTTTAAGAAATAAGTCTTAAAAAGTTTTGATAAATTATGACCTAGTTAGCATTAATCTAGTGTCGTACTACTTACAGGGAAATATATAGTGCATATAGCATTGACTAACAAATGGGTGTAGATCATATAACACTGAAAATAAATATAGTTTAAACTTGATATCACATTTGTCTTTTAAAATATTATTTCAACCACGTTTTAAGTTCTACAAACAAAATAAACACCTAAATAACCGCTAAAAATAGTTGTGAAATGATAGAAAAGTTTGCAACTCAAAGAAGCTAAAATAACATTTTATTTATTTAAAGTATTTTTAAGTATGAAATAAAGTTTATAATTTTTTTTTTGTAATCTATTTCAAAATTCTTACAATAAAGAACGAAGTTATAATGTTTTTTAGTAAGCATTTTCGTTAACAAAAGTATTTAGTGTTTTATTTAAAACTTGTTTCTGACATGCATAAGTGTAAAAGTTTTATTTATATTATTTCAAAAAAACTATAAAAGCATTTAGTATAGTAAAATCTTAAAACAATGGATGGCAAACTGCCGCCCACAGGCCATATACGTCCCAAGAAAAGTAAAGGTGCGGTCCACAACCATACTTTCTTTATAAATCAGTTGCGGTCCGCAAAATAAAATTTTGAAACATACACTAGACATTCTTTCGTTTAAACTAAGAGTAAAAATGTCTAAGGTAAAAATGTCAAAACAAATAATTAAAACCTACACTAAGTATATCGGATCTGTTTATAAAAAAAATCATGTCGTAACTAAAAATACAACTGAAGCCCGCAAAGATTTTTTAAAACTAAAAACATTAGATATGTCTTTTTTCATAAAACTCTAAAGCTTATTAAATAAAAATTTTAAAAGAATATGTAAAAGATGAAACGTTAATAAGAAAGACTATGTTTTGCAAAAGCATTTCAAAGAAAATACTACTATTCAAAATTAAAACAAAAAAATAAAAGAAAATTTCGAAAAAATAATAAACAGTTACTTCGAACTATAACTGACCACAGCAGTTTAAAAAACCTTAAGATGAAAAAAACATGGTTTTGTTTTTAAATTTTACTTACTATTAAAAGATACATGTTTTTACATTTTAAATTAACGCACTTTGCTTTTGCTATTTCGTAACTCAAGTAATCTTATGTACAGAAATACAAAAACTCGCAGTTAATTGTTTTTGTTTATCGTCAAGTCATTATCTTGGCATCTTCTATCAAAGGAAAAACGGTTTTGTATTTTGTGTTATAAACGCCTTTTAAATAATTTAAATAAGTTTAAACGGTATAATTTTTTTTTTGGTATATGATCAAGTGAAATTTTCTTGTAATTCTCTATTTAAGTTAAATTAAATTTGATGTTCAATTTGTGAGTACGTTTATGTGTACGTAGTTTATAGGCCTATTGTATCGAAATTTGCTTTTTTCAAACTGTTTTTTAAACTTTTAAATTTGTTTATTAAAGTGTACGTTTGATATCTTTGAAGTTTATCAAAATACTTTTGTTGTTTTAAGTTTTGTATGGTACTTTGTTTTTAAAGTGTTTTTAAATATGTTCTAACCTTTTTGATCGTTTTAAATGTAAAGTAGTTCAACTTTTTATTTTCTGTGATAAAATGATTTTTTAACTTCTCGCTGCATACCAAGTGTTCATTTTTTCTATAAGTTATTATATAAAATAATGAATACTTGTTTTAATCTTAACAAAACGTTTTTGATCGTTAGATAGCAAAACTCAAGTGTCTTTTTGTAAGTAATTAAAATACTTCCAAAAATAAAATAGTTGGTAAAACTTCTGTACTTTTAACTTTTGAATTTAAAAAAGTTAAAATTTTTATAAATTTGTAATTTCTTGCATGAGCTCTTGATTTATTCAAGAACAAACACTAATATTTTAAAACGAATAGTTTTATAGGTAGTATTTAAAAAATTCATGATACAACTAGTTTTTATCTAGTTTCGTACAACACAAAAGGAAATGTATGCAGCAATTTACTAAGAATGAGTGTAGATCACAAAAAACTGAAAATTTTAATGATTTTAAAACTTGGTATTACGTTTGTGTTTTAAAAAAGAATTTCAACCACGTTAAAAGTTCTAGATGCAAAATACTCACGTGTTTAGTATAAAATATAAACTAAACAGTTTGAAAGATTTGCATCTCAAACAGGCTAAACTAACACTATATATTAAATTTAAAAAATTTCAATGGATAAGTATAAGTGTATTGTTCTTTTTTTCAACTAAAATTCAATAAATAGTTCTTATAGAAATGAAATGAGTTAAAAACGTTTTAGTAGCATTTTAGGTAAATAAAACGTTGTAGTTTTTTATTTAGAACTTGTTTCTGACACGCATAAATATACAATGTTTTATCAATATTACTTAAAACAAACTATAAAAGTACTTAGTATGGTAAAATGTTAAAGCAGTGGTTAATTAGTAAGGAAGCTTAAAAGTAAATTGATAATTAACTAGTAAAGGGGAGGGAAAATATCTAATAAATTGGGGCGATTATTCTTTAAATCTTTTTTTGAATTTTAGTACGTAAAATATTTTTTTATGTTGCAAATTTTATAGAGGTTATAAACAAACGATTTACGTTCAACCAAGTAACTGAGTAATAAATCAATTGTAGAACAATAATTTTACTTTTATATCGAAGTATCTAAATAGATTAAAGTGCAAATGAAATAAATTGTACTATAATCAATATTTTGACCAGTTTGAATATAATTAGACTAATTCATTAGAGTAACAATAAATTTAACTATTTCAACTAATGTAAACAGCAAAATACATTGCAGCTGAATTTTTAAAACTTTAGTTTTTTAATCATCATAAGTCTAAAGTGAATACAAACCAAATGTTGTTTTCTTTAAAAATTTTTGCGAGAGGAGAAATAAGTGCCAAGTTTTATTTCATAACAAAGTTTAACGCGTCTTATCAAACAGGTTGTATTTTTAAATTTAATTGCATGACAGCCTTATATCTAATTTTAATTTTAATTTTAAGTTATACACTTTAAAGAAAAACTTAAAGCAATATTTTGCTGCTTAAATCATAAACTAATAACTAGCAGCACTAGCTATTATTTAGGTTAAACGCAATTCGCTTTCAACGAGATAGTTATATAAGTTAAAAAACTGTGTTCCACAAACCCTGACAGCTTGCTTAACTCTCAGGCTACAACACGATCAAAACAAGTACAATGTAAAAACATTAGCAAACTTAAGCACATAACAATCAAGTTTAAAAAGCAAAGAACAACAATAAAATAAAATTTATGTATAAAAAAAGCTTAGTTATACATAAAGAGAATTAATAGTTATTTATAAATTTAAAAACTTTTTGAACAGTTTTGTTCTATATTACAGAAGTCTAATAAGGATTGTTTAAAAGTTTTTTATTACTTCTAAAAATCATTATTATATGAAAAATAGTTAAAAGTATTGTAGTTAAACTATTCACTGATATAACTATTTTTGCCAGCAACTTTCCTTTCATTGCAAAGTTATTTTCAGTTATCAATCAATTTTATCTACATACCTGCACTTTTAATTAAAACTGTTTATAGACGTTTTCAGATAAAAAGCATGAAGTTTATTTGCACATTAGTACTGATATGTACCGCTTTTGCAAACTTTGTAGCCGCAAATCAAAACAAAGCAGAAGTAGCATACACTTGTAAAGAAGTTGAAAACATGAAAGATTCTTTTCTTGACAACTTCAGTTAGTCTAGTAGTAACCTTTGTCTGTATCAAATTTTTTAAAGCTTTAGATGTAGTTTGAACATGTTTAATAACTTTATAAGTAATAGTTTCAGTTAGCAACTGTATATGGTTTCAGTTAGCAACTGTGCTTCTTTATCACGTGTTATCTTGCTCTCTTTAAAATAGAACTCGATAGTTTTAGTAAAAGTAATTAGAATATACATTTTAAAGTTAAGTATATTTAAAAAAAATAGTTTATTGAACCAAATTTTGTAAAGTCTTAATTCCTAGAAAAGAATTGTTGACACTTTGGCATAACATAATACTACATATCTTAAATTAAATATTTTGTTTTTACAAAACTTTCTTTTTGATAAAAACGTACTATACGTTACTCAGTTGAATACGAGTTCAAAGTGACGACAAACAGAGGAGGTTTTTGGCAGTGTCGTGAGCAGTGTCTTGACATGGGGGGCGACTTGTTGTACCACAACTTCGGTTCAGAGGGGTCACGATATCATGAGTTTGTTTAAAAACATCTATTTTTACACATTACCGACGCAATCAAAGTTATTTTTTTCACGGTTTATGAGTCTTTAAATTGAAATTGTTTTCTCAGACGAAAATCGTTAACTACTTTTGATCTAGTGACTACTTATTGAAAAGCTGTTAGAAGTATTTATTTAAACACTTTAACTTAGAATTATTTTTTGGTAAATTATCTGAAAACATAAAAGTAGAAATAGTTTTTTTTTAACAGATATACTATAAACAATTTTTAAGTTGAAAATTTAATCGTTTTGAGTTTTGATAAATTAACCGAAATGTCAAAAAAAATACTCTAACAAACATACTACAAAAACTTTTAAGAAATTGAGCCTATCTCAATATTTTATTAGCGAACTTACGGCCCTTGTTGATCGAGACTACAGCAAGAACTACTGGATAGGAGCGCACGACATCGGAGTGGAAGGATCTTTTAGGATGATGAACGGATCCAGGTTCGAACCTTCGGACGAGACCTTGTACGATTGGACTGGGGAACAATCCTGATAACCACAATGGGGAAGACTGTGTACACATATGGACCACTTACAACGGACTGAACGACCTGCCTTGTGACAGGTAAATTAGTTTTTATATCAATCTTCTTCTAAATAATAAATTGAAGATCTGATATTACTTAATATTACTTTAATTTTTAAATTACCGCTATCTGGTGCACTTTTTAGGGACTGATTCTGGTTCTTTAAAAGATTGTTAGTATCAGTCATTATTATTTGTCTAAATAAAAAGTTAAACTAGATAATTTAATATAATAATTTATTAGTTTTAGTTTATTTTTATTACACTTAATGAGTACTAGTTCTTTTATTTATTCATTATCAAACAACATTGTTAAGTTTTTTTCTTAGTTATAAAAACAACTTTTTACACTTTTAAAGCACTCTTTCAGTATTTTTAAGATATATGTTTGTGATAATTAAAAAACTTACATTTTGTACTATTTTTTGAAACTTCGTAAATACATTTGTAAACAAAATATCTTCGTCCCTTTTAATTTTAGATGTTTATTTTCGTTTTTGTTTATACATAAAAGAATAATGAATAAACTTATAATGTTTGCTAAAGTTAGAATCTGCCCCTTTAACTAATAAAACTAACAATAAAGTTTTCTGTTCATATATTTCTTCTTTAAATTAAAACTCACCACTTAGTGTTTGCAAACCGTAACTTTTTCAGTTTAATTTTTTATATTTTTGAATTTTTTTTTTAATTAATTCATACTTTGAACACAAATGAAAATGTGTGAACGAGCTAATTTTTGGTTTCATTAAAATCTACTTTAAAAATTTCTAGGTATGACGAAGCCGGTGGAGACGGCAAAAATCTCTACGGGATTTGTGAGATCCCAAAGCTGAAGAACTGTAAAATTAATTAATTTTATTGTGACTTGAAGCTTAAAGTTTGTTGTAAGATTATAAAGTATTTATAATACAAAATTTGTTCTTTTTTATTACAGTAGCCTGTCGTTTGAGTACGTATTTCTCAAGCATGCACTTTTTATCTAAAAACGCTGTGTTCTAATTTGTTTTATAAATTCTAGAAGTTCTGCAGTATGTAATTTTGCACCGTTTTCAAAGCACGTACTCAAGCGGCAGGTTACTGCAACAAATTTGTTAAACATGTCTAGCTTGTTTTTATAAATATCTTAATAAATTTCTTACCCGGTACGATATAATACTTTTAGTCGAGGTAACTAATTATACATTTTACATTAATTAAACTGGCAAAATTAATATAAAGTAAAGAATGTCAATTTTTTAATAGTTTGTTTAATATTTTAGGGATATTTAGATGATAAAAACTAAGTCAAAACTGAAAATTTAATCACAAGTAAGCTTTATCCAAATTACTTACGTAAAACTTTTAAAATAAATAAGATAAAGTCTATTATATTTTTTATCTGACTGTTAGATTAAAGTTCATACCAGATAATAAAAACCTAATTCAAAGTTCTTAAAAACTTCTTAACATTTGTAACGAGGCGATTTTATGAAAATACTTCTTGCTAACTACATCTCAATCGCCGAACATTGTTTATATTAATTTTTAACATAACTTGATGTCAAAAATTTATATTTCTTTTTTAAATTACCTGTAATACATAAATTTTATATGTTTATTATAAGAATGTTGAGATACACTCTTAAAATATTGATTAAAATACTAAGTAATAAAATTTTGTCGGGAAACTGTAAATATTAATTTAGATAATTCTAAATTTGTACTAAAATTATTCTAAAAATCTTGATAGACATTTTTATGTTGACTGTTCGTTTTTATATGTCTGGGCAGTTAAAAATTGTAATAATCTTAATTATAAAAGCTTGTTTCAAATAAAAGCAGTTACATCATTTGAATATTGGATCAAACTAGAAAGTTAAACGGCCAAAATAACAATATAATATTTTTCTAAACTATTTAGATTATTTTTATTTTTAAACTTAGCCAGTATTTATTTCGGCCATCGTCAACAAAGTTGAGATGTTTTATGCCATCGATAATAAACAATGAGCTTCACAGCTCGACCAACAACAACAGCATCCGAGACAATCCTACGACCGGTTTCGTCCTTGTTAGGATTCATCAGGCAGGCATAGTCGCGAGAAACCGCTGTTGTGATCTTAACCGTTTGAGGGTAAAGTCCAAAAATTGACTAAGGCAAATCGTTCACAGCCCAACGTCTAAGACATCATTGTCAGCTTAATGTGAGATTTTACTCTCTACGCTCGTTTCATCAAGTTTTACAATAGCGGTTTCTCGCGACTAAGCTTGCCTGATGGGTCCTAACTAGGACGAAACCGGTTGTAGGATTGTCTCGGATGCTGTTGTTGTTGGTCGTGCGATGAAGTTAATTGTTTAATAATTTTTAAACTTATTAGGATTACATTTGTAACTATGAAGTTATTACTATTTCCAAGCGTTGACCCATTAATTATTTCAAAATATAAATATATAAAAAAATCTACTAGATGTGCAAGTAATTAATTTTTATTGTATATCATAGTGGAAAGCTTTATTAACTCAATTATATACAGCGTTATTATTATCAAATAAAATTTTTATTTGCACTATGAGTATACATGAATGGGAAAGTCTAGTTCTTTCATGTTTTCAATAAATTCCTCTAAAAGAAATATTTTAAATTCTTTTTCAATTTATTTTAAAACTAAATAGGCCTAGCTTGTTAAGAACATTTTCGATCTTATAACCCATCATTCTAAGCTTTTCTTCAAAAAGGTTATGAAGCTCTACATTCAATTCATCGAACAAATGTTTTGTTAATCAATCGTTTTGATACAAACTGTTGACCACTGGTAAGCTTTTTTTTTTTTTTGGCCTAGAGTTTCCATTCATTTTCTTCTCTTGTATATTAAGCGACATATTTTCGTGCTGCAATTAAGCCGAACTCTTTTTTATTATTTTTTGCTCGTGCACCTGTGAGCTTGTCTTTTAACTGAGTTGGTTTACTTTGGTGCAAAAATGATTTACTTCCATATGAGACTTCTATAGAGCTTAATGTCTTATTAAAATTAATCACTTTATTTTGTTGCGCAGGACTTGAATAATTGGATGCGCCACCTTGCAAGACACCGTTTTGTTAAAGATCATCTTGCGAAGAGTGCGATCTTAAAAAATAGTAAGTCTAACTGACGCTGTTTCGTTATAATCAATACTTATCTGCATACTTTGATAAAAGGTTTCTGACTATGTTGGAGGGCTGGTACATCCACTACTATGCATGGATGCGTTTATATTCGATCCAAACAAGTCACTTTATTTGCTTGTTCTGGTATAAACAAAAGTAATATTAGATGTGGTATAAACTTATAGTAAAAGTAAAAAGGAAAATGTTTTCGATAGAAACAAGTTAAAAAGTACTAACATAACGATAATTTATTAACCTAAATTTGTTTTTTAAGTTGTACTTTTATCGTAGAAGTTATTTAACAGCATAAATTTCGGTTCTTTTATATGTTAATTTTTTTTGTAAACAGCAACATGTTGATTAAATAAGACTATCACAAACGACTGAGTAATACGAGAGTTTGGTTAAAACTGTAATTTAAAAACACCATAAATTAAGCTTTTGTAAGAACTTCAATTAGTAAAATGTTCTAAACACGCTATCATATTTACACATTCTTTAGGTTGTTCAGAAAAATACAAAATTCAAGTTAAAGTTTGAAAGAGTTAAAGCTCTGCAGTTAAAAGTTCCATAGTTTGAAAAACATTTGAAACAATTTTTGTGAAAAGTAAATCAAATTTCTACTTGGAAAGGAATTATTTCTACTTGGAAAGGAAGGCAGCCAAGTAGAAAATAAAATTATGGAGGTAAATAGTTTTATGTTAGGACTATTTTAAATAATTGTAATCTTATTTTGATAAAGTATACTGAGTATAATGAAGTATACCAAGTAAAATTCAAGTAGATTTCAAAAAAAAATTTGAAGATTTTTATTTTAAAGCTTAACAAATATCTTGAATATAAACTCGATTGTTTTATTCCGAAACATTCAATTTATCTATTCAGTTTCTGAACTAACTTAAAGCAACTAGTGCTTTTAAAGTATAACTTTAGACTTAATTCAACCAAAGTTAATTTAAAAGCGTTATCTTTTTATAGTTTTTTGTTTAAAATCATTAATGTTTACTTTAAGATTTGTAAGTAAGCTACATATAAACTTTATTCTTTTTCAAACCAATACTAGATCGCAATGATTTATCAATCTTCAAAAAAACACAAGTGATGTTTTCTTATAGCACATTGACTTTCTTTGATTTATTTATTAGTTATTACAGTTGTGTAGTATTTTATTTATTTCTTCAACGTATAACACTTTTATTTATTAAGAATTAACGTTATTACAGTAATTTTAAAGTAGAGTTATTAAATTTGATAATAAACTCAAAAAAAAAAGTTATGCTAATTTTATGCAAATTTTTTATACATATTTTTAAACGATTTTATGTCGACTAAAACAGGACATCTGGAAGAGTTAGTGACGTAACATGAAATTTCTGAAATTTAAAAAATAGTTTAAAGTATATATTGGATATAATTTTTGGGGCTAGTGGGTTGGAAAACAAAATCAAAAACAGCAGTACGGAAAAGGCTGCAAGCAAGATCGCACAATCGCGCTCAAACGTACAAAGAAAGCGAATTTTTCGGACATGGAAGTTAAAGCAAGATCGCGCAAAGCGCGCTGATGTGCTTATCTTGCGGAGCAAAACCGGAAAGCGGAGCTTTCTAAGGTTGGGACGTACAAAGAAAGCGAAGCTTTTGAGGCATGAAAGTTAAAGCAAGATCGCGCGCGAAGCGTGCTTTCTTTTCTTACTTATGTAGTTCTTTTTGTTTTATAGTTAAGTGAATAGATATATTAATTTTTTTCTTCTTTTTACATTATCTGTTTCAAACTAATTTGTTCTAATCCTTAGTTTAGAATAAGTTTTCTAAAGTTTTAAGAGTTTTTAATAGTATTTCAAAATTATCATAAATTTGAAAAATTTTAAATTAATAATTATTATTTACTTATTATGATATTTATCTGCCTTATTCGGCTAGCACAAAAGCGCGCTTTGCGCGCGGTGTGCGATACTCTTGGCTATTTAATAAAAAACTGTTTTCAATTTAAAGTATTTATAATTTAAATTTATTTTGTTTCAGGTTTTAATGCTATTTACTTAATTATTTTTCAATCTAAACAATTTTATTGAGACTTGAATAGTTATATTTTCATGGTCATTTTACCACACAAAACTTTAAGATTCGACTAATCAAACAAATTTAAACTACAAAAAGATATTGGACCTGCGTATAAATCATTTCAATTTTCCTTGTTCAACGTCTAAAATCATATACAAACATTTTATTAACGAATAGCTGTGTTAGGCAAACATATTTGCAAGCAGTTCCTTTTAATTTTAATTTAAAAATCGTTTGTTTTAACTACCGTCAACTTTGATTGGTAAACTTGTTAGTTTAAGAGAAAGGCCAGAAAAAAATTCTTTAAAGTAATTTGTTTTCACGTATGATAATCAATAACATAAGTAAATAAAATCCAAATCTGGACAAAAACCATTAAAAAGGTAAATACAATCCGTTTGTAATGCATTGAATAATATGTATATATATAAAAACTTATAAGTGTTAGTTTATAAGTATCATTTTGTTTTAAATCTATTAAAAATATAAGTAAAATAAATTATTTGTACACATTTATTTGCTTATTTTGTAATTTGATTATTTTATATCAAGCTAGCTATTAGATTATAACGGAAGATCATAAAAGTGTACAACCTATACACATTTCTTAATTTAAAAGCTTTTATTTTAAAAAGTTAAAACAACAAAGTTAGTTTTTTAAAAGATAATCATCAAAAGCTACAACATTAAACTGAACATACTGTGATGTAAAAAAAATAAATTAAAATTTACTTACGTGGTTTAACAGTTAACTACCTAAATAGGTTACTGAAAACAAAAGTTATAATTATTTTACGTTTAAAGTAGTTTAATTTTAAATGAAAAGTGTAAAAATACTAGTTGGAATGTATACATAACAGTGGTAGTATGAAGATTTACATTTGAAATCTTATACGTCACTTTATATTAGCTTTAAAGACAGTTGTGCCTTAGATTTGCACTTATATACTATATACTTTTATGAATACTTTTAGCAGTATACATTTTAGCAGTAGTATACTTATAGTAGTGCAAGTATGAGTATTCTAGTTTAAATGTTTTGTTCGTCATTTTTTATTAGTTTTAAAGAAAATTGTGCCTTAGATTTGAAGTAAAGTTTGTGACACATAATAAATATTTACAAGTGAAATATTGTTAATTTTTTATTCCAATCATGTTTTCGAGAAAATGATATGTTTTTGTTTATCTAAAAGTATAGATAAAAATTAAAATCTACAAATTAGTAGTTAACCGATCAAATAGTTAAATTTTCTAAATGTTGTATAAACAAACAGTTAAACTTGTTAAATGTTACTTTGAAAGCAACATGTATCGACATACTAAAGTAATATAGTGTATGTACATATCAACATTTTTTTATAGCTTGTTTGTAGTCAGATCAAAGAGGTTGTAAAAAGTATAAAACGAATTAAATGAAAATGCTTTTGCCTTTTATCTAAACAAATTAAAAACTTATACGACAGCTTAATTTTAACTTAGTTAGATACACTTAAACTGGATAAAAGCAAATTTTGTTTATTTGCTTTAGTTTTAATAAAATAAAATAAATTGCAGTTTTAAAGTGTCTAAACAAAGAAAAGTTTATCTTCTTTGATAAATCGTTTTAAAAGCAAATTAAGTTTTTGCGTAAAATTCATTTTAAGACTTCTAAAAATAGATAAATGAAAACCCATATAACAAAAAGGCTATTAACCGTAGTTTTCGTATGTGATTTTGTAAAACTTTGAGTTGTTTTATGATAAGATTATTATGAAAACCTTTTAACTTTTATATTAACTTAAAAGCACTTTTTGCTGCTTTGAAGCAATTGTAACTTATGATATTGTACAGTTATTTAGAATATTACATCTTTTTGTTGTTAATGATTTTTGAAATCTTAGTACAACTCTTAATTTTCTATAAAAGCACGACTTTTAATTTTTTTTTGGTAAACTGAAGCTAATTAAAACATTTTTTAGATATAAGTTTTAGAACTTGAAAACAAATCAAAAGTTGTAGTTAAAGAAATAACTTCCGGACAATGAAAACTATACGACGTTTTATGTTATAAAAGTTAAGCAAACTGAATCACTCGTATGCCATTTACGTGTTCCGCGTGACTTAAAACATTATGAAGCATTAATGTAACATTATTGTATTAAAACAGTTTTCAACACTTAGTAATTTAAAACAGTACAGTCACCTCTCGCTTATTTACGCACATTGTGTCCACAGAAAAAACGCGTAAAGATACGAGATGTACCAAATATACTTACTATAATGGCTTTTTATTTAAAATTGCTTCTAGTTAAAAGCAGACTGGGGACTTTCCCACTTTTAACAATTTTTTTATTGTATTTATAATTATAAATACAAAAGACAATACTATACATATATTAAAAGGAAAAGGATTTAACTTTATATAAAATAGTAATATAAAAGAAAAATTTTACTAACTTTAATAACGAGTAGATTTTATCTTTATCTTTATTTATATTTGACTTATTTAATACTTAACATTTTTATTCTATTCTACTTAGCAAATTCAATTTAAAGTAAAGCATTTGTTTACAATTATAACATTTTGTGTTGTCTATATTTAAATTTGTTTTTATAGCCATTTACAAAAATATGCATTAGGTGCTGTAATGGATTTCTTCTTTTGAACAAAATATAAAAAATATAAGAAAAAACTTAGATAATTTTTTTTTATGTTACTACAAATAACAGCTAAAGAATATCATGTTCACATTTACTGAGCCCCTCGGCGATTTTTGTAATAATATTTAATAAAACTATATGAAATATTTGTTCAGATAATAAATTACAACAAAAAGGATAAAACTTATTCATTTTGTAAAACTTTTTTTTTCAACTTATCAGAGTGTTATCTCCCCACGCGTCGCTACCTTTTATCGCTTATGTAGCAAAATTTTCTTTGATTTCAACAAAATTGTTTTTAAGTATTAATTTAGATAAACACTAGCATTAAAAAAAAAGTTAAGTCATGACAATGGCCTTATACAGTCAATCATTTTGATAAACTTGACGTTTATTATTTCGTTTTGTTCTATTTCATCGTCTATTAAACCAAAATTTAGTATGTTTGCACTAAATAATAATACAACAAATGATAATCATTTAACAGGTTTATTTAAAATAATGACAACAAAATGTTCATAGATGTTTTTTAAGCACAGAAAGTTTTTAACTGTAAGTTATACATTACAAGAATGAACAAAAAAAGTATCTAACCAAATAAATGGATTATATTTATTAACTTGCGCATGTTTTCCTTCAAATGCTCTCCTTCTGACGTTTGGAAAAACTTTTTGAAGTTTGCACGAAGTTTTTGCCAACAGGTTGTTGTGAAAGATAAAGTTTGGCAAAAAACTATAAAAAAAGTCAAGCAAATCTGGTACAAGAAATTGCCGAGAAAGCGAATTGACCCGGAAGTAATAGAATAAACCAAAGAGCAAATAAATTTTAACAGGAGGTAAAAACCAAACATGCGCGCTATAGTGTTTCTATTGCCTTTTACTTCGAATAGATCATAGTAGCATTCGCCTCGGAGCCTTGAAAGCTTCTCGAAAGTCCCCTGATCTACACGATTTTCGTTTTTAAGTAAGTAGTCGTCAACGTGGTATATTATCTCTTTACATCTGAGTTCCACTTCTTCCTTGTGTTTAACTTCACCTGTTGATAGTAGTAAAAATAAACATTTTAAATTGTGATTATAATATTTGTTTTCTAATCACTGACTTTAGATAATTATAGTTTTTTATATGTTAAAAGAATATTAAAATCTTTAAAAAATATTCATAACTGTTATCAAAATATTAACGTCAGTATAGTTGAGATATAGAGCTAAGCTAAACTCAAGAAACTTACCAGATCTTACACGCTTCAATGATTCTTGTTTCATTTTGATGTAAGGCTTGAGCATGAGACCAAACCCCTCACTGTTTAGGGACTTTCCCAGTTTTAAAACTTCCTCCCAGCATCGGATGGCGTCAGAGCATTTGTTCTGATTGAAGAAATCTTGAGCGTCTTTTAACAACTTATTATGAGTCATACTTTTTATGTTAAATAGCTTAAATTATTAATAGGTAATAATACATTAATGAAAGTAACACAAATATTTTTTATTCATCAACTATATCAATTTAGTACAAAATGATAATTTTTGGATGTTATGACTAATATTGTTGTGTTTTACATAAATGAAACCTATGCTAATATTTGTCCCTAAACAACAAAAACTTGTAAACTATCTAACAACAACTATTTGTACTTTTATCTTACTAACAATTTAAATTTATTAATACGCCTTTATAAACAGACATGCAGTAATCAAAAGGTATTTAAACTTCATTACTTGTAATACAATTTCAGTTTGTATTTTAACTCAATAAACTAAGTTGTTTCAAATACTTATACTTCTTTAACTTTAAAGTTTTAAAACTTTTAAGTTTATATCCAGGTAAATGTTATGGCTGTTCCAATAAAAACAGACTAAATAGATTTATTGGCGTGTTAAACACAAACAGCTCTTGCCTTTTGTCAAAACGATGAGCAAAATAAATATATTTTCTACTGTTTAAATGCTTGCTACTTATGGGAGTAAAAATTTATCTTAGTTTTTAAAAACTTGCTTATGCTTCATCTAACTAGCCCAAGTCAGTTTGAGTTTAAGATACGTTAAAATCAATAGACAATATGAACAAAAAAAACATTTAGGCTTAAAAAACTATTCGTTTGTAATAATAATATAAGAGTTAGTACCTAAAAGTTAGATAAAAAATACTTTTAACTGATAAAATCTAGCATAAGATTTTGAAAAAATAAAAAAACAAGCCTTGGTCAGATGCTGTTTTTAAATTAAGCATATTGCACAAAGTCTTAATATTAAACTATTAAAACTTATCAAGGCAAAAACTTTAATGGTAAAGACAGAAATTATAACTAATGAAATTAGTTTAATTTTATATCTTTATATTTGGCTATTGTTCTTTTACTTTGAAACAAGTAAGGAAATTGTATAAAAGTGTATTTTATACAAGAATATTAATTAGATGTAGCAATTACATTTAACAAAAGTTTTCACTGTACTTATCTTAGAATAAATACACATAATTGTAAAATGTTTTCAAGATTAATCAATAGTTAACTGTTAGATACATCAAAACAACTTATCCAACCGTTAACTCGACTTGAGTAAAAGTTTTACTATTCGAAATCATTTTCAACTAGAAGATGTTGGCTCTAGCTCTTTTTAATACAACTGATTTCATTACATTTCTTCAACCAAAATACAATTTAATTACCTAATAAATCCTGATTACATTACTAATCAGTATCTTTAACGCTAGTTAATTTTTAGCGTTTTTTATCTTAATCATTGAACTTTTCGAAGCAAAAAGCTAACCTATTTTTTATACTATGTAATAAGTGCTAAAGTTAACCAGAATGGTCTTAATCAGTTTCTATTTCTTTAAAAAGTATTAAAATTAAAATACAAAGACTGTGTATCTATTAAAAAACACAGAAGTTTATAAAAAACTACATTATACTAGTTTAAGAATTTGATAAATTCAAACATTTATTAAGTTTTGCACAAAAAGTTTTACTATTCGAAATCATTTTCAACTAGAATATGTTGGCTCTAGCTCTTTTAAATACAACTGATTTCATTACATTTCTTCAACCAAAATACAATTTAATTACCTAATAAATCCTGATTACATTACTAATCAGTATCTTTAACGCTAGTTAATTTTTAGCGTTTTTTATCTTAATCATTGAACTTTTCGAAGCAAAAAGCTAACCTATTTTTTATACTATGTAATAAATGCTAAAGTTAACCCGAATGGTCTTAATCAGTTTCTATTTCTTTAAAAAATATTAAAATTAAAATACAAAGACTGTGTATCTATTAGAAAACACAGAAGTTTATAAAAAACTACATTATCCTAGTTTAAGAATTTGATAAATTCAAACATTTATTAAGTTTTGCACAAAAACTTCAATCAAGGATAACTATTAGAACGACTTTAAATAATTAAAACAGGTATAACTTTGCAGTTATTTTTCTAAATTAAATACTATATTTTATATGTTTGTTTTTATATAATTAAGATAAAAGCTTCTCCGTTGTTTGAATGCATGTTAGATTTTGTGTTTGAACATTATGTTTGTTTAGTTGGATGTTGGGTTCAAAATCTGCTTATTTACCCTTGTTTAATAAGTAGAATTAAAGCATATTTAGATACTCGAAAATCACTGTGACTTTTGTATCGTTTTATTTTTATAATCAATTATTTTTATTCTTAATTATCTAAAGTACTTATTAGTTTAATTATAAATTATCTAATGTTATCTAAACTATTACATTTGACGCGTTTGTAATGCTCTATTGAGACCGTTTATGTTAAATAATTTATCTTTGTACTTATCTATATGGATAATAAAAGGCTAAACTTCTTGATTCTAGTAATTTTCCTCAAATTTAAAATAATCTCACACTACCACTATTGTTTACAGACAGTTTTATAACACAATTAAACTATTTTAGCTCTGTAGTCTTGAAGGTTGTATAAATTAATTTTGTATACCTTATTTTATGTTTAAGTTTTTTTTTGGAAAAGATATAATTTTAAGTTTTAGTTATTTTAGATTATTTATTAATTTAGATTATTAGATTTAACTTGTTTAAGCAACTTTTCAATTAGTTTCAATTATAAGGTTCTAAAAAAAATTATGTAAGTAAGATTATATGTTTTAATTTTTTTATTTCTTTTTATCATCTAATAAATAATAAAAAACTAATTAGCTAAGTAAATTATTTATTTGTGGTTTTTGCATCACAGCAAAAAATATTGCACAGTTTCTTAGGTTTCTATAGTACAGTCAGCGACTTATTTTTAATTAGTATGTAATATATAGTAAAAAGAGTTCAATTACAACTTTATCTGTTCGTCGAACACTAGCTAAAAACATTAATTCTAAAACATCATTAACTCATTAACATTTGTCACTCATGTTTAAATTTATCAGTTTTAAAAAAAATAAGTAAATCATTAAAACAAAAAAAATTCAGAAAATTACACTAATTTAAATATTATTTTAAAAAACCAGCTAAATAAATCAAAGATATATACTTAATTTCAGTAAAACTGATTTTCTGGAATACAAGTTTCAAACAGTTATTGAATAACTGGAACTAGTTAAGAAAGGAAAAAAATATTACAAAAGTAAAAAATTAATTATATTTTAGATGTATTATTGCTGTTACACCATATTATTTTTTTTTAAACCAAGGGTGAGCTTTCACCCCGCCAGTTATGAGTGCGTGAGTAAACCTCTCTTTCTTGTCTTGTTCAGAAGTTTCCTGATGAACGACCCGAAATTCCTCGAGCCCTCCGATACTTCATGATCCTTACTGATCACCTCTTCTTTGCTGTTGAACGCAGGTTTGCCCTCAACCTAAAAAAACAAATAAAATAGTAAGGAAAAAAATATTCAAAAAAACAAAATAACAAACTGAAACAAGTCAAATAAAAACCATGAAGTAGAGAACCAGTCCCATGCTCCACCTATCCAAATCATACTCGTAGAATTTGTTTTTGTTGAACAACTCTGGGAGTTGGCAGTGCTCTGGTCCAGAGTACGACTGAATGACAAAGGGCTTAGTTCCTTCGGGTCCACTATAGTGGTTTGCCAACCAAAACTATATTTGAAGGTGTTTTTTAAAGCTAGGTTGAGTAAAAAAAACGAGTATGTTTATAATTTACTGATTTATTATGAATTAGTTTTAAAACATTTAAATTGATATGCAGCAAAAGTAAACCGTAAAGGCAAAGTTTAATCTTTTGAACTTTATTAATTTTGTTTTAATTAATTTTCATACTATTTTTACAAACTCTAAATACTGGACGACCAAATTAAACGTTTTGGAAATTTTCTTTTTAATGTTTATTTGTCTTGATAAAATCTTATTCTTTTTGATAGTGAAGAAAATAAATGTTACTTAGTAAAGAAAAACAAAGTTTAAATTATTTTATTATAACTAAAAACTATATAAGCTGCATACTAGTAAAACTAAAAGTATAGAAACATTTTTCCGATAAAATACTAATAAAAACACTATACTGAACTTAAAAGTATTAATAGAGATATAACATATTTTTATAGTTATTTTAAAAATAAATGAAAATCTTTTACTAATGTTTGTGCAAATCTTTTTGTATATATATATATATATATATATATATATATATATATATATATATATATATATATATAATTTATTCAAATGGCGATTTTAAAAATTCTGGAACATATGTTTCACAAAGCTTTAATTTTTCATAAAGCTTTGATCATCAGCCAGTTAAATTCAAAATAAAAAGCACTGTACTAAACAAAAATACAAAAGTTATGCAAAAAAACAAAAAACAGTATGACGTAATATTGTTCATTACAAATATTCAGTACAAAAATCGATCTATCTTCTGACTAATTAAACAACTAAAATTTTAGTTGTTTAATTAGTTAGAAGGTAGATCGATTTTTGTACTGAATATTTGTAATGTACAATATTACGTCATACTGTTTTTTGTTTTTTTGCATAACTTTTGTATCTTTGTTTAGTACAGTGCTTTTTATTTTGAATTTAACTGGCTGATGATCAAAGCTTTATGAAAAATTAAAGCTTTGTGAAACATATGTTCCAGAATTTTTAAAATCGCCATTTGAATAAATTATTTAAAAGCCCTTCAAGTGGGCTCAGTTGAAAGTGTTTAAGTTTAAACATTAACCTTATTTTATATATATATATATATGTATATATAATAAACAACGAGTAAAATTACGCGATAATGAGAAGCACAATCAAATTTTGTGAATTTAGCCTCTTTAGTTCTAGGGTTAATCAAAACATTTTTAGCAGATATGTTTCGCAAAACAACTTTTCTTTGGTGATTTTTTCTTAAGGTAGACCACAACTGTAAATTAAAAGGATTTTTTTGTTTTGCTAACGTTTGTTATTTTTTCTTAGTCCAAAATAGTACTCAAACTAAAAAAGAAACTAAAAAGGTAGATATCTAAAAACTACTTTATATTTAATTATTGGTTATTTTATACTTAGTAGAAGTTTGAAAAGTGTTTCAACTTACTAATTAAAAAATATATTTGTATACTACTGACTTACATAAACCCTTACAGGTTTTCACTAGCTTTATAAATTAATAAAACATACTGTAAATTACAACAGTTTTTTGTCAGTTAATAAACGTATTTAAGGAGATTAAGAAATAGCTATTTGTATAAAATCGTCATATTGTATTAAGTCTATAACACACCTCGAAGAATATATTTTTTGCAGTATTTCTCATTACACCATGTTTTTCTACAAATTCTTTTAAAGTATAAAATCCTTCACTTTCTTCAGTAACTATCGTATAATGTTTCTGATCCTTTACAAAAAAGTCGTACATCTCAACAACGCCTGAAATAAAAATAGCTACTCTTATTTTTGTATAAAACAGCATAGATTTTTTTTCCTTACCAAGTTAACAAAACTTATGCACTTTTAATATAGAAAAATTATCTTAAAGTAATAAGAAAAAAACATTTATAATATAGTACATAAGCACATTTAATGTTTTTAATTACTACTATTAGGATTAAAACACTGTTTATGAACTAATTAAAGGTCTCCTTAAATCTTAAACTAAAAGTGAAAGTTACCAAAATAAAGACAAAGTCTTTATAAAATGTTTTCTTTATAATAATCTAAAAACTTTTTATTTCAAGATTCTTTGAAGTTAAAGTTTTCAAATTCTTGTTAACTTCAGTACAACAAGTAGACTAAAAAGACTAGTAAAAAAAGTTTTAATATCAACTACTAAATAAACGCCAAAAATAAATTTATGTTTCAAAACTGATATGACTACACGT
This sequence comes from Thalia democratica, assembly GCF_965202585.1. NCBI lineage: Eukaryota > Metazoa > Chordata > Thaliacea > Salpida > Salpidae > Thalia > Thalia democratica. The sequence continues at coordinate 21,888,478 of NC_139173.1, read as the reverse complement.
TAGTAAATACTCTAGATATTGTTGATAGCCATTTATCAAAATCTACTTAGCAATAGTAATAGAATTGTCCTGCGTAGCTAGAACGGTTTGTGTTATAAAATCAAATATTGTAATGTATCTGTATAAACCTTTGCTTTCCAGGTTCTTATCCTTATCGTGTATAGCTTTCCAGTGCATTAAGACTTCAATTGGAATGTGTTTTTCACAATGAATTTCCATGTGAGATTTATTCAATCCAATTTGTACATGTTTCACTCTTACTTTATATTCATTTTTTATGTGGGTACCTTAAATAAAAATTCCGGTACAAAATTTTTATTAAAATAACTTCAAATGCGTAAAGTATAAAATGTTATATATACTTAAATAATTAATACAGGATAGCAGACTTAAAGATCAGTGTGAGTTGAACAAAAGCTGATTCAGAAAATTGTTTCAAAGCTTGTTTTTTATTCTTTTATTTATACCTTCATCAATTTATATCAAAAAAGAATCAAAAAATAAAATTTGAAATTAAAAGCTTCTTTTCTCGCTGACTCAGCTTGTTTTAGCTTAGACTGACCGTTAAGTATACTAGCCAAAAGTTATGCTGAATTAAATGTTTAGATGATTAGTAAGTTTTTGATATAATATTATAGGCAATGAAAATAGTTTTAAGATTAAACAGAACTAAAGTAACCACTCTAAATAAAATATCGACATTTAAACAAAATTTAACTAAAAATCCTAAAAACGAATATGTTTATATATGCTTATTTTTTGTTTTGAAGATTTTAGTTTCTTTTAAACAACGATATTTATTTGAACATATTTTTATAACCTGTAAATATTTCTCGTACATAATCCTTGTAAATTCTCCTCCCAATTGAGTAGTGCTGGTCATAATTGTTTCGTAGTTCACATGAAAGATCGTTTTCAAAGTTCAGCATTTTATTTGTTGCTAAACGAAGCTGTTGTGTAGAACTTGGAGAAGGCACATCAGAAGAAGTGGCTGGTTGTTGTGAGTTAACAATCGATTGATGAACTGGTTTTTGTGAGTTAACAATCGACTGAGGAATTGGTTTTTGTGAGATAACAATTGACTGATGAGCTGGTTGTTGTGAGTTACCAATCGACTGGGGAATTGGTTGTTGTGAGTTACCAATCGACTGGGGAATTGGTTGTTGTGAGTTACCAATCGACTGGGGAATTGGTTGTTGTGAGTTAACAATCGATTGATGAACTGGTTTTTGTGAGTTAACAATCGACTGAGGAATTGGTTTTTGTGAGATAAAAATTGACTGATGAGCTGGTTGTTGTGAGTTACCAATCGACTGGGGAATTGGTTGTTGGGAGTCAACAACCGACTGAGCAATTGACTGTTGTGAGTTAATAATCGACTGAGGAGTAAAGTGTTGTGAGTTAAGAATTGACTGGGGATCTGACTTACTAGACTGATGATACATAGATTCGTTTAGACTTAGACTTTTGTTTATACTGTCTGAAAAACTAAAGTTTTTGATCTTATTTCCCTGAGAATGATTTCCTTTAATCTTTTTGGGAAGCATATACGTGTGATGAGTATAAAAGTTTATGTTGTCCAGCATATCAGGATTTTGAGCAGAAGAATGATGCTTTCTGTTTTGAAGCTTGTTAGTGTTGTGGACGAAACTTTCATATCTTTGAGGTGTTTGCTGTGTAGTAAGTGCATTACTCAAACTAGAGTGAATGGGTCTTGTCGGTTGGTGCATGGAATTGTTTAAATTCATGTTCATACTTGCTGAAGAATTGTAGCTCTGGAATTGATCTGCCTGATTTAGATTTCTATGAATACTTTGTTGCATGTTTTTCTGCAAGATCATTGAATTGTAAAGCTCATTTGTTTGCTGCCATTGATAGTCATGAACGTTGAGAGTTTTTTGTTGATTGTTTGAAACACGAGACTGACTTCGAGGCCTGTTCATATATGTATGGGCGTTGTTGACAGTGGCATTATACTTTTGTGATGGTTGCTGTGTAGCGTGTATGTTATTTATGTTCCCATTGTTTCTGATTTTTCCATACATTGGTTTGTTGTGAAAGTTGATCACACTGGCTGAAGAACTAAAACTCTGTAACTGACCTGCCAGATTTTGATTTCCTTTAACAGTTTGTTGTATGACGTCGTTTTGATGCATTGTCGTCGAATTGTAAACCACACTTGGCAAGTAGCTATGTGATTGTGCAGAAAATTGCTGTGCATCTTGAATCATGTGAGAATCCTTGAAAGAACCTCCATGCTTTTGTGATGGTCGTTGGGTAGTTTGAAAGACATTAGGGGGATTTTTACTCTTTATTTGTTGTTGCTGGGAGTCTGCATACTGATGCGAATCAAAACTATTGAAATTGTGTTGCGGATTTTGATTTCCTTGAAAGTTTGGTCGCACGTCGTCGTCTTGTTGCTGGTACATCGGATAGCTCTGCACCTGTGAACTTTTAACGTTCTTGGAAGAACTATCACGTCTTTGAGATGTTTGTCGGGTAGCCAGTGCGTTACGCGGATTTTTAAATTGGTCTTGCTGGTTTATTGAATGCGTATACGTATGTGAGTAGTTCTAAAAGTTGTCTCCTGGGTTATGATTTCCTTGAAAGTTTTGTTGCATGACGTCGTTTTGCTGCTGCGTCATCGGATCATTAGCTACGTTTGTCTGCGGTTGCTAGCAGTTTTCAGGTAAATACAGATGCGAGTCAACCTTCTGGTAGTCTTGTTGCGGATTTTTGATTCCTTGAAAGTTTTGTATTACGTTCTTTTGCTGATGCGTCATCGAATTACTAACTACGTTTGAATGTTGGTGTTTATAGTTTGTAGCATTTACAACATTTTGTTGTTGATAGGTCGCAACCGGAATTCGGTTTTGAGTTTGTTGATATGGACAATCAAAACCAGTAACAAGTGTTTGCTGCTTCAAAATAGGAGCCTTGTTTGGATTGGTTATTTGTTGGTAGTTAGAGTCAGCACCAGAACATTTTGGGAAATTCGAAACATAGGGCTGGTTTTGATCTGGGATGCTCAGATATGGACAGTTTGCAGGAGACTGTTGACCAACACGCGACTGGGGGACAGTTTGGTGCATCGTGTTTACTTGATGCTGGTTATTTGAACTCTCGTCAGAGCTTAATAGGTTCATGTTGTAGCCATCACACCCCTGGTCACTTTGAGACCTTGCAAAACATTGAGAGGGTAAATCATTTTTAATTATTTTTGAGTTACAACTAGCGGTTTCATCATCAGGCATACCACTTCTCTTTTGTGGTTCTCTTTTGTGGTTGACCACTTTTTGTTGTTGGTTTTGATAAAATGCATCAGAACAATGTTTTGGATGGTGTTTATCCATATGTATCTTCTAGTAATTTTTATATATGTTAATTACCGTTGTGTATAAGTTTAAATTTTGTTGAGATTTTTTTAATGACTTCTAATCAACTTTGTACTCAAAAATGTAAATACACTTCGACACTTTTTAATTTATAGAAAATTTAAGATAGTCATTTTTCTGCTAAAGCAATTACTCAACATACATTAATTATTGTAACAATAGAAATCATTAAGTTTTACACTAAAATTAAAAAATATTAGTTGCTAGTTATAATTTAAAAAATTAAACATTAGTCACGTAAAAGCTGTGACTAGTTATATGTTAAATTTTAATACAGGCTTCGAATGGCGGTACTAGTTGTACTTTTTTTTTAAGTGCTTACACAAGTCATTAGCATATTCAACATCATACTCAAACATTTTTTGTTTTAATATTTGAGTATTTGTTATTTTAGATAAAATGAACAATTGTGATTTTCTTTAACAAAATAAAATATGCTGACCTCAATTTAATACATTTTATGCTTTACTAGTATGCTATATTTATCACAATATAAAGATACCAATGTTAAAAACTGTTATGTTTATAACCTAAACTAAATAGTTTTCTCACGTAGTTTATTAGATAGTTTTAGCATGTTTCAACTATTTATTCTCTAAAGTTAATATTAAGAAAAAAATTTGTATTTATTTGCTAGTAATGTATATAAATTGTATTAAATTTTTCTTAGAGATAACTTATTTTCTCATATTTAAGAAAGTTTATACTAACTACTTAATTATTTTTTTATAAATGTTTAAACACAAACTAAAATAAATTTATGATTTTTTTTAACACATAGATACTTTAGCTAAATTAGATACACTGCAAAACATATCTCAATAATCTAGTTTCAAAGTTAAAAATACAAAAAATATAATAAAAATTAGTATGTCTTTCAGTTTTTTGAAAGTAAACAATTTAACAATATAAACATATGTACATTTTCGGTACAAACATCTAATTTGCTTTCAAAATTTGAAAAATTGGAACTTCAGATCAGTTTTGATTATAAATTAATCTTAACTTTTTGTAAGTATAAAACAAACAATGTTTTTAGTTTTTTCTGTTTTAATTGTAAATAGAAAACTATTAGTACTATTTTTGTTTAGTTCAATGTTAGTAATGTAAATGTTAAAAACTTTACAATTAACAACTAAAAATCAAGATAATTATTAAATAATAAAATATTCAAAAGTTTTTACACTAACAAAAAAAATAAGAATTTTTTTAACAAAAGACTTAATAGAAGACAATTTACTACAAAAACCTAGTTATAATCAAACTTAGAAAATCAATAAGAATAAAAAAAAATCCAAAAAAGTTTTTAAGCAAATTTTGTAACTAACTAAAGTTAGAGTGTAAAAATATATTATTTAAAGATTAACGTTTTTGTATACCTGTTTAAAAGTTTAATTAAGAACAAAAAATATTCTAATCAATAATTGTATCTTCTTACCTTAAAACATTAAAAATATCAACAAAGTTACTATGGTTTCCTTTTATTTTATTTTTGATAAAACTTAATAAATAATTTTTTTTTAGCTTTCAAAAAATGTAATTACCCTTTTAAGTTCTTTTTATTAAATTGCTTACTAAATAAACAACACTTTAGTGTAGTCTAACTAAACTGTATCTTAAATTTATGAGCTAGTAGTATTATATACTAATACATATTAGAGTTAAAAGTAATTTGTTTTAAACGTTTTTTTTCAAATACATTCGTTACTATTTTATCAATAAATAAAGAAAAGTTGTGGTGAGAAATATTAAAATCTTTAACAATAAAAAAACACATATACCTATAAGCCATCAGCTATAAATTGTACGGCAGTAATATTTTTTACTTGCACATAGTATTTTATCTAATTAAAATTTATATATATATGAAGGTAACTCAATATTGAGAAGCTGTAGTACGTACACCAGTAGTCTTAAACTTTTTGAAAACTGTGCACAATAAAATACTTGACAATATATATGTGTTCACGCTAAAAGTGTTAAGATCTGACAACTTATGTTTCAAGTGGAGTTTTCTAATATAAAAACATAACGAACTTCATCAACAAATATTTTTAACATTTTAAAACTTTTCATTTTATAATGAATAACTTATGTGCCAGCAACTGTACATAAGTGTGTACTGTGAAGTCACTGTTGTCACAATGAAATAAAACTTTAACAAAATTTAAGCTAAGTTAACCTTTTATATAATAAGAACTATACGTAAATCTTTTTTAAGTGTAGTTATTTATAAGGTCTCTATAGAAAATAGTACATTATATATTTATTTAATGGTTGTTACTTTGGCTAACACTGTTTCTCCTAAAAGGATCCTAATTAAAATAACAAAAGGTAAACAAGTAGGAAGAAAATTGTAGAATTAAGATAATATTAGTTTTGGTCTGGGTAAACAGAAATGATTTCTAGATATGAATAGGTAACTATTAATACTTCTGAGTTCTGAGTTATTAATGACTTCTGTGCTAAAAAAAAATTGGCTGTTTAAAAACTTTTATAAAATTAGAAAGTAATAATATTGTTAAAACAACTAATAATCTTTTAGATACTGATCTAATGCTACAAATAATAAAATGAGATTAAATCCTGATACTTTTTCGAAATCGTGGTCCAATTAGATCCGGTTGCTAATAAATATTTTCAAAACGCTTGAAATATTAATACTATACTACTTTTTATTTCTTATAAAAGTAAGAGGCCACATTTATAGTCATCGGGGTAAATTCTTTCGTAGTCCGGGCATATCAAACAATAAATCTAGGCAGGTGGCTCAAACTTTAGAAAACAAAAATATAAGTTTTTTTTTACTTATAATAAACAAAACTGTGTTAATATTATCATTTAATACGTTCTTCTGTGTCAAAATCAAAGTTTTTGCTTTTAAATACATTTTATATAAATTTCTGTATTTTACCCATCCAGCACATGTAGGTTTTAAATTAAAAATAATTCAAGAGCCAAAAGTTTGATTTTGAGGCCTGTATGTTTTCCATCTCTAATGCATGAATATGTTCGAGCTAAAAACTACGTTGAAATAAACTAACCATTAATTAACTTATTAATTTCCAGTTTAATCAAATTTATAATTAAAAAAGGATAGGCATTTAGATAGAGTCCAGCTTGCAAAAAAATTCTCGTTACAAAAGTTTTACTAAGCAAAACACCAAAACTATATCTAACTATAAGCTTAAACGTTTTATAGAGGTTGACAGTGCTAGAATTTTTATAACTAGAACTTTTATGGTAAAATTATTACAACTCAATAGTTTATTACAACTCAATAGTTATATATACTATATAAAAACTAAACAAACAAAAATATATTTTTTATTATAGTTTTACATAAATAAAGTGGCCCTGTCAAGTCTATATTAAATTTTTTTTTGGTATAGTTTTATAAAGTATGGCGGTTTTATTTCTGCAAAAAAAAGTGAACTCTGTATAAATAATTTAATTTAGATCCGGTCGTGCGGTAAGGATCTAGCAAAAAGTGAATTCTGATCTACTTTTGAAAAAATATACTTCTGAAAAAATATAGGATCTGGGTAGTAGCAAACAGATCTGATCACTAACAGATCTTTAATATTAGTATAACACTAACACTTGCAATGGAGACTTACATCACGTTTTTATGTATATAAAGATTGTTTTAATGATCAAACATACACTATTTGGAATCAAAGAATCTAGTTTATTGAAAGTCAAAAAAAATCGTTCAAAATATTTGGTCCTAGGCCCTGGTGCACAAAGAACTTTTCAGGTTCATAAAGAATTAATAAGGAATATTAATTTAATAATAAAACAAATTAACGTTAACCATAAATATTTGATGTTATTGCAAGACCATTTAGATAGCTTACTTCAGTGATAATTGAAATGTTAACTGTTTGTTAAAGCAACAACCTGTTTTGTAACTTTCAAAGTACAACTCACGTTTTTCTCGTGAATAAATACTCATTTTGACAAGTAATAATGATAAAAAGCTATAAACAACTAGAAACGAGAGATTTTTTAACACGACAATTTGAGGCTATGAAATTTGAGCCTTTCTCTCTCTGCTAAGCTGTGAAAAAATAGAAAAGAGTAATTTTTGAAAAGATGATTTGGGGCTATGAAACTTGAGCCTTCAAAAGACTTGAAATGTTTCTCTCTTTGCTAAGCCGTGAAATGTTATTTGTAAGCTCTTAAAAGATATTTAATATAATTTTTTAAATATAATTTCTATGATATTTTATAAATATCCCATTTTTACTGAGTGTAATACTTTTGTTCAATATCACTAATACATTACAAATGACAAAAAATACAACTTAAATAAAGTTACAAAATTATTTTGTACAAACAAATACTTTACCAATACTTACTAAATACTACTAAATACTTACTGAGAACTAAATACTTTAGTATTAAAAAATATTTGTGTTTGTAGTCTAGGAATAAAATATCCAAAACTTTTAAGTTGTTTTTTAATTCTTTATAAAAACTACTTAAAACTAAATAAACTATGACTAAAAGAATAATTTAAATAAGTTATAAAGAAAATACCTTTAAGAAACTTAATGTTAGCGCTTTTTAATTCTATTGAAAAAGTTAATAACGGAAGCATTTAAAAAAATAATTAACTTCCCTTAAAAACAGTTAAACTAAACTAAAAATAAACAAATGAAGAAACAAACACAAGTTGGTCTGTAAAAAAAAAAGTAGGTATAACACAAGTAAATATTTTACCTTGTTAACTTAAACACACTGTTTGTACTGTACATTGTACAACTAATAATAAACTAAATAATAAAGTCAAGAAAGAAAAGAAGACAAGACTCTCACATTCTTATTTTTTCTTTACATACCTTGAAGACATGTTTGTTTGTAATTGAATACGTAACTACCTATACACATTTTTAATAGATTTTGTTGAAACTAACGTTTTGTTCAAAACTACTTAATATATCATTTTTGAATCACTAAAAATTTTAGTTTAATTTACTTTAACAAACTGTATATAACACGACTGATAAGGTTTTTTTATTTAATTTATTTAAAACATAAAATTCACAACAGCTAATTTATAAGAAATTATCAACGTTATCCTTTTACAAATACTTAATTATTTTATTTATACTGCTGTTTTTGGAACCGTTGTTAAAAACTTTTTAAATAAAAACTTTAAAAATTTAGTCTTTTTTATTAAAACTAAACTGTGATCACTGTTTTTAAACGTTTTAGAAAGAAAATATTTTAGTGAGCAACTACTAGTTTTTATATTTAATTAATGGCTTGCTTTAAATTATAGCTTTGCATATCTCCAGTAACTAAATACTAAGGATTAATATATTTTGACCTAAGTTAGTCAAAATTATGTTATAATTTAAACAATATTATTGAAACGACATTTTTAAAACAAATAAATACTTTTGTGTTTATAAAAAATAGGTTTGTGGTCTCTAGTAAGCAAAAACTAATTAATTTTTATGCAAAAGAGTATAAACTTTTTTATTTACCTTTTAAACTAAAAAGTGTGTTTATAATGTATCAAAAACGCTTTATGTCTTTTTAATTTTCAAAGTAAACGTACCTTTTTCTAAAGTTTTTATATGTAAACAAAACAAACTTTTAGTCTATTTAATTTTCTTTTCTCCCTTGTTGATTTTTTTTTGCTTGTTTTAAACAAAAAAAGTTACCGGTCTAATTAAAAATCAAATAGAGTTTTTTATTTAACTTGTGAAAAAAAGAACTTTTGCCCAATTTATTAAGTTTTTTCATTGTTATTGTTTATTTTAAACTATAAATATTTTTATGCCTACATATAGCTTAAGATTTAAAAACCTATTTTTTATCTTTTTAAAATCCTCATAGTGAAAATAAAAGTTGGTTTTAGTAGAAAGTTTTATTTTAAACATATTATCAGAAGAGAAAAAAATCAAACTATTTCTACTACAAGCCGAAGTACTCAAAACTAGAAGTATTTTAACTGTGGATAGTAATATTCTTACACTTCATCGGCTCGTTTATTATCTCTAACGATATATGTTTTATTTTTTTCATTCATATACGATTTTTTACAGTAATAATAGTTATAAAAAAAAACAACGAAATTGATAAACTAGCATTTAGGTGTTTTATAAACAGATGAAAACTAACAAAAATAAGTATCCATAAAAAAAACTGTATGTTGTTTTAGGACGTTCAAAAATTTATTTTTTACAAAATCAGAGAGTTTCTAAGTTTCTTCACTTAACAGATTATCAAATTGCAATATTTTTTTTGATATTTCTATTAAAAATGTGTTTTTCTGTTGTATGAACCTTTAACTTTAATTTATTCCATTGATATTTTTCTTTTAACCATATGTTTAAATTTTTGACTTTGTTTTAAATTTTGTTGGAAGTTACAGAGGTTGTGTAGACATCAACTTAACTTACATCGCAAACTAAATTATGCTCATTTGTGAACAATTAACTTACATACTGTGAAAAAAACGCAATGTAAACGAGATGCTGTATTACTAGTTTTTATATTTTGTAATTTTTGCAAGCAAACTATGGCCCATAAGCTTGTTTTACTTTTAAGTATGTTGCGCCCATAAGCATGTAAATGTGATCCCCTTATGAAATTTTTTAAATGAAGATTGAAAGAAAAAAACATTGTGTTTCGTTTAGATCAATTAAGTTACGATTGAAAAAGTTCACTTTGTATAACTGCGGACAGATTTTTTTTTAACTTGGCTCAAAACTACTAAATGCATACCGACCCCTTTTGTAAATGATCACTCATCTGTTCTAAATTTCTCAGTAATATACAATTCATTGTTCCTTTTCTTAATGAAATTTACTTACATTATGATACATTTCAAACTTTGCATAAATTTAATAGTTTATTTGATTTAAGCTATAAAAAGTATATCTTTAATTGGCTTTTATTTTTTTAAACTTTGTTTAAATGCAACAGTTTCTATAATTAATTTATGATGCGTTTTATTAATTCTATTTTCTAGTAATAGCAGGGGTTGGCAGGCAGTTTGGTGTCGCGGGCCAAATTTCAAGTTTACAAAGTGTTAGTGGGCCGCAATTTTAGTTTTAGTGACATTTGAATAATTTTTTGTTTTTAGTTTTAGTCATAGTAGAAAAAAGTTTTACTTTTATTAACCTTAAAATTTTAAATGACTTTTAGCCTACATAGAGTGCCTATTCAAATTAATATTTATTAGAATAGAATTTACGCTGACTAATATACTAAAGTGTTATTATACAACGTACTTACATAAGAACTTGATAAGTTAAACTTAGTATTTTTGTAACTTTACTTACAACCCAACTCTCTATAAAAACCAATCTTGAAAGACAATTTATGTTTTTTCTTATACATTTGTTATATTATATTATTATTCATATTCATATAAGAATACTTACTTCAAAAAAAAGTTTTTGGATGTTAAATAGTTTACACTCATTTAAAAAATCAGTAATTAGTTAACTTAATATAATTAATACCTGTTTGTATTACAGAAAGCTAGAACAAATTTTTTAAGATAATTAATTCTCGAATACTTTAATAAAATATCTTATTAGTAATTAGTCTTTCACATGGTTGCCACTTAAAAATCAAAAATATCTAAGTTTTATCGAACAAGCCTAAGTTTATTAAAAGTTGAAAAATCTAATAAATAGTTGTTAATCAAGCTTCAATACATAGTTAAAATATCATCATTATCAAAAAATACACAAAGTGTAAGAAACAAGAAAGTATTAGAATTAGTAAACTACACTACAGTCATAAAAACTATTCTTAGAATTGGAAGATTTCTTTAAAGTGTTTGAAATACAAGTATACACTTGAGTTTTCAAGCATTTAAAATAGCCTGTTTGTGTAGCAATCCAGTTAAAATAAAGTTCACAACATAAAGAAATAATGAGATTTATTAACAGTAAATAAATTGCATGTCAAAAAAATATATAAGTCAGCTGGAATGGACAATTAAGTTTCTTAAACAAATTTAACAAAAGTATAAAATTTTATTGAGTCATTAGCGAAGGAGAAAAACTTATTTTTTATAAAGCATTATAGCAATTCTTTATCTGCAATAAGAATGTTGCATTTAAAAATAGTAATTGTAAAATATATGACGAGCTACAAAAAAAAACGTTAGTTAGGAGTTATTGCGAGAAACGATAAAAAACAAATCACTAAAGTCAGATCAAACAATGCAAATGATTATTTTCAGTAACTACAGAATGATCAGAAAAAAAGTGTTAAGGCAAGTTATAAAATAGCAAAATCTATTATTTAAAATGAGATACCTTTTATAATTAAAAACTTTTTTAAAGAATTCACGTTGGCGGTAATGAAGAATTTTAGTTTATTTCTTTAATGACAACAAGGAGTCGTGTTTAGGAGATGCATTAAGGTTATATAGTCGCATAAATCAAATTAGGACTTTAATCAATCTTTTAAGATGAGAGAACTGGTAGAAAAACTGTTGGTCATTTGAGAATTTTTATTAGAGATGTTTTTACTAACTTTGACATTTTAGTAGAATTTCTTTGTTTAGTTCCAACGCGAAGCACAACAATTGGTGAAATTTTACATGCAAAGGTGCAATGCACCAATACAAAGTTTTTGGAAGTACAGTTCCTTCTTTTATTTTTAGTATAAAGTTTTAAAAAATGTCTTTAAAAATGTATCAATATTAAAAAATAATGAAAAGCTAGTTTAATATATTTTTTGATAAAAAATTGTTTATTTGCTAAATTTTTTGTGTCAAATCGAAGTTTTTTACTTTATATGTAAAAATTGTTTGAAATTCCAGGTTTTTTTTTAAATCTCTAACTCTGGTTTTTTTCCAGAACTTTTAAGCATAAACTTTCAAATTCTAAGCTTTTTCGGTATTCAAGTTTTTTGGCAACACTGATTGCTCACACTTAAATTTACACAATAATATAAATGTTATTTTGAATTATATCAGCTGCAAGACTTAAAATCTAACATATATTATAACTCAAACTAACACTGTGGATTGAGCAAAATATACATCATAAGTTTAATTTGCTACTATTTCAAGAAAAAAAGACAGCCTGAGTCAACAAAAATATTCCTGATATTTCTGTATACTAAAAGCAATTCTAGCCAAAAACTTAAAAAATGACTTAGTTGGCCTGAGATTTGAAGTCTTCAAATAGTGATAGTCTGAGTGTGTTAGCAATGTTTAGTTGTTTATTTGCTTGAATTTCAACTATTTTAGTTAATAATGTACAAACTTAATAAATTTACCATCCCTAAATCTAGTTTATATTAAATAGGTAGCTCCAAAAAACAGCAAATGTGTGTATTGATATGCAAGGCATAAAAATTAACTTAGCTTGACAAAAACAATGTTTGAAAGTAAATGTATACCTAACATAAACTATATTAATTTATGTCATATATATTGTTATAAATGTTTTTGTACAAATTTAGATATTAAATGTAGAAACAACAATGTTATAAAATTATGCTTAAACTAAAATTAAACTAACTAAAGTATTAAATAAAAGTGGTTTAAATTATGAGCATTTTTTTAAGTTGGTTTTCATAGAAATTAATTTAAAGTGCAAAGAAAACTTCTGAAAAATTAAAATTTGTCAAAGCAAAAACTAAATATACCTTATTTCTTATTACTATGTTATTTTAAATGTTTTTACACTAAAATATAACATTTACAAATAAGAAATTTATAAAAGAAACTTAGGTTTAAAAAATATTGAAAAAGAATATCTAAGCTATAAAGAAATGACACTTTAGTTAATTACTGTGCATTACTTTTGTACAAAAAAAAAACATTTGCATTTAGTTTATTTAATAAATAGGTATTATATAACTAACTTATTAAATTTAAGCACTCTTTACACTCTTTTTTCAGATAAATACTTGCTGTTATAAAAAAGAAGTTATTATGAAACTGAGAAAAATGTCCTGTTAGAATGCTGATCTGTCCTTTTTACATTTTTAAACTAAAGCTGTAATTTCTTTTAATTATTTAAAAATGTTATACAAAGACTTTAATCCAAACTAATCAAATTAAATCGAATTACCAAAAAAAAAATTTCTTGAAATATATTTATGCTCAGCGGGCCACATTTAAATGCTCGCGGGCCAAAAAACTTTGTTTTGCGGGCCGCATTCCATTCAAAAAAATAACGTGCTCGCGGGCCACAGATTTACCCTTTGCGGGCCGCAATTGGCCCGCGGGCCGCAGTTTGCCGACCCCTGTTCTAGATGAATATTTTTTTAAATTGTATCTTAATAACCTCGTGATTTTTTATCAAATTACTTGCCAAAAGTTTTTTTTGTTGAAAAATAGTTTTTTATCACCAGTTTATTAAGTTTTAAATTTAAGTTAGAAAATTTATTTTTAAGATTATACAGAAACTATCATGTTTTTAATTCTTTTTTTTCAAAGTAGCTATAGTTGTTAAGAAAGAGTGATGATTAATAGAGGTAAAAAATTTTTTTGATATATTTGTTTATTTATTTTTTCTATTTAAACAAATTTATTAACTTTTTTCTTAAAACTTAGTCACTTTATTCATATTACCTTTACGATTTTCATATAAAGTTTCAAAATAGCGAGTTTATTAATTTGAAAATGTCAATCCTCAATTGCCTCTAACAAAACAAACACGCGACGCCACTGCTCTTAACTATAGTGTTGTTTTAGTTTAGCGTATTTTAACTTAAGTTTTATTTTTTTGTTGTTGATAATTTATTTGTTACTGTTGCTTAAGATAGTATTTTTGAAAATTCTATTTAAACTCGTATTGTTCTGATGAAGAAACTTTTAAAGGTATATATTTATTACAATTAATTTAACCTTTTCAAATTAAAGCTACAGCAGTGAGTTATTTGTGCTGAGTAAGTTTGCAAGAAAAAGTACTAATGTTTAATTTTATTTAATAAAATATTTTGAAAATTTAATAGTTTTATTTTATATTTTTGAAAACGCTTTAAATAACAATGGAAGTCTAAATAATTATTTGTTTACTAAAATAAAAAAAAAAAAAGTTTGTAATCAAAACTTACCTTCAACTATTTAACTCAGCTAGAGGTAAATCAAAGTACAGTAACCTCTCACTTATCTACGCACATTGTGTCCACAGAAAAAGTGCGTAAAGATACGAGAGGTACCAAACATACTTACTATAATGGCTATTTTTTGATATTGCTTCTAGTTAAAAGCAGACTAGGGACTTTCCCACTTTTAACAATTTGTTCAGTTTATTTATAAATATGAAAAAAAAGATAAAACTATACATATATTAAAAAAAAACGGATTTAAGTTTGTATAAAATAATAATGCTTGTAGAAAAAATTTACTAATTTTCATAATAAGTAGATTTCACCTTTATTTAAATGTGACTTATTTGATACTTAAAATTTATACTCTATTCTATATAGCAAATTAAATTTATAATTAAGAATTTGTTTAAAAATAAGAAATGGTGTGGTGTTTTTTATTAGAATTTGTTTTTTTAGCTTTTTACAAAAATATATACTTGGTGCTGTAATGGATTTCTTCTTTTGTACAAAAATGTATAAAATATAACAAAAATGTTTAATAAAAATTGTTTATGTTACTACAATGTTTTTTAATTTGACCTTTGCCCAATTAAAGATAAACTTGTCTTCCATTGTATTAAAGATATATTAATGGATTTTTCCAGTAGGAATGAAATTTCATGCCATAAGATTTTGAAGAATTAAATATTTATATTTATTTAAAAACATTTTTAATTTATAATTTTATGGAATTCTAAATACGTAACTAAACGAGAGTGCGTAACGTCACGAGTGCGTAAAGATGCGAGATGTTACTGTAATTAAGTTTGACAAATGATATTACCGAGGTTTTCGACACAACTAATAAAAAATCCAAAAATTAACTACCAAATGTGATTTGATTTTGACCACTTGAACTTAATATGTAATTTGAGTTCGGTAGTTTAGAATTTAGGTGTACAATTTAGAAATTTTTATTGTAAATAGAAATACTGATCAAAACTTTATTTCTAACTAATATAAAAAGTTTGAAATATACACGTAGTATATGCAAATACTAATGCTACATAATAGCTATGAAACTCAAATTACGTATAAAATGTAAAAGATCATGAAAACTAGTTTATGTGATAAGAAATCAAATTTTATAAAAAAATGCTACCACTTTTTTGTGCTTATAATAAGTTTTATCATAGTTAAATTTTCAATAATATTGTATATGATAATCAAATTACTGTTTAGTTAAGCAAAAATATTTATCAATTATTTTATTTAACTTTTTTTCTTTATTAGTTTCACGAACTGAGTCTAATGGTCTGTGTGAAAACGAAAATTTTTAAGTTTATTTTCAGTTTATCTACGGTTTTATAACCGCTTTAAAATTATGGTTGCACACTATGCATGCAAAGAGAGTAATAAGCTTTATAGCTTTATACATATATATAACAAAAATGTTTGCGAGTAAAAGTTACATTCAACTACTTAGTTCCACTAGAGGCGTTATAACTTTTAAAATTTTAACAATGTTTACACTTCAACAATTGAGCAAAGCTTAAAAAATTAAAGAACAACATATACGATTTGTATTAAGTTTTATCTTTAATAAGTTTTTGTTTACTAGCTTCGGATTAAAGTACACCAAATTTAGTTTTATTCGTATTATGAAATAGATTAAAACATCAGTGAATTATTTTTGTTTTCGTATATCATATTTTAGGAGAAATTGTTTTTATGAAACACAGTTATTATAATTGTTTTTAGTTAAACTAAAACTTTTTTTATAACGCTCTCTTTAAATAAATTAAAAAAGTAATGAGAGTTTCAAATTATGGCGTAATGGCCTCTTGGCTAGTCATTTCCCCCTTTGGTCCTTTTGTAGCTTATAGCCCTTTAAACTTTTGAAATGGTTTATTTTGGGAAGACCCTATCTAGTGTAAGTTTCAAACTTTCCCGTAACATCTGGTTTAAGTTTCAAAATAACCTATTATGCCTAGGACCTTTTTTTATTTTGTTTTTGCTCTTTATCGTCAATTCCAGAATATCTAGTATTAGTTTCGACTTATGGTCTTATGACTCCTTTACTAGTCGCAGTCCTGCCTTTTACCCGCTTTGAAATAACCGTAAGTTAAACCAATATCAAAAAGTGATTTAACCTCATTAGCGTTGAATAATTCCTTTTTAGTCACCGGAACATCATTAGTTTTTAAAGTTTTTAGAATGTTCTTTTAAGTTTCTTAAAAAAAAAGAGTTTCTTTAAATACGTAAAAAATATTTAGTTTTTGTTGATAAGTTCAGTGATTCAAGCAGATTTAAAACAAACTAAACTATTAATTTCTTGTTTTTTTAGTTATAAGTACAACTAGTTTTGATTTTTTTTTTTGACAATTATTAATAGCACACAGGAAGATCAAAATCGCCTAAAATATTGAAATTTAATTTGTTTATAAATATAAGCAGGTGAGTTAAATTAAACGTTTGATCAGACCTCAAGCTTAGTAAACTGACACTGGTTCCACTGCTTATGTAAGTCTAGGCTTAGGCTATATTAGACTTTCGCCGATGTTTTTCTTAGTAATAAACAGAAAATTCAGAAGAACTGAAGAGAATAGATAAAATAAGTTGAAAAACAATGAAAAACTATAAAAAAAAACATATATCTAGTTTCAATACTAGAAAAAAAACTATAAAAAGTTAAAACTAAATAATTGAACTAATTTAAACATAAAAGCCTTTTGCTAAATATTATCTTAAATTTTTGTAAAGTAATAAAAACAAATAAAATATTTTTTTCAAGCGTACTTAAACGCTTGTTAATATAGTACTTTTAAGTTTTTGTTAATATAGTACTTTTAGACTTCAACAACTTATTTAAGACATTTTTATAAAACAAAAGAAATTAGAGCTTTACTTGTGTTTCAATGATTGCTATACTTTTTTTTTAATTTGAAAAAAAGAATGCTACTAAAAAAATTTCCATAAAAGGGAAATGCTAAAGTATTGATAACTATTATAACCATTAATTAATAAAAGTTGATGAAGTACTTGTTATTTAGCTTTATGCTTGAGTAATTTTGAATTATTTAAAAAAATAAAATTTATATTAAATAATTTCTAATGTCTAATGCTTTACAAAGCCACTTTTACACCTCTTTGAATTAGCAGTAATTTAGTCCATTCTATTTTTTTTTTTTTTTTTTTGGTTATACATCAGAATATGTCACAGGAAACTAAATATTTTTTACGTATTAAGAAAACTAGATCTCTTTTTTTTTCAAGAAACCTGAAAGAACATAATCTAAAATCTTCTAAAATGTTTGTGTTCTGGTGACAAACAAAATAAAACAAAAAAAGTTAACAATAAACTTGTAGTTTTTATAATTGAAATAAATAAATCTTATCAGAATAGAATACAAATATTTTATTAGACACAAAATCACCCAACCATGACATGTTCAGCTGCTCTTCGTACTTGTTTAGTAATTAGCTAAACACTAAGTTTAAATTTTCACAACAAGGTTAATCTGTTTTTGATGTTTGTTAAACTGAAAGTTAAATTTATAATAAATGTGTAAAACTCACTTAAGGTTAAGATATTATGGACAGAAAAAATATAGAACTGTTTTAATCTATTTCATAACGCATTTAAAATTAAATTTAGTGTATGTTTATCCGAAACTGGTAAACAAAAACTTATTGAAGACTAACCTCAATATAGTTTATTGAACAATAAAAAAAGCGCTCAAAATGTTGGGTCCTAGGACCTGGTGCGCGAAAAACCTTTCGTTTATCGGTTCGCACACCACGGATACCTTTTAACGTCTTGTCCAGGACTAATTGTATCTTTTGTTCTTTCAAAAACTTTACTTAATTGTTTAGGTGTAGAATTTTTTTAAATTTTATCATTTAAAACGCCTTTAGTGTAATTAAATTGTAAAATGTAACTTTTACTCGCAAACATTTTTGTTGAATGAATATATATTTGTATGTGTTACAAAAGTTTATTAGCTTAGGTTCATTGATGGTGTGTAGCCATAATTTTAAAGCGGTTGTAAAACCGTCAACAAACTGAAATTAAACTAAAATATTTTGTTATCACACAGAACATGAGATTTAACTCGTGAAACTGTTAAACAAAAAAAAGTTAATAAAAAGAATTAATTAACAACTTTGCTTAACTAAAAAGTCATTTTATTATCATTTAACCTTTTATAAAAACTTATATTGTACGAAACAAATTAGATTGTTGTAGTATTTATATTTTTATTAAAGTTTTTTTTTTTCCAAACATAAACTAGTTTTTACGCTATTCTACTTTTTATACTTCATTTAAATAACACAGCTATTATGTAGCATTATTATTGGTATAAGTAAAATTTATTTTATAAACAGTACTTTTATATGAGTTTCAAAATAAGTTTTAAACAGTCATTTTTATTACAACATATGTTTTTCAATTAACAATAAAACCTTCTTAAATAAAAAAAGCGGTCCCTAAATTACATATCAAATTCAAGTAGTAAAAATAAAATCACACATGGTAATTGTTTTTGAATACAACTGTTTGTGTCAATGTTTTGATTAAAAACTTCGTTGATATTATTTGATAAAATTAATTACTTTAATGAGCCTTTTGTTCGAGTTAAGTAATTAAAGGTAAATTTTGATTGCAAATGTTCTTTGCATTTGTTTAAGCAAACGAATAGTTATTTAGACTTCCTACATTATCTAAATTGTTTTTAAGAATATGGAAAAAATTATTAAACTTATAAAATTTCCTAAAATTAAATTTAAATTTACTAGTTTTTCTCGCAAACTTACTCAATACAAATCACTTATTGCTGTAGTTTTAGTTTAAATAGCTTATTTAATCGTAACAAATCTGATACCTTATCAAAAGTTTATTTTAAAAAACAATACAAGTCAAAAAATAAATTAAATAATATTTTATGATAAAACAAAAACGAATAATATATCAAAAAAAAACTTATGTTGCAATACGCTAAGTAAAAATAACACTATCGATAAGAGTAGAACAAAGACCTAATGAAACGAGTTAGTTTTTATAAAAACGTTCCCTAGTAAAAGCTTCTTTAAATAGTAACACTTAAAAGGAACGCATTGTTGAATAGCACTATTAATAATAGTTGCAGAGACATATTATATAAAATGACATTCAGTAATGTATAGCAAAGCCCTGCTAATGTTTTCATTGTTGAAAATAAACCTTAAAACTTCCTGCAAGTTGCATCAAAGCATGAACATATAAAACTAAGGGTAACCTAATAATTGTAATTACCATATTAGGAAGTCTAAACATTTTGTTTGGAGTTTAACACTGGATAGTTAATATAAGCTAATCAAAAGTTATATTATTTATTTATTTACATTTAAAGTTTACTTTTGCTCATATTACGGCTCGTCCTCCTACTAAGCTTTTGCTTTAATGAAAAATGACTAATCTGTTATAGAACGTTAAAACTTCAGACTTCTGAACTTTCTGATCGAGACAAAGTAGTGACGTAATAAGAGTTATACTTCATTGCTTCTATTTATTAAAAAAAATCCAGTATCTGATTGTTTTGCATCTAAATCAGGTTTTATCAAACTCACTTTTATAATCCCTCTTTTTCGAGGATCGGCAAACATATTTTTCGCCGATTCTTTTAATTTTTTTTTTTTGTTAAATTAAAATTTTAATTTAATTTCTAATTTCTCGTTTTACAATTTAATAACTCACCCTGATTATCTAGTGAAATTTAGTTAATTGCCGATTTCTTTTTTACTGCCTTATTAGTTGATAGTCTAACACTATGTAGCTAACTAAAACTTCCAAAAATAACTAAACTGCCGAAACTTCAAAATCGTCCCGACTCTTTCGCTCTTTGCCAACTATTCCCCCGTTTTACTAAAACCACCTGAAGCACATACATGATTACTTTTTAAGTTTGGTTCAAAATATATAAAAAACAAGAATTGTAAATTTTGCTTACAGTTGAATACTTTTATATGTTAGACTTTTTTGAGCGTATTTTTAATTGCTTGATAAGCAATGCACTACTATATATAAACTAATATACTGACTGACGCTTGTATGAGAGCTTAAAATATGAACCCCGAGTTGTAAATATTATATGAAAATATCATTTAGGTTTTTGTTCGTCATTCATCATTCGTCCAGGACAAAACGCTAAAAAGGTATCTTCGGCTTGCGACTTAACAACCGAAAGGTTCTTCGTGCATTGGTTCTGGGTCAACTTTTGAGCGTCATTTTTTTTTTCGTTCATTAAAATATAACAGTTTTTGATATTCTTGAAACGAAAAATTTATTTTTAAGTCAAAACATTTTACCACTTGTCAATTTAAATTTAAATAATTTGGGTAAGGAAGAATAGGGTTAAGGGTAAAAATTAAAAAAAAAAAAATAATTTTAAAAAAATGCTGACACAACAAATATTAGAGGAATTACGGTTCATTTAAAACCGGACCCACTGTTTATTATGGGAAACTTCAAAGCATTTCAATGAGACTTCTCCAGCTGAATTAATGCTGTGAAAACTATAGTGAAAACTCAAGCAGGCATCATCAGTAAATATTCTTTAATTTAATATGGTTATTATGAAAAGTTGTACAAGAAACAACAACAGACTAAATACAAGAAAATTTGAATAAATTTTTTTAAAATATTAAAATTTTAGATGATTTACTGTAACTTAGCAGTTTATTGCTTTTGCAAAATCTTAAAATGAGAATCATTATTACCATTACCAATTTAGATCAGAGTAGGGATTAAAAATTGTTGTAGATATTTAGCTAATATGTAACTGCTTTTTACCATTATTTAATTTATGAGTCACTTTTAAGATAAATAGTTTGCTCTTTTTTATTAAAGTTACTTTTTTCTAATATACTGTTTTGTCAAATGTGACTAAATATATCTTTTATTTTAATTTTCAGCTTTGTTTTAAATAATTTTCAGTTTTTTTTTGAAAATAAGTACATAAGCAGGGCTTACTGTAGTGTTGTACATATAAGTAAATACTAGCTCGTTAATTTTAAAGTAAGTTATTGTATTTACTTAGTTGGAATGACACTATCGTTAGAGTTAAATAAGGCCTAAAAACCAACTTAATTTTTATAATTAATTTACAGCAATATGTAACCTACTTAAACCGTAATACTAAAAGAATGAAAATAGGTTAAAAGTCGCATTGTTGAAATGACACTGTTGTATACAGTTGAAGAGTCACCTAAAATTACATTCAGTAGTATTATATAATATCTATAGCTTTCCGATGTTAGTATTATTTAAAAGAACAGAAACATTCAATTTATTTGTTAATAATGTAAAATATAATTTGAAATGACACTTAGTTGAAATGACACTATTGTTAGAGTTAAATAAGGCCTAAAAACCGACTTAATTTTTATATTTAATTCACAGCAATATGTAACCTACATAAACCATATTACTAAAAAAAAAAAGTTCAAAAGTTGCATTGTTAAAATGACACTGTTATATACAGTTTAAGAGTCACCTAAAATTACATTCAGTAGTATAAGTACATAATAAGTACATATGTTTTCAAAATATAACTGTAAAATATTTAAAATAAAGCTGAAAAATTCCTGTATATTGAATTACACTTCGATATTGGTGCCCACCTAAAGTTAATCATAACCAAACTTTGTAGTGATTGTTCTGTTGAATCACCAAAAAATTGTTTTTAGGTTTACTAAACATCATGAGCTATTGCAACAAAAAACAGTTGGATTATAAGCCTAATAAGCCTATTTTCCAGTTGAAAATAAACACACTTTCTTATAAAAAGAAGGTTTAGAGGTATTGATTATATTGTTGTCATTTTCTAATTATAAATATTAATACAAACTATATAAAATGTTTATAACAATATATTTCTAAAAAGTATAATTAAATAACATGACAAAAAGTACAATAATGTCAACTAATAAGCTGAATTTAAAAACAGATCATAGATGAAGGTAAATTACAGGTTAAGTTAGTAGTAGGGGTAGGGAGTAATATATGAATATTGCGAAGAAAATTAATATCAGCCTTTATTTGAAAGTACTATATGGGGTTTCATAATTACCAAATTTGGACAACTTAAATTCTGATTCTTTAATTCAAATTTTTAGAAAAAATTGAAAGGGCCACAACTAAAAAAGTAACTATTATTTGTCAAATATAAAAAAAAAACACCTGTGAATGGTCCTAAAAATATCTACAACCCATTGTTTTCTTTTTGCAAAACACTAAATAGTTTTTAAGATATGACTTAAATAAAATAAATCATACTTATTTTTAGTAATTTTTAAATATTGTAAAAAGTGTTTAAGATTTTGCAAAAAACTAAATCAAAGCCTTTTAAATATTAGTAAGATCTACAAATGTCTGTTTTGTTTTTTTCAAATTTTTATTACTTTTTGGGATAGAGTATTTAAAATACTTTTTTAAGAGTTTGAATTTTCAGAATTTGAGTTGTTCAAATTTAAATTGTTATGTAACCACTATGAGATGCTTATTTTTGCACTTTAACAATTTCATTTAAGTTTTGAGATTTAGTTAGTTTAATAAATAAGTTTCCATTATAAATTTAAGAATATAATGGCTAGTTTTCTTTGAAATTTAAAAATTTGTAAAATTTTTAAGAACTAATTTTGCTTATTTAAAACTGTTTTTGATAGAAGTATACAAAAGATGAAAGCAACTATTTGAAAAATTTGAAGAAGTATCTCAAATGAATTTTTTTTTGATGAATTTAGTTTGCACTGTCCATAATGAGCCATTGGACTCTGAATCTTTGGTTCTCCTTATCTCAAAAGTTGCTTTAATTTTTTAAATACTGTATAAAAGTCATCAATAGTATAAGTGTACACAAAAAACTATCATTTGGTTGTAAAAAGTTAAAATACTATTCTTGGATACTTAATTGTTTATTAAATAACTTTTTTGAAAATAAATTCCATCCAATTTCTTATGAGTTTTAATTAATTGTACTAAGTTGATATTTTTGTTTTACAAATCAAAGGGTACTAAAGTTTTTCTAACTAAAGGCTATCTAATTTATTGGTTTTAGATTTTGTTTATTTAAAGGTACTATCACTTCTGTATTAAAGAAAGTTTTAAAGACTTAGATTTTCTGAATTAATTTAAGGAATGACAAGCATTATAGCTAACTCCAGTTTTTTTTAAATGAAGTTAGCTTTCATTTAATTTCCATCTGAAAATTTTCTAACACAGCAAAAATATTTTAAAATTAATTGTTATATTATAGTTTATTAGAGTAATAAAATAATAGTTGTATATTAACATAAATTGCTATAAATAACATACATTGACTGTTTTTATATCAGTCATTAAAAGACACAGATCAAAAAATCAAGTAAAAATAATTTATGTGGGTGTACTAGAGTGAAAAGGTTAAAAATCATAATTATCGTGTACCCTGTAATTTCATATCTTTAAAATTTATATTTTCACCTAAGAAAGTTTTTATAGTCTAGAAAGGTTAAGTTTTTAATCTGCTTTTCAAATGTAAAAAAGTGAGTAAGGTACCTTATCATTAAAATGTATTTTATTGAATACTTGAAGTTAAATATATTGCACCAAAAGAATAAAATAACACTAGCCTGCAAAATATTTGTTCTGGCTATCCCGGCCTGATGAATAAAAATGGTGCCCAGCCCTACTTGAGAACAATTAGAAATTTTTATTTGTTGTTTCTACAGCTTTGCAGACAAAGTCTATATCAGAAGTACTTATAGTAAGCTATGGGATAATGCCCAACTCTGGAAACTATTATTTTTGATGAGAATTTGAATAAAGTTCAGTGATTTTTGCTTATAAGTGGGTAATATTGCCTTTTAAAACTCCATGTGGAAATCCTGATGTCTTAAGCATTAGAGATTTCCACACAATAGGATGGTAAAATCTTTTTAAGTTTTTTAAATCTCAGCCTATTTATGAGGTTTTAGATTCTTTTTCTTAAACGTTATATTTATTTTACTAAACACAAAGTATCTTTGCTTGTGATACAATGATGATTTTGAAAGTATCTAAGCTTTATTAATAGTATGTTTGTTCAAATTTTGGCTTTTTATATTAAATTGATTTAGCTGGCCCTTTACCATTTTAAAGAATGGTAACTAATAAGTTTAATTTTTTCCAGAAAAAACTCAAGGTACACTTTTTTGTCTGAAACAAATACTGTGGAAGTAACAGTACATTAGGCTATTGTTTTTGTTTTGCAAAGCTGAATCAATGTAAATAGTATTTTATTTTATATCTAGCGATTCTATGAAATACTCAGGGCTGCCACACACTCATGATAATTTGAAGTTTAGACAGCTCAAGATATTTTGAGTTTTGAATATTTGATTTTTTTTTAATCTCACGCTAAAACTAGATAGTTTTGTTTTTTACAAAAACTCAAGATAGTTTAAGGTTTTTTTTTTTTTTATCTCAGCACAGGTTTTTTCTTGATTTTAAATGAGGTTTACTTGGTCTAGTTTTAGATTTTGTTTATTTTATAACCAATTTAATGGTTAAATAATGATTTAATTACGAAAAAAAAAACTTTTTTTAAAGATTTGAAAAAAAACTCTGGACTGTTTAAAGTCACTGATGGCATTTTTTTTTTGACTGAAAGAGTGGGAACCCTGTTACACTCATTAATTTTTAAACCACTTATCTTTAAGACTTACCATACATATTTTTTATTTGTTTGTTACTTGAACCTAGAAATGTTTTTTAGCATAAACTTTGATATGTTCATAAATCTACACTGGCTACATCACCAAAATGTTAAAAGATTTTATTTTTATGATAATTTTCTTACTTTCATTGAAACAAAATATAATTGTAAACCAAATTAATTTGAGTATGTTTTCTACAGAACATTGAAACACTTACCCAAATATTTGATAGATTTGTTCGATACTATTTTCACCCAGTAGAACTTAAAATTAAGCAACTTTTCAGGTTTTGAACAGCTAAATTAGTTATCAAATGGCAGAATGGACTCCAAGCGACGTTGAAGATTTATCGAGCGACGAAGAACCAATCACATCCAGGGCTGACATGAACAGGGAGGAGGACTTGACGGAGCAGATGTTCGAATTGTCCTCCCAGCAGCTGTACGAGGAGGGGATCAGGATAATAACCAACATGCAGACCAACCTCATGTCCCAACTGCAGGAGGACAGCCTGAGAAACCTGATCGACCAGGCCAACGTTTTGCTGGCTGATGTGGGCGACAGGCTGAGGACTTTCAACCACATCCTGTCCTACAACCACCCCGGTGGCAGGTTGCAGCCCCACAGGTCGTGCAAAGTTAGGGAAAGTCCCAAAAATGAAGGAATGCTGACGAGGAAGCGGAGGAGGGATTTGGGAGTGAGGCAGGCGGATCTCAAGTGCAGGTTTCCGCAGATGAGCGGTGAGGAAGTGGAGTTTTTCAACAGCCACGCCTGTTGCGTGTGCATGGAAACGTACAGGGAGGTCATTGACGGGGACCACCACATTGTGGCGCCCTCCTGTGGCCACCCCATCTGTTGCAAGTGCGCCGACAGCATACTGGCAAGGAAGCCAGAGTGTCCCATCTGCAAGGTGAAAGTTGACAAGGACTCGTTCGAATTGATGAAGTTTGGCGGGGACTTGCGGCCGGATTTGAAAAAACAAAAACTTTATTTATGAAATTGCTTAGGACAACAAACTGTTTTTACAATCTACAAAGCATGAAGTGTTAGTATAAAGTGAAATGTATTGCTGTATTATTTACAAACAAAGCAGTTTCTTCTAGTTTCAAAATTTGTTTAAATTTGATGTATTGTATTTTATTAGTTATTGTGACAAATTAATACATTTTGAATAACAATTCCATAATATATTTATTTTAAAAGAACAAATCTTAAGTTTTTTTTAACTGTACTTTTGCTTAACTAAATTTTTTATTTTTCTGTTAAGTTTTCATTAATTCCTAAACAATATATTTTCTGTATACTACAACGCTAGTGTTTCATATTTTAGTTTGTTTCAAAGCAAGACTATTTTTATGTTTTTAGAAAATATTTCATTTGGTAAATTTTTTTGTCTAGATCCACTTAAGTTTGTATTGTGAAAAAAAGTTAAAAGTAGTAAATTTTACTAAACATCACTATTACTGGGTTGCCAAAAAACCTTTGTTTACCTGGAAAAACCTGGAATTTGACAATTTAGGCTTAAACATCTAAAAATTTTAACATGTTGGGTAGTTAAATTTCAATTTGACACAAAAAGTTTATCATATAGATAAAAAACATTTGTCATCATCAAAAATTTTTATTTATTAAAAAAAATAGTTGAAAGTAGTTTAACAGTATCTTTTCAATTTTTTATACTGTTTAACACAATTTATTACCTTAAACTTAACTTTAAACTCAGAATAGAACCAAAAATGTGTACTTTTGAAAACGTGAAGGAAATTTTGAAAGCCTGAAACAAATTTGCTTAAAACATTGGCAACCCTGCTATTAACTTTACAAAGCAGAAATAGCCGACAAGTCTAAAGCTAATATCCATATTTTACGTTTCTTTATATGATTTTTTAGTTGAATGATATCTGCTTACCTTTAATAAACTACTATGTTTAATCTCTGTTTTATTTTCTAATTGATATGAATGTAGTGCAACAGAATAAAAATTGCTAAACCTTATATAATATAAAATGTAAGCAAAATTTAGCTATTTAAATTTTGAAGCTAGTTTATTTTTTTAATTTTTACTTACATCAATACTTTTCCTTGTTTAAAAATAACAAAAAGGTAAAGTTTTGGTGCACATTGCTGTGTAGTGTGCTTTTAAGATACATTGGTTTAATCAATGTGACAAAATTTAGCTAAACACCTTTTATTACCGTTATAGAAAACATCTATCAAAACAGGACTTTCTAGCAAATGTTTATAATTTTTACAGAATTTTGTTGTCTAACCCAAGTCTTTTCAGTGGAAAACTTGTAAGGTTAATTATTTACTTTCAATTAGTTAATTTTTACTACATTCGGATCAAATTGTTAGTAAAAGTATAGTTTCTTTAAAACATTAATGTTTCACACAAGTAGTATGTATTTTTTACTTTAAATTTAAAGACGAATTTTAATTCACACCAAACGTTTTTATTCATATATCATAAAGCAATTTTTATTTTCTTGTTAACTAAAATGTTTTTAGAGTTGCCCAAAAACATTGTTTAAATTAAACACTTTCAAAATTGATAAAAACACTTTTTTATAATTCAAATGTATAATTTTATTGTTGCCGGACTAATGTCTGTTCTGCTAAACAAAACCTCTTCGTACAATCCATGGATTTCACAATTTGCTATTAAAAAAATACCATCGAAATATTAATGCTATTATAAACCCATTGTGCTGGAAATTAAATTGTTTGTTAATTCAGAGACTTCGTTAACTATTAGCATAATAAACTGTTGCAGCAGATTCAATTTAACATAACTAGTCAACGTAGCAACAATAAAAATAGTTCAGTTAATACATGTTGAAATAAGACGCTCAGTTTAATTCCTGGTAAACTGACATGGTACAATAACATGTGTACTTTTTGGTCTCGTGTCTGTTTAAATCGAACCTTTTTATTTGAATGTATCCCCTTTTAAAGCTTGTTGTATATACCATTTCAAAGAGATACACATTGCAGATTTAAAGTTTATTACATACTTTTGACGACGTTTCGACTTTCCATCAGTCATTTTCAAATAAAAAACTGAAAAAAACTAAAAAATTGTGTTAAAACCACTAAATATACAAGATAAATAAAATAATAAGATATATATATAATCAGTTATATATTAGAAATATGAACTACAGTAAAATTACAGGTAACATAAATACTTACTCTTTAAAATAGTATTTAAAAACTTCAATATCCCCTCCAGTATTTTATTGTATATAGTGTACATTTTTGGGTCATTCTGTATGGTATAAAATGTAGGCAAATTAATATTTTTTTTGTTATTTCTTTAAGTACAAATCCAGTTGTTGATTTAAAATATAAAAAAAGTATTTTTTTTAATTCTGTTGACTCAGTGCTTCAATATATAAAATAAGATCAAATTTTGTTACAATAAAAAAAATATATAATACTTCTGATTAATCTTAACACAAACAGTCACCTCTCGCGAATCTACGCACTTGTTTGGTTACGTTCTCTCGTTTAGTTACGCATTTTAGAATTCTCAAAAATTACAAAATCAAGTTAGAAAACTTTTTGATATTGTTTTAAATTTGAGATATTTCCCTGTTTTTAGCAACAATATTGTATCAAAAATCTAAAGTTAATACTTAGAAAAACATAAGAGAAGATAGACTATTGATAACACCGATATTTTCGCACAATTAGGCTGTGTCTCTATTAAAATTATAGGTGTTTTGATTACTAATAGCAAACAAGGTACAGTGTTCCATTTCTCACAGTATTCATGGAATGAAGTTTTATTTAAACTCAACAAATTTCTTATTTTTAGCTAATTTGTTCCTTGCCCACCTAAAATAAAATTTGTCTTACATGGTATTAGAGAAATATCTTTCTCTAGTACCATGTAAGAAAAGTTAATTCTTAGTTAGGTAATAAACAAAGTAAAATGAAATGGTTTGTACACAAATTAAAAAACTTTTCAGATATATTTACAACTTGGATGAAAACTATTCTGTAAACAAAAAAAAGTTTGAAAGTCTTTATACTGTATTTAACCAAATGCATTAAAAGAAAACAGTTAATATAGTAGGTATATTTTCTACCTCTCGTTAAGTTACACACTTTAGCTGTGGACACAATGTGCGTGGATTTGCAAGAGGTGACTGTACTCTAAAAAATCGTAAACTGAGTTGTTTAAATTAAAAATACCTTTAAATCATTATATACTTCATTATTATTCTTTGTAAATTGTTCATTTTTAAAAACAAAAGGTGATTTAATTTGATAACTGTCTATCAGATTGAAATTACATTTTAACAGTTATCTCCATAGTTTATCTTAAATAGTAACAATTGATCTTTACTATCTAAAATAACTTAGACAATCATAAACAACAAACTTATGTAACAACCAGAATTCCCGTAGTTTTAGTTTATAAATTTAAAGCTTGTATTTAATTGTTTAATGAGCGACGAAAATAAAACAAGCGCTTAAAGTTTGGTCTAAGGACCTGGTGCGCGAAAAAACCTTTCAAGTTTTCGCGTCTTTTACTACGGATAAAATATAATTATTTGTCCAGGACAAAAAGAAAATGTAGACACTATAATTTTCTTTACTCAAATCTTTGTGCCTTTATTATAGCTGAATATAGCGTAAAAGTTAAAAAAAAATTTTTCTTGATTTAAGGAAGATTCAGTTAAAATGACCCTGATATTAAAATATCTTTCATTTGGCACAAAAGTTTGGGATAAAAATTACTTCTTTGGTACCAAAATAAAAATAGCATAAATACCACTTAGAATATAGTTCTTTATAAATACTTAGTTATATTTATTTACAAAATTTAAAGACATCAAATTAAACTTTGTTACAGCTTGGTATTCTAAACTAATTCTTTAAAATAAGTATATTAGAGTAATATGATTAAAACCTAATTTAATTAGTCGACTAATATTTTAATGCTAATGGTCATAATTTTTTTTAGTCCCATTAAATTCTTGAATAACTATATAAGAACTATTTATAAAAAGCTATGAAAGCAGTGTTTCTATATAATAATATATGTTATGTAAATATTTATGTAAAACATAAGAACAAAAGTAATCTAACTAAACAATACTATTTACAGTTTCTTTATATCGAGTTAAAGCAAATTTAAAATTTAACAAATTGAAAGGTTTAAAAAGTAATAAAATTATCATTGCCATACAGTTAAATTAGTGGTATTAAACTTTTTACAGTTTTACATATTTAATTAATACTTAGAAATAAGTCCTGGACAAGCAAGTCCTGGACAAACAAGACGTTAAAAGGTATCCGTGGTGTGCGACTCGATAAACGAAAGGTTTTTTGTGCACCAGGTCCTAGGACAAATATTTTGAGCGTCTTTTTTGTCGTTCAATAAACTATAATAACTATACATTAAAGCAATGTGTAGAAAAGCTATTTAAACTAGCTGAATTTTATTTTAATGCTGATTGTTATAACTTTTTTTATAATTTATTAAAATTTTGAATAAGTATGAAAAATATGTTTTATAACTTTTTGCTTAAAATGTTTATTTTTTGCTTAATAAGCAAGAAAAACGTTCTTATTTTTTCTAACAGTTTAAAAAAGATTAGTGTTAACAAAGTTAAGATCTATGTTTTGTTTTGAACATGATAACATTTTTTCACATTTAATCTTTTGCAGTCTATAATAGAAGTCTTATTAGATATTAGTTTGTAAGATTTCGTTGTAAAAAAATAATAATAATGGAACTTTTCTAGAAATTTCTAACCTAAATAGCATACACAATTCAAATTGTTTTTTAGGTAGGAAAAAGTTTATTAAGTCGTAGTTACTATATATATATTTAAAAAATTAATTTTTAAATACAATACACTGAAAATGTTTTAATTATATTTTTAGTTTTTTAACCATGTACTTAAATTCGCAATGAATACTCTTTTGAAAATGTTGTACTGAATTTTTGCACATTGTCATAATTAAAGTAGGTTAAATATTTTGTTAATGAGTAACTAGAGCTTCGATTTGTTTATTCATGAGAGGATAGATTAGTCACATTATTTTAGTATAAAAATAAGGTAACAAATTGCACTAAAAGAAAATTTTAAAGATATTATACATTTACAGCACAGCTATAAAAAGATTACATAATTTTACCGTAAAAATATCTATTTAATAGTACATATAGCGCTTATAAAACTAAGCAAATTTTTTATCTCAAAATAGTTTCAGTTTTTTTTTGAGTATAAAAACATAGAAATAAATTAAAACAGTAGTAATTTATAATATTTAAATGCAGTTGTTGACTAAACAGTTTCTGCTTTTGACGCATTTTCTTTACCTACAGTTTGTACATTTTTTTAAAAAACACAGTTTTGTTTTAAGTAACCATTGATTACATGTTTATTACATACAAAAGAATAGTTCTAAAATAAATATCTCAGTGTAAAAATTATGTTAATAACGTTTTAATTGGTAACATGACAACTTAAATACTAAAAGTTTAGACTTTGAAAATTCGAATTCTTTTTAAAAAAAACTTAGTTCGCTACCTCTCAAAATTAATTGAAATTTTAAAAATATGAAAATAACCATGTAGGTTTAATAAGAGTATGGTGGTAGAGATGTTGAAAAACTAGTATGTTTATAGAAAATAAAAATTCATAGTTACTTATAGCAGCCATGTTTTAATAGTTTCAAGTTGTTATGAAATACAGCCCTTAACTAGTAAACGCTAGAGATTTATTTTGAATCAGTGTAGATTAAAGTTTTACATAAGAAACACAATAATCTAAAAATCATTATTTAATTAAAGCAAGTTAAAAGTTAAGTCATTTTTGAACATTTAAAAACATTAAAAAAATTTACAAAACTAAAAATTAGCAAACAAAACTTATTAAGTTATTTATTAGTTTTTAAAGTTTCTAGCTATGTTTTCGTATTTAAATCTTTAATAACTAATAATTTTTAAAGATTTTATAAAAAAAGTTTTTAATTTTTAAAGCTTTATATAAACATTCATAACTTGATTTTTACTTATAATAAACTCGCAACTTCGACAATTTAGTTACACTTCAGCTTTTTTTGAACTTTTATTTAGCTTAAAATAAACTAGTATAGTTTTTCAAAATTTAAAAACTGCTAACAGAGTTTTGAAGCTATTTAACTATTAAGCATAAATAATAATAAAGTTAACAGTTTTATGAAGAACCTTATAGCCATTCTAAGAATTATGAAGTGTCTTTGTTTTATGTCTTTTGCAATTTTGATTCACTCAGCAATCGAAAGCCATGCTTCTTCGGAAAACCTGTACAACTTTGACTTGGTAAAGTGGCACCTGAACTGGAAAATAAAGGAAGGCGATTGGGTAGAATTACATTACCAAGACGATAACTCGAAACGGGTTGTGAATTATGAAATTTGTCCTCGCGTTGCAACTGATGAAGGTTCGTTTATCAGGTCTCCTTACATTCCGGCAAAGGAAGCCGAAAGAGTTAAAGTAGAAGTGAGATTTTCAATTTTTTGCAAGTATGAAGGAAATTGTCGCGACACTATTGCTGCTTATTACTATCAAGCCAACGGCGACATTGCCAATTCAACTTTTCCTCCTTGGAACGAGAATTCCTACGATAAAATTGACACTTTGACAGCAGACAGAAATTCGGACGAAGCGAAAAGAAAATATGTCGTCACTACTAAAGTTCTTAAAACAAGCCTGATTAAAAGCAAAGGGTTTTACATTGCGATAAACAACCAAGGTGCTTGCTTAGAAATTCATAAAGTCAGAGTCTTCTACAACTACTGTCCTGCCTTTGTGAAAGGTCTGAAGTCCTTTCCGAGAACCGTTTCAAGAAAGAGGCGTTTGAAAGTCGAAGGAACGTGCGCACCGAACTCTGTGAAGTCGGATCGCGCCCCAGTGTCTTACTGCAGTAGCAACGGAAAGTGGAAAGGCACAACCGGAAGGTGTCGTTGTGATGAGGGTTACGAACGTCACCGAAACGGAACCTGCGTTTAAAGGAATTACTAACCTTTTATTTTTTTTTTATACAGAAGTGATGATTTTTTACACTGTTTTAATCCAAACACTAAAAAACTTAAAAATCTTTTAAACACAACAATTTCAAATTCTATTTTTTGTTAAAATATATTTTTTTTGAAACGCTTAGCTTGTGAAAAACTTCTTAAACATATTACTAAACCTTTATATTCAATTCAAGTTTTTTGTATAGTTTATTTAGATGTTAATAGTTTTACACTATTATTTTTTTTTTCAGTAACTATAGGAATCTTTAATTTTTCGTAAATTTTGTAACAGTCTATTTTTTGTAGAAACTTTCCAAAATAAATAGTTTTATTCTTTAAACTATTCTATTAAGTACATACAACAGCATATGATTATTTTATCTAGTATGTAGTGAATGGTTACACGACAACTTATAATATTACTAGTTGAATTATTCTAATAATATTTCTCCATGGATATCTACAAATATATTAACTTTGGAAAATTAAAATGCTTATGTAGATATGATTAACAAAAAAATGGCTTAATCAAAATAAAAGATAACGTCATGAATACTTTTTTAAAATGTAAAACTGAATTTTTTGCACATTGTCATAACTTGTAGGTTAAATACTTTGTTAATGAGTAACTAGAGCTTCGATTTGTTTATCCTCGTGAGAATAGATCAGTCACATTGTTTTAATGTAAAGATATAGTGTTAATTTGTACTATAGAAAAGTTTTAAAGTAATTATATATTTACAGCACATATAGACGAACTACCTAGTTTTACCGTAAAAATATGTATTTAATGTAGTGCTTATAAAACTAAGCAAATTCTTTATCTTAAAACAGTTTCAGTTTTTTGTACAAAAACATAGAAAAAAATCAAACAGTAGTAAGCTATAATATTTAAATGCAGTTGTTGACTAAACACTTTCTGCTTATGACGCATTTTCATTTACATACTAATTGGTAGTTTGTACATTTATGTTAAAAATAACAGTTCTGGTTTAGGTAAAAACATGATAAAATAATCATTAATTGAATATTTATTACGAACAAAAGAATATTTTTGGAAGAAATATATGATTTTACAAATTATGTTGATGTCGTTTTAATGGGTAACATGACAACTTTAATACTGAAAGTTCAGATTTGGACAATTCAAATTCTTACAAAAAAGTTTAATTGGCTTCATCTCAAAAATTAATTGAAGTTTGAAAAATATAAAAAATTTCATGTAGGTTTTATAAGAACGTGGTGGTAGAAATATTTTAAAATAGAATGTTTATAACAAAATAAAATTCATAATTACTTAATGCAGCCATGTTTTAATAGTTTTAAGCTGTTATGAAATACAGTCCTTTACTGGTTAAATGTTAAAGATTTTATTTTTGAATTAGTGTAGATTACAGTTTTAAAACATAAGAACGAAAATAGTGTAAAATCATTACTTAGTTAAAATAAAATAAAAGTTAGGCCACTTTTGAAAAGTTCAAAAAAACATAAAAATATTCTTCAGTCTTACAACTTTTATAAATAAGAAAACTAAACTAAGTTGTATATGTATGAATAAATTAAAAAACTAAGAGTGCTATCTTAAGTTAGACTGCTAGTATAAGAGTTTACATTATTAAAATTTAGCAAATAACATATTTAATAACAATCAAAACTTCTAGCTATGTTTTTGTGTTTAAATATTTAATCAAAATTTTGTTCTTAATGCCTTAAAGTTTTTATAAAGAATGAATTTTAATTTTTAAAGCTTAATTTAAACCATTTAAAACTTAATTTTTTACTTATAATATATTTGCATTCCCTTAAACAGTTTAGTTACACTTCAGCATTGTTTGAATTCTTATTTAGCTTTAAATAAACTAGTGTATTTTTTTCAAAATTTAAAAACTACTAACAGAGTTTTGAAATTATTGAGCTATCAAGCAAAACTAATAATAAAATTTACAGTTTTATAAATACCTTGAGGTATGAAGTACCTTTGTTTCATGTTTTTTGCAATTTTGATTCATTCAGCAATCGAAATCCGTGCTTCTTCGGAAGACCTGTACAACACTGACTTGGTAAAAAGGGACCTAAACTGGAAAAGAAAAGAAGGCGATTGGGAGTGGGAAGAATTAACTACCCAATACGAACAAGGGAATATAATTCGCTCTCATCAAATTTGTCCTTACTCTGCAACTGATGAAGGTTCGTTTATCAGGTCTCCTTACATTCCGGCGAAGGAAGCCGAAAGAGTTAAAGTGGAAGTGAGATTTTCAATTTTTTGCAAGTATGAGGAAAAATGTCGTGACACTTTTGCCGTTTATTACTATCAAGCCGACAGCGACATAGCCAATTCAACTTTTCCTACTTGGAACGAGAATTCCTACAACAAAATTGACACTTTGACTGCAGACATAAATTCGGATGAAACGAAAAAAGGAAAAATTTTTCTCACTACTAAAGTTCTTAAAGCTTTCTTAAGTAAAAGCAAAGGGTTTTACATTGCAATAAACAACCAAGGTGCTTGCTTAGATGTTGAAAAAGTCAGAGTCTTCTACAACTACTGTCCTCCCTTTGTAAAAGGTCTGAAGTCCTTTCCATGAACCGTTTCAGGAAAGAAGCGCTTGAAAGTCGAAGGAACGTGCGCACCGAACTCTGTGAAGTCGGATCGCGTTCCAGTGTCTTACTGCAGTAGCAACGGAAAATGGAAAGGCACAACCGGAAGGTGTCGCTGTGATGAGGGTTACGAACGTCACCGAAACGGAACCTGCGTTTAAATGACTAATAACTTAGACTACCTTCTTTCATTTTTTTAATAGATTTTACTGCATTTTTTCACAACTATTTTAGTTAAAAAAAAATAAACTTGTAACAACAAAATATTTCTAAAACCAAATCGTTTATTTGACTATATTTTTAGCATCGAATTCTTAGTTAAATAAAATTAAATATGCTTGAGCTTATTAATATATAATATTCATTTCGTTACTGCATGGTTGAGGGAAAGATTAATTATTTTGTATTGTGCTGAATACTCTTTAAAACGTTTTACTGTGAAATCCATCTCTATACTAAATTCTAAATTCTATAGATTTCTTTTGAACAATCTAGATGTTGTTTTCAAACGTAAGAACATTAATAACCTATTATTTACAGTTTACTTATATTCAATTGAGACAAGTTGATTTTAGTCATTTTAATTAAAGTTAAAATAAAAGTTAAAAAGTATTAAACAAATCATTGCCTAAGTTTTAGAAGTTATAAAACTAAACTAAGTTATAAATAAGTTTAAACTGTAAATTAAAGAAAATAAATTCCAATTTATTTAACTCAAAATAACCTAACTTAACATCTTATCAACTTTTTTTCCTATAGTTTTTATATAGCCTAGTTTTCTTTTTCACCTAATTTTTGCCTTAAAATACTTACTAAGATATTGCTAATTAAAATAAATACCATATCTTGTTTTCAGCAAAAGAGAGTAACAACAAAAGTATTTTACTAAATTTGTTATCGGATAGATTTATAAATTTATTTTTTCTTTTTATTTAAGACTATATAATAATATTTTTTCAATTTTATACGTCCTTTTAACTTTAGTACTTTGAAATTCAAAATAGAATTTAAACTGTTTTATATCTATAAGAAAACAAAAGATTTAGTTTTTTTCTAATGAACAAAAATATGTAGTATGAACAAAAATATGTAAAATATCAAGAACTGTTGTTAATTTGTTTATCACAAAGTTTTAACACCTATTTTTCCAGAATTAAATTAGGTTCCAAAACATTTGGTATTTTTAAGTAACAGCGTTCTAAGGCTTTACAAAGTTATTATTTTGTAATTAGTTACAAATTTAGCAAATATACATAGAAATTTATAATTTGGCTCGTAAACACAACAGTCAGTACGTTATTGACAAAAAAAAAACTCTAAATTAAAAATAAGACTTATTTGTGTGCAAAAACATTTATTATAAGGACAAACTTCAACTTTTTAACTCAATGTATTTATTGATTACATGTGAACTTGTCTTTTATTATAATAAGATATCCTGGGCAATGACGTTATCCCGTTACACAGTTGTTATTTTGGTAATAGGGATTAGTAAAGTAGATTAGTACAACAATCAAAACAACACTTATATTTTATTTACAAAACTAAACAACACAAAGATACAATTAAATCACTCTATACTAGAACTACATTTAAACACAAATGATAATACAATTATAATAAGTATTTTATAACTTAATCAAGAAAGAATCTTAAATTTAACATGTTTGAAATGCATCTTAACTTAAGGCACACCAATAACCGCCGAATGCTCTGCCGAAACTGCTTATATATGCATTAAAATACGCATTAGTTCTCTCAAATAATTAATTTTATTGTGGGAAAGCTTATCAAAATGCATTATTTTTACAAAATATTCCAACGCCCTAAAATCATAAAACATTTTTTACTTATGATTGCCGTTTTAAATAGATTATTTTTAAGAGTTCCCACACCATCGGCACAACGTTTAAAGATATCCAAGTGATGTACGTCTCGATAACTGAAAGGTTCCTTTGTACACTGGGTCCTAGGACATCCTACTTAAGCGCTTTTTTTGTCGTTCAAAGAACAATAATAATACTTCTCTTAACTTTAATTTTCACTCTAGAAAATTACTATTTATTAAGCCGGTACGTTTCTAACTCTTAATTTTTTTCACTCTCTTCTTTATTTATATTTATTATTCTAACTCATACGTAGTTTAAATAAAAGTTAAATACTTATATAAAAAGTATTTGTAGTGCATACACATTGTAAAGTTGTATAAATATTAAGAAATTAGCAATTAGTATTACTTATAATAGTGAATAGTTAGTAATTTCATATAGAACTAAATGAAAACTGCAGCTTAATTAAACCTTTGTAAAAACTAAATCTGAACCTTAACATAAAACAAACTTTTAGCTGATAATAGCATGAACAATAATAGGTTTAAACTATCTAAGTTATACTGAGCTAGAAAGCTTTAGTTTAGAGATTCAACGAGTTATTACCTAACTATCAAGTATACTTATATTTATCATATCGAACGCAACAATTATAAAAGCTAAAATTGACAATGCTAGTGCTTAACATACAAACAAATGGCATAATTTAACAATTTAGACCATACTAAAATGTTTCCCATTTTCCACTTTAAAAACTTAAGATAGACCCCCGACGAATAGTTAAAACCTAACAATTTTTACATAGTTGTTCATATTTAAGTTTTGTTTTTAATTACTTTAAATACATAGCCAAAATGTAAAAGCGTTCTAAGTAAATGTAAATCAATAAAAATGGACCAACTGAGTATATTTTGAAATAAAAACAAATCTAGTCTTGTTTTACTGTTCTGTTTTCAATACTTCAAAAAATACTTTTATACACACTAGCTTAAATTTAATCCAATGTGAGCAGAAACCTTCCAAACGCATTGAGTGGAAACCCTAAGTAGCATGAAAATAGTTAGTAAAAAAGTTAACTACTTGGAACGTATTAAAACAACAGCCAAAAAAAATTCATAGCTTTGAAACTAGTTCATCCCTAGAATAATAATACTCTATCTCAAAACCATTTTACTTTAAGTTAGCTGATACGCCTTTTGAAATTTATATCAGTTTTAAATTTAATTTATATAGAATTTTTTTTGTGATTTTTTAAACTTGGATTTAGAGTATAATGTGCTGATAGAAATATGTTTTTGAGATTTTGCTCGAAAAAAAATTTCTGTTTACCTTTTTTTTTTTTACCTCTCATAAAACGAAAAGTTGTAGGAGACTTTAATGACAATAGTATAGTTTAGCAAAATCTATTTGATTAGGACAATGTTTTACTGTTAAAATCGGTTTTTCAGGTAAAAATAAAGAATGGTTAAAAGCGTAGATAAATAAATTTATAGTTAGTTATAAACATTTTTTATTAACAATAAATAAATCAAAAATGCAACTAAGTGGTAATTAAGTTAAATACAAGTTTTAATTTAAAAAAGTTAAAGCAATATCAAAACTATAAACATGTAGAACAAAACTATATTAAGCGTACACAACAAAAAATTTAAACATCAAAACTACATCATAATAAAACAAGTTTAAAAGTAGGAAGATTTGAAATGAGTACATCGAGTTTTGCAAGATCGGTTCTTAAATTCAAAATGTTTTCATTGTTTAATTTGGCAAATAAATTCAACTGCATATGGTGAAAATTTCTGGCTTTTGTAGTGGATCACAAAAAGTTTTGTGCACAATATACTACGAGTTATTGCTACTATTTAATAAAATAAAGCCAAGATAAAAACGTCGTAGTAACTCAAAACCGCTCACTTTGGACGAATCGTCATAGATGTCAGGAACTAAACAGTCTGAAGGAATAAAATGTTATTATGTTTATTTCCCAGAGTAAATACCTTCCAAAGTTTGTAAATATGTTTGACAGTAGAATCAGCAAATCTTATTTGGCTTCAAAGATGTGCCGAAATTTTATCTCGAACTTACACAAACTAGAAAAATAGATTACTTTGTTAATTTATTGAAACTAAGTAACTGGTACTTTTATTTAGTGTTTTAGATATGAACACAAATCCTATGATCTAAAAACAAAACAATCGATATAGACTTTAACTAAACTCTGTATTTTTACATATCAGTGAGATCCGTGAAAAACTATAGTTAATACTGAATTAAGTATCACATATAGTTCATAAAACTAAAAATAACGTTTACTATTCATTTAGTATGTGTCAACTAATAGCTAACAAATTTTTTATTTTAATAAGTTTGTTAATAACTTTTTATATAGATTATGTACTTGGCCAGCTCTGCTAATACTTAATTGGAGAATTTTTTTGTTATTTTTTTTAGTGAGTATATTACCAATTATTGCTAATCTTGCGTCTACTCTGCGATAAGTAAAACATAAAATTACCAAATTGTAAATAATTTCACTTTTTAATCTAATGTAGTTTACCTTCAATATAAAACAGCAGACATTTTTATTCACTAAACTATTTAACGTTATTAAATCCAAACATAATCTTAAACAATACTTTTATGTAAACTTAAGTCTTGTTAATGATAAATAACTTTAATGATAAATAAAGTAAAGACAACTAATTATAACTAAAATTTATTATAAATGGCGGAAGATAAAACACGTCAAAAAAAAAAAGAATTACAAGTTATATTAATATACAAGTAAAATAAATATTTGCACAACTCAATGATACACAATCAAAAGTCTACTACACATTTGGACTAGCCCATGTAACTTCACTCACAATTGTTAACGACAACAAACTCTAGAGCCAAACACGCGCGTTTGAATTGGATACACGAAAAAAAATATTAACTCCTTACTGTGTTAAGCTGTTTTGATTGATGAGAAACAAAAGGTTGGAATACATTGAAAAAGTGTCTGTTTTGTTAGAAAGAGTTTGAAAATCAAGCTTTGGTTTCGCTTAGCTGCTTTTTTACTTCCAAGGAGAACATTTACAAGTATTTTCAAAGACAGTTTAGTTATTTCCTAACTCAGAGCTGAAAACGGTAAGGCTGCAAAACTTTTAAAATAAGTTTATACACATTTTTAAATAAAAATGATTTTTCAGTGTAAAACACAAATAAACTAAAACCAGGTCGGTAAACAATTTCTAAAGTTTATAAATTATTTTTAAAGCAAAATAAGGCTTGAATTATCTTTTCATTTAGTAGGTACTCGAAAAATTTAATTGTTAACCACTTAAAATAACGATTCTAAAGAAAACATTTACTTGA
Organism: Thalia democratica; assembly: GCF_965202585.1. Lineage (NCBI taxonomy): Eukaryota > Metazoa > Chordata > Thaliacea > Salpida > Salpidae > Thalia > Thalia democratica. The sequence goes on along the minus strand of NC_139173.1, from coordinate 21,847,530 downwards.
TTATCAAAACAGAAAAATTAACGTTATAAGCCCTAAAAATTAGTCGATCTTATATGGCTGAATGAAAAAAAAAAAAAGGTGGAGAAACAAACAAGATTACTAGAATTCCTGATATAAATACTATATAAACTATACACAGTATTGAATTAAAACATTTAACAATTTAGTAATAAAGTCGAAAAATTTTAGATTTGATCAAACAACGCTTTTGTACCGAAGAATCGATACTTTAATTAAAGCCTAAAACTTAAAAACTTAAAAAAGTTAAAAACAAATCTAAAGGTATCTTGACCGTAAAAGATTATCGAGAGAGAAAAATGTACATTGTGATTGTAATTTCAAAAATTTCAACAAAAAAATTACAACCCAACAAAACATCCGGGGCTGCAGTTTCAGAACGATTTGTTGCTTTTGTTAAAAACATCACACGAGAAACTACACCGAACTGACGCGATAAGTAGCAGTCGCCGAAACTGACTTGAGATTTTCCAAGGATGAAAGTTGTTGGCCCACCGAATCAGAAGTAAGTACGTAAAAATGCATAAAACTCACATTTACAGCTTCACTCACATGTTGAAAAAATAAACTTTTTCAAAAATTTTAGAGCGACTCAAGTTTCGAAGGTACTGTTTTTTTAAGGTCAAATCGGCTTTGAAAAAACGCGTTTCAGCTTTCCACACACGAAGATAAAAAACGCCGCCCAAATTATTAATCTTTACCGTGCTGAGCGCCGCTTAGCGGTTGAAAAAAAAATCAGTCTTTTTTCAACAGCAGCGTTTCCAGCAGGCTCAGGGGCGCCTTCGAGCCGTCCTCCCCGTTTTCCGCCTTTCCAGTTTCGGGAAAATCCCCCTGTTGGGGCTTGGCGGGATCCCCCTTGTTGGGGTTGTTGTTGTTGCGGTTGGAGTTGGGCTTGGGCGGGTCGACCAGCTGTTGGGAATCCCCTGTTGTGGAAGTTTTCGGGGCTTGCTGCGGTTCGGTCGATGGGGCGAACAAATCGTTTTTCTGCGAGTAATTTTTTCTCAGTTGTATATTTTATTATTTATTATTTAATATAAATTACATGAAATATAAAGTATATCTGTTTTTATTGCCACTGTTATTTACACATCTGATAATTTTTAAATGTTTTCTGAAATTAGTTTTTTTGTTATTTTAAAAAACATAAAATGTTGGAAAATTCTCCGAGGACTTTTTTTCTTAATTATTCTTTATTTCTGAGTAGAACTTACAAAATAGTGCTAAATATTGTAAACATGAGTGGAATGTTAAAATACAATCTAACCTGAGTGTTTCCCAGCTGAAGAGGATTTGGCTGTGAAATATCATCAAACCCCGTCTAACATGAGTAAGTTTAATTAAATAAAAGTAATTTTTCATTATATTTACATGAGCAATGTACTAGAAATATTTTTATAGCTTGAATTTAAGCTGTTCAAATTTTTGTAATCAGTAGATAATCGTAAAAAATTGTCATTGAGTCTAATTTTATAAAAAAATTAAAAGCTAAGTTCGAAACTTTGGAATTAGACATTTATACTATAAGAGAACGTTTTAAGTTTGCAAGGCAGACTATTAATTAAATAAATACAAAAAAATTTAAAGCAATTAAATGACAACTACGTTTCAATGACAGTACTTAATTTTGGAAAGAAATAAAAAGTATTTGTGAGTACTTTAAGAAATATCAGAGAAAGTTTACAAGTAAATTAAAAAACAATACAGCAGTTGTTTAATTCTACAATATTTTACATTTCTAATAGGTAGATGTGACTTTGAATAAGAATTACTTCATTTTTACAATTGAATGAATTTTAAATTGTAACTGTTCAAACTCAACGGCTTACCATTAACCTAAATACTAGACCCACTTTTATCAAACATGAAGACTTGTAATTTTATGCTCAACCCTAAAACAGGGATCTTTAAACTACGGCCCGCAAAGCAAAAACACTTCACTTTTCAGATGAAATCAAAATTGAAAGAAATGATAAACACCAGTTGTTGTGGTGAAGACTTACAACAAGGCTCTTAATTTAATATTCAATGTTTACTATTGATCTATCATTACTTATTGTATCAAAATAAAGGTTGTAGTAGTATTGTACTACCCTTTTTTTCTTAAATCCTATCCTACAACACTTTTAGCCTAAAAACAGCATCTATATTTAAAAATTTTAAGATGAAGCCTCGAACTTTTAACCTATAAACTTTTTTTAGACACTTTGTGCAAAAGAAAACAATTTTAATCTTAAACTACTGTAACACTTTGTTATTATAAGTTAGTAAAAATTCCATTTATTGAAACTAATTTATTTTTAAAAATAATTCAAAATCAACAAATCTAAGCCAAAAACCAACCAAAATGTTGTTTGAAGCCAAAGTGTCGTCCGCCATCAGGTCGCTCATCGGCGAGAGAAACTCGCCGCTCTGCGAACCGAGAGCGCCACCCGGCGGCTGAAAAATATCCTGAGAACTCTTCACCTGCTGCTGGGACGCCACCTGCCACCCCAGCTGGCTCGGAGCCGGCTGTGACGTCATGACCTTACTCGACGTCATCCGCGACGCCTGCTGCTGGTCGCTGTTGATCAGCTGCTGCCACGACACAGGCGACGTAACGATGGATGACGTGGGAGCCTTCTGCTGCGACTTTCTCCTCTTCGAGGTGCCGCCCCTGCCACCCGTTGGCTTCCGCTTCTTCGGCTTGCTGATTGGCTCCTCCTGCTGGTGGACGAACCTCGCTGCTGATTGGTTGCTGGCGGCGTACATCATCGGGTCGGAGAGCTGCGACTGGAGGGGCTGCTTGAACCTCATCGGCGCTGGATGAAAAAGTGTTTGTTGATTATATAAATTAGTATTAACTTGATAAAATAAATTGATAAGGTTTGATCATGCCAACTCGATCATCAGACCACAAGCCTTCGGTAGGCTGAGACCGGATAATCGAACCGGTGTTATTAAATTTTTGTGTTAACTTGAGCTTATCTCACGGCATACGAAAGTCCAGGCTTAGGCTCTGTAGACGTTCGCTGATGTTGCGTTGAACAAAAAAATTGATAGTAACAAAAAATATTAACAGCTTACTGGCGGTGAGAAAAAATATTTACTTCTGAGAAAAAACTCTTAAGTCTCTATTTACGAAGAAATAGTACAAAATCAATTTATATAAAAACTCATTGTCATACCGTGGTTGTTCAGGTAAACTTGCTGCGTGTTCTGACCGTTGAACAACTGGGGAGGATTCTGAACGGCGTACTTGCCGTCTGGCAACCTGGAAATTTCACAGTTCATTTACAGAAACTGAATATGATTTTTTAGAAATCTAACAAATGACAAAATACTTATTTCGCTGAAACCAAGATGAGTTAGTTTTTTATTAATTAATATACAAATCCGACTCTAAATGAAAAATAGAAGCATCACCTTTCAGATTAACATATTATAAAATTTAATCTTGTAATCATGTCTTTTGTGCTTCAGTTATTTTTATATAATGATTTCGTTTGACTAAAAAAAAATTTATTCATTATTACTATTAATTTAAAATAAATGTCAAGAAAAACAAGGGTGTTGAAGAATTTGTTGAAAAACAACGAAAACAAATCAAAAAAACTTATATTCTAAACCCATTCAAAATAACAGAAGAAAATCCAACTATCCTACTTTTACCTGAATCACTATTATTTAAACTTTTATTCACAAACCTGACGTGCCTGACTTGCTGAGGATACTGCTGGTACCTGTACTGCGGAGGCAACACCTGCCTGTGATTGGCCGACGTGTGAATCACGTGGTCGTTGTGCGGCCACGCTATTGGCTGACCGGTGCTCAGCTCGCCACCGGGCGGTAAGCTTATTTGTTGCATCTGTAGAAATAGTATATGGTTAATCTGTCGAAATAAATTAAATTTTTTAAATTAACACATTAAATACTACACTTTACAGCTCTTATTCAGGTATAAAGAAAAAAAAAAGTCGCTTGGATATTACACACAGTAGGCAAAGAAGCATTAACTTAATCCACTTTTTATACTTCTTATTTTGCAGATTTTTATCTAAGTTGTTTTTGGCAAAGCAAAGTTAGAGTTCAATAGGTTTCTTGTGGAAGAAACAAACTAAAACTGTGTAAAAAACTACAACATTAAGGTTTTATTTTTTCCGCAGTCTATTTTTTTAACCTTATTTACAAAAAATGTATGACAAATGCAGTTGCATAAGTTTTTAAAAAAGTCAAAAAATTGAGTTGATTTTTAAATTCTAAACTACAGCATTTTCTAAGTTAAAATTTACTTTTTTTAAACTATTAAAAACTAAAAGTTACTTAACAACTTTTTTTTTTAATTATCACAACTACCACCACTATTTTGTTCTCTATAAAAAATAAATTCAATTAAAAGCCGTGTGCACACCTGAGGGTAATAATGTAAAAATGTTAACTTGTATGTTTTATTTTTGCAAGACTTTAGTTATAATACTCTACAATTTTTTATGATTAATTGTACTTAATTTTTCTATTTTTATAAAAAAAATAAAAACGTTATTTACTCTATTACAAATTTGTCATAGATATACAGTAAACACAAATGCACAAGTTACACTTTGCGAAAATGTTTCTTTTTCCAAATAAGACACCAGAGTCACACTTTTACCAGTATCAAAGTAGCTTTCTTCTCAAAGTTCACACACAACACATTTTTTTGTATATTCAAATAAGCACTCAGTATCAAATAAAAAAGCACAACGACGTTTCAACGGCGTCACAAAAACGTGCAAGACAAACGTCATTAAACATGTTGCACACACAACAAGCTAACAAGAAATATGAAGTCATGCACACGTTGATAACACAAGTTTGCTTGCGCAATTTTCAACTGAAGTAGTGAAAATACAATTGCAAAGTGATGATTATCAAAAATACAGTTATAATAACAACTAATATAAAAAGAATATAATAAAAGATCTTAGTAAAAAATTAACGTGGATTATTAAAGTTTATACAATATCTAAAAATATATGAAATTTAAAATATTCAAGTACTATTCTTTGTCAATAAGAAAGTTGAGTTATTTATTGTTTTTGATACTTAATAATTCTTTTTATAACCTGCTACTTAAAAAAACATCTTTAATCAAAAATGTACTATATAAACAGTTATCACATACTTCAAAGTATAAATGAACAAGATTAGCTGTTTTATCATTTAATGTTTCAAGTAAACTTTTTCATGATAATTTTAGTATTGTTACATATATTTATATATGTTGAAAAAATAAATAACTTTTAAGTTTAAGATAATTTTTTTCAAATAGTTTTAAAACATTGAAGATTTTAGAACAGAAAATGTACATTGTAACCAACGTCATTAAAAAATAAATAATTATAAAAAGTACTATTATTTATTAAAACATGTACCTCTTTATACTGACAACTTTAAATTATTATTTTTTGTGTCTTAATGTTAACGCATGTTTTTAAGGTAAATAACTTTGTAATCATTTTTATAAAAAACAACTTTATTAATATTTTTTTTGCTTAAAAAACTATTAAAAAAAATTGTTTTTAAAATCTAATAAAAAGAAATTAAATTTTGACTTACATTACTGCCAATTCTAGAATTTCTGCTATCCACAAACTGCGTAAAGTTCACCAGTTTTAATGTTTATAAATAAAAAGTTGTTAAGTACTAAAAAAATATAAAAAATATTACTGTTAAATAAAGCATACAATAAATAAACTTAAACTGTATTTTTAGCACAGACAATACTATGTGACAAATTTGTAATTTAAATTATCTCTTTTTTAATAATGAAACACTTTGTCTCCAAGAGAAACCAATAACGAAATATTCTATTAGTAATTCTATAGGCTGTTTTAGTTAAAAAAGCAACTATAGAAAATTTAACACTGGTATTTATACATTAGTAGCATAAAAACAATAAGAAAATATTTTTGTCAACAAATTTTTATGTCAACTAGACAGAATTTACACTAATCAAGTAGAAATAGTATACTTCAGGACCATTTAGGACCAAAATTTTAAACAAACATTCAATTCTAATAAATCTAAGTAGTCATAATTAAACTATTAAAAAAATTTTTGTATAAGCTGTTTACTTCTTAGGCACATGAAATAACTGTCACAACAAACTATGAACTTTTAGTTGCATATTGATCAAAAAAAGTGTTTTATTTTTTGGTGCTAGGTATTTGTTTATACACTGCACTTTATAATATTTTTTTAGTAAAAATTAAAAAAGTGTCCTTTTCAGTGTATCCTTTAAGATATCTGAAAACTTAGTTTTGATCTCCAATTGCAATGTTTAATTTATCAAGGAACAAAAATATTTCCTTTTTAATGGTTTAAACTATCATGATGTATTAAAGGACTTGCTACTTTATTAATCACAAAGTTTAACTCGTTACTTCAAAGCTACGTACTTTTAAACTAAAATGATTAATAATACTTTTAATTAGAAAAAAGATGCAAGTATAGAAATATTTTAAAAGCATAATTTATACTATAACACTTTAATATTTTTTTAAACTATGCAAAAAAAAATTGTCGATATTTTTGCTAACAAACGTACAAAATGTATTTTAAAAAATTTAAAAATTTAAAATTAAAAAAAAAATATTTTAATTAATAGATAACAAAATTTATTTTTGTTCTTCTAATTTTAGTGACTTTTAGTAGCTAGTAAACTAAAATGTTAACTCACATTTACATGCTGCTGATAGGAGTTGCTCCCCATTAATTGAACTCTGCTTTCTGTGAAAATATAGCTTTAATCTATAAATGTATTTTAAGATCAAGGTGAAACCAATAAATTACTACTGCTTTGTCGTTGAATTGTGTTTTTCTTGCTAAATTATAGCTTTATGAAAAAGTATTAAGTAGAAAGAAAGAACTTTTAGTTTAGGTTCTATTTAATTTAATCCTTTCAAACTAGGTTACTATTACATATGCACTTAAAAACTTTTTTGTTAAATCAACTTTGCTTAATTTATGAAAAAACGTTTTTGTGTTTCTAAAAAAATTATCCTTGAACAAAATAAAAATTTTCATTACGTTTCTAACAAGCATTACACAAAAAAATCTTTTTTTCAAAAGCTCCTGAACTTTGAACTCTAGGTTCATATAATAAATATAATTTGAAATAACAACAACAAATACCATCTAACAGTTTTAATTTAATAAATGTATATAACTTTTCCTCTTTAATCAGAAGTAAAGCTTTTCAAGTTGAAAGAAAAACTCTACTTGAACAAATTGAATTATTTAAACTTAACTTTTCTAACTAAAAAGATAACAAACGGTTGTTGCAGATAGGAACAAAATATTAACTATTAATATAAAAAATTAGAATTATTAAAAACTTCTTTGTTAACATAAAAACACAACAAACGGTTGTTGTAGATCGGGGGCTGGGGAATCTGCATTCTCGGGTTGAGTCCGCAGTTGCCCAGGTCCACGAATGGCTCCAGTCCCTCCTCGATGTTCAGCATGGACGTCTGTGATTGGTTGATCTGCGCGTAGACCTGGTTCGATTGGCTGTTGACCGCGGGCTGCCCCATGCCGGCAGGTTGGTGAAGCTGTTGAAAAAAATTAGTTAAAAAAAAATTATGCAAATAAAAAGTTTGTAAAATACCGAGTAAAACATTTTGTGTCAGATTGAAGCTGTTTGAACAGAGCTTGTTTCAAAAATTAAAACATCTACAAAACAATTTAAGAAAGCTTTAATCGTTGCAACAAAGCACAAAGGAATAAATTTAGATTTAAAAGACAAAAAACAGTAAACATTAGTTGAAACGTAAAACTTTTGAGCAAACTTTATACAAACGATATACTCACACACTTGTATATAATATATATATATATATTATACATACACTCACCTGATGCAGTTGCGAGCTGACGTGACCGTCGTTCAGCACTACAACGTTCGGGCAACCATTAAGATCGGCTTTCACCATTTTCCCGCCGCCATTCACCATTTGCTGGCTCATTTTCGGAACCTGGCCTGGTGCGGATGAGTTGAAGAACCCCTGCGACGCCTCTGAATGATAAAATATTTATTTTATACTTTTAGAACTTGTTACTATAAATAAAAACTTGAATACCAAATGCAGGAATTATTTTTCTGGTCAAACTTCACAAATAATAAAAAAATGAGTAATATTTTGTTTAAACTAACGTGTGTTTGGCTGCTGGTTCGCTGAAATTTGTGACTTGTCGGCTTGCTCGTCGGTGGATTTAGGCGCCTGGAAACGATTCAGATAAATTTATTAAGAAGTCAAATTGAACACTGGTTGAAAATAATTTTACTTCAAAACATTTTAAAAATACTTGTGTATTTCGTAAACTAATTGTACATCTATATACAAAAAAGAAAATTAATTATTTGTTTACAACAGCTATAACTAATACACAAAACTCAGTCAAACCAAATTTAAGTTTTCAGAAAACTACAGTTATCTTAGTAAATTAACAGTATATATATACATTAAAAAAAAACTAGGTACTTACAAGCTATACAACTGCTATCAATACCATACAAAACTCAGTCAAATGAAATAATTATTAATTGCAACACCGCTATTACTAATACACAAAACTCAGTCAAATGAAATTTAAGCTTTCAGAAAACTACAGTTCTTTTTGTAAACTAATTGTATACATATAAATAAAAAGTAACCAAACACTTGCAGTAAAATTGCCATTAATACCATACAACCCTCAGTAAAAAAAATAAGCTTTCTTTAACACAAACAACAAATGTTATCAAAACGCAGCTAAGCGTGAAAACTCACCCCGTTCTCCCCACCACCGCCGGCCCCCTCGAAAAGACCGAACGACGCCCAGATGTCGATCAGCTCCTCCTTCTCCTCTTTGCTCCACTCCAGCCCCGACGACGAGCTCCAGTGTGACGTCACAGACTGCTTGCGCGTCGCGACGTCGTTCGCCAGCCGGTCGTTCGTGACGTCACCGACTATTTTCTCCCCGCCACTCGGAGGCGCCGTCGGCGCGGAGGAGGTCGCGACGGAGGGGGAGCTCAAGGAGGACTCGAAGAGGTTGGGCGACGACTGGACTAGGCTGTGGTTTGCTTGGCCGTGATTGGCTGCTTGAGAGTTTTGAGGCTGCATGCTGATTGGGTGGATTTTGTGTTCGTGCTGCTTGAAAAGAGAAGATCCTGTTTGTTTGTTTAATTCCTTTTAATTCATTATACTAGACGTGTAATATAAAATTAAAAGTTATTAAAACAAGAATGACCTTATGGCAGCGAATATAAATGAGAAAAATTTGCATTCAATTTTTCACCGTCAAAAATTAGTCAGATAATTTTATGAAGATTTGATTTCGTTTTCAAGTCTACAAAAGACAGTATCTTTTTTTTTTTTATTCACGTCGATCAACCATTGTGCAGCACAACTAATATGAGTTGTAGCAAATCACAAGTTACTAATTACAATTTCATACAAAAAACTGTAAAACTGTTTTATATGTCAATCTATAAACAACGTTTAAGTTGATATGTACTAGAAATAACTCATTAAAATTATTTTTTTAGGGTTGGTGCTTCTTAAGGTGCATTAAATTTAGCCAGAGTGAACAATACTGGGTTGCAACAGATCGAGCTGAAAAAATCCTAACTTTTCTGAATGAAATTCTTAATTAAAACCAATTCAAAAATATATAACCAAATACTTTAGAAATAAATAAAGGTAATAATAGATTTTTATTTATTCCAAAAATTCAATTAGATCCTCAAAAAAATTTAATACAAAAGCAATTTTTTTCATAAAATAAAATTAGAAAAATTCAGTTTTCAGTGATGATAAAGTTTCTTATTAAGAGCATGTTTATATCAAATTTCTTGACATTTCTTGAACTTTTTTCAAAACTCAATTTTTTTCTGACTTTTGTCTAATTTTTTTCGTTTTTCCTGACTTTCCTGACTTTGTGGCGACCCTGCTAATAACTATGTTACACCAAACCAGCTTGAGTTTGTTAAAAAAAAATAACAAAATAATGAGCTAAAAACTGAAAATAAATACTATTAATTGAGCTTAAATACCAAAATAATAACACAACAACTTAATAAAAACACAATTTAACAAAAGACTAAGGTTTAAAGTCATAAAAACTACCCTGAGAATTAGGTAAAACATCTAAACAAGCCTGGGTCAGACTGAGTTTTACAAAAAAAAAGTTCAAACTAGCTTTAGTTGGCTTGAGTTATCCCAATTGTGTTTTATACCCTAATAATTAATGTTAGTTGAAAAAAATGCTTCAATTTAGTCATTACGTAACTAAAAAACGAAATAGTATATAAGCAAAATATAACTTTATTTGCTATCTAAAAACCTTATGATCTAAGCATCGCTTTAATTTTATTGTATTAGCATAACGTTGTTAAATATACGTTTGTATTAATAATACTTATACTTGTCCAGCAAAACAATTAGTCATACACTTTAGCTAACTATTTAAAAAACTTATGTGTTTTTTGTTCAACTTAGATAAAATCATTGTTTATATTAATTCAAAATAACTATTTCCAACAACAGCTATTGATACAAAAGTTATTTAGTTGTAACTGTTATTCAAAACTAGAAAAACTATATCAATTGTTTTTTCTGTAAAGCTGAATGTGATTAAAAGCTTAAAGTACAATAAGCTTGGAAATATTGTTTAAACTGTTACATGATATTCATAACGAACTCTCCAAGTATTTAAACTTTTGATGGGTTTTAGTAAACTAGAACGAAATTTGACCATGCCACAAACATATTCAAAGAGGATAAATATAATATTACTTCGTTTTCCAAATTCTTAGAACAAAAACTAAACTTAATCATTACTTAGATATTAACTAGGTATAAAATAGCTTTTAATTTATACTATTTAAGTTTTTTATCAATTCTAAGAAAAAAAACGACTTTAACTTATATCCTGAAACAATACACGTCTTCCCAGTTCTCGATACTAACATGTGTTTTGATTGGTTTAAAACAATCATTGATAATCTGTTGATTTCCACTACTTTCAAAACCGAATACTTTTGAAGTAATTAAACAGTATAACATTGAGTTAAAAATTAGAATCAACACGCATATTAATAGTAACAATAGTAATTATAATGTTAACAATAATGATAATAACAAAATAATAATAATAATAATAATAATAATAATAATAATAATAATAATAATAACAAAATAATAATAATAATAATAATAATAATAATAATAATAATAATATTAATAATAATAACAAACCTGCGGAACGGTTCCGCTGCCTTGACTTTTGGTTGTTGTTCGTGTTGTAGAGTCCCACTAGATGGACCTGGTTTCCTGATAGGTGCGGAGGCGCTTTCAGTACGGAGGTTAAAAGTTTCTGAAAGAAAAAAGAATAAAATTGTTTGCGCACGAGTGTTGCTTTTGATCTGTTTTACGCATTTGAAATTTTAAACAGTCTTTCAGATGAATGCAAAGTGTGTTTAAAAACTCAAAGTGCTTAAATTTAAAATATCAAGTAAGTTATTAATTTCTTTTAGCTGTATAAATATTATTGAAGTGATTTGTGCAAATAGTCTTACAAGCAAAAATTGTCATTTCGTATAAAAAATTCTATTCTAAATACAAAATACTTAAAAAACTTATACCTCTATCAAAAACAAAAGCGTTACTGTAACAAAAGTTAACTGCACACACTCAAAAACATTAATTCGCTTTTATACTTAACTCACTGGAAGAAGACATCAAACTTATTAAAAAAATGCAAAACAGCCAACTAAGCAATAACCGACATAATCATGTTCTCAATTACCGTAAATTTTCGCTGACCCTGCAAAAACGCGCGTTCGCATGCAACACAACTCAACAATGCAACAGAAAATATCGAAGCAGAAAGTTTATCAACAGCCGATTAAACAAAAATTATTTCTGCTGACCTGTCTCGTTTGGTCGTCGGCTGCCCCTGTACTCTTCAGCACATCTTTCGCAACTTCTATCGAGCTCCTCTTCCTTATCATGGACTGGCGGCTGTAGCCGATGGGCGCTTCGTTTGTGCAAGACGCAGACCTCACACGAACCGAAGTGTTCTGAAGTATTTGAACAAGTTTACAAAATATATAACTTGCAAGCTGTTACATGAATTGAATGGATATTTAGTTTGTATACAAATTGAATAGATGTTATATAAGTAAGAATAAAAGTATTAAACCTTGGTTCATATAAGTTATAAAATATTCAAATATAACTAAAAACAATATAATTTTCGAAAGTTGTGTTTTGCCATGTTTGCAAGCTACTACAAAACTTGGTTATGGATTTAATACTAAGTTGATTAACAACTATATAAAGATTATATTGCTTAGAATGAACACAATAAACTTCTTTTTATACATATTTAATACACAATAAATTTTAACATAAGCATGTTCATATATAATGAAAAAAGAAGTATGTTTTAAAAACTGTGTTTTGCCTTGTTTGCAAGCTATTACATAACTTGGTTCTGGGTATTGATAATAAGTTAATTAATAGCTTGTTTAAAGATTATATAAATCAAAATTAATATATTCAACTATTGTTTATTGTTACAAGACACTTATGAAAATGACTTTTCGAGATTCTTATTGTCCTTAAGTTTTGTTCTGTCATAAAAAAATATTTTTAGCTGCAATATTGCTTATCTAAAAATGAAAATATAATTTTTATTAAATTTATTTTGAAATATTTTTATTTTAATAACAAAACTACTTGTAAAACTTTCAATAAAAAAACTAGTAAATTTAAGTACATAATTATATTTAAAATAACCAACCAAAAAGTTGTTTAAGAAAATTTATTTTTGCATATTTTCAAAACTAGTGACCTTAAGTTCTTTAAACTATTTTTTGATGAATTCAGAAATAAAATAGCTTTGACTAACAAAAGCCCAAAAATTACAATTAATTAGAAATCAACAATCTGTATTCCTTTAATTTTTTATTTCATTTTGTAGAAAAATGTTTACATTTAAACGTGCTTGTCAAAAAAACTAACTGTGAACATTTAAAAATATTGCTTAAAAGTATTAAAACAAAATATTAAATATTGGGATACAAACATTTTTAAATTAAAATATTTTTTCTTTGCATTTTCATAAGAATCTTGTTCGATTTTATTAAATTTTCTTAATAAAACAAAGAAAACTTAACAAAGTTTAAAAAATGTCTTTTTAGTAATGACTAGCATAGGTTATTTAAAAGTAGGAAAAAATTGAAAAAAATTAAAAATTACAGTTAATAATAACATGACTAATAAAGTTTGCAAAAATTGATTAACAATTCTATGTATAAAAAATAAATAAAACTGTAAACCTCAAGTATAACAGAGTTTATAAGATTTAGTATGCTGGTCACTTTAATATACAACACTCTTTTAAACGTATACTAAAAAACAAGCAGTTAATAAAAATATTAAAGTTAAAAAATTCATTCTCAGATATTGAATCTTACAACAAGGTTTAAATATATTCAAATCGAATTGTGGCGAAGCTATTTTTTTCAAGTTTCCTGTAAAAACTCACGCAGCTCAGTCAGTCCATTGTAATTGCTGGTTGGAATATTCACTAAAACTTATCTGCCACGTTTTTAAACTAGTAACCCCAAGTGTTGCGGAAATAGTGGCAATAGCGAATGAGTGCTTGTTGGCAACAGAAAATTAAAAATGTGTACTTTATGAAAAGTTGATTTGAAAGAATATTTAAAAAGGATTACTTGAAAACTGGAAAAGGGCATATTGATGAACAGCTTTTACTATTTACTAGTTTGCACTATTCATGAGTTACCTTTTGAACTATAGCTATTTTAACTTTTATTACAACAGTATGCAAATTTATTAAGATAGAAAACTAACTGATAGTTTAGATATAAACCTACTATTAGAAAACAAGATGTTCCTCAAATATTCCTAAAGGTAAAGTCCTAAACACAACTTAAAAAGTGGTTTCAACTGTACATTATTTTTATAAATAGTAAAAACTCGAGTTTCTTTGAAATATAAAACTAGCTCAAATTAGCAAAAGATAACTACAACCCCCAAATTATTCGTAACTTTTTTTTAACTTTTTAATTAGTTTAAACAAGTAAAGCAAATTAGCACTATTGTCAAAAAAATTATCACTTAACTAGCATTACTAGCACAAACTAGGTTTCGATTTCGACATTAAAAGTAAAAAAATCTTTTTTAGTAAATATGAAGCTTAATTTTGTTAAGTCAAATAAATAAAACTTTTATACAAACATTAACGCAATATTTTTTATAATGGAACGTTAAAAGTACCAAAGTCTAAAACTATTTTCACATTAATACTTCTTAATATAAAATGCAGACTTTTACAAAAAAAAAAACCTGCAAATTTTCAGTTTTAACTTCTGCTTTGATGTCTTTTTGGTTGATTAGAGGAGTCGAAGCAATTCTCTTCTTAAAATTGCCTTCCTTCTTAAAATCTGTCAAAATTTCATTAAAATATTTAAAAAAATATTTTTAAGAATTTTTCCATCCAAATATAACTATCAATGTAAAGCCAGTTAATATCACGTTGTCAATGTCAAAACTGCTGCAAAGTTTTGAGAAAATGCGTAAAACTTAATTACATTCGTTAACAAATCTTTCGTTAATACTTTCTATGAACATGTATGTCGTTTGTTTGTCATTTTTTTAAATGCTTTAATTAAAAGTACAAAACTGCGTTACATATTGTTTTTATTTGTATTAAAGACTAGTGACTGTTTTGAAAAAAGCTATAAACTTAAACATCGTTTAATAAATTAATTGCTGGTTATTTTATAGGTGATTAATTAACTGTTATTAAAAAATATATAGTAACCTTTTATTACGAAAAGAAAATACTTAATTTAATCGAAAACGATATATTGGCTAAGTGTCTGTAATTTTATGAGATATAGTAAAACTACACTTTTATTACTAAGAACAGCTAAAAAATTCTTAAATATCTAGTTTAATAAGATTATACTTAGGACTTAAATTTTACTATTGAGAGTTTTATGTTTTAAAAGGATAAGTTATAAAATGAACTAGTTTACTTTTAGGATTAATGTGTTAATTGAAGTGTTAATTTCATTAATAAAAACTATGAATTTATTTTGAAACTTTTCGGTTCATAATATTTGTATACAAAACACTATATTATTGTTTACAATAAAAACATCCTAAAGTTATTTAATATACATTCAACTTTACAAACATAAACTAACTCTTGACTTTTTAAATTCAAATTTGAAAGTAAAACACTAAAACCTTTAGTTTCAAGCAAAAAACAAGAGCAGCGTGTATAAAACAATATCACATAGTTTTAATACATATAATAATATCAACTGATAAAAATATGTAGAAACGAACCTGGTTGCGGAGCTGGTTTTGATCGGTTTTGATTGGGCACTCCGTTGCTGTAAGACGGGTTAATATTATTTAGAAACCTTTTGCTTGGATCCTTATTATATAAGTAACGTCTACAAAATTGATGAGAAATAAAAATTTGGCTGACTTTTGTTATAAACACAGTTTAAGTTAATTATTGAAAAAAAGTATAATTACTTAGAATTTTTTTCTTAAACAAAAGCTTTTATGTTTTTATACAAGGTTTATATACCAAAAAAGAAAAAAAAAGGTATTACAACAATAAAAAATATAAAATTACTTTTCATAGAAATAAAAACTATCATTTTTGTAAAACTATGCAATAAAATACTTTATTCAAAATTATTTTAACTTTTAATATTGATTTAGTTTTTTGTACTTACTAGTTTGGTTTTAGTTTAAATTTACATACACAAAAAAACTATAACGAGCATAACGTTTTGCTGATAGACTTAGAACTAAGTATTGAATGTAACAAACTTTCATCCTAGAACTGGCAACTTTACTTTGTAAAAATCTAAGAATAATGATGAAACTGATTAACACCTAACTCTAATTCTCTGTAAAATATTCATTAAAAATATAAAGTAAAATAAAAATTAGAAAACTAATTTTAAAAAGTTTGAAGAATCTTTCAAAAAAAAAAGTAAAAGTCTTGCTCAAGTAACAAACTAACAAAACTCAAAAGCTTTCTGCTTTCAAAAAAGTAGGAAGCTCTGGTGAAACGCAAACAAACTTTCCAACCTAAAACTTATGCTTTCTCTTTTTCCTGCTAACTGGAAATCCATCTATGCAAAGTTCACATGACAAAGTAATATAACTTTTAACAAAAAATTGGTTGGTGAGCAATTAACTCATGACGGCTCACTTTTCCACAGCAAAACTTGGCTGAAAAGTTTGCACAGTTTTAAATAACAAAATTAAAAACTGGCGCTAAAAAGCTCAAAGTTTAAAGTTACTTTGGTCGAAAACTAACTTTAAAGTGGTTTCCAAACTGAAAACGTTATGATTTAAAAACTAATTAAAAACTAAAAAACACTAATTTGTAATATTCAAATAATTTTTGTAAAAAAAGATTAAAATATTCATTATAATGCAACAGTAAGTACAAACAAATTAGTTTTGAGTAAACCATTAAGAGCAAATTAGAAACTATCAAGTAATAATTTGTCTTATGTTTAACCACAATAACATAAAAACGTACATAATTAGTAAATTAATATATTTTATAGTTATTTACTTTCACTTTATACAATGAAACTTTAAGCACAATTGTGATTGTTCATCTTAAAGTTAAATAATACCATACTTAAATTTTAAACCTTATTTTTACTATTTTTTAAACTTTACTTTTTAAACTCAGCATACAAACTCATACCTTTTCTTTAACGTTGTTATAAACTTCTGTTGCTTTTATTTTTGTAAGTTTATAACGTTTTATTCACATAAAATCTGAACTAAATTTAAAAAAAAAATTTCAAGTAACTAAAGACACATAAATTTTTGTTTTTAAAATTTGATATATTTTCTATAAAAAACAGTACTTTAAACTTTACAGTTGTATGTGCTTGTCAGAAAAAATTACTAAGCTGTTCAAAAACACAGTTTTGAATAAAATTATTTGAATTTTTATTACACTATTTTATAACTGTTATATATTTTTGTTTTTTATTAAAAATGCCTAATTTGTATTTTATCTTTCACTAATTAATAACAAAACAATAATAATATGTAAAATAATAAAGCAGCTAATATTTCTGGTTAAAAAAATATTTCTACCTACTAATCTATAAACAATTGTTTAATTAACTAAAACCAAACACTGTTACTAAGCCAAACTAGCAATAAAAAGCTGTCATTTGCATAAAACACATAAGTGGAAAAAATTACATAAATATTCATCACGTCATTTCCTTAATAAAATTGTCTTTAATATAAGAAATTTTAAATTTAAAAATCAAAACTTAGTTTCACATTAGCTTTACCGAGAAATGTAGTAAAAACAACATAAAGTAACAAATACTCCAAAAAACTTAAGTATTCTAATGAAAAATAATTTGAATTGAAATTATACTATTAAAGATATTACGATTTAATAAAGTAAACTAAAACTGTAAAAAACTAAAGCTGCAGAATTGTTATAATAAGCTAATTTCACCCGTACGTTTCTTAACTAGTAACACTTTTAATACACAAACAGATAACTTTTCAAAACATTTTTTTCTTTTGTTTTAAGCGGAAACGTTAGTAATTTCATACTAAACAGAAGGTTTAATGAAACTTAAAGCTAAGTTGTTAGTCATTTTGATTGAACAAGTATCTTAATTTTACGATATTCAAATTTTGAGTTTATTTACGGTAGTTGGTGTTAAAAAGTCGAGTAATTTTTTTTTACATCTTAAAAGCTTTTTTAAAATATGCACCAAATGGTTTGTTTTAATGTAACTATTACTTAGGTAAGCTAGATAACAAAAGTAAAAATAAAAATTATTTATTTTAATAAAAGAAAAAAATTTAAAACAAAATGTTACTTAGAAAAGCTACTTAGCTACTTAGAAAAACATTCGGTACTAGCTTTACTCTAAAAACCAATTTTACAAAAACAAGTACCAACTTGTATTGCTCTTCAAAAAACAATTAAAAAACTATTTTTTTTAATCAAATATTTTTTTTTAGAACTCGAAATTTATATTCCCATAAAACTACACAACACAAATGTGCCTTCAACTATCACACCGCATTATGCTCCAAATTAACTATTTTATCATCTATTATCATTATTATACTAATCTAAATATTTTTCAAAACACAACAGTTATAGAAAACGTAATTGTTTTTTTTTTTTTTAAATAAACGACAAACTTGAAAAATATAATGGGAATAAAGTTACTTGGAAAAAAAAAATCCACCACTAACTTAACTCTAAAAGCAAGTATAATAAATGTGTACATAACTTGTATAACTCTCTAAAAAACTAATGTGTTTAATTCATATAAAGCTTTTTCCTTGGAATTTCAGCTCATAAAAACTGTACAACACAAATGTGCTTTCAACCAACACACTGCAGTATTCTCCAAAATAACTATTCTGTTATTATCATTATTATACTAATCTATTTATTTTCAAAATAACTTTAGAAAGCGTACTTGGTGAGCTACTTCTTAATTAAATTATAATCTTAAATTATCTATCATTATCATTACACTAATGTAATAAGTAATATATGTTAATTTTTCAAAATACTTTCGGAAAGCTTACTTGGTGAGCGTGTGGTACGATATCACGTGAGGGTTTTCCCCCTTGGCCTCCTCCGAAACGTACTTGGAGACGGTGGAGGCGGTGACGAGGGAGCCGTCGTTCAGCCGGAACTTGAACTGCTTCGAGCGCGCCTCGCCGGACCGCATCGCTGTGAAAACAATATTTTGAAATTACATCGATGTGAAAAAGTGCCACAACCGTTTGCGTGTAGTGATTGTATAAATATTAAAGAAATGGATGGAACCTTATTTTCGATTTTTTTGACAACAAATGTTTTGGTCAAGGTCTCAAGGACCTGATGGAAGTTTGTTTTTTTGATCAGAAACAAACTGAATAATATGATCTAAATCTTTTCGGGCGTTTCGTTTTTCAAAATCCAATAAAAACTTATATGTTAAAAAAATGTTCTTGTTGTAGTTTGTTTACCCTTGTTGGTTTGGTGTAAAAACTGTCAACATCAGAGAAAAGATTCTTAACAAGCACAGGATGGAAAAAATAAGTCTATTTTGTAAAAAATTGCTACATTTTTTTAGGCGCAATAAAAAAATCTTACTATCTGTACGCATTTGAAAAGCATTAGTTCACATGGTATATCAAATTAGTTCACATGAAGTATCCACTATGATTAATTTTCAGCGAAAAATATTGACTAAAGTCGTGAGGATTTAACGATCTTTTAATTCAATTATATACTACTACTATTGACTAATACTATAAAACCGTAACTTATAGATTTTTAAGTAGTTACAATGTGCATACTAAATAAATAATTAATAACAACTTTATTTTACTTCAATTTGTAATTAGAAACATTTATTTTGTGCTAAAAAATGTATATTTTAATAAGTTTTATTTCTTGAACTATACATAAGAAAAGTATAAAAACTAAAATAAAAGTCATTAAACTTGACGGTACATAAAATAAAAGTTTATTATAAAAATTAATTTATATTCAAGTTTTATAATATACGCTAGACCACATGATCACAAATAACAGATAAGTATATGAGTAAAACAGTTTAATTTTTAATTTTTCTACAAACAAGATTATTAGACAGTTTATTAGATATTACTTTTTGTTTTTAACTATAATATATTAATTTTGTTTTAAAGTTTTAAATTGAAACCAGTTTAATAATTGGCTTTTCCTTTATTTTTATAAAGTTCTAGTCTATAAAGCTAAGGTACTACGCCATCGTGCTTAAACAGGCCATTGTGTTTTCAAAAAAAAATTTTGTTATACAATTAATCAGTTTTGTATTAAAATCAAACAAATACCAGCCACTGAGAAACAAACTTTAATTTTAACCGCACCACCCAAAGTAGAAATCCTAGCTTCGTCATTTAAAAGCTACAATGCTGCAGTTTAAAAAATATATTTCATCGTTTTACTTGCATACAAAACACTCTCATACCACCTAGCGGATATGTATATTTACGTTTTTTATTGACACTAATTTGATTAGAAGTTTGAAATAAATAAAAAACTTTTGTTACATAAATAATTTGAATGTTATGCTTCAGAGAATAGTTTCATATTAAACAAAGTTTGCTAAAAAAAAATCATTTTTATATGAGCTAACAATTTCTATCGATATTTAAAATTCTTGTAAGCACTTTTTGTAACTACTTTATTCCCATATTGAAAATAATCATCAACGGACTTTTTATAAGCCTCTAGAACTTTAAATCAAAACATCTAATAAAACGTAAAAGACGGAGCGTTTTAAAAAATTAACATTCGATATTAATTACCACATATATAATTATAAATAAAAAACATTAAAACACAACTAAGTAAACATAAATTTTACTGGATATTGATTGATTTTTTTTGCAGTATAACCATTTATATTTCTAGTAAACGATAACGGTCAAAGACCTCTTAAGTTTACTAATCAGAGTGTCAATCTTGAAAGAATATACTGTATTAATTCTACTCTAGAAGTTGAGATCTTTGTATTTGTTCTAAAAAAATCAAAACATACAATACTATAGAACCACTTAAGAAACTTAAACATCAAAACAACAACGTCAGATGGACACAAACCTGAACGTCGGAGGGATTGGGAGAGGGAGCCGCCTTTGAACTGCTCGTTCAGGATGGGCTTGTTCAGTGCCGACAGGTACCGGTCTATCATGCCGAAGTTCTCCGCCGACAAGCTGCTCTGGTTCATCAGCACCGTCTTGCCTGTTTGATTTTTTTACGACTTCAATGAAAAATACAGTATGGTGGTGATCGGTGTTTTGATTTTTTGACTTACTCTTCACAAGTTGCATGGTTAATAAACTTTTTTTTTCATAAAAACAAAACTAAATAAAATATAAAATTTATTTAATATCTGTTTCGTTTTTTTGTTACAATTTTCAAACTTATAATCCAATATCAAAAGGTATTTATAAAAGTGCTTCTCAAAAAGAGCACTGAAATTGTTTTACTGCGCACAGAAAATTGGTGAAGTAAAAAAATATTTAGATATAGAAACAGGTAAAATTTACGTTTTGTTTTATTTTTTGAAGCTATTTTAAGTTCGATTCACACTTTGTTGCAAACATTATTTAATTATAGTTCTATATCAAACATCGAATCAATACTAATTGCTTCTTTAAAAATCAATTTCTATAAATATATTTTTAACTACAGTAACGTTTTTTCTGATATAGTTTATTATACTATTTTTGCATTTAGTATTTTCTTAATTTTAACTAATTTAAATTAATGTAATTATGAATCAACCATTTCATACAAACTTTAATATGTACTTACTTTTTTTAATAAATACAAAGTTTGAATAGTAATTACTTATCTATTTTTATATAAATTGACTTTTTGTTTATTTTTAAGATAATTTCGACCTTGTTAAAAAAAAAATTTAACAGATATTTTTATCTTTGTTAATTTTCTTAGAAAATCAAAAGTTCACTAAAATCACATCTTATCTTAAAACGTATAAACTAAAAACATTAAATTTTTAGGAACTATCCCATAAACATTTAAAAACCCTAGATGCTATTAGGGCCTAGAACATAAAATAAGTATAGGTTCAATCATTAAAATCCCATTAAAATCTGTTTTTGTTTCCTCTTTGATACTTTGTTTTTCTAATAGTAAAAAATCCATATGACTTAAAAACTGATTTAAAACTGTAGGAAAAGAAATATTTCTGATGAATTTGTGTTTTGTTAGTCTGCGCCTTACACACAGAACTTATCGACTTTGCTAACATTTGACCGTGGTGTCTAGATGTAAAAAATGGTGAAAACACAACTCACCGCTTTTCAGGTCTTCTTTGGTCTGGTAGACAATGGACTTGGGTGAGTTCTGGCTCTTGTTGTGCTGCGCTTCACTGGACACCAGCTTGGCGTAACGTTCAGCTCTCGACGCAAGACTCAGCAGCAATCCTGCTGTATAGAAAGTTAATTACTAAAACTGCTACAGATTACATTTGGGGTGAAAAGTAGTTCAATAAAGTATAACAACTCCTTATAAATTTGAATTAAGTAAAACAGTAAAATTTAAAAACTAATTTGTTTGTTATCATGTTAAACAGGTATCGAATTTTTGACACGCGTTGAATGATGACATTGGCAAAAAATTAACTAATCCTTATATAAAAGCCAAAAGTTTAAAAAATAGTGAAAAAAAATGTTTTAAGAATTATATACAGTTTTGTAAAGAATACCACGTATGAAATTTAGTTTAAGAAATACAATTTAAGATCACATTACACCACCTCCGCATCGAAAAAAAATCTATCTAAAAGGTAAATTAAGTGATAGAAAAAAAATTAGATAAACTAAGGAAATATTACCAGTTTTACTGATACTCTGAACAGAAAAATGGATATTGAAATAAGTTCCAAATTATATCTTAATAACAAAATCTCTTACTGATGGTTTTGGTATACAATATATGAGTAAGCGTTTTGCTACAGTAAGTAAAGTATAGTTTAAAACCAATGTTAGGCCTAATTTTTTAAGAAGATTAAAATTAATATTATCCTGATATTTTACAAATATTTAATAACTACATAGTGATTTTTAAAAATTTAACCAAACTTAAAGCTTCATAATTGAACTACTATCCCTAAAAAATTGAAAGAACCTTGTATTTCAATTTTAGAATCTAGAATAAATTTAAAAATTAAAAAAGAAATTATCTATACTTAATGTTATGGGCATAGAAAACATGCTTGCATTACTTAGAAACTTTTGAAATACAGTTTATTATAAAAACTCAATGAATTTTTTTTTTAAAGAAGTGTATTATGGAAGGTTTTTTTTTTACGAACTAAGTATTTTGCCACTTTTTATACTTTTTGATCACTAAAATCAGTTAAAACTTAAAAAGTTTTTAGTAAACACTTTATCTTTTATGATATTTAATTAAAAAACCTACAAACATAATAAAGTTACAAATACACTTTTAACAATAGTATCTATTTTTATTTTTAATTAGAAACTTATTTGAACTCAAACTACTGAACTTTGGTGTAAAAAATACAAACCTCAAACACACGAAAACCAAAAGGTTAATTTCCATAGGTTTATTAAAAACAATGATTATTTTTTAAGAGTTATAAACTTATATCAAACATTCGAATAAGATTTTTATGTTTAAATGTTTTAAAAATGTATGCAAAATTAAATCTGCGTTAGTTTATCACCAAAAAAATACAAATGCCAGACATACAATAAACAAAAACATTGATTTTGTTTGGTCCTAAAAATAGCTTAAAAAACTTGCTTAATGGTCATAGCTTAATTATTGAAACATTATACAGCTAAACTAGTCTGTTTTGTTTCTAGTACCACGTGTTTCACCAAATACCTAAACGCTTAAATAGTGAAAATTTAAAAAAAAAAACTTTTTAAACAAACTATCAAATAAATAAATTAACTGTTTTTGTCGTTGTTGCTGGCCGGATAGCACGAGAAGGTAACCAGTTTCGCGACACTCTTGTTTTCAGGATCCGTATTGAGAACTTGGCAGAACGACGCACCTGCAATGATAAATCGGTGTTTACATTTAGCCACTTTTAATAAATCACTATACTAGAAATTATAGTATTGAAATAAAAGATTTGTTAGAAAACATGATTCAATTTTCGTTTGAATGTTTTTTGGAAGCACAGTCGCCTCAAACGTTGTTTTGTTTTTTGATATACTCTAAACGTTTGTAAAAAACTGCTAGAACAATCGACTTTAAAAAAAAACAATCACGCAACTTTTCTAATCTCAGATTCAACGTAATAGGACGTCAAAACCTAGACATAAAAAAGCAAAGTATTTAGGAGCACCAATTTAAAGTAATTTGCATGCTTACAATAACAATTGTTTTAATTTCTCCGTATAAATACTATTTTTATTTATTCTCAATCATAAATAACGTTGCATAAATTTAAAAACTTCTTAGTCCATGCTTAATGTTAACTTCAATTGATCTTTTTTATAATAACCAAAAAAAAATTATGAGGTTAAACTAAATCTGAAGTTATTATTTCAATATAATTAAAAACTACGAACTTAAATAGTATTTATAAGCAACTTTAAAACAATTTAGGTTTATGTTACATTCATTTAAAACAATTGTGATAAATAAAACAGCTTTTAAAATTTTAATAAAATTAAGGTATATATATACATACTTATCTAAAAACAAACTATATTTATTTTAAATATTACAACACTACTTGTAACTTTTAACTATTTATAGCTAGTAGAAATGCCTACAGTAGCGTAGATAAATAATATCCAATTCAACGACTTATTTACTTTACCTTTCTAGAGTTTCAAAATTCTTAAAACTCGTATTTTTCTATCAAATTTCTTTAATTACAAATTACAATCAAAATGAATTTGAAAGCGCACTAACTTTTAGGGCTTTCTTTCGTTTCGGCGGCGAGCTTTGCAAACTTTTCCTTTTCGTTCTCGGCGAACACATCGGTGAAACACTTTAGTTCTTTCTGTATCAACAAACACGACTATTAACAATAACGTTTTATAAATTTTTATCGTAAAAAATTAACAAGTATTTCCAGCAAATGAACAACATATGGGTTATCGATTAGAAAGACAGTTTGTAGTGATTAAAAATGTTTATGCATTTCGAATGGGAATGCGAAATAGACATTAATTTGCATGTGAATGCAGGGTGGCATAACCCATTTAGAGCTTGAGTAGAAAAATTAATTAATTTATGTAAAATTACATTCTAGCGTAGATCTTTTTAATTTGAAACATTTTTTAATACTTCACAGCTTTACAGAAAATTACACCTGACAGTATATGTACCGAGGAGCTAGTATCAGCAAGCACATTTATTTCGGTTTTAATTTGTAATTTATAAATCAATTAAAATTTTTCAGAATCTATACCACATTTACGTGTATAAAAAATTCATTTTGAAAAATTCACAATCTATAATTTAAAAATTTGATCGTGTTACGTTTTCAATTTTCACCAAAAAATTATTTTAAGTTTCTCAACCACCAAAATTCGAATATAATTAATCAGATAAAAATAACAGAACTATTTTAACAATTCACAACTCATGAAAGAAAGTGAAAGGATTTAAAAACATACATGCAAACTGAAAAAAGATTTTTTTAAAGCTAGAAAACGCTTTTTTACATGTAATTAACTTATTTGACATTCAAAAAGAGTTTAATTTTAAAAACAAACTACTTATTTATAACAAATCTCAGCAAACTACCTTGCATCCGAGTACTGATCTGCAGTTTTCCGATAAAAACACGAACTTGTCGTCCGTCCTGTCGTATGCCAGCAGCGCGCATTCCATTTTCTGTGAAAAAATTACTCAAGTCAAGAAAAATCGAAATAATATTCAAAATCAGAGGCGTCGCGAAGGGTGGAGCATTGGAGTGGATGCTCAAGTTGAAAAAACTTATAAAATTATGTTAAATTTAGTACTTTTAAATGAACTTTTGTTTATAAACGATTTGTCGTAGTTATGGTACTTTTATCTTACTTGATTAGCTTAATAAATATTAAAGAATTTTTTAAGTACTTGTAAATTTCCAAATTTTCCGCAAAAGAACAACACGTCGCAACTGGCCTATGTACACCAGGGTTTGGTAACCTACAGTGGGCAGAACCTTGCTTTTCAATTAGAAATATTCCCAGGTTGTTTCATTTGGATAGATATTTAACAACATTTTAACTTACAAAACTGCTGTTTTTTGAGATTTACAATCTGCTGTTTTTAACTGTGATAAAGATATCTTACTAGCTTTTCAATATTATTAGTTAAATTATTTTTTAAGTACAGTTTTAAAAATATTGTGACTCATAGTTTCATTTAGGTTATAAAATAGCTTATAAAACTTTTATTTAATACGTAAAGTTTAATAACTTCTTTTAAATGTTTATGACTGTTTAGACTACAATGGGACAAATCACTTTTTTATTTAGAGTAACCTATGATATAAAAGCAAAAAGATTTGAAGAGTTCAATGGGTTCTTCTTGGAAAGTTCACATTAAAAAGGTTAAAAAGACTATTTTATTTGAGTTTATGTCCTCCTTCAGAAGCAATTGTTTTTTAATTTTTTCAGCGTAACTTTAGTAAACTATTTTTAAAAATAAAGGAAATAGTTTATTTTTTGTAACTAAAAATTATTTTTGATTTTATGTGGTTATAATAATAAAGGTGAAAATAAACTATTCATTCTATTATCCGGGTTCAGTGGCAAAAAAACAAAGTCCTTGTCAATTATCAATAAAATAGTTAATTGTACTAAGTAATATTGTTTGTGAAATCAAAACTAAATCTAACAGTGGGAAATATGAATTTATATGGTCATACACTTTTAATTTCTATTTAAAAACAAAATCCTTTTTATAAGATATTTCTTACATTCCAAGTTATATACATATGAAACTTTAATCAAATTTCTTTAAAAACTCCGGAAAATATAACTTTGTAGCAAAAAATTGAAATTTTTAAGAAAACTTCCAGGATTTTTTCTTTCGCGTATTTATATGTGATATTTTTACAAAAGTACTGCAAGATAACTATTTCTTTTTTCAATAAAAGGTATATTATAGTAGACCTTTTTCAATTATGGGTTAATGTAAATATTAATTAATATGTTTGGTCCCATTATGGCCTAAACTTTTTTTAGTTGAATAAGGATGAATTTTAAAAAATAGAATTTTATTTAGGAATTGTTTAGTTCAGTACAAAATTTTTGGTTAATACTTGGAAAATTTTCTTACAATTCTTCATTTCTTCTAGTGAAAGCCAATTATGATAAACTATGTTTGTAAACTCTTAATTTTTAGACAAACTAAATTTTGGGTGTTTACGCAAACTTTAAAAATACTTTTAGTTCTTGACAAATAACGAACCAACACAAAACTCTAAGGTTATTCCTTAGTAAACTACACAAACAGAACCAAGCTTGTGTTTAACGAATCGCGTATGATGCTAATATTGAAAATTAAAAGTATTAGCAAAACTTGTTTTTGTTAACTAATTCTTAATTCTTTATTATTATTTTATTATTATTTTATAATTATTCTTGTACAACTATTATAAAAGGGCATTACGTAGCATTTTAAAACGTTATCATATACTTATACACCAAGCTTTCGAATAATTCCTATTGATCAAATATATTGAATTATGTAACATTGGGTAGCAACTACTCGGAAAATTTCATAAAAGTAAAGATTTTATTTTACTGTAATTAATATTTTGTATAAAAACCAGAGTTTAAGTTAATTTCGAGATTAAAATCTTGTGTCTATAAGAAAATTCAAAGTAACGTTTACTAACTTTACATTTATATTGTATAATTAATGTTCGAGTCCTTTTACATAATAAAGTATACTGAAACTATACAATCCAAAAATTTACTGGTTTGAAGTTTATTGAATTAAATATCTGGTTTTTTATTTAACTTGCTTAAATTAGAGCTTATTTAAATTCAAACACTGCCAAATTTCCAGATTATAGTAATTGCTATTAAAGGTGTAGTATAACGTTAATAGTATTATAATAAGTAAAAACGGCATGTTTGGAACAATGAAAACACTATTGAATTTGACAAGAGAAATTAATTATTTTTAGCGTCAATAATACAAAAACCCGTTGTTGTAAAATGTTACAATAAGTATTTTAATTATTAATTAAATTTTAGTTTAAATGTTGTGCTGACAACGCTTAAAAAAACTTTAAAGTTGTTCTGAAATTGAAAAACTGTTTAAAAATAAACCCATAAAGTGTTTTTTTTTTACTTTTTTCTAATTTTTTTGTTTTAGTTTAAGTAAAAACAAAATAACAATAAGACAAACTTACAGTAAAAATTTCATCGATTTTGTAATTTGAGTGCGGTTCTGTTGTAAATGTAAGGTTAAAAGTAACACATTATTAATTATTACAAACTTATACGTTTTCGCTAATCTTTATTGATTGCTATAGATTAAAAAAAAAAGCATTACCAAATTATTCTTTAGTATAAATTAGATAAAATTAGTAATAATTATAATTAATAATTAGTAGCTGTTTATTTTCTTAAAACAAGAACACTTTTAAACAAAACCTAAACTTTATAGTTCAAGGGAAAAGTACTAACAAACAATAAAAATATAATAAGATGGAACAAGTTTTCAAGTTTTGCGTTTTTACTGAAGATAGATAAAAATGACAATTTTAGTTAGTTTACATAAAAATTATGAACTAATATTATTCTTAGTTCACATAATATTATATACTCTGACTTGGTGTTCTTTAAAAGTCTAGAGGTATATTTCTACATTTTAAACAAAAATTAATAACATACCTAAAATTCATGTAAAACTTTTTCAGTTTTTTTGTCTTGTAATTACTATCGGAATATTAATCTTAATAAAGAGACAAAAAGCAGTAGTAGTCAAGGAAGGACATTAAAAGAAACGCTTATTAGATTAATGTATAATAAATACAACCAATCTTTATCAACATACTTATATCTTATCTATTTTACTTCATAAAAAACCAAAACGGTCAATTAAAATTTAGGAAAAATTTTAATAAAACAAAAAACAAATAAATTCTGTCTCGCACACACTGGTATTTCGAAGTTGGTGTGATGAAGGTGTTTACATAAAGTTAAAATAAATTAGTTGAAATTTTACTCATACTTAAAAACTAATAAAAACCGCATGTAATCATTTACTTACAATGAAGTGTAAACACGATATGTAACTGACACTGAACTTTTTTCCAAGATCAAATAACAAATGTGCTTTTTAATTGTACTTTAAAAAAAGCGATTGATATTGGTTTATTCGAAAAAATTAAAACTACGAATTCGTTAATAACCACTTGAATGTGGCAGTTGTAGATTTAATACACTTCGTTTCAGAAGACAAGAACTAATAACGATATAAAAATGTCAAAAAGTCGTGTGATAAAAATGACTTTTAAGGCTAAAAAAGATTTTTTACTATGCAAGTAAAAAGGTATAAAAAAATAATAGGTATAATATAAAGAAACAAGTTTTGTTGTTAGTTTTTAAATTTTACATGTTACATAACAATCAGTAAAAAAACATACTTGTACTCTTTTCTAAATTCATATGTTACTTTTTTTTATTTGTTAAAAACAGTTAAAAACACTTTTGTTATAAAGAAAAATTACGAAATTAAATTAAACAATAGCAAATTCTATTATTGAATATAGCTATAAAAAATCTAGCATCTATTACGGACTTTGTTGATGATTAATAACTAGTTTTGAGACTAAAATGTGCACATAAATTAGATAAAACAACTGTTTTGTTCAATATATTACAGCAAAACGTTGAAAAAATTGTCTATTTTCATATATCAACGCAATGTTAAACAAAACCAATATCGCACTGCTAATTGCTCAAGTTGTCAGCAAAAAAAAAAAGCATGATTGATCAATAGCTAATTTCAAAATGTAAATTCTTCTGGACTTGGTTTTTAAAACTAAAACAGCCTTTTATTTTTAAACCATGCACATTGGATCATTGTACAAAAACTTTTTAACAACGATTTTCAACCATCAAACATTATCACTAAAATAATCTTTATTATAGTAAAAACATTCATTTCAGTTTGAAAGCAAAAGTTTGTTGCAAACTAAAGACCAAAAACTAACACAAATATAACTTTCATAATAAATATAATTAAGTAGACGTATTTATTTATATACCTATTGATTATTGTCAGTATTTTCTTACAAAGAAAAGTTATGAATTTTTTTATACAATTTAAGTTCAAGCAATTAAAACAAAAATTATTCAAAAACTTTATGATAAATTTTAAGCTCATGCAGTTTATTGTACTTAAAAAAGAAAATCAAAATTAAGTTGTAATTTTAGTTTATTGTCAAACAAATATATATACTTACAAAATATAATGTTGAAAATAGTAATTTGATTATAAAATTAATATTAAGTTTATCAAACAATAAACAGAGTAAACTATGTGAAAAACAACTTAAATTACGTTTCTTATTTAATCTAGCAAACTTTTGATACATTCAAGAAAAAAAGTGTTAAGCCAAAATTTGTAAGACTTGCAAGTTGTTTCTTAAACTATTTTTTTAAGTTTTTTGTGCTTTAAATAAAGTCTAAAATTTATATTTTTAAACTTTTGAAAAATTAAAGTTATCCATGAAGATTGATATCATAATTTAGAAAAAAAAACTAGCCATACAATTCAAGTTAGCATGCAAAGAGTCATACTTTTTTTGTTGTACTTTTTACTTTACATTATTAAATGGTACTAGCAACATGATCAGAATAAAAGAGTATTAATTTAATCATTATAAAAATGTGTCGCAGAAAGAACTCAATAATCTTTTTTAAATAGTTTAAAGAAAACTACTTGATAAAGCTAAATCAATTTATGTTTAATTAGAATAAATATTTTTGAAATTTAACTTTTTATTTTAAACTATACAGCAATAAATTTACAACTGAAAGATAAAACTTTTGTAAAACTTATAAAATATTGACTATTTTTAAATTCAAACTATTATTTAAATTTAATTTTAAAAAAGTCTTTATAAAAAACTGAAAAGTATTAAAGTTAAAAAAAAAACTTAGTTGAAGTTTACATTGTCTTCTGTACATCTAAATTTAAAAACTAATAAATAAACACCTTTTAAAGATAAAACATAGAACTTCTGTAAAAAGTAAGGACAAGTAAGTGTAGAAAAATTTCAAGTTACAACCTACTAGTGAACTTAGTTATGACAGTTTTAAACTTTGTGTATTAATTTTTTTTTTTTTAACCAATTAGAAAAATTCTAATTCAGTTTTAAAAACATTATAAAATCAATTAATTAAAATTAAATTTTATATCAAAAACAAATAAATAAAACTAACGCTGAATACACATTTTGCAATAGTTTTTCACCATTCTAATGAAGTTAGAGCATGTAATCTGTTTGAAAGTTTAAAAGTGACAAATGTAGTATGTAAAATGTAGTTGTTAAGAACTTAATCTATATACACTTATTTAAAATAGTCTAAAATGTAGATTTAACTTTGCTTTGCACTTTTTTCTTTAAACTAATTGTCTACAAACCTAAATTATATAGATAAGTATATCAAGTAATTTTATAGAGTTGCACTACTTATTAAACTACATTATACAACTCTAGGCTTAAGGTAGTCATTTTTAAAGTAAAAATTTTCTATTATCAAAAAGCTGATAACTTTGGCTTCAGGCCTAGCTGAAATCATTGCCATAAAGTTATTTTTTCAATTTTTAGCTTATTGTCTGTTATGTTGACACGTTACAATTTTATTTTTCAAATACATTAATCTGATGTTAAGGGCATAGGGAGGGTCAACCTTGATTTTTACAACTTGATCTTATTTTATAGTTTTATTTGAGCTATGAGACATTTTTAACCGCTTAGAAAATTTTAAAGTAATTTTTGAGATATGAGTGATCAAGTTGGTGACCTCAATAGATTCCTAATTGAAGGTGCAAACTAAAAACGCAAAAAAAAACCATTTCACTAAAAATCTATCTCCTCCTTCATTTTTTAATCAATTTTCTTCAAAATTCACAGAAAGTGTATTATTAAATTTTAAAAAGAATGAATGCAGGAGTTTTTTTTTCAATTTTGTAAAGTAAATTTTTTATTAAAAAAAACACCTATTTTTTCTGTTTTTTTAATCTAAAAATTTCATTTTTAAACATTTTTAAAATTCCAACATTTTAGTCTTTTAAACTATAAAAAGGACGTTTCCTAAAAGTTTGAGGTCTCTAGCTCAAAAAATGAAGTAGAAGATAAATTTTTAGTGATTTTTTAAAATTTCCAAGAAAATTGACCCAAAAAAAATTGCGGTCCATACATTTGTATCAGAAATTTTTTGTTTTATTTACAGTATCTCAAAATTTAAATAACATCTTTTAATTCTACTAAAACTGGCTTGTAATTTGTACTTCCATATAAGCTTCCATATAAGATCCAATGTTATTTTTAGTGAAAAAAAAAATCTTGGACATAAAAATATCTACGCCCTTAATTAATTATATATTATATACTTGTAACATTAACTTACTAAAATTTTGATACCTTATGAAAAATCTTCAGATACAATAAATAAACAACAATCTAAAGCACTTTATATATATATATATATATATATATATATATATGTAGAATATATATGTAGAATGGTAATTCGCGGTGATTAGTAGTACTAAAAATTAATAAGTATTAGTAGGTGTTAGGACAAAAATTCAACTAAAATACAACTAAATTAAATTAAGCATTTACACAAAATCAAATAAAAATTGATTACTATTCATTCTCTATATACATAAAGTTCTTTAGATCGTCATTTAATTATTTTACCCTAAGATCTGCCATAAGGTGAAACTTTAATCTTACCAATAAAAGTTTGGTAACTGAACGTTTAGTTATTATTCTCGCTCACATTAGTATTTGAGGACATACTGTCCACTTTTATAGTTTTTTATTTAGTTTGTATTTTTTTTGTTTAAAAATTTATCGAAAATTATTTTTACTAAATATGATATAGTAAAAAAAAATTATGTTATACAGAAAATATCAAATAAATAGTTTTAACCTAAAAATATATATTTATTATAGAACTAAAACTTGAAAATCAAATGGAAGTTGTTTTTAAATGTAAATTTGTTATTTAATATCTATGTTTTTGCAATTAGTCATAAATAAAAATTGTTTTAATCTATACGCAATACATAAACTAGACAAACATTGTCTGGAGAATCAAAGACCGTTATGCATTTCAAAACTTGTTGGAGATAATAACGATTATGGTCAGTTCCACTGATACTCACATTTTTTATTTGATGAATCTATAATTGATAATTTAGGTTAGACAATATAGTTAAACAAAAAGTAAGTCTAAACTTTTAAATTAATAACATAGTTAGTCTTTAAAAATAGTAAATATTAAAATAGATATTGATAAAAAACATACAAACTTACAAAACACTTTTTTTAAATATAAAAGTATTAATTGAAAACCAAATAATGAAAATATAAATCAAAACACACTATCATTGATATTTTTAATGTTATACTCAGAAACTCACAAGGGACATATTTTTCAGTGTTAAAGAACGATTGCTCAGTCTTTGTTGAACTGATATTCATCCAAACATTACAAACATATACTGATGACTCCAATCAAGTTTGCAATATTGAACATAAAACTATGAAACAATAATCTATCATGTGTAAAAGTTTAACCATTAAAATGCAACTTTGTAATGCAGTGTTTGTCAAGCTTAAAAACTAACAATATTTTTTGTAAAAGCATAAACTTTTAAAAACTACAGTTTACATTAAATTTAAAAACAATTGCTACTAAACAAAAAACAAAAATGCATGTTATGACTATATTTAAAAGCATTTATATGAAAATTCAAATAAAAATTTAAATGCTATATTATTGTATTTCATCAAACTTTAACAACTATTGTAAAACCATTTTCAACAATGGTATTTACTATGTACAACTTTTCAACACTTCACAAAAAATTGTAGGCTAAATCACCAAAAAAACGCATTGGTGTATAAATATATTAATTTTTTTAGTTTATTTCCATTTATCATGACAAATGTATAGACCTCTTTTTTTGTTGTCAATTTTCCAAGAAGTTTAAAGTTTTAGTAAAAGTATAACTTTTTTTTTATTATTTTTAGACCTAAAGACTTCAAACCTAAATTAAATACTTTTACAGATTAAAGATATTAATTAAATGTTTGAATAATTTCAATAATAAAAACTGTGGGACAAAACTTTTTGATATCTTCAAAGTTTGATTAAAAAGAAAACTTTTTCTCTCAATTACTAAAGAACCAAACTATATATGAAAGAAAAATAGTAATCAATAGAATGTAAATAAAATAACTTGTTTAAGGCTATAAATTGTAGGTTGTAACAATTAGTATTTTTACCACTTTAATGTGCACCCTCTTTTCAACGCATGTTGATCTTATCAACTTTGACCCCTTAACATTTATTAAAACTAATTAAAACTTTTCCTAAAAATTATTAAGTAGCTTAGATACAAATCTACAAAGATTAACTTGTTACAAAAACAACTAAGACCCCGCAAATTTTAAATTAAAGTTTGTATATATGCATTGCATATACATACTTTTTACAATGTAGATAACCATTTTAAATAATCTTACTCTTTTTTTTACATTTTAAAAGATCAACTATTAAAGTTTTATCAGAGTTGACATTCACTGAATAAAAAACCAGCCTGAAACACTGAGTTTGTGAAAAAACTGAAAAAAAGGTATCAAGCAACAAAATGTTTAAAAAATACTATTAAATAAGCTTGAATACTTAAAAATATAAACATAGTACTAACAAAAAACTTAACATGCTTAATATTGGCAGATATAGGTCTAAAAACAGTGCATTGGTGCATTCTTTTTATATTTAAAAGTTAATTCTGTAGTTTAAATTATAATTAAAAAATCATTTGTTACTGATCTTAATGCTATGTTTATTACTGTTTTAATTAAAATTGCTTAAAATTTTTTTTTAATATATGGTGTGAATTCGTTTAATATATGGTTTGATGACAAAAAGATTTTTCTCCACACCAAACCATTGACAAAAGTTGTGAACATTCACATTTTTCTTCTTTTTTTTTTTAAATAAAAGTCAAAAAGAAGTCAAAAACTAGTCTAAGATTTCTAAAAAAGTATAAAATAGCCTGAGTTTTGCTAAAAACTCAAAATAACTCTATTTTTTTTCTAATCTATAAAACTATCCTCAGTGTGTAGCAAACTTTTTATATGTTATCAAGAAACAATTATATTCGACTTGTTTGCTGAAGAAGAATCTAAAAGCACTCCAAACAATATGAATAAAAATAAAAAAATGTAGATTTTTTTGAGATATAATTGTTTTAGTATACAGTATTAAGATAACAACAAAAAACTCATAAAAAATAACTAACATACCTAAAGCCGATTTGATAATTCTAAATATGATTTTAAATATGATTTCAAGCAAATATTTGAAAAAATACTATTTGTATTAATTATGTTAGTGTAGAGAAAAATGTACTAACTATAAAATAAAACACTATTAATCTTTGAAAGTAAAAATATTACTATTATAATTTGATAAAAATCTAATAAAAAAAACTTTAAAAACCAATACTGTATAAAAACCTTTTTTTAGCTCAGTTACTAGAGCAGTGGACTGGAGTGTACCTACTAACTACTATAAAAAAAAATATAAATATTTCTATTTTATCCATGTTGAAAAATATTTTAAAAAATAACTTTATTTGTGTAGTCATAAAAAATGTGCAATGTAATACATATTTATATATATATATTAGATAAAATATATTATACTATGCAATTGCAGATGCATTTAATATTTGTTATTATCATTTTCCAGTGGATAAATGACACCCATTCTTCAACATTCATTGAACTTGAATGCAGAGAAATTTGTTTGAAATGCCTGAGCACAAATAACCTAATTTCTTTGAAAGTAGAATGTTTTACTTTAATAAAAAAACAAAACTTAACAACTGTTTAAAAGTTTATCAAGAACCGAATTTTCGCTTAACTTCAGCTCTAAAAAAATCAATAGCCGATGTAGTGATAAAATTTGCATATGTTCATCTCATATACAGACTTTATTGTGAAAAAACATGGATTTTTATATTTTTTGACAAAATAATACAATTTTTTTTTTTTTATATAAAATTTTATCAGCAAAAAAAAGTTTTCCGTCAGTCAAACTTGTAAAAAGTGTTTTAAAAAGCAATGTAACTGAAAGTGTAGGAATTAATTAGGATTGGAATTGAATAGATTTCTAATAAATGGGGTGAAATAGATTCAAATAAAGATTGATTTAGTTGGATTTTATTTGAATAGGAATTTTGTTGTGTTAAAATTGATTTGGGTTTGATTGAACCGATAGTATGCATAATTAGTATAAAGACATAAGATCTTTTTGTTGCAAGATTTTACTACTTATTCTAAAGTATTTTAAATATGGCAGAAATAGATTTTTCTCAAATTAACTAATTTAAACAAATTCAATTGTTAAGCTTTATAAGTACTTATTTTAATGTAGTTAAAATTATAAGAATTATTTAACCAGGCTATTTTTTAGTTTTCAAAAAATGAATTACCACATTATATAGCTAAAACCAGGGGCGTCGCGTGGGGTGGAACGCTGGAGCTGTAGCTCCACCTTAAAAAATGAAAAGTTATGCTTTTTATTTTGATTTTAGAGTTTAATCCTTTAAACACGCTGCTTTAAATGGGCCCTTGCTTCAGCTGTACAACCCCAAACTACGTCAAAGTAACTTATTTTAAAGCTAAGGAATAGATTTTTATTATGATATAAAAAGTTTTATATTACCTTAAACAATAAGAAAGTTATGTTATCATGAAGTTGTACAAAAAATACAGCCAAATTTGTACGTTAACGTCGTTAACTTCCCTGCTAAATTAGTTTTTTTCAATTTTTATATATGATGTTCAAAATGTTTGTAAAATTAGAGCAGCAAGCTCAATCTGTGTCAGCTGCATCTTAAATGTTTACAAGTTTTCAATACAAAAATGTTGAAAAGTTGACTTCTGGAGCTGCATGAACTTTCAGAACCATGTGAATTAAATCATAATCGTTATTAAAAATTTATTTCAACGCAAGAACAATAAGACAAGTTGAACTCGAGCAGAAGAAACTCGAGCAGGGGCAACTCAAGCAGGAAAAACTTGAGCAGGAGCAATTGGAGCAGAGGCAACTCAAGCAGCGACGATTCAAGCAAGAGAAACTCGAGCAGGGACAACTTGAACAGGGGCAACCTCGTTTTTTTAATTTAGTTTTTTATTACTAGTTAGACAAGTCAAAAAACTAAGTTATTAAATTTATAATTGTGCAAATACAGAAACTTACATGGACATAACTGTAAAATTCCAAGTTTTAACCATCAATAAAAACAAACCCTTACCTATAAAATAATTAAAACTAAAATACCAGCAGTAAATATTTTAAAGACTTAGGAATATATATATGAAAGTCTAAAATGAAACAAACATGTAAATTATTTATATAAAATTGCTCAAAATTCTTCTTATCAAATACTTTAAAGTTTTAAGACCAGTTCTGCTAGTATTCTTACTTACTAGGTCCTCCCCAAAAAAAAGACATTATTAGGATTGAGTCTTTACGGAGAAAATTTACTCGTTTTGTTTGTAATAGATGCAACATTACAAACACCTCATATAAAGATAGATTTGTGAAGCTCAGATTGGAGTCTCTAGAGTATAGAAGATGGCAGTTTGATTTGATAACACTTTTAAAACTGTTAATGGTAAATATAAAGAATTTTTCAATCAGTTTTTTGTTTTTTCTCAGACCAATTAAAATTTGAGTGGAAATGATAAAAAATCAAATGTAAATATAATATTAATAACAGTCAGTGGCAAGATTCTTTTTTCTGCAAAACAATAAATATGTGGAATAAATTACCGCAGGATGTGGTTTCGTGTGGGAGGGTGGAACATTTTTGATTAAAACTAAAAAAAATTATCTAAATAATATAAACACAAGTAAAATACAGTGATTACCGATTAAAAATTCATTATAGTGATGGTTTCAAGTAATTTCTATTTACTTTTTAAAAAGTATTAGTATCACTAATTTTTTTTCCCTACGCCTTCTCCCTACAGATTATTTTAATTTTTCTAAATCTGTAATCTTTTATAGTCTATGCATAAGTTTGTATATGAGAATTTATTTTGTTTTGTTTTTGTGCATACTAAGTTATATTTGATCATACAGGACTATTTGTTTGTAATTTTTTACTATGTTATGTTTAGTTTCTTAATTTTCATTGAATTTAATTTGTTTGTTTCTTTTTTCGTGTGTATTTAAGCGGCTCAGGTTTTAATGCCCGTATCCATCTTCGCGCAATAAACTCCAATAATAACAAATAAAAGTAGCTATAGTTGATACGAAAGGGTGATAATATACAAGAGTATGAGGTATGTATTTTTTATTTTTTCTTTATTCTTTAATTAATTAAACCAATAAGTTCAACTTTTTTTTTTGAAATTATGTTTCAAACTAGGGATATTTTTTATTTGAAAGTGTCAATCTGCAGCACCCGCTATAAAAAATACCACGCGACGCGACTTGCTAAAACTAGCTAGTCTAGTTAGACAACGGTATGGCTTTAGTTTTAATCGGTAAATTAATTACTGAATAACAGTTGTGATAAGTAAAATTACAATTTTAGTTAGAAAACGTAGTTAAACTTTAAAATATTTAACTTTAATATATTTGTTTAAAAATATTTAAAGAGATATTTGGCATGGTATTATAGAAATTTTATATAAAAGCATTCACTTTTCTATTCAACTCAGTAATAAGCTACGTTGTATAATGCTGTGGTACAAAATACTAAATATAGATTATGTAATTATGTCTTATTTTTTATCTAAAGATATGAAATAGTTTTCAAGTTTTATGTCGAGTTTGAAAAAATTTTTGTTGAAATAAATAACAAAACATTTAATCTTAATAGAATAACTAATCAATTAGTAGAGTAGGTTTTATAAAATACGAATATATTTTATTAGGTAACATTTATCCGTCAAAAAAAATTAAAGGCAAATTGTTAATGATTTAAAAAACACTGACGTTCACTGAAAGCAAATAAAGTTATTTTTGAACTGCTTTCAATTCTTTGTCAAACAAAAAATTAAAACTGTTTCGGAAACTTGTTTGAATATTAATTTGATGTCAAGTAATTGTACAACAACAAAAAACCAAGTTGTTTTAACTGAAATTAAAAACGAAAGTAAGATTATATAGTTATAGTTTATTGAACGACAAAAAAGACGCTCAAAACATTTAGTCATAGGACCTGGTGCAAAAATAACCTCTCGGTTATCAAGTCGCACATCACGAATACCTTTTAACGTTTTGTCCATATATTATTAGTAAAGATATTCTTTCATTTGCTGCAACTTTTGTGTTTGACTTTGGATTTTTTTTCTGAAAAAGCATCAGTTTTAAACTATAAAACTTATCTTGAGCGCATGTCTTAAAATCTTTGTTTGAACATATTTTAAATTTTTGAGTTCTGAGACGGTATAAACTCATTAAAGTAATCGAAAATAGTACTAAATTTGTCCTTTTCTTTATTATCAGCAACTGTTCAACAAGTTTGACGCGAAGTTTATCTAATGTAAAAGATACTCTAGTCTAGTTTGCAAAACGGACATCCTTGTATTTGACATTTGTATTAAGTATTCTAAACAGTTATCGATTTTAATATTAAATTATTTAGGCTTATTTTCTGTATACATATATAGTTTTTACATTGTCTTTTTTAGAAGTAGTACTATTTCGTTTACGAAGTTTTAATAAACAATTTGCAAAGAAGATAGTGGTAGGATCAATTTTAAAGACTTTACAAGTATCTTTTTTTTTCTTTTAAAAGTTAGTCTTTTGAGATTATAATTTTTAGTAAACTAATTTAATTTTTTGTATAACTTTTTCCAATAACTAGTTGTTTTATTATAAATTTTGTAATTTAATATTTTATTTTTGAATCCTACAAAGCTTGTACATAAGTTTAAAGTTAAATAAGATTTTAACGGAACGGAGTCCTTACTCGTGTTATACTGTGGCTTACTTTTAGTGTAATCCATCACTGAAAAATCACGTTCAATTTGAGCATTGCTAAAAAGGATTGTGCACATTTTCAGCATTAACTCTGAGAGTTGTGCGCATTGGTTAAGATTACGTTTCCAAAATTTCACATTTTTACTTTTTCTGTAAATATTTAAGCTTATAAAAAAACTGAATAATTTTCTTTAATTAAATGTATATAAAAAATTATTCTAACAATTAAGCATGGTAACTATTTTATTTAAAAAAATTCATGTCTTTTTAAATGTATTATACAAAATATCTAAAATTTTTAGGAAAAGAATAAAATCCTTAAAACATAAGTAAGTAGGTAATATTTACATTGATTTCTATTAGCTAACCAAAATTTGTTTGATAATTTCGAGGCAGACTTCTGTATTGTTGTATAATCGTTTCACTATTTCTAATATCAAACAACTGTTTAATTTTTTCATTTGTAAAAAACGTTCAATGTCTAGTGTCCTATTTTTTAACGCTTAAAAAAAAAATTAAAACTTTGATTGTTTTTAAATTTTGTTAAAATTTTTCTTATCTTATTAAATCTTGAGTAAAATATATTAATTTTAATAATTTTAAATATATCAACATTTTTTAAGTAAAAATAAAAGTATGGTGACATAAACAAGCATTTTAAAATTAGTTTTAGCATAAAAATTATTATTAAGCTTTAAGCCCTCATGTTTATCAGTTTACTCATATTTTATAAATAAAGAACAACTTAAGATAAAAAAAAGATAAAAACATGTATTTTTAAACCCAAAGTTACTAGCCATAAGTTAATAGTATTTTGCAACTAACAAATTTGTCATTTTTAATTAGTTTAATCTTAATAAAATTACAAAACATAAACCAATATTATATGTATTCATACTTTTTGATAATAAATTATTCTTATTGTTATTCTTTTAGTTTATGTTAACAATAGTTATATTTAGTATGTAACATAATGTTATTACATGTCGTTCTTGGCTGTATCATTTTCCTACTACCGCGGAATTTGAGACCTTAAAAACAAAGCTTTTTAACATGTCTGGAACGGACCATACTACAGTGCTGATGGGCAAACACTTGTGTATAAATTAGTTTTTTTCATTGTTTATTAAACGATAAAAATAAAATTGCTTAAAACTTTCGAGTTAAAAAAGTCTTTCGGTTATTGAGTCTCACTCACACCACTCAAATATCTTTTTAAACCTTGTCCAGCACAGTTAACAATTAAAAAGCTTAAGGGATCATATAAAACCTTTTATAATAATGAGACGTGTTGTGTTTTTTATTTAAACACAACAAAATATCTTTCAAGAGTAAAAGTTAAAAGCACGTGGTAACAACTTATTCCAAAAATTTTTGCACAATAATAAAAAAAACTATTTAAAATACGTTGTAGCCATTGCTTGCTACTTGTAAATCCAACAGTTTTAGAATAAAATATTAAAATTACTCAAAAAAATAAAATTTAACTTTAACTCTGTTAAGTATTCACTTTAAATTCAGACAACCTTGCATCGCGAGTCATGATTATTTATTAAACTAGCATGATTAAGGTTGTAGGCTGCTAAAGTTCTAACTTATGTAAAAGATGTTTGATAAACAAAAATACATTTAAATTTGACTAAACCTAAAACTTTTCTGTACTTGAAGTCCTTTAGACTAAAACACTCGAATGTTTTAAAATGGAGGGATCTTCCCTTTTTACAGTATTACCTAATAGTTTGAAAAAGTTGAAACAAAGACAGCAATATATAAATTTTACAATGGACTTATCAACTTATTTTATACAAGTATATAAAAGATTTTAAATAGTTACATTTTACAACAAATAGAAAAAGTATTAAAAGCTTCTTACTGTTCTTATACTTAGATTTAAAAATTACCTTATGGTTTAAAAAAAAATAAAGAAAAGATGTGTTACTATTTTAAAAGTTAGTCAAAAATGTCCCTCTAGGTGGGGTAGGGGTCATAACAAAATTAAAAGCTGTAATAGTTGATCATTATAAGAATTAAAATAGATTTTGAACTAAAAAAATTATTTTGATTTTTTAGTCTTTTTTTCAGCATTGAGTTAGATTATTATGAATAAAGTTTATTCTTTTCAAAATTTAATATTTTGAAAATAAAGTACTAGCAACTACTTCTACTTTACAAAATTAAAACTAATCGATAATCAACCAGAACCCTCTACAAATTTAATTAAAACTGACCAGTCCATTAACTTTGTGTCCCACCAAAAAGAGAAGTGACTATAAGAGAAGTTATAATTGAAGTTATTTTACCTTCTAATTTTATTCAAAAGAGAAGTTTACTTTCTACTTTATTTTACTTGTAACCCTGTATATGTAAAAGTAGACTGGTTGATTAGATGGTGCAGGGTCCATAATGACAAATTTGAAAACTCTTTGAGTAATGAGTTGTAAGATAAAAACTTAGTGGTCAAAACAAATAAAAAAAGTTATTTTAAGTTTACTTATTGATCTAATTAAAATATTTTTTATTTGTTATTAATAAACATAAATAACTTTTAAAAAACAAAAAAATTATTATAGTAAGTAGTTAGATGTAATTTGTATTAGATATTTTTTCTAATGGTGAAAAACATCTGACTTACTAGTCCCTCTACAACAATAAACGTTTTTTTGAAGGTCAAGCAAGCAATTTGTCATCACCTGTAATTCTACCTGCCCCTTTGAAATTTTATAAAAAACTGTCTGAAAAAAAACCCTTGGGGACATGTCATTTGGCAAACACTTGCACATTACTCTCAAGGTTAAAATCTCAATACTAAAAACCACAAAGTGTCAAATCCAAGCAAGCATCTGCAGAAGTATTTAAAGGGCATAGGGGAGTCCATCTTGATTTTTACAAGTTAATCTTATTTTATACAGTTTTATCTGAGCTATCAGACATCTTTAACTGCTTGAATAAATTCGAAGTAATATTTGAGATATGAGCAATCAAAGTTGATGACCTCAATAGGTTCCTAAAGGAAGGCGTAAACTAAAAACACAAAAAAAAAGACCAGTTCACTAAAAATCTATCTCCTCCCTCATATTTCAAGCGATCTTCTTCAAATTTTTACAGAAAGTCTATTATTAAGGCCATAGGAGGAAGGGGTCCAGCACTTTTTTTTATAAAAATTGACTAAGATAATTTATATGAAAGTTTTAAGTACAAACTACAAGCCAGTTTTTATAGAATTCAAAAATATC
This sequence comes from Thalia democratica, assembly GCF_965202585.1. Taxonomy (NCBI): domain Eukaryota; kingdom Metazoa; phylum Chordata; class Thaliacea; order Salpida; family Salpidae; genus Thalia; species Thalia democratica. The sequence goes on along the minus strand of NC_139173.1, from coordinate 21,804,437 downwards.
ATTTAATGTTTGAGATATTTTAACATTTATCAAAGTTTTCAGGCAAACATATGAACTGCAAGTTTTTTAGGATAATTTTTAAGGAAATTAAAGAAATAATTAAAAATAAATCTCCTCTTTCATTTTTCAAGCAATTTTTTTCAAATTTTCAGAAAATATTCATTACATTATAAGAAAAAAACGTTACTTATGAATTTTAATTAAAAAATATTGTCATTTTAAGGTATTTTTACTTGAAATTTTTTAAGTTCAAAGTAACGTTGTTTTTTATTATATAAAAACTAGACTCTGAAAGTTTGAAGAAGATTGCTTAAAAAATTTAGGCGGAGAAAAATTTTAAATAAAATAGTCTTTTTTTGCTGTTTTACTTTTCCCTTCTCATAGGGAACCTATTATGCTGCCCAACCAGTCATATCTCAAGAACTAATTTAAATTTTTAAAACCGTTAAAAGCAACTCGAAGCTTAGTAAAAACTCTAAAAAATAAAATAAATTTGTTAAAAACATGGCTAACCCTCTTATGGCCTTAAATTTTAAATAGATTGAATGCAGATTTTTAATTTTGGAAAAAAAACTTTTTTTTTATTCATATCTATCTTTTATAATTTTAGAAATTGCAACATTTAAAATCTTTTAAACTATAAAAGGAACGTTACTTGAAAATTTAATGTATTGCTCAAAAAATGAAAGAGAAGATAGTTTTTTCAAAATTTCATGAAAATTGACCCCAAAATATTTGCGGTCCATAGTTTGCATCAAAAAATTTAATTAAAAATTACAATAACCCAAAAGTTAAATAAGATTTTTTATTCTATAAAACTTAATTTGTACTTCAAGGTTTTATATAAGATGCAATGTTATTTTTAGTAAAAAAAAATGTCGGACCCCCATATGCCCTTTATAATAAAAAGAAATAAAATCCACAAATCTAGCACTTAAGACCTTAGTATTGAATAGATTTCAGGGAAAGTTTTATTTTTGAATTATAATTTAAAATTAAATATGTTTAGCTACTTTAAATAAGAAAACTGTTTTTTAAATGTACCTTAGTCAGGGTGACCACACACTTAGACTAACTCAGGTTAGTTTAAATTTTTTGAAAGTCTCATCAAGCTTACTCAGACTAGTTTAGTTTGAGCTTCAAAAGAAACTAAGACTTTTTGATATTTCTTTTGAGAAATTTGGGCTAGTTTTAAATTTTTGAAACAAACAGCGAATATAACATAGGTATTTTTCATAAACTTATGTAAACATTAACTATAAAACATGCATTTACTTTTACAGTCAATAGCAATTAAAAATTAAAGTATTACTTTGTATAAAATAAAAAAAGTTGTTCTCAACATCTTTAAAAATGTGCATGGTAAAAAAAGTAGGGTGACTATTTCACCTGGAATCATAAAATTTAGAACTTTGGCAAACAAAAACCTGGAGTTTTAATCAAAGTCATTGAAAACTTAAAATCGTTAACTTTTTATATTAAAAGATTAAAGAAGTTAACAAGATAAGGAACAACTATTTTATATGATAAACAGGGTAGCCATTTTGATTGGAAAATTAGAAAATTTAGCAAATGCAGGAAAAAATCTAGAATCTTTAAAAAGTTCTAACAATATTCATGGAAATACCTGGAATTTAAAACCACTTTTTTTATGTTTAAATTTAGACAAAACAACAAAATGCTGGTATAGAAGATAAATAATATATTTATGTATTTGTAGTAAGAATTTGAGTAAATCATTGATAAAAATTTGTTATCAGCAGACAATTTGGCAAGAAGTTTTTAAATAGTTTTTGTAACTTAAAATGTGTACTTATTGCATGACAAATTAAAGTTTGGTGATATAAATATTAAAACAGTACAACACTAGTTTTGCGTACAATTAAACATAAATTATTTAGTAAAAAAAAATTCTGTGCAGATTTAATTATTTAAATAGTTAGTTGAAAATAAAAAAAGTTTTATTTTTAAAGTTTATAAGATTACTGCATTGAGTTGTTCTTGATGTTTATGAAACAAACCTAATTTAAGTATGTCTCTTAGTAAAATAAGTACCTAAAATTGATAAAAAGATCTTATTTTAGTATTTAAAGTTAAACATAAAATATAGTTTTTGCTAAAGGTATACAGTTACTATTCAGAGTACCTTATTTAGATAAAAATTTTCAGTAGACTAATTTTGCAAACACATCAAGTTATTGTATATTATTTTCTTATTTTAAAATTTTCTCATAGTTTTTAATTATTTTTGACCCTAATCAACAATATAGTACATTTATTTCAGTTTTTTTCTATTGTAGCCATTACTAAAATGATGAGTATGAATTTGTTCAGTTTATTTAATAACTCAGGCTAACTCAAACTTGTTTATAATTTTTTTGAAAGTCTGGCTAAATTTGTGATTTTTATTCTTAAAGCTCAGGCTAGTTTTTAAGACTCCTAAATCAATTATTTTTTTTAAAATTTAAAAACTTTTTCTATAACAATAAAGTTTGAATTTTTTTAAATTTACAATTTTTTGTTAATTTTTTGAGGACACTGACATTATGACTTAGGTTAGTTTGATATTGTTTTTGCGCTGATCAACATTACATGATTTTTACTTTTGGATAACAAACAAAAATTAGGTTTGTATTAAACCTTCCATACACTGTAGCTATTTATACTGTTTTTTGTTGGTTATTATAAATGAGGTCCTAAGAACTTTATGTGCTAAATAAAGATTCTGAACCCATAGTTATTATGTGTAAATAAAAAACTATTATTTTTGAAGGCATAGCGTTATAAAACATTTAAAGTTATATTTAAATATTTGCTCCATTATTTTTATTAATCATTTGTATACGTAACCAAACAAAATTTTAAGAAAAAAGTATAAAACAGGCTTGCCAAAAAACCTGAAATCAAGGAAAAATGTTGAATATCCCAGAATTTGACTACTTGGCAAAATAAAACATAGAAAAACTTTTAATTTGAGAAAAATCAAAATAATAAAAAATGAAAAAATCTGGAATTATGTATTTAAAACCACGAAAAAGGTAAAAATAACCTAACTTACATGTAAAATGATAAAATTTTGAGTAAGTAAGAGTAATATAGTATAGTATATCATTTTTTTTTTGTATTATTTACAATTTTATCTATTATAAAACACAATTTCAGTAGTATTACAGTATCCTTGATATTTTTACATTATTTAAGAAAGTTTTTTAAACATAAAATTAAATTTATACTAAAAATGGACAATAAACTTGTACTTTCAAAAATGTGTGAGAAATTTAAAAATCCTGAATATTTTCAAAAAAACCTTTAGCAACCCTGAAAAACTGCAGTAGTTTTTTTGTATGTTTAATATTTTAATGCTTGGACATAGATTTTTTATAGTAGTTCAGTTTCTACTTGTAAAAATTGATATAATGCAAATCTAAAATAAATTTTACAGAAATAACTTAAACCTATTTTTTATTCTTGTAACACAAAGGAAATTGAAATAATTTTAAGTTAAATCCACAATCTTAAAAATGTCAATAGTGTGCTACTGCAGTTCACTTCAAGCTTTCAGAAGAATCAACAAGATAGCAAGAATCGCTTCTTCCTTACACCCAGTCTTATGTGTTAGTTACTTTTACAGTTTGTTTGAAAAATGGATTAAAATTTTACCAGAAGTACAATTTTATTTGTTTAGATTAGAAATAAGCTATAGTTTTTTTATGCATATAATTTTCTCAATAAGTTTAAAGATTTAAGTGTTTTTAAAATAAAGCATCAATTTTTTGTTTTAATTTAGTCAGGCAAATATTATCATTTATTTCAATTATTAGATTAATAAATTGATAATATTCTATATTTTGAGAACATGTATGAACTGTATATGCAGTTTTATGCATTTTTTCTAAAACTCAAAATAATTTATAGTAACTCAAAGTGATCTGTAAATTCACCAATTAAATAAAAACAATTAGTTTAATTTAATAACTTGACTTTTACTTATCCATCTAACTATGAATTAAAAATATATATTTTATTAGGCAAGACACTCACGAAGTTTCAACCATAGCCATAAACGCTTATTGCACAGTGGTACAGTTCTACTACAAGAAAATAAACTAAAAAATACAAAAGGGTTTGGAAAATTTTCTAAGGATGCTCCACCCAAAGGTAAAGCTTAAGACAGATTCACCTTTAATTTGATTTATTTGATTAAAACAAAGTTGTAGGTTTTCAATTATAGACACAAATTTAAAGAAATTAGCCGATAGCTGTAAATATATTTACTAAGTTTGTGATTTGTTATAAATTTAATATGTATTTCTTAATATTTTGGATTGAGAATATAAATAAATAAATACTTTTACCAACTAGCTTCAAAAACTCACAGTATTTTAAATTTAACTCTGTTTATAAAAACTAGATACCTATTTTATATTTGTTTTTTCAAAAATCAATTTTATTAACTTTTAATAATATTAATAACTTTTTTTTTAAATCTTAGCAAAAAGAACTTCAAACAATAATTCATCCAAGGATGAGCAGAAAAAAGAAAATACAAATAGCCGCTCAGATGAGCAACCACAACCATTAGGAAATTTTGATGTCAATAAAATGTTTGAACAGATGAAGTTCAAGCCTGGCGGACCAATTGACCCTAAAGTAAATTTCAGAAAGCATTGTTTTAAGTTTAAAAGTAAAAATGATGTAAAGTATTTTTCATAATTTGATATAAAACTTTATCTGTTAAACTCTTTAATTAAAATAGTTTTTGGTTTTGTAATTTCAGAGTACTACGCAAGTATAAAAGTTGAGATTTCAATATTTTTAAATTATTCTAAAGATGAAGTCATAAAAAACTTACTTAACAATTACTTACTTACAACTATTTTCAAAATTACTTCTCCTAATTTTCACAATCCTTTAAGAGTTATAAAGTGTTTTCAAAGATAAAACCTAGCTTCGCAACAAACTTAAAAACAAAAAGTTTTTGTACACATCTGCTTAATTTTTAAGTTAAAAACATTATTGTTTATTTTAAAACTAAAAGCATAACATTTTTCAAAAACACTAAATTTTTTAGTGATTAAGGGCATAGGGGGAAAGGTAAATGACCTTTTTCAAAACTTGATTTTATTTTAATGAGTTTTAAGTAAGCTACAAGTTTATTTTAACGGATTTTAGAAATATTAAATAATTCTTGAGATAAAGCCGATCAAAGTCGGAGACTAAAACAAGTTCCTTTTAGTAGGCGCAAACTAAAAAGGCAGAAAAAGACTATTCCACCAAAAATATATATCCTCCTACGTTTTTCGAGATAATTACCTCAAACTTTCAGGAAATGTTCCTTGGAATATTTAGAAAGTTCTGTCAGAACAAAAAAAAACAAAACACACAATAAACAGTTTTTTTTTGTTTTTTTATGTCATAAAATTTTATTTTATTAATTTTTATAAACTTTTTTTCGACAGTATTTTCTAAATATTGCAAGGACCATTTCCTAAAAGATTGAGGTAATTATCTCGAAAATTGTAGGAGAAGATAATTTTTTAATGATTTCTACTTATTTGCCGTTTTAGTTTGCTCCTCCCATAAGGAACCTATTGTAGTCTTCGACTCTGACTCGCTATATCTCAAAAATTATTTTGAGTTTAAAAAATATGTAAAAAGAAACTTGTAGCTTAGTTTAAACTCATTAAAATAAGATCTAATTTTGAAAAAGGTCATTCACCCCAATGCCCTAATATTTTTTTTGATAAGTGTTTTTAAAATGTACTAAAAACTTCTAAAATTTAAATAAATGTTAAAAAAAATTAATACTATCAACATTAAAAGAAGTTTTGATGTTCAATTACTTAAGATAAATTATGTTTTACCTTAAAAAATTTTTAACTAATTTTTTTAAATCACTATACTGATTAGATAACAAATATGAATTATACTATTGTTGTGGTATATTGCTTTAGAAAAGTCTGTACTCCTTATACCTTAGAATGTAGCTATTTTTGTTGTTTAATATTAACATGAACTATATCTATTAATATAGTAAACAAAAAGTCTGCTAAAAGCAAAAATATTTAATTAAGTTTTATTGAAAAAGTCATTAAAAAATTTCGTAAGTATCTGTATGTACTTTAAAAAAATATTTAGCGTTGGTTTTTGCCACAAAACTTTTGATAATTTCTAAATGTTAACTTAATAACGTTATTTTTAAGTTTTTGTAAGTACTAACTTAAAGTAACAACTACTTAAAAAATAAAAACAGCTTTAAATTTATTTGTCAATAGAACTTTACCTTTACGAATTTGGTACTTCTTGGATTAGGTCTAGCATCTGTTCTTTATTACATTGATACTTACAATTCAAAATATACTGAGGTCTCATGGAAAGAATTCGTGAATAAGTATCTTCTCACAAAGCAGGTTTTTAATGGAATAACTTTAAAGTTTTTCTTTTTTGCCTAAAAGTAATGTAAAGCTATTTGTTTTCAATTTGTAAGTTGAAACAAGTACACTTATACGTAGTTTGTTTTCTTTAAAAACTCAGACAACAACAAATAAAAGTATCAAGTAGTAAACAACTTTATAACATTGCAGGTTGAGTCCATAACTGTTGACAACAACTCTGCTACTGCTAAAATTGTTGGCATGCCTGATAAATTAGTGAGTTTTTTTTGCTTTGTTAAATTTCACAAAGACTTCTTATTTCTTTGAACGTTCAAAATGTCAAATTTATTTACAATCAAGTCTGTTATGTACTTAGGAACTTTCAAAATTAGTGATTAGGAGAAATTTATCAACGTTGAAAATCATAAATTTGTTTTGTTAGTAAATAAAAATTTGAAAATTCAAAGTAAAATTTTAGAGTTTAGTAAACTGTTAATTGTTCTTATTAATAAAACTCATACATTTTTACTTATTAATTTTAATATGTTATACTCGGTTGCAGTATTCTGTATTGTTTTTGTTATGTATTATTATTAATATTTTATACCTTATGTATGTGTTTCGTATCTTTTTTTATATCAATAACAAGAGAGACACCATTCGTGATTTTACTGTAAAAGCACAAAAACACTTTGAAATAGTTAGGTAGCTTTTAACTTGATAAAAAACATTCTCTATAGTTTGAAAAATCATGCTTTTTTCACAGGTTTCGTTTCAAGTGTTGAATTTGGACACGCTGAACCAGAACTTGGAGAACATCCAGTCTCAAATGGGTCTGGAATACTCGAACAGGGTGTTCGCCGAAGGGCCCAAAAAATCAGCGTTCAAGTACGATTTTTGAATATTAATACTTGAAGGACTTACGACTTATTGCTAAAATCTGCTTTCAACTTACATAAACAATTATTGAAATCGTGGAATTCATTAAATAATAAATATTAGCCAACTTTGATGTATTGTATATAAATTAACATTGTTGTGTACAAGATATATTATAAAACAATCTTTTATACTCATACTTTGAACCCGTAATTATAAGTTTATTTTTTAAACGATTTTTGAATATATCGTTTTCTGAAACTGAATTAGACTATTTAGAATTCAGATGAATTCAAGTCTATTGTTTTGTTATCATATCATCATTATATTTAAAATATTACAATTTAGATTTTTGGAAATCATTAATGCTGTTAACCAATACTTTACTTATAAAAATCTCACATTTTCTGAGTTTGATTCAAGTTTAAATAGATACTTTTTGGTTATTTGAACTTTATATAAGGTACATTAATTACCTAAATTATTAATTAGTTTAAATTTGGTTTGAAATGCTCCATGCTTACAGTAAAAGCAAAGCAAAATACTTTCAATGCAACTAAACATATTTTTCAACGTTATTATAGCAGTACTTACATATGAAACAAAATCACAACAGGGAAATACTGAAGAAGATCCCGGACATTTTGTGGCTGGGGCTCATCTTCTACGTGTTTTCGAGGATGGCGAGGGGTGGTTTGGGCAGACCCGGCGGTCCCGGAGGATTGGGAAAGAACAAGGGGGGTGGCGGTCCGCTCGGAGGGCTTAAAGGTTCGTGTTGAGTTTTGTTTTGTGATTGAGCTTTAGAATTTATTAATTTTTAGATTTTAATACGTTTAAGTTGTTTATGTTTAGAAATTTTGCTCGTTTCGGTTCTTAGAATGTGTAAACGATGTTTTCATTCGAACACTCATTTTTATTAACCTGTATATTTTTCCCTAAAAACAAACCTATTGTTAGTTTTTAAAATTTTTCAAAGAAAAGTTTCTACTACAAATAACCATTTAAATACCTTAGCCTTTGAACTTGTTTCTCTGTCAAGGACATTTTAACCAAGCGTACAATATCACGCAACAGGGCTGAACCCGTTCGCGCAGACGGAGTCGCACGCCAAGGTGATCAAGAAGGGAGACATCAGCACCAGGTTCCGCGACGTGGCCGGGTGCGAGGAGGCCAAGATCGAGATACTGGAGTTCGTCAACTTTCTGAAGAACCCCGCCAGGTACGAGGAGCTCGGAGCCAAGATACCCAAGGTATGTTTTGAAACTTTTTTTTTTCATCTCGAGTTCAGATGTTATATCTTATATTTATCAGTTTTCGTTAGTGTTTTTCTTCAGTGAACGAGTTTGCACACTTTAAAAGTTTTTTTATGAAACAAAGGTTAATAAAAAAAATTTTATTGAAATTTTTTATTATATTTTAAAATGTAAATCTTTAATAGTTCAATAAATAAAACGTCATTTCCATGACTTTGCTCGGTTGTTATTGATATGACCTTGACATTTAAAAGTCAACTCTTGCTGCTTAAAGGCCAAACTTTAAGTAATTTGTTTAGTTTTTTGTTAGTTTTTTAAGTAGAAAGTAATTAAATAAATATTAATTCGAATAAATTTGATTTAATTGAAAGTTTTTGTGAATTGAATGTTGCATCACGCATACCTTCAATTAAGAATCGACTTGATTTTTAAGCCTTAAAAACACCTTTTTACTCAAAGCTCAACATTTATTATCAACTAGCCAACCTAATATACTTGGTGCTTGCTGGCGTTTTACTCAAAACTTGTTATCAACTAGCCTATTATATATACTTGTGTTGTTTCAGGGAGCAATACTATCGGGGCCACCCGGCACGGGCAAGACGTTGCTGGCGAAAGCGACGGCCGGCGAGGCGTCGGTTCCCTTCATCAGCGTCAACGGGAGCGAGTTCCACGAAATGTTCGTCGGCGTCGGTGCTTCCAGGGTGAGTTTGAACGATATTATTATTATATATGTGATCTTTGTAAGCATGAAAGTAACAGCAAGTGCTATTCAGAGCTTCTTGTTTTTTGCCTAATTGTTTTAACTATGCACCGAATAATTGCTTATGGTTGGAATTTTTTATTTTTTTTCAAATTCAATGTTCTTGATTTTTACAACTTAGTTTAAACTTGTATACACTACTAAATCATTAATAGCAGTTCACTTAGTAGTTTTATCATTAGCTTAAAAATCAGAATCGTCATAAAATTGAAAAAAAAAGTAATATTATAACACTTTTACTCCTTTTAAGCATAAAAATGACAGCATGATTGTTTTTTTTGTTTGTATTATTGTTTTTACTATGCATAGAGTATTTGAATTTAATTTTTGACGAAAAATGTAGGTAGACATGTGCTCTAATAAACTCAATTGATTTTTTTAGCATAAAAATGACAGCAACATTGTTGCTGTTAAGAGCGTTTTGTGGTTTGAACTTTTTGTTTACTATGCACCGAGTATTTGTTAATGGGTAGGATTTTTAATTTTGTTTCAAACAAAAGTTTCTTGAGTGTTATTACCTAGTTTAAACTTACCCACACTACCAAAGCATTTATAGCAGTTTACCTAGTAGTTTTATCATTAACAACAAAAGCAGAATCGTTATGAAAACTTAAAAAATAACTATCAAAAACTTGCTTGAAAAAGATAATTTTAATAACATTCTTAAGTTGTACAGCAATTTTACTAAGTTTTGGAAAAATACTTACGATATGCATATTTTGCTGAATAATCTGTTTGAGTGAGATCTGTATTGTAACGGATGTTTGGGTGACACCTGGTTATTAATTCTCACAAATCATTCATTGCAGGTTCGAGACATGTTCGAGCAAGCGCGCAAGCACGCCCCATGCATCTTGTTCGTCGATGAAATAGATGCCATAGGCAGGAAGAGATCGGGCAACGCCATGGGAGGAAACTCCGAATCCGATCAGACCTTGAATCAGCTGCTCGTTGAAATGGATGGTAAGTTGATAAGATTTTCTTATCAAAGAATGTAAGAATTATCTTGAAAAAATATTAAGTTTTAACCCTTCAGAAATAGGTAAAATAATAGCAGTTTGGTCGTTGTAAAATTACTAATTACACTGAAGTAAGTTTTAGGTTAAGTTATAAAATAATAAAATTAGTTGAAATAAAAAAAAAGATATAACTCAATTGCGTGCTTTTGTTTTTTTGGTATTTTGTAGTTTGATGAAAATATCATAAATAAATTGTGACAATACTTAATTTTTTTTTTATTAAAAAAATACTTAAAAATATTAATTTATCATATTAAAATTTGATTAGGTTAAAAATCAATGTTAGGAATAATTTTTACTAAGTTTTGATGTTATAAATACAAATATCACAATCTACTATCATTGCATTTTTGTTTAGCTAATTATGTACTAAAGTCTTAATATGATAGTGTTGACGAAAATCTAAAACTTACTTAAAACGTTTAAAAAATAAATTACAATTAAAAAAATAGTATTTGTAAAATTCTGATACGTCTAACAATCCTCAACAGGCTTCAACACAATCGGCACCAACGTGGTAGTTTTGGCGGGAACGAACAGGAACGACGTGCTGGACCCGGCCCTGATGAGACCGGGAAGGTTCGACAGGCAGATATACGTGGGCCTGCCCGACATCAAGGGCCGCGCCTCCATCTACAAGATCCACCTGAAGAACCTCAAGACGGACCTGGACAAGGAGGCGCTGGCCAAGAAGATGGCGGCCAGGACACCCGGCTTCTCGGGTTGGTTGTTTTAAGAAGAATTTTGTTGCTTGGTTGCATAGTATGAAATGATACAAGTCTAATGTTTTGTCTAGAATATAACCTTTGCTGTATTGTAATGTTGTTTTACAGTTTAAAAAATAATGATTTTACACACTCTTGAAAAAAAGTATTTTAAATATTCCATAAAAATACTTGATAAGCATCTAAGCTTTTGTTTTAAGGTTATTAATTAGTTTTTGTCCTTGTAATAACCAAATGGTACATCATACTTATCATTTCATAATAACACGTTATAAAGGTGCGGATGTCGCCAACCTGTGCAATGAAGCTGCACTCATTGCCGCCAGAGATGCCGCCACCTCAATCGAAGAAAAACATTTCGCCTCTGCAATCGATCGTGTTATTGCTGGTAGTTAACAACATATTTAGTTTTCATTTTAATTAGTGTCTTATAGATTAAATTGTGCATTTTATTGGATCAACTTTGTTTTCACAAGTTAAATTTTTTTTGATATAACTTATATTTTTTCATAGTCATCCTTAAAAACAAACAAAATTATTGATTACTAATAGCACGTTATAAGAACAAAAATACTCTTAATAAATATTGCAAGTTTTTTGTATCTGGCATATAAACAAAACTCGACAACGTTGGAGAAGAGTTCTTTGTGCCTTGCATCTAAACGAAGTTAACAACCTTCTTTTTTATTTTATTTTACACATTACGTATGTTTGCATCGGCCTTTTAGGGATGATTTAGGCTATTAAGTGGCTTTAAATTGTAAGGCTGCGAAAAAGTAAATGGGTAATTTAACAAGTTAGATGGCGATAATTATTAATCCAATAAATTGGGGCGATTATTATTATTTTAATTTCCACCTTTACGACAGTTAGTTTTAAAAATCTGATCTATGCACAATTCAACAACAATGCTTGAATGCATGTGTCAACCTCAGCACACTATTAATATACATATTCTAAATTTCCCACAACCATCTAAATAAAACGTTGAAAATCTCAACAGGGCTGGAGAAGAAGACTCGGGTGCTGCAGGCGGAAGAGAAGAAGACGGTGGCTTACCACGAGGCTGGCCACGCGGTGGTCAGCTGGTTCCTGGAACACGCCGACCCGTTGATGAAGGTTTCCATAGTTCCCAGGGGAAAGGGGCTGGGCTACGCCATGTACCAGCCCAAGGAACTCTTCCTAGTCACTACCGAACAGGTTCATGAAGTTTTGTTTGTTTTTTCAAATAGTTGTTAATATAAATAAAGGTAGTTTTGCTTAAAAGAGCGAATTGGAATTACAAAAAGCACGGAAATTTGTTTAGATTGTATGGTTTTGTGTTTTATTAGTAAGATTTAAAAATGAAGTAAAAACATTTTATTAAAAAAATGTATAATTTTTGAAAGATCCTGGATTAGTGGTTTTATAATAATTTTTTAAACTCTATAAATAAAGAAACATTTTTGCAAAATTTTATTAATTTTTTATGCAGATATTGGACAGAATGTGCACTACGTTGGGAGGAAGATGTGCTGAGAAAATATTTTTTGAAAAAGTGACCAATGGCGCGCAAGACGACCTGCAGAAAGTCACCCAGCTCGCGTACGCTCAGGTTATTTAAATAAATAAGCACTTTGTTGTCACTCACTCTGTTTTACTTTGTTACTTCAAATCTTATATTAGTTAAATTTTTTGCATACTCATGCTAGTTTTAATATTCATGTATTGAAATTAGACTGACATCATCATTGTTAATTTATGTTTTTACAGTACTGAAAATAAAATATTTTTTGAACTTTCATCTCGCAGCTACCTCTACAAAATTATCATAAAAAACAAATTTCTATAAGTGTAATCTAGAATTCGTCTTAATTTTTAAAATTAGCTACCCTGTTTCTATAATAATTTTTTTTTAAATTGTTGTTCTTTTTTTCTTTTTTGCCTTGCTGTGTAGCTCGAATGTAAGTTATCAAAATCCAACTATTTCTATAAACAATACATATAAAACTAATATTTTTCACTATGAATACAGTATTGCGCTTAAAAGAAAATTTTGGTTGATAAACAACGTTGAATCAAACTGTTTTATGTGAATTAAGCTTGATATGTTACTTGAAGGTGACACAGTACGGAATGTCGGATAAAGTCGGTCAGATTTCCTACAGTTCCGATCAGAACCAGCTGCAAAAACCTTTCAGCGAAGCAACCGCCCAGCTCATTGACGAAGAAGTTTGATTCATTTGTATTTTGATAAGTTTAATAAGTGTTATTTACCTATAATTTGATTGTACTAAGAAGAGTTAAACTGTCACTTATTTTTCTTACAAAATAACTAACATTATTCGTTTTCTACTGCTAGTTATTTCATGTTTTCTGGTAAATAAAATTTATAAACTGATTTTCATGAAAGTTAGTATTTAATTATTCGAATTATTTCTTTTTGTATAAATTAAATGTCAACAAATAATTAAAATTTGTCATTACAGGTCAGAAGAATCGTGTCTGAAGCTTCTGAGAGAACCATTCAAGTCTTAAACGACAATAAGCACTTGGTGGAGAAAGTTAGTTACTTTGATGCTGAAATAGATATAAATACATCATAAAATAAGTTTTAGTATGGATAGCATTTTTGAAAGTCGCACGGTTTACCCTTTAAGTAATGAAAAACTGAATTTCATTTGAATTTATTACAAAATTAATACATTTCTGCTAAATATGATGTTTTTAAAATTAGTTCCTATATTTGTTTTCTTGTGTAATACATGCAACTTTTAATAACATTTGAAAATCTGCTTAAAGTTAAATTTAGTTTTATTAAAAAAAAATTGCTATTTAAATCGAACTTATTCTTTAATTTTAAAATTCAACCAAATTTTAATTTCAACAGCTGGCAGAAAGGCTGCTGGAGCAGGAGCAGCTGGAAAGGAAGGATCTGGTGGAGGTGCTTGGAGAGAGGCCTTACAAGGAGAAGTCCACCTACGAGGACTTTGTGGAGGGAACCGGATCAATCGAGGAGGACACCGAGCTGCCGGAGGGACTGAAGGGCTGGAACCAAGAAAACGACCCCAAGCCCAGCCCCCAGAGCTCCTGAGAACTTTCGTTTCTGGGGATTTTTTTTTACGAGGGCCACCTGTGTCTTGTTTGTGGGGAAATCGTGTTGAATGATTTGCTGAAGAATTTCTGGTTTAAATTTTTAAAGTTTGAAGGGAAAAAGTTGTTTTTTGTTTTAAACACTTTAATGAATTTTTAAATATAATTTAAATTTTATTTTGTTTAAATAATTTTAAGAAATAAATTAGTAAATGTTTTAGAAACCTTTATTATATAAATGGCAACTGCAAAACTGAACTAGGTGTCACAATTATTAATTTTTTCACTCAATTTATTATTTGTAGTTACTTGAAAGTAGATTTTTTATGGTTTATAGTTGAGATTTTATAAAAAAACTATTTTAGTTTAAATACAAAGAAACTGAAGTGTTAATTTTCAAGTTGACTTTATTAATGTTTTTCTTTAAACTTTCAAAAACTATCAAATTAAAACATATTGAGTATTTTAAATTAATTATTTATCCAAGTTAAACAGTGAATTCAAAAAAGAATTTTGGTAAAAGATATGGATTTTGTCTTGTCCTATAACTATTGCTTTTACTTATGAATATTTTCTAATTTTTTCGGTAGTTAATCTCCTCTTTTTACTGTATATATATTTCAAATTTAATATAATTAAATATCATAAAGAAAGTTGATGTCTAAATGATTTTTGCTAAAAGTTTAACTTGTGAATTTTAATTCGTTAAGTAAATGTGTAAATTAAACAAGAAAAAATCTCTACTTATTGAGAGAATAAATTACTATTTGATAACTAACAAAAATAATTAAAAACATAATTCGATAACTTCAATCATTATTGGTATAACTTTGATTAAAATAATTTTCATCTTAAAAATTTTTCCAAATGATAATTTTCAGTCCTCAAGTTTTAGTTTTCGATCTCTAAGTTGTCTTGTTTTTCTTGTAGTAGACCCGTTATACTTACCAAATTACTGAATTGATATAGTTCAGTTCATCTACAAATAAGTTTTTGTTTAACTATTGAAACATAATTTTTAAAATTAATTTAGCATTGATGGCATTAAATTTTAAATGATGAAAGTTTGGTTACACAGCGGATTTGTTTTAATCGAATATTGTCATTTCAACACCAGTCTTGATTAGTACTAAAAGTTTGCAAGTTGTTCACAGATTTTATAATTATAAGCTTTTTATTTACAACCACATAAAAATAAAATAAATTATTCACTTATAATTAACAAGGTTCGATAATGTACTACACCAGGTTAACCAAAAAAAAAAAACCCAAAGCTCGAGCAAGTTTGTTTTGTTTTATCCTCAAAATGATATAAAACTTCATACGATAGTTCAAAAAGTAAGTAAGTTATGTAGTGATAAAGTTGGACATAAACAAAAGTGTTCCTTCTCAAATTTACGACCGTCGTCAGTTTTCCTGCTAAATTTGTTTTTTCAAACTTTCATATTTTATATTCGAAATTTTGTTAATGTCTGAGCTGCAGCCAATGTAAATGGAGCTGTATAGAACTTAAAAAACTTTCAATGCAAAAAATCCACAAAAGATTAAAATAATTCTGCGCTCCACATAAGTTTAAATAAGCTTATTTCGAAACTACTTGTTTAATGATCATCAAAATTCGTATACGTCTTTTAAATAGTGATGTACTGGACCCAAAATTTCGGGACTTTTTTTTCAAATTAGACCCGGCCGGATCCGGACTTTTTTTTCAAATTAGAGTCCGGCCGGAACCGGATCCGGACTTTTTTTTTTCAAATTAGAATCCGGCCGGAACCGGATCCGGACTTTTTTTTCAAATTAGAATCCGGCCGGATCCGGATATCAGACAAAAATGGCAATATCCGGCCGGACCCGGATAGTGAGTCCGGTACATCACTAGTATAAACTAGCCTGAGTCAGAATGAGGTTTTTAAAAACTAAAATAAAGAACTTTAATCTAGTAATAAGTAGAACAGCTAGCCACAAGGTTTACAAATTTAGGTGTTATTTACAATTAAAAATCTGAAATAAAGTTCTTGAAGAATATATACTAGAAAATTACAAAATATTGAAAACTGGATCAGCTCAAACTCATTCAAAATCTAAAAGAAAACTAGCCATAAAAAACTAAACTAGCCTGAGGCAGTCCAAAATTTTCTAAAATTCCCAAAAATTTTCAAACTAGCAGGGTTGCCACTGTTTAAGTCAATAAAACTAGCTAGAGTGAGTATAAACAAGCTTGAGTCAGAATGAGGTTTTTAAAAACTGAAAAAAAAGGACTTTAACCTAATAATCAGTAGAACAGCTAGCTAACGTTGACAATTTGGTAGTAAAGTTGTGGACTGATTGTGGTACACTTAACTTATTAGTATTACCCATCATAATTAAATCCTACCTTATTTAATTAATACCTAACAAATACTAAATTCTAACTGAGACTATTTTCTATAATCAGACACGACAGTTTTGAGTGATGAATCTTTTATATAAAACCCAACAAGAAATACTAGCATGTACAAAATTATTAATTACTTTGGTAACACTTTAAAAACTGGAAGCTATTTAAATCTATATCAAAAGACTTAAAACAATAAAATAAAAATTAAATAAAACTTTTAGTAAACAAGAAACTGTAAAACTTTTAATAAACTATTAAACTATAAACCTGGCTAAATATTTAAACAATTAAACACCAGTTGAAATATTCACTTTTGAAACAAAACACTACTTACAATAAGCATTCACAAAAAAGTTCAAGATATTTTGCTGCTTCAAGCTGCACACCAAACTAACTAACTGCTTACATATAAACTGCCTGTCATGTTCTGATGTTTTGTTGCGTCAGTATTTAGTTTGAAACATTTCGTCATATGATTCTCATTGGCTCGTACATTTAACCGTATTAACTCTAAATAATCTCTGAGCTCAACTTTAAACAGTAAATAATGAAAGTATTCATTCCAAAGTTTTCAATTTTACATCATATGTAAAGAGTTGCATTTATTAAATGTTTAATTCATATTTTAAATGTAAACAAATGTAAATTAGTCACGTGTACAAAATGAGCAACTCACGGTAGGTGTTTAATTTAAACTGACGAAAATGACTCTTATTAATTTACACAGGGTTTGTTTTTGAAAAAATACTTTTCAGTATGCTCTTTTTTACTAATTAGATCCAGGTCCGGCCGGAACCGGATTCGGACTTTTTTTACAAATTAGAATCCGGCCGGAACCGGATCCGGACTTTTTTTCAAATTAGAATCCGGCCGGATCCGGATATCAGACAAAAATGGCAATATCCGGCCGGACACGGACCCGGATAGTGAGTCCGGTACATCACTACTTTTAAACGACTGCGAACCTTATAAAATTAAAATCAAGTACACCAATCTCGTAACTATGACGTCACAATCAAAAAAATAAATGTAACTCAGCTTTTTATTTCCAAACTATACTTGCTTATTAGCCATGAAAGTTCGCATACATCTTTTAGTTAGACGACTACAAGGCCTATGATAATTTATACCATAATAACAAGTAATACAAAGATAATAACGTTAGTTTTTTTTATTTTATCAATATATTAACAGGGTTTATGAGGTTAATAATAGATTGTTTGTTTAAATTAAAGATTGTGCTTTTAAAAAGAATTTATGAAATAATATAAATTGATATTTTTACTTTATTATATAAAAACGTAACAACCATAATATTTACTCTAGATCTAGAATAATTGAGGAGTACAGTTCTCACAAATATTCTATAATTGTTGTTCGCGTAATACATAAAATTCTAACGAGGGGATTTCTTGCATTACTTATTTTCAACACTCTTACCTTTCTTATCAGTGTGGAACCCAGAATACATTGAAACCAAACAACTTTCTCAACTTATGTAGTCATCATTTCGATGTTGGTTCCATCATATTGCTATTTTCAATAAAGACATAATTAATGAATGGTTTCAGAAAAACCTGCTATATTATAGATGCCTTAGTGATCTGGTTCCGGCCAAATCTGAATTATTATAATAGAAAACAACTTCGAATAAAAAAACATATAATAAAATCATCATATCGTATAAAAACAACGAAACATAGATTTAGGCCTACATTTTTATTTTTACAAGAACTTTAACTTTTTTCTGCTATTGATAGTTTTACTCAGGGCTGCTAAATCATTAAAAAAATTAAAGTCTATGTAAATCTTGATGTTTTAAATAGTTTTATTTTTAAGTTTTAGTTTTTATATAAATAGTTTTATTTTGAAGCCCCAAGCACAACTTGAGTGGAAAACAATTTATAGAACTGCTATGTTAAGAGAAGGTTAAATAAACTTAACTAAGCTGTGTATAAAAATTCTGTTTTAAAAACAAATAGAATGTAATTTTTACCAAAAACATAAAATTTTATTTTGATTCTGTAAATGAGCTTACAGTTCACAATTTTTACTTTAGATTTAAAAAATAAAATAATAAGCAGAAAAGTAGTATTTTAAGATAAATAAATTACCAAAAAAGGTATTTGAACCAGTTTTGGTAATTTTTGATTTGTTTTTTCAAATACAAACAACTTCTGATCTTTACTTATATTTTTTTAAATATTTTAGATTTACAATATCTTTTTTTAACACTTTTCTTCAGATTAGCAAACAGAATTAACAATTGACGATCTCTAGAAAACCTTTAGTAAAAGAGTGTTTTCATTAAATTATATGTTGAACAAAATATTGATAAGTGTTTTCTACATATGTATATAAGCTGAGAACTTTTTTTTATTCAATTCACATCCTGCATAACACTTATCAAATCTAGACGGGACCACTTTTATAAACTCAAACAAAGCCAAAGTGGTAGAATGGTCTCTCTGAGACTATAATATAATTCTCAAAAAAAAAATTCGCAAACATAATTAATAATAATAGTTTATTAAGTGTCAAAAAGAAGCGCTCAAAATAGTTTGGTTTGAGGACCTAATGTACAAAAATCCATTCGGCTATAGAGTAGTAAACGCTATTTGAATAGTGTAACGTCTTGTCCAGGACAGTTATACATAAAATGTATATTTTTACTTCAACCAAAATGTTCAACTTTAGCTCTGTGTGATTCAGAAAAAATTGGTAAAGTACTGAAAACTACTATTAGCCAGGTGATGAAAACAATTGTTTTATACCGTAAACTTAATAAAAAGTATATAGCGCTAAGCTCTACCAGGTATAATTTTTTTGTTGAACTGATTGAAAGTATACAACATAAGTTATAAGATCAACAACTATATAGTGTAAAACTTTAGTTTATCGTTAGGTTAAACTGCGTTGGATTGATTAAAATATTGAATACTAAAGTTTACTAAATTAAGTTCTACAGTTTTACCATTATTCATATGCTGTTAATAAAACTTTTAAAACTTAAACTGTTCAAAAAAAATCGTTGATTAACAGACATAACTGAGGGTTATTTTGTACCATAAATCTTGCTTTTTCTGAACAAAAAAAGCCAAGATAACTTTCTAACCTGACTTATTATTATACGAAGTAATACAGTACGCATATACAGTAAATATTCGAATGTTTTTTGTTGAATAAAGCTACTAGATTGTTTTGTTTAAGACCTAAAAAGAGCCAAGTTAGAAGGTGAAACATTTTTTATAAATTTACGTTCAAAAAAACTTTATCACAAAAAAAAGAGTTTTATCTTTGTACATAAATTAGTATATATATTATTTTTGAATTTTCGTTAAGCATGTTCAAGACATATAACTTTAGTTGCTTTTCTAATTTTTTAACAAAAATCTTACTTTGTTTTCTTTTCCAGTAAGGTCGATATAGTTTTTAATTTTTTCTTGTGATTACTAAACAATTTTTATAAACCTTTTATATTGCTCAGGCTTTATTTAAAAAAAGTTTTCTGATTTAATATTATTTACTTTTTTTAGAGCATAAATGTTTTAAACTTTACATTTGAAACGATAGCGTGGTTTCTAAATTTTGTTTAGATTTATCTGTCTAGATTATCAGATTATGCGTCAGTTTGACTTTAATGATATAATAAATTTATTACCCGCATTTATTTAATTTACTGCATTTTCAGGTGCTATTTTTAGATATATGGAATTATATTTTTATAGTATTCGCGACATTTTGTGGCTTTTGTTGTTAATATTTCAAATAAATACTTGTCTGTGGCAATTTATTTCTTTTTAAAGTTTATTAATAGAAAATTTATATATATGACTTATTAAAAATTTGACACACTTTGATAAGGAGTAATGAAAATATAGAAGGGACTACGATACAATTTTTGTAAATCACATGTTGTTCGGAGTTTATAAATCGATTTAAATTTATTAATCATAAAAGTGCTTTAAAATTTACTAGTTACTATAACAAATACTCTCTGCTATTTTTTCATTATCATCCATAAACTATATCAACAACTTCTATAAATTTTTAATATTAACTTTTAAATAAATCGCACTATTTTTTTTTCATATAAACATTATTAAAATAAATAGTTTAAAAATAGTTTTATACAAAATATTCAAGTAATAATCTTTTAGCAATAACAGCCAAGATTAGCTTTTTATTTAAATAGTAAAAAAATCATTAAGTTTTATGTTGTGTATAACATTGAACCTTTTATCAACGAGTACTGTTTTTAAATTCTGTCAAATTTGTTACTTATACTTTTCGTAAATATTCAAATCTAGATAAAGTTTCTAGTTTAAATTACAACGTGGAGACTTATGAAATTAACTAACTTAAATTTTGCAAATGTTAAAAGATAGACTATTTTAAAGTAATGTTGTGTAGATGAGGTATACAAACGTTAAGTATTTTAAGGTATTAATTTAAAACAATAAAGAAGTTTAAATAAAGATATGCTTCGGAGCAAGTGTTTTAAGCAGGGTTGTTATGGTGTACTAAAAGTTTAGTCCAGCTGAAAATTGTTTAGTTTAGTAGACGAGTTTTTAAGTACATTTTTAAAACAAAATTCTGTTATTTTTTTTTAGTTTTCTTTTCTTTCAGTTCGTTCAATTAATTGTTTTACTACTAAAAGTTTAATAATTTAGATGATAAAAAAAATTATGTGTAGTATCTCGTAAAAAATTTTATAAGTGTGTGGTTTACGACTCGAAAACCGAAAGGTTCCTTTGTACACAAGGTCCTTTGACAAAACTTTTTGAGCGCTTTTTTATCGTTCAATAAACAATAATAAGCTTTTTTTCACTATACCGCTGAACAACACAAAGCAATAATTAACAGAAAATTTAGAATCATCATTATTAGTTTTTTAAATGAAACATACTGACTTAATCATAGTTTTAGCTTAGTTTGTTATGCTTTGTTATAAGTAAAAATATTTTAGCATCCTGAAACAAAAATTGTTTTATACTGGTTTAAAGCACACACAAAATGTATGTACATATATCAATGTCTTGGTATTATCATTATAGTTAAACTAATGTTTGTGCATTAAACACTTAAAGTTGAATGATTTTGTGTTATCACAACGCCTAAAACAAATGCCAATTTTTTCAAACTTAAATGCATAAAAATATTCTTTAAAGTTTTATGACATTTTACCTGTTTAAAATGCATGGAAAGAAATTTTGTAAATTATTCTTTTCTATTAGGAATTAAATATAGCTTCAAGTTTTTATAATAACTGCATTAGCTAATACTTTAATTAACAACTAACAAGTTAGATTATACAACTAACTCCATTATATAGAAAAGTACAATACCACAAAAATTACATAGCTCGAAAAAAAAGAGTTATATTTTCACTTATACTATTTTTATCTAACTTATGAGCTCGAAATTTAATTATTGCTTTAATAAACTACAACAATATTTCTAATTACTTACTTAAAAGTTGTGACTTGTACGTTGAAACTCCCGTAAGTCAAATTGAATTACATTTAATCAAATTTTAAATTATTACCCAAGAGCCTAATAGGACGAAACATTGTGTTGTATTTAAAATAGGTTTAATAAAATGTTGATAACTTTTCTTTTTATATTTATATATAATAACAATTTTTACAGTAAGTTTAAGAACTTAAAGTACATGTCGTAAGTTTTTATCGAAATATTTTGTCGTAATTTTTTTAAGTAGAGTTTTAAAAAATTACGACAAAATAATTTAAATGTAACTATTTTTCTCAATTAAACCATGGTAAACTGAAAAGTTTTATTTCAAATAATTTTAATTAATATGATCTGTATATAAAAATTGTAAATAAAGTTATTTAAGACTTCAAAATCAAGCATAATTATTCTTACGTTTTAGAAATCTTATTATCAGTTTTAAAACTGTAGCAGTTCTATATTAATAATTTTTTTTTTTAAATCAAATAAAATCAAATTAGGTAATTAATTTAAGTAACATAATTTGTCGACAAACATAGTTTTACTATGAGATGTTTATATTGTAATCTTACTTTACTTAATCTATTTTATTGCTTTTAAATCTATTATAAAAAACGATATTTTAGAAGTTAGTTAAAAAGAATAGTTGGTTTGAACTTATAAATTACAGTAAGTTTAGACTAATTAGTTTTACTTACTTGTTTAATAAACTTTCTTTTTAGTTGAAACTCTACTTAACAAGTGATAAGAGTGATATTTGATTTATCTAAATTTACATTTTTAATGCAGATAAATATGATTGTTAATTTTTTTAAATATCTGTTTTTAAATGATTATAAAGAGCTGATATTCATTTATTTTACAAAGTATTTAAAAAACTTATTTGAGTAATTTTTGTAGTTTTTAAAAAATAGTTGAGTTGTTTTAAGGCATTTTTTTGTGTTTTTAGTTGCACAAATTTTATTTTTATTTTTTCAAAAGTAATTATTTTTCTCGTATTTAAATCTTTCTCTGTAGAGATTTTTCTTTTAACATCTTAATCGTGTAAATATTTATCTAAAACCGTTTAAAACAAAGCACATATGCAATTTCAAACAAGCTTTAATTAATGTGCATTGATTGATCCGTTTAAAGTAGCTGATCGTGCGGTGAGACTTGATTGAGATGTATATTTATTTCCATATTGTTAAGTTCCACTATCGAACCACGGCCGTCGTTTTATGAATTTTGATATTTTTTGGTGTTCTAAGGCATCTCGTATATAAATGATGTTGTTTCAAACAAGTAGTTATTCGCAACTCGTTGTTGCTACTTAAAGTTAAATTTGAGTAATATTAATTATTGCTTTTACAGTGAACGAAACTAAATAAAGAAAGGGAGCAACAAGATATTTAGTAAAATTGCCCATCGTTATGGAATAAAATTGAGCCACCTAACATTTTTATAAAAAAACTTTTAACTTGTAAAATATCTTACGTCTTGTAATATATGAAAATATTTCTTAATCTAAATACAAACATGTTTCCAAATCTAAAAAAAACATAATTTGTCTGTATACCTATGATATAAAGATTCTGAAAACTTAGTTAAATTTTTATTGAAAAGTAGTTTTATATAAATGTTGAAATTAAAAACATTAATCAAAGTAAATAGAGAGAAAATTTAGACAAGACAAACACCTAATAAAATTTAATAAAGATAAGAATTGTGTGAAAGTTGATAAAATATTCAGCATGATAATTGTAATCCATTTTCTAACAAAAAATATTATTCAGTTACGTTCGGTAACATAAAAGAGTAGCTAATACTTAATTTACATTGTTACGATAATAACATTAATTTTAGTGTAACAACTTATACAGTTTTATCCGAGCTGTTACAACTTAAACCAGTGCTTCTGAAATGGGGTTCTGCGGAACCCTAGGGTTCCGCGACGCCTCTCAGGGGTTCCGCGAAGCTTTTCAAAATTTAAAAAATAAATTTGAAAGAAAAAAAAAACGTAAATCATAAAACTTCAAAAAAAAATTAAACACATAAAATGGAAAACATATATAATTATAGCATTCATAGATCTGCTTAGTGTGTATCTAGCGGTAGGACTTTTAATGGGTATTCATTATTAATAGGTGTCCTGGTTACGCAAATTTTTGCAAATTTTTTGAATTTCTATTTTTAGTGACGTCATGAAAATACTTATTAGCACTAAAATATTATTATCACTAAAGCAAACAATGTAGGAGCAATCAAAACACAATATATATGTTTACACAATAAAACTAACTAATGTTCATTTCGTTATTGTTTGTAGCTCTTATTTTGTTTTTATTATGCAAGGAAAGATTTTTATGACGTGATAAATCATGTTTGTTTTTATTTATTTATTATAGAATCATAAAATACCTATTGCCTCTGGGGCACTTTGAGTTTGACTCGACTTAATACTACTACAATTGGTAAAATTTCTAACAGTGATATAGTTACGCTAAAAAATTCGTTTTTCACTGAAATTCTTTTATTTTTTGCAGGAAATATTATACTAAACATTTTATGTAAAATTAAATTAGGGGTTCCGCGGAAAATTTGAACTTAAGAAAAGGGTTCCGCAACTAAAAAAAGGTTCAGAAGCACTGACTTAAACGATTCCTTATGCAAGTTAACTTACTGAATGAGTTGATGAGTTAAACAAAAAACAAGTTTGTAAAAATGTAGAAGCAAGACTATAGTACTGACATATACTTTTTAAAACTTGCTTTTTATAATAATTAAAAAAATGGTAACTATAGTTTTGATCTAAAAAAAAAATGTTTTTCAAAATTAAAATTCCATATTAGTTAAAGACAAATTAAGTTTAAATAATTATTCTTTAAAGTCAAGTTTTGAAAATTTGTTGTTTTAGTAAATATTTTTCATTATTATAGTTTTAGAGTATTGTGTTACATACTTATTAAAAAAACATTTGAGGTTTATATTAAAAAAATTTCGTCAAATTTCAAAAAAAATAATTGTTTGTGAATCTAAGTTTATGTTTATAAAATAAATTTTTACAATCAAAACAAGTTTTAGATTTTGGTAGATAATAACAAAACAAGTTTATTATTCTTTTCTGAGTTATTCTATATCTTTATACAACTTCTATGAAAAATTAATTACAACTTAAAGTTTGTAAATAAATGTTTTAGGTTTAGAGACTGAATTTAACACTGTTAGTATTATAAAATAAAACGTTAATGTACCATTAAATTAAAAAACAAACTTTATGATAACGAAAAACTAAGTTATCAAAGTAAATAATAGAGGTCTTCAAACATTATTAACTTAAATGAATGAAAGTATTGTTCAATCAGTTTAAAATTTAATTTATAAAAATTTTTTGATATGGAAATTTGTGATTATGAACTCAAGTTAATCTTAAGGAAAAAAAAACTCTTTTATTAATTTAAAAACCTTCTGCACCCTTTCATATACCGAAAAAAATAACTGGTACAAAATTAGGTAGCTGAAAAAAATTTAAGTGGCAGTATGTTTCTACTTTATGTTTTTACTGTTTTTTTCGTATTTGATAAAGGTTTTTACGCTTTATTAAATTACAGTTTCATAAAAACATATGAATTCAAAAGTTGTAAAAGCGGACTTAATACCCAACAGTATTGAATAATTTTTTTATTCAAACAACAAAAGCTTTCATAGTCAGAAAAACCACTATATTTAAATTAAATGTATCTTGTTACAAGTATTTCTTTGTTTGTAGCTTATAGTTCTTCAGTTACAGTCCTAAATGTAACTTTCTATTATAATATTGTGTAATACACTGTTAAACCGAAGTTTTATGCGAATTAAAGAAAAAAAAAATGTAAACGTAAAAAAAAACATTTGATGGTTACATAAAAGTACTTAACTAATTCTATTGAATTATATAAAATGAGATACTTTATCTGTAGAAAACAATTTAAATTACAGTATCACTATTCTAAACAATGAAAATACAATTCATTCAACTAGAATTTAGTCAGAATTATTGTATCTATATTTACACTTCATCAATAATTTATCTAAATCTAACAAAAAAAGTTATGTTAAGTAAAATTACTAGAGCCTATACTCAAGAATTAAAAAAAAACTAAGTTTGTCACATGCTCAATATGCTGATAAACATTCAAGTTTTTAACTGAGATTAAAAACTTAAATATTTAATCTTTAATATAAAAAGTAGTTTGAAATTATATTTCACTTATTACAAAAGCATCAAAAATATTTCAAATATTTTTAATAAATCCTAAATTAATTGTTTAAACTCTTTATTCTAAAGCAATATGTTCCGATTTGAAAAAAAAAAATCATTAAATATTTTTGTCATTTCAAAAAGTAGTGGTATATACTTTTACTTATTTAGTATATTACTAAATTTCATACCGTAACAATATATCTTCTCTAAAAAATCCTGTTTTCCTTGTACAACATTATAATTAGATTTTACAAAAAAAAGAAGATAATGTCACATTATTGATAATTGTCATCAAACGTTCAAAAGAATTGTTAAAAATAGACTTTGTTTGAGAATTATTATATAGAGGTGCTATAAGTTTAAACTTTATAAGTTTTTCTAAAAAAATAATACAATAGCAATTCTGAACCAGTAATTTTGTTTCTATAATTTAATCAAAGTTTATTACTTTACCCGTTACCTAATACATAATTATTTAATGGTTTTTTTTTTTTTTATTTGTCATAGAAAGTAACTAAAAAAGAGAATTTCTCTTAAAATACCTAATTTTTTGAACATTAAACATGAAATAGGTTTCGAAAGTAAATTAAAAATTATTATACTACTTATAGCGTACAAAATTTTGGTTAACTTTATTTGTTTTTGACAAAAAAGTTTAGTAAAGATTTTTTAAACGCAAAAATATAAAAAAAGATAATTTTTATCGAACAAAACTATCTTTAGACTAATATATAAGCTATTTCACCTACATCTAATAGCTTTAACATTTTAAAAATAAAGAGAATAAACAAAGCTTTTAAAATTTTTTAACTGTAAAGTTTTATAAAAAATAAGTTTGAGTGAATTTAATTGACTTAATGAAACTTTTGTTATAATATTATGTAGTTTCGTTTTGTTTCTGTTAAATTCGGTCCTTTTTAAGAAGGTTATATATTAGATTTATATTTATTTCTTATACAGTTTAATTATATAAAGAATCTTGGTATTATTAAAAAGTATTGATTGATAAAAATATGTAATGAGATTGTTAAAATTTCAAAAACATATGTAATAACGAAGTTTTATAAAGTCTAAAGTTTTCACATTATTTAAAAAAGTGGTAATCAATAACGCTTCTAATTCAAACTGAAACAAAATTGTACAACTAACACAGAAACTTACATAAAGCCGTAATGTATTGAAAAGTTTAATAACATAGTTAATTTATACGAAAAGTTGAAAAACCACAAAACTATACTTTTTATAAAATCAAAATCATAACATTTGTTGTATAATTTATAGTTTTTTTAAAGTTATAAATAAATATATTAGGTTGGATAGATTACTAAATTTAATTTAAATGTCAAAAGTTATACAAGTTTGTGATTAATTTTCTGAAACTTACTTATTAAACCAGTTATACGTTGAAATTGTATTAGCTTGTGTTAAGTTTGAGAAAATAATTTTAAAAAATAGTTTGATAAAATAATGTTGTCGTTTATGGAAAATTCTAACCATGTTTTGTTCATGACTAAATCAAGAAAGCTTATTACTTGACTCGTTAGTTATCGTAACTATTTATATGATTTTCAACATTGTTAGAAGAGTTTTTAAAGGTACACAAAAAAGATATATTTTTGATTAGCTTAATTTTATAGAAGTTTAGAAAAAGAATTGTACTGTTAAAAGTTTTTAGTTATAAAAAGTTTAGACGTGATTTGAAAACTTTAAGTAGTTTTATAGTTAAAATAAAACTATAGTTGGATATAATTATAAAAAAGGTGATTATTTATTGAAATTAACTGCTTTTTTACATGAAAATGTTTATTAATAAAATGTGATCGTTTTTAGTTCACTCTTAGTTATCATATTTGTATAACAATGAAAAGTATTAAAAAAACAATTTAAATTTGTATAGAAATAAAAGTGTTTAGTTTTTGATAGTTTGAATCGGCTTAAAAAAGTTTTCGTTGTACTTTAAAATATTTAGCTTACTTTCTTAGTTTTTTTTTGAATTCCTTACCTTACATATTAAAAAATATCATTTTTATATTTTCAAAAACATACAACACATGCTTTTAAAAAATTAACTCTGTAGAGCTTTTAATTTTTAGTAGCACCGATAAATTGTAAGTCAATTACGTATATGCATACAAAAGCATAGAATATCTACGTTTCATCGTTATTGTAAAAGAATATTCCTTTTAATCTTGAAAATAAAATGCACAAAAAGTATTCGTTTTAAAACTACTTTGTAATTACGAAGTGTGAAAGATTGTCGATCTATTTAAATTTAAATGCACTAAATTATCTTTTTAAGTTGCTTCGACGTGATAATTGATAATTTTTCTAAATTCAAGTCCAAAATATTTCAAAACTTTAAATTTCTCCTTGAACTCGATTTACTTTTAAAGAATTAAAACGGTTACATGAGCCCGTATTATATTCAACGGTTTATAAAAACTTTCCTTTGCAAAGCTGCAATACCGAAATAACTACGTAATCATAAAAAGTTTTATATTTTTTAGTTAACTTTTCTATACTTAATATAAATTTTAATATCTTTATTCGTTGTTTTCCATAACCGCAATATACAAAAACTAAATTTGTTTGTAAAAACTTACATTCAGTTTCATTGAATGAAAACCTGTTTTCATATACAAACTGCTAAAACAATTTATGTTGTTATTTTAGTTACATATCCGAATGCACTTAACAACTATGAGTTTTAAATGAAAAAGTAGCAATTATAATAAATTAAACTCTAAAACTATTAAGTTATATTTGATTCAAATGGAATTAATATCTTCTTTTTATTATAAAAACCATTGTAGAAAACCTACTGCTTAAAAAAATAATTTAACACCTTCTTCGATAGAAATACTTAAACAATGTTTTAGAAGCTTGTCAAATAAAAACTCAGTTTTATTTTGCACTCAATCAGAGTTTTTACATAATTGCTAACTTAGTAGTCCTCTATTTATAGAACTAGTTTTTCTCGTTTTACCGTATAATAAATTAAGGTATTTTTAAATGAGAAAATTTATGTTAATAATAATTTTCTACTTAAAATAATTTAACATTTAATTTAGCTTCTTAAAAACTAATTTAAAAGACGCTTTATAACAGTATTTTCATGTTTTAAACCTCTAATTAAAATTCAATAAGTCTGGTTGTGTGCGTTTGTTTTTCATAACAACAGAATAAACATGTGCAACTTTGTATGCAAAAAATTAAATAACAGCACTTTAATGTGTTTATTAAAATAACAATCATGTATTGTTCTAAATTAAATACTAAAATTTTAAAATTAAAGGCTTTAAAGCTTTATATAAGTTACTTGACTTTATATAAAACGTATAGTTGAAAAAAATTTGCAACACGTATTTTTAAAATTTAAATTCAGACAAAGAAACAATTGGTTTTAGTCTTTACTAAAATTCATTCTCCATAAATTTTATAATTACTATATACAAATACAGCTGTTCAAAATATTTATTGATGTCTAGAAATGCACGTAGTTATCAAAACTTTAAAAAAAATTTTAACAGTAATATGAAAGCCAATAAAAAAGTTTAATACCTTTAGACCTTTTTATATTTTATTACTTTGAATTTTATGAACTTAAATTTTTCTTTTAAAACTTTTTGCAATAAAAAACTAAAGTCAATACATAGTAATTGTTACTTATAGTTATTTTTATCGTGATTTGTTTAATTAATCAGTAAAATGTTATCATTTAGTTTAAAATTACAGAAACTTTATATTTTAGTTTTCTAAACACACGTATATGTTTAAAAATGTTTAGTCATACTTGATCTTAACAACAACTTTTATTAAAGATTAGTATAAAGCTAAAATGATTTATGATGATTTCATATAAGCCTTGTAAGTCTTATATGACGTTCTTATCTTTTTGAAAATCATAGTCCGAATTCATAGCATTTTAAAAATTTGTCATATGATTTATTTTAGTTGAAATATCTTACGATTATAATTAGGAACTTTAAAACCTATTTGCTGTTTTCATATTAAAATAACTTAAAAAAAGAAATAATATGTACATTAGCTGAACATTTGCTTTTTATATGAATATCAATGAACAATAGTTTGTTACTAAAAACAATAAAAACAAATTACTGATAATATTATATTTTTAAAGTTATTTCAGATGGTTTAACGTTAGCCTTTTAAGTATTGAGCAATGAATTTTTTTATAATGTCATAAATTTAGTTTGTAAAACTACTTTTACGTCTACTTGCTTAATTTTTTTTTGAATTTAAAAACTCTATACACTTCTTTTTTTCTTTTTTAAGTTTTCAAAGTTTCATTTTTTTTAGTATTTCAATTAAAATTTTAAACTTCGCTAATTTTTGCAATCTTTGTTGTTCAAATCTTTTTAAACACAAATTGCATGTTAGTTAGCCCTAGTAGTTGTTTTAAATAAAATTTTAATTGTATTTCATTACTAAGAAGTATAAAAACATTTTCAAATTTTAATCATATTAATAAGTTTAAATAAAAAGTTCAAAATTTCGTACTTTTATCTGTATTTATTTCCGTAGTGTATAACTTAAAAACTGTTGTATTAAGAGCTAATGGTTAGAAATTTGATCACTTATTTTATAAAATTTTCAGTTTAAGACTTAGCTTTTATTCCAAAACATACTTAACTACTGTATGTAAGTAACAGGTTTTTAAACTGTTTAAATTATTTTGAGTGAAGTTTGTAAAAAAACTATCATAGAATTGTTTGAATAATTTAGTTCTTAAATTAATAAATTTGTCATTTTATTATTATTATTTTTAAAGCTAAAACTATTTAAAAGTTATATGGTTCAAACTAAATCTATAATCGCATGTATGGTGCAGATAAGATTTTACGGAATATCTAATTTTTTCTAATTTTAGATGCTATATGCTTTAAAATTGTGCAACGCAGTTTTTATTTAGAATTGTGCAATATACTTTAATACTGTTTAGACCGTAAAAATCTTTATACTTAAATTTCAACAAATTATTGAAATGAATAATTCATAACTGTGTGTACGTAGTACGGGACCACTTTTCTAAACTTAAATAAGGCCAAAGTGGTAAAATTGTCTTTTTGGAACTATATATAGTTCTCTAAAAAAAAATCCGCAGACATAAATAAAAATAATACTTTTTTGAATGACAAAAAAAAAAACGCTCAAAATAATTTGGTCCGAGGACGTAGTATACGAAAAACCATTCGGTTATGGAGTAGTAAACACTAATTTGATAGTGTAACGACTTGTTTATAAAAGTTGTACATAAAATGTATACTTTTACTTTAATAAGAATGTTCAAATTAAGCTCTCTGTGATTCAGAAAAAAATAGTAAAGTGCTAAAAACTACTACTCGTCAAATGACGAAATCAATTGTTTTTAAAACGTAATCTCAATTAAAGTATATAGTACTCAGCTCTGCCAGATTTTTTTTTTCAAGAGTTTCAGATAATATACAACGTAAATTATAAAATCAACAACTATAAAGTGTTAAACTTTAGTTTATCGTTAATTTAAACTGCGTTGGATTGATATTAAAATTGAAAGCTAGAGTTTACTGAATTAAGTTCTTAAGTTTTACCATTACTCATACGCAGTAAATAAAATTTAAAAAACTTAAACTGTTCAAAAATCATTGCTAATTAACACACACAACTGAGACTTACCTTGTACCATAAATCTTGCTTTTTCTGAACAAAAAAAAGCCAAGTTGATTTTATAACCTGACTTAATGTTATACCAAGTAATACAATACTCATAAACACAATAATACAATAATAAAGTAAATATTCTAATGTTTTTTGTTGAATTAAGCTACTAATTTATTTTGTGTACGATCTAATATGAAGTTAGAAGGTGAAACATTTTTTATTTATTTACGTTAAAAAAAACTTTATCACAAAAAATAGACTTTTATTTCTAAACATAAATTAGTACAAATACTGTTTATGAGTTTTTTTTAAGCATGTTCAAGACGTATAACTCTAGTTGATTCTAGAGTTTTTTGAGAAAAAGTATTAATTTGTTCTATTTTCAAGTAAGGTCGATATAGTTTTTATTTTTTCTTGTGATTACTAACAATTTTTATATACTTCTTATATTGCACAGGTTTAAGTATAAAAAAAAAGATTTCTGATTTAATATTATTTAGTTATTATAGTGCACAAAAGTTCTAAACTTTACATCTTAAACGATATCGTGATTTTTTTATTTTGTTTTGACTGATCTGTCTAGATTATCAGATTATGAGGTCAGTTTGACATTAATGATATGGTATACTTATTACCCGCATTTATTTAATTTTATTTACTGCATTTTCAGGTGCTATTTTTAGATATATGGAATTATATTTTTATAGTTCTCGCGGTTTTTTGTGGTTTTTGATGTCAACATTTCAAATAAATACTTGTCTGTCGCAATTTATTTCTAGTTAAAGT
This sequence comes from Thalia democratica, assembly GCF_965202585.1. NCBI lineage: Eukaryota > Metazoa > Chordata > Thaliacea > Salpida > Salpidae > Thalia > Thalia democratica. Next base: position 21,771,831 of record NC_139173.1, on the reverse strand, counting down.
TTATTAATAGAAAATTTATATATATGATTTATTAAAAATTTGACACACTTTGATAAAGAGTGAAGAAACTACGATACGATTTTTGTAAATTTTATGTCGTTCGGAGTATAAAAATGAGATTAAATTTATTGATTATAAAAGTACTACAAAACTTACTTGTTACTATAACTGATATCTATTTCGGCCACCATCAACAAAGTTAAGATGTTCGCTACAATTAATAAGAAACTTCACCACACGACCAACAATAACAGCATCCACCAATTGTTTAAAATTAATTGCATAAAACTATTCTTTAAAGATTTATGAAATTTTATAATTGCTTAAACTGCAAGGAAAAAAACTTTTTAAATTAGTATTTTCTATTAGAAACTTAATCTAGTTTCAAATATTTATAATAGCTGTACTAAACTATAATTATGAACTAATAAATTAGAATACTCAATATAAAGATGTAATATTACAAAAATGACGCAGTTTGAAAAAAAACGAGTTTTATTTTCACTTATACTATTTTTGATTAGTTTATGAGCTCGAAGTTTAATTATTGCTTTAATAAACTATAACAATATTTCTAATTAAGTACTAAAAAGTTGTGAATTGTATGTTGACACTCTCGTAAGTCAAATTGAATTAAACTTGATAAAGATTTAAATTATTACCCAAAAGCCTAAAAGCACGAAATATTTTGTTGTATTTAAGATAGGTTTTAATAAAATCTTCATAACTTTTCTTTTGATATTTGTATATGCTAAGAATTTTTAGAGTAGTTTTTAGAACTTAAAGTAAGTATTGTAAGTTAGTTATAAGAAATATAGAAATTTATAAAATTACAACAAAGCAGTTGAAATGTAGTTTTTTTTAAATTGTAGCATTGTAAATTGAGAAGTTTTGTTTCAAATTAATTTAACTACTACAGTCTTTATAAAAAGACAATAACTAAAGTTATCTAAAAATTTTAAATCGAGCTTTACTTATTTTTACGTTTTAGAAATCTTATTATCCATTTTAAAACTTTAGCAGTTTTATGCTATTTTAAAAGTTTCTTACCGTTTCAATAAAATAAAACCAAATTAGGTAACTAATCTATATGGCATAATTTGTCGACAAACATAAGCTAAAAGTTTTACTATGAAATGATTATATTGTAATCTTAATTTACTTTATCTATATTATTGCTTTTCGAGCTACAATAAAAAAAAAGTATTTTAGAAATTATTTAAATATAATGGTTTATTTGACTTTTTAAGTTCCAGTTGTTAAAACCAATTAGTTTTACTTACTTGTTTAATAAACTTTGTTTTTAGTTGAAACTCTACTTAATATGTTTTAAAAGTTATTTTGATTTGTATTACTTTATCATTTTAATGCGAAAATATACTATTGTTATATGTATAAATTGTAAACATCTGATTTTGAAAATATTAAAAGGTGCTGATGTTTATTTATTTTACAAAGTACTTAAAAAACTTATTTGAGTAATTTTTGAAGCTTATAAAAAATAATTGAGTTGCTTTAAGGCTTTTTTTTTGTGATTTTAGTTGCAAAATCTTTTTTTATGTCGAAAATAATTGTTTTTCTCGTATTTAAATCTTTCTCTGTAGAGATTTTTCTTTTAACATCTTAATCGTGTAAATATTTATCTAAAACCGTTTAAACAAAGCACATATGCAATTTCAAACAAGCTTTAATTAATGTGCATTGATTGATCCGTTTAAAGTAGCTGATCGTGCGGTGAGACTTGATTGAGATATATATTTATTTCCATATTGTTAAGTTCCACTATCGAACTATGGCCGTCGTTTTATGAATTTTGATATTTTTTGGTGTTTTAAGGCATTTCGTCTATAAAAGTTAAGTTTTGTTAAGTTCAACCATCGAACCATGGCCGTCGTTGTAAGAATTTTGATATTTTTTGGTGTTTTAAGGCATTTCGTCTATAAAAGTTAAGTTTTGTTAAGTTCCACCATCGAATCATGGCCGTCGTTATAAGAATTTTGATATTTTTGGTTTTCCACGGCATTTCGTCTATAAACATTGTTATTTCAAGCAAGTAGTTATCCGCAACACGTTGTTGCTACTTAAAGTTAAATTTAAGTAATATTAATTATTGCTTTTACAGTGAGAAAAACTAGTTAAAGAAGGAGAAGAATAAAATATTTGGTAAAATTGTTTATCGTTATGGAATAAAATTGAGCCACCTAACATTTTTATAATTTTAAACTTTGTTATGAAAAAAAACTTTTAACTCGTAAAATATTTTACGTCTTTTAATATAAGAAAATTTTTCTTAATCTAACTACAAACATGTTTCAAACTCTAAAAAAACATAATTTGTCTGTATACCTATGTTGTAAACACTCTAAAAATCAAAAAAAAAATTATTGAGAAGTAGTTTTCTGTAAATTTTGAAATTAAAAACACTAATCAAAGTAAATAACTAGTAAATTTAGACAAGACAAACACCTAATGAAATTTAATTAAATCAAAATTTGTGTAAAGGTTGATAAAATATTTAGCATGACAGTTGTAATCTATTTTCCAACGAAAAAATATTATTCAGTTACGTTTGGTAACAAAAAAGACTAGCTTAAACTTAATTTACATTAGTAGAATAATAAAATAAATTTTCATATTTATGTATAATATTTTATATTGTTTTATTAGAATTTTTCTAACTTAAATGCTTCCTTTTGTAAGTGAACTAACTGAATGAGTTGATTTTGTAACTAAAAATAAGTTTCTAAAAGTTTAGAAGCAAGACTATAGTACTACCAATTACTTTTTAAAACTTGCTTTTTATATTAATCGAAAAATCGTAGCTAAAATTTTGATTTATAAAAAAAATTTGTTGTACAAAAATCAAATGCCATATTAGTTAAGAACAAATAAAGTTCAAATAAATATTCTTTATAGCCAAGTTTTTAAAACTTAATTAATTTAGTATATAATTTTTAATTAAAGTTCTAGATTATTTTGTTACATACTTATTAAAATAATACCTGAGGTTTTTATAAAATTTCAAAACAATATACAAAAAAAGTTATTTAGTTGTTCTAGTTTTCTCATTATTAAAATAAAACTTTAGTAACAAGACAATTTTTAGATTTTGATAAATAAAAAAAAAACCAGCGTATCATTATTTTTCTGATGTATTCTATGTTACAGTCTCTATATAATTAATTTAAAATGTAAATGACAACTTAAAATTTGTAAATAAAAATTTTAAGTTTAGACACTTAGTTTAATACTGATAGTTTTAAATCAAACGTTAAAGTATTAATAAGTTTAAAGACAACTTTCAGAGAAAAAAAAAAGAAGTTATCAAAATAAAGGGTAGAGGCCTTTAAAAATTTTAAACTTAAATGAATGAAAGTATTTTAATATGTTTAAAGTTGAGTTTAGAAATAAAATTGAAATAGAAATTTGTGATTATGAATTCAAATTAATGCTAATGAGTGAAAATAAAAATTAATTTAAAAACTTTCAGCACTATTTTATATATCGAAAAACAATTAGTACAAAATTAGGTAGCTGATAAAAAATTAAGTGGCAGAATGTTTCTACTTTATGTTTTTACTGTTTTCGTATTTGATAAAGGTTTTTACGCTTTATTTAATTACAGTTTTATTGAAATATATAAAGTCAAAGGTTATATAAGCGGACTTAATACACAACAGTATTGAGTAAGTTTTTTGTTTGAACAATAAAAGCTTTGATAGTCAGAAAAACCACTGTATTTAAATTAAATGTATCTTGTTACAAATATTTCTTTGTTTGTTCCCTTCAGTTACAGTCCTAAATGTAACTTGTTATTATAATTTTGTGTAATACACTTTTAAATCGAATTTTTATTCAAATTAAAGATAAAAAGACGAAACGTAAAAAAATATTGAAGGTTACATAGAAATACTTAAATAATTTTATTGAATTATATAAAATCAGATACTTTATCTGTAAAAAAACATTTTAAATTACAGTATCACTATTCTAAACGTTAAAGATACAGTTCATGAAACTAAAATTTAATCAGAATTGTTGCATTATATTTACACTTCATCAATTTAATATCTAAATCTAACAAAAAAAATATGTTAAGTAAAATTACTAGAGCCTATACTCAAGAATTTAAATATCCTAAGTTTGTCACATGCTTAATATGCAGACAACATTCAAGTTTTTAACTAAGAGTAAAAACCTTAAATATTTATCTTTAATGTGAACAGTAGTTTGAAATTATATTTCACTGTTTACAAATGCATTAAACATGTTTTAAATGTTTTTAATAAATCCTATATTAATTGTTTAAACTCTTTATTCTAAAGCAAAATGTTTCGATTTGAAAAAAAAAGTTCATTAATTATATTAGTTTTTAAAAAAAGTAGTGGTATGCACTTTTAATTATTTACTATATTACTAAATTTCATACCGTAAAAACATATCTTCTCTAAAAAATCCTGTTTTCCTTGTACAACATTATAATCAGATTTTACAAAAAAAGAAGATAATGTCACATTATTGATAATTTTCATCAAACGTTCAAAAGACTTGTTAAAAATAGACTTTTGTTTGAGAATTGCTATACAGAGGTGTTATAAGTTTAAACTTCATAAAAAATGATACAATAGCAATTCTAAACCAGTAATTTTGTTTCTATAATTTAATCAAAGTTTATTACTTTACCCGTTACCTAATACATAATTATTTAATGGTTTGTTTTTTTTTATGTTTGTCATAGAAAGTAACCAAAAAAGATTTTATTTTAAAATATCTAATTTTTTGAACATTAAAGCATTTAATAGTTTTCAATATTAAAATAAAAATTATTATACTACTTATGGCGTACAAAATTTTGTTTAATTTTATTTGTTTTTGACGAAAAGGTTTAGTAAAGATATTTTAAACGAAAAAAACAAAACGGTAATATTTTTATGGAACTAAATACCCTTTAAACTAATATATAAACTGTTTTACTTACTTCTAACAGCTTTAATATTACAAAATAAAATAGAATAAACAAAGCTTTTAAAATATTTTAACTGTAAAGTTTTATAATTAAACATCGGTTAGTGATTTGAATCGACTTGATGAAACTTTTGTTATAATATTATTTAGTTTGGTTTTGTTTCTGTTAAATTTTAGTCGTTTCAAGATGCTTATATATTAGGTTTATATATATTTTTTTTAAGTTTAATATAATAAAATAAAAAAAATTGCTATTATCAAAAAGAATTCACTGAAAAAATTATGTCATAAAATTGTTAAAATTATAAAAACATATGTAATAACAAAGTTTTATAAAGTCTAAAGTTTTCACAAAATTTATAAAAATGGTAATCGATAACATTTTTAATCTAAACTGAAATAAAATTGCACAACTAACACATAATTTTACATAAGGCCGTAATATATTGAAAACTTTTATAACATATTTAATTTATACGAAAGACTGAAAAACCACAAAAAATATATGTTTCATAAAATCAAAATTATAACATTTGTTGTATAATTTATAGTTTTTTTACAGTTATAAATAAATTTAATAGCTTAGATAAATTACTAAGTTTAATCTAAATGGCAAAAGTTATACAACTTTGTGATTAACTTGCCGAAACTTACTTATTAAACCAGTTATACGTTGAAATTGTATTAGCTTGTGTTAAGTTTGAGAAGATAATGTTTAAAAATAGCTTGATAAAATATTACCAAACTGAAAAAATTTGAGTGAATTTTAAACAAGTAGTATAAAACGTGTTTATTAAGTTTTTACAAAATTAGTTGAAGCTTTTTAAAACATTCAAGCAAAAAATATATTTTTTTAATGTCAAAAGTTTATTTAACGATTGCTACTCAGCTGACACTGTTTCACCTAAAAGGTTCTTCAGAGCTTTGAGTAACAATAAAAATAACATGAGGCACACAAATATATAGTAAATTAAGTTAAGAGAAAGTAATTAGTAATTAATTAGTCATTATAACTTACTTAGGTAAATTTAAGGGAAATATATAGGAAAACATTTTTTTTTTCATTTTACAGTACCTGATAAAAAACTGAGTAAAACATTTGTCAAAATTAAATAATATTAATAAATAAAAAACTCAACGAGAAATAAAATAAATAAACCTCAGGGTAGTATGATAAACATAAAGAAAGGTGCAATAATAACTAATAATTAAGAAATAACAAGATCTAAAGTTTGGGAACATAGAAAATAACTAACTTTTTATTTAAAGTATTTAATTCTATCCGCTTTAGCAATGTTTATTCCTTCTAGATTGCAAATTAAACAATTATCTGTTTTTTTAGTACTGAGCTGCGGATTTTATATAGAATTTGCCATCAATTTCAGAGAATTTGATGTTATTTGATACAGCGAATTTAGCCAGGGGTGTTGCTTAAGATTTCTAGAAAAAACTATACTTGTGTTGTTACTATTTTGTTTTGAAAGAAACACCGGTTGAACCGACGTATTCTTTATCTTTGACCGTGGCTTTGTATTACCTTTAAAAGGTATTTAACATTAAATGGGATATTGAGCTTAGTTGTACAGTTGCACATTTTATCCGTTTTGCTTGCTGCTTCTTAAATTTTTTTTATTAAGAGAGTTGATGATATTTTACATGTAAGGTAGACAATTATACGAAAGTTTAATTGTATTTCTATGAAAAGTTTTATGGAACTTATTGATTTTGGAAAAATTTAGGCGAACAAGACCCAAAAGTTTCTTTCAGATATTGTTTCTTAAAAACTTGCAAAAGTGAGGATTAAAATATAAGATTTTCTTGGGTCTGTTGATTTCTTATGTTAGATTTAAAGCTGTTTTTCTCATAACCTTAAAGTTTATCATGACCATTTAAATTTAATGCTTTGCTATAATCTTTCTTGATGCTATTAGCTGTCTTCTCCTTGCTAGAGAGCTTGCTTATTATGTTATTAATAATCGAGCTTATCCTTTTCGTATAATTTCAGGATGGTTAGACCCATTTTATAAGTACTTTATGTTGAATTATCCTTTTTGTATGGTGCAAAAATATTGCTACTTAAGTTCATGCTAATATATAAAAAATCTGTTCGGATTAAATTACATTCTACAGATATCCTTAATCCGTGGGTTTTAAAGGTGCCTCTTATTCTTTATGTTGTTGTTTTGTTTTTGCATTTGTACCTTTTTAAAATTGCAAGACAGTCGTCACGATATTGGCCAAATGATAGAAAACTATTTATAGAAAGCTAAATAAAATAAAATGCAACGTCCTATTAAGTCGCAGATTTTAGAACCCATATAACTGCCCATAGGAACGTTGAAGTTACTGGTGTCATATTTCTTTACCCATTCCGTACCATTAGAATCGGATAGAACACTCATGCAAGAGTCAATTATTATTCTTAAATTTTACGGACTTATTTTATTCAAGTTTTCTGCGAATATTAATGCATTGGTTTGTTTATTATTTGTAATCGAACGGTAAAACTTCTTAATATTAAACTTCAAAAATTCAGTTTTGTCTTGTATCTTATTAAACCAATCAATTACCTCAAAGGAATTCTTCCACTGAATTAAGTCCGTTTTTAATCTAATACTATTTCTTTTTTGTCAAGTATCGTTTTGGCAATATTGTAATATCTGATTTAATCGTATTAATTAATCTGAATTCCAATAAGTTGGGAAAGTTTGTTTAAAGTCTTTAGCTGTTATAAAGTACTTTTTTGATGGAGTTTTTTTATCTTGCAATTGATATTCAATTCTTTGACTATTGATGCTACTTTAAAACTACGTTGTATTGTGCATGATTAGGGGGTTAAGAAATTTTTATTTTATTAGTTTTAATCAGTTTTGCTAGTAGAATTAACATTGTCAGTTTTATCACTAGAAAAACTGTAAAAACTTTGAAAACATCTTTTTCCAATTAACTTACCTTAAAGTTAGTTAAGCATATAATTATAATTACTAGTTACTTTCTCATTACATGATCTTACTATATATTTGTGTGCTTCATATTTTTTTTATTGTTACTTAAAGCTCTGAAGAACCTTTTAGGTGAAACAGTGTCAGCTGAGTAGCAATCATTGAATAAACTTTTGATAATTAAGCTCTTTAAAATTTAACACTTTATATCATAAAGCTTTACAACTTATGTAACTTTTTAATATCTTACCAATAAGAATAATACTTTAACTAAAAATATTAGAATATATGTATAATTACACTTATACTTAACTTTTTATTGTTAGTTTAATGGACTTAATAACTCAATAAATATTACAAAAACCAAATTTTCAGTTTTTTTAAAGACTAGGTCTAATATTTTACATAAATTAAAATTCTCTGTTTTTTGCTATTATTAATCATAGGTTACATTTAAACAAAAAAAAACTCTTCAAAACGATTTTGACTAAGGCTTTCGAAAAGTAAATGTTTTATGCATAAATTCAGATTCAAGGTTAAATGATTTCAAATTAGTTTTTTATAATAATTCATATAAGATAGCGTAGTCCTTAATTGATTTAGTACGTTATTAGTCTTAAATTGTGTTAAAATTAGTCGAATAATTGTAATTAATTTAAGTAAACAGTCCTCAAAAAACAAATATAGTTTATGTATATTATGTGCCTATTTTAACTTATATAAATCTTTTTTTGTCATCAAATACAAGATGAGGTTTATTAAGTTTAATGGAAACATTGAAAAAAAATTAATATAATTCCTAGTAGTTTTACATTACAAAATAATTCAAGTGTTTTTTTGATTATGTCTAAAAACTTTGAAAAAAATTACTTTTGCTTGCTTTGAAAATACATTTAATAAAATAAATCGTTTTTGTTACTTGTAAGTTGTTCAATACGACTTTAAGTGGTTTGCCTATAAAAACAAGATAAATTATAGGTCGTGTTTACTTTAAATACTAGATTTTTTTATTTGTTCACCTTGTATACAGAATCTATTTTTACTAAACTATCACTGTACTAAAAATATAAAGTACTCCATTCTTCAAACCATAAGTGTGCACTGTGTATATGCATTCTATGATTTAGCTTGAATTCTCTGCATTCAATGATCTGTTTAAAAATAACTAATTATGAGATAAGATTGATTGAAATGAAAATATACACTGATATCCGTTTTTTGTTTTATTTGTTGGAGGTATTATGTTTGGAACTCGGGCTTAGTGGTTTCAACCTTGCATTTTGGTTTTCAGTTTTATTATTTCAAATAAATAGCTGTCAACCGCACAGTGATGCTACGAAATATAATACTTTGTGAGATATTTCGCAATTTTGTTTTAGATTAATCGGCGAGCAAAGTTTATAAAAAAATAAGATTTTATATTGAATGAAGCAAATTTCTTTTAGGAATAAAGTTGAAATACCAAATTTATTTACTTTTGATACTTACTTAAACTTTACTTACTACTTAAACAGTTTTTATAATTTATGCCTAACATTCCTATTAATATATTTCAAAAAATTTTGTTTAGTTTTTTATTTGAGTATTTAATCAATTGACAGCATATTTAGATTTAGGCTGAAATAAATGGTACGTTTAAACTATTCAATATATAATATATCTATTGAAGAGTTGTAGCATTAATTTCAAAACAGTAAGCTTTTAGAATCCTAGCAAAAAACTTGAAATAAGCATTTAAAGAAATTTTCAGTGAAAACTCAACTATTTATTCGGTATTAATAAGTTGAAAGCTTAAACTTGATATGAAAAAAAAACTTTATATATAAGATTATAATTTTGTCGTTTTTTGAAAATTCTAACCATGTTTTGTTCAGAACTAAATCAAGAAAGCTTATTACTTGACTCGTTAGTTATCGTAACTATTTATATGATTTTTAAGCTTATTATAAGAGTTTTTAAAGGTAAACATAAAAAAATTAGCTTAAATATATATAACTTTAGAAAAAAAATATTGTTTAAGGTTTTAGTTATGAATAATTTCTACATAGTTTATAAAACTTTAAGTTTATATACAGCTTGAATACAACTATAGTTTGATATAGTTATAAAACAGTGTACATTTATTAAAATTTACTTTTTTTTTGCATGAAAGTGTTTATTGATTAAATGTGATTGTGATTAGTTCATTCTTTGTTATAGAGTTTGTATAACAATAAAAAGTAATAAAAAATACAATTTAAAATTGTAAAGAAATACTGCTTAGTTTTTGATAGCTTGAATCAGCTTAAAAACGATTTAGTTGTATTTTAAAATATTTTGTTAACTTTCTTAAGGTTTTTTTTAATTCGTTACCTCACATAATAAAAAAGATCATTTTTATGTTTTTAAACACATACAATACATACTTTTACTCTGTAGAGCTTTTAATTTTTAGTAGCAGCGATAAACCGTAAGTCAATTAAGTAGATGCATACAAAAGCATAGAATCTATACGTTCATCGTTATTGTAAAAAAATATTGCTTTAAATCTTGAAAATAAAATGCACGAAAAGTATTCGTTTTAAAAATACTTTGTAATTACAAAGTGTGAAAGATTGTCGATCGTTGTAATTTAAAATGCACTAAATTATCTTTTTAAGTTGCTTCGACGTGATAATTGATAATTGTTCTAAATTCAAGTCTAAATTATTTCGAAACTTTAAATTTCTCCTTGAACTCGATTTACTTTCAAAGAATTAAAACGGTTAAATGAACTCATATTGTTTTCAGCAGTTTATACATACTTTTTCTGCGCAAAGCTGCAATACCACAATAACTATGTAATCATAAAAAGTTTTATATTTTTTAGTTAACTTTTCTAAAATTGATATAAATTTTATTATTTTATTCGTTTTTTCTATGACCGCAATATACAAAAACTAAATTAGTTTCTAAAAACTTACATTCAGTTTCATTGTATGAAAACCTGTTTTCATATATAAACTGCTAAAATACTAACTTATATAATAATTTATGTCTAATAAAATTGTATGTTGTAATTTTAGTTACATATCCAAGTGCACTTAACATCTATGAGGTTTAAATAAAAAAGTAGCTGTTATAAAATATTAAACTTAAAAATTGAAAATTTAAAAACTATTAAGTAAAATTTGATTCAAATGGAATTTTTTTTTATTATAAAAACCATTGAATAACCCTTACTGCTAAAAAAAATTTAACACCTTCTTCGATAAAAATACCTAAACATTGTTTCATAAAGCTTGACAAATGAAAATTCAGTTTTATTTTGCACTCAATCAGAGTATATACATAATTGCTAACTTAGTTGTCCTCTATTTATAGAACTAGTTTTTCTCGTTTAACCGTATAATAAATTAAGGTATTTTTAAATGAGAAAATTTATGTTAATAATATTTTTTAATTAAAAAAAAAGCTTAACATTTATTTTAGCTTCTTAAAAACTGATTTAAAAGTAGCTTTATAACAGTATTTTCATGTTTTAAACCTCTAATTAAAATTCAATAAGTCTGGTTGTGTGCGTTTGTTTTTCATAACAATGGAATAAACATGTAAAATTTTATAAGCAAAAAATTAAATAACAGCACTTTAATGTGTTTATAAAAATAACAATCATGTATTATTCTAAATTAAATACTAAAATTTTAAAATTAAAGACTTTAAAACTTTATATAAGTTACTTGACTTTATATAAAACGTATAGTTGAAAGTAATTTGCAACACGTATTTTTAAAATTTAAATTCTGACAAAGAAACAATTGGATTTAGTCTTTACTATAAACTCATTCTCCATAATTTTTATAATTACTATATACAAATACAGCTGCTTAAAATATTTATTGATGTCTAGAAATGCACGTAGTTATTAAAACTTTTAAAAGTTTTTTTTCAGTTATATGAAAGCCAATAAAAAAAAGTAAAATAGAGTGCTTTAAAACTTTTTATATTTCATTACTTTAAATTTTATGAACTTAAATTTTTCTTTAAAAATTTTTGCACTAAAAAGTTAAAGTCAAGACATAGTAATTGTTACTTATAGATATTTTTATCGTGATTTGTTCAATTTATCAGTAAAGTGTAGTCATTAAACTTATAATTACACAAACTTTATGTTTTAGTTTTCTAAACACACGTATATGTTTGAAAAATGTTTAGTCATACTTGATATTAACATCAACTTTTATTAAAGATTCGTATAAAGCTAAAATGATTTCATATAAGCCATATAAGTCTTATATGACGTTCTTATCTTTTTGAAAATCATAGTACGAATTCATAGCATTTTAAAAAGTTGTCATGTGATTTATTTTAGTTGATATATCTTACGATTATAATTAGAAACTTCAAAACCTATTTGCTGTTTTCATATTAAAAAAACTTAAAAAAAGAAATAATATGTACTTTAGCTGAATATTTGGTTTTAATATGAATATCAATGAACAGTAGTTTATTACTAAAAATATAAAAAAAAATACTGATAATATTATATTTTCAAAGTTATTTCAGATGGTTTAACGTTAGCCTTTTAAGTATAGAGCAATGAATTTTTCTATAATGTCATAAATTTAGTTTGTAAAACTACTTTTACGTCTACTAGCTAAATTTTTGTTTGAATTTAAAAACTCTATACACTCCTTTTTTTCTTTTTTAATTTATTGAGTATTTCAACTTAAATTTTAAACTTCGCTAACTTTTGCAAACTTTGTTTTTCAAATCTTTTTAAACACAAATTGCATGTTAGTTAGCCCTAGTAGTTGTTTTAAATAAAACTTTAACTGTATTTTATTACTAAGAAGTATAAAAACATTTTCAAATTTTAACCATATTAATAAGTTTAAATAAAAAGTTCAAAATTTCGTACTTTTATCTGTATTTATTTCCGTAGTGTATAACTTAAAAACTCTTCATTTAAGAACTATTGGTTAGACATTTGATCACTTATTTTATTCAATTTAAGACTTAGCTTTTATTTCAACACATATTTAATTAGTGTATGTAAGTAACAGGATTTTAAACTGTTTAAATTCTTTTGAATAAACTTTAAAAAAGAATATCTTAGAACTAATTGAATAATTTAGTTCTTAAAAAAGTGTCATTTTATTATTATTTTTAAAGTTAAAAACTGTTTAAAAAGTTATATGGTTCAAACTAAATCTATAATCGCATGTATGGCGCAGATAAAATTTTACGTAATATCTAATTTTTTCTTATTTTATTTGCTAAATACTTTAAAATTGTGCAATACAGTTTTTATTTAGAATTGTGCAGTATACTTAAACACTGTTTAGATCGTAAAAATCTATCTACTTAAATTTCAACAAGTTATTGCAATAAATGTTTCGTAACTGTGTGTACGTATTTACTTTGTTTACTAAAATTTATATTTATACACCATATATATAATTATTGAACTTACATTAAAAAATGTACTTCAAACAACGAAATGTTGAAACAGCCAAATAACCTATGATTGCTAAAAAACAACAGTTTCACTTTTATCAAGTAATCAAGTATTCTGTTATACACGAAGTGAATTTCTAACTAAAAACCATAGAATTTTTAGATAGTCTGTTGTACGATAAAAAAAGACACTCAAAATATTTGGTCCCAGGAGCTGGTGCACGAAGAACCTTTCGGTTATCGGGTCGCACACCAACACGGTTATCGGATCGGATACCAACACGGTTATCCGGTCACCTTTTAACGTCTTGTCCAGGACAATACTACGATAGGTGATTTAATTTGAAAAATTATATAACTTATTTTAAACTTAAACAGAAAATTTACAACCATAAATACACCTGTTCTTTTTAGATTTATATTAAATTTTATTTATGTTAAAATACAGAAATATTTTCTAAGCAGGTGTTAGTTGAAATTGTGTGTTGCTTAGATTATTTAATTTACAAAACTTTTATAATCCGATTTAGGTTTAATACTTGAAACCAGTATATTTTTTGAAAGTTTTTACTATAGAACTAAATAGATTTGTTTAATCTGTAACAAATTAAAATTGTTTGGTTTGAGTATGTATTTATTATATATGTATATTTTTAAATATTTAAAGCACATGTTATACTTAGTAGCTGCAGATAAATTGATTTGAAAACTAGTGTGTAAAGTAAAATTTTTTTTTTAGTCTAAATTAATCAGTAATTATTAAACAACTTGGTCTTTAATATAGGTTAAGGCATATCAGTTTTATTCATCTCGCAGGTACAACTGTACTCTAAACTAGGCTTTACCCTCGAAATACCAAAAGAATGCTTATAATAACTTCAATTCAACATTTTTTTGAGGTTCTTAAATATAAATTGAAGCAAATGATCAAGTTATTTTTAGTATTTTATATTATTTTTTTTTATATATTATTGATTAATGTTTTATAAATATTCATTTAAAATTTCTTTGAACCTTGGTAATAACTGTGAAAAAAAAAACTTGACTCTTTTTGATGTCAGTTTTAATTTTCTTATTCCTGTGTAAAAATCGTTTTCATTCAGCTAGCAGCAAAACTTAAAACTCTCTAACAAAAACCGCAGTTATATGCAACATATATGTTACAATTTTAATTCAATCGCTTTGATGATTTAATTAAAGTAGCTAAATGTCAATTGGATTAAAGTTATAATGCATATCACTTATTTTCCTTTGTCTGCTACATCCGTCAATACTGTTGTTGGAATTTTACCATGCACTGTGGTATTTAATTGTAGTGTTCCAGGTAAACAGTTGTCTGTTATTTTATAATGCTAATCATAGTTATTATTTGTATAAATATGTTATTAATTATGGTGAGCAAGAATAGTTTAAAAAGTATAAGGTTACGGTTTTAGTAGATATTTATTGTGTTGAAATAAAACTTGACTACTAAAACCATGATTTAAAAAAAAACTTAGAGACTTATAGCTGATACTTTGCATAAAGGGACTTTTAAATGTTTAGAATATGATATATCAACTACTCTTTTTAGTGACATTTTATTATAAATATCTATTGATTGTACCCTTAAAAACACTAACTAAAACCTTTAATTGTTAGCAGTCTTGTATCTAGCAAAACGTATAAACCGTAATTATTAAAAGCTAGAAAAAAAGACAAGATCAATAAAGCTTTGTTAAAATACAAAGGTACCAAAATAATTGGTAGAAAAAATGTATTTCTTGTTTTTTTACTTAAAGTAAATTAACTATCTAACAACAATATAAAACTTAAATCATAGTAGAAATGTGTTCAAAAGTTATAAAGTAAAATTTATACTATATTATATCTTATATAACGTTAGAACTATTTTAAGAACAATATGCTTATTTTTTAATCTAATTAAGGTCTAACACCTTTCCCATTACCTAATACCTAATTAATTTTACGGCTTTACAGTTTAAAAGTATATTTTGAAAAGAACTTAGCAGGCTATTAATTACAGTAACCTCTCGCTTATTTACGCACATTGTGTCCACAGAAAAAGTGCGTAAAGGTATGAGAGATCGTAAAGAAACGAGAGGTACCAACTATACTCACTATAATGGCTGTTTTTTAATATTGCTTCTAGTTAAAAGCAGACTGGGCACTTTCCCACTTTTAATTATTTGTTTACTTTATTTATAAATATGAAAACAACAGATAAAACTATACATATATTAAAAAATAGGATTTGAATTTCTATAAAGTAATAATACGAGTAGAAATAATTTTACTATTTTAATAATAAGTAGAAATTATTTTTATCTTTATTTATATGTGACATTTATACTTTATTCTACTTAGCAAGTTCAATTTATAATTAAGCATTTCTTTACAATTATAAAAAAGTGTTTATTAATATATAGGGCAAGACTGCTGTATTTTTTCTTTGTGTTTTAAACTCTCATTATTTCATTATACTTTCATTATTAAACACAGTCATGTTTATTTCAGAATTTTGATTTAATCTCTTATTGTTAACAAAATTTCTGATCTACTGAGGTATAACTAAATGTCTATCAATTAGTCAAGGAACATACATTTACAAAGTCTAAAGATATAGAGAGGTGTATTAGCATTCAAAAACATATTTTAATTTAAAAATATACATTAAACCTAATTTGTGCAATATTAAAATAATTAAATTTTTAATTTTCTGAATTTTATAGAATATTAAACGATATAAAACTTATAAAATAATTAAAAAAAAAAAGAATTCGAAACAAAGTCTGCAACTATAAAATTTATATATTTTTTCTTTAACTTGTCAAGACTTGGTGTATACTGATATATGTCTAAAAACTCATAACATTTACAACGTCTTTAATTACAATTATTATTCCGATTATGGCAGTTTTAATACTGAATGCATTAAAACCACTATGAACTTTTTATAAAGATATTTAGAATGTTATTAAGATTAAAAAAACAATATTACTTATTTTAAACTTAAAACATAAATAAGTTATAATGCATATCACTTATTTTCCTTTTGTTTGCAACATCCGTCCATATATTGTTGTTGGAATTTTACCATGCACTGTGGTATTTAATTGTAGTGTTCCAGGTAAACAGTTGTCTGTTATTTTATAATACTAATCAAGGTTATTATTTGTATAAATTTGTTATTAACTATGGTGAGCAAGAATAGTTTAAAATGTTTAAGGTTACGATTTTAGTAGATAGTTATTGTGTTGAAATAAAACTAAACTACTAAAACCATGATTTTAAAACAAACTTAAAGACTTATAACTGATACTTTGCATGAAAGGACTTTTAAATGTTTAGAATAAGAATTATCAGCTTTTTAAATTAGTGAATTTTTTAATTAATATATTTTAGTGACATTTTGTTTTAAATATATAGTGTTTGTACTCTTTAAGACGCTAACTATAGCTTTTAATTGTCAGCAGTCTTGTTTCCAGCAAAAAGTATAAACAGTAATCATTAAGAGCCGTAAAATAGAAAACAAGAACTGTAAAGCTTTATTAAAATTGAACAAAAATACTCGGTAGACAAAATATATATTTGTTCGTTTTGCGTAGAAAATAAATAAAACGTTCAAGAACAATATAACACTTAAAACATACTAAAAATGTATTCAAAACTTATAAACTAAATTTTAGACTATATTTTATATTATATAACGTTAGAACTATTTTAAGAAAAATAAGCTTATTTTTTAATCTAATTAAGGTCTAACACCTTTCCCATTACCTAATACCTAATTAATTTTACGGTTTAACAGTTTGAAAGTATATTTCGAAAAGCACTTAGCAGGCTATTAATTAAATAATTTTTCTGAAGTGCTTAAAAAGAGTATATATAAATTTTTTTAAAGTTATTTTGGAGCACCTCGTGTATTTGTTGAGACAAGCTAAATAATTTCCCAATTGAGCTTTTTTTTAAATGGTATTATATAAATGTCTATGTTATTTACTATAAAATTTCAAAAAATTTACTACATTGTATTATATTAAGTGCTCGATAATAAAATTATGAAATACTCATTTTTTTAAATTCTTTTCGGAGCAGAGTTTGTAACTACAAGGCTTATTTTTTTTTACTTTAACTTGTCAAGACTTTATGTATATCGATCTATGTTAAAAATCCAATAATATTTACAACATCTAGATTTACAATTATTATTTCAATTATGGCAGTTTTAATACTAAATGCATTAAAATAACTATGAACTTTTTACAAAGATATTGTAACAATTTTTAAATTAAATTAAAACAGCTATATTACTTATTTTAAACTTAAAACAGAAAATCTACGACCATAAATAAATACAATTTTTTTTTAAGATTTAAATCAAATTTTATTTATATTAAAAAACACCAATTAATTCTCAGCAGGTGTTAATTGAAATTGTGTGTTGCTTAGGTTATTTAATTTACAAAGCATTTATAATCCGATTTAGCTTTAGTACTTAAAACCAGTATATTAAAAAAAAATTTCCAATAAAACTAAATAGTTTCGTTTTTAATCTGTAACACATTAAAAATTGTATGGTATGGTTGTGTATTTATTATATATGTACTTTGTAAGTATCTAAAATACATGGTATACTTAGTAGCTGCAGGTTGTTTTTTGATAGATCATTAAAAGTCATGTTGAACTGTTTTATTACAATAAAAACTACTCGTTTTGTTCAAAAAATCTTGTTGAAACAATTATTTATACTTTATCTATATTTTTATACTTAAACTTCTTTTCTAGCTTATATTTATAGCGTTTTATATTTTACAACTTTCTAAAGTTTTTAAAACTTAAATAGATTAACTTGCATGTTCAAATTAATAAATATTGTCAAGGTTATATGTTTAAATTTAAAAAAGTGTTTTAAAATATTTTTAACTAATGACTATTTTTTGAGCTTAGTTTTTATCATAATTTAATTCATATGGTTTTTAGCAAAGTTTATATGCTGATACATCTATCACAGCTTTGGAATACTAATAAATAAAACAAATAAAATGTAAAACTTGAAAGTAGTACATGATTCTTTGTCAAAAAACTTAAACTTAATGTTTAATCGTATTATTCTAAAAATAGCTTAACCTTATTTTGAAATAAGCTCTAACAAGTGTTCATTTTTTTATGATTTTATTTAACGTTCAAGTCACATAGAGCGATTTAGAGTTTAAACCATAACTTGTAAAACAAGGCAATTTTTATAAAACAAAACTTAAAACATTTTAATATTTTTTAGCACAGCTTAGAATTATTACTGAGTTTTTGTATTGAAAAATCAAAAACATTGCTTTGATATTTTTTTTACATAAATTAAATTAAATAAAGACACATTTGGCTTCAAACGGCGTTCGGACAAAGTTTCAGCTTTTTCATACCACTTTTCAAACACCCTCGAATAAACACGCACGACACAAACAGTTTTTCCATTATGACGTCATAAAACTACGTCGTCCTCGCCCGGTACGTGTCGTGGCCCATGACCACTCCGACGTCGATCCGCGGCGCGCACTCGCCCGGAACACACACGCACGTCCTGACGACCATGAAGATCTCCTGCACCTTGCTCCCGTTGGGGCACGCGAACTCGATGGACCGGGTGCGGGTGACGTCGGGCTTGCAGCAGAAACCGGGGCAGGAGCGGCAGTGACGGGGCCGGTACTTCTTGGTGGAGGAGCACCCGTTCAGGTGGAGGTGCTCCGGCTCCTTCGACCGCCAAGTCTTCTTGCACTTCTCCAAGGATTTTTTCTGTGAAATGTTTGTTAATTGAACTTTTTGTTTGTTGTGTTTCTATCTGAACAAGAAACTTTATAACTGAAGGTCTCATTAATCGTGTTAGTTATGTGAAACATTGTTTTATAAATTAATTTTTAAATCAGTAAATTTGTATTTGTTTATTTCACTAGTTTGTGATATTTAACTGCAAAGTTTGTTAATTGTTTTGAATGCTTTTTGAAAGAAAAATAGTTTAGTTGATATTGCTTACGGCTTTTGTTTTTGTGAGAAAAAGGTTGTTTATATTTTTTAATTTAATAATACTAATATGTATTTAATATTTTAATATTTAGTTTCAAATAACTGTTTCAGTCTATCCTAACAGTATTAAAAGCAAGGCTAGAACAAACTGTACAAAAATGTGTCCAATTTGATTTAGCTTGCAAATATTTCTGTACATATACAACATGTTTTAATTGATTTTTAAAGCTCAAGCGGTTACATTCTTGGATTACAAGTCTACTGGCGGTCAACAAAACACAAAACTGAAATTAACCATTCTTTAAGTATCTGCTAATAAACAATTTCAAAAATGTACGTTAGTATGAAGCACTAGGTTTTTTAAAATTTAAACTTCAAGACAGAGTATTTTATCTAACATTTTATGACTCTTAAAATACTGCTTAGTAAATACTTACTACCAAAAATTTAAATATTAGTAAAACTAAGGTTTGAATAAATTATACTTACTGTAACAAAATAGTTAAAAACGTAAAGTTCATCTGAATGTGCTTTGATTATTAAAATAAAAGAAAAATAAGTTATAAATTGTTCTAAGCTTTTTAAGGGAAAAGTTAAAATTAATAAAAAAACGTTATGAACAAGCTACATATGTAATTACACAAAAACACATAATTAAAAACTTCCCAATAAAACTTTTACGAGCTTTCTTTATAAGGCAGTAAAATCACTACTTGCTCCTTAAAAATAAAATAAATTTTCGCAAAACAACACGATATTATAGGATGATGAATCACGTCTAGCATTCAATTAGGTGTAAACATGAGAGGAAGTCGGGCGGCTAGACGCCGTACGCTTTCTCGGTTTATACGGGCTTTCTGGGAATAAAAGTTTTAAGTATGTACTTTGGTTGAATTACTGATACGGAAAAGCAAAGCAACAATTTTGTAAGCTTTAAATGCCCGTTGTCTCTGGAAGCTAATTGAATTTGCTTGTGCAAGGTGTAATTTTGTTGCCGATTTGCGTAGGGTTAGAATTTAGAAAGATCGCGAAAACACTTAAGGTGTGAAGTTGAAAAAAAACAACAATTTACAATTTTTTTTATTCGAAATGAAGCCTCGACAAAATTAGTAAGGGTATAAGTAAGTAAATGTTGGATTAAATTATTAAGCGCAAGCGTTACCTTTTATTTGGTCTAATACCTACAAAGTACATGATTATCAAATACAAAATGTTTTAAACGTAATTTATATTTGCTATCAAATAAAAGTTTTCGCTTTTTTAACTTATTATTTGTTTTTTCTATTAATTTTTTCTAAACAAACGCTTTTTTAAAATTAGTTAACGTTTAAAATAAACACAAAAATAAAAAGCTTTTAAATAATGATTTTGTTCTAATTTTCTTATCAAATAAAATTTTAAGGTAGAAAAAAACGGTTACTTTGTGTATGAAAATAACTGTAACTATATGTTGTTGTAAACAAAAAGTACATAACGTTTAAAACAAATTTTTATTTGAACTCGTACTAAAAGACAGTTTATAATTTTAGTAGATCGTGCTTTTATGTTGTTTGTGTATTCTTTAAGTTTGTTTATTTTCAAACGCATAAAACATAATAAGATTAAGTGTTATTGCATTTGAGAAAAATAATTTTATAATATTTTCGTTATATAATGATTGATTAAGACATACTGACTAATAAGTTTAAGATGCGTAAGATAATTATTTGAAAAATCATTAACAGTATGATTTATTTCTAAATTGAACAAAAAACACGTAGGAAAACTAAATTAAAGTTTTTTTATTTGAATAAAGGTTAGTAGAACATACTGTCTAAACCGTTGTAAGTGTCAAAGATGAATTTTTTGGAAGAAATATTTAGAACATTTTTATAAGAATTTTCCAGTCTGGAAAATACCAGACAAGATTGAAGCATAAATTAAATTGAAAAATATATTTTGTTGCCAAACAGTAAATATTTTAAAAAGTATGATGTTTGAAACAGGACTTAATCTTTCAGGATTAAATGTTCTACAAACCTTATCTTAATTGATCTGTTTAAACAATATACAAAACACTGGGTTAGTTAAGTACACAGTAGCATTTTATATGAACTTAATTTAACTTCAGATATTATAAATAAATGATGATAAATAGTGAAAACTTTTGATAAAAATGTTTATATAAATAACCTCTGAATGGTTAAAATCTAAGTAATATTCAATTAACATGTAAATAATTTTATATGTAAACACAATTTCTAAAAATTTGGTTTCTGAAACTGTTTGTTTCGTTTGTTATTTTTAGCAAACGTTTCATGATCAGATCCCAGTCTTTATTTGTTTAGTTAAGTGATTAAGCAAGGTATATACTTTATTTAAGTAAACTTCATGTTTAAACTAAACAACAAAATTTCTTTACAGCTCTTAATCACAGCTTTGAAGTTATGTTTGATCTGTTTGATACTTCCGTAAGTAGTTTAGCAAATAAATTTATTTACATGTTAATTAAGTATTACTTAGTTTTTAATCATTTAATTATATTTAAAATAAGTCGAAAAAGTCATGACAAGATTACATTGCCTTTTGAACGGAAATTAATTTACAAAAATTAAAATACAATTTACAGATATGATGGAACAGTAAAAATTTACGGTAATTATTCAAATCAAGATCAGGTAGCTGTGCACTTTCACTGATCTTATTAGTCATGCTCTCGGCAGCAATTAAACCTTCGATAAAAAACCAAAAAAAAAATAAACTCACGAACTTTTAACATTTTTAAACTTAAACTTGATAAGGCGCTCAAGATTGCGGTTAGATCGGACATTAAAAATATAAATTAGAAAAATAAAGCATAAAAAATACATCTCACCTTGTAAGATGTGGGCACGTCGCAGGGTCGGACCTGACAGTTCCTGACGATCTTCCGCAGGTTGCACCTGCTGTTCCTGCTGTCGATCCTCTCGCTGAAGCCGACGCCGCACTGCTGCGAGCAGTCGCTCCACTGAGTGTACTGCGCCACGCACTTGCTGTTGAACAGAGTCAGCTTGGCGGTTTGCTTTTCCGAGTTGCCTGTTTTGCGTGTTGAGATATTTAGCCCGGAGGGTTTTTTTTTTGAGCGGCAATTGAGAAAAGTTGAGTGAGTTTTGATGCGAAAAAAACTTTGTTCGAATATTTTTTAAAATTTAGTTTCTGTTTTTTAACAGATGTTTTACAAACTTTTATCGATCAGAATGATAATGTTTTCTGGATAGATATTTATAAATTTAGAATGAATAATTATAATAAATTTAGAAACAAAAAAAAAACATGTTTTGTTTATACCACATTAACAAAATGATCTATTTTAACAGCTAACGAGTAATACTTAAATTCGTTTTATTTAAATGTTCAACCAATATGTCACCTGCTAAAGTGTCGTAACGTTGCCACTTTCCCTTCTTCAACCTGACATCGTCCTCGCACATAACAGTGTTGCAACAGTCACCAATGCGCTTGTACTTTCTGCATGATTTACTTTTAGTTAGAACTTTTAATGTGTATAAATTTTTACTTTTAACATAACTTAAACGAAAATTATTAACAAAAACGATGAAGTAATGAAATTCCTTGTTAAGCATTTTGATCACGACGAAGCAGTTAAAATAACTGATCATATCAGTCTTGTCACGCTTGGTAAAAGTTTAATTTTCAATAACATTACATTAAAAGTTAGTCATGAGTTTAAACGGTTAAATATTTAACGACTGCGGCTGGTAAAGCTAAAAATTCAACTTTATCAGTTTTCGACATCTTTTTAAGATATATTTACAAAAAAAAGTTTACAGTTTGTACAAATTTAAGAAACCCTAGGAAAAAGTAAAATAAAACTAAATAAATTAAATGATTAAAAAATTTTTAATATCAAAAAAAGTTAACGAACCCTGGGGAAGCCCCGTTTTCACACTTCATGTTTTCCCGGTCGTTTTCCACGTGGTAGCACAGGTCGCGCTGGCTGACGTGGCCGTCGGAGCAGAACACTTCCCGGTCGCACGACGCCTTGTAGCTGTACCCGTGCGGCCTCACCTCCCCGTTGATGAAGCACGGTCGGTAGGTTTTGGCTGTGAAAAAGAGAGGTCAGAATCAGAATTTTTTTTCGATGTTTTTAAGGGACATTAAGCTTTTTGGTTCAGCTTTTTGGCTAGTTTTAGAACTATCAATTTTAGTAAAAAGGTTTTTTCAAGATTTTATAAAGCAGTTCAGCCTTAGGTTTTATAAAGCAAGATATCGATAGGTTTGGGCTGAAAAAAGAGGTCAGGTTTCAGATGGAACTGAAGTCGGAATTCACGGATAAGTTAAGCTCTTCGATTTAGCTTTTTGACTAGTTTAAGATTTGTGAGCTTAAGTCAATAGATTTGTTTTTTTTTTCAGATTTTATAAAGTAGTTTAATTTTACATAAGCTCAGAAGAGTGTGTCAGAAGTACTAAAAGTTTTATTTTTTAAACAAAAAAGCCTTAAGAATTAAAAAATCAGGTTGCAGAATTTATTTTGGAATTCTAAGAGACGTTGAGCTTTTGGTGTCTATTGTTATCAATTTTAGTCAATATAATTATCGGTCAAATTATAGAATGTTATACAACTAGATATAGTATGAAAGAGCCAGTAAAAGTTTTATTATGAAAACATAACTTAAATTGATTTTTTGATTTTTAATTTTGACTAGTTAAGTAAATAAATTTTATATTTTCAAGCTTTAATTTAGTTTTAGATTTGACCAAAGTAACAATACTTTTATTAGAAAAACTTGAAACAAGTGAATGAAGCCGCACCAACCGACGCACTCTCTCGAGTAGTACTCGCAGTGGAGGCCGCGGTCGCACATGTTGTGGACGTTCGGGTCGCAACTGTCGCCCTGCTGGAGCGGGCACACCTTGCAGCAGCCGCAGCTGTCCAGCACCGGTCTCGCGTTTCCGGGGCATTGCAAAAAATCGTCCTCGGAACAAGTGCAGTCTATCGGACACGCTGAGCTGTCCTGTAGTTTTTTAAGTTTTTTATAAGTTAAGTGTGTTCAGTTTAAGCTGACTAAATTTTTATTTAAAAAGATTTAATCTATCAATAAAAGGTTAATTCAAAAAAAAGTTCACTTAGCGTAGATTAAGAAGTTTTATCTATAAAGTTATTTTACTAACATAAATAATATAATACTTTAATAAAACAAATAATGTTTAAGTTTGTACAATATTCTCGAAGGAAACTTATCTTAAAGTATTAACTTATCGTAATATTTTTCGAGCTTATTTTAAAATTTGTATCTAACACAACCAAAAGTTATCTCAAATTGTTACTCAAAACGTCTCGTGATGAACTGAAACAATCCTATAGAGGCTTAAACATTTTTTAATTAACAAAGTTAAAATTTTAAACAAGTGTGGAAATACCAAGTGGATTTACTGTTTTAAACTTGATTAATGCAAGATAAGCCTCGGGAGATTATTAAATTGACGCACATGATTAGTTTTGTTTTGAGAATGAACTTTGAATTTTTTTATTTGCGTCACAGTCGCAATTAGTTCCCATCAAAGATAACATGTTTGCTTAATTAATAAATGAGCTTGGTAAGTGCATTAATTACTTTTGAAGTTTTCCATAAATGCAAAGAAATTATTTTGAATTTTAATACAAAACTATCACATAAAGCGTTTAGTAAGTTATTTAAATTATTAGCCTTTAAAGTCTTAAATAGTAACGTTTAATTAGATGAAATACGAAATATAGAACAATATTTTCATAAATTTTTTTGGTTGTTACATAAGAAAACTATTTCATTAAAAGATAATAATTTTTTTTTTAACAAATTATAGTTTTATGTAATTAATTAGCATGTAATTATGGTTTAGATAAGTTTATTTTCTCATTTATTATCAAAATTAAACTTATATAATTTATATGTAAAAATGTTTAAGCGTCATAAGTTATCATGACATATAAACTTTAAAAGTATATTTTATCATGATAGTTTAGCAAACTATTTAAACTGTTCAAAATCGTAAACTGCAGATTACTTAGACAAGTTAACATTTTCTATAAAGAAATATTTAGAAAAGTATTTAAAACATTTTAGATTGGTAAAAACCATTAAAAAAAAGGCACATAAGTAATATTCAGTGATAAGACGTATACGAATGTTTAAACCCGCAATAATTGTATAATTCAGTTGTACGCAAACACTTTTCCGAGTTTATTTATAGAAGATTACAACGAAAAAAGTTTCATTTAACTTCGCTACAAGTTCACAAAGAAATCTTTTGTTTCGTTCGAACCGATTTGTCCTATCGTTTCTGGCTGCCGCACAAAAAAAGTATTCATCACTTTCGATATGACGATTTACAAAATAAAAAGCGTGAATTTTTTTGTCTTAACAGAAAATAAATTAATAGATCAACGAACCGCCAAGTAGTCCTTCTCATCCGGGTTGGTCATCACAAACAAAGGGTTGCTCATGTCTATCCATGCGTGACAATACACAAACAACGTCATAATCACTAAAATGCTTCTTATTGCTTGCTTCATCTTTGTTTTGTTTTGTTTTAGCGTTAACTTGTTATTTGTTTAGTGTTTGGTAGGCGTTGATCTTGTTTAACGTTTAAAATAAAGTTTCTGTGAAATTATTTAAAACTGTTAAAACTAGTAAAGCGCGTTTTAGAATTTTATAAAAACATACATTTTTGTGCTTTTTTTTTAAGTCTGATGAAATAGTATAAATGTACTATATTGAACAGATAAACTTATTTCAAGCAATTTTAGTAACTTATAGTAAAATAATAATGCAATTTGCACCACTAAGTCATAAAAATTAAAAAAAAAATTTTTTTTTGCCGTCAATATTTAATTAAACACTAATGTTTACTTTACGATTAGTTTTTGGTAATAAATTTTCGACTATATTTGTTGTTTATGTTGGCAAACGTTAAACTATTGACTAAAGCTAGTTTACGTATAGCTTTGTTTACCAGTAACCAAAACCAATTTAAAATAGTTAAAACTTAAGGTTACTGTAATTACTTTGATAGTTTGTATAAATTAGTTCGAAAAACTAGCTTTATAGTTACAGACTATCAAATATCGATTTAAGATATGATTTAAAATTTAAGTTGTATAAAACTATAAAGTTTTCTACTCAAGGCTTTGAAACTTGAATTATAAAAATAAACAAAAACTATAACAACCATAAATGCAAAAATAGACTTATATTAACAATAACTAATAACTAAGATGCTTTCATAAAACTAAAAGTTATAATGTTTTGTTTCCTATAGTCTTCTTACACTTTCAAACTCAGGTAATTCACATAAAAACCTATGAAAAGTTCAACTTCGACCATTTCTTTAATTTTATCTACTCAAGTAATCAGGACCTTTATACGCTAACTTCCCATTAAAAATAAACAATTTGGTCCATGAAAGATCTAAATCCTTATCGTTCAGATCTAAATGCTATATAATTCATTTCACCTCAAACTTTCTCTTAATAGCTGCTACCACTTGGTTGTTGGTTGTGGCCTGCAGTGCTTAGCGCAAAACTCTGCTGCTTTATTGAAACCCAAAACTTTTTCTTTTGCTGTTTCTCTTTTTTGCACATACGTCAGATAGAAACTCCTATGTCTTAATCTTGTTTTTTTACTATTTCTAAGTAAGTTAAACCAAATGGAACTTGATAAAAAATAATATTTTCGAAGATAAGCGGGCATTCACGAAATGTGAAGTAAATATTTTTCAATAAACATTTAATTCGAAATTTTTTTAAAATGAAAACAAACAATGAAAGCTTGTAACTTCACTATTTTTAGCAACGTATATCATCCGAAATTTTCTTAGATGAATAGAAATATTTGTTGATATGATGTAACTTAACATAATGACGTGTTTTATTTATATGTGAAAAGATTTTCATACCACAAAATTTTTGCCAACGATATTCAAATAAATTTAAACTTTATTTTACTACATGTATTAGAAAAGTTTAAGCATATAACTTTGTGCATTCAGAATAACTACTAATAAAATGCTTTAAAAATTTTCAGTTTAATATCACGAATTTCAAGATTATACAAAATAAGCTTCCGTGTATTGAACTAATTTCATAACTTAACTACGAAAAAAAATAGTAATTTAATTTAACTGTCAATAGAAGTCATATTAAGCAGTCTAAATACAAAGTTTTCATTCAAAATATGGTTATTTGTAATAAAAATATATTTTTTAATTCTTTTGATGTTTTTAAAAAAAGTTATGATAATAATTTTAAAAGTAAAACACATTAAAAGCTATTCTTATAAGTCTATTACGGTTTTAAAATAAATTGCTACTAGCACTAAACAAAATTAAGGATTTTGAATGTTAATTAGAGTGTACAATAAGTATAAAAAAAATAGTATTTAGTTTTCAAAGCCATAAAAAGTCAAAGTTACTTTGGTTATTATTAAATTATTAGACACAACTAGCTTATAAATATCCATTAAAAACTAAAATGAATTGAAACTAACACAGTTGCAAGTTTTTAATTACCGAAATATGTAAAAATAAAAGTACGTAAATGCAAAATAAAGTAGCGGGAAAGCTTCTTCAAACAAAGCAACTGAAACAAAAAAACCTTTGTTGCTGACAAAAACTTAATTATTCCTGATTGAGAAAACCCTTTCCAAGCAAGCCCTGTGTTTCAATCATTTTACAATTACTGAAACGTCTGTTTTAGCACACGGCTGTAATCGTCGAAAGTTAAACTCCCAAATCTATTAATAGCAGGCTTTTGTAACACAAAAAGTACTTGTTGCAGGCGAAAGTTTTCTTCATTGTGTTTGCCCAGAATGGAATTCCAAATATTTTCTTAAGCACCATATAATTAAAATTTGGCGGTTTCAGCACTATAGCTGCCGTGTTTACTAAGTTTTGTGCTTTTAATCCTGTACTTGAGCTTGGCGGAATTTTATTAATTTCCTATATATGAGATATCGAAAAGTTTGCTGGAAACTTTAATTCTAAAGCTTTTATGGTTAGCAATATTTTAAGCAAAAGTTCAAAATGGAACGTAAAAGTAACACTTTAAAAAGATTACAAATACTTTTATAGTTTTTTTTATCAAATATGAAAAACATTGAATGCTACATATTTATCGTACAACTTTTCGTATAAATTTTTAGTTACTAGAAGTGACTATAGACTTTTAAAACAAGCCCAATAATATTCGTAATTAAAAAAAAAACTTTCCTAAAAGCTTTGTTTTTAATCTAAAAAAAATTGGTATTCATAAAAAGCTTTAATGAAACACCATTGCCATTATTAAAATGAATTATGTGTTTCAGTGTGGGAAAACTTTCTAGCAAAATTTTTAATTTTTTTTTCTTTTACTTTTCATATTAAACAGTTAAAATACAGCTTATATACAACACACAGTTATAAAAAAGTGATAGTTTCACAATTTTAGTAAAAATATATATAGCGTAGACAGACAAAAATTTCTTAAACTGATTTATTGTTAGAATTCTATTTAGTGTGGTTTTTCCTTCGACTTCTTAATTAGGTTTTACACTTTTTTGAACTAAGCTTGTTTGGTTTTATTAGTAAATAATTCGAAATTTGAAGTTATTTGCAATGAATCATAACAGCCTAAACAAAACCCGAAATAAAGATTTACTTTGATATACATATCTATAAATAATATATTGACGAATTAAAATATAAATTCCAATCAGTTTTTTTATTTGTGCTTTTCAATCAATCGTTTTCACAACGCTTCTTATGAATCCTAGCTCAATATTTTATTAAAAAAAAAATTGCCAAAAAATTTATCTAAAACGACGTCATAAAAAGATACAAACTAGTTTGATTTGATTCAAAAAAAATTGTAACTTTACAAAAGTTCAATAAAAATGAGCTCCGAAGAAACCAACTCGAAAACGAGCTCAATCTCGCTGAGTCGGAAGGAATGGCTTCTCGTAACGGGGGCTTTTTGCTCGATAACCCCCTACGCGGGAACGCTTGCCAGCTACGGCGTCGTAGTGGGCAGCATCGAGAACGAGTTCAACACGACGTCCCTGGTCTCCAGCTGGATCGGCTCTCTTGCCTTCGGTTTCACCGTGGGGACTTGCCCGGTCAGCACGGCGCTCTACGCTTTGTACGGGCCGAAGAAGGTCTTGATTTGGGGGGTTTTTCAGGCCCTGATCAGCCTGTACGCCTCTTCTTTCGTCAACAGCGCCTACTTATTGTTCTTCACCTACAGCTTCGGCTACGGGGTGGCGTGCAACTTTCTGTACAACACCTACATGAACCTGATCGGGGACTTTTTGGAGGGGAATCACCTGGCGTTCGGCTCGGTGTTCGCCTCGTTCGGGGTTTCGGCTGGGGTGCTGGCGATGAACCCGCTGGCGTCGTGGGTCGCGATGAGAGTGGGGTGGAGGAACCTGTGGAGGATATTCGGAGCGATCGTGTTTGTCACAAACCTGACCTGCGCCCTTATGCTACCGGATATAAAAATGTCGTCCAAAGTCGAAGTTGAAGCTGAAGTTGAGTGGGAAGATGGAAAACAATCTTCGGTGGAAAAGCCTTTGATTGAAAACGACAACGCGCAAGTTAAAGAAAACAAACTTTCCGAGAACCATCTAAAACCAATTATTGACAACAACGACGCGAGCACGAGCGAAAGCCGCCAACTCGATAAGGAAAACTCGTCAAAGGCCACAATTGCCAGCCGCGTAACAATTGCCATGCGCAAGATTAAAAGCACAATTTTTCCGCGCAAAGCAATTGACACCCGGATGTTTTCGAACCCAACTTTCTGGCTGTGGATGCTGGCCACCTTATCGTGGTCGGTCGCCTTCCTCTTCCCCCTCATCTTCCTCGTCGAGTACCAGCAAGTTGAATTGGGCGTCAAGAAGAGCGACACCGCGTGGCCACTCACCGTCTACGGGGTGAGTGAGTTGATCGGAAGAATCGTCACCGCACTAGTAGCCGACAAGCTCCCCTTCAGCATGGCGTACGCCTACTCGTTCTGCTCGCTGATTGGCTGCGTCATGGCGGCGGTGACTCCCCTCGGCAAGAACCTCGCCACGGTGTACGTCTACTCTTGCGTCGTCGGCCTGGTGATCGGCCTGCTGAACTCTCTGATCTTCGCCGCCACCATGCAGTTCTTCGGCAGCTACGTCGGCTTCTACGCGTGGAGCTACGTCAACGTCATGCTGGCCGTCGGCATGGTGACGGGGCCGGTGGTGGCCGGGGCGCTCTATGACGTCACGAGGTCGTACAACAGCGCGTTCTTCGTGGCGGCTGGATTCCTGGGCTTGAGCTTCGCACTGTGCTCACTGATTCCGCTCTCCATGAAAGTGAAAAAGAAGAAGAAGACTGAGGACGATTTAAAATAAAAACTTTGTTAAAGTTGTTTGTATTACTTTTATTTTTCAAATGTAATGTTTCGTTTTATTTAGGAATAATATGTGTTTTTTAGTTTAGACCTGTATTTCCCTAACACATCCCGTTTATTCTAAAACCGGATTAAGAAATAACAAGTAACTCTTTTGAAATAAAAGTATTGCAGCTCTCTTTCCCAAAGCATAAACTTATAAAGTAGCTGTTCCGTGTAAAAGTCAAGAAAGACAAGTTTAAAAATCGATAAGATTTTCATTCTCAAGTTAAAAGTTTTTTGATCAGTATTATTAAAAAGTAAAAAACTAACTTTTTTGTATTATTTTTGTGTTATAATTGTCTTTTTTTTTTATAGGATAATGATTAGTTTGTATTATAAACCTGTATTTCTAGTTTTTTAACTGATTCTCCTTTTGGGTGATGTCTGGTATAACAATAAATCAAGCAATAAAGAGCTAAGAAATTTCCTCTTCTTTGTTAAAATTATAAAGAAACGTTTGTTGAAAAGTTTTTTAATTTTAAAAAGTTACATTAGCATAATATTTTGAAACAGGAGTTGTATAAAATTCAAAAGTAAAAAATTAAAAGTGTTGAATAAAAAAGTTCTAAATATTATAACTATTTTATACAAAATAAAAGCAAGCTTGCTCTTTTTTCAATAATTTATATTTCAAAAAAAAATTATATAAATACTAAACAATGGTTTGTGTTTTTTTATAACAATAGATTTGTTTAAAACATTAATGACAAAATTTTTAATAATTAAGAAAAAAACAATAAATCTTTTATTGGGTGTTAGCTTTTTGTGCTGCCCATTGATTCCACTTATCATAAAAGTTTTTAAGAAGAAAACAATAATACTTTTTTTATTAACTATTTTATAATAACGTATAACGAACTCTTTTATAATATACCTATAGTAGAAAAAAAATAAAAAAAATTACACATTGTTAAAAACTCCGAAAATCGTTGTGCTGTCTTTATTCTTTATCTTAACAAATTTACGTTTTAAAAAACAATTAAAATTATATCAAAATATTTAACTTAAAAAAAATAAGTTTTGTTAGTCATAGTTAGTAAAAAGTGTGCTTAAAAACTTTCATGATTTTTATTTATTTTATACTGTTTTAGTTTATTATTTATTGTGTAAAAAAAAAAGAACACTTAATTAAAAATCAATTGTAAACAAATGTCTTTAATACAAATGGGAAATTTATGAAATTAATCAAATCAGTAAAACTACTTAATACTTGTTTCGTAAACAAAAAGACAGTTTTGTTTTGGTATATGTAAGTATCTTTATTTATTTTAACAGTTTATTACTAACAAAACAATAAACTGTTAAAATAATTAAAGATAAAAATCTCCTTCAAGACATTTAAGTCGAATACTTTGAGTTGTTTAACTTAAAACAAGTTACAATATTAAATGTAAATACATGATATATGACACAAAAAACCATCATTATTACTACGCCATAGTACTTATAAAATATTTAAATTTCAAATTTACTCAAAAAATGTTTAATAAACTAAAGCTTTACTGAAGATTATACGAGTAGAAATATCTCATATATGTATCAACTGTATAAGCCTAATGTTTATTATATAACTAAATAAATATTTAGTTCTAATTTAACTTGTCGAGCACTATTGACCAAAACTTAAAAAAAACTGTTAATATATGAAATATGATACAGAATAAAATAGCAGTTTTTTTGTTAAAACCAACACTTGCAAGCAATGAAATTAAAAAACTTTTACCACAAGTTTTTTTTGAGCCCGATCTAATATAGTTTCAATTAAAAATTTAAGTTTTATGTTAAAATTTACGCACAATACTTCTATTTTACTAAAAAACTTTAATTAAATTTTCTTTTGAGAACCAAACTTAATCATCAAACTAGTCTTTGTAGTTAATTTTAATTCTATGTCTCAAAATCTTATACATTTAGAAGTTTAACATTATTAATTTAAACTAATTTACAATTGTTACAAGTTTCTAAAAACATAGTAAGTACTCGATAACTTATTTTGCTTATATACACTTTCGGAAGTCTTTTGTAAATTAAGATTTGTTACAATGTCTAAAATATCCTTAATTAAAATTAAATTTAAAAGTTTTTTTTTTATAGAAGTTATCACTATGAAAATAATAGAAAATAGCAGAGCGCTGATTACAACTTACTTTAACTGTTAAAGTTTGACGTATTTACTCAATTGGTATTTCACAAATTTTAGAATTAAGCATTTTTAAACTCAGTTACTTTTGTAAAGCTTATATACTTAAGTTACAGCTTAAAATAGTTTTTGTTTTTTCGAAAATAAAGAGAACAAACAACAGATAAAGAAAACAAATGAATGAAAAGATTACAAAGATGTTACAAAAATTAATCCATTGTTAAACTGTAGATAAATCTACAAAATAAGTTGTACTTGTTTAAAAACAAATAAAAAAAACATACCATATGGTTTTTGTGCATTTAAGCTGGAAGTAATACAAACGAATTATGAACCAAAAAACATACAAAATCAATTTATTTTGAATTTAATCTGTTAAACTACCAACGTTAAGCAGGTTTTAAACTACTTAGTATTTATATGGTTCATTGTTAACACGTTTTATTTTTGCTGTTTGCATGTTGAGGTTACTAGGCAACAACCTCAAAGTTTTAGTAAAACACAAAAAACATTTTAGTGTACTATTTAACAGCTATACTTAAGTAGTATATTATTATATTATAACTAATTTAAAATGTTTAAATAATTTCTTAAGCTGATTACATGCTTGAATACTAAGATATTTTATAACTAAAGCAATTACTAAAACATACTGCAAAAAACTTAAACATAAATTTAAACAAATAATAAGATATATTTGAGAAAAATTATAGTTCTCTTTATAAAAATAACAGTTTAATGGAAATATACTAACAACAATATAGATAATGAACTATATGAGATGAATAACAATTTTCTGTGCCCTTCTTGACAAAACTATGTTTTACAAAAAAATACTCCCATGATATTTTACAAGTAGATAATCTTTCTTTTTTAGAGTAGAGATATGCTTCTGTTTTATTAAACTAAAATAATGAATAAAAAATAATTTTAAACTTTGCATTGAATTGCAAGCTAAGAGGATCTGTAAGAAGTTGCTCTAGAATCTTTAATTGCCTTTGAAAGTTTTTAATAAACTGTTTTAAATAGTTAAATCAAAAATGTTGAATATTTCAATTAGTTCTTCTATTACAGACAAGTTGTTTTCGGTCTAAGCTTTTTTTAATGCTTCTTTAAGTTTTTCTGTATCATCTTTTATTATTAGGTTTTTTAAGCATTAATTCTATATATTATTTTTTTCCTTTGCAGATAAACATATATTTTTTAAGTTTGACTTCATTTAAGAATTTTTTCGCTATTTTTAAAAAGATACTTTAGAATTTTAATTTTTAACCTTAATTGCTTAATACATGCTAAACTTTCTGCAATATATTGAAATAATGATGCAATTTCTAACTTAAACTAATCCTCAGTGAAAATGGGCTTAAAAACTCATTATATTTTATCAATCACGTTTA
This sequence comes from Thalia democratica, assembly GCF_965202585.1. Lineage (NCBI taxonomy): Eukaryota > Metazoa > Chordata > Thaliacea > Salpida > Salpidae > Thalia > Thalia democratica. Next base: position 21,737,535 of record NC_139173.1, on the reverse strand, counting down.
GTTTCTTCTAAGCTTCACGGACAATTAAAAAAAAAGAACAAACGTTTGTCATAACAAAACTTATATTGTGTATTACATACTTTTAAACATTACGTAACCATTGTAATTCTTTATCTGAATATTTTAATATAACAAATTATAACGAACTCAAAGTTGACTGTAAACCATTTGAGTAAAATTTTCGGGCTTTGATGCTTTAGTGTGATCTTACAAAAATAGTTAAATAAGGAAATTAATTACACAATAAGTATGAAATAAGTATTGTTAGGTCTTTTGAGTTATATAGTAATAGTAAGTATGTATAGCTTATGCTCTGGAGTAGTACGAAACTAAATATATAATTGTTAAAAATATTAAAATTCTTTGGATTTTTGTTTGTTGTACAATTAAAGTATTGAAAAATTATTAGCAAAAAAAGTACACAATTTCAGCTTTATCAAAATTTAACTCATAACAGTTCAATTTACACTAAAAAATACAAAATATTATTAATACTAGGTTATCAAGTTAAAAAAAGCTTAAAATTTAATAATTTTAAGCCATTGTTATATGAGTCAGTTATCAAAAATTATATTTTAAAAATAATACAAAATAGAAGCTGAGTTAAAAAAATCACTTGCGTTTCAAAACAAAAACATTTATAATAAACATTTATTGTGAGAAAATTCTAAATAATCAAGTTTAGGCTGTTTGGTTTTTTTCAGAACTTCCACAAAAAATATGGTCATTGACTAAAAAAGCATAAAATTAGGGTAATTTTGCGTTTAAAATTGTTCGACAACATGTCAGTGATTTATATAATGCAAATATGTGCCGCTAAAAAAATATTGTGCTCAACTTTGTAATTATAAAATTATTTTATTGTAGGTGTATGTTTAATATTTCAATAAAGTTAACATTATAAAATTATCACCTTTAGACAAGTAGTTGAGGATTTATCAATTATAAAAACTGTTTTCATAAAATACTTGTCATAAAACTAGTGTTTATTTTGAATAAATGATAATTCTAGTGTGAACTTTCGTTTTTATTATCAACTATTTTAAAATTTAAATAGTTACCATTATTTATACATTTTTACATGCCTTTAAACATAAATTAAACATACTACCAACTAATTTAGCTATCTATTATAGGAAAAGCAGTAATTATTTACAAATAAAATTATAATATTTTATACGTTTTTAAGCTTTAATTTTATAATTTTTAAAACATATGCTAATTGTTTCCAACTAATAGATAATTTCACAGAATTTTTATAGTGTTGTACTAATCAATAGAACTACTTTTACCTTTAATTTAGAAGTATATCTTTCAAAGTAGTTTAGAAAACAACATTTTAACATGAAGTAATTTATCATGTTTGATATTAATAAAATTATAAACTTCATTCATATGTACATATATAGAAACATTTATCAGTGAAACTACTTTAAAATCTTACAATTAAATTTATCTAATTTTCATGTTAAGTTATTTATATATTTTTTGCTGTATTTCAAACATTACGTTTTCAGCTTTATTTAAAAAGGCTAGAGCGAAAACAACGATCTGTGTGAAAGTAATTATTAATTTAAAACTTACGACTCTCCAAGCATATTTGACACATTTCCCCTTTAAAAATTACGAAAAAAGCTTAGAACTACACGTAGGTAAAACATAAATCTTGTTCTATAAATTTTATAATTTAGTGTTAATCGGTAATAAATGCGTTAATTACAAAGTTTTAAACATCATTTTAAAAACCGAAAATTGGTCTATTGAAACTCTTGAGTAGTACTCATAATTAAAAAGCAAAACGTGTTTTTTTTTGTAAAATTTTATTAGGAAATACCTATCTTGTATAATGCTTATAAAGTGTTTGTTATAAAAATATCTTTAGTCCAAAAAATTCAATAGTGTAACATGTATATTAGCAATTTAGAAAACGAGCCTATCTTATTGCAACATCAATTCCTTATGTAAAACATTTGTGTTTTTAGAGGCACTGACAAAACTTTACTAGTGTATAATAATTTTTAAATTTTTACTTCATTTCAGCATAACAATGATTGCTTATATACAATTAAAGCATAATCTTTAAAATCCGTTAATAAAATATAATGTTTTGTTTTAAAGATCTATTTGTGCATTTAGATAAATTTACAAACTATTTTTCAAATGTATTTACTAAGTTTAAGAATAAATATCAAAAAAATCTATTAAGTTTTATTTTTTTACATTATTCAACAACACGTTTTACAATGTGTTTTGTTTGAAACATTAATCTAATTACGTTTTTAAGCCCTAAAATTATATATACTTTAAAATTATTTTAGGCATTAAGTGTGGTTTTTTAACTATTTAAGAAGACAATTTTTGAATTTAAAATTAAATCTAATTGGAATTAATTTAGTTATTTTTATGTATTACGTGGGTTTTTATTTGCCAATACTTTCAAACTTTACTTTCTAATACTTTTTCAAATTTTTACACTGTTAAAAACTGTTTGTTACGTAAGTCTAAACTTGTTTTAGTTTCAAGCTTTAATGCATTGATTTTATCAATAAATTTTCTCGTACTAATTTCAAGCACAATTGAAAAATAGTAAATACAACTTATGAAAAATTTTTAATGAATATTAATTTTTGTAAAACGTTACAAAAGTAATACAATTCTTTTATTAAAAAATATAAATTGTTATGAACATACAAAATTGTTTTATGTTAGTTCTTTTCTTAATATTCTTTTTGATAGGAACCTTAGAATTTGATCAGTTTTTTCCAAAGTGTGCACTTGTGTACATTAGTGTGCATAAAACTAAATTATTCAGCACGCTAATTTTGATGACTAAAAAAAGTACTTAAAACTGCAAGCAATTAAATTTTCAACTATAGCAACTGGTTTTTACTGTTTCTTAAGAGGTTCTTAAAACCTAAGTACTACTAAGTTAAAATAAATCATTATAGTATAAACTTTTGTTGTTAAAAATGTTTACTTGAATATTTAGTATGCACTAGAGAAAATCAACTAAAGAGTGCATTTTTTTAGTAAGTGTTGAAGTTCTATTAAAATACAAACTTGAAGTTCCTTAACAAAGATTGAGGTAAGAATTGAAAATTTTTAAACAATTCTAAAGCAGGCTACTTCGTAAAATACTTAAAAACCTAAATAAACCTCTTTTTTAAACTAGATTACCTTATTTTTTGTTAATAAAACTTATTATAATATTCTTTTTTTCTTAACATCACGAAAGTTTAACGTTTGATAGTCTATAAAATTTGAAATACTTAATAATTAGCAAGTTAGTATAACTAAAGAAGAAAAACATGTACATAGATTATAGAAATACATTTTAGTAACTTTACTATAATAAGTAAAACAAGAAAAAAAAAAATTAGTTTAAAAACAACTGTTTGAGAAAAATGTTTTAGCAACAACTATCATATATTTCTACTTTTATTAATCACTGTTCAAAATATAGTTTTAATTGTTTGCTAATAAAAGATCCTAGTAAAGTAACTTCACTGGAATATAAATAAAAGCAAATTATACAGTAATCTTCCTTTATTCTACCAACATATGTTTCTGTGTGTCAACGAATCAACACACTTCAACTGGGTTGTTAATAGGAAAGATAACTCATTAATCCTATTAATCTTATCTTATCTTTCCTAATAACAACCCAGTTGAAGTGTGTTGATTCGTTGACACACAGAAACATATGTTGGTAGAATAAAGGAAGATTACTGTATAATTTATTTTTATTTACTTTTATTAATCTAAATTTTTTTATTATAAAAATCAAGAGCACATTCTGGATCATAAATTAAATGTAGGTCAGTTGCATAAAATTAGCTGCAAATTAATTAAGGTATTGCAGGCTTAAATTAAGTAATTAAACACATTGCAGACTTTGACTAATTGAGCATAAAATGAGTTCATAGTATCTTTGTTAAAGAATTTGTAAATGTTTGTTAATAGAATTTATGGAGCTTTTTTCTTTTGAAACTTTCATGAAATTTTAAGCAATGATATATTATTTTTACGTAAAATTTTTTTTTAAAGCTTTAAAAACTGGCATTTAATAGTTTTATCAAGTTGTAAATTTGTAAATATTTATGTAACCTATTTTATAGTGTTATTTCTTTAAGCCTAAGTACTTACATGCATTAACGAATGCATACTTTTCTATGGATGTAGAACTTCTAAACCTTTTAAAAGTTTGTGCATAAGTACTAAATAAACATGTGATTTAGTTATCTCATCTGTCTTGTTGTGCATTCATTGTTGAAACTTATCCTAATATAAATAACAAGAAATCCAGTATTTTGCAGCTTCATGTTTAATAGTTTTTTTAAATTTCGTTAAATTGTTTTTTTATTTTAAAATTATTCCAAGTAAAGAATTCTCAAGCAGTTAATTTTTCATCTACAAATAAACTTTAACACGTCATTTTAATCATTTAATCTGATTTTGTGTAAGTTTAAAAAGCTCGTTTAAAAACAAAGTATTCAAGATTTACTAAAAGTTTTGTGAAGCAAGTTTTACAAGTTCTTTGAAAAAATTCGATTATCGCTTAAAATATTCTAGTAACAGGTGTTCTAATATATAACAATAATTTTTTTAAGTTATTTTTAGTATAGAAAATTTAACAAAAAAATCTACAAATTTATTAGTATTCGTTATATTGCCTAAAGTACGTTCAAATTATTCTTCAGTAGGCAATTAGAACTGATTAATTCAAAATTTTCTTGCATATAAAAGTTTAAAAAAAGGATATTATGACGTAACTATAAATCAAGTTTTAAAGTAAACTTTGTTTTAAAATGCCTGTCTTTGAAAAGTTTTTCGAATAGTAAATCTTATTAGTATCTCTAGTTTAAACTCGCAAAAACTAAATGAAAAAAAAAAAATATGAAATAAAATCAAATCAAAGACATAGGAATAAATGAATTTAAATTGTTAAACTTTGATATGTTTGATTTAATGTTTTATAATACTTTAAAATGTAAAAATAAAATAAAAATAGTAATAAAAATAGTAATCGAGCTTATTGTTGGTTGAAGTTAAAAAATCGAAAATAAATAGAGTAAATAATCATAATAAATAAGTCGATAAAAGTAGTAGTGCGTATTACCTTAACTTGTTAAGATATTTAGAAATGTATAATCAAAAAACTTTATAAACATTAAAACATGTTAAATACTAGTAACCTAGTCAATTATCTGTAAAGTGGTAATATAGTTTTGTTTATATTTATTTTTGCTTCGAGTTTATTGATCCATTTACTTTCTAAAAAATCTGAGTCTGAATAATTTTTAGTGGTGTCTACAAAGATAATTGAAATAGCCTCTTTTAAATCTTTTTTTGATGTTTTGTGTTTTTTGGCGTAATGTATTTTAAGTGCTGCTCCTTCAATAACATCATCTGTGATTGTTATCTTCCAGATGTGTCTGTGAGAGCACCATCTTTGCGAAAAGGACGTGATTGTCTGGCTGACATAGAACTCTTCGCATTTTTTTAAAACTTTTATATCCAAGAAAATTTTGAATTAATCAGTTCTAATTGCCTACTGAAGAAGAATTTGAAAGTACTTTAAGAAATATAACGAATACTTATAAATTTGTAGATTTTTTTGTTAAATAAAGAAAACTTTTTTATTTAAAACGATTTTGATAAAGACAAAAAATTCACGAAGAACAACACTCAACCAAGGGAAGATTTGAGGTACTTAAAACTATAATATTCCTACTGTTAGTATAGAATAGTTATAGATCAGCGGTCTATAATCTGCGGTCTGCGATTTATCTTTAGCTAAAGTCATATTACTGTAAAACAAAAACAAAATTCCAGCAAAAACTTGCAACTAGTTTCTTAATTTCATGATAACTAATTATTAGTGCTGTACTATTGGTTATTTTATCAAGCTTTAGGTTTTAAATTGTTTTGATCACTACAAATATTTCAAACAACTGCAGCCCACGGGAGGATTTTTCTAGTTATATTGGCCCTTGACTTATAAAAGGCTACCGATCTTTTCTCCGAAAGATTTAATTCTGTCCTGCAGATAAAAATTAACTATATTTAAATGTCTAGACTGTTAAAATGGTAAACCTTGATTAAGCCAACAAAGCAGAAATGTCAGCCTGAAACTCATTTTTGGATTTAAAGGTGCAAAACAACTTAAGTTTTCTAGTTTTAAGTAAAAACGGTGCTAAATCAATGAAAATTGAGCAAAACTTTTTTGTTAAACACAATTTATTTACTTACAAAAAAGGACATAGACAAAACAGTAACTAATTTCATAAAAAAGTAAATTAAAAGGATTGCGCAGTTTGTTTACGATAGTAATGTTTTTCTTTAAGTTGAAAAAATACCAGTTTCTGAAATTTAAATAAATAATTACATAAGTATGAAACTTACAAACGTAAATTGTAATAACTTCAACTTTTATTGTAAGATAATACAAAATTGTTAATAAATTTTAGTGATTGAAAATTTAGCTTTACCTGTATATACTATATAATATCACATGGAAAGTACTTAATCTTAGAACTTTTAATTACGTTTAAGTTCGAAACCAATTCTACTAGCCACAAAAACGTTTTCTAGTAAAAATTATAAACAAACTTGTGATTGATTAGACCTTATTGCAGTAAACCAGTACTTTACTCTGAGTGCTTTTCTAACTTCGTTAAGCATAACAGTGTAAGCTTTTTTTGTATTTTCGTTTTATCTAATATATAAATTTTTACTGCAATAGCCGTATATGACTAAACGTTTTCGATGCTTATCAAAGTATTAATAAATGGTTAAGAGTAAAGAAACGTCTGAGTGTAAACTTTAATGACTTGTTTTGAGAAAGAAATGTACCTAACTTTATTGTAAATATTTGTTATGAATAGAAATATAAATATTTGAATCATAAAGCTAAATATATTACAATTGAATTTTTGGTAGTAGTATATATTTTAAGTCTTTACATTAAGAGCTACTATTGGTTCAAAAAAGTTAAAAATCAAAAAATTAAATATACAACAAGTATTTTAGATATCTATATAATATATTTGGTTTTTAACTTAACTAATGTTTTTGAGGCAACTTGATTATATTCTATATTAAAAAGTTATCAACGTTTGATAAATGTTTGTTTACTAAAATATATTACTCTTTTACTTTAAATTGAATTAAAAAAATTATAAATACTATGGCTGCTAACATAAACATACTTAGTGCTAACTTATACAAACATTAAATGTTGTACAAAGGTCATTCAGATTATATCTAAAAAATACTTAAATCAGTTATTATTGTTAGTAGTTTAAACTCATTCTGTACAGATTACAACATTTTACATAAAACCTAACTTTTGATTGATTGTGGTTTGATTTTTTAAAGCAATTCCATGAAAATAAACAATTGTTACTTCTTCAAATTAAACAAAACATTACTGAATAATTCCAATAAATGTTTCTTTTGCTTGATATCTTTACCTTGCTGATTTAAATGCTTATTCTGTGTTGAACATTAAAAAAAAAAAAAGCTATTAGGCTCTTATAAAAAAAAAAGACTTTTGACTGTATTTTTACTTAAATAATTACATTTTCAAAAAACTTTTATGAAAAATTATAAGTTATTTGATTCGCTTAGCTATAAAAAAATGCACTATTATTTTTTATATTTTAGCTTATATAGTTTATGATATAGTTTAAGCTGTGCGTTATTTAAAGGTTAATATTATTATAATTTAAATTATGTGAATATAAAAGTTATGAAAGGATAAAAAAGTAATCTTTCAAGTTCTCCATGATAGTAGTTAAAATAACTTAAGACACCGTTGATTAAGTTGGTGTATAAAAATAAGCTCTTTCTTTAAAACTCACAAGGTTTTGTTAGCAAGCTTGATAGAAGTAGCTATCCTACCTTTTTGCTATGTCAAATATATATGTTATTGGCATTTATAGTTATGTTTTTATATTTCTGTGAAATTTTATTTTCTTATAGATAAAATAATGCTGTATGTATACACTTTTATTCTTTCTTTGATATCGTATTAATAAGTCTGAGTGTGTTATTTTTTTTCTGTTTGTAGTTTTTTAGTGTATTAGTAAAAAAAATAATTTGATAGTCTACATTTTATCTGTGTTAATAAAATTATCAAGTTCTATATATATTTTTGCCAGAAAAAAAAATATTTAAATATTTGAATCATAAGCTAAAATTACTAATAAAGTTTGAAACTAGTAGTAGGTTCACTTATTTTATGATTATTTTTGTTTTTAACTTTATTTAGTAATTCTTATTTTGTCAAAAAAATAAATTGAGTATTTTAAGTGCTTTTTTGTCATTGTTTACATTATTATCTTGGTTTAGTTAAACTCCTACATTTAGATATTTATTCAAATTTGTATAAACTGATAATTTCAATTAAAAAGATATATATATATATATTATACTTATTATTTAGTTAAAGAAAAAAAAAATCGTTTTTATTGGATACTGCTTTTTTTTGCTTTTTTTTTTGAATAGTGCAGTCAATAAGTTGATAGTACTTTTTAAAACTTAAAACTTATTTATTTAATTAAAAAAAGTCATATAAAGGTTAAACTATTTGCTAAAATTAATGATAAATTTAAAAATATTTCAGATCAAAATTTTAACTTTTAACGTAGAGTTTAACATATACTTTAATTGTGTATAATGTTAGATACTATTATTTAAAAACTATTTACTTTTTTGGATATTTTTGCTTAGTAAAATATTTAATTTTGTAAACTTTAATAATCTCAATTTTCATAAAGTTTTTCGTTTTAGAGTTTAAACTTTGACTGTAATTTTTTTATTATTACAGTAACCTCTAGCATCTTTATGTACTCGTGACGTTACGCACTCTTGTTTAGTTACGCATTAAAAAATTTAAAAAGTAAAAATTTTAGTTTTTTTTAGTATTGCACAAGTTAGGTTTGTTGTATAATTTTAATTTAGAATATGTTGTTAAATGCTATCTCACCTCTCTATATCTTTAGACTTAGTAAACTTTTGTTTCTTGACTAATTGATAAACATTTAGATTAATTATGTTAACAATAAAAGATTAAATAAAAAATCTGAAAGAAATATGACTGTATTAAATAATGAAAACATAATGAAATTATGAGAGTTAAAAACACAAAAAAAAATACAGCACTCTTGCCCTATATATGAATAAAGCAACATAAATTTTAATATAGACACCACACCATTTTTTAATTGTAACTAAATGCTTAATTATAAATAGAATTTGCTAAGTAGAATAGAATATGAATGTTAAGTATCAAATAAGTGACATTTAAATATAGATAGAGATAAAATCTACTTATTATTTTTAATATATTTTTATCCAATTTTTTAGTATATGTATAGTTTCATCTTTTGTTTTTATATTTATAAATAAAGTAAACAAATTGTTAAAAGTGGGAAAATTCCCAGTCTGCTTTTAACTAGAAGCAATATCAAAAAACAGCCATTATAGTAAGTATATTTTGTACCTCTCGTTTCTTTACGATCTCTCGCATCTTTACGCACTTTTTCTGTGGACACAGTGTGCGTAAATAAGCGAGAGGTTACTCTAGTTTTTATTTTATTTTTAAGCTCATCATAATTTTGATTAAACTGGGTACTCGATGACCGAGAGGTCTTTTTGTGTATCCAGGTTCTTGAATCAAAAAAAATTTGAGCAATTTTTTGTTTTTGATAAATAAACTCATATTAGCGTTCATAAATGCTTAATTTTTTTTATTACATGTATATAAACTTCCTAAAATTTTTTGTCCAAAAGCAGATCTCAACTTCTTTAAAACAGAATAAGAATATTTAAGCGAGGATTAATACCCAACAAATCATCAAAACATAAAATTTATTTTGTTGGACTTTGATGTTGCAACTTGTAATATGTAAACGAGCATGTAAATCAATTAAACGTGTTTTTGTTTTACTAATCTGTTTGTAATATCTAGTTTCTAAAGCAATTTTTTAATGTTAATTAACAATTACCATGTACAAACATAAAGATACTAAAAACAAAAAAATAGCAACGCTTATTTCATAACTTGTTTTATTGGGTCTAACGTTTTAACTTTGTTCGTTTATTTATACTTATATTCATAGTGCACGACAATTAAGTAACTGAAATTTTAAATTTCTCTAAACAGTACACAAATTTTATTATTTTCCAGTCATTGTTGATTTTTATATATTAATAAACGCCTTTCTTAAAGTTCTAAATTACCATCATAATCTTTCCAATTTAACCTAAAAATAATTTTAAAATTCTTGTTTAAACTACGAGTGTGAAGTTTGCCGGAATAATTTTTTTTAAAATGTCCTAACTTTGGATCTAATTATTTTCCTTATCTTAATAGCTAATTAAAAACTTTTTTTTTATTCTAAAGAACGGTCCTTTATCTAAAAACTAAAAATATCTTTTAGATTGGGGTTTCGTTTTTTGAGTAGGGCCTCTTAGAAAAAATTGGGTTTTTTTTATTAATTTTTAATTTTTTTAATTTGAGTGGAAAAAAATAATGATAAATTTTTTTTATTCAAACCTTCTTAATAATATGTGAATAAACGGTTATATATATTTTTTTTAAATTGTCAATATTTTTTAAAATTTGGCCTTAGTTGGATCTTTTTATGAATTTACTTATTTTATGAGTTTGAGTTCATAGTTCATAAAATTCATAAAAAAACCCAATTACGGCCAAATTGTACAAAATATTGACAATTAGTAAAATAAAAAAATATAGCCGTTTATACAAGTATTATTAAGAAGGCTTAAAAAAAAAAATAATCATTAATTTTTTTTTCCACTCAAACTCAAAAAAAAAACAAAAAAAAAAAACAATTTTTTGTAAGGGACCCCACTCAAAAAACGAAACTCCAATCCAAAAGATTTTTTTTAGTTTTTAAATAAAGGACTGTTCTTTAGAATAAAAAAATATTTTTAATTAGCTCTTAAGATAAGGAGTATTAAGTATAATTAGATCCAAAGTTTGGACATTTAAAAAAATTATTCCGGCTAACTTCACACTCGTGTTTAAACTACTTTTTAGGATATTACTAAAAGAAGTTCTAAAAGTTATTAACATAGGTCTAGTTTTAGAAGTTTTTTTTATTATATTAGTTACACCTACATCAATATTATATGCTTCTTTTTCATTTATAGCTCATTATAATTTTGATTAAGTTTGGGTATGCAACTCGATGACCGAGAGGTCTTTTTGCGTATCCAGGTCATTGAACCAAAAAAATTTTGAGCGATTTTTTTTTTGTTTTGTTCAATAAACTAATAACATACATACTTCTAAATTCAATTAATTTTCAGAAATCTAGCCAACTAAAAGTTTTTATAATAATTTGACTTCTCTAAATTGAATTAATATCTAATCTTATATTCAGTATATTATTTTTTAGAGCATTCTGATTTGTTTAAAGATTATTTACTAATAATTAAAAATAAAATCTAGCTTAAAAAAAACTAAGTTAATTAACTATCAAAGGAAACATTTAAGGTGTTGCAATCGAAACAGTTTTAATACCATTAAAAAATAAATACTTGTATTTTTTGTATAACAAATAAAAAAAAAACATACAAACTCGTTTATGCACTGCACATTTAAATTTGAAACCAATGTAAAAGTACAAATATAGGATTTAAATTCAAAACATGTAAAATCAATATGTTTTGTATTTAATCTGTAGTATAATACAAGTTTTTAAACAAGTTATTTTCTTTATTGTCAAATACTAACATGTTTTAGATTTGACAAGAAAAACATGTTTCATTAAAAAAAATTATACCCGAAATAACATATATTAAAACTTCTTGCATCTAAACTTTGGTTTAAAATAGCTATACTTAAGCTATAAATTGTTTAAAAAAGATTTGCGAAACCTCTTTGTACTTTTATAAGTTTGTTATTATACAGCACAGAAATCTATACAGAGTATAGTGTTTCGCTTTTAAGTTCAAAAACGAATAAGCTGTAAGTAACTGTCCACGTTTTTTTGTACACAACAGTTTACAGATAAAACGTTTTAATTAGTTTTAAAACCATATATCTTTTGAAAAGAACCAATGTACAAAGTATTTTATTTCTATAACACTAATGTTTGTGACAAGTACATCTGAACAAAACAATGAGTTTTGATAAACTCTCATAAAACTATATCTGTAAACAGTCTTCAATTAATAAAGCTGATTTCATTAGTCGCTTCGTTTTTGTAAAATAAAAAGCAAAAAGAATTATAAATCGAATTTTAAACTTGATTAAAACTAGTTTATATTTAGTTTCTTATGTAATTTGAATTTATATTTACTACAGTTCAAACTCTTATAAGAAATATCTAAGAAGTCTCATCCAAAAAAAAAAAACTTAAAACTTTAGTTTACCTTTTAATTATACTTCATAAATTATCACTATTTTAAAATAAATGAAAATGTTCCTTTAAGCCTAGTTAACAAGATTATTATAATAGAAAAATTATAAAAAAAAACTTTTAATAAAAGAGGTAACTCATATGTTCAGAACTACTAGAGTTTAAATTTTCGTTCACTTGCCATGCAATCAAAAGTAAATAAATAAAAATACTAGGTCCTACAAGCCTAACTTTTTACCTAAATAAAGACTTGGCGACAAATAATTTTGTTTTTATTTTTTATCATTTTAAAAAGTTGTTTTACTGCTTTGTTTTCTTTAGTAGTTTTGTGTTTTTGCAGTCTAACAATTAAACAATATTTTTTCGAGTTTAATTTATTTATGAATTTATTTTTTAACAACTTTGACTTTTCAAATGCTTCTTTTTATGCTAATGAAGAAATATTTGTTTTGAATAAGATTTTTTTTAAAACATCTGATTAAGTCGTTTATAGTTATGTTATTCTAATGATTAAATTTTTTGGTTTTTATAAATAGTTTTTTAGTATATTTTAAGTTTTTGCATCAACTTAAATGAGTGTTTTTTATGTAGTTAAAATTTTTTTTTAATATCATGTTTTTTAAAAATTAACTTTTTTACATCAATCTTTTTTATCTTTGTTGTCAGAACTTCACGCATAATTAAAAGGTCATTAAAAATTTGTCTGATAAAAAATCTCAATGTCTAATGTATATTGTCTTTTTGTTATGAAACAAAAGAGGTTTGCTATTTCAAGTCTTTTATATCCTTAATTGCTATATACTGAATATCTAATAAAATTAAAGTTTCACTTTTATTTCCTTCTTTCATTTGTATCATTTCTTTTATTTATTGTTTAGGTATACAAATTTAACATTATCAAAAGAACAAAAGAAGTTTATATCACTAAAAAAAAGCTCTGAACTTTCTAAAATATCAAACAGACGTTTCTTTGTAAAAAAGTATTACTACTCTAGTTTGATTAATCTACTACTAGATTTTTATTAACCAGTTTATATTAAATCATTAATTTACAGCTGTTTAGCAGATATAAACTGTTACACTTATCAAATGTATCTAATAACTGCAATTGTAAAAAAAAAACTGAAAGTATAAATACAATTTTCACTTTATTTTCAATATTCACTTAAGTTTTTATGCACAATTGATAAATTTATGTGAGTTGGTGGACATATCTTTTAAAATATTTGTTAAAAGTTTCATATTTTGTCTATAACAATATAAAATTTCTATAATCTATTCTATTTTTAATGTGTAACAAATATCGTAAAGCTTGAAAAAATGTGATTATTTGTAAAATATACTCTTATATTGAAAAAATAAACTAAGTGATTGTTTAGACTAATTTAAAACTTCGTAAAAAATCACCAAGAACAACAGTATATGTTTATTTTATAAACAAGGTAAAAAAACATTGGCAAAACTGTAAAAACATGAGGTAGGAAGAGTAGACATGAATATTTAAGGAACAATCCTGGATTACATACCTTTTAAGTAGCTTAAATAGTTTTTTTAATATACATCTGTAGACTGATAGTAAATACAAGCATGCTAAATCTCTAGGCTCACTTAATCGTAACAAGTTTGTTGTAAAACTCACGCGGTTTTTATGGATCGTTAGTCACGTGCTACTTACAAAATTTATTTGCAGATCTATTAGAGCATTTGCTGAAAGTCATTGCAAACAGTATACTAACCTAGTATAATGTTTGATTTTTTTTGTGAAAGTTATTAAATAAATATAGATATTTCTATGCAAACTAGTTTACAAAAAACAAGTTTGTTCATTAAAATTTCGTAATTGCAAAATATTTAGTTTAATAAGTATATATTTATCCTATAGTATTAAAACACTTGTATATAATTGTTATTTCATTACTGAAATATAGACAAAAATAATAAACGATAATAGTAATAGAAACAACCGTTGCTACAGATTTTTTCCTTAAATACAACATTTTTTTACTCTATTGTTTTGACAATTTTACATAAGCTTAAGAGCGTACCTGATAATGTAACAAACATTGTAATTCTTTATCTTACCTACTATGTTTCTATTTTTTTCAAGTACTTGATTTTAATTAAGACGTTTTTGTTCTTCTTATAAATTTAATTTTAATAAAACTACAAATTCTTAAAGCTAATTTTTTTTATTGAATATTGTAACACAAAATAGATAAATCAAATATTTGGTGTGTAGCTTGATGAACAAAAGGTCTTTCTAAACAATTACAAATTACCCGAAATATTTGAGCGTTGATTTTTTATTGTGTTGAATAAACTAATATTAGTACTTCGTAATTCACATCATTGTTAAAACTAAATTTCGAACTAATCATAGCTTTTGCAGTATTTTATCGCAAAAAAGTCTTAAGTATTTGATAGATTTGAAATAAAGCTCTGTTTTTTTAAAGAAACTTCTAATATTATAAGACTGTCTTTGAAAGTTTTACTATATTAATAAAGCGTTTAGTTTTTATCAAGTAAGCATACTAAAATGTTTTTAAAGTATCTAGTTTATTATTTGTTTCAATATATCTTTTGTTAAAATTTATTAGGTTGCGCTTTATAACTTTAGTAAAATTTAACCTTGGATTTTGTTGCACAATATAGTGTACATGTTTTTAATTGAATATTAATAGTTTGATCGAATTTTAAATATTAGGTTTGTTATGTAGTTTTTATGTTTGGTAAAATTTAGCCACACATATTTTAATCGTGCGATGCTAATCATAGATAATTGTTTTATGTAGCTTTAGAAATAATTTACAAGAACATTTTAAGTTACTACTGCATTAGTTCCAACAAAAAATCGTTATTTTTTGAAATTAAAAATTAACTTGTTATTAAAGCTTTATCTCTTATTCTAAATAGTATTTTCATTAAATTTATAAAATTATTTAAGTTTACATTCGCAAGAACTAATACTTTTCTCTAATAAGTTTAGTAAAGTTTCTAAATAAGTTTGCATAATTTATCTTACTATTAAAAATATTTTACAAGCTATATTATAAAAAGTATGACTTAAAATTAATTTACAGATGAATATGATATAATAAACTATGTAAATTTAACACTTTTAAGTTCGTTAGAAATATAAATTAAAAAGTTTGCAATTCGATAGATAATTGAAATTATTTCTTTTCTTAATAAAGAAAAACCACTGTCTTTTTAATTGTCATCGAAACAAATTTCATTGAAACTTACATGTTTATACATCTGAAGCGGGTGGGTGTCACTTTTGCACGAGGGGACACTTTTGCACGGAGGGTCACTTTCGCGCGAAGACACTTTTACACAACTTAAAAAAAAAGTTATTTTGTTAATTTTAATTATAATTTTTCACTTTTAGCACTACCCTTAACCTTTACCTTCGGTCTGTAAATTTTATTGAATTCATTTTAAATATGTTTTTAATTTTTTTTATCCTTTTTTTTGATAATTTTTATTAGGTATATATATATATATATATTTATCACTCTTATCCCTAAGCCTTACACTCGGTCAGTACTGTTTTTTTCTTTTTTTGTTTTTTTATTAGTTTATTTATTTATTTTGTAATTTTTCTATTCTATTTTTTATTTTTGTTATCACTATTACCACTAACCCTTACCCTCGGTCGGTAACTTATTTTCTTTTTTTTTATTGTATATTTTTATTTAGTCTCGTGCACAAGTGACCCTTCGTCAAAAGTGACCCTCTGTGCAAAAGTGACGCCGTGCGGTAAAAGGTAAAGTTTTAGTCTGAAATGTCTTTAATTTTAAAATTTATCAATGATTTTAGCAAATATGACTTTAGAAAAAAAACTTTACTTACGTGAAATGATTAATCTTCAAAATATAAAGAAATATATTAGTTCTAAGGAAGAATTCGCTTATTTATAGTTCAGTAACAACGGAAAAAAATCTTTAAAACATAATACATCTATAAGTTTTAGTATTTATTGTAAATAATACGTGTCTGTTTGGTGTTACACATTATTTCTCACTATGTTATCATAGTTTATTTAAGACGATAAAAAAATCAACGCTTAAGTATTTAGGTCAAAGGACCTGGTGTATAGAAAAGCCTTTGGGTTATCAAGCTATACACCTGCGTATAAAATATAAAAGTCTGTGTTATTTATAAATTTAAAATGAAACTTCCGCTTAGTTAGCTTTCGAGTTCAACAACTTTAATGAATTATTTTGGGATAAAAGATTTAATTTAGATAAAAGTTTATAGTAAAATATCGAGTTTGTCGCTAGAATATCTGTAGAAACTTTAAAAAGCAAAAGTACATTGTACACTGATATTAAGTAATTAAAAGCAACATTTTTAAATACACAAAAGTACTTATTAAAACCTGTTATGATTCAAATAAAATTTTGAATAAAACATAAGCATAATAACTATTTCTTTAGACTATACAATATGATGTTTTACTTTTTTTTTTCTTTTAGAAACATTGTATAAGATTCAGGAAATTTATCAAATGTATGCATTTAGATAAAAAAAAGTTTTATACTAAAATAAATGATTCACATATCATTGAAATACTAAGAGCAATTTAATCATTAGTACTAACAGTGCTAAATTTAAATGACTAAAAATTGTGCTTTGCTTTTATTCTCAAACAAAAAAACTATGTTCGTCAAGTTTATTAAACTACCGTATGTCGAAATACAACCTAATGAAAGTGGACCATTTAATGAAAAAAAAATCAATAGAAAATCATAGCAGTTTATTCACTAAAAACCATATAGTATTTTTAATACTTTATTTTCTCTACAACGGAAGTCAATGATTAGATACTTAAAATTTTTCTAAGTTAAAAAGAGAAACACATAACTAAAATGTCTATTTAAAACTTGTTTAGTTTTTAAGAATTAAAAAATACTTTAATTGTTTATGAAACATAAAGTAATTATTACTCAATAAAATACTAAAACCGCTTTCGATTCTAACTATAAATAGTTTAACGATAACGACTTTATCTTATCTTCTACTTTAAAAATAACCAGTTTATCTGCTATATAGTTTTCTCATTAACCTAAAAACTTATATAGGCTAGACTTTCAAAATTCAACTTTAAGTTAAGTTCTAAAAGTTCAACTCTAAAAGCAACTATAAAAATTTGGGATAAAACGTATAGGGTAACTGTTTTAATACTATAAGACTAAAGGACTCAAAGTTACAAGAAAAAAGTTTTTGGATTTTTAATTACGCAGATGACACATTATTAAATACAATATTTAAACAAAAAATAATTTATCCTAACAATGTCAACTTTAAGTGAGAACTTAAATGATCAAACGGTTTATAGTAATCATACTTGAATTAAACATTAACAAAATTAGATTTATGCTTAGTTTATAATTCAATAAAATAAGG
Organism: Thalia democratica; assembly: GCF_965202585.1. Taxonomy (NCBI): domain Eukaryota; kingdom Metazoa; phylum Chordata; class Thaliacea; order Salpida; family Salpidae; genus Thalia; species Thalia democratica. The sequence goes on along the minus strand of NC_139173.1, from coordinate 21,719,725 downwards.
TTGTAAACTTTAACTAAAAAACTTATAATTGTGTATTGTTTGATAATGAGTATTTTTGTATTATAAATGATAGTAGTTTTAGATGGACAAAACATGCAGAGACACTTAAAGTTTAATTCATTTCTTTTATAAGTCAAAGTTACGATGAATTTTAATTTTTATATCATAAAAAACTTCTTATGAGTTACATTAGATGCAATTTATTGTATTGGTGTAGAACAAACAAAACTAAACTCACTAGTTCATTCTAAAATACTTTCGAAAGTATTTTTTTTGCCTTAGCAGATAGTTTTACAAAATAACTTGTACTTGTTTCAAAGCATATAAAAAACACACCATGTGGTTTTTGTGCATTTAAATTGGAAGTAAGAAAGTAATACAAACGAATTAAAAAGTAGAAAACATACAAAATCAATTCATTTTGAATTTAATCTGTAAAACTACTTATTATTTATAAACACGTTTTATTTTTTTGCATAAAGTGGTTATGCTGTTTGCAGGTTGCGGTTACTAGGCAACAACCTCAAAGTTAAAGTATAACACAAAACATTTTAGTATACTATTTAACAGCTGTACTTAAGTATTATTTTATTATATTAAAAATCACTTAAAAATTTTCTTAAGTTGATTAAATACCAAAATTTTTTAATTAAAGCAGTTATTTTAATCTACTACATACTAAAATTTTATGTTAAAACAAGATAAAATAAATACTTTTAAGGACTATAGAAATAAATAAAAATAACTTTTAGGCTAAAAGTGCAACAAAAGTAAGAAATTAAACTTACTGGTAAACTATGTTTTACAAAATAACGATTTTTAAGAAATAAACTCTGCTATATTTAAAAATAACAATTTAATGGATAACAGTTTTACAGCTATTAAGATAATGAATTATACAAGATATAAAAAAACTTATGCCTTTCTTGACAAGACTATGTTTTATAAAATCTCTGATAACATTTTACTAACAAACAGTCTTTCTTCTAAGTTAGAAATTTATAAGTGTTGTGTTGATATAAACTAGAATTATAAATCAAAAGTAGTTTTAAACTTTGTATGAAATTAAAAGTCAAGAGAATCTGTAAGAAATTGCCTTAGAATCTTAAACTACTTTAAAAAGCTTTTATTAAAACTCTTACATGGTAAAATCAAAAATTATTAAGAGTCTAGTAACCTTTTAAATAAAAAACAAGTTTTTTAGATTTAAGGTTTTTTTAGCTCCTGTCTATTTTTTTTCAGCTTAGTTTTTCTGTAGAAAGATTTTGTAGATAGTTAGTTAAATTTGAAATTTATTAAAAACTGATTTTTTTTTACTTTATCAGATTTGTTTAGTTGTAGTATGTATTTTACACCGACCTAACAAAAAATTATTTTCCAAATTTAAATAAAATGGTAAAGCTTTAAAATTTTTAACCTAAATTGCTCAGTATCTGTTAAAATTTTTGCAGTGCAATCAAATAATGATGTAATATTTAACTTAAACTAATTCTCAGTTATAATAGGCTTAAAAACTCATTATATTTTATCAATCACGTTTAGTTTCTTCTAAGCTTCACGGACAATTAAAAATAAAAAGATTAAACATTAGTCATAACAAAACTTCTATTGTGTATTACATATTTTTAAAGGTTACGTAACCATTGTTTTTATTATTTTTATTATTATTATTATTTTTATATAACAAATTAGAACGAACTCCAACTTGACAACAAATCAGAAAAAAAATCTGGGCTTCGGTGCCTTTTGTGTTATCTTTAAACAATTATTATATGATAAAATAAGGAATTTGATTATATAAGTTGATGAATTAAGTTTTGTAATGTATCTGAATTATGTAGTATGTGTAGCTTATGTTCTGTAGTAGTACAATACTAAATTTCTAACTGTTTAAACTATTTTTAAACGCTTTGAGTGTTCGTTTGTTTTACGAAAAAATACTGAAAACTTATAAGCAAATTAATTTTTAAAGACTGTTTTTTTTTTAAAACACAATTTTAGCTTTATTAAAATGTAACTCATAATAGTTCAATTTTCATTAACAAACATAATATGCCCTCATTTTATGCTAAATTAGTCAAAGTATGCAATGTGTTTAATTAATTTACTTAAGCCTGCAATACGTTAATTAATGTGCAGCTTACTTTGTGCAACTAACCTACATTTAATTTATGATCAAGAATGTGCTCTTAGTTTTTATAATAAAAGAATTTAGATAAAGATTAGTAAAACATATCATAATTATTGCTAAAACTATTGTAAGTACACAAATTTTTCAATCAGTTGTTTTTAAAGTAATAAAATATTTTTCTTGTTTTACTTGTTATATTAAAGTTACTTAAATATTTTTTATAATCTATGTGAATTTTTTTGTTATTTACTTATGCTAACTTGCTAGTCATTAAGTACTTCAAACTTTATAGACTATCAAACGTTAAATTTTCTAGATGTTAAGAAAAAAAATAATTTTATAATAAGTTTTATTAACAGAAAAACTATGTAATTTAGTTTAAACAGCTTCATTTAAGTTACTACTAGCTTACGAAGTAGCCTGATTTAAAATAGTTTAAAATTTTAAAATTCTTACATCAATCTTTGTTAAGGAATTTCAAGTTTAAATTTCAATAGATCTTCAAGAGTTACTAAAAAAATGCATTATTTAGTTGATTTTCTCTAGTGTATACAGATAATCAAGTAAATATATTTTAAATACAAAAGTTTATATTATCATGCTTTATTTTAATTTACTAGTAGTTACTTTTTAAGAACCTCTTAAGAAACAGAAAAAACCAGTTGCTATAATTGAAAATTTAGTTGTCTGAATTTAAAATACTTTCATTAGTCATCAAAATTGGCTTGTTGATTGATTTAAGTTCTTTGCACATTATTTTAATAACAATTTAAGTTTTTTCAATAAACGATTTTTGTTACTTTTGTAACGTTTTACAAAAGCTAATATTCATTTAAAAGTTCTAATAAGTTGTATTTACTATTTTTCAATTGTGCGTGAAATTAGTACGCAAAAAATTTATAAAATCAACATATAAAAGCTTTGCACTAAAACAAAATTTAGACCTACGTAACAAACAGATTTTAACACTGTAAAATTTTTAAAAGGTATAAGAAAGTAAAGTTTGAAAGTATTGGTAAAAAAAAACCCACGTAGTACGTAAAAATAACCAAATTAACTCCAATTAGATTTTATTTTAAATCTAAAAATTGTCTGCTCAAATAATTCAAAACGCCTAAAATAATTTTAAAGTATATACAATTTTTAGGGCTTAAAAAACGTAAGTAGATTAATGATTGAAACTAAATACATTGTAAAACTTTTCGTTGTGTAATAAATAAGAACCATTAAATCATATAACTATATAGGTTTAATTGTGATTAATTCTAAAAACTTGGTACATACTTTAGACTTTAACTACTTTGAATAAAATACTTTTAATCTATTGGTTAAACTATTTTATTGATTAGTACGAAATATAATTTTTTTTTAATTATTTATTAGTTGGAAAAACTTAACATATGTTAAAAAGTATACAAATAAAGCATAAGAACGTATAAGACATTATAACTTAGTTTGTAAATAGTTGATATTTTGCTAAATTAGCTATATTAGTTTATAGAACGATTTTGTTACAAAGATTCATGTATAGAGAGCAGTAGCTCTTAAAGTTTTTATTATTTGATAATAAAAACGTACGTTTACAGTTAAAAGTACACTATACCTATCACTTACTCAGTTTTTTAAAGAACACTAATTTTATGACAAACATTTTATGAAAATAGTTTTTGTCATTGTTAAATCCGCAACTACTTGTTTAAAGCTGATAAATTGATAAAATTAAGTTTATTGAAGTATCAAATATACACCTACAGTAAACTAATTTTAGTATTTACAAAATTTAGAAATTTTATTTTTGTCATTTAGCGACACATATATATACCTACTTTTAGGAACACTGACATGTTATCGAACAATTTTTAACGCATTAAATTAATTTCATAAAGCCATACGTGCTTAACTTAAATAGTTTGCATTGTTTTTTTACAAGTAGCAAGTAATCTTTTTCTTTAAAATTGAAAAAAATACTAGTTTCTAAAACTTGTATAAACTACGACAGTAGTAAGAAACTTACACATACAAATTGTAATAGTTTCATCTTTTATTGTAAAGTAATACAAAATTTCAATAAAATTTAGTGATTGAAAAGTTAGCTATACTATTTGATGTCACATGAAAAGTACTTAATCATGAATTTTTTTCGAAGTTCGAAACTAATTCTACTAGCCACAAAAACGTTTTCTAGTAAAATTATAAACAAACTTGTGATTGATTAAATTTTATTGCAGTAAACCAGTACTTTACTCTGAGTGCATTTCTAACTTCGTCAAAAAGTTTTTATTAGTAATAGTAGTAACTGCTTTTTGGCGTATGTTTATTGTATTAAATATATAGTTTTTTGCTTTATTAGTTGTACATTAGTAAACAGAAATTATAATTTTTCAAATAACGCTTTTATAAACTTTGAAGTTACTTTTTTAGTGCGTTTTCCATGCTTATCAAAGCATTATTAAATGAAATAATAAGCTCCTGTGTTTAAACTTTTATGACTTGTTTTGAGAAAGACTGGTACCTTACTTTAGTGTAAATATTTTCTCATTCAGTTTTAGGATTTTATTTTAAATTCAATTCAAAAAAAGTCTTTTATTAAGCTTTTTTTAATTAATCTAAACATCTATTAATCTTATGACACACAAACCATATAAGACTGTTATATCTGATGAAGTGCTGTTTTAATATCGATTTAAAAACATTTTATACTTAAAATGTGGTTTAAACAGAAGGATTGATAATGCTTTTAATAAACTAAAAAAAACAATCAGTATTAACAAGCTGAATTAGCTGTGCGAAGTTAAATTTTCCGACTGCTGATTGATGTTTTGTTTAAGTTTCGGTAATAAACTTTGAGTCTTGTTTGTTGGGGACGGGTCAAATATGCACGAAAACTGTTTTGCACGGAGACACTTTTGCAGGAAGGGTCACGCTGTGCAAAAGTGTTTTCATGCAAAAGTGGCCCTTTGTTCATATTTGAAACCTACCCTTGTTTGTTTGTGTTGCGTTTTTCTTAGGTGGTAAAAATAGTAAGACAATAACAATTTTATTAAAATTATACTTAACGAGGAAAAACTACTTTTCTACAAACCAAAAACTATGAAAATCGTAATTATGCCTTTTTTTTTTGGTTTATAACGTATTTCAGCATAAGTAAGTCGATGAATACTTGAAAGTATAGTAATCCTAGCTGAATGAATGTTTAAGTACTAAACGCTTAAGCTTAGTCTGTACGAGTCAAATAAAAGTAATACATTATAAAAATAATTTTAAAAATATTATTTTTAGTTCTAACTATTAAAAATACACAGTGCGGAAAATGAAAAATTAATAAATCATTTCGATGCGTTGATAGTTTGGTAGGTGCTCAAAAGTTTTAGAAATATAATTAATCAAAAATAAAACAAAATGTGTTATAATTAATTGTTGGTAGTAGCAACTATTAAAAGTCGTATTGACAGCTATTTTTGGTATTATTACCAATCAAAAAGTTAAATATACAAAAACATTTCAGATATTTTAATAACCACCACGGCCGTCTCTTGGTTTTTAATGTTTGGGTAATTTGAAAGTTTTCTATATTAAAAGAAGTTATTTTAAAGGATATTGCAAGCAAGCTTTAGAGGATTATTTAAAGGATATTACTTACCAAAACTTGTTTGCAACGTCGACTCTATTGGTTTGAACACTTGATACTTGTATAAAACTTTCTATTTCATGTTTAAAAGTTTCCTCAAAACTCTTGTTACAAAGCTTAACTTCTTTATAAAAAGACCTAGAATTTTTAGGTAAGTATTAATACTCAAATCTTTAAAAAACATACACTCGAACTTTGATGTTATAACTTTAAATATGTAAGCCTTCATGTAAATCAAACAAACGTGTTTTTGTTTGTGCTATTTCAACTTTAAAACATTCTTTAATGTTGTACTTAAAATCATGTTTGAAAAATAATGTACAAAAGAAAAATAAATTAAACGTTCTTTTTATAGTCTGTTTCATTAGCTCTGACGTTTAAACTTTGTTAGTTTGTGCCTATATTTAGAGTGCACGAAAATGCAAATTCGGACAATTCAAACTCCGGCAGCTCAATTTTTAATAACTGTTAGTTATTCTCTATTATTCAAACTTTTTAATCAAGTTCATATTTACCACCATGATCAAGACCTAAATGATTTTTATATTATGTTATTTAATTTTAAACAATTTTTTGAGATATTACTAAAAGAAATTCTAAAAATGATTTAAATAGATACATTTTTAGTAGTTATAAATTTTATACTTTTACAAATATGTATCTTTTATTTTATTCCATCATATTTTTAATAACTAGACCTACATAAACACTTTTTATACATTTCCAAATTCAATTAATATTTAGAGATGTAACCCTTAAAATGTTTTTATAAGAATTTGAGTTGTCTAAATTTTAAAAGTCATCTAAAATTATATTTATTCTAACATTTCTTAGAGCCATATGATCTGTTTTAAGATTAAACATTAATATTTGTAAAATAAAAATAATGAAACAAGTTGACTAACTAATAAAGGAAACATAAAAGGTATTGCTATCGAAACAGTTTTGATACCATTGAAAAATAAAAACTTGTTAATTTTTTGTATAACAGTTAAAAAAAGCATATAAAATCGTTTATGCAAATGTAAAACTAAAAGGAATGAAATAATATAAATATAAGATTTAGGTACAAAACATATAAAATCAATTTGTTCTATACTTAATCTGTAGTATGGTGCATTATACAACAATGTTTTAACCAAGTTATTTTCTTTATTGTCAAATCCTAACACGTTTGAGATTTGCAAGAAAGAAATATATTTGTTTAGTTCAAAAACAATTAAAACCTGAAATAACATATCTTAAATCTACTTACTTTTAAATTTTGATTTAAAATAGCTATACTTAAAGTGAATTGTTTATAAAAAAATAGATTTGCAAAACCACTTTGTACTTTTATAGATTTGTAATTACAGCATAAAAATCTATATAAAACCTCGTCTTTAGCTTTTAAGATCAAAAACGAATAAACAATAAGTAAATTTCTAAATTATTTGTAAATAACAGTTTATGAATAAAGCATTCTAATTACTTATAAAACAAAATATTGTTTAAAAGAAACCAACAATATAAAGTAGTTTATTTCTATAACACTAATATTAGTGACAAATACATTTGGACTAAACAATGAGTTGAGGTAATTTCTAATCAAACTACATCTGTGAACAGCATTCAATTTATAAAGCTGATATCAATAACTGTCTCCTTTTAGTCAAACAAATAGTAAAATACGGTTATTAATCGAGTTTTAAACTTTTTTTAAACAATTACTTTGTATTTAGTTTAAATTTATATTTAAACTCTAGGAGTACAAACTCTTATAAAAAGCTTAAGAAGGCTCATCCAAAAAAGGAACTTGAAATTTAAAATATACAAAAAATACAATTGAAAGTTTAATTTAAAAAATATGATGGTAAAATTAAAATGTGAAAAACAAGTTTTCTAAAAACATTAATTATTAGAATAGCCATGTTTTAGTAATTAAAATTTTTTTTTGTCATACCTCATAAACCTAGTAAGAATTATTATAGTTTAAATTGTCGTGCACTCGTCAGTTCATTCAAAATCAACTTATATCACATACTATTTAGGTTTTACAAGCTTAACATTTACTAAAATAAAGACTAGGAGACAAATATATTTTATCATTTTAAAAAGATCTTTGTTTTCTATTGAAGTTTTGTATTTTGGCAATCTAAAAATAATTAAACTAAATTTTTTTCAGTTTGGTTTATTTATAATTTTATTTTTAAAAATTGGACTTTTCAAAATATTTTTTTTATGTTTATGAACAAAGTTTTGCTTTTAAGTTAGAATTTTGTTTAAAATATCTGACTAACTTGTTTATAAGTTTGTTATTCTAACGACTATAGTTTTTAGCTCTTTATAAGTATATTTTAGTATATTAAGTATTTTAGTATATTTCAAAGTTTTGTATTATATTAGTATCATGTTTTTTAAAACTTACCTTTTTACATTAATCATTTTTATCTTTGTTGTCAAAACTTCACGCATAATTAAAATGTTTTCAAGCACCAGTATACTAAAAGTTTTAATGTCTAATGTATATTGTCTTTTTGTTATGAAACAAAAGAGGTTTGCTATTTAAGTTTTTTATATTCATAATTGCTATATACTTACTTCTTAATAGAACTAAAGTTTTGCTTTTAGTTTAGGTGTACAATTTTATACTCTTAAAAGAACAAAAGTACAATTTATTACTAACAAAAAAGTTCTTAAAGTTCTAAGGTATCTAATAAGTATTTTTTTGTAAAAAAGGATTACTGCTTTTATTAACTTTTAGTAATCAGTTTAAGTTAAACTAAAAACTCTTATATATTATAAATTCACGGCATTCACTGTATATATAAAGCATTATGTTTATTAAATTTGTCTATAATTACAGTTAGATAAAAAAACTGAGAGTATACGTATACTTTTTTTCTATCTTCATTAAAGTTTTTACGCACAACTAAATCATTTATATTCTCAGGTGATCATATCTTTTGGGAGGTATGCTAAAAGTCCATATTTTGGAAATAGCATTATAAATTTTTCACAACCCAAACTGTAAAAAATGTGTAACAAATATCGTAGAGCATTTGTAAAATATACTCTAATGAAAATATGAAAAATAAACTATCTAATTTTTAAATTATTTTGAAAACTTTTTAAAACCATTACCAAGAGCAACAGTGTATATTTATACTGCATAGAAGAAAACATAAACATTGGCAATACTATATAAATGTAAGGTAAGAATAGTAGAAACAAAAGTTTAAGTAATAAGTCTTGATTACATAACTTTTATGCTCAAAAATAACTTAGATATTTCTGTAATATACATGTGGAGACTGATAGTAAATATAAGCTTGCTTAATCTCTAAGCTAACTTAATTTAAACAAGGATCTTGTAAAATTACTAGCGTTTTTTTCTGGATCGTTAGTCAGGTGTGTGCTAGCTGCAAAACTTATTCACATATTTATTAAAGTATTTGCAGAAAGTATTTGCAGGTTTCTTGATAACTTGGCATAAAGTTTTGTTATTTTCTTTGTGAGATTTGTTATGTAAATGTGTAAATTTATGTCCAAACTTGCCTACAAAAAGTAAGTTTGTTTTTAAAATTTGTCAAAGTACATTTTTTTTTCAATAAGTATATTTTTATCCCGATGTGAATTTGATAATTTAAAAGACTTGTAGTAGCTTAAACTGAAGTATAGAAAAATAAATTAACAGTAAGAGTAAAAAAACTTCTTAAGTCTAAGAAGCTAAATATTTTTAAAACGCTAATGTGTCAAAAACTTTACAAAAACTTTAGTTCCTACAACTTTATGTAAAAAACAAACATTTATTATTTTATATTATTTATTAGGTTTCTAACATCATTGCTAAAACAAGTTATAATTATTGCAGCAATTTCTCGCAAAAAAATTAAAGTGTTTGGTATATTTTTAAACTCAAACTGTGTTTGTTTTTTAAAGGTTAATGTTATAACAGTTTTAATTTGTCTTTGAAAATTGTTCTACTCAATACTTTCTACTTTAATAACAAATTAAGTATTGTTTATTAAACATTTCATAAAAAATATCTATCTATGATACTTTTTTATATAAACTAGTGTTACAAACTTTATCGATATCTTTTCAACATAATTGTTTTGAATGACTTCCCTTGACCTATCTAGTTGTCTTATTTGGACATTTTTACTTTTTGGACATTAAGAATACTAACAAAGCTTTTGATAAAGTTATCAGCTTAAAATCATATATTTATGTCTTATTAAACTTTAAGTTTCCTATTAAAAACATGTTCTGGTTTTTTGAGCTAAAATTTTTACTAAAGTTTAAAACATGCTATATATTTTATATTTTACAAGACAACGATAATTGTATGCAAATGAAGTTTATTCTAGCTGCGAAACATTTTGATTTAACTTAAATTTAAACATATTTAAACGTTATGAAAATAACCATTAATAAAAATGTTTAACTTTATTCTAAACAAGTAAACAAGTTATGTTGTATTATCTGAGTACTATTTACTATTTAGCCATTAATCATTTTCATTGGTTCGTGATTTTGTGTTATTATATAACAGCAAAAAATTTTTCATTAATGAAGTTTAGCTGTATTTTTTTAAGGAAATTCTTTTGTTAAATATCATCTGTTAAATCATTTTTGACATTATTACTACCTATATAAAAAAACTCACATGCGTGTGAAGAACTTATAATTTAGTTTTACAGAACATTATTTTTGTCTTTAAAAAGTTAAGTTTTCACCTGTTAAAGATACCGAACATATTTTTTAAAGTAAATATTTGATAATCTACTCTTTTTATTAGTTTATTTGCAAAGATGACTAATGTTGTGCTTTTTACCTTCAGTAAAATTTAAGTTTAGTGAAGAAAGTTTATAAGTAGATTTTGTAAAATTTATTAGAAAGTTTTGAAAATAAACTGTAAAGTAATTTTTAACCTTGGATTTTGTTGCACAATATAGTGTACATGTTTTTAATTGAATATTAATAGTTTGAATGAATTTAAAGTATTAGGTTTTTTATGTACTTTTATGTTTGGTAAATTTTTGCCACACATATTTTAATCGTGCGATGCTAATCAAAGATAGTTTTTATTTGAAGATTTAAAAATAGTTTACAAAAAAGTTCTAAAATACTATGCATTGGTTCCTACATAAAATCGCATTTTATTTTGCAAATTAAAAACTTACTTGTTATTTTAAGCTTTATCTCTAGTTCTAAGTAGCATTTTCATTAACTTTAAAAGTTTATTTAAGTTTACATTCAATACAACTCAGATTTTTCTGTAGTAAGTAGAGTAAAAGTATCGTAAAACTTTAAATTTATCTTAAATTGAAAAGTTTTTACAAGCTATATCATAAAAAGTATAACTTGAAAACAATTTACAGATGATTAAAATATAACAAACTATACTAACTTAAGAATTTCAAACTCATTAGAAAAATAAATTTGATTACTTGAGTCGACAGATAATTAAAGTAAATTTTTATTTTTAAGTAAAAAAAAACGATTGTCTTTTTTATGTTAACATCAAAATAAATTTCAGACATACTTACATGTTTAAACGTATGAAGCTATAATTTTTGAAATTAAAGTTTGTCTTACACTAATTTTTGGAAAACTCAGATGTGATAACTTGTAGGCAACTCTTTCTGCTTATTTTCAAAAATTAAAATATGTCTTAAGTTACTTCCTAACATCGTTTTACCAACCATTTTAAACTAAAAGTAAGTGACAAAATTAATAGATTAAAAAAAAAACATACATTTTTTTACAGTTTTGGATAACTTTCCACAAACTGATAGTTTTGCTTATCTTGATCGAAAATGTTTCAGCTTTTACCTTTTATGAGCTCAAGCCAAAAGGTAGCTGATAAATGAATAAAATTTAATAAAATACCCTATTAATTTTATACAGATTTTATTTTTATCACTGAAGTAGTACAAAAATGTGACTAATTTAAAATTGAAAAGCAGATTTAAAGTGTATATCTCTAACAGTATTTAAATTTGATTGGTTGACTAGATAAACTAAAACATTAAAAAAGTTAAAAACCTCGATTTTGACATTTTATTTAGCATGAAAAGGTGTTTGTAATACACTATTAAAGTTTATAAAAAACGTAATTCAAAGATTTAATATTTATGTTTAATAAAAGCTTAAGTAGAAAAATTTAAAGACGTAATCCTATTTTGTGTTACATATAGTGTATAGTAGCAATAGCTTTTCACAGTTAATTATCCATCCAAATTGAAATTTTACACGTGTTTATCACTATCAACAGCTAAGTTACAGCTAACATATAGCAGTAACTATATATTAGTATTCATTGTTAATTATATTATAAAGGAAATATTTATTTCACAATGTATGTTATGTAAGATACATATTGTAGTAATTTTGATTTGTTGTTCATAGAAATTTTCCAACAAACTTCTACTAAAAGAAATTATAAACTTATGAACAATAAGTCTAAATACATAAAAAACATGCTTGTGTCATATAGTATATTGTTTTTTAGTTAAGTTGGATTTTCATACTTGTTATAAATGTTAGAAAATTTATAAAATATTACACTCATACAAACAGTTCTATTTAAGTTTTGTTTATTGAATGACCAAAAAAGCTCTCAAATTTTAGGTCCTAGGACTTTGTGTACAAAGAAACCTTTCAATTAATAAGTCATACATCTTTCGGATACATTTTAACGTTCTTGTCCAGAACAAGAAGATTAGAATAAAACAAAGATGAATAATAAAAAAATAGTAATAGTAGTTTTTCAGGATTAAAATCGGTAAAATATGTTTTACCTGATGTAAAGTTTAATTTTGTTTCGCCAGTGCGTTTTTAAATGTAAATTTAAAACTATATTAATCCAAAGGTTTTTCAAGCTACATAATTGGCTTATGTAAATATAGTACTTTATTACTTTGATTTTTTATAGGCAGAATCCAAAATATTTTGTGTAAACTGTTATTGAATTTGCAAAAATTAGTAAGTTTTTGAATTAATTTTAAATTAATAAACTGCAGTCTTAACCTTACAAAACTCTGCAACCAGCTAATTTGAAACACTTGAGTTGAAGTAACTAAGTAGTTTATATAGATTTATAAAGAAGCTAACAAGTTTAGTTAATCTCTAGAAAAAATATAAAATGTAATAATTTTTAAAACGAATTCGCTTGTTTATAGTTTAGTAACAACGGAAAAAAAAATATTTAGAACATAAAGTATCTACAAATTTTAATGTTTGTAGTTACTAATACGTGTCTGTTTTGTGTTACACATTATTAAACATACTCATTATATTATCATAGTTTGTTAAAGACGATAAAAAAGTCAACGCTCAAATATTTTAGTCAAAGGACCTGGTGTATAGAAAGATTTTTCGGTTATCGAGCTGCACACCTGTGTATAAAATATTGAAATCTGCGCTATTTATAAATTTAAAATGAAACTTCCGCTTAGCTGGCTTTCGAGTTCATAGTTTTAATGAATTACTTTTTGATAAGAACTTTAATTTAGATATAAGCTTGTACTTAGAAATAGATTTTGTCCAAAAAACAACTGTAAAGTTTTATTTGTTGTCGTATACTAATTATTTTAAGTCTAATGTATTAGCTTACAACTATTGAAGAAACATTTTTAGTAAAGCTCTTTAAAGCAGTAAAGTACGTAATAAAGTTTAAATAAATTACAATCATATCAAATCTTACTTTGTACTACACAATATGTTATTTCATTTTTTAAATATGTGTTATTTATAAATTTAAAATGAAACTTTCGCTTAGATAGCTTTCGAGTACAACACTTTTAATAAATTAATTTGCGAGTTAATTTAGACAAAAGCTTATATTTAAAAGTAGAGTTTGTCGCAAAAATAAATGCAAAGTATTATTTTTATCGTATGATATATATTTTTTAAATCTTATGTATTAGTCTACATCTATTAATGAAAAAATGTTAGTAACATTCTTAAAAACACAAAAGAACGTAGCAATAATTACAATAATCTTATGATTACATAAAAACTTATTAAAAAAACAAGCATTTCAAATCTTACTTTGTACTACACAGAATGTTATTTAATTTTAATTTTATCTTAAGAAGATTGTAGAAAACTTACCAACCTTATTAAATGTGTGCGATAAGACAAAGTAAAACTAGTTGTGTACAAAAAAAAAATATTAATCATAGAAATACAAAGAAAAACACAAGTACTAAAAAGAAAATTAATGGCAAAACGAATATTGTTTTATTTTATTCTCATATAAATCACATAATTCTTCGAATTTTCTTAACTAATTTGTGTTGAAATATGAAACTATTTAAATTGACCATTGATGTAAATATTAAAAAAATCAATAAACAATCAAAAAGTTTCATTGACTAAAAACCGCGTAGTATATAAAATTTTTCATATTTTTCTCTGCAACAGAAGTCATTTCTTAGAAATTAATAAGTTTTCCTAATCAAAAAAGAATACATGACTAATAATATCTTTAATTAAATTTTAATGTAAAAAAACTTTTAATCTTTATGAAATATTAAGTAATGATTACTTAATAAAATGTTAAAACCACATCCGGGTCTTGCTAAAAATAGTTTCACGATGACGACTTTATCTTATCTTCTATTTTTAAAATAACTAGTTTTTCTGTTATATAGTTTTCTCGATAACCTAAAACTTATATAGGTCAGACTTTCGAAGTTAAACTCTTGTTTAAGCTCCAAGTTCAAACCTTAAAGCAACGATCAAAACTTAGGATAAAACGGAAAATATAAAGTAAACGACTTTTTTAATACTGTGAAAGTGAAGGAATCTAAATTTACTTTATTATTATTAATAATTATTGAACGATAAAAAAGTGTTTAAAAAATTTGGTCTAAGGACCTGGTGTACAAAGGAACTTTTCGGTTATCGAGTCGTACACCAAATGCTTCTACAATTTCTAACGAGCTATTACACATAATCTTTTTTATTATCTAAATATTTAAATCTTTACATTAAAATAAGTTTGACAAAAGTTTCTTGTCAGTTTTGAAAAATCAAGCTTAAAGTTATAAGAAAACAAATAAAAAGCAAACCTACATTTTAAATCTAAAATGTTTGTTTTAAAAGTAAAGTAACTAATTACAGAACCTTTACTTTTTCTAGTAAATTTTACTAATTTGAAGAACAATACTAGTTTTTGGTTTTTTAATTACGCATATGACACATTGTTATAACTTATATACAATATTTAAACAAAACACATTTTTTCAAAACAATGCCAACTTTAACTAAGAACTTATAATGATTTTAAACCGGTTTATAGTTATTATACTTGAGTTAAACATTAACAAATTTAGATATATGCTTAGACTTAGATTTAATAAAAAAAAGCTGTAAATTTTTCCTAAAAAATATAATGAAATATTACGCAATTAAAAGTATTTTTGTAATATAATTGACGGTAGTTTTAGATCAGGGGTTGGCAGCCTTTTGTATCTCGCGGGCCAATTTTCTCAGAGAAAAATGCTCGCGAGCAGTACTTATTAAAAAAAAGTCGTCGAGGACCGCAATTATTTAAAAACAAATATAGTAAATAGTAGAAAAATACTATTTTACACCAAAAATATAAAAAAAAAAACCAGTAAAATGGCACCTTTAAAGACTATTTAATAACTTAAGAGCCTAGTTGTAAGTTTTTATTGCAAAACCGTTTATCTTTATTTTACAAGTATTTTTTGGCTAAAAAGTAGTTCGCGGGCCGCAGATTTTGACTTTGAGGGCTGCATTTGGCCCGCGGGCCGCAATTTGCCGACCCCTGTTTTAGATGGACAAAGCTTGTAGAAACACTGAAGACTTAATTTTCAAAAATTATAGTTTTTTTTAGACGATAAATTTTTATATTTACTTTATAACAAACTTTTTATGAGCAACATTAGATACAATTTGTTGTGTTGGTGTAGACTTGTAGAACTAAACAAAACTAG
Organism: Thalia democratica; assembly: GCF_965202585.1. Lineage (NCBI taxonomy): Eukaryota > Metazoa > Chordata > Thaliacea > Salpida > Salpidae > Thalia > Thalia democratica. The sequence continues at coordinate 21,704,010 of NC_139173.1, read as the reverse complement.
ACTCATTAGTCCATTCTAAATTATTTTTGAAAGTTGTTTTTTTGCTTTGGAAGATAATTCTAGAAAGTAACATGCACTTTTTTTAAAATCAAATAAAAAAAACATACCGTATGGTTTTTGTGCATTTAAATTGGAAGTAAAGGAAGTAATACAAACGAATTAAAAGTAAAAAACATAAAAATTCAATTTATTTGAATTTTATCTGTTAAACTACCAACGTTAAGCAGGTTTTATACTACTATTTTTTTATATGGTTTTTTAATAACACGTTATATTTTTTGCACCAAGTATTTTTGCTGTTTGCAAGTTGAGGTTACTAGGCAAAAACCTCAAAGTTTTAGTAAAACACAAAAAACATTTTAGTATACTAATAAACAGCTGTACTTAAGTATTATTTTATTATATTAAAAACTATGTTAGTTATATATTTAGAAATGTTTAGGTCTTTTCTTAAGCTGATTAAATACTAAGATTTTTTGATGATTGAAGCAGTTATTTTTTTCTACTACATACTAAAATTTTATGTAAAAATAACATAAAATAAATAGTTTTAAGGACTATAGAAATAGATAAAAATAACTTTTAGGCTAAAAGTGCAACAAAAGTAAGAAATTAAATTTACTGATAAACTATGTTTTACAAATAGCGTATGAGTACGATTTTTAAGAAATAAACTCTGCTACATTTGAAAATAACAGTTAAATGGACAAAAGTTTTACAGCTATTTAGATAATGAATTATACGAGGAATTAAAATGTTGTGTCTTTCTTGACAAAACTATGTTTTATAAAAACTCTGATAACATTTTACTAACAAATAGTCTTTCTTCCAAGTTAGAAAATTTATAAGTGTTGTTAAACTAAAATTATAAATCAAAAGTAGTTTTAAACTTTGTAATAAATTGAAAGCCAAGGGAATCCGTAAGAAATTGCCTTAGAATCTTAAGCTACTTTAAAAAGCTTTTAAATAAAGTTCTTACATGGTAAAATCAAAAATTATTAATAGTTTAGTAACCTTTTGAATAAAAAAGAAGTTCATTTAGATTTAAGATTTTTTTAGCCCCCTCCTTTTTTTCAGCTTAGTTTTTCTATAGAAAGATTTTGTAGATAGTTAGTTCATTCTAAATTCTATTAAAAACTGTTTTTTTTTATCAGATCAGTTTAGTTGTAGCATGTATTTTATTCCGACTTTAACAAAAAAATTATTCGCTAAGTTTAAATAAAATGGTAAAGCTTTAAGTTATTTAACCTAAATTGCTTATTATCTTTTAAACTTTCTGCAATATAATCAAATAATGATGTAATTTTCAACTTAAACTAATCCTCAGTGAAAATGGGCTTAAAAACTCATTATATCTTATCAATCACGTTTAGTTTCTTCTAAGCTTCACGGACAATTAAAAAAGAGATTAAATATAAGTCATAACAAAACTTATATTGTGTATTATGTACATATTTTTAAAGGTTACGTAACCATTGTGATTCGTTATCTGAATACTTTTCTATAACAAATTAGAACGAACTCCAACTTGACAACAAATCATAAAAAAAAAAGATTCTGGCCTTAGTGCTTAAGTGTTATCTTTAAACAATTGTTATATAACAAAATAAAGAAGTTGATTAAATAACAGGTATGAAATAAGTAATGTAATGTTTCTGTGTTATGTAGTATGTATTTATGTTTTGTAAGAGTACAAAACTAAATTTCTAACTGTTAAAACTATTTAAAAGTCTTTGAGTGTTCGTTAGTTTTACGAATAAAGTACTGAAAATTTATTAGCAAATTAGTTTTCAAAAACTGTTTAAAAAAAAAAGCACAATTTAAGCTTTATTAAAATGTAACTCATAATAGTTCAATTTACGTTAAAAAATATAAAATTTTGGCAATACTAGGTTATTAAATTAAAAAAAGCTTAAAATTTAATAATTTTAAGTCATTGTTATATAAGTTACTTACTAAAATTAGATATTTGTAATACTACAAAAGCATAAGCTCAATTAAACAAACCACTTGCGTTACAATAAAAAAAAACATTTATAATAAACATTCATTGCGAGCTTGTTTTAAATAATCAAGTCTAGGCTGTTGCATAAAAATAACTTCCTTTTTTTTGCAGAACTTTCACAAAAAATATGGTCATTGACTAACAAAGCATAAAGTTAAGGTAACTTTGCATTTAAAATTGTTCGACAACATGACAGTGCCTATAAAAGTAGGAATATGTGCCGCTAAATGAAAAAAAATAAATAGTGCTCAACTTTCTAAGTACCAAATTTATTTTACTGTAGATGTATGTTTGAAAAGACAATAAACTTATAATATCAATTTATCAGCTCTTTGCAAGTAGTGGAGTTTTTATCAATGGTAGAAAAATATTTTTATAAAGTATTTGTCATTAAAACGAGTGTTTTAAAAAAATTGAGTAAATGATATTTATAGTGTAAATATAAGTTTTTATTATCAGCTATTTTTAATTTAAATAGCTACCATTCCCTATACATGAGTCTTTTAAACACAAACTAAACATAGTATAAACTAACTTAACTATCTATTATAGCAAAAGCAGCAATTATTTACAAATTAGTTATGATATTTTATACGTTCTTAAGCTTTAATTTTATATTATTTTATCACATGTTGATTGTTTCCAACTAATAAATAGTTTTAAAGATTTTTTATATTGCTCTACCATTCAATAAAACTAGTTTTAATAACAATTGAAAAACATTAATTTCAAAGTAGTTTAGAAAACTGAATATCATATTGATAAAATGTAATGTTATGATGATTTATATTAATAAAATGATAAACTTTACACACACACACACATATATATATATACTTTCCGGGTTTGGGAGTGCTTCTCAGAGATTGTGAACAAAAACTTCACTGAAAACCATCCATATTGTAAAGTTTTTAACAGGAAAGTGTCCTATTCCTGCATGCCAAACATGAAACAACTTATATTGGCATGCAATTGAAAGATGTTAGACACGCAGGACAAAGAGAGGCGAATGTGTGACTGCAAAAAAACAAGACTGCTTGGTGAATGGAAGTTGCCTAATGGAAAATATTATATATAAAGCGACACACTGAAAACCAGACCAAGTTTTATGTTGGCTCTACTGGACTATCGTTCAAGAATCGCTACACAAAGTACAAGTACAGCTTCAAACACGAAAAACATAGAAATACGACAGCTTTATCGAAGTACATTTGAAAACTAAAAATAAAACCATGTTAATTTTAAAATTTAGTGGGAAATACTAACAAGAACGAAAAAAAAAATATAGTTTTGACAACTCATGTAAATAGTGCAATGCGGAAAAAATCGAAATTTTAAAAGTTAAAAAATCTGAATCTCTAAACAAAATTAACGAATTACAAACTGGTTGCATACATTATCGAAAACATTTTATCTAAAATCAACTAACTATTCTATTATTAAGTAATACCTAGTTTTGTATATTTTTATTGCTGTACTTACAAGTTTGCTTTTTATTGAATAAAACTTGGCTGAAGACGCGTATTAAACGCAGAAACAGCTGTCCCAAGCAATAGTTTATTTGTGTATTTTAGTGCTATATATATATATATGTATATATTCATTTAAAATCGTTTGAACTACTTTCAAAAATTACAACTAAACATACTTAATTTTCATCTTAATATATTTATACTATTTTTGCCTTGTTTAAACATTGCGTTTTTAGTTTTACTTTTAAATGCTAAAGCGAAAAAAACGATTTGTGGCAAAGCAATTACTGATTTTAAATTTACGACTCTCCAAGAATGTTTGACACATTTCCCCTTAGAAATTATAAAAACAGCTTAGAACTGCACGTGGGTAAAACATAAATATTGTTTTACATAAAATGTTCAACACATTTTCTAATTTAGTGTTAATCGTTTATGAAAACGTTAGTTATAAAGTTTTAAACATATTGTCAATCTAGGAAAACAAAAGTTGGTCTTTTGAAATTCTTGAGAAATATATAGGATCAAAAACAATTAAAGGATAGTTTTGAAAATCCGATTGTAAAATATAGTGTTTTCTTTTAAAGATCTGTTTGTGCATCTAGATAAATTTTCTAACTATTTTTTAAAAGGCATTTACTAAATTTAAGAATAATTAACAAACAAGTCTATTAAGTTCTATGTTTTACCAGTTGTTTTTTATTATTCAACAATACGTTTTACAATGTATTTTGTTCCAACCATTAATCTAATTACGTTTTTTAAGCTCTACAAAATTATATACGCTTTAAAAATTTTAAGATTTAAAATAAAATCTAATTGAAATTAATTTAGTTGTTTTTATGTATTACGTGCATTTTTATTTGCAAATATTTTAAAACAAAACTTTCTTATACCTTTTCAAAATTTTACAGTTTTTAAAGCTATTTTCTTACGTAGGTATAAACTTTGTTGTAGTTACAAGCTTTTATATATTGATTTTATCAACAACTGTTCCTGTACTGTTTTCACGCACAACTGAAAAATAGTAAATACAACTTATGAGAACATTTTAATGAATATTAATTTTTGTAAAACGTTACAAAAGTAATACAATTCTTTTATTGAAAAATTTTAATTGTTAAGAGCATACAAAACTATTTTATGTTAGTTCTTTTATTTATATTTTTTTATAGGTACCTTAAAATTTTGGAATAGTTTTTTCCAAAGTGTGCACTTGTGTACATTAGTGTGTACATAAGTGTGCATAAAACTAAATTACTCAACAAGCCAATTTTGATGTTTAACGAAAGTACTTTAATTTTCAAACTTTTAAATTTTAAGCTATAGCAGCTGGTTATTACTGTTTCTTAAGAGGTACTTAAAAACTAACTACTAATAATTTAAAATAAAGTATGATAACATAAACTTTTGTAGTTAAAAGATGTTTACTCGATCACTGGCATGCACTAGAGAAAATCAACTTAAGACTGCATTTTTCTAGTAGTTGTTGAAGTTTTATTTAAATATAAACTTGAAGTTCCTTCACAGAGACTGAGGTAAGAATTTTAAATTTTCAAACAATTTTAAAGTAGGATACTTCATTAAATAGTTAGAACTAAAATGATTAAACTAGTTTATATATTTAAAAAAAAACAAATTATTATAATACTTATCATCATAAAAATTTAACGTTTAATAGTCTTTAAAGTTTAAAGTACTTAAAACTATGAATAATTTTAGTAACTTTATTATGATAAGTAAAACAAGAAAAATATTTTATTAGTTTAAAAACAACTACTGCTTGAAAAATTATTTGTGCTTAAAAAACGTTTTAGCAACAAATATGATATATTCTACTTTTCTTAATCTAAATTCTTACTTTATAAAAATTAATAGCACATTCTGGATCATAAATCAAATGTAGGTTAGTTGCTTATAATTAGCTACAAATTAATCTAGGCATTGCAGGCTTAAGTAAAGCAATTAAACACATTGCAGACTTTGACTAAGTGAGCATAAAATGAGGGTATTGTATGTTTGTAAAAGAAATTGTAAATTTTTGTTAATAGCACTTATGGAGCTTTTTACTTTTGAAATTTTTGTGAAACTTTAAACAATAATTTATTGTTTTTACGTGAATATAGTTTATTTAACAGTTTTATTAAGTTGTAAATATTTTAATATTTATATAAACTTTTTTTATAGTTTTAGGTTTTTTGAGCCTAAAGACATGTATGCATTAACGAAGGCATGTATTTTCTATGAATATAGAATTTGCAAACCTTTTGAAAGCTTGTGCACAAGTACTAAATAAACACGTGAGTCATCTGTCTTGTCGTACATTCGTTGTTGAAACTTATCCTAATATAAATAAAAGGAAATGCAGTATTTTGCAGCTTCATGTTTAATAGTTTTTTAAAATTTCGCTGAACTGTGTTTTTATTTTAAAATGATTCTAAATTAAAAATTTTCAAACAGTTACTTTATCATCTACAAATAAACTTTAAAATTTTAGTTTAACAAACTAATTATTTAATCTGACTATTTATAAGTTTAAAAAGTTTTTTTAAAAACAAAGTGTTTAAATATTACAAAAAGTTTGTGAAGCAAGTTTTTCAAGTTCTTTGAAAAAGTTCGAATATTGCTTAAAAAGTTCTAGTAACAGATATTCTAATAATACTACAATAACTTTTGAATGTAACTTTTTAGTATATAACAGTTATATTTCATGGGTCAGCAGTCTGCGGTCCGCAATTTAGCTTTAGCTGAAGTCATACTACTGTTAAACAAAAAATTCCGGCGAAAACTTGCAAATAGGTTCTTAATTTAATGATAACTAATTCTTAATCCTATACTGTTTGCTAATTTATTAAGCTCTAGGTTTCAAACTGTAATAATATTTTGATCATTACATTCGTTTAAATTAGTGCAGCCCGCAGGAGACCTTTTGTAGTTATATTGGCCCTTGACTTATAAAGGTTACCAACCTTTTCTACATAATATTTAATTTTGTTCTGCAGATAAAAATTAACTATATTTAAATGTCTAGACTGTTAAAATTGTAAATCTTGATTAAGCCAACAAAGCAGAAATGTCAGGCCTGAAATTCATTTTTGGATTTAAAGCATCATGTGCAAAACAACTTAAGTTTTCTAGTTGTTAGTAACAACGGGGCTAAATCAATGAAGGTTTAGTAACATTTTGTTGTTAAACACAATTTACTTACTTACTTAAAAAAAGATGATCATGGACAAAACAATAATTATTTTTGTAAAAACATAAATAGTTAATTAAATAAGATTGCACAGTTTGTTTATAAATAGTAATGTTTTTCTTTAACAAAAAAAAATCTAAAACTTGTACAAACTACGACAGTAGTAAGAAACTTAGAAATATAAATTGTAATAATTTCAACTTTTATTGTAATATAATAATTTTTTTTTTTTTAATTTTATTGATTGAAAACTAAGCTTTACCTATTTGTACTATTTAACATCACATGGAAAGTAATTAATCATGGAGCTTTTTTTGCGTTTATGTTCGAAACCAATTCTACTAGCCACAAAACACTTTGTCTAGTAAAAAACATAAACAAACTTGTGATTGATTAAACCTTATTGCAGTAAACCAGTACTTTACACTGAGTCTATTTCTCACTTCGTTAAAAAGTTTTCATTAGGAATAATAGTAACTGCCTTTTGGTTTATTTCCATTGTATTTAAAAAATAAATTTTTGCTACAATAGCTGTATGTGACTAAATCGAAACTATCATTTTTTAATATAATGTTTTTATATACACTTTGCAGTTAGTTTTTTTATTGCGTTTTCCATGCTTATAAAATTATTGATAAATGGATAGGAGTAAAAAAGTGCCTAAGTGTTAACTTTAATGACTTGTTTTAAGAAAGATTTGTACCTTACTTAAGTGTAAATACTTTTTCATTGAGTATTAATGCTTTTTCAAATTTAAACACAAAAAACTGTATAAGGTCTATTTTTAAGTTTTATTTAATTAAACTGCATAAACATTAATCTTATGACACACAAACCATTTAATAAATTGTTACTTGCTTATACTAAAAAATACTTTACTTAATATTTGCTCGCTATTTTAACCTTGCTGATTTAAATATGTACTACATATACTTAAGTGTTTATTTTTAATTAAATACGTTTTTTTTTAAATAAGTTTTTCTATTAGTCTCCGGTAGAAAAAAACATTTAAGATAATTATATTTGAACAATTAAATTTTTATCAAACTTCTATGAAAAAACTCTTTAGAAATAATAAGGTACTCGTTTATCTTAGCTATAAAAATTGAAATTTTAATTCAAAATTTTAGTTTGTATAACTTATGATATAGTGCTTTAAAAAAACATTATGTTATTATAATGTAAGTTACGTGAAAAGAAAGTTACGATAAGAAAAATAACTAATCTTATAACAACTCCATAATGCTTGTTTTTAAAAGTAAAGACACTGTTGCTTTAGTGGATGAAAAAAAAGCAACTTTTTTAAAACTCAGAGAGTTTTAAAAGCTTGACATACGTAGTTACCACAAGTTTTTGTTATGTTGTTTAGATATGTTACTAATTTTCATAGTTTTGTTTTCCCTATCCCCCAACAACTTTATTTCTTAGTAAATAAACTAAATCGTATATCTACTTTTTGTATATTCATATTTATATCGTGATAATCTTCATTAATTCATTATATTTTTTGTTTTATAATAGGTTTATAAATTTTCTAAAAATTCTTATTTTAAAGCAGATCTTAACTTCTTTAAAAAGTATTAAATATTTTAAAGTAACAAAAGGGTTGATCATGCCAATTCGATCATCAGACCACAAGTTTCGGTAGACTGAGACCGGTTTCGTCCTTATTAGGACTCATCAGTCAGTCACAACCGAAAAACTTGTCAAGTTTTTCGGTTGTGACTGACTGATGAGTCCTAATAAGGACGAAACCGGTCTCAGTCTACCGAAACTTGTGGTCTGATGATCGAATTGGCATGATCAACCCTTTTGTTAAATTTGAGCTTGTCTCACGGCAAACGAAAGTCCGGACTTGTTCTGCAGACTTTCGCCGATTTTGTTGATTATTTTAAAGTAAGGGTTAATACCTTAAAAGTCTACAAAATACATAGTTTATTTTTTGGATTTTGATGTTGTAACTTATAATATATATGTGAACATGCATGAAAATCAATTAAACATGTTTTTGTTTTACAAATCTGTTTGTAAAATTACATTTTAAAGCATTTCTTAATGTTGTACCAAGATTAATCATGTTCAAAGAATAATGTAATACAAGCAGAAAAAAAACAACTGTTTCACAACATTTTGCATAAGGTCTGAAGTTTAAACTTTGTTCGTTTGTACCTATTTTTAGAGTGCACGACAATTCAAATTTTTACAACTAGAATCCCAACAATATAAGGTTTAGGGATTCTTAGTTCTTATTGATTTTTTCTATAAAAAATACTTTTCTTTAAGTTTTTATTTGCCATCATAATCTTACTAATTAAACCTAAATTAGCATTTTTATGTTTTTCTAACTTGATTATTTTTGAGATATAACTTCAAGAAGTTCTAAAAGTTATTATTATAGGTTTATTTTTGTAGTTATAAACTTTATACCTTTAGAAGTATATATATGTTTTTAATTTTTTACTATCATTTTTTTATTATTTAGACCTACATGAGCACGTTTAAAAAAGTTCTTAATTCAATTAATTTTTAGAGATGTACCCCCTTTAAAGTTTTTATAAGAGTTTCAATTGTCGAAATTTGAAAATTCATCTAATCTAATGTTTTTTTATAATATTTGTTAGGGCAATCTGATCAATTTTAAGATTATGTATTAATATTGTAAAACAAAACCAATATAAGTTAAATCTAAACAAACAATTTGAATAAGTAATAAAGGAAACATAAAAGGTGATGCAATTGAAATAATTTTGATACCATTAAGAAAAAAATGTTTGTACGTTTGTAAATTAGTTTTGTTCAACAAATAAAAAACATATAAAATTTGTTCGTGTACATGTAAATCTGTAAGGAATGAATTAATATAAATATAGGATTAAAATACAAAACATATAAAATCAGTTTGTTCTATACTTAATCTGTAGTACAAAACAATATGCAACAAGTTTTTAAGCAAGTTATTTTCTTTACTGTCAAAAACTAGCACGTTTTATATTTTGCATGAAATAAATTTACTTGTTTGTAGCTAAAAAGACTTTAAACCTGAAATAACTTATTTTATAACTACTTGTTTAAAGATTTTGGTTAAAAATTGCGATACTTAAGTAAATTGTTAAAAAAAAGAATTCCAAAATCTCTTTGTACTTTTATAAGTGTGTAATTACAGCATGAAAATCTATATATAACCTAGTGTTTTGTTTTAAGCTCAAAAAATGATATGGGTCAAAGTAAGTAAATGTCAAAATCAGTTTTAAAGAACAGTTTACAAATAAATCACTCTAACTAGTTATAAAACAATATATTGTTTAAAAGGCACCAATGGTATAAAGTGTTTTATATCTATAACACTAGTATTAGTGACAAGTACATTTGAACAAAACAATGAGTTGTGATAAACTCTAATAAAACTATATCTGTAACTAGCATTCAAATTATAAAGTTGATATCATTAATTGTTTCCTTTTAAGCAAATCAAAAGCAAAAAAGTATTAAAATCGAGTATTAAATTTGATCAAAACATTTTTTTTTTCTTATTTAATCTAAGTCTACATTTAAATTCTGACAGTTTAAATTCTTATATAAAAAGTCTAAAAATTCCCATCAAAAAAATTTTAGTTTACCTTTAGTCATACCTCATAAACTAATTTAAATTTTTAAATTAATTAAAATGTTCCCTTAAACTTAGTTAACAAGACTATAATGGAAAAAAACATTTAATAAAAGAGATAATTCAAAAAATCAGAATTAATAGAGTTTAAATTGTTGTGCGCTCGTCAGTTCATACAAAATTGACTACTATTTAGGTTGTACAAGCCTAAATGTTTACCAAAATAAAAATTTGGCGATAAATAATTTTGTTTTTATTTTTTCATCATTTTAAAAAGTTGTTTTACTGTTTTTTTTTTTTTTTATAGAAGTTTTTTATTTTCGCAATCTAAAAATAATTAAACTAAATTAATTTTTAACACCTCTGACTTTTCAAAACCTCTTTTTTATGTTTATGAAGAAAGTTTTTCTTTTAAATGAGAACTTTGTTTAAAATATCTGACAAAGTTGTTTATAGTTTTGTTATTCTAATGAGTGTAGTTTTTAGCTTTTTATAATTAGTTCTTTAAAATATTTTGAAGTTTTGCACAATCTTAAATGAGTGTTTTTTATTTAATTTTTTTTTTTTTTTTAATATTTTGTTTTTAAAAAATAATTTTTTTACATCAATCATTTTTATCTTTGTTGTCAAAACTTCACGCATAATTAAAATGTTTTCAAGCACAAGTATACTAAAAGTTTTAATGTCTAATGTATATTGTCTTTTTGTTATGAAACAAAAGAGGCTTGCTATTTCAAGTTTTTTGTATTCGTAATAGCTATATATTGACTATTTAACATAATTATAGTTTTGCTTTTAGTTTAGGCTTACAAATCTATACTATTTAAAGAAAAAAAGTACAACTTGTTACTAACAAAAAAGTTCTGAAAGTTCTAAGGTATCAAATAAGTATTTTTTTTTGTAAAAAAGAATTACTAATTTTATTCATTTTTATTAGTCAGTTTAAGTTAAACTATAAATTCTTACATATTATAAATTCACGGCTGTATATATAAAACATTATATTTATTAAATTTGTCTAATAATTACATCTAGATAAAATAAAACTGAAAGTATACATATACTTTTTTTCCATGTTCATTCAAGTTTTTACGCACAACTAGGGACGTAGCTAGCTCAAAAAGTTACGAATCTGCAAAAACTAAAACATCTGAAATAACGCGTGATAAAGTCCTATCGGGAACACAGCACTTTAAACTACCTCTAATGTTATTGAACTTAATCTGAAAATATGCAGTTATGTGAATACACCAAAAATGAAATTTTTAAGTACGAGTGATAACTGTTAACAAGGCAATTTATTTTGCTCCACACCCCTATGACTCTTTATGTCATGCCTTGTTGTATAAACCCAGAAAACATTCATTAAAAATAAGTATAAGAAAATCACAATCTAACTCAAAAATATTGAATTGTTCAAAATTTCAAACAAGTGCATAACTAAGCATAAATGAATAATAAAAGCTAAGAAAGCAGAGTCTTTTCAAGCTGAAATAAAAGCAAGTTTTTTCGCACATAAGTATACATTTCTGCAGATTTGCAGAAACGTACCAAGCCACGTCCCGCGCACAACTAATACATTTGTATTCTCAGGTGGTCATATTTTTTAAGAGGTATTCTACAAAGTCCATATTCGTGAAACAGCATTATAAGTTTTTCACAACCCAAACTGTAAAAAATGTGTAACAAATATCGTAGAGCATTTGTAAAATATACTCTAATGAAAATATGAAAAATAAACTATTTAATTTTTTAAATTATTTTGAAAACTTTTTAAAACCATTACCAAGAGCAACAGTGTATATTTATACTGCATAGAAGAAAACAAAAACATTGGCAATACTATATAAATGTAAGGTAAGAATAGTAGAAACAAAAGTTTAAGTAATAAGTCTTGATTACATTACTTTTATGCTCAAAAATAACTTAGATATTTCTGTAATATTCATGTAGAGACTGATAGTAAATATAAGCTTGCTTAATCTCTAAGCTAACTTAATTCAAACAAGGATCTTGTAAAATTACTAGCGTTTTTTTCTGGATCGTTAGTCAGGTGTGTGCTAGCTGCAAAACTTATTAACATATTTATTAAAGTATTTGCAGAAAGTATTTGCAGGTTTCTTGATAACTTGGCATAAAGTTTTGTTATTTTCTTTGTGAGATTTGTTATGTAAATGTGGAAATTTATGTTCTAACTTGCCTACAAAAAGTAAGTTTGTTTTTAAAATTTGTCAAAGTACTTTTTTTTTTTCAATAAGTATATTTTTATCCCGATGTGAATTTGATAATTTACAAGACTTGTAGTAGCTTAAACTGAAGTATAGAAAAATAAATTAACAGTAAGAGTAAAAAGTGTAAAAAAAAAACTTCTTAAGTCTAAGAAGCTAAACATTTTTAAAACGTTAATGTGTCAAAAATTTTACAAAAACGTTAGATCCTACAACTTTATGTAAAAAACAAACACTTAACATTGTTATATTATTTATTAGGTTTCTAACATCATTGCTAAAACAAGTTATAATTATTGCAGCAATTTCTCGCAAAAAAATTAAAGTGTTTGGTATATTTTTAAACTCAAACTGTGTTTGTTTTTTAAAGGTTAATGTTATAACAGTTTTAATTTGTCTTTGAAAATTGTTCTACTCAATACTTTCAACTTTAATAACAAATTAAGTATTGTTTATTAAACATTTCATAAAAATATCTATCTATGATACTTTTTTATATAAACTAGTGTTACAAACTTTATCGATATCTTTTCAACATCATTGTTTTGAATGACTTCCCTTGACCTATCTAATTGTCTTATTTGGATATTTTTACTTTTTGGACATTAAGAATACTAACAAAGCTTTTAATAAAGTTATCAGCTTAAAATCATATATTTATGTCTTATTAAACTTTAAGTTTCCTATTAAAAACATGTTCTGGTTTTTTGAGCTAAAATTTTTACTAAAGTATAAAACATGCTATATATTTTATATTTAACAAAACAACGATAATTGTATGGAAATGAAGTTTATTCTAGCTCCGAAACAATTTGATTTAATTTAAATTTAAAAATATTTAAACGTTATGAAAATGACCATTAACAAAACATGTTTAATTAACTTTATTCTAAACAAGTAATCAAGTTATGTTGTATTATCTGAGTACTATTTACTATTTAGCCATTCATCATTTCATCGGTTCGTGATTTCGTGTTGTTATATAACCGTAAAAAAACTTTTATCAACGAAATTTAGCTGTACTTTTTTAGAGAAATTATTTTGCTAAATATCATCTGTTAAATAATTTTTGACATTATTACTACCTATATAAAAAAACTCACATGCGTGTGAAGAACTTATAATTTAGTTTTACAGAACATTATTTTTGTCTTTAAAAAGTTTAGTTTTTACCTGTTAAGGATACCGAACATATTTTTTAAAGTAAATATTGGATAATCTACTCTTTTTATTAATTTATTTGCAAAGATGATTAATGTTGTGCTTTTTACCTTCAGTAAAATTTAAGTTAAGTGAAGAAAGTTTATAAGTGGATTTTGTAAAATCTATTAGAAACTTTTGAAAATAAACTGTAAATGATTTTTAACCTTGGACTTTGTTGCAAAATATAGTGTACATGTTTTTAATTGAGTATTAATAGTTTGAATGAATTTTAAATATTAGGTTTGTTATGTACTTTTATAATTGGTAAAATATAGCCACACATGTTTTAATTGTGCGATGCTAGTCAAAGATAGTTTTTATTTAAAGATTTAAAAGTATTTTACAAGAAAATTATAAAATACTACTCCATTAGTTCCTACATATAATCGTTTTTTTTTTTTTGATTTTTGCAAATTGAAAATTAAAGCTATCCTAATAACTAACTTGTTATTTTAACTTTTATCTCTAATACTAAGCAATATTTTCATTGATGTTAAAAATTTATTCAAGTTTACATTCGATACAACTAATACTTTTCTCTAGTAATTATAGACTCAAATTTATCTTAATATTAGAAAATGTTTGTAAGCTATATTATAAAAAGTACAACTCAAAAACAATTTATAGCTCATAAAAATTTAATAAACTATACTAGTCTAACACGTTTAAGTTAGTTAGCTAAATAAGTTTGTTTACTTGAACCAATAGATAACTAAAGTTAATTTTTAATTTTTAATTGACATCGAAACAAACTTTTATTTAAACTTAAATGTTAAAACATGTGATGCTATCATTTTTGAAATTAAAGTTTGTCCTGCACTATTTTTTTAAAATTCAGATGGAATAGTTTGTGAGCAACTCTTTATGTTTATTTGTAAAATTAAATATTTGTATTAAATTACTTCCAAACATCGGTTTACCACAATTTTATACTAAAAATAAGAGATGAAGTTAAAATATTTTTTAAGTAATAAAAAACACACAATTTTTACAGTTTTAGATAACTTTCTACATACTAATAGTTTTGCTCTTCAGCTTTAATTTTATATGAGCGTAAAGAAAAAAGTATCTGATAAATAAATAAGATAAAATAAAAACAGCCTCATTAAACAATTTTTTTTTAATTCGTTTCAGTAGTATAAACTTTAATGTAGTTAAAGATTGATGAGAAGAACAAAAGCGTATAACTCTAACAATATTTAATTAGTTGACTATATAAAATTGTAGACTAAATTTAAAAGTTGAAAAACCTAAACTTTAAAAGTTTATTAAGCAATAAAAGGTGTTTGTAATGTACTACAAATAAAACATTAAAAAATTGTTATAAAGGTTTAATCTTTTTGTAAGTTAAAAGCTTAAGTTGAAAAAGTCTAAAGATGTAATCCTTTTTATATATAAGTATACTAATGTATTGTGTAGAAGCAATAACTTTCACAGTTAATGATCCTTCAAAATTGAGATTTTCCACGATTTTACTGTCAACACCTGCTTATACTTTGTTAACACTCATTACTAATTTAATTAGAAAACAAATATGTATTTTACAATACATGTTACGCAAAATACCAGTTTTATTAATTTTGATTTATTGCACAATGAAACTTTTGCAACAAACTTCTATTAAATGTATTCTGTAAATAATAAATCTAAATATGTAAATCAAGTACTTGCGTTATATAATATATTATCTTGTAAAATAACAATATTTTCATACTTAATTGCCTGTCAATTCTGTCATCCCTGTCATTCAACCTTCAATTGTAAGTGATGAACAATTAAAGTGCTTTATCATATAGTTCAATTTTGTTAAATTTTATTAATTAATATTTTACCTTAATAAAAACTCAAAAAATCTGTTTCTAATTATATTTAAAAGCTAATTTAGTTATATAATTATTTTACCTAAAAATATAGTTTAAAAATTAATTCTATATCTTCTATATAAATGTTATAGAATTCATAAAATACTACACTCATACAAAAAGTTCTATTTTAGTATTGTTTATTGCACGACAAAAAAAGCGCTAAAAACTTTTGGTCCTAGGACCTGGTATACAAAAAAAAAATTCAATTATCAAGTCGTACATTACTTGGATACATTTTAAAGTTATTGTCCAGGACAAGAAGAATAATAAAGAAACAAAGATAAATACTTTTTTTTATAAAATAGATAACAACTACTTTTCAGGATTAAAGTCAACAAAATATGTTTAACCTTATGTTAAGTTTAATTCTATTTCGCCAATGTGTTTTTAAATCTAAAGATACAAATTTTATTCATTTAAAAAACTCCAACCTACACTATTGGTTCACGTAAGTATAGTACTTTATTACTTCTTTTATAGGCAGTATCCAAAGTATTTGGTGTAAACAGTTATAGAGTTTTGTTTGTTAATTTTTGAAATCAACCTTTTTTTTTAATAAAATGTTATCCTAACCTTACAAAACTCTGCAAACAGCTAATTTGAAACACTTGAGATAAAGCAAATAAAATAGTTTACATTAAATTATAGAGAAGCTAATAAGTTTACTTACGTGAAACAATTAACCTTCAATAAATAAAGAAACATATCAATTTTAACGAAGAACTCGCTTATTTATAGTTTAGTAATACAGAAAAAAAGTATTTATCTTTAAAACAAAATGTATCTTTTAGTTTAAATGTTTATTGTAATAATAATACGTGTCTGTTACACATTATTTCTTATCATGTTATTATAATTTATTGAAGACGATAAAACAATAAACGCTCAAATATTTTGGTTAAAGGACCTGGTGTATAGAAAGACCTTTCGGTCATCGAGCTGCACACCTGCGTATAAAATAGTAATATCTGTGTTACTTATCGACGTAAATGAAACTTCTGCTCAGCTAGATTTCGATTTAAACAATCTTAATGAACTATTTTGCGATAAGAACTTTAATTTAGACAAAAGTTTATATTTAGAAGTAGAGTTTGTCGCAAAAATTTGTAAAGTAGTATTTGTTGTCGTATACTATTTTTTAAAATCTAATGCATTAGTCCACAACTATTATAGAAACGATTATTACATAGTAACCTTCTTAAAAGCACATAAGTACATACATATTAATACCTGATATGATTCTATAAAAGTTTAAATAAATTATAAGCATATTACATCTTACTTGGTACTACACAACATGTTGCTTTATTTTTATTTTGTTTTAAGATAATTGTAGAAAACTGATTACTTAAAAAATACTAAAGCCATATCCGGGTTTATCTAAAAATAGTTTCACGATAACGACTTTATCTTATCTTCTATTTTAAAAATAACCAGTGTATCTCCTTTATAGTTTCCTCATTAACCTAAAAACTTTTTAAGGTCAGACATAGTGAAGTTAAACAATTTCTTAAGCTTTAAAAGTTAAACCATAATGCAACTGTAAAAACTTGGGATAAAACGGATGGTATAAACTGCATTAATACTTATCTACATTTAAAATTTCAAAAGATTCTTTTAAAAGTAGAAATAAGTACTTATAGGACTTTTATTTTTTCTAGTAACTTTAATGATTACATGAACAATACTAATTTTTCGAATTTTAATTAAGAAGATGAACATTGTCATACATAATATTTTAACAAAACACATTTTTACAAAACAATGCCAATTTATATTTAGAACTAAAACTGTTTTACAAAAGCTTATAGCAAACATACTTGAAAAAAAGTTATATGTATGCTCTGCTCAGTTTCAGATTTAACAGATAAAAAGTTTTGAAAAACCTAAAATTTATTATAAAAAACGTAAAACTACTACATAATAATAAGATTTGGGTTTTTAATCGATAGTAATCTTATATGGACAGAATATGTAGAATCATTAAAAACTTAATTATCTAAAACAACAGTTTTTTTTAAGTCAAGTTACTTTTTAAGCTAAAACCATATAATGAAGTTTAAAAAAGCTCTTTATGAGTCACATTAGATATAGGTTGTGTTGCTTTAGAATAAATAATTCTAGATTCAATGAAGTCAGTGTTATTTTTATAAAGTACTTAAATTTGACTTTTTTATTAAAAAGAAATGATAAAAGTAAAAGAAACCTAAAAATAAGAAAAACCTACCCCTTTGCAACTTGTGTCCCCTAACTTTGCCAACTTTGGGGAGTACTGGTCTCAGTTTTTTCAAAGTTTTTTTTTTTTAAACTACCCTTATATATGCCTAGAATCTCTTTTTTTGCTCTTCATCATCAATTCCGGAAGATCTAGCGTAATTTTTAAATTTTGGCCTTACTGCCTTTTTACTAGTCGCGGCCTCCTTTGGCTACTTTGCAGCTTACTGCCCCCTAGATTTCTATGATGGCCCCCAAGGACCTGATTTATATCTTAAACCTTACTTATGTGGATTATTAAGATTTTAGTGAGCTTTCATTTGTCTTCTAGTATGTTCTTTAAAGCGCGGATTTTTTTTTTGTTAAGAAATCTAAACTTTATTTTTGGTTAATTTTAGCGACATAATTTTTACTACCAAAACTTAGTAAGAATTCAACAAACTTGACTTGGGTAATCTTTAAAACTTATTTAAAGATTATCTGTAAAAAAGAAGAAAAAAATCATTTGAAAAAAAACTATACCAGGTTACTATACTGTTTAACTTCTTAGCAAAGTAAAACTACTCTGATCTCAGTGAAAAAAGAGCACTTTTTACTAGCATATATAACTGAAGTTTAATACCGCGCGTAATTTATTTTTAACGGCTACAAAATTACAAATATTCACTGTAATAAAATAGCCTAGATTATCTAAAATTAGTTTTTCTTTCTAGAAAAGAATATACCACACTGTTCTTAAATGCATAAACATAACTAAAAATTAAACAAAGAAAATACTTAATGTTCAAAAAAAACTTTTAATTAAGATCTAAATTGTGTTAAACATAATATATTATTTTTCTAATATAGTAGTATTTTTTTGGCATTAATATCAATTGATTTTAGTTAGTTTTAAATGAAAATCAGATGCTTTTGAAAAAAGTTCACAAGCAACTTTTTTTTTTTGATTACTGAAATTCTCAGTTTTCAGATTGGTAATGAGCGAATCGTCAAAAGTTAACTTTTTGAAAGCTTTTCTTTTGTCGTTCAAAAAACAACAAAGAGACAGTTGTATTGCAACTGTAATAATGCTATGGGCGAAAATGTTAGACGAAACAATCAACTTATTAAAAAAGAAAAAAAAAATAAAGTTTTTAGAACCACAAATAAAAAATAAAATTTATCTTAAAAGGTTAGAGGGAATCTATATTAATATAAACCGATTAAAAAAAATTATTACTAAAAAAAAAGTTGGCTACCAATAAACTTGTATTAAAAAATTAAATAACTATAATCTACAATTAACTGCATTGCATTAAAATTTTTTATGTAAAATTGCAGTTATTATTTAAAAAGTATGTTCAAACACCATTTTGACTAGATTCATATATTAGCGTTTTTTAAATGAAAATTAATTTTTAATTAAATTAAAATTAAAGCAGCGATTCCTTTTTTAAATGGACCCTTATTATTTTTTATTTTATTATAGCACTATAATGTTATTATGGTTAAAAACTAATAGCATCAACCATTTACAAGGTATTTTTATTTTTCATATTTGTGATATTTCTAATATAATTTTTTAATTATAGAAGTTTAACACTCGATATACTGGACAAGATGTGAAAAATTATCCAAGTGATATACGACTCGATAACCGAAAGGTTTGTTGTGCATCAGGTCCTATGACCAAATATTTTGAGCGTTTTTTTTTGTCCTTCAATAAACAATATATTTCATAGAAAGAACAACAAATATATTAAAACAAGTAACGTTTTTGACATAAAAAAATTCAGTAAAAACTCAAAGTTTAATTTGTTTCCTTTTTATTTCGGGAACAACACAAGCTCTAGACCAGGGTTCTCCAAACTATTTTTTCTCCAAACTATTCTTTAAAGAAATTTAAAAAGCTATGGCTCCTCTCTCTCAAAAAACTAAGGTTAACTACGCCAAAAACTTTATTTATTTTTTGCTTTTTACCGTCAACTTCAGAGTATCTAGTGTAAATTTAAAACTATGGCCTCATCCTAAATTAGTCAAATCTCCAATTGTGGCCCCTTTGCAGCTTAAAAACACGCAAACTTGTGAAATTGCCCCCAAAGAAAAGACATATGGTCCACTTTGGGAAACTCTGCTTTAGACCAAGCTAAACCATAAAAAAACTATACTTAAATGCACAATTTCGAAAAACTTAAAAAAGTAAGTACTATTAGCTACTACTATGAACTTATTGTTACTATTAAATTTCATCACTTTTAATTATACATCATAGTTTTTCTAACAAAGTTTTGTTCAGTTTCACTTTTAATTTAATTAATTTAATTTTTAACTTGATTTTTTTTTTGAATTTTGTACATAATGATAAATCTATTCTTTCGTATACTTGTTAAAATTTAATCATTTATTGAACATTATTTAATTTTATTGTTTAAACTTTTCTGACATATTTGTATATACGTTAATGTAAAATATTTGTTTAAATTACTGTTTTGTATAACTATTATTCTTTAAAACTATAACCTGGCTTTAAAAGAGTATGGGAAAGTTGTTCTACATATCTTCTTTATCATATATTTATTATTTGAAATGTTTAAAGTAATCATAACAAAAATCTTAACATGTTAAAGGACTGACATCGGCATTTTTATTAGTTTAAATTAAGTAGTTAAGTAGTAATTAAGGTTCTATAGATATCCAGAATGATTTGTTTAGTTATGTTATCTTGTAGTATTATTTTGATATCTGTTTATAAAAGTTTGAACTAGATTTTTAATTATTTTAATAAAATGTTGAATTGTTTTATCTGGTTAATAAGTTAAATTGGCCGCATTTTCCAACACTTTTTACAGCTATTAAATGAGTATGTAAGTAAAGACATAATAGAAACAGAACCACAGAAGTTTGTTAATATTAAACATTTCTCAAACAATTTATTTGCAATCAACAAAGATTTTATATATTTTTTCTAAATGTGGTAAGAAGTTTTCAAAGTAATTAATTGATAAAAAATTTAAATGCAAAACACCTTTTCTAAAAATGAATTTATTATTTATGCTTTTAAAATGTTTTAACAATTATCGCTGTTTTTATTTTACTGAATTAAACTTGTACTTAAGCATTTAAGTAGTAATTAATATTTTTTTCTATTTCTTTTTTGTTTTATTTTCGTCTTTGTTATGATTAAATTATTTTTACTTAAAACTATCTAAACGGAATATTTTAGTATGCAATGTAATGTTGAAAGTTTTATTCGAAGAAGTCATGTATAGTTTTAATTAAACTCAAGGTTAAGTTTACACTTTTTCAGTTTAATCTTGTTTATAATATAAATAGTTATGTTAGAATATATAATTTAAATCTTATAATCTTCATTTGAAAAACCATTTATGCATAGGATGCAAGTAAATTATAATAAGTGTTTTAGTAAATAAATAAAAAACACAATATGCTGAAAAACTAGCATATAAATTTTAAAACATAAATGAACAAAATTTAAAAACTTAGTCTACTAGCTTACTAGTAAAACTAAAAAAATAAAGTTTATAAAAATTCAAAGATTTGCAAACTTTCCAAGCGATGTTTCAAATTATGCTGAAAAGTTTATTCTTGTTGAATATTATCTCAGAGAAACCCATGACACTTTTGAAGAACAGAAATCTCTGTAGATGTTTTTTGAAACCATTTTTGAAAATCTAGCTTGCTCTAATGAATTTTTGTTTCAATTTCTTAAACCCGTTTTACATTATCTTAAAAGTGATTGTTTTGGTAAAAACAAGTTTGTGGAAGTTAGTAAAAACTTATTTCAATTTTTATACATGCACAAAGATTTTTTCCAGCTTAAACACGCAAAAGTTTTCAATGATGACTCAAAAAAGAAAAAAAAAACAGTTCGGTTATGTTATATAGACGATGCTTCTAAACTTATAAATTATAAACATTATTTAAAAAAGGTAAAAAGGTACTGGGCATCATAAAGTTAGTTGTTGATTTAAAACTAAATTTTATTAAGAAAAACTGTTCAGTATATTTAGTAGTTAATTACAGCTGAAAATACACTTTAAGATCTATGAAAAAAACGTTTGAATTGAAAGTATTTTCAGAGAAAAGCATTATAAAACTAAGGGGAAACAATTTTATTAAAAAACAAGATTAATAAGAACTCGCAAAACAATTTCTTACAAATTTTTATTTGAATAATAAAAAATTATAGTAGACTACCGCTTAAGTGCGCAAGTTGAACCCGACCAAAAAGTGCGTACATAGCACGGGTAGTGCGTACTTTTTGACGACATAGTATAATATGAAATTTAGTTGTTTGTTTTCTTTCTTACAAATAGCCACCAAATAATTAAGCCAAACAAACAAGTCTTTTTATTTTAAATAACATTTGATACATAATTCTAATCTGCAAAATTTTTTAATAGATTTTAAAATAATTTATTTTTTCTATAAAAAGTTTCTACATAATGCTAGTCAAGCTAAGTTTAGTTTAGTTAATACATTTATTATAATTTTCCATTAGCTAAAAAGTGTTAGATTTTTTTTATTTGAAAGAAAAACGTCTCAGGACTGTTTTTGTAAGAAAGTTTATATCAGTAGAAACATTTATAGTATAAGTGCACAATGATAAGATGCTCGTTAATTTATTTTAACTTTAGATTTTTGTTGTTAATGCTTCTTTTTATATGTTTATTTTGACTTTATAAAAATTTTAACTAGTTTTTGTGGTTAAATAGTTTTGTATTATGTCACATTAAAATTAGCCTTTCTTTTGCAGATATTCTGAAAGATTTTGAATAAAAAAAAATTAGAAATTTTAGAAAATTTTTGAGAAATTTAGAAAAATGGATGGAAAGCGTCAGAAAATGACTCTATGGAACAAGTCTTTAGAAAAAATCTAAGTCTAAGAAAATTTAGAAGTTTTTTTTTGTCTTTCCAGGTAAGTGCGTACTTAAGGCGAGGTGCGTACCAAAAAAAGTGCGTACTTAAGCGGTAGTCTACTGTATTATAAAGAGTACTTAAGAACTGAGAAAGTGGTGTAGTGCATAATTTCTGCTACAAATGTATATACTACTTACTTTTATAAAATATCAAGAGTTGACCCTGAGTCAAATGGTTCTCATCTACATGCAAGAAAGTTAAAAATCTTTTTTAAATAACTTTATGAATTTGCAGAAACTCACAAAAGTGTTGTTGAAATGAAAGCTTATATTATATTTTCTTCAAAAACAAAACTTTAAATTTTCAAAGTTATTTTTTATTATTCGAAAAATGATTTAGATTTTATAAGCTTAAAGAGTCTTAACGAATTGGGTAATAAGAAAGACTCATGGGATGAAGAATTCTGTGCAACAGTCTGCTTTAAAACTAGTTTTGATTTTAATAATCGTAACTTAGTTAGCGCAATCCTTCTAATACAAAATAAAAAGTGAATTCAAAAGAAGAAATTGAAAGATTGTGTTATGATACATTTTTAGGAAGTTCAAAAGTACAAAACAGCAAAAAACCTTCATTTGAAACAAAACTGAAAATCATTCTAGGAAAAAGACATGCAGCTTTCTTGGAAGGAAAAGATTCTAGCGCTTGCTTGAACCAGCTTTGTTCCACGTATAAAGGAGCCACAGACAAGAACAGATAAATGTTAAAATGCAACATTTGCTTGGGTGAGCTGGAAATTGGTGCTGAAGTTTGCCGTTTGACTTCCGGACATTTCAACTGCAAGACTTGCATTGAAGGGTGGTTTGATATTAGAACCGAAAATTCTTATAAATATTTGTACTAAACTTCGGAAAAAGATGATAATGAATTCTTAATGAAGAAGACAATGCATCTACAATAGAATTTTATAATGATACTTCAGATGAAATTGATAATTATACTACAGTAGAAGAAAAAAGTAATAGTTCAATTAAAGAAGATACTGAAAATTCATGTTTCAAAGAAATTAACGATGCACCTTCAAATTCATAAGTTTCACCCATGGAAGTAGATACGATAAATTTTCAGATGTACATTGGAATGAATATGAAATCAAAAGCTAAAAATCAATTTCCAACTTGTGAACATATTTCTTTTTAATAATTTCACGTATAGAACTAGATTATCTAATTAAATTTCATATATTTTGAACCAAAATGACTTAAATAACTTAATTGTATTTTAAATAGTATACAAACAGTTTTAAAGAAAGTTAGCTTACTTAATATTTAATTTATTAACACTTTAGAAAATTGATAATAGTCATCTATTCTTATATTCTCTACTGAGTTAATGCGCTACAATTTTATCAAACAACAGGTTCTAAAAAATGTATTTTTGTACTGTTTTTTAAATAAAACGATTGTGCTAAAATATTTTACTCTAACTGTTCTTTATTAAAGATGTTGTTAGTCAGCCTTTTTGTTCTCAATTAAACTACAATCACCAGCCACATAACTTTAAATCTATGTTAGAAGTGCGAAGTACTTGAAAGCACTTCCCACAGCACAAGATTTTGTCAGGTACTAACCTTACAAAGCTATAAAATGTTAGTAAAGTTTTAGTAAAGCTAAAGTAATATAACGTTTGACAACTAAATTCCCATAAAAAGTCATACTTTGCTATAATTTTAATTTTAGATATCTTACAAACATATTTTGATTCGTTTCAAGTATTAATATTTAGTTAACTAAAAACAAAACATTAGTTTTTTTTCTTTGCACTTTATTAAATATATAAATTTCTTTTCACTAATTTAATAGTTCTTTGACTGCATCTACCTTCGTTCTTTACTCAATGTATGCGTCTCTTTAATTTTTCATTAAGAGCATTTGTTCTTGGTATTTTCGAACCATGATGCGCAGCATACTCGTAAACAAAACGATAAAAAAGTGCAGCCTTCGGGTCAACTTTTCCTTTCATCCACTTTCGGAATTTTTGATCTTTTACTTTTGTTTGTGAGCAATGAAGAATGAGAATTTTCAATTCCAGAGTCTGTTAAAGTTTTTTTAGTTTAGAAATTGTTCATTTCTCAATAATAAATTAACAATTTCTAACAAGAACTATAAAAATAAATAAACTGACCAGTGAGACTATCTTCGTTGCTTGCTGCTTTTTCAACCTTCATATTGACCTGAAATTTAAATTTTTTTATATTATTTATATGTTTCTATTTCAAGATTCCAGTTAACAACGAGAAATTTCTTAAGATGTAGTAAACAATATAAAAATGGATGTTTTGAGACAAATCTAACTTTAATGTAAATTTTGACAAAAAGTTTTTTCGAATCATAAACAATAAGTTTCTGTTCTATATAACAAAAAGAAAATATCCATGCGAGAAAATATACATTTTCTTAATTCATATAAGATTTACTAACCTTGTAATTTGCAAAAGTTGTTGACATCAAAGTGAAAATCTCTTCAATAAGAGCACGGAAAAAAGTGAATAAAAATAACAATCCCAAGTAAATGAAAATCAGCAAAGCACTGGCGAGTTTTATATATTCGTAAACAAAACGATAAAAAAATGAAACTTTTGGGTCAATTTTTCCTCTATCCGATTTCGGAACTTTCGATGTTTTTCCTTCGTTTGTGAGCAATGAAGAATCAAAACTTTCATGTCCAGAGTCTTAAAAAAAGTTTTTAGTTTAATATTTTTGTTTGTTTCTTAAAATTTATAGAAATGAATTTTAGATTGAAGATAAGATAAATATTATAGTTAAATAAAATTTACCAGTGATACAGTCTTCGTTGCTTACAGCTTTGTCAATTTTCAAATTGACCTGAAATTTAAATAGTTTTAGTATAATATACTTTTCTAATATTCAGCAATTCAGATAATAGATATAATACTCAAAGAAGTTATAAATAATTTAACATATGGACAACCAAAAGCAGATATAATTTGATGTAAGTTTTGTTATTTAGTTTTTAATATCACTTTACCTTAAAATTTAAGACGAAAAAAATTAGTATAACTTTTAAAATTTTACATTTAAAACCCATAAGCAAAAAATACACCGATTTGTTTAATTACTTCATTTACTAACCTGGTAGTTTGTGAAAGTTGTAGACATAAGAGTGAAAATTTCACCAATTAGAGCACAGAAAAAGGTAAACAAAAATAGTAATCCCAAGTAAGTTAATTTCAACAAAATACTGGCAAGTTTTTTTAATTCAGCTGAAAACTTTGTTAAAGACAGGATTTTGTTTGATAATTTGACCAAACAGTCTGTGGTGTGAATAAGTACATATTCCAACCTAAACATATTTAAAAATAAGTTTTTAAATTTGATTTTATACTTAAGTCTGAAAACCTCACAAAAATATTTAGTATAGTTTAAATTTTTTTTAAAAGCCAATGAACAATTTTTTGATCAAAAGTAAGTAAGTTAAGTTTTTTATTATAGTTGCACTAACATTTCGGAAAATACGAAGTAAACGACCAATCCAAAAACAGCTCCGACCAAAGATAAATCATTGTCTTTTGTAGAACTGTAGAACTTTTCAACTTTTATTTCTACTACCTTATAGACCAATGTCGATAGAGGTAGATTTTTATTATCTGGAACTTTTTGATTGATTATGCTGATAAAATCATCTAGAAAAGATTTATATTTTTTGTTATCTTCATCAATTTCTGCTTCCAAATGTTTCCTGAACAAAGCAAAATAGTATTGCTTCTTAGCAATTTCGGGCTCCTTAATGATGTTCAATGGTTTCAACAAAACCTCATGAAGTAAATATTCAGCAGGTAAGAGGACTATAAAAAGAAATGCAACGACTTTAAAATTCATTTTTGAAGTCAGTAACTAAGATTTTATTAAATCATATAATTTAGTTTGAAATCCAAAGTGGTTTTAAGATAAGTTTAAAACGTCATAAAGAGTTTATTCAAAAAGTAGAAATTTTTATTGTAATTTTTATGACTTATTTTCCTATAATTTTGTGTTTTATTTTTTATACAATATTTTTATCAAATAAAAATAACTCAAAATTATATTATGCAGTAACATGAAAATAAAAAAGCAAAATAAATTTAATTAGAAAGAAAAATAAGGAACAAGCGATTAGCCTTTTTTTCTTATAATTTTGTTTTTTGTTTTATACACATTTATCCAAGGGTCGGCAGCGTTTTATAAGTAATGGGCCAATTTTTTTAGGAAAAGTTGTTCGCGTACCGAAGTTTAAGCATTTGTAATTCTGTAAAAGCTTAAACGAGCATCAACAGACTTAAACTATACTCCCCTTCATCAATCTGTTTTGTTAATTTAAACTTAGTTGATTGTTTAGTTTCGTAAAATACATACTTATACTTGAAAAATACAAAAAAAAAGTTCTAAATGGATTCAAAACTACAAATACTGGATAAATAACTGATTCAGGTATATTTAAATAGTGACCAAATGCTGTTAGCGTAAACTTACTTAAGTATCTTTAAACTTAAATTTCAAATTAACCTGTTTAAAGACAATAAAGCAAAATTCTATAATTCGTGTTCTTGAAGCCCAAAACGAAATCTGAAAAATCAGCTTTATACATTTCAGCGATATGAGAGATTTACTAAAAAGAACATTTGTATTAATAAAGCATAAATATGTTGTAGTGGAAACATTGGTTTCATATGATTTAGGAGTAAACTGACACTACACTTAAAGATAGCCCTTTTTATTTTTATTTATCATGTCTCTAATGATATTAATCAAGTCTATATTATAGTTTATTGAACGAAAAAACAGACGCTCAAAATAACTGGTCCTAGGACCTCGCGCAGAAGCATTTTTTTGGTTATCATGTCGCACATCACTTAAACACCTTTTAGCCTCTTGTCCAGGTCTAGGTTGTTGTAAGCACTATCATATTTTACCATATTTAAGCTATTACTTAAAGTTCCACTCAATGAGTCAATGTTTATTTTGTATAGGTGTACTTACAAGTTCTTTATTAAAGTTTGTGGAAAAGTGTATAATAGTTAAATTATTAACTAGATCATTATAAAAAGTTGAACTAAAAGTATCTTAGATAGTTTTTGCATTTGATTTCTTATTATAAACCAATTGTTGATGTAAACAATTTTATTGTTTTATTATGTTTGTTTACGCGGTTTATCTTGTTAATTCTATAGATTTTTCTTAAGTTTAAAATTAAGTTTTATAGTTCAAAAAAGAAAAGAAGAACTTTTATTTTTTGAAGCAAATAAATCAAAACTATCTTTACAATAAAATACTAGTCAATAAACCTGCGTTTTTATTATAAGCAAAAATTTATTCTGCTTTTTAGATGCTATAAAGTTAAGTTATTCTTAAATCCTTAAAAGACCTCTGAAAGACACAAGCACAAGCAAAATTACAGAATTATAAACTTTTACAAACACAATTTGACCTGTATTGCAAAGGATATAAAATATTTGGGTAGGTGTCAGAAAAGCACAGCGCCACTTTAGTACGGGGTGACACTTTAGCATGGAGTGACATTTTGGCACGGCGTCACTTTAGCACGGAGTGACATTTTTGCACGTAATAATTTTAAATTTTTTAAAACTATCGTTTAAACAATGTTAAATTATCTAAAATATTTAACTTAAAAAACAAATAATTGTCAAAATTAGTTCAAATCTTTTAAAAACCTAGTCTTAAAAAATTATAATTAAAGTTCTTACTATGGGCTTAAAAAGAAATAAGCAAGTTTTTAATATCTATATATCTCACTTTTTATTTAAAACTTACGCTTAAAGTTTAGCCGTAATAAAATCAGTTAAAGCATTTAAAAAACGTTTTATTAATCCTAGAGTTAGTATTTATTGCTAGGTTTATTGAAATAGTTATATGTCTAAAACTTTAAAGTAAAAATATCAAAATATTTTCATCTAAAACTAAATAATAAAATAAGTTAATAAAGTTGTTAAATTTACTTTTGTTTTAGTTAAAACTAAGGCTTAAACTTGTAACTAATTTAAAGCTTGATAACTTTTAGTTTACATGCTTAATAGTTCGTTATTAGATTTTATAATAATACAGTACCTAAGGTGATTTAAAAAAGAAAAAAATTCAAAATAAATTCTGTGCTAAAATGTCATTCCGTACTAAAGTGTCACTCCGTGCTAAAGTGACGCCGTTCTAAAGTTAAACTCTATGCTAAAGTGTCATCTCGTGCTAAAGTGTCACCCGTGCTTTTCTGACCTGTTCCCAAAATATTAATAAAAACTTATTGTCTGTATGAAATTTACAAAAAAATATAACGAATACTTCATACGTCTACGTCAAGTTGTTTGAAAATTTACTTATTAATTTCTAAAGGCATACTTTTTCATATAAATTACGTAAAAATATTATACTTAAGAGTGTAAGCAATAATTTTTATAAAAAATCATAACTGTTCGGTTTCTAAATATCTTTATATGAAACAAAGACCTACATCTGAAATCAAAAATGAGATCCAGTAGATCACTAGTTTTCATTAAAACATTTATGTTTATTAAAGTCATTTCAAAATGATTAATAATCTAATAAACACGGGTTAATATATTGATACACCTTTTTTTGAATGATTTTTCATAAGCAAAACTTAATAAAATAATTATCACTGTTGAAGTCCAATCAAACTGAGAGCACATTTATAAATTTTATTGTGAAAAACTAAATTTTCGTCGGTTTTAAGCACAAATTCATGTCACAAATTTTTACCGTACTGGATCTGGTAGGTTTGTCGGCTCCAATGTGAAGAACCAAATATTATAAAATTACTGAGGTGAAAAAAAATGTATAAAATTATTCACATATAAATATAAAAAAAAAAGAAAAAAAAATTGACTATTTTTTTTTAATTCGAGCTAAATAAAAATCGATAAAAAAACTCATATTTCGTACTATTTGACCTTATTCCGGAATTAGGAATTCTAGAATAAGACTAAATAGTACAAAATATTAACAGTTGGAAAAAAAAGGGTTGAACAGAATTTATTTACTAATAAGTATGGATATTTGTAGTATTTAAAGTAGATATTTTAAGTATGGAAATTTGTTATATTTTTATTAGTTCGAGCTAAGTAAAAATTGATAAAAAAACTAATTTTTTCTTAGGGGCCCCACACTAAAAGTCAAAGCCAGTTCAATAGATTTTTTTAATTAAAGACAAACGACTGTTCTTTAAAATAAAGATAATAAGTTTTTATTTAGCTATTAAGATAAGGAAAATAGTTGGGTCTAAAGTTTGGATATTTTTTTTAAATCTTAAAAAACGTTTCCAACCTAACTTCACACTCGTAATAGTTGTTGAAGAAATGCTGTTTATATTATATTTTTTATAAAAACAAAACTAAAATTTTCCAAAGTTTTTTTTTGATTATTCGAAAAATGGTTTAGATTTTATTAGCTTAAATAGTCCTAACGAACTGGGTAGTAAGAGAAATTCATGAGATGAAGGATTTTGTACAACAGCCTGCTTCAAAACTAGTTTTGATTTTAATAATCGTAACTTAGTTAACGCAATCGTTCTAATATAAAATAAAAAGTGAATTCAAAAGAAGAAATTGAAAGATTGTGTTATGATATGTTTTTAGGAAATTCTTAAACACAAAATAGCACAAAGCTTTCATTTTATACAAAACTGGAAATAATTCTAGGAAAAATACAAGCAGTTTTCTAGGAAGGAAACATTTTTAGCGCTTACTTGAACCATTTTTATTCCACATATAAAGGATCTACAAACGAGAATAGAGAAATATTAAAATGCAACATTTGCTTGGGTGAGCTGGAAATTTGTGCTGAAGTTAACCGCTTGCCTTCCGGACATTTCAACTGCAAGATCTGCATTGAAGGGTAGTTTGATATTAGAAAAAATGAAAATTATGATAAATACCCGTACCAAATTCCAGAAAGGATGATACTGAAATTCTAAAGAAGAAGACAATGCTACAATAGAAGATTATAATGATACTTTAGATGAAAATAATAATTGTTCTACAGTATGAAAAGAAAAAAATACTTCGATTGTAGAAGATAATGAATCTTCGTTAAAACAAGATACTGAAATTTCATGTTTTGAATAATATAACGACACACTTCCAAATTCAGAAGTTTCACCTATGTAAGTAGATAAAGATATATTAACAGATGTACATTGGAATGAATATAAAATCGATGAAGATCAGAATCAAGAAACAATGTCCAATTTGTAAGCATATTTGATCTTGATAATTTTACGTACAGAACTAGATTATCTAGTTAAATTTTATATATTTAACTAAAATGACTTAAATAACTTTTTTTTGAACAGTAAACAAACAGTATTAAATAAGAAATAGCTTGTTTAATATTTAGTTCATAAGAAAATCTAGAACAAAAAACTAGAAATAGAAACAAGTTAGCTATTCTTTACTATCTCTATTGAGATAATGCGCTTCAGTTTCATTCAACAACAGGCTCTAGAAAATTTATTTCTTTCTTTTTTCTAAATGAAAAGGTTGTTCTAAATTTTTACTTAAACTGTTCTTTCATAAAAATATTCTTAATTAGTCCTTTTATTCTCAATTAAACTACATATACCTGCCACATAATTTAGATTCTACTTTAAAGGTGCGAAAGACTTGAAAGTAATTCTCCCGGCACCAGCTTTTGTCAGGTAAAAATGCACGAAGTTCAGCTGAAGAATAACTTCACAACACTGCTATATGCATTATCGAGGTTCATCTTCTTTCAGTGTTGACACAAAACACAACCGCAGTTTGCATTTGTCTATTTCAATGTTCAAAAGTGAAAAGGATTGTGTAAAAGTTAAATTTGTTTTCAAATACAACTACAGTTTATCAATCGCAAGTTCATGTATTGATGCTTGACTCTACAAAGAAAAGACAACCACTGTGTCTTAACAGAAATTTAGTCAACATACTTAATAAAAATTGTAGTGTTGTTACGGTTAATAAACTTTATTAGCTTATACAGGTGAAAATATTTCTTAGGATGTTCATACTTTTCTGATATACCATACGACTAAAGGGCGTTAACCGATAGTCATTCCATTAATCATGTCTTTTTTAAAAGCTTAATATAACAATCAAACTTTAAAGAAAATATTGAAACAAAAATAGCAGTACCTTGCGAAGATAAAATACAAACCAAAACTTTAACCATTGAAAAATAAAAATAAACTTGGGTCTTTTATGACACAGTTAATTTGGCGTTGATTAAAGAATTTTTTGCATAGAAGATAACAAAATAGATCAAAAAGTACATAGAATGGTGTACTAAAATTTCCCACCCGCGTACAATTCGCACCCAAAATTGTTTATTATTGTGTTTATTTATTAATGTATTATTTATTTCTTATTTATTACTTTTTTTTTACTCTTACTGTTACCTCTAACCATTACCCTTGGTCAGTAAGCGGTACTTGAATTTGATTGGGTGGGAGTTGTGCACATGTGGGAAATGATCGCAGGTGGAAAAGACCGGTTCCCCATAGAATAGGATGCACTACTATTAAAATCCGGACACTCAAAATCTTTAAAAAAATAAAGGGACACAACTCAAAAAGTACTATAGATTTGATTAAAATTAAAAATTTTTGTTAGTTCTAATTAATGCCTACAGACACTATTTTTTCTTTGAAAACTTCAAATATTTTTGGATAGATAGCTAAAAAAGTTTTAAAGTATAACAAATTTTAGTATTTTTTAAGATAAAAATTTAATAAATATTTATCAATTTTTTTTTTATTATTTAAATTGTCATGTAGCTCATATAATTGGGAACGGGTCACTTTTGCACGAGCGTCACTTTTGCACGAGGGGACACTTTTGCACGAGCGTCACTTTTGCACGAAGGGTCACTTTTGCACGAGGGGTCACTTTTGCACGGCGTCACTTTTGCACAAGCGTCACTTTAGCACGATGGGACACTTTTGCACGGCGACACTTTTGCACGAGGGTCACTTTAGCACGAGGGGACACTTTTGCACGACGACACTTTTGCACGGAGGGTCACTTTTGCACGAGGTGACACTTTTGCACGAGGAGACACTTTTGCACATCGACATTTTGAAAAAAATAATTAACATAAATAATATTCGCTTTTAAACTTAAGTTCTTTCAAATACATAAAATGTGGTAGTTTTTTAATAAAACTTTAATGTAAAGTTTTTATTTGAAGTTTTACGTAGAACAATATAATAATGTACCACAATTTATTAATTTATATATATTAGCTTAATTTAAATAAACTAGTTGAATACACATTTCTTAGTTTAAATAAAAACAATTTTGAATACATTAAATGAAAATAATCTGAATTTTGTTACTTTTTAAACAAAAATATAAACTTAATTTAGTAAGGCTTTTAAACACGAATCTTGAATATTAATTTTTACTTATATTCTCTTGATGTTAAAATTAGCATTATATAGTTGTTAAATAAATATTTTAAATATATTTTAATTTTAAACAGTTGTCAGATTGAAAAAAAAAGATTTAGTTAGTTTATGAAATGTAAAGGTATTTCAGATTTTACCTGATGTTTATTTTTATTTTTTAAATTAGCGTGAAAATAAAAAAAGCAATAAAATAGCGAATTTTTTATGATTTAAACTTAGATTATTTAATTACAATAATGTTGCATGATCATGATAAGCCAATGAGAGAGTAAGATTTGAAAGTTTGAACTTATGTTCACCAACCAAAAGTATCAAGAGATGCTTACACCAGCATTTCATGATTGTGAAACAAGCCAATGAGAGCCTAACGTTAATGTCCTTGGAGCGTTAGGTTTTTATTTTTGTTGTTAGTCAATGCATTTAAATACTTGATGTTGATCGTTCTACATCAAAGCGTAAATAAATACAAGTTATTGGTTAAAGCTTTGCTTTTTATGTTAACCTATAAATTTATATAAAATTATGTTTTTATCTTTGTTATAATAAATAAACTGTATGTGCTATTTTATTTTTTCTTTATGTGTCTTCCAGTTTAAGTGGTCTAGGTTTTGATGCCTAGGCTCATCATATGAACAATAAACTTGTAACCGCATAGTAAAACATATAAAAAGGCATAGTTGTTGATTAATAAATTAAAATTCAAAATAAACTATAACAACTTACTCAAGCTTAAAGTATTTTTTATCCTAGTTTCTGAATAAATTAACTTTTTTGTCCCTGGTATGAATCTTTTACAAGTAATTTTATTTTATCTTTTCGTTAGTTTGTTTTTAACATTAACTTTTACTGTTTAAGAATTTAGACCTTTCATTTTTTGCCTTTAATATAAGTATATGGTAAAATTTTAGTTTTCAGTTTCTTTTTATGTTACAGACTTGGTAGTAGCTAAAAAACGTTTAATCGGCCTGCATGCAAAATGGATTTTCCGTGCGAAAAAGTCATCTTACCAAAATGTCGCTGTGCAAAAATTTTATCGTAAAAATGTGACGTTGTGCAACGATTCTCCCGTAAAAAATTGTCATCGTGAAAAAATGTCGCCATGCAAAAGTGTCTCCTCGTGAAAAAATGTCTCCTCATGCAAAAGTGTCACCTCGTGCAAAAGTTACCCTCCGTGCAAAAGAGTCGCCGTGCAAAAGTCTTCCCTCGTAATAAATAGACGCTCGTGCAAAAGTGACGCTCGTGCAAAAGTGACACCCACCCCATATAATTATTTACATAACAATTTAAATTCTTAAAAATAGAATTAAATACTACTACAATATCTCAAAAAGTAGTATATTTTTGAAAAAATAAATGAATGCGTGTTAATATTTTCAAGCCATTTTTTCTTTTTACAAAGCTTTAAAAATGTTTTGAGATATCAAAAAACTGCTAAACATTACTATATTTTAAAACTAATCTTAACTATATCCCAAAAAAATATATAAAATTTTGCAAATAGAAATAAAACGGCTTGTAGATATCATTTTGACGAACATATGTATTTTCTATTTATTTCAAATATAAATAATTTTTTTGCTGTGACCCTTTAAAAATTCTTTTATTGTAGGAATTTGAACTGATTGAGTTCGAAAAGTCTTCACCCCATAGAATAGTACGTCTTATATATGATATGATATGTTGATTTGATATAAAAGGTTTTAAATTTTTACACGATTTTTAGAACTTTTTTATGTATAAGCAATAAAAACAGTATTTAATTTATTTAACCTAAACTTTTTTTTTTGATGTTTTTATTTTAATAAACTTTGATCAAATCAAGTAAATTAAAAATCAAATACAGTGCAACTGTGATGATAACTTTAGTATAAAATACAGTGTAAATTTACTAAAAGATATTTCAAAAGATAAATTTTTAAGAGATACATAATTCAATATAAAGCAAGAGAGTAATTATTTTCTTAAACTAAAATAATTAAAAACATACTAATCATAAAAATGTTTGTAAAGTTTTAGTTAAGCTAAAGTAAAGTATCATTTGACAACTGAATTCCCATAAAAAGTCATACTTTACTATAATTTTAAATTTAAATTTCTTACAAGCATATTTTGATTTTTTTCAAGTATTTATATTTAGTTGACTAAAAACAAAACGGTAGTTTTTTTTCATTGCACTTTATTAATTATATAAATTTCTTTTCACTAATTAAATAGTTCTTTGACTGCATCTACCTTCGTTCTTTGCTCAATGTAAGCGTCTCTTTAATTTCTCGTTAAGAGCATTTGTTCTTGGTATCTTTGAGCCATGACGTGCAGCATATTCGTAAACAAAACGATAAAAAAGTGCAGCATTCGGGTCGATTTTCCTTCCATCAACTTTCGGAATTTTCGATCTTTTACTTTTGTTTGTGAGCGAAGAAAAATCAAAATTTTTAATTCCAGAATCTGTTAAAGTTTTTGTAGTTTAGCAATTGTTTGTTTCTGAATAATAAACTAACATATTTAACAAGAACTAAAAAAACAAATACATAAATACATATTTTCAATTCCAGAGTCTGTTGAAGTTTTTTTAGTTTAAAAATTGTTTATTTCTCAGTAATAAGTTATCAAATTCTTACTAGAACTATAAAAACAAATACATAAACTGACCAGTGAGACTATCTTCGTTGCTTGCTGCTTTGTCAACCTTTATATTGACCTGAAATTAAAATTTTGTAAACCTTTTATATGGTTCTATTTCAAGATTCCAGTTAACAACGAAAAATTTCTTAAGAAGTAGTAAACAATCGAAAAATGGATGTTTTAAGACAAAATTAATTTTAATGTAAATTTTGACAACGTTAAACTAAATTTTTCGAATCATAAACAATAAGTTTTTGTTCTATATAACAAAAAGTAAATATCCATGCGATAAAATAAACATTTTCTTGATACATATAAGATTTACTGACCTTGTAATTTGCAAAAGCTGTGGACATCAAAGTGAAAATTTCACCAATAAGAGCACGGAAAAAAGTGAATAAAAACAACAATGCCAAGTAAATGAATATCAGCAACGCACTGGCGAGTTTTATATATTCGTAAACAAAACGATAAAAAAATGAAACTTTTAGGTCAATTTTTCCTTCATCCACTTTCGGAGTTTTCGAGCTTTCTCCTTCGTTTGTGAGCAAAGAAGAATCAAAATTTTCACTTCCAGAGTCTTTAGAAAAATTTCTAGTTTAATGTTTTTGTTTGTTTCTTAAAATTATAGAAATGAATTTTAGATTGAAAATAAAATAATTATTACAACTAAATAAAACTTACCAGTGATACAGTCTTCGTTGCTTACAGCTTTGTCAATTTTCGAATTGACCTAAAATTTAAATATTTTTAGTAAATTTACTGCTCATATATTTAGCAATTCTGATAATAGATATAAAACTCAAAGAAGTAAAAAATAATTTAACAAGTGAACAACCAAAAACAGGTATCATCTTATAAAAGTTTTGTTATTTAGTTTTTAATATCGCTTGACCTTAAAACTAAAAACGAAAAAAATTGTACAACTTTTTGAAATATACATTTAAAATCCATAAGCGAAAAGTAAACCTTTTTTTTTTTTTTACTACATTTACTAACCTGGTAACTTGTGAATGTTGTAGAAATTAGAGTAAAAATTTCACCAATAAGAGCACAGAAAAAAGTGAACAAAAATAATAATCCCAGATTAATTTCAACAAAATACTCCCAAGTTTTTTAAATTCAGCTGAAGACTTTGTCAAATACCGGATTTTATTTGACAATTTGACCAACCATTTTGTTGTGTGAATAAGTACATGTTCCAACCTTAAAATATTTAAAAACTAGTTTTTATACAACATACTTAAGTCTGAAAAGGTCACAAAAAATTTACTATAATTTAAACTTTTACAGAGTCAATGAACAATTTTTTGGTTAAAAGTAAGTAAGTTTAATTTTTAATGTTAAATTATGTTTTATGAGCATATTCAATAAATAAACACTAACATTTCGGATACTACAAAGTAAACGATCAATCCAAAAACAGCTCCGACTAAAGATAAATCTTTGTCTTTTGTAGAATTGTAAAACTTTTCAACTTTTATTTCTACTACCTTATAGACCAATGTCGATAGAGGTAGATCTTTTTTATCTGGAACTTTTTGATTGAATATGCTCATAAAATCATCGAGAAAAGATTTATTTTTTTTGTTATCTTCGTCAATTCCTGCTTCCAAATGTTTCCTGAACGAAGCAAAATAGTATTGCTTCTCAGCAATTTCGGGCTCTTTAATGATGTTCAATGGTTTCAACAAAACCTCATGAAGTAAATATTCAGCAGGTAAGAGGACTATAAAAAGAAATGCAATGACTTTTAATTCCATTTTTGAAGTCAGTAAACCAAGATTTTAAATCATATAATTTAGTTTGAAATCCAAAATGGTTTTAAGATAAATTTAAAACGTCATAAAGAGTTTTTTCAAAAAGCAGAAAATTTTCTTGTAATTTTTATGCCTTATTTTCCTATAATTTTGTATTTATTTTTCTATGCAATATTTTTATCAAATAAAAATAGCTAAAAAATATATTATGCAGTGACATAAAAATAAAAAAACAAAATTTATTTAATTAGAAAGAAAAATAAGGAACAAGCGATTAGACTTTTTTTCTTATAATTTTGTTTTATACACATTTATCCAAGGGTCGGCAGCCTTTTATAAGTAATGGGCCAATTTTTTTAGAAAAAATTTCTCGCGTACCGAAGTTTTAAGCATTTTTAAATCTGTAAAAGCTTAAACGTGTATCAACAGACTTAAACTATACTCCCCTTCATCGACCTGTTTAGTTAATTTAAAATTAGTTGATTGTTTAGTTTCGTAAAATACATACTTATACTTTACTACAAAAAAAGGTTCTTGATGGATTTAAAACTACAGAACCAGGATAAATAACTGATTCAGGTATGTTTAAATAGTGACAAATGCTATCAGCGTAAACTTACCTAAATATCTTTAAACTTGAATTTCAAATGAACCTGTTCTTAGACAATAAAACAAAATTCTATAACTCGCGTTCTTGCAGCCCATAACGAAATCTGGAAAATAAAATCAGCCTTATACATTTCAGCGGTATGAGAGACTTACTTGGAGAACATTTGACTGAATAAAGCATACATATGTTGTAATGTAATGATTTATTTAAAAACAATTTTATAGAAAACAATAAAGATTTGTTTATCAATTTTTTTATAGTGGTCTTTTATATTAACAAGAATTAAATAAATGGAAATTAAAAAATACAACAAACTGCACAAGTTTTTATTAAGGTAAAAAACAGCAGAACTCAGACTCCTTCTGTAACGATAAACGTTTTCTGAAGGTCAAACAAGTGAGTTTTAAACTCATCACTCGTTATTCTACCTGTTCTATCTTTAAATAAGTTAAAAAAACAATTAACTTTTAGTCAAACGAAATAAATATGAATCTATTTTTAAACACAAAAACAAAACTTTTATTTTTAACAAACGAAAATAAAAACAAAAACTAATCCTGTTTCTTCAATAAAACTCCTATTGACACGTCGTTTGGCAAATACTCACAACGTATTTAACGGAAAATTAAGTTTTTATTTATGCTTGATTTTCTTGAAAAGATTTAGAATTCAACAAAAGACCCACTTTAGATTTAATGACTAAATTTTTCTATTTATTATTAAATTATAAATAGATTTTAATCTTTATTACTAAATTAGTATTGAATTTGAAAGCTTAGGTTAAAATTATTCAATTATACTATGGCGTAATTATCAAACTTTTTTTTTTAATGATTTGAATTGCTTGTTAGCTTTAAAAATCGATAGTTAATTTTAGTGAACGAAGTTTTGGCTTACAGTCACCCAAGTTAAAGAAAAATCTCCTTATCTATCAAACAAAATTTAATAGCCATCTTGCAGCCCCTTGAATGCTGCCTCGCACCACCAAGGAGTGCGAGCAATCCTAGTTGGGAAACCCTGTTGTAATGGAAACATTAATTTCATATGATTTAATCTGGAGTAAACTGACACTACACTTAAAGATAGTACTTTTTATTTTTATTTATCATGTCTCTAATGATATTAATCAAGTCTATATTATAATTTATTGAACGAAAAAACAGACGCTCAAAATAACTGGTCCTAGGACCTGGTGCAGGAAAAAAAAAATTGGTTATCGTGTCGCACACCACTTGAATACCTTTTAGCCTCTTTTCCAGGTCTATGTTGTTGTAAGCACTATCATATTTTACCATATTTAAACTATTACTTAAAGTTCCACTCAATGAGTCAATGTTTCTTTTGTATAGGTACACTAACAAGTTTTTATCAAGTTGGTTGAAAAGTGTAAAATATGTAAATTATTAACTAGATCAATATAAAAAGTTGAACTGAAAATATCTTAGACATTTTTTGTATTTATTTTCTTTTTATAAACAAATTGTGGATGTAAACAATTTTATTTTTATCTAGTATCTAGATTCTAGAAGTTTGCCGACCCCTAAGTTGATAACCAAATAAAATACAATTACTGAGGTATAATACACTTATGGAAACTTGCGAATAAAATTTACTAACTCCAGTGCCGATCTTAAAAGCATAAACAGACGTTTCATAATGTTTTAGGTTAAACTATTAAAGTTAAAACTATTACCACTTTCGACTTAAGTATTTTGTTAAATTATCAATAACATAAAAATAATTAATTATATAAAATATAATCAAGTTTTTTTTAATAAATTTTTCTAAATTATATTCTTAGCAATTAAAAAAATGCAAGTTAAATAAATTTGTATCAGCCTTGATAGTTTTATTTATTAATTTTATCTAAATTCCATTTCTACATTTAACACTCACATCAAAAACTAAATCTTATGTTCTACTGTAATTAATAAACGTTCGAAAAAATCATAAACTTTGAATAATAAGTCTACTTGTGTTATTTTTAATAATAGAAGCTTAATTTAATATGTTCAGATCATTAGATAAAGTGTATATTACATTTTATACTTTGTTGTATTTACTTTGTAGTTACAACGAAAAAAAAACTATATTCACAAATATTAAGTTTTTGTTGGTAACTATTCAAATTGGTAGGCAATTTTTAGTTTTTAAATTTCATCATTTAAGCTAGCAAATTATCAATTTATAATAAAAATGCTTATAAAAACCTTATACTTTATTGAAGTTAAACTGGGTACAATAATAAGAAGTAAATGGAACCACCACTTATCGAGCGAAACAAAAAAATGTGCAAAAAGAAAAAGTAAGCTTTCAAACGCCAACTGAAAAGTATAAGCAAAAGTAAAACTTACAAGTTGGATCTAAAAAATATTTTGCATTCTCAGTGTACCGGAACGTACACTTTTCAACTCACTTTTACATAGAATGAAACTTGCAAAATAAGTAAAAATTCACATCAAAAAAAAAACTTGCATTAACGAGTAAACAGGTAATAAAAGAACAAGGTAGTAGACTCATACTCATCAATCATATAGTCAAATAAATATTGCAGTAAAGAAAAATACCCTGATATATAACGAAACCACAATATAAAGGCAAAAGCAATAGTAGAGTAATCATGGTAGCAAAATAGTTTTACAATATTTAATTTTAGGAAAAAATGTGCAAATCACGATTATAAACAGATTAAACGTCATAATAATGTAAATAAAACGTCATAATAACGAAATTAAAACGTCATAATATTAATTATTTAAGAAAAACGGTAAAGAGCGTTTGATTGAAGAAAACTCAGGATTTAAACGATCAAATTAAACAAACAGAATATGAAAACAAAAACTCAAGAATGCTCGAGTGTTCAGAATGTCTCGTTGTAAATTTCAAATTAGAGTTGCAGCAACTTATTTAAAAATTTAAACTTTTATAAATTTTATAGTTGACAAAATAAAAAACTTGAATGAAACATTTTTGTAAAAGACTCAATTTTAATATTAGAAGGGTTTGTAGTCAAAAGTGGGATTTGGAATGATTTTCCTGGAGTCTTCATCATCTCTCACTAGCAAGTATGTTTCCATACGACCTTTTCCTAAAATTTTTGATATTTATGTTCGTTTTTATTAAATCAAACTATGATCTTAATACAAAAAATACTAGTGTTGGACACTGTCTTATTTCAACAGTTATTTATAAAGTGCTTGTCCCTCATTTTTAAGCTTTCGTTTTTTAATAATGTTTAAAAAAAAATATTAAAAGATAACAACCAAAAAAGCTATTTTACATAAGACCACGCTAAAATTTATTAATAGTTTTTCATAACTAACAAAACCTAACTATTAAACAACAAACCTTTTACAAACTTTTCTCCGATGTGCTTGAAGTTGTAGTGATTCTCCAGCGCTTTTTTGCTCTCCTCGGAAACCTTTGAAAAGAACACAAATTGAAAAAAAATCAAAAACCACGACAAGCCAACACACAAACCTGTATTCTCCCGGGAACCCCCGTGGAGTCCATCCTGCTGGCGGTGTTGACCGTGTCGCCCCAAATGTCGTACAACCGCTTCGTGTTGCCGATCACGCCCGCGGTAACTTCCCCGTGGTTGAAACCGATCCTGAGCACAAGTTGGAAGTTGAGCAGGGACTTGTTGAACAGGTCCAAGCAGTTCTGGTGTGGATAATTGTAAATTTTAATGTTATTTTTATGCCTTTTTTTTTAAATTAATATACTTAAATTTATTTGGTAGATTGTTATTATTTATTTGATTTATCTTTTGGGGTTATTACATTTATTACTTTAAGTAAACATTAAGGTTGGTATTTTATTACATCATGTTGAGTTACACTGGTGTATGTAATTTTGAAATTCAACAAAATGCAACTTGTTTATTTGAACCAACTAAGATGTGCTTATCATATAAAAAAGGTATTTCAATCTAAAATTCTTGCGGTCACGAATACTTTTTAAAAAAGTTTATAAAATATCCAAATGTTCGAAAAAACATCTTTAAAAGTTTTAACTTACTTGCAAAACTCACACATTTTTAGTATTAATTTAACTAATACCCTTGATCCTACTTTTTTTTTTGGAAACTTTGCAAGTAAATAACCTCACAAAACTAATTGCAACTAACAAAATTTTGCTTTAAGAAATAGAAAAAAAAAGTTGTTGTTTATTAGAAATTGCAAATTGAATATTATAGGCGTAAAACTAAAATAATCAAATTTGATTAATCTTCATAATATCAAAGCGACCTGCATGGAAATACAGTAACTCATCAGCTGCTTCAAATGTTCTTCGGCTTTTTCTTCGCAATTCTCGTCAGAAACGTTCAAACCTGAAATCATACTTCCGTGAAAATTTTGTATTCAAAGAAGCTACTTCAAACTATAAATTTGCGGTAAACTTTTCGCAAAGCAAAACTTATATAAAGTTATACGATTAATCCAAAAGGGAGAAAAAGTTCTGATACACTATTGAACTACACTTAAAATTTTACAATGAATAAAAAAATACTTCATTTTTATTTTTTTTAAGTTTATCTGTAAAAAAAAATTCATTAAGTAGTTTTATTTACGGTCAGTCAAAGTACTCAAGAGTGTTTCCAAACTTTTATACAAATTTTTTTAACCTAGTATTATAGTCTGTTTTGAAAACCCACTGATTAAAATTGAAACTATTTTAATAACAAGTTTAAAAATAACCAGAAGCTAGCATCATGGTTGTTCCAATAGTTTTTATTTTATCGATTTGATTGTACTCCTCTTTGTCCAACAAGTCGTCAAAATCACCTGTTACAATTTATTATAAGAAAATTTTATTACTCTTTGAATTTTATGTTTACAGTAACCTCTCGGATCTTTACGCACTCGTGACGTTACGCACTCTCGTTTAGTTACGCATTTCAGAATTCTATCAGAAAATAAAAATTTTAATTTTTTTTATATTGCACAAATTAGGTTTAATGTATATTTTTAAATTAAAATATGTTTTTGAATGCTAACACACCTCTCTATATCTTCAGACTTTGTAAACTTATGTTTTTTGACTAATTGATAAACATTTAGTTATACCTCAGTATATCAGAAATTTTGTTAACAATAAGAGATTAAATCAAAATTCTGAAATAAACATGACTGTGTTTAAGAATGAAAGTATAATGAAATAATGAGAGTTTAAAACACAAAGAAATAATACAGCAGTCTTGCCCTATATATTAATAAACACCGTTCTATAATTGTAAAGAAATGCTAAATTATAAATTGAATTTGCTAAGTAGATTAGAATACAAATGTCACATATAAACAAAGATAAAGATAATTTATACTTATTATTAAAATAGTAAAATTATTTCTACTCGTGTTATTATTATTTTATAGAAATTCAAATCCTTTTTTTTATAAATGTGTAGTTTTATCTGTTGTTTTCATATTTATAAATTAAGTAAACAAATAGTGGGAAAGTGCCCAGTTTGCTTTTAACTAGAAGCAATATCAAAAAACAGCCATTATAGTGAGTATATTTGGTACCTCTCGTTTCTTTACGATCTCTCATATCTTTACGCACTTTTTCTGTTGACACAATGTGCGTAAATAAGCGAGAGGTTACTGTATTTTATATTTTTAAACGGCATTTTGATGAACGGGTGCACGACTATTAAAATTCGGACAATTCAAATTCTTTAAAAAAAAATTGAAACGGCCACAAACAAAAAAATAATGTATATTTGTCAAATATAAAAAATAAATATGTAGGTCATATTAGTATCTACAAACAATTTTATTTTCGTTTTGCAAAACATTAAATATATTTTAAGTATGGCTTAAATAAATTAAAAAGTATAGTTATTTTTAGTAATTTTAAAATATCTTGGAAAATATTTTAGATTTTGCAAAAAATAAAAAAGTGGATTGTAGATATTAATAAGATCCACATATGTATATTTTATTTTCTTCAAACTTATATAACTTATTAAGATAAAGTTCTTTAAATATTTTTTCAAGAATTTGAGTTGTCGGAATTTCAGTTGTCCGAATTTGAATTGTCATGTAACCTTGATGAACTAAAGCTGGAGTAAAATTTCTATTAAA
Organism: Thalia democratica; assembly: GCF_965202585.1. Classification (NCBI taxonomy): domain Eukaryota; kingdom Metazoa; phylum Chordata; class Thaliacea; order Salpida; family Salpidae; genus Thalia; species Thalia democratica. Next base: position 21,659,821 of record NC_139173.1, on the reverse strand, counting down.
AACATTCCAAATTTTTCTTGTTTCATTTAAAACATTTTATTCTTGCAATAATTTAAATAATATTAATTAGTTTATTGGTGTGTTAACTAAATTTAATCAGAATTTAATAAAAAAAATTTCCAGGTTTTTCAAATTTCTTCCAGGTTTTTAAAAGTACACATGTTTGGGTCTATTTTTAGTTTTAAGTTAATTTCTATTTAAGAAACTGTGTTAAATAGTATAAAAATATTGAAAAGATACTGTAAAGTTACTTTAAATGTGTTTTTTAATAAACATTTTTTTTGATGATGACTAAAAATCTTAATTATATGATAGATTTTTTGTGTCAAATCAAAATTTTACAACTGAAAATGTTAAAATTATTAAAAATTCCAGGTTTTTCCAGGTTTTTTCAAAATATATCAAATTCCAGGTTTTTCCAGGTAAAGTGGCAACCTTTTTCAATAAACTAATTATTAGATTACTAGTCTAAGTTACAAATAATTTTCATAACAATTATTAATAAAAACTAATAATAAATTAATAACTTAGATAATAATAAACTAAATATAATATATTGATATTTAATATCGAATAAATCAGTAGCGTACATTTCCGGTCAACTAACTGAACTAACAGAACTCAACATTGAAAACACTTTTGTAAAAATTTAAAATATATTCAATAATTTTCTTTTCTTATTTTAATTGTTTTATTCTCACGCCAATTTTGATTTATTAATACTTCCAGCCAACTAACTGATGAGTTCTGACAAGACCCTGATGAACTCGATGCCACCTTCGTAGTCCTCATCGTACAGTTCGTTGAAGTTCGTAATGCTGCCGAACACCACGCCGACCTTCCTGTGCGTCTTCGAATACACGCTTGTTTGGTTCTGCATGATTGATTTTGAATATCAAAAAATGTTAGTGAAACTTGTTTCTTCGCTTTAAATATTACTGTCAAAAAAATGTTTGAAATAATTCGAACGAGATCCAAAGTTGAATGATAAGTTCGGTATCCTTTTTTACAAATACAAACATGCAACAAGACATTAGGCTAAACTTAAAAAAAAACTGGGATATATGTGTAAGAGAACAAACAAAAATTATAATTTACAACTAACAATTTAGCAAAATTAAACTTTTTTCTTACGTATTTAAAAGAATGCAACTTTACGATTTTTTTATTTTTATAAAATTGAATGTTTTAACTTATATACATTTTTCTTATTTTCAAATACTTTATATATAAACTATTTTATTGTTAGTACTTATAGCATATTGAAATTATTCAATTAAAGCAGCTTTTTCTCATTTCAGTTAAAATCTTCAAAACTGCTATAAACTATACAAAAACAAAAAAAAAATTTTGAACTATAAAGATCTGAAAGCACTGCTTTTCGTTTTATAACTTTTATTGCCTTAATTAAATACTTTTTGAAGCGTATAATTACAATAGTGATTGAACTGATTTTCTTGGAACTAATTAATTAAAATAGTTATCAAAAGATCTAATAATTTTAAATTCTTTGTTCTCTGAAGTATGTACTTGGCTTAAATTAACTACAAACTGTTTCAGGTGTTATAAGTTTTTTATCCTTTTAAGGTTTTATAGTAAGCGTAATATAATAAAATAACACGTTCAGAATTTAAAATTAATTTATATAGTTGTAAACTTATTTGAATAATTTAAAAAAGATACCCTTATTAACTGCCAAAATTTTTATTTAACGAATTAATAAACTTTACCTTTTTTTTGAACAAAACATATTTAACCGTTAAACTATTTCAAAAGAAATGGCTATTGTTACTAATCAAACACATATGTAAATGCGTGTTTAAACTTTCATAAAGAAACCGTCAAATATTTATTCTAAAAACAATTACTGGAAAGTATATGCAAGCAAATATTTAAAGCCACCACTCTAAACAAACACTGTGATTTTATGAAGATTATTGATTGTGTAGTGGTTATTCATAATAAGAAAAAACATTGTTTTCTTATAAATTTTAAATTACATTGTATTGCTTTACTTGAAAAAAGCATTTATTCCCGGAAGTCTTATGTATTAGTAGACTATAACAACTGGTTATTTTAAAAATACAGAAAGTACCAGTAAACTAAAAATGTTTAAAAAAGTAAACTAAAAATCAATTTACTAATTTATGCAACATTTAAGCTTTTAAAAACGCTATAAATCTCAATATAATATTTAAGTTTGAAAATCTTGCTCAAAAGCTATAATGGAAGAAAAATCTAAAAAAAGAATTACAGCTAACTTTATGTGAATACGTAAATAAAATGTAAAATAAAAAAAGTTAACAATTTACTTTTATTATTGCGTCAATGTTTTATTAGTTAAAATAATTTAAACTACTTTATAGTAAAACTTACGACTAGTACCAGTAAATGTTTACTTAACCTTTGAGGTGAATTAAATATAAAAAAGGTCGTGGTACTTTGGAATAAAATACTCTAGAATTGATTTCGCGTCCTAATTAATTTGTTGTTATTATTTCAAATTACTTTTAAAAAAATAGGGCAAGATGAATTATTAGTTACTAATGAGGTTTTATTATCGTTTTCTTAAGTTTTATAACCATTTTAATCGTCTATAAACTTCTAATTTTTTTTTTAGTATTTTTTGATTAGTACTCGTTTATATAAAAATATCAATAACGCAAATTATTTTGAGACTAGTTAATAAAGATTTAGAAAAATCAAATTTTGACAAAAAAGGTCAGTTTTTAGTAACACTTAGAGAAACAAATAACAAATATGTTATAAATCGTTTGTAATTTTCAAGTATAATGAATTCTAAATTTAAGTAAAATTCTGAAAAACCATTACTGGGAAAACTGTTTTTTATTTTGCAATGTAAACGGCTAGATAGAATTAATCAATACCATTACACTTTATTTATAAACTATTCAAACTTTTTTAAGTACAACTGTTACTTCTGTTTAAGGCTTAAACGCAAATTAAGTTTATACTTACTTAAGCAGTACAAAAATTTAAACTAATCTTTAGATCTTTTTAAAAACTAATTCTATTAAACTATTTTTTAACATGACTTTGAAGTTTATACCCTTATTTAACATGCGCAGTCAAAAACTATTTTGACAACAAGAAACCATATAAAAGTTTGTCAAGTTAAAACTTTTAATATTCCAACATTTCGCTTCAAACATGCGCGAAGCCTATCGCTTTCCGCAACCCTCTGGCGAGATTCAAAAAAAAAAACACATCTCTGTGATAAATTATTCAAGTGGATTTGACAAGCCGAAAGTAAGGAATCCCATAACGCAGTCCCGGCAGACTTGCGCATGGGGAGGCTTAACACGCGAGTCTTGTTAAAATCGATTTGCGCGAAAAGCCAGAAGAAATGCGCGCTAATGCATGTGTGTGTGGCGAGCAAAAGTTTTGTTCATTCGCGGTTTCGAAACAGTTCGTGCTCAAGAAGTTCGGATGATGGATTATGGTTGAAGTTGTGGCTGCAACGTTGAGGAAGTAAAATACACACCACTGAACTATGTGTACATAAATTTGCAGAAACAATTAAAGTGCTCGTTAAAATTTAATTTTTGAAATCTAAACTTTTAGTGAGCTTTAAAAAAATAGTTAGTTTAAACTATAAAGATAATAAAATATTTTAGCACATTTTGTATTTATGACACACTGATAACGAAACTCTTTTAAGATCAATTTACATTTGACAAAATTAAAGTTTGTTCATTAAAAAGTTCTACACACTTAGGAGTAATTCTTTACACAAAGTGTATTATTAAACATAAAAATAAATAAATTCCTGTATTTTATATTTTTAAGTAAAGCAATATTATTAAGTAGTCTATTTTCATCTTTAGACTTTGTAATTTCAGAGAATTCATCTGAAATAACACACCGGTGATAATTAAAATATAATAAACACAAAGTATAGTTAATTACAACACAATATAACTATTCAAGATGATTTTTTTTTGTAATGAAATCCAATAAAACAATTAGTGTTTAAGTTCGCTAAAAAACATACAACCAATAAAATAAAATTGGTGATTTAATCCTCACGATAAAACAATAAGATTATTAAAAGTCAACATAAAATATGTAACTTAAAATCATAATTCCACTACAGCTAACCTAATGACGTTTTTCACTTGGCAAACAAAAAATTATTAGAATTATTAAAACTAATTAACACATATTTCAAAACGAGTAATATTTTTTGTCATAAAAAATTAAAATAAAGCAAAAGCACATCGACTGGCTAATGCTTACTTTAAACAAATGCGCGTGAAACATGTGATTGCCGTAAAAACACAAGACTTTCTGCTAAAATTATGTTTAAAATTTGTCCTGCAAGCGTAAAATCACATGCAGAATAATATAAATAAAGACGGGTGTTTAAAAAAAAGCATTAAAACACAATCATGCAAAAATTATAAATTATTTTTTTTTGTAATTTATAAAGTTAAAGTATTCTCTTAGACACGAAAGAAAATATAAGCAGTGTATGAAGTTGAATAGAAAACTTGTACTAGAAAAACCCTTTAAATGAAGAAATTCAACCAGAATTCGTAACAGTAAAATAATTCTATGTGATACAGATTTCCATTAAAACAAAAGATTATTCTTTAAATAAATAACTATTTTTAATTCCCCTGTCCGTACACAAACAGTACAAGTATTGTAAACATTACTAAATGTATTACATGCTCTCTTTAATGTTAATCGCATTACTGCTTATTAACCTTTCATTTATATTCTACGATCTTAATACTGATAAACTATACACAGCTTGAAATTTACTTTCTGCTTAAAACCAAGCAACGCAAAATTCAAAAGGTTATGAGAATACTGTTTGAAATATCGAGCTAAAAAATACGAAGCTTAGATTTGAAATAGTATTTAAGAAACAAAACAAGTATTACCTTCATGAGAACTAGAATTAAAATAGATTTTAAGTAAAAATAATATTATTACCTTCATGGTCTGCCTGACGTGGGGAGGAATGAAATTTTCCAGCAGATCTTCGACCCCCCTCCGTTCGGTCTGCATGTTCTTGTTGTAAATGTTTATCTGGTGCTCGCTGTAGAACAGCAGCCTGTTCGCTATCTGTATGGGAAAGTAATTTAATGTTATTGTTGTAAATGTGGTCCGAAAAAATAAACAGTATTGTAAAAGATATTTTATTAATATTTAAGAATGCAAAAGCATACACTGGTAGAAACTACTTAAACTATGTAGTGTATAAATGCATTCAAAAAAATGCTGTTGCAATCAAAAAACATCTAAAAAAATAATTAGCATCAAAAAAACTATAGTTTATTTTCATTAACATGTCTCAAAATAAACACTGTATTCAGATGAAATATTATAAAGATTTCTTTTAGTTTTAATTAACTCTTTCAAACCTCTAAGCTTCTTCCGAAATAAACAACCAAAGCCACAAGAAACATGAAATTAACAACGAATTCCAGTCCTCTCTGATCGTTGATGTCCGATGAGGCTTTCAGAACTACAATTTGTTGTATTTGAAATAAATAAAAAACCTAAATTGCATGATGCATAGTTAAATGTATTAAAAATGAAACTTACATTTATCTTTGCATCCAACTACATATATGACCGAGTGAGCGACAAAAACCAGCGTCACCATTCCGCCTCTGTGAAATTGAATTTTTTTTTTTATATTTAAGAGATACTATTACAAAATCGGCTTATAGAAGCTTCTGTTTTTGAATCAAGCAATACAGTTAATTAATTGTTAAATTTTTTTCTAACATAAAATTTCCAAGTGTTGGAATTTTCAAAGATAAAAAGACTTTAGTTGTTTTATAATACTTAAATTAACATCAATTTTTTCTGATAGCTGTAGGTTAATAAAAATGACACATAGTTAGATGTATTACACATATATATATATATACATAAATATACAATTTATTAAGAAAATGCGATTTTAAAAATTTCAGAACATATTTTTCATAAAGACAAAACAAAATTGTCATTAATTGCCCTTTCAAGTGGGCTCTGTAGAAAGTGATATAGTTTAAACAATCACCTTATTTTCTACATAAATAAATATATATACATATAAAAGCATACCTGATCAACAAGTAAACGTTTGAGAATGTGCAGCAGTTTACAAGTAGGAGGATGGTCATCAGCCGAGCGTGGTTTATACTGCAAGACGAGTAGAAGGTGAGAATTACAAATGAGGTGGCCGTCACGAAGAACACGAACAATACTTGCCTGTGATTGGTTGAAACTTAAATGTGGTGGTGTACAAAATAAGAATAAACAATTTGCGATCCGTAGCAAAACGTCAATTTTTAATTTTTAAGTTGAGTTTTGAATTATAACAATATAAACTAAATAAATATTTACGATTTAATTAAGCTTATAAAATAATAATTGTATTTATTTTATAATATTTTACTACTTCTTTGGCAAAATAAAGAAAGGGACAAAAATATCAAACTCAGTATATACTTCTTTGAGTTATTGAAAGCATATATTTTTATAATAAAACAATCCAAACATTTATAAAAAATTACAAATACGACTCTGTATATTATGTTAGATATATACAAATACCTTGTCCAAAAAGCCCAATATTGTTTGCTGCCTTGAAACTTGCCCCGAGAATTTTGGTTTCTTTTGAGGAAAAACATCAGTATTAAAAGTGTGGCAATCTAAAATTTAAACAAAACTATAACTCGTTAAAAAAGTTAAAGAAAATATTAATTTATTTTATAAAAGAGAAAAAAAAACTTTAAACATAAATTATTTCAAATAAAATTAATCTTTAGTAATTTATACTAATCAAAAATTAAAATGTACTCCGGTAGTGATTTTCAGTTATTATATAAACTGCAAGTCGACAAGTATAATCAGAATATAACTTGAACACTAGATAACAACGTTATATCTTTATAGGTAAATAGAGTTGTCAATATTATTTATATAAAAATAAAAGTATTGACATTTCGTATATGAGAAACAAATAACAAATTGATAAGCTTATTTTTTAAACTAGTATAAGTTTCCGCAAATCATTTATTTGTGTTTTACCAATCTATAAAAAACCAAAGATGTTTCAGCTAAAAAATATTTAAAACAACATCAAACGGGTTTTCATCCGAAGCATTGATCTTTCCAAAGTTTATTTACACTACGTCGAGTAACTCTGAATAGTACGTACAAAATAGAAAACACACAACATGTTGCCTCATCGATTATTGACATATCCGCAGACGTACGAAATGTGTTTGAAGTTACTTTCAACAGAGTTAGCGGGGTGCATCAAATAATTTAAAATATTAGTGAACGTTGCATCAAAGTAAAACTGAATTGAAGAATGCCTAGGCGAATATTATGAGCTGTAGTTTCAACTTAATCTTGAAAAAAAAGAGTACATGATAATTGATTAAATGATGGCGAAGGATAGATTACATCAAAATTCTTATCTAAAAGTATCTCTTGTTCGCCGACTTTTTCAAAGTTTTATATCTGCTGCCCAAACTATTTTAGTACTTAAGTTTTTACTTTTACTTATTTTAGACTATTTTATTTCCTTGCCAAATAATTCTTATTTTTTTATAATTTTTTATAAAGTGATTTTCACAAAAAATAACCAGTAAAAATTTATGAGAGTCGAGTGATGACATTATTTTTATGTTGATGTCTTTTCATAAAATTTTATTAACATGTAACTTTGTTACAAACTTCACTAATATTGATTTTTGAAGGGCTAAACCCTTAACAAATTAAACCGCAATAAATTTAAACTTAGTAATGCGTAGTCATATTGATTTAGACTAGTAAACAGTGTTTTTAAACTTATTAAAAACTACTATTCGTGGTGAAACAAATCAAGTTATCAAAAATCAAACTTTACACAACACATCACTTAAATACTTCTTCACGAAACATTAGAAATGAGTTACAGTTCAACTGCTTTCAGTACATTCTGTTTAGGCACAATTACTAACCATCAGTGCAACATACAAAAAAGTTGTGATCCAAACAAATATGTTCGCCGTCGTTTCGTCATACAGCATTACGTAAGCGCAGATCACTTGCAAAATCCCGATGACGAATGCAACAGCGAGATCCTGTGAACGTTTGATTAAACTTGTGGTTTTGATTACATTTTTTTGTAAACACAAAACACAGTTGAAGATACACAAAGTAAAAACCTTTGATTAGTTTGTACGACCTTAAGAGTATTATTGTGTTAAAAATAATTTTATAGCACCATACAACCACATTAAATGTAAGGTCTTTTTCTGTTAACTAAACTGGTAAAAAAATAAAAGTTAGTAAAATTCTTTGATTTTAAATTAAAACAAAAAAATTTTTATTAACTAATTTTTATTCAAACAAAAGAGAAAATTTAGCACAAAAAACTACTTGAACTAAAGTCCAGCGAAATTTCTGAGCAACTTTGTCTTTGCCTTCAACGAAATGCTGCAAGTATTTTTCTTCTATTGAGTTGTCTTTGAAAGACAACGTCATTTTGTTGAGTAAACTCGTGTATTTGTAGCTTTCTTTCATTAACCTGAAAATAAGTCTGCTCTTTATTTATAATCAATATTGATAGAACTAAAGACTGTGAAGTTTTTATATATCATTAAAACATTTTTTTTTTCATTTAATATACTCAGTTAAAAAACTATGTAATAGATATTATTATTTACCAAATGTTTTAAAAACAATCAAAATGTTTCCAATCAAAAACTAACATTATTATTTCGATTTAAAATATACAAGGATTTAAAATATATACGTGGTAAACTTTAAAAAAAACTGTTTCAAAAATTAAAAAATGAATACTTGTTAATAACAATTTAAAAATATAAATTTAAGCGTTTGTCAACAAAAGATCCTAGCGAAACAAGTTCACTGGAATATATAATAATAACAAATTATACAGTATCCTTTCTTCAACTTTCATAGCTTAAATTATTTCTTCAACTTTTATAGCTTAAATTATTTCTTTAACTTTCATGGCTCCGTTTAAGTAAGTTAACTTCTTAACACACAGAAACATGTGTTAGTTTAATAAGAAAGAGTACTTCTTAAATTTGTTACTATTACTTGCTAAATAACTTTATTAGTGCACAAAACTTTAGCACGCGACTATCAGAAACTTTTTGCAAAAAAAAATAAGAGAAAACTATGCACTAATGGAACAACAAACTGGTAAACTATTCGGCTGCAAAACCGAGTTTCGCAAAAACGAATTACAACCCAATCGATAAGTTTTCAGCGTTTGGAGGTAAAGGACACGCAACAAATACGCTCTAAAATTAACTTGCGCGCACAGATGGATAAAAAGTCGCCTTGAAACGGATTATTGTTTGGCAAATGGCTGCAAAAATAAAACTGCTTTTTTGAAAAATACGCTGGATTATTTGAAAATAAATATTCACCAGCTTCTTGCATTTTTTGGAAGTTGTTTAATTACACAATTTTTTTGTAATTATGTGTGGAGTTTTACGGACAACGGCAGTCACAATATGACAGAGGTACAGATAGGTTTATAATTATCAGTGAAGGCAGCAAAATTGAGCAAAGAGGGCATTGTGTCAGTGAAAAAAGTTTGTACGGTAAAATTTTTCACATTATGCTGAAATGACAGCCGCTGACAACTGAATGGCCGTCGTATATTGTTGCGGCTTCGGTAAATTTTCATACGATTTTTGTGTGGTCAAAAAAAAGTCAATACGGGTTAAAGTAACTGTCATAAATATTTTAAATTGAAATTTTAATTGTTTTTAATAAAAGTATTAGTCGAGTTGTTGAAAAATCTTTCATGGCAATGTGCATTTTAAACTTTGGTGCTTTTTTAATCGTTATAAAAACAACCGATGAACTTAAAAGGGTAGTGAGCAATGATTTGGCAATTTGATGCGTACATTAAGTAATGATAAAAACACAAAGTTCATCTGATCAAACTTTAGTGTTTATTACTGGAATGTACAATAAATCTATAGGTTATGCCGCAGCAAGACATTGTCAAACCCAATCTTAATTGATAATTAATGCTCAAACAGTGGTAAAACATATAGTAGAAGTTTCAAAGGAACTAGAAACGGCAACTTTAAAAACTTACAACTTTCTTTTAATAAACCGCAACAACAAAATTATAAGGTTTAAAACGGTCGTTAATTAAAGTGGTGACTACTTTGAAAAAAATTAAAAAAGCTAAGCTAAGTGTTATAAAACCTTAGTTTTCAATCTTGAAATTTCTAACAACTGCAGATCGAAATTCCACAACTGTTATTTAAACATTAAGCTAAAAATAGGCTTAATCACCTGATTAATTCAAAAACAATAGCGAAAACACTTTATAACATAAAAAGCGTTATGAAGAATTTTTGGCAAGTTTTTTTTTATTTATTAATGCTTCAAATCCAACATCAAACACTGGACTGTTTTGAACTTTTGAAAGTTTTAATTGTGACGCTTAAAGTGGCCACTTATGATGTTAGAAGCGCGCCCGGTTTAAAATTACAATATAATCGATAAACAAAACTGTTATTTTGTTCACAATTTTAGCAGAAAGTAATCAAAATTCTATTTCATTAGCGTGTTGTTATAAATTTTCAATGTTTTCAAACTTTAAAACATAAGAAAGTAAATTGAGGGCAGTAAATCAATATGTCTTGAAACTAAAAAAATATAATTTGTTTCGCGATCAGTCATTTTAGATATGTTTTTATTTACAAACTGAATTGATTTATGACTTCCGATACAAATGATCAAGTCAAGTTTAATTGGCTATAAAAGTCGCGTTACATAACGTTGCCGCTGTCGAGTAAACCCAATTTGAAATCAGTTGTCGCTGAAAACTTGATAAGTTGAATGTATTAAAAATGTTTTTTTATAAATACTACACTTATTTAAAACCACTAAACTGCATTCTACAAACTACATAATTAAAATTGTATCAACTTTTTGTTTTATTTTAATCTAAGGTACTAAATTTAAACTAATAAATAATATATGTGCATTGAATTTTTGATCAAAGTATTTTAAAGAAAAATTGGTTACTAAAATATAATTTTAAATTAGTAAACACAAACAAACTACTTCTATATATATATAAAACTAACGGATCAGAGCAGATGTCTTTCACTAAACTCATGTCGCCATTGGAGTTTTCAACGTTGGAAGTTTTTACCGAGTTTCCTAAATAATCCATTAGCTGATCCTTAAAAAAAAAATTCAAAGTATAACAGAAATAAAAAAATTCAGTAATGTGCCAAACTAAATCATTAATCATTGTAAATATGTGAAGTATCCAAAAAAAAATATTTAACATTTATTCACTTAAGGTATGCATTTATATATCGTATCACAAAAATAGGAGTAAAAATAGCTAGCAAGGTATTTATTGAGATCGTAAATTTGACTCTAGATATGTATTATTGGTTACAAAAAAATTTTCAAAACTTATACGCGTATATGGTACTGAAATGTCAAAAGCAACAAGATACCAACATGCTTCGCGCTCAAGTTCTGATTCGAAGACCCGCCGTTGGCTGTTTGCTTTCTGTTTGAATCTTGAGAATCCTGCTTTTGGCCTTCGCCCTTCTGCAAACAGCACACAAATGTTAAGTACGCAAGCACGACGGTGCATTAAATAATTAAAGCGGTTTCGAGCGCTTGTGATTTCTAAATCTCACCACAATCGCGTACAGAGAGAGTGCAGAATAATTGATTTCAAAAGTGAAAGATAAAATTGTTTATTCGTATACTAATCTAAACTTAAAATAGGTTGTCAGCATAACTTATTATGTATGTGATTATTTTATGGCTTAGTAAAACTAAAATATTTTAAGTAGTTTTAGAATTAAAATTAACTATATATAACTTTGATTAAACAAACTTAAGTATAAGTAACTTTTTTTTTTTCTTGAATAGCAGATTCATTGGAATTTTTTATGGACTTATGTAATGCCATGATGTCTATTACATACTTTTTAAGTTCTTTAATTCAAAATAATATATTCTAAAAATTTTCATTGTACATAAACATTACTTATTTTTAACGTTTTATAAATCAAGTAATTTTAATTAGACTAGCTAATATTTTAAAGAACTTGGCAATAAATAAAACAATGTTAAAGTTACATTTTAGGAATGTGTAAACTAAAACTAAAGTAGTTAAAACTCAATACTAATAAAAACTTTTAAAACTGTTTGTATCAAAACATTAATGCCATAGGTAAAATAATTTTAAATATTTTGGTTTCATTTTGTAGACTTTTAAACAAACTACGAAATGCTTTTACCGTTTTTTTATTAAATTTTAAGTATCTTTTGAGATAACGTCAAACTTTGAAAAATTTAAGGAGTTCTTTTTTAAGGCGCAAACAAAATTAGCGGAAAAAGACTATTTCTAATTTTTTTTCCATATTTAAAAAAAAATCGTATTAGACTTTTACAGTCTAATTTTTATAAACTAATATGTAAATTTTTGTGTGGATGTTATTGATTTTAAAGCATTTTTTAACTAATTTTTTTTTTGACTTTTACTGTTATCTTCTTTTTATTTTTCACAATATTCCAAAATAAATTGTTTTAATCGTGCATTTACATTTCTTATGAATCCAGATCCTAAGGAGCTTTAAAAACCTAGAAAGACAAAGAATTTATATAAAACAGAACTTTTTCGCTGTTTCAGATGTGTTTTTTATAAGGAACCTATTGAACTTTATAATTTTAATCTATCAAACCAAAAAATTGCTTTGAGTTTTTTTAAACCTGTAAAAACCAACTCTTGGATTGGTTTAAGATCTACAACAAACTTGAAAAAACAAAAAAAAATTACTCCCAGCTCCCCCTATGGCCTTTATGTTCGATAAATTAACTATGTTGATAAATATACACTCACCAACACCTAAACTTCTTTTAATATTAAATTTTAAAAATAAATTCTATAAAGAAGTTTATACTCAAAGCAGTTCTATAATAAATATTAACTAAATAACTATTTAAACATTATAATAATAAAAAAAATAGGAAAAAAGAAGTGTTTAGTGTTCAAAAGTCATAATGGATAACAGAGATTACTTAAAAATTACAACACACACTTATTCACTGGGTAATTGCTAAAAGGCTCGAAACTTACATTTCTCTAGCATTTTACAAACTACCTTGGCTAACAATTGAATGACATTTAATTCTTAAATATTTTATTAATTTTTGAAATGTGCTTTTGTACAGATATATAATGGAAGATTATTGGGAATGTATTTTGACTTAATAAGGTTGCTTGAAATAAATAAATTATCAAGCATAGGCCTCTTTTTTTGTATCCAAAAAGTAAAACTCCTGTTCAATAATATATTAAAACTTGATCTAAACATTTTTAAGTACGCATTTTAGTTTAAGATATCAAATACTTAATACTACTTTGAATTCAGTTGTCAGCATTATTTTTAACATGTTAGATTGTTGAAAAGTTGTTTCTTTAAATTTTTTTTTTTTTATGTTTATAGTTTAGTAATTGTTTTCTTAGTTCTAGTTATTCTAAGAATGTTTTAATTAATAACGGATTCAAAACCTAAGACTTAAGTTGTAAACAAACATAGATTTGCATTGATAAAAATATTCTAGATATACAATTTAGCTTGTATTGTTCGTTTAACTTTCAATAAAAAAATACAAACTTATAACGAATAGAGCAATTATAAATACAATATTGTTCTATTGAAAACTTAACTTTTGTCAACATAATAGTAAATCTATATATAACTTCAATTACTCTTTTAAATGACCTAAATAAATCAATCAATCATAGTTTTCTGACATAAAAAATCCCTAAATTTTATTTATCTGAAAAACAATAAATAATTAAAAAAACTTTTAAATTCCTTCACAGTAGCTTATGATCTAGTTTTGACAAGTGTAAAGAAATAACTTTAACTATCTTCGTTTTAAAAAATATTACTTATTATATTCTATTATTAAATTAAGTGTTGAAATGATTAAAAAATATACATAATTGCTATTTGTTTTAAAGATTAAAAAACATAACTTAAACAAGTAAGAGAACAAAGTAAGATGCAAAGTACTCCTACAGACCTACAATTACATTCTAAGATCAAACTTTTTAAGCATCAAAGATGAAAATAAAATAATTTAAACCACTGATTTTGCGCTACTGCTTGCTCAACTTTATTGGATTTTGCATACTTTTAATTAAAGGATACAGTACAGACATAGAAGCGTACATGCTTTTCAAAAGCGACATTATGTATTCTTAACAGAACGACACAGACATTTAGCATACACTTATTTTATAGATTTCAATTCATTCAAGTTGTATATTATTCAGCTTTGATGTACAATTTAATAAATTTTAAGAACTAAATATTCATATAATAAACAAAACAAAGAAGAAATAAGTTTACATGTATTTAATAGAAAAATTAATTAGCTATTTTTAACTTCTGTTTCGTTGTAGTAATAGCTGTACTACTTTACAAAAAAAAACTACTATTTTATTATGTGTGAAAAATAGCTTTAGTAAAGTACTTTAGTTTATAATTTGGCTATATATTTAATTTATGACAATTGTAACAATAAATCACTACATTAATTATTTTCTTAGAAACTTCATGCACATACCTGGTTTTTCAACAGCGGCAACGCCGATTGGTTGTCTTCCGATGACGCTATTATGACGTCATCATTTTCCTTTTCATTCTGTACAACAATCAGCATTCAAAAGGCATTGCAAACGTAACAACATACAGATACATAAATGTAAAGATTGCAAATTATTTACATAGATTACTGTTTAAACATGCAACACTTACATTGATCAAAATCAAAATGGTACAAAATGAAATGCGTTTTAAAATTGAAAAAAAAAAGTATTAGACAAACATGGCAAAAGGAATTTGGAATTGTAGGTAGAGTTTTATACTTTCAATTTAAGCATACTTAGAGGTCTCATAACAAAACATGTATTTTGGAAGATGAAAGAATGGAAAGTTACATAAGTTCAAAAAATATGATCTACAACGAAAATACCAAGATATCTTTAATTTAAATATAGAGAATTGTTTTCTTCAACAATCAAAAATTAAGACTGAGTTTTCATGAAGAAAATTGCCCAAATGATCTAAGTATATTGGCGGTACTGATGATTTTATTTTCTTATGCAGTTCCTTATGCTAAGCTCTTACACTCTTATTTTTATTTAGCTAAAACAGCCAGAAACGTCACTAACTCATTATGCAAAAGGTTCAGCAAACTTTAAACATTAAAGGTTTTTAACATCTGCAAATGCACTTAGTATAAACATGTTTATTTGTCAGCATTGTCGAAGAGCATTGCTGTTGTATAAACATGTTTTTACAAGCTTAATTCAATCTCCCTAGTGAGCTGAGTTTTAAATCCTTGCTTGATATTTGAAATTTTCCTTAATACCACTTATCCGTAAGCAAACCTCCCAGAAGTTTTTTCCTAAATGTTAAGTAGAGATTGGCTCAGAGCGAAAAATATATATTTGAGTTTTAACACTGCAAACGTTTGTTTTACAACAATTGCTGAAATACCTGCACATTCGTTAAAAAGTATTGATTAAATGATTCGATAAAAATCTAAAAATAGTTTGGCTTTACCGACAAAAGGATTAGATAAGTTATTTTTAGTTAGCGGCTTCTCAAAGACAAGAATAAAATAAAAGCTACTAATTCTACAGAGAACTTAAACTACGTTATTTAGAAAGAAGTAAAGGAATTCTAATCAGGACTTATTGGAAAACTTATTTAGAAAATTTAAATTAGTCTTTGTTATATTTAACCATTATGATGCTCTGAAAAAAATTATTTATTGTTGTAAAATATACATTATGAAAATTTTGCATCTAGTTATCAAGACAATAAAAATCAAAATAATTTACATTCTTTTTAAACTTTATGAGTCACTATACTCAATTAAAAACGCCGGCCTGAAAACTTATTCTCGAAACTGCATACCTACTTTCGCCTCAAAAACCTTTCAAAGCTAAAAGAAGCGGTGCACAAAACGTTGGGAGCGTTTCAACCTCGTTTCCACAAACAACACGCGCTCCACCCTGACATGTGAATAATGAGCCAACTGAACGTAATCTCCGCTTGTTGTAACAAGAGTAATCCGACGGCGGGCCATTGTGTTAAAGGCACTTAATATTCACCAATCGAAAGATCGATAATTTCAATGGGCCGTTTTCGAACGTTTGAAAATTTACATTTGTTTGTTACACACTTACCATTTTTAACTTTTTTTAGTTGTTGTTGTATTAGTTTGTAATAAGTTAAACTTACAGTCGACACCATGCCTGATTCATTCTCGTTATTTTGAACATTTGCGCCAGGATTCAACGCGTTATTTTGCGTCGGATCCACAATGAAGTAGGTTGTTCCCGTTTTCTCTGCAAAAGTACATTTTTTACTTATTTATGAGTATTTTATGAAATAATTTTAATTCATGTGTGTCAGTGTACTAACCGAAACAGTTCAAACAGTTTATTTTTTGTATAAGAGTTAAATTAAACTACTTTAGCTTTAAAAAAAAACTTTTAAAACAATCTTTGTAGAAAAAATTGTTTAAAAAAAATCTATAAGCTAGTAACTATATCAAAAAAAATATTACATTGATAAAAATTTTACAAAATAAATGCAAGTGTAAAGAAAGTACAATAAGTTCTTATCTATTGCAGATAACAGTATGAAAAGGTTAGATTTCAATCTTACATAACTGAAAATACTATGTTCTTTTAAATCAAAACTACGATACGTTTTAATTTAAAACCAGTAACCAAAAAAAACTATAACTTTGAAAATACAACTAAAATTGTAATTTTAGTGAATGATGATCAAGTAGAATGTAAACAAAACAATTACTTTGCTTAATTTATAAATTAGTTTCCCAAAACAGTTTCAATTTTCTTGTATAGTTTAAACAAACAATATTGAATTTAAGTTTTACTATAACAATTATTTTTTTTAAATATTCAAATAACAGTTAACAACGACTTTATAGATTAAAGCCACTGAAACCTAACACGAAAATGTTCAATTTCCGTTCAAACAATTTCAATTTTCATTTTTACCATTGAATTTTTTTTTAAACATAGTTATAATTGTTTAAAATTAAAAAGACCAAAGCCACTGAAAACTACCTCGAAAATGTTCATTAATTTTCAAACATTCAAATAAAAACGCGCATTAATTTTCAAATTCAACCAATGAAAACCTTCGAAGGCGGGGTACCTCTCCTTCAGCTTGCTGTTCTCCACCTTGAAGTTGCCGCTCAAGCACCTCAACGTCGACTCGCTGATGTGGATCATGCCGGGTTCTCCGTGCTGCTCCATCATGTTGGCTAAAGACACGTCGTTCGAGAACACGTCGAACTGTTAATTGTTGGTTAGTTGTTAAATTATTTTCGAAACGGATTTGCTTAAACCCTTCTGCCAATGACGGCGCTTCTTTTCCCTAGTTTTTGTTAACTAAGCTGTATAATTAGAGAGTTGTAAAACTTTCAACGAATTCATTACCAATACGTATGTGATGACTTCCAATGTTTTTTAAAGCCTCCGGTCAGTGTATGAGTTTCTAAACGAATTTCAAGTAAAGGTTGTGCGAAAAACTTAATAGTTTTATATAAATACTAAGTTATTAATTTAATTACCTTTCAAGAAGGATTTGTTTAAAGCTTTCTGCCAAAGCAATTTTTTCCCATATTTTCGTGAACAAACCCACACCATTAGAGTGATATGAAATTTAAGTTAGTTAAAAATTATCTAAAGTGCTTTAAGAACTTGTTTTCATTTGTAATAGTTTTTATTATTTAAAGCCTTCTGCAAATAGAAGCTTTTTTACCCACGTTTTTAAAACATGGGGAAAGAAAACGTCCACTAGAAGAGTTTCTAAAGAAAATGTCAATTAAAATATTCGGAAGTTCTTTCACTGGCAGAAGACTTTAAATGAAAAATCACTTTTTTTACAGATTTTAAAAATAGAAAAACGACTTCACAAAACATTGGAAGTCATCATAAACGTACTTTTAATATGTTAACCTAAAAATCTAACAACATTTGCAATAAGAAATAGAAAATAATTAATGTTGTAAAAATACTTTTAAAAATTTACTTCAATTTAGTTTTAGTTTGAACTACAACCCACATAAGCAAAAAGTTCAGAACAAGGATATAGCTAGCGCGAGTATTGATCATTGAATTATTTAAACATGAGTGCAAAAATATTGTGTTAATTATTATATTATCATACGATCTCACCTATATAACTTTTTGTAATAGCTACTAAACGTTGTATAGTTCTTGTATAACTTGTACATAACTTTATCAATACACAAAAACATTCAACAGCGAAAATAAAAAGTATATAAATACATAATTGGCAAAAGGGTTTTCACAATTAAACTTTTTTTTGACATTTGAAGTAATCGCTTAGAAAAATGACGAAAGCTTTTAGCTAGACTTTATAAATCGATACCTTCATGAAAATAGATAGGTTGTAATAAATCAGTCTGAGTACTAAATTTGCAACAATTTCTTGCAACACAAAGTCTATAAGTACATAAATATACATAACACATAAATGAACATATGAAAAAAAAGTAGATTCGTGTAGTACAATGCGTATTGAAAAATAAATAATCATCTTTTGCACCTTAACTCCATTTAGAATTTAAAGGCTATTTATCTGTTTTAAGAAGTTAAAATCAGAAATAGTTCTTAATTTTGTACCTGGCAGAATTTATCGTTTGTTTATTAGTATCTAAATTAGTCATCATTTTATATGAACAAACATCAACATAATAATGTAGTTTTGCATTAAATAAACTAGTATTGTAGAGTTGTAACTGTATATTTTTATTTGATTTAACATCTATTTAAGTAAATGTTGTGTTAAACACCCGTTGTGTATAAATAACATATTTTGAAAATACTTATTGATATTTTTAGTAAAGTAATTTTACCAGAAATTCCTAAAATTACATAATAAGGGGTATTCTCAAAAATTTGTTTTAATTATGCTGAAAAAGGTATTAAATACGCAGAATATGAACTAAAAATTAGTAGATTAAACTTTTCAACTAATTTTTAATTTTTGTTTTAAAATAATAACAAAATAGCTTGCATTAACAAAAAGTTATAAACTAAGTTATTCTAGTGTGCAAAACTGATCACAAGTTAAAAATATAAAGAAAATATGACTCATGATAAAATTATATCAACTTAAGTTGTATATATATAAAGCAGAAACAAATATATTCAATTCTTAAACTTGGAAACAATGTTGAAGAACTTTTTTATATACTATAACGTCAACCGTTTATACTACTAATATTTAATTAAACAAATAAAAATACTTCATAACAAGAATAATTAAACATAAAAAAGTGGACAACAATAAAATATAACTATCAGAAGTTTAAAATTTGATGAACGTTTTTTTTAGTAACTTTAGTAAAAGAAAACCTTTCACAACTTTTATATTCAACATTAAACTTCTAACCAGATTATTTTTAGATATTATTCCAAGTTACCCGATAACGTAAAATGGCAACAATAAAAAATTACAAGGTTTCCTACCAACTAAAGTTACTGGAAACAAACATTAATCATGTTTTAAACTTATGGCTGAGTCATTTACTATTTAATTTCTAAAATATATTTAAAACTCACCTTGAAACGCTTGGTGCCGACAATGCCGCACATGACCCTTCCGGTGTGAATTCCCACTCGCATGTTCACACTCGTGTTGTTGTCCTTGCAAAACTGCTGTATCGCCTCTATCATGCCTGTTTAGTTGTTATGACGTCACAGTGGTTATTTTTAATCATCATAAAGTTTTAAGGCAATTAAATATACAAACCACTCCAGTGGATGGATATATTTTTAAAGAATTAAAAATCGAACAAGTGCTTCAATTGGAAGAGGGCTTTAAATTAAAATAAAACCAGTTCTTATTTTACTCAACTTATTTTTTTGAAGCTTTTAAGCTCTGGGAAAGAAGTGCTTCAATTGCCATGCAGAAAGTTGTAAGTCGTTATATACACTTTTAATAGCATTTTCAAGAAACAGTTGACATTATATCTTAATATACAAATCTTTATTTTTTAAGCTAATATTAAAATAGAGAGGCTCTTTACAACATATAGTTGCTGCTAGTATATATTTTAAACAAAATATAACGTTTTTGTAATACAAATTCTATACTAGACTGTAAAATAATACCGGTTCGTCAGTTTTTTTATTAAACAAAGCATAAATCAAAAGGTACACAATAGAACAAAATGAGATTGCAAAGTAAAATTAAAATGTAGCTTTAAATTAAATAAAAAAACGTTACGGTAACTAGTAGTATAATTTTTTAAGTGTTAATTTGAATAACTTTTAACATTTATGTCATTCTAGAGTGTCTGCTTTAAAACTAATTATTTAATGATTTAATAATACTTGTAGTACTCTTATTCAGAAAGAGTCATTTTTTTATGTTTTTTTAATTTAAGTGACTGAAGAACTGGTAAACCTTATAGAGTATTGGAACAATTGCATTACAAAAACTTTGAGTTTTATTAAAATTTTAAATGTATAATATATACGCTAAAAATGTACTGTACATATTGTTTGTTTTATAAAATATATTCCTAAAAATATATACATCAGTTTTTACAACACCAAAGTTCCGATTATTTAGCAAAAAAAAATATTTTTTTATTATTGTTGTATAAGTATAACAACTTATTTATCTATTTTCCATTAAAAGTAAAAAAAAAATGATAGAATAACACGAACTAAAATAAATTAAACACGATATTTTTTCACACTTTGAATGCCAAAAAAACTTTTGTTTGACTAATAAAACTTTTATGCAGCACAAGAGCAATGTTTTATTTAACGTTTTACAAAAAACGTTACGACTACAACCAAGTTCAGACGAACTTGATTGCGGCTTAAACAAAAGTTTGGTTTCAGCCACAAAACGAGTTTAAATGAACTGAACTTTTCAATTTTAAACGAAATAATCTTTTTCAACAACTTTGCGACAAAAACAAGTAGCTTGTAGCAAATAGAGCTTTAGTTGAACTGAAGTAGCTCTGTAGGCCCTGGAGGACTACAGTTCAACACAGTGCATCATAACACCACCCTTTTCCTCTCGAGGGAAGCACAAAGTTTAAAAGCTTTTAAATGTTCCTAATGAAAACTATGAGACGGGCGGACATGATATAACAGCATTCACAAAATTTTTACGCTGCGCCTTTACGAATTCAAGACAAAATAAAAACTGAATATTATTTCGCCTTTGTACGCAAGCAAAATAAAACCATCACAGGCACAATTGTTAATTAACCTTTGCGGTTTTTGAATAATTCAAACGCACCAAACAGCTTTTCGTCTGTTTCGAGCGCAACTTGATCGCGCAACGAGCTAATTACCACAAAAACTCGTTTCACCGTGAACTATTTACAGCATATTAGTAGTTAACTCACCGAGTCCCATGTTGACGCAGCACTGCGCGTGGTCCGGCTTTGGTTGGGGGCATCCGGCAACGCAGTAGTAACAGTCACCTGTGAAAATATTAATATAAGGTTTTTACTACATACACGTTTTGTTAGTGTTTATTTGAGTGAGCCTGAACTTTTCGTGGCTACACAGTCACCTTTGAAAAATAACTTTGATAAGTATTTTTATTACACGAAAATTTAGTTTTCATTTGTATAAGTGAGCATGAAAATTTTTATGGCTTGACAGCAATAAAAATTCTTTTTACAATCACCTGTGAGAATAAATGTTAAATAACATTTTTATTACCCAAAGATTTTGCTTTTATTTATTTGAGTGAGCGTGGAACTATTTTATGGCTACGCAGTAAAAACATTCAAACTTGTGAGAATTTCGAAGTGAATTTTTTTTTTGCTATGTTTTATTTACTCGAGTGGTAATTTCATCTAGCTTTTCTGAGTGTTTTCAAGATTAAAAAAAAAATTAAAAATAATTGTACGATAAAATATTTCAAAATTGAGTCTGCTCGTTGAATTTTAATTTAAAAAATTGTACGTACAGGGCTTTTATAATAACTCTGCCTGCGAAGCATTTCAACGTCAACAATTGCCACGGAAAATGCTGAAATTAAATTTTTCAAATTAAATATTCACCCCGTGAAATTGATACGTCATAAAGCGATTTTTTTGAGCGGTGTGAAACCAGCTGACGTAACTGAGCTGCGTAAGCGCCGAGGTTTTCCTTCCATGTTTGCGTTGGATCTTCGCAAGTGTAAACAAACAACGATTTTCAGATTGAAAAACGACGGTTGCGTAACAGGAACACTTGAAAACGCAATATGTTGTGGAAGGTTGTTTAATATCAAAAGTGAGCATTTTTAAGAAAGATAAAATAAATAAACAGAATGGGCAACAAAAAAAACTTTTAAATGAGCACCAATCGATTTCAACTGTTACGAGCTATTTTTCCGAGGCATTAAAACATTAGTAAAGGTTGCCAAATGCTTTTGGCAAGTTTATTTCCAGGTTTTTAAAAGTACACATTTTTGGATCTACATTTAGTTTAAAATTATGTTTAAGGTAATAAACTGTGTTAAATAGTACAAAAACATTGAAAAGATACTGTAAAGCTACTTTAAATGTGTGTTTTAATAAAAATAATATGATGACAAAAAAGTTTTATTTATATGATAAGTTTTTCGAGTCAAATCGAAGTTTTACTACTTAACATCTTAAAATTGTTAAAAATTCAAGGTTCTTCCCGGTTTTTTCAGCCTAAACTGTCAAATTCCAGGTTTTTCCAGATTTTTCCACTTTTTTTTGGCAACCCTGACTTAGCACAAAAATTTCATATTTTTTTCAAACTTTTTCAACTCACCGAGCGTGCTGATTTTCTCGCACCCGGTTTCCACGCACAGTTGGTCGAACCTGCCGAACAAATCGTTCAAGAGACCCACCAGCTCGGCAGCCGTCTTGTTGGAGCTCATCTTGGTGAAGCCCACGATGTCGGCGTACAGTATCGACACGTTGTCCATCCTGTTGTTGTGTTTACTTGGTTGCAATGTTCTTTATGTTTAATTTGTACTCTCTTAGTAAACAGTTGCACTATTGTTGTAGTTTAATATCTAAATTTGTATAAAAGGAAAAGTTTATAATTTTCATAACCTTTAAAAAAAATATACAACAACTCGTTATTTGTTTACCAAAATACTATAAACTTATGTGTTTAATTTGTACAGTTTTAAACAATTTCACTATTTTCGTAGTTTAAATATCGAATTTTGTATGAAAGCAAAAGTTTCTAACTTTCGTAGCCTTTTTAAAATATTATACAACGACTTGTTGTTTGTTTACAAAAATGTTGTGATTTTAAGTTGCTTAGTAGAGCACAATACTTTGATGATACATTTGATTGTTTTGTGATAGTAATGTCACGAAAACTGCCTCGAACACTATGTTTGAATTCTTTTTATCGCTATAATACTCATGATGGTAGTTTACATCAATTTCGTAGTATTTATATAATACTTGTAAAAAAATTCTAAACAAAGGACTGTGAATCATAAGTTATAAATATTACAATATTGCATTGATTATCAAATGATTTATTATTCTCTATTATTTAGTGTGGACTGTGTATACACGTATTAAAAGATAATAAATTTTCCATCAACAAATTCTAAATCAACAATTACTTATGGTTAGTTCAAAAAAGAATATGGTTTTAACAACAAATTACAAAACTTTAGCATAACTTTTTTTTTCAAAAAATTAATATTTAAATAAATTGTAACTTTCTCCAAAATCAGCAAGATAGCAAATTTTTATTAGTTTAGTTACACTTAGCAATAAAACTTCTGCATAAACATATTTTTATATATAAGCTGATGATGGAAAATTCGATTAAAACCAAAGCAAAACGTGGGTGGCGTATAAATAGAAACTTTTATTTTTAAATTATTTCAATTGATAACAAATGTGAAATAAACAGAATGCAATCTTCAACTGAAAACTCAGCAGCACGGTAAGAAACTGATGACAAGCTGATGTTGTTGTAAAAATTGTTTTGTATTTTATAGTTTTGTAAAAACATAAACACTGTCAAACATTTTGAAGAAAAGTGAACAACTTTTAGTAGCAATAACTAACGAATAAAAAAAAGACATTGGCTAAAAACGAAACATTTACAATTATAAACTTTCATCATTTCCTATTTAAACCCGTCAAAACGGTTTTAAACGAATCTATCGAAAGTTCAAAACAACGCATCACACGACTAAGTGCAGAACAGAAATAGAAACAATAAATAAAATGACTAAAAAAACTATCAGTAAAAAACCTTCCTTTTTAAGGATTTACGCCCGTAGAAGCATTTTGAAACATCACATTGTATTACATAAAAATTTCGTAATGAAAAATATATAATTAAAAACATAACTTATCACGCAATTCTAACTGAAGGAGAATACTACTGTGATCCATAATACAAATGGAAAGACAATTTAAATACTAACTGCTGCATGACGAAGTAAACACTGTAAAACTTTCAAATACTAGAAAATTGCACAACTAGAGAATAAAGAACATATAAATTGACTAAAAAAAACATTTAAAATCATAAATAATCACCACTTCCAGTTTAAACCCTGCAAAACAGTTTCAAAGGAAAACACAAAAGTCAAAACAACCAACTGCTGCATGATGAAGTTCCTGAACCTCTTGATGTCCTTCTGGTTCACTTCGCTGTCAGCTCCCTCCTCCCTCAGCACCTTGCTGGCGATCGACGGCGGCATCACCGACTTGATCATCAGCTTCTTCAGCGCCTTCTGCCGGTTCTCCTCCTGCGCCCCCCGCACCGCGCTGCAAACCTGCAGAAAAGTGAATTTTTTGTTGATATTGAGAAAGATGTAGTTCAGGGGTCGGAAGCCTTATGTGACTCGCGGGCTAATTTTCTTAGAAAAATTTATTAAACTATTTACAAAAAAAAAAGTTCGAGGGCCGGATTTATCTAAAATTTATTCTAGCAATCAGTAGTAAAATATTATTTATAATCAAAAATATAACAAATTAAGCAATACTAGACTTTATTGAAAAAAGAGTATTTATTCAATAAAGAGCCTAAATGTAAGTTTTTATCACAAAAAATATAACTTTTATTATTTTTAAAATGTATATTTTTTTGCTGAAAAGGAGCTCGCGGGCCGCAGATTTTGACTTTGAGGGCCGCATTTGGCTTGCGGGCCGCAGTTTGCCGACCCCTGATGTAGTTGATGAAAGTGCGCGTTGAATTGAGCTGATATACTTTAAAATTAATTTGGTGGGCGAGAGTGAAAAATAGCCGTTTTAAGTTCTAACAGTATCAATGTTTAATGTAGGTTTTTTTTTATTAGCATCATTTTTTTCTTTTTTTAGAACTTAAGGTCTGAAATGGTAAAAAGTGTAAAAACGTTCAACTTTAAGTTAATTTAAAAGTTTTTCATTCAAAATCAGTATTTGTTTACTTCGTAATTTATTTGGTAAACAATTAACTTTTAAAATGAAAACAACTTTGCTACTTTATTTTAGCATAAAAGAAAAATTATTGTTAGAATTAAAGAAATGGGTAAAGAATATTTTATAATATACTAGTATGAAAGATAAAAAACTATGTGTACTTAATTAACTTGTAAAACAGTTTTCGATTGGAAGATTAAAAGCTTTTTTTTGTATTCAACACAGATATAAAAAATTGTTTAGTCAAATTAAATGTTTAAACTCATTGTAAGCATACTTGTTAAAACTTGCTTAACCTTAAAATTACAACTTCACGCAACAGTATTTATCAAGCTGACCTTCAAAAATATTTGACAGTGCAGGTTTTTCAGTCTGAGACAGAGAAATATTCCAACAATGTGGATAATGAGGTGATAAGCTGACCGGAAAACAACCGAATTGGGCGAAGATTCCCAATTATTCGCCAGCACGTTCATTAGTATCTGCAAAAATATAAACACTAAGTTTTAATTCAAGCGGATACAGATGTTGTTGAGTTGCAAACTTGAACTCAGCCAATCGTTAAGATCAAAATGTTACATAAATGAAAGCACACAACGTCTAGTAAACTGACTTGCTACTACATTTAATTAGAAATTGTGAAAGTCTTCTTTTGTAACAAGTTACTTAATTTTAAAAGTTTTTGTTAGAAATACCTAGTTTATGCCTTATATACCCAAACTATAATAATAATTGTGCTCAACAATACTATTCTAAACTAAATTTGGTCTCGGTATTTAGTTTTTAATTTTCAACAGAAAATGTAATTTTACTCATAAAATATTTAAACTGAATTTTTATTTAAACTAGAGACTAAAAATAAATTTAGAACTAATTTTAGTCTAAAGCTAAAAAAATTTAATATTTAATAGTTAGATAACCATTCAGGCTAATAATAGTTTTTTTCCGGATGTTAAACAAAACAAAAAATGGCCATATTTAAAAAAATATAAAGGAAGTTAATAAATAACAATCACAAAAATTAAATTCTTTATTTCAAATTGAGTTAGAACGAAAATAGTTTACGATTTTGTTACTATTTAAAATCTTGATTAAAGAATGAATGACCTTCTTAAAAATCTCATTTTAAAGTAAACAATACTTTATAAATGCTCAAGTAGTTAGTAGATAAATTCAAATTTAAAACACTGTAAAATAAAATAAATAAAAACTTAAATCAAGTAGCCTGTTCAAGAAATTTTAAAACTATTTAAACTGAAAAAAATCAACAACAGCAAAACATACTCTATTATAAAAAACTCAAAATAAAAAACATTAAAAATACTTTAATTAAATGTTTACTATTTTAAAGTATTTTGATCTACAAAATATTTTATACGTATTTTATGATAAACAGAAACAAGTTATAAGTTTTTTATTTTTTTATTTTAATATGCAACAAAATGATGAGTTGTTGTCTTAATAAATTAGTGTGAAAAAAACTTTTAGATAAAATTTATAAGTACACCTGTAATAAAAAAAGTTAAGCTTTAAGAGTTCCTACGTATACTTTTTTATACTTCATATCTAAGTAAAACTTCGCTTCAACTTTTGTTATAAAGACATTAGCTTTTTTGTGATAAAAAATTCTAGAATAAAAAAACTTTTTTTAAGGTTACACTTATTACAATCAAAAATTACTTTCTTGACAAGTTTTGTTTTATTAAAGCTAAGTTTACTAAGTTTTTAAATACCTTAAAAAAGATAAGATAGTAACAAAGCAAGCGCTGACCTCAAAAACAATGGAAAAGCAGACGTTCAACGCGAAAACGGCAGGCGTCTGACAGTCAGGTAACTTGTAACTGAGCAACACAGTGGCCGAAAACAGGGTGTAGGATCCGACCGCGGAAGTCGACTGGCCGGTGAACAGTGCAGACGCCAGCGTGGTGATTGTCATCAGCAGCAACAGGAGCGCGTGTGATTTGTTTGTGTGTATCAGGTGCAAGGTTCTGGTGAAAAAGTTGCTGGTTTTTGCACTTCGTTGTGTAAAATTTTACCTAGTGTGTTAAACTGTTACATCAAAAGTAACAATGTTGTACATTTGATTCGCCCATAAAATCACCTATTGATAGCATTAAAAATATATAAAGTAGTTAAAACATAATAATGGGTTGTTTCAAACAAGATAAAAGTGTAAAACTTGTTAACTTTTATAACTTTTACATTAGTTTCATTTCATAGTCTTATATTTTATTCTAAGGAAAAACAAGAGGCAGGTAAAGATTATAAGTGTCTCGAGTTATATGTTAACCACTGGCAAATGTAATATCGAAATAAGATTACTGGAGAAATTAATATACTGAAATTTAAAATCACTAATTTATATTTGATACTTTTTATTCGTAGTTTCAAAGTCATATATATATATAAAACTTTTTTATTTGTAAAATATAAAAAATTCGCTTTCAAAGATCAAAAATTCCATAACTAAGTTTAAGTATGTTAAACTAACGAAGTGCAAAAAAACTTTAAAACAAAAGAAACCAATCCTTAAAATAAGATGAAGACTATATTTTTATGCTTTGTTTAAAATATTGTATAATTTAAAAAATCACAAACTTATACTTAATCTTTTACATAACTAAAAAGGCAGCTCTGATTATCAGAAAACAACAAAAAAAAATTAAATTAAAGTATGATTTTACGCTCTAATTATTAAAAGTTCGTTAACTTTTTAAAAAATCTGGAAAAATATAGTTAAAAAAAACTGATCAAAAACAAAATCTAACTTGTAATGGGAAGACACTAAAAAAACTGAAACAAGCAAAAGGAAGGTGATTGCAGACCAAAGCGCCGTTGGAAGCCAGAGATTAGCATCGAGTCTTGCTGACAGGGAAAACGAATAAATAGAAAAAATAAAAAAGTATCCAGCAAGTACTAAAACCGCTCCAAGGAACACATCTCTGCAAAATAAACTTTTAAAATTAAAGCATGTTACAAAAAAAACATTTTTACTTACAGCACATGCTACTGTAGTTTAAAAATTAAGATATGTATTTTTTTTCAAACTTACCTTTTTACTATAAATTTAATTTACAATATGAACATTTCATTCAATCAAAATTTTATTAATCAACTGGAAATCTTGTTTTAATTTTAAACAAGTGAAGTCGTTTTGGTAACAAAATTTTTAAACTTTAAGTGATATTACTCTCTTTTTTTAAAAATAGAGAACTTTTATTGTATTCTAAAAGGTTAAAAGTACACACTTACCGTTTCAACGGATAGTTCGACCTTCTAGCAACTCTGTTGAATGTTGCAGGGACAAACTGTGGGTTCCATTTTACAGACCTGATTTTTGGTAAATCTCCACCTAAAGTAAGAAAAAATTAAGATTACTTTATCATCAAAAGTTATGTTTATCTTGTGTTTTTTTTTAGTTTTTAACTATTGATTACTTATGATTTTAAGATTTTTCTTTCAAAATTGTTTAGTTATACATGCAACTTAAAAAATATATAGATATACCTATGACTAGTTTATAACTTAAAATTTATTAATCTAACATATCAATAAAGTAAAATAACTATTTATGCAATCTTATCAAAATAAAACAAAACGTTTATTACTTTAAAGTATAAATATTTTGTAAATAAGTGCAATTTTATCAGTGTATTATGTTTACAGTACTTTTTTTCTCACTTAGACTAGTAATAATTTTGAATATATTTATTTAGTAATACCAACACCTAAACCCAAAATAAAATGTACTAAGAAAAATATAAAAGTACTTCTTTTTTAAAACTAAAGAGTACTCTAATGATCATCAGTGTATAAACTCAAATAAAAACATTTATGATTATTTCTTTTAACAAGGCAAATCAAGTTACACAAAAAAATACTATTTTATAGATAATGATCTGATAATCAAAATGATACGATCAAACCTTATATGAATGTAAAATCAACAATTTTTGTCATTAATTTCCTTGTAATTTATAAAAAGTTCTCCATAAATCTATCTACTTTTAAATTTTTTGAGCTGAAGAATAGTAAAATTTAAAAGTTTCATTTTGTATGATTCATTTATTAGTAAATTTTATGACTTACTTTAAAATATATAAAATATTACTTTAATAAATGAAGGAAAAAACATATTAACTAAATAATAAATAATCTTATTTCTTAATTTTGAATAAAAACATATTTTTTCTCAAAAAAAACAATTGTTATTTTTTTTAGTTTTGGTCATAAATTTATAAAAATTGTTTTTTATTTATAATTTTTTTTTATAATGCAAAAAATATCTGCTGAGAATTTCTGTAAAAATAAAAAGAAGAGAAAATTGAGCAACTCTTTTAAAGTTCCAAGAAAGTCTCCAACGACTAATTTTTCATACATTATTGTTGCAAACTTTTTTTTAATTAACTAATTTCAAAAAATAATTTAAACTTCTATATTGCATAAAAACAATTTTATATTATATAGTTGTTAGCTTTCAAAAAATTGTAAATTTTCATTTCCAAAACCCCCTTGACCTTAGTATTAGTTCTGTATAGAAAATGTTCAACAACAAACCATTATACATTGTTATATAAGTGTTGGCATACTTAAATTGTTTTGGTTTGTGAAGAAATTAGGTTATTAAGAAATTATGGTATGATAGAAATTTTGGTAAATATGATTCACCAAATAAAAAAAGATTTATTTAAACAGAAGTTTTTGTTTAACATCAATTTAAATTTACTAATTTGACCAAGTTGACCTAAATGGTTTAAAATAATAATGAGTCAAGGAGAAATAGATCAAGTAGAAAAATGACCCTGGGGTTATAACTTTTGCTAAATTCAAAAAGTAAATTAATACTACCTATTTTAACAGTTATTTTTAAATTTACCCCATCAAAAACAAAAGTATTAGTATTAAAATAAATGATTTTTGAAAATAAAAATTTGAGGCTCACCTTGACTACTTTCCACTTCAGATCCAAGCTCAATATTTTCAGATTCTTTTATCATATCACGTTCAGGTTCCATCTTGTTGTGATTTATAATAAGTACACATTACAGGGTTAAAATATTAAAACATTTCTTTATATAATCACTAGAAAAAAACAAATAAAAATTTTATTGGTGTGCAACTAAAAAAATTTATTCAACTATAGGTAACTTAAATCTTTTTTTTTTTTCATAGACTGTATCTCAACTTACAACTGCATTGCAAAAAATGTTTATTTAAAAATTATTGTTGTACAACTTTAAGTATTTAAATATT
Source organism: Thalia democratica (assembly GCF_965202585.1). Lineage (NCBI taxonomy): Eukaryota > Metazoa > Chordata > Thaliacea > Salpida > Salpidae > Thalia > Thalia democratica. The sequence continues at coordinate 21,629,053 of NC_139173.1, read as the reverse complement.
TATAGACAAAGTTAGCATCCATAAAGCAAGCTTTACCAACAAATTAAAAAGACACAATACCGAACTATCAAACTATATTTGGGAATTAAAAGACGCAAAAAAAGACTATAATTTAAAATGGGAAATACTCTGCAGAACCAAAACAAAACCAAAAAACAATAAAACATGCCATTTATGTTGCTTGGAAAAATACGAGATTGAAAAAATTAAAAAAGATTTATCATTAAATAAAAGAAAAGAAAGGCAGCAACCCTGCCTACATAATCAAAATATGTATTTCAAAAGAACCAAAACCACTAAATAATAACAAAAAAATAACAACAAAATAAATCTAAAAACAAGAACAAACAAAACAAAGATAAGTTAACTTGTACATAAGTTGTTTTTAAAATAGGCTAACTAAAATTATTCAATTTTATTTGAAACGTCACAATGTGTTTTTTTGTTTTATTCTTTAAAAATCTTACTTTGTTCTTTATTATAGTTCTGAGGAGATGCATTTAGCATCGAAACTAAGTAAACGATTTGAAAACTAGTTGTTTTTTTATATTATAAATATAGACAAAGTTATATATTTTTATGAAGTATAATTTAAAAAATCAACAAATCAATTCTCAAATTTTAAAATACACTTGAATATTTTATAGAGTACATAGTTCTCCTTTTAAATGACTTTTACAATGGTTACTATTTTTATAAAATTTATTATGTTAAGACAAAATTTATTTGAAAAAACTAACATATACTATATTTTTGCTGTTGTAAAAGTCAAAAAAAAACTACCAATCTAGAAAATATTTTTTGACAAAAAAAAAGATTTGAAATTTTTTTTAACTTTAAAACTATTAAGGTAATATTAATTTGTAATTAGTACAATAATTTTAAAAATGACAACCTTTGAATTTTCGGCTGCAGTTCAATTTACATGTGGCAAGTATCACAAAAACACTTCATGAAAAATTTTAGATGATTTTAAGACGCAGATGTAGAGGAAAAGTCAGTATTTTTGAAAACAATCCCTATGTAAATTGTATAGTACCTTAAATTTGACATTTAAGTTTTTGGTTTAAAAGTTTTATAGAGGATTTTTTTAGTTTCTGTATTTCTTATCTTTTTTCAGTAATCTTAAGTTTTTTTAGAAAATTAAGAAGTGCCTCCATAAAACTTTCTTCAGAGCTTTTAAAAGGCATAGAACATTTTTGTTTGATAATTGCTACATATAGAAAAATTCCCAACCAAAAACTTGAGTTTCAAACTTTTATAGTCCCTTAAAATTTACATAAGGGTTGGTTTCAGAAAAACTGATTTTTCCTCTACCTCTGCTTCTTCAAATCACTTAAAAATTTTCACAAATGTTTTTGTAATATTTGCCACATATAATTTGAACTGCAACTGAAAATTCAAAGGTCGCCATTTTTATAACCACCCTAGTGGCCATTTTAACTAGAAATTTTCAATTTAAGCAAAATAAACCTGGAAATTTTGAACAATTTTTTCATGTAAATTTATTAAATTCAAATCATTAAGTAATAACTGTTATACACCCAAAAAATTGTAATTTTATTAAGATTTTCTTATTAAACAGAATTAAAATAATATAGTCACTTTATTCTATTTAATACAACTTTTAATCTTAAATTTAGTTATCTAGTAAGAAAGACTAGAAAATTTGTACTTCTAAAATTTTTGAAAAAGCTAGAAAACCTGGAAGAATTTTTTAACAAACCATTGGCCGCCCTATCTTTAAAAAAATTATTACATTCATTATTTTGATGTTATAAAAATAGTCATTAAAATTAATTGTAAAGCACCAATTGATTAAAATATTATAGCAGGCTTGCTAAAAATACTCTGTAATATATAAGAACTACATTAATAATAAAAGATTAAAACAAAATAGTTATAATTTAAAATGAAACAAAGTATTCAATTAAATCCATAATAAAGTTTATTAGGCAAGAGTAACAAAATTATTACAACTAATAACAACTGAAATCCCTTAGAAAGAGTATAAAATTAAGTTAATTGCTTAGACTCAATACTGCTTCTTTGCTGTCAGGTATACTTATGATAAATAAAACTAACAGAGTTTTTTCAATTTTATTTATATTTCATATAACATTTGTGTTTCTTAGATTTCACATAATAAAGGTAACACTCTGACGAGAATTATATAATTGCATAAGTAAATCTAAGTTATCTGATAATATTTTCAACAATTTCTTTGTTTTGTTTATTTTATAGATCTTTGAAATATATATATTGGTTTTTAGCAAAAGTAGTAAATTAATATTAAGGTAGTATGGTAGATGATGAAAAAAAGCCAACAGTTTATGCATTAAAGTTTAATAAACTATATTTTCTAAACTATTATAAACAAACAAATTTTAAAATCAAAAAACACCAGGTAGTAAAACTAACTCAACCACAGTAGATATAGATTATTAGCAAGTAGAACATATATCTCTGTAACCAAATTTTTTGTTTTATTAATTTTTAATCCATATAAGTTATAAAACTATATAAAATAAAGTGCTAAATGTGTAAGAGCTTAATAATTAAAATACTTTTTATTCAACAATTGTCAACTTAAGTTTACGCTGTTTCACCTAGAAGGATTTTCAGAGCTTATTACTAATTAATTAATTACTAATCAATTAATTACCAATTAATTACTTTCTCATTATATATAGTTGTGTGCTTTGTATCATTTTATTGTCACTTGAAAAATCTCTGAAGATCCTTCTAGGTGAAACAGCATAAGCTTACTTTGACAATTTAAGTTGACAATTGTTGAATATAAAGTACTTTAATAGTTTAATTCAAAAAAGTTTTTAAACATAAAGTACATAATACATGTTTGATATTAAAAAGTCTTTATTAATTACTGTTTTATTTAAAACTTAAAAATTGTTTAGAAAATATATGATGTGAGGTTTGATGACCTAAAGCTTATTCTTTTCAACAATTCATTTACCATAGTTGTGAGAATTCACATTCTTTTTTCTTTCTTTTTCAATTTAATGTTCTTAATTTAAAATAACTATATGTGAAACTAAATACTTGAACCTTAAATACATATAAATTCATTTAGAAAATTGTCATCTAGTAACTTAAACAAACTTTCCATAACCTCATGAAATTAAACAATTACAAAATTTCTTCGTAATTTTGATTATTTTTGTTTGTTTACTACAGGTTGTTTATATTTGTAACTATAACTATGTATACTATGTGTGTGTGACAATTATACAGTTGCATGCTTTGTTCAAATTCTTAACTTCAAGTTTACATATAGATTTACTTAATCAAACCACTTGAAGTGTTATAGAGAATTTACCATTAACAATCCTTAACGCAGGGTAAAATTTAAAGATTGTATCAACATAATAGTTTGATTTCTAGAACTTTTGGATTAAATGTGTTCATAAAACCATCGAGAAAAGCTTTTTCTTTCGGTATTCTTCGCTAAATTCTGATTCGAAACATTCTCTGAACGAATCTAAATAAACAGTCTTGCTTCTTAGCCATTTCAGGCTTTTTAGAAATATTCAATGGTTTTATTAAAACCTCATGAATTGAGTAGTTATTACTTATTAGGTAAGATGACTTTAAAAATAAATGCAATTTCTTAAAGATTTATTTTCCGAAGTCAGTAAATTAAGATTTTGTTAATTCATATTATTTAGTTTGAAATTCAAAAGAGTTTTAAAAAAAAGTTTAAACGTCATAGTGAGTTTGTTCAAAGTACAAAAACTTTTCTTGTAATTTTTATGACTTTTTTTCGTATAATTTCGTGTTTATTTTTCTATATCAGGGGTCAGCAACACGTCGCCCGCTAGCCAGTTGAGGCCCTCAAAAAGTAAATCTGCGGCCCGCGTCCGCGAGTATGTTTTTATTTTTAATATTTATAAGCATGATTTTGTCAAGAGTTATGTATTTTGACTTATTCCATTTACATACCTGATAAAAGTTATTCTAGTAATTTTACCGCTAAAATTCAAAAAATTAAAAAACAGGTTGTGTGTTTATGATGAGTAAATCTTCATAGTAAAAATATCACGGTTGTTTTCTACATTTGTAAGTGATAACTAGTTAAAACTTAAAACTATGGAATACTGTTTTATATTGGGTTCTTCTTTAATTTTGTAAGTTATTAATAAAATGCACGTTAAATAATCTTTGTTAACACACATTTCAGTAGTTTACAACTTTGCACAGTTATTAACAAAAATTTACTTCTAATTACATTAAGTATTTTGTAAAACAACTAAGTATTTAAATCTTTAGTAATAAAAAAGTGAATTAAACGAATTGAAAGATAAAAAAACTAAACAAAAACTAACATAATTTTTAGTTTAAAAATATACTTTGAAACTTGTCTTATAACACAAGAGCTAAAAAAAAATATAACTTTAAGTCAACTTATAAAAGGAGATATACAATACTAATGCCAAACATGTGAATTGGTTACAAATTAAATGATAGGTTACAAATTCTTTAAAGAAGGTAAAATCGTAATACGCGGAAATATTAGTATGTTAAATTTCATTAGGATTTTGTGCAAAAAGTGTAATTTTTTTTTGATACTTTTACATTTAAACAGATTAATAAACTATTGTATAATTCTTGATATTTTTAAAGAAGTTGATTCTTCATTAACTGAACTTAACTTTTATAAATAAAATATAAAGATAAGTACTGTAATACTTGTGCACTTAATTAGAAAAAAAAAAGCAACAATAATGAATAATAATAACACGAACAAATTATATGTGTATATTTTGTTTAACCAAAGAAACAAATACTATTTATAAATGTAAACTAAGCTTAAACCTGTTATTGTCAAAACAGTTTGCAAAAGTTAAATAAACGTTTTACTGTTTAAATTTTAACATTCATTAATGCAAAGTTATACACTACTTAAAATTAAATAAGGTCTATGTAAAATTATTTGTAAACTTACAAAAGTAACTATGACTTTATTTATTTGAAAGATTCTGTTAAAGTTTGAAAGCTATATTTTCGGTAATGAGTTTTACTTAAAAAGTTTCTTAAGTTTCAACAAGTTTAATATTTGTAGCAGATTTTTTTTTTGATTTAATTTAATGCAATTTTATTGATATAACACAATTTTTTTTTGTAATGTATTTATTGGAGTTAAAACAATAAATTTTTAAAGAGCTTAACAATTAAGGAGCTTTTATACAATTATGACAAAAGTTAAATTGTTAAAAAGTTTATTACTAAACAATTGTTTCACGCTAGAGCGATGATCACAAGTAAAAAAGTAAACAAACTAACAAGTTGCAACGGACAAAAATTTTATATAGTTTCAGATAAGTAATTAGTTGATTAGGTGATTGGTTAATTAATTAAATTTTAGTAATATTAAGCAAGATAAATTATAATTAACGTAAATACAATTATAACAAATATTAAACGACAAAACAAAACTACATAATGAAAACAAAGGTAGATTAAACTTAAATTTAGTAAATTAAGACTTTAAATAAAATTTTGTAAAATGTCTACATTTTCCCACCAATTCTGATCTCAAGTTTAAAAGTTTGTTGTTGTCTGCAAATGCAATTTCGAGTCTCACCAAATTACATCGGATGCAAATTTTACTAGGCTTATTTTGGTTACTGCGATGAATAATTTCCCATTTTATCATTTTTCTCAAATCAGGGTTGCAATTTTCGATTTTGTGAATGAATCCACTTAATCTTGTGCTTCATTTTTTCTTTACATTTTTATAGGATTGCGTATGTTCGTAAAATCTACTTTTGAATTGTCTTCCAGTTGAACCAATGTAAATATGTTCTTTTTTGTTATGCATAACTGTTGCTTTATAAATGAATCCTTTAGTAAGACATTCACCTTTAACTGGACTACTATTTTTTGATCTACAATTGCATAATTTGCAGTTTTCTTCAGTTGTTTTATTTGAGTTTTGAAGTAATTTCTGGTTGTGATTGGACAATTCTTTTTCCAAATTGGGCATGCAAGAATATGAAATCTTAATTGTATTTCTATTAAATATAGAACCATAAAAGCCTGATTTAGGGAAATGTCTGGATACTAATTTTAGAAATTACTTCCCAATATTCGTCTTTATACAATTACTGAAAGGAGGGTTGTAATGTAATTGGAAAATAATTATATTGAACTCGTAAATATGGAAAATATACATCTTTAAACTAAACTATATACTATATTTCCTACATAAATATTACAATTTAGTATGTTTGGACTAATAAAATTATTAAATACGAAGAGAAAGTTTAGTAATAATTTCTCTAAGATTGAACAGTGAGAAATAATTGTTTTATTTATAATGTTTATTATATAACACTATTTTAAAATTATATTCTATGTAGAAACATAGCTGAAATAATAGTCAAAACTTATCAATAGTAGTAGTTTTTTATCTCAAAAAGAAAACTGGTATTGAATAAAGCCATACAAAAATTTTTAACTTGTTACATTACTTAAAGCATTTAAATAAAGGAATAGAAATTAAGTTAACGCAAATTTCTCATAAGATTCTAGTTAACTTTATATAAATTAAAGACATATTAAGATTATTATTATTACTACTATTTTTTCTTTACGCTTATTATTATACAATTTTTTAACAAGTAATAGATACAAAGACTTTTGTTTTCAACACTTTAAAAAGACTAGTCCTGAAAATGAAGTTGTACGTACGAAAAACTCTGTTTATGTAAAAAAAAAAACACTTTTGTGAGATAATTGTGAGTAATATTACCAACACATATTTGTTGTAAAGTTTTTGTTTATTGAAGAAAAGTGAATATTATGAAGATAGATAATTTAGATAAATAAAAGACAACTTTGTTTCTACTTTTCATATCTAAGTTACAAAAAGTTTTGTAATTAAATATTTCGTGCACCAGACAAATACTTTTAGCGTCTTTTTTATGTCGTTCCGTTAACTTAATTATAAACAATAAAAAGAATAAGTTTAAATACGAAAGTAGTAAGACTTTAGCACTTGACTGTCCGATTAAATACACCGTAAAATTTAGAAAAACAAAAGTTTAAACTTTAAGTTTTCTCGTAGATTAAGTCAAAAACAAAATGAAAGCATTTACACTTTTAGCTTTGGCGCTTTTTCCTACTCTTTAACATTTCAGTTACCGTGGAACGAAATGAATCTGATAAAAATCGAAGTTATTTCTGAAGCGATTAAAGAATACTTACCGACTTACTTATGGATTCTCGACATGTATTTCTACAAAAAGCTTGCTATCGAAAGACACACAAACTCTGAATTTGACGACGTTTTCATGACTGAGTTTAATGGGGGTCTCTTGAAAACATCTTTTCGGGCTATCCAAGAAATGATAAACGTAATAATATCAAAAAAAGTTACTGTAGAAGCAAAATAACTGAATACGATTTGTCTTCTAAACATAACCTGACGTCGTATTTCAACGGCTATCTGATCAAAGTAGGTGGCTCGCGGAAAATAAGAAAAGTTGAAGAAAACGAAATTGCCTACCAATAGGTCGACGGGCATAACGTGGGAGTTCTTGTACGCTTCCGCATCAAACGGTTTTAAAGTAATGCCTTTGAAAGATTTCAACTCAAACGGTGAACGGTAGAGTGAGTACAGACCAGTTGGTTTTCTAACGAACCGATATGAGAGGAGCAAGCTGCTGGCGTTAATCAAAACTAGATACCAAATGGAAGAAGTCGCAAAAGAAACATGAGTGTCGGAGTTCGAAAAAGAGTTTTGGGATGAGTACGATCAGATTTGATCGAGCAGGTCACCGACATGAAGTTTGACGAGTTTCAACACGACCAAGATGTGTTGAATTTTGGAGGCGACGGAGAAAAAAGTGTAGTTTACAAGGACTGCGGCAACATTTCGTTCGCCGGCGTGTTTGGAACAAATCTGGGATATTTTGGTGTTCATGCGTACTATGCAAACGGTATGCGAGATGAATTTTGTAGAAAAAATATGACGAGAGAGTTTGTTGAATAGTTGAAAAAAATAAAGCTAAATGAAAACGGGGAGTAAAGCTTTTTGGAGGAGATAAAGGAACGGCAGCTGTGGAAAAAGCGACTGAAAAAACAGGTGAAAGTAAACCTGATGTGACGTCTGTAGTTTCAATGAAAGGTAATTTACCATATTAATTCTAAAAAAATTTAGAATAAACGTAAATATATAATTAATTAATTAGTAAACTAAAGGGTAACTTAGCTTTGTAGCCTGTAAAGTGGTAGATTCCAATCTACTTTTAAGTAAACTGTGTTCAAATTAATAAGTTGAAGCACAAAAGTATGGTTTAAAAATGCTATATGCTTTGTGCGAAATTAAAATAAAGAGTTGCTTATATAACCAAAGAAAATAGTTAAAAAAGTAAACTTTTAAAAAAAGCAGATTACACGACCGAAAAGCCAAAACGACACCGTAATGATAAAAAATTAAAAAAGCTTAAAAGAGCAAAAAACAAATCGAAAGAACTAAAACATTGCCGATGAAATTCTCTAAAAAAGAAGTAAGTTTTACATACTAAAGCTAAAAAATGACACTTATTTTGGTTATACTCTATTCTTTTAAATGTTGAACACATAAACAGTGCTTAAAAACTGAAACATTGTATTAGAAATAACTTTCTTGTGTTTGTAATAAAGAAAACTTTTCGTAGTAGTAACAATCATAAGTTTTTTTAAGTTTTAATTTTTTTATTTAAATTCAAGACTTTTTGATATAATTTCTGCACAGCTACCTTGCAATACTCACCTAAGAAAAGCACTGAAAAAAAAAAGAAAGTTACAAGTATTGGAAGTCGTTTTGTAATCCGGATGGTTTATATAAAACTACTGAGAAAATTGTGAGTCGCTTAACGGAATATTAATTACCAACTAATTATAAAATTTTTGCTTAAGCAACTAATTCAAAGCTACGCAAGTAAACTTAAAAAAAAAAGAATTAGAACAAGGTATTAATCTTTAAAGAAAGGCTATAATTTGTGGGTTTTACATAAAGTTTTATTATAATAAATTGGTTTAAATCTGTATTTTATTTTAAAGTTACTTCTTATTTTGAATTTAAAAGTTAAATAATTTGGTCGTACAATTCTAAATTTAACTCATAGTAGTTTTATAAAGCATTTTTTATCAAAGTTTTTACTAGTTTCAAATAAACAGAGTTTAAACTTTATCTGAAAAATATTTATCTTTTTTTTTTCATCTATCAATACGTTGCTAAAAGAATATCAATAGTTTTAAAACAAGAGTCTTCATTTTGAAAAGAATTTCATTGGTTTTAATTATAAAAGAATAAATGAAATTATAATTTTGAAAGACTAAATGAAGTACAAATTTAAATACTTACAAAAATATCATGCTAGTTTGAAGCAAAACCTGTTGTTTCACACTTAAAATAACCTTTTGAATTCCAATTAAAATTACTTATAAGTAAATAATTATTTTCAGTGCATAAACAACGTTGCTGGTGCGTTGACAATAAAGGAATGTTTGTGAAACAATTGTTAAAATCTTCTGGTGTATTTAAAAAAAAATATATTCTTTCTTCAGTATATATCTAATGTCAATTAGAAATTTTATCAGTTTTTGTAAGTTGAAGTAATTGAATTTACTATCTTTTATAAGTTAAGTAAAGTTATATAAGCATCGTATTTATCTCATTATAAGTTTAGAATCCTTTTTATGTTTACACTTTCGGTTATATCGAACTTTGTTTACTAGTTTTAAATTCTTTTAGAACTAGCACACGCTTATAAATCTTACTGCTGTGTTATAAAAAGTAAAACAAATATTAACAGCTATAATCTTTTTTTGTTTATGATAAGTTACTACTTGCGTTTATTCATCGAAAAATATCTAAAATGTTTTGAATGAATGCTGATATTTACTGTTATCTTTGTTTTTGTAAATCAATAAGAATGCTAGATTTTGGTAACAGCGAGAAGGCTAGTAATTTTTGTGCTGTTGCTTCTGTAAGATTTGCTACGCTAATAGAAAATTAGTCACCTTGCTACTAAAAATAAAATATTTTTAAGGGGCACCAGATGCACCCTACATGAATTATTACAAACAGTCATATTAAAATTTTTTAACATTTTCGAGCTTAGTTGCTTATAAAGTAAAACCATTAAACTTGACTTAACCTAACTATTAACTTTGTCGTAGTTTAATGTAGTTTATTCTTTAAACTTTTTTTTTTAGTATTGACTATGTAATAGCAATTATGGTTTTTTAGTATTGATTATGTAATAGCAATTATGGTTTTGTAGAATTTAAATTATGGTTAAGTTAAAAAGATTACTTTAGTAGTTATAAAACCTGTTAATAAAAAAAAGTTTGAAAAAATTATTTATAGAAAAATGTTTATTTGCAATGCCTGCAATAAAAACGATGCAATATATACCGATTAATTTTTAATGGGTGATGATACGCAATTAGACTTGTATATGAAAAAATTATAATTAAAATCACTTATATAAATTATTCATAAAAGTATTAGTTCATAATCTTAAATTTATTTACCTTAAAATAAATACTTCATCCAATACCGTAATAAACAATTTTAAATAAAAACTAAATTATTTAGTTGAATTTTTTAATCAGCATAAACAGTTTGTAGATTTTCTTTATTTAAAAATTGTACATTGGTATCGTTCTATTTAATTACTATTATAATAATCAACTAAACATTGATTTAAAATTTTATTTGATATACAATAATGATGTATACTCCAATAATAATATATACTTAACATTTTTATGCAGCACAGGTAATTGCGAAATTAGATGCATACTTTTTAAAGTTTGACATTTACTACTAAATTACTAATTATATTTACAAGTAAATAAGTATAATGGGTTATTATAAACAATTGCTTTGAATTACCTAACTAGTATTTGTTACGAAAGTATATTTTTATATAAAAATGCTGTATAAATTTGAATTAGTTTTAGTTTTGCTTAACTATATGTTATCTAAAATAGCTAGAAATAATAATTATCATTAAAAGTGTTTAAATAAATTCTCTTATTAATGTAAAAATGATACACTAACATTTTCCACCCGATCAAATCCCACCCATTTTTTTTTTTTTTTTTTTTTTTTCACTTTTTAATGTTTTTGTTTTACTTTCATCTATTATTTATTTATTTTTTACTTTCAGTGTTACCCTCAACCGTTACCCTTGGTCGGTAAGCGGTTCTCCGATTTGACCGGGTGGGGTGTGATCGAGTGGGATTAGATCGCGGGTTGGAAATGAGCGGTTCCCTGTTAAAATACAGTTATATATACATGTGTTTATACCTATACCAAATAACTTTTTTTCATATATTAATAAAAAATAGTCAATTAATCATAAAAGTCAGTAATTTAAATACAACTTTTGAACATAAGAACAACAATATACATGCAAAATATATATTTAATAACTTAAGACAACTTCATACACACACACCCCGTAAAGCAACATAATTTTTTACAAAGTAAATACGACAAATTCTAAAATTTAGTTTACACATTATCTAATGATCTCAATATACTAAATATAATTTATATTATGTTTAACAATAGAAAAAGCACACTTATTATTCAAAATTTACGATTTTGTTTAATGTTTATTTCTTACAGTAGAACATAAGGTTTAGTTTTGATGTGAGTGCTTAAACGTAAAGTTTGAATTCTGAGAAAATAAATAAATAAAAATATCAAGGCTGATACAAAGGGCAACGGGTCAGAAAAGCACGGCGTCACTTTAGTACAGAGTGACACTTTAGCACAGAGTGACAATTTAGCACGGAGTGAACATTTATCACGGTGTGACACTTTAGCACAGATTTTTTTTTAGAATTTTCCTTCTATGTGGAAATAACATTTGTAATATATGTTTTAAAATCAAAAATGAGCTATGCAGCATGTTAACTAAAAGTTAACAAGCTTTAAATGAGTTACAAGTTTCAGTTTTGATGAAAACTAAAACAAAAGTAAGTTAAGTAAAATAAAATCTGTAAACATTTTTATATAACTGTATTTAATTATACAATATTTAAAAATATTTTAGCTATTGTATTAATAAGTAGCTTACATTTATCAAATATTAACATAAACTAAACTGATAACACTATGATTTTCTTAAATTGATAGGTTTAAACTATAAGTTTTATCTGGTTTTTTGTTTTAGTTTTATTTCAAGTTTAGCCTAATGTCTTCTTGCATGTTTATATAAAAAGTTTACAGGTTTTATTCAACTGATGGTCTCGTCTGATTAGGTTCAAGCGAGTGAAACATTGTATTGTTAATAAAGTTAAAAATGTTTAATTGACAAAAGTAATTTTACAAACTTTATTAATTTTTTTTAGCTATATAACTTTAAATTCAAATATTTTGATGCTTTTACTTTAAAAAGATTAAAATATTTTTACAAAGCTAGCAATATATACAAGCTCTAGTATTTTTAAAACATTTCTAAAGGCTTAAGTTAGTTTGAATAACGTTAAACTTAAAGCGTAAATTTTAAATAAAAGATGACATATATAAAGGTTAATAACTTGCTTAAAACTAACAAAACTCAAGTTTTTCACAAATTCGATGTGCTCTAAGTTTAATTGGGACCGAACAGTAACAACAATTTTATTTACAAAATATATCATAAAAAATTGTACTAATATTTTAATCCATGTCTGTTAGGTTACTAATCATTTTGAAATGAATAACAATAAAAATAAATGTTTTAACAAAAACTACTACTGGATCTCCTTTTCAATTTTAGATCTAGATCATTGTTTCCTACCAAGATCTTTTCAGATTTAAATAATTATGGTTTTTTATAACAATTATTGCTTAACTACACTATTAAGCTTAATTTTAATACTTACTTTATACGTATAAGTATGCTTTTATAATTTAATAAGTAAGATAGGTAAATAGTTTTTGATTAATAGATTTTCAAACAATTTTGTTATAGACGAATGGAGTCTTCCGTAATATTTTTTTAAAGTTATACAAACGATAAAAGTTTATAAATATTTTTTATCCTTTACAATACAGGTCAAATACTGTTTGTAAAAGTATGTAACTCTGTAGTTTTTTTTTGTGCTTCGAGTTTGCTTAGATTCTGTGTCTTTATGGGGTCTTTTAGTTATAAACAGTTTACTGAACACGATAAAGAAATCAACACTTAAAAACTTTGGCCAAACGATCTGCTGTATAGAAGAACTTTTCGGTCATCGAGCTAAACACCTTTTATTTTTTACTAATATAGTTTTATTATTATTTTCGCTACTTTTATTTTTTGATGATAAAACAAAGAAGGTTATAGACGTGTCTTTAAAAATTGGAAACTTGTACCTTTTATGAACAAGAAGAAGAAGTAAATAAAATTAAAATATGCAATATTTATTTACAAAAAAATTAAATTAGTAGCATTTAAAAAGCAGAATACATTTTTGCTTACAATAAAAACTTGGGCCTATTTACTTTTATTAAATTGTAAAAATAGTTAGCTCTTTTTACTTCAAGAAAATAAAAAATCCTTTCTATTGTTTTTAAATTGTAAAACTTAATTTTATAATTAAAAAACCTATAGAATTAACAAGATAAACTGCGTATACAATCATAAAAAAACATTAAAATTATTTGCGACAATAATTTGCTTATAAAATGAAAATAAGTACAAAAACTACCAAAGATTTTTTTTGGGAACCACTCATTTCCCACCCGCGCACAATTCTCACTTAATTAACTCCCACCCTATCAAATCCGAGAACTGCTTACTGGCCAAGGGTAAGGGTTAAGTTAAGAGTAACAGTGATAGTAAAAAATAAATAAAATAAAAACTAAAAATGTACGTAGTAAATAAAAAATAAAGAAAATGTAGAAAATCATAATAAATTTTGGGTGGGAATTAAGCGTGGGTGGGAAATGATCAAGGTGGAGAATTATTATTATACCGATATTTTTAGTTCATACTTTTATAATGATTTAGTTAGTAATTTAACTATTTTACACTTTTCAACAAACTATAGTAAAAAAAACTTGTAAGTACACGTATACTAAAGAAACATTGACTCATTGAATGAAATTTTAGTAATAGTTAAAATATAATAATATTATAATAGTACTTGCTATAACTTAGACTGGATTAATTTCATGAGAGACCTAATAAATATAAACAGCAAGTACTATCTTTAAGTGTAGGGTCAGTTTACTCCTAGTTCATACGAAACTACTATCTATCTACAACCTATATATTTTTCATTCAATCAATTTATTCTAGTAAATCTCTCATGTCTCTGAAATGTATAAAGCTGATTTTTCAGGTTTTGTTTTATGCTTTAAAAACGCGAATTATAGAATTTTGTTTTATTGTCTTTAAATTAGCTTATTCGTAATTTAAGTTTAAACATACCTAAATCAATAAGTTTACGCTGATAGCACTTTGTCGCTGTTTAAACATACCTGAATCAGTTATTTATACAGTTTCTGTAATTTTTAACCAATCAAAAACCTATAAAACTAACTTTTGTATTTCTAGTTATTAGTATGTATTTTACGAAACTAAACAACAACTAAAATTAAAAAAACTAAGAAGCTTGATGAAGGGAAGTATAGTTTAAGTTTGTTGATACTCGTTTAAGTTTTTACAGAATACTAAAAATACTTTTAAAAATTTCGGTCTGCGAGCAAATTTTCCTAAAAAACTGGCCCATTACTTATAAAAGGCTGCCGACTCTTGGATAAATGTATACATAGCAACACACGAAACTATAAAAAAAACAATTCAATATCTTGTTACTTGTTTTTTCTTTCTAAGTAAATTTGTTTTGCTTTTAGATTTTTACAACACTGCTTGATCGATCTTTATATTTGACAAAAATATTATCTAAAAAAACAAACACGAAATTATACGAAAATAAGTCATTAAAATTACAAGAAAAATATCTGTTTTTGAATAAACCCAATATGACGTTTTAGATTTATCTTTAAACTGTTTTGGATTTCAAACTAAACTGTATGATTTAATAAAATCTTGATTCACTGATTTCGAAAAATGAATTTAAAAGTCATTGCATTTCTTTTTATAGTCCTCTTACCTGCTGAATATTTACTTCATGAGGTTTTGTTGAAACCATTGAACATCATTAAGGAGCCCGAAATTGCTAAGAAGCAATACTATTTTGCTTCATTCAGGAAACACTTGGAATCAGAAATTGAAGAAGATAAGAAAAAAGATAAATCTTTTCTAAATGATTTTATGAGCATATTCAATCAAAAAGTTCCAGATAAAAAAGATCTACCTCTATCGACATTGGTCTATAAAGTAGTAGAAATAAAACTTGAAAAGTTCTACAGTTCTACAAAAGACAATGATTTATCGTTGGTCGGAGCTGTTTTTGGATTGGTCGTTTACTTCGTATTTTCCGAAATGTTAGTGTTTATTTATTGAGTACAACTATAATAAAAAACTTAACTTACTTACTTTTGATCAAAAAAATTGTTTATTGGCTCTGTAAAAGTTTAAAGTAGTTTTTTATTATTTTATCAAACTGAAGTGTAAAATATAAATACTTATTTTTTGATACTTTTAGGTTGGAATATGTACTTACTCACACAACACAATGTTTGGTCAAATTATCAAACAAAGTCCTGTCTTTGACAAAGTTTTCAGCTGATTTTAAAAAACTTGCCAGTATTTCTTGGCATTGCTATTTTTATTTACTTTTTTCTGTGCTTTTATTGGTGAAACTTTCACTCTAATGTCTACAACTTTCAGAAAATACCAGGTTAGTATATAAAGTAATTAAACAAATCGGTGTGTTTTTCGGTTATGAGTATTTCAATTTGTATTTTTAAAATTTGTACTATTTTTTTTTGCGTCCTGAATTTGAAGGTTAAGTGATATTAAAAACTAAATTACAAAAATATATAAAATGATACCTGTTTTTGGTTGTCTATATGTTAAAATATTTATAACTTCTTCTAATTTTATATTTATCATCTGAATTGGTAAGTATAAGAAAAGTATATTAAATAAAAAAATTTAAAACTTCAGATCAATTTGACAGTTGACAAAGAATTAAGCAACGAAGATTGTATCTCTGGTAAGTTTTTCTATTTGTGATACAATTTTTATCTTCAAATAAAAATTAATATCTATAAACTTTAAGAAACAAATAAAAATATTAAACTAGAAAATTTTAACAGACTCTGAAAATGAAAATTCTAACTCTTCTTTGCTCACAAACGAAACACCAATAAATCTAAAAGTAGATGGAAGAAAAATTGAGCCGAAAGTTGATTTTTTTCATCGTTTTGTTTACGAATGTATAAAACTCGCCAATGCTTTGCTGATATTTACTTACTTGGCATTGTTGTTTTTATTCACTTTTTTCCGTCCTCTTATTGGTGAAATTTTCACTCTGGTGTCCACAGCTTTCACAAACTATCAGGTTAGTAAATCTTATAATTATTAAGAAACCGTATATTTTTTTCGCTTGGATATCTACTTTTTGTATTATAAAAAAAAACCTTTATGTTTCGAAATAAAAAGTTGAAAGTTGTCAAAATATAAAATAAAATAAAATTTGCTTAAACATCCATTTTTTGCTTGTTTAATACTTCTTAAGAATTTGCTCGATGTTAACTGAAGTCTTAAAAATAGAATCAGATAAAAGATTTACGAAATTTAAATTTCAGGTCAATTTTAAGGTTGACAAAGCAGCAAGCAACGAAGATATCCTCACTGGTCAGTTTATTTTGTTGCTATTTTAATGTTTCTTTGTAAGAGTTTGTTGAGAAATTGCTAAACCAAAAAAAATCTTTTTCAGACTCTGGAATTGAAAACTCTCATTTTCTTTCGCTCACAAACAAAAGTAAAAAATCAAAAATTCCGAAAATAGATGGAAGGAAAATCGACCCGAAGGCTGCACTTTTTTATCGTTTTGTTTACGAATATGCTGATTCTCATGGTTCGAAAATACCAAGAACAAACGCTTTTAATGAGAAGTTAAATTGAAGAAAAGCATTATTGAGTAAAGAACGAAGACAGATGCCTTCAAAGAATTGTTAAATTAGTAACAAAAACGTTTATAATTAATAAAGGGCAAAGAAAAAAATTACCGTTTTGATTATAGTCAATTAACTATCATTAACTAAAAAATATTAAAATATGTTTGTAAGGTAATTTAGAAATAAAATTATAGTAAACTATAACTTTTTTCGGAAATTTACTGTCAAATTTTTAACACTCAATAACTTTTATGTTCTTTGTATAGCTAAAATTTTACAAAAGTATAAAACTTACCATATTTTAAACGTTTTTTCATCTAATTAAGGGCATTAGTATATGAATTGTTTCATAACTCAAAACAAGATATTATGAGTTTTATAAACAATATTCTTTTGAGAAATTATTAACACTTCATTTAACAATGTTTTTCAAATTCAACTTGTCTGTTTAGTATAATAATATAAACTTTTTATATACAATAAAATATAAATTATCAAGGTCTACGTCAGGGTGCCCCAAATTGGGCAATTTTAGTCTAAGGAGGCTATTTGCAGCAAGGGGAGGAACATAAGATTGACATTTGAAACTAAAATTAAGATATGCTAGAGTTGGTGATATTGTGAAATTAAAAAGGTCTTATTATGATAGTTTTTTGAGAATTCTAATTGGAGAGGGCTTTATGAAAAACAGTTTAGGAAACTTTTGTCTAGATGGGTAACGGGTTAAAATTGCACGAGGGTACTTAGCTGCACGAAAAAAAATTGCATGAAGGGCTTATTTTGCACGAAGATACTTTTGCACGAGGGAACAAAATTGCACAAAGAAAATTTTTACCAAAGGAAAATTTTGCAGGAGTAAAAATTTTGCACGAAGGGTCATTTTTGCACGAGAGTAAAAAAAAAACAGATAAAAAATATATAAAACAGAAAGCAAAATTAAATTAATAAAAATGCAAAAACAAAAAAAAAGTTACTGACCGAGGGTAATGGTTAGAGGTAACAGTGATAGTATAATAAAATAAATAAACTTATCTAAAAGTAAAAAAAAATTAAAAAGAAAAAAATTAAAAAATAACAACAAACAAAAAAATCAATCCGTGCAAAAATGTCCCTTCGTGCAAAAGTGTCTTCGTACTATTTTGTTTACGTGCAATTTTGTCCCCTCGTGCAATTTTGTCCGTTCGTACAAGTTTGACACCCACCCGTCTAGATGGACATGAGTTTAGTTAACATAGTTGTAACAAAAGCATTATCAGAACTACTTTCACTAATTAAGTTAGGTTAAATTGCATTTTTTACGGACATTTAAGCTTTACTGAAACTTTACTAACACTTTATAGCTCTTTATGCTGTTTTGTTAAAACCCTTCTGGTGGTTTACATCTACTCACCTACTCTTAATGGTTTTTTTGTGAACAGGAATTTGTTTTTTGATAAAGCGTAAAAACTTTTTGATAGACAACCTAGTGTTGCTAAACGTTAGAACAGGGTTTCCCAAACTCATTTTCTAATTCGCCCCCTTTTCAGAAATTTAAAAAATAATCGCCCCCCACGATTTTACAAAGTAGTTTTTCTCTTGTTTACAAACTTTTGAGCCGAAAAAGTTGTGTTCGAAATGTAATTTAGTCTGGTACTTCTTATGCACGCACTTTTGGGCTGTGTTCGAAGTAGTTTACAGGGCTTGAGAAAATAAGTTACATTTGTTTTCTTATAAGCCAAGTAAAGTGTATTAAAATACTTAATTATTAAAAAGCCTTGTGTAATCTGTAATCAATCCTGTTTAGATATGAATTGTTTCGAAACTAATGAAACTTTTAGGGTAGTGGTGGACAAATTTTGTAGTCAGCAATTCATATTTACTAAAAAATCTTTTCTAGTTTCAACTTGTTTAAAAAATGTAATTGCGGGCTGCATAATTTAAAAAAATAACATATATGAAAATTAAAAAACTCGAGCAAAATTGTAATAAAGTTATTTATTATTATTGTGATCTAGGAAATACTTTTGTGAACTGAAAACCAAATTGAAAGTGTATTTCAAAATATTAAGTATCAAAAGGCTAAATTTTGTTTATTTTGCACAAGTACTTTTCAAGTTACTTAGCGGGTCGAAATTTGACTGGATCTTAACCGTACGTTACCCATCTGAAATCTTAACTTAAACCTGACATTATAATAATATCTCATATAACAAATTTCGGACATGTAGAAGTTAATACTAAGTAACTTATCTAAGCCGCACAAAATACTTAAATTATTTTATAGATAGGCATAAACTAAAATTACTATACCAGAGATTAAAAAACTATAAAAGAATGAACAGTTTATTTTACATATAACAAAATAAATATTAAAACATAGTTTCTGATCTAGTTTGAGGAAGTTTGATCAACTGGTTGATTATCTCACATGAAAAGTGGTTTCATCAACAGCTTCAGTTAATGCAGTAAAATTATAAATTTCAATACTAAGATATATTATAAGCAAGTTAGTTGTAAAGTTAAAAACCTAATTTTAAACTTTTTTAACTATATGTTTTGTAGTAGAATACCATTAAGTAGTATTTGACTTGGAATAACCTTTAGGAAACTAAACCTTAATTTTAACAATTTCTTTTTTCTTAATTTAAATTCAAAAAAATAAAATCAAAATTTTTACAGTTAATTTTGTGAACGGAAAGTAATCGATTAAAAAATTTTTTAATAAGGTTAAAATTTTGTTTTAACTGTAACTGTAGCAGTCATTTTGATGGCTTATTTAATACAGTTTAAACTTATTTTTTCTCTAGTTATTAGCCTATAATAATTTACAAGAAGAAAATAGTGAAAAACTAAAATCTAGTGTTGAGCTATTAAAATAAACAACACAATCTAATTGCTAATCCTTAAAAATTAAGATAAAACAAAAAACAGTTGTATTAATAGTTTAAAACTCCTTAATATATAGATTTTTTAACAATAATAAATCAAGTTAGAAAATAAAATTGAGTTTAAGAATCTTTTAAATGAAAAATTTAAAGTAATTTCTAACAGAGACCTCAAATCTATACTCTTTTAAAACCAAAAAAAAAAATTGAAATAAAAACTTTAATAGTTATCAAGATTTTTTATTTATACAGATTTAACAAGTAATAAGAAAAAGATGTCAAACAAATACTTTAATAACTATGCTATAAAAACTTTTGGTGTAATGTAAATCGACAAATATAAACTACAAAATTGTCCAGGTCAAAACAAAGCTATTAACATATTTAAAACATAAACCATTTTATAAATACAGTAGACTTCCTCTTCAGTTCGCACTTTGAACAAAATCAAAAAGTTTAAACTCAAAAATTGTTACCATTTTTTTATACAAAATGATAAATTTAAATATGTTATATGCAATAACGTTATGAATAAACATGAAATCAACTAAATAATAAAACAAACATTCACTAAAAAAATATTTATATAAGCTATTAAATATTATGTATTTTTTGTTTTGTTAATACTTAGTTAGTAATAAACTTTATTTAAGTTAAATTTTAGAAAATATAAATTTGCACTTTTCTTGGGTAAAATGTGCGAACTCAAGAGGAAGTCTACCGTAATTAATATTTATTAGGTATTATGCAAACCTGTTGTAGAATAAATAACTTAATAAAATTTTTATTATAAAAAGACTACTTAAATACAATACAAACCAGGTTAAATAAGAAGTATTTTAAAAGATCAATTAAAATAAAAAAAATCTCATAAATTAATTTCTGCATTTAAGTCTAATATAATATGAAGGATGAGGTTCATGACTGCTTGCAAGTTTTTCTAATCTGATTCTCAATCAGTAAAATAAAGTCTCCTTTACAAATATCTAGATTAGATCTTTTGCTCAAGATGTTGATAACTGAACTGAAAGCTTTCTCAACAACATAGCTAGAAGGAAAAACTATAAACAACAATCTAAATTCCTCTCATAAGATTGGATACTTTTGCCTTAGTTTTTGTTGAGTACAAAAGCTTTCATATCGTTCTTTGGAAAAATTTACTTTAAGTTCAAGGTCAGTTTGTAAGTCTGAGAAGGTTTCCTGTAAGTCGTTTACTTCAAAAAGATCTGCCTCGAAGGGATCCATAATTTTATCTATATGATAGTTTTTTTGTGTCAAATCAAAATTTTACTACTTAATATGTTGAAATCGTTAAAAATTCCAGATTTTTTAGGTTTTTTTTTTGCCTAAATTGTCAAATTCCAGATTTTTTCAGGTTTCTAGGTAAATTGGCAACCCTGTATAATTTTATTTATTAGTCTAACTTAGTGACTTTTCAAAAAACAATTGGAAATATCATGAGGTGATATAACTATCACCTCATGATATTTCCAATAAAAATAAAAGTATTCAGGGTTGCTAGTTTACCTAGAAATTTAACAACATATAACATAGATTTTTACAAACCATTTATGATCCCAAATAACATATATGTCAGGTTATAAAATGGTTAGAGGGATTCCGATCGTCTATGATCTATGTAATTGTGAAATAAGAAAATATATGAATGAAAATATGTATGTAATTTACTTGAAAGTAGGAGTCATAAGTACTTGATTTTTTCTCTATATTCTTCTAACAAAATAATTTTTTTTGTTTAAGTTTTACCTCAGGGTCAAATATTCGATAGCAAGCTAAAATTAGTAAAATAGCAATATAAAAAGTAAAAATTTTATGACAGCCCAAAATTTTAAAATCGCCCCCTTTTCGCCCCCTTACTAGTTATCGCCCACCCTTTCGCCCCCTTACTAGTTATCGCCCCCCAACATACTAAAATCGCCCCCAGGGGGGCGATATCGCTCACTTTGGAAAACTCTGCGTTAGAAGTATAAAAAGTATACTGATAGAAAATTGAAAGTAAGTATAGAAATATACGCTACTTTTTTTCTACATTGTTGAAAATCAATTAAGGTCTTGGAACGGTTTTTTAATGTTATGATTGTAAAACTTTTATAGCACTTATTTAACTTTGTTGTTAATAATTACAATAATCCGTAGTACGGATTCCGTACGTTTTATAACACTAAAATACCGACAACACAAAGGTTCAATTTAATATTCATAGCACAAAACTTTAGTTCTTTATGAAAACTTAGAAGAATATAACAAAAGTTTTACCAGCTTGGTAACAAACAAAAATTTTATTTTATTGCTTTATTACTTATCAAAAACTAACTGAATTGAAAAGTTTACTTGAAGATGAGTTTATTTGATAACGTTTTAAACAATTTTTTGTTCAGGATAAAACTTAAAAACTAAAGTTGATAGTTTAAAATTTATTTTAGCTTAGTATTTCTACAGCATCTGCTGTAATTTCTAAACGAAAACATAAATAAAATCTGCTGAGTATCTTAAATATATAAAGTTAATTCGTGTTAAAACAAAGCAAGCGGCTAATACTTTAATTAATTAATTGCTGTAAATAAAAATAAACTTTTTGAAAACATAAGTTAAAATACTTTTAATAAACATTTATTTATACATTGTTTTAACAAGTAATATATCAATTTAAAAAAATGTAATTTCTCGAAAAAAAACAAACTAAAATTGATAAACGAGCTGCAAATTAATTTAAAAACACTTTTTAAACTCTATAAAAAACTAAGACAAAAAAATAATCATCGGTATAATACGGAAAATGATCAATAAACATTTATCACTATTGCTATGTAAATAATGTAAGTATATCAGTAAAGCTCCTTTACATTTGTTGAAAAACTTATGTATCATTTTATAACAAGTTTAAACGTCCTTTATTATATTTTGAGAAACATTAGACGAAAATTATATTATGGATAAGTAAACAAGTTATTTTAAACTTGTGTTTACATTTTGTTTGTAAAAAATCGGTCACAAAACTGTTTAAATTAAATGATTTAAAAAATTACGATCTCTTTAACCTTGTTTAGACAAGTAGTCTTTAAAACTGCGTGTACAAACGGTGACAACAAACCACAACAAACGATAACTCATTGAAAGTACTGTTGCAAATGTTAGCAGTAATTAACTTGGCTAACAACTTAACAAGCTTTAATTATATGTTAAGAATGAAACAGCGTTTAATTTTAAAAGGTACATACATATTTTGAAAGAATAAGTTTGAAGTATTGAATTTGATTTAATCTCTAAACATTGTTTTACTAGACTTTCTTTTAAACAATTTACATTTATAACAGAAGATTTTGTAAATCAATAGTAAAAAAAAAAAGTTTTTTAACATTTTTAACATTATTTTTACTTGATAAGTCAAATGTTATCAAAACTACTACAATCTAGTTAAAACACATTAAGTGTATAAACTTTTTAAAACATGAAAGATCTGAGTCTATCAATGTTAGTTATTTATTAAAATTATATTTTTTAAATTTGTTTAGCAGACTTTTTTGGAAAGTTCTATAAAGAAACTGACCTTTATGTTACTGTAGTCAGCAACAAGGAATGAATACAATTACTTACTAATGTATAGCATTCGATAAAAGACAAATTTTACATAATAAAAGTCAAAGTCAGTGGTAAAAAATTGTTTTTAGCTTCTTAAGTTTTGTCTTCTTTGATTTATAAAAACTAAAAATGTTAAAACTTGTTTGAAAAGTAAATGAAGTTACATAAAAAGAATTTTTGTTAAAAGAAAAAATGTTAAAGACCTAAATAGGTTCAAAACAAAAACGCACCCGTTCAAATTATTTTTGAATTCTAATTAATACGACTTAAAATTAAAAATAGTTTCAATGTTTATTAATAAGCTAACACAAATTAGTTCAAATAAGTTTTTGTAATATTAATTTTAACAATCAAAAACTTAATGAACTCACAATCAAACGTCACTAAATCTAAACATTTTAAATGTTTTCAGGGCAAAGTCAAAACCAACAAGTTAACTTTCATCGCTGGTGCTTCCCCGATATGCTGACCTCCACTTCCTCCTCGGCAGCTTCACCTCCTCCTCCTCCTCTTTTTCCTCCCTCTGCCTCGCCCGCATCCACGCCTGCCTCCTCGCGTTCATGTCCTGCGCGGGAGGAGGAGTCTGCTCAACTTCCTCCTCCTCCGAAGTGTCCGTCACCTCCACCACCTCGTACTCGTCGCTATCGTACTTTTGTCCTTCCTTGTAGTCGATTACGTCCGGTGACTCAGTTCTGGCGCCACCCGGCGGTTTTATTTCATTTGAGATTTTCTGCTTCATTTTGTTCGAGTCGTTTGCAGGCTTCAACGGCGGCGACGCGATTTCTTTTGATACTTTCCTCTGCATGGGGGTTCTTTTCGGTGTGGTCGGGGGCTTCACCACTATTGAGGAGGAGTAAGTCGGAGTTGCGCTTTTGGTGGATGCGGAAAAGTCGTGCTTTTTTGGTTTAGGGGTTTCTTTGGTGCTCGGGGTTTTTGTCGTTTCGTTGCACTTCGAAGATATGTTTATGCTCAGCTTTTTCGGGTTGGCCTTAAAGTTTTTCTAATAAGTTTATCATTAACAGTTAAATTACGCATAAAAATATAAGAGTAACTTTCAAATTTAGTTTGTATAATGAATAAAGAAAACGATATTTTATTATGAATAACAATAAAAAGTACTATAGCAAAAACATTAAGCACTTTAATTTGAGTTTTATCATTTTTTTGTTCTGTTCAACATTATTAAAAAAAAACTTGTAATTGACAAAGAACAACTTATGTTTGGAACAATCTATTTATCAAGACGTTTAACAATTTAAATATTAAACATAACATTTTCTTAACACTTTTCTAATCGTGTAAAAGTGGTTTTAATTGTCTTAAGAGAATTAGAAAGTTAAAAATAAAAACTATAAGTTTTGGTTACTTTATCATTTATCAAGTATTCAAGCAATACGGTATATAATTCAGCAAGCAATATAAGCAACAATTATATTTCCTAGTAAGTGTTTATTGTCCAGCACATAGTTTACATTAATTTGCTTTGAAACTTTGTTTGGAACTTGTTGATTAAAAAAATTATGAAAGTGTTTTACTTTAAAAAGATATAACAACGAACAATCTATTTTTCTTAAGTTACAATCACAAATTTCGATAATGCGCATAACAAAAGAATTTTTTGTTGACAGCGCAGATAACAGCCGAGCACTGTGACAAAACATCGGCATGTACAATTTCTCCTGGGAGAAAGCTTAAATTCGCCTGCGTCAATTACTATTACGTGTACTTGGTGTTTTATCAGCTTTTATGACGTCATTCGCTAAATAGCAGAAACGAAGGAAGGAAAGAGTGGTTTTAGTGCATTTATGTATAGTAACTGCCATTTGAACAAAATGGTACTTTTACAAAATTAGTATCGATGAAATGTTAAAGTTAAATAATTTATCTAATCATTGCAGTTTTTATTAATGTGGCTTAAGTCGTTTATTCGCTTTTTCAAAGTCTAAAGGCACTCAATTTTTTTAACAACAAAAAAAGTAATTTCATTATTGACAGTTTTAAAAGGGTACAAGAGTTTTTATGACCTCTAAAAAAACAGTTAAAACTTTTGATCTAATTTTAATTTATTCTGAACTTGCATTGACATTTAAAATTTGAATATTGAAAAAAGTGTTGATTGATACTAATACAAAGGCTTTTTCAGTGTAAAGCGTTTTAACTTTTTTGTTTTCGTATTTTTGAAATTTCTCAAATACAAAATACAAGACTAAAGCTGTAAATCTAACTATTGTTTTATACATTAATTATTTTAAGATATCAATAATTCTTGCTTTTTTTTTCTATGAATAATAGAAAATAATAAAAATAAATATTGAAAAGCTATAACAATCCTTTTTTCAACTAAAAAAAAATCTTAGTTATACAAGTTTTAGAGTTTTATTTGTTTATACAAGTTTGTTAAAGTGTTTAGTTAAAAAATGGTTTGACTTTAAATGATAAGAAGACAATAATGTCAAACAAAAAAAAGCACTTAGTATGAATGTAATACCATAATATTATAAATAAGTTAATTATCAAACTGAAATGATTTTAAAATGTGTTTAAATAATTCCTTTGTAAATTAAGTACACTTTAGTATAGTGGCCTCAAAGATGAAAGTGTTTTTAAATATAAAAAACAACAAACATAAAGGTAGAGTTCTGTACTTTAACTATTTGTTTTAGATTAACAAAAATTTCTTAATTAACACTTTTAAGGAGTTCAGTAACACTATGTAAACTCTCGATTTTGCGTTTTTTTGTTTTTTTTTTATTTTTGTTAAATTCAGTCAAACATACTTTCTCTATTTTAAAGTTGCTAAACAACTATTTTAAATACATACTTGAATCATACATATATTCATAAAGTGGTTAAAAAAAATTTCAGTAATTTTGTTTTGAAAACAAACTCAGCTAAAATAATAGTGCACATAGCTTTTTTATAATTCTTTGCATCCAACAATACTTAATTCTAGAAATAAATTTATATGATTTGACGATATTAGTCAATACTATAGTTGTACTATTAAGTTGGTTTCATTATTATGTATCACTGTACTTAACTCTATTCGTAATTGTTTTTCAAAAATTTCAAAAGTCCATGCATAACAAAAATAATTTACTATATTTTCAGTTACATTGTTTTAATTATTTTTTAACAAATTTTGCAATTACTAAACTTTATGTTTGTAATGTTTGGTTTTAAAGGCTTTAAGCTTTAAGGTCTTTGAATAAATTTTTTTATAATTTTTTTGAAAAATGTTTCAATTTTTAATTTCTAAACTATATAAAGATTATAAAACAATCATGTGATTTATGTTTATAAAATTTCTTAAAATTAGATTAAAGTTAAACTTAAAATTTTAAAGCCAGTTACTTTTATTACCACACTTACACTTGTATGTATTATAACATAGCCTTTAGATAAACATACTTACTTTTTCAGTTTTAGCGGGAATGGAAACGGGAAAAGTTGTGGTCTTAGGAGCAGTCACGGTGTTTCTTTCATAAGTGCCATCAAATAGCGTTGGCTCATCAATAAGCTTGTTATTTTTCTGTACAGTATATAAAACTCGTTTAAAAGTATTTTCGATAAAAAAACATTGTTTTTCTTTTTATTTCAATGTATGAGTAAAGTATAGTAAAAAGTTTGTTTTGTACTAATAATCCTTTTTGTTATACCTTGTAAGTTTTAGTAGGACCCCTTCGTCTTGGTGTTTCCTTTTTTTCAATTTCCTCGATGCTAGTTTTTCTACCTTTTTTAACCTGAAAAAAGAAAGCTATAAAAAGAAGAAGTGACGAGTTATTAAATTAAAAAAAGTTATTATCGTAATAAAGTTTAATTTTAGTTAAAAAGTAGTCGTTAAAAATTAAAATATAATCAGTTACTTTCTCATAGAAAAAAATAGTTATTTTGTGTTCAGATGAAATAAAGTACAAAAATTATTTGAATTAAAATTTAACAAAAAACTTCACTATATCTTGACATTAAGATTATACATACATACAGAATATTTATCTGGTTATATTCTATACAAAAATAATTACTTGATATAGAAATTAATACAATCTAAACAAAATTTTTAAAAGTTACTTCTGCCTGGTTGTAACAGTTAATGTTTTGTTTGTTAAATTATTATTTAGACACAAAACATTAATTTGTACTTATGACTTACAAGTTTGAAAATAAAACCATGTTTTTATATATAGCTTATAAAAACTTAAGTTTTAATAGCATAAATAATAGGTAAAAAAATTATATATAGCTTGAAAAACCAGACCATGAAAAGCATAAATTTAGAGGCTTTAGAAGATATTTTTTTAAATTACAAAAGCTAATAGTCACCAAAATACTTTATGTTTTCAACTTTAACAAAAACTTACTTTTTCTGGTAAAATTTTAGGTGATGCCTCTTTAGAAATAGATCTGTGAACTTTTGTTTTTGCAACTACAGGAACGTTTTCTTGGAACTAAAAATAAAATCAATTTACTAACATAGACACAAACTATTACTTTTTTTAATAAATAAATGTTATACTTCGTCTAATTATATAAACTTTATTTTGCCATTTTTATTGTCAAAAGTTTCGATACAAACCTACAAGCACTGAATATTAGTCTTAAAACTAGTGCAATAAAGTTTACTGTAAATTTCGTTTAAAAGTCTTATAAAAATTTTATATGTACTTACATAATTGTTATAAAAAATAATTTTGAAAAACTGTTTATATATAATTTGATTCTAAAACCTAATATTAAATATTTTCTATACCATAGTTTTAAACGATACAAATTTATTTTCAGAAATAAAGTATCATAAATCATTAGCTTTACAACTTGCTTAAATTACGCTATTTTTCAATCTAAACATAATGTGGTAGTTTTACGACCAAACTTTTTTATGTAATTTTCAGGGAAAACCTTCAAAATCTTAGTAACAGTTTTATTCTAACAACAAAAAATATTATAAATAAGTTGTAAAAGACTGATCATTGAAAATATCTACTTAAAAATATTTAAAGAGAATTTATGAAGCACTGTTACATCTATTTTTTTAGAGTCAATTTTATATGCGATATAGATAGTATATATATATACTAATATATAGTATTAGTGAAAAAAATTATTGTGACGCGGTTAACGTACTTTAGCTTTCAAAGCGATTGGTGTGGTAGGAGACTTTGGAGTGCTTGGATTGTTTAGATGATGATTTTCGTTTGTTTCTGGTGTTTCTGGTATTGCTGTTGGCGATAAAAGCAAGTTTGGTTTCGATTTTCTTTTTACCTTTAAAATTATATATTATGTTACTAACTTTTTTTTTCAAATAATTTAACCAAAACAATAGCAGTCTGTTTGTCTATGATTAAAAACAAATGTAATAATATTGTTTAATTAACTTCAAAGCTTGATTTCATTTATTGTAGTAAATTAAATGACTGGAGAGTCTGTAGTTGTTCTTTAAAAATATCATTAAGAAAAATTACGGTTTATAAGAAATCAGTTTCAAACTTTATAACAAATTTTTAAAATGAAAGCTTTTTCTAGAGTTTTAATAAACATTATAAATCATTGAAAACTTAAAAAACCAACAAAATTAAACTTTTAGAAGTTTGTACATTATTTTTTTCTAGAAAACATAAGGAGTAATTTGGAAAATGCACCGGTAGTTTTGTGCAAGTGTAACTTGATTAACAATTAATAACTACATTAATGCATACGCTTTTTTTTAAATATATTTTTGAATATTTTTTCTTACTTCTTTAAGCTTTGGTCTTGAACTTGTGTCTCTAATCGAATCAAGTAAAGTTGCTCTAGAAACTTCTGTACTAGGCTTCTTCTTAGAAGTCTTCTTCTTTTCAACCTTTTTCAAAAACACAACTACAATTTAGACATACGTAATAGTTTTTTAACTTGTTTGTATAAGTTTTGTAGTTATTAATAAAAGTGAGTCAGGCTTAAAGAAACTATCTTGTTAAACAAACTTTTTTGTTTTTCGGTTCATCTTGGAACATTTTGCTTTGCTCTCTGACGTCTTTGTAGGCCGGAATAAAAGTTTTCTTCTGAACCAAATGCTCTTTATCATCTTGACCAACTTCCTTTTTCTCAGGCATGTACCAATGCATACAAGACTTTCTTTTCACCTTGGTTTGTTAGCATTTATTAGCTTCGGTTACTTGTTTTCAAAATACTCAAAGTAAATTACCTTGTTAAGGTAGTTTCTTCCCTTAGGTGGATTTTTTATTGAGTCCAAAAGTTGACCGCGAAGATTCTCCTTTTTGTAGTTTTTCTTGGAATGTTTTTTATTCTGTTTCTGCAGTTTACACTCGTTTATTTTATGAAAAAATTAAAAACTTTTATTTGTTAATTAAACTACTTTATGATATTTTTATTTTAGTATATAAGAAAAAAACTACAAATAATTGAAAACTCACTTCAGCTTTTTTATTCAAAATACTTAGAAAACTTACTTATTTTTAAAAAAAACTTTTTTATATTGTTTCTGCAATTTACACTTATTTATTAAAAAACAAAAAATGTTATCTGTTTTCTAAAGTACTTTATGATATTTTCCTTTTAGTAATTAAGAAATAAAAAACTACAAATAATTGAAAACTCACTTCCACTTTTTTGCTCGATTCTTCGATTCTCGCGGCAGGAGGACTTTGAACAACGGGTGGGGGTGGAGGCACTGGAACACTTGGAGCTGATTGGCTGTCAGCTTGCTGTTGTTCTTTTTCCCTCTGTTGCTGTCTCAGCAGTTTCTGTCGGCAGTACTCTTCCATTTCCTTCTGTTTCTGCTGCTGCTTCAGGATCTGCTGCTGCCGCTGCTCTTCCAACGCTTTCATTTTTCTTTGCTGCTCCAAAATTTGCTGCTGCCTTTGCTGCTCCAACAGCTGCAACCTCCTTTGTTCTTCCGTCGCGCGTTCTTGCTCCTGAACGTTTCCAGGGAAGCTCATCTCTCTCGAGTTTTGGGTTTTGTACTTTCTCGCGACTTGCTCCTGCGCCATCTTTGCTGCGAACCAGTTTTTCAGCAGTTCTATTTCGTGCGGCTTTATGTCCCCAAGAACTTCCTGTCAGTGTTTGTATTTCATATTTGTTAAAATTTTAAACGCACTTTGATTATCTATTTGGCTAATCTAAATTATTCATTTTGATTTCAATATTTTAACCATTAAACAGAATTAGAAAACATGAATTTCTATAAAATAGGACCGCATACAATTTTTGCAATTAAAAAATAATGTTTAAAGTGCACTAATTTTGTTTTCTTACCCGCACATCAATTTGCTCCGGTTTCCTCTGTCTTTTTTCCACCGACTTCTGCTTCCTGAGATATCCGCCGTTGTTGACCTGAATGTTTTAAAAGATATTAATATAAACTTTTTAACTTTTAGTTTGAGGATAATAATTAACAAGTTAAGTTTTACGCGCTAAACCATACTAAATAATAATACTAGTGCAAATTATATATTTAAATAAGTTCTTTACATCACAGTGAATTAAGCAAAGTTTTTTAGTTAAGACAATTAACTATAGTGCTAAAACATAACAGAATTATACATTTTAACTAACATGGCCCCGCATGCGTTGTTCCTGGACTCGCTTCTTTCTCACAATGTCCATGTTCTTCGTCAGGCAGTTCGCTGCGCTCATTCGAAACCCTGGGTTTCCGAACTGGTATCCGAATCTTATTATTGATCTGTTATGTATTTTAAAGTTAAATTAAGTTTTTTGAAAGTGGTAAAGTTGTAACTGGTTTCTCTTTGTTTAAACAGTTTTCGAAAACATTAGATATTCGGTTTTTATTTATTTAATGTTTTTCTATCAATGCTATACGTAGTTTTGAAAAAAATAAAAACATTAGTCTAATTTTTACAAAATTTAAAAAAAAATACTTAAACAAGCGACATAAGCACTTTCAAAAACGAAAGGAAAAGTATATTAAATCGTTATTATACATTTGTTAAAAACATTAGAAATTATTAACATTTTTTTAAATTTAGCTATATTTCATTTAGACATTTGGAAGGGAATTAAAATGCTTAATCTAAAAACTTTTGTTTTTAATTGAAAGTAGAATTTTTTTAAACTGGCTTACTCTTAAATTTTGTTAATTTTCGTTACAAACTTAAAAAATGTTATTACTCCACTAACTATGAATTACTTAATAAAAAAATATTTTTTTGTTTTTTTTTATCACTCAACTGGAAACAGTTTAAGGACTTTCTGACTTTTAAAGCCTTTAAACAAATAGCAAGCACTAGTTTTACGAAAGTTGTTATTTTTTTATACCAAGCCGCTTTTAACTAACTTGTTTTCATTTAAAATTCTCACAAACTCTTCTTCCACCCTTGCTCCAAAAATGTGTCTCTGGTTGTCGATGCGCAGCTCCTGCAGACATCTGCACTTCTTCGTGTTGTACATAATTCTTAGTGCACCGTTGCCTAACAAAACATATAGTTCAAAAATAAGTAGAACATTTTTTAACTTTAATAAGTTTTAATTTAATAAACTTATATGGTGTTAGATATAACATGCTAGTTGTTCTTAAGAATTTTTAGAACACTTTACTTAAAAAAAGCACCTGTTATGAAATTAGATTCAACGTTTAGTTTTTGCAAAGTTCGGTTTTTAGCAAGCATTTTAGCCAGAGTTCTCGCCGAACGATCCTGCAAGTTCGTGTTGGCTAGATTGAGACTCGTTACATTGGTGTTTGCTTCCATAGCAGCAGCTAGTTCTTCAAACGTTTCCATGGGTACGTTTTGAATGTTGTTGAGGTTCACCTTGAAGAAAATGCATAAGTATGTGTATGTAGTTGAAAAGAATACTGTAGATTAAAATAAGATTATAAATATAAGTATGAGGTAAGCAGCTCGTATGTGAACAATATACCAATTTGAATGTCTTAGAATTTCAGTAAACTACATAAGTAAGGTAAATACACGTTTTTGTGCTTAGTCATCTTAAGTTTTTCTAATTAAATACCTTAAAATTTATTTAAGTAAAAATTATGTCAATAAGATAAGTTGTGTTTCTATTGTATTTAGTTATTAATTGAGAGTAACAAATACAAAAAAACAGTTCAAACTTCTTTTAAAGTGGGGTCGTTTTTCCAAACACGCCTCACAATGTCCTCCACTCCCTTGGAACTGTCGGAGTTTTCATCGATCACTTCGAACTTGCCCGTTTTCATGTTGAACACCGGCTTTCCCTTCGTGCTCAGCTTCTCTCGCGTGAACTGCTCTCTCCTCCTGTTCATTCGCGCGACGATCATTTCTTCTTTGTTGATGTAATCGTCTGAACTGTCTGACCTTTGTTTAAAAATAGATTTTTTTAAAGTGTGTTTGTTTTGAATAGTATCTGAAACGTGTGTTAAATTTTTGAAAAATGACACACTTTAGTAACAGTTGATTAAACCAAACTGAAAATATTCTAAAGCATGCGTGTTAAAAAAAATTCCTATGATAAAAAATACGTGATAAATAAATTATAAGTCAGTAAAATTGACTTATACGACAGATGTTGCAATACTTAGTTGTCATAAAAAGTCAGAAAATAACTCAAACTACTTTAACTACATTAAAACTTTTTAAAAATATGCTAATTCATAAGAAGTCATTATTAAAAAAAAATAAAAATATGTTATTATCTTCAACTTTATTTGGTAATTAAAAAAAACTTTTGTGTTATAGACCAACGCTACATTGTTCAAAATGCAGCAAATTAGTGTAGCCAATTAGTTAACACAACTTTAATTTACCACGTAACTTCACTTCATTACATAAATAATAATTTATGGAACTACTTGATATAACTTACTTAAACACCGTTACCGATTTTAATGTGAGTAAATAAAATGTAACAACTGTAATTTTTCTTACCATGAGTCTTCAGAGTATCCTTCGTTCTGTTCCTGGACGGCGTTCTGCTGTTGATGCCTCTGAGGGTGGCTCTTCGCCAGACTCATCTCGTCTTCCTGGCGCTGCGCCGCTCCCGAAGTCACGTGCTTGTAATCGACGCCGGAAAGAACGTCGGACATCGAAGTCGGCTCTTTCGTTTTCACCTGTGATCGATTGTACGGCAGATTTTAAAGATTTTTTTGACTATAGGAAGTCAACAGTTTAGAAAACTTTCGTATCATTTTGATATCTATCAAGTAATTTATTGACATTTTTCTTATAAATACGTTGAAAACTATAATAATTACTTAATAGAAAATTTTTTGAGGTTTTATTAAAAAAGTTTTCAACCATAAAAAAACTTGGCAAAAATTCTATCTTAGAATAAGAAACCGTAAAAAATCATTAAGCTGTATCGCGACAACAAAATTCTTCTTTATATTTGAAACAAAAGCAACTAATTTAAATACGTTAAAAAAATGTATAAAAACAATTTAGTTTCTTGAGTCGAGACATGGTGTTGTTGACCTCGTTTTTATAAGCGCGTAAAGAAGAACAAGCAAAATTAAACAATAATTTTCTTTAAACTTCGTTAACCTTTCATTATTAATTTAAAAGACACCTTATTAAATACGTATAGCAAAAAACTACCAAAACTGTAAAAAAGTCATAAATCGAAATAAAAACAATTTACTTTCTTGAGTCGAGACATGGTGTTGTGGACCTCGTTGGTGACGAAGTTCTCGTTCACGTTGTAGTCCCCGTTGTTGTCCTCCTTGGCGATCCTGCTCCTCCTCCTCAACGCCATCAACCCGCTGTTCCTCCGCCCCCCTCCGGCGTACCTCCGCGTCACCCCTCCGCTGTTCATCCTGTTCTTTCGCCGCCTGAAGAAAAACAGTTTGTTGATTTTTGCATTGTTTGTTATTTGTTTCGAAGCAAGAAACAAGTGCTTGCATTCAATTCTTAAAAATAGTACTAATAGAGGTGGTGCTTAAATCTTGTACATTTGAATCTTAAAAACGAATTCATTGAAATTTATAGATGTTTACAAATTACTAAGAAAAGTTTTCAGATTCTAAAAGCTGCTTAAAGCTCGTTGTGTTTATTGAAGTGGTTGCATAACAGTTTAAACACCTTTGGCTAAAAACTTTAGAAGCTAATTGATTAAACTAAAACAACGAATATAAAAGTTTTAGTAATTTGATGCAAATAGCTTAGAAGAAACTACGTTTGAAACTGCAACAACTGGCTTTTAACAAAAGTAAATTTTATAATTTAAACTGCTTGTTGTGAAAATTTTAAATTTTTAACAAACTAGCAGTTTTTGCTAAATGTTTCTCTTCTTATTTTTTTATTCATTTAACCATATATTTTAGATTGTAGAAAAACATTGTTTAGTTGTTTTGGAAATTCTAAAAAGAATAATATAAGTGCTGTGTATTAGGCTGTATTTAAAAACAATTATTTGAAAAAATATAGTTTATTTTTGAGTTACAATATTTATTCTATGTCAATTGGCCGTAAAACTCATTTCTTAGTAGATCTGTTAAAATTAGACGCTTCAAATTATAATTTAAAATAAAACAACAAAAGGCGAACTTTGTTTTGTGTTTTGCTTTATTTTCAATTTCGAGTTTCATTTTCTCCTGCTCATCGAGACTTTTCTGCCTGTTGAACTTTCTCGGGTCTACTTGGCGCAACTGAGGCATTTGCATGTACTGAGTAGCTTGTACCGGTTTTTCTGTATGATTTTTTTGTTCTATTTGTAAATATTAGCACTTAAAACAAATTAACAACCCTAACAAAATATTATTTGTTTAAGATCAATTTTAAGAAATACAGTGTTTTAATAATCGTATTTTACATCGTTTTGAAATAATGCTTATGTGATAAACTCTTAAAAGTATTGACAACCTTGTTGATAATATTGTGTTGGCTTTAGATTATAGTTTTTCACTTCATACGGTTTCTCCGGATACATTCTCACATAACTGTCTTGCGTATTTTCCTTTAAAAGTAAAAATGTTTTCAAATAAAAGTATTTTAGAATATTTTTTCAATACTTCTCTTTTTTCAAAGTTTTACTCTTTTTTAAAGTTTTATACTTGTATCAATTTAAAATTAAGCCAATAACTTTGAATAAAAAAGTATGTTGAATTAATGATGAAACAAAGAGTTTTTGAAAACTAATTGTAATTTAGTAAACTCTATCACTTGGATAAACTTTCAAGTCATAGCATAAAAAACTTTTATTAACTTATTAAACAAACTTTTTGCGTCGGATACTCCCGCTCTTCCCTCTCCTCGTCTTCTTCCGGGATGGTGAAGCTGGAATTGCGGTACCTGGATCCCCTCCTGTTCGGGTATTCGTGGTAACGATTGTGAGAAGGCTGGTTCAACACGTCCCTGTCAATTTCATCCTGAATAAAAGTTGAACATGTATAACGTCTCGTGTATAAAAAATAAAGTTTGATACTAAATGTTTATTTTAGCTTTAATAATAAACAATTATTTTATTTAGCATAAAATTTAGCTTAACATTAGCTCTATACTTTCTACTAGATTAATATTACGAAGTAAATTGTTCTTCCTAAATAAAGTAAAACATATTAATAGTTTACCATAACATAAAGCTTTGAAAAAATCACTTTTGAACAATTAAACTTTTATTTCCCGATACTTTCTATATTATAATAATTTATTCTTTTTTCTTTTTATAAACATTTAACAAAAAAAATATATTTATTTATGTAAAGGAAATCAGTATATAAAACAGGTAAAAATAAACTAAATAAAAACGCTGGATATTTATACAAAATTTTCTAAACAATATATTTAACATTAATAGTACTTACTGAAGTTATTTTTATGCCATCTTTAAAACTATTAGCAAACAAAAGAAAAGCTAAAAAATATTTGATTGCTTAAACAATAACTTTAATATTTTTTTAGTACAGTACAAGAATGATATAAAAGTTTTATATGGTAAGTTAGAAGACGTTTACCATTAACTAGGTTAATTTAGTACATTATTGCTCATAGTTTATGAACTTAATCTTAACCTGACTTTAAAAAACTTCAAATTTTATTTTAAATATTAATTTAAAATAAGCATTGTTACATTGTTAGAACGATAACATATATAAACTGAGAACTTTAATACTTTTCTAATTTACAATAAAGTGTTTGTTAATATTGGTTGTAATGATTTATATTTTTTATCAACAATTACAGTTATATGTTTTACAAAGAGAAAAAAATAAAATAAAAATATGTTAATAAACTTTTTATTCATATTAGTAAACAAACTGTAAGATAAAAATAAAAAAATTGAAACTTTATTTAACTTTAAAATTATATTATAAAGTAATAAAGCTACCGGAAAAATAAAAGTTATATGATTGTAATACAATAATGCTATTAAAATGTTTTCATAAGAAAAGAACTCTTTGCATTACTAAACTTCTGCTAAATTATTTTCTATGTAGCTTTATTTTTAATACATTAGTGTTGTGAAAACTAGTGAGAGAAAGCTTGAACTTTTTGTTCAATTGTTAAGAACAAACTGTTCAACTAGAACTGTATAAAAACATTGCGAAAAAAAAACTTGTGTTATAAAATAGTATGATAGATAAAATAAAAGAAAACAAAGCAATCTGGTTTAATAACGTTTGATCCATACCTCTAACTGTTCAAGTTCTTGAGCGGACAGACCTGACAGTATTTGATCTTCATCAATGTCTATGTACTGGCTCTCATCATCTTCATTGTAAATCAATGTCATTTGCACAACTTTATTTATCAACACTCATATATATTTAACTGAACAAATCAAAGCTAAGTAAACCATAAAAAAGTCAGAAAAAACATATAATAAAAATATTCTACTAAAAAAAATTTTACAAACTTAAACTTTAGCTGCTAATTAACGCTTCTCAGTAAAAATGACTTTTGTTTTATTTTTCAATAATCATGTTTGTTTGTCAACTGAACAAATCAAACTTAAATAACCATAAAAAACCAGTAAAAATTATATAAACCAAAGTTTGTAAAATAGATTGTTATAAACACAAATGTTAGCTACTAGTTGACACCTAGTAGAAGCCAAGTAATACACATACTTTACTAATCAATATTCTCATATTTAATTGAGCAAACCAAAACTTGGAAAACCAAAAACTTACGAAAAAAGAATTAATATAAAGTTAATAAATCTATAAACTTTAACGTTAGCTGCTAGTTGACGCTTCTAAGTAGAAGTAACACGCGAGGCCTGGATTTGTTCGCCGTTCTATTTATAAACAGTTGCGTCATCAGACAACCAGCCTGCATTTTTTCAATGATCATCCAACATTAGCTGCTTTCATTAATGCCACTATACTTGAAGTTCGCTTTGTTAACTGCTTAGAGAGCTTTATGCATACAACTTTGTTTGTATTTTTTTATGTTACATGTTTAACAGTTTAAGACTGAATGGCTTGAAAAACACTTGTCTCACTTTAAATACTTCGGGCATACACTCAACATAACATTTGATAATAAATACATTTTAGTCGAAATACACCATCATAAGTTTAAAAGGGTTCGCAAATGCACTTTAAAACGTTATTTTGTACCAAATATCTTGCATTGTACAAAAATACTAGCTTTTAAAATAATTTTAAAATTATGTATATAATAATACTATTTGTTCAGTATTATGCAAAAGTAGTTACAAAATACATAAAACTTTGTTTTTTCTTATTTTCTAATGTGCCTATTTTTTTTTCTAAGCATAGAACTAAAATTAAAGATGATATAAGATTGATCTCAAATAGCTTTAAAACTATCAATTTGAATAAATTTAAATTGTCCGACTCGCTGTTAACTTTTTAAACAAAACTTAAAAATAGTTTATACAGTAAAAAAAGTCATGAACATTTTATTAGTATAACTTAGTATATAAATATTTATACTTCTCTTGACTTTATTTTAGCTTTTTGATGGTCCTTCACAAACAGTAAAAAGTTTTAATCTAAATAAAAAGTGTCATCAGTTGTTTTTTGATTATGTTCACTACTGTTTTAGGTTCACCTAATTTGATGATAACATGCTAATAAAAAAATACTGTCAGTTTAAAATAAATTGTAGCTCTAAGTACTTTTTAATTTTTTCTTTGTAGCAAAGTTTAAAACAAATCTTAGAGATATTTCAACCTCTTTATAAATCAACTAGTTATACTACAATTTAAAAAAAGTTTATTTGTTAACTAAATTTCAAAACTTTTGGTAGCTTAAAAAACAATTTAGTCTTTCACAGTTAGGTTTCTCGATTATTTGTTTTTTAGGTTAAAGAGTTTATTTAATTTAACAATTAATACGAAGTTAAGTTTATAACAACAGAGCTACCTAGCGGTAAAAAATGAGTGGCCGCTTATTTAAACTAGTTTGCTTCCAAACTGCTGCACTTCTGTAGATCACTTTAAAATTCAAAAAAGACAGAAAACTGCTAAATTACTCTTTATACATTGATATGGTTTAACATTATGAAAAAACTTTAGTGTTAAAACGTTTGTGAAAGTACAAATAAACGAATAAAAAATAATACATAAAGTAGAATAACTTTTTTACATTCAAAATAATTGCTTACCAAAAATTAAGTTTTTAAAAAATCAAAAGATAGATTGCTTTTAGATAGCTTTTTTTTTTTTACTTTAATATTTTTAAGTGTGGTTGGTAGTTGTTTAATAGTTTTTGAAACGTTTAGATAACAATTATTTTTTTAAATAAAAGCTTTCTCAACAAAATAAATTGTATTTGAAAGATTTCAACAGCTTATTGTTTGAATCAAGCTTAGTAGCATAATAGTACTTTTTGTATTAAACAAAACTTTTTACACTTATCTAACCCAACAAAAACATTTAACGGCATTAGAAAATAGTCAAACAATTTTAAAGTTTGTAAAATACTAAACTTTGCAAAGTGGTATTTTTTTTATTTCAAATGGCTTAAATTAAAATGAAAATAAAATATTTTGCTAAACTTATAACTGCTATTTTCGTCTAAAATAACTTTAGTATTTTTTCAAAAATTCAATAGTTTATATACAATTTTATTGCTAAGATAAGTTCGTTGTTATAATGATTAACCGATTGTTAGTAGTACTGAACAGTCACAATTAATTTTTACAATACTATATATAGAAAAATAGCTTTTGTACACGTTTTTATATTCTAGTTTATATCTCCAAAGCTTTTTTAATTAATTTAAAGTTAGTTTAAAATTACACTAAGTTTAACAAATTAAAAAATATGTTTAGAAAATTTTATAAACTTTCATAGCGTATTTTAGTTTTGTTATAACTTAGAATTTTTTTTTTTGTAATCTTTACAGTTTGTATGAAATGTATAAAACTATGGTTTAAAATAAATTTATAATAAACTTACTTTCACTTTATAAGTTTCAATAATCATTAAACAACGACCAATTTTTTATATATTACATCCTGACTTGTTTTCTTACTTTATATACGATATTAAAAGCTTTATCCATAACTTTTTTTTTTTTTACCCATAACTAAATTAAAAGTAGACAAGTAGTTTTTATATTTAAAGCAAAAAGTTAAAACGCAATAACTTAAAGTTTTGTTGATAAGTAAATTTAATAAAATAGTTAGTTTCAAACAAGTTTTAACTGTATTTGTTAATGGCAACAGTTTTTTTATGCTTGTAAAAATGAATTATAAAAATTTTGACTGCTAATAAACTATTCTTAGTTTTTTTAAATTAATTACTGCCGAATATTACAGGTCTAATTTATTAAAATAACTTGTGTGCTTTAATGTTCCTTGACTATAACTAGCCATTTAGTAGCTATGATGTTTTTCAGTAGTTTTTGTAAACCTATATTACTTCTTTCAAATGTTTTAGTTTTTTTTATATTAAAAGATTACGGTTTTTTTATTTTAATAAAACTATCTATTTAATTATTTAGTTTATACAATTTTAATTCAAAAAATTAAATTCGACCAACAAGTGATAACCATTTGTAATATATAAAACAAAAAGCTTATAAATACACAAATAAAAGGGTAGTAACTTATTTAAAACTTAGTGTTTCTTTTTTTTCATTAAATTTTAACTTAAATACGAATGATATCATTTAAGTCGAAAAATTGCGTTTTTCAGCATAAAGACACAACTTTGAAAATAAATAAAAACTACAAAATTCATAAAAACACTTCGAGCGGAAAATTATCACATTTCCATAAACACAATCAAAAATTTAACTTTAAAAGCGCAAAAGTGAAATCAATTACCGTTGAGTCTAGTACACTTCAAATCAAACAAAAGCATCGAGCAAAGTATGCCAGACATCATAACCAATTTCGGGATCAACTCGTAACTTGGTGGCTGCCTCGCACTTCAAACTTGGTGGTTTATGATTGTTTTCATCCTGCAAGGAACGCGTTTCACAATCATACATCGAGCGATACAATTGAAGCTCGGAAGTTCAGTACTCGGCCAGCTGTCCCGCGTTGTGGTTAAGGGGATTCACCTCCTGGGGCGGCACGGGGGCTCCGAACTGAAAGCCCGCGTACTGAGAAATCGACTTCAGGTTGTCCACGGACGAGTAGCCGTTGCCGCCGACAGCGCCGCCCTGCGGATAGTAGTTTCCCGCGGTTTGCGCCTCCGGTCTGAACTGGTTGGAGTGGTGCCACGCGTAGTAGTTGTTTTGAAAGTCGTACGAAGCCCCGTTGTAGTAGTTCTTCAGCCGGTCGCACTCCCTGGTGTTCCAAGCCGCCACCGAGGAGTCTCCGTACCCCGGGTTGTTCGGAGCGGAGGAGTAGAACGGCTCCGCTGAAGGGTGCGGGTCCGGGGCGAAACCGGGTTGGAGCGGGTAGAAGTTAGGAACGCTGGAAGAAGTCGCACTCGGCGTTTGCTCACCGGCTTTCTTCGGCGTCTCGAAGGTCACTTTGACCGTGTAGTCGCTGTGGTTGTTTTTAGACGCAGAGTCCATTTTCTCAGCGTCGCAGTCTTTCTGCTGGTTCGAAGGGTTGCTCTGGTTGCTCGCAAAGTCGCTTTCTTCTTTTTTCGAGCTCGAAAGCTGATTTTTTGCGGAGTTGCAGCCGAACGAAACCTGGTCGCCGTGGTTCGCTTCGGCAGTTACTTTCTGCTCCTCGGCCGCCTTCCTGTCCTCTTCCTCGGCTATCTTCAGCGACTTCTCGCTCAGCGGCGTGTTCTCCCTCGACTCCGCATCCTCATTTTTTCCTCCCTCCTGCTTCTTCTCACCTCCCTGCTCGTGGTTGAGCTGAACGTCGGCTTCGTTGTTGCAGTCTGCCGTGTTGGAGGAGTACTGCGAAGCGCACTGGTCGTCCGACAAGTGACCGATGTCGTTGGAGAAGTTGGCGTCCTGTACGTCCGATGAAGAGCTCTGTGGTTGCTGCACTTGCTGCTGCCTCTTGTGCTTCATGCGGCGGTTCTGGAACCACACCTTCACTTGCCTGTTTGTATTATTGTTTGTTAA
Organism: Thalia democratica; assembly: GCF_965202585.1. Lineage (NCBI taxonomy): Eukaryota > Metazoa > Chordata > Thaliacea > Salpida > Salpidae > Thalia > Thalia democratica. The sequence goes on along the minus strand of NC_139173.1, from coordinate 21,587,178 downwards.
TATTTAAGTAAAGTTAATCTCGTTTAAATTTACGTTTCCTTACTACAAAGTTTTAGTTTTTTGATTTTTGCGTCGGTTCTACGATTTTTGAATGAAATCAAAAATTTCGGAGTAGATTTTATAATTTTTTCTTACCTGCGTTTTTATTAGAACTTTAATTGTGTTTTAAAATGAAAAAGTAGATTAATTGATGCTTTAATTACTCTAAGCTAGTTTAAATTAAAATTTTTAGTCTAAAAAACAGGCTAAAATAATTCAATAAAGTTAAGACTATTTTTGTGTTTGAATAGAATATGTTATTTACGGTTAGAAATACGTTAGTTAGGCGCTTTTGATTAAGTTTATATACAAAACTTACGTAAAATTCAGTAAAAAGGAGAAAAATATAATGCTTCAAAATATTACGGCAGCAGAAACTTTTTTCTTTATTTATTGTTCTATAACCACAACCCACTTGCTTCATTCAAATAAGCTTTGAGTTATAACAATTTTTAGTTTTTAAGCAAACAAAATTTTATAATTATGTTAACCTAATATACTCATTTTATTTACTACTACAAGTTTTCAAAGAGTTTTAAGTATTGTTTTTCAGTTTTTAAAATACAAGCTTTCTGTATAGGCTTTTAATCAATAAACTATATCTAAGAAAAGTTAAGATATTATTCTATTAAAAAGCTCTAAAAATTCTCGCTGTATAAAAAGTTAAAACGTTTTTGTTACAAGTTAATAAAAATTTACTTTACTTACATGTTGAAAACTTTTACTATAGCTTTTTTAAAACCGCTCAACAGCATGAGAACTTTAAAAAGTGTGGACTTAGTTAACAATGTACTGAATTTAGTTTACAACTTTAAAATGTTTTAGTCAGTATAAAATAAAGTAAAACAGTTTTTTAATCGGTAATCAGTGTTAACAACAGTTTTTAGAACTGTAAAATATTAAAACTTTTATCTTTTTGTATTTCAAGGATATTTATATTTGTGAAAAATAAGTATAACTCTTTCATTTTTATTACAAGTGTTTTAAGAAAAAAATTCATTAATTAATACTGTTACTATCTAAAATAATTTTTTTCTCATTAATACTTATTAAGTCTCGATTTTGTAGAAAACGTATGCTCAATAATGTTTAGCTTAAAACATAAAACAATTTTCAAGCTTGATCAAATTAAAGCTTAAATTAAGCGCTTTTTTCTGTATAACCTATCGTACAAATTGCTATCAAATTTTTCAGTATAAAAGGTAAGTTTTTATTTATAATGGTTTTCAACGTTAATATGTTGGTAACACAAAACTACTTTTAAATCATAATAACATGAGTACCATTTAATACTACAGCCACACTAAAACATAAATATCAAAAAAAGATTTAAACTAATATTTGGTTTACAGTGAGTTGAAAAAAACATTTGCTCAAATTATACATTAGAAAAAAAACAGGTGTTATTTTTTTTATTTTGATGTGGAAATAATCACCTAAAAAACAGATTGCTTCACTCAAAACGAGAACTCAATATCCATCATTGTCTTTACAGCGTCTGACATTTAACAAAAAGCAAGAAATTTTTAACAGCATATTATGCTGAATATCGAAAATATAAAAGCGTGATTGACAGTCCTGTGGTCGAGATTATTTCATTGATAAGAATGATATTTTACAAGTCTCGAGGTTTTTGAAACGATACAGACGGCTCAAATAAACTTATTCACTTTTTAATTTCCGGAGCGCTTTCTTACAGATATGAATATAGATTAAACTTGTTAATGCTGTGGGTTGTTCGATCGTCTCAATTTAAACTGCGAGTAAGTTTATTTCAAGCGGTGTTACGAATAAGTGCTTTGTACGAATGTTTCTAAGAAATTTAGAACACGATTGATTTTTAAGAACCTTTGTTTAGTTTATTAAAATTATGAGATATTTGTTTTTTGAATTTTTTAATAAGAAACAATAAAGTTTACATTTGTATGTTAAAAACAATAAAAGTATTGTAAACAAGTTTTAGATGTGGTGTAGATATTTATTTAGCAGTACATAGAAAATACTTATTTAATATTTTACAAAATAAAAAAAATAAGTAAAATTAAAGAAAGCTTATCTAGAAGGTTATAGTTTAATATAGTTTTATTTCTTTAAATTCTAGTATTTAAATTATGAAACACAAGTACTATTTTACAGCTCGATGAAACAAACTAAAAGTTGTTAGTTTTTATTTTTCAAATAGTTTGAAAAATAGCATTGATGTTTTCTTTAAAAACTACAAAAAAAACACAACTATGAAAATAGGCTTTTAAAAACTTTTTTGAACTATGATCGTAATTTAATAGAAAAAAGTCTTTAAAACTAATTTGTTGAGTACTTTTTAAACTGTTTTTACTAAGTTTAAACGAAGCTGTTTTTTGTATCTTATTATCTAATTTATCATATTAAAGAAAATTTAAGTTATCTATTTTATTGTTCATAAAATTATCAATGAAATGTGAGATGCATTGTTAATAAAATATAATTGTTTTAGATAAAAACAGTCGAACCTTTCCGTGAGGTCGAGAAAAGAGGCAATTTCGATCCTGCGGGGTCGACACAAGTATCGATTGTAGTTGAATTCTTTTTCCAGCTCCAACAGCTGATTGTTCGTGTAGGCTGTCCGCAACCTTCTCGATTTCCCGCTAGATCGCACTCCTTAAAGACAGTAATAAGTTTTTAAAATAAATCAGAAATTTTTAGATTATTTTATATGCGTTCAACCAATTTTTTTCGTTATCGGTAAACTGTTATAGTGAAGCAGAGTTTACATTTCAAAATCAAATGCTTCAAAGTTATAGAAATTCTAAACGTTGCTTCCTAACTTTTCCTATAGATTTAAAACTAGTTTTGTTTTAATTGAAATAAAACGAATACTTCTTTTTTACAAGATATGTACGAAAAATTTTTGGTTACTTTATCTAAATATATAGTAATGATAAGAGTAAAAAAAAAATAATTTAGATAAAAATCATCTTTAGACAACTATTTGTGTAAATAGTAACCTAAAATTTGTATTAAAAATAATAAAATTTTGTTGTTTACCTAATATCAAAAATGATATATATATTTTTTTTAATTCTTCAACATCTTCTTAGTTTTTACACAGTTTTAGTTACAGAAATAAAATAAAATTGCTAATAATGAGATTTTAGTTTTATCAATACAATGACAAAATATTTTACAAATTGTAACATAAAATCATATAGCATATCTATTTTACTTAAATCTAAAACTTGATACTGTAGGTATACAATTACGTTTGTTTATTCTTCATTTCTACTTTGTTTACTTTTTGAAATGTTATACGGTGATCTAACTTTGATTACCTTATGTATCAGTTACTTAATACAAAATTAGGTCGCACCGTATTTTATTTTTTGCTTTTCAATGTTTTAAGCTTAGAAAAGTTTTCAGTTTTAAACAGTATTCTAATAAATAAATAAACAGCTAAAACAGTTTAGAAAAATTAAAGTATATATCAGTAAAAATTTGACTATGCAATAAACTTACAAAGTTTAAGGCGACCTATTGTCTTACTATTTTCAAAGTTAATAAATTTATTTCCTGATTTTAGCTCATACTTAGAGTTTGTTATATTGTGATGTGTAAAATAAAATTTTACAAAAAAAATTATCTTTGAGTGTTATCCATAGAATTTTTTGTTAAGCCAAGTATTTAGTAGTAAAACAAAACCAGAAAATTGTTTTACAAATACGTAAGACTGGTATGAACAAACTTTTTATTGTCTTTGCGTTCTTTTTTACACTGAACAAATGTTATATTTAACCATTTCAGACAAAAATTATTGCATAAGTTAAGACCTCCCACAACGTTTTAACAAAATACTAAAAAAAACTTTCAATACTTGAAATATATACAAACTTATATTTTAGTAAAGCGTTTTTGGTTGTTATTGTTCCTGGTCCCACTGTAAGACTGTTTTAGATAAAATAGTAGCATTTAATCTTTTAAAAACACTATATTTAAACAATTTATGGTAGTACGATATTACTATCTAGCAAAAACTTACTAATTTTTATTATGAAAATGTACAAATTTTAACTGTTGTAATTTTTTTTAAGTGTATTTTTCCAATTCTGCTTGCAGCAAATTACACCAACCGCCAGTGAGCATTTCAAAAAAAAAAAATCCTCAAAACAAGCTTACAACTAACGACAAAAGTCTCTTAAGACAATTTTCATATCACATTTTCGAATATTGAAAAAAAATTGAAACGTGCAGACGTTAGGCACCGCTGATGTAATTAAAGTTTAAGTTTTCTTTGGCAAGTCTCCAACAGTTCGAACCTGGAGTTCCTTGTGTGTGGCGAGGCAAACGAGTGGAAAGAGGATGGAGCCACAAAGTAGCTACAAAATGTGTGCCACCCAGTAGTAATTTACAAAATTTGTTTGCGTAATTCGGTTAGATTTCAATAACTTTAAAGTTTTCTTTTTATTTTTCAAGTTTAAGAAAAAAAATTAAAACGCTTTTTTGTGTTATGTACACAAAATGTATTTTGTTTCTACTTGTTTAAGCGGTATTTAGAAGCAAAAGTTTTATCTTAAAGTTGAATTCAAAAGTTGTCTTGTAAGAAAACGTATTTTGTCCATGTTATAAGAAAAGAAAATTTATTAGTGGAAATTTTATTAATCGCACATAAAAAATTAAAAGCTTACAAAAGTATTGAAAACGAAATACTTTCTTATTTTTATTAATATTGTAACTTTTAACTTGTTTTAATTTCTATTTTTAACTTACTAAGTTAATAGAAAGATTCAGATAGTAAAAATTGTTATTTAAGAGAATTTCAAAGGTCAAAAAAGATTATGTGGACTTCATCACTCATTTTCCATATACTTCGGTGTATTATTAATTCATGGCTTTTCTTTGAAGTTTTAAGATAAATTTCGAGATTAAAGTGCAAAACATAAAAAAGTTGTTGTAGTAAAAGAGACAAAAGGTGAACAAAGATAACTCCAGTTGCTTTGACCAAAATGTTTATAACTAAATATATTTTAATCAACTTTTTAAGTTAATAGATTGTTAAAAATGCTTTTAACATAAATAAATTAGCAAAGCTCTTGAAATTGTATAAACTATTTAAGTATAGTAACAACTTCTAAAACAACTATGATTTCAAATGCTGTATAAAAGTTTTAATTGTTAAAAAAACCGTAAAAAATAACATTGAAACTTTGATGAGTGGTTAGCAGGTAATAAATAGTATTCCATAAACATATCAAAAATATAAAATATTCAAAGTATTGATAGTTTTGTATGACATAAAATAACTATATTTCAAAACGTTTTGTTGAATTGCTGTGAACAAGCATTTTTATTAAAAATTATTAAAGATATTATTCTTGTAAATTACCAATTCTGAAAATGCAAAGGTTTACAGGTTGAATTACTGTTTAGCGTTGTAATCGTTTCAATCAGTGTCAATTACTTTATAGGTAACCTTTGTATATATATATATATATAGCTTGAGTAAGTCAACTTGTATACAAACCATACAAAAAAACTGATGTCTTTATAAATTTGTATACTGAAGATGGCTTTTTTAAATTACTTTCTTAATTAACGAAATATACAAAAACGTAAAAGCCAATATATCTACGCGAACAATAAACCTGTCAAGAACCAATAAGCGTAATTTCACGAGACAAATAAACGACCAACTTCGATTTGCAAAACCCAATGTAACGATTTAATCGCGCATGACATAAACTGCTTAAAAACTTGCAGCAAATAATAAGGCGCGCGATTGCAGAAAATTTGATTACAGAAAAAATTGTATCTGCCCCGAATAATCAATTAATCACAGTTTGCTATTTCAAGCCGAGACTCCCTGCAAAGATTATTTCAAAGGAAGATACAAAAGAAGTGACTTTTCTTAGGTGGTCTCCAAGCTTATTTCGCAGGCCTCTGGGCTTACCGAACGAGATAAAATCAGCAATATATGTTTTTTATTAAAAAGTTACCGCAGTGGTTGCGAATTTCTTTTATTTTTCATTGTAACATGGTCCTTCTTAATGTTTTTAATGTACAAAATTCTCATGAAATATTGCAAAAAACAAATACTTAGAGTAATGAGTTGCCCTGTTAAAAGAAAGTAGTTCTCATAAAAACCTTTAGAATTTTTTTTTCAAAACGAGTATTTTTTCATTATAGTGATTTGCAACTTATTTTGTTACAGACTTTAAATCAACTAATCTTCGAGGCTGGGAAATTTAAGAGTTTATACTTATAACTAAAAATAACTATATATGTCCATAAATTTCTTTAAATTAAGTAAAAACATATTTATGTTTAGAGTGTTGACTATTTGTTTAGTAAAATATTAATAAACACTTAAGACTTTTTTTAGCAATACTTTTTAACGCTAGGGTTAGCATCTAAACATTAAATAAATCATAAAAATTAAAAATAACATTTTGAATTTTTTGTTAGTAATATAATGTCTTTTTTATAAAATTTTTAAATTTTTAAATAATCTTTATTTTCTAACCGTTCAGTATAATTTAAAAAGAAAAATGTTCTATATAGTTAAAAAAAAAATTGTTTTGAAAAAAAGTTGTACTGTATGTTTTATACCAATGTTTTCTCAAAATAATTAAGTGAAAAGTAAAGAGAAATCAAGTTCAAAATAAGATTTGATATTTTGTAGAACTCGGCCAATTAAAGATGCATTCGACCATAAATACAAGGCCAATTTCAAGTAGAAGCTTAATTAACCTTGAATATTGTTTTAAATGTTTTTCTATGTACATTTATAAGAAAATGTTTTGTTTTGCTTCCTGGTACATTGTTTTGATACAAACAAAACTGGCATGTACACTTTTTTGTAATGTATCTATATTTATACTAAACTGTTTTAGTCAAAGATGTGAAAATTAAAAAGATCTTTTAGCTGAAAGAATTTAAAAGCTCCGCATTTTTTAAACAAAACGTTTGTGCTTACAAAATAAAAACAAAAAAACTTTGCTAATGCTAAACATATTTTTATTAACTAGTTTCTCTACTACCTTATATCAGAACATCTCTGGTACAGATATATACAATATTAAACGAATAACGAAAAAATTAAAGAAAATATGTTATTAATCATCTAATCGATTCACTTTTTACCATACTACTACTGCTAGGATTATTATTAAATAGCAATAAAAAAGTTTGTAATCTTTAGTCATCATTAGTTACTTCTTACCGCAACTTACAACATTTAGCCTACCTAAGAACAAGTTTTCAATATAAAGTTTTACTTATTTTAGGTATGATTGTATAAAAAGTTAATTTTTATAAAAAGGTTTATTAGATATAAATAGTACAAATATAAAACTGTTTGCGAAAGAGTTATTTCGGTTTGGTGAAAACTTTAATCATTAAGTTTTTTTAAACTTTCAAAATTTGATATGGTCATAAAAAGTTTCTTTCCTTTATTAACTTTTTTGTTAATGATTTTTAGGACTTTAAAAGCTTTTAAACATACAGTTTTTAATCATAGCTGAACAGGTTTTCGTTATTACTAAGTTCTGTAAATCGAATTTCTGTAAAATTACAAGCTATTGCTTAGCAAATGTAGTTGTATAAAAGCTTCATAAACTTCACTTTTTTGTTCAAAACTTTTGTTATACATTTAAACATATATTAAATAGCATCTAATGTAAAATTGTTTTATACGAAGTTTCTACAGCAAGATAATTTTAAACAACAAAAACTAACAACTATATTTTTAAATTTTGTTGTGTTTTTTAAAGCTAGCTTCAATGTGTACAGGCCGCATGCCCACCCAAAAGTATGCAAACGCAAAAGAAAAAACACAAAAAAAAAGACTCAAAGCAAAACGGTTTAACGGGATTATGCATGGTAATTCGCATAATCGAGGAAATGTTGCCAACACCAACAGAGCGCGCAGGTCACAACAAACACGCGCCCAAAATAGAAAGCGTCGCAACATCGAATCATCAAGAGATGTCCCAGCGCCGTGTAATCTCGAGAAAACAGAGAAAAGTTATCTGATGCCCTCATTGCCGATTCTCTGTGTTCTCGATGCTTTCTACAGATGGAAGCCGCCGACCCGTTATCGTGCGCCCGACAACATCTCAGCTGTGCGCATCTGACAACGGAGCGCTTTCAAATGTCACCGCCGCGATTGATTGATGACTTTTCAGCAGATAGCCGATCGGCGGCGCGAGATCAAACGAATTGTCCCCGGGCGAAACGGCAAGTTCGCTGCAGCGTACCAGCGTTCAGAACACTCGAGGTCCTGCGATGAGGGCAAGAAGCAGCGCGCCATCTCTAAAGAAGCAAAGCAGGTGCGCGTGAACTTTTGACCCTTTCATTTTGTTTTCCGTTCTACCTGCGGTCGGCATTCTCCCAGCTCAACTGCACGCTGGTGATTAATGCGCACGAAATTTTTTTCGAAGGGTGATTTCTAGATCGGTTTCGGCGTGAAAAATTAAACTAGGGTTGAGAAAAAGCTTGCAGGTTTAAGCATCGTGTTTGATTAGTGTGAGTATTTGCTAATTGCTGCTTCCGATTGGGTGAAAGCTTATAGCGTGTTTATGTTTTGGTTACCGTTAATAGCTTGTTGCAAGTTGTTTTTAAGTACTTGTATGTGAAAGAAGAAATTAATCATTATTATTTTCACAACGGTTTATGTGTAGATGTCTTAAACAACCATAGTTTTGGTTTACAAACGTTTCTCGCTTACGCGATGATCACAAGCAAATAAACTAATAAGTACCAGTGGATAAACACTGTATATAGTCTAGCTATAGACCATCGCGTTAGCGAGAAACATTTGTAAAGCAATAAACTCAGTAGAAATTTTGTTTTAATCATATTCATTTAGGCTCCTTTTGTAAGTAGCTCTCTAAATTGTCTAACTCTCAAAATAAATAGGGTTATACATAACTTTATTAGTCAATTTTAAAAAATAAAAATATTTTTCTAGAAAACGTCTTCAATTATTTTTATATAAAAAAACTGATAACTTTATCATTTTATTTTGCTTTATGACTTTCAAATAACTTTCATTTTTCAATATCACTCAAAAAATGTTCAGCTTACTTAAAAATGTTAAATTTTGAGTTATAAATAAAACATAGAATAATTTTAAAGTTGTACTTATGCTTTTAGCCAACTACTTTTATTACACAGAGAATTTAAACCATCAGTGATTTTGAAAAATGCTAGACAATATATCTAGCTATGTAAATTGTACACCTTCTGGTAATTTAAAGATAAAATAATGAGAAAATGATTTGAGCAATGCACTTAAAGCTCGTTCATCGGTATCAAAATAAGCTTTCAACAAAAGTGTTAAACGTTTCAACTTTTGATCAGCGACCGCTGTGTTTATTGAAAAACAGTTTGTAGGATAAGATTAAAAGTGTCTTAAAACAAAGTCCACTGACACTAGTGCTAATCATTTTCCTTGCTCTTAGGCCGAACCGTGAAATTCGGGTCAGCTTCAAAAGGCTGAATTTATAAATAGAACGTTTGTGCTAAACTACCTCAATGCCGTAATAATCAACTGAAGTTTTTTGTACAAATTTTCATAACGTAATAATACACTCGAAAACATATTCAATATTAATATTACGGTTTACAATCTACGTTTCGAATAAAAGTTTCAGTTACAGTATTTTTTTTTTAAGAATCTTATTTTTTGTTTTAATTACTACATAAAAATTAACTTCAAAAGTTTGTATGGTCGGAATTATGTTTTTTATTTAATTCAATTCGAAAAACTAACTTAAGTTTTCGATTTGTTTTGTTTCAAAGTTATATAAAATGTAAGTAAGTTTAAATAATTTTATACTAAATGCTTTTTGTTTAGTTTATCTTAAAAACTAAGTTACCTGTGAACTGGTACTAAAACAAGTAAAAATACATATATATATATATATATATATAACTTACAATTAAAGTACCTTGCTAAACCTAAACAGATTACATACGAAGTTTAAAATTTTGTTCACTTAAACAAAAATTTTTCGACTAAAATAAGTATGCCGAAAGATGTATATGCATAAACGTATTTTATAAATTTTTATGACTTTTTGTTTAATTTTTATTTTTTATAAGAATTTTTTTTTCAAGCAAACTTATTTTTTTTACTTCTTTGTTAAGTTTTTTAAATATGTTACCGAGTCTTAATAAACTAACTTTTTCAGCTATAACCTAAGACTTAACATTAGTTTGTAATAGCTCAGTTAGTATAGCTTGTTAATTTAAAATGTGTTTGAGTTCTTAAGAAACAACTATTGCAGTAATATGCATTTATTTTTTTAAATAACATCAATATTATGACCTATGGTTACATGACAATTCAAGTTCTGAAAATTCAAACTCAAACAACTCAAATTTCTATTTAAAAAAAAGTTTTTAGGCCACATCTCAAAAACAAGTTAGTATTTGAAAAACAATTTCATTTTGGTCTAAAAAGATAGGTTATAATGGTTTTAAAAACATCTGAAAATCTATTTATAAAAACTGAAAAATAATAAGTATATATTTTAGTAAGTTTTAAAACTTATTCTAGCTATATTTAAAAAATTGTTTAAACTCGAAAAAAATAAGCAAAAATATTCTTGTAGATCTAATTAGTTAAACTATAATGGTAGAATGTTGATTTTTTTAATTTTATTCTAATACTCACCAAAAGTATAATTATTAATAGCACAGCATTATTAAAATTTTAACTATTGGAATTTTAATTGTCTTAACTTGGATGGTTGTGCACTCGAAACCAATATATGAAGTGTTAGAAAAAAAATAAAAGTTGAAAATATCTTATTTCTATCGACATCCTAAATTAAAAGTCCAGGATTCTATCTATAAAAGTTATGAAAATAGTAATTGCTTTATCTTTTATAATCCATTGACTTCAATATTTGTTTTATCAACGATATAGTGATAAAAAACTCAAGTTTAGCAAACGTTTTTTTTTACATACACAGTTTTAAAATTGTTTTTATTTGAGTAGTTCAATTTCTTCAAAACAGTTCTTATCGAAACATCAGTCTAGCGGTGTCGACTTTCAACGATGATATCAGTTACAGAATAAAAGAGCGAAAACTATTTCTTTTTTATTCTTCACCAAAAGCCATTACCAACTTCTAAGTCAACCCAGAAAGTGGGACGTTTTACATGTGAAAAAATCTCCACCGAGACTACATTAAGTGAGTGGAGGTCTAATTTTCAGGTCTTACTTTACGTTTTATCATTTCATTTTCTCAGCAATATTTTTTTTAACTATAACCTCAATGACTTTGTGCTTTTTTTATACAGCTAAATTTTGGATTATGCAAAGTCAACAAAATAAGTTTGAAAGCCAAAAGTCGTATTCTACAAATCTTTTACATCAGAAATATACGGTATTATAGACATATTTGAGCTTTTTACTAGAACTCTAAGACTTTATTAAGCTGATTGTGAGAAAACCATTTGCAAATTTTAATATAAAACTAACTCTGTATAATACTTAAAATTTAGAAAACCTTTTTACAGCGCTAGTACTTTTAAATTTCAATATTTTTATAAAATGTCTTACAGCAAAGCAAATATTCATTTAATTCAATCAAACTTTCTTACTCTTACCGATACTAATTTCAAAAACACTCCACCTTGTAATTCATTGTAAACTTTTATATTTTTCTAACATATCAAACAACTAACTTTTGAAGTCGGAGTTGCCGTGGCGCGGCTTGGTCATCATGACGTCATCGTTCTTCACCCACGGGTACACGGGGAAGTCCTTGTTCATCGGGTGCCCCATTGCCACGTGACCGCCGCCGATGACGTCACCCATCTTGCCGTCCACCGCCGCGCCGTACGGCTGCAGGCTCCGCGGGTAGCCGCTCGAGTCGAACATCAGCGCGGGGTCGGCGGGCGAGATGGCGGGGTGGCCGGGGTACCAAGGGCTCTGGTGGGGCATCACGGGGTAGGAGGCGGAGTGGTCGATGGGAGGGGGGTAGGCGATCGGGTCGCACCTCATCTGCTGTCCGAACATCTCGCTCTTGTTCGACCCGTTGTGCTGATCGAATCTTTGGCCGTTGGCGGGGCGAAAGTTTGCCGCGGAAGGGGAAATTTCCTCGACGTCGCCGACGCCATGTTGCTGGCTGAGAGTGCCGCTGTCGTGATTGGTCGCCGGGCTGACGTTGGCGCTGGCCGACGGGGGCGGCTGGAAGTAGCCGTTCTGGTGGAACTGGTCCGCGGCGTTCGTGGACGGTCTGGTTTGCGGAGGGGGGTAGTGGGGCAGGGAGGCCAGGTTGGCGTGGATCGGGAAGTCGTGGCTTTTTGTGACCGGGTTGTAGAACGTTGTGGAGTGGTTCGACATTGTTTTGCTGCTTTTTTATTTTATGCTGTAGGATTTTATTATTAGTTTTATGTATAAAAGCATGTTAATTACTGAACAAAAAGGTTAAAGCTTGAAATTATTTTAACTGATTTTTCCAACTTTCAAGAAAGTTTCTAAAAGGATGCTAAAAAAAGTACACTTACTAAAGAAAAGTTTGTACAAGAAATCTAAGCTTAAAAACCGTTTTGTTCATTGCTTTTTTCGACTCTTTTCGAAACACAATAAAAATTAAAGCAACACAATAAGTTTAAGGGTGAAGATTTTAAAAAATCTATGAAAAGTTTTAGTTTGTTGATTCTAAAGTTATCTGCAAAACTTTTAAGAATGAAAAAGTATTTTCTATTGAAAACTTAGAAAGTAAAAGGAATATTTTACACCTTTGAAGTATTTTTTACTTTTTTTTACACTAAATAACTTCGACAACTAACAAATTCTAAGGATAAATTACTAAATTTAAATTAAAGTAATAAGCATACAGAAATATTTAACATTTTAAAGGAAAATAGTTAAAAAGTTATAGTGTAAAATGAGAGTGAAATAATTTCGAAAACGTGGTTAATTTTTTATATTACCATTAAAATCACTTGATATGCGTTTTATTGTTCTGCTTGTTACGACTCATTAAATTGCACTACTATTCAAAGCACAGTGTATTGTCGCAAAACCTTGTATGACACAATAACAGTACAACTCAAGTCAACCGATTAAAATCTATAATAAGTCGAGCCACACCAAGTGCTGAGAAATGAAACTCTTATAAATAATTTAGCATCTTTTGTGTTCATACCTTTTGTTTTGTGTACACAACTGAATCAACTATTTTTACTCGTTTATGTATAATTGAATACGTAATTATATACTTTTTTAGCCAATTTATTAATACAGATGAGATGAAAAACTCTCAGCATCTAAATTGTAAAAGACAAAACATTTTGAACGGGTAAAAAATAAAGAAAGACTTCTTTAGTTACTACAAGAGTTAAAGTAGGTATACTTTTTTGTTTATCTTTCGTTGAAAAAACTAAAAGAAAACTAACTGAAATATTTAAAACTTTTAAAAGTTACTTTTCATTTATAAATGCACAAAACTAATGAAAAAATTAAACTGTCTAGCCTGCATTTATCTATTAGTTGTGACTTATAAAAAAAATTATTGATTGAAAAGTATATTTTTAAAGCTATGTGTTTATAATGTAAGGATTTTAGTAGACATTTTGCTAAAGTTAAAAGTTTTTGTTTGACTTTATCAATTTTTAAGTGCGGTAATAAATAGTAACTATGTTATTTTAGTAAAACAAAAAAACACCTGTAAGTAGCACGGATGTAAAAAATACTATATTTCTGTAAAATAATTCTTAACAATAATAAAATGTATAGGTACACTTTAGAGATTTTTTATACAAAATATAGATATTTTAATAAAGTTGTATACTAAACAATGTATAACATTAAAAAGACTACTTAGCTAATTTCGTTATATTATTTGTTATACTTATAAGCTTTTGAGATACTATTTAAAATATTTTTTACTAATAAACAACAATGTAAGACTACTACATCAGACAATATTTTTAACTTATTTAGTTTTTTACGGTCATTTAAAATACCTATCAATGTTTGTAAGCACCAATGCATTAAATTGTACTCTAACTATTGTTACTTTAACTTTAAAATAAATTAAAGATTTTAACTATAAATAAAACTTATTTGTTTTGCAAAACAACCTTTGTTTCATTAGAATATTTTGTTGTTGTTAAACATATATTTTATTGTGAATTTACTTATCAGAGGTAAAGGACTAACTTATCTTTAGTTTTGGAGGTGTTATTATTTTAAGTAAACACATTTTTATAAAGAACTATACTTAAGTAACTTTTGCTAACTATTCAAAATGTTTTTTTTATTTAGATCAAAATAACTTAAAACTCAGTTTAATAACGAAAGGTCTAAAAGGTAAGGATTGTTAAGCAATGTTTAATTTAAACATGCGCCGCCATTTTTTAAATTCAAACTAACTAAAATGCTGTAGGCCATTTTGTGTTATGCGCGTAAAATCATATTTGTTTACAAAGAGTTCATTAATCATCTTTAATTTACATTTAAATGCATAGTTTAATTGAAAGAGTCTTTATAGTCTATTTGTTTTATATTGTAACTAACAATGTTCTATAAGGAATTGTTTTAGAAACACTTTTTTTTTATTGTAATTAATATTATTTTTCTAGTTTGTTGTGTTTATTATCTAGCTTTTTTTAACTTACAAAATATAAATTGATATTTTTTATATATAGATAATTTTTTTTTTAAGTTAACTCATGTTAATAAATTTTTTGATGTATTATATTTATAATCTTCAGCTTTTAAATTTTTCTGAGTTTTTTAGATAACCTTAACAGAACTTTCCATTAATTTTACAAAAAGAAACAATCAATTTTTTTTAATAAACAACTTTTTTTACAAGAATTTCTTATTTACTAAATAAAATAAACCCATAGGTAAAACATAAAAGTTAAAAACTTTTACTTCTTCGGTATTTTGCTTTACTTTAAATCAATACTTAAGTTATTTTTACTACAACTTATTAAATTCGCATTAAAATTATGTACTGAAATTTTAATCCTATCAAAAATGTTCGGTGTTTGTTAGAGAAACAAAGTTTTCTGTTATACATATACAAACTTAAATTATTTTTAAACTGTTACTAAAGATTATTTTTCCGCAACTTCATACTATTATATCTACTGTTAAAAACTTACATGTTTTTTTTTGAGACATAATACATTACAGTGATAGTTTTTGGACTTTAAAAAGCTTAGCTTTAGTAGCATTTTAATCTAGGAAATTTCAAAGATAGTGTTCAGTTTAGAAAGTTTTTTTAAAGTGTTTATATAATTAAACTATTTAAGTATGCAAGTTCAATAACATAACATGTTTTTTATCTGAATGAATTCATACATGAAGAAAGTTTTTTATTTAGTAAAGGACTTTAGTATAATGATCTGTTATATATAAGTATAAATGAAACCAATTTCAAATTTTATTTCTTTTGTCATCTGCCTAACTCTTTTATTAGTTAGTTCAAGTTAAAAAGTATATTTCTAATTAGTATGGCAAAAAAGTTGACACTATCTTCTTAAGTATAAAAAAAAGTATACACCTTTTAATGTTTTTAGCTACTTAAAGTCAAAAAAACTTATTAAGTAAAACAAGAAAGGTCTTAACTAAACTAAAATTTTTAGTTTTTTTTTATCATAAAGACCTTTGTGGATAAGGTGACTACATTTAAGCTGTTTATATTTTGTATGTTTTGTATTTCAAAAAAGAGGTACTAGTCTTATTTAAGTATAAAATAGAATCGTAAATTTACAAAAGCTTTCGTCATATACGTGACCTCAAACGCTATTTATAAACTATCTTAAAAGGTTATCAGCTCCCATAATACATAGAAGCTGTAAGTTATTTTGGATTTGGTATTACCTAGAAGAGTTTCTTAAACAATTTTCAGTTGTGCACAAAATGTGCATAGAAATGGTTATACGGTGCACAAAAAATATTGTTATAAAAAATTGTTTAAAAAGCTTCGTATTCTTTTTTTAATTTGTTTATCCTGCTTTTTCATTCATATTTTTTAGCATAACTCATAATTTCAGTTTAGCATAAATTACCATTAAACCAAAATAACAGATTTTCATTAATATGTATCAATCATCTTGTTTTTAGATAACAATCATCAAAAAAGTTTACGGACTGCATTTATAATTCAAAAAGATTTAGAGACCAATTAGTTAAAATACAGCTTTGTTTTAGCCATGCTACTCATTCTAAATAACAGTTTTATAAAGTTTGTTACTTATATTTTATTTAAAACGGTGAGAAAACAAAAAAAAACTTACTTATAAAACAAAAACTAACATTTACTTTTAAACAAATACGCTTGAAACTCACTGATTAAAACGTAATAAAAACTCAACTTATTCTTAAAATTACCTAAAGTTATTAAATACAATTTAAAAGGTAGAAAATACTAACATTTTTAAGGTATGTCTCAAAAGGTTCACCTCGTCAACCAAACGCGTGCTTTTACCTTTGGTGAAACCAAGGAAAAAAATTGTGTCTTTGAGAGTGGTGCTTTCTCTTTTTTCGCTCGTCTTTCTATAAATGTTTAAACTAAACAAAAGTCGATGTACATGTAAAAACAAACCAACTGTAAAAAAAAGTAATTAACTAACAAAAACTTTGTACAAAATATAAGTAGTTTCAAAAATTTTCGATTTTCTTCTTTTTTTTTACATATGTTATACCATACTAAAATTGACAAAAACTAATTTAAAGTACCATGAAACTATAATTGTTTATCGATTATTTAATATAAACACCTTTTATTAGCATTCACAGTTTTTTTACCGCTTATTTAAATCTTTTTGGCAAAGAATTATGTTAAAACTGGCCTGGTCAATAAGAGCTTTTCAAAATAACTTTAGAATTTAGATAGTGCATTAAAAAAACTTATGAGCGAAACAAGATTTATCTTATTTGCTCAACAAAAGCTTTAATTAAAAAAAAAAGTTTAATACTAGCATGAAAAACATTAAAAATATTAATCAAAATGTTCAGTAGTAACAGAAAAACATTAAAATTATCTTTCTATTTGCTTGTACGTACCAAAAATGAACAATATATTTGTATAAAAATAACAAAAAGTTTTAAGTCCAATTAAAATTGTAGTCTTTTAATAAACGTAAAGAGCTTTACATTTGTGTTCATAAAAGTCGAAATTTTTTAAGAAGTTTTGAGAAAAAATCAAGATTTTTGAAACTAAGATATGTTTGATTGGAAGCCAAAAGTTAGACGTTTCGCAATGGCTTTTGTTTTCAAACACTCAAGCGGTTGATGTATCACTAGGAAGCCTGACGTTTAAAAATTAGCCGTAAGAAGATTACAAAGCAGCACATAGTATTTGACTGATGACCTGGTTTGAACAAAAAGATGCATCTGCAACTAAAATTACGAGTTTTAGAATGACTACAATAACAGGAAACTTAAAACGAAATAATCGGCGGTTCTTAATTGTTTAATGCGTTTATTTACTGAGTAGTTTCGATACAGCTTATTTAGCATTTTTGTAGGCGAACTTTAAGCTAAATCGATGTTAAACTTAGTTTTGTTATACAAATATATTTGCATATAGTTTTCAGTAACACTAATTTCTGTTTAACTTTAGCGATCTTGTACTCTAAATTACTAGGAGATTTTAAATGACTATCTAATATCATTTTATTACAACAAATTAAAGTTTTGCATTATTCAAGTATAGGATAAAAACTTATTGAATTTTTAACCGTAACAAAAACATAAACTAAACTGCTTTGGTTGGGATGGCAGGTATTGAAAAGTCTGAATTTTTTTAAATCTATTGCAATTTATTTAATACTTTATGTACTCCTTATTATATTACTAACAAGTTACATGCATTTTTTTAAGTTTTTTCATAATCAAAATTGCATTAAACTTCACTTTGATAAACGCTTAGTAAAAGTGTTTAAAATTTAAAGCTATTTTAGACTTAAAAACTACTGATTTTTTAGTTTCTTTAATTTTAATTAAACTACTCTTATGCTTACTTATAATAGAAAAACTTAAAGTTAAGGTCGAAGTATTTTTTATTAAAAAACATATTTAATTCTAACCTAAACATATTTCTTAAAAAATTTTTTTTTAGTTCTACGAGAACTTTCTAGCAGTTAAAGAGTTTGAAAAAATTCAATAATTTTATAGAAATTATGTTTTATTTAAACTTTGTATAACTTTTTAAAACCTTGTTATCAAAATAACTTTCGTTTGTTTATTTTTTGGTAAACTTTAAAATATAAAACTATCAATTTTCAAAAAAAAAGTTTGTTTGCATAAGTCAAATACAGAAAGTATAGTTTTCTTACTTTTTAAAAGTCAATGCCAATTTCGTCCTTTTAGAACTTAACTCTTTGAAAACTGTTAAATTGAAAAAATATGTTTTTAAATATTTTTTTAAATTTTGTTTTACTATTAAAAGTAGGGCTTTAAATTTTTTATAGCTGAAAATTATTTAAATTAATTGTATTAAAACTTCCAATAAGCAGTAATAAACACTAACTACCACTAAACAAACAGGTGAGTCATTTTATTTTTTTGTATTACTGTAATCGTTAAAACTTTAGTAAATCTAAAACATTTTATTACAACACATTAAAGTTTTGTATTATCCAAGTATGGGATAAGAAACTTATTGATTATTTAAGCATAGTAACAAAAACTTAAACTAAACTATTTCGGTTAAGATGGCAGGTATTAAAAATACTCGAAAATTTTTGAATTCTATTGCTTTCTATTTAACATTGTATGTACTCCTTATTACAATACAAACAAATTGCATGCATTTTTTTTTAAGTTTTCTCATTTTTAAAATCGCATTAAACTTGGCTTTGATAAACTCTTAGTAAATGTTTTTTCAAGTTTGAAGCTATTTTAGACTTAAAAACTATTGATTTTATAATTACTTTAATTTTAATCAAACTATTTTTATTCTTACTTCTAACTAGAAAAATTTAAAGTTAAGTACGAAGTTTTTTTAATAAAAAAACTTAATTCTAACCTAAAAATGTTTGTTATAAAATACATTGTAGTTCTACGAAAACTTTCTAGCAGTTATAGAGTTTGTAAAAATTCTACGATTATGTAATATTATGTTTTTTTTTTCAAGTTCGTATAACTATTTAAAACTCTATTTTAAAAATAGCTTTTGTTTATTTATTTTTGGTAAACTTAAAGAAATAAAATTATCAATTCTCAAAACAAAGTTTGTTTGTGTAAGTCAAATATATAAAGCTTTTTTTTTATACTTTTTAAAAGTTAATGCCAATTTCGTTCTTTTAGAACTTAACTCATTGAAAAATGTCAAAACAAAAAAATCTATATATAAAAAGTATTTTCTGTATTGAAAATTTTCTTTAACTATTTAAATAAGGCTATATATATTTTACAGTCTAAAACTATTAGATTTAATTATATTAAAGCTTTCAATAAGTATAATAAACACTAACTACCACTAAATAAATGGGTGAACCATTACTTTTTATATATTACCATTGAAACTTTAGTAAATCTAAAACAATAAGTCAGTTTAAATTTAGATTAACTTACACCAAACAAAATTTATTTAATTAATAAGTTGATTTGTAGTGTGATATTTAATCCACTAAAATGTTATTCCAACTGCAATTTTTTTTTTTGAAGATTTTCAAAAACATTGTGCTTAAGCACAAAATAAAGTACAATATAACTTTATCAAAAGTTAATTTAAAAAGTTGCTAAAGGATAAACACATAAGACACTTATGCATTTTTAACATAACACCTGAAAAAGTTAAGCTATGACTGAAAGTTCAGTTGTACAACGTATATAAAAAGTATTTTGTCGACAAGATTTCTTAAGCAAGCCTTTGATTAGAGTAATCACCAAACTAAAACACGCAAAAAAAAGCTCAACAACAAAAAAGCTCAACAACAAAAACGCTTCAGCAACAAAAACAAAACTTTGCAACAAAAACGGCTTAGCAACACTCGCAACAAAGCGGCTGTCAAATTAGCGGCTAATAAACGTTTGTCGCAATCAAGCTCGAAACCCCTGCGGCATGACACATCTCGCTCACCTGGTCGCTAAATATAGCATCAGAGTGCCGACATCAAAAAGAGTTGCCCTTTTTTTGAATGAGTGATGAACTTTTTTTGTATGAGTGGTGAACTCGCAAGGTATTTTAGGAAGATTTTTAGCGAGACTGACTGCGAATTTAAAAAAAAGTTTTGTTTGTGTTTCGGTAAGATTTACAATTGTTACATTTTGTTTTGTATTTGAACGAAAAAAACAAGGTTATTTTTACATCCATCTTTTATTAATTAAGTGTATGTGAAAAGTGTTAAAATTTGGTGTTAAATTTAATAACTTTAACAGAAGAATTACTAATTTATATTTACTGCAAAGTAGTAAAACATTACGTGTTATGATACGAATATACTTACAACGAAAAGCTATTATACCAGACTCTCTTAATTTAACTGAAACTTTCTTTTAGACAGCAAAACATCTTCAACAAGCACTTATTTTTAGCGCATCAAACATTTATTCATTTTAATCGACTAACTATCGCGTAATTCGAACACAAAAATAAAAAGCTCAATTCGAACGCTAATTGGCCGAAATCATGTTAAAGCCATTATCTCACGCTGTCGACCCGTTTGTAAGCAGTTGTCAGTTTCTTGATAATTTTCAACTTTGCAAGCGTGGTTTCTTGACAGGATTAGCTTTATTGCTGCTGGGCTGCGGCCGCTCATCGCTAATTTTTATCTCACAAAATCTGCGGTTTGGTTGTTTACGCATACACACACGCGAGATTATATTTTTGATATTTTTCAGCAAAAACTTGCAAAGCTAGGCGAAGTTTGTGTACGGTTTTTTTTTTTTTTTGCTATGTATTTTATGTAAATCCGTAAAGTTTTTAGATAGCAATCTGAAGATAAATAATCAGTAAAGTGTTTAAGTTTTAGCGAGTGTTTTTTGTAAGTTGACATTTTGAATTAGTAATCGACAAATTTTTAGTGTTAAATGTGCACTGCACCGTATAAATAATACGACGATATCTTAAGCCAACTTGATTGTTGATATTTTGTTTACAATTTTTAAGTAAAATTCGTAGAAGTTTACAAAATGAACAGCAGTTTTTTTAATTAGTTTTTTATCTTTATGAGCAGTTCATATTTTTATACAAACATTACTATTATCAACTTTTATTCGTTAACAACTGAAACAGTTTTTTATATGTTTTTACAACTCATTAATTTGAAACAAGCTTTTATAAGTTAAGCTTTAAATAAACATTGAAAAATAAAAACTACCCTATTCATCATCATTATACTTGTGTACTAAATACTTAATTTATCATTAAACTATACGACTAGTGATCTTCAGAAAGACTAATTTAAGTTAAATTTGTTAGAAAAAAAAGCTGATGGGTTCATATATAAGTTTTTTTTTAATTTGTGAGACCACAGTTTAATTTAAATTTTAATTATAATAAAAAAAATCTGCTCATACCGACCAAATATGTTAAAGAATCGGGTTTAGATACAAAAGGTTGTTTTAGGTTTTGTTGCTAATACAAAAACAAAAAGTGCTTAATTCCAAAACAGTTGAAATCTAAAAAAATAAGCGCGATCGGTAACTGATGATAACAGCCTTTTGTTTCGCCTATAAATAAAAGCTATTGCTGCTTCTACATTTGCCCTGAGTGACAAAAATTGCTTCAATTAAGTTTCAATTTTATGCCAACTTGTCCGAATGCAGAGAATTTTTTTAGTTCTAAACTTGTGGCTGGATAAAGCATACATTTCCTTTACTACTTGCTTCTTATCGTAGCACTTCAATTTGTAATTGAGCGTTAATTCGCGGCCAAGATCAAATTTCTGTGTCGCTCACATTCACCTTTAATTAAATTACGCTTGTAAAATGTCACTTAATCAAGAATTCGATTAATAACCGTTTAAAAGCGAGATTTAAAGATAAAATATTTTTGTAAGAGCAAGGTTTAGTACCAGAAAATTAATTAATGTCACAAACACCAACTGAATTAATGCCTGAAAGTATAAAAAAGCAGTAAAATAAACTTGTTTTACCTTCATATGCTGCTTTAAAATGTTGATGAATATTTATAAAAGAAAAATATAATGTAGTAGTAATTGTAATAATAATGACAATAATTTATAGCTATTATTTGTCGTTAAACAAAAGTACTAGTTGTTAAGAAAACTCTATTAAGTTAAAAAAGAATGAAAAAATAATCGGTTTACAGTTACGCTTTTGTTGACTAAAAAGTAGTCGTTTTTTTTTTTGTTTGTTTAAACTACTTCAAATAACACGATAATGTTGCTTAAGAGACTCAAATAACAAGTTTTTATGTTAATTATTTTTAAATAACTCAGTTTTCCAAAATTTGCAAAATAGTTAGATTTCCTTTAGTTGCTATCTATTTTATCAAACTTTATTTTATCAAAATTTGTTAGTTTACTAACATAATGTCAGTTACTAAAATATAAACGCACCAAAGTTAACTTTTAAGATTTTTTAATAAAAAATTATTTCTTGAGAACTAATAGTTATTTTAGTATACGAAGCAATTAATGTATAAAACTTTTGTTTTAGTTTATTAAAGTTACAAAAGAACTAATTGAGTCGTAATCAAAACAGTCGATTACAGTTATATTATTTTAAAGATTATTGTAAAACTTTGTTGTGTAAAATTTTGACTCTTTTTTTTTTATAAAGTACTTATCTCGACTACATAAATAAATAAAAGACTAAGTAGGTTTGGGAAGCTTTGCGTAACTATTATTATAGGTTTTAATTTATTTTTTTACAATTGATCAATTAACTAATTTGCATTGATGTTTCTAATAAATAATTTATAAAGTCTACTTACATCTATGCTGCAATTACTTACATGTACTACAATAAAAGTTAAAACAATTAAAATAATTAACTTTAGAACAAAATAAACTAAATTAACGTTACAAAAATGAAAGTAAACAAACTCTTATGTTTTTATATTATCAAAAATTTAGAAAATTTAAATTGACTTGGCTTGATAAAAATTTTGTACTACGTTGATCCTTATTAAAATAAAAAAATCATTTAGTTGATTTTAAACCGCATGGAAGAAATATTTAGCTTGCTTTCAATTAAAATTATTATGAAGTTTTTGATGTAGAGTATTAGATACGTAACTTTTCAAAACGATTAAACATGTTATAAATGTTAAACATGTTTAAATAGTCGTAATAGTAAAATAATAAAAAAATAGTCGTAGCTTGTTAGTAGTTTAGTTTTTATATTTTTAGAAGAATTTGTAAGAAATAAAGAAAGTATGAAAAAATCTACAGTCTGCTAGAAACTCCACTTATTCACATCCTTTAGATTTTTATTATTACAGTGATTTTTTTTTACTTTGTTACTAGTTTATAACTGTGTAGAATTAAAGACTTTCATCAAAATTTTGTACCTGCTATGAAGAACTTTATCTATCAAAACGTATTACAAGTTTTTACTCTTTTATTTCAAATTCAAAATAATTTATACTTTTAAGCTAGAAATATAAAAGAGCTCTAAAAATGTTAAATTTTAAAATAAGAAGGGACATATTTGTTTTAGTTTAATATGTTGTGAGTTTTATGAGTTTTAAAATCTGCTTAAGTATTTTTTGCTAGTTTATTCTGTATAAAGAATGCGAAGAATAAAAGTTAAGATAATTTTGTTATATAACTTCGATTACGTGACTATAAATATAAATAACTTGACAATTTTTTAGTAAGAGTATTTATTAAATACTGTAATTAATTTTTATCTTTATTTTTGTTTTAAAAGTAGTGAGTATGCATATGTATAAGCTTTATTGCCCAGATTTTTTAGAGCAAAATGTTTTAGAATTTTTAAGACTTTTTAGAACGCTTTTGTTAAAATTAAAATAAATTACAAACAAACCAGATAAAGTTGAACAAACAAAATGTTTTCAGAATTGAAACATATTATAAGAATATATTTATGTTAACAGACTTAGTATATACTTCTATATAATTTGGTAGTAAAATACTTTTAAAAAGAGTATTTTCTACTAAAACAGAGGACTTGACTTTAAAATAATAAGTAATAAAATATATTAAGTGTTTACAGTCACACACAGCTATGTACGTTTATATTATTAACACGATACTTAATTAAATACAAGTTTCAAAAACTTCTTGTTTTATTTGTGTTTCAACAGTTGACAACTATTTGAAACACATTCTAAAAAGCCTTCTGTAGCTGTGAAAATTTTTCGCACAGCAAGTTCATCACCTACCCACCTAATTATTTTGCAATCTTTTGAATCGAATACTTTTGCAGCCGTCATTTCGCCAGGGTGAACTTCGGACGAAGCTAGACACAAAAGATTATGGAACAGGTCAACAACAGGTTGACGCATTTATTTCTGCGCCAGGCATCGTAAAACTGCAAAATCAATAATTGCAGCTGTTTTAAAGCTATAGTAACTAGAAAGCTAAAGTAACAAATTAAAGCAAACTTTTTTTTCATATTTTACATTTTAGTAAATTTCATAACTTATTCTTTATCACTTTTGTTTTAATAAACTTACTACAATCTTAAAATACGTATTTTTTAATCTAATATGTATTAATTATTCGAATACCTTATTTGTAAAAATAAAACAGTTCATAATAATATTTTTAAATATTAACTTAACTTCTTTAATCTTTTTCAATAACAATCAATTAAGATGTTCTTAAGTGAACTTTTAGCTAAAAGGTTTAAAAATATATAAAATACTTTTAGTATAAAATAATTTTCTTCTATAACTTTGCCTTTTATTTAATATTAAGATTTAGTGAATACCATTTTGTGTATTAACATTTCTTAAAAGTTTAAAACATAAGTTCTTCAAAGTACAACAACTTTAAAACTTATTACATTATCTTTTTAAATTGATAAAACTTATAAAAAAAAATTTTTAGAGAAATACTTTAATTTAGTGTCTCATTTGTAAAATAATAAAAAAGTTTTGTTTAATGCATGCTTTGTTAAAAAAACGAGAGTTGTAAAATAGTAGGCTAATTTTTTTAGAGAAATAATTACATATTTTAAGTTTGTGGTTGTAATATAAATTATAGATCAAAGGTTAAAGTGATAAAATTGAAATGATTTTTGTTTTAATTATTTTTGATATCTTCAGAATGAGAAAATTATATATTATAACCATTTTTAAAGTTTATTAACCTTTAAGATTTAAAAAATCTTACTGCCGGGGATTTTTTGATAGTTATTTATAATTTACGGCACTGATTACTATCCTTTCTCCGCGCTGCGACGGGGGTTTTTCGCTGATGAACGGCATGTTTTAATTATCTGATTTCGCTAACTAGACAGTTTCTATACTAAGGTATATGACGTAACAATTACTAAAATATTGTTTACCCTTATTTTAATTAGTTTCAAAGTCATTTTGAGTATTAAAACTATTATGGTAAAACTTAATTTACCCACAAACCAAACTAAAAACCTTCCTATTGTTCAAGTGCAGCTAATTTATATTTTAAAAGCGAAACTTTCTTATTAGTTTTACTTATACAATAAGTTATATAATACAAAAATGAACATAATCTTTTAGTATGCATAGTTTAATCCGTGCTAGGATCTATAAAGCAAGTCAAATCTTCAAGAAGTTTTTAGTTTATATCAGTTGAGCATTGTTAACGTGAATGATTTTATAAATTTAGCTAGACTGCTACCCGTTAGACTCAAAATATAAAAACTGTGCTTTTTAGGGTATTTTTTAATTATTAGAGTTGTGATTAATGAAATAAGTTTATAATATTTCAAGAATAATTTTTTTCAAATGTTCGAAATAAACATTTTTTATTCAGGGTTAAGGAAATATTTAACTAAGATGAAACTTATTAAATAAAATATTTATAAATAAAATTGACGGAGGAAGTGGACTGTTCTGTTTGGTTATTTTAAAAAAGTTGATTGAAGTATAGAAAACTTAAACTTTTTTTAAGGTAGAAAACCATCAGACTTTCTCATTTCTCTACAACACTTATTGTTTTTGAAGGTCAAGCAAGCAAGTTGTCATCATCTGTAATTCTACCTGCCTCTTTAAAATTAATATTAAAGTACCCAAAATATAAAAGACTATCAATTTTACTGAAAAAAAGCCTTAGGTGACACTGTCATTTGGCAAACACTTACAAGGTTAAAATCTCAGCACTAAAAACAGGGTTCGTGCGCGTCAGGCTAAATCAGGCTAAGTCAGGCTAAATCAGTTTTTTCATTTAAAAATTTGAGAATATCAGTTTTTCTCAGTTCAAATGCTTAATAATTTTTGATTAAAAAAATTGAAAAATCTTTTTAAGAATAAATTGAGATGTGAATTTATTTCTAAATAAAGATTTAGTTATTAAATTCAAAATCAGTCTGTATTTGTAAAAATAAATGCTTAAAACCTTTTGTTGAAGCTCTGAAAGATTTTTAAGAACATTCAATATTTGTTTTGAGTAGATTATATTTAAGTTGTCATAATTATGAAAATTCACAAAAAAATACAGTTTAAACATCACAGTTTAGTTCAACAACTTGGCTATTTGTTTGAATTTGTTTACATCAGCTATGTTTTTCAAAGCTTAGTTGGTTAAACTGTTTTAATTTCTAATTTAAAGGCTTTATACCAAATACTTTTTAGGTTAAAACTCTTAGCAGTTTATTCATATATTTTACGGTTTGTTTAAAGTTATCAGAGATATTCACAACACTAAAACTTAGCTTTAAGATATAAGTACTAAGTTTTGTGGGAGTACAAATTTTAGGTACAATTCATATTTCTATACAAGAACAAAGTATTTAAGGTTTTTTTTTTAGTTTAAGTGTAAGCTTTTTAAATCTGGTATGACATCAACAATCACTATATTAATTTAGAGTTTAGGATTTACAATTATGTATCAACTTTAAGTACTAGCCAAAATACTATAAAAAATAATTTTTTACTTATTTTTAATACTCTTGTAAGCATTTCATTTTAGATTTTAATAAAACACGACAATGCACATTGTTTTATTATAAGTCTTCTGTTTATAATGTTTTTACTTAGTGCTTAACTAGATTAAAAAATTGTATTAAGTAATATATATTAAATTTTTACACTAGTAATAGACTAGATATAAAACGTATTTTAAAACTTGTCATTGAACTTGTTATGTTAAGGGGATGGGGGTCAATCACCTTTTTCACAATTTAGTCTTATTTTATTGAGTTGTAACTAAGCTATGAGTTGCTTTCAGCAGATTTTTAAAGCTCAAAATATTTTTGAGATAAAGCTAGTTGAAGTCGGAGACTACAATAGTACTAATCATGACCCCCCAATACCTAAAATGACTTCTAAAGGGGATTTCTTTTACTTTGAAAAAATGTCAGGCTAAATTGGTCTCAGTCAGGCTAAATGAAAAAAATTTCGCGCACGAACCCTGCAAAAACCACAAAGCATGGGAAAATCATAATGCTCAAATCCCCAAGCAAGTATTTGCTGACTGCAATATCAATAATCCTATTGTGTGGTCACTTCCACCAGTGTGAATTCACAATCAGCTGAACAAATTTAAATAAAAAATTGTCTTAGAAAATAATTTGTTAAAAAAGTATTTTGAAAACAGCATAAACTAAAATTTTTTTTAATTAATATTAACACTTATTTTCAAAAAATAAAAAATAATAACTAAGAAAAAAAAAATTATCAAATTTTGTGAGTAATATCTTGTTAACACAATCCTCAAAAAAAAAAATTGAAATAATATTTTAAATTTACCTCTAACTTGTAATAAAGAAAATTAAACAAATAATAAAATCAGCTATCTTAAATTCTAACACAGTAAGAAAACTAAAATAATTAAAATAAATATTATTTATAACTTAAATCTACTCTAATAATATTTTAACAGTCACTCTTTCATTAACCAGACATTTATAAAATAAAAAGACCCAGCACAATCTGGTGTACATGTAAACACATCAAATTTCACTGCACATAAAACATACATTTAAAAGTACTCTAGATCTTCTCCTCTAGATATAATAAAATAATTTACATTTGAAACTATCAGGGTTGCCAAAAAACATTGAAACCTAGATAAACCTGGAATTTGACAATTTAGGCTAAAAAACCTGGAAAAAACATTGAAATTAAGAAAGTTTGAAAAAAAACCTGGAATCGGAAAAAAAATCAATTAAAAATTCTTGAATTTTTAACAACTTTAACATGGTAAGTAGTAACATTTTAATTTGGCTCAAAAAATATATCTCATAGATAAAATATTTTTGTCATTATCAAAATGTTTTTTTATTTAAAAACACACTTAAAGAAGCTTCACAGTATCTTTTCAATGTTTTTATACTATTTAAGGGCATGGGGGGTCCACCTTGATTTTTACTAGTTGATCTCACTCTATAGAGTTTTATCTGAGCTATCAGAAATTTTTAACTGCTTGAAAAAATTCAAAGTAATTATTGGAAATGAGCAATCAAAGTTGGTGACCTCAATAGTTTCCTAATGGAAGGCACAAACTAAAAACGCAAAAAAAAAAGACCATTTCCCTAAAAATCTATCTCCTTCATTTTTTAAGCAATCTTCTTCAAATTTTCACAGCAAGTGTATTATTAGACTTTTAAAAGATTAAATGCAGGAATTTAAAAATTTTGCAAAATAGATTTTTTATTAAAAAAAAATTACTTAAATTTCAAAGTTTTTTTAATCTAAAATTTTTATTTTTTAATATTTTTTAAATTCCATCAATCAAAGTCTTTTAAACTATAAAAGGAACGTTTCCTAAAAGTTTGAGGTCTCTAACTCAAAAAATGAAGAAGAAGATAGATTTGCAGTCGATACAATTGTATAAGATTTTTTTTTAATTACAATATCTCAAATGTTACATAAAATTTCTTAATTCTATTAAAACTGGCTTGTAGTTTGTACTTCAAGCTTTTATATAAGATCCAATGTTATTTTTAGTAATAAATATGTCGAACTCCCCTATGCCCTTAACATAGTTTCTCACCTTAAACTTAACTTTAAATTAAAAATAGACCAAAAAATGTGTACTTTCAAAAACCTGGAAGAAATTTTGAACTATCTTTTTGCCAACCTTGAACTATCTTTTTTTAAGTTTTCAAAAGTTTCTGGGACATTAGGCCAAGTCTTGTTCCTATGTCTTTCATTTATAAAATTTAACTTCATTGAAACCTTGTATTGTGCAAATGAACACCAGATAAGGTCAATGGATTGGCATAAAAAAATATTTTAGGTCATTGAGCTGCACACCATTTGCTTGGAAACACTGTTTTGAACAAATAAAGTTGATACATTTGTATCCAAAACTTTAAAAAAATATATAATTCAAAATTTAAATAAGATTGTGAAATTTTTGATTTCATGTACTTTTTATCACTTTTTGTAGTTTTTATTGAATTTCCTGTTTTATTTTTCAAAAAACAAGAACTAAAAAACTAAAATTTTCTTTGAATCGTTATAAACTGTTCACAATGTGTCTGTGTTATAATTAGCCACATGTGAAAAATCTTTAAGCTTAAAACTCCAAGGTTGCATTTTTTGGATTCCATACATTTTCATACATTTTACATTGGGGTGGTTTTTAGAAAATTTGTTGGAGCCAAGGTGAAAGTTTCTACATACTGTATAAAATTTTGCACAGGGTATTTGTATGATATTTCCAAAAGATAAAAGCTTTCCCAGTGAGAAAATCTAAAGTAGCTGTAAAAATAAGCACCCTAGTACATATATATATAGTTTATTTCCAATATTTAAATTTAAAAAGAACATATGTTTCATAAAAACTATAAAATTATTTTTATTATTCAGCTCTTAATTTGAGTTTAATAGCACTGTGGTTTACACTCATACAAAAATTACACAAAAAGCTATGTTATGTCTACTGTAATTTAATTTAGAATTATTGACAATTTCGCATCATTATAGGAAAAAAAGCAATACTATTAAAAAAAAATTTTAAGGCCAAGGAAGGTCCAAAAAATTTTCTTACAAATTTTTACACCAGTTCTTGTTTTAACACTTAAAATATGATATTATTCCATAAAATTAAAAGGAAAACAATTAACTTTTGAGATGTAACCAGTTTTATATAAAAATTCAGTACAAATATATAGAATAATATTTTTCTATGGCTGATATTCTCATATTAAAAATAAATTACTGAACTATTTTATTTATTTTTTAGTTGTTTCTTCCTGATTTTGGGAATTATTTTTTAAATATTAAGAACAGCTTACATGAAGAATTTTTTTTAAACAAAAACTAAAAAAAAATTATTACAAAAATAAAAGAAATTGTTTATTTTTTATTATAAGAAAAAAAAAATTGACAGACTTTCAATATTTGTTAAAGATGAGACTAAGAAACTTTTAAAACAGTTGCTCAAAAACTTAAGGAGCTATCTTTTTAGAGAAATATTCTATTTTAACCTTATTAGTCACCTCCTATAAAGATCCTAATGACTTCACTAACTTTGATAACTAAGATATCTCAAAAATTACTTTGAATATCTAAATACAGTAAAAAACAGATGGTAGCTTATTTTTTTATAGAATGATAAGGCTAATTTTTGAAAGAATTATTTACCCTCCCTTTGGCATTAACTCTAAATGCATACAAATGATCAACTTTTAATTTTGTTTTTCAGTTTTTTTGCAAGAATTAGAGTTATTTTGTTTACTTATAAATTGTTTTATAAAGTTTGATAATCACCATTCTACCAAAGGCTCTTTGTTTTTGCACATAAAGCTATTTCTATCAATTTTTTATTCAGATCCTTACATTTTTCACAGGACATAATTTCAAATATAAGTATGAAAACCTGCCCACAAGACCGCCTTTCCCAGCTGGAAAGCCTCGAACTTTCAATAGAAGATGAGATGAGTGCAGATGACTACCTGGAGCTGTTGAGCTTATACCTGCTCACCAAAGACCCCATTCAGTTTGATCTTCTGTGGCATAGGATTCCAAAATCCTTGTGTTCCCGCTCTGAATTTCTTCACATCAAAGACGTTCACAACATGTTAGAATCTCTAAATTTCGCAAGTGTGTTTAGTTTTTTAAAGTTATCTGATTTTTTATTTTTATCCCTCTTTAGAATTTTACAGATTTTTATGACAGTTAAATTGTATTGTTAAAAAACTTGGCTATTATTTAAACAGCATGTTTATTAATTTTGCCTAGTTTAGTTCAATTTGTTACTCACAGAAACCTTTGATAGGTTGATTTTTCATACAAACATAGGCATTTTACACTCTTTTTTTTTTTTTTAAGGTATAAAAAAAATTAAATAATATTTATGATACAAATAACTTTGACTTGGTGCATGAACTTAGTTGTTGTATTAAGCTCTTTACACTCGATTGTACTTATCTTATTATATCTTGTTTTCATTTAGAAAGTGTTTGATAATTAGTATTTTTCATAATTTTATGGTTTCAGAAATTTCTCCTGTAATTGACTCTACCAACTGGCCAGGACCGTGTAAAGAAAACATGCTGAAGTTGAAGATGAGTTCTAAACACAATGCCTTAAAACTAGCTGCTACAGCATATAGCTGCATTGAAAAGCAATATTTAGCTGATATGATAGGTTAGTGTTGACTATCACACTTTAATTTTTATTTAATTTTAGGATGAGATCAAATTATTTTAATACAATTTTTGTACTTAACAAAAATACTTTTTACTTCTATAATTGCTTTTGTTTAATTTGTTTAAATTAATTTTGGCATAAAAGTTTATGTAAGTATTGTATATTTTTGAACTTTGAGATTAGGGTGAAAATTATAATAAATTTTAATTTTGCTTCTAAAGTTCTTCTGTAGGTGTTTATTTATTAAAATTGAAATAAAACGTTAATCTTTATTTTTCACACTACTTGTTTCAGGTGTTGACGTGAATGACTTGTCGAGCCTTCTAAGTGAGGACGAATCCACGAGTTGGCAGTCTTCGGAATGCGGAAGCTACCTGACTCCGGTTCAGAATCAACACAGCAGTTCTGAGAACACGCAGAAAAAATTCAAAGAAACGTTGAGCCATTTCGCCGATGTCATGCATTCTCTTCAGACGTAGTTTTTTTTTTTTGCATTTGAGATTTGTTTTTGATTGAGGTAGTTTTTATTTAACAGTAGCTGGATGTTAAAAAGTGTCGTGTAATCTTTAACGTAAAAAAAGTACCAACAATATCATAAAATTATTGCTTTATCTCTTTTAATATTCACTTGTTTTTTTTTTCTTTTAGATAAAAATGACTAATTAATACGGTTTTAAATATTTTTTATACTATTTATTATCTTAATTTTTAGTTTGAATTTCGTTTAGTAATAAATTTTTTATGTCATGGTTGCAAAATGTTTATCTCAAAATATTTTTGTGATGAATCTGCACTACTGATACTGATATTAAAAATTTTATATCAACTTTTTCTGTTTACTAAGATATATTATCTTGCAATTATTGTTTTAATATATTATAGAAAAACATAAATTAATATTTTTTTACTTTTTGTTCTGAAAAGTACGTTGACTGTTTGTTTTGTAAAATCAATTTTTTTAATTCAACGGGTTTTTATAGTACAGAATAATATTTTTTTTGTAATGATAGGTGTTCTTAGTAAACATTAATCTGACAGAATAAAAATAACAATACGGGTCAAAGAGATCAGTAGTTTTTACAGATTGTATTAAAAAATTTTTAAGTGCTATCAATTTTTTTTTTATAATTAATTTTTATTTTAGACCTCTTTTTTTGTACGCATATAGTCGAGCTTATACGTATGTTTTTTTTTTAATCGTTAATATTAAGTTTTTTACCCTTGGTGACCTTAGGGCTTCGATCAGCGATTCTTAACCTGGGGTAATTTTTCTTTATTACATATAGTGTAAATTAATGTTTATTAATTGTCTATTTAGTTTATAAGTTGTTTAACTGTATTTTTTTATAAGGTTAATAAACTCTTTAATGTTTACGATTCATTATATTTAATAAGCTTTAAGTAAAAAAAGTTTTTTTTTTCCCCTCAAAACTAAACACTATTTTGTACATTGGAGGTAAATTTAGTAATAACCTTCCAAAAAGGGGTAAAGCATGAAAAAGTGGTTAAGAACCACTGGCTTAGATTATCATAACTTTATGAAAACATAGAAAAAGATCAAATTTAAGTATAATAAAGCATAAAGTTCTAAAATAACAACTTTTATTTGTAATGCTTGTTACATGTTTAAAAAAAAATTAGTAAATAAGTATTAATTTTATTCCTCATCCATAAGTTATAAACTCAGTAATGGACAAGTTTCAGTTTTTTTTAGTAATTTAACTTTAATCACCTAAAAAATATATAATTTTTTAAGAAAAATCCTAAACAATTAAACTACAACAACATTTTTTTAATAATTCCGTTTAAAAGATGACCAGAATAATTTTGTAAACAATATAAAACTTTCAAATTATGTTTTAATTTAATAAAACTTTTGAATACATTCCTTAAAAAATTTTAATTGCATTTAAGAAGCTACTTAAATTGTTTTAAACGAAATGACTACTTTAACCTGTACTTTTCTCAACATAATTATGAACACGGAAGTTAGATTTGACAGTTAAAATGCGGATAACAGTTTAACTTCCTACTTCTATATTTCTACTATATACTACTATATTTCTAAAACTGAAAATAAGACAGATATAAATGTAAAGAGCATTCTGAAAACCACTAGCCAGTTTAAAAACGTAACATATTAATGCATAAATGCTATCAGAAAAACTTTACTAGTATGAGTTTAATTCTGCTACAACACCGACTTTTCCCATTAACAAAATTTGATGGCGGGGTAAAATAATGAACGAAAAAAAAAGATCAACAGTGAATCAAAATGGTTTAGTGCTCTATTGACTGCTTACACTAGCTGCTGCCGAAGCTTGATCCACAGAAAGTCTACGGATTGGTTGGAGTGCAAGACATTGAGTTCATCTCAGCCTTTCTATCGTCTTGCTCCCAACAAACATAGTTTTTCTAACGAACTTGCTTCAAATTTTAACTCAAGTAGCTTTAATATGTCAGCATGTATTTGAAGTTTCTGTTTTTGATGGTTATGATATGTTTTCAGTTACTTTATAAAGGCCGAGGATGTCGTTTGTTAAACTCATCAGCATAATAAAGTCTTTTTTTCTAGGTTAAAAAAAATGTTTTCAGTGTTAGGCCTGTATAAGTAGCAGAAATTATGTGTCATTATGTCAACAGTGGAAATTTTATTTACGGTGCTATGATATTATTAAACTGAGTTTTTGTATCACCTGAACTTGTACAACCAATCTTCTTTGAACAAAATACAGCTAAATAAAACACAAGAGGTCTCAGAGTTACTAAAAAAATCTTTTTTTTTTCACAATAGTGCGACCAAATCATAAATGATCTATTTAAATTTTTTTGCATCACTTTCACAGCCCTAAATCTGAAAATTTAAAAGTAGTTTCCATGTTTTTACTGTATTTGTAACTGTTTAAAAGCTTTAGATGGAAAAACTGAATTAGCAAGTATATTTTAACTCTATCAGAAATATAATAAAGTAATTTCAATGAGTCCTAGCCCCTTTTGAAGCTGCTTCTTTATTTTTTGATTAAATCATAGTAACATAACAGAGAAATCAGTAGTAAAACATTTTTTATCAGATCTTTAACAAACCTCGTAATAAGATCCGACGAATTTAAATCAATAAAAAGTTTAAATAAATTAAACAGCGATCTTTAAGTAATATATATTATTTCTTTTAAATGCGGATAAACAAACTAACATAAAAAAATTAAATCAAAAACTTCTCTTAGATTATTTACATATAAAGTTCTATAATCAGTATTAAACATATTAACTTATCAAAATAAACGCATTAAACATGTACTTAAAACATGTATTGTATTGGCAATGCTTTAAAAGTATGATTTGTTTAAAAAAAAGTGAAATTTTATAATTATTAGTTATTTACCTTCTTTGTATGTTATCAACTAAAGATAACAATCAAAATTAATATAGATTTACACTTTTTTGAAACTCATCAAAAGATAAAAACTTTAAAGTTACAAAGTTGTAAAAAAATCAAGCTTTTTAATAAATTAAAAGTTGCTTTTATAAATATACGAAAAAAATGGAATTTATGAATTACACGTGCTATTGATTTACTGCTTATAATAATGAGTTTTTTTACACACAAACACTAATTCTTAAAAGTTTAATTTAGTTTATTATCTCGAAAAATTTACTTCAACATGTTAAGATAATAAACTTACTAGATTTCAAACTTATAAGTTTTTAAGTTATAAGTTTTGTTTTTTCAACTTGAATATTTGTTATCGTTTTTAAATAATAAATAACTACATCAATAAATGAGCGACATACTGAAAAATATGGGAACGGGTCAAATATGCACGAAGACACTTTTACACGAAGGGAAGTTTTTGTAGAACACCTTTTCGCACGAAGACACTTAAAAATAGCTTAAATATATAACTTAAAGAAAAACAAAAAAGAAAAAAAATATAAAACGACCGAGGGTATGGGGTAACAGTGGTAATAAAAACAAAATAAATAAAAATTAATATTAAAAATAAAAATAAAATTATAATACAAATTTCCAACCCGTGCAAAACTGTCTAATGGGAAAATTAAAATACGGCAGAAGTTCTAAAAATGGCAATTCTGGAAAAAGCGTTGATTCAGTTGCTGTTTGATGAAAACTATAAAACTTCGTACAAAACTCATGGCCATCAGGTTTTAACGAGTTTTACAAATATTTTTTTGAGTTTTACGAAAAGAATTTTGAACTGCAAGCATAGTAAAGAACGTATCTGATTTTAAAGTAGACGATTTAATTAAACTTGGGTTAAAATCAAAATGCTAAATGACAGTATCTTTTACTGGAGAATGCCATGGTTACACATTAGTCGATGTACGCGATGATTTAGTTAAACTTTATAATCCTAACGGTAGGACATTCTTAAATTCTAAAAAGTTAATTTTAGAAAAAGTAGGCTGGCTTCTTATTTTTTACTTAAAAAAAACCTAAAAATAAAACCTCTAATTAAACTTAAGGATACTTGGTTGAATGATAGCTGGTCTACAAGGAAAATTAAAGGTAAATACATAAAGTAATAAGATTTGATAGTTAACGAAGATGAAACAGATGTCCTCGAGAAAGTAATATAGTCGGATAAGTTCTCGAGTGATAAATGTACTCGAGAAAGCAAATAGGAGAATGGGACACGTTCAAAGTCCACCCGCGATCAAAATCCACACGCGTACAAAATTCACCCGATCAAAATCCACCCAGTCAGATTCGAGAACCGCTTACCGATCGAGGTTTTGGTTAGGGGTAACAGTAATAGTGAAAAACAAATAAATTATAAATAAATAAAATGCAAAAACATAAAAAAAAAAATAAACAAAGAAAATATTTTAAAAAATTGGGTGGATTTTGAACGCCGGTGGATTTGATATATAGTATACCAGGAGAATAGATATTATATATTCTATTTTTGATTCGGGTATGGTTAAAAAATGCAATGCAGCTGATATTTGTCCAAATTCGATTAAAGCGAACTTGAATCGTAGAAAATACACAATAATGATTGAAATTGAAGACTGTACCAAAACTGAAGGTCGTGAAATCTGCTTAGAGTACATAAAAAATGGTGGATACAAATTTCTTTTTCGGTTAGCTGCTTCTAAACAGTGCGTTATGGACAAAAATAATTTTCGCGTAGAGCTTACTCTTTTTATAAAAAACATTTACCAAGATGTGTTTAAGTTATTATATACTTTATATTATTTAATATAAATATTTGTAAAAGTATAAATACTTGCATTTATGTAGTGATCCAACAAATCCTAAAACTTTTGTTTATCATTGGCTTATTTAGGTGCTTTAAGAGTCCATTTCCATATATGGTCATTGTTGTCTAGCGACGAGTAACTGCCGCAAGCGTAAAATATTCTCTTAAGTTATATAATACTTATTTCTTTTACTTTATTTCTTTACTTTGTTTAATAAACTATTTACAAGTTCACTATGGAAAATTTCAAAATAGCTTAGTTTTTTTAAACATTTGGTAGGCCAGCGGTTTATGACCACTCTTGTTGTTAAATCTAGGTAAGAAGATAGTTCAGGGTTGCCAAATGTTTTTTTGCAAATTTTCTCCAAGTTTTAAAAACTTCCTCAAGGTTTTTAAAAGTACACAAGTTTTGGGTCTTTTTTAGTTTAAAGTTAAGTTTAAGGTGAGAAACTGTGTTAAATAGTATAAAAACATTGAAAAAAGACTATAAAGCTTACTAAATGTGTTTTTTAAATAAAATAAATTTTTAATGATGACGAAAAATTTTTATTTATATGATAGATATTTGTGTCAAATCGAAACTTTACCAATTAACATGTTGAAATTTGTTAAATAAAAATTCCATTTTTTTAGGTTTCCAGGTTTTTTTGCAACACTGTTAGTTTTTTTTGCAGAAGTTTTTATTTTTGTCAAAAAAATTGTCGCGCACAATATTTTTATGTGGGCTAGGTCCAGCCCGCGGGCCTTATATTTTTTTACTTCGCTTACGATTATGTACTAGGATTTTGATAATTTGTTATAATGAAATAGTTTATTGATTTTCAGCTAAGATATCCTTGTTATAGAAATTGGGTTGAAAATACAATGCTTGCAGGTGTAATTTAGGTTGCAACTAAATTTTTAATGATAACATAAAAATAAAGTACTAAATAAAGATATGATAGAAAGAGGAAACGTTTCAAAATACACGAAGACATTTTTGAACGAAGGGTCAAACATACTCGAAGGAACACTTTTGCTCGAAGAAACTTTTGCACAAAGAGCCATTTTTGCACTTTTGTAAAACATAAACTTTGCATGTATTATAATCTGGAACTAGAAAAATAATTATACAACTTTAACTTTAAAGCATCCTACTAACTACTTAAGCAAATTAGTCTGTTTAAATGATATTTTTAATAAGCTGTATATTCAAAAATATATATAAAGGATTGTCATTACTTTAGGTGAAATATTTTTTTCTGAAATCTTTAAAACAATCTTAGTAAATCTGGCTTTGTCATAAAATGTATTGTTCTGACTTTTCAGTGTAATTAAGATTGACTATAAAATTGTTTATAAAATACTTAAAAACAGTTAGACCAGGGGATTGTTTTTTTTTTGGTAACACTATTTTTTATGTTTAGTTATAAATGGTTTCTGAAATAGTTTTTAATGAAATACTTATAAATTTGAAGTAATGAATAATAAAGTATTAAATAATTTGTTTATTATGGTGTAAGTAGTATTAAAAAAAATAATATTTAATTAATAGTAATGTTTTTTTAGTAATCCATAAATACTTAAAGTTTAATTTTCTCAAAAAAGTATTTTAAAAAGAGTGTCTTGCTCAATAAGCTAACCAGGATAAGTAAATAAATTAGAACAATTTTAAAAGTCATGTAGAAAATAGTGTAAGTAAAAATTAGCAATTGGTTAAAACTTCAGTATAAAACAAAACAAATAATATTTTTGAAACAAGTACTAAAGAACTTTTAGCTAAGTTATATATGTAAAGTTTGCTAGTATTGTTAACTGTAGGTTTAAGTTCAAATTTAAAACAAAAACAAGTCACCAGTATCATACAAGAACTAAAAAATCCGAAGTAACTAAGTTAAAAATTTACAACTTTTGATTGAAAACTTAAATACTAGTTTATTTAGGTTTAACTAATTCAAATTTTAAAACTCGAAAGGTCAATTTAAGAGTTTACTGTTTTTTTTTATTAGTGTCTTCAAAACATTAAACTACATTTTAAAAAGTTGAGATATCACTACGTTATTGTCGTGGTCGATTAGTTGAAATAACATGGTAAAAATTTTGTAAACTAAAACTTAAAAAAAAGTATTAAAATACATAGTTCATCCAAAAATTTTTTTGGGAATCAGGTTTAATACGACCTTGATGTTATTACAATACATTGAAAAGAATTAAAGTCTACTCTCTACAGATAAATTTTCATCGAAAGAATAACAAGCCTACATTAATTCAAAAGCTGAGCTGTAGACTGAACTAAAGAATTCAATAAAGCTAGAATTCAAAACAAATTTCAAACTGCAAAATATTTATATCAATCTGACTCGATACCACAGAGTTTGGACATCTTTACAGTGTATTTTACACTGACTAAAAAAGCAACTGAAATAACATTAGAACAATTTAAATAAACTTTCACACATACCTTTACTAAACTAAAACTAATTCAATATTTGTTGATTATGATCAATTAACACAGTTTCATTTTGATATTCATATATACTATGTTGGCCTTTAACAGAATGTATAATACGACTGATAAAAATAAAGTATTAAGAAAGTATAAAATAAAGCGTATAATAACAATATTTTCTACGCATAAAAATGGTTTTCTTAGTAAGATACAAATATCTTCTATTTTGACTAAATCGAAACTATTACTACCAGTTGCGTGACGTGGCCTTTTTGTTAGGAGTAGATGCAGATTAACAATTTCAAAATAAAAAATCCCCTAGTTTGAAACTTATGATAAAAATAAGGTACTATGAAGAATATACTTTTTAAGAAAAAAACTTTAGGAAATTTGTTTAAATAAATCTTAAATCAAAAAAAAAACTCTTTCGTAACAGCTAACATTAAAATCCAAAACAGTTTTTGTAATAGCTCAAAAATAAATTGACATAAATAAACAAGTCTATAAAAATTTTAGTTTGATAATAAATAAAGTTAAAGCTTAAAATAATTGAATAAGTTTCCAAAAATTATAAATTATTCCAATTCTATAACATTTGAATTTTATAATTATAGAGTCTAAACCTAATACATTGTAAATGACTAGTTATTACTCGTCCAATGATTTGATCCCTGAATGTTTACAGTATCATTTACTAAAATAAGTAAAGTATCTTAGGATTATTTGTTTATTTAAAGGCAAACTTGTTTAACAAGATTGTTAGTTTAAAAAAAATTAAGTATATTATATAGTTAAAAAATAACATTTTTATTTTTATTTTATTACAACTATAAAAAGCTGACCTGTTTTAAACGATTTTTAACTAGATTTACTATTCTCTACAGTTTTGAGCTTAGTAAGTATATGGCTATATATAAAGAAACAAAAGAATTTTTAGTGATTTAGGTTTTAGATAAAAATAAGTTTAGACGTGTTTTGAAATTAAATCGTTTAAAAAAAACTTTTTATATTTTACTATACTTTTACGAAAACATTTTTAATAATCTAAGTGCGTTTGCGACAGTAACGCAAGTAAACTTAAAAGACTCGAGTCGTACAACTACAAACTTCAATTAATTTTACCGAAATAACGTTAGACATAAAAACTTTAATCTGATTATTTTTAGTTTGAAAATTACACAACTTATGCAAAACATAACATTTTAAGCACAATGTACTAATGTAATCTTATGCAAAGAATTTTTTTTCTTTTATTAACGTTTACTACACACAAAAAATGTTGGTAAAACAAGTTATTTAAAGCATTGGAAATTTTAATATCTAGAACTGTTAGCCACTTTCGAAAACTTTAAATACTTTAAAATTCCGTAGTAAAATTTGATTTTAAAAAAACGTACTTGAAAACTTACTTCTGTTGTTATTTAAATTAAACTCCTAAAGTTAATTTTCTATACTATTGTTTTTATTGTTACCGTAATCGTTACAAACAAACATTATTATATTGTTAACCCAATATAAAGAATAGTCTGAAAATAAGAACTTAATACTTTCAAATAATTATTATTGTTTTAAGTAAACATCTAAAACCAGTTAAAATATTTTGCTCGCTGAAAACTTGCATTCAGGTTGTCAACATAGTTCTAATTTATATAACAGGAGTTCAAATGTATGTTATTATTTTAATTATGGAAATAATATCAGTTCACCTAAATCAAATTGTTTAATCCAAGTAAACAAACGCACAATCCACTTTGAAACTTAATGGAAATCCGAAATGTTCATATAATCTCTCGATTTTTTCAATTAGAGAAATGAAAAAAAGTCCATACGAATGCTTATAAAGACCTCAACTTTAATAAATACTTTTTTTCTTAGCAGCTAGTAAACATAAGTCGTAACAACAGCGGTGTTTATCAAGAAAATGATTTTGAAACTCAGTCAAGATATTTTTAATCATTATGTTTTCACTTTTATATTTTGCTGCGCTCGACATTTAAATAATAACGCTTCGTTTCTACTGCTTTTATTTTAGTTTATGTTTTCATGTCATGTATAAGTTTTTAACACTAGCAGATTTAATTTTCGCTAAAAAAAAAAACAATGAAAAATATTTCTCAACTTTCAATGAACTCAACCAGCTCTAACTTGATCGATCCCGATTTCAACCTTACTGTACCTGATTGCAACCTGGTCTCACCTTCCACCTTCGACACGACAGTACTCCCCACCCTCCACTTCCTCATATTCGTTGTTGGCGTGCTCGGCAACGGTTTGGTCCTCCTAGTGGTGGGCAGGAGCGTTTTAGGTAGGAACAAGTACGGTTCGAAGGCGTCCGTTACCAACGTGCTGGTGTTCAACTTGGCGCTGGCCGATCTCATCTTCGTCGCCACGCTGCCGTTTCACGCCGTTGAGAAGATCAAGGTGAACAGGTTCGTTGGGGATTTGTTTTCTTTTGATTACTGAAACATTTCCTTTTTGCATAAACATCCGTAAGAGTTTTGTATATTTTCCATAAGATTGATCACTTTTAAAATTATTTGATGCAGTTTTTGGAGTAACTTTTAAAGTAAAATTTTAACAGATAAATGTTTTTATTTTTTTTCATAATCATAAATAAAAAGGAGAAAGACAGAAAGGTAGTTAAAGCATACTCTATTTCTTAGTTTAGAAAAATTGTAAGTTTTAACAAAAACACTAAATATAATAAATGCAGCAAATAATCAAAATAAGGTGAACAGGTTCGTTGGGGATTTGGTGATAAAATATTTTTTTATCAATTTTTTTACTTTAACAGTTGCATACGTAAAAGCTTTTACAAGTTTAAGTTTATTGAACAAAAGAGGAAACAAAAAAATAAAAAACTAATAATCTAAGGACTGTCGTGTACGAAAAAATCTCTCAGTCATAACTTGAAATAGATTATTTGTTTAGTAGTAGCTTTTAAAGTAAACAGCTTTTATAAACTTTGCTAATTGCGATCATCATTTTACAAGGTAGAACTAGTTTTAAAGTATCAAAAACATACTTATTTGCTAGGTTTCTAAAATTTTAAGTATTATAAAAATATTTACCATTCAATACTAGATTAAGTTATGAAAAGTATTAGAAACACTACTTGTTTTTTTATAAAACTGATAGAGATTTTTTGTAGATTGTTGCGACAAAAAAAAAATTTTTTTTAACAAAAAGAAAAAAGAGTGAATTAACCTTTTAAATAAACTGATATCAAGTAGAAAAAAATTTCAAAAATGTAACTTTTTATACAACTTCAGTTTTGTCGAGTTTTGATAGCATTTTAATCTTGAAATAAAATAATTAAATAACGGCCTTATGTTTCAAGTCAACAACTATGTCGTTAATAATTAAACATAACAATTAAAATATGAATTAATAATAATATAATAATGTAAATAACATGTTGTGTATAAACAAAACTCTACATTCAACAACGGTTATTAAAGGAGACTGTTACAACAAGTTTTTATTGAAAAATTTTACAAAGAAACAGTAATAAGTTTAGACACCTACCATAATCGAAGTATATGAACAAAGTTGTATATTCTTGAAACAAAAAAAAATTATATAAACCAAAGAGTTATGACAAAACATAAAAACTCAATATAAATTAATAACTTAAAATTTAAATAAGTATAAAGCTTATAATAGCTTAAATAAGTAAAAAAAATTACATTTATAAATGGAACAATAAAGTGTATAAAGTGTTAAGAAACAATTTCCTGCATTGCAACACTTTGAAAAACAAAACCAAATTTTATTAAAAGTATACTTAAAAACAATAAAGATAATACTGAATACTTATTTTTAAAAAGTACTGAAAAAACTGATTTTAGAATTTTTAAACCAATAAACAAGTTATTTTTAAAAAATTAAAGAAACAAGTTTCGACAAAAACTTCACAAATTATTACTGACATGACGTGATTCTAGCGGTAAAATTGTTTTTCTCCTTTTAAACTTTTATTGAACATTAAATTACTTCCAACTTCATGCTTTCTGAAATTTTTAAATTAGTTTACAGAAACTTTCATAAAATTTTCAATTCAATTAAATACTTCCTTTTTATTGTATGTTAATTTTCTTACTTATAATACTTACTTTAAATAACTTAAAAGTTAAATTTCTCTAAAAACATTGTAAAATTTAGATTTTTTTTAGTTTTCAAAAATTTCAAAAATTAAATCTTTTCAGCTATACATGATAGGAATATCTAACAAATTGAATAATTTTTTGGTGTTTTGATCTATTAGGCTTAAGATACACATTATATCTTTAATAAAACTCTCGAAAAAAACTATAAGTTATGCCTTTTTTTAATGTTTAAAAGGTTTTCGCTGTATAAATCAAAAATTCCTAAAATAACTGTAAAAACTATTTAAGTTAATTAAACATCATCATTTTCTTTCACTAAAAACTTTCAACTAACTTAGTTTAAAT
Source organism: Thalia democratica (assembly GCF_965202585.1). NCBI lineage: Eukaryota > Metazoa > Chordata > Thaliacea > Salpida > Salpidae > Thalia > Thalia democratica. The sequence goes on along the minus strand of NC_139173.1, from coordinate 21,543,395 downwards.
AAGTTATTTCTTAAAACAGCAAGTTTGTAAAATTTCTAGGAACGTTTATTTATATCACTTGAAGTTTGATATATCATCAAAAATTTCTTTTTAAAAACAAATGGTTATATGTTCTTAAGACGTAAATATGAATATATTTTCATTTATTCTGAAAATAATTTACTACTTGAACTTAACCTTTTTACAACGATACTAGGGTTTCTAAATAAATATAAGTTTAATATTTTTACGAAAAATTGACAAAAATAAAGAAACAATACTACGAAAATCTTTATATAAAGCTCAACATAGAAAAACTTGTTTATGTATTTAAAACTTATAATGTTTCTTAATTAATTTTAAGTAAGTTTTAAAATGAACTAAAGTTGAATAGAATTTTTTGAGAAAAAATACAAACAAATTTAAAAATAATATTTTATAAAGTTACCATTCCGTAACTGTTACCTACTGCATTATCACATTAAGAAAATTTATTGCAAAATACTTTAAAACGGTTTTTATTCAATCTATAAGATAGAAGTTTGCGATTCTTTTAAATCGAAGCTGTTAAGAGAAAGCTGTGTATTAATAAAATCAATAAGTTCGATTTTAAACAACTTAAATGTTTACTGCGCATCGAAAGCAGCGAGCAATATTATTCTTTATATTTCAATTTTCATCAAGACTTGGACGTATTGTCACTGTAAAAATATAAGTGAGCTTAATTCTTATAAAACAATTATAATGGCCTCAGCGTAGAATAAATTAAGGTATATTGCTAGCTACTTACTAATTAAATGTTTTTCAATAGTTTTTGAATACGTTGTAATTTTTTTGTATTTAAAAACTTAGTTTTTCAACTTATAAAAATAAATTAGGTTAAAAGTAGCTTCTAACGTTTGTTTACTATATACTAATAAAAAGTTTAAATATATTTTTAACTATATTAAGTTAACTTGTGTATTTACGCCAATCGTAAAAACTTTAGTCTTAATTAACTTCTACAAGCCAATGAAAATTAGTTTCTATGGAAATAATTCTTTTTTAATATTTTTCTAATAGAAACCACTACAAGTTGTAAATTAGTCGTACTTCGTTATTGATGTTTAAAAAAAACTTTATAACAAACATATTTTAATGAAAATCATACAAAATAATTACTAAGTTAAACATTTTAAATACTAAATTTTAAGTTGCAAAGTTTTAACTAACAAATAAAAAAACAAATCATTATGCTTAAAAGTAGTACAGAGTGTTTATAAAAAAATCATAATTGGATTTAAGTTTTTAGCTGTAGACTAATAGGTAAAAATAAATGCTTGCTAAAAAAAATATAAAAAATAACAAAAGCGCTAAGACAACTGATATTTAATAAATTATAAAAAAAACTCTACTTCAATGCGGTAGAAATTTAAACTGCTTCAAATTTCCAAGATCTCATGTTAAAACCAAGTCATAAAGAAATTTATTAAATTAGTTGTTGAAACAGGTTTAACAAAAGAACTGACTTAAAATGAAGTTTCACGCAGTTAAGAATAATTATTTCGATCGATATTCTTGAAAAGATATTCCGTTTGAACAAGATTCGCTCAGCGGTGATGGTAACTGTGTGAATTTTGCAATAATAATAATTTTTTAACTACAACCTTCCGCACAGATGGATATTCGGGATGGTGGGCTGCAAGCTGGTGTCCTACCTCACCCTGGTCAACATGTACGGGTCGGTGTTCTTCCTGGTCGCCATGTCCATCGACAGGTTCCTTGCCGTGGTGATGGCGGTGCGGGCGAGGCAGGTGAGGAACTACAGGAACGCGTTCTTGTGCTGCTTGTTCGTGTGGGTGGCCGCCGTCTCCATCGCTTCGGAGGCGCTCGTACTGAGGAACGTCGAGGAGGTTGGATAAAAAAAATGTTTTGGTTGAATAAGTAGCACTTGACAGACATGGTGAAAAGCACTGTGCTTAGCGTTGAAAAATTCCCGGCAGTAGGATTTAGCATAGCTTTAGTAATATCTTCAAGCACTAAACACAGTGCTTTTTACCAAGTCTGGTGATTTGTGTTTTGTTTTAGTGCGTCAAAGTATTGGTTCAATAGATGAAGCGCTTGAACTGAAATATTTTGAGAACTAGTTACTTTGTAGTTTGTTTTCTAGATAATTTTATGATTGAATTTTTATGAGATTTAATCGTAATGATTAGCTTTGTAGGTTATCTAAATTTAAAAATATTCTAAAACTTTAGTGAGAAAAAATGTGTGTTTTTTTATATGTAAACACGTTGAGTTGTTAGTTAAATTGATGTAGCACTTGGACTAAAATACTAACAATATTTTTAGAACTTTTGTTTTTTTATTCAGAGAATTTATGTTAAAGTTTCAATTAATGGTTAAATAAATCCTGTTAGTTATATTTTGCTGGCAAGAAAGGTTTTTTTTTTAACTTAACATTAGCATTTAGATTACGGACTCTATAGACGCTTGCATAATGGATTTTAAAACTAATTTTTTTCAAAATATTTAATGTTCTTATTTTTAAAATAGTTTAAATTAACTTGATATTTACTTTTTTTGCTAGCTATTACGAAAAAAGTTTTCTCGTTATTTGATAGTGTATTTAAATACAAAGTATAAGTTTTACAATTTTAAATGTGTAAACTTTTGAAAACTTAAGCTGAAGATTTTCAAATGTTTATATCTCAACTTACAAACAACTCATTAATCAATAATTTTCCAAACAAACAGCAAAGAGGCTGTTTGCAGTAAAGGGTCAGAAACTAAACTTTAAGAACGGTTATTATAACAGTCAAATAAAATGCAATAATTCTGTTTTATTTAAAAGAAAAGCTATAATGTGTAATTTTACTGAATAATAAGTTCATATAATCCAGGGCTAAATTTTTGACTTTAAACGTTTTAAAAACAACTTGTTTTTGTAAGTAGAGTAGATTTTTTAAATTAAAACGTTTTACTTAAATTTAGCTATTTTGGTAAATATCATATTTTTTGGCTTTGAAATTTTCTTTTAAATCTAAATGTAGAAATGAAGAACAATTGAAAATTATAAAAATATGATGAAAATTTTAATTGATTTAACGGAAAAAATCTGATACAAACGCATTATAATATAGTTTTATTTGTATATTGATAGGAAAAACTGAAATTTAACTATAGAATAAAGTAAAACAGTATTATTGCAAAATCTTCCTGTAAAGTACAAACTAGCCTTTATAAAAAAAACAATTTGTAAAGTTGTTTTAAAGTTTAATTTTTTTTAGCATAGAACAAAAATGTTTTATCAAAAGTAAATAATAAATGCTTATTTATGAAAAAAAATATTTTACATATTTCCAAACTCAAAGTAAGTTTTTCAACAGGAAGCATTAACATTAATTTAAACTAATAACGGGCTTTTACTACTTCTACCGTTAGCACTAGTTTAAATTCAAACAAGATTATTCAAAACTTTCACAGTTAAAATTTGCGTGGAACTCGAATGAAATAATTTCATTTCCGAAGCCTTTTGTTTTTTTCTGCTCTGTTATCAGCTTTGTAAATCTATTATAATGCAATTTCTGCCGCATGTTAAACTTTGCTAAGACATTGAGTTTAGTGAAATATTTATTTTTTATTTTTTATATATTTTTTGTAAATTGAAAATATTTCTTTAAAAATGTTTCGTTTATATTCTTCTATGAAAAAATTCACTAATCTTTATGAGCTAATATCACATGGTTATATAATTCAGCAGTATAGTGAAATTAAACATTGCCTAAATAATCAGTTGGATATTTTTCAGTTTCTTAAAAGTGGACAGAACTTTTCTATATATTCATTAACACGTCAGTATCTGTTATTAGTCTACTGCAGTTGATTTACAAAAATTAAATAAACAACAAAAAATAGTTTTGTGCTAAAAAACAAATTTAGAAATATGAGTCTTTTCAACTGAAAATAAATATGCTTTTCGTTTCTCACCAAGTTCACGATCTAATGAAAAAAAAAAAATGGTTGAGTATATTTAAAGTCAAAATTTTGGCTATTTCAAATAAAAGAACTTATAGCTATAAACAAAACTTAACTACTGAACATTTACCAGAAAAAGTAGTCGTAAACTAAATCAATAGTTTCAAAAATACATAGCAAAATCTGAAATGTGCATTAAACAATGTGGTACTTAGGGATTATAAACAATTTTTCATAGATAAACTATAAAACAAAAGTATATGAGAAGTTTGCTCTTGACTGTTTATATTGATAAAAAACTATTCAGTCTTTTAATACTTTTTATACGTCAAAAATTTTAAAATACACGAAAGTTCAATACGTGCTTATTCGATAGTTTACAAACTATTCAAGACAAAGTTATTGCTTTTTAATAATTGAATTCTTTGAAAACTTAGTTTTATTACAAGTATATATTACACTTTGGTATGAATTACTTCAAAGACTGAAAATTTAATAGTTGTTATGTGACATTTAACACTATGAAAATAAAATTGAACACAATAGTTTGACATATTAGCAATTTACATACTCTATACGATTTTATTTTAACTTTCTTCCCAATCCAATAAACTGAACGATATTCAACGTTGATTTTTAATATTAGTTTGTAGTTATATAAAATCTAGTGATACAATAAAAACTGTACTGAACTGATGTTTTTTAAAAACCGCTGATTAATAATACATAACTGGTATGCCAACATACATACACTTAGAATAATTCTTTATGAATAAATTATTTTCTGAAACTCCATTTTATAACCTTACATAAAATCTGTCAAAATTTTATTTTCCAATATATTTTTTTCTTAAATAAACAACTGCTTATATAAAATACTGTTCAATCACAACTTTAAAAATCCAAATAGTTTTGTAACATTATTTAGAGTACATAAAAAATTGTTGTATTTATAAGGGTTATACTCAAAATTTTTAAAATTTGAAGTAATATCAACTATGATGTTTTTGGTTTATGAAAATGATAAACACTAAGATATTCTTGTGTTTATGAAACTCTTTTTCATTCTGAATAAATCCCACAATGTTGGTAAAAACAAACATTTACTTCTTATAGCTTCAACTTCAATATGTTCAAATTTTAACTACACTTTTAATAGTACTTTAGGCTATTTTTTCAATGTTTTACACATTAAATTCTGGTTTCAAAAGTGATTTTTTAGAAAAAGAAAGTATACAAATAATTAAGTCATTTTTATCTAAGAGAAAATCTTATATTACAAAATTTTTTGTGTTAAAGTTGTTTGAGATGACTTTAACAATTTAAAACAAAATAAAAACTTTATATTTACTTTTTGATAAAATTAACGACTTGCTTATTATAACTTTTACTGAAGAACAAATTACATATGCCTAACAACTTTAAATAATTTTTACAAAAAAAATACGAGCAAAGATCGAATAATAAAAAACTTTAACTAGATTTTGCAAATCTGCAACACAATATTTTTTATCAATATTCAGTTTAAACGCACATAATATGTCGGTCAAAAAGTATATTATATTATAAATGTATTTTAAAACACAATCGTTACAAAACAAATAAAACAAAAATAATTAACTTTTTTTTTAATTAAAAGATGATAATATACAATAGTTCATTCATAACCAAAAAACAAAGATAAAAATAACTAATATAAAATTCACTAATATACTACCAAACATGCCCTGCCCACTAAGTTTTATTTTAAAACTTTTTATTTTATATACTTTAACTTATTTTGTTTGAGATAAAAGAAAACAGTTTTTTGATCCAACTCAATTCAGCTGCGGTATGAAGTGCACTTTTTGCCAATAAAATAAGCTTTTTATTTTGTAAAATTTAGACTGAACTCAATTATATCAAAAGTATCTAATGTATGACAAAAAAACTCTCAGATCCATCCGGATTGCGGGCTGAGGTGCACGTGGCAGTTCTATGACGTCACGTGGATGAACGTCCACCTGTTCGCCAGGCTCTTCATCGGCTTCTTCATTCCCATCCTCATCATCTGCACCTGCTACCTGGTCATCTTCGTCAAGCTGCAGAGGAGAGCTTCGAACAGCGAGATGTCGCTGGGAGCCACCATACTGTCCAAGAAGCAGAACAGGGTAGGTTGTCGTTGAAGTTGCTTTCAGTCAATAAAATTAACAATAAACTTTAGGGACACATTCAAAATCCACCCAGTCAAATTTAAGAACGGCTTACCGATCGAAGGTAAGGGTTAGGGGTAACAATAACAATAAAATCAAAAAAAAAAGCAAAAAAAAATAAATATATAAATAAAGAAAATATAAAAAGATCAGGTGGATTTTAAACGCTGGTGGATTTTGATGGTATACCAAAATTTAGTACCGATTTATAATAACAAGTTATATGAATTAAATTGCAGCGTGTTAACTTATTTTCAATTTATTTTATTAAACAGAATTATTATAGGATAGAGAGCAATTTCAAATTGACTTAAAACACTTCAGATTAAAAAGCTTGAATGAATTAGAATTTTTAATAAATAGCAATCGTTAATTTTTCTTTAGTAATATTGTAAATAAATAGAACTGTATGTTTTATGGACTAATTTTCAAAGTTACCTAGAAACTATAACTAAAGTTAATTCGGACCAATTATTCATAACATGTTATGAAGATAGAATCGAAGGGTATCAAATTAACTATAGAGACAGTAAACTTTGTTTTAGTCTTTTTTGTTAAGTAAAAATATAAAAAACAACATTCGGTGTTTTTGAAAAGCATTTTAATAATCGTAAAACTTTTCTTAAACTGTTTCAAACAGAATTGTGTTTTAATTTTATTTTTTCAGCTTTTAAAACATCAAAACCAGACTTAATCCAAAAGCTTAAATCATATACCGATCATTTACTAAAGTATGAAGTAAATCTCTAAACGAGTGGTATAAAACTTTATTTTAGTACTATATTGTACAAACATTTATTTGGTATTAAAATGCTGCTTGTTTTATCATAAGTAAGGCTTAATTTAATATAACTAATGCATCTAAAAAAATTGAGCTTCTGTTCTTAGAACTACTTACATTTATTAAACACTTCGTCAATGGCGCTATCTATAGTACATAGAAACGTCATTAGTTTTGTTAAACCAATTACCTTTCAATTTTTATTTTTATAAAACTAAATCTAAAATTTAAACTTAAAATACATTAACATATTGAATTAACTTTCTTTTAATGCATAAAACCTTCTTTATACCTCTCAATTATTAAAACTATTTATTTTTTTATGATTGTTTTTAAGGTTACTAAAATAATAACAGCAGTCTGTAATGCGTTCATCGTCTGTTGGTTACTTAACGTTACTAAAGAATATAGTAAAGTTAAAAATGAGTGTTGTACCAGTTATTCTTAGGACTAAATTAAACATGTTTTTTTTTTTAATTTTGTTACTTAATTATACGTTTTTAAACTAAGGTTATACTTTCAAAAAGTAATCTTAACAATATTTAAAATAATAGTTGTAATGTACTATGCAAATCAAAATCAACGGAGTTCTTAATAGGTGTTAGTACTTTAAAGAAAAGCACACGTTTTTATCTTCTTATTTAAGAGCACTTAAATTATTAAAAACTCCGTCGAATTCGCTGTTTATAGAACATGGAAACTTCGTTACTTTTAATAATCAAACACTTTTCAAATTCAACTTTTTATAAAAATAAACCTATAACTTTATTTTTGTGAAACTATATTTTATTTTTTAGCTTAAAATAGATTAATATAACAATTTACTTAAGTTTAATAAATATGTAAATTTTTAAACACATTAATTATTAAAACAATTTATTTTATTATTATTGTTTTATAGGTCACTAAAATGATAACAGCAGTTTGTAGTGCGTTCATCGTCTGTTGGTTACCCAACGTAATTGTCAACAGTTTATTTATGGCTAAATTCAAGCTCAACTTAAGCGTTAGTTTATACATATTAAGTATTTTGTTCTTTTTATTGGAATCTAAAAAAATTGTTTAACGTTCAATTTCAGCTATTAAAGATTTTCAATAAAATGTTTGTGCATTTATATTCAGCAAAATTTTTTCATAAAAGTTAAATGATTTTTGTAAGTATAAGCTAAGAGTACTTCTATATATTTTTTAAATTACAACAAAAATAGGAAGCTCATACTTTTTTTAAGTGGTAATTTACTTAAAATTTATTCAAAAATTTTTTGTTAAATATTTTTTTTATTGTAAGAAATTTATATTAATACATAAAATATTCTTTAAACAAGTTTGAGTAGTAACTATTACAATTTAATACTTGTATAGCTTAAGTTTAATGTATTACTTTAGTTTCCATAACTATTTGTTAACCATCAGTTTTTTATATTACTTAAAAAAATATTAAACCACTAAAATGGATTTTTAAATAAAAACGATACGTTTGCACCTTCCAAAGCTTGTTTGTGGACGTAGACATACGCCGAGTAGTCCAAGAGTTTTGTCTAACTCTTCTAGATGAAGTTTCAGACGTTCAAAAAAAATTTTATATTAATTGTGCATACAAAACAGTAACAAATTTAGTCATTTTTTTCGGTCGAAGATTTTACTTGAAATCATAAAACAAAAACTGTAGAATGTGTAAAAAGGTGTAATTTTAGATTAGTGCTTTTCTTAAGTAAAACTGCATACTAGACAATAAAAAAGATAAACAAATTTTAATATTTGATAACAAAAGGTCTATTTTGTAATTTTTTTTGAAAACAAATTACCTTGAAGGACTTAGATAAGTGTTAAGTTTACTAAAATTATCCCTATTATTACCTGCCTACTAAATTTGACTATAACTCAATTTGTTGTCTAAAATTCATTGGTTAAAACAAATAATGCAACTTACTTATTTAAATTTTGTATAAGCTTCAAGTTGGTTTGATTGCTACCTTTGTTGACTAAAAATTATTTGTCAAATTTAAGTTTATGCATATCAAAACCTCTATTCAGAATTTTTCCTAACAACTGTAGCCTAAAAAAAAATAATTTATAAATAAAAGTTAACTTTTGATTTTTTATGGTTGTTGCTGTTTAGTTTAGTATTTTGCGTCAAAAACTTTTATTTTTGCACCTTTTTTAATTACATTTTTTCTAATTCTGATTTTTTTTCTTTATCTTTATTTTAAAAACTGCCTTACTGTTTAACAATGAACCGATATGCAAAAAAAACCAATCCATAAAAAAACTATTTACAATCTTTAAAAACCTTAAAAGTAATACTCCATGACTTTTCAAAAGTTTGTTGAAAGAAAAAATAAGCGACAATTACAACTAACATAAAAAGTTACGATTAGGCAAAAAATAAAAAACATATCACAACATTTTAGTGAACAACTCCAATAATAAAGTATTGTTTACAAAGAAAAAAATATATATTTATTTGTTAAAAGTTTAACTTCATATTTATTGTAGAGAGACTGATTCTGTATTTCAGTCCTTAATCCACTAATAAGCTTCTTTTTCTTGAAATTTAACATTTAAACGTAGCTACATGAAGTTTATATCATTAATATAAGATTTTAAACTTAATGTGTATTTAGATAACTTATTTTTTTTGTCTTTATATACAGGATAAAACAATCAATTTAAACTTTAAAACATTTCGTTTCACTTTCTAATAACATGATAGATAGTTGCTTGACACACTGCAACATTGGTCGTAATTTCTTTCCAACGTTGCATATAAGCCTATATAGATTTAACGCGCTCTTACTTTACATTTTTTGTTATTTCGTACTTTACTGTCCTTGAAATATAAGCTGTTTAAAACAGAAAAATATCTTTTTTGGAAATTGTTTGTCTCATATTTTTTCTCTACGAAGCTTTTTATTTGACTGCGGAATTTTCTATAATGATTTTTACAAATTTTTGATAACAAACATAGAAAAAACTTGCCGTGGACAAAACTTTAAACTGTGTCCGAGTGGTGTGCGTCTCGATAACCGAAAGTTTTTTTTTTTGTACACTAGGTTCTAGGACTAATTACTATGAGCGCTTTTATTTGTTTTCCAACTAAAAATAACATTTAAAAAAATTACATTTAGACCATAATTTATTTTGAAGTACAAAGATAAATAAAATGTTACCTTTTCTTTTATCAATTTTGCTTCTTTTAAAGATTTTAAAAACCTTTATTTAATTAATAGTAAAAATTTTATATTCTTACTTCAATTTTCATAAATATTAGTTTTTCACCAAACATATGTTTAATATAATTACTAAAAATTTACTTTGTTTTAAGAAGTCGAAGTGTAGTATCAAAGTTATTGATATTACTACTTGATAAGTTTAAAAAATTCTAGTCTCAAAAACTTTTTAAGAATTAAGCAAACTTTACAACATTGTTTAATTTAGTTTATGAATTTTAGTTTTAGCTTTGTAATACAACTTTCTGTTTTAGTAACTGTATAAACTTAAATGCCCAGCAAATTTAAATGAAAACTGTCTTGATTATTTGACGTTAAAGCTTTTGACATGTATTGATTTATGAAATTTAATCAAAGAACAGTACTTTGAATTAAGCAGTAATTATAAATTATAGATAAATATCAAAGTTTCAAAAGTGAATTAGTTGTATGTTAATTCTAAGATAAACACTCAATCCATAAAGGGCTAATTTTAAAACAAAAGTAAAAAAATATTTTTTATCAAAATATAGTACAAAAACTTAGATAGCGTTCTTAAAAATCGTTGCATAAAACATTAATTTTTTGTTTAGTTAAAAATAACGTTGCATAAACTGTTTAATATAGTTTTTAACTGATTGTTTTTCAAAGTATCATTTTACGTAAATGACAAAATTTATTAGTTTTTTATATCAAAAAAAAACAAAAAAATTATATCTTTTTTTTTCTCATTCTAGAATTTTGCTACGATTAGCCTAGTTTGCGGATTTTCTAATTCTGCGATCAATCCAATCCTGTACGCATTTATGAAATCTGATGTAAGAGCGGAAATCAGAAAAATTGTAAGTTGTTTTTGTGTTAGTTCATTTTATATAGTTTGTTAGTTATTAATAAAATGTCTTGTTCCAAATTCTTTTTATTATTAAAAATTAATGCAGTATACTAAGCTGTAACTTAAAAAATATATGTATAACGTTTTACATTCTAGTCAGTATATAAATAGCAAGTTTTACAGATATTTATCAAAAATTTCTATAACATAAAACAATTACTTTAAAGAATTAATTTTAGTGTAATGTAGTACATAACGTTTAGATCTTGTAAATTAAGATTATAAATTTTTGCGATTTAAAGTAAAATACTTTTTTAACTACAACTTATGTAATCATCTGTAACAAACAAACGTCTATAAGTTGTCTTTTTTAAAAATAAAAAACATAAAAAATTAAGTTTAATATTTTTTGGAGAATCGAAAAAAATTTCACAGTGTCGACTTTTTAATTAAGTTTACTTGCTTGGTAACAAGGTTATGCTTCAAATAAAAATCAATATTTACTTCATGGATCATAATCTTGTTTGCAGAATGTATAAAATATTTGTGATTTTTCAATCTTTAAGCAAAAAAAGGGAAAAACTTGTTGAGTAATAGTAACCATAAACCCGTGGAACATTTAAATTTCTAATGCGCACTATTTCTGAAATTTAAAAACTAAAATTTTCCGTAAACTAAAACAATGATGTGTTTATGTTATAAAGCTAACATGGTGATTTTTCAAAAACAGATCATTAACATTTTTTTTTGCTAAACGTTGTAAAATAACTAACCGACCAAAAACTAAAATTCTAGTGAAATTTAAACTATCTTTAAAATCATAACTGTAGATGTGTTTTATACATTTATTTAATTGTTTAAAACTAGCTAAAAATCGATTAAAAAATCTATGAGAAAAAAGAAAGATTGATTAACATTTTATGAAAAGTACACTGGTTTTTGCTTAAATTGATCTCTTTTTTGCTTAACCGGCTATACTTAAGATTAATCTTATTAGTATCATAACCTCTGTTGTAACTTTGAGTTTTTTCGCGTTTGAAAATCCTGTTACAACAATCATAAGCGAGTACGGTGAAGCTATCTTTTTATAAAAAGATAATAAAGTTTTTGATGTTGTATTTGGTATTTTATAACTATTCTTTAAACAAGTATGTCAACTTTTGTTAACATAAGCTAAAATTTAATAAGGTTTATACCCTGCAAAAAAATATTTAACAGAAAAAACTTAGTTTAAATTAATTAAATTAACTTTATTTGAAAGTATAAAATTAAAACGACTATAAACATTTTTAAAAACTTCGTTTTTTTGTAATTTTTTAAATTTAATAAAACTAGATATCAAATATTTTTGTTTCGTGCACTATTTATAATTATTTAGTTACATTATGCTAAAAAATAATTTAAATTTTATACTACTACTCGCAGGTGGCTGCAAAAAGTAATTGTTATACATTCACAAAAAATTTAATTTATATATATACATATAGTCTGTACGGCAAACTTTAGTTTTTACTAAACAAAAAAAAAAAAACAACAATTTTGCATAGGAAAGTTTTTTTTTTCCAATTTTAACGAATATTAAATATAATCAAATTATACATTACTGTCGGAACACAGTCATAAGGAAATAATAACAATAAAATTCATTTAAGTTTATTCTTAGCGATCATAAATAATACTAAAATTTTAAGCCTAACTTTTTTATGTATACTAGTTCTACCTAATTTTATTTATTTTAAGAAAAATTTTTGTTAAAATTTTTATTTTTGTAAACATTACATCGTCTTTATATACCAGTCGCAACATAAAACTAAACTCACTAAGACACTTATTATTGATTTTTAATTTTTGAGCAAATGTTTGATATAAACCATTTTACTTTTTATAAATATTTTATCTAGTTAAGCTTTCTTTAAGTTTAACAAAACTAACAAAGCCTTATAAGCTTCTTACATTAGTTGTAATTAAACTTTTTTAGTTTATTTTTAGTTTATACTTTTTGACATTTTAATTTATAAATTTTGTTGATTATTTACATAGTACTGGAAAGGTTTTATCAAGTTTTTTATTGTAGGTAAAAGCAAGTTTTTAAATCTTAAAATTAAAAAAAAATTTACTGACTTTGTATAGAGAGAAAACAATATGATAATTTTAATATTTTAAAAGTTTAATAGTGACTTATCACTTTAACCTTACAGATATTTCAAATTTTTTTAAATTTTAGAAGTTCCTTTTTTGCTTTAACCTTAAAAGAACTTAAAAAGATACATAAATATAATAATTTTGAAACTAGGTGTCTATTTTTTTAAATTAAGTGCTTTATAAAAATAGTATTTTAAATATTTTAGTTCGATACAGTTTACATTATGACGTTATTTAAAAACAAAACAAATTTAAAAACGTATTTTTTTTAAATTATGTTTTTAACTATTAACAAAAATTACTTTAACAGTATATTATCATACTACAATAAAGTATTTTGTATGTGCATTCTTTTATTTTTTAAGCTATTACAAACTCTATAGAAAACAATTATCATGTGGTAGAACAAAAAATACATAAAAAAATACGCATATTAAGATAATTTTAAACAATATTTTTAAACAGTTAAATGTTTGTTTTACGAGTAGGTTGTTAAAAATTACATGATAAGTTTTAAAAAACTTTTATAAAGTAAAGCTATTTTAGAATACATAAAGTTATTTTCGTCAATGTAGGTTTGTATACATGTGTAAAAATATATGTGGTAAAATTATTTAGAAAATTATCAATAAAGTATTCTTGCAGCAATTTAGGTTTACATAAACAAAACATTAATAAAAGTAAAAAAAACCTATGTTAATGTGCTTTTTATAAATTATTCGGATTATTTTGGTTAAAAAAAAAACAAAGTAGATTTTTGTAGAAGTTTAGATTAAAAAAAGCTTTTTTGATATTCTACAGACAATTAAGTATATCGATCGTTTTTACTTAATCTTTATTTTGTTTATTCGGTGAAAGGAAACAATCCAAAAGAATTTTTAAATTGAATGCATTATAGCACATAAAACTATCAAAACAGCCGTCTAGTATTTTGAAGAAAATAATCAATGTGATTGTATATTTAGGTTTTGAGTTTTCAAAACTAAACTAAACTTTTCGCAGTTATAGTTTTACTTAGTGAAGTATTTTTTATAGAGTAGTTTAATCAAAAGTTGTTTATTAAAACTTGATATCGTTTGTTTTTTGCGATAGGTGAACGAGTATTTCAACAAGTTTTGTGGAGTGACAGTCAAAGTAGCTGCAGGTCAAGACGAACAACTGCGACGCCTCAACACGGGACAAAGCTTCAAACTTAACGAAAAAGTAAAGTAGGTTTAAAAACAAAAATCTATACAATTTTAGTTTACTTTAACTACTCGGTAAAACCGTCGCTGTTTTTTACATTTTTTAGTATTTTTGTTTTTTTGAAAACTGATTTAAACTGATAAAGTATGTTTTTAGACATGTAGATTTACATTTCTTCTGTTTAAAATGACAGTTTTTGATAAACAGAAAATAAATAAAACTGTATTATTTTTAAATTTATGATGTTTTACTTCCACAGTTTCAAAAAATTACAACTAAAACTTTATGTTCACATACTTTCTTAAATTTGTTTTCGGTTAAAAAAACAAGTAAATAAAGAAAAAGTTTATAATAAACTAGTAAAACTTTAATAAGTTTGCATTCGTACGTAAAACATGACGACGCCTAAGTTCTGCTTAATCTGTCGACCGATTGAGCGGAAAAAAAGTGATAAAGTTAAGCACACTCAAAATATTATTTTAATAAGCTCTCTATAAGGAGCTATTGTTTGTCGCATTTTAAGCGTTTAGTTTAAACTTTCTAAAATTTTTGAATATTTTAAAGCCAAATTTTTTCAAAATGTAATTTTCTACATTTTACAAGTGAAAATTGTATAGCTTGCAACATCAAATATATTTAATATAACTTAAAAGGATACCGTGTATTATAAACTATAACTTATGCTCTTCTTAGATAATTATTTTTTGATGTTTAACGTAAAAGAGCTTTTTATCATTTTTTAGATTATTGAACTGCTTTCAAACTTTTAAATTAAAATTTTAATTTACAAAAATCAACAATGATGATACAGTGTAAATAATAAGTAAATATTAACATTTTATTTTTTAATATTTTCACAAAACATAAAAAAAAACACTCAGGCCTAATAGAAAAACAAAACCTTCAATATCAGATGCTCAGACAACGCTCACTGCACTTACAGAATTTAATGAAGGATAGTCAGTAACTTCTGTGAATAATCGTCGCTAAAATTTTATATACCAAGTCTATAACTGAAGTAGCAGAACCAGGAGCAGATAGCGCACCGGCCGCAGTCAAGACCAGGTCTAACCTTCCGCAGCAAGCCAACAAAAAAGGCAGAGCATCAGACTCACAGGGAAATGATAAAGATGGAATAAAAACGTACACTCGCAGGTGTATACACAACTACGTTCGTGATACTACGAGGACCACCTCTCAATCACTTTTGTAGCTTGAATTGTGTAGCTTAATGTATCTTGAAGAATATGATAACATTTACTCTTATGGATAATACAAAAAAATACAACTAACTTTTTTTTTTACATTAGAGAACAATGAATTTTACAAAATAACGAATTGTTTGATAAATATGTATTTACTTTAATGTTAAAAACTTATGTTAGAAAATATTTGTTTCAGTATCAACTATAATCTTTTTTCAATAGGCGAAAACTTTATTTTTCAACTAATAGTTTATCTGAAATATTTTAGTTTTTGAGTTAATGTAAAAAAAAAACAATTAGGCATATTTAAAATCAAATCTTATTGAGCTTTAATTTTTTTATTTTCGTTACACAAACAACAAAAAATATGCTAGTTTACTACTTTATTTATAACCGGTTTTGATTAAAAATAAAACCTGAACTTGGAAAATATTAATAAAATATTAATTTAATTTCTAACCGTTTTTTTTCACCTAAACCAGTCATAAATAAAATACTTAATTTTCATGTTTATTATTATATAAACAAGCTCTTTATTAAAAGATTGAGTAAGATTCCATAATAAACACAAAAAATTTTCATTACGATTAAATATATATATAATTTTTTCAAGATGTAACGTTAAAAGGCGTTAAATCCTGGAGATCCTGATAAGCTAAGCTTATCGGAATATATACCACAGATGTTCTTGTGCTAAAACTTTATTTCAACTAACGGCGTTTCACTGCTCTCAAATAAACTTAAGAACAGATCTACGGAGTCTCAAAAGCTTTTATTTTTAGAGCTTTTTGAGACTCTGTAGATCTGTTCTTAAATTTATTTGAGAGCAGTGAAACGCCGTTAGTTGAAATAAAGTTTTAGCTCAAGAACATCTGTGGTATAATTTTTACATTATTATAATTATACAATTTTCATTAGACTAAAAAGTACGTTAAATATGCTAAAGAACTGCTTGTATTCTCAAAAATTACTAAGGGTAACATAACAAAACAACTGTTATTGAACGGTAAAAAAGCGCTCAAAAAGTTTGGTCTAAGGACCCGGTGTACGAAAAACCCTTCGGTTATCGACGCGTACACCACATGTTTTTACAGTTTCTTACGAGCTACTCCACACAATTTTTTTTATCATCTAAAGTTCTTAATATTTAAATTTTTATCAATAAAGCAATCAATTAAACGAAATTAAAGAAAAGAAAACTAAACGAAATATAACTGAATGTTGTGTTTGAAAATTCACTTAAAAACTTGTTTAATACTATAAAAAGTTAAAAAAATATTTACAACTTTAAATTAATTTATAAAGGATATAAACAATACTAATAGCAAACATGTGAATACTTGAATGATAGGTTACAACTTTTTTAAAGTAAGTAGAAATATAATAAGCTGAAATATTTTTATGTTAAATTTTATCAGTATTTTGTGCTAAAAATGTATTTTTTTTTCATTAATAATTTTATTTGAACTGTAAAAACAATTTTACATTTGAGTTGATAAATAAAATATTGTGTAATTTCTTGTAATTTTTAAAAGTGAACTCTACCATATCTAAACTTAACTTTTATAAATGAAAATTTAAAGTCGATTTCTGTAACATTTTTGCACCTTATATAAAAAAAAATTAGAATGATTAAAAATAATAACAACAACAAATTTTTTTCTATTTCCAAATGTACTTTTTTATATTTTGAATACTTGTCTAAGTCTAATACTGTAATAATCAAAAGAAAACAATACTTTCAAAAATGGAAAAGAAGAACTGTTTTTTTTTTAGAAAAAGAGAGTTTTAATCATAACTATGCTTGAAACAGTTATCTCAGCTAATTCTAAATACTTAACTTTCTGTTAAAGTATATACATCTGTAACTTTTTTTTACATAGGCATGCTAAAAAAAACAAAAAAGGAAAAAGTTTTTAAGTACTCTGAGATTAACTGAAAACAGTAATCTTAAAAAATAATCTAAAGAGCAACCAGATAAAAAATGCTGCATTTTAGACTGAACCACTGTTATTGTAACCAAACAAACCAGTTTTTGAAGAAAAAAAAATTTTGGGTAATAAATGACAAATTCTATTAACTCCTTAAACAAAAGTAGATAGACTAGTAGCAATGATCACTGACGACCTTGTTAATCACTATTTAATAGATGACTTTAAAGTTCATCCTGGAGCTTTCAAATATGACTTATACTTTTCAAACACAATGGTAGCTTAGTCCATAACTTACTACCCCGGTAGGACAGCGTTTTATGACCTATTTGGCTGTTCAATCTAAGTAGGAAACAAAATTGTTTCTGAAGACCTCGTATGATAATAAGCTAGTAACAAGTTATTGTTAAATTTAAACTTAAACAGACCTAAATCATATAGATACAGACTTTCAACATCTACTTTTTTTCTAAATTCCCTTACATTAACATCATATTTTTTATAATGCATCCATCTAAGTGCCCTGTTTATCAGAACTTTGATATCATTAATACACTCTTTATTTTCTCTTCCCAGCACAACAAGCCATATCTAACATTGCTCATAAGCAAAAAAAATAAAGGTCAAAATATAGATTTCACTTTTAAGAAGTGTCGCCTTTAAATAATATACCCAATGTTTGTTGTAATTTTGTTTTTATACTTTCTATGTGTTCTAATTGTTTAAAATTCCTGTCTATAATTTTTCAAAACTTTTATAGCTATATGTCTTTGTTTTAACTGTTTTATCTATTTTTACATTAGGGTTTATATTTTTCTAAAAACAATTTTTTGATTGATATTGAATCATGCTTTTGGTTTTATTAAGGTTTAGTTCGAGTTTATTTACCATAAATCAATCTGATAACTTTTCCAGTTATGTATTAAAGCTTTTACTATCATTTAAGCATGTGTTTTTTGTGAATGTTTTGTATAGCATAGTGTCATCTGCAAAGTTGAGGACGCTAATACTAGTGTTATTCTGTAAGTCGTTTACATCTTTTAGGAATAGCAACGGCCCTAACACTGTGCTGTGTGGTACCCCAACTTCACTTTTTTCACAGTTTGACTCATATCCTCCAAAACTTACAAACTGTTTCCGTCCATCTGGATATGAACTAATTAGAAGATGCATGTTTCCTCTCACACCATAACATTCAAATTTCCTTTGTAAGATATTTCAATCTACACTATCAAGTATTTTTCGTAAATCCAAAAAGACTGCACAAACTGCACTTTCTTTATCAAAGTTGGACAGAACCCATTAAAAATTCTGACAAAACTAAAATAGTGGGATATCCCACTCTAAAATCAAACTGAGAACTATGTAAAACATTGTTGTCAGAAAAAAACTGTAGATACGATAATAGATTACTTTTTAAATTATTTTATTTAAATCAGATAAAAGTGAAATTGGTCTATAATATTCTGGTAAGGTTTTTAATACTGATTTTAAAATTGGTATAACTTTTGCAAGTTTTAGGGTACTTGGATAAACACCTTCATAAAATGCTTGGTTAATTAATTTGCTTAGTATTGGAGATATAAAATTGTTTACTTTCTTAACGATCTTTACAGATATACTATTCTCACCACTGGCTTGCATCTAAACTATTACTAATATTTAAAACTTCAGTATTTGTAACATCAAACAAAAACAAATTATTACTAACATTTCTCAGATTGTCAGTTAAACCTAGGGGGCTACCTTTTTTTGGTGATGTTTGCTTTTCAAAATGTTAATTTTGTTTACTATATCTATTATTTTTGTGTAATATTATTTATCCACATCTAGTCTATGTATAAAATAGTTGTCTTTCTTCTGTCTTTTACTGATGTTGTTTATTACTTTCAAAATTTTAGATGTATTTTTGTATAAATTTTCTAAAATATAAGCCTGATTTTTTAACAAGTTTTCTTTATAAAATGACATAATAACTTGAGGTTTATAATGCTTATTATAATTTTACATGGCCTAGCTTTTAAATGAAGCATTTAAATTTTAATCATCAATAAACACTTAAGTTAGCTTCAATGAAAGGTTGTAAACAAAAATTGCAAACGTTTTAATGAAACAAACCTTTGTAAATCTAAGGGTTCTAAATGTTTTATTTATTAACTTTTAGATAAATCAAACTTTTATGCATCTAGTTTTCTATGATGACTCTGCTTAAAATTAAATCGTTATTTATCGAGCCTATAATTCCAAATTCTTGATACCTAATGTTTCTTTTTGTAAACTTTTCACTTTTTCTCTGATCTCGACTCTATATTTAATATACACATGTTTGAATAAATTAATTGTTTTTATTTCAGTAGGTGGTTCAAAAACGACATTTTGTTCTTAGTTGAATTAAAAAAAATCTGATTTTAAAAGTTATCTTAGTTTGATTTAAATTTATAAGGGTCAACTTTAATATTATGTGTTTAATCTACAAGTTGTTATTATTAGGATACGAACATATCACTCTTTATGAGTTACGTAATATAATTTTTGTCAAAATTTTAAAAAAACTGTACATATCTTATATTTTTTAAAATAAATTTATTGTAAAGTTCACAATCTTTTACAGCTACGGTGTTTTTTCTTTTTTTTTCACTTAATTGCATCGTCAATTTAAATAAAACTTCTAAAAAATATTCCTTTGTAACACTTTCAAGCTTAAATAAGCAGTAAATAATAAAAAAAATTAAGAAGTTATGCAACTCTATTTTTTATATTTTAAGCTAGGTAAATATGTTGCATTTTAATATTTATTTGTGCATTACAAATGCGCTATGATTGACTTAAAGACTTAGCTAAAAACATGTTAAAAGAAATCAAAAGTATATAAATAAATAATACTTACAAACTTTAAACATTTTGTAGTTTTTCATCTTTATTTAAGTCCTGACTTCTTGTGAAATTAATAGAAAATATGGTAAATTAATAAACAAACAATGTGGTAAAATTTTAACTTTTATTCCTTTTTAACTTTTTCTTAAAACGTTTTATGGTATACTTTCAAAAAATACGTTTAGAGTTTTTTTTTTACTCTTAAGCTGTGATAATAGGCTGTTATCATAAAATAAAACTGTTTAGAGTAAGTAATAACTATTAAAAAATTAGTGATAACATAAAAAGTACTTTATAAAAAGGCTTAGTTTAGTTATTCTAGTAAAAGTAATACAGAAAAGGTATGTTCTATGAGCGAATACATAATAATCTAAATAAACTTATTTATTGCACGACTAAAAATCTGCTCCAAAAGTTTGGTCTAAGGACCTGGTTTACGAAAAAACTTTCGGTTGTCGAATCTAACACCATAGTTTCAGTTTAATGTCTTGTCCAGGAGGTCAATATATGTAAAAATACAACGTAAAATTAAACTCTATATTAACTCACAATTAGTAAGTTAAAACTTAACGTAGTTGGTAATGCGAATATATTTCAAACTTAAAAACTCTATCTGTAAGACTGTCAAGAAGTTAATCACTGAAAATTTTAGTGAAGTTTTCTATCCTTCATTAAATTCTGTAACTGCGGTGAGCGTTGTCTGAGCATTTGATATTGAAGGTTTTGTTTTTCTTTTCGACCTGAGTATTTTTTTTAAGCTTTATGAAAATGTTTAGAAATGAAACATTAATATTTATTTATTATTTACACTTTATCAAAATTGACTTTTTGTATTTATGACTTTTTGTTATTTTAAAACTTTAATTTAAAGTTTGAAAGCAGTTCAATAATCTAACAAATGTTAAAAAATTCGTTTACACTAAACAACTAAACAAAATTATCTAAGAAGAGCATAAGTTATAGTTTGTAATACATGGTATTGTTTAATGTTATAATAAACATGTTTAATGTTGTAAGCTATAAAATTTTCACTTGTAAAATGCAGTTATAAAAGAGAAAATTGCATTTTGAAAAAATTTGGCTTTAAAGTATTCAAGAACTTTAGAAATTTAAAACTAAACACTTAAAATGTTACAAATAATAGTTCTGAAACGTTTGTTCCGGGAGAGCTATACAAAAATAATATCTGGAGATTGCTTAACGTTTCACTTTTTTTTCGCTCAACTGGGAAACTTGTTAAGCAGAACTTGCCGTCGTCATGTTTTACGTAGAAAAGCAAACTTATTAAAGTTTTACTTGTTTATTAAAAACTTTTTACTAATTTACTTGTTTTATTAACCGAAACCAAAATTAAGAAAGTATGTGAACAAAAAGTTTTAGTAGTATTTTTTACGAAACTGTATAAATTAAATATCATAAGTTTAAAAAAAAATAAAGTTTTATTAATTTTCTACTTATCAAAAACTGTCATTTTAAACAGAAAAAATGTAAATCTACATGTCTGAAAACATACTTTATCAGTTTAAATCAGTTTTTAGAAAAACAAAAGTACTAAAAACAGTAAAATGCAGCGTCAGTTTTACCGTGTAGTTAAAGTAAACTAAAAACGTATAGATTTTTGTTTTTAAACCTACTTTACTTTTTCGTTAAGTTTGAAGCTTTGTCCCGTGTTGAGGCGTCGCAGTTGTTCGTCTTGACCTGCAGCTACTTTGACTGTCACTCCACAAAACTTGTTGAAATACTCGTTCACCTATCGAAAACACACGATACTTATTTTTATAAATAGCTCTTGATTAAACTACTTTATAAAAAATAATTCACCAAGTAAAACTATAACTGCGAAAAGTTTAGTTTAGTTTTGAAAACTCAAAAACTAAATATACAATCACATTGATTATTTTCTTCAAAATACTAGACGGCTGTTTTGATAGTTTTATGTGCTATAATGCATTCAATTTAAAATTATTTTAGATTCTTTGTTTTCAGAGATCAATCAAAAAAAAAGATAAAGTAAAAGCGATCAATATACTTAATTGTCTGTAGACTATTAATAAAGCTTTTTTAAATCTAATCTTCTACAAAAATCTACGTTTAGTTTTTTCAGCTAAATAATCCGAATAATTTATAAAAAGCACATCAATATAGGTGTTTTTTTAACTTTAATTAATGTTTTGTTTATGTTAACCTAAATTGCTGCAAGAATACTTTAAAGATAGTTTTCTAAATAATTTACCACATAAATTTTTACACATGTATACGAACTTACATTGACGAAAATAACTTTATGTATTCTAAAATAGCTTCAATTATAAAAATCCTTTAAAACTTATCATGTACTTTTTTAACAACCTACTCGTAAAACAAACATTTAACTGTTTAAAAATCTTATTTAAATTCATCTTAATTGTTTTATGTATTTTTCTTCTACCACATGGTAGTTGTTTTCTATGGAGTTTATGATTACTTAAAAGATATAAGAATATAAAAGCACATACAAATTACTTTATTGTAGTACAATAATCTACTGTTAAAGTAATTTTTGTTAATAATTGAAAACATAACTTTGTAAAAGTATGTTTTTTAAATACGTTTTATTTTTAAATAATGTCATAATGTAAACTGTATCGGACTAAAATATTTTAAAAACTACTTTTATGAAGCAGTTTATTAAAATGATAAACAAATAGTTTCAAATTTATTGTATTTATGTTTTTTTTATATTCTTTCAAGGTTATAATTATAAAATAATTCTAAAACTTAAAAAAATTCAAACTATCTGTTGTGCTAAGAAGATAAGTGACTAATAAATTTTGAAAATATTAAATCGAATATTGTTTTCTTTTTTTACAAAGTCAGTAATAATGTTTTAAATTTTAAAAAAACTTGCTTTTATCTATAATAAAAAACTTAATAAAACCTTTTCAGAACTATGTAAATATTCAACAAACATTATAAAGTAAAATGTCAAAAAGTATAAACTAAAAATAAACTAAAAAAGTTTAATTACAACTAATGTAAGAAGCTTTTAAGGCTTTGTTAGTTTTGTTAAACTTAAAGAAAGCTTAACTAGAAAAAATATTTTTAAAAAGTAAAATGGTTTATATCAAACATTGCTCAAAAGATAAAAATCAATAACAAGTGTCTTAGTAAGTTTAGTTTTTTGTTGCGACTAAATATAAAGACGATGTAATGTTTACAAAAACAAAAATTTATACAAAATTTTTCATAAAATTAATAAAATTAGGTAGAACTAGTATACATAAAAAAATTAGGCTTAAAATTTTAGTATTATTTATGATCGCTAAGAATAAACTTAAATGAAATTTTTTGTTTTTATTTCCTTATGACTGTGTTCCGACAGTAATGTATAATTTAATTATATTTAATATTCGTTAAAATTGGAAAAAAAAAACTTTCCTATGCAAAGTTGTTGTGTTTTTTTGTTTAGTAAAAACTAAAGTTTGCCGTACAGACTATATAAATATAAATTATATTTTTTGTGAATGCATAAGAATTATTTTTTCATACATTTGCAGCCACCTGCAAGTAGAAGTATAAAATTTAAATTATTTTTTAGTATAATGTAACTAAGTGATTCTAAATAATGCACGAAACAAAAATGTTTGATATCTAGTTTTATTAAATTTAAAAAATTACAAAAAATCAAAGTTTTTAAAAATGTTCATAGTCGTTTTAATTTTAAACTTTTAAATAAAGTTAATTTAATTAAATTAAACTAAGTTTTTTCTTTAAATATTTTTTGCAGGGTATAAACCTTATTAAGTTTTAGCTTATTTTAACAAAAGTTGACATACTTGTTTAAATAATAGTTATAAAATACCAAATACAACATCAAAAACTTTATTATCTTTTTATAAAAAGATAGCTTCACCGTACTCGCTTCTAATTGTTGTAAAAGGATTTTCAAACGCGAAAAAACTCAAAGTTACAACAGAGGTTATGATACTAATAAGATTAATCTTAAGTATAGCAGGGTAAACAAAAAAGAGATCAATTTAAGCAAAAACCAGTGTACTTTTCATAAAATGTTAATCAATCTTTCTTTTTTTTCATAGCTTTTTAAATCGATTTTTAGCTAATTTTAAACATGCGTATTGCTATTTTTTTAACAATTAAATAAATGTACAAAACATTTATAGTTTTGATTTTAAAGATAGTTTAAATTTCACGTAGAATTTTAGTTTATGGTCGGTTAGTTACTTTAAAACATTTAGCAAAAAAAAATGTTAATGATCTGTTTTTGAAAAATCACCATGTTAGCTTTATAACATAAACACATCATTGTTTTAATTTACGAAAACTTTTATTCTTTAAATTTTAGAAAAAGTGCGCATTAGAAATTTAAATGTTCCACGGGTTTATGGTTACAATTACCCAACAAGTTTTTCCTTTTTTTTGCTTAAAGATTGAAAAATCACAAATACTTTATACATTCTGCAAACAAGATTATGATCCATGAAGTAAATATTGATTTTTTATTTGAAGCATAACCTTGTTACCAAGCTAGTAAACTTAATTAAAAAGTCGACAATATGAAGTTTTTTGACTCGCCTAAAAATATTAAACTTAATTTTTTATGTTTTTTATTATTAAAAAAGACAACTTATAGACGTTTGTTTGTTACAGATGATTACATAAGTTGTAGTTAAAAAAGTATTTTACTTTAAATCGCAAAAATTTATATTCTTAAAATACAAGATCTAAACGTTATGTACTACATTACACTAAAATTAACTCTTTATAGTAATTGTTTTAGGTTATAGAAATTTTTGATAAATATCTTTACAACTTAGCTATTTATATACTGACTACAATGTAAAATGTTATACATATATATTTAAAGTTACAGCTTAGTATACTGCATTAATTTTTTTTTATAAAAAGAATTTGAAACAATACATTTTATAATTAACTAACAAACTATATATAATGAACTAACACAAGAACAACTTACAATTTTTCTGATTTCCGCTCTTACATCGGATTTCATAAACGCGTACAGGATGGGGTTAATCGCCGAATTAGAAAATCCGCAAACTAAGCTAATCGTAGCAAAATTCTAGAATGAGAAAAAAAAAGATATAATTTTTTTGTTTTTTTTTCAATATAAAAAGCTGATAAATTTTATCGTTTAAGTAAAATGATACTTTGAAAAACAATCAGTTAAAAACTATATTAAACAGTTTATGCAACGTTATTTTTAACTAAACAAAAAATTAATGTTTTATGCAACGATTTTTAAGAACGCTATCTAAGTTTTTGTATTATATTTTGAAAAAAAATATTTTTTTACTTGAGTTTTAAAATTAGCCATTTATGGATTGAGTGTTTATCTTAGAATTAACATACAACTAATTCACTTTTGAAACTTTGATATTTATCTATAATTTATAATTACTGCTTAATTCAAAGTACTGTTCTTTGATTAAATTTCATAAATCAATACATGTCAAAAGCTTTAACGTCAAATAATCAAGACAGTTTTCATTTAAATTTGCTAGGCATTTAAGTTTATACAGTTACTAAAACAGAAAGTTGTATTACAAAGCTAAACTTAACATTCATAAACTAAATTAAACAATGTTGTAAAGTTTGCTTAATTCTTAAAAAGTGTTTGAGACTAGAATTTATTAAACTTATCAAGTAGTAATATCAATAACTTTGAGACTACACTTCGACTTCTTAAAACAAAGTAAATTTTTAGTAATAATATTAAACATATGTTTAGTGAAAAACTAATATTTATGAAAATTGAAGTAAGAACATAAAATTTTTACTATTAATTAAATAAAGGTTTTTAAAATCTTTAAAAGAAGAAAAATTGATAAAAGAAAAGGTAACATTTTATTTATCTTTGTACTTCAAAATAAATTATGGTCTAAATGTAATTTTTTTAAATGTTATTTTTAGTTGGAAAACAAATAAAAGCGCTCATAGTAATTAGTCCTAGGACCTAGTGTACAAAAAAAAACTTTCGGTTATCGAGACGCACACCACTCGGACACAGTTTAAAGTTTTGTCCACGACAAGTTTTTTCTATGTTTGTTATCAAAAACTTGTAAAAATCCTTATAGAAAATTCGCAGTCAAATAAAAAGCTTCGTTGAGAAAAAATATTAGACAAACAGTTTCCAAAAAAGATATTTTTCTGTTTTAAAAAGCTTATATTTCAAGGACAGTAAAGTACGAAATAACAAAAAATGTAAAGTAAGAGCGCGTTAAATCTATATAGGCTTACATGCAACGTTGGAAAGAAATTACGACCAATGTTGCAGTGTGTCAAGCAACTATCTATCATGTTATTAGAAAGTTAAACGAAATGTTTTAAAGTTTAAATTGATTGTTTTATCCTGTATATAAAGACAAAAAATAAGTTATCTAAATACACATTAAGTTTAAAAGCTTATATTAATGATATAAACTTCATGTAGCTACGTTTAAATGTTAAATTTCAAGAAAAAGAAGCTTATTAGTGGATTAAGGACTGAAATACAGAATCAGTCTCTCTACAATAAATATAAAGTTAAACTTTTAACAAATAATTATATATTTTTTTCTTTGTAAACAATACTTTATTATTGGAGTTGTTCACTAAAATGTTGTGATATGTTTTTTATTTTTTGCCTAATCGTAACTTTTTATGTTAGTTGTAATTGTCGCTTATTTTTTCTTTCAACAAACTTTTGAAAAGTCATGGAGTATTACTTAAAGGTTTTTAAAGATTGTAAATAGTTTTTTTATGGATTGGTTTTTTTTGCATATCGGTTCATTGTTAAACAGTAAGGCAATTTTTAAAAT
Organism: Thalia democratica; assembly: GCF_965202585.1. Lineage (NCBI taxonomy): Eukaryota > Metazoa > Chordata > Thaliacea > Salpida > Salpidae > Thalia > Thalia democratica. The sequence continues at coordinate 21,516,290 of NC_139173.1, read as the reverse complement.
AAAGAGAAAGAAAAAAAATCAGAACTAGAAAAGATGTAATTAAAAAAGGTGCAAAAATAAAAGTTTTTGACGCAAAATACTAAACTAAACAGCAACAACCATAAAAAATCAAAAGTTAACTTTTATTTATAAATTATTTTTTTTTTAGGCTACAGTTGTTAGGAAAAATTCTGAAAAGAGGTTTTGATATGCATAAACTTAAATTTGACAAATAATTTTTAGTCAACAAAGGTAGCAATCAAACCAACTTGAAGCTTATACAAAATTTAAATAAGTAAATTGCATTATTTGTTTTAACCAATGAATTTTAGACAACAAATTGAGTTATAGTCAAATTTAGTAGGCAGGTAATAATAGGGATAATTTTAGTAAACTTAACACTTATCTAAGTCCTTCAAGGTAATTTGTTTTCAAAAAAAAAAAAATAGACCTTTTGTTATCAAATATTAAAATTTGTTTATCTTTTTAATTGTCTAGTATGCAGATTTACTTAAGAAAAGCACTAATCTAAAATTACACCTTTTTACACATTCTACAGTTTTTGTTTTATGATTTCAAGCAAGATCTTCGACCGAAAATAATGACTAAATTTGTTACTGTTTTGTATGCACAATTAATATAAATTTTTTTTTGAACGTCTGAAACTTCATCTAGAAGAGTTAGACAAAACTCTTGGACTACTCGGCGTATGTCTACGTCCACAAACAAGCTTTGGAAGGTGCAAACGTTTTTTATATAGAAATCCACTTTAGTGGTTTACTAATTTTTTAAGTAATATAAAAAACTGATGGTTAACAAATAGTTATGGAAACCAAAGTAATACATTAAACTTAAGCTATACAAGTTTTAAATTGTAATAGTTACTACTCAAACTTGTTTAAAGAATATTTTATGTATTAATATAAATTTCTTACAATAAAAAAAAAATATTTAACAAAAAATGTTTGAATAAATTTCAAGTAAGTTACCACTTAAAAAAAGTATGAGCTTCCTATTTTTGTTGTAATTCAAAAAACATATAGAAGTACTCTTAGCTTATACTTACAAAAATCATTTAACTTTTATGAAAAAATTTTGCTGAATATAAATGCTCAAACATTTTATTGAAAATCTTTAATAGCTGAAATTGAACGTTAAACAATTTTTTTAAGATTGCAATAAAAAGAACAAAATACTTAATATGTCTAAACTAACGCTTAAGTTGAGCTTGACTTTAGCCATAAATAAACTGTTGACAATTACGTTGGGTAACCAACAGACGATGAACGCACTACAAACTGCTGTTATCATTTTAGTGACCTATAAAACAATAATAATAAAATAAATTGTTTTAATAATTAATGTGTTTAAAAATTTACATATCTATTAAACTTAAGTAAATTGTTATATTAATCTATTCTAAGCTAAAAAACAAAAAATAGTTTCAAAAAAATAAAGTTATAGGTTTATTTTTATAAAAAGTTGAATTTGAAAAGTGTTTGATTATTAAAAGTAACAAAGTTTCCATGTTCTATAAACAGCGAATTCGACGGAGTTTTTAATAATTTAAGTGCTCTTAAATAAGAAGATAAAAACGTGTGCTTTTCTTTAAAGTACTAACACCTATTAAGAACTCCGTTGATTTTGATTTGCATAGTATATTACAACTATTATTTCAAATATTGTTAAGATTACTTTTTGAAAAAGTCTAACTTTAGTTTAAAAACGTATAATTAAGTAACAAAAAAAAAACATGTTTAATTTAGTCCTAAGAATAACTTGTACAACATTCATTTTTAACTTTACTATATTCTTTAGTAACGTTAAGTAACCAACAGACGATGAACGCATTACAGACTGCTGTTATTATTTTAGTAACCTTAAAAACAATCATAAAAAATTAATAATTTTAATAATTGAGAGGTATAAAGAAGGTTTTATGCATTAAAAGAAAGTTAATTCAATATGTTAATGTATTTTAAGTTTAAATTTTAGATTTAGTTTTATAAAAACCAAAATTGAAAGGTAATTGATTTAACAAAACTAATGACGTTTCTATGTACTATAGATAGCGCCATTAACGAAGTGTTTAATAAATGTAAGTAGTTCTAAGAACAGAAGCTCAATTGTTTGAGATGCATTAGTTATATCAAATTAAGCCTTACTTATGATAAAACAAGCAGCAATTTAATACCAAATAAATGTTTGTACAATATAGTACTAAAATAAAGTTTTATACTACTCGTTTATAAATTTACTTCATACTTTAGTAAATGATCGGTATATGATTTAAGCTTTTTGATTAAGTCTGGTTTTGATGTTTTGAAAGCTGAAAAAATAAAATTAAAACACAATTCTGTTTGAAACAGTTTAAGAAAAGTTTTACGATTATTTAAATGCTTTTCAAAAACACCGAATGTCGTTTTTTATATTTTTACTTAACAAAAAAGACTAAAACAAAGTTTACTGTCTATATAGTTAATTTGATACCCTTCGATTCTATCTTCATAATATGTTATGAATAATTGGTCCGAATTAACTTTAGTTATAGTTTCTAGGTAACTTTGAAAATAAGTCAATAAAACATACAGTTCTATTTATTTACAATATTACTAAAGAAAAATTAACGATTGCTATTTATTAAAAATTCTAGTTCATTCAGCTTTCTAAACTGAAGTGTTTTAAGTCAATTTGAAATTGATCTCTATCCTATAATAATTCTGTTTAATAAAATAAATTGAAAATAAGTTAACACGCTGCAATTTAATTCATATAACTTGTTATTATAAATCGGTACTAAATTTTGGTATACCATCAAAATCCACCAGCGTTTAAAATCCACCTGATCTTTTTATATTTTCTTTATTTATATATATATTTTTTTGCTTTTTTTTTTGACTTTATTGTTATTGTTACCCCTAACCCTTACCTTCGATCGGATAAAGTTTATTGTTAATTTTAGTGACTGAAAGCAACTTTAACGCTAACCTACCCTGTTCTGCTTCTTGGACAGTATGGTGGCTCCCAGCGACATCTCGCTGTTCGAAGCTCTCCTCTGCAGCTTGACGAATATGACCAGGTAGCAGGTGCAGATGATGAGGATGGGAATGAAGAAGCCGATGAAGAGCCTGGCGAACAGGTGGACGTTCATCCACGTGACGTCATAGAACTGCCACGTGCACCTCAGCCCGCAATCCGGATGGATCTGAGAGTTTTTTATTTTGAATTAATTTTTTTTGATATAATTGTGTTCAGTCTTTATTTTACAAAATAAAAAGCTAATTTTATTGGCAAAAAGCGCTTTTCCTATCGCAGCTGAATTGAGTTGGATCAAAAAACTGTTTCTTTTTCTTAAACAAAATAAGTTAAAGTATATAAAATAAAAAGTTTTAAAACAAAACTTAGTGGGCAGGGCATGTTTGGTAGCATATTAGTGAAATTTAAATTAGTCATTTTTATCTTTGTTTTTTGGTTATGAATGAACTATTGTATATTATCATCTTTTAATTAAAAAAAAAATATTAATTTTTGTTTTATTTGTTTTGTAACGATTGTGTTTTAAAATACATTTATAATATAATATACTTTTTGACTGAGATATTGTGTGCGTTTAAACTGAATATTGATAAAAAATGTTGTGTTGCAGATTTGCAAAATCTAGTTAAAGATTCTTATTATTCGATCTTTGCTCGTATTTTTTTGTAATTTTTTTTTAAGTTGTTAGGCATATGTAATTTGTTCTTCAGTAAAAGTTATAAGATGCAAGTCGTTAATTTTATCAAAAAGTAAATATAAAGTTTTTATTTCGTTTTAAAATGTTAAATTTATCTCAAACAAATTTATAACAAAAAAATTTGTAATATAAGATTTTCTAACTGATAAAAATGACTTAATTATTTGTATACTTTCTTTTTATTAAAAATCACTTTTGAAACCAGAACTTAATGTGTAAAACATTGAAAAAATAGCCTAAAGTACTATTAAAAGTGTAGTTAAAATTTGAACATAAAGAAGTTGAAGCTATAAGAAGTAAATGTTTGTTTTTACCAAAATTGAGGGATTTATTCAGAAAGAAAAAGAGTTTCATAAACACAAGAATATCTTAGTGTTTATCATTTTTTTAAACTAAAAACATCATAGTTGATAGTTACTTCAGATTTTTAAATTTTGAGTATAACCCTTATAAGTACAACAATTTTTTATGTACTCTAAATACTATTACAAAACTGTTTGGATTTTTAAAGTTGTGATTGAACAGTTCATTATATAAGCAGTTGTTTATGTAAGAAAAAATTTACTTGAAAAAAAAATTTTTCGACAGATTTTATGTAAGATTATAAAATGGAATTTCAGAAAATAATTTATTCATAAAGGATTAATCTAAGTGTATGTATGTTGGCATACCAGTTATGTATTATTAATGAGCGGTTTTTAACAAACAACAGTTCAATACAGTTTTTATTGTATCACTAGATTTTATATAACTACAAACTAATATTAAAAAGCAACGCTGAATATCGTTTAGTTTAATGGATTGGGAAGAAAGTTAAAATAAAATCGTATAGAGTATGTAAATTGCGAATATGTCAAACTATTGTGTTCTATTTTTTTTATAGTGTTAAATGTCACATAACAACTTTTAAATTATGCAGTCTTAAAAGTAATTCATACCCAAGTGTAATATACTTGTAATAAAACTAAGTTTTTCAAAGAATTCAATTATTAAAAAGCAATAACTTTGCCTTGAATAGTTTGTAAACTATCGAATAAGCACGTATTGAACTTTCGTGAATGTAAAAATTTTTGACGTATAAAACGTATTAAAAGACTGAATAGTTTTTTATCAATATAAACAGTCAAAAGTAAACTTCTCATATACTTTTGTTTTATAGTTTCTTTATGAAAAATTGTTAATAATCCCTAAGTACCACATTGTTTAATGCACATTTCAGATTTTGCTATGTATTTTTGAAACTATTGATTTAGTTTACGACTACTTTTTCTGGTAAATGTTCAGTAGTTAAATTTTTTTATAGCTATAAATTCTTTTATTTGAACTAGCCAAAATTTTAATTTTAAATATACTCAACAATGTTCCTAAATGTTTTTTTTTACATTAGGTCGTGAACTTAGTGAGGAATGAAAAGCATTTTTATTCTCAATTGAAAGTACTCATATTTCTAAATTTTATTTATAGCACAAAACTATTTTTTTTTCATAGTTGTTTATTTAATTTTTGTAAATCAACTGCAGTAGACTAACAAAAGATACTGACATGATAATGAATATATAGAAAAGTTCTGTCCACTCTTAAGAAACTGAAAAATATCGAACTGATTATTTTTGCAAGTTTTAATTTCACTATACTGCTGAATTATATAACCATGTGATATTAGCTCATAGAGATTAGCTAATTTTTTCATAGAAGAATATAAACGAAATATTTTTAAAGAAACATTATTCAATTTACACAAAATAAAAACTTTATGAAAAGTAATATTTCACTAAAGTCAATGTCTGAACAAAGTTTAACATGCGGCAGAAATTGCATTATAATAGATTTACAAAGCTGATAACAGAGCAGAGAAAAACAAAAGGCTTCGGAAATGCAATTATTTCATTCGAGTTCCACGCAAATTTTAACTGTGAAAGTTTTGAATAATCTTGTTTGAATTTAAACTAGTGCTAACGGTAGAAGTAGTAAAAGCCCGTTATTAGTTTAAATTAATGTTAATGCTTCCTGTTGAAAAACTTACTTTGAGTTTGCGAATATGTAAACAATTTTTTCATAAATAAGCATTTATTATTTACTTTTGATAAAACATTTTTGTTCTATGCTAAAAAAAATTAAACTTTAAAACAAATTTACAAATTGTTTTTTTTATAAAGGCTAGTTTGTACTTTACAGGAAGATTTTGCAATAATACTGTTTTACTTTATACTATAGTTAAATTTCAGTTTTTCCTATCAATATCCAAAGAAAACTATATTGTAATGCGTTTGTATCAGATTTTTTCCGTTAAATCAATTGAAATTTTCATCATATTTTTATAATTTTCAATTGTTCTTCATTTCTACATTTAGATTTATTAAAAAATTTCAAAGCCAAAATATTTACCCGAATAGCTAAAATTAAGTAAAACATTTTAATTAAAAATTCTACTCTATTATAAAATAAAAACTGTTTTTTAAACTTTTAAAGTTAAAAATTTAGCCCTGGAATATATTTACTTATGTATACAGTAAAACTAAACATTTAAGCTTTTCTTTAAATAAAACATAATTATTGGAATTTAGTTTAATTTTATAATAACCGTACTTAAAGTTTAGTTTCTGACCCTTTGCTGCAAACAGCCTCGCTACTTTGCTGTTTGTTGGAAAAATTATTGATTAATGAGTTTGTAAGTTGAGATATAAATATTTGAAAATCTTCAGCTTAAGTTTTTATAGTTTTACACATTTAAAATTGTAAAACTAATACTTTGTATTTAAATACACTATCAAATAACGAGAAGAAGCTTTTTTTTCGTAATAGCTAGCAAAAAAAGTAAATATCAAGTTAGTTTTAACTACTTTAAAGAATTAGAACATTAAATATTTTGGAAGTAGTTAGTTTAAAATGCTTCATGCAAGCGCTTTAGAGTCAGTAATTCAAATGCTATTGTTGAATTAAAAAAAAACTTTCTTGCCAGCAAAATATAACTAAACAGGATTTATTTAATTACTAATTGAAACTTTAACATAAATTTTTGAATAAAAACACAAAAGTTCTAAAAATATTATTAGTATTTTAAACCAAGTGCTACATCTATTTAACTAACAACTCAACGTGTTTAAGTAAAAAAGCAAACATTTGTTCTCACTAAAGTTTTTAAATATTTTTAGAAGTAGACAATCTACAAAGCTAATCATTACGATTAAATCTCATAAAAATTCAATCATAAAATTATCTAGAAAAAAAACTACAAAGTAACTAGTTCTCAAAATTTTTCAGTTCAAGCGCTTCATCTAATGAACCAATACTTTAACGCACTAAAACAAAACACAAAACACCAGACTTGGTAAAAAGCACTGTGTTTAGTGCTTAAAAACATTACTAAAGCTATGCTAAATCCTACTGCCGGGAATTTTTCAACGCTAAGCACAGTGTTTTTCACCATGTCTGTCAAGTGCTACTTATTCAACCAAAACATTTTTTTTATCCAACCTCCTCGACGTTCCTCAGTACGAGCGCCTCCGAAGCGATGGAGACGGCGGCCACCCACACGAACAAGCAGCACAAGAACGCGTTCCTGTAGTTCCTCACCTGCCTCGCCCGCACCGCCATCACCACGGCAAGGAACCTGTCGATGGACATGGCCACCAGGAAGAACACCGACCCGTACATGTTGACCAGGGTGAGGAAGGACACCAGCTTGCAGCCCACCATCCCGAATATCCATCTGTGTGGAAGGTTGTAATTAAAAATATGTATTGCAAAATTACTGAGTCTCACCGCTGAGCGAATCTTATTCAAATGGAATATTGATCGAAATAAATATTCTTGAGTTATTTCTTTTATTTAACCTGTTTCAACTATTAAATTAAGTAATAATTTTGTTTTAAATTGGTTTTTACATTAGATCTTGAAAAATTAAAGCAGTTTAAGTTTTTTACCGCATTGAAGTAGATTTTTTACAATTTATTAAATATCAGTGGTCAGAGCGCTTTTGTTGCTTTTTATGTTTTTGTTAGCAAGCATTTATCTTTACCTATTAGTCTACAGCTAAAAACTTAAATCCAATTTTGATTTTTTTATAAACACTGTGTACTACTTTTAAGCATAATGATTTTATTTGTTATTTAAAACTTTGCAACTTAAAATTTAGTATTTAAAATGTTTTACTTCGTAATTATTTTGTATGACTTTCATTAAAGTATGTTTGTTATAAAGTTTTTTTTAAACATCAATAACGAAGTACGACTAATTTACAACTTATAGTGGTTTCTATTAGAAAATTATTAAAAAAGAATTATTTTCATAGAAACTAATTTTCATTGGCTCGTAGAAATTAATTAAGACTAAAGTTTTTACGATTGGCGTAAATATACAAGTTAACTTAATATAGTTAAAAAGATATTTAAACTTTTTTATTAGTATATAGTAAACAAATATTAAGCATCTACTTTTAAACTAATATATTTTTATAAGTTGAAAATATAAGTTTTTAAATACAAAAAAATTTAAAACATATTCAAAAACTATAGAAAAACATTTAATTAGTAAGAAGCTAGCAATATACCTTAATTTATTCTACGCTGAGGCCATTATAATTGTTTTATAAGAATTAAGCTCACTTATATTTTTACAGTGACAATATGTCCAAGTCTTGATGAAAATTGAAATATAAAGAATAATATTGCTCGCTGCTTTCGATGCGCAGTAAACATTTAAGTTGTTTAAAATCGAACTTATTGATTTTATTAATACACAGCTTTCTCTTAACAGCTTCGATTTAAAAGAATCGCAAACTTTTATCTTATAGTTTGAATAAAAACCGTTTTAATGTATTTTGCAATAAATTTTCTTAATGTGATAATGCAGTAGGTAACAGTTACGGAATGGTAACTTTATAAAATATTATTTTTTAAATTTATTTGTATTATTTCTCAAAACATTCTATTTCACTTTAGTTCATTTTAAAACTTACTTAAAATAAATTGGGAAACATTATAATCTTTAAATACATAAACAAGTTTTTCTATGTTGAGCTTTATATAAAGATTTTCGTAGTATTGTTTCTTTATTTTTGTAAATTTTTCGTAAAAGTATTAAACTTATGCTTATTTAGAAACTCTAGTATCGTTGTAAAAACGTTAAGTTCAAGTAGTAAATTATTTTCAGAATTAATGAAAATATATTTATATTTACGTCTTAAGAATATATAACCATTTGTTTTTAAAAAGAAATTTTTGATCATAAGTTAAACTTCAAGTGATATAAATAAACGTTCATAGAAATTTTCAAAGTAACTGTTTTAAGAAATAACTTTTTTAAACTAAGTTAGTTGAAAGATTTTAGTGAAAGAAAAATTATGATGTTAAATTAACTTAAATAGTTTTTACAATTATTTTTGGCATTTTTTATTTATACAATGAAAAACTTTTAATCATTAAAAAGAGGCATAACTTATAGTTTTTTCTCAAGAAATTTATTAAAGATATAATGTGTAACTTAAGGCTAGTAGATCAAAACACCAAAAAATTATTCAATTTGTTAGATATTTCTATTATGTATAGCTAATAAGATTGTATTTATGGATTTTTTAAAAACAAAAAAATTTCAGTTTTTACAATCTTTTAAGGGAAACTTAAATTTTAAGTTATTTAAAGTAAGTATTATAAGTAACAAAATTAATAGACAAGAAAAAAGAAATAGCTAATGAAATTTGAAATTTTATGAAAGTTTCTGTAAACTAATTAAAAAAAATTCAGAAAACATGAAGTTGGAAGTAATTTAATGTTCAATAAAAGTTTAAAAGGAGAAAAAGAATTTTACCGTTAGAATCACGTCATGTTAGTAACAATTTGTGGATTTTTTGTAGTAACTTTTTTTTTAATGTAATAAAAATAACTTGTTTATTGGTTTAAAAATACTAAAAGCAACTTTTTCAGTACTTCTTAAAAAATAAGTATTCATTAGTGTCTTTATTATTTATTATTTTTAAGTATACTTAGTTTTATTTTTCAAAGTTTTGCAATGCAGGAAATTGTTCCTTAATACTTTATATACTTTATCGTTGCAGTTATAAATGTATTTTTTTTACTTATTTGAGCTAATATACACTTTAGACTTATTCAAATTTTAAGTTATTAGTTTATATTAAGTTTTTATGTTTTTGCATAACTCTTTGGTTAATATAAGTTTTTTTTTTGTTTCAAGAATATACAACTTTGTTCATATACTTCGAGTATGGTAAGTTTCTAAACTTATTACTGTTTCCTTGTAAAATGTTTCAATAAAAATTTGTTGTAACAGTCTTCTTTAAAAACCGTTGTTGAATGTAGAGTTTTGTTTATACACAACATGTTATTTATATCATTATATTATTATTAATTCATATTTTAATTGTTATGTTTGATTATTTTGACATAGTTGTTGACTTAAAACATAAGGCCATTATCTAATTATTTTATTTCAACATTAAAATCCTATTAAAACTCGACAAAACTGAAGTTGTATAAAAAGTTACATTTTTGAAACTTTTTTCTACTTGATATCAATTTATTTAAAAGGTGCTTTCACTCTTTTTTCTTTTTGTTAATAAAAATATTTTTTTTGTTGCAACAATCTACAAAAAATCTTTATCAGTTTTATATAAAAACAAGTAGCGTTTCTAATACTTTTCATAACTTAATCAAGTATTGAATGAATATTATTTCATGATACTTAAAATTTTAGAAACCTAGCAAATAAGTATGCTTTTACTACTTTAAAACTAGTTTTACCTTGTAAAATAATGATCGCAATTAGCCAAGTTTATAAAAGCTGTTTAGTTTAAAAGCTACTACTAAACAAATAATCTATTTCAAGTTATGACTGAGAGATTTTTTCGTACACGATAGTCCTTAGATTACTAATTTTTATTTTTTTATTTCCTTTTTTGTTAAATAAACTTCAACTTAAACTTGAAAAAACTTTTACGTATGCAACTGTTAAAGTAAAAAAATCGATAAAAAAATATTTTATCACCAAATCCCCAACGAACCTGTTCACCTTGATCTTCTCAACGGCGTGAAACGGCAGCGTGGCGACGAAGATGAGATCGGCCAGCGCCAAGTTGAACACCATCACGTTGGTAACGGACGCCTTCGAACCGTACTTTTTCCTACCTAAAACGCTCCTGCCCACCACTAGGAGAACCAACCCGTTGCCGAGCACGCCAACAACGAATATGAGGAAGTGGAGGGTGGGGAGTAATGTCGTGTCGAAGGTGGAGGGGGAAATCAGGTTGCAGTCAGGTACAGTAAGGTTGAAATCGGGATCGATCAGGTTGAAGCTGGTTGAGTTTTCTGAAAGTTGAGAAATGTTTTTCATTGTTTTTTTCAAGTGAAAATTAAATCTGCTATTTTTATAAAGTTGTAATTGACATAAATAAATATTTAAAATAATGCAGCTAAAATTAAGTTTTAGTAAATAATTTTCGAACTCAACATTATATAAAAGTAAAAACAAAGTGGTTAAAATTGTATTGACTGAAATTTAAAATATATTTTGATAAACACTGCTGTTGTTACGAGTTATGTTTACTAGCTGCTAAGAAAAAAGTATTTATAATAGTTGAGGTTTTTATAAGCATTCGTATGGACTTTTTTTTTACTTCTCTAATTGAAAAAATCGAGAGATTATATGAACATTTCGGATTTCCATTAACTTTCAGAGTGGATTGTGCGTTTGTTTACTTGGGTTAAATAATTTGATATAGGTGAACTGATATGATTTCCATAATCTAAATAATAACATACATTTAAACTACTGTTTTATAAAATAAAACTATATTGACAACCTAAGTATAAGTTTTCAGCGAGCAAAATATTTTAACTGGTTTCAGATGTTTACTTAAAACAGCAAAAATTGTTTAAAATATTAAGTTCTTATTTTCAGATTCGTGTTTATATTGGTTTAACAATATAATCACGTTTGTTTGTAACGATTACGGTAACCATAAAAACTAATAGTGTAAAAAATTAACTTTAGCAGTTTAATTTAAGAAACAACAGAAGTATATTTTCAAGTACATTTTTTAGAAAACCAAATTTTACAACAAAAATTTAAAGTATTTAAAGTTTTCGAAATGGCTAATAGTTCTAGCTATTTCAATTTCCAATGCTTTAAATAACTTGTTTTACCAACATTTTTTGTGTGTAGTAAACGAGAATAAAAGAAAAAAAAAAAGTTGCATAAGATCACATTAGTATATTGTGCTCGAAATTTTATGTTTTGCATAAGTTGTGTAATGTTCAAACTAAAAACAATCAGATTAAAGTTTTCATGTCTAACGTTATTTCGGTAAAATTAATTGAAGTTTGAAGTTGTACGACTCGAGTCTTTTAAGTTTACTTGCGTTACTATCGCAAACGCACTTAGCTTATTAAAAGTGGCTTCGTGAAAATATAGTAAAAGATAAAAAGGTTTTTTGAATGATTTTATATAAATACACGTCAAAACTCATTTTTATTTTAAACCTAAATCACTAAAAACTCTTATGTTTCTTTATATACAGCCTTATACTTACTATGCACAAAACTGTAGAGAATAGTAAATCTGGTTACAAATCGACTAAGACATGTCAGCTTCTTATAGTTGTATTAAAAATAAAAAATAAAAATGTTATTTTTTAACTGTATAATAAACTAAATTTTTTTAAACTAACAATCTTGTTAAATAAGGTTGCCTTTAAATAAACAAATCATCCTAAGATACTTTAATTATTTTAGTAAATAATACTGTGAACATTCAGGGATCAAATTTTTAGACAAGTAATAACAAGTCATTTACAATGTATTTGGTTTTGACTCCATAAATGTAAAGTTTTAATGTTATAGAATTGCATAAATTTATAATTTTTGGAAGTTTATTCAAGTATTTTAAGCTTTAAATTTATTTATTATCAAACTAAAAATTTTATAGACTTGTTTACTTATGTCAATTTATTTTTGAGCTGTTACAAAAAATGTTTTGGATTTTAATTTTAGCTGTTCAGAAAGAGTATATACAGGTATAAACAGGTATAAAAATTTTCTTAAATATATATATCTTTTTCTTTGATTTAAGATTTGTTCAAACAAATCTAATAAAGTCTTTTTTTTAATATTTATTTTCTTTATACTACCTTATTTTTATCATTAGTTTCAAACTAGGTTTTTTTTTTTTTAGAAAATTTGAATCTGCATCACCCCCTAACAAAAAGGCCACTGGACGCCACTGTTAGTAATAGTTTTTATTTAGTCAAAATAGAAGATATTTATACCTTACTAAGAAAACTATTTTTACACGTAGAAAATATCGTTATTATACGCTTCAATTTATACTTTGTTAATACTTCATTTTTATGAGTCGTATTATACATCCTGTTAAAGGAAAGTTTCATAAAAGGCCAACAAAGTAAACATGAATATCAAAATGAAACTGTGTTAAGTGATCATAATCAACAAATAATTATATTAGTTTTAATTTAGTAAAACAACGAGAGGTGTGTGTGAAAGTTTATTTAAATTATTGTATTGTTATTTCAGTTGCCCTTTTAGTCGGTTTAAAATACGCTTGTAAAGATGCCCAAACTCTGTGGTAGCGAGTCAGATTGATATAAATTTTTTGCAGTTTGAATTTTGTTTTGAATTCTATTTTTATTGAATTCTTTAGTTCAGTCTACAGCTCAGCTTTTGATTTAATGTGGGCTTGTTATTCACTCGATGAAAATTGATCTATAGAGAGTAAACTTTTATTCTTTTTAATGTATTGTAATAACATTAAGGTCATATTAAACCTGATTCCCACAAATATTTTTGGATGAGTTTTGTATTTTAATACTTTTTTTTTAAGTTTTAGTTCACAAAATTTTTACCATGTTATTTCAACTAATCGACCACGACAATAACGTAGTGATATCTCAACTTTTTAAAATGTAGTTTAATGTTTTGAAGACACTAATAAAAAAAAACAGTAAACTCTTAAATTGACCTTTCGAGTTTTAAAATTTGAATTAGTTAAACCTAAATAAACTAGTATTTAAGTTTTCAATCAAAAGTTGTAAATTTTTAACTTAGTTACTTAGGGTTATTTAGTTTTGTATAATAGTAGTAACTTGTTTTTGTTTTAAATTTGAACTTAAACCTACAGTTAACAATACTTGCAAACTTTACATATATTACTTAACTAAAAGTTTTTTAGTACTTGTTTCAAAAATATTATTTGCTTTGTTTTATATTGAAGTTTTAACCAATTGCTAATTTTTACTTACACTATTTTCTACATGACTTTTAAAATTGTTCTAATCTATTTACTTATCCTGGTTAGCTTTTTGAGCAAGACACTCTTTTAAAAATATTTATTTTGAGAAAATTAAACTTTAAGCTTTTATAGATTACTAAATAAACATTATTATTAATTAAATATTATTTCTATTAATACTAATCACACCATAATAAACAAATTATTGAATACTTGATTATTCATTACTTCAATTTTATAAGTATTTCATTAAAAACTGTTTTAGAAACCATCTATAACTAAACATAAAAAATAGTGTTACCAAAAAAAAGAACACTCCCCTGGTCCAACTGTTTTTTAAGTGTCTTATAAACAATTTTATAATCAATCTTAATTAAACTGAAAAGTCAGAACAATACATTTTTAGATTTATGACAAATCCAGATTTAATAAGATTGTTTCAAAGATTTAAGGAAAAAATATTTCACCTAAAGTAATGACAATCCTTTATATGTTTTTTTTGAACACAAAGCTGATTAAAAGTATCATCATACACACTAATTTGCTTAAGTAGTTAGTAGGGTGCTATGAAGTTAAAGTTGTATAAATATTTTTTTTTCAATTTCAGATTAGAATAGATGTAAATTTTATTTTTTACAAAAGTGCAGAAATGGCCCTTTGTACAAAAGTTTCTTCGTGCAAAAGTGTCCCTTCAAGTATGTTTGACCCTTCGTTCAAAAATGTCTTCGTGTATTTTTAAACGTTTCCCTTTTCTATCATACCTTTATTTAGTACTTTATTATAATGTTATCATAAAAAATTTAGTTACAAGCCAAATTACACCTGCAAGCATTATATTTTCAACCCAATTTCTATAACAAGGATATATTTGGTGAAAATTAGTAAACTATTTCATTATAACGAATTATCAAAATCCTAGTACATAATCGTAAGCTAAATAGAAAATATACAGCCCGCGGGCTGGACCTAGCCCACATAAAAATTTTGTGCCCGAATAATTTTTTTCTAGAATAAAAGCTTCTGCAAAACAACTAACAGTGTTGCAGAAAAAACCGGGAAACCTAAAAAAATTTAAGTTTTACTTAACAATTTCAACATGTTAAGTAGTAAAATTTCAATTTGACACAAAATCTATCATATAGATAAAACTTTTTTTTCATCATAAAAAAAATATTTTATTACAAAAACATATTTAAAGTAGCTTAATAGTATCTTTTCAATGTTTTTATACTATTTAACAAAGTTTTTTTACCTTAAACTTAACTCTAAACTAAAAAAGACCCAAAACTTGTGTACTTTTAAAAACCTTAAGGATGTTTTTGAAACCTGGAGAAAATTTGCAAAAAACATTTGGCAACCCTGAATTATCTTCTTCCTAGATTTAACAACAAGAGTGGTCATAAACCGCTCGCCTACCAAGGGAGTAAATTATGGAATGAGCTACCATTATGTTTAAAAAAACAAAGCTATTTTGAAATTTTCCAGAGTGAACTTGTAAATAGTTTATTAAAGAAAGTAAAAGAAATAAGTATTATATAACTTAAGAGAATATTTTACGCTTGCGGCAGTTGCTCGTCGCTAGACAACAATGACCATATATGGAAATGAACTCTTAAAGCACCTGAATAAGCCAATGAGAAACAAAAGTTTTAGGATCTATTAGGTCACTACATAAATGCAAGTAGTCATACTTTTACAAATAGTTATATCAAATAATATAAAATAAACAATAATTTAAACACATCTTGGTAAATGTTTTTTATAAAAAGAGTAAGCTCTACGCGAAAATTATTTTTGTCCATAACGCACTGTTTAGAAGCAGCTAACCGAAAAAGAAATTTGTATCCACCATTTTTTATGTACTCTAAGCAGATTTCACGACCTTCAGTTTTGGTGCAGTCTTCAATTTCAATCACTATTGTGTATTTTCCACGATTCAAGTTCGCTTTAATCGAATTTGGACAAATATTAGCTGCATAGCATTTTTAACCATACCCGAATCAAAAATAGAACATAAAATATCTATTCTCCTGGTATACTATATATCAAATCCACCAGCGTTCAAACTTTACCTAATTTTTAAAATTATTTTCTTTGTTTATTAATTTGTTTTATATGTTTTTTGCATTTTATTTATTTATTATTTATTTGTTTTTCACTATCACTAATACCCCTAACCCTTAATCTCGATCGGTAAGCGGTTCTCGAATCTGACTGGGTGGATTTTGATCGGGTGAATTTTGAATGCGGGTGGATTTTGATCGCGGGAGGATTTTAAACGTGTCCCATTCTCCTATCTGCTTTCTCGAGTACATTTATAAGGACATCTGTTTCATCTTCGTTAACTATCAAATCTTAATATTTTATGTATTTACCTTTAATTTTCCTTGTAGACCAGCTATCATTCAACCAAGTATCCTTAAGCTTAACTAGAGATTTGATTTCTAGGTTATTTTTAAGTTAGAAATAATATTCCTGTCTACATTATCTAAAAAAATATTTAGAGAAAAAGAATGCCCTACCGTGAAGGCTGTAAAGTATTACTAAATCATCGCGTACATCGACTATTGTGTAACCATGGCATTCTCCAGTAAAAGATACTGTCAATTCAGATTTTGATTTTAACCCGCGTTTGATTAAATCGTCTACTTTAAAATCAGATACGTTTTTTACTATGCTTGCACTTCAAAATTCTTTTCGTAAAAATCAAAAAAAAATATTTGTAAAACTCGTTAAAACCTGATGGCCATGAGTTTCGTACGAAGTTTTATAGTTTTCATCAAACAGCAACTGAATCAACGCTTTTTCCAGAATTGCCATTTTTAAAGCTTCTGCCGTATTTTAATTTTCCCAGAAGACAGTTTTGCACGGGTTGGAAATTTGTATTATAATTTTCTTTTTATTTTTAATATTAATTTTTATTTATTTTGTTTTTATTACTACTGTTACCCCTAACCTTCGGTCGTTTTTTCTTTTTTTCTTTTTCTGTAAGTTATATTATTTAAATAAGTTACTATTTGTGTTAAATAAGTTATATTTCTTCGTGCTAAATTGTGTTCTACGAAAACTTCCCTTCGTGTAAAAGTGTCTTCGTGCATATTTGACCCGTTCCTATATTTTTCAATATGGTGCTCGTTAACTACTGTAGTTATTTATTATTTAAAAACGATGACAAATATTCAAATTGAAAAATACCTACAACTTAAAAACTGATAAGTTGAAATCTAGTAAGTTTATTATCTTAACATGTTGAAGTATTTAACAAAGAATTTAACAGAGAATTTAGCATGCCAGAAAAATAAAAAAGTTACAGATGTAAATACTTCAACAGAAAATTAAGTATCTAGAATAAGCTGTGATAACTGTTTTAAGCATACTTATGATAAAAAATCTCCTTTTCTAAGACAAACAAAAATCTTCTTTTATATATTTGCAAATATTGTTTGCTTTATTACAGTATTAGACTCAGACAAGTATTCAAAATACAAAAAAATTATTTAAAAAAGAAGGATATTTGTTGTTGTTATTATTTTTATTTATTATTTTTTTTTATATAAGTTGCGTAAATGCTCAGTACTCGACTCTAAGTTTTCATCTATAAAAGTTAAGTTTAGTTATGGTAGAATTCACTTTTATAAAACTACAAGAAAATTACACAACAGTTTATTTATCTATTCAACTGTAATATTGTTTTAACAGTTAAAATAAAATTATCAAAGAAAATATAAAAATTATATTTTTAGCACAAAATGCTGATTAAATTTAACGTAAAAATATTTCAGCTTATAACATTTTTACCTAATCTAAAAAAATTGTAACCTATCATTGAAGTATTCACATGTTTGCTATTAGTAGTTTTTATCTCCTTTAATAAATTAATTTAAAGTTGTATATATTTTTTTAGTTCTAATGTTATTAAAAAAGTTTTAAGTACATTTTTAAACACATATTTAGTTAATTTTCGTTTAGTTTTCTTTCATTACTTTTAATTGATTGTATTATTGATAAAGATTTAAATTTTTAGAAATTTATATGATTAAAAAAAAATCATGTGGAGTAGCTCGTAAGAAACTGTAAAAACATGTGGTGTACAACTCGATAACCGAAGGGTTTTTCGTACACCGGGTCCTTAGACCAAACTTTTTGAGCGCTTTTTTTACCGTTCAATATTAGTTATTTTGCTTTGTTAAACTTAGTAATTGTTTTAAAATACAAACAGTACTTTGGCATATTTAAAATACTTTTCAGTCTAATGAAAATTTTATAGTTATAATAATGTTTTAATTATATATAATTATAATTATAATGAAAATAGTTTGTGTTAATTATGGAATCTTACTCAATCTCTTAATAAAGGGCTTGTTTATAAAGTAATAAACATGAAAATTAAGTATTTTATTTATAACTGGTTTCGGTGAAAAAAAAAACCGGTAAAATTATTTTATTAATATTTTCCAAGTTCAAATTTTATTTTTCATCAAAACCGGTTATAAATAAAATAGTAAACTAGCAAGTTTTTATTGTTTATGTAACGAAAATAAAAAAATTAAAGCTTAATAACATTTGATTTTAAATATGCCTAATTGTTTTTTTACATTAATTCAAAAACTAAAATATTTCAGATAAACTATTAGTTGAAAAATTAAGTTTTTGCTTAATGAAAAAAGATTATAGTTGATACTGAAACAAATATTTTCGAACATAAGTTTTTAGCATTAAAGTAAATACATATTTATTAAAATATTCGTTGTTTTGTAAAATTCATTGTTCTCTAATGTACAAAAAAAGTTAGTTTAGTATTTTTTTGTATTATCCATAAGAGTAAATGTTATCATATTCTTCAAGATACATTAAGCTACATAATTCAAGCTACAAAAGTGATTGAGAGGTGGTCCTCGTAGTATCACGAACGTAGTTGTGTATACACCTGCGAGTGTACGTTTTTGTTTCATCATTATCATTTCCCTGTAAGTCTGATGCTCTGCCTTTTTTGTTGGCTTGCTGCGGAAGGTTAAACCTGGTCTTGACTGCGGCCGGTGCGCTATCTGCTCCTGGTTCTGCTACTTCAGTTATAGACTTGGTATATAAAATTTTAGCGACGATTATTCACAGAAGTTACTGACTATCCTTCATTAAATTCTGTAAGTACAGTGAGCGTTGTCTGAGCATCTGATATTGAAGGTTTTGTTTTTCTATTAGACCTGAGTGTTTTTTTTAAAGTTTTGTGAAAATATTAAAAAATAAAATGTTAATATTTAATTATTATTTACACTTTATCATCATTCTTGATTTTTGTTAATTAAAATTTTAATTAAAAAGTTTGAAAGCAGTTCAATAATCTAAAAAATGATAAAAAGCTCTTTTACGTTAAATATCAAAAAATAATTATCGAAGAAGAGCATAAGTTATAGTTTATAATACATGGTATCCTTTTAAGTTATATTAAATATATTTGATGTTGTAAGCTATACAATCTTCACTTGTAAAATGTGGAAAATTACATTTTGAAAAAATTTGGCTTTAAAATATTCAAAAATTTCAGAAAGTTTAAACTAAACGCTTGAAATGCGACAAACAATAGCTCCTTATAGAGAGCTTATTAAAATAATATTTTGAGTGTGCTTAACGTTATCACTTTTTTTCCGCTCAATCGGTCGACATATTAAGCAGAACTTAGGCGTCGTCATGTTTTACGTACGAATGCAAATTTATTAAAGTTTTACTAGTTTATGATAAACTTTTTCCTTTTTTACTTGTTTTTTTAACCGAAAACAAATTTAAGAAAGTATGTGAACATAAAGTTTTAGTTGTAATTTTTTGAAACTGTGTAATTTAAACATCATGAGTTTAAAAATAATACAGTTTTGTTAATTTTCTGTTTATCAAAAACTGTCATTTTAAACACAAAAAATGTAAATCTACATGTCTAAAAACATACTTTATCAGTTTAAATCAGTTTTTAAAAAAACAAAAATACTAAAAAATGTAAAAAACAACGACGGTTTTACCGAGTAGTTAAAGTAAACTAAAATGTATAAATTCTAGTTTTTAAACCTACTTTACTTTTTCATTAAGTTTGAAGCTTTTTCCCGTGTTGAGGCGTCGCAGTTGTTCGTCTTGACCTGCAGCTACTTTGACTGTCACTCCACAAAACTTGTTGAAATACTCGTTCACCTATCGCAAAAAACAAACGATACTTATTTTTAATAAATAGCTCTTGATTAAACTACTCTATAAAAAATATTTCACCAAGTAAAACTATAACTGCGAAAAGTTTAGTTTAGTTTTGAAAACTCAAAAACTAAATATACAATCACATTGATTATTTTCTTCAAAATACTAGACGGCTGTTTTGATAGTTTTATGTGCTATAATGCATTCAATTTAAAATTTTATTTAGATTCTTTGTTTTCAGAGATCAATCAAAAATAAAGTAAAAGCGATCAATACACTTAATTGTCTGTAGACTATTAATAAAGCTTTTTTGAATCTAAACTTTTACAAAAATCTACGTTTATTTTTTTTTAGCTAAATAATCCGAATAATTTATAAAAAACACATTAATATAGGTTTTTTTTTACTTTTATTAATGTTTTGTTTATGTTAACCTAAATTGCTGCAAGAATACTTTATTGATAATTTTCTAAATAATTTTACCACATATATTTTTACACATGTGTACAAACTTACATTGACGAAAATAACTTTATGTATTCTAAAATAGCTTTACTTTATAAAAGTTTTTTAAAACTTATCATGTACTTTTTTAACAACCTACTCGTAAAACAAACATTTAACTGTTTAAAGATATTGTTTAAATTTATCTTAAAATGCGTATTTTTTTATGTATTTTTTGTTCTACCACATGATAATTGTTTTCTATAGAGTTTGTAATAGCTTAAAAATAAAAGAATGCACATACAAAATACTTTATTGTAGTATGATAATATACTAATAAAAGTAATTTTTGTTCATAGTTAAAAACATAATTTAAAAAAATCATGTTTTTAAATAATGTCATAATGTAAACTGTATCGAACTAAAATATTTAAAAAACTATTTTTATAAAGCAGTTGATTTTAAAAAATAGACACCTAGTTTCATAATTATTATATTTATGTATATTTTTAAGTTCTTTTAAGGTTAAAGCAAAAAAGGAAATTCTAAAATTTAAAAAATTTTGAAATATCTGTAGTGTTAAAGTTATAAGTCACTATTAAACTTTAAAATATTAAAATTAATATATTGTTTTTTCTCTATACAAAGTCAGTAATTTTTTTTTAAATTTTAAGATTTAAAAAGTTGCTTTTACCTACAATAAAAAAACTTGATAAAACCTTTCCAGTACTATGTAAATAATCAACCAACTTTATAAAATAAAATGTCCAAAAGTATAAACTAAAAATAAACTAAAAAAGTTTAATTACAACTAATGTAAGAAGCTTTAAAGGCTTTGTTAGTTTTGTTAAACTTAAAAAAAGCTTAACTAGAAAAAATATTTATAAAAAGTAAAATGGTTTATATCAAACATTTGCTCAAAAGATAAAAATCAATAATAAGTGTCTTAGTGAGTTTAGTTTTATGTTGCAACTGGTGTATAAAAACGATGTAATGTTTACAAAAATAAAAATTTATACAAAATTTTTCATAAAATTAATAAAATTAGGTAAAACTAGTATACGTAAAAAAAATTAGGCTTAAAATTATAGTATTATTTATGATCGCTAAGAATAAACTTAAATGAAATTTATTGTTTTTATTTCCTTATGACTATGTTCCGACAGTAATGTATAATTTAATTATATTTAATATTAGTTAAAATTGAAAAAAAAAATTTTCTTATGCAAAATTGTTGTGTTTTTTGTTTAGTAAAAACTAAAGTTTGCCGTACAGACTATATAAATATAAATTATATTTTTTGTGAATGCATAACAATTACTTTTTTTTTACATTTGCAGCCACCTGCGAGTAGCAGTATAAATTTTAAATTATTTTTTAGTATAATGTAACTAAGTAACTCTAAATAGTGCACGAAATAAAAATGTTTGATATCTAGTTTTATTAAATTTAAAAAAACAAAACTTTTAAAAATATTCATAGTCGTTTTAATATTAGACTTTTAAATAAATCTTACTTAAACTAAAGTTTTTCTTAAATACTTTTCGCAGGTTATAAACCTTATTAAGTTTTAGCTTATGTTAACAAAAGTTGACATACTTGATTAAATAATAGTTATAAAATACCAAATACAACGTCAAAAACTTTATTATCTTTTTATAAAAAGATAGCTTCACCGTACTCGCTTCTAATTGTTGTAACAGGATTTTCAAACGCGAAAAAATTCAAAGTTACAACAAAGGTTATAATACTAATAAGATTAATCTTAAGTATAGCCGGGTAAGCAAAAAAGAGATCAATTTAAGCAAAAACCAGTGTACTTTTCATAAAATGTTAATCAATCTTTCTTTTTTTTTCATAGCTTTTTAAATCAATTTTTAGCTAGTTTTAAACATGCGTTCTGCTTTTTTTTTAACAATTAAATAAATGTATAAAACATTCATATTTTAGATTTTAAAGATACTTTAATTTTCACGTAGAATTTTAGTTTCTGGTCGGTAAGTTACTTTACAACACTTAGCAAAAAAAAGTTAATGATCTGTTTTTGAATAAGCACCATGTTAACTTTAAAACATAAACACATCATTGTTTTAGTTTACGAAAACTTTTATTTTTTTAATTTTAGAAAAAATGCACATTAGAATTTTTTCAAATGTTTCACGGGTTTATGGTTACTATTACTCAACAAGTTTTTCTTTTTTTTTTGCTTAACGATTGAAAAATCACAAATATTTTATACATTCTGCAAACAAGATTATGATCCATGAAGTAAATATTGATTTTTTATTTGAAGCATAACCTTGTTACCAAGCTAGTAAACTTAATTAAAAAGTCGACACTGTGAAGCCTTATGACTCGCCAAAAAATATTAAACTTAATTTTTTATGTTTTTTATTATTAAAAAAGACAACTTATAGACGTTTGTTTGTTACAGATGATTACATAAGTTGTAGTTAAAAAAGTATTTTACTTTAAATCGTAAAAATTATATTCTTAAAATACAAGATCTAAACGTAATGTACTACATTAAACTAAAATTAACTCTTTATAGTAATTGTTTTAGGTTATAGAAATATTTGATATTTATCTTTATAACTTAGCTATTTATATACTGACTACAATGTAAAATGTTATAAATATATTTTTCAAATTACAGCTTAGTATACTTCATTATTACTTTCTAATAAAAAGAATTTGAAACAAGACATTTTATTAATAACTAACAAACTATACAAAATGAACTAACACAAGAACAACTAACAATTTTTCTGATTTCCGCTCTTACATCAGATTTCATAAACGCGTACAGGATTGGATTGATCGCCGAATTAGAAAATCCGCAAACTAAGCTAATCGTAGCAAAACTCTAGAATGAGAAAAAAAAAGATATAATTTTTTTGTTTTTTTTTCGATATAAAAAGCTGATAAATTTTATCGTTTAAGTAAAATGATACTTTGAAAAACAATCAGTTAAAAACTATATTAAACAGTTTATGCAACGTTATTTTTAACTAAACAAAAAATTAATGTTTTATGCAACGATTTTTAAGAACGCTATCTAAGTTTTTGTATTATATTTTGAAAAAAAATATTTTTTTACTTGAGTTTTAAAATTAGCCATTTATGGATTGAGTGTTTATCTTAGAATTAACATACAATTAATTCACTTTTGAAACTTTGATATTTATCTATAATTTATAATTACTGCTTAATTCAAAGTACTGTTCTTTGATTAAATTTCATAAATCAATACATGTCAAAAACTTTAACGTCAAATAATCAAGACAGTTTTCATTTAAATTTGCTGGGCATTTAAGTTTATACAGTTACTAAAACAGAAAGTTGTATTACAAAGCTAAACTTAAAATTCATAAACTAAATTAAACAATGTTGTAAAGTTTGCTTAATTCTTAAAAAGTGTTTGAGACTAGAATTTATTAAACTTATCAAGTAGTAATATCAATAACTTTGAGACTACACTTCGACTTCTTAAAACAAAGTAAATTTTTAGTAATAATATTAAACATATGTTTAGTGAAAAACTAATATTTATGAAAATTGAAGTAAGAACATAAAATTTTTACTATTAATTAAATAAAGGTTTTTAAAATCTTTAAAAGAAGAAAAATTGATAAAAGAAAAGGTAACATTTTATTTATCTTTGTACTTCAAAATAAATTATGGTCTAAATGTAATTTTTTTAAATGTTATTTTTAGTTGGAAAACAAATAAAAGCGCTCATAGTAATTAGTCCTAGGACCTAGTGTACAAAAAAAAAACTTTCGGTTATCGAGACGCACACCACTCGGACACAGTTTAAAGTTTTGTCCACGACAAGTTTGTTCTATGTTTGTTATCAAAAAATTGTAAAAATCCTTATAGAAAATTCCGCAGTCAAATAAAAAGCTTCGTTGAGAAAAAATATTAGACAAACAGTTTCCAAAAAAGATATTTTTCTGTTTTAAAAAGCTTATATTTCAAGGACAGTAAAGTACGAAATAACAAAAAATGTAAAGTAAGAGCGCGTTAAATCTATATAGGCTTACATGCAACGTTGGAAAGAAATTACGACCAATGTTGCAGTGTGTCAAGCAACTATCTATCATGTTATTAGAAAGTTAAACGAAATGTTTTAAAGTTTAAATTGATTGTTTTATCCTGTATATAAAGACAAAAAATAAGTTATCTAAATACACATTAAGTTTAAAAGCTTATATTAATGATATAAACTTCATGTAGCTACGTTTAAATGTTAAATTTCAAGAAAAAGAAGCTTATTAGTGGATTAAGGACTGAAATACAGAATCAGTCTCTCTACAATAAATATAAAGTTAAACTTTTAACAAATAATTATATATTTTTTTCTTTGTAAACAATACTTTATTATTGGAGTTGTTCACTAAAATGTTGTGATATGTTTTTTATTTTTTGCCAAATCGTAACTTTTTATGTTAGTTGTAATTGTCGCTTATTTTTTCTTTCAACAAACTTTTGAAAAGTCATGGAGTATTACTTTTAAGGTTTTTAAAGATTGTAAATAGTTTTTTTATGGATTGTTTTTTTTTGCATATCGGTTCATTGTTAAACAGTAAGGCAGTTTTTAAAATAAAGAGAAAGAAAAAAAATCAGAACTAGAAAAGATGTAATTAAAAAAGGTGCAAAAATAAAAGTTTTTGACGCAAAATACTAAACTAAACAGCAACAACCATAAAAAATCAAAAGTTAACTTTTATTTATAAATTTTTTTTTTTTTAGGCTACAGTTGTTAGGAAAAATTCTGAAAAGAGGTTTTGATATGCATAAACTTAAATTTGACAAATAATTTTTAGTCAACAAAGGTAGCAATCAAACCAACTTGAAGCTTATACAAAATTTAAATAAGTAAATTGCATTATTTTTTTTAACCAATGAATTTTAGACAATGAATTGAGTTATAGTCAAATTTAGTAGGCAGGTAATAATAGGGATAATTTTAGTAAATTTAACACTTATCTAAGTCCTTCAAGGTAATTTGTTTTCAAAAAAAAAAAAAAAATAGACCTTTTGTTATCAAATATTAAAATTTGTTTATCTTTTTAATTGTCTAGTATGCAGATTTACTTAAGAAAAGCACAAATCTAAAATTACACCTTTTTACACATTCTACAGTTTTTGTTTTATGATTTCAAGCAAAATCTTCGACCGAAAATAATGACTAAATTTGTTACTGTTTTGTATGCACAATTAATATAAATTTTTTTTTGAACGTCTGAAACTTCATCTAGAAGAGTTAGACAAAACTCTTGGACTACTCGGCGTATGTCTACGTCCACAAACAAGCTTTGGAAGGTGCAAACGTTTTTTATATAGAAATCCATTTTAGTGGTTTACTAATTTTTTAAGTAATATAAAAAACTGATGGTTAACAAATAGTTATGGAAACCAAAGTAATACATTAAACTTAAGCTATACAAGTTTTAAATTGTAATAGTTACTACTCAAACTTGTTTAAAGAATATTTTATGTATTAATATAAATTTCTTACAATAAAAAAAAAATATTTAACAAAAAATGTTTGAATAAATTTCAAGTAAGTTACCACTTAAAAAAAGTATGAGCTTCCTATTTTTGTTGTAATTCAAAAAACATATAGAAGTACTCTTAGCTTATACTTACAAAAATCATTTAACTTTTATGAAAAAATTTTGCTGATTATAAATGCTCAAACATTTTATTGAAAATCTTTAATAGCTGAAATTGAACGTTAAACAATTTTTTTAAGATTGCAATAAAAAGAACAAAATACTTAATATGTATAAACTAACGCTTAAGTTGAGCTTGACTTTAGCCATAAATAAACTGTTGACAATTACGTTGGGTAACCAACAGACGATGAACGCACTACAAACTGCTGTTATCATTTTAGTGACCTATAAAACAATAATAATAAAATAAATTGTTTTAATAATTAATGTGTTTAAAAATTTACATATCTATTAAACTTAAGTAAATTGTTATATTAATCTATTCTAAGCTAAAAAACAAAAAATAGTTTCAAAAAAATAAAGTTATAGGTTTATTTTTATAAAAAGTTGAATTTGAAAAGTGTTTGATTATTAAAAGTAACAAAGTTTCCATGTTCTATAAACAGCGAATTCGACGGAGTTTTTAATAATTTAAGTGCTCTTAAATAAGAAGATAAAAACATGTGCTTTTCTTTAAAGTACTAACACCTATTAAGAACTCCGTTGATTTTGATTTGCATAGTATATTACAACTATTATTTCAAATATTGTTAAGATTACTTTTTGAAAGTCTAACTTTAGTTTAAAAACGTATAATTAAGTAACAAAAAAAAAAAAACATGTTTAATTTAGTCCTAAGAATAACTTGTACAACATTCATTTTTAACTTTACTATATTCTTTAGTAACCAACAGATGATGAACGCATTACAGACTGCTGTTATTATTTTAGTAACCTTAAAAACAATCATAAAAAAATAAATAATTTTAATAATTGAGAGGTATAAAGAAGGTTTTATGCATTAAAAGAAAGTTAATTCAATATGTTAATGTATTTTAAGTTTAAATTTTAGATTTAGTTTTATAAAAACCAAAATTGAAAGGTAATTGATTTAACAAAACTAATGACGTTTCTATGTACTATAGATAGCGCCATTGACGAAGTGTTTAATAAATGTAAGTAGTTCTAAGAACAGAAGCTCAATTGTTTGAGATGCATTAGTTATATCAAATTAAGCCTTACTTATGATAAAACAAGCAGCAATTTAATACCAAATAAATGTTTGTACAATATAGTACTAAAATAAAGTTTTATACTACTCGTTTATAAATTTACTTCATACTTTAGTAAATGATCGGTATATGATTTAAGCTTTTTGATTAAGTCTGGTTTTGATGTTTTGAAAGCTGAAAAAATAAAATTAAAACACAATTCTGTTTGAAACAGTTTAAGAAAAGTTTTACGATTATTAAAATGCTTTTCAAAAACACCGAATGTTGTTTTTTATATTTTTACTTAACAAAAAAGACTAAAACAAAGTTTACTGTCTATATAGTTAATTTGATACCCTTCGATTCTATCTTCATAATATGTTATGAATAATTGGTCCGAATTAACTTTAGTTATAGTTTCTAGGTAACTTTGAAAATAAGTCAATAAAACATACAGTTCTATTTATTTACAATATTACTAAAGAAAATTAACGATTGCTATTTATTAAAAATTCTAATTCATTCAGCTTTCTAAACTGAAGTGTTTTAAGTCAATTTGAAATTGATCTCTATCCTATAATAATTCTGTTTAATAAAATAAATTGAAAATAAGTTAACATGCTGCAATTTAATTCATATAACTTGTTATTATAAATCGGTACTAAATTTTGGTATACCATCAAAATCCACCAGCGTTTAAAATCCACCCGATATTTTTATATTTTCTTTATTTATATATATATTTTTTTGCTTTTTTTTTTGACTTTATTGTTATTGTTACCCCTAACCCTTACCTTCGATCGGTAAGCGGTTCTTGAATTTGACTGGGTGGATTTTGAATGTGTCCCTAAAGTTTATTGTTAATTTTAGTGACTGAAAGCAACTTTAACGCGAACCTACCCTGTTCTGCTTCTTGGACAGTATGGTGGCTCCCAGCGACATCTCGCTGTTCGAAGCTCTCCTCTGCAGCTTGACGAATATGACCAGGTAGCAGGTGCAGATGATGAGGATGGGAATGAAGAAGCCGATGAAGAGCCTGGCGAACAGGTGGACGTTCATCCACGTGACGTCATAGAACTGCCACGTGCACCTCAGCCCGCAATCCGGATGGATCTGAGAGTTTTTTATTTTGAATTAATTTTTTTTGATATAATTGTGTTCAGTCTTTATTTTACAAATTAAAAAGCTAATTTTATTGGCAAAAAGCGCTTTTCCTATCGCAGCTGAATTGAGTTGGATCAAAAAACTGTTTTTTTTTCTTAAACAAAATAAGTTAAAGTATATAAAATAAAAAGTTTTAAAACAAAACTTAGTGGGCAGGGCATGTTTGGTAGCATATTAGTGAAATTTAAATTAGTTATTTTTATCTTTGTTTTTTGGTTATGAATGAACTATTGTATATTATCATCTTTTAATTAAAAAAAAAATATTAATTTTTGTTTTATTTGTTTTGTAACGATTGTGTTTTAAAATACATTTATAATATAATATACTTTTTGACTGAGATATTGTGTGCGTTTAAACTGAATATTGATAAAAAATGTTATGTTGCAGATTTGCAAAATCTAGTTAAAGATTCTTATTATTCGATCTTTGCTCGTATTTTTTTGTAAATTTTTTTTAAGTTGTTAGGCATATGTAATTTGTTCTTCAGTAAAAGTTATAAGATGCAAGTCGTTAATTTTATCAAAAAGTAAATATAAAGTTTTTATTTCGTTTTAAAATGTTAAATTTATCTCAAACAAATTTATAACAAAAAAATTTGTAATATAAGATTTTCTAACTGATAAAAATGACTTAATTATTTGTATACTTTCTTTTTATTAAAAATCACTTTTGAAACCAGAACTTAATGTGTAAAACATTGAAAAATAGCCTAAAGTACTATTAAAAGTGTAGTTAAAATTTGAACATAAAGAAGTTGAAGCTATAAGAAGTAAATGTTTGTTTTTACCAAAATTGAGGGATTTATTCAGAAAGAAAAAGAGTTTCTTAAACACAAGAATATCTTAGTGTTTATCATTTTTATAAACTAAAAACATCATAGTTGATAGTTACTTCAGATTTTTAAATTTTGAGTATAACCCTTATAAGTACAACAATTTTTTATGTACTCTAAATACTATTACAAAACTGTTTGGATTTTTAAAGTTGTGATTGAACAGTATTTTATATAAGCAGTTGTTTATGTCAGAAAAAAATTTATTTGAAAAAAAAAGTTGACAGACTTTAAGTAAGATTATAAAATGGAATTTCAGAAAATAATTTATTCATAAAGAATTAATCTAAGTGTATGTATGTTGGCATACCAGTTATGTATTATTAATGAGCGGTTTTTAACAAACAACAGTTCAATACAGTTTTTATTGTATCACTAGATTTTATATAACTACAAACTAATATTAAAAAGCAACGTTGAACATCGTTTAGTTTAATGGATTGGGAAGAAAGTTAAAAAAAATCGTATAGAGTATGTGAATTGCTAACATGTCAAACTATTGTGTTCTATTTATTTTTATAGTGTTAAATGTCACATAAAAACTTTTAAATGTTGCAGTCTTTGAGGTAATTCATACCCAAGTGTAATATACTTGTAATAAAACTAACTTTTTCAAAGAGTTCAATTATTAAAAAGCAATAACTTTGCCTTGAATAGTTTGTAAACTAACGAATAAGCACGTATTGAACTTTCGTGAATGTAAAAATTTTTGACGTATAAAACGTATTAAAAGACTGAATAGTTTTTTATCAATATAAACAGTCAAAAGTAAACTTCTCATATACTTTTGTTTTATAGTTTCTTTATGAAAAATTGTTTATAATCCCTAAGTACCACATTGTTTAATGCACATTTCAGATTTTGCTATGTATTTTTGAAACTATTGATTTAGTTTACGACTACTTTTTCTGGTAAATGTTCAGTAGTTAAATTTTGTTTATAGCTATAAGTTCTTTTATTTGAACTAGCCAAAATTTAACTTTAAATATACTCAACAATGTTCCTAAAGGTTTTTTTTTACATTAGATCGTGAACTTAGTGAGGAATGAAAAGCATGTTTATTCTCAATTAAAAATACTCATATTTCTAAATTTGTTTTATAGCACAAAACTATTTTTTTTCATAGTTGTTTATTTATTTTTTGTAAATCAACTGCAGTAGACTAATAAAAGATACTGACATGATAATGAATATATAGAAAAGTTCTGTCCACTCTTAAGAAACTGAAAAATATCGAACTGATTATTTTTGCAAGGTTTAATTTCACTATACTGCTGAATTATATAACCATGTGATATTAGCTCATAGAGATTAGCTAATTTTTTCATAGAAGAATATAAACGAAACATTTTTAAAGAAATATTTTCAATTTACACAAAATACATAAAAAATAAAAAATAAATATTTCACTAAACTCAATGTCTGAACAAAGTTTAACATGCGGCAGAAATTTCATTAGAATAGATTTACAAAGCTGATAACAGAGCAGAGAAAAATAAAAGGACTTCGGAAATGCAATTATTTCATTCGAGTTCCACGCAAATTTTAACTGTGAAAGTTTTGAATAATCTTGTTTGAATTTAAACTAGTGCTAACGGTAGAAGTAGTAAAAGCCCGTTATTAGTTTAAATTAATGTTAATGCTTCCTGTTGAAAAACTTACTTTTAGTTTGGAAATATGTAAACTATTTTTTCATAAATAAGCATTTATTATTTACTTTTGATAAAACATTTTTGTTCTATGCTAAAAAAAATTAAACGTTAAAACAACCTTACAAACGTTTATTTTTATAAAGGCTAGTTTGTACTTTGCAGGAAGATTTTTCAATAAATACTGTTTTACTGTATTCTATAGTTTAATTTCGGTATTTCCTATCAAAATATAAAGAAAACTATGTTATAATGCGTTTGAATCAGATTTTTTCCGTTAAATCAATTAAAATTTTCATAATTTTTTTATAATTTTCAATTGTTCTCCATTTCTAATTTAGGATTATTAGAAAATTTCAATGCCAAAAAGTATGATATTTACTAGCTAAAACTAAATAAAACGTTTTATTTTTAAAATCTACTCTACTTACAAAAAAAAAACTGTTTTTAAAACGTTTAAAGTCAAAATTTTAGCCCTGGAATATATCAACTTATGTATTTAGTAAAATTACACATTTAAGCTTTTCTTTTTAATAAAACAGAATTATTGGATTTTAGTTGAATGTTATAATAACCGTTCTTAAAGTTTAGTTTCTGACCCTTTGCTGCAAACAGCCTCGCTACTTGGCTGTTTGTTTGAAAAATTATTGATTAATGAGTTTGTAAGTTGAGATATAAACATTTGAAATTCTTCAGCTTAAGTTTCCATAAGTTTACACATTTTAAACTGTAAAACTTATAATTTGTATTTAAATACACTATCAAATAACGAAAAACTTTTTTCGTAATAGCTAGCAAAAAATAGTAAACATCAAGTTAGTTTTAACTACTTTAAAAAATTTGAACATTAAATATTTTGGAAGTAGTTAGTTTTAAAATCCTTCATGCAAGCGCTCTAGAGTCAGTTAATTCAAATGCTAATGTTGAGTTAAAAAAAAAACTTTCTTGCCAGCAAAATATAACTAAACAGGATTTATTTAACTAATAATTGAAACTTTAACATAAATTTTCTGAATAAAAAAACAAAAGTTCTAAAAACATTTTAGTCCGAGTGCTACATCTATTTAACTAACAACTTAAAGTGTTTAAATTAAAAAAACACATCACAATCTCACTTAAATGTAAAAAAAAAATTAATTAGATAGTCTACAAAGCTGTGCAATGCGATTAAACCTAATTAGAATTTAATCATAAATCTATCAGAAAAAAAAATTACAAAGTAACTAGTTCTCAAAGTCTTTCAGTTCATGCGCTTCATCTATCGAACCAATACTTTAACGCATTAAAACTAGTGATGTATCGGACCCACAATTTCGGACCCGGATCCGGACTTTTTTTTTTTAATTAGGATCCGGCCGGACTTGGATCCGGACTTTTTTTTCAAATTAGAATCCGGCCGGAACCAGATCCGGATTTTTTTTTCAAATTAAAATCCGGCCGGATCCGGAACCGGATTCTAAATACTTTAAGTTATTTGTAATGTAAGTAGTATAAAAACTACTATGTACGATAATGCAGTTTTATATAAATAACTACTAACTAAGTATAATTGTGTGAAGTTTATCTTATATGTGTTATACCTAACTGTATACTTTTAAATTTTGAAAAATTATAGTTTAAAAAAAATTTAGACTAAAAGTAATAATGTGCTGCTAAAATAATTAAATAATAAGAAAGTTTATGATATGTTATTAAGGTCTAGTTAAGATTAACAGTTAAAAATTGTAGCTGGTATGTTTGCTAATTTTTTGAACAATATTTACATTTAGATTTTATTAAAATTGAAAGAACAAAAAAAACTTGAAATTGAAAGAACAGTAAAAAAAACTTCGAATTGAAAGAACAATAAAAAACACTAAAATATCTTTTTTTCTAAACT
The DNA here is from genome assembly GCF_965202585.1 of Thalia democratica. Lineage (NCBI taxonomy): Eukaryota > Metazoa > Chordata > Thaliacea > Salpida > Salpidae > Thalia > Thalia democratica. The sequence goes on along the minus strand of NC_139173.1, from coordinate 21,483,461 downwards.
TATAAACTTTCCATGATTTTCGGCAATCAGAATATTACCTAGTTTTAGCTAATATCAGGGTTGCCACTCTTTGATTCAAAAAACTAACCTGAGTGATTATAAACTTTCCTGAGTCAGAATGAGGTTTTGGAAAACCAAAAAAATAATTACTTTAAGCTAATAATCAGTAGAACAGCTAGCCACAAGATTGAACATTTTAAGTAATGTTTACAACTAAGGCTATAGAGGGGTTATGCACTTTTTTACAAGTTAATCTTATATAATAGAATACTATGTTAGATACCAGATGCTTTTTATAGCGTTACAAAATTTAAAGTAGTTTTTGAGATATAAGCGGTCAAAGCCGGAGAGTTCCATAGGGACCTAATGGAATGCGCAGACTAAAAACGCGGAAATATCCATTTCACTAAAAATATATTTCCTCCTAGGTTTTTTAAGCTAGGTACCTCAAATTTCCAAAAAAAATTCCTTCACAGTTTAAAAGCTTTTGAGTGTTTAAATTTCAAATAATTGAATTTTACAAATTTAAGGTCTAAAATTCAAAAAAAAACACCTTTTTTTGAAAAAAGGGAATTGTTTCTCAAAATAAAATAATTTCCTACTATCTAATGATTTAAAATTTAGTAAAGAGTAAACTATGAAAATTTGAATAAGATTGCTTAAAAACTGTAGGAGGAGATAGATTTTTTATGAAATGGGTTTTTTTTTTGCCTTTTTAGTTTGCACCTTCTAAAGGAAGCTATTGAGCTGGCCGGCTTTGACCCCTTGTATCTCAAAGACTACTTTGAATTTTTTTAAGCTGTAAAAATTATTTGGTAGCTAAGATTAAAATCTATTAAATAAGATCAACTTGTAAAAATCAAGGTGGACCCCCCTATAGCCTTACCAATCTAAAATCGATTAAAATCAAGTTCTTGAACAAAACTAACAAGAAAATTACAACATATTGAAATCTGGATCATCTCAAACTCATTCAAAATCTGAAATAAAACTAGCCTAAGTTTTTCATAAAATCTTAAAACTAGCCTGAGTTTTTATAAAAAACTAAACTAGCCTGAGGCAGCCTTAGATTTTAAAAAATTCCCAAAAATTTTCAAACTAGCAGGGTTGACACTGTTTAAGTCAAAAAAGAAACTAGCTAGAGTGAGTATAAACTAGCCTGAGTATAAAATTACTTTAATCTAATAATCAGTAGAAGAGCTAGCCATAAGGTTGACAATTTGGTAGTAAAGCTTTTAATTTTACAACATAGGTAAAGAGTTGCATTTCTGAAATATTTGTTTCAGACTTTAAATGTAAACAAATGTAAATTAGTCACGTGTACAAATTGAGCCAATCACGATAGTTGTTTAATTTTCGAACGTATTTTCTGACGAAATTATTATCTTTTTAATTTACACAGGGTTTGTTTTTGAAAAAATACTTTTCTGTATGTTCTTTTTTACTAACTAGATCCGAATCGGCCGGATCTCTGTTAGGATCCGGCCGGACCTGGATCCGGACTTCTTTTTTTTCAAATTAGGATCCGGCCGGACCCGGATCCGGACTTTTTTTTCAAATTAGAATCCGGCCGAAACTGGATCCGGATTTTTTTTTTCATGTCAAGATCCGGCCGGATCCGGATATCAGACATAAATGGCAATTTCCGGCCGGATCCGGACCCGGATAGTGAGTCCGGTACATCACTAATTAAAACAAAACACAAAACATAAGACTTGGTAAAAAGCACTGTGTTTAGTGCTTAAAAATTCCATTTAAGATATTCATAATCCTACTGCCGGCGATTTTTCAACGCTACGCACAGTGCTTTTCACCATGTCTGTCAAGTGCTACTTATTCAAACCAAAACATTTTATCCAACCTCCTCGACGTTCCTCAGTACGAGCGCCTCCGAAGCGATGGAGACGGCGGCCACCCACACGAACAAGCAGCACAAGAACGCGTTCCTGTAGTTCCTCACCTGCCTCGCCCGCACCGCCATCACCACGGCAAGGAACCTGTCGATGGACATGGCCACCAGGAAGAACACCGACCCGTACATGTTGACCAGGGTGAGGAAGGACACCAGCTTGCAGCCCACCATCCCGAATATCCATCTGTGCGGAAGATTGTAATTAGAAATATGTATTGCAAAATTACTGAGTCTCACCGCTGAGCGAATCTTATTCAAATGGAATATCGATCGAAATAAATATTCTTGAGTTAGTTCTTTTATTAAACCTGTTTCAACTATTAAATTAAGTAATAATTTTGTTTTAAATTGGTTTTTACATTAGATCTTGAAAAATTAAAGCAGTTTAAGTTTTTTACCGCATTGAAGTAGATTTTTTACAATTTATTAAATATCAGTGGTCAGAGCGCTTTTGTTGCTTTTTATGTTTTTGTTAGCAAGCATTTATTTTTACCTATTAGTCTACAGCTAAAAACTTAAATCCAATTTTGATTTTTTTATAAACACTGTGTACTACTTTTAAGCATAATGATTTTATTTGTTATTTAAAACTTTGCAACTTAAAATTTAGTATTTAAAATGTTTTACTTCGTAATTATTTTGTATGACTTTCATTAAAGTATGTTTGTTATAAAGTTTTTTTTAAACATCAATAACGAAGTACGACTAATTTACAACTTATAGTGGTTTCTATTAGAAAATTATTAAAAAAGAATTATTTCCATAGAAACTAATTTTCATTGGCTCGTAGAAATTAATTAAGACTAAAGTTTTTACGATTGGCGTAAATATACAAGTTAACTTAATATAGTTAAAAATATATTTAAACTTTTTTATTAGTATATAGTAAACAAATATTAAGCATCTAATTTTAAACTAATATATTTTTATAAGTTGAAAATATAAGTTTTTAAATACAAAAAAATTTAAAACATATTCAAAAACTATAGAAAAACATTTAATTAGTAAGAAGCTAGCAATATACCTTAATTTATTCTACGCTGAGGCCATTATAATTGTTTTATAAGAATTAAGCTCACTTATATTTTTACAGTGACAATATGTCCAAGTCTTGATGAAAATTGAAATATAAAGAATAATATTGCTCGCTGCTTTCGATGCGCAGTAAACATTTAAGTTGTTTAAAATCGAACTTATTGATTTTATTAATACACAGCTTTCTCTTAACAGCTTCGATTTAAAAGAATCGCAAACTTTTATCTTATAGTTTGAATAAAAACCGTTTTAATGTATTTTGCAATAAATTTTCTTAATGTGATAATGCAGTAGGTAACAGTTACGGAATGGTAACTTTATAAAATATTATTTTTTAAATTTATTTGTATTATTTCTCAAAACATTCTATTTCACTTTAGTTCATTTTAAAACTTACTTAAAATAAATTGGGAAACATTATAATCTTTAAATACATAAACAAGTTTTTCTATGTTGAGCTTTATATAAAGATTTTCGTAGTATTGTTTCTTTATTTTTGTAAATTTTTCGTAAAAGTATTAAACTTATGCTTATTTAGAAACTCTAGTATCGTTGTAAAAACGTAGTAAATTATTTTCAGAATTAATGAAAATATATTTATATTTACGTCTTAAGAATATATAACCATTTGTTTTTAAAAAGAAATTTTTGATCATAAGTTAAACTTCAAGTGATATAAATAAACGTTCATAGAAATTTTCAAAGTAACTGTTTTAAGAAATAACTTATTTAAACTAAGTTAGTTGAAAGATTTTAGTGAAAGAAAAATTATGATGTTAAATTAACTTAAATAGTTTTTACAATTATTTTTGGCATTTTTTATTTATACAATGAAAAACTTTTAATCATTAAAAAGAGGCATAACTTATAGTTTTTTCTCAAGAAATTTATTAAAGATATAATGTGTAACTTAAGGCTAGTAGATCACAACACCAAAAAATTATTCAATTTGTTAGATATTTCTATTATGTATAGCTAATAAGATTGTATTTATGGATTTTTTAAAAACAAAAAAATTTCAGTATTACAATCTTTTAAGGGAAACTTAACTTTTAAGTTATTTAAAGTAAGTATTATAAGTAACAAAATTAACAGACAAGAAAAAAGAAATAGCTAATGAAATTTGAAATTTTATGAAAGTTTCTGTAAACTAATTAAAAAAAATTCAGAAAACATGAAGTTGGAAGTAATTTAATGTTCAATAAAAGTTTAAAAGGAGAAAAAGAATTTTACCGTTAGAATCACGTCATGTTAGTAACAATTTGTGGATTTTTTGTAGTAACTTTTTTTTTAATGTAATAAAAATAACTTGTTTATTGGTTTTAAAATACTAAAAGCAACTTTTTCAGTACTTCTTAAAAAATAAGTATTCATTAGTGTCTTTATTATTTATTGATTTTAAGTATACTTAGTTTTATTTTTCAAAGTTTTGCAATGCAGGAAATTGTTCCTTAATACTTTATATACTTTATCGTTGCAGTTATAAATGTATTTTTTTTACTTATTTGAGCTAATATACACTTTAGACTTATTCAAATTTTAAGTTATTAGTTTATATTAAGTTTTTATGTTTTTGCATAACTCTTTGGTTAATATAAGTTTTTTTTTTTGTTTCAAGAATATACAACTTTGTTCATATACTTCGAGTATGGTAAGTTTCTAAACTTATTACTGTTTCCTTGTAAAATGTTTCAATAAAAATTTGTTGTAACAGTCTTCTTTAAAAACCGTTGTTGATTGTAGAGTTTTGTTTATACACAACATGTTATTTATATCATTATATTATTATTAATTCATATTTTAATTGTTATGTTTGATTATTTTGACATAGTTGTTGACTTAAAACATAAGGCCATTATCTAATTATTTTATTTCAACATTAAAATCCTATTAAAACTCGACAAAACTGAAGTTGTATAAAAAGTTACATTTTTGAAACTTTTTTCTACTTGATATCAATTTATTTAAAAGGTGCTTTCACTCTTTTTTCTTTTTGTTAATAAAAATATTTTTTTTGTTGCAACAATCTACAAAAAATCTTTATCAGTTTTATATAAAAACAAGTAGCGTTTCTAATACTTTTCATAACTTAATCAAGTATTGAATGAATATTATTTCATGATACTTAAAATTTTAGAAACCTAGCAAATAAGTATGCTTTTACTACTTTAAAACTAGTTTTACCTTGTAAAATAATGATCGCAATTAGCCAAGTTTATAAAAGCTGTTTAGTTTAAAAGCTACTACTAAACAAATAATCTATTTCAAGTTATGACTGAGAGATTTTTTCGTACACGATAGTCCTTAGATTACTAATTTTTATTTTTTTATTTCCTTTTTTGTTAAATAAACTTCAACTTAAACTTGAAAAAACCTTTACGTATGCAACTGTTAAAGTAAAAAAATCGATAAAAAAATATTTTATCACCAAATCCCCAACGAACCTGTTCACCTTGATCTTCTCAACGGCGTGAAACGGCAGCGTGGCGACGAAGATGAGATCGGCCAGCGCCAAGTTGAACACCAGCACGTTGGTAACGGACGCCTTCGAACCGTACTTGTTCCTACCTAAAACGCTCCTGCCCACCACTAGGAGAACCAACCCGTTGCCGAGCACGCCAACAACGAATATGAGGAAGTGGAGGGTGGGGAGTAATGTCGTGTCGAAGGTGGAGGGGGAAATCAGGTTGCAGTCAGGTACAGTAAGGTTGAAATCGGGATCGATCAGGTTGAAGCTGGTTGAGTTTTCTGAAAGTTGAGAAATGTTTTTCATTGTTTTTTTCAAGTGAAAATTAAATCTGCTATTTTTATAAAGTTGTAATTGACATAAATAAATATTTAAAATAATGCAGCTAAAATTAAGTTTTAGTAAATAATTTTCGAACTCAACATTATATAAAAGTAAAAACAAAGTGGTTAAAATTGTATTGACTGAAATTTAAAATATATTTTGATAAACACTGCTGTTGTTACGAGTTATGTTTACTAGCTGCTAAGAAAAAAGTATTTATAATAGTTGAGGTTTTTATAAGCATTCGTATGGACTTTTTTTTTACTTCTCTAATTGAAAAAATCGAGAGATTATATGAACATTTCGGATTTCCATTAAGTTTCAGAGTGGATTGTGCGTTTGTTTACTTGGGTTAAATAATTTGATATAGGTGAACTGATATGATTTCCATAATCTAAATAATAACATACATTTAAACTACTGTTTTATAAAATAGAACTATATTGACAACCTAAGTATAAGTTTTCAGCGAGCAAAATATTTTAACTGGTTTCAGATGTTTACTTAAAACAGCAAAAATTGTTTAAAGTATTAAGTTCTTATTTTCAGATTCGTGTTTATATTGGTTTAACAATATAATCACGTTTATTTGTAACGATTACGGTAACCATAAAAATTAATAGTGTAAAAAATTAACTTTAGGAGTTTAATTTAAGAAACAACAGAAGTATATTTTCAAGTACGTTTTTTAGAAAACCAAATTTTACAACAAAAATTTAAAGTATTTAAAGTTTTCGAAATGGCTAATAGTTCTAGCTATTTCAATTTCCAATGCTTTAAATAACTTGTTTTACCAACATTTTTTGTGTGTAGTAAACGAGAATAAAAGAAAAAAAATTCTTTGCATAAGATATCATTAGTATATTGTGCTCGAAATTTTATGTTTTGCATAAGTTGTGTAATGTTCAAACTAAAAACAATCAGATTAAAGTTTTCATGTCTAACGTTATTTCGGTAAAATTAATTGAAGTTTTAAGTTGTACGACTCGAGTCTTTTAAGTTTACTTGCGTTACTATCGCAAACGCACTTAGCTTATTAAAAGTGGCTTCGTGAAAATATAGTAAAAGATAAAAAGGTTTTTTGAATGATTTTATATAAATACACGTCAAAACTCATTTTTATTTTAAACCTAAATCACTAAAAACTCTTATGTTTCTTTATATACAGCCTTATACTTACTATGCACAAAACTGTAGAGAATAGTAAATCTGGTTACAAATCGACTAAGACATGTCAGCTTCTTATAGTTGTATTAAAAATAAAAAATAAAAATGTTATTTTTTAACTATATAATAAACTTAATTTTTTTAAACTAACAATCTTGTTAAATAAGGTTGCCTTTAAATAAACAAATCATCCTAAGATACTTTACTTATATTAGTAAATAATACTGTGAACATTCAGGGATCAAATTTTTAGACAAGTAATAACAAGTCATTTACAATGTATTTGGTTTTGACTCCATAAATGTAAAGTTTTAATGTTATACAATTGCATAAATTTATAATTTTTGGAAGTTTATTCAAGTATTTTAAGCTTTAAATTTATTTATTATCAAACTAAAAATTTTATAGACTTGTTTACTTATGTCAATTTATTTTTGAGCTGTTACAAAAACTGTTTTGGATTTTAATTTTAGCTGTTAAGAAAGAGTATATACAGGTATAAACAGGTATAAAAATTTTCTTAAATATATATATTTTTTTCTTTGATTTAAGACTTGTTCAAACAAATCTAATAAAGTCTTTTTTTTAATATTTATTTTCTTTATACTACCTTATTTTTATCATTAGTTTTAAACTAGGTTTTTTTTTTTTTAGAAAATTTGAATCTGCATCACCCCCTAACAAAAAGGCCACTGGACGCCACTGTTAGTAATAGTTTTTATTTAGTCAAAATAGAAGATATTTATACCTTACTAAGAAAACCATTTTTATACGTAGAAAATATTGTTATTATACGCTTCAATTTATACTTTGTTAATACTTTATTTTTATGAGTCGTATTATACATCCTGTTAAAGGAAAGTTTCATAAAAGGCCAACAAAGTAAACATGAATATCAAAATGAAACTGTGTTAAGTGATCATAATCAACAAATACTTATATTAGTTTTAATTTAGTAAAACAACGAGAGGTGTGTGTGAAAGTTTATTTAAATTATTGTATTGTTATTTCAGTTGCCCTTTTAGTCGGTTTAAAATACGCTTGTAAAGATGCCCAAACTCTGTGGTAGCGAGTCAGATTGATATAAATTTTTTGCAGTTTGAATTTTGTTTTGAATTCTATTTTTATTGAATTCTTTAGTTCAGTCTACAGCTCAGCTTTTGATTTAATGTGGGCTTGTTATTCACTCGATGAAAATTGATCTATAGAGAGTAAACTTTTATTCTTTTTAATGTATTGTAATAACATTAAGGTCATATTAAACCTGATTCCCACAAATATTTTTGGATGAGTTTTGTATTTTAATACTTTTTTTTTAAGTTTTAGTTCACAAAATTTTTACCATGTTATTTCAACTAATCGACCACGACAATAACGTAGTGATATCTCAACTTTTTAAAATGTAGTTTAATGTTTTGAAGACACTAATAAAAAAAAACAGTAAACTCTTAAATTGACCTTTCGAGTTTTAAAATTTGAATTAGTTAAACCTAAATAAACTAGTATTTAAGATTTTAATCAAAAGTTGTAAATTTTTAACTTATTTACTTAGGGTTATTTAGTTTTGTATAATAGTAGTAACTTGTTTTTGTTTTAAATTTGAACTTAAACCTACAGTTAACAATACTTGCAAACTTTACATATATTACTTAACTAAAAGTTTTTTAGTACTTGTTTCAAAAATATTATTTGCTTTGTTTTATATTGAAGTTTTAACCAATTGCTAATTTTTACTTACACTATTTTCTACATGACTTTTAAAATTGTTCTAATTTATTTACTTATCGTGGTTAGCTTATTGAGCAAGACACTCTTTTTAAAATATTTATTTTGAGAAAATTAAACTTTAAGTTTTTATAGATTACTAAATAAACATTATTATTAATTAAATATTATTTCTATTAATACTAATCACACCATAATAAACAAACTATTGAATACTTGATTATTCATTACTTCAATTTTATAAGTATTTCATTAAAAACTGTTTTAGAAACCATCTATAACTAAACATAAAAAATAGTGTTACCAAAAAAAAGAACACTCCCCTGGTCCAACTGTTTTTTAAGGGTCTTATAAACAATTTTATAATCAATCTTAATTAAACTGAAAAGTCAGAACAATACATTTTTAGATTTATGACAAATCCAGATTTAATAAGATTGTTTCAAAGATTTAAGGAAAAAATATTTCACCTAAAGTAATGACAATCCTTTATATGTTTTTTTTGAACACAAAGCTGATTAAAAGTATCATCATACACACTAATTTGCTTAAGTAGTTAGTAGGGTGCTATGAAGTTAAAGTTGTATAAATATTTTTTTTTCAATTTCAGATTAGAATAGATGTAAATTTTATTTTTTACAAAAGTGCAGAAATGGCCCTTTGTACAAAAGTTTTTTCGTGCAAAAGTGTCCCTTCAAGTATGTTTGACCCTTCGTTCAAAAATGTCTTCGTGTATTTTTAAACGTTTCCCTTTTCTATCATACCTTTATTTAGTATTTTATTATAATGTTATCATAAAAAATTAAGTTACAAGCCAAATTACACCTGCAAGCATTATATTTTCAACCCAATTTCTATAACAAGGATATATTTGGTGAAAATTAGTAAACTATTTCATTATAACGAATTATCAAAATCCTAGTACATAATCGTAAGCTAAATAGAAAATATACAGCCCGCGGGCTGGAGCTAGCCCACATAAAAATTTTGTGCCCGAATAATTTTTTTCTAGAATAAAAGCTTCTGCAAAACAACTAACAGTGTTGCAGAAAAAACCGGGAAACCTAAAAAAATTTAAGTTTTACTTAACAATTTCAACATGTTAAGTAGTAAAATTTCAATTTGACACAAAATCTATCATATAGATAAAACTTTTTTTTCATCATAAAAAAAATATTTTATTACAAAAACATATTTAAAGTAGCTTAATAGTATCTTTTCAATGTTTTTATACTATTTAACAAAGTTTTTTTACCTTAAACTTAACTCTAAACTAAAAAAGACCCAAAACTTGTGTACTTTTAAAAACCTTAAGGATGTTTTTGAAACCTGGAGAAAATTTGCAAAAAACATTTGGCAACCCTGAATTATCTTCTTCCTAGATTTAACAACAAGAGTGGTCATAAACCGCTCGCCTACCAAGGGAGTAAATTATGGAATGAGCTACCATTATGTTTAAAAAAACAAAGCTATTTTGAAATTTTCCAGAGTGAACTTGTAAATAGTTTATTAAAGAAAGTAAAAGAAATAAGTATTATATAACTTAAGAGAATATTTTACGCTTGCGGCAGTTGCTCGTCGCTAGACAACAATGACCATATATGGAAATGAACTCTTAAAGCACCTGAATAAGCCAATGAGAAACAAAAGTTTTAGGATCTATTAGGTCACTACATAAATGCAAGTAGTCATACTTTTACAAATAGTTATATCAAATAATATAAAATAAACAATAATTTAAACACATCTTGGTAAATGTTTTTTATAAAAAGAGTAAGCTCTACGCGAAAATTATTTTTGTCCATAACGCACTGTTTAGAAGCAGCTAACCGAAAAAGAAATTTGTATCCACCATTTTTTATGTACTCTAAGCAGATTTCACGACCTTCAGTTTTGGTGCAGTCTTCAATTTCAATCACTATTGTGTATTTTCCACGATTCAAGTTCGCTTTAATCGAATTTGGACAAATATTAGCTGCATAGCATTTTTAACCATACCCGGAATCAAAAATAGAACATAAAATATCTATTCTCCTGGTATACTATATATCAAATCCACCCGCGTTCAAACTTTACCTAATTTTTAAAATTATTTTCTTTGTTTATTAATTTGTTTTATATGTTTTTTGCATTTTATTTATTTATTATTTATTTGTTTTTCACTATCACTAATACCCCTAACCCTTAATCTCGATCGGTAAGCGGTTCTCGAATCTGACTGGGTGGATTTTGATCGGGTGAATTTTGAATGCGGGTGGATTTTGATCGCGGGAGGATTTTAAACGTGTCCCATTCTCCTATCTGCTTTCTCGAGTACATTTATAAGGACATCTGTTTCATCTTCGTTAACTATCAAATCTTAATATTTTATGTATTTACCTTTAATTTTCCTTGTAGACTAGCTATCATTCAACCAAGTATCCTTAAGCTTAACTAGAGATTTGATTTCTAGGTTATTTTTAAGTTAGAAATAATATTCCTGTCTACATTATCTAAAAAAATATTTAGAGAAAAAGAATGTCCTACCGTGAAGGCTGTAAAGTATTACTAAATCATCGCGTACATCGACTAATGTGTAACCATGGCATTCTCCAGTAAAAGATACTGTCAATTCAGATTTTGATTTTAACCCGCGTTTGATTAAATCGTCTACTTTAAAATCAGATACGTTTTTTACTATGCTTGCAGTTCAAAATTCTTTTCGTAAAAATCAAAAAAAATATTTGTAAAACTCGTTAAAACCTGATGGCCATGAGTTTCGTACGAAGTTTTATAGTTTTCATCAAACAGCAACTGAATCAACGCTTTTTCCAGAATTGCCATTTTTAAAGCTTCTGCCGTATTTTGATTTTCCCAGAAGACAGTTTTGCACGGGTTGGAAATTTGTATTATAATTTTCTTTTTATTTTTAATATTAATTTTTATTTATTTTGTTTTTATTACTACTGTTACCCCTAACCTTCGGTCGTTTTTTCTTTTTTTCTTTTTCTTTAAGTTATATTATTTAAATAAGTTACTATTTGTGTTAAATAAGTTATATTTCTTCGTGCTAAATTGTGTTCTACGAAAACTTCCCTTCGTGTAAAAGTGTCTTCGTGCATATTTGACCCGTTCCTATATTTTTCAATATGGTGCTCGTTAACTACTGTAGTTATTTATTATTTAAAAACGATGACAAATATTCAAATTGAAAAATACCTACAACTTAAAAACTGATAAGTTGAAATCTAGTAAGTTTATTATCTTAACATGTTGAAGTATTTAACAAAGAATTTAACAGAGAATTTAGCATGCCAGAAAAATAAAAAAGTTACAGATGTAAATACTTCAACAGAAAATTAAGTATCTAGAATAAGCTGTGATAACTGTTTTAAGCATACTTATGATAAAAAATCTCCTTTTCTAAGACAAACAAAAATCTTCTTTTATATATTTGCAAATATTGTTTGCTTTCTATTATTACAGTATTAGACTCAGACAAGTATTCAAAATACAAAAAAATTATTTAAAAAAGAAGGATATTTGTTGTTGTTATTATTTTTATTTATTATTTTTTTTTATATAAGTTGCGTAAATGCTCAGTACTCGACTCTAAGTTTTCATCTATAAAAGTTAAGTTTAGTTATGGTAGAATTCACTTTTATAAAACTACAAGAAAATTACACAACAGTTTATTTATCTATTCAACTGTAATATTGTTTTAACAGTTAAAATAAAATTATCAAAGAAAATATAAAAATTATATTTTTAGCACAAAATGCTGATTAAATTTAACGTAAAAATATTTCAGCTTATAACATTTTTACCTAATCTAAAAAAATTGTAACCTATCATTGAAGTATTCACATGTTTGCTATTAGTAGTTTTTATCTCCTTTAATAAATTAATTTAAAGTTGTATATATTTTTTTAGTTCTAATGTTATTAAAAAAGTTTTAAGTACATTTTTAAACACATATTTAGTTAATTTTCGTTTAGTTTTCTTTCATTACTTTTAATTGATTGTATTATTGATAAAGATTTAAATTTTTAGAAATTTATATGATTAAAAAAAAATCATGTGGAGTAGCTCGTAAGAAACTGTAAAAACATGTGGTGTACAACTCGATAACCAAAGGGTTTTTCGTACACCGGGTCCTTAGACCAAACTTTTTGAGCGCTTTTTTTACCGTTCAATATTAGTTATTTTGCTTTGTTAAACTTAGTAATTGTTTTAAAATACAAACAGTACTTTGGCATATTTAAAATACTTTTCAGTCTAATGAAAATTTTATAGTTATAATAATGTTTTAATTATATATAATTATAATTATAATGAAAATAGTTTGTGTTAATTATGGAATCTTACTCAATCTCTTAATAAAGGGCTTGTTTATAAAGTAATAAACATGAAAATTAAGTATTTTATTTATAACTGGTTTCGGTGAAAAAAAAAACCGGTAAAAATATTTTATTAATATTTTCCAAGTTCAAATTTTATTTTTCATCAAAACCGGTTATAAATAAAATAGTAAACTAGCAAGTTTTTATTGTTTATGTAACGAAAATAAAAAAATTAAAGCTTAATAACATTTGATTTTAAATATGCCTAATTGTTTTTTTACATTAATTCAAAAACTAAAATATTTCAGATAAACTATTAGTTGAAAAATTAAGTTTTTGCTTAATGAAAAAAGATTATAGTTGATACTGAAACAAATATTTTCGAACATAAGTTTTTAGCATTAAAGTAAATACATATTTATTAAAATATTCGTTGTTTTGTAAAATTCATTGTTCTCTAATGTACAAAAAAAGTTAGTTTAGTATTTTTTTGTATTATCCATAAGAGTAAATGTTATCATATTCTTCAAGATACATTAAGCTACATAATTCAAGCTACAAAAGTGATTGAGAGGTGGTCCTCGTAGTATCAACAACGTAGTTGTGTATATTCCTGCGAGTGTACGTTTTTGTTCCATCATTATCATTTCCCTGTGAGTCTGATGCTCTGCCTTTTTTTGTTGGCTTGCTGCGGAAGGTTAAACCTGGTCTTGACTGCGGCCGGTGCGCTATCTGCTCCTGGTTCTGCTACTTCAGTTATAGACTTGGTATATAAAATTTTAGCGACGATTATTCACAGAAGTTACTGACTATCCTTCATTAAATTCTGTAAGTACAGTGAGCGTTGTCTGAGCATCTGATATTGAAGGTTTTGTTTTTCTATTAGACCTGAGTGTTTTTTTTAAAGTTTTGTGAAAATATTAAAAAATAAAATGTTAATATTTAATTATTATTTACACTTTATCATCATTCTTGATTTTTGTTAATTAAAATTTTAATTAAAAAGTTTGAAAGCAGTTCAATAATCTAAAAAATGATAAAAAGCTCTTTTACGTTAAATATCAAAAAATAATTATCGAAGAAGAGCATAAGTTATAGTTTATAATACATGGTATCCTTTTAAGTTATATTATATATATTTGATGTTGTAAGCTATACAATTTTCACTTGTAAAATGTAGAAAATTACATTTTGAAAAAATTTTGCTTTAAAATATTCAAAAATTTCAGAAAGTTTAAACTAAACGCTTGAAATGCGACAAACAATAGCTCCTTATAGAGAGCTTATTAAAATAATATTTTGAGTGTGCTTAACGTTATCACTTTTTTTCCGCTCAATCGGTCGACATATTAAGCAGAACTTAGGCGTCGTCATGTTTTACGTACGAATGCAAATTTATTAAAGTTTTACTAGTTTATGATAAACTTTTTCCTTTTTTACTTGTTTTTTTAACCGAAAACAAATTTAAGAAAGTATGTGAACATAAAGTTTTAGTTGTAATTTTTTGAAACTGTGTAATTTAAACATCATGAGTTTAAAAATAATACAGTTTTGTTAATTTTCTGTTTATCAAAAACTGTCATTTTAAACACAAAAAATGTAAATCTACATGTCTAAAAACATACTTTATCAGTTTAAATCAGTTTTTAAAAAAACAAAAATACTAAAAAATGTAAAAAACAACGACGGTTTTACCGAGTAGTTAAAGTAAACTAAAATGTATAAATTTTAATTTTTAAACCTACTTTACTTTTTCGTTAAGTTTGAAGCTTTGTCCCGTGTTGAGGCGTCGCAGTTGTTCGTCTTGACCTGCAGCTACTTTGACTGTCACTCCACAAAACTTGTTGAAATACTCGTTCACCTATCGCAAAAAACAAACAATACTTATTTTTAATAAATAACTTTTGATTAACTTAGTTTATAAGAAATATTTTACCAAGTAAAACTATAACTGCGAAAAGTTTAGTTTAGTTTTGAAAACTCAAAAACTAAATATACAATCACATTGATTATTTTCTTCAAAATACTAGACGGCTGATTTGATAGTTGTATGTGCTATAATGCATTCAATTTAAAAATTCTTTTAGATTCTTTGTTTTCAGAGATCAATCAAAAATAAAGTAAAAGCGATCAATATACTTAATTGTCTGTAGACTATTAACAAAGCTTTTTTAAATCTAAACTTTTACAAAAATCTACATTTAGTTTTTTTCAGCTAAATAATATATAATAATTTATAAAAAGCACATTAATATAGGTGTTTTTTTTAACTTCAATTAATGTTTTGTTTATGTTAACCTAAATTGCTGCAAGAATACTTTACAGATAGTTTTCTAAATAAATTTACCACATATATTTTTACACATGTATACAAACTTACATTGACGAAAATAACTTTATGTATTCTAAAATAGCTTCAATTATAAAAATCCTTTAAAACTTATCGTGTACTTTTTTAACAACCTACTCGTAAAACAAACATTTAACTGTTTAAAAATCTTATTTAAATTTATCTTAAATGTTTTATGTATTTTTCTTCTACCACATGGTGATTGTTTTCTATGAAGTTTATGATTACTTTAAAAATACAAGAATATAAAAGCACATACAAAACACTTTATTGTAGTACAATAATCTACTGTTAAAGTAATTTAATAGTTGAAAACATAACTTTGTGAAAGTATGTTTTTTAAATAACTTCATAATGTAAACTGTATAAAACTAAAATATTTAAAAAACTATTTTATAAAAAGTAGTTTATTTAAAAAAATAGACACCTAGTTTCAAAATTATTATATTTATGTATTTTTTTAAGTTCTTTTAAGGTTAAAGCAAAAAGGTAAGTTCTAAAATTTAAAAAAATTCGAAATATCTGTAGTGTTAAAGTTATAAGTCACTATTAAACTTTTAAAATATTAAAAAGAAAGTATTGTTTTCTCTCTTTACAAAGTCAGTAAATATTTTTTTAAATTTTTAGATTTAAAAACTTGCTTTTACCTACAATAAAAAAACTTGATAAAACCTTTCCAGAACTATGTATATATTCAACAAACTTTATAAATTGAAATGCCCAAAAGTATAAACTAAAAATAAACTAAAAAAGTTTAATTACAACTAATGTAAGAAGCTTTTAAGGCTTTGTTAGTTTTGTTAAACTTAAAAAAAGCTTAACTATAAATAATATTTACAAAAGGTAAAATGGTTTAAATCAAACATTGCTCAAAAGATAAAAATCAATAATAAGTGTCTTAGTGAGTTTAGTTTTATGTTGCGACTACATATAAAGACGATGTAATGTTTACAAAAACAAAAATTTATACAAAATTTTTCATAAAATTAATAAAATTAGGTAAAACTAGTATACATAAAAAAATTAGGCTTAAAATTTTAGTATTATTTATGATCGCTAAGAATAAACTTAAATGAAATTTATTGTTTTTATTTCCTTATGACTGTGTTCAGACAGTAATGTATAATTTAATTATATTTAATATTCGTTGGAATTGGAAAAAAAAACTTTCTTATGCAAAATTGTTGTTTTTTTTTTGTTTAGTAAAAACTAAAGTTTGCCGTACAGACTATATGTATATATATAAATTATATTTTTTGTGAATGTATAACAATTACTTTTTGCAGCCACCTGCGAGTAGTAGTATAAAATTTAATTTATTTTTTAGCATAATGTAACAAAGTAATTATAAAAAGTGCACGAAATAAAAATGTTTGATATCTAGTTTTATTAAATTTTAAAAAATACACAAAAAACGAAATTTTTAAAAATGTTCATAATCGTTGTAATTTTATACTCTTAAATAAAGTTAATTTAATTAATTTAAACTAAGTTTTTTCTTTTAAATATTTTTTTGCAGGGTATAAACCTTATTAAATTTTAGCTTATGTTAACAAAAGTTGACATACTTGTTTAAAGAATAGTTATAAAATACCAAATACAACATCAAAAACTTTATTATCTTTTTATAAAAAGATAGCTTAACCGTACTCGCTTATAATTGTTGTAACAGGATTTCAAACGGGAAAAAACTCAAAGTTACAATAGAGGTTATGATACTAATAAGATTAATCTTAAGTATAGCCGGTAAGCAAAAATGGAGATCAATTTAAGCAAAAACCAGTGTACTTTTCATAAAATGTTAATCAATCTTTCTTTTTTTCTCATAGCTTTTTAAATCGATTTTTAGCTATTTTTAAACATGCGTATTGCTATTTTTTTAACAATTAAATAAATGTACAAAACATTTATAGTTTTAATTTTAAAGATAGTTTAAATTTCACGTAGAATTTTAGTTTCTGGTCGGTTAGTTACTTTACAACATTCAGCAAAAAAAAAGTTAAAGATCTGTTTTTGAAAAATCACCATGTTAACTTTAAAACATAAACACATCATTGTTTTAGTTTACAGAAACTTTTATTTTTAAATTTTAGAAAAAGTGCACATTAGAATTTTTTCAAATGTTTCACGGGTTTATGGTTACTATTACTCAACAAGTTTTTCCTTTTTTTGCTTAACGATTGAAAATCACAAGTATTTTATACATTCTGCAAACAAGATTATGATCCATGAAGTAAATATTGATTTTTATTTGAAGCATAACCTTGTTACTAAGCTAGTAAATTTAATTAAAAAGTCGACAATATGAAGTTTTTTGACTCGCCAAAAACTATTAAACTTAATTTTTTATGTTTTTTATTATTAAAAAAGACAACTTATAGACGTTGTTACAGATGATTACATAAGTTGTAGTTAAAAAAGTGTTTTACTTTAAATCTTAAAAATTTATATTCTTAAAATACAAGATCTAAACGTTATGTACTACATTACACTAAAATTAACTCTTTATAGTAATTGTTTTAGGTTATAGAAATTTTTGATAAATATCTTTATAACTTAGCTATTTATATACTGACTACAATGTAAAATGTTATACATATATTTTTTAAATTACAGCTTAGTATACTTCATTATTTTTTTTAATAAAAAGCATTTGAAACAAGACATTTTATTAATAACTAACAAACTATATATAATGAACTAACACAAGAACAACTTACAATTTTTCTGATTTCCGCTCTTACATCAGATTTCATAAACGCGTACAGGATGGGGTTAATCGCCGAATTAGAAAATCCGCAAACTAAGCTAATCGTAGCAAAATTCTAGAATGAGAAAAAAAAAAGATATAATTTTTTTGTTTTTTATTTTCGATATAAAAAGCTGATAAATTTTATCGTTTAAGTAAAATGATACTTTGAAAAACAATCAGTTAAAAACTATATTAAACAGTTTATGCAACGTTATTTTTAACTAAACAAAAAATTAATGTTTTATGCAACGATTTTTAAGAACGCTATCTAAGTTTTTGTATTATATTTTGAAAAAAAAATATTTTTTTACTTGAGTTTTAAAATTAGCCCTTTATGGATTGAGTGTTTATCTTAGAATTAACATACAATTAATTCACTTTTGAAACTTTGATATTTATCTATAATTTATAATTACTGCTTAATTCAAAGTACTGTTCTTTGATTAAATTTCATAAATCAATACATGTCAAAAGCTTAAACGTCAAATAATCAAGACAGTTTTCATTTAAATTTGCTGGGCATTTAAGTTTATACAGTTACTAAAACAGAAAGTTGTATTACAAAGCTAAACTTAAAATTCATAAACTAAATTAAACAATGTTGTAAAGTTTGCTTAATTCTTAAAAAGTGTTTGAGACTAGAATTTATTAAACTTATCAAGTAGTAATATCAATAACTTTGAGACTACACTTCGACTTCTTAAAACAAAGTAAATTTTTAGTAATTATATTAAACATATGTTTAGTGAAAAACTAATATTTATGAAAATTGAAGTAAGAACATAAAATTTTTACTATTAATTAAATAAAGGTTTTTAAAATCTTTAAAAGAAGAAAAATTGATAAAAGAAAAGGTAACATTTTATTTATCTTTGTACTTCAAAATAAATTATGGTCTAAATGTAATTTTTTTAAATGTTATTTTTAGTTGGAAAACAAATAAAAGCGCTCATAGTAATTAGTCCTAGGACCTAGTGTACAAAAAAAAACTTTCGGTTATCGAGACGCACACCACTCGGACACAGTTTAAAGTTTTGTCCACGACAAGTTTTTTCTATGTTTGTTATCAAAAAATTGTAAAAATCCTTATAGAAAATTCCGCAGTCAAATAAAAAGCTTCGTTGAGAAAAAATATTAGACAAACAGTTTCCAAAAAAGATATTTTTCTGTTTTAAAAAGCTTATATTTCAAGGACAGTAAAGTACGAAATAACAAAAAATGTAAAGTAAGAGCGCGTTAAATCTATATAGGCTTACATGCAACGTTGGAAAGAAATTACGACCAATGTTGCAGTGTGTCAAGCAACTATCTATCATGTTATTAGAAAGTTAAACGAAATGTTTTAAAGTTTAAATTGATTGTTTTATCCTGTATATAAAGACAAAAAATAAGTTATTTAAATACACATTAAGTTTAAAAGCTTATATTAATGATATAAACTTCATGTAGCTACGTTTAAATGTTAAATTTCAAGAAAAAGAAGCTTATTAGTGGATTTTGGACTGAAATACAGAATCAGTCTCTCTACAATAAATATAAAGTTAAACTTTTAACAAATAGTTATATATTTTTTTCTTTGTAAACAATACTTTATTATTGGAGTTGTTCTCTAAAATGTTGTGATATGTTTTTTATTTTTTGCCAAATCGTAACTTTTTATGTTAGTTGTAATTGTCGCTTATTTTTTCTTTCAACAAACTTTTGAAAAGTCATGGAGTATTACTTTTAAGGTTTTTAAAGATTGTAAATAGTTTTTTTATGGATTGGTTTTTTTTGCATATCGGTTCATTGTTAAACAGTAAGGCAGTTTTTAAAATAAAGAGAAAGAAAAAAAATCAGAATTAGAAACAATGTAATTAAAAAAGGTGCAAAAATAAAAGTTTTTGACGCAAAATACTAAACTAAACAGCAACAACCATAAAAAATCAAAAGTTAACTTTTATTTATAAATTATTTTTATTTTTTTAGGCTACAGTTGTTAGGAAAAGTTCTGAAAAGAGGTTTTGATATGCATATACTTAAATTTGACAAATAATTTTTAGTCAACAAAGGTAGCAATCAAACCAACTTGAAGCTTATACAAAATTTAAATAAGTAAATTGCATAATTTGTTTTAACCAATGAATTTTAGACAATAAATTGAGTTATAGTCAAATTTAGTAGGCAGGTAATAATAAGGATAATTTTAGTAAATTTAACACTTATCTAAGTCCTTCAAGGTAATTTGTTTTCAAAAAAGAATTACAAAATAGACCTTTTGTTATCAAATATTAAAATTTGTTTATCTTTTTTATTGTCTAGTATGCAGATTTACTTAAGAAAAGCACAAATCTAAAATTACACCTTTTTACACATTCTACAGTTTTTGTTTTATGATTTCAAGTAAAATCTTCGACCGAAAATAATGACTAAATTTGTTACTGTTTTGTATGCACAATTAATATAAATTTTTTTTTGAACGTCTGAAACTTCATCTAGAAGAGTTAGACAAAACTCTTGGACTACTCGGCGTATGTGTACGTCCACAAACAAGCTTTGGAAGGTGCAAACGTTTTTTATATAGAAATCCAATTTAGTGGTTTGATTATTTTTTAAGTAATATAAAAAACTGATGGTTAACAAATAGTTATGGAAACCAAAGTAATACATTAAACTTAAGCTATACAAGTTTTAAATTGTAATAGTTACTACTCAAACTTGTTTAAAGAATATTTTATGTATTAATATAAATTTCTTACAATAAAAAAAAATATTTAACAAAAAATGTTTGAATAAATTTCAAGTAAGTTACCACTTAAAAAAAGTATGAGCTTCCTATTTTTGTTGTAATTCAAAAAACATATAGAAGTACTCTTAGCTTATACTTACAAAAATCATTTAACTTTTATGAAAAAATTTTGCTGAATATAAATGCTCAAACATTTTATTGAAAATCTTTAATAGCTGAAATTGAACGTTAAACAATTTTTTTAAGATTGCAATAAAAAGAACAAAATACTTAATATGTATAAACTAACGCTTAAGTTGAGCTTGACTTTAGCCATAAATAAACTGTTGACAATTACGTTGGGTAACCAACAGACAATGAACGCACTACAAACTGCTGTTATCATTTTAGTGACCTATAAAACAATAATAATAAAATAAATTGTTTTAATAATTAATGTGTTTAAAAATTTACATATCTATTAAACTTAAGTAAATTGTTATATTAATCTATTCTAAGCTAAAAAACAAAAAATAGTTTCAAAAAAATAAAGTTATAGGTTTATTTTTATAAAAAGTTGAATTTGAAAAGTGTTTGATTATTAAAAGTAACAAAGTTTCCATGTTCTATAAACAGCGAATTCGACGGAGTTTTTAATAATTTAAGTGCTCTTAAATAAGAAGATAAAAACATGTGCTTTTCTTTAAAGTACTAACACCTATTAAGAAATCCGTTGATTTTGATTTGCATAGTATATTACAACTATTATTTCAAATATTGTTAAGATTACTTTTTGAAAGTCTAACTTTAGTTTAAAAACGTATAATTAAGTAACAAAAAAAAAAACATGTTTAATTTAGTCCTAAGAATAACTGGTACAACACTCATTTTTAACTTTACTATATTCTTTAGTAACGTGAAGTAACCAACAGATGATGAACGCATTACAGACTGCTGTTATTATTTTAGTAACCTTAAAAACAATCATAAAAAAATAAATAATTTTAATAATTGAGAGGTATAAAGAAGGTTTTATGCATTAAAAGAAAGTTAGTTCAATATGTTAATGTATTTTAAGTTTAAATTTTAGATTTAGTTTTATAAAAACCAAAATTGAAAGGTAATTGATTTAACAAAACTAATGACGTTTCTATGTACTATAGATAGCGCCATTAACGAAGTGTTTAATAAATGTAAGTAGTTATAAGAACAGAAGCTCAATTGTTTGAGATGCATTAGTTATATCAAATTAAGCCTTACTTATGATAAAACAAGCAGCAATTTAATACCAAATAAATGTTTGTACAATATAGTACTAAAATAAAGTTTTATACTACTCGTTTATAAATTTACTTCATACTTTAGTAAATGATCGGTATATGATTTAAGCTTTTTGATTAAGTCTGGTTTTGATGTTTTGAAAGCTGAAAAAATAAAATTAAAACACAATTCTGTTTGAAACAGTTTAAGAAAAGTTTTACGATTATTAAAATGCTTTTCAAAAACACCGAATGTTGTTTTTTATATTTTTACTTAACAAAAAAGACTAAAACAAAGTTTACTGTCTATATAGTTAATTTGATACCCTTCGATTCTATCTTCATAATATGTTATGAATAATTGGTCCGAATTAACTTTAGTTATAGTTTCTAGGTAACTTTGAAAATAAGTCAATAAAACATACAGTTCTATTTATTTACAATATTACTAAAGAAAAATTAACGATTGCTATTTATTAAAAATTCTAATTCATTCAGCTTTCTAAACTGAAGTGTTTTAAGTCAATTTGAAATTGATCTCTATCCTATAATAATTCTGTTTAATAAAATAAATTGAAATTAAGTTAACACGCTGCAATTTAATTCATATAACTTGTTATTATAAATCGGTACTAAATTTTGGTATACCATCAAAATCCACCAGCGTTTAAAATCCACCCGATATTTTTATATTTTCTTTATTTATATATATTTTTTTTTGCTTTTTTTTTTGACTTTATTGTTATTGTTACCCCTAACCCTTACCTTCGATCGATAAGCGGTTCTTGAATTTGACTGGGTGGATTTTGAATGTGTCCCTAAAGTTTATTGTTAATTTTAGTGACTGAAAGCAACTTTAACGCGAACCTACCCTGTTCTGCTTCTTGGACAGTATGGTGGCTCCCAGCGACATCTCGCTGTTCGAAGCTCTCCTCTGCAGCTTGACGAATATGACCAGGTAGCAGGTGCAGATGATGAGGATGGGAATGAAGAAGCCGATGAAGAGCCTGGCGAACAGGTGGACGTTCATCCACGTGACGTCATAGAACTGCCACGTGCACCTCAGCCCGCAATCCGGATGGATCTGAGAGTTTTTTATTTTGAATTAATTTTTTTTGATATAATTGTGTTCAGTCTTTATTTTACAAATTAAAAAGCTAATTTTATTGGCAAAAAGCGCTTTTCCTATCGCAGCTGAATTGAGTTGGATCAAAAAACTGTTTTTTTTTCTTAAACAAAATAAGTTAAAGTATATAAGATAAAAAGTTTTAAAACAAAACTTAGTGGGCAGGGCATGTTTGGTAGCATATTAGTGAAATTTAAATTAGTTATTTTTATCTTTGTTTTTTGGTTATGAATGAACTATTGTATATTATCATCTTTTAATTAAAAAAAAATATTAATTTTTGTTTTATTTGTTTTGTAACGATTGTGTTTTAAAATACATTTATAATATAATATACTTTTTGACTGAGATATTGTGTGCGTTTAAACTGAATATTGATAAAAAATGTTGTGTTGCAGATTTGCAAAATCTAGTTAAAGATTCTTATTATTCGATCTTTGCTCGTATTTTTTTGTAAATTTTTTTTAAGTTGTTAGGCATATGTAATTTGTTCTTCAGTAAAAGTTATAAGATGCAAGTCGTTAATTTTATCAAAAAGTAAATATAAAGTTTTTATTTCGTTTTAAAATGTTAAATTCATCTCAAACAAATTTATAACAAAAAAATTTGTAATATAAGATTTTCTAACAGATAAAAATGACTTAATTGTTTGTATACTTTCTTTTTATTAAAAATCACTTTTGAAACCAGAACTTAATGTGTAAAACATTGAAAAAATAGCCTAAAGTACTATTAAAAGTATAGTTAAAATTTGAACATAAAGAAGTTGAAGCTATAAGAAGTAAATGTTTGTTTTTACCAAAATTGAGGGATTTATTCAGAAAGAAAAAGAGTTTCATAAACACAAGAATATCTTAGTGTTTATCATTTTTATAAACTAAAAACATCATAGTTGATAGTTACTTCAGATTTTTAAATTTTGAGTATAACCCTTATAAGTACAACAATTTTTTATGTACTCTAAATACTATTACAAAACTGTTTGGATTTTTAAAGTTGTGTTTGAACAGTTCATTATATAAGCAGTTGTTTATGTAAGAAAAAATTTACTTGAAAAAAAAAATTTTCGACAGATTTTATGTAAGATTATAAAATGGAATTTTAGAAAATAATTTATTCATAAAGGATTAATCTAAGTGTATGTATGTTGGCATACCAGTTATGTATTATTAATGAGCAGTTTTTAACAAACAACAGTTCAATACAGTTTTTATTGTATCACTAGGTTTTATATAACTACAAACTAATATTAAAAAGCAACGCTGAATATCGTTTAGTTTAATGGATTGGGAAGAAAGTTAAAAAAAATCGTATAGAGTATGTAAATTGCGAATATGTCAAACTATTGTGTTCTATTTTTTTTATAGTGTTAAATGTCACATAACAACTTTTAAATTATGCAGTCTTAAAAGTAATTCATACCCAAGTGTAATATACTTGTAATAAAACTAAGTTTTTCAAAGAATTCAATTATTAAAAAGCAATAACTTTGCCTTGAATAGTTTGTAAACTATCGAATAAGCACGTATTAAACTTTCGTGAATATAAAAATTTTTGACGTATAAAACGTATCAAAAGACTGAATAGTTTTTTATCAATATAAACAGTCAAAAGTAAACTTCTCATATACTTTTGTTTTATAGTTTCTTTATGAAAAATTGTTAATAATCCCTAAGTACTACATTGTTTAATGCACATTTCAGATTTTGCTATGTATTTTTGAAACTATTGATTTAGTTTACGACTACTTTTTCTGGTAAATGTTCAGTAGTTAAATTTTTTTTATAGCTATAAGTTCTTTTATTTGAACTAGCCAAAATTTTAATTTTAAATATACTCAACAATGTTCCTAAATGTTTTTTTTACATTAGGTCGTGAACTTAGTGAGGAATGAAAAGCATATTTATTCTCAATTGAAAGTACTCATATTTCTAAATTTGTTTTATAGCACAAAACTATTTTTTTTTCATAGTTGTTTATTTATTATTTGTAAATCAACTGCAGTAGACTAACAAAAGATACTGACATGATAATGAATATATAGAAAAGTTCTGTCCACTCTTAAGAAACTGAAAAATATCGAACTGATTATTTTTGCAAGTTTTAATTTCACTATACTGCTGAATTATATAACCATGTGATATTAGCTCATAGAGATTAGCTAATTTTTTCATAGAAGAATATAAACGAAATATTTTTAAAGAAACATTATTCAATTTACACAAAATAAAAATTTTATGAAAAGTAATATTTCACTAAAGTCAATGTCTGAACAAAGTTTAACATGCGGCAGAAATTGCATTATAATAGATTTACAAAGCTGATAACAGAGCAGAGAAAAACAAAAGGCTTCGGAAATGCAATTATTTCATTCGAGTTCCACGCAAATTTTAACTGTGAAAGTTTTGAATAATCTTGTTTGAATTTAAACTAGTGCTAACGGTAGAAGTAGTAAAAGCCCGTTATTAGTTTAAATTAATGTTAATGCTTCCTGTTGAAAAACTTACTTTGAGTTTGCGAATATGTAAACTATTTTTTTATAAATAAGCATTTATTATTTACTTTTGATAAAACATTTTTGTTCTATGCTAAAAAAAATTAAACTTTAAAACAAATTTACAAATTGTTTTTTTTATAAAGGCTAGTTTGTACTTTAAAGGAAGATTTTGCAATAATACTGTTTTACTTTATACTATAGTTAAATTTCAGTTTTTCCTATCAATATACAAAGAAAACTATATTGTAATGCGTTTGTATCAGATTTTTTCCGTTAAATCAATTGAAATTTTCATCATATTTTTATAATTTTCAATTGTTCTTCATTTCTACATTTAGATTTATTAAAAAATTTCAAAGCCAAAATATTTACCCGAATAGCTAAAATTAATTAACCATTTTAATTAAAAAATCTACTCTATTATCAAATAAAAACTGTTTTTTAAACTTTTAAAGTTAAAAATTTAGCCCTGGAATATATTTACTTATGTATACAGTAAAACTAAACATTTAAGCTTTTCTTTAAATAAAACATAATTATTGGATTTTAGTTTAATTTTATAATAACCGTACTTAAAGTTTAGTTTCTGACCCTTTGCTGCAAACAGCCTCGCTACTTTGCTGTTTGTTGGAAAAATTATTGATTAATGAGTTTGTAAGTTGAGATATAAATATTTGAAAATCTTCAGCTTAAGTTTTTATAGTTTTACACATTTAAAATTGTAAAACTAATACTTTGTATTTAAATACACTATCAAATAACGAGAAGAAGCTTTTTTTTCGTAATAGCTAGCAAAAAAAGTAAATATCAAGTTAGTTTTAACTACTTTAAAGAATTAGAACATTAAATATTTTGGAAGTAGTTAGTTTAAAATGCTTCATGCAAGCGCTTTAGAGTCAGTAATTCAAATGCTATTGTTGAATTAAAAAAAAACTTTCTTGCCAGCAAAATATAACTAAACAGGATTTATTTAACTACTAATTGAAACTTTAACATAAATTTTTGAATAAAAACACAAAAGTTCTAAAAATATTATTAGTATTTTAAACCAAGTGCTACATCTATTTAACTAACAACTCAACGTGTTTAAGTAAAAAAGCAAACATTTGTTCTCACTAAAGTTTTTAAATATTTTTAGAAGTAGACAATCTACAAAGCTAATCATTACGATTAAATCTCATAAAAATTCAATCATAAAATTATCTAGAAAAAAAACTACAAAGTAACTAGTTCTCAAAATTTTTCAGTTCAAGCGCTTCATCTATTGAACCAATGCTTTGGCGCACTAAAACAAAACACAAAACACCAGACTTGGTAAAAAGCACTGTGTTTAGTGCTTAAAAACATTACTAAAGCTATGCTAAATCCTACTGCCGGGAATTTTTCAACGCTAAGCACAGTGTTTTTCACCATGTCTGTCAAGTGCTACTTATTCAACCAAAACATTTTTTTTATCCAACCTCCTCGACGTTCCTCAGTACGAGCGCCTCCGAAGCGATGGAGACGGCGGCCACCCACACGAACAAGCAGCACAAGAACGCGTTCCTGTAGTTCCTCACCTGCCTCGCCCGCACCGCCATCACCACGGCAAGGAACCTGTCGATGGACATGGCGACCAGGAAGAACACCGACCCGTACATGTTGACCAGGGTGAGGAAGGACACAAGCTTGCAGCCCACCATCCCGAATATCCATCTGTGTGGAAGGTTGTAATTAAAAATATGAATTGCAAAATTACTGAGTCTCACCGCTGAGCGAATCTTATTCAAATGGAATATTGATCGAAATAAATATTCTTGAGTTAGTTCTTTTATTAAACCTGTTTCAACTATTAAATTAAGTAATAATTTTGTTATAAATTGGTTTTAACATGAGATCTTGAAAAATTAAGCAGTTTAAGTTTCTACTGCATTGAAGTAGAGTTTTTTATTACAATTTATTAAATATCAGTGGTCAGAGCGCTTTTGTTGCTTTTTATGTTTTTGTTAGCAAGCATTTGTTTTTACCTATTAGTCTACAGCTAAAAACTTAAATCCAATTTTGAATTTTTTATTAATACTGTGTACTACTTTTAAGCATAATGATTTGTTTTTCATTTACTAGTTAAAACTTTGCAACTTAAAATTTAGTATTTAAAATGTTTAACTTAGTAATTATTTTGTATGATTTTCATTAAAATATGTTTGTTATAAAGTTTTTTTTAAACATCAATAACGAAGTACGACTAATTTACAACTTGTAGTGGTTTCTATTAGAAAATTATTAAAAAAGAATTACTTCCATAGAAACTAATTTTCATTGGCTCGTAGAAGTTAATTAAGACTAAAGTTTTTACGATTGGCGTAAATACACAAGTTAACTTAATATAGTTAAAAAGATATTTAAACTTTTTTACTAGTATATAGTAAACAAACGTTAAGCAGCTACGTTTAAACAATTTTTCTATAAGTTGAAAAACTAAGTTTTTAAATACAAAAAAAAAATCAAAACATATTCAAAAACTAAAGAAAAACATTTAATTAGTATGTAGCTAGCAGTATACCTTAATTTATTCTACGCTGAGGCCATTATAATTGTTTTATAAGAATTAAGCTCACTTATATTTTTACAGTGACAATACGTCCAAGTCTTGATGAAAATTGAAATATAAAGAATAATATTGCTCGCTGCTTTCGATGCGCAGTAAACATTTAAGTTGTTTAAAATCGAACTTATTGATTTTATTAATACACAGCTTTCTCTTAACAGCTTCGATTTAAAAGAATCGCAAACTTTTATCTTATAGTTTGAATAAAAACCGTTTTAAAGTATTTTGCAATAAATTTTCTTAATGTGATAATGCAGTAGGTAACAGTTACGCAATGGTAACTTTATAAAATGTTATTTTTAGAATTTATTTGTTTTTTTTCTCAAAACATTCTATTTCACTTTAGTTCATTTTAAAACCTACTAAAAATAAATTGGGAAGCATTTAAAGCTTTAAATGCATAAACAAGTTTTTCTATGTTGAGCTTTGTATAAAGATTTTCGTAGTATTGTTTCTGAACTTTTGTCAATATTTTGTAAAAGTATTAAATTTACATTTGTGTAGAAACTCTAGTATCGTTGTAAAAAGGTTAAGTTCAAGTAGTAAATTATTTTCAGAATAAATGAAATATATTCATATTTACGTCTTAAGAACACATAACCATTTGTTTTTAAAAAGAAATTTTTGATCATAAATCAAACTTCAAGTGATATAGATAAACGTTTATAGAAATTTTCAAACTTTCTGTTTTAAAAAATAACTTAATTAAACTAAGTTAGTTCGAAGCTTTTAGTGAAAGAAAAATGATGATGTTTAATTAACTTAGATAGTTTTTACAATTATTTTTGGACTTTTTTGTTTATACAGTGAAAAACTTTTAAACAATAAATAATAAACATAACATATAGTTTTTTCTCAAGAGTTTTATTAAAGATATAATGAGTAACTTAAGGCTAATAGAACATAACACCAAAAAATTATTCAATTTCTTAGATATTCTTATCATGTATAGTTAAAAAGATTTAATTTTTAAAATTTTGAAAACTAAAAAAAAACTAAATTTTATAATGTTTTCAGGGAAATTTAACTCTGAAATTATTTAAAGTAAGTATTATAAATAAGAAAATTAACATACAATAAAAAGAAAGTATTTAATTTAATTGAAAATTTTATCAAAGTTTTTGTAAACTAAGTAAAAAATTTCAGAAAGAATGAAGTTGGAAGTAATTTAATGTTCAATAAAAGTTTAAAAGGAGAAAAACAACTTCACCGCTAGAATCACGTCATTTCAGTAATATTTTGTGAACTTTTTGTAGAAACTTGTTTCTTTAATATTTTAAAAATAATTCGTTTACTGGTATAAAAATTCTAAAAGCAGTTTTTTCAGTACTTCTTAAAAAATAATTATTCAATAGTATCTTTATTATTTTGAAGTACTTTTAATAAAACTTTATATACTTTATTGTTAAGTGATAAATGTATTTCTTTACTTATTTAAGCTAATATACACTTTACACTTATTCAAATTTTAAGTTATTAGTTTATATTAAGTTTTTATGTTTTTGAATAACTCTTTGGTTTATTTAAGTTTTTTTTTTGTTTCAAGAAAATACAACTTTGTTCATATACTTCGAGTATGGTAAGTTTCTAAACTAATTACTGTTTCTTCGTAGAATTTTTCAGTAAAAACTTGTTGTAACAGTCTTCTTTAATAACCGTTCTGAATGTAGAGTTTTGTTTAAACACAACATGTTATTTATATAATTATATTATTATTATTTCATATTTTAATTGTTATGTTTAATTATTAACGACATAGTTGTTGACTGAAAACATAAGGCCATTATCTAATTATTTTATTTCAACATTAAAATGCTATTAAAACTCGACAAAACTGAAGTTGTATAAAAAATTACATTTTTGAATTTTTTTTGTACTTGATATCAGTTTATTTAAAAGGTGCTTTCAATCTTTCTTCTTTTTGTTAACAAGAATATTTTTTATTGATGCAACAATCTAAAAAAATCTCTATCAGTTTTATATAAAAACAAGTAGCGTTTCTAATACTTTTCATAACTAAATCTAGTATTGAATGAATATTATTTCATGATACTTAAAATTTTAGAAACCTAGCAACTAAGTATGCTTTTACTACTTTAAAACTAGTTCTACCTTGTAAAATGATGATCGCAATTAGCAAAGTTTATAAAAGCTGTTTACTTTAAAAGCTACTACTAAACAAATAATCTATTTCAAGTTATGACTGAGAGATTTTTTCGTACACGATAGTCCTTAGATTATTATTTTTTATTTTTTTATTTCCTTTTTTGTTAAATAAACTTCAACTTAAACTTGAAAAAACTTTTACGTATGCAACTGTTAAAGTAAAAAAATTGATAAAAAAATATTTTATCACCAACGAACCTGTTCACCTTGATCTTCTCAACGGCGTGAAACGGCAGCGTGGCGACGAAGATGAGATCGGCCAGCGCCAAGTTGAACACCAGCACGTTGGTAACGGACGCCTTCGAACCGTACTTGTTCCTACCTAAAACGCTCCTGCCCACCACTAGGAGGACCAACCCGTTGCCGAGCACGCCAACAACGAATATGAGGAAGTGGAGGGTGGGGAGTAATGTCGTGTCGAAGGTGGAGGGGGAAATCAGGTTGCAGTCAGATACAGTAAGGTTGAAATCGGGATCGATCAGGTTGAAGCTGGTTGAGTTTATTGAAAGTTGAGAAATATTTTTCATTGTTTTATTTTAAGCGAAAATTAAATCTGCTAGTTTTAAAAAGTTATAACTGACATGAAAACATAATATAAAATAAAAGCAATAGAAACGAAGCTTTTTTATTTAAATGTCGAGCTCAGCACAATATAAAAGTGAAAACATAATGATTAAAATTGCCTTGACTGAGTTTTAAAAGCATTTATTGATAAACACTGCTGTTGTTACAAGTTATGTTTACTAGCTGCTGAGAAAAAAAAGTATTTATGATAGTTGAGGTTTTTATAAGCATTCGTATGGACTTTTTTTTTACTTCTCTAATTGAAAAAATCGAGAGATTATACGAACATTTCGGATTTCCATTAAGTTTTAGAGTGGATTGAGCGTTTGTTTACTTGGGTTAAATAATTTGATTTAGGTGAACTGATATTATTTCCATAATCTAAAATAATAACATACATTTAAACTTCTGTTACACAGGATAGAATTATGTTGACAACCTGATTATAAGCTTAAAGCGAGTAAATTTTTTTAAGTGGTTTTAAATAATAATTTTAAAACAATAAAAATTGTTTTAAAACATTAAGTTCTTATTTTCAGACTCGTTTTTATATTGGGTTAACAATATAATTGTGTTTGATAAAATGATAACGGTAACCATAAAAAACAATAGTATAAAAAATTAACTTTAGAAATTTGAATTAAATATAAATAGAAGTAAATTTTCAAGTACGGCTTTAAAAAAAACAAATTTTACTACAAAAAATTAGAATGTTTAAAGTTTTCGAAAGTGGCTAACAGTTCTGGCTATAACAATTTCCAATGCTTTAAATAACTTATTTTACAAGTACTTTTTGTGTGTAGTAATCGAGAATAAAAGAAAAAAAATTCTTTGCATAACATATCATTAGTATATTGTGTTTGAAATTTTATGTTTTGCATAAGTTGTGTAATTTTCAAACTTAAACCAATCAGATTAAAGTTTTCATGTCTAACGTTATTTCGGTAAAATTAATTGACGTTTTCTAGTTGTACGACTCGAGTCTTTTAAGTTTACTTGCGTTACTATCGCAAACGCACTTAGCTTATTAAAAGTGGCTTCGTGAAAGTATAGTAAAAGTTAAAAAGTTTTTTTTAAACGATTTTATTTAAATACATTTCTGAACTCTTTTGTTTAAATTTTAAACCTAAATCACCAGAAACTCTTATGTTTCTTTATATATATCCTTATACTTATTATGCACAAAACTGTATAGAATAGTAAATCTGGTTACAAATCGATTAAGACTGGTCAACTTTCATTAGTTGTATTTAAAAAAAAATATTATTTTTTAATTATATTACAAACTTAACTTATTTTTTAAACTAACAGTTTTGTTAAATAAGGTTGCCTTTAAATAAACAAAACATATTAAAATACTTTACTTATTTTAGTAAATAATACTGTAAATATTCAGGGATCAAATTAATAGACAAGTAATAACTAGTCATTTACAATGCATTTGGTTTAGACTGCATAAATTATTATTTTTGGAAATTTATTCAATTATTTTAAGCTTTGACTTTATTTATTATCAAACTAAAATTTTTATATTATGTTAAGTTATAAAATAAAATTATTATTTATGTTTTATATACAAGTGAAAGTTATAAATAAAACAGTTGTCAGCATAAACTGACATTAAAAACTTAGTTACTTTTAGGTATAAAGTTTGATAAAATTGTTTTATGATACGATCTAAATGTTTGTGTTTACCAGGTTAAAGTTTTATTTATTGACTTAAACTTGATTTATAACTAAAAAAAACTTCGTCAAATATATATTGTTCGCCATAGTTTTCTAAACATTAAAAAATGTTAGCTATACTTTTTGCTATGAGTTAATTTTTTAAGACGTTGGTAAATTATTCTGGTCATTTTTGACTTTGTATTAGTGTAGTTCTCAGCACAGTTTAGTATAGGTTTGATTTTATTATATAAGATCTTGTCTTAAACAGAGGTAGGCAACTTTTCTCGTCGACGGGCTGGATTTAAAATAAAAATATATTTGCTAAAACTTCTAATGAGGCGTGTAACTTTAAAAAATTGCACTATAAAAATAAAATGAATCTATAAAAAAGTGTATGTACAAAAAAACTTTTTTATAACAAGCACTACTGTTTGCTAAAAATTAATTAAAAAACATTTAAAAAAGTTGAAAATAAAATTTTCAATACTATATTCTTGCGGAATAATTTTCATAGTTAAATATAAGAAGAAATGTACAATAAAAGTCAGAAAAAAGAAAAGATCTTTTATTTACCTGTTGTTGTTCTTGAATAGGAATTATATTAATTATATTAATGAATTATATTAATCTGAACTTAACCTAGAAATTCTTCAAACATATCAAAGTTAGTAAAAAAAAACCTTGAATTAATCTTCTCAGGTGAGCAGTGTTTTTAGCATTAACGCTCTCATTTATGGATTATGAAGCTAAAAGTCAGTTAAATTGATAGGAATTAAAACTAAGATAAAATAAAACTAAAACTTTTTTTTTGTAGGACTAAAACTAATACCAATATTTATTACAATTTCACTAAAACAACAACTTTTTATTGTGTAGGACTAAAACTAAAACTAATAGATATTAAAATTTCATTATAACTAAAACTGGAGCCAGCAAACACTTTGAAACTTGAAACTTGGCTTGCTATCACTAACTGACTGCCGACCCTTGACTTAAAGTAACAAAACTGAAATGTCATAAATGAACTTTTTTTCTGTTTTAAGAAAAACAAAACTTTTAAAAAATAATTTTAAACCACTTAAAAGTATTAATTCTAAAGTTAATAAAAACAAAACTGTTTATCTAACTTCGCATGCGGCTTAATATATATTTGAACTTTGATTTTCCTAAATGATTTGAAAATTAAATTTAAATCTATCCTGTATTATCTTGTTGTATTTTTTTATATTTTTTCGTTGTCTGTCAATTATATTAAATATTGTTTGTAAAATTTTTATGTAATTAAAAAGACAGACTAATTAAGTTTTATGTATTTATGTTTGCTAAAGTTAGTTATAAAAAATTATCTGTTTGTTTAAAACTAAACAGTTAATTAAACTTATTAGAAAATTTATATATAAGTAGGATAACATACGATAAAAGAAAATAAAAAACTAGAAAACTTCTATAAATATAAGCTAAATATCTTTATGTATTAACTAAAAAATGACATCTTACCAGTAAATTTCAAATGTTATTTATAACGTATAGAAAAATTACTTAACCGTTCAACAAGATCTTTGCAAAGAAAATATATCTTACTAAATGTTATAAACATAAAAATAAATTGTTTCTTTTAGATCAAGTTAATCTGATCTAAATTTTGCTTTATTTTCCTTGATTATAATAGTTTTAGTTTTTAATGTTGGTAATGCTGTTTTTTTTTAAATAGCTCAAACTTTTAGAGTTAGTAAGTAGTGCTTAGCTCAATGACCCAAAGTTTTTTTCAGTTTTGAAAGTCAATTTCCTTATCGTATTCAATTTCATGTTCTCCGGGCTACTTGGGTCTCTAAGTTTATTTGAAACCGCCTCTGTAACAGGTTCGGCAGTTTCGACAGCAGCCAGATTAGTAGTAGCTTCGGGGCCATCTTTATCTTTAGTTGCTATCTCGGTCTGCGACCGATTGCAAGAGGGTTAAAGAGCTAATAACCTAAACATTCTACTTATAATATAAGTTTAAATATAGACTAAAAAGTATCTATATGCCTTATTATACAACAAAATCAAAGACACAATAAGTAAGGTTTACTACTTGAGAAGGCTTCTTGCATTTCACAATCTTAGTTGTACTTTAACAAATGGTTGCTCGTACAGTTTACTGGTTCAGAAAGTAAGACCTTATACTTCCTCGTTGACACCGGATAAAAAGCGCGCGATATAAAAAGATACAATATTGAAATAAACAAAATGAAATATAAAAGTAATAAACTATGCCACAGAATGCGTGGGATATGAATCAAGTTCAATGTTCAAATGGATCCAAACTGGAAGTTGTTGCTGGAGGACAGTTTGTCTGCTACAGTATGCGTAGGCTTATGAGTATGGCATATTAACAACTCGAATCGAGTTGTACGCCCCGTCCGACGTTGCTAAAGTAGGTATACAAAATGTATATAAAACAAGATATAAAAGCTACGAAGTTATGAAGTTAAATACAAAGTAAATTTTTCACACAAACAAACAAATAGTTGAATAAGAAAGTTTTGCATGAGATCATCTAACTTTTCCAAGAGGGCGACTTATGCTTATATTTACAAACAGCAGAGTTTCGCTTCGTGCTTGTTTCAAGGTAAAAAACCCCAATTCACGCTCTGATTCGACGTATTTATAGTTTTACAATTTTCTTTCTTGAATTTTCGATTGCCTAAAAGTTTCGCATGATCAAGGCATGATTCTAATTACAAAATGCTGATTGTAGCATGATACCCAGCGTGATTGGTAGTTAATTCTACATGGCATTAAGGAAAATGCGTCAAATAGCGGTTGTTATTATTTGTTTTGAAACAATAATTTTAAAAACAAAACTGTTTTTATCATAATAAGAATTATCAATAAAAAAAGACGATTTAAAAAAGAAATTATTTATAAACTCGACTTTTGGAATATCGAAGGGAAAATAATAAAGTTTTCATGTCGATTTCCAACGAATTTACTATAATGTAAACAGTGAGTTAAGTTAAAGTAACTTAATGATAATAGGCTTCTTCAATACATTTGCTGCAAAACATTAGCTATTATTGGCAATATACAAATAAAGCAAGGAACAAATTAAGATTTATAAAAATGTCATTTATAGAAATTATGTATGAAGACCATGTGCTATTTTGAGTTTAAATTTTTCTTAATGCTGCTAATTTTTTTTTTGTTTATCAGAGCCTGAATTTGATTCATTGACTCTTCAAAATACTCGAAAATTATAATACATGAAAGTTTAAGTTTATAAAAAACCTTTTGACAATATACATAAGAATTTTTTCTCATTAAAATAAAGAACATTTTTTGACCCCTAGAGGCGTTGATTGTATCTGAATTTTAAATATATAAATGTATAAATTGTAGTTTTTACATATTAAGAACAATTTTTTATTAGAATAAACTTTATTAAGATAAACAAATATTAAAAAACATAAAATTTGAAAATTTATTTTATTTTGTTAATTCCTATGCACACCACTGTACACAAATGCCCATTTTTAAAACTTTTGAAACTACTTTTTAAACTAATACTTAAGTTAGATTAAGTGTAATTCGAGCCCAATTTTCTGTTATACTTAATCTTAATTTAATTATTTTCAAGTATTTACAGACACATTAAAAAAAACTCATTTTTATATAAAACCAGTTGTTTTTTCATATCAAGTTATTCTGAACTAAATGTTTCATATTTTTTTAACTTTATTTATTCCTATTTATATAATAGTTATAGTTTTAAATGTTGGTTATGCTGTTTTTTTCTTGATCGAGCTCAAACTTTTAGAGTTAGAAATTTTAGTGCTTAGCTCAATAACCATAAGTTATTTCAGCTTTGAATGTCAATTTCTTTATAGTATTCAATTTACTAAAATTCAAACAGCGAGTTAAGGTATCTTAAGGATAAAATAAGCTTGTTCAATACAGTTTAATGCAAAACATTAACTATCATTGGCAACATACAAAGAAAGCGAGGAACAAATAAAGATTTATAAAGATGTCATTTATTAAAACTATGTATTAAGACCATATTCTATATTAAGTAATTAGTTGTCTTAGTGCTGCAAGTGTTTTTTTGTTCTTAGAGCCCGAATCTGATTCATTGGCTCTTTAAAATATTTGAAAAATATGATACATGAAAGTTTAAGTTTGAAAAAAGTATTTCGATTATATACAAACAAAATTTATTCTCATGAAAATAATGAACAGTTTTTGACCCCTAGAGGCGTTGTTTGTATCTGAATTTCAAGTATATAAATGTATAAATTGTAGTTTTTGCAAATAGAGAACAACATTTTTTATAGGAATAAACTTTATTAAGATAACCAAATATCAAAAACACATAAAGTTTTAAAACTACATTTTCAAATAACTTACAAATTATCCAGTTTTACAAAATGTATCCATTTCTGTTCTTTAAAAAAACTTAATTCACTTGAGTAATAGACTTGTTAGAACTTAAAACAGTCCAAAATATCAAAGATAACTATTTTTAATTAGGTAGGTGTCAATTTTGCACGAGCCGACAAAATTTCACGAGGGGACTAAATTGCACGAGTAGGAAATTGCACGAAGACACTTTTGCACGAGCAGACAATTTTGGACGGAGACATTTACGCACGGGTTGAACTTTTTGTTTATTTTTTAGTTTTTTTATCAAGTAAATCATCATTTTTATTATTTTTTTTACTATCACTTTTACCCCTAATCCTTACCTTCGTTCAATAATTTTTTTTTCTTGTGGTTTTTTTAGTTATTTATATTTTAGTTTAATTTTTTCGGTTTTTTTTTATATAGTTTTTTTACTCTCGTTCAAAAATGACATTCCGTGCAAAATTGTAACTCGTGCAAAAATTTTTTCGTGCAAAATTAACTCTTAGTGCAATTTTATCTTCGTGTAATTTATTCCCCTCGTGAAATTTTGATCCGTTCCCGTTTTAAATACCATAGCTATCTTTTTGTTTTAGTACATTTTTATTTTCAATTAGATTGTTTATTTGTACAAATAAAGACTAATCTATTTCTTATAATATATTTTGTAACAAAACAACCTAAGAGTAAATACAGTTTTTTCTAAGTACTTATTATTTCAAATTAAAAAAATATTTTTGTAACATATTTAGAAGTTATTTAGTTAAGAGATATTTTGTTATACTTGGTTAAATTATAGTCTTTTTTGTATAGATAAATAAACAAGGTTATTGCAAAGAAACTAAACAAGCCTGAGCCATTTTTTTACAACTAATTTACAAAATTTTAAACAAGATTACAAATGTCTTATGAGGTCAAAACTGTTCATATATGCAAGTTAAAGACCATGATAGACTTTATCTTGGTGTTATTATGAGCTTTTATTAAGAAATTTATTAACAAACAGTGCATAAAAAATTATTTTTGTGATTTTTTCGACTAAGACCTGTCAATACAATACCTTAATTCGAATAAACTGAAATACTTGAATATTATAAACATACAATTTAGAAACTCCTAGAACAGGGGTCGGCAAACTGCGGCCCGCGGGCCAATTGCGGCCCGCGAAGGGTAAATCTGCGGCCCGCGAGCACGTTATTTTTTTGAATGGAATGCGGCCCGCGAAAAAAAATTTTGTGGCCCGCGAGCATGTAAAAGTGGCCCGCTGAGCAAAAATATAATTCAAGTAAAATTTTTTTCGGTAATTCGATTTAATTTTTTTAGTTTGGTTTTAAGTCTCTGTATAACATTTAAAAATAATTAGAAGAAGTTACTACTTTAATTTAAAAATGTGAAAAAGACAGATTAGCATTCTAACAGGATATTTTTCTTAGTTTCATACTAACTTCTATTTTACAACAGCAAGTAATTATCTGAAAAAAGAGTGTTTGAATTTAATAAAATAGTTATATTATACCTTTTTATCACATAAACTAAATGCAAATGTTTTCCATTTTGTACAAAAGTAATGCACAGTAATTAACTAAAGTGACATTTCTTTATAACTTAGATATTTTTTTCACTGTTTTTTATACCTAAGTTTCTTTTATATATTTTTATTTGTAAATGTTATGTTTTTGTGTAAAAACATTTAAAATAACATAGTGATAAAAAAAAAAAGTTTATTTAAGTTTTGTATTGACACATTTAATTTTTTAGAAGTTTTCTTTGCACTTGAACTAATTTATATGCACACTAACTTAAAAAAATGCTCATATTTTAAACGGCTTTTTATAAAATACTTTAGTTAGTTTAAGTGTAGTTTGTGCATAATTTTCTAAGTTTGTTTTTTCTACATGTAATATCTAAGTTTGTACAGACACAATTAAAACAATATATATGACATAAACTAATATAGTTTTCGTTAGGTATACATTTTCATTTTTCAAACATTGATTTTGTCAAATTAAGTTAACTTTTATGCTTTGCATATCAATACCTACATTTGCTGTTTTTTGGAGCTACCTACTTAATATAAACTAGACTTAGGGATAGTTTATAAACATTGACACACACTCAGACTATCACTATTTGAAGACTTCAAATCTCAGGCCAGCTAAGTCATTTTATAAGTTTTTGGCTAGAATTGTTTTTTGTATACAAAAATATCAGGAATGTTTTTGTTAATTCAGGCTGGCTCTTTTGCTTTAAAGAGTGGCAAATTAAACTTATGATGTAAGTTTTGCTCAACCCAAAGTGTTAGTTTCAGTTATAATATATGTTATAATATATCAAATTATATGAACTTGAAAATTTATGCTTAAAAATTTTGTAAAAAAACTTGAATTTGAGAATTTTTGAAAAAGCCTGGAGTTTCAAACAATTTTTACATGTAAAGTAGTGAAATTTCGATTTGACACAAAAAATTTAGCAAATAAACATTTCTTTATTAAAAAATATACTAAAGTAGCTTAACAGTGTTTTTTAATATTGATATACTTTATAAGACTTTTTTTTAAACTTTAATTAAACTTTATACTAAAAATAAATGAAGGAATTGTACTTCTAAAAAC
Source organism: Thalia democratica (assembly GCF_965202585.1). NCBI lineage: Eukaryota > Metazoa > Chordata > Thaliacea > Salpida > Salpidae > Thalia > Thalia democratica. The sequence continues at coordinate 21,443,841 of NC_139173.1, read as the reverse complement.
TTTTGGTGCATTGCACTTTTACTTGTAAAATTTCACCGAGTGTTGTGCTTCGTGTTTGAACTAAACCAAGAAATTATACTAAAGTGTCAAAGTTAAAAAAACATCTCTAATAAAAATTCTCAGATGAGCAATAATTTTTCTATCAGTGCTCTCATCTTAACATATTGATTAAAGTCATAATTTGATTTATGCGACTTTATAACCTTAATGCATTTCCTAAATAGGACTTTTTGTTGTCATTGAAGAAATAAACAAAAGTTTTCCATTACTGCCAACAAAAATTCTTTAAAAAAGTGTTCAATTATAAACGGTATCTCTTTATTAATAATAAGTTTTGCTACTTTATAACTTGCCTTAACAACTTTTTTCTGATAATTCTGTAGTTACTGAAGATAATCATGTGCTTTGTTGGAACTGACTTTGGTTATTTGTTTTTTTATCGTTTCTCGCAATAACTCCTAACTAACGTTTTTTTTTGTTGCTCTTCTTATATTTTACAACTAATATTTTTAAATGCTTATTGCAGATAAAGAATTGTTGTAATGCTTAATAAAAAAGAGGTTTTACTCTTCGCTAATGACTCAATTAAGTTTTATACTTTTGTTAAAAATGTTTAAGAAAGTTAATTGTCCATTTCAGCTGAATATATTTTTTTGGCATGTAATTTGTTTACTGTTAATAAGTTTCGTTATTTCTTTATGTTGTGAACTTTGTTTTAACTGGGTTGCTACACAAACAGGCTATTTTAAAAGCTTGAAAACTCAGATGTGTGTGAAACTTTTATTTCAAACATTTTAAATAAATCTTAGAATTCCCAGAATAGTGTTTATGACTGTAGTGTAGTTTACTAATTGTAGTTTTTTCTTGTTTTTTTACACTTTGTGTTCTTTTCAATGATTATGATATTTTTACTAGGTACTTAAGCTTGATTTACAACGATTTACTAGCTTTTTAAACTTTTTATGAACTTAGGCTGGTTTGATACAACTCAGACATTTTTGCTTTTTAAAAGACAACCATGTAAAAGACTAGTTACTAATAAGATATTTTATTTAAGTATTCGAGAATAAATTATGTTAAAGAGTTTGTTCTAGCTTTCTATAATACAAATAGGTATTAATTTTATTAAATTAACTAATTACTAAATTTTTTAATGAATGTAAACTATTTAACACGCAAAAACTTTTTTTTAAGTTAATATTCTTAGAAATATGAAAAAAGGGGTTGATAATATAACAAATGTATAAAAGTAACTAATAAATTGTCTTTCAAGTTTGGTTTTTATAGAGAGTTAAATTGTAAGTAAAATTACAAAAGTATTAAATTTAACTTAGTAAGTGCTTATGAAAGTACATAGTTTATTAACACTTAAGTATATTAGTCAATGTAAATTTTATTCTAATTTTATTTGATTTAATTTAAACAGTCATTCTATGTATAGCTAAAAGTTATTTAAAATGATAAGGTGAATAAAAGTAAAACTTTTCTCTAGTGTGACTAAAACTAAAACCAAAAGATTATTCAAATGTCACTAAAACTAAAACTGCGGCCCGCGAAGACTTTGAAAACTTAAAATTTGGCCCGCGACCACCAACTGCCTGCCGACCCCTGTCCTAGAACATAAAATGTCAAATGGTCGGTTAAACACTTTAAATAAATAAACTAATTTCTTGAAAAGGGGTCGACAGGCGTATAATGGTTTTGATTAAATTGAAAAAGATCTCGCTGCATTTGCACATTAGTCACTAGATGATCCTTTTTTTAAACTTTTACATTCCACACCCAAGAATATTTAGTGTAAGTTTTAACAATTTCTGGTTTAGCTGACCAGATTTACCTGCTCGCGGACCGTAGTTTTCAAACCCATGAAACATAAAAAAACATTACTGTTTATTATATTTTTTATTTTGAACGAAAATTAATATTTGATTTAGGTTCTAAATCATTACATATTCATTGAATTAAGCAATATTATAATTAGTATTGTATTATACAAAACCAAAAATACTTCAATAAATAAACAAAATTAAATTTTCAAGACATATAGTTGTAAGAATTGCAAACACATAAACATTTTAATTGCTTTACAATTTTTATAAAAATAAACTATACCTTCCTAATCTTAAGAAAAAAAAACTTTATAGAAAATTTCTGCAGCTAACGTACTTTTTCTCAAAGATAAATCGATAGTGCTTGGTTAAAAGTATAAGTAGCTTTAATTTATTAAATCAATTAAGTAACGTAAGGTCTTGAAATTAATTAAATTTTAAGATGTTACCAAACATACAATTTATTTTAATACTTTGTTATATATGTAAGTATAGTGCATGTTTTGATTTGAAATAAAAGCATATTAATGAACATGATTTAGTTAGTACTTGTTAAGGTAATATCAAAAGGTTTGCTAGTAAATCAAAAAAAAATTAATTACTTCTAAGAAAAACTAAAATTAAAAGCATATGGTTCAACTGACAACTTGATATAATAATTTACAATAAGTTATCATTTACTTATGTATTATTAAGTAATATAACTGATGCAAAATTTTCACTAAAAGTAGTAAAATACAGGTTAAAATTTATAAAGATTTCGATTTTCAACAGTATTACGAAGCAAAAACTTATTTCTTCAAAGTATTGTTAACTTTCATTAGTTAAAATTAATAATTTTGTTTGTTAGAGTCCGAATCTGGTTCATTGACTCTTCAAAAGAATTAAAAATTTATGATAACTACATAAGTAGCAATTTTGGTATATACGAGGAGAATTTATTCCTAATGAGGTTCCTAAAAGATTTTTGACCACGAGAGGCGTTGTTTGTATGTTATCTGTATAGTGAAAAGTTTTTAAATATGAATAAAAGCTTTAGTTTTAATAATCAATAGTTTATGTACAAAATATATTAGTTTTTTAAATATTAAACAAATAGGACTGATATTTTCCTTTACAAACTTATTTACAAAGTTTGAAACAAAAACATAAAAGTTTTTCAATCTATTATTACGTTACCTATTTCTTAATATGATTTGGTTACTCTAGGTAAGTTTTTATGCTTCATAAAAAAAGCAGAAAATAAAACTACACTTAGTTGAACAAAAAACACAATGATATTTTTTATAAACTTTCTATATGCTATATAAAAAAGTTATAAATACCGTTGAACTATATTAAAATACTAACTAATTAAAAAAATTTGCTCTAAATTAAATTAGTTGTGTTAGATAAAATGATATAACCACAATTCTTGTTAAGAAAATTAAATAACTTTAATGATAAACTATCGAAATACTAAAGGAATTATTTGTCATTAATATTTTTTTAAACTATTACATAAAGAAGAATGTACATATTTTAGCTTAAACTAAAGAAGTTAATTAACACGATACTTTACTAAACTTTAACGTGTTTATAAAACAAATATAATATAAAATTCAAGACAAACTTGATTTTATAATCAAAAGAAATAAAATTGTTAGCTTATAACTAAACTAACTTTTTAGAGTAAAACTATTTATTAATCAAAAATTGCATGTAATTGTACATACCTATGATAATTATAAACAGCAACATATAATGAAAAAAGAAAAATTTAAGCATTTCACTTATTTTATTTACCAAAAGTAGGCTGGAAATGACAGACTTTCTTTCAGGTATACTTGAGTATCTACTATAGAATCATAGTTGATATATTTTTAAATATTAGAGCCCGAATCCGATTCATTTACCGTTCAAAATAATTGAAAATTCATGGTAGCACAAAGTTTAGTTCTAGTAAAAGCCTTCAAAAAATAAATGAGAAGAATATACTCTTGTTGAAAATGCTAAACAGTTTTTGACCACTAGAAGCGTTGTCTATATTAAAAAGGAGATTTTAAAGTATTAGCCGAATTTTTACCTGCTTTAAATCATTAAATTAGAAACAATTATTTTTCACAAAGTTGGTAAAAAACTTAAACATTTCAGAAGGTAGTGTAGAGAAAATACAGCTATTATTAGTTAAAAAAGTTCTCTCACTGATTTCAATAAAGGTATTAATTTTATTATTTTTATTATCATATTGTTTATTGTGCAATGTTGGACTAAGGCATCAAAACCTGAGCTACATAAACATGAAACACAATGAGAAAAACAAAAATAAAATAAAATACATTTTTATCTAATAAAAAAAAACATAAAAAAACTTTAAAAAACTCAGTTAAGATTATAAAAGATTAAGATTAAGAAAACATTATAAAAACTCATTAATAAGTTTAAACTTATTTGCTTGATAAAGGCGATAACATAGTTCATATAAACATATTTGTACAAAATTAATAAAATTAAATTAGTAGTATGTTAGTGGAAGGCGTAGGGAAACCAAGCTAACTAATATTACATAAAGAAAATGAAGAAATCACTAGTTAATCTATATAGGATAAATATTATAAAAATTTTATTTGTTTATTTTTCTGTGTTATTTTGTGGAGATTTACTGAATTTTACTGACATTAATACTACTCTAATTAAATCCCTTAGTTTTAAACGAAAATGTTCCACCCTCTCACATTTGAATAAAAGTTTTAGTTTTAGTAATCATTAGTTTATGTATAAAAACATACTAGCTTTTTAAATATTAAATAAATGGGACTTATATTTTCCTTAATTGACTTATTTACAAAAATTCAAACAAAAACAAAAAAGTTTTCAATCTATTATTACGTAACCTATTTCTTATTATGATTTGATTACTTAAAATAAGTTTTTATGTTTCATAAAAAAAAGCAAAAAGATAAAACTACGCTTAGTTTAAAAACAAACACAATGATATTTTTATTAAACTTTCTTTAAAGTTCTAATTTTTATATATGCTATATAAAAAAGTTATAAATACCGTTGAACTAAATGAAAATTCTAACAAAATAATAATTTTTGTGCTAAATTGAATTAGTTGTGTTAGATAAAATGATATAAGCCTAATTCTTATTAAATAAATTAAATAAATTTAATGATGAAAGCTATCAAAATATTAAAGGATCTATTTGTCATTAATATTTTATTAAACTATCACATATAGAAGAATGGACATGTTTTAGTTTAAACTAAAGAAGTTAATGAACACGATATTTTATTAAACTTTAACGTGTTTAAAAAAGAAGTAAATTATAAGAGTCAAGATAAACTTTTGTTCTATAATCAAAAGAAATAAAGTTATTAGCTTATAACTTAACTAACTTTTTAGAGTAAAACTATTTATTATTCAAAATAGCATATAGTTGTCCATACCTATAATAATTAAAAACAGCAACATACAAAGAAAAAAAGAAATAGTTAAACATTTCACTTATTTTATTTATCAAAAGTATGCTGAAATAACAGACTTTCTTTCAGGTATACTTGATTTTTTAGATTCAGAGTTGATGTAGTTTTAATTATTAGAGCCCGAATCTGATTCATTGACCGTTCAAAATAATTGAAAATTCATGATAGCACAAAGTTTAGCTGTAGTAGAAGTCTTCTAAAAATATATAAGAAGAATATACTTTTGTTGAAAATGCTGATAAGTTTTCGACCACTAGAAGCGTTGTTTATATTTTAAAGGAGATTTTAAAGTATAAGCCGAATTTTTACTTGCTACAATTATTAGAAACAATTATTTTTTCACAAAGTTAATAAAAAAATAAACATTTCAGAAGATAGTATAAAGAAAGTACAGCTAGTGTTAGTTTAAAAAAATATTCTCTGGCTAATTTCGATAAAGGTATCATTTTATTATCATTTATTATTATATTGTTTATTGTGCAATGTTGGACTAAGGCATTAAAACCTGAGCTACTCAAACATGAAAGACAATGAGAAAAGCAAAAATAAAATAAAATACATTTATATCTAACAAAAAAATAAAGATAAACAAAATTAATATTATAAAAAAAACTCATTAATAAGTTTAAACTTTTTGCTTGACATATAAGGCGATAACTTAGTACGTATAAACACATTTTTAAAAAGTTATTGAAATTAAATTAGTAGTATGTTTTTGGGAGGCGTAGGGAAATTATACTAACTAATATTACATAAAGAAATTAAGAAAATGAAGAAATCACTAGTTAATCTAGATGTGATAAATATTATAAAAAAATTATATGTTTATTTTTTCTGTATTATTTTGTGGAGAGTTACTGAATTTTACTAATACTTATACTATTTAAATTAAACCTTTTTAGTTTTAAGCTAAAATGTTCCACCCTCTCACACGATAACACATTCTGTGGTAACTTGTTCCACATAGTCTTTGCCGTGTGAAAAAAATGAAACTTGTCACTTAATGTTGTTTATATTGTGTTTATATTTATTTTTTTATTATTTCCTCTTAACTCATGATCTTGATTGGAAAATTTGAAAAATCAACTGAAAATGATCTTGTAATCGCCATTAATAATGTTATAAAGCCTAAATAAATCTATCTCCCATCTTCTATATTCCAGAGACTTTAATCCAAGTTTAACCAACCTATCATTAACGATCTATTAGATATGTGACAAGGACTACATATCAAACGGGTAAAATTTCTTTGCACAGACTCAATTTTGTTAATGTCTTTTTTTAAATAGGGTGACAAAATTTGTGTACTTAAATCAAATTAGATTATTGTTCGATTCTATTTTGGTTCATTAAACAACAATATCAATATCAGAAACATGTTTACGCTTTCTGGAAAAAATACAAAAATACTTAAGTTTTGGGGTCAAAAACAACCAAAAATTTACATAACATAAAAATTTATTGTACGAAAAAAAAAAGATATGTTTTAACTCACTAGACTATATAAATTAAGTAATAAACAAATATTACACAAAAATGCCGTATTGTAAATATGTTTCAATAATAAATATTTATATATTTATTAGTTAAAATAATAATAAATAAAGTTCTTTTGAAGTAAAAGCTAATTTATATTATAATGATAATATAACAAACTATGATTTAGTATATTCATTACACTGTAAACATAAAATTTCATAAGTATGGCTTTTCCTAACAAAACATATTTAAAGTAAAACATTTGTTTAAAGTACGATGAAGGTTTAAAAATTCGAAGAAAATGGTTAAATGTTTCGTATTATGTTAAAGAACTTGATATTTTGTAACAAAAAATATGATTTTATTTAAGTTTTAGGTTTTGTTGTTTCGTTAGCTCTAATTCGTTTTAAGGGTGTCGGTTTAGAAAAAAAATAGTGCAATTTTAAATTTATGTGTTACTATCTAGAATGATTTTAACAACCTTTTTAACTAAATATGTCCAGTTTTATCATCTTAACATATATCATATTCGTCTTATGCTTGATATTTTTCTTTAAATCGTTAAAAAAGATAGTATTTTTGGTTCCTAAGCAATTAAAATAAACTATTTCGTTGTTTTACTGTTAATAAATTTAATCAAACCTTATTATCAAAAACTTAATTTTAATTTTGTAAGTAAACTTAAACAACTTTTGAATTATGCACGTTTTAACGTTTTTGTTATAGATTAACGATTTCATTATGATGAATAATTTACGGCGAATGATGAATAACTACAAAACAAGGCTTACTGTAAAGCGTGTATTTAAATATATAAAAAGAGTCAATAACGGTTAACAAATTACTACGTAATTGATGTCTTAGTTTGTTAGTAAAATAAGATTTTTTTTGTAAACAATCTAAAAATTAATAAATTTACATGTCTTTATTGTTTGTTTTGTTTAACATGTGAAACAGCAGTTTATAGTTTGTATAAGAAGGATTTAAAAAGAACTGTGAAAATAAAATATCGTCTTTAAAATTTCGTAAAAGTATTTCAAATTTTCAACAACAGTTTGGTATTTTATGTTAATATATTTTTTTCTTGTTTTTGACTTTGTTTATAACGTATTTCTTTTACGTAATAAATCAAATTTTAAACAATTAAATTAAATTACTAAATTTGTATGGTTTTTTTTTAATTATGCTTGGTCATGTTAGGTAAAGTGTTGTTTTAGATTATTTTAAAATACAAATTGTTTAACCATTATGAATTATTTATTTTGTTTAAAACTATCTGTACGGTGCTGCATAAAAAGGATTAAAACAAATTTTGTTTTAAAACTGTTCTGTGTATCAACGAGCATCAACGAATAGAAAAAAACTAGGTTTATTTAAAACAAGTTCTTTTTGCAAGTTTATACTTTAAACTGATGTTATTTTGTTAATATGAGTATCACAGACAAAAGCATCGCTAAAAATGGATCTTGGTTTTTAGTTACATTGTCAGTTGTTTCAACTATATTTTGCTTAGTGTACCTATTGAAAAAGTTTAAATCGAAACGGACGAAAGAAAACTTTGTTGTGCTTTTGTGCTCTTTTTCGAGTCTGACATGCACTTTGTTCTACCACATGTATGAACTGCACTACTCGGAAGACAAAAGCATAACAAGTAACAGAACCATTTGCTTTGTAACGCCATTAGTATACAAAACCACAATTGCAGCCAACAGATGCTTTTGCAACTTGATTTTTGCACACAGATACAAAACAATCAACAGAAGAATCTCCCTAATTGCTGCGAATAAGGTCTACTGGTTTTCAATAGTCATCGTTGTACTATCGGTGCTGCAGACTATATTCGACTGCGTTTCTTTCTCCATTTATCAGAAAGACACCACAAACTGCTTCAATCGGAGTCTGGAAGTAGGAATTTACATCTACTCCAAATGCATTTACTACCTTTTACTGGCAATTTTTCAAACTGTTATTCTAGTTGAAATCGTCAAACCTATTTTCAACCACTGCATGCGAATGAACAACACAACAATTTCCAACGATGAAGTGAAATCAAGTTTGTATCGAGTCGTGTTCAGCACTTTTGTGTTCTGCTTGAGCGACTTTTGCGCCATAGTGGTATTTTTCATCAGGGCTTACTTTTACAAGATGAGGTCGCCAATGATTTTTATCGTGAACCTCAACATCAACACCATTTGCTTGATGTGCTCTTATGATAATTACAAAACAAGGCTATTTCTGATTTTGTGTTGCTTAAAAACTGAGCGAGGTAGATCTATTGCGAACCCTGCATTTGAGTTAAATAAAGTTCAACGCTCTAATACTATAACTACTGTCAGAAAATAAGTTTGAGGTCGATATCAAACAAACAAGTTTAAAAAATTGAAAATTGAAATTAAGATAAGTAATTTTTATAACGTGCTAGCTTGTAGTTATTTAACAAAGCTTTTTAAATAATTACAAATAATGGATTCTATTTTAAAACTTAAAAACGTTTAAGCTTGATAAAAATAGAATATTCTTTAAAAATATGGAAGCAAAAAGTAAAAATACAAGCTTTATGATACTGAAGTCGTACCTTTTTTTTTTTAGTCTGTCGTAATACTTTATCCTCTTCGGAATTAAGTTAAATTTGCAAAGCTAATGAGATTCTAAACGGTTAATTAATGTTTATCAGGAAAAGACAGAAAGTGTTAAAAAAATTAAAGTTTTTTTTATATTTGATTTGTTTTATATGCTTTCTAAATGTTGTTATTAATGTCGTTATGCAGAAAAACCATATATATTAAGATAGTTTATTCTTTTTAATAAGAAAAATATACACTTGAAAATTTGGTCAAAGTATAGATTGCTTTTGTTAACCATAATGTTTTTATGGACTGTATGTTCGTGCATGTTAAATTTTTTTACTTTTACATTTTCTTAAACTTTAAACTTGAATATCCAAATACTTAACCTTAACTAAATGGAATAAAAACAAATTTTTCGAACTTTAATTGTGTTAACCTTAACTGGCTAACTATCAATAAAGTAAAACTTTACAGCTTGCAGTTAATTTTGCTATTATTCTATAAAAAACTTATATTTTTTTTAGTTTCATTAATTGAATTTAAATTTATTTTCAAATTTAGCTAAGTGTTTGTTTTGCAACAAACTGTGCATTATTATTTTTAAAACTATCGAGGTTAGAAAAAATTTGTTCTCCTTTGTCTGATACTGATGCTTCAAGTTAATTTAATGAACTTAAATAAATCGTGTGTTAAAATACTTTTTTAATCTGTCAATTCCAGTTTTTATTTCAACGGTATTTATTAAAGTTTAAATGCTAAAACTAAAAAAAAAGTTTATCTTTTTCTATTATTACTAAGTTATTCTTATGAAACTTTAAACAACTTAATCTTTTATTATTGTGTAACCCAATTTTTGTTGAAATTTTTTTCGGTGTAATAAAACTACTCTTTTTATTAATATAAGAAAGAGTAATATATAGTTTACAAAAGTATATTGAATAGAATTTTGAAATGTCATATAAATAAATAAATTTAATTTCAAACGTAAAATAGATTTAGTTAAATGTGAATTGAACCTAATTAAACTTAGCATTTTAAGTTAATATTAGTTTTAAAAAAAGTAATTAAATTAAATAGAGTTTTAAGAAAATACATAATTAAAAGTAGCTATAACAAGATTTTTTAGAAAATGACAAATATATAGCTACAAACTTTTTATAGTAAAATTACTAAATAAGAAAAAAAACGAACTTTAACTTTGTTCCCAATTAATGAAAGAATAAGAGATAATTTATGTTTATGTTTAATAATATAAACTACTTTCATAAGCTAAAAGTAACACAAAAGAAATTATAACTAACCAAAACTAAATAGTACTATAAGTTTAAAACGATTAGAAATACACAGTTACATAAGAGTAAATGATGATGATATAAGTAAAGGTATTAGACTTTTTAATATAGTTACAAAAAAGTCGGAAAATGAAAATATTACTACAAAAGTTTTAATTGTTTTTAAATTCAAAATAATCTACTTAACAATTTAACAACTAATAACAGTTCTTTTCTGCTCTTTTAAGAATTACAAAGTTTTCAGTAGAATTTAAAAACTGATTCTTAAAATCATTATGGTTTGTTTATTAGATTAGTTTTAAACATAAAAGTGTATATATATTTCTTTACCACGTATAAACATACTTTTTTAGACTTAAATAAGTTCTTTAACAAAGAAAATTAAACAATATTTTGAGTCGTTTTAAATTTTTAGAAATACCAAACAATTATCTTTATGTAAAAACTCTGACCCTTGTACCGCTTAAGAACTTTGAACGAAATATACAGACATAATTAACCATCAATTTTTATCTATTTACTTTATAAGAATTAAATTTAAATTTTTGTACTTAATTTTTGTAAATGGTTCTGTTTTCTGTAAAACAAAAAAACAAAAAAGGTTCACAAAAAATAATGTGTTATTTTATGACTTTTTCTTTAATCTATACCAAATTAAATCATTGCTCATCACAACTAAAACTTTATATAGCTTAACAGGGTATAGTAAATAAAAAAGTTTCATACGTTTAATAAGTTATTTCCAACAATACAGTAACTATATATTTCACTAATGTTTATGAAACATTCTTCATTACTCACTTGCAAATCAACCTATTCAAATGATTTTCATTATGTTATATTGCCTTTTTAACATAATAATGCTGTATAGCTTAACTTCATTATACAATGTCAGCTTTTCGTCATTAAGTAAAATTTTTAAGATTAATAAAACATTTAAAAAACCGTTCTTTAAAACATAATTATAAGTTTGAAGAAGAGTTAAACACAGTTTAGATTGTCGTCGTATTATTCAGTTAAATTAATTGAGAATAAAAGCCTAAGAGGAAACCTGGCAAGTATGATGAACTAAATTGCAAGGAAGAACTACTTAAAAAAAAACTTTCTTTTGATGACCTTGGCAATAGTTAAAAAAATCTGCCCTTGTTAGATTTAGATTTGATAAAAGTTACGTGCTTAAAAAACTTACAGTTACTTTGTTTCATCTCAAAAGTCAATTATATGTTAAGTTAATAAGTCTAGCTCAACTGAATGATGTGTTATAAATAAGCTGATATTCCAAACCTCAAGCTTAAAAACTCAAAAAAAAAAAAACCTCACCGGAAAACTCTGAAAAGAAAATTTAAAAGTGTGCATTAGGTTTGACAACTAAGTTTTTAGAGTCTGACATGCACTTTGTTCTACCACATGTATGAACTGCACTACTGGGAAGACAAAAGCATAACAAGTAACAGGACCATTTGCTTTGTAACACCATTAGTATACAAAACCACAATCGCAGCCAACAGATGCTTTTGCAACTTGATTTTTGCACACAGATACAAAACAATCAACAGAAGAATCTCCCTAATTGCTGCGAATAAGGTCTACTGGTTTTCAATAGTCATCGTTGCACTATCAGTGCTGCAGACTATATTCGACTGCGTTTCTTTCTCCATTTATCAGAAAGACACTACAAACTGCTTCAATCGGAGTATGAAAGTAGGAATTTACATCTACTCCAAATGCACTTACTACCTTTTACTGGCAATTTTTTAAACTTTTATTCTAGTTGAAATCGTCAAACCTATTTTCAACCACTGCATGCGAATGAACAACACAACAATTTCCAACGATGAAGTTAAATCAAGTTTTTACCGAGTCGTGTTCAGCACTTTTGTGTTCTGCTTGAGCGACTTTGGCATTATAGTGGTATTTTTCATCAGGGCTTACATTTACAAGATGAGGTCGCCAATGATTTTTGTCGTGAACCTCAACATCAACATCATTTGCTTGATGTGCTCTTATGATAATTACAAAACAAGGCTTTTTCCAATTTTATGTTGCTTAAAAACTGAGCAAAATAGATCTATTACGAACCCAGCATTTGAGTTAAATAAAGTTCAAAGCTCAAATACTATAACTACTGTCACAAAATAAGTTCAAGGTCGATATCAAACAAACAGGTTTAAAAAATAAAAAATTGAAATTAAGATAAGTAATTTATATAACGTGCTAGCTTGTAGTTATTTAACAAAGCTTTTTAACTAATTACAAATAACAGATTCTATTTCAAAACTTAAAAAAATTTAAGCTAGATAAAAATATTCTTTATAAATATGTGTGCAAAACTGTATATTTTAGTAAAACATCAAGCTCTATAAAACTAAAGTCATACTTTTTAATTTTTTTTTAAAGTCTGTCATAATAATTTATCCTCTACGGAATTAAGTTAAACTTGCAAAGCTAATGAGATTCTAAACAGTAAATATAATGTTTATGAGAAAAAGACAGAAAATGTTGTAAAAGTTTTTTTTTTTTTATTCGTTTTATATACTTTATAAATGTTGTTATCAATGTCGTTATGTTGTAAAATCATAGATATTAAGATAGTTTATTGTTCTAAATAAGAAAAATATACACTCAAGAATTTGGTCAAGGTATAATGGACTGTATGTTCATGCATGTTAATGTTTTTTATTTTTTACATTCTCTTAAACTTTAGACTTGAATATCTAAATACTTAAACTAAATTGTATAAAAACAAACTTTTCTGAACTTCAATTGTATTACCTTAACTGGTTTATTATCAGTAAAATTCAATTTTACAGTTTGTATGTAATTTCGCTATTAAACTTTAAAAAACTTATCAATTTTTTGAAGTTACATAAGTTTAACTTAAATTTATTTTTAAAGCTGTCGAGGTTAGAAAAAAATTAATTTTGTTGTCCTTTGACTGATATTGATAATTTAAGTTAATTTAATAAACTTGAAAAAATCGTGTGTTAAAATACTTTTTAACTCTGTCAATTTTAGTTGTTACTTCAATGGTATTTATTAAAGTTTAAATGCTAAAATTAAAAAACAAAGTTTGATATTTATTTTTACTAAGTTATTGTTATGTAAGTTTAAACAACTTAAGCTTTTATTAATGCGTAACCCTATTTTAGTTAACGTTTTTTTCGGTGTAATAAATATTTTGCTATAACAGAGAGTAATATACAATTTACAAAAACATATTGATATAGAATTTTAAAGTGTCAAAATAAACTAAAAAATTTAGTTTTATATGTGAATTAAAATAGTTAAATAATAATTGAATCTAATTAAACTTGAAATTTTAACTTAATATTAGTTTTAAAAGAAGAAATTGAATTAAATAGAATTTTTATAAAATACATAACTGAATGTAGCTTTAACTAGTTTTTGAGAAAATAACTTAAAGATAGCTAAAGTTTTTATATACTAAGATTACTATTCAAAATATAAATTTAATCGTTTGTTAACAAAAGATCCTAGCGAAACAAGTTTGCTGAAATATTTAGTACTAACAAACTATACGGTACCTTTTTTTAGAATACACTAACACACTTTTCTGTGTTTAACGGATTAACAGAAAAATGTGTCAGTGTAATAAAAGAAGATTTCTGTATAATTTGTTATCATTATACTAAGAGTACTAAATTTAAAAAAATCGAGCTTTTACTTCGTTCTTAATTATTTTGAGGCTGAATACTAATATTGTCTTAAAACAATTAGCATTAGACGGTTACAAAAGAGTAAATGATGATTATATAAGTAAAGTTATTAGACTTATTAATGTAATTACAAAAAACTGGAAAATAGGAAAATTGCTTTAAAATGCTTTTTGGTTATAAATCTAAAATAGTTTGCTTCATTTATGATGTAGCTATACCTACTTTGGCTTCTATTCTTTCCTTGCAGTGTTTTTTTTTTTTTTGCGGAGCTCCATTTAGGTGTGTAAATCCGTTGACACACGAAGGCATGTGTTGGTGTAATGAAGAAAGAATTCTGTTTAGTTTGTTAATATTGAATACTCCAGTCAGCTTGTTTCGTTCGGATCTTTGTTGACAAACGCTTAAATTTATATTTTTGATTAACTAGTATACAATGTGTTAGTTTTCAATTTAAAGTGTAAACGCTTTGTTAATAAACTCACTGAGTATATGGTCTACTTTTGAAGGCAAGTGAAACATACATTTCTTATAAAACGTATGTTGTGTCAGTTATTTAATATGTATATTAAACAAATTTTATTTAAGTGTCTTAAGGTTTTTTTATGTTAACAAAAAAAAAAAAGGTTTTTAATTACTATTTTTTTAATTAATTTAAAAAATTTAGTTGTATTTTCTGTTATAAGTTTTCAGTTTATTTTATAAAGTACCTTTTGTTTTTTGAAATATTTTAAACTTCATCACAAAAATTAACTTTTGGCCAAATTTTTATAAGTTAGCTTGGTTTCAAAGTTCTTTTTTACTGATTATTAGACTTATAAATTTGATTTAAAACTATTTTATATAGTCCGGCACATTTTGAAGTGAAGTTTAAGTTTGCTTCATCGACTCTAAAACCTACTTAATTGAATGTATACAAATAAAGAGCTAGACACTAATTTATTTCTAATTACTTCTACTTATATTGTAAAGTGTTCTTTCCTGTACAATACCCGACCGGATAGTACTTTTTAGATCCGGCCCAATCCTAATGTTATGGATCTGGTAGATCACTAAAATCAATTTACTCCTTTTAATTATTTTTGTATTGCTTAGAAAGTTCTAGAGCAGTTGTCTTCACGAGGTGCTTGAAATAAAAAGTGATAAGTATATATGAGGGGAGTTTTGAAATTTACCTTACATTAGATCAGGGGTCGGCAAACTGCGGCCCGCAAAGTGTAAATAGCGGCTTGCGAGCACGTTATATTTTTGAATGGAGTGCGGCCCGCGAAAGAAAAGTCTCCGGCCCGCGAGTATTTAAATGTGGCGTGCAAATATTTTTTCTAAACAAAATTACATTTTAAACTGTTTTTTTTTTTTAGTTTGAAATAATTTGAATAATTTCGAATTAAATTACTGTATAAAATTTTGAAACCAGCAAAAAAACTACTACTTAGGCTTAAGAATGTGCCAAAGACAGAACAGCATTCTAGCAGTGATTTTTCTCAGTTTATATTAGGGCCATCCTAGAATTTTAGGGTCTCATAAGCAGCTAAAGGTCTAAATGGAGGCAGTGTGTAGTAAAGGGCCCATAGGGTGTTAGGACGCCATAATTTTAAACTTACACTAGATATTCTCGAGTTAATGAGGTAGAGCAGGGGTCGGCAAATTCTCGAGTTGATAGTGAGTAGCAAAAAAAAAGGGACCTTATGAAAAAAAAATAGAAACCCTGTTGATTTAGATATTAATTTTTTCTTACAATAGCTACTTGTGTACAAAAAAAAAGTTTTAAAAGTACAATTGTTTGTAAATGTTTCATGGGATTAATAAGGTAGACTCATAAAGTTGTATGTGTGAATTTTTGCTAAAGTTGTAGTAAAAATTTAATTTAATTTAATTTGTTTATTTAAATTTATATAACTTATTTTTTAAAACTCTGAAAAATAAATACAATAACAAAAGATAAAAAAAAAACAATCTTAAATTTAATAAACTTTTATGAATATAGGCTAGATGTCTTTATTAAAAAATGATATAGTGCCATTTAATTTCAGAAGTTATTTGTAAAGTACAGAAAAATTTCATAACCGTTTAACAATATCTTTGCAAAGAAAGTATATCTTACTAAATGTTATAAACATGTATATAAACCCTCAGTAGTAACGTAAATGATCTTTATATTTATGTTCTTTTAGAAAAATAGCTATATAGTATAAACACAGTTTAAATATTTGTTATTTTTTTCTTTTATTTTTTATGTCGAAACAGTTGAATTTTTAAGTATAGATATATTTACAGAGGTAAAACTTTTTTGCTCAAAATAGGTAAAAATATTTTTGTTTACGGAATGAAAAAATTAACTTTCATGTCCTATCTATTTTTACAATTTATAACAATTTAATACGACCATTTTTTTTCCTTTGAGCTAATTTTTTTTACCATTTAAAATCAGTTATTTTCCAATCAAGATAACCTAAACTAAAACAGTCTTTTTATTCATATTCTTTTACTCTATTCATCCTTATTTATATAATAGTTATAGTTTTAAATGTTGGTTATGCTGTTTTTTTTTAAAAGCTGAAACTTTTAGAGTTAGAAGTAGTGTTTAGCTCAATAATTAAAAGTTATTTCAGTTTTGAATGTCAACTTCTTTATCGTACCCAATTTACTATAATTCAAACAGTGAGTTAAGTTAAGGTAACTATAGAATAAACTATGCTTGTACAATACAGTTTAATGCAAAACATTAACTATCATTGGCAACATACAAAGACATCAAGGAACAAATAAAGGTTTATAAAGATGTCATTTATTGAATTTATGTATAAAGGCCATATGCTATATTAAGTAATTAGTTGTCTTAGTGCTGCAAGTGTTTTATGTTAGTTTTTTTTTTTAGTCTTATTTTTTCGGTTTTTTTTATATAAATTCTTTACTTTCGTTCAAAAATGAAGTTTCGTGCAAAATTGTAACTTAAGCAAAGTTGTTTTCTTGCAAAAGTATTTTCGTGCAAAATTAACTCTTAGTGCAACTTTATCTTCGTGTAATTTAGTCCCCTCGTGAAATTTTGACCCGTTCCCGTTTTAAATACCATAGCTATCTTTTTGTTTTAGTATATTTTTAGTTTCTAATTAGATGGTTGCTTTGTACAAATAAAGACTAATCTATTTCCTATAATATATTTTGTAACAAAATAACCTAAAAGTAAACACAGTTTTTTATAAGTTCTTATTATTTCAAATTTAAAAATATGTTTTTGTAACATTTTTAGAATTTATTAAACAAGGGATATTTTTTTACTCTCGGCCAAATTGTAGTTTTAGTCATCTTTTTTGTATAAATAAATAAACTATGTTATTGCGCAAAGAAACTAAATAAGTCTGAACTTTTTATTGACTTATGTATTTACGAAGCTTTATACAACATAACAAATATCTTATGTGGTCGAAACTCTTCATATATACAAGTTAAAGACTCTGATACACTTTAGTTTGGTGTTATTATAATCTTTTATTAAGACATTTATTAACACAAATTGCATAAAAGTATTCTATTGTAATTTTTTTCGACTAAAACCTGTCAATACAATACCATAAGTAGAATAAACTGAAGTACTTAAATATTATATACCAACTATTTAGAAACTCTCAGAAGAAAAATGTTGAATTGTCGATTATACAATTTTAATGAACTAAGTAAGATCTAGAAAAGGGGTAGACAAGTGTATAATGGTTTTGGCTATATATAAAAAAAATTGTCTTCAGTTGTACTTTTAATCACTACGTGATCTTTTTTTAATTCTTCGTTACGCACCTAATAATATTTAGTGTTTGTTTTAACAATTTCGGGTTTAGCTGACTAGATCTACCTGCTTGCGGACCATAGTTTTCAAGCCAATGAAACATAAAAAAACGATACTGTTTGTTATTAAAAAATATTTAATTTTGATTTTAAATAAGTTTAAAATTTTATTTAGGTTTTAAATCATTATATACTTATTGAATTAAGCAATACTATAATAATATTGCCCTTTACAAAACCAAAAATACTTCAATAAACAAACAAAATTAAATTTTTAAGGCATATAGTTGTAGGAATTGCAAAAACATAAAAAATTTAATTGCTTTACAATTTTTATAAAAATAAACTTTAAAGCTATTCCAAGTTTCACTTGAAAACCGTTTTGTTTTTAAGAGAAAACTAAGAGTTATTTAAAGCACTTACAATTCTTGCCCGGGCAAAGTATAATGAAACAAAAAATGAGAAAGAGAATAAAGAGAATGAGAGCGCATTTCTCTTTTAAGACGTATTATCAAAACTGCATAATGCAACGATTCATTTTAATGTTTTTGGTCACAAGCTGATAAGGTGATAAGACAGACTGAGCTGTGTGGACAGAACCGCCAGGAGCTGCAAACACTGTTTACAAAAAAGACACTTGAATATTGGTATTGAGTTGTTTTATGAAGTTTTAGTATACACATTTATGATTGTATATGTTAGATTTAAAGCTTTTTATTTAAAGAAAGTTTTGTAATTCTCTTACTGTACATTTTATAGCTCTTTTGATTTTAAACAAGTGATTTATTTAAAGCATTTTTTGCAGTTTATAATATAAAGCATTTTTCACATAAGTGACATACTTTTATAGCTCTTGTAGTTTACAGCACTTGGTTTTGCATTTAACTTTAAGTACTTCTTAAAATATTATTGAGCTTTTTTATAGTGTTTAATATACAGTATTTTAGTACAAAAATTTTATATTTAATAGTTCCTGTAATTTTAACAACTGATTTTGTATTCATTGAAGTTCGTTTAGTAGAGAAATTCACTCAATTGTTGTGCCTCGTTATTTATAGTAGTATTGATATCTAGTAATACTAAGTCTAGGGTAAAACAATAATTTTGTCATTAATGATAAAAAAAACCAGAACTTAAAGCTTATGGTTTAACTGACGACTTAGTATAGTAATTCATAATAAGTTAATTTCTTACCAATGATTAATTTAGGAATACAAGTAATGCAAAATATTAATTGAAAGTAGCAAGATACAAGTTAAAATTTATAAGATTTAATTTGTCAACAGTGTTATTAAGTAATTGTTTTTTTTTATTATTTTTTAACTTCTTATAGTTAAGTTAAAATTGTACAAAGGTATGCATAACTTTATGTTTTAGAGAAAGAACTAATTTTAGAACTAAATACAATAATTAAAATGTTCTTTATTCTTTCTCAGAACATTTTTCCAAATTCTCAAAACAACATTGTTTAATCGAAAGAGTTAGTTTCTTTCTAATGCGTATATATCAGCGTCTGTCGTTTAAATTGTTTTATAATGTTCTGCTGGTATAGCGTTTACGATATATGAAGTTCGAATGATCAACGCATTATTAAGCTCAAGCCTATGAAGTATTTACTACATCGAAGAAAATACACGTTGCCCAGTGAAGAACAGTATTTAATAAAAACAGTATAATAAAAATAAGTATATACATTGCCAAGTAATATTTCGTAACAATTAGTTTTCGTCCAAGAACTAACGCAATGGAATATTTATTGTAATGAATATTTTGTCAAGACTGTTAATAACATTGATGCTTTGTATTGTTGTAGATTACTTGTTTTTTAATTAATACAGTTATTTTATTAGGTTTAAATATTTACTACTTTATAAAAAACTACTTGACATTAA
The DNA here is from genome assembly GCF_965202585.1 of Thalia democratica. Lineage (NCBI taxonomy): Eukaryota > Metazoa > Chordata > Thaliacea > Salpida > Salpidae > Thalia > Thalia democratica. Next base: position 21,423,860 of record NC_139173.1, on the reverse strand, counting down.
TTCATAGTGTTTTTTATTTATAGCTTTGGAAAAAGTTACTTCAAGTTAGACCAATATTTGTAAGTTTAGTACTGTAAGCTACTAGTAAGTAAGACACGTAGTTTAGCTAAGTATTTGGAGACTACATACTTAAGACTTTAAACATAACCAATGTTATAAATAAATATCTGTGGTTATGAAACAAGTACTTTTTGTTTGTTAGAGCCCGAATCTGATTCACTGACTCTTCAAAAGAATTGAAAATTCATGATAACACAAAGTTTAATTGCAATAAATGCCTTATTATATATACGAGGAGAATTAATTCTCAGTGAAATTTTTTAATGATTTTTGACCACTAGAGGCGTTGTTTGTATGTTAACTGTAAATGAAATGTTATTTTACTATGAATAAAAGTTTTAGTTTTAATAATCATTAATTTATGTATAAAAACAGATTAGCTAACTAGATATTAAACAAATGGAACTGAAATTTTTCTTTAAATTTTATTCACAAAATTTCAAACAAAAAATTAAAAATTTTTGAATTCATACTAAGTCACTTATTTCTTAATATGATTAGATTACTCTTCTAGGTCAATTTTGATGTTTCATAAAAAAAGCAAAAAAATAAAACAACATTTAGTTATATAAAAAACACAATGATATTTTTATTAAACTTTCTTTAAAGTTTTACTTTTTATATACTTTATACAAAAAAAAATTATAAACACCGTTGAACTTTATTTAAATTCTAACAAATAATAATTTTGTGCGAAACTTAATTAGTTGTGTTAGATAAAATAGAATATAAGCTTATGGATAATTAATTTAATATATGATGAATCAAATATTAAAATAGTGAAGATTTTAAATTTCATTATTACTTTATAATTTTTATTACATATATAAAAATGTACATGCTTTGGCTTAAACTTAAGAAGTTAATTAACACGATTTTTTTCTAAACTTTAACGTGTTTATAAAACAAGTATGTTATAAGAGTCAAGACAAAATTTAACTTTATAATCAAAAGAAATAAAATTTTTAACTTATAACTTAACTAACTTTATAGAGTAAAACTATATAGTATTTAAAAATAGCGTGTAATTGAATATTCCTATAATAATTAAAAACAGCAACATATAAAGAAAAAAAAAGTCAAACATTCTACTTATTTTATTTACTAATAGTAGGCTGAAATGACAGACTTTTTTTCAGGTATACTTGAGTATCTACTATAGAATCGGGAACGGGTCACTTTCGCACGAGCGTCACTTTTGCACGAAGGGTCAATTTTGCACGAGGGGACTTTTTTGCACGGCGTTACTGTTGCACGAGGGGACACTTATGCACGATAAGACATTTTTGCACAGTCGTGACTTTTGCACACAGGGTCATTTTTGCACGGCGTCACTTTTGAACGGTGACATTTTTACACATCAAAACTTTTGCACGACGTTACATTTACATGGCGGCATTTTTGCAAAGCGTCACTTTTGCACGGCGTTATAATTTTACGGATATACTTATGATCTGCAAAACTTTTAAACAATCAGTCAATTTTGAACGGAACTTCACTTTTGCACGCTTCTAATTTTTATTTTCTCAAATAAAAATATAAACAAGTTATCATTTTTTTGTCAACTTAAATAATATTCGTTTTTAATAGCAATTTGATTTGAATGAATAAAATGTGGAAGTTTTTTAATGAAATTTTAGTGTAAAATTTTTATGAATTTATTCTTTTTAGAATTCATTTTACAAATTAAGTTTCGGTCAAAGATCATGTCAGTGTTTAAATAAAGCTCTTAAATAAAAGTTTTTATTTGATGTTTTACATAGAACAATATAATAACGTACCACAATTTATTAATTCATGTTTATAATGTTAATTTAAATACACTAGATGAATGCTCATTTTCTAATTAAAACAATAAAACAATTTTGAATATTTTAATTAAAAATAATCTGAATCTCGTTAATTTTTAAACTGAAAGATAAACTTAATTTAGTAAGGCTTTAAAGTAATTCTTGAGTACTCTTTTTTACTTATATTCGCTTGATGTTTAAATAAGCATTATATAGTTGTTAAACAAGTATCTGAAATTTATTTTGTTTTTAAACAATTGTTAAAATAAAATAAAAAAGATTTACTTAAATTATGAAGTGTAAAGGTATCTCAGATTTTACTTGATGTTTATTTTTTAGTTCATTTTTTTATTTATCGGAGAATAAAAAGAGCAATGAAATAGCGAGTTTTTCATGAATAAAACTTGGACTACTTCAAGATTATAATGTTTCATGATCATGATAAGCCAATGAGAGAGTAACATTTGGAAGTTTGTACTTATGTTTAAAGAAAATATACCATATTAGTCTTTAACCGCTGCAATATTTCAATGATGAGGCTTAGCAGAATACTTTTTTTATCGGTCAGTTGAAATATGGATCAAACTTCCAAATGAATTAGTTTATTGCAAAAATTTTAAAGGATTTCGATTTTGAATATCCAGGAAAAGTTTTATCTGAATTATATTTGTGTTAGTAAAATTAGTAAGTTATTTTTATCAACCGTTGATTTAATTTGAAGATTTAGCTTAGTTTGTAGTTCAATTTTGTTAGCAGCACCTTTACTCTATTTAAAATGAATCATTTTACAATGTATTTAATAATTATTCATCTGGCCAGTCTATTGTTAATGTTCTTAGAGCGTTAGATTTTTATTTTTGTTGTTAGTCAAGGCATTTAAATATTTGATGATGATCGTTCTACATCAAAGTGTAAATAAGTATAAGTTTGTGGTTAAAGTTTTGCTTTTTATTTTAAACTATAAATTTTATATCAAAATAAGTTTTTATCTTTGTTTAAATAGGTAAACTATTTGTTACTGTTCAAAATATAAGTTTAATTGTTTGCTAACAAAAGATCCTAGTGAAGTAACTTCACTGGAATATAAATAAAAACAAATTATACAGTAATCTTCCTTTATTCTACTAACATATGTTTATGTGTGTCAACGAATCAACACACTTCAACTGGGTTGTTAATGGGAAAAATGAGTTGTCTTTCCCATTAACAACCCAGTTGAAGTGTGTTGATCGTTGACACACAGAAACATATTTTGGTAGAATAAAGGAAGATTACTGAATAATTTGTTTTTATAAACTATTTGTATTAATTTTATTTTTTTTATGTGCCTTTCAGTTTAAGTGGTCTAGGTTTTGATGCCTAGGTCCATCATATGGACAATAAACTTGTAACCATATAGTAATATATATAAAAAGACATAGTTATTTGTTAATATATTAAAATTCAAAACAAACTAGAACAGTTTAGTTACACTAAAGTACTTTTTTATCCTAGTTTCTAAAAAAAAAAAAAAATTTGTTGTCCCTTGTATGAGTCTTTTATAAATAATTTTATTTTATCTTTTTGTTCGTTTGTTGCTAACTTTTACTGTTTAAGATATTAAATCTTTTATTTTTTGCCTCTAATATAACTATGTTATAAAAGTTTAGTTTTCAGCGTCTTTTTATGTTACAGATTTGGTAGTAGCTATAAAATTTTCAATCGGCATGCATGCAAAATTGATGTACCGTGCGAAAAAGTCATCGTGCAAAAATGTCGCTGTGCAAAAATTTCATCGTAAAAATATGACGTTGTGCAAAATCATTGTTGTGCAACAATGCTGCCGTAAAAAATTGTCATAGTGGAAAATTGACGACTGTGCAAAAGTGTCCCCTCGTGCAAAAGTGACGCAGTGCAAAAGTGTCCCTTCGTGCAGAAGTGACCCTCGGTGCAAAAGAGTCGCTGTGCAAAAGTGTCCCCTCGTGCAAAAGTGACCCTCCGTGCAAAAGTGACGCCGTGCAAAAGTGTCCCCTCGTGCTAAAGTGACGCTCGTGCAAAAGTGACGCCGTGCAAAAGTGTCCCCTAGTGCTAAAGTGACGCTCGTGCATAAGAGTCGTTGTGAAAAAGTGTCCCCTCGTGCTAAAGTGACGCTCGTGCATAAGAGTCGCCGTGCAAAAATGTCCCCTCGTGCAAAAGTGACCCTCGTGCAAAAGTGACACCCACCCAAAAAATTGTTATCGTAAAAAAGTGTCGTTGTGCAAAAGTGACGCCGTGCAAAAGAGTCACCGTGCAAAAGAGTCACCGTGCAAAAGTGTCCCCTCGTGCAAAAGTGACGCTCGTGCAAAAATGACACCCACCCACTGTAGAATCATAGTTGATATATTTTTAGTAATTAGAGCCCGAATCTGATTCATTGACCCTTCAAAATAATTGAAAATTCATGATAGCACAAAGTTTAATTACAGTAGAAGCCTTTTAAAAATATATGAGTAGAGTATACTATTTTTTAAAATGCTGAACAGTTTTTGACCACTAGAAGCGTTGTTTATATTTAAAAAAGAGAGTTTAAAGTATTAGCTGAATTAATTACAAACACATTACAAATATTACAAAACATATTTTTTCATAAAGTTGGTAAAATAATTAAACATTTCAAAAGGTAATGTAAATTAAATAGAGCTTTTATTTGTTTAAAAAAAATAAATTCTCTGGTTTATTAAGATAAAGGTGTTTATTTTAGTATTTTACATTATTATATTGTTTATTGTGCAATGTTGGACTAAGGCATCAGAACCTGAGCTACTTAAACATGAAAAGAACAAAGAGAAAAAAAAACAAAACATCTAATTCAACAAAAAAGTAAACATAAACAAACATTAAACAAAGTTAAAATTATAAAAAAACTTATTAATATATGCAAGGATTATTCCTTGGGCACAACAGGTCTCGACAATTTTGGTTTTGGAGACAAAGTTAATTTTTAAATTTATTTATTTACAAAGGCAACAATGTTTCTCCCCTAAGGGATCTTCAGGCCTGTAAAATAAAATAAACATAAGACGATGGACAACTTAAAAAAAAATAAAATAATGCAAAAAAATATAATTGAATTCAAATTAAAATTAAAAAATTTATAGTGCTATTACTAGATAATTAATTAACAAAATTAAAAGTTTTATAATAATGAAAAAAACTTTTTTAAATTTTAAATATGATTTATACTTACAATAAATGATTTGTTCTATATAGATTTGGATTTAGCTTATAACAACACAAAACAAAATGGCGCTTAACAAATGAGGGTACAAGTAATAACAAAAATAGAAATAAGTGATAAAAGAATTAATACGCTAAGTTATAAAATAAAATTTCCTAAAGTGCGGGCAGGTGTAGAAGAGCTCTTGTCTTTTGTTTAAAATTCGTTTCTTATTAGCAAGTGCTATTTCTATTTTTTCCAAATTGCAAGTCTTACAGATTTTACCTATATTCTTCATTTCTCTGATCTTATGCATTATGCTCCATCTTAAATCGTAGCGGGTGTTATTGTTTTTAGTCTCCAAATGTACTTGGAAAGCTCTGTTCCCTTGTAATTTTCATTCTTAATGTCACTAATGCGTAACTACCATCTCTTTTTGAACTGGCTTCCTGTGGATCCTATGTATTCTTTTGTTTCGATCTGACTGGTAATCGTCGCCTTATAAACAACATTCCCCTGCAAACATTTGCCACTTAAGGGGCAGGAGTCTTTGTCGCGGCAGTTGCACGTTTTATCCTCTTGGTTGTTCTTATGATTCAGTTTATTTAGTATCTTCTTATTGTGGCTACTTATTAGTGATTTGACATTATCCATACAACAGTATGATATTTTTCAATTACTTCTGTTGAAGATCTTTTTCATGCTCTCTGTTTTGAAATGTTTGTCAATTAGGTCTAAGAATTTCCTCCCAATGGTGGTTTTTACTGACTGGCAGTATGGGGGATTAAAATACATAATTCTTCTTGTTCGTTTACGTTTCTTCTTGTCAACAGAGTTGGTTTTGTTTTCATATTCAAGCTTGTGTTTGAAGTTGGATTGGAGCAGTGCAATTTTGTAGCTTATTAATAAGTTTAAACTTATTTGCTTGATATGAAATAGATAACTTAGTACATACAAACACCTTTCTACAAAACTAATAAAAGTAAATTAGTAGTATGTAAGGGGGAGGCGAAGGGAAATAAAACAAATTAATATTACATATAGAAAAATGAAGAAACCACAAGTTGTAATAGGTATAATAGATATTATAAAAATTTCATTTATTTATTTTTCTGTATTATTTTGTAGAGAACTACTGTATTTTACTAATTTTAATACTATTTAAACTAAATAGATATGTAAGTATTGTGCAGTGTTTTGATTTAAAATTACAGCAAACTAATGAACATGATTTAATTAGTCTGTTTCAAGATAGTTATCAAAAAGTGTAATATTAAAATCAAAAACATTTTACTTATGTTTTATTAAGGAATATAACTAATGCAAGATCTTAAGTAAAAGTAGCAAGATACAGGTAAAAATTTATAAAATTTCGTTTTGGAGCAGTACTTTCTTTTAACTAAGAAAATAACTTACTTTTTCAAAGTGTTTTAACTTTCTTAAGTTAAAATTAGTAATTTTAGCTTGTTAGAGCCCGAATCTGATTCATTGACTCTTCAAAAGAATTGAAAATTCATGATAACACAAAAATAACTGCATAAGTAGCCATTTTGTTATACACGAGGAGAATTTATTCTCAATGAAATTCGTAAATGATTTTTGACCACTAGAGGCGCTTTTTCTATGTTATCTATATAGTGGAAAGTTTTTATATTTGAATATAAGTTTTAGTTTTAGTAATCATAAGTTTATGTAAAAAACATACTAGGTTTTTAGATAATAAACAAATGGGGCTGATATTTTCCTTTATTGACTTATTTACAAAGTTTCAAACAAAAACATAAAAGTTTTTCAATCTATTATTACGTAACCTATTTCTTAATATGATTTGATTACTCTAAGTAAGTTTTTTTGTTTCATAAAAAAAGCAAAAAAATAAATATACGCTTAGTTAAATAAAAAACAGAATGATATTTTTATTAAACTTTCTATATGCTATATAAAAAAGTTATAAATACCGTTAAACTGTAATAAAATGCTAACTATATAAAAATTTTGCGCTAAACTAAATTAGTTGTGTTAGATAAAATTGTAAAACCATAATTCTTTTTAAGAAAATTAAATAAATTTGATGATAAAACTATCAAAATATTAAAGAAATTATTTGTAATTAATTTATTATTAAACTATTACATGTAGAAGAATGTACATGTTTTGGTTTAAACTAAAGAGCTAATGAACACTATATTTTACTAAATTTTAAGGTTTTTATAAAACAAGTATATTATATAATTCAAGACAAACTTTAATTTTATAATAAAAAGAAATAAATTTGTTAGGTTATAACTAAACTAACTTTTTAGAGTAAAACTATTTATTATTCAAAAATAGCATGTAATTGTACATAACTCCAATAATTAAAATTAGCAACATACAAAAAAAAAAAAGAGTCAAACATTTCACTTATTTTATTTTTCAAAAGTAGGCTGAAATGACAGATTTTCTTCCGGGTACACTTGAGTATCTTCTATAGATTCATAGTTGATATAATTTTAATTATTAGAGCCTGAATCTGATTCATTGACCCTTCAAAATAATTGAAAATTCATGATAGCACAAAGTTTAGTTGTAGTAGAAGCTTTATAATAATATATGAGAAGAGTATACTTTTTCTTGAAAATTCTGAACAGTTTTAGACCACTAGAAGCGTTGTCTATATTTGAAAATGAGATTTTAAAGTACTAGCCGAATTTTTACTTGCTTGAAAGTATTAAGTTACAACAATTATTTTTTACAAAGTCGGCAAAATAATTAAACATTCAGAAGGTAGTGTTGAGAAAATACAGCTATTGTTAATTAAAAATAAAATTCTCTGGTTAATTAAATAAAGGTAATTATTTTATTATTATTTTTTTATTATGTTGTTTATTGTGCACTTTTGGACTAAGGCACCAAAACCTGAGCTACTTAAACATGAAACACAATGAGAAAAACAAAAAAAATATATTTAAAAGAAACATAAACATAAACAAACATTAAACAAAGTTAAGATCTCAAAAAATTTATTAATAAGATTAAAGTATAAATAAAATTGTCAGCTTATAACTTAACTAACTTTTTAGAGTAAAACTATTTATTATTCAAAATAGCTTATAATTGTACATACCTATAATAATAAAAATCAGCAACATACAAAGAAAAAAAAGAAAAAGTTAAGCATTTCACTTATTTTATTTACCAAAACTATGCTAAAATGAAAGACTTTCTTTCAGGTATACTTGAGTATCTACTATAGAATCATAGTTGATATAATTTTAATTTTTAGAGCCCGAATCTGATTCATTGACCCTTCAAAATAATTGCAAATTCATGATAGCACAAAGTTTAACTCTAGTAGAAGCTTTCTAAAAATATATGAGAAGAATATATTATTTTGAAAATGCTGAACAGTTTTTGACCACTAGAAGCGTTGTTTTATATTTAAAAAGGAGAATTTAAAGTATTAGCGGAATTTTTACTTGCTTTAAAGCACTAAATTAGAAACAATTATTTTTTCACAAAGTTGGTAAAAAACTTAAACATTTCAGAAGGTAGTGTAGAGAAAATACAGCTATTATTAGTTTTTAAAAAATTCTCTGGTTACTTTCGATAAAGGTGTTTATTTTATTAATTTTTATTCTTATATTGTTTATTCCGCAATGTTGGACTAAGACATCAAAACTTGAGGTACTTAAACATAAAACACAATAAGAAAAAGAAAAAAAAAAAAAAAAAATTTATATTCAACAAAAAATAAACATAAACAAACATTAAACAAAATTAATATTAGAAAAAGCTCATTAATATGTATTTGCTTGATATAAAAGGCGATAACTTAGTACATATAAACACATTTGTACAAAGTTAATAATTTAATTTAGTAGTATGTTAGGGGGTGGCGTACGGAAATCAAGCTAACTAATATTACATAAAGAAAATGAAGAAATAACTAGTTAATCTATATGGGATAAATATTATAAAAATTTTATTTGTTTATTTTTCTGAATTATTTTGTAGAGAGTTACTGAACTTTACTGATATTTAGACTATTTAAATTAAATATTTTTAATTTTAAGCGAAAATGTTCCACCCTCTCACACGATAACACATCCTTTGGTAAATTGTCTTGTCTTGTGAAAAAGTTAACCTTGTCACTTAATGTTGTTTAAATTGTATTTATATATTTATTATTTTATATGTTATATTTTTTTTCTCTTAACTCATAATCATGATTGAAAAATTTGAAAAATCAACTGAAAATAATCTTGTAATCGCCATTAATAATATTATAAAGCCTAAATAAATCTAATTCCCATCTTCTATAATCCAGAGACTTCAATCCAAGTTTAACTAATCTGTCATTATAACTTCGTTATATATATGACAAGGACTACATATCAAACGGGTAAAATTTCTTAGTAACGACTCAATTTTGTTAATGTCTTTTTTTAATAGGGTAACCAAACTTGTGTATTTAAATCAAATTAGATTATTGTACGATTCTATTTTCGGTTCATTAAGCAGCAGTATCAATATCAGAAATATTCTTACGTTTTCTCGAAAAAATACAAAAATACTTAAGTTTTACGTTCAAAAACAACCGAAAAATTACGTAAGTTATAAATTTATTGTACGAAATTTAAAAAAAAGGTATGTTTTAACAAACTAGACTATAAAAATTTATTAATAAACAAATATTGCACAAAAATTCCGTATTGTATATATGTTTCAATCATAAATATTTATACATTTGTTAGTTAAAATAATAGTAAATAAAAGTATTCTGAAGTAAAGCTAACTTATTTCTATAGTGATATATTACAATTTATGATATAGTATATTGATAACACTGTTAATGTTAAATTTTGTAAGTATGGCTTTTACTAACAAAACAAATTTAAAGTAAAATATTTGTTTAAAGTACAATGAAGGTTTAAAAGTTTGAAAAAAAGGTATGCTTTAACAAACTAGACTATAGAATTTAAGTAATAAACAATTGTTACACAAAATTGCCGTATTGTAAATATGTTTCAATCATAAATATTTATATATTTATTATTTAAAGATAACAAATAAAAGTAATCTGAAGTAAAAACTAATTTATTTTTATAGTGATAATATAACAAATTATGATTTGTATACTGATAAAACTATTAATATAAAATTTTGCAAGTATAGCGTTCACTATAAAACAAATTTAAAGTATAACCAAAATCTTACTAAACCGAATGTGTGTTAACATTTATTTAAAGTACGATGTAGGTTTAAAAGTTGAAAGAATATGGTTTAATGTTGCGTATTATGTTAAAGATCTTAATATTTTGTAACAAAAAGTATGATTCGATTTATATTTTAGGTTTTGTTATTTCGTTAGCTCTAATTCGTTTTTTAGGTGTCGGTTAAGAAAAAATTGTGCAATTTTAAATTTATGTGTTACTAAATAGAATAACTTTAACAACCTTTTTAACTAAATATGTCTCTTTTTATCATCTTAAAATATATCATTTTCGTATTGTGCTAAATTTTTCTTTAAATCGTTAGAAAAGATAGTATTTTTGGTTTATAAGCAATTAAAATAAACCTTTTTGTTGTTTTACTGTTAATCAATTTAATCAAACCTTATTATCAAAAACTTACTTTTAATTTTGTAAGTAAACTTAAACGACTTTTGAATTTTGCAAGTTTTAACGTTTTTGTTACAGAGTAATTATTTTATTATGATGAATAATTTCTAACATTAATTATTCATTACTGTAAAATGTGTATTGTAAATATATAAAAAGAGTCATTAACGGTTAACAAATTACTACGTAATTGATGTCTTAGTTTGTTAGCAAAATAGTATTACTTTATAGATAATTAAACATTATTTGACACTAAATTAAATTCTTTTAAACAATATAAATAAGACTCAATTTTTCAGAACAAAATATATTTTATGCTTCTTTGGCATAACTTACAATTTTGCTAATTTTGCTTATAATTTGGCAAAAGAATAAAGGAACGTATTCAAAAAGGTATCGATGAATATCGTAAGAGTAATAAGAAAACTAAATCTATTAGAGTAATAAATGCTTCAAAAAGATCTGCTATTGCTGAACACTTAGTAAATAACCTTGATTGTGCTAGTAATTATGATTTAAAAAGATTTTAAATTGTTAAAAAAATGTTTCACATTTCGGATTTAATTAAACTTGAGGCTATTTGTATTTTGTTAAGAAAACCTAAGTGGTGTAAACATAAAGATTTTGATTATACTGTTTCGTTGTTTTTTTAAATTGTTTTATAAGTTGTTGCTCTGTAACTAGAGGTACTTAAGTATTATTAATTACTCTTTGCTTTATCATTATTAACTACGTTGATTGCATTTTCACTATATAAATTAGACTTGAAATTTTATTTTAATTGCTTAGTATACAACTGATGAAAGAAGCATGAAATATATTTTGTTCTGAAAAATTGAGTCTTATTTATATTGTTTGAAAGAATAGTATTTTTGTAAATAACCTAAAAATTAAGAAATTTACATGTCTTTATTGTTTGTTTTGTTAAACATGTGAAATAGCAGTTTATAGTTTGTATAAGAAGGATTTTAAAAGCACAGTAAAAATGAAAAGTCATCTTTAAAATTTCGTAAAAGTATTTCAAATTTTCAACAACAGCTAGATATTTTATGTTAATATATTTTTTTTGTTTTTGACTTTGTTTATAACGTATTTCTTTTACGTAATAAATCAAATTTTAAACAATTAAATTAAATTACTAAATTTGTATGATTTTTTTTTTAATTATGCATGGTCATGTTAGGTAAAGTGTTGTTTTAGATTATTTTAAAATACAAATTATTTAACCATTATGAATTATTTATTTTGTTTAAAACTATCTGTACGGTGCTGCATAAAAAGGATTAAAACAAATTTTGTTTTAAAACTGTTCTGTGTATCAACGAGCATCAACGAATAGAAAAAAACTAGGTTTATTTAAAACAAGTTCTTTTTGCAAGTTTATACTTTAAACTGATGTTATTTTGTTAATATGAGTGTCATAGACAAAAGCATCGCTAAAAATGGATCTTGGTTTTTAGTTACATTGTCAGTTGTTTCAACTATATTTTGCTTAGTGTACCTATTGAAAAAGTTTAAATCGAAACGGACGAAAGAAAACTTTGTTGTGCTTTTGTGCTCTTTTTCGAGTCTGACATGCACTTTGTTCTACCACATGTATGAACTGCACTACTGGGAAGACAAAAGCATAACAAGTAACAGGACCATTTGCTTTGTGACGACATTAGTATACAAAACCACAATTGCAGCCAACCGATGCTTTTGCAACTTGATTTTTGCACACAGATACAAAACAATCAACAGAAGAATCTCCCTAATTGCTGCGAATAAGGTCTACTGGTTTTCAATAGTCATCGTTGCACTATCGGTGCTGCAGACTATATTCGACTGCGTTTTTTTCTCCTTTTATCAGAAAGACACTACAAACTGCTTCAATCGGAGTCTGAAAGTAGGAATTTACATCTACTATTTTACTAATTTTATTATTTTTTATTCTTATATTGTTTATTGTGCAATGTTGGACTAAGACATCAAAACTTGAGGTACTTAAACATAAAACACAATGAGAAAAAGAAAAGAAAAGAAAATACATTTATATTCAACAAAAAATTAACATAAACAAACATTAAACAAAATTAATATTAGAAAAAGCTCATTGATATTTATTTGCTTGATATAAAAGGCTATAACTTAGTACATATAAACACATTTGTACAAAATTAATAAATTAAATTTGTAGTATGTTAGGGGGAGGCGTAGGGAAATCAAACTTACTAATATTACGTAAAGAAAATGAAAAATCACTAGTTAATCTATATGGGATAAATATTATAAAAATTTTATTTGTTTATTTTTCTGTGTTATTTTGTGGAAAGTTACTGAATTTTACTCATATTAATACTACTTTAATTAAGTCCTTTAGTTTTAAGCGAAAATGTTCCACCCTCTCACACGATAACACATCTTTCTCTTAACTGGTGGTCAATTTTGGAAAATTTGAAAAATCAACTGAAAATGATCTTGTAATCGCCATTAATAATGTTATAAAGCCTAAATAAATCTATCTCCCATCTTCTATATTCCAGAGACTTTAATCCAAGTTTAACCAACCTATCATTATACGATCTATTAGATATGTGACAAGGACTACATATCAAACGGGTAAAATTTCTTTGCACAGACTCAATTTTGTTAATGTCATTTTTTAAATAGGATGACCAAACTTGTGTATTAAAATCAAATAAGACTATGGTTCGATTCTATTTTCGGTTCATTAAGCAGCAATATCAATATTAGAAACATGTTTACGATTTCTGGAAAAAATACAAAAATACTTAAGTTTTACGGTCAAAAACAACCGAAAAATTACGTATGTTATAAATTTATTGTACGAAATTATAAAAAAAAAGGTATGTTTTAATAAATTAGACTATAAAAACTAATTAATAAACAATTATTACACAAAAATTCCGTATTGTAAATATGTGTGAAACATAAATATTTATATATTGATTAGTTAAAATAATAATAAATAAAAGTATTCCTAAGTAAAAGCTAATTTATTTTTATAGTGTTAATATAACAAATTATGATATAGTATATTGATAACACTGTAAATATAAAGTTTTTAAGTATGGCTTTTACTAACTAACAAATTTAAAGTATAACATTTGTTTAAAGTACAATGAAGTTCTAAAAGTTTAAAGAAAAAAAATGTTTGTTTTAACAGACTAGACTATAAAATTAACTAATAAACAAATATTACACAAAAATGCCGTATTGTAAATATGTTTCAATCATAAACATTTATACATTCATTGGTTAAAATAATAATAAATAAAAGTATTCTGAAGTAAAAGTAATTTATTTTTATAATGATAATATAACAAATTATGATATAGTACTTTATTTCACTATGAATATAAAAATTTGTAAGTATGGCTTTTACTAAAAAAACAAATTTAAAGTATATTGTTTGTTCAAAGTACGATGAAGGTTTAAAAGTTCAAAGAAAATGGTTAAATGTTTCGTATTAAGTTAAAGCTCTTGATAATTTGAAACAAAACGCATGATTTCATTTAAGTTTTAGGTTTTGTTATTTCCTTAGCTCTCATTCATTTTTTCGTATTGATTAAGAAAAAAGTGGTGCAATTTTAAATTTATGTGTTAATAACTAGAATGACTTTAACAACCTTTTCAATTTAGTATGTCCAGTTTTATCATCTTTATATAAATTATTTTCGTATTATGCTAAATTTTTCTTTAAATCGTTAAAAAAGATAGTATTTTTGGTTCTTAAGCAATAAAAATAAACCTTTTTGTTGTTTTACTGTTAATAAATTTAATCAAACCTTATTATCAAAAACTTACTTTTAATTTTATAAATAAACTTAAACAACTTTTGAATTTTGCAAGTTTTAACATTATTGTTATAAATCAGGGGTCGGCAGGCAGTTGGTGCTCACGGGCCAAATTTCAAGTTTTAAAAATCTTCGCGGGCCGCAGTTTTAGTTTTAGTGATATTTAAATAATCTTTTGGTAATAGTTTTAGTAACAGTTTTAAGTTACTTTTATTCAGTTTGTTAATTTAATTTGCTTTTAGCTACACATAGAATGCCTTTTAGATTATAAAAATTTAAGGAATTAAATTTACATTGACTAATACAATTAAGTCTTAAAAAAAACTATGTACTATCTTAACAGTTAATAAGTTTAACTTAATATTTTTATTATTTTACTTACAACCTAACTCTCTATATAAACCAATTTTGAACCACTTTACAGGTCACTTTTATACATTTTTTTGTTATCAACCGGTTTTAATATTTAAATTATATTTACCGTTCAAAATAATATTTGCGTTTTTAATAGTTTGTAGTGTTTAACAAATTCAGTAATTAGTTTACTAAAAAAAACTAATACATATTTGTATTGTAAAGGTCTAAAACAATTTTTTAAACACAATGATTGTTCGAATAGCTTATTAGTAATTTATTAGTCTTTTACACGTTTGTCACTTTAACAGAAAAAATGTCTGAGTTATATCAAACTAGCATGCACTGTACAATTTGAAAACCACTAATTACAGCTGTTTTATTGCTATAGTAACCAGAAAGCTAAAGTAACAATGATAGCAATATGTTTTGTTTTCTCATGTTTTACATTGGATAAAATTACATAAGCTAATCTTTATTACCTATGTTGTTATAAACTTATTAAAATGTTAAAGGACCTATGTTTTAATTTACTATGTACTAATACAATTTTAACACCTTGATTGTAAACTGAAAAAGTTTATAATAATATTTTTACATATAACCTTATTATGTTTTTTCATTAACAAAAATTGAGTTCTTCTTAAATTATTTTCGGCTTAAAGTTTTAAAAAAAGAATAGATAAATTTTTAAATATAAAAAAAAAATTTTGTAACTTAACCTTTTACTCAACATTATTATTTATTAGCTATAGTTATTTTTCTTATAAATTTTTAATGAAGTTAAATACATAAATTTTTAAAGGTACATTAGACTTAAATGTTTTAATATCTTTATTAACCAATAAATGTTAAAAACAACATTTTTAGATAAATAATTTAATGTCTTCCTTACAGTATGCAAAAATAAGTTTTGTTTTGTGCATGCTTTGTCCACAAATGAAAGTTGTAAATTATAGGATGAAAATTGTTATAAAAAACTAACTATTAAGTACTAGTGGCTATAAAATAAATCACAGGTTTAAATGATGAAACTAAAAATACTTTAGCTTAAATTAATTTTGATATCTTCAGAATGAGAAAACCTATCATAAAAATAAAAATTAATTATTATAATTATTTTTAAAAATTTATTTACATATGAGATTAAAAATCCTACTGTCAGGGATTTTTTGATAGTGATATACAGTAGACTACCGCTTAAGTACGCACTTTTTTTGGTACGCATCACGCCTTAAGTACGCACTTATCAAGAAAGGTAGAATGGCCAACCTGCTGAGTTAGCCTAAGACTTTCACAACTTTTAAACTAGGGTGAGTAATTCTGAGTAGTCTAAGTGGCCAATTGTGACAGTCCTGTTGTTAAATGTTAATAAACTAAATACTTATGTAGTGGTTGCAGAAAAGTGAAAAGAATAATGATATTTGAGCTGTAATGCTATTAAATTAATAAATCTAGATGACAAAGCTAAAAAAATCTACAAATACAACATAGTTAAGTCATAACTTAATTTAAATGTAGAAACATTGATGTTTTCAAAATGTTTGGTAAACACAATGTAGTTTGGTACTTTACTTCTAACAAAACAAAATATGGCTTAAAATTCTTTTTTATACCATTGACTGACATTGACTTTCTATATTAATAGTATGTATTAATTATGTAGAAACTTTTTATAGACAAAATAAATCTTTTTAAAATCTAATAAAAAGTTTTGCAGATAAGAATTATGTATTAAATGTTATTTAAAATAAAAAGACTTGTTTATTTGGCTTAATTTTTTGGTGGTTAGTTGTAAGAAAGAAAACAAACAATTAAAGTTCATATTATACTATGTCTTCAAAAAGTACGCACTACCCGTGCTAAGTACGCACTTTTTGGTCGGGTTCAATTTGCGTACTTAAGCGGTAGTGTACTGTATATAATTTGCCACGCAAGTTACCATGTCTGCAAACTAGTCTAAATTTAATAAAAGTTGGACAAAGCTAAAAACTTGCTGTTAATCATTATCATATACCTGACTATAACATCATCATTGTTAAAAAGTAGAAAATATGTAAGTAGCCTAGAAGTATAAACAATAAATAAACTACACTAAAGTCAGAAAAACTGTTCTGAGAATATAAATATTTACTCAAAGAAGTTGAAATAAAAGTTTCACACAAACCTGAGTTTAAAAAAAGATCTTAAACAGGTTAAACCAATTTTGAGTTTTCAAATTTTTTAAGTAGCCTGTTTATTTGGTTACCCTGTTTAAAATAAAGTTCGTTCACAAATCAAAGAAAAAACAAAGTTAATTAACAGTGAATTAAATATATACAGCAAAAAAAAGCCAGCATGAGTGACCAAAAACTAGTTTGATACTTTAGATTAGAAATAAAAAAAAGCAATTCATGCTAAATATTATAAAAAATGCCTAAGTTGGTCTGAGATTTGAAAAGTGTTCAAAACTATGTCTGAATTTGTGGCAATGTTAAGTTGCTAAACTGCTCGAACATAAACTATTTTGATTACCAATTTGTATACTTAATAATTTTGCCATCCCTAAATTTAGTACATTTATAAATAGGATTTTTCTAAAAAATAGTATCTGTGTATATTGGTATGCAAACAAGAAAAATAAACATGATTTACTAAAAAATATTGTTAAATAACTTATAAGTTATACCTATCAAAAAATATTTTAATTTATGTCATACTGTTTTAAAATAGTCTGTGTACACACTTAGTATTGCATCTTGAAGCAATAATAATAACAAATTATACTTAAATTAAAATTATTCTAACTAAAAATTAATTATAAAGTGGTCAAAAAATGGTTAAAATCATCCTTGTACATTGATGTGAATAGTAATCGATAAAGTTCACAGAAAAATACTAAACAAAAATGTGTCAAAAATCAAAATTAAATAAACGTAAATTTTTATTATTTTGTTGTTTTATATGTTTTTGTGTACTCTTAAATACAAATTATAGTAAGAATACATCTATATAAAAAACTTAGGTATAAATTAAATGTTAAACATAATACTTAAATTTTAAGGTAAAAATATTTAAGTTAGTAAATGGGCATCACTCTTGTACATAATGGAAACATTTGCGTTAAATTTATTTACTAGATATGTGTTCTAAAATAACTTACTGAATCCAAGCATTTCTCACACTCTTTTTTCAGCTAATAAAGCTAATAACTAGCTGTTATAATAAGAAAGTTATTATGAAACTGATAGAAAATCACTGGTCGAACGCTACTTTTTCTTTTCTACATTTTTAAGCTAATCCAGTAAATTGTTTTAACTGTTTTAAAATTTTGTACAGGGACTTAAAACAATATTAATCAAATTAAACTAAATTACCAAAAAAAAAAATTAACTTAAAATATGTTCTAGCTTAGCGGGCCATATTTACATGCTCGCGGGCCGCAGAAATTTCTCTCGCGGGCCGCATTCCATTCAAAAATAAAACGTGCTCGCGGGCCGCAGATTTACCCTTCGAGGGCCGCAAATGGCCCGCGGGCCGCAGTTTGCCGAACCCTGTTATAAATTAAAGATTTTATTATAATGAATAATTTCCTACATTAATTAATCATTATTGTAAAATGTGTATTGTAAATATAAAAAAACAGTCAATAACGGTTAATAAATTACTACGTAATTTATGTCTTAGTTTAATAGTAAAGTAAGATTTTTTTTGGTAATAACCTAAAAATTAATAAATTTGCATGTCTTTATTGTTTGTTTTGTTAAACATGTGAAACAGCAGTTTATAGTTTATATAAAAAGGATTCAAAAAGTAAAAATAAAATGTCATCTTTAAAATTTCGTAAAAGTATTTCAATTTTTTAACAATAGTTTGATATTTTATGTTAATATATTTTGTTTTTGAGTTTGTTTATAACGTATTTCTTCTACGTAATAAAACAAATTTTAAACAATTGAATTGAGTTATTATTTTGTATGGTTTTTTTTTAATTATGCATGGTCATGTTAGGTAAATTGTTGTTATAGATTATTTTTTAAATAAAATTTTTTAAATCATTATGAATTATTTATTTTGTTTAAAACTATCTGTATAGTGCTGCATAAAAAAAAGATTAAAACAAATTTTGTTTTAAAACTGTTCTGTGTATCAACGAGCATCAACGAATATTAATAAAAAACTGGGGTTATTTAAAACAAGTTCTTTTTGCAAGTTTATACTTTAAACAGATGTCATTTTGTTGATATGAGTGTCATAGATAAAAGCATCGCTAAAAATGGATCTTGGTTTTTAGCTACATTGTCAGTTGTTTCAACTATATTTTGCTTAGTGTACCTATTGAAAAAGTTTAAATCGAAACGGACAAAAGAAAACTTTGTTGTGCTTTTGTGCTCTTTTTCGAGTCTGACATGCACTTTGTTCTACCACATGTATGAACTGCACTACTGGGAAGACAAAAGCATAACAAGTAACAGAACCATTTGCTTTGTAACGCCATTAGTATACAAAACTACAACCGCAGCCAACAGATGCTTTTGCAACTTGATTTTTGCACACAGATACAAAACAATCAACAGAAGAATCTCCCTAAATGCTGCGAATAAGGTCTACTGGTTTTCAATAGTCATCGTTGTAATATCGGTGCTGCAGACTATATTCGACTGCGTTTCTTTCTCCATTTATCAGAAAGACACTACAAACTGCTTCAATCGGAGTATGAAAGTAGGAATTTACATCTACTCCAAATGCACTTACTACCTTTTACTGGCAATTTTTTAAACTTTTATTCTAGTTGAAATCGTCAAACCTATTTTCAACCACTGCATGCGAATGAACAACACAACAATTTCCAACGATGAAGTGAAATCAAGTTTGTACCGAGTCGTGTTCAGCACTTTTGTGTTCTGCTTGAGCGACTTTGGCGCCATAGTGGTATTTTTCATCAGGGCTTACATTTACAAGATGAGGTCGCCAATGATTTTTGTCGTGAACCTCAACATCAACACCATTTGCTTGATGTGCTCTTATGATAATTACAAAACAAGGCTTTTTCCGATTTTGTGTTGCTTAAAAACTAAGCGAGATAGATCTATTGCGAACCCTGCATTCGACTTAAATAAAGTTCAACGCTCTAATACTATAACTACTGTCAAAAAATAAGTTCAAGGTCGATTTCAAACAAAAAGGTTTAAAAAGTTTAAAGTTGAAATTAAGATAAGTAATTTATGGAATGTGCTAGCTTGTAGTTATTTAAGAGAGCTTTTTAACTAAATACAAATTTGATTCTTTTTCTAAACTTGAACATTTTTAAGCTAGTTAAAATAAAATATTCTACAAAAATATTGAAGCAAAATTATGTATTTAAGTAAAAATCAAGTTTTATAAAGTCATACTTTTTAAGTTTTTTTTTTAATCTTGTCATAGTATTTTCCTCTACAGATTTAAGTTAAACTTGCAAAGCTAATGAGATTCTAAACAGTAAATATAATGTTTATCAGAAAAAGACAAAAAGAGCTAAAAAAATTTTTTTTTTTTTTTATTTTATATACTTTCTTAATGTTGTTATCAATGTCGTTATGCAGGAAAACCATATATATCAAGATAGTTTATTGTTCTTAATAAGAAAGTATAGTTTGCTTTTAATAACCATATTGTTTATATGGACTGTATGTTTGTGCATGTTAAATTTTTTTATTTTCTACCTTTTCTTAAACTTTAGACTTGAATATATAAATACTTATACTAAATGGTATAAAATACAAATATTTCCGAACTTCATTTTGTTAACCTTAACTGGTTTGCTATCAGTAAAACTTAATTTTACAGTTTGCATGTAACTTTGCTATTAAACTTTAAAAAATTTATCATTTTTTCAAGTTACATAAGTTTAATTTAAATTTATTTTTAAAGCTATCGAGGTTGGAAAAAAGTAATTTTATTCTCCTTTGTCTGATAGTGATGTTTTAAGTTAATTTAATAAACTTGAAAATATTGTGTGTTAAAATACTTGTTTAATCTGTCAGTTACAGTTTTTGTTTCAATGATACTTATAAAAATTTAAAAGCTAAAATAAAATAAAAAAATCTTTTATTACCAAGTTATTCTAATGTAAGTTTAAACAACTTAAGCTTTTATTACTGTATAACCCTATTTTAGTTGAGTTTTTTTCAGTGTAATAAAACTACTTTTTGTTTAATATAAGAAAAAGTAATATAATTCATAAAATTAAATAGAAAAGAGTTTTAAAATGTGAAAATAAACAAATAAATTTAGTTTTAAACGTAAATTAAACTAGTCAAATATGAATTGAATCTAATTAAGCTCGTAATTTCAAATTAATATTAGTTTTAAAAGAAGAAATTAAATCAAATAGAACTTTTATAAATGCATAATTGCCTGTAGCTTAAACTAGTTTTTGAGAAAATAACTTAAAGATCGCTAAAAACTTTATACACTAATATTACTATTCGAAATATAAGTATAATCGTTTGTTAACAAAAGATCCTAGCGAAGCAAGTTCGCTAAGAAATAAAATACTGACAAATTATACAGTATATTTTTTTAATACACTAACACATGTTTCTGTGTGTTAAAGGATTAACAGAAAATGTGTTAGTGTAATAAAAGAAGGATACTGTATTAATTGTTATTATTATAATAAGAGTATTAAATAAATAAAAAATCGATCTTTTACTTTGTTCTTAATTATTTTGAGGTTGAATACTGATATTTTTTTAAACAATTAGCATTAGACGGTTACAAAAGAGTAAATGATGATGTGCCGCTTACGCGGTAATTGTCTCTTTTTTACTTTCTTCTTTTTTCTCAAGCGAGTATAAATTCAACAATCTCGAGTAATTTAGACTTAAGTTTTAATGGTTTCAATCTTGTTGTCGAGTTGATTTCGATTTTAGAACACTTTTTGAGTTTGGTTTAAACGTTTAGTTTTTTATTTCTTTGATTCGAGTATTGTCGTCTTTTAAAAGAATTGATAATTTGATTTATTAGTGTAATGTTGTGCAGTATTTTATCATCTTTTCGTTTCGCAAATTCATTGTAAATATAATCATTATCACAGATTCGAACTCAGTTTAAATTAGTATAAGTAACTGATTTATTAAGCCTTTAGTAAATAGTAAGTAAGTCATATTAGTTTATTTAAGTCAACTATAATTTAAGCGTTATATTGGGGCATCTACTATACAAGTTAGAGCGCACGTTGCGTAATAAATCAAGCCAATAAAAGTGTATAAGTAGAACCTGGGTGATAGCGTCAATGATTATATAAGTAAAGGTATTAGACTTATTAATGTAATTACAAAAAACTGGAAAATGGGAAAATTGCTTTAAAAGTCTTTTTGTTTATAAATCTAAAATAGTTAGCTTCATTTATGATGTAGCTATACCTACTTTGGCTTCTATTCTTTCCTTGCAGTGTTTTTTTTTTTTTGCGGAGCTCCATTTAGGTGTGTAAATCCGTTGACACACAAAGACATGTGTTGGTGTAATGAAGAAAGAATTCTGTTTAGTTTGTTATTTTTGAATATTCCAGTGAGCTTGTTTCGTTCGGATCTTTGTTGACAAACGCTTAAATTTATACTTTTAATAGTTAGTACATAATGTATTAATTTTCAATTTAAATTGTAAACGCTTTGTTAATAAACACACTGAGTATATGCTCTACTTTTGAAGGCAAGTGAAACATACATTTCTGATAAAACGTATGTTGTGTCAGTTCAGTTATTCAATCTGTATCAAATAAGTTTTATACAAGTTGTCTTCTGAGGTTTTTTTATGTTAAAGCAAAAAAATCTGTTTTAGATTACTAATTTTAAATCAGTTTAAAAATATTATTTGTATTTTATGTTATAAGTTTTTAGTTTGTTTTATAAATTACCCTTTGTAATTTCAAATATTTTTAAAAACTTCATCACAAAAATTAACTTTTAGCCAAATTTTTAAGTTTAAGTTTGCTTCATCGACTCAGAAACCTACTTAATTAAATGTATACAAATAAAGAGCTAGACACTTTTTTCTCTAATTATTACTTAAATTTTAAATTGATCGTTCTGTACAATACCCGACCGGAAATTACCTATTTAAATCTGGCTCAATCTTAATTTTATGAATCTGGTAGGTTAAATTAGTTTACTCCTTTAAATTATTATTTTATTGCTTAGAAAGTTCTAGAGCAGTTGTCTTCACGGGATGCTTGAATAAAAAGTGATAAGCATAGTTGAGGGGAGTTTTGAAATTTACTTTACACTAGATCAGAGATCGGCAAACCGCGGCCCGCAAAGTGCAAATATGCGGCTTGCGAGTACGTTATGTTTTTGACTAGAATGCAGCCCGAGAAAGAAAAGTCTGCGGCCCGTGAGCATGTAAATGACGCCGGCAAATATGTAAATGTGTCCTGCTAAACTAAACTACATTTTAAGCTGTTTATTTTTTGTTAGTTTGTTATAATTTGAATAATTTCGATTTAACTTACTGTATAAAATTTTGAAACCAGCAAAAAAACTACTACTTAGGCTTAAGAATGTGCCAAAGACAGAACAGCATTCTAGCAGTGATTTATCTCAGTTTATATCAGGGCCATCCTAGAATTTTAGGGGCTCATAAGTAGCAAAGAGTCTAAATGGAGGTCGTGAGTAGTAAAGGACCCATAGGGGGTCAGGAGACCATAATTTCAAACTTACACTAGATATTCTCCAGTTGATGATGTAGAGGATAAAAGGGGGACCTTATAAAAAAAAGCTAGAAACTCTGCTTTAGGTATAATTTTTTTTCTTACAATAGTTACTTGTGTACTAAAACAAAATTTTAAAAGTATTTTGAATCAGTATTTGAAAAGTTTTCAATTATGTACAAAACTAATGAAAAGTAATTAAGTAAAATGGCATTTCCCTGAATTTAGGTTTTTTGTTTTACATGTAATTTATACCTAAGGTTCTCTTTAAGAAATTTTATTACTGCATGTTATATTTGAGTGTGCATCAAAACAATTTAAACAATGTAATAGTAGAACATAAGGTAACATAGTATAATTGACTTTGGTATTGATACACTTTGTTTTCTTTTTGTTAGTTAATTTTCTGTGCACTTTAAGTAAATTCCTATGCACATCACTGTACACAAATGTCCATTTTCAGATGTTTTGGAACTTGTTTTTAAATTAATACCTAGGTTAGATTAAGTGTAATTCAAGCACAATTTCCTATCATAATTGATCTTACTTTAATTAATTTTAAGTGTTTACAGACATACTAAAAAAAAATATATATAACATAAGCTAAAATTGTTTTTGTTCAGAACACATTTTAACTTGTTAAGCAAACTTACTGTGTACAATAAAGGCCAAAAAAGTATGAAGTTTTTTTTTACCTGTTGTTGTACTTTGTATCGGTACAAAACCTAAAAATTATTCACAAATGTCGAAGTTAGTAAACAAACCACACATTACTATTCTCAGATGAACAGTATTTGTAGTATCAACGATATAGTTTAAAAGTAATTTAAGATAAATAAAACGAACAAAACTAAAACTATTTTTTTAGACCTAGCACTAAAACCAATAATTAGTTTATTAATATGTCATTTAAACTAAGACCTTTTTTCTGTAGCATTGAGACTAAAATTAATAGATTTTAAAAGGTCTTATAACTAAAACTGCGGCCAGCAAAATCTTTAAAGCTTGAAACTTGGCGTGCTATCACTAACTGCTTGCCGACCCTTGATTTAAAATAAAAAACTAAAAATGTCATAAACAAACTTTTCTTTGTTTCCAAAAAAAATTTTACAAAATAATTTTAAATCATTTAAAACTATAATTTTTTATTTTAGTAAAAACAAAAAAAAATCTAACTTTGTACGCCACTTGATATATTTGTTTAAGTTTTAATTTTTCTGCATTACTTGAAAATTAAAAACCATCTTGTATATCTTGTTGTATTTATTATATTTTTTTATTGTCTTTCAACAGATGAATATATTGTTTGTAAAAGTTTCATTTGATTTATAAAGTTGTATGTGTCAATGTTTTCTAAGTTGTTTTAAAAATTTAATTATTTAACATTGGCTAATACTGTTAGCTTATTTTAAAAAACTCTGATAAATAAGTACGATAACTAAAGGTAGGAAAAATAATCGTAAATTTTGAAAACTTATATAAATATAAGCTAGATGTCTTAATTAAAAAATGACATACTGCCATTTAATCTAAGAGGTTATTTATAAAGTACAGAAAATTACATAACCGTTCAACAAGATCTTCGCAAAAAAAAAAATCTTACTAAATTTTATAAACATGTATATAAACCCTTAGTAGTGACGTAAATGATCTTTATATTTATGTTCTTATAGAAAAATAGCTATGAAGTATAAGAACAGTTTAAATATTTGTTATTTTTTTCTTATATTTTTATGTCGAAACAGTTGAGCTTTTGAGTATAAATATATTTACAGAGGTAAAACGTTTTTTCTAAAATTAGGTAATTTTTTTTGGAAAGCAAATACTAACTTTCATATCCTATCTATTTTTACAACTTACAATAAATTAATACGAACTTATTCCTTTGAGCAGTTTTTTTTTTTCTTAAAATGTCATTTGTTTTTTCCGATCAAGTTAATCTAAACTAAATTGTTCATTAAATTCATATTCTTTTACTTTGTTCATCCCTACTTATATAATATTTATAGTTTTGTTATTAGAAGGATTATTTTAAAAAATAGAAGAAAACAGAAACCGAAAACTACTCTTATTTCACAACAATTTACGTATTGTTCAATAAGATTCCAAAAACGGATAGCATCCATATTTCAAAAACACAACATTAATACTAAACCGGCCTACACCAGCAAACAAGTTTCTTACTACTTCAGCAACAAAAGTAAATGCTCAGAAGTATTTGACGCAAATGTTATATATAAATATATATTGTTAATATTATTAATTATTAATAAACATACCTTTAGTTTTTAATTACTAAATCTCTAATTTTTGTATTTTTTAATTTATTCATACGTCAAAATTTATAGTTATTTTTTGAGCTGTTCACTTAACATTTCATTTAAAATTTATCATTTGACAATGAAACTCATGTGGTTTTGAAAAGCTTTGTGTAATAAAATATAAAAAACAAAATGAATAATCTATTGATATTAAGTTGCAAATGGTATATAAAAGTTATAGTTTTATATGTTGGTTATACTGTTTTTTTTTTAAATAGCTCAAATTTTTAGAGTTAGAAGTAGTGTTTAGCTCAATGATCAAAAATTGTTTCAGTTTTGAAAGTCAATTTCTTTATCGTATTCAATTTATTATAATTCAGACAGCGGGTTAAGGTAATTTAATGATAAACTAGGCTTGTACAATAAATTTAATGCAAAACATTCACTATTATTGCAACATACAAAGAAAACAAGAAACAAATAAAGATTTATAAAGATGTCATTTATTAAAACTATGTATAAAGACTTTATGCTATTCAGAGATTTTAGTTGTCTTAGTGCTGCAAGTTTTTTTTTGTTCTTAGAGCCCGAATCTGATTCATTGGCTCTTTGAAATATTTGAAAAATATAATACATGAAAGTTTAAGTTTTATAAAGCATTTTGATTATATACAAACAAAATTTATTCTCATGTAAATAATGAACTGTTTTTTGACCACGAGAGGCGTTGTTTGTATCTGAATTTTAAGTATATAAATGTATAAATTGTAGTTTTTACAAACAAAGAACAATATTTTTTATTTAAATAGAATTTATTAAGATAAGCAAATATTAAAAACACATAAAGTTTTTAAACTACAATTTTAAATCATTTACAAATTACCCAGTTATATAAAATATATACATTTCTGTTCTTTAAAAAAAAATTCATTAACTTGAATCTTAGACTTGTTAGAACTGAAAACAGTCAAAACAATTTAAAGTTTGTAGTATTTATGTTATCAATGTTATCAATTTTGCACGAGCCGACAAAATTTCAAGAGGGGACTAAATTACACTAATACAAAATTGCACGAAGACACTTTTGCACGAGCAGACAATTTTGCACGGAGACATTTACGCACGGGTTGAATTTTTGTTTATTTTTTATTTTTTTTTGTAATTTTTTTGATATAACTGTTCCCCTAACTCTTACCTTTGTTCAATATTTTTTTTCTTGTTGTTTTTTAGTAATTTATCTTTTAATTTTATTTTTCTGGCTTTTTTTATATAAATTTTTTACTCTCGTTCAAAAATGACATTCCGCGCAAAATTGTAACTCGTGCAAAACTGTTTTCGTGCAAAATTAACTCTTAGTGCAACTTTATCTTCGTGTAATTTAGTCCCCTCGTGAAATTTTGACCCGTTCCCGTTTTAAATACCGTAGCTATCTTTTTGTTTTAGTATACTTTTAGTTTCTAATTAGATGGTTGCTTTGTTCAAATAAAGACTAATCTTCTCCTATAATATATTTTGTTACAAAACAACCTAAGAGTAAACACAGTTTTTTATAAGTACTTATTATTTCAAATTAAAAAATATATTTTTGTAACATATTTAGAAGTAATTTATTAAGGGATATTTTGTTACTCTCAGTCAAATTGTATTTTTAGTCATTTTTTTTGAATAAATTTTTTTGAAATGAATAAACTAGGTTATTGCAAACAAACTAAATAAGTCTAAGCTTTTTATTCACTTATTTATTTACGAAGCTTTATACAAATAATAAATGTCTTATGTGGTCGAAACTGTTCATATAGACAAGTTAAAGACTATGATACACTTTAGCTTGGTGTTATTATAATCTTTTATTAAGACATTTATTAACACACATTGCATAAAAGTATTTTATTGTAATTTTTTTGACTAAGACCTGTCAATACAATACCTTAATTAGAATAAACTGAAATACTTGAATATTATAAACAAACTATTTAGAAACTCTCAGAAGAAAAATGTTGAATGGTCGATTATACAATTTTAATGAACTAAGTAAGATCTAGAAAAGGGGTCGACAAGTGTATAATGGTTTTGGCTATATTATAAAAAAAATTGTCTTCAGTTGTACTTTTAATCACTACGTGATCTTTTTTTAATTCTTCGTTACGCACCTAATAATATTTAGTATTTGTTTTAACAATTTCGGGTTTAGCTGACTAGATCTACCTGCTTGCGGACCATAGTTTTCAAGCCCATGAAACATAAAAAAACAATACTGTTTGTTATTAAAAAATATTTAATTTTGTTTTTAAATAAGTTTAAAATTTTATTTAGATTTTAAATCATTATATACTTTTTGAATTAAGCAATACTATAATAGTATTGCCCTTTACAAAACCAAAAATACTTCAATAAACAAACAAAATTAAATTTTTAAGACATATAGTTGTAAGAATTGCAAAAACATAAAAAATTTAATTGCTTTACAATTTTTATAAAAATAAACTGTTAAAGCTATTCCAAGTTTCACTTGAAAACCGTTTTGTTTTTAAGAGAAAACTAAGAGTTATTTAAAGAACTTACAGTTCTTGCCCAGGCAAAGTATGATGAAACAAAAAGTGAGAAAGAGAATAAAGAGAATGAGAGCGCATTTCTCTTTTAAGACGTATTATCAAAACTGCATAATGCAACGATTCATTTTAATGTTTTTGGTCACAAGCTGATAAGGTGATACGACAGACTGAGCTGTGTGGACAGAACCGCCAGGAGCTGCAAAGACTGTTTACAAGAAAGACACTTGAATATTGGTGTTGTTTTATAAAGTTTTAGTATATATATTTATGATTGTATTTGTTAGATTTAACGCTTGTTATTTAAAGAAAGTTTTGTAATTCTCTTACTGTACATTTTATAGCTCTTTTGATTTTAAGCAAGTGATTTATTTAAAGCATTTTTGCAGTTTATAATATAAAGCATTTTTCACATAAGTGACATACTTTTATAGTTCTTGTAGTTTACAGCACTTGGTTTTGCATTTAACTTTAAGTACTTCTTAAAATATTATTGAGTTTTTTTATAGTGTTTAATATACAGTATTTTAGTACGAAAATTTTATATTTAATAGTTCCTGTAATTTTAACAACTGATTTTGTGTTCATTGAAGTTCGTTTAGTAGAGAAACCCTATTCAATTGTTGTGCCTCGTTATTTATAGTAGTATTGATATCTAGTAATACTAAGTCTAGGGTAAAACAATAATTTTGTCATTAATGATAAGAAAAAACCAGAACTTAAAGCTTATGGCTTAACTGACGACTTGGTATAGTAATTCATAATAAGTTAATTTCCTACCAATGATTAATTTAGGAATATAAGTAATGCAAAATGTTAATTGAAAGTAGCAAGATACAAGTTAAAATTTATAAGATTTAATTTGTCAACAGTGTTATTAAGTAATTGTTTTTGTAATTATTTTTAAACTTCTTATAGTTAAGTTAAAATTGTACAAAGGTGTGCATAACTTTATTTTTTAGAGAAAGAACTAATTTTAGAACTAAAAACAATAATTAAAATGTTCTTTATTCTTTCTCAAAACATTTTTCTAAATTCTAAAAACAACATTGTTTAATCGAAAGAGTTAATTTCTTTCTAATGCGTATATATCAGCGTCTGACTACATCGAAGAAAATACACATTGTCCAGTGAAGAACAGCATGTAATAAAAACAGTATAATATAAATAAGTATATACATTGCCAAGTAATATTTAGTAACACTTAGTTTTCGTCCAAGAACTAACGCAATGAAAATATTTATTGTAATGATTATTTCATCAAGACTGTTAGTAACATTGATGCTTTGTATTGTTGTAGATTAGTTGTTTTTCAATTAATACAGTTATTTTATTAGGTTTAAATATTTACTACTTTATAAAAAACTACTTGACATTAATTCATAGAGTTTATTATTTATAACTTTGGAACAAGTTACTTCAAGTAAGACCAATATTTGTAAGTTTAGTGCTGTAAGCTACTAGTAAGTAAGACACGTAGTTTAGCTAAGTATTTGGAGACTACATATTTAAGACTTTAAGCATAACCAATGTTATAAATACATCTTTGTGGTTATGAAACTAGTACTTTTTGTTTATTAGAGCCCGAATCTGATTCATTGACTCTTCAAAAGAATTGAAAATTCATGATAACACAAAGTATAACTGCATTAAAAGCCTTATTGATATATACGAGGAGAATTTATCTCAAAGAATTTTTTAATGATTTTTGACCACTAGAGGCGTTGTTTGTATATTAACTGTAAAGGAAAAATTATTTAACTATGAATAAAAGTTTAGTTTTAATAATCATGAGTTTATGTATAAAAACAGATTAGCTAACTAGATATTAAACAAATGGAACTGAAATTTTTCTTTAATGACTTATTCACAAAATTTCAAACGAAAAAATAAAAAAAATTTGAATTCATACTAAGTCACTTATTTCTTAATATGATTAGATTACTCTTCTAGGTCAATTTTGATGTTTCATAAAAAAAGCAAAAAAATAAAACAACACTTAGTTTAATAAAAAACACAATGATATTTTATTAAACTTCTTTAAAGTTCTACTTTTTATATATTTTATACAAAAAAAAATTATAAACACCGTTGAACTTCATTTAAATTCTAACAAATAATAATTTTGTGCGAAACTTAAATAGTTGTGTTAGATAAAATAAAATATAAGCTTATGGATAATTAATTAAAATAAATGATGATTAAAATATTAAAATAGTGAAGATTTTAAATTTCATTATTACTTTATAATTTTTATTACATATATAAAAATGTACATGTTTTGGCTTAAACTTAAGAAGTTAATTAACACGATTTTTTACTAAACTTTAACGTGTTTACAAAACAAGTATGTTATAAGAGTCAAGACAAAAATTAGCTTTATAATTAAAAGAAATAAAATTTTTAACTTATAACTTAACTAACTTTATAGAATAAAACTATATAGTATTTAAAAATACCGTGTAGTTGAATATTCATATAATAATTAAAAACAGCAACATATAAAGAAAAAAAAAGTCAAACATTCTACTTATTTTATTTACTAAAAGTAGGCTGAAATGACAGACTTTTTTTCAGGTATACTTGAGTATCTACTATAAAATCGGGAACGGGTCACTTTCGCACGAGCGTCACTTTTGCACGAAGGGTCAATTTTGCACGAGGGGACTTTTTTGCACGGCGTTACTGTTGCACGAGGGGACACTTATGCACGATAAGACATTTTTGCACAGTCGTGACTTTTGCACGCAGGGTCATTTTTGCACGGCGTCACTTTTGAACGGTGACATTTTTACACATCAAAACTTTTGCACGACGTTACATTTACATGGCGGCATTTTTGCAAAGCGCCACTTTCGCACGGCGTAATAATTTTACGGATATACTTATGATCTGCAAAACTTTTAAACAATCAGTCAATTTTGAACGGAACTTCACTTTTGCACGCTTCTAATTTTTATTTTCTCAAATAAAAATATAAACAAGTTATTATTTTTTTGTCAACTTAAATAATATTCGTTTTAAATAGCAATTTGATTTGAATGAATAAAATGTGGTAGTTTTTTAATGAAATTTTAGTGTAAAATTTTTATGAATTTATTCTTTATAGAATTCATTTTACAAATTAAGTTTCGGTCAAAGATCATGTCAGTGTTTAAATAAAGCTCTTAAATAAAAATTTTTATTTGATGTTTTACGTAGAATAATATAATAACGTACCACAATTCATTAATTCATGTTTATAATGTTAATTTAAATACACTAGATGAATGCTCATTTTCTAATTAAAACAAAAAACAATTTTGAATATTTTAATTAAAAATAATCTGAATCTCGTTAATTTTTAAACTGAAAGATAAACTTAATTTAGTAAGGCTTTAAAGTAATTCTTGAGTACTTTTTTTTACTTATATTCGCTTGATGTTTAAATAAGAATTATATAGTTGTTAAACAAGTATTTGAAATTTATTTTGATTTTAAACAACTGTTAAAATAAAATAAAAAAGATTTACTTAAATTATGAAGTGTAAAGGTATCTTAGATTTTACTTGATGTTTATTTTTTAGTTCATTTTTTTATTTAGCGTGAGAATAAAAAGAGCAATAAAATAGCGAATTTTTCATGATTTAAACTTGGACTACTTCAAGATTATAATGTTTCATGATCATGATAAGCCAATGAGAGAGTAACATTTGGAAGTTTGTAATTATGTTCAAAAATAATATACCATATTAGTCTTTAACCGCTGCAATATTTCAATGATGAGGCTTAGCAGAATACTTTTTTTATCGGTCAGTTGAAACATGGATAAAACTTCCAAATGAATTAGTTTATTGCAAAAATTTTAAATTTTTGAAATTAGAGAAATTAGAGATTTTGAATTTAGAGAAAAAGTTTTATCTGAATTATATTTGTGTTAGTAAAATTAGTATGTTATTTTCATCAACCGTTGATTTAATTTGAAGATTTAGCTTAGTTTGTAGTTCAATTTTGTTAGCAGCACCTTTACTCTATTTATAATGAATCATTTTACAATGTATTTAATAATTATTCATCTGGCCAGTCTATTGTTAATGTTCTTAGAGCGTTAGATTTTTATTTTTGTTGTTAGTCAAGGCATTTAAATATTTGATGATGATCGTTCTACATCAAAGTGTAAATAAGTATAAGTTTGTGGTTAAAGTTTTGCTTTTTATTTTACACTATAAATTTTATATCAAAATAAGTTTTTATCTTTGTTTAAATAGGTAAACTATTTGTAACTGTTCAAAATATAAGTTTAATTGTTTGCTAACAAAAGATCCTAGTGAATTGACTTCACTGGAATATAAATAAAAACAAGTTTTACAGTAATCTTCCTTTATTCTACCAACATATGTTTCTGTGTGTTGATTCGTTGACACACAGAAACATATTTTGGTAGAATAAAAGAAGATTACTGAATATTTTTTTTTATAAACTATTTGTATTATTTTTTTTTTTTATGTGCCTTTCAGTTTAAGTGGTCTAGGTTTTGATGCCTAGGTCCATCATATGGACAATAAACTTGTAACCATAGAGTAATATATATAAAAAGACATAGTTATTTGTTAATATATAAAAATTCAAAACAAACTAGAACAGTTTACTTACACTTAAGTACTTTTTTATCCTAGTTTCTAAAAAAAATAAATTTTTTGTCCTTGGTATGTATCTTTTATAAACAATTTAGTTTTAATTTTTTGTTAGTTTGTTTCTAACGGTAACTTTTACTGTTCAAGATTTTAAACCTTTCAATTTTTGCCTTTAATATAAGTATTTTATGAAATTTTAGTTTTCAGTTTCTTTTTATGTTACAGATTTGGTACAAGCTAAAAGACATTTTACCAAAATGCAAAATTTATGTTCCGCGCGAAAAATTTATCGTGCCATGATGTCGATGTGCAAAAATTTCATCGTAAAAATATGACGTTGAGCAAAAGTATAGTTGTGCAACAATCCTGCCATAAAAAATTGGGGAACGGGTCACTTTTGCACGAGCGTCACTTTTGCACGAGGGGACACTTTTGCACGAGGGTCACTTTTGCACGAAGGGTCACTTTTGCACGAGGGGACACTTTTGCACGGCGACTCTTATGCACGAGCGTCACTTTAGCACGAGGTGACACTTTTGCACGAGCGTCACTTTAGCACGAGGGGACACTTTTGCACGGCGTCACTTTTGCATGGAGGGTCACTTTTGCACGAGGTGACACTTTTGCACGGCGACTCTTTTGCATGGAGGGTCACTTTTGCACGAGGGGACACTTTTGCACAGTCGTCACTTTTGCACGAGGAGACACTTTTGCACGGTCGTCACCTTTACACGCAGGCTCATTTTTGCACGGCGACATTTTTACACGTCAAAACTTTTGCACCACGTTACATTTGCATGGCGACATTTTTGCAAAGCTTCGTTTTTGCACAGTGTTATGTTTTCACGGATATACTTATGAACTGCGAAAATTTTAAACAATCAGTCAGTTTTGAACGAAGCTTAACTTTTGCACGCTTCTACTTTTTAGTTAGACGAATTTTTATTAAACAACGCAAGTTTTTTCCAATGAATAAAATGTGGTAGTTTTATAATGAAATTTTAATGTAAAGTTTTTAATTGAAGTTTTACGTAGAATAATATAATAATGTACCACAATACATTAATTCATATTTATAACATTAATTTAAATAAACTAGATGAATACACATTCCCTAATTTTAAATAAAAACAATTTTGATTACTTTAAATAAAACTAATCTGAATTTTGTTTATTTTAAAACAGAAAGATAAACTTAGTTTATTAAGGCTTTAAAACACGAATCTTAAGTAATATTTTTCACTTATATTCTATTGATATTAAATTTAGCTTAGTTATTAAACAAATATTTTAAATTTATTTCAGTTTCAAACAATTGTTAAATTAAAAAAAAAAGATTTAGTTAGTTTATGAAGTGTAAAGGTATTTGAGATTTAGCTTGATGTTTGTTTTATTTGTTTATTTTCAATTTAGCGTGCGAATTTAGAAAAAAATCTAAGTTTAAGATAGCACTTGCTTTTTCAGTATTGCATAACGAAAACAATTTTACAACTAAATCTTTTTAATATTTAAAGAACTTTCAGTCTCTGGATATAAACAGCCTTAATAATTTTTTTTCTCATTTTAACTCGTCCTAAGTTAAGATATAAAACATCATTCTGTCCTACAATATTGAATAAAGATATTAACTATATAGAATCTGTTCAAAGAAATTATACCATATTAGTGTCTTCAACCGCTGCAATATTTCAAAAATGAGGCTTGGCAGAATTCTTTTTTTATCGGTCAGTTGAAATATGGAACAAACTTTAAAATGAATTAGTAACTTGCAAAAACTTTAAAGTTAAAAATGTTTTATTTGAATTAAATTTTTGTGAGTAAAACTAATAAGTAATTTTTATCAACCGTTGATTTAATTTAAAGATTTAGCTTAGTTTATTGTTCAATTTTATTAGCAGCACCTATACTCTATTAATGATGAGACCTTTTTCAATGTGCTTAATGATTATTCATCTCGCCAGTCGATTGTTAATGACCTTGGAGCGTTATGTTTTTATTTTTGTTGTTAGTCAATGCATTTAAATATTTAATGTTAATCGTTTTACATCAAATCGTAAATAAGTATAAGTTGGTGATTAAAATTTTGCTTTTTATGTTAGCCTATAAATTTTGTATCCAGTTATGTTTTTATCATTGTTTTAATAATGATTTTTTTTTGTTAATTTTAATTTGTCTGTATGTGTCTTTCAGTTTAAGTGGTCTAGGTTTTGATGCCTAGGTCCATCATATCGACAAAAAACTTGTAATCGTATAGTAAAATATATAAAAAAGCATAGTTGTAAATTAATTTACTAAAATTCAAAATAAACTAGAACAATGAACTTACACTTAAAGTATTCTTTTTATCTTAGTTTCTAAATAAATAAAGTTTTCTGTCCCTTGTATGAGTTTTTTATAAATAATTTTATTTTATCTTTTTTTTCGTTTGTTTCTAACTTTTACTGTTTAAGATTTTAAATCTTTTATTTTTTGCCTCTAATATAACTATGTTATAAAAGTTTAGTTTTTAGCGTCTTTTTATTTTACAGATTTGGTAGTAGCTAAAAAATTTTTAATCGGCATGCATGCAAAATTGATGTTCCGTGCAAAAAAGTCATCGTGCAAAAATGTCGCTGTGCAAATACTTCATTGTAAAAATATGACGTAGTGCAGAATCATTGTTGTGCAACAATGCTGCCGTAAAAAATTGTCATAGTGGAAAAGTGACGACTGTGCAAAAGTGTCCCCTCGTGCAAAAGTGACGCAGTGCAAAAGTGTCCCTTCGTGCTGAAGTGACCCTCGGTGCAAAAGAGTCGCCGTACAAAAGTGTCCCCTCGTGCAAAAGTGACCCTCCGTGCAAAAGTGACGCCGTGCAAAAGTGTCCCCTCGTGCTAAATTGACGCTCGTGCAAAAGTGACGCCGTGCAAAAGTGTCCCCTAGTGCTAAAGTGACGCTCGTGCATAAGAGTCGCCGTGAAAAAGTTTCCCCTCGTGCTAAAGTGACGCTCGTGCATAAGAGTCGCCGTGCAAAAATGTCCCCTCGTGCAAAAGTGACGCTCGTGCAAAAGTGACACCCACCAAAAAATTGTTATCGTAAAAAAGTGTCGTTGTGCAAAAGTGACGCCGTGCAAAAGAGTCACCGTGCAAAAGTGACGCTCGTGCAAAAGTGACGCTCGTGCAAAAGTGACACCCACCCACTGTAGAATCATAGTTGATATATTTTTAGTAATTAGAGCCCGAATCTGATTCATTGACCCTTCAAAATAATTGAAAATTCATGATAGCACAAAGTTTAATTACAGTAGAAGCCTTTTAAAAATATATGAGAAGAGTATACTATTTTTTAAAATGCTGAACAGTTTTTGACCACTAGAAGCGTTGTTTATATTTAAAAAAGAGAGTTTAAAGTATTAGCTGAATTAATTACAAACACATTACAAATATTACAAAACATATTTTTTCATAAAGTTGGTAAAATAATTAAACATTTCAAAAGGTAATGTAAATTAAATAGAGCTTTTATTTGTTTAAAAAAATAAATTCTCTGGTTTATTAAGATAAAGGTGTTTATTTTAGTATTTTACATTATTCTATTGTTTATTGTGCAATGTTGGACTAAGGCATCAGAACCTGAGCTACTTAAACATGAAAATAACAAAGAGAAAAAAAAGAAATAAAATACATCTAATTCAACAAAAAAGTAAACATAAACAAACATTTAACGAAGTTAAAATTATAAAAAAACTTATTAATAAGTTTAAACTTATTTGTTTGATATGAAATAGATAACTAAGTACATACAAACACCTTTCTACAAAACTAATAAAAGCAAATTAGTAGAATGTAAGGGGGGAGGCGAAGAGAAATAAAAAAAATCAATATTACATATAGAAAAATGAAGAAACCACAAGTTAATATAGATATGATAGATATTATAAAAATTTAATTTAGTCATTTTTCTGTATTATTTTGTTGAGAGCTACTGTATTTTACGAATTTTATTACTATTTAAACTAAATAGATATGTAAGTATTGTGCAGTGTTTTGATTTGAAATAAAAGCAAACTAATGAACATGATTTAATTAGTCTGTTTCAAGATAATTATCAAAAAGTGTAATAGTAAAATCAAAAACATTTTACTTATGTTTTATTAAGGAATATAACTAATGCAAGATCTTAAGTAAAAGTAGCAAGATACAGGTAAAATTTATAAA
This sequence comes from Thalia democratica, assembly GCF_965202585.1. Taxonomy (NCBI): domain Eukaryota; kingdom Metazoa; phylum Chordata; class Thaliacea; order Salpida; family Salpidae; genus Thalia; species Thalia democratica. The sequence continues at coordinate 21,386,794 of NC_139173.1, read as the reverse complement.
AAGTTTGTTTTTGAGCAGTACTTTCTTTTAACTAAGAAAATAACTTACTTTTTAAAAATTTTTGCAACTTTATTAAGTTGAAATTAGTAATTTTAGCTTGTTAGAGCCCGAATCTGATTCATTGACTCTTCAAAAGAATTGAAAATTCATGGTAGCACAAAGTTTAACTGAATAAGAAGCCATTTTTCTATATATGAGAAGAATTTATTCTCAATGAAATTCCTAAATGATTTTGACCACTAAAGGCGTTGTTTGTTTGTTAACTGTATAGGGGAAAGTTTTTAAATATGAATAAAAGTTTTAGTTTTAGTAATAATTAGTTTATGTAAATAAGTGTATTAGCTTATTAAATATTAAACAATTGGGACTGATACTTTCCTTTATTGACTTATTTACAAAGTTTCAAACAAAAACATAAAAGTTTTTTAATCTTTTATTATGTAACCTATTTCTTAATATGATTTAGTTACTCTAGGTAAGTTTTTATGTTTCATAAAAAATTAAAAAAATAAAACTACGCTTAGTTTAATAAAAAACACAATGGTATTTTATTAAACTTTCTTTACAGTTCTAATTTATATATATGCTATATATAAAAAGTTATAAATATAGTTGAACTTTATTAAAATTCTAACAAAATAATAATTTTTGTGCTAAATTGAATTAGTTGTGTTAGATAAAATGATATCAGCTTAATTCTTATCAAATAAATTAAATAAATTTAATGATGAAAACTATCAAAATATTAAAGGATTTACTTGTCATTAATATTTTTTTAAACTATCACATATAGAAGAATGTACATGTTTTTGTTTAGACTAAAGAAGTTAATGAACACGATATTTTACTAAACTTTATGTGTTTATAAAATAAGTATGTTATAAAAGTCAAGACAAACTTTGATTTTATAATCAAAAGAAATAAAATTGTTTGCTTATAAATTAACTAAATTTTAGAGTAAAACTATTTATTAATCAAAAAAAGCATTGATTGTACATACCTTTAATAATTAAAAACAGCATCATAAAAAGAAAAAAGAAAGAGTCAAACATTTCACTTATTTTATTAACCAAGTAGGCTGATATGACAGACTTTATTTCAGGTATACTTGAGTATCTACTATAGAATCATAGTTGATATACTTTTAATTATTAGAGCCCGAATCTGATTCATTGACTTTTCAAAATAATTGAAAATTCATGAGAGCACAAAGTTTAGTTGTAGTAGAAGCTTTCTACAATTATATGAGAAGAATATATTTTTTGAAAATGCTGGATAGTTTTTTGACCACTAGAAGCGTTGTTATATTTAAAAATAAGGATTGAAAGTATTAGAAGTATATTTTCATTTATTGACTTATTCACAAAGTTTGAAACAAAAACATAAAAGTTTTTCAATCTATTATTACGTAACCTATTTCTTAATATGATTTGATTACTCTAGGTAAGTTTTAATGTTTCATAGAAAAAGCAAAAAATAAAACTACGTTTAGTTTAATAAAAAAACACAATTTTGATTTTATTAAACTTTCTTTAAAGTTCTAATTTTTACATATGCTATATAAAAAGATTATAAATACCGTTGAACTATATAAAAATTCTAGTAAAATAATAATTTTGTGCTAAACTTAATTAGTTGTGTTAGAAACAATAGAATATAAGCTTAAGAATTACCAATATAAATAAATGATGAATATAATAATAAAATATTAAAAAAATCTATTTGTCATTAACATTTTTTTAAACTATTATATAAAGAAGAATGTACATTTTTTTTCTAAAACTAAAGAAGTTAATGAACACGATATTTTACTAAATTTTAACGTGTTTATAAAATAAGTATGTTATAAGAGTCAAGACAAACTTTGATTTTATAATCAAAATAAATAAAATTGTTAGCTTATAACTTTATTAACTTTTTAGAGTAAAACTATTTATTTTTCAAAAATAGCGTATAATTGAATATACCTATAACAATTGAAAACAGCAACCTAAAAAGAAAAAAAAAAAGTCAAACATTTCACTTATTTTATTTACCAAAAGTGAGCTGAAATGACAGACTTTCTTTCAGGTATACTTGAGTATTTTTTATGATTCATAGCTGATATAATTTTAATTATTAGAGCCCGAATCTGATTCATTGACCCTTCAAAATAATTAAAAATTCATGATAGCACAAAGTTTAGCTGTAGTAGAAGCCTTCTTAAAATATGTTAGAAGAGTTTGTTATTTTGAAAATGCTGATCAGTTTTTGACAACTAGAAGCGTTGTTATATTAAAAAATGAGGATTGAAATTATTAGCCGAATTTCTACTTGCTTTTGGCATTAAATTAGAAAAAATAATTTTTTTACAAAAATGTTAAAATAATTAAACATTTCAAAAGTTAGTGTAGATTAAGTACAGCTTTTATTAGTTTAAAAATAAATTCTGGTTTATTAAGATAAAGGTATTTATTTGTCATTTTATATTATTGTATTGTTTATTGTGCAATGTTAAACGAAGTTATCAAAACCTGAGCTACTATATTGTTTATTGAACGATAAAAAAAACGCTTAAAAAGTTTGGTCTAAGGACCTTGTGTACAAAGGAACCTTTCGGTTATCGAGTCGTACACCACATGCTTATAAAGTTTCTTACGAGATATTACAAATAGTTACAAATATTACAAAATTATCATCTAAATATTTAAAATTTTAGTTTTAAACAATCAATTTAACAAAAAAAAAATGAAATAAAATAAAACTAAACGAAAATTAACTGAACTTTGTGTTTAATAATGTACTATGTATTTTGTTTAGTAACATATGAACTAAAAATATATATACAGCTTTAAATTAAGTTTTAAAAGTAGATAAACAAATATCTAATAACAAACGTGTGAATACTTGAATTATAGGTTACATTTTCTTTAAAGAAAGTAAAATGTACTACGCTGAAATCAAAAACAAAATTATTAGTATTTTTGTTAAAAAGGTAATTTTTAGTTTATTTAATAAATTTTCTTGAACAGTAAAAACAATTTAATAATTGAATAGTTAAATAAACTAATGTATTTTTTTTTAAGAAATTTAAAGAAGCGATTATTACAATAACTGAACTTACCTTTTATAAAATATGAAAGTATATAGTGTAAAGTTAATGCTTTTTATAAGAAAAAAAAGATAAAAAACCAAAACAAACTTAACAATAATGATATTAAAAACAATAAATTTCCTTCTGTTTTTAAATACTGTTTTTATTTTCTTATTTTTAAATACTTGTCCAAGTCTAAAACTGTAATAATAGAAAGCAAGAAAAATTTGCAAACATAAAAAACAAGAATTTTTTCTTTAGTTTTTTCAAAAAAAAAAGTTTGCTTGGAACAGTTATCTTAGCTTACTATTTAAGTACTTTTTTTTTTTTCTGCTAAGGTAAAAACATATATAACTACTTTTTTACGTTTGTATACTAAAAAAGAAAAATATATATATAAGCAGAACAAAAAATAAGTTTTTAAGTATTCTGAACTTAGTTCAAAATAGTAATCTTAGAGAAAAATCTTATAATATAGCTAGATAGAAAATGTTAAAACCTAGACTAAACCAATGTGAATGTGACCAAACAAATCAATTTTCGAACAAAAAACAAAAAAATAACAAAATAAAACAGTTAAAATTTTGGATATTAAAAGACAAATACTATTAACTCCTTAAACAAAGTAAACAGACGAGTAGCAATGATCACTAATGACCTTGAGAATCACTATTTGATTTTAGCTTGATGATTTATAATTCTAAAGCATAATGGTAGCTTAATCCATAACTTACTTCCTTGGTAGGATAGCGATTTATGACCTATTTTGCTGTGGAATCTAGGTAGGAAAAAATTATTTATAAAGACCTCGTATAGTAATTATGGACATTTTTCACACTTTTATAATAATTTTTAAAATTATCTGGTACTTAAGATAACATTTGTACAAAACTAAGAAAAGTAAATTAGTAGTCCGTTAGGGATGAGGCTTAGGTAAATAAAACAAATTAATATTACATATAGAAGAATGAAGAAACCACTAGTTAATCTAGATGGGAAAAAAACTATAAAAAAGTATTTATTTATATGTCTGTATTATTTTGTGGAGAGTTACTGAATTTTACTAATATTTATACTATTTAAATTAAATATATATGTAAGTATTGTGCAGTGTTTTGATTTATAATAAAAGCAAACTAATGAACATGATTTAGTTAGCACTTTTTAAGATAGTTATAAAAAAGTGTGACAGTAAAATCAAAAACATTTACTTATGTATTACTTAGGAATATAACTAATGCAAGATCTTAAGTAAAAGTAGCAAGATACTGGAAAAAATTTATAAAAAGTTCGTTTTTGAGCAGTACTTACTTTTAACTAAGAAAATAACTTACCTTTTTAAAGTGTTTTAACTTTCTTAAGTTAAAATTAGTAATTTTAGCTTGTTAGAGTCCGAATCTGATTCATTGACTCTCTAAAAGATTTGAAAATTCATGATAACACAAAGTTTAAATACATAAGAAGCCATTTTGCTATATAATAGGATAATTTATTCTTAATGAAATTCCTAAATGAATTTTGACCACTAAAGGCGTTGTTTGATTGTTAGCTGTACAGGGGTAAAACTTTTAAATATGAATATAAGTTTTAGTTTTAGTAATTATTAGTTTATGTATAAAAACAGATTAACTATCTAAATATTAAACAAACAGGACTGATATCTTCCTTTAATGACTTATTTACAAAGTTTTAAACAAAAAATAAAAAAAATTTCAATCTGTTATTACGTAACTTATCTCTTAATATTATTATTATCATTATATTGTTTATTGTGCAATGTTGGACTCAGGCATCAAAACCTGAGCCACTTAAACAGGACACACAAAAAAAAGAAAAAGAAAATAAACTTATATTCAAAACTTTAAGATAAATTATATATATATATATATATATAAACATAATTTAAATGAAAACACAAAGTTAAACACAATGAGATATACAAATAAACTAAATAAAAAATTCAATTCAAAAAAATCAAAAAAATCAAACTTGTATATTACTTAGTACACACAATAAAAAAGTTTGTCTAAAATCATCGCTTATAAAACAAAATTCATAATTACAAAATATATAAGTAAACTAATAGTTTGTAGGGGGAGGCGTAGGGAAATGAATATTTTTTTCTTTTGATTATAGTGGAAAATTAGTGAATTTTACTGGTATTTATTGTATTTAAATCAAATCTTTTTAGCTTTAAACGAAATTGTTCTACCCCCTCACAAGATATTATATCCTGAGGTAGTCTGTTCCACATAGCTTTTGCTCTGTCAAAAAATGCGCCTTGCCACTGACTGTTTTGAAAATCATGTTCAAATTATTTCCCCTTAGTTGATATTTATTTAGGGAAAAACTAAAAAACTGTTTAAAAAAACTTTTATATTTGCCATTGATAATTTTGTAAAGAGTTAATACATCAAATTCCCATCTTCTATATTCCAGTGATTCCAAACCAAATTTAATCATTCTATCATTATATGATGTGTAAGATATGTTGCAACGACTACAAATATGACGGGTAAAACCCCTTTGCACAGATTCAATTTTATTAATATCCTTTTTTAAATGGGGGAACCAAATTTGGGTACTATACTCAAGTTTAGGGCGAAGTATGTTTTAAATAGTTTTGTCAGAATTGAAGCAGAATTAGTTTTAAAACTTTTTAATATAAATTCCCAAATATTTAAAACTTTAACTTCTGGTAACTTGATGTTATTGATTAAGAGGTCAGTTGGAGAAGATTTTTTTTTGTTAATGGTTAGAATTTTACATTTGCTAGGATTTAAGTTTAGCTTTCTTGTTTTTAACCATATGTAAATATTAACTAAAGATAGTTGTAATGAAGTATTTGACTGACTAAAGATTTTGGCATCATCTGCAAATAAGCTTAACTAACTTTTAATATCAATGTTTAAACAAATATCATTAATATAAATTAAAAAGAGAAGGGGACCAACTACACCACTTTGTGGTACTCCACTGTAGATTGTTAAAGAGTCAGAAAAAGTATTATTGATGAGTACTCTTTGTGATCTATTATTTAAAAAGTTATTAAACCAATCAATTAAGCTTTTATGTAGCCCATACTGATTTAAAAGTTGTAATAATCTTGTGTGTGATACTGAATCAAAAACTTTTTGAATATCCGTATAAACTACTTTAGTAAATTCATTTTTGAGATAAGGAACTAACCAAGAATTTAGCATGTTAACAGTTGAATGGTTAATGAGCGGTTTGGGACAAGACCAAACTGTTTGTTAGTTAATAATTTGTTATCAAAGAGGTGATTGAGAGTTTTTACAGATACAATATGTTCATAAATTCTTGAAAAGCGACTTGTTAGAGATATTGGTCTGTATTTTAACGCATCGTGTATATTACCTTTCTTGTGCACAGGAACAATAAAAGATGTTTTCCATTGTTTAGGAACATCAGATAGTTCTAGAGAGCAATTAAATATTAATGATAGTGGAAAAATTATTGATTGGATAACATGCTTGATATAATAGGGTGGAATATTTTCTGGTGTTCTTATGATTTTATCTTTTAGGTGGTTAATTGAACTTATAATGTCTTCATAGGTTATGAATAAATTTTGCATTTTACTACAAATTTTTTGGGGTAGCTTAAAAAATTGGTAACTCTCGTCTTTTTTAAAAACTTTTTGAAAATTTATGTTAAAAAGTATGGCTGTTTCAAAAATCTGAGGTTACTGTTTTGTTTTTATCATTATCATATAAGATATGTATGGAATTATTTAACTTAAGTTTAGATTTCACGTAGCTATAAAACTTTTTTAAATTTGGGTTTTTGCAGAACTTTTTTTCATATTCAAAGTTGTATTTTTTAACAGCTAATTGATATTCTTTAGACTTGTTTTTGTATTTTATCAAAAGTGATTTATTTGTCTTACTTTTTTTTGTATAGATTCACTTTTTCTTTTAATGACTTTTTAATATGAGATGGATATTTTTTACTTTTCTTATCATTAGAATAAATTTGAACAGAACGTTTAATTGAGATTTGAATTAAGCTAATGAATTGATCGGAGAAATGCTGGAGATTTTCTGAATTTTTAAATAAAGAGGTCCAATTACTTTTTGACAGGAAATCATTGATGCTTTCAAAATCTGCTTTTTTATAGTCATATGAGACTTTTTTAGCAATAGGTACTGTTTTATTTTCAATTTTTATTTTTAGTGAAAGCAAGTTATGGTCACAAGTATTTGTTAATGGAAAATTAGTTGAGTGTGATATGATTCTATCTAGACCAAAATGATTGCAAATTATGAGATCGAAATGGTTACCATTGTTATGGGTTGGATTTTCAATTATTAGAGTTAAAAAATTGTCTGTACAAAAATTAAGAAAACAATCATGGGGTTTATTGAAATCTGCGCTAGGAATTCTCCAATCTATGTTTGGCATATTAAAATCACCAAGAACATAAAAAGAACACTCTTTTGGAAAAACCATTTTTTATCATTTTAATTACATTTTGAACAGCAGTGCGCATCTCGCAGACAGTGGAGGAAGGTAGACACAACAAAATCTTAATTTTATCTTTTTTAGAATTACATCTACACATAGGTATTCAAAATTGATGTTGCTAGTAGAGATAGAATCGTTTTTAACTTTAACAACTTTAAGCGAATTTTTGAAAAGGATAGCAACACCTCCACCTCTACTAGACCTATCACTTCGGTAAATGTTATACTTAAAAGGACACACTGTGGCATCGTTGACCTTATTAGTCAACCATGTTTCAGTCAAAAAAAATAAATCAATGTTATTAAAATTTATATAGTTCTCTAAAATATAAAATTTATTCAAAACAGATCTTATATTAGTGTAGCAAACTTTTAAATAGGAAATTGAAATAATTCAAATAATACAATTTATATAGGAAAACTTGTTAGTGCTAAAATTAATCGTATCAGTTAATAAATTTATATCCGTTGACTCACGATTTTCTCCACTAACGCCAGACATCCTGGGATCGGTAACGAAAGGGCTGTCTTGTTAGTTCAACTATCTTGTTGTTTCTTATAACATATTTTATGTTCAACTTTTTCTCATCAGCGATGGCTTGCTTTATTTTAATTTCTTTTCTCAATGTTCTGAATGCTTCAACTTCCAAGAAAGTTCTGTCAGGGTTGATGTAGACTTTTGATTCAATTTCACCATTAAACATTTTTAAATCTCTCAGCCTTACCAGTCTGTGTTTGGATGCTAAATTGTTTAATTTGATTACAATGGTTTTGATTCTTATTTTGTTATCTGCAATTTTACCAACTCGATAAAGTGACTTAAACTCTTCTTTTTTCATTTTATTTTCTCCTAATACTTGTTTGATAATTTCTAGATCATTTTTGCAATTTTCTAGTGCACTATGAGTTTGATTTTTACTTTCTGGAATATTAAATTTTATAACATTAAAAGCCTTTTTTCTTTCAACTTTTGTTCATTTTCAGCCTCTTTTTTTTCTGTTACTAAATTTAATTTGATACTAATGTTTGTGATAATTTCTGTTGGTTCACTTTTCTGTATAGCATCAGCATATTTTGAGAATTTAGTTTCAAATTTGTTAAATTTAGAAGAAAATTCAGACTTAAATTCTGAGAAACTTTTTTGTAATTCTGTAATTCTATTTTCTATATTGTCTATTCAGTTACTGCTGAATTCATCTTTTTGAATGTGATCAATGTTATTTTCAATGATTTTAATTTTTTCATTATAATCTTCCTTCAAATTAAGTATCTCAGCTTGAAAACGACTAAATTCATTATCCTTCTTATTTCCAATGGCATTCAGTTTTTCTTTGAGCTGTTTTCCAATTTTGGAGGACTCAACCAATGCTTTGATTTCAGCTTCAACATACATTTACTTTTTTATATTACAAAATCTTTCTTTTATATGTTGATATAATTCTGTTTATATGAAGTTAATATGATTTGATTACTCTAGGTAAGTTTTTATGTTTCTTGAAAAAGCAAAAAAAACTACGCTTAGTTTAGTGAAAGATACGATGATGTTTTTGTTAAACATTCTTTAAAATTCTACTTTTTATATATGTTTCATAAAAAAAGTTGTAAATACCGTTAAAGTATATTCGAATTCTAACAAATAATAATTTTTGTGCTAAATTGAAACAGTTCTGTTATATAAAATGATATAATCTTAAGTCTTGTAAATAAATTAAATGATGAAAACTATCAAAATATTAAAGAACTTATTTGTCATTTCTATATATTTTTTCAATTATTACATACAGAAGAATGTACATATTTTGGCTTAGACTAAAGAAGTTAATGTACACGATATTTTACTAAACTTTAACGTGTTTATAAAAGAAATATATTATAGAGTCAAGACAAAATTTAGTTTTAAATTCACAAGAAATAAAGTTGTTAGCTTATAACTAAACTAACTTTTTTTTTAAAACTTAATAGTATTCAAAAATAACGTATGATAATTAAAAACAGCATCTTACAAAAAAAAAAAAAAAAGTTAAACATTTCACTTATTTTATTTACCAAAAGTAGGTTGAAATGACAGACTTTCTTTCAGCTATACTTGAATATCAACTAAAGAATCATAGTTAATATATTTTTAGTAGTTAGAGCCCGAATTCGATTCATTGACCCTTCAAAATAATTGAAAATTCATGATAGCAAAAAGTTTAACTCTAGTAGAAGCTTTCTAAAAATATATGAGAAGAATATACTTTTCTTGAAAATGCTGAACAGTTTTTGAACACTAGTAGCGTTGTTTATATTTAAAAAGGAGTGTTTAAAGTATTATCTGAATTTTTACTTGCTTTAAAGCACTAAATTAGAAACAATTACTTTTTCACAAAGTTGGAAAAAACTTAAACTTTTCAGAAGGTAGTGCAGAGAAAATACAGATATTATTAGTTTTAAAAAAATTCTCTGGTTTATTTCGATAAAGGTATTTATTTTATTATTTTTTATTTTTATATTGTTTATTGTGCAATGTTGGACTAAGACATCAAAACTTGAGATACTTAAGCATAAAACACAATGAGAAAAATAAAAATAAAATAAAATACAATTATATAAAAAAAAAAATAACATAAACAAACATTAAACAAAATTAATATTATAAAAAAAACTCATTAATAAGTTTAAACTTATTTGCTTGATATAAAGGGCGATAACTTATTACATATAAACACGTTTGTACAACATTAATAAAATTAAACTAGTAGTATGTTAGGGGGAGGCGTAGGGAAATCAAGCAAACTAATATTACATAAAGAAGATGAAGAAATCACTAGTTAATCTATATGGGATAAATATTATAAAAATTATATTTGTTTATTTTTCTGTGTTATTTTGTGGAAAGTTACTGAATTTTACTCATATTAATACTACTTTAATTAAGTCCTTTAGTTTTAAGCGAAAAAGTTCCACCCTCTCACACGATACCACATCCTGTGGTAACTTGTTCCACATAGTCTTTGCCGTGTAAAAAAATGAACATTGTCACTAAATGTTGTTTTAAATTCTGTTTATATTTTAATTTACTATTTTTTTCTCTTAACTGATGGTCAATATTGGAAAATTTGAAAAATCAACTGAAAAAACTCTTGTAATTGCCATTAATAGTGTTATAAAGCGTAAATAAATCTAATTTTTATTTTCTATATTCCAGAGACTTCAATCCAAGTTTAGCTAATCTATCATTATAACTTCGTTAGATATATGACAAAGACTACATATCAAACGGGTAAAATTTCTTAGTAACGACTCAATTTTGTTAATGTCTTTATTTAAATAGGGGACCAAGTTTGTGTACCTAATTCGAATTAGATTATTGTTCGACTATATTTCCGGTTCATTCAGCACCAATATCAATATCAGTAATATGTTTACGTTATCTGCATACAATACTTAAATGCTTGAGTTTAAAAAAAAAACCAAAAAGTTTCTTTAGTTATAAATTTATTGTATGAAGTATAAAAACCAAGGTGTTGTTTAATAAACTAGACTAGAAAAATAAGTAATAAACAAACATTACACAAAATTGCTGTTTTGTAAATATATAATTTTTTATATTAAATACTTTTACATTTTTTAATCAAAAAATAAATAAATAAAAGTATTCTGAAGTAAAAGCTAATTTATTTTTATAATAATTATATAACAAATTGTGATATAGTATATTTACAAAACTATAAATATAAAGTTTTGTAAGTAATGGCTTTTAAATTAAAACATAATTAAAGTATAACCAAAATTATTAAGCCGAATGTGTGTTAGCATTTGTTTAAAGTACGATGAAGGTTTAAAAGTTCAAAGAAAATTGTTAAATGTTTCGTATTATGTTGAAGCTCTTGATAATTTGTAACTAAAAGTAGGATTTTATTTAAGTTTTATGTTTTGTTATTTCGTTAACTTTAATTCGTTTTTTGGGTGTCGGTTAAGAAAAAAGTGGTGCAATTTTAAAATTATGTGTTACTAACTAGAATGACTTTAACAGCCTTATTAACTAAATATGTCCAGTTTTATTATCTTAATATATGTTAGCTTCGTATTATGCTAAACTTTTCTTCAAATCTTTAAAAAAGATAGTATTTTTGGTTCTTAAGCAATTAAAATAAACTTTTTGGTTGTTTTACTGTTAACCAATTTAATCAAACCTTATTATCAAAAACTTATTTTTAATTTTATTAGTAAACTTAAACAACTTTTGAATTATGCAAGTTTTAACGTTTTTGTTATAGATTAACGATTTTATTATGATGAAAAACTTCTAACATTAATTATTCATTACTGTAAAATGTGTATTGTAAATATATAAAAAGAGTCAAAAACGGTTAACAAATTACTACGTAATTGATGTCTTAGTTTGTTAGTAAAATTTTTTTTTTGTAAACAATCTAAAAATTAATAAATTTACTAGTCTTTATTGTTTGTTTTGTTAGACATGTGAAATAGCAGTTTATAGTTTGTATATGAAGGATTTAAAAAGCACTGTGAAAATAAAATATCGTCTTTAAAATTTCGTAAAAGTATTTCAAATGTTCAACAACAGTTTGGTATTTTATGTTAATTTTTTTTTTGTTTTTGAGTTTGTTTATAACGTATTTCTTTTACGTAATAAATCATTTTTTAAACTATTGAATTTAGTTATTAATTTGTATGATTTTTTTTTAATTATGCATGGTCATGTTAGGTAAAGTGTTGTTTTAGATTATTTTCAAATACAAATTTTTAAATTATTATGAATTATTTATTCTGTTTAAAACTATCTGTATGGTGCTACATAAAAAGGATTTTAAAACAAATTTTGTTTTAAAACTGTTCTGCGTATCCACGAGCATCAACGAATATTAATAAAAAACTGGGTTTATTTAAAACAAGTTCTTTTTGCAAGTTTATACTTTAAACTGATGTCATTTTGTTGATATGAGTGTCATAGACAAAAGCATCGCTAAAAATGGTTCTTGGTTTTTAGTTACATTGTCAGTTGTTTCAACTATATTTTGCTTAGTGTACCTATTGAAAAAGTTTAAATCGAAACGGACGAAAGAAAACTTTGTTGTGCTTTTGTGCTCTTTTTCGAGTCTGACATGCACTTTGTTCTACCACATGTATGAACTGCACTACTCGGAAGACAAAAGCATAACAAGTAACAGAACCATTTGCTTTGTGACGCCATTAGTATACAAAACCACAATTGCAGCCAACCGATGCTTTTGCAACTTGATTTTTGCACACAGATACAAAACAATCAACAGAAGAATCTCCCTAATTGCTGCGAATAAGGTCTACTGGTTTTCAATAGTCATCGTTGTACTATCGGTACTGCAGACTATGTTCGACTGCGTTTCTTTCTCCATTTATCAGAAAGACACCACAAACTGCTTCAATCGGAGTCTGAAAGTAGGAATTTACATCTACTCCAAATGCATTTACTACTTTTTACTGGCAATTTTTCAAACTGTTATTCTAGTTGAAATCGTCAAACCTATTTTCAACCACTGCATGCGAATGAACAACACAACAATTTCTAACGATGAAGTGAAATCAAGTTTGTACCGAGTTGTGTTCAGCACTTTTGTGTTCTGCTTGAGCGACTTCGGCGCCATAGTGGTATTTTTCATCAGGGCTTACTTTTACAAGATGAGGTCGCCAATGATTTTTGTCGTGAACCTCAACATCAACACCATTTGCTTGATGTGCTCTTATGATAATTACAAAACAAGGCTTTTTCCGATTTTGTGTTGCTTCAAAACTGAGCGAGATAGATCTATTGCGAACCCTGCATTTGAGTTGAATAAAGTTCAAAGCTCTAATACTATAACTAATGTCACAAAATAAGTTCTAGGTCGATATAAAACAAACAGGTTTAAAGTTTGAAAATTAAATTAAGATAAGTAATTTTTATAATGTGCTAGCTTTTAGTTATTTAACAAAGCTTTTTAACTAATTACAAATAATAGATTCTATTTAAAAACTTTAAAAATTTTAAGCTAGATAAAAATATTCTTTATAAATATGGGAGCAAAACTATATAATTTAGTAAAAATCGAGCTTTATAACACTAAAGTCATACTTTTTAAGTTTTTTTTTAAAGTCTGTCATAATACTTTATCCTCTATGGAATTAAGTTAAACTTGCAAAGCTAAAAAGATTCTAAACAGTAAATATAATGTTTATGAGAAAAAGACAGAAAGTGTTGTAAAAGTTTTTATTTTTGTTTTATTCTTTTCATATACTTTCTAAATGTTGTTATCAATGTTGTATGCAGAAAAACCATAAATATTAAGATAGTTTATTGTTCTAAATCAGAAAAATCTACACTCAAAAATTTGGTCAAAGTATATATTGCTTTTAATAACCATATGGACTGTATGTTCGTGCATATTAAAATTTTTTATTTTCTACATTTTCTTAAACTTTAGACTTGAATATCTAAATACTTAAAATATATTGTATAAAAACAAACTTTTGTGAACTTCAATTGTTTTACCTTAACTGGTTTATTATCAGTAATATTCAATTTTACAGTTTTCATGCAATTTCGCTATTAAACTTTAAAAAACTTATCAATTTTTTGAAGTTACATAAGTTTAACTTAAATTTATTTTTAAAGCTGTCGAGTTTAGAAAAAATTAATTTTGTTGTCCTTTGTCTGATATTGATGCTTTTTAATTTAATAAACTTGAATAAATCGTGTGTTAAAATACTTTTTAACTCTGTCAATTTCATTTTTTACTTCAATGGTATTCATTAAAGTTTAAATGCTAAAATTAAAAAATAAAGTTTTATATTTATTTTTACCAAATTATTCTTATGTTAGTTTAAATAACTTAAGCTTTTATTAATGCATAACCTTGTTTTGGTGGAAGTTTTTTTCGGTGTAATAAACATTTTGCTATAAGGGAGAGTAATATATAATTTACAAAAACATATTGATCTAGAATTTCAAAGTGTCAAAACAAACAAGTAAATTTAGTTTCATATGTAAATTAAACTACTTAGATATGAATTGAATCTAATTAAAGTCGTAGTTTTAAATAAATATTATTTTTAAAAGAAGAAATTAAATTAAATAGAATTTTTATAAAATACACAATTGAACGTAGTTTAAACTAGTTTTTGAATAAATAACATAAAGATAGCTAAAATTTTTATATACTAAGATTACTATTCAAAATATAAATTTAATTGTTTGTTAACAAAAGATCCTAGCGAAACAAGTTTGCTTGAATATTTAGTACTAACAAATTATACGGTACCTTTTTTTAGAATACACTAACACATTTTTCTGTTAATATGTTAAACACAGAAAAATGTGTTAGTGTTTAAAAAAGAAAACTGTATAATTTTTTATCATTATACTTAGAGTACTAATTAAAAAAAAATTTGAACTTTTACTTCGTTCTTAATTATTTTAGGGCTGAATAGTAATATTATTTTAAAACAATTAGCATTAGACGGTTACAAAAGAGTAAATGATGATTATATAAGTAAAGGTATTAGACTTATTAATGTAATTACAAAAAACTGGAAAATAGGAAAATTGCTTTAAAATGCTTTTTGTTTATAAATCTAAAACAGTTAGCTTCATTTATGATGTAGCTATACCTACTTTGGCTTCTATTCTTTCCTTGCAGTGTTTGTTTTTTTTTTGCGGAGCTCCATTTACGTGTGTCAATCCGTTGACACACAAAGACATGTGTTGGTGTAATGAAGAAAGAATTCTGTTTAGTTTGTTATTATTGAATACTCCAGTCAGCTTGTTTCGTTCGGATCTTTGTTGACAAACGCTTAAATTTATATTTTCGAATAACTAGTATACATTGTGTTAGTTTTCAATTTAAATTTCAACACTTTGTTAATAAACTCACTGAGTATATGCTCTACTTTTGAAGGCAAGTGAAACATACATTTCCTATAAAACGTATGCTGTGGCAATTATTTAACCTTTGTGTCAAATAAATTTTATACAAGTTGTCTTTTGAGGCTTTTTTTATGTTAACACAAGAAATTTCTGTTTTTGACTAATAATTTTTAATTTCCTCAAAAAATTTAATTGTATTTTATGTTATAAGTTTTCAGTTTATGTTTTATTAATTACCTTTTGTTTTTTTTTAAATATTTATTAAAACCTCAACACAAAAACTAACTTTTAGCCAAACTTTTATAAGTTAGCTTGGTTTCAAAGTTCTTTGTTACTGATTATTAGACATTTGATTCAAAACTGTTTTATATAGTCCGGCACATTTTGAAATGTAGTTTAAGTTTGCTTTATTGACTCTAAAACCTACTTAATTTAATGTATACAAATAAAGTGCTAGACATTAATTTTTTTCCGATTACTTAAATTCTAAAGTGATCTTTCCTACACAGTACCCGACCGGATATTAACTTTTTAGATCCGGCCCAATCCTAATGTTATGGATCTGGTAGGCCACTTTAATTAGTTTACTCCTTTAAACTATAATTTAAACTAGAATTCTTAAATGCGTAACTAAACGAGAGTGCGTAACGTCACGAAGCTTAAAGATGCGAGAGGTTACTGTATAAGCAAATGCTTTATTATAAATTGAAATTGCTATGAAGGTTAAAATATAAAAGTTAAGTATCAAATAAGTCGCATATAAATAATGATAAAACCAACTTATTATTTAAAATGATAAATTTAATTAGTAAAATTATTTTATATAAATTCAAATCCTTTTTTAAATATAGGTATAGTTTCATCTTTTGTTTTCAAATTCATAAATAAAGTAAACAAATTGTTAAAATTTGGAAAGTCCTCAGTCTGCTTTTAACTAGAAGCAATATCAAAAAACAGCCATTAAAGTAAGTATATTTGGTACCACTCATATCTTTACGATCTCTCGTATCTTTACGAACTTTTTCTGTGGACACAATGTGCGTAATTAAGCGAGAGGTTACTGTAATGCAAGATCTTAAGTAAAAGAAGCAAGATACAGGTTTAATTTATAAAGAGTTCGTTTTTCAACAGTATTATTATATTTATTTCTATTTCGATTTCAAATCATTAAATATTTATTGAATCAAACAAAACCATAATTAATTTTGCACTTTACAAAAGTAAATTTACTACTATTTTACGATTTTTTCAAAAATAAACTGTACTGTACAACCTTACTTAGTCTTAAGAAAAAAAAAACGAAATTTTATAGAAAATTTCTGCAACTAACGTACTTATCCTCAAAAATAAAATTGTTATAGCTTGGTAAAAACTAAAAATAGCTCTGATTTATTAAATCAATTAAGTAACGATAGATCTTTAAATTAATGAAATTTTAGTTTGTTACAAAAAGTTTTGTTTTTATTTTAAAACTCTATTATATATGTCAGTATTGTGCATGTTTTGATTTAAAATAAAAGAAAACTAATAATCATGATTTAATTAGTAATTATTAAGTTATTTATCAAAAAGTGTGATCGAAAAAAACACTCTTAATTTATGTTAAAAAAAAACCAGAACTTGACGCTTATGGTTTAACTGACAACTTATTTCAATAATTCATAATAAGTTAATTTCTTACCTATGATTTATTTAGGAATACAAGTAATGCAAAATCTTTATTTAAAGTAGCAAGATACAAGTTAAAAATTAATACAGATTTAATTTGTCAACAGTGTTATTAAGTAGTTGTATTTTCAAGTAATTTTTACTTCTTATAATTAAGTTAAAATTGTACAAAGGTATGCATAACTTTATGTTTTAGAGATAGAACTAGTTTTAGAACTAAAAACAGCTGTAAAAATTAAAATATTCTTTAAGCTTTATTAAAACAATTTTCCCAATTCTCAAAACAACATTGTTTATTCGAAAGATTTAATTTCTTTCTAATGCGTATGTATCGGCGTCCGTCGTTCAAATAGTTTTATACTGTTCTGCTGGTGTAGCGTTTTTGATAAAATGAAGTTCAAATGATCAACGCATTATTTAGCTCAAGCCTATGAAGTATTAACTACATCGAAGAAAATACACATTGTCCAGTGAAGAACAGTATATAATAAAAACAGTATAATATAATTAAGTATATACATTGCTAAGTAATATTTAGTAACGCTTAGTTTTTGTCCAAGAACTAACGCAATGGAATACTTATTGTATTGATTATTTTGTCAAGACTGTTAGTAACATTGCATGCCTTGATTATTATAGATTACTTGTTTTTTAATTTAATCAGTTATTTTATTAAGTTTAAATATTTACTACTTTATAAAAAACCACTTGACATTAATTTACAGTGTGTTTTATTTATAACTTAGGAACGAGTTACTTTAAGTAAGACCAATATTTGTAAGTTTAGTACTGTAAGTTACTAGTAAGTAAGACACGTAGTTTAGCTAAGTAGTTGGAGACTACATATTTAAGACCATAAACATAATTAATTTTATAAATACATCTCTGTGGTTATAAAACAAGTACTTTTTGTTTGGTAGAGCCCGAATCTGATTCATTGACTCTTCAAAAGAATTGAAAATTCATGATAACACAAAGTTTAATTGCAATAAATGGCTTATTATATATACGAGAAGAATCAATTCTCAGTGAATTTTTTTAATGATTTTTGACCACTAGAGGCGTTTTTTGTATATTAACTGTAAAGGAAAAATTATTTAACTATGAATAAAAGTTTTATTTCTAACAATTATTAGTGCATAAAAACAGATTAGCTCACTAGATATTAAACAAATGGAACTGATATTTTTATTTATTGACAAATTTACAAAGTTTCAAACAAAAAAATTAAAAATTTTTGAATTCATACTAAGTCACTTATTTCTTAATATGATTTGACTTTTAAATAATTAAACTTTAAAATTAAAAGTTTTGATGTATCATAAAAAAGCAAAAAAATAAAACTACAAAAGGGTTGATCATGCCAATTCGATCATCAGATCAACGAATTGGCGTGATCAACCCTTTTGTTAAACTTGAGCTTGACTCACGGCAAACGAAAGTCCAGGCTTCTGCTCTGCTGACTTTCGCCGATGCTTTCTGTTAAATAAAACTTTACTTAGTTTAATAAAAAACACAATGATATTTTTATTAAACTTTCTTTAAAGTTCTTTTTTCTATATATTTTATACAAAAAAATTATAAATACCGTTGAACTTTATTAATTTTCTAACAAATAATAATTTTTTGTGCTAAACCTAATTATTTGTGTTAGATAAAACAGAATAAAATATTAAGGATTTATTAAATAAATAAAATGACAAATAAAATATTAAAATTGTGAAGATTTTAAATGTCATTATTTTTTTTTTATTACATATAGAAGAATGTACATGTTTTGGCTTAAACTAAAGAAGTTAGTGAACACGATATTTTGCTAAACTTTAACGTGTTTATAAAAGAAGTATAAAATAAGAGTTAAGACAATTTTATAATCAAAATAAATATATTTGTTAGCTTTTTCTTAACTAACTTTTTGGGTAAAACTTTTTATTGTTCAAAAATATCGTATAATTGTACATACCTATAATAATTAAAAAGAGCAACATACAAAGAAAAAAATAAAAAGTTAAACATTTCATCTATTTTATTTACCAAAAGTAGGCTGAAATGACAGACTTTCTTTCAGGTATACTTGAGTATCTACTATGGAATCATAGTTGATATAATTTTAATTATTAGAGCCCGAATCTGATTCATTGACCCTTCAAAATAATTAAAAATTCATGATAGCACAAAGTTTAGTTGTAGTAGAAGCCTTCTAAAAATATATGAGAAGAATATAATATTTTGTTAATGCTTAACAGTTTTTTACCACTAGAAGCGTTGTTTATATTTTAAAGGAGATTTTAAAGTATTAGACGAATTTTTACTTGCTTTAAAGCATTAAATTAGAAACAATTAATTTTTCACAAAGTCGAAAAAATAATTAAACATTTCAGAAGGTAGTGTAGAGAAAATACAGCTATTGTTAGTTTGAAAAAAAAAATTCTCTGGTTAATAAAATAAAGGTATTTATTTTATTTTTTTTTTATTATGTTGTTTATTGTGCACTTTTGGACTAAGGCACCAAAACCTGAGCTACAAAAACATGAAACACAATGAGAAAAACAAAAATAAATATTTAAAAGAAAAATAAGCATAAACAAACATTAAACAAAGTTAAGATTTAAAAAAATTCGTTAATAAGTTTAAAATATAAATAAAATTGTCAGCTTATAACTTAACTAACTTTTTAGAGTAAAACTATATATTGTTCAAAAATATCGTATAATTGTACATACCTATAATAATTAAAAACAGCAACATCGAAGAAAAAAAGAAAAAGTTAAGCATTTCACTTATTTTATTTACCAAAACTATGTTGAAATAACAGACTTTCTTTCAGGTATACTTGATTTTTTAGATTCAGAGTTGATGTAGTTTTAATTATTAGAGCCCGAATCTGATTCATTGACCCTTCAAAATGATTGAAATTTCATGATAGCACAAAGTTTAACTCTAGTAGAAGCTTTCTAAAAATATATGAGAAGAATATACTTTTCTTGAAAATGCTGAACAGTTTTTGACCACTAGAAGCGCTGTTTATATTTAAAAAGGAGAGTTTAAAGTGTTAGCCGAATTTTTACTTGCTTTAAAGCACTAAATTAGAAACAATTAATTTTTCACAAAGTTTGTAAAAAACTTAAACATTTCAGAAGGTAGTGTAGAGAAAATACAGCTATTATTAGTTTAAAAAAATTCTCTGGTTTATTTTGATAAAGGTGTTTATTTTATTATTTTTTATTATTATATTGTTTATTGTGCAATGTTGGACTAAGGAATCAAAACTTGAGGTACTTAAACATAAAACAGAATGAGAAAAAGAAAAAGAAAAGAAAATACATTTATATTCAACAAAAAATAAACATAAACAAACATTAAACAAAATTAATATTAGAAAAAGCTCATTAATACTTATTTGCTTGATATAAAAGGCGATAACTTAGTACATATAAACACATTTGTACAAAATTAATAAAATTAAATTAGTAGTATGTTAGTAGGAGGTGTAGGGAAATCAAGCTAACTAATATTACGTAAAAAAATGAAGAAATCACTAGTTAATCTATATGGAATAAATATTATACAAATTTTATTTGTTTATTTTTTTGTGTTATTTGTGGAAGGTTACTGAATTTTACTGATATTAATACTACTTTAATTAAATCCTTTAGTTTTAAACGAAAATGTTCCACCCTCTCACACGGTACCACATCCTGTGGTAACTTGTTCCACACAGTCTTTGCCGTGCAAAAAAATGAACATTGTCACTAAATTTTGTTTTAAATTCTGTTTATATTTTAATTTTCTATTTTTTTCTCTTAACTGATGGTCAATATTGGAAAATTTGAAAAATCAACTGAAAAAACTCTTGTAATTGCCATTAATAGTGTTATAAAGCGTAAATAAATCTAATTTTTATTTTCTATATTCCAGAGACTTCAATCCAAGTTTAACAAATCTATCATTAACGATCTATTAGATATGTGACAAGGACTACATATCAAACGTGTAAAATTTCTTAGTAACGACTCAATTTTGTTAATGTCTTTATTTAAATAGGGTGACCAAGTTTGTGTACTTAATTCAAATTAGATTATTGTTCGACTATATTTCCGGTTCATTCAGCACCAATATCAATATCAGTAATATGTTTACGTTATCTGCATACAATACTTAAATACTTGAGTTTAAAACCAAAAAGTTTCTTAATTTATAAATTTATTGTATGAAATATAAAAACCAAGGTGTTGTTTAATAAACTAGACTAGAAAAATAAATAATAAACAAACATTACACAAAATTGCTGTTTTGTAAATATATATTTTTTTATAATAAATACTTTTACATTTTTTAATCAAAAAATAAATAAATAAAAGTATTCTTAAGTAAAAACTAATTTATTTTTATAATAATAATATAAAAAATTGTGATATAGTATATTTATAAAACTATAAATACTAAGTTTTGTAAGTAATGGCTTTTACTATTAAAACATAATTAAAGTATAACCAAAATTATTAAGCCGAATGTGTGTTAGCATTTGTTTAAAGTACGATGAAGGTTTAAAAATTCAAAGAAAATTGTCAAATGTTTCGTATTATGTTAAAGCTCTTGATAATTTGAAACAAAACGCATGATTTTATTTAAGTTTTAGGTTTTGTTATTTCGTTAACTTTAATTCGTTTTTTGGGTGTCGGTTAAGAAAAAAGTGGTGCAATTTTAAAATTATGTGTTAATAACTAGAATGACTTTAACAGCCTTATTAACTAAATATGTCCAGTTTTATTATCTTAATATATGTTAGCTTCGTATTATGCTAAACTTTTCTTTAAATCTTTAAAAAAGATAGTATTTTTGGTTCTTTAGCAATTAAAATAAACTTTTTGGTTGTTTTACTGTTAACCAATTTAATCAAACCTTATTATCAAAAACTTATTTTTAATTTTATTAGTAAACTTAAACAACTTTTGAATTATGCAAGTTTTAACGTTTTTGTTATAGATTAACGATTTTATTATGATGAAAAACTTCTAACATTAATTATTCATTACTGTAAAATGTGTATTGTAAATATATAAAAAGAGTCAATAACGGTTAACAAATTACTACGTAATTGATGTCTTAGTTTGTTAGTAAAATTTTTTTTTTGTAAACAATCTAAAAATTAATAAATTTACTAGTCTTTATTGTTTGTTTTGTTAGACATGTGAAATAGCAGTTTATAGTTTGTATATGAAGGATTTAAAAAGCACTGTGAAAATAAAAGATCGTCTTTAAAATTTCGTAAAAGTATTTCAAATTTTCAACAACAGTTTGGTATTTTATGTTAATATTTTTTTTTTTGTTTTTGAGTTTGTTTATAACGTATTTCTTTTACGTAATAAATCATTTTTTAAACGATTGAATTTAGTTATTAATTTGTATGATTTTTTATAAATTATGCATGGTCATGTTAGGTAAAGTGTTGTTTTAGATTATTTTTAAATACAAGTTTTTAAATCATTATGAATTATTTATTCTGTTTAAAACTATCTGTATGGTGCTGCATAAAAAGGATTTTAAAACAAATTTTGTTTTAAAACTGTTCTGTGTATCAACGAGCATCAACGAATATTAATAAAAAACTGGGTTTATTTAAAACAAGTTCTTTTTGCAAGTTTATACTTTAAACTGATGTCATTTTGTTAATATGAGTGTTATAGACAAAAGCATCGCTAAAAATGGATCTTGGTTTTTAGCTACATTGTCAGTTGTTTCAACTATATTTTGCTTAGTGTACCTATTGAAAAAGTTTAAATCGAAACGGACGAAAGAAAACTTTGTTGTGCTTTTGTGCTCTTTTTCGAGTCTGACATGCACTTTGTTCTACCACATGTATGAACTGCACTACTTGGAAGACAAAAGCATAACAAGTAACAGAACCATTTGCTTTGTGACGCCATTAGTATACAAAACTACAATTGCAGCCAACAGATGCTTTTGCAACTTGATTTTTGCACACAGATACAAAACAATCAACAGAAGAATCTCCCTAATTGCTGCGAATAAGGTCTACTGGTTTTCAATAGTCATCGTTGTAATATCGGTGCTGCAGACTATATTCGACTGCGTTTCTTTCTCCATTTATCAGAAAGACACTACAAACTGCTTTAATCGGAGTCTGAAGGTAGGAATTTACATCTACTCCAAATGCATTTACTACCTTTTACTGGCAATTTTTCAAACTGTTATTCTGGTTGAAATCGTCAAACCTATTTTCAACCACTGCATGCGAATGAACAACACAACAATTTCAAACGATGAATTGAAATCAAGTTTGTACCGAGTCGTGTTCAGCACTTTTGTGTTCTGCTTGAGCGACTTTGGCGCCATAGTGGTATTTTTCATCAGGGCTTACTTTTACAAGATGAGGTCGCCAATGATTTTTGTCGTGAACCTCAACATCAACACCATTTGCTTGATGTGCTCTTATGATAATTACAAAACAAGGCTTTTTCCGATTTTGTGTTGCTTAAAAACTGAGCAAAATAGATCTATTGCGAACCCTGCATTTGAGTTGAATAAAGTTCAAAGCTCTAATACTATAACTACTGTCACAAAATAAGTTCAAGGTCGATATCAAACAAACAGGTTTAAAAATTTGAAAATTGAATTTAAGATAAGTAATTTTTATAACGTGCTAGCTTGTAATTATTTAACAAAGCTTTTTAACTAATTACAAATAATAGATTCGATTTCAAAACTTATAAACTTTATGCTAGATAAAAATATGGAAGCAAAACTATATATTTAAGTAAAAAAAACAAGCTTTATGACACTGAAGTCATACTTTTTAAGTTTTTTTTTAGTTTGTCATAATACTTTATCCTGTTCGGAATTAAGTTAAATTTGCAAAGCTTATGAGATTTTAACGGTTAATTAATATTTATCAGAAAAAGACAGAAAGTGTTGACAATTTTAGTTTAAGTCTTTTTTATATTTGATCTGTTTTATATGCTTTCTAAATGTTGTTATCAATGTCGTTATGTTGTAAAATCATAGATATTAAGATAGTTTTTTGTTCTTAATAAGAAAAATCTACACTCAAAAATTTGATCAAAGTATAGATTGCTTTTCGTAACCATGTTTTTACTCTGGACTGTATGATCGTGCATGTTAAAAACTTCTTTTTTTTCTACATTTTCTTAAACTTTAGACTTGAATATCCAAATACTTATATTTAATTAAATTGAATAAAAACAAACTTTTTCGAACTTTAATTGTGTTAACCTTAACTGGTTTACTATCAATAAAGTAAAACTTTACAGCTTGCAGTTAATTTTGCTATTATTCTATAAAAAACTTATAAATACATTTAAGTTCTATTAGTTTAATATAAATTCATTTTCAAAGCTAGCTTGACGTTTGTTTTGCAACAATTTTTATTATTATTCTTTTTAAAACTATCGAGGCTAGAAAAAAAAAAATTCTTCTCATTTGTCTGATATTGATGCTTTAAGTTAGTTTAATAAACTTGAAAAAATTGTGTGTTAAAATACTTATTTAATCTGTCTGTTACAGTTTTTTTTTCAATGGTACTCATAAAAGTTCAAAAGCTTAAATTTAAAAAAAAAGTTTCTTTTTCTATTTTTACCAAGTTATTCTTATGTAAATTTAAACAACTCAAGCTTTTATTAATGCTTTAACCTATTTTAGTTAAAGTTTTTTTTGTGTAATAAAACTACTCTTTTTATTAATGTAAGAAAGAGTAATATATAGTTTATAAAAGTATATTGAACAGAATTTTGAAATGTCAAAATAAATAAATAAATTTAGTTTCAAACGTAAAATAAACTAGTTAAATGTGAATTGAATCTGATTAAACTCAGCATTTTAAGTTGTTATTAGTTTTTAAAGAAGATACCAAATTAAATAGAGTTTAAAGAAAATACAAAATAAAAGTATCTGAAACTAGTTTTTGAGAAAATAAATTATATAATGGTAAAAATTTGATATACTTAGATTACTAAATAAAAAATAAAAAATACGAATTTTAAACTTGTTCTTAATTCACGAAAATAAGAGATAATTTATGTTTGTGTTGAATAAAATAAATCGCTTCCAAAAACCAAAAGTAACACAAAAGAAATTATAAGTAAGTAAGACTAAATAGTCTATAAGTTAAAAACGATTAGAAGTAGACAGTTATATAAGAGTAAATGATGATGATATAAGTAAAGCTTTTAAACTTGTTTTTATAGTTACAAAAAAAAAAAACGGAAAATGGAAATACACCTTTAAAAGTTTTTTTTTGGTTTTTTAATTAAAATAATTTACCTAACAATTTAACAACTAATAATAATTCTTTTATGCTTTTTTAAGATTTACAAAGTTTTCAGTATTTGAAATTAGAATTTTTTTTTTTAATCATTATGGTTTGTTCATTAGATTAATTTTAAACCTGAAAGTATATATTTTTTTCTTTAACACGTATAAACACACATTTTTAGACTTAAATAAGTTCTTTAACAAAAAAGTAAAGAATATTTTGAGTTGTTTCAAATTGTTAGAAATATCAAATAATTACTTTTATATGAAAACTCTGACCCTTATACCGCTTAAGAACTGTAAACGAATTATACAAACATCAGTAACCATCAATTTTTATCTATATACTTTAAATGAATTAAATTTAAATTTTCGTACAAAATTCCTGTAAATGTTTATATTTTCTTCAACTAACCTCTTTAATTTAAAAAAGACTTGAAACAAAAAAGGTTCACAAAAAACATATGTTGTTATATGACTTATTCACTAATTTACACAAAATTAAATCATTTTTCATGGCAACTAAAACTTTATATAACTTAACTATTTTTAATAAATAAAAAAATTTAATATGTTTAATAAATTATTTCAAACAATTCAGTAACTTTATATATTAATAATGTTTATGAAAAATAAATCATTACTCAATTGTAAATCAACCTATTCAATTGATTTTTGTTACATTATATTGCCTTTTTAACTTAGTAATACTGTGTAGCTTAACTTCATTATACATTGTCAGTTTTTTGTCATTAATTAAAGTTTTAGGGATTAATAAAACATTTAAAATGGTACTCATAGTTAAATAAAAAAACGTTCTTAAAACATAAGTATAAGTTTGAAGAAGAGTTAAACATAGTTTAAAATTGTCGTCGTATTATTCAGTTAAATTAATTGAGAATAAAAGTTTAAGAGGAAACCTGATAAGTATGATGATCTAAATTTCAAGGAAGAAGTACTTAAAAAATAACGTTCACTCGATGACCTTGGCAAAAAAAATTAAAAAAATCATTCTTCCCTTGTTAGTTTGAGGTTTGATAAAAATTACGTACTTAAAAACTTACAGTTACTTTGTTTCATCTTAAAAGTCATTTATATGTGAAATTAATAAGTCTAGCCAAACTGAATGACGTGTTACAAATAAGCTGATGTTCCAAACCTCAAGTTTAAAGCTCAAAGAAAAAAACACTCACCGGAAAACTTTGATACGAAAATTTAAATGTGTGCATTGAATTTGACATTAAGTATTGGTTTTTACGCTAAGTATTTTAAAGTTAATCGAAAAGCTTGTGGATTCAATAGACAACAAGTCTAAAAAATTCAAATAATAAGTTATAAATTGGAGAACTTTAACACAATAAAAAACTACTTATTGCGAACAGTTGTGTAAATAGAATGTGTTTTATAAAACGAACCTGTAAAGAAATAAACGACTAAAAAACGAAACTAAATACAAAATGTTTGCAGTTTTTTAACATCAAAAAGATTGAAAAGATATCGAAGCAACTAGTGAAAAGGAATATTGACTTAAAAAATATTTTGTCAAATTCATGACTTGGTGAAGGTTTTTCAACTTTTCATATTGTCTTTTGTTTTTAACTAATATTCAATGGCTCAAAAAAATTTATAACAATCTAGTTTTAACATATTTTTATGAATAAAACGGTTTTTACACATAATTTTACGTAAAGATAAAGACATGACTGTAACGATCAAAATAAATGTATAAATATTTGATCAAAAACAAAATATTAAAACTTCTAACACTCTTATTTAACTTCTTTTTAAATAAATTATTCAACTGTAGTTTTTATTTTGTAAAATTTTGAATTTTGAAAAACCAAGCAGCATATTAAAAAAAATGTTATCAAAAGTATTTTTCTAATACAACGAAAACGACGGTTTGAAAATGTTGTAAAATTTAAATTACTCTCTTAAGTAAAAAGGTAATATAAAAGTTCAACATACTAAAAATAAAAGTTAGCTGGTATGTAAACTTTAAGAAAGTTTTCTGAGTGAAGTTTTTATAATTTATTTAAAATCAGCTACTGAATTCTAACATCAAGTTAAAACCCTAAAATTAGTTAAATTTATATTAAAATTGTAGAAATTCTTGAGTAAATTTAAGAACTTCATGTCGTTACAATTATTTACAAACAACAAAAAATAAACAAAGTGATCACACGAGAACAGCTTGGAACCAGGGATGCTCGAGCATCTTGTAGTGATCACACGAGAACAGCTTGGAACCAGGAATGCTCGAGCATCTTGTAGTGATCACACGAGAACAGCTTGGAACCAGGAATGCTCGAGTATCTTGCAGTGATCACACGAGAACAGCTTGGAACCAGGGATGCTCCAGCATCTTGTAGTGATCACACGAGAACAGCTTGGAACAAGGGATGCTCCAGCATCTTGTAGTGATCACACGAGAACAGCTTGGAACCAGGGATGCTCCAGCATCTTGTAGAGATCACACGAGAACAGCTTGGAACAAGGGATGCTCCAGCATCTTGTAGTGATCACACGAGAACAGCTTGGAACCAGGGATGCTCGAGCATCTTGTAGTGATCACACGAGAACAGCTTGGAACCAGGGATGCTCGAGCATATTGTAGTGATCACACGAGAACAGCTTGGAACCATGGATGCTCGAGCATCTTGTAGCGATCACACGAGAACAGCTTGGAACCAGGGATGCTCGAGCATCTTGTAGTGATCACACGAGAACAGCTTGGAACCAGAGATGCTCGAGCATCTTGTAGTGATCACACGAGAACAGCTTGGAACCAGGGATGCTCGAGCATCTTGTAGTGATCACACGAGAACAGCTTGGAACCAGGAATATTAAAGCATATTGTGGTGATCACACGAGAACAGCTTGGAACCAGGGATGCTCGAGCATCTTGTAGTGATCACACGAGAACAGCTTGGAGCCAGGGATGCTCGAGCATCTTGTAGTGATCACACGAGAACAGCTTGGAACCAGGGATGCTCGAGCATATTGTTGTGATCACACGAGAACAGCTTGGAACCAGGGATGCTCGAGCATCTTGTAGTGATCACACGAGAACAGCTTGGAACCAGGGATGCTCGAGCATCTTTTAGTGATCACACGAGAACAGCTTGGAACCAGGGATGCTCGAGCAGCTTTTAGTGATCACACGAGAACAGCTTGGAACCAGGGATGCTCGAGCATCTTGTAGTGATCACACGAGAACAGCTTGGAACCAGGGATGCTCGAGCAAATTGTAGTGATCACACGAGAACAGCTTGGAACCATGGATGCTCGAGCATATTGTAGTGATCACACGATAACAGCTTGGAACCAGGGATGCTCGAGCATCTTGCAGTGATCACACGAGAACAGCTTGGAACCAGGGATGCTCGAGCAAATTGTAGTGATCACACGAGAACAGCTTGGAACCAGGGATGCTCGAGCATCTTGTAGTGATCACACGAGAACAGCTTGGAACCAGGGATGCTCCAGCATCTTGTAGTGATCACACGAGAACAGCTTGGAACCAGGGATGCTCGAGCAAATTGTAGTGATCACACGAGAACAGCTTGGAACCAGGGATGCTCCAGCATCTTGTAGTGATCACACGAGAACAGCTTGGAACCAGGGATGCTCGAGCACATTGTAGTGATCACACGAGAACAGCTTGAACCAGGGATGCTCGAGCATCTTGTAGTGATCACACGAGAACAGCTTGGAACCAGGGATGCTCGAGCATCTTGTAGTGATCACACGAGAACAGCTTGGAACCAGGGATGCTCGAGCATCTTGTAGTGATCACACGAGAACAGCTTGGAACCAGGGATGCTCGAGCAAATTGTAGTGATCACACGAGAACAGCTTGGAACCAGGGATGCTCCAGCATCTTGTAGTGATCACACGAGAACAGCTTGGAACCAGGGATGCTCGAGCACATTGTAGTGATCACACGAGAACAGCTTGAACCAGGGATGCTCGAGCATCTTGTAGTGATCACACGAGAACAGCTTGGAACCAGGGATGCTCCAGCATCTTGTAGTGATCACACGAGAACAGCTTGGAACCAGGGATGCTCGAGCATCTTGTAGAGATCACACGAAAACAGCTTGGAACCAGGGATGCTCGAGCATCTTGTAGTGATCACACGAGAACAGCTTGGAACCAGGGATGCTCGAGCATCTTGTAGTGATCACACGAGAACAGCTTGGAACCAGGGATGCTCGAGCATCTTGTAGTGATCACACGAGAACAGCTTGGAACCAGGGATGCTCGAGCATCTTGTAGTGATCACACGAGAACAGCTTGGAACCAGGGATGCTCGAGCATCTTGCAGTGATCACACGAGAACAGCTTGGAACCAGGGATGCTCGAGCATCTTGTAGTGATCACAAGAGAACAGCTTGGAACCAGGGATGCTCGAGCATCTTGCAGTGATCACACGAGAACAGCTTGGAACCAGGAATGCTCGAGCAGCTTTTAGTGATCACACGAGAACAGCTTGGAACCAGGGATGCTCGAGCACATTATAGTGATCACAAGAGAACAGCTTGGAACCAGGAATGCTCGAGCAGCTTTTAGTGATCACACGAGAACAGCTTGGAACCAGGGATGCTCGAGCATCTTGTTGTTGTACAAACGATCCTGCCTCCTCTTCATCAGCATGCCCCGCACAAAGTTCCTGCACAGGTTGGAGTTGTTGGGGTTCTGGAAGGTGACGTCCATGTTGACTATCTGCTCCTCGTTGGCGAAGGCGATCCTCTGCTCCAGCACGAAGTAGAGGACCAGCGATGCGGCCCACCTGTCCAGCTGCTCCCCGTTGTACGCTCCCTCCACCCAGTACTCCGGCGGGTAGCAGTTCTTCGTGCCGCTGAACAGCGTGAAGTCGTTCTTCTGTTGAGAACATTTGTTTGAAAATTTTACCCACTTTATTAGTACTAAAATAACTGTTTGTAAATTCGCAGAGCCGAACTATACGTAAATACGCAAATCTAAGTAAAACTTTTTGTTTACAGTATGGATGTCTAAACTTAACCTGTTTAAATTCAGCGCACCCGAAATCAAAAAGCTTTATTTTGTTCGTTATTGGGTTGTAAAGGATGTTTTCCGCCTTCACATCTCTATGAACCACTCCGTTATGGTGCACGAGAAGAAGAATATTCCAAAGCTGTTGTGTTATATTATAAAAATTCCAAATTACACAAAACAAAAAAAAATTCAGACAAAATCTAAAATTGTTAACCAATATAAATGACTTACATCACCAAACACTTTCCTTGCGCTTTTTTCAGGCAATGGTCCGTTTTGTGCAACGTACTTCGAAAGGTCCATGAAGTTTTTTGGTTTTTCCATGACCATTAGAAAATAAGACGGGTACTTGAACCAGTCAATAATCTTCACTACTCCTAAAGTTTAACGTTAAAAGTTGCTTAAGTTTAGTCAAGCGTAAAACTTTAGAAAAAAATTATGATTTAAACAACCTATGTTTTCTAGAATTATCTATAAAATTATAAAACAATTAAATAAACCATTATCGTTTCCATTAGTGTCAGCAGCGATCATGTGGAAAACAGTTTCCGAAGGAAGCTCGACTCCCCGATAATTCAGATTGATCGTGTTCTCATCCAGCTTAAATATTTTGACTGCCACTTCTTCCCCTGTGCTTAGGCGTACACCTTAAAACAAAAACTTAAAATTAAATCCTATGATATATTTGTAATAATGAAACATTGTACTTAGATATTAATAGTAGAACTTAAAAAATTGAGCTTATAACTTAAACAAAGCTGCCTTTCATGAGCTTGACTTTAGAAAAGTTTCTCACAAAGGCCCATTTAGTCTACAATTGTCACTATAATATTATAAAGAAAACTTTTAATTGGAACGATTTTGTGTCTAAATTTACAAGCAAACTACTGTAGTTGCTCAAAACAATAAATGAATCAATAAAAAAAAACCTGAGAAAACGGATCCTTGCCCGCCCTCACCGATCAAGTTGAGCAGTTTGTATGAGCACCTGAACCTCTTCTTTTCTGCCGAATCGATCAGTTCGTTGTCGTCGATGTGAAACTTGTTCTTCATCTGATGAGCTACGTGGAAATTGGCCGGCTGCTGAAAGTTTGGCTGCGGGACCATTCTCCCCGGCATGTTGCAACCTTGAAAATTTGGTGGATGTTGATGAATGTTCTGCAAAGCTTGTTGTCGAACAGAAGACTTGAACATTTGGTGTTGATTGGCAGCGTTGACAAACTGCAAGTTTTGCTGCGACTGATTGATTTGTTGTTTTTGAACGAATGTTTGAGGTTGATATCTAGCCGCAACACAATTCTGTTGCTGTGCCATGAGATTGTTTGCTTGCCGACGATAAACGTAATCCTGTTTTTGTAACATTTGTTGATGCATGATGTACGGATTGGATGTTACTTGGTTCGATTTAATTCTATCTGCTCTTTGTCTTAAAAAATTGGCGTTGACTGCATTTTGGTGTGCAGCTGCGTTACAATCTACATCCTGCTTGATACGCTTTGATACACTTGGCAGTAGAAAGTCACTTGGAGAAACTTTATAAGCTGGATGTCTGCACAATGCTTCGTTAACCGTCTTTTTGTTCGCATGAGCATTAGTCCTGAAACTATTTTGGACGACAGAATTTTTGTAAGTTTGTTGATTGTGAAGATTTTTTGGGTGTATTTGTTGACCGTGTAGAGCGATCTTGTTGACGTCTTGAATGTGATCATTGTTTGGAGCTACGAATCGCGCTTGCAAACCTCTGTCACTGTGAATGTTCATGTTGTGATTATTAGCAGCGAAATTATGTTTTATGTCTCCTATAGGATTGTTTTTGGTTGAGAAGTGTAAATTTTTTTGTCCAACCACCGAAAAATTTGGTTGTGGCAGACCTAGTTTTGCGTTATGTGCAACTTTCACGCTCGAACTAACCGGGTCGCTGCCAAAAGTTTCCTTGCACAGCTTTTCGAACGCGGTCAAAGTTTCCTTGTTGTGTTTGGCGGGTCCGTTGCCAGGGCGCAGGTACCCGGGATGGACCTGGTTCTGCATGGCTCGGCGGGCTGCTATGTTGGCGAGCATGCTGATTTTGCTCGTCTCCTTTCTATTGTTGACGCCTTGTTGGTAAGGCTGGTATCTTCTGCTGTCCTGCATCTTTGCAGGGTTTGTTTAATTTTAAAATATTTATATATTTTGCAGATTATCTGAGAAAACGTAAATAAACACAATGACATGCTCGATTTTTAGGTAAAAAAGTTTAGTTTTAAATAATTTTTTAATGAGGATTGCTTTGTAAATAAAATTTGTTAGATGAACGTTTAGAAAACTTAATTTCTTTTATAAACGAAATAGAGCTTGATCACTATAAAAACAATTTAAATGTTTACATAAAGAATGACTTAACTTTAGTCTATAACTATAGTTTTAATTATTTCAAAAAAGACAACATTACTTTTAACTTTGCACTCAATAAATTTAATTTATTTTTTTTTTTTTTGTTCTGTTAAAACAAAGACAAACTTTTTATAGATTATTTTATGAAAGCTTAATAAAATAAAACATGATTTAATAAGTTTAGTTTAATGGTATCTGAAATTTTTTAACTTTTTTTTGACTTTAAGAAGTTAAATACTTTAAAAAAAATTCATACTTGTTTCTTTAAAAAAAAAACAACTGTAAACTGCTATAAACTAAACAAAGTTACTTATTAAAAAAAAAAATCTAGGTATAACTAGTTTAGTTTTTTAAATTTTAGAAAACTTTAACCTCATTGTTCTAAGTACTAATTTAATTAATATATTTTTTATGACCTTAGTAATGTTGTAAAAATAAATACAAAAGATTTTTTTTTTCACATATAGTCTATAAGGCTGTCTGCTTATAAAAGTATCATCTGAAAAAATTATAAACCTAAATGCTAAACTCAATTAAAACATTATAATAAAAATACATTTAAAACATTTACTAAACAAAATGTGTTATTTGTTATATAAAAAATTACTTTGCGTGTTTTAAAAAAGTTTAATTTTGTTTAAAAACTTATACATTACTTCCGCATGAGAACAATGCTGTAGTACTTTTGCTTTTGTTAATAGTGAAAGTAACTATTTCATTGTCTTTGTTTTAAGTATAGATAATTGTTTTTTTTTATTGTTTGTATAGAATAAAGTAGTACTTATAAAAAATAGCAAAAAGCTTTCAACATTTAATACTTTAATCCAAAACTGAAATAAAGTACAACACTAATGTTTTTTAAGATATACTAATTAGCTTAATAATTATCAATTTAAAAATCTAATCTTCAGTGTTTTGTACACTCTTAAAGTTATTTTAAATTTTATAATCACCAAGTTTAAAACGCTGCTAAACCTTTTATAGAGAACTTTATTTTGAAAAGCTAGATTATAACTATTTATGTTAGTCTACTACAAAACCGCTTCCTTATTAGAATTGTGATTATAATTATATATTTTAGTAAAAATTAAATTTTCCAGAACTTTAAAAGTTAATGGTTATTTTTATAGTTTAAAAAAAAAGTTTAAGTTACAAAATAACGTTTTAATCATTTTTCAATTTAATTATATATATACCTAATTTTTTTTTTTTAACTTACAAAGGTAACTTTAAAAAAAAACAAAATTTCAAACTATATCTAAAAACCTGGAAAAATAACTAATGTTGTTTTAAATGTTGGCTTATCTAGCCTGCAGAAATTATTTTACAATTGTTTAATTTAAGCTGTTACTTACTGTCTTTAAATTAGAGGTTGTATTTGTTTTTACCAAAATATGTATATTACATGCTATAATTAACATTTCAAAAACATTTACAAGTCTTCCTAAAAACATATATTTTAAGCCAAATTTAAAAGCATCTCAATATATACTTTTGAAAACAAAAGTTTTATTCTAAAAAGTATTCTTTTTGTAGACTGAAAAAGAAAACAACAATAGACTAGCATAACTAGTTGCACGTATTTGTAAAAAATCTCTGATACCAACGAACTATACTTGAATTATTAAGCTAAAACACATTTTGCTTTATACAATTTAAAAATTGAAGTAAAAAATTAAAACTTGGATATTTTTTAACCTTTTTTATTTCGAACTTAACAAACCGTAGCTTCTTTGTTGAATTCTAACAAAGAACTTTAATTTTTTTTATTTTATCTTTGTTTTCTAAATAGATATTAGCTTTGTAAAAAGCTTATATTATTATGTAAGCTTATAAGCTTACATAATAAACATTTTGTAAACATTTTTTAACAGTGACATAGGTTAATTAAAACCAATAGTTAGAAAATCACTTAATGAAACATTAAAAAAAACATTTTTGACTAATAATCATTATTTTTTTTAGTTTTTGACTTGGTTAAGAATACTGGTAAAAAAGTAAACGAAAATTAGCTTCAAATTTTTTCTGATTAACTTTAAGTTTAACACTATAACTTTATATCAAATTAACACTAGAATATTCTTTTTTGCAAAATGACTTTCTAACAAATTTACATTAAAATAAACTGCCTTGTTTTCGAATGTTATTTATAAAATCTCTTACTTGAAATTTAGTTAAAACTAATTTCATTGTTTTTACATCAAAACAGTTTGTGCGCTTTGTTAAATTTTGTGTTTAACTTAAAAGTATTAAACTTATAATATAAAGTTAAAAAACAGTACATAGCATTATAAAAATTAAACACTTAAGTGCATAATATTTTTACAATTTAAATACGTATTTAAAAGCTATTTCCTTAGCTTAATAGTTTCATTCGCTACTAGTAATTATGTAGTATAAATAACATGAGCTCAATAATAACTTACATTCAAAACTGTTAGCTAATTCATTTAAAGTAACTTTTGTATTTCTTTGATTTTTTAATTAAAAATTAACAAAGTATAAATCAAATAACTGTAAGCAGTGTATATACTGTATTGTTTTAAAACACAATTTATTTATTAGCTAATCATTTAAAAAACATACCAGTTATTAAAATCACAATCGAAATTTGCTGATTATAACCTAAAATAAATCTATTTAAAATCTATATTTAAATGAAACTTTGTAATAAAAAAGTATGTTTGTAAACTGAAATATCAGTTTAGAGTACAATAGTTCAATGTTTTAACAAACTTATAGTTTTTATTGTCAATTTACAACAATATCTTATAGTTACTTTGTTTACTTTTGGTAGTTTTTGTCTGATCTTTAGTGTTTTTGTTGACTAAAAAGCTGGAAACTTAAAACGTTTAAACAAACAATTTTGTTTTTTCTAACAAGATATGTAAAAAAATTTCGTTCAGTGAAAAAAACTTGGACAAAGAAAACAAAATGTAGTTGTTTCTAGTTTGACTACTACTTTGTGAATCTAAATTTAAAACAATAAACAACTTTAGCAAGTTTGTAACAATATAAAAGCTATATTTAGTAAAAATCCTATAGTTTTTTTATTAATTTTTCAAAACTATCTTGACTGCCATTAATAACTTATTGCTATCAATATTTATTAAAGTAGAATAATTTTGACTCTTTAGTAAACGTTTTTTTTCTTTAGCTAAAACAAAAACTATCTGACTGTAGTAAATTAAAAATAGTTGGTTATTATAACTATAAAAATAAATTTATTTTCTTGCTTTTGTTTATACAAACTTTTCACATAACTAACTTTTTATAAAAGTCTGTTTTTTTTACACTTTTGTGAAAAATGACACAAGCTAAGTATTTTATAAAAACAATTTATTAAAACATAAATTATATTGAAATTTAATTTGTTAAAACAGCTAGCTTCTAATTTAAAAAAACTGTAAAAAAAATTATGTTAATGTTTTATAATGACTATCTAAAACACGGTTATTATAAAATACCAGACAAATTAGTTTTTTAATTTACTGACACTGTCGATCTACAATTTTACAACAAATTAAACTAATTTGTATGTAAAACATTGTACTAATTGTAGTTTATTATATGCAAAAACAAATAACTTGCAAATTAAAACATCAAATTTTGTTGAAGATTGCTTAATGATAAGTATTGAAATTTTTACAAATTAGGCTTTAAAATTTAGTTTCATAAAAAAAAAGCTAAAATCACTTGCTTTAGCAAAAATGTTAAAAACAAATAAATAAACGTCTAACTTGTAGAAAAATAACATACATATTGCTTAAAAGTTTAAACTTTGTCAAAGGGTTTTGTTTTTAAAACTACTAACAGTTGTTTTTCAACGTAACAAAATTTTTATCTATATGTAAAGTATTAAAAGCAAATGTTATTTTGATAAATATAAAACAATTAATGTATTGTTAAAATTTTCGTGTAATAGCAATATTTAAAGTACATTTACATTGAAAAAAGTTAGTTTGTTAAGTAAGTGTATACTTATAAAAACACCGTAAGTAGAGTCAAGCTATTAAGACACTTAAATAAAAAAGTAACAAAATACTTGAAAACTACAAAAAACTAAAACTAAAAGCTAAAATAAAAAACATTAAAAATCAAAAACACGTAAACACGCTTCTCTTAAAAAACTGTAGTTAACAAATTAATAGATCTTAACAAATAAAAGTTTAATTAGTGCTAAATTGAAACTACAACTTCTTAGAAAGACACCAATTAAGTAATTTTCAAGTAATTAAAGTCATTTACAAAAGTTTAACAGAAATTCATGCTTTTATATTTTTTGAAATTTTACATTGCCAATGTTTTATTTAGTCGTAAAACAAAAGACATTAAAGTCATAAGAAAGTTGTTAGTTGTAAAACAAATTTTCTGAATAACAATTTTATGAAAACTATTTTAAAAATTTGCAAACGTGGTTTTAAGTTTACAAATAAGTAATTTTTATATTGGCAACACTACGTTAGATTTATTTTGTTTAAGCTTTTACAACACTAATAAAGTTTTTGTAAACTGATCTTTGAAAATTTTAATTAAAGCTTAAAGTTTTTACGTTAGCAACTTCAATAACTTTATTAAAAATTTGTGAAAAATAATTTTTTAATTTTACTTTATCAAAGTAGTGATCATGTAGTTATAAACAAAACTAGACTATTTATGTTAAATGATATTTGCGTTCATTATTTAGTCAATCAATGAAACTTTTAGAAAAACTTATCAAATTACAAAATAGTTCCTAGAGAGAATTTAAACTTTGTCTTCTCTTGTTGCCAGTGTTTAAAGCAGGGGTCGGGCAAACGCGCCCCGCGGGCAATCTGCGGCCCACGTAGGGTAAATCTGTGGCCCGCGAGCATATTTTTATCTATGATGGAATGAGGCCCGCGAAAGAAAAATCTGCGGCTCGCGACCATGTAAATATGGCCCGCCGAACGAAGCTATTTTTCAAGTCGGTTTTTCTTCGGTAAAATGATGTAACTGATTATTTTTTTATTTTAAGTCCCTGGAAAACGCTTAAAACTAATTAAAAAACTTTACTGGTTAGACTTAGAAATGTTAAAAAGACAGATTGGCTTTTTTGAAAATTTTTTTTTTTGCTTTAGATATAACTTCCTTCTTTCAACAGCAACTGGTGAGTTAAAAATAATTTTTAATAGCACTCGGACTCAGTAAGTTATTTATGAAATACATGTTAGATAAATCAACTAAATGCGAACTTTTTCTATTTTGTACAAAAGTAATGCACAGTAATGAAGTAAAAATTAATTTCTTTAAAACTTTGGTGTTTTGTTTAGCATGTAATCTATACCTAGTCTTCAAATAGATGTTTCCACTGTGTACTATATTTATATGTACGCCAAAACGTTCAAAATATCATAAAATAAAATGATACAAGGTAAAATTGTTTGTTTTTTGATTTTTTTTACAGAAGCTTTTTATGCTCTTATGCACACTAAGGTGCTTAAAATACGGTGATTTTTGACTTTTTAGCCATTTTTTTAGTTATAATTGTAAATACCATAAAAAAAACACAATGTGTAAAATTTCAGATTATTTAAAAAAAAATTCATCTTGACGGAATTGGATTTTCTAAAAACCACCCAGATGCAAACTGTATAGGGCCTAAAAAATGCGACCCTAGAGTTTTTAGTTGGATTTTTTTACATGTGGTAATTGTCACATAAACACATGTGCCCAATTTAAGACTAGTTAAAGAAATTTTTATGGAGGCACTTCTAGATTTTTAAAAAAAAAAAATTCAGTTGATATTTTTTAATTCTAAAATCTCCGACTGGGTTTTGATCATCAGGCTGATGAGTGGCAAAGAAAATTTATGGTATATGTCTTGGCAGTTTACAGTTTTGGTTTAAATTATGTTTAAAAAAAAATCCTGAAGGTGCTATGAAGTAAAATTGTAATTATATTAAGTGTACATTTAAGTTTAAAAAACGCACACTGGCTTTAAAGGCAACTGCATTTAAACCAAAAACTTTTTTGAAGTGTTTTAATTTTCAGTAATAACTGGTTCAACCTTTGTTTTAGTTACTATAAAAAAATTGCCTTAAAAGTGTGTAAGCCCTGATTCTCGTAAACTTGAATAGCAATTTAAGTATTTTATAATACACTTAAACTTTATTTTATAGAACAGCGCTGTACTTAATTATGCCTTTCATTTTAATAAAAATATACGAAACTAAGTTTACTAAGAATAAGAATATATAATAACCGAGTATTAATGGCCTGATTTTGTGTTTATATTCTTTCGAAGGGTTAAAAACAGCACAAAAAAAAGATTTGTAATTTATTTTGCATATGCTATGGTTACCACACAAAAAAAACGAGCTTTCACAAAAAAAAAAACAGTAAGAAAAAGATTGTAAAGCATAAAAAATAAGCTAATTAACTATGATTAACACTTTTTAAGATTATTTTTTGTTTTTTCTCAATTATTATGTAAAAGTTTTTTTTTTTGTTTAACTCGTTAAAGGATTTAGTATTTAACAAAAGTCATAGGTTTTAGCGTTGCTATACTATAAGAAATTCTCAGACTTGTGTTTAGTTTTGTATAAACCAGGCTAGCTTTTATTAGTAAGAATTGTTTTTTTTATTCAGGCTATTTAACAATTTTTACTTAAATGAAATGAACAAAATAAGTTTTTAACTGATTAGTTGTTAGAAGTTTAAAACAAATCATGCTTTTGTCTTTCTTTAGTTAATAAAGCACTAATATATTGTCATAGGGTTGCTACATATTATTAAATGTGTTAAGTTTTCTAAATAGTTTATAGTTAAAGACCTAAGTATATTAGTCAAGTAAATTTTAGTTTAATTAAAGTGTAAAGTTTAAAAAAGCCTCCTGCGTATAGCTAAAAGTCATTTTTGTTAGAAAAGTAAATAAAAGTAAGTACTTGAATAAAACTTAAAAATGTTTTATTGTTTGTGACTAAAACTAAAACCTAAAGACTATTGAAATGTGACTGAAACTAAAACTGTGGCCTGCGAAAAATATGAGACTTGAAATTTGGGCCGCGAGCACCAACTGCCTGTCGATCCCTTGTTTAAAGTTTTGTTAAAAACTTAAGTTATTTTGCAACGGTTTAAAAGAATCTTCTTCATTAAACTCTACCAGTGTTAAGATACGCGATTTAAAAATTGTAGTAAAATGAGTAGAATTTGTGTACTTTTGTTTTATTATACAAGTATAAGAAGTTGAAGCTTAAAAACTATAAAGCATACTTAATTCTTTATAATCTTACATAATTAAAGTAGGTAGAACATTAAATATTTCTACTATTTTACAGAGCAATTAGTAAAAAAAATAATTTGGTAGAAGTATTAAATTTAATTTATTTGATTAAATAAAAAAAATTAAATAACTAAATAGTTTTGTTTTTTACTATATTTGTTAAATAATTTATTAAATTCTAAATAAAAATATTAGTACGTGCGTTAAATAAATTATTAAAACTCATTTAGTTTAGGTTTAAAAGAATCTGATAAATAAAACATAATGATTCAACAAAAGAATTCAAATTTTATTGTAAAGTTTTGAAGCCTTAAAAAACCTTAATATAAAATTTACTAGTCTAAGTTGTGAATAAAGATATTTTTATGAAAATTTTACATATTTCATTATTTCGTAACTGTATAAGTAAGTTTAAATCATCGTCATTAACTTTTCTGCAATTGTGTAATTCTTGTAGTTTTAAATTTATATTACTATTTAGCCTAACGTTGACTCACAATTTTTTTTTCTGTTTATCTAGTCTTTGGGTAAAAAATTTAATGATTTAACAAAAACATAAACAATTTCGCAATTTTCATCGATTAAGAACAAAGCTAAAGTTTGTAACTTGTCTGTAAACAACTCTGTAAACCATTAACTAAAATATTAATTCCAGCTACTTTTAGTGGCTTTTAATGCATGTACTAATTTTTAATACTCAATTTCTTCTTTTCAAATTAACCTACAATGCTGAGATAATAATAAACTATTTTAATGAACGTCAAACAACAAATTATTTTCTTTTGACAAGTACAGTAAGAATATTTTAGTTTTAAGTGTCTCAAATCTTCCATTGGTTGTGTGCTTTTATTTTAAACTTTTATTTAAAACTTTTGACAAATAAAAAGTTTTTTAAGAATAAATAATTTAGTCCATTTTCTATTTTAACTTAAGCCAAAACCATAATTTTTTGTAGTACGTGCAGAAAAACATTACTTTTGTTTACATACCAGTACTTTTAGTAATCTCTTTGGTAACACCAATTTTCAGAGACTTTTAATTATTTTTTTTATAATTTAAGTTTAAGAAGTAATGATCTCTTTGAGCGCAATAAACTGTTCGCGCAATAATATTTATAAAAAGTCAAGCAGCATAAGCAGATGACCTACAACTAATAATGGTATGCAGTAATAAAATTAAAAGATGTTTAAGCTTAAAACAGAGTAACTTGGGGAAAAAAAAAACTTTTACTTTAAGCATTTAAAGTTTAATGAAAATTATTGAAAAAAAAAAAAAACAGATTAAAATCATTTACCACACGTTTTTTTTTGAATTTATCTTATCAGTTTAACGCATAAATATCAGCCGAATTGCAAAAACAATACTTTTTTCAGCCTCGATAGCTTTTCAAAATAATAATGTACAATATTTTAATAAAAAAACTCTAGGTTAAATTTCATACTCATGTTAAGTTAAACTTATGCAATCTGAAATAGATAATATTAAGTCGACTTTAACTGCAAAATTATTAAGATAAAATAAAATAAAAGTTCGACAACAACTTATATTTATACAACTGGGTTAAAATTAAATATTTAGAAAAAAAATAGTATAGAATAAGATATGTTGAAAAATTAAGTTTAAAAAGAAATTGGAAAGTGTTGTTATTTTCTTTTTAACGTGCAATTACGCACAAAATAATACTGTGGTCAATAAAAGCAAACTATAAAGCTCAAAATCCTTTGACAACTTTTTGATCGTTTATTTATTTGTTGTGTTGAAAAAACTGTTATACTACCTGTGATTTTTTTGACATAAAGTCATTAAAATAACAACATGTTAATAGGATAATTTGCAGTTTAAAATTAAACGATTTCAGTTTTTAATGACTTTTTATCATTTTTTGATATAAACAGTTATCGTTTAAATTTAAATGTCTATTATTGATTGCGTATTTTTTAGTGATTATTTAAAGTTTCTGTTTTTTAAGTAACAATATATTCGAAGTCAATAGAATAATAATTTTGTGTAAAGTTAAAACAACATTAATTTGAAATTTTGCTCAATGTAAAAAATATTTATTTAATATTTGTTTTTCATCTGTTTGAAGCTGTTTGTTTGATATCGACCTTGAACTTATTTTGCGACAATAGTTTTCACTCTAGAATTTTGAACTTCTAACAACTCAAATGCAGGGTTCGCAATAGATCTATCTCGCTCAGTTTTGAAGCAACATAAAATCAGAAAAAGCCTTGTTTTGTAATTATCATAAGAGCACATCAAGCAAATGGTGTTGATGTTGAGGTTCACGACAAAAATCATTGGCGACCTCATCTTGTAAAATTAAGTCCTGATGAAAAATACCACTATGGCGCCAAAGTCGCTCAAGCAGAACACAAAAGTGCTGAATACAACTCGGTACAAACTTGATTTCACTTCGTCGTTGGAAATTGTTGTGTTGTTCATTCGCATGCAGTGGTTGAAAATAGGTTTGACGATTTCAACTAGAATAACAGTTTAAAAAATTACCAATAAAAGGTAGTAAATGCATTTGGAATAAATGTAAATTCCTACTTTCAGACTCCGATTGAAGCAGTTTGTAGTGTCTTTCTGATAAATGGAGAAAGAAACGCAGTCGAATATAGTCTGCAGCACCGATATTACAACGATGACTATTGAAAACCAGTAGACCTTATTTGCAGCAATTAGGGAGATTCTTTTGTTGATTGTTTTGTAACTGTGTGCAAAAATCAAGTTGCAAAAGCATCTGTTGGCTGCAATTGTGGTTTTGTATACTAATGGCGTTATTTTATTTTATCAAAATTTATTTTAATCTTTTTAATGTAACACCATACAGATAGTTTTAAACAGAATAAATAATTCATAATAATTTAATTGTAAAAATTTCAAAACAAAAATCTAAACACCCAGCATGACCATGCATAATAAAAAAAAAAATTC
The DNA here is from genome assembly GCF_965202585.1 of Thalia democratica. NCBI lineage: Eukaryota > Metazoa > Chordata > Thaliacea > Salpida > Salpidae > Thalia > Thalia democratica. The sequence continues at coordinate 21,343,814 of NC_139173.1, read as the reverse complement.
ATACAAAATTCATAACTTAATTTAATTATCTAATTTTTGATTAATTACGTAAAATATTACGTTAAAAACAAACTTAAAAACAAATTTTAAAAAATTATATTGTCATAAAATATTACTGTTGTTAAAAATTTAAAATACTTTTAAAAAATTTTATAAACGATATTTTTTTTTCACATTGCCTTTTAAAATCTTTATATACAAACTATAATCTTTTATTTCACATGATTAATGAAAAAAAAACATGTAGATTTATTAACTTGAAGGTTATTTACAAAAAAAAGCTTATTTTACTACCGAAGTGAGACATCATATACGTAGTAATTTCTTAACCGTTATTGACTGTTTTTATATATTCACCATCTACACTTTATAGTAATGAATATTTTATGTTAGACATTGTTTATCATATAAAAGCAGTTACTCTGTAACTATATAAATGACTTTTAAGATGAAACATATTTACTGTAAGTTTTTGAAGCACGTAGTTTTTTTCAAATCTCAAACCAACAAGGGCAGAATGATTTCACTAATTTCGTTGCCAAGGTCATTGAGTAAGCGTTATATTTTTATCAATTGTTCTTCCTTGCAATTTAGATCACCATACTTGCCAGGTTTCCTCTTAAGCTTTTTTTCTAACTGAATGATACGACGACAATTTTAAACTACATTTAACTCTTTTTCAAATGTGTACTTATGTTTTTTAAATATTCATTTCAAAAATTTCACTTAATGACAACAAGCTGACATTAATTAATGAAGTAAAGCTACACAACATTTACTATGTGTAAAGGCAATATAACGTAATGAACATCATTTTAATAGGTTGATTTACAAGTGAGTGATGAAATATGTTTTATAAATTTTATTGATAAAGAGTTACTGAATTATTTAAAATAATTTAATAAACAATGTTAATTTATATAATGTCTTAGTTGTTATGATAAATGATTTAATTTTTTCCAAACTAGAGAACAAGTACAATAACAAAATATTGTTTTTTGTAAACCTTTTTTGTTTTGACTACTATTTTTTATTTAAAAGGTTTGTTACTAAAACAGAAACATTTACAGAAACTTATACTTAGTTTTCTAAAAGAAAATAGATAAAAATTGACAGTTAATGATGTTTGTATAATTCGTTGACAGTTCTTAAACGGTGAAATGTTCCGAATTTTGTTAGAATAGTTTGATACTTATGACAATTTGAAATAACTCAAAATATTTTATTACTTTCTTCTTAAATAACTTATTTAAGTCTAAAAAAAGTATGTTTATACGTGTTAAAGAAATATATATATATATACTTTTAAGTTTAAAATTAATCTGATCAACAAACCATAACAATCTTAAAAGTCTTATTTTTTATTTTACTGAAAACTTTGTAAACCTTACAAAAGCCTGATAGAAGCCGTTATACTCATCATAGTTTAAAACTACTCTGAAAAAAAACGTTAACACTTGGAAGATTCAAAAGCTACTTACGTTTACTTACTAAATTAAAAGTCAATTTTTGAAAATAAAGCATTTTTTAGTGTTTAAAAGGTAAAATAATAGTAAGTTAGTTTTTATACGTTTCAGCTTTAATAAACACTAACGATATCAGTAAATTTAAAACAAGTGTAAATAGATATATTAAGAACTAAAAACTTAAGTTGATAGAACCTGTTTTTTCATATAACATTAATTTTAGTTTTCGAAAATAGACTGGATTAAATTTATTAGCAATAAAACAACGAAAAAGTTTGTTTTAATGCCTAAGACCAAAAAAACTATCTTTTTATACGATTTTCAAAAATATTAAGCACAACACAAAAATAATATATATTAACATGATAAAACTGGACATACTTAGTTTAAGGTTATTAAATTCATTCTAGTTAATTAAAGATGAATTTTAAGTTTCCATATTTTTTCTTAATTAACACCGTAAAAACGTATCTACAACGAAATAACAAAACCTAAAACTTAAATAAAATCCTACTTTTAGCTACAAATTATCAAGAGCTTCAACATAATACGCAATAATTTAACCATTTTCTTCGAATTTTTAAACCTTCATCGTACTTTAAACAAATATTAACACACATTCGGCTTATTAAGACTTTGCTTATACTTTAAGTTTGTGTTGTTAGTAAACGCCATACTTATGAAGTTTTATATTTATAGTTTTATCAGTATGCTTTTATTGTATTATAATTATAAAAATAAATTAGTTTTTACTTCAGATTACTTTTATTTGTTATCTTTAACTAACAAATGTATAAATGTTTATAATTGAAATATATTTACAATACGGCAATTTTGTGTAATACTTCTTTATTACTTATTTTTATAGTAAACAATAAACAATGAACTTTACCACAAGATCAACAACAGCAGCATCCGAGACAATCCTACGACCGGTTTTGTCCTTATTAGGACTCATCAGGCAGGAATAGTCACGAGAAACCGCTATTGTGATCTTAAAAAATTGTTGTTGTTGATCTTGCGGTAAAGTTTATTGTTTATTATCGATGGCATATAACATCTCAACTTTGTTGACGATGGCCGAAATAAATACTGGCTAAAACTTATCAAACGAGCGCAGACTATAATCTCACAACAAGCTTACAATGTCTGAGACGTTGGGCTGTGAATGATTTAGCTGTGTCATTTTTTCAACTTTACCCACAAACGGTCGCTTCAGTACTTTGTACTAAGCCCGCTTGTTTAAGATCACAATAGTGGTTTCTCGCGACTATTCCTGCCTGATGAGTCCTAATAAGGACGAAACTGGTCGTAGGATTGTCTCGGATGCTGTTGTTGTTGATCTTGCGGTAAAGTTCATTGTTTATTATCGATGGCATATAACATCTCAACTTTGTTGACGATGGCCGAAATAAACACTGGCTTGTTTTTATAGTATAGTTTGTTAAATAATACCTTTATTTTTATATCGTACAATAAATTTATAACTTAAGAAACTTTTTGGTTTTTTTTTAAACTCAAGTATTTTACTATTGTATCCAGAAAACGTAAACATGTTACTGATATTGATATTGCTGCTTATTGAACCAAAACTATAGTTGAACAACAATTTAATTTAATTTATATCAGATTTTAAATGATCCTCTTTAAAGAAATTAAAAAGCCATAGCCCCCTTCAACAAGGTTACTCAAAAACTACCATAAAAAACCTAAGATTTTTTTTGCTCTAAATCGACAACTCCATAATATCTAGTATAAGTTTTAGTTATTCCCTCATGGCTCCCTGTGGCTCCTTTACATCTCATGCTCCCCCCTTTGGCCCCTTTATGTCTCATGGCCCTTGGAATATCTGTCATAGCCCACTTTGGGAAACCCTGGTTTAAATAAATACCTTTATCTAAATTGACTTTTTTTTTTATTAATAATACCTGTGTTTTCTCTACACTAACTTCTAAAATATTTAATTATTTTATCAACTTTGTAAAAAAAAAATGTTTCTAATTTAGCTTTTCAAAGCACCTACAATTTCGGCTAAAAGTTTTAGTCCTTCTTATTTAAACATAAACGACGCTTAAAGTGGTCAAAAACTTTTCAGCATTTTCATAAGAATAAATTCTTCTCATATACTTTTAGAGGGCTTCTACTACAGTTTATATAACGTGCTATAATGAATTTTCAATTGTTTTAAAGGGTCAATGAATCAGATTTGCACTCTAATAATTAAAATTACATCAACTATGATTCAAAAAATCAAGTATACCTGAAAAAAAGTGTTATTTCAGCCTACTTTTGGTAAATAGAAATATTAAAATGTTTTTTTTTTGTATGTTGCTGTTTTTAATTATTATAAGTATGCACAGTTACACACTATTTCTAAATACTATATAGTTTTACTCTAAAATTTTAGTTAAGTTATAAGCTAACAATTTTTTTTTTTTAATAAAGTTGTATTTTGTCTTGACTCTTACAATATACTTCTTTTATAAACCAATAAAGTTTAGCAAAATATCGTGCACATTAACTTCTTTAGTTTAGTCCAAAATATGTACATTCTTCTGTATGTAACAAGACTTAAAAGTATACTAATAATAATTAATTCTTTAAAATTTAAAAAAACTTAAGCTTATATCATTTTATATAAAACAATTTTTCAATTTGGCACAAACATTATTAATTTGTTATAATTTCAATAAAGTTTAACTGTGTTTAACTTATATATTCGATAAATCTTTATTAATTCGATAAATTTTGCCGCTTATTCAGAAGTAAGTCTTTATCTTCTGCTGCAATTACTACTCTTTCTGTATTGCAAGTTGGGCAAATTCTACTTACTCCGTTGGATGCATGTTTGATCTTTGAAACAATACTCCACTCCATGTTTGGCCTTTTACCGTACCTGTGAAAAAAGCTCCAGACATAATCCGATAAACGCGTGCTTTGTTTTTTATTTATATTTTTAAAAGTATGTTTATGGTTAGCATATCTATCCTTGAAACTACCTGCTGTACTTCCGATATAAATTTTATCTGGGCCCTTACTTGCAACTTGGGCCCTTACTTGCTTTTTTCACAGGTATGGTAAAAGGCCAAACATGGAGTGGAGTATTGTTTCAAAGATCAAACATGCATCCAACGGAGTAAGTAGAATTTGCCCAACTTGCAATACAGAAAGAGTAGTAATTGCAGCAGAAGATAAAGACCTACTTCTGAATAAGCGGCAAGATTTATCAAATATTTGTCCCTACAACCGACGATTCTACTTTAAATAACTCTGTCTACTTATGTACTAATTTATTTCACAACACTCACATTACAATCATAAAACACTTGCAATTTTAATACTTCATATTTTTAAGCTGTATAAATTATTGACCAATTTGTTAAATTTATTATGACGTTACATTTCTGTACAACTCAATTTAATTTTCATTTTAAAAACTTGCCTATTCTTAGAGCTTTTTGAGGTTAGTGCCTACTTTTATTAAATTTGTATTTTTTTGTAGACAATTTTATAATTTTATGTTTTTATCCCAAAATTTGTTTTTAAACCATAAAGTTCATTTATAGTTACTACCTACATAAACACTATACATAATTATACATGCTTTTTCTGCTTTTTTTCTAATGTGTGTTAATATTTTATAGACTCCGTAGATCTGTTCTTAAATTTATTTGAGAGCAGTGAAACGCCGTTAGTTGAAATAAAGTTTTAGCACAATAACATCTGTGGTATTTATTCCGATAAGCTTAGCTTATCAGGATCTCCAGGATTTAACGCCTTTTAACGTTACATCTTAAAATAATGATTTTTAAGACCAAACGTTTACTCATATTCAAAAATTTTCCCCTAAACAGTTAACATACATAATACGCCTCTAGTGGTCAAAAATCAATTATAAATTTCATTGAGAATAAATTCTCTTCGTATATATTAATAAGGCTTCTACTACAACTAAACTTTGTCCTATCATGAATTTTCAATTATTTTGAAGAGTCAATGAATCAGATTCGGGCTTTAATAAACAAAAAGTACTAGTTTCATAACCACAGATGTTTATTTATAATACTGGTTATGTTTACAGTCTTAAATATGTAGTCTCCAAATACTTAGCTAAACTACGTGTCTTACTTACTAGTAGCTTACAGTACTAAACTTACAAATATTGGTCTTACTTAAAGTAACTTGTTCCTAAGTTATGAATAAAACACACTGTGAATTAATTTCAAATAGTTTTTTATATAGTAGTAAATATTTTAACCTCAAAAAATAACTGTATCAATTAGAAAACAAGTAATATTACAAAGCATGCAATGTTACTAACAGTCTTGACTTGACGAAATAATCATTACAATAAGTATTCTCACGGCGTTAAAGCTCAGACTAAAACTAAGTGTTCTGGTCGGTTGTCATTGTATATACTGTTCTTCACTGGGCAATGTGTATTTTCTTCAATGTAGTTTATACTTCATAGGCTTGAGCTTAATAATGCGTTGATCATTCGAACTTGGTTTATCGTAAACGCTACAGTAGCAGAACAATATATAAGTACATAACGCGAATTTGAAAGACAGCCGCCGATATACACGCAATGGAAAAAAAATAACTCCTTCGAGTAAACAATGTTGTTTATGGAGTTTGGAAAATTGTTTTGAGAATGCTGAAAGAATATTTTTATCTTTACATCTGTTTTTAGTTCTGAAACAAGTTCTTTCTAAAAAATATTTAAATATGCATTCCTTTGACAGTCTAACTTAACTATAAGAATTTAAATACTTGAAAAAAACTAATTGATTCATAACAATGTTGACAAATGAAATCAGTATAAATTTTAATATGTATCTTGCTACTTATAATTAAGATTTTGCATTAGTTGTATTCCTAAATAATTTATACATAAAAAAGTAATTTGTTAGAAACTATTATGCTAAATTGTTTATTGAACCACAAGCTTTTAGTTCTAGTTTTTCTTAACTCTAATTAAAAGTTGTTTTTTATTTTCTGTCTTACTTTTTGATAATTACCTTAAAAAATACTTACTAAATCATGTTTATGAGTTTTCTTTTATTTTAAAACAAAAAATGAACAATACTTACATATATGATAACGTTTTAAAACATTTTTATTTTTTGTTAAATACTAAAAGTTTATTAGTTTAAAGATCAATCATTACTTAATTGATTTAATAAATTTTAGATACTTTTACTTTTTACCAAGCACTAACAATTTATTTTTGAGAAAAAGTACTTAGCTGCAGAATATTTCTTTAAAATTTTTTTTTTAAGATTAAGTAAAGTTATACTGTACAATTTTTTTTTAGAATAACTTGTTAAGCAATAGAAATTTTTAAGTTTTTTATAATTTCACAACAATATGTCTTAAAAAGTTTATTTTGTTTGTTCATTGAAATAAATTTAGTTTTGTAAAGTCCAACATTATTATTACAGTATTGCTTAATTCAATAAATATAGAATTATTTACAATCTAAATTAAATATTAAACTTGGTTCAAAATAAAATAAAGTAAATTTTAATAATAAACAGTAATGTTTTTTTTATTGTTTATGGGTTTGAAAACTACGGTCCGCGAGCAGGTAAATCTGGTCAGCTAAACCACAAATTGTTAAAACTTACACTAAATATTCTTGGGTGTAAAATGAAGATTAAAACAGATTAAGTAGTGACTAAAAGTACAACTGCAGCCTAAATTATACGCCTGTTAACCTATTTAATTTACATTGCATACTAGACTATTCGACATTTTATATTCTAAAAGTTTCCAAGTAGTTTGTTTATAATGTTTAATTATTTCAATTGATCCTAATTAAGGTACTGTATTGACAGGTGTAGTCGAAAAAAATTACAAAAAACAATTTTTATGAAATATTTGTTAATAAATTTCTCAACAAAAGTTCATAATAACACCACGCTTAAGTGCATTATAGTCTTTAATTTGTATGAACAGTTTCGACCACATAATACATTTGTTATGTTGTTTAAAGCTTCGTAAATACATTAGTAAATAAAAAGCTCAGACTTATTTAGTTTCTTTGCAATAACCTAGTTTATTTATTTGTACAAAAAAGATAACTAAAACTACAATTTGACCGAGAGTAACAAAATATCATTTAATTAAATAACTTCTAAATATGTTACATAAATATATTGTTTTATTTGAAATAACTACTTAGAAAAACTGTGTTAACTCTTAGGTTGTTTTGTTACAAAATCTGTTATAAGAAATAGATTAGTCTTTATTTGTACAAAGCAACCATCTAATTATTAACTAAAAATATACTAAATCTAAAATATAGGTATAGTATTTAAAACGGGAACAGCTCAAAATTTTGCGAGGGGACTAAATTGCACGAAGAGTTAATTTTGCACGAAGATACTTTTGCAAGAAATCAATTTTGCACGGAATGTCATTTTTGAACGAGAGTAAAAGAGTTATATATAAAAAAAAGAAAAAACTAAACTAAAAGATAAATTACTAAAAAAACAACAAGAAAAAAAGTTATTGAACGAAGGTAAGGGTTAGGGATAACAGTGATAGTAAAAAAAATAATAAATTAATAAAAAAATACCGAGGGTAAGGGTCAGGGTCAACAGTTATAGTAAGAAAAAAATAAAAATAAAAAATACTAAAAAAAAATTTAATTAATGAAAAAACCAAACACCATTAAACAAAAAATTCAACCCGTGCGAAATTGTCTGCTCGTGCAAAAGTGTCTTCGTGCAATTTTGTATTCGTGCAATTTAGCCCCCTCGTGAAACTTTGTCGACTCGTGCAAAATTGACACCTACCTATTTTAAAAATAGTTATCTTTAATTTTTATTTGACTGTTTTAATTTCTAACAAGTTTAAGATTCAAGTTAATGAAGTTTTTTTAAAGAACTGAAATGGACATATTTTATAAAAATAGGTTATTTGTAAATGATTTGAAATTTTAATTTTTAAACTCTTTGTGTTTTTGATATTTGCTTAACTTAATAAAGTTTATTCCAATAAAAAATGTTCTTGTCTGTTTAAAAAACTACAATTTATACATTTATATATTTAAAATTCAGATACAAACAACGCCTCTAGTGGTCAAAAAACTGTTCATTATTTTTATGAGAATAAGTTTTGTTGGTATATAATCAAAATGCTTTTAAAAACTTAAACTTTCATGTAATATATTTTTCAAATATTTTGAAGAGTCAATGAATAAGATCGGGCTCTAATAAACAAAAAATAAACACTGGCAGCACTAAGACAACTAACAGCTCAAAATAGCATATGGCCTTTATACATAAATTAAATAAATGACATATTTATAAATCTTAATTTTTTCCTTGCTTTCTTTGTATGTTGGAATGATAGTTAATGTTTTGCATTAAATGTATTGAACAAGCCTAGTTTTTCTTGAGTTGCTTCAACTCGCTGCTTGAATTATAATAAATTGAATACGATAAAGAAATTGACTTTTAAAACTGAAACAACTTTTAGCACTACTTACTAACTCTAAAAGTTTGAACTTTAAAAAAAACAGCATAACTAACATTAAAAACTAAAACTATTATAATTAAGGGGGAAAAAAAGCGAAATTTACTTCAGATTAACTTGATCTGAAAAAACAACTGTATTTAAATGGTAAAAAAAAATTTGCTCAAAAGAATAAATTTAGTCGTATTAGTTTGTAACAAACTGTAACAATAGATAAGATATAAAAGTTATTACATGCTTTCCAAAAATACGAAGTTTGTTTTTACGTATTTTGAGGAAAAATAATTTACATCTGTAAATATACCTATACTCAAAAGCTCAACTGCTACGACATAAAATATATAAAAAGAAAATAAAAATTTTAAGCTGTGTTTATACTGTAATTTGGTATAATAAAATAAATATAAATAGTATTTACTTTACTACTAAGGGTTTTTGTACATGTTTATAACATTTAGTAAGATATATTTTCTTTGCGAAGATCTTGGTGATCAGTTATGTAATTATTCTATACGTTTAAAATAACATTTTAAATTAACTGGTATAATGTCATTTTTTAATTAACACCTAAAGACAATTTGCTTACATTTATAGTAGTTTTCTAATTTTTTGATAACTTTTTATTTCATCTTGAGTTATTCTACTTATTTATTAGTTTTTTTACTAAAGTTTAAAAGAATTGTTTAATTTTAAACAAATAGATAAATTTTTATAAACAAATTTAGCAAACATAAAAACATACAACTTTATGAGTCTACCTTATTAATCACATAAACTTTTGCAAACAGTACACACTATATTTGACAGACAGCGAAAAAATATAAAAAAAACAACAAGATATACAGGATAGTTTTACACTTAATTTTCAAGTAGTTTAGAATAATTATTTTTTATACACTTTAAAGTTAATACCTTTAAATTATTGAAAAATATTTTAATAAACTATTTTTTTGGAACAATAAAAATTTCATTTATGAAATTTTTAGTTTTATAACTTTAAGTCAAGATTCGGCAGGCAGTTAGTAATAGCAGGTCAAGTTTCAAGTTTTAAAGTTCTCGCTGGCCGCAGTTTTAGTTAAAGTGACATTTTAATATGTATTGGTTTTAGTTTTAGTCGTACACAATAAAAAGCTTTTTTTTTAGTGACATTTTAGTATATAAGTTTTAGTTTTAGTCCTACAAAAAAACACAGTTTTAGTTTTATTCCTCCTATCAACTTAATTGACTTTTAGCTTTAAAATTTATAAATGAGAGTGTTAATGGTACGAACGCTGCTCACCTGAGAAGATTAATTCGAGGTTTTTTTTTACTAATTTTGATATTTTTTAAGAGTTGTTAGGTTTAGTTCCAATGCAAAGTACAACAACAGGTAAAGAAAAGACCTTCTTTCTTTTTTGACTTTACATTTCTTCTGTGTACATTAGTGTGCATAGAAATTGAATTAATGTGCACCAGGGGTGTAGCTAGCTCAAAAAAGTTACAAATCTTCAAAAATTAAAACATGTGAAATAACACGTCCTAGCGGGAACACAGCAATTTAAACTACCTTTAATGTTATTGAATTTAATCTAAAAATATTCAGTTATGTTAATACATCAAAAATGAAATGTTGAAGTTCGAGTGTTAACTTTATACAAGGAAATTTATTTTGCTCCACACCCCCTATGACTCTTTATGTCTTGCCACTTGTGTATTCATTAAGTATATAAAAATCACAATTTAACTCAAAAACATTTATATTGTTTTCAAAATCAAACATTTAATGTCGTCAATAGTAACAACAAGTTATGCAAATTTTTGTAACATAAAATTGAAGCTACAGCTTCCATTGGAATCAATTTTGCAATGCAGCTTTTTGAAAAATTGAAGCTTTAACGCGCTAAATGTTACAATTTGGATGTAATTAATTCGTTTAATTTTTACGACACTAAAAGGGCTAAAGAGTACTTATATGTCAAAAGAATACTAAAAGCTAATAAGGCAGAGTCTTTTCAAGCTGAAATTAAAATTTAAGTATACGTATTCGTTTCTGTAGATTTGCAGAAACGTACGAAGCTACGTCTCTGAAGTGCTAAAAGTGCATTCAGAAATTCAAAAAACAAAATTATTTTATCTAATGTCATAATCTTATTTTGTTTGAAACATTTATATACATACTAAATTATAATATGTAGTGAAAAATCTATTTTGATGAAAAACTAAGCTTTAATTACATTTAAGCTAAATTAATATAAATTTAAAAATGAGATAGAAAGCAACTGTGTACATTGGTGTGCATATAACATAATTTAAAGTTCAAAGTAAATTTGATTAAAAAAATAAAAACGTGTTCTGAACATAAACAATTTAAGCTTATGTCACATTCTGTTTTTTTTTTTTGAAATGTGTCTGTAAAAATCTAAAAATGGTTAAAATAAAAAAATATAGTAGAAAGCAATGCTTCAATTACACTTCATCCAAATTAAGTATTAGTTTATAAATTGGTTCCAAAAATTTTTTAAATGGCCATTTGTGTACAGTGGTGTGCATAGGAATTAACTCAGTGAGCACTGGAAACTATTTTGAAAATCGAAATATATCAAAACCAAAATAAAATAAACTAATTTACATTATGTTCTACTATTATATTCTTTCAAATGTTTTTATGTACACTTAATATATAATACAATAGTACACTTTATTTACTCACAAGTACTTCTTCAACTTTCATAGCTCTGTTGAAATGTGTTAACTTGTTAACTCACATAAACATGTGATAGTTTAATAAAGAAAGAGTACTGTTTAAATTTTTTACTGTTATATACTCCAGTAAACTTGTTTCGCTAGGATCTTTATTAGCAAAGGATTAAGTTTTAATTTTGAATAATTAAACATACTAGTATTATTTGGTGACAGCCTATCTGTTTTTACATTTACTTAATAAAAACAAGTATAAACTTTACACTATTCAGTTTTTAATGATCACAAAAGTTATTTAGCTTACTGAAATTATACTCCTAATTGGTTTGTACTGTAAACAACAAAGTTAAGTTCATATTTTACTAAGAGAAAATTCGTTGAAAAGTTTAAGCAGACTTGTGTAAAATGGAACACAAAATATTCGTTTTTCTTTATTAAACCAAATACAAAGTATTAGTTTGCACAGATTTTTTATGACATATTATGCACATACTTTCTAAGTGCACAATACACTTATATAATTAAAAGTTTTTAACATAACATCACCACCAAAAAAAAAAAAGAGCTTTTGATCTTAGTTTTTTCTTTAGTGAAGTGCATCTATGCCTAGTAGAAAAATAAAACTAGTTTTACTGTGCCTATTAAACTTAAAACATGAAATTTTTTGATCATGATTTTTCTCATTTTTCATTTAAAAATTTAACTGTAATATAAAATAACACTTCTTAACACATTTTTACACAGTAAAAAAACATAGTAAAAACAGCAACAAAACTTATACTTTTTATAGTCTAATGGCGATTCTTAAGCTGGGGGTAACTTGTTTTAGGAGGTAAATTTTCTTGATTACAGAAGATGTATATTAGTGTTAATAATAATATTTCATATATATAAGTTAGTGTTTAACTGTCATTTTTTAGTTAAATAAAGTATTTAATTTTTCACAGTTTTTCTATAATTAATAAGCTTCAAGTTCAAAAACATATAGTTTTTTTTCCTCAAAATTAAACAAAACTTTTGATATTGGGGGTAAATTTGGTAGTTAGCTTCCATAAAAGGGTAAAATAAGAATTTAAAAAAGGTTAAGAACTAATTTTTCTGTAATTTACTGAACAAAGCTTTTGAAAAGGTTTAGAATTACAGATTTAGTTTACTAAATAATCTGTTACAAAATTAATATTCCATAAAAAAACTTGATATTTTATTTTATTTTATTATATAAAACTATAACAACTATACCTTTAATTTTATCAACGTTGAGAATAAGTTAATAAGCTCATCTTTTTTTTAAGTTAAACAAGTGCGCAAAAATTCATTGAGATCAAAACTTGTAGATCAAAATTTTAGTTTAAAATGTAATCAAGTCAAACTTAAATCTAAACAATTTAATCTGTTTTATAAAGTAAATTTGGTATTATACAAGGTTGCCAAAACACCTGTAATCCTTGAAAAACCTGGAATTTAAGAACTTTTAAAAGAACCTGGAATTTAGAACAAAAATCACTAAAATTTTCTTAATATAACATTAACAAACTTTAATGTAAAATGATAAATTTTTAACCAGGCACGATCTATCGTTTACAAATTTTTTAGTAAAAACCACATTTAATGTAACTTTAAAGTGGGTAGGTGTCAAAAATTCACAAAGGGTCACTATTTCACGAAGACACTTTTGCACGAAGGGCAACTTTTGCAGGAATTGATTTTTTTATAATGACCTATTTTTTATTATATTATATTTTTTTTACTATCACTGTTTTTATTACTCAAAATCTGAGTCTCTTGAAATAACTGCAGATGTTTAAAAACAAAAAAACTTAAATTTTCTTTAGTTTTTAACCTTTTTTGAAGACATAGTAGTCGTTAAGTTTTGCTCAGAGAAACTGGTTTCCATATTCTCAACTCTATTGCTCAACAACTCGTTTTCCTTTTTAAAAATATTATTTTCTTTCAACATACCCTTTTTATGAGCCTCAAACTTTTGCTTCATAATTTAAGCTTCATCATTTTTTAATGAAGTTGGCATTTTAAGCTGAACTATTTCGTTTTGTAACACTTTCTTATCTTCATATAATTCATTTCTCTTCTTTTCTGACTTTTTGCTTTCAATTTCCAACTTTTTCTTCTCCAACTCAGCTTATTATTTTCCTTTAACAAGTCTTCACCCTCTTTTCTAAACATACAGTTTTCTTTTTCCAGCATTTCCAAACTACTTTCTTCCTCTTCTCTTCTAACCTCGTCTTCTTTCACCTTTTTCCTGGCAATGTTTTTTTCTTCGTGTAAGTTATTAATGGTTCTTTCCTTTCGAAGAATTTCTTTGTTCAGTTTTTCCTCTCTTACATCAAACGCTTTCTTGATTTCACACATTTCGTTCTTTAATTTTTCTTCTCATTTATCATCTCCTCAAATTTTTCCAACAACATAATAATTTCTTTTTTGCCTTTTGAAGAAGCATTTCTAGACTTGACAACCTTACGTTCAGCATCATTCTTTTCTAGAGCCCTTATTTTGTCAGTCGCTTATTAACTTCCATCAAATTTTTTCTTCAAAATTTTTCTGTTTTCTTCATTTTTCGTTCTAAAACCAAACTTTCTTAGCTTTTTTCGCATTTGATTCTTGTCCAGGAGAAGCTTGTTTATTATGGCTTCTTTTCTTATGTTTACTTTTTTCTCTCTGGCAACACTAGCCTAGAAATTGAATTTGTTAGGTATTGTCAAAATAAAGTATGACTTATACAAACTTGTGATTTCAAATTTCCATAAGCGAGTGTTTATAAAAAATATACCAGTGAACAGTAATAGAAAAAAATAAAGTTTTGTGCGCATAAACTTTTATAAGCAGTTAAAGTTTATTTTTTAAATCGATTTATATTCTATTTTAACTTATTTGCAACAAACTACTTTTGATAGCTTTTGAAAAGTTTATAAAACTTTTTGTTTCTTAAAATGTACTACACTCTACAAACACTGTGAAGCTATGGTAGTTTTATTTTTTGTATAGCCAAGTATTTACTCGGTAATTAAATTGACAGAAACTTTTGTTTGTCTGCTGTGCAAAAATTAAAAATAAAAATAATTATTACATGCAACCAACTTTTATTGATACATCTTTTATTATATGCAATTAGGTAAAATATCAGGTGTTTTAAAGATAAAAATATTTTTATAAACCTTGATTTGGGGTTCTATATCAATAGATCTTATTATATCTTAGAAAAGTGTTTGTCAATGTAACTTTATTTCGCAAAGAAAATTTTAATACCTATTTGCTAAACAGATTACAGAACAAATGCATAGTTATAAAAAATGATTTATTTAGAAATTTGTGTCCTGTTTACTAAAATAGCACACTTTGAGAATAGTTTCTAAATAACAAAAAGTTTACAAAATCTTAGATTTGAAAACAGTAAAACTAGTTAGATAAAACTCATTTTTGAACTATTTATACCTTTTTTGTTTAAAAAATAAAACTTCATTTTTGCTTAAGAAACACATGAGCAAGAAGTATTCTAAATTTTATTCAGTTGTTATTACGGCCATCAACAACAGAGTTGAGATGTTTCGCGCCATCAATAATAATTAATGAACTTTACCGCAAGATCAAAAACAACAGCATCATTTTTTCAACTTTACCCACAAACGGTCGCTTCAGTATTTCGTACTTAACCCCGCTTGGTTTCACGCGACTATGCCTGCCTGATGAGTCCTAATTAGGACAAAACCGGTCGTAGGTTGTATCGGATGCTGTTGTTGTTGATCTTGCGGTATAGTACATTAATTAATATATATACTAAATTTTTTTCGTAATAGTAATGTTTTAAAAACAGGTTAAGTACTTTACGAGGAAAATTGTTTTATACATTTGAGATATTTTTTAGTTAAAGTTGTATTAGAAGTAGTGATGTACCGGACTCACTATCCGGGTCCGGGTCCGGCCGGATATTTCCATTTTTGTCTGATATCCGGATCCGGCCGGATTCTAATTTGAAAAAAAAGTCCGGATCCGGTTCCGGCCGGATTCTAATTTGAAAAAAAAGTCCGGATCCGGTTCCGGCCGGATCCTAACAGATATCCGGCCGGACCCGGATCTAGTTAGTAAAAAAGAGCATACTGAAAAGTATTTTTTTAAAAGCTAACCCTGTGTAAATTAATAAGAGTCATTTTCATCAGTTAAAATTAAACACCTACCGTGATTTTGTACACGTGACTAATTTACATTTGTTTACATTTAAACTACAAAATAAACATTCCATAAAATGCAACTCTTTACATATGTTGTAAAATTGAAAACTCCGGAATGAATACTTGCATTATTTATTGTTTAAAGTTGAGCTCAGAGAATATTTAGAGTTAATACGGTTGAATGTACGAGCCAAAGAGAATAATATGACGTCATGTTTCAAACTAAATACTGATGCAACAAAACATCAGAACATGACAGGCAGTTTATATGTAAGCAGTTAGTTAGTTTGGTGTGTAGCTTGAAGCAACAAAATATCTTGAACGTTTTTGTGAATGCTTATTGTAAGTAGTGTTTTGTTTTTAAAGTGAATATTTCAACAGGTGTTTAATTGTTTTAATATTTAAGCCAGGTTTATAGTCTAATAGTTTATTAAAATTTTACAGTTTCTTGTTTACTAAAAGTTTTATTTAATTTTTAGTTTTTTGTTTTAAGTCTTTTGATATAGATTTAAATAACTTCCAGTTTTTAAAGTGTTACCAAAGTAATTAATAATTTTGTATATGTTAGTATTTCTTGTTGTGTTTTATATAAAAGGTTCATCACTCAAAACTGTCGTGTCTGCTTATAGAAAGTAGTCTCAGTTAGAATTGAGTATTTGTTAGATATTAATTAAATAAGGTAGGATTTAATTATGATGGGTAGTACTGATAAGTTAAGTGCACCACAATCAGTCCACAACTTTACTACCAAATTGTCAACCTTTACTAGCTGTTCTACTGATTATTAAATTAAAGTATTTTTTTCAGTTTTTAAAAACCCCATTCTGACTCAGGCTTGTTTATACTCACTCTAGCTAGTTTTATTGACTTAAACAGTGGCAACCCTCCTAGTTTGAAATTTTTTTGGAATTTTAGAAAATTTTGGACTGCCTCAGGCTAGTTTAGTTTTTTATAAAAACTCAGGCTAGTTTTCTTTTAGACTTTGAATGAGTTTGAGCTAAACCAACTTTTAATATTTTGTAATTTTCTAGTGTATTTTGTTCAAAAACTTGATTTCAGATTTTTAATTGTAAATAACACCTACATTTAGAAACCTTGTGGCTAGCTGTTCTACTTATTATTAGATAAAAGTTCTTTTTTTTCAATTTTGAAAAACCTCATTCTGACTCAGGCTAGTTTATTCTAGTTATGTACCGGACTCACTATCCGGGTCCGGGTCCGGATCCGGCCGGATTCTAATTTGAAAAAAAAGTCCGGATCCGGTTCCGGCCGGACTCTAATTTTGAAAAAAAAGTCCGGGTCCGGTTCCGGCCGGATTCTAATCTGAAAAAAAAAGTCCGGATCCGGTTCCGGCCGGATTCTAATTTGAAAAATAAGTCCGGATCCGGGTCCGGCCGGACCCGAAATTGTGGGTCCGGTACATCACTAATTAGAAGTTATATCTTTACTAACCTCAAGTTTTTTAATTCTATTCTTCAATTCAATTACATTGGTACTAGGATTAATATTCATCTTTTATCGCGAAAATAAAGTTTGATGCTAAATAATTTACTGATGCAAGCAGTAAAATAAATATTTAATTTGAAATTGAATCAAAAAGAGTTTAACTAGAATTACAAGTAAAAACGTCATAATCAAACTAATAAGTAAATAAGTCTGTTGTCAAAGAAACTAATTCAATACTTTAAACTTTTTTTTTTTTTATAATTTCAAAGTATTGATTTAAAAACAATTAAACACACAATATTTTTTTTCATTTTGTACTCTACATAAAGCTGGGGTCGGCATGCTGGAGGTACTCGCGAGCTGAATTTCAAATTTAAAACATCTTCAAGGGCCGCAGTTTTAGTTTTAATCACACATTTAAATTATTTAGTTTAAATCAGTCTGATGCATGAGTCAGTCTGTGTGTAAAATATACATGTAGGGCTCATCATTAAAAAGTAAGATTGCGATTTTTGTCTTAATGAACTTTTTATCTTTCAAATAAACTAATATTTGTAAACTTATAAATTTAACTATCACTTAGCACCTTTTAAGAATTTTAGCTTTTTAAACTTTGTGTTACTTACAACCTTTAAAAAGGATATACACATATAAACAGTCAATTAAAATAAATTTGTTGTTTAAAACTATTGTGATAATTTTGAAAAACAGAGTTTCCAATCTTTGGTTCAAAAAAACTGTCCTGAGTTATCAAGTGTTTTTTAACTTTTGAACGAAGCAAAAAAAACTTAAATAAACTTTTCAGTGTCAATGAAAATCAAGTTTGTTAACAAAATTAGTTATAAAATAAAAAAAAATATGTTTAAGAATATTCTTTTGATTGTTTGACTGTTTTTTTTTTTTATAAATTATGAAATGCAAGGAAAAAAAGTTGATTGAATGCTACATAAACTAACTTATCTAAAAAATACTTTGTGTGATAAGGGTTCAGAAAATTCATGAAAAACTTCTAATTTATACCAAAAGTTTCAGCCTGATAGGAAAAGAACAAGGAAACCATAAGTGACGATTGTGAAAATTTAGTTTTAAGTGGTCCTTAAAAACTACAGCAAATATTAAGTTTTGAAACTAACAGTCATAAATGTACTTTTAAATGTTTATTATGAAATCAAAGTATTGAAATTTTAATTATTTTTGAGCAAATGGTTTAATTTTTTTATACTCTTAATTACTTATTTTAATACAAGTTTTAATGGATTATTTCTCGCGAACGAAAACAGTGAAAGAAAACAATTTTAAATTACATTAAACTATAAAGCTAAGTAACTAACCACTGTTGACAGGAAAATTGTTTGTTATGTTTTATTTTCAAATACAAACTTTAGCTTATACATTTTAATTTTTAATATTTTTTTATGAAAAATTTTGTTTTGTGATATTTACGACATTATTTACTCTGTGTTATTAAACTATCACATGTGAATAAATAAAAGTAGTAACATTACATAAGTCTTTATTTTAAATCAGCTAAACAAGTAAACAAAAAATGGAATTTCATGACTTTTTATTAAGGTTTTTTGTTCATTGTCTAAGAAATATTTAATTTTTGATTGCTCTTAAATGTATATAACGTTTAACTTGAAAACTAAATATAAAATTTACAAATAAAAAAAAAAAGTTTAGGTAAATTATGAAGTTTTTATAAAGTGCTATTTATAACATTTTTATTTTTATTTATTTAAATCTCACTCATTAAGTAAAAATAAAAAATTGCTTTATTTGTTATTTTAATTGGAAATTCAAATTATTTTATTTTTTTACCGTGTTTTATAATAACACAAATAAAAAGTAACATTTTAGTTTATAAGCTTATTATTCTTATAATTCCAACTATAAGATCATAAAATGCATATTATCACTATCTAAAAAACTGTTCTATTGTTGAGACTAAGTTTTGTGTACAATTAAAAATGTACAGGTTATTTCACTAAAACAGGATATATTTGGTAATTAAACTTTCAGCTTTATTTTATAATTTATAGTTTATATTTTAGTATGAAAAATTTTAAAATTAATATTTATATAACTGTAAAAATAATGTAATTTTTAAAATCTTTTTAATAAATATAATAGAAATAAGGAATAGTAACATTTGTACTATTTTAAATTTAAAATTAGCTTCTCTTCACATGATGAAAACTTTAAGCATACGAAGTTTATGGCTCAGTATATATTTTAAATGTATAAATAAGCTATTTAAACATAATGTATACAAGATTTATAACGAAATAGTTTATCCTAAGGTTATTTATGAATTTTTAAAATTAACGTTTAAAATTAAGAAACACCTAATTTCGTTTGTTTAGTTAAAGCAACGTAATATTCACACTAATAACACTCGAGAGCGTCTAAGGTATGAAATCCCATTTCACTTGCCTCTCCATTGTCACCAAACTTCAACTTTGTGACAGGTAAAACTTCCTTGTCAGTAATATATCCCTCATCACTCGTCCAAACTGCACGATTGTTGTCACAATTGCATACAAATTCTGGATTTGTACACGAATCTGAAATTGAATAGTTTTACACTTTAATGTATAAAAATAAATTATAATTCTTAACCTTAGTTTTCTTTCAAATATAAGTATGAACAAAAACCACTGATTACACTATTTTATTTTTCGTAGAATTTTTTATAATATTATATTTATTTATTTAGTAGTTATAACTTTACAATCAGTTTGTATAAGTTACAAATCATTTTTTTATATTGATTTAATCTTAATCAGCTTTGATAATTTATTCAAACAAATCATTACTGTTTCTGGAGCATGGACATGTTATTCCAAATGTTTGATCAGTCCAGTTAACGTCGTTTCCATTAAAATTAGTCCAAGCAGCATAACCATTTCTTACAAGAGACCCATGACATCTATACTGTAAAATAAAAATTTCGGTTAAAAAAATAATTTTGTTTAAACATATTTTTTACACAGAGATTTTTAAATAACTAGTGTTTTTTCTAGTAGTTGAATTGCAGTACAAACAAAATAAGTCCTATGAATTACTCTTTATGGAAGTATACCATTATAAAAAAAAGAATAAGTACTTAGCTGTAAGAAATTAAGGGAAGAATTTATTAGAGTTAAAATATAAACATAAGAACAAAAAAATTCTAAACTAGCTATAGTTACACTACATTTTCAGGATTAAAGACTATCTTGTGAATAAAAAGCTCAACTCAACCTTAACTCGTTGCCTACAGTTCTGAGAATTATGAACGATACTTCTAATAAGTTCTATTTTATATTCATAGTTGATATCTCTAACATAACACTTTTTATCTTCACAACTATCAGCTCTAATTTCTTCTTGAGAGTCGTGACGTAAGACTGTGTAAGCTAGAAAAAAAGTTATTTGTGCTCAGTTGAGATTTATAAAAAAAACTTTAAAAATATCAAAAACGAATAATATAAATTATTTATAAACAATAATTTTTTGTGACTTTAATTTAGAGAGTTACAAACGAAAATAAGTATGATTAAAGATAAGTGTAGAAAGTGCATCACTTTTTTAACTAAAAAATTTTAAGAGAAAATTTCATACTTAACTAAAAAGCAACTACTAAAGTAGAAGCGCAGCAAGTTTTAACATTTATCATAATAAAAGATTACAAATTTGCTCTTTTTTTATTCTATATAAGCTATTGCCTACTTTATGTCTTTTTCACTTTACTTTTATATATAACTTTATTTCAAGAACAATTATTTAAAGTATAATGGCCCGCGAAAGAAGTTCTCGTTTTTATGTGCTCTGTTCTATATAAAAGTCTATATTATACCTTTTTGTACAACAATAATTTATTGTTAAAAATTTTTTAGTTCGGTTAAAAGTTTTTTTCCTAAAGATTATGCAAAAATATTAAGCACTTTACTTAAAATTTAACAACACCTATATAATCATATCAACATGAAATAAAACTTGTGTATATCTTCATACTATGTTTAAAATCATGAAAAAACTTGTCCACTTTTTTCCAATAAAACCAAAACGACTTTATAAGATAGTCACACTTTCAAAATAATTTTAATTTATAAATATTACAAGTTTTAGCTCACTTTAAAAACAATTGCGTGTAACTTGATCAACAACAAAACTAAAAGCTTACTACCTATAGATTCTTCGAAGCGACAATAAACAGCAATAGGGTTGTATTTGCCTGGTTCTGGAGAAATAATGTAGTAGCCACTAGTTCTATTTTCGCCAACAATATCAGCGCAAGTCTTAGGAAATTCGTTTTTCAAAGTTATTGGTTGCAACAATTTCTTAAGGTGTTTTTCAACAATTTGAAGAATAAAATCTTCATCTACAGTACCTGGATCGCCCTAAAAGTACTACAAAGTTGAAAAACCTTACAATATTAAAAACAGCAATATGATATTTTTTTTTATAAATAAGTGAAGGAATTAAATTCCCAAAGTTGATGTTGGTTTTATTATATTAAGTAACTTTATTTTATCTTATTTTTCTTTGCTATAACAAAAAATAGAAGTCTCTAAAAAGTCTTGTAAATGTATTAAGAGTTCTACGTAAAAGTTAATAAAAGATTAATTTTAAATATTGTTTAAAGAAAAAAAAAGTTAGCCCCTATTTCGATTTTTTTATGTAAAAATAATACTGAGTAATAAAGGTTTTTGAAATCTAAATTGCAATAAAAATACATTATTTAGTTCTTAATCTATCAAGACGCACACAACTGTTACTGTTACAAACTAAGCATTTAAAATTGCTAAATTTATAAAATTTATCAACACGGCAACTGCGCTTAATAACCTTTTGTCCAGGGACGCCAGGTGCACCTCTTTTACCAGGAAGTCCTTGATGCAATGAAGGGGGACCGACCATGTCATTGCTTGCTTCTTGTCCATTGCAAAAATAATTCACAGTGGACTGCTCGTCTGTCGAGTTTCCATGGCAACTGACGGCAGTTAGAAACAGAAATACAAAAGCGTGAAGTTTGTAGTTAGACATTTAAAAGAAATTATTCTATAAATTTAAAACTTTATTTTACTTAAAGAAAATATAAGTTCTTAAACAGAAGTTTTAATTAAAACAAAAACATAATTAGTATTAGTAGCTTAACAGCGTTATAATGATATAAGTACGAATGCTTAAAAACAAAGACTTTGATCCTAAATGTTTTCAAAAAATAACCTAGTTCATTTTCTTTGAAAGCATTAGTTACTACCTCAATATGCAAAGAGCTTTCATATAAAGTTGTTGCATAAGTAATCTCTAACAACTAGTAAATGTTAAATATTAACCATTGATATAACATTAAACTTCGACTTTGAGCAATATTGAAAATGTTATTGTTTATTGTACCATCAAAGTAATTTATAAAATATTTAAGTTAAATCTATAAACTTAAAAGCAACGAAATTCGAAAATAAAAAAACGAAGTGTAGAAAAAACATTGAGACTTACTTAATTTACAAAATGAAAATTTTTTTTGAAAATTACAACCTTATTAAATGTATAACTTTTAGAAATATTTCCTAAACATTTTACTTTTAAGTTTTCTAACTGTCGTTTTTATAATTTTAATGGTGTTTAATTAATTAAATTAGACTGGATTTATTTATAATATAATATTAAAACATTTATTTATTAACTGCTGATAGAGTTATATAAATTATATAGTAATTAAAAGATTGTGTTTTTCCATATATTAGTTTTTATATGTGCATTTAAATAATAGAAAATTTCAATAATAATTAATAAATAAATATTATTACAAGATTTCAATAATAGGAAATTTAAGTAACTGCGGTATGTAAAGAATTTCTTTTTGCTAAATAAAATACTTTTTACCGAACTTTTTAATTGAAGCAAAACATTTTTTTTATAGCAAAATCTATATACTCAGACTATATTGCTTCACACAGAAAACTTTTAATTTCTTCTTTAAAGGATCTTTACTTGCTCTTGATTAGTAACTGCACTTAACTTTGTTTTTTTTTTAATTTTTAGGCTAATTTCATAAAAACCAAACTTTTTATGTTAATGTAAAATAGTACTTTTTAATTCTGAAAAGGTAATGAAAAAAAAATACTTGTTTCAAAATTTATTATAAGTAAGTAGAATTATTTTCTATTATGTTTCATTCGTATACTTTTACTAGTTTTTATAAATTTACTTAGAAGTATTGTTAACAGTTTGTTATTATTTAAAAGTGTTTACCTTTTTAAAAAACATAGTATTAAGCCACCTAAAAATTAAAATTTAAACGATATAATACTTTTAACTTATTTATAAATAATATGTTATGTAATGATAGTTTGCTGACACATTTCTAAAATAATAAATCGATTCCTAAAGTTTAAATGTAAAGCAATTTCTCTACATTAAACTAACATCTAGGTATCACAAACTTTTCTACGAAAAAATAATTAAACGTTTTCCTGAAAAAAAGTTAAAATGCTTCTAATTTATCTTCAACTAATATAATACTTGTGTTTGATAAAGTAAACTTTTATAACATCTTGACTAAGGTGTTGAAATAAGGTTTTTGATAACAAAAAGAATAAAATTCTATCTTTTTAATTCAATAAATTTGTATAATATTTAATGATTACTCTGTTTTTATATATCAATTTATTAATAAAGCTACATTAAGTTTGAAAACACTACTTTTAGTATATATATATACAATTTATGTGAAACAACTAAAAAGCTACATGTAAAATACAAAACTTAATTCTAATCAAAGTCATTTAGTATCGTCTTTAAGTACTTTATTAATAAACTAAAAGGATTAATAAATTAAAATAGCAAACTCAAAATGAAAAACTTGTTTCAAATCACTGCTCCAGAAAATGTTACAAACTATATTAATAAAAACGAACTAGACAGCCTCGGGCTGGTAAATACGTAACAATTGCGCGTTAGACGACCGCATTTGTATGTTTTCTAGTTTTTAAATGAAGCAAGTAAAGTTTTATTTTGAAAAACTAGTATACTACCAAAATCCACCCGATTTTTTTAAATTTATTTTATATACTTTTTGCATTTATTTTTTATTTAATCTTCACTATCACTGTTACCTCTAACCCTTACCCTCGATCGATAAGCGGTTCTCGAATTTGATTGCATGGATTTTGATCGGGTGGATTTTAATCGGGTGGATTTTGAACGCGGATTGATCTTGATCGCTGGTAGATTTTGATTGTGTCCCGAAAAATCACCTAAGTTTTTTCAATGATAAACCTGTTAAAGGGTGATTCCCCTCTTTATTTTTACCCACCATCAGACAGTCTGACTGTCCTGGCCTCGAAATTTGCTTACTTGAAAAGGAAAAAGTATTTGTTTTATCCACATTCTCCAAATAAATTAATGAATGTGCAAATATACCTTATTTTAACAAGAACAGTGTAAACACTTAAGTTAAGTTGTTTTACTAAGTTTGTCGTGGCGAATAAAACAAATTAACATAAATCTAATTGATACTAGAACCTTAATCGGAAACTTAACACACTAATTTAATATAGTGTATTTAATTTAGGCAAAAAAAAAAACCTACAATATCAAACAAATTGCAATTAAACACAAACATAACAAAATAACCCTATTGATATGTAACAATACAGGTACTTCCAACTGGACAGTTCCAAAATCCAGAATAAAATCACAAACTGAGGTTGTATACCTACTTTGTGTTCACTCACACTCTGGTAAACTATCTCCATCTTTTCTGTTCAAACTAACTTTCTCAAATTGCATCACAGCAGCTTGTTTTTTCAACGCTCAATGATGATATTTTGGTAATTTAGTTTTGTACACACATAACTTATACTTTTTTTATATTGCACTTTTTACACTTGCAACACAGGGACATCATCTCACACACTTACTCATTACAATACGGTTACAGTTATTTACGTTAATAAAGTAAAACTGTTATAAGCCTAAAATAGTGAAAAATATTAGGTTATTGTTTAAAACTTTCTAACTAAATCACAAAAAAAAATGTTATGCCCATTTGGTTTTATGATTAGATAGTTAACCTATTTTTATACATAAAGTAATGATTATAAAACTAAAACTCAACTAAGAGTTAGGGATTAACCCCTTTATAGTTTTGATTATAAACAAGGCCTCTGCAAGTCAAAATTTTTGAGGTGTTTTCGTAAGAATAAATTGTTTTTGTAAACACTAATTAGGCTTCTATTAAATTTAAACTTTGCGTTATCATCGATTAATAATTCTTTTGAAGACCAAAAAGTACCAATTTAACTTAAAGATAGTTAAATATACTTTATAGAAAATTTGTTAATTTATAATGCTCTTGAAAAATAAAGTCTACACAAGTTTTAACTTGTTTCTTGCAATCAATGTACGTTGCTACTTTTAATTAATATTTTATTTTTCTGTAATCCGTAATATTTAATAAGTAAAATTGTTATTTTTTATGAATTTATACACTAACTTGTCGTTTAAACCGTGAGCTTTTAGTTTTAGTTCTTCTTAACAGCAATTCAAAGTTTGTTTTGGTTTTTGTATCATTTTTCTTGATAATTACCTTAAAAAATACTAACTATACAATGTTTATTAGTTTTCTATTATTTCAAATCAAAACATGCACAATAAATAAATTATAATTAATACTTATTTAAACATGTAAATAAGTATTTATAATAATATTACATATATAACAAAATTCTAAGATAAATTAAAAAACTTGTAACATTATACAACTTATTAGTTTAAAGACGTTAGATGTTAGATGTTGAACTGTGAACGATTTGGAGTAGACTTTGGGCTGTGAACGATTTGGCTTTTTTTTTGTATGTAATTTTTTTTCCTATGTAAAGTATAAATTTTTCGTACTTTACCCACCAACGGTCGCTTCAGTGCATATAAACTTAAGCACGCTTGGTTAGATCCTCATCAGTAGTTCCACTTGACTGTGCCTGCCAGGTGAGTCCTAATAAGGACCAAACCGGTCGTAGGTTGTCTCGGATACTGTTGTTGATGGTCGAGTGGTAAATTTCATTATTTATTTGACGACGAAACATCTTAACTTTGTTGATGATGGCCGTAATAAATACTGGTTTATTTAAAGACTTATCGTTGTTATTTAAATTGTTTAATAAATTTGAGCTAATAACAATTTACTTTTGATGAAAATTACGTTAGCTGCAAACCTTTCTAAAAGGCCTCTATTTTAAAGATTAAGTAAAGTTTTACGGTAATAAAATAACAAACATAACATATACAAATTGGTATGCTGATAGAAAATATAGCAGTCTTTAAACATTAGTTTACAATTTAACTCAGTTTGATTAAAAAGCAATGTAAATCTCAATTAACAAATCACTACTGCTTACAATTTCTTTTTTACACTTTAAAATTTATTGGCAAAAAAATATAAACAACTTCGAAAATCAAATCTTTGAGTTCTCTGAGAAATTTTTAAGACTGTAGTTTATTAAATGTTTTTTTTTAGTCTCATTACATATTATGTACTTTTTATGGCGATGATATTTTAGAAATTTAAGCTTGATCATTTGCAAGTTTTTCAATTTTAACTTTTTTTATTTTTGATGTACTTAGACTGCTTTGGTGTAACACGAGTATTTTTGTTTTTAATAGTTGCAACCATGTATAAGACTCTATTTTATTTTTTATTTAGTATTTTATTAGAGTAATTAAAAACTAATTATCTTAAAAACATGTTTTAGTTTTTCATACACAAATATGTATTACTTTATTTTAGTCAACTAATAAATATTAATTAATTTTTCAAAGAGTGCAAGTTATTTAATACGCAAAGAATGTTTTCAACAACTTATACTTTAGAAAAATAATAAATGTAGTTGATTATATAAAAAAGGTAAAAAAAAACCCATAAATGTTATTTTAAGCTCGGTTTTTTTTATAGAGAGGTAGGTGATAACCTTATAAAATAAAATTATTAAGTAAAAGTGATCAGGACAGTAGATAGTCTATTAAGACTTAAGTTTATTAGTCAATGTAAACTTTAATCCAATAAATATGTATAATTTAAATAGGCCCTCTTTGTGTAGTTAAAATAATTTAATATAAAAGTAAAACTGTTTTTTTTGCGAGTAACTAAAACAACCAATTTATTATTAAATATCATTAAAACTAAAACAGCTGCCTGCGTAAAACAACTTTAAATTTACCAGTTTACCCTATCAATTTCAATAAACTTTTAATACCGATGATCTAATTTTTGCAACAATATTTTACTTGTATTAACCAGGTCTTCTACTAACTAGATTAATTTAATACATTGCCACTACCCCAATTAACAATCAGTTGTCTTGGTATTTTTTATTAAAAGGTAAATTTAAATGTTTAGTTAAGTTAAGTTAACTTATTAATTTTTTTTGTTTTAAGAATCTATGAGATTTGCTCACTTCAATTTTTCTTTGGGCGGCTAGGGGTGGAAGAACTTTTACATAATGTAACAGAGTAGAACTAAGTAAGTAAAAACTTGGTCATTTTATTAACAACAAAATGGTCAATTAGATATCAAAATTGAATATGTCTTAAATGTAGAAAGATTTATAAAAAAAACTTTAATTTAGTTTCTGCGCGAAAAAAAAAATTCTGTACCCCAAAATAAGTTTCATGCACCCCAAAAGTCTCGTGCACCCTAAAAGAAATTTCATGTACACTAGTGTGCACCAGTGTACACTGTGCCGACCACTGGTTTAAATTATACGTTAAGTTCAATACTTAAATTTCAAATGTATAAACGATACTTTTTAAATTATTACGTCATTTTGTAAACCTAATATTAAAAAGTTTTGTTTTAAATAACTTAAAGTTTGCGTTATCTTACTAAAGTATTTTACTTATTTAAAAGTTCTTTAAAGTAATTTTTTTGAGTCGTCTTATTGTTTTCTATATTTTGGTTTTTATTTTTTTTCTGATACTTCGCAGCTGTATTCTAAATTAGGTTTTAAAGTTTTGTTTGAAATATTTTTATTATAATTCAGATATTTTTTCTCAAGTAAAAGTTAAAAACTATTGTAAACAGTTTGTAATCTCTTTACAGATAGCAATTTTTAGCTATTGTTGTGAACATAAAACACTTCAGTTTGCCAAATCAGATCTTTTGAGCATTAAAGCTTTTCCCTTACTTTAACAAACTTTTGCCATAAGCCTACTCAAGAAATAGATTTAGTTCAGATAACAGTGAAGTAATTAAAAGAATCATAGAAATTTTTACACTCCACAGGATCTAACATTTGTGAAACTTCATAATAATGGAAGTGGTTAGTTATTTTTTCATATTTTGTTTAATGTATATTTAGATTTATAAAAGTTTATAATTTGTATAGTATCTTATAGTTTTAAACTAATAATTAGTAAAACCTAAATAAAACACATCCTGTTGTTTATATTTTTAATGATTTTATTTAATTGGTTAAAAGTTTAAATAATACTTCAAAATTCTGTCATTAAGAAAATAAATTGGCAAAATTTAAATAGTTATAAAAGATATATAACATCTTGAATACACTAAAAGATGAAAAAGTTAAGAAAAATATTTTGAATAGCTTTTTTTAAATTTAATTCTGAATAATAAAAGTTATTTAGTTTTAGACTATTAATTCTAGTTAAGAGCTAAGTATTTTAATAAAACAGAATAAAAAGATTCCTGAAATAATTTAGTTACTTTTGGTTGTGCAGAAAGTACAAAAAATAAATATTGAGAAGGATAAATTAAATGAATGTATTAAATATTGTTGCAAGAAGCATTTCTTCACATGTTTTGAATGTGGATAAAGAAATTGTTTTTAAGGTAAAGACAAGCAAAAACTGTGAAATATGTAATAGTTGTCTAGTTAAAGCATGATTACAAAGTAAAATTATTTTAAATTGCATAAAAGTAACAGCAACATATGTCTAAATCAATTTTTTTTTTAATAAAATTAACTTAGAATTTATTTATAAAGATATTTGAGCTTTCATCTCACTTTTTTAATACAAAAATGTTATCAGTTTTACTAAGTTGATAAATTTCTTGTTAAGTCATTTTAAATCATATTTGGTTTTTGTTGTTTGTGTTAAAATAAATCAAGTTAAGTAAAGTCTCACTACATTTAAGATTAAGAATTGATTATGTAAAGATTCTGTAGTTTAAATAGAAAACAGTATATTATCATAAAATTAAAAGTGTTTTACTATTTATCAAACTAGTCTTGTGTATTTAAGTTGACAATTAAAAAACTAATAACTATAATTAACTAGCTCTAAATAAAATTTTAATCAAACTCGTATTATAATAAGTTAATTCAGGGTTGCCACTTTACCTGGAAACCTGGAAAAACCTTGAATTTGACAATTTTGGCTAAAATAACCGGGAAAAACCTGGAAATTTGATCAAAAAACCTGGAAAACCTGGAATTTTGATCAAAAAACCTGGAATTTTGATCAAAAAACGTGGAATTTTTAATAACTTAAACATTTTCAGTTGTAAAATTTTGATTTGACACCAAAAATCTATCATATAATTAATATTTTTGTCATCATCAAAAATTTTTTTTGTTAAAAAACACAATTAAAGTAATTTTAAAGTATCTTTTCAATGCTTTTATTCTATTTAACACAGTTTCTTTAATAGAAATTAACTTAAAACTAAAAGTAGACCCAAAATGTGTACTTTTAAAAATCTGGAAGAAATTTGGAAAACCTGGAAAAAAATTTGAAAAAATGAGTGGCAACCCTGTTAATTACTCAAGTTTGAAAAATCTAGGTTCAACAAGCTTTTAAATTTAAATTTATTTAATTAAATTTTTATTTTAATTATTTTCTACTGATAACTATTAGTTTACTTAGTCTACTATTATACTGATCCTATAAACAGTCTTTAAGATTTAAAAAATAAAGTTGAACAGTAGCTTCTAAATAAAGTATACCATAATTTTTTTTGTTATAGATTGAGCCAATTAACTGAGGAAACATATGCATACCTTTTCCTAAATTTTTATCTAAGTACAGTTTTTTCTAAAGGATTCTTGCATTATTGTAACGTAATGTTTAAAAATTAAAAAAGTAAGCATTTTGTGAATAAATTCATTATATTGATATATAAAAGTTTACATAGTACTTAAAAAGTTCCCACTTTTTTACTGGTTAAGTTACATAAGTTAATTTGTTAATGAATGATAAAAAAATAATCTAAGAATGTTTATAAATGATTGCTTTAAAACATAAATAAGGAAAACTTTTAGTGATATAATTTTTTTATTTATCATAAGTTATAGTTTGCTTTTTCCATAAGTAGCCTTTTTAATTTTTCAAAAAGTACCCTTGCATTACAATAAAACAATAATAAGCAACTGTTAGATAAATTTTAAAACTGCAAAATAAAGTCTACTTGCAAAAAATGTCTCACTCCTTTGCTATGATTCTAATATGTATAAACAGCACAAGTAAAAATAAAAACTAAAACATATGACTAACATATGTAATGAAAGTTACTTTTTTTAAACTGAAGACAGCAAAAAAAGTTTAGCTTTTGTCATTCAGAATGTATAAGTTTTAAGAAGGTTGCTATAAAGTTTTTGAATAAGATATATTTTTGATCAAATAGACATTTGATTTATTTTTCTTATATTCTGATCTATTATCTCAGAAAACTACTAAAGTTAGAGGCTTGCCACTTTACCTGAAAACCTGGAATTTGACAATTTAGGCAAAAAAAAACCTGGATTTTGAGAAATTTGAAAAAAAAACTGGAAAAACCTGGAGTTTTAACAATTTTCACATGTTCAGCAGTAAAATTTAAATTTGACTAAAAAAATTCATAATATAAATAAAACATTTTTGTCATCATCAATTTTTTTTTATTAAATAAAAATATTTAAGTTAGCTTTACAGTAGCTTTTCAATATTTTTATACTAATTAACACAGTTTCTTACCTCAAACTTAACTTTAAACTAAAAATAGACCCAAAAATGTGTACTTTTCAAAACCTGTAAAAAAAAAGAGTGGCAACCCTGAAGTTTCCAAAAACAGTAGAAAAGAGCTGTTAGTTTTGTAAATAAGTTCGCAAAAGCAATAAAAAGTGTGCTACAAATATAAGAAGTAGTGAGTTGCTCTAAAAAAAGATAAAGCTATAAAAAAATAATATAGCTCTCTACAGACTTGGTACTGCTAATTAAGAAAATTAGTAATCAAACCAATAACACAATAGAATGAAAATGTCAAACATTTTTAAAGTGTATTTTGTTAAATATTTTACTTTTCAGTTGTCCTAAAAATGTGTCTGTAATGTTTTTTATTCAGAATTTGAAATCCAAAAGTAAAAGTAACATTAACAAAACTAACTTACTTTTTGCATGCTTGTACCAAGTGATGTATGTTTTTAAGTTGTAAAGTTTTAGCCCAGTTATGTGTTTTATTTAGATTAGATAATCTTTTTTTTAACCAACTGTTATAAACATGAACACTTTTTAAGTTTTAGTAATTTATGTTTAAATTTAGTTTTGTTATGACTTTTTTTTAATACAAAATCAAAAAAAAAAAGCTTTTCTAACAAAAATGTTTCAATATTTTTAATTTCAACTTGTTTAGGAGATAAGCATGCTAATTTATAACTTAAAACATGTTTGCCACTTAACTTGGAATCCTGAAAAAATCTGAAATTTGACAATTTAGGTAAAAAAACCTGGAAGTTAAACAATTTTCACATGTTCAGTTGTAGAATTTTGATTTGACTCAAAAAATCTATCATATAATCAAATTTTATTTTTCATCATCAAAGTTTTTTTTATTAAAAAGCATATTTAAAAAAGCTTCACAGTATCTTTTTAATGTTTTTATACTATTTAACACAGTTTCTTACCTTGAACTAAAAATAGACCCGAAAATGTGTACTTTTAAAGACCTGGAAAAGTTTTTGAAAAAATGAGTGGCAACCCTGTTAAAAGCTGATTTATGTTATGCTATGCTAATCATTTTTATACAGAATCATTTATTTAAAAAAAAATATTTACAACTTTACCGCAACAAATGCCTTAAATTAAATTCAAGTGTTTAATGAAATGTATGAGTCTTTTTTACAGTAGTTTTAAATTGTGATAAATTCTATTTGGTTGCAAATTAATTTAAACAAGTTTTAATTGCCAGGTGAACAAACTGACCAGTGGTAATCCTCAAGTTCACATAAGCAACAAAGAGGAGGTTGCCAAGAAAATTGAAAAACTAGTTTCCGGTGGTAAAGAACAGTTCCAGGTAACATGCTTTGTGTTAAAGATAATATTTTTCTAAAATTATTATTTTCTCATATGAAATGTTGGATGAATTAAAATAGTTTATACTTTTGTTTAACTTTGTTTTTTTAACAAATTTAAACTTTAAAAAACATTTTTTTTGATGATTTTGTATTAAATATGAGTTATACTATTTTGATTAAACAATAGTGTTTTTTTCTCATCAGTCATAAATAACAGTACAGTTTTAATACATACTATCTACGTTTAGTCATATATAAAGTCAACAGTTACACCTAATTTTTTAACAAGCATTTTATATTTAAATTTTTAAATACTTTAGTCTTGTTTTTTCTAAAGTCTCTTAAATTACATTTTAAAGAAATTTTTCCTGTTTCTTTAATTCATACAAACAATTGTTTAAGTTTACAATTGAAAGTATATCTATAAATGCAGGTAATCAGTGATTTTGATATGACATTGAGTAGATACCATTATAACAATAAGAAATGCAGTAGCTGCCATGGTAATAAGTTTTATTATTTTATAGTATTTAAAATTTTTTGTATAAAAATGTTCTTAAAAAGATAGAGCAAATATCTTCACAGTGTACAGCATACAAAAAACAGTGTAATTTAGTTTAAAATTTTTAATTTATAAAAAATGTCTTCGAAATTTTATTAGTTTTTACTTAAAGTTTTTTCTATCTAATTAAGTTTTCTTGATATTGTATTTCTATGAAAATTACAAACAACACATTTAGGACTTAATCATGTGTGCAAAGCACAATAACTATAAAATGTTTATATAAGTTTTCTATTAAGTAGTAAAACTATTATAAATAAAGACATTTTGTACACATTTTAAGTATAATTTGGAAAATTAAGTTTTTAAGCAAAACTTGTATACAAATGTTGATAGTTTATGTATTAAAAAAACAACATAGTTTAAATGAGTTAGCTTATAAACTTCAAAAAATTTGTTTAAAAAAACTTTGAAAGTTTATTTTTTAACCTATTTTTACAATTTTGTTATATTTTGTAGGTACTTGTCTTAGATTTCTAATGGTAACTTGATTAAAAACTAATGCATTGTATCTAAAAATTAAGGTGTAATGGAATCATCACCTGTAATAACAGAGGAGTTACAGAAAAAATTTGATGAATTGTTCAAGTACTATTATCCTATTGAAATTGACCCAAGTATTACCATAGAACAAAAAATACCTAGAATGGTCGAATGGTACTTAACCTTTTTTATAACTTCTAATGATTTTACTGACAGCTTTTTAATATTGAGTATGATGCTTTATATATCTACTGTAATTATTTTTTTTTGATACCACAAACATGGAGTCTTTTTTATTTAAATTTAATTGAAAAGTTGTTTAAATTAAGGCCATAGGGTCCACCTTGATTTTTCAAGTAAATCTTATTTTGTAGAGGTTTGTTTTAGCTATCAGACTTTTATATTCGCTTTTCAAAATTCTAAACTTTTTTTAACTTCTAAGAAAGCTAAACATGAAATAAACCAGTAAAATAAAATAAAAAAAAAACTATCGTTAGATTACATAAAACAATAAAATAAATACATCCTTACATTTTAAAATTATCAGTTTTACAAATTTGAATAAATATCTGAATCATAGAGTTTAACTGTTCTTAAGTAATAAGGTAAACAGGCACTAATTTAATTTGGTTTTTTAATTGTAATACTTTTGATGTGCCTAAAAATATTTTTATTTACTACTTTAAATGTTTTATTTTAAATTCAAGTTTAAGAATTTTCTAGACTTCAAATAGCTTTAAAAAATAGTTCTCAAGTACAACAGCTTGTGTATAAATTTAATGGCTGTACACAGTCAATTTATTAAATTGTAAAGCAGCATAACATTTAATTTTTTCTCTATTTCGTTTGAATAAACTAAATTCAACATTTTAAACCAATGATAGCTTAAAGTACATTTGTGTTTAAATTTTAAAAGTTTCAAGTTGACTTTAATTCTTTAAAAATTTTTAGTAGTCATAGTTTTCAAGACTTTTTGATATATATGTTTGTATAACTCGCACTTATTTTCATAATTTTTTTATGCTCTTTTATTCGTAAAGGTGGAGTAAAAACCATGCGTTACTGGAAACAACGGGCATAACTATTCAAGATATTTCGGATTCAGTTGCTCAGTCTTCTTCTATGTTTAGGTGGTTATTTTGTATAAACTTAAACAAGAATATTTCACAAGTCAAATAGTTTACTGTAAAATTACATGATTTTAATGGGCCAAGCTAGTAAGTAGACAATAAAATTCTTATTAATAAGTGTGAGTTATGTAAAATAAAATTGGATTGTGGTATTGATCTTCTGGAATATATAGTTTATGCAAAAATAAAAAAATTGAAATAAAAATAAAGATATTTTTAAGCACGATGCTAAATTTCCAGTAAATAAAGGATTTTTATTGGTACTTGAGTAACTGTTGTAATATTTTTCACCACTAAAGTAAAAGCTACCAACCAGAGATGGCCACGAGGAGTTCTTCAGGCAACTGCACGAGAGCGAGATCCCACTGATGATATTTTCCGCCGGAATCGGAGACATTCTGCTGCAAATCGTCAAACAAAAGTCGAAGTACTACAACAACATGAACGTCATTGCCAACTTCATGAAGTTTGATGACAAGGTTTTAAAAAGTTGTGCGTAGTTTTGCAATAAAAGTTTTCTTATAAAACAGGATCATAACCTGTAAAGCTTGAACTTGAAAAAAAAAAAGGCTAAAAGTTAAATGAGGTTTCTAGTTCTTCTTCAATCTTAAATAATTCTACAGTTTTTTCTCTTAGCTAAAGTTTACTCACCATGTAAAGTGTTTTTTATGCCCATTTATATAATTTTCAAAACAAGTTTTGCATGTACTCTAAGATACTTTTCACGAAATGCTATGATTAGGTAATACTGTTGTTATTTATAATTTAAAAGATTATCAATTGTAATAGTTAATATTAAAGATAGCTAATTAAACTAGATGAAATAAAGGAAACTTGAAATTGGAAATTGGAAATTGAGCAATGTTTTTTATTTAAGACTATAAGTATGTAATTCAAGTCAGTATAAATCATTAGGAATTGTTGTGCATATTTGTTATACTAACTTAATTTTAATTACTTTAACTTATTTTCATATGTAAAAAACAGTTGCGACTAAAAACTAATAACAATTGTAACTTGTTTTTTCAACTGAGTAAGGTATATTAAAGTTCTCATAATTTATTTAGACTCAACGGTTTATCACATTGTATGATAAGTCGTAAAAGTAACAGTTTTTTAAAACTAACTCACATGACATTTTTTAACATTTTGTTAGTTTTAACTTAAGTTTTTTTTTGTTTTATTATAATAGTTTGTTCGTTTAATTGCATGATAACAGTATTGTAAGCTTTTAAATTGTCTAATTTTCTAACTAACCAATGAAAAAATAAATAGCTTTATAACTACAACTTAAAACATAAATTACTATCACTTTATAAAAATGTTGAAATATTTGCTTATTTTATCAAGCATATTTTTCAAGAACTTAAGGTTGTGTTGAAAAACTAATTAGAAATTATTTTAAGCATTAAATGTTTGAAATTTAAGGCTCATTAAGTTTCTTATATAATTTGCAAACTACTTAAGAGAAAAACTTTCACATTCAAGTTTATTTTCTCCTGCAATTTAAAAGCAATCTGTTTTAATTACGCATTTACTTTTTTACAGTGTTTAAATTTAAATAATGCAGCAAAATTTTTGTTGTGATAAACATTATCTTTAAAAGTAGCTTTTATTCAAAAAAGATGATTATTTCATATTAAATTTTCACTTGCAACACTTCAAAGTTTTAAAAGTATGCGAAATGTCTTACTTAAAATTTGATTTTTAAAGCTTTAAAAACTTAGGTGATATTGATATTCAATAAATACTTTACATTTGTATGTGAAAAAACAATATAAATTTTTCTTTGACAAATATATTATAATAATTTAACAACTTTCCCAAAAGATATACTTGAAACTATTTTAAATCCACAGAATAAAGCTTTAAAAACTTCAATATATATTTTTGCTTTCCTATTTTAAACTAGTATAGCTTTTTCAAAAATCACTAATAAAGTTTAATACTAAAAAATTTAGCCTAAAAACTAATGACTATGTTTAAAAATATATATATAATAATTATACACCTACTGTATCAAAAAGTATGTTTAGTTTAATACTAGGCATTTTTTTAGTGTCGAAGTCATTATATACACATAAATTTTTGATTAGTTAAGATTGTAATGTATAGAATTACATAAGGTATTTGTTTCGGCTTTTATTACAAGGAATTGTTTGTCCAGTTAGAAGAAAGTTTCTTATTTCCGAGAACAAAACATTTTTATGAATGCTCTGTTACGGTGTCGTTCTCAATATATTTATAAATTTGCAAAATCATAGTTCAAATTTAAGCTGGGAATTCTTCAGTGTTAGTTTTAGTATTCAGTAGGAACCGTTGTATATTCATATTGATTTTCCAAGTAAAGCAAATGGTGTGTAAAACAGTAATTAGCTAACTTTCTTAACCTATGAGTGTAGTTTGTGTTTGTTTTATTCCTCAAGCTTAAAGAAGTTTTACTAATGTACGCAGCAGTGTGAGTATAAGTTAATTATTTTGTTTTTTGTGAACACATGCAGTAGCTTGATCACCTGTGAAAAGTTTTTTCTGATGTTGTAAATGTTGAGTTTTGTTTGAAAGTTTGTTTTACTTAGAAATGGTAGGCTGCAGTTTCGATTGAATGTCTGATATTGAATTGATGTAAAAATGTTTGACTCTACACATATGATTATGGTGCTACGAAAGTGACCTGGGGTAATATAATAATTATTTAAAATAACTTAATCTGTATTTTTTGAATATATTGTCAAGTTTTTGTTTAAGATACACTAAAAATACATTTAAACAGTATAATGATAGTCTGACAATTAAGAAAAACAACTGCTTCTAACAGCTATTGTTTTAATTGCTGACTGAGCATTTTTTAATAGTTTTTAATTTAATTTGGTGCATATGATTAAGTTATAATATTGATAAGTTGTTAATCTTGTCATTTAATAAGTTTTTAAGCTTTAATGTGTACATATGTCTGTCTGTTCAACTAGTTTTTAAGGAAATAGCAGGATTGGAAAGTTTTTATTTTCATTAGATTCTACTATCATTATTAAAACTTTTCAAGTTTTTTGAGAAAAGTGTGTTATATATTCTACAAATATATGATAAAAATATTTTTTATAACCAAGACACATAGCAAAGTTTAGAAAAATTCCAAGTAAAAAAACTATATTATATATTATTAGTTTTATTTTTATATTAGGGGTTGTAATTTACAGAATATTAGCTTGAATTTTTTTTTTTCAAGAACAA
The DNA here is from genome assembly GCF_965202585.1 of Thalia democratica. NCBI lineage: Eukaryota > Metazoa > Chordata > Thaliacea > Salpida > Salpidae > Thalia > Thalia democratica. The sequence continues at coordinate 21,305,876 of NC_139173.1, read as the reverse complement.
AATAAAATTAACTTTTTGATCACAACTATCTTAAAATGTGCTCTTAATTTGATTTCTGGTTTACAGCAGTTCCTATTAAATTATTATTTCATTGCAATTTTACTTTTTAATTACTTTAATTATTTCGTTTAGCTCTCGTCAAGTAACGGTTGCTAAATTTTAACACTTTTGACTTGCTTTACTAAAATATTTATAAACTTTTAGATTGAGTAATTTACGTATACACTTTAAAACAGAATTTGTTACCAAGGCAAAACTTTTCAAAAATAGTTTTACTTGTTTTTCAGGGAAAGATATCCGGGTTCGAGTCTGACATCATCCACACTTTCAACAAGAGCGAGAAAGCGCGGGAAAACTCGCACAAGTTTTCGCGCGGAAGGTCCAACGTCATACTCATGGGCGATTCCATGGGCGACCTGAAAATGGCCGACGGCCTGCAGTCCGTGGACACTTGCCTGAAAATCGCTTTTCTCAACACCAAGGTTTGTTTTGTAAGCAGTTAAATATTTATTGTATATTTCAAAAGACTCATGTTGGATTTTAAAAAACATAGTTAGAAGTTTTGAAAAGAAAAAAAAATCCTTTTTTTTAAGTTTAAAAGTGTTCTTAGTAAAAAAGCCTAAGTATTAGTTCTACTGTAAACTTTCTAAGAAAATTGATTAAAAATGAAGGAGAATATATGTTTTTAGTGAAATAGTTTTTTCTGCGTTTTTAGTTTGCTCCTTCCATTAGGAACTTTTTGAGCTCACCGTTTTCAATCGCTTACATCTCGAAAATTACTTTAAATATTCTTAAGCGGTCCAAAATGTCTGATAGCTAAAGTGACAGCCCACTAAATAAGATCAATTTGGACGGATGTAGCCTTAATTAATTTTATTATAAATTTAAAACTTAAAAAAAAATTAACAGGTTTATAATAATCTATTATTATTGAACACAAAGTTCAAAAAACGACAAATATAATTAACAATCTCCTTATATGTACTAATTTTTAATCAACTTTAATAAAAATCTGTAAATTAAGTTTTTTAAATACAATTAAACTGTATACATTCGTAAATCAAAAATAAGATTAAGCTAACTTTAGATTTTTTAGCGCTTGGTTGTGTTTTAATAATTTAAAAATTACTTTATTATAACTGCTCAGACAGCTTCAAATTTATTGTTTTAAAAAATAAATGACTAGTTACAAAGGACTTCTTGGATTACAATATAAAAACTTTAATTATTTTAAGCAGTTTAGTAAAACTCAGAAGTTTTGAAATGCTCAAATCTCGTTTCATTTAGTTTGAAATATTTTGAAAGCAAGATTTAAACTTTCTACAATTGTAATTAATATATTAAAATAAATGATTATATATAATTATGTATAATTAAAATAAATGGTTAAAACACCGACAGATCGACGAGTGGTTGGAAGAATACAAATCTCAGTGGGACATAGTTCTGACCGACGACCAGACTCTGAAGATTCCATTGGAAATACTTTCGAACATTCTATAAAAACACTGCTGTCATTACTAAGCATATATTCGTGTCTCAATTGTTCTGTCCGATTCGTTGTTTTTTATGTGCTCGCGCGTACAATTTCGATTCACCTGATACTGTAACTAAAAAAAAAACTTTTTCAAGTAACTATTACTAATTTTAAAAAATTTAAACTTGTGCACTATGCTTCCGTAACGTCTGAACTAAATTTCAAACAATTTTGTATCCGTTTTTTAAAGTTTCAAAAGTTTAACGCAATAACTTAGTTAGCTACACATTTTGTACTTTTCGATTTTCGTTATTGTTTTTAAGGTGTTGCTTTATATTTATTGAAAATCAACTAAGGTGCCGAATTTCATTAATCAAATGTAAACAATTTTTACGCAGAATCATTTTTAATTTTAATATTTATGTTTCACCAGCAATACTAAAAGTTTGGAAACTTTTACGGAGAAGGACGATTTTAAAGGTTTGTTTTTGTTGTAAAAGTAACTTTAAAAAATGTACTATGTTTTGATTTAGAATATTGTCTAAGTGTTTATCAGCTAAATAAAATTTTCAAATAGATAGTGTAGTAAACTATTGCGAAAAAGATAATATCAATTCTACTTATTTATTAGAAAAAAAAGTAATCGATAATCGGTGCTGACTTGGTTTATTGATTAGCCCTTAATCAGACAACTACATCAAAAGTACTTTCTCCGTCTATCAACTGAATTTTTAATTTCATTACATAAAATAATTTTAAATTGTCTCAAATGTTTAGTTTATCAACAGCAATTTCATGATGTTTTTTGTTGTGATTTTTCTCAAAAGCTTTAAATTATCAAGTTACGATAAATAAGAACAGCTGAAAACAACTTTATAGACTTAAGTAAAAACATATACAAAATTTTAATATCCTGAGCAATAAATTATTTAAAAAAATCGATAATAATATTTTAAATCAGTTAGTTGTATCTGATTTATCAAGTATTTTTTTGATAACAGAGTTTTTGTAATTCTTCTAGCTCACAAAAGTTTTAAATTTTGTTGTATTCAACTGTAGATTCAATTTATTTTCGTGTGATAGTCAAATATGTAGTCTGATCTTACGATCAAAATTAGTTTTCTAGAAAAAGAATAAAATAGGCGATAAATCAAAATATAAGCATATCTTGAAATAGCTTGATTTGAAAAAATAAAAAACAGTTTTTGTTTACACCTGCATAGAAGTACGTAAGTTTCCAACAAGCAAGCGAAACTAGCTGTTCAAACATGTAACAAACAAATTTACGTAATTACTTTTCATTATGTCATGCTATTTTTGTTGTGCTCTCTTTAACTGGGCTTGCTGTTAAGCGGTAATTATTCTATTGAAAGCTTTAAGAAGTATTTGTTTCTTAAGTAACAAAACTCCTCTAAACACGCTGACTGAGTAACAGTGTTAAAAATGTTAAAAGGTGAAATATTTTAAAACTTGTAAGTGTATATTGGTGGCTGTGAAAGTTTATTAGTATATTTTATTTTTGCAAATAAATAGAACACATTTATTTAAAGTTGTTTAGGTATAAATTTTTCTGAATAACTTCGCTTCAGTATTAACAAAGATAATATTTATTCAAAATTGCTCTTAAGGTTGGCTGATAGCCATTTTTTGATTTATGTAACTTTCAGCTTTATAAAACATCAAAATATTTTGAATTTTTCTCAATATTGTGTAATTATTTCGTGTTCTGCTAAATAAAAATTTCCTGCATACTTTCACATATGAAGTATTTGGTCAGCACAATTGAAGTTGTGCGACAGTGTTTAACATTATTCTATGTGGTTTTTATTGAAATTTTAATTATGTAGCAATTTTTAATTAGGCGCACTTTAAAAATATTTTCCTTAAATAGTATATTTGCTTGCGCATTAAAGCTAGTTATTTTAGATCATTTATGTCTACAGTACCTAAAATGCTATTTGTTGTAGTTTTAAGAATTTATTGTCATAACTGTAGCATTTTTAACATTTAACTATAAATGTGTAACAGTTTAAAGTAAAACTGAAGTTTTCTTGTTAATTATTGCTTTATACATTGTAAAACCATATGTTGTGGTTTCAAAGCAAATTCTATGGTAGTTGAAGTTGCTGCAATCTTTAGCTCAGTAAAAAGTCTTTAAGATACTAAAATTATAAAAAGAAAATTATTTAAACTTGTATTAACAGTTAAAATAATTAAAAAAAAATAGTAATATATTTAATCTTTCTGTGATTTAGAGCTTATTTATGTTTTTTAAGAGTTTGTTATAGGTTATAAATTAAAGTTTTACTAATTAACTAAAACAATGGATTTAATGAGCTGCCTATTGTTTTTAACATGTTTTAATTAAATTAAAGACAAGTAAAGCTATTATTAACATCAGTTTTAGTTAATTTATATTACAAAACTTTATTATTTTTAGTTGAACTAGAAAATTGTTTTTGAGTCAGTAAAGAGTATTAAACATGTTAATCTCACTTTTTGAAGTTATTCAAACATTAACTTAACAAGATTTTATATTTAAACCTTAAAATTTTTGTTGTACTTATAAATAGTTTTTAATTGTTCATATTTCTTAGAAACCATAAATTGAAATTAGTTGTTATACAACTATAGTTAATAAAGTTAGTTTGTTGCTTTCTATTGAGATAAATACATCATATGTTTTATTTATATATTTTTGTTTAAAATTAAATTTCAATTTGTTTAGTAGGTTTTAGTTGTGTGTCTTTTTGGTGTGTTTTACCTGATAATTTATCCAAACATTCATTAAAATTTATTAAGTGAAAACTTGTAACTTAAAGAAAAGACCAAAAATTAGCTTTGAAATTATATTTTTATTTAATTATTGAGGTCTTAACTCAAAAACCAATTGCAATTTATTATACAGAAAATTACTAAATTTAATTCAATAGTAATCTAAACTAAAGAATAAATTTTAAGTTTTCTGTTGTTAATTTTTATAATCTCAAAATTAAACTTTAATTCCAAACATGTGTGTGTGCAACACGAGATAATTCTTTTTGCATAATTACTTGCATGTGACGCAGCAATTGTTTTAAAACAGTTTGTGCATTCATACAAGCGTTCATAAGATGAAAAAGCAGACGTCCAGCATGATTGCTTCCACCATTGCCGCCGCCATTCCAACCAGCGTATCATACATGCATGTGCGTTTGATTGTTTTAATCTTTTTCGGTTTAATTTAAAGCGATTAAAAGTTTGGATTGTGCTAATTTTTACTGAACGTAAAGATGTAAGTTTAATTTTATTCTGTTTAATTAGTTTTTTTACTATTATTACTGTTAGTTTATTTTGCGATTACTGTAAATTAACTTAAGTATATTTTTATTTAATTTAAATGTGAAATTATACTAAATAAGTTATAACTTTCAGCAAAAACTAGTAATGACTTAAGATTAAATCTTCTTTTGTTTTGTTCTAAAAATTAGATATATTAGAAAAAAGACTTTAATTAAGTACAAATAACTCAATTCTGATATTCTGTGGCTTAGTTTTTTAGAAAGTACTAGTAATAAGTTGTAACTATACGACAAGTTTCAGCAGAGTTATATTTACTATTTTTCATAAACTTGTTGTGTTTTGTTCAGTTTTTGTTAAGTAATTGTTTCTTGTTTGCAAGAGTTTATTATCTAGAAAAATTTATCTTTTACATTTACAAACAATTAGAAAAGCCACAACTAAATTAAGAGACTAGCATATTTACTAGTGTAAAAATTAAGTGATCCATTTTTATTAATTTGCATTTGAAATGGTTTAGACTTAAAAGTTCATTATATACATCTGCATTCACAGAAAAGCATCTGGTAGCTTAAGAAAGATATAACTACTAATAAAAAACCTTTCCTTTTTTTACCTTATTTTTTTTCTTTAACTCATAAACTACGGCGAAATTATATTTTACTGTTCCACTTTAGTTCAAAACTTAATTTGTAGCCTTTCTACCATAGCTGCTATTCTTCTTATTGTTCTAACTTTAAACATATAATTAATAAATATTATTCAACACTACCCACTTTTTTTTAAAACTCAGAAATGTTTTTGGGCTAAGTGTTATTTTCTGATATTAGATATTATTTAGTTATAAGTAAGATAAAAGAAGTGAAAATATTTGGTTACTTGACTTAAAATACTTTTGGATTACTTCACTCAAAATTGTAATATGAAGCTAACATATTTTAGATTAGTTTTATAGTTGTTAACAAAAACATTTTTCTTCTTACTTCAAATCAAACCCATTTTGGATTAAAATTTAGAAAATTTCAACTTTGTTTGAAAAAAAACTTTGCTACATTGAGCATTTTTAGAAACTTTGAGATTTTTTTTTAAGTTAGCCTAAGCCAAATTTGTGTTAAGATATTTTTTTTAGTTTACGGCCAGTTTTGGTTTTGAAATATTTAATTTTGATAAAGACCTCTGGCTTGTTAGTTTTTATTTTAATTTTAAAAAATACTTTAATTTTAGTTATAAGTAATTACTTTCAAAAGACTTATCAAAGAATAAGCTGAATTGTTCTAATAAACAATGAGTTCATTAGAGTTTTTCAGCTTCTAAGATTGTCAGTCCAGTTTTATTTGTTTATTTTTTATTATTTTAAGTTTAATTGTTTTAAAGTTGTTAGTTATTCTATAAACAGATATAGAAATAAACGTTTGATAAAGTGCACTATTAATCTAAATAAACCCTCTAGTATAAAGTATTGTGTTAATAAAAAAAGAAGTGTTGACATAACATTTTAAACAACTACAATAAGAAACTATTATATAAAGTAGCGTTAGAATTTATTAACTTTAAGAATATAATTTGTCGAATTAAGTTGTACAAGTTGTAAGCAAAAGTTTTTTTTATAGTTGTATTCAAAGCTTTATTTCGTATATGAAATAGTTATGTGTAGTTTTCAAAGTTCTTTAATAAGTATAGCGTTGTTACTGACTGTTTTTCTAAAATAAAATTCTGCTTTTTAAACTTGATTTTTATACAAGATATTATAAAGATGTATTTTATAAAATAGTTATAAAAGCAGGTCATATACTGCTAGCTTTTTCATTGTTAATTTGTTTGATTAGTCAAGATCACAAACTAAAAGTTACTCAACTGTTATTAGTTTGTTTATATGTGTATTGTTGTTTATTAGTTCGATAGTTTTATTAATCGTTAAGTTGTAGTTGTTTTATAATTGAAAAGTAAAAATGTCGTCGTATCACAAAATTAAAAAGATATTATCTTGGAACTACAAATCTGACGTTGAAACAATTTCACCTGAAACTGAAGAATCCGCGGAAAGTGAAGAAATTGATGTTGTTGATTTTACTGTAGAAGTTAGGACCTATTTTATTTTTTAAGTTTAATTTCTCCTTGTGCAGCTTGTGGACAGTTATTTTTAAAGCAAAGTTGAATTTACATGTTTTAAAATTAATTTTTGTTTATACTGTTTGTAAAATTTATTTAAAAACAAATTATTGCTTTACAAATTTTATTGAAAATATTGTGTTCTGTACAAATCAAAATATTTGGTTTTAATTGACATAGTTTCTTTATTTATTGTTAATCACAGTTATAAGGTGTTTATTTATTGAGTATTTTGTAATTTTTTTATCAATTAGCAAAAAAAGTTAAGTCAACGCCATAAAACTTGATAAGTGTCTAAAGTAAGTTATAAATTATCACAGTCTGAAAAAATAGCACATACTAAATTTTAAACAAAAAAGTTGCCAAATTAATAAAGTTATGTTCAAGCTTTTTTAATTTTTAATTGTTTTATATATTAATTGTTAAGTTTTTTAATTCTCATCAAAATAATGGAAAATGTATGCGTTCTTCGTATTCATATATAAATACAACAACCAACATTTTCTGATGTCAACATAATTATGAAACTTTAATTTAAAAACGACTATGCAGTATTATATGCATAAGTACTAATGTGCTTAATTAAATGTTTTTTCTTTAAAAATATTTGTCAATGAAATAGTTTAATTTAGTGAATACATAATCATTATAATTTTTATAATCGTAATTAAACAAAGTAATTTTTTCCTTATTTGTTATTAAAGTTAACTTTTATTTTAGTTTTTAGAATAATAAAATTAGCGTTGGAATTTTTAAATAATTTTATTAAACTAGTTTACAACGTAGTTAAGTTTTTAACTTGATTAATGGTTAGTCGTTTCGTTTTGCTGCACAGTTTTGCGGAGTTTTGAATTGATAGTTGTTTTTGAATAATATTTTATCTTGATATAAAATTCAAAAAAAGTTTGGTATATTATTAATACCTTTAATAACAAAAATTTCTTATATAAATAGATATTATTACTATATATATACATAGTTCTAAAATAATTACGTATAATTTTATTTAGAACATGGATGACTCAACCCCACCTCAACTGATTGAAGGCTACCTTCTTAAAAAGAAAAAGTGGCCCAGAAAGGGGTGGCATAAGGTAAACAGTTTTTAACTCTACGTTAAAAGTAATTTAACTTATAGAGTTGTTGGGTTTTTAACTGTAAAGTTTTGACATGTTCATAGTAATAATTAAAATTCTGAACCATTACTTGACACTAGTTTAAAACTGTTATTTGTTTTAAATCCTAATTTGTACCTAAGCACTAAAACAAACGTTAGCTACACAGGACACATAAAATCTTTGTTTTCATTATGTTGTAATTATAAGAATTTTTTGTCAGATTTAAAGTTTCTTAGTTTATTTAAAAAGTATTGCTTCTATTAAAACTATAAGTATAACTAAGTTTATAAAAAGTTTTTAAGGTGAACAAATGTAGTAAATTAGATTAAAATGAAAGTTTTGAAACATTTTTATAGTTTTGATTATGAACTGATAGTTTAATTGGAAACTATTTTAAAACTATTATTAAAACTAATTCAAATTAATGGTTAGATATTAGAATGCTCGAAAATATAAGTATAAAAAGCTTAAAATTTGTTAAGTGTTTTTTTTTGAACTTCATTCTAATTAATCATATATTTTAGAGATATTTTCACCTTGATAACGGATTGCTGAGGTATGCGAAAACACCAAATGCAGTGAGTGATTGTTGTCATAAATGATATATTTGAAAATAATAAGATGCTTTCTCTTACAATTTTTCATCTAAAAGTAAGCTAAAAAGCTATTTAAATTTCAAGGTTTTTTAAAATTTATATTTTTGATTTTATTATATCTCTAGTATACTTTCAATTAATAATTTGAAATTTTAACGCTATTCGACTTGTGTAATATTGAAATAATAAGTATTTACTCTCAAAGAAAAAAAATGTTTTCTGTCTGCCTTGCTTAATAAAGATTTTTAGTTTGTGATCATTGTATTACGCATGAAACACTGTGTTGAATAAAAGACTCTGAATTTGAAACTGTTTCATTAATATTAATAGAATATATAATAAATATTTGTTTTAAAACAAAAAAGTATTAATTGTTATAAGTTATACTTGAAAAAAGATTTTGAAAGTTTTAGTATAACCATACAATTAGCAAAACAACTTCTAATTAACTTTCAAATAGAAAGCAACATCTATTTTACTTGTAACATCTGGCACTACTTATCTTTTAAAAGAAGTTTTGATAGATTAAGGCGTTAATGTACAAGCTAGTAAACGTTTTTTAGTTTTTAAAATATTTCAAAATTGCGACTAATTTAGTTTGTAAGTATGAAACCAATTGAAAAATGTTTCGCCTAACGGTATACCGTACTATTTATTATACTGATTATTTTATACTCTAAGACCTGATACATAACAGATAAGGAAGAACAAGATCCACGGCAAGATGGAGGTTGGGGCTTGCGTGATGTCCAGCAAGAAGTTCAACCTGACCATTGATTTGGACGCCGACGATGTCATATTTCACACCAAGGTATTTGAAACTTGAAAGTAAAAAATTCAAATTTTGTTTGTTAAGACAGCTGCTCATTATTTTGCTGACTGTGATGTAGCTTGTTTTTGACTTTCAGTTTATTTAGATGAGCTCTTTTTTATCAAACAATAACAAATAGTATAATGAGTATTAAAGCATTAATACGTGTGTTTTATAATGATATAAAACGTTAGTGTAGTTGAAAATTCGATGATGCAGCTAACAAAAAAGCTATTGTTTACTTATAAGTATGCAAAATGCAGTTTTTTGTAGTATAGCTTTAAAAGCTGCAAATACTTTTAAACCGGTTATGTGGTTGTTTTAAAATTTTATTAAGTAAATTATAATTTGTTTTAAGTTAGTTGCTGCTGTTTACTTATAATTTATTTTAACTTTTGTTTTATTTTAGGTTCAAAAATTAAGTGATGTTCAAAATTTTTAATTAAAGTTATAAAGTAATCTAAAACTTCACATAAATGTTATACTAAATGAAAATTGATTAATTTTGTTTAAATTTTAAATATATTTATGTTAAAAAACATGTAGGAAGTGTAGGTTTATTGTTTTAATTTTTAAACTTAACTTATATATTACTAACCCTACACAATTATATATTCTTGTTTTTTTAAATCTATTAGTGTAGTATTACTATTATAATTTCTTAGTTTATAAGGTATATATATATATATATATATATAGAATTAAGTTATTTAACTTAATAAATTAAATTTTTCACACTGAGCCCACCTTGTGGGCTTTGTTAATAAAAAGGTTTATTCTTTTTTGATCAATTAAGAATTTATAAAAGTTTACTGTGCTCAACTATAAATAGGAGCAATGATAGAATTAAGTTATTTAACTTAATAAATTAAATTTTTCACACTGAGCCCACCTTGAGGGCTTTGTTAATAAAAAGGTTTATTCGTTTTTGATCAATTTAGAATTTATAAAAGTTTACTGTGCTCAACTATAAATAGGAGCAATGATAGAATTAAGTTATTTAACTTAATAAATTAAGGTGGGCTCAGTGTGAAAAATTTAATTTATTAAGTTAAATAACTTAATTCTATCATTGCTCCTATTTATAGTTGAGCACAGTAAACTTTTATAAATTCTAAATTGATCAAAAACGAATAAACCTTTTTATTAACAAAGCCCTCAAGGTGGGCTCAGTGTGAAAAATTTAATTTATTAAGTTAAATAACTTAATTCTATCATTGCTCCTATTTATAGTTGAGCACAGTAAACTTTTATAAATTCTAAATTGATCAAAAAAGAATAAACCTTTTTATATATAAATATATATATATCTATATATACAAACTGTGATTAATATTTTGTTAAATAGTATTATACTCGAAACAAACGTTTTGAAACTTATGTCTTAATTTTAGCTAAACCGTGTAAGTAGATTTGTATTTATAAAAAATATTTTTAATGCTACCAATTAATTTCAAATTTTTACTTTTTACAACGTTCAGGATTGATTAAGAAAACTATTTGTAGACGCTGATATTTTGCAACTTTTCCAGCAACATGTTTTAGACTTTTGTAAACTTGTATCAACTTGAAAGTGTAAATAACATAATTAGTTTTAATACTTAATGCAGGCAAAAACACTGTTGGAATACAACAATTGGTTGACGGCTCTGAGGCTTCACAGAGAGTACGGAAACAAAAGCAAAGATAATACGCTGACCAGCAATAATGTTAACAACATTCAGGTACGTCTCTTTTACACCACCCAGCGTATATATCATTTAGAAATTTAAATGCTGTCAGATTGGTTAGGTTTTAAATTTTAAGATACTTTCAGCAGTTGAAGTTTTTATTTGTTCAAAGAAATAGTTTATACATCTAATTATAATCATATTAAATTAATACAGTAAAAAATATTTAAAAGAGATTGTGTATTTTGTAAATTATATGTTGAAAATATTTAGAACAATATTTATGTGTACTAACTAAAGTTGTTAGAACCATTTTAGAAGACTTTACATTATTATAATCACAATGATTATAATCACATTATTATAATCACAAGGTGAGAACGGCAGTTTATTGATCAATAAAAACTATAGAAATAAACACAGTCTATACAAAAAAAATATAAACATAATTTAAAACAAAGAATAGATTAAAATAGTTTAAAAATGTTAGAAATATTAAAAAAAAATTCATGTTTAAAAATAAGGTTTACATCGAACAGTTTTAAATAAATAAATCTATAAATTTAATTCTTTTTTATTTTAATAAATCTTTGAAAGCCCTTATCAATCTAGTTACACCCCTCAATTTGTAAAAACACAAATCTTCGATGATGGAACATTTTTGTATTATTTTCAAATAATTTTTAATCTTCAAACATGCGCCAGTTGTTCAAGTACGCAGAACAGTAAGTGTTTTGAAACGCCTTCACCGAGCAAGATCTGGTGCAGCAATCCAGGTGGTTTTTCGACCTCCTTTGTCTGTTTCTTTTCTTTATTCCTATGATTTGGTACTAGTTAATTTTTGTGGTTTTTTGTATCTTACAAAAAGAATATAAATTCAATGGTCGGTTGATACTTGTTTAGTGTTTTTTATGTTCTTTTAAAAAAATTTGTTTAAAAAAAGTAAATACTTTTGCCTATTAGTTTTTTAATTATGTTTTATAAACTTAATGAAAAATAAGTTATATATATTTTTTCAATAATAATTATAAAACTAATGTTCTGTTTTAATGTGCAAGAACAACAAATTTATAATTTTTAAATGTTTTAAAATTTATAAAAAACTTATTCATTTAGAAATTTAATTAGATTTAAATGTCTGTTAACTTTGATTAGTTTTTTAAACCTGAGTACTTAAATATTTAAAAAAGTTAAAACAATGATATAAAACCCATTGCACTACCTCTAAACTGAGACGCGTAAATGATTCGAAGTATCAGTCTTCTTTGTAATTCTTCCTCAGAGCACAAAACTTCAATCATTTTTAACTTTCTGTCGCCACAAATGCCCCTCAGCTGAGGTTGTGAACGGCTGTTGTGTGAGGCGGTGCAGTTTTGAACCATGATTACTAATAATAAAGTGCACACGACCACTTTGCTGAAGTACATTTTGCTAATACTTGTTTATACTGATCTGTTGAAGGAAAACAATTTTTGTTATTTTGTTATTTCTTTGTTATTAATAGTAAAGTCGAGATAAACTAATAAAATGTCTCTAAACATTGTGTTTTAGTTTAAGTTTACAATTATTATAAATGTTTTGAAAACTATTCTGTTGAAAAAAAAAACAGTAAATATATTTTTTGTTACACAAAAACTAATATGCGTAACTACTTAATTCAGGTTAAAAATGTATAAAAATTATACAGACTCCAATGACAAGCAACGACCAGGAAGGAATTTATAACGACAATGGTTTGAACGAAAATTCAAAACTTGGTTTGTTTATTTTTATATACTGCTATTTCAGCAGAAAGTTATTCTTAATCTAAAATGTAAATTTGGATTCTTTTTATATTTAGTTAATGGCCTTTTTGTGTTTATTTACTTATAAAGTTGTTTTTTGAACCCAATTAACCTTTGTGTTGTTACGAAAGGCAGGTGTTTTGGTAACTAATAAAACGTAAACAATGAAGTGCAAATAATCTGATTGTGTTTATTTTATGCAAATAGTGTTTGTTTACACCACATGTTATGGACCTTATTTTTTTTTAGGGTTTTGACGCAAGAATTTTTAATAACTTATGTTTAGGATTTCTGAATTTGTAAAACTTGTGTAATATAAAAATTATGATGTATTAATACGTTTATTTTGTTACTATTGATATAATTATACTATTTTGATTGGTAAAACTATATGACTAGAAATATCATGAAAAAAAGTTTACAAAATAAGCTTAAAAAACCAAAAATCTAAATAAATTCTGAAATATTATAATGACTCACTCACTCTTCTTGATAATGCATTTAATTAACGTAAACAAATATATGAATTGAAAATGACTAGTATCAAAGAATTCGGTTTCTCATATTAGTATTCTATTATATGAGTCATAAGTTAGTGTTGTCACTATTATAATACTATTCCAAATGCGAATAATTACACCAATCAGTAACTAATCAACTACAATAGAAACTATATGAAAACTACTCTGACCTTTATGAAAGTTTGACTAAAAATAAAGATTACAACTGTTTAACTAAGTTGTTATAAATATCTCTGAGAACAACGAAACCTGAACAACATTACCGGCATTGTTTGCACTCGAAGAATTACCATACTTAGCCTGTTGCCGCACACAAACAATTTCATTTCATTTGACACGGGTTCTCGCAGCTGACATCAGCTGCGTCTAATGAATGACTGCCTCCACAGATTGCGCGGTGCCCCGTATTTATACTCTGCTCTCTCAAAACAACATTTGATGTGTGTGTGTGTTTTGCTCATTGAGAAGTAAATAGTATTTTCGAATTGTGTGCAAATAAACAGTCACAATAACATCTCAGTTGTTTGTTTGGCACATTCGAGCTGAATTCGTGCACTTTGATCTTGTTTTATTTTCGAGCCGGCCCTCGACCGCTGTGAATTAGCATGCAAATTTTGTTGTTAATCTGACTACTTAGACTCGCTTAAAATCGATTACGTCTTGAGTAATTTTCAAAAAAATTTGTTGCTTATACAACAATATACTAGTGTGCTCTTAACATTTTTCGTGATAATCACTACTTTTGGTCAATAAAATATCGATTAAAGTTTTAACCTTTAAACAATCCTAGTACTGTATGATAGCAAATTTAAAATATAGTTATTCTCAAAAGATTTTTACATGACCAAGTGTGTAGTTAGAAAAATTTAAATACAGCTAACCAATAGAAATTATAAATTTAAGTCTTGATACTTTTGATTTTAATAAATACATGCTGTAAAATTCAAAACTCCTATTAGAGATTTATAAAAAAATTAAAACTGCAGTTGCCCACATCTTTATAAAAAATTTTATATTTATTTTTATTTTATATATATTTCTTTAAAAAAAATTTTTATCAACAAAAATGTTTAGTTTTAAATGAACTTTAAAAAAGTTTAATTTTTAAATAGTAACCAAAAAGATATCATTTTGATTTAGTAATTACAATTTTTTACTACTTTTATACACTAAATTCTATTTCTTCTAGTAAAACACGTATCAAACAGTCTTGTTTTGTAGAACAGTAAGCATTTTTGAAAATACTAACAACGAAGTTTTACTGTAAAATATTTACAAATATAATTTTGTAAACAATTATCAAAAGTTGTGGTATTTTGTATGAAATTTTGGTTATTTTTCGATGATGAGAAATAATATAAAACATACATAACTTATATTTTTATTATATTCTTCATTTTTTTTCAGATTTTAAAATTGTAGTCAAAATTAAATAAAATGTAGCGTAATAAAGTTGCTTTTTTATTGAAATGTATTGTTTTGCATACAAATAAAAACGATGAATTTGAACGTTTTAGTTTAAAAAAATATTCTTTATTAGAATAAAAACTTTAAGTTGATATTCATTCATATTAACCTATGTTGATAAAAACATTAAATTCAATTTTATTATAGAACGCAATGAATAAAGTTTTTTAACCATTATTTGCTTAAAAATAAGTAATACGTAATATTTTCAAGAAAAAAAATCGTCGTTATACTGAAACTTTAGTTCCAAACATTTTATAACGTAACTTTTATTTGTTATATAACAGGTTATACTTTAGCCTTGATAAGGTGAGGTTAAAGTATTCTCTAACAGTCTATTATTACGAAATAAAATCATAATTATCGAAACGTAGAGTAGTCTTGGTTTAAAAACATGTTTGTTTGTACAATTTTTGATTGCAGACTGGTAGTTTCAGTTTACTATAATCGTATTTTAATAACGTGGTCTAAACCAAAGTTTACTAAAGTGCAAAATATAATGCATAACAGGTAGAATCTTTTTCTACAGTTTTATTAATTTTCGATAAATAGTAATAGAATTACTACCAACAAAATAGTTGAGTCGTTTAAAAAGTTAAATTCTCAATAAAAGGGCAAAATTTAGTACCAGTTTTTAGTACTGGTGTGCACAACAAATAAAACAAGGCTTTTTACATTTACTTAAAACATATTCTTTTAAAACTCTAAATTAGTTCAACAATGCTGTCGTGCAATTTGATAGTAGAAAGTTTACTTTAATTTGATCTGTTTAATAGTTTGTAATAAGTTATTTAAAAAATTGTTTTGTTAATAACTCAGTAGTAGTTTAATATTTGCATATACTGATTCAAATGAAATTATTACACTTGGTGAATAAATAAAGAAGATGTGGCTGTTAAGGATTCAAAGTTTTTGTGATTTTTGTATTATTAAATGTTAAGTTCTTTGTATAACTTTTTTCCTATAAATACTTCTTTTCCTAATAAGACATTTCAAATTTATTTTCAACAAACAATTTCCAGACCTCGGCACGATTGGAAAGGAGCTGGAAGTCCTCTCGAAGCTGCTTAAAAACTTGCAGGTTGGGAGAACCCCCGTCGTCGAAGCCGTTCCGAGCTCGCCGCCGCCGACGAAGAAGGAGCGCAAGATTTCGAAGAGGCTGTCGAAGAAGGGCCACAAGGTGTCGGTGTCGAGCGTGTCGGCGCAGGAGGCGCAGCACGCGATGGCGCAGGTTCACAAGTCGTCCATCATCAGCAACGTGGTTGGTGGTTGTATAAGTTTCTAATTAAAATATACTTCTGTTTTACATAGTAGTTTTTGAATTGTAAGATTATTAATTTATAAAGAAATGTGATGGGTATATGCTGTAACTTTTACGTGAAATGTTTTAAGTTTATAGATTTTATCTAGAATATGTTGATACATTTTTGTACAGTAGTTGTGTGGTAAATGAAAGTGAAATTTGTTTAGAAAAGTAAAGTTTTTTACCAAGAATATTTTGCTGAAAGAGAAGTTAAGAAAATTCTAATGTAGTTGGTTTTTAGTTTTAGTTACATAATGTAATAATTATTATGTTTGTATTTATGCAATTTAGAGTAATTAAATATTTTACCGGTTTCGTTTAGTTTAAAATAAATCATAATTGAAAACATGTTTACAGTCAAGTGGTAGCAGCGGGGGATTGTTGTCAGATGCCAACATCAGCGTTAGCAACCCGGATATTTCCATGGCAACCGCACACTCTGTTTCGAGCAACAGCATCAGTACTGAACATTCTGTTAAGGTATCTCGTTTTTCTAGTATCTTACAATATTATGGTCATTAACATTTTTAAAATACGGTCTGTATGATTATTAATTTTTTTGCATTTTGGCTATTATTTGTATACTTTTTTTTTTACTTTAGTCAGTTCATGTACTTTTATATAAAAAATATGTACTAGTTACAGGGTTGCCAAAAACCTGAAATTTGAGAAATTTTTAGAAAAACCTGAAATTTTAAATAATTTTTACATCTAAAGTAATGAAGTTTCCATTTTACAAAAAAAAACTATTAAGTAGACATTTATTTTTGTTTTCATTAATATTTTTAATAAAAAAAAATTTAAAGTAGCTTTACAATATCTTTTCAATCTTGTTATTCTACTTAACACAGTTTGTTTCCTTAAACTTAATTTCTACTAAAAATAGACCCAAAAACTTGTACTTTTGAAAACCTGGAAGAAATTCAAAAAATCCTGAAAAAAATTCACAAAAACATTTGGCAACCCTGTAGTTAAAAAAGTTAACATATATATTCATATCATTTCAATGTAGGTATAAGTTAAAAGATATATTTGCAACCTTTTTTTTGAAAACGCTGTTTATTTAAAGCTAGAATTATCAATACAGATTCAAAAAAAAAAACTTGGTTAAGAACTATTTTAAAGTTGAGGTTAAAAGCTATTCAAGTGCTTTAGTATATATAAATATTAAAACATAAAATGTAGTTTATATACAAAAGAACTATATTTTCTCAAATAAAGTTACTTAATCTATACAGTCATAAACTATTTGTTTTACATAAAAAGCAGTTTATATCTGTAAATTAAGTTTTTAAAAAGTAAATGACCTTGAATCTTTTATAAACAGTGCCCAAAAAACTTAACAAAAAATAATTTGAAGTTTTTATAAAACAAACTTGATTTGTTTAATTCTATGTCTTAGTTTTACAACCTGTATATGACTTTTGTTGTCTGCAAAAATAAAATAAAACTGATTATTCTACACATTTGAACTGTAGTTCTATAGATTCAAAATGATTTAGTACTGGCAATGCCATTTTCAATAACAATCAAGTTTGAATTTATATATTTTTTCAATTTTAGTTATTATTGCTAGTTATTTGTTTTCACCAACTCGTAATCACTAATATTTGTTTTAATAAACGTGATTGCTTGTTTGTATCTCGATGTAGTATTTGGTTAGCTTGCACAATACTAGTGTTTCAATTTGTTTTATATATACCATGTAATGATCACATGTTGATTGTAAATAATTTCAGGTCATGTATTAGAGTTACCTTGATAACATGTGTTATGGTGTGTGTTTTTAATGACCATTACTTGTTACTAAATTAATAACAATTAAAATCAAACTCACTTTATTTTTTTCTGTTAAAAATTGAATATTTTGGTAGTTGTTTGATAATGTAATTGATTGAAAGCCTACTATTATTTGTTACTAACTTAATTAAGAATTGAAAACAAACTCACTTTATTTTTTTCTGTTAAAAATTAAATATTTTGGTAGTTGTTTGGTAATGTAATTGATTGAAAAATTATTTTTAGCGACATATTAAAGAAAATGATTTTAGTATAGAACCTTCGTAAACTTTATTATATATTTTTTTAATTATTTTGTCTATTAACTTATTCATCTAATTATTGCATTCAAAATTATATTTTAATAAATTTTAGTTTTTCTAATTTGTAGAGAACTTTAGACAACTATTCCAGTTAATTTTAGTTCGTTCATTTTTTGCATTTACTGCAATAAAATAAATGTATTAATTTTGTATAGAATTTTGTCAAAGGAAATTACAAACCAACATGATATTTTTTAGTAGTATAAAAATTATACCGTTTGATTTTACAAAAAATTGAAGTTTATTTATTTGCAGTCGAAATCGAACCAGACGTCTCCAACGAGACCCTCTGCATTGTCGTTGGAAAATGCTGAAGACAAGAACGCTGTGTTCGTACTGCAAGCTAGCAATGGTCGGTGATATATCTGTGTATATGATACATATTTAGTTATACAATAATCGACAGCTTTTTACAATTATTTCTGTCTCATATAATCATCAGAAATGATTTAGTTTATTAGACATGTTTTACAGAATTTTTTAAATTTAAATTTTATAAATATCGTGACGTAGTAATGATGTTTAAGAATTGATTATTTAATTCATGATTTAGTTAACCTAATTCTATTCTTTTCTATTTATATATATATATATATATATAATGTATACTACAAATGCATTATTTACTTCCAACTGTCTGTCTTGTTCGTTTTACGATACTTTCAGTTACACAAAGTTTATAAATTAATAGTTTATATCGTTTTTTAATTATATGTTAGTTCAATATATTTTTCACAGTTTACAAAATGCTGTCTGCTTACACTGAAAGTCTTGAAAGTAAGAACGACAAAACAATTGTCGCCACAAAAAATTCATCAAACTTGGCGCAGGTTGATTTCAAAAGTTGATATTTTTAACCGCTAGAGTGCGATGTGCATCTAATATTTATTTCAAAAGGCTGTTAATTGAACGTTATACTACATTAATTTACCTGGTTTTCATACACTTAAACTGAAGATAATAATGTTTATGCACCCTTACATTAAAACTACAAAGCTATCTATGCAACTATTTTTATATATGTTTATCTATACTCATTAACGATAAAAAATGCTGACGTCTTTATTTAAAGTGGTTAAGCCTTCGTCCATACTTGTACATTTTATGTTTCGTTCAGTTTAAAAATTGTGCTATTTAATTATGCTATTTTTATTACAAAAAAAAGTCTTCAAAAAGTCAAGTTTTTAAGCTGATTACATTTTTTTTAATAAAATAAACTTAACCAAAAATAACTTAAATCTTCTAAAATCATGGAAGTCAAATTGACTTGAAATAAAAGTCAACAAGTTTTTACTGAGCACTATTATTAACTAAATAAATTTTCTAACAACTTTTGTCGTATGATAACGAACTAACGTTCGTGCGAACAGCTGCAGCAGGAGAACCTTCTTTTGAAGCAGAAGCTGGGAAGGATCCACGCGGACTCGGCCCCCGTGCAGGTTTCCGCCGATGTGCTGATGCAGGGACTGTACAAGAGCGGGTCGGACAAAACCATCAAGCAGTCCACTCTGAAGAGAATGCAGGTTCGAAAGTATAAAAATTATTTCGTAAGTTGCACGGCAGATTGTTCGGATGTTAAAAGCACCCGACGAATAATTTCTATTAGACTTTTTATTCATGAAAGCTTTCAATTTCCAGCCCTCCTTACCGAAAACTTTTAAATAAGCTTCACCTTTCTTGTTTTAGCCTTCTTGTGCAAACTGATACTGTTGCACTACTGTGCGTAATTTTTACGGTGTGAAAGTTTTACTTGTTATTTGTTTCAGACACCGAGGGCTTGCATGGCGAGCCACATGTCTTCGCAGTCAGAAAGCCAACTTTCGATCAACGAATCGGAACTTTTCTACGACGCGGAGGAATATCTGAGGAGCGAAGGCGAAAGCAGCGACAGCGAAGAAGCTGTTAGTTTGAAGTTTTTAAATAATTTTTAGTTTATATCTTAATTAAATTGTGTCTTGTTTTGTTAGTTGTTGAAATTTTAATCAGAGTTGATTTTTATTTTCGAGTTTGTGTATTTTCAACTGCCTCTAATATTAATACGCTGTTTTTTTTTAAATATTGACATATTTAATTACTTTCTAATGTCTCGGATTTTTTTGTAGATTTAGTGAAATGTATTTATTTTGTAGCTCGTTAAAATTAAGCTTATTATACAAATATTGGTAATTTATACTTCAAGTATTTCACTTCAAGTTAAATGGAAAAGTGAATTTATTTTCTATTAGATTTCATTTTTACTATTAGTTAAATTCTAAGGATAGTATTGTCAACTGCAATCAATAAAAAAATTAACTTAAGCAATATATTAATTTGTATGTATTCACAATAAAGCATAAAATAAAAAAAAACATTATCACTTTTATAGTATAAGCTATTATATTATCAAACTAACTACATGATACATATCAGTACACTTCAAAAAAAAGAGTTAAAGTACCAAACATTATTTTAACTTGAGCAAAACAAATGATATGTATTATCACACAGCACTGTGTGTGTGTACTGTGATTGATACAAAGTTGGCAATTTGAACGCAGCGAAGTTTAAGTAGTGATTAAATAGTTGGCACCGCGGCTAATTGATTAAGTACTCGGTTTTGCATTTCAACACTTTTGCATGTTCGCCGAATGTTTCACCAACATTCCCACACTTCCATTTTGTTTGCAGTTTTGGTTAGTTGTTCGTACTGAAGATTTTTTTCCACGTAAACCTTTTAAATTAGTGCCTTACGTATTGTACGGTCGTGTAAATGTTATGGACTGTAAACTAAAAGTGTTATTTTTTATAGGAAAGTGAGACGAACGATGACGACATTTCTACAAACGGAGATTCCGAACCCGATGACGGAGAAATGTCGACGCTAACGACCCAACAAAGTTTGTAAAATTTTGTATAGATTTTTTTAAAGTAGATAAAATGTCTTATTAGAGAAGTATGCATTTCTTAACTTGTAGTGAAAATGATACATTGTCATTCTAAAACTTCTCCTCAACAGAAGTTTGTCAAATATGTCTTTAAATTTGTAATGTTTCGTTGAAGCAATTATAAACTTAGTGTGACCCTATTAAAATGTATTACTTTGCTAATTATAAAATAATAGTTGGTTAATTAATGCATTCAGGAGAAAATCACATATTAAGAAGTTAATGAAAAGTTTATACAATTGAAGTGTAGCTGGATGGTTAATGCTAATTTTTTTTACCACGACTTGCACATGCAAGTTTAAAGTATACACGTTTAAATTGGACAGTTATATAAAGAACTTTAGCAAAAACAAGTAACCTGCTAACAAATCATGCCGTTGTATAAAGCGCAGTTCTGTAACTCTACCGCAAAGCAGATCATCGCCGCAAATAAACTCGATAGCTGCGAGCAAACAGGAAATTCAATAGATGCATTTCAAACAGGTAATCTCCGCATTGTAATTGAGCCCTTCTTTTGATGCCACACTGGTCATTGTGCGCTGCCTTTTGAAAGAGTTGCATCTCTGCTCGCGGTTCAGGTTAATTGGCGTGGGTCAGCCTGAAAACTGTGCGGACTGTTCGGAACTGCTTTGGCGTTAATCAGCGCGCAGACCGACTAATTAGCTCCAATTAAGCGCGCTTAGCAAGTATCCATTCAATACATTGACTGATTGAATTAACGGTCATCTTCTTTTGTGCGACCAAAAGAAAGGTTTATAAATATACCTTACTTAATATATAGTTAAACAGTTAAAACTTTTTTAGAGCTGTTCTATGGAAATGGTCGGTAGTTCTGCTTTGTTTAAGTTTTGTGTACATTTTAAAAAATTTATTAACTAAAAATATTACAATAGATGAAGTTGCTTTATTTGTAGGAAGGTTAATTCTTTTCAAACCTCGTACAAGCATCTGACCAGCTCGCAATGATTGACAGGAAATCTCCGTCAACAATCGAACAAAAGTTGAATCATGATAAATAATTGCTTGCCGATTGTTACGTCACAACCCTGCTTACAAAACACAACAGGATATTGACGAATTAAACGCAAGTCAACGCGGATTGAATATCCTCATGACTTTGTCATCTCGACCCCTTGACACTGGCGATTATTCAATTAACCGGCCGCCATTGAAGTCCTCGAACATCCGGACATTCGTCTGTCGACGCGCTGACGTGGATTATCCGCTGTGTATTGCGGAGATTAGCAGCTTCTGTGTGACCATTTTGAAAGTTTCCACCTACTTAATCCTTTTTTTTGTGACATTAGCGGACTGATAAGTTTCTATTGTCTTTTTGAAATTTAATTTGGTGCAGCTAATAAAAATTTGCTTTGAAATTTTTTTTATGTAATAACTTCAGCTTTTGTCTATTTTTTTTCGTAAATATTATAGTATAATAAGCAGTATAATAAGAAATATTGCGAAAAACGTTGGATTGGAAATTTTCAACCGCCGTCTTGTTTCACAAGAAAAAGCAACTGCCAAAAACGAAAGTTGAGAAGTTTCAAAAGTTTTTCACTGAAACGTCACATTAGAATATTTGCGGCGTCACTCGAGCGACGATCAGAGTGAATCACGATTATTCGTGTAAAGTCAAAAATTTCTGCTACGTCATTGTTGACAGCTCGTTGTCTGTGATGTTGTGCTGGGTGTTACGTCACAATAAGAGATGTGCAATTAAAAGTAATTTGCTGAAATTTTTTTTTTGCTGAACTTTGCCAGGCGTTGCAGTTTGAGTGAGTATTGGTAAAAAGCAAGTGTATTGAAAACCTCAATTTTGAAAGTACTGTTACTTGCTCAATTCATATTACACACAATTTGTCTGTCCTGTTTAATATTTACTTAAAACACCTTTAGATATTAACGGTACAATCACCAATTTTACTCCACAAAGACTATTTGTCTCCGGAAACTTTAAATAAACTATAAGAGTTTGTACAAATTAACTTCTAAACAAAAATAACAACTAAAAAGAATAAAATTCATCGAGTAATTTTTATTTACAGGTTCCAAAGTGAACGGCAGCGGTCAGGTTGCCGTAGTGAAGGGGGGAACGGGCAGGAGGCACTGCTTGCCCGTGGAGCGCAAGCATTCGCCCGGAGGGCTGTGGAACCTGCTGCGGAAGAACGTCGGAAGAGATCTGAGCAAAATTTCGATGCCGGTCACGATGAACGAGCCGCTCAACGCGCTCCAGGTTCGTTGTAAAAATATGGGATTAAACTAAAACATCTTTAAATGTTACATACATTATATTTTTAACATACTATCAAAACCCACCCGCGATCAAATTCGAGAACCGCTTACCGATCGAGGGTAAGGGTTAGGGGTAACAGTGATAGTGAAAAATAAATTAAAAGAATGCAAAAAATATATAAAATAAATTACTAAATAGAGAAAAAAAACAATTGGGTTAGTTTTGAACGCGGGTGGATTTTGATAGTATATTAAAAATATAATGTATGTAACATTTAAAGATATTTTAGTTTAGTAGGCAATTATCATTAGATTTATTAAATAAATTTGTTTTAGTAAAGTTTGAATAAAATTTTTAGATAAATTGCATTGAATAGTTTGGTGTTTTGATTGTCTGTTTAGTCTTTCAACATTTTTAAACAACTAAACGGACTTCAGTATTTTGTAACTAATGAAGAAAATAAACACTAATAGTCAGAGTCGTAAATAAAAAACTAAATATATTTTCCACATGGTAAATATTACATGTTTCGTAGCTGTATGCAAATAAATGCAAAAGTATATTTAAATAAACTTAATGCAAATAGCACTTATGTGAGGAACTAGAGTACACGGAGCTTATTGAGAAAGCGGCGAAATGTCAAGACAAGTTCGACAGGATGGCCCTGGTAGCCGCTTTTGCAGTTTCATCGTACGGTGCTACCTACCATCGGTTTGTTATAAGTTAAGATAAATATATTTTTATAGAACTTGTTAATTGTTTTTGTTTGAATTAATGTCATTTAAACCTTTTGGGTATGTAAATGTATTAGGCTATTGTTTATACATTGATATAAAAATTTAAAGTAATCGTACAAACTACAAGTATTTTTAATTTATGTTATCAAACTTACTCTTTGAAACAGTGCTTTTAATAAATGTAGTTAGTAAAACATATTTTTATCAATTTAAAGCTTGTAGGAGATGATTTAAAATGTCGTTTAGCGCTGCTAACCACTTCACGCGTGTTTCAATGTAACTAACTAACAGTTTCACTACAATGTGATATGTTAAACACAAGGTGAACTTTCCAGTAGAAACATTGAACTTGAGCTGAAGTGAAAACTTGAACTTTTAGATAAAAAATAAAGTAATTAGGATTCGCCATGTGTTGCGACACAGTCGTAATTATTGAAACAAGCATAAGCTTTTAGCACGTTGATTACATTGTATAACAGTGTTACATTATTGTTTAACAAAAGTAGTAGTAAAGGAAGTTAATGTTTTGTACTGAATTGTTAAATCTGGTTAATTTTGAAGTAAAGTTTTTTATGTAAAATAGTGTTTAAATACTTTAAATAAAATAACATCTTATATTATCTACAGAGCCGGCCAGAAACCATTCAACCCTGTGTTGGGTGAAACTTATGAATGTATCAGGGAAGACAGGTAAATAAATATTTAGTTTTAAACTGACTGTTGGTTCCTCTTTGAAACCTTTAAATGATTAATTAAAAACAGTTACTTCAGTTGTTATTATTTCTAAGTTTGCTGTTGTGATTTATTAAGGTTAATTTCAATAAATATACATTTTTTTTGCAGATAGAAAAACTGTTGTTAAAGTTTTTAATACATAAAATAAATATCAGTTTAAATCAACCAAATTAATAGAACTTTAAAAATACCAAGTCTTACAATTGTCTCAATCATACAGATTCGTTATCATGATTATATCCTATAAAACAAGTTTAAATATAATTTGCATGTAGTCCGAATGCCTTACAACGGTTACTGAAATTATTTACTGACAAAGCCTCTTAGATATTCAGTTATATGCTAAAAACGTTTCACTGTTAAATTCACATTTTGCTCAGTCATATTTAAGATTTTTTTCCCGTGGAAAGTTTTGAGCGTTTCAAACTAACAAAACACGAAAACCTTCACTCTGACTCCGCAAAAACAAGGACTTTGACATCCTTTTTGATTTGCACACATCAAATGTGCACAAGTGGGTGGCAACTTGGCAAGAACGCGATTTGTCACTTCTACTTGCCGCGTCAATCATCGGCTAATCTAATTATTTTGTCTGTCGGCCGTGAAATTGACAGTGACTATCAACTGCAAGCGCGCGATTGTATGAAAGTTTCTTGATCACCTCGCGCTTATATGTGACTTGCTATGTATTGATTTCGTCGTGTTAAAGGTTTTGTTTTAAAGTTTTCTTTTATATTTGTTTAATGTTTGTGCTAGGGTATTTAAAAAAAATGAACTGTGCTTGAATTAAAGTTACTGTTTGGTTCGCATTGATGTTTGAAAAAATGTACGTCTGTATCAAAAAAGTCGTTTGTGTGAAAGGTTTGTTTACATCGGATTAAACCAAAACAAGTCTGTTTCAAATAAACTTAAAATAAAGTATAAGAGATAAAAAAAAAGTAAACAAGTTATTTTTGTATTTTAGTTGACCCTACTTGCCGTCGAATTTAAGTTAATTAAAGTTTAGATGGAAACAAATCATAGATTTGCACAAAGTAAGAGGATACAGTTTGGTTATTGTTTAAAATCAACATCAAACCAGCAATAATCAAAGAGCATTCAAGTCCAAATATGAGATATCTGCGATGTTTTGAAGTCGCACAGAGCTCAGAATTAGGCCAATTTGGCAAAATTAGGTCATTTCGCTGTCGCTAATGTGAAAAGCGATTAATTCTCGCATCTTGCGGCAAATCTGGGTGAAGCGACCGAGTGACCGAGAAAATTTCACGCTCGTTTCCATGGCAACTTGCTCCGCGCTGCCTTGTCGGTCGCGATGGTAACGAGCTTTTAAACGTATCTGGGCGCTCGATCGGAATCAATTGTTGCCTCGTGTAATTTGTCTAGAATGCGGAGGGAAATTATTTGGAAAATCGCATTTTAATGTGGCTGCTGATTTGGTTTTGATTTCGTAGATTATCGCAAATCTCGAGGCACAAACTTCAGGTCGGCTCGAATTTTTGAGTGACACTGAAAGTTGTGTGCTTTTGATGTGGAAAGTTTTCGTCTGTTTTTTGTTTTTAAGGTCAATAAAGCTGTTTTGCCTCTCACTCAATAGAGCGTGTTTGTAACGAATTTTGTTTTGCATTGAATTGTATTGAAAAAAAAGTATTGTTTAGCTGACTTTATTGTACTTTAAAAAGTATTATATCATTTTAAGCTTTTTTGATTAAATGTTTTGAAATTGAAGATTTTTAGGTTTTTGTGGAAATCTGTAATGATTCATTGTAAATATATTAAGTTAAGAATTTTTTTATTTGCAAAATTTTTAAATTCTAGTATTGCTCAGCTGAAATTTTTTTTACAGTTTACTATTAATAGCTTTGAAATTGAATAATTTTATATTTTTGTACCTCACTGAAATTATTCTGAATTTATTTTAAATGAATCATTGCAGCAATACAGCGCTGAAAACATTCATAAATTAATTTTCCTCAGGGGGTTCAAGTTCATATCGGAGCAAGTGAGTCATCACCCGCCCATATCGGCTTGCCACTGCACCAGTGAAAATTTCGAGTTCTGGCAGTGTAAGTTGCAATATGAATTTGTTTTTATAAAAGTTAATTTGATATATATAAGCAAAATTGTTCAATTTCAGCTTGCAAGTATTCCAACAAGTTCTGGGGAAAGTCGATGGAAATCATTCCGAGCGGAACCGTCAGTCTGAAGCTGAAACCGTTTGTTTTTAACATTTATTTTTATACAAGATCTCATTTGATATTTGTTTATGACTGTAAAGTATAAAGATCGTATAGTTTAAAGCAAAACATTATGAACGTATACTAAAAAGTGAAAAGTTTTTTACTGTTTGAAAAAAAAAAGTTTCTTTTTTTATTACGATAATGAACGACTTTTTTTGGTGCTTACAAAGTGAATTAATGTTGAGCACAAACTAAAGAAATATTTTTAAGTTGTCTATATTATCGATTTCAACTTTAATTTATATTGACTTTGCAAAAATATAGCAGTTCTTAAATCTATTTGAAAAAAGGTAAATTTGATTAATTGAAAAAAAAACATCATTACTGGAAATTGAGTTGTTCCAATAATATGATTTGATTTGCAAACACGTATTTTACACAGTCAATTTAATTTTACATAAGCACAGAGATTCTTGCAGTAAATGAAATAAACTCGCTAAACGGTTTGCTAAAATTACATAAAAAAGAGTTTGATACGGTAAAGAAGTGTTTTATTTAAACAATAAAAACAAGATAACAAACATAAAAATATTTGTTTATTATTTAATTTTAGACATTTTCGATATCTTTTTGCTCACAGTTTGAAAACAGCATCACTTTATAGATCGATCCTAAAAAAAATAATTTGAATAATTAAATATATTTTATTATACCACCCAGCTTCGACGCAACGTACGAGTGGCAGAAGGTGACCACCTGCGTCCACAACATAATGACCGAGCAGCGGAATATGGACCACTACGGGGAGATGTGCATCACTTGCGGGGACGTTACCTGCAAAATAACCTTTGTGAAGGTGAATGTTTGTTTGTTTTTTTGTTTTGCAAATAAAATTAATTGTAAACATGCAACCGACTGCTGAAAATATTACATGTCAGCCAGAAGTACTTGGTAATGTTTTTGTTAGACTTTAAGCAGCGCTTTCAGTTTTTTCTACATATATACTTTTTTTCTAAATTTTTAGACATATATCATATTTAAAAAATAACATATATATTTTTTAATTTGTATTATTTTCAAAGCCGGGTTACTGGGCGAAGAAGAAGGGCGTGCTGAAAGGAGCGGTGTACGACTGCAGCGGAAAAGTGATGAGGAACTTGCACGGAACCTGGTTCGAGGGACTTTACTGCGGTGAGGGCGCCTCCTCCCAGTGCATCTGGAGAACCGGTTTGATATTTGTTTTTTGTTGGTCTACATTATTGGTGTTATGTGTGTATAATATATCTTGTTTAAACTTTTAGCTCACAAAGGACATTTAACAAAAAACTAGTTGTCAAGTATAATCTGATTGGATTGGTTTAAACTTAAATTTTGAATGCGACTCAAAAAATATACTCATGAACGTTACTAAAATAACTTCGCCGGTCAGCAGTGGTTTGTTGCGTAATTCAAGAAATAGTTGAAACGAAATTTTTTCTCCGCGACATCCGCACAATTAAAGGCGCTTTCGATTAATTGCAAATTAATTAATTGACCGCACACATACTGAAAGAAGGCGAGGAAGCAGTTTACAGGCGTGATTGTTCGTGCCTGTTGAGAAATAAAATTTATTTTCCTGCTCAATGTTGCGATTGCTTCTCCTTTAGATAGCAATCGGAAGTTCTCGTACTTTAGTGTTTTTGAACTGGATGTTTAAGTGTTGTATGTTTCCGTAGTTTAATTAGTTGAAATAAAATATGCTTGTATTTATATTATATGAAAGAAGGTTATAAGATTAATTGTAAGCTAAAATATGTTTAAAGTAAATGTAAAAATCGAAACATGTTTCTTTACTTAAAAAAAATTAATCATCGCAAGTATAAAACATTTTTAGTGTAAAAATACAATGTTTCATATTATGCACTAATACTCAATTGAAAGCTTCAAAATTTCATTCACGCTTCGATAAATAGTGTTTAAAAGCTCAACTCAAAATATTCTAAATTTTCTGACACTAGCATAAATAACTAACATGATCAATTATTAAGTTTTTATACCAAACCCTCTCTGTTCTGTGAATATGTATTTATAAAGTTTAGTTTGTGCACATTTGAAAAAAAAAAGCAATAAAACGGACACATCCAATTTAATAGTTATTGATTGCTAATGACGCCTCGGTTTTGCTTACGGAACGGGGCTAATGCCGTAAAAAGAAAATATAAAGTTTCGCATTGAATTTTTGTTGTGCAACATTTTGTTATATTAACGAGCTATTGAGCGTTATGCCACCTTTCAATGCGAAAAGTTGAAAGCGGATATTGTTTTCGTAAAAAATTAATCTTCGACTGGGTGTAGTTGAACTTGTTTTTAGACATGTTTTAAATATAGCTTAGGTTTTTTTTTGTTACAAAATTTTTTGCAAGAATAAAAAGTTTTCAAATAAAAAATGAGATCTTTTAAATGCAATAATGACAAATTTAATGATTGCAAAAAATGTCATTACTACGGTTTAACGAATGACAATTTAACAGGTGCAATGCCGCCCGACGCGTCCAAATATTACGGGTTCACCAGATTCGCCATGGAACTTAACGAGATTGAACCGGACCACGTTGGGGTATTGCCCAGGACCGATACTAGATTCCGCCCCGATCAGAGGTTTGTTTATCGAAAATTAATCTCATCCAAAAAATAACTTGTAACTGATTTATTTAACGCTTATTTCTGAAATTATAAAAATTGTGCATACGTACAACAATTTTGAGAAGTAGAAATTTTTTTTTAATAATCTGCCACGTAAAAAAACATACCAACTTCATTTTTTTTCCACATTTAATATTTTGGTAATACTTTTCAACGGGCAGATACATCAATAAGCGCTTAAGTATTTAGTTTCAGCACAACTGTGTCTGCTGCGGGTCGCTATTCGAATTCTTTCGCAGATTATCTCAGCCGATTATCGACGCCTCATTCGCCCCATAATTTTGTTGTAATAATATAAAATGGACCAATTAACAAGCTGTTATTCATTTGTACTCCCGTCTTCAAAAGTAGCTTTTCGGTGTCTTTCGAAACTCAGCGGTAATAGTTTGTACGAGGCAGTGTGAGCTTGCAGACATTTTAAACAGGTCAGAATGGCAGCAAAGTCAACGATCTCACTTTAAATATTTAGTTCGGATACTTAAAAAGAATTTTTTTTTTTTTTTAAGAACTTTCCATTTTTTAGTAGCAAAAAGTTTCCAATAATTTTTTAACTTGTTGTGTAGAAATTTTAGTTCACTCAAAACTCCTTTTAAAATAAATAATCAAAAACAAATAATTTTTTAAAAGTTTTTTTTTATGAAATAAACTTGTTTTTGAATTTTTTTCTAACCACACATTTAAAAAAGCGATAAAAACTGTGCATTGCTTACCAACATCGAAATCTTGCATTCGGTTATTCGCTGTTGCACTCTCGGCTCAAGTTCGCTTCAATTTCGTTTTTATCGATGTTCGCGCTGACAGTTCGACCTTAACCGACGGCCACTTTGTCAAATGTTACCGACTTCACTGCCCAACAAATTGTTTTCGTTTGAGTCCAATTTGACATTTGCAAAAGCATAAATATGTTACGAAAGCCGGTTGCGACCCAAAAACTGTTTCGGGTGCTTCCAACACTCGCACAACAAAAACTTTTTTCGTGATAAACATACTTTTAAATTGAAAACAAAAGTCTTTCTTGAACCATTATTTTTGATTTTTTTTATTTATAAAAGCGTATTGTTAATAACGTATTTCAATGATCAATTATTTTTATTATTCGACGCTTATTAAAACTCGATTCCTGTTTTTTTTGTAAGTTTTAGTTTAAAATTTTACTTTAACTTCTAATAGGCCGATATTCAGGCGAAACTTTAATAACTCTTTGCCCATATACTCAATAAATATTTGAAAAACAAACACAAATCTATTTTTGAAATACCCAGGTGCCTAGAAGAAGGTATGATCAACGAAGCTGCCGAGGAAAAGCAGAAGATCGAAAGGTTGCAGCGCGAAAGAAGGAAAGAGCGCGAGACGAACAACGTCAAATACGAACCCAAGTTTTTCGAGTGAGTTTGAGTTACTGAAACAAAATAATGTTCGCGCATAAGATGAGCGTTGTAATGAGAGCAATCTAGGTTTATAGAATATTAAGTTTGTTAAAAGTTTTCGTAAACCGGGAATTATGTTTAAGTTTTTCACCCAGTCGTGTTTTCAAGGTGAGTTTTTATTTGCAGTTGTGTGCGTAGAACTTTTTGATGTGAACAGAAGCTTTTATGAACATAAAAATGTTTTAAAATAAGTTCATGCTATATTTTGTATTTTAGAAACATTTTTGTTGCCTACATAAGATTTATAGAAATGAAAAAAAGTAATATCAACCTTCGTTTAAGTTATACTATCATTTAACTTTATATATATAGTTTATATTTACTGTTTATCAGTATATATTTATATTATATACACATATAATCAACTGGGCACAGTAATTTAAAGAAAAGCCACAAAGCATGCAGCTTGTATGTGTGCAACTAAATGTAGCAAAATTTGCCTCTCAATTGAACGCTGCGTGCGTTTTCGCACGAGAATTGAAAAACTGCAACACTTTCCCAGAACCGCGAGCAAAAAGGCGACGGATTTGCAATTAATTTCAATTCCCGCCACTTTTGTCACGTCGCCCGCCTTCCCGCGTTCACACCTGATTGCCGCTGATAAGTTCGCAAATCTCGCCAAACTTTCTCGCGTTAGGGAGTGGGCCCGAACGCCGGATTACCACCTTAAATCGCAAAGTCGTGCCTCGAAAAAAATAATCGTTGTTGAGCGCGAGATATTTTTGCCGTCGAGTTTCGCTGCCGGTTTTTTAAATGTGATTGACTTTCAAGAAGTTTTTATAAAAAACATTTATTATAAATTTTGCTATAAAGTTTTTTCTATTGTTGTTATGGAAGTCTAAGACTTGTAAAAGTTACTTTTAATCGGAGGCAAGTGTTCTTACCAAAAATATTTTTTAAACGTTTTATCCAAAGATCCGTTAATTAAGACATATTAACTTTAATTTATAACTTAAGTAGTTGGTTGTTTTGTATTAATAAAAGTAAAATAATTTAAATTTTAGGAAAATAAACTTAGTATAAAATTTTCTGTATTGTTATTTGTAGTAATATTATTAGAAACTCTTTGCTTAAGTGGTCGCAAACGTGTAAAATTTAATTTAAAATAAAATGTACATTTTACAGAAAAGTCGGTGGAGCTACTAGTGACACTTTTGTATTCAAGGGCGATTACTGGGACAAGAGAAATGAGGGTTTCGGTGACGATATACCCCAATTATGGTGATTTCCCTTTTTTGAAACTGGTGAACTCTTTTCTATGCACCTGCAACGTTTTCTTTACTGTTTTTTTTATCGGAAAAACTTTACTTTAATAATGTATTTTTATCTTTTTCAATTATGTTTTTCCTAACTTTTACTGAGTTTTCGTATTCAAGTATAATTTGCGGATTTTTCAAAAGGTGCTATTTTTATTTCTACGTTTAACTGAGAAAAAAAAAGCGAAAGTGTATTACAAACCAAATTGATTCGAGAACTACACACATCAAGTGTACTTTTTCAATGCCTTTCTGAGTTGCTTGTGCGCATATATTAAAAAAATCAAAGCTTTTTTCACACTTGAGTACGCTTTCTCCAGCGCTCGATACCAAAAAAGTGACCAACTCTTTTCATGCATTGTTTCTCTTTTTTCGGGTAACCCCCCAATTATCCTCACCGGTCTTTTGTGTATTTGCTAGCTGGTAGTTATTTCATATTGCATGAGTTTCCATACAACTTTCAGTTTCCATTCACATTTGTTTATTGAATTGTAATCTTTTAAAGACCACTTGAGGCTTCGGAATTTTCGCAAAGTATAAGTTTGTTACTGAAAATGTGTGTAATTTGAGAAAAAAAAAATGTTTAAAGAATTCTTAATATTTTGATAAGTGTATTGGCTTCACAAAGATCTGAGCTGTTTTTTAAATATATAAAATTTCTATAAATTAACTTTTTTTGTTATCAAACTTTCTTGTTTTCTTGAAACTTTCGAATCCATCTAATATTAACTTTTACACAGTGTGCTGATACTATAAAACAAATTGGTATATGTTAAACGTTTTTTATTAAAAAAATAACTTTAATTTTTCAGTTTATAAAGGTTGCACCAAATTATATATTTCAGCGTTTGTAAATATGTTAGAGTTTAAAACAAATGCGCAGTAGTTTTTATATTAAAAATAAAGTTATTATTGTTTTTCTGACATGCATGTTGCATAAACTTTTGAAAATAGTTTACCTGAAAATGATTTATTTGAAATCGATAAAATTTAAAATACGTATATATTGTAATTTCTAGACGAAAAATAAACAAATGTGTACTTCATGTTTTTTTATCTTCTTTGTTGATTTTGTTAACATATTTAATTTTAATTATTGACTAGCTCATAAAAAAAAAACTTATTATTTAGTTATTACTAATATTAATCGATTCAAAAGAGTGAAGTAAAAAAAAAGTGAAACAACTAAGCTTTGTAGCTTAAGATAAGCATAACTAATTTTTAAATAGATCTTTATGCTAGACTTACCTATATTTCTAAATGAAACGACGTCAAAAAATCAAAACAGTCCGTAACTAGATCGAAAGTAGGTTCTAAAGCAGAGGTCGGGAGCATTTTATAAGTTACCAATATATAGACTAATTGTTGTAAAGAGAATTCTCGCTTGCTGCAGTTATTTCTAGTACTCAAAATAAAAATACTATTTTAAATTAAAAATGGGATAAAATAAGCAGCAATAAAGCACTTTGAATTATTAAAAATAAAGCCTAATTGTAAGCTTTAATAAAAAATTTTTTTTTATTTAGTTTTAGCATAAAAGTACTTTGTAGGTGCAGTTTACAGACCTCTGTTCTTAAGTAACTCAAAACACCGGATTGCACTGATTTTTCTATGCAACTAATCATATATTACTCTAATTATCATCGGTTAACTCCAATGAATTCCTCTTATGTGATAATTCATAACTGTATTAAATTTCGGACAAAACAAGACGTAAGAAATACTGTTGTATTAAACATACAAACCACTTTTAAAGTTTGAGTCTTAGAAAAAGATTTCATTGCCATAAATTCTAACTACAAACTAAGCTTTTAACAAATTAAGCTCGATAAAATTTTATTAAAATTAAACAACAGAACTTGAAGTATTAAAAAAAAACTTTTGCGTTGTAGAGTACTCTTAATAGTTCACATGCCTTTATTTCTTGTTTCACAAGAAGCCCCGTTCTTTTTAAAGGTTAGGTGACTAAAAATTTTCTACCAAAGAACACCTTTACTAGCTGAAGTAAATTATTTTATATTACCGTTGTTTAGAATTCTATTTTTTAAATTCAACTTATCTCAAAGAATAAACTGTACCCCAGACCATAATTCGATGGTAAGGTAATTTTCAAATTAAGGATATCACAAAGTTCCAAAACAATTAACAATGCTACGCGTAACCTTTAAAACAATGCTATTTAAGTATGAATGAATCATAACTGTGTCTTAGTTCAGATATAGCTGACTTATTCAAGATCATTTTTAAACATATTTTATTAAATACTTAAACTGATGCAAGTTTAATAAATAAACGACTTAGTATGGTGTTGTTAATAAACAAAAGCTTACCAACGTTTTTATTTTTAAACAAAAAAAGTTCTTCTTTTTTTTACAAAGTAATTTTAAAATTACAACTGTTATCAAAGTATATGTAAGTGCGATGATTCAAACTGTTATTTGTAATAATTTTGTTTTGGTTTTAAAGGAAAGTAAAGGTTTTATGAGTTAATGAAGGTTTTTAATATATTGTTAAGTTTTTAATGGTTTTGCATTGACATGTTATTAAAACAAAGTTTTAAACTTTAGAATCCAAGTAAGAAGAATATATTTATACTAATCATTTATTTGTTCCAATAGAGAAGTATAAACGTTATAAGTAAAAGTTATAAATCTTTTTAGCTTAAGTAAATTTATTCGTTTAAAGATACAAGTTTTTTTAACAAATTCGTTTCAAATTAAAATTAACAACGAAAAAACTTTTTACAGCAACTAGTCATATATAAAGAAGCTTTAAGTGTTAAATTTACTTATAAGTAAATACATAAACAAATGTTTAAAATATTGTAATTTAATGACTATGTAAAACTTTTATTTTAACTCATTTGCATTTAAAGAAACATCTTGATGTGACATAATGACATTTAAAATCAAAACTAAAAATAAACATTCTTTCTTGAATTGGTCTCGTAGAAAAAGTAGTTTCTTAAATTTCTATAACTTATCTTTGTTGTAGTTGTTTTTAAAGCTACAACACTTTTAATTTCATTTACACTGCTAAAAGTAACAAGTGATACATGCTATAGTTAAAATGGCTAACTGTTTTGATTTAAGCTTAACACTTTAAACTGTTTTGTTGTCTACTTATTATGTGTTTAATATCATCGTTTGCCTGGTAAACTAATAAACTTTAGCAAACCATATACTCAATAATATGTTCTAAGTGTTTGATTTATGTTCAAAAAACATTACATTTTTAAGTACAGTAACATTCTACAATAACTAAAACACCAAACAAAACAATTTGATTATTTTATTTGTAAAAGAATACGTTTTGTACACAATAAATTACTACATGGTACAGAAAATGCTTGCTAATAATCGCTAAAACAAGAAGTTGTAAAGCTTAGATAATATTCGAAAAATCACGAACCGATGCTTATGTGAAGAATAAGTTTAAAACGCAAGACCAACTAAAAAATATTACTGTAACACAAAAATAGAGCGAAAAACTTTTACTTTAGAAATACATAGTGATTGCTTTAAATTCCGTGATCATAAATTTTTGTACAAATATTATAAGAGATAAAAATAAAATTGTTTTTGTTTTAAAATTTTTGTTAGGATGTAGTTGTTTTATAGTAAAAAAAAGCTTAGATTCAAGGCAAAAAATCAGTCTTTTTATTATAATTTACACAACAAATAGTTGAAAAACGTTATTGAAATACTTTATTACCTATATTTATTAAAGACTTATACTGTAAACAACAAACAGAAAAAAAAATTATGTATAAATAACTTAACTAAAAAGATTATATTATTATGATTTAGATTAAAATAGTCTACTCGTAAAAAAATGAGTAGTATTCTAAAACAAAATTTTTTGTCAAAGTTAATTTTTAGTTGTTTTGAAAGAGTAAAAATCTAAAAGTTGCACCACTAACTTCCAATTTAAAAAGTATCAAAAACAATTTTGCTTTAAAAACATATTTAAAACATTTTGCATGAGCACCGCTACTTATGAACTGATTTCTTACCAAACCGTACAAAACGCTTCATTTAGAAAAAACTAAAAAAAAAACGACAAGTAAATTTCGTGGCAGTGAATAAAAAATCAAAAAATATCGAATCACAAAAATTACAAAGTTCGAATAAAAAATGAATTATTTCCTCATACACTGGCTGACCACCGCCTCTAAACTCTTGGGCATGGCGACGCCGGGGTAGTCCGCTTGGAGGCGCCTCACCCTCTTCAGCCCCTGCAGCGCGGTCTCGTTGAGGTCCCTGGTGGCGCCGAGGAGCTTGTTGAGGAAGTTGGGGCGGTCGGAGGTGAGCTGGGAGGTGGTCACGTGCTTGTGGAGCTGGCCGAGGATCGAGTCCTGCATCCGCTTCACCTTCATCGGCTCCCTGATGCCCGTGCAGTCTGGAGAAAATTGAAAATTTTTGAATTTTATTTTTGTTGAAATTGTTGAATTTAAACTGTAGCGTGTTTCGACTTTAAATGTTTAAAAAATAACGCTTTAATCTTTTTCAGCATAACAGGTTTTTTTTGTAAACTGTTGAGCGCGTTTTAAAAATTAGCTTTTAAACAAAAAAACAAAAACGTCGGTTTGTCATACTTCTAAAACCATTGTTAAAGTTACTTTTTTTTTACTTAAGTCTCAGTTTTAAAAACCACCTAAATGTGTACTTAAATGTTAAAATACATATATACTCAATACAATAATTGTCATTTTAAAGGAACAGCAGCATAAACTTGACGTTTGAATTTAACCCTGATGTGTAGAACAGTATGTAACATGAAAGTTTTTTATAAATAGCAAAATCATGTTTAATTTATTAACGTAAGTATGACCTTTTTAACTAATTTAGTCGACTTAGTTTAACACAACTGCTTAAGCTTCAATCTTTGATTTAAGTTTCACCAACAAAAAAGATACAAAACTTGAGTTTTTATTGGAAGATTACTGTCTATATCAAAAAAAAAAAGCACTTTTAACGGCTAATATACAAACATACGATACTTACTTTTTTTATGTTTTCTCGTAAAAAAAGTTTGATTATAATAACTTCCTTTTTTTCAAATGAAACTAATTTATTTGTCAGAAAAACTTTTGAAAAATGTACACAACATTAAATTTGTACTGGTAAACAAAGTACTTTGTTATATGGCGTTAAAAATTAAAATAAAATATAATAAATATTGACCTTTAAAAGGTTACAAACAAACTATATAGCCTCTAAAAAATATTATTCAGGCCTTTTAACTTAAGTCAAAAACTTGATATTCTCTATTAAAACAAATTATCATGAACTGAAATTTACTAGTTGGTACATATTTATCATATAAAAGTAAGTTTCAAAGTTGTATGTTGTAAGTTAAGAAATAAATCCAGTAAATGAAAAACAATCAAATATTATACAAAAAACAATATAATTATTTACCTCTAAACAGCAAGTAGGCGAACATGCAGCTATAAGAGCTGAGGTCGACGTGCAAGTTTTTCCAGTAAGCCATGAAATGGGACAGAGTTTCAATCCAGGAGTCGAACATTCCGATGAGCTGCTCCTGGTGCAACGCGATCCCGTTGCAGAATACCCATTTTCGTTCGGAGGCGTCCGACCTGTGATAATTTTTTTTTTCAATTGAAATTAAGCTTTAAAGTTTTAGTCAATTAAAATAAAAGCTTAAATAACTAGTTGTTTTAAAGTGATTTTTTTTTACTAAAGCAAACAAAAAATCTGATCTTTAATTTGAAACTTTAACATTAAACCGAATTTCATTTGAATTTTTGTTTTTTGTTTTTGCTATATAAAAAATGCGACGCTTCTAACCTAATCACTAAACGGAGAACGAAAATTTCGAAGAACGAGTTTTCAATTAGCTTGTTCTGGTCTTCGACGCAAAAGTGCTCGAAGCCCTGAATTTTTTCAGCCCATATCCTGGTGGCGGTCAAGCACTCGTTGAGGAGGTGGTAGAAGTTGGAGGTTTCGTCCAGCATGGAGTAGTTCGGCTGGCATATTGGTCTCATGCACGGAGATCTATACTGTCGAAAAAAGAACTTTGTGTTATATATTTTATTTATAGGATGTTTATTAAAGTAACTACAGACGTCTATAACTTTTCAATTTATTTTTTTTTTGTAAAATAAACAATTAGTTTGAGATTAAATATCAAAAGCCACTTACTTTGGACGTGTCGATGTTCGCAGAAGCCGGATTTGTGCAAATGTGGGCCTGAACCAGGTTCGTTATCAGCGAGGGGGTTGGGGACGGTCTGGCGATCGTGTCTTTTGGACCTTTCGCCTTAGACGGCAGACGGCCCCTTCGTCCCTTTAAGTGATTTGTTCGCACGACTGAAAAAAAACAATTATCAACATTGCAATAAAGATATCATAATTATTCATTAGTTATAAAACATGACAGTATTTTAAACCATTTAAGCTTCTAAAACCAAGTATTTCTCACCTTCTTTGATCATGCCGACGGCGAGACACTTTTCGAATCTGCAGAACTGGCACCTGTTCCTCCTTTTCTTGTCGATGTCGCAGTTCTTGTTCACCAGGCACACGTAAGTCGACTTCTTCTGCACCGTCCGCTTGAAAAACCCCTTGCAGCCCTCGCACGTCCGCACCCCGTAGTGCTGGCAGGCCGCGTTGTCCCCGCAAACGGCGCACAGCCCCTCGCTGGGCGTCCTGATGGACAGGCAGCCGGTCATGGACGACTGGGCGTCGTCGATGGCCTGGTGGTACGGGTTGTACCGGTTCTTGTACTGGCTCATGATGGTCGTGGCGCCGATCTGCGGGAAGTAGGGGTTCTGCTGCGAGTAGAGGTACTCGTTGCCGGACGCCGTGGCCAGACCTGTGGCGAAACCGAAGGGGTTCTGGTGGTGCTTGGAAGGCGTGACGCCGGAGCCGGGAAAAAAGCTGCGGTGGTCGATGAAGTGCATTTCCTGCGAGTTTCCGACTTCGTTCTTCACCGAGATGGCGGACGGCGGGTAGAAGGCGTGCTGGGTGTTTTTCATGGAGCCGTTGCCGATGAAGTTGTTCGCTCCAAAGGTGTTGATTTTGTTGTTGAAGGCCAATCGCGCGCTGCCATCTTCGAAGTTCAGCCGATCGCTTTTCCAGTGGTCGTTCGACTGCGGCGGCGACATTTTCGAATTGCACCTTTCCAGCGCGATCTGCGAGCTCACGCCGGAAATTTCCCTGTTGTCCAGGTAGTTGACGGGCGATGTCACTTTGCTGCTTTCGAAAGACTCTTGCGAGTAGAAAGGTGCTGAAATCTCAGTGTTGTTGTACATCATGTAGTTGGAAGTTTTGTTCGAAGTTTTGCTCGCATCTGCCTTCATCAAATCGGCCGTCGGAAACGAATTTTTTTCAAGCGCTAGAGGGAACTGCTGAGACATGTACGTCATTTCGCTGCTCTGCTGCTGCTGAGCGAAAAGCTGCTGCGAGCTCAACTGCATTTTTTCGCTTTCCTGGCTCAGCGGCAAGTTGAAGTTCAGCTTGCCGCCCGCCGGGTGCTTGTAGTCTTCGAAGGACACGTTCCGAGACCTGTCCTTGTCCGCGCTCACCGGCGGTTCGAAGGAGCTCGACCACTGCTTTTGAGTCGCCATGCTGCCTTGGTTGAGCGCGAGGTGCCTGTTGTAGTCGTCCGACTGCAGAAAGTTGAACTCGCTCGAAGGTATCGCGGCGCTCTCGAAAATTTCGTTCATGCAGCGGGAAATGCCGTTGCTGACGGAAGCGCTCGAGTCGGAGCTGTTTCCCATCAAAATCAAGTTGGGCGACTCGTTGGTCTCGGAAACCGCCTGCTTGTCGATGAAGTTCAGCGGGGACCCCGAAGTTTCGGTGGCCATTGGCGACAGTTCCTCCGATGTCTGGTTGGCGGATTGCTGCGGCAGGTTGCCGGTCGACACCGTCAGGGACAGGATGTCCTGGTTGGGCTGCCAGTCGTGGCTGGGACTGAAGGTGGCGAAGCTTGAGTTCTCGAGCACCATGTTCCCTTTCTGGCCGCCGACCTGCTCCCGCTGCCTCGAGCTGCCCGCCGCGTTCAACACCGACGACGGCTGTGACGTCATAAATCGGTTGTCTTTGAAGAGAGTTTGTGGCGATGAGTCGGCTTGAGGAGAAACTGCCTTCGTAGTGCAACCTTCTTCTGATGAATCGCTGAAATATTTTTGTTTTGTTAGAAGTAAAACAAAACTTATAAAAAACAAAGTTCTGCAAGTTTTAAAATAGTTAAGGCTGTTCATATAAATCTTTATAAAGTTTTAGTATCAAAATTGAACAACATTTATTAATAAAAAACATTTTCACTTTTATTCATACAAAAATCATATGGTTAGTATTTTCAACCACTAGCTACTTTTTGTACAAGTAGAACAAAATACTAAAAGTACTACGCACTAAAACTCAAAGCACCGCGAACTCACCTTGAATACAAGAACAAGTCGTTCGGGTCTTCTTGCGCGTCGGAACGAAAGTAACTGCTGGCTGAAGCGAAGTGGGGGAAGCTGCAGTTTTTAGCGTGGTTGGTGATGGATGACAAGATCGGAGCGTTTGTTGGATGTGCAAAACAGCTGCTGGACATGCTTGTGTTGAAATCTGTCTGAAACAAACAACTTGATTAGTTTTGTCAACTATTAAGTCATTAGTTTTGTGTTTAGAGAAAACTCACTGTGAGTTGCAGGCTTCGAGTTGCGCTTACTCGGCCTAGCTCTTCTGATGACTGCTTGTTTGTGCTTGATCGAGTGTCAGGGGGGCGTTGACTTGAAAGGACTAAGTTATTCGTTGCAAGTCTTTCAATTTAAAATTGCAAACACAAAAGTAATAACTCTTATACTCCCTGCAAAACATGCTTTAATAGAAATAACGAAAATATAAATTGTATGAAACTAACTCATAGTTTTAGTACTTTGAAATTAGTTGTTTTAGAAATGAAAACTTT
This sequence comes from Thalia democratica, assembly GCF_965202585.1. Classification (NCBI taxonomy): domain Eukaryota; kingdom Metazoa; phylum Chordata; class Thaliacea; order Salpida; family Salpidae; genus Thalia; species Thalia democratica. Next base: position 21,264,544 of record NC_139173.1, on the reverse strand, counting down.
GAACTTGTAGTACTTTGCTGATACATATACAGCTTTCAATACCTTTGAAAAAACTCTAGCTAACAATTAACAAAAGTTAGGAGTTTTTTCTTGTCTCAGCTTTATTTTTAATAAAAAACACAACGTTACAACTATCGTACTAAGCATCAACTGAGCTAAAAACCAAAATCGCTTCGAGACTTCTCGACCCTTCCAGCTGCTTTCCAGTGTGCTTCAAGTTCGACGCGAGCCCGTCAATATCAGCTTGGAAAAGAGTCCAAAAAGAAAAAGAAACCTCGCGCGAAACGGAAAAAAAGCTTCGAGAGAGAATTTTTCACTCGCAGAGACAAGAGAAAGTGCTCGGCGCTGGAAACGAAAACGACCTGGGATAAAGAGAAGACAAAGAGGCGCGCCTGCGCTAAATCGATCGGAGCCATTTTGTGCTCGGAGGCTGAGAAAAGAAAATTTCCTTACGCACACAGCTGCTACTTTCTTCTTTTGTTTTTCTTCGCCTTGAAAGACACCGACGTCACTGCGACGCACCTCGCTTGCGTCCGCAACTTTGCGTCTCGCAAAGTTCGACGCCCTGCGCGCAAGGGAGAAAAAGCGTCGCTCGCGTCGCCAGAGAGCTTTTTGAAGACGAAAAGTTTTTGCGTAAGGAGTTGGAACGACTCAAAGGACTTTTCGCTCTCGAGAATGTTTGAGCGTTAAATTAAAACTTCAATCCTTTCACCTGAGCGACGCGCGCACACCGAGGGCGACGTAAAAACGTTGAATCGATTTTGCACGCTCGAAGCGAAAAGCGTGCGACGTAAGACGCGGTCGCGAGCTTAAAACTTTTTATTTCTTTTATTTTTCGAATTATCGATAATTTTGAGTTTGTTTCGACAACTTAGACGAGCGCGCTTTTTATTTTTTGCTAATTCGGATTATGACGTTGGAAAAAGTAAAGTTGGTGATTCTGAACACAGAAAACTTGCAAACAGTTTGGACTCTTAATTTTTTATTTATTTAGAAGTTTAAGTAATTTTTTTATTTCTGAAACATCTTATACAACTTATTATTTGCCTATTAAGCATATTTCAGTCATCTCAAAAGAGTTACAAATCTATATTTATTAAGTAGTATTATAAACTAGTAAATATTTATAATTAACATTTTTTGAACTCCATCTCATAAACGATATATGTGTATATATATATATATATATGTTTAAAAACTAAGCATCAACTTAATACATTTTAAGTTTTAAGCCAAAAATCAACCATATAATTTTTTTATAACTTTTATTTGTATTTGATTTTTACTGAAATAACTTAATAAATCATTTTATTATTTACAATTTTGCTTATTAAAATTTAAAAACTAATGAATGATTGTTTAGAATTAAAGATAAATTAATCAAAGCTTGAAAACAATTAGATACAAAATCAAATTGTTGTACAGAACTTTAGTTCTAAAAAAATTAAATTAAGTTTCTTTAGACCTAAAATTGTACTGTAATTATACTTTTGACAAAAATTTTAATGTAAAAACTTTTTTCAGATTCTATACTTTTATGTTTAAATAAAACAAATTATATCTTTTTTATAGTTCTTTAGTTTAAAGACATTGTTTAGAACTTAACTTGCAGTTTTGTTTTTAGATAAGATGTAGTTCTATTTGCAGAAAAAAAAGTTTTAAATGCTATTACAGACAGATCTTAAAAAATATAAATATAATTTAAATTGTTTTTGTAAACTAAGTTTTTTTTCACCTATTATTAAATCTTTAACCTATTTAAGCTTTATACTGTTTGTCATACTATAGCTATATATATATTTTGTTTGTTTGAAAAAAAGCAGTCAAAATAGTTTTTTAAAAAATCACGTTCAATTTTTTTAAATAAAAAAATTTTTGCTGTTTAAAATATTGAGAACTAGTTTGTTTATTACTTTTGTTAGGTAATTTTATAAAAGCTCCTTTTGTAGCAAACTTGATCAATCAATTACAATCTAACTAACTGCTAACGCTTTTGGTTGTCTCCTTAAAATTTCTACTTCTCAAGTTCATTGCTGAATAAAACCTAACCAACAAAACTCATCTGAAAACTGTTCAATTCATCTAACAAAAACAAAGGTTTTTTTTTGCAGCTAAAAACTTTTTTCGAGTCGGATGTGCTCCAGAGGCGCGTGCCGAAAAGTGGCAACGCGCATTTCTAATTCCCAGTAGAGAAGGCCGCTGCCTGTTTTATAAGAGCCGCCAGGTCTTTTTCATGCCCTCTCTCGAATTTCCAACCAGCAGCTCAGCCGCCTTTCTCTTCCCTCTCTCGTTCTGTTCGATGTCGCTCACTCAACAAGCTGCCGAGACGTTCTCATTACTAGCGGCCATCTATCATCTCGGTTGTAGGTGGTAAAATTTATCTTCTGTTTTTTTGGGACGAACAATGTTGCCGCTACGTAAGCCGCACGTTTATTTTTAGTTGTTTAAAAAAAAAGACATTAATTTAAAAAAAAAGCTGAGAATAGAAAATTTAAAAGTGTTTTTACTATCGATGTAAAAATATTTGTAAGGTTTAAATGCATTTATGACTTGAAAGTGAAACTTATAAAGTGACTTAAAATTTTTTTTTATTGTAAATAATATTTTATAAAACTGTTTTACAAGTTAATTAATTTACACAATATTTTTAGGAAGCAAAAACAATTAAATTTCACCTGGTGTAGCTTTTAATAAGTTGATATTTAATAGAAAAAACGTATTATAAACAGCTTACCTTTAAAAAATTTTTAGTTCAAATACTGAATATGGGTAACACACTGTTAATGAGCAAAGACTTAATAACTTTCATCTGAAATCAAAATCCATTTTTACGATCATTTTATTACTAATTGTGATAAACAAACATTATGGAATATTGAAAATTTCAAAGCTGCCTTAACCAACACGAAGAAATTTTTTAATATTAGTTGATCTTTAAAAGCGCTTTACTGAAAATTTGAGCTTTTAAATAAATTTAAGATGAATATGTTTTACACCTACCTCCGTAGTTCAACAGATGTTTATAAATGAAAAATAAACTTTGAAAACACAACAAAAATAGTATTTGTGAGAAAATAAGCATATACGTACGTATATTTCTATAAACAAAGTTACTCGTTTAATAATTGCTAAGATTCGTCGGCCTCAAACTTTAAAAAGCGATTCAAACCGCTTCTGCGACTTCCATCTTTCAATAATTCATCAAGTGCGCGAATCAGGTAATTGTCAAACGTAACTTACGTAGGCGAGGCAGCTAAAACAACAAGCAGGCGGCTAAGAAACAAGATGAACGTGCCAGCCCCGAAACTTTCTGGCTTCGGATCAGCTCAGAAGACTTCAAACGAGCCCCGGCAACGGTGATGGGTTTAAAGTTTGAGCTTAAGCCGCGTTCAGGGTCACGCGAGCAGCTGTTGAAAGGCCCGAGACGGTAACCCGAGCGGGGAAACATCGGGGATGCCAGCTTTGAAATGTTTCGTTCTTGTTTATTGCAAACCAGCTTATGCACGCCTCCTGATTCCGCCTGCAGAAGTTGGTAGAAGCCTTTTTAATTTTGAATTTTTACGATCATGCTCAAGGTAAAAAAAAGTTCGCACACGTCATTTTATGCGACCGGTAAAACAACCAATCAAGTTTTATTGCCTAATAAACCCAAGAGAAAACGGTTAATACTTTGAGCAAACAGAGTCAAACTTGGGTTTTTGAAAGTCACTTTTAAGCTAAAAACCTCGTTGAGCGAAATGTAACATTCAGTTGTACATGTAAATGTTGTAATCAAAAACAACACCAACAAAAAATCAAATAAAAATAAAAAAATTCAGGCTCAAACTAACATTTAAACAAACATTTAAACAAACATGCATCACTTTTATGAATTAAATTTCAACAAACGTGAAAGACCTTTTGTCGAGTGCGCAAGACAACAAGATTCTCACTATCGCCGGTCGCTTGATTAGCTTGCAACCGGTGTTATTGATGAAAGTGCCTTGTTGATATGCTCGCGCGCGCGTAAGCAAGCAATTCGAAGTGAGAATTTACAAGCGCCAGTGACGCGCAATTTGGATGCGATCGATTTTCGGAATTAAAACAATGTGTACGAAAAAACAAAGCGCTGATAAATTGAATCCGACTTTTGCATTTAATTTTTCATCACGAGCATACGTCTTTTGTGTCGATAATTTATATGTTTGCGCCGGTGTTTTGATGATTTATTTCCTTTTGAATTTATTGTTTTATTTTTTAGGTTATCAACTTGCGACTTTTGTAATCGCTTATACAAGAGAAACCCTTTGCTTGACTACTTTGATAGTAACAACTAAAAATTTTAAAAATAAAGTTGTATTTTAAAAAAGGACGTCGAAAATGAACATATAATTTTTTATTTTATACAGTTTAAACTATCAAACTATAAATAAAAAAGTGTTTTATTGTTATTTTTTTTTTTTTTGCACATATTATGAAATTAAGTAAAATTCTATTTACTTGTATAAAGAAAATTGATGTATAGTCAAAAAAGGTGTATCATCTATACTAAAATATGTTAATAAGATTACACAAAACTAAAAGTTATTTATATATAGGTACTTCACAAGACCACAAACGCTGTTACTCTTGTAGTAATTTTAGTCTGTATTAATGAGTTTTTACAACTTTAAAAAATATCTAGAAACTGCTGTAGCCTAGAAACTTTTTTACTGTTAAAAAAAAAACGAAACTGAACTGTTTGTTTTTTTACTTGATAAATAGTATCAATGGTATTATCTGTTTTTTTTATTTAGTTATGGTAATATATTTAAAGCTGATTTCAAAAACAGTGTATCATTGTTACTTATATTGCTTCTGTAGCATAAATTAAAAATAAAAAAATAATTTAGTTTTAAACACCTTTGTACTTATAGTTTTTCTTTGATAAATTAAACTTGTTTTCTCTTCTAAATGTAACAAAGTTTTGCTAAATGCCACTTTTGTATACAGTTTATTTTTAAAAAAAACTTTACAAAAAAACGTGCAAAAACTTTCAAAAGTATAATCAACCTTTGAAACAATAACGATCAAAGCACTTTATTCATTTTTTAATGTTAAAAAATATTTTACTGCAACATCCAGCACATCCTAATTAGCTTATTTTTAAAAATCTTGTATGTTTTATTAAATGCACGTTGCTTGGATCAAAAAGTTTTTTGATTTTAATTTAATACAGTATAAAGAGTTTTTGGAAGTATTGCAATAACAAGTATTTTATAAATATACAGAACTGAAACTTTGACAAGAAAAAACAAAATTATGTATATTGAAAGTTAAAGTAATTATACTACTTTCAAACTTAAACAGTTTGTGTAAATGTAATTCTAGCAAGCCATAGCTTTTTATACAGAATGTCCATATAAAGTTTATAAAGCTTCAAAATACAGTTGAATTAAATTTTTTCACTACTTTTGAAGTTTAAATCACTCTATTATCTATTTCTATCGATTTAATTTTTATAACTAGAAAAAGTAATGTTAAGAAGGTGATTTAAAAACTTTCTGAGATTTATTGGTTGTAAATTACAAATTAAAATACAAACCTAGTTTATAATCTTATAAACTCAATGATCTTTTTAGAGTCTATGTTATAGTTTATATGTTTAAATCATGCAAACATTGGAAACAAATATAAATCGCTTGCATAAGACAACAGACTAATCGTTGATGATAAATCAGTTAATTGAAAAATGTACTTACATTGCCTTATAACCTCAGACAAACTTTAATAGGAAACGCTCGACATTTAACGAAATTAAAACTGTTTAAACATTTACAACAAGCAATTTCGATCAAATCTATGAGATTTCTGATGACTTAAAAATTGAAATTTTAAACTTTTTTAATATTCAAATTAGTTTATTCTTTTGTTTTTAAAAGTTGTTTTTACTTTTAGTCGTATGCGTTAAAAGTACAAGTTTTAATAAAAAAAGATTTTTTTAAATAAAGTGGACGTGTTTAAGCTACAAAAATGTATTGTTATTATTTTTTTCTTAACAATTTGAATAAATCTTTAAAGCAATTTTTTTCAATCGACAATAGAATGCTCTAGTTAATAGATGACTTTTAACACATGTTTATAAGTTTCTATAAAGTTCAAAGTCGAGTTAGTTAGGACCATTTATTGGTTTACGAAACATTACTTTAATGTAATAATCAAACAGCATTTTCCTCAAATTAGGACGAAGCCAAAAAAAGTTTAATGACAACTCTAGCCATTCCAAAAAACAAACTTCAATACCAGTGTGTTTAGTGTAAAAATTAATGGATAACAAAACAAAATAATTGCGATTAGGCCGTGAATTCATTGCAAGCTCGACTTTAGTTCAGCCTGTCAGCCGCCTTTCGGCAGTTTTTGTTTGAGTACACGGAGAAGACGGCCTGAATTGACAGTCTGTCAACAAAATCTCTTTACAGCGTCGTCTTTCACCAAAGGTGATTTTACAAGGTCAGCAGTTGTTGCAGGCATGGCAAATTAATGATGTGTACCTTCAAAGTGTATCAGTAGTTTGTAAAATAAAAAAAAGATACGAAACAGTACATGTAAGATGATTAAGACGGTGAAACTTATGTTATTTCTTTTATAGTAATTTAAATTAATAAAAACTTTGTACAATGTTTAGAAGTTTTTAAACGTATTTGGTTATAGTATTTTTATAAAAAACATTAAGACTTTTTTCAGTTTTGATATAATCAAAAACCAAACTATTGATATTTTTATCATGAAACCATACAAACCGATACAGATTTTTATTAGTAGTGTTTAAAACTAACACTTATATTTTTAATAAGGATGTAAAACAGATATGAAAATAAAAAATAAACTGTTGTTTTCTGAGTAAAACCTAAAGAAACAAAAGTAAGTCTTTAAAATATCAAGTTTTAAACTGAGTAAAACCGATTCTTTAAACTATTTTGTTTTAAATGATAATCGTACTAGAATTGCGATAATTTAAAATTATTAAAACGTGTCTCAAAATTGTTGTAATGTGCAATTTCATTATTATGTTGCCATTTTAAGGAATATTTTTAAATTATAGAATGTAAATAAAAATCGATATATTTTAGTGCAGTAGGTATTTGTTTAATCTTATTTTTTAAATGATGATAATAATAGCGATAATAAAAAATACAATATATTTAATTAATAGTTTTTTTTAATGTTTTTATTAATAACTGTACAAAATTTGTTTCAATTCTTCTCGAAAATTGCCTAATAAATAATCAGATGTTCTTGGCAACAAAAGAGCGCAAAAGCGCAAAATCTAAGTTCAGTTCTAATTATAAAATTTAAATCATAAGTATAGTATAAAAAACTTAGTTTATAGTTTTTTACTTATTTTACCACATGTTGCTTATTACAGTTTTTTTATTTTTTTTAGTTAAAAAATGAACAAGTTAAGGCTTTAAAAAACTTAAAGATGACGACAGAACAATGACTTCTATCGATGTGTTTGTTGACTCTTATTTTTAAACGCGGACGGAATTTTGCCTTTCAAACTTTTCACTGTTAATTGTCTCTTCAATTTTTTCCCACTGACTCAGCACCCACCGAGGATGTTTACACGGAACGCAATTTGTTTAAACTTCGCTGGATGTTCGGTTTTCCTCTGAAAACCACCGGAGCTCTTAATTTGTTCTCAAGTGCGGCGGAACGCGTAGGTCATGACGTAAGGCGGTGACGAGATGCGAAATACTTGAGCGGCGAGTAAAACTTCGGTCGGCTGCGTGGGACCCATTAGGCAAGTTAAACTGGCCACTTAGCTTTGTTTACGAAAAGAAATTGTGTGTTCCGTATTTGGCATTCGCGTGAAACGGAGGTGGCTTAAGCAGAAAGGCATTACGTATCATTAGTTGCTTTGTTAACCTCTGTGACAAAAAACTGCAAAAAGAAAGCACTTTTGGTTGACTGTGAAAAAATATACTGATATTTTTTCTTACGTGTGTTAGTAAGTTAAAAATGACATTTAGTTCAAAAAAAAGTTTTAGATGATTGTTTTTTATTATTTTGAACATAAGTTTAGTTTAAAACTTTAGTTTGTAAATTAAAAAAATTAACCAAAATCTAGTTATGAAGGAAAAATTAATAATTTTCAAAATGTTAATCTTCTAATAGATTAATGATAAAATATTTTTAGCACATGCTTAATTAGGTAGGAACTTTTAGACGAGTAAATATTTCAGGGTAAAATAAAAATGATAAAATACGTAATTAAATTTTTTTTACGTTACATCTGAAAATAGTAACGTCTGACGTTTTAGAAAAGATTGTTTTACCTGAACATGTAAGAGAAGCATGACTATGAAATTCCAACTTGAGTTTGTATTACATAAAATTATTAAGGATACATAAGTTATTAAAAGAATGAAAACGTTTACATCTATACAGCAAACCACAAACTTTGTTCTAATTTACAGTGTTTATTTAAGTACAGCATAATACATTTTTAAAAAGGTACTAAAAATAGTTCAGTCATTAAAAGGTTTTATTTTTTATATACGAAAACATAGCTTGATGTTGCACAAAATAACTAAAAAAACAAGACATGAACTAAAAGAAAATCTAGTAAGATGTTTTTCATAAAAAAAAAACAATTTACTTGTTCCAGCCTCGTTCGAACGGGCCATTACAAAACGTTGCGCAAAAAACAATTTGGAAAATTCTGCAAGACAGCATGTAACAACAACATCGCGTCCCCGCAACAGCGTCCCTCGCTTCGCCAGTCACGTTGGAGCGCAGACGTCGTGTAAAATCGCGTTTCGGACGTAATCTCTGACAGAAACACCGCCATGGCGAACAACGCTGTCACGCTAAAAAAGTTGAAAAACCTATGAGTACGTGTAACATGTAGGATTATCATTTCCTTGTAAGTCGCCATGCGAAAGATGTTGGTTTTGTCAGTATTAAAAAGTATGCTTTTTGTATAGAGATTTGAACCTACATTTAAGTTGTTTAAACTATAAACAAGAATGTTTTCGAACAACGCATGAGCTTTTCAAAGACCACTGGTCATAAACAGAGTAAAACATATAATTGTACATGCTACGCCTGTTTAAAAACAAAATTTAAATTGACGTCTAAAACCTGAACGTTTTTAGGGTTTTGGTCTTTTTTAAAGCGCCAAACAAAAAGCAAATTAAAAGGTTTATAAGGTCTTGAAAATATCAACGAACTCAGCAAACCGAAATAAAAAGTGAAGCAAAAGAGTTCGTACGAATAAATCAGCTGTGAGGAGATGGGCGGTCGGAAGCAGCATAAGACTACGTGTATTACATACGTGTATTTGAACTATCAACAAACGTGTATTATGCCACCGTCGTTACGTCATAATTGCCTGTGCGAACGGTGTAAACACAAACAAGCATCATACATGCGCGCTGAAGTTGATTGAATAAATTTGTTGGTGCGGTTCGTCAGAACGGTAATAAAAAATTTGTATTTTGTGTGGGCAATCAACAGCGAATAAATCCTCGTAAAAGTTAGTTTTATGAGAAAAGTAATTGGTAGATTATAGGTTAAAATAAAAATTTTTATGTTGAGGTTACATTCTCATTAAAATAAACACTCGTAGTAAAAAAGCCTGATCTTTTTTAAGGGTTTTTAAACCTTTTTCAACTTAATAAAGGTTACTTTTCAGTTATAGTTACTTAAAAACTATGTATTAGACAGGATCGCACAAAAAAAAGCTTTTTAGTATAAAACTTATTTTAAATGAAAAGACTTACTAACCCCAACTCATTTAAAAGGATTGTGTTTGTAATATTAAATTAATCTTGTAAAAACTTATTGCTCACATATTACGTAAAAGACTTTCTAGCTAATTTTTTTATTTTAGTTTAAGGTTGATATTGAACTTTCCTTATATAAGTTAAAACGTTTTGTCATTTTAACCTGTCTTAAAGTGCTATAGTTTTAACAGTTGTTTTAGTTATCTAATATTACAACTCTAAACCCTTAGTGAGGTAACAAAAAAAGTAAATTTGCTAAACTTTAGTTTGTACTTCGTTTATTTTTTTTTGCATGATAAAAAGTTAAATAAAAAGACTAAAACTGTTATAATTTACTTTTTTTAGTGTCAATGATGCATTGTACAGGCAAATGTTTACGACTTAAAACACATTAAAAGACAATTGTGGGGGTCTTAAGCTGGATCATCACTGTACAGTGCAAAAAGTATAAGGCACGTTTTTTAATATTAAATCATCTATAAACACTTTTAAAACAAATGGAAACACGTTGGTTTTGGCACTACTTTCTAATTTTTTTTTTGATTTATGCAACAGTGTCTATCAGTTTAGTTTCAATTACTTTCAAACAAATTTTTTTTGTAAAAATAAGTATAATCAATACATATACTAAGAATTTTACATTTTTATAAGTTTTATTTGGTTTGATATATAATGAAATTGTAATTTTTTGTTGTTGTAGATTAAAATGAGATTTCACTTCAAAACTTCGCTACGATTTCTGACTTATAAAAGTTTTTCATGCAACTAATTATAATAAATACAAGCAATCAGCACTTTCAGAAACATTAACTTAACAATTTTTTTTATATAATTTAGAGCTAAAATATATTTTAAACTAATATTTTAGCTAGAAACGGTTTTAATTTATAATAAAGCATCTTTTAAACAAACGTATGCTTACTCTAGTCAAACATTGAAAAGTCATCAATATTATTCTTCCAGAATGAACTTAATTTGTAAAACAATGGTTAAAAGTAAACACAGGATTAAAAAAAACATCAGCTGTTTAATCAAGTCCTTCCTAGAACCGCACAAACACAAAAAGTTGACAAATAATTAGCATAAGTTTTTTTTTATCTCAGACTTTTTGTCCTTTCAGTTCAATCACGCAACGATAAACAAAACTTCGTGTGTCATTGTACGATGTAAAGTAAACTTGAATTGTCAAAAAGTGTTTATCATGTACTTTTTGTTGGAAGTTTTGTTTTCTTTGAAACTTTAAGGACAAAAAAACTGGCACTGAACAAACCTAAATTGAAAGCTAACAAAATTAAAAAGTATCATTGAAATATCGTTTCAACAATTCAAGTCACACTACGAAAGCACAGAAACGCCTCAAACTTACAAAAAAACAGCAGTCCCAAAAAAACTACTGATTATGACTTTGGACAACAAAAATAGATACAAAAGCTATTTTAAAACTGCCGAATAACGCTGGAAACGTACGCGCGCGTTGTGAACTAATGGAGCGGAACTTTGTTCGGCTTCTCCATAAATAAAATTCTAATGCGACCGCAATCGCCAAGTCACGCAAAAAAAATTCATTGTTGCGTCGGCGGGCACGAATTTTTTGCAGATTTTTTTTTCTTCAATTGTGATCATTAAACTGTTACACCCCCGCTCTGCATTCACACACATTTCCACTTAAACTTCTTTTTTTGCGACCGGCAAAGCATAAAAAGGCCGAGCCACTGTAATTACGATTGTGGGTGGACAAAGAGATCGCACGGTGTGGGTAGGAGAAACAGGCGGTTGCGATTGAGAGCTGCTGGTGAGAATGTTCAAGTCGCAGACGCTTGCATTGTGCGTATTGTGTGTTTGCGCGGAATTTGCGGGCAGTTTTGTTTGTTCAGCGAATTTTTGCTGTAACCCCGACGTCAAAGTATCCAAAGCAAATATGCTTTCCGAGCTGATGCGGCTTCAACTGGGTATTGCCACCAGTTTCTTGTTTGTTTTTCGGTTTGTTTGCCTTTTAACGTGCGAAAGTAAAGTTATGCGTATTCATAGAAGAAATTTCGGGTAAAGTTATGATGGAATGTGTGAGAAATGATAAAGTTGTGTAAAGAATAAAAAACTTGCAAAAAAATAACAATTAGAAATAAAGTGCTTGATGGATTCAAGTGAACGGTTTACAAAACTAGTTGTTGATAAAAAATAATACTTCTGATCAAAATAAAAATAATTTGTAGGCGTAACAAAAATCAATTAAATTAATAACAAATTTGTTCTAATAAATAACTTCGTACTTTAGATTTAATTAAATTTATAAACTTTAGATTAAAAATTTGTTTATAAGTTTATTTTTCTTATCTTGACTTTTTATTCTAAAACTAAACAATGTTAAAGATTGTATTTTATTGAGCTTAAACGTTTTAAAAACACTATTGCTTAAACTTGTGTTTTTTGTGGCATGTCTCATTAATAATTAAACATAATATTAAGCTTAATAATTATAAGGATGATTAACGTTAAATTTTAAATAAAATAACAATTACTTTAAGTAAGTATAGTTTTGTTAGGACTTCTACAAAAAATTAAGTTCTAACGTTTCATAGAGTACATGAAAAAGTATTACTATCAGATTGTCCAGAAAAAAAAAACAAGTTAAATACAAAAGTAAATTGCAGACTCAAGGCCGGCTAAAAATAACGCAAGCACCTGATGAGCAGCAAAGTGACCAAAATTAAAACCACCTGGCACGAGGCGTCAAAGCTGCTTTCCAGCAGGAAAATCTTTTTTAAGAACTCGAACGAAAAAAGAACGGCGAACCGCAAATTAAAAGCAGGAATGCACGCGTCTACACAGCACACACAAAAAAAAAGAAGGAGAAACAAAATCGACGTTACGCAGGGAATTTCGGCTACGCAACGCGCTCACTCTGACGTCACAGTGCTATTTCGGTCGCGCAAAGCCGCAGCGCTGCGTCGTGCGTAAGACGTCGGGTCACGTGACTTTATAAGTCGCTCGCTCTCCTTCCTCTGCTGCTTGTTTGCTTTCTGCTTTGCGCTGAAAAGTTTGGTCAGAGCTTGAACTTCGCTTTTGTTGAAATTTTTTTGTAGCAAAAAAAACGCGCTTTTGGTATTGAACGCGGGTTATTAAGTTTTATGAACTTTTGTAAAGTAAAAGTTGTATAAGATGCCTTTTTTAATAAAAAGTATTTTTTCATAAGGATTATTGTGTAACTACAAACTTTGATAAAATTAAAAGTCATTACAACTTCAATTAAGTGTTTAAAGCCAACTTGAAAAACGTGTTGTGGAAAATTAAGTTTACTTTAATAAAAATTTTCAAAAAATAAGGATAACTCATTAATCATTTTTGTTTTGCTGCAATTTAATTTTCAAACTAATTTAATTGTTTAATTAAATACTCCTTAAAAATATTAACTATCTTAATACTAAAACCAAATTGATCAATCACTAAAAAATTTACTTGATATTTTAAAACGAATTTTACAGTTGACTAAAAGCAAAACTTAAATCTTTACAAAATAAGTTTCACACAAACATCAACTGGTTTTAGTTTAGTTTTCTACTGACGTTCTTACTTTACCAACTTTAAATACTATTCTAGATTAAAATACATAATTTTGCTTAACCATCATTATGAATATAACTAAAGTTTTTAATTTTACAAAGCTTATTAGTTAGGTAAAACTCGTTATTAATAAGATACTACAATAAAGTTTAGCATAAGTTTAAAAGTTATAATTTTACATAGTTATAACTGAAAGTAACTTTGTCGTTACAAGTTAGATATATAAAAATTTTATCTTTTAAGAAAACTGTTATAAAACTTTGACTCTTTTTAATTGTAATATTGAAACAAGTTTTTATTAACTTTTCGTTTTGTTTTAGATAAAGTCTTAGTTTTAAACCTAACAACTTTTTAGCATACAAACAAACACTTTCAAACATTAAGCAGATTACTGAATATGTTAAATTAAGTTTAAACAAAATGACATAACTAAATTCTAGCTTTTATATTCAAAAAGCATAACTTAAATACAAAAGAAACCCAAGCTTATTTCTGTTGCTGCAACCAAGAAGCACTCATGTTGACTTTGTTTTTTCCCACTGAGCGGGCGGTGGGCCAAAGTTTTGAATTTTAAGCGACAAATATCGGTCAGGCCTCTACACGATGATTGTTTTGACAAGTGTCATCCCTAACAGATAACCGCAACACAGAGTCATTTGAATCGACAGTGTTCTGTTCGACACACAGCAGTTGTGATAAGTGATGTTGGCCGGCACCTGTGTTTGACCTTTTTGTGAAAATCGATTTTCGCTTATGTGAGGTATTCATATTCGGAAAATTTAAACTTTTTTTTTTCGTTTAACTGTTTTTTGTATTTGTTTCTGCTTATATTTTTTTTTGTTTTTTATTAGACTGTTTAGTATTTGAAACACGCTAAGTTATATTATTACTGTTTGAAATTAAAAAAAAATCTCAATTTAAATAATACAGGTTTCAAACAATTTAACTTTTTTCATCTGTTATAACAAATTTTAAAAGCATTTACATGAATTTTAGGGTATATTTGTTATCTTTTTTAAGTAATTAAATTGTTAGTCAAGTGCAAATAATTTTTATCCGTTACTTATTTTAATTAAATTAAAATATAAGAAAAGCATTAAAGTCAATAATATTCTTTTTTGTTAACTCTAAAAAATATATTAAAAAACATAAATGTAACATGTTTGACATCTTTTGATGATATAAAAAAAAATATGCCTTGTAGTAGTGATCAGAGATGTTAAAATGCTAACAGTTACTATGGTAATTCAGCAATGAAGTGTTTTATTTTTGGTTTGTTTTAAGTTAATATTTTTACGCTTGAGTAAACAAAGCAGAGCTTTTTAACATGTCTGGTAGTGATTTACACAAAGTGAAAAGCGTTTAATGTAGCAACTCACAGGAATTAATACTATATGTTTTACACAGCCTTATTTTCTGATAAACAACATTTTTTTCTAGTTCTTTTAAAAAATCAATACTTTCTAAAACAATAATAAATATAAAAGTTAGATAATTAAGCTAATTCTCATCTATTTTCTAAAAGAAAATTAATTCAATATTAGCAGTTAGTTTAATAAACTTTTGTTTAAAAGTTCCAATGTTAGGTACTAAAGCTAAATAAGTTTGACTGTTTTTTTGAAAATACAAAAGAATTAGAATATTAATAAGTCATTTTGTTATAACTAAAAAGAACAATTATTTAAAAAATACTTAGCAAAAAGATAATCATCGACAGATTACTTAAAACCGTTATTTACCTTGAAAGATTTTTTACTAAATTGTTAAAGAATAATGAATTTAAAACCAGTTGACAATGCTTAGAAACAAGTAGCTTTTTATCTGTTTTATTATTTCAGTCCATACTTTAAACGATTTGATAAAAAAGTAAAATGTTTTATCGATAAATATAGTATTTAATAGAGGAAATTTACTGTAACCTGTTTAAACAGTGTAATTATATATAACGACAAGTGATGCATATATATAGTATGTATCATGAAACACGTGTTTATTTTACTCTGTAACTATGTGTTTTAATACACATTTCAGTACAAATTATGTAATGTTCAATAAATAAATTAA
Source organism: Thalia democratica (assembly GCF_965202585.1). Taxonomy (NCBI): domain Eukaryota; kingdom Metazoa; phylum Chordata; class Thaliacea; order Salpida; family Salpidae; genus Thalia; species Thalia democratica. The sequence continues at coordinate 21,249,173 of NC_139173.1, read as the reverse complement.
GTATTAGAAGTCCTTATATTACAAATCAGAACTAAGCAACAAGTCTTACTATATAGTTTGATAAACTAAAACTATCATAAAAAAGTGTTAGTAAAAGTTAAAGTTTGCATATTTTTAGCTTTAACTGGAATATTGTACGTAAAAAAATCATTTTTTAATACTTTTAAAAACTTTGGTAGAAAAAAATTTAAATGAAGATGATTCAAGTAAAGTTGCTTTAAAAAATAAATTTTAAAATTTTATAAAATGTTTTTTCTCATAATTTACACTCTTTTGCATCAGTGAGTGGTTAAATATTTTTAGTAGCAGTTTTGAAAACTTACGACTAAAACATAACACCAGTAAAAACTCTAAAAATCAAATTTATTCAATTTTAAAAGTTTTAAACTAGCTCAGAACCTAAAATAATTTAAACGGGTATTTAAATTACACTCATTTAAACAGTTTTATTAACATTATTCAAAAATTTAACAGCCTAAGTCAATCAAACTTTTTTAAAATTGGTTTATGTATATTAGTACAAGGTAAATTGATCACGTCAGTCTACTAAAGAATTTGTCCTAAAATTTTAAGTAACTTAACTTTAATTCAGTTTTCAAAATACAGGCAACTCTGCATTAAATTACTTGCTGTCCCACAGTCTGCTAGCAATCCCCTTTTTTCATTTCTGCCGGCCAAAACTTCAGCATCAAGCCTCACCAACATCAACTAATTTTTTATCCCAAATCGTCACGTCTTGCCGCTCGTAACTTTCCTCTGTTGACTTTGCAGCAGGCTTGTGTGTGGCCGCAATCAAAGGCTGTTGACGAGCAAGCGGCGGGTTTATTGCTGTTTGTTCTCATCGTTTTGTTTACCCTGCTCTATAACATGCAGCTCCAATGACGGGGCTTGGATGATTTACGCGAGAGTTTGTTGTTTTTGCTGCGGTGAGTTATACTTGATCTTGGCTGTAATAAAAAGTCTAGTTATTGGAATGAACCGACGGTTTTAGTTGGTTGACACGGCAAAGTTTGCTTTTCTTTGGGGCTAATAAACTATTTTTTTTTTAATTGTTCAACACTAAACAATAATTTATTATAAAGATAAAATATAAACGTAGAAAATTTTAAACAAAGTTAGTTTCTTATAGTTTGATAAGTTATAAGTATATTAATTAACAAATATCATAGTTTTAGAGATGCATTTATAAAAACTTTTTTTTTTACTTCATGAAATATTTTAGCATCAGTAACTTTATTGGTAAAGCTGCTGTATGAATTATGGAAATTGAAAACTTTTAGCATAAAGCTTATTCTGTCAAATTTAGTAAAAGGTTTTACTTGTTTTACAAATACAATTGTGGTCTGGACACAAAAATTTATTAATAAGTTAGCAGTAAAGCTTTTAAATCGTTTAACGTTTCTAACCCTAAAGTTTACTAAAAAAGAGCTTTAATCGAATAGTTTCTTTTTAACTGTAATTAATTTGAAGCAACTGAGTTTATTGAAATACAAAACTGAAAGATAATGCTACTAAGGTGTGTTAATTTAAAAGGTGAACCTACAGTAACCTGCTACTTAAAAACACACTTTAAATATTGATTGAGCATGTAGAGAATAGAAACCACAATAACTAAACTTAACATAAAGAGTTTTTGATAAAAACTATTAGTTGTGGTGTCTGTAAGAATATCTATTTTTTGTAAATATAATGTTTTAACAAAGCTTTTTATGAATCTACAATTGTTGAATCATTTGAGTTTAATTTTCCCGTGAATTTATAACTTTGACATAGTTTTTTCAGGTTAAACCACTTGTGCATGTTTCAATACCTAAGTGCCTAAATCATTTCGGAAATAATTTCTACAAATATTGTTTGAAGTAGTGCGTTTCTACTTTGTAAAACTAACTAAACTTGGGTTTATTTTGTGAACCCAATATTTTCAAAGTTAAAAAAAATAACCTCCAGCATGAATATCTGTACTTATTTGATACTTTTATGTAGCTTTTAAATTAAATTAAACTATTCTAAAACAAATTAACATTTTGTTTCATCTAGACTACACAACTTATTTCAGTTAAACAAATATTTACTGTATATGTGTTTTTTATTATCTTACAGAGTTTTAAAACATTTGTGTTAGCTCATTAAAACAATGAATTTTTATCAAATTATCATAAATAACAATATCTCTCTAAACATCTTAGTTACCTATAACTATTTGAAAGATTTTAATTAAAATTTATTAATTTATGAACACAATACCCAGGCAAGTATAACGTAAAATAAAAGTTTTGCAAGTATGTCTAAGTTAAATAAAATTTCAACTTCTTTTTGTAGTACTTAAAACAATTTTTTTAATGAGTATATTGAAACGGTTAATAGAGCTCTATATTAGATTATCTTTTAATTTTTATGAAATATTTTAAGTTTTCACTTGTAGAAGATTAAGCAAAAATATGTTTAAGAAAAATGGCTTTAAATAGTTTATAGAGCGGTTTTAAATAGCATTTTGGTAGATTTTATTGACGATACCACTTATACGTTTACAAACTTTTGAAATATTTTAATTCTTAAATAAATGTACGTTTTTAAACTTTCTTTTATTAAAAACCATCTGGTTTTTAGATAAAATGTTTAATTGAATTAAATTAAAATTTATAGTGTTTATAGCAATGTAGAAATATCTTTTTGGACTTGAAATATGAGTTTTTAGAATTTCGAAACACTAATTGTTTTCGTATAGTTTTAAATTAATCAAAGACTTGGGACATAAGCAATGTTTCAATACAACAAAACAATTTAAATAATTACGGGTATTTCGATATAAAAGCCTTTTCTAGCGAAATGCGTAATTAGATATTGAAAAATAGAAAAATTGCAAAATGCATCAACTAATTTGTTAAAATAAAGCAAAGCTCCTGAGATTATCACTTTAAAATTACTTATAACAAAATAAAATGCTTTGTTTTTTTTTAATTTGAATCGTTTGAAAGAAATAAAATTAATTAAAAACAAAAGTAGTTTGTGAAAAACTATTTTTAGTTTAAGTACCATTTAAATGAATGACCATGTTGTTTAACTATTTACTATTTTCCAACTAGTTTATTAGTATGAATGATGCTTCAATCTAGTTTTTATACTGTTAGAAAATGGTTAAAAACCATTAAAAAGTTTTAATATTTTTGAGTTAAAAAGACTGTTTCAAAATGCAAATGATAGATATAACACTCGATAAGCTATTTAATACTTTAAGTTAAAAAGTTGATTAAAGAACTTGAAAGAATACTATTTATCTTCCCAAGAGAGAAAATATTTTAAAGTATGTTTTATTTTGTAACGAAAAATCTGTAATCTTTTTATAGTTTTATTTACAGAATCTAAATATTTATTTTTACGAAAGTTTACTTCAACTCCAGTTTTAATGACCAATAAAATTAGCATACAACAAACAAGTTATTGTCTTAGATAAATCGCATCTACTTAAGTAGAAGCATAAAATTGTTTTTATAACTAGAAGTGTTTTTAAAGTAACAACAATAAAAGTTAATTCAATACAAACTTCTGCAGTCATAATTTTATTCAAACACTTTGCTTCGCAAAACTGAACTCCAGCTAGAATTGTTATATTATGATTAAAACTAAACTTTTCGTAAGTTTTTGAAATTTTTGACATAAATTGCAACATAAAATGTAGCTAATAATCAGAATTCTGCATTAAAAAACTTTTTCGTGGAAAGATAAAAGCTCTACTCTGTTTATATTTCGCAACTATAATATATTGAAAATCATTTAAAAGTATAAGTATTGTTTAATGGTTTCTAAATAAGAAATATATTATAACAATTATGACTAACTCTAATTAAACATTTCAAGTTTAAGAAAATGTAATAAAACGGATCATCAAAATATCCTTTTTTAAATATCTTGCTATTATTATGCAAAAAAAAAAACGTTTTCTTGAAACTATTCAAGTTTATGGAAATAAAAGCAAGGTTGTTGGTAAAGGTTCCTTTTCTCAGTATTTAAAAAAAAAAAAGTAAACTTGAAAAAAAAATGGTATTTTAATTGCTTTCTAAAGTGTAAGTTAATTTAATATTAGTCTTATCGAACCGGCTGCGGTTAAAAACTTTATTAATAATAATAGTTAGCTCTTACTTACCTTCAAACATTGTACTTTTTTCTTTAAATTATTAGCATTTTTTAAAAGTAATAAAGTTTTTAAATTTATTTTAATAGACAGACTTCTTTATTTTCTTACCAGCCACATAAATTTAACAAAGATATTCTATAGTTACGCAGCTAGATTTAAAAATAAATGGTGTACAAATTTTGGTTATACTTAACTTTCCGAAAAACTTATTAGTATAAAAAATAAACATTTAAGTGTAAGAACAATATAAAAGGTAACATACATTTATATTGTTTAACTGATATCTTAAAATAAAAAACTTAAATAAATTATAACTATTTTTTATATAGTTTTTAATATTTATGTTTTTATTGTGTTTTAGTCGTGTTTAAACTCAAACTGACAAAACTAATTTTTGAATGAACTTAAATAAAATTTTAAATAAATAGTTTTAAAGTCACCAAACCGAACAGTTGTTTTAGAAAATTTACCAAAGAAAAATTATGAGATCGTCATAAAAAATATGATTTTTAAAATGCTTAAAAGTTTTCTTACATACAAAGTTTTGCAAAGTATGATAATTTAACATAAGAGTCATCATTTGTTTATACGTTTAATTTGTTAATTCAAAATAAAAGTAATTTATTTATTTTCACACCTTAAGTTTTTTATGTAATATAAAAGATTAATTGGTATTAACTGTATGCATGTGTATTAAACTGTATCACTCAAGAAATAATAAAATACACCCGCAGCAAAAAATTACCAAAAGCCGAAATTTTCATTATGACGTCACGCAGGCTTGAAACTGCTGGGCACGTCGTAGCCTTCGTCCTGCGCGCAAACGTGGTCGTAGTCGTGGTTGGCGGAGAAGGTGTCCGGCTTGTACACGGGCTGGTGCAGGTAGACGTTGGACCCGTCCAGGGAGGGCCGCGGCGAGTCGTACCTGATGATGGAGTCGGTCGAGTTCTTCAACCTGCCGATGTCCCTGGACACCTTCCTCCTGCCGTTCAGCAGGCTGTGCACGCTCGCGGTGAGGTCCGGCTCCGAGGGCCTCGGGGTGTGGTACTGCATTTCGGGCACGGCGCGGCGCGAGGCGGCCTTGTTGAAGTTGTAGCACTGATCCTCCTCCTCGTCGGCGAAATCGGGCAGAGAAATTCCGTCCACTGTTGCGTCACAGTTGTTTTCTTTTTTCACGGTCCTGCGCAGTTGACCGACGTCGTTTATGGTCGCGTAGCCCGTGACGTCGACTTGGTCTACGTCATCGTAGTCGGTCGGCACCGGGTCGTACGGGTTCGAGTCGGGCCTCGGCGCGGGATAAGGCGGCCTCTCTGACGTCACAGATGTCACGTGCCTGCTCTTACCCATATCAAATTCTCCGTACTCTCCCTCTTGTATCGTCGACAGCCGCTGAATTCTCAGTTCGTCCTGAGTTGTTTTTTTTTATAAGAAATTTCATTAAGACTAGTTAATAAAAACAAATATATGCAGGAGTGTAAACACTTTTCAAGTACAAAGACTTTTTAATGTTAAAACGCTTTGAGAGAGTTCAAATTTTGAATAAATTAGTTTCAATTAGATAAAATCTCAGTAGTTTAAGTAAAAAAGTCAGTTATTAATATAAACTTAGTAAATCGTGGCCATTTAGTGTTTTTTTGCGTAAACTTTATCTTATTTAAAATTGAATTAAAATTTTCACTTCATAAAAAGTCTAATATCACTTTTTAGTTTTAAAGATTAAAACTTTGCTCATATATTTTCTAGTTGTAAAATTTTTATAGGTTTTTGTGTTTTTTTAACAGATTTTAATTTCAGCTAAAAACTAAGAAAAAAATTATAATTTTAACAGAGTGCAACTTGTACGTTACAATGCTTCAAAAACAAGCTTATGAAAATTATTTTATAACAAAAAGCTTTATTTCTTGTTTTTCAGTTCAATTATCTCTAAATACTTAATAAATTCTTTAGCATATCATTAATTTATTTAAACTAAAGGTAGGCAACTTACGGCCTAAAGGCGAGATTAGGCCGTTCTCGTGTGATTCTAGATTGAAGATAAATTATGAGTAAGAAAAAGAACTGAGTTATTTTCTTTATACTTTTTAAGCGTCCTCTTAAGTCGATTTTCATTACACAATAGTGCTTAGTTAATGATTATTTAATTATAACTTGTATTGAAAGAGTTTTTTAATTTATTTTTTTACCACAACTAATCGGCCTGTAAAATTTTTCTAACAGGTCCAGCTCAAAAAATATTTTTTTCAAATAAACCTGACCCGCTGATTTAAAAAATCTCTCGCCCTTAGATTAAACTGAGACTAATTGCTATAAAAAAAAACCTGTTAGTAAGTAATCAATTAATAGATGATGAAAAAAAAACTTCAAGAATTTGTTTAGAGTAATTTATAAAAAAAAACCACTAACCTCGTTAGAGGAGTGTGGCAACTGCAAGTTTTCGCTATTAAAATTGTCTCTACTTTTCTGCGGAGACTTGTGCGGAATACTTATGTACGTGGGATTATCAACCGAGTTTACGTAATTCTCTAGCGTCAGCTATGTACATATTATATTTTACTTTAAATTCACGTTAATAACTTTAAACTGACTCACTTCTAATTGTTTTCCTTTCTTGTACTCGGAGTTTCGCTTTCTGAAAGCCATGCCGACAGCTAATGCGATTAGAACGACGATAAAAGCACCGGCCATGATTCCTCCATACTTGAACCAATTGACCTTTTTGGGAGGTGTTTCTTTTATAGGTACATTTATACTTTTGCCGCCTCTAGTAGACGTGAGATTGGCAGTTAGATTAGAGTTTAAATTTGTGATTCCTCTCTGGCTTGTTATTGAACTAGGAGGTAACTTTTTGCTGCTGACGTGGTTTGTAGTTTGGCTAATTGTAACTGGAGGGTTGATTATTTCTATCGAAAATAGAAGGGTGATAAACTTTAAAAAAGCAAAAAAAAAAAAAGGTTACAAAACTTACAAAACCTAATTAACTTTTTTAATTGTGTTGCTTAAATTTAATAACTTTATTTTCATTGAATTGAAGAAATTTTAAAATATAAATCTAGTAAAATACAACTTTTTAAAATGGCCATAAATAAACTTTGAAATTAAAACTTTAATGCAAGAAAAACTAGATTTGTTAAACAAAAAAAAGTAATTTAAGATAATATTAAGTTTCGAAATATCTTACTATTTAAAAAAACAAGTGTGCTAACGAATAAAAACCTTTTTTAACTTGTAAAGAACTAAACCAAAACTTTGCATTTTTAAATGTAAAGTTGTAGTAGGTTTTGGGTGAAACTTGAAGTATGTATGGAGGTAAAAAACCTTTTAAGTCCTTGTCTGGACAAAACCTTTTGATAAGCTTGTTTTCACCGCTTTCTGTAATATTTTTTAAGAATAGTACATGTTAAATAATTTTTTTAGTAGTAAATTTTAGCGAAATGTATCAAAAAGAGCTAAACTTCATTTAAAAACTGAAACACGAAACTCTTATAAAATTAGAATAAAATCATTAATGCTGTTGCTGATTAGTATCACAATCTTTTAATTTATTACAACGTAGAAAATGAAACGTAATAGTAGATTTCTATTCGAAGTGTTCAAATTTAATGGAATTTAAAAAGAAGTATTTGTAGAAACATAATATTTTTTTTAAATATTAACGAATATCAGTACTATTTATTTGCACATAATATAGCATTGAGTTTCTACTATGCGTGCTTTTATTATAGTTGCTTTCTATGTATATTAGATTTAAAGTTATATTTTTTTATAAGTTATATAAACTTTTTAAATGCATAACTAGTAAAACTACGACAAATTTATCTCTGAAACTTTTCAAAAATATCGTATAATTGTATTTGTTAACATAAAATTAAGAAAAAAGTGATTCTAAACTTCAAGTTACACATGCTACAAAACTCAAAACTCAAAAAGAACTAACTCGTAATATTGTAAATGTTTACAAATGAATTTTTGCATTTTTCGTCGTTTTTCTTAAGTTGTAATTTCGATATGTTAATTATGTTGTTTCTTTTTTCAAATCTGTTTTGCACTGAAATCCACTCTTGATACTTGTGTCGTTTTATTTCTATCAAGTTTTCTTTCATACTAGCTCGTAAAATTCCACCGGCAAGTTCTAAGTAAAAAATGTTTTTAACATAAAAACCTTATCTAAAAGCTTAGTAAAAGCTTTTTTTTTCGGTTATTGTGTTTTGTTATATACAAAAAAAATAGTCTCCCTTTTACTTTTATTTTATTCATACGTAGCTGTCCAATTTTCAATCTACGCAAAATCAATTTAATTAACTTTTAAAAGATCCCAACTTTTTAAACTTATAAATCATAAAGTCATAAGTTTATTTAAAATCTATGTTTAAGTTTTTGTCAGTTTTGTTAACAACAGCTAACTTTTAACTATTTTAACGGTTAGATTTTTCTCGAGATTGCAAATGTAAAAAGTCACTGTATTGTTTGAAATCAACGGATCTGTTTCGAACAAATCTTCGCACATTGGTCTCGGTTCTTTTCCAAATCTTTCAACATATACTAAGGGTGTCTTACTGTTGTGAAACATATATAGTGCTTGATTAAGTTGATAAAAAATATGTAAACACATTCATGAACTATTTTTTACTATAAAAGTAGTTGTTAAAAGTTTTATAGTTTTGTTAGAAGTACTAACTCTACAAAATATAAACAATTTCATTTAATAATTCAATATTCATTTCTAATAAGCAGAAGAGTTTTTGAAAAGTTTCTAGGCTAAAAAAACAATTTTTATTAGGTTTAAATTGAATTGTCTATAAAAATAAAGATTTTAGTTTTTTGTTTTAGATTTTGAAACTCTGGTTTTTATAAATTTGTAAATATACAGATATTAATAAGTTCAATTTAAGTAAACTTTATTTCTACAAACATTTGTTTTTTGAAAATTAAATAATTTTTGTATTTTGAATTCTTGTATTATTTTTGTTGTACAACTCGATAACTGAAAGGTTCCTTTGTACACCAGGTCCTTCGACCAAACATTTTGAGCGCTTTTTTTATTGTTCAACAAAAAATAATAATAAACACATACAATATGTACTCAAATTAAATCAAAATACTTTTGAATGAGAAATGAAATTAGTCCAAATAAGAACACATATAAGTTTCTAAAGAAGATCAAACTGACCTTGTTAATTCTTTTCCTAAACAACTAGTATCAGCTATTGAAGTTTTTTTGTCAAATTGTATCGAAATATGCTCATTACTTCCAGCTTTGAAGGTAGTAATACCGTTTTCTAGTTTTTGCAAACCCCACTGAGTCCCATCTAATTCTTTAACACTATGCTCACCTAAATTTTCACAGTGAATGCCTTCTACTCCTTTATGGACAAGCAAAGTGATGATTAGAACTATTTTTAACATCCTTTTTAAAAGTTCTGATTTTATTGAGTTTTTCAGCTCGGTACTTTTTTTCCTTGAATACATTATTTTTTATTAGGTTTTTAATAATAAATTAAATAATAGTTGTTACTTGGGTTTTAAATAAGTTTTATTGTGTTTTTAATATATATTTTTACTAAGATTGATAAATTAAAATAAAACATTTGCTAAACCTATATTAAAACTCAGCTTATTTATATTATCTATAAGTAACTTGGTATTTATTAATCTAAGCTAAAGATTTAGTTAGTTGTTATTCAATCATGCTATAAATATATTTTTTTGCAATATTTTTACAATATTGTTGCAATAATAATGCAATATTGTGATTTATTTTTGAAAGTTTAAATATGTTTTTATTTTGTTTTACTTAGCTACTTTAAAACTAAAACAGATTTTTATATTTCTATAGCAGTTGCTTAATATAATTTTATAAAGTAAACACCAAAAATAATATATTTGTATTTATACCAACAACTAACTATGACGTATGGTTTTGGTAACGCATATATTACAAAAATTTAACTAAGAAAATAACGTGTCTTGACAAAATGTTTTATAAAAATATGTTTTTAAATTTAGTATAAAAAGTGTTTAATATAAACGAATTAACTACATAATATTATGGTATAAACTATTAAAAATTGTTTCTAGTAAAACTTATAAAACATAATTAGAAAAGATAATAACAGAGCATTTGTGTTGAAAAAAACTAAACTTATTTGCACATTCAATAAATTAAATATTCAACTGATACTCAAATCTCATTAAAAGTTTTGAAATAAGTTGAATTTGTAATGAATTAACATTTTTAGCACAAACTAGGTACTAGTAGATGATGGTTAAGTTTTAACTTAAAAACTATACAACATATGGTTCATATGTTATTGACAATAAGCAGTACATACAACTTTTTTTTTTAAACAAAACTGTGACTTTAGTTATCTTATAGCTAATAACTAGTTTAAAACAATTTAAACAACTACAATTGCTTTGTACAGGTTTTCAAAAAGTAAACTTATAAATGGTTCAGAACATAATTTTAAAAAGTACTGTTAAATGAAGTTAACTTGAACTGAGTTACGTTGACTTATCAAAATCCAAATGAAAAAATTAATAAAAACATATCTAATAGAAACAAATAAAAACTTTTTTAAAGAACTTTTATTTACAGTAGATAAAAAGTTTCATGCAAGCTTATCAAAACAACTTTTAATTCATATAAAGAAAACTGTTTAGTTATTGAACAATTTTTTTATTAAAAAGCTAACTTTTGATAGTTTCAGCATACATGTAGGAAGTAGCTTCTTACTAATACCATTTCATTTATTCATAATTAGCTTTGTTTAAAACTAAAAATTTTAACAAAACCTTAATTATTTTTTTTTAATAACTAGATCGTTAATGGTAAAGAGTAACAAAAGCCATGATTTTTCTTCAAGGCTTATATAAATAGTTGAAAAGCTTTTTTATTGTTAAGTAAAAGTTTTTCATACTTTATTTTGAATATAATTTGTTAAATTGAATTTTCTTAAAAATGCATAATTTTTAAAGTATCTACTAATAGAACTACTAAAAATTACTAGAGTAGTTAAAATAAAATCAATGAATTGTCTTAGTATAACTGCTTTAAGAGAAAAAATATTTTTTTTTAGCTTAATTAAATTAATAAATTAGTTTATAGAAACTTTTTCTAACTTAAAAACGTTTTTATATTTAATTAAATACTTTTTATGAACAAACAGAAAAATATTTAATTGATTTATTGAAAAAAAACTTACTTCAATTGATTAATTAACTATAACATTTTTTTAAAAATAATTATTCTTTCGACTATTACTACTAGTAAAGTATATTATGACGTAATAATAGCGTACAGGAAGTTTACAACTTGTAACTAAACGTATTTTCAGCTGTGAGAAATTTTACATTTTCAATGCATCAAAGATAATTCTAATCAAACTTAAAAATAATTAAACATTTATACTTAGTTATTGCAAAAATTATACATACACATATCTCAACTGCTCAACCTCAACTAATCGAAGTTACCCTGCAAGTTAGTTGTAGTTTACAATATGCAACAAATTAAAGCTGTTTTTTATGAAAGACAAGAAAAAGTTATGCAGGCTATTATTTTCCAACGATGATAATTTATACGCAGAATATTTCAGTTTCACTTGAGTACATGCGGTGAGAGATATACCGTTAAAAGGTATAAATTTTTAATGATCACCTAATTGTGTTTGCATGTTGAAGCTCTACTTGCGAGAGATACCTTTAGTTATTCTTAGTTTGAAAATCAAGCGGGCTATTCAAATTTTTAATTAAAGATAACATTTGAAACATTATAAACCCTTACCACGCTAATTAATTTTTTAGACAAGTATTTTTTTCAAAAGAGTATTAGACAAACGAATTTTTTTTTTCGAAACTGATAAACTTCGATAACCTCAAAAACGGCTTTTATTTTTTCCAAATTAAAGTAACCTGCAACAATAAAATTCAAACCGAACATGAACGGTGTTTTTTTTTGTTTATTTTACAAGTTAGCGGTACTAGCCGGCGAGGCGTGGTTGAAAACAACGGGTTACTGGAAAAAGTACATAATTCTGATAATCGACAATGGGCAGTCGCGTGGTCGATGACTTGCCGTGTGCTTTGCAGAAGCGTTCGATCTTGTATCTGCTAAACAGAATATGGATACAAAACGGCCACAGGTAAATAGAATTAATAAAAATGCTTGAAACGATTTACGGTTTCTGTTAAATTTGCTATGTGGGAAGTTTCTATTGAGTAAAATTTGTTAAACAGAATAAGCAAATTAATTAAGCTTTCTATCTACATAAGTTCCATAAAAATGAATATTAATAGTGTTTACACATATTGTTTAATCCTTATTTATTAACTTCATGGTTTTAAAAACTTTTTAGCATTCATAAAACTTAAAACATCCGACTAAGCGTAAAAGTTGTAGAAGTTTTTTTGTACTTTTGTATTGTACATAGAAAACAACCAAATACTTATAATTACCTCTTTTTAATGAAAAAAATTTAAACTTTTTAAGTTTTTGTAACTCACTAAATACAGGCAAGCTTATACTATTGATACAAATATTTAAAGGACAATGAAAAAATATTATTGAAAACTTTTACACTGCTATTTTTGTGCCACTCATAGTACAACTTATTAAAGTTCAGTAAAAGTGTAATTTTAGTTTTATGTTTATTTCAAAATTAAACTAGTAGTAAAACTAATTAACTGTGGTGTAAAACGTTTTGCTACGTTTATATTGTATTAAAAAGAATTAGATTAGAATTATTACAAGTATCTATGTAAGATTAAGTTTTTATTTTAAACTTTTGATTGTTTGTTTCTTATCTCATTTCTTTTGTTTTTAAGTTATTAAACGTTAGTTATTCATTAAAACTTTTGTAAATACTTTTAACATATTATTTACAAATTTTCAACATATGTATCACTAACTTTGTTTCTTTGCATATGGTCAAAATAATACTTGAAAAAAATTAATGTTTAAATTAAAAAGAACTTTATTATACTTCTAGTATCAGCAAAATAAAACTTAAAAACAACTTTGTAGCTAGTTATTAAAATTTGTCCGAAAAGTGTGCAAATTTTTTGTTTAAAGGTTATTTCAAATGTTTGTGTAGTTAAAACGTGTTGTAGCAATTAAACTAAAATTACCAACTTAAAATGTGTAAAAAAAGGGAATTCATTTTACTTCCTAGTTTATAACCAAATGAAATAAAATAAACATATATAGTATATGTAATAATTCATTTTATAATAAAGAAGTTTCACTTTAACATTTCACAGAATTACTAAGCATCTGATTACCTGATGCGAACCAAATTTATTTAACTTAAATAAAGTACATTATGTTTTTTATATTTAGCTGCTGTGTTTACTAAAAACATTTCTTATTTTTGATTTTTTTGTTTAACTTTCATATACTTATAGTTATTTTTGAGAAGCATCGTAAATTCCTATTTACTTTAAATTAAAATAACTAAGCGTGTCTTCATGATTAAAGGCATTAAAGCTATGAAAAAAGAGTTTTTTAAGTTTTTGAAAGCAAAACCTCTTAAAATAAATATCTAAATATAAATGTTTTTTAATGGTAATTTTAAAAGCCTAGAATTTTAAAAGTTTGTTTTAACCAAAATATTATTATCAGGTGAACTGTTTTTTTAATTAAAACTCAGAAAAACTTGAGTAAAGTTTTAAAATGAAAGATAATAAAATGCTTTGTAGTTTTTTAAACCTTTAAATGCGAATTTTGCTATAAAGCGTATGAAAACGAGGTTTAATCTTAAATTTGAGAAAAGCAAACAACTATGTAGCTTTTACGCAAAGATTGCTAACTTGCTTTTACTTTTTATTTTACGTAAGTTTTTGAACGCCAAAAATCAAGTTCATAAGTATAGTCAATGGACCTGGTGTGTAAAAAAACCTTTCGCTTAATAAGCTACACACCAAAGTAAATAAACAAAATCTAATAGAATATATATTTAAACAATTTTAGAATAACTTCTACAGTTTGGTTTTTAATCTACAAATTTAAACAAATAGGAAAACATATAGACTTTTTATAGTTAAAATCTAAATTTACATTTTTAAGCATGACAAAATCTTAAAAACGTTGTGATGTACTTAAATAATCACTGAGCTGACTTCTTTTACTACATTAGGGTCAAAGTAATTTTTCAAGTTGTCAGAAACTTTTTACACTCTTAGCTGTGCTCGGTTAATCGTTCTATCAAACAATACTTTGATCCGTTGTAGTACAGTACGTTTTCAAAATTGATAAGTTTTTATACTAGGTGTATTTTAAATCAAAATTATTGTGTTTTAAAGTATTAATAAACCTAAAGTTATGTTTTTCAACTAGAATAGATTTTTTTTTTTATTTTACGAAATTGTAATCAAACTTAAATATATTTTTATCAAAAAAAAAAAAACTAAAATCAGGCACGTGGCGTGAGTTTTTATAAATAAACCAGTATTAATAGTGCTTAACTTTATTTCATAACAGCTTAAATTACTACAACAAAAATTATTTCATTTAAATTTTGATGCTTTATCGATGTTTTTTAAATTAATTATAATTTCATTTATTTAACCTTAAATTTGTAGAAATTGATTACCAAATTATTTTAAGCTTAAACTTACGTACTTTTGGATAATAAAGCACTACTTCTAGTATAAAACATTTTAAAACTAAGAAACATGAAGCATAAACAAGTAAAAACTATTAATAAAAAAACAAATACTCAGCTTGTAAGTTTTTTTTTTTAATTTATGAAAGCATAAAACATGTTTAAAATACACATTTAATTTGTTAATGTATATTTATAAATAAATTTAATAATGTATACATTAACTAAGAAAGATAAAACATTTGTTTGTTGTATTGTTTACGTTATTTATCTAAAAGATAATAAATGTAAAACTATAAAAATAACGATGAAACTTAATTTTAAGTTAAAAATTAATCAAAACTTCAATAAATTTTGAATTAATTAAAAAATCGAAGTTCTTCAGCAAATGAAAGTAAAATAGAACGAAAAAATCATTTAATTAAAAAGAAAAAAAAAGTAATTTTTAAAGCCTCTATGATTTTTGTTTACAAATCAAGTTATAGAAGTGATAATCTCAACGCACTGCTTTTTCAATACTTGCAGCCGTCATTTAAGTTCAAATGCAGAATACCCTTAATTTAATAATTAGGTCTCTTTTTTATTAAGTGTTAGATCAATAAACCATGCAGTATATCATAGTTGAGCTTCAATTTAAAGGCTTTGTGGTATCATTTATTTTTATTAAAGTTTTATATTGATTTAAAAAAAAGTATAATACCTGTTTTAAAAATGAAGATTTTGACTAAGTTCAATTTTCTAAATACTAAAAGTAGTACTACTAACTGAAGCTATTCTTTATAAAATTACCGCAGTAACAATTGTTATAAATAGATTTATTTCTAATTTAGTCCATAAATATTTAAAAATCTCTTACAAAATATCTAGTAGTTGATAACTTGATAATCGACTGAAGATGGATTAGAACCATCTTAAAGTATTGATTATTTAACGACGAAAAAAGCTCTAAAAAACTTAGTCCTGAGACTTGGTGTACGAAGGAGCCTTTCGGTTATCGAGTCGTACATCGTTCGGATACAGTTTAACGTCATTGTCCAGGACAAATAAATCTCTTTTTCTTGGAGACGTTATTTATTTTTTTTGTAAAAAAGCTTTTGATTATTCATAAAGAAATTCTAAATATATGTTTACGTAGAGAAATTGCTTTTACCTTCAAACGTTAGCAGTTAATTGTTATCTTAAAAATGCACCAGCTAACTATGAACACATAACATAATATTTAAATATATATATATCGCTTAATTCAAAACTTTTAGTTTGCTAAAAACTAAACTTTTTGGAAAAAATTATATAACTTTAATTAATTAAAGACAGATAAACTAAATTACAAAGTAAGTTTATAGAAAAGTAAAAGTATATGAGTGAAGTATTTAGAAATTATTCATTTATATAAAAAAAACTGTTTTCATCTACCTTTCACGACGGAAAAATATTATTCTTCTTAAACAATTTTGGTATGAAAGTTTTGATTGCTACAAAAACTAGCTTTTAAATCAGAAGATAAAGTTAAGTACAGTTAATTATTATAGGCAAATTGAAATTCTAAAAATCAAAAGTTACTCTTTTGAAAAGGTAAGGTTAACAAAAAAAAATTTCAAATGTATTAAGGTCTAAGTTTGTAGATTTTACTCAAATAAAAATATAAATGTTTTGTTTCTTTTACAAAATTTAGTAAAAAGTATTTGTTTTATAATTAGAAATAAGTTATTTGTATAACGCTAATACTTATACTTTCCTATTTCTAAAATATTGGTCTGATATTTAAATTTTTGTGCAAGTAAAAAGTAAAATAAGGAACAATACAATGTTTTAGATACAATATAGTTTATATATCTCAAATACTATATCAGTATTTTATTAAAGCTGTACCTTTTTTATCATATTAAAAAAAATAATCTGAGTATAAAGATCTATATAGTGGTGAAACTATAATAAATAATAGTTTTAAAACTTATAACGTAAACTTAGTAAATATTTAAAAGAAGTTTTTATTTTAATAATGCTGTAATTTTTTGTAAATATAAACTTTCCATGAAAAAAGTAAGTCTGAAAATCTTTACTCAACTTCGTTTTTGTTTGTAATAATTTTTTTGTTTTTAAGTTCAAAAACTAAACTAAAACATTTAATAGTTCACCTTGGTGTTACAATAAAACAATAACATTCTCTATATTGCTCAAAGTCCAAATTTAATTTGGCATTGAATGGTTAATATTTAACATTTACTAGTTTTTAGGAGACTGATATCATAACTTTATATGAATGTTTTTTGCATATTGAGGTAGTAACTAACGTTTTAAAAGAAAAACTATATATTTTTGTCTAAAACCAGTACTATCAAAATCTGTATTTATATATGTTATAATTTTAAATGTTATCAAGTCAAGTTGGTAAAACAAACTATATTTTTGTATTGATTTAAAATACAATTCAAGAACTTATTTTTCAATTAATTAAAATCGTGTTTTGAATTTATAGACTAGATAAACTTATTTTTATATCTAACTACAAAGTTCACGCCTTTGTATTTCTGTTGCTAACTGCCGTCAGTTGCCATGGAAACACGACGGACGAGCAGTCAACTGTGAATTATTTTTGCAACGGACAAGAAGCAAGCAGTGACATGGTCGGACCCCCGTCACCGCATCAAGGACTTCCTGGCAAAAGAGGCGCACCTGGCGTCCCTGGACAAAAGGTTCTCGAGCACAGTTGCCACATTTCTGTTTTTAATAGTTTAGCAGTTGTAAATGCTTAGTTTGTAACAGCTGTATGCTTTTAGTCTTGGTTAACTTATAACTAAAATGTTTTACTTTTAACAGTTTGCTTTAGAATCTAATTTTAGTTTTTTTTTACAAATCTGTGCAGTTTATAGAGACGATATTGTTTAAAAGGTTTTTTATAGTTGCTGATTTTTATCTTTTTTACACTGAAGAGTACTTAAATCTAACTATTTCTTAATTATGTTCTTAGAACTTTTTATTATATTTACAAATGCTTTTTAGAAACTTATATTTTTAGTTATGACAAATTAAACTAGATAAAAGAGAGCTATTACAAATGTTAAAACCAACTTAATTCTGATTTTTTTGAATATAATTTGTTAACTTGTGTATAAAAAACTTAGTCATAACGCATATTTGTTATGTTAAGCATTTCTTCATTTTTGTAATACTTTAAGGGTGATCCAGGTACCGTAGACGAAGATTTTGTTGTTCAAATTGTTGAAAAACACCTCAAGAAGTTGTTACAACCAACAACTTTGAGCAACGAATTTCCTAAGACTTGCGCTGATATTGTATTGGAAAATAGAACTAGTGGCTACTACATTATTTCGCCAGAACCAAGCAAATACAACCCTATTGCTGTTTATTGTCGCTTTGAAGAATCTATAGGTACTAAGTATTTTATTTTTTGTAGATCAAACGAAAACTTATTTTTGAAGTCAGCTATAATTTGTGAAACTTATAAATTAAAATTAGTTTAAAACGGTTACTACCTAATAAAATAATTCTGAATTTTTGCTAAAAGTTTGCACAAAAATTATTTATCTTTTAGAATATAGTTTAAAGATATACCAATTTTTTATCTTTTTTTGATCTAAATATATTATTCTATTACGAATATTTAGTAAAATAATATAATAAGTTTTTATAGTCTTCAAGAAAATTGTTGTGCACTAAAGTATGACTTTTTAAACAAAAACTTTTACTGGGAATAAAAGTATAAGGTAGACTTTTATAGACAACAGATCACATTAAAACGAAAATGACTTTCGCGAGCCATTATATTTTTGATAAAAAAAAAATTAAAATTATTTAAAAGAGTATAGTTTTGTAGACATAAAATAGGCAACAGCTTATTAATAAAAAAAGAGATCATTTGTAAACTTTTAACTTGAAAAATGTCTGAATTTGCGCTTTTACTTTATTAGTTTAGTTATTATTAATTTCTTAGTTAGCTTTTTTAGTAAAATAAAAAGATTTTTAAGAAATTCTTTTTTTTTAATCATGTTTATCGTAATTTGTAACTCTCTTAAACAAAGTCACAAAAAAATACCGTTTATAATAAATGGCTAACATTTTTTATACATTTAAAGTTTTTGTTTTATATTTATAATTTAAGCACACACAACTTTTTTTTTCCAGCTTACACAGTCTTACGTCACGATTCTGAAGAAGAAATAAGAGCTGAAAATTGTGAAGACAAAAAGTGTTACGTCAGAGATATCAACTATGAATTAAAAATAGAACTTATTAGAAGTGTCGTTCATAATTCTCAGAATTGTAGGCAACGAGTCAAGGTGGAGTTGAGCTTTTTAATCAGAACTTTAATCAAGAAAAAAAAATTGTAATTAAAGTTAGTTTGATATTTTATATAAACTCTTTTAGGTTTTTCCCTAAAAATATTTACAGCTAATTATTAATTTTTTTTTCTTATAATACAATTAAACAAAGAATAAGTACTAGAATTTAATTTGTTTGTACTGCAGTTTAAACCAAAAAAAAACTAGTATTTTTTGTAATCGCTAAGATATTTTTCATATTTTCAAAAAGTATTTTTTTCAAAATAAATTTTGATTTTACAGTATAGATGTCATGGGTCTGTTTTAAATGATGGTTTTGCTGCTTGGACTAGTTTTTATGGAAATGACGTTAACTGGACTGATCAAACATTCGGAATTACCTGTTCATGCTCAAAAACAGTAATGATTTGTTCAAATAATTAAAAATAATCTACTTATTAAGATTAGTATCGAGAAACAAAATAAATCTGAATTATTTCTAGTACAAGTCCAATATCAAAACTTTATGTCCTAAATATTAACTACAGTAACCTCTCGCGAGTGTACGCACTCGTTTGATTACGCACTCTCGTTAAGTTACGTATTTCAGAGTAGACTAGATGAAAATTATTTGATTTTTGAAAAATATTTTGAAAAATATAGGAGGTGATACATTTTCAATAATTGAGATTTTTGAATTTCTAATTAGTGCCTTTCATAAGGACAATTAAACTCTATGGCTTTGCTCTGAATATTTTAGGTCTCTTAGCCCCCTTTTATACCATAAATCAAACAAAGTACAATGTTTTTATTGCTAACAATATTTAATGTATAAAGTTTTATTTCTACTAACAAATCTCTTATTTTTAGCTAACTTGTTTCTTGCCCACCTAAGACTAATTTTTTTCACGGTATTAGAGAAACAATTTTCTCTATTACCTTTCTACACAAGTTTAATTTAAGGTGGGCAAGGAACAAAATAGAAAAAAAAATGTATACACTTTTAACAATTTTTATGAAATCATTTCACATACATGTACAATTTGAAAGAAAGTTATTTTTGTAAACAAAAGAGTAAGAAAATCCTAAAAATGTATCTAATCAAATGCAAAGATAAAAGCCAACATAGTAGGTTTATTTGCTATTTCTAGTTTAGTTGTGTTCTTCCATTTAATTACGCATTTTTGCAGTGGACACAATGTGCGTAGATTTGCGAAATGTGACTATAACAATATTAAAATGATAGAAAAAAATGTGTAAATACAGTTTTTATTTGTACTTGTAACTCTAAAAAAATATTCAGACTTATGTTTAGTTTTTAATAAGAACAACAAAACAAACGCTTAAATTTATATTTTTGAATAGTTATTTAGTTTTTATATATTAAAGAGTAAAACTATTTAATATCAGAGTCGTGTGTAAATCCAAAATCTGTATGCAATTGTGACAACAATGGTGCAGTTTGGACGAGTGATGAGGGATATATCACTGACAAGGAAGTTTTACCTGTCACAAAGTTGAAGTTTGGTGACAATGGGGATGCAAGTGAAATGGGATTTCACACATTAGACGCTCTCGAGTGTTATTAGTGTGAATATTACGTTGCTTTAACTTAACAAACGAAATAAGGTATTTCTTAGTCATGTTTGTTCATTTTTAATGTGATAAAAAAAACTTTTCTTTTCTGTTTAAATCTTGTTTACATTAAGTTTAAATGGCTTATTTACAGATTTTTTAAAAACAAAAACTAAATCATACACTTCGTGTACTCAAAAATTTCAACATTAGACAAAAAAGATAACATAAAAACTATATACATATTTTTTTGATTACTATTACAAAACATTAAAACGCAATCGAAACGAGTTTATCTTTTAGAAAATCAACAAACAGCCCAAATAAAAAATAATAATAGTTTTACTTTTTATTTTATATAACTAGCTGATTTAAATAAATGTTTATGTAATGTTATTACTTTTAAATATTCAAATGTGTAAGTTTAATAACATGTAGTAAATAATTTCTTTGATATAAAAAAAATAAAAGAAATTCATATAAAACTGTTTTTATTTGATAAATATATTAAGTAAAGTTTGTATTTATATATTAAAACATTACAAACACTTTTTAAGTCATCAACGATTTTTTATTTAGATTTATATTTTGTTGTTTAACTTAAATTTGTATTTTTTACTATTTTCATTTGTGAGAAATGATCCATTACAGCTTGTATTAAAGTAAATACTTTATTTTTTAAGATAATCGATCAAGAATATTTACTACTTGTTGCTTAAAATATTTAAAAAAATAAATAATTAGTATTTATATAAACAAACAGACTTTTTTTTAAACGTTTTTTCTTTTGTTGATTATCGTTTTGAGTGAAATTTTTAAACATGTACGATAAAAATATTAATTTAAAATTTTACTAGTATTGTTACTGTTGCTGAATGAACAACAAAAAAAATCGATTAAAGTATTCGGTCTTAGCACCTAGTGTACGAAGAACCTTTCGATTATCCAGTCGCATTACACTTGGATACCTTTTAAGGTCTTGTCCAGGACAGTGCACTAAAATTAGTTGTATAGTATTACATTAACATAATTGAAAAAAAAAATACTTTTTTAAAATAATAGTTATAAAATTATCTTAGTTAAAATGTTTTGTTGTCATAATTAAAACTTTAAAATACATTTGTCGCTGTTTAAAGTTAAATTTAATATTTGCTGTCATTTTTAAGTACCACTTAAACTTTCACATTCACTTGTGGTTTCCTTTGTTCTTTTCCCTATCAGGCTAAAACTTTTGGTATAAATTTGCAGTTTTTCATGATTTTCCGAACCCGAGTTGGTTGAGAGGCGTGCTGGCGTCGCTCGGGGGCTAGATATATACCGATATTGTGGGTTCAAACACAAGAGGGAGCACTTTCGTTGAAGATTACGAATAAAAAAAGTAGAAGTAACATTTATATGTTATCTGTTGAGCTTGTTTTTTTCCATAATTTAACTTGGTATCATAATGTTTGTTTGACTAAAACTGTTTTGAATTTGTATATATAGTAAACTAAAAAAGTACTTTTAGGAATAAACTCTTTGAACAAACAGAATCATAAGCACAGTGAGGTACCTACTTATTTCGTACTAAAATGACAATTGATCATATTTTAGTTTGTATCTTTAAATTTAGCCTTCTACCTTTGCAATTCAAAAGCTAAGCAATTTTATTCAACAAAAAAGTAACGTATATAGTTTTTATAAATATAAAAAAAACTAGCTTTTCGCACCGATTTCTTATAATAAATTGATTGTTGTAATGACCTTAATTAAAACTATCTTTGTTTTCCTTTGGACTAAAAATTAATATTTTTTACTTAAGTTTTTTCAAACAAAGGTGCACTTCTTAACTAAGAATGTTTTATTTTTTGTAAATAGTAATAGTATTGAAATAACGTTTGTGTATAAACATATGTTATTCTTTAAGCAACCTTGACATATTTTACGCTATTAAGTGTTAAATCAGATTACAAATGTATAAGTTTGACTAAAACTAGTGTCTTTATCCTATATATTTTAAAAATTATTATACAAAGACTGTCCAAAACTTCGCAGTTTTTTAACTTTGACTTTGAGTTACATTTTATAGAATGGTTAAAGATTTACTTTGCTCTAAGAAAACACGTAAATGTAGATTTAAATGTTATCGTTTAATAATGATAAAATAATAAGATCGATAAGTGTTTAACCAGTGAAATAAACTAGTTATTAAACTACCTCGATTTATTATTCAAAGATAAATGTTTAAAGATTAATTTGATTACACTAATTTTAAGTATTAAAAAAATCACAGTTAAGACTTTCATTAAAAAAAACAACTATTACTTTTAAATAACTAACGTCCTTAAAAAAATGTTTCAACAATATTTATTTATTATACCTTACCAACAGAATTTAAACTAAACTTCTAAACCAATAAATAGAAAAGTTTAGACTAGATTTAATAACAAACTAAATATAAGTTATTTTGTACTTAATTTACTTTTTTTTTAATTTTGGTGTTTATCTAAAAATAAAGAATTTATAAAATTTCGTAACAAATAAATCTTTTTTTTTTTGTAAATTATAAAATTTTTATAACTTTTTTTAATTCTAGACATTATGTATTCAAAACATATACAGTTATTATTGTAAAAAAAATTGTAACAACACCAGCTAAAAAAACAAATATGTAGTGAATAAGATTGCTTTATATCCATGAGATACTTTTATAAACTAAGTTCTAAGAAATATTGAGTTTAAATTAGTAAAACAGTTTTACATAAAAATTAGTATTTTTTGACTAAATTTCATAAAAATTTCCAAATGTTAAAAATAAAAATAAATACTGAATGACCTAAAGTTTTTCTAGTTAGTAAAATTATAAAATCGTTCTTTTAAAGCCAGTAAAATTGTTATTGTATAAACAAAACTTGTGAAAATGACAATTAAAAAAAAATAAGAACAGCATTTCTTTTTGAACCGTATTTTTTTACACAAAATTAAAATTTAAAAAATTTAATCTGCAGAAAAGCTTTATTAATTATCATTTAGAATGTTTGTATGTAACAAAAAGTTAATCTAAAAGTTCAAACATTTACTAAGATACAATTAACATTAGTTTCAATTTAAATCCTCATACAAATTACAGGTTAAATAAAAATTCCTATCAATGATATCTCATCATCACGTAGCTAAGTACTGGTTTTCATTTTTGGAATGACTGAAAACTTTTCTGAGTTGAAATAAACTTGCCCGAATTTACTTTATAATAATAGAAAAAAAATTGGCACACTTGCTGCAAATACCTTTAGTCAGAGTGCATATAATTCTAGTTAAGTCTGCACAGAAAAAGTTACAAAATTAATCATATAGTTTTCGTTTTATATACTTCTTGTTTGCCGAAAACAAAATTTTAATGCCCCTGCGATAAGTTTTTAACAATGTTCGTGTAATCAACTTACGATTGAATTTTGTAACACAACTAAAAAATTTTTAAATTAAAATTTCAGCCATAAAGAACTATTGGTTAAGTTAAAGGTTTATTTCAAAAGTATAAAACTTCAGCTACTTTTCAGCTATTTTATCGAAAAAACCATACCTTATAAATCTAAGTAATGCTTTGTTATTTAATTGTCTTTAATTACTTAAGACTTTTTTACTCTTTGTTAAAAGTTTGGCTGTAGTAGTAAGGTTGATGAACTTTTTAAAATTCATAATGTTAATTAGATAAAGTTATAAAATAAAAAAAACAGCAGTATACTAATATCAGCTAAGCCACTAAACGTAACCCATTATTAAAAATTAAAAATGTTGACCGGGGTTTTCCAAACTGGGATAATTCATTACAGAAATTAAGGCGGCCACGAGCAGTAAAGGGGCCACAGGGGACCATGAGGTCATAATTTGAAACTTACACAAGATATTCTTGAATCTTGAGTTGATGATGAAAAGCAAAAACAATCTTGTCGGAGGAGGTAATAGCTTTTTTAATTTCTTTAAAGGGAGCCCTTAAAAAAATGGGAAACCCTGATCTAGTCGCTTCACCTTAACCCACCTTACTTAAAATACAAGTTAGTCAATGAAAAATATTTAATAAGTAAAACTATAAATAAACAGAAGTCAAGTTTAAGCTAATTAGAAGCGCCCAG
Organism: Thalia democratica; assembly: GCF_965202585.1. Classification (NCBI taxonomy): domain Eukaryota; kingdom Metazoa; phylum Chordata; class Thaliacea; order Salpida; family Salpidae; genus Thalia; species Thalia democratica. The sequence goes on along the minus strand of NC_139173.1, from coordinate 21,224,476 downwards.
ACTTGGAGTTGAAAATGTTTAGCGTGTTCCATTTAAAAAAAAATGTTGTTAGGGAAACAACCTAATGCATAACTAAACATTAATATTTAATGAGTTTTGAAAAAAAATTGAGACCATCAGTTTCAATACTTTTTATATTAATAGATTATTAATAAATTTGTAGTTTTTCCTTGGATACAAATTAAGAACTTTGATAGTTACTATTGAAATCAACTTTAAGTATATATATATATACAAAATGCTTATTAAAACTTTTTTTGTTGTGTGTAAACAACTGGTTTTTGATTTTGCAAAATTTAACTCATAGAGTTTTCAATTTATAATATACATTAATTTCATAGGGAGGGTACTTTAGTTATATGTTGACGGTATTTTAAGATCTTTAAGATAGCTTGTAGTTGCATTTTACTGTTTTCTAAAAATTTGAATAAGTTTTTGAGAAATGTGAGTACAAAGCTGGAGAGTTAAATAAGATCAGTATGGAAGAACTGAAGTAAAAAGGCAAAAAATATTGTTTTATAAAAAATCTGTTTCTCTTACAGTTTATAAGTAATCATACTGAAACTTTCTCAGTTTGAGTTTTTCAGTTTTTCAAACTGAATTACTTTTGTTACAAGACATACTATTCTTGATTGCAATATCATCAAGTGTATTAATTGTATCTGAATTACGGAAGATATACCTCAGAAAATGTGAAAAATCTAACTGGTTGTTGAGAAACTTATTTGATAAGAAGCACAAACAATATCAATAACCAAAAAATAACGAAGATATTTCTTTACATATGGTGTAACATAATCTTAACTTAATGATAAACAATCCTATTGAAGGGATTTTAAAATTGTGGAGTTCAAACACATACATTTTTTTAATTTTGATCATAAAAATTTTAGTTTTATTTTTTGAATACTTACAATAGAATTTATCTATTAATGTAAGAAATTTTTTATGAAAATTTGGGCTTAATTGATTTACAAAAGAAGGACAAAATAAATTTATTGTAAATTTTTCAAAATTCTTTGAATATTAACAAAAATTTCTTTTAATATGTTCCATTGAAAACTTATTAAAAAACTATCTATATTTAACATTTTTTCTAGTTTTGTTAAAAGTATATTATAGTAAATAGCTTTAGCTTTAATACAACAGCCAATACATATTAGTTTATGTAAAAAAAAGTCTTGGATCCTCCTATGGCCTCAATATATATATATATATAGTTTATTGTAAAAATAAGATTTAAAAAATACTGGTACATATGTTTCATAAGACTAGGCGCCTCAATCATCAGCCAGTTAAATTTAAAATAAAAATAAAAAGGCTTTTTGTTTTAAATTTAACTGGCTGATGCAGGTTTTGTGCGCGTCAGGCTAAATCAGTTTTTTTTGAAAAAAGTTGAAAAACGTCAGGCTAAATCAGTTTTTTATTTAAAAAACTTGAGAATATCAGTTTTTCTCAATATAAATTCTTGAAAATTTTTGATAAAAAAAATTGATAAATCTTTTTAAGATCAAATTGAGATGTGAATTTAGTTCTAAATAAAGATTTAGTTATTAAAGACAAAATCAGTTAGTATTTGTAAAAATAAATGCTTAAAACCCTTTGTTGAGTCTCTAAAAATATTTTAGAATCTTCATTATTTTGTTTTGAGTAGATTATATACATCATAATTATGAAAATTCATTAAACAAATACAGTTTAAACACTACAGTTTAGTTCAACAACTTAGCTGTTTGTTTGAATTTTAATACTTGTGTAAGGGTTTCATTTTGAATTTTAATAAAACACAATAATGCACGTTGTTTTAATATAAATCTTCTGGTTATAATATTTTTACTTAGTGATTAATTAAATTGATCAATTGTGTTTAGTAATATATATTAAATTTTTACACTAGTAATATATTAAATATAACACTTATTTTAAAACTTATTACTGAATTTGTTATGTTAAGGGCATAGGGAGGGGTCAATCACCCTTTTCACAATTTAGTCTTATTTTATTGAGTTGTAACTAAGCTATGAGTTGCTTTTTGCAGATTTTTAAAGCTCAAAATGTTTTTGAGATAAAGCTGATTGAAGTCTGAGACTATAATAGTACTAATCAAGACCCCCCAATATCTAAAATGACTTCTAAAGGGGATTTTCATTACTTTGAAAAAATATCAGGCTAAAAGAAAAAAATTTCGCGCACAAACCCTGCTGATGATTAAGGAGTCTAGTCTTATGAAACATATGTACCAGTATTTTTATAATCTTATTTTTACAATAAATTATTTAAAAACCCTTAAAGTGGGCTCAGTAGAAGGTGTTCAAGTTTAAATAAAAACCTTATTTTATATATATATATATGTTTATAGTATATAAAATAAGGTGACTATTCAAACTTGAACACCTTCTACAGAGCCCACTTGAAGGGCTTTTAAATATTTTTTTACAATAGAATTAGTTAAAAAATAGCAAAACATATGTTTCATAAAGCTAAATACTTTAATCATCAGCTAATTCAATTTAAAATAAAAAGCACTTTGGTAAACAGAGATGTAAAAGTTATAGAAAAAAACAAAAAAGAGTATGACAAAAAAAAATTATTATTGTACATAACAAAAGTTCAGTACAAAAATTAATCTTTTATCTAACTTATTTAAGAGAATCACTTAAAGCGCAAAAACATTGATTTTAAATTAACTTGGGAAGTTATAAAAAGAGCACAGCCAATAGCAGATGGTAATAACCCTGTTTGTAGGCTGTTTTGAAAACAATCAACAGCCGTAAAAAATGAAGGCTGTTTAAATAAGAGGAGTGAATTCATATAGTCTTGTCAATATATGAAAAAGCTCCTTTCAAAATACAATAAATTTTAAAGTATTTTATGGTTACTTAACTGTGGTGTTAGTGAGTTTTAGTTGTTTGGTTAGTTAGATGGAAGATCAATTTCTGTACTGAACTTTGTAATGTACAATATTTAATTCTTATATCATACTGTTTTTTGTTTTTTTGTATAACTTTTGAATCTCTGTTTACTAAAGTGTTTTTTATTTTTAATTGGTCAGCTGATGATTTAAGCATTAAGCTTTATGAAAAATATGTTCTAGTATTTTAAAATCTTTTTTTGTAATAAATTATATATAGTATACATTTTTCCTTTAAGTCCAATTAAGGAGTCCAACATTTTTTTTTACAAAAATTAACTATGGCTTTTATATGAAACTTTAAATACAAACTACAAGCCTGTTTTTATAGAATTCAAAAATATTATTTAACTTTTGAGAAATTTTATTTTTTGTAAAAAGTTTCTGATATAAACATATGGACTGCAAATTTTTTGAGATCAATTTTCTAGGAAATTAAAAATATTACTAAAAATCTATCTCCTTCATTTTTCAAGCAATCTTCTTCAAATTTTCAGGAAATGTTCCTTATATTAAAAAGTTACTTTAGAATTTTAATAATGTAAAATATTAAAAATTTTATCATAAAAATTGTAAAAAAAGTGTTTAATTTTCAAAAAAAAAAAGTTTACAATTTTTTTTGTATTCCAAAGAAATCTTTTTTTGTTATTTTATAAAGATTAGACTGTAAGTTTGAAGACGATTGCTTGAAAAATGTAGGAGGAGATAGATTATAAATAAAATTGACTTTTTTTTTCTGTTTTAGTTTTCCCTTTCCATAGGGAACCTATTATGCGGGCCGACTCTGACTAGTCATAGCTCAAAAAATAATATAAACTTTTTAAAACAATAAAAAGCATTTACAAGCATAAAAAACTCTATAAAATAAGATCAACTTGTAAAAAACATGGTTTTACCCCCCTATGGCCTTAATATGAGGTTTAAGTAATTTGTTCCAAAGAAAATAAATTCTTTTAAGGACTAAAAAATCTCAGGGTGCCTTAGGGCAATATAAGGTGACTCAGAGCAGTTTTTTTACTTTAAGAGTGGCAACCCTATAGTTCAAAAGTAAAAAACAACTTAAGTTTTTTCTTATAAATTTTAACAACTTTTTGTCTAGTTATATGCCAAGTATAGATTAAACTCAATATTGTTTGATTTTTACAGACTGTTAAATATGTCTTATGATAACAGAAGACAAAACAATGAATTAAAAACTGTTAAAAGTCTGAAATTTTTGTGCAAAGAAAAACTAATTAAGACATATAACATTGAAAATAACTTTGTACGTATACCTAAATTTACTTATGCTGTAAATGCTTTTCAAAAAATTCAGGCAACATTGTCTAAGCAAGTGTTTATGAAAATTTTTGGTAATGAAGATAGCATATTTGAAAAATTTTTGTGGTTTGTTCATCAATTCGTTGGAATAGAGATGTTAATTTATATATAAAAGACCACAATGCAACATTTTCATCAAATTGGGCTTCTGTAAGAGGAATAAGTGAAATAAGCTTTCTTGGTTGCAATTATTTAGATGGAAAAATATGTATTCTACTAGGAAACAATTATTTAAATGACCACAACTACAATACAGTTGAGTTAGGCCCTAAAATGTTTAATTACCAATCTACACTCACATCTGAAGCTATAATTAGCTGCCATAAGCAGATAAATTTAACAGTAATAAGTCAAGAGTGGTTGTATGAACTTGATGACAGAGAAGTTTTTCCAATACTTTTTGACCTTGAGGAGGAATAGCATTTAATTTTTGCAAAACAATAAAGTTTTTAGATTTTTCTGCATTTAGATGCAAAACAAAGATGTATACAAATTTAATGAGATTAACACATGGTTGTTTTACTTTCAATTTGGACTAAAATTACTGGGACTGCCCAGATTACACTCCTTGTATTTTAAGAATTATAAATAAATCTAGTAAACAATTAAAAAGGTCAAGTAAAGAAAAGTCTAAAAAAAGTTCTTGTAATCTTGGTAACACACTTAGTTTGTACCCTTTCCTTGAAGAAGTTTGTCTAAACTTGTTAGATGTGCCGAGCAAACAAAAATTTTCAATCATCAACAGCTTAAACGAAAAATTTTAAAACTATTAAACTTGTGTTTTTCCAGCCAATAAGTTTTTTGTTATGTATTGGTACAAGATTTGCAAACTTGGAAACTTTGGATGTTGGGTTTACAAGTGACAGGTTCAATGTCCCTTATAAACACCATATTAAACACTGTAAATATTTTGATAAGCTGCATAATAAGAACCTAATTGCATTTAGAAACCTGAAAAAGTTCAAGTTTAACATCTGTAATGTCATTGAAAGGTTATACTATCCATTGCTGTTATGTGAAACTGTTGTGACTATTTTCAGATATTGTGAGAAAACCCTAAAATGTTTTGAATTGGAATATTACAATTTTGATAGTGTAAAAGTAATGGTTGATTTCATATGCTCCCGAAGTTTATCTTCTAACTGATAGAGATGTAATGAAGTTTGCTAAAGCTTTTAATGGCAGTGAACTGTCAATACAAATTGAAGGATGTTATCACGTTACTGCTCAGGGACTTAAAGCTGTTTTGAGCTACATTGAAGAAAATAGTTTGAAAATAAAAATCAAACATGATAAAACTTTGGACTAGTTTATATACTGAAATGATTTCTTTCTGTACATAAAGTATAGTGCAATGAAAAATTCTGTAACTTTTGTTTAGATTAGATTTTACATAATGTTATATTAATCCTACGTAAAAATATTTTTAATGAAATTATTTGTATTAAGCTGCTATGTCTTTATAAATACTCATTTTTTATTTGTCATCCATGACATCAGGGTTGCCCTACACTTCAGATAACTCAAGCTAGTTTGGAATTTTTGAAATTCAAACTGACTCAGGCTAACTAAAGCAAACTAAGACTAATTTAAACTTTTTTGAAAAATTAAGGCTTGTTTAAGTTTTGTTTGTAAATTTTTTTCAATATGACACTACTTTATGACTATAAATGTTTTTTCTATAAAAATGTTTTTCCATAGTCTTTTTTTATATATTTTTGTTATTTTTTAGTATTTAAGCTTGACCTTGTTAGGTTTTTTTTTTGTTTTGTAAAACTAATTAAAAATAATCTTTTACACTTAGTCTGACTCAGGGTAACTTTATTAAACTCAGGCTAGTTTTAATCATTTATGATGGCTTTTTTGCCTCAAAGAGTGGCAAGCCTGTTATACATTAATAGACATTAGATATACAACAAAGTTTTAGGTTTTGTATTCAAAATACTCATATTTATGTTAAAATAATAAGCAAGTGTAAAAGTTTCATAATTATAAATTAGTAATTATTTAACCTAACCATGTTAAAAAAAGCTTTTAAATTAATTTTTTAGCCCTTCATTTTAACTATAATTGTTAACTTAAGCCTAAGATACTTCTAGTTATTAATTTAAATTATAAATTAGATGTCAATGTATAAAACATAAATAATCTTGTTGTATACATTTTTTACACAAAAACTAAAATACAATTTAAATAAAAATATTGTTTTTATTTTATACTACACAAACTTTAGTTTAAAAAAACTCATTATTTTGATATACTGATGTCTAGGGGTTTATTTTTGTTCATAGGATTACTTAACCCCAAAAAATAAAACTAAATTATATATTTTCAATTACTTTAGTTATTATACACAAACTTAAATAGCTTTTAAAGAAAATGTTCACCACCAAAGTCTACTCACAATTTTATCTAAAAACTAAAGTTTTAGTAAAACAAAAGAGCTACAATACATACGCTTTTACAGTTATAAGTTAAGTAAAATTTTATTGGTGTATTCATTTACAACTTTTTTTTCAAATGCTGCTTAAACTGTACTGTGTAATGTATAAAACTGCTTTTATAATTTACTGCTTTTTTAATGATGTTTCTTTACTGCTTATAACAATAATTTTATATAACATTGAAACATAATACTAAAATATTTTTGATAAATACAGGGTTGTCATAAACCAATAATCCTGGAAAATCTAGAATTGATAATTAAGGAAAAATGAACATGTATTCCAGAAATTTAGAAAACAAAAAAGTTGGAGAAAAACCTTGAATTTCGAACAAAATCACTAAAAAACTGAAAAAATCTAAAATAATCTAATTTAATCTATCACATAAAATAATTTTTAGGGTTGCCACAAAGCCTGAAATTTTGGAAAAACCTAGAGTTTGATAGTTTAGGCTAAAAAAAAACTGAAAAAACCTGGAATATTAAACAACTTTTACATGTTCAGTAGTAAATTTTAGATTTGACATAAAAAATATATCATGTAGTTAACTATTCAAAATTAAAATTTTAGTGTTTGCTGATATAGATCCTAGCAAAACAAATTTACTAGAATATTAACTAGTTACAAATTTAAACAGTACTCTTTCTTTATTACACTAACTCATGTTTCTATGTGTTCCCATATTTGCCATATAGATTTTTTTTTATTATTAAAATTTTTTTGTATCATAAAACACATTTAAAGTCATACATTATCTTTTCAATGTTTTTATACTATTTAACACAGTTTTTTACATTACAATTAATTATAAACAAAAATTAGATCCAAAAACATGTACTTTTGAAACCTGGAGATAATTTTGAAAACCTAAAGAAAAAATGCAAAAAACAAGTGGCAAACCTTATATTTTCTGTAACACTTAGATTCAATAAAACACATTTAACATAGCAATACAGTGTCCTTTTGACATTTTTGTATTCTTTAACACAGTTTTTTACCTTAAAATTAATTTTATACTATAAATGAACAAAAAAACATTCTCAAAAAATTGTAAAAAGTTTGTATTGCTTATGACAACCCTGTTAATAAGTTTTACTCCTCAGTGTTTCTTAAAGAGTGCAAAGTGATGTGCTTATATATTATTTTACTTTGCACCACAATTGAATTGCACTGTAAAGCGTTTGCAAAATAAGCTTATAAAAAATCTTTGTTATTGTTTTTTAAACCTTTATTTTGACAGTTCCTAACTTATTTTAGTATATTGTTCAAAAAAAAAAAACACAATTAGATCGATCTTATTATTCAAAAAATTGTTCTACTAAATTGTTTAGATCAGGATTTCCCAAAGTGGGTCAGATGACTATCTAGGGGGAAATTTCTGAAATTTAGGTGGCAATAAGTTGCAAAGTAACCAAAGGAAAGATTTTTATTAAAGGGACAATAGGGGACCATAAGGCCATAATTTAAAACTTACACTAGATATTCTAGAGTTCATGATGAAAGGCAAAAAAATATTTTGGCCTATAGGAGGGTAGTTTTAAAAATACACTAGATGTAATTGAAACATTTTAAAACTTTCACTAGATATTTTCGAGTTCATGGTGAAGAGCATAATAGGAAAATAAAAGTTCTTTGGGTATATAAGGGTAGTTTTGAAACTTAAAATAGACTAGGGCTTTGTAAAGTAAGCTATTTTAGAAAGTAATGGGTTTATATGCTGCTAGGGGGGAAGCATAAGTTCATAATTTGAAATTTACACAAGATTTTCTGGAGTTTATGATGAAGAGCAAATAAAAGGTCATAGGGTTCTTTTAAGAAATTTTTTTAAATGCAATCATTGCTTTTTTATTTTATTCAAAGCGACCTTATGAAAAAATATTTGGGAAACACTGGTCTAAATATTTCTTGCAAAAATTTACTGAGGGCTTTTTTGATATTTGTTTTACAACTTTTGACCCTTAAGTTATTTATTAATTAATATGATTTCTGCAACACACTGTAATTAATTTAGTTGTTGAACTATTGCAAAATCACCACAAACTGTACAAACGCACTAGTCATTACATATTTATTTTACTATTTTAATTCGATGTGCTAGCTTAAATAACTTTTTCATTTTGTTAAATAACTTTTAAAGCAACAAACATTTTATAACTTAACTGATTAACGCTTTTGTACTATTTTTCAGATCTTTTAAAGAAACAATCGAGCTTGATATTAAAATTCATTAAATAGCTCAACTTTAAAGAAGACTTAGACTGTGAGTTTACATTTATTTTTAGCCTATTAAGGCACTATTCTAAATACTTTTGTGCTAAGTTTTTTAAAGTTTAGTAACTTTAAAGTTATAATTATTATAGTAATAATAAATTTACACAGTACTTTTTCTTTATTCAACTAACACATGTTTCTGTGTGTTAACAAGTTAAGGCCATGGGGGGCCTCACCTTGATTTTTACAAGTTGATCTTATATTATAGAGTTTTATCTGAGCTATCAGACATTTTTAACCGCTTGAGTAATTTTTGAGATATGAGCGATCAAAGTTGGTAACCGCAATTGGTTCTTAATGGAATGCACAAATTAAAAACGCAAAAAAAGAAAACGCACTAAAAATTTATTTCCTTCTTCATTTTTTAAGCAATCTTATTCAAATTTTTACAGAAAGTGTATTATTAAATTTTAAAAAGATTGAATGCAGAAATTTTTTCAATTTTTAAAAATAAAATTTTTATTAAAAAAAAATACTCATTTTTTTTTGTATTTTTTTATCTAAAATATTTATTTTTTAATATTTTTAAAATTCCAACATTCAAAGTTATTTAATTTATAAAAACAATTTTTCCTAAAAGTTTGAGGTCTCTAGCTCAAAAAATGAGGGTGAAGATAGATTTTAGTGATTTTTAAAATTTTGGAGAAAACTGATCCCAAAAAATCTGCAATACATACGTTTGTATCGGAAATTTTTTATAAAAACTACTATATCTCAAAAGTTAAATAAGATTTTTTAGTTCTATAAAAACTGGCTTGTATTTTGTACTTAAAGCTTTTATATTAGATCCAATGCTATTTTTAGTAAAAAATGTCAGACCCCCCTATTTTTAACACACTTTAATGGAGCTCTGTAAAAAACAAAAATACTGTAAGGGAAGAGAAGAAGCTAAAGTAGGCGTGTATATGTATTTTACAATAATAAAAATAGTTACTATAAATTATTGTAGATCAGTGGTTAATAATAGACACAATAAATAATGTTAAATTTGACTATTTCAAAACTGTTTAATATTTGTGACAATAACTAACCTTGAATGTGGCACTTTTGTTATCTTAAGCTATAACGAAATATAATTATACAGCATTTTGTTGCACTTCAATTTAAATTAATTAATTTATTTATTTGTTCAGTATTTAATGTTTGTTGTTTTACTTTTTTTCTTTAATAGGTAGGTTTAATAACACATCTTTTTAACTTATTCTGTATTTATAATAAACTTAAAATCATAACAATTTTATAATATATAATAAACTAGAACACTGTATTGTGTTCGTATGGCCACTAACTAGGTAATGAAAAATTATTAAACAAAGTTAGTCGTTATACTTTTTATAAATTGTTCAAATGCAACTGTGTGCAAGTTTGTCTAGTTTATTTTATATAGTTATAAAGTACTAAGAAAAGCTTTATAACAGAATTTCCCAAGCTCATTTTAGTTTGAAATTTTATTATTATAATCATCCCCTTTTTAAAAAAAATAAAAAAAATGTCTTTCTTCATTATAAATTCAATAATATCTAGTGTAAATTTCAAATCTTCTTCAATTATACCTCAGACCTTTTTTTTACTTTCCGTTACAAACTTCAGATTATCCAAAGTATGTTTTGAAATTTTAGCTCCAAGAATATATAGTGTAAGTTTTATATCGCCTTTTAATTGTGCACAAGATTTTTTTTCAAGTTAAGTTTTGAATCATTGAAATTATTTATTTGCAGAATTAATTAGTTTGAAATATTGTTTAATATTAAGAAAAAAATTATGTGTGAGTATAAGAAATTCAAGTTAAATATTTTTTTAACGCACATCTTACCTATAAAATATTTTAAAGTTTTATTATATCTGTAATGTACTTCTATAAGTTATATGTATATATAATCTCAGCATTTTATTCAAACAACAAAATGGTCAGCAGTAACTGCTAAATATTTCAAACAGGTTTTATAAAATCTGATTCACACCATTCTAATAAAAGTATTGTAAGTAAATAATAAAATTACACAAACCATGTTCTGTAAATAATTTTGTTGACTGCTGTCTGTCATTATATACTTTTATTTGTTCAAAGACAAAAATAACTATACTTGCATAACTACATAAAAAAATTGTATACACAATTTTTTAAAATCCGCATAAAAATAAGATTTACCATAAATAAAACATTTTGTTCTAATAAAAGCTAGTTTTAAACTAAAACATAAGCTTACACTATATATTTTTTTAGAAAGTTTTTTTAAATTTCATATTAAGATTTCAATTTTTTTCTAAAATATTTTGTCACAAAGATATTGGTCAAAAAATTATTTATTTTCATCCTGAGACAGTCAAATGTTTCACAAATAAACACCACCTAGTAGGAACACAATAGCTTGGTGATATTTAAGTGTGATCACAACAAGCTGACATGTTCTTGGCTAACATGGTGGTAAACACCACGAACTGGTAGTTGGTAAAAATATATAAAAGTTAAAAGTTCAAGGCGAACTGCCTTTGCTACCAAGCACCACAGTATTAATGAACAATGTTAGATTCAAAGAAAATATACTCAACCAAAAGTAAAGAGATAAAAAGTTGTGCTCTATTCTAACTTTCCTGGAATTTTAAAAACCTTTACAAGATAAATTAGTATAAATGAAATAGCCCAAATATTTGTATATGTTTTATCTACTAAAATTAATTTGAAAATGGTTTTACTGTTATTGTTTTAAATAATACTTTGCTAAAGTATATTAAGAGTTATCTTAGCAAAAAAAAAAACTTATGAAAACAAACTATAATAACTAAAAAAATTTCTAATCTAAATTTATTATTGTGTTTTAATTAGTTTTAGATATCTTATTTTTATACTATTATTATATTGTTTATTGTGCAATGTTGGACTCAGGCATCAAAACCTGAGCCACTTAAACAGGACACACAAAAAGAGAAAAAGAAAATAAACTTATATTCAAAACTTTAAGATAAATTATATATATATATATATATATATACACACAATTTAAATGGAAACACAAAGTTAAACACAATATGATAAACAAATGAACTAAATTGAAAATTCAGTTCAAAAAATTCAAATTTATATATTACTTAGTACACACAGTAAAGAAGTTTGTCTAAAATCATGGCTTATAAAACAATATTCATAACTACAAAATATATAAGTAAACTAATAGTTTGTAGGGGGGAGGCGTAGGGAAACGAATATTTTTCCTTTTGTTACAGTGGAAAATTAGTTAATTTTACTGGTATTTATCGTATTTAAGTCAAATCTTTTTAGCTTTAAACGAAATTGTTCTACCCTCTCACAAGATACTATATCCTGAGGTAGTCTGTTCCACATAGCTTTTGCTCTGTGAAAAAATGCGCCTTGCCACTGACTGTTTTGAAAATCATGTTTACATTTTATTTTCAAATTATTTCCTCTTAGTTGATATTTATTTTGGGAAAAATTAAAAAACTGGTTAAAAAAACTTTTATATTTGCCATTGATAATTTTGTAAAGAATTAATAAATCAAATTCCCATCTTCTATATTCCAGTGATTTCAAGCCAAATTTAATCATTCTATCATTATATGACGTGTAAGATATGTTGCAACGATTACAAATATGACGGGTAAAACTCCTTTGCACAGATTCAATTTTGTTAATATCCTTTTTTAAATGGGGTGACCAAATTTGGGTACTAAACTCAAGTTTAGGGCGAACGTATGTTTTAAATAGTTTTGTCAGAATTGAAGCAGAATTAGTTTTAAAACTTTTCAATATTTGATAACATGTAGTTTTTGCAATCTTATATAAATAGTTGATATGTTCATTCCATTTCAAATCTTTGGAAATATAAATTCCTAAATCTTTAAAAACTTTAATTTCTGGTAACTTGATGTTATTGATTAAGAGGTCAGTTGGAGAAGATTCTTTTTTGTTAATGGTTAGAATTTTACATTTGCTAGGATTTAAGTTTAGTTTTCTTGTTTTTAACCATATATAAATATTATCTAAAGATAGTTGTAATGAAGTATTTGACTGACTAAAGATTTTGGCATCATCTGCAAATAAGCTTAACTCACTTTTAATATCAATGTTTGAACAAATATCATTAATATAAATTAAAAAGAGAAGGGGACCAACTACACCACCTTGTGGTACTCCACTGTAGATTGTTAAAGAGTCAGAAAGCGTATTATTGATGAGTACTCTTTGTGATCTATTATTTAAAAAGTTATCAAACCAATCAATTAAGCTTTCATGTAGCCCATACTGATTTAAAATTTTTAATAATCTTTTGTGTGATACTGAATCAAAGGCTTTTTGAATATCCGTATAAACTACTTTAGTAAATTCATTTTTGAGATAAGGAACTAACCAAGAATGTAAGCATGTTAACAGTTGAATGGTTGATGAGCGGTTTGGAACAAAACCAAACTGTTTGTTAGTTAATAATTTGTTATCAAAGAGGTGATTGAGAATTTTTACAGATACAATATGTTCATAAATTCTTGAAAAGCTACTTGTTAGAGATATTGGTCTGTAATTTAATGCATCGTGTATATTACCTTTCTTGTGCACAGGAATAATAAAAGATGTTTTCCATTGTTTAGGAACATCAGATAGTTCTAGAGAGCAATTAAATATTAATGAAAGTGGAAATATTATTGATTGGATAACATGCTTGATATAATAGGGTGGAATGTTTTCTGGCGTTCTTATGATTTTATCTTTTAAGTGGTTAATTGAACTTATAATGTCTTCATAGGTTATGAAAAAATTTTGCATCTTACTACAATTCTTTTGGGGTAGCTTAAAAGACTGGTAACTCTCGTCTTTTTTAAAAACTTTTTGAAAATTTATGTTAAAAAGTGTTGCTATTTCAAAATCTGAGGTTACTGTTTTGTTTTTATCATTATCATATAAGAGATGTATGGAATTATTTAACTTAAGTTTAGATTTCAGGTAGCTATAAAACTTTTTTAAATTTGGGTTTTTGCAGAATTTGTTTTCATATTCAAAGTTGTATTTTTTAACAGCTAATTGATATTCTTTAGACTTGTTTTTGTATTTTATCAAAAGTGATTTATTTGTCTTACTTTTTTTGTATAGATTCGCTTTTTCTTTTAATAACTTTTTAATATGAGATGGATATTTTTTACTTTTGTTATTTTTAGAAAAAATTGGAACAAAACGTTTGATTGAGATTTGGATTGAGCTAATGAATTGATCGTAGAAATACTGGAGATTTTCTGAATTTTTAAATAAAGAGGTCCAATTAATTTTTGACAGGAAATCATTGATGCTTTCAAAATCTGCTTTTTTATAGTCATATGAGACTTCTTTAGCAATAGGTACTATTTTATTTTCAATTTTAATTTTTAGTGAAAGCAAGTTATGGTCACAAGTGTTTGTTAATGGAAAATTAGTTGAGTGTGATATGATTCTATCTAGACCAAAATGATTGCAAATTATGAGATCAAGAATGTTACCATTCTTATGGGTTGGATTTTCAATTACTTGGGTTAAAAAATTGTCTGTACAAAAATTAAGAAAACACTCATGGGGTTTATTGAAATCTGTGCTAGGAATCCTCCAATCTATATTTGGCATATTAAAATCACCAAGAACATAAAAAGAACACTCTTTTGGAAAAACCATTTTAATCATTTTGATTACATTTTGAACAGTCAGTGCGCATCTAGCAGACAGTGGAGGAAGGTAGACACAACAAAATCTTAATTTCATCTTTTTAAAAATTACATCTACACATAGGTATTCAAAATTGATGTTGCTAGTAGAGATAGAATCGTTTTTAACTTTAATAACTTTAAGCGAATTTTTGAAAAGGATAGCAACACCTCCACCCCTACTAGACCTATCACTTCGGTAAATGTTATAGTTAAAAGGACACACTGTGGAATCGTTGACTTTATTAGTCAACCATGTTTCAGTCAAAAAAAATAAATCAATGTTATTCAAATTTATATAGTTCTCTAAAATATAAAATTTATTTAAAACAGATCTTATATTAGTGTAACAAACTTTTAAATAGTTGTTGTTACAATTTATATAGGAAAACTTGTTAGTGTTAAAATTAATCCTATCACTTAATAAGTTTATACCCGTTGACTCACGATTTCCTCCACTAATCCCAGATGTCCTGGGAGCGGTAACGAAAGGGCTGTTTTGTCAGTTCAACTATCTTGTTGTTCCTTATAACATATTTTATGTCTAATTTATTCTCATCAGCGATGGCTTGCTTTATTTTAACTTCTTTTCTCAATGTTCTGAAAGCTTCAATTTCCAAGAGAGTTCTGTCAGGGTTGATGTATACTTTTGATTCAATTTCACCATTAAACATTTTCAAATCTCTCAGTGTTAACAGTCTGTGTTTGGATGCTAAATTATTTAATTTGACTATAATTGGTCTGATTTTGTTAGCTGCAATTTTACCAACTCGATAAAGTGACTTAAATTCTTCTTTTTTCATTTTATTTTCTCCTAATACTTGTTGAATAATTTTTAGATCATTTTTGCAACTTTCTAGTGCATTATGAGTTGGATTTTTACTTTCTGGAATGTTAAATATTATTACATTTAAAGCCTTTTTTTCTTTCAGTTTTTGTTCATTTTCAGCATCTATTTTTTCTGCTACTAAATTTAATTTGGTACTAATGTTTGTGATAATTTCTGTTGGTTCACTTTTCTGCATAGCATCAGCATATTTTGAGAATTTAGCTTCAAACTTGTTAAATTTAGAAGAAAAATCAGACTTAAATTCTGAGAAACTTTTTTGTAATTCTGTAATTCTATTTTCTATATTGTCTATTCTCTTACTGCTGAATTCATCTTTTTGAATCTGATCAATGTTATTTTCAATAATTCTACTTTTTTCATTATAATCTTCCTTCAATTTAATCATCTCAGCTTGAAAACAACTAAATTCATTGTCCTTCTTGCTTCCAATGGCAATCAGTTTTTCTTTCAGCTGTTTCCCAATTTTGGAGGACTCAACTAATGCTTTAATTTCGGCTTCAACAGACATTTACTTTTTATATTACAAAACCTTTCTATTATTAAGAATTATACAAGCCTTTAAATAGCTAAATTTAATACTTATAACAGGTTTAGAAATAAGATATATTCAAAGTTGATTTTTTAAAAATAATAGGTTTCAAATTTATTTTTTAACATCACACCACCAACTGATTAAAGAAATTATGATTATTTTTTGAAGTACAAGTTTTTTTAATTTTAACTTTGTTTACTTATAATATTCTCATACTAGTTTAGAAAAATAGGTCTAATAATAATCAATGTATCATGGATTGATAAATAGTTATTGTTTTGAAATTTTAATTTACCATTTTAACCTGTAAATTCAACATCTTGTTGGATTGCCTTCATCCATTGCTAGTTAAAAGTTTATCTACACTTTGTTCAAACTATTGTAAAGTCCTAATAAAGCCAAGCAACTGTAACATTAACTATACTATTGAAAAACAAGACAATACAGTAACCTCTTGCATCTTTACGCACTTGTGACGTTACGCACTCTTGTTTAGTTACGCATTTTAGAATTCTAAAATTTTCAAAAAAAAATTCACTTTTTTTTAATATTGCACAAGTTAGGTTTATTGTATATTTTTGATTTAAAATATGTTTTTAAATGCTAACTCACCTCTTTATATCATTAGACTTTGTAAACTTATGTTCTTTGACTAATTGATAAACATTTAGTTATACCTCAGTATATCAGAAATTTTATTAACAATAAGAGATTAAATAAAAATTCTACACATTAACAACTTTTATTAAACATTTTTCTTATATTTACATATGTGTGTTCAAAATAAGAAATCTATTACAGCACCAGATGCATATTTTTGTAGAAAGCTGTATAAACAAATTTTAATATAGACACCACACCATTTATTATTTAAAAACAAATGCTTAATTATAAATTTAATTTGTTAAGTAGAATTGTATAAATGATAAGTATCAAATAAGTCACACATAAATAAAGATAAAACCTAATAAAGATTATTAAAAATTAGTAAAACTTTTCTACAAGTATTGTAGTTTATTTAAATTAAAATCTTTTTTTTAATACATGAATAGTTTTATTTTTAGTTTTCATATTTACAAATAAAGTAAACAATTCGTTAAAAGAGGGAAAGTCTCTAGTCTGCTTTTAACTAGAATCAATATCAAAAAACAGCCATTATAGTATGTATATTTAGAACCTCTTGTATCTTTACGATCTCTCGTATCTTTACGCACTTTTTTTGTGGACACAATGTGCGTAAATAAGCAAGAGGTTACTGTACTCTAAATATTTAAAGTTTGTGCTAACATTTTATTATTAAATTAAATACAATAAAAATAACATTTTAAATATTTGTTATTTATACCACAAAATGAACACTTGTAAACATAAACCAACTGATACTTGAAAATTTTTATACGATTATTGAATATATCTTATATAATCAATTAAGCATTTTTTGAGATATTTCACCAACATTTGTTAAAGCCATCTCTTAGAAATAACTAAAACTTAAAAATAGCTTTGCATTTTTTCAGGCTACAATGAGTGTTTACGAAAGCATAAAAAGAAGATCTCTGAACCGCAGCAGCGGCAACTTAAGCGACTTCTACGGAAACGACGAACTTGTAACCAGTCTGCAGGTTGAACACTCCATAAAGAATCTATCCCCACTGAAAATCGAACATAAAAATTTGAGCTGGAGCAGCGATGGAAGATTCCTGCTGACATGCCAAAACGACATAGTTAGTTTTTGGAACCCGCATCGACCCAAGTTGTTGAAAACCATGGGTTCACTAGCAGACCTAGATATGCTAGTGGAAGCTGTTTTTATGCCACGATCGCACGACTTGATTTGCTACAAAACCTTGGAACATCCACAAGCAGTTGTTTATGACATCAACAAGCAACGAATTGTAAATTGGATTTTTCTCAATGGGTGGAGACAGCCTATGTTGTTTTCAGAGTCGCAACCAAACTGCTTGTGGCTTGGAAGTAAGGATGAGCTGTGGATTCATGATATGAGGGTATGGACTAAAAAGACGCAAAGAGTCATTGGGAAGCAAAAGTATTTGGATTCGAATCCTAGTTTTGACGTGAGCCCGACTGAAAGCCACTTGGTGGCTGCAACCTTCCGCGGGTCGGGCTGCGCGTGTTTGTTTGACACTCGCATGCTGGGGAAGTCTCAAAAACAAGCTCCTGTAAAGACTTTTGCTCCCGGGTTTCAATTGCGCTGCAGTAACACAGAAAACTACAAAAGTGTGAAGTTCAGCCCAAACGGTAGAGAAATTCTTTTAGTTTCAGATGCGGGGGATTTTTATTTGTTTGATTTGCACAGCAACCAGAAGTCTTTGTTTTCTAATAAAAAAGACTTGAGTATGAATCATGGTACTTCACAACAAAAGTTTTCAAAGACAACAAACATGCAAAGCAAACATTTAAGAAAAGTGAACTACTATTTGATGAAGAGTAATCTCAAACAACCTACAGTAATTATGTCTGCTGAAGGCTTAACTCTAAACAACTTAAACAAAACAATCAAAGCATGCCTGAGTTACCCTTCATTATACAAACAGCGCGGAGATCTGTTTCTCAAAGATCAGCTCAACAGCGTCCATGACCCCTTCGATTTGAACAATGCCAAGCAGCTTTCGTTTGCCTACCAAGCACTTCGCGACTACAACACCGCTCTGTCTTTGCAACCTTCAAACGACCAGATCAAATTTGACATTGTCGAACTGCTGTCTAAAATGCGAGTTTGCCAACAAGCAAAGAACTTGGCTGGCAATATGGAGAGTGAAAAACTGAAAGAAAAAGTTGGATTGATTTTAGAAAAGTACAAGGAAGTTCCGGAGAAAAAAGTTCAGAAAAACAAGTTGGTGACGGCGGCAGTTGACTACAAAACGTTTGTACCAAGTTTTCAAAATGATGTTCAGAGGGACTCTTATCAATGTCGAGAGATGGCAAGTTTTTTCGGGCCGGACAGCAAGTACTTGTTGACATGTTTGAGCGGATCAAATGACTGCGCTTCAATTTACGACGTGGCAGCTGGAGTAAAGGTGAAAATTTTAGAATTAGACAAACTGGGAAGAGAAGATTGGGACCGGTTTGACTGGAAACCGAATCCCAACCCGGAATACTGCTGTGTTGCGTACTTTGACCAAGAAAAACTGGAAATTTGGACCCCAAAGAGAAAAATTTAAACCTTATTTTGTGCTAAGTATAGTTTTGCTCAAATAAAGAGGTGTCTAGGTTAATTTTAAGCTTCTTAAATGACCTGAAACGTTTTCAGCGAGTTGATTATGTCTCCAGAGATATTATGCAAATATAACAGCAACTGCCAAATAGTTCTTCTTTTTTTACAGTATTTATTTAATCTTGCATATGCGTTACATAACCTAGGGTTGCAAAAAAACCTGAAATTTGAGAAATTTTGAAAAACACCTGGAATTTTTTAATTAAAAAACACATTTAAAGAAGCTTTAAGATATCTTTTCAATGTAGTTACACTTTTTAACACAGTTTTTTACCTTAAACTTTGTTTAAAACTAAAAATAAACCCTAAAACGTGTAACTTTAAAATCTGGATAATTTTTTTTTTAAACTGGAGAATATCTGCCAAAAACATTTTGCAACCCTGATAACCTACCATTAGTAACTGTTTTTTAATAAGTTCGACTGTGCAACAACTCTTTGCCTTAAGATTAGAAGTACTTATAATTAATTGCATTTATTACATTTTTCGTCACTAATTAGTTTCCGTTTTTGAATAGTGTCTTTATGTTTTCAAACACTCTACAAGGATTTTCATTTTAAAATTTGTTAATGTTTTTTAATGCTGTATTTGATTTTGATATAAATAACGCAAAATTTATTTATCGATAAAAAATATATTAAAATGTGATAAAAATAAACATTTTATTTTTGTTTATGTTTAAAAGTTTGTTTTATTAAGTTTAACTTAAGTGTTTGAATTTGATACAGAAAACACAGAAATAAAACTTATGGTGAAAAGTATATAAACAATAATTTACAAGGCACTTCAGTTAACTATCAGTATACTAACTAGATTATTAAACTAAGCTTTTAAATTTATTCAAGTATAACTTTTTCGATTTTGTTTTGTTTTTTCATACTGTTGTTTAACTTAATTATGTTTATTCCAGCAAGTAGTCGAGTAAGGTCTTTCTCAAGACTAGGCAAATTGTGTTAGATCAGCAATTTTTAAAAAGTTTAAAATTAAATAATGAAGAAATAATAATTTAAATGTTACCAATACTCAACCTAACAAAATGCTAAATTAATTTTTTAACTTTGATTTAACATATATTTAAAACTTATAAATAAATAGCGAAAAAATATATATAAAATTAAATAAATGATGATTAACAAAAACTAAAAATACATCTTCACAGCTTTTATATTGTAGTCTTGCATTATGGACAGTGATGACAGCGAAAAAGAAAACAGCGGAGACCCAATCACCTACGCCATAAACTTTTCATTGATTTGGGTGAAGTTGGCCAACATGGCGCGCAATCCCGACTTTCTCATCCAATCCCTCAAGCTGATGCCGTTGAACTGCCACCTGCCCGACTACGAGAACACCAGCGTGTCTTCGGACCAGGTGACCGTCAAAGTCAACGAGGAAGCCAACAAGGTGCTGGACCGCTACAACGAAAAAGACTACCTTGCTTTTAACAGCACTCCCGACGGCAACTGCCTGTTCAACGCCGTTTCGATCTGCCTGTTCGCCACCGAAGAACACCACCACGTGCTCAGGCTGTTAACGCTCAAGTGGATGGGAGACAACTTCGAAGCGCTGAAGGAATGCCGGCAGCTGCCGACTTCGGACGGCCTCGTTGAAACGCTGCAGGACTGCGCGAAGAACCGCGCGTGGTCCAACGTCCTCACCGTGTTCTGTTTGGCGCAGGCACTGCAAATAAAGATCAACGCCGTGCACCCGCCGGAGAACGGCATCTGCGACATGAGCTACCTGGCGCTGCCGAAAGTGCTCGAGCCAATCAGCGGTCCGCCTCTGAATGAAATACACATCATGTGGTGGTCGGCGTCGAAGGGCGAGGGCAAGTTTCAGGCCAATCACTTCGTTCCTCTCTTAGCGAAAAAGCGATCGAAGGTGAGGGCCGCCACTAATGAAGACATGGACGAGCACCTCAAAAAGACGCTGGTCAACCTGCCTTCCATGCTGGGCAGCAACCTGAGGTGGACGGGCGAGAAGTTGATGGAGTTCAAGGACCTGCCGAGCATGGTGACGTACATAAACTTGGCCAATTGCGTAGACGAGGTTCCCAGGTGCAAAATTTACAACAACCAGTTTGTCGTGCGCGGCTACGGGGTGCGCTGGCTGCAGGACTTCGTTGATTATTGCGGCAAGTGGAAGCGCTACAAGACCTCCTTCAACAACGCCATCGTCGGCTGCAAGCAGCTCATCTCCTTCTACTTTCGACACAGGGACTTCCCAGACTACAAGCGCACCATACACGCGCTGGACCACGAGAAGAAAGCCCTGTTTCAGTACGGCGAACCGTGCAAGGACTACGTCTCCCTCACCGAGTACACTCCGACCGAAGCGGACATCGCCGACATGATACTCAACGCCCAGGTCGTCTCTCGCCCAAAAACCATGGACTCGAGCAACCCGGGAAAGCTGTTTGTTTACGCTCACGACCCGCATGAAGAAACCGTGGCGTTGGGCGCCTGCGTGCCAGTGCCGTGCCTTGAGAAGTCGAGAACGGTGCACCTGAAAGTGAAGCGAGACGAGAAGGGCAAGTTCACGACGGAAGTGATCGAAACGATTCCGAACAACTACGAGGGCCTGACCGAAATGCATTGCAGGTACTTCTACAGCGGCTGCTACGAAAAGTACACGGCTTACCAGTTCATTGTGGAGGGCAGGTCCGCCGTCATTTACCAGAACCTTTCGCCCAACAAATGCTTTTGCCACAACCTGAACGGCTACAAGACTGCACCACCGTTTGATCCTCCGAAGCTCAAGAAGTTTATAAATCAGGATTATAAAAAAGTTTTATAGAAATTGTTTTGTTTTAATGTTTTTTATAGGTCATTTTGATGTAGGTAATTCATGACTTAGTAAGGTCTATTACTTAACCACGGTTTCCCAAATGGGGCGGTACTGCCCCCCTGGGGGCGATTTTAGTAAGTTGGGGGTAATAATTAGTAAAGGGACTAATAATTAGTAAAGGGACTGGGGCAATTTTTAAATTTTGAAATTTACACTAGATACTATTGAGTTGCAGATAAAGAGCAAAAAAAGGTGTTAGGTGTTTTAAGTGGTAGTCTTGTTGGAGGGGGCAATAACCTTTTTTATTTTTTCAAAAGGGGCAATTTTAAAAAAGTTTGGGAAACCCTGCTTTAAATTATAATTTTTTGTAAAAAAAATATTTTTCAGATACTTCTTAAGCTTTACTGTTTATAATTTCTCAGATCTACTTATAAAATAAAAACTATTATTTTTATAAATTTAAATTCTTTTAAGTAAAACTGAGCATTACTATTTTAAAAGATGAATAACCTTTAGTAAAATTGTTTTCTAAAGCCAGTATAAGTAGTTTTAAATATTATATAGATGTATTGTAGCTAAATTGTACTATTGAAAAAAATCATAATTTTTGGTAAGTAATTTTTAACGAAAAAAAACTACTTGACTATAGTTATGAAGTTTTCGTATCAATTCGAAGTTAACATCTTTTTTAGAGATTTTAAATGTTACATGAAGATTTCGACCACATTGAAAATAAAAATTTTTGCACTTTCTGAACTGTTTAAAATATATTATGTCGTTCATTTTTTTATTAAATATATTTCTTGTATTGTGATATAAATAGTTTTGATAGTTAGACTTTTACTAAAGCCAACATATTTATATTTAAAAATATTTAAGTCGGATTATTAGTTTTAAAGATTACTTAAAAACTTAACGAAGCGTTTATAATTTAAAATATAAACAAAATACATATTATCATTATTTTTTTATTTATTTCACAGTCACTAAAAATAACTTGTTCATTAGCTTTTCAAACCATCTACAAAGTTAACACTCTTAAAAACACGTGCTGACATTTTTTTAAACAAGATTATAACTTTCCAAATTTAGCAACAGTATATATTACCTTAATTACAGTCACCTCTCGCGAATCTAAGCAAAATTCTTCTTTTCCAGAGCAAAAAAGTGTGTATCTAAACGGGATAACGTAACTAAACGAGAGGTAGCCTACTATATCAGCTGTCTTCTTGGAATGCATTTTGTTATATACAGTTTGAAGACTTTCAAACTTTTTTGTTTACAAAAACACAAGTTGTACATACATGTCAACAGGGTTGCCACGGGTCAGGCTAAATCATGCTAAGTCAGTTTTTTGGAAAATAATCATACAAAGTCTTTTTTTTGGGGTCAAAGTGACCAAAAGTCAATTTTTTAGGTTAAAGGGCAAAAGTCAGTTTTTTTAGGCCAAAATGTCAGAAATTGTCAGTTCTGTTTTTTTAAAATACTTAATTTTCAATTCCTTAAAATGATAAAAAGTTAACAAAAATCTTTTAAGATCTGACTTAAACTGCAAAATTTCCCTAGATATTTATTACAAAATCACTACATTTCAAAGTCTTCAAATGGTAAAATTGAATAAAAAAATCCTTTATAAAGTCGCACTAAATTGCAACATTTTTCTAGAAATGTTTTAAACTTTTACGCTATCTGAACAAGTAGTTGTTGTATGTAATGTTTTTAATATTGATGATCTGTGGCAAAGACACTTCCATATAGAAACTTTAATAAATACACAAAAGTTTTTTTTTGCAAAATTCCAGAATCAGACTGTTTTTTGTTTAAGTAAGTTATTAAGATATTCATAAATAGGAAATTAGTTTAGTATTTTATGTAAAAAATTTGTGTGTATAACTTTTTCAGAGTCATTTAAATTTTAAAAATAGTATAAGCATATTATTATTACAGTCATCTTTCGCTGAAGTACACTTTCTGAACACAGCAGCTACTCAGTAGAATATTGTAGCTTAGAATTACTTGTCAAAATAAAAAAGAAACCTAAAAAAAGTTTTAGGTTTTAATTTTGGTTTAAAAGTGTGTGCTGAATAAGAACGTACTTGTCAAGATACGAGTACTCAAGATACGTACTAATTAAAATATGCGTACTTAAAAAGCGTATTTAAAACGCGTACCTAAGAGAAAGGTAAATCTCGGGCTAAATTGGTCAAAATCATGCTAAATTTACAAAATTTTGCGTGGCAACCCTGCTCGATTGTTTTAAATAACTGTTTATGTTCATACAAAGTTTTATTTAACTTCGTTTCTTGCCCACCTTAGATTAAGCTTGTCATGCAACACAAATTTAATACTAGTTCAATAAGGAACAAATCAGCTAAATTGACATTTAAAATATGTAAACTAAAAAGGAAAAAAAATATTTGGTACTGTGTATGCAAGTTTTTATTTAATTTCATTGTCACTTTTGAGCTGTTTATTTAGATAATTTTTTATTGTATTGTGAACTTTCATTATTGTTAGTCAATCACAGGCACCTAGCTTTTAGTATTAATTTATACTTATTTATGCTCTCCTGGAAGATAATTTTGACATATACGTACTCTTTAGCATTTTTAGTGTCGTAGAAATTGAACGAATAAATACATCCAAATTGTAACATTTAGCGCGTTAAAGCTTTAATTTGACAAAAAGCTGCATTGTAAAATTGATTTAAATGGAAGCTGTAGCTTCAAAAGTCAAAATCATGTAATTTAATGTTACAAATTAAATTTGCATAATTTAATTTTGTTTCTATTGACTACCTTAAATGTTCGATATTGAAAGCAATATAAATATTTTTGAACTAAATTGTGATTTTCTTATACTTATTTCCAATGAAAGTTTTATGTTTTTACACAAGTGGCAACACATAAAGCTCACATATGACACATAAAAGTCATAGGGGGTGTGGAGCAAAATACATTGCCTTGTAAACACTTATCAACCATACTTAAACATTCCATTTTAAAAGTATTAACATAACTGCATATTTTTATATTAAATTCAATAACATTAGAGGTAGTTTAAATTACTGTGTTCCCGCTAGGAGGTTATCATGCGTCCATTTCAGATGTTTTGATTTTTGCAGACTCGTAGTTTTTTGAGCTAGCTACGTCCCTGGTCAATCATATTTTATTTAAAATTCAATTAAAACTTTTGTTAACTAAATATTTATATTTAAAACATACCACAAACGTCAATGAACATGTTTTCACAAAGTCTTAACAAATATTGAGACTAGTTTTTATTTAACATTGTAAAAAAAAAAAGAAATACTATTAATTCAAACGTTCAATGAAAATACAATACTAAACACTTTTCTAATAACTTTTTCGTCCATTTTGAGAAATCTAAAATGCGTAATAAATGAGAGTGCGTAACTAAACGAGTGCGCAGATCCGCGAGATGTGACTATTATGGAAAGATTGAATTATGAATATGAGTTATTTTTTCTAACATCATTTTAAATTGAATTATATTTTCATAGCTTTTAAAATTTAACGTTGAAAAAAAAAAGGAACTAGTAAAATTTAACTAGCCAAATTTTATATTTAGTTATTTGTATGAAAAGTTTAACTTTAATTATCATTTTTTAGGTGCTAGGTCTTTTTTTGTACATATTAAAATTGTAAAATATAGTTTAATTATGAGCTGCGTAATACGAGTCTAAGTATTTTTAGAACATTAACCTTCCACTTAAGTACGCATTTCTTGGATACACAATTTTTTGTCGAAAAACGCTTTTGTTACTTAATTGTTAAACTTAATGATTAACGGTTTATATGTTTTGAATACTAAAACGTTTAATATAATATTACTAAATAATAGTTTTAATAATTTCACAGATTGGTTCATGGAATTTTTGTAGTTTTTAAAATCATAATAAAAAGTTTAAAGTATTTTCTTTATAATCAGTGTTTTAAAAGTAAAACTTAATTATTGCCTAAAAGGTAAGATAATTTAAGTACTTATACTTTAAGTATAAAGATAGTATTTTCTTCTTAATAAACTTAAATTATTTGTACGTTTTCTTAATAGAAAAAAAAATTTTTTAATTATTTTTATTGACTTCAATTATCAGTTTGTTTATTTTACAAGTAGTTTTTTGAAGAACTATTAACTGTTATATTGTGTTAATGTTAAAAAAAAACAAAAAAAGCTGTTTATATTCTCAAGACAGACAACCAAGATCTTTTTTTTAAATTTTCAAGAAATTTGTTCTATCGTTTCCACTTGGTAACTTTTCTGAATTCTCGAAATAATAAAATTTGAATGGTATACTAGTTTTGAGTAGAAACATAAAACTAAGTGTTTGAATTCAATTTTTTATTTTGAAATGATAGCAACCGTGCTACTCAAACGTTTTATATTATCATAAATTTCAGTATCTTTCGTTAAGTACTATAAAATAAGCTGAGTTAATTGTTTAGTTAAACTTTTTTAAACAGAAACTTTTTATAAAAGTTTGTAATTTGTATATCATAAAGAAAATAATTAACTTTTATCTGTTAAGCAATTAAAATGCGTATATTCTTCTATGTTACTGGTTTTGTTTTATAGAGTTTTTATACATCAAAAAAAAAACGTTACTAATACAAGCTTGAGCTAACCCTATTGACAAAGTGAGTTTTAAGTAAATGGAATTAAAAAAAACACACATACTGAAAAACCAATTGAGGGTTTTAAACATTCTAGCAACACGAAATTTAAATAAAAGTCTTGTTAACTATTCACACTTTATTTTGTGATTTCGGCCCAAAAATGGTCTGCTGCACTAATGAGCTGTTGGATTTATTTCTTTCATAATATGGCGAGTGTTATAAGAAATTTTGCAACAGTAAACTAATAACACTTAATCTTCAATCACAAATGAATTCATTATTTTTAACATAAACCGTTACATTTAAGCTCCTTAATGAAACATTTAACAAACAAAACAAGAGTATAATTAACGAGAATATAAAATAAGGAGAAATATGATTTTATCCAATCAGAATCGTCTTTATTTGCAGCTGACAGCAAAAATTGTTTTGGTTGGCCTGAATTTTAGCAGACTGCATCTATTAGTGTACTGAGTACGACGTACTGCATTAATCGGTTTAAGTAAAAATAAACAAAACAGTAAACTAGGCTACTATCAGTGAAACAAATAAAAACAGTTTTTATGTTTTTTAAACCTTACGGCGATAGAAAATAGGTTAGTAATTAAACTTTTTACTAATCTGTATAACGCGACTAGCAATTTCATTATAGGTTTTAAAAAATGCGAACATTTTTTGACAAGAAACATGTTTCTTTTAAACCAAACTTCTCTAGACTTGAACATTTAAAAATTACTTGAGTTCGTTTATCTTGTGTAAACTTTACAGAATACATACATTTAACAGGCGCTCAATAACTTGATAATTATAAAGTTTGGCAAACTTATAAATAAACAGTTTTGTTGTAACATTTTAAAACAGTGTTATTTAGTAAACTATCACTCGGATTAAATAATTTTACTTGTTGACTAAAATAGTATACAGTATATTAATGTTTTTTCTATGTGTTTCTGCTCAAGTTTGTTAGATGAAGAAATGAGCAGAAATTTTATTTATTTTAATTCTACTAATTATAATTTTCTAACAATTAAGCAATAAAAAATAACTTTAAAGTTATAACTACATATATTTAGTTAAAAAACAAAAGTAATAAATAATTCTAAACTATAAACAACGGTTAAAAACATCTTTTAGAATTATACTACCGCTTAAAAATATTTAAATAAATATTTTATAGACTTCAGCTATTATTTAAGTCTTTTAAATATTTGAAATAATAAAGCCAAAAAACAGGTTAAACCATCGTTTGATTTAGTGTTTTACATCTACAAACTATTAAGACACAAAACCAATTCAAGTATGATTTTAAGAAATTATTTAAGAATAAGATTACAAAAAAAAAGTTAAATAGCTACTGTTTTAAGTTTTATATCTTATGTTTAATTTCTTTTCCATTAGTTTAAAACTATTAGTATACAATAAAATTTAATTTTTCAAATGATAAACAAATGTTGATTTTCTTTGCAAAATTTTGTGTCTCTACTTTGAGTTCAGTGCGATTAAGACTAACTGTGAATACAAAAAAAAAAGAATTTCAGAAATGTACAGATTAAAATCTACATAACTATGATGCTTTCTACCACTTCAACCAAGATCAAACAATTTAAGACATAATAGCAATTTAAGTTCGATTATCTATTACTGATACTTCAGTTGAAAAAGTTAAAGTTTATAAAAATATTATTTAAAAAAATGTTATTAAAACAAAGCATTATCTAAACTTACTTAAAGTAATGATCATTGTTGTTAAGTTTTTAAATGCTAAATAATTATAAAAGAGCTTTTTGTTTTTAATGTGTTTCTATTCTCATTTAAGAGCTTAGATAGTTGCTTTTTTAATAATACCAAAAGTTTTAGCTTTGTAGATATTTTAAAATACTAATGTATCAAAAGCTAGTTGTAATTGTAAAAATAATATTCAGTAAATAATAATGAAGATTTTATTAACAATTTAGATATTCAAACTGTCTAAACGCGTGTTTTTCTATTTAATACTTAACTAAGTAATCATCACTTTATATATTTCAAAGAAAGTTGTAGCAATTTTCGTAAGAATATATTTAAAACTATATTTAAGTGTCATAATTTAAACAAATAAGAACTTTAGTAAAAGAATTCAACGTTTCATTTCAAATATAGTCTAAACTTTTATTTTTTTAAAAACTATTATGTAATATAAAAACTCTCTGAACGCAATGTTAATTTTTGAAATACGATAAAAAGAGAGAAAACAGTTTACAGAAAATAATTCCAATAAAACAAAAAATTAGAATATGATTTTTTAGTAGTACAACACAGTTACGACATATACACTTAGTATTTAGTATTTTTTTATATATATTGCAAACTGGTTTCTGAAAACAACTTTTAGGTGTTACATGGCTAATAAATAAAAATCATAAAATTCTCTTTAGAAAATGATATAAGAAAAATAAATGAACACAATGCTTAGTATTACAAATATCAAAAATTACAAAAGTTTTTGTTTTTAGTACTTCAAAAACACTATAAATAAATTATAAATCGTTAAGTTCTACAAGCAACTGAAGAATAATAATTTTTTCTACAAAATTTAATGCTAAATGTTAATACTAATAAATCAATTGACTTTGCATAGTAACGAATTATCTAAATGAAAATGACCTACAGTGAACAATTACAAAAATAAATTTGGTTTATAATGGTCTACAATTTAAAACTTCTTGAGTTTTGGAGGATCAAACGGTGGTGCGGTCTTGTAGCCTTTTAAGCTGGGGCACAAGCATTTGTTGGGCGAAAGGTTCTGGTAAATGACGGCGGACCTGCCCTCCACAATGAACTGGTAAGCCGTGTACTTTTCGTAGCAGCCGCTGTAGAAGTACCTGCAGTGCATTTCGGTCAGGCCCTCGTAGTTGTTCGGAATCGTTTCGATCACTTCCGTCGTGAACTTGCCCTTCTCGTCTCGCTTCACTTTCAGGTGCACCGTTCTCGACTTCTCAAGGCACGGCACCGGCACGCAGGCGCCCAACGCCACAGTTTCTTCATGCTTTTTGTGAGCGTAAACAAACAGCTTTCCCGGCTTACTCGAGTCCATGGTTTTTGGGCGAGAGACGACCAGGGCGTTAAGTATCACGTCGGCAATGTCCGCTTTGGTCGGAGTGTACTCGGTGAGGGCAACGTAGTCCTTGCACGGTTCGCCGTACTGAAACAGGGCTTTCTTCTCGTGGTCCAGCGCGTGTATGGTGCGCTTGTAGTCAGGGAAGTCCCGGTGCCGAAAGTAGAAGGAAATGAGCTGCTTGCAGCCGACGATGGCGTTGTTGAAGGTGGTCTTGTAGCGCTTCCACTTGCCGCAGTAATCAACGAAGTCCTGCAGCCAGCGCACCCCGTAGCCGCGCACGACAAACTGGTTGTTGTAAATTTTGCACCTGGGAACCTCGTCTACGCAATTGGCCAAGTTGATGTACGTCACCATGCTCGGCAGGTCCTTGAACTCCATCAACTTCTCGCCTGTCCAGCTCAGGTTGCTGCCCAGCATGGAGGGCAAGGGTAGGTTGACCAGCGTCTTTTTGAGGTGCTCGTCCATGTCTTCCGCGGTGTTGGCCCTCACCTCTGATTGCTTTTTTGCCAAGAGAGGAACGAAGTGATTGGCCTGAAACTTGCCTTTGCCCTTAGACGCCGACCACCACATGATGTGTATTTCATTCAGAGGCGGACCGCTGATTGGCTCGAGCACTTTCGGCAGCGCCAGGTAGCTCATGTCGCAGATGCCGTTCTCCGGCGGGTGCACGGCGTTGATCTTTATTTGCAGTGCCTGCGCCAAACAGAACACGGTGAGGACGTTGGACCACGCGCGGTTCTTCGCGCAGTCCTGTAGCGTTTCAACGAGGCCGTCCGAAGTCGGCAGCTGCCGGCATTCCTTCAGCGCTTCGAAGTTGTCTCCCATCCACTTGAGCGTTAACAGCCTGAGCACGTGGTGGTGTTCTTCGGTGGCGAACAGGCAGATCGAAACGGCGTTGAACAGGCAGTTGCCGTCGGGAGTGCTGTTAAAAGCAAGGTAGTCTTTTTCGTTGTAGCGGTCCAGCACCTTGTTGGCTTCCTCGTTGACTTTGACGGTCACCTGGTCCGAAGACACGCTGGTGTTCTCGTAGTCGGGCAGGTGGCAGTTCAACGGCATCAGCTTGAGGGATTGGATGAGAAAGTCGGGATTGCGCGCCATGTTGGCCAACTTCACCCAAATCAATGAAAAGTTTATGGCGTAGGTGATTGGGTCTCCGCTGTTTTCTTTTTCGCTGTCATCACTGTCCATAATGCAAGACTACAATATAAAAGCTGTGAAGATGTATTTTTATTTGTTGGTAATTATTATTTCTTTAATATTATATATAGTTTTTTGTTATAACGTTAAGTTTCTTAAAGATATATTAAATCAAAACAATGTATTAAATAGTTTTTTTTTGTTTCAAAGGTTTTAATGTTTCAAGGATTATTAACAAGGTGTTATCAATTTGTCACTGTTTATTTTAAACTTTGTAAAAATAGCAGGTTTTGTAAATTCTACCTAGTCTTGACAATAACTTTAAATACTTGACTACTTGCTTCATTAGAGAAAGAAATTTAACAACAGTACCAAAAAACAAAAGATCAGAAAAAATTACTTGTAAATCTGTTGAAAGCTTAGTTTGCAAAATTCACAAAAATTTGTGATAGTTGGAATGAAAGTTTTTTTCTAGGTTTCATAAAGTACAAATTTTTTGGTCTATTTTTTGTTCCAAGTTAATTTTAAGGTTAAAAACTGTCTTAAGTAGTAAAAAAACATAAAGATAATTAAAAGCTACTTTAAATGTGTTTTTAATTTTTAAGAAAATTTGATGATAAGAAAATTTTTTATCTATACGGTTAAGTTTCATGTCAAATTGAAATTTTACTAATTGATATTCCAGGTTTTTTAGTGTTTTTTGTTCAAAATTTGAGATTTATTAATAGTTTTTATTCAAAATTCTAAGTTTTGGTACATAATTTCTCAAGTTTTAGGTTTTTCAGTCTGAATTGTCAAATTCAAGGTTTATCCAAGATTACAGGTTTATTGGCAACCATGTATTGTGCTTAATATGTTACAATCTTAAAGCAATAGAAACAAACAGCAACAAAACAAAATTTAAAAAAAGATCAAACAACACTAAACAAAGTATAAATTTATTGTACAAAAGTTGCTTTTGAACAGGCTACCTTTATATACAAATTTTTATGACTTTTCACAATGTGTTTTTTGTTACTCTTAAAAAATTGCCAATAAAATTTAATTTTGTTCTGAGAATATAAGTAAAGCATTGTAAAAGCTGAAGGTATTAGGTAGAACAGTTGTTTTATTTTTTGTTATAAATCTATAATAATGCATATTATAAATTGAAAACTGTAAGAGTTGAAGAAGATTGCAAAATTAAAACCCAGTGGTCTACCTACACATGTTGAAAAAACTAATTTTAATTTTATTAAATTTTTTAATGCATACTTTTAGTTTATTTTAATAGTTATAGTTAAAGTTTTAAATTTGTACCTTACAAGAAAATTATAAATTTAATTCTACTACATTTGATAACAAATCTAATTAATTTTATTAATTGAGTGAAACATTGTTTTAAACATATGGTTAAAGCAGATTTAACAGTTCAAATCAATTTGAAAGTATAAATTATTACAAAATGGATTTTCAACCTGCAATTCAAAAAAATAAAAATACTAATGTTTTATCAATTTTTGCTTAGTTTGTCTTTCTAATAATTTTTTTTATTGAAGAATTACAGTTTGAAAATCTGTTTAGTGATGAAATGATTAACTGCAAATTTTGTACTTAATTACATTTTGAAATATTGTTTATGATTAGATTTATAAATTAATTTATTTGTAGTGTATTTTTAAAATGGATTAAAAAATTAAATACAGTTTTATATTAGGTTGTTTCCCTAGCACAATTTCTTTTAACAGATTTTGAAAACTGTCAGCTCCAAAATCTAGGCCCTGCTGAAGGGTACATTGAAAAACATGCATCTATCTGCATGTTTTAATGCAAGAATTATTTTAAACAAGTTTTTCAAACTGCTTTAATCTTTATATTAACTCCCAAGCCACTTTTCCTAAACGTATAACAAATAAATCAAAGACTTATAATAAAAAACAAAATTAAAACCAAGTCTTGCTTTGATAGATGCAAATAAGATGCATTTTTTTACTATACCTCTTCTGATTAGCTTAAAATTTACTTCTGTTGTTTACTTATATTCTATCAAAAAAAAACATTTTTCCGATTTAATTGTTATATGTTTAGGTAAAGTGGATTAGGGGTAAAGGTACTGAATTTAAAATTTTAGCAATAGATTAGAAATATGAATTAAGGTTTTGCTAGTATAGTGCTATACGGATAGTTTATTACCGCATTCGAATTAAATTACAGATTTAAAAATTCAAAAACCTTACTACTACAGTCGACTACTTAAAAAGTTAGATTCCCTACTACTACCTAGTCAGACTACTTTACTCTTACCCCTAACCTACCTCACCCAACCATATAACAAATAATTTAAGAATGTTTTAATAACTATAATTAAAAACAACATGAAAAATATATGTATACAAACCTAGAAAATATGCGAATTGGTTGCAGGTTT
This sequence comes from Thalia democratica, assembly GCF_965202585.1. Classification (NCBI taxonomy): domain Eukaryota; kingdom Metazoa; phylum Chordata; class Thaliacea; order Salpida; family Salpidae; genus Thalia; species Thalia democratica. Next base: position 21,191,172 of record NC_139173.1, on the reverse strand, counting down.
TTAAAACTACCCATTTTAGACTTTTGCCAAACTAAATTTCTTTTATCTGAATCAACTTATTAAAAAACAAAATGATGAAAACTTGCAGCTACAAAATAAACTTAAATAATTCATTAAGAAAATTATAGTATTTCATAAGAGTGTTTAAACAATGCACTGCAAATAACATAGAAAACCTATAATTTTGAACAAAAAATTCAGAAAAACCAAGAATTTTTTACATGTGTTAGATTAGATATGAAAAATCTATCATATAAAAAGCCTTTTATACTATAAATGGACAAAAATATTGTACTTTTTAAATGAGGAATAAATTCAAACACCTGCATTAAATATTCAAAAACCTTTAGTAACCTTGTTAATTTTAAAGTTTTGATAAAATCTATACTTCTTAAAGTTTTTAATTAAATAAAAAGACTTTAGTTAGGAAATTCTTTGCTTAAATTAATGAATTAAGAGAAAGTTTAATATTGAGAAAACTTTTGTTTGTTGTTGACTTTTGTTTCTAGTTGAGAGCAACTCTGTTTTATCACAAACATCTTTTAATCTTTAAAGACTGAGTTAAAAACAACTAAAAAAGTAAAAAAAAAATCTCACCATTGTACTGTACCTTTCCTATTATAACATTTTCTTTTGTAATTAATAGTATATCTATTCTATTTTGTTTACAGATTAAAACCAAGCTCAATTTTTATTGTCTAGTTTAAAAAAACTCAAAAAAAAAAAAAAAGAAATCTAATACTACATAAATAAAATTGACAAACTGCAGCTAGAAACTCAAATGTTAGTTGATACTCATGATAAATTTTTAAATATAATTAAATTAATTAAAAAATAGTATTGCCCAAGAGGTGCAGAGTAAGTTATTTTTCTCAGTTTAACTTGTTGAGTTTTTTTTTTTTATCAAAATGAGCTATATGTGTAATTATTTTGCTAAAATTAGAAAGTGTTTAACTCACTATAAATAAACAGTTTTACATTTACACTGTATAAATAATATATACTTATAATTTCTTAAAGGCAAAAAATTCTTGATTTAGGTATAATAGTAATGATGCAAACTCAGTTATTAAAAATAATTTAAACAGGGAAAACTCCACTCAAGCCGCACAATGTAAAAATTCTAGTATAAAAGTTAGGAAGTATGGTTTGTTAATTTCTTTGTTTAATAATAAGATAAAAACACTTAGTTTCTGGTTACAATTATAAACTGTTGTTTAGCTTTTACAAAGAAGTCTGAGAAACTGAGCACGGAATCTTATAAAGACCATGACATTAATGAAATCGAATTAGATGACAACATTGTAAACACTTCAGACAAAAATGAACATATTTTTGAAAATTCTAGACTATTAGTAAATACTGAAAAATCTGATGAATTAAACACAAGTAGTTTCTGTTTAACTGAAAGTATATAGCTTATTAAATTGTTTATTTATTAAGTTTTTTTTTAATTTATAAACAGTTGAAATATTGATAGTTAACTAAAAAAAATACTTTTTATGTTACATTTTCACTCATATTTTTTAAAAATTTCAAATTTTGAAAGACAGTGAAATATCACTAAATTTTTTTTTTTTTGTTAAATTTTCAAACACTTATATTCTTCTTTTTTTTTTGAAGCAATCTTGATTTTATAAAGCTTCATAATTTGTAATAAAATATTAAAACTAAAGGGTTGCCACTTTACTGGTAACGTAAAAACAAACCTGGATTTTGACAATTTAGGAAAAAAAACCTGGAAAAACCTAGAATTTTGAATAAAATCACTTAAACACCTGGAATTTTGAACAATTTTTACATAATAAGTAGAAACATTTTTATTTGACACAAAAAAACATCATTAAAATTTATTTTATCAAAAAACACATATGAAGTAGTTTTACAGTATCTTTTCAATGTTTATATACTATTTAACACAGTTTATTTTACCTTAAACTTAAGTTTAAACTAAAAGTAGACCCAAAAACAAGTACATTAAAAAACCTGGTAAAATGTTGAAAACCTGGAGAAAATTTGCCAATAGTCAGTGGCAACCCTGTGACTATAAACGTTTTTTTATAAAATAGTTTTATATTTCTTTTGAAAGTATCACAATTATAACATGCAGTCTGTATATTTTTTAAATAGTAGGTAACTTAAAAGAAGAAAATTATGATAATTTCAATGAAATTTTTTTTTCCAGAATTTTTGCAGTCAGATCAATCTTTTAAGTTCAAAGTTTCAAGTTTGTCGTTTTATTACTTTTGAAAAATTAAGATCATTGCATAGAGTTTTAAGTTATAGTTAGATTTTATCTCGTTAAATTAAACAGTGCAATATTTCATTATTATTAAGTTTTATAAATAATATATTATAACTAAATTATTGCAATGTTAATAAACAACATATTTTCTTTAAAAAAAACTATTCCATTTTAATGAAGATTTCAATAATATAATTTTCATTAACAAGTTGATAACATATTCAATTAAAAAAGTTTGTGTTTTTTTAATTTTGTTAACCTCAAAAGTTATTAGTTAAATGGTATACTAGTTTAGTTATTTTTGTTTTAATGGTTTTTAGTTTTCTTATTGTATACAATTCTAATTTTATTAATTTTTGTTAGATATGTTTATAAATAAAATTATTTCTTGATGTATTTATCATTTGTCTATTTGTATTTAAAAACATTGAACTAAACTTGTTATGCATTTTTTAGAAACTTCCAAGCAGAAAAAAATTTAAAATATACTTAAAAATTATTATTTGCAATGTAAATAAAAACGTTGCTCAAGGTGAACTTTTATTAGTTATACCAGTTGTATAATTTTTTTTACTGTAAATAGCTGTTGTTTTTTGTATAATACTAACAAAAATTTTTACAATGTAAGGATGTGTTTTATTTTTTTGATAAAGATAATGCAAAGTATATTAAATAAATTTCTTTTTTTTTAATTCTATTCCCACTAAAGAGCTACAAAACACTAGTTTCTTTTTTTAATACTGTTTCATTTTGATACTAATTCTAACTTTATAAAGGTATTTTAGGTTTTATAAATTATTTAGTTTTAAATAACAGGGTTGCCACTTTACCTGGAAACCTGGAACTTGACAATTTAGGCTAAAATAACCTGGAAAAACCTGGAATTTTGATCAAAAAACCTAGAATTTTTAATAATCTTAACATTTTCAGTTGTAAAATTTTGATTTGACACAAAAAATATATCATATAATTAAGATTTTTTGTCATCATCAAATTTTTATTTTAGTAAAAAACTCATTTAAAGTAACTTTGCAGTATCTTTTTAATATTTTTTTACTATTTAAAACAGTTTCTTAAATTGAAATTAACTTGAAACTCAAAATAGACCCAAAAATGTGTACTTATAAAAACCTGAAAGAAATTTGGAAAAATTGGAAAAAAATTTGAAAAAACGAGTGGCAACCCTGAAACAAGTAATGCAATAATTGTTTAAATATTTAATGTTGTAAACAAAGTTTATTTTATTTTATGTATACATCTTATTAGTTATTATTCGGAATAAAATAAATAAAAATTTAAATTCTTTTAATTTTACTTGTAGTTCTCAAACTTTTTTCGTACTGATTTTTTATTTAATACTAATTTAAAACAAAATATATGGTGCTTATATTGTGTAATTTAGATTGTTATTAAAGTATAAAAATAGTTGTTTATATTTTTCACATTATATCTTAACATTTCCATACTTATAAATGTTGTTTAATTATGAAGTCTACGTTTTTCTTAAAAATTTTTGTACTATTTTTGTTTTTTTTTTATTAAAGAAAAATCTTTAAGATATATAAAACTACACACATTGCAATTTTTTTCTTTATTTACTACTAAGCTTTGGTAGGTTTAGTTTTTACAAACCTTTTCAAACTAGCAAAACAATTCATAATTGAGTATATGTATAAAGTTGTATAAAACGTAATAATTAGTTGTTTAGAACTTTAAAACAATAAGCTTTGTGTTTCCTCTATCTTTCAAATACATCTATTATTGAAAAACATCCTAAACAGTTAAATGGCTGTTCATACAAATAATAAGTTTGAATACTTCAAAATATTATTACCAACAATATTTTATTCAAATAAACAATGTGTGTTTTTTCTAATTTATTATATAACATAAACATTTATTTAGATACAAATTTATATAATAAAAAGTATATAACAAAATAAATTATACTATTATTGCAATATAAAATTTGTTTTAGTTAAAGTGACTAATTCTTTCAATTGTATAATTAGGAAAAACATAAGCTAGTTATTTATAAATTTTTAAAGTGAAATAGTCTATAAATTGTTGTTTTTAATTCAATTAAATTTGTAAGTACTTAATAAACACTGGTTACATTTGTTTTTAAACTGCTTTAAAGCTAGTAAATTCTCAAAAAAGTTTGCCAACTTTATTGTTCTTTTTTTTAATATTTTTTTTTAGCATAATTAAAAATGTCTTAAGTTTTATACAAGATATTTATTCTAACACATATAAAACATTTTTATAAGTATATATTCAATTAAATTTTTATTATGATAAATAGCATAATATTCTGACTAAAGCATTAAGTAATTTATTATAATGTAATTTTCAAAAGTCTCTTTTTATTCCACAAAACTGTAAAATGATTGACTAAAAAAGTGCTAACTAAAAATGTTAGTCAAGATAAAATTGAGCACTGTTCCATATATGTTTAATGTTTACCGTCGAACAATTTTCAGTAACAAAGATTAGTCAATACAAGTAAGATTTATAAAGATTTTACACGTATCTAAGTTTTATATTTGAATTTAAGTTGTTAGATAATATTTAAAAAAAATTGCTCTGCTTTATTTTAAAATTCAATCACTGTAAAACCAAATTTAACAGTTTGCCATAATAAATAAAGACTATATTTTGAACGCTTATTATAATGTGCGTTTATTTATTTGAAGGTGCATTTATGAACGTGATTTGTTAAATTCCATCTTTTTATTATTTTTACATATAAATAAGTAAATTTTATTTCTATTTTTAAATTTCTAAGTTTTATTTCTACACTTCTACATTGGAGTATCTCTTTTTTACTGTATTGAAGATCCATATTCAACTAAATATTCTATGGCTTCCCTATCAAAAAACTAATGTTAAATACACCTAAGATTTTGTTTGCTCTTTACCATCAACTTAGAAATTAGTATATCTAGTAAAGTTTCAAATTATGGCCTTATGGCCCTCTGTTGCCCCTTAATACTCAAAGTGTCCCCCTTTTTGTTCTGGGCAGCTTATGGCATCCAAGGGGCCTGATTTAACAAAACTGCAAAAGTCTTACCTATAAAAAAATTCATATATATTTTAGATTTTACTGCTACGCCCAAGAAGGAGATGAAAAAGTTCGAGTGTCCGACATGCGGAAAGAAATTCGCACTAAGAAACACGTTGAACGCGCACAAGCGGCTGCATAAACAAAACCATCAGTGCGAAATATGCCTCAGGTATTTCCGGTGCAAGTCGAAACTCGACATCCACATGAGGGTGCACACGGGGGAGAAGCCGTTCAAGTGTCCCGTTTGCGGTAAATGTTTCGCGCACAAAAGCAACCTCAATGCCCACCAGAAAACCCACAATTCCAAGAAAAGCTTAAAGTGTCCCGTTTGTCCGGAAGGGAGATTTTTCAGAACGAACACCGACTTGGCGCACCACATGGCGTTTCACTACGAGCCGAAGCACGCTTGTGTGAAATGCGGAGAAAAGTTCCACAGGTCGAGCGACTTGGACAGGCACCTGCTGTTCCACTTTCAACCCGCTTACGAGTGCGACAAGTGCGGCAGGATGTTCCACACTCCAGGAATTTTGAAAAAGCACAAGTCGATCCACGACGAACCGAAGCACGTTTGTTGAATTGCGGTAGAAAGTTTTACAGTTTGAACTCTTTGAACCGCCACATGAAGTTGAAATTGAAGGCGGGGTTGACGGACGCTCAGACTGAGTCAGGCTAGTTTGAGAATGTTGGAAAACTCAAGCTGCTTTTTGTTGCAATTTAAAACAATGTGGGTGAATTTGATTACGGCGATGTTTTATATCAATTTATGTTCTACCATTTTATTTTAGACTGCGAACTTTAATTTTTAGGTAATATTTTTAGATTTGCGGCTAGTACTGCTTAACATAAACGTTTTTCTAATTGTTCAGTAAATAAAAAGTGTTAAAAGGTAGATATACAGTCCTGCTTTTAACAGTTTTTAAATATGTTTTATAAAGTAAAAGTTAAAATTTTTGATTGGTACATGTATGATTTAATTAAAGACTTTTATTATTAAAACATTTCTTTTTAATAACTAGTTTTTATATTTGCGTGACATATTGATGTTTCTAAAAACTATTAAAATAGAATTGATGTTGTGTATATTTCATCTTTTTTATTAACTTGAAATCTTTCTGTGCTCCCTATTATATACTAGATGCACTGGTATACAGATAATTACACCAAAAACGTGATGCTTTTTTAGTCTTTAATAAACTCAGACAAGTTTATTTTGACTCAGACCAGGTTTTGGTCACTAAAGCTTTTATTTTTTGCTTAATAAAAGGAAAACTTGTACTTACCTACGTTTTGATGAGATATTACTGATAAGAATTTTTATGCTACCTGTAATTTGTGTGAGAATTAAAATTTAAATTAATGTAAATTGTATGTTAGTAAATGTTTGAACTTTTAGGTTAAGTTTCAATATTTCACATTACATTCAAAATGGTAATTTGATAACGTCTTTCTGCAGATTAAAAATAAAAAGATGTATTTTTTTAATTTAATAGTAATAATAATAATTTGATTTAAAAAGACATCTTGTTCTTAATTTTTCTTAAATTTTCGTTTTCATAGTTTTTGACTAAAATAAAAAGTTTTACTATTTTTAAAAGAACATTTTTCAAACTGTACTGACTTCAGAAATTTTATGTCATTCAAAATTTGTTTCTGTTTCATATTTTTGTAAATTTTCAATAAAATTAAGTGAAAGAATATTAATTTATCTGTAAAGCTGTTTTGTGAGTTTAAGTTAATATTTTTTTTTAATAAACATACCATTACTTAACTAAATTTAGAATTTTAGATCTTCGATTAAAATAAAGTTGATATTAATTATTAAAGACGTTTTATACTTTTATTTAGATTAAACAAAGGGTTAATAAAATGTTTTTAACAAAATCTACTCATCTAAACAACGTTTGCCTTATAAACAATTGCTTGTTTCGATCCACTTTATCAAACATTTTTCATGACTTTTCCTATCTGAAAATATAATAGTAAAAAAGAATAAGTTTCAAGTGTTTTTTACGTTTTCAAGTATATAAAACCAAAAAGACTTGCGCATTTTTTCATATTATAACTCTAATATCCGGCCGAATCCTAATTTCAAAATGAGATTCGGATCTGGCTGAATGCTAATTTTTAAATAAGATTCGGCCGAATCCGTAATTCTGGATTCTGTAGACCACTTTAAACTTTTTAAAATTTACGTAATTGTTTGTCTAAAGTTAAATGAAATGTAAAACTAGTTAATGATTTCACGCTTGATTGAATAGAAAAAATGTTTTTTCACACTTAAGAAAGAAAGCCTTATCAATTTAGATTTAGAGTTTTGCACACAGCATAAAAACTATGATAAATTATTTTTGCTAGACTCTAAAATAAAATTAAGTACATAGTTAAGGCGTTTAATCTAAGCTTTTTGGATAACTGCCCTATTTATTCATCATAGTTTTAGTTTTTTATATTTGCTCGTCGTAATGAACTGCTGCATTATTTATATAAAGAAAAAAATTTAACTTAAATATGTAACATTAAATCAGATGGTTGCATACTTTTAGCTTTATACTTATTGTTAATATTTGTTACTTATTTAATTGAGAATTTTAATTTATGACATGTATGATACAACTTAAAACATTTTAATATTTTATTTTAAAACAATGTTCTTTAGAAAAAAATCTGATAACAATAAAATCTTGAAGTTACTTACATTATTCATTGTTGAACTCTGAATTTTAAGAGAATAATAAGGCTTAAAATAAATGATGTAACATTTCATGAAAAAACTTTTTCCTAGTGATTTAAAGAAGTTTTAAAATCAGCTTATATTTTTTCAGTAAAAAAATTTGTAATATTGTAGTATGGTTCTCTTGTATAATAGGTTCCTCACCCAAACTAGTTTGCATAATTCATATAAAGTAAATATAGAATAGTCTTTCGTATTGATAATAAGTATCACTGATACATTATAATAAGTTACTATAAAAGCATTTTATATTTATAATGTCCAATTAAAGTGTTACATTAATCAAGCTGCCCGCAGAGGGTCCTAAGCTCAAACATGCTAGAAAGTTACCCCGTCTGTAGGAAAAGTATGGGAAAAAAGGTCAGGTTGACAATTTACCTACAGACAGTCAACCACACCCAACTGAGACTTTGGATGTTGGCCCACCAACATCCATAGCTCACAAATTTTTATTTTATTTGATGTTCTATTTTTTGGAGTGAAAGATTGTTATGAAAACAAAATCTTAAAATAATCGAAGCTGTATCATTTACTTTACAAGGTTGCCAACAATCCTTGGAATTTGACAATTTCGACTAAAAAACCTGGGTAATATGGAATTTGAGAAATTTGGAAAAAAAAAACTAGAAAAACCTAAAATTTTTCACAAAATCACTTAAACACTTGGAGTTTTAAAAATTTTTACATTTTAAGTAGTAAAATTTTAATTTGACACAAAAAATCTGTCATGCAAATTTAAAAATTTTGTCATCATCTCAATTTTATTTTAAACACTTTTAAAGTAGCTTTACGGTATCTTTTCAACTTAATTATACCATTTAACACAGTTTTTAAACTAAAAATAGACCCAAAAATATGTACTTTTTAAAGTCTTGGACGAATTTTTGAAAACCTGGAGAAAATTTGCCAAAAAAAATTGGCAACCCTATCTTAAGCAATTAATGGAGACCTTTTTTTGTCATATATTTCTAAAGACAACAGCTTTAAATAAATAATTTTGCTACTTTTATACTGTTTTTAGTGCGGAAGTATAGTTTACAAAAACCATATATTTTTTAAATCTGTTTGTTACCTTTTATTAATTATAGCAATAAAGAGTTTCCAAACACTCAGGGTTTTCAGGTAAATGCAGGGTATTTTTGAATTTAAAAAAATCTCTTGGAGATTCAGGGAAACTCAAGGGCAGTTTTAATAATGACATTTATTTCAGGGTAGTTTTAAGACTTTTGAAATTTTAGGCTAGATTTTTATAGATTTTGAATGAGATTTAGTTTAAATACTTTGTTTTATAACCAATTTTATTAAGAACTTGATTTTTATTGATCTTAAAAGTTGTTAGATTTTTTAAAGGATTTGAAAAATCTCTGGGTGATTCAAGACAGTTTAACCTAACTCAGGGCAGTTTTTTTTTTCATTTAATTAGTGACAACCCTAAATAATGTAAATGTTTTTGGTAGTTTATTTATGATAAATTTATATATTCTTATCTTGTTAATTTTTCCATTTTGGAGATTCTGTTAGTAGAACTTTGAAATATTTCATTTATGTTTAAATGGTTAATGGAAATAAATGAAATTTAAATGGAGGGTGAGCAAACTGGCCAAAACATTTGAAGTTACATTCAGGATATGCTTGTAATTGGAATGTTACCTCGAAACGCAAGACAATGCAAAAGTATCAAAAAGGCAATTTCATTGTTTTAACCCCGTCAGTACCCTGTTTTTTCCATACGCTTCAGTTAGCTATTAAGGGTTCATTGTTTGAGGACGATTGTATAAAATTGCTATTAGAATAGACACTAAAATTAGTTTGCCATTTAAGCCGTTCTTCTAAAGCGAGCAAAACGCTAAAAAATTCAGGCTGATTTTGACCACGCACAAACAAAACAGAAAGCCTTGCTACTCGTTCAAGATATGGATACAAGGTCGAACTCAACATATCTTATGCTAGAGAGACTGAAAAAGCTAAAATCAGTTGTACGGTACTATGTAGCTAAGTTTAAAACGATTAAGATTCGAATATTACAACTGAAGAATGTAAGCTGATTAACGACATTATTGTACTGCTCGAACCTTTTTTTGTACCAAAGGAGTGTAGTAAAAACAATGCATTGCTCTCAAGCGTGATCCCGCATGCAAAATCACGGACAAAGTTTTTAACTTTAATAAAATTTTAGAAAAAGTATCAAATGTTTGTAAAACTTTAGCCAAAAATATAGGAGAGGTTTGCAAAAGAAGGTTCTATACCGAAAGCAAAAACTTAAATCTGAATGAAAACAAATTAATGTTAGTCACAACAGCTGTTGATCCACTATATTTAATTTCCGCTTTTCCTTCTTACCTCAAAAACGTGAATAATAAACTCAAAAATAATGTCAAAGGAGAGATAAATTAAATGTTAAAAAGCATATATATTTCGAGGCTATTCAAGGTAGTAATTCTCTTATATGCAATCAGGGAACAAAAACCACAACACTCTGTATATTTTGATCCAAAGAAGTTTTCAACTTACTAGTTACTATTATTTGTTTAAAATAGAATCAAACACAGCTATACAGGAGGACAATTAACAGGATTCTATTGATTTATAAATTGAAGCAGAAATAAAGGGCTTTTTTGCAACAGATAATTTGAATCCAGAAACTGAAAAGGATGAAGTCTTAAACTGGTGGAACTTGAACAAGACAAAATATCCACATCTTGCCAGTTTAGTAAGGAAATATTTTGCTGCACCAACATCTTCTGTGTATTCTGAAAGATTATTTTCTAAAACTGGGAATTTGTACGAGCAAAAGCGCAATCGATTGCTTTTAAAAACCGGCGAAAGACTTTTATTTCTCACCACAACTTAAAAAAACAGAACAATCTTTTTAAGTGTAACAGAGAAATCTTTTGCTTTTGTAGTTTGTTTTATTTTTTTAAACATTTGCTTAAGTTAATCTGTATTTCTGTTTTTATTGTGGTAAAAGTTTAATCCTAAACAGGAATTTAAGCAAACTTTTATTACAACTGTAATTCCTTTACTTTTTTAGGCCTCCCTAAATTCCTACAGTTGGTTTTACATTTAAATTTGTTACGGCTTAATGTTATTTTCAATTGCACGTTTTATAGATACGAACACTTGCAAAAGATTATGATCTAACTCGTCTATGGTCACAACAAGAACTAACTCTTAATTTAAGCGTAAAATGTTTTAACTTTTTTTGTAATTTGTTTTCTGCTTCAAGTATTTATTTAAGTCTATAATTTATTTATTTTTCATAACAAAAATACAACTTAACTGCTAATGTTGCTTGTGTGGACATCAAAATATCGAAACTAAGTTTTGTGTATCTAGATTTTTATTTTTTCAGCAAGACATTCGTTTATTTGTTTGGTCTTTAAATCAATTATTCTAAAAAATGTATTAGCACTTAAAAAGTGATGGATACAATACGTAATTATTATTTATAAACTTATATTGTGTTTACATAACAAGCAGCTTAAATCTTTTGGATTCCAATTATCAAAATATTCGGATTAAGACTCGGATTCGGCCGGTTCAAAATTAAAAAATTTAGAATCGCATCCGGCTTAATTTGAAATTAAGACTCGGATTCGGCCGAGTCCAAAATTTTTGGATTCGGTAGATCACTAATAAATTTAGTAAATTCAAAATGTAATTTGTCTTATTTTCAGAAAACAAAAAAATACATGATATAATAAAGTACAACTTACTTGATAAAATTACTATTGAAGGTCAGTGCAAGTTTTTTTATACACAAATTCTCCAACTTCATAAGTTTAGTAAGTTAGATTTTCAATAATATGTTTTATAGGACTAAGTATTTATTGTAGTTCTCATGGTTGCCACTGATCAAGCTGAGAAAAATTTCCTGACTTTTCCTGACTTTTTACTAAAATTTTCCTGACTTTTCTAAATCAAACTCTTAAATTAAACTTATTATAAAATACATAATCAAACACTTGAAACTATATATAGCTTTCAATCTAATTTTATTACAGGTTAAAAACAACATCTTTTTGCTGAATTCTATCATCAAACTTCCAGTACATACTTCACTTAAACCATCTGTGTATGATTGATGTTTGTAATAAACAGCTCTATCAGCAAAATACTTGTAATATTACCTTAAAAACACAGCTTGTCTGAAAAAAGACACAATATTTTAGCATTTCCTAGCATAAATGTATCTAGATAAATAAATGTCATATAAGGAACTTTTACAAATAAAACCTTGAATTAATAACTAACTTTCACAACTAAAATTTTAAAACAATAACAAATTTTACAGTTGAAACCTTGAAACAATAAAGAATACAATTTTTTAGAATTTCCTAGCATAAATGTATCTAAATAAACGAAACGACATATAAGGAACTTTTACAATTTAAACCTTAAATCAATAAGGAACTTTCACAACTCAAAACTTAAAACAATAACGAACTTTTACTTTTAAAACATAAAAAACTTAATCAAATACTGTTTTTTTAAATATATGTACTAAAGTTTATTTTTTTCGTTTTTTATTAGCACTTCAACCTCTTCATCTAATTAAGATATGGTTTCCTTCATCTGGTCTGCATTCCTCTACATTTTCTTCGCAGTTAAAATCATTTGCCTCATTTTATTTAAATTGCTCTTATCTGCTGCCCCTACATTTGTTGAAGAGAATCTTTTCTCTAAATCAAGCCACAACTTGTGGGCTTCATTTCTTTACTTTTGGCACTCATTTATTTTTACCTCCAATTTTGCTGCCTCTGATTCCTTCTCATCCTCCATTTCTTCCTGCCTTTGTTCTTTTAAAAATGCTTGATTTCTGATAAAAAAAAAATCTATATCCTCAACTAGGTCTTTTTTCCTCAAATTTGAAAGCAAATTGGTTGCTACACAACCAAGATCAAGGGCAGGTTTCAGGAAAGCTTGATCATTCAATTCAATCTTGAATAACTTAGGAAGGCTGAGGTTTGAAACTACCCCGTCTTTCATAAAGATCCACAGCAATTTAATTACCAAGCACGAATTGACCTCATGCATAAAGGCAACAATAGGCTGGGTACTCTGGTATATTGTTAATTTATACCAGATGAAGGCATTGGAAATAAAATTAAATGTTTTTGTAAATTTATAGGAAAATTTTGGAATTCTTTTCTGACTCTAAAGAACTTTTAATTAATTTTTACCATTTGAAAGCTTTGGAAAACAATGGATTTTGTAAATTTAAACTGACAAAACATGAATTTTTTTAAAATTTTATCAAATTTCCTGACTTTTTTCAAAACCCCTCATTTTCTACACTTTGAACTTTCTGTATTTTCTTAGTTTTTATTTTCAAACATAATAATTTAAAATGATCATTTACTTAATAACTACTTATTTTAAAAACTAATAAATGGAAAAAATTTTACTAACAGATCGAAATTTTATAGGAAGTTAACACTTTATGTTAAGTAAATTTATTTTCAAATTACATAGTATAAAATAAACGTTTTTTTTTTGTGTTCTAAATATTAAGTTAACTGGATTTAATAAAATAGCAGCAAAATTATTATTTATTTTTAGTCTTACAAATAGTAATTTTTCAACAATTATGTATAAAATTTAATTCTATACACAAAAATAAATTTCTAAAGGTAGTAGAAAATATTTCTGGAAAGAAAAACTTTTTTCAGTAATAAAACTAAATTATTAGGTGTCTTTTAATTTTTCGCTATAATTAATAAGTATTAAACCAGTGTAATAAAAAATATCAAAATACCTTGATATGTTATTTAAACAAAAAGTAATAAAATTTAATTAGTTTAAAGTTTTGTAAATAAAAAAACTTCTTGAAAATTTTCTGGATAAAAAAAACAGATATTACTATTAAATAACTTAAGTCCTTTTAAAATTTGAATAAGTTATATGCATACAAAATTTACTTAAGTCTTAAAATGAATATAAAAAAAGATTTTTTTTTAAACAAGTAGTTTAATCAGCTTAGTAAAAATATAAGAAATGTTTGGTTAGTAATGTTCAATTTTTTTTTATACAGCTGATAAATAAATTGAAACTATTTATATATCTGAAACAAATTTTGGTTTATGAGACTGAAAAAAACTATTTGAATACGTAAATGATGTTCCTGTTAATAGACCGTACCAACATAATTCAAGCCGAATTTCTAAATCATTAAATGTAAATGTTTAAGACTAGCTTTGTTTTTAAATAAAATAAAAATACTTTGTTTTTAATTCACCGACCAAATTTTAGAGACTAATTAAAAAAATAAAACTTATCAAAACTAGAATACATGTACATCATGTGTTTTTATAAATTTAAAAAATTAAATAAGGCTATAAAAAGTCTAGATAATTAAATAACCAATACAAATTATCTTAATTATTAAAAAAAATGCATTAAAATAACAGCAACTAACTAAACAAGATAAAAAATGAAACTACTTTTTTATCTAAATTAAACCTTTTTTAAATAATTTACTAAAAAATGTTAACTAAAACTCACAAAACAGCTTTACAGATTAATCAGTGTTCTTTTACTTAAACTTTATTAAAAATTTACAAATATATAAAATAGAAACAACTTCTGAAAACATAAAGTTTTCAAAGTTAGTACAACTTGAAAAATCTCTTTTCAAAACAAAATCTGATTTTTAACCAAAAACTATGTAATTAAAACTTTAAGAAAAATTAAGAACAAGATATATTTTTTCTCAAACTTTTATTTAAAATAATTTTTTTTTAAACCTACCAGAATACGTTATTAAATATTACTTTGAATGTAATGTTAAACATAAAAATTAAAACTAAAAGTTTAAACATTTACTAACAGACAAGTTAAATCCGTTTTTTAGTTTTATCCTCATACAAATTATAAGCAGCATAAACGATACTATCACATTTATCTCATAAGCTTTTAGCAAAGTACAAGTTCGCTTTCTAAAGGAAAAAAAAGTCTAAGTGACCAAAAACTAGTCTGAGTCAAAATAAACTTGTCTGAGTTTGTTTGAAATTAAAAAATATCGTTTTTAGGGTAATTATCTGTAAATCAGTGCATCTAGTATATTTTAGAGTGAACCAGGGACGTAGCTAGCTCAAAAAAGTTACGAATCTGCAAAAATCAAAACATCTGAAATGACGCGTGATAAAGTCCTAGCGGGATCACATGACTTAAATTACCTCTAATGTTAGTGATATAATGTGAAAATATGCAGATATGTTAATACTTCAAAAATTGAATGCTGAAGTATGGGTGATACTTTTATGCAAGGCAATTTTTTTTTGTTCTACACCCCTTATGACTTTTTATGTGTTGCCACTTGTGTAAACCCATAAAACTTTCATTGAAATTAAGTAGAAGAAAATCACAATTTAACTTAAAAACATTTATATTGTTTTCAAAATCAAAAATTTAACGTAGTCAATAGAAACAACATTAAATTGTGCAAATGTAACATAAAATTGTATGATTTTGATTTTTGAAATAAAAGCTACGGCTTCCATTAGAATCAATTTTGCAATGCAGCTTTATGACAAATTAAATCTCTAACGCGCTAAAAGTATACATTTTAGATGTATTTAATTCGTTTAATTTTTACAACACTAAAAATGTATAAGAGTACATATATTTAAAAATTATTTTTCAGGAGTTCATAAATAAGTATAAATGGTAACTAAAAGCTAAGAAAGAAGAGTATTTTCAAATAAAAGCAAGTTTTTTCGCACATAGGTTTACGTTTCTGCAGGAACGTACCAAGCTACGCGCCTGGAGTGCACAGAAAGATTTAAAAGTAAAAAAAAAGTTAAAATATACAAAACCTCAATTTTTATTAGAAATGTAATCGTTTTATTAAATTATACATGTACCAATCCTCTAATAGATTTTTCAATTAATAAAAGCAAGACTGTATATCTATCTCTTAACACTTTTTATTTACTATACGATTTAAAAAATATCTATTTTAAACAATGCTAGGCGCAAATCTAAAAATATTACCTAAAAATTAAAATCAGTACTGTATAGTCAACGAAAATGAAGCAATAAGAAAATAAGTTGAGCAAAAAATCTAAACACTAAAGTGTCTAAAACTAAATCCACCCACACTCTTTTAAATTGCAACAAAAAGCAGCCTAAGTTTTCCAACAACCTCAAACTATCCTGTCTCAGTCTGAGCGTCCGTCAACCCCGCCTTCAATTTCAGCTTCATGTGGCGGTTCAAAGAGTTCAAACTGTAAAACTTCTACCGCAATTCAACAAACGTGCTTCGGTTTGTCGTGGATCGACTTGTGCTTTTTCAGAATTCCTGGAGTGTGGAACTTCCTGCCGCATTTGTCGCACTCGTAAGCGGGTTGGAAGTGGAACAGCAGGTGCCTGTCCAAGTCGCTCGACCTGTGGAACTTTTCTCCGCATTTCACACAAGCGTGCTTCGGCTCGTAGTGAAACGCCATGTGGTGGGCCAAGTCAGTGTTCGTTCTGAAAAATCTCCCTTCCGGACAAACGGGGCACTTTAAGCTTTTCTTGGAATTGTGGGTTTTCTGGTGGGCGTTGAGGTTGCTTTTGTGCGCGAAACATTTACCGCAAACGGGACACTTGAACGGCTTCTCACCAGTGTGCACCCTCAAGTGGTTGTCGAGTTTCGACTTGCATCGGAAATACTTGAGGCATATTTCGCACTGATGGTTTTGTTTATGCAGCCGCTTGTGCGCGTTCAACGTGTTTCTCAGTGCGAATTTCTTTCCGCATGTCGGACACTCGAACTTTTTTATCTCGTTCTTGGGTGTAGCAGCAAAACCTAAAAGTACATTTAGTATTTTTTATAAGTAATACTTTTGTACTTTGTGTAAATATACAAGTCATACATAGATAAACATTAACATAATGTCCAAAAATGACGACAAGCTCATAAAATAAAACTTTTAGTCATAAGTATATTGTTAGACTAGGTTTTAGAATACTCGTTTTTTTTTTGAAATAAAGCAGAGCAAGTTATTTTATATCATCTTACAGTTTATTTTGAAATATTATATTTAAGGAGATGTAAGTTTTGTATAAATCTTACTTGAACTGACTAATCTTTGTTTCCGATAATAGTTTGATGGTAAAAAACATTAAAAAGTATTTGCTTTTATATTGAACAACATTTTTAGTTAACAATGTTTCTAGTCAATAATTTTACAGTTATATTGAAGAATCAATCTTTTTTTAAATTTATATATATTATATAAAGGTTTATAAAAATCAAGCTAATATATATTTAATTTTATAATTCAAAGAATTGGTTACTCTTAAGAAAACAATTTTTAATTTGCAATAATAGTACAACCTTTTTTTTTAAATATTTATTGTCATATTAGTTTGTATGTATATAAGTGTCTATTTAAAAATATAAATGTATATATTGTTTATGGTATTATTTTTAAACTATTCAAACTTATAATTTGTATGAACAGTTTTTAAAAGACCGATATATTTGAAAGATAGAGGAAAGACAAAGCTTATAGTTTTAAAAATCTAAACTACTAATTAGTTACTTTTTATACTAATTATTTGTATACATACTGTTTTGCTAGTTTAATAAGGTCAGTTAAAATTAAACCTACTAAAGCCTGGTAGTAAATAAAGAAAAAAAACTGCAATCTGTGTGCTGTTTCTTAAATAAAAGATTATTTTATTCTTTTAATAATTCAAAATCAAAAAGTAAGTAAACTTTGACTAATATATGATATAAATATATAACCGTTTTATATAAAAAAGTTTTTTTTATATTTAACAAAAAAATCTACAAATTTATTAGTATTCTTATATTGCCTAAAGTACTTTCAAATTCTTCTTCAGTAGGCAATTAGAACTGATTAATTCAAAATTTTCTTGCATATAAAAGTTTAAAAAAAGGATATAATGACGTAACTATAAATCAAGTTTTAAGGTAAGCTTTGTTTTAAAATGCCTGTCTTTGAAAAGTTTTTCAAATAGTAAATCTTATTATTATCTCTAGTTTAAACTCGCAAAAACTAAATGAAAAAAAAAAAAAAATGAAATAAAATCAAATCAAAGACAAAGGACTAAATGAAATTAAATTGTTAAACTTTGATGTGTTTGATTTAATGTTTTATAATACTTTAAAATGTAAAATCAAAATAAAAATAGTAATAAAATAGTAATCGAGCTTATTGTTGGTTGAAGTTAAAAAATCAAAAATAAGTAGAGTAAATAATCATAATAAATAAGTCGATAAAAGTAGTAGTGCGTATTACCTTATTCTTACTTAAAAAAACTAGATAGTAAAAATTTACGAAAATAACAAAAATCTAAACAATATAAGCACCTTATATTTTGTTCTGAGTTGTTATTAAATAAAATATCAGTATGAAACCAGCTTGAGGTTTATAAAAATTTAAAAAAATTTGATATTTTTTTTTACTTCCGAATTATAACTAATAAAATGTATACAGAAAATAAAATAAACTTTGTTTATAACAATAAATTTTTAAACATTTATTATATATTCTTTTGAAGCTAAACAATTTGTAAAACCCAAAAAATCTTTATAAAATTAGTAACAAAATGAAACCAAATTAAAATAAAGAAACTAGTGTTTTGTAGCCTTTCAGTTTAAAATGGGAAATGAAAAAATTGAGAAAACTATTAATTACTTTACAAAATCTTCATCAAAATATAAAACATATCGTTACTGTTGTAAAAAAATTTGTTAATATTATACAAAAAACAACAGCTCATTACAATTAATATTTTTTCTAATTTTATAAAATCATTTTTGGTAAAAGTTTTACAACTGATTTTACTTAAAAAAAGTTCATTTTAAGCAATATTTTTATTTACATAGCAAATAAGAATTTTTAAGTACCTCTTAATTTTTTTTTTCTGTTTGAAAACTTTTAAATAAAATGCATAAAAACTTTAGTCGAATGTTTTAAAATAAAAAATCGGAAAAGATAAATAAAACAAGTAATAAATTTCGTTTACATACATATTTAACAACAACTAATAATAACAGAACTAATTACAAAAACAAAAATATAAACCACTAGAACAAAAGTTATCATACTAATATACAATTAACCTAATAAATTTTAGATTAACACAATTAAAAAACACAACCAGATTTATATAAATAAGTTAATAATTTGTTTATAAAAACTATTTTTATTAAAAATGAAAATTTGTTTAGAGCAAATTTTTTTTTTATTGATATTGCAACAATATAATTATAATGTACAACTTATAGAACTTAAAAATAACAAATATTACACTAATTAATCTAGTTTAGTAATATCTTACTTTTACCTTTTTTTTAACTAAGAACATGCAATCTGTTAGAAGTAAAAAACAACAAACTTGTAACTTTGCAGTTAGAAGGTTGATCTGACTGCAGAGACTGTGGAATAAAGCTTTTATTCAAGTTATCATAATTTTCTTTGGTTGTGTTACCTAACAATAAAAATTATATATAGACCGTATGTTTTAATATGTTACTTGTAAAACAAATATAAAACTATTTTATAAGAGAATATTTGTAGTAACAATGTTTTTAAACAAGTTTTTAAGATTCAAAAAAGTAAAACATTTAAAAAAAAATTCAAGTGTTTTAGAAATCAACAAACTAGTTTTTAGTATAATTCACTGTCTTCTAAAATTTAAAATTTTATGAAATATGAATTAAAGTATTTTTTAGCTCACTCTAAATGTTACTATAATTTACTCGAAACTAATTGAAAAACTTAATAAAAAACAATTTAAGCAGCCATATACTTTTAGTAAAACGGAAACTACTTGTGTTTAACTTATCAGCTTTTTCAGCATTTACTAATAATTTAGAATTTTCAGAAATAGAATCATTTTCGTATGAAATATTTACAATGTTGTCACCTGGTTCTAATTTGATTACATTAATGTCATGGTTTTTAGAAAATTCTGTGCCCAGTTTCTCAGACTTCTTTGTAAAAGCTAAAAAAATATTATAATTGTAACCATAAACTAAGTGTTTTTATCTTATTATTAAACAAAGAAGTTAACAAACCATACTTCCTAACTTTTATACTAGAATTGTCACATTGTGCAGCTTCAGTGGTGTTTTCCCTGTTTAAATTATTTAAAATAACTGAAATTGCATATTTACTATTATACCTCAATAAAGCATTTTTTTTCTCAAAAGAAATTTTGAAGTATGGATTATTTATACAGTGTAAATGTAATACTGTTTATTTATAATGAGTTAAACACTCTCTAATTTTAACAAACTAATTATATATAGCTTGTTTTAATAAAAAAATTACCATTTATTTTAGTAAAGTTTTTTATCAGTTTAACTGAAAAAAAAAATCACTTACTTTGCACCTCTTATGCAAAACTGTTTAGTAATCAATTTAAATTCATTAAAAGTTTACCTTTAGTATCAACTAACATTTGAGTTTCTAGCTGCACTTTGTCAACTTTTTTATGTAGTACTAAATTTTCACTTTTTTCTTTATAGTATGTTTTTACTAGACAATAAAAATTGAGCTTGTTTAATCTGTAAAAAATAGAATAGCTGAATTATTAATTACAGAAGAAAACATTATAATAAGAAATGTACAGTACAATGGTGAGGATTTTTTTTAACTCTTTTTAGTTGTTTTTAACTCAGTATTTAAAGATTAATAACAGTTTGATGTTTTTGATAAAACAGAGTTGCTCTCAACTAGAAACTAAAGTCAAACAATAAACAAAAGTTTTATTAATTTTTAACTTTCTCTTAATGCATTAACTTGAGTAACAAATTTCCTAATTGAAATCAATTTTTATAATTGAAATGTATAAAAAGTACATATGTTATTAAAATTAACAAGGTTACTATAGGTTTTTAAAAAATTTAAGGCAGATGCTTTAATTTTTTCCTGATTTTTGAAGTACAATTTTTTTGTCCATTTTTAGTA
Organism: Thalia democratica; assembly: GCF_965202585.1. Classification (NCBI taxonomy): domain Eukaryota; kingdom Metazoa; phylum Chordata; class Thaliacea; order Salpida; family Salpidae; genus Thalia; species Thalia democratica. The sequence goes on along the minus strand of NC_139173.1, from coordinate 21,170,197 downwards.
TAAAATGTTTTCAACATGATACATTTTTCGTATCAAATCTAAATTTCATGTAAAAACTACTTAAAATTTGGGTTTTTTGTTCAAAATTAGAGTTTTTCCTGTTTTTTTTTTTGCCTTAATTAGCAAGATACAGCTTTAATGGCAAATCTGAATTAACTATCTAAAATATTTGTAGTTCTTTATTTAAACATTCTTATAACACATTATAAGTTTTTATGACATATTTCAAGTTAGTTTTGTAGCTGCAAAATTTCATCATTTTGTTTTTTAATAACTTGATTCAACCCAGATAAAAGAAACTTGACTTGGCTTAAAATTAAATCTAAAAGGGGCAGATTTAAAAACCTGTAAATAACTTGCATATTTGGTAAGCTTGTAACCTATGGATGTAGGTACCTTAAGATCATAAACTTAACTTATACTAAATGCTTATATTCAATAATATTTAAGGCTACTCTATACATAACTTGGCATGACAATGAATGAACATGTTGTATTAAAGAACAATTGCAAGCACTAACAGATATATAAAGAATATCAAATTTAGAAAACACTTTAAATGTGGTCAAAACCTTTACACAAGATTTAATCTAGCAAGAATATACTTAAAGAATGTATAAAACAAAATAAGATTTAATTACCTAGAATGTAAATAAGAAATACTTATAAAAATAACACTAATAAAAAAACACTTTATAAAACACAAAAAAACTATATAAATGTCTATTCTTCATTATCACGTTTACTGCAGCAGGCTGTGGCTAGAATTCCCCACTGCTTTCTGTGGCTGATTTATATAGCAGTGTTCTTAACTTTTTGCAACATTACATCAGTAATTTCTTGTCTGCACTTTATTTTCTCCTATAGTCAATTGTATTAAACATGCATCAGTATAAAACTTGACCTTGCAAGCTTTCTCTTAAAGCTTTAATGAACTTTTAGCTCAAAAATTCCAACCAAATCTAAACAGTAATCAAGTGCAGCTTGATATCCTGTTACAAGCTTGTATACATGTATTTTTATGTTATTTATAATTTCAATTATTAAAACATTGTTTGTGATTTATTTGTTATATTTTTAGGTAAGGTAGGTTAGGAATAGGGGTAAAGATTTGAAAACAAAACTTATTACCCATCAGCAAATATGCAAATTAGTTTTAGGTTTTTGAAGCTACCCATCTAAATGTAGTAGTATAAAAATAAGCTTTCACTATAAAACTACTAGAAAAACTACAAAAGTCAAACAAAAATGTTTTTTGTAAGAGTTTGTATTGTTTGAACAGATATTAAGACACATATTTATGTATTTTCAAGACTTTAAAATTTTCATTTAATTGCTACCTTTTCTTGAGTTTTCCATTACATAGAATTAGTATTTTCTACAACCAAATAGTATTTTATTGGTATTTTCTGTAAGTTTTATTTTACTTGGTTTAGTATAACAGTTAAGTTAACTCACGAATTTATTACATTTTGCACATGTCAAAAACAATGTAAAGTTTGTGTTTAAGATAGTTGAATAAAAATTATTCAAAACATTGTTTTTAAGACCTTGGATTGGTGACCAAAAGGTCTCCATCACATCAATCCATTGACCATAGTATTAGTTGTGAGATTCACATTTTTATCTCATTTAATCAAGAAAAGCACAACCCATTTTATAAATAAAAAAAACAAACGCTTAAAATTTTTTCTTCTTAGGTACACCCCCTACAACACAAAACGTTATCTTAATTTACATCAGGGATAACAAAAAAATTCAGTATAAACTGTTGTTGTTTATTGAACAACAAAAGAAAAGCGCTCAAAAATTTTGGATTGGAGACCTGGTGTACGGAAGAACCTAAAGCGTAAAATTATATGTTTAAAATATCTTCTTTAACTTACCATTAAAACTTTTAAACTCTATATTCTCTCAAACTTGTAGTTTACTTATGAGCAAAAGAAAAGCTTTTAGTTTTAATAGCTTATTTTTAGCCTTTTGAAATAAGTATTTTGAAGATATCGATGATATCTTTTATTATCATTCTGATTTTCAAACTTTGCCAAAATTTAAACTTTAACATACATTCAACAGTAACATTAAAATCAACTAGTTTTGTTTTTAAGTAAATATTTGTTTTTTTTTGTTTAAGCACTGTTTTCCATGACTATCACGTATATATAAAGATATAACACGAAAAAACTTTGACTAAGTTTAAAGTCAATTAACGGAAACATATCACTCCTAACAAAGTATTTTAATATAAATAAGAAAGAACATACGTTTATAGAATTTATAAAATCACTTAAAATTTTTTTACAGCATGAAAGCTTAAATATTTCTATCATACAAAAATATTACTGTTTAATACATGTTAAAAATTTTTTGAACTTTCTTCTGACCAAAACTTTTCGGATAAGTGAGCGTCAGGATAAGTGAAGTCCGGATAAGTGAATAAGCACTGTATTAATAAAAAAAAAAATCCATAACCTTACAACTGCAACCGACCCAATTTACAGGCTATATTTTGATTAAGCCTGTCTTAGGGAAATTTTAGTATTATTTTTGTGTAATAGACTAAATTAGGGTAATTTTCTATAGTGGTTTTGCAAATGGTATGCAAAATAAGGTATCTGCAAATGCTTTCATAAAAATCTTTAAAAAAATATTTATTCAAGTTAGTTTAAAGCAAAAATCTAGCAGACAGTAAACCCGGTCTCTGCAACTTCAAATTTTTTATAAATAGTTTAGGTTTAATTTATCTTGGACTAAATTACCAAGTTTATTTAAAACATTAGTAACTTAGTTATAATTTTTTTTGTTGAGTTTCCAAAAAGAAGCTTAAGTATTGTATGCATTTGGTTATACTTAATTTATTTAACACTACTTGTGTTAAGTTTTTAGTTAAATCAAGAACTTGAATTTTTTTGTTTATTTGTTTTTGTGAGCTTCCATGAAAATTTATATAATAAGTTGTAGTTTAATACTCAGTTTTTATCTTAAATTAAATATTAATAATTTCAACTTAATATATTGGTAAAATACTGAACTATAAAAAGTTTATTAAATTAATGTTATAAATAAAGTTACAAGTTTAGTTTTAATTAAATAAGATTTTAATAACTTTAAAAACAAATACAGGACTTCAATGTGTTGTTATTTATGAAATAAAAAATGTACAAAACAATTTTATGCTCAGTAACCCTACTTATTTTGGTGCTAAATGTAGGTAAGTTCTAAATTTAAAGTTTCATAACAGTTCTAAAACGTGTAATGTAGTTTTATTACTTATTTAAATAGTTAAACTTATAAATTTAACATACCTAGTTATAATGATATATGTTTAGCTTTGAAGGACAAAAAATCTTTGATATGCCTCTTTTGATGCTTTTGAAAAACTAGGAAGTTTCTGATATAAATATCAAATGGTACTTTATTTAGAGTAAACTGTTTAAAATATAATTATTAAAGTTTACTTTTATTTTTAGCTTCCAAAATAATTTTTTTTACAAAAAACTTTTAAAAATGCCTTTTTAAGAACATAATCAAATATTGTACCAGATGATATAATATTGTTATTTAAACTAACATTTTTACAGAATAAAAATATAAAAAAACTAATTTAGAACTGCTTTTGACAACTGTAGATTATCTAAACTGAATTTTAAGTAGTTTTCAAAATTTTGTTTAAAGTTTGAATTTAAACTAGCAAGCTACCAGTATCACTCACAAAATTCAGATTTTGTTAGTTCTAGTTTTTTACAAAAATATTTAATGACTTTTCAATAATTTTTTTTTTACTTTAGTAGTAGAATGGCCCATTATGTTTTGTTTTTTATTGCATAAAGTAAGATATACAATACAAAATAAATAAAATATTTTATAATGCTACCAATTTTTTTTATCACTTAAAAACCACAGCAAAAAGTTTTGAATATAATATTTTTTTTTTGAAACCATGTTTTGACTTAACTTTAATATTAAACTTGAAAAGGTCAGAAAAATTATAGAAATTCTTATACATTTTCAGAAAATCTTAAGTTGAAAAATTTGTATTTCCTGTTTCACAAACCATAAATTATGTTGTTTTTATGTTTTTGTTAGTAGTAAAACTTTAATTAATATTTCAGTAATATTAAAAAATTATTAACTTACTTTTCTTTTTTTTTTAAGTTTTTTATCAAAAGATATGTCATACAAATAGTGTAACAAATTATAACGTTTTAGAGTTTTCACATGGAGATTCCTTAAAGTTTACACATGGTGTTAACACAAGTTTACCTGCACTAAAAGAAAATAATCAAGCCATGGTTTTCACAAGTTTGCTTGGAAACCAAACAAGTAAGATGTTTTACTTTTTGTTATATGGTGACTTAATACTGTCTATATTAGGAAACCAGAGCTATACTTTCAAGTTTAATCTATCTTTACAAATTTGAATGTGTTTCTGTTTTTTTTTTTGCGATTTTATAGTTAATATTAAACAGCTTTTGTTTAATAAATCTTGTTCTGGTCTGCAGATACAGATTTGTTTATCTTTTTAAAGATTGGTTTCATTATTATTTTATAACTCATGTGTTATTGTTTAAAAAAACAAAAACCTTATGACTGCAGACCTGAGCCTTGGCAATTACACATAAGCTGTATAGTTTTACCAGACTAAATTTAACTTTATGTATTATGCTAAAAAATTGTAAATGATATTAAACAATAAAAAGAATTACAAACACAAAAATAATAGCTACGCAACAAAATAATAACTAAACAAATAAAATATACAAATCAGTTCATTTTTGATATCATTTATTCGTTTGATTTATTTTCTTAAAGTTATTTTTTTCTTTTTTTCTTAAGTATACAGAATATCACCATTTGTTGTGGTCATTAGCAAGCTTCTTGCACTTAACAGTTGTAACATTCAAGCTCTTTGGATTGCACTTGCAGACATCTGTAAAACAAAGTGCTAGATGACTGTGGTTGCATTTGTCAACAACCAACTTGCTCTACAACAAGAGATTGTGGGATTTGTTTGTTGCTCATTCTTAGAGAATTTGTTGGCTGAGATTAAAGTACATAGTGGTAAGACTGTATGACTCAGTACTTCCTTTCTAGTAATTTTTTTGTTGCTGTTTAAATCTAAGTTGAGGCATTGTACGTTTGAGGTTTTTATTTTTCTCTCTTTTACTTTTGATAAAATACACTTTTGCTACAAGATAGAAGATTACTACATACACAAGCATAATAAGCGTTAAACTTTGTGGAAATACGACTTAAGTTTATTTAAAACTCTCGCAGTCAGACAAGCAAACATGACTGATGTCATTCTAATTTAACAATTTATTTCTTTGTTTGATGATGCTTTTGACTTAACATTTGATCCAAAGTATACATAGTTTGACATTTTCAGTGTTGTTGCCATCAATTTTGATTAATGCCTTATATCTGTTCCTTGACTTAAGACTTTATTTTTATAAGGTTGATGGAAGGGCCAACATCTGAGAATGCTTACAAAAACTGACTTGGTAGTGTGTGAAGATCTTGGGTACATTGTTAATGTGTTTTTTGTTTAAAAATATTTTGCAAAACATATTTCATTTTAATTCATTTACTTCCTTGGTACTTTAAGCTAAAGCTAATCAAAACATTATCTCAGTAAGAATGAACTAAAATAGATTTATTTAAAAAAGATATATATATATATATATAATATAAAATGATGTAATAATCAGGTGTAAAATAAAAATAAAAGTTAAAGCAAAAAAACATTGCCATTTACTGTTAGAAATTGATACATTAAAAACAAAAAGGCAAAACTAACAGTAGAATTTTACAATAACAAAATTTAACTTTCACAATATATAAGAATACAATTACTATAAAACTACTTTTTTTTTAAATCCAGTCTGAGAAACAAACTTTTTCTGATTAAATAAACAAGGCTTTAATTATTGAGAACATAAAGCTTCCAGAATATTAAGCTAAAAATAGTTCTCAGCTCGAATTAAAATAGAAAATTTCTCCTCTTTGCAGTTACTGCCACACACATGATTATCAATTAAGTGTTTTTCAACCATGGACAATTTTTTTTTCTTTGGTTTCTTTGACAGACCCTTAAACCAGTTTTTCAATATTTTTGTCAAATACTGAAGAATTACTAAGTAAAACCTTTAAGGTGTTTTTTCAACATAGTTACTAACACAGTGACAACTAAATTTATAAATGGTTTTGCTTTATAGTTCGTTATTCAAACTAGACTTTTAAAATCTTTATTTTAAGTAGTTTTATAGTATTTTTTTTCTTATAAATTCTAAAACTTGTTTTTTGCAAGTTTAGTATGATTTTAAACCTAACAATTTTTTTAAGTGTGCTTAAAAATTCAACAAAATACAATTTATTTTATCATATCTTGCATAATAATTAAGAGTTTAGAATTACAACAGTATTTTTTATAAATAAATTTAATGATCATATTACCATGTGATTTAAATAAAAAATTTAAAATGTTGTGCAATTTTTTACTGCTTTAAACTTGTTTGACTTTAACTGTACTTATGAGCTGGCAGAGCATTTAAAAGAAGAGTTTTTACCTTAAAATAAACTCATCAAAAACTTTTCTATAAAGTTTTAACAATAACTTATATGTATAAAGATTCTTCTTCACAAGAATGGATTGGTTATGTTGGCACTGGCATTTCAATTTTGTTTTTTGGCAGCAATTTTGTACCAGTGAAAAAAATTGAAACTGGTGATGGTTAGTTGTTGCCATGTATTTATCTGAGTCAATAACCATGTTTTTAAATTTAAAGTATGCTTAGAACTTTTCTAAAAGGTTGTGTACTTTAAAATTTTAAGATCACAATAAAATGTTACAAAATTTAAATGTTTTACCAAAACATTGTTTTGGTAATAAAATTATAAAACTGAAGTGATTTTACTAAACAATAAAAAAAATTTTAGATAAATAAAATTTAAATAAAATTTAGGATATTTGCACTGTTTTTATAAGTTTCATGTGAGGTAAAACATGTTTTGTATGCAGTACCTATAAAAAAGAAGTTTTAAAGAAATTTAATTTTGCAGGTATCTTCTTTCAATGGGTTCTTTGTTCAGCCATTTGGATCACTGGTCTAATAACAAACTGCATACAAAATTCTCCTACGTTTTATCCTTTTGCTATGCTTGGAGGTTTGTAACAATTTTTCCTGTAACTACTTACAATAAAGAAAAGTTCAAAACACAAGTTTTAATTAATTTTCAAAACATAATTTAAAGCATACTGCATGAACGTTTTTTTTTTCTTAAGCAAAGAAAATACGTTTTAACACTTTCTAGTATTCTAAATTATACTTTTTGCATAATTTTTTTTTCAATGTAAACCTTTATTCTTAACACTTGTTTGTTAAAAAACGTTCTTTGACTTTTGTATGAAAAGTAAAAAAAACAGGGTTTCTATGGTCTACTGGGAATATTTGTGTTGTACCAATAATCAAAACAATTGGATTAGGTCTGGGAATGTTAATTTGGGGTGCATTTAATATGCTTTCTGGCTGGGCCACAGGAAGGTATGTAAGTTTTACTTAAATTTAGATAGATGCAGTATTATGTAGTAAAGTAAAGTTACTGACATGTTTTATTATGTAAATATACTATAATATTATTTTTCTTTCCATTACTATACTAACATAAGTTTAAACTTTTAAACTATTCTTTTTCTTAATATGAAGTGATTGATATAATCAATGGAGATGAAGTAGTTTTTCTATAAAGTTTATTCGTTATTTATTTTTCTCGTTTATTAATTGTACTTTATAATGAAATTTTTTTTTTAATATGTGCTTATTTGGATTTCTACTTAGATGTTAATTTTAAAACTTTTAGTTGTATAAATTTTAAGTCTTTTATGTTTTAGCGTATTTTATGTAAGTATTTGTTCGTCTAAAAAGCAGTAAAAATGACAAAAATGAAAGCTTTAAATATGTCTTTTCTTTTACAGTTAAAAAACAAAATCTTTATAAGTTTTTGTTAAGTCTAAATCACTTTATTAAAACCTGAATGCATGTTTGAGAAATTTTACAACTTAAAATATCTATTAAGTTTATTTGTTGAAACTTTTTATATATAAAAGTTATTATGATATATATTTTTTATTAGTAATTAACAAGCCTTTATCTATAAATCAATAATAAATACACCTAAACCTAAATATTTTCTTTTTGGACAAAAATTAACTAAAATGAAATTAGAATGAATATTTGAGTGAATGTAAATAAGTTTTTTTGCCTTAAGTGAGATTTAGCCTCTAACAAATTGTTAATACTAGTAGAGTTTAATACTTATTATAAAAAAAAATGTTTTAGATATAAGTCCGTTTATTTTTAAGTTTTCTGTAAAGTAAACGTTTTTTCTTCGGTTGTTCTTAATGTTTTCTTTAAAAAACTTTTTTTTTGTGCTATATTACTGTTTTTCACAAAAAAAAGGTAAACTATTCTTAGCTTAAAGTTAGATAAAATCTCAAATGAATACTTTAAACTAGAATTTAAAAATTATAATTTGACGAAAACAATTTGTACAGATTTGGACTTTTTGACACTGAAAAAGATGAAATTAGTGATCCAACACTGAATACAATTTCAATCGTTCTTGCTATGTCAAGGTCTGCTTTTATTTCAAGTAAAAATGTAAACATTAATGAAAATAGATAAACGATCTAGTTGTTAAGCTCAATTATAATGGCTTCTTTTGATACAAATTTATTCTTAAAAAAAAATGTTTATAAGTAATATAGAAAAAAATAAGTGATTTTTTTTTTCATAATAAAAGTTTAACATAAATTTTAAGTTCATTTAAAGTAGATTATTTTATTAAGTGATAATGGGTTGTGCAAGGAATTTTACATACTAAAAAGATGAATTAAAGTTATTCTTAACTAGTAACAACTAATAAAACTTCTATTTATACACTTACTTTTGATGACCAAGATAAGTTTGTAGCTTGTTTCAAATCTGTTTTTAATGTTTTAATAATTATAAACTAAAGTATGTATTAATAATTTCATTTGTCCGATCAATACTTCAGTCTTATTTTATGAGGTGACCAAAATTGTACTTTTTCAGCCAATATTTATATTAACTTTTGCTTGTCTTTTATAAAAAACTTCAAAAAAAATTCAATTTATGTATACCTTTACTACTAATAGGTTTCACATTCATCATTACAACAATTTAGCAAGTTTAGTTTTTATATTATTTAAAATATGAATTAGCTGTGAAAAAAATGGTTACATGACAATTTAAATTCCAACAACTCAAATCTTAGAAAAAAAAAATTTTTTAGGCCTAATCTCAAAAAGTATATTCTTAAAATAAAAAAACGGTTTTAAATCTATTAATTAAAATTATGGTATTAAAATTATTAAAAGTGAAATTTAAACAGTACTAAAATTAGTATACTTTGAAACTTATTAGTCATATCTCTAAATATATTCAAAACTTTGTAAAATAAAAAAAATGTTGAAAGGGTATTAATTATATTTACAAACGTATTTTTAGTTTTTTTTTAATATACTTTATATATAATTTGTAATCATTTCTAAAACATTTTAAGAATTTGAATTGTCAGAATTTGAATTTTTGTGCACATGAAAAAGTTATTTATCGTTTGAAGTTTATTTAAAACTTTTTCTACTGATATTATTTAGTTATTTACTAAACGAATAAAAAGAGTTAAAGGTACATACTGGTGCGTATCTGGCTTTTCAAAAGCTATGATCAGTGCCAATATTTGAGTAAACGAAAATACCAATGTTATAGTGGCATAATAATGTAGTGTTAATGTAGTTTGTTAGATCTATGTAGTTTGTAAACTCTATATAAATTATTTGAACTAAATCAGCAATAAAAGTTAAATTATTGTTTTATTTAAAATTACATAGCGGTATTTTTTATATGTATAAACTATGAAACTGTAAATAACTACATGATATATTAAATTAAATATCTTAAATTTTTAGCTAAAATATTATTTAATTTAATCAAATTTAAGATATAAAAACTTAATAAATAAACTTTTACTAAAGTTATATTAGAGAATAATCTTTTCAATAAATGTACATTTTTTTTATATGTTGATAAAATAGTCTTTTTTACTTTTTGAATACTGTTTTATCGAACAACTATATTTGATTGAAAGTTTTAAAATAACTACACAGCAAAAAAAATTTTTTTGAAACTTTTTACTTTCATTCAACTTGCAGTATACTTAACTTTAAGTACAATGTAATTTAAACAACACCACAAACACTAGTTTGATTCTAGCTGTTCGAATAAAATTTTCAAATAAACAGCGCAGTCTGCTGGTTATTCGTTAAACCGAACGTTGATAACATCGGGGAAGCGGACGACGATGATGACGCCATGTTGATACAAGATGAAAATGTGAGCTTAAATTTAAATTTTATTTGTTTTATTTCAATTTGTTCTGACTAAATTATTATTATATTGTTAATTGTGCAATGTTGAACTCAGACATTAAAACCTGAGCCACTTAAACGGGACATACAGGAAGAAAAATAAAAATGAAATACATTTATATTCAACAAAAAATAAACATATCCAAAACATCAAACATGGTTAAAATTATAAAAACTCTTTAATGAGTTTAAACTTGTTTCCTTGATATACAAGGCGATAACTGTTGATACAAGATGAAAATGTGAGCTTAAATTTTACTAAACATTTTATTTGTTTTATTTTACTTTACTGTATTTTCTCAATAAATCAAGTTAAAGTTTGTATGAAAGTTTTTCTCGAAAATGTGAGAATTTTTTTTTTTTTTTTTTGGATTTCTTCTGACTCAATTAATCAAGTTTGTATAAAAGTTTCAACTTTTTTTTGACTGTTGTTAATTAAGTCTATTTCGAGGAAGCGGTTTTAGTTTTGATCAATATGACAAGCGTGTTGAAATTCGTTGATCCTTTCAGAAAATACAACATATTTTAACTTCATTAGGATTTTTTTTACCTTTTATAAACTTGTAGAAACAACCGTTTGCAGTAAGATCTTGAAAAATTGTAATATTAAAATCGATTTTTCATTGATTTCTTTTTATATTATGTCTAAGACTTTTCTTTAATTAGTTGATGAATCAATTTACAAAGAAAACTTAGTCGCGCGGTTTTGATTGTTCAATTTTTTCAAAAAACCATTAAACAGTATTATGAAACAATTGCATAGTGACTAATTACTCTTTATGTAGTTTACAGCACTATTAAGTATTTTTTTAACTACCGGCAGCTGAGCGGTGTTGTTAAAAGAAATTTACAGGAATCATAAAAAAAGTATAACAGTATGTGCACTCTCTGCTAACACATCACTAACTTGTATTTATTAAAGAAATTATGTATTATTATAGAAATATTATGTATTAAAGAAAGTTTTTTATATTAAGTTCATACTTTTATATACGGTGCATTGAAATAGATGGTTAGATTTTTCTAAATTCAAAAGTAATTAAGATAGTTGCTGTTGTTTTAGTATTACTATTTTTTACAAGGAATTTGGGTCTATAGAAGATTTTGAAGTCTCCTGGGTTGAAAAACTAACAATTACACAGCGCCGAATAGTGTTAGTTTTACTCATACAAATATTTCATAGTCAGTTGAATAACTTTTTAAAGTGACAAATACAAATTAAATAATAATTAGTTCATTTACGTATAAATTTTAAATTTTATTAAGCTTTTAAAATAGACACTTTAAACTGTACTAAATATACAATTTTATAAAGAATAATGAAAATAGAAAAATAATTAAATTTTTTTATTTAATCAACATTTGAATTATTTTAATTTAAATCTTCTGTATTTCATATTTATTTACATTATCTTTTAATTTTGTATATCATCTTAATTTTAATCTAAAAAGAATAAGAAATCAAAAAATATATAGTTATATTATAAGATGTAACGTTAAAAGGCGTTAAATCCTTGGGATTCTGATAAGCTAAGCTTATCGGAATAAATACCACAGATGTTCTTGTGCTAAAACTTTATTTCAACTAACGGCGTTTCACTGCTCTCAAATAAATTTAAGAACAGATCTACGGAGTCTATAAAATATTAACACACATTAGAAAAAAAGCAGAAAAAGCATGTATAATTATGTATAGTGTTTATGTAGGTAGTAACTATAAATGAACTTTATGGTTTAAAAACAAAGTTTGGGATAAAAACATAAAATTATAAAATTGTCTACAAAAAATACAAATTTAATAAAAGTAGGCACTAACCTCAAAAAGCTCTAAGAATAGGCAAGTTTTTAAAATGAAAATTAAATTGAGTTGTGCAGAAATGTTACGTCATAATAAATTTAACAAATTGGTCAATAATTTGTACAGCTTAAAAACATGAAGTATTAAGCTTGCAAGTGTATGTAATTGTAATGTGAGTGTTGTGAAATAAATTAGTACATAAGTAGACAGAGTTATTTAAAGTAGAATCGTCGGTTGTTGGGACAAATATTCGATAAATCTTGCCGCTTATTCAGAAGTAAGTCTTTATCTTCTGCTGCAATTACTGCTCTTTCTGTATTGCAAGTTGGGCAAATTCTACTTACTTCGTTGGATGCATGTTTGATCTTTGAAACAATACTCCACTCCATGTTTGGACGTATTGTTTCAAAGATCAAACATGCATCCAACGGAGTAAGTAGAATTTGCCCAACTTGCAATACAGAAAGAGCAGTAATTGCAGCAGAAGATAAAGACCTACTTCTGAATAAGCGGCAAGATTTATCGAATATTTGTCCCCACAACCGACGATTCTACTTTAAATAACTCTGTCTACTTATGTACTAATTTATTTCACAACACTCACATTACAATTACATACACTTGCAAGCTTAATACTTCATGTTTTTAAGCTGTACAAATTATTGACCAATTTGTTAAATTTATTATGACGTAACATTTCTGCACAACTCAATTTAATTTTCATTTTAAAAACTTGCCTATTCTTAGAGCTTTTTGAGGTTAGTGCCTACTTTTATTAAATTTGTATTTTTTGTAGACAATTTTATAATTTTATGTTTTTATCCCAAACTTTGTTTTCAAACCATAAAGTTCATTTATAGTTACTACCTACATAATCTCTATACATAATTATACATGCTTTTTCTGCTTTTTTTCTAATGTGTGTTAATATTTTATAGACTCCGTAGATCTGTTCTTAAATTTATTTGAGAGCAGTGAAACGCCGTTAGTTGAAATAAAGTTTTAGCACAAGAACATCTGTGGTAGTTATATTATATATTAGGTATTCTGAAATATTAACAAAAACATATGAGTTTTATTTAAGAATAAAAATCAGTTTAATCGTAACATTAAAATCTGTTAAATTTTTGTTTTAAAACCAAAAGTGTTCTATAATTTTCATACAACTTTTTACATACCGAAGTACTTATGTTTATTTTTTCAACTACCCAATCATTTGAACACAGTGGATGCAGTCTGTCAATATTTTCCGGATTGCTGTACGGGTTCAGTTTTGCACCAGTCCTCCACATAAAGCACACTTATGGTGACTCACAAAATGGTAACTGTTATTCGTTTTTATTTTTGATAATTATTTGTCTAACTGCATTGAGTTTTCACAAACGTTTTCGCAAAGTTCAGTAACAAGACTACGTACATTTTGGTTTCAAGTGTAAGAATTAGAGTTATCAACTTTCGTTTTTGGAGATAAAAACAAGCGTTGTATTTCAAAGAGTTCCGTTGTATAACGATGTTTTACAATGTGACAGATCTTTAGTTATATTTAAATTATTATTTTAACATAATACATTAAAATAACAGGTAAGAACCAACGTTAAAAATTAAAATATTATCTAAATATTTTATATAATACACGGTTGGTATTTACTCTAGTTTCTAAAGGCCAGTATAAAGTTTTTTTTAACTCAGTTAAACACAAGCTAAGTAAGTTTATCGCCATAATAAATAAGTTTTACAACATGTAAACTTATAATAGATAGTATTAACTAATGATTAAAGTAAAATTTTAAAAAAAGGTTAATTTTGGCATATTAGGTTTTATAAAATTTTAATTAGTACTAAATCAAAAAAAAAAAAAAGTTTAAGAACTATATAAAACTAACTGTAGTGCTGTTATTTTTTTTACTTTAAAAAATAGCACTTATTATTATTTTAGATCTAGATTATGTTTTTGCTCATTTTTGTGGAATATATGTTGGATCAACTGTTTATTTTGTCATTTATAGCTGCTTCAAAAAGAATCGACCACAGGTTACAAATATATTTATTTTAGTTGTTTTGCTTTTATGTATTATTTAATTATGCTTTTGGAAGCAAAATATGCGTAAAGACTATTGTTGTTGATGTATTATAGAATTCTGAGTAATAATAAAAAATATTAAAAAAAAAAGTTAATTCCAGTGTAATTTATCTTTTAAATTATTTATAAATTTTAGTCCAGACACAAGTAATTAATAAAACTGTCCTACCTTTGACGTTTTCGTTATAACAGTAATTTGCTTTTATATGTCTCATAAAATTTCTTTTCATTGACTTTTTATTAGTAAAACTTTCAAAAAATATATTCTTGTTATTAATATTTTTAGACATTAGTTGTCTTATTTTAAATTAATTGTTGTTATTTGTATTTTGTTAAAACCATAAGTATTACTAATTTCAAAAAAAAATTATAACAAAAGTTAGGCATTTGTCTCATCTTTTTACCAAATACCTGAATATAAAGTTTCTAACCTGCATATTTAAAAGTTTGTTATTTGATAAATTATAAGTGTAAAACTTTTTTTTAACTGAAATGTTTGTAGAATTAATTTTCTTTTAGTTTAACTTAAAAATAAGTATGTATTTGAAAGTTAACGCAAAAAGTTTTTTTTTTCATTTAGTGTTTTACAGAGGTTCATGACCAAGTGTTTTTCAGAGTTTATTTTTATTTAAGTTTTTTTTAACTCAAAACAAGTCATAAAGTGAACTCAAACCTAATATTTTGCAAACAAGTTTAAACAAAGCAAACTTTGTCTAACTTTATTGATATGAAAATACAAATTTTGTTTTACTATTTGTATTAAAAAAGAATATTTTATAGGTTATTATATGTCATCATCTTAATCTATTTACTTGAAATAACTTTCAAGCTTTACAGAATAAAAAATCATTGTATAAACATATTAAGTTAAAAAAAAGATAACTTTAATTTGTTACTTGTCGAATAATAACAAAGTTTTAAAGTCATAAATATAATGTTAAAATATAAAAAAGATAATAATTTATTAAAAAATTTGACAATAATTGTAACAAAAACATACAAAAATATTAATCTTATTTTTTACTACTTACAAAAATATAAATTTATTTCCTGGCAAATTTTGGCAAAACATAGTATATAGTAGAAAAAATATATTTAACTAAATATTTATAATATAAAAAAACAACTAATTTTCAAATCGTTTACTTAGTTTCGATGCTTTATGCATCTCCTCAGAACGATGTAAAGAACAAAGTAAGATTTTTAAACAATAAAACAAAAAAACACATTGTGACGTTTCAACTAAAATTGAATAATTTTAGTTAGCCTATTTTAAAAACAACTTATCTACAAGTTAACTTATCTTTGCTTTGTTTGTTCTTGTTTTTGGATTTATTTTGTTGTTATTTTTTTGTTATTATTTAGTTGGTTTTTGTTCTTTTGAAATACATATTTTGATTATGTAGGCAGGGTTGCTGCCTTTCTTTTCTTTTATTTAATGATAAATCTTTTTTAATTTTTTCAATTTCGTATTTTTCCAAGCAACATAAATGGCATGTTTCATTGTTTTTCGGTTTTGTTTTGGTTCTACAGAGTATTTCCCATTTTAAATTATAGTCTTTTTTTTGCGTCTTTTAATTCCCAAATATAGTTCGATAGTTCGGTATTGTGTCTTTTTAATTTGTTGGTAAAGCTCGCTATAACTAAATAGATATTAAAATGTACAAAGAGAAAAACATTTTACTACTCACATCACAAAACCTAAATTTACAATAACATCCTGTCATCTTAACATGGTATACAAAAAATCAATACAAAGATATTTACAGCCATCCGTCGGGCTAACAAAGTTTTAATGTTATAAATATAATGGTAAAACAAAAAAAAAATTGAAATAGATTAAAAACAAAAATATTTATTTCTTAACATCGTATACATTAAAATAAAAAAAAGCTATTTATTATATTTTTATTCATATCATATTTTTTTAAATAAATAACTTGAATAAAGTCTTTTCAATGTTGCTGCACTGTTTAAGTTAATTTTTAATACCTTTAATTTAGCTATGAACCCTGTAACATGGAACATATAAAAAAATGAAATTGTTCACAGTTGTACCCGTCCGCCATCCTGCCGGGCGTGGTGTCGGGAGTGATGTGGGGCGTGGCGGAGGTCGGGTGGTTCATCGCCAACAAGTACCTGTCCCCGGCCGTCTCCTTCCCCATCATCACCTCCGGACCCGCGTTGGTGGCTTCGGTTTGGGGGGTTTTGCTGTTCAAGGAAGTGTCGGTTGGTTGTTTTAAAATATTTTTTGTTCATTATGTTTTTGATTATTGAAACATGTTTTTTTTTTTTGATTATTTTTTATTTCTGGATAAGGTGGGTTAGGGATAAGGGTATAGATTAAAACATATAAATAAACAATATGCTGTTCAAATAAGTGTCTGGTGCTGTTTAAAAGCTAGAAATTGAAAATAGTTATGTTTATAACAGGGGTCCAAAATTCTGGGAGTACCTGGAGTTTGACAACTCAGGCAAAAAATAAATGGAAACAGCTAAAGTTTTAAATCAAAATCGCTAAAAACTTGAAAAAAAAAAAGGAATTTTAAGCAGTTATTGAATGTAAAAAAAACACATTTAAAGTAGCAATTTAGTATCTTTTTAATATTTGTTTTGCTGTTTTAGACAGTTTTTTTTACCAAACAATTTAATTTCATACAAGAAATGGACAAATTCGAAAAACCTAGAATTTTTTTTTAATCTTTGGCAACCCTTTAATAATTATTGAATAATTAAAATAAATGAAAAGTTTCACTTGTAGATGAAGTTTGTAAAACGAACTGATTATATCTAATATTAAAACTTTATCTGTTGTGTAGTTTTAAAGGTCTGATGTTAAAAAAAAACTTTTTTAACTTTATCATTTTTTCACAGGGCAAAAAGAATTTCCTGATAATGGCGATTGCTTACATGCTGACGATAACGGCTTCAGTTTTAGCAGGACTTTCCAAGTCTAAGTAGTGACTATTTTTCTTTCTTTTTTTTATAAGTAATACTTCATTATGGTTTTTGAAAACTTGTTTATTTAAATTTAAACTGTAAAATATTAGTGTGTGCATGCTTGATGATCGGAAACAATATTTAAATTTAATTAAAAGTTATGCAGTTAAACTAATTTGATAACAGTTTTATGTGAAAAAGTTTTCATGTTAATCAATTTATTCCTAGGTTCTTATATAGATTAATTATTATTTTATATTTTATAAACATTTACTTTTTTATTTCAATTGTTGAACTTTGTCAAAGCCAAAATAACTTTTGTTTTATTGTTATTTCTAACAAGTCTAAAACAGTATTAAACTGTAATGTTGTTTTTTTAACAAACTTACTGCAAAGGTTGAAAAAGTATATCTTTTCAAGTCTTTAATAATACGTATTATATAAACATATTAAATTGAATAAATCATGAGTTTAACTTACAATCAGCCTTTTTAAAGTAAACATTTCGAACTTGAATATTTGTTTGTTTATATTGTGATTTGTTTGTTTGTCCTTGCAGCTTTAAATTATATTGCATTTTAAAAAAAATATTTTTAGCGTCAATGTACTAATTACACACTCAGTCATATCAAGTTTTTCGTACAACATTTTTTTAAATAAATTGTTTTCTGTCCACAGACTTGATTTAAAAGTGTTAGTACAACCAATATATTTGTTAAACATTTTTTTCTTGTTGTTTACAGCAATTGACTTCAACCTTTTTAAAAGCTGCGCACAATAAACTACTTTAAATTCTATTCACACTAGTTTACAAAATAAATTGTTTTATAACAAAAATTATTACTTGTTTATGTTTTGAACGTCTTAATAGATTACTTTTATAAAACTATTAATTTATGTTATGTATGGCTTAATATAGATGAAAATAACAAAAAAAAACTTCATTAAAAAAGTTATGTTACTGAGTTTACTGTGCACAGTAAAATAAATTATATGACACTGGTTTGTAGTGTTATCAATTGCTTTGTTTGTGTAAGTATTCAGTTTATTAACTTAAAAACAAAACCATAAAACTAAAATACTGATGTTTATCTTTTGATTAAATTCATTAGTTTTTAAATTTATATACTTGTTTTAGATAAAAAAAACAAGTTAATGACACAAGCTAGTTGTTTTTTAATGAGTTTAACACAAAAATTTTGTTGTGTCCTAATGAAAAAACTTTACTTTTAAAACTGCTCTGTGGTATCGTAGGCTTAAACAATTTTTTTTGCTGTAGCTTTTAAAACCCCGACGCCAATATAAAATATTGTAGTCAAATGAAACTTTAAGTAGGTGTTTTTGTTAATGCTTATGGGGTATAATAGTATATTAAACTGTGCGAAACAATTAATCCAAGTTTGTTTAAAAAAAATTTTTTTTTAGTACAAAATAATCAGTTATACAAGAAAATTTAAAAGTTGGAAAATTTTTCTTTTTAGCGTGTTCATTCATTTTAAAAGTTTCATTTAAAAAATATGATATTTGTTTGTAAACAATAAAAGTTTATTTGCTCAATAATCTATATTACAAACTCTAACTTACTTAAAAATAAAAAATCCTGAATATCTCACTAAGTATTTTTATAAAGCTACAACTTAAATGCGTTATATCTGTTATTAGAGATATCGCTTACTTAAGCATTAATGTATATATTTCTAAAAAATATTTGAAAATTTTTCCATACAGAAGAAATAGTTAATACACAATTTTACAAGGATTAAAACAAATAACACCTAATCATATTTTAACTAAACTTATAGACAATTTGTTCAGTACTGGTCCATGTTAAAAGATTATAGATCAACTTTAAGAAATTGAAAACTTTTAGGTAGCACGAAGATTTAAAGTATACTGAGTTAATATTTATTTAATTTTCGTATATTTAGTAGTTTACTTTATAGTATATTTTATTTTAACAACCGTTCATTTTATTGCAATGAATGTCAAATAAATTGATGAAAGCTTTGTAAATGATAGTTTGGTTTATATTTCACTTGACAGTTGTTTATGAGGTATATAATAGCCTTTCTGATTGGTGTTTAAAACTGTTTAACTGTCCGAAATAGTAGTGAATTGGCTCTTGTTCTGAATCCGGATACGGCTTACTTGATTTCATAAATAATATTATCATTAATGAAATATTGATAATTTAGTCTTTTAGGTTACACTAGTTTAAATTTAATAGTTTTTAAGTTGTTCTAAAATATAATACTTTTGTATAACTAGTTTTTAGTTTGTTTTTTAACTTCAAATTATTTAAAAAAAAAATTTGAACACAGCGTTTTTTGGCTAAAAAGTGCGTACCTATTTGGCAGGTTACCCTATTAAATAGAATTATTAAAGCTAGTTAGTAAAAAATTTATTTTTTTACAACTTTAAAGTGCAATCTTTTCTTCCAAAAAGGGATTTAATTTATGAGGATTGGTTTTATCTCACAGTTGGTCTTCAAATAGTTTGTTCAAAACTTGTGTGTAATTTATAAACTTCAAAACCTATAGTTTTTAGTATAATAATTTGATTTTATTATTTTAGTTTCAAAAGTTAGAACTATCGTCGTTTATATTCTATATTATATATTGTTTATTGAACGACAATTAAAGCGCTCAAAATATTTTGTCTTAAGACTTGGTGCACGAAAAAACCTTTCAGTTATCGAGTCGCACACCACGGATACCTTTTAATGTCTTGTCCAGGACTTTCTTATAGTATATAAGATTAAGTTAATTAAAAGATAAGTGTATAAAACAAAAGTTTTTAAAAAGTTTTTCGGATACTTTTTAAAACTGGGCGAAATAAAAAGTTTAGCTTGTGATTATTTTAGGTTAATCAACAGTCATTTTAGTTATAATCATTGATTTTTGTTAGCAAAACATAAAGCTCTAAATTTTGGTCTCACATAACAACTATTTATCAGCTTAATGAGGCTTTCGATACTATTCAAAACTAAGATTTTTATTCCAATTTACAAAAGCTTGATATAAACTAGGTTTAACCTTCCTTTGACTTTATTAAGTTGTTTTAGAATTTGCTGTATGAAAATTATTCAAGTGCACTCTTGAGACAACTAAAAATAAGTGTTAGTACTTAAATTGAGTTAAACTTCTGAAGTTGAACTTTATTTTAATTATCAATAAAACTTTCAAGTATTAAAAAACTTTAAAACGTTTAATTACTGTTATTACTGTTTTTTTATTAAGATTTCTATAAGCTTTTAACTGCATGTGTTCTTTTACAGTTTTGAATATGACAGCTGGTTTATGTGAAAAGAGTTTCGCGCTAACTTTTTTGAGTTTGTGTAATATTTTGTATAAAAAAATAAGAGGGAGTATGTTTCTGTTTTCACATGATAATAAAAATGACGGTAAAATCCATGTTGGTAAAAATAATACTGTTTAAAAACTAGTGACATTTTAAGTACCACTTACAACTTAACATAAATATGTTTTTTATTTTTAAATGGTTTGTAAAACTTAAAGCTTTTCGCATCTTATCTCTGATTCTTTTTCAAAAGTTAAACGAAATATCAAACAAGAGTTTACAATATATTAACTCAATTATCGGTATTTTTTGTTACTACTAGCATGTTTTTTACAACTTTTTACGACTACGTCATATTTAGTTTTAATATTTTTTATCTCAGCATTCAAAACCGTTTAACATTTCATTCAACTTATGAAAAAGAATCAGAGATAAGAATCAAAAAGCTTTAAATCTACAAAATTTCTAAAATTAAATTTATATTTATGTTAAGTTGCAAGTGATACTTAAATATAACAAAGTTCCTTCAGACAATAGAATTGGTGACATTTGAACTTAAAGCTTTTTATTATTACACTATATCTGTTTTTGAGCTGAAAACATTTTTGCTTGTCATTAAAAGGAGCAAACTCTACCGTTTTCAGTTTGATTATTACAAAATAAAGTTTTGCTGACTGTGATAATTTGTTAAATCGACGCTGTAAAATAAGTTTTTTATCAAAGTTTGGAAACAAAGAAAGATAAATTTTAGCTTTTTCAAACTAGATTACTCTTAGAAACTTGTATTCGTATCCTTATTATTTATTTTATTCCTTAAGTATAAACTACTACAAAGTAAAAGACTCTGTAATAAGTTTTTTAAAAGTTTTTTTTCAAAATGGATAAGCCGATGTACTGTTAAAAATTTTTTTTTTTTAATCGACTAATATTAAGTTTTTCAAAGTATCTCAGGATACCATTTTAGACTTGTTTAAGACTTGTGTATATATTTAAAGAACTGAGTATCAGTTTAAACTATAAATGGCTGTGTAGGTCTCTAACAAATTAATTTTGATTGTATGACTAAAATTACTTAAAAGTACTAAGTTCGACTAATTGTTGTGCTTTAATGGTTTGTAAATTATCAAGGACTTTCAAATTTCAAACTGGTTTTATTCGTTCATAAGCATATTATTAATAGTTTAAAACGACGAAGCTTTGTACAAACTTGATTACTATTTTCTAAATTGGAGCTTATTTTGTTATTAAGGTACCAAGTTGTTGTATTTTATCCTAAAAAATCTAAAAAACAAAACAATAAAGAAATATCTTTTTAAACCACTTTAACTTTGTTTTGTTGAATTGCTATAAAAAGTAGATTTGGAAAAATTTTAACTAATATACTTTTTTTTATTCTTTTTGTTTTGGCTGCGTGTTGTGATGATCAGTTTGTTTTAAATGTTTTGTTAAAAATTATAAGTTTATGAAAGGTTTTTTGTTCGTTATATACTATTATAGTTTATTCTTGCTAGTTTTAGAATAGAACACTGTGTGTGTATTTTTTATGTTTAAAATCACCTTTTAGACTTTCTCATATATAAACAAGATATATTTGTGTTATACAAGCGAAGAGGTTACATGACAATTCAAATTCGCTTACTTAAGCAGTTAATGTATATATTTCTAAAAAAAATATTTGAATTTTTTTACAGGCAGAAGAAATAGTTTATACACAATTTTACAAGGATTAAAACAAATAACACCTCATTATACTTTAACTAAACTTATAAACAGTTTGTTCAGTACTGGTCCATTGTAAAAAATTATAGATCAACTTTAAGAAATTGAAAACTTTTAGGATGTAATCATGCTTAGAGAAACATTTAAATTGAAATTTTAGGTAGCACGAAGATTTAAAGTATACTGAGTTAATATTTATTTAATTTTCGTATATTTAGTAGTTTACTTTATAGTATATTCTATTTTAACAACCGTTCATTTTATTGCAATGAATGTAAAATAAATTGATGAGAGCTTTGTAAATGATAGTTTGGTTTATATTTCACGTGACAGTTGTTTATGAGGTATATAATTGCCTTTCTGATTGGTGTTTAAAACTGTTTAACTGTCCGAAATAGTAGTGAATTGGCTCTTGTTCTGAATCCGGATACGGCTTACTTGATTTCATAAATAATATTATCATTTATGAAATATTGATAATTTAGTCTTTTAGGTTACACTAGTTTAAATTTAATAGTTTTTAAGTTGTTCTAAAATATAATACTTTTGTATAACTAGTTTTTAGTTTGTTTTTTAACTTCAAATTATAAAAAAAAAAATTTGAACACAGCGTTTTTTGGCTAAAAAGTGCGTACCTATTTGGCAGGTTACCCTATTAAATAGAATTATTAAAGCTAGTTAGTAAAAAATTTATTTGTTTACAACTTTAAAGTGCAATTTTTTCTTCCAAAAAGGGATTTAATTTATGAGGATTGGTTTTATCTCACAGTTGGTCTTCAAATAGTTTTTACAATCTTTAAATCTATTAGCAACAGCAGCTAGTTTTTTTTCTAGGGTGAAAATAGACACTTTGTTTTAACTTGATAATTTTTTAAAGGCTTACAACCAAGTTTTCAGTAAAGCTAGAAACCTAAATGTTTTCCATTTTGTTTTTTGTGTAATTCAACCACTGTTTTCAATTGTATAAAATTTTTGCACTTTTTAAAATAAAAGCTTTTAAATTAAGAAATGTGTATTGGTTGTACACTTTTCAGATTTTTATTTATACTACTCAAGTTATAAACCTTGATGTGTATAAATAGTTAATGTTATTATCTATTTCTAATTCTTGTTAAATTTTTTTTATATTAGGTAGAGTTTTAGTCATATGGTTTTTTAATATAAAAAGATATGTATGTTGAATTTGATTTTTACTGAAAATTCTCTAATGTTCTTTGTTTAAAGAAATCAGTTCAGGACCTTTTTAGTAATTCATTTTACTCTTGATTTTTCTAGATAGTTTGAATTTTACAAAATATTGCTTGATTTCCCTCAAAGACACCAATAAAAATCATTAAAAAATGAAATTTGATATACTTTTCACAAAAATTGTTTCAAATGTTTTTCAAACTATGGAATTTTTAATTGCAGTGCAAACCCTTAACTTGAATTTTGTATTTTTCTGAACAACCTAAAAAATGTGTAAATATGATAGCGTGTTTAGAACATTTTAGTAATTGAAGTTCTTACAAAAGTTTAATTTAGAGTGTTTTAAAATTACAATTTTAACCAAACTCTCGTATTGCTCAGTCGTTTGTGATAGTCTTGTTGGACATCGACGTGAAAATTTTATTATTTTCGCTTCGATAGTCCAAAAGTCGAATTTATAAGTAATTTCATATTTAAATCTTTTTCTTTTACTAATAATTCTTTAAATGATAAAAACACTTTGGTTTTTAAAAACATTGTTTTAAAAAATAATAACAACCGCTAGTTGACGCATTTTTGCCATGTAGAATTGACTACCGATCACGCCGGGTTTCATGCTTTAATCAGCATGTTACATCATGCGACCATGTCTTGACCAGGCGATTGTTATGTAAGGAAGACGTATATAAACAGCAGAGCAAACGAGAAAGCAGATCATTTGGATTTCGACGTTAACAAGAAGCACCACTACGCCAGTTTCCAGTCCGAAGCGTAAGCCGCCATCTTGGACTCATGGAAAACCTTCTCTTGGCGCTGTGAGTGTAAGTCGCCATCTTGGAAAATCTAGATGATTTCTGGTGAAACATTCTTATTCAAGTATTTGTTTGTTTGTCTGAAACATTTACTTTGTTTTTAACTTCATAACTTCGTAGTTTTTATATCTTGTTCTATATACATTTTGTATAACAACTTTAGCAACGTCGACGGGGCGTACAACTTGATTTAAGTTGTTAACGTGCCATACTCATAAGCCTACGCATACTGCAGCAGACAAGCAGCAGCAACTTCCAGTTTGGATCATTTTGAACATTGAACTCGACCCATAAGCCCACGCATTCGGTGGCATAAACTTATTACTTTATTTCTAATTTTCTTTATTTGAATATTATATATTTTTTTGCTTATCTTGCGTTCTCTACATCCAGTGTCAACGAGGAAGTATAAGTCCTTACTTTCTGAACCAGTAAACTGTACGAGCAACCATTTGTTACAGCTGAACTAGAATTTTGAACTGCAAGAAGCCTTCTCATATAATAACTTTTATTATCATTCTTTGATTGTATTGTATAATAAAGCATATAGATACTTGTTAGTCTATATTTAAACTTAAAATATAAGTAGAATGAGAAGGGTATTAGCTCTTACACACTCTTGCACTCGGTCGCAGACCGAGGTAGCAACTAAAGATAAAGATGGCCCTGAAACTACTGCTAATCTGGCTCCTGTCGAAACTGCCGAACCTGTTACAGAGGCGGTTTCCCACAAAGCTAGAAACCTCAGTAGTTCACAGTACATCAGTCTTATTTAATCAACATGTTGCTGTTTACAAAAACAATTAACGTATAAAAAAACCGAAATTTATGCTGTTAAATAACTTCTTCGATAAAAGTACAATTTAAAAAACAAATTTGAGTTAATAAATTATCGTTATGTTTGTACTTTTTAACTTGTTTCTATCGAAAAAGTTTTACTTTTACTTTTACTATAAGTTTATACCACATCTAATACATTACTTTTATATTGACCAGAACAAGAAAATAAAGTGACTGTTTTAAATATCTGAGAAAATTAATAAATTATATATTTGTTTACTATATTGTTATAAACTTTTTAGTTATAGTAATTTATCAAACTTTTTCAACAAAACTATATGTGTTTTTGTAAACAATTAGTTTTTTTTTATATTACAGTATTCATACTCATTATAATACAAGTTATAAGCTTTTATAACAAATTAACATGTGCTGAAATTTTATATATAATAATAAAAAACCGGGTTTATGTTAAACGTATTAGATAAAAAAGATAATACTTTAGGAGTTCGATTTAAGTTTAATAGAATTCCAGTAAGTGGGTTTTTCCCTACAACTGTAATTGCACTCGAAAACTTCGAGAAAGTAACTCTCTCTGGCACTGAAAGTGACAAAAGAAAGTATAAAGAGCAATTCAGAGACAAAATCACTTCAGTTAGCGATCAATTTTCAATTGAAAGCTGTTTCTAGAGTTTCAATACTTTATTAACAGCCTTTTTAATACCAATTGTTAGAGTTGTTTTACTTTGTTTGAGTTTGTTAATTTAGATTTCAAAATTAGATTATTAGCATTTTAATGAAAATTGTCTCAAATTAGGATTGGCAACTTTTCTAGTCTGTGGGTATTTGAAAATTGTACATAGAGTACAATTCAAATTATTTATAGTAAAAGTATATATTTTTTTTAGTTTGCACAAGTTTTTTTTTTTTTAAATAAAATAATTCTGCTGGTCTTACATTACTCACTCCCAGGCGTAAACTCTGTACTTGATGCTTTGAAAATAAATTAATTATAACATTTTATAGTTGACAACAAGCCGTTTTAATCTAATAGCTAGCTTGATATCAAATAAGCATAAAATATCTATTTACAGTAGTTTATACCTTGAATTGCTAGAGAACGGTCACACTAAAACATATAAAAGAATTCGATTAAAAGCTGGAGTTATGATAATAAAACAAAAAAAACTTGCGTAGATTGATTGCAGCAGTATTTACTTTGTTTTTGTTTTACTTGAATAAATTTAAAAACATAATATTTAAGAAACTTGTGTGAATTTTTCAATTTTGAAATCTATAGTTTTTAATATAATAATTTGCTTTTATTATTTTAGTTTTAAGGTTAGAACTATCGTTGTTTACATTCTATATTGTAGTATGTAAGATTAAATTAATCAAAAGATAAGTTTATAAAACAAAAATATTTCAAAAGTTTGTCGGATAATTTTTAAAACTGGGCTAAATAAAAAGTTTAGCTCGTGATTATTTTAGTTTAATCAACAGTCGTTTTAGTTATAATCATTAATATTTGTTAACAAAACATAAAACCTCTAAATTTTGGTCTCACATAACCACTATTTATCAGCTTAATGAGGCTTTTAATAATATTAAAAACTAAGATTTTTATGCACAATTTACAATAGCTTGATATAAAACTAGGTTTAACCTTCCTTTGACTTTACTAAGCTGTTTTAGAAATTGCTGTATGAAAATTTTTCAAATGCACTCTTGAGACAACTAAAAATAAGTGTTAGTACTTAAATTGAGTTAAACTTCTGAAGTTGAACTTTATTTTAATTATCAATAAAACTTTCAAGTATTAAAACACTTTAAAACGTTTAATTACTGTTATTACTGTTTTTTTATTAAGATTTCTATAAGCTTTTAACTGCATGTGTTCTTTTACAGTTTTGAATATGACAGCTGGTTTATGTGAAAAGAGTTTCGCGCTAACTTTTTTGAGTTTGTGTAATATTTTGTATAAAAAAATAAGAGGGAGTATGTTTCTGTTTTCACATGATAATAAAAATGACGGTAAAATCCATGTTGGTAAAAATAATACTGTTTAAAAACTAGTGACATTTTAAGTACCACTTACAACTTAACATAAATATGTTTTTTATTTTTAAATGGTTTGTAAAACTTAAAGCTATTCGTATCTTAACTCTGATTCTTTTTTTTAAAGTTAAATGAAATGTTAAACAAGGGTTTACAACATATTAACTTAATTATCGGTATTTTTTTTTGTTTCTACTAAGTAGTTTTTTATATCTTTGTACAACTACGTCATATTTAGTTTTAATATTTTTTATCTCAGCATTCAAAACTGTGTAACATTTTATTTAACGTTTGAAAAGCATCAGAGATAAGAATCGGAAATTTTTAAGTTCTGTAAAATTTTTTTAAATTTATATTTATGTTAAGTTGCAACAGGTACTTAAATACAACAAAGATCCTTCAGACAATATTATTGGTGACTTTTTAACTTAAAGCTTTTTATTGTTACACTATATCTGTTTTTGGGCTGAAAATAATTTTACTTGTCAATTAAAGGAGGAAACTTTACCATTTTTAGTTTTATTATTACTAAATAAAGTTTTGCTCACTGTGATAAGCTCTTATAATCTACGCTGGAAAGAGTAGTAAAATTTGTTTTTATCAAAATTTAGAAACAAAGTAAGATAAAGATCAGCTTTTTCAAACTAGATTACTTTTAGAAACTTTTACTTGTGTCCTTAATATTTATTTTATTCCTTAAGTATAAACTACTACAAAGTAAAATACTCTTTATGTTAAACTTAAAAAGTTTAACATAAATTTTAAGTTCATTTAAAGTAGATTATTTTATTAAGTAATAATGATTTGTGCGAGGAGTTTTACATACTAAAAAAATGAATCAAAGTTTATTCTTAACAAGTAACGGTTAATAAAACTTCTATTTCTATCACTTACTTTTGATGACCAAGATAAGTTTATAGCTTGTTTCAAACCTGTTTTTAATGTTTTAATAATTATAAACTAAAGTATGTATTAATAATTTCATTTGTTCGATCAATACTTCAGGCTTATTTTATGAGGTGACCAAAATTGTACTTTTTCAGCCAATATTCATGTTAACTTTTGCTTGTCTTTTATATAAAAATTTGAAAAAAGATTCAATTTATGTATACTTTTACTATTAATAGGTTTCACAGCCATCATTACAACAATTTAGCAAGTTTAGTTTTAATAATATTATTTAAAGTATGAGTTAGCTGTGAAAAAACTGGTTACATGATAGTTCAAATTCCAACATTCAAATTCTTAGAAAAAAAAGTTTGTAAGGCCTAATCTCGAAAAGTATATTTTTAAAATAAAAAAACGGTTTTAAGTCTATTAATTATAATTATGGTATAAAAATTAAACTAAGTTTAAAACTATTACAAGTGAAATTTAAACATTACTAAAATAAGTATATTTTGAAACTTATTAGTCATATCTCTACAGATATTCAAAACTTTGCAAAATAAAATTAATGGTGAAAAGGTATCAATTATATTACAAACGTTTTTTTTTTTAATATATTTTATTTTATAATTTGTAGCCATTTCTGAAAAATTTTAATAATTTGAGTTGTTGGAATTTGAATTGTCAGAATTTGAATTTTCGTGCACCCAAAAAAATTATCTATCGTTTGAAGTTTATTTACAACTTTTTCTACTGATATTATTTAGTTATTTACTAAACGAATAAAAAGATTTAAAGGTACAGTAACCTCTCGCTTATTTACGCACATTGTGTCCACAGAAAAAGTGCGTAAAGATATGAGAGATCGTAAAGAAACGAAAGGTACCAAATATACTCACTAAAATGGCTGTTTTTTAATATTGCTTCTAGTTAAAAGCAGACTGGGCACTTTCCCACTTTTAACAATTTGTTTACTTTATTTATAAATATAAAAACAACAGAAAAAACTATACATAAATAAAAAAAGGATTTGAATTTCTATAGATTAATAATACGAGTAGAAATAATTTTACTATTTCAATAATAAGTAGAGGTTAGCTTTATCTTTATTTATATGTGACATTTATATTCTATTCTACTTAGCAAATTCAATTTATAATTAAGCATTTCTTTACAATTTTAAAATGGTGTTTATTAATATATAATGCAAGACTGCTGTATTATTTCTTTGTGTTTTAAAACCTCATTATACTTTCATTATTAAAAACAGTCATTTTTATTTCAGAATTTTGATCTAATATCTTATTGTTTACAAAATTTCTGATATACTGAGGTATAACTATATGTTCATCAATTAGTCAAGGAACATAAATTTACAAAGTCTAAAGATATAGAGAGGTGTGTTAGCATTCAAAAACATATTTTAATTTAAAAATATACATTAAACCTAATTAGTGCAACTTTAAAAAAAATAAAATTTTTATTTTCAGAAATTTATGAAATGCGTAACTAAACGAAAGTGCGTAACGTCACGAGTGCGTAAAGATGCGAGAGGTTACTGTACATATACTTGTGCGTATCTGGCTTTTCAAAAGCTATGATCAGTGCCGATATTTGGGTAAACAAAAATACCAGTGTTTTAGTGGTACAATAAAATAGTGTCAATGTAGTTTGTTAGATCTATGTAGTTTGTAAACTCTATATAAATTATTTGAACTAAATCAGCAATAAAAGTTAAAATATTGTTTTATCTAAAATTACATAGCAGTGATTTTTATTTGTATAAACTATGAAACTATAAGTAGCTACATGATATATTAAATTAAATATCTAAAATTTTAAGATAGAATATTATTTTATTTAACCAAATCTAATATATAAAAACCTTATGAATAAACTTCTACTAAAGTTGTATTAGAGAATAATCTTTTCAATAAATGTATATTTTATTTACATGTTGATAAAATAGTCTTTTTTACTTTTTGAATACTGTTTTATCAAACAACTCTATTTGAGTTAAAATTTTAAAATGGTTATAAAGCAAAAAAAAATAAGTTTTTACTTTCATTCAATTTGCAGTAAACTCAACATTAAGTATAATTTAATTTAAACAACACCACAAACACTGGTTTTGTGTTCGATTCTAGCTGTTCGAATGAAATTTTCAAATAAACAGCGCAGTGTGCTGGTTGTTCAAAATCACTTCAGTTAGCGATCAATTTTCAATTGAAAGCTGTTTTTAGAGTTTCAATACTTTATTAAAATCTTTTATAATACCAATTGTTAGAGTTGTTTTACTTTGTTTGAGTTTGTTAATTTAGATTTCAAAATTAGATTATTAGCATTTTAATAAAAAATTGTCTTAAAGTAGGATTGGCAATTTTTCTAGTCTGTGGGTATTTGAAAATTGTACATAGAGTACAATTCAAATTATTTATAGTAAAAATATATTTTTTTTAGTTAGCACAAGTTTTTTTTTATAATATAAAGTAATTTTGCTGGTCTTACATTACTCACTCCAAGGCGTAAACTATGACCTTGATGCGTTGTAAATAAATAAATTATAACATTTTATGATTGACAACAAGCCGTTTTAATCTAATAGCTAGCTTGATATCAAATAAGCATAAAATATCAATTTACAGTAGATTATACCTTGAATTGCTAGAGAACGGTCACACTAAAACATATAAATAATTTTGATTAAATGCTGAATTAATCATAATAAAAAAAAGAAATTTAACTTGCGTAGATTAATTAGAGCAGTATTTACTTTGTTTTTGTTTTACTTGAATAAATTCAAAAGCATAATTTATAGGAAACTTGTGTGTAATTTATAAACTTCCAAACCTATAGTTTTTAGTATAATAATTTGTTTTTATTATTTTAGTTTCAAAAGTTAGAACTATCGTCGTTTATATTCTATATTATATATTGTTTATTGAACGACAAAAAAAGCGCTCAAAATATTTTGTCTTAAGACATGGTGCACGAAAAAACCTTTCGGTTATCGAGTCGCACACCACGGATACCTTTTAATGTCTTGTCCAGGACTTTCTTATAGTATATAAGATTAAGTTAATCAAAAGATAAGTGTATAAAACAAAAGTATTTCAAAAGTATTTCGGATACTTTTTAAAACTGGGCTAAATAAAAAGTTTAGCTTGTGATTATTTTAGTTTAATCAACAGTCATTTTAGTTATAATCATTGATTTTTGTTAGCAAAACATAAAATCTCTAAATTTTGGTCTCACATAACCACTATTTATCAGCTTAATGAGGCTTTCGATAATATTAAAAACTAAGATTTTTATTCCAATTTACAAAAGCTTGATATAAACTAGGTTTAACCTTCCTTTGACTTTGTTAAGCTGTTTTAGAATTTGCTGTATGAAAATTTTTCAAGTGCACTCTTGAGACAACTAAAAACAAATGTTATTACTTAAATTAAGTTAAATTTCTGAAGTTGAACTTTGTTTTAATTATCAATTAAACTTTCAAGTGTTAAATCACTTTAAAACGGTGAACTACTGTTAATACTGTTTTTTACTAAGACTTTATAAATTTTTAAATTCATGTTCTTTGACAATTTTGAAAATGACAACTGGTTTAAGTTAAAAGAATTTCGCGCTAACTCTTTTGAGTTTGTGTAATAGTTTGCATACAAAAAAAGAGGGAGTATGTTTCTGTTTTCACATGATAATAAAAATGACGGTAAATCCATATTGGTAAAACTAATACTGTTGAAAAAGTAGTGACATTTTAAGTACCACTTTCAATTTAACATATATTTTTCATTTTCAAATAATTTGTAAAACTTAAAGCTTTTCGCATCTTATCTCTGATTCTTTTTTAAAAGTTAAACGAAATATTAAACAAGAGTTTACAATATATTAACTCAACTATCGGTATTTTTTGTTACTACTAGCATGTTTTTTATAACTTTTTACGACTACGCCATAGTTACTTTTAATATTCTTTATCTCTGGATTCAAAACCGTTTAACATTTCATACAACTTATGAAAAACAATCAGAGATAAGAATCAAAAAGCTTTAAATCTACAAAATTTCTGAAAATGAAATTTATATTTATGTTAAGTAGCAACTGGTACTTAAATATAACAAAGTTCCTTCAGACAATAGAATTGGTGACATTTGAACTTAAAGCTTTTTATTATTACACTATATCTGTTTTTGAGCTGAAAACAATTTTACTTGTCATTAAAAGGAGCAAACTCTACCGTTTTCAGTTTGATTATTACAAAATAAAGTTTGCTGACTGTGATAAGCTGTTAAATTGATGCTGCAAAATGTGTTTTTTATAAAAATTTGGAAACAAAGAAAGATAAATTTTAGGTTTTTTAAACTAGATTACTTTTAGAAACTTTTACTCGTATCCTTAATATTTATTTTATTCTTTAAGTATAAACTACTACAAAGTAAAAGACTCTGTAATAAGTCTTTTAAAAGTTTTTTCAAAATGGATAAGCCGATGTACTGTTCTTGTACTGTTGTAATTCATTAGCCTCTTTGTTATTATCCAACGCATACCTTATTTCAGTAACATTTGTAAATACTTCAACAATTTTTAAATTAAATCTTTTTAAGAATGAGAAATTATAAACAAAAAATAAATGGAATCCGGATACGGCTTACTTGATTTTATAAATAATATTAACATTTATGAAATATTGATAATTTATTCTTTTAGGTTACACTAGTTTAAATTTAATACTTTTAAGTTGTTCTAAAATATAATACTTTTGTATCACTAGTTTTTAGTTAGTTTTTTAACTTCAAATTATAAAAAATGCAATTTGAACACAGCGTTTTCGGGCTAAAAAGTGAGTACCTATTTGGTAGGTTACCGTATTAAATAGAATTATTAAAGCTAGTTAGTGAAAAAATTATTTATTTACAACTTTAAAGTGCAATTTTTTCTCTCCAAAAAGGGATTTAATTTATGAAGATTGTTTTTATCTCACAGTTGGTCTTCAAATAGTTTTTACAAACTTTAAATCTATTAGCAACAGCAGCTAGTTTTTTTTCTAGGGTGAAAATAGACATTTTGTTTAAACTTGATAATTTTTTAAAGGCTTACAACCAAGTTTTCAGTAAAGCTAGAAACCTAAATGTTTTCCATTTTGTTTTTTGTGTAATTCAACCACTGTTCTCCATTGTATAAAATTTTCGCACTTTTTAAAATAAAAGCTTTTAAATTAAGAAATGTGTATAGGTTGTACACTTTTATAATCTTCCGTTATAATCTAATAGCTAGCTTGATATAAAATAATCAAATTACAAAATAAGCAAATAAATTTTTCAAACTGGCACTAAAAATAACAAAAGAAAGTATAACTAGCAATTCAGAGACAAAATCACTTCAGTTAGCGATCAATTTTCATTTGAAAGCTGTTTCTAGAGTTGCAATACTTTATTAAAAGCCTTTTTAATACCAATTGTTAGAGTTGTTTTACTTTGTATGAGTTTGTTAATTTAGATTTCAAAATTAGATTATAAGCATTTTAATAATTAATATTAATAAATAATCAACTTTTCTAGTCTGTGGGTATTTGAAAATTGTACATAGAGTAAATTCAAATTATTTATAGTAAAAGTATATATTTTTTTAGTTTGCACAATTTTTTTTTTATAAAGTAAAATAATTTTTCTGGTCTTACATTACTCACTCCAAGGCGTAAACTATGTACTTAATGCGTTGAAAATAAATAAATTATAACATTTTATTGATTATTTTAGTTTAATCAACAGTCGTTTTAGTTATAATCATTAATATTTGTTAACAAAACATAAAACCTCTAAATTTTGGTCTCACATAACCACTATTTATCAGCTTAATGAGGCTTTCAATAATATTAAAAACTAAGATTTTTATGCTTAATTTACAATAGCTTGATGTAAAACTAGGTTTAACCTTCCTTTGACTTTACTAAGTTGTTTTAGAAATTACTGTATAAAAATTTTTCAAATGCACTCTTGAGACAACTAAAAATAAGTGTTAGTACATAAATTGAGTTAAACTTCTGAAGTTGAACTTTGTTTCAATTATCAATCAAACTTTCAAGTATTAAAACACTTTAAAACGTTTAATTACTGTTATTAGTGTTTTTTTTTATAAAGATTTCTATAAGCTTTTAACTGCATGTGTTCTTTTACAGTTTTGAATATGAGAACTGGTTTATGTGAAAAGAATTTTGCGCTAACTTTTTTGAGTTTGTGTAATAGTTTGTATAATGTTTTTGTTTTCACATGATAATAAACATGACGGTAAAATCCATGTTGGTAAAATTAATACTGTTTAAAAACTAGTGACATTTTAAGTTCCACTTAAAACTTAACATAAATATGTTTTTTATTTTTAAATGGTTTGTAAAACTTAAAGCTATTCGTATCTTAACTCTGATTCTTTTTTTTAAAGTTAAATGAAATGTTAAACAAGGGTTTACAACATATTAACTTAATTATCGGTATTTTTTTTTGTTTCTACTAAGTTTTTTATATCTTTGTACAGCTACGTCATATTTAGTTTTAATATTTTTTATCTCAGCATTCAAAACTGTGTAACATTTTATTTAACTTATGAAAAAGAATCAGAGATAAGAATCGGAAATTTTTAAGTTCTGTAAAAATTTTTTAAATTTATATTTATGTTAAGTTGCAACAGGTACTTAAATACAACAAAGATCCTTCAGACAATATTATTGGTGACTTTTTAACTTAAAGCTTTTTATTGTTACACTATATCTGTTACACTGAAAATAGACATTTTGTTTAAACTTGATAATTTTTTAAAGGCTTACAACCAAGTTTTCAGTAAAGCTAGAAACCTAAATGTTTTCCATTTTGTTTTTTGTGTAATTCAACCACTGTTTTCCATTGTATAAAATTTTTGCACTTTTTAAAATAAAAGCTTTAAAATTAAGAAATGTGTATTGGTTGTACACTTTTCAGATTTTTATTTATACTACTCAAGTTATAAACCTTGGTGTGTATAAATAGTTAATGTTATTATCTACTTCTAATTCTTGTTAATTTTTTTTATATTAGGTAAAGTTTGGGTCATATGGTTTTTTAATATAAAAAGATAAGTATATTGAATTTGATTTTTACTGAAAATTCTCTTATGTTCTTTGTTTAAAGAAATCAGGTCGGCACCTTTTTAGTAATTCATTTTACTCTTGATTTTTCTAGATAGTTTGAATTTTACAAAATATTGCTTGATTTCCCTCAAAGACACCAATAAAAATCATTAAAAAATTAAATTTGATTTACTTTTCAAAAAAATTGTTTCAAATGTTTTTCAAACTATGTAATTTTTAATTGCAGAGCAAACCCTTTATTTTGAATTTTGTATTTTTCTGAACAGCCTAAAAAATGTGTAAATATGATAGCGTGTTTAGAACATTTTAGTAATTGAAGTTCTTACAAAAGTTTAATTTATAGTGTTTTAAAATTACAGTTTTAACCAAACTCTCGTAATACTCAGTCGTTTGTGATAGTCGTTTAAAAAGCATCAGAGATAAGAATCGGAAATTTTTAAGTTCTGTAAAAGATTTTTAAATTTATATTTACGTTAAGTTGCAACAGGTACTTAAATACAACAGAGTTCCTTCAGACAATAGTATTGGTGACATTTTAACTTAAAGCTTTTTATTATTACACTATATCTGTTTTTTGGCTGAAAATAATTTTACTTGTCAATTAAAGGAGGAAACTTTACCATTTTTAGTTTGATTATTACTAAATAAAGTTTTGCTGACTGTGATAAGCTCTTATAATCTACGCTGAAAAGACTAGTAAAATTTGTTTTTTATCAAAATTTAGAAACAAAGAAAGATAAATTTTAGATTTTTCAAACTAGATTACTTTTAGAAACTTTTACTCGTATCCTTAATATTTATTTTATTCCTTAAGTATAAACTACTACAAAGTAAAATACTCTATAATAAGTGTTTTAAAAGTTTTTCAAAATAGATAAGCCGATTTACTGTTAAAAATATTTTTTTTTAATCGAGTAATATTAAGTTTTTAAACGTTACTCAAGATACCATTTTAGACTTGTTTAAGACTCGTGTATATATTTAAATAAGTTTAAAGTACAGATGGCTGTGTAGGTCTCTAACAAATAAATGTTGATTATATGACTTAAACTACTTAAAACTATAAAATTAAACTAATTAACTATTGTACTTTAGTGGCTTTTAAATTATTAAGGACTTTCAAATTTAAAATTGTTTTTTTTTTCATAAGCATATTATTAATTGTTTAAAAACGACGAAGTTTTGTACAAACTTTAATATGATTTGTCTAAATTGGAGCTTATTTTGTTATTAAGGTACCAAGTTGTTGTTTTTTATCCTAAAAAATTTAAAAATAAAACAATAAAGAAACATGTTTTTAAACCATTTTAACTTTGTTTTGTTCAATTGCTATGAAAAGTAGATTTGGAAAACTTTTATCTAGTATACTTTTTTTTATTCTTTTTGTTTTGGCTGCGTGTTGTGATGCTCAGTTTGTTAAATGTTTTGTTTAAAATTATAAGTTTATGAAAGGTTTTTTGTTCGTTATATACTATTATAGTTTATTCCTACTAGTTTTAGAACAGAACACTGTGTGTGTATTTTTTATGTTTAAAATAACCTTTTAGACTTTCTCATATATAAACAAGATATATTTGTGTTATACAAACGAAGATTATAAAATTACGTTTTAATATGATTATTTTCCTTAAATTTTGTATCAGTTATATCTCAGCACTTCGAAAATAAAATACTGAATCTTAAGTAAAGCCTAAGTCTATCATCTTGAAATTTAATTAAATTTCATAATAAATACAAAAATCAAGCAAAACTATAATTTTTTTTATCCTATTAAATTAAAATAAACTTTCATTGTGTTTTATCATCTTTTCAAACTGTTTGAGAAATTATAGGTTTTTTTTAATTATGTTTCTTTACGTTTATGTACAAATTTTTGTTTTGTTATGAGTTTTTGATCACAAACAAGCATCGAAAACGAAATTAAAATATTTAATTAGCCTCTTTGTTATTATCCAACCCTTACCTTATTCCCGTATCATTTGTAAATACTTCAACAATTTTTAAATTAAATCTTTTTAAGAATGAGACATTATAAACAAAAAATAAATGGCTGTTTTGTTTTAAAATTGAAAGGTAAAATTCTATAGACAAAAATCTAAATAAATCTTAATTGTTTTTAGTACTACTGACATCTAACTTACGAACTTACTTTGTTTTGGAAATTTTAAATACTTGATGGTGAAACACGGGTACTTTCAGGGTAATACCCAGTTGAAATAACAAATTCTTGTCATGTTGAATTGAACTTTTATAAACTATGGGCTGGTATTTAATTGGTAGAAAATTTATCAAACCATAAATATTTACTAGCATAATAGTTAGGTCATAATAAGTTTTACAGCTACAGTAAGCTTTTTGACCTCGTGTAGATTTTAACCTAAAATACACAAGAAATCCACTCATCTAAAATGGAAAAGTTCTAAGTATTGCAAGTAAGCGATATTATGTGTAAATTATACAACAATAATAGATATTTTAACTTCAGAACAACCTAAAGTGTTTGAAGAAATATTGTATAATATTTATTACTTATTATCAAAAGTCTTAATTGTTAAAAAAATGACATTTTAAACTACAATTATAAAATTCAAAGTGATAACTCAACAATTTTGTTAAATTACTTGAGTCTAACATTGGGGATTGTTTTTATCTCACAATTAGTTTTTAAATAAACTTTACAAATTAAAAAAGCCATTAACAATAGCAACTAGTTTTTTTCTAGGATATGAATAGAAACTTTGTTTAAATTTTATAATTTATTAAAAGTTTACAACTAAGTTCTCAATAAAGTTAGAAGTAAGCTTTAATAAAAACAAGAAAATTTTATTTTTAATATTGTTGTTTGTGTAGTTCAACCACTGTTTTCCATTGTTTATTTTCTTTTACTTTTTAAATATAAAAGTTATTGAATAAAAAAAACATATAGGTTGTACACTTTAAAAATTTTTATTTTTAATACACAAGTTATAAACCTTGGTGTGTATTAACAGTTGATGTTATTATTTATTTTTAATTGTTAATAAAATGTTTTTTATAAAGGGTAAAATTTGAGACATATGTTTTTTACAAGAAAAAAGATATGTATTTTGTGTGTAATTTTTATTCTAATGTTTAGTTTTTAAAGAAATCAGTTCAGGTCCTCATCTAGTAATTAATTTCACTATGAATTTCTCTAGATAGTTTGAACTTTACAAAACATAACTGGATATCCTTAATAAAATTAAAAAATAAACATTAAAAAATGAAACTTAATTTACTTTTGACAGAAATGTTTCAATTACTTTTTTAAACCAAAGACCTTTTTAAAGTTTAGTACGAACCTTGTAAATTAGTTTTTGTATTTTTCTAAATAATCTAAATAGTATGTAAATATTATAAGAGTTTTTAGAACATTTTACAGATTGAAATTATTTTAAAAGTTAATTAATGGTGTTTTAAAGGTACAGTTTTTGCAAAAATCTTATCAATTTAAAATTAAAGGTTTGCCAAAAAACCTGATATCCTGGAAAAACATGAAGTCCTGGAAAAACCTGAAATTTGATACTTTAGGTTAAAAAAACCTGGAAAAACCTTGAGTTTGAGAAATTAAAGAAAAACCTGGAATTTTAAACAAAAATCAATAAACAAAACTTTTAATTTTGAACAATTTTACTTGTTAGGTAATTAAATTTATATATAACACAAAAAATCTAATCTATAGATTGAAATGTTAATCAAAAACACATTTAAAGAAACTTGACAATAAATTTTGAGGTTGTTGTTTTAAGACAGTTTTCAACTAGAGTTAAGTTTTAAGACCTTTAACCAGGGTTGCTACACACTCAGGGAACTCAGGGAATCTCAGGGAATTTTCAAACTGTAGAAAATCTCAGGGAATCTCAGGGTAACTCAGGGAATTTTGGCATTTTTCTTTTAACTCAGGGAAACTCAGGGAAGTTTTGATTTTTTCTCTAAATTTCAGGGAAGTTTTTGAAAATCTCAGGGAAATTTTTTTCTAGATCTAGAATGAGGTTTAGATAATCCAGTTTCAATATTTTTTTCAAAAGTAGTAATTTTTATTATTTAAGTGGTTATTTAGAATTTTTTTAGCCTTGCGGCTAGTTCTTCAATATTCTTAGTATTAACATTGTAGTTTTTTTAAGTTTTAAATTTAAGTAAAATCAAACAGTTTAGAGAAATGAAAGTTGTTGTTAACTATTCATTGAAAAGTTCTAATAAACTTTTTATTTTTATTTACTTATGTAGTTTAAAAAACACTATGTTGTACTATTACTTCTTATTTTTTAAATAATAAAGTTGTTTGTTATTTGTTTACAACTACTTGTTTTCAGTAAAAAAAATTAAAATAAATACAGATTAGTGTTGTATTACTTTTGTTAAAAAAATAGAGGTTAACAAGAGTCCTTGAGGCTATTTTTGTGCTTCACAATGGCCAGGCAAGTGTTGAACAGGGCTTTAGCTTAAATAAGGAAGTAAAATCAACTAATATGGGAGAGATGACAAGAAGGTCCCGAAGAATGATCAAAGATCATCTATATGCAAACAGTCTAGAACCAAGCATAGTTGAACTAAGTTCTGAATTGTTAAAATTTGTAAAATCTTCTAGGGCCCAATATTTAGCATATCTTGAGCAACAGCGCTTTGCTAAAAATGTTCCAAATAAAGGTGATGCTTTGAGCAAGTTAGGAGAACAAAAAAGTAAACTTACAAAGCAACTCAAATGTTTGAATGAAGACTATGACAAATATACTGCAGATGCCAACAAACAGTCTGATTTAGAAGCAATGAAAGAATTATTAGCAAGAGGAATAGCTGCTAAGGACAACGCAAATAAACTTGAAAATAAAATTAAAACTATTGATTTAGAAATTGCATACTTAAAAAAACAGTATTAAGATTTTTTTATTAGGTAATGTGAAATTGTTTTAAAATAAAAATTATGTTTTCAGTTATTTAAAATAGATTGTGTATGAACATCTAAAAGACATAAAAAAAGTTTTAATTTTAGATTATTTTGTATCACTTGTTAGTTATTAATTTGTACTTTGATATGAGATATTTCTTTAGCTATTTCTTTAAACTTTCTTTTTGCAGGTTTTTTTACAATAATGTTAAGCTTTTAAGTTTTATTTACTGCATTCAGAACAGTTGCTAGGAAAGACATACAAGTCATAATGAAGTTATTATGTATGCATTTAAGTGAGTTCTTCATGTGAAATTATTATTATATATAATTAAATTTTGTCGATTAAAATGTCAAACAAATTAAACTTTATTCTTTTATGTAGAAAGTTAACTAACAAGTTTACACAAAGTTGTGCAAAAATTTAGTTTTTAATTATTAATTGGTTTAAACCTTTTAAGATTGAGTTTTTGAAAACAGTTTTTTTCATAAATTTAATGCAGAAGCATACACATACAACCTTCCTTTTATTATTAAAGATGAAAAATGAGAATGAGGTATTAATAATTTGTGTTAGAAGAGAAATTTTTTTTTTTAAGATTTGAGAAATACTCAGGGAAATTTAAGGTTACTCAGGGAAATTTTTGGTCACTCAGGGAAGATTTTTTGGCTCAAAGAATGGCAATCCTGTTTAACTTAATTTTATTCCAAAAAAAGACCCAAAAACTAGTACTTTTGAAGACCTGAAAGAAGTTAAGAAAATCTGGAAAAAAAATCTTTAAAAAAAATTAGCAATCCTGCATTAAGAAAAGATTATAATTAAAAAAAAGGTTTTTGAATATATAAAAAAAATCTGTCAAAAAACATGTTTTGATTGTTGTTTTAATTAAAGGATTCTTTTATAAAAAAAAGGAAATTACTAATTTAAAACCATAAGTTTTTTTTTAAGTGTTATAGAATTCTATACAATAATGATTTTTTAAATCTTAATTTGAAATTTTTTACCAATCACTAAGTCATTAAGAATATAGCCAGCAATCAAAAAATGTCAAGTTTCTTTTTTATAAAAAATGCTTTTTGTTTTAAATTTCTTGGCTTTCAAACTAATGTTTACAAGTGTTTACTTAACTAAAAAGTTGTTAAAGAATAACACCTAAAGGATTAAAAGCGTTAATTTAAAATAACAAACATTAAAAGTATGTTTTAAATGAACCAGGTTGTAATCATACCAAAAAACATTAAGCGTATAATTAAAATTTAAAACAAATACATATTATATTGTTTTTATGCTACATACACAAATTTAAAAAATGTTAGTTATTTCTGTTGTAGTTTTAAAGTTTTTTCGTATGAATTATTTTTTCAATTTTCCTATTAAATGAAAAGGTTTTACTAAATCAGCTTGTATCTAACAGTTTAAAACTTTTTTAGCTTATCATTAATTGACTATAATGTTACTCTTTCTAAATTTACATAAAAAAATTGGCTTATTTCTAAATGTCCTAAATTTTTTCATCCCCTTCAGTAAATGTTATATTAGAACTATTTTTTAATTTACAAAGATTTAAGTATTAGATGTAAGCTGATTAATAACTTTTTTTTAAACATTTGTAAAAAAAGTTCATTGAAAACGTTTTCTACCAATTTTTTTTAACTTTTTCAGCAAATTTAAAAAGAAAAGTTGATTATTCATTTACAAAAATGGCGTCGCCTTCTGATTCCAAAAAAGATCCTGAAGTCGGAATGTATAAAAGAGAGACTGCGAGATTTGTACTAATAGATCAATTGAAGAATTTATCATTATTGCAACAAGAAAAGGCAATAGCTAAATGGGCCCAAATGGACTTTTACCCGGACTTTGATTTCTCGGAAACGACTTTTCCGCTTCCCGAGCCGCTAGATTCCAAACACGACCTGATGTCGGCAACGAAGGAGGCCATCCCCGCTCTCTTCACCTCGCAGGCGTCCGTTGCCGTTTCTCATCTCATCAGAGTGGCTTACTCTTTGTCAATTGAAGGTTCTACGGTCCGTGAGAGATCCAAGAAGGTTGTTGAAGACCTAAAGGCCAGTGCAAGCGAAAGCAAGCCTTCGTAATTAGAAGTTGACGCAACTTCAGATTCACAACATTGCG
The DNA here is from genome assembly GCF_965202585.1 of Thalia democratica. Classification (NCBI taxonomy): domain Eukaryota; kingdom Metazoa; phylum Chordata; class Thaliacea; order Salpida; family Salpidae; genus Thalia; species Thalia democratica. Next base: position 21,128,027 of record NC_139173.1, on the reverse strand, counting down.
GTCCGCTTCTTGATGCCCTGACGGAGGAAAATCTTTTGCACCACGTTTTTGGGATAATCAACACGCTTTCGCTGCTGGTCAAAATGGACGAGCCCGCTTTCAAGAACTACGCTGAGAGAAGATTCAAAAGCGGGGCTAGAGCGAACGGACTCGCCGCCCTTACAAATTTATTCCCGCCATTTTTTACAACTCAAACATTCTTCAGCTTAAAAAACGCTGTAAACCGTGGCTCTGAAACCTGTAAGCAGATGTACCTCCTCTACCTCGTGCAGCTCGACGCCCCTTCGACGAGGAAGAGCGCCGAGGCCTTCGGAGCGTCGCGACTGACTTGCCACAAGATGATCCTGCCGTCCCTGTTCGTTCAGACCTGCGACTCGTTGAACTGGCAAGCTATTGAAAGCGCTCGACTACTGGCCGTTCGAACGCGGAAGCAGAAAAGTGAACGATTTTCTGAAGATCCTCAACGGCAAGAAGACGTTGGTTGGAAGGTACTCAATTTTATTGTCGGGAATCCTGCCTGACAATTGCAATTATTCTTCAAACTATCTAACCGTCAAGGAGAACCCTGATATTATTGAAATGCTTAAAAAAATCAACATTCAGTGCGGCAACGACAGCGTCTCCGGGATAAAAGGCACGAAGCAAGCTCATCGGATCGACACGAGATTCGTCGAGATGATTGTGGCAAGGAGGGAACGAGGAGTTAAGAAGGAGATCACTCTGTTTTCCAGTTACGAGCTGTGAAAAAAGGATCTTTGATATAAATCTTAAACTTGTTCGTAGATAGCTTAAACATGTAAAAAGTAGTTTTTATGCTGTATAGGTTTATAAATAAAAAAGTTAGTAGTTATCTTGTTGTTTTACGGTTGACAACTGTTTAGTTTAAAATAAGTCTAAAAAATTTTTAAAAAGAAGTCTTTGTTTTAAAACTAATTTAGTTGTTGCTCATCTGGTTTCATTAAACTGTTCTACTAGTACCGTTTGTTTTATCATATATTTGAAATTTAAATTATAAGTATTCTGTTACGAAATAGTTTAAAATTGTTTATGTTGGGAGTTGTATACATATTTTAATATTATTATTATTGAAGTTTATTGTGCGAAGATGGACTCTGGCATTAAAACCTGAGCCGCTTAAACAATACACACGAAAAAAGAAACAAACAAGCAACATTCAATAAAAATTGAATAACTAAACATAACATAGTAAAAAATTACAAACAAATAGTCCTGTATGATCAATTATAACCTAGTTTGCACAAAAAACAAAACGAAATAAATTCACACACAAAAACTTATGCATTGACTATAAAAGATTACACATTTACAAAAATTATATATAACAACTTATAATCTGTAGAGGGAAGGCGTAGGGAAGAAAAAAATATTCTTAGTGATACTAATATTTTGAAATTAATTTTTATTCGATAATCACTGTATTTTACTCGTGTTTACATTGTTTAAATCTTTTTTTTTTTGTTTTAATTAAAAATGTTCCACCCTCCCACACGAAACCACATCCTGCGGTAACCTATTCCACATATTTATTGCTCTGCAGAAAAAAGGATTTTGACACTAACTGTTATTAAAATTATATTTACATTTTATTTTTTTATCATTTCCTCTCAAATTATAATTGGTCTAAGAAAAAGCAAAAAACTGATGAAAAATTCTTTATATTTACCATTAACAATTTTAAAAAGTGTTATCAAGTCAAAATGTCATCTTCTATACTCTAGAGCAGTGCTTCTGAAATGGGGTTCCGCGGAACCCTAGGGTTCCGCGACGCCTCTCAGGGGTTCCGCAAAGCCTTTCGAAATTAAAAAAAAAATTTTAAAGAAAAAAAAACATAAATCATAAAACTTCAAAAACAATGGAACACATAAAATGGAAAACATATATAGTTATAGCATTCATTGATCTGCTTAGTGTCTATCTAGCGGTGGGACTTTTAATGGGTATTCATTATTAATAGGTGTCCTGGTTGCCCAAATTTTTTGAACTTCTATTTTTAGTGAAGTCATGAAAATACTGGTATTATCACTAAAGCAAACAATGTAGGAGCAATCAAAACAAATTCTAAATGTTTACACAACAAAACTAAATAACAAATCTTTTTTAGAAACTTATTTCTGGTATATTATATTTTTCCAAATGCTGTAAAAATGTTCAAAAAGATGTCTATTAGCTTGATTTAAAATTTAATATGTATAAAAGCTTACTTTTTACTTAAAAAATGCTACTATAATTTAAAAAAAATCTGGCCAGGCCTATAAAATTTTAACAGAAATTGAATTTTAAATAGTTTTTTTAAACTTACATGATAAAAAATGATACTCTAATTTTTAAAAGTTGTGGCCAGGTCTTTAAAGTTTAACAGAAATTGAATTTGAAACAATTTTTTAAATTTACATGATAAAAATGTTTAAATGTCTGTGTGTTAGCAAAGTTTTAAAGTTTGTTATTTAAGTAATTGCTTTTTCTGTTTAATTATTATAACTCGATGATATTTTTTTTGATTATCATTTATAAAAAAAACTTCTGTTGAAGTAATGAAATGTGTCGAAAATTATTTCATCAGCAAGGGTTTAGAGTGGAATAAATGTGTCGGCATTTATACTGACGGTGCAGCGTCTATGGCTGGGTCCAAAAATGGTGTAGTGAGGAAAATGAAGGATAAAGCAGTTAAAGCTAAATAAATACATTGTTTTTTACATATAGAAAATTTGGCAACAAAACATCTTCCTTCTTGTTTACAAGAAGTTCTCTCAGCGTCGATTAAAACTGTTAATTTTATAAAGAAAAGTGACACAAAGGCCAGATGTCTCAAAGACCTATAAGAAAGTTTAGATGCTGAACATCTGTGACTTCTTTATCACAACGAAGATCGCTGGCTGTCGAAGAGGCGGACACTGGTTCGTCTCGTTGAATTAAAGAAGCAGGTGTTCATCTTTCTTAATGATTAAGGCTCAGAATTAGTGAAGTTTTTTGAAGATGATGTTTATTGGCCAGGCTAGCTTATCTCACCGATATTTTTGAAGAATTGAACGCTTTGAACTTAAGCATACAAGTGAAGCAAAATTCCATTTTTGCCATGACAGACAAGAATGAGGCGTTAAAAAATAGAAATAATTTTTGGAAGAAAAAGGTGAGCAATGGTAATTTTGCGATGTTTCACCGGTTTGATGAGGCCCAAGAAAAATGCATAGAATTCAACTTCTCTGACGAAATATACAACCACCTTGATCTTTTGTCTATAAGGTTTCAACACTATTTTCCTGAAGATGTTCGCATCGGAAATTTATAAATTTTGAATTCTTATATGTGTGATATTGCTTCAGAAGAAGTGAGTCTTCCTACAGATACAGAAAACGAATTGCTGCAACTATCTGAAGATAGAAATTTAAAATTGAGTTTCAAAGGGAAGGAGCTTTTAGATTTTTGGATATGTGCAATTTCAGAGTACCCCGTCTTAGCAAAGCGTGCAATAAAATTTCTTTTATCATTCATCTTTGCGAGTCCGGCTTTTCGCATGTAAGAAACATTAAAGCGAAGCAAAGGAACTGTATGCTGACTCCAACCTTATCTGCCTGTCTACGTCTCAGTCTATCCAAAATCCATCAGCGCATTGTCATGCTTGTTGCTAAGAGACAAGTTTAAGTTTCGCACTAAATGTTTTTTATTTATTTTTCGTTAAGCATCTAACCCGTTTATTACAGTAATCTGTGAACTTGATTAGGTTTATGTTCATTTCGTTGTTGTTTGTAGCTCTCATTTTGTTTTTATTATGCAAGGAAAGATTTTTATGACGTTGCGATTAATCATGTTTGTTTTCGTTTATTTATTTATTATAGAATCATAAAATACCTATTGCCTCTGGCGCACTTTGAGTTTGATACTATTACAATACTATTACAACTGGTATGATTTCTAACAATGATATAGTTTTGCTAAAAAATTCGTTTTTCACTGAAATTCTTTTGCTTTTGCAGGCAATATTATATTAAACATTTTATGTAAAATTAAATTAGGGGTTCCACGGAAAAGTTGAACTTTGGAAAAGGGTTCCGCCACTGGAAAAAGGTTCAGAAGCACTGCTCTAGAGACTCCAATCTGAACTTTACCAATCTATCTTTGTATGAGGTATTTGAAATGTTGCATCTATTACAAACAAAACGGGTAAAATTTCTCTGCACAGACTCAATCCTAATAATGTCTTTTTTTAAATAGGGGGACCATATTGGGGTATTGTATTCGAGTTTAGGGCGAACTTAATTTTTAAATAATTTAGTAAGAATACTAGCAGAAGTGATCTTGAAACTTTTAAGTATTTGATACGATGAATTTTGAGCAATTTTATATAAATAATTTACATGTTCGTTCTATTTTAGATTTTCAGATACATGTATTCCTAAGTCTTAAAAAAATTTTCTTATATTTTAGTTTTATTAATTAAAAGGTTAATAGGGAAAAGTTTATATTTTGATGGTTAGAACTTGGCATTTTTTTGGATTTAAATCAAGTTTTCTTGTTTTTAGCCATTCGTGAATATTATCTAATGTTAATTGTACAGAAGTTTCTGACTTGCTAAATACTTTTGCGTCATCTGCAAATAGACTTATTTCGCTTTGAATTTGAGTATTAAAAGTAATATCGTTTATGTAAATTAAAAAAAGAAGAGGACCAATGACTCCACCTTGTGGTACTCCACTGTGAATTTTCAGAGGATCTGATAATGTGTTGAGTACACTTTGAGTCCTACTATTAAAAATTCGTTAACCAATTCACTTAGTTATCATCAAAACCATATTGAGTCATAATTTTTTATAATCTAATATGTGACACAGAGTCAAAAGCTTTTTTGATGTCAGTATAGACCACTGTGACTGATTCATTGTTCAAGTAAGTTATTAAGCAAGTATGTAAACATGTCAGTAGTTGAATTCCTGGTGATCGGTGGGGAACAATTGTTTTGGTGTTAATAAATTAAAGTCCAAGAGGTGATTAAATGTTTTTTAAAAATAATGTGTTCAAAAATTCGGGAAAACGTACTGGTTAAGGATATTGGCCTATAGTTTAATGGGTCGTGCTTGATACCTTTTTTTGTATACTGGAATTACATAAGATGTTTTCCGTTGTTTAGGTATTACTGACAATGCTAGGGAGCAATTAAAAATTAATGATAAAGGAAAAACTAATGACGTATAGTATGCTTAATTAAACTTACGGTCCGGATCTCAGAATAAAAATGACTGGCTTTCCAATTTTTACAAAATTAAAGTGGAATTCGGCCCGCGAAAGACAAAACTGCGGCTAGCGAACAATACTGTATTAAAAGTTATTTAAACTAATTAACAATTTTTAGTGGGAACTTAGAGCATCATAGTAAAAAGTTTCCTAGAAAGAAAATGCTACTTTAAAGCTTTTACCTATTATGACGTCACAATTGAAATTTTATATAAAATATATTTCAGCTGGGCAAAAAAGAGCATTTTTTGTTAAGGAAACTTTTTTATCTTTCAGTGTTATAAATTCAACATTCATTATTCAAAGTTTATCAAATAACCAAAACAAAGTTAATAAACAACGTTTTTAATGATATTCTAAGATTTTTTTTTTTCATGGGGTTCACAGGAAACCAGTCAAAACACGCCCCTGCTATGCTATCTAAACATTTAATCATTTTTATGTTGCAAAGTCTATAAAGAAATAAAAGAATATTATATTTTAACGTCTTGTCCTGGACAAGACGTTAAAATGTATCCAAATGGTGCGCGACTCGATAACCGAAAGGTTCTACGTGCACCAGGTCCTACGACCAAATATTTTGAGCGTCTTTTTTTTGTCGTTTAATAAACTATAACTACAATACATTAACATAAGTAAAACAACGTTAGCTATTAAGTAAAACAGTTATAATCAAATTACATAACTTAGTTTGACCTATCTTAACAAAGTATAAAAATGTATTATAGATGAAGTTAATCTAAAATAAAAAGTTTACATAGTTTATTTACCAGACATCCATAACACTTATCCAATGTGCGTTTTACATTGTACAATAACATAATAAAGTTAACCAAAATTAAAATAAGTTTTTCAGTTGATAAAAAAAAGTTATTAATATGATCTATTGTGTTTTAATCTTTAAAGTTGTTTATAACTAGAATAAAGCAATATAAATTATATCATCATAATATATATTCAACATTATATTGATAGCTGTAAAAAAGTATTTGTTAATGAAATTTTGACGAATTAGTATATTTTTTTAATTTCTAAGATTTTGTACATAAACACGATAAAAAATAATATTTTACAAGCTGTTTAAACGTTAACAGTTTTAATATGATCAAAAACTTTATGACGAACATAGGTTGTTGTTGTCTACTATAAAACTTTAGTCGGATAGTTTTAAATTGTCTGAAAGAATGTATAAAAAAGCTAATTAAGTATAGGATATTTTCAAGTGAAACTACTTATGTAAAGTTGTAGACAAACAAATTTGACAAAAAAAGTAAACTCAAAACATACACAATGGGAAAATAGAGTTAAGTTTAATTTTTAAGAGTTAAGTCTGCTAGTGACCAACTAAAGTAGTTAGTTATATTTTTTTATCATTCAAAAGTTTATGTTATTAATAACAGCTGTTAAAAAGACTATTACTGGAGCATCTTTATGTTATAAGCTTCTTCAAATTTTGAACAACGACTCAGACATAAATTCTTTAGTATTTTATATAACTGATTAAAACTAAAGTACTAGTTTTAAATTAAGGTTGTTAAACATAGGATGCAAAGAATATTTTAAAACAGTTAAATGATAAGTTAATTCTAATGATTTCATACATAACATTTTAAAGTTGAAACGCTTTTTATCTATATCTTTAACACACTTTGTATTTAATTTCTGAAAAAAGTATTTATTATAATTAATACAAACAAAAATTTAAGTGTTTTACATAACATATAACTGTAATTAGTACAGTTTACTTACTTTATAAAACAAGTTTACAATTTTATTAGTTAAGTGAAGCATGATAGTTTATCTAAAGTTTAAATAGATAAAAAAAATTTTTATAATCTTCCAGTAAAACCTTAATCTAAATAATAACTACTTTTTCAATTATATTGATTAAAAAGTTGCTACTCAAACTTGTAATGTCGAAAATCATTAACAGTAGATCCATTTTGTTTTCACTCTTATTTGTATATTCTTTTGTACATTTTAACAACGACTTGAGCACAACAGGAAACTATTTTTCTCGCACTCTTGCGTTTACAAAAAACAACGTCAGCACAACAACGAACGAAGTCAAAGCAACACCAAAAAGTGCTCCAGTCGATCCTTTTTGCGAGACGCAGACTGTCTTTAATACGAGCCAGCTCAGGACTTTTTTGAAACATTTTCACAAGCTTTAAACTACGGTCACTTTGAAACACTAAGCTTTACTACGGTCAGAACGGTGGGCCGTTTGTAACTGAAAACGAACCTTTTCCCAAAAAGATACCTGAATGCTACCTTAAAAATATCTACATTAGTTTTAACGAGTCTGGTAACGGCTCGATCAGTCTGGAAAGCTACAGAGAAAACCGCATCAGAGAGTTTGAAAGTGAAAACTCCGTGGCGATCAACGAAAAGGTTTTTTGCAAAAACAAAAGGTGCGTCCTGCAGCCATACCTAAAAACCGTAAAAAGGCCCGAACCGGAGCAGTTTGTGAAAAACGCTAAAAAATAAATAGACGAGCGGACCGTAAACGCAGAATTGAAACGGCTCAAAGACGACGGTCTGCAAAAGGGCGACGACGACCTGGAAAACCTTGACTTTTTAAATCGATACTTGAAAAATGAGGAAAACTCGGAATTCTAAGTGCCAAACCTAATCCACTACATGTGGTTTTCCTGTCACGAGTACAAAATTTCCACCTACTTGTGCATGCTGAGTGCGCTGAAAATGCAAACCCGGAGTTCATACTGATCCACGGCGACTGCGAGCCGAATGGCAAGTACTAGGACCTTTTCAAAGCGGTAGCAGGGCAAAAGCTCAAATTGGTCAAAAAATCCCAGGTCACACAGATTTTTGGTAAAAACATTACCGTGGTCGAGCACCGTGCCGACGTGGCCCGCCTCCAAGTCGTTCTTCAGGTCGGGGGAATTTATTTGGACGACGACGTGTTGTGTTGAAGTCGCTGGACGCGCTCAGGCGTGACCACGACATCGTGCTCGGCGAGGAGTCACCCATATCGTTGGCGAACGGCGGCATAATAGCCAATAAAAACTCGTGGTTCCTCAAGCGCTGGTTCAAGGAGTACCAAAGTTTCGACGACTCGCTCTGGGGCGCCAACAGCGTCCAGACCCCTTTGGCGTTGTGGCAGCTGTTCCCCGAGGAGGTCGAGGTGGTGCAAGTTCGCATGATGCGGCCCAACTGGATGGAGTACCACATGCTGCACCACGGCTTAGTGGACTGGTCCGACCACTGGACCGTGCATCTGTCCACAAGGTTTTTTGACGAGTTCGACGGGAAGAGGACGCTGAGTCAGTTGGCCCGATTGAGGACCAGCTACGGCGAGGTCGAGGCCAGGTTTGGGGAAGCCCCGAGTTGGTGGACGTCCAAGAGTGGGTTTTGCATACTGATTTTGACGAGGTTTAACATTTTTTAAGGCTGGTTTAATTTTTGGATTTAGTTTCTAGTAATGAAAATAAGATATTTTTGCTAATATAAGAGATTGTAACATCGATTCAAAAGTATGACTGATTTTTGACATTTAATTTAAAAAATATCATTTAAGCTTTTAATTCTGTTAAAAATTTAAGTACAATACTGTTGCTTGTTGCTTTCTTTTAAGGTTAAAAACTTGTTATAAGTTTTATTTTAGTTTATTTAATAACACCTAAAGACATATTTTGCATGAAATTTTAATTGATACTGTTAAATAGTTTTTTTTTGTTTACTTTAGGTAAACATACGTAATCAAGTTTGAAGTGGGTAGCTGCCTAATTTGCACGAGCGTACAAAATTGCACAAAGACACTTTTGCTCGAGAATTTTTAAGTTTTTTAAATAATTTTTTTTTTTTTAAGTTATGTATTAATTTTTTTTATTTATATTATTTTATTTTAAACTGTTACCCCTTACCTTCGATCGGTAGCTTCTTTTTTAGATAATTTTTTTTGTATTATAATTTTTATTAGCTATTTTATTATTTTTATTATTACTGTCACTGTTACCCCTAACCCTTACCCTCGGTCAGTAACTTTTTTTTCTTTTTTTTCATTATTATTATTTTTTCTGTATATTTTTACTCTCGTGCAAAAATGTAACTCGTTCAAAATTGACCCTTGGTGCAAAATCATCTTCGTGTAATTTTTTTCTCTCGTGCAATTTTCTGCCCTCGTGCAAATTTAGCTTCGTGCAAATATGGCTTCGTGCAATTTTGTGCACTCGTGCAATTTCGTTCTCGTGCAATTTAGTAACCTCGTGCAATGTTGTCTTCGTGCAATTTAGAACCGTTCCGTATAAAGTAGGGGTGGGCAACGTAAATAATTGACGGGTCGGATCAAAAAAAAAAATCCTCAGCGGGCCGGAGCATTTCGATTAAGTGATCTACCGGATTCAGCTGGATCCTTTTTTAGATCCGGATCTTTATTCAAAAATGTTATCCGGATCTGGCTAAATACTTATTTTGGACAAGGTTTCGTATCCGGATAGAACTAATTTCAAAAGACTTGGATCCGGCTGGATGCTAACTGATCTGGTGTTTTAAAATTTTTTATCAACTTATTAATTACCAAGGTTCTCAAGTATAAAGTTTTAAGTTAATTTTTTTTAAATACTCATAATTCTATATATATTACAACTCTGGACCGAATTAATACAAGTTATTTTTTAAAACACAATAATTTACTACTAAAAGTTATTCGAGCCTAAGATTTCAAGCTAAAACATTAAAAAATTTCAACTATTCGAAATTATCTAATTTTGGTAATCCTTGGCTCGAGGCTACATTAATAATATTATTAAGAAGTTTACTAACATTACAATACTAAACTACTATCTTTTAATTTAAAAAGACTTATAAAGATTCATTCAAAATTTTGTTAGATTGTAAACAAAAAATACACAAATAAATTTCCTAAACAAATCATAGTTAAAATTAATGAGATATTGTTTTGAAATATTGTCATCAGTTGGTCATCATTAAACTTAACCATTTAATTAATCAAAACTTCCTCAATTAAAATATCAATAGCAGAAGAGAGTGCAAACTGTAGTCTCAACTTGGAATACTCTACTAAAATGTTAAGTTGAGCAGTTTTACTTAAAGTAGGTGTCATAATCTAAAAAATTACTTTTCTTTACACTTATAAGAACAACTCACTACAAATCTGGGAAAGACATCAATTTTTTACATGTCATTTGTATGAAAATCATTATGATAGGTAAGATCATCAAAGTAAGTTCAGCAAATTTTTTTTTCAATACTTTGAAAAATAATTAATTCAACTGACTTGAAACAGAACAAGATACTATAACAAAAGAGTGTTTTTATTACTAAAAATATTAAAAGCCATTTTTAAAAACGTTTTCAGGTTAAAGTCTTATAGTTTATTTTGTGTAAAATTAAAAAAAGGTTATGTACAAATTTTGTAAAATTTACATTGGCTGTACGATTCCATATAAATTTTGAAAAAGCCTAGCGGGCCGGATCATCCGCTCTCGGGCCGGTTCAACTTTGTCCGCGGGCCGGTAATTTTGACTCCGGGGGCCGGATCCGGCTCGTGGGCCGTACGTTGCCCATCCCTAGTTTAAAGTATAGTATAGCATTTTTGTGCTACAAATCTTATAAAAATTTTTACGAGTTTGTTTTTTATAGTGAATTATTTTTTATACTTTTATTATAACTGTGAGATTTATAATAGTTCTACTGACTCAAATGTTATCTTAATATTTTTTAGTAGCTTTTCAATGGTTTCACTCTAAAAGTTCAGGAATATGCTATGCTATCTAAACATTTAATCATTATTATGTTGCAGAATCTATATCTGTAAAGAAATAAAAAATATCATATTTTAATGTCTGGACAAGACGTTAAAAGGTATCCAAATGGTGACTCGATAACCGAAAGGTTATACGTGCACCAGGTCATACGACCAAATATTTTGAGCGTCTTTTTTGTCGTTTAATAAACTATAACTACAATACATTAACATAAGTAAAAAAACATTAGCTATTAATGAAACAGTTATAATCAAATTAACTTATAGTTATAACTTAGTTTGATTTATCTTAATCAAAGTATAACAATGTATTATAGATGAAGTTAATCTAAAATAAAAAGTTTACATAGTTTATTTACCAGTTATGTATAATACTTATCCAATGTGCGTTTTACATTGTACAATGGCATGATAAAGTTAATCAAAATTAAAATAAGTTTTTTAGTTTATAAAAAAAAATATTAATAAAATCTATTGTGTTTTAATCATTAAAGTTGTTTATAACTAGAATAAAGCAATATAAATTATATTATCATAATATATATTCAACATTATATTGATAGCTGTAAAAAAGTATTTGTTAATGAAATTTTGACGAATTAGTATTTTTCTTTTTTAATATTTTGTTCATAAATACGTTAAAAACTTTTATTTTACTAGCTGTTTAAGTTTTAAAAGTTTTAATATGATTAAAAACTTTATGACGAACATAGGTTGTTGTAGTCTACTATAAAACTTTAGTTGGACAATTTTAAATTTTCTGAAAGAATGTATAAAAAAGCTAATTAAGTATAGGATATTTTCAAGTTAAACTACACATGTAAAGTTGTAGACGAACAAATTCGACAAAATAAGTAAACTCAAAACATACACAATGGGAAATAGAGTTAAGGTAAAATTATAAGAGTTAAGTATGTTAGTGACCAACTAAAGTAGTTAAGTATATTTTATTAATTAAAACTTTATGTTATTAATAACAGCTGTAAACAAAGCTATGTAGCATTGAAAGACTACTATTATATTAGAGCATCTTTGTAGCATTGAAAGACTATTATTAGAGCATCTTCTAAATACTGCAAGTTTATTGTCCTGAGTTGGACCCAGGGGCATCAAAACCAGGGAAACTTAAATTGAAAGAAACGTAGCGAAGAGACCAAAAAGAAAAAAGGAACACATAAAAAATTTATCGTTTAAAATAAAAAAAATAGTTAAAACTTATAGATTAACATAAAAAACAAAACATAAGCACTTGAATTAGAAAATGGTTTACTTAAGTAACGCTTTAAGAAAGATTTTGATTTAACTTTACGATTAAAAATTATATTTTTAAAGCAGCTTTTTTGACCGTCGCATTTTATTTGGTAGTTGATAAGCCGTTTAATTCTAGTTTTTCTTCTCCAAATTTATCGACCAATGGAGGTGGAACTACTTCTAAAAGCTGTTGCATGAACAAAGAAAATGAATCTGCATATGGAAAACATTGTTACCACTTTGAAGAACGCTATAATCGAAACAGCTTATATTTCATAAATGAATGTAGAACTTCGTTATGCATGTTTTCCAGTTTAATAAAAAAAAACCTGTTTAATGCTTTTAAGTCTTGGATAACTAGAGTAACTTATGAAATATAGATAAAACAATAAGATCATTAATGAAGAACTGCAACTTTTTTTCAAAGAATAAAATTACTGTCTTAAAATATCATTAACTTAAAGTATTGTTTTGCCTAAATTAGTTAGTACACAAAAAAGTAATTTTCATTTTATCGACGGAAAGACATTTCTTATATTTTAAAAGTTTTATATTTAAACACTATTAACTTATCACAAAAGTTAATTTAATTCAAAATGGTCCTGGTCTAAACACTGAGAATACATAACAATATATTTAAAGAAAAAAGAACTTTTTGATTTTTTGTCAAGTATTTAAGTTTATAAATATCTAAATTAAAATACCTTTTGAAAAGTCTTAACAAAAAATAACTTTTCCACTCACCGACAAAAGAAAGCCTTTTTTTTTGGAATGCACAAATGGTGTGTATAAAATGTATCTAGAAAAAATATTACAAACGGCGTACAAGTATTCAATTTTTGGATCTTCAACTAATGGAGCTAAAACGAGAAAAACAGCCGCTAAAAAGCAAAATGCAGGAATTATCAACCAAACCTGTAAGTTTGTAACATTATTGTTCCTACTATCACTTACGTTAAAAATTATATCAGCAAATATAACCTACTACATACGGTCTGTGTCATTCTGGATGTCTGTATCTCAGAACTAAAATAGATAAAAATGATGCCCCATCAAATATCCAGCAAGTGAAAGAGGTTTAGTTGATGAGTGTGGAAACAGAAGAAGATTCTGGTAAATACCTTACCAATTATTTACGTAGATGTAGTAGTACAAGAATAAAAAATATCTTCAGACAAACATTATTATATCAAATTTTTAGGTTTATCTACTTAAAGTTTGTATTCAGTTGTTTTTTAAGTGATATTTTCTTATAGCACATAGAGTTTCTTTGTTTTATTTATTAGTTTTATTTTATTTCTTAAGCATATAACACTTTTATTTATTAAGAATTAACGTTATTACAGTAATTTTAAAGTAAAGTTCCAAGGATATTAGGTTTAATAATCAACAAAAAAATTATGCTAATTTTATGCAAATTTTTTATACATATTTTTGAATGATTAAATGTCGACTAAAACAGGACATCTGGAAGAGTTAGTCACGTAACATAAAATTTCTAAAATTTAAAAAATGTTTCGAACATATATATAAGATATAATTTTATTAAGAAGTGGTTAATAAATAAAACCCAAAAGCATTACAAAGGAAACGAAGCGGAGCGTAGCATTCAAGGAATAGAAGCTGAATGAAAAATCGTACAATCGCGCGCTTTCGTGCTTAATTTGCGAAGAAAAACCAAAGAAACCGAGTATTTTGAGGCAGGAATTTAGGTTAACGAATTTAGATTTGTTTAAAGTTAAAATATTATTTTTATCTTTTTAGTAGAGTATTTATTTTTCAAAGCTTAGTTTAAACAGCAGTTTTTAAAAACTTGAAGTATTTTTCAATAATATTTGAAAAATAATACCAAGTTCAAAAGTTTCTAACATTTGTGACATTTTAATCATAAAATTTTTAACTTTATAATTAATTAATATTTATTATTATTGCTTTATTTGGCTAGCACAAAAGCGCGCTGTGCGCGCGATGTGCGATACTCTTAGCTATCTATTACAAACTATTTTCTTACTGATGTAGTTCTTTTTATTTTATAGTTAAGTGAATAGATATATTTTTACTAATTTTTTGCTCAAGTAGTTTTTGTTTACATTTTTGTTTAGCAAAAAATAACTATAGATTTTTTTCTCGAAAATTTTAAACTAAATATTTTTTTTTACTAAAATAAGTTAGTTTTTGACAAAAACAAAACATCCATGAAAAGAACTTGAAATTTTTACCAATTATTGTCAACATAAACTTGGAATGAAGTAGCACCACAAGTAAAGTATGACGTGGGTTAAGTATAAATTTTTCATACATTGTTTTAGATAAACTTAAGAATTCTTTACATTTTAAAAGTAATAATGAGTTCTAAATCTAAAGTACACTAAAGTATAAGATATTTTTTTCGTCTAAATTTATTATAGAAAATTGTCAAAACTTACTTCAAAAATTAAGATTAAACTTTTACAGAAAAATTTTAAGCATGTCTTATGAAAAAAATAAATCAAATAGTTTGAGGATTTTTCGATACCATTAATTAGATATTATTTTAAATTACTGCTATTTTAAAATTTAATCATACTCATTAAGATAAAAAATACCAGTTTTGGTACTCATTTTAACCATATAAGGACAAATTTTAAAGTTATAAAAGCATCTATAACATTAGTATTGTGAGCCATATAAACCGAGTCAAAAACAAAAATTCATAATTGAATACTTCAGAAGTTTAGATACTCTGTAATTTATTATTTCTTTCTAGCAAATGCTCACAAAAGTTTAAAATCTTTTATCAAATAAAAAATTAGTATAAATAACAAATATTTCAAAGGTACGGTATATAAGTATAAAAATTGAATGTCTGTAAACAAGTTACACAAGGAATTATAAAATAATTCACTTTTGGTGGCTATTGTCGTTGAAAGCTTGGTCAGTGTTTATTATTTTGAATAGCGGTATATCTTAACTTATAAAATTTAATTTTAAATAAAATACTGTATACAATGTGTTTTACATCTTTTTGGGGCAAGTTTAGTTAAAAAAATATTTTGTATAATAACAGTTACAAAAAAAAAGTACTTATAATATAACAAAAAAAAACTTGTCGAGTAAAAAAATATGTATAGAAAGATACTTATTCAAGGAAAACTTATAAAAAACTTGTATTTAAAGTTTAAATAATCTTAACATTTTATTGTTTCTTTTTTTTTTATACATCACTGAGATAAATTATTTAAGTAAAATTTATTAGCACTGTTACACATGCTAAAGCATAAAAATTATTGTGCGAGTAATTAAAATAAAACAACGGTTTATTTTAAAAATCTAAAATCAAGTTTGTTGCTTTATACTAATTTTTTATTTGTTTATGCAGTTTTACATTAAAAATTAAATTGAACAAAACAAGTAAGAAATTAAAGATTTCACGTTTGTTGAGATTAAAGAGCTACGCCCAAAATATTTTATGTTTTAGAAAAATAAGAAAAAAACTTTAATAAAATTCGCACTAAAAAATGCAAGGAACTTTTTTTCTCAAATTAAACGCGCACATTTAACTTCAAAGAAACGCCGCAAAAGCGATGACGACAGCGATGACGTAGCGACTTTTTGTGACGTCACTTCCACCTGTGACGTCATCATCTTTTGAATTGTATTCGTCGATATTTGCCACTTCGTTGCACTTGTCGCCTCGACAACAAACAATCTTCGGCGGATTTTCGGCTCTTTAAAAACAATTTGAAAATATTTATGACTTTTATATTTAATTTTTAATTTATCTGATGTACAACAATAAGGTAGGTAGTTATCATAAGCTAATATGTTTTATTTACTTTTACTTAAAGTACCAACTATTACTTTCAAATTTTATTTTTTAAATTGATTTTACGTACAACAATAACGTAGGTAGTTATCATAAGCTAATACGTTTTATTAATTTTCACTTAAAGTACCAACTATTATTTTCAAATGTTATTTTTTTAGTTGGTCTGATGTACATCAATAACGTAGGTAGTTATCATAAGTTTATACGTTTTATTTAATTTTACTTAAAGTACCAACTATCATTTTCAGTGCTAATTTTTTTAGTTGGTCTGATGTACATTAGTACATTATTCACAATTGTTGTAATATTCATTTTCTTTCACTTGAAGTAGTATGTTTACCAACGAGTGAGAAACTATGTCAGCTTCTAACTGAATTCTGACAGTTCATAAGAAAAGTCTTAAAAAAATTTAAGTAAGAAGCTAAAAAACTTATTAATAAACAAACCTATCTTGAGAATTTGCAACATTTTAACTGTTCTGAAGTTTATTAATACGTTGTTTACAACTGTCATTTAGCATTCTTTTTTTTCAGTCACTTAAAAAACATTAATTAGCTATTATCACCAAAAATTCAGAAACCTACAATTAGCAGGTCTTTTTGGTGCATAGTACCAGCAGTTTATCAAAAATTATTGATCAGTTTAAATTTCTAATAAAAAACTTATGAAAAACAAACCCAGCTTGAGCTGTATACAGACGGTCCCAATACCCAAACTTGTCCATTGCGAATTGCAGCGAGTCGGCATCGTTTTTGTAAGCGTCGCAGTCGGGCGCGCACCCCCTCAACCTCTGTACCCTGTCTGTGTGAAAAGAAAATTTGCTGAAACTGCAAAAGCTCGTTTTTGCACAAAACAATAATTTTCGAGAGCGAGCTCTAGTGTTTTTTGCGCGAATATTTTTCACTGAAAACAATTTTTTCCTCGTACAAACTAATGCCTCGTTATGTTGCGCAACAGCATGCTTTTGAAACTTTGTGTGTTGTTCAAGGTTAAAATTTTAAACGGAAACTAACACTTATTGGCGCCGTCAACCAACATGCCCTCGCCAATCAGGCACTGATCGTTGCAGGCCACTGCTGTGATGTTTTTCTGCGACATTGGAACTTTGTTCTCTGTGACCTCCAGTCCCTGCATACACTGCGAGCCGAAACACAAGTGGGCGATGAAGAGGAGGACCAAAATTGCCAGCTTCATTTTAAACAAACAATAAAGTTCTGTTCGGAATAGTTTTTGCTTTGAATCAATTAACAAACTACTTAAAACACGTTTTATTTTAACCAAAATTGGTTGAAAACTTGACTTTGTTTCGAATCGGTTTAGTTTTTGGCTTAAAAGCTATGTTTTAAAGTATTTTGTATGTAAATAAAACGATGTTGCAACTTATTTTTGGCTTTTTCTCATAAAACCATTATATAGTTACATAAATTCTCTAGAAAATATTTCAAAATCTAGATAAATAAAATTCCTTATGTTTTTTATCTAAAGCGTCTATTTATAAAACTTATCTTATCTATGCTTAAATCTTAATTTTTAAGTTGTTGTAGCAAATAAATGTGTACAAATAATTTATTTTACATATATTGTTAATATATTTAAAACAAAATGATACTTATAAACTAACAATTTATAAGTTTTTATATATATACATTTTATTCAATGCATTACAAACGGATTGTATTTACCTTTTTAATGGTTTTCTCCAGATTTTGATTTTATTTACTTATGTTATTGATTATCATACGTGAAAACAAATTACTTTAAAGAATTATTTTCTGGCCTTTCTTTTAAACTAACAAGTTTACCAATCTAAATTGATGGTAGTTAAAAAAAAACGATCTCCTGATAATTAAAACTATAAATCTACTGTTTTACTTCTAGTGATTTATTTCATCTATTGGGTGTCGTAGTTATAATGTGATATATATTGAATTTTATCTTATTCACATTATTACTGTGATGTAGTGTTTGTGTCATTATGACTTCATTGAATGTTTGTTTTTATTGTGACTTAATCTTTTGTTTATTCGTATTATGACGATGGATTATGACTAAAATTTCTGTACTTTGACGTCATCTAACACTTACTGTTTGATTAGAAATTTTATGTGCATGTATGATGTAAATAAGCATTTATTTTATTTTTTATTAGACATTAAATCTAACTTACCTAATGTTGTTAACTTAACATTTCTTTAAAAACTGTTTCTCTCCTAAGTATGTTTACTTAAATCGAACTTTACCTTAATGTTACAGTAATCACCCATAAACTACGCGGCCACTGCGTATCTTAGAAGTACCAGTCCATATAAAAAATTGCATTTTGATTAGAAGCATTTTTCGCTTAAAACAGTGTATTTGGCATATAAGTGGGCAAGGATTTTATTCGGGCAAGAAATGTAGAAAAATTGTTATCTCCCGTTACAATGCCGTTAACTTGTTTGTAGAAAGAGTCTCCGTGTTGTACTATAACACTTTCTAAACAGAACATAGTGAGGTCGACTAAAATCTTACCCACCTGCTCTGAGTAGTCCGTGCATTTTTTAATCGCATTTAATAAATTTGTTTTTACCAAACTTCTGCTTTTATTAAGGTAAAGTCCCTGAGTATCCACAAACCTTTGGTAGACTAATATCTTGGTTTCTTCTTTTCTTTTCTTTTTTTGAAACTCATTAGTCGGAATCATAGACGACCACAAGCTTTTTCGGTTGCGACTGACTGGCAATTTTTAATACAAAAGAAACCCAGATATTAGTCTACCAAAAACTTCAGAAGATCTAATTGGTATGATCAAACCTTTGTGTTGAAATTTAAGTAACATATAATTTCTGGCAAAAAAATGACTAAAACATACAAAATCTAATATGTAACAGCATTTTTACATCTAAAGCTAAAAAGGCCAAATGTAACCTGTAACTTTTCATGATTATTGACAAAATCATTCAAAAAGTTGTACAAATAATTAAGTTTGGACGTAGGTTTTTGATCTTAGCTGCGTGGTAAACATACTATGGTTTTTTAATGTGTAATGGCAATAAAAATTTTTTGTCAAATAATCTAAGTTTACGATTGGTAAAATCTACAAAACCTTTTAAATTCGACCCAAATTATAAACATTTTTATTAAAATAATAAGCTCAAAAACTGACTGAAATTAAAAACAAACTGTCTACTTTTATATTGTTAAAAATAAAAGTAAAATATAGATGCTAACTCTACTGATATTCATTACTATAATAAAATATTTTTTTTTCCTTGAACTTAAAAATGTGTTTTAAGTTTAAGCTTTTTTAAAAACGTTAAATTAAGATTTTTGTTTTATCTGAAGAATATTGTTCAAAGGTTAAAAAACTTTAATTTATAAAAATTCAAATCACATTACCTTTATCATTTATTCAAATGACAAAATAAGTGTCTAAAATAAATAAATCTTAAAAGCCAGTGTTTTCCTTCAGCTTCTATTTGAACAATGAAAAAAAATAAACGAAAGACTATACACACACACATTAAGTTAGTTTACTAATGAGCAAGTGATAAAAGTACTAAGTTTATAATTCTTTGTTTGTTTATTATAAAAAAGTGCGTAGGCATAGCTACACTATTCTAAAGTGTTGTGATACACGTAATATTACATTACTGCTTTAGCTTATGCTTAAAATTTTTTTTAATAGAATTATATCTTTTATTTGTTTTGAGTTTTTCCTCCAATTTCTTAATCAAAATAAACCAAATCATTTTATAAGGTAATGTGTTGTAAAAATATGTAGCAAATTAATGTTTCTAGCAAGTTTTCAACTAATTTTTTGCTCAACTAGTTTTGTTTACATTTTTGTTTGGCAAAAAATAACTATAGTTTTAAACTTTTAAACTGTTTTCTGGAAAATTTTAGACTTAATTGCATGCATCTTAAGTCATCTAGTTTAATCTTTAATTGTTCTAATACTAAGGCCTCAGGCACTGTTTTTTCTAATAGTTTAACCTCTAGTAGAGATTTATTTTTAAATATTTCATATACTAATATAAGATATATTTTAAACAAAATAAGCTTCATTGAATGTTATATGTGTACACAAAATTTAGATTTATTTTTTTTTACTGAAACATGGTTAAATTCAAATGTTATTGATTCAAATTTTTGTCCTCTAGGGTATAATATAATCCGTAATGACAGAATAGGCAGGGGAGGAGGCGTTGCTGTTATATTTAAAAACTTTTTAAAATTAATTGAAGTAAAAACTAATTTTGTTTCATCTGATGGTTTTGAATTTTTGTGTTTTGATTTGATTCTTAAAGGACTCAGATTGAGATTTTTATGTGTCTACATCCCTCCAAATTCCTCTAAATCTCTAGCTGTTGTTTCAAACATGATCGACTTAATCAGAAACCTTATTCCAAAACAGTCTCCTTTTTACATTTTAGGTGACTTTAATTTGCCAAATATAGACTGGAATATCCCAAGCACAACCTACAATGACTGTCACAAATGTTTTATTAAATTTTGTTCGGATAATCTCCTTACACAACTTATTGACTCACCTACCCATAAGAACGGTAATATCCTCGATTTACTGCTTTGTAATTATATGGCATTAGATAGAGTTAAGTTTCATTTGGTTGATTCACCTTTAACAAATATAAATGATCACAATGTTATTTTGTTTGGGATAAGTGTTCACAAAAGTAAAAAACCATCTCCTAAATCACTCTATCCAGATTTTCGTAGAGCAAATTTTGAGAATATTAATAAATTTTTATCAGATATAAATTGGAAAGTTCTTTTTAACAACTCAAAAAATCTACAAATGTTTTATGATAAATTTATCAAAACAATAAACTTTTCAATCAAACAATTTGTGCCTTTGATTAAACAAGACAGAAAAATAAAAACATATCCTTCTGATATAAAAAAGTTGTTAAGAGAAAAACTAAAACTCTACAAACAATGTAAGTTAGATAAGCAGATGATAGAAAAATACAAAACTGTATCAAAAAAATATGAAAAAGCAGTGAAAGTGTTCAACATAGAACATGAAAAACGTTTTTGCCAAAACACAAACTCAAAAACATTCTACAGCTATGTAAAATCAAAGCTCAAGTTAACACCTTCTTTACCTGTATTAATTAATGAAAATAATATTCCAATAATATCAGAACTTGATAAAGCTTCTTTTTTTAACAGGTCCTTTCAAAAGGTATTTATTAAAGATTGTGATGACAAAAATTTTACACTTGTTAGTAAAAAGTGTTTGGAAATGAAAAACTTCTTCATAAGCAATGATGAAATAATTAAGTCTGTTAATCATTTAAAAGATAAAATAATCAGAACGCCTGAAAACATTCCTTCATATTTTATTAAACGTACTATTCATTCCCTAATTCTTCCAATTTCACTAATTTTTAATTGTTCACTAGCTACATCCTCTGTACCAAACCAGTGGAAAGTCTCATATGTCATACCAGTGCACAAAAAAGGTAGTAAGTACAACCCTTTAAACTACAGACCCATTTCTTTAACAAGCAGTTTTTGTAGAATTTTCGAACATATAATTTCTCTAAAAATACTTGATCACCTTTTTTTAAATAAGCTAATTTCACATAAACAGTTTGGTTTTCTACCTAATCGATCATCTAGTTATCAACTGTTGAATTGCTTACACTCATGGTTGGTTTCATTTCTAAGCAATAAGTCAACTAAAGTTATTTACACAGACATTCAAAAGGCTTTTGACTCTGTATCCCATTTTAAACTAATAAAGACTTTAACTCAATACAAAATTCATAAAAGTTTAGTTAGCTGGTTCAAAGAGTTTCTTGAAAACAGAACCCAAAAAGTAGTTATTGGTAACACTTTTTCAGAGTCTTTACCTGTTTTCAGTGGAGTGCCTCAAGGAGGGGTTATTGGCCCACTTTTATTTATAATTTATATCAATGATATAGCTTTAGAAGTAGATGTCAATAGCAACATAAATCTCTTTGCAGACGATACAAAAATTTTTAGCCATTCTAACACAATTCTACAAAAATCTTTGGATAAAATTTATCATTGGCTAAAAGAAAGAAAATTAGTTTTAAATCCTAGTAAATGTCAGGTTCTAAACATTCAAAAAAATACATCTAGTATCACTTCTGAATTTAGAATAAACAACATAAGGTTACCTTCAACTAAAGTGTTTAAAGATCTGGGAATTTTTATTGCTGAAAACCTAAAATGGAACCACTATATCAATTACGTTTATCAAATTGCATCAACTATTTCTTTTCAAGTTTTAAAGAGTTTTAAATCTACAGATATAAACATTCTCAAAAAATTTTATCTCGTTTACATTCGTCCTAAGTTAGAATACAACACACCAATTTGGTCTCCATACCTGAAGAAAGATATTAACCATCTTGAATCCATTCAAAGAAAATATACAAGAATAGTCTTCAACCGTTGTAACATCTCATACACATCTTATTTTGATAGACTCTCAAAACTTGGTATTAAGTCTTTAGAGTATAGAAGGATTGAGTTTGACTTAATTACTTTTTTCAAACTGATTAATAGTGAAACTACAATTAATTTACAGTCTATTTTTGAACCTCATAAATGTACTTATTTACTGAGAGGTAACAGCAGAAAATTTACATGCAGACATAATTTCAATAATAATGTTTGGCATAATTCTTTTTTTTATCGTTCAGTTGAATTGTGGAACAAGCTTCCATACGAATTAGTTTCTTGTAAAAAAGTTGAGCATTTTCGGTTAAGGTTAAATAAGTTTGATTTAAATAAATATTTTGTTAGCAAAATTCATAAGTGATTTTTTTTTGTTGTTATTTCTTCATTAACCACTGGTTGTATTTGTCTAATTTGGTTTAACCTATAGCTTTATTTTATTAGCGGCGCCTTTCCTCTGTGTATAACAAAACCTGTTCCTTAATACATAGTTTATTGGGCTGTTAAAGTGCTAGAGGCCTTAGGTTCTTAAGTTTTGTTTATAGTCAGTGTTCTCAACATTTATCAGCTACTACGAAAGTCCAACAAACGCTGAATTATCTGAGTATTAAAGATTTGAAAGTAAATATGAAGCAGGCTCTCCTAAGAAAAATGAAAAACGTTGTTCATATAAAAGCGGTTCTAGTTATACGAATAAAAGTGAAACAAGTTGTATGGATAAAAGTTAAGCCGGTTACTCAAATGAAAGCTGAACCAGTTGTTCAAATAATGTGAAGCCAGTCGTTCGAATGAAAGTGAAACCAGTTTTGGAGTGAAACCATCTGTTCGGGTGAAGTTGAAGTAGGATATTGTTGTTCTCTTTTCGGAAGCACCGGAATTATAAGTTTTGTGTTATAATTTTTGGTATTTTTATGTTAATTTTTAAACTTTAATTAGTTAAACTCAGTTTTTTTTTTCATTTTTAATGTACAATTTTGGTTTATTTTTGTCTTTTTGTTGTATGTCTTTCTGTATAAGTGGCCTAGGTTTTGATGCCTGGGTCCTTCGTATGACAATAAACTTACAATAATAATAACAATAATAATACATTTTTAACTAAAATAAGTTAATTTGACAAAAACAAAATATCAATGAAAAGAACTTGCAATTTTTACCAATTATTGTCAACATAAACTTGGAATGAAGTAGCACCACAAGTTAAGTATGACGTGGGTTAAGTATAAATTCATACATTGTTTTAGATAAAGTTAAGAATTCTTTTTTTAAAAGTGATAATGAGTTCTATATGAACAAATATGAGTAATAGTAGTGAATTGGATTTTGTTCTGACCCCGGATACGGCTTACTTGATTTCCTAAATAATGACTGGGTTAAATAAATGCCATAATGTTTATCAAATTTATACTTCTATTAAATCAGGTTTATTCTATTCTCTTTTTGGTTCACTGTCTACAAAACGTAGAAATTTTAATGAATCTGTGTTCAATTCCAGCTGTAATTAACTGGCCGTTCGGGTCATTATGTCGCTATCTCGCAGTATTCTACTTATACACAGTTATGGGCCTGGTTTGGTTACATGACTATTCAAATTCGGACAATTCAAATTCCGACAATTCAAATTCTAGAAAAAAAAATAAAACAGACACAAATAAAAAAATTATGTTTAGTTGCAAAAAGCAAAAAATACATATGTAGATCTTATTAATATCTACAAACTAGTTTTTTCTTTTTGAAAAAAATTAAATATTATTCAAGATATTTTAAAACTACTAAAAATAACTATGTTTTTTATTTTATTTAAACCATATCTCAAAAATTATTAAATTACTTGAAAAAAGAAAAAAATGGCTTGTAGATATTAATATGATCTACATAAGTATTGAACATTTTTGACAAATATACATAACTTTTTCATTTGTGGCTATTCCAATTTTTTTTTAAGAATTTGAATTGTCGGAATTTGAATTGTCCGAATTTGAATAGTCGTGTACCCGCCTGGTTTATAACACAACGTGCGTTTTAACTTGTATAAAAGATATCCCCAAAAGTGAGCCGAAAAGTTATCGACCTTTTTGTGTTCTTCTTTACTAAGAAAAAATGAAAGTGAGTCGTACATTTTTTTCGAGATTTCTAGTATTGTCGAGTATTCAAAACTAGAATTTCTTTCAACATTTTCCTGAATAGCAGAAAAAGTATCATTAAGGTTCAATATTTCTTTATCTAATTCTTTTCGCAGAGAAAAAAGCATTTTTAACTGGCTTTCAACAGACAATGTTGATAAATTACTCACAACTTCGTAAGGAAGCAGACAAAGCAAATATTCCGCTTTCACCAGGTATATTTCTATCGGTAACTAGTCATAATTTAACAAAGCCTGTAAATATTTTCACAATAAATTAAAACGCTTTGATACAACACTATGATGTTAGTTTTTTACTACCTATTACAACAATGTAAAGCTAGTTTGTTTTTGACAATTCAAATAAACTATACTTTTAAAATGCATTAGTAAGTTAACAACTAATTCTGATGTATCATTTGCTGGTTTATAGTATAACTATTATTTTAACAGAGAACTCACTAAAATGATAAAAACTCAAGAAAAATGTAAAAAGGCATTCTAAACGCTTTAAAAAGCTTAATCTTGTTATAAGACACTCTAAAGCACAAAATAAACAATAAATAAAATAATGCAATAATGGCACTTAAAGTAGTTTAGAACTATCTCTATCCTAATCACTGATCGTCCCTTTAAAATAAATAAGTAAAGGGAAATGATTTAAGTTATTTTACTTTAATACAAAACATTTATACCTAAAAAAACTATTACACTTAGAAGATTTTCAAATAACACACTCCAAAATAATGTTATGTTGTTAAACACAGGTCTTATAAAACTGACATAGTTTAGTTGAATATCATTCTGTTCTTTTAAGGGTTTACAGATTTAAACCTAGTACTGAACTTATAACAATACTAAATATACTAAGCAGTTTTAATTAAACAATCTATAAATATTGATTTTGGAATGACAACTGAACATGATCAAAGGATCACTGATAAAACCAATATCATTTTTCTATTGAATTTGACTTGACTACCTTCAGAAGCTAAATTTTTTATTAAATATGACTAATAAAATAGCAGTGGTTCTGAATGAAAGCGTTTTACTTATATATTCTTTGTTTTTATAACTTTTTAGATCTATCTGCAGTAGCAAAATACTTAAAAGAAAAAAAAAGTAGATAAGGCAAGTTTAAGCTTTCTTATTTATTTTGCAATTGATTGATGTTTTTTGACTATTAGAGTGCCACTAATTATTGCAACAGTCTAATTGCCTGTATTAATGTTTTTGTTACTTTAAATTTGACTTAAGCCTGTTTATAAACAAAATGTTTTTTATCATTAAGTAACTTGACGAAAACTCGATTTTTTCTATTAACGTAAGAATTAAAAGGAACTGCTTGCAAATATGTTTGCCTAAAACAGCTATTCGTTAATAAATTGTTTGTATATGATTTTAGACGTTGAACAAGGAAAATTGAAATGATTTATACGCAGGTCCAATATCTTTTTGTAGTTTAAATTTGTTTGATTAGTCGAATCTTAAAGTTTTGTGTGGTAAAATGACCATGAAAATATTACTATTCAAGTTTCAATAAAATTGTTTAGATTGAAAAATAATTAAGTAAATAGCATTAAAACCTGAAACAAAATAAATTTAAATTATAAATACTTTATCTTTAGAAAATTAAGTATTTAAATAGCCAAGAGCATCGCACACCGCGCGCAAAGCGCGCTTTTGTGCTAGCCGAATAAGGCAGATAAATATTATAATAAGTAAATAAAAATTATTAATTAGAAATTTTTCAAATTTATGATAATTTTGAAATAGTATTAAAAACTCTTGAAATTTTAGAAAACTTATGTTTAAACTAAGGATTAGAACAAATTAGTTTGAAACAGATAATGTAAAAAGAAGAAAAAGAAGAAAAGAACTACATAAGTAAGAAAATAGTTTGTAATAAGTAGCTAAAAGTATTGCACACCGCGCGCAGAGCGCGCTTTTGTGCTAGCCAAATAAAGCATATACTAATAAGTATTAACTATAATCAATAATAAAGTAAATAAAATTATAATTAAAATGTAACAAATATTAAAAAAATTTAAATTTTGTACTATTTTTCAAATACTCTTAAAAAATACTTCAAGTTTTTAAAAACTGCCGTTTAAACTAATTATTAAAACAAAATTACTCCACTAATTTTTAACTTTAAACAAATCTGAATTCGTTTTCTTAATTCCTGCCTTAAAAACTTAAATTCCTACCTTAAAAACTACCGTTTTAACTAACCACTAAAAGATAATTACTCTACTAGAAAGAAAAATTGGTATTTTAACTTTAAACAAATCTGAATTCGCTAACCTAAATTCCTGCCTCAGAAAGCACGCTTTCTTTCGGTTTTGCTTCGCAAGAAAGGCACGCTTCGCGCGCGATCTTGCTTTAACTTTCATGCCTCAAAAGCTTCGCTTTCTTTGTACGTCCTAACCTCAGAAAGTTCCGCTTTTATTCGGTTTTGCTTCGCAAAATAAGCACAACAGCGCGCTTTGCGCGCGATTGTGCGATCTTGCTTACATCCTCTCTCCGTACTGCTGTTTTTCATTATGTTTTCCATCCCACCCACGCCAAAAATTATATCCAATATATATTTTAAACTATTTTTTAAATTTCTGAAATTTCATGTTAAGTCACTAACTCTTCCAGATGTCCTGTTTTAGTCGACATAAAATCGACTTTTACATGACTGCAAGAACGAACCATTAAGTCGTGTCAGGCAACCGAAAAAACCATGATAAGTCGTGCCGTGCACCGGAAAGTGTTCGAACGTCAAAATGAGCACAGAACGCGTCAGTACACGATTTCATTTGAGTGACCTGCTGAGAATGCTGCAGCGCAGGTTTTTTGTAGAAAAAAAAGTAAAGCTGCGTTGTGTATATAAAAGGTAGGAGTGGAAGTAGAAAGTACATTATTTGCTTGCTCGATTGAAAGGTAAACTCGCAAGCATGAAACTGGTGTTCTGTCTCCTCGCTATACTCGCTGCAGTGGATTGCAACAGTTATAGAAAGCGGTGTAAGTTACAAAATGAGGTTTACGAGAACTAAGCAAACTAATGTGTGTTAAACACTCGATAATGAAATCTAACCAATTGCAGTTTTACTTCATATAATTTTATGTATTTATAAAACCTAAACTTTACATAAAAGCCTTTTTTTCATAGTAAACTACAAACAACTTGTTTACATTTTGGCAAGCGATTTCATTTGCAACGAAACATTTGTGTTTTTGTTTATCTAATTTAATTTGTAGAAATATTGTTTTCAGACTACCCATTCTGCAACGACATGGAAGACTCCACTTATTGTGTCGAAGCCGAAAAAGAAGAAATGTGCGGTGTAGAGTACTGGTTTCTAACATGTTTAAAAACATGTGCTTGTAAGTTTTAAAAATAACTTACTGTTTATTTATACTAAAAACAAATATGTTTAAAACTATGTGGTTGTAAGTATTAAAAAATATTTAATTGTTTATTCATATTGGAAACAATTATTTTTTTAAACATATGCTGGTATGCATTTAAAGAATTATGTTATTCATTATTAATTTTTATTGAAAACAAATGTAATCAAAATGTTTTGCTTTTTAGTATTTAAGAAAATAGTTTATTATCTATGATTAATTTTTAATTGAAACAAAAAAAAAATTGTTTTATTTCATTCAACAAGTATGCTTGAAAACTTGTGGTTGTAAGTTATAAAAATAGTTTATTATCTATTTATATATTTTTTAAAGTATGTTTGAAAACATGCGCTTGTAAATAATAATGAAATTAGTTATTTAGTATTTATTTATACTGGAAACAAGTATATTTGAAAAATGTGCATTTAAGTATTATAAAAAATTTCATTATTCATTTATATTGGAAACGATTATGTTTAAAAACTTATGCTGGTATGAATTAAAAAAGTTATATTATTCATTATTAATTTTTATTGGAAACAAATGTGCTTGAAAATTTTCGCTTCTTGGTATTAAATAAAACAATTTACTATATATTATTAGTTTATAGTTGAAACAAAACGTTATTTTGATATTTATTATTGATTTATTTGTGAAACAGATATGCTAAAAAACCTGTGCTTGTGAGCATAAAAAGATAGTTTACTATTTGTTAACAACTTATATTAAAACCAAGCATGTTTGTAGAATTTTCCTTGAATAAAATAAAAAATACTATTTGTTACTGATTTTTGTTTGAAACAAATATGTTTAAAGACTTGTGAATGCAGGTTAAATTTCCACTAGTATAAGTTTTAAAAAATATCTTACTAGGATTTGTGTTTAAGTCTGTAGATTTTAATGCATCCATGTAAGAACTAAAATTATATAAGTATAGGTTTATTCTTACTTTGAAATCAAAGCATAAAGTAAAGCTTTTATTAATAAATTTGTTTCATGTAAACAATTTTACAATGGATATTTTTAAAGAAATAGTCATGCACACATTAAAAGTTGCAGAATTTCACTAAACTGTTAAAAAAAAATAAACAAACATTTTTTTATTTGTTTGTATCACACCTAAATTAACTTTCACATCTAAACCTTCCTTATAACCTTTTTTAAATTAAACACTGTTTTTATAATAGTTTTATTGTTGAAAACAAAACAATAATAACAAATAAATTTTCTATGGTTTTCAAAATTTGTTTTAATGCGCAACAAACTGCTACTTTTAAGTTTACGCCAATACAAACAAATCTGTTCTTATAAAAACTATATATAAACCCTTAAATTATTTTTTGTTTTACACTAAAATAAATTCGCGTTTTTTAGACTAATTCCACATAAACGCTCTTATTCTAATGATTACTTATTGCCCTATTTGTTTAAATATTTATTTTTTATTACAATAACATATTCAGACGCCGACAAATACCCTACTTGCTTTGATGATTTGGACTATTACTGCTCATCGGACTCCTTTAGAAAACTTTGCATGAAGTCTTGCTACGAAAGAGGTGAAAAAACAATTTAAAATAAAAAACAACTAAATTTTTTTTGCACAAGTTGTTCACTTTGAAAAGTTTAACAACGCCTTCCTTCGGCCCATTTTAAGTCAAGTATCGGTGATATTTTAATGTTTAAATTTTTCTTGAAGTTTTTGTTACGAAAGAGGTAAAACGCATTTTTGTATTTGCATATAGAAATGAAAAAGTGTTTATGGATTCAAAAAAATTTAAACGTTATTAAAATATTTCAAGCTGCTTTAAAAATGTAACGAAACAAATTAAACTGTGTTAAAAGTATATCTAAAAAAATCACGAATTCTTAATGAAGGATTAAAATATCATTTTTAAATAAAAAAGTTTTAAATAGTTTATACACAAACCATTCGTTTTAAAACGTTTAACAACACTTTAGTAGTTCAGTCTTTATTCACATAAACAAAACTAAGAATGCTAAAAAACTAACATTGCATAAAAAAAACAAGTTTTAAGTTTTCGTACATAACAACAGTATTGTAATCTCTTTGAAAATATTACGAAAAGTTTGAAATACTATCATAAATAGTTTCATTGTATTTCAAGTATATTTAAGTATTAAGAAAAATTAGCACTATAACTTAATATATATCTTTTTTACATTATTTTTATTAGCCATAACTTTTTGCTCTTTTTTAGCTTGCGTATAAATAACAAAATTAAATCAAAAAATAATTGATACTAAATCACAAAATTACTTATTTAAACTAAAAATGGATGTTATTCCTTTCAAAAATAATTATTTTATACGCTGCAGTTCTTATTTAATTTTTGAAATTTTTATCATTTGTTGTATTTTTACTTTTAAAATTACTACTACTAGGTTCATATTTTTAATAGAAATTTTAAAATTCTGTTTTTTTTTTTTTTTAATTCATTTTTGTTACAGATTGCAAAACTGAAGAAACTTAAGAAGAAAATAATGATGAAGAAGAAAACAACGAGTAAATTTTATTTCGATTATATAAATACGTGAAACGTATTGTTTTAGATAAGTATATTTTAATCGAAATAAACTAACTAATATAACAATGTGCATGACTTGTTTCAATTTAATTTATAACTTTTATATTTCTCGTAAACGTCTAAACTTGTAAACGGTTGGAATTTAAAGCTTCGGCTGGAAACGACTTGTTAAAATATTTATCGAGTTGTAAACACCTATCGAGGTTACAGAAAAGTAATAAAGTAGAGATAAGTTATAAATAGTTTAAATTCTTTATTATATATCTCTACGCAAATGACAATACAAACTATTTTTGGATAATGTACTGATTTAAACTGTCACTAATAGTGGTAAGACTTTGTTCAATGTGCACTATTTTACTAGAAATATTACCTTACATATAAAATAGTTCTACCAATGAACATTATTTTAAATTTTGTAGCTTGCAAATTAAAAAAAAATTATTAAGTATTTACGCAAAGGTCAAGTAGCGAATTTTTAATTTATGTCATAACCATATTAGTTAGTATTAATAAAAAATGTTTGTCTAAAGCTAAACTAATTTTATAAGAAACTTTTAATTTTGTAACTTAAGAACAGCTACGTTATAACAAGCTGTATAAAATGAAGTTAATAATTTTTTTATTTATACACCATTTATTTTGTTGTATACTTTTATGATAATTTCATTACTTCCTATAAGTTTTAGTGCATAAACTTTTTATTACAGAGTAAAGTCTTACCGTAAAACATAACTTTCAAAGTTTTTAAACTGTACAATGACTATGTACCAGAATTATGATCAGTACTAAAACTTTTCAAATTTTGAACCAGTAAAATTAATTACAGTAAGCTCTCGCTTATTTACGCACATTGTGTCCACAGAAAAAGTGCGTAAAGATATGAGAGATCGTAAAAAAACGAGAGGTACCAAATGTACTCACTAAAATGGCTGTTTTTTAATATTGCTTCTAGTTAAAAGCAGACTGGGCACTTTCCCACTTTTATCAATCTGTTTACTTTATTTATAAATATGAAAACAACAGATAAAACTATACATATATTATAAAAAAAGATTTTAATTTCTATAAAATAATAATACGAGTAGAAATAATATTACTATTTTAACAATAAGTAGAAATTATCTTTATCTTTATTTATATGTGACATTTATATTCTATTCTACTTAGCAAATTCAATTTATAATAAAGCATTTCTTTACAATAATAAAATGGTGTTTATTAATATATAATGCAAGACTGCTGTATATTTCTTTGTGTTTTAAACTCTCATTATTTAATTATACTTTCATTATTAAAAACAGTCATGTTTATTTCAGAATTTTGATTTAAACTCTTATTGTTTACAAAATTTCTGATATACTAACTAAGGTATAACTAAATGTTTATCAATTAGTCAAGGAACATAAATTTACAAAGTCTAAAGATATAGAGAGGTGTGTTAGCATTCAAAAACATATTTTAATTTAAAAATATACATTAAACCTAATTTGTGCAATATTTAAAAAATAATTTTTTATTTTCTGAATTTTATAGAATTCTGAAATGCGTAACTAAACGAGAGTGCGTAACGTCACGAGTGCGTAAAGATCCGAGAGGTTACTGTAATCTATAAGTATTTTTCATACAAAAACAATTGTGTTTTTAATTTATATTGAAGCTTAAACGAAACATAACAAAGTTTGTTTTATTTAAGAGTTTCTCGCAAATGAAAAAAGAAAATCATAAAAAAAACCGTAATATATTTTTTGATATATGAGGTAATTGAAAAGATTATAGTAAGTATGCTTATCAAAT
This sequence comes from Thalia democratica, assembly GCF_965202585.1. Taxonomy (NCBI): domain Eukaryota; kingdom Metazoa; phylum Chordata; class Thaliacea; order Salpida; family Salpidae; genus Thalia; species Thalia democratica. Next base: position 21,095,673 of record NC_139173.1, on the reverse strand, counting down.
TATAAAGCAAATATAATAAAAATATCTTTATTTTGACTAACAAAAAAGTTGGAAAGTAAACTGCTTAACTTAAATAGATAACATTAATCATTCAGCCAAACTTTAACGCAAAACTTTAATAAGTGCAAAGTAGAAGATTAAAAAAAAAATCTTTGCTCAGCACATTATAACATATATTTTCATAAAATGAAACTTTTTAATTTATTTGAGAAATCGAAATTACTCAAATTAGTAAACATTAATTTTCAATACAATACAATCTATCTTATTTTTTTTAACTTCTTAAGAGTTTTTCTTTCAACATTTTCCTGAAGAGCAGAAAAAGTATCATTAACGTTTATTATTTCTTTATCTAATTTTTTTTCGCAGAGAAAAAAGCATTTTTAACTGGCTTTCAACAGACAATGTTGATAAATTATTCACAACTTCGTAAGGAAGCAGACAAAACAAATATTCCGCTTTCACCAGGTATATTTCTATTGGTACACTAGTCATAATTTAGCAAAGCCTGTAAATATTTTCACAATAAATTAAAACGCTTTGATACAACACTATGATGTTAGTTTTTTACTACCTATTACAACAATGTAAAGCTAGTTTGTTTTTGACAATTCAAATAAACTATACTTTTAAAATGCATTAGTAAGTTAACAACTAATTCTGATGTATCATTTGCTGGTTTATAGTATAACTATTATTTTAACAGAGAACTCACTAAAATGAAAAAAACTCAAGAAAAATGTAAAAAGGCATTCTAAACGCTTTAAAAAGCTTAATCTTGTTATAAGACACTCTAAAGCACAAAATAAACAATAAATAAAATAATGCAATAATGGCACTTAAAGTAGTTTAGAACTATCTCTATCCTAATCACTGATCGTCCCTTTAAAATAAATAAGTAAAGGGTGATGATTTAAGTTATTTTACTTTAATACAAAACATTTATACCTAAAAAAGTATTACACTTAGAAGATTTTCAAATAAAACACTCCAAAATAATGTTATGTTGTTAAACACAAGTCTTATAAAACTGACATAGTTTAGTTGAATATCATTCTGTTCTTTTAAGGGTTTACAGATTTAAACCTAGTACTGAACTTATAACAAGACTGAATATACTAAGCAATTTTAACTAAACAATCTATAAATATTGATTTTGGAATGACAACTGAACATGATCAAAGGATCACTGATAAAACCAATAGCATTTTTCTATTGAATTTGACTTGACTACCTTCAGAAGCTAAATTTTTTATTAAATATGACTAATAAAATAGCAGTAGTTCTGAATGAAAGCGTTTATACTTATATATTCTTTGTTTTTATAAATTTTTAGATCTATCTGCAGTAGCAAAATACTTAAAAGAAAAAAAAGTAGATAAGGCAAGTTTAAGCTTTCTTATTTATTTTGCAATAGATTGATGTTTTTTGACTATTAGAGTGCCACTAATTATTGCAACAGTCTAATTGCCTGTATTAATGTTTTTGTTACTTTAACCTTGACTTAAGCCTGTTTATAAACAAAATGTTTTTTATCATTAAGTAACTTGAAGAAAACTCGATTTTTTCTATTAATGTAAGAATTAAAAGGAACTGATTGCAAATATGTTTGCCTAACACAGCTATTCGTTAATAAAATGTTTGTATATGATTTCAGACGTTGAACAAGGAAAATTGAAACGATTTATAAGCAGGTCAAATATCTTTTTGTAGTTTAAATTTATTTGATTAGTCGAATCTTAAAGTTTTGTGTTGTAAAATGACCATGAAAATATAACTATTCAAGTTTCACTAAAATTGTTTAGATTGAAAAATAATTAAGTAGATAGCATTAAAACTCTACTTAAAGAACAGGCTTCAAAATGCTTTTTTGAAGAGGAAACAATAACTAACTTTTTAGACGAGAAAATCATAAAAAAAACTGTACAAATTTAGATTTTTATAACCTAAATGCTTAAACTAACTAAAATATTAACGTTTAACTTTTAAATCAAATTTTATTTTGTCATTAATTGTGTTATTTGAAACAACTCTCTAATTTTAACTAGTCAATCATAAAAAATAACCGGCTTTTTAATCACCCTATAAGTCAAATAAAAATAATCTCAGTAAGTTAATACCTGATCAAATGTTTGTAAAACTAAATGAGAGTTGTAAACTAGAAACTTTTTTTACTTAGTTTGTTTAACATTTTTTTAATTGTGCACTTTCACATATTCTGTTTGAATAATATTTTATCAACAAGTGAAGATCTCGTTAAAACTTCTTTAATGTTTAAAACCTAAAAAATTGACAATTCGATACAACAGCTATTAAACGATGTATAAACAAAGTTTTGTTGCTTATATATTTTTTATAGTGAAGTTTATAAAAAATCACTATTGAGGTCTGCGGATGGCATATAAGTCGAAATTAAGTCTCTAAAACAATAAATACTAATACTGGTATCTAAACAATCAAAGCTTAATTGTTTTGATACTTGTATAGGTGGTTTTACAAAAAGGGATAATACTATTATGTTAGTATTAAAAAGGGAGTGTCTAAACATTTTTCAGAGGGGTTACATGATCATTTGGTTTAATAATATAGTATTTTTTGTAGTGGAATTGTATATTTATTTGTCTTAACTAAAAAAGATTGCTCAATTTACTGGAATGAAAAGAGCTTATTTGATTAGAGGTATGCAAGTTAAATATTTTATTTACGACCCGGTTTCGGTGATAAAAAAATTGCGACCTCTTCAAGTAAAATAAAATATTAAATTGTAGTAGAGTTAAAGATTACATTTTAAAGTATAAAGAAAATAAGATTTATTTTGACCACGTTTTTTCATGTCATTTTAATTTTGGTTAACAAAACTTTTTTTTCCATTAATTTGTTACATGTTTGGGTAAGGTGGGTCAGACAATTTTAAAAACTCAAAAAAAAAATATTTTACAGAATAGAGAAAATAAGATTTATTTTGACCGGTCGTAGGATTGTCTCGGATGCTGTTGTTGTTGATATTGCGGTAAAGTTTATTGTTTATTATATATGTTTTAGAAAAATAAGAAAAAAACTTTAATAAAATTCGCACTAAAAATGCAAGGAACTTTTTTTCTCAAATTAAACGCGCACATTTAGCTTCAAAGAAGTGCCGCAAAAGCGATAACGACAGCGATGATGTAGCGAATTTTGTGACGTCACTTCCACTTGTGACGTCATCATCTTTTGAATTGTATTCGTCGATATTTGCCACGTCGTTGCACTTGTTGCCTCGACAACAAACTATCTTCGGCGGATTTTCGGCTCTTTAAAAACAATAAAAACAATTTGAAAATATTTATGACTTTTACATTTAATTTTTTAGTTGATCTGATGTACAACAATAAGGTAGGTAGTTATCATAAGCTAATACGTTTTATCTACTTTTACTTAAAGTACCAACTATTATTTTCAAATGCTATTAAAAACTTTTATTATAAACTTTTTTTTTTTAAGTAGTTCTTTAAAGTTTAAAACTTCTAAGTTTACTGAATAGATGTATTTCAACTAAAAATCACTCTAAGAAATTAATTTACTTTTCATGTTAAGTTTTAAGTTTTACGTGAAAGAAATTAGTTGCTATAAATATAAAATTAAGTCAGCTGTAAAAAAACTCTTCGAAATTTCTTTGTTTTAAATGTTTCAGGTACGCATATGAACCTCCCTAAAATCTTTTAAAAGTAGATAATTTACTTTTTAAAAATACTAAAGACCTTTTTTTTATAACATAAATTCTTTAAGATTTTTAATATGCTATTTAAACAAACCTCAAACTTAAAAACTTAGAAGGTAATACCTTATATTTAAATGTTTTAAATCAGGAAATATAAAAACAATAAATACTTGCTATGATGACAACAGAAAGTTTGTTTAAGCTGTTCTTAAAAACAAACAAAAAATCTTTTTTTAAATATTGTATAAGGCCATAGGGGGGTCCAACATTTTTTTTTTTCACAAAAATTAACTTTGGCTTTTATATGAAAGCTTTAAGTACAAACTACAAGCCAGTTTTTACTCGCCTCGACAACAAACTACTTTCGGCGGATTTTCGGCTCTTTAAAAACAATAAAAACAATTTGAAAATATTTATGACTTTTATATTTAATTTTTAATTTATCTGATGTACAACAATAACGTAGGTAGTTATCATAAGCTAATACGTTTTATTTATTTTTACTTTAAGTACCAACTATTATTTTCAAATGCTTTTTTTTAATTTATCTGATGTACAACAATAACGTAGGTAGTTATCATAAGCTAATACGTTTTATTTACTTTTACTTAAAGTACCAACTAATACTTTCAAATTTTATTTTTTAATTGATATTATGAACAACAATAACGTAGGTAGTTATCATAAGCTAATATGTTTTATTTATTTTTACTTAAAGTACCAACTATTACTTTCAAATTTTTTTTTTTAATTGATATTATGTACAACAATAACGTAGGTAGTTATCATAAGCTAATACGTTTTATTAATTTTCACTTAAAGTACCAACTATTATTTTCAAATGTTATTTTTTTAGTTGGTCTGATGTACAACAATAACGTAGGTAATTGTCATAAGTTAATACTTTTTATTTACTTTTACTTAAAGTACCGACTATTATTTTCAAATGCTAAATTTTTTAGTTGGTCTTATGTACATCAGTACATTATTCACAATTTTTGTAATATTCATTTTCTTTTACTTGAAGTAGTATGTTTACCAACGAGTGAGAAACTATGTCAGCTTCCTACTGAATTCTGACAGTTCATAAGAAAAGTTATTAAAAAAATTTAAGTAAGAAACTAAAAAACTTATTACTAAACAAACCCATTTTGAGAATTTGCAACATTTTAACTGTTCTGAAGTTTATTATTACGTTGTTTACAACTATCATTTAGCATTCTTTTTTTTCAGTCACTTAAAAACACTAATTAGCTATTATCACCAAAAATTCAGAAACCTACAATTAGCAGATCTTTTTGGTGCATAGTACCAGCAGTTTATCAAAAATTATTGATCAGTTTAAATTTCTAATAAAAAACTTATGAAAAACAAACCCAGCTTGAGCTGTATACAGACGGTCCCAATACCCGAACTTGTCCATTGCGATTTGCAGCGAGTCGGCATCGTTTTTGTAAGCGTCGCAGTCGGGCGCGCACCACCTCAACCTCTGTACCCTGTCTGTGTGAGAAGAAAATTTGCTGAAACTGCAAAAGCTCGTTTTTGCACAAAACAATAATTTTCGAGAGCGAGCTCTAGTGTTTTTTGCGCGAATATTTTTCACTGAAAACAATTTTTTCTTCGTACAAACTAATGCCTCGTTATGTTGCGCAACAGCATGCTTTTGAAACTTTGTGTGTTGTTCAAGGTTAAAATTTTAAACGGAAACTAACACTTATCGGCGCCGTCAACCAACATGCCCTCGCCAATCAGGCACTGATCGTTGCAGGCCACTGCTGTGATGTTTTCCTGCGACATTGGAACTTTGTTCTCTGTGACCTCCAGTCCCTGCATACACTGCGAGCCGAAACACAAGTGGGCGATGAAGAGGAGGACCAAAATTGCCAGCTTCATTTTAAACAAACAATAAAGTTCTGTTCGGAATAGTTTTTGCTTTGAATCAATTAACAAACTACTTAAAACACGTTTTATTTTAACCAAAATTGGTTGAAAACTTGACTTTGTTTCGAATCGGTTTAGTTTTTGGCATAAAAGCTATGTTTTAAAGCATTTTATTTGTAAATAAAACGAGGTTGCAAATTATTTTTGGCTTTTTGTCGTAAAATAATTATATAGTTACATAAATTTTCTAGAAAATTTTCCAAAATCTAGATAAATACAATTCCTTATGTTTTTTATCTAAAGCGTCTATTAATAAAACTTATCTTATCTATGCTTAAATCTTAATTTTTAAGTTGTTGTAGCAAATAAATGTGTACAAATAATTTATTTTACTTATATCTTTAATAGATTTAAAACAAAATGATACTTATAAACTAACGATAAAAAAGAGTACTTATAATATGGGCGGGTGGGATGGTAAACAAAATCGAAATCAGCAGTACGAAGAAAGCGAAGCCTTCGAGGCATAAAAGCTGAAAGCAAGGTCGCACAATCGCGCGCAAAGCGCGCTGTTGTGCTCATTTTGCGAAGCAAAACCGAAAGAAAGCGGAGCTTTCTGAGGTTGGGACTTACAAAAAAAGCGAAGCTTTTGAGGCATGGAAGTTTAAGCTCACCGACAAAAGGAAGCTTTTTTTTTGAAATGCACAAATGGTGTGTATAAAATGTATCTAGAAAAAATAATACAAACGGCGTACAAGTATTCAATTTTTGGATCTTCAATTAATGGAGCTAAAACGATAAAAACAGCCGCTAAAAAGCAAAATGCAGGAATTGTCAACCAAACCTGTAAGTTTGTAACATTATTGTTCCTACTATCACTTTGTTATTGTTCTGTTTGTTGTACATTATTGTTCCGCGTGACCTCCAGTCCCTGCATACACTGCGAGCCGAAACACAAGTGGTCAAACAGTCTCCTTCCCCATCATCACCTCCGGACCCGCGTTGGTGGCTTCGGTTTAGGGGGTTTTGCTGTTCAAGGAAGTGTCGGTTGGTTGTTTGTTGGTTGTTTTCAAATAATTTATCATGTTATTTTTGAGTTTAATTACTAAAACTTTTTTTTTTGGATTATTTTTTTTAATTTCTGGATAAGGTGGGTTATGGATAAGGGTATAGATTAAAATAAATAAATGAATAATATGCTGTTCACACAAGTATCGGTTGATTGATTGTGCCGGTTGAAAGCTAGAAATTGAAAAAAGCTGTGTTTATAACAGGGTTGCCAAAAACCTGGGAGTACCTGGAGTTTGACAACTCAGGCAAAAAGAAAATCTGGAAAAAGCTAAAGTTTTAAACAAAAATTGCTAAAAAACGTGAATAAAAAAACTGGAATTTTAAGCAGTTATTGCATGTAAAAAAAAACACATTTAAAGTAGCATTTCAGTATCTTTTTAGTATTTGTTTTGCTGTTTTAGACAGTTTTGTTACCAAACAAATTTAATTTATTACTAGAATTAAAAAAAAAACTCGTACTTCGAAAAACCTATAATTTTTTTTAATCCTTGGCAACCCTGTAATTATTATTGATAACGAGAAATGAAATTTTTTACTTGTAGATGAAGTTTGTAAAACGAAGTGATTATACTTGGCAGTAAAAATTTATCTGTTGTGTAGTTTTAAAGGTCTGTTTAAAAAAAAAAAACTTTTTTAACTTTAGCTTTTTTTACAGGGTAAAAAGAATTTCCTGATAATGGCGATTGCTTACATGCTGACGATAACTGCTTCAGTTTTAGCAGGACTTTCCAAGTCTAAGTAGTGACCTTTTTTCTTTTCTTTTTTATAAGTAGTTAAACTAATTTGATAACAGTTTTGTGTGAAAACTTTTCGTTTTAATCAATTTTTCTAGGTTCTTATATAGTTTAATTATAATTTTTTTATTTTATAAAAGTTTATATCTCATTTTGAATTGTTGAACTTTGTCAAAGCCAAAATAACTTTTGTTTTATTGTTATTTCTAACAAGTCTAAAACAGTATTAAACTGTAATGTTGTTTTTTTAACAAACTTACTGCAAAGGTTGAAAAAGTATATCTTTTCAAGTCTTTAATAATACGTATTATATAAACATATTAAATTGAATAAATCATGAGTTTAACTTACAATCAGCGTTTTTAAAGTAAACATTTCGAACTTGAATATTTGTTTGTTTATATTGTGATTTGTTTGTTTGTCCTTGCAGTTTTAAATTATATTGCATTTAAAAAAAATATTTGTAGCGTCAATGTACTAATTACACGCTCAGTCATATCAAGTTTTTCGTACAACATTTTTTAAATAAATTGTTTTCTGTCCACAGACTTGATTTAAAAGTGTTAGTACAACCAATATATTTGTTAAACATTTTTTTCTTGTTGTTTACAGCAATTGACTTCAACCTTTTTAAAAGCTGCGCACAATAAACTACTTTAAATTCTATTCACACTAGTTTACAAAATAAATTGTTTTATAACAAAAATTATTACTTGTTTATGTTTTGAACGTCTTAATAGATTACTTTTATAAAACTATTAATTTATGTTATGTATGGCTTAATATAGATGAAAATAACAAAAAAAAACTTCATTAAAAAAGTTATGTTACTGAGTTTACTGTGCACAGTAAAATAAATTATATGACACTGGTTTGTAGTGTTATCAATTGCTTTGTTTGTGTAAGTATTCAGTTTATTAACTTAAAAACAAAACCATAAAACTAAAATACTGATGTTTATCTTTTGATTAAATTCATTAGTTTTTAAATTTATATACTTGTTTTAGATAAAAAAAACAAGTTAATGACACAAGCTAGTTGTTTTTTAATGAGTTTAACACAAAAATTTTGTTGTGTCCTAATGAAAAAACTTTACTTTTAAAACTGCTCTGTGGTATCGTAGGCTTAAACAATTTTTTTTGCTGTAGCTTTTAAAACCCCGACGCCAATATAAAATATTGTAGTCAAATGAAACTTTAAGTAGGTGTTTTTGTTAATGCTTATGGGGTATAATAGTATATTAAACTGTGCGAAACAATTAATCCAAGTTTGTTAAAAAAAATTTTTTTTTCAGTACAAAATAATCAGTTATACAAGAAAATTTAAAAGTTGGAAAATTTTTCTTTTTAGCGTGTTCATTCATTTTAAAAGTTTCATTTAAAAAATATGATATTTGTTTGTAAACAATAAAAGTTTATTTGCTCAATAATCTATATTACAAACTCTAACTTACTTAAAATTAAAAAATCCTGAATATCTCACTAAGTATTTTTATAAAGCTACAACTTAAATGCGTTATATCTGTTATTAGAGATATCGCTTACTTAAGCATTAATGTATATATTTCTAAAAAATATTTGAAAATTTTTCATACAGATGAAATAGTTAATACACAATTTTACAAGGATTAAAACAAATAACACCTAATCATATTTTAACTAAACTTATAGACAATTTGTTCAGTACTGGTCCATGTTAAAAAATTATAGATCAACTTTAAGAAATTAAAAACTTTTAGGTAGCACGAAGATTTAAAGTATACTGAGTTAATATTTATTTAATTTTCCTATATTTAGTAGTTTACTTTATAGTATATTCTATTTTAACAACCGTTCATTTTATTGCAATGAATGTCAAATAAATTGATGAAAGCTTTGTAAATGATAGTTTGGTTTATATTTCACTTGACAGTTGTTTATGAGGTATATAATAGCCTTTCTGATTGGTGTTTAAAACTGTTTAACTGTCCAAAATAGTAGTGAATTGGCTCTTGTTCTGAATCCGGATACGGCTTACTTGATTTCATAAATAATATTATCATTTATGAAATATTGATAATTTAGTCTTTTAGGTTACACTAGTTTAAATTTAATAGTTTTTAAGTTTTTCTAAAATATAATACTTTTGTATAACTAGTTTTTAGTTTGTTTTTTAACTTAAAATTATTAAAAAAAAAAATTGAACACAGCGTTTTTTGGCTAAAAAGTGCGTACCTATTTGGCAGGTTACCCTATTAAATAGAATTATTAAAGCTAGTTAGTAAAAAATTTATTTGTTTACAACTTTAAAGTGCAATTTTTTCTTCCAAAAAGGGATTTAATTTATGAGGATTGGTTTTATCTCACAGTTGGTCTTCAAATAGTTTGTTCAAAACTTGTGTGTAATTTATAAACTTCAAAACCTATAGTTTTTAGTATAATAATTTGATTTTATTATTTTAGTTTCAAAAGTTAGAACTATCGTCGTTTATATTCTATATTATATATTGTTTATTGAACGACAATTAAAGCGCTCAAAATATTTTGTCTTAAGACTTGGTGCACGAAAAAACCTTTCAGTTATCGAGTCGCACACCACGGATACCTTTTAATGTCTTGTCCAGGACTTTCTTATAGTATATAAGATTAAGTTAATCAAAAGATAAGTGTATAAAACAAAAGATTTTCAAAAGTTTTTCGGATACTTTTTAAAACTGGGCGAAATAAAAAGTTTAGCTTGTGATTATTTTAGGTTAATCAACAGTCATTTTAGTTATAATCATTGATTTTTGTTAGCAAAACATAAAGCTCTAAATTTTGGTCTCACATAACAACTATTTATCAGCTTAATGAGGCTTTCGATACTATTCAAAACTAAGATTTTTATTCCAATTTACAAAAGCTTGATATAAACTAGGTTTAACCTTCCTTTGACTTTATTAAGTTGTTTTAGAATTTGCTGTATGAAAATTTTTCAAGTGCACTCTTGAGACAACTAAAAACAAATGTTATTACTTAAATTAAGTTAAATTTCTGAAGTTGAACTTTGTTTTAATTATCAATCAAACTTTCAAGTGTTAAATCACTTTAAAACGGTGAACTACTGTTAATACTGTTTTTTACTAAGACTTTATAAATTTTTAAATTCATGTTCTTTGACAATTTTGAAAATGACAACTGGTTTATGTGAAAAGAATTTCGCGCTAACTCTTTTGAGTTTGTGTAATAGTTTGCATACAAAAAAAGAGGGAGTATGTTTCTGTTTTCACATGATAATAAAAATGACGGTAAATCCATATTGGTAAAACTAATACTGTTGAAAAAGTAGTGACATTTTAAGTACCACTTTCAATTTAACATATATTTTTCATTTTCAAATGATTTGTAAAACTTAAAGCTTTTCGCATCTTATCTCTGATTCTTTTTCAAAAGTTAAACGAAATATCAAACAAGAGTTTACAATATATTAACTCAATTATCGGTATTTTTTGTTACTATTAGCATGTTTTTTACAACTTTTTACGACTACGTCATATTTAGTTTTAATATTTTTTATCTCAGCATTCAAAACCGTTTAACATTTCATTCAACTTATGAAAAAGAATCAGAGATAAGAATCAAAAAGCTTTAAATCTACAAAATTTCTAAAATTAAATTTATATTTATGTTAAGTTGCAAGTGATACTTAAATATAACAAAGTTCCTTCAGACAATAGAATTGGTGACATTTGAACTTATAGCTTTTTATTATTACACTATATCTGTTTTTGAGCTGAAAACATTTTTGCTTGTCATTAAAAGGAGCAAACTCTACCGTTTTCAGTTTGATTATTACAAAATAAAGTTTTGCTGACTGTGATAATTTGTTAAATCGACGCTGTAAAATAAGTTTTTTATCAAAGTTTGGAAACAAAGAAAGATAAATTTTAGCTTTTTCAAACTAGATTACTTTTAGAAACTTTTATTCGTATCCTTATTATTTATTTTATTCCTGTATAAACTACTACAAAGTAAAAGACTCTGTAATAAGTTTTTTAAAAGTTTTTTTTCAAAATGGATAAGCCGATGTACTGTTAAAAATATTTTTTTTTTAATCGACTAATATTAAGTTTTTCAAAGTATCTCAGGATACCATTTTAGACTTGTTTAAGACTTGTGTATATATTTAAAGAACTGAGTATCAGTTTAAACTATAAATGGCTGTGTAGGTCTCTAACAAATTAATTTTGATTGTATGACTAAAATTACTTAAAAGTACTAAGTTCGACTAATTGTTGTGCTTTAATGGTTTGTAAATTATCAAGGACTTTCAAATTTCAAACTGGTTTTATTCGTTCATAAGCATATTATTAATAGTTTAAAACGACGAAGCTTTGTACAAACTTGATTACTATTTTCTAAATTGGAGCTTATTTTGTTATTAAGGTACCAAGTTGTTGTATTTTATCCTAAAAAATCTAAAAAACAAAACAATAAAGAAATATCTTTTTAAACCACTTTAACTTTGTTTTGTTGAATTGCTATAAAAAGTAGATTTGGAAAAATTTTAACTAATATACTTTTTTTTATTCTTTTTGTTTTGGCTGCGTGTTGTGATGATCAGTTTGTTTTAAATTTTTTGTTAAAAATTATAAGTTTATGAAAGGTTTTTTGTTCGTTATATACTATTATAGTTTATTCTTGCTAGTTTTAGAATAGAACACTGTGTGTGTATTTTTTATGTTTAAAATCACCTTTTAGACTTTCTCATATATAAACAAGATATATTTGTGTTATACAAGCGAAGAGGTTACATGACAATTCAAATTTGCTTACTTAAGCAGTTAATGTATATATTTCTAAAAAAAATATTTGAAATTTTTTACAGGCAGAAGAAATAGTTTATACACAATTTTACAAGGATTAAAACAAATAACACCTCATTATACTTTAACTAAACTTATAAACAGTTTGTTCAGTACTGGTCCATTGTAAAAAATTATAGATCAACTTTAAGAAATTGAAAACTTTTAGGATGTAATCATGCTTAGAGAAACATTTAAATTGAAATTTTAGGTAGCACGAAGATTTAAAGTATACTGAGTTAATATTTATTTAATTTTCGTATATTTAGTAGTTTACTTTATAGTATATTCTATTTTAACAACCGTTCATTTTATTGCAATGAATGTAAAATAAATTGATGAGAGCTTTGTAAATGATAGTTTGGTTTATATTTCACGTGACAGTTGTTTATGAGGTATATAATTGCCTTTCTGATTGGTGTTTAAAACTGTTTAACTGTCCGAAATAGTAGTGAATTGGCTCTTGTTCTGAATCCGGATACGGCTTACTTGATTTCATAAATAATATTATCATTTATGAAATATTGATAATTTAGTCTTTTAGGTTACACTAGTTTAAATTTAATAGTTTTTAAGTTTTTCTAAAATATAATACTTTTGTATAACTAGTTTTTAGTTTGTTTTTTAACTTCAAATTATAAAAAAAAAAAATTTGAACACAGCGTTTTTTGGCTAAAAAGTGCGTACCTATTTGGCAGGTTACCCTATTAAATAGAATTATTAAAGCTAGTTAGTAAAAAATTTATTTGTTTACAACTTTAAAGTGCAATTTTTACTTCCAAAAAGGGATTTAATTTATGAGGATTGGTTTTATCTCACAGTTGGTCTTCAAATAGTTTTTACAATCTTTAAATCTATTAGCAACAGCAGCTAGTTTTTTTTCTAGGGTGAAAATAGACATTTTGTTTAAACTTGATAATTTTTTAAAGGCTTACAACCAAGTTTTCAGTAAAGCTAGAAACCTAAATGTTTTCCATTTTGTTTTTTGTGTAATTCAACCACTGTTTTCAATTGTATAAAATTTTTGCACTTTTTAAAATAAAAGCTTTTAAATTAAGAAATGTGTATAGGTTGTACACTTTTCAGATTTTTATTTATACTACTCAAGTTATAAACCTTGATGTGTATAAATAGTTAATGTTATTATCTATTTCTAATTCTTGTTAAATTTTTTTTTATATTAGGTAGAGTTTGAGTCATATGGTTTTTTAATATAAAAAGATATGTATGTTGAATTTGATTTTTACTGAAAATTCTCTAATGTTCTTTGTTTAAAGAAATCAGTTCAGGACCTTTTTAGTAATTCATTTTACTCTTGATTTTTCTAGATAGTTTGAATTTTACAAAATATTGCTTGATTTCCCTCAAAGACACCAATAAAAATCATTAAAAAATGAAATTTGATTTACTTTTCAAAAAAATTGTTTCAAATGTTTTTCAAACTATGTAATTTTTAATTGCAGAGCAAACCCTTTATTTTGAATTTTGTATTTTTCTGAACAACCTAAAAAATGTGTAAATATGATAGCGTGTTTTGAACATTTTAGTAATTGAAGTTCTTACAAAAGTTTAATTTATAGTGTTTTAAAATTACAGTTTTAACCAAACTCTCGTAATACTCAGTCGTTTGTGATAGTCGTTTGAAAAGCATCAGAGATAAGAATCGGAAATTTTTAAGTTCTGTAAAAGATTTTTAAATTTATATTTATGTTAAGTTGCAACAGGTACTTAAATACAACAGAGTTCCTTCAGACAATAGTATTGGTGACATTTTAACTTAAAGCTTTTTATTATTACACTATATCAGTTTTTTGGCTGAAAATAATTTTACTTGTCAATTAAAGGAGGAAACTTTACCATTTTTAGTTTGATTATTACTAAATAAAGTTTTGCTGACTGTGATAAGCTCTTATAATCTACGCTGAAAAGACTAGTAAAATTTGTTTTTTATCAAAATTTAGAAACAAAGAAAGATAAATTTTAGATTTTTCAAACTAGATTACTTTTAGAAACTTTTACTCGTATCCTTAATATTTATTTTATTCCTTAAGTATAAACTACTACAAAGTAAAATACTCTATAATAAGTGTTTTAAAAGTTTTTCAAAATAGATAAGCCGATGTACTGTTAAAAATATTTTTTTTTTAATCGAGTAATATTAAGTTTTTAAACGTTACTCAAGATACCATTTTAGACTTGTTTAAGACTCGTGTATATATTTAAATAAGTTTAAAGTACAGATGGCTGTGTAGGTCTCTAACAAATAAATGTTGATTATATGACTTAAACTACTTAAAACTATAAAATTAAACTAATTAACTATTGTGCTTTAGTGGCTTTTAAATTATTAAGGACTTTCAAATTTCAAATTGTTTTTTTTTTCATAAGCATATTATTAATTGTTTAAAAACGACGAAGTTTTGTACAAACTTTAATTAATTTGTCTAAATTGGAGCTTATTTTGTTATTAAGGTACCAAGTTGTTGTTTTTTATCCTAAAAAATTTAAAAATAAAACAATAAAGAAATATGTTTTTAAACCATTTTAACTTTGTTTTGTTCAATTGCTATGAAAAGTAGATTTGGAAAACTTTTATCTAGTATACTTTTTTTTATTCTTTTTGTTTTTGCTGCGTGTTGTGATGCTCAGTTTGTTTTAAATGTTTTGTTTAAAATTATAAGTTTGTGAAAGGTTTTTTGTTCGTTATATACTATTATAGTTTATTCCTACTAGTTTTAGAACAGAACACTGTGTGTGTATTTTTTATGTTTAAAATAACCTTTTAGACTTTCTCATATATAAACAAGATATATTTGTGTTATACAAACGAAGATTATAAAATTACGTTTTAATATGATTATTTTCCTTAAATTTTGTATCAGTTATATCTCAGCACTTCGAAAATAAAATACTGAATCTTAAGTAAAGCCTAAGTCTATCATCTTGAAATTTAATTAAATTTCATAATAAATACAAAAATCAAGCAAAACTATAATTTTTTTTATCCTATTAAATTAAAATAAACTTTCATTGTGTTTTATCATCTTTTCAAACTGTTTGAGAAATTATAGGTTTTTTTTTAATTATGTTTCTTTACGTTTATGTACAAATTTTTGTTTTGTTATGAGTTTTTGATCACAAACAAGCATCGAAAACGAAATTAAAATATTTAATTAGCCTCTTTGTTATTATCCAACCCTTACCTTATTCCCGTATCATTTGTAAATACTTCAACAATTTTTAAATTAAATCTTTTTAAGAATGAGACATTATAAACAAAAAATAAATGGCTGTTTTGTTTTAAAATTGAAAGGTAAAATTCTATAGACAAAAATCTAAATAAATCTTAATTGTTTTTAGTACTACTGAGTACTGACATCTAACTTACGAACTTACTTTGTTTTGGAAATTTTAAATACTTGATGGTGAAACACGGGTACTTTCAGGGTAATACCCGGTTGAAATAACAAATTCTTGTCATGTTTAATTGAACTTTTATAAACTATGGGCTATTATTTAATTGGTAGAAAATTTATCAAACCATAAATATTTACTAGCATAATAGTTAGGTCATAATAAGTTTTACAGCTACAGTAAGCTTTTTGACCTCGTGTAGATTTTAACCTCAAATACACAAGAAATCCACTCATCTAAAATGGAAAAGGTCTAAGTATTGCAAGTAAGCGATATTATGTGTAAATTATACAACAATAATAGATATTTTAACTTCAGAACAACCTAAAGTGTTTGAAGAAATATTATATAATATTTATTACTTATTATCAAAAGTCTTAATTGTTAAAAAAATGACATTTTAAACTACAATTATAAAATTCAAAGTGATAACTCAACAATTTTGTTAAATTACTTGAGTCTAACATTGGGGATTGTTTTTATCTCACAATTAGTTTTTAAATAAACTTTACAAATTAAAAAAGCCATTAACAATAGCAACTAGTTTTTTTCTAGGATATGAATAGAAACTTTGTTTAAATTTTATAATTTATTAAAAGTTTACAACTAAGTTCTCAATAAAGTTAGAAGTAAGCTTTAATAAAAACAATAAAATTTTATTTTTAATATTGTTGTTTGTGTAGTTCAACCACTGTTTTCCATTGTTTATTTTCTTTTACTTTTTAAATATAAAAGTTATTGAATAAAAAAAACATATAGGTTGTACACTTTAAAAATTTTTATTTTTAATACACAAGTTATAAACCTTGGTGTGTATTAACAGTTGATGTTATTATTTATTTTTAATTGTTAATAAAATTTTTTTTTATAAAGGGTAAAATTTGAGACATATGTTTTTTACAAGAAAAAAGATATGTATTTTGTGTGTAATTTTTATTCTAATGTTTAAGTTTTAAAGAAATCAGTTCAGGTCCTCATTTAGTAATTAATTTCACTATGAATTTCTCTAGATAGTTTGAACTTTACAAAACATAACTGGATATCCTTAATAAAATTAAAAAATAAACATTAAAAAATGAAACTTAATTTACTTTTGACAGAAATGTTTCAATTACTTTTTTAAACCAAAGACCTTTTTAAAGTTTAGTACGAACCTTGTAAATTAGTTTTTGTATTTTTCTAAATAATCTAAATAGTATGTAAATATTATAAGAGTTTTTAGAACATTTTACAGATTGAAATTATTTTAAAAGTTAATTAATGGTGTTTTAAAGGTACAGTTTTTGCAAAAATCTTATCAATTTAAAATTAAAGGTTTGCCAAAAAACCTGATATCCTGGAAAAACATGAAGTCCTGGAAAAACCTGAAATTTGATACTTTAGGTTAAAAAAACCTGGAAAAACCTTGAGTTTGAGAAATTAAAGAAAAACCTGGAATTTTAAACAAAAATCAATAAACAAAACTTTTAATTTTGAACAATTTTACTTGTTAGGTAATTAAATTTATATATAACACAAAAAATCTAATCTATAGATTGAAATGTTAATCAAAAACACATTTAAAGAAACTTGACAATAAATTTTGAGGTTGTTGTTTTAAGACAGTTTTCAACTAGAGTTAAGTTTTAAGACCTTTAACCAGGGTTGCTACACACTCAGGGAACTCAGGGAATCTCAGGGAATTTTCAAACTGTAGAAAATCTCAGGGAATCTCAGGGTAACTCAGGGAATTTTGGCATTTTTCTTTTAACTCAGGGAAACTCAGGGAAGTTTTGATTTTTTCTCTAAATTTCAGGTAAGTTTTTGAAAATCTCAGGGAAATTTTTTTCTAGATCTAGAATGAGGTTTAGATAATCCAGTTTCAATATTTTTTTCAAAAGTAGTAATTTTTATTATTTAAGTGGTTATTTAAAATTTTTTTAGCCTTGCGGCTAGTTCTTCAATATTCTTAGTATTAACATTGTAGTTTTTTTAAGTTTTAAATTTAAGTAAAATCAAACAGTTTAGAGAAATGAAAGTTGTTGTTTCTAATAAACTTTTTATTTTTATTTACTTATGTAGTTTAAAAAACACTATGTTGTACTATTACTTCTTATTTTTTAAATAATAAAGTTGTTTGTTATTTGTTTACAACTACTTGTTTTCAGTAAAAAAAATTAAAATAAATACAGATTAGTGTTGTATTACTTTTGTTAAAAAAATAGAGGTTAACAAGAGTCCTTGAGGCTATTTTTGTGCTTCACAATGGCCAGGCAAGTGTTGAACAGGGCTTTAGCTTAAATAAGGAAGTAAAATCAACTAATATGGGAGAGATGACAAGAAGGTCCCGAAGAATGATCAAAGATCATCTATATGCAAACAGTCTAGAACCAAGCATAGTTGAACTAAGTTCTGAATTGTTAAAATTTGTAAAATCTTCTAGGGCCCAATATTTAGCATATCTTGAGCAACAGCGCTTTGCTAAAAATGTTCCAAATAAAGGTGATGCTTTGAGCAAGTTAGGAGAACAAAAAAGTAAACTTACAAAGCAACTCAAATGTTTGAATGAAGACTATGACAAATATACTGCAGATGCCAACAAACAGTCTGATTTAGAAGCAATGAAAGAATTATTAGCAAGAGGAATAGCTGCTAAGGACAACGCAAATAAACTTGAAAATAAAATTAAAACTATTGATTTAGAAATTTCATACTTAAAAAAACAGTATTAAGATTTTTTTATTAGGTAATGTGAAATTGTTTTAAAATAAAAATTATGTTTTCAGTTATTTAAAATAGATTGTGTATGAACATCTAAAAGACATAAAAAAAGTTTTAATTTTAGATTATTTTGTATCACTTGTTAGTTATTAATTTGTACTTTGATATGAGATATTTCTTTAGCTATTTCTTTAAACTTTCTTTTTGCAGGTTTTTTTACAATAATGTTAAGCTTTTAAGTTTTATTTACTGCATTCAGAACAGTTGCTAGGAAAGACATACAAGTCATAATGAAGTTATTATGTATGCATTTAAGTGAGTTCTTCATGTGAAATTATTATTATATATAATTAAATTTTGTCGATTAAAATGTCAAACAAATTAAACTTTATTCTTTTATGTAGAAAGTTAACTAACAAGTTTACACAAAGTTGTGCAAAAATTTAGTTTTTAATTTTTAATTGGTTTAAACCTTTTAAGATTGAGTTTTTGAAAACAGTTTTTTTCATAAATTTAATGCAGAAGCATACACATACAACCTTCCTTTTATTATTAAAGATGAAAAATGAGAATGAGGTATTAATAATTTGTGTTAGAAGAGAAAATTTTTTTTTTAAGATTTGAGAAATACTCAGGGAAATTTAAGGTTACTCAGGGAAATTTTTGGTCACTCAGGGAAGATTTTTTGGCTCAAAGAATGGCAATCCTGTTTAACTTAATTTTATTCCAAAAAAAGACCCAAAAACTAGTACTTTTGAAGACCTGAAAGAAGTTAAGAAAATCTGGAAAAAAAATCTTTAAAAAAAATTAGCAATCCTGCATTAAGAAAAGATTATAATTAAAAAAAAGGTTTTTGAATATATAAAAAAAATCTGTCAAAAAACATGTTTTGATTGTTGTTTTAATTAAAGGATTCTTTTATAAAAAAAAGGAAATTACTAATTTAAAACCATAAGTTTTTTTTTAAGTGTTATAGAATTCTATACAATAATGATTTTTTAAATCTTAATTTGAAATTTTTTACCAATCACTAAGTCATTAAGAATATAGCCAGCAATCAAAAAATGTCAAGTTTCTTTTTTATAAAAAATGCTTTTTGTTTTAAATTTCTTGGCTTTCAAACTAATGTTTACAAGTGTTTACTTAACTAAAAAGTTGTTAAAGAATAACACCTAAAGGATTAAAAGCGTTAATTTAAAATAACAAACATTAAAAGTATGTTTTAAATGAACCAGGTTGTAATCATACCAAAAAACATTAAGCGTATAATTAAAATTTAAAACAAATACATATTATATCGTTTTTATGCTACATACACAAATTTAAAAAATGTTAGTTATTTCTGTTGTAGTTTTAAAGTTTTTTCGTATGAATTATTTTTTCAATTTTCCTATTAAATGAAAAGGTTTTACTAAATCAGCTTGTATCTAACAGTTTAAAACTTTTTTAGCTTATCATTAATTGACTATAATGTTACTCTTTCTAAATTTACATAAAAAAATTGGCTTATTTCTAAATGTCCTAAATTTTTTCATCCCCTTCAGTAAATGTTATATTAGAACTATTTTTTAATTTACAAAGATTTAAGTATTAGATGTAAGCTGATTAATAACTTTTTTTTTAACATTTGTAAAAAAAGTTCATTGAAAACGTTTTCTACCAATTTTTTTTAACTTTTTCAGCAAATTTAAAAAGAAAAGTTGATTATTCATTTACAAAAATGGCGTCGCCTTCTGATTCCAAAAAAGATCCTGAAGTCGGAATGTATAAAAGAGAGACTGCGAGATTTGTACTAATAGATCAATTGAAGAATTTATCATTATTGCAACAAGAAAAGGCAATAGCTAAATGGGCCCAAATGGACTTTTACCCGGACTTTGATTTCTCGGAAACGACTTTTCCGCTTCCCGAGCCGCTAGATTCCAAACACGACCTGATGTCGGCAACGAAGGAGGCCATCCCCGCTCTCTTCACCTCGCAGGCGTCCGTTGCCGTTTCTCATCTCATCAGAGTGGCTTACTCTTTGTCAATTGAAGGTTCTACGGTCCGTGAGAGATCCAAGAAGGTTGTTGAAGACCTAAAGGCCAGTGCAAGCGAAAGCAAGCCTTCGTAATTAGAAGTTGACGCAACTTCAGATTCAAAACATTGCGGTCCGCTTCTTGATGCCCTGACGGAGGAAAATCTTTTGCACCACGTTTTTGGGATAATCAACACGCTTTCGCTGCTGGTCAAAATGGACGAGCCCGCTTTCAAGAACTACGCTGAGAGAAGATTCAAAAGCGGGGCTAGAGCGAACGGATTCGCCGCCCTTACAAATTTATTCCCGCCATTTTTTACAACTCAAACATTCTTCAGCTTAAAAAACGCTGTAAACCGTGGCTCTGAAACCTGTAAGCAGATGTACCTCCTCTACCTCGTGCAGCTCGACGCCCCTTCGACGAGGAAGAGCGCCGAGGCCTTCGGAGCGTCGCGACTGACTTGCCACAAGATGATTTTGCCGTCCCTGTTCGTTCAGACCTGCGACTCGTTGAACTGGCAGCCCGGCAAGCTATTGAAAGCGCTCGACTACTGGCCGTTCGAACGCGGAAGCAGAAAAGTGAACGATTTTCTGAAGATCCTCAACGGCAAGAAGACGTTGGTTGGAAGGTACTCAATTTTATTGTCGGGAATCCTGCCTGACAATTGCAATTATTCTTCAAACTATCTAACCGTCAAGGAGAACCCTGATATTATTGAAATGCTTAAAAAAATCAACATTCAGTGCGGCAACGACAGCGTCTCCGGGATAAAAGGCACGAAGCAAGCTCATCGGATCGACACGAGATTCGTCGAGATGATTGTGGCAAGGAGGGAACGAGGAGTTAAGAAGGAGATCACTCTGTTTTCCAGTTACGAGCTGTGAAAAAAGGATCTTTGATATAAATCTTAAACTTGTTCGTAGATAGCTTAAACATGTAAAAAGTAGTTTTTATGCTGTATAGGTTTATAAATAAAAAAGTTAGTAGTTATCTTGTTGTTTTACGGTTGACAACTGTTTAGTTTAAAATAAGTCTAAAAAATTTTTAAAAAGAAGTCTTTGTTTTAAAACTAATTTAGTTGTTGCTCATCTGGTTTCATTAAACTGTTCTACTAGTACCGTTTGTTTTATCATATATTTGAAATTTAAATTATAAGTATTCTGTTACGAAATAGTTTAAAATTGTTTATGTTGGGAGTTGTATACATATTTTAATATTATTATTATTGAAGTTTATTGTGCGAAGATGGACTCTGGCATTAAAACCTGAGCCGCTTAAACAATACACACGAAAAAAGAAACAAACAAGCAACATTCAATAAAAATTGAATAACTAAACATAACATAGTAAAAAATTACAAACAAATAGTCCTGTATGATCAATTATAACCTAGTATGCACAAAAAACAAAACGAAATAAATTCACACACAAAAACTTATGCATTGACTATAAAAGATTACACATTTACAAAAATTATATATAACAACTTATAATCTGTAGAGGGAAGGCGTAGGGAAGAAAAAAATATTCTTAGTGATACTAATATTTTGAAATTAATTTTTATTCGATAATCACTGTATTTTACTCGTGTTTACATTGTTTAAATCTTTTTTTTTTTGTTTTAATTAAAAATGTTCCACCCTCCCACACGAAACCACATCCTGCGGTAACCTATTCCACATATTTATTGCTCTGCAGAAAAAAGGATTTTGACACTAACTATTATTAAAATTATATTTACATTTTATTTTTTTATCATTTCCTCTCAAATTATAATTGGTCTAAGAAAAAGCAAAAAACTGATGAAAAATTCTTTATATTTACCATTAACAATTTTAAAAAGTGTTATCAAGTCAAAATGTCATCTTCTATACTCTAGAGACTCCAATCTGAACTTTACCAATCTATCTTTGTATGAGGTATTTGAAATGTTGCATCTATTACAAACAAAACGGGTAAAATTTCTCTGCACAGACTCAATCCTAATAATGTCTTTTTTTAAATAGGGGGACCATATTGGGGTATTGTATTCGAGTTTAGGGCGAACTTAATTTTTAAATAATTTAGTATGAATACTAGCAGAAGTGATCTTGAAACTTTTAAGTATTTGATACGATGAATTTTGAGCAATTTTATATAAATAATTTACATGTTCGTTCTATTTTAGATTTTCAGATACATGTATTCCTAAGTCTTAAAAAATTTTTCTTATATTTTAGTTTTATTAATTAAAAGGTTAATAGGGAAAAGTTTATATTTTGATGGTTAGAACTTGGCATTTTTTTGGATTTAAATCAAGTTTTCTTGTTTTTAGCCATTCGTGAATATTATCTAATGTTAATTGTACAGAAGTTTCTGACTTGCTAAATACTTTTGCGTCATCTGCAAATAGACTTATTTCGCTTTGAATTTGAGTATTAAAAGTAATATCGTTTATGTAAATTAAAAAAAGAAGAGGACCAATGACTCCACCTTGTGGTACTCCACTGTGAATTTTCAGAGGATCTGATAATGTGTTGAGTACACTTTGAGTCCTACTATTAAAAATTCGTTAACCAATTCACTTAGTTATCATCAAAACCATATTGAGTCATAATTTTTTATAATCTAATATGTGACACAGAGTCAAAAGCTTTTTTGATGTCAGTATAGACCACTGTGACTGATTCATTGTTCAAGTAAGTTATTAAGCAAGTATGTAAACATGTCAGTAGTTGAATTCCTGGTGATCGGTGGGGAACAATTGTTTTGGTGTTAATAAATTAAAGTCCAAGAGGTGATTAAATGTTTTTTAAAAATAATGTGTTCAAAAATTCGGGAAAACGTACTGGTTAAGGATATTGGCCTATAGTTTAATGGGTCGTGCTTGATACCTTTTTTTGTATACTGGAATTACATAAGATGTTTTCCGTTGTTTAGGTATTACTGACAATGCTAGGGAGCAATAAAAAATTAATGATAAAGGAAAAACTAATGACGTATAGTATGCTTAATTAAACGTACGGTCCGGATCTCAGAATAAAAATGACTGGCTTTCCAATTTTTACAAAATTAAAGTGGAATTCGGCCCGCGAAAGACAAAACTGCGGCTAGCGAACAATACTGTATTAAAAGTTATTTAAACTAATTAACAATTTTTAGTGGGAACTTAGAGCATCATAGTAAAAAGTTTCCTAGAAAGAAAATGCTACTTTAAAGCTTTTACCTATTATGACGTCACAATTGAAATTTTATATAAAATATATTTCAGCTGGGCAAAAAAGAGCATTTTTTGTTAAGGAAACTTTTTTATCTTTCAGTGTTATAAATTCAACATTCATTATTCAAAGTTTATCAAATAACCAAAACAAAGTTAATAAACAACGTTTTTAATGATATTCTAAGATTTTTTTTTTTCATGGGGTTCACAGGAAACCAGTCAAAACACGCCCCTGCTATGCTATCTAAACATTTAATCATTTTTATGTTGCAAAGTCTATAAAGAAATAAAAGAATATTATATTTTAACGTCTTGTCCTGGACAAGACGTTAAAATGTATCCAAATGGTGCGCGACTCGATAACCGAAAGGTTCTACGTGCACCAGGTCCTACGACCAAATATTTTGAGCGTCTTTTTTTTGTCGTTTAATAAACTATAACTACAATACATTAACATAAGTAAAACAACGTTAGCTATTAAGTAAAACAGTTATAATCAAATTACATAACTTAGTTTGACCTATCTTAACAAAGTATAAAAATGTATTATAGATGAAGTTAATCTAAAATAAAAAGTTTACATAGTTTATTTACCAGACATCCATAACACTTATCCAATGTGCGTTTTACATTGTACAATAACATAATAAAGTTAACCAAAATTAAAATAAGTTTTTCAGTTGATAAAAAAAAGTTATTAATATGATCTATTGTGTTTTAATCTTTAAAGTTGTTTATAACTAGAATAAAGCAATATAAATTATATCATCATAATATATATTCAACATTATATTGATAGCTGTAAAAAAGTATTTGTTAATGAAATTTTGACGAATTAGTATATTTTTTTAATTTCTAAGATTTTGTACATAAACACGATAAAAAATAATATTTTACAAGCTGTTTAAACGTTAACAGTTTTAATATGATCAAAAACTTTATGACGAACATAGGTTGTTGTTGTCTACTATAAAACTTTAGTCGGATAGTTTTAAATTGTCTGAAAGAATTTATAAAAAAGCTAATTAAGTAGAGGATATTTTCAAGTGAAACTACTTATGTAAAGTTGTAGACAAACAAATTTGACAAAAAAAGTAAACTCAAAACATACACAATGGGAAAATAGAGTTAAGTTTAATTTATAAGAGTTAAGTCTGCTAGTGACCAACTAAAGTAGTTAGTTATATTTTTTTATCATTCAAAAGTTTATGTTATTAATAACAGCTGTTAAAAAGACTATTACTGGAGCATCTTTATGTTATAAGCTTCTTCAAATTTTGAACAACGACTCAGACATAAATTCTTTAGTATTTTATATAATTGATTAAAACTAAAGTACTAGTTTTAAATTAAGGTTGTTAAACATAGGATGCAAAGAATACTTTAAAACAGTTAAATGATAAGTTAATTCTAATGATTTCATACATAACATTTTAAAGTTGAAACGCTTTTTATCTATATCTTTAACACACTTTGTATTTAATTTCTGAAAAAAGTATTTATTATAATTAATACAAACAAAAATTTAAGTGTTTTACATAACATATAACTGTAATTAGTACAGTTTACTTACTTTATAAAACAAGTTTACAATTTTATTAGTTAAGTGAAGCATGATAGTTTATCTAAAGTTTAAATAGATAAAAAAAAATTTTATAATCTTCCAGTAAAACCTTAATCTAAATAATAACTACTTTTTCAATTATATTGATTAAAAAGTTGCTACTCAAACTTGTAATGTCGAAAATCATTAACAGTAGATCCATTTTGTTTTCACTCTTATTTGTATATTCTTTTGTACATTTTAACAACGACTTGAGCACAACAGGAAACTATTTTTCTCGCACTCTTGCGTTTACAAAAAACAACGTCAGCACAACAACGAACGAAGTCAAAGCAACACCAAAAAGTGCTCCAGTCGATCCTTTTTGCGAGACGCAGACTGTCTTTAATACGAGCCAGCTCAGGACTTTTTTGAAACATTTTCACAAGCTTTAAACTACGGTCACTTTGAAACACTAAGCTTTACTACGGTCAGAACGGTGGGCCGTTTGTAACTGAAAACGAACCTTTTCCCAAAAAGATACCTGAATGCTACCTTAAAAATATCTACATTAGTTTTAACGAGTCTGGTAACGGCTCGATCAGTCTGGAAAGCTACAGAGAAAACCGCATCAGAGAGTTTGAAAGTGAAAACTCCGTGGCGATCAACGAAAAGGTTTTTTTGCAAAAACAAAAGGTGCGTCCTGCAGCCATACCTAAAAACCGTAAAAAGGCCCGAACCGGAGCAGTTTGTGAAAAACGCTAAAAAATAAATAGACGAGCGGACCGTAAACGCAGAATTGAAACGGCTCAAAGACGACGGTCTGCAAAAGGGCGACGACGACCTGGAAAACCTTGACTTTTTAAATCGATACTTGAAAAATGAGGAAAACTCGGAGTTCTAAGTGCCAAACCTAATCCACTACATGTGGTTTTCCTGTCACGAGTACAAAATTTCCACCTACTTGTGCATGCTGAGTGCGCTGAAAATGCAAACCCGGAGTTCATACTGATCCACGGCGACTGCGAGCCGAATGGCAAGTACTAGGACCTTTTCAAAGCGGTAGCAGGGCAAAAGCTCAAATTGGTCAAAAAATCCCAGGTCACACAGATTTTTGGTAAAAACATTACCGTGGTCGAGCACCGTGCCGACGTGGCCCGCCTCCAAGTCGTTCTTCAGGTCGGGGGAATTTATTTGGACGACGACGTGTTGTGTTGAAGTCGCTGGACGCGCTCAGGCGTGACCACGACATCGTGCTCGGCGAGGAGTCACCCATATCGTTGGCGAACGGCGGCATAATAGCCAATAAAAACTCGTGGTTCCTCAAGCGCTGGTTCAAGGAGTACCAAAGTTTCGACGACTCGCTCTGGGGCGCCAACAGCGTCCAGACCCCTTTGGCGTTGTGGCAGCTGTTCCCCGAGGAGGTCGAGGTGGTGCAAGTTCGCATGATGCGGCCCAACTGGATGGAGTACCACATGCTGCACCACGGCTTAGTGGACTGGTCCGACCACTGGACCGTGCATCTGTCCACAAGGTTTTTTGACGAGTTCGACGGGAAGAGGACGCTGAGTCAGTTGGCCCGATTGAGGACCAGCTACGGCGAGGTCGAGGCCAGGTTTGGGGAAGCCCCGAGTTGGTGGACGTCCAAGAGTGGGTTTTGCATACTGATTTTGACGAGGTTTAACATTTTTTAAGGCTGGTTTAATTTTTGGATTTAGTTTCTAGTAATGAAAATAAGATATTTTTGCTAATATAAGAGATTGTAACATCGATTCAAAAGTATGACTGATTTTTGACATTTAATTTAAAAAATATCATTTAAGCTTTTAATTCTGTTAAAAATTTAAGTACAATACTGTTGCTTGTTGCTTTCTTTTAAGGTTAAAAACTTGTTATAAGTTTTATTTTAGTTTATTTAATAACACCTAAAGACATATTTTGCATGAAATTTTAATTGATACTGTTAAATAGTTTTTTTTTTTGTTTACTTTAGGTAAACATACGTAATCAAGTTTGAAGTGGGTAGCTGTCTAATTTGCACGAGCGTACAAAATTGCACAAAGACACTTTTGCTCGAGAATTTTTAAGTTTTTTAAATAAAATTTTTTTTTTTTAAGTTATGTATTAATTTTTTTTATTTATATTATTTTATTTTAAACTGTTACCCCTTACCTTCGATCGGTAGCTTCTTTTTTAGATAATTTTTTTTGTATTATAATTTTTATTAGCTATTTTATTATTTTTATTATTACTGTCACTGTTACCCCTAACCCTTACCCTCGGTCAGTAACTTTTTTTTCTTTTTTTTCATTATTATTATTTTTTCTGTATATTTTTACTCTCGTGCAAAAATGTAACTCGTTCAAAATTGACCCTTGGTGCAAAATCATCTTCGTGTAATTTTTTTCTCTCGTGCAATTTTCTGCCCTCGTGCAAATTTAGCTTCGTGCAAATATGGCTTCGTGCAATTTTGTGCACTCGTGCAATTTCGTTCTCGTGCAATTTAGTAACCTCGTGCAATGTTGTCTTCGTGCAATTTAGAACCGTTCCGTATAAAGTAGGGGTGGGCAACGTAAATAATTGACGGGTCGGATCAAAAAAAAAAATCCTCAGCGGGCCGGAGCATTTCGATTAAGTGATCTACCGGATTCAGCTGGATCCTTTTTTAGATCCGGATCTTTATTCAAAAATGTTATCCGGATCTGGCTAAATACTTATTTTGGACAAGGTTTCGTATCCGGATAGAACTAATTTCAAAAGACTTGGATCCGGCTGGATGCTAACTGATCTGGTGTTTTAAAATTTTTTATCAACTTATTAATTACCAAGGTTCTCAAGTATAAAGTTTTAAGTTAATTTTTTTAAAATACTCATAATTCTATATATATTACAACTCTGGACCGAATTAATACAAGTTATTTTTTAAAACACAATAATTTACTACTAAAAGTTATTCGAGCCTAAGATTTCAAGCTAAAACATTAAAAAATTTCAACTATTCGAAATTATCTAATTTTGGTAATCCTTGGCTCGAGGCTACATTAATAATATTATTAAGAAGTTTACTAACATTACAATACTAAACTACTATCTTTTAATTTAAAAAGACTTATAAAGATTCATTCAAAATTTTGTTAGATTGTAAACAAAAAATACACAAATAAATTTCCTAAACAAATCATAGTTAAAATTAATGAGATATTGTTTTGAAATATTGTCATCAGTTGGTCATCATTAAACTTAACCATTTAATTAATCAAAACTTCCTCAATTAAAATATCAATAGCAGAAGAGAGTGCAAACTGTAGTCTCAACTTGGAATACTCTACTAAAATGTTAAGTTGAGCAGTTTTACTTAAAGTAGGTGTCATAATCTAAAAAATTACTTTTCTTTACACTTATAAGAACAACTCACTACAAATCTGGGAAAGACATCAATTTTTTACATGTCATTTGTATGAAAATCATTATGATAGGTAAGATCATCAAAGTAAGTTCAGCAAATTTTTTTTTCAATACTTTGAAAAATAATTAATTCAACTGACTTGAAACAGAACAAGATACTATAACAAAAGAGTGTTTTTATTACTAAAAAAATTAAAAGCCATTTTTAAAAACGTTTTCAGGTTAAAGTCTTATAGTTTATTTTGTGTAAAATTAAAAAAAGGTTATGTACAAATTTTGTAAAATTTACATTGGCTGTACGATTCCATATAAATTTTGAAAAAGCCTAGCGGGCCGGATCATCCGCTCTCGGGCCGGTTCAACTTTGTCCGCGGGCCGGTAATTTTGACTCCGGGGGCCGGATCCGGCTCGTGGGCCGTACGTTGCCCATCCCTAGTTTAAAGTATAGTATAGCATTTTTGTGCTACAAATCTTATAAAAATTTTTACGAGTTTGTTTTTTATAGTGAATTATTTTTTATACTTTTATTATAACTGTGAGATTTATAATAGTTCTACTGACTCAAATGTTATCTTAATATTTTTTAGTAGCTTTTCAATGGTTTCACTCTAAAAGTTCAGGAATATGCTATGCTATCTAAACATTTAATCATTATTATGTTGCAGAATCTATATCTGTAAAGAAATAAAAAATATCATATTTTAATGTCTGGACAAGACGTTAAAAGGTATCCAAATGGTGACTCGATAACCGAAAGGTTATACGTGCACCAGGTCATACGACCAAATATTTTGAGCGTCTTTTTTGTCGTTTAATAAACTATAACTACAATACATTAACATAAGTAAAAAAACATTAGCTATTAATGAAACAGTTATAATCAAATTAACTTATAGTTATAACTTAGTTTGATTTATCTTAATCAAAGTATAACAATGTATTATAGATGAAGTTAATCTAAAATAAAAAGTTTACATAGTTTATTTACCAGTTATGTATAATACTTATCCAATGTGCGTTTTACATTGTACAATGGCATGATAAAGTTAATCAAAATTAAAATAAGTTTTTTAGTTTATAAAAATAAATATTAATAAAATCTATTGTGTTTTAATCTTTAAAGTTGTTTATAACTAGAATAAAGCAATATAAATTATATTATCATAATATATATTCAACATTATATTGATAGCTGTAAAAAAGTATTTTTTAATGAAATTTTGACGAATTAGTATTTTTCTTTTTTAATATTTTGTTCATAAATACGTTAAAAACTTTTATTTTACTAGCTGTTTAAGTTTTAAAAGTTTTAATATGATTAAAAACTTTAAGACGAACATAGGTTGTTGTAGTCTACTATAAAACTTTAGTTGGACAATTTTAAATTTTCTGAAAGAATGTATAAAAAAGCTAATTAAGTATAGGATATTTTCAAGTTAAACTACACATGTAAAGTTGTAGACGAACAAATTCGACAAAATAAGTAAACTCAAAACATACACAATGGGAAATAGAGTTAAGGTAAAATTATAAGAGTTAAGTATGTTAGTGACCAACTAAAGTAGTTAAGTATATTTTATTAATTAAAACTTTATGTTATTAATAACAGCTGTAAACAAAGCTATGTAGCATTGAAAGACTACTATTATATTAGAGCATCTTTGTAGCATTGAAAGACTATTATTAGAGCATCTTCTAAATACTGCAAGTTTATTGTCCTGAGTTGGACCCAGGGGCATCAAAACCAGGGAAACTTAAATTGAAAGAAACGTAGCGAAGAGACCAAAAAGAAAAAAGGAACACATAAAAAATTTATCGTTTAAAATAAAAAAAATAGTTAAAACTTATAGATTAACATAAAAAACAAAACATAAGCACTTGAATTAGAAAATGGTTTACTTAAGTAACGCTTTAAGAAAGATTTTGATTTAACTTTACGATTAAAAATTATATTTTTAAAGCAGCTTTTTTGACCGTCGCATTTTATTTGGTAGTTGATAAGCCGTTTAATTCTAGTTTTTCTTCTCCAAATTTATCGACCAATGGAGGTGGAACTACTTCTAAAAGCTGTTGCATGAACAAAGAAAATGAATCTGCATATGGAAAACATTGTTACCACTTTGAAGAACGCTATAATCGAAACAGCTTATATTTCATAAATGAATGTAGAACTTCGTTATGCATGTTTTCCAGTTTAATAAAAAAAAACCTGTTTAATGCTTTTAAGTCTTGGATAACTAGAGTAACTTATGAAATATAGACAAAACAATAAGATCATTAATGAAGAACTGCAACTTTTTTTCAAAGAATAAAATTACTGTCTTAAAATATCATTAACTTAAAGTATTGTTTTGCCTAAATTAGTTAGTACACAAAAAAGTAATTTTCATTTTATCGACGGAAAGACATTTCTTATATTTTAAAGGTTTTATATTTAAACACTATTAACTTATCACAAAATTTAATTTAATTCAAAATGGTCCTGGTCTAAACACTGAGTATACATAACAATATATTTAAAGAAAAAAGAACTTTTTGATTTTTTGTCAAGTATTAAAGTTTATAAATATCTAAATTAAAATACCTTTTGAAAAGTCTTAACAAAAAATAACTTTTCCACTCACCGACAAAAGAAAGCCTTTTTTTTTGGAATGCACAAATGGTGTGTATAAAATGTATCTAGAAAAAATAATACAAACGGCGTACAAGTATTCAATTTTTGGATCTTCAACTAATGGAGCTAAAACGAGAAAAACAGCCGCTAAAAAGCAAAATGCAGGAATTATCAACCAAACCTGTAAGTTTGTAACATTATTGTTCCTACTATCACTTACGTTAAAAATTATATCAGCAAATATAACCTACTACATACGGTCTGTGTCATTCTGGATGTCTGTATCTCAGAACTAAAATAGATAAAAATGATGCCCCATCAAATATCCAGCAAGTGAAAGAGGTTTAGTTGATGAGTGTGGAAACAGAAGAAGATTCTGGTAAATACCTTACCAATTATTTACGTAGATGTAGTAGTACAAGAATAAAAAATATCTTCAGACAAACATTATTATATCAAATTTTTAGGTTTATCTACTTAAAGTTTGTATTCAGTTGTTTTTTAAGTGATATTTTCTTATAGCACATAGAGTTTCTTTGTTTTATTTATTAGTTTTATTTTATTTCTTAAACATATAACACTTTTATTTATTAAGAATTAACGTTATTACAGTAATTTTAAAGTAAAGTTCCAAGGATATTAGGTTTAATAATCAACAAAAAAATTATGCTAATTTTATGCAAATTTTTTATACATATTTTTGAATGATTAAATGTCGACTAAAACAGGACATCTGGAAGAGTTAGTCACGTAACATAAAATTTCTAAAATTTAAAAAATGTTTCGAACATATATATAAGATATAATTTTATTAAGAAGTGGTTAATAAATAAAACCCAAAAGCATTACAAAGGAAACGAAGCGGAGCGTAGCATTCAAGGAATAGAAGCTGAATGAAAAATCGTACAATCGCGCGCTTTCGTGCTTAATTTGCGAAGAAAAACCAAAGAAACCGAGTATTTTGAGGCAGGAATTTAGGTTAACGAATTTAGATTTGTTTAAAGTTAAAATATTATTTTTATCTTTTTAGTAGAGTATTTATTTTTCAAAGCTTAGTTTAAACAGCAGTTTTTAAAAACTTGAAGTATTTTTCAATAATATTTGAAAAATAATACCAAGTTCAAAAGTTTCTAACATTTGTGACATTTTAATCATAAAATTTTTAACTTTATAATTAATTAATATTTATTATTATTGCTTTATTTGGCTAGCACAAAAGCGCGCTGTGCGCGCGATGTGCGATACTCTTAGCTATCTATTACAAACTATTTTCTTACTGATGTAGTTCTTTTTATTTTATAGTTAAGTGAATAGATATATTTTTACTAATTTTTTGCTCAAGTAGTTTTTGTTTACATTTTTGTTTAGCAAAAAATAACTATAGATTTTTTTCTCGAAAATTTTAAACTAAACATTTTTTTTTACTAAAATAAGTTAGTTTTTGACAAAAACAAAACATCCATGAAAAGAAACTTGAAATTTTTACCAATTATTGTCAACATAAACTTGGAATGAAGTAGCACCACAAGTAAAGTATGACGTGGGTTAAGTATAAATTTTTCATACATTGTTTTAGATAAACTTAAGAATTCTTTACATTTTAAAAGTAATAATGAGTTCTAAATCTAAAGTACACTAAAGTATAAGATATTTTTTTGTCTAAATTTATTATAGAAAATTGTCAAAACTTACTTCAAAAATTAAGATTAAACTTTTACAGAAAAATTTTAAGCATGTCTTATGAAAAAAATAAATCAAATAGTTTGAGGATTTTTCGATACCATTAATTAGATATTATTTTAAATTACTGCTAATTTAAAATTTAATCATACTCATTAAGATAAAAAATACCAGTTTTGGTACTCATTTTAACCATATAAGGACAAATTTTAAAGTTATAAAAGCATCTATAACATTAGTATTGTGAGCCATATAAACCGAGTCAAAAACAAAAATTCATAATTGAATACTTCAGAAGTTTAGATACTCTGTAATTTATTATTTTTTTCTAGCAAATGCTCACAAAAGTTTAAAATCTTTTATCAAAAAAAAAATTAGTATAAATAACAAATATTTCAAAGGTACGGTATATAAGTATAAAAATTGAATGTCTGTAAACAAGTTACACAAGGAATTATAAAATAATTCACTTTTGGTGGCTATTGTCGTTGAAAGCTTGGTCAGTGTTTATTATTTTGAATAGCGGTATATCTTAACTTATAAAATTTAATTTTAAATAAAATACTGTATACAATGTGTTTTACATCTTTTTGGGGCAAGTTTAGTTAAAAAAATATTTTGTATAATAACAGTTACAAAAAAAAGTACTTATAATATAACAAAAAAAAACTTGTCGAGTAAAAAAATATGTATAGAAAGATACTTATTCAAGGAAAACTTATAAAAAACTTGTATTTAAAGTTTAAATAATCTTAACATTTTATTGTTTCTTTTTTTTTATACATCACTGAGATAAATTATTTAAGTAAAATTTATTAGCACTGTTACACATGCTAAAGCATAAAAATTATTGTGCGAGTAATTAAAATAAGACAACGGTTTATTTTAAAAATCTAAAATCAAGTTTGTTGCTTTATACTAATTTTTTATTTGTTTATGCAGTTTTACATTAAAAATTAAATTGAACAAAACAAGTAAAGAAATTAAAGATTTCACGTTTGTTGAGATTAAAGAGCTACGCCCAATATATTTTATGTTTTAGAAAAATAAGAGAAAAACTTTAATAAAATTCGCACTAAAAAATGCAAGGAACTTTTTTTCTCAAATTAAACGCGCACATTTAACTTCAAAGAAACGCCGCAAAAGCGATGACGACAGCGATGACGTAGCGACTTTTTGTGACGTCACTTCCACCTGTGACGTCATCATCTTTTGAATTGTATTCGTCGATATTTGCCACTTCGTTGCACTTGTCGCCTCGACAACAAACAATCTTCGGCGGATTTTCGGCTCTTTAAAAACAATTTGAAAATATTTATGACTTTTATATTTAATTTTTAATTTATCTGATGTACAACAATAAGGTAGGTAGTTATCATAAGCTAATATGTTTTATTTACTTTTACTTAAAGTACCAACTATTACTTTCAAATTTTATTTTTTTAATTGATTTTACGTACAACAATAACGTAGGTAGTTATCATAAGCTAATACGTTTTATTAATTTTCACTTAAAGTACCAACTATTATTTTCAAATGTTATTTTTTTAGTTAATCTGATGTACATCAATAACGTAGGTAGTTATCATAAGTTTATACGTTTTATTTAATTTTACTTAAAGTACCAACTATCATTTTCAGTGCTAATTTTTTTAGTTGGTCTGATGTACATTAGTACATTATTCACAATTGTTGTAATATTCATTTTCTTTCACTTGAAGTAGTATGTTTACCAACGAGTGAGAAACTATGTCAGCTTCTAACTGAATTCTGACAGTTCATAAGAAAAGTCTTAAAAAAATTTAAGTAAGAAGCTAAAAAACTTATTAATAAACAAACCTATCTTGAGAATTTGCAACATTTTAACTGTTCTGAAGTTTATTAATACGTTGTTTACAACTGTCATTTAGCATTCTTTTTTTTCAGTCACTTAAAAAACATTAATTAGCTATTATCACCAAAAATTCAGAAACCTACAATTAGCAGGTCTTTTTGGTGCATAGTACCAGCAGTTTATCAAAAATTATTGATCAGTTTAAATTTCTAATAAAAAACTTATGAAAAACAAACCCAGCTTGAGCTGTATACAGACGGTCCCAATACCCAAACTTGTCCATTGCGATTTGCAGCGAGTCGGCATCGTTTTTGTAAGCGTCGCAGTCGGGCGCGCACCCCCTCAACCTCTGTACCCTGTCTGTGTGAAAAGAAAATTTGCTGAAACTGCAAAAGCTCGTTTTTGCACAAAACAATAATTTTCGAGAGCGAGTTCTAGTGTTTTTTGCGCGAATATTTTTCACTGAAAACAATTTTTTCTTCGTACAAACTAATGCCTCGTTATGTTGCGCAACAGCATGCTTTTGAAACTTTGTGTGTTGTTCAAGGTTAAAATTTTAAACGGAAACTAACACTTATCGGCGCCGTCAACCAACATGCCCTCGCCGATCAGGCACTGATCGTTGCAGGCCACTGCTGTGATGTTTTCCTGCGACATTGGAACTTTGTTCTCTGTGACCTCCAGTCCCTGCATACACTGCGAGCCGAAACACAAGTGGGCGATGAAGAGGAGGACCAAAATTGCCAGCTTCATTTTAAACAAACAATAAAGTTCTGTTCGGAATAGTTTTTGCTTTGAATCAATTAACAAACTACTTAAAACACGTTTTATTTTAACCAAAATTGGTTGAAAACTTGACTTTGTTTCGAATCGGTTTAGTTTTTGGCTTAAAAGCTATGTTTTAAAGTATTTTGTATGTAAATAAAACGATGTTGCAAATTATTTTTGGCTTTTTCTCATAAAACCATTATATAGTTACATAAATTTTCTAGAAAATATTTCAAAATCTAGATAAATAAAATTCCTTATGTTTTTTATCTAAAGCGTCTATTTATAAAACTTATCTTATCTATGCTTAAATCTTAATTTTTAAGTTGTTGTAGCAAATAAATGTGTACAAATAATTTATTTTACATATATTGTTAATATATTTAAAACAAAATGATACTTATAAACTAACAATTTATAAGTTTTTATATATATACATTTTATTCAATGCATTACAAACGGATTGTATTTACCTTTTTAATGGTTTTCTCCAGATTTTGATTTTATTTACTTATGTTATTGATTATCATACGTGAAAACAAACTACTTTAAAGAATTATTTTCTGGCCTTTCTTTTAAACTAACAAGTTTACCAATCTAAATTGATGGTAGTTAAAAAAAAACGATCTCCTGATAATTAAAACTATAAATCTACTGTTTTACTTCTAGTGATTTATTTCATCTATTGGGTGTCGTAGTTATAATGTGATATATATTGAATTTTATCTTATTCACATTATTACTGTGATGTAGTGTTTGTGTCATTATGACTTCATTGAATGTTTGTTTTTATTGTGACTTAATCTTTTGTTTATTCGTATTATGACGATGGATTATGACTAAAATTTCTGTACTTTGACGTCATCTAACACTTACTGTTTGATTAGAAATTTTATGTGCATGTATGATGTAAATAAGCATTTATTTTATTTTTTATTAGACATTAAATCTAACTTACCTAATGTTGTTAACTTAACATTTCTTTAAAAACTGTTTCTCTCCTAAGTATGTTTACTTAAATCGAACTTTACCTTAATGTTACAGTAATCACCCATAAACTACGCGGCCACTGCGTATCTTAGAAGTACCAGTCCATATAAAAAATTGCATTTTGATTAGAAGCATTTTTCGCTTAAAACAGTGTATTTGGCATATAAGTGGGCAAGGATTTTATTCGGGCAAGAAATGTAGAAAAATTGTTATCTCCCGTTACAATGCCGTTAACTTGTTTGTAGAAAGAGTCTCCGTGTTGTACTATAACACTTTCTAAACAGAACATAGTGAGGTCGACTAAAATCTTACCCACCTGCTCTGAGTAGTCCGTGCATTTTTTAATCGCATTTAATAAATTTGTTTTTACCAAACTTCTGCTTTTATTAAGGTAAAGTCCCTGAGTATCCACAAACCTTTGGTAGACTAATATCTTGGTTTCTTCTTTTCTTTTCTTTTTTTGAAACTCATTAGTCGGAATCATAGACGACCACAAGCTTTTTCGGTTGCGACTGACTGGCAATTTTTAATACAAAAGAAACCCAGATATTAGTCTACCAAAAACTTCAGAAGATCTAATTGGTATGATCAAACCTTTGTGTTGAAATTTAAGTAACATATAATTTCTGGCAAAAAAATGACTAAAACATACAAAATCTAATATGTAACAGCATTTTTACATCTAAAGCTAAAAAGGCCAAATGTAACCTGTAACTTTTCATGATTATTGACAAAATCATTCAAAAAGTTGTACAAATAATTAAGTTTGGACGTAGGTTTTTGATCTTAGCTGCGTGGTAAACATACTATGGTTTTTTAATGTGTAATGGCAATAAAAATTTTTTGTCAAATAATCTAAGTTTACGATTGGTAAAATCTACAAAACCTTTTAAATTCGACCCAAATTATAAGCATTTTTATTAAAATAATAAGCTCAAAAACTGACTGAAATTAAAAACAAACTGTCTACTTTTATATTGTTAAAAATAAAAGTAAAATATAGATGCTAACTCTACTGATATTCATTACTATAATAAAATATATTTTTTTCCTTGAACTTAAAAATGTGTTTTAAGTTTAAGCTTTTTTAAAAACGTTAAATTAAGATTTTTGTTTTATCTGAAGAATATTGTTCAAAGGTTAAAAAACTTTAATTTATAAAAATTCAAATCACATTACCTTTATCATTTATTCAAATGACAAAATAAGTGTCTAAAATAAATAAATCTTAAAAGCCAGTGTTTTCCTTCAGCTTCTATTTGAACAATGAAAAAAAATAAACGAAAGACTATACACACACACATTAAGTTAGTTTACTAATGAGCAAGTGATAAAAGTACTAAGTTTATAATTCTTTGTTTGTTTATTATAAAAAAGTGCGTAGGCATAGCTACACTATTCTAAAGTGTTGTGATACACGTAATATTACATTACTGCTTTAGCTTATGCTTAAAATTTTTTTTAATAGAATTATATCTTTTATTTGTTTTGAGTTCTTCCTCCAATTTCTTAATCAAAATAAACCAAATCATTTTATAAGGTAATGTGTTGTAAAAATATGTAGCAAATTAATGTTTCTAGCAAGTTTTCAACTAATTTTTTGCTCAACTAGTTTTGTTTACATTTTTGTTTGGCAAAAAATAACTATAGTTTTAAACTTTTAAACTGTTTTCTGGAAAATTTTAGACTTAATTGCATGCATCTTAAGTCATCTAGTTTAATCTTTAATTGTTCTAATACTAAGGCCTCAGGCACTGTTTTTTCTAACAGTTTAACCTCTAGTAGAGATTTATTTTTAAATATTTCATATACTAATATAAGATATATTTTAAACA
Source organism: Thalia democratica (assembly GCF_965202585.1). NCBI lineage: Eukaryota > Metazoa > Chordata > Thaliacea > Salpida > Salpidae > Thalia > Thalia democratica. Next base: position 21,057,468 of record NC_139173.1, on the reverse strand, counting down.
AAATAAGCTTCATTGAATGTTATATGTGTACACAAAATTTAGATTTATTTTTTTTTACTGAAACATGGTTAAATTCAAATGTTATTGATTCAAATTTTTGTCCTCTAGGGTATAATATAATCCGTAATGACAGAATAGGCAGGGGAGGAGGCGTTGCTGTTATATTTAAAAACTTTTTAAAATTAATTGAAGTAAAAACTAATTTTGTTTCATCTGATGGTTTTGAATTTTTGTGTTTTGATTTGATTCTTAAAGGACTCAGATTGAGATTTTTATGTGTCTACATCCCTCCAAATTCCTCTAAATCTCTAGCTGTTGTTTCAAACATGATCGACTTAATCAGAAACCTTATTCCAAAACAGTCTCCTTTTTACATTTTAGGTGACTTTAATTTGCCAAATATAGACTGGAATATCCCAAGCACAACCTACAATGACTGTCACAAATGTTTTATTAAATTTTGTTCGGATAATCTCCTTACACAACTTATTGACTCACCTACCCATAAGAACGGTAATATCCTCGATTTACTGCTTTGTAATTATATGGCATTAGATAGAGTTAAGTTTCATTTGGTTGATTCACCTTTAACAAATATAAATGATCACAATGTTATTTTGTTTGGGATAATGTTCACAAAAGTAAAAAACCATCTCCTAAATCACTCTATCCAGATTTTCGTAGAGCAAATTTTGAGAATATTAATAAATTTTTATCAGATATAAATTGGAAAGTTCTTTTTAACAACTCAAAAAATCTACAAATGTTTTATGATAAATTTATCAAAACAATAAACTTTTCAATCAAACAATTTGTGCCTTTGATTAAACAAGACAGAAAAATAAAAACATATGCTTCTGATATAAAAAAGTTGTTAAGAGAAAAACCAAAACTCTACAAACAATGTAAGTTAGATAAGCAGATGATAGAAAAATACAAAACTGTATCAAAAAAATATGAAAAAGCAGTGAAAGTGTTCAACATAGAACATGAAAAACGTTTTTGCCAAAACACAAACTCAAAAAAATTCTACAGCTATGTAAAATCAAAGCTCAAGTTAACACCTTCTTTACCTGTATTAATTAATGAAAATAATATTCCAATAATATCAGAACTTGATAAAGCTTCTTTTTTTAACAGGTCCTTTCAAAAGGTATTTATTAAAGATTGTGATGACAAAAATTTTACACTTGTTAGTAAAAAGTGTTTGGAAATGAAAAACTTCTTCATAAGCAATGATGAAATAATTAAGTCTGTTAATCATTTAAAAGATAAAATAATCAGAACGCCTGAAAACATTCCTTCATATTTTATTAAACGTACTATTCATTCCCTAATTCTTCCAATTTCACTAATTTTTAATTGTTCACTAGCTACATCCTCTGTACCAAACCAGTGGAAAGTCTCATATGTCATACCAGTGCACAAAAAAGGTAGTAAGTACAACCCTTTAAACTACAGACCCATTTCTTTAACAAGCAGTTTTTGTAGAATTTTCGAACATATAATTTCTCTAAAAATACTTGATCACCTTTTTTTAAATAAGCTAATTTCACATAAACAGTTTGGTTTTCTACCTAATCGATCATCTAGTTATCAACTGTTGAATTGCTTACACTCATGGTTGGTTTCATTTCTAAGCAATAAGTCAACTAAAGTTATTTACACAGACATTCAAAAGGCTTTTGACTCTGTATCCCATTTTAAACTAATAAAGACTTTAACTCAATACAAAATTCATAAAAGTTTAGTTAGCTGGTTCAAAGAGTTTCTTGAAAACAGAACCCAAAAAGTAGTTATTGGTAACACTTTTTCAGAGTCTTTACCTGTTTTCAGTGGAGTGCCTCAAGGAGGGGTTATTGGCCCACTTTTATTTATAATTTATATCAATGATATAGCTTTAGAAGTAGATGTCAATAGCAACATAAATCTCTTTGCAGACGATACAAAAATTTTTAGCCATTCTAACACAATTCTACAAAAATCTTTGGATAAAATTTATCATTGGCTAAAAGAAAGAAAATTAGTTTTAAATCGTAGTAAATGTCAGGTTCTAAACATTCAAAAAAATACATCTAGTATCACTTCTGAATTTAGAATAAATAACATAAGGTTACCTTCAACTAAAGTGTTTAAAGATCTGGGAATTTTTATTGCTGAAAACCTAAAATGGAACCACTATATCAATTACGTTTATCAAATTGCATCAACTATTTCTTTTCAAGTTTTAAAGAGTTTTAAATCTACAGATATAAACATTCTCAAAAAATTTTATCTCGTTTACATTCGTCCTAAGTTAGAATACAACACACCAATTTGGTCTCCATACCTGAAGAAAGATATTAACCATCTTGAATCCATTCAAAGAAAATATACAAGAATAGTCTTCAACCGTTGTAACATCTCATACACATCTTATTTTGATAGACTCTCAAAACTTGGTATTAAGTCTTTAGAGTATAGAAGGATTGAGTTTGACTTAATTACTTTTTTCAAACTGATTAATAGTGAAACTAAAATTAATTTACAGTCTATTTTTGAACCTCATAAATGTACTTATTTACTGAGAGGTAACAGCAGAAAATTTACATGCAGACATAATTTCAATAATAATGTTTGGCATAATTCTTTTTTTTATCGTTCAGTTGAATTGTGAAACAAGCTTCCATACGAATTAGTTTCTTGTAAAAAAGTTGAGCATTTTCGGTTAAGGTTAAATAAGTTTGATTTAAATAAATATTTTGTTAGCAAAATTCATAAGTGATTTTTTTTTGTTGTTATTTCTTCATTAACCACTGGTTGTATTTGTCTAATTTGGTTTAACCTATAGCTTTATTTTATTAGCGGCGCCTTTCCTCTGTGCATAACAAAACCTGTTCCTTAATACATAGTTTATTGGGCTGTTAAAGTGCTAGAGGCCTTAGGTTCTTAAGTTTTGTTTATAGTCAGTGTTCTCAACATTTATCAGCTACTACGAAAGTCCAACAAACGCTGAATTATCTGAGTATTAAAGATTTGAAAGTAAATATGAAGCAGGCTCTCCGAAGAAAAATGAAAAACGTTGTTCATATAAAAGCGGTTCTAGTTATACGAATAAAAGTGAAACAAGTTGTATGGATAAAAGTTAAGCCGGTTACTCAAATGAAAGCTGAACCAGTTGTTCAAATAATGTGAAGCCAGTCGTTCGAATGAAAGTGAAACCAGTTTTGGAGTGAAACCATCTGTTCGGGTGAAGTTGAAGTAGGATATTGTTGTTCTCTTTTCGGAAGCACCGGAATTATAAGTTTTGTGTTATAATTTTTGGTATTTTTATGTTAATTTTTAAACTTTAATTAGTTAAACTCAGTTTTTTTTTTCATTTTTAATGTACAATTTTGGTTTATTTTTGTCTTTTTGTTGTATGTCTTTCTGTATAAGTGGCCTAGGTTTTGATGCCTGGGTCCTTCGTATGACAATAAACTTACAATAATAATAACAATAATAATACATTTTTAACTAAAATAAGTTAATTTGACAAAAACAAAATATCAATGAAAAGAACTTGCAATTTTTACCAATTATTGTCAACATAAACTTGGAATGAAGTAGCACCACAAGTTAAGTATGACGTGGGTTAAGTATAAATTTTTCATACATTGTTTTAGATAAAGTTAATAATTCTTTACATTTTAAAAGTGATAATGAGTTCTATATGAACAAATATGAGTAATAGTAGTGAATTGGATTTTGTTCTGACCCCGGATACGGCTTACTTGATTTCCTAAATAATGACTGGGTTAAATAAATGCAATAATGTTTATCAAATTTATACTTCTATTAAATCAGGTTTATTCTATTCTATTTTTGGTTCACTGTCTACAAAACGTAGAAAGTTTAATGAATCTGTGTTCAATTCCAGCTGTAATTAACTGGCCGTTCGGGTCATTATGTCGCTATCTCGGGGTATTCTACTTATACACAGTTATGGGCCTGGTTTATAACACAACGTGCGTTTTAACTTGTATAAAAGATATCCCCAAAAGTGAGCCGAAAAGTTATCGACCTTTTTGTGTTCTTCTTTACTAAGAAAAAATGAAAGTGAGTCGTACATTTTTTTCGAGATTTCTAGTATTGTCGAGTATTCAAAACTAGAATTTCTTTCAACATTTTCCTGAATAGCAGAAAAAGTATCATTAAGGTTCAATATTTCTTTATCTAATTTTTTTCGCAGAGAAAAAAGCATTTTTAACTGGCTTTCAACAGACAATGTTGATAAATTATTCACACCTTCGTAAGGAAGCAGACAAAACAAATATTCCGCTTTCACCAGGTATATTTCTATCGGTAAACTAGTCATAATTTAACAAAGCCTGTAAATATTTTCACACTAAATTAAAACGCTTTGATACAACACTATGATGTTAGTTTTTTACTACCTATTACAACAATGTAAAGCTAGTTTGTTTTTGACAATTCAAATAAACTATACTTTTAAAATGAATTAGTAAGTTAACAACTAATTTTGATGTATCATTTGCTGGTTTATAGTATAACTATTTTTTTAACAGAGAACTCACTAAAATGATAAAAACTCAAAAAAAATGTAAAAAGGCATTCTAAACGCTTTAAAAAGCTTAATCTTGTTATAAGACACTCTAAAGCACAAAATAAACAATAAATAAAATAATGCAATAATGGCACTTAAAGTAGTTTAGAACTATCTCTATCCTAATCACTGATCGTCCCTTTAAAATAAATAAGTAAAGGGAAATGATTTAAGTTATTTTACTTTAATACAAAACATTTATACCTAAAAAAACTATTACACTTAGAAGATTTTCAAATAAAACACTCCAAAATAATGTTATGTTGTTAAACACAGGTCTTATAAAACTGACATAGTTTAGTTGAATATCATTCTGTTCTTTTAAGGGTTTACAGATTTAAACCTAGTACTGAACTTATAACAAAACTGAATATACTAAGCAATTTTAACTAAACAATCTATAAATATTGATTTTGGAATGACAACTGAACATGATCAAAGGATCACTGATAAAACCAATAGCATTTTTCTATTGAATTTGACTTGACTACCTTCAGAAGCTAAATTTTTTATTAAATATGACTAATAAATTAGCAGTAGTTCTGAATGAAAGCGTTTATACTTATATATTCTTTGTTTTTATAAATTTTTAGATCTATCTGCAGTAGCAAAATACTTAAAAGAAAAAAAAGTAGATAAGGCAAGTTTAAGCTTTCTTATTTATTTTGCAATAGATTGATGTTTTTTGACTATTAGAGTGCCACTAATTATTGCAACAGTCTAATTGCCTGTATTAATGTTTTTGTTACTTTAACCTTGACTTAAGCCTGTTTATAAACAAAATGTTTTTTATCATTAAGTAACTTGAAGAAAACTCGATTTTTTCTATTAATGTAAGAATTAAAAGGAACTGATTGCAAATATGTTTGCCTAACACAGCTATTCGTTAATAAAATGTTTGTATATGATTTCAGACGTTGAACAAGGAAAATTGAAACGATTTATAAGCAGGTCAAATATCTTTTTGTAGTTTAAATTTATTTGATTAGTCGAATCTTAAAGTTTTGTGTGGTAAAATGACCATGAAAATATAACTATTCAAGTTTCACTAAAATTGTTTAGATTGAAAAATAATTAAGTAGATAGCATTAAAACTCTACTTAAAGAACAGGCTTCAAAATGCTTTTTTGAAGAGGAAACAATAACTATTTTTTAGACGAGAAAGTCATAAAAAAAACTGTACAAATTTAGATTTTTATAACCTAAATGCTTAAACTAACTAAAATATTAACGTTTAACTTTTAAATCAAATTTTATTTTGTCATTAATTGTGTTATTTGAAACAACTCTCTAATTTTAACTAGTCAATCATAAAAAATAACCGGCTTTTTAATCACCCTATAAGTCAAATAAAAATAATCTCAGTAAGTTAATACCTGATCAAATGTTTGTAAAACTAAATGAGAGTTGTAAACTAGAAACTTTTTTTACTTAGTTTGTTTAACATTTTTTTAATTGTGCACTTTCACATATTCTGTTTGAATAATATTTTATCAACAAGTTAAGATCTCGTTAAAACTTCTTTAATGTTTAAAACCTAAAAAATTGACAATTCGATACAACAGCTATTAAACGATGTATAAACAAAGTTTTGTTGCTTATATATTTTTTATAGTGAAGTTTATAAAAAATCACTATTGAGGTCTGCGGATGGCATATAAGTCGAAATTAAGTCTCTAAAACAATAAATACTAATACTGGTATCTAAACAATCAAAGCTTAATTGTTTTGATACTTGTATAGGTGGTTTTACCTCAAAAAGGGATAATACTATTATGTTAGTATTAAAAAGGGAGTGTCTAGACATTTTTCAGAGGGGTTACATGATCATTTGGTTTAATAATATAGTATTTTTTGTAGTGGAATTGTATATTTATTTGTCTTAACTAAAAAAGATTGCTCAATTTACTGGAATGAAAAGAGCTTATTTGAATAGAGGTATGCAAGTTAAATATTTTATTTACGACCCGGTTTCGGTGATAAAAAAATTGCGACCTCTTCAAGTAAATAAAATATTAAATTGTAGTAGAGTTAAAGATTACATTTTAAAGTATAAAGAAAATAAGATTTATTTTGACCACGTTTTTTCATGTCACTTTAATTTTGGTTAACAAAACTTTTTTTTCCATTAATTTGTTACATGTTTGGGTAAGGTAAGTCAGACAAATTTAAAAACTCAAAAAAAAAATATTTTAGAGAATAGAGAAAATAAGATTTATTTTGACCGGTCGTAGGATTGTCTCGGATGCTGTTGTTGTTGATATTGCGGTAAAGTTTATTGTTTATTATATATGTTTTAGAAAAATAAGAAAAAAACTTTAATAAAATTCGCACTAAAAATGCAAGGAACTTTTTTTCTTAAATTAAACGCGCACATTTAGCTTCAAAGAAGTGCCGCAAAAGCGATAACGACAGCGATGATGTAGCGAATTTTGTGACGTCACTTCCACTTGTGACGTCATCATCTTTTGAATTGTATTCGTCGATATTTGCCACGTCGTTGCACTTGTTGCCTCGACAACAAACTATCTTCGGCGGATTTTCGGCTCTTTAAAAACAATAAAAACAATTTGAAAATATTTATGACTTTTACATTTAATTTTTTAGTTGATCTGATGTACAACAATAAGGTAGGTAGTTATCATAAGCTAATACGTTTTATCTACTTTTACTTAAAGTACCAACTATTATTTTCAAATGCTATTATAAACTTTTATTATAAACTTTTTTTTTTAAGTAGTTCTTTAAAGTTTAAAACTTCTAAGTTTACTGAATAGATGTATTTCAACTAAAAATCACTCTAAGAAATTAATTTACTTTTCATGTTAAGTTTTAAGTTTTACGTGAAAGAAATTAGTTGCTATAAATATAAAATTAAGTCAGCTGTAAAAAAACTCTTCGAAATTTCTTTGTTTTAAATGTTTCAGGTACGCATATGAACCTCCCTAAAATCTTTTAAAAGTAGATAATTTACTTTTTAAAAATACTAAAGACCTTTTTTCTATAACATAAATTCTTTAAGATTTTTAATATGCTATTTAAACAAACCTCAAACTTAAAAACTTAGAAGGTAATACCTTATATTTAAATGTTTTAAATCAGGAAATATAAAAACAATAAATACTTGCTATGATGACAACAGAAAGTTTGTTTAAGCTGTTCTTAAAAACAAACAAAAAATCTTTTTTTAAATATTGTATAAGGCCATAGGGGGGTCCAACATTTTTTTTTTTCACAAAAACTAACTTTGGCTTTTATATGAAAGCTTTAAGTACAAACTACAAGCCAGTTTTTACTCGCCTCGACAACAAACTACTTTCGGCAGATTTTCGGCTCTTTAAAAACAATAAAAACAATTTGAAAATATTTATGACTTTTATATTTAATTTTTAATTTATCTGATGTACAACAATAACGTAGGTAGTTATCATAAGCTAATACGTTTTATTTATTTTTACTTTAAGTACCAACTATTATTTTCAAATGCTTTTTTTTAATTTATCTGATGTACAACAATAACGTAGGTAGTTATCATAAGCTAATACGTTTTGTTTACTTTTACTTAAAGTACCAACTAATACTTTCAAATTTTATTTTTTAATTGATATTATGAACAACAATAACGTAGGTAGTTATCATAAGCTAATATGTTTTATTTATTTTTACTTAAAGTACCAACTATTACTTTCAAATTTTATTTTTTTAATTGATATTATGTACAACAATAACGTAGGTAGTTATCATAAGCTAATACGTTTTATTAATTTTCACTTAAAGTACCAACTATTATTTTCAAATGTTATTTTTTTAGTTGGTCTGATGTACAACAATAACGTAGGTAATTGTCATAAGTTAATACTTTTTATTTACTTTTACTTAAAGTACCGACTATTATTTTCAAATGCTAAATTTTTTAGTTGGTCTTATGTACATTAGTACATTATTCACAATTTTTGTAATATTCATTTTCTTTTACTTGAAGTAGTATGTTTACCAAAGAGTGAGAAACTATGTCAGCTTCCTACTGAATTCTGACAGTTCATAAGAAAAGTCATTAAAAAAATTTAAATAAGAAACTAAAAAACTTATTACTAAACAAACCCATCTTGAGAATTTGCAACATTTTAACTGTTCTGAAGTTTATTATTACGTTGTTTACAACTATCATTTAGCATTCTTTTTTTTCAGTCACTTAAAAACACTAATTAGCTATTATCACCAAAAATTCAGAAACCTACAATTAGCAGATCTTTTTGGTGCATAGTACCAGCAATTTATCAAAAATTATTGATCAGTTTAAATTTCTAATAAAAAACTTATGAAAAACAAACCCAGCTTGAGCTGTATACAGACGGTCCCAATACCCAAACTTGTCCATTGCGATTTGCAGCGAGTCGGCATCGTTTTTGTAAGCGTCGCAGTCGGGCGCGCACCCCCTCAACCTCTGTACCCTGTCTGTGTGAAAAGAAAATTTGCTGAAACTGCAAAAGCTCGTTTTTGCACAAAACAATAATTTTCGAGAGCGAGTTCTAGTGTTTTTTGCGCGAATATTTTTCACTGAAAACAATTTTTTCTTCGTACAAACTAATGCCTCGTTATGTTGCGCAACAGCATGCTTTTGAAACTTTGTGTGTTGTTCAAGGTTAAAATTTTAAACGGAAACTAACACTTATCGGCGCCGTCAACCAACATGCCCTCGCCGATCAGGCACTGATCGTTGCAGGCCACTGCTGTGATGTTTTCCTGCGACATTGGAACTTTGTTCTCTGTGACCTCCAGTCCCTGCATACACTGCGAGCCGAAACACAAGTGGGCGATGAAGAGGAGGACCAAAATTGCCAGCTTCATTTTAAACAAACAATAAAGTTCTGTTCGGAATAGTTTTTGCTTTGAATCAATTAACAAACTAATTAAAACACGTTTTATTTTAACCAAAATTGGTTGAAAACTTGACTTTGTTTCGAATCGGTTTAGTTTTTGGCTTAAAAGCTATGTTTTAAAGCATTTTATTTGTAAATAAAACGAGGTTGCAAATTATTTTTGGCTTTTTGTCGTAAAATAATTATATAGTTACATAAATTTTCTAGAAAATTTTCCAAAATCTAGATAAATACAATTCCTTATGTTTTTTATCTAAAGCGTCTATTAATAAAACTTATCTTATCTATGCTTAAATCTTAATTTTTAAGTTGTTGTAGCAAATAAATGTGTACAAATAATTTATTTTACTTATATTTTTAATAGATTTAAAACAAAATGATACTTATAAACTAACGATAAAAAAGAGTACTTATAATATGGGCGGGTGGGATGGTAAACAAAATCGAAAACAGCAGTACGAAGAAAGCGAAGACTTCGAGGCATAAAAGCTGAAAGCAAGGTCGCATAATCGCGCGCAAAGCGCGCTGTTGTGCTCATTTTGCGAAGCAAAACCGAAAGAAAGCGGAGCTTTCTGAGGTTGGGACTTACAAAAAAAGCGAAGCTTTTGAGGCATGGAAGTTTAAGCTCACCGACAAAAGGAAGCTTTTTTTTTGAAATGCACAAATGGTGTGTATAAAATGTATCTAGAAAAAATAATACAAACGGCGTACAAGTATTCAATTTTTGGATCTTCAATTAATGGAGCTAAAACGATAAAAACAGCCGCTAAAAAGCAAAATGCAGGAATTGTCAACCAAACCTGTAAGTTTGTAACATTATTGTTCCTACTATCACTTTGTTATTGTTCTGTTTGTTGTACATTATTGTTCCGCGTGACCTCCAGTCCCTGCATACACTGCGAGCCGAAACACAAGTGGTCAAACAGTCTCCTTCCCCATCATCACCTCCGGACCCGCGTTGGTGGCTTCGGTTTGGGGGGTTTTGCTGTTCAAGGAAGTGTCGGTTGGTTGTTTGTTGGTTGTTTTCAAATAATTTATCATGTTATTTTTGAGTTTAATTACTAAAACTTTTTTTTTTTGGATTATTTTTTTTAATTTCTGGATAAGGTGGGTTATGGATAAGGGTATAGATTAAAATAAATAAATGAATAATATGCTGTTCACACAAGTATCGGTTGATTGATTGTGCCGGTTGAAAGCTAGAAATTGAAAAAAGCTGTGTTTATAACAGGGTTGCCAAAAATCTGGGAGTACCTGGAGTTTGACAACTCAGGCAAAAAGAAAATCTGGAAAAAGCTAAAGTTTTAAACAAAAATTGCTAAAAAACGTGAATAAAAAAACTGGAATTTTAAGCAGTTATTGCATGTAAAAAAAAACACATTTAAAGTAGCATTTCAGTATCTTTTTAGTATTTGTTTTGCTGTTTTAGACAGTTTTGTTACCAAACAATTTAATTTCATACAAGAAATGGACAAATTCGAAAAACCTAGAATTTTTTTTTAATCTTTGGCAACCCTTTAATAATTATTGAATAATTAAAGTAAATGAAAAGTTTCACTTGTAGATGAAGTTTGTAAAACGAACTGATTATATCTAATATTAAAACTTTATCTGTTGTGTAGTTTTAAAGGTCTGATGTTAAAAAAAAACTTTTTTAACTTTATCATTTTTTCACAGGGCAAAAAGAATTTCCTGATAATGGCGATTGCTTACATGCTGACGATAACGGCTTCAGTTTTAGCAGGACTTTCCAAGTCTAAGTAGTGACTATTTTTCTTTCTTTTTTTTATAAGTAATACTTCATTATGGTTTTTGAAAACTTGTTTATTTAAATTTAAACTGTAAAATATTAGTGTGTGCATGTTTGATGATCGGAAACAATATTTCAATTTAATTAAAAGTTATGCAGTTAAACTAATTTGATAACAGTTTTATGTGAAAAAGTTTTCGTGTTAATCAATTTTTCCTAGGTTCTTATATAGATTAATTATTATTTTGTATTTTATAAACATTTACTTTTTTATTTCAATTGTTTATCTTTGTCAAAGCCAAAATAACTTTCGTCTTATTGTTATTTCTAACAAGTCTAAAACAGTATTAAATTGTAATGTTGTTTTTTTAACAAACTTACTGCAAAGGTTGAAAAAGTATATCTTTTCAAGTCTTTAATAATACGTATTATATAAACATATTAAATTGAATAAATCATGAGTTTAACTTACAATCAGCCTTTTTAAAGTAAACATTTCGAACTTGAATATTTGTTTGTTTATATTGTGATTTGTTTGTTTATCCTTGCAGCTTTAAATTATATTGCATTTAAAAAAAATATTTGTAGCGTCAATGTACTAATTACACACTCAGTCATATCAAGTTTTTCGTACAACATTTTTTTAAATAAATTGTTTTCTGTCCACAGACTTGATTTAAAAGTGTTAGTACAACCAATATATTTGTTAAACATTTTATTCTTGTTGTTTACAGCAATTGACTTCAACCTTTTTAAAAGCTGCGCACAATAAACTACTTTAAATTCTATTCACACTAGTTTACAAAATAAATTGTTTTATAACAAAAATTATTACTTGTTTATGTTTTGAACGTCTTAATAGATTACTTTTATAAAACTATTAATTTATGTTATGTATGGCTTAATATAGATGAAAATAACAAAATAAAACTTCATTAAAATAGTTATGTTACTGAGTTTACTGTGCACAGTAAAATAAATTATATGACACTGGTTTGTAGTGTTATCAATTGCTTTGTTTGTGTAAGTATTCAGTTTATTAACTTAAAAACAAAACCATAAAACTAAAATACTGATGTTTATCTTTTGATTAAATTCATTAGTTTTTAAATTTATATACTTGTTTTAAGATAAAAAAAACAAGTTAATGACACAAGCTAGTTGTTTTTTAATGAGTTTAACACAAAAATTTTGTTGTGTCCTAATGAAAAAACTTTACTTTTAAAACTGCTTTGTGGTATCGTAGGCTTAAACAATTTTTTTTGCTGTAGCTTTTAAAACCCCGACGCCAATATAAAATATTGTAGTCAAATGAAACTTTAAGTAGGTGTTTTTGTTAATGCTTATGGGGTATAATAGTATATTAAACTGTGCGAAACAATTAATTCAAGTTTGTTTAAAAAAAATTTTTTTTCAGTACAAAATAATCAGTTATACAAGAAAATTTAAAAGTTGGAAAATTTTTCTTTTTAGCGTGTTCATTCATTTTAAAAGTTTCATTTAAAAAATATGATATTTGTTTGTAAACAATAAAAGTTTATTTGCTCAATAATCTATATTACAAACTCTAACTTACTTAAAAATAAAAAATCCTGAATATCTCACTAAGTATTTTTATAAAGCTACAACTTAAATGCGTTATATCTGTTATTAGAGATATCGCTTACTTAAGCATTAATGTATATATTTCTAAAAAATATTTGAAAATTTTTCCATACAGAAGAAATAGTTAATACACAATTTTACAAGGATTAAAAAAAATAACTCCTAATCATATTTTAACTAAACTTATAGACAATTTGTTCAGTACTGGTCCATGTTAAAAGATTATAGATCAACTTTAAGAAATTGAAAACTTTTAGGTAGCACGAAGATTTAAAGTATACTGAGTTAATATTTATTTAATTTTCGTATATTTAGTAGTTTACTTTATAGTATATTTTATTTTAACAACCGTTCATTTTATTGCAATGAATGTCAAATAAATTGATGAAAGCTTTGTAAATGATAGTTTGGTTTATATTTCACTTGACAGTTGTTTATGAGGTATATAATAGCCTTTCTGATTGGTGTTTAAAACTGTTTAACTGTCCGAAATAGTAGTGAATTGGCTCTTGTTCTGAATCCGGATACGGCTTACTTGATTTCATAAATAATATTATCATTTATGAAATATTGATAATTTAGTCTTTTAGGTTACCTATTTGGCAGGTTACCCTATTAAATAGAATTATTAAAGCTAGTTAGTAAAAAATTTATTTGTTTACAACTTTAAAGTGCAATCTTTTCTTCCAAAAAGGGATTTAATTTATGAGGATTGGTTTTATCTCACAGTTGGTCTTCAAATAGTTTGTTCAAAACTTGTGTGTAATTTATAAACTTCAAAACCTATAGTTTTTAGTATAATAATTTGTTTTTATTATTTTAGTTTCAAAAGTTAGAACTATCGTCGTTTATATTCTATATTATATATTGTTTATTGAACGACAATTAAAGCGCTCAAAATATTTTGTCTTAAGACTTGGTGCACGAAAAAACCTTTCAGTTATCGAGTCGCACACCACGGATACCTTTTAATGTCTTGTCCAGGACTTTCTTATAGTATATAAGATTAAGTTAATCAAAAGATAAGTGTATAAAACAAAAGTTTTTAAAAAGTATTTCGGATACTTTTTAAAACTGGGCGAAATAAAAAGTTTAGCTTGTGATTATTTTAGGTTAATCAACAGTCATTTTAGTTATAATCATTGATTTTTGTTAGCAAAACATAAAGCTCTAAATTTTGGTCTCACATAACAACTATTTATCAGCTTAATGAGGCTTTCGATACTATTCAAAACTAAGATTTTTATTCCAATTTACAAAAGCTTGATATAAACTAGGTTTAACCTTCCTTTGACTTTATTAAGTTGTTTTAGAATTTGCTGTATGAAAATTATTCAAGTGCACTCTTGAGACAACTAAAAATAAGTGTTAGTACTTAAATTGAGTTAAACTTCTGAAGTTGAACTTTATTTTAATTATCAATAAAACTTTCAAGTATTAAAACACTTTAAAACGTTTAATTACTGTTATTACTGTTTTTTTATTAAGATTTCTATAAGCTTTTAACTGCATGTGTTCTTTTACAGTTTTGAATATGACAGCTGGTTTATGTGAAAAGAGTTTCGCGCTAACTTTTTTGAGTTTGTGTAATATTTTGTATAAAAAAATAAGAGGGAGTATGTTTCTGTTTTCACATGATAATAAAAATGACGGTAAAATCCATGTTGGTAAAAATAATACTGTTTAAAAACTAGTGACATTTTAAGTACCACTTACAACTTAACATAAATATGTTTTTTATTTTTAAATGGTTTGTAAAACTTAAAGCTTTTCGCATCTTATCTCTGATTCTTTTTCAAAAGTTAAACGAAATATCAAACAAGAGTTTACAATATATTAACTCAATTATCGGTATTTTTTGTTACTACTAGCATGTTTTTTACAACTTTTTACGACTACGTCATATTTAGTTTTAATATTTTTTATCTCAGCATTCAAAACCGTTTAACATTTCATTCAACTTATGAAAAAGAATCAGAGATAAGAATCAAAAAGCTTTAAATCTACAAAATTTCTAAAATTAAATTTATATTTATGTTAAGTTGCAAGTGATACTTAAATATAACAAAGTTCCTTCAGACAATAGAATTGGTGACATTTGAACTTAAAGCTTTTTATTATTACACTATATCTGTTTTTGAGCTGAAAACATTTTTGCTTGTCATTAAAAGGAGCAAACTCTACCGTTTTCAGTTTGATTATTACAAAATAAAGTTTTGCTGACTGTGATAATTTGTTAAATCGACGCTGTAAAATAAGTTTTTTATCAAAGTTTGGAAACAAAGAAAGATAAATTTTAGCTTTTTCAAACTAGATTACTCTTAGAAACTTGTATTCGTATCCTTATTATTTATTTTATTCCTTAAGTATAAACTACTACAAAGTAAAAGACTCTGTAATAAGTTTTTTAAAAGTTTTTTTTCAAAATGGATAAGCCGATGTACTGTTAAAAATATTTTTTTTTTAATCGACTTATATTAAGTTTTTCAAAGTATCTCAGGATACCATTTTAGACTTGTTTAAGACTTGTGTATATATTTAAAGAACTGAGTATCAGTTTAAACTATAAATGGCTGTGTAGGTCTCTAACAAATTAATTTTGATTGTATGACTAAAATTACTTAAAAGTACTAAGTTCGACTAATTGTTGTGCTTTAATGGTTTGTAAATTATCAAGGACTTTCAAATTTCAAACTGGTTTTATTCGTTCATAAGCATATTATTAATAGTTTAAAACGACGAAGCTTTGTACAAACTTGATTACTATTTTCTAAATTGGAGCTTATTTTGTTATTAAGGTACCAAGTTGTTGTATTTTATCCTAAAAAATCTAAAAAAAAAAACAATAAAGAAATATCTTTTTAAACCACTTTAACTTTGTTTTGTTGAATTGCTATAAAAAGTAGATTTGGAAAAATTTTAACTAATATACTTTTTTTTATTCTTTTTGTTTTGGCTGCGTGTTGTGATGATCAGTTTGTTTTAAATGTTTTGTTAAAAATTATAAGTTTATGAAAGGTTTTTTGTTCGTTATATACTATTATAGTTTATTCTTGCTAGTTTTAGAATAGAACACTGTGTGTGTATTTTTTATGTTTAAAATCACCTTTTAGACTTTCTCATATATAAATAAGATATATTTGTGTTATACAAGCGAAGAGGTTACATGACAATTCAAATTCGCTTACTTAAGCAGTTAATGTATATATTTCTAAAAAAAATATTTGAATTTTTTTACAGGCAGAAGAAATAGTTTATACACAATTTTACAAGGATTAAAACAAATAACACCTCATTATACTTTAACTAAACTTATAAACAGTTTGTTCAGTACTGGTACAATTTAAAAAATTATAGATCAACTTTAAGAAATTGAAAACTTTTAGGATGTAATCATGCTTAGAGAAACATTTAAATTGAAATTTTAGGTAGCACGAAGATTTAAAGTATACTGAGTTAATATTTATTTAATTTTCGTATATTTAGTAGTTTACTTTATAGTATATTCTATTTTAACAACCGTTCATTTTATTGCAATGAATGTAAAATAAATTGATGAGAGCTTTGTAAATGATAGTTTGGTTTATATTTCACGTGACAGTTGTTTATGAGGTATATAATTGCCTTTCTGATTGGTGTTTAAAACTGTTTAACTGTCCGAAATAGTAGTGAATTGGCTCTTGTTCTGAAACCGGATACGGCTTACTTGATTTCATAAATAATATTATCATTTATGAAATATTGATAATTTAGTCTTTTAGGTTACACTAGTTTAAATTTAATAGTTTTTAATTTGTTCTAAAATATAATACTTTTGTATAACTAGTTTTTAGTTTGTTTTTTAACTTCAAATTATAAAAAAAAAAATTTGAACACAGCGTTTTTTGGCTAAAAAGTGCGTACCTATTTGGCAGGTTACCCTATTAAATAGAATTATTAAAGCTAGTTAGTAAAAAATTTATTTGTTTACAACTTTAAAGTGCAATTTTTTCTTCCAAAAAGGGATTTAATTTATGAGGATTGGTTTTATCTCACAGTTGGTCTTCAAATAGTTTTTACAATCTTTAAATCTATTAGCAACAGCAGCTAGTTTTTTTTCTAGGGTGAAAATAGACATTTTGTTTTAACTTGATAATTTTTTAAAGGCTTACAACCAAGTTTTCAGTAAAGCTAGAAACCTAAATGTTTTCCATTTTGTTTTTTGTGTAATTCAACCACTGTTTTCAATTGTATAAAATTTTTGCACTTTTTAAAATAAAAGCTTTTAAATTAAGAAATGTGTATAGGTTGTACACTTTTCAGATTTTTATTTATACTACTCAAGTTATAAACCTTGATGTGTATAAATAGTTAATGTTATTATCTATTTCTAATTCTTGTTAAATTTTTTTTATATTAGGTAGAGTTTGAGTCATATGGTTTTTTAATATAAAAAGATATGTATGTTGAATTTGATTTTTACTGAAAATTCTCTAATGTTCTTTGTTTAAAGAAATCAGTTCAGGACCTTTTTAGTAATTCATTTTACTCTTGATTTTTCTAGATAGTTTGAATTTTACAAAATATTGCTTGATTTCCCTCAAAGACACCAATAAAAATCATTAAAAAATGAAATTTGATATACTTTTCACAAAAATTGTTTCAAATGTTTTTCAAACTATGGAATTTTTAATTGCAGTGCAAACCCTTAACTTGAATTTTGTATTTTTCTGAACAACCTAAAAAATGTGTAAATATGATAGCGTGTTTAGAACATTTTAGTAATTGAAGTTCTTACAAAAGTTTAATTTAGAGTGTTTTAAAATTACAATTTTAACCAAACTCTCGTATTGCTCAGTCGTTTGTGATAGTCTTGTTGGACATCGACGTGAAAATTTTATTATTTTCGCTTCGATAGTCCAAAAGTCGAATTTATAAGTAATTTCATATTTAAATCTTTTTCTTTTACTAATAATTCTTTAAATGATAAAAACACTTTGGTTTTTAAAAACATTGTTTTAAAAAATAATAACAACCGCTAGTTGACGCATTTTTGCCATGTAGAATTGACTACCGATCACGCCGGGTTTCATGCTTTAATCAGCATGTTACATCATGCGACCATGTCTTGACCAGGCGATTGTTATGTAAGGAAGACGTATATAAACAGCAGAGCAAACGAGAAAGCAGATCATTTGGATTTCGACGTTAACAAGAAGCACCACTACGCCAGTTTCCAGTCCGAAGCGTAAGCCGCCATCTTGGACTCATGGAAAACCTTCTCTTGGCGCTGTGAGTGTAAGTCGCCATCTTGGAAAATCTAGATGATTTCTGGTGAAACATTCTTATTCAAGTATTTGTTTGTTTGTCTGAAACATTTACTTTGTTTTTAACTTCATAACTTCGTAGTTTTTATATCTTGTTCTATATACATTTTGTATAACTACTTTAGCAACGTCGACGGGGCGTACAACTTGATTTAAGTTGTTAACGTGCCATACTCATAAGCCTACGCATACTGCAGCAGACAAGCAGCAGCAACTTCCAGTTTGGATCATTTTGAACATTGAACTCGACCCATAAGCCCACGCATTCGGTGGCATAAACTTATTACTTTATTTCTAATTTTCTTTATTTGAATATTATATATTTTTTTGCTTATCTTGCGTTCTCTACATCCAGTGTCAACGAGGAAGTATAAGTCCTTACTTTCTGAACCAGTAAACTGTACGAGCAACCATTTGTTACAGCTGAACTAGAATTGTGAACTGCAAGAAGCCTTCTCATATAATAACTTTTATTATCATTCTTTGATTGTATTGTATAATAAAGCATATAGATACTTGTTAGTCTATATTTAAACTTAAAATATAAGTAGAATGAGAAGGGTATTAGCTCTTACACACTCTTGCACTCGGTCGCAGACCGAGGTAGCAACTAAAGATAAAGATGGCCCTGAAACTACTGCTAATCTGGCTCCTGTCGAAACTGCCGAACCTGTTACAGAGGCGGTTTCCCACAAAGCTAGAAACCTCAGTAGTTCACAGTACATCAGTCTTATTTAATCAACATGTTGCTGTTTACAAAAACAATTAACGTATAAAAAAACCGAAATTTATGCTGTTAAATAACTTCTTCGATAAAAGTACAATTTAAAAAACAAATTTGAGTTAATAAATTATCGTTATGTTTGTACTTTTTAACTTGTTTCTATCGAAAAAGTTTTACTTTTACTTTTACTATAAGTTTATACCACATCTAATACATTACTTTTATATTGACCAGAACAAGAAAATAAAGTGACTGTTTTAAATATCTGAGAAAATTAATAAATTATATATTTGTTTACTATATTGTTATAAACTTTTTAGTTATAGTAATTTATCAAACTTTTTCAACAAAACTATATGTGTTTTTGTAAACAATTAGTTTTTTTTTATATTACAGTATTCATACTCATTATAATACAAGTTATAAGCTTTTATAACAAATTAACATGTGCTGAAATTTTATATATAATAATAAAAAACAGGGTTTATGTTAAACGTATTAGATAAAAAAGATAATACTTTAGGAGTTCGATTTAAGTTTAATAGAATTCCAGTAAGTGGGTATTTCCCTACAACTGTAATTGCACTCGAAAACTTCGAGAAAGTAACTCTCTCTGGCACTGAAAGTGACAAAAGAAAGTATAAAGAGCAATTCAGAGACAAAATCACTTCAGTTAGCGATCAATTTTCAATTGAAAGCTGTTTCTAGAGTTTCAATACTTTATTAAAAGCCTTTTTAATACCAATTGTTAGAGTTGTTTTACTTTGTTTGAGTTTGTTAATTTAGATTTCAAAATTAGATTATTAGCATTTTAATGAAAATTGTCTCAAATTAGGATTGGCAACTTTTCTAGTCTGTGGGTATTTGAAAATTGTACATAGAGTACAATTCAAATTATTTATAGTAAAAGTATATATTTTTTTTAGTTTGCACAAGTTTTTTTTTTTTTTAATAAAATAATTCTGCTGGTCTTACATTACTCACTCCCAGGCGTAAACTCTGTACTTGATGCTTTGAAAATAAATTAATTATAACATTTTATAGTTGACAACAAGCCGTTTTAATCTAATAGCTAGCTTGATATCAAATAAGCATAAAATATCTATTTACAGTAGTTTATACCTTGAATTGCTAGAGAACGGTCACACTAAAACATATAAAAGAATTCGATTAAAAGCTGGAGTTATGATAATAAAACAAAAAAAACTTGCGTAGATTGATTGCAGCAGTATTTACTTTGTTTTTGTTTTACTTGAATAAATTTAAAAACATAATATTTAAGAAACTTGTGTGAATTTTTCAATTTTTAAATCTATAGTTTTTAATATAATAATTTGCTTTTATTATTTTAGTTTTAAGGTTAGAACTATCGTTGTTTACATTCTATATTGTAGTATGTAAGATTAAATTAATCAAAAGATAAGTTTATAAAACAAAAATATTTCAAAAGTTTGTCGGATAATTTTTAAAACTGGGCTAAATAAAAAGTTTAGCTCGTGATTATTTTAGTTTAATCAACAGTCGTTTTAGTTATAATCATTAATATTTGTTAACAAAACATAAAACCTCTAAATTTTGGTCTCACATAACCACTATTTATCAGCTTAATGAGGCTTTTCATAATATTAAAAACTAAGATTTTTATGCACAATTTACAATAGCTTGATATAAAACTAGGTTTAACCTTCCTTTGACTTTACTAAGCTGTTTTAGAAATTGCTGTATGAAAATTTTTCAAATGCACTCTTGAGACAACTAAAAATAAGTGTTAGTACTTAAATTGAGTTAAACTTCTGAAGTTGAACTTTATTTTAATTATCAATAAAACTTTCAAGTATTAAAACACTTTAAAACGTTTAATTACTGTTATTACTGTTTTTTTATTAAGATTTCTATAAGCTTTTAACTGCATGTGTTCTTTTACAGTTTTGAATATGACAGCTGGTTTATGTGAAAAGAGTTTCGCGCTAACTTTTTTGAGTTTGTGTAATATTTTGTATAAAAAAATAAGAGGGAGTATGTTTCTGTTTTCACATGATAATAAAAATGACGGTAAAATCCATGTTGGTAAAAATAATACTGTTTAAAAACTAGTGACATTTTAAGTACCACTTACAACTTAACATAAATATGTTTTTTATTTTTAAATGGTTTGTAAAACTTAAAGCTATTCGTATCTTAACTCTGATTCTTTTTTTTAAAGTTAAATGAAATGTTAAACAAGGGTTTACAACATATTAACTTAATTATCGGTATTTTTTTTGTTTCTACTAAGTAGTTTTTTATATCTTTGTACAACTACGTCATATTTAGTTTTAATATTTTTTATCTCAGCATTCAAAACTGTGTAACATTTTATTTAACGTTTGAAAAGCATCAGAGATAAGAATCGGAAATTTTTAAGTTCTGTAAAATTTTTTTAAATTTATATTTATGTTAAGTTGCAACAGGTACTTAAATACAACAAAGATCCTTCAGACAATATTATTGGTGACTTTTTAACTTAAAGCTTTTTATTGTTACACTATATCTGTTTTTGGGCTGAAAATAATTTTACTTGTCAATTAAAGGAGGAAACTTTACCATTTTTAGTTTGATTATTACTAAATAAAGTTTTGCTCACTGTGATAAGCTCTTATAATCTACGCTGGAAAGAGTAGTAAAATTTGTTTTTATCAAAATTTAGAAACAAAGTAAGATAAAGATCAGCTTTTTCAAACTAGATTACTTTTAGAAACTTTTACTTGTGTCCTTAATATTTATTTTATTCCTTAAGTATAAACTACTACAAAGTAAAATACTCTTTATGTTAAACTTAAAAAGTTTAACATAAATTTTAAGTTCATTTAAAGTAGATTATTTTATTAAGTAATAATGATTTGTGCGAGGAGTTTTACATACTAAAAAAATGAATCAAAGTTTATTCTTAACAAGTAACGGTTAATAAAACTTCTATTTCTATCACTTACTTTTGATGACCAAGATAAGTTTATAGCTTGTTTCAAACCTGTTTTTAATGTTTTAATAATTATAAACTAAAGTATGTATTAATAATTTCATTTGTTCGATCAATACTTCAGGCTTATTTTATGAGGTGACCAAAATTGTACTTTTTCAGCCAATATTCATGTTAACTTTTGCTTGTCTTTTATATAAAAATTTGAAAAAAGATTCAATTTATGTATACTTTTACTATTAATAGGTTTCACAGCCATCATTACAACAATTTAGCAAGTTTAGTTTTAATAATATTATTTAAAGTATGAGTTAGCTGTGAAAAAACTGGTTACATGATAGTTCAAATTCCAACATTCAAATTCTTAGAAAAAAAAGTTTGTAAGGCCTAATCTCGAAAAGTATATTTTTAAAATAAAAAAACGGTTTTAAGTCTATTAATTATAATTATGGTATAAAAATTAAACTAAGTTTAAAACTATTACAAGTGAAATTTAAACATTACTAAAATAAGTATATTTTGAAACTTATTAGTCATATCTCTACAGATATTCAAAACTTTGCAAAATAAAATTAATGGTGAAAAGGTATCAATTATATTACAAACGTTTTTTTTTTTAATATATTTTATTTTATAATTTGTAGCCATTTCTGAAAAATTTTAATAATTTGAGTTGTTGGAATTTGAATTGTCAGAATTTGAATTTTCGTGCACCCAAAAAAATTATCTATCGTTTGAAGTTTATTTACAACTTTTTCTACTGATATTATTTAGTTATTTACTAAACGAATAAAAAGATTTAAAGGTACATATACTTGTGCGTATCTGGCTTTTCAAAAGCTATGATCAGTGCCGATATTTGGGTAAACAAAAATACCAGTGTTTTAGTGGTACAATAAAATAGTGTCAATGTAGTTTGTTAGATCTATGTAGTTTGTAAACTCTATATAAATTATTTGAACTAAATCAGCAATAAAAGTTAAAATATTGTTTTATCTAAAATTACATAGCAGTGATTTTTATTTGTATAAACTATGAAACTATAAGTAGCTACATGATATATTAAATTAAATATCTAAAATTTTAAGATAGAATATTATTTTATTTAACCAAATCTAATATATAAAAACCTTATGAATAAACTTCTACTAAAGTTGTATTAGAGAATAATCTTTTCAATAAATGTATATTTTATTTACATGTTGATAAAATAGTCTTTTTTACTTTTTGAATACTGTTTTATCAAACAACTATATTTGAGTTAAAATTTTAAAATGGTTATAAAGCAAAAAAAAAATAAGTTTTTACTTTCATTCAATTTGCAGTAAACTCAACATTAAGTATAATTTAATTTAAACAACACCACAAACACTGGTTTTGTGTTCGATTCTAGCTGTTCGAATGAAATTTTCAAATAAACAGCGCAGTGTGCTGGTTGTTCAAAATCACTTCAGTTAGCGATCAATTTTCAATTGAAAGCTGTTTTTAGAGTTTCAATACTTTATTAAAATCTTTTATAATACCAATTGTTAGAGTTGTTTTACTTTGTTTGAGTTTGTTAATTTAGATTTCAAAATTAGATTATTAGCATTTTAATAAAAAATTGTCTTAAAGTAGGATTGGCAATTTTTCTAGTCTGTGGGTATTTGAAAATTGTACATAGAGTACAATTCAAATTATTTATAGTAAAAATATATTTTTTTTAGTTAGCACAAGTTTTTTTTTTTATAATATAAAGTAATTTTGCTGGTCTTACATTACTCACTCCAAGGCGTAAACTATGTACTTGATGCGTTGTAAATAAATAAATTATAACATTTTATAGTTGACAACAAGCCGTTTTAATCTAATAGCTAGCTTGATATCAAATAAGCATAAAATATCTATTTACAGTAGATTATACCTTGAATTGCTAGAGAACGGTCACACTAAAACATATAAATAATTTTGATTAAATGCTGAACTAATCATAATAAAAAAAGAAATTTAACTTGCGTAGATTAATTAGAGCAGTATTTACTTTGTTTTTGTTTTACTTGAATAAATTCAAAAGCATAATTTATAGGAAACTTGTGTGTAATTTATAAACTTCAAAACCTATAGTTTTTAGTATAATAATTTGTTTTTATTATTTTAGTTTCAAAAGTCAGAACTATCGTCGTTTATATTCTATATTATATATTGTTTATTGAACGACAAAAAAAGCGCTCAAAATATTTTGTCTTAAGACTTGGTGCACGAAAAAACCTTTCGGTTATCGAGTCGCACACCACGGATACCTTTTAATGTCTTGTCCAGGACTTTCTTATAGTATATAAGATTAAGTTAATCAAAAGATAAGTGTATAAAACAAAAGTATTTCAAAAGTATTTCGGATACTTTTTAAAACTGGGCTAAATAAAAAGTTTAGCTTGTGATTATTTTAGTTTAATCAACAGTCATTTTAGTTATAATCATTGATTTTTGTTAGCAAAACATAAAGCTCTAAATTTTGGTCTCACATAACCACTATTTATCAGCTTAATGAGGCTTTCGATAATATTAAAAACTAAGATTTTTATTCCAATTTACAAAAGCTTGATATAAACTAGGTTTAACCTTCCTTTGACTTTGTTAAGCTGTTTTAGAATTTGCTGTATGAAAATTTTTCAAGTGCACTCTTGAGACAACTAAAAACAAATGTTATTACTTAAATTAAGTTAAATTTCTGAAGTTGAACTTTGTTTTAATTATCAATTAAACTTTCAAGTGTTAAATCACTTTAAAACGGTGAACTACTGTTAATACTGTTTTTTACTAAGACTTTATAAATTTTTAAATTCATGTTCTTTGACAATTTTGAAAATGACAACTGGTTTAAGTTAAAAGAATTTCGCGCTAACTCTTTTGAGTTTGTGTAATAGTTTGCATACAAAAAAAGAGGGAGTATGTTTCTGTTTTCACATGATAATAAAAATGACGGTAAATCCATATTGGTAAAACTAATACTGTTGAAAAAGTAGTGACATTTTAAGTACCACTTTCAATTTAACATATATTTTTCATTTTCAAATAATTTGTAAAACTTAGAGCTTTTCGCATCTTATCTCTGATTCTTTTTTAAAAGTTAAACGAAATATTAAACAAGAGTTTACAATATATTAACTCAACTATCGGTATTTTTTGTTACTACTAGCATGTTTTTTATAACTTTTTACGACTACGTCATAGTTACTTTTAATATTCTTTATCTCTGGATTCAAAACCGTTTAACATTTCATACAACTTATGAAAAACAATCAGAGATAAGAATCAAAAAGCTTTAAATCTACAAAATTTCTGAAAATGAAATTTATATTTATGTTAAGTAGCAACTGGTACTTAAATATAACAAAGTTCCTTCAGACAATAGAATTGGTGACATTTGAACTTAAAGCTTTTTATTATTACACTATATCTGTTTTTGAGCTGAAAACAATTTTACTTGTCATTAAAAGGAGCAAACTCTACCGTTTTCAGTTTGATTATTACAAAATAAAGTTTGCTGACTGTGATAAGCTGTTAAATTGATGCTGCAAAATGTGTTTTTTATAAAAATTTGGAAACAAAGAAAGATAAATTTTAGGTTTTTTAAACTAGATTACTTTTAGAAACTTTTACTCGTATCCTTAAAATTTATTTTATTCTTTAAGTATAAACTACTACAAAGTAAAAGACTCTGTAATAAGTCTTTTAAAAGTTTTTTCAAAATGGATAAGCCGATGTACTGTTCTTGTACTGTTGTAATTCATTAGCCTCTTTGTTATTATCCAACGCATACCTTATTTCAGTAACATTTGTAAATACTTCAACAATTTTTAAATTAAATCTTTTTAAGAATGAGAAATTATAAACAAAAAATAAATGGAATCCGGATACGGCTTACTTGATTTTATAAATAATATTAACATTTATGAAATATTGATAATTTATTCTTTTAGGTTACACTAGTTTAAATTTAATACTTTTAAGTTGTTCTAAAATATAATACTTTTGTATCACTAGTTTTTAGTTAGTTTTTTAACTTCAAATTATAAAAAAAGCAATTTGAACACAGCGTTTTCGGGCTAAAAAGTGAGTACCTATTTGGTAGGTTACCGTATTAAATAGAATTATTAAAGCTAGTTAGTGAAAAAATTATTTATTTACAACTTTAAAGTGCAATTTTTTCTCTCCAAAAAGGGATTTAATTTATGAAGATTGTTTTTATCTCACAGTTGGTCTTCAAATAGTTTTTACAAACTTTAAATCTATTAGCAACAGCAGCTAGTTTTTTTTCTAGGGTGAAAATAGACATTTTGTTTAAACTTGATAATTTTTTAAAGGCTTACAACCAAGTTTTCAGTAAAGCTAGAAACCTAAATGTTTTCCATTTTGTTTTTTGTGTAATTCAACCACTGTTCTCCATTGTATAAAATTTTCGCACTTTTTAAAATAAAAGCTTTTAAATTAAGAAATGTGTATAGGTTGTACACTTTTATAATCTTCCGTTATAATCTAATAGCTAGCTTGATATAAAATAATCAAATTACAAAATAAGCAAATAAATTTTTCAAACTGGCACTAAAAATAACAAAAGAAAGTATAACTAGCAATTCAGAGACAAAATCACTTCAGTTAGCGATCAATTTTCAATTGAAAGCTGTTTCTAGAGTTGCAATACTTTATTAAAAGCCTTTTTAATACCAATTGTTAGAGTTGTTTTACTTTGTATGAGTTTGTTAATTTAGATTTCAAAATTAGATTATAAGCATTTTAATAATTAATATTAATAAATAATCAACTTTTCTAGTCTGTGGGTATTTGAAAATTGTACATAGAGTAAATTCAAATTATTTATAGTAAAAGTATATATTTTTTTAATTTGCACAATTTTTTTTTTATAAAGTAAAATAATTTTGCTGGTCTTACATTACTCACTCCAAGGCGTAAACTATGTACTTAATGCGTTGAAAATAAATAAATTATAACATTTTATTGATCATTTTAGTTTAATCAACAGTCGTTTTAGTTATAATCATTAATATTTGTTAACAAAACATAAAACCTCTAAATTTTGGTTACACATAACCACTATTTATCAGCTTAATGAGGCTTTCAATAATATTAAAAACTAAGATTTTTATGCTTAATTTACAATAGCTTGATGTAAAACTAGGTTTAACCTTCCTTTGACTTTACTAAGTTGTTTTAGAAATTACTGTATAAAAATTTTTCAAATGCACTCTTGAGACAACTAAAAATAAGTGTTAGTACTTAAATTGAGTTAAACTTCTGAAGTTGAACTTTGTTTCAATTATCAATCAAACTTTCAAGTATTAAAACACTTTAAAACGTTTAATTACTGTTATTACTGTTTTTTTATTAAGATTTCTATAAGCTTTTAACTGCATGTGTTCTTTTACAGTTTTGAATATGACAGCTGGTTTATGTGAAAAGAATTTCGCGCTATTTTTTTTGAGTTTGTGTAATAGTTTGTATAAAAAAATAAGAGGGAGTATGTTTCTGTTTTCACATGATAATAAAAATGACGGTAAAATCTATGTTGGTAAAAATAATACTGTTGAAAACTAGTGATATTTTAAGTACCATAACTTAACATAAATATGTTTTTTATTTTTAAATGGTTTGTAAAACTTAAAGCTATTTGTATCTTAACTCTGATTCTTTTTTTTAAAGTTAAATGAAATGTTAAACAAGTTGAAAACTTTTAGGATGTAATCATGCTTAGAAAAACATTTAAATTGAAATTTTAGGTAGCACGAAGA
Organism: Thalia democratica; assembly: GCF_965202585.1. Classification (NCBI taxonomy): domain Eukaryota; kingdom Metazoa; phylum Chordata; class Thaliacea; order Salpida; family Salpidae; genus Thalia; species Thalia democratica. The sequence goes on along the minus strand of NC_139173.1, from coordinate 21,029,876 downwards.
TTTAAAGTATACTGAGTTAATATTTATCTAATTTTTGTATATTTAGTAGTTTATTTTATTGTATATTTTATTTTAACAGCCGTTTATTTTATTGCTTTGAAAATGTAAAACAAATTGATGAAAGCTTTGTAAATTATAGTTTGGTTTATATTTCACTTGACAGTTGTTTATGAGGTATATAATAGCCTTTCTGATTGGTGTTTAAAACTGTTTAACTGTCCGAAATAGTAGTGAATTGGCTCTTGTTCTGAATCCGGATACGGCTTACTTGATTTCATAAATAATATTAAAATTTATGATATTTTGATCTTTTAGGTTACACTAGTTTAGATTTAATACTTTTTAAGTTGTTCTAAAATATAATACTTTTGTATTTAATAGTTTTGAGTTTGTATTTTACCTTAAAAAAATAAAAAAAGAAATTTGAACGCAGCGTTTTTTGGCTAAAAAGTGCGTACCTATTTGGCAGGTTACCGTATTAAATAGAATTATTAAAGCTAGTTAGTAAAAAATTTATTTATTTACAACTTTAAAGTGCAATTTTTTCTCTCCAAAAAGGGATTTATTTTATGAGGATTGTTTTTATCCTACAGTTGGTCTTCAAATAGTTTTTACAAACTTTAAATCTATTAGCAACAGTAGCTAGTTTTTTTTCTAGGGTGAAAATAGACATTTTGTTTAAACTTGATAATTTTTTAAAGGCTTACAACCAAGTTTTCAGTAAAGCTAGAAACCTAAATGTTTTCCATTTTGTTTTTTGTGTAATTCAACCACTGTTTTCCATTGTATAAAATTTTTGCACTTTTTAAAATAAAAGCTTTTAAATTAAGAAATGTGTATTGGTTGTACACTTTTCAGATTTTTATTTATACTACTCAAGTTATAAACCTTGGTGTGTATAAATAGTTAATGTTATTATCTATTTCTAATTCTTGTTAATTTTTTTTATATTAGGTAAAGTTTGGGTCATATGGTTTTTTAATATAAAAAGATAAGTATATTGAATTTGATTTTTACTGAAAATTCTCTTATGTTCTTTGTTTAAAGAAATCAGGTCGGCACCTTTTTAGTAATTCATTTTACTCTTGATTTTTCTAGATAGTTTGAATTTTACAAAATATTGCTTGATTTCCCTCAAAGACACCAATAAAAATCATTAAAAAATGAAATTTGATTTACTTTTCAAAAAAATTGTTTCAAATGTTTTTCAAACTATGTAATTTTTAATTGCAGAGCAAACCCTTTATTTTGAATTTTGTATTTTTCTGAACAACCTAAAAAATGTGTAAATATGATAGCGTGTTTAGAACATTTTAGTAATTGAAGTTCTTACAAAAGTTTAATTTATAGTGTTTTAAAATTACAGTTTTAACCAAACTCTCGTAATACTCAGTCGTTTGTGATAGTCGTTTGAAAAGCATCAGAGATAAGAATCGGAAATTTTTAAGTTCTGTAAAAGATTTTTAAATTTATATTTATGTTAAGTTGCAACAGGTACTTAAATACAACAGAGTTCCTTCAGACAATAGTATTGGTGACATTTTAACTTAAAGCTTTTTATTATTACACTATATCAGTTTTTTGGCTGAAAATAATTTTACTTGTCAATTAAAGGAGGAAACTTTACCATTTTTAGTTTGATTATTACTAAATAAAGTTTTGCTGACTGTGATAAGCTCTTATAATCTACGCTGAAAAGACTAGTAAAATTTGTTTTTTATCAAAATTTAGAAACAAAGAAAGATAAATTTTAGATTTTTCAAACTAGATTACTTTTAGAAACTTTTACTCGTATCCTTAATATTTATTTTATTCCTTAAGTATAAACTACTACAAAGTAAAATACTCTATAATAAGTGTTTTAAAAGTTTTTCAAAATAGATAAGCCGATGTACTGTTAAAAATATTTTTATTTAATCGAGTAATATTAAGTTTTTAAACGTTACTCAAGATACCATTTTAGACTTGTTTAAGACTCGTGTATATATTTAAATAAGTTTAAAGTACAGATGGCTGTGTAGGTCTCTAACAAATAAATGTTGATTATATGACTTAAACTACTTAAAACTATAAAATTAAACTAATTAACTATTGTGCTTTAGTGGCTTTTAAATTATTAAGGACTTTCAAATTGTTTTTTTTTTCATAAGCATATTATTAATTGTTTAAAAACGACGAAGTTTTGTACAAACTTTAATATGATTTGTCTAAATTGGAGCTTATTTTGTTATTAAGGTACCAAGTTGTTGTTTTTTATCCTAAAAAATTTAAAAATAAAACAATAAAGAAACATGTTTTTAAACCATTTTAACTTTGTTTTGTTCAATTGCTATGAAAAGTAGATTTGGAAAACTTTTAACTAGTATACTTTTTTTTATTCTTTTTGTTTTGGCTGCGTGTTGTGATGCTCAGTTTGTTTTAAATGTTTTGTTTAAAATTATAAGTTTATGAAAGGTTTTTTGTTCGTTATATACTATTATAGTTTATTCTTGCTAGTTTTAGAACAGAACACTGTGTGTGTATTTTTTATGTTTTAAATAACCTTTTAGACTTTCTCATATATAAACAAGATATATTTGTGTTATACAAACGAAGATTATAAAATTACGTTTTAATATGATTATTTTCCTTAAATTTTGTATCAGTTATATCTCAGCACTTCGAAAATAAAATACTGAATCTTAAGTAAAGCCTAAGTCTATCATCTTGAAATTTAATTAAATTTCATAATAAATACAAAAATCAAGCAAAACTATAATTTTTTTTATCCTATTAAATTAAAATAAACTTTCATTGTGTTTTATCATCTTTTCAAACTGTTTGAGAAATTATAGTTTTTTTTTAATTATGTTTCTTTACGTTTATGTACAAATTTTTGTTTTGGCATGAGTTTTTGATCAAATAACAAGCATCGAAAACGAAATTAAAATATTTAATTAGCCTCTTTGTTATTATCCAACCCTTACCTTATTCCCGTATCATTTGTAAATACTTCAACAATTTTTAAATTAAATCTTTTTAAGAATGAGACATTATAAACAAAAAATAAATGGCTGTTTTGTTTTAAAATTGAAAGGTAAAATTCTATAGACAAAAATCTAAATAAATCTTAATTGTTTTTAGTACTACTGACATCTAACTTACGAACTTACTTTGTTTTGGAAATTTTAAATACTTGATGGTGAAACACGGGTACTTTCAGGGTAATACCCGGTTGAAATAACAAATTCTTGTCATGTTTAATTGAACTTTTATAAACTATGAGCTGGTATTTAATTGGTAGAAAATTTATCAAACCATAAATATTTACTAGCATAATAGTTAGGTCATAATAAGTTTTACAGCTATAGTAAGCTTTTTGACCTCGTGTAGATTTTAACCTCAAATACACAAGAAATCCACTCATCTAAAATGGAAAAGGTCTAAGTATTGCAAGTAAGCGATATTATGTGTAAATTATACAACAATAATAGATATTTTAACTTCAGAACAACCTAAAGTGTTTGAAGAAATATTTTATAATATTTATTACTTATTATCAAAAGTCTTAATTGTTAAAAAAATGACATTTTAAACTACAATTATAAAATTCAAAGTGATAACTCAACAATTTTGTTAAATTACTTGAGTCTAACATTGGGGATTGTTTTTATCTCACAATTAGTTTTTAAATAAACTTTACAAATTAAAAAAGCCATTAACAATAGCAACTAGTTTTTTTCTAGGATATGATTAGAAACTTTGTTTAAATTTTATAATTTATTAAAAGTTTACAACTAAAGTCTCAATAAAGTTAGAAGTAAGCTTTAATAAAAACAATAAAATTTTATTTTTAATATTGTTGTTTGTGTAGTTCAACCACTGTTTTCCATTGTTTATTTTCTTTTACTTTTTAAATATAAAAGTTATTGAATAAAAAAAACATATAGGTTGTACACTTTAAAAATTTTTATTTTTAATACACAAGTTATAAACCTTGGTGTGTATTAACAGTTGATGTTATTATTTATTTTTAATTGTTAATAAAAATTTTTTTTATAAAGGGTAAAATTTGAGACATATGTTTTTTACAAGAAAAAAGATATGTATTTTGTGTGTAATTTTTACTCTAATGTTTAAGTTTTAAAGAAATCAGTTCAGGTCCTCATTTAGTAATTAATTTCACTATGAATTTCTCTAGATAGTTTGAACTTTACAAAACATAACTGGATATCCTTAATAAAATTAAAAAATAAACATTAAAAAATGAAACTTAATTTACTTTTGACAGAAATGTTTCAATTACTTTTTTAAACCAAAGACCTTTTTAAAGTTTAGTACGAACCTTGTAAATTAGTTTTTGTATTTTTCTAAATAATCTAAATAGTATGTAAATATTATAAGAGTTTTTAGAACATTTTACAGATTGAAATTATTTTAAAAGTTAATTAATGGTGTTTTAAAGGTACAGTTTTTGCAAAAATCTTATCAATTTAAAATTAAAGGTTTGCCAAAAAACCTGATATCCTGGAAAAACATGAAGTCCTGGAAAAACCTGAAGTTTGATACTTTAGGTTAAAAAAACCTGGAAAAACCTTGAGTTTGAGAAATTAAAGAAAAACCTGGAATTTTAAACAAAAATCAATAAACAAAACTTTTAATTTTGAACAATTTTACTTGTTAGGTAATTAAATTTATATATAACACAAAAAATCTAATCTATAGATTGAAATGTTAATCAAAAACACATTTAAAGAAACTTGACAATAAATTTTGAGGTTGTTGTTTTAAGACAGTTTTCAACTAGAGTTAAGTTTTAAGACCTTTAACCAGGGTTGCTACACACTCAGGGAATCTCAGGGAATTTTCAAACTGTAGAAAATCTCAGGGTAACTCAGGGAATTTTGGCATTTTTCTTTTAACTCAGGGAAACTCAGGGAAGTTTTGATTTTTTCTCTAAATTTCAGGGAAGTTTTTGAAAATCTCAGGGAAATTTTTTTCTAGATCTAGAATGAGGTTTAGATAATCCAGTTTCAATATTTTTTTCAAAAGTAGTAATTTTTATTATTTAAGTGGTTATTTAGAATTTTTTTAGCCTTGCGGCTAGTTCTTCAATATTCTTAGTATTAACATTGTAGTTTTTTTAAGTTTTAAATTTAAGTAAAATCAAACAGTTTAGAGAAATGAAAGTTGTTGTTAACTATTCATTGAAAAGTTCTAATAAACTTTTTATTTTTATTTACTTATGTAGTTTAAAAAACACTATGTTGTACTATTACTTCTTATTTTTTAAATAATAAAGTTGTTTGTTATTTGTTTACAACTACTTGTTTTCAGTAAAAAAAATTAAAATAAATACAGATTAGTGTTGTATTACTTTTGTTAAAAAAATAGAGGTTAACAAGAGTCCTTGAGGCTATTTTTGTGCTTCACAATGGCCAGGCAAGTGTTGAACAGGGCTTTAGCTTAAATAAGGAAGTAAAATCAACTAATATGGGAGAGATGACAAGAAGGTCCCGAAGAATGATCAAAGATCATCTATATGCAAACAGTCTAGAACCAAGCATAGTTGAACTAAGTTCTGAATTGTTAAAATTTGTAAAATCTTCTAGGGCCCAATATTTAGCATATCTTGAGCAACAGCGCTTTGCTAAAAATGTTCCAAATAAAGGTGGTGCTTTGAGCAAGTTAGGAGAACAAAAAAGTAAACTTACAAAGCAACTCAAATGTTTGAATGAAGACTATGACAAATATACTGCAGATGCCAACAAACAGTCTGATTTAGAAGCAATGAAAGAATTATTAGCAAGAGGAATAGCTGCTAAGGACAACGCAAATAAACTTGAAAATAAAATTAAAACTATTGATTTAGAAATTGCATACTTAAAAAAACAGTATTAAGATTTTTTTATTAGGTAATGTGAAATTGTTTTAAAGTAAAAATTATGTTTTCAGTTATTTAAAATAGATTGTGTATGAACATCTAAAAGACATAAAAAAAGTTTTAATTTTAGATTATTTTGTATCACTTGTTAGTTATTAATTTGTACTTTGATATGAGATATTTCTTTAGCTATTTCTTTAAACTTTCTTTTTGCAGGTTTTTTTACAATAATGTTAAGCTTTTAAGTTTTATTTACTGCATTCAGAACAGTTGCTAGGAAAGACATACAAGTCATAATGAAGTTATTATGTATGCATTTAAGTGAGTTCTTCATGTGAAATTATTATTATATGTAATTAAATTTTGTCGATTAAAATGTCAAACAAATTAAACTTTATTCTTTTATGTAGAAAGTTAACTAACAAGTTTACACAAAGTTGTGCAAAAATTTAGTTTTTAATTTTTAATTGGTATAAACCTTTTAAGATTGAGTTTTTGAAAACAGTTTTTTTCATAAATTTAATGCAGAAGCATACACATACAACCTTCCTTTTATTATTAAAGATGAAAAATGAGAATGAGGTATTAATAATTTGTGTTAGAAGAGAAAATTTTTTTTTTAAGATTTGAGAAATACTCAGGGAAATTTAAGGTTACTCAGGGAAATTTTTGGTCACTCAGGGAAGATTTTTTGGCTCAAAGAATGGCAATCCTGTTTAACTTAATTTTATTCCAAAAAAAGACCCAAAAACTAGTACTTTTGAAGACCTGAAAGAAGTTAAGAAAATCTGGAAAAAAAATCTTTAAAAAAAATTAGCAATCCTGCATTAAGAAAAGATTATAATTAAAAAAAAGGTTTTTGAATATATAAAAAAAATCTGTCAAAAAACATGTTTTGATTGTTGTTTTAATTAAAGGATTCTTTTATAAAAAAAAGGAAATTACTAATTTAAAACCATAAGTTTTTTTTTAAGTGTTATAGAATTCTATACAATAATGATTTTTTAAATCTTAATTTGAAATTTTTTACCAATCACTAAGTCATTAAGAATATAGCCAGCAATCAAAAAATGTCAAGTTTCTTTTTTATAAAAAATGCTTTTTGTTTTAAATTTCTTGGCTTTCAAACTAATGTTTACAAGTGTTTACTTAACTAAAAAGTTGTTAAAGAATAACACCTAAAGGATTAAAAGCGTTAATTTAAAATAACAAACATTAAAAGTATGTTTTAAATGAACCAGGTTGTAATCATACCAAAAAACATTAAGCGTATAATTAAAATTCAAAACAAATACATATTATATTGTTTTTATGCTACATACACAAATTTAAAAAATGTTAGTTATTTCTGTTGTAGTTATAAAGTTTTTTCGTATGAATTATTTTTTCAATTTTCCTATTAAATGAAAAGGTTTTACTAAATCAGCTTGTATCTAACAGTTTAAAACTTTTTTAGCTTATCATTAATTGACTATAATGTTACTCTTTCTAAATTTACATAAAAAAATTGGCTTATTTCTAAATGTCCTAAATTTTTTCATCCCCTTCAGTAAATGTTATATTAGAACTATTTTTTAATTTACAAAGATTTAAGTATTAGATGTAAGCTGATTAATAACTTTTTTTTAAACATTTGTAAAAAAAGTTCATTGAAAACGTTTTCTACCAATTTTTTTTAACTTTTTCAGCAAATTTAAAAAGAAAAGTTGATTATTCATTTACAAAAATGGCGTCGCCTTCTGATTCCAAAAAAGATCCTGAAGTCGGAATGTATAAAAGAGAGACTGCGAGATTTGTACTAATAGATCAATTGAAGAATTTATCATTATTGCAACAAGAAAAGGCAATAGCTAAATGGGCCCAAATGGACTTTTACCCGGACTTTGTCTAGCGGCTCGAAAACGACTTTTCCGCTTCCCGAGCCGCTAGATTCCAAACACGACCTGATGTCGGCAACGAAGGAGGCCATCCCCGCTCTCTTCACCTCGCAGGCGTCCGTTGTCGTTTCTCATCTCATCAGAGTGGCTTACTCTTTGTCAATTGAAGGTTCTACGGTCCGTGAGAGATCCAAGAAGGTTGTTGAAGACCTAAAGGCCAGTGCAAGCGAAAGCAAGCCTTCGTAATTAGAAGTTGACGCAACTTCAGATTCACAACATTGCGGTCCGCTTCTTGATGCCCTGACGGAGGAAAATCTTTTGCACCACGTTTTTGGGATAATCAACACGCTTTCGCTGCTGGTCAAAATGGACGAGCCCGCTTTCAAGAACTACGCTGAGAGAAGATTCAAAAGCGGGGCTAGAGCGAACGGACTCGCCGCCCTTACAAATTTATTCCCGCCATTTTTTACAACTCAAACATTCTTCAGCTTAAAAAACGCTGTAAACCGTGGCTCTGAAACCTGTAAGCAGATGTACCTCCTCTACCTCGTGCAGCTCGACGCCCCTTCGACGAGGAAGAGCGCCGAGGCCTTCGGAGCGTCGCGACTGACTTGCCACAAGATGATCCTGCCGTCCCTGTTCGTTCAGACCTGCGACTCGTTGAACTGGCAGCCCGGCAAGCTATTGAAAGCGCTCGACTACTGGCCGTTCGAACGCGGAAGCAGAAAAGTGAACGATTTTCTGAAGATCCTCAACGGCAAGAAGACGTTGGTTGGAAGGTACTCAATTTTATTGTCGGGAATCCTGCCTGACAATTGCAATTATTCTTCAAACTATCTAACCGTCAAGGAGAACCCTGATATTATTGAAATGCTTAAAAAAATCAACATTCAGTGCGGCAACGACAGCGTCTCCGGGATAATAGGCACGAAGCAAGCTCATCGGATCGACACGAGATTCGTCGAGATGATTGTGGCAAGGAGGGAACGAGGAGTTAAGAAGGAGATCACTCTGTTTTCCAGTTACGAGCTGTGAAAAAAGGATCTTTGATATAAATCTTAAACTTGTTCGTAGATAGCTTAAACATGTAAAAAGTAGTTTTTATGCTGTATAGGTTTATAAATAAAAAAGTTAGTAGTTATCTTGTTGTTTTACGGTTGACAACTGTTTAGTTTAAAATAAGTCTAAAAAATTTTTTAAAAGAAGTCTTTGTTTTAAAACTAATTTAGTTGTTGCTCATCTGGTTTCATTAAACTGTTCTACTAGTACCGTTTGTTTTATCATATATTTGAAATTTAAATTATAAGTATTCTGTTACGAAATAGTTTAAAATTTTTCTGGGAGTTGTATACATATTTTAATATTATTATTATTGAAGTTTATTGTGCGAAGATGGACTCTGGCATTAAAACCTGAGCCGCTTAAACAATACACACGAAAAAAGAAACAAACAAGCAACATTCAATAAAAATTGAATAACTAAACATAACATAGTAAAAAATTACAAACAAATAGTCCTGTATGATCAATTATAACCTAGTATGCACAAAAAACAAAACGAAATAAATTCACACACAAAAACTTATGCATTGACTATAAAAGATTACACATTTACAAAAATTATATATAACAACTTATAATCTGTAGAGGGAAGGCGTAGGGAAGAAAAAAATATTCTTAGTGATACTAATATTTTGAAATTAATTTTTATTCGATAATCACTGTATTTTACTCGTGTTTACATTGTTTAAATCTTTTTTTTTGTTTTAATTAAAAATGTTCCACCCTCCCACACGAAACCACATCCTGCGGTAACCTATTCCACATATTTATTGCTCTGCAGAAAAAAGGATTTTGACACTAACTGTTATTAAAATTATATTTACATTTTATTTTTTTATCATTTCCTCTCAAATTATAATTGGTCTAAGAAAAAGCAAAAAACTGATGAAAAATTCTTTATATTTACCATTAACAATTTTAAAAAGTGTTATCAAGTCAAAATGTCATCTTCTATACTCTAGAGACTCCAATCTGAACTTTACCAATCTATCTTTGTATGAGGTATTTGAAATGTTGCATCTATTACAAACAAAACGGGTAAAATTTCTCTGCACAGACTCAATCCTAATAATGTCTTTTTTTAAATAGGGGGACCATATTGGGGTATTGTATTCGAGTTTAGGGCGAACTTAATTTTTAAATAATTTAGTAAGAATACTAGCAGAAGTGATCTTGAAACTTTTAAGTATTTGATACGATGAATTTTGAGCAATTTTATATAAATAATTTACATGTTCGTTCTATTTTAGATTTTCAGATACATGTATTCCTAAGTCTTAAAAAAATTTTCTTATATTTTAGTTTTATTAGTTAAAAGGTTAATAGGGAAAAGTTTATATTTTGATGGTTAGAACTTGGCATTTTTTTGGATTTAAATCAAGTTTTCTTGTTTTTAGCCATTCGTGAATATTATCTAATGTTAATTGTACAGAAGTTTCTGACTTGCTAAATACTTTTGCGTCATCTGCAAATAGACTTATTTCGCTTTGAATTTGAGTATTAAAAGTAATATCGTTTATGTAAATTAAAAAAAGAAGAGGACCAATGACTCCACCTTGTGGTACTCCACTGTGAATTTTCAGAGGATCTGATAATGTGTTGAGTACACTTTGAGTCCTACTATTAAAAATTCGTTAACCAATTCACTTAGTTATCATCAAAACCATATTGAGTCATAATTTTTTATAATCTAATATGTGACACAGAGTCAAAAGCTTTTTTGATGTCAGTATAGACCACTGTGACTGATTCATTGTTCAAGTAAGTTATTAAGCAAGTATGTAAACATGTCAGTAGTTGAATTCCTGGTGATCGGTGGGGAACAATTGTTTTGGTGTTAATAAATTAAAGTCCAAGAGGTGATTAAATGTTTTTTAAAAATAATGTGTTCAAAAATTCGGGAAAACGTACTGGTTAAGGATATTGGCCTATAGTTTAATGGGTCGTGCTTGATACCTTTTTTTGTATACTGGAATTACATAAGATGTTTTCCGTTGTTTAGGTATTACTGACAATGCTAAGGAGCAATTAAAAATTAGTGATAAAGGAAAAACTAATGACGTATAGTATGCTTAATTAAACGTACGGTCCGGATCTCAGAATAAAAATGACTGGCTTTCCAATTTTTACAAAATTAAAGTGGAATTCGGCCCGCGAAAGACAAAACTGCGGCTAGCGAACAATACTGTATTAAAAGTTATTTAAACTAATTAACAATTTTTAGTGGGAACTTAGAGCATCATAGTAAAAAGTTTCCTAGAAAGAAAATGCTACTTTAAAGCTTTTACCTATTATGACGTCACAATTGAAATTTTATATAAAATATATTTCAGCTGGGCAAAAAAGAGCATTTTTTGTTAAGGAAACTTTTTTATCTTTCAGTGTTATAAATTCAACATTCATTATTCAAAGTTTATCAAATAACCAAAACAAAGTTAATAAACAACGTTTTTAATGATATTCTAAGATTTTTTTTTTTCATGGGGTTCACAGGAAACCAGTCAAAACACGCCCCTGCTATGCTATAAAAATTTTTATTTAATCATTTTATCATTTTTATGTTGCAAAGTCTATAAAGAAATAAAAGAATATTATATTTTAACGTCTTGTCCTGGACAAGACGTTAAAATGTATCCAAATGGTGCGCGACTCGATAACCGAAAGGTTCTACGTGCACCAGGTCCTACGACCAAATATTTTGAGCGTCTTTTTTTTTGTCGTTTAATAAACTATAACTACAATACATTAACATAAGTAAAACAACGTTAGCTATTAAGTAAAACAGTTATAATCAAATTACATAACTTAGTTTGACCTATCTTAACAAAGTATAAAAATGTATTATAGATGAAGTTAATCTAAAATAAAAAGTTTACATAGTTTATTTACCAGACATCCATAACACTTATCCAATGTGCGTTTTACATTGTACAATAACATAATAAAGTTAACCAAAATTAAAATAAGTTTTTCAGTTGATAAAAAAAAGTTATTAATATGATCTATTGTGTTTTAATCTTTAAAGTTGTTTATAACTAGAATAAAGCAATATAAATTATATCATCATAATATATATTCAACATTATATTGATAGCTGTAAAAAAGTATTTGTTAATGAAATTTTGACGAATTAGTATATTTTTTTAATTTCTAAGATTTTGTACATAAACACGATAAAAAATAATATTTTACAAGCTGTTTAAACGTTAACAGTTTTAATATGATCAAAAACTTTATGACGAACATAGGTTGTTGTTGTCTACTATAAAACTTTAGTCGGATAGTTTTAAATTGTCTGAAAGAATGTATAAAAAAGCTAATTAAGTAGAGGATATTTTCAAGTGAAACTACTTATGTAAAGTTGTAGACAAACAAATTTGACAAAAAAAGTAAACTCAAAACATACACAATGGGAAAATAGAGTTAAGTTTAATTTATAAGAGTTAAGTCTGCTAGTGACCAACTAAAGTAGTTAGTTATATTTTTTTATCATTCAAAAGTTTATGTTATTAATAACAGCTGTTAAAAAGACTATTACTGGAGCATCTTTATGTTATAAGCTTCTTCAAATTTTGAACAACGACTCAGACATAAATTCTTTAGTATTTTATATAATTGATTAAAACTAAAGTACTAGTTTTAAATTAAGGTTGTTAAACATAGGATGCAAAGAATATTTTAAAACAGTTAAATGATAAGTTAATTCTAATGATTTCATACATAACATTTTAAAGTTGAAACGCTTTTTATCTATATCTTTAACACACTTTGTATTTAATTTCTGAAAAAAGTATTTATTATAATTAATACAAACAAAAATTTAAGTGTTTTACATAACATATAACTGTAATTAGTACAGTTTACTTACTTTATAAAACAAGTTTACAATTTTATTAGTTAAGTGAAGCATGATAGTTTATCTAAAGTTTAAATAGATAAAAAAAATTTTTATAATCTTCCAGTAAAACCTTAATCTAAATAATAACTACTTTTTCAATTATATTGATTAAAAAGTTGCTACTCAAACTTGTAATGTCGAAAATCATTAACAGTAGATCCATTTTGTTTTCACTCTTATTTGTATATTCTTTTGTACATTTTAACAACGACTTGAGCACAACAGGAAACTATTTTTCTCGCACTCTTGCGTTTACAAAAAACAACGTCAGCACAACAACGAACGAAGTCAAAGCAACACCAAAAAGTGCTCCAGTCGATCCTTTTTGCGAGACGCAGACTGTCTTTAATACGAGCCAGCTCAGGACTTTTTTGAAACATTTTCACAAGCTTTAAACTACGGTCACTTTGAAACACTAAGCTTTACTACGGTCAGAACGGTGGGCCGTTTGTAACTGAAAACGAACCTTTTCCCAAAAAGATACCTGAATGCTACCTTAAAAATATCTACATTAGTTTTAACGAGTCTGGTAACGGCTCGATCAGTCTGGAAAGCTACAGAGAAAACCGTATCAGAGAGTTTGAAAGTGAAAACTCCGTGGCGATCAACGAAAAGGTTTTTTGCAAAAACAAAAGGTGCGTCCTGCAGCCATACCTAAAAACCGTAAAAAGGCCCGAACCGGAGCAGTTTGTGAAAAACGCTAAAAAATAAATAGACGAGCGGACCGTAAACGCAGAATTGAAACGGCTCAAAGACGACGGTCTGCAAAAGGGCGACGACGACCTGGAAAACCTTGACTTTTTAAATCGATACTTGAAAAATGAGGAAAACTCGGAGTTCTAAGTGCCAAACCTAATCCACTACATGTGGTTTTCCTGTCACGAGTACAAAATTTCCACCTACTTGTGCATGCTGAGTGCGCTGAAAATGCAAACCCGGAGTTCATACTGATCCACGGCGACTGCGAGCCGAATGGCAAGTACTAGGACCTTTTCAAAGCGGTAGCAGGGCAAAAGCTCAAATTGGTCAAAAAATCCCAGGTCACACAGATTTTTGGTAAAAACATTACCGTGGTCGAGCACCGTGCCGACGTGGCCCGCCTCCAAGTCGTTCTTCAGGTCGGGGGAATTTATTTGGACGACGACGTGTTGTGTTGAAGTCGCTGGACGCGCTCAGGCGTGACCACGACATCGTGCTCGGCGAGGAGTCACCCATATCGTTGGCGAACGGCGGCATAATAGCCAATAAAAACTCGTGGTTCCTCAAGCGCTGGTTCAAGGAGTACCAAAGTTTCGACGACTCGCTCTGGGGCGCCAACAGCGTCCAGACCCCTTTGGCGTTGTGGCAGCTGTTCCCCGAGGAGGTCGAGGTGGTGCAAGTTCGCATGATGCGGCCCAACTGGATGGAGTACCACATGCTGCACCACGGCTTAGTGGACTGGTCCGACCACTGGACCGTGCATCTGTCCACAAGGTTTTTTGACGAGTTCGACGGGAAGAGGACGCTGAGTCAGTTGGCCCGATTGAGGACCAGCTACGGCGAGGTCGAGGCCAGGTTTGGGGAAGCCCCGAGTTGGTGGACGTCCAAGAGTGGGTTTTGCATACTGATTTTGACGAGGTTTAACATTTTTTAATGCTGGTTTAATTTTTGGATTTAGTTTCTAGTAATGAAAATAAGATATTTTTGCTAATATAAGAGATTGTAACATCGATTCAAAAGTATGACTGATTTTTGACATTTAATTTAAAAAATATCATTTAAGCTTTTAATTCTGTTAAAAATTTAAGTACAATACTGTTGCTTGTTGCTTTCTTTTAAGGTTAAAAACTTGTTATAAGTTTTATTTTAGTTTATTTAATAACACCTAAAGACATATTTTGCATGAAATTTTAATTGATACTGTTAAATAGTTTTTTTTTTGTTTACTTTAGGTAAACATACGTAATCAAGTTTGAAGTGGGTAGCTGTCTAATTTGCACGAGCGTACAAAATTGCACAAAGACACTTTTGCTCGAGAATTTTTAAGATTTTTAAATAAAATTTTTTATTTTTAAGTTATGTATTAATTTTTTTTATTTATATTATTTTATTTTAAACTGTTACCCCTTACCTTCGATCGGTAGCTTCTTTTTTAGATAATTTTTTTTGTATTATAATTTTTATTAGCTATTTTATTATTTTTATTATTACTGTCACTGTTACCCCTAACCCTTACCCTCGGTCAGTAACTTTTTTTTCTTTTTTTTCATTATTATTATTTTTTCTGTATATTTTTACTCTCGTGCAAAAATGTAACTCGTTCAAAATTGACCCTTGGTGCAAAATCATCTTCGTGTAATTTTTTTCTCTCGTGCAATTTTCTGCCCTCGTGCAAATTTAGCTTCGTGCAAATATGGCTTCGTGCAATTTTGTGCACTCGTGCAATTTCGTTCTCGTGCAATTTAGTAACCTCGTGCAATGTTGTCTTCGTGCAATTTAGAACCGTTCCGTATAAAGTAGGGGTGGGCAACGTAAATAATTGACGGGTCGGATCAAAAAAAAAAATCCTCAGCGGGCCGGAGCATTTCGATTAAGTGATCTACCGGATTCAGCTGGATCCTTTTTTAGATCCGGATCTTTATTCAAAAATGTTATCCGGATCTGGCTAAATACTTATTTTGGACAAGGTTTCGTATCCGGATAGAACTAATTTCAAAAGACTTGGATCCGGCTGGATGCTAACTGATCTGGTGTTTTAAAATTTTTTATCAACTTATTAATTACCAAGGTTCTCAAGTATAAAGTTTTAAGTTAATTTTTTTTAAATACTCATAATTCTATATATATTACAACTCTGGACCGAATTAATACAAGTTATTTTTTAAAACACAATAATTTACTACTAAAAGTTATTCGAGCCTAAGATTTCAAGCTAAAACATTAAAAAATTTCAATTATTCGAAATTATCTAATTTTGGTAATCCTTGGCTCGAGGCTACATTAATAATATTATTAAGAAGTTTACTAACATTACAATACTAAACTACTATCTTTTAATTTAAAAAGACTTATAAAGATTCATTCAAAATTTTGTTAGATTGTAAACAAAAAATACACAAATAAATTTCCTAAACAAATCATAGTTAAAATTAATGAGATATTGTTTTGAAATATTGTCATCAGTTGGTCATCATTAAACTTAACCATTTAATTAATCAAAACTTCCTCAATTAAAATATCAATAGCAGAAGAGAGTGCAAACTGTAGTCTCAACTTGGAATACTCTACTAAAATGTTAAGTTGAGCAGTTTACTTAAAGTAGGAGTCATAATCTAAAAAATTACTTTTCTTTACACTTATAAGAACAACTCACTACAAATCTGGGAAAGACATCAATTTTTTACATGTCATTTGTATGAAAATCATTATGATAGGTAAGATCATCAAAGTAAGTTCAGCAAATTTTTTTTTCAATACTTTGAAAAATAATTAATTCAACTGACTTGAAACAGAACAAGATACTATAACAAAAGAGTGTTTTTATTACTAAAAAAATTAAAAGCCATTTTTAAAAACGTTTTCAGGTTAAAGTCTTATAGTTTATTTTGTGTAAAATTAAAAAAAGGTTATGTACAAATTTTGTAAAATTTACATTGGCTGTACGATTCCATATAAATTTTGAAAAAGCCTAGCGGGCCGGATCATCCGCTCTCGGGCCGGTTCAACTTTATCCGCGGGCCGGTAATTTTGACTCCGGGGGCCGGATCCGGCTCGTTGGCCGTACGTTGCCTATCCCTAGTTTAAAGTATAGTATAGCATTTTTGTGCTACAAATCTTATAAAAATTTTTACGAGTTTGTTTTTTATAGTGAATTATTTTTTATACTTTTATTATAACTGTGAGATTTATAATAGTTCTACTGACTCAAATGTTATCTTAATATTTTTTAGTAGCTTTTCAATGGTTTCACTCTAAAAGTTCAGGAATATGCTATGCTATCTAAACATTTAATCATTATTATGTTGCAGAATCTATATCTGTAAAGAAATAAAAAATATCATATTTTAATGTCTGGACAAGACGTTAAAAGGTATCCAAATGGTGACTCGATAACCGAAAGGTTATACGTGCACCAGGTCATACGACCAAATATTTTGAGCGTCTTTTTTGTCGTTTAATAAACTATAACTACAATACATTAACATAAGTAAAAAAACATTAGCTATTAATGAAACAGTTATAATCAAATTAACTTATAGTTATAACTTAGTTTGATTTATCTTAATCAAAGTATAACAATGTATTATAGATGAAGTTAATCTAAAATAAAAAGTTTACATAGTTTATTTACCAGTTATGTATAATACTTATCCAATGTGCGTTTTACATTGTACAATGGCATGATAAAGTTAATCAAAATTAAAATAAGTTTTTTAGTTTATAAAAAAAAATATTAATAAAATCTATTGTGTTTTAATCTTTAAAGTTGTTTATAACTAGAATAAAGCAATATAAATTATATTATCATAATATATATTCAACATTATATTGATAGCTGTAAAAAAGTATTTGTTAATGAAATTTTGACGAATTAGTATTTTTCTTTTTTAATATTTTGTTCATAAATACGTTAAAAACTTTTATTTTACTAGCTGTTTAAGTTTTAAAAGTTTTAATATGATTAAAAACTTTATGACGAACATAGGTTGTTGTAGTCTACTATAAAACTTTAGTTGGACAATTTTAAATTTTCTGAAAGAATGTATAAAAAAGCTAATTAAGTATAGGATATTTTCAAGTTAAACTACACATGTAAAGTTGTAGACGAACAAATTCGACAAAATAAGTAAACTCAAAACATACACAATGGGAAATAGAGTTAAGGTAAAATTATAAGAGTTAAGTATGTTAGTGACCAACTAAAGTAGTTAAGTATATTTTATTAATTAAAACTTTATGTTATTAATAACAGCTGTAAACAAAGCTATGTAGCATTGAAAGACTACTATTATATTAGAGCATCTTTGTAGCATTGAAAGACTATTATTAGAGCATCTTCTAAATACTGCAAGTTTATTGTCCTGAGTTGGACCCAGGGGCATCAAAACCAGGGAAACTTAAATTGAAAGAAACGTAGCGAAGAGACCAAAAAGAAAAAAGGAACACATAAAAAATTTATCGTTTAAAATAAAAAAAATAGTTAAAACTTATAGATTAACATAAAAAACAAAACATAAGCACTTGAATTAGAAAATGGTTTACTTAAGTAACGCTTTAAGAAAGATTTTGATTTAACTTTACGATTAAAAATTATATTTTTAAAGCAGCTTTTTTGACCGTCGCATTTTATTTGGTAGTTGATAAGCCGTTTAATTCTAGTTTTTCTTCTCCAAATTTATCGACCAATGGAGGTGGAACTACTTCTAAAAGCTGTTGCATGAACAAAGAAAATGAATCTGCATATGGAAAACATTGTTACCACTTTGAAGAACGCTATAATCGAAACAGCTTATATTTCATAAATGAATGTAGAACTTCGTTATGCATGTTTTCCAGTTTAATAAAAAAAAACCTGTTTAATGCTTTTAAGTCTTGGATAACTAGAGTAACTTATGAAATATAGACAAAACAATAAGATCATTAATGAAGAACTGCAACTTTTTTTCAAAGAATAAAATTACTGTCTTAAAATATCATTAACTTAAAGTATTGTTTTGCCTAAATTAGTTAGTACACAAAAAAGTAATTTTCATTTTATCGACGGAAAGACATTTCTTATATTTTAAAGGTTTTATATTTAAACACTATTAACTTATCACAAAAGTTAATTTAATTCAAAATGGTCCTGGTCTAAACACTGAGTATACATAACAATATATTTAAAGAAAAAAGAACTTTTTGATTTTTTGTCAAGTATTTAAGTTTATAAATATCTAAATTAAAATACCTTTTGAAAAGTCTTAACAAAAAATAACTTTTCCACTCACCGACAAAAGAAAGCCTTTTTTTTTGGAATGCACAAATGGTGTGTATAAAATGTATCTAGAAAAAATAATACAAACGGCGTACAAGTATTCAATTTTTGGATCTTCAACTAATGGAGCTAAAACGAGAAAAACAGCCGCTAAAAAGCAAAATGCAGGAATTATCAACCAAACCTGTAAGTTTGTAACATTATTGTTCCTACTATCACTTACGTTAAAAATTATATCAGCAAATATAACCTACTACATACGGTCTGTGTCATTCTGGATGTCTGTATCTCAGAACTAAAATAGATAAAAATGATGCCCCATCAAATATCCAGCAAGTGAAAGAGGTTTAGTTGATGAGTGTGGAAACAGAAGAAGATTCTGGTAAATACCTTACCAATTATTTACGTAGATGTAGTAGTACAAGAATAAAAAATATCTTCAGACAAACATTATTATATCAAATTTTTAGGTTTATCTACTTAAAGTTTGTATTCAGTTGTTTTTTAAGTGATATTTTCTTATAGCACATAGAGTTTCTTTGTTTTATTTATTAGTTTTATTTTATTTCTTAAACATATAACACTTTTATTTATTAAGAATTAACGTTATTACAGTAATTTTAAAGTAAAGTTCCAAGGATATTAGGTTTAATAATCAACAAAAAAATTATGCTAATTTTATGCAAATTTTTTATACATATTTTTGAATGATTAAATGTCGACTAAAACAGGACATCTGGAAGAGTTAGTCACGTAACATAAATTTTCTAAAATTTAAAAAATGTTTCGAACATATATATAAGATATAATTTTATTAAGAAGTGGTTAATAAATAAAACCCAAAAGCATTACAAAGGAAACGAAGCGGAGCGTAGCATTCAAGGAATAGAAGCTGAATGAAAAATCGTACAATCGCGCGCTTTCGTGCTTAATTTGCGAAGAAAAACCAAAGAAACCGAGTATTTTGAGGCAGGAATTTAGGTTAACGAATTTAGATTTGTTTAAAGTTAAAATATTATTTTTATCTTTTTAGTAGAGTATTTATTTTTCAAAGCTTAGTTTAAACAGCAGTTTTTAAAAACTTGAAGTATTTTTCAATAATATTTGAAAAATAATACCAAGTTCAAAAGTTTCTAACATTTGTGACATTTTAATCATAAAATTTTTAACTTTATAATTAATTAATATTTATTATTATTGCTTTATTTGGCTAGCACAAAAGCGCGCTGTGCGCGCGATGTGCGATACTCTTAGCTATCTATTACAAACTATTTTCTTACTGATGTAGTTCTTTTTATTTTATAGTTAAGTGAATAGATATATTTTTACTAATTTTTTGCTCAAGTAGTTTTTGTTTACATTTTTGTTTAGCAAAAAATAACTATAGATTTTTTTCTCGAAAATTTTAAACTAAACATTTTTTTTTACTAAAATAAGTTAGTTTTTGACAAAAACAAAACATCCATGAAAAGAACTTGAAATTTTTACCAATTATTGTCAACATAAACTTGGAATGAAGTAGCACCACAAGTAAAGTATGACGTGGGTTAAGTATAAATTTTTCATACATTGTTTTAGATAAACTTAAGAATTCTTTACATTTTAAAAGTAATAATGAGTTCTAAATCTAAAGTACACTAAAGTATAAGATATTTTTTTGTCTAAATTTATTATAGAAAATTGTCAAAACTTACTTCAAAAATTAAGATTAAACTTTTACAGAAAAATTTTAAGCATGTCTTATGAAAAAAATAAATCAAATAGTTTGAGGATTTTTCGATACCATTAATTAGATATTATTTTAAATTACTGCTAATTTAAAATTTAATCATACTCATTAAGATAAAAAATACCAGTTTTGGTACTCATTTTAACCATATAAGGACAAATTTTAAAGTTATAAAAGCATCTATAACATTAGTATTGTGAGCCATATAAACCGAGTCAAAAACAAAAATTCATAATTGAATACTTCAGAAGTTTAGATACTCTGTAATTTATTATTTTTTTCTAGCAAATGCTCACAAAAGTTTAAAATCTTTTATCAAAAAAAAAATTAGTATAAATAACAAATATTTCAAAGGTACGGTATATAAGTATAAAAATTGAATGTCTGTAAACAAGTTACACAAGGAATTATAAAATAATTCACTTTTGGTGGCTATTGTCGTTGAAAGCTTGGTCAGTGTTTATTATTTTGAATAGCGGTATATCTTAACTTATAAAATTTAATTTTAAATAAAATACTGTATACAATGTGTTTTACATCTTTTTGGGGCAAGTTTAGTTAAAAAAATATTTTGTATAATAACAGTTACAAAAAAAAGTACTTATAATATAACAAAAAAAAACTTGTCGAGTAAAAAAATATGTATAGAAAGATACTTATTCAAGGAAAACTTATAAAAAACTTGTATTTAAAGTTTAAATAATCTTAACATTTTATTATTTCTTTTTTTTTATACATCACTGAGATAAATTATTTAAGTAAAATTTATTAGCACTGTTACACATGCTAAAGCATAAAAATTATTGTGCGAGTAATTAAAATAAGACAACGGTTTATTTTAAAAATCTAAAATCAAGTTTGTTGCTTTATACTAATTTTTTATTTGTTTATGCAGTTTTACATTAAAAATTAAATTGAACAAAACAAGTAAAGAAATTAAAGATTTCACGTTTGTTGAGATTAAAGAGCTACGCCCAAAATATTTTATGTTTTAGAAAAATAAGAAAAAAACTTTAATAAAATTCGCACTAAAAAATGCAAGGAACTTTTTTTCTCAAATTAAACGCGCACATTTAACTTCAAAGAAACGCCGCAAAAGCGATGACGACAGCGATGACGTAGCGACTTTTTGTGACGTCACTTCCACCTGTGACGTCATCATCTTTTGAATTGTATTCGTCGATATTTGCCACTTCGTTGCACTTGTCGCCTCGACAACAAACAATCTTCGGCGGATTTTCGGCTCTTTAAAAACAATTTGAAAATATTTATGACTTTTATATTTAATTTTTAATTTATCTGATGTATAACAATAAGATAGGTAGTTATCATAAGCTAATATGTTTTATTAACTTTTACTTAAAGTACCAACTATTACTTTCAAATTTTATTTTTTTAATTGATTTTGCGTACAACAATAACGTAGGTAGTTATCATAAGCTAATACGTTTTATTAATTTTCACTTAAAGTACCAACTATTATTTTCAAATGTTATTTTTTTAGTTGGTCTGATGTAC
Organism: Thalia democratica; assembly: GCF_965202585.1. NCBI lineage: Eukaryota > Metazoa > Chordata > Thaliacea > Salpida > Salpidae > Thalia > Thalia democratica. Next base: position 21,007,976 of record NC_139173.1, on the reverse strand, counting down.
ATCAATAACGTAGGTAGTTATCATAAGTTTATACGTTTTATTTAATTTTACTTAAAGTACCAACTATCATTTTCAGTGCTAATTTTTTTAGTTGGTCTGATGTACATTAGTACATTATTCACAATTGTTGTAATATTCATTTTCTTTCACTTGAAGTAGTATGTTTACCAACGAGTGAGAAACTATGTCAGCTTCTAACTGAATTCTGACAGTTCATAAAAAAAGTCTTAAAAAAATTTAAGTAAGAAGCTAAAAAACTTATTAATAAACAAACCTATCTTGAGAATTTGCAACATTTTAACTGTTCTGAAGTTTATTAATACGTTGTTTACAACTGTCATTTAGCATTCTTTTTTTTCAGTCACTTAAAAAACATTAATTAGCTATTATCACCAAAAATTCAGAAACCTACAATTAGCAGGTCTTTTTGGTGCATAGTACCAGCAGTTTATCAAAAATTATTGATCAGTTTAAATTTCTAATAAAAAACTTATGAAAAACAAACCCAGCTTGAGCTGTATACAGACGGTCCCAATACCCAAACTTGTCCATTGCGATTTGCAGCGAGTCGGCATCGTTTTTGTAAGCGTCGCAGTCGGGCGCGCACCCCCTCAACCTCTGTACCCTGTCTGTGTGAAAAGAAAATTTGCTGAAACTGCAAAAGCTCGTTTTTGCACAAAACAATAATTTTCGAGAGCGAGCTCTAGTGTTTTTTGCGCGAATATTTTTCACTGAAAACAATTTTTTCCTCGTACAAACTAATGCCTCGTTATGTTGCGCAACAGCATGCTTTTGAAACTTTGTGTGTTGTTCAAGGTTAAAATTTTAAACGGAAACTAACACTTATCGGCGCCGTCAACCAACATGCCCTCGCCAATCAGGCACTGATCGTTGCAGGCCACTGCTGTGATGTTTTTCTGCGACATTGGAACTTTGTTCTCTGTGACCTCCAGTCCCTGCATACACTGCGAGCCGAAACACAAGTGGGCGATGAAGAGGAGGACCAAAATTGCCAGCTTCATTTTAAACAAACAATAAAGTTCTGTTCGGAATAGTTTTTGCTTTGAATCAATTAAAAAACTACTTAAAACACGTTTTATTTTAACCAAAATTGGTTGAAAACTTGACTTTGTTTCGAATCGGTTTAGTTTTTGGCTTAAAAGCTATGTTTTAAAGTATTTTGTATGTAAATAAAACGATGTTGCAAATTATTTTTGGCTTTTTCTCATAAAACCATTATATAGTTACATAAATTTTCTAGAAAATATTTCAAAATCTAGATAAATAAAATTCCTTATGTTTTTTATCTAAAGCGTCTATTTATAAAACTTATCTTATCTATGCTTAAATCTTAATTTTTAAGTTGTTGTAGCAAATAAATGTGTACAAATAATTTATTTTACATATATTGTTAATATATTTAAAACAAAATGATACTTATAAACTAACAATTTATAAGTTTTTATATATATACATTTTATTCAATGCATTACAAACGGATTGTATTTACCTTTTTAATGGTTTTCTCCAGATTTTGATTTTATTTACTTATGTTATTGATTATCATACGTGAAAACAAATTACTTTAAAGAATTATTTTCTGGCCTTTCTTTTAAACTAACAAGTTTACCAATCTAAATTGATGGTAGTTAAAAAAAAACGATCTCCTGATAATTAAAACTATAAATCTACTGTTTTACTTCTAGTGATTTATTTCATCTATTGGGTGTCGTAGTTATAATGTGATATATATTGAATTTTATCTTATTCACATTATTACTGTGATGTAGTGTTTGTGTCATTATGACTTCATTGAATGTTTGTTTTTATTGTGACTTAATCTTTTGTTTATTCGTATTATGACGATGGATTATGACTAAAATTTCTGTACTTTGACGTCATCTAACACTTACTGTTCGATTAGAAATTTTATGTGCATGTATGATGTAAATAAGCATTTATTTTATTTTTTATTAGACATTAAATATAACTTACCTAATGTTGTTAACTTAACATTTCTTTAAAAACTGTTTCTCTCCTAAGTATGTTTACTTAAATCGAACTTTACCTTAATGTTACAGTAATCACCCATAAACTACGCGGCCACTGCGTATCTTAGAAGTACCAGTCCATATAAAAAATTGCATTTTGATTAGAAGCATTTTTCGCTTAAAACAGTGTATTTGGCATATAAGTGGGCAAGGATTTTATTCGGGCAAGAAATGTAGAAAAATTGTTATCTCCCGTTACAATGCCGTTAACTTGTTTGTAGAAAGAGTCTCCGTGTTGTACTATAACACTTTCTAAACAGAACATAGTGAGGTCGACTAAAATCTTACCCACCTGCTCTGAGTAGTCCGTGCATTTTTTAATCGCATTTAATAAATTTGTTTTTACCAAACTTCTGCTTTTATTAAGGTAAAGTCCCTGAGTATCCACAAACCTTTGGTAGACTAATATCTTGGTTTCTTCTTTTCTTTTCTTTTTTTGAAACTCATTAGTCGGAATCATAGACGACCACAAGCTTTTTCGGTTGCGACTGACTGGCAATTTTTAATACAAAAGAAACATTAGTAAAAAACACAGATATTAGTCTACCAAAAACTTCAGAAGATCTAATTGGTATGATCAAACCTTTGTGTTGAAATTTAAGTAACATATAATTTCTGGCAAAAAAATGACTAAAACATACAAAATCTAATATGTAACAGCATTTTTACATCTAAAGCTAAAAAGGCCAAATGTAACCTGTAACTTTTCATGATTATTGACAAAATCATTCAAAAAGTTGTACAAATAATTAAGTTTGGACGTAGGTTTTTGATCTTAGCTGCGTGGTAAACATACTATGGTTTTTTAATGTGTAATGGCAATAAAAAATTTTTGTCAAATAATCTAAGTTTACGATTGGTAAAATCTACAAAACCTTTTAAATTCGACCCAAATTATAAACATTTTTATTAAAATAATAAGCTCAAAAACTGACTGAAATTAAAAACAAACTGTCTACTTTTATATTGTTAAAAATAAAAGTAAAATATAGATGCTAACTCTACTGATATTCATTACTATAATAAAATATATTTTTTTCCTTGAACTTAAAAATGTGTTTTAAGTTTAAGCTTTTTTAAAAACGTTAAATTAAGATTTTTGTTTTATCTGAAGAATATTGTTCAAAGGTTAAAAAACTTTAATTTATAAAAATTCAAATCACATTACCTTTATCATTTATTCAAATGACAAAATAAGTGTCTAAAATAAATAAATCTTAAAAGCCAGTGTTTTCCTTCAGCTTCTATTTGAACAATGAAAAAAAATAAACGAAAGACTATACACACACACATTAAGTTAGTTTACTAATGAGCAAGTGATAAAAGTACTAAGTTTATAATTCTTTGTTTGTTTATTATAAAAAAGTGCGTAGGCATAGCTACACTATTCTAAAGTGTTGTGATACACGTAATATTACATTACTGCTTTAGCTTATGCTTAAAATTTTTTTTAATAGAATTATATCTTTTATTTGTTTTGAGTTTTTCCTCCAATTTCTTAATCAAAATAAACCAAATCATTTTATAAGGTAATGTGTTGTAAAAATATGTAGCAAATTAATGTTTCTAGCAAGTTTTCAACTAATTTTTTGCTCAACTAGTTTTGTTTACATTTTTGTTTGGCAAAAAATAACTATAGTTTTAAACTTTTAAACTGTTTTCTGGAAAATTTTAGACTTAATTGCATGCATCTTAAGTCATCTAGTTTAATCTTTAATTGTTCTAATACTAAGGCCTCAGGCACTGTTTTTTCTAATAGTTTAACCTCTAGTAGAGATTTATTTTTAAATATTTCATATACTAATATAAGATATATTTTAAACAAAATAGGCTTCATTGAATGTTATATGTGTACACAAAATTTAGATTTATTTTTTTTTACTGAAACATGGTTAAATTCAAATGTTATTGATTCAAATTTTTGTCCTCTAGGGTATAATATAATCCGTAATGACAGAATAGGCAGGGGAGGAGGCGTTGCTGTTATATTTAAAAACTTTTTAAAATTAATTGAAGTAAAAACTAATTTTGTTTCATCTGATGGTTTTGAATTTTTGTGTTTTGATTTGATTCTTAAAGGACTCAGATTGAGATTTTTATGTGTCTACATCCCTCCAAATTCCTCTAAATCTCTAGCTGTTGTTTCAAACATGATCGACTTAATCAGAAACCTTATTCCAAAACAGTCTCCTTTTTACATTTTAGGTGACTTTAATTTGCCAAATATAGACTGGAATATCCCAAGCACAACCTACAATGACTGTCACAAATGTTTTATTAAATTTTGTTCGGATAATCTCCTTACACAACTTATTGACTCACCTACCCATAAGAACGGTAATATCCTCGATTTACTGCTTTGTAATTATATGGCATTAGATAGAGTTAAGTTTCATTTGGTTGATTCACCTTTAACAAATATAAATGATCACAATGTTATTTTGTTTGGGATAAGTGTTCACAAAAGTAAAAAACCATCTCCTAAATCACTCTATCCAGATTTTCGTAGAGCAAATTTTGAGAATATTAATAAATTTTTATCAGATATAAATTGGAAAGTTCTTTTTAACAACTCAAAAAATCTACAAATGTTTTATGATAAATTTATCAAAACAATAAACTTTTCAATCAAACAATTTGTGTCTTTGATTAAACAAGACAGAAAAATAAAAACATATCCTTCTGATATAAAAAAGTTGTTAAGAGAAAAACTAAAACTCTACAAACAATGTAAGTTAGATAAGCAGATGATAGAAAAATACAAAACTGTATCAAAAAAATATGAAAAAGCAGTGAAAGTGTTCAACATAGAACATGAAAAACGTTTTTGCCAAAACACAAACTCAAAAAAATTCTACAGCTATGTAAAATCAAAGCTCAAGTTAACACCTTCTTTACCTGTATTAATTAATGAAAATAATATTCCAATAATATCAGAACTTGATAAAGCTTCTTTTTTTAACAGGTCCTTTCAAAAGGTATTTATTAAAGATTGTGATGACAAAAATTTTACACTTGTTAGTAAAAAGTGTTTGGAAATGAAAAACTTCTTCATAAGCAATGATGAAATAATTAAGTCTGTTAATCATTTAAAAGATAAAATAATCAGAACGCCTGAAAACATTCCTTCATATTTTATTAAACGTACTATTCATTCCCTAATTCTTCCAATTTCACTAATTTTTAATTGTTCACTAGCTACATCCTCTGTACCAAACCAGTGGAAAGTCTCATATGTCATACCAGTGCACAAAAAAGGTAGTAAGTACAACCCTTTAAACTACAGACCCATTTCTTTAACAAGCAGTTTTTGTAGAATTTTCGAACATATAATTTCTCTAAAAATACTTGATCACCTTTTTTTAAATAAGCTAATTTCACATAAACAGTTTGGTTTTCTACCTAATCGATCATCTAGTTATCAACTGTTGAATTGCTTACACTCATGGTTGGTTTCATTTCTAAGCAATAAGTCAACTAAAGTTATTTACACAGACATTCAAAAGGCTTTTGACTCTGTATCCCATTTTAAACTAATAAAGACTTTAACTCAATACAAAATTCATAAAAGTTTAGTTAGCTGGTTCAAAGAGTTTCTTGAAAACAGAACCCAAAAAGTAGTTATTGGTAACACTTTTTCAGAGTCTTTACCTGTTTTCAGTAGAGTGCCTCAAGGAGGGGTTATTGGCCCACTTTTATTTATAATTTATATCAATGATATAGCTTTAGAAGTAGATGTCAATAGCAACATAAATCTCTTTGCAGACGATACAAAAATTTTTAGCCATTCTAACACAATTCTACAAAAATCTTTGGATAAAATTTATCATTGGCTAAAAGAAAGAAAATTAGTTTTAAATCCTAGTAAATGTCAGGTTCTAAACATTCAAAAAAATACATCTAGTATCACTTCTGAATTTAGAATAAACAACATAAGGTTACCTTCAACTAAAGTGTTTAAAGATCTGGGAATTTTTATTGCTGAAAACCTAAAATGGAACCACTATATCAATTACGTTTATCAAATTGCATCAACTATTTCTTTTCAAGTTTTAAAGAGTTTTAAATCTACAGATATAAACATTCTCAAAAAATTTTATCTCGTTTACATTCGTCCTAAGTTAGAATACAACACACCAATTTGGTCTCCATACCTGAAGAAAGATATTAACCATCTTGAATCCATTCAAAGAAAATATACAAGAATAGTCTTCAACCGTTGTAACATCTCATACACATCTTATTTTGATAGACTCTCAAAACTTGGTATTAAGTCTTTAGAGTATAGAAGGATTGAGTTTGACTTAATTACTTTTTTCAAACTGATTAATAGTGAAACTACAATTAATTTACAGTCTATTTTTGAACCTCATAAATGTACTTATTTACTGAGAGGTAACAGCAGAAAATTTACATGCAGACATAATTTCAATAATAATGTTTGGCATAATTCTTTTTTTTATCGTTCAGTTGAATTGTGGAACAAGCTTCCATACGAATTAGTTTCTTGTAAAAAAGTTGAGCATTTTCGGTTAAGGTTAAATAAGTTTGATTTAAATAAATATTTTGTTAGCAAAATTCATAAGTGATTTTTTTTTGTTGTTATTTCTTCATTAACCACTGGTTGTATTTGTCTAATTTGGTTTAACCTATAGCTTTATTTTATTAGCGGCGCCTTTCCTCTGTGTATAATAAAACCTGTTCCTTAATACATAGTTTATTGGGCTGTTAAAGTGCTAGAGGCCTTAGGTTCTTAAGTTTTGTTTATAGTCAGTGTTCTCAACATTTATCAGCTACTACGAAAGTCCAACAAACGCTGAATTATCTGAGTATTAAAGATTTGAAAGTAAATATGAAGCAGGCTCTCCTAAGAAAAATGAAAAACGTTGTTCATATAAAAGCGGTTCTAGTTATACGAATAAAAGTGAAACAAGTTGTATGGATAAAAGTTAAGCCGGTTACTCAAATGAAAGCTGAACCAGTTGTTCAAATAATGTGAAGCCAGTCGTTCGAATGAAAGTGAAACCAGTTTTGGAGTGAAACCATCTGTTCGGGTGAAATTGAAGTAGGATATTGTTGTTCTCTTTTCGGAAGCACCGGAATTATAAGTTTTGTGTTATAATTTTTGGTATTTTTATGTTAATTTTTAAACTTTAATTAGTTAAACTCAGTTTTTTTTTTTCATTTTTAATGTACAATTTTGGTTTATTTTTGTCTTTTTGTTGTATGTCTTTCTGTATAAGTGGCCTAGGTTTTGATGCCTGGGTCCTTCGTATGACAATAAACTTACAATAATAATAACAATAATAATACATTTTTAACTAAAATAAGTTATTTTGACAAAAACAAAATATCAATGAAAAGAACTTGCAATTTTTACCAATTATTGTCAACATAAACTTGGAATGAAGTAGCACCACAAGTTAAGTATGACGTGGGTTAAGTATAAATTTTTCATACATTGTTTTAGATAAAGTTAATAATTCTTTACATTTTAAAAGTGATAATGAGTTCTATATGAACAAATATGAGTAATAGTAGTGAATTGGATTTTGTTCTGACCCCGGATACGGCTTACTTGATTTCCTAAATAATGACTGGGTTAAATAAATGCCATAATGTTTATCAAATTTATACTTCTATTAAATCAGGTTTATTCTATTCTATTTTTGGTTCACTGTCTACAAAACGTAGAAATTTTAATGAATCTGTGTTCAATTCCAGCTGTAATTAACTGGCCGTTCGGGTCATTATGTCGCTATCTCGGGGTATTCTACTTATACACAGTTATGGGCCTGGTTTATAACACAACGTGCGTTTTAACTTGTATAAAAGATATCCCCAAAAGTGAGCCGAAAAGTTATCGACCTTTTTGTGTTCTTCTTTACTAAGAAAAAATGAAAGTGAGTCGTACATTTTTTTCGAGATTTCTAGTATTGTCGAGTATTCAAAACTAGAATTTCTTTCAACATTTTCCTGAATAGCAGAAAAAGTATCATTAAGGTTCAATATTTCTTTATCTAATTTTTTTCGCAGAGAAAAAAGCATTTTTAACTGGCTTTCAACAGACAATGTTGATAAATTATTCACACCTTCGTAAGGAAGCAGACAAAACAAATATTCCGCTTTCACCAGGTATATTTCTATCGGTAAACTAGTCATAATTTAACAAAGCCTGTAAATATTTTCACACTAAATTAAAACGCTTTGATACAACACTATGATGTTAGTTTTTTACTACCTATTACAACAATGTAAAGCTAGTTTGTTTTTGACAATTCAAATAAACTATACTTTTAAAATGAATTAGTAAGTTAACAACTAATTTTGATGTATCATTTGCTGGTTTATAGTATAACTATTTTTTTAACAGAGAACTCACTAAAATGATAAAAACTCAAAAAAAATGTAAAAAGGCATTCTAAACGCTTTAAAAAGCTTAATCTTGTTATAAGACACTCTAAAGCACAAAATAAACAATAAATAAAATAATGCAATAATGGCACTTAAAGTAGTTTAGAACTATCTCTATCCTAATCACTGATCGTCCCTTTAAAATAAATAAGTAAAGGGAAATGATTTAAGTTATTTTACTTTAATACAAAACATTTATACCTAAAAAAACTATTACACTTAGAAGATTTTCAAATAAAACACTCCAAAATAATGTTATGTTGTTAAACACAGGTCTTATAAAACTGACATAGTTTAGTTGAATATCATTCTGTTCTTTTAAGGGTTTACAGATTTAAACCTAGTACTGAACTTATAACAATACTAAATATACTAAGCAGTTTTAATTAAACAATCTATAAATATTGATTTTGGAATGACAACTGAACATGATCAAAGGATCACTGATAAAACCAATATCATTTTTCTATTGAATTTGACTTGACTACCTTCAGAAGCTAAATTTTTTATTAAATATGACTAATAAAATAGCAGTGGTTCTGAATGAAAGCGTTTTACTTATATATTCTTTGTTTTTATAACTTTTTAGATCTATCTGCAGTAGCAAAATACTTAAAAGAAAAAAAAAGTAGATAAGGCAAGTTTAAGCTTTCTTATTTATTTTGCAATTGATTGATGTTTTTTGACTATTAGAGTGCCACTAATTATTGCAACAGTCTAATTGCCTGTATTAATGTTTTTGTTACTTTAACTTTGACTTAAGCCTGTTTATAAACAAAATGTTTTTTATCATTAAGTAACTTGACGAAAACTCGATTTTTTCTATTAACGTAAGAATTAAAAGGAACTGCTTGCAAATATGTTTGCCTAAAACAGCTATTCGTTAATAAATTGTTTGTATATGATTTTAGACGTTGAACAAGGAAAATTGAAATGATTTATACGCAGGTCCAATATCTTTTTGTAGTTTAAATTTGTTTGATTAGTCGAATCTTAAAGTTTTGTGTGGTAAAATGAACATGAAAATATTACTATTCAAGTTTCAATAAAATTGTTTAGATTGAAAAATAATTAAGTAAATAGCATTAAAACCTGAAACAAAATAAATTTAAATTATAAATACTTTATCTTTAGAAAATTAAGTATTTAAATAGCCAAGAGCATCGCACACCGCGCGCAAAGCGCGCTTTTGTGCTAGCCGAATAAGGCAGATAAATATTATAATAAGTAAATAAAAATTATTAATTAGAAATTTTTCAAATTTATGATAATTTTGAAATAGTATTAAAAACTCTTGAAATTTTAGAAAACTTATGTTTAAACTAAGGATTAGAACAAATTAGTTTGAAACAGATAATGTAAAAAGAAGAAAAAGAAGAAAAGAACTACATAAGTAAGAAAATAGTTTGTAATAAGTAGCTAAAAGTACTGCACACCGCGCGCAGAGCGCGCTTTTGTGCTAGCCAAATAAAGCATATACTAATAAGTATTAACTATAATCAATAATAAAGTAAATAAAATTATAATTAAAATGTAAAAAATATTAAAAAAATTTAAATTTTGTACTATTTTTCAAATACTCTTAAAAAATACTTCAAGTTTTTAAAAACTGCCGTTTAAACTAATTATTAAAACAAAATTACTCCACTAATTTTTAACTTTAAACAAATCTGAATTCGTTTTCTTAATTCCTGCCTTAAAAACTTAAATTCCTACCTTAAAAACTACCGTTTTAACTAACCACTAAAAGATAATTACTCTACTAGAAAGAAAAATTGGTATTTTAACTTTAAACAAATCTGAATTCGCTAACCTAAATTCCTGCCTCAGAAAGCACGCTTTCTTTCGGTTTTGCTTCGCAAGAAAGGCACGCTTCGCGCGCGATCTTGCTTTAACTTTCATGCCTCAAAAGCTTCGCTTTCTTTGTACGTCCCAACCTCAGAAAGTTCCGCTTTCTTTCGGTTTTGCTTCGCAAAATAATCACAACAGCGCGCTTTGCGCGCGATTGTGCGATCTTGCTTACATCCTCTCTCCGTACTGCTGTTTTTCATTATGTTTTCCATCCCACCCACGCCAAAAATTATATCCAATATATATTTTAAACTATTTTTTAAATTTCTGAAATTTCATGTTACGTCACTAACTCTTCCAGATGTCCTGTTTTAGTCGACATAAAATCGACTTTTACATGACTGCAAGAACGAACCATTAAGTCGTGTCAAGCAACCGAAAAAACCATGATAAGTCGTGCCGTGCACCGGAAAGTGTTCGAACGTCAAAATGAGCACAGAACGCGTCAGTACACGATTTCATTTGAGTGACCTGCTGAGAATGCTGCAGCGCAGGTTTTTTGTAGAAAAAAAAGTAAAGCTGCGTTGTGTATATAAAAGGTAGGAGTGGAAGTAGAAAGTACATTATTTGCTTGCTCGATTGAAAGGTAAACTTGCAAGCATGAAACTGGTGTTCTGTCTCCTCGCTATACTCGCTGCAGTGGATTGCAACAGTTATAGAAAGCGGTGTAAGTTACAAAATGAGGTTTACGAGAACTAAGCAAACTAATGTGTGTTAAACACTCGATAATGAAATCTAACCAATTGCAGCTTTACTTCATATAATTTTATGTATTTATAAAACCTAAACTTTACATAAAAGCCTTTTTTTCATAGTAAACTACAAACAACTTGTTTACATTTTGGCAAGCGATTTCATTTGCAACGAAACATTTGTGTTTTTGTTTATCTAATTTAATTTGTAGAAATATTGTTTTCAGACTACCCATTCTGCAACGACATGGAAGACTCCACTTATTGTGTCGAAGCCGAAAAAGAAGAAATGTGCGGTGTAGAGTACTGGTTTCTAACATGTTTAAAAACATGTGCTTGTAAGTTTTAAAAATAACTTACTGTTTATTTATACTAAAAACAAATATGTTTAAAACTATGTGGTTGTAAGTATTAAAAAATATTTAATTGTTTATTCATATTGGAAACAATTATTTTTTTAAACATATGCTGGTATGCATTTAAAGAATTATGTTATTCATTATTAATTTTTATTGAAAACAAATGTAATCAAAATGTTTTGCTTTTTAGTATTTAAGAAAATAGTTTATTATCTATGATTAATTTTTAATTGAAACAAAAAAAAAATTGTTTTATTTCATTCAACAATTATGCTTGAAAACTTGTGGTTGTAAGTTATAAAAATAGTTTATTATCTATTTATATATTTTTTAAAGTATGTTTGAAAACATGCGCTTGTAAATAATAATGAAATTAGTTATTTAGTATTTATTTATACTGGAAACAAGTATATTTGAAAAATGTGCATTTAAGTATTATAAAAAATTTCATTATTCATTTATATTGGAAACGATTATGTTTAAAAACTTATGCTGGTATGAATTAAAAAAGTTATATTATTCATTATTAATTTTTATTGGAAACAAATGTGCTTGAAAATTTTCGCTTCTTGGGATTAAATAAAACAATTTACTATATATTATTAGTTTATAGTTGAAACAAAACGTTATTTTGATATTTATTATTGATTTATTTGTGAAACAGATATGCTAAAAAACCTGTGCTTGTGAGCATAAAAAGATAGTTTACTATTTGTTAACAACTTATATTAAAACCAAGCATGTTTGTAGAATTTTCCTTGAATAAAATAAAAAATACTATTTGTTACTGATTTTTGTTTGAAACAAATATGTTTAAAGACTTGTGAATGCAGGTTAAATTTCCACTAGTATAAGTTTTAAAAAATATCTTACTAGGATTTGTGTTTAAGTCTGTAGATTTTAATGCATCCATGTAAGAACTAAAATTATATAAGTATAGGTTTATTCTTACTTTGAAATCAAAGCATAAAGTAAAGCTTTTATTAATAAATTTGTTTCATGTAAACAATTTTACAATGGATATTTTTAAAGAAATAGTCATGCACACATTAAAAGTTGCAGAATTTCACTAAACTGTTAAAAAAAAATAAACAAACATTTTTTTATTTGTTTGTATCACACCTAAATTAACTTTCACATCTAAACCTTCCTTATAACCTTTTTTAAATTAAACACTGTTTTTATAATAATTTTATTGTTGAAAACAAAACAATAATAACAAATAAATTTTCTATGGTTTTCAAAATTTGTTTTAATGCGCAACAAACTGCTACTTTTAAGTTTACGCCAATACAAACAAATCTGTTCTTATAAAAACTATATATAAACCCTTAAATTTTTTTTTGTTTTACACTAAAATAAATTCGCGTTTTTTAGACTAATTCCACATAAACGCTCTTATTCTAATGATTACTTATTGCCCTATTTGTTTAAATATTTATTTTTTATTACAATAACATATTCAGACGCCGACAAATACCCTACTTGCTTTGATGATTTGGACTATTACTGCTCATCGGACTCCTTTAGAAAACTTTGCATGAAGTCTTGCTACGAAAGAGGTGAAAAAACAATTTAAAATAAAAAACAACTAAATTTTTTTTGCACAAGTTGTTCACTTTGAAAAGTTTAACAACGCCTTCCTTCGGCCCATTTTAAGTCAAGTATCGGTGATATTTTAATGTTAAAATTTTTCTTGAAGTTTTTGTTACGAAAGAGGTAAAACGCATTTTTGTATTTGCATATAGAAATGAAAAAGTGTTTATGGATTCAAAAAAATTTAAACGTTATTAAAATATTTCAAGCTGCTTTAAAAATGTAACGAAACAAATTAAACTGTGTTAAAAGTATATCTAAAAAAAATCACGAATTCTTAATGAAGGATTAAAATATCATTTTTAAATAAAAAAGTTTTAAATAGTTTATACACAAACCATTCGTTTTAAAACGTTTAACAACACTTTAGTAGTTCAGTCTTTATTCACATAAACAAAACTAAGAATGCTAAAAAACTAACATTGCATAAAAAAAACAAGTTTTAAGTTTTCGTACATAACAACAGTATTGTAATCTCTTTGAAAATATTACGAAAAGTTTGAAATACTATCATAAATAGTTTCATTGTATTTCAAGTATATTTAAGTATTAAGAAAAATTAGCACTATAACTTAATATATATCTTTTTTACATTATTTTTATTAGCCATAACTTTTTGCTCTTTTTTAGCTTGCGTATAAATAACAAAATTAAATCAAAAAATAATTGATACTAAATCACAAAATTACTTATTTAAACTAAAAATGAATGTTATTCCTTTCAAAAATAATTATTTTATACGCTGCAGTTCTTATTTAATTTTTGAAATTTTTATCATTTGTTATATTTTTACTTTTAAAATTACTACTACTAGGTTCATATTTTTAATAGAAATTTTAAAATTCTGTTTTTTTTTTTTTTTAATTCATTTTTGTTACAGATTGCAAAACTGAAGAAACTTAAGAAGAAAATAATGATGAAGAAGAAAACAACGAGTAAATTTTATTTCGATTATATAAATACGTGAAACGTATTGTTTTAGATAAGTATATTTTAATCGAAATAAACTAACTAATATAACAATGTGCATGACTTGTTTCAATTTAATTTCTAACTTTTATATTTCTCGTAAACGTCTAAACTTGTAAACGGTTGGAATTTAAAGCTTCGGCTGGAAACGACTTGTTAAAATATTTATCGAGTTGTAAACACCTATCGAGGTTACAGAAAAGTAATAAAGTAGAGATAAGTTATAAATAGTTTAAATTCTTTATTATATATCTCTACGCAAATGACAATACAAACTATTTTTGGATAATGTACTGATTTAAACTGTCACTAATAGTGGTAAGACTTTGTTCAATGTGCACTATTTTACTAGAAATATTATCGTACATATAAAATAGTTCTACCAATGAACATTATTTTAAATTTTGTAGCTTGCAAATTAAAAAAAAATTATTAAGTATTTACGCAAAGGTCAAGTAGCGAATTTTTAATTTATGTCATAACCATATTAGTTAATATTAATAAAAAATGTTTGTCTAAAGCTAAACTAAACTTATAAGAAACTTTTAATTTTGTAACTTAAGAACAGCTACGTTATAACAAGCTGTATAAAATGAAGTTAATAATTTTTTTATTTATACACCATTTATTTTGTTGTATACTTTTATGATAATTTCATTACTTCCTATAAGTTTTAGTGCATAAACTTTTTATTACAGAGTAAAGTCTTACCGTAAAACATAACTTTCAAAGTTTTTAAACTGTACAATGACTATGTACCAGAATTATGATCAGTACTAAAACTTTTCAAATTTTGAACCAGTAAAATTAATTACAGTAAGCTCTCGCTTATTTACGCACATTGTGTCCACAGAAAAAGTGCGTAAAGATATGAGAGATCGTAAAAAAACGAGAGGTACCAAATGTACTCACTAAAATGGCTGTTTTTTAATATTGCTTCTAGTTAAAAGCAGACTGGGCACTTTCCCACTTTTATCAATCTGTTTACTTTATTTATAAATATGAAAACAACAGATAAAACTATACATATATTATAAAAAAAGATTTTAATTTCTATAAAATAATAATACGAGTAGAAATAATATTACTATTTTAATAATAAGTAGAAATTATCTTTATCTTTATTTATATGTGACATTTATATTCTATTCTACTTAGCAAATTCAATTTATAATAAAGCATTTCTTTACAATAATAAAATGGTGTTTATTAATATATAATGCAAGACTGCTGTATATTTCTTTGTGTTTTAAACTCTCATTATTTAATTATACTTTCATTATTAAAAACAGTCATGTTTATTTCAGAATTTTGATTTAAACTCTTATTGTTTACAAAATTTCTGATATACTAAGGCAGTGCTTCTGAAATGGGGTTCCGCGGAACCCTAGGGTTCCGCGATGCCTCTCAGGGGTTCCGCGAAGCCTTTCAAAATTTAGAAAATAAACTTAAAAGAAGAAAACATAAATCATAAAACTTCAACTGTCCACTGACGTACTCGTTTTGTTACTCGTTTTTGTTAGATATTGTGGGCAGGAAGGATTCAACAAAGATATATTATTTTGTGGAGAATTACCCACAAAAACAATTTCTGTTGAAGTAATGAAATGTGTCGAAAATTTTTTCATCAGCAAGGGTTTAGAGTGGAATAAATGTGTCGGCATTTGTACTGACGGTGCAGCGTCTATGACTGAGTCTAAAAATGGTGTAGTGAGGAAAATGAAGGATAAAACAATTGAAGCTAAATGAATGCATTGTTTTTTTACATATAGAAAATTTGGTAACAAAACATCTTCCTTCTTGTTTACAAGAATTTCTCTCAGCGTCGATTAAAACTGTTAATTTTATAAAGAAAAGTGACACCAAGGCCAGATGTTTCAAAGACCTATGTGAAAGTTTAGATGCTGACCATCTGCGACTTCTTTATCACAACGAAGTTTGCTGGCTGTCGATGGGCGGACACTGGTTCGTCTCGTTGAATTATAGAAGCAGGTGTATTAAAGATGAAGGCTTAGAATTAGCGGAGTTCTTTGAAGATGATGTTATTTTGGTCAGGCTAGCTTATCTCACCGATATTTTCGAAGAAATGAACGCTTTGAACTTATGCATGCAAGGGAAGCAAAATTCCATTTTTGTCATGACCGACAAGATTGAGGCATTTAAAAATAGAATTAACTTTAGGAAGATAAAGGTTAGCAATGGTAATTTTGCGATTTTTCACTGGTTTGATGAGGCCCATGAAAAATGCATAGAATTCAACTTCTCTGACGAAATATACAACCACCTTGATCTTTTGTCTATAAAGTTTCAACATTATTTTCCTGAAGATGTTCGCATCGGAAATTTATGGATTTTGAATCCTTTTATGTGTGATATTGCTTCAGAAAAAGTGAATTTTCCTACAGATACAGAAAACGAATTGCTGCAACTATCTGAAAATGGCAATTTAAAATAGAGTTTTAAAGGAAGCAGCTTTTAGATTTTTGGATATGTGCAATTTCAGAGTACCCCGTCTTAGCAAAGCGTGCAGTAAAATTTATTTTACCATTCACCACCACTTATCTCTGCAAGTCCGGCTTTTCGCATGTAACAAACATTAAAACGAAGCATAGGAACTGTATGCTGACTCCAACCTTATCTGCCTGTCTCCGTCTCAGTCTATTCAAAATCCAGCCGCGCATTGACATGCTTGTTGCTAAGAGACAAGTTCAAGTTTCGCACTAAATGTTTTTTATCTATTTTTCGTTTGGCATCTTACCCGTTTATTACAGTAATCTGTGAATTTGATTAGGTTCATCTTCATTTCGTTATTGTTTGTAGCTCTCATTTTGTTTTTATTATGCAAGGAAAAATTTTTATGACGATGCAATTAATCATGTTTGTTTTCGTTTATCTATTATAGAATCATAAAATACCTAATGCCTCTGGCGCACTTTGAGTTCGACTCGACTTAATACTATTTTAATTGGTATGATTTCTAAAAATGATATAGATTTTTTTTAAATTCGTTTTTCACTGAAATTCTTTTGTTTTTGCCGGAAATATTATATTAAACATTTTATGTAAAATTAAATTAGGGGTTCCGCGGAAAAGTTGAACTTTGGAAAAGGGTTCCGTCACTAGAAAAAGGTTCAGAAGCACTGTACTAAGGTATAACTAAATGTTTATCAATTAGTCAAGGAAAATAAATTTACAAAGTCTAAAGATATAGAGAGGTGTGTTAGCATTCAAAAACATATTTTAATTTAAAAATATACATTAAACCTAATTTGTGCAATATTTAAAAAATAATTTTTTTATTTTCTGAATTTTATAGAATTCTGAAATGCGTAACTAAACGAGAGTGCGTAACGTCACGAGTGCGTAAAGATCCGAGAGGTTACTGTAATCTATAAGTATTTTTCATACAAAAACAATTTTGTTTTTAATTTATATTGAAGCTTAAACGAAACATAACAAAGTTTGTTTTATTTAAGAGTTTCTCGCAAATGAAAAAAGAAAATCATAAAAAAAACCGTAATATATTTTTTGATATATGAGGTAATTGAAAAGATTATAGTAAGTATGCTTATCAAATTATAAAGCAAATATAATAAAAATATCTTTATTTTGACTAACAAAAAAGTTGGAAAGTAAACTGCTTAACTTAAATAGATAACATTAATCATTCAGCCAAACTTTAACGCAAAACTTTAATAAGTGCAAAGTAGAAGATTAAAAAAAAAATCTTTGCTCAGCACATTATAACATATATTTTCATAAAATGAAACTTTTTAATTTATTTGAGAAATCGAAATTACTCAAATTAGTAAACATTAATTTTCAATACAATACAATCTATCTTATTTTTTTTAACTTCTTAAGAGTTTTTCTTTCAACATTTTCCTGAAGAGCAGAAAAAGTATCATTAACGTTTATTATTTCTTTATCTAATTTTTTTCGCAGAGAAAAAAGCATTTTTAACTGGCTTTCAACAGACAATGTTGATAAATTATTCACACCTTCGTAAGGAAGCAGACAAAACAAATATTCCGCTTTCACCAGGTATATTTCTATCGGTAAACTAGTCATAATTTAACAAAGCCTGTAAATATTTTCACACTAAATTAAAACGCTTTGATACAACACTATGATGTTAGTTTTTTACTACCTATTACAACAATGTAAAGCTAGTTTGTTTTTGACAATTCAAATAAACTATACTTTTAAAATGCATTAGTAAGTTAACAACTAATTCTGATGTATCATTTGCTGGTTTATAGTATAACTATTATTTTAACAGAGAACTCACTAAAATGAAAAAAACTCAAGAAAAATGTAAAAAGGCATTCTAAACGCTTTAAAAAGCTTAATCTTGTTATAAGACACTCTAAAGCACAAAATAAACAATAAATAAAATAATGCAATAATGGCACTTAAAGTAGTTTAGAACTATCTCTATCCTAATCACTGATCGTCCCTTTAAAATAAATAAGTAAAGGGAAATGATTTAAGTTATTTTACTTTAATACAAAACATTTATACCTAAAAAAGTATTACACTTAGAAGATTTTCAAATAAAACACTCCAAAATAATGTTATGTTGTTAAACACAAGTCTTATAAAACTGACATAGTTTAGTTGAATATCATTCTGTTCTTTTAAGGGTTTACAGATTTAAACCTAGTACTGAACTTATAACAATACTAAATATACTAAGCAGTTTTAATTAAACAATCTATAAATATTGATTTTGGAATGACAACTGAACATGATCAAAGGATCACTGATAAAACCAATATCATTTTTCCATTGAATTTGACTTGACTACCTTCAGAAGCTAAATTTTTTATTAAATATGACTAATAAAATAGCAGTGGTTCTGAATGAAAGCGTTTTACTTATATATTCTTTGTTTTTATAACTTTTTAGATCTATCTGCAGTAGCAAAATACTTAAAAGAAAAAAAAAGTAGATAAGGCAAGTTTAAGCTTTCTTATTTATTTTGCAATTGATTGATGTTTTTTGACTATTAGAGTGCCACTAATTATTGCAACAGTCTAATTGCCTGTATTAATGTTTTTGTTACTTTAACTTTGACTTAAGCCTGTTTATAAACAAAATGTTTTTTATCATTAAGTAACTTGACGAAAACTCGATTTTTTCTATTAAAGTAAGAATTAAAAGGAACTGCTTGCAAATATGTTTGCCTAAAACAGCTATTCGTTAATAAATTGTTTGTATATGATTTTAGACGTTGAACAAGGAAAATTGAAATGATTTATACGCAGGTCCAATATCTTTTTGTAGTTTAAATTTGTTTGATTAGTCGAATCTTAAAGTTTTGTGTGGTAAAATGACCATGAAAATATTACTATTCAAGTTTCAATAAAATTGTTTAGATTGAAAAATAATTAAGTAAATAGCATTAAAACCTGAAACAAAATAAATTTAAACTATAAATACTTTATCTTTAGAAAATTAAGTATTTAAATAGCCAAGAGCATCGCACACCGCGCGCAAAGCGCGCTTTTGTGCTAGCTGAATAAGGCAGATAAATATTATAATAAGTAAATAAAAATTATTAATTAGAAATTTTTCAAATTTATGATAATTTTGAAATAGTATTAAAAACTCTTGAAATTTTAGAAAACTTATGTTTAAACTAAGGATTAGAACAAATTAGTTTGAAACAGATAATGTAAAAAGAAGAAAAAGAAGAAAAGAACTACATAAGTAAGAAAATAGTTTGTAATAAGTAGCTAAAAGTATTGCACACCGCGCGCAGAGCGCGCTTTTGTGCTAGCCAAATAAAGCATATACTAATAAGTATTAACTATAATCAATAATAAAGTAAATAAAATTATAATTAAAATGTAACAAATATTAAAAAAATTTAAGTTTTGTACTATTTTTCAAATACTCTTAAAAAATACTTCAAGTTTTTAAAAACTGCCGTTTAAACTAATTATTAAAACAAAATTACTCCACTAATTTTTAACCTTAAACAAATCTGAATTCGTTTTCTTAATTCCTGCCTTAAAAACTTAAATTCCTACCTTAAAAACTACCGTTTTAACTAACCACTAAAAGATAATTACTCTACTAGAAAGAAAAATTGGTATTTTAACTTTAAACAAATCTGAATTCGCTAACCTAAATTCCTGCCTCAGAAAGCACGCTTTCTTTCGGTTTTGCTTCGCAAGAAAGGCACGCTTCGCGCGCGATCTTGCTTTAACTTTCATGCCTCAAAAGCTTCGCTTTCTTTGTACGTCCCAACCTCAGAAAGTTCCGCTTTCTTTCGGTTTTGCTTCGCAAAATAAGCACAACAGCGCGCTTTGCATCCTCTCTCCGTACTGCTGTTTTTGATTATGTTTTCCATCCCACCCACGCCAAAAATTATATCCAATCTATATTTTAAACTATTTTTTAAATTTCTGAAATTTCATGTTACGTCACTAACTCTTCCAGATGTCCTGTTTTAGTCGACATAAAATCGACTTTTACATGACTGCAAGAACGAACCATTAAGTCGTGTCAGGCAACCGATAAAACCATGATAAGTCGTGCCGTGCACCGGAAAGTGTTCGAACGTCAAAATGAGCACAGAACGCGTCAGTACACGATTTCATTTGGGTGACCTGCTGAGAATGCTGCAGCGCAGGTTTTTTGTAGAAAAAAAAAGTAAAGCTGCGTTGTGTATATAAAAGGTAGGAGTGGAAGTAGAAAGTACATTATTTGCTTGCTCGATTGAAAGGTAAACTTGCAAGCATGAAACTGGTGTTCTGTCTCCTCGCTATACTCGCTGCAGTGGATTGCAACAGTTATAGAAAGCGGTGTAAGTTACAAAATGAGGTTTACGAGAACTAAGCAAACTAATGTGTGTTAAACACTCGATAATGAAATCTAACCAATTGCAGTTTTACTTCATATAATTTTATGTATTTATAAAACCTAAACTTTACATAAAAGCCTTTTTTTCATAGTAAACTACAAACAACTTGTTTACATTTTGGCAAGCGATTTCATTTGCAACGAAACATTTGTGTTTTTGTTTATCTAATTTAATTTGTAGAAATATTGTTTTCAGACTACCCATTCTGCAACGACATGGAAGACTCCACTTATTGTGTCGAAGCCGAAAAAGAAGAAATGTGCGGTGTAGAGTACTGGTTTCTAACATGTTTAAAAACATGTGCTTGTAAGTTTTAAAAATAACTTACTGTTTATTTATACTAAAAACAAATATGTTTAAAACTATGTGGTTGTAAGTATTAAAAAATATTTAATTGTTTATTCATATTGGAAACAATTATTTTTTTAAACATATGCTGGTATGCATTTAAAGAATTATGTTATTCATTATTAATTTTTATTGAAAACAAATGTAATCAAAATGTTTTGCTTTTTAGTATTTAAGAAAATAGTTTATTATCTATGATTAATTTTTAATTGAAACAAAAAAAAAAATTGTTTTATTTCATTCAACAAGTATGCTTGAAAACTTGTGGTTGTAAGTTATAAAAATAGTTTATTATCTATTTATATATTTTTTAAAGTATGTTTGAAAACACACGCTTGTAAATAATAATGAAATTAGTTATTTAGTATTTATTTATACTGGAAACAAGTATATTTGAAAAATGTGCATTTAAGTATTATAAAAAATTTCATTATTCATTTATATTGGAAACGATTATGTTTAAAAACTTATGCTGGTATGAATTAAAAAAGTTATATTATTCATTATTAATTTTTATTGGAAACAAATGTGCTTGAAAATTTTCGCTTCTTGGTATTAAATAAAACAATTTACTATATATTATTAGTTTATAGTTGAAACAAAACGTTATTTTGATATTTATTATTGATTTATTTGTGAAACAGATATGCTAAAAAACCTGTGCTTGTGAGCATAAAAAGATAGTTTACTATTTGTTAACAACTTATATTAAAACCAAGCATGTTTGTAGAATTTTCCTTGAATAAAATAAAAAATACTATTTGTTACTGATTTTTGTTTGAAACAAATATGTTTAAAGACTTGTGAATGCAGGTTAAATTTCCACTAGTATAAGTTTTAAAAAATATCTTACTAGGATTTGTGTTTAAGTCTGTAGATTTTAATGCACCCTTGTAAGAACTAAAATTATATAAGTATAGGTTTATTCTTACTTTGAAATCAAAGCATAAAGTAAAGCTTTTATTAATAAATTTGTTTCATGTAAACAATTTTACAATGGATATTTTTAAAGAAATAGTCATGCACACATTAAAAGTTGCAGAATTTCACTAAACTGTTAAAAAAAAATAAACAAACATTTTTTTATTTGTTTGTATAAGACCTAAATTAACTTTCACATCTAAACCTTCCTTATAACCTTTTTTAAATTAAACACTGTTTTTATAATAATTTTATTGTTGAAAACAAAACAATAATAACAAATAAATTTTCTATGGTTTTCAAAATTTGTTTTAATGCGCAACAAACTGCTACTTTTAAGTTTACGCCAATACAAACAAATCTGTTCTTATAAAAACTATATATAAACCCTTAAATTTTTTTTTTTTTTACACTAAAATAAATTCGCGTTTTTTAGACTAATTCCACATAAACGCTCTTATTCTAATGATTACTTATTGCCCTATTTGTTTAAATATTTATTTTTTATTACAATAACATATTCAGACGCCGACAAATACCCTACTTGCTTTGATGATTTGGACTATTACTGCTCATCGGACTCCTTTAGAAAACTTTGCATGAAGTCTTGCTACGAAAGAGGTGAAAAAACGATTTAAAATAAAAAACAACTAAATTTTTTTTGCACAAGTTGTTCACTTTGAAAAGTTTAACAACGCCTTCCTTCGGCCCATTTTAAGTCAAGTATCGGTGATATTTTAATGTTAAAATTTTTCTTGAAGTTTTTGTTACGAAAGAGGTAAAACGCATTTTTGTATTTGCATATAGAAATGAAAAAGTGTTTATGGATTCAAAAAAATTTAAACGTTATTAAAATATTTCAAGCTGCTTTAAAAATGTAACGAAACAAATTAAACTGTGTTAAAAGTATATCTAAAAAAAATCACGAATTCTTAATGAAGGATTAAAGTATCATTTTTAAATAAAAAAGTTTTAAATAGTTTATACACAAACCATTCGTTTTAAAACGTTTAACAACACTTTAGTAGTTCAGTCTTTATTCACATAAACAAAACTAAGAATACTAAAAAACTAACATTGCATAAAAAAAACAAGTTTTAAGTTTTCGTACATAACAACAGTATTGTAATCTCTTTGAAAATATTACGAAAAGTTTGAAATACTATCATAAATAGTTTCATTGTATTTCAAGTATATTTAAGTATTAAGAAAAATTAGCACTATAACTTAATATATATCTTTTTTACATTATTTTTATTAGCCATAACTTTTTGCTCTTTTTTAGCTTGCGTATAAATAACAAAATTAAATCAAAAAATAATTGATACTAAATCACAAAATTACTTATTTAAACTAAAAATGAATGTTATTCCTTTCAAAAATAATTATTTTATACGCTGCAGTTCTTATTTAATTTTTAAAATTTTTATTATTTGTTATATTTTTACTTTTAAAATTACTACTACTAGGTTCATATTTTTAATAGAAATTTTAAAATTCTGTTTTTTTTTTTTTTAATTCATTTTTGTTACAGATTGCAAAACTGAAGAAACTTAAGAAGAAAATAATGATGAAGAAGAAAACAACGAGTAAATTTTATTTCGATTATATAAATACGTGAAACGTATTGTTTTAGATAAGTATATTTTAATCGAAATAAACTAACTAATATAACAATGTGCATGACTTGTTTCAATTTAATTTATAACTTTTAAATTTCTTGTAAACGTCTAAACTTGTAAACGGTTGGAATTTAAAGCTTCGGCTGGAAACGACTTGTTAAAATATTTATCGAGTTGTAAACACCTATCGAGGTTACAGAAAAGTAATAAAGTAGAGATAAGTTATAAATAGTTTAAATTCTTTATTATATATCTCTACGCAAATGACAATACAAACTATTTTTGGATAATGTACTGATTTAAACTGTCACTAATAGTGGTAAGACTTTGTTCAATGTGCACTATTTTACTAGAAATATTATCGTACATATAAAATAGTTCTACCAATGAACATTATTTTAAATTTTGTAGCTTGCAAATTAAAAAAAAATTATTAAGTATTTACGCAAAGGTCAAGTAGCGAATTTTTAATTTATGTCATAACCATATTAGTTAATATTAATAAAAAATGTTTGTCTAAAGCTAAACTAAACTTATAAGAAACTTTTAATTTTGTAACTTAAGAACAGCTACGTTATAACAAGCTGTATAAAATGAAGTTAATAATTTTTTTATTTATACACCATTTATTTTGTTGCATACTTTTATGATAATTTCATTACTTCCTATAAGTTTTAGTGCATAAACTTTTTATTACAGAGTAAAGTCTTACCGTAAAACATAACTTTCAAAGTTTTTAAACTGTACAATGACTATGTACCAGAATTATGATCAGTACTAAAACTTTTCAAATTTTGAACCAGTAAAATTAATTACAGTAAGCTCTCGCTTATTTACGCACATTGTGTCCACAGCAAAAGTGCGTAAAGATATGAGAGATCGTAAAAAAACGAGAGGTACCAAATGTACTCACTAAAATGGCTGTTTTTTAATATTGCTTCTAGTTAAAAGCAGACTGGGCACTTTCCCACTTTTATCAATCTGTTTACTTTATTTATAAATATGAAAACAACAGATAAAACTATACATATATTATAAAAAAAGATTTTAATTTCTATAAAATAATAATACGAGTAGAAATAATATTACTATTTTAATAATAAGTAGAAATTATCTTTATCTTTATTTATATGTGACATTTATATTCTATTCTACTTAGCAAATTCAATTTATAATAAAGCATTTCTTTACAATAATAAAATGGTGTTTATTAATATATAATGCAAGACTGCTGTATATTTCTTTGTGTTTTAAACTCTCATTATTTAATTATACTTTCATTATTAAAAACAGTCATGTTTATTTCAGAATTTTGATTTAAACTCTTATTGTTTACAAAATTTCTGATATACTAAGGCAGTGCTTCTGAAATGGGGTTCCGCGGAACCCTAGGGTTCCGCGATGCCTCTCAGGGGTTCCGCGAAGCCTTTCAAAATTTAGAAAATAAACTTAAAAGAAGAAAACATAAATCATAAAACTTCAACTGTCCACTGACGTACTCGTTTTGTTACTCGTTTTTGTTAGATATTGTGGGCAGGAAGGATTCAACAAAGATATATTATTTTGTGGAGAATTACCCACAAAAACAATTTCTGTTGAAGTAATGAAATGTGTCGAAAATTTTTTCATCAGCAAGGGTTTAAAGTGGAATAAATGTGTCGGCATTTGTACTGACGGTGCAGCGTCTATGACTGAGTCTAAAAATGGTGTAGTGAGGAAAATGAAGGATAAAACAATTGAAGCTAAATGAATGCATTGTTTTTTTACATATAGAAAATTTGGTAACAAAACATCTTCCTTCTTGTTTACAAGAATTTCTCTCAGCGTCGATTAAAACTGTTAATTTTATAAAGAAAAGTGACACCAAGGCCAGATGTTTCAAAGACCTATGTGAAAGTTTAGATGCTGACCATCTGCGACTTCTTTATCACAACGAAGTTTGCTGGCTGTCGATGGGCGGACACTGGTTCGTCTCGTTGAATTATAGAAGCAGGTGTATTAAAGATGAAGGCTTAGAATTAGCGGAGTTCTTTGAAGATGATGTTATTTTGGCCAGGCTAGCTTATCTCACCGATATTTTCGAAGAAATGAACGCTTTGAACTTATGCATGCAAGGGAAGCAAAATTCCATTTTTGTCATGACCGACAAGATTGAGGCATTTAAAAATAGAATTAACTTTTGGAAGATAAAGGTTAGCAATGGTAATTTTGCGATTTTTCACTGGTTTGATGAGGCCCATGAAAAATGCATAGAATTCAACTTCTCTGACGAAATATACAACCACCTTGATCTTTTGTCTATAAAGTTTCAACATTATTTTCCTGAAGATGTTCGCATCGGAAATTTATGGATTTTGAATCCTTTTATGTGTGATATTGCTTCAGAAAAAGTGAATTTTCCTACAGATACAGAAAACGAATTGCTGCAACTATCTGAAAATGGCAATTTAAAATAGAGTTTTAAAGGAAGCAGCTTTTAGATTTTTGGATATGTGCAATTTCAGAGTACCCCGTCTTAGCAAAGCGTGCAGTAAAATTTATTTTACCATTCACCACCACTTATCTCTGCAAGTCCGGCTTTTCGCATGTAACAAACATTAAAACGAAGCATAGGAACTGTATGCTGACTCCAACCTTATCTGCCTGTCTCCGTCTCAGTCTATTCAAAATCCAGCCGCGCATTGACATGCTTGTTGCTAAGAGACAAGTTCAAGTTTCGCACTAAATGTTTTTTATCTATTTTTCGTTTGGCATCTTACCCGTTTATTACAGTAATCTGTGAATTTGATTAGGTTCATCTTCATTTCGTTATTGTTTGTAGCTCTCATTTTGTTTTTATTATGCAAGGAAAAATTTTTATGACGATGCAATTAATCATGTTTGTTTTCGTTTATCTATTATAGAATCATAAAATACCTAATGCCTCTGGCGCACTTTGAGTTCGACTCGACTTAATACTATTTTAATTGGTATGATTTCTAAAAATGATATAGATTTTTTTTAAATTCGTTTTTCACTGAAATTCTTTTGTTTTTGCCGGAAATATTATATTAAACATTTTATGTAAAATTAAATTAGGGGTTCCGCGGAAAAGTTGAACTTTGGAAAAGGGTTCCGTCACTAGAAAAAGGTTCAGAAGCACTGTACTAAGGTATAACTAAATGTTTATCAATTAGTCAAGGAAAATAAATTTACAAAGTCTAAAGATATAGAGAGGTGTGTTAGCATTCAAAAACATATTTTAATTTAAAAATATACATTAAACCTAATTTGTGCAATATTTAAAAAATAATTTTTTTATTTTCTGAATTTTATAGAATTCTGAAATGCGTAACTAAACGAGAGTGCGTAACGTCACGAGTGCGTAAAGATCCGAGAGGTTACTGTAATCTATAAGTATTTTTCATACAAAAACAATTTTGTTTTTAATTTATATTGAAGCTTAAACGAAACATAACAAAGTTTGTTTTATTTAAGAGTTTCTCGCAAATGAAAAAAGAAAATCATAAAAAAAACCGTAATATATTTTTTGATATATGAGGTAATTGAAAAGATTATTGTAAGTATGCTTATCAAATTATAAAGCAAATATAATAAAAATATCTTTATTTTGACTAACAAAAAAGTTGGAAAGTAAACTGCTTAACTTAAATAGATAACATTAATCATTCAGCCAAACTTTAACGCAAAACTTTAATAAGTGCAAAGTAGAAGATTAAAAAAAAAATCTTTGCTCAGCACATTATAACATATATTTTCATAAAATGAAACTTTTTAATTTGTTTGAGAAATCGAAATTACTCAAATTAGTAAACATTAATTTTCAATACAATACAATCTATCTTATTTTTTTTAACTTCTTAAGAGTTTTTCTTTCAACATTTTCCTGAAGAGCAGAAAAAGTATCATTAACGTTTATTATTTCTTTATCTAATTTTTTTCGCAGAGAAAAAAGCATTTTTAACTGGCTTTCAACAGACAATGTTGATAAATTATTCACACCTTCGTAAGGAAGCAGACAAAACAAATATTCCGCTTTCACCAGGTATATTTCTATCGGTAAACTAGTCATAATTTAACAAAGCCTGTAAATATTTTCACACTAAATTAAAACGCTTTGATACAACACTATGATGTTAGTTTTTTACTACCTATTACAACAATGTAAAGCTAGTTTGTTTTTGACAATTCAAATAAACTATACTTTTAAAATGCATTAGTAAGTTAACAACTAATTCTGATGTATCATTTGCTGGTTTATAGTATAACTATTATTTTAACAGAGAACTCACTAAAATGAAAAAAACTCAAGAAAAATGTAAAAAGGCATTCTAAACGCTTTAAAAAGCTTAATCTTGTTATAAGACACTCTAAAGCACAAAATAAACAATAAATAAAATAATGCAATAATGGCACTTAAAGTAGTTTAGAACTATCTCTATCCTAATCACTGATCGTCCCTTTAAAATAAATAAGTAAAGGGAAATGATTTAAGTTATTTTACTTTAATACAAAACATTTATACCTAAAAAAGTATTACACTTAGAAGATTTTCAAATAAAACACTCCAAAATAATGTTATGTTGTTAAACACAAGTCTTATAAAACTGACATAGTTTAGTTGAATATCATTCTGTTCTTTTAAGGGTTTACAGATTTAAACCTAGTACTGAACTTATAACAAGACTGAATATACTAAGCAATTTTAACTAAACAATCTATAAATATTGATTTTGGAATGACAACTGAACATGATCAAA
The DNA here is from genome assembly GCF_965202585.1 of Thalia democratica. Classification (NCBI taxonomy): domain Eukaryota; kingdom Metazoa; phylum Chordata; class Thaliacea; order Salpida; family Salpidae; genus Thalia; species Thalia democratica. The sequence goes on along the minus strand of NC_139173.1, from coordinate 20,979,519 downwards.
GGATCACTGATAAAACCAATATCATTTTTCTATTGAATTTGACTTGACTACCTTCAGAAGCTAAATTTTTTATTAAATATGACTAATAAAATAGCAGTGGTTCTGAATGAAAGCGTTTATACTTATATATTCTTTGTTTTTATAAATTTTTAGATCTATCTGCAGTAGCAAAATACTTAAAAGAAAAAAAAGTAGATAAGGCAAGTTTTAGCTTTCTTATTTATTTTGCAATAGATTGATGTTTTTTGACTATTAGAGTGCCACTAATTATTGCAACAGTCTAATTGCCTGTATTAATGTTTTTGTTACTTTAACCTTGACTTAAGCCTGTTTATAAACAAAATGTTTTTTATCATTAAGTAACTTGAAGAAAACTCGAATTTTTCTATTAATGTAAGAATTAAAAGGAACTGATTGCAAATATGTTTGCCTAACACAGCTATTCGTTAATAAAATGTTTGTATATGATTTCAGACGTTGAACAAGGAAAATTGAAACGATTTATAAGCAGGTCAAATATCTTTTTGTAGTTTAAATTTATTTGATTAGTCGAATCTTAAAGTTTTGTGTTGTAAAATGACCATGAAAATATAACTATTCAAGTTTCACTAAAATTGTTTAGATTGAAAAATAATTAAGTAGATAGCATTAAAACTCTACTTAAAGAACAGGCTTCAAAATGCTTTTTTGAAGAGGAAACAATAACTAACTTTTTAGACGAGAAAATCATAAAAAAAACTGTACAAATTTAGATTTTTATAACCTAAATGCTTAAACTAACTAAAATATTAACGTTTAACTTTTAAATCAAATTTTATTTTGTCATTAATTGTGTTATTTGAAACAACTCTCTAATTTTAACTAGTCAATCATAAAAAATAACCGGCTTTTTAATCACCCTATAAGTCAAATAAAAATAATCTCAGTAAGTTAATACCTGATCAAATGTTTGTAAAACTAAATGAGAGTTGTAAACTAGAAACTTTTTTTACTTAGTTTGTTTAACATTTTTTTAATTGTGCACTTTCACATATTCTGTTTGAATAATATTTTATCAACAAGTGAAGATCTCGTTAAAACTTCTTTAATGTTTAAAACCTAAAAAATTGACAATTCGATACAACAGTTATTAAACGATGTATAAACAAAGTTTTGTTGCTTATATATTTTTTATAGTGAAGTTTATAAAAAATCACTATTGAGGTCTGCGGATGGCATATAAGTCGAAATTAAGTCTCTAAAACAATAAATACTAATACTGGTATCTAAACAATCAAAGCTTAATTGTTTTGATACTTGTATAGGTGGTTTTACCTCAAAAAGGGATAATACTATTATGTTAGTATTAAAAAGGGAGTGTCTAGACATTTTTCAGAGGGGTTACATGATCATTTGGTTTAATAATATAGTATTTTTTGTAGTGGAATTGTATATTTATTTGTCTTAACTAAAAAAGATTGCTCAATTTACTGGAATGAAAAGAGCTTATTTGAATAGAGGTATGCAAGTTAAATATTTTATTTACGACCCGGTTTCGGTGATAAAAAAATTGCGACCTCTTCATGTAAAATAAAATATTAAATTGTAGTAGAGTTAAAGATTACATTTTAAAGTATAAAGAAAATAAGATTTATTTTGACCACGTTTTTTCATGTCATTTTAATTTTGGTTAACAAAACTTTTTTTTCCATTAATTTGTTACATGTTTGGGTAAGGTGGGTCAGACAATTTTAAAAACTCAAAAAAAAAATATTTTAGAGAATAGAGAAAATAAGATTTATTTTGACCGGTCGTAGGATTGTCTCGGATGCTGTTGTTGTTGATATTGCGGTAAAGTTTATTGTTTATTATATATGTTTTAGAAAAATAAGAAAAAAACTTTAATAAAATTCGCACTAAAAATGCAAGGAACTTTTTTTCTTAAATTAAACGCGCAGATTTAGCTTCAAAGAAGTGCCGCAAAAGCGATAACGACAGCGATGATGTAGCGAATTTTGTGACGTCACTTCCACTTGTGACGTCATCATCTTTTGAATTGTATTCGTCGATATTTGCCACGTCGTTGCACTTGTTGCCTCGACAACAAACTATCTTCGGCGGATTTTCGGCTCTTTAAAAACAATAAAAACAATTTGAAAATATTTATGACTTTTATATTTAATTTTTTAGTTGATCTGATGTACAACAATAAGGTAGGTAGTTATCATAAGCTAATACGTTTTATCTACTTTTACTTAAAGTACCAACTATTATTTTCAAATGCTATTATAAACTTTTTTTATAAACTTTTTTTTTTTAAGTAGTTCTTTAAAGTTTAAAACTTCTAAGTTTACTGAATAGATGTATTTCAACTAAAAATCACTCTAAGAAATTAATTTACTTTTCATGTTAAGTTTTAAGTTTTACGTGAAAGAAATTAGTTGCTATAAATATAAAATTAAGTCAGCTGTAAAAAAACTCTTCGAAATTTCTTTGTTTTAAATGTTTCAGGTACGCATATGAACCTCCCTAAAATCTTTTAAAAGTAGATAATTTACTTTTTAAAAATACTAAAGACCTTTTTTCTATAACATAAATTCTTTAAGATTTTTAATATGCTATTTAAACAAACCTCAAACTTAAAAACTTAGAAGGTAATACCTTATATTTAAATGTTTTAAATCAGGAAATATAAAAACAATAAATACTTGCTATGATGACAACAGAAAGTTTGTTTAAGCTGTTCTTAAAAACAAACAAAAACTCTTTTTTTAAATATTGTATAAGGCCATAGGGGGGTCCAACATTTTTTTTTTCACAAAAATTAACTTTGGCTTTTATATGAAAGCTTTAAGTACAAACTACAAGCCAGTTTTTACTCGCCTCGACAACAAACTACTTTCGGCGGATTTTCGGCTCTTTAAAAACAATAAAAACAATTTGAAAATATTTATGACTTTTATATTTAATTTTTAATTTATCTGATGTACAACAATAGCGTAGGTAGTTATCATAAGCTAATACGTTTTATTTATTTTTACTTTAAGTACCAAGTATTATTTTCAAATGCTTTTTTGAATTTATCTGATGTACAACAATAACGTAGGTAGTTATCATAAGCTAATACGTTTTATTTACTTTTACTTAAAGTACCAACTAATACTTTCAAATTTTATTTTTTAATTGATATTATGAACAACAATAACGTAGGTAGTTATCATAAGCTAATATGTTTTATTTATTTTTACTTAAAGTACCAACTATTACTTTCAAATTTTATTTTTTTAATTGATATTATGTACAACAATAACGTAGGTAGTTATCATAAGCTAATACGTTTTATTAATTTTCACTTAAAGTACCAACTATTATTTTCAAATGTTATTTTTTTAGTTGGTCTGATGTACAACAATAACGTAGGTAATTGTCATAAGTTAATACTTTTTATTTACTTTTACTTAAAGTACCGACTATTATTTTCAAATGCTAAATTTTTTAGTTGGTCTTATGTACATTAGTACATTATTCACAATTTTTGTAATATTCATTTTCTTTTACTTGAAGTAGTATGTTTACCAACGAGTGAGAAACTATGTCAGCTTCCTACTGAATTCTGACAGTTCATAAGAAAAGTTATTAAAAAAATTTAAGTAAGAAACTAAAAAACATATTACTAAACAAACCCATCTTGAGAATTTGCAACATTTTAACTCTTCTGAAGTTTATTAATACGTTGTTTACAACTATCATTTAGCATTCTTTTTTTTCAGTCACTTAAAAACACTAATTAGCTATTATCACCAAAAATTCAGAAACCTACAATTAGCAGATCTTTTTGGTGCATAGTACCAGCAGTTTATCAAAAATTATTGATCAGTTTAAATTTATAATAAAAAACTTATGAAAAACAAACCCAGCTTGAGCTGTATACAGACGGTCCCAATACCCAAACTTGTCCATTGCGATTTGCAGCGAGTCGGCATCGTTTTTGTAAGCGTCGCAGTCGGGCGCGCACCCCCTCAACCTCTGTACCCTGTCTGTGTGAAAAGAAAATTTGCTGAAACTGCAAAAGCTCGTTTTTGCACAAAACAATAATTTTCGAGAGCGAGCTCTAGTGTTTTTTGCGCGAATATTTTTCACTGAAAACAATTTTTTCCTCGTACAAACTAATGCCTCGTTATGTTGCGCAACAGCATGCTTTTGAAACTTTGTGTGTTGTTCAAGGTTAAAATTTTAAACGGAAACTAACACTTATCGGCGCCGTCAACCAACATGCCCTCGCCAATCAGGCACTGATCGTTGCAGGCCACTGCTGTGATGTTTTCCTGCGACATTGGAACTTTGTTCTCTGTGACCTCCAGTCCCTGCATACACTGCGAGCCGAAACACAAGTGGGCGATGAAGAGGAGGACCAAAATTGCCAGCTTCATTTTAAACAAACAATAAAGTTCTGTTCGGAATAGTTTTTGCTTTGAATCAATTAACAAACTACTTAAAACACGTTTTATTTTAACCAAAATTGGTTGAAAACTTGACTTTGTTTCGAATCGGTTTAGTTTTTGGCTTAAAAGCTATGTTTTAAAGCATTTTATTTGTAAATAAAACGAGGTTGCAAATTATTTTTGGCTTTTTGTCGTAAAATAATTATATAGTTACATAAATTTTCTAGAAAATTTTCCAAAATCTAGATAAATACAATTCCTTATGTTTTTTATCTAAAGCGTCTATTAATAAAACTTATCTTATCTATGCTTAAATCTTAATTTTTAAGTTGTTGTAGCAAATAAATGTGTACAAATAATTTATTTTACTTATATTTTTAATAGATTCAAAACAAAATGATACTTATAAACTAACGATAAAAAAGAGTACTTATAATATGGGCGGGTGGGATGGTAAACAAAATCGAAAACAGCAGTACGAAGAAAGCGAAGCCTTCGAGGCATAAAAGCTGAAAGCAAGGTCGCACAATCGCGCGCAAAGCGCGCTGTTGTGCTCATTTTGCGAAGCAAAACCGAAAGAAAGCGGAGCTTTCTGAGGTTGGGACTTACAAAAAAAGCGAAGCTTTTGAGGCATGGAAGTTTAAGCTCACCGACAAAAGGAAGCTTTTTTTTTGAAATGCACAAATGGTGTGTATAAAATGTATCTAGAAAAAATAATACAAACGGCGTACAAGTATTCAATTTTTGGATCTTCAATTAATGGAGCTAAAACGATAAAAACAGCCGCTAAAAAGCAAAATGCAGGAATTGTCAACCAAACCTGTAAGTTTGTAACATTATTGTTCCTACTATCACTTTGTTATTGTTCTGTTTGTTGTACATTATTGTTCCGCGTGACCTCCAGTCCCTGCATACACTGCGAGCCGAAACACAAGTGGTCAAACAGTCTCCTTCCCCATCATCACCTCCGGACCCGCGTTGGTGGCTTCGGTTTGGGGGGTTTTGCTGTTCAAGGAAGTGTCGGTTGGTTGTTTGTTGGTTGTTTTCAAATAATTTATCATGTTATTTTTGAGTTTAATTACTAAAACTTTTTTTTTTGGATTATTTTTTTTAATTTCTGGATAAGGTGGGTTATGGATAAGGGTATAGATTAAAATAAATAAATGAATAATATGCTGTTCACACAAGTATCGGTTGATTGATTGTGCCGGTTGAAAGCTAGAAATTGAAAAAAGCTGTGTTTATAACAGGGTTGCCAAAAATCTGGGAGTACCTGGAGTTTGACAACTCAGGCAAAAAGAAAATCTGGAAAAAGCTAAAGTTTTAAACAAAAATTGCTAAAAAACGTGAATAAAAAAACTAGAATTTTAAGCAGTTATTGCATGTAAAAAAAAACACATTTAAAGTAGCATTTCAGTATCTTTTTAGTATTTGTTTTGCTGTTTTAGACAGTTTTGTTACCAAACAAATTTAATTTATTACTAGAAATGAAAAAAAAACTCGTACTTCGAAAAACCTATAATTTTTTTTAACCCTTGGCAACCCTGTAATTATTATTGATAACGAGAAATGAAATTTTTTACTTGTAGATGAAGTTTGTAAAACGAAGTGATTATACTTGGCATTAAAAATTTATCTGTTGTGTAGTTTTAAAGGTCTGTTTAAAAAAAAAAAAACTTTTTTAACTTTAGCTTTTTTTACAGGGTAAAAAGAATTTCCTGATAATGGCGATTGCTTACATGCTGACGATAACTGCTTCAGTTTTAGCAGGACTTTCCAAGTCTAAGTAGTGACCTTTTTTCTTTTCTTTTTTATAAGTAGTTAAACTAATTTGATAACAGTTTTGTGTGAAAACTTTTCGTTTTAATCAATTTTTCTAGGTTCTTATATAGTTTAATTATAATTTTTTTATTTTATAAAAGTTTATATCTCATTTTGAATTGTTGAACTTTGTCAAAGCCAAAATAACTTTTGTCTTATTGTTATTTCTAACAAGTCTAAAACAGTATTAAACTGTAATGTTGTTTTTTTAACAAACTTACTGCAAAGGTTGAAAAAGTATATCTTTTCAAGTCTTTAATAATACGTATTATATAAACATATTAAATTGAATAAATCATGAGTTTAACTTACAATCAGCGTTTTTAAAGTAAACATTTCGAACTTGAATATTTGTTTGTTTATATTGTGATTTGTTTGTTTGTCCTTGCAGCTTTAAATTATATTGCATTAAAAAAAATATTTGTAGCGTCAATGTACTGATTACACACTCAGTCATATCAAGTTTTCGTACAACATTTTTTTAAATAAATTGTTTTCTGTCCACAGACTTGATTTAAAAGTGTTAGTACAACCAATATATTTGTTAAACATTTTTTTCTTATTGTTCACAGCAGTTGGCTTCAACCTTTTCAAAAGCTGCGCACAATAAACTACTTTAAATTCTATTCACACTAGTCTATAAAATAAATTGTTTTATAACAAAACTTATTACTTGTTTATGTTTTGAACGACTTAATAGATTACTTTAAAAAAACTATTAATTTATGTTATGTATGGCTTAATATAGATATAAATAACAAAAAAAAAACTTCATTAAAAAAGTTATGTTACTGAGTTTACTGTGCACAGTAAAATAAATTATATGACACTGGTTTGTAGTGTTTTATTGCTTTGTTTGTGTAAGTATTTAGTTTCAATTTGTTAACTTTAAAACAAAACCATAAAACTAAAATACTGAGGTTTATCTTTTGTTTAAATTCATTAGTTTTTAAATTTATATACTTTTTTCAGATAAAAAATAAATTAATGACACAAGCTAGTTGTTTTTTTAATGAGTTTAACACAAAAATTTTGTTGTGTTCTAATGAAAAAACTTTACTTTTAAAACTGCTCTGTGGTAATGTAGGCTTAAACAATTTTTTTTTGCTGTAGCTTTTAAAATCCCGACGCCAATATAAAACATTGTAGTCAAATAAAACTTTAAGTCGGTGTTTTTGTTAATGCTTATGGGGTATAATAGTATATTAAACTGTGCGAAACAATTAATCCAAATTTGTTTAAAAAATTTTATTTTATAGTAGATACAAAATAGAAAATATTCAGTTATACAAGAAAATTAAAAAGTTGGAAAATTTTTCTTTTTAGCGTGTTGATTTATTTGAAAAGTTTCATTTAAAAAATATGATATTTGTTAGTAAACAATAAAAGTTTGTTTGCTTAATAATCTATATTACAAACTCTAACTTACTTAAAAGTAAAAAATCCTGAAGATCTCACTAAGTATTTTTATAAAGCTACAACTTAAATGCGTTATATCTGTTATTAGAGATATCGCTTACTTAAGCATTAATGTATATATTTCGAAAAAATATTTGAAAACTTTTCCATACAGAAGAAATAGTTAATACACAATTTTACAAGGATTAAAACAAATAACACCTAATTATACTTCAACTAAACTTATAAACAATTTGTTTAGTACTGGTCCATGTTAAAAATTTATAGATCAACTTAAAGAAATTGAAAACTTTTAGAATGGAATCATGCTCAAAAAAACATTTAAATTGAAATTTTAGGTAGCACAAAGATTTAAAGTATACTGAGTTAATATTTATTTAATTTTCGTATATTTAGTAGTTTACTTTATAGTATATTTTATTTTAACAGCCGTTCATTTTATTGCAATGAATGTCAAATAAATTGATGAAAGCTTTGTAAATGATAGTTTGGTTTATATTTCACTTGACAGTTGTTTATGAGGTATATAATAGCCTTTCTGATTGATGTTTAAAACTGTTTAACTGTCCGAAATAGTAGTGAATTAGCTCTTGTTCTGAATCTGGATACGGCTTACTTGATTTCATAAATAATATTAACATTTATGAAATATTGATAATTTAGTCTTTTAGGTTACACTAGTTTAAATTTAATACTTTTAACCTGTTCTAAAATATAATACTTTTGTATCACTAGTTTTTAGTTTGTTTTTTAACTTCAAATTATAAAAAGAGCAATTTGAACACAGCGTTTTTTGGCTAAAAAGTGCGTACCTATTTGGCATGTTACCCTATTAAATAGAATTATTGAAACTAGTTAGTGAAAAATTTATATATTTACAATTTTAAAGTGCAATTTTTTCTCTCCAAAAAGGGATTTAATTTATGAAGATTGTTTTTATCTCACAGTTGGTCTTCAAATAGTTTTTACAAACTTTAAATCTATTAGCAACAGCAACTAGTTTTTTTCTAGGGTGAAAATAGACATTTTGTTTAAACTTGATAATTTTTTAAAGGCTTACAACCAAGTTTTCAGTAAAGCTAGAAACCTAAATGTTTTCCATTTTGTTTTTTGTGTAATTCAACCACTGTTTTCCATTGTATAAAATTTTTGCACTTTTTAAAATAAAAGCTTTTAAATTAAGAAATGTGTATAGGTTGTACACTTTTCAGATTTTTATTTATACTACTCAAGTTATAAACCTTGGTGTGTATAAATAGTTAATGTTATTATCTATTTCTAATTCTTGTTAAAATTTTTTTATATTAGGTAAAGTTTGGGTCATATGGTTTTTTAATATAAAAAGATATGTATGTTGATTTTGATTTTTACTGAAAATTCTCTAATGTTCTTTGTTTAAAGAAACCAGTTGAGGACCTTTTTAGTAATTCATTTTACTCTTGATTTTTCTAGATAGTTTGAATTTTACAAAATATTGCTTGATTTCCCTCAAAGACACCAATAAAAATCATTAAAAAATTAAATTTGATTTACTTTTCAAAAATATTGTTTCAAATGTTTTTCAAACTATGGAATTTTTAATTGCAGAGCAAACCCTTTATTTTGAATTTTGTGTTTTTCTGAACAACCTAAAAAATGTGTAAATATGATAGCGTGTTTAGAACATTTTACTAATTTAAGTTCTTACAAAAGTTTAATTTATAGTGTTTTAAAATTACAGTTTTAACCAAACTCTCGTATTACTCAGTCGTTTGTAATAGTCTTATTTAGTCAACATGTTGCTGTTTACAAAAAAAATTAACGTATAAAAGAACCGAAATTTATGCTGTTAAATAACTTCTACGATAAAAGTACAAGTTAAAAAACAAATTTAAGTTAATAAATTATCGTTATGTTAGTACTTTTTAACTTGTTTCTATCGAAAACGTTTTCCTTTTTACTTTTACTATAAGTTTATACCACATCTAATACATTACTTTTATTTTGACGAGAACAAGCAAATAAAGTGACTGTTTTAAATATCTGAGAAAGTTAATAAATTTTATATTTGTTTACTATATTGTTATAAACTTTTTAGTTATAGTAATTTATCAAGTTTTTTCAACAAAACTATATGTGTTTTTGTAAACAATTAGTTTTTTTTATATTACAGTATTCATACTCATTATAGTACAAGTTATAAGCTTTTATAACAAATTATCATGTGCTGAAATTTTATATATAATAATAAAAATCAGGGTTTATGTTAAACGTATTAGATAAAAAAGAAAATACTTTAGGAGTTCGATTTAAGTTTAATAGAATTCCAGTAAGTGGGTATTTCCCTACAACTGTAATTGCACTCGAAAAGTTCGAGAAAGTAACTCTCTCTGGCACTAAAAATAACAAAAGAAAGTATAACTAGCAATTCAGAGACAAAATCACTTCAGTTAGCGATCAATTTTCAATTGAAAGCTGTTTTTAGAGTTGCAATACTTTAGTAAAAGCCTTTTTAATACCAATTGTTAGAGTTGTTTTACTTTGTTTGAGTTTTTTAATATAGATTTCAAAATTAGATTATTAGCATTTTAATAAAAAATTGTCTTAAATTAGGATTAGCAACTTTTCTAGTCTGTGGGTATTTGAAAATTGTACATAGAGTACAGTTCAAATTATTGATAGTAAAAATATATTTCTTTTAGTTTGCACAGTTTTTTTTTTTATAAGATAATTTTGCTGGTCTTACATAACTCACTCCAAGGCGTAAACTCTGTACTTGATGCGTTGAAAATAAATAAATTATAACATTTTATAGTTGACAACAAGCCGTTATAATCTAATAGCTAGCTTGATATCAAATAATCATAAAAATCAATTTACAGTAGATTATACCTTGAATTGCTAGAGAACGGTCACAACAAAAAATATAAAAGAATTCGATTAAAAGCTGGAGTTATCATAATAAAACAAAAAAACTTGCGTAGATTGATTGCAGCAGTATTTACTTTGTTTTTGTTTTACTTGAATAAATTTAAAAACATAATATTTAAGAAACTTGTGTGAATTTTTCAATTTTGAAATCTATAGTTTTTAATATAATAATTTGCTTTTATTATTTTAGTTTTAAGGTTAGAACTATCGTTGTTTACATTCTATATTGTAGTATGTAAGATTAAATTAGTCAAAAGATAAGTTTATAAAACAAAAGTATTTCAAAAGTTTGTCGGATAATTTTTAAAACTGGGCTAAATAAAAAGTTTAGCTCGTGATTATTTTAGTTTAATCAACAGTCGTTTTAGTTATAATCATTAATATTTGTTAACAAAACATAAAACCTCTAAATTTTGGTCTCACATAACCACTATTTATCAGCTTAATGAGGCTTTTAATAATATTAAAAACTAAGATTTTTATGCACAATTTACAATAGCTTGATATAAAACTAGGTTTAACCTTCCTTTGACTTTACTAAGCTGTTTTAGAAATTGCTGTATGAAAATTTTTCAAATGCACTCTTGAGACAACTAAAAATAAGTGTTAGTACTTAAATTAAGTTAAACTTCTGAAGTTGAACTTTATTTTAATTATCAATAAAACTTTCAAGTATTAAAACACTTTAAAACGTTTAATTACTGTTATTACTGTTTTTTTATTAAGATTTCTATAAGCTTTTAAGTGCATGTGTTCTTTTACAGTTTTGAATATGACAACTGGTTTATGTGAAAAGAGTTTCGAGCTAACTTTTTTGAGTTTGTGTAATAGTTTGTATAAAAAATAAGAGGGAGTATGTTTCTGTTTTCACATGATAATAAAAATGACGGTAAAATCCATGTTGGTAAAAATAATACTGTTTAAAAACTAGTGACATTTTAAGTACCACTTACAACTTAACATAAATATGTTTTTTATTTTTAAATGGTTTGTAAAACTTAAAGCTATTCGTATCTTAACTCTGACTATTTTTTTTAAAGTTAAATGAAATGTTAAACAAGGGTTTACAACTTATTAACTTAATTATCGGTATTTTTTTTTGTTTCTACTAAGTTTTTTATATCTTTGTACAACTACGTCATATTTAGTTTTAATATTTTTTATCTCAGCATTCAAAACTGTGTAACATTTTATTTAACGTTTGAAAAGCATCAGAGATAAGAATCGGAAATTTTTAAGTTCTGTAAAATTTTTTTAAATTTATATTTATGTTAAGTTGCAACAGGTACTTAAATACAACAAAGATCCTTCAGACAATATTATTGGTGACTTTTTAACTTAAAGCTTTTTATTGTTACACTATATCTGTTTTTGGGCTGAAAATAATTTTACTTGTCAATTAAAAGGAGGAAACTTTACCATTTTTAGTTTGATTATTACTAAATAAAGTTTTGCTGACTGTGATAAGCTCTTATAATCTACGCTGGAAAGAGTAGTAAAATTTGTTTTTATCAAAGTTTGGAAACAAAGTAAGATAAAGATCAGCTTTTTCAAACTAGATTACTTTTAGAAACTTTTACTTGTGTCCTTAACATTTATTTTATTCCTTAAGTATAAACTACTACAAAGTAAAATACTCTTTATGTTAAACTTAAAAAGTTAAACATAAATTTTAAGTTCATTTAAAGTAGATTATTTTATTAAGTAATAATGATTTGTTGCGAGGAATTTTACATACTAAAAAAATGAATGAAAGTTTATTCTTAACAAGTAACGGTTAATAAAACTTCTATTTCTATCACTTACTTTTGATGACTAAGATAAGTTTATAGCTTGTTTCAAACCTGTTTTTAATGTTTTAATAATTATAAACTAAAGTATGTATTAATAATTTCATTTGTTCGATCAATACTTCAGGCTTATTTTATGAGGTGACCAAAATTGTACTTTTTCAGCCAATATTCATGTTAACTTTTGCTTGTCTTTTATATAAAAATGTGAAAAAAGATTCAATTTATGTATACTTTTACTATTAATAGGTTTCACAGCCATCATTACAACAATTTAGCAAGTTTAGTTTTAATAATATTATTTTAAGTATGAGTTAGCTGTGATGAAACTGGTTACATGATAGTTCAAATTCCAACATTCAAATTCTTAGAAAAAAAAGTTTGTAAGGCCTAATCTCGAAAAGTATATTTTTAAAATAAAAAAACGGTTTTAAGTCTATTAATTATAACTATGGTATAAAAATTAAACTAAGTTTAAAACTATTACAAGTGAAATTTAAACATTACTAAAATAAGTATATTTTGAAACTTATTAGTCATATCTCTACAGATATTCAAAACTTTGCAAAATAAAAATAATGGTGAAAAGGTATCAATTATATTACAAACGTTTTTTTTAATATATTTTATTTTATAATTTGTAGCCATTTCTGAAAAATTTTAATAATTTGAATTGTTGGAATTTGAATTGTCAGAATTTGAATTTTCGTGCACCAAAAAAAATTATCTATCGTTTGAAGTTTATTTACAACTTTTTCTACTGATATTATTTAGTTATTTACTAAACGAATAAAAAGATTTAAAGGTACATATACTTGTGCGTATCTGGCTTTTCAAAAGCTATGATCAGTGCCGATATTTGGGTAAACAAAAATACCAGTGTTTTAGTGGTACAATAAAATAGTGTCAATGTAGTTTGTTAGATCTATGTAGTTTGTAAACTCTATATAAATTATTTGAATTAAATCAGCAATAAAAGTTAAAATATTGTTTTATCTAAAATTACATAGCAGTGTTTTTTATTTGTATAAACTATGAAACTAAAAGTAGCTACTTGATATATTAAATTAAATATCTAAAATTTTAAGATAGAATATTATTTTATTTAACCAAATCTAATATATAAAAACCTTATGAATAAACTTCTACTAAAGTTGTATTAGAGAATAATCTTTTCAATAAATGTATATTTTATTTACATGTTGATAAAATAGTCTTTTTTACTTTTTGAATACTGTTTTATCAAACAACTATATTTGAGTTAAAATTTTAAAATGGTTATAAAGCAAAAAAAAAAAATTAAGTTTTTACTTTCATTCAATTTGCAGTAAACTCAACATTAAGTATAATTTAATTTAAACAACACCACAAACACTAGTTTTGTGTTCGATTCTAGCTGTTCGAATGAAATTTTCAAATAAACAGCGCAGTGTGCTGGTTGTTCAAAATCACTTCAGTTAGCGATCAATTTTCAATTGAAAGCTGTTTTTAGAGTTTCAATACTTTATTAAAATCTTTTATAATACCAATTGTTAGAGTTGTTTTACTTTGTTTGAGTTTGTTAATTTAGATTTCAAAACTAGGTTATTAGCATTTTAATAAAAAATTGTCTTAAAGTAGGATTGGCAACTTTTCTAGTCTGTTGGTATTTGAAAATTGTACATAGAGTACAATTCAAATTATTTATAGTAAAAATATATATTTTTTTAGTTAGCACAAGTTTTTTTTTTTATAATATAAAATAATTTTGGTGGTCTTACATTACTCACTCCAAGACGTAAACTATGTACTTGATGCGTTGTAAATAAATAAATTATAACATTTTATAGTTGACAACAAGCCGTTTTAATCTAATAGCTAGCTTGATATCAAATAAGCATAAAATATCAATTTACAGTAGATTATACCTTGAATTGCTAGAGAACGGTCACACTAAAATATTTAAATAATTTTGATTAAATGCTGAATTAATCATAATAAAAAAAAGAAATTTAACTTGCGTAGATTAATTAGAGCAGTATTTACTTTGTTTTTGTTTTACTTGAATAAATTCAAAAGCATAATTTATAGGAAACTTGTGTGTAATTTATAAACTTCAAAACCTATAGTTTTTAATATAATAATTTGTTTTTATTATTTTAGTTTCAAAAGTTAGAACTATCGTCGTTTATATTCTATATTATATATTGTTTATTGAACGACAAAAAAAGCGCTCAAAATATTTTGTCTTAAGACTTGGTGCACGAAAAAGCCTTTTGGTTATCGAGTCGCACACCACGGATACCTTTTAATGTCTTGTCCAGGACTTTCTTATAGTATATAAGATTAAGTTAATCAAAAGATAAGTGTATAAAACAAAAGTATTTCAAAAGTATTTCGGATACTTTTTAAAACTGGGCTAAATAAAAAGTTTAGCTTGTGATTATTTTAGTTTAATCAACAGTCGTTTTAGTTATAATCATTAATTTTTGTTAACAAAACATAAAATCTCTAAATTTTGGTCTCACATAACCACTATTTATCAGCTTAATGAGGTTTTCGATAATATTCAAAACTAAGATTTTTATTCCAATTTACAAAAGCTTGATATAAACTAGGTTTAACCTTCCTTTGACTTTATTAAGTTGTTTTAGAATTTGCTTTATGAAAATTTTTCAAGTGCACTCTTGAGACAACTAAAAACAAATGTTATTACTTAAATTAAGTTAAATTTCTGAAGTTGAACTTTGTTTTAATTATCAATCAAACTTTCAAGTGTTAAATCACTTTAAAACGGTGAACTACTGTTAATACTGTTTTTTACTAAGACTTTATAAATTTTTAAATTCATGTTCTTTGACTATTTTGAAAATGACAACTGGTTTATGTGAAAAGAATTTCGCGCTAACTTTTTTGAGTTTGTGTAATATTTTGTATAAAAAAACAAGAGGGAGTATGTTTCTGTTTTCACATGATAATAAAAATGACGGTAAATCCATATTGGTAAAACTAATACTGTTGAAAAAATAGTGACATTTTAAGTACCACTTTCAATTTAACATATATTTTTCATTTTCAAATGATTTGTAAAACTTAAAGCTATTCGTATCTTATCTCTGATTCTTTTTTAAAAGTTAAACGAAATATTAAACAAGAGTTTACAATATATTAACTCAACTATCGGTATTTTTTGTTACTACTAGCATGTTTTTATAACTTTTTACGACTACGTCATAGTTACTTTTAATATTCTTTATCTCTGGATTCAAAACCGTTTAACATTTCATACAACTTATGAAAAACAATCAGAGATAAGAATCAAAAAGCTTTAAATCTACAAAATTTCTGAAAATTAAATTTATATTTATGTTAAGTAGCAACTGGTACTTAAATATAACAAAGTTCCTCCAGACAATAGAATTGGTGACATTTGAACTTAAAGCTTTTTATTATTACACTATATCTGTTTTTGAGCTGAAAACAATTTTACTTGTCATTAAAAGGAGCAAACTCTACCGTTTTCAGTTTGATTATTACAAAATAAAGTTTGCTGACTGTGATAAGCTGTTAAATTGACGCTGCAAAATGTGTTTTTTATAAAAATTTGGAAACAAAGAAAGATAAATTTTAGGTTTTTTAAACTAGATTACTTTTAGAAACTTTTACTCGTATCCTTAATATTTACTTTATTCTTTAAGTATAAACTACTACAAAGTAAAAGACTTTGTAATAAGTCTTTTAAAAGTTTTTTCAAAATGGATAAGCCGATGTACTGTTCTTGTACTGTTGTAATTCATTAGCCTCTTTGTTATTATCCAACGCATACCTTATTTCAGTAACATTTGTAAATACTTCAACAATTTTTAAATTAAATCATTTTAAGAATGAGAAATTATAAACAAAAAATAAATGGAATCCGGATACGGCATACTTGATTTTATAAATAATATTAACATTTATGAAATATTGATAATTTATTCTTTTAGGTTACACTAGTTTAAATTTAATACTTTTAAGTTGTTCTAAAATATAATACTTTTGTATCACTAGTTTTTAGTTAGTTTTTTAACTTCAAATTATAAAAAAAGCAATTTGAACACAGCGTTTTTGGGCTAAAAAGTGAGTACCTATTTGGTAGGTTACCGTATTAAATAGAATTATTAAGGCTAGTTAGTGAAAAAATTATTTATTTACGACTTTAAAGTGAAATTTTTTCTCTCCAAAAAGGGATTTAATTTATGAAGATTGTTTTTATCTCACAGTTGGTCTTCAAATAGTTTTTACAAACTTTAAATCTATTAGCAACAGCAGCTAGTTTTTTTTCTAGGGTGAAAATAGACATTTTGTTTAAACTTGATAATTTTTTAAAGGCTTACAACCAAGTTTTCAGTAAAGCTAGAAACCTAAATGTTTTCCATTTTGTTTTTTGTGTAATTCAACCACTGTTCTCCATTGTATAAAATTTTCGCACTTTTTAAAATAAAAGCTTTTAAATTAAGAAATGTGTATAGGTTGTACACTTTTATAATCTTCCGTTATAATCTAATAGCTAGCTTGATATAAAATAATCAAATTACAAAATAAGCAAATAAATTTTTCAAACTGGCACTAAAAATAACAAAAGAAAGTATAACTAGCAATTCAGAGACAAAATCACTTCAGTTAGCGATCAATTTTCAATTGAAAGCTGTTTTTAGAGTTGCAATACTTTAGTAAAAGCCTTTATAATACCAATTGTTAGAGTTGTTTTTACTTTGTATGAGTTTGTTAATTTAGATTTCAAAATTAGATTATAAGCATTTTAATAATTAATATTAATAAATAATCAACTTTTCTAGTCTGTGGGTATTTGAAAATTGTACATAGAGTAAATTCAAATTATTTATAGTAAAAGTATATATTTTTTTAGATTGCACAATTTTTTTTTTATAAAATAAAATAATTTTGCTGGTCTTACATTACTCACTCCAAGGCGTAAACTATGTACTTAATGCGTTGAAAATAAATAAATTATAACATTTTATTGATTATTTTAGTTTAATCAACAGTCGTTTTAGTTATGATCATTAATATTTGTTAACAAAACATAAAATCTCTAAATTTTGGTCTCACATAACCACTATTTATCAGCTTAATGAGGCTTTCAATAATATTAAAAACTAAGATTTTTATGCTTAATTTACAATAGCTTGATATAAAACTAGGTTTAACCTTCCTTTGACTTTACTAAGTTGTTTTAGAAATTACTGTATAAAAATTTTTCAAATGCACTCTTGAGACAACTAAAAATAAGTGTTAGTACTTAAATTGAGTTAAACTTCTGAAGTTGAACTTTGTTTTGATTGTCAATCAAAGTTTCAAGTATTAAAACACTTTAAAACGTTTAATTACTGTTTTTTTATTAAGATTTCTATATGTGTTCTTTTACAGTTTTGAATATGACAGCTGGTTTATGTGAAAAGAATTTCGCGCTATTTTTTTTGAGTTTGTGTAATAGTTTGTATAAAAAAATAAGAGGGAGTATGTTTCTGTTTTCACATGATAATAAAAATGACGGTAAAATCCATGTTGGTAAAAATAATACTGTTGAAAAACTAGTGACATTTTAAGTACTATAACTTAACATAAATATGTTTTTTATTTTTAAATGGTTTGTAAAACTTAAAGCTATTCGTATCTTAACTCTGATTCTTTTTCAAAAGTTAAATGAAATGTTAAACAAGTTGAAAACTTTTAGGATGTAATCATGCTTAGAAAAACATTTAAATTGAAATTTTAGGTAGCACGAAGATTTAAAGTATACTGAGTTAATATTTATCTAATTTTTTGTATATTTAGTAGTTTATTTTATTGTATATTTTATTTTAACAGCCGTTTATTTTATTGCTTTGAAAATGTAAAACAAATTGATGAAAGCTTTGTAAATTATAGTTTGGTTTATATTTCACTTGACAGTTGTTTATGAGGTATATAATAGCCTTTCTGATTGGTGTTTAAAACTGTTTAACTGTCCGAAATAGTAGTGAATTGGCTCTTGTTCTGAATCCGGATACGGCTTACTTGATTTCATAAATAATATTAAAATTTATGATATTTTGAACTTTTAGGTTACACTAGTTTAGATTTAATACTTTTTAAGTTGTTCTAAAATATAATACTTTTGTATCACTAGTTTTGAGTTTGTATTTTACCTTCAAATAATAAAAAAAGAAATTTGAACACAGCGTTTTTTGGCTAAAAAGTGCGTACCTATTTGGCAGGTTACCGTATTAAATAGAATTATTAAAGCTAGTTAGTAAAAAAATTATTTATTTACAACTTTAAAGTGCAATTTTTTCTCTCCAAAAAGGGATTTATTTATGAGGATTGTTTTTATCTTACAGTTGGTCTTCAAATAGTTTTTACAAACTTTAAATCTATTAGCAACAGCAGCTAGTTTTTTTTCTAGGGTGAAAATAGACATTTTGTTTAAACTTGATAATTTTTTAAAGGCTTACAACCAAGTTTTCAGTAAAGCTAGAAACCTAAATGTTTTCCATTTTGTTTTTTGTGTAATTCAACCACTGTTTTCCATTGTATAAAATTTTTGCACTTTTTAAAATAAAAGCTTTTAAATTAAGAAATGTGTATTGGTTGTACACTTTTCAGATTTTTATTTATACTACTCAAGTTATAAACCTTGGTGTGTATAAATAGTTAATGTTATTATCTACTTCTAATTCTTGTTAATTTTTTTTATATTAGGTAAAGTTTGGGTCATATGGTTTTTTAATATAAAAAGATAAGTATATTGAATTTGATTTTTACTGAAAATTCTCTTATGTTCTTTGTTTAAAGAAATCAGTTCAGCACCTTTTTAGTAATTCATTTTACTCTTGATTTTTCTAGATAGTTTGAATTTTACAAAATATTGCTTGATTTCCCTCAAAGACACCAATAAAAATCATTAAAAAATTAAATTTGATTTACTTTTCAAAAAAATTGTTTCAAATATTTTTCAAACTATGGAATTTTTAATTGCAGTGCAAACCCTTTATTTTGAATTTTGTATTTTTCTGAACAACCTAAAAAATGTGTAAATATGATAGCGTGTTTAGAACATTTTACTAATTGAAGTTCTTACAAAAGTTTAATTTATAGTGTTTTAAAATTACAGTTTTAACCAAACTCTCGTAATACTCAGTCGTTTGTGATAGTCGTTTGAAAAGCATCAGAGATAAGAATCGGAAATTTTTAAGTTCTGTAAAAAATTTTTAAATTTATATTTATGTTAAGTTGCAACAGGTACTTAAATACAACAGAGCTCCTCCAGACAATAGTATTGGTGACATTTTAACTTAAAGCTTTTTATTATTACACTATATCTGTTTTTTGGCTGAAAATAATTTTACTTGTCAATCAAAGGAGAAAACTTTACCATTTTTAGTATGATTATTACTAAATAAAGTTTTGCTGACTGTGATAAGCTCTTATAATCTACGCTGAAAAGACTAGTAAAATTTGTTTTTTATAAAAATTTAGAAACAAAGAAAGATAAATTTTAGATTTTTCAAACTAGATTACTTTTAGAAACTTTTACTCGTATCCTTAATATTTATTTTATTCCTTAAGTATAAACTACTACAAGGTAAAATACTCTATAATAAGTGTTTTAAAAGTTTTTCAAAATAGATAAGCCGATGTACTGTTAAAAATATTTTTTTTTTAATCGAGTAATATTAAGTTTTTAAACGTTACTCAAGATACCATTTTAGACTTGTTTAAGACTCGTGTATATATTTAAATAAGTTTAAAGTACATATGGCTGTGTAGGTCTCTAACAAATAAATGTTGATTATATGACTTAAACTACTTAAAACTATAAAATTAAACTAATTAACTATTGTGCTTTAGTGGCTTTTAAATTATTAAGGACTTTCAAATTTCAAATTGTTTTTTTTTTCATAATTATTATTAATTGTTTAAAAACGACGAAGTTTTGTACAAACTTTAATATGATTTGTCTAAATTGGAGCTTATTTTGTTATTAAGGTACCAAGTTGTTGTTTTTTATCCTAAAAAATTTAAAAATAAAACAATAAAGAAATATGTTTTTAAACCGTTTTAACTTTGTTTTGTTCAATTGCTATGAAAAGTAGATTTGGAAAACTTTTAACTAGTATACTTTTTTTTATTCTTTTTGTTTTTGCTGCGTGTTGTGATGCTCAGTTTTTTTTAAATGTTTTGTTTAAAATTATAAGTTTATGAAAGGTTTTTTGTTCGTTATATACTATTATAGTTTATTCCTACTAGTTTTAGAACAGAACACTGTGTGTGTATTTTTTATGTTTAAAATAACCTTTTAGACTTTCTCATATATAAACAAGATATATTTGTGTTATACAAACGAAGATTATAAAATTACGTTTTAATATGATTATTTTCCTTAAATTTTGTATTAGTTATATCTCAGCACTTCGAAAATAAAATACTGAATCTTAAGTAAAGCCTAAGTCTATCATCTTGAAATTTGATCAAATTTCATAATAAATACAAAAATCAAGCAAAACTATAATTTTTTTTATCCTATTAAATTAAAATAAACTTTCATTGTGTTTTATCATCTTTTCAAACTGTTTGAGAAATTATAGGTTTTTTTAAATTATGTTTCTTTACGTTTATGTACAAATTTTTGTTTTGTTATGAGTTTTCGATCACAAACAAGCATCGAAAACGAAATTAAAATATTTAATTAGCCTCTTTGTTATTATCCAACCCTTACCTTATTCCCGTATCATTTGTAAATACTTCAACAATTTTTAAATTAAATCTTTTTAAGAATGAGACATTATAAACAAAAAATAAATGGCTGTTTTGTTTTAAAATTGAAAGGTAAAGTTCTATAGACAAAAATCTAAATAAATCTTAATTGTTTTTAGTACTACTGACATCTAACTTACGAACTTACTTTGTTTTGGAAATTTTAAATACTTGATGGTGAAACACGGGTACTTTGAGGGTAATACCCAGTTGAAATAACAAATTCTTGTCATGTTGAATTGAACTTTTATAAACTATGGGCTGGTATTTAATTGGTAGAAAATTTATCAAACCATAAATATTTACTAGCATAATAGTTAGGTCATAATAAGTTTTACAGCTACAGTAAGCTTTTTGACCTCGGGTAGATTTTAACCTAAAATACACAAGAAATCCACTCATCTAAAATGGAAAAGTTCTAAGTATTGCAAGTAAGCGATATTATGTGTAAATTATACAACAATAATAGATATTTTAACTTCAGAACAACCTAAAGTGTTTGAAGAAATATTTTATAATATTTATTACTTATTATCAAAAGTCTTAATTGTTAAAAAAATGACATTTTAAACTACAATTATAAAATTCAAAGTGATAACTCAACAATTTTGTTAAATTACTTGAGTCTAACATTGGGGATTGTTTTTATCTCACAATTAGTTTTTAAATAAACTTTACAAATTAAAAAAGCCATTAACAATAGCAACTAGTTTTTTTCTAGGATATGAATAGAAACTTTGTTTAAATTTTATAATTTATTAAAAGTTTACAACTAAGTTCTCAATAAAGTTAGAAGTAAGCTTTAATAAAAACAAGAAAATTTTATTTTTAATATTGTTGTTTGTGTAGTTCAACCACTGTTTTCCATTGCTTATTTTCTTTTACTTTTTAAATATAAAAGTTATTTGATAAAAAAAACATATAGGTTGTACACTTTAAAAATTTTTATTTTTAATACACAAGTTATAAACCTTGGTGTGTATGAACAGTTGATGTTATTATTTATTTTTAATTGTAAATAAAATTTTTTTTTATAAAGGGTAAAATTTGAGACATATGTTTTTTACAAGAAAAAAGATATGTATTTTGTGTGTAATTTTTATTCTAATGTTTAGTTTTTAAAGAAATCAGTTCAGGTCCTCATTTAGTAATTAATTTCACTATGAATTTCTCTAAATAGTTTGAACTTTACAAAACATAACTGGATATCCTTAATAAAATTAAAAAATAAACATTAAAAAATGAAACTCAATTTACTTTTGACAGAAATGTTTCAATTACTTTTTTAAACCAAAGACCTTTTTAAAGTTTAGTACGAACCTTTTAAATTAGTTTTTGTATTTTTGTAAATAATCTAAATAGTATGTAAATATTATAAGAGTTTTAAGAACATTTTAAAGATTGAAATTATTTAAGTTAATTAATGGTGTTTTAAAGGTACAGTTTTTGCAAAAATCTTATCAATTTAAAATTAAAGGTTTGCCAAAAAACCTGATATCCTGAAAAAACATGAAGTCCTGGAAAAACCTGAAATTTGATACTTTAGGTTAAAAAAACCTGAAAAAACCTTGAGTTTGAGAAATTAAAGAAAAACCTGGAATTTTAAACAAAAATCAATAAACAAAACTTTTAATTTTGAACAATTTTACTTGTTAGGTAATTAAATTTATATATAACACAAAAAATCTAATCCATAGATTGAAATGTTAATCAAAAACACATTTAAAGAAACTTGACAATAAATTTTGAGGTTGTTGTTTTAAGACAGTTTTCAACTAGAGTTAAGTTTTAAGACCTTTAACTTAATCTTATTCCAGAAAAAGACCCAAAAACTAGTACTTTTGAAGACCTGAAAGAAGTTAAGAAAATCTGGAAAAAAAATCTTTAAAAAAAATTAGCAATTCTGCATTAAGAAAAGATTATAATTAAAAAAAAGGTTTTTGAATATATAAAAAAAATCTGTCAAAAAACATGTTTTGATTGTTGTTTTAATTAAAGGATTCTTCAGGGTTGCCGCACACTCAGGGAACCTCAGGGAATTTTCAAACTGTAGAAAATCTCAGGGAAACTCAGGGAATTTTGGCATTTTTCTTTTAACTCAGGGAAACTCAGGGAAGTTTTGATTTTTTCTCTAAATTTCAGGGAAGTTTTTGAAAATCTCAGGGAAATTTTTTTCTAGATCTAGAATGAGGTTTAGTTAATCCAGTTTCAATATTTTGTTCAAAAGTAGTAATTATTATTATTTAAGTGGTTATTTAGAATTTTTTTAGCCTTGCGGCTAGTTCTTCAATATTCTTAGTATTAACATTGTAGTTTTTTTAAGTTTTTAATTTATATTTACTTAAGTAAAATCAAACAGTTTAGAGAAATGAAAGTTGTTGTTAACTATTTATTGAAAAGTTCCAATAAACTTTTTATTTTTAGTTACTTATGTAGTTTAAAAAACACTATTTTGTACTATTAGTTCTTATTTTTTAAATAATAAAGTTATTTGTTATTTGTTTACAACTACTTGTTTTCAGTAAAAAAAATTATAAATTCATGTGAAATTATTATTATAGTATAATTAAATTTTGTCAGTTAAAATGTCAAACAAATTAAACTTTATTCTTTTATGTAGAAAGTTAACTAACAAGTCTACACAAAGTTGTGCAAAAACTTAGTTTTTAATTTTTAATTGGTTTAAACCTTTTAAGATTGAGTTTTTGAAAACAGTTTTTTTCATAAATTTAATGCAGAAGCATACACATACAACCTTCCTTTTATTATTAAAAAATAAAAATGAGAATGAGGTATTAATAATTTGTGTTAGAAGAGAAAAAAAAAATTTAAGATTTGAAAAATACTCAGGGAAACTCAGGGAAATTTAAGGTTACTCAGGGAAATTTTTGGTCACTCAGGGAAGATTTTTTGGCTCAAAGAGTGGCAACCCTGAAGTTAACTAACAAGTTTACACAAATTTGTGCAAAAATTTAGTTTTTAATTTTTAATTGGTTTAAACCTTATAAGATTGAGTTTTTGAAAACAGTTTTTTTCATAAATTTAATGCAGAAGCATACACATACAACCTTCCTTTTATTATTAAAGAAAAAAAATGAGAATGAGGTATTAATAATTTGTGTTAGATGAGAATTTTTTTTTTTTAATTGAAAAATACTCAGGGAAACTTAGGGAAATTTAAGGTTACTCAGGGAAATTTTTGGTCACTCAGGGAAGATTTTTTGGCTCAAAGAGTGGCAACCCTGATTCTTTTATAAAAAAAAGGAAATTACTAATTTAAAACCATAAGTTTTTTTTAAGTGTTATAGAATTCTATACAATAATGATTTTTTAAATCTTAATTTGAAATTTTTTACCAATCACTAAGTCATTAAGAATATAGCCAGCAATCAAAAAATGTCAAGTTTCTTTTTTATAAAAAATGCTTTTTGTTTTAAATTTCTTGGCTTTCAAACTAATGTTTACAAGTGTTTACTTAACTAAAAAGTTGTTAAAGAATAACACCTAAAGGATTAAAAGCGTTAATTTAAAATAACAAACATTAAAAGTATGTTTTAAATGAACCAGGTTGTAATCATACCAAAAAACATTAAGCGTATAATTAAAATTTAAAACAAATACATATTATACTGTTTTTATGCTACATACACAAATTTAAAAAATGTTAGTTATTTCTGTTGTAGTTTTAAAGTTTTTTCGTATGAATTATTTTTTCAATTTTCCTATTAAATGAAAAGGTTTTACTAAATCAGCTTGTATCTAACAGTTTGAAACTTTTTTTAGCTTATCATTAATTAACTATAATGTTACTCTTTCTAAATTTACATAAAAAAATTGGCTTATTTCTAAATGTCCTAAATTTTTTCATCCCCTTCAGTAAATGTTATATTATAACTATTTTTTAATTTACAAAGATTTAAGTATTAGATGTAAGCTGAGTTAATAACTTTTTTTTAAACATTTGTAAAAAAAGTTCATTAAAAACGTTTTCTACCAATTTTCTTTTAACTTTTTAAGCAAATTTAAAAAGAAAAGTTGATTATTCATTTACAAAAATGGCGTCGCCTTCTGATTCCAAAAAAGATCCTGAAGTCGGAATGTATAAAAGAGAGACTGGGAAAGTTTTATCATTATTGCAACAAGCAAAGGCAATAGCTAAATTGGCTAACCCGGACTTTTACCCGGACTTTGATTTCTCGAAAACGACTTTTCCGCTTCCCGAGCCGCTAGATTCCAAACACGACCTGATGTCGGCAACGAAGAAGGCCATCCCCGCACTCTTCAACTCGCAGGCGTCCGTTGCCGTTTCTCATATCATCAGAGTGGCTTACTCTTTGTCAATTGAAGGTTCTACGGTCCGTGAGAGATCCAAGAAGGTTGTTGAAGACCTAAAGGCCAGTGCAAGCGAAAGCAAGCCTTTGGAATTAGAAGTTGACGCAACTTCAGATTCACAACATTGCGGTCCGCTTCTTGATGCCCTGACGGAGGAAAATCTTTTGCACCACGTTTTTGGGATAATCAACACGCTTTCGCTGCTGGTCAAAATGGACGAGCCCGCTTTCAAGAACTACGCTGAGAGAAGATTCAAAAGCGTGGCTAGAGCGAACGGACTCGCTGCCCTTACAAATCTATTCCCGCCATCTTTGACAACTCAAACAATCTTCAGCTTAAAAAACGCTGTAAACCGTGGCCCTGAAACCTGTAAGCAGATGTACCTCCTCTACCTCGTGCAGCTCGACGCCCCTTCGACGAGGAAGAGCGCCGAGGCCTTCGGAGCGTCGCGACTGACTTGCCACACGATGATCCTGGCGTCCCTGTTCGTTCAGACCTGCGACTCGTTGAACTGGTAGCCCGGCAAGCTGTTGAAAGCGCTCGACTACTGGCCGTTCGAACGCGGAAGCAGAAAAGTGAACGAGTTTCTGAAGATCCTCAACGGCAAGAAGACGTTGGTTGGAAGGTACTCAATTTTATTGTCGGGAATCCTGCCTTACAATTGCAATTATTCTTCAAGCTATCTAACCGTCAAGGAGAACCCTGATATTATTGAAATGCTTAAAAAAATCAACATTCGGTGCGGCAACGACAGCGTCTCCGGGATAAGAGGCACGAAGCGAGCTCATCGGATCGACACGAGACTCGTCGAGATGATTGTGGCAAGGAGGGAACGAGGAGTTAAGAAGGAGATCACTCTGTTTTCCAGTTACGAGCTGTGAAAAAAGGATCTTTGATATAAATCTTAAACTTGTTCGTAGATAGCTTAAACATGTAAAAAGTAGTTTTTATGCTGTGTAGGTTTATAAATAAAAAAGTTAGTAGTTATCTTGTTGTTTTACGGTTGACAACTGTTTAGTTTAAAATAAGTCTAAAAAATTTTTAAAAAGAAGTCTTTGTTTTAAAACTAATTTAGTTGTTGCTCATCTGGTTTCATTAAACTGTTCTACTAGTACCGTTTGTTTTATCATATATTTGAAATTTAAATTATAAGTATTCTGTTACGAAATAGTTTAAAATTGTTTATGTTGGGAGTTGTATACATATTTTAATATTATTATTATTGAAGTTAATTGTGCGAAGATGGACTCTGGCATTAAAACCTGAGCCGCTTAAACAATACACACGAAAAAAGAAACAAACAAGCAACATTCAATAAAAATTGAATAACTAAACATAACATAGTAAAAAATTACAAACAAATAGTCCTGTATGATCAATTATAACCTAGTATGCACAAAAAACAAAACGAAATAAATTCACACACAAAAACTTATGCATTGACTATAAAAGATTACACATTTACAAAAATTATATATAACAACTTATAATCTGTAGGGGGAAGGCGTAGGGAAGAAAAAAATATTCTTAGTGATACTAATATTTTGAAATTAATTTTTATTCGATAATCACTGTATTTTACTCGTGTTTACATTTTTTAAATCTTTTTTTTTTGTTTTAATCAAAAATGTTCCACCCTCCCACACGAAACCACATCCTGCGGTAACCTATTCCACATATTTATTGCTCTGCAGAAAAAAGGATTTTGAGACTAACTGTTATTAAAATTATATTTACATTTTATTTTTTTATCATTTCCTCTCAAATTATAATTGGTCTAAGAAAAAGCAAAAAACTGATGAAAAATTCTTTATATTTACCATTAACAATTTTAAAAAGTGTTATCAAGTCAAAATGTCATCTTCTATACTCTAGAGACTCCAATCTGAACTTTACCAATCTATCTTTGTATGAGGTATTTGAAATGTTGCATCTATTACAAACAAAACGGGTAAAATTTCTCTGCACAGACTCAATCCTAATAATGTCTTTTTTTAAATAGGGGGACCATATTGGGGTATTGTATTCGAGTTTAGGGCGAACTTAATTTTTAAATAATTTAGTAAGAATACTAGCAGAAGTGATCTTGAAAATTTTAAGTATTTG
This sequence comes from Thalia democratica, assembly GCF_965202585.1. Lineage (NCBI taxonomy): Eukaryota > Metazoa > Chordata > Thaliacea > Salpida > Salpidae > Thalia > Thalia democratica. Next base: position 20,951,942 of record NC_139173.1, on the reverse strand, counting down.
ATACGATGAATTTTGAGCAATTTTATATAAATAATTTACATGTTCGTTCTATTTTAGATTTTCAGATACATGTATTCCTAAGTCTTAAAAAATTTTTCTTATATTTTAGTTTTATTAATTAAAAGGTTAATAGGGAAAAGTTTATATTTTGATGGTTAGAACTTGGCATTTTTTTGGATTTAAATCAAGTTTTCTTGTTTTTAGCCATTCGTGAATATTATCTAATGTTAATTGTACAGAAGTTTCTGACTTGCTAAATACTTTTGCGTCATCTGCAAATAGACTTATTTCGCTTTGAATTTGAGTATTAAAAGTAATATCGTTTATGTAAATTAAAAAAAGAAGAGGACCAATGACTCCACCTTGTGGTACTCCACTGTGAATTTTCAGAGGATCTGATAATGTGTTGAGTACACTTTGAGTCCTACTATTAAAAATTCGTTAACCAATTCACTTAGTTATCATCAAAACCATATTGAGTCATAATTTTTTATAATCTAATATGTGACACAGAGTCAAAAGCTTTTTTGATGTCAGTATAGACCACTGTGACTGATTCATTGTTCAAGTAAGTTATTAAGCAAGTATGTAAACATGTCAGTAGTTGAATTCCTGGTGATCGGTGGGGAACAATTGTTTTGGTGTTAATAAATTAAAGTCCAAGAGGTGATTAAATGTTTTTTTAAAAATAATGTGTTCAAAAATTCGGGAAAACGTACTGGTTAAGGATATTGGCCTATAATTTAATGGGTCGTGCTTGATACCTTTTTTTGTATACTGGAATTACATAAGATGTTTTCCGTTGTTTAGGTATTTCTGACAATGCTAGGGAGCAATTAAAAATTAATGATAAAGGAAAAACTAATGACGTATAGTATGCCTAATTAAACGTACGGTCCGGATCTCAGAATAAAAATGACTGGCTTTCCAATTTGAAAAAAATTAAAGTGGAATTCGGCCCGCGAAAGACAAAACTGCGGCTAGCGAACAATACTGTATTAAAAGTTATTTAAACTAATTAACAATTTTTAGTGGGAACTTAAAGCATCATAGTAAAAAGTTTCCTAGAAAGATAATGCTACTTTAAAATATTATGACGTCACAATTGAAATTTTATTTAAAATCTATTTCAGCTGGGCAAAAAAGAGCATTTTTTGTTAAGGAAACTTTTTTATCTTTCAGTGTTATAAATTCAACATTCATTATTCAAAGTTTATCAAATAACCAAAACAAAGTTAATAAACAACGTTTTTAATGATATTCTAAGATTTTTTTTCTTCTCTTTTTTTTTCATGGGGTTCACAGGAAACCAGTCAAAACACGCCCCTGCTATGCTATCTAAACATTTAATCATTTTTATGTTGCAAAGTCTATAAAGAAATAAAAGAATATTATATTTTAACGTCTTGTCCTGGACAAGACGTTAAAATGTATCCAAATGGTGAGCGACTCGATAACCGAAAGGTTCTACGTGCACCAGGTCCTACGACCAAATATTTTGAGCGTCTTTTTTTTGTCGTTTAATAAACTATAACTACAATACATTAACATAAGTAAAACAACGTTAGCTATTAAGTAAAACAGTTATAATCAAATTACATAACTTAGTTTGATTTATCTTAACAAAGTATAAAAATGTATTATAGATGAAGTTAATCTAAAATAAAAAGTTTACATAGTTTATTTACCAGACATCCATAACACTTATCCAATGTGCGTTTTACATTGTACAATTACATAATAAAGTTAACCAAAATTAAAATAAGTTTTTCAGTTGATAAAAAAAAAGTTATTAATATGATCTATTGTGTTTTAATCTTTAAAGTTGTTTATAACTAGAATAAAGCAATATAAATTATATCATCATAATATATATTCAACATTATATTGATAGCTGTAAAAAAGTATTTGTTAATGAAATTTTGACGAATTAGTATATTTTTTTAATTTTTAAGATTTTGTACATAAACACGATAAAAAATAATATTTTACAAGCTGTTTAAACGTTAACAGTTTTAATATGATCAAAAACTTTATGACGAACATAGGTTGTTGTTGTCTACTATAAAACTTTAGTCGGATAGTTTTAAATTGTCTGAAAGAATGTATAAAAAAGCTAATTAAGTAGAAGATATTTTCAAGTGAAACTACTTATGTAAAGTTGTAGACAAACAAATTTGACAAAAAAAGTAAACTCAAAACATACACAATGGGAAAATAGAGTTAAGTTTAATTTATAAGAGTTAAGTCTGCTAGTGACCAACTAAAGTAGTTAGTTATATTTTTTTATCATTCAAAACTTTATGTTATTAATAACAGCTGTTAAAAAGACTATTACTGGAGCATCTTTATGTTATAAGCTTCTTCAAATTTTGAACAACGACTCAGACATAAATTCTTTAGTACTTTATATAATTGATTAAAACTAAAGTACTAGTTTTAAATTAAGGTTGTTAAACAAAGGATGCAAAGAATATTTTAAAACAGTTAAATGATAAGTCAATTCTAATGATTTCATATATAACATTTTAAAGTTGAAACGCTTTTTATCTATATCTTTAACACACTTTGTATTTAATTTCTGAAAAAAGTATTTATTATAATTAATACAAACAAAAATTTAAGTGTTTTACATAACATATAACTGTAATTAGTACAGTTTACTTACTTTATAAAACAAGTTTACAATTTTAATAGTTAAGTGAAGCATGATAGTTTATCTAAAGTTTAAATAGATAAAAAAAAATTTATAATCTTCCAGTAAAACCTTAATCTAAATAATAACTACTTTTTCAATTATATTGATTAAAAAATTGCTACTCAAACTTGTAATGTCGAAAATTATTAACAGTAGATCCATTTTGTTTTCACTCTTATTTGTATATTCTTTTATACATTTCAACAACGACTTGAGCACAACAGGAAACTATTTTTCTCGCACTCTTGCGTTTACAAAAAGCAACGTCAGCACAACAACGAACGAAGTCAAAGCAACACCACAAAGTGCTCCAGTCGATCCTTTTTGCGAGACGCGGACTGTCTTTAATACGAGCCAGCTCAAAACTTTTTTGAAACATTTTCACAACAACACTAAGCTTTACTACGGTCAGAACGGAGGGCCGTTTGTAACTGAAAACGAACCTTTTCCCAAAAAGATACCTGAATGCAACCTTAAAAATATCTACATTAGTTTTAACGAGTCTGGTAACGGCTCGATCAGTCTGGAAAGCTACAGAGAAAACCGCATCAGAGAGTTTGAAAGTGAAAACTCCGTGGCGATCAACGAAAAGGTTTTTTGCAAAAACAAAAGGTGCGTCCTGCAGCCATACCCGAAAACCGTAAAAAGGCCCGAACCGGAGCAGTTTGTGAAAAACGCTAAAAAAGAAATAGACGAGCGGGCCGTAAACGCGGAATTGAAACGGATCAAAGACGACGGTCTGCAAAAAGGCGACGACGACCTGGAAAACCTGGACTTTTTAAATCGGTACTTGAAAAGTGAGAAAAATTCGGAGTTCAAAGTGCCGAACCTGATCCACTACATGTGGTTTTCCTGCCACGAGTACAAAATTTCCACCTACTTGTGCATGCTGAGCGCGCTGAAAATTCAAAACCCGGAGTTCATACTGATCCACGGCGACTGCGAGCCGAATGGCAAGTACTGGGACCTTTTCAAAGCGGCAGCAGGACAAAAGCTCAAATTGGTCAAAAAATCCCCGGTCACTCAGATTTTTGGTAAAAATATTTCCGTGGTCGTTCTTCAGGTCGGGGGAATTTATTTAGACGACGACGTTGTTGTGTTGAAGTCGCTGGACGCGCTCAGGCGTGACCACGACATCGTAATCGGCGAGGAGTCGCCCATATCGGTGGCGAACGGCGGCATAATATCCAATAAAAACTCGTGGTTTCTCAAGCGCTGGTTCCAGGAGTACCAAAGTTTCGACGACTCGCTCTGGGGCGCCAACAGCTTCCAGACCCCTTTGGCGTTGTGGCAGCTGTTCCCCGAGGAGGTCGAGGTGGTGCAAGTTCGCATGATGCGGCCCAACTGGATGGAGTACCACATGCTGCACCATGGCTTAGTGGACTGGTCCAACCACTGGACCGTGCACCTGTCCACAAGGTTTTTTGACGAGTTAGACGGGAAGAGGACGCTGAGTCAGTTAGCCAGGTTGAGGACCAGCTACGGCGAGGTCGCGCGGTTCGTTTTTTGGGGAAGCCCCGAGTTGGTGGACGTCGAAGAATGGGTTTTGCACCCTGATTTTAACGAGGTGTAAACTTTTTATTGCTGATTTAATTTTTTGGCTTTAGTTTCTAGTAATGAAAATAAGATATTTTGCTAATATAAGACATTGTAACATCGGTTCAAAAGTATGACTGATTTTTGACATTTAACTTAATAAAATATCATTTAGACTTCTAATGCTGTTAAAAATTTAAGTATTTAAGTACAATACTGTTGCTTGTTGCTTTCATTTAAGGTTAAAAACTTGTTATAAGTTTTGTTTTAGTTTATTTGATAACATCTAAAGACATATTTCGCATGAAATTGTAATTAATACTGTTTAATAGCTTTCTTTTGTCTATTGCACTTTAGGTAAACATACGTATTCAAGTTTGAAGTGGGTAGCTGTCTAATTTGCACGAGTGCATTAAATTGCAAAAAGATACTTTTGCACGAAGGGTCACTTTTGCACGAGCAGACAATTTTACATGGAGACATTTTTGCACGTGTTAATTAATTTTTTTTGTATTAGTTTTAACTATATCTTATTTTTCTTTTTAAACTGTTACCCCCTAACCCTTACCCTCGGTCGGTAAGTTATTATTTAATTTATTTTTTTTAATTATTACAATAAATTTTCAATTTTTTTTTAGTTTAATTTTTTTTTTTCTGTCACTGTTACCTCTAACCCTTATCCTCGGTCGATAGCTTTTTTTTTAGATTTTTTTTTTTATTAATTCTCATTAGTTATTTTATTATTTTTATTATTACTATCACTGTTACCCCTAATTCTTACCCTCGGTCAGTAACTTTTTTTTCTTTTGTTTGATTATTTTTTAGTTCTTTTTTCTGTATTTTTTTTACTCTCGTGCAAAAATGTAACTCGTGCAAAATTGACCCTTGGTGTACAATCATCTTCGTGCAATTTTATTCTCTCGTTCAATTTTGTGCCCTCGTGCGAATATGGCTTCGTGCAATTTTGTGCACTCGTGCAATTTCGTTCTCGTGCAATTCAGTAACCTCGTACAATGTTTTCTTCGTGCAATTTAGACCCGTTCCCGTTAAAAGTTTAGTATAGCATTTTTTCGCTACAAATCTTATAAAAACTTCATGCAAGTTTGTTTTTTATAATGAATTATTTTTTATATTTTTGTTATAACTGTGAGATTTATAATAATTCTACTGACTCATATGTTTTTAGCAGTTTAACAATTTTGGGAGAACTTTTATATATTGAAGTTTGTTTGGAACAGCTTTACTAATATGGATAAAAGTACTTTAAATTCTAAAAAACTGTATTTCTTAAATTTTAACAACAGTAAATTGAGTAAAACCATTGAAAACAAACAATTTAGAATATGAGCAAAGAGCATACAGCAATTATATTTTTTTTTACGTGTTAAAAATCCTCAAAAAAATTTATTTAAAATTGTACCTTCTTTATTTAACATATTTTTTTTGTCTTTTTTAAATTACTTATATTTTCGCTCAGTATCATATTAATAAACTTAGATTTTAAAATATTTGTTTTTATGTTTGATTTGAGTCTTCTGAGCAATCTTAAATCTTTATATTTGATGTAAGTTTATTGATTTTTAATAATGAAATTACTGGTCAATTGAACCAAAAATATTTCTGTTAAACGAACTAATTGTAACAACTGAAAAAAAAATTAAAGAACGTAACAAAACTACAAAATAATATCACTTTTACAAATTTTAAGCTTTCACCGATATATTGCTCATTTTGTACTTTGTAGCCAACTCAAATAAAATAACTTTGAGACGAAGCAAAAACTTAAGCTTAAGTTTTTCAAAAAATCTAAAACTAAATCAGTTTATAATCAAATTTGTTGTATTGTAAAACAAAACTTATTTTTGTTTTGTAATTAATTAAATCTAGTTTTAATTGTTTTGAAATTTGTTGCACGCTTACTACCGATAAGATTGAAAAGCTAGAGACTTTTCAACTAAGTTATTTAGAAACAAAATAAAACGGTTTTTTTTTTCTATGCAAGCTAAACTAATGAATAAAGTTTAGCTTAAGTTTTTCAAAAAATCTAAAACTAAATCAGTTTATAATCAAATTTGTTGTATTGTAAAACAAAACTTATTTTTGTTTTGTAATTAATTAAATCTAGTTTTAATTGTTTTGAAATTTGTTGCACGCTTACTACCGATAAGATTGAAAAGCTAGAGACTTTTCAACTAAGTTATTTAGAAACAAAATAAAACGGTTTTTTTTTTTTATGCAAGCTAAACTAATGAATAAAGTTTAGTATCTTTGTAAACTATTAATATGCACCTAAATCAGGGTTTCCCAAACTTTTCTTAAAAGGCCCAAATTAAAGAAACTAAGGAAATATGGCCTCTCCAACAGAATTACTAAAAAAATTACCATTAAAAACACATAAGACCTTGTTTTTTGCTTTTCATCATCAACTCCAGAATATCTATTGTAAATTCCAATTTATAACCCCATGGCCCCCTGTGGCCCCTTTGCTGCTCATGGCCCCCTAAATTTCTGTCATGGCCCACTTTGGGAAACCTTGCTTTAGATACATTCTACTAAATCCAAGAAAAAGTTAAAAACAAAAGTCAGTTCACAAAAATACTACGTATACCTATTTTTTAAGCAAGTTTTAATTTAATCAATAAAGATTAGATAGACAAATAGTATAATAAACAATCAACTGTTTAAACTTTCATATATACAAAAAACTATACAAAAGCAACTATAAAGTTAATTTAACTATATCATTTTGTTACAGCTCATTTAAAATAATGTACTCCAATAAAACAACCAAACAAGCTTTTAAAACATTAACATTTATTTTTAACGTTTGTTTTAAAATTACATTTTTTAATTCATATTTTAATCTAAACATTAAGTTTTTTCTTTAATTAAAGCTTTAAAATTTAAAGCTTTAATTGAAGAAAAAACTTAATGTTTAGATTAAAAAATTGAATTTTTTTAAGTATTTATACATTAAGTTTACAAGTTAGATTTTTAGGTTATTAGGTTTTTTAATATTAACTTCAAAACAAAAAACACTTTTTACATTAGAAGGTAAACAATCCTTATTTAAATGCAGTAGTTTAATATCGTTTCTGTTTTGATACTTTCTTTAACAGGTTCATGTTTACAAAAAAAAAAATTAACAGCTTTTTATTTTTCTGCAGAAATTTATCTTATTGTCGATGTCGATTATGATTGTAATAACATTCGCTTCAAAAAACTAATAAGAACATTTTTAATTTTTCGACATCGTACTTAAACATAATTATACATTAACAAATTACAATTTTGAAAACATCGGATCAGACTAAATTTAGAATATTTTTTTAAACATAATCAAAAATTAAAGTTAAGCTTGTATTAAAGTGACGCATTTAAACGACTATATAAGTTAAATCACTTAGTTAGACTACTATATTTAAATAGTAAAAGTTAAAATTATACGTTTCAGATTTTTTTCAGTGTAAGTTAAGTTTGTTGTAAAACTACAGATTTCTACGGTTTATAAATAAAATATACCTATGCAGATTTCCGAGAGGAAATATTAAAATTTAAAACATTTTCAGATTTGAAAGTTTCATCGAAGCAGCCGGGTGACTGACAAAAAACGAAACTATCAACAAAATTCGAAGATTGCGTCAATATAAAAAGCACAGACGACAGTGATTATGATATACCTACTTTTTATGGTTATAAGTGCGAAAGTTATGAAAATGTTATCAATTCATTGAAGTTTTTGCAAAGTACGAAAACAGTTAAGTTATTTATGCCACCTATGTGCCTGTTGGTTGTTATAAAAAAGTAAGAATGCGAAACGAGACGTTAATATGAGTAAAATTAAAAGATATCAAAAAATATTTGAGTAAACTTAGGTGATATTTATCTGATCAATGAAAAACATTTTAAATGTAAATTTTGTATTGTTGTTTAAAATTTATAAACAAATTTAAAAGTGGATGTATATTGTCTGTTAAGATTCTAACTTAAGCTAAGTTATGCAGCATGTTTTAAAATTTACTGAAACTTATAAATTTTGACTACAACCTTAAACTTGTTATTATTTTAAACTAAATTATACAAATAAAGTAAAACAGTTTTTACAATTTATTGAACGAGTACAAAGAGTTTTGTTTATTTAATTTCATAAAATAAAATATTTGCATTAATAATATTAATGTTATAATTCATTTTTGTATTAATTCCATAGAAAATTTGTTTACTTATAACTTTTCAAAACACTTTAAACATTTTTTTAGTAAATTTGTATTATAGTTTAAGACTTTCATTTTATCTACATTTATACACATATAAATAGTTTGAGTTCTCAGTAAGTACCTTTTAATAATATCCACATACAAAAACTTAAAAATTCATCAAAAACTTATCTCCACATAAAGTTTTAAGCAATCAAATTTTAAATTTCACATACAACTAATAAACAAAATTTATTTTTTTAATTTTTGTGGTAAAATGAAACAACAAAAACTTAGAATTACTTTAATTACGTAGTTTATCATAGTTGTAATTATACATATTTTGTAATTTTTCAAAATTTTTCTCATAATATCTAGTTTAAAGTGCAGAAATAAACACTTTCTCCATCTATGAATTCTAACTATGAAGATAAACAAGTTTACAGTGTTGAATAAAGTATTGTTCCTCATCAAAATAATTGTTTTAATTTTTTTAATATAAATTTTTTCACAAGTATTCTATAGGCTTTATAACGTCAGAACAAGACGTTAAAATGTATGCAAGTGGTGAACGACTCGATAACCAAAAGGTTTTTTGTACACCAGGTCATAGAACCAAACTTTTTGAGCGATATTTTTGTCGTTCAATAAACCAGATTATAAAAAAGCTAAATTCACGTAAAGTACTTTTTGAAGCTAAAGTACCAAAAAATATAAAGTGCGAAGAAAACGGTTGCTTTTATAATAAAACAGAATAAGTTTAGAAGAAAGTGTTAGTTAAAAAATAACGACCAAAAAATGTTAATGCTAAAACTTTAAAATTTACCTCAACGTTACCTTGGTAAAAGTATTTTTATGATAGTTACAAATGAAAACATTATGCTACCTGTAAACGATTTTTAATAAGTATTTTAAAAGAACCATTAAAAAGTGATAATTTGTAAAAGTCTCAACGGCAAACGGAGGCATAATAACCAACAAAAACTTATCTTGAATTAAGAATTTATGAACTACTCTAAAAAGTTTTATTTAAAACAATCACAACTATGATATTTTAATAGGTGCTTATCTATTATAACAAAATGATAAAAACTGTTCATGGAAAAGTTTTTATCAAATGCAAATTTTTCACCAGACTGGGCGTGAAGAAAGGATATTCGAGGACGGTGGCTTTCCGAAGATCAAACAAAGCCAAAGAGCACGTCAACCAGTATTCCGTTCTGGAATTTACTCGGCGGTTGGTAACAGCTGGACGGGAGCTCACTCCTGCACTTCTCACGAAGAAGAGGAGTTTTACAGCGAGGAGTCGTCTGTCGGGAATTACGACAACGTGACGTTGTTGGTGAGAACTGTCAGGTTTCGTTACAACACAGGTCGAGTGTTCATCGTACACAAGGAAGACGTTGTCAGACAAAATATTAAGGGTGGTTATTCTCTGGAACGGCTCACAGCAGAATCCGAAAAGTACATGAAAGCAAAGTGCGGCGTTGATAACTCAACGGAGGTGGAAGTTCCCATGAAAAGTTTGAAAAGAAAAGTTACGTCGCTTGGAAGCCGTTGAACAATGGAGACGTCACACCGAAAGACGCAGTTTGTGCGGGAACTTTTGAGCACTACAACGCAGTTTATATTTTGAGGCGCGACAGCACACCAGGTTTCGTCGGCACGCTTTCAGGCAAACTTAATTCATTTTGGTGCACGGTTTGGACATGAGAACATCCGGCGAGGTTCCGCTCACCAACGGCTGTTTCCAATGGGTGGAGGTGGTAAGGGGTGAAAAATTCTTGGACACCGCCGTGTACTCAAGAGTAGACTAGATGGAAAACCCGGCTTGGGTCGGCAAGTCGATGACCGGGTAGCACAGAACTGACGGCGCAAGAAGGGAGCAGGATGGGAAGTTTGTGGAGCATCAATCTCGGTGAGCTAGATCGCGGGTATATGTTGACTGGTTCTTAATATGTGTTTCTCATTATGATGAAAACTTCAAATTAAACTGAGCAAATAAGAACTAACTTTATTAAATTTATTTCTGAAAGCAAGAAAGTTTGCTAAACGAGAAAAAATAAAGCTGTGTACAGAACACTGAAAAATCAATCACAAAATAAAAGCATCAAATGTCTTAAAATGGACAAAGCAAATGGAAAGTTTTGTAAAACACTACTGAATTCTAATATAGTATTTCATCTTTTATACAGTTGTTTTTGTTTTAATAAGTACAAGATATGTTTATAGTAATATAAAAATCAACAGGTTGCAATTGTTTTACAGATTAATTATAAAACTTTAGCTGATCCTCAGAACTTGTTTATTATAAAACTGAATAAAAAATAATTCTCAAGATTTGATGAAATGACGTAATGATTTGTTGCTGAGCTGTTCAAAATTTAAAAATTCTTGTATGTTTAATACGAAATTCAGTTATTTTTGAGATAATTATGTAAATGATTTTATTCATAGGCTATATGTTTGACTTGGCAGGGGATATATGTGTATTTTAACACAACGTATTGAGCACTGCATACCAGATTTAATTAAAACAACAAACTATCTACTAATGCAAGATGTATATCATTATATTACTTTCTGATTACAGTGTACCAAGATTTAACTTAGTCTTTTTAGTTGAAGAAAAAAAGTTGAAAAGTTTGAGTTGATTTTAGAGCTAAGGGCACAAGTTAAGTGATTAATTTAATTTTATTTGTTTTTATAAGCACTATTTCGCTATTGTCAAATCTAAGTATTCGCCAAAACTTGTATTGGCTCTATATGATTTTTCCATTAAGCACTCAATCTCATTTTCATATACAGTTGGTATGGAATCCCATTCTTGATAACTTTGTTGTGGAAAACTGTTGGTGTTTATTATTTATGTACAATATCAGATGTTAACAAAAGTCATTAATTTTTTTCACATTTTATCTATCATTAGATTGATTGTATAGCAAGATATTTGTAATAATATTCTAAGAAACTGCTTTTATTTTTACTCACTATATATTTTTGCCATTAAAAGTAAACATAGAAATATTTAAAACACAAAACATTCAAATACTTAAAAACTAATAAAAATTTTGAAAGTTAAAAAATTTTGTTTCAACTAAAGATTATAAGGTAAGTATATAGACTGCATTTTCATTCTACATATCAAAATTTCTTCAATTTTTATTTTCATATTTACTAGTTTTTATATTTTATTATACTGGGTATAAAGGTACTAAAAAATAAAACAAACTTTTTTATTATACTTTCAAAAATTTTAAAGATATTTTCTGATGAAACATTAAAAAAAAATTTTTATTAAAAACTTTATCTGTCTTGTTTACACAAAGAAAAATACAAAAAATAAAGTCTATTTCTAATAATTATACGAATTTACATCATATACTTACATATAAAACATTTTCGTAAAAATCAAAACACTAGCCCAATAGACATGCATATGCAAGCATTGAAAAAACCGCAGTTCTCTATAAATTTAGCAGCTTTTAACATGTTTGTATTAGGCTTAATGTAGGTAAATAAAGAAAAAGGTACGCACTGCCGGTTAGGCACGCACTTTTGTGCTTTGTTCTATGTGCATACCTAAGCGGTAAGTTACTGTACTGAATAAACTGAAGCACTGTCTACTACCTATGGGCAGGACACAAAAAATGAAAAGAAAAAAATAAAATGAAAAAACTAATGTTCAACAACGAAAAAAAATAAATTTTATAGCCTACCCTTTCCAATTCAAAGTGCGTCGCAAGTCGTTCAGAGTTGCCTTGTCATCTTTGAGCAGCGACCCGTCTCTCATCAAGATGTACTTGCTGCAGACGAATGCGAAAGGGGCCGGCCTGCTTATAATTGAACCTGATTTGTCGAAGGAGCACGATTTGGCAGTTTTGTCGGCAGCTAAATTGTTACTGATTTTTTTCTCAAGCCTTTTTTGTTACGTTACTTGCAACATATAAACAATTATTAAACTATAAAAAAATAACCAAAGCTTTTATTTTACACAAATTATTTTCATTAATTTTTCTAAGTTGAAAAGCATTTGCTAGGTAGTAAGGAAAAAGAAAAATACGTTTACTTTTAATTGCAACCCAGGTAGAGTTTTTGAAATAGTTTAATCTATGAGCTTACTATTTTGTATTACTAAATAACTTTTTTTAATTATTTACACTTTGATTACTTAAGAAAAACAACTAGAAAAAAGGTTGTATAAAATGTATAAAAGTACTACTAAAATAAAAAATAGATACAATATAACATAAATTTTATAGATCTAACGTTAAAGTTAATATAAACTATATAAAGAGTATATAAGAGTATTTATAAGGTATAAAGAGTTATTAGTAAACTATTCTTTAAACCAATGACCATCTTTAATGAATTACTAACACATTAAAAGATCCCTGAACAAAACTATAAAAGCCAACACTTTTTAGGTTTAATTATTTATTATTTTTGTGATGGTTACTACTAACCTATATCGATTGAAAGATGAAACTCTTCCATGTAATAAACTTTTTCGATGATGTAAAGTTTATGAACATGTGGCAGCTTGTCAGTGTCAAGAACTAAATTTTGTATCTGCTTTCTGTGATTCCCTACTATAATGCCTATACCAGCCATGTTGGCCTGCAGTAACTTCCAAAGTTTTTCACTTTTTAAACCGCAAGACCGCCTGAATTATTAAACTTGTATATATTTTTTTTTTCTTAGCCTCATTAAAATCAGACGCTACGCTTTATCTAACACAATATTTGGAGTTTAAAATAGCAAAAACAAAAATAAAAAGCACTGTTGCTTAGAAATTCAAAAATAGCTGTGATGTTGTTAGCAAATAAGTTGATATTACCAGTGAGTAAAGTTCCAGTGAGTAATTTTAGCAAGGAGAACATTTTTTTAACACAACAATGTTCGCATACTACTTACTCATCGTCTAAAGTAAGAAGTTCTTCATCGAGTTTACGAGCTTCAACCTTGCAGTCGGCGCTGAGCAAGTCTTTCAAATTACCGACTACCTGGTAACTACTATCTTCCCTTTTCTGCAAAAATATTCAGAAATTTGTGCATAAGCTTAAAGTGTGACCGTTTAAAAGTGTTAATGAGTGGATGTTTGAGTTTAAAACTTACGCGATTGCCTTTTGTCTTTGCCAGAACTGTGTGCAGTTTGAAATCCAAAATGCTCGGGCCGATAAATGGAACAGGAATCAAGTTGTCGAACTCTGGATAAAGTGTTTCTATGATCAACAACCTAAAAAAAAGTTATAGTTTAAGATATGTTTGTGTTTTTGTATTATAGTAAGCACTGATACTTTTTAAACACCGACAAATAAAAACATTTTTTTTGTCAACAACTTTTTATTTTTAAGAACTTAAAGTTTTGCTACTTTTAAAAATAATCCGTGTAAACATTTAAATTAAACTAGTTCGTATTTTAAGTTTTACAATTAATTTATGATAACAGTATTTAAGTCTTTTTATGTTACATTTCTTTTGATTATGAATTTCGCAATCAGAATTTTTTAATTGGAAATATCTTTTTACATTTGAGATTGGTAAAATACCTTAAATTTTTTTTGAAAGTTTCGTGCGTATAAAGACTTTAGTTTTTAGGTAAATCCGTGGAGAAAGTATACACTTTTTAAACTAGTATTTTGTATAACATATCGGTTATAAAGTTTTAGACCTCAAACACAATGGTAACTAAAATTATTAGTTGAACTACTAACTAACCGGAATAGCTTCCATCCCTCATCAGGGTCGCAACTAACGAGTTTTTTAAAAGCTCTTTTTTTTCTCAAGTCCAATTCGTCATTAGGCTCACCATAAATTCGGAAATTTAGAGCAGGCAAAAATGACATTTTTCTTGAAGATTACTTTAATAAACTAACGAGCGAAAACTTTCTTGCTTTTTATTTAAATTTTGTATTTTACTTTGTAAGTTTTACGTTTCCATAACAACAAGATATTAGTTCTTAAGTAAGTTAGACAACGTTTGGAAATCATCATTTAAATTAGCATTTTATCACTTAAACAGAGCTTTGAAGTATAACAATATAACAATATATTTTAACTGAAGTAACCTACCCATACAAACTAAACAAAAATTAGTATTCATTTGTATTGATATTTTAGTAGTCTTTCTTTTTTAAGCGTATATATTTTATTCAATGTAAGTGTACTGGTTAAAAACTTCTCAAAAACTAAACCTTTTTTAAGTTTTAGAACTTTTCCAAGTATATTATTACTTTGTCATGTCAATAAAGTTTGTCATAACTTTCACAAATCCAAAACTTTGTAGACACCTACAAGATTTTAAGATTTTAAGAGAAATAAAAAGATTAAAACTAAAACGGATAACAAACTTTCTAAAAATAACCATTACTATATTAAAATATAAAAATACTTCTAAAAGTAGTTTAAAAACGAGTACCGTACCTTTATTTAATAAAATTTCATTGTTCTGGTAGTTTTACTATAAACGTTGAACTATAGGTTATAGAAAAAAATATTTTGTTGTAAACTTTATGAACAAAAATTATAACAAATATATTTTAATTGCAGTTTTTCAGAAAAGTGTTTAAAAAAAAATTACCGAAAAAAAAAGTTTTTGATACTAAAAGTACAAGTAATTTATAATTAACTTGACTTTAATAATTCAATGGGACGGAAATTCATACACCATTAAAAAACTTTTCGCAATCTCTGTGCTTACCTTTTTTTCTATAAATTGATAAATCAAAGAAAGCATCGGCGAAAATCTAACAAGCCTAAGTCTTTACTTAAAAACGTAGTGAGACACACTCAAGTTTTGAAACCTTTTTGTTAACTTAAAATGAGGATTTATATTTAACATAGTTTATTGAACGACAAAAATATTTGGCCACAGGACCTGATGCACGAAGAAGATGGTTATCGAGTGGCACACAACTTTTAATGTCTTGTCCAGGACATATACCGAAGATTGTGTAAAAACGATTTTTTAAACCTTTACATTCTTCTTTGATTCTGAAAAGTAAAAATTTCGTTTTATTAACCAGCAATAATGATATAAAAAATGTACTATTTTTAAAAACTTGTCATATTTTTTCTGAATGAATAAATTTCGTTAAAAAGTATAATAGGTCAATAAAAAATATGGCACCTCTTTTAATCTTCATAAGTATTTAAACTTTCTATTTTCTTTAAACTTATTTTTTGATAACAATTATCCTAATGTCCTGGACAAGACGTTAAAAGGTATCCGTGGTGTGCGACTCGATAACCGAAAGGTTTTTTGTGCACCACGTCTTAATACCAAACATTTTGTGCGTCATGTTTTTTGTTTAAAAAACTAAAAACTAAAGGCTTCAATCAGTTGTACTTCATAAATGATAAAAATCGCTAATTTTTTTCTCTGGTTTTAAGATCTTTAATCTAAAAAGTAATAAAATAAAACATTAAATTTTTACCGACATGCTTGTTTGTATACGCACTATTCATTACCATAATATTCTTTTACGTTTTAATGTTACTTTATTCATTTTACCATAAGATTCTTTTACGTTAAAATGTTTTTTTAATTTTCAATATATGAGAAAATAAATTTCGAATACTACTTACTTAGTTTATACTGAATTAAGAGCTTGTAATTTTTCATAGTGTTTGTACATCTAATGACTAAATAAACTTATCTTTAGAACAAAACTTTTTTTTGTATACTTTAAAGATGCAAACTTGATAGATCTTAACATACCTTCTGCTTTACTTAAGAGCATAAAAGTTTTACTTTTACTAAATGTCTACGTAAAGTATTTTTAATAGCAAGTGTGTATTTCGATCTGAATCTTTAAACATAACAAAACGGCTAACCAACATTTTAACATCAAAAATTAAGTTCACCTAGCATTTGGTAAGTACTTTAGTAATATAAATTTCTAAGCTCTAGTGAGTTATTTTTAGTTTTGGTAAAAATATTTTTGTTTAGTTTAGCATTCTTACTATTATTTCTAGTTCCTTTATTTCTAAAAAACTTTATTACACTCGTATAGTTGGGTTATTTAAATCTTTAAAATATGCAGAAACTTAAAATGTGACAAATAGACTTATTGTTTTACAAAACCACCACCGATTATTTAAAAAAAAATATCACCTTAAACAGTTTTATATAAGTTTTAACTTTGATAAATTAAATAAAAAACTTTTATAGTTGTTGATTAAATATTTTTAAGACTTCCATATATAAAACAGTAAACTAGTATTTTTTTATGAGGCAGTTTAAAGTACCAATAGAAGTTTTACGTTACAGGCTAATATAAAAGTTGGTAAACAGTTAAAGGAAGTTTTCAGATATCTAAAGATAGTGAACTTGTGCAGCTGCAAAGTATTTTTTATCCATAAAGTATTTTTTAGAACTAAAATAATCACCATTCAAAGTTACTTAATACATTTAAAAATATGTTACACCTTTTTTCAATTAAAAAAAGAGTTTTTGTTAGTCGTTATCTATCAAAACTACTTGTGCTTTTAAAAAATGTATTACTAATAATTTTTTTTTTTAAAGTAGTTTTACTTCTTAAACAATTTACGTTTTATTAGTCAAAAGGTTAGGTTTACTAAAACAATTTTTATTAAAAATTTTACCAGTTTATAACAGTATATACTTGTCTGGTAAAAAAGTGCCTAATGTAAACTTTACCAGTATACACAGATATTTTTATATGTCAGTATACAAAATGATAGCTGTACTAAAATTTGTTTTAATATAGTCGGGTGAAAAATATTATAAATTAAGAACGTAAACTATAACCAAATATAGCTTAAGTTTGATAAGATCAATATTTTTTAATTTTACTTTAAACAATACAGTTTTTAGTTTACGTATACTTTAAAATTAAAACATTTAGTTTAATTGAATAAACAATTTAAAACGAATCATTCACGGTTATAATTTAAAAATATTTTTAAGTATTCTTGTCTAAAAAAGTATATGCACATTTGTTTTTAGTTTTGGTTTTTTCTTTTGTTGTATCTAAAGCTAGTTTGTAGTAAGTTTGAAAAAATATGCACAACGAAATAATAAAAAACATAATAAGAATTTTTTTTTTTTATTTAAAGTTTTTTTTCGAAATATTTAAAGTTTTTTTTTCAAAAAATTTAAAGTTTTTTAAATATATAATATTAAGAAACTTTATTTAGTTGTAAAATTAGCATGATAACTTTTTTAATTTGTTTTTGTTGGTTTGCAGTAACTTTATTTTTAACCTTTTTACGTGCTTTTATTTTTAGTTTTTAACCAATACTAGATACTTTAATAAGATTTAAAACCAAGTGTTCTTTTTATAAAGCTTAATTGGTTTTGTATCATAAAATTATATGCTCATTTACACAACTAACGTGCAAAGAAAGTAATTTGTGCAAGTCAGTCGCGGCTGACATCGAGATTACTTGAAAGCAAATCAACAACAAACCCAGCGTGTTTATACAGTACACCATACAAAAGAAACACGCTTTTCTTCGAGCAGGATAAGTGGCTGGGTTCAAACAAAGGAAAAGTTTTGCGGCCGGAGGCAGTGATCAATGACAAACACAGTTGCCAGTCTCAACGCTGATTGAGGTGTGTTTGGTAACTTTCCGTTTAGCTCAGTCTGCTTTTAGTGATATGCTTTTTTGTGCTCTCAGTCATGTTTGCTTGTTGTGTAATTTTTACTGATAGGCTTGTTTACTTTGAAATTGAAACTGTAAAAAGTTTTAATTTTGATCGTCATTGGCAAAAGCAGATGTTATGTTTAGTATTAAGATTTAAAAAAGTAAAGTGTGTAAAGGATTTGTTTAATGTTTTCGACTAATTTTTGTTTAAGTATATTGTACAAACTAAACTTAAATTAAGAACTAAGCATGTAGCTTGAGTTTTCTGTAAATTATTTATCAAAAAGCTATTAAGCTGATTTTACTTTAGAATCTTTTTAGTTTAGTTTAAAAATTTTTTTTTAAACAGTTAAAATATTAGAAGACTAGATATTCATTTTATGATATTTTAAGAATGTCTAGGTTAAATATGTAATCAGGATGTTATTCATATACATATATGTGTTTTTTACTGTTTGTTAAACTTATACTTAACTACTTACAAATACAATTACGTTTTTTTAAATTACATTTATTTAATCTTAAATTGGTTCTAAAATTTAAATTTTAAGCATTATAAAGTACAGACAAAATAGTTTTGTTTTACTGACGACGAAACTTACAGTTAATTCCGCCTCAAGTTTTATGTTTAAGCTTTGAACTCATTAAATCAAGTACAGAACTATAATAAGTAGTTAAAGTTTTGAAATATTCAATACTTTAAAGCCAAATTTAATTTTTCGGAATGTAAAAGTTTTGCTTAAATAAAGATGAATTCATACTATTCCGTTTTCTAACGCCCTTAAAAAACACCTTCAAAATGAGCACCGTCTTTGAGAGCGGAGGTCAAAAGTTCAAACCGGACCGCAACACCGTCACCAACCTTCCCTTCCGCCACCGCGCCACCGTCCACAAGCGGTACGAGCTGATAAACCGGCCGTCCACCGGCAACGACGACCAAACCGATAAAGTGGAAAAAGTGGACACTTGGGGGCCGGTGCAGGTGGGCGGGGAGTACGTCAGATTCCTGCACCGCCACAAGAGGACCTGCACCAACACCGAAGGCTTCCTCGATTCCAGCAGGCACAAGAACGCTTACCGCACGATGTCGCTGTCCGGATCCCTCGGAGACGGCGCCACCAAGCGGCAGATGAACTTTCAGAGCGTGAGGAGGCCGAATACGGCGGCGGGGGCGGCACGGGACGCGGAGCACAGGCGGAGGATGCACGCGATCGAGAGCCACATATACAAGCACAAGCAGGAGGAGAGGAACCTGAGCAGGCTCGCGTACGATGTGAGTTTTATTTGGTGTTTCGGAACTTATATTATTTTTTTAGCAGCTATCAACCGAAATGAAAGTTTAAAGTGCTTCAATATAAATAAAACTACTTTTCGGTGTAACATTAACTTTAACTTTTTTTTTTATGTTTTGTTCTTTGGTTTTACTAAATTAAACAAGTTTTATAAAAGTTTTAAGAACATGTTTTTGTCTACAAACTTACGAATTCTTATGTATTGATTTTAAAGTTTAATTAAAATCATAATTTTTTAATTCACTTGTGAAAAATGATTATTTTGGTACAACTTTAAAATTTTTTAATAGCGTCTAGATATTCTATATAATTAATTTAAAACTAGTAAAAAACTTTAAGACCTAAAACAAAATACAGAACAGTTACTTTTTTATGCGTATAATATGAAATGTTTTTAATACACTTAAATATTTCTAAACCTGTATATATTTCAAAACTCTTCGTAGTTTTCAAAAATATAAAAATATGATTTTACATACGAATTTCAATGAAATGCGAAATATTTGTATTCAGCTAAAAGCTAAAGTCTTGATTTAACGTTTTAAAAGTTTACTTTAAATTTAGTTGAGATTTAAGTTAAATCTTAAGCAAATAAAACTGAAAGTTTTTGATTTATTATAAAATATTGTATTACGAAAAAATATCAGATAGGCATACGCCGTATATACTTATCTTTCAAAGATTAAATTCCAAGAAATAATTTAACAAAAATGTATAAAGAATTTTTAAAAAAACTTCCAAAACCAAAAATTAAAAGTTATATAAGTTTTACTACGTAAAGTTTTATTGAACGTTTAAACATTCAAATATGTTTCAAATAACAGCACTTATAATTCATGTACCATTTTTATCAGGTTGGTAAAAGCAAGGTTTCCATTGAAAGAATCAAAAAGAAAATTATCGAAGAAGGAGAAAAGCTGTTGGACGAACAAAACGAAAAAATAGCGGAAAACAAACATCGCGCGAGTGCTGTGCGAGCGCAAGGCGCTAAAACTAAAAGCAACTTCAACAAGAACAGGGTCCACAATGCGCATGTGGATTTGCAGGTTACGTTGAAAGTTGATTTTGTAAAAGTATTGGCTTCAACTCAAATATCCACCTAAAATCTTTGACTTAGTTTTTGTTTTAGTGTTTGTATAAATTTGTTTTGTTGAAGAAAACAATTTTAGTAGATTCTTAAAATCGATAATCTCATCCTTTGGGGGCAATAAATGTTAAAAAGGAAAAAAATGCATGAATTTTATGCAAACTAGGTCTATAATTTGTTGCTCTCACGTTCACACAAATTATTTTTTCAGAAAAAAAAGCACGAGAAGCGGCAGTTGTACAAGCTGTTGAGCGACAAGGAGCGGGAGTACGCGCTCAAGTCCGCCGAGCTGGAGGGGAGGAGGAAGAGGATGGAGGACCTGAGGAGGGAGGCGGAAGAGAGGATCAGGAGGGAGGAGGTGGAAGCCAACGGCATTCAGAAGGAGCTCGCCGAGCTCGCCCTTCACATCGGTACGAAGATTTTTATTTTGAAAATGTTTTCAACGTTGTAAAGGTATTTAAAATTAAAAAAAGAAGAGCTTGGTCCGAACTCGCTCATAACATTGATACGAGGTTTTTTTTGGCGCGTTAATCAAAGTGTGCAACGATATGTAAGGGAGCGGGAAGGTCAGTTCGTACTTAGCTAGTAAAGGGGAAATGTCTGATAAGAGGGTGGGTGATAGTTTTTAAATTTTTTGTTAGCGGGGGGATTATAACTTTAGGAAATCCTGATTTAGATTAAGTTAAAAAACAGATGTTTATGGTTGTCATGTTGAAATTTAAACGCAAAATGATTGAAGAATATATTTTTTGTTTTCTTGATCTTTTAGTAATCTTACTGTTGGCTTTTGTTACTTAAAATCTGAAATTTAAAACTCAAGAGTTTTAATATTATCAGCGTTAAAACAGCTACACCTAATTTTGAACTATTTAACTATTATAACTAGGTGTTATAAAACCCAAATTTCGTAACATAGATCTTGTAAACTTTTGACAACTAAATTCATTTTAATAAGTCTATGAACTTGTTTTTTCTTTTTAAATTTTAGTATTTTTTTCATTTAATAATATTAGATAAAATATTTTATCAGCTACACTTATCTTAGCGAAATTGTTAAGTGAAAATAAAGGGAATGTGTAATATTCTCTGTACTATTTGTTTTAGATTATTTCAATCTAAAAGTTTGTTTGTAGAGTAAACAAGAGTTTTACACTAGTTTCAATTTTGGTAAATCGAGAAATTTTTCTTAACAACTATGATTTGCAAAAAAGTCTTAAGAGTTAGAAGCAAATTTTTCAAATAAATGTATATTTATCTTTGTTTTCAAGCTGTAAAAATCAGTATTTGATAAAATAAATACTTAGAACATCATTCAAATTTTTCTGTAAGTGATTAAAGTGGTAAAGTATATAAACTTTTTAACTCTTTAAAGCTTATTTACAAGACTTAAATGTTACGCGTATTTATTGTGCTTACAAAATGTTTATTATTTTTTTTTAATTATTACAATTAAGTTTTTTTTTGCAAACCTAAATAAAACAAATTTGTGTACTATTTAATAAGTTTTTTTCTAATATAATGCGAAACTTGCTTGAGTATTAAGTAATTATACAAAATTTAAATTTTTTATGCATCTATCAAAAGCTTTATTTTAAAGTAACTAAAAAAGGTAAAAGCCTACGGTAAGAAAAAAGATTACATGTAAGTTTTCTTTTATGCTTTCAAATTTGAAAAACTAATAATCAAATACAAACAAAGGTATGGAGGGTATTAAAAGCAAATCAAATAATTACGACTTTGAACGGAGTGAGAAAAACAAAATATTAAAGCACTTCAACGAAGATAGTGAAATTGAAAATAAATTATTAGAAAATTTAAAAAATACTTCACTAAAAATAAGGTTTATTGTTGGTAATTTTTTATGTTTATAAAATTTTACAACTTGTATTAGATATTAAAAAACATCAGTTTAACTTGTTTTTTTAATTTTTAGCAATTTATTACTTCATTTGACTTTCAAAGTACAGTAGACTACCGCTTAAATACGCACTTTTTTGGTACGCACCCCGCCTTAAGTACGCACTTATTCAGAAAGACAAAATCGAGAATCCATTTTCATTTCAGAATTTAAAATTTTCAATCATCAAGTTTTTCCAGATTATTTTATGTTTCCAGGTAGAATGGCCAACCTGCTGAGTTGATCTGAGACTTTCACAACTTTTAAACTAGGGTGAGTAATCTTGAGTAGTCTAAATGGCCCGAGATTGTTACAGTCCTGTTATTAAATGTTAATAAACTAAATACTTATGTAGTGGTTGTACAACATAGTTAAGTCATAATTTATATTAAATGTACACATATTGATGTTTTGAAAATGTTTAGTAAACACAATGTAGTTTGATACTTTCCCTCTAACAAAACAAAATATGGAAAATATGGCTTAATATTCTTTTTTATATCATTGACTGACATTGACTTTCTATATTAAATGTATGTATTAATTATGTAGAAACTTTTAATAGATAAAAAAAAATCATTTTAAAATCTTTACAAAAACTTTACAGATTAGAATTATGTATTAAATTTTATTTAAAATAAAAAGACTTGTTTATTTGGCTTAATTAATTGGTGGCTAGTTGTAAGAAAGAAAACAAACAACTAAATCTCATATTATTCTATTTCGTCAAAAAGTACGCACTACCCGTGCTAAGTACGCACTTTTTGGTCGGGTTCAATTTGCGTACTTAAGCGGTAGTCAACTGTAACATAATAATTACAAAATCCATATACTATTAAATAAATTTTTTATTTTAATGTATTTACATACTTGACGCTTTTAAAACAGGTTTACATTTACTTTTGACAAAGAATCAAAGAGACGTTTCGAAAAGATTTAAGTGTATAAATTAAAAATAAGTATAGTTATATTAAACTGCAAACTAAATACAATCAAGCTCCTTCCGACAGTAGAACTAAAAATATCAAATTTTTAAAAAAAACTTCTGTTGACTTTACGCTGAATCACCCGACAGGAGAGACGAGTTCAGGAAGCGGCAGGCAAGCGCCAAGAGCCAGCAGAAATTGGAGAGGGTGGAGGAAAGGTTGCGGGATGGGGAGAGGAAGTTGAAGGACATGAAGCAGTTAGTGAGCAACAACGTCAGCAATCAGAAGCGACTGATGACGGAGAGGGAGGACGGAAAACTGGAGAGGAGGAAGAACCTGCTGCAGGAAAAAATCGAAACGGGCCACGGCAGGAAGGTGAGGGCCATAGAGAGGGCGAAGACGGCCAGGAGGAGGATCAGCGGGGAGAGGGAGGGTGAGTGGAGCGAGAGGTACAGGCAGGTGCGGGACGGGTGCAAGATCGACAGGAACAAGGAGCTCATCAGGGGGCTGAGGAAGGTGGTGAGGTGCGACGGGGAGAACGAGAGGAGGCTGGAGCAGGCGTTGAGGAGGCAGAGCGCCGAGGCGCGGGCGGAGGAAGGCAACGTGAGGAAGTTGCAGGAGGAGTTGGTGAAGACGAGAGCGAGGTTGGACAGGAGCACTCAGAAGGCGGTGGCGGAGGCGAACGCGAAGACGCGGGATCTGGAATCGAGGCTGATGGCTGCGAGGTCGCGGCTGATGCGGAAGCAGAACCAGGCGAACGGGAACCAGCTGATGCTGAGGAAGTACGTGTGTTCGGCGAAGGAGTCCAGGATGATGTGCGGGGAGCTGGAGAAGAACCACCAGAGATTGCTGTCCATCAGCAAGAAGACGAGCGAAGGCAAGTGAAGTGTTTGATTTTTTTATGGAGAGAATTTAGAACAGCTTGTTTATAAAAATCCGATATATTGCAGGTTAAAAACATTTTTGTAACTATTTAAACATTTCACGTAGAACATTAAAAAATTTGTGTATGAACTTTTGGATGATATTTTTTTTTGTAATGTTGCATTAGTTTAGGTTGTAAAAGTCTACTAGCAACAGTAAGTTTAATATTTTATATAAGTATTGTAAAAACAACTAATGATTTTAATATATTAAATAGGTTAAACACAAAAGCTCACTTTTCAGTGCCTAAACAATAATAATACTTTCCTTTTATAATATATAATGTTAAATATACATACTGTTGTTTGCCTCTTTTAAAAAACGTCTTTTTTAGATCCTTTGTACGTTTTATTAAACTTTATTTTGTTAGTTATGTGTCGTTTATAAATGTTTGTTTTTTATAAAGCATTTAACATATTTATTTTAAGACAAATACATGTGTGCTAATAAACAAATTTAAAAGATTAACTTTTATTTACTTTACTAGAAAACACTGTTTAAGCCGTTAAAATGTGAATATTGTTAAGGATACTTTTTAAATGCGTTAATTGGAAACTGTAAAAGTTTATTTAATGCAAAAGCCTTTAAATATTATAGAAGAATTTATTTTATAACCAGTTTCATAAAAACAGTCTTACAAAACTTGGTATCTATTATTTTTCAATGTTTTTAAGCAAAATTTACTTATTACTATACAATCAAAAAATATTTAAACCAACTTAAGAAAAGCAATCTTTGTTGTTATCATAATCTAGATTAGAATAAAACTAATCACTTTCTTCATTATTTCTAATTTACTTGTGTCACTTACTCACAAAAATTACCTGTGTTACATCAGTTTACATGCAAAATTTAATTTTATTTAAGATTTTTCTATTTTTTCGACAGTTTTACAAAAATTGTATGTGTTTGTTCTTAGTTATTAGTTTTTTTTTAATAACTGTGTTTTTTAGTTTTCGGTGCCATCGAGATTTTTACGAATTTAGAAAAAATGCAAATTATTGCTACAGCTGTGAGAAATTGTTTTACCTTTTTTATTCAATTTTTTTTGTAAATACCGTTTATATTGTTTTTAAAAACTACAAATTGAGTTTTTATTATGTACTTGCATACTGTGCTTTTATACAATCGAATATAATAATACTTATTGTTTTTTCACTACACAGATGTGTATATAAATATATTTAAATTATTCATGATTTTATTTTTTGATGATTTCATTTAAAAAAGAAAGATATAAGTTGTATAAGAAAAAATACTTAAGATAAGAAACTCTATGCACTGTTTTTTAGACTTTGTTGTAATACTATACGTTCAGTTCGATAACAAAATTAAAACAAACGTATATTTCAGTATATTTAAACTGCAGTCAAAAAAGTAATAATTAAATATAAAAAGTAATAACCACTCAATAAAAACATTAGACACTTAAACATAACCTTTTTTTTTTAAATAAATAAACTCTAAAAATAAAGCAATGAAACTAACAAAAGTTGTTTTGCTTTCTTTTTAAGTTACTAAATTACAAAATAATTTTATTATAGTGTAATTTTTTTATAATCTTAAAATTAGTTGAATTGTTTTAAAACTAAAAGTAAAGTACTAATAACTGATCGAAAAACAAATGTTGGTGAGCTTAAATGATTAGTAGCTTAAATTTAACGAAATTTTTTATCAAAGAATAGTGGTATATATATATTTTCTTTATTTTATAAATAATCGAATATAATTTTATTCAAAAGTACTTGTACTTATGCTACAAAAATATTTAGCAGGAAAAAAAATCTTTTGTTAAACTATGCATTTCCATTTACTATAAAAGTTTAAAAAAAGAAAGCATATGTGTTACCAATCTTTTCTATAAATTTAAAACTTTACTTCTTTTACTTCTACTTACTTTATTTAGGTAAATAAATCTATAATACTTTAGTTTTTAATAATTTAAATTATAGCTTAGTATAAATAAAATTATTAAGCAAAAGTAAAAAACTACTCAAAAACGATAAAGTAAGACATTCAAATTTTTTAGCAAATCATAAAGCAGTTTTTTTATGCATACACACAAAAAACCTTTAACTTTGTTTTATTTCTCACAACTATGAACAATGAAAGTGTTTTGGTTTAATTTTTCATTGCTTTTGAAAGTAAAATTTTCAACTTACAAAGTTTTTATATAGTTGACAAGTTTAGTTTATCATAAACTAAAATATTCAACGTAATCATTTGAGTTAAATAGTAAAAAATCAAATTTTCAAATTAGTCTGAACATCGAGTACTTAAGTTTAAAGGACTATGTACATTTTTAGATTTCTTATTTAGTCTTTAAATCACTCTTTGCATATAGAAAGATTTTAAATGTTAAAAATCTGGAGAAAAAACTTAAAAGTTTTTTGAAAGTAAATGACAACAAACTTTGTTCGGAGCATCAGTATACTTAAATGGCTATTAGTGCTTTCACAGTATAACTTAACTAAGGTACTTATATACTTGTACAGTATTAACATAGCTAAATTTTATATTACAAAAATGTTTAGTGTACGTCAGTAAAAATAAATCAGTTTTCTATACAGTTATTGTTATAAAGAATTAGAAATGGTATTTGTATATTATTGAAAACGTCTTTCTTAGCTTTCGATCAGAAAAAACTAAACCTTTTATCAAGTTTAGAATTCCAAGTAATCAATATGGCTAGTTTTTTTAGTAATATGATCCCTTTTTTCCGAGATATATATTTTTTGCTTACTGTATTTCTCGAGCTTGATTGATAAAGACAGACATAACGACAGAATTATGAAAATTGTGACGCTATATTTTCTTAAAGCTCAGTTTTCTACTTGAAATATACATTTTTGTTAATGTTCCTAATCGTTAAGTTTATATTCTTATACAGTACACATAATACTTTTCAAATAAAAAATATATAAATTAATTTATTTAAATTTTTTATAACTTAAAGCCGTTTACAGACCAGCAAAATCAGTTTAGCTCTTTCTTAAAACCTGATTGATTTTTTCCACCCCGAAAAAAAAAAACTCGCAATGTCGTGGCTGTGCGAAAAGTGCCTCAGCCTCTTCAACTGTTACGTCACAGAGGAGACCGACGCGTCGAGCACGATCGTCATGAGAAAGTCCTTTGACGTGATCGAAGACCGCCGGCAGTTCAAACGAATACTGGCGGAGCGCGAGAATAGGGACAGCTGGAAATTGGAGTTTCTGGACAGGGGAATTTACCGGATGACCGGCGGCAAACTGGTCTTGGACGGGTGGTGCCTCAAAAACAAGCGGAGCCTTCGTTTAACCGAGACGTTCCCGCTGAGCAAAATTAAGTTCTGGGCCGACTTCGAGTGGTACCAGTGGGGAGTGGGGATAGTTGTGGACGACGGGGGCAGGTCGAACGTCTACTTGCTGTCCACCCTGGAAGCTGAAGCGATTTATGCGTACCTGAGCGCGCGCGCCGGTAAAAAAGTTCAGGAAAGAAACAAGCCGGAGCCTCGGCCGAAAATAAATTATGGTAACAGAGCAACTTGTTGACTTTTTTTAAATTCATAATTTCTAATGACTATTGTTTTTGTGCTTAGCTTTTTAACTTTACATTATGTTTTTTTTTAATATTTCGGTACTTTTTACTCTGCGTAGTTTTTAGTACCCGAGAACGGGTACCTTTTAATTTCATGGTATATTTAAGCTTAATTATTTTTATTACTTAAGCTTTTTTCAACAACATTTTTGAGATTAATCTGTTTATCAAACTACAATAGTTTCTTTATGCTATAACTAGCACATTTCTAACGAGTTTTTATAAAAAAGAAAAAGATGTAAATAATTAACATTTTTAGTAACTAAAACTAACAGTACAAAACAACATACATTTTTGAGCATAAATCTTTATTGTTTCATTGAACGTTATATTTTAAAATTTATTAACTGTAGAACACTTCTTGACTGTTTGTCCTTTAAATGCTGAAACAATTTCTTTATTATAGTTTTTTATCACTCTTTTTGTATAAGGTTTTTGAAATTTAGTCAACTTCCTGCTTGTTCTGGTGTATGCATGTGTGTTATGCCAGTAAAAAGATACTTATTCTAAAGGATAAAAAACCTATTTTTAGTAATTAAAAAAATATTTTACAAATTAATGATACACAAAATTATAAATGTGTTGCATCATTTTTTAACTTTTTAATATGTTTAAGTTACTTTAACTTTACTGTTTTTTATAGTTTTCTAATTTTATCTACTT
The DNA here is from genome assembly GCF_965202585.1 of Thalia democratica. NCBI lineage: Eukaryota > Metazoa > Chordata > Thaliacea > Salpida > Salpidae > Thalia > Thalia democratica. The sequence continues at coordinate 20,923,532 of NC_139173.1, read as the reverse complement.
TTTTTTAAATGTACAGTGTTGAAATTTGTTAAGTTATATTGTAATCAGTCATACTTTTGTTGTTATATTACTAAACCAGCTCTAAATATAGTGTAATTTAATCTAAATAAGATAAGTGTACTTAAACATGCTATACGTTTTATTTTTACCGATTTGTTCAAATCTTAATTTTTTCTTATGTTTTTAATTTTTAATTAATTTTAATTAGTAGTAAGTGACACAATGGCTTTAAGTGAGTATTTAGTTATCTAATCTAGTCGGAGCTGTATGATTCTTTTAAGAAAATAAATACAATGTAATAGTTTGTTGTTTTCTTTTTTTTTACACAAATCAAAGTTAAGTACAACAAAATTATTTTTCTATAAAAATTTAAAATAATGTTAACTTCTATTTTATTCTAACTTTACTTAAAAATTAACTTATATTATTTTTTTCTTTGCTTTCATTTTTAACAGATTGACTTTATTAAAAAACAATTATAGTCATATGTTTTAAAATATGTTTAGTTAAGTTTCTAAGCTTTTAAAATAAAGTTTTTTCTTATAAACAAACAACATTTAAAACAAATTATTTGTAAACTTTATTACTCAAGCAAAAACTTATTTACTACTTTTTTAAATTTATAGCTTTTTTTGCTCATATAGTTTTTTCTACCAGCGTTTTTGTATAAACTAGTATAACTCATTTACAACTTCGTTTTTTATGTCTTATGACTTATATTATAAAGATTTATGTTTTAGTCTGTTTAATCATTAGTTTACGTAACGTTTGACATCATCAAATTTTTTTTTTCAAATTTTATTAAACTAAGTGTTAGTTTTAGAAGTAGTAAGTATTATATAACACTAATAATAATATCAAATAACCTTTTTACTCAATAAAGAATTTTAAATATTTACATGAAATACTTTTGTTACTTTTTAAGCAAATTTAAAGTTGTTAAAATAACTTTAGCAATTTAAAGTTTTTAAAAAAAATAATTAAAAAAACACAATTTTTTTATAAAATCTGAAATGTTCAGTATTAATGAAATATAGTCTTTATAATAATAATAAACTTTAAAAGTAAATTAAAACTTTTATTTTTATATACTAAAAGATTATTATTTAGATCTAAATGACTGTATTCTGAAAAAAAAACTTAAACATTTTAGTGTAATTGTTTTTAATTTTGTAGCTGGATTACTTTTTATTTTGTAATAAATAAAATTTAAATAAAACGCAGTATTAGAGCTTTTATAAAAATAAAAGTACGAAACTTTATTTACAGTCAATATTTATATCATTCTATCAAATAAACAATTAATCGAAAATTTCTTATCTAAAAAATCTAAAACAATTTTAAGCACAGTTTACAGCGCTTTCTAGTGTTTAACTATCATTTTTAATTAACTTGGATTAAAAAAAATCCAGTTATCCAAAACTAAAGTATCAAAATGTATAGATGATTAAAAGAAGCTAAAAAAAAAATTACAAGCTGTTGGCAAATATGTGCAAGCTTGAGCTCAAAAGTCTCATAACAATTGTATTAAACACTTGATTTAGTTTGCCAAGACTAATGTTTTTTTACTGACAGACCTTAAAACACCTTAAGCAATACAGCTGTTACTTTGCAATGCTGTTAATTTGAAGAAGCAGTAACAAACATGTTCTTCACAGAAGTGCGAAAGTTTTTGTTGAGCAGATTGTATATAACGAAGTTCCAGCAAGTGCTTGAAATCAAAACGATTCGGGACAGGTTCAAGTTTTCAACGGAAACCACAAAGCTGTTTGTGATGTTGGATCTTCGGTAGTACCAAATGAGCATTTCCGGCAAAAAGCACAAAGTGAAAACGACCACCATGGCGACGAGCACTTTCGAAAAAGTAATTTCTCTGCTTTTGTTTTTGCGCTCGACGCGGTTCAGCGATTTTGCTTTCTTGTAGCTTTGCACCAAAATGCAAACGGTCAAAATGTTGACGAACCAGAGCAGGACAAAGTAAGCGATGAGAACGAAAGTGAACTTTATCTTGTAAACGTCCAGCAAAACGACCCACAAGCTCGGCGTCGTCCAGGAAAACGCCGAAGCGAGCTTGGCGTTCTTGACCGAGCTCGACGCGCGGTACCGGAACGGGAAGGCCAGCGCGAAGTACCTGTCGACGGAAGAGAAGATCATGACGTTGAACGACACCACGATCGAGTACAGCAAGATCATGTCCAGCGAGTGCTCGGAAACGATCGGCAGCTCCGGGATGACGACGCCCGTCACGCCGTACGACGTCACGGTGCCGTTGAAACCGACTTTCCTGTCGACGGAGCTCACCACGAACTCCTTCTCGGACTTGAGGAGGAACCGCTGGCAGAGGAGGTGGATCTGGCTGACGGAGCCGAGAACGCCGAGGACGACGTCGGAGACGGCGATGGAGCACTTGAAGACGTACTGGCTGTGGTTGAGCAGCTTGTTCTTGTGGACGACGGCCAGCAGCAGGCAGTTGCCGAGCAGAGTGCCGATTCCGATGAGGGAGTAGAGAAGTATCTGCACGACCAGCTCCGTTTTCTTGCTGAAGTGTTTGTTGTTGTTAGTTTGTTGAGCTCAAACTATTTGGTCGTATGGTGCAGGAAGAACATTTCGAGTCGCACACCTCCTGGATACCTTTTAACGTCTTGTCCAGGACAGTTATTTGTTTTCAATTTTTACGTGGTTTATATGTTAGAAAATTTAGTAAGTTGTATATTAATCACGTTTTAGTCACAATACTGTTTGGAAAATGTTAAATCTTAAAATATTCGTTTTTTTGTAATAAATTTTTAAATAATATTTTAAATACGTTTTCAATTAAAATTTATCTTTTTCGTCGGGGTAAATTTTTTTAGTTATATAAGTATATCTATATTTTATAAGAACAGTAAAAAAATTCTTTTAGTATTGAATCTATAACAAAACTCTAAAACGTGTGTTTTTTAAATACGGACTATGCAAAATTTATTTTAATAGTTTATATATAAAAAGTAATCCAAATAAACTTATACAAACAAAACGGTTCAAACTCACACCCTGTTGAGAAACGAGCTCCACAGTGAGTAGTTACCGTTTGTGTGCGAGAGAAACCGGCATATGTCAAAGCTGTCTTCTTCAATCGAAAGCAGCTGTACCGGCAATTTGAGAGTGGCTGTGAAATGATTCTTTTTCTCGTAATAATCAAAAGCTCCGCACCACATTCCCAGGTCCGAGGGAGTCGAGTTGGAACAGTTTGTTCCTCTGCCTTGACACAGCTCATCGAAAGAATCCATTGTGTGCCTGTCAAGCTCAGCGCTGTAGTAGTTTCGGTGTTTAAAGTAGGTCTCGAGTTCTTTTACAGAAATGCTGGTTTCGTTGCAGCGATTGTCCTGAATTCTGATTTTGTACAACTGCTGTAAGCTGGTGCTTGGAGAGGAAAGGCTGATGCAAGCTTCAGAGATGTTCTGATCGGGTGAGCTGCACTGAGCTAGCTTGATAAACAGCAAAAAAGTTGTTAAACAAGTTACAAAATATTCCTTCATATCCTTATTTAGACGCTTGTTTTTACAAATTTTCTGAGTAAAAAGGAATCGTTTTTACAGGTAAGTTTAAAACAACTAAATTGCTAGAGTTATAATACGAGAAGCATTTAAATTAAAATATTATACTCTAAAGCTTATGTAAACAAATATAAACGATCGCTTAAAAAAATTAAAATCATATTTGTTTACAATAATTATATAGTTATTTGCCCTAACTAAAAAAGAGTGCTCAATATACTGGGATGTAAAGAGCTTATTTAAATAGATTTATGCAAATTATATATTCTATTCGCGACCGGTTTCGGTGGCAAGAGATTGCGACCGAAACCGGTCGCAAATAAAATATATAACTTGCTTAAATATATGATTACAATAATTTAAAAAAAATATTATTATACGATAGAAACTTTTTTTCCGTTTAGTTCACTTTTTAAGCTAAAAGAACGATTAAATGAATTATTGAAATTGATTGTATTTTAATACAACAGGTATAAACGTAAAAAAAAATTAGTATTCTTCTAAATATAATGAAATAGACTATAACTCCTAAACAAACTTTTTAAATTTTTAACTACTTCTGAGTTATAAATAAATACAATGAGATGGTCTTTAACAACTTATTTTGAATTTGCTACTTTAATAACCCTCTTTGCTTACTTAATCTATTTATATCAAGAAACTAAGAAAACAGCTTTAAAATTAAAAAAACAAGATATTTTAATTTTTTTTATTATACTTTTGCTAAATATATAAAACTTTATCTATAAATACGTTTTTTTAATACTTATACGCAAAACAGTCAACTTAAGTTACACCTTATACATTTATACAATAATCGTATATAAAGCTATGTGAAGCATAGTTAGATTGGGTAGGTGTCAAATATGCACGAAGACACTTTTGCACGGGTAGAATTTTTTTTTTGATTTTATTAATTTTTTAAATTTATTTATTTTTATTTTTTTAACCTGTTATTTATCTTTTTTTTTATATCACAGTTACCCTTAGCCCTTACCCTCGGTCGGTAACTTATTTGTTTTTTATTAATTTATATATATATATATTTTTTCTTTTTTTTTGTTTTTGTATCAATAAAATAATTTGTTTTTATTTTCTTGTTTTTTTTTTCATTAATATATTTTTTTTAATATCACTGTTACCCCTAACCTTTACCCTCGGTCGGTAACTTCTTTTTTCTATTGAATTTATTTTTTTTATTTATTTTTTATTTTTAATATTTTTTATTGTTTACTTTTTATTTTCTATTTTTACTATTACTGTAATTAATTATACTAACTATTATGTTCAAAAACTACCCTTCGTGCATAAATGTATTCGTGCACATTTGACCCGTTCCCAGTTAGATTGCGTTTTAAAATGATTAAGTTATTGCTGCAATGTTTTGAGTTAGAATATTTTTAAAATCCTTAAAAACACAAAAATTTGTTATTTGATTTGACTTAAAATTTCACGAATGATTATTCTGTTTACTCTTTTTTTTTTATAAAGAATACTAAAATTTTTTAAGTGTGTAAAACACTAGATTTTGTTTTTTAGATTATTTCAAGATATTTTAAAGCAGACTCAGTTTCCGTCAAAGACCTCTTCAGTGCTTTTTTAGAAAAATCTAGAAAAATATATGATAGTAATGGAAAGCAGTGTTAAAACAAAACAAAAAAAGAATAGATGCAGCTATTTTTTACTTAAAAACAAATCTTTACTTTTGAAAACTTTTGAAACTGAGTCTGCTTTAAAATATCTTGAAGGAATTTAATAAATATAATTTCTCTTCTAGAAGTTGAGGTCTTTTTATTAGTTTTCGAAAATCAAAACAGACAACACTAAATTTTGTTTAGTTCATTTTGTTAATATTTAAAACATATTAATGGCAATTAAGAAGTTTAACTTTACAGTAATGTTTTTATGTTAGTTATTTATTTCTTAACCGTAAATCATCAAAAAAATTGAAAAGCTTTTTTATATAAAAAATAATTTTTGTCTACTACATTTTTAGCCAAACATATCATATTCATAACAGTAAAGTCAAACAATACGCTCTATATATAGTCTACGACTAACTATTTTTTTTATTTAAATTTTTTTTATACTCTTCTTGACGTTACTTTCTTGGTTTATGTAACTCTTTGCTATACGAATTCATTTTATATAACAAAGATATTTTTCATTAAATTAATCATTTCTAGATATTTTCAAGGAAAAAAAATAAATACGAACTATTTTTCATCGTAAAGTAAACAAACATATGCCGTCTAGTATCTTATTACTTTACCTACTAGTTATGCAACAAAGTTGTTTACCTATAAAATATTTTCCTAATTTTAAAAGTCAATCAAAAATTTTCTAAGGAATTTTTCAGAAAAAAAAACTTCAGTACTCTTTAACTATATTTATAAAACTATTAGTTAGTATTTACGAAAACCTAAGTCTTTTCCTCAAAATATACAGTTTGTTTCTAAATTGTGAGTTTGTTTAACATTGAAATTAAATTCAGAAACCGAATTTTTTACGTAAAGTTTTTTAACAATATTTTTTATGTCTTAATGATTACAATCAAATGGTGTTTAAAATTATTTTTTATGATCAAATATTTTAAGCAAGAATTAATGTATGAAATATCAGCGCAAATCTGCAATATAATAAAGTGCTAACTTATTATTGAAATATTTTGTAAAAAAACTTCGACTACCAATAACTTTCAATTTCTTCCGATAAAAAAGCTGTTTAGAGTTAAAAGTGTTTTAAATTTTTAAACTACCATGAATAATTTAACTTATACTACCTTTTGAATAATTTTTTTTTGAAATATATAAAAGTTAAAGTATAAACTTTTTCATAGCTAAGTACAAAAACAAATCAATTATTTGATTAATAAAATCTGTTTACTTTGAAATTTCGTTATTGAGATTTAACTACGGAATTTTTACGTATATAAAAACTCAAAACCTTTGTGATTTCAGAGGTGTTTACTAAAAATTTATGTAAAGTTTTCTTTTGTAGTTTATAGTGATTAATCTACTATATTTTTTTCAATTTTAAAACAGACTTACAATGTATTTAAAATGTACAAACATGCTGTCCTATTAAGCTCATCATAAACTAGCTTATATTCAGTATGCTTACATGTCATTTTTACAATAGGAATATCTGCTACAGAAATGCCAAAATAAATTCTTTTATAAAACTGAATAATTATTAAAATACAAAGAAGTATAACGATTTACAAAACTTCACTGAAATTTAAATTGCAAGGAAAAAAAATTGCATTAGAAAATGTAATTTTATTTAAAAAATGTTGTATAATAAATGTTTTACGCTTTTAAGATTTTGCATTAAAATCAGCGAAAATCTACCAGTAATTTTTTTTCTGATATTAAGAATGAAGTTTACAACAGCAAACATCAGCTAAACTTTCTAGTTAACAAAACTTATATGATGCTTAAAGACTTGCAAAACTGTCAATTTTATAACTTTTTTTACTGAAACCTGTTTTAATTTAGATTGACAAGCTCAAACAATATTTTGTTGCGAGTCGATTTGCAATCGGGTATTAATTTCAATTAATTTTCTTATGTCACCGTCGCTTATAATAACAAAACCTTTTAGCTGTACATTTGACGTGAATTTTATAAACATTTTTAAATTTTACAGTTTAGTTGCTTCGAACTTGACTGCTTTTTTAAAGTGAAAAAAAACTTTCTACTGCTTTTTAAAGAAGAAAATTGTTTTTTTAATGCAAACAGTAGTTTTTATTGATAAAAAAAGTTACATTTCATAGTGAAATTAATAGTGTACAAATAAAAATTAAACTTGCAATAAATCAATTTAATAATTACAACATTTAGTGTATATATCCAGAGTCTAGAACTGTTTGTTCTTTCAAAATATGTTTGTCTTAGGATGAGACGAAAGTACTTACAAACAAAAAATATTATAATCAAAACTAAGTTTTAAAAAGGTAAGTATTAAGTTACAACTTTAAAATAGAAGATAAAAATATGAATTAATCAAAATTGCCAGTCATCTAGCTTTCAAGTTTTGACTAGATATTAAAAAAAGTTCGAATTTCATGAAAAATTTTAAAAGATCAAACTTTATATAACTTATTCCTATATAAAGGAAAATTTTGAAGTGTTTTAGAGTAAATAGGAGTTCCATTTAGTTTAAAAAATGTCTAACACGGTTATAAATTAGTTTTGAGAGCATTTTAAAGCGTTCCAATATTATTATGCTGTCAAGACAGTAATTTTTTAATGACAGCACATTTTTTATATTTCATAGTTTTGATTATTTGAGTCTAAGTTATAGTACTTTATATTATATTTTGTACCAAAATTAATTTAATTTAATTATGTTTTGTAAATGTTATCTTTAAAACGTTTGCACGTGTTAGTTTAAGCAAGCTATCAAAGACAAGGCGCAGAATGTCAAAATAAATGTGATACTCTGGATATTTATAAAACTTTAGATAGTTTCAATTTAATACTTTTGACATTTGTTCAGTATTAAAATTCAGCTTTTTATAATGATTAAAACAATTTAACAAAACAATTATTTAAGATTGCATAATAATTTTTATTACTGCTAAACAATTTTTAAGAAAGCTTCTTTTTTAAGTAACAAAATACTAGCTTTTTAAATTTAGTTACATACTTAGTTTTTATTAGCAATCAGTAGCCTTATTTAAGTAACAGGTTAAAATTTTCCTGAAAGCTTTTGCTTGTGGATAACGTTGTATTTAAAAAGTTCTCTTGCAAAGCGCAGTTAAATACAGGAAACGTAATAATCAGTTTAAAATACATTTTAAACAACAATGGTGATAAAGTAAAAAACAATAAAGTACTGATAGTTTTTTTGGTTTTTAAAATGTTTTTTTTTAGATGAAAAGTGTATCGCCGCAGGTTTTTGATTTCTAGGCCTAATTTGACCTACAGCTTGCTGACCTCTGATATTACTAATTTAATAAGTTATTTATTGTGTTTAGTTTTTAACACCAGAAATTTATAAGAATTTAACTATTTTAATATCATTTATCATAGTATTTGTTTATAATTTTAAAACATTTCGACAAAACTTACTTCTTGTTGTAATACTAGATTTGTAAAAAAATATTTATCTCTCTGGTATTCAATTCTGTATATTTTAACAATTATATCAAATTCACGATGTAAACAGATGCGAAATTGCGTTTTCATTAAATAATGTAATATGATGACTATTAAATCGAAGAGACTCAATAAAAAAGTTTCGATGTGTTTAACAATAAAGCATTTATAAAAAAACATAAAAGTTTCTTCAGTTTTTAGTTCAAACTAAACTCTTTGGAAATTATTAAACTTTTTGCTCTACGCAAAATTGATTTCAAAAGTTTACGTTCTATTTTATAAACTACATTGTTATTGGTTATTTTTATATCTTTATAACATAATTCTTTATACACTAATTGTACATCTAAAACATTACTTAAAACAACAAAAAAAATCATCTATTGTAGTTATTTACATTAAGAAGATAATATTAGCTTTCGGTATATCATAAGTACTGAAAAATTAAAAAAGTAACACTAATACTTCGCTTTGTTATCAATAAACACAAAATAAGAAATAATTTACATTTTTATACATCATTTTTATAATTAAACACAAATTAAATTAGCCTTGTACAAGTTTGGATTCATTTTTACAATTAAATAAACAAAATAAAAGTTTTGCATAAATAAGTCAGAACCGCAAACATTTTATCGCCAGTCTTTTTGGAGTTTCAAAACTACACTTAAAGTTTGTCAAATAACAAATATCAAAATTATGTCGTGTGTACTTCAAGTCATTTTTTTGAACCAATTTTCAGAATTTAAGCATGTCACATAAATTATGGAATAATGTTTTTCAATCATTCCAAAATAATAGATATCAAAAGAGTTTACAACAAACGCTAATTTGAAAGTTTAAACATTTCAAAGCAAGAGAACAAAAAAAAAACTTCTAGATGTTAAAAAGCTGTGTTTGAACTTAAAACCCCCGTATGCATAACTGAACTTTACAGGAACCTAAAAAATAATTGGTGCTAGTTTTTACTTTAATATTTTAACCAATCGGTAAGTTTTTCAACTTTTAATTATTCTTAGTACTTAATAGACTCTTGGTAATAAAAGTATCATATTAATATAAAAAACAAAAATTAAGAGTGATACGCTTATTTAATAAACTAATAGTTTATTAGTGTAATACTGTCAGTAAGAGCTAACAGATGAAGCTACATATTACAATGAAGGTTTATTAAAACACTATTCAAATCTTTTTAATTTGTTATATTACTAATAACTTTATTCAAAAAATATTTTGATTTAAAAATAATTTATTGAACTTAAACAAGTATAAGTAAAGTATTTTACTTTATGAGTTGTTTTGTTATTTAGCAACAAGTAATGAACATACTCATACTTAAGTTTAAGTTTTAAAATTTATCATAGTTCTGGTTTGTTTAATTTTTCTATAGTATTAATTTTTTAACTTTACTCTCTGAGTTAAAATTCTAAACAGGTTTCAGAAAATTATCTTTGGTTTTACTATTAGTTTTAATGTATTCTATGAAATTACTTTAATATTATCAAAACAATCAAACCTATTTTGTATTAATTTTCATATACTTTATTTGAAATAAATGAAATTAAGTTGACATATTTTTATAACTTAAGGATCAGTAGTATTATTGTCGTTCACTGCATCTTCACCTTTTTTCTTGATTGAAGTTGCCGTGTCCTTCAACTTTCCCAATGCTGAACTTGCTGCTTTCTTTGCATCATCTACTGCTGTTTTGATGTCTGCAAAAACTTAGTACTTTTTTATGCTTTAACTAAAAATTAATTAAAATATTTCTAAAAAGAAACATACACAGTCTTGCTAAAAGTATATCAGTTTTCTACTCATACAGGACTAATGACCAACTGATTGAATATTTAAAAAACAACATTCCACTATTACAAAATTAATTATTTATAGTTAAAAATTTTTGTACAAAACTAGATAAATTTTAAAATAATTTAGCTTACTATTTAATTATTTTAAGCTTACAAAGTTCCGTTCAAAACTAAGTTATTACTTTAATTTTTATTGTTGCTAACTAGATATATTGCAATGGTTTGTACCATTAAATAATGCGCAACTTTGCACATATAACATTCTTGTTTTTATTATTTTTAAAACACCGATTTAAAACACCCTCAGATGCCGGAATTTGTGTGCAAAGAAATGTTACACATGGCTGTGTTAGGTGTTGAGTTTAGTTTTGATGGTAAAATGTATAAACAAATAGATGGGGTTGCAATGGGTTCACCTTTAGGTCCTATCTTGGCTAATATTTTTGTTGGTTACCTAGAAAGTAAGTTATTTTTGAACTGTAAAAGTCCTCTCATGTATCTTCGATACGTAGTTGACACTTTTGTTATGTTTGAAAATAGACAAGAGAGCTCCAGTTTTCTTAATGATCTTAATAATCTTCACAAAAATCTTAGTTTTACAAAAGAAGAAGAACACAACAATTCGTTAAACTTTTTAGATGTTTGTGTCCAACGATCAGTTGAGGGGGAACTTTTAACTAAAATTCATCGTAAATTAAATTCAGAAGCATTATATGTTCCGTGGGCATCTTTTGGTCCAGTCAAACAGAAGTTAGGAGTTTTAACGGGTATGGTGAAGCGTTTCACCAGACTTTGTTCTCCTTGCTTTCTTGAGGGCGAGTTGAAAACACTTCAAAACACTTTCCTTTCGCTTGGTTATCCAGGTAACTTAGTTTCGAAAGTTATAACAAGAGCTAGAAGTTCAACAGCTTTAAAAATGATTGGCCCTCAGAAGTGTCCAGTATACTTAAAACTTCCTTACCTTGGAAATATTTCTGAGAGGTTTTCTAAGAAAATTTCAGAGGAAATAAGCCAAGTTTTCAGCTCTGTTCATTTAAGAACAGTTTTGTATACTGATCGACCTCTAAATGGAATTTACAAAGATGTTTCTCCCACCCATGAAAAAAGTAACATCATCTATAAATTTAGTTGTCATTGTGGTAGTGACTACGTGGGAAAAACATCTCAAAGGTTCCATGTAAGAATCGATCAACATGTTCCGAAAGTCTTGAAAAAGTGGTTTGATGGCCGTTCTGAGAAACCAACTAAAAAATACTTCTCGGCGATTGGGCAACATTTGTTGGACAATCCTGAGTGTGTTAAAAATTATAAAAAGGACAATTTTTCAGTCTTAGTGAGAGCGGAGAACTCTTTTCAATCGCATATTCTGGAAGCCTTATGTATTCAATCTTTAAGGCCCAGTTTATGTAAACAGAAAAAGTTCGTTTACCAAACTAGACTTTTTAAATCGTTATATTAGTAATTTTAAAGTAATTAGTTTCTTGTTAAACTTTATTTTTAAGCATAGTTTTAATTTAAAAAATTTTTATTGCTTCTTTATTTAGATTGTTTTAATTCTACCGAGTTTTATTAGTATACCAAATTTGTTTAGCATTAGAACTTATTTAATTTTAAACTTTTGATTATTACGTCATTTTATATCTTAAAACTTTAAACTGTAGTATAATTTTATTTCAATTTGTATTCATTGCAATCCAGTAGGAAACAATTTCTGACGAGTCCTATTTGAAAGTACTTAAATAAATTTAAACAAAATGAAATGCACTCTGTTATATATTTTTAGTAAGTTATGCACCGGAAAAAAGCTATACAAGTTATTTTGAAAAAAAAGTTAAAATATGTCCACCTCACAATTTCATATTTTGTGATAAACAATATGTTAAATTTAAAAAGCTGTAGGAGTTAAAGTAGTAAAAGTTCGAGATATTGGATGGAGACATATAGAGGATGTGGGTAGTGTGGTAGTGGATCACTGCCAATCGTATTTGCAACGAAGTGGTGATATACAAACACTGAATGTGACTTCTACAGGTTTAAAAATGATATGTTTTGTTATGTAAAGTTTGATTTATTTAATTATATTATACAATATTTAAAAAAAAAGATTTTTGGTTTGTTTTTTAGAACAACTTAAACTAACTTTCTGTTGTCATCAAAGCAAGTATTTATTATGTATTTTGTAGTACATAAAAATATAAATAGTATTTTATTTTTTAATTTTACAACAATTTATTTGTTATCTAATCAAATTTTTTAATTTTAGGTATTGAAATTGTTCGTTTTTTCTGTTTTTTTTTTAATGGTTTTCAATTAAAGTCTATGAAATAATTTAACATAACATTTTTATAAGTCTGTTTAAAATTTGCATAATGCTGAAGCTAGGAGTATATAATTTGTTTAATATGAAAATAAGTTAACAATATACTTCATTAAAAGTTATAAAAAGTATGTTTGAAATTATTATTTTAGTTTAACTTATAGACACCAAGCAACAAAATGGAAGATTGTGAAAAAATTATATCAAACTGGAACTTGCTGCTGAAAAAATCAACAGATTTTGATTTATGGGGCCAACCGGTTGAAGCTGAGATAGAATATAAAATGTCAGTTTATCAACAATTTTGATATTTTATAAAGTAAAAGTTTGTACTTAACTATTTGTAAAGTTTTATATATATTATTCATATTCAAAATTTTTCATTCTATTTGTAATTTAGAAATAAAATATGTTTTCACTGTATATTAGTTTTGAATTAGCTGTAAAGTAAAAGACTATTAAAGTTAAACAAAAGTATTAAGATAGTAAGTTATATATTTTCTTAGAGTGGTGGTTTTTAGGTTAAATATAGCTATGAAGTAAACTACAAAGCAATTAAGAGGTACTTTAGATTGAAAACAGATTTTAATAAACAGCCGAGAGTATTGCACACCGCGCGCAAAGCGCGCTTTTGTGCTAGCCGAATATGGCAGATAAATATTATAATAAGTAAGAAAAATTTTTTAGATAACTTAAGTTTAAACTAAGGATTAGATTTCAAATCAAAAAATTAGGTAATAAAAATTAAATAAATTTGTGTTAAGTTAATACTAAAATTAAAATTTTTACTAATAATAGTTTATACGTAACACATTAAAATCATTATGTTTTATAGAAACAGAATTTAAAATTGTTTTATTATTTTAATAACTTTATTAAGACTAGTTTGGTTCGCCAAAAAATTCAAACATAAATTATGGAATAATGTTTTTAAATCATTCCAAAATAATAGATATCAAAAGAGTTTACAACAAACGCTAACTTGAAATTTAAACATTTCAAAGCAAGAGAACAAAAAAAAACTTCTAGATGTTAAAATTAGCGTATGAAATTTAACTACAGGTACAAAGCAGTTGTGTTGAACTTAACACCCCCGTATGTATAACTGAACTTTACAGGAACTTTAAAAAATTTGGTGGTAGTTTTTACTTTAATATTTTAACCAATTTGTAAGTTTTTTAACTTTTAATTATTCTTAGTACTTAATGGACTCTTAACTATTTAGTAATAAAAGTACCTTATTAATTTATAAAACTAAAGTTAAATGTGATGTGCTTATCAAATATTCTAATAGTTTGTTATTCTAATACTGTCAGTAAAAGCCAACAGATGAAGCTAACTATTAAAATGAAAGTTTTATAAAGAAATTATTCAAATATATTTAAATAAATATATTATTAGTAAGTTCATTCCAAAATACTTCTTATTTGAAAAAACTTTATTTAACTCAGAAAAGTTTAAGTAAAGCATGGTAATTTATGAGTTATTGTGTTGTTTAGCGACAAGTAATGAACATACTCATACTTAAGTTTAAGTTTTTAAAATTTATCATAATTCTGGTTCGTGCGTAGTAAAACAGTTTCCATGCAAATTAGTGTGCACAACTAGAATAAACAACAATAAAAAAAATTTAATCATTAAAATTTGTAAACAAATTTAAAATACATTATACAAAAGGAAACAATTACTTTTCGTTATTTTTTTTCTTTTTTATTATAAATGAAATCAGGCGTATATAATTGTTGTTATTTAAAATAACAATAAATTTTAGTAAATTTTCACCTTAAAGCAAAATATATATGGTATGGAACATTATAAACAATTCAATTCTTTTTAAGATTTTAATTTACGAAATATTGCATCTTTTTTTACTGGTTTTTGCTGCATCTTCACCTTTTTTCTTGATTGAAGTTGCCGTGTCCTTCAACTTTCCCAATGCTGAACTTGCTGCTTTCTTTGCATCATCTACTGCTTTTTTGGGTGTCTGCAAAAATTTAGTACTGTTTTATGCTTAAACTAAAAACTAACTTAAATTTTAAAAAAGACACAGTCTTGCTAAAAGTACAACAGTTTTCTACTCATACAGGACTAATCGATAACCGATTAAATATTCAAAAAACAAATATTTTACTATTACAGAGTTAGTTACTTTTAGTTAAATTCTTTTATAAAAAACTAAATAAATTGTAAAATAGTTTAGCTGACTATTTAATTTTTTTAAGCTTACAAAGTTCCCCTCAAAACTAAGTTATTACTTTAATTTTTATTGTTGCTAACTAGATATATTGCAATGGTTTGTACCATTAAAGAATGCGCAACTTTGCACATATAATATTCTTGTTTTTATTATTTTTAGCCGTTTATGTTATAAAAGTATTTTAAAGAGTTAAAATCTTTAAGTATGATAGTCTTAAAAATTTGAATTTCACCAGGCTCTAATCAAGATTTCAAAATTATTTATAAGTATATTACTAAAACAAGTTTGTTTTCCTCTATTTGCTTTAAAATAATTCTAACCACCAGGTTCTTTAACCAAAATTGTCTTGAGCATCAGTTTGTTTATTGTATTTAATAAGCTTCTACGATAAGTTATGAAACTAAAAACTTACATCAGTCATTTTTGAAGTTTTTAGTTCTTCGACACTGCTTTCTTGTTATAAATTAAAAGTAAATGAGAAATCAATTTAAAGAAAAAAATTTATGACTAGTTTTTTTTCATTAAATTTGTAATTTTCAAATATTCTTATATGACAAACGTTACTCAATTGTTTGTCAACACATATTCATACGTTCATAAGTTATTTAAGTTTATAATTAAGTTCATATAAACTAATTCATAACTAAAAGTATACTTAATCATAACTGAAAATAATAAACAACAACGTTATACTTACACAGGTATCTAATAAATATAATTTAAAAATGTTTTGTTTATTAAAAGCAACTGGCTCTTAACTAACTAAATGCTTAAACTTTTAAAATGCTTCTGTACTTAAAAATATTTTGATTTGTGTTGTTATATTTTCTTGTTAAGCCAAAAAAAAATTTTCAGTTAAAGGTGTTTTTGTGAATTCTAAGTTTTGAAATATTTTTAATGTTGTACAATGTACAGTCGCTCTTAATTTTTTATCTACCTTATTTTACTTTTAAGCAAAAAAAAATTACAAAACTATGAATCATGGTTCTCAACAAATAACTAAGAAAACTTGTACAACAAGAATTTTTACTAAAACAGCTTACTGAACAAAGAAAAGCGCTCAAAAAGTTTGGTCTAAGCATATGATGTATATAAAAAATATCAAGTCGTATACCACATGCTTTTACAATTTACTACGACCTAATAAAAAGAATGTTTGTACTTTACAGAATTAAACCTCAACAATCAAAATTAACGACAAAAAGATTAATAAGAAAATTAAACAAAAATTAACTAAGCAATATATTTACAAAGAAAGTTGTATTCGAAATATACTCAAAACATGCCTAATATTATACAAATTAAAATATAGTCTAATCCTAAAACTTTGAAAAGGAAAAAAAATATCAGTATAAAAAGTTATGCCAATCAAAAAGCAGCTCAAGGAAACTTGGCGTTTTGAATGCAAGCCGCAAAGCTGAATCTTTGGCAAAATTTCCTAATCAAGTGTTTGTTTGCTTTGTCTAGAGCATTTACATTCGCTTTATACTTTTCTTCGTAACTTTGTAATTTTCCATCTTACTCTATATAGTTTTCATGTTTATTCAAGTCAAGTCAAAACGTTGACTTCTGCTGCATAAACGAACGTAAACGGTGGCACCAACTTCAGCTGTATCTGAGCAACAACTTCTTATTCAAGTAATTTTTTTATCTTTTTCAAAACATTTATTTTTCATTGGATACTTTTTTTTGTAACTTCGTAACTTTATCATGCAATTTCTACATCCGGTATCAACAAGGAAGCACAAGTATAGTGTACTGAATTAGTAAATTGTACAAACAACCATCCGTTACAGCACAGTCGTGAATTGCAAGAAGCCTTCTAAAGTAAGATAACTTTATGCTTGCTTAACCTTTTAATTGTGATATTAATTTTACTGTATAATAAAGCATGTAGATTGTAGATTTGTTTACCTATATTGATTTTAGTTTAAAAGATAGATTTATATGTTGAATACAACGCTTAAAAAGCCAGGACACAGACAATTTTTGGTTTCTGATTTTTCTACTATATCAAGTAAATAAAAAATTCAAATGATTGTTTAAAAAGATACACAAAGTTTATTGCACTACATATATGTTTAAAACGCTATCAGGTTCAAAACCCTTCTTCAATGAATTTTCAATACGCTTTTTTAAAAGTTGTATAAGCTTGTAGATTTTTCTAAAGAACAATTAGTTTTTTTTATTAGGTTTATAAACAAAATGAAAAGGGTAGCAGCTCTTAAACCACTTCCTAGTCGGTCGAAGACCGATGGATTAAATTTAATAAGATATGGATAAAAATTTACCTAGTTATCAAAGCTTTATTGTTACACTGACTTTTTTTAATTTTTTTTATCATTAAATATGTATGATTAAAATTTTTAATTCTTACGATAAATGCAATTGAGAACTACTAAATAGGAATATTTTGGTTATAATTAGAACTTTAGTAGACTTACTTTATTCTGTATCATACATTTTATTTGTGATGGTACCTCAAATTTATGAATTATATCTATTCATGAAAACTGGTGGAAAATTCTTCTCACCTTTTCCTGGTCAAGAAAGCCAACGAGTGGGGAAACTTCGCTTGCAAGTAACTCCAATGAATCGAAAAAGCTTTCTAAATCTACGGACTCTAATGCGTAAAAGATCTTCTTTGGTAGTAATAAAAAAGTTAAGCAACGCGCTTAAATTTTTTCTTAGCTTTGTAATATTATTAAGAGTTGTAGGTTGTAACTTTTTTAGTATTATCTGTTTAAGTTTTAAGTCTATTCTTGATGATACTGTTTATTACTTTTTCTTTTCTTTGTAGTAGGTTCGACATCTAGCTAGGATTAATGTTTTTCGGTATTGTTAATTAAATTAATTAAAAAAACTTTTTATTTTGAGACAAATTTTTAATTTTAAAAACTTTTATCACTTTCTATATTCAATAAACATGTCATATTGAAAAAACTAAAATGTATAATAAAAATTATTTTCTTGAAACATATTTGTTTTTAAGTTTTTTTTTTTTTGTACTATATAGTTTTATCAAGTAGTTTGAACTTTTATTAAATTTTGCTCATAAGAGTGTTTTTGTAATTGAAATTTTAAAGCTTTCATGCAATATCTTATATATATTTAACTGCTTTTCAAAATTTTAAGTAAAATATACTACAAAAGTAATATTGTATAGTATATACAACAAATTTTTAAGTCCTTCTTTATTTTGTTCAAGTAAAAGTTTAAATTTCCTTTATGTTCTTTAGTGGTTTATAAAACTTTTTTTTATCGTCTTTTTTTAAATGCATTAGCTTAAAACTTTTGTTTTGTTTTTTTAGAGAATTTAAATAATTCATTAAACGATAAAAAATAAAAAAATAAAAAACGATTTACAATGATTTTCGTTATACATTGCCACTATAGTAAGCTAACAACTTTCTACTTTAAACAATTTTTGTAACCTTTTCAAAGAGCAGAGGTTTTTTTTTCTTAGGTATAAGTAATAACTTTCAAATTTTTAACTACTATTTTCAAAACGTTTTCTTCAGCTCGAATATCGAGATTACAGAAAACGAGTCAAAGATCTTCAAAGCGATTTGATATTTTTAATTTTATAGTTGTAATTCGTAACTATTTTCTTTCCTTGAAGTAAATTTTGCTTTATTAAAGCAGTTTTAGACTGCAAGAGTCCAATGCTTTTTAAACACAGAAAGTATAAACACAGAAAGTTAAACCGTACTTTTCTAAGTTTCTAACAGTATAACAGAAAATTATAGTTTATTTAACGACTAAAAATACGCACAAAATATTTGGTCTAATAACCTGGTGCACGAAGAACCTTTCGGTTATTGAGTCGCACATTTACGGATACCTTTTAACGTCTTGTCCAGGACAGTATTACAACTTGTATAAAGTTTTGTCAAATGGTATAAATTTAAGAACTATGTACTACTATTAAAAAGCGATATAAAAAAAATCATACTTTAGGGACTTCTGGTGTTAATAATATAATATTAAAAATATTAGTTATAAAAAGAACTCAAACGTAGTTTTAGAATTAAATCTTCATTCAATATTTTTGGCTAAAATGTTTTCTATAGTAGTAAACTCACAAATTCTTTCAACGTTTTTTTAAATATAATAGAAGGTTTAATGATTTTCTATACAATATCAAACTTTTTTGTATTCTAATTTACAACCAATATTCTACTTGCACACAAAAAATTAAAATATTTTACTTGCTAAAGGCAAAAAAATGATTTTAAAATCACAGTCTATTATAAAATGACAAAATATTAAATCTTGAAAATTTTTTTATTTTCCTTTTAATTAGAAAAAATACTAGAATCATACACAATAATAATTTATTTAGTTAAGCTTAGCAAAAGTAACTTTTTATTTTAAAGTTTAACTTGAGTAATTTTTACACGCATTTGAGTAACTATAAAATGTTTTATTACTACAAAAACGATTTATACTTATAAATCAAAACCAAGTAGTTACGAAAAACAAACGAAATTTTTTACTTTTATAGACATTTGTGGAAAGCTATGATTATTTTTATATTTTAGCAATAGTTATGTTTTTTATTTTAATTAGATAATTATTTAAAACTGTTGGTGATTTATTTAAAATATTTTTAACGTTAACCAACTTAATAACTAATTATAACAAAAAAATAAAATTAAAATATTTTATTTCATGATACTTAAAAAACAGAGTACCAAGCAAATGTAAGAGTGTAGTTCGTTTTTTGGATTTTGAATTTTTTAATCAGAGGTAGCTACTGTGGCTCTCAAAAGGATAGATCTGCGGCCCGCAAGCATATTTTTGTTTGAAATGGAATGCCCGCGAAAATTAATACTGTGACCCGCGAAGCGAACATCTAACTAAACCTTGTTTTCTAAACAATAAGTTGTTAAAATTCACACTAGATATTCTTAGAATTGTATGAAAAAACGTTTATTTTTAAATTACAACTGCGGCGGGTCAAAACTTATATTTCTTAAAATTGGCTCCCTACCACCAAATGCCTGTCAAGTGATGACCCCTGTTTTAAACATATGACTAAATTATAGTAACTTGCAACAAAAATTTTGTGAAACACTGTTTTCTATTCTTTAGGTATTAACCAATAGCAGAATGTCTTAAAAGGCAAGTTTACTGGGGAAAAACCAGGATTTTGTACCAGTATGTTATTACCCTATGCAGATACTCTAAATTCCTGTATTCAACTAAAAAGCATGCTGGATTATATATTTAACTATTTTTATAATGTAATAAGAATCAGTGTCTAAACTTTAAAGGTCTTGTAAGTTGGTGAGTTATAACTCATCTTATATCTGGAAAATAGTATAGTTAAATTTCAGACAAAATCATAGTACAACTGTTACTTTCTTTGAGTTTTTCAAAAGCTTTAATATATATTTTTTAATATTTGGCCTGATGGTATAGGAGTCCAAATGACAGCTTTTAAAACTTTTTGAGTAGAAATTTTCAAGATCAAAACCCAGTGGTTGACACACAAATAAAAAATAGTGCACCTATGTTGTACCACCATAACTTTATTTAGCCTTTGAAAGTATCAATAAATAGATGACATGCTTTCTTCTTGTGTATTATTATTTTGAAATGTTTGTTATGTGGTTTTTTATTTCAATAGTGCAGAACGTACATAAAAAGGCAGATTTCCTGCCTGCTATTTAGAAGTATATTGTTATGCTGATAATGATATTTTTACAATTTTCTGGTTTTATATTTATACTAAAACTGAATTTAGGGTTTCAATACACGTAGCAGGGTTGCCACACACTCACGGAACTCAGGAAAATTTAAAGTTGTAGAAAGTCTCAGGGAAACTCAGGGAATTTTGATTCTCTTTTTTCAATTCAGGGAAACTCAGGGCAGTTTTGGTTTTTTCTGAAATTTTCAGGGAAATTTTAAGATTTTTAAAAAATCTCACGGAATTTTTTTTCTAGATCTAGAATGAGATATAGTTAATCCAGTTTCAATATTTTGTTCATTAAATTTTATTTTATTCATTTTTAAGTGCTTATTTAAAAATTTTAAGCCTTGCAGCAAGTTCTTTAATATTCTTAGAATTAAAATAGTAATTTTTTAATAAATATAAATAATTTTAAGAGTTTGAAAAAAACTCAGGGAAGTTTAAGGTTACTCAAGAAAGATCAAAGAGTGGCAACCCTGACGTAGGCTAGTTTGAAATCAAAAAAAAAGACTCATGCTATTTTTATGAATTGAAAATAACTTTTTTCTTTTAAACTCTATTTTATTTAACAATAGTCCTTTGTTACGACAATTGTATTTTAAGTATTTAATCTTGTTTTTTTTTTTAACATTTGTCTTTCATTACTTTTTTTAAATTTTTTTATAAACTTTTGCTATTTTGGTCATCTAGTCTGATTTTTCGGTTTCAATAGATGACAACCTTGTTTCTGTAGATAAAATGGGGTTATAGAATTTATGCAAATTAAAAACTTTAATTATATGGCAGTTAAGTTAATTTTCCAAAACTATCTGTTAAAGTACTTTCTTTTAAATTTTTTTGAACAGTAAGCTTAAAATTGTAAGTTTAATTAAAAGTTCATTAATAGCACAAGTCTTTTTTTTTCTGATCATTTTACATTAATTACTATGCTACAAATTGTTTTTTACTGTTTTTTATTTGTAAAATTCAAAGTAACATTTTACGCATAAACAATTAAGTTTGAGAATATGTTTATTTCTGGAGGCACAAACTTAAATTTAAAAAGTAGAAGATTTCATCTAAAGTCTAACCCTCCTACAATTTTTGAGCAATCATTCAAAAAATTTCTTAGTCTTGTCTTTAAAAAATAAAATTACATTTAACAATCTTGTATTAAACAAAACTTTCAATTACTAAATATTTTTTTAATAAAAAAAAAACATTATATTTTTTTAAATATTTTGGTCAAACCAGAAAAAAAATTGTTTCCTCCAAGTTATTATGTATATTTTTGTTTCAGACAGATTTATTTTACAAAACTGGCTGAATCTAAATCATCTAATCTTAAAACAGGGTTATCACAAACTCAGTATACTCTAACTCAGGTCAGTTTGATTTTTTTTAAACCTCTGGATAACTCAGGCTAGTTTAAAATAATAAAAAAACTAGGATAATTCAGGCCAGTTAGTTTTTATTTATAAAAAACTCAGGATTATTTTAAGATAAAAAAAATCTCAGTCCAGTTATTTTTCTAATTCTTGAACGAGCTTTAATTAATCTAAGTTTAATATTTAGGTACTTTACAGAATTGTCACTCTTTTAGTCAAAAAAAATATCTGTAGTGACCAAAACTGTCCAGAGTGACTTTGAACTGCCCTGAGTTATCATGAGTTTTTTCAAATAGATTTAAAATAAAGTTTATTAAATTTACAAAATCAATAAAAACTGGATTTTTCAACAAAATTGACTGTAAAATATCAAAACATTGAAACCAAATCAATTAAATCTCATTCAAAATATAGAAAAAACTGCCTTGAGATTTTTAGCTGCCTTAAAACTATTCTGTTTGTTTTTAAAACTAAGCTGGAATGAGTCATCCTAGGATTTTCATAAGTTTCAAAATATCTTGAGTTATCCTGAGTGTGTAGCAACCCTGAGTCTTTATAACCAACTTTGTTTAATAATATGATTTTTATTGATTTTAAATTTTTTTTGTAGTTTATCTTCAATTAAATTGAATTTTTTTTAATGATTTAAAAACTCCGTACAGTTGAGATTACTCAGGATAGTCTTTTTGACTCAAAAAGTAGCAACCATGTTAAAAGGTAATTCAAGTATGTTTGTTCAATAAAAGTATATAATACTTTAAACTTATAAATATGAGCAAATGTTGATTAAAAAAAGTTTGACCCCCTATGTTTTTAAAAAAATATTTCAATGAATTACAAAATATTTTCATAAATGATCATTAGTTGTTTGATTTTCTAGATTTTTTTATAAATGGTTAAAAATATGAGAATCTTAGGCAATAGAGTCTAAAGAATTTTATTTACAAATATGAATGTTAATAAACAAGTATGAAAGCTTTTAGTATTTTAATAATTTTAAACGGAGTACAAAAAGTTTATTAATTTTTTGTAATGTAGTTAATTTTGTAAAAGTTGTTAAACTGATTATAAACTGCATATTTTTTATTGTCAAATTTGGGTACAACTTGATAAAAAAATTTAAGGTTTATGTCCCAAAAAATAACTTTAAACTTAAAATTATAAAAAGTACTAGGTCTAATTAAAAAACATTATGATTGTAAAAATATTCACAGAACAAAAACTTACAATTGATTAAAATAGATTTTTAACTACAAACTTAACTGAGCAGTTATTTTTCAATCCTTATATTGAAAAAAATTTGTAATAAAAAGTCAGCATAACGTGTTTAGCTAATAACATTTGAGAAATAAAAGGAAATAAATTTCTAAATAACAAGCTTAACTTACTTAAGGGGTCCAACATTTTGTTTACAAAATTAAGGTTTGCTTTTAAATGAAAGCATAAAGAAACAAATACTAGTCAGTTTTTGTAAAACATAAAGTTTAAACTAATTTTTGAGATTAAAGTTATTGTGAAAAAATCTTAATACAAACCTATGGACCGCAATTTATTCATTGTCAATCTTATCAGAGTTAAAAATTCACTAAAATATGTCTTACTAATTTTTTGATCTACAGATCTTAAATTTATATGAGATATACTTGCAGTATTGAGAAAATATTTCAGAAAACTTTTTTAAAACTTAAAAATGAATTTTAATTATTAAAATCAGAAATAAACAGTTTTTAGATTCTTTATTATCAAAAAAAAAAAAGACATTCATCAGGATATTTTTTTCAATGGTTAAATGGCAAAGTTTAACAATTATAACATATAGATTTTTATTGAATTTATCTTTTTGAATTTTTAAATTTTTGCCTTTCTCAAGCTAGTTGAACATAAGAACTTTGAACTATATATTTTAATAGTTACTTAAACTTTTTATAGTTGTAAAAACAATTTGTAGCTTAATTTATTAACTAAAAATAAAAAGGGTGGTCACAAAACCTGAAATCCTAGAAAAATCTGGAATTTACGAAATTTTGAAGAAAAAAACAGGAATTTTGAACAGAAATCACCTAAAATTTGAGTTTTAAACAATTTTGATTATATTATTTTATTTAATTGATACAGAAAGTCTATCATATAGTTAAAAAAAATTTGATCATCATATTTTTTATTATAAAACAAACTTAAAGTAGCTTTTAACTATCAATTAATGACATTATACTACTTAACACAGTTTTGAACTTTAAACTAAAACTATACCCAAAAATGTATACTGGAAGAAATCTCTCAAAATCAAGTGGCAACTCTAAAAAAGGCTTAAGCATAAATTGATTTCCCAATGGCCTTTATTTCCAATGCTCCTAACCATAGCTCCTTGGTGTTTTAGTTTGCAGCACACTACATAATAGAAATATTTGCACATTAGATTTTTGATAATTTTTATTTAAGAACAAATATATAAGTTTATTATAAGTTTAGAAAATTTAAATCAATTTTAATTTGAGTATAAACTAGTTAAACTTTTCTTACTATTCAGAAGTTTTTTGTTCACATAGTTATAATTTTGAAAAAGTGTACTTTGAAGAATACATACAATTAAAAAGATAACACTCCAAGGAAGTTTAATATATTTTTATTTTGTTCTTATTAAAAGTGTTCAGATTTTATTTTGCTAGTTTTTTTATATATTCATGTATTTTCTGTTCATGTGCTTTTTGATGCCTGAGTCCAACATTGCACACAGAACCATAAAAACAATTGAAAAAAGATTGTTATAATTAAGGACATAAAAACTTTTTTCACAATTTGGTGGTATTTCATATTGACTTTTTTTACAAAGCTACAAGGTGCTTTTTACATATTTAAAAAATTCAAAATAGTTTTTGAGATATAGCTGGTCAAAGTAGGAGGCAACAATAGGCTCCTTATGGGAGGCGCAAATGAAACAGCCAAAATAGACTTTTTTATTAAAAATCTATCTTCTCCTACGTTTTTTTTAGGTAGTGTTCCTTGATATATTTAAAAAATTCTGTTAGAAAGAATTTAAAAAAATATATATATATGTAAAATATAAAAAAAAAACATTTTTTTTTTTTTAAATATTAATTTTTAAAGTTTTGTTCTGACAAAATTATCTAAATATTGCAAGGAACATTCTCTAAAAATTTGAGGTAGTTATTTAAAAAAACCTAGGAAATAGATTTTTAGTGTTTTCTAGTTATTTGCCGTTTTAGTTTGCGTCTCCATAATGAACCTAAATTTGCCTTTGACCAGCTATATCTCAAAAACTATTTTGAATTTTTTAAATCTGTAAAAAGCATCTTGTAGCTTAGTAAAAACTATGTAAAATAAGATCAAATTGTGAAAACAATAGTGTTAACCCCCCTATGCCCTTAAGTTTTAAAAACATCCAATATACTAGGAACGTAATTTCACACTTACTTAGTTAATGTTTTTCTAATATCATTTAAAAAACAACAGCATAAAACAATTAAAAAAAAGAAAGATAGTGTTTTTACAAAAAAAAACAATCTTAAAATTAAAAATATCTTTCTAATTTCATTAATATAAATAGTTTTTCACAGATAAATTTATATAAATACAATCAATGAGCACCAGCAGATCCCACATAGGAGGCGGCGACGCGCCTCAACAAATTGTTCTCAAACACACATCCAGGTCAAATGCCATGAACAACATGTACCCGGAAACGGTATTTTGTTATTATTGTTTAATTTTGTTATTACAATTTTAGTTACAATATGTATAACTGATTTTTACTGGTAGTGGGCCTGTAAAGTTTTACTTTATTATAACACTAATTAATAAAATATTAAAAAGTCAACTTTTTAAATAATTAGTTATTTAACAAGTTAATTTTTTGGAGAAAGTGCAAAATTTTCCCTAATGTGTTGGAATTTTTGCACCATATTTTTTAACCAATGAAAATTTTAATTAAATTTTATTTCATAATAAACATTTTATTTATATATAATAAAATCAGTTTTTTGTTAAGTTTGTAATAAAAACCTATGGAAGAGACTATTTTTGTGGACAGTTTTGTCTTAATTATAAAAAATAATTTAAAGCTTTCATCTTTCTACTTTTTTAAGCAGTTTACTCAAAAAAAATTCCTTACAATATTGTAACTAAAAGCAAGGGTATTTTTGAGAAAAAAGTGACAAAAAGAGTTTTCTAGTTACTACGGATAAAAATTTTAGTTTTTGATATGCTCCATATGGAAGGCACAAACTAAAAAAGCAAAAAAAAATATTTCATTAAAAATCTATCTTCTAAAGTTTTTAAATTAACTCTTGCTCTTTAATCTTTACAACATTTTGAAAATTCTGTAAGAACAAGTTTTGAGTATTGGAATATTTCTTATTTGAAATATTAACAAAAAAATAGTTTGATTTAATTATTTTGTGGCTTTAGTTTTTTTATTATGTTTTACAATTTTTGTAAACATCTAAAACACTTCCTGGTAATTTGAAGTCTCTAGCTTAAATATTAAAAAAATAAATATATTTTTATTGGTTTTTAAAGTTTCAAAAAACAAGAAGACAATGAAAAAATGTTAGTAGAGGAAACTTTTAACAAAATGAATATATCTCAAAAACTCATGTATTTTTTAATGAAAAGATATATAAAATTCATTTAAGAGCCAATCTCAATTACTGTAAAAAAAGATGGACTCTTATGCTATTAATTATGTTATATTATATTTATAGTTTCACTTTTTTTACTGTCTATCTATTTATGTTTTATGATGAACCTTTTCATATTCAAGCTTGTATTAGTTTATGAAAATAAAGAAAAATATTATATTTGTTTTTGTCTAATTTAGATATTTTAATAAAGGTTTTCTATTATTCAAATAAGATTACAGTAACCTCTCGCTTATTTACGCACATTGTGTTCACAGAAAAAATGCGTAAAGATACGAGAGGTACCAAATATACTTACTATAATGGCTGTTTTTTGATATTGCTTCTAGTTAAAAGCAGACTGTTGACTTTCCTACTTTTAACAATTTGTTTACTTTATTTATAAATATGAAAACAAAAGATAAAACTACACATAAATTTAAAAAAAATAAATAAATTTATTTAAAATAATAATACTTGTGGAAAAATAAGGAGATTTTATCTTAATTTTTATTTAAATGTGACTTATTTGATACTTAACATTTATATTCTATTCTACTTAGCAAATTCAATTTATAATTAAGCATTTGTTTACAATTAAGAAATGGTGTGGTGTCTATACTAAAATGTGTGTTGTTTTATTTATATATAGAGCAAAAGTGCTGTATTATTTATTTCCGTTTTAAACTTTCATTATTTAACACAGTCATATTTCTTTTAGAATTTAATTTAATCTGTTATTGTTAACATAATTTCTGATATACTGAGGTATAACTAAATGTTTTTCAATTAGTTAATGAACATAAGTTTACAAAGTCTAAAGATATAGAGAAATGAGATAGCATTTAAAAACATATTTTAAAGTAAAAATGTACAATAAACCTAATTTGTGCAATATTAAAAAAATTGAAAATTTTATTTTTTGAAAATTTTAGAATTCTAAAATGCGTAACTAAACGAGAGTGTGTAACGTCACGAGTGCGTAAAGATGCGAGAGGTTACTGTAATTAAAAATCCAGATAAACTTGTTTAATTAAAGATTATTATGTCAGTTCAGCTTCGCTAGTTTCCCATTACAAACTTGAAACAATATTAATTTTCTCTTTCATTCTATAACTGTATAAACATTTTGTACATGCTTCAACTACATAAAAAAAAATTTCTATACTTTAACTTATTAAATTTTTGGTTTCAATTAAATTGGCTTTTTAAAATGTAGTACATTATCATTAACTTGATTATGTATATATTCTTATAATTTAAATTCTACAGATTTTAAAAATAAGTTTGTTTAATTTTTATTTTTTTTAAACCTAACTCTATCTCTAGCTTTCTAAAATACAAGTTCAGAGTATATATTGAAATAAAAGTTTAAAAATTACATTGTAGAAATATGCTAACTTATAAATGGTGCGTAGTTGTTTTTCTTTCAGCTTTTAAACTAATCTATAGTTTTTCAGTATTAATGTGTTTACTTTCAAACTTACAACTTTTATTTTAAGAAGTTATAAACATTTCCAAAGTCAGATCGTACCAACATCTTTAAAATTCACATTTGTTAAATTATTTTACAGTCTTGCTGATGTTTTAAAAAATACCAAGGCTATTATATACATTAAATATAAACATTAAGTTTTTTTTTGAATTTTCTTTATTTTATTGAACACAAATGTTTTATTATTTGTGTTTAAAAATTTCAAGTTGTATTTTAAAGTTGAAAAATTTAAATTTAGTTAGGATTAACAATTTTGATATAAAAAAACTAAGCTGTCTTCTTAAAATATTTCTTTGGTATTTTGATTATTAAATTTTAAATTTTTTCATAAAAACTTCATTATCAATCAAACAAATGCCCACACAGAACAACGGAGAACCGTTCTTGGAGATAACGGAGAACGCCAAGCAGCGCGGGTTCAGGTTCAGGTACACCTGCGAGGGCCCCTCCCACGGGGGAATACCCGGGTGCACCAGCGACAGAAACAAGAAGACTTTCCCGGCTGTCAGGGTTAGTTGTGAGTGTGTGGGTTAAATCCGTTTATTTGTTTCCATTTCATTGATTTAATGTTTCATTAAAAAAAGGTGTCAAAAATAAGGTACACAAATCAACTGAAAATTTATTATTTTGGCAATTAAAGTTTTTTTTTAGTTTGAAAACATTTTAGTCCAGTAGAGCTATAAAAATTTTAAAGATAATTGTGCAATTAAGAATTGTTCATAAAAAAATTATACAATATTCTCTCAAGCTCATAAAAAATTTTAATTTTTGTCTTTGTTTGTAACTATTTCAATGTACACACCTAACAAGAAACCGGTTTAGATTAATAAAAAGTTCAAGTTTTAAAATTATCATGACTTATTAAAGTTTAAAAACTGAATTATTCTAAAATGTTATAACAAAAACATTTCTGGAAACTTATGTAAAAATCATGCTTAAAGTTGTAGATAGTGTTCACCTAACTAAAGAAGCTTAAGTATATTTATATTGAAATTCTTTTACTGACTGAAACTTATTTTGAGAAAACTATTCAACTAAACTCTACCAACATATAAAAATAAATAGTTTTTATAAGTAAATAAATTATTTTTCTTACAGATTTGCAACTACCAAGGTTACGCGAGGATAGTCGTGCAGCTGGTCACGAACGAGGAAAACCCGAGGCTCCACCCGCACTCCCTGGTCGGCAAACAGTGTCAGAACGGTATTTGCACGGTGCAGTGCGGACCCAGGGACATGACTGCCACGTTCGTTTTTACATATAACTATACTGTATTACATATTATTTTCACTTCACATGTTAGTGCTTAAAAATATTTTGTATGTTTGTTAACATATTATTTTGAAAGACTTTTTTTAAATAATTTACCACTGTAGGTTTATTTTTTACCTTTTTTTACTTTATATTTAAAAGTACAATTTTTGTAAAATTATTATTCTTATCAATTGGTATTTGTCTATTTTGAGTGTGATATATCATGCAGATTTCCAAACTTGGGCATCCAACACGTTACAAAGAAGAATGTTGCTCATATTTTGGAGGAGCGTTACATCGCCGCTGAAATGCAACTCACTTCAATCAACGATGGCTACCCCCAAGATGTGCAGAAAAATATCAAAGGTTGGTTCTTAACAAAATGCTAATATATTGTTGTATGCAGAAAAGTTATAATATAAAGAAATTCCACGTACATTCGACAAATGCTAAGGGATTCAAGTTAACTTTTTTTTGATTTCGTTTTATCATATATAATAACGGTTTTATAATTTTTACTGGTCACTGTCCAAACTAGTATAAATATAAACTAACCAAACTCTGTAAAAATTTTTTAAAGCTAATATTCGCACTCTCATACATAAAACCACTTCTGTATTTCTAACCAAATTTTTTCTATATACAGACGAAGACAGGCGCAGGATAGCGGCGAAAGCACAAGCTGAGGCGAAGTCGATCGACCTGGCGGTGGTCAGGCTGATGTTCATCGCCTACCTGCCGGATTCCAGCGGCGCCTTCACCATCATGCTGAAACCCGTCATCTCCTACCCCATATACGACAGCAGTTAGCACACTCGTTTTTAAAAGTTTTGATGTAATTAAAATGCAGTTTAAGCTTTTATTAATACAGGCTTGTTGTATGAAGTGCATATTTTACTAGGTTTTTATAAAGAGGTAAATTTTAAAAAGTGTGCTGTCAATTTTTAGAAATTTCAACTATTTTATCTATTTTAGATTCATTTTATAATTTATTTCGTATATACTTTAGTTATTTCGTAACTTTGAATATAAACTTTATCCTATTTTTTTACTTTATAAGTTTACAACAGCTTTATTTTTACTGTATTTTTTTTTTTTTTTTAATATCAATTAAAAATAATTAAACAAAAATTTAATATACAGAGGCGCCAAATGCTGCTACACTGAAGATCTGCAGGATGGATTGCAACGCGGGTAGCGCTTGCGGAGGAGATGAAGTGTACCTGCTTTGCGATAAAGTTCAAAAAGGTAATATGATAACCTAATAGTTTGAGTAATTGAAATTACTTCTTCATAACCATACATTCATTTTTTTAAATTTTTCTTGCACAAAGTTTAAATACAAATTACAACTAGATGAAATTTAAAACCTACATGGAGTTTTATAATTTTTAAAAAATTTTACTTTTAAATTTTAAGTCACAAAAATATTTACAACATTCCAGACGACATTCAAGTGCGGTTCTTTGAAGAAAACTTGGCTGGCAACACGGTGTGGGAGGCGCTGGGCAACTTTCAACCGACCGACGTGCACAGGCAGTTCGCCATCGTGTTCAAGACTCCTCCCTACAGAGATCAGAACATCGACTCACACGTCGCAGTGCACGTTAGAATTTGCACCTGTTGTAAAAAAATAATCATATTTAGTAAGAACCCTTGTAAAATTGTTTATCAGCGGTTTGGTCATTCCAAATCAGTTTGAACTAGTGTATGAGCAACAACTTAGATTTTGTTTAAAATATCAAATGAAATGTTTTATTGTTTGTTCAAACCTTTGAATTAAAAAAAAAACATAAAACTAGCTCATTTTGTAAGAAAGTTATTGCTGCTTGAATACAATAAAAGCTAGTAATTCGTTAACTCCGTCCTTTATTTACAGAGTTTTTATTGATTGCTTATTAGAAAACAAAACTAATAAAAATAATTGACATTTACAGTGTTTTTGTATTTTAACAAAGATAGAACTTAGTCTAAGCTGATTTTAAAATAATTGAAAGAGCAAAAAATATTATTTATTTACTTAAACATATTTTTAGTGTAACTCTGAAAAGGTTATTGATAACTTTTTACATATTTTATCAAAAAATAGTCCCCTATGGATGTTTTATTGGCAAATT
This sequence comes from Thalia democratica, assembly GCF_965202585.1. Lineage (NCBI taxonomy): Eukaryota > Metazoa > Chordata > Thaliacea > Salpida > Salpidae > Thalia > Thalia democratica. The sequence continues at coordinate 20,891,997 of NC_139173.1, read as the reverse complement.
TATGGTTTTTATGCTATTAGAAAAACCTTATAAGTCTTGTTGTAATTTTCAATACAAATGAATTATTTTTTTGTATGTACTAGAAATTAAAATAAATAGCAGTTTTTCACTAAAAGCAGTAATATAAATTGTTGTAAAGCCTAGTAGAATTTCAAATACAATTTAAAAGAGGCATGAAAAACAATATAAATTCTACTTTGAATTATTAACTTATAATAAGATTTTTAAACAAAATGATACTGCAACTTTTTTATAACGTATTTTTTTAGCAATTTCATATCAACATATAATTTCATTTTAATAAGTTGATAAGTTTTTACCTGTGTTGCAAATATTTCAAAATAAAAATTTAGGTTCAGCTTCGCAGGAAATCCGACCAGGAAGTTTCGGAACCTCGTCCGTTCACGTATCTCCCAAATTCAAGTTTGCAAAATTATTAAATTAAATTTATTTTTATGTTTTACCTTGTGGTTTTATGATAATTATTAATTTTATAATTCTCTATAGTTTTATACAAGTTTTAAGTAAGTGTCAACAGTTTAATTTTTATAAACTGCAAGTCGTTAACTTTTATTTTTTTACTTGGACTAAATTTATTAAAAAGTATATTTTTCTAAAAAATAAGTCGCTAAAATTATTTGCAGACTCTGATTTTGATGGGGTTGAAAAGAAAAAGAGGAAAATATTCACCCTTCAGGACATGGTTGCTAATAATAGATGTGAGTGATTTTTTTCATCTTGCTACCAAAGTTTGTGTTACAATTTTAAGAGTGGTTAAGTTTCCATTTACCTTAATGTTCAATTTTGACTTTAACTCGTAGAAGCTTACTTTGAAATTCAGATACAACAAATCCAAAATGTTATAAAGATATAAAAGCTAAACGTTTTCAAAAAAGCTATGAGATCACTTAAAATTTACTTCTTTTTACAATAATAACCTAGAGTCTTCAAAACGATTTTTTTTAAGTTTAAAGTCTCAAAGAAAAAACTAATTTTCTTCTAACATACCTCTAAACCTAAAGTTTATAACCAATCTAAATTTTTTGGTAATGACTTAAAGAATGACAATGACTTAGTTGCTTAAAGTAAAAAAAAAATGTACATAAGACTTAAAAAATAGTTACACAAGGTTTGGTGTGTTAGTTTAATTAATTTTAAAATTTCAACATTTTTTTTTTGTTTTTCGTGTTATAGTAGAATAATATTAATTACACAAGGCTTCGTGAGTCTAATTATTTATGTGTTCGTTATAAAATCAATATTTTTTTTTTATGCAGTCATCAGTTTGACATCGAACCACCAGTTCTTTTCGCTGCCTAGCAACCAATCACAAGGGGGCATGGGCGGGGGTGGGTCCAACTCTGGTGGTAACCATGACAACGTGGTTAAGCAGAGGAAGATGGCCGTTGCTAACAAAAACCGTCACCACAAGCAAAACTTTACACAGAACGCCCCAATTGACCCAAGAACTATTTTCGCACAAAAGGTTTAAATTTTTGTAGTGGTTAAGTATATATTTAAAATAAAATTTTGCTCATAGAAGCAGTACTTAGTTTTTATGAAAAAAAAAATCCAACTTAGACTACTTTTTATATAATTAAAACAGATCGAAAATGGAAAAGAAAACACATCTGCATACGTTACAGTAAGTTATTTTAACAAATTTAAACTTATATGCATTATAATTATGCTTATTGTTTTTTTTTCAAAGAATTCAAAAACATTTCAAAGTAAATACTAAATCTCAATCTAATTACTTTAAGATAAAATTTAAAATTCTGTAAATAATAAACATACTGAAGTTTTTTTTAACACAGCTCAAACAAGAAAAGAAATCTCCAGCAAGAAACAATCCTGTTGAAGAAAAGGACACAAAATTGTTCGATGAAAAACCACAATTTATTCCCGGAACTCAAATACCATTGCCCTTCCAGTTGCAGCAAAAGAAACAAAGTCCCAATTACAGCCAATCAACATTTGACAGTCGTGAGTATTCTTTTATTCTTTGTTAAGTTTTGTTTTTTTTTTTTAAGACATCTATCTCTAGACATAAATTCCTTCCGTTGAGAATCAGAAACTTTAACTGTTATGAGTTACTTAGGAAAAAAATGTTTTGCCTTTAATGTATAACCCACATAGTTTGGTTTTTTTTGCTCACCAAACATCTTAAATCACAAAAGCTGTTTCAAAATAAGTCATAGTTTTCAAATTAAAAATGTAGTTTTCAAATAATAAAGTATCATTTTTATACTACATGTTTATAGATCTATAGTTTCAGTATTTTAAATCTAAGTAAACTTTAAACTAAAACTTTGTACTTGAAATAAAAAAACAACAAACAAACACTTAACGTACGTTTATAAATACTTTTAATTAGATACCGTTCCAAAATAGAATAAACTGCATTCCAAATACACGAATAGTTATAGCAGTGTAATCATCAAATATTATTTTACCAGCTCAACAAAGATGCCCGTCATCCGAGTGTTCGTTCACGGACGCCAGCTCGTTCGCCAACAGCCCGTCAGCGCAAGCGTTCGTTCCGCACAACTCGCAACAGCAACAGGTAGAAATTTGTGTACATGAGAATATTTTTTAAGTTTTGTACTTTACAAGATTTGTTGTTTGTTAAAAAAGAGGTTTTAATTTAACATGCTTTAAAAGTCAACAGTATTGTATATGTTAATATTTTTCAGAATCGGAAAAAATATATATAGGCGTTTACAAATTTAATAGTATAATCTTTTTCTCATCAACAATTAAAACAATAAGCAAATAGCATTAAATGGAAAAGCAAATTTATAATTATGTTATTAATAAGCATATCTTTACTTTAGTTTTACTTGATAAATCTCTAAAGTTTGTATTTATTTGAATTTATTCATACGTCATAATTTAAATTGTTTTACTAACCAATTTTTTTTCAAATTCACTTGAAAATGAAAACAGTATAGTTTTGAGAAGCTTCGTGAAATAAAATATAAAATAAAATGAGTAATCTGTTAATAATAAGCTGCAAATGGAATGTAAATTAAAACATGTTTTTATCAAGTTTCATATATTTTTTTGGATAACATTAAATTTTCACAGAACCAGTCGTGGATGCAGCCGCCGGCTTACGAGAAGGTCACGCCTCAGAGCACACCGGAGCACAAGGAGCTCACGTCGATATCGAGGGACGAAGTGGACATGGTGCTCAGCAACATCGAGCAGCCGCACTTCAGCTACCAGGACAGCTTGAACGACTTCGCGGACTTCAACCCGGCTTCGTGGCTGAGCAACGGTATTTGATTTATAAATTGGTAACGAGACTGGTTAAGATATTAGGACAAACTTCAAAATTTATGTAAAATTAAACATCAACCTAACAAAAAGTAAACACTAAAGCAAATTATATTTAAACTTTAAAGATTTTTTTGTTAACATTGTTGATATAAAAGCTTCTTTTCTACTGTTATAATAAAGTAACAACGGTATTATGTTTAAGATTTAAATGCAAGATCCGTTAAAGTATTTAGACAAAGTTTAAGTTTTATGTTAAAAAGTAAATGAGTTTTTAGTTTAAATGGGTTTTTTATCTTTGCTGTTAATTTAAAAGCTATGTTTTACCCTTACATTAAATTTAAAATATAAATTCTTATAATTTTCAAACTTGAAAAACAATGTATATAGTTTTAGACTTATCTTAATAATAATATCCTATATTACCTTTGATTTGTTTGAATATTATATGGTTGGCTAATAATTCTCATGGAATTTTTTTTATCACAGAAACTATTGCTTTGCCAACTCAAACAACATTCCAACAAGAATTGTTCACCGATACTGGAGTTGAAAAAACTCAAGAAAAGGTTAAATATTTCACTTAATATCTGTTTAATTTTTTTTTTAACATTTACTTCATAAGGACAGGGTTGCCACTTTACCTGAAAAAACCTGGAATTTAAGAAATTTTGAAAAAACCTGGAAAAACTTGGAATTTTGAACAGTTTTAACATTTTCAGTCGTAAAATTTCGTTTTGACACAAAAAATCTATCATATAAATAAGAATTATTATCAAATTTTTTTTTTATTAAAAAGCACATTTAAAGTAACTTTCGAATCTTTTCAATGTTTTTATACTATTTAACACAGTTTCTTACATTAAACTTAAATTAAAACTAAAAATTAGTGATGTACCGGACCCACAATTTCGGGTCCGGCCGGACCCGGATCCGGACTTTTTTTTCAAACTAGAATCCGGCCGGAACCGGATCCGGACTTTTTTTTCAAATTAGAATCCGGCCGGAACCGGACCCGGACTTTTTTTTCAAATTAGAATCCGGCCGGAACCGGATCCGGACTTTTTTTTCAAATTAGAATCCGGCCGGATCCGGATATCAGACAAAAATGGCAATATCCGGCCGGACCCGGACAGTGAGTCCGCTACATCAATAGTATAAACTAGCCTGAATCAGAATGAGGTTTTTAAAAACTGAAAAAAAAAATTTAATCTAATAATAAGTAGAACAGCTAGCCACAAGGTTTACAAATTTAGATGTTATTTACAATTAAAAATCTGAAATCAAGTTCTTGAACAAAATACACTAGAAAATTACAAAATATTGAAAACTGGATCATCTCAAACTCATTCAAAATCTAAAAGAAAACTAGCCTGAGTTTTTATAAAAAAACTAAACTAGCCTGAGGCAGTCAAAGATTTTCTAAAATTCCCAAAAATTTTCAAACTAGCAGGGTTGCCACTGTTAAGTCAATAAAACTAGCTAAAGTGAGTATAAACAAGCCTGAGTCAGAATAAGGTTTTAAAAAACTCAAAAAAAAATTAATTGATCTAATAATCAGTAGAACAGCTAGCAAAGGTTGACAATTTGGTAGTAAAGTTGTGCACTAATTCTGGTACACTTAACTTATTAGTACTATCCATCAATCCTACCTTATTTAATTAATATCTAACAAATACTAAATTCTAACTGAGACTACTTTCTATAATCAGACACGACAGTTTTGAGTTATAAATCTTTTATATAAAACACAACAAGAAATACTAGCATATACAAAATTATTTATTACTTTGGTAACACTTTAAAAAAGTGGAAGCTACTTAAATCTATATCAAAAGACTTAAAACAAAAAACTAAAAATTAAATAAAACTTTTAGTAAACAAGAAACTGTAAAATTTTTAATAAACTATTAAACTATATTCCTGGCTTAAATATTTAAACAATTAAACACCTGTTGAAATATTCACTTATAAAATAAAACACTACTTACAATAAGCATTCACAAAAACGTTCAAGATATTTTGTTGCTTCAAGCTACACACCAAACTAACTAACTGCTTACATATAAACTGCCTGTCATGTTCTGATGTTTTGTTGCATCAGTATTTAGTTTGAAACATTTCGTCATATGATTCTCATTGGCTCGTACATTCAACCGTATTAACTTTAAATATTCTCTGAGCTCGACTTTAAACAATAAATAATGCAAGTATTCATTCCAAAGTTTTCAATTTTACAACATATGTAAAGAGTTGCATTTCATGAAATGTGTATTTTTAGTTTAAATTTAAACAAATGTAAATTAGTCACGTGTACAAAATGAGCCAATCACGGTAGGTGTTTAATTCTAACTGACGAAAATGAATCTTATTAATTTTCACAAGGTTTTTCTTTGAAAAAATACTTTTCAGTATGCTCTTTTTTACTAACTAGATCCGGGTCCGGCCGGATCTCTGTTAGGATCCGGCCGGACCCGGATCCGGACTTTATTTTCAAATTAAAATCCGGCCGGAACCGGACCCGGACTTTTTTTTCAAATTAGAATCCGGCCGGAACCGGATCCGGACTTTTTTTTCAAATTAGAGTCCGGCCGGATCCGGATATCAGACAAAAATGGCAATATCCGGCCGGACCCGGACCCGGATAGTGAGTCCGGTACATCACTACTAAAAATAGACCCAAAAATGTGTACTTTGAAAAACCTGGAAAAAATTTGGAAAACCTGGAAAAAAAACTTGAAAAAACGAGTGGCAACCCTGTAAGGATTAATGACCGGAAATATTTTGAAGATTTTTTTCAAGTTGTTTAGTTTTCTTTTCTTTACAGATGATATAATTTGAACACTTTTAATATTTATTTTACCAATCAAAGAACCTAAAGACTTTAACTTTGTATTTAGTCATAATTTTTAAAAAATGATAAAAGCATCATTAATTCATAAATATCAGTTGATTTTATAGTTACATACACTTACTTTTTAAAACACAATTTTAAAAAACCTTAGTTAAAAACCTATCTTATTTTTTTAAGTTTTTGTAAAATGGTGTTTTAATCCTAGCAATAAAACCAAAACAAATTTATTGTTTATATTATATAAATTAAACCAATTTTTACAGACTGATGACATCACAACTCTGGTGAGTGACGAAAGCGAAGACGATTGTGACGTCACAAGCTCCGTGCAAATCGTGCGCAAGGAAAAATACGTCAGCAGCTGTGACGTCATGGGGGCTTCGGTTCTCCGGTGGATTATGTGCGACCCCGCGGCAGCAAGTTTGGATCAAAACAACACGTGAGTCTTTCGGCTGTGGTTTAAGGAATACATTTTTCAGTTTCTTTTTACAAGTTTAGCGCGTACTTTTTGTTGATCCTGCCAAAAAAAAAAAAAAATACAAAAACGCGAAATTTACGGTGGCTTTTGTTTTCTTTGGCAATATTTTAGTTTAAAACATCAATGCAAAGTTTTTTATTTTGTTTTATCTTTTTCAAATATGTGCATAAACCATCAAAGCTGACAATAAAAAAACATATTCTGTAATTTTTTAAACTAATAATAAAATATTTTACTTCTAAAATAAACATTTATTTTTTACCCACAGTCCCCTGCACGCGTCCATAATATCCGGCAACAAGCAGTGGACGATGAAACTGTTGAACTTCGTGTCGCAGGTCGCCACCCTCAACTCCGACCTCGATTTGAACGTGCTGAAGGTTGCCGTGGAATGCCAAGATGCAGTCTCTGTGCAGGTTGGTGTTATCATTTTACTTTTTTTGTTTGTTAAGTCTGGTACGTGTTTAGGTTAACTGCAGTTCTTTTTTAGTTTTAGTCGGTGTTTAGGACATCCTAAAGTAGGTAGCTTTGGTTAATAGGTGGCGATAACTAGTAGGGTGAAAAAAATAAATGGGTATTCAACTATTGATGGGGCAATATTTTGTAAATAAGCGATTGTTTATTTAATTTCTACCAAATGGGATATTATAAAAATTAATTTAGAAAACTGTGGTTTGAAAAGTATCAACAACACTTGCTGTTTTTTATTTGTTAAGTTTGGTGCGTAAATAACACTAAGCAACAACTTGATAACAATTTTTTTTTATTCTTTAATTTTAACCAAAACTTGCTTAATAAACCTATGTAATAAACGAGTTATCTAATTGATTGTAAACTTTGCAGTTGGTATTGGAATCGTTGGGAAGTTCGAACGTCATGCGTGAGTGGTTGCAGCACGAGGACAGCCAATCAGGAAGCAGCATTCTGCACCTCATCTGCTCACGTGACGACTGCGATATTTTGAAGCTGGTCGTCGGTAAAATGGTGGAGGTTTTCGGTGAAGATTCCGTTCAGTTCAGAAACATGCTGCTGAACGTCAACTACCAAGGTTGTTTGTTGTGTGAAAATTATTTTGAATGATCTTTAAAGTACGGCTGGTGGTTTTAGCAGAAGAAAATCTGTTTTAGTTTGATTCTTGCTGGAGACGACCCAATAATTTGTTTTTGAATTCTAAATACAAACTTCATACATAGTAAAGCTATTTTTATTACATTTTATTCATAAAAGTTTTTTAATTGGTGATTTTTTAGAAAAATTTATGTATCCGTTTGAAAATATTTTTTAAACATATTTATTGCAGGTGAAAACTTACTTCGTACTTGTTCCGCAAACAACGCGTTGAGCTGTTTGAATTTTTTGCAAAGTTTTGATGCCATCAGCGACCTTCTCAAAGCTGATAACCAGCAAACACCAGTTGCTTCGTCTGAAGATCTGAGTAGCATCTTTGAAACCTTGCAGGTTGTTATTATAAATGTTTAAGATTAAACTTTTAAATGTGTTACAGTTATACTAAAATATAACGTATGTGTCCACTAACAAGTTTTCTAAATTTAGGTCAGCGAAAAGAAGTGCTCCACAGAAGGACAAACAAATACTAGCTCAGCACGTGGTTAGTTGTGAAGCTTAATTATAAATTGACTGTCATTGTGCTGTGAGTCTTGTAAAAATGTTTTGTCAAATATTTTAACCATAATATGTAAATCAGGCGTTCTCAGCGAGCGAGTGGTGTCGTTGCTGAAGGCGAACCTTGACAAGTTGAGCGAAGACGAACTGGCGAGTGTGTACGAGCACGCGATGCAGCCCACACGCGACCAGCAAAACAACAACAATATTGTGGAAGACATCCTCACCGCGCTTCAAGTTTGTTTTTGTGTACAAACACTTTGGTATCAACTACACATTGACTATCTGTCAATAAAATATTAGAACAAAGTTTCAGCTATTTTGAAAAATGAGAATTTTTTGTTGACTTTTGGGGATGGTACCTATCAAATTGTTGTTCTGTTTTGTAATTTTTTTGTGTAAACAAATTTAAAGTGACTTCTTAAATAATCGCGCAAATTCAGACACCAGATGTCATTACTTTTCAATGCTATTAGATTTAAAAAAAATTTTTACTTTTTTAGTACCTAATTAAAGATTGAGTGTAAAAAAATAAATATCTGTTTCAAAAAACTTAAATGTAGTGATATAGATTTTGCTTTTTTAACATATGTACTTTATTACTTTTAACACATTGTTTAATTATATCAAGTTTGCTTAAAATTTAATCTTATGTTTTTGTAGATATTTATCAAACTAATTATCTTTAAAAAGGTTTCACTTCAATAAGTTTTGTCTTGAAGTATAATTTAAAGATTAAAGTAAAAACTTTTTTTTTTTCACTTTGTAAACAAATCTACATCTAGTTTGGAAATAAAATTAAAATGGCTTCAAATTTAAACTTTAAATAAGTCAAAATATTTATTAGTTTAGTTTTAGTTTACAGCAGAAAACTTTAAACATGTTTTCTAAAATTAAAACTTTTATGTAATAATCTGTCAGAGATAAATTAATAACATATTGTTTTTTTGTTAAACAGTGGTAGTAAAAAATAGCAAATATCTTTTGCAAATAAACAAAAAAGTTCTCTTACTTTTTTCTTGATTTAGGATGTACAATGGCTGGCTTTATGTACAGTTTTTAAGCTTTTTAATCAGCTTGGTCTTTTACATCTTAATTACTTCTTCTAACTAAAACCTCACACACAGAACGAAGATTGCGATTTGTACAAACTGTTCGTGGAGCTTCTCTGCCGCGACAAACTGGACGACCAGCTTATGAGCGCCGTCAACCACAACTTGATGCAGGCGGTTTGCTGAACCAAGAAAATAGTGTTATTTTGTAGGAAGCGTTTTTTTATCGTGTACAAACATTTCTTTCGGTGTACATATACGGATTAAAATGAAAACAATAGAAGATCGGTTTTTTTATTAACTTTTTCTATCGATGATTAAAGTATATAATGTTTTTTTTTAGTAAATAAATTTGGTGCGTCTCATTTTTCGTTGCTCCTGCTTGTATGTATTTTTTAATTGAATAAACCATCTTAGTTGTACAAAATTAAAATGTAGTCAACTTTAAATGGTTTTTGTATATAACAATATTAATACAGATTACTATTTATCACATTAATTAAAAATGTAACCATTTGTTTTGATTAAAAAGTAAACAGTCGTTTTATTTTCAGTGATTTTAACCCTAGACTTTGAGTTTAATGCAACATCTTTATCAATAAGTAGTTTGCTGCTACAGTAAACAATTTCGTTCACTATAAGAACCAACTTTTATTGGTGTGGCAAGTTAAAAAAGCGTATATTAGAGCAGGGGTCATCCGTATTTTATGGAGAAGGGTCCATATCACACTGAAAATATAAAAAAATGTATATGAAATCAGATAGTTACAGAGTTTTAAAGTAGGTAGCATATTTTACACGCAATCAAATAAGAGGGAGCCGATCATTTCTAACCCGCTATCACTTCTAACCCGATCATTTCTAACCCGATCATTTCTAACCCGATCACTTCTAACCCGATCATTTCTAACCCGATCACTTCTAACCCGATCACTTCTAACTCGATCATTTCTAACCCAATCACTACTAACCCGATCATTTCTAATCCGATCACATCTAACCCGATCATTTCTAATCCGATCACATCTAACCCGATCACTTCTAACCCGATCATTTCTAACCCGATCATTTCTAACCCGATCATTTCTAACCTGATCGCTTCTAACCTGATCGCTTCTAACCCGATCACTTCTAACCCGATCATTTCTAACAAGATCACTTCTAACCCTGTTCAGCCCGATCACTTCCAACCTGATCGTTTCTAGCCTGATCGATTCTAGCCCGAACGTTTCTAACCTATTTAACTTGTTAATTTACGTTTATTTTCTTTTTAGGTTTTTATGCAAAAACAAACAATTCTTAATAAAGTAATTCAAGTAATTAAAAAAAGTTTAATTTTCAATTTTTTATAAACATAATGATTTAATGTGTTACGTAAAAAAATGTTTTTTGTATAAATTTTTTGTTTAGTATTAACTTAACGTAATATTAATTTACATTTTTTACCTCATTTTTTGAGTTGTAAAAACATCTAATAACTTATATTTGTAAATAATATATAATGATTGCAAAATAATCTTAAGTTTTTGTGATTTTGGAAATCTATGAAATAATAACTTTTAAAAGATATCATGAAAAATATTAAAATAGTTTTTACTATTAATTGTGTAAAATTATTTCTGCAATTTTAAATTTTTTAAACTTATACATTTTTATTAAAAATGTAAATTTATTTTGCTTTATATACAACATATTTTAAGGAAATATGAAAAAATATAAATAATAAGTTTCCGACACTTAACTATTATTTCAAGTTTATTATATAATATTTCTTATTTAATCGTTAGATATAAATTACCATTGGCTAAAAGAAAGAAAATCTAGTTTAAGTTCTAGTCAATGACAGGGTCTTTTTATAAAAAAAAATAACGTTTACCTCTACTTTTTACTTTGTATTAAACAATTTACACTTTCGTTTTAAGAACTTAAAGTTTAATGATGATAATTTTAAATGAAATTACCATACTAATTACGACTACTAAATTTTATTAACTGTATTATTATATGTTTCATATATACTAATACTCTTAACGAATAGTATTTCGTATAAATTTTCCCTAAATTTGAATTCAACTTGCCAATCTGGTTTCCATACTTAAACTTTATACTAACCATATAGAGTCTTTTCAAGAAAAAGTTAAGAATAGTCTTTAACCGTTGCAATGCTCATTATATTTCTTACATTGACGACTATCAAAACTTAATATTTAATCTTTAGAATACTTATACTTTTCCTAATGCTTTTAAAACTAAAAACTACAGTTAATTTGTAATCATTTTTTGAATCCTAATAAAATAATTAATTTCCACGATTATAAATCGAAAAATTCATGCAGTCATAAGTATTTTTCAGTTTGAAAGTGGAGTTAGCTTTTAAACAAAACTAATCTTTGTATAAAGTTGAACAAATTGATTAAATGTTATTTGATTAAAATAAGATACTTTATATTAGAAACTATCAGTAATTTAACAAATTTTAAAACTTATGAACCATTGATTTAATATGTAGGATTATGTTCATTCTATAGTTTGATTTTATTAGAATTACTTTTCCTATGTAAATAATAAACTATTTTTCAATGTTTCCGATAAATGTTTGTTTGACCTGTATTATTAATGTCATTGAGGCTTAAGGTTTTAAACTTAGTGGTTAGTCAATGCATTTAAATTTTTGATTTTTTTTCAGTTGTCTGTACTTAAATTCTAATAATGTTTATTTTAATTTTTCGATTATGCTTTGGCAAAGCTACAAAAAAAATAATAAAAAATAACAATGAAATACCAAACGGTTGCACAAATGTGCAAAACCTAACTCTAAAAGTTAGGATGTGTATATCCGGTAGATATATAAACAAGAAGAAGTTTTATTCATAAATTTTTCTAGGCTGTTTTAATTCTGACATTATAGTATATTCTAAATTAATTTTATAAAAGTAATCCTGAACCTTACTTTATGTAAAAGTGCGTAACTCAGACTATTTTGCTAATTGCTGAACTAAAATCATAGAAAAAATTTACTAAATTGTCTCAGTATGTTTTGCTGAATTTTGCAGAGAAGGTTGTTTGTTGAAAAGAAGTTGGAAGTAAACTCTAAAATAAAAGATTGTGCAGCTGTGTTTTGTTTTATTGGAACTCACTGATCGTTGAAAGAGTTGATATTTAAGTTGCTAATTATAAAATTAAAACCAAGTTTGTTAAAATATTTCTCCTTCGAATCACAAATAAGTCTAATGCTAAGTGTTGATTTTTTATCCTGTTAATCAATAAAAATTAGGTAAAACTGTAGTTTATGATTTTAAGGTTTATAAATGTTTGTCTCTTCGTTATGTACTATTTAGTTTAAGCGGTTCAGATTTTTATGTGTAGGTCTAGCGTAGAAAAAAAAACTTCGAACAGCAAAAAACATCAAAAATTAAATTTTATAAAACTATCTACTTTTACTTTAAACAAAACAAACTAAATTTCGATGAAAAAACAACTTTGTTGAGATTATTTTCTTTTTAAAACAAATCCTTACTTTAATACGATAATACATAAAAATATTAATACAGATCGAATTAATAATTGTCAGGTTAGAAATGAACGAGTTAGAAATGATCGGGTTAGAAGTGATCGGGTTAGATATGATCGGGTTAGAAATGATCGGGTTAGAAATGATCGGGTTAGAAATAATAGGGTTAGGTCGGGTTAGAAGTGATCGGGTTAGAAGTGATCGGGTTAGAAATGATCGGGTTAGAAGTGATCGGTTAGAAATGATCGGGTTAGAAGTGATCGCGTTAGAATTGATCGGGTTAGAAGTGATCGGGTTAGAAATGATCGAGTTAGAAGTCATTGGGTTAGAAATGATCGGGTTAGAAATGATCGGGTTAGAAGTGATCGGGTTAGAAGTGATCGGGTTAGAAGTGATAGCGGGTTAGAACTGATCGGGTTAGAAATGATCGGGTTAGAAGTGATCGGGTTAGAAGTGATCGGGTTAGAAATGATCGGGTTAGAAGTGATCGGCTTAGAAATGATCGAGTTAGAAATGATCGGGTTAGAAATGATACCGAGTTAGAAATTATAGTAAACCCAAATAAGATGTGTGCTTGTAAACTCTTATAATAAACAATATTGAACTTTTTTCTACTGCATTAGTTATTTTTTAGCTTAAATTTACTTACATATTTAACGTTCTAGCTTAATAAGCTATAATTGGCCCACAGTTTGTTGACCCTTATATCAAAGGTTACTTATTCTGGTGTGCACATAAACTTAATTAACTATTTTGATAAATAAAATATCAGCTATTATTGTAATTACTAACAATTTTTGTTAAATAAGTTAGATCTGCAAAGAAAGCGCTCCAGTAGAACAATTTTGTAATGACTGAAAATTACGTAGTAGTTATAATTTTTGTTAAAATAATGCAAATTGTTTATAATAAGTAAAAAAAATAAAAGTTTTAAAATTACTAAGTTATCTTTTTTACATTTAGCTTTAAAGAATTGTGTCATACAGTTTAACCCTAAAAGTAACTTCATGCTAAACAATTCAGTAAGTTTTTCATTGAGAGAACTAGAAACAATAAAATTCATGATTCAATTGCTCTAAAACTACCTAATTAAGCTTAAGTACCAAACAAGTAGCAGATTTTAAAACTTTTCTGCACACTTCATAAAGTTAATGTATTCCATACTGGGCAATGACAAGTGATGATTAACAACCAAAATAATTTATTAAATCAACTTTTATACAGAAATAGTACTACTTATAAGTTGCTGCTTAATTTTGTTATTGCTCTGAAGGAACTATTTGTTTTTAATTAAATTTTATCCTGACTCCAGTATTATCTGAGTGCATCATCTAATTTAAACACTTGTATGCAAAAATAAATTAATAAGTAAAATAGTCATAGTGTTTAAAGTTTACTAAGCGTTTACTTAAGTAAAAACGTAGTAAAATAATTTTAGCTCACTAATAAACTAACTTGAAAACCACAAAAACTTTATTAATAATACCTTAAGTAAAACTTTGTTGAAAAATGTTACTTAAGTTTTCTTTGAAATTTTATCAACCACTAAAATAAAGTTTTATTTTTGTTTAAAAACCTTAAATAATTAGAAAACTTTTAAGTCTTTTAGCTAAACCATACTTTTAAGTTTAAATCACCAAAAAAAATTTATAATTTAAAAACAGTTTTACCATAGGCAGTTTTTAAATAAACCTGAAATAAACTTAAGTTTAAAGAATGAAGTTGTTTTTAAATGTGTTTTTCTAACTTTAACTACCTTTAAGGGGGAGCGGGTCAGAATGACACAGCGACAAAATGACACGGTCGTCAAATAGACACGGTGCGTCACTTTGGCACAGCGACAAAATGACACGGTGCGTCACCTTGGCACAGTGCGTCAGTTTGGCACGGAGGGTCACTTTGGCACGGCGACAAAATGACACGGTGCGTCACTTTGGCACGGCGACAAGATGACACGGTGCGTCACTTTGGCACAGCGACAAAATGACACGGTGCGTCACCTTGGCACGGTGCGTCACTTTGGCACAGAGGGTCACTTTGGCACGGCGACAAAATGACACGGTGCGTCAGTTTGGCACAGAGGGTCACTTTAGCACGGCGACAAAATGACACGGTGCGTCACTTTGGCACAGAGGGTCACTTTGGCACAGCGACAAAACGACACGGTGCGTCACTTTGGCACGGAGGGTTAATTTGGCACAGCGACAAAATGACACGGTGCGTCACTTTGGCACGGAGGGTCACTTTGGCACAGCGACAAAATGACATGGTGCGTCACTTTGGCAAAGAGGGTCACTTTGGCACAGCGACAAAATGACACGGTGCGTCACTTTGGCGCAGCGACAAATTGACACGGTGGTTAATTAGGGAGGGAACGATTTGTTGTGAAACTTCAATCTTCATTGGTATGGACAACGATCTTATTTTTCTAGGAAACTTTTCGGTTTCCTGTCTTCTAACCGGTTTTGTAGAATCAGCAACAATCACATTGATTAACTTTAAAAACAAAGACCGCAGGAATTTTTGATCGTGACTTTATAAAATAAAGTGAAACACGAAATGTTTATACCTTCTATTCTCATCGTCGTACTTATAAAAAACATGCTCGTTTTTAAGCAATAGCAAGGTGTTAGGTGTCCTTAAAAGCTGTGCTTAATAAACAACAACTAGTTGTTTATACCAAACAACGTTCACAAAGATGCAAAAGCAGCATTTTTTTTAACAAAATACGACTGCCAAAATTAACGAAAATTTATTTTTGATTGCTTTCGAATGGAAAATCTTAAAAACAGTTTAGTACTAGAACTTGAAACGAGTAATAAAAATTAGAAAATGACTTGCCATTTTACGACTAAAAAGATAAAAACTTATATAAACATATTATTTAAACTTCAGCAACATTATGATTTAAAAAATACAATCTTCATTTTAGACAAATCATTCAGTACATCAAAACAATAAACTAGTAGATGTAAATACAGAGGAAAATTTGTTTTATAAACTAAAACTCAGACGTTATCGAAAGCAACTTTTCTGCTGTTGTAATTCTAAATTCTAATGCGGTTCTTATTTTACGTTTTTATGCTTAAAAAAAATAATACTTGCGCTATTTTGGCGACTTAGTAGGTTGCAAGATTAAAAATAGAAAATTAAATATTATTTTCATAACAGAGTTAAGACAAAACCGAGTTTTTTTAAAAGTTTTTTAAGTTTGTAATAAAACTCAAGAATATAAAGTAGAAGAAATGTTTTACACGCAAATTAAAATCTGCTTTTAATGTATCATTATGAAATTTATTTACTGATTTTGTATTAAATATAAATGCAATTAAATCCTTATATGCAATAAAATACTATAATATCTGTCATAATCTAAGTTTATTTTTTTATATTTTAGACTAAAAAGTTTTTTTAAAATAAAAAAGACTTAAAGTATTAACTTTAATAGAATGGCTGCAGCTTTAATTAGAAGGCTGCAGCAGCAATGTTGTATGTATAACCTCTTCTAGTGATTTTTTTTAAGAGTGATAAATATATAAATGCGCATGAATGGTTGCATCAGACTCTTAATTTTCTCTCAACTGTTCATAATACTATTTTTAACTTTTTCATAAATTTAGGCTCCAGGTCCGTTTATTTTAATTATTTGCTTTCAGACAAGTTTATTATATATTTTCAATACAGAGTTTTAAGTAAACATCCTAACTTATTAACTTTTGTTAAATATAAATATATATACATATTTAATATAAATGGCTAGTTACTACAAAAGCAGCTTAACTCTGTATTTTTAAAAACTACAGTTAGAACACGCATGACTTATTCTTACTACGAAATAACTCTGTATTAATTTAAATCTTAGTTATTTTTTTAAACAATTCCTGATAATAATTAATTAAACTTAACAACAAAATATACTAAATTTTGTTCATTACATAAATATGAAAAGTCGTGAAACGTAAAAAACAAACTTAAGAAATTTATGTTTTTATACTATGACCTAAATTTTAAAGCAATGTAACATATATAGTTTCAAATGTATCAAGCTACTATAGTTTGGAAAAAGTATAGTAAATCTTTTTTTTAACTAATTACTATCAAAGTTTTACAATTAAAAGTTATATTACTGAAGAATTTTAGTTTTGCATAGAAGTTTGTTAATCCATGCTATCGTGACGCACCGTGTCATTTAGTCGCTGTGTCAAAGTGACGTATCGTGTCATTTTGACGCTGTGCCAAAGTGACGCACCGTGTCATTTTGTCGCTGTGCCAAAGTGACGCACCGTGTCGTTTTGTCGCTGTGCCAAAGTGACCCTCTGTGCCAAAGTGACGCACCGTGTCATTTTGTCGCTGTGCCAAAATGACGCACCGTGCCTAAGTGACGCACCGTGTCGCTGTGCCAAACTGACCCTCCGTGCCAAAGTGACGCACCGTGTCGCTTTGTCGCTGTGCCAAAGTGACCCTCTGTGCCAAAGTGACGCACCGTGTCATTTTGTCGCTGTGCCAAAGTGACGCACCATGTCATTTAGTCGCCGAGCCAAAGTGACCCTCCGTGCCAAAGTGACACACCGTGCCAAGGTGACGCACCGTGTTATTTTGTCGCTGTGCCAAAGTGACGCACCGTGTCATTTTGTCACTGTGCCAAAGTGACGCACCGTGTCGAAGTGACGCACCGTGCCAAAGTGACGCAGCGTGTCATTTTGTCGCTGTGTCATTCTGACACCCACCCCCTTTAAGGTACTCATAAAGATCTTAGTAGTTTGGATTTTTAGTCTTTAAAAAACTAAATAGCTAATATAAACTAATTACAAAATAGTTGTAAAAACACGGAACGTAAAAGAGGTATGTTCTAATAATTTAGTAGTATTAAAATTTATTTTATATCTGTTTTTTATACTTGGTTTAGTCCCTAAAAAAAATAGTTTAGGATCCAAAAACTAATATAAGTCGATAAGTTAATGTTGTAGAGTAGGGGCGGGCTAGTTGTGGAAAAATTTAGTCTTTGGTGGGCTGGCATTTCAATTTCGTTAAGTTCACGAAGTTTACTTTATTATCTAACTCATTTAGCCAAAATACTAGTTCTATGCTACCTTTTTTACTATATCTAATGTAAGTTTTAAATCTTCAGTAAATTTAACCTTAGTACTCTTTTCTCATTAAATTTCAGAACATTTGTTGTAAGTTTCAAGTTTTAATTTGGTTTAGCGGACAACAGTTTTACTAATCGTTATAGTTACTTGTAGTCCTGGACAAGACTTTAAAATGTATCCGTGGTGTGCGACTCGATAAGGTTTTTTGTGCACCAGGTCATATGACCAAACATTTTGAGCGTTTTTTTTTTGTCGTTCAATAAACTATAATACCACGAGTCGGATTCCACTTAAGTTTTTTAAAGATTGGCTGGCCGGATCCGACCAACGAGGCTTATGTTGCTCAACCCTAGTTTAGATCAAACAAAAACTAGTTATTTTTTAAATATCTTTTTAGTTTTACAGATATTAAACAAAAAACTAGAGACAAGATACATTCAAAAATACCTTTATACTTTGTTGAATGTTTTTGAATAAATCTTGTCTCAAGTTTTTGTTATACTTTATTAGGATGAAAATTTAAGTGCAGATGATAGGTAGTTAAAGGTTTTTTGTTTTCTTTTTTAGTATTAAAGTTTTACAAAATTTTGATAAACGACATTTTTGTTTTACTAGTTTTTAACAAATCATTACCAAGTAGTAACTGATTCAACAAATTAAACTACTATTTAATTTAAAGTATCATTCATAGTGCAAAAATCAATTTATACACGACTACGTAAACTAAAAGCTATTTTGTTAAAAAACACTTTACTATTGTGCAGAATGAAAAAAATATACAAAATCATTATGCTTTTACTTTTAGAATAAAAGTAGCTTAGCTTATCATAACAGAGTAATTAAAGTTTAGTTGAAAAATTTTCTAATTAATAATGTAAAGAGTTGCTTAAAAGAGCTTAGTGTATAAATATA
This sequence comes from Thalia democratica, assembly GCF_965202585.1. Lineage (NCBI taxonomy): Eukaryota > Metazoa > Chordata > Thaliacea > Salpida > Salpidae > Thalia > Thalia democratica. The sequence continues at coordinate 20,873,195 of NC_139173.1, read as the reverse complement.
AAGACTAGTGAATATAACTTTAAAAATATTTAATTCAGTATTAACAGAGAAAAATGAAAACCATAGTATAGTATGTACTAAAAGGTCAAAAAATGATTTAATTTAAACTGAAGCTGAATAACCTATGAAAATGTTAAGAGGAATAGCATTTTAGTATAATGTACATTTTAAATTCTGTTTCAGTTAAAAAATTAACTTTTATAAATCATAGAAGTTGGAGATATAATTTTTTTACTCTCTGTTTTTAAAAGTTTTTACTAAAATTCAAAAGAAAGTTATATAGTTTAAACAGTTTCTTATAAATCAAAAATTTTTTGTTGATGTTATTTCTGATCAAATAATATAAGCTATCATGATTTTTTTTTTTTTTAATGTTTACTATACACAATGCAAAACTTGCATTTATATCATCAAATATTTTTCAGCATTTGAAGGTTTGTTAGGATGCAAGTGTCAATAAACTTAGACGGTGAAGAGATCGCGTTCAACGTTCAAAACCTCCCTGCTAACATTCTTCAAATAAAACAAGCGATCAGTTGAAGAAGCGGCATTCCCGTCGAGGACCAGAACCTCTTTGGTTATCCTGAGGCTCCGGACCAGGGACCCGGGTTGCGATTGTACGCGGACAACCACATTTTTTCATACATAGCTATGATGAACGCGCAAGTCAGCTTCGTGCTCACACTTGGAAACGTGTCTTCGTGGGTGTATTTCTATGTCCTCTATCCGCGTGCTGACGGCCAACGAGCAGTTTTGAAGTGCAAATGTCACAAACTCCAGACTATCGCCAACCTCAAAGGCCAGATTTGCGCTTTCCTGCAAGGGTTGGGATTGAACAGCTTTCAACTGTCTCACAGCATCCACGGGAACCCTGTGTTGGAAAACGATTGGAATATGTTTCAGAGTGGAATCCAAAACGGATCGAGCATACATTGTGTGTAAAGTGTAATTTTTTTTTTTTTATATTTTGAGTTGATATGTCATGTAAACGTGTATGATTAACTGTTGAATAGTTGTGTTTACTAGTTATCGTTTCTTGTAATTCTGTTTCAATAAACTGTTTAGTATAAATGTTTTGTCATTTTTTAGTTTTGAACAACTTTAATTGTAGTTTATTTTAAAGAATGAAAACAAATATTTTATTTAAAGTATTAATAACTTACTACCGCCTGAAACAAAATGTAACCTAATTTTTTTTATGTTTTATTATTTTTAGCAACTATTGTTGACTTGCTGTGATTTAGGCAAAGCTCCGTACAAAACAAACCATGATTTACATATTCCTACAATTATGTTCAAGCTTGTATAAATACTTATATAATGTTTATGGCCCCGTGAAACTTAATTTTTATGAGCAGCAAAATACCTTCAGCCGAGTTAGGATTTTTATTTTTTTTAAACTTTCTTTGATTTCCTGATGGGCGTTACTTTTTTGTTCTCAAGGAATTCAATGCAGACAAAACCAAAATAATAAAAGTAATAATTAAGTGTTGTAAGTCGAATTATTAAATTACCCTATACAAGGTAACTGCTTGATTAAAGATGGCTTGTATTAGACGCAATTTTAGATAAATTTGTTTAAATGTAATTGTAAGGTTGACAATAAGTAACGTAATAAAGATACAAAAAAGGTATGTTTTATATCTTGTCGACGGGAGGCCAATTTATAGACAGGTACACTGGACATAAGTACACTTTTTATCATGTAAGTAAAAAGAATATCATTGGGTTGTTAGATTTTGATATTTTAAAAGGTATGGAGCCCAACCAGAAATGGAGTGGCACATCATTTACCACGCCAACAGCAACATCGGTGGTACGAGTAAGATCTGCCAAATATGCAACCTCAAATGTTATCAACAGCAGTCTAAAATAGTAAAATATTAGTAAACAATAGACCTTATGTTTCAAACGACTGTGTAGTGTGTACACAATCGACGGTTCTTCTTCAAATACTATCTTGGCGCTTTATCAACTTTTAATTTTTATTTTTACATAAATATCTACTTTTAATATGTTAACTAAATATTTACCTACTTAATCTTCTATTCTTTTCTCGCAGTACTTGATCTTTTTATTGAACTCCGTGGAACTCTTTTAACTTGTTTAACACAGAGAAACATATGTCAGTTCAGTAAAGAAAAAATGCTGTGCAATTTGTTTAAAATTTTTTAATTGAATAAAATTTCTTTGAAACCACTTTGACAGATTTAACTTTAAACAAGAAAAACTGCAGAATAATGAGAAGTTTGCTACAACTGAGTGAAAGTTCTAAAAAAATATTTTCTAGTTGTTTCTAAAAATCAAAAGACAGGTGTTCGAGCCATTTTGGTACAATTTTTTATCAGTTTCTTTTTTGTAAAAGTTCTACTTGTTTTTTATTTATACTGTTGCTAAAAGGTTGCTTTACTAATTATTTTTGTTTGGATTAAGGTTTTAATCGGTTCGTTACCGAGGTATTATATGTAAAAAACCAAGTAAGAAAAGTCTGAAGAAAATATAAAAGCTGCAGAAAACTTTTTTTTTTGTTCTTTACTTCAATTAATCATATATTTATTAGTTTCAAGCTTTAATTTGGTATAGCAGGCTACATTTTTACTTACCGGATTCCACTTAATTTTTTTAAATATTAGTGGGCTGGTCATTTTCATTCTGCGAGCCGTAAATTGCCCATCCCTATTATAGAGTGAAGCTAAATTAACTTCATTTTGTTTTTCTGACTAAAGTTAAAAAATTTTCAATAAATATATAAACATAAACTTTGTTTGCTGTAAAAAAGTACAAAATTTTTAAGTAATTTAGTAATAAAAAATACTTAGCATAAATTGTTTGTATTCTTTTTAAATTTTGTACAATTGTAAAAAAACACATATTGTTCATTTATTCCATTAAAACAACTTAAAGTAGACGTATCAAAATTGTATCCTTTTTTAAGTAAAGTTGTTGTTTACCTATCTGGAACATTAATTATAAAATTATATTTGATCATAAAGATTACATTTTATAATTAATTTTTTATACAGTTAGTCACTCACTATACGAAATAACTATTAAGAACGTTAAAAGTTAATTTATAATATTTTTTATGCTAATAATTAAATTTAATGTTTTGTCTTTAACTAATATTACTGTAAGGCAGACTAAACTCATCAAACTGGATTAGTGGTGAAATTCAATAGAACTATAAGTTTTCAATACAAAAATAGTTTTAAATAATTGTTTATTAAATTAAAAAAGTTACTGTTGTGGGTTTTGAATAGTAGAAAACACGTTCTTAAATTAATACTTGCCTTAAATTTGCATTCATTTGGTGAGAAAACATTATTTATAAATTTGAAACTTCAGCCTATATTTGAACAGAGAAATTTTAAGTAGCGTCATTAAATCAAGTATATTTAATAACTTAAATGTTTCGTTTAAAGTAAGCTATTCTTTTATTTTCAAATCACAATATTTATTTATTTTAAAATCAGCGATTTTTCACTTTAAGCAGTGACAATGGAGTCGATCCAGTTTCTGACGGAGAATATTTTTGAATATGCGCCTGGGAACAATGGATTGCATTTGCTGTCTGCCCAGGATGCAGCCCCAATGAGAACCCAGTTTCCTGATTCCATGACAACAAGCGGTCCACCGGAATCCCCCTGAATTATTTTTGTTTAACACCTTTACAATTAGTTAGGAAAGTATTAAATCTAAAACTCAAAACTTTTACTAACTAAATAAGATTGATTAATAATAAAATAAAATGTATAAACTTTAATAAGCAAGTATTAAAATAAAAAGTCCACATTCACAGAGCTCAAAGTTCTGGTAAAAAATTTAATCTATCTGTTTATTTAATTTTTTTTTTGCTAGCACCTTATCTTCATATATTTGTTTTATGAACAAAATTGTTCCACTAACGGAGCACACTGAAACTTTTCCGTTCCCTCCGACGCACTGCATTCTGTCCGTTATCTCCATCACCGTCCCCCAGATGAACTGGCACTCCTCCTGGCTCATAAGAGGGAAAGTACCTTTCTGGAGAGCCCTCGGTGTGGTCTGCACGTGCCAGCCCGGCTCGTTGTAGCCCCATCCCGTGGCGACGGCAAACTTCTGGGTGGTTTCGGACGTTGCCATGGCGACGGTGCCGACGTTGCTGTTGAGGGAAGCCGCTGATTGGAGGGTGATGACCGCAAAGTCAAAGTCCAGGGTCGTCGAGTTGTGTTGGGGGTGGACGTGGAATTGGGCGACGGGGATCAGCTGGTCCGGGTTTCGGTAGTCAACGGAGCCCATGGCAACCACTGTCGGGCTGTCGCTGTTTTTATTTTGTAATCAGTGCACATTAGAACAAAGTTTAGTTCGAAAAAAAAAAATTTGTACTGTTACTACGTTAAATTTATTGATTTACAGTCATCATAGTAGCAAAAGGTCTATTAGGATTTTAAGTTAGTTGATATTATTAGCAAAATTACACATTTTATAACTTTTATGCTAAATATAAAAACTTACTTCAAAATCAAGTGGTTTTTTAACAACAAACTAAAACATCTATGTTTAAAAAAGAAAGACTAACTTATGCTTTTTAAACTATTGATCTGTTTTTATAAAAACACAAAGTACTACTCTTAGTCTAAACCAGTGTTTCCCAAACTAATTTTCATAAACGTCCCTTTGGCGAAATATGAAAATAATCACTTTGAATTTTTAGATACTGTCCCTGTACTAGTTAACTAAGTTAAAGTTAATTACCAATTAACTTTAAACTGCCCTACTAATACCCCCTGATAAACGCCCCTGACAGCCAAGTTCGCTCCTAAAAGTATATTTACTGCCCTTTTAAACTATCGCCCGAGTTTAAGCAAAAATTCAATTGTAATTTAAACATATTTTAATAAAAAGAGCAATAAAAAAATTAATAAACTCTAATTCTAGAAAAGTTATTTGAAACTTAAAGTTTTTAATATATCTAATTCAAATAAAGTGACGTGCTCTAAAAATGATTTGAGCTTTAGAACTGCTTCTAAACATATTTCACATAAAGTTCGACTCTTTTTCGTAGTAGAGTTTGTAAAACTTTTAATGCTATTCACCCACTAACACAAACTAAGTTTGCTTAATTAAATTATAAAAAAAGAAGCGAATCTCCAACAATAAAAACGAAAAACACATGTTAAGTAGTTTAAAGTTAAAAAATACTAACAAATAGAAAAATATTAAAAAAATGTATCTTAAGCAAATTATACTTGCAAGTACAGTATCCTGTCGTTTAATTACGTACTTTAAGCTCGGCGCAAAAGTGCGTACCCAACTGTTAGTGTGTACTTAAGCGGCAGGTTACTGTAAACAAGTGATCAACACAAACGTGTAGCAGTGAGCCGCAGTTACTACATGTTGGGGAGAAACCAGAGATCCTCCGCAAAAGTGGCGACCAGAGTTTTGGAGGGAAACACTCCACGGAAATTCTCCTTCTGCCGCTTCCTCTCCTCCGACGATTCTCACGTCCCTCTTGAACGTGGGAACTCCCCTGACTGAGGTCGCTGTTAAAAAATATGATGTAGTTGAAAAGTAATATTTTTAATAGCTACTTTTACAAATTTACTGAAGAACATTCTTTTAAAGTTCTTTAAGTTCATACTGTAAATATCTAAAGGTTTAAAATAAGTAAACTTCATTCAATAACATGATTAAAAAAATCAAGTTTATAACTAACTGTTAGTTAGTTTTTAAAAATTCTACAAGTCTTGTTTTATAAAATATCTTGTTGTTTTTAGTTTTACTGTGGTAATAATGTTGGATACATATTTATTTTGTTGAAAAAAGTATAGTTTGCATATAGTTTCATTCAGTTTAGACAGGAATTAATTAGTTTTATAAACTCTTTGATATAACAAAAATTTGTTTATACATTTATTAACATGCTAAAAATCCAAATCACTACTTTTTGTAACAAGAATTTTTTTCAACTTACATAAAACAAACCTGAAATAAGTGAAACAGAAGCAAAAACAAAGTAAATCAATATCATCTTTGTCACTCAAACTAGCTGCACTAGTAGTAACATATAACTGTAAGTTGTAACATATACAACAATATTTTTTTTAAACGTCTGCTTAGTTTCCCACCACTTTTAGATGCATAACATAAGTTTTTTTGTTTGCCATTTGTTATGCAAGTAAACTGAAATCATTTAGCGGTTAAGTCGGTTGTGTAAGATTGTTGTCTAAGTTTTTGTAAAAAATTTAAAAATAAATTTTCCATTTTTATGAATAGATTATTGAGGGGCACAGTTTTCTAATTCCGTTTAGTTACTTTTTTGCTATTTAAAAAATTGTTTTTTTAACAAAGAAAAGTTGTTTGCATAGTATCATTTAACTTTTTGCAACTGTTTTAGTGTTGGTATTGGTTGAGGTGTGCGAACAATGTTAATTATTAAATAAACATGTTTCTAAAAATATAAAAAATAAAAAGCGGTAAACTGTTTTAATTTTACATTGACTTTACAGTTTTTTTAAGTCTAAAACAAAAAGTTTTTACTAAAACAAGATTAAAGACTAAGGGCTATTATTAATATAGTTAAAAAAAAAAAATTTTTTAATGTTTTTTACGTGTAAAATAAGTTTTGTAATAAGAACATGTAAATCGTATTAGTATGGTTTTATGTCAGGTAACCTATAATGAGCACGTAAAGTGTAGTCATGCTGTTACACAATTTATCAAAAATAAGTTTGTTTTTTTTATTATAGCTCAGAAATTTACTCTCTAACTATTATAATTCATTTTAAATAATTTATAAGTGATCTCTAAGAGAATGAAAGATTGTTTAATGCAGAAAGTCTTTGAAATAAGACATTTGTACATTTTATTCTCTTTACGTTATAAATAAAACAAACAGCTTTAATTTTACTTTATTGTCTAAAAAATTCAAAGTTGAGAAATAACTTAATAGAAACATTTTCAAATTAAAATACTAAACTGTACTGGCTCGACAATAAACTAGCTTATAAAATAAGTAGCTCTTCAGCTTTCTAAAAACGCTTACATAACAAAACATTGTCAAAAACTTGAGGTATTTTACAATTATATTACTTTTCTAAAAAGTATACACTTTTTTTTAAACACTATAAATATCTTTACAGGTTCTTAACCAGCACTGTTTTTCGAGCATCTTAAAAAAATAGTTTTTAAATTAAAAATGATCTTATTTAAACAAAAACTTTACAAAATTTTATTTTTTTATAAACACTAAATGTTATAGTTTGTTGATATTTTGAAAATTCAACAAAACTTTCGTTGAATCTTTTGTTAAAGTTGTGTTGCAAATTTGAGTTAGTTTGAATCCGAAGTTTTTTCTACCTATTTTTTCTTGTAACGATTGTAATTATAATATGCAGCTAATTATATTCAACTAAAGCTAAAAAAACCTTTTTTTAATTCTAAAATTTGATTTTTTGGCGTCGAAATTTGATTTTTACAGTGAGTTCTTAATTGACTTACAATTAAAATAAAATTAACCAATTTATGTTTTTGTATTTTGTACTAAAATAAATAAATAGAGTTAAAAGTTTTATACCAGTACAAAACTAATAACTTTAACATCTAGTATATATTTTTAATTAGGCTAAAGAAAATGACAAAGCTGTAAATACGTTTTTATAATTGTTAAAAGTAATGTTTTTAGCTTCATTTCAAAGTTAAGTCATTGAATTTATGTGTTAAAAGATGGGTTACACTATTACCAATTTAATTTTTTTAAAGGCTTCACAATCTTTTATTTATTAGAATATTTGTTAGACTACAAGATGTTCTGATATCTTAAGAAGTATAAACTTTAAAACAGTCTCTAAACATAAAAAACTTTTGTTTCAGTTGTTTAGTAGCGCACTCAAATTCTTAATTAACGGTTTCATTAATTTACATAAGTTTGTTTTAAACTCAAAAACAATTGACGCTTAAAAATGAACTGTTTTGTTAGAATAAAAACAAAATGACCCTTGTCTTACTACATTAACCGAAAAAAAAATTTCGTACACCAGGTCCTTGGACTTATACTTTTTGAACGTTTTTTTTTGTCTTTTAATTAATTATAACATTAACTTAAAAAACAATTAATTTGAAAGGTTAATGTAAGCTTTATTAATTATGAGTAATACACCAGTAGCTTTGTAAAAAAAACATAAACATATCAAAAATACGAATGGCCTACTAAATAGTCGTCAAGAAAAAAAAAACAGAAGAATTGCACAAGGAAGTAAAATTTTTGCAGTGAAAATTATTTTATACATGACAAATTCGCTATCTTCAGGTAGGTACCTGTGTCTGTGCCTTTCAAAAACTACTTTAAGTTTGCAAACGTAGAACGCTCACAATTCAAATAGCTTTCTGGTGTCATGTTCTCACCTTTTTCTACTTCTATTGATTATAGAATTTTAAAAGAAATACTGTTGAAAACACCCTATAACATGCATTTATGTAATTAAAATTAACAGAAAAAACTGTTTGGATTAACGAGCAACAATCAGTCTAAGGACGTTTTAAAGTTTTAAAACCTGCTTGTAGTTTTTTTTTTTAATTTTTGTAACGAACTCTCTGAATGTGATAGCTTAAAATGATTGTAATACCTTATCTGTTCGAAATCAAAACTTTTGAAAAAAATTGCTGGTATCAAGAACTAAAGTATTTTTTACCAATTAATTTTTCAAATTGAAAACTTACTATTTGTGTCGACACTCTTTCTGTGAAGCAGACGTCTAAAAAACAAGTACCACGGAGTACGTTGAGTTTGTATTGTAATAATTTTAGAAAATTTTATTTATAATGTAGGTTTGTCAACAATTTAATATAATTAAGAATGTATACTTTTGTTATAGTGGCTAAAAGTTTTTATAGCTTTTAAATCTAAAATAGTTATATCTTTAAGTTTTCGTGTAAAATGACTATACCAGGGTTATGATGAGTTTTACAACGCCGTAGAAATTGATCAGCTGATTGAGTTTTCTAAAGTTTGGTGAAAGTACTCAATAAGCAGATAAACTGTCTTGTTCTAGGCCAGGGTTTCCAAAAGTGGGCTAAGTGGCCCTCTTGGGGGCCATGACAGATACTTAGGAGGCCACGAACAACAAAGGGGTAAGAGGGGGGCTATGACAGTAAATGAGCTACAGGGGGGCCATTAAGTCATAATTTGAAACTTACACTAGATATTCTTGAGTTGCAGATGAAGAGCAAAAAAAAAGGTCTTAGGTGTTTTTAATGGTAGTTTTTGAGTAATTTTAGTGAAGGGGGCCATGGATTTTTTAATTTCTTTAAAGGGGGCCATTTGTAAAAAAGTTTGGGAAACCCTGTTCTAGGCTATCGGTATCAAAAAAAAGTTATTTTTAGTGTTTACATTCTCTTTAGTATATTTAAATTTCTTTTAACTCTTTTGTTGTTTTAATTTCAGGTCAATTATTGCAATTTTGAAAAGCTAATAAAAAATATATGTATATAAACATCGTTACACAGTATAAATGTTACTCGGAGTTTTGCTTTATTATTATATTAAACTTGTTATATAAAAATATGTTGATAAACCTTTAGCTGCTATATATAAAGTTTATTATATTTCAAAAATAATCTACAAAACTTTAATTTAGACTAAATACTTTCAAATGTTTCGTCAGCTAGCGACTAATTTATTATTAACTACATATAGTTGATGATTGGAGTAACTTAAATATTATTTTATTTTTACGATAAATACTTAGTTAAAAGTTTTTTTTTTGTGTGTTTCTTAGCTACATTTAATAAAACATAATATTTCTTAAACAAAAAGCCTTACTCTTTTTTTTGTCAAAAAGTAATCAACAAACAGCGTTTCCCATTTTATTTTGATACCCAAAATGTTTATCAGAAGACGATGAATAACTACCAAAATTGATGAGCTTATTTTAATACAAAAAGAGCTTATATTGTGGGAAGTTATAAAGATTACTTTTTGTAACATTCAACGCTAAGTTTTGATCGTTTATCTACAACTTGACATTATTTTTTGGTAAAACCACTGAATTTAGTAGTTTATATTATTTTTATCCAGTTTTATAAACTTCTTATTTAAATATAAAGTGAACTTAAAAAACTAATAAATACTTGACAGTTAGTTGGACAAGCAGTCATAATGCTTAGCTAGAGTGAGCTACAATATTATAATAAAAGTTTTGTTTTTTTTTTGTTCAGCTTTATTACAATTCTGCATTTAGTTGTTAAACCTTAGTGTTTAAAAAAAGTATTCAGTGCTCCCTCAAATTTTAAACTTTTACTTTAAAATACTTGTTTATGGTTTTAGCTTTTCCAAAAACAGTTACGGAAACTTTAAATAAACAATATGGTGTTTAAAACCTAGGAACAACTTCAAAAAAATAGGAAAACCAAAAAAAAAGTAAACAAACTATACAAACATTTTTTCAATACTGTATAAGTTAACAACCAGGGTAAACTGTAGTTAAACATGTATTTAAATCGTAACTAAGCTTTTATAAAAAGTAAGCAGTTGTAAAGTACAGCTTTCAACCACTTTTATATTAATACTTTTACTTTTATTTTTCTATTAGTTCCTAAACATATTATAACTCATTTTTACTTACTCTAAAAAAGGTCGTATATATACAAGTTGACTACCAAAACTAAATTTTTACAATTTACTTTTATACTTAATTACACTAAAAAGTACTTTAATATACTAAACCAAGGACGTAGCTAGCTCAAAAAGTTACGAATCTGCAAAAATTAAAAAATCTGAATCAACACGTCCTAGCGGTAACACAGCAATTTAAACTACCTCTCATGTTATTGAATTTAATCTGAAAATATGCAGTTATGTTAATATATCAAAAATGGAATGTTGAATTAGGAGTGATAACTGTGCACAAGGCAATTTATTTTGCTCCACACCCCTATGACTCTTTATGTCATGCCACTTGTGTAAACCCAGAAAACATTCATTAAAAATAAGTATAAAAAAACACAATTTAACTCAAAAACATTTATATTGTTTTCAAAATTAAGCACGTAGTCAATAGTAACAACAAGTTATGAAAATTTTTGTAAAAAAAAATTGTATGATTTTGATTTTTAAAGCTACAGCTTCCATTAGAATCAATTTTGCAATGCAGCTTATTGACAAATTAAAGCTTTAACGCGCTAATTGTTACAAATTGAATGTATTTAATTCGTTTAATTTTTAGACACTAAAAATGCTAAAGAGTACATATATGTCAAAATTATCTCTCAAGAGTGCATAACTAAGTATAAATGTACTATTATAGGAAGGTTTTTGAACGTATTTATATACCATTTGCAACTTAATATCAATAGATTATTCATTTTGTTTTTTATATTTTATTACACAAAGCTTTTCAAAACCATACAAGATTTCTTTGTCAAGTGATAAATTTTAAATGAAATTTTTATTTTTTAAGCTATTCACTTAACAAATTTTTTTCAAATTTCATTTAAAATTTATCACTTGACAAAGAAAATTTGTATGGTTTTGAAAAGCTTTGTGTAATAAAATACAAAAAACAAAATGAATAATCTATTGATATTAAGTTGCAAATGGTATATAAATAAGTATAAATGTATAAATGATTTGCAGAAACGTACCAAACTACGTCCCTAAACGTTTAGTAACTAAACTATTAACTTCTTTTTGCTAGTTTTCTGAAGCCCTTTCAAACAAGATACAATAATGTATTATCTCAACAAATAAACCTGAGGTTGTTTATATTTTAGCCTGAAAAATATTATACTTTTAAAATTTATTATACAATTGATATGAGTTAACGCAAATAAGTAAACTGAAACTCTATAGTACAGTAACATCTCGCGAATCTAAGCACTCGTTTGGTTACGCACTCTTGTTTAGTTACGCATTTTGGATTTCTAAAAATATTATAAAAAAAATATTCAGTATTGTAATTTTATCGTATGTATTGAGTTAACTTTTTTTATTTTAATTTTTTTTCAAATGCTTACACTCTTCTATATTTGTTTAAACTTTTTGAAATTTTGTTCCCGTTAACATTTTAGAATTTAAAAATTAACTTATAACATTGCCTCAGTGTACTATAGTTTTGATAGTTAACAACAGTTTTAAATAAGTCCTGAATTTAACATCCTTAACTAACAATCTGACTAGCAATAATGAAAGTTTACAACACAATGAATATTTATTTCAAGACAGCTCAAGTTTTTAGCAAAATGAAACAATGATATTAAATTAAAGTAAAAGATCTTTCTCTAATACCATGCAAAACAAGTTTAATCTTAAGTGGTCAAGGAACAAATTAGAAAAATAAGTTGTATACACATAAACAGTTTTTGTTTAAAAAACTTTTCACATATATGTAAAAATTGAACAAAAACTCTATTTGTAAACAAGAAAATAGGAAAGCCCCCAAACTGTATTTAATCAAATGCATTATAAAAAAACCGCCAATACAGTAGGTTTGCTACCTCTTGTTTAGTTATGCACTTTTGCTGTGGACTTAATGTGCGTAGATTCGCAAGAGGTGACTGTATTTTAGTATTATGATATTTTTTCGCTAAACTACTTCAATATCTTGTTAGTTTTTATTCGATATACATTTTAACGGTTTTAACAAATTTAAAAAGTATTTAGCTTAATAATTATACTAAGTTTTATTGTTTAGGACAAAGTTGTATATTTTTTTATTAACTTAGTTTTAATTTTAATTTTTTACAAACTAATTTGGAAAGATGCAACTAAGTTTTGCTTTATTGTTTAAACCTATTTACTTAGTTTTGTTTTCATTATTTTGGTTTTAGTAAAGTAGTATTAAGTAAAAACAAAGTTAAAATTATTTAAGTTAGAACTATTTAAACTTTTAGATTGAAAATAATTTTTATTGAATAATTAAAGAATATTTTATTTAAAAATCATACAGTTTTTTAAAGTAACATTGCTTGTATACTTGTAATTTTAAATACTTTCATTATAACGTAACAAAATAAGTAAATTTATTTCATCAAATAAATCAAAAACCACAGTAACGATTTTAAGCCCTTTTGTAATAGTAGGCTGAAATGCATTTTCCATTGTCATAGTCGCAAACCTGTTTAAATATTTGAATAGGTTGTGTAATATATAAACAATTATTTATTTTAAAATATAGCGTCTTAAATATTTAACTTTAGTTGATTGATTGAGTGATTTAAGAAGTATGTTGTATGATACTAAAAAATTTGTTTAGTCCTTAAAACCTTTTTTTTTGATTATGTTTTAAATAAAAACAGCATCTAAGCACAAAACAAAATATTTCTTGGTTATAATATTAATTTAGAAAATTAATATCCTTATACTTTGAATGAAAAATTATAAACTTACATCTTTAAGCTCATCACCCTCAACAGTTCTTATGTATTTGTGATGAGTTCCTTTGTAATCAAACTCAATTAAAACAGAGTTGTTGTTCGATCCTTCAATGAACTTCGGAAAAACCTTGGAATTTTTTTTTTGAAAACTATTGATATCTTAGGTACTGTTCAATACGTGAACTTTAGCAAATTTACTAAAAGAATTTTTTAAAGTTTATATTAGTTTTGTTTGTGTTAACTCATATTGTATGAACTAGTATTCTTTAAATTTCTTAAAATCTAAGAATTTTTAATTAGTGGAAAAAAATTTCTGTGCACACCGCACACTATATTATAAAAAAATGTTAACTAAAACACTTTTTTTTATACTATCAATGTATTAAATTAAAACAACATGTTGAAAACTGTGAGTTATTTAATAACTAGTTTTTTACTTTAGCTTTTCTAAAACACTTGTTTAAACGAAATCTATTTTAAAATCTTTTTTTTCATCTCACTAAATTTTCTGCGCACAGTAAAATAATTTTTATGCGCACCGTGAAGACCACTAGTACAAACAATAAACTAACGTCTATTACAGCTTTATAACTGTACTATAATGTATTTTAGCAAATTCTTTCTCTAAAATTAAAGTTTTATCAAAATATATTTGTTGAAACTTTAAAATTTAAGTAGCAAATAAAGTTGCAAACTGCTCTTAACGTAAGTGATTATAAAACTTTCTTTACGTGAAATAAAAACAAAACTAACGTCAACTTTCCCATCCTCCATATTGAACACGGACTTCCCTCCGACGTTGATGATGTACTCCCGGTTGAAGTCTCCCCTCTTGTACACCTCCGAGTGGCTGTCCGCTCCCCCTTCCTTGTTGTGGGAAATCACCATCGTCGGAACTATGTCCTTCATACCATCGTAAAAATGTCCGTATCCTGAGAACGTTTTGTGACTGATAAGCTTCAAGTATTACTAAAATCAAGTTTTTTTAATTTAAGGAAAAGTTTTAATAATAATAAACTTTTATGTACTTTGAATAAAGTCTCTCTTTCATTTGTTTTACTAAGTTTTAAAAGAAATAAAACTAATAAACTTATGTTTAGTCATGCTTACTCATTTTTAGTTATTTTATAGTAATGTTTGTTTAAAAAAACAGTTAGTAATTTATCTATAAAAAAATCATTGGATCCTTAAAATAAGCATTTTAAAAAGTATGCTCCTTATAAGAATGCTGAATTTTTTTAAACTTTAATGGCTCTAAAATATTTGGTTACGTAATTTTTTTAACAGAAATAATTATAAAATCAACAAGTAACTTATTAGAAAACAAAGTTTAACTTTTTGGTAATTTGAACTTTTTAAATTAAACCCTAAACATTGCAGAAATATAAAAAGTAATAATGTCTTTAAAAAGTTTATAGCTGAAGTTTAAACAACAAAAAGTGCGTAAGATAATTGTATTGTAAAAACATTTGGATATCAATCTGTAAAAGTTAATGTAAAATATGTTTTGTGCTTTAATTTAAAAGATTGCTAAATTAGCTAAAACTAGTATAAGATTTACTAAGTTTTCACAAAATTGCATAAAATAATAATTAAATTTAGTAGCTTTGATACACTTTATATCTACTAATCCTTAAAATGTAAAACTAGTCACTAAATATTTTTTATCGATAAACTATTATTTTTTTTTACGGGATGAAAAAAAGTTATACAACAAATATTTCTTAATTATCAAAAACTTGATTATTTATTGTGTAAGTTGTTTTATTAAAAAATCTTTGAATGTCTAGTTAACAAAGTTTAAAAATTTTTGTAAAAATATATTTTTTGGAGAATAATATAAAGAAAGAAATAAAAAATTACTATACCCTAAATATTTTTCAGCTTTTTTCTATCAAAATAATTAAAAAGGAGTATTTCTATCTATTTATTTTTTAAATTTACAAAACGTTAAGAAAATTATCGAGATAGTATTATAATTATTGTATGAAATAGAGCAATTGAAAGCTCTGTTTTATTAGTTTAAGCAATAATGACTTTTAATTGATCTCAACATTCAAAACAACCTCAAACGTTATTAATATTATTTTCAAACAATAAATTTTGAGTGTCACTGTAGTTTAACAAATCTTAAAAAAACAATAAAGAAGTATATTCAATAACAAACTTAACAAAATTTCTTGTATTTGATACTGCTATGTTTCATCACACACGTTGCTTTTAAAAGCAATTTATCAACTGAAAAATAAAACAACTTTTAAAAACATATATATTTAACCTATATGCTCCATAGCTGCTTTTTCATTTTCAGCTTTATATCTGATCCATGTTCCAAAATGCGAAGACATTTTTTAAACTTATTAATACAGTACTTAAACAAACTGCAAAATGAAATATTAGTTAATTGCTGTTTCTTAAAGTAATTAAAAAAGTTGTATTTTATTATGTAAAACCACACAAAAATGGTTATATTTTAGTTAAAAGTAATTTATTTTCAACTTTATCAACTAAGAAAACTTTTATTCTTTTACTGTATGACATTGCATTCTGTCTTTGCCTGTATTACTGGCGTCTTACACTTATGCTTTTTGTATAAAGAAAGACTAACGCCTAAGTTATTTGTTTTCTATTGTGTCACGCTTACGTGCTATGAGTGTTTACATTTCAAAAACTTACACTTTTCATATAGAACTTTGCATTGTTGTTTTTAATGTTTATTTAATAACCTAAGAATGCATATAACGTTCAAACGTATTAAGGCAGTACAACAAAATTCAAAACTTTTATTCAAGTGCATATAGAAAAAATATTTTTAACTATCTGCTATCGTTTGAAATTTAGTTGTGAATATAATATAAAGCATAACAAAACGGAAAAAAAACTTAAAGGTTTTACTAACTACATCTTAGTAACTATTCTTTTAAGTATCAAATGTCTCTATCAATAAAACCTTATATTGAAAATGCGACTTAAATAATTTACGGTACAGTTTACTCACGTAAGTTGTGTAAAAAATAATGTTTGTTTAGATGATCAAGTTTATTTACGTTACAGATAATTTTGATAACGTTGCTAAGTATAAAAATAATAATAATAGGCTCGCTATCAGCCGAGTTCGGCTAAGCGTATAGGAATACAATTATTTGATAATAATAAATTAAAAACGCAGTGAGGCAATAAGTAAAACAAACATAATATATAAAAATGTATAGCAAAATCTATAAAAATAAATACAGACAAAAATACTTTTTGCTTCTCATTTTTTTAACTGCTTCTGTTTTTTTAAGTATTAATTTCCCTTTTCTTTCAGTCTTTTGTGTATAGTAGATCGCCATTTGGCGCAGTCATTTGCGAGCAAATCTCACTCATAAGTTCTAATATTCAAGATTTTTAAGTCGCGCTTACAGCTAAGACCGAGCCAGCGAAGCCTGCGCTGACCCGGTTCAAAAGTCACATAAAATAATAAACTGAGTTGTTTCTAACATTCTTTCATTACCGTAATTCAGTAAATATAACCTACTTTTTCTTTTCTCATCTCAAAAGTACTGATGTTACCTACTAAATTTTTATTACAAACAATTTCATCCACAATAGTTGCATTACAAAATCTTTAAGCTTTAGCAAAAGTATGCTTCAGAATTTTACCTTAATTCTTTAAAAGCAGCTAAACTCATACAGCTAATTTTAGCTTTAAGACCGTTTTATAAAGTTTAGCAAAAGATGTTAAAACAATAAAACAGAATAAAAAAATACTATGTTACACTTATTAAGGTCCTTATAATTAATACGGATTGGAATTTTTAGCTTAACTAAGCATTAAAATAAATTTACAAAGACGCATCTCGATAAAAGAAATCTAAATAATATAAAAATGATTCATTTCTAATATATAGTCACTGTGTATCACGAAAAATTGACAAGACACACTTATTTGTATTTTGATTTATGTTTTTGAGCATTTTCGAAAGGTTTAATTTTCAAAACTTATTTGATATAACCTTTATACATATATTTATAATATAATGTCATAAGGACAGAATAAAACATTTTACAGCAAATTAAAACTCTTTAGCACTATATTTATTTTAAAGATGATGACGTTTACACTAAAATAATGTTTTAAATTAAATAATCTAAAAGTAAAGAAACTTGGTTAAAAGTCATTTACACATTAAAAACAACCAACTTATTATCAACAATATTTTCATTACTTTTTATTTAGAGATAGTGCCCTTTTTTGTTATTTTGTAACAAAACTAACAACATTACTTAATGGACTTTCAAATTTAAAAAAATTTAAGTTTTAGTTAAAAAAGTATCGTTCTTAAAGATAGTGTAAAAAAATAAAAAATATTATAAACGTGCTTTGAAAGCAGTTTTATTCATATGGTTTGCTTTAGCTCAATAGATATTTTGTATGAATTTGTACTTTAAGTTGAAAAATAAAAATACCACGCAACGTTCGTTTTTGATTAAGTTGTAAAGGAACTTATAAAAATCACTGCTTTTGATTTTTAAGCTTTAAAAAACTTAAAGAAATTTTTAGGGAGGTTCACATCGAATTTTTGAAATAAAAAACTTTAAACGAACCCCTTATAAAAAACATGACCACTAGATATCACGAAAACTCAAAAAAATATTTTATACTTTTTAACAGACTCGTATTAAAGTCATGAACATATTTGGTTTGAATGTTATCACTTTTTAAATAAGTGCTGTTGTTATAAAAGCTAAAATCACTCAAAACTTAACGCAAGTTAAATCTCAATAAAAAAACTTTTGTGGTAAAATCTTACATTTACGCTCTCTATTTAATGATAAATAGCAAGTAGGGTTTTATTTTAGAATATTATATCTTTTTTTAATTAAAAGTAGTATTTTTCAATATATTAATACACTTTTTTGATTAATTGCGGTTTGTTGTTTTTAAAAGGCTACTAACCCCTGATGTACAACAAAAAAACAGTACAGGTACATATTAACTTGATTATTATTAGGTACAGTTAATATTGAGTACATAAATCGTTTGAACAGAACAAACTATAAATTTTTGGTCAAGGCCTTAATAGAAAATATAATAAATTGTTACAATTGTGACGTAAATTTAAAAGTTTTTTTTTTTTGCAAAAGTTGTTTGATTAAAAAAAAATTAAATTATTGTAGTCGTTTGTAAGACCGAAAGAATATGCCTTCTTATTTTAAAAGTTCTCGGAATTTTAAGGATCAACAGCGAATTTTCTCAGTCTACAGAAAGTTGCCATTAAAGTACGAAACACGAAAACTTATTAATAGAAGACAACAAATAAAATACAGGACAAAAAAGCTTAAGTACCAAAGATTGCTATCAAAATTGGAAAGACAAAGATTTAAATGCCTACAATCGTCCACAGGTGCATTAAAAACAACAAAAGGAAAATTTCAAGTCGATCACAAAGGTTGTACAGAGGTTTAGTTCGTATAAGCATAATTTTCATGAACTTTTTTTAAGATTTTTTTTCTCAAACTAGAAAAATTTTTAAACTTTTGAACAAAAAAGTTGTGTTTGAATTTGTTTATTTTTTAAGCTTCACTGCGTACTTATACTAGGACCAAAATGGTTTTAAAACATATAAAAATATAAATATATATTTTTATTTTTTAAGCTCCACTGCGGGTATTATCTCTCGATGACGGGGATTTTCCGGATCCCGTTCGGTCACCGCTGACCGCTTTCAACCAATCAGGTCGCGAGCTGAAGGGAGAAATGGCCGACCCGTTCAGCGAGTACTACAGGACCAACAAAAGTGACCACCACGTCTGGACGGACCAAGTGGTCATCAACAGGGACACCGATGTGAGTTTCACTGATGGGGGTTCCCATAACTTCGTGAAAATCGAGGAAGTCTTGGCGGGAAGTTCCATGGTCGATTTTCGGTCGCCGCAGAAGTACTTTTATTTGAAGAAAACTCCGATAATGGGACTCGGGCTGTTCGCAAATAAAAAGATCAGAAAAGGTTTGTTTGAGTTTTATTTAAAATGTAAAAATTAACAAACAGAGTTTGTTTATTGAAAGACTTTAGCTTTATTTAGAAACAATTTATTTTACGAGCAACAAAACGAGCTTTTATGTTCGATTTTTTTAAATTAAGAAAAAATACAGCTAATGTTTTATAGGGAAGCTCATCGCAGAATACACTGGAGAAATGATAACTCAAAGCGAAGCTAACAAAAGAGAAAAAGTTTATGATGAACTTGGTGAGTAAAAATTAAAAAATATGTAAGACTTTGTAAAAAAATATTATAAAAAAAGTTTAGAAGCTCATCAAAATTATAAACTAGGTTTCCTTGTGCAATTTATTTTAGTGTTGCAATTTGCACAAAACAGAAAAAACTGATTAGACAACAAAAAAAAACAAGAAATTTTTACATTGCATAAAATTTTCAAATTTAATATATATATATGAACAGCTTTTTTCCGGTGCATAACTTATTTAAAAAATATAACAGAATACATTTCATTTTCTTTAGATTTATTTTAGTACTTTCGTAGTAAGGCTCATCAGAAGTTGTTACCAAACTTGACTTTTTAAATCCTTATATTAGTAATTTTAAAGTAATTAGTTTCTTGTTAAATTTGGTTTTAAAGTATAATTTTAATTTCTATCGCTTGTTTATTTAGATAGTTTTAATTCTAACGAGTTTTATTAGTATACCAAATGTATACAGCATAAGCACTTATTTAATTTTTAACATTTGATTATTACGTCATTTTGTATTTTAAAACTTTAAACTTCAGTCATTTATTTCAATTTGTATTCATTCCAATTCAGTAAGAAACATTTCTAATGAGCCTTACTACGAAAGTACTAAAATAAATTTAAAGAAAATTAAATGTGTTCTGTTATATTTTTTAAATAATATATATATATATATATATAATACAAGGGCTGGTCAGTTACACGTTCGAAGCTGGTTGGATGGTTGTAGATGGCGGACCAATGGGAAACCATGCCAGGTTCATCAACCACAGTTGCGACCCTAATTGCAAGGTAACTAGTATATACGTCATAATAAAGTATTAGTATTGTCTGTGTTAGTATATCAAGTCCAAAAACTATAGTTGCAGCCCTAAGTGCCAGGTTTAATATTTTCAATACGGTTGTAAAACTAAAAAACTATACATAGCTTAATTTTAATATATTAAATAAAGTGAAATCAAGATAGTAAACTTAATTGTTACAATATATTCACAAAAAGTGTCTATATATTTATACATACAAACTGAAACATATTTACATATTCTTTTGTGATGCATATACTATATGGAATATAATTGTAACGATGAAACTTAGGAATTTTTATAAAATTTAAAAGTTAAAAAAAAAGTGTTTTCTTTTCCAATAAAACAGTATTTCAACAAATTTCAAATATGCATAAAATATATTAAATCAAATAGTGTAATTTTTCTTATTGAAATAATATTACTAAATGTTTTTTAACAATTTGTGTTTTAGTATTTTTATTGAAACAAACTAATATCAAATTTTAATAATTGATTTAGTAAATTATAAACTATGGAATAAGTTGTGATAAATAAACTAATTGAAATTAAATAAAACTTTAAAAGGTCATACTAACGCTAATTAATGGTCTTCCGAGACTTTTTTTCAAAACAATTAAGACGATTGAAAAAGACGAAGAAGTTTTTATCACTTACGGAAAAAGATATTTTGAAGGTTCAGGTATTAAGTGTAAATGCGAGCATCCAAGCTGTTTTGAAAAGAAAAACTGAAAAAAAAAAACTTTGTTACGAAGCAGCAATGGACAAAGCTTAAATGAAATAAAAATTCAATCTAACAAATTTTAACAGTTATAATGAAACATCTGTCTTTATCAATTTAACGATGCTTAGATTACGTTATCAAAAAAGTAAAAACATTAAAATAAATTGGAACTTCCTTAAAGGTGGTAATAACTAAACCTTTTTTTTTAATTACCTGAATAAGCAATTGATTTAAGTTTAAAATAATAAATTTTGATAAAATAGTTATAAATTTAAAAGTGAACTTACATCAAAAAACAAATTTTCTTATCTGTTTTGTTTAGTTATTTGTTTAAGTACTTTTAAAGACTTTTCATGATTTTTATATCTATAACAAAAGTTAATAATTTTGTTGCACTAGAAACGGACTTTCAAGAAATAATAAATTAAAAACTGTAAAAGGTTTTTAGTTTTTTTTTCTAGTAGTCTGATACAAAATAAAAATTCACTAATGATATAGAGTTTTATGAATGTAATGGTTGTACTTGGTATGCTTAAAAACTCTTTGAACTTTTAGTGGTGCATCGACATGTAACACTATAAGTAATAATACGAGAAGAAACCACAAATGTGTCATTAGCTTAAATCGTAAGGAACACAAAATAAGAACATATTTATAATTTAATATGATTTAAATTATGCTCAGTAATATCAGAACAAAGATTTATAATAAGCGTAAACAAACAGTATTTTTAAGTTTCTAGTAAGTAAGAGCTTAGTACTGTTGAATTATTAACTTTAGCTTTTCTTTTAAGCTGTGAAAGTAAAATAATTCAAAATTATATTCATTAACTTAGTTTCAGGTTTAGTAGATTAGGCATGCATAGTTTTGGTTGATATAAAAAAAACTTAAAACTTTTATAAAATTCTAAAAATATGTTGAAAAATTTAATGACTCTATAAGTAATGTACATTTAAACTTATGAAAGTTCTTAGAGCTTTTACTAATAAAAAGTTTTAAAGATTAAAGTTACTACTGGTTAACTGAGGGGTCGGCAGCCAATCGTTGGTCGCGGGCAAAATTTCGCTAATAAAAACGTTTCGAGGCCAAAGTTATTTAAGTTTTTATGTACCAAAGACCTTCATTCTTCTGTCTTCAATTCAAACCCGAAAATATCGGGTAGGACTTTTTATGGGTAGTATTTTATGGGCACTATTTTATGTGTAGAATTGCTGCAATCAATTCTGCCGGGTAGGTCTTTTTATGTGTACTATTTTATGGGCACTATTTTATGTGTAGAATTGCTGCATTCAATTATGCCCATAATTTGATGTGATGTCATCAAAATTATGTGTAGTATTTAGATGTTGCTGCAATTAAGTTGCTGCAATTAAGTGAAATAAATTTTTGTACTTTTCTTTTGTAAACAAACAAAAACTGTATAGGCCTCTAAAATGTTGAATTTAAATTTATGTTTATGCCATGTAAACAATACTGACTATAACAAAACATTGAAAATTTATATTAGTGTTTTAAGTGTTAAAAATTTGCTTATAGTTAAGTTTATGAATGCTTGTTTTTTTTAAATAGCCAAATCACTAGAAAAATTAGTGTGTAACTTTTAATTTTGTCATAAAAATTGATTAATATTTTTTTTTGTTTTTGTTATTCATATTGAAAACTTATATTTCTAACTAAAAGAGTAATATACAATATGTTACAAAATATTTTTTTTCAAGAAAATATAATTTTAACATTTTATATATTTTGTATTGTTTGAAAAATTTTGTATTTTTTTTACAAGATTTAAAACTTAAAAGAAGTAAAAGTGTCAGCAGCAAAATAGAAGACTATATAACAGAATTAATCTTAACTTTTTTTTGTAAAATATAGAAAATAAATATATAGGTATTAAAACAGTTGTTAAGTTGGTCTTTTTAGGTTAAAGTATTTGTTATAATGCTCATTAAATGTTTTTTTTTAGTAATAGTAATATTATTTTCAGGGTTGCCACTTTACCTGGAAACATGGAAAAACCTTGAGTTTGTAAATTTAGGGAAAAAAACCCTGAAAAACCTTTAATTTAAGAAATTTTGAAAAAAACCTGGAAAAACATTGAATTTTAAACATAAAACCTGGAATTTTATACAGTTTGAACATGTTCAGTAATAAAATTTAAATTTGACACAAAAAATCTATTTCATAGAGAGAATTTTTTTTTTTCATCATCAGAAATTAAAAAAAAAAGATTTAAAGTAGCTCTACGGGATTTTTTAATTTTTTTATATTATTTAACATAGTTATCTTAACTTAAATTTAACTTTATACAAAAATATACCCAAAAATATGTACTTTTAAAGATCTGGAATAAATTTGGAAAAAAAAAATTTTAAATGAGTGAAAACCCTGTATTTTGGTATCAGTTATTACACAGTTTAATTATGTGGTTTTTAGTTCTTGCACAGTAAACTCAGTTGCTTTATATTTGAGTTTCTTAATTTTACCATGTTTTTTGGTTTCTGCCTTTGACTGGTTAAATATCAAAAATAATTTGATTTTTGTAAAACAGTAAAACGCAATTTATACCTTAGTTCAAACCCTACAAAATAAGATCATTTACTAAATTTGTTTTATAAATTTTTTGTAACAGGTTTCTTTTTTAAAAACTATGACACAAGAAGTTTTTTCTTTAATTAGTAAATTGAAACATTTGCCAGAAGATGAGTTTAAAAAACTTTTCTTTAGCGAAAATTATTAAGTATTCTTTTTGTGCCTATTTTTCAACTTGATAAGTTTTAGTATACCAAAAAAAGTTCTAAATAAGGTATTAGTCATTTATCATCTAAATTCTTTATTATTTATCAAGTATACGTTTTTACTACATATCAAATAAATAGTTACAGATAGGTTAATCATGTTAGTTTTTTACTAATCTGCTAATGTTGTAATACAAGTGTGTTTCGTTATAAATTCTTTATTATTCTTTTTTATTACTTCTTTACAAGTTACTTACTTTAACATTAAAAGGTTAGATCTTTAGAAAACATTAATTAACAGAAAAATTTTGTAAAAATAGAAAAAAAAAATTCATTATACTTGTTAGTGATCTATCTTTTATTCATTAAAATAAAAATTTATTAAAAAACTTTGTTTTTTTTAGTTGTTTAAGTTTATTTTCTTAAGTGTTAGATAAGTAAAATTTAAATTTATTACCCATAATCTTTCAATTAGTCTAACCACTAATTCTGTTACTTTACAAAATATTATTTCAATAAATGTAAAAATAAATCAAACCATTGGTTTATGTGTATTCAAGTTATTTTGTTTTTGTTTGTTTTAAATTTAAAAATACAAAAACTATCCATAATATTTATATAAGATCTAGACAGTATTTTATTTTTCATTTAATTTCAGCAACTTAATTGCAGCAACATCTCAATACTACCCATAATTTGAAAAAAATCACATCAAATTATGGGCATAATTGATTGAAGCAATTCTACACATAAAATAGTGCCCATAAAATAGTACACATGAGACCAAACTACTACTTCTATAAGTTTACTAAGTATAAATTACATCTATACAACTATAAATCAAACAATTGGTTTATGTGTGTTCAATTTTTATTTTTTAATATTGTTATTAAAATCTTAAATAAAAAAAATATCCAAAATATTTATAAAATGCCAAGCCATTACTTCTGTTAGTATAGAAAAAATAAATTACATAAATATAATTATAAATCAAATAATTTTTTTCTTTATTAAATATTACATAAAAAAATGCTCTTCAAATTATTTTAGTAAGTCTAGCCACTACGTCTGCCAGTTTACAAAACATAATTTAAATAAATGTAAAAATAAATCAAACTATTGGTTTATGTGTATTCAAGTTATTCTGTTTTAGTTTGTTTATAAATTTAAAAATACAAAAACTATCAATAATATTTATATAAGTTCTAGACAGTGTTTAATTTTCATTTAATTTCAGCAACTTAATTGCAGCTACATCTCAATACTACCCATAATTTGAATGAAATCACATCAAATTATGGACATAATTGATTGAAGCAATTCTACACATAAAATAGTGCCCATAAAGTAGTACACATAAGGCCGAACCTCTACTCTACAAGTTTACTAAATACGAATTACGTATATACAACTATAAATCAAACAATTTTAGATTTAAATCAAACAGTTTATGTGTGTTCAAGTTTAGTTTATAAATTTTGTTTATAAAATTATAAATAAAAAAAATATCAAAATTACTTATTATATGACTAGCCATTAATTCTGTTAGTATAAAAACAATAAATTACATAAATATACATATAAATCAAACAATTTGTTTAAGTGTATTCAAGTTTTTTTTTTCTTTATTAAAAATTACATAAAAAAACTATCCATAATCTTTTAATAAGTCTAGCCCCTACTTCTGTCAGTTTACAAAATATATCTCAAATGATTGTAAAAATAAATCAAACTATTGGTTTATGTTTGTTCAAGTTATATTTTATTTGTTTGTTTATAAAATTAAAACTACAAAAACTATCTATAATATTTATATAAGGTCTGGACAGTATTTTATTTTTCATTTAATTGCAGCAACTTAATTGCAGCAACATCTAAATACTACACATAATTTTGATGACATCACATAAAATTATGTGCATAATTGAATGCAGCAATTCTACACATAAAATAGTGCCCATAAAATAGTACACATAAAAAGTCCTCAAACCCGAAAATATCTAGTTAAAACTTTTAAAATTTTCTTTTGCTGGTCAAACTTTTTCCTTTTTGTGGGCCGCAGCTTGCCAACCCAAGATTGTTTTTCTAACATGTTAGCTCTATTTTAAGCTTATACACAATCAAATCACAATATTTCGTTATCCATAAAAAAACATGATTGTTACGTCATGCGGAAATTTTAGTATAAACTTTCAGAAATGTATTAAAATTCACCAAGATTGAAAGACATGGCCCGGAAGTGCATATTGAGTTGCCTTCTTCTGTTGGCGCTTTCAAACTGCGCAAAGTCGCAAATCAAGGGCGGGCGCGACGCGGAGGAAAAAGAAATTCCGTACCAGGTCGCCATAAAGCTTGCCGAAGGCAAAGACTTGAAAGGGCGCCCGCAAAGCCGCATGTTGTTCGAAAGGATCGGTATCATCTGCGGCGGCTCGCTGATAAACACGCGCTGGGTGATGAGCGCGGGTCACTGCGTGAGAGACGTGAAACAGGACATGGTCATCACCGCGTTCAGGGTCACCGCGGGAACCTTGTACAATCGAGAGCGAGGAAACGAGCAGTTCAGGCGCTCCAGCCTCTCCAGGACTTTCTACTTTCACGAAAGGTTCGGAGACAAAAAGAAAAGATGGACGGAGGGGAGGCACGACATCGGCTTGCTGCACCTCGAAAACGAAATAGAGTACAGCGATTGGATCCGACCGGCCGTCTTGTCTCATATTGACCACGACCCGGAGCCCGCTTGGAACTGCAGGGTGTCGGGGTGGGGGCTGACCGAAAGCAGGATGGTGAACGGCAGGAGGCTCCGCAAGAAGCCGGACACTTTGCAGGTCGCCGAGCACTTGCGCACGATCAAAGAACGCCACTGTCGCGTCTACCACGGCTTCAATAAACACAACTTTGAAAATTTTGTTTGCTACGCCGGCGACAACAACGGCAAGACCGGCTGCCAGTCCTCCGCCAACGGCGACTCCGGGGGGCCGGTGGGCTGCAGGCGGTCGCGGCAAGTCAAGTTCGGCGACGTGGTGCACGGCGTGGTTAGCGGCGGAACGACTAACTTCGAAATATCCGGAAGCTGCCACTTTCCGTCGTACGCGGTCAGGACCTCCGCCCACGTCGGGTGGATCGAGGAGAAAGTGCGATCGAAGACGCCGAACTTGATCGTCAAGCAGGCGGGGTCGGACGCCGGAAGAAGAGAAGCCGCCCACCACGTCTCGGTTCACGCGAAGTACAGCAACAAAGACGGCTACGAGATAGCTTGCCAGGGCGCCATACTCGGCAAAAGGTGGGTTCTGACCGCGGCGAGCTGCGTCGACGATTACCCGTTGCAGCATGCGAAAGGACCTGATCGCGATGAGCTCGTCAGAGAAAATCTCGAGCGCTTGATGGTCAAAACCGGTTTGAACGAGGGAAACAGCTTGCAGACGGAAGTCACGACGAGCTGGTACCAACACGAAGACTACAAAAAGCTCAACGACAAGTATGATAAGCACAACGTCGCGTTGGTGTTCCTCCGAAACGATCTCAACTTTAAAAGTGAGTTCGTCAAGCCGACCAGAATGATCCCGGAACGCCACGTAACGGACTGCAGAGTTTTCGGCTGGGAGCACAATTACGAAACCAATCCTGATGCTTACGAAAACCCTCTGCAAGTCAGGAAAGTGGAAATTTTAGACGAAAGAAGGTGCAGCTCTCCCATGCTGAAACTGAGAGCTTTGAAGTTGTTCTACGGCCATCACATTTGCACCGAGCAGGAAGAAGGAAGGCCCACCATCAGCGTTGAGGCGGGAACGAGTTTAGTTTGCAAGGACAACATCGGTGAAGGAATTTTCGGAGTCGCGTCTTTCGGCGGGTACTGGGAACGTGTCGGAGGCGGCGCGGGACCGAAGTTCTTCACCAGAATCGAACCGAACATCGGTTGGGTCATGGACAAGCAAGAAGAGATTGAAAGAAAAAACGGATTGCGTCAGTAGTTTTGACGAAATTCAAGAAAACAGAGTAAAAAATAACTATCAAAAACATTATATTTAATATATAACAACGATTTAAAATAACATGTAATCAATAAAGTAAACTCACAGTAAACTTGTGTACTTTTGCTTAAGATAGTTTAAGATTATAATTTCTTACCTTATTGGATTTTCTTTTAAAGTTAGATTATATTGGTTGTTAGTCATTTTCACTAGTCGGTCTAAATCAAGTACCAAAGACAATGTTTACCAAAACAGCTGTCAAATGTTAGTAATAAAATACTGTTTATACAATGGTAAATATGACCTAACCTTATTAACTTTTAATCATATCAATACAATACTACAAATGAAAATTTCGATTGAATAGCTTCAAACAACTTGTAAAAAATATTTTTTTAAGTTTAAATAAATGTTATAAACTAAAAACCAGCACTTTTAATTCATCTTAATAAAAAGTAAAAATATCAAACTTCTTTTAACATCAAATTGATAGTAAAACTACTAATGTTTTTATGACAAATTAATATATACATACATAAAAAATAATGAACTTTACTACACGACCATCAACAACAGCATCCTAGACAACCTACGATCCGTATTAGAAATCATCTCAAGTTTGTTGATGATGGCCGAATCAAATGTTGATTCAAAATGGATGCATACAGTAAATATATTGTAGACAAAAATTTACGTCACATTGAAAACAGCAAACTAGAATTTTTTGTGTAATAAACAGTATTTCAAAATTTATCATAATCTTACGCCTTTAGCTAGTTTGATATTTTTGTTGTAAAGCTTTTTAAATGAAAACAAAAACAGCTTGCATAATTAGATAAATTCAAGTAGTAAATTTTTTGTAAGTTGTTCTTATAACTCATGAAAATCACGTTGAGTTCATGTTTGTTATGTGTAAAAGAGAAGAAAAAGTTTAAAATTCTAGCCATATGTAATCAGTTTAATTTTCTTGAAAATGAGGCATCTAAAAAGATTAAGAAGATATGTTAAAATTTACTTACAAATAAACTCGAAAAACTTGCCCAAGCATGCATACCAAAAAGTTAATAAAAAGCCCTTGGTAGTGAAACCCATGTATCAAAAGATGAACATTTTATCAAACAAATGTAAAAACGTAAAGCTGACTAGCCAACAAAGTATCGAAAAAATCAAAAGAAGCTTATCGTCGTCCAGAGAAGAAGACATAATAAAAAGAGAACGCGAGTTAAGTGACCTGAAACTTGTGATGAAAGATAAAACTTTGAGCTACTACCAGAAGCTGACCATACTGTTCAAGCAGTACGGAAAAGTTTTAGTGACTGTTCATATCGTCACTTCGATAATATGGCTCGGTGCAATTTACAGATTTATCACCATGTTAGTTTATTTTAGTTAGTAAGTATTTGACTTAGCTGGAGTAAAGTTGTAAAACGTAAAAAGTAACCTGTAAACGCTTTTTTATTACTTTATTGTTTGGCCTACTGTATGTTGTTTTTTAAGTGCTCAATAATATTGCGAGTGCTTTAAAGTTGGCATAAAAAAGTTATATTGATGTTTAAAAGTTTAGTTTATGCTGTATTTGTTTGTCAAATTTTTTTTTAATGTGTGTTATTTTAAGTTCAAGCAGGTTTTGTATCAATAGAGACAATTAAACCACAACAGAAACAGTTTTTGCTAAAATAAAAACTTATAGCATTAAACTTTAGTGCAAGGGCGAATAATTGTAGCTAAATTTAATGTAGCACAGATTTAATGTTGTTATTAATAAAGTAAAATACAATTTTACGTAAAGACTTTTCACTTATGTTGTCAAATATATTCATGTATTTGAGTAAGAGGACGAACATTTTTAAAGATAAATATAATCAAACTAAAACTACTACTGTGTAGTTTTCCTTAACCCCCTGATCTATTCGCTAACTTTTTTTACTTTTATGTAAAGTTGTTCGAATCTATTTAATGTTTTATAAGACTAATAATAAGTTATAACATACGAAACAATTGTTCAGGCATGTGAATTGTGAGAGTTGCATGGAAGAGTGGGGGATCGTTTCGGCAGTCGAAAATGCGGGTTTGAACGCTGACAGCTTGAAGTCTTCAGATGCGAGTCTGTTGCTCCTAATTCACGCCATTTACGAGGTTAATTAACTTTGTTAACATTTACAAGTTTAGTACGCTGTAAAAATACAATAGCAAACTTATATAGTTTCTGATTTACTAGTAAAAGATAAAGCTACATTCAAATCAAAATATATAAATACACTACACTTTCATGTATGAGATAAGAAACTTTTAGCGGTATTTTTTGTATAAGTTTTAAATTAACAGAAAACCACTTTGCAATGTTTAGAGTACTATCTGCAGAAGCTCTTAAACTTTTTATCTCAGTTTGGTTACCAAAACTCATTTTCGTAGTTGCCCAATTGGCATAAATTTAAAAACAATCGCCCTCTACTATTAGATATGGCTCCTTAATTATTTAATTACCCATTTATTTTTTGCCCCTTACTAATTGTACCTTCCTGATAGCCAAACTCCCCCCCCCCCCCCCAATACCATATTGCCCACTTTAGGAAACCTCTTAATTAATTTAAGACCTAAAACTTTGTTATATCAATATATCATTTTTCTGCAACAAAGAGACGAGAGTATATATTTTTAGTGGGAACAGGTCTAATATACACGAAGGGTCACTTTTGCACGAACGGACATTTTCGTACGAAGACATTTTTGCATGAAGGGTCATTTTTAAGAGAAAAGTAAGTAAAATAAAAATAATAAAAAACAAAAACAAGAAAAAGTTATAAAAAGATAAATTAAAAAAAAAGAAAAAGAAATTACTGACCGATGGTAAGGGTTAGAAATAACAGTGATAGTAAAAATTAAGAAAAAAATAAAATAAATAAACTAATATAAAACAAAGAAAAAAATACTAACCGAAAGTAAAGGTTAGGTTAGGGGTAACAGTGATAAAAAAAAAATTGATTAAAGTTATTAAATAAAATAAAAACCAAGAAAATTAAAAAATTAAAAATAAATAAATTTTAGAAAAACAAAAAGAAAAAAATATACCGATTGAGGGTAAGGGTTAGGGGTATTATGATAGGATAAAAAAGTTAAACTTAATAAAAAGAAAAAATAATTTGAAAATTTTTCAACCTGTGCAAAAGTGACCACTCGTACAAAATTGACCCCTCGTGCAAATTTGATGCCGTGAAAAAGCGTCGTCTTCGTGCATATTTGACCCTTCGTGCAAAAGTGTCCGTTCGTGCATTTTAGACTTCTACCCAGTTTTAGTACCTTATTTCAATTTACATTTTATAACATGTTTTTTTTTTAAATTTCAGTTATTGAAACCGTTGCGAACCCTGACGACTCTTTTCGCCACCGTCTTCCTCGTGAGAAACCTCCGCACGATGGGGCTGCTGAGGAGTCCGCCGAGCAAAGTGACGATGGGCGAGCTGGTGCGGAGGCAGCGCGAAATACTGTTGAGGGAGAAAGTGATGAGGACGGAGGAGGACTATCGGGCCCACTACCGGCGCAACGTCAGGAAGAAGTTCAGGAGCTACAAGGTTGCCAAGCAACAATCTGGTTGTCGGGACGCGGTGAAGTGCGATGATAAAAATAAACGTTGAAAAAATTTTGAATGTCTTTTACTAAAACTTTCGCGAGTACTTCTAGTATCATTTTTTCCATTCTAAATGTTGTTAAAACGATGATAAATAGTTGTTAAGCTTATAATGCAATATTAGTTTATACAAGAGACTATAAAAGGTTTGATGAATTTTTTATACTTTTGTTTTGAAGATGGTTTTTATTATACTACATTTGTTTGACAAAGTTCAATTTCTAATTCTACTTAAACCAATTTAGTTTAGAGAAAAATCTTTGAGTAGCCGCATGTTTTTGTTTAGTTCTAAATACAACCAGAAACTACGATTTTTTATTTGTTATTTTTTTTTTTTTAACTATCAATGTTACCCCTAACCATTGGTCGGTAACTTAGTTTTCTTTTTAAATTTCTTTTTAATTATATATTATATTTTTAATATGCTTTTTACTATCACTGTTACCCCCAACCCTTACACTAAGTCAGCAATTTTTTTATTAATTTAATTATCATTGCAGTCTTTTTAACCCTTCGTGCAAAAGTTTCTTCGTGTATATTTGACCATCCCCGTTTTACATCCAGTTGATGTTGACATATATGGTACTTATTTTTACTTTTTCTTATTTACTAAAAACTTACACAACTGCATTTTTAGTTACAAAACACTTATCTGTAGAAAATACGTTAAACTATACCCGGGTAACGTACGAATCGATAACCGAAAGGTTTTTTCGTACACTAAGTCCTAGGACCAGTTATTTTAAGTGTTTTTTTTTGCCGTTGAATAATCAATATAAATAAACGTACCTATTAATAATTATTTTTTACTTTTTAAGGTACTTCTTTGTTTTTTTAGTATTCCATCGAGATATGTGTTTAACTGAAAAAAGAGTAGCGTTGTTGGTTTCGATGAAATGAATAATTTTAAGACTTTACTTAATTAAGCTTATTAATTTTAAGCTGAGCCAATTAATCTAAGCTAATTTAAAATGTTTTAAAAAGCTAGTTTTAAACTATTTTACAACTCGAAGAGTTTTATTTTTAATTTTGAAAACTTTTAACTAAATCACATACTGTTTTTGTTTTTACAAAATAAGAAAAGGGATAGTTTTATAATCTGATTATTTATTATATTAAGTTGTAAAGTAACTGTTGACGTCTGCTATTAGTGTGTTAAAAATTTTTATTTTTTAATTAAACTTAATTTTTACTTAAACTATTATAACTGATGTGCTTGAATAAGTAATTTATTTATATATTATTGAAAAAAATTTCTATTAATAAGTAAGTTATTTACTAGTTTTGATTAGTACTTCGTTTTTAGTTTCTTATGTATAAAATATTTTGTTATTTTATGTTAGATTCACAATATTAGGCAAAAATTTTACATTGTCAATAAAAGCAGGACTTCGATTTCTATTTAAACTATTTCACAAAAAAATTAAAGAATTGGACTACTTAATAAGATTTTCCATTCTGTTTTATTTGTTTTTTCAAATTATTTAAAGTTTAAACATTTTTATGTACTTGAGAAAATTTAGACAGTTCAAGAAGATAGTTATGAAGAATTTAAATTGTATTATTAAATGCTACTACAAAAAAAATCTTAATTATTGAAGAAAAAAACTATTCAACCCAACTGAAAAAGTCTGGACACGCCCCTGTTACAAAGTACTATGTAGTGTAAAGCCTAATTAAAAATGTATTTTGCTAACTTTTCTATTTATATCTAGGATTTAGACTAGTGCAGTTTATATGTCTAATGGAAAACTGCATCACTTATAAAAATTAAAACTGTTGTTATTATAAATAAGAATAGTTGTTAAGCTCAGTGTTTTTATAAAACTAACATCTCATAAAAGCTAGTCGACAAATTCAAACTAAGTTACTTACAAAACATACAACAGTACTAGTATTTAAAACTAAATTTGGACTTTAAGTATTTTCAACGAATCACTAAAAATTAAGGCACTAATAAATCTATTACATGCACACCAAGCATAAGCTCCAACTTTAACTAGAAGTCTATCATCGAAATTTCTAAATAGTTTTAACAACAATACTTAGAACCTAAGTTTCAATACTCATTTTTTAATTTAAAACCGTTCTAGGAAAAATAAGCTTGTTTAAATGCATTTTACATTGTATGGTACAAACTTGTTTTTTTTTTTTTGATACCAATGCTAATACTCTGAGTTTATATTTATAGAAATTTTGAAATTAAAATATTATTTTACTAGTTTAAAGTTTTTCTTTAATACGTATATTTTAAACAAAATGATAACGAACTTTTAACCAGCATGTAAAATTATTTATTTTGTAAAAAGTTTATAAGTATGATTAATTAATGTGCAGCAGTATAATTTTTTGTCGTTGGAAAGCTTTTAAACATCAGTTTATTAAATTTATATGATGCAATTTATAAATAAAACTAAAAACTGAAATAACAAAAACTTTGTAGAAAAAGTTTCAAAATCAGCTATTGTTAAAATTTGACAAGCTTTTGCGGTCTACGAATTTATTTGCCTAGAAAATTATGAGACTATTTATACAAGTCCTAGACAAGACATTAAAAAATAACCGCGGTGTGCGACTCGATAACCGAAAGGTTTTTTTGTGCACTAAGTTTTAGAACAAAACATTTTGAGCGCATTTTTTTTTGTCGTTCAACAAACAATATATATGCTTAAAAAACTTAATTAACCTATCAAAAATTATAATTTAAAACTTAGTAATTAAAACTTAAAACTTTACTTTTTTTATTTGGCTTGTAAAATCAAGTATTAAGCTTTTTTTTTTAAACAGAAAACTATTTATTGATCAAACATGCATAAAATATTCAGTTTTTAGGCTATTACATTGAATTATATGCGGTTATTAAACAACTATTCACGTTTTTAAAGATTATTGCAATCATATCAGATTCTTTTTTTTTATTATGCTTGAACTAAGATTTAAAAACTTTAATAATAAACTTTGCTTTTTTAAACTTTGTTTTTTAAAACTTTAACAATAAACTTTTGACAAAAGTATCAATAATCATACAAGTGTATTAGATAGTGGCTGATATATCTTTTTAATAGTTTTAGTTTATAAAACTAAACAAGAAGTATTTTAACAAAATAGTTCTGTTACAGTAACTTATGCTGATATATTGTTTTTTTAATGGTGTAAACTACCAGAACTTATGTTTTATCGTTTAAATTAAACTTACTTAAAACAATTTTGACAATTTTGAGAATCGTGTTCAATTTTTATAGTTTTTGATAAACTGTGTTTTTAAATATAATCACTATCTCTTTCTTACTGTTGCATATAAATCAAAATTTTCTTAGATATGTTGTTTGACTTAAAAACTCAGAAATAAAAATCTTTAAAGATTATTATTAAAAAAAAAAAAAACTAAATCTCAATATTTACTGTGCCATAATCATAAACTACATAAGAAAGTACAATTACAATATATTAAGTATATATAGTTTAAGTTTTATGAACGATAAAAAATACGCTCCAAATACTTGGTCCTAGGACTATCGAGTCGCACACCACGAATACCTTTTAACGTCTTGTCCAGGACATATTTGTCTTGCAAAATTTCATAAAAAACACCTGTTTTTTTTAAGACAAATCAATACGCATACATAAAAATTTTAAAAGTAAATAAAGGTTAATAATTATAAGTATTATTTTATTTTGTCATCAACTTAGAATTTTTGTTAAGTAAATCTTAAAAGTTTCGTACCTTGATGTATTCTAGAAAGTTCATACAACAGGGAAATGCAAGAGACATAATAGTCAAAATAACTTTTTGATTTTAAATTTACAGTTGACTGGTTGCAACTGACAAATTAAAAGAAAAAAGTAAATTCTAGAAAGATTGTAGAAGCTGTTACCCACCAAAAACATATTATTGTTAATTGAATGCAACATAACTTATATATTTTTTAGCATAATGTGATGTAATCAGCCTGGTATCAAATAGAAATGAAGAGAAATTTGACTAATTGGTTTTTAATAAGAAATTAAACAATAAAAGTTTGATTTTTGAATGTACACAATTCTAGAAAAAAAAACCACTTGATGTTCATTACTTCTGTGTTAATTTTTTGTTAATTTAAGGTTGCTGTTACTTAAACACAATTGTTTTATGCAAAGCATCCACAAGATTTACTTTGTTTTTTTTTTTGGAATAACAACAAAACAGATAATAAGGTTAAGTTTCAAAAACTACATTTTTAATGTTTAGTGATTTAATTATTTATTGCTGTACACAAAAAGAAAAAACAAAGTAAATCTTGTGGATGCTTTGCATAAAACATTTCTAAACACAAATTTACAAGTATGTAACTAAAAAAATTTCATTTTATGTTAAGAAAGTTTGATAATTGCTTAGGATGAGGTTGCACCAATAACAAACTGAAAATATTTTATACCCGATTCCTTTTTTAACCATATTTCTAGGCAAAAAAATTATATTATATTAACACAGACACAAAATTAAACTTCTTTATCCTAAACTAATAAAACTTAAATAATTAATCTCTTTTATTTGACATAATAAATCAACTAAATCAGTACAATAATTTATATTGATTATGGTGTTGTAAAATAAACTTGATTATATATTTAAGTTTATCATAAATGAATTTAATTCTTAATATGTATTTATATAGCTTATTTATAACAGAGTATATTTTAAGACTAAACATATTAGGCTTAAAACATTGATTTTTAGCTCACAACTATGGTTAAAAAGACAAATAAATATATTTTCAGTTTGATAATGGTGCAACATCATAACAGGTAATTACCAGTAGTTTTATAATGTATTATTTGTAAAACATAACAAAAAATCTGTGCTATATAAATCTTTAATAAATGTTTTTTGCAAATTTTAAGTTAATTTATATAATTTTAGATTATCATATTTCCAGTAAACTAAAAAAATATTTACTAAGATATTTAAGTTATTATTACTGTCATCATAATACAAAATAATTCCTTTATTGTAAATGTGTCAACCACTAATTTTGATATTGCAATGTTCAACTTCTGAATTTTTAGAGCTATCATTAGTACCCATACGTAATCAGACCATACTTACTAAACAATATGAGTTTGTTTGATTTGCTTCACTTAAATAAACTAAATTAAAGAAAAATTACCTCCACAGTCACTTTATTTTTTCTAAAAAATGTTTATGGTTAAGCTGTTGAGCAATAAAAAAAGTTTAAAATTGTTTAAAATATTTTTGTTACATAGTTTTGAATAAAAATTAGAATCACCTTTTTCACAATTGCGTTTTATTTTATTGAGTTGTAACTAAGCTATGAGTTGCTTTTTGCAGATTTTTAAAGTTCAAAATATTTTTGAGATTAAGCTGGTTGAAGTCTGAGACTACAACAGTACTAATCAAGACCCCCCCCCCCCCCCCCAATACCTAAAATGACTTCTAAAGGGGATTTTCCTTACTTAGAAAAAATTTTAAGCTAAATGAAAAAAAATTGGCGCACAAACCGTGTTTTACCCAACAACAGTGCAATAAGCAGTTGCTTCCAACGATTGTTTAACTTTTCCTAGCAGCTGTATCATAAACAAATTAAAACAAAACTTAGTTTTTTTAAGAAATGAAATTTAAAAAGAATAAGCAAGTAAATCTTATTCAGTTAAATGGGTGGCAATTTAACCTAGAATTTCTTACATTTTGCAGGGTTGCAACACACTCAGGATAACTAGGATATTTTAAAGTTTTTGAAAATCTCAGTATAATATAATTTATTTTCTAATCTCAAGTTGACTCAGGTTAATTTTAATTATTTTGATGTACTCTGGGTATTTTTAAGAGTTTTTTAAAATCTCAGGATTTTTTTTTAGATCTCTAATGAGAACTAATTGATCCAGTTTCAATAAATTGTTGTTTTATATATAAACACTTGATTAAACCATCAAATGTTGAAGCATATACAAGTATCTATATTTTTTAATTTAGAAGCGAAAAAATATAAGGTTTGAGTAGTTTGTTCCACAGCCAAAAAAACTTTTAGGTTTAGTTTGCGTCTCCCATAAGGAACCTATTGTTGCCTCTGACTATGATCAGCTACATCTCAAAAACTATTTTGATTTTTAAAAATCTGTATAAAGCATCTTGTAACATTGTAAAATCTATACAAAATAAGATCAAATTGTGAAAAAGGTGATTTACCTTTTACTCTATGCCCTTAACAATTAAATATAAATTTAATTAATAGTTAATAACCATAAAATTAGATATTTAATTAAGGCCATAGGTAAGGTACAACATTAGAAATAATTAACATTGGCTCATATATAAAACTTACGAGTATATACACTATATGCAGGCACAGCAGGGTTGTCCAAAAACCTAGAATCCTGAAAAAAACTGGAATTTGACAATTTTGTGCAAAAAAGACCCGGAATTTGAGATAAATTGAAAAAAAATTAAAATTTTGAACAAAAATCACTAAATAAACTTTAATTTTATACTATTTTTTATCGTGAAAAAACAAAACTTTGATCAGATACATATATTTATACTATACTATGTTATACTATCATATAAATAGATTTTCTTTGTATCATTTTTTTTTCATTAACAAATAATTAGCTTTACAGTATCTTTTCAATTTTGTTTTACTATTTAAGGTAAGTTTTTAACGGTTTAATATTATGCTAAAAATTTACAAAAAACTTTTGACAACCTGAGTTTTTATAGAATAAAAGAAAACAATTCACTTTTTGGATATAACCAGTTAATTAAATAAAAAGTACAATACATTTGTACAAAAAAAATCAATCTCCTTTAATTTTAAAGCGATTTACGTTAAGAATTCAGAAATGTCCCTTTAATATTATATAAAGTTTGTAGGAAGCAAAATAAAAAATTGAGAATAAAATATGACCAAAATTGAAAAAGAAATTGTTTATCAAAATAAAACAAAACATTTTATTAACATAAATACAAGCATAAATACTTTTTTAACACACTCATCAGTTGTAATTTGTGGTTGTAATGGCTGTAGTAACAATAAAAGTTATCTATATCCCCCTCCTATAGCAGTTATCTAAACAATTAATTTAGAAAAAAACTA
This sequence comes from Thalia democratica, assembly GCF_965202585.1. Taxonomy (NCBI): domain Eukaryota; kingdom Metazoa; phylum Chordata; class Thaliacea; order Salpida; family Salpidae; genus Thalia; species Thalia democratica. Next base: position 20,834,663 of record NC_139173.1, on the reverse strand, counting down.
ACAATTTTTTAAATCTAAGTATTCTTAAATTCATAAAATGCTTAATTTATGTTTATTTCGATTTTGATATACATAACAAAAAATTGTATTGCTCTGAATCAAAGTTATTTAACTTGTTGAGTATATGAAACAATTTTTAACATAATATAAATATTTAAGTAACAGTTATTGTTTACGAAGTATAAAACTTCTTATGTAATCTACTAACTAGCAGCAAATCTTATAAATTTCATAGGTAGTATCTATCATAATTTTTTCTTTCTAAGTTTAGTATTTGTTTGTTCTTTTTAAAACTTTTATGTATATTAATATTCTAAAATATCAATGTTTGAATATTTATTTATACAAGTAGCTCATATAATGTTCATTAAAAATTTTTTAAGAAAATTTGCATAGTGAGCCACATTTGTTAAAAGATCAAACAAAGGTTTATAACTAATTTATTCAACTAGGTAATAAAGCTATGTATGTCATATAAAGACTATCTTATGACTTTGAAGAAAAAAAAAATATAGGTTTAAAAAAAACCTTGACGTTTTTTTGATGAATTTTGAATGTATAAAAAAATTTTTAGCTTTGATTTAATTATAATTAAAAACTTGAAATAAATAAAAATATCTATTTAAAAAAACAATTTCTCTTAAATGCAACCTTAAAGTTTGAACTTTCAATCAGCTTTTATAGAGTATAAAAATTTCATTTCATATATGATATTAGTCATCTTTCTAAAATGTTTCCAAAACAAACCTAAGGACTGCAATTTTTCTATCCTTGAATATCTCTGAAAATTAATAATTTTTTGTATATGTGTAGACCACCTGGTTTTGATCTTTAAACATTTATGTTGAAGAGTTTTTAAAGTTGTTGTTGGGTCCCTTACACCATAGGTGACAAAATCATTAACAATATATCTATTTTCTCGCGCAATAGACCTCAGATTAAAAGAAATCTTTACAACATTAAGAATATTCTGTGTACATACAAGTAACAAGTAAGAAAATAATTTTATGGTCAGAATTTTTTTTATGAAAAGTAAAGTATCTTTTGTTAAGGGCATAGGGAGGTCTATCTTAATTTTTACAAGTTGATCTTATTTTGTAGAATTTAATCTAAGCTATCAGACATTTTAAATCTCTTAACAAAGTTCTAAGTAACTTAAAAGACATAAGCAACCAAAGTTGGTGACCTCAAGAGGTTCCTTATAGAAGGCAAAAACCTAAACATAAAAGACTATTTCACTAAAAATATATTTTCTCCTTCATTTTTTAGCCAATCTTCAAGTTTTCTTAGTAAGTTTAAAACTAATGTTTAAGTTGATTGAACAAATGATTTTTTGATTTTGAAAATAAAAAAAGTCTTTTTTAATCATAAACTTTTATTTTTAGTTTATTAATATTCTAAGTGTTTTAAACTATAAATGAAATTTTTCATAAACATTTTAGATCTCTAGCTTAAAATTAAAGAAAAGATAGATTTTTAGTGGTTTTTGAATTTTTCAAAAAATTGACACTAAACATTTTTAGGTCAATACGTTTCTATCGGAAATTTTTTACTAAAACGTCTTTATCTCAAAACCTGAGTTTAATTTTATGTTCTATAAAAACTGTACTTTCTCTGTTTTAGTTTTAGAAAACCAAGAAAAAATTTTCTAAAAACTTTTGGCAACCCTCAATTAAGTTTTACTAATACACATATAAATAATAAACTTTTTTATTTAAATAATTAAATTAAAACCAATTAAACAAGTGGAAAAATTTAGTGCTTTTCATAGTTGTGTAATATAGTTTGTTTTTAAATGGTGTATTTTTTTTTATAGAAGTACATTGTTAAAAAAACTAAGAAAAATATTTTCAATACTAAAATGAAATGATAAGTTTGATATGGTAAATTAATAATCAGTATTTTTTTAAATTTTATTGTTTAAGTTACTTATTTATGGTATTTACTTTCTATTCTTTTAGAAAGACATTGAAATGACAGTAATATTTATATACATTTTGAATAGATTTTCATATGTTTTTCAAATTGTATAGAATATAGATATCTTTATAAAGTGTATCTAAAACCAAATGTAAATGAAGCTTAGCTATATACTTAAACAGAATATTTCAGTAGAATATAAACTTAAAATATGACATCTGTTGGTCAAGTGTGTTTGGATGAATATGGAAGGCCGTTTATTGTAGTGCGCGATCAAGGTGAGAAATCCAGACTTAGTGGAACTGATGCCATCAAGTCTCACATTCTTGCAGCAAAAGCTGTTGCAAACACTGTTAGAACTTCACTCGGACCAAATGGTAAGTATATAGCGTTTACACTTACTTGTGATATTTTAAATTTCTATTTACATGATATTTTGATGTTGTTAAAAAATTATCGTCAGTTGTAAATATTTGTACATAACTTTTTGTTTTTTAAGTAAAACATTTAAAAAGTATTTACACTAAAAAAAATAATTTAAACTTTTTGTCTTAACCAATTTTGAATGTTGTTAATGTTTTTAAGAAAATGTTTATTAACTAAGGGCATAGGGGTGGTGAAATACTTTTTTCACAATTTGATCTTATTTTATATAGTTTTTACTAAGCTACAAGATGCTTTTTACAGTTTGAAAAAATTTTTTAATAGTTTTCGAGTTAAAGCTGGTCAAAGTCAGAGGCAACAATAGGTTCTTTATGGGAAACTCCACTAGAACAGCAAATAACTAGAAATCACTAAAAATCTATCTTCTCCTACGTTTTTTGAGATAACTACCTCTAATTTTCAGGAAATGTTCCTTGCAATATTTAGAAAATTCTGTCATAACAGTATGTTTTTTTGTTTATTTTTTATATAATAATTTTATTTTTTAATTTTTTGAAAAACTTTTTTGACAGAATTCTATAATTATATCAACAAACACTTTCTGAAATTTTGAAGTAGTTATATCAAAAGACGTAGGAAAAATTTCTGAAATCTATAAAAAGCATCTTGAAGCTTAGTAACAACTATATAAAATAAGATCAATTCGTGAAAAAAGTGTTTTACCCCCTCTATGCCCTTTACTAACTTAATGTATGTATCTTAAACTTAATATCTTTGTCAATTAAGTTATTTAAATTAGTTTTGTTTTTGTAAATTCTTAGTTCATAACTATAAAACAACTAAATAAAATAAGTTGTTTTGGACAAAAAGCTAACAAAATAATTAAATCATTGACATGTTTAAATTTAAAAAAAGTTTATTTTAAGTTATTGAGGTTTGACAAACTATGTTTTAATCCTTATATTATCTTCTTAAACTTAAAGAAAATTAAGTTTTTAAGAAAAGCAGCTGATTTATCAATATTGGTGTTTTATAACTTATGGTCGTTCAAAAATCAACCAGTGAACTTAAAATTGCCTTCATCTTCAAAACTTGAGTGTTAAATTTTATTAACCTACAAGAAGCTTTAAAAAACATAAATTTCCACTTAACAGGTTTGGACAAGATGATGGTGTCACCAGATGGTGATGTGACCATCACAAATGACGGAGCCACCATTCTGGACAAGATGGACGTCAGCCATCAGATTGCTAAGCTCATGGTCGAGCTTTCCAAGTCTCAGGATGACGAAATTGGTGATGGAACTACTGGTGTTGTAGGTTGGTGGTATGAGTAGTAATAATATCCAATCTTAAAACATCTCAAATTTATGTTAAAAGTTGTAGCAACAACTTGATGGTAATCTTTTTATCAATAAAACTAAATTAATTTTTAAAGTTGACCAATTAGTAAAAATATCAAAAAATAAGTTTCTTGCTGTTAATGATATACATCTGAAAAAAAACTATTAAATGTTGTTATTCAGACCAAGATATGTGTTTGATATTAAATAATTAACTTACTAAACATATAATTACTAATATTACTTATCAAATTATAAATACCTAAATCTTTTATATATAAGTGTAACAATTATCTGATGATTCATTGTTTATTGAACAACAACAATAAGGTGCTCAAAAATTTAATGTAAACCTATGATTTACCCAATCAAAAACTTAAATTTATTATACTTAGCATAAATTGTTAGGTTGCTCTCAATGCTAACTTTTTAAATATTAAACTTTTAATTAAAAAAAAAAGTATAATAAGTCTCTTTAAGTCATGTTAATGTGTACCTGTTTGCTATTGTTTTAATTATTTAATTGAGCATAAATCTAAAAAAAAAAACTTAAATATAAATTATAAAATAAATTTAATTCATTGACCTTTATTTGTTTTGTACACAATTATAACCTTACTTTTGTTTGCTACAGTAACTTATAATTCCTATATTGAATATGCAAAAGTATAGAGTTTTAAATGAATGCATGGTTCTTTGTTGGCGATTTCAAATAAGATGAAGATTTAGTAAACTAACATTTTATCAATGTTTGATAAAAGCTAATATTTTTTTATATTTATTGCTAACCTATTATTTATTTTAGATATTTGATATGTAAAACTTATAGTTTTAAATTGCAAATTTTATTGAAGTTTTTATTTTACATCGGGTATAATTTACACTCACTTAAACTTAATTTTCTTTTGACTTATTTAAAAATTGTGATTGATTAATTAAGTATATACAAATTTCGATCAAAAAATAAAGAGTGTGCTAAATTGAATTTTTTTTATAGAAATGTAAACTAAAATTTGTAGAAGAAATAATTTTTAATTTAAGATATATTTTGATTTTTATAATATTTTTTTACTTGTAGTAAATTATTTATCAAGTACTTTCTAAGTGCATTGAAATTTGATTTTTGTTTTTGTTGATTTTTATAAAAAAGTCTTTCTAATAGCATGAAAACTTAAAATTATTTTAAAGAAATAAATGTTGATGCATTCATCAGTACTTATTTTTAAAACGTTGTTTTATGTCATAATCATATACATTAACACGCAACATATTCGCATTCGCAGTATTTGCCGGTGCGCTTTTGGAGCAAGCTGAGGAGCTCATCGACAAAGGAATCCACCCAATCAGAATCATCGACGGCTACGAGGCCGGGTTGAAAATCGCCATCAAGAGGTTGGAAGAAATCAGCGAGAAGTTCGACGTGAACCCCAACGACCCGGAAAACCTCATTCAGGTTGCCATGACCACGCTCGGAAGCAAAATGTGAGTTTAACCTACTAGAAATCATGTAGTTTTTAAATCAAAGGAACAAAATCATAAAATTAAAGTTTTTGGAAAATAGCTTAAAAGTGTTTTTTTTTTTAATATTCTTCAAGTAATAAAATACATAAGTCATATATAAGTTATATTGTAATTTAAATTATAATTTAGTATTATAGTATTATTTCTTAATAAATTTAGAAACTTACCTTATCAAAATTAAAACTAAGACTAAATCTATAATAAAACTAGAATTTAAAGAAGGGAGATTAGTAATTGATTGTGTAAGACACAATGGAATTTTCATTCTCTGAAATATAACATGTATGTGTTAATTGATATTAGACAATAATTGAGTTACAATTTGAGATAATTAAATCAAGTTGTTATAAATTATATCTAACTAAAAATGTTGTTCTCAAAAATATATTTCTCTTTATTAATAATAATGCTTTTGAAAAAAAAATTCAATGTATTGTATCATTCTAAGAGTCACTGATTTTAAATGTGTTACTTTTTGTTCGTTACTGGTCTTTTAAAAAGATTTGTTGTTGTTTTAACATCTAATTTTAGCTCAATATATTTGCTAGGTTAAATGACTTGTTCATAATGAAACTGGTTTTAAATAAATTCCTTGATACATTTTAAATTACCTATATCCAAGTGTAAGTTAATCTTTTTTAGCAACTTAAAATATTAAGTCTTAGTTATGTTGAAACTTCATATGTGTTTTATACAGAACTAAGAAAAAAAAGCATCGAAATGCAAGTTATAAAACAACATTAACACTAGACTATTTCTTACCCTTGATTTATTTTAAAATTAAAAAAAAAAAAAACAAGTTTTTCCTCAAACAGTTTTTCAATCATTTGGTTAAAATTATTAAGTACTAATTGAAAAATTTTAACCAAATGATTGAAAAACTGTTTGAGGAAACACTTGTTTTAAATATTCTTTTTTGTCTTAACTTTAAACTTGTGGTTTTTTTTGGGTGCACGACTATTCAAATTCGGACAACTCAAATTCCGACAATTCGAATTCTTAAAAAAATGTTGAAAAGACCAAAATAAAAAAAGTAATGTATATTTGTTAAACATAAAAAATATATATGCAGGTTCGTTTAATATCTACAAGTAGTTTTTTTCTTTTTGCAAAACATTAAATATTTTTTGAGATATGGCTTAAATAGAATAAAATACATAGTTATTTTTAGTATATTTAAAATATCTTAAAAAATGTTTGAAATTTAGTAAAAAAGAAAAAGTGGCTTGTTGATTTTAATAAGATCAACATAGATAATTTTTATTTTTATCAAATATAGTTTACTTTTTAAGATATAGTATTTTAAATATTTTTTTGAGAATTTGAATTGTCGGAATTTGAGTTGTCCGAATTTGAATTGTCATGTAACCGTTTTTTTTTTTCACCGAATCAAGGTTGAACTATTATTTTTCTTGAATAACTTTTATTTTAAGCTGTAAATTTAGTGGCTTAAATAACTTTTTTATAAATAAATGTATCATCTAAAGATAAGATACCTTTTGTCTTAGCAACAAAAAAGTCCTTAAAGTAGTTAATTTCAAGCAAAATTGAGGAAACACTTGTTAAAAGTAAATTGAGGTTTTATTTATTGGTCCTCCTAATTTATGAGTAATTATAATTATAAATAAATAAACATTTATTAGGTCAGCTTAGTTTTTAGACACTGCCTTTTTTTTTCTTCATATATGGCAAAATTTTCACAGTTGATTTTTTTTTGTATACAATGAATGCCATTTAAACTTTTGTATTAAACATTAGCTGGTATTTTTTCTCTATACCAACACACCACTCGCGTTTGTTTACATTACAAACAACGTTCCAGCGTGAACAAGTGCCACCGTCAGTTCGCGGAGATGGCGGTGGGAGCGGTGATGAGCGTGGCCGACTTCGAGAGGAAGGACGTCGACTTCGAGCTGATCAAAATCGAAACGAAGACCGGAGGCAAGCTGGCCGATTCAGAGCTCATCAAGGGAGTTCTCATCGACAAGGACATGAGCCACCCTCAGATGCCAAAGGTTTGTGATTGTCAATTAAGCTTGTTTTTTTTTATAAATTTGTTGTAAAACCAACAAAGGTAGAGCTGAAAACATTATGTTTTATATATTAGGCAATTAGTATAAAAAAGATTAGTAACTGACTTAAAAAGCTGAATATCTATAACAGTAAGTGTACCCAGTAAATTAGTTTTGTTTAATCTTGTATCTAAATAAATCTAAAAAAATATGTTTTCGTTTTTAGTATACTTATTAATGCTTGATATTTCAGCTGAAATATTTTTTCTCGATCTAATTTAAATTTTTATACAGTTTTATCGACCAAAGGTATTTTACACTGTTAATTTTTTAATTTGATTTATAAGTTTTTCCTCATGGTGTTTTTAAATGTATATATAAGTATACATAATTTTAGTTTAATATAGATTAGACCTTAAGAAAATAATAACATTGTCTGCTATTTACCAATAACAGTCTATTGACAACGCGAAAATTGCAATTCTTACCTGCCCCTTTGAACCACCAAAGCCAAAAACCAAGCATAAGTTGGATGTTACCTGCGTTGAAGACTACAAGAAACTTCAGGCTTATGAAAAAGAAAAGTTCCTTCAAATGATCCAACAAGTCAGTTATCATCAATTTTGTAAAATAAATTTTTGTTACACGTGACTTATTTTATAGTTCAATCTTTTAAAATTATTCGAGTCTTACTATAGTGGCCTATTTCTAAATTGAGCACAATATTTATTTGAATTAAAAACTAATATAAGTTATAAAATAGCTCTAAAATTTTACTTGAATTTGTTCTTAAGACATTGAATATAAATAAGATTATCTCTTAGTCGTTTAATCATAAGTGAGTTTTGAATGGCACGGATATTTATTTAATGTTTTGTTTACATTATCAATTATAAGAACTGTAAAGATAATTATTTTATTTATTTACAGTCTTAATTTTTAGTTATTAAAATTTAGATCTTCTTAATGACTGATCTTAAATAATTAAATAATTAAAAAAATTTTTATATAGCATACAAGTAGGTAATTAAATTTTTTTTTGTTTCACAAACAAATTTATTTAAGCTTCTTGTCCAATTAAAGTATTATTCGTTTCACTACTTAAACAATTTCAAACAGCTATAAATATATAGCTTAATTTTTTTATTACTTAAGTAAACATTACTGACAAATGTATATCATAATCTAAATCATTAATATCAATTTATAACATAAAATAACTACATAAAATGAGTGTATGTGAATTTAAGTATATATAAATAATATGTAAATAATTAAAAAGAAATTAGAAACAGTTTCAGCTAGAACATTATTTAGTAGTCTATTAAATAAAAAAAATAAAATATTGGTTGTTACCCGTAATCTTTACCAATTATCCAGATTCTATTGTAAAAATTCACATTGCAATACTAGTAAACATTTTTGCAGGTGAAAGACAGCGGTGCAAACTTGGCAATCTGCCAGTGGGGATTCGACGACGAAGCCAACCATTTGCTCCTTCAAAACGAGCTTCCCGCCGTCAGATGGGTGGGAGGTCCCGAAATCGAGGTTTGATATTTGTATGAATATATTAAAGTATTTAAGAAAGTTTAATTGTGTAGTCCAGAGATTTTTAACCTTATGGTAAATTCCCTTTGTTTAAAAAGGTAAATTTTCTTAATTATGATTTATGTAAAGTTGTCTTTATATTGTATAATTTAGTATGTAACTGTAATTTCTTTTAAAGTTAAGTAAACTCTTTAAATTTTACGATTTTGTATTTAGTAAGTTTAAAGTTCAATAAATCTAGTTTTTTCCTAAAAGTTAAACTTTTATTTATTGTTAACAATACTTTGGTGTTTACAATTACTTTTGGTGTCAAGTTGTTATCCAAAAAGTGGTAAAACACGAAAAAAAAAGTTTTACACTGTAATTTATCTATGTTATTAACTGTCACTAAAAAAAACTGTCAATACTGATAACAAACAGTTATGATTCAGATGAAATGTATTTTTAACATAAACAACTTGGGACCAGGCGCAACTCTTTTATTTTTCAAAGCCAATATATTTCACTGCCCTCCATCAGGGTTTCATTTTTTTAATACAAGTAATTAACTTTCAAATACGACCAAATTTATTTTACCACTTTTATTTTATTATAAACAATACTCCAAATAACTCAAGTAGACCCAACATCCTGTTATTACAATCAATAAATATTTTTTTCTCGCCAGTTGATTGCAATCGCCACCGGCGGTCGGATCGTGCCGAGGTTCAGCGAGCTGACGCCGGAGAAGCTGGGAAGCGCGGGGAAGGTGAGGGAGCTGAGCTTCGGCACCACCAAGGAGCACATGCTCGTCATCGAGGGTTGCCAGAACAGCAAGGCCGTCACCATCTTCCTGCGCGGCGGAAACAAAATGGTGTGTGTGGTTGTTGTTGTTGAAACGTGGTTTAAGTAATGAAAATAATGTAAATTTCTAACTTGGTTGAATTAGAAAAATACCTAAGGTTACTTCTATCAATTTTAAAAGAGGCTTTTTGAAAGTATAAAAGCTTCATTAAATCGTAAAATAAAATGGTACATTGTATGATTTATAAAAAAAAATTTTATTAACTTTCAAGGTAGAAGTCAAAGACTGTTTTTGAAATAAGACTATTTTTATTACTTAATTTAAAATATTTGAAAAGTAAAAATTTTAGTTTACTTATAATTTTAGTGATGTTTTTTCCTACAATATTTCTAGGATTTTAGGCTACATAATCTTACAAATAAGGCTAAATTCATTTAGTTGGTTTAGTTTCATTTTCAATTATAATGAAAAAGTTACGATTATAACATAAAACTTACTAACTTATACTGTTTATATAGTAAATACAGCAACATTACATATGAAACTAGCTTTTGCAAGTTAGTAGATTAACTTGTTTAATATTCATATATTAAGTATTATCTGTTTTATATTCTAGAAAAAGAAATATGAAACTGCGAATTTTACTATTAAGATTTAGAGTATGATACTAACAAAAAACAGTATCTTATTAATGTGAAAATTGATGAAACTATTTAAGAGTCAAAAATATATCAAAACAAAGTCAAATAAATTTATATGAAAATTTTTTATCAAGAATTCCTTGCTAAAAACTCTTTCATCTGTCATATTTTTGAAATCAATATTCAAAACATCAAACGAGATAATAAGTTTCTACTCAATTTTCACAACAACCTAATAACCGAAATGCAGATTTGTGGGGAAGCTGAGAGGTCGATCCACGACGCGTTGTGTGTTGTGAGAAATTTGGTGAGAGACAACAGGATCGTGTACGGGGGCGGAGCTTGCGAGATTGCATGCTCGATCGCCGTCAGTGAAGCCGCTGATCAGGTTCGTATAATAATTACTATTGAAGCTGTTTTTTGTTATAAATTGTTACTGTTTACTTAAGATAATTGCAATCTATATCTTGAAGTAAATTGTTTTTGTATAAATATCAGTCTCATTTTAAACAATCTCTTAGTATTGTTTACATTTACCGATATAATTTCTACACACATTAGTTGACTATTGTCTTTGTATTCCACAAGTGTTTACTAGAAGTATTATGTAAGAGTGGACTAATTATACCCAGTATTTTAAGTGTTTAAGATATTTAACTAAAAAGTTTAAGTTATGTTGAAGTAGATAAAAAAAAGCTTAAGCTTTTAGTTTTTTAAATATTAAAATTTTTGAAATAGATCATCTAAAATCATCATAATTTAGTTCATATTTAACAGTTCAAGTGTCCATCATTGGAGCTTTTAAGACTTAATGTTCAAATTTTGTTTCAAAACCGGCTAATTTTATTTTTCAGTTTTCAATTTGAAAATTACAAATAAAAACCTTAAAATATGCAACCTTAACGTCCTCTAAAATACATATACTTCCGCAGTGTCCATCGATGGAGCAGTACGCGATGAGGTCGTTCGCGCAAGCTCTGGAGACGGTGCCACTCGCGCTCGCCGAAAACAGCGGACTGTCGCCCATCGACACCCTCACCAGCGTCCGCAGCATGCAGGTCAACGAGGGGAACTCCCACTTGGGAGTCGACTGCTTCCAAACCAACCAACCGGGTTTGTTGAAATATAAAAAAAAATTGAAACATTAAAACTATATGTACTTTGCGTACAAATTGCATAAAATTATTTTGAACAAAAATATCTTATGAGAAAAAAAAAAACTAACCTTAAGGTTTGTTGTTGAAATATTTAAACATATGTACATATGAGTATAAGTTGATCTAAAGTTCTTATGTGCAGAAGTATTTGTCGAGTTTGAAAGAATATTTTCTCTAGACTTGAGTATTTCTATAAATTCATTTCAACTTGATATATTTTTACGAGTTGATATGAAGAAATACTGTTTGTTTAGTTGCGTTTAAATTATTATGTGCAAATTTTTACAAATTTGAAAAAAAGGTTGTGTCAAGTTTTTAGACACAAGTTCAAAAAAAATTAGTATGCGTATAAATTTCATAAAATTAATAGGTACAAAAATATTTGTAATTGTGTTACTCGTTTTAAATATCTTGATAAATAAACACTGAAATACTGTTTGTATAAACAGACATGAAAGTGCAGCATGTGATCGAGACGCTGATGGGAAAGAAGCAGCAGATTTCGCTGGCCACCCAGCTCGTCAGGATGATCCTCAAAATCAACGATGTCAGGTCGCCGGGCATGCAGCAGTAACATCAAATACTATTTATATATACAGATAAAATATCTTACTTTTAAGTGTTTTTCATAAAACTTCATTCTAGGCGTGAATAGATGAAATTTTTTGATAGTAAGCCTGAACTACGGTTATTGACTTGTGCATAAAACAAGTTTTAGCTTTTAGCAAAATTTTTAATTTTTTTTTATTACTTATTGTGAAATAAAATGTTTTAAATGAATTGTTGATAGTACTGTACAGAAATATTTGTTTTTTTTCTTTGATATGTTCTTCATTATTGTAGTCAATAAATTAAAAAATAATTAGGTTGTGAAAGACTAAATAATGACATCGTAACATAATTAAAAGGATAACTGCGAAACGGTTTAGAAAAACACATAGTGGCTTTATAGTACAAACGGATACGTTTTAAGCTCGGCGTAATTTTTGCACGGCTTAATTTTGTATTATTCATTTTAAAACATTACTATACTGGTATAAGAATTAAAAACGAACTATACAGAATGGTAAAAGTAAGCAAGCTTTAAATGAGTTTAAGCTTAAATTTAAACTTTGTGTTTAATATGTACTACAACTTAATTAAAATTAAACCTAAAAATTTCTACTTTAAGGATAAAAATAAGTTTAAAAAAATAAAAAAATAAGTTAATTTTAAAAATACAACTAAGATATCTTGTAACATAACCTAACAACATGTAACATTTATTGTCAGCGAATAATGCTATATACAGTTTTATTTTAACTAGTGATGTACCGGACTCACTATCCGGGTCCGGCCGGATATTGCCATTTTTGTCTGATATCCGGATCCGGCCGGACTCTAATTTGAAAAAAAAGTCCGGTTCCGGCCGGATTCTAATTTGAAAAAAAAGTCCGGTTCCGGCCGGATTCTAATTTGAAAAAAAAGTCCGGGTCCGGCCGGACCCGGATCTAGTTAGTAAAAAAAAGCATACTGAAAGGTATTTTTTCAAAAACAAACCCTGTGTAATTTAATAAGAGTCATTTTCGTCAATTAAACACCTACCGTGATTGGCTCATTTTGTACACGTGACTAATTTACATTTGTTTACATTTAAACTATGAAATAAACATTTCAGAAATGCAACTCTTTACATATGTTGTAAAATTGAAAACTTTGGAATGAATACTTGCATTATTTATTGTTTAAAGTTGAGCTCATAGAATATTTCGAGTAAATACGGTTGAATGTACGAACCAATGAGAATCATATGACGAAATGTTTCAAACTAAATACTGATGCAACAAAACATCAGAACATGACAGGCAGTTTATATGTAAGCAGTTAGTTAGTTTGGTGTGCAGCTTGAAGCAACAAAATATCTTGAACTTTTTTGTTAATGCTTATTGTAAGTAGTGTTTTGTTTTAAAAGTGAATATTTCAACTGGTGTTTAATTGTTTTTACATATTTAAGCCAGGTTTAGTGTTTAATAGTTTATTAAACATTTTACAGTTTCTTCTTTACTAAAAGTTTTATTTAATGTTTAGTTTATTGTTTTAAGTCCTTTTATATAGATTTAAATAGCTTCCAGTTTTTAAAGTGTTACCAAAGTAATTAATAATTTTGTATATGCTAGTATTTCTTGTTGTGTTTTGTATAAAAGATTCATCACTCGAAATTGTCGTGTCTGATTATAGAAAGTAGTCTCAGTTAGAATTTAGTATTTGTTAGATATTAATTAAATAAGGTAGGATTTAATTACGATGGGTAGTACTAATAAGTTAAGTGTACCACAATCAGTCCACAACTTTACTACCAAATTGTCAACCTTTGCTAGCTGTCCTACTGATTATTAGATTAAAGTACTTTTTTCAGTTTTTAAAAACCTCATTCTGACTCAGGCTTGTTTATACTCACTCTAGCTAGTTTTATTGACTTAAACAGTGGCAACCCTGCTAGTTTCAAAATTTTTTGGAACTTTAGAAAATCTTGGATGCTTCAGGCTAGTTTAGTTTTTATAAAAACTCAGGCTAGTTTTCTTTTGAATTTTGAATGAGTTTGAGCTGATCCAGTTTTCAATATTTGGTAATTTTCTAGTATATTTTATTCAAGAACTTGATTTCAGATTTTTAATTGTAAATAACACCTAAATTTGTAAACCTTGTGGCTAGCTGTTTTACTTATTATTAGATTAAAGTTCTTTTTTTTCAGTTTTTAAAAACCTCATTCTGACTCAGGCTAGTTTATACTAGTGATGTAGCGGACTCACTATCCGGGTCCGGCCGGATATTGCCATTTTTGTCTGATATCCGGATCTGGCCGGATTCTAATTTGAAAAAAAAATCCGGATCCGGTTCCGGCCGGATTCTAATTTGAAAAAAAAAGTCCGGGTCCGGTTCCGGCCGGATTCTAACTTGAAAAAAAAGTCCGGATCCGGGTCCGGCCGGACCCGATAATGTGGGTCCGGTACATCACTAAATTTAACTAATTTAAATAAGACTTAAATTACAGTTATTATATAGACAGGATTAATAAAAAACCTGCAATTTTAAAAAAATATGGAATTTTGAACAAAATCACATTAAAACCTTTTAAACTAATTTTACATAATAATTAATAAAATTTCGATTTTAAATTAAAATCTATTGTATAGATAACATTTTTTTGTCATCGAACTTTTTTTAGAAGCACATCTAAAGTATCTTTTCTATATTGTTATACTGCGGAACACAGTTTTTTACCTTAAACATAATTCTAAACTAAAAATAGACCCTTAAACGTGTAATTTTATACCTGGAGGAAATTTGGCAACCTTGTATAAAGTAACGCTGTGCAAAAGTGTCCAACCATGCTAGAGTGACACCGTTCAAAAGTGTCAATAAGCGATGCTGACACCTATCCTTGAAACTATTACAGATTGTCATTTCTTTTGTGATAGTAAAGTACTAAAATATAATTTCAGTTTTATTGAATTCAGTATTAAAATTTAAATAACTTACTATTTATTTAAGTACCATTTAGATAATAATTATGTAATACTTATTTGCCACTTATATGTATAACTATTTTTGCCTCTCTCAATTTCATAATAAAAGCACGTTAGAGATAAAGTTTAAGCACGGAGTTAGAAATAAAGTTTTTTAGCATCATTAGTTGTACTTTCTACTTTTACAAGTTGTAATTTTTTCTTTGCTAATTAATAAAATATTGAAAAATGATTATTTGCTATTTAGAGTTTAGTATATGAGTTAAGAGTGCGTATTTTATCTCAGTATACAGCTTGGAAGTTTTAATTAAACTTAATTTAAATCATAGTTAAAATTTTTAAGGACAAAGATTAATATGGTTTTTTTTTTGACTTTTGTTAGTTATTTTCTTCAAAAGTATAGTTTTTCAAAGTATTATGTTTTTTATTAGTAGAATGAATTTGTTCAGTGTTTTTATTTTAGATTTTACTAAAAAAAATAAATTTTATTTTAGTACAATTTATACTACTAATATAGTAATATTACTCAGGCTGACTCAAGTTAATTTGGTGTCAAGCTATCTTTTTGCATTAAAGAGTGGTATATCGTATTAATGACTAAAACATAAAGCAATTTTTTTTCTTTTTGTTTATTTCTATTTGTAGCTCTACTATTATTTTGTAAGAAAAATCGTAAAGTTATAAATTTCTATTTTTTACGTTTAATATTGCTAACTACTAATAACTTAAATGGATACTAGCTAAGTGAGCTAATGAACGTTTAAAAAGTTGCAATAAATAACATGTTACACACATTAAAAATGAGGTATATCATGTCTTTTTAGATAATAGCTAAAATTATTCTTGTAGTTTTTAAAGTTAGCCATTAAAAGGTTACTAAGAGATTTAAACTAGCTTATATTGTAAAAATTGATAACCGTGCAATAAAATATTTTTAGCATTTTTTTATCGTTTAGTAAATTTATGTGTTTTCATACCATTGTTAGTTTTTAAAAGTTTTTTGAGTCTAAAACAAATTTTCAAATATTGTTTAGTTTCTTAGGCCTATTTGTAACAGTAACCTTTTTAGTAAGACAATTTTCAAACATTTATCATCGTTTAAAAAAAGCAGTGTTAATAAACTTAATAGTTGATGATACCTTTCTTTTGATTCACTCCTAACTATAATTTTTATACCATAGTTGTAAGTAAAATTTAATTTAACCAATTGGTATTATGAATAACTTTCAATTGTAATACTTATTTTATTAAATATATTTTACTGACTCTACTTGTCATTTCAATTATTTGAAATGACTGGCAAAATACAACAACTTCTAAACTATTTTAATGTGCTTTAGAAAATATTTAAAAAATCAATGACTCTTAAGATTTCATAATCTTTATAAAAATATTCATTATTAAGTTATTATAAAGGCAAAGTTTATAATATGACTAGAACAAAAGTATTTTAAAACCACGTGTTTTTAGAATATACATACGAATTAGACTTTTAAATGTGCAGCTTTATACAAACTACAATATAAAATGTAAGGTTTTAAAAATAGTAGTAGAGAAATAAGTTTTCAACCACTCATCTAATATTAATTGTTTTTTAAATGCAACAAATCAAAATTAATTGTTTATATTCAATATGATTCATAAAAGCTAATTTTTCACAGATTTAAGTTAATACTGAAACTAGAAAATTCGATGGTATTTTAAAACGGTAAAGTATCCTTTATATTTAAAAAAAATAATTCTGCCACCATTCTCAAAATTAACTTATTAGAGCAAAAAGCCCCTCAAGGCTTGTTGTTGATCACTCAGAAAGAGAGATTCCCCTCCACTGTTGCCTTGACAACAGCAGAACAGTCATTACGACATTCAGCCAGCTGAAGTCATTTTCCTGCTCAGAGAACCGCTCCACAATTCATCATCGTGAGAGGTTGACCGTCATTGTTTAACAACGTTCGTGAGACACACACTTTAGAAATGATCCCTAAAAGTATGATCTTACCTTAATATTGATGAACAGCTCAATTTATTCTAATGCAGCTATCTACAACTTGCTGCTAATCATTGTGACGTCACAAAACAATAGAGCACTTTCATGACTCAACATTGAGAGTAGGTTTCTACTCGAAATTAAGCTAATCAATTAGCTTTTTTAACTACTAGCACTCTTAACTTGTTCTTTAATTTAAATTCTAACTAATTATTTTTAGATTAAATGTAAAATTTTGTCTGGTTGGTACTGCAAATTGGGCTTGCAAAATTTTTCTTTTATTTCTTATTAAAAATAAATTCATAGTAACATAAATATATTTTGTATAGAACTGAATTTAATTTTTTCAATTTTTTTTTTACCTTAAGTATTTTAATAGTTAGGTAAGTTGAGCTGCTAACAGTTTTTTCTCTTCTGTCATCAAATTTAATTCACATAGCTTGAGTTTAGTTGAATTAAGTGAAAATTTGTTTTTACTTTATAACTCGAAAAAAACTATTTTATAGTGAGCTCCAGTACTTAATGATTTCATAAATTGTGCGATTTTTGAAAGAAAGTATTCAAATTGCTTAAAATTAACTAAACTAACATCAGTGTTTAACATAAGATAAAAAATCATTGCCGGGAAACTAAAAGTTAATTTCAACTTTGTCAAATTTAAATACAATAGTTGAAATAATCAGATACAGTAGTTTGTCTAGTTTTTTTATCGAGATTGATATTTCAAAACACCTTAATATTGATTTAGAAGTTGTAGGTTAACTTAGTGATGTTATTGACTTACATCTTCTGACATTGTTGAGGGTGCTATATCTTGACAAGGGTAAATAATTTTGTATAGTTTAACTAGATCTTAATAAATCGTTTGACTGTATGAACAGATTAACAACCAAAATAAGTTAGAACTTAATGGTATGTGAGTAAAATCATTTTGCATTTAATTTAAAATTTTGATGTAAGAAAACAGTTTGTAAGTTATGGATTATCTTAATTAACTAAATAAGACGTCGAATGAGAAAAAATTTCAAATGCGCTTTAAAGTAGAAGTGGGGCAACGTACGTCTCAAGGGCCGAACCTGGCCGCAGAATAAAAATTACTGGCTTGCCAATGTTTCAACTCTTAGTATTCTTCTCGTTAGTTTTCTTTTAATTTTGTTTTTGCAACAAATTAAAACCAAAAAAAGGTATTAAAAAAAACATTTTTTTATTCCAGTAAATTAATTTAGTGCTAAGACAGTAGGCTTTTGCAATAGCTTTCGTGAAATTTTTACTTAAATTATATTCAATATAAAAATCTAAGCGTTTCCTAATAAAGATCCTAGCGAAACAAGTTCACTGGAACATACAATAATAACAAATTTAAACAGTATCCTTTCTTTATTACACTAGCACATGTTTCTGTGTCTTGAAAAATAATTAAAAACATATACTTAAAACTTTTATTATTTAAATTAAACCAGTGTAGAAGCTACAGTAATACTATATTTACTCGCTAAAGTTTAATATTTTAGACAAAATATCAAATCCAATTTTAAAAAAGAGTATGTTCTTGATTACATTATCAAAGTTTCAAAACAAATTAAGAATGTGCTAAAAAAATAAATTGTAGAAATAAATATTAAAGTTTACCTTTTGGTCACACTAAACCTTGCTCAAACCTTTTTTTTTTGAAATACAGGTTTGTAGTTTAACTGAAAGCTTACAACTTTAAAGTCAATTTAGAACTAACTAAACTTTTGTTCAAAAAAGGCTCCCAGTTGTACAGTTGAAATATTTACTGATATTTTCAAACTGTATGATGTAAATATTTACATATTTGTTAAGCTTACTAAAACTTATGATCACCGGCAAAAAATACCACGTATTTTAAGCTACATTGTTATAATAAATCAATTTTTTAGTTACGTTTAAAACTCAGCAAAGACATAGCTTGTTTATAAACATTCGAAAATATAAGTTTTTGAAAGTTTTTTGTTTAAAAGCATAAATACTAAATACTATCTAAATAAGAAGTTTTATTTCTTTAAAATTTGTTTAAAATTACATCTTTTAATACCAACAAAGTTGTTTTTAGCTAAGTGTTACGTACAACAACACTTAAAACTAGTAACTTACAGTTTTTTATGTACAGTAATTATAAGGTATCGCTAAATGTTTTAGTTGGAAAAAAATAATTAAAAACTAATACTAAAGATTTATATCCACCTTATTTAATACTTAACAAGATCACTGTTTTTTAACTAAACTAAAATATCTTTAAATTTTCATTTATGAGAAGGTTACTTACATTAACATTTTTTATTAACACTTTAATTTCTAAACGTTTAATAAAAAAATTAAACTTCAAGAAATACAATAATAAATATTCATATTAAATTTATTAAAAACTCCAAAATGTTTTTTAAGAATAGAATAAGATATAATAAATAAAAATTTTAATAACTTAAACAAGTATTATTTGGTTCAAGTGGTAAAGTAACATCTTTTGTTTTCATGGTATAGTATTATTAACATAATAAAGCTCTAACTGTTGAAGTCAGACTTGCAACCGAGGGGATTAACCTCCTTGCCAGCCGTTAGTTTGTCCGGTCTGGCTGAACGTTTTGGTAAAGAGGTTGTTAATACTAGGTCATGGTTTTTATGTAATAGTCATCTGTAAACTTTAAGGGATTTTATTATGGTCGTTAAACAGGTTTCGTTTCTTTATAAACTCAGTCTAGCTTCTTGTCACACAGGCTGGTTTTTTTTTGTCTGGATGAGTAGCAACTTTAATATATACATATATATTTTTTTAAATTATTTTTTTTGTTGATTCCGTACACCGTAGTTTTTAATAAGGGAAGAGAAAAAAAAGTTACAAGTGACAGTTTTTAAGTTTTTTTTGACAAAAAAATGCTTGTTTTGGATTGTGTAATAATCAAAATAATTTAAAAAAATGATTAACTCTGAAATAAAATGAAACTATGCAATTAATTAATTTTTTATAAAACTTAATTTAAAACTAAATCAAATAAAAAGAAACGTTTATAAATTTTCATAACTTCTTAATGAATTTATTGATAATGAATAAACTTGATCGAAGATGTTACAAAAATAAAATTAGTTTTGAAGGTTTTTTAAAAATTTTATAAGTTGGTTAAAAAAGACTAAACTTTACATTGATTTAAAGGATTTTCTGCTTATAGAAAAAGTCTTATGTGTCTCAAATATAGCAGGTTATAAAATTTTAGGAAAGTTAATACTTTGTTGCTTATATATGTGAAAACTTTTTACGCTTTTTCTGCAGCATTTCTCAAACTTTTAATTATGTTACAAGTTGATTTTAATATTCCCACGTCATTTAGAAAACAAATCAGCTAACAAATATAAAACCCTAAAAGACTTAAAACTTGTCAATAGTAATTTCATGTATTTATATACCATTTGCAACTTAATACCAATAGGTTCATTTTGTTTTTTATATTTTATTACACAAAGCTTTTCAAAATCATGCAAGATTTCTTTGTCAAGTGATAAATTTTAAATGAAATTTGAAAAAATTTTCGTTGAGTGAATAGCTTAAAAAATAACTTTTAATTATGACGTATGAATAAATTAAAACAAATACAAAAATTAGAGATTCAGTAATTAAAACTAAAGGCATGTTTATTAATAGATTGTTAATAACTTTGTTTTGCCATTTAATGCTACTTGCGTATTTAAGTTAGGTCGCTCTTCTTCAATCAATATTGATTCCAGGCTGTAAAGTTCGCTTTTCTTACATCGTTTTAAAACTTTAAAATTTTGAACAATGTCAGAGTTTTGACAGGATGTGCAATTAAAAAGATGTTCAAATATTGCGCTGTTTTTATCTGTTCCGCAGTGGTCTGTAATTCGTCGGAATATTTGCCGTGATGTTTCTCCAATGTAAGAGATGCTCTGATCTGCAGAGCAGGTATATTTATAAATAACATTTGCGTCAAATACTTCCGAACATTTACTTTTGTTGCTGAAGTAGTCAGAAACCTTTTTGCTGGTGTAGGCCGGTTTAATACTAATGTTGTGTTTTTGAAATATGGATGCTATTCGTTTTTGGAACCTTATTGAACAGCTTCCAACGTAAACTGTTGTGAAATAAGCGTAGTTTTCGGTTTCTATTTTCTTTTCATTTTTTGTGTTAATATTTTCATTTTGTTTAAATGTTGAATTGTCGATTTTGTGAGCTTCAAGAAATTTGTTGATTTTGGACTTTATAAGGTTTATTGGATACTGATTCTTGAGTAATAAGTTTTCAATTTTTGTAAGTTCATCTTTAAAAGCGGTAAAATTTGAGCATATATTAAGCGCTCTGTTTAGATAAAAGTTTATTAAACCGAGTTTCCAAGATTTAGGACAAATACTAGTATATTGCATAATTAGACCTGTGTCTGTTGGTTTTCTGTACACATTTGTGTGTAGTTGGTTTGATATTTGTTTTACTTCAGTGTCGAGAAACGGTAGTTTTCCGTCAACGGATCTTTCTAGAGTGAATTCTAAGTTTGGGTGTAGAGTATTCATTTCATGATAGAAGTTTGTTAGTTCAGTTTGGTCTTGTGTGACAACGAATATATCATCTACATACCTTGTGTAGAATAGAGGTTTTGTTTTTGAATTTGTTTGTAATTGGTAATTTTCTTTTGATGCTACAAACCAATTGGCTAGGATTGGGGCTAATGGGCTGCCCATTGCAACACCGTCTATTTGTTTGTAGACTTTTTCACCATAAAGGAAAATACTTTGGGAGCACAACTGTAAAATTTTTCTTAATATATTTTTAGTAATTTTAGTTTCTTTAAAAATTGATTTGATATTTGTGTCATAAATTGTTGTTAATATGTCTTCAATTACTTCTTTTAGCGGAACGTGTGTATATAGGCTTTTGATGTCTAAACTAGCAAAAGCGTTTGAGTGTTTTATATTTAGCTTGGATATTTTGTTAACAAATTCATTTGATGATGAAACGCTATATTTGTCATACAAGCAACTTTTTATTTGTTTTTCTAACCATTTAGCTAGATTGTACTCTGGGGTGTTGATAGCTGATAATACTGGCCTTATTGGATAATTTTCTTTGTGCGTTTTTACTACACCATATAATTTGCCTGGTTGTGAGCCTCGTGGATAAATATTGTAATAGGTTTTTTGGTTAACTATGTTTTTAATATAATTTCTGCAATAATAAATGACTTTGTTTTCTTGTATAATCCATGGGGCTAATTTACATTCTTTTGTGTTTACGGAATTAAGATTATACTTTATTTCTTCAAAACGGTTTTTGTCTAGAACAATTTTATCTAACTTTTTAAAATAATCTGACTTATTTAAGACGACAACTCCATTACCTTTATCCATTTTGCATACAATTATTGATGAGTTTTTTGAAAGATTACTAAGTGTTTTATGTATTAATTGGTTTGGTCTGGCTTCACATTTGTTTTGTGCATCATTAATAAACTTTTCTGTTGTGTCACGAAGATCAATTTTGTCATTAAAGGTTAGGTTAATTTTGTTACTCGTTGAGATTTTTCTTATTTGAGTGTCAATATTGGCGCGTAGTTTAACTTTGTCTATGCTTTTTGGTAAAATACTATGTTTAAGTCCATATTTAAGAGCGTTGTTTTCAGTAAGAGTGAGTTTTTTTGAGCTAATATTTACGATAGTTTTTGGTAAGTTTTTGTTATTCTTAATCCATAAATTATAAAGCTTTTTGTTGTGTCTTTCAATTATGCTCTTTTTATAGTTAGATATTGAATTATTTCTTAGATTATTTTTAAACACAATGAATTTAAATGTACTTGTTTTAGCTTTTAGTGACTGATAAATTTGTTTGAACTCACGTTTTTTTGTTTTCAATTCATTAATAATTAGTTTTCTTTGATCCGATACTACCTTTAGTTGGTAATCTTGTTGTCTGTAGACTTCTAAATCTGGTGGATTAAACTTTAAAAATGCTGGTATGAGCTTCATTTCCAAACATTTGTCAAAATATTTTGCATCTAGTTTTAATTTGGTTACTTTTTGGTAAAGTTTTTCAAAACTTCTTAACTCTTTTAATTGTATACCTTCGCATGCTGCAATTCTTTTCATAAGTACTATTGTAGGAAGGTTTTTGAATGTATTTATATACCATTTGCAACTTAATACCAATAGGTTCATTTTGTTTTTTATATTTTATTACACAAAGCTTTTCAAAATCATGCAAGATTTCTTTGTCAAGTGATAAATTTTAAATGAAATTTGAAAAAATTTTCGTTGAGTGAATAGCTTAAAAAATAACTTTTAATTATGACGTATGAATAAATTAAAACAAATACAAAAATTAGAGATTCAGTAATTAAAACTAAAGGCATGTTTATTAATAGATTGTTAATAACTTTGTTTTGCCATTTAATGCTACTTGCGTATTTAAGTTAGGTCGCTCTTCTTCAATCAATATTGATTCCAGGCTGTAAAGTTCGCTTTTCTTACATCGTTTTAAAACTTTAAAATTTTGAACAATGTCAGAGTTTTGACAGGATGTGCAATTAAAAAGATGTTCAAATATTGCGCTGTTTTTATCTGTTCCGCAGTGGTCTGTAATTCGTCGGAATATTTGCCGTGATGTTTCTCCAATGTAAGAGATGCTCTGATCTGCAGAGCAGGTATATTTATAAATAACATTTGCGTCAAATACTTCCGAACATTTACTTTTGTTGCTGAAGTAGTCAGAAACCTTTTTGCTGGTGTAGGCCGGTTTAATACTAATGTTGTGTTTTTGAAATATGGATGCTATTCGTTTTTGGAACCTTATTGAACAGCTTCCAACGTAAACTGTTGTGAAATAAGCGTAGTTTTCGGTTTCTATTTTCTTTTCATTTTTTGTGTTAATATTTTCATTTTGTTTAAATGTTGAATTGTCGATTTTGTGAGCTTCAAGAAATTTGTTGATTTTGGACTTTATAAGGTTTATTGGATACTGATTCTTGAGTAATAAGTTTTCAATTTTTGTAAGTTCATCTTTAAAAGCGGTAAAATTTGAGCATATATTAAGCGCTCTGTTTAGATAAAAGTTTATTAAACCGAGTTTCCAAGATTTAGGACAAATACTAGTATATTGCATAATTAGACCTGTGTCTGTTGGTTTTCTGTACACATTTGTGTGTAGTTGGTTTGATATTTGTTTTACTTCAGTGTCGAGAAACGGTAGTTTTCCGTCAACGGATCTTTCTAGAGTGAATTCTAAGTTTGGGTGTAGAGTATTCATTTCATGATAGAAGTTTGTTAGTTCAGTTTGGTCTTGTGTGACAACGAATATATCATCTACATACCTTGTGTAGAATAGAGGTTTTGTTTTTGAATTTGTTTGTAATTGGTAATTTTCTTTTGATGCTACAAACCAATTGGCTAGGATTGGGGCTAATGGGCTGCCCATTGCAACACCGTCTATTTGTTTGTAGACTTTTTCACCATAAAGGAAAATACTTTGGGAGCACAACTGTAAAATTTTTCTTAATATATTTTTAGTAATTTTAGTTTCTTTAAAAATTGATTTGATATTTGTGTCATAAATTGTTGTTAATATGTCTTCAATTACTTCTTTTAGCGGAACGTGTGTATATAGGCTTTTGATGTCTAAACTAGCAAAAGCGTTTGAGTGTTTTATATTTAGCTTGGATATTTTGTTAACAAATTCATTTGATGATGAAACGCTATATTTGTCATACAAGCAACTTTTTATTTGTTTTTCTAACCATTTAGCTAGATTGTACTCTGGGGTGTTGATAGCTGATAATACTGGCCTTATTGGATAATTTTCTTTGTGCGTTTTTACTACACCATATAATTTGCCTGGTTGTGAGCCTCGTGGATAAATATTGTAATAGGTTTTTTGGTTAACTATGTTTTTAATATAATTTCTGCAATAATAAATGACTTTGTTTTCTTGTATAATCCATGGGGCTAATTTACATTCTTTTGTGTTTACGGAATTAAGATTATACTTTATTTCTTCAAAACGGTTTTTGTCTAGAACAATTTTATCTAACTTTTTAAAATAATCTGACTTATTTAAGACGACAACTCCATTACCTTTATCCATTTTGCATACAATTATTGATGAGTTTTTTGAAAGATTACTAAGTGTTTTATGTATTAATTGCACATCCTGTCAAAACTCTGACATTGTTCAAAATTTTAAAGTTTTAAAACGATGTAAGAAAAGCGAACTTTACAGCCTGGAATCAATATTGATTGAAGAAGAGCGACCTAACTTAAATACGCAAGTAGCATTAAATGGCAAAACAAAGTTATTAACAATCTATTAATAAACATGCCTTTAGTTTTAATTACTGAATCTCTAATTTTTGTATTTGTTTTAATTTATTCATACGTCATAATTAAAAGTTATTTTTTAAGCTATTCACTCAACGAAAATTTTTTCAAATTTCATTTAAAATTTATCACTTGACAAAGAAATCTTGCATGATTTTGAAAAGCTTTGTGTAATAAAATATAAAAAACAAAATGAACCTATTGGTATTAAGTTGCAAATGGTATATAAATACATTCAAAAACCTTCCTACAATAGTACTTATGAAAAGAATTGCAGCATGCGAAGGTATACAATTAAAAGAGTTAAGAAGTTTTGAAAAACTTTACCAAAAAGTAACCAAATTAAAACTAGATGCAAAATATTTTGACAAATGTTTGGAAATGAAGCTCATACCAGCATTTTTAAAGTTTAATCCACCAGATTTAGAAGTCTACAGACAACAAGATTACCAACTAAAGGTAGTATCGGATCAAAGAAAACTAATTATTAATGAATTGAAAACAAAAAAACGTGAGTTCAAACAAATTTATCAGTCACTAAAAGCTAAAACAAGTACATTTAAATTCATTGTGTTTAAAAATAATCTAAGAAATAATTCAATATCTAACTATAAAAAGAGCATAATTGAAAGACACAACAAAAAGCTTTATAATTTATGGATTAAGAATAACAAAAACTTACCAAAAACTATCGTAAATATTAGCTCAAAAAAACTCACTCTTACTGAAAACAACGCTCTTAAATATGGACTTAAACATAGTATTTTACCAAAAAGCATAGACAAAGTTAAACTACGCGCCAATATT
The DNA here is from genome assembly GCF_965202585.1 of Thalia democratica. Taxonomy (NCBI): domain Eukaryota; kingdom Metazoa; phylum Chordata; class Thaliacea; order Salpida; family Salpidae; genus Thalia; species Thalia democratica. The sequence continues at coordinate 20,808,726 of NC_139173.1, read as the reverse complement.
GACACTCAAATAAGAAAAATCTCAACGAGTAACAAAATTAACCTAACCTTTAATGACAAAATTGATCTTCGTGACACAACAGAAAAGTTTATTAATGATGCACAAAACAAATGTGAAGCCAGACCAAACCAATTAATACATAAAACACTTAGTAATCTTTCAAAAAACTCATCAATAATTGTATGCAAAATGGATAAAGGTAATGGAGTTGTCGTCTTAAATAAGTCAGATTATTTTAAAAAGTTAGATAAAATTGTTCTAGACAAAAACCGTTTTGAAGAAATAAAGTATAATCTTAATTCCGTAAACACAAAAGAATGTAAATTAGCCCCATGGATTATACAAGAAAACAAAGTCATTTATTATTGCAGAAATTATATTAAAAACATAGTTAACCAAAAAACCTATTACAATATTTATCCACGAGGCTCACAACCAGGCAAATTATATGGTGTAGTAAAAACGCACAAAGAAAATTATCCAATAAGGCCAGTATTATCAGCTATCAACACCCCAGAGTACAATCTAGCTAAATGGTTAGAAAAACAAATAAAAAGTTGCTTGTATGACAAATATAGCGTTTCATCATCAAATGAATTTGTTAACAAAATATCCAAGCTAAATATAAAACACTCAAACGCTTTTGCTAGTTTAGACATCAAAAGCCTATATACACACGTTCCGCTAAAAGAAGTAATTGAAGACATATTAACAACAATTTATGACACAAATATCAAATCAATTTTTAAAGAAACTAAAATTACTAAAAATATATTAAGAAAAATTTTACAGTTGTGCTCCCAAAGTATTTTCCTTTATGGTGAAAAAGTCTACAAACAAATAGACGGTGTTGCAATGGGCAGCCCATTAGCCCCAATCCTAGCCAATTGGTTTGTAGCATCAAAAGAAAATTACCAATTACAAACAAATTCAAAAACAAAACCTCTATTCTACACAAGGTATGTAGATGATATATTCGTTGTCACACAAGACCAAACTGAACTAACAAACTTCTATCATGAAATGAATACTCTACACCCAAACTTAGAATTCACTCTAGAAAGATCCGTTGACGGAAAACTACCGTTTCTCGACACTGAAGTAAAACAAATATCAAACCAACTACACACAAATGTGTACAGAAAACCAACAGACACAGGTCTAATTATGCAATATACTAGTATTTGTCCTAAATCTTGGAAACTCGGTTTAATAAACTTTTATCTAAACAGAGCGCTTAATATATGCTCAAATTTTACCGCTTTTAAAGATGAACTTACAAAAATTGAAAACTTATTACTCAAGAATCAGTATCCAATAAACCTTATAAAGTCCAAAATCAACAAATTTCTTGAAGCTCACAAAATCGACAATTCAACATTTAAACAAAATGAAAATATTAACACAAAAAATGAAAAGAAAATAGAAACCGAAAACTACGCTTATTTCACAACAGTTTACGTTGGAAGCTGTTCAATAAGGTTCCAAAAACGAATAGCATCCATATTTCAAAAACACAACATTAGTATTAAACCGGCCTACACCAGCAAAAAGGTTTCTGACTACTTCAGCAACAAAAGTAAATGTTCGGAAGTATTTGACGCAAATGTTATTTATAAATATACCTGCTCTGCAGATCAGAGCATCTCTTACATTGGAGAAACATCACGGCAAATATTCCGACGAATTACAGACCACTGCGGAACAGATAAAAACAGCGCAATATTTGAACATCTTTTTAATTGCACATCCTGTCAAAACTCTGACATTGTTCAAAATTTTAAAGTTTTAAAACGATGTAAGAAAAGCGAACTTTACAGCCTGGAATCAATATTGATTGAAGAAGAGCGACCTAACTTAAATACGCAAGTAGCATTAAATGGCAAAACAAAGTTATTAACAATCTATTAATAAACATGCCTTTAGTTTTAATTACTGAATCTCTAATTTTTGTATTTGTTTTAATTTATTCATACGTCATAATTAAAAGTTATTTTTTAAGCTATTCACTCAACGAAAATTTTTTCAAATTTCATTTAAAATTTATCACTTGACAAAGAAATCTTGCATGATTTTGAAAAGCTTTGTGTAATAAAATATAAAAAACAAAATGAACCTATTGGTATTAAGTTGCAAATGGTATATAAATACATTCAAAAACCTTCCTACAATAGTAATTTCATGCTTTTTAGTAAACTTCATAAAAGGTCAAGTACAAGCTGTAACAACGATCATTATTTCAACTAAAATTTTTGAAGCAGTAGCTTAATGTTGGTGAAACATCATCTTTAAAACTATTAAACGTGAGTAGCTCAAAAGTTAACATAACAAGTTGAAAAGAAATGTCAAAGCTTTTGATATCGGCTTAATATAACTTAGTTAACAAACGGGTTCTTTAATATCAGTTTAAACAAATAAAGAAAAAAATGCGACACAAAACACTTTTCAAGAACATAAATTTTTGTATAGGGTGCTTAAAGTTTTTATTGCTAAAATTTTAAATTAAGCGTATGTTTTAAATTGTTCGTTTAATCGAATTCAGTATTTTAAAAATTAGTTTACAAATCTCTATTTTTAATGCTTGAAAAAATATACAAACTCAAAAACTTTAATGAGTTAATAAAACATTTTTATTGATTAAAGTCAGCAGTTTTGGATTTAAATTAAATAAGTATTTTATTTTTTTGAAAATTTGTAACTATATTTAATTTATGTTTTGTTTTAAAACTCTTCACTCCTTGCTTTTTATATAAATAAAAAACATTTACAAATATCCATACTTAAAGCAGATGTTATCAAAATTTTTCTTTATAAAATAGAAATTTCAACACTAGAAAAAGCTGGAAATATTGTTTTCAAATCTTAAAATTAAATATTCGGATAAAAACGTCTTCTTCATTTTAATTCATGAAAAAATTTAAATTTTTGAACCTTAATTTTACCAAATAATATTTTTATTCTTACTTTTATTTTTATCAAACTTTTACTCTAAGCATTTAAATATGGTAATTTTTTATTTTAAAATACCTAATAGTATGTATCTTTGTTGCTTAAAAATCATATACTTAGGATTTTCTTACTAGTCTAAGCTAAAATAAATAACCTTAAGCCTTAGCTATATTCAAACTTGACTTTCATTTGCATAGGTGCATTTGTAAGGTTTTAACAGTTAATGAAATTAATACCTACAGACTTTAGTTAACATTTACCAACTTATTATTGAATAAAACTTAACTAAAAAAATTTTACTAACTAAGTTTTTTTATTCAAAAACAATTTTATCTAATAAAAAAACTACATAACAAGCTTTGACATATGGATGGTCTTCAGTAAATTTTTTATCCACAATCTCTAGAAAGCGTTTCCTTACCCGTGTTGCTACACTTTTGTTGAATGGAGCATTTAATATTGTATACTTCTTCTCCTTCCTTTTATATATATATATATGTTTGATATATACAATTGATAAAAACACCCCTCAAGGCTCGTTGTTGATCACTCAGAAAGAGAAATTATTAAACCAAGCAAAAACGGAAATTGTTTTTTTTTTTGCGTAAAATGAATAAGTTTTGCAGATATTTCAAAATTAAGAGTTTTTCGTTTTCATTATTTGAAAAATAAATGAAGCACTTTTGCTTAACATGAGGGGCCAGCAGCAGTGTTGCCAGAATTTAAGAGATATAACGTTGAAATGGTTGAAGAAAGCACGGAGAAAACAGTAGCTAGAGTCAATTGTGTAAACAGGAAGTAATCGCATAAAACTAACAGTTTCAATAAAACTAGTTACAAAACGTACTAGAATATTGAAAAACATAAAGTTTGAAAAACGTTATTATTTTTAAAAATTGCAAAGCTGCTAACATAATATGTTTTAACTTTTAAGCCGAAAAAAGTATAAATCAAAGCAATATTGTTTCATGACTTATCGTAAGGTTATTATCATTCAATAAAAATATAAAGCTACAAAACTAACTTAAAAAGTTACCGGCTAATAAGGTCAACTGTGTTGTATCAATATTTAGCTGAAAAACTATCTCATAAAAACGAGTTGCAAAAAAAAAGAATAATAAAATGTTGAACAGGTTAAAGTAAAACATCATTTTAACTGTAATTGGAGCTAAATGTTTTTATGGGCATAAAAATTTGAATTATTAGCTGTTTAGACATATTATAAATTACAAAAAAAATATATTTGGTAAAATATAAACGTGTTTAAAAATTTTCATACTGAATTTTTGTTTTCTATAAAAGATTCATTTATTAATAAAGATCGACTTTTTGATAGGATAGTTTTGCAAACAGTTATACTTCCTCTTATTTTGTAGATTTTATTTGCTAATGGTGAAACCACTATCTTTAGCTAAACAAACAAATCAGTCACTTTAAATATTTGTTAACGCAAACACAGTAGTAACTAAATTAACTTAAAATTAGTAGATTGAACGACTATTATTGTAGAAAATCACGCTTTAATTTAAAATTTTGCACTTATACTTTTGATAATCGGTAAGCATTCGGTAATACAGTTAATTTGTAGTAATTATTTAATTTGTAATTAATTGGTTTAGTTTTTCTCTTTATTTGATCACTACTTCCTACTCTCACTACTTCTTTTTTTTACGGTAGTAATTAACGATTAAAATACGTAAATAAGTAAACATTAACCGATCAATTTACCTCATAAAGTTGTTTACGACTAAAAAAAAATCCTGATTTAAGAGCTTAAAAATGTCCTTCAAACTCAGTAAAAAAAGTGAATTTACAAATGCTATTTCTATCATTAAATAGTGTTAATAAAAAGAAGTTTTGTTTTATGTTTTTCGAGAATAGTTTTTAAATTTAAGTTGTATATATATTTTTTAAAGTAAAAAAAAAAAAAAAGGTATTGTAAATCAATCACGTTTTTATTATAATTGTTTAACACTAAAAATATCTAACAATAACAATAATTTAGTTGCTAGCTTTTGTATCACAGTATAGCTAAACAGTTAATACAGCAAGATTCAAAGTATGCATGCAAACCCGAAAGCAGTTCAAATAGTGTCTTATTCACAAGACAATGAAGACATAGTTTATCACAAAGACAGCTTTGAAAGCATTGTACAGTTTAACAATGTAGATATTCTGGAAGTTGTTGTTTTAGTTGTTGCGGGACCTTATCGCTCAGGCAAGTCCTTTCTTTTGAATTGGTTTATTGACCGATTGTCTAAAATGGAAAAAGGGACACCTCTTGACAAAATTAGTGGCATTCCAGACGACTTTTCAGGTTTTAAATACAAACCAGGTAGTGTTCGCGAAACTAAAGGGATGCTGGCATACAGTAAAATATTTAAAATTAAGCTGAGAGAAACCGAAAAAGCTTTTCTACTAATCGACACACAAGGTACCTTCGACAACGAGTCTACTGAGAAGGAAAACAAAATCTTGTTTTCTCTAAGTACTCTTATAAGCAGCGTGCAGATTTACAACGTACAGAGAGCTGAGCAAAGATAAGCTGGCAAATCTGGAGATGTTTTCAACATACGCTAAACTTTTTTCAGAAAAAAAAGAAAAGTGTCCTTTTCAATCTTTGATAGTCCTCATTCGTGATTGGAGACACAGAAAAGAACACGATTTTGGGTTTGAAGGGGGAGCAATGTACTTAAATGAAAGTTGGTTTGAGAAAGATGCTATGAAGGATCATAAAAAAATACTGTGTAGTTCTTTTGAAGATATCAAGTGCTTTTTGATGCCTAACCCAGGAATGGAACTAAACCAAAAAGGCACATTAGGGTCCGTTAAGCAAGGTTTTGTGCAAGAGATGAGCAGTTTTGTCTGTGACGTCATTAAGCATTCGTACGGTAGGGAAAAGCGAATTGCTGGAATAGATAAAATTAAATGCAGCGATCTACCCGTAATGTTCAATGACTTCATCAAACATTACACAACAACCGACATTCCTGACGACAACACTCCCGGACAGGCTACGTCAGAGTTTTTTTACAGAAAGCTCCACGACCAATGTAACAAAAATTATTGCCACGGTATAAATGAAAGTAATCATAAAAGTATTTTTGACTTAACCAAGCAACACTTTAAACTTAAAAATGAGGTTATTTATAGCTTTTCAACGTCAACAGATATTGATAAAACAATAAAGAATGATTATGAACGTAGGCTAAAAGAAGCAATAGATGAAAAATTTGTCAAATTAGTCGAAGTTTTTGAGGCAAAAAACAAGAAAAAATTAAGGGAAGAAGAACTAAAAACTGTCAATAAACTAAAAAATCAGATTCAGAATTGTAACAACGAAATTGAAAAGCTTGAAGAAAAGCTAAATAAAGAAATGGAAAAGCACAAAAATTTGCTGGATCAAATAAGAGAAGAAAATACAAAACGTAACGAAGAAAAAAAAGCCGAGATAGAAGAGCTGCGGAAAGACGGCGAAGAAAGAGAAAAGATTCGTTCAGAGTTAATCAAAAAGCATACAGAAGAATTTGCATTTATAGAAAATGAAAAGAGAGAAATGATCGAAAGCAATCGTATAAAATATGTTCAAGTTGAACAAAAAATTAAAGAACTCAAACTGTCTGAAGAAAAAAGTCAAGAAGAACAAAAGGATTTTATGTTAAATGAAGTAAAATTAAAAAATGAAATACAAACTTTAGAAAACCGTGTCAAAGAACTAGAGTTTCAAATAAAAAAGTTAAATGATGAAAAAAATAGATATATGTCTGGAAGTAAACAAGAGAAATGTGTTGTACAGTAGAGCTGAAATATAATATTTAAAATAATTACCCATATAAAAAAAAAAAAAAACTTTTGTTTGTATTTCTAATTGTAACGATTTTTTTAAAGATATAACTATTACTGTAAACATTGATCCTTTTAAGGTTCAAAGTTACAAAAAAAACTCTTTCTTATTACTTTTTTTTAATATTTAGTTATAATTTATTTTTTTTAGTCGAAGTTTTTGTTACATTAATGTCTTTCAAGGAAATAACATTTTTATTGTTGATCAATAAATTTTTAAGAAGATAAGAGATATATAGAAAGAAAAATTAAACCAGCTCATTAAACATTTATTTTTAATTTGAAAAGAATTAAATGCTCAAGCGCCAAATAATTTACTAAAACACTTATCACGTTTGTGTTATAATGTATTTATTTTTCATAAAGCCACCTTTTTATACTTCTTATAACGCAAAAGGCTTTTAATTGTAGAAACGGCTGTCAGAAACATCAAAAAAATTGTTTTTATGCATGAAATAAATAATTATCTCAGAAACAAAAGTTGCATACAGAACCGTAACAAATATCAATTAAAAAAAACATCATTGATAAAATATTATGCGTTCATCTTATAATTGTATATTTTTTATTTCTACAATTATCGTAACTACTCGTATATGTATATGTTGTAAGTTTTTGATTAATATTTATAAACATCAATGTTTTAAGAAAATTTTTCATCTGCATATACTTATATTTCCGCATATTCAGACTTCTACATGTCTACTGAACCTAATAGAGACCCAAGGTGAGCTGATCCAAGTATAAACAAGATCAAATTTAATTTTGCTTAAAAGTTACCTCTCACAGGCTAGATGCCGTCGGAGACCTCACCCAAGGATCAATAAGTGTTGGAGGTGCAGGACATATACGGCATGCAAGTATCAACAACTACCACGACCATGTTCTTACTCAAATAGGTTTCATTTTTATAACTTTGTTAAAAAAGTATAAAAATAATTTTTATAAGTTGCTACTGTGTTATTAAAGTTGTTTCTGGGTATTTTTTTAAACCGCTTGTTAGTTTTCATGTTGATTGGAGAAAACGATTTATGCTAACATTTTTTTTTTGCAGTTGATCAAAGCAAAGAAAAACTCAAAGAATTGTTTAAAAATGTCAATGTGCCATTTGTTATCCCTGATTTGACTGAAGAGTTTGACCAATATCTAAAATCAATATTACATGTACCTTTAAAACCTCTGAGTTAGTACTTTTTAAATACTTCTAACAAATAAACTTCATTATCAAAAATAACTTAAACCTTGGAAGTTTATAAAATAAATCAAGTAGCAAAAGTTTTTTTAACACAAACAATAACAAAATATATATGAACATATATTACACATTGATGTTGTACATGTTTCAAATTTCATTGTGTTTTGATATGAGTAGATATTGATTATATAGTCTTGACTATATTTAAAGTAGTACTTTACTTTTATGGATGGTAAAAATCACATTTTCATCGATCATATAAGTAAAATATAATAAAGGTTTCTTGATAACTTTAAAAAAAGAAGTTACTAGGGGTTTAAACATACTAGGGGTATAACGTAGACAAAAACGTAAAAAATACAAAAGGCAATACTATAAAGATGAAAATTTGTTAGAAAATTAATGCCAGAAAAATTAAAAATATAAATTTTTAAAACACTGCAAAACATTTATTTACAAAATACTTATATAAAGCATTATAAGTGTACTAAATAAAGAATTTTAAGTTAAATCACTAAAAAAATATATCAAGCTTATCATTTTATCTATTTGTTTATATAGTAAGGGTATTTTAAGTAAACTTAAAACATAGCAACTACAGGAAAAACTACACATTTATTTTATTTACTTTAAGTAGTTTTTAACAGTTTTGTTTGCTTAGCTATCTTCAGTAATAAAAAATGTCATAAGTATTATTCAATTATACAAAAATTAAAAAATGGTGTTTATTTTAATCATTAAATATGTGAGACGTATTAATAATTAAGTATATAATATTAATAAAAAAAATAACCAACATACTTAGAACGTATGTAGCTTTTTAAAACGTAAACATCACAGTTATATTTTTTAAGTTTGTATACTACATAAACTATGTTATTTTTATACAAAGAAAACTTAAACTTTAATATTTTAGTTTATTTATTTGTAATTTAAAATAAAAAAAACTGTATTTATAAATAAAAAACTTGTATCAGTAATCGTTTCAAATTTAAGTTTAAAAACTCTGTGAACTATAATTACCACAATTTTTCAACTAAAACATTTTTATGTTTCAATAAAGTTGTCAAAATGTTCTATAAATTTATAGATTTAGTCAACTTATAACTTAAAAAAGCGTACTTATTTAGAAATTAATGTGTTTTTATTTTGAATATAACTTCTATTAGATTACATACAAACATTTTAAAATATGTTCTAAAAAATATTTTTCTATACGTTCTGAACAACTATTAATTAAACTAAAAGATAGAAAAATACGTATATGAACTATCCGTGAGAGCATTTTGCATTTAAAAAACTTTCCGAGAAAACATACTTTGAGAAATATCTAAAAAACTAAACTAAAATAATAAAAAATCAAAACTTATTAAAATATTGAATGTATTTCATTTTGATAAATAAGGATCGAGAAAGTTTAAAAGTTTTTGCTGTATTAGTAAAAATTAAGCTATTGTTTCCAACGTTAAAAAAGGACACTGCTTCAAAAATAATCTTCTGTATAAGTAAGCTCTCTTATTTGGTTTTAAATACAAGTATTTTCTTAAAAACAGACTAAAACTTATTGTTACAGCTAAAACCATTATTTCAATTAATATATAAACACTTCTGTAACTTTAATGTAGTTAAATAAATTTCAGTTGAAAAGATTCATGGTATTCAGCACCCTTTCTTTTCACCAGATTTCGGTGAAATAGCCGATGATTACGTCAAAAGATCAATAAAGTTTGCACTTCAACCAATTAGTACGTATATTTATTTAAATATTGTAAAACTAAAATCCAAATATTTCTATACTATAAAGTTCACTAAAAGATAAAATAAAAAACTTTTTATCAGCTGACGAAGTTGTTAAACTACTCCAGCCATTTGAAGGTTCAAGAACAGACAAAAACTTTGAGGAATTAGGCATTAAAAGTAAGTGTATGTTTAAAAAAAGCTTTAAGTTGAGTTATTTCCAATTTATTTTTTTCAGTGAAAGAGGTTGTCGACAACAAGGTACAAGCGTCAACTTACAAAAGAATTTTTTCAAGTTAGTTTGTACTTGTATTGACTACATATTACTGCCCAATTTACTCGCTTGAAAGAACTGTTTAGATAACACAAAAGTGCTAGCTTGTTACTTTTTTATTTTACCACTCAGTTACGGTGTAATATAACATTTATTTAACACTTATACATCGGCTTCTATACATATATGCACTAATTTTAAAAGACATACAACTACCATTTCTTAAGTGTTATTAAACTGTTTTAATATTGTTTGGAAAGGTTAATTTAGCCAACGGAATCCACATAAAAAAAATTAACAAATTAAATTAGTTGATAACAGATACAAAAAGTTAACAATAAATTTTATTGAAGAAAAACGTCCATAAAAGTTAAAACTTTTTAGTAATGCTATTTTTGATAACACTAATATAGTAGGTAAACAGAATAATATAAATATTATTTATTAAATCACAGCGTGAACAGTCATCAAGCTTAGTAAGACTTTCTAATTGAAGTTATTGTATCTGTTTTCATAAAAATTAATTAAAGTACTAAATAATCTTAGTTTTTCTTGTTTTAGAGGTAGTAAATACTTGGGGTTTTATTTAAACCAAAACAAAAAAAAAATTAACGATGTATGATTAACACTTAGATTTTTTGTTGGTTCTTTTTATGTTTCATCTTCAAATAAAAATAGGTTTCTGAAAGTTAAAACTTCTAATAGTACTGTTTAATTTTTACTTTTTCCATACTCACAGTTATGATAAAAAATGTAAATAGTTTTGCTTCAAACTCTATAAATTTTGAACGTGACAATCAATTACAATTCTTATTATCACATTTTTTTTTCTAACTTAAACACAAACAACTTTTTGTTCATTTAAGATATAATGTCAAATTTAAATCTAATATAAGATTACTTAAATTATTTTAAATTAAGACTTTTGGTGATTAAAATTAACTGTTTATCTTTTGATTATGGGTTTCAAGTCATTAAATAAAAAAAACTTAAAGTACTGTTATTTAAAAAATACATTGTAAATTTGTAGATTTTATTTATTTTACTACTTCAATTGAACTATTAGAACTTTGACTAAAGAAAATGTTAGTTATGTTTTAAAAAGTTCAACTTTAGTTAAAGATTAAAACAGTTTTGACCCTTAATCCTTATAAACAAGAACTAGTTGTATATTACAATATTATGTTAAAATACATTGATAGTAAAACAAATAACTAAACAAACTAAACATACTAACTTGGTTTGCAATATTTAAAGGCTTTTTATATAGTCAAACTTATTCAATTAGTCATTTGAAATACTAGATCCGAGACGGTTTAACTTAAACTAGTTATTTTTTATTAGCTTATATTAGAATCATGGTTCTTATTTTCACAGCTACTTTGAAAATTAAGCAAGCAAGCATATAACTAAATCACTAAAAAAAAATTATGAGTAAAAAGTATGTTAGCATACAATAACGACCTTTGTTAATTAAGTAATCTTAAATACAACGGTCTACTTAATTTGTATTGATATATTTAGTTTATTAGTCTAAAATTGTTTTAATCTGTTTTTTTTTCTAGATTAAAAAATCTTAATGAACTCTTTTAATTTTAAAATTGTTCTTCTGTTGCTAGATTTGTCTTTTTTCTAAAAACTAAACCTTAAGAAAACCTTTAGGAATTTCTATGCTCGACAAAAATCCGAAAGCAGTTCAAATAGCGTCATATTCACAAGACAATGAAGACATAGTTTATCACAAAGACAGCTTTGAAAGCATTGTACAGTTTAACAATGTAGATAGTCTAGAAGTTGTTGTTTTAGTTGTTGCGGGACCTTATCGCTCAGGCAAGTCCTTTCTTTTGAATTGGTTTATTGACCGATTGTCTAAAATGGAAAAAGGGACACCTCTTGACAAAATTAGTGGCATTCCAGACGACTTTTCTGGTTTTAAATACAAACCAGGTAGTGTTCGGGAAACTAAAGGGATGCTGGCATACAGTAAAATATTTAAAATTAAGCTGAGAGAAACCGAAAAAGCTTTTCTACTAATCGACACACAAGGTACCTTCGACAACGAGTCTACTGAGAAGGAAAACAAAATCTTGTTTTCTCTAAGTACTCTTATAAGCAGCGTGCAGATTTACAACGTCACCAGAGAGCTGAGCAAAGACAAGTTTGAGCATCTTGAAATGTTTTCAACATATGCAAATTTCATTTTAGACAACAGTGACAGCAAACCATTTCAATCTTTAATGTTTCTCGTACGCGATTGGCGTCATGCAGATCAGCATTGCTACGGGCTCAAAGGCGGCATTGACTACTTAAATGAAGATTGGCTGGAAAAAGACGTGATGAGTCGCCACAAAAAACTATTAAACAACTCATTCGAAGAAGTTCAATGCTTTTTGATGCCCGACCCGGGGGAAGAGTTAGACGAAGACGGCACTTTGGGGTCGGTTGAAGATTCGTTTGTCGAAGAGATGGGTATTTTTGTAAAGACTGTTATCCAGCAATCTCACGTGAACGGAAAGCATTTAAACGGAATTTCGATCAAATGCGCCGACTTGCCGAAAATGTTCGAAAACTTTGTAGAGCACTTTAAGACTACAGACCTACCTGATGAGTATACGCTGGTTCAAGCTATGTCAGAATCTTTTTACAGCAAGCTTTACGATCAGTATTTAAACGAGTTTTTCAACCTGTCTAAAAGTATCGATTTAGAAAACCTCGACAAACTAACTGAATCGTTTCTAAATCTTAAAAATACTGTTATCTCAAAATTTTCAAACTCAAAAATCTTTGATCAGAACACAAAAGACAAGTATAAAGTAAAACTAGAAGCAAATATAGAAGAGATTTCTTTAAGTATTATAAATAATGTTGGCTTGTATAAAGAAATAAACGTTATTGAAAAGAAGAAGTCAGACGTTGAAGAAGTCATAATAAAAAAGCAAAAAGAGCACATGGAAAAAATAAAAAAGTTTGGAGAAAGTTATGAAGAGGAGCGTAGAAAACAAAACCAAGTGATTGATAAGATTAAAGAGGAAAAAATAAGTTCGGAACTAGAAAACAAGGATGTCATTAAGAAAGTTCAAGAAAGACAAAAGTTGCAGGATCAAAAGTACAATAAGGACATGGCTGAACTACAGAAAAAGAAAGACAAAGCAAGCAAAGAGCATATTGCAGTGTTGAAAAAGCAACACGAAGAACAACAAAAAAACTTTGCTATTAACATAAAACAACTTGAAGACTCTCACTCAAAACAAAGCCGAAGTTTAATGGATCACTTAAACACTCTGGAGAAAAACCGAGAAGAACAGCAACAGCTTCATGTAGCTCAACTGGAAAAGATGGAACTCTCACACGCAGAAGAGCAAAAGCGGTACATAGAAAACATGAACGAGTTGCTTGCTCAGCAGCAAAATGCAAGACAGGACGAGTCAGGTCTTTTCACCAAAGTCGGTTCATTATTGGATTCGGCAGTTTCACTTGGTTTTAAAACTGTTTCCGCCTTCAGTGCTTTCAAGCTTTTGCAAAGAAAGTGAATTTTGTGAACAACGTTTGCATAATTGTACGATAGTCTTTTTTAACTAGAATCAACAATCGTATAACACTACTTAACAAAAAAAATTAAGATAAAACTAATTATGTAAATAGTAGTACATTACTAATACAATAACCTTTTTTTTATTATCCTTTTTAATCGTTTGTTTCAAGTATTAACATTTAACTTTAAACCGAACGTTTATAAGACGATAAGTTTTAAAAATAATTACTTTATCAAAATAGCTTTTACAAATAATTTTAAAATAATTCAGTTTTACTTATTTACTATACTTTGACATTAATACAGTACCTATAAAAATAAATTATTTTTTGAACGATCGTTAAATTTAGAAACAAATAGTTGCTTTAATAAACTTATTAATGAAATGTTCCTACAGTACATCTACATATATTAGTTAAGTAAACCTAATTTTACAAGTTTATACTTTTAGGCTAATGGTAAAGTGTTAATAGTTTTTTTTCTAATTTTAAAAGATTTTGGTTAAAATGTTTGTAGTAATTTAAATTATTAATCTGCTTTTATTGTCTTAAAGATTTTTTTCTGCTTAAATAGAATTATAGAGCTAAAGTACAGATAAACAATTTTAGCAAACTTGTTGGTTATTTAAGACTAAGTTTCGGATAGCTTTTAAAGTTGTAAGTTGTCTTTTGAAATAAATAAACTACATTTTGTTACCAGTTTAAAGCTTATATTATAAAACTTACTCAATTGAAACTTACTTAAGTACAATCTTTTAAATGAAAATAGTCTATAAAATAATTTTATTGATTTTTTTTTTCAAAGTAGAATTAAATTGACTTATTTATTTGTATTTTTTGTATTTTTTTGTATTAAAAATATTGAAAAAAGAAAATTTTACTATATAAGTTAAACTATATAAGAAAATTTAGTTATTGAAAATTAAAAGCACGATGTATTCAAAGTACATTTTCGTATTTTTTCACAAATTTTAATTTATTGCAATAAACAAACAAAAACAAACAATATTTACTAACTTTTTTTATAATAAAACAAACGTTTATGTACTGCTTCGTTTGATTACCTTGTCAAAACAGTAAATAACATTTAGACAATGGCAGTAAAGTTTACTGGTAAATAAACCTGGCATTTAAACGAAGCAGTACATTAACGTTTGTTTTATTATACTTTGCTCTTTACACTGTGTAAATTGGGCATTCTTTTTGCAGTCAATATTAATAGTATAACGTTTTTTATAGCAAATAAAAATCATCTTATGTGAAGTGAAAAAACGTAAACACTTAAACTAGCAATGTCTTTGAAAAACAAACACACTATGTTTTATTCCCACGTAATATAGAAAGTTTAAACCAAAAATAAAATAAAAAAATAAAACGTAGCTATTTTACATTTTTTTAATGAATTTTTTCGATTTATTAACATTTTATTTTAGCTTTTAGGCTTAAGTTTTTCAAGAACATCTATAACATTTTTTATATAAATTTAAAACAGTATAAGACATTATAAGAACTAAAAACATAGTTTTTGAAATGCAAGATTATAAGTAAATCTATTTTACCAGGATAAAGTTATTGAGTCAGATTTTCAATATATTCAAGTAGTGCTTAAAATTAACAGCTATCATAAATTTTAGTAATTTTTCTATATGATTTCGAAGCTAAATTTTTTTTTAACGAAATAAAAGTTTTTCTATTTATTATAAGTAAAGTTTAAGAAATATTATAAATATTTTAAACTTAACTAAATTTTTATTTTTTATAATAAATACGGTAAAGTTTAATTAAAGTAATTTTTAGTGTTACTTTATGGTGAGTTTGATTTTTTTGAACTTATCTGTTTTTAAATTTTATAAAATTGCTTTTTTCCATAGTATTGCGGATTTAAAAATACTCTTTCTCTAAAATATCTGGTCCATATTGTTAGTAAGTCTGGCCCGTTATTTTCAAAAAAAAAAAAGTTAAATTTACATTTGTTTTTTAACTGTACAATTTAATTTGTTGTTTTACTAACCTTTTAAGATTTGGATTAAAACAAATAATTTAAATTTAATTAAGTTTTAGCATAACAACCAGTTTTGATAGTTTTGAAAAAACTACAATGTAAATAACTTAAAAACATCAAATAAACATTATTTGAAAAAATCTTAAACACTTTTTAAGAACTGTTATGTAAGACTCGACAACCGAAAGTGATCACCAGTTCTTAGACAAAACTTTTTAAGCGTATTTTTTAATCGTACAATAAACAATACATATGTGCTGTCATAAAAACGAATATACTTAAAAAAAGAATGCGCTTTTTAAAAATAAAAAATAAAGTATTAAAATATGCATAATGTCTTTATATACATTTTAACAATCATTTTTTTCTACTCTGTTTTGCTAAAAATGTTTTTAAATGTTTTCTAAATTTTATTTTAACAAATACAACACTATTACAGCATCAAAATACAAATAATATTTTTAGATTAATGTATATTTATTTAAGTTTTCTAAACTCGATTCATTATCATATTCAAAAAAAAAAATCAACGTTCGTTTGCAGCACTTCTTGACAGTAACATTTTTTTAAGTCTAACTTATTCATAATAAATGTAGCCTATAGAAGCTTACATTGGCAAAATAATTACTTAGTAAAAGATCTATATAAAATCTAATTGATCCACTTTTTTTTTTGTATGAACAACAAGTTTTAAAGTTAAGTTGGTTTAAAATTACTTGAATCACAAATAAATTATTTTAAAGAAATGGTAAGTTTTACCTTGAGAGCAAAGAATATAAAACATTTTATTTTGTCACTAATTTTTCTGTTTAAGATTTCGGTGTATATTGCACAAAAAAAAGTAAAAACAAAAATATTACTGAAATGTTTTATTGTCGAACTAATAGAATTATGACAGAAACAGGTTTGATGTAAAAGCGTTTTTAATTTAAGCGTATTCATCTCCTAATGTACCTTCTGTGTTCGCACACGAAGTTAGCTGTAGCGTCGCATTCACGCAGGTAAACTAGTTTTTCCAGATTTCTGTTGTACTGAAGGCAGTAACCTTTTTTGAAATTCTTGCTTTCACTCTTTATTCAGAAACTTCCGCCGGTTTCAGTCAACGGGTAAAGTGCAGTCCTGTGATTAGAATTTTTTATCAAGTTTGCTTTCTTTTAGTTATCCACACAACCAGTATCGTTTTAATTTGTTACAAGTTTTTGAATATGGTAGTTAATCTGAAAAATGTGAATTCATTAAAAACAAAAAAGAATAAAAAAAATAAGCAAAAAATTTTGAGCTTGATGAACAGAATACTTTACTGAAAACTAACTTAATGTTTTTCACTGATTTCTCGTAAAGCGTGTCTTTCACCAGCCAACCATCTTCAGTCACGTTGAAGTAGGTGAAAAAGTTGGCCACGACGTATCCCTTGCGGTAGCTCTGGCACACTGCCCTGCCCTCATCGTAAGTCTTGTGCCTGTAACCGAACTCGTAATGCACTGTGGAGGTGTCGTGCAAGTTGCTGTTGGGTATCAGCAGAGTGTCTTGATCAACGTAGAACATCCAACTGTACTCTTTTGAAATTAAACTTGAGTTAATGAGATCTTTGAATAAAAACCGGTCAGAAACTCTAAAAAGTAGCTTGTTTTGTTCTTTTTAATATTTTTAAAATTTGATTATTTTCACTCCAAGTATTTAAACTTTATTACCAAAGCAATGTTTTACTCGTTTAAACAACCTTAACAAGGCTTCGAGTTGATTAATAAAATCTTATACACGTACATTTTTCTTAACTATAATTACTGTAAACTTAAAAGTTAAAAGAACAAAAACTCAGAAACAAATCAACAACCAACCGTAGCACTTCCCCCAACTGCCTCTGCCTCCCTCGATATAACACCACGGGGTGGCGCTGGTGTGCTCAACCCAACTTTCGATCGAACTCGAACCTATCATGCCCTTCTCAGTGACCGTCCACGTCTCGTACCTCTTCGTGCACGAGTCCCAGAACTTGGGCCGAAGCTGCTTGCCGTGGTACTCGCTGAAGTCGCACCGGCGGCCGCCTAGGGTCTTCGCGAAATAGTTGAAAGCACCTTTTGTTTGTATTGGTAGATAAAAAATGGTTGGTAAGAACTTGAAAAAGGCACTGTGTTTAGTCTTGTAAAATCCCCGGCAGTATGAGTTAAGTTATTATTTTAGTTGATTTAACTCCTACTGTCGGGGTTTACTTACACTAAGCGCAGTGCTTTTTACCTAGTCTGCTACACAGTAACAATTTCGTTGAGACTTTTTATAACTTTAATATAGAAATCCACTTACAATTATAAGAAAATTTGATACCGGTTTTTTATAACTACAACTAAAACTAGCTTTACAACTGTTGTAAAAAAAAATAACTTAAGTCTTCTTATAACAGTTTTAAGAAATTTATATTATACAAGCAACTAGCTAACCATAATGTGCATCACATAAAGTAGTCACAGTAGTTATAACCTGTTGAAAAATAAATTAATTTGTTATTTTGGGTAACCTTAACATAAAATATATAAATTTATTTAGTAATAGTCTTTGTACTTTTAAACTCTATTTTTTAAGCTGTTATAATTAGTTTACTTACTAAAATAAATGTGATAAAAGACTTTGTATAAAAACTTCAAAATAAAATTTTACAAGTAAAAAGTTTCAAAAACTTTGTAGTAATGTTTTACACTAACCACGGCTATAAGTAGTAGAAAATGCAATTCCTTCATCGTACCTTTTATTTCTCTTTGCTTTCGTACCTTTGTTTCATCGTACCTTTGCTTTCAAAACTACTATCATACTCGAACAAAATTATTTTTTGTACTTTTGTACTCTAAGTAGAGAGTATTTCTAGTAGTTATGTTTGGAAATAGCTAGAGTCAAAATACTTTAAAAGCGTAACATTTTATTTAAATAAGTTCTTGTCTTACTAAATCATTGAAACTTAGTAAGATAGGATTAAATGAAACAACTTTATTTTTTAATTTAGTATTAAAGAATAATTTTAAAAGGTATAAAAAACAAAGTTACACAGATATTTTTCGAAAAAAATAATTGTTAGATTAAAAACTAAAAACTTTAGATTATGTTACACAAAAATAGCATTTTTAATCGTTAATGTTTTTGTATATGTAACTTTTTAAGCATTTTAGTAACTAGATACTTTATATATAAATTACTACTTTTGTAGACAACTCAAATGCAGTTAAAGTTATGCACTAAAAAGTTTTTTTTTCATAATTGAAAATTTACAAAAAATAAAATAACATTAACGAACAAAAACGTTTGAATGAATAAAAATGTTTAAATCTTAAACAATAAATTGGAAAAAGCAAAAAACGTATGGAATTAAGAAGTTAATTGGTCGCTATTAGTTTTTTGTCGAAAAAATTAAAATAAAACAATTGTTGTAATTTGATTTTAGGTCAACTTTAGTAAAAAAATAATACAACCCTATGACAATTAAATGGACCCAAATAGTTATAGTAAATTAAAGTTTCATATAGTTATTAAAATACACAAAAGTTAATCTTTGACTTGAATGATGAACAGTTTTTTATAATAATTGTATTAAATACTACTATCAATTATATAATATAAAACAAAAAATTTTAAACCACGATTTAGTATAATTTTTGAGGCAATGTATCGTGCACTCATTATAATTTCCATTACAATAGACACAGATTAAAGATTATGCTAATAGTAGATTAAAGCTAATAAAGTTTAACAGTTAATCAAAAATTAGTACAAGTTATATAATTTGTGAATAAGTATTAAGCTTGGAGTTTTATTGTCAGAATAAATAAAACAGTGCTAGTTGTGTAACACATGACAAGTATACATAAATATATAAAAGACCAAAAAAAAATTTTACTACAAAAGAAATAAAAGGTACGATGAAGGAATTGCATTTTCTACTACTTGTAGTCGTGGTTAGTGTAAAACATTACTACAAAGTTTTTGAAACTTTTTACTTGTAAAATTTTATTTTGAAGTTTTTATACAAAGTCTTATATCACATTTATTTTAGTAAATAAACTAATTAAAACAACAAAAAAAATAATAGTGTTTAAAAATACATAGACTATTACTAAATTAATTGATATATTTTGTGTTAAGATTACCAAATATAACAAGTAAACTTATTTTTCAACAGGTTATAACTACTGTGACTACTTTATGTGATGCTCATTACGGTTAGCTAGTTGCTTGTTTAATATAAATTTCTCAAAACTGTTATAAAAAGACTTAAATTATTATTTTTTTTACAACAGTTGTTAAGCTACTTTTAGTTGTAGTTATAAGTAAACAATAACACATTTTCTTACAATTGTAAATGGATTTCTATATTTTAGTTATAAAAAGTCTCAACGAAATTTTTACTGTGTAGCAGACTTGGTAAAAAGCACTGCGCTTAGTGTAAGTAAACCCCGACAGTAGGAGTTAAATCAACTAAAATAATAACTTAACTCTTACTGCCGGGGATTTTACAAGACTAAACACAGTGTTTTTTTCAAGCCTGCTGTGTAGTGCTCACTAACTTTTTTTCTCATCTACCAATACAAACAAAAGGTGCTTTCAACCTTTTCGCGAAGACCCTAGGCGGCCGCCGGTGCGACTTTAGCGAGTACCACGGCAAGCAGCTTCGGCCCAAGTTCTGGGACTCGTGCACGAAGAGGTACGAGACGTGGACGGTCGCTGAGAAGGGCATGATAGGTTCGAGTTCGACTAAAAGTTGGGTTGAGCACACCAGCGCCACCCCGTGGTGTTATATCGAGGGAGGCAGAGGCAGTTGGGGGAAGTGCTACGGTTGGTTGTTGATTTGTTTCTGAATTTTTGTTCTTTTATTTTTTAAGTTTACAGTGAATATAGTTAAGAAAATGTATTCGATTAAGGTTTTTTAACAAACTCAAAGCCTCGTTAAAGCTGTTTAAACAAGTAAAACATTGCTTTGGTGATAAAGTTTAAATACTTGGAGTGAAAATAATCAAATTTTAAAAATATTAAAAAGAACAAAACAAGCTACCTTTTAGAGTTTCTGACCGGTTTTTATTCAAAGATCTCATTAACTCAAGTTTAATTTCAAAAGAGTACAGTTGGATGTTCTACGTTGATCAAGACACTCTGCTGATACCCAACAGCAACTTGCACGACACCTCCACAGTGCATTACGAGTTCGGTTACAGGCACAAGACTTACGATGAGGGCAGGGCAGTGTGCCAGAGCTACCGCAAGGGATACGTCGTGGCCAACTTTTTCACCTACTTCAACGTGACTGAAGATGGTTGGCTGGTGAAAGACACGCTTTACGAGAAATCAGTGAAAAACATTAAGTTAGTTTTCAGTAAAGTATTCTGTTCATCAAGCTCAAAATTTTTCGCTAATTTTTTTTAATTCTTATTTGTGTTTAATAAGTTCACACTTTCCAGATTATCTACCATATTTAAAATCTTGTAACAAATTAAAACGACACTGGTTATGTGAACAACTAAAAGAAAGCAAACTTGATAAAAAATTCTAATCACAGGACTGCACTTTACCCGTTGACTGAAACCGGCGGAAATTTCTGGATAAACAGTGAAAACAAGAATTTCAAAAAAGGTTACTGCCTTCAGTACAACAGAAATCTGGAAAAACCAGTTTACCTGCGTGAATGCGACGCTACAGCTAACTTCGTGTGCGAACACAGAAGGTACATTAGGAGATGAATACGCTTAAATTAAAAACGTTTTTACATTAAACCTGTTTCTGTCATAATTCTATTAGTTCGACAATAAAAAAATTCAGTAATATTTTTGTTGTTTTTTTTGTGCAATATACACCGAAAACTTAAACAGAAAAATTAGTGAAAAAACTATTGTTTTTTATTCTTTGCTCTCAAGGTAAAACTTACCATTTCTTTAAAATAATTTATTTGTGATTCAAGTAATTTAAAACCAACTTAAATTTAAAATTTCTTTTGCAAACCTTTAAAAAAACATAAAATTATCGAATTTGAGATTTTATATAGATCTTTTACTAAGTAATTATTTTGCCAATGTAAGCTTCTATAGGCTACATTTATTATAAGAAATTAAGACTTGAAAAATAATATACTGTCAAGAAGTGCTGCAAACGAACGTTGATTCTATTGTATACCATAATGAATCGAGTTTAGAAAACTTAAACAAGTATTGATTAATCTAAAAAACCTGTTAGTATTTTTATGTTATAACAGTGTTGTATTTGTTAAGATGAAATTTAGATAGCATTTTAAAACATTTTTAGCAAAACAGAATAGAAAAAAATGATTGTTAAAATGTATATAAAGATATTACGCAAACGTTACTACTTTATTTTTTATTTTCATAAAGCGCATTTTTTTTGAGTATAAACGTTTTTATTTTTGCACAATATGTATTGTTAATTGAACGATTAAAAAATACGCTTAAAAAGTTTTGCTGAAGAACTGGTGTACAAGGAACCTTTCGGTTGTCGAGTCGTACACAACAATGCTTAAAAATTGTTTAAATTATGTTTATTTAATATTATTAAGTTATAGTTTATTCAAAACTATTAAAACTGGTTGTTGTGCTAAAACTTATTTAAACATGAATTATTTATTTTAAACCAAATCTTAAAATGTTTGTATACCAACAAATTAAAACGTACAGTCAAAAAACAAGTGTAAATTTAACCTTTTGTTCTTATTTTATAAACCTTAATATTAAAAGTTTTTAAAGTAGTGCTGGCTAATTAACATGTATTGTTATCGTGTACATAAGCACTTAATCTAATATTTTGTAAATAGTGTTAAAAAATATAAATAACTTAAAATTTAAAGGACTCACAGTAATAACTATATCGTTTAATTAAAAATATGTACTTATGCTTTTGTTTAACGACAATTAATGTCAGTAAATTTTCCTAAAACTTTAATTTTGAAGTAACCAAAAGTTTTCTATATTGCCTAAAAAAAATTGAAGATTTCCGCGTAGAAAAAAAAACATTAACTGCTTTATAAAAAATGTATGTTTAGTGCTCAAAATGAACTAAACAAAACGTCTGTTTGATTTATTTTTGTGGTTAAACATTAAAGCATTGTAATTATACTAAAACATTTTTGAAGCTAGATTTGTATTTCCATTTTAATTGAACTCATAAGCGGTTTGTAGATTAAAAAGGTAGAAAAAAATATTTTTAGCAAAAACTTCATAAATTGCTCTAACATTAGTCCGTAAGTTAAGTTTTAAAATTAAAAGTTTAGTACTAATTAAAGCAGAAACTTAGTAGGTGAATTAAAGTTGTTGTTTTACGCAACGGCATAACATTTTGGTAAGTTTTTAGTTTACAGTTTGTATTTAACTTTTATCGTTATCTCAACATTTATTAAATAACTTCGTTACAACTAGTTTATATTTACTAAGGTATTATTTGATATTAAACACTACTTTTAATGTCGAATATAAAATGAACAAATACTTTTTTTTAACTTTTATGTATAATTTTTTTTAATGCAAGTAACAATTTGGAAATTTAAATTTGGTTAGAAAATTGTTAGTTATAAATTACTATTAGGTATAAACTATAATCGATTTTTTTTACTTTTATAGCTTGTTTTTATATTATAAAGTTTTTTAGGGACAATTTTAGTAGTTCTTATTAAGCGTGTCTTTAAATTGTATTTAAAAAAATCTTCAATGTTTAGAAAAAATATTTTGTAAATTTTTACTGTTATAAGTATCAAATTTGTTCATCAATATTTTTTAAAAATTATAAAGTGTAATAAAAGAAAAAGCTAAGTGTTTCCAATTTGGTAAACAGTTTTAGTTGTGTCAAAAATTTACTTATCATCATTTTGTTAATTATTATTATGGTTTATTGAACGAGAAAAAAAACACTTAAAACATTTGGTCCTAGGACCTGGTGCACGAAGAACCTTTTGTTTATTGAGTCGCACACCACGGATACCTTTTTACGTTTTGTCCATTAAAACAAGCTATAAGCATTTCCACTATTCAATTTGATAATAACAAATTTGTTTTAGCTTGTTTAAATAGAAAATGTTTGCTAATAAAAAAGCAAATCATGTAGGTACCATTTGAAAAAAATCTAAAAGCTCTCCTGAGCTAATTCAACTCAAATATACCTTAATAATTTTTCAACAATAAAACGTTGCTGTTTGTATCAGGGACTTAAAAAACTTGAATGATAGTTAAAAAAATAAATAATAAGATATACAAAGAGCACTTTTTTACGATAGTGTAAAATAAACTTGTACATTATTTTTTTTTTTTAGTAAACAGGTTTTAAATAACTTTACGGTTAACTTATTGTTTTTAAAATACAACACTTTACCAAGAATTCATCATATGTATATCTTTTTATGATTTGAAAGCCAACATCTATTAGTACATTTCATTAAACTTTGTATTAACCAAGCGAATTTGATTACGAATTAATCGAAAGTTATCACGTTTATCAATAGTTTATCGAAATAAACCGGATATTTTGAAATAAGTGAAAAAAATTATCACGTTAACAAATATGATAAAACTCTTTTAATCTTTGTTCCAGTTAATTTACAACGCTTGTTTTTAACAGTTTTATCCGTAAAATGAGGAATGTAATTAATCGGTCAACAAAAGCATTCTAGATTTAATTTTCTACTAAAAAATTATCTAACAAGCAAGATGTCCTTAAAGTAAATATAAAACTTTTTATTCTATAAGCGAGTTCAAAAAAGGATGGTCGGTAGATTTGATAGAAAGAGGTACTTTAAATTAAAATACTTAAAAATGTTACAACACAGTTATTCTTACAGCATTTGCAATTCAAAAATTGTTTAAAAATTAGCACCTATTTAACAAAATGAAAACTATTTTTTAGAGTATCTTTTATACTATCTTGTAAACATAAAGAAATATTTTTTTTGGCATGTGTATATACCAGGGTTTCCCAAAGTGGGCCATGACAGATACTCAGGGGGCCATGAGCAGTAAAGGAGCCACAGGGGGGGCCATGAGGCCATAACTTAAAACTTACACTAGATATTCTTGAGTTGCAGATGAAGAGCAAAAAAAAAAAAAGAAATAAAAAAGGTCTTATGTATATAGTTTATGAGTAACCTATACGTTGAAGGGGGCCATTGCTTTTTCAAACTCTTTAAAGGGGGCCATTTGCAAAAAAGTTTGGGAAACCCTGGTATATACTGATTAATTTCTTTTAAGTTATTGTTATTTTGAAAAGTTGAAACACATTTTAGTACTTCTTATCTCATGTTTTCACTTACATTTTGTCACTTTTATATTATTAGTTTATAAACATGTTTTCTTGTTAGCTATAAGCCAGGGGTCGGCAAACGGTGGCCGCGGGTCTATTCTGGCTCTTGAAGATTAAAAAGTGCGGCCCACCAGCAACTGAATTTTCAAAGCTTACACTAGTTATTCTGATATTTGGAAAATTAAGCTTCCTCGGTATGATTTATAAAAATTTCGAAACTTGCACTAGATATTTTTAGGCCTGAAGGGAAAGCTTAAATCTTTTACTAGATATTTTGAGGTTTTGAAAATGAGTAGCTTAAAAAGGTCTTGGTTACAATTCAGTAGATATTGAACTAAGCCTACCGTCTGCGCCTTTTATATAATTTATTGAAAATTCATTTTGAGGTTTGTTAATAGTTCTGAAGTAACTTGTAAATTAAAGTTTTTTTAACACAGTTGTCGTGTTTTAAATACATAGTGTATTTATTATTTTACTCGTTATTATACAATGCACAAAATCAAAGCATTTTGTCATAAAAACAAATTAACAATAGTACACTTTTATTAATATCTTTTATCATCTTTAGCTTAAATTTTTCTAACAATTTTACATCTTTTTGTACTGTCACCGCTACAATAATTTTTACTGCGGTGCTGGGACAGTTTTAATTATGAAATTTGTAGTTAAAAAGTCACATAATTTTAATATTACGCTAAACCTTTCTTACGTTATTTGACAAACTATTTTAGTTCAAACTTTCAGTATTACAGCTTTTAAGCTTTTTAAGACAAAAAAGCACTTAGTTGTAGTTTTTTTTAATTCAGAAATTCAAGACTACATTTGAAATTATATTTACAAGCTATTTATAACAAGTTAAAAAATTAAATTTAAAAAGGTTAGATTTTTATTTATTTATAGATTTAAGTAAATCGTGCAAATTTATTACCAAAAATTATTGTTTTAACAAAATTGTTTAAGATTTTTAAAATTCTTTTTCCGTAGTTTTAAGGCATCATATGCTTGGCTTTTTTTTACTTTATAACTATATGTTTTTTAACTTAAGCGTACAATTGATACATGTAGCATAAAGAAAAACTTATATTTTGAAATGTACTTTAAAAACGATTTTCATAAGTTTAAACTACTTTTATCAGTACATGAAGACAATATCATATCTCTCGTATGACGCGCTATTTTTTTTTACCTTTAATATACAAGTTTTTTGTTGACGAGAATATCAGTTGGGATGTTTTAAATAGCGCGATGGTAGAGTCTACTAGCAAAAGTAAGAAAAAATTCGCAGTAGCTTCTGCAATTGCTATTGGTGTGATCGTGGTTATAATCGCAGTGAATTCCAGCAGCCACCATGATGGTTTGTTTAAAGTTAAATTAGGTTTAAAATAGTTTTTTATATTTTTTAGGTGATTCAAATAATGTTTTTTTTTGTTACATCTAAAAAAAATTAAAAACTTATAGCAAAGCGAGTATGATCTGCTTGTGTAAAATAGAAAGGGCATGTTTGAGTTTTTAATTACTCAGATTATCATATTAATTTGTTTTAAGCAATTACTGCTATTTGAGAGCTCTGATACTTTGTTAGCATTTGTTTTCAAATTTTTCTTAAATAGTAAAAACATATGATTTTGTGAAATTAAAAGTACAAGTATAATTCGAATTTGAAGTATAAAAAAACTATTTAATTAAACCTTTGAAAATAGGTCTTTTAAAATTGATTTTTTTATGATTGCCTAAAGTTATTACACTTAAATATTTCAGTATAAACAAGAAATCCATTAAAGTTTACGTTCTGTTTAAAAAGTATAAGCTGAAGTCGTAAGGTAATATAAGAAGTATGTCTAGTGGTTTATTAGGTTGAAAATGAGTTAGGTATCATAAAACGTTACAAATGTGTACAATGTTTAAATCAACAATTTGATTTAAAAAACAACTAATATTTTTAACAGTGAAACAATTCAAGCTAAAAATTTTATCGCCGTCAAACCATTACAACTCATTTATCGAATTATGTTCCATAGAAAATGGACGCTTTTTAAAGAATAATCTAGGCAAAGATGGATTGAGTCGTTATGAGTTAGTTTAACTTTTAAGTTATTTTTTATATTGCTGAACTTATTTTTAATAATGTAAAGGTTTAACAGAAACTTACTGATTTTATAAATATGAAACAAATATTTGATATTTTTTAATCAAATGCCCTTTTAAAAGCAGTGAATATATTAAATTATTTTTGCTAAAAATGTTAAGCTTAAATTAAACTTTTCTTAATTTAATATTTTAACTCATTTACTAAAATTACTTAAAATTATGTTATTATGCGTTTTAATATATACTATCATATATTTGTGTTGAATTTTGCTTTATTATATATGTTATAATACTATGTACAAGAGAAATTTGTTTGTTTATTTTTTATGTTTAAAATAAAGTAATAAACTTATAATAGAGCAAGGACCAATTTTATTTCAACAAAATAGTTTTATAAATCTGTTAGTTTTTTTTAATGTTTTAATTTAAATGCAAAGGTTTAGTAGCATTAAATAATAAAACAGTAATTTATATTTTAAAATGGAAATAAAGTTTATTCTAAACTTCAAATACTAAACTCCTCAACGAAAAACATTTTAATAATATGCAACCAAAACTGTTTATAAATTTACTCCTGCTATTTTCATAACCTCAGTGCCAACTACTAGTTCCTAAAAGCTTCTTTTAAAACCATGACACAGTTTTTGAAAACCTTGATCACAAACAACTTTATTTATTTGGTGACGTCACTTTTTATCTTAGGCAAATAACTAAAACGATGAAATCGCAAAATGATTTCGACGAAGGCGTCTGGGTGGGACTAAAAAACTATGGAGTGTCAGACAAATGGCAGTTTTATGACGATGGGAATTTTTTCGACCTGGACCAGGAAAACACCCTGTTTTCAGTTAAGAATTTGAAAAACTATAGGCAGGATGGGCGGGAGAAATGTGTGTTCGCCAACCCAGTAAGTGAGATGTTCGAAATTGACGATTGCGTTACAGGGCAACATTTAGGCTCGTGCGAAATTGAAGGAGCCTAGTTTTCTTTTCCCAAGAAGTTTATAAGTTTTCTAAATTCTCTTGATCAAATATAGAATTGTTATCAGTGTTGCTTTTCTGCTTTAGCTTTACAGTTGTTTCGTAAAGATGATAATAGTTTATTAGTATTGAAAGATCTACTTTAATTTTAATATGTTCTAAAATAGAAAATTTTACTTAATAAGGCATATAAAAAATCTTATTTATGTTTTATTCAAACTTGTGAAATTTTACCTTAAAAAAAGTTGTATCATTTATTTTTTTTAATGAGTAAAAGAAAATAAAGTTAAATATTACCTGAGAATATTATAAAAAACACAATACTAAGAAAAAAATCTTTATATAATGTAGTTTAAAAAACTTAAAACATAATTAATTTGCTTTAAATACACTTAAAAAAACATTAACTTATGCTAAAATATTTACACTAATTTAAAAAGTAGAGGTAAACAAATCTCGTTAAAGTAAAATACAAAACACTAGCTTTGGTTATACTGTTATTGATTTAAAGTTGTGAAACGCTATAAAGTTAGAATTAGTACCTAAGTTTATTAAAAAAAATAGTAAATACTATGAATTTACTTTAGTGTTAACAGTAATGGAGAGTTAATGTTATTTAATTAATTTCAAGCTTTTAAACTAATTTATTTGTACAAAAATAAAGCATAAAAAAAACTATTTTGGCTAAAATAAAAGACACTGAACTTTTAGCATTTGCTAAAACAATTATTTTTTGAAAAATTATATTTGAACAGCTTTTTTCCGGTGCATAACTTGTTTAAAAAATATAACAGAGTACATTTCATTTTCTTTAAATTTATTTTAGTACTTTCGTGGTAAGGCTCATCAGAAATAGTTCCTTACTGAATTGGAATAAAAACAAATTGAAATAAAATCATACTGAAGTTTTAAGTTTCAAGATATAAAATGACGTAATAATCAAATGTTAAAAATTAAAAACGTGCTTGTGCTAAATAAATTTGGTATACTAATAAAACTCGTTAGAATTAAAACAATCTAAATAAACAAGCGAAAAAAATTAAAATTAAAACTTTATTTAAAATTAAAATTTAACAAGAAACTAATTACTTTAAAATTACTAATACAAAGATTTGAAAAGTCTAGTTTGGTGTACGAACTTTTTCTGCTTACATAAACTAAGCCTTAAAGATTGAATACATAAGGCTTCCAAAAATATGCAATTGAAAATAGTTCTCCCCTCTTACTAAGACTGAAAAATTGTCCTTTTTATAATTTTTAACACACTCAGGATTGTCCAACAAATGTTGCCCAATCGCCGAGAACTATTTTTTCGTTGGTTTCTCAGAACGGCCATCAAACAAGGTTTTCAAGACTTTCGGAACATGCTGATCGATTCTTACATGAAACCTTTGAGATGTTTTTCCCACGTAGTCACTACCACAGTGACAACTAAATTTATAGATGATGTTACTTTTTTCATGGGTGGGAGAAACATCTTTGTAAATTCCACTTAGAGGTCGATCAGTATACAAAACTGTTCTTAAGTGAACAGAGCTGAAAACTTGGTTTATTTCCTCTGAAATTTTCTTAGAAAACCTCTCAGAAATATTTTCAAGGTAAGGAAGTTTTAAGTATACCGGACACTTCTGAGGGCCAATCATTTTTAAAGCTGTTGAACTTCAGCTCTTGTTATAACTTTCGAAACTAAGTTACCTGGATAACCAAGGGAAAGGAAAGTGTTTTGAAGTGTTTTCAACTCGCCTTCAAGAAAGCAAAGAGAACAAAGTCAGGTGAAACGCTTCACCATACCCGTTAAAACTCCTAACTTCTGCTTGACTGGACCAAAAGATGCCCACGGAACATATAATGCTTCTGAATTTAATTTACGATGGATTTTAGTTAAAAATTCCCCCGAAAAAATAGAAAAGTTATATGGAACTAAGATTGAAATAATTTTCAACGATTTTAAAATTTGTTTAAATTTCGAATTAATAAAAACTTAGAAAAAGATTTTGTACATAATTACCTTTTAAGTTTTCAGCTAATAATAGATTAAAGTTACTTAGTTTAGAATTTTGTTAAGTAGCTATTTTTGTTTGCGGTGAACGACTATTCAGATATGGACAATTGAAGTTTTGATATTTCAAAGTTGTTGCCAGTTATTTCTATTAGTATTTACAAAAAAATAGTATTTTTTTACTACCACAATCTTACTAATCAGACATTCTTCAAAAATTTAGCTTAATTTATTAAACATATCATTTACTAGTTCTTTAATACTGTATTTTTATCACATTTTTAATTTAATATACTTTTTACTGTTAAAAAAAAGTATTTCTAAAAACTGCAAACCGCGACCTACTTTTTTTGCCCGTTTTTTATATAAGGCTACTGACCCTTAGTTGATGCTATGACCATTAAATCTACGTTGACCAATTTAAATTGATGTTATAAATCACGATAAAGTTTATCTAAATAACTACAAATTGAAGAGTTAAAAGTCTCAAGTATAGATCACTTAGTTTCTACTTAATAATTAGGATGAATACTATGCATTGCAGGTGGTCTGTCTTTTTCAGAGAAGACTTAAACAGCTTTTGGTAATTTTAAAACCAAAATTGTTTAAAATGATAAATAATGTTTAAATATATATGTGTCATTTCTAAAAACTAAATACTTAAGGAGATCTTTCGTTTGTTTAAATCTCGATTTTCAAATTAAATATTTATCAAAAAAGTTTAACAAACGAAATATATTTTTCAGACTGATTAGCTTCAAAAATTAAAACTGTTGTTTATTGGTTATATAAACCACTTTTTGTTTTACTTAAATAGTGATTAGTTGTTGGATAAAGTTGTTTTTATTAAAACAAAATATACTTCATTTCAGTACAAATAAAACAAAATTCTTAAACTTTTGTAACAATTTAATCTATTTACCTACTTGTCGTCAGAAACGTATAGTAGAAACTGATCATAAAAGTATTATTAGTTTTAAACTAAATTAAATCTTAAGTTGTAATAATTTTAAATCTAGGTACTCGATAATTTTTTTGTAATTAGAATATATTAAATTATATTTCAGCAACAAAAACTTGAAGCTTTTTTTAATTAAAAAAAAACAGAATTGTTTGAACAAAAACAAATTAAGAATAAAGTTTCTTTATGTACTTGAGTTAATCATTTTGTTTCTAAGTTTGTTTTTAAGTTTAGTGTAATAATTTGTTTACATCGATTATTTATTACACTTATTGATCACTTTTATAGTACAAATGTTGTTGATTTGAGTGATAAACTTTTTGTACTTTCATGTTTCGTTTATACTGTATATTTCTGACGACAAATAGAAAAATATATTAAACTTTTACAAGACTTTAAGAATGTTATCTTATTTGTACCTGATTATAAGTAAACAACTATGTTCGTAGTTTGAAAAATTATTTTGTTTTTCTACTTCATTTATTATTTTCTATCAAGTAGCTCGTTTAATCACAAAATGTACTTTGTCATAAAGTTGTACTTTATAATATGAGTCATTATTTTTTGTGTTAAGTTAGTTTTTTAAGTTAAAAAAAAAATCTTCTGTTCTACATAAAATAATTTTTGAATAAACTTGCTTATTTAGTTATAAGATAAATTATTAATATATTTTTTAGATTTAACTTGAAATTTTCTTGTAAAATAAACATTTATCAAAATTAAAACTGTAATTTACATTAAATGATAATAAATTTTTTCAAAACGGAAACAAACTAAGTATTATTTACAAATATTTAGTGTTATAATCATCTGTATTTTTTTTCTGTTTCAAAGCATCATTCTTCGGAACTCTGAAAAATTAATATTTCTGTAAACAACTTTAGCTATTAAACTTTAACAATATACAAAAATTTAATTTGTTGCAAAAATAAGGGTAAACTATTCCTTTTGTAGATAAAAGTTGTTTTCTATTTTTTTAGATAAAAAATTAATTTTTTGAATAGTTACATAATAAAATAATTAAGTGGTTATAAATAATAAATGTGCAACAAGTTTTAATTTAATTTATACTGCTACCTAATTTAAGAACGGTAATTGTTCAATGTACACACATTAGTTTAAAATAGTTGATTAAAAGCTTGAATAAAACATGAATTATGAATTTTTTAAGTATTATTCAGCTTTTCTTTTTTTTATTTTTTTACTATTCACTTTAATAAAAAAAAAATTATTTGAAACAAAATTTTTAGTTGAAATATCAAAATTAAGAAATACATTATTTTACTAGAAAACTTTTCTATCGGTTTATATAAATAAAAACTCTGAGCTATGTTTTACCTATGTTAGTAAGTATAAACTTCAAGAAAAAGCAACTTTTAATTTGAAACACAAAACTATCGTAATTGATTATTAAGAAAATGCACTCACACTTTGATTCCAATTTTTTAAGTTTATCTGGTTTTTGAAGCAACAACATTTTATTAAAAATTTTTAAGTATAAAACTTAAATAGAGCTTTAACGTAGTTTCTTTAAACAGGTAAATAAATATTATATTAAGTTTATAAACTAAGTTTATAAGTTAAATCTTTTGTTGTTTGATTATAATGTAAGATTTTATAATATTATTTTGTAAATTCTAAACTAAGGATCTGCAAACTGCAGTTCGCTAAGCAAAAATCTGCGGTTTGTGGTATACTTTGCATCTAAAAATATTCTTTATCAAAAATTAAAAAGAACTTTTTTGCTGGTAAAAATATTAAAATAGTCTCTAAATTTTAAATTAAAAAATTACTTAGGCATTATAATTGCTTTTTTTATCACATATACGGTTTAAGGTAATAACATTAGGAAAGGTACTACAGTTATTTTTTAAAATGCGGCCCATATTATTATTTATTATCGAAAATTTGACCCGCGACTAACATCATTCCGAACTATGTTAAAAAAAAATTGAAAAAACTTTACCAAGTGAAACTAGAGTATATTTGCAACAATAATTCAAATTAAGTACCTTGATAGGTTATTTCCCCGTCACCGTCGACATCGGCAACTTTCAGCATTTCTTCCACTTCTTCAGTGGTCAGTTTGTCCTGTCCAATGTTGTCCATCATGTGTCTGAAGTCATCACTTGTCAGTACACCGTCTCTTTCCTTTGTGTCAATATAATATAAAAAAAAATAGAGGTTTCCTTAGAAGCTAGTTCAGTTTATTTATCTGATATTTTTTTTCTATTTCACTAATGTTTAATTTGAACTTTTGTATAAGTAGTGAAAATGATTTTAATTCAAATTTTTACAAGTTGTTTTTTTTTATTGTGTATAAAATTATGAACCTTGTCAAACATCTCAAAAACTTCAACTATTTCGTCTTCTATGTTCACCGCTGTTTTGTAAAACTTTTCGAGCAATTCAACAAAGCTTTTAAAGTCTAGCTTGTATATGTTGTTGTGCTTCAAAAGGTCTATATGCATCTAAAAATTTAGCATACTATTTATTCTAAGTTATATATTCTAAGAAACTGTTAAGTTATCCAGTTTAGATTGAGAGTGCTAATGTTAGTTCTTGATATTTGTAAAAACAGCTCCTACTTAGTAGCATGATTTATTTATAGAATAAATGAAGTTAAGCGAGAAATATAAAGTCTAAACATTAAAAAGTTAAAGTTTAAATAATTATTTTTTATAAGCCTCGAAATCAACTTAAAATAAAGTTTTTACTACTAAAAGTATTTATCAAACTCTAGCCTGTAAATTTATTTTGCTTATACAAAAATATCATTAAAGTGAGTAAGTATTTTTAAATTAATTCATTTGGCAACTATAATTTAATTAAAGTTATCGAACACTACAACAACAAAATAATATACTACTTAATTAAACTTGAAGATCGGTTTTAAATTTAAGTTTTCGATACTTCTAAAAAAAAAATACAAACGTATACACTAGACCTTGTTAAATTTGCATCAAAACTACAAAGTTTGAGACTTGAAAAAAAGGTAAAACTATTCACACCTATTGAAAACATACATCAAGCTCACTATTAATCGGCTTAAACCCCAATCCAAGAACAGTCATTCTAACGTCTTTAACATCTAAAAATCCATCGGAGGTTTTCATTAACTCAAATGTAAACTTGAAATCTGCAAATAAAAACTACTATCTCTTAAAGTACTTGAAAATGTTTTTCATGTTGTTATTGTTAACAAAATGATCGACGCTGAAATTTTATAAAGACAATTAAAAACTTAGTTTTTATTTTCTACAAAAAATAAAAACTTACCTTTTATCTGTGCATTAGTAAAGAGCTGCATAATTTACAAATTATTTTGTAAACATTAAATTAAAAGCATTGGTGATTTTTTTTTGTATTACATTTTCTACTATAAGTTTGTCTTTATAACAGTCGAAGTACTAGAATAGAAGATAAAACTTTAACAATTGTTTAAAGAATTAAGTTAATCAAATAAAGCATAAAAAAATTTTTTTAAAGTTACCGCGTCTCATTTGTAACTTTTACAGCTTTAAATTTATGACTGTTTTGTAACAGTTGTAGAAGAAAAAAAATTCAACTAATTATATTTCATTAGAATAACTGAAACATACTATTCGGTCAAGCTTAAATTTTAAAAATTATCAAAAAAAAGCTAACAAAAAACTTATAAAACCTTAAAAGACTCAAAGCTTGTCAAAAGTAATTACATTATTCTTAATAAAGTACATAAAAGGTCAAATACAAGCTGTAACAACAATCAATATTTCAACAAAAGGTGTTGAAGCAATAGCTTAATGTTGGTGAAACATCATCTTTAAAACTTTTAAACGTGTGTAGCTCAAAAGTTAACACAACAAGTTGAAAAAGAAATGTCAAAACTTTTGATATCGAGCTTCAGATAAGCTATTCAACAAAAGGGTTTTTTGTTACGTCACATCATTTTAAGTATTTGCTATAAAGTAAAAAATCCCTTACAAAACACTTTTTGAAGACTAGATACTGTTGTGTATAATGCTTCAAGCTTTTGTTGCTAAAACTTTAAACTAAAAGTATGTATTAAAATATTCGTTTGAGCGAATACAGGATTTAAAAAAATTACCTTACAAAATTAGGTTTCAAATACTTGAAAAAGTATAATAAAAATTACAAGTTGAAATATTTTTTTGATTAAAGACTTTTAAACTTTAAACAATTAAGTTTCTTTTTTAAAATGCAGCTGTATTTGATACACGCAAAACATTACTTAAACTCAAATATCTTGTTCTTTATTGTAAAAACTAAAATTTGTAAAAATAAATACTTATAAAAAACTCTATCGTAAAGTATTTGTATAGGTAAAGGATTTAAACACAATAAGTTAGCAATAAATATTTCTTAATTATTGAAAAATAAATATTCGATTAAAAAGTATGCTTAACTATTTTTGATCATGTAAAACTTTTATTTCTTAAACTTATTTTTTGCCTGATAAGTTTTTATCTTAATTTCATTAATTAGAAAGTTTTCACTTCATTTATATAAACACGGTTAGTTTGCATTTGAAACTATCTAGTAATTTGTATTTTGAATTTTTAAGTTAAAAAAAAGTTTGAGCATTAAGCTGTAGCTACACTTAAACTTATTTTAAAATTTATTCTAATAGGTGCATTTATAAAGTTTTCAATAGTTAAAATTTAGTTTGTTTTAAGTAATTTATTTTATTACTAGCAGCATTAACTTTTGACTTAAACATTTTCAAAAAAAAATTCTTTGTATTTTTTCTAATGGAACTGAATATTATAAAATATATTAATGTTTAACCTAACTAACAATTTTTTAAAGTTATTTTATTTTATCTAATTATCTAAAGTATCTTGCTATTTTAATATATAAAATCTTAAAATATTATTTCTACCGGCTTAAAAATATCAAAGCTTTTACACTTAAGATGATAGTTTAGAAATTTGCTTTATCACTTTTATTAATTATTTTGAATTTTACAATTAAGCAGTTTATAATTGTAACAACATTTCTTTATTAGCAATCAATTATAGATATGGTTAATAAAAACGCCACTTTAGGCTTACTGTTGATCACTCAGAAAGAGAGATTCCCCTCCACTGTTGCCTTGACAACAGTGGAACAGTCATTACGACATTCAGCAAGTTGAAGTCATTTTCCTGCTCAGAAGAACCGCTCTACAATTCATCATCGTGAGAGGTTGACCGTCATTGTTAAATAACGTTCGTGAGACACACACTTTAGAAATGATCCCTAAAAGTATGATCTTAACTTGACAACGTTGAGCAACTTAACCTATTCTGATGCAGTAATCTACAGTTTGTTGGTGTGCATTGTGACGTCATTAAAAAATAGCACTTTCTTATGACGTATCTATAGCAGCTTTTATTATCAAAATAATCGCATTATTTTGGTCGTTTGTATATATTTGATATCTTTGTCATTTAGGAAAAAAAAATGTTTATAAAAGTTTGAACTTCAAGTATATACCTTACCATTGTTAGTTTTATTCTGTTTTCAACACTAGTTTTTTAAAGTAATTAAACTTATGTTTTAAGCTGTATGATCAATTTTAAGGATAAAATTATTTATTTTATTAACTTTTATTTAAATGAATTTCAAATTCTGATGTTTTTTTTTTGTATTTGCTTTTAGTAATATTTTATCAGAGTCCGGATTTTTTGTCTTTAAAGTTTGTATTCTAACTTGGTTGTTCTAGATTTTGCCTTTTACTTTATTTTGTTTTCTCAAGCTTATTTTCAAAGTATTTTAAAAATGTTTCAAGCTGTTTCATTGATTTTAAACATAGTTTATATTCATTTTTTTTTTCTAAAATAAGACTATTTTTAAGTTTCCGCTGTAATCATTAAAAAGTTTTATCAAGAGAAAAAGAAGACAGATAAAAAGAAACTCAACAAAAAAATGTATTTGAAAGATATTTATTAATAAACTTAAATAAAAATTTAATATATTTACTACTTTAATTTTAGTAGCTTTATATTTACCAAATAACCATTTCAAGATAACTTACTTCGAGACTCGATATCGAGATTATTATTAGTATCTCAAAATATTGAAATTTAATATTTATTTGTTATGCCTGATTAGAGCAGTTGTACATACTGTTAAATTTTTTTTTAATGTTTCTCTTAAATTTTTGAACCTATGTAGACCATTGGTTCGGTAGAATTTTATAATTAATAGATACTAGACAATGTACGCAAGCTGGATTTTCAATTCGTTTTTGTTTTTTAATGGAAATATTTTATCAAATATTGTTAAAAAATTAATAAAATCTTAACATACAGTTTACTATTAGTTACTAAAAGACTTTTATAAACTTTTGGAAGTATTTAACTTTTATTGTTTTTAAAACATGCGTTTAATAATAGTTTATAGTCCTGGACAAGACGTTAAAAGGTACCCGTGGTGTGCGACTCGATAACCGAAAGGTTCTTTGTGCACCAGGGCCTAGAACCAAATATTTTGAGCGTCTTTATTGTGTACATATAAAAACTAAGTCAGGTTATTATAGATGTGTAAGGCTTTTTAAATTAACTAAAAAAGAATTAAGTTCAGTTTAATGAATAATAAATATTATTAATTTTTTTTGAAAATTACATATTTAAAATAAGGCTTTTTAAAATTTAAATTCACGATTTTACCTTGTACAAGTTATGCAGATAGCAACTGTTACAGACAAACTGTCAGTAATAAAACTTATATATAAAAACTACTGAAAAATAAATTAGTCTAACTTATATTACAAAAAAATTTAATTTTGTAAATTTGTAACTAATTTTTTTTCGTTTTGCAGAGCTTCAAATTATAATTAAAACTATAGCCTGATACATTAGCTATATATTTTTGTTTGTTGATGTTCTTTAATATCAGTATAACACAGTGGTTACACAACTGTAAGTTCAAAATATTATTTTTTTTCGTATTTCTGTATGAAAATTTGTTGATTAAAGCCAATATTCTAGACTTTAAGCTTCAACTAAACTTAAAAAACCACCTATAACAAAAGTTATGACACTTGACGGAAGGAGAAATGAAGGGTTTTAGCTAAGATAAAACTTTGATGTCTTCAAAAATAGAAAATAGTTATTGAAATAAAACCCTATGAAAGTGCTTTAATACAGTTACTTTATTGTTTTTTATAGTACTAAAAAATACTTTAAACCGTTATTTATCAAATTTATTTAGTAGTTTTACTAAAGTTTTTTTTTTTTTTAAAGGTTTGTATATGAATTTTGTGCCTGTTAATATGTCCATACTTTAATAAACTTTTAAAGATTTAGATCAGGGTTTCCCAAAGTGGGCGATATCGCCCCCCTGGGGGCGATTTTAGTATTTCGGGGGGCGATAATTAGTTAGGGGGCGAAAGGGGGCTTATTTGGGGCAAAATAATTAAAATTTAGTTTTTTGATGTTTATGATTTTGAAATACACTTTCAATTTGGTTTTTAGTTACTTTAGTATTTCCTAGATCACAATAATAGTAAATCATTTTATTACAATTATGCTCAAGTCTTTTAGTTTTCTACATGTTATTTTTGTAAATTATGCAGCCCGCAATTACATTTTTTAAACGAGTTGAAACAAGAAATGATTTTTTAGTAAATATGAATCGCTGACTACAAAAGTTGTCCACCACTACCCTAAAAGTTTCAAAACAATTCATATTTAAACAGAATTGATTACTGATTACACAAGGCTTTTTAATATTTAAGTATTTTTATACACTTCACTGGGCTTATAAGAAAACAACAGTAACTTATTTTCTCAAGCCCTGTAAACTATTTTGAACACAGCCGAAAAGTGCGTGTATAAGAAATACCAGACTAAATTACATTTCGAACACAATTTTTTGGCTCAAAAGTTTGTACTTAAGAGAAAAACTACTTTTTAAAATTGTGGGGGCGATTATTTTTCAAATTTCTGAAAAGGGGGCGATTTAGTAAATGAGTTTGGGAAACCCTGATTTAGATACTCTTACACGAATTGAATATATCTGTGTATACATTTTTGAATTCTTAGATTTAATTGGTTTAAAACAAGTTATAAAAACATTTTAGTTAATAAGGAAAAGGGTCCGATTTTAACTTAAGGTTTTTCCCTTGATATTTGCTGAGTCACCACATCTAGCCCTTAACCCTAACCAACTTTACCCAAACATTTTAAATATTTATCAAAAAAAAAAACTTTGATGAACAAAATAAAAAATAACGTAAATTTTTTATGCTAAAGCAGCCAATATGAGAGGAAAAACCAAGCATTTCAGCAAGACTCTGCAAATAAAAAGTTTTATTTTACTTGTTATAAAATGTTAGCTGCAGTGTACTCTTTGAAGTAACCCTAGAGAATTTGGGACGGGTCAAATTTACACGAAGACACTTTTTTACAAA
The DNA here is from genome assembly GCF_965202585.1 of Thalia democratica. Taxonomy (NCBI): domain Eukaryota; kingdom Metazoa; phylum Chordata; class Thaliacea; order Salpida; family Salpidae; genus Thalia; species Thalia democratica. The sequence continues at coordinate 20,769,499 of NC_139173.1, read as the reverse complement.
GACACTTTTGCACGAAATTAAAAAAACATTGAAAGTAAATAAAGTATACTAAAAATAATAAATTATCGACCAAGAGAAGGGATAAGGGGTCTAGTAAACTAGAAGGTCAGTCTGAGCTGAAGAAAGCTGAAAAAAAGCAGAGTCAGCAAAAATTAAATATTTTTTCGTTGTATTTTAAATTTGAGTTTTTTGAACTATTTTTTTTGATTTATGTTTAACCTATTTGGGTAAGATAGGTTAAGAATACGAGTATAAATAAATAATAATACTAAAATTCTTTGAAATAGTTCTGATTGAGTTTTTTTTAGATCAGACTAACCTTTAAGAATACTTTCTTTCTAAAAGTAATCGTAGTAGTATAAAGAAATAAGTTACTAAACAAAAGTAACGGTTAAGGGTAACAGTGAAAGTTAAAAAAAATATTTTTTTTTTAAATTTTACCCATGCAAAAGTGTCTTCGTACAAAAGTGACACCTTGTGAAAAAGTGTCGCAACGCAAAAGTGTCCTCATGCAAAAGTGACCCTTTGTGCATATTTGACACCTGTCCATAGAACTTGCTTTAAAATTTTCATTAGAAAGTTTCAGTTGAAAGTGCTTTTGCTTTTCATTATGAAACTTTTATTTAAGAATTACAAGCTGTTACAAAAACAAATGATTAAATTATGAGTTCGATTTATTTAATTTTTGTTTTGAATAAACCTATTTTCAGTAAAAAAACATAAAGCAAAAAATTTAATAAGTTACTTTTTAAGGATTTATAACTTTTGTTCTAATACGAGTTTAATAATATAGTTCAAAAAAATCTATAGTTATAACCTTGAACTACATTAAAACTTAATATTTGAAAAGATTTACAAATACTATTTTTATTCAAATTTCTTTTCCTTTTTCTAGTTTAAAGCTATTTTTTCCAACAGTGTACATTTCAGTTCGTAATTATATCATTAAAAATACTAAGTATAGTAACTTAAAAAAAAAAATTAAAATATTTAAAGTGAAAAGGGTCAGGCTCAGGCAGAGTAGCAAGTTTAGTTTCACTATGTTAAAATCCCCTACTTTGAAAATATTTGAAAAACATGCAACTTAAAAGCATATTTGAAATATTTGTTCACCAATGTGTTATCAAATTGTTTTGAACCTTTTAAAACTCAAAAACTTTTTTTCACAGCTAGATATAGTTCTAAAAATGAACTAATTTTTTTTCTTGCAACATTAATCTTTAACTTATCTAGCAAGATCACCTGTCCAATGTCTATACAGTTAAATAATTTACTTAAATCCAGTAAGACCATAGTTACTGATCTACCCTTATCAAGACCTAAATCTTTCAACTAAGTCAGATGATGCCATTTAAAATTACTACTAAATAAAAAGACACCCTCTAAATACTAATTAACAAATTTTAAAAGTTTTTAAATGATAAAAAACTTACTTTATTTTGTCAATTTTAATATGATAAAGTTGAAATTTGCTTATATTTTCCTAGATTTTGTAGTCATATAATAAACATTGATGTTAGTTTAGTGGTTTTTCCAGTACTATTGCTTATAAAATGCCTAGTCAATGAACCAATTAGTTACTTGAGCTAGCTAAAATATATTTAAAAAAAGTTTAAGTGAAAAAAGTATATTTAGCTCTATTGGACCAAGATTAAACTTTTAAAGTATTTTTTCACTTGAAAAATTACTCAATATCAATAACAAATTTTGTCAGCAAAAAAGGCTTGTAGAAACTACTCAAAACTACTTGAAATATAGGTTGGATTATAATTCTTAGTAAAATTATTGGTTATAAATTCATTATTTTCTTTATATCAGGGTTGCCACTTTACCTGGAAACCTGGAAAAACATGGAATTCGACAATTTAGACAAAAATAACCTGGAAAAACCTGGAATTTTGATCAAAAAACCTGGAGAAACCTGGAAATTTTAATAATTTAAACATTTTCAGTACTAAAATTTCAATTTGACATAAAAAATATATCATATAAGTAAGATTTTTTTGTCATCATCAAACAATTTTTTTATTAAAAAACTAATTTAAAGTAACTTTACAGCATCTTTTAAATGTTTTTGTACTATTTAAGACAGTTTCTTTTATAGAAGAAATTAACTTAAACTAAAAATAGACCCAAAAATGTTTACTTTTAAAAACCTGGAAGAAATTTGGAAAACCTGGAAAAAATTTAGAAAAACGAGTGGCAACCCTCTTATATTTAAAAAATAAAAAACATAACTGCTAATAAATAGTTTACTTAGATATTTTGTTTATTAAATAACTTCCAAGAATTATATTCTAAACAGCTTTTTTATTTACACTTGTAAGTTAAGAGTGAGAAATATAATAAGATTTTTAAAATCAAAATATATTTCAGTTGCGTTTAAAAATTTACAGGTAAACAAAATATATAGTTTTTGTTTTTATTTGCAACTGTCTAGTTTATAATTTTTAAACAAAATTAATGAACATCTTTCTACTTCTTAATATAAAGGTATTTATAATTCTTACTAAGTTTGGTAATATTTGCTCTGAAGTATTTTTTTGAATATTTATATTGAATGTGATATAGTGTTTGTTGAAACAAAGAGTTTTAAAACTCTGTTTTTTTATATCATTTTACTAAATTTATACTTACAAAAAACCTTTAATATTCTTTAAAATACGCATAAGAAATAGTTTTGTTTTGAATACAAATTTTATGAAAATAAATAAATAGCCTCTGAAAAAAATTGTGAGGTTTCCTAATGGTATTTTGTATTATATTACATTATATATGTCATTAAAATGCCCTGACAGAAACATTTTTGATTGTTAAGTCAAATAAATTCAATACATAAAAATATCAAACTTTTATTTTTTATGAATTTATACCATATACAAGAAAAATAATAAAAGAGCTATATATGTAGGTAATTTAGGTAATTTTAATTGTTTCAAAGTTTTAAGTTTTAATTATGTAATATTAAAGGGGATTTTCTCACTTGAAATAAAGAAAACATTGATTCCATTTTATCTCACCTATCTCATAAAACACTTCAAGTTGATATAAAACAAAGACTGATTTAAAAACAACAAATCCTGTTTTATCCAAGTATGTATACCTGTTGATTTTATTATTGATTCACAGATTAACCAGGACATTTTATCCAATAGTTAAGTTTAAATATTTACTTTTTATATGTTAGACATTTTAAAACAAAAAAAGTTAAAAATAAACTATAAGCTTCTATATTTTATTGAAAATTGTTTTTATGGTCTGTACTGTATGAAGTTAGGCATTTTATTAACCAGTCTTTGATATTATAGGTATGAAAATATTTTTTACTTATTATATTAGTCGCAGTAAAGACACAATAGGCAGAAAAGAGAAATGTGTAGTTTATACAACACACTGGCTTTAAATTATTTAAGAAAAGTAACTTCACATTTTATTTATAAAACATAAGATTACAGCTTTGTTAAAAATGATGATAAATAGATACAGTTTTTACAGAATCTTCTATATTACCATTTTAAAACACTTAATAGTTAATTATTTATAAACTTTGAAACTACTTAAAGTATAAGATATACAAAAACTTATTTGTTTTAAAATTAGTTTAATAAATTGCATTTTGTTTAAACTTCATACATCTATGAAATTAGTTGTTTGTAAATCAAAAAAAGCATTTTTTCAAATGGATACATCACATTCATCTACTGAATTGAAGAAGCCTCCTAAAGAAGGTTTTTAATGTTTTTGTTATGAATATTTAATAAAAATATATTTTTTTTAACTTTAATAAAAGTAATTAGTTTTAATAGTCTAAGAGTAATAATATATATATTTTCATATCTAATTTTTTAGATAAATTTATCTTAGAAAACAACAAGCTGTATTTTTTATTTTATGTTTTAACAAATTAATTTCAAATATTGTATCTAAAATATAAAATTTTTGTTAACAATTTAATTATAAGTGATTTTTTCTAGTTTTCCACTCAAGTTATTTTATCTCATTTTCATAAATACTACTTGAGGTGTGTTATAAAGGGTTTCCCAATCTTGTTTTAATAATCACCTTTTTAGCGGAAATTTAAAAAACAGTTACTCCCTTTATTATACATTGCCCTTTTACTAATTAATTACCTATTTACTTTTTCACCTACTTATCATTAATTGAAGCTGATATCAAGAATCGTTCTCAAGGGGGTGATATTACTAATTTTAAGAAACCCTGTTTAATAAAATTGTGTTGTTGTAGTTGAGTCAGTTGAGGTACAAAAAAAAACAGAAGAACAAAACATACTAGTTATAAGAGATTAATTAATTTTTATAGCATTGTTTTAGATTTGTATTATAAAAAGTTAAGTTTCTAAATAAAGTATACCGAATAGTTTTATTAAAAAATAAACCTATAAATAAAGATAAAGGTTTTATTTATGGAAAAAATAAAACTTTTATATATACTAACGTCATATCTTTTACATGCAGGTTTATTTTTATTTAAAGGTAATATTATTAAGCACAAAAAAATTTAAAAAAAAATTAAATTTTTTTTTAGTTTATCAAAAAAGAAGAAAAACTATTTAAAAAGTCTAAATTTTTTTCAACTCAACAAGACCTTTATGCAAAATAATGTAACAAACTAATCCGTTCTAAATATGTAGTATTGACCTAGCAATACATAAATTTTATATGAATTTTTTTAATTTATCTATTTTTACAGCTGGAACTTGGCTGTCAGTCCGCTACTGCCTTGCCTACTTGTCCTTCTTCGGGTTTGTCAATGTGTACGCGTTGCGAGCGAACATGAGTGTGGCGATCCTGTCCATGGTCAACACGACGTACCAGCAGCAACATTCAAACACATCGGTGGCCACCAGCAGCTGCGCTCACAATGCGCAGCCAGATCTAAAAGCTGTTGTGAGTTTTTAACTGTTTGAAAAAAATTTTTTTCTCAAAATAAACCTTAACAGTGTAGAACTTTTGGTTTTTTGACTGCATACTTTGCATGAATTAAAAAAAAATTAAAACTTTATGTAGTATTTCATAAGCAAAATATTAATTAATACTTGGATCTTTTAAAGTAATAAAACTCAGTATCAATTTTTTTATGAAAAATTTTAACAGTGGTGACTTTCATTAAAATTTATAAATTAAGTAAAGTTATATTTTTAATAAACTTAATTATTAAAAAATGTGAAAGAATAAGTTTAATCAAACTTTTGTAGGTTTATACTTCGATAAAAATATTTCATTTTTTTACTAATTAAAAAAAACTTTTAAGTTTTATAATTTGTTTTCTAATTTTTTTCAGTATTTTTTTAGAACAAAAAACATAAATTTAAAACATAGTTTTAAAAACCTGAAAGTAGTTGTTGTATTATTTGGTGTTATTATGTTACATGATTGTTTTTTGTTGCATAAGTTAAAACATTTAAATAATAAAAAGATTTAAAAATAAAAAGTCATAGGATGGTGAGTTTGACTGGGACGAAAAGCAACAAGGACTGGTTCTTGGTTCATTTTTCTACGGCTACATTTTCACTCAGATACCTGGAGGGTATCTAGCTGGAAAGTTTGTGCAGATTGTTGCCGTTTTCTATTGACATAGTTATTGAGTGATGTTTAAAAGCACATATAGTAAAAAAATGATGAAAAATGTCCATCTAGACTGCGTGTTTGATTTTATACAAATTTAAAGCTTTCTAATAAATATAAGACAACATTTAACTTAACCAAACTTTAGTTCATGATATCAAGGATCAATTAAGTTCATTTGAAAAATGCCATATTTTTCGTGTATATTTCAGCTAAACTGTTTCCGGAGTATCAAAAAACAATCTTTAGCCAACAAGCTGTTATCATTCTAAGTATTGAAACTTCACAGAGCGTTCAAAGTATCACAAGTATTTACTTCACATGTAAACACAGATTCGGCAGCAAGTACTTGTTCGGGCTGGGAGTGCTGTGCACTTCCGTGTTGACCCTCCTCACTCCGCTTGCCGCCAGGACTTCTTACGACCTGCTCATCGCTCTTCGCGTCGTCGAGGGTTTGGGAGAAGTTTGAACTCTTTATATTTTATTGAGTTTTTGAGATTTTTTTTGAGACAGTATTGTTGTTTAAATGCCATAATCGTTTTCAAATGTTTTTCTTATATTACCAGAGTTTCTACAAGTTTCAATTCTTTGTTTACCTCCTTCTAATATTTTGTTTATGTTTTATATGATAGTTTAATTACTGCCTATCAATTAAGATATTTTTTATGTGAGACTAATTTTAATTTTTATTTTATTTAGATTTTATTTGATCAAAAACTATATAATCTTTTGAAGTTAAACTTTTTTTTAAATAAATATACTTAAAAAATACTTATTGTTATATTCAGACAGTTACTGAATTTGACTCCTGAGCAAACTATCTAACTGTGATTCTTAGTTAAACAAAATATACAAATATTATATGAATCTAGTTTACAACAAACACAGGGAGTCACCTTCCCGGCGATGCACGCAATGTGGGGCCGATGGGCGCCACCTATTGAGAGATCCTTCCTCATTTCGGTCACTTACGCGGGAACCCATTTTGGCACGGTGATTTCCCAGTCGGTATCGGGTGTTCTCTGCTCCTCAGATTTCCTTGGCGGCTGGCCCTCCGTGTTCTACGTGTTTGGTATTTTCGTTGATAATTTTATTTTAGTTAAGTTGTAAATTAAAAGAATGTTATTATTTAGTTGTATTATCATTGTTTTATATTTTGTAGTCTTAACTCATCAAATAACTATAAATAAAAAGTTTGTTCAAAATTTCTTAGTTTTTGAATTGGAGTTTGCTAAAATTTAATTTATTTGTAACACTTAAAGCAGTTTATTTTTTACACAGATGGAGTTAGAAGAAAGTAAATAACAATTAATTTGTTTTGTTCTTGAAAAAGAATTTATGTACCAGAAATAAAATTTTAATTAAAGATATGTATTTGTGAAAATAGAAAAATAAACACCCAAACAATGTTGAACATTTCAACAGGCGGCCTCGGTGTGCTGTGGTGCCTCTTGTGGTTCAAATTCGCACACAGCTCGCCCCAGGATCACCCGCGGATCAGCAAGGAAGAGCTGGAGTTCATCAACCAGAACGTTCCTCCCGTAAGATTTTGTTTGTAAATAGTATTGTGTGTAAGTCAGTTTTTTGTAATTGTATTTAAAAATTAGATTTTATCTGTCCTAATCACACACACTTAACATTAGGCTAGTCTACTAAAATAAAACTAACGCAATAGTTTTAAGGAAAAGAAAAACTTTTTGAAAAGAAAATCATAAGTTTGTTTAGAATTGATTTCGATTAAGTAGAAATAGCTCGTTATTAACAACAACCGTATGAAGTGTTTTCATATTGAATGTTACAACTGAAGAAAGTTTGCGATACTTTTTCAACACACCTCTGTTGTAATTTGTAATTGTATTTGAATTTTAGATATGCAAAGAAGGCTCCACACCATGGAAGGAAATTTTAACGTCCGGGCCTGTTTGGGCGCTATCAATAGCGTACATGACCAACAACTGGGGCTTCTACACCCTTCTGACCTGCCTCCCAAAATTTCTCAAGGACATACTGCAGTTCGACGTGGCAAAGGTTGAAACTGTTTGAGTTACAAAATTGGCCTTTGAAATAGTTGTTTTGCATTGACTTTTAAAGTGTTTAATCTGTGTGAAAAATTTATATTTTGAATTTTTATATTTTCTTAGCTGACGTATTCTTTGAAAGCACTCTTTAGAACTTAACTTTTATACTTTCTTTATATGGTTTAATTTTATCATACTACTTTGCTCTAAATTAAATTTGAACCAACTATTCTGTAGTTTTGTAATAAATTCATTTCAAGAGTGGATTCGTGGCTTCTCTGCCCTACCTTGTCATGTGGTTCATGGTCAATGTTGTCGCGGTTTTGGCAGATTTCGTGAGAGGAAACGGATACCTCAACACGACTCAAACTAGAAAGGCTTTCAGTTCAGTTGGTGAGTTTAATATGATAATTATATATTTTAATTAAATAGCAGTAAGTTAATATAAAATTTCTCACTACATGAACTTTGAATAGTTAGAATATACACCTTTAGTTGATTCCGTTCGTATTTGTAATTATAACTTTAACTGCAGTGGTTCCATTAGGTTTTTTAAAAACACATAAATACAAAAACAGATTTAAAATACTTATAATAAATTTAGTAAAAAACATTACTATTTAATAAAGTAACATTTAAAGTAGTGATGTAATAAAAAATGTTTACTTACTAAGAATGACTCAAAGTTGTTTACGATTAGAAATTGTCACGCTTGTTTATAGCTTCAGTTTAAGATATAATGTTTTTTTATTAATGAAACAGTAATGGTCCCATTTATACTTTAAACAATTATTATCCTTCTGTACACATTGTGCAGTTACACATGTTAAATTTCTTGGTTTTTATAAATTTTTTAATTATAAAATTTAATAAAAGGTATGTACTTTTTATTTGTAATTTACAATATACAGTTAGGGTGCTTATGAAAATGCATATTTAAGTTTTTAGCTTGAAAAATCTTATACTTGACAAATATCACAAAAACGCCTTGAGCACAATTTTAGCACATTTAAAAAACATTTTTAAAAAGCAATTTTTGATTCTCTGAAACAACCCCAATGTAAACTGTATCCGATCTAAAAAATGTGACCTATAAACTTTCATCTTGTTTTTTTTATATGTGGAAATTACCACCAAAAAAACTTTGTGCAAAATTTAAGACTATTTGAAAAAACTTTTACAGAAACTATACTATCTTCAAACTTTCCAAAGTTTAACTATACTTGAAAAAAAAGATAAATTAAGCAACAGTGTTTTTGTTGAAACAAGTAAACTTCTTATAAACTAAAGGGCACAATGATTTCTTTTTTCATTTGTAAATTATTCTCAGAGGTCCCGTTGAAGAGACCGAAAACTTAATTTTGTCAGAAAGAAACTTTTTAACATTACGATTACATTACACTTTCATGTAAGATTATCCCTAGCGCAAAAAACATTACTAAATAGTGATTATTAAGTTTTTCACAGAAATATCATGCTTATGTTATATTTTCCCCAGGACTCTTCGGTTGCGGTTTCTTTCTGGTTCTTGTGCCGTTCGTGGGATGCGATCCGGTGCTCGCTGTTGCCCTCTTGTGTCTTGCCTGCGGGGTGAACGCCTTCACTGCCGGTGGTTTCAGCCCCAACCATGTAGATCTGTCCTGCAGGTTCGTTACACGTCATAATGTTGTTTTGTTACGTCAAAATGTGGTTGTGTTGCTTTGCGTTCGAAACTGATTGGAGGTGAGGAATACAGATATACAAAAATCTTTGAAAAAAAAAAAGTTGTTTAAGTCAGTTTAGTGGAGAAAGTTGAAACATATTATTTAGAAAAATTTTCCAAATTTGTATACTATTGTATTTTAAATTTTAGCCTATAATTTATTAATCAATGTGAAATCTAATATTGTACTTTTTTTTTATTAAACTGGTATGATGTATATGTTGATAACATAAAAGGTAAGAAATTACTATTATTTTTCCATATTTGTAAAAAAATTATATAAATAATATTTATACTAGTTATTTTTGAATAAATTTTCTGATTTTTGTTAGTACTAACTTTTTATTTAGAAACTATATTTACTAATTTTATATAGATAAGAGTAGCTGTTTATAGTAATACTAGTATTATACATAACTTATTTTGAGGCAAACTACACATAATAAACATAATTTAGAAAAAAGATTATTCTTATGAATAACATTACTTTATTCTAAAATTATTTTGTAAACTGTTTTAAATCTTAAATAAAACTTAATAGTTAATTTCAAGCTGTCTTTAAAATAACTGATAACTCAATAGTATTAGGAAATGTTGTATAGTAAAGGATAATTAAATAAATATTTGAATTCAATCTCCAAGTATTACTGTAGATGTATTTTATGTTTTTTAATAAAAGTACGTATAAATGAAAAATAGTTTTGTAGTTTTGTAAAAGATACTTAAATCTTAAAAAAAACTTCTAGTTCATTTATAAAATTTCCTTTAAAAGATTATCAATTAATTTTTTATGTAGTTGTCAAAAACTATATAACTCAACTGCCAAGTTCATATTTTTTTAATTTGTAACTAAAGTTTTTTATAAACTGCTTTAAAAAACAAAATAAAAAGTATTGTAGCTTTATATTTTAAAAGTATTTTGATAATTTGATAAGTTTAAAAGTTTAACGTTTAAAAACATTTCTTATTTGTTCAGCAGTTAAAATTTTATTTTTTATTTGTTAGTATTTCTACATAATGAAATTAGTTACACCACTTAAACGAAACAATTTACAATTTGTTGTGAAATTTATTGCCTAAATTAATAACACTTCTACAAATATTTATTTGTTTTAGTTTTATTTTGACCTACTTTTTGAGGTTTAACTGTAAAGTACATAAGTTTTAACAATTACAACATAACGTAATTGTTTGGTGCAATGTTACTTGAATTTCGGATATCAGAATTACCTTTCAAACGTTTTTGTGTAAATAAAATCCCTTTGAATACAACAATTTTTGAAATTTACACACAAACCATACAAAATTTATAAGCAAAATAACATTATGTACAACTTAAAATTGGGTATATTTGAAATCTAGCTTGGTAAAGAAACCTTTGAAATTGGTAATGCTAACAAAAAATCTCAAACAAACAAAAGATCATCAGAAACCTAAGACTATGTGAAGTATTAAGCACAAATTTAGTTAAAATTAAAAATATGTTTTTAAACAACATTAAGAAACTAGTTACTTGATTGATCAAACATTTTAAATAGTGTGCCTTCTTAAAACTATGTAGTTTTAAATTTTAACAATGTAAAACAAACTTATAAGCTAGGGTTAGTGAAAAATAGGCAATCATTGTTTTGGTAATTATTTTTTTTCATTATTTTTATAAGAATGCTAAGCTTGATTCTTCCTGAAGTAAAGTTTACAAAACTTGCAAAATCTAGTAAAGAAAAACAAAAAATTCTTATCTAGTTTAAAAATAAGTCAAAGCTGTAATCGATAAAACGACAGTATCAGTTGCTTATTTTGATTGACGACCCTTTTTTATTTGATTAAATTTTTAAAAAATTCCCATAAATTTATTAATTTTAGATATAGTTGTTTGACTTAAATAACTTAATTGAGTTGTGATAACTCTTAATGTTTATTATATTTGTTAAATAGTTAATCATATTTTAGTTTTACTCGTGTTTTAAAATAAAGTATTTAAATTTCTAATAAGATAAAGTAAGTTTATAAAAGTAACTACACATAAACTGTTTCGCCAAAAATACATTCAATATGAAAGGCACTTTTGATTTTTAGCCTAAAAATTGGGCGATTTAGTCGCTAAATTAGACATAACTTGCTCTAAGTGTTACTTTTATTATATTTCTCCTAGTGTACATAACTTAAACATTTTGAGTTTAGTATAATTTTTTTTGTTGGTTTTACAGTTAGGATGTTGAACAACAAAAATTTCTGTAATTTAGTTAGACTCTAGTTTTATTAACTTTGTCTTCTTAGAACTTTTTCTGCTTTCAAATTGTTTCAGTTTTGTTTATTAAAGTCGTAATGTTTTTTTTCCATGCAATTAGTGTTATCAAGTAATCTGTAAGGTTATTAATACTATGTAGTAATGATTTAGGTTTCTAAATATAGTAGAGAGTAAGTAAAATTTAAATACTAACTGGATTAATTAATTGATTTTATAGCTTTTTTTTATCCGTGTTTATTTGTTTTAATCAATATAAACGCAAATGTAAATAAACAAATAAGCTAGTTTGTTTGAATAAACGTTAATATATATAAATATTGACAGCAAACAAAACAGTGTTGTTTATTTACACTATGTTAAAATACTTTTTGAATATAATTACTAATATTTAAATGTAAACAATAATAGAATCGTAGTAAAATTTACTTATAAAGTTTATGTCTAGTTTTATATTTTAATGTAATTGTAAAAATAGTTGATGTTACTAAAATTTGATTATATTTTCAAAGTCAATATTAGTTTTACATACTCGTTTAACTTTGCAAAAACAATTAATCTTTTAAACATTTTTTTCAGATATTCAGGAATTTTAATGGGTCTCTCCAACAGTTTTGGAACAATTTCAGGGTTTCTAGCTCCGTTAGTTGTAGGCGCCCTTATTGAAAATAATGTGAGTTGTTTATTTAAGTCGGTATTTTCAAAATTCAATTTTCTTCAGTCACTGTCATTATTCTGAATCTAACGTAAGGGTTCCGGACTTATTAAAAAGACGAGAAATGCAATAACAAAATGATATATGTATATGTTAACAAATTAAAATAGTTTGTTTAAGTACATCTTTATTTACATTTACGATGTTTAGTTATCAGTATTAAAATTTTAATGAAGCTTTAAAAATAAGTTAAACAAAAGTTAGTCAATGTAAATTTTTAATTTATTTAGATTTTAGTATCTTTTGCAAGAATGGACTTCAAGTTTGTTAATTAAAAAGTTAAAAATGATTTGTTGTCTAAATTACAAAACAAAAGCAAATGTTTAATTACCTTTTTTTTTTTAGTTTTAATAACTAGTATATATTGTGTTGCTTAAATAAGTTTTGATCATAAATATTTGTTGTTATAATTTTTATATTTTACTTATAAATATAAACTTATTTGGTTTCGTTTGTATATTTTTTAGTAACATGAAACTTTATTATTTGATCAAGTAAATTTTGCTGGTTTAATATATGTTATAAATTAAGCTTTATAAATTAAAATTATTATAAAAGTGTTAAATAACATAAAACATTCTTTATTACCAGCTGAAAAAATACAAAAATTAATTAAAGAAAATTAGTATTATTGCACCACAGATTTACTTTTTAAAAACTAAATGAAAATAAGATAAAATGTTGACTATAAAAATGTAGTTGAAAAAAAAATCATTAACAATAGTTTGTAGGGGTGACAAAATAAAATTCTGGTACGATAAATTAAAACGTTAATACATGGCATTCATAAAACGTAATAAACGCTTTTGATATCCTTATAAATAGTGTATTAATTTTGTTTGGTGATTTACTTCAGTTGTTGAAGTTTTCACATTAGCTAGCTTTAGGTAAGATGTTAAGACTTCTTTTCTCTAATATTCAATTAAAAGCTAATTAAACGATTTTTAACAATAAAATAATAATTTATTTTAATATGAACAATTACGCTCGTAGTGTTCTATAGCTTTATAGTTATCAAAACATTTTTTTAATCTACCAATTTCCAGCAGCTTCTAAAAGTTTTGCTTTACAAACAAACAAGTATCAGCTAATGTACACGCTTTATATGGTAACTAAACTTATTGCCTGCAGAACACAAGGGAACAGTGGCAACTGATATTCATGATAGCGTCCGTGGTGTACTCGGTAGGAGCTGTTTTTTACTTGTTGCTCGCCAGTGGGGAAACGCAACCCTTCAACCAAAACTACAAGCAACTAGTCTCAATTGAGAGCAGTCATTCGAGTTCCGCCTGATGAATTTTTTGGTCAAGTTGATAAATGTGCAATTTGTTTTAGATACTAACTAAACACTGTTTTTTCAATGTTAAAAAGCCATAAAGTTACAAAACTACCAATACTTTTTTTTTTAATAATTTTTCGAAATCTTTGTTTTGAAATTAGTACTTTTGTTTTTAAATCATTAAAGATAACTTATATTTGAAAATGTACCGATTTTTTTTGCTATAACACATGGAATATTCACAATTGCAAAAGTTTAACTTTTTTAATTGCTAGACTTTTTTTTTCAGAAAAAATTAGCAAGCGTATTTAAACTATTTAGTACTAAAGTATTCTTTTAGTTGAAAAAATTCAGACTAATTAATATTATTTGTAAACATTTATACAATTTCTTTACTGTTGCTAGTAAGGCTAGGTTAGTTTTTTTTTCAACTATGTCTTTTTTTTCTAAACATGAAAAACTAAATAATCATTTTTGAAACATTTAAAATTTTAAATATATAAAGTAACAAAAAAGAGTCAATATACAAAAAGAAATTTTTATAAAGTTATTTAAGGAAATAAGCAAATTTATTGTTTACCTTTTAATTATGTAAATTTTTTATAAAGGAATAAGTTATGATTGATATATCACTTTAATACTCCAATTTTTATTTTCTATTTTTTATGTGTTTTAAATTAAATTAATCAATTTCCTTTTAACTTGTTCTGTTTATTTACACTATTCTAATTTTTAATAAATTTGTTGCTATTTTTTTGACTAAAAACAAGCTTAGATTTTGTTCATGTTTGGTTTCTAGTTTTCAAAATTAAATCAATTTAATCTTATATGTGTGTTTTGTGATATTCGTAACTGCAGAAACTATTTTCCAGCTTAAAAATAAATACCAAATTTATTTTGAATAAAGAAAAACACAAAGATAATGTGGTTAAAGAAAAACTATCTTATTAGTTTGGATTAAAAGTAAGTGAGTTTTTAACTAAAAAATAAATAGCTACTAAAAATTACTTACATATAAAAAACCCTACATTAGACATAGACAGAACTTAATTTTAAAAAGATTTGACTAAAGTATTTGTATCAACTTTTTATTTTAAACTTTAAGAATAAGTCCTGAACTCAAACTTATAAAAATAATTTAACATTAGTACATTTTTTTTTAAATTCAGTTAAATTGAAACGTTAAATTTTTTTTTATTGCAGTTTTATTTAAAACGAAGAACAACTTAAAAAAAGTGCTGATAAAAATGTTTGTTTAAAAAAGTACATTTTAAGAACAACATGCGTATATTTTTTTATTAAATGACAAAAAAGCGCTTAAAAAGTGTTTTCTAAGGACCTGGTGTACAAAAAATCCTTCGATTATCGCGTCATACAACACGGATACAGTTTTATATCTTGTCAAGGACGGATGAGTAATAATTTTCATTTTTTAGAAGTGGATTACAAAACTAACAATTTTTTTTTATTAAAAAATGTACTATACTTTTTTAATATCGTGATTGCCATAATACCAAAGTGGTTGCTTTTAAAAAGAATTTTGTCACAAAAGCTTAAGAATAAAACTATTATAAAATCAAAAGTATTTTTTTTTACTTTTCTAACTTAAGCTATTTTCAATTGTACTTCAATACTTACTTAATCGTAACGCAAAGTTTGATAGATTTTATGTGCTAAAAGTCTCTAAAAACATGTTTTGCTAGCGTTTACATCGTAGCTCAGTTTGAAGAAAAAGGCCCCTTAAGGCTTGTTGTTGATCACTCAGAAAGAGAGATTCCCCTCCACTGTTGCCTTGACAACAGCAGAACAGTCATTACGACATTCAGCAAGCTGAAGTCATTTTCCTGCTCAGAGAACCACTCCACAATTCATCATCGTGAGAGGTTGACCGTCATTGTTAAATAACGTTCGTGAGACACACACTTTAGAAATGATCCCTAAAAGTATGATCTTGACTGTACAAAGTTGAGCAACTCAACATATTCTGTTGCAGCAATCTACAGTTTGTTGCTATGCATTGTGACGTCATACAGCAATAGAACTCTCGTATGACGTAAAAACGAGAGTAGCTTTCAAAACTAAGTTTTTCAGGTCGGCTGCAGTTGTTAGATTTTATAAATTTTACAATTATGACATTATGCAAATGAAGTAAAGTAATAATAAAGCATTATATTAATAACATCAAAACCCTATTCCTAACGATTTTTACCCAAAAACAAAAAATAATTATTAATTAAAAGT
Organism: Thalia democratica; assembly: GCF_965202585.1. Classification (NCBI taxonomy): domain Eukaryota; kingdom Metazoa; phylum Chordata; class Thaliacea; order Salpida; family Salpidae; genus Thalia; species Thalia democratica. Next base: position 20,753,714 of record NC_139173.1, on the reverse strand, counting down.
AAGTAAAATATCAGCCAATCAGAAGAGCTTTAGGTTTGCAGCCGACAGAAACTTTTCAAACTACCTAGCTTCTTATAGCTATATATATATTTATAATGTTTTTTTGTTTCCTTGTACGAAGTACTAAAAAGCCTGTGGTCTTTGACTGATATACAATCTATAAATAATTTTTGTATACTTTAAAACTCTAAAGATATTTTCTTGTTAAAGGCTTTTCAATAAAACTTTAAAAATATACAAAAATAGTTAAAACTAGAAAAGGTCACCCAAGCGTTTTTTGTTAAAAATGTAATGATTAGGGAATGAAAAACTAAATAATAAAAAACTAACTAATATATTTGGCTATTGTAAAAAAACATAATAAAATCTATTTTATAACCAAGTTTTTTTTTTCTCTGTTTAGATTTCTTAAAGTATTTTGTATTTTACAAGGATATAATTCATGTTAAGTAAAAAAAGTTTTAGTTGTTATTACTACAGTATATAGTTACTAATTAGAATAATAGAGTTTTTAACACAAAAATATATAGCTACTAAAAACTACTTACATATAAAAAACCCTACATTAGACATAGACAGAATATAATTTAAAAATATTTGACTAAAGTATTTGTATTAACTTTTTATTTTAAACTTTAAGAATAAGTCCTGAAATCAAGCTTGTAAAATTTTTTAACATCAGTACATTTTTTTGAATTCAGTTAAATTGAAACGTTAGAATTTTTTCATTACAGTTTCATTTAAAACCAAAAACAATATAAAAAAAGTGCTGATAAAAGTTTTTGTTTAAAAAAGTACATTTTAAGAACAACATGTGTATAATTTTTTTATTAAATGACAAAAAAGCGCTTAAAAAGTGTTTTCTAAGGACCTGGTGCACAAAGAATCCTTCGATTATCGAGTTATACAACACGGATACAGTTTTATGTCTTGTCAAGGACGGACGTGTAGTAATTTTCATTTTTTAGAAGTGGATTATAAAACTAACAGTTTTTTTTTATTGAAAAATGTACTATACTTTTTTAACATCGTGATTGTCATAATACCTAAGTGGTTAGAGGTTGCTTTTATAACAAATTTGTCACAAAAGCTTAAGAATAAAACTTTTATAAAATCAAAAGTAGTTTTTTTTTTCTAACTTAAATTATTTTCAATTATACTTCAATACTTACTTAATCGTAACGCAACATTTGATAGATTTTATTGTGCTAAAAATCTGTAAAAAAATGTTTTGCTAGTGTTTTCGTCGTTGCTTAGTTTGAAGAAAAAAGCCCCTCAAGGCTTGATGTTGATCACTCAGAAGGAGAGATTCCCCTCCACTGTTGCCTTGACAACAGTGGAACAGTCATTACGACATTCAGCAAGCTGAAGTCATTTTCCTGCTCAGAGAACCGCTCTACAATTCATCATCGTGAGAGGTTGACCGTCATTGTTAAATAACGTTCGTGAGACACACACTTTAGAAATGATCCCTAAAAGTATGATCTTAACACTACAGCGTTGAGCAACTTAACCTATTCTGATGCAGCAATTTACAGTTTGTTAGTATGCGTTGTGACGTCATACAGCAATAGAACTCTTGTATGACGTAAAAACGAGAGTGGCTTTTTAAACTAAGTTTTTCAGGTCGGCTGCAGTTGTAAGATTTTATAAATTTTAAAATTATGACATTATGCAAATGAAGTAAAGTAATAATAAAGCATTATATTAACAACATCAAAACCCTATTCCTAACCATTTTTACCCAAAATATAAAAAAAATCAAAAATTAATTATTAATTAAAAGTAAGTAAAATATCAGCCAATCAGAAGAGCTTTAGGTTTGCAGCCGACAGAAACTTTTCAATTTACCTAGCTTCTTTTAGCTATATATATATATATATTTATAATGTTTTGTTGTTTCCTTGTACGAAGTACTAAAAAGCCTGTGGTCTTTGACTGATACATAATCTATAAATACTTTTTGTATAATTTAAAATTCTAAATATATTTTCTTAATATAGTTATAATTTTGTTATAGACTTTTAAATAAAACTTTAAAAATTTACAAAAATCACCAAAGCGTTTTATTGTTAAAAATGTTATGATTAGGGAATGAAAAACTAAATAATAAAAAACTAACTAATATATTTGGCTATTGTAAAAAAACATAATAAAATTTATTTTATAACCAAGTTTTTTTTTCTCTGTTTAGATTTTTTAAAGTATTTTGTATTTTACAAGGATATAATTCATGTTAAGTAAAAAAACGTTTTAGTTGTTATTACTACAGTATATAGTTACTAATTAGAATAATAGAGTTTTTAACACAAAAATATATAGCTACTAAAAACTACTTACATATAAAAAACCCTACATTAGACATAGACAGAATATAATTTAAAAATATTTGACTAAAGTATTTGTATTAACTTTTTATTTTAAACTTTAAGAATAAGTCCTGAAATCAAGCTTGTAAAATTTTTTAACATCAGTACATTTTTTTGAATTCAGTTAAATTGAAACGTTAGAATTTTTTCATTACAGTTTCATTTAAAACCAAAAACAATATAAAAAAAGTGCTGATAAAAGTTTTTGTTTAAAAAAGTACATTTTAAGAACAACATGTGTATAATTTTTTTATTAAATGACAAAAAAGCGCTTAAAAAGTGTTTTCTAAGGACCTGGTGCACAAAGAATCCTTCGATTATCGAGTTATACAACACGGATACAGTTTTATGTCTTGTCAAGGACGGACGTGTAGTAATTTTCATTTTTTAGAAGTGGATTATAAAACTAACAGTTTTTTTTTATTGAAAAATGTACTATACTTTTTTAACATCGTGATTGTCATAATACCTAAGTGGTTAGAGGTTGCTTTTATAACAAATTTGTCACAAAAGCTTAAGAATAAAACTTTTATAAAATCAAAAGTAGTTTTTTTTTTCTAACTTAAATTATTTTCAATTATACTTCAATACTTACTTAATCGTAACGCAACATTTGATAGATTTTATTGTGCTAAAAATCTGTAAAAAAATGTTTTGCTAGTGTTTTCGTCGTTGCTTAGTTTGAAGAAAAAAGCCCCTCAAGGCTTGATGTTGATCACTCAGAAGGAGAGATTCCCCTCCACTGTTGCCTTGACAACAGTGGAACAGTCATTACGACATTCAGCAAGCTGAAGTCATTTTCCTGCTCAGAGAACCGCTCTACAATTCATCATCGTGAGAGGTTGACCGTCATTGTTAAATAACGTTCGTGAGACACACACTTTAGAAATGATCCCTAAAAGTATGATATTGACTGTACAAAGTTGAGCAACTCGACCTATTCTGATGCAGCAATTTACAGTTTGTTAGTATGCGTTGTGACGTCATACAGCAATAGAACTCTTGTATGACGTAAAAACGAGAGTGGCTTTTTAAACTAAGTTTTTCAGGTCGGCTGCAGTTGTAAGATTTTATAAATTTTAAAATTATGACATTATGCAAATGAAGTAAAGTAACAATAAAGCATTATATTAACAACATCTAAACCCTATTCCTAACCATTTTTACCCAAAATATAAAAAAAATCAAAAATTAATTATTAATTAAAAGTAAGTAAAATATCAGCCAATCAGAAGAGCTTTAGGTTTGCAGCCGACAGAAACTTTTCAATTTACCTAGCTTCTTTTAGCTATATATATATATATATTTATAATGTTTTGTTGTTTCCTTGTACGAAGTACTAAAAAGCCTGTGGTCTTTGACTGATACATAATCTATAAATAATTTTTGTATAATTAAAAATTCTAAACATATTTTCTTAATATAGTTATAATTTTGTTATAGGCTTTTTAATAAAACTTTAAAAATATACAAAATCACCAAAGCGTTTTATTGTTAAAAATGTAATGATTAGGGAATGAAAAACTAAATAATAAAAAACTAACTAATATATTTGGCTATTGTAAAAAACATAATAAAATTTTCTTTATAACCAAGTTTTTTTTTTCTCTGTTTAGATTTCTTAAATTATTTTGTATTTTACAAGGATATAATTCATGTTAAGTAAAAAAAGTTTTAGTTGTTATTACTACAGTATATAGTTACTAATTAGAATAATAGAGTTTTTAACACAAAAATATATAGCTACTAAAAACTACTTACATATAAAAAACCCTACATTAGACATAGACAGAATATAATTTAAAAATATTTGACTAAAGTATTTGTATTAACTTTTTATTTTAAACTTTAAGAATAAGTCCTGAAATCAAACTTGTAAAATTTTTTAACATCAGTACATTTTTTTGAATTCAGTTAAATTGAAACGTTAGAATTTTTTCATTACAGTTTCATTTAAAACCAAGAACAATATAAAAAAAGTGCTGATAAAATTTTTTGTTTAAAAAAGTACATTTTAAGAACAACATGTGTATAATTTTTTTATTAAATGACAAAAACGCGCTTAAAAAGTGTTTTCTAAGGACCTGGTGCACAAAAAATCCTTCGATTATCGAGTTATACAACACGGATACAGTTTTATGTCTTGTCAAGGACGGACGTGTAGTAATTTTCATTTTTTAGAAGTGGATTATAAAACTAACTTTTTTTTTTATTGAAAAATGTACTATACTTTTTTAACATCGTGATTGTCATAATACCTAAGTGGTTAGAGGTTGCTTTTATAAAAAAATTTGTCACAAAAGCTTAAGAATAAAACTTTTATAAAATCAAAAGTAGTTTTTTTTTCTAACTTAAATTATTTTCAATTATAATTCAATAGTTACTTAATCGTAACGCAACGTTTGATAGATTTTATTGTGCTAAAAATCTGTAAAAACATGTTTTGCTAGTGTTTTCGTCGTAGCTTAGTTTGAAGAAAAAAGCCCCTCAAGGCTTGTTGTTGATCACTCAGAAAGAGAGATTCCCCTCCACTGTTGCCTTGACAACAGCAGAACAGTCATTACGACATTCAGCAAGCTGAAGTCATTTTCCTGCTCAGAGAACCGCTCCACAACTCATCATCGTGAGAGGTTGACCGTCATTGTTAAATAACGTTCGTGAGACACACACTTTAGAAATGATCCCTAAAAGTATGATATTGACTGTACAAAGTTGAGCAACTCGACCTATTCTGATGCAGCAATTTACAGTTTGTTAGTATGCGTTGTGACGTCAAAAAGCAATAGAACTCTTGTATGACGTAAAAACGAGAGTAGCTTTCTAAACTAAGTTTTTCAGGTCGGCTGCAGTTGTAAGATTTTATAAATTTTAAAATTATGACATTATGCAAATGAAGTAAAGTAATAATAAAGCATTATATTAACAACATCTAAACCCTATTCCTAACCATTTTTACCCAAAATATAAAAAAAATCAAAAATTAATTATTAATTGAAAGTAAGTAAAATATCAGCCAATCAGAAGAGCTTTAGGTTTGCAGCCGACAGAAACTTTTCAATTTACCTAGCTTCTTTTAGCTATATATATATATATTTATAATGTTTTGTTAAGCTTTTGTACTAAAAAGCCTGTAGTCTTTGACTGATACATCATCTATAAATAATTTTTGTATAATTAAAAATTCTAAACATATTTTCTTAATATAGTTATAATTTTGTTATAGGCTTTTTAATAAAACTTTAAAAATATACAAAAATCACCAAAGCGTTTTATTGTTAAAAATGTAATGATTAGGGAATGAAAAACTAATTAGTAAAAAACTAACTAATATATTTGGCTATTGTAAAAAACATAATAAAATTTACTTTACAACCAAGTTTTTTTTTTCTCTGTTTAGATTTTTTAAAGTATTTTGTATTTTACAAGGATATAATTCATGTTAAGTAAAAAAAAAGTTTTAGTTGTTATTACTATAGTTTAAAGCAGTGATCGGCACAGTGTACACTGGTGCACACTAGTGTACATGAAATTTCTTTTAGGGTGCACGAGACTTTTGGGGTGCATGAAACTTATTTTGGGGTACATGAATATTTTTTTTCACGCAGAAACTAAATTAAAGATTTTTTTAATCTTTCTACACTTAAGACATATTCAATCTTGATATCTAATTGACCATTTTTTTGTTAATAAAACGACCATTTTTGTACTCTCCTAGTTCTTTTCTGTTACCTGATGTAAAAATTCTTCCACCCTTAGCCGCCCAAAGAAAAACCGAAGTGAGCAAATCTTATAGATTTTTAAAACAAAATGAAACGGTTAGTATTCTATTAATGTTTAATTTTATTAACTCTTATTGTTAAAAAGCGTTTTGCTACATTAAAATTCACTATACTAATCCGCTTAATCAACTGATATTTGACAAAAAAATTCAATTATATTTTACTTATAATAAAATTAAAGAATAGGAAGGGTCAATAACATCAGGGCTGTCACATACTTAGCTCTCTAAGAATAATCAAGTCTAGTTTTAAATCATGAAAAACCTAGACCAATTGAAGCTAGTTTTAATAAATTTACAAAAACTCAGCTTGACTGAGACTAATTATAAATTTATTAAAAATCTTGGGTTTATTTTGATATCTTTTAAAAATCTTCAACTGTTGCTTTACTTGAAATTTTTTAATTTGTAATTAATTATTGATATTTAAATAATTCAAGATCTATAAATGTCTAATTTTCATTGTAATTTAAATTAGTTTTTTGCTTATATATACCACTCTTTAAGGTTAGCTTTTGTACTAAGTCTAGTCTTTAGTCACTCAGGTTTACTTTCTGACTCAAAAAGTGGTTAACATGAAATAGTGTCAAACTTACTTGTTAAATTCGAAATACTAAAACTCTGGTTGTTGTAAAAATTAGATCATCGATATTAAAAGTTTATTGAAATGGATAGGGTAAACTGGTAAATTTAAAGTAAGCATGTAAAAATTAAGTGGGTGTTACCGAGTTATTAGTAAAAAAACGATTAAAAGTGTTTACATATTTTTAAACAATAGCGGCGCTAAAGAATGCGAATTGGGGTGCACAGAATTTTAATTTTATGATTTAGGGTTCACGGATTCGAAGTAGCGTGCCGACAACTGGTTTAAAGTTACTAATTCAAATTACTGTATTATTAATCGTCGAAAATTTATTATTAGCAAAGTTAAACACTTTTTTTTATCTTTTATTAACTTAAAACTGTTTCAATAAGTTTTTTGAAACTTTGAGTAGTTTCAAAAATTTTGATTCCTAAATTTAACAAAAAGTTTTTGTACTTTAACTGTTAGTTATTGATGTTTTAGTTTTAAATACTGAAAATATTTCGCAAAACATAAGTATTTAGAGAACAATTAAAACATTTTTGTCATAGTTTTGAACGCTGTTAACATATAATTTTAAAGAAATGATAAATTAAAATTTTTAAAAATAAAATATTATTTTAAGTACAGCTGTCATAAACTTTAAAATTATTAGCTTAAAATATAAGTTTGGAAACTAAAAAAATAGCTATTACGGTCTTGTTTATTGTAATTTTTATGTAGAAAATAAAGTTTAAACGGTTTTATTTAATAATTCATTTAATCTAATTTGAAGTTTTCAAGATATACATCTGAGAAAGTATAAAGTAAACGAGATGCAATTTTCCTTTTAATCTTTAAATATATTCAAATTTTTGGGTATACGAAGTTTGAAAATATTAAATATTTCAAAAGATAGTGTATATTAATTTTAATATCACTTTTTAATGTTTTGTTGTACTCTCATAATCTTTCTTTAATTGAACCTTTTCGTACATTTTTTTTTTGAAATTTGACTTAAAGTGTATTACAAAACTACCAGAAGAACTTTTATCATATAAATTAAAAATATTAACTACAGTTTGAATTATCACGATTGTATCGGCATCTACATGGTAATTACAGAAGGTTGCTATAATAAACTATGTAGTCAAAAGGTTTATTAAAGCTTGTTGTATAAGCTAATTGATTACATTTATGCAATCAAGATAAAATTAAACTATTTTTTCTCACTACTTCTTTTCAGTCGTCTAAATAAAAATATTATTAAAATTAGTAAAAAGAATACAATTTATACTATAATTAGTACCAAACCGCTTTTTTTTTGTATGTTTTTGTAAAGATGTATACACGTCTTAAATATACCGCATTTTAAATTTTTATTTTTTTTGTTTTTTTAACTTTTTTTCAAAAAATAAATTTTTAAGCTACCTACCAAAATAGTGCCTCCAAAGACCGCCATAAAAATATTTTTGATGAGTGAGATTAATTTGTAGGATAAGAAAGTTGTTTAACTTAACTAAGTATAGCAGTTCTATCTCCATACGTTTAAAACTTAGTAAGAAGTTTGTTTCAAGTATTAATATTTTATACTTCTCTATAGTATTTTATTAAACATAAAAATATCCAATATCAGATATGCAGATTAAACATTTTTTTAATGTATTAGTTTAATTCTAGCCACAGTTAAACGTATAAGTTAAGTTTTAGCTACATACTTAAACTAATACATACAAAATAGATATTTAAATGCTCAAAAAAGTGTTATCTATCTATTGTTGTACCTGTAGTTTTATAATTGAATGTGAATGAAAAACTATCGCAAACTATTTCCTTATTTACTTCGTTTTAAAACTACTTTTAGCATAATGAAAAAAAAAAGAAATACCTAAATACGGTATAAATAAAAAAGACACGTTTCTGCAAACACCGGTTTATTATTTAAAAAGTCACAAAATTATTAGCCCTGATTTGTGTTTCTTTGCTTCTATCTTCAAGTTGAAACCTAAAAATATAGCAAGTTTATTAAAAAAATAGACTGAGTTTAATAAACAATATATAAATCAGTAAGTAAGTACAAACCTAACAACGGAATTGACACGATTGAATGGTAGGCGGGCAGAAGTTCCATTTGCACATGAGCCTGAACGATGGAACGTGGAAGGTGACGGAGCACTTGTGACAGCAGCGGTAGTGCACGATCAACCTCGGCTCGTAATAGTGTTGGAAGTGATCGAACTTCTCAATGATGCTCTTCACCTTCACGTCGACGCAGTTCACGTAGTGCTTTCTCAAGTCCAGCATCATCTGGTTGGTGGTGTCTTTGCCGAAGACGCTGTAGAAGAACTTGTCGAAGGAGCACAAGTGGAAGCGAGCACGCTGTAAAAATATTAAATAAAATGTACAACTTTAAAGGTTGGCAAGAAAAAAGTCAGTGGTTTTATATTTGTGCATGATTATTTTAAGTATTAAAAAATATACTTTAGTTTTTTTTTTATTATTCAACAACAAACTAACGGTTGTCAAAGTTTTAATGAGGGCTTCGCGCTTGTGAACGCGTTTCTCAGCCACCGCCTTGATGTAAGCGTCGATTTTGCCCTGCCTTCCGGACATGCACTCGTGGAAGTTGGCCTTCAGCTTGTGGACGTACTGCTCGGAGTGAGCTTTCCATTGTGAAATGCGGACATGGACTCTCTCGTGAACGGTGGTGATTTGGTGGAGCATGCCTTGTTGGTGGTAATGGATCCAGTCCTTGGCTTGCGCTCTGAGCGCGTTGTGGTAGTTTATGACTTCAGCTTCAGTTGGTGGGCATCTGTAGTATGTAAAAGTTATTAAAAAGAAAACAAAGTCTCGCTTTAAACTTTTACTTTGTTGTAAAAAATTCTAACAAACATGGTAGATAAAACAAATCATATAATATTTAACTAAGTTTGAAATAAAAAATAATGTATTTAAGTTGCAATAAAAACCGGTTTTAAATTGAAATTAATTAACTATGAAAAGATGAAAACTAAATGGGTCCTTTTATTTCGTTAACAAAGTATAACTCGTATAAGAAGATTTTTTCATTTGGAAACAAACTATAAATCGACCATAGTTTTATATTAAAATAATAATTAAAACTACTTAAGTAAACTAAAAGTCTATTTATCCTTGTGCTTTTATAGAAAGACAATAGTTGAATGAAGATGTTTTTTTTCGTATTTATAAAACTTTAACTAAATTCGTTTTGTTAAAAACTGAGCACAGACCCGTTATATCCTTGAGGAATTCTGCAAACAATAATTTCTTCAAGACCACGCATAGCATAAATGCACCATTCTTCAACTTGTTTTCTCCATGATTTGTTTTTGAATTCGAGTTCTTTTGTGTAAACTTCGCATTGTTTGTGAACTTTTTCAATGTACTTTTCGTAGTGGAATTCGCCACCAGATTCTTGTTCCTCTAATTTTTTTAAATATTTGTAAAAGCTGTAAGGCTTAAGACTTGTTTGTAAAAAATGCATACTTTTTGTAGTGTTATGTTCGACGTAAAAAAAATTAATTCTAAAAAAAAGGTTACAAAAGTAAAGAATCAAAGAGTGATTTTTTACTGATAAAAAGTATACAAGTTTATGGTATTTGAATAGGTTTAGTAAAAAGTTTGTTTAAATACAGAAAGGTAAGCCGATTGTTTTTTTGCTTTCCTTGAGTCTTAGTAGTTTTTAAAAGCACAAATACTATATATAAAAATAACTAGACAAATTTATTTAACGTTGTTTAAAGCTAAAATAAGAAAACAGAAATAGTTTTATATTTCTGTAACACTTTACCCACAACGTACCCTTTGAGCAAGTTTTAAGAGTCTTGTAGCTACATCCATTCCAATCGGCAGAGAAAGCTCCAACAAAATGAAGGTTCATCGCACACTTTGGAACAGATGGCAAATGATCACTAAAAAATATATTAACAATGGTACTAACTTTATTTTTAATCTAATCAAACTTTCATTACCATGCTGAGTATTTTCTTGAGATGCTGTAGCATCCGTTTCTGAAGTAGCACACATAAGTGCATCTGTAGTTCTTTTCTACCATTTGGACTGCGTCCATGACTTTAGTGTGGAAAGCTTGCACCAATGTTTGATCGTATCTGACCATTTCCTCTTCCCATTGTCTCATAACTTCTTCGAATTCGCTTGGCATTGACTTACCAGCTACAAAATAGTTATATAGTTTCATATTAATTGTCGAACTTTTAAGCATTGTCCAGCTAAAATTTTTAAATTTATATTATACAGTTTTAGAAAATTGTATTTACCGTAAATTTTGGAGAAGATAAGTCTGACATAACGGGACTTCTTTGAACGGAGCTGTTCGAGTTTTTCCTTGTAAGTTTTGATGTATGTTTCAGCACGCTCGTTCATTTTTCCGTGGACACCGCCAACTTGGTGTTTACGCTTTTCAACACATTCTTTAAATCTGGTGTTATATATAATTTACTTTTAACTTGTATTGAGTAACAATGTTAACTAATTTAAAGTTTTTTTCAAAAAACTTTATACTATCCATACTCATTTTTAATAAATTTCTATATTTTTATTGTATATTTTTTATATTACTAACTGTTGAACAATCTGACGATGGTATTTCTCGATTCTTGCCATGATCTGGTGAACATGTTCGTTGAAGCGAGCAACAGCCTGTCTTCTGTATCCTTCCAATTCGGCGGCGTATCTTCCCGATCTGCCTTCAAGCTCGGTGTACGCGCAGCCGGTGGCGTGTCTGTAATAATCTCTGAAAACGCAAACGTATTGGTAGTTCAGTTCGTAGAGCATCTTGATCCAGCCCTGCTGTGGATGCATGAGTTCTGTGTAGATTTGCTGTCTGACCTTCAGCAGTCTGCCTTCAATTTCTTTCAAGCGGACATCAGACTGGTCCTCTGTATAAATGTTATTAAAGTATAACTGGCATTAAGATTGTCCACTACTTTCTACTGTGTAAAATATAAATTCTTTAAATTTTCTATAAGTGCAGTAATTTAAAACTACGAATAATTAAAAACATGCTTAATTACCCTTACTAAGCAATATTAGTATTAATATTTGTAACTTTCAAAACGTTTTAAGTTTATTTAATACAAGTTCTTACCAGCTTCACAGCCTTTTGGTGTCAAACATTTTGGGAACTCGCAAAGGATGCTTCTGTAGAAGTGACCTTGGCACCACGCTCTGTTGAAGTTGACTCTGTAGTTGTAGTAGCTTTGGTGCGGAACAACACAGAAGTTTTGACGGCACCAGTAATCGTAGTTTGGTATGTTGAAACTAGCAGCTTGGGATGCCTGTTTAAAAGTTTTCAATAGATAAAGTAGAAGAATAATCATAATTCAAAAACTTACAACAATGCATGCCAGGAAGACAGCGACTATCTTCATGTTTATTGTTTGTCCGTATAAAAATGTATCAAACAAGCAATAGATGTCGAGAGTCAATCTTGCATCACTTTTATACAGTGCTGTACAAACAGTATAAACAAAATAAACAACACTTCGTTTCAAATGACAGTAAAGTACTTGAAAACTAATGGAAAAAAGGAAAGTTTTGTTATTTTGTAACCAATTACATACTTGGCATGTTTTAATATTTAAGTGGCTGTTTTAATATGGTAACTGCTAAAAAAACTTTTCAGTGCCAAAAAATCTATTACGTTGTGATACTATAATTAAAAAACCTCCTAAGTCAGCTTTAATGAGTATATGAAATGATTCTTAATATTAATGTGTATATAAAATAATTTGTTGGTTTTAATTAAAATTTAATACAAAACTATATACACATAGTTAGAACCTCTAGGAAATCTAAAGGACTGTAAAATACCTACTACTTAATCTTTATCAAATGTTTTGATTACTACAATTTTTTTATTTTGAAAAGTATTTTGATATTTATATAGTTATATATGTAATAAATAATTAGCTTTGAAATTTAAATATTATTGAAGTATTGATCACGCTTTGTAAAGTGTTTATCGGTCATAATGCTTTATTTTACGTAAATATATTAGGAAATTCTGTTAAAATGTTATTACTCCTTGTTTAGTAGGTGTGTTTTAGTTTTTTTTTAACAACAAACTAATATCAATTTATAAATTGTACAACGATATCCGTAGAACCTCAAATAAGCCTAATTGTTTGTAGATATGGAAGCTCTTAGTAGTGTTTTTTAATTTAGTAATTAAGCATCATTATTGGCTTTTCCGGTTACAATTCAGGCTATAATTGTTGTTTTAACGTATACTTTGTTTGTAAAGCGGAAGTAAAAAGTTGTCTTTGTTTTAATTGGTCATTAATTTGTAGGTTTGAGCCCAGCTAGCATTCTATTTTTATACTGTTTCTCATTTTTAGTTAAATAGAAAAATATTGCGTCGGATATACTGATAAGTATGTGTTCTTATTACATATATTATTTTTGGATATTTTACGTTGGATATGATTATTGCATTAATTTTTAAGTAGAGACGATTTTATTAAGATTTTAAAGATGGAGTGTATATTTATTTAAAACTCGTAAAATTGTAAAAGTCGAGGAATTATTTAAAGTTAATAATTAAAAAAATCAGATTACTTTAGTAAATGCATTTCAAATAACAATTGTAATAAGTAGTGTGAATGAAAATAGAACATACGCAACTTACTTTTTTTTAAAAATAACTTAAAATTAAAACATATATAAAATGTTTTTTAAAGTAACGATAAAAAGCTTGTATTTGAAAGACTCTTTACTGACAAATTTACCTTATCGCTATTAGTAGAAAGAATTTGATTTTGAAATGTTGAAATCACACTAAAAATTACTTTACAATTCTATAAAGTGTTGTTTAATTTTAATTATCTACCTAAAAAAACAAGTAGTAAATAGGTCATATTGTATGTTTATACTTTATACCATTTTTCTATAATGGGTCGGCTAAAAGTCCATGAAATATTTTAAAAACGGAATATTAACAAAAAAATATTTAACTTAGATAAAATACGTTGCTAAATATTATTAAGAAAATACTTAAAAATTATAATCTTTAGTGCACGCAGTGTTTGTTGTGCTGCTTGAGAAATTCTCTTAAAAGAGATTTAAAAAAACATTAAAACTCGGATGAGCAACAGAAAAGACTTTAGATTTCAAAAGAGACCACACTAAAAATCCAACTAGATTCAAAACAGGCGAAGCAGTAGGCCACACCTCCTTACTTAAAAATATAAAAAACTACACATGCACTAAAACTGATCAAACGTCATTTTTGTAGATTTTTGAGTAAGAAAATATATTCCAAGTCAGGAAGAAATAAAATTAAACAAAAAAATACTATAGAAATATTAGCTTTCTGAGTTATATTTTCAATATTTTTTATTTATTTCTGTTTTGCATTTTTTACAAATAATCCGTTTTTGAACTATTCTGAAGACTTTTGACCCTCCCTGTAAAGCTCAAATTTAGTTCTATATATTTTTTGATAATTTTACGTCAACATTCAACAAAGTGATTTTAAAAAAATAACTTATTATTGATAACTAAATAAATAATCCTGTTTCGTTTGAAGATAGCTGGCATAAATTCAAAATCAAAGGCACTAACATTAGTGCTAAAGTTTCAAACTTTTAAAAACTAAATAAATTAAGAATAAGTAATATTTTCAAAAACTTGAAAATTATTTTACAAAAATTTATTTTTAATTAAAAAGCTTTGAATTCAAGAACTTCTCAAAACCTTCTTTTAAGTAGCTTTTTACAACTTAAATCATTCTTAAAGTTTTCTTTTATAAAGTTAATTAAAAACACTACAAATTGTATAGAGCAGTAAAAGAACTAGTTTTCTACATAAAGTAATAAGTCATTAGATGTCAAATTTCTTTGTTCCTCATTTATATTGTTTTCGGTGATTCTTTTTTAGAATATATTACTTGTCCTTTAATTTCCAAGTATAAATTACAGAATACAAATTAATTGGAAATTACCTTAAGCTTAAACCTTTCCTTCCAACACAGTATTTTTTTCTATAGGATTTATTTTTCTTAATCGTAATTATTTATTTTGGAAGTTATACTTATAAAATTATAAAAGAAATTTGCAATACTTTTGCTTAAAAATCTACAACTAGTTTCGATAAGTCATTTTCAAGTATATATTAAAATAAGCTACTTGAAAATGACTTATCGAAACTAGTTGTAGATTTTTAAGCAAAAGTATCGCAGATTTCAAGTATAAACTAGAAACTTATTCTTTTTTAAACCTATTTTACAACATTTTACCTTTTTAAAATAAACTGCGGCCAACCAGCAAAAATGATAGTCCGCAACGTGCATTTTAAATGAAACAATTAGTATAGACGATTTTTTGTTTTACAATAAAAGTTTCCAAACATTGTTTTTTTTCGCTTATGATCAAACTGTGTTGCCTGTTTTATGTTGATTTCATTAAACTTTTACATTTTTACGTAACTTTTTATTTTTAAGTATTCAAAAAGTTTATAGCCTGCAAATGATGTGATCTGCAAAGAACGTTTTTCAGTAAATCTGATTGTTCCACATAAAAAGCTACCGATGTTAGCAACTTTGAAGTATATTCATTTCAAAATTAAACAATTTAAACAGAGAAAATTTTCTTCTAGTTAAGTTAAAGGAAATCAATGCTTTAGGTTCAATTCTGTTGGCCAACCAAGAAAAAAAGTTTTAATATTCATTGCTTCTGGTTGTAATATGCAAAATTCGAGGATAGTATGAATTAGAAACTTGAAAGTTGTAAAGCAACTATTTTATTAAAGACTAATATTTTGAATAACTAAAGAACAATTTTTTGTGCTAACATATAAATAATAAAGATTAAATAACTCTAAGATTCACTTGAACACTTTAATACTTCCGAATTTATTTGTAAAAGCACGCTTGTTTTGACTAACTTGAGTAAAAGTTCTACTTTTTTAATTTCAATAAGTAGACACTATAAAGATTTATGCAAACAGTAGACTTTAAAAGAGGTTATTTTTTTCATGTTTATTTCTCGCTTTTTATTGGATGCAAGTACTCTGATATAACAATGAAAACCAAGGGCGAGTAAGCCAGTCTTTTCATAACGTAATGGTACTACTTGTTTATGCCGTTGTCTTATAACTGATTGTTTAAATTTTTAAAGTAAATCGTCATCACGTGAGCAGGTCTTTTCAGTTTTTCAGCGTAATTGTTCCTAAAACAAAACAAAAACTAAACTAGTTGTACAACGGTTTTCTGTAAACTTTTTGATTAGATAAAATATTTTATTCTAAGAAATACTTAACTCACTTTATAACAATGCTACATAACTAACGCTTTTTATATGAAAAGTGGTGTACGACTATTCATACTCTGACAATTTAAACACTAATAATTTTCAATTATTGTGATACATCTCTTAATTTCTATTTTATGATTTTCAATACTATAATAATTAGACCTACATGGATTTTTTTAATTTTTTTGAGAAATGGGTAAAACAAGTTAAAAAAAATTACAAAAATATTGCTGTTTTTAGTATTTGTGATTTTTTCTTTTAATATGTTTTGTTAATTTTTTTTTTACTGTTGTAATCTTGCTAATTAGACCTACATTAGTATCTTTTTATTTTTATCAAGTTTAGATTATTTTTTGACATGCAGCCCTTTGTATGTTTTAATAAGAACTTGAATTATTGTAGTTTAAATAGTCATGTAACAGTTTAAAAGTGTTACCTCAGAGCTTATTGTAGAGCTTTTACTTAAACAGTACTTCAAATGTTTAATTATTGAAATATTAAAAAAAAAATCTAAACTTGTTTAAAATAAACACTTATGCTATCTTTCAAAATATGTAAAATGTTGATATACATTAACGTAATGAAGTATAAATCTAAATTCATAACTTAAATAACCTCCTAAACACACTTATCTAGAAAAATCTAAACTTTTAAAATCTGTAATATAAAATTTTATTTAAGCTTGTTTTCATCAGATGTTTGAAATAACTTTTTTTAAACATGTTGGTGGTAATTTAATTGCTAATTTATAAATTAAAAAAAAAAATTACAGAAGACTTCAAAATAACACAATAAGCACACAATTAAAAGCGTTTATAAAAAACAACAAATTTCAAAAACAATTTATATTTTTTTTTGTTTCTAGTTTTAATTCAATAATTCATTTGCTTTTGTAAGCATAAATGATTTTAGCATATTACATGAATTTAAGTTATAAACAAGTCTATAAGCTATCACAAAACAAAATTTTTATCTGTCATAACTTTATATTTCTGTCTTTAAAACTATTGTTAAACTTTACTAGTATGGGAAAACGTATGAATACTAACGTGTTTTAAATTAGGTATGTGTTTTGTAAAACTTAAACATTAATTTAAATATATTGTTGATACCATAACAATTAAAAGCAAAATCCTCTCAAAACAGTTACAATAAGTTCTCTTAAAATGTATGCAGGTTATTCTTTGAACCTAACAGTTTGATAGTCTTAAATGATAAGTAAAAAAAAAAACGTTCATCTTGTTTACTCTACTACTATTGCTGCTATTTAATCTAACAAATTAGTCAAAAGTAGTTTTTGCAGCTAAAACTTTAGATTAAGTTTTTGAAACCTTTTTACTTATTAACTATTACATACTTTTAATTATTTTTTTTGTACTTTTTCATGTTATAACAAAATAAAAATAACAAAGATCGTTTCGCCGTAAAATAAAACTTTTGTTTTAAACATACAGTCCACAAATATATTTTAGTAATTAGCTTAGTACTAGTTTACAAAACTTTATATTATTTTATTGTAAATAGCGTTTTTAAAAGAGTTACTTTGTTTTCATTAACGTTAATTAAATTTTAAAGTTTACAAAACTTGTTTAAAAAATAGTGAAAATTTATAAATTGTTTAAAAGAAGTATACCGTTTTGGTTTTCAACTTATGATTTAAAAGCAATAATAAAGATTACGTACCACTTCCGCCGTTACAATCACAACAGACGTTAAAATAACAATTGTTAATTGTAACCGGAAAAGCCAATAATATTTTTTAAGTACTTATTTTTTAATAGTAGTGTTACACTCATAACTTTGGTTTTTATTTTGATTAGGTTTAAATAACCAAATAAAAATAAGTAGTAAGTAGTAAAATTGGACAGGAATTGTAAAAAGTAATAATTTTTTTTATTCACAAAAAATTGTTCAAGTTAATTGATGAAAGAGTAAAAGCTTTCATTTTGCTTGGTGTAAAAGAATTTTAAAATTTCAAACTTATGAAACAACTTCAAACATTAAAGTTATGTATTAATAACAGACTTCAAACTTGGTGAAGTATCTTACTCATCGGCTTACAGAAACAGTGAGATGGAAATCTACTTCTAATTGGATTACTTGTTTAATATACAAAATGTAAACTTTCTATTTTTAATCAGCTTTAGCATCATAAATACGGTACTAAATTTTACTTTCTGCAAGATTTAGTTTAACATTTTTTTGTTATTCAAATTCATGTAGTAAAAATATCAAAAAAATACAGTGTACTAGGTTTTGTTTTATCAAAAAAAAACATTTAGTGAATTAAAAAAAACCACTTCACTAATAAAATATTTAATTGGTTACGAAAAACAAAAACTTTCCTTTTTTCCATGAGTTTTCAAGTGCCATTCTGTCACTTGACACGAAGAGTTGTTTATTTTGTTTATATTGTTTGTACAGCACTGTATAAAAGTGATGCAAGATTGACTCTCGACATCTATTGCTTGTTTGATACATTTCTATACGGACAAACAATAAACATGAAGATAGTCGCTGTCTTCCTGGCATGCATTGTTGTAAGTTTTTGTATTAGAGTTAATCTTTTACTTTTATTTATTGAAAAATGTTAAACAGGCATCCCAAGCTGCTAGTTTCAACATACCAAGCTACGATTACTGGTGCCGTCAAAACTTCTGTGTTGTTCCGCACCAAAGCTACTACAACTACAGAGTCAACTTCAACAGAGCGTGGTGCCAAGGTCACTTCTACAGAAGCATCCTTTGCGAGTTCCCAAAATGTTTGACACCAAAAGGCTGTGAAGCTGGTAAGACTTTCTAAAAAATAGAATCCATACATTCTCATACAAACAAAAAACTACGGTTAACAAAACACAAACTACTGTTAATTAAAACTAGCGACAAGATATGTTTATTTAGTTAAAGTTTTAAAATTATAGCGCATCATAAAAACAAAAAAGTTACATATCATAAAGTAACAAGCACTGAACATTTTTAACACGTACAGTTAAACTTTAATAACATTTATACAGAGGATCAGTCTGATGTCCGCTTGAAAGAAATTGAAGGCAGACTGCTGAAGGTCAGACAGCAAATCTACACAGAACTCATGCATCCACAGCAGGGCTGGATCAAGATGCTCTACGAACTGAACTACCAATACGTTTGCGTTTTCAGAGATTACTACAGACACGCCACCGGCTGCGCGTACACCGAGCTTGAAGGCAGATCGGGAAGATACGCCGCCGAATTGGAAGGATACAGAAGACAGGCTGTTGCTCGCTACAACGAACATGTTCACCAGATCATGGCAAGAATCGAGAAATACCATCGTCAAATTGTTCAACAGTTAGTAGCATAAAAAGTTGTGCATCAAATATTTAGAATTTTTTTTAAAATAAGTATGGAAAATGTGTAGTTTTTTCGAAATAATTTAAAATGAATTAACGTTGTTACTCAATACAAGTTAACAGTAAATTATTTATATTGTCAGATTTAAAGAATGTGTTGAAAAGCGTAAACACCAAGTTGGCGGTGTCCACGGAAAAATGAACGAGCGTGCTGAAAAATACATCAAAACTTACAAGGAAAAACTTGAACAGCTCCGTTCAAAGAAGTCCCGTTATGTCAGACTTATCTTCTCCAAAATTTACGGTAAATGCAATAAATATACTTTTTCTTACAACCATATCTTTAAAAAACTTAACCAAATATTGCTTAAAAATTCGACTACTAACAATAGAACTCTATAACTTTTATTTTTGTTTGAACTCAGTTAGGTTTTATTTATAATAAAATACTGTTATACAACAGAAGCAGATAAGAAATGTTAATTAGGAACTTAATAATTATTTTGTAGCTGGTAAGTCAATGCCAAGCGAATTCGAAGAAGTTATGAGACAATGGGAAGAGGAAATGGTCAGATACGATCAAACATTGGTGCAAGCTTTCCACACTAAAGTCATGGACGCAGTCCAAATGGTAGAAAAGAACTACAGATGCACTTATGTGTGCTACTTCAGAAACGGATGCTACAGCATTTCAAGAAAATACACAGCATGGTAATGAAAGTTTGATTAGATTAAAAATAAAGTTTGTACCATTATTAATACATCTTTTAGTGATCATTTGCCATCCGTTCCAAAGTGTGCGATGAACCTTCATTTTGTTGGAGCTTTCTCTGCCGATTGGAATGGATGTAGTTACAAGACTCTTAAAACTTGCTCAAAGGGTAAGTTTCTGGGTATAGTGTTACTCAAATACAAAAAACATTTGATATCAATTTCAATTTGTAAATTTAGCTCGTTTAGTTATGATACTACAAATAAGTTTTAAAGTTTTATGCTTGTATAAACTACCTCAGTCTTAGGGAAAGCAACCTATTAGTCTTGCTTTTTGTGTTTGAAACAAAGTCAGTTTTTTACTAAGTTTCTTCAATTTTCAATAAACTGTAATTCTTTTTAAAAATTTTTTCATAAAAACCAAGTGTTATTTATTAAACTTAAAGCTATAAAGAAACAAAATCTATCTGCACTTGTTATAAGGAAGTCTTTAGTCTCATATTTTTTAAATAATATTTCAAATCTGTAGAGGAACAAGAATCTGGTGGCGAGTTCCACTACGAGAAGTACATTGAAAAAGTTCACAAACAATGCGAAGTTTACACAAAAGAACT
Source organism: Thalia democratica (assembly GCF_965202585.1). Classification (NCBI taxonomy): domain Eukaryota; kingdom Metazoa; phylum Chordata; class Thaliacea; order Salpida; family Salpidae; genus Thalia; species Thalia democratica. Next base: position 20,733,056 of record NC_139173.1, on the reverse strand, counting down.
CGAATTCAAAAACAAATCATGGAGAAAACAAGTTGAAGAATGGTGCATTTATGCTATGCGTGGTCTTGAAGAAATTATTGTTTGCAGAATTCCTCAAGGATATAACGGGTTTGTTCTGAACTTTATGAAAATAATTTAACTTGATAGATTTTTACCATTGAAAAATTTAAACTATATTAAAACTCTTATATTTCTATGTAAACAAATTATATATCGTAACATAAATAACTTTATTTTAAATTACACTAAATCAAGCATTATAAGTTGTTATTCAGTTATCAATTGTTTTTTTCTAATTTAAATGTGTTATGATTTAAACTATAACCTTGTTTAATAAAAAAATTCTTTAAACTACAGATGCCCACCAACTGAAGCTGAAGTCATAAACTACCACAACGCGCTCAGAGCGCAAGCCAAGGACTGGATCCATTACCACCAACAAGGCATGCTCCACCAAATCACCACCGTTCACGAGAGAGTCCATGTCCGCATTTCACAATGGAAAGCTCACTCCGAGCAGTACGTCCACAAGCTGAAGGCCAACTTCCACGAGTGCATGTCCGGAAGGCAGGGCAAAATCGACGCTTACATCAAGGCGGTGGCTGAGAAACGCGTTCACAAGCGCGAAGCCCTCATTAAAACTTTGACAACCGTTAGTTTGTTGTTGAACAATGAAAAAACTAAAGAATATTATTTAATACTTGTAATAATATTGCACAAATATAAAACCACTGACTTTTTTCTTGCCAACCTTTAAAGTTGTACATTTTATTTAATATTTTTACAGCGCGCTCGCTTCCACTTGTGCTCCTTCGACAAGTTCTTCTACAGCGTCTTCGGCAAAGACACCACCAACCAGATGATGCTGGACTTGAGAAAGCACTACGTGAACTGCGTCGATGTGAAGGTGAAGAGCATCATTGAGAAGTTTGATCACTTCCAACACTATTACGAGCCGAGGTTGATCGTGCACTACCGCTGCTGTCACAAGTGCTCCGTCACCTTCCACGTTCCATCGTTCAGGCTCATGTGCAAATGGAACTTCTGCCCGCCTACCATTCAATCGTGTCAATTCCGTTGTTAGGTTTGTACTTACTTACTGATTTATATCTTTTTTATTAAACTAAGTCTATTTTTAAATAAATTTGCTATATTTTTAGGTTTCAACTTAAAGATAGAAGCAAAGAAACACAAATCAGGGCTAATAATTTTGTGACTTTTTAAATAATAAACTAGTGCTTGCAGAAAATTGTTGATTTTATTAGTAGAGTAGTTTTAAATAAAGTTTTTTCGAATACTTTTTATTTACATAAAGTAGTGTTTAACTAAGAACAGAGCTCGCGAAAAGTGCTAAATAATAACGAAAAAAATTAGTGTATACAGTTTATGAAATGTACGTTTTTTTTTTGTTATTTAATTAATAAGTTTTACGACTTTTAATTTTCACTCTACAGAATATGGTAATATATACATAATGCTATTTTAAAGCACTACAAAATCTTCTTTGTGTTAATCAGTTTGAATTTGTTAGTTAAAAAAAGTATAAAATTAAACTGTGACTTAAACTAAACTGATAGATAAAAAAGTATGTTTGATCTACTTATCTGTTAAAAATATCTTTTTTCAGTAAAAAAACATCAAGAAGTAAAACAAATGATTCACACAAAAAAAAACTTTTTACCTAGTTTTTAACGAACCGAGATCTTTCCAATGTGTAGACAATCTTTTTATTCTTACAGGCTACAATTTCACTTTTAAAAAAGAATAGTTTTAACGCGATCTTTAAAGGGATTATTTTCGTAGATAGCTTTGAAACTTGATTTTTAGAACTAATCTTAAGAAAATAATGACCTTTTAAATTATGTTATATTAACTATGTGTAGGAAACAAAAGGAACGGTTTAGTAATTATTTAAGTATAATTTTTATTAATTTAGTGCTTTAGTTAGACGACTGAAGAGAAATAATGTAAAAATATAATTTTATTTTTTCCTGATTACATAAAAGTTTTATTTAAAATTTATTGTAACAAAATCTAATAAATCTCGACTACATATTTTATAAAAGCAAACTGTAACCGTCTAGGTGTCGTTGAAATCACGGTTTACTATCATTTCTAACTCGCTATCATTTCTAACCTGATCATTTCTAACCCGATCACTTCTAACCCGATCATTTTTAACCCGATCACTTCTAACCCGATCACTTCTAACCCGATCACTTCTAACCCGATCACTTCTAACCCGATCACTTCTAACCCGATCACTTCTAACCCGATCATTTCTAACCCGATCACTTCTAACCCAATTAAATCCGATCACTTCTAACCCGATCACTTCTAACCCGATCATTTCTAACCCGATCACTTCTAACCCGATCACTTCTAACCCGATCATTTCTAACCTGATCACTTCTAACCCGATCACTTCTAACCTGATCATTTCTAACCCGATCACTTCTAACCCGATCACTTCTAACAAGATCACTTCTAACCCGATCATTTCTAACAAGATCATTTCTAACCCAATCACTTCTAACCCAATTAAACCCGATCATTTCTAACCCGATCATTTCTAACCCGATCATATCTAACCCGAACGTTTCTAACCCGATAATATCTAACCCGAAATTTATTTAGCCGATCTGTATTAATATATTAATTTATTTTTTTTAAGATAAGAATTTGTTTTAAAAACAAATTAATCCCAACAAAATTGTTTTTTTGTGAAGTTTAGTTTATTTTGTTCAAAATAAAACCTAATATTCAGATAGCTTTTGTTAAATTTAATTGTTGATATTAATTGGTTTATTTATTGTTTTGACAATAAGATTTAAAATTGGATCATTAATTAAGTGTAGTTAATTAGTTTAAAAAAGCATTAGGAAAAGTATAAGTTATTTGTATTCTAAGGATTAAATATTAAGTTTTGATAGTCGTCAATGTAAGAAATATAATGAGTATCGCAGCGGTTAAAGTTTATTCTGTACTTTCTTTTGAAATTATTCTATATGGTTAATATATATTTTTAAGTGTAGAAACAAAATTACCATTTTGCCAATTCAGGGAGAATTTATATGAAATACAACTTTTAAAAAATATTAATATCAGCGTTTATGAAAATTTTAATAATACAGTTAATAAAATTTAGTAATTGTAATTATAATGGTGGTTTCATTTAAAGTTAATATCATAATTCTAAGTTCTTTAAACTAAAGTGTATACTGTTTAATACAAAGCCAAAAGTAGAGGTAGAAGGCTTTTTAAATATTCAGAACTTGTCATTTACTCGAACTTTGATTTAATATTAATTCTTAAATCAACTGGTATATAGTATATAAAAATTAACTGTAATTAAATTATAATTAATTATACTAAACTTAACTACGAAAGTTTAGTGTCGAAAACTTATTATTACGCGTTTTTCTTTTTCTTTTGAAATAAAATTTATGTAGGGCAAAATAAATTTACATTTTTCATAAAAATTTAAAAGTTTTTAAATTTTAAAATTGCAAAAACACGATTATTCTCACGATTAATAGTAGATATTTCTAAAATAATTTTCTTGATATCTATTGAAAATTGTTGTTTTACAGGTTTTCAAAAACACAAAAACTTTTGATTATTTAGCGATCATTGATATGAAATGTAAGTATAAATTTTTCTAGTAAACTATATAACTTAAAAACTTATAATAAAATAATAAAACCATTTTGTATTGTGAAACCTATTATACAGGTTTAAATTTTTAATAAAGAAAAAACTCATCATATTTATAGAAATTTAGAGGTGCAAAATACCACCGAGAATAAAGTCAATAGACTGCAAGCTGGCTTTACTGTAATGAATAAAAAATAAATATGTTTCGCGTAATAATCGTCTTGAAAAAAATTTGATTAAAAGAAACAAAGAACTTAATGTAGTTTTTATAAAATTTTGCTCCTAATTATACTTAATTTAACTATAATTAATTTATTATTCTATTTCAAAATGTTTTATTTTTAATACTTATTTTGTTTTTACTTTCGTTATTTCAATTGCTTATAATAAGTAATTTTATAGAAATGTTTGTCAATTAAAGTACTAATTTAAGTCGCAATTAAAACATAAGCGAGATTTAATTACCCTCGAACTTGTTAAACAAATAAACTTGTCTTTTTTAATATTAGTGTTAAACATTTTTTTTTGCTCTAAAACTAATTATTATTAATGATGTGAAATCTAGACGGTCAATCGACATAACAACTTTTGCAATTTAATTATATAACATAACTGTTTTAATAGCTGGTTTCTAAAAAACCAGGCTTTTCCACTTAATATAAAAAACGTTTTTAACTTCTCCTAATGTTTGTTTGAATTACATTATCTTAATAGGCCTATGCAAGTTGCATAACAATTTGAATAAGTTATTAAGATGAAACTTAAAACTATCCTACTATAAAAGGTTAATACATTAGTAAGCAATAATAAAACATTTAAATTCAGATTTTTAATGTAGTTTTTAAACCGTAATATAAAAGTGTTTGTATCTGAATATTACAATTGTAAGAGTTTACTTTTTAAGATTTGCTAATGTTAAAAATAATGTAGTCACGTTAATTACAATAAGATCCAATTAAAATATTATTATCACTGCTTATTTTAAAATCCTACAAAGAAGAGTTCAAAATACTTTAAAGTAAACAATTAGTAAATTGTATATGATTAACGAAAAACGTCTCTTAAATTGTATTGAAAACACAAAATAAATAATAGAAAAAAACTAAAATTATGTGTAGGTAAAAAAATTAAAAAATGAGGTAAAAAAAATATATTAAGATTATGTTAAGTTAAAACTAAAATTAAAATTTATACTAAATTTACCTAACACATTAAAATCATTATGTTTTAAAGCAAATAAAAGTTTAATTTTTTTAGTAACTTCTTTAAAACTAGTTTGTTATTCATGAAATCCAGATAAAAAAATTAAAACGTAACATAAGTAAATGGGTTAGAAACGATCGGGTTACAAATGATCGGGTTAGAAGTGATCAGGTTAGAAATGATCGGGTTAGAAATGATCGGGTTTAATTGGGTTAGAAGTGATCGGGTTAGAAATGATCTTGTTAGAAATGATCGGGGTAGAAGTGATCGGGTTAGAAGTGATCGGGTTAGAAGTGATTGGGTTAGAAGTGATCAGGTTAGAAGTGATCGGGTTAGAAATGATCGGGTTAGAAGTGATCGGGTTAGAAGTGATCGGGTTAGAAATGATCGGGTTAGAAGTGATCGGGTTAGAAGTGATCGGGTTAGAAGTGATCGGGTTAGAAGTGATCGGGTTAGAAGTAATCGGGTTAGAAATGATCGGGTTAGAAGTGATCGGGTTAGAAGTGATCGGTTTAGAAGTGATCGGTTTAGAAATGATCGGGTTAGAAGTGATCGGGTTAGAAGTAATCGGGTTATAAGTGATCGGGTTAGAAATGATAGCGGGTTAGAAAAGATCGGCTCCCGAAATCACGATATTTATCATTCATATGAACAATATTCTTCTGGTAGTTTTATAGCACATATATATTTAAAGAAAATATATGGACACACTTTGTTAGTATGTATTTTATAACCTAAAAATGTTTGTAATACTTATTTTTAATTTATTTTATAAAATATGGAACTTTATATATTTTACAATTAGTTATTATATATTAAAAATAATCTTACTTTTAATACCCCTCAAAGAAATTGATTACATAAAAATTAAAATCAAGGAGACAATAGTTTTAAAATGGAATAAATATAAAACTTATGAATGATTTAGTTAAAGAAATATTATACTATTGAAAAAAATACTAAAAAACCATAAAATAGATAATTTATTTCACTAAAAATAACTATAACTTGATAAATTTTGAATTAGTTTAAAGCTAAATCTCATAAAATAGTTTGATATTAGAAAAAAAAATTACCATAAGGTTCAATTAAGAAATATTTTAATGGTTTTAGAAAAACTTTTATTAAAAATGGTAATTCACTATCAATCACAAATAAGTTTTAAATTGTAATAATTTCAAACTTTGTGTATCCTAAAAATTTGTATAAAATAATAAATTTAAAAAATAAAACTGCATCTTGTTTACAAAAAATTTCTTAGGTGGAAACTTAGAAAAATTTCAACTAAATTTAATTAAACATTAAATGATACCTTTTAAACTGCAGTTATAACAAATATAAGAATAATCAAGACTAAGCACTAATAGCTATTTTTCCAGTTTTAAAACTTTTTGTAAAGCTAACAATTCAAAAGTTTGTTATAGCTGTACTTTAAATCATATTAGCATTTTAAAGTTTGAATTAAAATTTTTTTGAAACAATATTTAAAGCATTTAAAACTAAATTTAAATACTTTAGTTACTCTCAAATTTTTCTTTTTTGAAACAGGTTTAGTATTTAAAAATAAAAAGAAGTTGAAACTCAAAGACTTTTGGTTAGATTTAGGAATTTTTAATTTTAAAACTATTGAAAGTTTTATAATTTTAAACTTAAAAGAGATGTAAAAATTATTTATAAAAGTATTTTAATGTTTCAAAAACTCTTGTAATAGTTATAATTTCTTTTTTTTTACTTAAAAAAATTTAATCTTATCTTATATTTCGGATCAAAAAAAAATTGTAAATTAAATTCTTATAAAATAAAATACTCCTTTAGAAATTTATTCAGAGAGTTATAAAAAAAAAGTCTAAATTAAATCTTATTGTTTTTTGTGTTAACAGTCATAACTATTTACATAATTAACAAAAACAGTTTGTGTGAGTTTTTCAAGTTATAATTATATTTTGTAAATTTTTTTTCATTAAAGCCTATAACAAAAATATTTTACACATTTTTAAAGTATTAGAAATTAGTGTTAAGTTATGTTTCTGTCAATGAAAACGTTTTTATAAGTATATTGTACAGCTAACCATGTAATTAAAAAATACTTTGATAGAAAACAACAAAACATTAAAAAAATGTATAAGTACTATAAGAAGCTAGCTAATTTTCAAAGCATTAATTAGCACGCTACTCTCGTTTTTTGTCATAGAAGAGTTCTATTGCTTTATGACGTCACAATGCATACCAACAAACTGTAGATTGCTGCATCAGAATAATTTGAGTTGCTCAATATTGTAAAATCAAGATCATACTTTTAGGGATCATTTCTAAAGTGTGTGTCTCACGAACGTTATTTAACAATGACGGTCAACCTCTCACGATGATGAATTGTAGAGCGGTTCTCTGAGCAGGAAAATGACTTCAGCTTGCTGAATGTCGTAATGACTGTTCCACTGTTGTCAAGGCAACAGTGGAGGGGAATCTCTCTTTCTGAGTGATCAACAACATGCCTTTTGGGGCATCTCTTCTCAAACCGAGTTAATATATGGAGGCTTGCACAACATTAGAAAAGCATATAAAATCTTTGCGTTACGGTTAAATATAGTTAATGAAGTATATTTAATGTTTTTTTAAGTTATAAAAGAAGTAGTCAGAACACGAAATTTTACTTTTCTTTTTAATTATTGTTTATTCTTTAGCTTTTTTGACAAGCTTTTATTCTAAAATTTTTTATTCAAGCAACCTCTAACCATTTAGGTGTTATGGCAGTCAGGATGTTTAAAGTTATAGTTGACATTTTTCAAACTATTTTAAAAACTATTTTGTTATTTTTATAATTCGCTTAAACAATTTAAAATTGCTATACATATCCGGCCTTGACAAGATATTAAACTGTATCCGTGGTGTATAACTCAATAATCGAAAGATTTTTTGTTTAACTTTTTGAGCGCTTTATTTTATCTTTAATAAACAATTAGGTATATTTTTTACTCAGAATCTACTTAAAAAAAAATAATTTTCAGCATTTTTAAAAATCTTTTTTGATTGTTCTTGGTTTTAAATTTTTACATTAAAAAATATTATAAAAAATTATTCTGGATAACCCATTTAAAATATTTATACAAAATTACTTAAGTTCCGTAGGTCATATCTCAAAAAACAATTAAAAAAGTATACAGAGTTTTACTGAAATGTCTAACTAATAAAGATTATAATAAAAAGAAAATTTAAGTAAATACTAAAGATATAACTAAAGATTAAAATGTAAAAAACTTCATCTAGTTTACCTATAACTTTTCTACATAGAATTTTCGATAAATGTATACAAACAAAAATTAAAACTGTTTAAATTCTGTGCATGATAAAAGTTGCATCAGTTAAAACATGACTCTGAAAACTTTTTTTAGTATTAATTTTTCTAACTTTTTAACAATTCAAATAGCTAATAAAATTACATTTGAAAATTCTTAAATTTAAATTTAACTAAATTTAAAGAGAAAACTAAAAAATGCACTGGTATAAAAACATTTTATAAATTTGAATTCAGGACTCAATCTTAAATCTAAAGTAAAAAGTTAATATAAACAGTTTAGTCAATTTTTTAATTATAATTTCTGTTTATGTCAAATGTAGGTTTTTCATATGTTTTAGTGGCTATTTTTTTGTGTAAAATACTTACTCATTTTAATCGAACTTTCCATATCTTAATAGTTAATAAAAAACTTTTTTTTCATCAAGATAACGGTTCTTTGTCTTTAATTTAATTAAAAAAAAACATTGGATTGGGGTTTGACTTTTTGAGTGGGGCCCCTTTAAAAACTTTGAGTATTTTTCTTCCTTTTTTTTTTATATATACAAGCTTTTCTCTAAAAATAATCTTTTTTTTTTAATTTTTTTAAAACATAATTATTAAAATGAATTAAATGATGTTATAAATATTTTTTTCAATTTTTTTTTATATACCATAAGCCTGAATAAATTTATAAGAAAAATTCCAATTTTTCACGATTTTCGTTTTTTAGATATACAACTTTTTGTGCAAAAATAAAATATTTTATTAATAATTTTTATTTTTAACAGACTTAAATAGTTATGTTTTATGATGTTGTGATATTTTTTTCCAGTTTTTAAAATATATGACCCATACAAGTTTTACCTAAATTTTTAGCAACAGTATTTCTTGCTCAAGTGCTAAGAGTTTAGGTAAAACTTGTATGGGTCATATATTTTAAAAACAATAAAAAACTTTAATGAAAATATCGCAACATCATAAAACATAATCTATACAAGTCTGTTGAAAATAAAAATTATTGGTCAAATATTTTATTTTTGCATAAAATGCTGTATATCTAAAAACAAAAATCGTGCAAAATTGGAATTTTCTGAAAAGTTTATTCAGGATTATGGTATAAAAAAAATTGAAAAAAAAAACACAACATCATTAAACTCAATTTAATAAGTATGTTTTAAATTTGAAAAAAATTATTATTTTAGGAGAAAAGCTGGTATATATAAAAAATTGAAAAAATCCCATAATTTTTAAAGGGGCACCACTCAAAAAGTCAAAACCCAATCCAATGGATTTGAATAAAATTAAAGACAAAGGACCGTTCTCTAGAATAAAAAAAAAATTAATTAGCTATTAAGATAAGTAAATAATTGGGTCTAAAGTTTTGACATTTTTATAAAGTTCCTAAAAACACTTTTAAGTTAAGTTTATGCTAGTCCTCAATAATTCTATCATAAAGATAAGTTTTGGCACGAATTGGGGCACACATTATTCTACATTAATTGCAGGAACTTTTTTCAATTTTTTATGATATTCAATATATTTTTTTCTAATAGGTCCATATTTCTACAATTTTTAAAAGTAAAGAAATTGGTAAGGTACGAACTTTAAGAAATACGGATTTTGTTTTATTTATTAAAAAAAATTAAGCTTGTAATATTGGTTCTAGGAAACTAGTTTGAAACTAAACATTTGTAAACTTTTTGCAGGTGTTATCAATGACGAAGACAAGCTTTTTAAAGCAAAGGTAGATAACTGTAACTACTAGTGACATTTCAACTACGTTTGACAATGACTAAGTTAACAATGCTAAAATTTATCGTCGAAAAAAATATTCTTTTGAGGAAAACTTATATTTGACTAATACTAATTTATAAAAAGAAAATGTTTAGGTTTAAAATAAGTTTAAATAAACTGAAGTTTAATTATATTTGTACTACAACTATTTTAAATAAAACTTCAATTTTTTATTCGTAGATGAAAACAAAATGCAGCTATTTTAAAGAAATGAAACTCTTAAGTTTATCAAACTTAAACTATATGAAATTTTTTTTTAAGTTTTAACTATTGACCTTTTTGTTTTCGATAAATAACTATATAAACGACTTAAACTTAACTTTCTAATTTGATTTATCAACTTCAGTCAGGAAAAAACCTATTTGTATAAGTACAAGATTTAAAAAACAACTAGATCACAGAAACTAATCAAATGACTAAACATAATTTTGATTAACAATAGCATACTTTAAATTATCACAATATAAGTTTTTTTTTCTACACAACTAAGGTTTTACCAATAACTATTGAATAATAAAATAAGTGAAATCAAGCAATAATAATAACAATATATACCATAAATTCTTTAGAAATGTTTTTGTTCTATCTTTTCAAATATTAACAATGTACACCAAAGAAAATGTCAGCGAAAATTATGTTACAATGCCAAAGTCTGGATTTTTGTGAGCTTAATACAAGCTAAAAAACATAAAGTTTTGTATATACCAGATCAATCTTTTGACCAAGATTAAGCTCAACTAATACAGTATAAGAATAAGTAAGTTTTTTAAATATATAACTGCACTAAAAATGATTAAAAGATGTAATAGTAAACAATTATAGAATATATTTAGTTCAAAAAACAGATTAGTCTACTAATAGGTAATGATTTTAACTTAACTACTATTTAAAATATATATTCTAAACTAATAAAGAATAAGCTTAGACCTATTTAACTGTACATATGTATCAAGAGTTCAAGACTCCAGTTGAGGAACACATACTTAACTGTAATCAAAGCAGACAATATATACACCTAATTGTTCATGAATGTTTTGTATAACTCTTTTTTCATTTGAATGTTGTTGGAAAATTTTTGTTTACATTTTGTTGAAAATTTTCTAAGTAAATATATTATCCTGAATTTAGTTTTACTTGTTTCTTTTTTTGTTTGTTTTATTTTTTGAAGATTAAATTGTTAAAAATTTTTTTTATGAGATCATAATAGGTTGTAAAAGCATGTACAACTCGGTTTTTTCTTGCACCAGGTCTTCAGACCAAATTTTTGAGTGTTTTATATCATTTGATAAAAAACTATGTAAAGCATAAGCTTCAGCCAAATTTTAAGTTTAATAGTGTTGAAATAAAAAATATAACAAACAATCTTAAATAAACACTCTTAAATTTATTTAAAAAAGAACTATTATTTGTATCAGAAACTTATCCTTAATAATAATTCAAATTCAACCTTTTTATTTAGAAACAGCTTCTACCTATGCTACGACTAATACTTGTTCTGGAAACTAAGGATTATTTTTTAAACGTAATTACTTCACTGTATGATTGACTTGACTACAGCAAAATGTAATATTCAATTTAATGTAGTTAAAAAATGCTATGAAACACAAATTATTGTACAAATTATTAAATAATTCTATTACAGAAATCAATTTTATAATTGTTTAAGCATAGATAAAATATAAATACACTTATGCTGTGTTTGTATCAACGCTTTTTATTACTTAAGAAAAAATATTTCAATACTACTAATAAATTAATTATAAAGAATATCTAAAAATGAACAATAAAGAAAATCTTAAATACTTAGAACTAAATAATTTAAACTAACTTATAACAAAAAATACGTTTATACAGGAATGGCCTTCCGCTAAACTAGGTATATAAATAAAGAACGAATTATAAACGAAAACCTTTTTAGTAAAATAAATATATTACTTTAAGTAAGCTGTACAATTAGTCTTCTTTTTTGTCATACGGAAATTTCTTTAAAATAGTTGCACTTTTTTTTTATCTGCTGATAAAAAAATTAAACTTTTATTTAAAACAGTTCTAGTACAAGTCTAATTAAACTTTGTTTTAACTGAAATTATTTTAAACATAATTACTTTTTAGTTATCATTTAGTTTTAGTTAAGTACAAGTTTTAATACCAAGAATAATTTTTTTTGACAACAAAGTTTTGATATAGTTAAAATGTCAAGCGTAGTTGAAATGTCTTTAGTAGTTACAGTTTTCTATATTTGCTTTAAAGAGCTTGTTTTTGTCTCTGATAACACCTGTAAAAAGTTTATAAACATTTAGTTTGAAAAAGTTTCCTAGAACCAATATTAAGTAGTTTAAAAATTTAAAAAAAAAATAAAGTGCGTACCTTTTAAAGTTAGTACCTTACCGATTTCTTTACTTTTAAAAATTGTAGAAATATGGACCTGGTAGTAAATATATATTGAATATCATATAAAGTAGAAAAAAATTACTGCAATTAAGGTAGAATAATGTCTGCCCATTCGTGCATATTACCAGAATTTTTAGTCATTGTCACTTTTTTTCAAAAATACATTTAAAGTGTCTTTTCAATGTTGTTATACTACTTAACACAGTTTTTACCTTAAATTTAATTTTAAACTTTAAAATAGAACCTTAAAACTGTAATTTAAAAAACCTTAAGAAGTTTTGCTAAAACATTTGGTACCCTGTTGTAAAATAAAACATTTAACTTTAGAAGGTGTTACCCTTATGTGTTAATAACCAATCTTGAATATACAGTAACTATTTTTGTTTGATTTATTAGGTTTTGCACACGAATCGGGGCACACGCTTTTCAACATTATTTGAAGGAACTTTTTCCGAATTTTAAAGATATTCAACATACTTTTGCTAACAGGTCCAAATTTCAATAAGTAAAGACGTCGTAAGGTAAGAACTTTGAGAGGTACGCACCCGCGTAAGGTACGCACCCGCGTAAGGTACGCAAATTAGAAACTATCTATTTATAGTTGGTTTGAGATACTTATTTAAAACTAAACATTTAAAAAATTTTTACAGGTATTATCAGAGACGAAGACAAGCTCTTTAAAGCAAAGTTAGAAAACTGTAACAGTACCAGTGACATTTCAACTACGTTTGACATTTTTACTATATCAAAACTTTATCGTCAAATAATTATTTTTAATCAATTTAATTTTGTGAAACCTGTTTTTGACTAAAACAAAATAAAATTTTAAAAAAATTTTAGTAATATATTTAGTTAAACCAAAGTTTAGTCAAACTTGTACTAGAACTGTTTTAAAAAGAAAATTAATTATTATTTTCAGTAGATAGAAATAAGAATGCAACTATTCAAACGAAATTAAACTCTAAAATTTATCAATATTTTTAAGTTTAATTAACTTTTTAAGTTTAAACTACAGACCATTTTTTTAAATAAATATAAAAACAACTTAAACATAGTTTTCAAAACTAATTAAGTATAACAAATATACTGTTTTTTTAAAGTAAAGATACTACTCAAAGATTTTGTTTAATTTCGTTTCTTTTTTCGTTTGCTTTGTTTGCTGAAAATTAAATAAAGAAAAATAAGATCGTTTTTATACAGCATGATCTGAACATCATCTAAGTTGACAGCACAGCAGAAGTATTAAAATAGTTTCAAGTCAAATTAGTTCTAAAATATTTGAACATTTGTCAAAAGCTGAACCTGGAAATTTCGATTTATTTAACTAAAATAATTCTATAAAAATAAGTTTCATGGCAATTAAGAGGCGACTGCTACGCTCTTTTTATTTTTTTTTAATATAAGAAACAAAAGTAAAACATTGATGTTAACAATATTAAAAACGTATATTTAAAAAACCACAAAAGACATTGCTATTTTTTGCTTAATATAAGAATAAAATTAGATTAACTTGTTTTATTTTCGCTAAAAGTGTATGCACGCGTAAATTTTCTTGTTTATTTAAACTAAAACTTCGTTAAATAGTTTAATTATATTAAAAAACTATTGCATACACTATGTATGTGCTTGATAAAACGATAAAACTTTCAATACTTTTTTATTTTTTTAATAAGTATCTGCATAATATGTAAATTTTTATTTATTCAACAATAAAAATTTGTTATAATAGCATTATTTAAACTATAAACTGTTGCACGCATAACTATAACGATGCAAGCCTTAGATAAAATATTTTTATTTTTTTATATTTTTTAGATTTTTTTTTAAATATATTTGTAAAAAATATTTAATGAAAGCGTTTAAGATAACATTAACTTACTAATCAGGTAAGCATTTTAAAAGAAAACAAAGTTTGAAGTGATTTAGTTAAATCACACTTTATTTAATTGAATTTAAAATGCTTACGTTTTTCAATCAACGTGCCGGATCCGATAAAAAAAAACAGCTTTTTGCGGACCGGAGCATTTCAAACTAGTGGTTTACCGGATCCAGTATCCGTATCCAGCCGAATAATGGCTCGGGTTTTAATTTAAATAAAAGTTTTGAAACCGGCCATTATTATGGAAACAGTTATACGCTTTTTTAAATCCTTCAACTTCACAAAATTTATCAAGTCTGAGAATTTTAGATGTAGATTGAGACATGTCAGATGTTTAAATAGTGTCTACAAAATAGAACTGACATTGTAATTGACAAAGGTACATAGACAGACTAAAAAAGCTTAATATAAAAACTTTAGAGTACAGATACAGAAGACTTGAATTTGATCTCATTACTTTTTTTAAACTGATTAACAATGAAACTACTATTGATTCTCAAATTTTCTTTAAACCTTATGAAAATAATTATTCACTCAGAGGTAATAGTAGAAAATATACATGCAAATATCATTTCTACTATGTTGGTTGGCACAAATCTTTTTTCTATCGTTCGGTGAAAATGTAGAACAAACTTCCAAATGAACTAGTATCGTGCAAAAATCTTAAACATTTTCGAATAAACTTAAAAAAATTTGATTTAAATAAAATATTTACCAGTAAAATTTATAAGTGATTAGTTTTGTTCATCTCTTTAGCCATTGATTTGGTGTGTGGTATGGAGTTTATTGGTAGTTTAATCTGTAAGCTACACCTTCCCCTTATAGATTTTAGGTACTTTTCAACTTTGATATTTTGGAAGGGCTATTGTTAATGTGCTTTAAGCTTTATATTTTAAAATTATTGGATACTCAGTTGATTCCTAAGCTAGATTTGTGAACTGTTGCTGCCACATTTTTGAAGTGATTTTTTACTGAATTTGCCGTGGTGAAACTTTAAAACATAACGAGTGACAAATAGTAGCTGAGATCAATGTTCTGCAAGATGAAGACAGGTTCTGAAGAATTTTGACAGGAGTTGCTTGTTACAGGGATTTGTTGCTTTGGAACGTATAATTGGAGATTGGTGACTTTGGAATCGTTGAATATTTGTTTGTGAAAGTTTTAGTTTATTCAGTGTGTGCCTTGTATAAGTTTTATGTTTATATAATTACTGTAATTTGTTTTTTTTCTTTTTATTTTAGTGTCTTTCAGTTTAAGTGGCTTAGGTTTTAATGCCTAGGTCCTTTGTTGGACAATAAACTTAATAATAATTTAAGTTTAATAAATTTTAGAGTTACATTTCTTTAAAAATTTGCATTTTATCTACTGATAAATATAATAAATATCTTATCTTAAACTAATATAAACTAATTATTAATTTTTTTTTGAACTTATTTCGTTTTAATAAAATAAATGTTTCACAAAGTTAAAATTTTCATTTATTTGACGATAAAGTTTTGATATAGTAAAAATGTCAAACGTAGTTGAAATGTCACTGGTACTGTTACAGTTTTCTAACTTTGCTTTAAAGAGCTTGTCTTCGTCTCTGATAATACCTGTAAAAATTTTTTAAATGTTTAGTTTTAAATAAGTATCTCAAACCAACTATAAATAGATAGTTTCTAATTTGCGTACCTTACGCGGGTGCGTACCTTACGCGGGTGCGTACCTCTCAAAGTTCTTACCTTACGACGTCTTTACTTATTGAAATTTGGACCTGTTAGCAAAAGTATGTTGAATATCTTTAAAATTCGGAAAAAGTTCCTTCAAATAATGTTGAAAAGCGTGTGCCCCGATTCGTGTGCAAAACCGATTTATTATTATATTTTATCTAAGATTAAATGAATATGAGTATAATTTCAGTTTGATATTGGTGAGTCATCATTCTAGTCAATTACCAAAACTTTTTAAGTTAGATTCATTTTTAAAACTTTTATATAATTCTTGAAAGACTTTTACGTTGAACTTAGTTTTATACTAAAAACAGACAAAAGTTTGTGATTCCTAAAACCTTGAAGAAATTAATAAAATATGGAAAATTGTTTTTATAACTTTTAACAATCTTTTTGAATAGAAACCTTGAGTTTTGTTTTTTATAGTTCTGCTTGTAAAACCCTGACAATAGGTAGAGAAATGCATTTGTTTTATAAATTCTAAAATAGTGAGTGCAGTGTTTGTTTTGTTAATTGTAATTACTTTTCTTGAATTAACTACTTTTATCAATTTCCTCACTAACTCCGGCTAGCCTGATGTAACTCAGAAAAGTCTTAACAGAGTGATAACCGTGATAGAGTAGCAAAACTTTCTGACTAAGTTGAGATTCAGTGAAACTCAGTCTATTTTTTTACACAACAAAACATTTAAATATTTTTATAAATTATGTTTTTTAATTCTATATGCTTAATTCTTTTATTATTATTATGGCTTTTGAGTATTCAGGCTTTAATAACTATCAATAAAAAGTTGTTTAAAACTTATTTTTCAATTTTGTCAAATACCCTGGCTAGTTAGTTAACTCAGGCAAGGTTTTGATGACCCATACTGGATTTTTGCTTCAATCCTGTGAATTTAAGATTTTATATTATATTATACCACTGTTAGATATTTTTTTGTAGACTTCTCTGACTTGATTAGGGTTGCCACATACTCAAAACACTTATGATATTATAATTTTTTTTTAATTGTTGATTCAATAGTTTTGTTTTTTTATAAAAAATGCAGGATTTATTAAAGATTTTATAAAAATCTCAAGAAATTTTATTTGATTGATTTAAAATGAGATATAATTGATTTAGTTCCAATATTTTGTTGTTTTATAACCAATTCTGTTGAAAGACTTGATTTATATTAGCTTAGAAAAAAAGTACTCTGGATAACTCAGGACAGTTTTTTGATCCAAAGATTGTTAACCCTGTTATTAGATACACTTTTTTGCCCTGTGGCTAACTCTGCTTAGATATACCCAATGTATTTTCATGTAACTGTAAAGTCTGGAAGTATAGATTTACAGACCTGATCTTAGTGTTTTATCACTAAAGTAGAGCATCTGAAAAAGTTAAGCACAATGATCACTGATAAAAATTTTGTGCATATTTGATAATTTTAAGTAGAGTTTTCTAAGATTTAGTCTTTCTTGTAGTTGCATGAAATATTAAAACTTAAAAAAATCACATACTTAAATTAGTGAACTACCAGGTCCACAAAATTAGGATCTGGCTGGATCCTGAACTTTTTTCAAACAGAGATGAGATCCGACTCAATTTGGATCTGTTTACTTAAATTGGATCTGTTTACTTAAATTTATTAAAATATCTAGTGTGCAAAATTTCAAAACTTCAAGTTTATAACAAAAACTTTTTTTGTTTATTTTTTAATTAAAAAAAAATCTTTCCGACAGACTTTTCTAAATATATCAAGGAACATTTCCTAAAAGTTTTAGATAGTTATCTCAAAATCCGTAGGAGATGATAGATTTTTAGTGTAATAGTTTATTTTTGCTGTTTTAGTTTGCGGCTCCCATAAGGAACCTATTGTTGCCTCCGACTTTGACTGGCTATATCTAAAAAAATATTTTGAATTTTTAAAATCTGTAAAAATAATCTTGTAGCTTAGTAAAAACTATAAAATAAGATAAAATTCTAAAAAAAGGTGTCTACCCCACCCCCCTATGCCCTTAAAAACAAAATTTTATCATTGTTTTTTGTATCATTAAAATTTGCATTTATAAAATAACATTTTAAGTACCTTTACTAATTAATAAAATCTTACTTAACAATTGTTACTTTAGCTGACACTGTTTCTCCTAAAGGGATCTTCAGAGCTTTTTAAGTCACAATAAAATAACACAAAGCACACAAGTATATATAGGAAGATTAAGTAATGAGAGAAAGTAATTAATTAGTCATCGTAATTATGTACTAAGTATTTATAAAGGAAATTAATTAATTGAAAAATGAAAACTTTACAAAAACACTCATCAAAATAATACTTATAAATAAACTGACAATAATAAACAAATAAAAACTTAAGATGGTATAATAAACAAAGTATTACAACAATAAAAAAGAAAGAAATAATAAAGGCAACTCTGAATTTAGAAAAAATGCAGAATTTTAAACTTTTTTTACATGTCAAATAACAAAATTTCAATTAGATCCATAATAAATGTTAAAGTTTTTTTGTATCTTTAAGTTTTTATATTTAAAAAATAATAAAGTAGCTTAACAGTATTTTTTCAATGTTGCAATACTACTTGAGACATTTTTACCCAAGTTTAATTACTAAAAATAAACTAAAATACTTTTTTTAAGCCTATAAGAAATTCAGACAGCCTAGAAGAAATTAACTAAAAACTTTTGGTAACCCTGTATTAAGTATCAAGTTAATTTCAATCAAATAAAAACAAATTTAAAACTTTATAACTTTAAGTTTAGCAAACATGTCTTTAATAGGTATTTTAAATAACATCTTCTAAAAATGTCTTTGTTTGATGAGCTTGCGGCAGATTTAGAGGAGAGTGGTCCAGGATTTTTTGAAACTGAAAACGAAGTTAACAAAACTGAAGATGCCGATGATGGAGACATGGATATTGACTTTGACGAAGCAGAAGACGATGATTCCGTTTTCAATGTTGCCAAGTTAGTGCTGTTGAATTCATAACATTTTCATTATTGATTAAGAAAATACTAAGAATATAATTTAATGTGCTGTTGATTTAGTTAAGTCACTTGTTAAGAGTCATTATCAATGACATCTGAGTAAGAGTGCTTAAATTTTGCAACAATTATAAACTAGTAATAAGAATTGAGAAGTATACAGAAGTTAGGAAAAGTCTACAAAACAAAATAAAAATTAATATAATGGCCTCAATTGGTCTAATTTTCATTCTTTAAAACAGTTGTTTTACTCTTATGGTTATAGTACTATGGTATTTTTTTACATATTACATTTAACCCCTAATATAACTCAAGATTTTTGTTTTAGTTTGCATTTGTTTGTTTTTATATTGAAATATTATTTTCAATAGAAAGAAAACTAGTTTTACTTTTAGTAGTATTCAATAATCAATTGAAAACTTGATTGAATAAACAGTTTTTTAGGTAAATAATTTAATATAAATTTTAACAGTTTGTAATTTATTAGTATAAGAATAAAATAGTCTTTTAAAAACATATTATTTTTATAACGAGCGTGAACTTGGCTTGAATGGCTTTTTTTTGTATTTTTTTTAACCAAACTTTAAAACCAATTATTTCTAAATTATTTAATGCTAACTTTAAACTTTTTTTTTATTCTAAAGAACGTTCTTTGCTTTGCTTTTCACAATAATTTCTATTGAATTGGGGTTTGAACTTTGTAGTGGGAATTAATTTGTAGTAGGAAAATAATTTTAAAAATTTTGAGTTTTTTTCTATGTTTTTAGTTTTACAAGTTTTTCTCTAAAAATAATAATTTTTTCAAACTTTTTTTTATTAAACGTACTGATTAAACTAAGTTTAAACTTGTAATTAATTTTTTTTTCCAATTTATTTTTTTTTATACCAAAAGCCTAAATAATTTTTTTTATAAAAACTCCTATTTCAAACGTATTTTGATTTTTGGTTTACAGACTTAAATGCAAAAATTTTTTTTTTTAGTAATTTTTATTTTTAACAGACTTGTATAGTTAAGTTTCATGATGTAGTTATATTTTTTCCCAAATAATTATTGTTTTTAAATATATGACCCATACAAGTTTTACTTAAATTCTTAGCAAAGTTATTTGAGAGATTTCTTGCTCAAGTGCTAAGAGTTTAGGTGTTAATAATTAATTAAGAAAAAATATAATTACAAAAATTAAAAAAACTTAACTATATTAAGAGTTATGAGTAACTTCTAAATTTTCATAGCTTCGTTGAAGAATGTTAACCAGTAGACACACAAAAACATGTGTTAGCGTAATAAAGAATACTGTTTAATGTGTTATTATTAATATTTGTATAATAAGCTTAGATAAATACTATATAAACAAAACTAATTTTTTCACAGTAAAAGTTTTATTTAGAATCAAAGACTAATTACTCATTTAATATTCTTTAACTTAGCAGTTGAAATATATGTCAGTTTATACAAATGTATACAAAGACTATTAATAAAAAAAATCAATTTTAGCTTATATTGCTTAAATTCCTGAAAAAAAGTCAGATATTACATTTCATTAAAGAAGTGTTTATTGGTCTGGAAATCATGTTATAATATTAAAATATTTTTATTTAGTTAAAACAATTTCAAAGAAAACATTTATTTTAGCAATTAATTTTTCAGACGTTTAGGTTACATTAAGAATATGTTTTCGCATAAACTTGGTACTTTTGAACTGACAGTTATGTTTCAAACTTTAAAAGCAAGCTTAATTAGTTCATTTCCAATTCCAAATATTTTGATAATATAAGCTGACCAAAAACTTTTATATAAACTTGATATGATTTTTTTATAGTTATAATATGTTCAACGTTTATACCTAAACTTTAAAAAGTTCTAGGTAAGGTTGAAAAGCTCTTTTGACTATTACGAAAAGAGAAATCTCTAAAATTAAATAATTTGTTTATTTGTAAGTTTTTATAAATTTACTTAGTCTGTACGTACTCGTACATATCTTCAGTTTTCAATTATGATTAAGTAAAAACATAGATAATTGTTAATAAATTAATTACTCTATAATCTGTTTATAACTAGATTAATTAAGCAAACTGTAAACATAAAAATGTAAAAAACTTTAATTTAACAGGGTTTTCACACACTCAGGATAAGTCAGGGCAGCTCAAAATAACTCAGGATATTTCAAATTTTGTTTTGAACTTAGACTGATTTTTAATAGTTTTATTAAAAAACTCAAAAATCCTAGCGCAGTTTTTTTTTTAATAGTATTTGAATGTTATTTAGTTTATTTAATTTCAATATTTTATAAGTTGATAACCAGTTTTGCTAAACAACTTAATTAATATTATTTGATAAGTAAAAAATGCTTTTTTAAGGATTTGAAAAAACTAATGATGACTCTAAAGAGTTTTTTTTCGACTTTAAGTGTGGCAACCCTGTTTAAATGAAAATTTAAATAGGTTTTTTACTTGTTGTTTTTGTTCTTTAAAAAATAAATAATCTAGCTTTTAAATATGAGTTTGTTACCCAACATTTTATTTTGTGTAACAATAAATAAATGCAACTGCATAAGTAAGTTTTAACAAAGTCATAGCATTAAATAACATAAAGGTTTTCAAACTGTGTTGTTTTAAATACTTGACTTTTAAAAACATATAAAAACAACTCAACTAAATAAAAATTTAGATTGAACAAGACACAGCATTTTGTCAACGTTATGGAAGGAATTAAAAAGTATGAAAACCAGAACGATATAAAAATTGGCGTTGCAGATTCTGATCCTCAGTACAAACTGATTGTTGATGCCAACAATTTAGCTATGGAAGTAGACAATGAAATTGTTATCATTCATAAGTACTGCAAGTAAGTTTTGAGAAAGATATGAATAATATTTTTATGTTTATTTTATTATATTAAGTATAAAACTAAAATGAAAACTCTCCTGGAGTTTTTAAAAAATATTAATTTATCTTTTGTAACTAAATTTAAACAAAGCTTAATTTTATTAAAGTATTATTACTAACTTTTTTGCCTCGATACTTTTATTACTGTTAAAAAGATTTGAATCAGTAGTACTGTTAAAAACTTATTTGTTTTATTTAACCAATATTTTTAGGGACAAATACAAAAAACGCTTTCCTGAACTTGAAGATTTGGTTGTTTTTCCCATGAGTTACATTAGAATCATCAAGGAAATTCAAAACAACTTAGATGATATTCAAAAATATAATGATGCTTTAAGTGAGGTATGATTTTGTGAAACATTGAATTTTGTTTAATAGAACTTTTTAAACATTCATTAAATTAAATTTGTATTTTTTGCTCTCATAGTAATTTTTTACTACATGTTTAAAACAGCTGCACTATTTAAAAAAGTTTTTTATCAGTTGTTTAAATTTTAGTAACTCTGAGTGTTAACATAAGTCTTAACTGACAAGTTCAAAACTTATAAAGGTCATCAGTGGAAGTGAGGTGATGGTGGTAACCATGGCAGCTTCTAGCACAAGGGGAAAACCCTTAACAGATGACGAACTCAAACTCGTGATGGAGGCTTGCCAACTTGCGGAGGAGCTGGTCGAATCAAAAATGACCATTTTAACGTATGTCGAGTCAAAAATGGAGGTCATTGCTCCCAACATTTCTGCTATAATTGGTCAGTTTCCATTTTATTACCTTTTAGTCAATACTTATTTAAAATCTTTTTATTTTTTTACTAATCAAAGGTCTATTTATCATTTATTTTTTGTTAATTTTCTACTGTTAAAGCTAAACCAAAGATTAAATCTATATGCTTCTACTTTTAATTTTTTATTTGTTTAATTTTTATTTTAAATTGACTTATAAACTTGGACTAGCTTTAAAAGTTTCAGAATGGTTTTATTACTTAAAATGGTGCCAATTACAGCAAAACTTTTTATATTAGTTTTATAAAGAACTTAAAGCGTTCAATTAAAATAGATCGATTCATATTTTTATATTAGCAGCTATCTTAAGTTTTTACTTCTTCATTAATTACTGCATATTTTTTTAAAAATCCTCACTATAAAATTTTGGACATTGTAGCACCAAGTTGATGCCAAAAAGTATGGAAAAACTTACTTTGTTAATAAAGTTTAGACTTTACATGACCCATTAAAATGACAATTGAAATCATAGGTGCATCGATAGCAGCCCGCATCCTGGGAACCGCGGGAGGACTGAAGTCTCTCGTTAGGATGCCTGCCTGCAACATCCTGGTGCTCGGCGCCCACAAGAAGACTCTGTCCGGCTTCTCCTCCGCCAACATCGAGAATCACACTGGTCTGTTTCTTGATGAATTTATTATGGAGTGCTTGTATTTTCGATTGAACTAGCTGAAAAATGTTATAAAATTTAAAAAAAGTTTTTATGTCATTTACGTTCTGGTGTAAATTTTTTTTTGGTAATATATATATTTTTTTCTTTTTGTACTTGATTTGTGACTTTTTATTTATTTGAGCTGTTTACCCAAGAATAGCATGAAGTCAATGAAGTTCAAGATATTATAACCAAAGTATCCTCCTAGTTTTTTATTTCAGCTTTAAACAGTGTTATATAGTTAAATTTATCAAACAGGTTTCATTTACCACAGTGATCTCGTTCTACAAAATCTTCCTGTCGATTTGAGAAGAAAGGGAGCTAGACTTGTCGCTAACAAAGTTTGTAAAAATATCGTTATAAGTTTTCAAGCTAAAGTGTAGTTGTTGAGTAACTTTTGTAAAATAAAACTCTACAAAACTTATAAAAATCGAAAGTACTTGAGTGTAAAATTGTTTATTTTTATAAACATACTCATATTTAAGGTAAACTTCAAAAAATTTTCAATCTAAGCTTAAGATAATTTAATGAAAAATTGTTGCATAAATCCCCGGTCCGTTACTAAGTTTAAGCAGTAAGACTCGAAACAAACACTTTTTTGTCACACTTTTTTTTTTTTAAAGGCTGTCACAGGCTAATTTAATAAAAATTGTATTCACACATAAATCCCTGGTCCGATATTAACTTTAAGCGGTAAAACTCGAAACAAATAAACAGATCACGCTGGCGGCGAGAATAGACAGCGCGCTCACCAGGCACGACTCGTCGAGGGGGGAGGCGTTCAGGGAGGACATACTGAAGAAGTTCGACAAGTGGCAGGAACCGCCGCCCGTCAAGCAGGTCAGTTTGTGTTCAAAAGTGTTTAGTATTTACTTGATAGATGTCACGTTTTATTTTGATATGCAGATGCTGGTTGCGCTGAGATTTTGTCACGTTTTTTTGACAAACGCGTCAAAGTCGCTTCTTTCTTGAGTGAGTTTCGGTAAGTTTTACTTTGAATAAAGGCGTAAGTTTTGTTGATCGTTAAAAGTGAAGAGCTTTGATATTAATATTTCTTTGTTTTCGTATATATAATGAAATTAGTTAAGGAGCAGGGTTGCCACTCGGTCAGGAAAAGTCAGGAAATCAGGAAAAGTCAGGAAAAATTAAAAAAATGACAAAAGTCAGGAAAAGTCAGGAAATTTGATAAAATTAAAAAAAAATGTCAGATTTTGTCAGTTTGAATTTACAAAATTCTTTCTTTTCCAAAGCCTTCAAATGGTAAAAATTAATTAAAAGTCCATTAAAGTCAGAAAAAAATTCCAAAATTTTCCTAGAAATTTACAAAAATATTTAATTTTATTTCTAATGCCTTCATCTGGTATAAATTAGTAAAATATACTTAATA
Organism: Thalia democratica; assembly: GCF_965202585.1. Classification (NCBI taxonomy): domain Eukaryota; kingdom Metazoa; phylum Chordata; class Thaliacea; order Salpida; family Salpidae; genus Thalia; species Thalia democratica. Next base: position 20,708,459 of record NC_139173.1, on the reverse strand, counting down.
AAACTGCAAAAAATTTCTATTAACATATTAAACAAGTACCCTACTTGAAAAAGCAGATTTTGTAAGCTTTTTAGTATCGATGATCTGTGGCAAGGACAATTCCATAGTGAAACTGTGATATATACACAAAAGTTTATCTAGCATAATTTTAGAATCAAGGTTTTAAATGTAAAAGTTCCTTATATGTTGTTTGTTTATCTAGATACATTTATGCTAGGAAATGCTAAAAAAATGTGTCTTTTTTCAGACAAGCTGTGTTTATAAGGTAATAATACAAGTATTTTGCTGATAGAGCTGTTTATTACAAACGTCAATCATACACAGATGGTTTAAGTGATGTACTAGAAGTTTGATGATAGAATTCAGCAAAAACTGTTGTTTTTAACCTGTATTAAAATTAGACTGAAAGCCCTATATAGTTTCAAGTGTTAGATTATGTATTTTAGAATAAGTTTAATTTAAGAGTTTGATTTAGAAAAGTCAGGAAAATTTTGGTAAAAAGTCAGGAAAAGTCAGGAAATTTTTTTCAGCTTGATCAGTGGCAACCATGAAGGAGTATATGATCATGAAATAACGAATATTTGTTTAAAATATTGAAAATGTTTATTAGTTCAAGTGTTTGTACCAAGTTTTAGTTAAAATAGAAAACTTCTAAAGTTAACGTTTTTAACAGTTATTGACTCAGTACATTTATAGATGTGTTGAAAATAAACTTTTCTTAAATATTACAAGTATATAAGTATTAAGTTTTTTCAATCGTATATTTATAATTTATATGGGAATCCTACGCTTTTTTCGTACTTGCAAAAACTAATATTTGTAAGTCAAGTGTAGTTTGAGATAAGGTTTGTTTGATACCATCTTACTTTTTACATTACTCATGTAAAAGAAAATACTATCAGGTAAGATGGTTTATATTTAAAAACTCATTTAGCTGAGTTTTAGTATTTGTATGAACTAAAAAAATCTTAAAAATAGTTTCAAAAATTATGAAATTAAAAATTCGAATAGAAGTCAAACTCTAATAATATAAAGTTTAACTTTTAATAAAAATTTTTAATTTTTTCAATTTTTAGTGTAGTAGTGTAAAGATCTTTAATGATTTCAGATTTTTAAAACCAGTGAAGTATTAAATGAAATATTCATTTTAATATAGAAGACAATTTTTTTTAAGTTGCTTATAAAAATAATTTGCTTAGTGTCCACTGTCAATTGCTTAATAAAAATCTTTATCAAATAGAAGTTTATCTAAGATTAATTTTAGTCAACAAAATTACTCAACCAATTACCATATTAATTGTATTTAAGCTATTCTCACAAAAGTAGTAGTATTATTTTATTATACACTAGTTTTATTATAAATATGAAAATGATTTTAAATTAAGATTTAGATTAGATCATGATATAAAATTAAACTAAGTTAAAACAAAAACTATATATTTTATTTTTCACAAAGATTTCCGGAGTATTTTAAAACCGCATATATTAACCATCAAAAATAACCTTCGCTTGTAAATTCAGTTGAAAGCGCTGCCGGCTCCCAAGGAGGTGGCGAGGAAGAAGCGGGGAGGAAGGAGGTACCGGAACATGAAGGAGCGGCTGGGAATGACGGAGATGCACAAGCAGGCCAACAGGATGACCTTCGGCGAAATCGAGCAGGACGCTTACCAGGTATTTACTTTTTTATGTATTTACTTCTCAGTTTATTGATTAAGAGTTTTTGGTCGGTAAATTTTCTTTTAGTCAATTGTCTGGTTTGTTTATTTGTTTATACTGAAAGGTCATAAAGTTACTGTCAAGCTTTGTTTATTTTCATTATACCAGTGTTAAAAAATAGCAATTTATAATTAGCTTTTTTAAATTTTTTAAAACACTAAAGCTGCCTAAAAATTTGCTTTCAACTGTCCAACAAACTTCGCGTGACAATTTTTTTTTTCACAACCGCACAGGACGACATCGGGTTCAGCGTGGGCCAGCTGGGCAAGAAGGGGTCGGGGAGGATCCGGCAGGCGCAGGTGGACGGCAAGACCAAGGTGAGGATCAGCAAGTCGATGCAGCAGAAGCTGAACAAGGCCAACAACCGCGTGCCCGGCGGGATGTCCACCATCTCGTCGCGGTACGGAGGCAAGTCCACCGTCAGAAACGGCGGCAAGTCCACCGTCAGGGACGCCAAGTCCGGCATGGCTTCCACCGTCGCCTTCACTCCCCTCAAAGGTTCGTTTTTGTTGGATGTTTTCAGATTTGTTAAATTGAGTAAACGTTTGCATTTTTAACTTGCTGGTTTTTATATTGACTTGTAAGTTTTTATACAAGTTTTTGTGTTTCTATCTGAAAAGTTGAAAACCTTCTTACCATGGGGGTTTAAATTTTAGGGGTTATTTTGCTAGCAGCAAAAAGTTTTGGTAACGTTGTAAAGCAATATTTATAATTAATACAACTCTTAAAATAATTTTTTTAATTTTTCATCTCTGAGCACAAAAGCCGAGGTGGTATAAAGCACTGTGACAAACAAACAGGAATAGAAATAGTCACGCCGGACGCAAGTCAAGTGAAGGCCATGGAAGACGGCACGACGACCTACTTCTCCAAAAATTCTTCCTTTGTCGGACTCATGAAGTAATTGTGAACTTGTAATGGAGTAAACAAACAAATTTTAGTCTTTGTTTCCGTGTATAAATTTTGGTCGAAAGCAGTTGATACTATGTACGTTTTTTTTTGTACTTGAACAGAGTTTTTTGTTTTTTCCTTAGGTCTTTTTGTAATAGAATTTTTTTAGACTAAAGCTTTCGTGTTTTATTTTTAACAAAATTAATGCTATTGTAGATGATTAGGTTGGATATTTCTTTATTCATTGTTATTATAATATATTGAGAGCAAAAAATTACATAAAATAGTTTTTTAAGTTTTAAAACTAAGTTTACAGTCGAAATAAAAAGTATTTAATCTATATTAGGTTAATTTATGTTGTTTTTTTTTATTTTTCTAAGTGATAAATATTTAAACAAGTTTAAAAATATACTGTTAAATTTTGTTATACAAATTTAAAAAATGCATTTAATGCTTACTTTTGAAATAATACCTTTAACATTTTAAAAAAGGTGTTTAGGCTCCATACATAAAAACAAAAGTTTTTCTTTATCATTATACGACATATAAAAACTTAGACAAAACTGTAAATATTAACTATTTAATATACGCACTCAACCTTTCAAATATTTTGCTAGTTTATTAGTTATATTAATAATTAATAATTGTTCAAATTAAATTGAAGACAAGCTAGTAATTCACCAACAAAGTTTATACAAAAAGTGCTAAATTCCTAGTTTTCTCTATAAATTAATTCAATAAAAAAAAGTTATATTCAGTCTTAATACCCCAAAGCAGTTGAAATTTATAAAAAATAAAAAACATAAAACAAATCTTTTGTACAAATAGTTAGTTCAAATTTAAATTCATACGAAAAATTAGACAGTTATAAAAAGTTTTTACTCTTAACTTAATAAGCTAGAAAACTAAAAAAATAATTGTTTTTTGTCTGACTTAAAAAAGAACAAAAACAGTTAATTAAAACATACATATGATCTCCAAAATAATTACAAAATGATGTATATTAATGTGCTTAGTTTTTTACTATTAATAAATATTAAAATATAGTTTGAAGTATTTTAAGTTATTGACATCAAAAGAAACTAGTAAAAATAAGTTAATGTGTCAGGTTTTTAAAACCATTAAGGACAAATTCTTACCCTCTGTTTAGTTTTAGTAACTGTTTTTTACTTCATGAATGTAAAATTTGTGTATATATAAGTTAAACAGCACCGTTATCTTTTATTCTTAAATTTAGTTTTAAGTAAACAGAATACTACTTTTTTTATTTAATCAACGCAAAACTAGTTCTAAATATATTTTAGTTACATTTGGTGAGCTTAGATTTATTTTTTTCATAAAAAAGTAATATTACTATAAGAAACTTTATACTAAATTCATATGAAAAATATCAGTGTCATTGAATTTATTTGTAACTAATTAATTTACTTTTTTATCATAACGAAAGTAGTTACGATAAAAAATCTTGCGGAGAGTAATAACTCGTCCCAAAACAACGATTTTTCTTCTAATATATGCTGCTAATTAAATGTAATTAGTTTTTGTCTATTAGAACATGTACAATGTCAAAGTAGTCAATTATTTGTTCACTCATATTAATAAGACAATTTGCTTACAACTTTACTTCCAAAGAATCACTTTGATATTTTATAGCATATATTTATGTTAACTCTATTTCTAAGATAAACATTTATATCTCTCAGCTTGATAAAAACTTTTTTTAGTATATTCCACCTATTAGTTCAAAAAACTTTCAGACTTAAGTTACTGAAAAGCGCTATAGGGCGAAACAGTGTTTTGTAATTAGTATCTGTTTGAATAAAAACTCTCGGAATATTTTTCATCAAAACGGTTCTATAACATTTTTAATCACTCCGACCCACTAAAGACTTTCTGACAATAGTATTACACCGACTAAAAAATTTGCCTCTACCCGTAGTTTTATCTATAAATTACTAAAAAACATTGACACAGTCATTTTAAAACTTTTTAGTACTACTTATCAAAAGTTTATTTAAAATATTGTAACAATTTTTACCTCTAAAGCTTGGAAGATCCTTATAGGTTAGCTAAATAACAGTCAGTTGAATAAACTTTTGATTATTAAACTCTAGTTTTTCTAATGATTGAGTATATTAATTTATATAGTTTCTAACTTATGTTTATGTACTACATATAAAATATGATCACATTTAATTTTTCTAGCTTTAATACTTAGTTAAAGAAAAATTAAACAAAAAATGAACTTTTGTCTGAATCCACTAAAGTAATTAATTGTGTTAAGTTTTAATACAAAAATTTAAGTACAAAACAGTTGCAATGAAAAGCGAATGCAAAAAAACCTATAAATAATTTTGTTATCGAAATTGGTTTGTTTTTTAACACATAACACCTTTCTTTGCTGACCGCTTTCTCAATGAACTTCTAAAGTTCTTCGTCTTGAATTTTTCCAGCCATCAGTATTTCCTGCTACACGGCCACCAAAGCCTGCTGTGATAGGTGGAGCCCTCTGGTCGCTGAGTGTCTGCCAAGATTTTCAAAATTTCGCCTGTAAAATGTTTAAAATACAATTGGATTTTAACTAAATTGATGAGAAAACTTGACTACATTCTTTGTTATAATTATTTTTTTATTTATTAGCGTTTTATAATGTTACTAAAACAAAACACATTTTGAGTATTACTTTTTAGTTTTATAAACACTGCCGAGCTGTTTGAGCTAAACATTATTTGCAGAACAAGTTTTGTAAAAACAAATAGCATAATAATTTAGTAATGATCGATTAGAAAATTACTAAAGGTTTCAAATGTCACAGACACCTTTTTTTTATCTTACAACTTTGTAGTTTTTGTAAACAAAAATTCTTTAACAAATTTTTTAGTTAAAAAAAAACCTTACTAAATACCATTTACTTTACTTCTTTTTAAATATACCAGTTATAAAGTTATTAAGAACAGCAATTCTTAACCTAGGGTAAACTTACCGCTGGGGGTAAATTCCCTTGATAAGGGGGTAAATTTTCTTTATTACAAGTTATGTAAATAAATGTATATTAATTATCTTTTTTATTTACAAGTAAGTATTCAAGTGTAAAATTTTTTGAAGTTAAATAAAATCTTTAATATTTTTTAATTTTCTTTTTATGTTAAGCTCTAAAGTTCAAAAAATTTAGCTTTTTTCCTCAAAACTAAACACTATTTTGTATTTTAGGGGTAAATTTGGTGAAAAGCCTATAAAAAGAGGTAAAACACGAAAAAAAGGTTAAGAACCGCTGATTTAGAAAAAAGAACACAAACTTTAATTTACCTGTATGTTTAGAATTTTAATGTTGGTACAAAATTTAGTGAATAAGAGAATGCAAAGCTGTAACTAAAAAAGGAAATAAATGGTAGCAACAAACATTTTTAAATACGTATATCATTTTTCAAAAGCATATACAAATATCAAACATCCTCTCTAATACTAGATTTTGTTAGAAGTTATTCTTTAAGTTTTAGGCGTTTTTATAATCCAAATCAATCGTCCGTGTTGTATAAGTATACTAAACTACATACTAAAATGTAGATGACTTAAAATTCATTTATTTAATTTTCTAAATAAAAATATACTTTTACAAAAAATGATCTTTAGTACTAATAAAGAGTAGTAATTTAATAGTTGCATTGTTGTTATATAGTGCAATAAAAAATAAAAAACTCTGTTTTAATATAGCTTTAAAAGTTAATATTGGTCAGAAAATTTCTATGTCCAACAGATCAGGCCCGCTATAAACAGAAGGCTTAAAACTTATCAGTTGCTTCATAAGTTACCTAAATGTTTTATACTTAAATATTTAAGTTTAATTTATATGTTATCTTAATAGAGTTAAATACATCAAATTAAAGAAATAAATGAAATATAATATAAAGAGTAATGAACGGTTATTTATATTAAGGAAAAGTGTGTATTTTAGTTTTAAGACAACATTTTTACCTTTCAAAGGATCGAAATTCCAACATGATTTTTTATTGAAAAAAAACAAATTTTTATTAGTTTTACACATAAATTACAAGAAAAAATTTAAGTTAATTACTCATAACAAAATAATCTTTTCTCTCATTTTATAAAACACTCTAAGAATATTTAAGATTTATTTTACTTCATTTAAAAAAATTATTTTGTATATTGACACACGTGCTTATTACATTTCACGTGCCTCGAAAGTTCATCAAGTAATCTACAGTAGGAAGACCATTTCAGAAAAAAAAAAGTTCTAAAAAGTTATTAAAACTTTGCTCGTTTTAAATTCAAGTACCATGCTGAAGTGTTTGTGTGGCAATTTTATCTTAGAAATCCGGTGACTATGCTCAACATATAGCAATTATAGTAAATTAAAAATTGTAATCCTATATAAGACAGATTTTTAAATAAGAAAATGTACTTTGTTTTAAAACATTATATACGTTTGAAAATTTATGCGACATATAATTTAATTAAAAGTTACAAATTAGTTTTAGTTCTTTAATTTTTTAATGATACGATTTATAACAAAATTCTTGACTGTATTAATTAAACTTATTGTTAAAGTCGAGCCTCAAGTTTTGTCTACTCTAAAACTATTTTAGTAAGTAGATAGTTGCAGAAAGTTTGTAAACAAGCCTGTTTATAACTTATTGTTTATTTGGTTAAACCTAAAGCTGTTTATTACAATACAAAATACTTTGTGCAACTAAATACTTTCCTTTTAAAATTACTTTTTTTTAGCATAATCATTTTATTTTAAACACGCACTATTACTTATTTTTAAGTTTAGAAATTAACAAGAAACACCTATAACCTTAACTGTTTTTATATACCACACGGAGGTATTTTTAATATTGATATAGCTTTTTGATACAATAATACTACATTAATTTAAAAAAGAATTTTATATATAGTAGTATATAAACCTAATTAAACAAGTAGGTTATGTATGATAATTTATTTCACGAGTAAACATTTTCAAACCATTTCCTCTTCCTTCGTGGCTTCCAGAATTCGCAACTGTTTGTACAACTTGGTGGCGACAAATGCTGCGCAGAAGAACGCGACTGTTGGAACCACAAAAGCCAAGAGGGCCAAGCTGTTGAACGAGTGAACACCAGAACTCTTCACCAGCTCCTCTGGGTTGCTCCCAGCAGCCGGTTTCAAACATATGAAGGTCTCCACGCGTCCTCGGCAGCTCATGTCTCCCATGATGTCAACTTTGTCATAGGTCGGTCCTCTGAAAATGGCATTACGCATGTTGGTGCTATGGGCGTGCCAAGTTTCTTCGTACAGAGGCCCGTGCAGTTTTTCGTTCCAGTTGACGCCGTTCGTGAAGACCTTTTTCACTTCTACACCGTTGCAAACTTCAATGTCGAGTAAGGTGTTCCACCTCTTCGTTTTGTCTTTGAAACAACTTTGTCTGGTGACTTCCTTGAGAGCTTCAAGATCTTCCTTGTTGGTTATGGGAGCGAGAATTTCGCCTTTGCTGGCACAAAACTTTTTGGCTTTGCAATATGAAATCAACTGGTCATGAAAGGTAAAAGTGCCTGATTTTGTTGTCACTTGAGTTTTGCAAGACATTATTAAATTTTAGTTATAAGCTAAACGATTAATATAATTGTTTCAAAGTGTTCAATTATGTTATTACTTTATTTTCACAAAGATTAATAAAAAATGTGTAACTTAAAACTTATAAAAGTAATTATACATACCAATTGTAAGAACTCAAGTCAATATATAAACAAAATTAAACAAATAAACCTATAATAAAATTAAAGTAGTTAAGTACTTTGATCCTAATGTGAAAATATATGTTTAGTTTTTAAAAATTAAACATATTTACTAGTTCATTAATTTAAATAAAGCTGCATTTCTTTAACATTAAAAAATGCCAAAAATTAAAATAAATAAGGTTTTAATATGTTCATATAGCCCTAAGTAATACTTTAAAACTTTGTAAAAATTTATAAAAATGTATTAATACTACAATTAAGTATAAAACCTTATCAAAAAAACGTGCTGTATTTTATAGAATCTACTACAAGTTTTCTACATCAATTTTAGATTTCTCTAGATCAGAAGTTCTTCAATCTTCTACAAGTTGTTTACAGTTGTTTATATATGACTTTGCTGCACACAGTATTTTAGTTTTTTATTTGACGAGCAATGCTTTATAGCAGGGTTTCCCAAATACAGCCATGTAGCCCCCTCGGGGACCATGTCAGATACTCAGGGGGTAAAGGGGGGCATGAGGTCATAATTTGAAACTTATACTAGATATTCTGGAGTTACTGATGAATTGCAAAAAAAAGAGGTCTTAGGTGTATTTTATGGTAGTTTTGAAACTTACACTAGATATTCTGGAGTTGATGATGAATTGCAAAAATAAAGGTCTTAAATGTATTTTATGGTAGTTTTCGAGTAATCTTGGTACAAAGAGGCCATAGCTTTTTTTATTTTTTTAAAGAGGGCATTTTAATCAAGTTTAGAAAACCGTACTCTACAGTCTACACCAGGGTTTCCCAAAGTGGGCGATTTTAGTAAGTTGGGGGTAATAAATGGTAAAGGGGCGAAAGGATTTTAAAACTTTAAAACCACTAGATATTCTTGAGTTGCGATGATGAGCAAAAAAAAAAAGATCTTAGGTGTTTTAAACGGTAATCTTGTTGGAGGGGAAAATAGCCCTTTTAATTTTTTCAAAGAGACAATTTGAAAAAAAAAAGATTGGGAAACCCTGATCTACACAGACAGTGACAACTACTACTTAGTTGTGTATACAATTGTCCTCTTTTAGTTTTATAACATATCAAAGTTAAAAGGTATTAACTTGTCATAGGTGTAATGTTGTAATAATTTAATTGAAAAATGTTGTATGCTTTATTAATGACAACAAAACCTATCCTATAACTTAAAAATGAATTTATATGTTTAGAAAAAACACAGCAGCCAATAAGTATGCACTTTGTGCACTTAATTTTAATGTTGAAAACCACTGCCTTTGGCTTATATAAACTTAGCTAGCCACGAGTAAATCTATTTAACAACAAAAGTTAGCTCTGTAAATTAAAATAAAAAAGTAGTGGAACAAAAACTAGTTATAAAAAAATTAGTTGTTTAAAACTAAAAAACTCAAATAGATATAAAATCTGACCTGTATTTTTATAATCTTTAAATATCCTGAGTGTGTCTTAACCATGACTATAAAGTATTTTTAAATTTTTTATAAATTCCAAGTTACAACCGGTTTAATAAAATTAAGTTACCCTTACAAACACTTGAGCTGCAAGTTTTTATAGTCAACTACAAAGTCTACAGAGCCTAAGCCAGGACTTTAGTATGCGGTGAGACAAGCTCAATTTAACATTAAGTTTTGATCATACCAATTCAATCATCAAACCACAATCTTTCAGTAAACTAAGACTCGGTTTTCATTCTTCTTCAGTCAGTCAGCAGCAACTGAAAACTTTGCAGTTACAATCTAAAAATATTTTTATGCTTTACCTCGAAGCAACCGCTTGCTAGTATTGATCAGTGACATCACTATTGTTTTATGCCACTCAGCTTTATATATCAGTATTGTTGTTTATTACTAAATATAGCACAGCAAAATACAATACTGACAAAAAAGTCTTAAACACAATTGACGTCGACATCATTCTGAATTCAGAAAACTTTAGCTTTTTTTCATTTAGATAAAAATTTTAAATTACAACAATTTCAAGAAACTAAGATTTTTATGAAAGTGAGTATTTTCGAAAAATCTAGAAAAAGTGTAAAATTTTAGCTTTATATCGCAGCATATCTCGATAAACATTTAATATTATTAAAAAAATTAGATATATAGTTATAACATTTTCTAGCAAATAACTAATCTGAATTTGAACATTTTTCGAAGATTATGTTTGATTGATTATTTTGAATGTGTCCTGGAAAAGACACTAACCTGTATTCGTGGTGTATGACCCGAAACCAGTTCCTTGGACCAAAGTTATTGGCGCTTCTTTTTTTTGTCGTCCAGTAAGCAATATATAAAAATAAGAAAAAACAAAGACTTTATTTAAAAATATAGAGAAAACTAAAGTTTCTTGGAAACAATGTTAAAAAAATGTAAGGCTTCAGTTGTATACATTTTTGGTTAAACCTAAAGCCACGTTATTTTTATTTTATCAAGGCTAACTTTAAAATGCTTAAAAATATAGCTATATATCTTGTTAAATGTACCAACTGTTCTTTTTTATACATTTTTCTAGCATAATACTAACTTAAACATAAAAATTAATTAAAAATTTATCAAGTGTAGACTAAAAGTATACAAAAGTATTAAAAATAACTAGAAAAATTAGATTTATTAAAGTGTATAAACAAAACAAGGAGAAACGTCAAAAAAACATCTTTAGAATGTGTATTTGAATATTATGTAAATAAACAATACATTGTTCATGGTTTCTAAATCATGGCAACTGTATAAAAATAGTTTTTAATAAGTGGTTAAAATTTTTTTTTGTATTTTAAACATATAAAACTTAAACTTATTTGTTGCGCATTCAGCTGTACAAATGTAATACTTTAAATTAATTTGTTGATTAAAATAAAGTTTTAAAAATTAGGATTCAAGTAGTGGTGTAGCCAGCAGGATACAAATTTAATTGTTAAGAGGGTTAACACTTTTAATTAACCAAAAACACAAAAAGTAGGACTTTTTAAATCTAAGAAACATAAAAAAATATTATAAATAGATATACTGTATGTTGTTAAACTAAAAACTTTTTTAAAGTAAGAATTTTATTTGAGCTAATCTTATTATAAATTAAATGAAAGTTTAACAGATATTTTAAATATTTTTTTTATAAAGAAATAATATAGATTAAAGATTGGTATTACCATGCTTATATGACATTTAGCAATTGTTTTTTTGATATTGGATCATAAGTGACCAGTTAATTACAATAAGATATACAAGACACACACTTTCAAAAACACTAAATATATTTCAAGCAATTCTCTTCAGTAGAGTACAATGCTAACAAAAAAATAAGATATTACACACTTATATAATAACCAAGTAATCATAAAGTGATTAAGAGATAAATAAAAGACTAAAAGAATTAGTATAAATTAAAACCAAATAAGTCCATTTTCGTTATAATTAATTTACAGTAAAACCAAACATAAATAAAATGAACAATTCTTATAAAATGTTACGAAAATAAAGAAACAGTATAGTCAAAATCTTTTTGCTTACATAAAACAGGTTTCCTTAACAAAATACAAATGGCTTCTAATTTAATCAAATCAAAAACATTACTACAAATTTTAATAATTTTAAATCTATCTATATTATAATTGTTTGCACAAGTTGGATTATTAATTAAATGTTCTGAAATAGATGACCGTTTAGATGCGTTTAAAACCTTAACAGAAATAACATCTTTCTTATCTGACAGGCAAAAATTCTCTACACATTTTGGTATGTGTTCTTTTATTCTCTTCCTTAGATGTCTAGTTGTTAATCCAATATAAATTTCTGTACAACAGCAACTGTACTGGTAGATTACCATACTTTCATTTAATTTTGATACTGGATCCTTACCACCTGGCGTATTGGTGGTTTAGAGGTAAAAACAATTCTAGGGTTCGCTTTATAAGACACTTTATAAGAATTTTATAAGAATTGTTCATTTTATTTATGTTTGGTTTAACTGTAGATTAATTATAACGAAAATGGACTTATTTGGTTTTAACTTTTACTAATTGCTTTAGTCTTTTATTTATCTCTTGATTACTTTATGATTACTTGGTTATTATATAAGTGTGTAATATCTTATTTTTTTGTTAGCATTGTACTCTACTGAAGAGAATTGCTTGAAATATATTTAGTGTTTTTGAAAGTGTGTGTCTTGTGTATCTTATTGTAATTGTTTTTTTACCAACTGTCATTTTATAAACAAATAAAACTCATTTTAATTAAAGCTTCTCTGCATTTAGTGCTTCTAAATTTTTTTTATTTTTGGATAAAAAATGTCAAGATTAGGCTTATAATGTTAAGGGTTAATTAACTTTGTTACTTTTGTAAATTTCAATTGACTTTCATTTAAAACCTTCTTTTGTTGTAAAACTCAGGTATAAATAAATCTTTAAAAAATTTAATTTTGTTATGTCAATCATTCTTTTTTTAAATTAGATTTTTTTTTTAAACTTTTATACTTTTTGAGAATATTTGGAATATTTATAGTTTTTTTTATAAATTGTTCTGAGCTAAATTCTAGTTTCCTAGTTTAATACGCTCATAAAAAAAAGATTTAGTATTTACTAAATGAAAATACTATACATAATCTTTATAATCAAATGCTATAAACACAAAAGTTTTTGATTTATGAAGTCAAAGTTTTTTTAAGTTAAAAAATATTTTAAGATTATAAATACTTTTAAGTATAACTTTGTATCAGTTTAGTTTTCCTAAATCAGCGTATGTTTACTTTTTGATACTTAACTGATTAGTGTTAATACCAAAATTGGCGATTAATCAAAAAGCTAAACCAATGATGTGGTAAAAATATATAAGCATTTGTGATAGATGTCCTAGTTTTTTATAAAAAATTTTAATTAATTATTTTAAAACACCAAATTAGCTAAGTTAGTGTAAAGAGCTTTAAAGGTAATATATTACAGCTTAAAAGTAAAAAAATGAAATTTTGGTTTGACCTTTTCATTGGTGGCTTTTTCATCTAACTTGAAAGTTTGAGTTTGAATCACTTTTAAAATGACGCAAATTTAAATCTATAACATCATTTTTTACACTTGTTTAATTTAAGCATTTTGAGCATATGTCTATTCGCATAAAAACTAAATATTTACTAAAGCTATAGTTTTGAAATTTAGAATATCTACAATATTACTAGTTTCATGGAGTCTTAAAAATATTCATATACTGAATAAAATACTTTTAATAAAAAAAAACAACATCAACTTAAAATGAAATTTATTACGTCAGTGAACGCTAGTTTTCTGCTTTCAAATGTTGAATGCGTCTGTGAAATCTAATGGCCACTCCTGCTGCGCAGAAAAACGCAACTGTTGGAACGACAAAAGCTAAAAACGCCAAAATGTTGAACGATCCCACGTGAGTGTTCTTGACCAACGCCTCTGAAGTGCTCTCAACAACCGGTTCCGCTGGCTTCAGGCAAATAAATCTGTTCAAAGCTCCGGTGCATGTCGAGTCTCCGACAATGTAGGCATGGCTGGCGTTCCAAGTCGGATCGAAATCGGCGGTTCGAATGTTGGAGTCGTGAGCGCCGGGGGTGTCCACGTACAGGTCTCCGTGCAGAGATTCGTCCCACTTCACGCCATTGGTAAAGACTCTTTCTTCTTCGTCGTCGCAAACTTTGATGTCGAGTCCGAAAGTGTAATTTGGCCAATCACGGAAGCCGCCGCAGTCTTGTAGGGCGATCTGTGTGATGGCTTCCAAGTCCTCTCTGTTTGTGATGGGAGCGACGATCTCACCTTTGCTGGCGCAAATTTGTTTTGCTTCGCAATAGTTGGCCTTATCGAGGTGAAAAGTAAATGTACCTGATTTTGTTGTCACTTGGTTTTTACAAGACATTTTTCTCTTTTATTTAGACTGAAAAAATTATTTGTAGTAAACTATTAAATTTACACTAAGTAATACTTTATATCTAGTTTGATATAAAAAACTCTTTTTATCTTTTATAGATGGCACTTTTAGACACGTAGAAGTTCTTATGCTATCCGAATTATCAAATACTAAATATTGCTGTGATGGGATGTATTCTGAAGCTTATTACTTACTAAATTAAAATTATTTGTTATCAATTACAGTGACCTGCCACTCTTTGCGCTGTGCTCAAAATGCGAACCCAACCGGTAGTGCTTACCTAGCAAATTAAACTCTTTATTTACCTACATTAAGTCTAGCACAAACATGTTAACAGCTACTAAATTTCACAAACGACTATTAAAGCAAAGTTTCTCAAAACAAAAACTTTAACTATGAAAAAAAATTAAAAAAAATATGTACTAGAAGTCTTGAGTATTTATTTAATTTCATCAAGTATTTCTTTATATATGTTTAATTGTATTTAACCCACCACGTTTAATATTTATCTTGTATTTACTTTTATCATTGAAATTTACATAGTATACATAGAAAACTACTAATTAAAAAAAAAAGAGATTTATAAAATATTGATCATATTTTAATAAATTTAGTGATAGAAATTTTGTTATACTTTTCATTAAATGCAGAAAAGAATACTAACTCAGGTGAGGATGAGCTACTAGAGGTTTGTGTAGATAGCTTAAGTTTACAGGCTACTAATTTTCTTTATAACATTTACACAAAGTCTTTCTAAAACAGGGTTTCCCAAAATGTTAAAAAAAAAAACCCTTTATAGAAATTAAAAAAGCTATGGCCCCCTCCTACTAAATTTCTTAAAAACTACCATTTAAACCGCTCAAGACCTTTTAATTTGCTCTCCACCGTCAACTCCAGAGTATCTCGTGTAAGTTTTAAATTATGGCCTGTGGCTCCCCCTTCTACGGCTACTAGATCCCTAAATTTTTCAATATCTAGTATACGTTTAAAAGCTATAATTAAAAACACACCTAAGACTTTTTTTATGCTTTTCATCATCATTTCCAGAATATCAAATGTAAGTTTCAAATTATGACCTCATGGCACACATATGTCACCTTTACTGCTCATGGTATATTTTAAATTTCACGAAGACAAACTTTCACGAGGGGAGAAAATTGCACGAAGACAATTTTACACGGAGGGTCATTTTTGCACGAGAGTAAAAAAAAAACAGAAAAAAATATATAAAATAAAAAAACTAAATAACAAAAAAAAAACTAAAAGATAAATTAATAGAAAAAAACAAAAAGAAAAGTTACTGACCGAGGGTAAGGATTAGGGGTAACAGTGATAGTAAAAATAAACAATAAAAATTATTGTAAAAAAAAAGCTACTGACTGAAAGTAAGGGCTAGGGGTAACAGTGTTAGTAATATATATACATATATATATATATATATACAAATATTAATTAATAAAAAGGCTACCGACTGAAGATAAGGGTTAGGGGTAACAAAAATAGTAAAAAAAAAAATTGTTAAAAGAACTAGAAAAAAAAAACTTCAAACCGTGCAGAAATGTCTCCATACAAAATTTTCTTCATGCAAAAGTGTCTTTGTGCAAAAGTTTCTTCGTGCAAATTTTAGCTCTCATGCAATTTTAACTCCTAGGAAAATTTGACAGCTACCTCAAAAAAGTATATCCAAATTCCAAACTATTTAATAAATATAGACTAAATGACTTTCGAAATTTAAGTAAAAAAAGTTTGAGTTTTATAAAAATAAATTCAAAGATTTTTATGCATTTAATAAATTTATAAAAGCAAATGTTGACGCTCTACCTTAATGTAAACTGTATAACATTTAAATAAACTTAAAATTTTTAAATTACTTCAAATAATTTATTAAACTCTTGTTCACGAACAAACTATTTAAGTTCAACAGAAAAAGATATTTATAAATTTAAAACTAAAAGATTCACAAATAACCAATAATTAGTTTTCATTGTTATTTTGTCTTATTTAAATTTAATCCTTATTATCAACGTAGTTTAAAAAAGTAGTAATTTTAACTGGGTTTTATGTATGGATATGAAGTTTTGGTGATATTTAACATTGCGATATTTGGATATACAAAGAAATGTTATATAACTTTACGGAATTAAAAATGTAACTTCCATTTAGAATCCTGAAACTTTACAGGATTCCTTTTCAGAGGTTCTAGTTTTGTGATTTATTTTTGCTTTAGAATTTTATTGAAATTTTTTTTATATAATTATAATTTAAATCTACATACTTAAACGCAATATTAAAGCTAGCTAGCCTAGTAAAAACTGTATTATAAAGCTTTACGGAAATGAAAAGGTAATTTCAAGTCTATGATTCCAAATGGACTAGAAATTACCTTTTCAATATAGATAATTTTTACTAGGCTAGCTAGCGTTAATGTTGCGTTCAAGTATGTAGATTTACTTTATAATTATACAAAAGTAGTTTCAATAAAATTTTAAAATAGAAATAAATCACAAAAATATAACCTCTGAAGAGGAATCCTGTAAAGTTTCAGGATTCCAAATGGACTAGAAAATACCTTTTCAATTCCGTAAAGCTTTATAAGACAGTTTTTACTAGGCTAGCTAGCGTTAATATTGCGTTTAAGTAGGTAGATTTACTTTATAATTATACAAAAATAATTTCATTAAAATTTTAAAATAAAAATAAATCACAAAAATATAACCTCTGAAGAGGAATCCTGTAAAGTTTCAGGATTCCAAATGGACTAGAAAATACCTTTTCAATTCCGTAAAGCTTTATAATACAGTTTTTACTAGGCTAGCTAGCGTTAATATTGCGTTCAAGTATGTTGATTTAAATTATACTTTTATAAAAAATTTCAATAAAATTTAAAAATAAAATTATGTCACAAAAGTAGAACCTCTGAAGAGGTATCCTGCAAAGTTTCAGGATTCCAAATAGACTAGAAATTACCTTTTCAATTCCGTAAAGCTTTATAAGACAGTTTTTACTAGGCTAGCTGGCGTTAATGTTGCGTTCAACTATGTATATTTAAATTATAATTATATTAATAAAAATTCAATAAAATTAAAGAAAATTAATAAATCACAAAAATATAACCTCTGAAGAGGAATCCTGTAAAGTTTCAGGATTCCAAATGGACTAGAAAATACCTTTTCAATTCCGTTAAGCTTTATAAGACAGTGTTTACTAGGCTAGCTAACGTTAATACTGCGTTCAAGTATGTAGATTTAAATTATAATGATACAAAAAAAATTTTAATAAAATTTTAAAACAAAAATAAATAACATAAATAGAACCCCTGAAGAGGAATCCTGTAAAGTTTAAAGATTTCAAATAGACTAGAAGTTACCTTTTCAATCCCGTAAAGCTTTATAAGACAGTTTTTACTAGGCTAGCTAGCGTTAATGTTGCGTTCAAGTATGTAGATTTAAATTATAATTATATAGAAAAAATTTTAATAAAATTTTAAAATAAAAATAAATAACAAAAATAGAACCCCTGAAGAGGAATCCTGTAAAGTTACAGGATTCCAAATGGACTAGAAGTTACCTTTTCAATTCCGTAAAGCTTTATAATACAGTTTTTACTAGGCTAGCTAGCGTTAATGTTGCGTTCAACTATGTATATTTAAATTATAATTATATTAATAAAAATTCAATAAAATTAAAGAAAATTAATAAATCACAAAAATATAACCTCTGAAGAGGAATCCTGTAAAGTTACAGGATTCCAAATGGACTAGAAATTACCTTTTCAATTCCGTAAAGCTTTATAATACAGTTTTTACTAGGCTAGCTAGCTTTAATATTGCGTTTAAGTATGTAGACTTAAATTATATTTATATAAAAAATTTCGAAAAAATTTAAAAATAAAATAATGTCACAAAAGTAGAACCTCTGAAGAGGTATCCTGCAAAGTTTCAGGATTCCAAATAGACTAGAAATTACCTTTTCAATTCCGTAAAGCTTTATAAGACAGTTTTTACTAGGCTAGCTGGCGTTAATGTTGCGTTCAACTATGTATATTTAAATTATAATTATATTAATAAAAATTCAATAAAATTAAAGAAAATAAATAAATCACAAAAATATAACCTCTGAAGAGGAATCCTGTAAAGTTACAGGATTCCAAATGGACTAGAAGTTACCTTTTCAATTCCGTAAAGCTTTATAATACAGTTTTTACTAGGCTAGCTAGCTTTAATATTGCGTTTAAGTATGTAGATTTACTTTATAATTATACAAAAATAATTTCATAAAAATTTTAAAATAAAAATAAATCACAAAAATATAACCTCTGAAGAGGAATCCTGTAAAGTTTCAGGATTCCAAATAGACTAGAAATTACCTTTTCAATTCCGTATAGCTTTATAATACAGTTTTTACTAGGCTAGCTGGCATTAGTGTTGCTTTCAACTATGTATATTTAAATTATAATTATATTAATAAAAATTCAATAAAATTGAAAAAAAAAAAATAAATCACAAAAATATAACCTCTGAAAAGGAATCCTGTAAAATTACAGGATTCCAAATGGACTAGAAGTCACCTTTTCAATTCCGTAAAACTTTATAAGACAGTGTTTACTAGGCTAGCTAACGTTAATACTGCGTTCAAGTATGTAGACTTCAACTATAATGATTTAAAAAAAAATTTAATAAAATTTTAAAACAAGAATTAATTACAAAAATAGAATCTTGAAGAGGAATCCTGTAAAGTTTCAGGATTTCAAATGGACTAGAAGTTACCTTTTCAATTCCGTAAAGCTTTACAAGACAGTTTTTACTATGCTAGCTAACTTTAATATTGCGTTCAAGTATAATTATATAGAAAAAATTTCAATAAAATTTTAAAATAAAAATAAGTCACAAAAGTAGAACCTCTGAAGAGGTATCCTTCAAAGTTTCAGGATTCCAAATGGACTAGAAGCTAACTTTTTAATTTCGTAAAGGTTTATAAGACATTTTTTACTAGGCTAGCTGGCGTTAATATTGCGTTCAAGTATGTAGATTTAAATTATAATTATATTAAAAAAATTCAATAAAATTTTAAAACAAAAATAAATCACAAAAATAGAATCTTGAAGAGGAATCCTGTAAAGTTTCAGGATTTTAAATGGACTGGAAATTACCTTTTCAATTCCGTAAAGTTTTAAAACATTTCTTTGTATATCCAAATATCGCAGTGTGAAACATCACTAAAACTTCCTATCCATGTTTTATGTAATGGTGTTTAAGGAAATTTGATGAGATGAAATAAGCAAAATTAGGAATTAATTACGAAAACTTATATAATAAACATGCGTAAAAAAATTTAAGATTTTTAAATAAAGGCCTTTTTTATAAATTTTCTGTTTTTAAACAAAAGCTTAAAGTAAAAAAGTTAACAAAATCATCAGTTCGACTTATTACTGCTTAGAAAAAAGGTCTTAGGTGTTTTATATGGTAGTTTTTAAACTTATACTAGATAGTGTGGAGTTGCTGTTGAAGAGCAAAAAAAAAAAAGAAGGTTTTAGGTGTTTATTATGTTAGTTTTTGAGTAATCTTGGTACAAAGGGGCTTTAGCTTTTTTATTTTTTTTAAAGGGGGTCATTTAGAAAAAATGTTTGGGAAACCCTGCTGTACAAAAAGGTGCTTATTTTTAAAGGTACTTGGAAAAAACTTTATGTTTTGAAAATATCAAAAAAAAAATTAAGTTCAAAATTTTAGATAATTTGAATAAACTTTCACTTTGGCACCAACAAACTTTCTAAAAACCACCCCAATGTAAAATGTATGGCATCCAAAAAATGCATCCTTCAAATTTTTAGCTATTTTTTTTCATACATGTGGCTAATTATCAAACCAACATATTGTAAACAAATTAAAACTATTTAAAGAAAGTTTTATGGTGGCTTTTCTTGTTTTTTGATAAAAAACTATAAATTTAAGAAAACCTACAAAAAAATTTAAAAATTACATAAAAATAAGAAATGCCACCATACAAATTTATTTAAATAGTTTTAATTTGACGTGCTGAACTTGGCTTAAATGGCTTTTTTTCGTATTATTTTAACCAAACTTTAAAACCAATTATTTTAAAATTTTTTAATGCTAACTTTGAATTTTTTCTTTAAAGAACGTTCTCTTGCTTTGCTTTTATACCATAAGCCTAAAAAAATTTCCTGCAAAATTCCAATTTTTCACGATTCTCGATTTTTAGATTTACAGACTTTTATGCAAAAATATTTTTTTTTGTTATTTTAATTTTTTACAGACTTTTATAGTTAAGTTTCATGAAAAAATTATATTTTTTCCTAATTAATTGTTGTTTTTTATATATATGACCCATACAAGTTTTACCTAAGTTCTTTTCAAATCTATTTGAGGGATTTCTTGTTCAAGAACTAAAAACTTAGGTAAAACTTGTATGGGTCATATTCTAAAAACAGCAGCTAACTTGAGAAAAATATAACTACATCATGAAACTTAACTATACAAGTCTGTTAAAAATAAAACTTATTACAAAAAAATATTTTTGCATAAAAGTCTGTAAATCTAAAAATCGTAAATACACTTTTAATTCAACTACTAACTTTTTTTATTTTCAAGTGTCTGCAAGCTCTTTAAACTAGCTTATATTATCATACAACTGTGTAGTGAGATTGTAAGTTTTTCTATCAAATTTTTAAATGAAAACTCTGGACTAATAAGATAAAAAAAATTATTGTATATATATGTAAATGTTAGTGTAAGTTAAGAAGTTAAAGATTGTGCTTTTATTCTGAACAAAGCACCTTATATTTACTAAGTGCACGGCTATTAAAACTCCGACAATTAGAATTAAAAAAAAAAATTAATTGGTCACAACTTAAAAAAAAACCGTACGTATAAAAAAATAAATTCTACATATGTACATTATATTAATATCTACAGCCATTTTTTTTTCCAAATTTTTGAACTTTTCTTGAGATATGGCTAAAATAAGATTCAAATTATAAAACTTAAAAAACATTTAAAGTGACTTCTTAAATAATTTTCAAACATTTGAATTGTCGAAATTTAAATTGCCATGTAACCATCAATACTTTTATAATGTTTAAAGATTGCCACTTAATGAGGCAAAAATCAGCCTGAGTAACATCATCCAGCTTGAGTTTTAAACTAGCTTTAGTTTAAAAGAAAAAAAAAGTCTCAAAAAAAAAAATTAGTCTTAACAGGGTTGTCACTCGTTTTTACAAATTTTTTCCAGGTTTAAAAATTAGCTCCAAGTTTTAAAAAATAGACATTTTCGGGTTTATTCTTATTCTAAAGTTCACTTTAATGTTAAAATGTTTCAACTAGTATAAGAAAATTGAAAAGATACTGTAAAGTTACTTCAAATGTGTTTTTATATAAAAAATATAGGTAATGACAAAAAGTTTTTATCATATGGTAAATTTTTAGTGTCAAATCAAAATTTTTTCAATTTAACTTTAAAAATTGTTTAAAATTCTAGGTATTTAAGTAATTTGTTTAAAACTCAAGGTTTTTCTCAAAATTTTTTAAATTCCAGGATTTTTCAGGTTTCCAGGTAAAGTAGCAACCCTGTCTTAAATACTAAATTAATAATAAAAATTTGCAATAAAAAATTATTTAAAGTTTAAAACTGTGTTGTGATTTCTCCAGATTTTCTATTTTTTTTTAATTTTTTAAAAAATACAGATTTTCTTGTTCTTTTATTAAAGTTGTGTTTTATGTCCTTTTAATTTAAGCTACAAAAAAGATTTTAGTAGTTTAAAACTACAAAAAAGTTATTCTCATTTTACTTGGAAATATTCTATAACAAGTACACAACTCTGATAAGTATGCAAACTTTGGTTTGTATAAAAGTTAAGCTTTTCCAAATTTTAAACTACTTTTGTTTTAAACTTTCAGATTATCAAAAATATTTAAAAAATTTTTATTTAGTTAAGTAAACTAGAAATACTAACTTTAAATATATAACAAATTTAAAATAACTCAAAAAACAACTATGATTTTCAGATGCTGCTGACTGACAACTTAAAGTTCAAAAATTATTTTTGGAAAATTAACTTAAAGTTTATTCAATACAAAAAAAGCCATTTTTGTACAAAAGCAGAACAGCAAATTTTACTTTTACAGACAAATAAAAATCAAGTCAGTCGTTTTATACTTATAGATAAAAAACTATTATTTTTATAAGGAGTGAAGAAAATTATGCTTGGTATATTACTGAACACACTAAAACAATACACTTAATGCTTTAATTTGTAAATAACAGCTAATACACATAAAGACCACTCGCAGTCATCAAGTTAAAAGTCAAATATTTCAAACTAAAATGGTTAAACGTTAAAAGAAGAAGAATAAATTACAAGTACATATACAATTATAAAAACAAAACAAAGTATGACACTTAACTCAGAATAATTTAGAAAAATAAACTAAGGTGTATTATTTATTTGAAAAATATAAATAATACATGAATTTAAAAGCTTTTGCATGCTAAGACTTCAATAATTTTTTACCTCTTTTTAGTTATAGGTTTTTTTTATAACTGAAAATATAAATATACACGGTAGAATGCAAGAAATAAAAAATAAAGATAAATGATTAGTTTTATTTAAATTTTAGAGTTCAAGCTCTAAATGTTTTTCGCAATATGATTATCGCCACACTATCAACTTTGCTATTCCCTTCATACAAATTCAACATTAGCAAGGTAACCAATGTAGTTAACAAATACTAAAACATTATGATATGCTAAAATACTTATAAAAATTAATTTTGTAATAATTATAAAATTAAAGTATAGCATAAAATTTTTAATTTAGTTTAGCTGTTCAAATAAAAACCAAAACTAATTTAAAAATGTAACTATGCTATTATTCAAATGTTTTGAAGTATCAATTATATTAATAGTGTTTAAGTAAAGAGAGAAAAAGTTTAAAAAAACTAAAATCATTTTTTTTATAAAGCGTGTTGTAAATTGTAATGAAATTTATTTTGTAGTGCAATAAACTTTTTTTGACTCTGTTTTACAGTTTTATTAACAAGCCTTTATTTCAAAACTCAGTCTCTTATGACGGTTAAAGTTTCTAGTATATTTTTTATTAAACGACAAAAAAAAACGCTCAAAGGTTTGGTTCAAGGACCTGGTGTTCGAAAAAACCTTTTGGTTATCGAGTCATACACCAAAAAATTTTGAAATTAAAAAAAAATTACAATACTTTACAACTAAAAGAGTTAATGTTTTCAAGGTTTTTTTTTCTGAATTTTTTGTTAGCTATTTTAAAATCTAAATATGATGATAGATGCAGACTCCTGCTGTAGGCAGTAGCATAGTTGCTATATTTTCATAAATAATTCGCCACACAATCAATCGCATTATATTTCATGTCAAAACAAATAAAAGTTTATTCAGTATTCAAAACATTTGATTCTTAGTTATCCAAAATTTTGGTCCGTTGTTTTATGAACCCTGTTTATAAGCAGAAGAACTGACTGAACAACTTAAGTTTTATATAACTATAAGAATCCTTGATAAGAAATTGACGACAACTAAGCAACTCTGAAATAAGTTAACCTTGTTTTGAACATTAGTCTGCTATTTTACACAATTTAAAATAAAAAGGTCTTACATATAACACAGAAGTTTTTAAACAAAATTTCATCTGTGCTATACAATTGTAACAAAACAAAAATAAAATAATAAGCCTTATAATTTCTGGACAAAACGTTAAAAGGTATCCGTGATGTGTGACTCGATAACCAAAAGGTTCTAGGACCAAATATTTTGAGGCAATAAACTAATAAAAATTACATCAGAAATTAGTTAAAGATCAGCCAAAAACAGTTAGTACATCTACTTTATATTCAATGAATTGAATTATTAATGAATTATTAATGAATTATATGAATATATATTTAATTATATTATATAAAATATGAATTTAATATTAAAGATGTTCAATATCAGAACACTTAGTTAAAAACCAAATTTTTGAACAAAGTTATAACCAAACGAAATTTAAGATTTTAAGAAGTTGTAACAATATTTTAACCCGGTCAAAATTGAAGTCATGTACACTCATATAAATAAATTAAAGTTTTGTAAGTAGAGGGATTTTGATTACTTATTATCCTTGTTTAGTATTTATCTTTATTTATTTAATTAATTAGTTGCTTTCATGATATATCTAAATATGTTTGTTTAGAATTTTATTTACGTTTTAGTTTTGTTTTCTGCTTGATTAAGTAACTTCTGATGTAATTATAAGGCTATAAAGTCTACAGTTTTCTTTACTATGTTACAATTGTATAACATTGATGAAAGTTTGTTGAAATATATTTGTGTTAAATAAAAGACCTTGTTTGATATTAAATCTTGTTTGTCAAAAAAAGAACAAGTTTCTTTATATTTTTAACATAAAATAAAGGAAGTAATTACATATAGTTATTTAGTTGTACCAACAAAACTATACTATATGCTTATAAACTTATTAGAATTTGTAATTACTTTAATATAGTCGGACAAGTTACATTTTTAGTAATTGTTTTTATTGTATTGCAATAGCATTAAAAGATTATCTTGTAAAAATGTAATTCGTAACAATTTTAATCTGTTACTACTGTTTGTGCAGTCATTAGTTTTTATTACTTGTACAAAACTTAAGGAATGCTAAACAAAAACATTTATTTACTTTAATTTTTATTGATAATATGTAGAACTGAGAGACTTCTTATAATATTTTAAACATAAACTATTACTAGTTTCATCCCTAAAAAGAACTATATTTATGTATACAATTTATATATAAAATTATTGCTTGGCAAAAATGGTGACGTTTTTTGTTAGTTTTCAATAAGATGACAAAGTTAAAATTAAACACAACTTTTGACAAAATTAAGGATAAAAACTCTTGTTTTCTTTTTATAAATAGTTCTTATGATTGTTGTTAATTTTCTTTATGATTTTGAAAGCATCTAGTAATGATATCAATAAGTTTAACGTTCTTGTTGTTTAAAAGCTAATGAAAGTTATGCCGAAATATAAACATACTTTTATAGATAGAAAGTGTTTAATAAATAAAAACTAATGTAAAAACTATTGAATAATATACCTGTTGTTGAGCAAGTACGAATTATCCTCAAAAGTATAGTCAGTAAGAACTTTGTTTCTGACATCAATAATCATAATTTAATTTTATTTAAAGTTGAAAAAAAACTTGCAAAAGTTAAATAACTACATTTATTTATAAAAACCTAATGTTACGTAAAAATTTATTTACTACACTTGTTTATAAAAAAGTATTAAAAAGAAATTTAATATACTAAATATAAAGTTAAAATCAATCATTATTTAATTAAATTTTCAACATGATATTTATTAAATCTTTATAAGTTTTAGATTTATGTTAACATTTTAATTTAGTTAAGATAATATTTAGTGCTTTTAAAAAACTTTCTTTTCTAATTAAAATTATTTTGTTGCAGATAAACTTAAACATATTAAACCATTATATAAAAAATTAAATTTATCTAGGAAGTTTAAAACAATTAAATTTCTACTGTGCAACTTAAACATAGTTTAAAATCTACTGATTTGCAGCTCTTTTACTAATTCAATAAAGATGCTTGGAATGTTTTTTTTTTGTTTTGATATATTGTTAATTAAACGACAAAAAAAGCAATCAAAATATTTGGTCCTAAGATACGAGTGTGAAGTTGGCTTGGTAACGTTTTTCAAGATTTTTTTTTAAATGTCCAAACTTTGAACCCAATTATTTTCATTATCTTAATAACTAATTAATTATCTTTTTTGCTATATTCTAGAGAACGGTCCATTGTTTATAATGTAAAAAAAATCATTGGGTTGGGGTTTGACTTTGAGTGTAAGGATCCTTTAAAAAAATGAGTTTTGTTATCAATTTTTATTTATCTCGAATTAAAAAAAAAAAACAGATTAAATTTTTTTTTTAGTTTTCATGTTTAAATTTAAATATATGCTATATAGAATTATTTTCCAACTGTTAATATTTCGTACTAATTGGCCTTATTCCGGAATAACGAATTAATTAAATTTTCTTTTTTAATTCGAGATAAGTAAAAATTAAAAACAAAACTATTTTTTTCTAAGAGGCCCCACAATAAAAGTCAAACCCCAACCCAATGGTTTTTTTTTTAATTTTAAGCAAAGGACCGTTCTCTAGAATACAAAAACAAATAACTGATTAGCTATTAAGATAAAAAAAATAATCGGGTCCAAAGTTTGGACACTTTTAGAAATTCTTGAAAAACGTTACCAAGCTAACTCCACACTCGTTCCTAGGATCTGGTGATTGAAAAAACTTTTCAGTTATCGAGTAGTACACTACTTGGATACTTTTTAACGTTTAACGTCTTAACCAGGACATATTTGTTAAGAAGTATAAGCTTTTCTACTGAACTAATTAGGTTTTGTTTTCTATGTTACAAATGATGATACGCTTTTAAAGAAATGTTTTAAGTGTTTGCCTAATTAGTTATAACAGTTCCAAAAAAAAAGATATTATACTCACAAATTTAAGAAGTATGAAAAAAGGCTTTAGTAACCAAAAATATTTTATTAATTAATTAGTTATTAGAATAGATCAGTTCAAATGTTTAAAAAAAAATTGTTAAAAATAACGTAAAGCTCAACTAAATTACAAAAATAAACATTTTAAACAACAATATATTTAAGTTCATCAAAGTTTTAAATTATCCCTTTTAAAACTTGATGTTACTTTGTCGAAAACGACCATTTTTATTAATACTGTTGGTTCAGGTATGTTGAGAAAATTATATCTTTATGTTGAATTATAAAGACTTTTTTAATGACAAATGACTGACCTGCAATGCTTTTTAGTATTCTTATTGAAATAAATTAATAAAACTAGTAAACATATAATGTGTTATAACACTTTCATTTATTAACTAAAAAGATATAAAATTTAAACAAAAAATGTGTACCTATATGTAAAAAGTTTCACAACTAAATAAAATGGCTTAAAACAGGTTTACTTTTTAAATAAAACTTAATTAGATGTACAATCATGATGTTTAGTTTTATCCCTTAGCATGTGTATTTGCATTTTTAATCTCATTTGTTTTAGTTTAGGCATTTTTCACAAAATTTTTCCTCTTGTTTGTAGATAAAACAGTTTTTGAAATTTTGACTCATTAAGTACACTTTCATTAAACCAAAAGACTTTAATCTTTTTAAAAGCTGTGCACACAAAATTACTAAAAAATAAATTCTGTGCAAACAAGATTTAGAATAAATTTGTCATTACATAAAAACTCTTTTATTTTAATGTTTCAAAACATAGCATAGTTGTTAAAAGCTATTAGCTTACATTATAATTAGCGTTTTTGTTTAGTGTTTTATCACCTTACTACATTAATATGCAAAGTAGAAGAATTTTTAAGCACACTAGGGTGCACTGGTGCACATATTATGCTCGGCTTATTTAGCTATTATTTTAAAACTATTATACTAATTATTTATACAATATTTCTTTTAATTTCTTATTTTTGGTTTTGAACGCTTTATGAAGTCTTAGAAGTATTGTTAGTTAGTTGCTTAAGAATACTATTCTTGTAATTCAAAGATTTTTTTTATAAAAAAAATGTATTAACTCATTAAAGCTCAAAAAGACTAAAGATTTATTCAGTTTATATTTTCTATAGATCCTACTACTAAAATTGTGTCTGTTTAAACTCCTTTTGTATCCTTATTCTGAATTTTAGTACCTGCTAAAGATTGATGTCAAGTAATAATAATATTTCCCATTTAGTTTATAACTATTTTATTTCACATGGGTTTTTAGTAAATTTGACAGTTTTTATTTCTAAATTTAAAGTACGTAAAGTATACCATTTTTGTGAAACAGGTTTATGAATTCATTTGTTTAATGCTGCTCTTTAGTAGTAATATTTAAACTTAAGTACTATTTTCTGACAACTTTCCCATACTGAAAAAATAGACTATACTTTTTATAATAGTTAATTCACTGTTTGCTGTTTTGAGCACTAAAGCTAATGGTTTATTTATACATTTTACCATATGTTAATTAGTTCTGAAAGTTAAAGTAGTGTCTAGTTTGAAACAAAGATATACGAACTATAAAATGTTGTTATTATTACCTTTATACTAAATTTATTTTTTAGAACACTTTTGTAGAAATTTTATTAAATCTAAAAGTGCAAAATTTTCAAATAGTATTTCAATACTAAGTTATTTTCTCATTTGTGTCTATCAATTTATATATTTAGTAAAAACTTTTTTGAGTAAGTTTTAGTTATTGATAATCTTTCTACTTTTCTATAACTTAGAACATATGATTTACGAAACAAAAATAAATAGAAAGTGCATTTCTATTTATAAATTATTCTTATCTATTAACTTTACACAATGGTAAAAAAAATTGTTTAAAAATTATGAACTATCAAAAAGTATCTCAATAAGTAAAATTACCAAAAATCTGTATAGTTTTAAAAGCAAAAATTTTCTAAAGTAAAAGGGTATCATGTAGCTATTATAGGTTTGATATTTTAAAATGTCTATTGTTAGAGCTTTTGTAAAGCTATGTTTTGATTTAAAACAAAGCTAGAGGATTACTATAAAAATCTTGATGAATGTTTATATGTAATACTATCATTATTTAACCGCTTCTTTGACTGTTTCAGAGAACTAAACATTGTTTTTTACTCAAAAGATTTTAAAAAATCTTAAATATTTTTTTTAGTAATGTCGAACATTTAGAAAATAAAGGTATAAAACGTATTAAAAGTAATGTATTGTGTATAATTATTCATACTTACAATTTTAGAGGTTTAGTACTTATAGTTTTAATTAATAACCATTCCTTGTTTTTTAAAATTAAAGTTCTATGTTTAAAACTAATACCTAGTTGCTAAATGTCATTTTTATATTTAACTGCTTTTTTATATCTGATTTAAATAGTTTTCCCATTAGTTTAGTTACAAATTCTTTTATAGTGTTGTTAAAAGTTTGTTTAAATTCTTTACTAGTTTTTATCAGATTTGGTCATAACTTTAATGCATTTATATATCTAAGTTGACGCTTTCTATAAATAAAAAATAAGCATTTGTTTTTTTTAAGATAAATGCGATATCAGTGTTAATTTACTAGCTTTACTTATCTTTGATATACGTTTTGTTTATTAGTTTTATACATAACAACCTCAAGCTTTTTATCAGACGTTAGTAGTTTTCATTATGTGTTTAAGTACAGTTTAAAATCTTAAGCCAAGCCAAAATGTCTTCATATATGTTGTTTATGTAGATTTACAGTAAATATTTTAACTTAAGATATCATAAATTCTAATATATCATTCATAAATTGTTTTATAGATTAATTTATTAGTCAATGAAATTGCATTGTTTTTTTATGTGAAAAAACTAATAAAAAAGTAAAAGGTTTTTTACGAAATAAGTTGTTGTGACTTTTAATACTTTTTTTTCAAAGTCAAAAATTTAGCAATGCATAGATTTATTCGGTTGAATAAATTTAAAGTACCTTTATGTTTGTACATAAACAAAAGATTTCTAAAAGCTTAAACGAGCTAAAGCAGCAATTTCTTAAGTTTACTGCTCATAAACAATTAAACAGTAATATAAACTCAAAAAAAAATGTTTTTTTGAACAATATAAAGACTTAAATTTTAAATTAAACTTCGAAATTCTATAAAATTTAGCTTTGATTACTATACAAACAAAAATTCCCATAATTTCATTGAAATAATATAAACACTGGAAATTTAGATTCTTAAGTGAAAGTAAAACTCAAGGTATCTTAAGTTTAAGTGTAAAATAATACTTTCGTTAATTAAAAATTTTTGTACTAGTTCTACCTGACAAAAATTGTGTTATTAATAAAAACTTTACATTTGTACCGGTATATAACTGTCCTAGACAAATATTACTCTGTATCATCAACGGTTTAAGAATCGTTACCAAATGTTTTTCTGTTGTTAGCCAACTCTTTGAATTAAAATTTTTTAGCGCTTTTTTTTTCGTTAAAAAAACAATACTATCTATAACTTTGATAAATTTTAATCAGACATAAATTCTTAGTATAACATTTTTTTTATCACAACTCAACATCGGTCAGTCTTACTTGTTTACTGGTTAAATCGATTCTTCTTCTACAAACTGAATTATCGCCAAACTTGTGGTAAACCTTCTGCTTTATCCATTTCAATCAGACTGTGCCTCTGTCTTACTACACTCTAATCATCTTTCATCATAAGAATCGTTCCTGAGAATAAAATGGATGAAAGTAAGTTAAACCTTTTTTTATATTGCTTTAAAAAATACTGTTTACAAACTATTTTTAAATGTTTTAAACATTAAAAAAAAATCTAAGTTTAGAATTGAAGCAATATCTAAACAAAAACACGATGTAGAAGAATTTTTAGTAATTTTTTTATAATGTTAGTATAACTTGCTCCAAACAGTAGCTTTATCAGTAGCTATAAGTTGTTTAGTTGTACTGTTTATACAAGAGGAACTGCTTTTCAAGTACTTTAATCTTACTAAGACTATTGAAACATAACTACTAAAAAAACTAGCTGAAAAAACTGAACTTCCTAATAAAAATTAAAAAGATATCAATTTTATTACAACAACATAGTTTAAAATAAAACTTTTTTTTTACTTTTGTTAAATATAAGTGTACAATGTATATACAGTCGTACATGTTTTAATTACACCTATACTATCAACTAATTCTTTTAAAATAATTTAAAGCACAAAAAAAATCCTTCAGAGTGATAAAACTTTAAGAAAACTATTCTCTAAAGTTTACATCATGAAACATTGAAATTAAAATTTTAGTTTTAAACATATAGCTTAAGGGTTTAGACAACAATTCAAATTCTTAAAAAAATGTGTAAAGAGCCACAACTCAAAAAGTAACATATATTTAAAAAATAATAAAAAAGAGTTTGTAGGTCTAACTAATAAGGTTGTGATATTAAAAAATATTAATAGTTTATAACTTACGTGTTGTTTAACCACGCAGTGTCGCTTATTTTGCTTTTAAATTTCAATCACCTAGTAAAAAATAACGTAATTTGTAGGGATTTCTAGGGACTTTCCCATATATTTCAATACTTTATAGGGATTTATAGGGACTTTTTAGAATATTGCAAATTTAAAGGAAGTTATAAGAGAGTGGGAACCCTGATTGTCGAATTTTATAGTTATTTTTAAAAATGTTTTTTGTCAACTATATTCCAGTATTAATTTATTTTCTTATATTAGTATTGCATCAGTATAAATACACTCTATGTTAAGGGAAGAAAAGTAACTCAAAAATAACTTTGTCTAAATTTTTGTTGAAAATTTAAGTCATCTATCAAGATTTTTCTACATTTTAAAAACATTTATAATAGAATATTTTGATCAAATAGTAAAACAAAAAGACTAATAAAAAATAAATTTATCTTAAAATGAAAAAGTTATATGTTTCGTAATGATATTAAACTAACAAGCCTTGGCAAGTAATACTTATTATTAGCCTAATTAGGAATTTATTTTTCAAAACCTAAAATAACTTTTCAAAACAACTTTTTAATAACTTACACTTTCATAATTCTGAAACTTTATCAAATCATATGACATTTTATGTAATAATTTTTTTTAATAAAATTGCTTTTAAAAAATCATATAAAAAAACTGTCTCAATTCATCAACATTAACAAAAACATAAAACAAAATATACATAGATCTTTCGTTTTTTATATAAACATTTTCAATTCCGTTGAGAATTAATTGCCTTAAGAGATTATAAATGAACACATTTTTAGTTTGGATATTGTTTAAATCAAGAGTTGAAACTCAAACCTAAAAAAAATAGTACTTAGATATGTAAAATTGTTGAACAACTCACTGTAACTTATAGCTTATTAAAATATATTAATATATTGTTATATAAATATAGATTAAAATATATTTTTAATGACAACGTTAAGCCGAAAGGTGAACAGTCATCTGTCCAAGAGCACCTCCTCAACAACCCTGTTTGTGCTGAGAATTACCTGGACAGTAGGTTCAAAATTCTATTTAGAGCGAGAAACACTTACCATCTCTCAGTTCTAGAATCTTTGTTTATTAGAACTCGTGAGCCGAAAATTTGCAAACAAAGAGATTTTAACAAAGCATTTTTAAAACTTTATAAATAGCGATTCATTAGTATTGTTGTTGTCATTAGTGTCGTATTTATGTAATTTACTTTTTATTTAATTTATTTCAGGTAAAATTTCTACTATCTTAAATGTTTTTGTTCTAAAAAGTTTTGTTTTACAAACAACTTCAAAATCATAAATATAATTCAACTCTAATTTCAAAATTTTAAACAGACTTTTATGCTTTATGACGAAACAATTTTTAGCTAGGTATTTCAAAATTACTGTTTGTAACTAAATTTACACTATAGTATTAGTTTTTAGCAAGTTTATTCTGATGATGAGCTAAAGCAAATTAATTGATAAACAATTTTTAAATGCGTGAGAGTTTCTAAAATATATTTAAAATTAAATAAAACTAATTATATTATGTCTTTTGATCTAAAAAGATAAAGTATCAATTGAAATTTATGTTTTACTGTAACTAAAGTAAGTATTTACAATAATTGTAAATAAAACCTAAAGAATTCCCCCAAAAGTGAAATTAAATGAAAAACTTTGTGTATTGCTTCAGTTATTGTTTTAACCAGGGACTTAGCTAGGTACGTTTCTGCAAATCTCAGAAACGTATACTTATGTGCGAAAAAAACTTGCTTATATTTCAGCTTGAAAAGACTCTGCTTTCTTAGCTTTAAGTACTCATTTAAACTTAGTTATGCACTCCTGAGAGATAATTTCGACATGTATGTAATTTCTAGCATTTTTAGTGTCTTAAAATTGTCGTAAAAAACGAATTAAAACGAATTAAAAACATCTAAAATGTATACATTTAGCGCATAAAAGACTTAATTTGTCAAAAAGTTGCATTGCAAAATTAATTCTAATGGAAGCTGTTGCTTAAGTCAAAATCAATCAGTTTTGGGTTACAAAAATTTGGATAATTTAATTATGTTTCCATTGATTACCTTAAATGTTTGATTTTGAAATCAATATAAATGGTTTTGAATTAAATTTTGATTTACTTATACATACTTATTTTCAAAGAAAGTTTTATGGGTTTACACAAGTGGCAACACATAAAGAGTCATAGGGGGTGTGGAGCAAAATAAAATGCTTTGTATACAGTTATCACTCATACTTCAATATTTATTTTTTTTTAAAGAATCAAAGAAACTGCATATTTTCATATTAAATTCAATAAAATTAGAGGTATTTTTAATTGCTGTTTTCCCGCTAGGACGTTTCCCGCGTCATTTCAAATGTTTTAATTTTTGCAGATTCGTAACTTTTTTGAGCTTGCTACGTCCTTGGACTGTATACATACTGTATAGATTTTTTCAAAATACTTTTTTACAGCAGTACATTTTAAAAACTACTAATCTAAAGTTTAAATTTAAGTATATTGGTTTATATTTTAACGATTTTAAACAATGTGTTCAAACTTTGAACACATTGTTTAAATTAATTTATGATTTAGTATTCTGAATCTACAATTATTTAACAAAATCTAAATTATTACTTACTTGTCTATCTAAAAACTGTACTTTATATGCTTCTTATATTTTTTATCGTGTTTTATTTGTGAATTTTTTTATAATGAATTACTAAAGCTATTTGGTAGTATGTTCATGAATAGTATTTGACAAAATTATTTTTCCAAATGATTTTGTTTGTGATCCATTGTTTAGTAAAACTGTTTATTGCTAGGCCTAGATATATTTGTTTGCATATACTGCATGTTGCAGCACATATTCCATTTATCTGTGCAGTTTAAACTTTTTTTTTGCTTTTATACTTTTTATTGTTGTCTTTTTTCATAAAATTATTTTTGGTTTTTAATTAATACCTTAGTGTTTTTGGCCTCTTATATGTTAGTCTTGATAAGCCTTTATTTTTAATTAGTTTATCTTTATTGAATTTAATGAATTGTTAAAAATTTGTTACCCATGTGACTTTTTCGGTTAATTATGATATATTTTCAATATCTATTTTTGTGTCTTCTTCATTTTTTTAACAAAATCTTTATTAAATTTATGTTGTTAATTAAACTTTTTATTAAAATTTGATTTGATACATTTTGTTTTCAGGTTGATACGTGCACTTTCATAGTCTTCTTGTTTTTTAGTCTGTTGGCTTCAGTTAAAATACATGTGGTGGGTGGTATATCATTTATAGTTTTAAAACCGTTTTTTATGTTTTAATTCAATATAATAGTTATAATAAGCATATAGTGTACAATTTTTAGAGAAACCAGAAAAAATTAGATTTTGATGAACAATGGTGGATCCATAAAACTAAGTAACAAATTATTTTAACAATGTGTTCAAACAATAACTCAAGCAACATAAAAAGTTTTTCATTTTAGTTCATTTAAGGGTTTTTTTTTCTAGTTATATTTACTATTATTGTTTATAGTTACTTTGATACAGTAAAATACAAGTTTCAATTGAGTTAGCTGCAGTTGTAAGTTTTTGGAAATGTTTTTTATTCATAACACTGTTCAAATTTATGCAAATGAGGTCAACTGATAACACAGCAGAATATTAATAACATTTATACCCTTAACCTTAATTTCTAATCTTCACCCTTATCCCTAACCCACCTTACCCAAATATATTAAATGTAAACCAACAATTTATTTTTTAATATTTAAAATCTAAATAAGTAAAATATTAACCAATCAGAACTGCAGCTGACACATTTCAAGCGATAGCTTGTCTACTAAACCATATTTAATAAGCTATAATTTACAGTGAACTGTTTAACAATTTTACATACTTTAGTACTATTTTTAATAAATTTTAATAATAGTTCCTGATTTAAAACATACCTTAACTAAAAGTGTATTGATTTAAAGTCTCTAAAAGTAATTATATCTCAACAGAATTGATAATGTTAATAAGGAATGATCTCTGTATCTGGTGTTTTATGTTTTTGTAAAAAAATGGAGGCAGTTTTTTATAGGTTTTTTTTTTCTTATTTTATTACATGTAGATCACAATATTTAAAGTTGTCTAATCTCTACTTTAAAAAAGGCAGACTACCTTTAAACAACTCATTTAATTTTTTTAATGTAGATCAATGTAACAACATTTTATATGATGACAAAGTGCTGGTTTTTCAACCGACAACAACGATTAATAGTTTGAATGATATAGAAAACATTTGCAAAACAAATAATTTGCTACCAGCGCCAGTAAAGGCTGTACACAATCCGTATGTCAAATATTTGTTAAAAAGTTGTAAAAAGTACTTTGTTAACAAAAACATATTAAGAATCTACTTCAATGACGAAAATAACAAAGCCATGACTTATACAACATATTTGGATTTGGTTGAGAATGCAGATACAAATTCGGAAATTAGTGGAAGTATTGCTTGTACAGAAGATATAGGAATAGTTTACTCTTACTATTGGATCATTGTTGTAGGCTTTTTAGTCCTCTTTGCGATCATTACTGGTGTTCTGTACAAAAGAAAGGTTAATTATGACATAAAATATAAATATTACCAATTTTCTATAACATATAAGTCTACCTTCTAATATTTATATTTTATATTAACTAAGTTAATACTTTTAAAGTAGGTTTAAGCTTTATACTTTTTAATACTGACCATAGAGTCATTTAAAACTATTAAGCTACATACTTTTTTTGTTTATAAATTTAGATTTGTACAAAAGTACTGAAAAAAACTTTGAGTTTATTGCTTTAAATCTAATTCATGTTGTTTTGTTTTACTGTAAAATATTTTAATCAAACTTAATTGAATTTTTAAAATGATATTATTTTAAAGAAAAGGAAAGAAATGCATCAAAGAGAAACAACATTGCTTGATTTAAAACGAGAAGAAATGAAAAAACAATATCGTTTACTATTTCTAAGAAGATCCACAGATAAGAAAATTCTAAGAAGAAGATCTACAGGAGCTACAAACAAAAAATCTGTTAAAGATGAAGAGTTTAAATTAGTATGTTAAATCTTTTTTTTCTTATAGATTTAATATTTTTTTAATGTTTTTTTTTTGTAACTTGGTAGAAATTATTTTTAACTAAAGTAGATTGAAAAACAGATTTTTAACTTAAATAATACTAAACAAAATATGGTGCCTTACAGAAGTTTATTAAAAATATATACTAAAAAGTTTTTACTTTCTAAATAAAATTTTAAAACTAATTTTTAGACTTTTCTGGTAAAAATATTTTTAAATTAGTATCGTTGAAATAATAAGCCAATTAGGCTAATAATCAAAGTATGTTGTGAGTTCAGAAACTTAACAATAATTTTTAGTATCAAAGTAAAATAATATACACTATATTTTTCTTTCTTGAACTCTGTTTCTTCAATTTAATAATATAATTTAGCTTAGTTAAACAACTAACATAATTATATTGTTTTATTTAGATGATTCAAAAGTTACAAACTGATATACTTTTGAAAGAAGACTACCACAGATCAATAAAAGAAAAAATTATTCAGGTTGAAGAAAAAAATGACCGACATAAACAAATTTATAAAAGATGTTTACAAACCGAAATTCAAAAACTGGTTTACGAAAGAGAATTCGCTCATGACTGTTACATGAAAATGGTTGGTTTCCATTTTAACGCTGCATATTTGTTTAAGTTTTAACGTAGTTTACACGGACAAACTACCTTTTTTGAAATACTTAATTATTTACTAGAGTTTACATAACTTTAGTTGTGGTTTAAAATATCTGTTAAAGGTTAAAAAAAAAAACGGTTTTATTTTTAAACTTTATCTTATATATTTTTTATATATTAACTAAGTAAAAAACAATTATCCATTTAAAACTATCTTTTAGCTTTACCCACATGGAAATAATCGAACCGTAGAAAAGGCTGAAAAAGCTACACAAACACATGAATATGAGCTGTTGGACTTCAGCTTTTTCGACTAACAATAAACAAATTGTTAAAAGGAGGAGGTTAGAAAGATTAAACTTGAAAACTGTTAAACTTTCTAACATGTTTGTAAATACTAGTTTAATTAGTAAAATATATTCTATCTGTTAATTAACAAAACCCTTTAAAAAGTTTATAGTTTTGTAAATATTTTGTGCCACTGACTTTGTATACGACTCTTAGTACTATTCATAAAGTTATTTGTGATTTGAAAACTCAAATGTTTAAATCACAAATATTTGGTTTCGTACTGTTTGTTTTGTACTATTTGTAAATCATAAAATGTAAAAAATTATACTAAAATTTGTTCAGTTTTAAGGCTAAAAAATTTTAATTAAGTTTTACATATCTGTTTAAATAATGTACAAGTTTAAAAAGATACTTTTTTGAATTACTATTAAGTTAGCCAACCACCAATAAAACTTTTTGTTACTAGCTGGTTTGGTAACTATTTTATAACTAGGATTTCTTTTTTTTTTCAACCAAGTCCATAGATTTTACTTAACTATTCTGACAAATTAAAAACCTACTAGTTGAAATTTTTTTTTATAAACTAAAAATTTTATGTAAATCGTGTTTACTTTATTCTTTTTTTTTATTATTAATGATGTTTTAGTTATACTATTAAAAGTTTACATTTTCAAGGAGAGTAAAATCGTTATGTAACTTACTAAAAAATAAAAACTCGTAACTTTTTTTTTTAAGTTGTATACTTAACAGATTTCTAAACCACTTTATTTTTCCTTTTCGAAAATATTTTAAAAATTAAATGCCCAAAATGTATTTTTAGCTGAAACTATCTCTTAAACACCATACTTTCTGTAAAGTCAGTTTTTAAGTTTTACAACTATTTTTTTTTAAACATCTTAATGAAGTTGTATACCAATAAAAATGGATAAAACTAAAACAAATCTTAAACATAGATTTTTCTAGTGTTTGCTTAAACTTTTGCATTTTCTAAGATTTTCAGAATTTTTAAAGGTTAAAAAACGTTTTTTAAAGTCGGTTTATGTTTTTCTAGCTCAAAAATATACTTTGTTCAACGATATTTCAAAGTTGTATGACTTAAAAATAATTAATATGTGTCTTATAGCAGCAAACAGGGTTAATATTTTAAGCTCAAAAAATTCTAGTAACCTTTTACACTTTTTAAAGATTTTATCAGCTAATTAACTGATAGTAATTTATTTATCTAAACTTAATAAATTAAAAAAAAAATTATTACTTAAAACTTAATTGGAATTAAAAAAGTAGTTTAGCACTTAACTTTTGACTAGTATACTGCGTAACTTTATCTAAATATTTTTTTTGACTTCTTTACTTGTCTAAAACTGTTTTCACGTAAACGATTTTGCACTGGTGTTGTTTATTTTCTATTGCACTAAAATAAAACTTTTTTTTTAACTGTCTGGTGTAAATCAAAATTAAGATATATATATGTTTACTTTTTTTAAGGTTTAGTAAAGATGTAAACTTTAAATATAAGAATGAAAAAATTACAACTAAATATGTATTAGTACTTTATTTTTATCATACTAAGCACTAACATTTACATATTAAAATAGCCTTTAAACTTTATAACTTTAGAACTTCTAATTAATTTTAAAAACAGTCTTTTAGTGCTTTTTTATGCTTGTTGATAAATTAAAACGGAAACTTTTCACTAATTTCTAACATATAGTTTTAAAATTGAAATTAAAAAAAAGTTTTTACCTACGTTTTTAGTTTAAATTGAAATTACATAAAGAATGTTTACAACATACTTTTAATCTCATTTGTTAAAGTTTTTAATTTTTATTACCGTTTATTTGATAGTCTGAACAACGCTTAAATTTATTAAAAGCTTATTAAGATCTAATAATATGAAAATCAGCTTTAAAAGGGTTTTGCATAAGCTGCATTGTTGAAAATTTTTTTGAGCAAGACCGATCACTAGATTTTACTCTAATGCATTTGTAAGCAGGTTAGGATTTGAATATATTTGAAGTTATTTTTAATATATAAGATAAAGTGATTTATACACATTTATGAGTATATTTAATATTTAAAAGCCTCTTTTAACTTGGTTCTTGAACTTTCTTAAGCCTTAGAGTTTGGCACCAGATCGCTTGAAAAAAGCTGGTTTGTTAAAACAGACATGTAAATGGATGAACATAATATTAACATGTAACAAATATATAAAGTGTACAAAAATATCAAAAAATAAATCGAAGTAGGTAACATAGTTTATTTCAGCATAGTCCTAGGATATGGTGCACTAAAAAAATTTAGTTTATCGAGTCGCACACCACAAATATCTTTAACGTCTTGTCAATGACAAAGGTGTTTTTTATACAGGTAATGGTTTAGAAATTATCTTTAAACCTTAAATAGCAGAGTGGTTGTGTAAGAATAGTCAAAAGTTATAGAAAAACTTAATATATAAAAGATTTTGGTTTATAATACTGTTTAAAAAGTTACAATAGAATGATATAAGTTTGTTTTTAAACTTTATGACATGAAAAACAAAGATAAAATTGATAAAATTTATAAGTATTACATATGTAAGAGCAAATAAGAATTATCTTTATTCGGTTTCACTTGTGTCAAACAAAATTTAAAAACATAGATGATAGTTAAAACCAAATGAAAAATAAAACTAATGCGTAGCTGTTTAAATTAAAGAAAATGATAAAATATTTGGGCATTTTCATTATAACTTTTTTTTTATGCGTTTGAGTTACAAGTTTTTCTAAGTTGCGTAGAAAGCACAAGTTTAAATCATTTTAAAAATTATTATTAGACTCAGCATATCATACTTTCTTTTTATTTTTTAGTTTTTCTATGCGATTTGCAAGCTGTATGCAGTTCTTTAATTTAGCTATTTTTATAGTAGTAAGGCATGATGTTTTATGTCCTTTGAAGCTTCTCTGGCAGAGACAAAGTAGAACTTTTCTTTGTTTTTAATTGCTATGCTACAATATTTTTATAACTAACACTTTTACACTGACATTTACCATTAACAGGCAGTGGCTCGACACTTTGCAATTGCAAATTGGGTCTGTTTGGTAATTAATTTTCGATAACTTTTTCTTATGCTAACTTACAAAGCTTTTTTAGCTTTGACCTTAACAGTGTTTTGTTAAACAATATCTCATTAGCACGATTATTGCTAAAATGCATTTCATTAAATAAAGAAACTTAGCGCTTATTTTTGTCTAGAGTAACTAGTTAAGCTGATGATTGAAAACATTCAATGTATTCTTCTTTAAATTTTTTCTGTTCTTTTGTTATTAGTTGTCATAGTTTTGATCTCGTAATTATAGTTGGCCCTTACTTAGTGCAACTTAAAAATGTCTTTAGTTAAGTAAAATGCTTGTTTTTTGATACTTAGAATTTACTGTTATCAATTGCTTTCGTTTTTTTTTGGGTAACAGGGTGTTTGTTGACATAGATTGCCTTTTTGTTTGGCTCGAAATCCATCTAATATCGGTTTTCCAAAAGATTTAATTAACTGTCAGCAAAGCTAGTTGAGAAAGAGTTATACCTATGGTTTTATTGAGACCGAAACCTTTAAGTACCATGGTTACAGCCTTCTTAACTTTTCCAGGTGAATTCCTTTTTCATTGTTAATCTGTTATTTCTGTAGATAACAATATTGTCAGATTTGTCATGCGTGTGATTTTTTCAATCAGGAAAATCTCTACTAGATCGCTAAATTTATGCACCATAAAAGGAGCCCATAGCTATATCGAAATAAGTGTTAGTTTTGCTTAACAGTTTGTTCTTGTAAATTGAAGCTGATAGTCTAGCCTGTAATATTGATATAGTTTTTTTTTTCAGTCGTGATAATAAAATTTAACCTAAACCAGTTGCATGAGTAGCATGTTTACTCGTTTGAAATAGGTCATATTTAATTAAGTTTATCTTATTTTGAAAAGCTGCTAAATCAATTTTGTTTTTAATTTATAGTTTTCTCAGTACATTAAACAGGTTTAAGTTTTAAAACAGTTCGTTGTTGTACTAGTTCTTTACAGAATGCTTTAAATAACTATCTTAAAAGGTACATATAAACATAAATGTTATGAAATTACATGTAGTTTAATTCTTTAAATCACAATTTACTTCTCATGATTTAAAAAGTATAGTTTTTATCGTCTATTAGTTTGCTTATTAGAGATAAGTATTTTCTATTTTAAAAACGATTATTTTTCAACTTGCCTAATACTGTTTAAACCAGGGTTTCCTAAACTCATTTACTAAATCGTCCCCTTTTCAGATAATTTGAAAAATAATCGCCCACAATGATTGTTTAAAGTAATTTTTCTCCTGAGTACGCACTTTTTAGCCAAAAAAGTTGTGTTTGAAACGTAATTTAGCCTGGTACTTCTTATTCACGCACTTTTGGGCTTTGATCAAACTAATTTACAGGGCTTGAGAAAAATTTTACAGTTATTTTCTTATAAGCCCAGTAAAGTGTATGAAACTAGTTAATTATTAAAAAGCCTTGTATAATCTGTAATCAATTCTGTTTAATTATAAATTGTTTTGAAACTATAGAAACCTTTAGGTAAGTGGTGAACAACTTTTGTCGTCAGCAAGTCATACTAACTAGAAAATCTCTCTAGTGCCGATTTGTTAAACAAATGTACTTGCGGGCTGCATAATTAAAAAAACTAACATATAAAAAAAAATAAAAATCTTTAGCAAAATTGTAATAAAATTGTTTATTGTTATTTAGGAAGTACTATTGTGAACTGAAAACAGAATTGAAAGCGTATTTAAAAATATTAAGAATTAAAAAACTAAATTTTATTTGTTTTGCACAAGTAGTTTTTAAGTTACTTAGCGGGCCGAAACTTAACTGGATCTGGACCGTACGTTATCCATCTTAAGTGAAACCTGACATTATAGTAATCTCTCATGTAACGAACTTGGACATTTAGAAGTTAATGCTAAGTAACTTATTTAAGCCGAACAATATACTTAAATTATTTTAAAATTGGCATACTTTAAAACTACTATACCAGAGACTAAAAAACTACAAAAGAATGAACAGTTTATTTTACAAAAAATGAAATAGGTATTAAAACATCATTGATGAGCTAATTTGACCGACTGGTTGATTATCTCACATGAAAAACGGTTTAATCAGTAGCTTCTGTTTATGCAGTAACATTATTAAGATATTAATTTCGATGCTAGGAGATATTATAAGCAAATTAGTTGTAAAGTTAAAACATTAATTTCAAACTTTTTAAACTATATGTTTCGTAGTATAATACCATAAAATAGTGTATGACTTAAAATAACTTTAATTAATTCAAAAAAAATTAAAGGTTTTACAGTTAATTCTGTGAACAGAAAGTAATCAATTAAAAAAACTTTCAATTAGGTTAAAATTTTGTTTTGTAACTGTAGCAGTCTTTTTGATGGCTTATTTAATTCTGTTCAAAAATGAGTTTATTTCCCAGCTATCAGCCTATAATAATTCTAAAGAGGAAAATAGTGGAAAATTAAAGTCTAGTCTAGGATAAACTATTAAAAAGCACAATTTTAAAAAGTATAGAGAACTGTATATTCTTATTAATATCCTTATAGTTTCGAAATAAATAAATCTAATAGATCATGTAGTAATGTATTATTTTTAAATTTTTTTAAATTAATATATACAAACCTCCATTAAACAATCAAATTTTCCCAGGTAAGGAGTTAAGAGCAACATTATTTTAAACAAAAAAAAAGTTTGGTCTCCAAACTACATTTATTTGTAATTTAGTTTAAGTTTATAATTTAAAATTATTTTTTATATACACTCCGATTTTATTGTGTTTTGTAGTTATTTATTTTTCAAGTTTTTGGTTGTTATTTTTAGTGTAAATTAATAATATATACAAGCTCAATAAAAACAAGAAGAAAATAATAGAAGTATTTTTTTTTTGCACTTAATAAACATATTCAATTCTTAAATAGTTAATCAGTTTTAAACTTACTTTGAGGTCTGTCAGTTTAAATATTAAAAAAGTATGTTTTATTTAAAAGTTTTCCAATGAATAAATTTGGATCAAGTTATAGTAAGTTATTGCTAAATAAACTTTAAAATAGTAGTTTCAGCTTTAAACAGCGATCTAATAGACGTAAAAAGTATATTAAAATTTGTTGTACGAGAATATAAAAAGTGTATCTTTTGACTTGAAACTAATTTTTTTTTACTACTTTAACAGTTAGTAATTAAGTATATATGTAGCTTTAACTAAATTGATCAAACTTTAAAGTTTTAAATGTATGTCCTATGTTTTTAAAACCTTTTATTAATTGCTTAGAATGCAGTTTGTTGGAAAAAAAATACGACCGTTTTTTCTGAAATAATCACTTGAGTAAAATTTTTCAAGGGTTGTACAAACACCGTTATAGTTTATTGTTTTTGAAGTAGTTTTACTACTTAAAAATATAATCTAAGAAAAAACAAAAATCAGTAAAATACAGAACTTTAAAAAATCATACTCTAATTTTACAGCGTTATTCGTTACTTTAAATTAGCACTTATTCTTTATTTTTCTACCTTATTTATAGCTTTGTATAATAGCAGTTTACATTTCTATGCTGTTCTATACTCTATTAGTATTTAATCATTTCGAAAAATATTCATTTAATATGACCATTAAACAACTGGAATACTTCTTTATTACGTTTATTAATACACTTTTATTTAACTAATTCATTATGATAATTTATTAAAACTGTGAACTTTAGTAAACTTGGATAATTTTAAAGACTAATGATGCTTTTGTATATTTATATTTATATTAACTTGTTTGCAAAAATATCTATTCATTTGCGTAGGTTAGTTTTTACACAGCTTAAATGTATTAAAACTAATGTATGTAGATTAAATGTTACTTTGACTTTAATCGGTAGTTAGGAAATATTTGTAATAAGTTTCTGAAATTTACTTTTAGTTTTTCGATTAGTTAGTCATTTGTAATAATTAAAAACTTTATTTTTTTTTTGACAAAAGAAAAAACTTTTTAACAGAAATACAACAACTTAAAATAAACATTACATAATTAACAAACATTAATTTAAAAACCATTAAGTAAACATAAGTTGTTGTAGATTAAATAGATTTTTGGTTTCGTTAAAATTTTGTTTCTATATAAGAAGGCTTGAGTTTAAATATACTTTTAATAACTACAAACAATAAGAAGTAATCTGTTTTACAAATAAATGATTTCAATAATTCTTTTTAATACTTGGATCTAAGATTTCATCCTTTTTTTTGAACAGCTTAAAGAGATACTTTTTTATTGAATTACTTATTTAACCTAAAGACAGTATTAAAAGAATAGACTTAACAACACTTTAATTGGCAAACTGTTTATTTAACATATTAAAATTATTAAAAAACTTCC
Source organism: Thalia democratica (assembly GCF_965202585.1). Lineage (NCBI taxonomy): Eukaryota > Metazoa > Chordata > Thaliacea > Salpida > Salpidae > Thalia > Thalia democratica. Next base: position 20,663,746 of record NC_139173.1, on the reverse strand, counting down.
GTACTTAATAAAGATGAATTGTTAAAAATAACCCAGTCACTTTATAAACTCTCTAATCAAACTTAGCCACTATCTATTTCGGCCAATCATCAACAAATTTGAGATGTTTTCGCCATCAATAATAAACAATGAACTTCACCGCACAACCAACAACAACAGCATCCGATACAGCCTACAACCGGTTTCGTCCATTTTAGGACTCATCAAGCAGGCATAGTCGCGAGAAACCGCTGTTGTGATCTTAACCAAGCGCTTAAGCCCGCTTGTTTAAGATCACTCCACCGGTTTCTCGCGACTATGCTAGCCTGATGAGTCCTAAAAAGATTTAAAGACACATACTGTACATTGTTCCTTTATTAGATCTTTTATAACAATAACAGAAATAGAAAACTTTGGTCTAGTTAATGTTGCTAATAAGACTTTATGTGGTTTATGACAACGTTACTTAGACAGTATAATTTGTTGTATTTAAAACTTATTATGATACATTACTGCTAAAATATAACCTAAGTATTTACCAACTTTGTTATAAAGACTAACATCGGCACAGTATTTAATTTATAAATAAACTTTACTTTTAATTAATAATTTTTAGCAGTTTTTTTTTATGCAAGCATTTATAAACGTTACAAAGTCATAAAAAAATGTTGAATTAAAAACGGAACTGTACTAACTCAACTAATATAATTTTTTAAAGAAATAAACTATTATAAAAACTAAGGTTTTTAAACAGTTTATTCAAAGATTTTCTCTCAAAAAGAAAAAAAAAACAATTCAATATAAAAAGAAGTTGAAGTTTTTTGTATTTTTAGTTATAACAAAACATTTAGTAAAAATCAATCAAAGTAATCTAATAAACGATTTGACGTTATTGTAAGTACTTTATTAAATTAAGTTTTAATAATTTCAATTTTTGTTAACTTTATGCTTTCTTATGCTTAAACCGTTAAAGTTTTTATCTTGACGTATAACCAAAAAAATAATACATTGGATTGCTATATTTAAATAATCTTTATTTATAACGGCTCTAACTGAAAAACAGGAGTTCATTAGAAATCGTATATGATAACTATGCTCCTCACGTATTTAAATAAAAGTTTTAGATAAAAAAGTTTCTTAAAACAAAACTCGGGTGCTTTTTAAACTGTAATCAAAAAACTTTTCAAATTTCAAATTTTCAGAAGAACTTTAACAGAGTAACAGAGGGATGTACAAAAAACTTTCACAAAACGAGGTCTACAAAAACTCTATGTGTATAGTCATTTTTTTTTGTTTACACAACTTAGGTTTTCTTAATAAAATACATATAGCCTCAAGTTTTATTAAATCAAAAATGCTATAACAAATTCAAATAACTTTATATATTTCAAAACTGTAATTACTTGCACATTCAGTGTTATATACTAGGTGTTCTGCAATAGCAGATCTTTTTGAAGAATTTACTACTATTTTAAATTTATCTTCTTTATTACTCACTTTACAAAATTAATCAATACTTTTTGGGATATGTTCTTTTACCCTTTTATCAAATGAAGTAATACCGACATAACTTTCTTCAAAGAAGCAATAAAGTTGGTAAACTACCACCCTTTTATAAGTAATAGGGCTTTATAGAAAGAAAAGTAACTTTTAAGTACAAGTTGTCTTATTTCAGATATGTTGACGACTGTTTTGTGTTAGGAAAAGATGAGAAAAAGATTATTGATCTCTTTTGTGTTTTGAACAAAACACACTCATCAATAACATTTACATCTGAAAAACAAAACAACAAAGAATTAGTTTTTCTCGACGTTTTAGTTAAATCACACATGAATGAATATTTGACATCTGTGTATAGAAAAAAAAATTGATGACTATTTAAATTTTCATTCGTTTTGTAGTATGAAAAGAAAGAACAATTTGATAAGAACACTATGCCATTGTGCATATGAAATTTGTATAAAAGAACTATTTGCCGAGAAAATAAATCAATACTAAATAAAAATGGCTATCCAGAAGAATAGCAAACAAAATTATTAATTTACACCTTAGAAATTTAAACAAAATAGAGTCAGCAGGACCAGAAAAATGTTCGATTACATGACCTTACATAATTAGTAATAATTATGTACTCTAGAATTATAGAAAAAAGTATCAACCGATCAATGAGTAAATCTCACTACTCAGCAAAACCGAGAATTATTTTCATATCTAGACCTTTTATTAGACCTGGGGGTAAAGATCCGATATCAGAACCCAAAAAAAAGTATGGTAGTTTACCAGCCTAACTGTCTCTGTGAAGATAGTTACGTCGGTATGAATTTATTTAGTAAAAGGATAAAGGCACTTATTCCAAAAAGTACTGATGAAATTTATAAAGTGAGTAATAAAGAAAAAAAATCTAAAAGAGTATTAAATGCTTAATAAAGATTTTCCATTGCAGAACACATAGTTTATAACCATGATTGTACAAGTAGTTATAATTTAAAAAGGTTTTTATAGCATTTTTAATCTAATTAAAAACTTGAGGCTCTAAGTATCTTATCAATAAAACCTAAGTTGTGAAGAGTAAATAAAATCACAGAAAACATCTGCAATAGTCTACAGAGTCTAAGCCTTGAATTTTGTAGGACATTAAACATGCTCAAAGCTTGCATGAACGTTTTATCATACTAATTCGATTATGACTTTGGTCATGACTGCAAATTTTTCGGTTGCGACTGATCAATGAGTTTCGATTAAAACGAAATCTGGATCTCAGTCTACCGAAAGCTTTTGGTCTGATGATCGAATTATTTACAGAACAAGTAAAACTAATTTTACAAAAAAAAAACAAGTTAAGCTGAAAAATTAGCGAAATGGCTAGCTCTATATTTATTAACTAAAATATTTTTCAAACTTGTTAAAATTGTTTTTAAGGTAATTTTTAACTTACATTATTAAACAAATTAATAAACTTCTTAAAGCCACTTAAAAATTGAGACTTAAATGTGTTTTTTCAACAATGATTTTTTTAAATTTAGGATTTAAATAAAAACTAATAATCATTGTTTGCAAATTCAATTTCAATTTAGAAAACAGTTTCACAGTAAAAACTTTCACTTTAGTTAAAGTTTAATTTATTGAAACTAATTCAAAAAATTTTAAATGTTTAAATAAGTAGTTTCATAGTGTTTAAGTAAAATCTAAGTGGCTTATTACTATGACAAAAAAAAACAGAAAACTTTCAACTTATGGTTACTTATTGTTTAATTTTTTATAAAAAATAGTATAATAAATAATGAAATTGATTGTAGTAAAAAAAAACGTACTTTTTATATTTATCATTGCCAATGTTGTTTAATCAATCTATAAATACTATATAGCTTTACCTAATTAGAGTTATTTTTCAAGCTTAAAATAACATTAAGTTGTTTTAAAATTAAGTTTTGTTTTTATTTATAAAGACTACTAATTTTTCTTATGAATTTATCTTCTTAAAATATATTCATACTTTTAAGAATAATTAAACTTTTATTTATACTAATTGGAAAAAAAGATTTATACATTACTTTATTTTAGCTTTTATAATTTTTCTCATAACAAAACAACTCAAAATTTATTCATAAAACTAAATTTTTCCGTAGAAAAAGTTTCGTTGAAAAGAAAAACAAAAACGTGTAAAAGCTAACAAACTACACAATTGTTTTAGGTTTTATTAAAAACATGTAAACATAAGTTGAACCAAATGTACTTATATAAATTCATTTTTGATTGAGAAAGTTTACAAGATTTTAAAACATAATCATTTGGTTAATTAAAAAAAATACTTTCTTAACGAATGCTAACTAAAGTGTTTACACTATTGAAAAATTACTAAATGAAACAACTTAGTAATTAAATTGATTCTTCAGTTGGTACATAGAAAAAATGAGATGAGCAAAAAATAAGTATTAAAAATGAAAAAGTTTATTTGTAAACCGTAAACAAATAATTTTATAAAAACATGTTACTTTGCATGAAATGGAAAGTTTTATGAAAACTACTAAGTTTAATCAAGTGCATTTAGAAAAATTAATATGTCAATTATTCACATGATATAATTTATTTGTGCGTTGTTTTTAAGTACTAAATTTGTTTTTTAAACTTTGTAAAATAAGTACTTTAATAAAGTTAACTCATATTTTTTTAATAAAATCGGTTTTAAATGTTTAAAAATTTTTTAGAGTCTCATTACAAAAAAGTGAAGGAATGTTTATATAACAATTAGTATCAAGTTTTACAACAGTTTAACTTATGTGTAACTGTAATGTTTTTAACAGACAAAAAATAGAATGCTATTTGCAACATTTTTCTTTTCAACATTTTGCAACATTTCAAATTCTTATAAACTTATTTTATTATATATTATTTGTTTTATACAAAAAGAAGAAACTGATAACATCAACTTTAGTAATAAGACTTATTTAAAACACAAAGTGCAATAAATTTAACGTGTAAAACTCAAATGAAAGCATTTTTAATTACATTTAGAACTAAGTTAGACGTTACATATAAAGTTATGTATATACAAGTGTAAACATTGACTAAAAAAGTTTTCTTATTTAATAGTGTAATTTTTTTAATTATGCAAGCAATTATTAAAAGCAAAAAATGTATATTGGTACTTACTTTTATATGTCATATTTATTTATGCAACTTGCAACAAAGTAGTAGGGAATGTTTTAAACTTTAATTTAAGTAAAAATAAACATTAAGTAAATCATCTATTTCATACTTCTAGCAGAAAAATGAAAACAAATACTGGATTTGATTTATTTTCAAAACAATAGTACAAACAACCATATGATTAAATATACTTAAAAGCGAGCTAATTTTATCAATACAATAAAGTAGTACATTTTGTAAAACTTAGTATATAAGTAGCCACACAGTATGTTATCAGCTGAAATATAATTTCAGGTTAAGATTGCACAATTTATTTTTCAAGTCTTATTTATACTTTATTATGTAAAGTAATTTTAATTGATAAAAAAATACTAAAACTTACATGGTTATACCATTTAAAAAATTTCTAAACAAACATTCATCTATAAATTTACAATATTTTGTCAGTTTTTGAAACTAATTAACATATTTTCTTACTGCATAATGAATTCTTCAAACAAAAAATGTTTCTTTGTTATGTATTTGGTTTTAGCTTGGTTTTTCATAACTCCAGTGAGGCGATTTGTTCTCATGTCACCAATATTGGCAAAAAGAAAATATTCATCCTCGTCTTTTGCAGTGGAAGAAATATGCTCATCCGTTTGAACTCCAACTATTTTTTTACTTATTTTTCTTTCTTTTTTTATTAGACGAGGATTGATTCTCTACATTTAAATTAGATGTTTTTATTAGAAAATTACCATTATATAACAACTGTTTTCAACTAGTTTAGTATTACTAGTTAAATATTTATTTAATTTTAAATTACCCAGTTGTTTTAGAAACCAAATTCAAAACTAAAAAAGTCTGCATCACATAATGTTTAATCATTAACCAGCTGTAATTGAGTTTGGTGAAGATAATCAATTTCCAAGTTTAATGCTGATGTCTTATCCATTATCTGTACTAAAAAATCATTTTTTAGTTTTTCTGTCATTGTCAATTCTTTCTCATACTGTAATTTAGATTTGTGTGTCTTCAAGTCTTTGTTAACGTTGACTTGACAAAGGTTTAGAAATACCTGCTCAATATTTTTTATTTAAAACATAAGTTTTAAATACTGTTTTGTAACTGATCATTAAATGGTTATAAATGTTATATTAAAGTTTGTTATTTTCAGTCTTAGCTTCAACTCTCAAACTACCATATATTTTTTAGCAAAAAAAACTCCTTTTATATTACTAAATTTGTGACATGATTACAAAACACAGTTCACGTTTCAACTACTCAAACATCTCTATTATTGTCTAGCAATGTATATGCACTTAATGATTTTATACAAAAGAACTTAATAAACCCACTTTTGTTTATAAATAAGTAATAGTTTTAATGAAAATAATAAAATAGCGTTTTTATAAAAAAAATACTCTTAATAAAATTTTATAGAAACAGACGTTTTTCAATTTACTGTGTTCTGGAGACGGTATATTGGGATTGCAGTTCAGCTCCAGTTGAGAAAATCTTCTTTTAATTGTTGGCTGATTTCTGCCAATTGCAATACTTCTATATGCTATCTTAGCTGTCGGTTCTTCTGAAACTCCTTCTAATTCTTCATCCAAGTGGCCATAAGAATTAAACTAAAATTGGTTGTATACTTTAAATTTAGTATTGTAACTTGTTTTAAATTAAAAAAATCAAAGTTCTCGATTTAAATGTCTTTAAGGAGATTTCTATCCTATATTTATTTTAACAGATTATTACTAACAAAACAATGTTTCACTCCTATACATGCATATAGGAAATCAATTGAGGATCTCCTATATGCAAGTACAGGAGTGAAACATTGTTTTGTTAGTAATAAACTGTTAAAATGAATATTGTACTTTAATTTTACTTTAAAACTAACAATAAAAGATATCATTTATATTCTTCGTTAGTTGAGTGAACCATTGTTTTGTAAATAAATTTGTGAATCATTAAGTTTTAAATTTAAATGTGTTAATTGATTTTGTACCACATCAGTTTACAAGAAATTGTGGAAAGAATTTAGTTGTTATTGTATGAAAAAAAATTATATTTAACTTAATATAAAAAGCCGCAAAAAATTCAATTTACATTATTACAAATAAACTATTAGAGAGGTAAAAAAACCTTGATATCTTAAAAAAAGATCATAAAAAAATAATTAAAAAAAAGAACATATATTTAAAACCTGTTATTTTGTACAATTTTTTTTGATAAAGATAAACTTAGTAATTTTGTAAAAGCTTTTGTAAATTTAAATAGCTGTTAGAAATATGGAAAATATTTAAATTAATCTTCAAATAAATATATAAATTACCTACATATATGTTTTATACTAAAAAAACTTTTAGAGTATAAATACTATATTTTAATTGAACTGTAAGTAAAGCTAAGTTTTAGAGTAAAGATTTTTGTTACTGACCTAAAAGTTCCCAACACTTTACTTAACAATAAACTTTTTTAGGTGTCTGACAAAATTTTCTGCCAATCACCTAGTTTTTGTACTAATTTAGAACGTCTTTTCACAATTTAAACGTAACATTAGTTAAAATTCAAACAAGAAAGTTCAAGTTTTAATAAAATTAGTCTAGTAAGTATCGAAATTATCAAATAAAGTGGTAATTATCATTTATTTTTGTTTCAATATAAACTAGTAGTTAACTTTTTCATCAATAACACTATTGTAGAAAAAAAAAACTAACTCTTTTTCTTACAAGGGCTACAACTGTGTATGCTAGTGCCAGGGTAAAAATGATACTCATGGCAATTAAAATAAAAAATGTTGGTGTATACAAAAATTGGTTTTTATTTTTGTCGCACACCATGCTACTAAGAAGGTAATCTCCGTTTCCAGTAATTATGTTATTGTTTGTAGTATCATAATATAAAGGGAATGTCGCATTACTTTCAAAAGCAAGATAGCGCATATTATTATAGATGTAAGTATCTTTACAATTTTGAATCTTATCAAAAATAAGTTTGTTTTGTAGAACCTGGATACTGGCTGCTTTGGCCTTTATTTGTGCGCAGTACGACCTTATCGTACTAGAATCTTTTACGTTTTTGGAACTTGATAAGATAATATCATCAAATTTTGTTTTTATGAGTTGACAGGAACCTAGTTTATTTTGTTTTTTTATTATAATTAAAAAAATTAGCACACATTTATTGTTTAAAAAGTAAATAATCTTTTGTTAAATATAATTGTAACATTTTTTAATAAAAACACTAGCAAAATATTATAGATTTACTTATGCATCTGATAAAAATATTATACTTCAATTTTTTTTTTACTGTAAGAAAATTTCAAATAAAGAATTTATAACGACACTTATTTTTTGTCAAACTTATGCCACTAATCTATACTGAAAGTTTTTTTTTTCATCAATTTGAGGTTAAGTAGTTCAACAATTTTGTAAATATAAAAATTTAATAAAATTGAAATTTAAAAAGTATTATTTTAAACTATTCTAGTTTTTGTTATAAATATTCTAAACAACAAAGTTTATGAGTTTTAAACAAAACTTTTATAATACTAAAAACTGTTTTTTAAAACAAACTTAAACTTTTTCCAATTGCTACTTACAGCGTTGTACAAAACTGTTTTGTAACATTTATTTAAAAAAAAATAATAAAATATGATAAATTAGACGTTCTTGTAAATTTCTAATTTAATTGATAACTTCTTGATTGTTCTGTGTTAAAAACAGGTAAAATCTGTCTTTAAAAACACTGTTTCTTAAATCTTTTTACTCAAATTTTTAGACAAATTTTACCTGTTGAAATTTTACACAATAATCAAAAAATCTTCAATTAACACTACAGAATATACATGAATGTCTAAGTTATCATAAATTTTGTTATTATTTTGAAATAAAAGTTACATAACAATTTTTACAACTCTGTAAATTATAAAGACTTAAAAATACTGTTTTTAAACTGTTTTTACTTAAATTTTAAGTCTTTATATACACCAGAAAAAAAATGCAGATGTTTATCTTCAATGTTTTTTAATATATTTTTATATAATGCAAAATACAGAAAAAAAAATTATTAGTCAAATAATATTTTAAGTCTAATAAATTATCAATAAGTTTAGTTACCTTCCATTTTTTCAAAGTTCCACAATATACAAATTTTGAAGTTTGTTTAAATTATCTATAACTTTTAATTATTATTTACTCAGTAATTTTACTTAAACTATCTTTTACTATTTTTTTTTTATTAAAAATCTGCATCAAAAATGTGCTGAACAATTTTACCATGTTTCTAATTGATAATAGTGTCTATAAAAATTGTTATTAAAGTTCATTTTTTATAGTAAAATACTTGATTTTACAAAACCAAACTACAAAAATAAAAATATGAAAAATATGTCTGATTTTTTTTTTAATTTCTTTAAAAGCATAATTTAATTAAAGTTCATACAGTAAATGATCTTATACAATATTTTACAACAGAAATTGTTGAACAAGAAAAAAATCATAACTTTTCGACTTTTATATTCTTTTTGTAATATAATATTCAATCTGTTTTAGATAAAACTAGGTATAATTAGAAACACCAGCTTAAAATGCGTTTAAATAAAAAGTTTCCTTCTTTTTTGTAAAGTATTATACTGGTATCTAATATTGATTCTGATTCTTATTTTTTTTATAAAGCATTTTAGTATAAAGACTTACTTTTGAAATTATATGTCTTTATTTTAAATATATATTTAAATTATTGCAAAATATGTACAAAAAACTCAATTAAATACTGAACAATTTTTAAATTTGTTTTTAACTGTTGGGTTTAAAATTTTCACAGCTTTTTACTTTTGATTTCATAAGCAAACGTAACATAACAACTGTTTAAAAAGTTTAAATTTTTTTTTACTAGTTAGATGAACTAGATTAAATATTATTAATCAAAGTAATTAATTTCTGTTATTATTTTTTTATAAACTGATAAATAAATCAATTACTTCAAAAAGTATACAAGCCTTGGTAAAATAATATTGGCTAATGTTAACGTTTATTCTTTTTGTAAAAGTTATAAAAATTAAATTTTTATTTTATTTGCAAGTTATTTAAAATCAAGTCAAACAAATTAACAACTTTTTAAAAACTGATTTGAAATAAGGTTGTTCTTTTAAAATTTGTAAAAGCAACAGAAATAACGTTTATGCGTTTTTATCTAATTAGTAATTGATCATTGTAGTTAAATGCTTTCAGTTGTTTACGCATCATTACTTTTGTTCTTGGTAGGTTTAAATCTATTCTGTTAAATTAGTCAAAAAATGTAAAACTCAAAGTAGATATTTTCTTACAAAAAGTTGCCATTATAAAAAAAATAGTCTAATATTAGTAGCATCATCTACTATTTTTCAAGCAGTTTAATTTTCTAACAAAAATGAAATATCATCATCAACAAACAAAAATGAAATATCATCACTTACAAACAAAATCTTAACTTATGAACTTATCAGTTAGCCTTTATCTTAATATATAAGACAATTTCATTTTACTTGATACAATGCAACTTAAAACTGAACTGCTTTCTTGTGTTTAAATGACCAAAGTCTTAAGCACTGCTTATAAAATTAATTAACATTAATGTGCAAGCTTTAACAAAAATAAACATAAACTTGAGACCTGTAACAGTTATTTCAAACTATTTTTGAAATACCTAAAAAGTATTTTAAGAAGTTAACATTGGTGTTTAGTAAAAACAGAGTTTGTACTAAATTGTAAACAACAAATCTGTACATGATGATTTATAAAACAATAGTAAGTATTAAGTCATGGTGACAAAAAATAAATCTTAATAAATTTTATTTTCTTCAGATTTCCTAAATAGGACAATTAAACACTAAATCAGTTAATATTTTTTTTTAACGCATAAATTTACTTCAGCAAAAACAAACTTTAAACAAATTTTAACCCCTAAAGCCTAACACCTATTGCTAATTACAAAAAATCTTACTAAATGTCGAAGTAGGATTTTTTTTTGTTTCAAAACCTCCGTAAATTTTAGTTTTTATCATTCAAAATATAAATTTTAAAATTCTAAAATTTATAGTTTATTTTTGTACAGGGCTAGTTTATTTTATACAGGCCATTCTCAAAACAAACAAATCGAAACTAAAAAAATCCTCAGTTTAATAAACGTTATTTTAAAAATTAGTTTTTTTTAGCTTCTATGTACTATACTAATACTAAGTACTGCGTACCTAACCGCTATACTTACCTTTTATAGGAAAAAATACTCAAGTGTAGGAAACTGCTTTTGGTAAAATTACATAAAAAGCTCAATCTCCGTTTTTAGACATTTTTTTAAAGTTTGGTTAATAGGTTTATTTCGTTCATACAAAGAAACTAGTTAAGACTTGTATAATATATTTTCAAAATTTTTTGTTGCATATAAGAATGTTATTTCCCAGGAAAACTTTTAATTTAGTTTCCTTAAAAACTACTGATACTCATTAACAACCAGTTATCGTATAAGTTGTTGTTATATATATTATACATTAAAACCTTTAATGTTTAATATTTGGTGACCTTTTTAAGCTCACTATTATTATAAAACTTTATGAAATACAAAAAGGTAGACTGATAAAGTTTTGAAACATACATTGAAAAAAAAACAGTAAAACTAATGCTAATCATGTTATTTCAAGTTAGTTTTTCAATTTTACTGATATTTTGATACTTTCGCTTAAAGTATGTATGATAAATATAATACTCTAAAAATACTTTGAAATAAATAAAAACTTTTACTACAAAGTTTAATACTGTATGTACACTTTAAAAAAAAAATTAAACAAAATGAAATGGTCTTTTAAGGACCACAGCATCTGTGAGTAAAAAAGTTTTAAAAACAAATTATTTTCATGTATATGAGGTTAACTACATATTAGTTTCGAAATTAATCAATAAATAAGTAGTCAACAGTTTACTTCGATAGCAAACAATATAAACCACAGTGTCAGACCACAGGTTACCAAACTATCAACTTTTATTTCAAAAAAGCTTAAACTTGATTCTTCCGCAATAGTAGTTTTTAGCTAAAAGTCAGAACGCGGGTTAAAGAAATTTTTAAGGCGGACCCGCTGTGAAAGTGCAACTGAAAAAAAAAAAATTGTGGCAAGAAAAAAAAGTTTTTAGCGCATCAAGAGCTTCAAATATTTCTAAAATAATCCGTCAACAACAATTTTTTCTTTCAAGTCAAAGATTTTAAGTGTTAAATTTTTAGCTTATTATAATAGGCATACGCATAAGTAAGCCTTGAAATTTAAATAGAAAATTTAGTTCAATTTTATCCCCTAGTGCAATAGTATCTTCGTGCAAAAGTATCTTCGTGCAATTTTGTGCACTCGTGCAATTTTGTGCACTCGTGCAATTTAGACAGCTACTCATTTAATATACATGTATATACATATAGGAAATTAAAAAGTTCTGGAATTTAGTCTATCACTCTGTTCTAAAGTATAGTTTATAGTATTCTTCATGATAATCGCCACACAATAAATCGAGCTTAACATGAATAATTTATACAAAAAAAAAGTTTATTTAGTATTCGGAACTGCCGGTTTCTTGAATTTTAGTAACCCTGCTTTTTGACTTAAATACATAAAGTAAAAAAAAAACATATACTGAGACTTTATATAAAAAAATAAAAAACGCTCTCTTGATTTAATGTGTGTAAACAGTAATGTTCATCTACCTTATTTTTATACCATTCCAGTTTTTCTTTTGCTATTTACTATTGTCGTTAAATACTTTTAGTACAATCCTCAAAGTTAGGGTGGTTTGCGGTATTATTTTCTATTAACGCGAAAGATATTTTTACTTGTGTGATTCTTACAAAAAGATGATGTTGTTTTAACTAGATGCTTATAAAACTTTGAAACAAAAACACGATGTCGTAAATTTAATATATATAAAAATGTCTTTGGTAGCTGCTCTTTTGAACAAATTTGACTTTTTTTAGTTTAATATACTTAAGTTTAGCCTTTATTTTATTTCAGTAAACTTAAGCTATATGTATACCAAAGAGTTATTTTAAGCTATTTAGAAATTAAAAATAGGTTACTTTATATTAAAAATATAAATTATATAGTAAACTTTGTATCCAGTTTGTATTTAGCTTTGAGTTGTTTTTGTAAAAAATTTAAGGTAATAATTGATTATTAGACAATTATGACTTTAGTATGATAATAAAATTAAATGTAACTGTAACTTGTTTGTATTTAATAAGACTAACTTATTTTTTACTAAATGATAAAATTAACACTACATATTTTTCTAAGTCTTTTAAATATTATTTCAAATTTTAGATTAATCTTACCACATTTTATACACAGTATTTGCAACAAACGATGCAGCCCACTGTCTAACTTATGTAAGACAAATTCACTGTTATTTTACTGTCTTAAAAAACAAAACACCTTATTTAAAAAAATGTTTTGTGCTTAAATGTATTTTTGTACACTTGTTGTCAAAATAACGATCATGGTTGAGTTTAATAACAAAAACTGAATTAAAATTTTTGTCATTCCATTGAAAAAATTAATTTTTTTTCTGCGAAAACATTTCTTTAGCTCCCACTTGATTTTTATTATTTCTTTCTATTCCAAGTCAATCATAACACATTGGTCAGTGTTTTTTGAGGATAGCTGGTTTGTATTTTGCAAGGTTTTCACATAGTAATGGCACTCAGACTATTATGATTTATATTAAATGATATTGCAAACTATGGCTAGTTTTTTTTTTTTTGAAAAACTAAGGCTAGTTTCAAGATTTTTATTTGTCAATTTGAGTTGAATGGTTTTTAATTATTTAGATATATTATATTTTATCTGTTCTATTTATTTTTTACCAGGTTTATTAATTCTACTTACTAGGGAAATTGTCTACATAGCCGCTAGCCAGGGTTGCCAATTTACCTGGAAAAACCTGGAACTTGAGAAATTAAAAAAAACATGGAAATTGAACAAAAATAAATTAATAACTTGGAAAAACCTGGAAATAAAAATTTTTTACATGTTAGTAGAAAAAATTTGATTTGACACAAATCTACCATCTAGATAAAAAATTTTTTAATCATCAAAATTTTTTTTTAAACACATTTGAAGTAGCTTTACAGCAATTTTTCAATGTTATTATTGTTGTTCTATTTAACACTTTTTTTTACCTTAAATTAAGTTAAAACTAAAAATAGACCCAAAAACAAGTAATTTTACAATCTGGCAAGAAATTTTGAAAACCTGGAGAAAGTTTTCAAAAAGTCATTGGCAATACTGGCTAGCTCTCTATTATTGCCGCTATGAAGATATAAATGTCTAAGCATATATTATGGTTGCTATAAACCTGAAATTTACTTATGGTTAAAAAAAAAAAAGTCTTAGAAGTTTTAAAAAATATTTGTAATTTTAAACAATTTTGACATGTAAAATAATTAAATTTTTAATTGATATAAAATATATTATAAGCAATAAATTTTTTTTATTTACTTAATTATTTTATTTATTAAGGTACACATTAAAAGTAGCATAAAGTTTTCAAAAAGCCTGGAAAAAATTTAAATAACCACTAGCAACCCTGATGTATTTACAGTCACTGCTCGAAGTTTTATAAGTGAAGTAAGTGTAAAAGTACAGCATCTGAAAAAACTTCGAACAACAGAGTCATTGAAAACTGTGCATACTAAAATACTGAAAAAGATTTGTATACAGTACATATAATAACTTAAAAACTTTTAGTAACAAAAATACTCTAAAAATAGCTATCTTTACAGTATAAGATAATAAAGCTAAACAAATTCTTTAAATATGATTTGAAGAATATTGATTGTACAGATATTTTAATACATTTTCTTTGCCAAAATTAAACTATTACATTCAGAATAAAGTGCATAATCCAAAGAATTTTTTTAATTTTCTAAGAGACACAGGCTAGTCCTTCTAAAAGTGGCAAACCTGATTATATTTCTTTTTTTAGAGTTCCAAAAAAAATCTGGAATCCTGGAAAACCTTGAATTTGGCAATTAAGGTTAAAAAATCCTGGAAAAACTGGATTTATAGAAATTTTGAAAAAAACTTTGAAATTTGAGCAAAAATCACTAATTATCCTGGAATTTTGAATAACTTTTACATAGTAAGTAGTAAAATTTTAAACTGACACGAAAAATCTATCATATAAATAAAAAAATTGTCATCATCAAAAATTTTTCAATGAAAAACAAATTTGAAGTAGCTTTACGGTATCTTTCTAATGTTGTTATACTACTTAGCACAGTTTTTAACTTTAAACTTAATTTCAAACTAAAGATAGACCCAAAAACGCGCAGTTTCAAAAACCTGGAAGAAGCTTATCAAAAACATCTGGCAACCCTGTACTTATTATCATTATCAAAGTCAATTATTTTTATTTTAAGTTATAAAAATTTTTGATAGTTCAAAAAGACATAATCTATAAGTTTTGAATATAAAAAATACATAGTAACCTAATTAAGAAGTCTACAAAAAAAATAGGATCTCAATTAATTTAATTCAAAGTAAAAAAAGATCAATTTAAGTAATTTCTAATAAAATTAATTCTTTTTTTTTTGACTTCAAAACACTTTAATTTTAGGCGCATTTCTTTATCAAAAAATATCTAAAATATCTGTTAAACATTCATTTAGTTTATAATAAGGTTAGCTAAAATAAAATTTTAATTTTAAAAAAGTTTTTAGTTTAACAACATACAGTATATCTATTTATAATATTTTTTTATGTTTCTTAGATTTAAAAAGTCCTACTTTTTGTGTTTTTGGTTACTTAAAAGTGTTAAACCTCTTAACAATTAAATTTGTATCCTGCTGGCTACACCACTACTTGAATGCTAATTTTTAAAACTTTATTTTAGTCAACAAATTAATATAAAGTATTACATTTGTACAACTGAATGCGCAACAAATAAGTTTAAGTTTTATATGTTTAAAATACAAAAAAAAAATCAACTATTTATTAAAAACTATTTTTATACAGTTATCATGATTTAGAAAGCATGAACAATGTATTGTTTATTTACATAATATTCAAATACACATTCTAAAGATGTTTTTTGACGTTTCACCTTGTTTTGTTTCTACACTTTTTTAAAGCCAACTTTTCTAGCTATTTTTAATACTTATATATATTTTAGTCTACATTAGATAAATTTTTAACTAATTTTTATGCACAAGTTAGTATAGTATTATTCTAGAAAAATGTATAAACAAAGAAAATTTGGTACATTTAACAAGATATATAGCTATATTTTTAAGCATTT
This sequence comes from Thalia democratica, assembly GCF_965202585.1. Lineage (NCBI taxonomy): Eukaryota > Metazoa > Chordata > Thaliacea > Salpida > Salpidae > Thalia > Thalia democratica. The sequence continues at coordinate 20,647,820 of NC_139173.1, read as the reverse complement.
TAAATTTAGCCTTGATAAAATAAAGATAACGTGGCTTTAGCTTAAACCAAAAATATATCCAACTGAAGCCTTACATTGTTTTAACATTGTTTCCAAAAAAACTTTAATTTTTCTATATTTTTAAATAAAGTCTTTGTTTTTTTCTTAATTTTTATATATTGCTTATTGGACGACAAAAAAAAGCGCCAATAAGCTTGGTCCGAGGAACTGGTTTCGGGTCATATACCACGAATACAGGTTAGTGTCTTGTCCAGGACACATTAATATTAATCAATCAAACATAATCTTCGAAAAAATTTTAAATTTACATTAATTTTTTGCTGGAAAGTGTTATAGCTATTTATCCTTTCTTTTTTTTTAAATAAAAAATGTTTATCGAGTTATGCTGCGATATAAAGCCAAAATTTTCCACTTTTTCTAGATTTTTCGAAAATACCCACTTTCGTAAAAATCTTAGTTTCTTGAAATTCTTGTAATTTGAAATTTTTATCTTAAGAAAAAAAACTAAAGTTTTCTGATTTAAGAATGATGTCGACGTCAATTGTATTTAAGGCTTTTTTGTCAGTATTGCCTTTTGCTGTGCTATATTTAGTAATAAACAACAATACTGATATATAAAGCTGAATGGCATAAGACAATACTTATGTCACTGATCAATACTAGCAAGCGGTTGCTTCGTGGTAAAGTATAAAAGTATTTTTAGATTGAAACTGCAAAGTTTTCAGTTGCTGCTGACTGACTGAAGAAGAATGAAAACCGGGTCTTAGTTTACTGAAATATTGTGGTTTGATGATTGAATTGGTATGATCAAAACTTAATGTTAAATTGAGCTTGTCTCACCGCATACTAAAGTCCTGGCTTAGGCTCTATAGAATTTGTAGTTGACTATAAAAACTTGCAGCTCAAGTGTTTGTAAGGGTAACTTATTTTTATTAAACCGGCTGTAACTTATTTTTATTAAACCGGCTGTAACTTACAATTTATATAAAATTTAAAAATACTTTATTGTAATAGTTAACACAATCTCAGGATATTTAAAGATTATGAAAATACAGGTCAGATTTTATATGCATTTGAGGTTTTTTATTTTAAACAGCTAATAATTTTTTTAATTTGTTTTTGTTCTACTACTTTTTTATTTTATTTTACAGAGCTAACTTTAGTTGTTAAATAGATTTACTTGCGGCTAGCTAAGTTTATATAATCCAAAGGCAGTGGTTTTCAACATTAAAATTAAGTGCGCAAAGCACATACTTATTGGCTGCTGTGTATTTTTCAAACATCTAAATTTATTTTTAAATTATAGGGTAGGTTTTGTTGTCACTAATAAAACATATAACATTTTTCATTTAAACTTTTACAACATTAAACCTATAACGAGTTAAGACCTTTTAACCTTAATATGTTATAAAACTAAAAGAGGACAATGTAATACACAACTAAGCAGTTAGTAGTAGTTGTCACTGTCCGTGTAGACCACGGTTACCCAAACTTTTTTTTTCAAATTGCTCCTTTTGAAGAAATTAAAAAGGCTTTTGCCCCCTCCAACAATATTACCATTTAAAACACCTAGGATATTCTTTTTTCTCTTCATCGCAACTCAAGGATATCTAGTGTAAGTTTCAAAGTTTTAAAATTGCCCCTCCTCCTTTCGCCCATTTACTAATTATTACCCCTAACTTACTAAAATCGCCCCAGAGGGCGGTACCGCCCACTTTGGGAAACCCTGATGTAGACTGTAGAGTAGGGTTTCCCTTTTTTTTTTCAAATGCCCTCTTTAAAAAAATAAAAAAAGCTATGGCCCAAGATTACTCAAAAACTACCATAAAAAACACCTAAGACCTTTTTTTTGCACTTCATCAGCAACTCAATAATTTCTAGTGTAAGTTTCAAAACTAAGATAAAATACACCTAAGACCTCTTTTTTTTTGCAATTCATCAGCAATTCCAGAATATCTAGTGTAAGTTTCAAATTATGACCTCATGCCCCCCCTTTGCCCCCTGAGTATCTGTCATGGTCCCCGAGGGGGCTACTTGGCTGTATTTGGGAAACCCTGCTGTAGAGCATTGCTCTTCAAATAAAAAACTAAAATACTGTGTACAGCAAACTCTTATATAAACAACTGTAAACAACTTGTAGAAGATTGAAGAACTTCTGATCTAGAGAAATCAAAAATTGATGTAGAAAACTTGTAGTAGATTCTATAAAATACAGCACGTTTTTTTATTAAAGTTTTATACTTAACTGAAGTATTAATACATTTTTATAGTTTTTTAGAAAGTTTTAAAGTATTACTTATGGTAATATGAACATATTAAAACCTTATTTATTTTAATTTTTGGCATTTTTTAATGTTAAAGAAATGCAGCTTTATTTAGATTAATGAACTAGTAAATGTCATGTTTAATTTTAAAAATTAAACATATATTTTCATATTAAGATCAAAATACTTAACTACTTAAATTTTATTATAGGTTTTTTTGTTTAATTTTATTTATATATTGACTTGAGTTCTTACTATTGATATGTATTATTAGTTTTATGCTTTAAGTTTTAAGCTACAATTTTTTTTTATTAATCTTTGTGAAAATAAATTAATAACATAATTGAATGCTTTGAACAATTATATTAATTGTTTAGCTTATAACTAAAATTTAATAATGTCTTGCAAAACTCAAGTGACAACAAAGTCAGGCACTTTTACCTTTCATGACCAGTTGATTTCATATTGCAAAGCCAAAAAGTTCTGTGCCAGCAAAGGCGAAATTCTTGCTCCCATAACCAATAAGGAAGATCTTGAAGCTCTCAAGGAAGTCACCAGACAAAGTTGTTTCGAAGACAAAACGAAGAGGTGGAACACCGGACTCGACATTGAAGTTTGCAACGGCGTAGAAGTGAAAAAGGTCTTCACGAACGGCGTCAACTGGAACGAAAAACTGCACGGGCCTCTGTACGAAGAAACTTGGCACGCCCATTTGACCAACATGCGTAATGCCATCTTCAGAGGACCGACCTATGACAAAGTTGACATCATGGGAGACATGAGCTGCCGAGGACGCGTGGAGACCTTCATATGTTTGAAGCCGGCTGCTGGGAGCAACCCAGAGGAGCTGGTGAAGAGTTCTGGTGTTCACTCGTTCAACAGCTTGGCCCTCTTGGCTTTTGTGGTTCCGACAGTCGCGTTTTTCTGCGCAGCTTTTGTCGCCACTAAGTTGTACAAACAGTTGCAAAGTCTGGAAGCCGCGAAGGAAGAGGAAATGGTGTAAAAAAGTTTACTTGTGAAATAAATTATCATACATAATCTACTTGTTTAATTGTGTTTACATGGTACTATATATAAAATTCTTTTTTTAAATTAACGTAATATTATTGTATCAAAAAGCTATACCAATATTAATAATACCTCCCTGTGGTATAAAAATAAACTTAGGTTGTTGATGTTTCTTGCAAATTTCTAAATTTAAAACAAGTACACCGCGCGCATATAAAAAAAACAACTATGGTAAATAAAGGAAAAACATTTGTATATTAGAAACAGTAAAACTAAAATCTTTTACCTATTACAACCTTAAAGCATACAAAAAAACTAATCTACTTTAAACTAGCTAAAGCTCTACGAAAATAACTACGAAAAGTCCCAATCAGTTTAAATACTGATAAAAGCTAAATAAAATAAAAAGATTTTTAATATAACTAAAAATAAGAGCGAAGTTAACTTTTAATAAGCAAAAAAAATTCTTGTTGGTCCTACTGACGGGTGCACGACTATTCGAATTCGGACAAATTAAATTCTTGAAAAAAAAATTTACAGGGTCACAAATAAAAAAGTAATGTACATTCGTCAAAAATAAAAAATTCATATGTAAGTCATATCAATATCTACAAGCTATTTTTTTCTTTTTGCAAAACATATGTTTTTTTGAGATATGGCATAAACAAAGTAAAAAACATAGTTATTTTTATAAATTTTTAAATAATTTGAAAAATGTTTACGATTTTGCAAAAAAGAAAAAAAATTGTTTGTAGACTTTAATAAGATCTACATATGTATGTTTTTTTTTCAAATTTATATTACTTATTGAGATAAAATTTTTTATTATTTTTTTAAGAATTTTAATTATCGGAATTCGAGTTGTCCAATTTGAATTGTCATGTAACTCAGTCTGACATAGTAACATACGCATTAAAACTACGATTTAAGTAAAAATATTTTTAAGCTTAAAAAATAATCAAGTCCCGTTAACTTTGTTTTATCAAATTATAATTATTATTTAGTCTTTTGCCCAATAAGTAAGTTTTTGGCTCTCTTAAATATTATATTTATTATAAAACAATTCTATTTTCATCATGTATATATTTAGTTTTCATTGTTATTTAAAACAGCCAATAAGTTTTACTTGAAAGTAAAGATAAGATCTAATAAACTTAAAAATAGAACTGTTAATTATAATATACACTTTTTTTTAACGAATGATATGTTTAATGTTACGCATCAACTAAACTGTAGTTCTTATTTTATTTAAAGCTTTATTTTTACATTTAAAAAATTATAATCTATACACAAAACTTAACACTTTTCAAAAAAAAATTCCTTTACAGGGTTTCGTTTTAAATTTTCTTTATATTTTACGTAACACTTTTGAACTATGTTTCAAAACAACACATATCAACAAAAATTGTATTTAAGAAATATCAGTTGTTTATTAAATTAGTTTTCGTATATTTTCATTTCTACCATCTCAAGAGATTCTTCGTTGCCGGTCAGCGGGTACCAATATATTTCATTTCTGAACTCGTATTCGCCAGGTCTCAAATACTTTCCAGTCAAACAAACAGGAGAGCACTGATTAAACCACCACCCACCAGAACCTCCTTGCCCTACAGCGCAATTATTTGGAGCTTTTGGATTTGAATTAGGTTCGCTCATATCCAAATCTCTATCGTAAGTTGAGAAGCGCATCCCTTGGATTACATTCAAAAAACCATCACCTACAGTTAAAATATTTTGTGTTTTTATTTTGTAATCTGCAGCCTGCGATGTAATTTGAGCTATAACCATACCTTTTAAAACTTTAAAAAGCAACGCGTTTGTAATAAAAAAATTACAATAAAGCTCGTAGCTTGATAATTAGTTTAAAGTTGAGCTTAATTTTATTCTTTTTGTCAAGTTTTTGACTTTATTTTTTTTAATTATTACAAATTTTTTCAAACTGCCGTTTGCCAGCAGCTTTTCTAAGAAAATTGGCCCGAAACATACAAATAGCTGCCGATCCTTGCTTTAAATAGTTTAAAATTTTAACTTATTTTATGTCGCAACAAATAACTTAAGACTATTAAAACTCAACTTTATAAAAACATAAATCTAAAATGAAAAAAAAAAGATTTAAAAGATTAAGACAGTTTTTTTCTATAATCTTACAATATATGCTAATACCTGCGTTTCCTGAGTAATCTCCATAGTGAAGCCTGTAATAAGATGCTTCATTATCAATGAAGAAATTGCTGTTAAAAATATAAATGTTATTAAAACTATTAATTCTAATTAAGTCTACAAACTGACCTATACTCAGCGTAGTAAATCGTTTCTTCTGTAAATCTTTTCATCTCAACTCTCAACTTTGTATTTTGTTTTCGACTTAACTCATAAATGTTCTCAAGACCTTAAAAATGTTTAACATTTGCTTAAACTATATACTTTGTTTCTGACTCTTTGTAGCTTTTATAATTTTTTATCTTTGATTAGTTATTATTTGTAAACTTTCTGTAAAAACGTTTCATACAATTTTAAAACAACTTGTTCGGATTTTTTTTGTATCAATTGTCAATTGTAATACAACGTAAAAAAACTGCTATTAATTTAAGGAAAAAATTATAAAAATCTATAACACTATCAAAATTTCAATTCTACAACCGATCCAATATTCAGAGTCTCGTTTTCCAAAGCCAGTTCTATATTCTGACCATGGTCGATTAAATGGTTCACTACCATCATACCTTTTCATTAATACCTATTTATTTTATAAATTTGTAAGCTACATAAAACTACGTTATATACAAAAAAACTACCGTATAACCCCCACTTTCCATATCACACCAAGCTTTTATTCCGGCAGGGTTTGATCCGTAGTCGAGATTATAGACTGCATTTTTAGTGAACCCTAAATCAAACCACGCTTTGCAGTTCTTTTGCGGAGGTAAATCTGAACTTATGTTTTCGATAGAGTTTGAGTTTAAAGCGTTGTTGTTGTTTTTTTCTTCGGGTCGTACATAATCTGAAAAAGTTTACTTTAATTTAAATAGAATACTTGATTTTCCACACGTTTTTTAAAACTATGCCAGTTATTCACAAACTTATTAAAACTATATATTAATTTATCATATAAATAATAGCAAAAAGCCTACTTGTCGAATATAAATAAAAAACTACATAAAAGTTAATATGTAACAAAATATACATTTTGTTGTTTTTTTAAATGACCGCCAGGGGGCGTTAGACGATTGTTTATCAAATCAACACACAATAAAACTTAAAATATGTCTTTTATTACGCTCAGTTAAGCCATAAGACCGTGCGAGAGGCACAAAACTGATTATAAGAACTTTTTATTATTTTTGTTTATAAGATCTTGATGTTTATTTGCATTATCGTATTATATTGTGCTTAGTTTAGCCATCGTTGTGCATGAAGCACGATATATATTAAGACTCTGTATTATTAATAGTACTTTTAGTAAGACCTATTTTGTGTTTAAGATTGTGTCATTCAGAAACTTTAAGAACATTATTAAGACATTTTAATTTGTAGCATTTCGTGTTTACTTGTTGTGTTTATATTCGCAGTTTTATTCTACTGATAAATTGGCTGCTTTATCATTTCTACTTCCTAATTTTCACATTAAAATCACGTTTTCAATAAATTCACTTCATTATAGAAATTATATATATTAAGTTTATTACATACTTATTAGTTACTAAGTTAAACCTAATGAGTAAGGTAAGTTCAGTAAAAACCTCAAGAGCTAAACGCGCTAAGTGTTTAGCACAAAAAAGGGGACTTCCCCCAATTAAAGGTAGTTCCTACCTCAGGCCCTGTAGGACTACAAAAAAACCTAAAATTAAATAATAACTAATATTACAATTATTAGAAAAATATTTTTCATAATTCATGAGGCTTAATAAATAAACTAAAATTTTATTGTGTTTTTAACTTTTTTACATGTTAGTTACAACGTTAAGATAATTATTAATTTTTCTTTTAAATAATTTCTGAAAAACTCAAATTGTAGTAATTATCATATTCTGATTCCGAATTAATTATATAATACACTGAGTATTAAAACACTGCAAACTCCTAAACCAAAAGTAAAAAAAAACTGTTTATAGTTTTTATTCGAAAATTTTATATGCATTTTTACAAACAAAGCCTCGTTATTTTTTGAAGTAATTTACAAAGTAAACCCAGAATTAAAGATACTTTTTCTTCTATAGAAGTAAGCCTTTGTTCAAAAGCTGAGACATTTCCACTGGTGACGTATTGCTTTTCTAATTTATCGTCAAATTCCTTGTTCACTGAAGAACAAGATACTGAGTTGTAAAAAAGACAGCAAGCCACTAAATACAAAACTAGTTTCATTTTTGTGTTTTATAATCTGTGACAATTTAAACGTAAAAAGAAACAAACGAATTTTTAAACTAATAAAGTTTATAAATATAAAAATGTAAAACTACTATTTTGTAACACCTAGTTTTGAATTCAACACTTCTAAGTTTGTTGTATTCAGAGTTTGTTTAATTTTTTATGCACCATCTTTTTAATACTTGTACGAAAACATGGCAATTTAAGATTAATGAAGTTTTAAACTCAAATTGCTTTTTAATGGCTACGAAAAGGGTGCAGCAAAGCAACATTTACTGCTTCATATATTGTTCTCCTTGTTAATTTAATATTTATTTTAGATAAATAAATAGCTCGAACGAAAATAGTTATAACGTTGTGTTCTGTAAATACAAAAGTTGTTAAGGAAGTTCGTGGTGCCCTACCTTGTCCTAATATTTACTAACCCCTACTCTTTCAGAGTATTCTGTTTTGTCAAATTGCTTATAACTACTAACAAAAGAAAAGTTTAACTTTTGTGAATACGTGTTTTTTTTCAATTAAGTATTTTATTAAGTTAAAGCTTGAATAGAAAATAACTAACAAAAAGAATATACATTTGTTAGTATAAGTTGAATAAGCATTTGCTGGTTCAAATAAAATGATATAATCTCTTTATACTAATAATAACTGCTCTAAAATAAACAATGCTACTTTTTTGTAGTTATTTTAATATAAACCGTTCGTAACTTTTAGTATAAAGAATTGTAAACGCAATCAAATTATTATTTTCCATTATAAAACTTGTTTTCTAAAAACTGTAAAACAGTCTTGTTGACATATAGTTTACTTTTAAACGTGTTAAACGGTTTATGTGTAGTTTGCAATATGAGCAACTAAATTGTTTTTTTTTTTTGTGAAATGGGGTTTAAGTTATTGCATACGCTACAGAAACTTTGTACTTTTTTTTTCAACCTTCAGTATAAAATTTTTTCACTTAAAATCATAACACAGTGAAATGCTAATGTTAAACTACTTGATACAATTAGTATGAAATTTCAATGTACTTTGTAGGAAATTGGTTTTAGTCACAGGAGTTTTTCTTGAAACAAAAACTTTTTTTTTATAGAAGTATGTAATGAAATGAAACTTTGTAGTCTATAAGTGAGTTTAGGTATGTGCAATTAAATTACAGTAATACGAATATAAGACACAAATAAAATTTCACAATTTTTGAATTTAATAACTTAGTATTTCTAGTATTTTGTTTATATTTAAATTTCGTATTTTTAAATTTATGTTTAATGAAACTTGAAAACTTGTTGTGACTGTATTTGACTGTACTCTTTTTTTTTTGGAATTTTAAGCGAACTTTCTTTTGTTAAACTAAAATGAAAAGTTACTGTATTCAAGCTATAATTTATTTTATTTATGACTTCAAATTTAAAACAAAGTAAATGTTATGCAATAGTCTCGTAAAGGTTATTTTTATAATGATGATATAATGAAAAACAACTGCAAAGTAATTAAAGTTTTTTAGTAGGAAGCTGTATTGAGTTTGACAAAATGTTTTCGAGAAAAAAAGTTAATGTTATTTTGTATTTTATTAACTTATCTTATAAACAAACTATTGAGATGTATTTTGAAAATACGTACTTTTTACCAATAAATTGTAAATTGATAAAGGTCTTTGTGCATAAACTTTTTGTCATCAGATTTTAAATAAAGGTTTTTGAGCATTATAAACAAAAATAAGTTAGTTTTAATTTGGTTTAATAAAAAAATAAACTTAGTATTATTTATGATTTTGTTTAAGTTTAAATAATATTTTTTAATCATTGCTATATTGTCATTTATAAAAAATTTAAATAAGTTTACAAATGAAACTAAGTAACGTTGGTTTTATAACTTTTAGTTTAAATTATTAAATTTTTGCTATCACGCTAAGGCAATAAGCTTAATTTAAACATGTTTAGATCGGTACAGCAACTGAATTTATTAATAATACTTCTATTACTTTACGTATATTGCAAAATATTATAAGATTTGATACCAGTGAATTATTAAACAGTTGAAATGTTTGTATATTTAATCCTTAAAGATTAGTTGTATTAAAAAATACAACAATGGTATCAAACACCTTGGTTTAGCAAAGTAATTTTTTCAATCAAAACCGAGGTTTCGTTTTGGTGGACTCTAAATAAGGTTTAAAGGCTTGAACTTTATTCAAAAGCACGGCAAAAGTGTCTAACTAATTTGTTTTGTTCTAGAATTTTAGAATTAATGTAACTATTGCTTTTTGAAAATATTTGCTATTTTGAACTGACTTAGCTTGGTTTTATAGTTTTGTACTGTTTCTACTTGGTATACTGATGAGTACGAATTGCTTGAAAATGACTGCACCAAATGGCAATCTACTTAATACAAAATACTAAAATAAATAAATAAACAATGCATTAAGAAACCGAAGCAGACGGAAAAATAAGAAGCAAAATAGATTTTATTTACTTAATTGTATGATTTTTATTCTTTGATCTGTTTATTGTATCACTTTGTTTATATCTTAATATTATTATTTACTTTTATTTTTCTATGTACAATACGCATAGCCGATTTCGTAAAATAATTTCTATTGGGGTGTACGACTATTCAAATTCGGACAATTCAAATTCCGACAATTCAAATTCTTAAAAATAAATTGAAACAGCCACAAATATGAATGTAATGTATATTTGTCACATATAAAAAAATACATATATGGTTCATACTGATATCTACAAGCCGTTTTTTTTATTTTTGTAAAACATTAAATATTTTTTGGAGATATGGATTAAACAAAGTAAAAAAACATAATTATTTTTAGTAATTTTAAAAAATCTTGAAAAATATGTTACGTTTTGAAACTATTGATTACTTTTTATCAGAAAAATGTTATCTAAAAATTGTTAGAGTAAAAAATTTAAAATTTAGAAACACTCTTTTTTTTTATATAACTAAGCTACACAAAAACATATAACTACACAAAATAGATATTTATAAAAGTTATGTATGCCTCAATTCCGTAAGTTTAAAGCTGAGAATAATAAAAGTTTAAATATATTTAGTTGGAGTAAAAAATATATAAATAACAAAATCAAAAATTATATTTAGTTTTGGATTATGAAACTTAATAAATACATTTTAGTATTAAAATTTATATAAGTTTCAATATTAAAAATAAGACGGATTGATTTTAAAACATTTCTTTTTCATTTAACACGGTGAAACATTGTTTTAACTTATAACGTTAAATATAGTAATTCTAAATTTGATTTACAAAAAGTGTTTCAAACCAAATAAGCTTACTTAAATTTTCTTCTTGCAAACTATAAGTAAAATATTGTAGAAGTTACAACATAAACAGATAAATACATTGTACGATAATTTGTTTTTGTTAGAGCCCGAATCTGATTCATTGACTCTTCAAAAGAATTGAAAATTCATGATAACACAAAGTTGGTCTGTTATAAATTTTAGTTGTTTATGTACAAAAAAAAGATATTAATAAAAATAAAAATAACTAATTTTTGACCACTAGAGGCACTTTTTTTACACTTAAAGCTGTTTCAAAATTAATTAAAAGTTCCTAAGTTTTTTTTTTTCATTTTTTCAAAATTGCGATTTAATATCTTTAACAATAAAGCTAGCAGGTCAACTTTATTATCTATTAACTATTTTCTAATTAAAACCCACTGCTTGTATTTGTAACAAATCACAAAGTGATAGCTGTTTAAATGTATTTAATTTTAGCTGTAATTTAAATAAAAATACTTTTTTAAGTTCAAAGCCTTGTTACATTAACTTGCCAGAAATTATTTTTATCTTAATTGTTTTTATCTACTTAAATAGAACTTTGTTTAATTAACTTAATTTTTATTGTGAACTTTGATAGTTAACGTTTAAATTAAAAAACTGTATAAAAGACTTGTAGTGCTATTTACTTTTATTTTGCTAATTAATTTTTAAATTTTACTCTTGATCTAGTTTTATTTACAAACAACGCCTCTAGAAATTGAGAATTGCTCATTTTTTCTTAAAAAAAAAGTTTTTTATGTATAATCGTGTAAAACATTTGTTCAAGTGCAAGCTTTATGATACCATGAATTTTCAATTTTTTTGAAGAGTCAATGAATCAGATTCGGGCTCTAACAAACAAAAATATACATTTACATTTTATTTTTTAATTAAAGTAACCAAACAATATTTTTTTTTGTAATTCTCCGAACAAAAATATTAAAGCTTACTTTACTATAATAAATGAAAATTAGTGTGAATAGAACATTTTAGGTTTTATAAAGCAGTTTCTGTACTTTATTGTTAAGATGAGTTTAAATTTATACTATTAATACCTAAAAAAATTAACTTTATAAATTTTAGTTTAAAAAACAACTGCCAAATCAACTAAAGAAATGAATTCTAACATTTTGCGACCAAATACCAAAAAATACAACAAAATTAAGTAATCGCTGCAAAGTTAGTTGTTGACAAATTTTTGTAAGTCTAAACAAGCAGCAATTTACTTAAGTAATTTCCAAACCTTTTCATTTTTATTTAATAATTTGATTGAATCAATTAAAGAAGTTTATACCTGAATAAAAAAGCACAACATGTTTTTTTTTAACTTTTTAAAGAAGTGAATTAAACTATAAACACAACTTAACTTTTATAAATTAAAGTATAAAACTAAGTACTGTAACATTTACTCACTATGCACTAAATGAGAAAAGTAATAATCATCAATAATGAAAATAACAACAAAAAAAATCCTTCTATTTTAAACTCATTCTTTATAATTAGAATACTTTTATAAGCCTAAAAATTTAACTATAAGAAAGCAAATAATACTTGAAGAAAAAAAGAAATTCTAAGTTTCCTCAGAAGAGTAGACTAAATTATTAAAAGTTTACTTAAAACAGTAATCTCAGCTTACCATTTATTTATATAATAAATTCTCTTTTATAAATTACGTCTATCACAAAAGTTTTACATGTGCTACTAGAAAAAAAAAATTGTAAATATAATTTTTTAATTCTAATTTTTATATTTTACTTTTTGTTAAATTTGTTTTGTTAAAGAAAATATCTTAGCTTATTTTAATTTTGTTACTAAAATGGTGAAAATTATACTTTAGTTGAAATTAAAAAGCATAACAAAATTAAATGCCCATTAAAAAATGATAAATTTTATCATAAAACATAAAGTTAGATAAAGTATGATGGCTTCTTCACACAATCCATTAGAAAATATATTGCTAACAATTTAGGTAAAAACTTCGTAATTTTATTTTTAAGTTAAATTGAATAAAAAATATACGGTTACAATTTTATAAATAAACATACAATATAAATAAAAACATATAATCGCTCAAGTATTTTGGAAGAACCTTTTTTAAAACTTAAAATTGAAAAAAACAAGCGGTAACTGGTAAATTTGATTAAAAAACTATAGAAGATTAGATGGTTTGATCATACTAATTTGTTCATCAGACCACAAGCTTACGGTAGACTGAGACCGGTTTCGTCCTTCCAGGCTTCTATATAGACTTTTGTTTTTGCTGACTATATAGAAGAGGTAGAAATGTTATATTAATAAATTTATTTATAACAGCCAAATGTATAAAAATAATTTGAAACTTCAAAAATATAGTACCTGAATATCTACTTGTTGAGAATATGAAGTTAAAAATAAATAAAATACACTAAAAAAGATATTTTTTTATATAATATGAATCCTAGTTTTTAAATGTTTTTGTAGTTATTTTTGTTTATAAGTTGAACATACACAAAATATTTTAAAATAGTATAAATAAAAACTGATTAGCAATTACTTAGAACTTTAATGCGTACATCCATCAGGAGTAGGAAATTACAGACAGACAGATATTACCGACCCGCAATGTATAACAAAGTTTAAAAACTACTTGCGCTAAACAACTGAAGTGTCATTTTTTCAGCATAAAAACAATCAGCAATGCTAAACAGTATTATTATTTGAATGAAATTTTTCTTTTAAACAGTTTAGTGTAATACAAATTTTAAAATAGTCACGGACTTCTAAACACTTTTGTTAACAAATCTAGCCCACAAAAGAACTTTCTTAGAACGTCCGGTCCTTTTTTATAAAAGACTATTAAACTTCAGTTTTGTACTTACTTTTTCAACAACATCTTCATAGTTTTTAAAAACACTTAGCACAAAATAACTAGCAGTATAACATTAAATATTATATTAAATATTATATTATTTTTTATCGTTAACTAATACAATACATTATAATTTTAAAAAATGAAAGCCGTTAGAATATAGATTAAGAAGATTAGGTATAGTAACTAATTAACTGAAAACCTTTTAGTAAAAAAGAAACTAACAAAAAGTTTCTAGTTTGTGGAGAATGTTTTGATAAGACTTTAAAGTAAAGTTAAACTTATCCAAACATAACGTAAAACTAAGTTTGTAATAATATTAGTTAAATGTCTTTTTATGTCAAAAAAAATAAGTTAACTTAATGAAAAACAGATTTGAAAATTTTAATAATGGATTTGTTTTTATCTTAATTTAAATGCCCAAGTAGTTGACATTTTGTGTTAATCTTAATATTTTTAAGAAACTGTAATCCATACTATATCTATATTATGATAGTGTACGATTAAAAAAAGTCACGAGCTATAATCTTTAAAATGTAGAAGAAGATTGTAACAAAAGTATTCATCTAACTAATTTTCCTACAATTTTACTTTAAACAACAACCTTCGTTTTGTCAGTACATAATTTTTTTGAGTGTTTTTTTATTTGTTTTATTTTATTTTTATGTCTATTTTTTGCTTTGTGTGCTCTTTGCTTAAAATGCTCTGATTTTGATTTCTGAGTCTAACGTTGCACAATAAACCACAAAAAAAAAACATTAATGTTATTAGTAATGATAAACAATATATTGTCTTTCAAACAAGTGACTCCAGTGCATTAGTCTCTACTAAAACTGTAATGAAATTAACATTTCATTTTACAATTTCAAAGCGGAAATAAATATAGAATTGTTGTAGCGATATAAACATCAAATAAGCTTTCGTAAAACAATTTTCTAAATTCTCAAAACAATATTGTTTATTTTTAGGAGTTAATTTCATTTCAATGCGTATATATTTGCGTTTGTTTTTTAAATACGCGTTAGTGAGTTAATTAGTTATTCCGCACTTCAAGTTACGACTAAGTTCAACGTTTTATTTCTAGTTTCGAGAATCAAAAAAACGTCTACATCGCGGAGTTAATGTTAGTATTTTATATAACTTTACGATTCTTAATACTTTTTATAGATTTTATTTGTGTCGTGATTTAATAGTTTCTTTCTTCAGAACTAAGAATTATTATTGAAAATAAAGTAAATTGCATTTATTCAAAGTGTGTTTTATTCATAACTTAGGAATAAGTTTTGTAACTTTATTACTGTAGCTACTCGTAAGTAAAGCAGTTAGTTCAATAAGTTACTGGAGACCACGTAGTTAAGACATAAACATAACTAGCATTAAAATATAGCCTGTTTGGTTACAAAACTATACAAAAAAATGTTTTTAAGGACTTAAAATAGGATCTAACATAACGACAAAAAAGAAACTCTAAGAACACACAGTCATACTATTTTCTTAATGCTTAAATAGAATACAATGAGAAAATACAAGTTATTCTATTTATTTTCTTTCTTTTAAAAATATGACACAAGTTGTTCATTTACAAAAACAAACCTTACTTATATGTTTAAAACTCAATGCATATAACCTATTTTAAAGTCTTGTTTGTTGTTTCTAATTTTTAAGTAATCACGCGCATGTTATACTATCTAGTTGCTAAAAAAAAGTTTATGGTTATTTTCAGCTAAAATTTATGTAAGGATGTCTTCAAAAATCTTTTGTTTTTGCAATTTTATACAATTGTAAACAGCAGTTGTAAAATCATCCACTATATTTAAGATAATCAAAATAATCCTCAAAGCAAGTTTTATATCATCTCACAATTTAAATACAACAGTGAATTGTTTGTTTTTCTTTGAAATATTTAACAAGACGTTAGTAAAATTTTGTAACTACAAAACTTAATTTAAAAAATAAAGAAATTATTTGATTTTAGTTTACAAAAGGTAATCTAATATTTATTAAAAGCTAAAAATCAAATGTTTACTTTGTAAAAATTTGGTTCAAATACGTAAATCTATACAAAAACCTTTGTTTGTAATTTTAGTGTACTTTAAAGTTTAGGAAATATAGTTTAATTTTTTTTTCAGCTTCTGTATGTAAATTTTAAAATTGTATTAACAACATTTTTTGACAAATGTAAAGGATGATTTTATAATAAAGATAGCTCTAAATTTAGCTTGTTTTTTATAAGCTAAAATCATTATGAATATTTTGACATTGTACATAAAACAATGTTTATTTACACATCAAATTGAAAATAAAAATACATAAGCTCGATTCTCAATTAAAGATGCTTTTAATACAAATTGTACCTAACTTGTACTTAATTACACTTAAAATATTATTTAAAGTACATATTGAGTTGTACTTTCAGTATAACTTACAACCAGTGGCGTCGCGTGGTATTTTTTTAAGGTGGTGCAGAATTTAAAAAAATATCAATTATTTTAATAAAAATATGTTTTTACTGTCAAGTTTGAAAACAACTGAACTTTTGCTACACCTGAAGATAAGCTTTGCTTTTAAGGGCATAGGGGAGATGAAACAATTTGATTTTATTTTATGTAGTTTTTACTAAGCTACAAGATGCTTTTTACAGATTTTAAAAGTTCAGTATATGTTTTAAGATATAGCCGGTCAAAGTCAAAAGCAACAAAAGGTTCCTAATGGTAGGCACAAACTAAAACAGTGTTTAAAAAAATGTTTTACCCCCCCCCCTCCCCTTTATGCCCTTAACATCTACTTTAGAATTATTTTACTGAAATTTTTTTATACAGTTTTAATTTAACTACAAATCATCTTTTATCAATATAAAAAATTCTTAAAATTTTTGAGATATGGTAATTCACAGTCAGAGGTACAAATGAATCCTTATTTTTATAATATAAAATCAAACAACAAATAAATCAAATCACTAAAATCATATCTTTTTTTTATAAGTTGGCCTCAAAATCTTTAGATGTTTCTTTTATAAAACAAAAAAAAATGCTATATTAGATATTTAAAACACATTATTAAATTATATTAAATTATAACAAAAGTTTTTTTTTTGTATATATAAAAATATATATTGATACTTAAAAATTGAAAACTTCTCTTCAACAAAAGTATAAAGTTTTAAAAAAACTAGGATGAAAAAGTTTAATTAAAAAATGTTTTAAAAATGATGGAGAATATAGGTTTTCAGTAAAATTGTATTATTTGCTGTTTTGGTTTGCTCCTTGTATAATAAACCATTGTACTCTCTGGCTTTGACTGGTTGTACCTAAAAGTTTAATTGGAAATTTCAAGTTTATTAAAGAGTAACTATTAGTTTTCTGAAAAAGTTAAAATAAGAACAACATGTAAAAAAGTGCCTATACACCCTCCCCCCTTACTCCTCACTAATTTGCACATTTTTTTTTACAAACATTAACATTTTTATTAACTTTTTTTCTAATTTTAATGTTTTTTGTTGGAGGTTTAAAATTAAATAGTTTTTTAAGGGTATCTTTTCTTTATTTAATATTTATTTGTTTTTCATTTTAATGACAGTATTTTTCTCAGGAGCTCAACTTTTTTAAGTTTAGTTGTGAGGCTGTTGAACTTTTCAAGAATTTTAAAGATAATTTATAAATATGTATCCATTATAGAAGTAAAAGTTTGGTTAGTTAGTTTTCATGTGGCCATAGGGGTAAAACACTTATTTTTTAATTTTAAAAAACCTTGTTATTTTCAGAGTAAAAATTAAAACTGCTTTAGTCAGCCTGAATATTTTTCTAATTTGGTCTGTTTTAATTTATCTTGGGTCATCTTGAGTTTTTAACATTTCTAAGTTATCCTGATTATGAGGCAAGGCAACCATGTTTCAACAGTTTTATCTAAAATTTTTGCTTTTTTTATGAAAAAATTAAACCAAAAGTTATATAAAGTAGAGGTAGACTAAATTTTCCTAAAATGTTAAACTACTCTAAGTAATCACAGTTTCTAAATTAAGGCTATTTACTTTATTTAAATATGTGATTGTTTCAATAATACTACTTTTTATTTAATATAAATCTAAAATATTTTTCTGTAAGAGTGAACTAGAAGTTTATAATAAACTTCTTATTTCTTTTTTTCAGAACTTGAATTTTATTATTTATTTTACTAACTTTATGATAACAATAATCAGTTATAGTTAAGTTTATGTATGCAGATTAAAATAAAAAATCAAATTTTTAAGACTTTGGTGATTTAGGGTTTTTATCTTTTTTTTCAAAATATGCAATTTATGACAAATCTTTTAATAGAAGTGATCTGTTAAATTTAAAAAACCATGTGGGTACATAAACTCAAGTTTAATCCTTTGCAGTAGCTTGCTTTGTTTTTATTTTATGTTTACAATAGCTTGTAGATGATACTTAAGCAAGTCCTGTTTTAGGGAATTTTCAACTTAGCTTACTTACCGCAAGATATTGATTTTGCGGTAATTCTTGAAGAAATTTTGCTTTTTTGAGTTCATTTGCGGCAGTCAGCTAAGAGTTTGCGGCAGTGAAGTGGGCAAAATGGTCGTTTTCAAAATTGAAGTTTTAAAAGAGATTTCGTTCAAAAAAATAACGAAAACGTTATAGATACTTTTTTTTTTCTTAGAAAATTTCAAGGTGGTGCAGTTGCGGCAGTGCAACACCCCACGCGACGCCCCTGCTTACAACTAATACTGATTAAAGCATAAAGATAAACAAACGTCTTTATACGTAAAATAATTACATACACATTCATAAGTTATTTTTACAAACTTATTAGATAGGAGCTGCTAGACATTTATTTCCAAAAATTAAGAATGTTAGAGTTCTTATTAAAAAAAATTATATTGTAAATTTCTTGCTTTTAATTAAAGAGTATATACTTAAACTTAGTAGTTTTAATTACGACAAGAAATCTAAAAGTTCTAAACTTTTTCCACAAAATATTTAACACTTGATGTAAACGACTCTTACTATTTTTTAATGCTTAAAAATTGTTATTAAGTGTAGTGATGCGAACCGCTTTTTGTACTGTATAAAATATTAATTATATTAAATCTATATAAGTTAGGGTTTGTCAGGCATTCAAAGATCGCGGCCGCAGTTGTAGTTTTTACTTATCGATCCTAAAATATCTTGAGTAAGTTCTATCTAAAGTCCTTTTTTAAACTCTTTATTTCTAACCTCAAAAATTGTTAAAAACTTATAAAAATAAATATTCAGACTCCGAAATGTATAGTGGAAGTTTTTAATTATCCGGAAATTCTTTTTAAGACTCTTTTTTGAAGTTTTTTAGCCCTTCATTTCAAACCCTAGAATATTTCGTGTAAGTTCTTTTTTTGCTGGCCGAGTTCAATTTGTAGCAATAAATATTTGCCCCATCCCTGTTGTAACTATAGTTTTGTAGTGTTTATGTTTCGGCTAAATTTTTTAATACTGTGAGCTTGAAAATCAGCTTTATTGGTTACTAAAATCTACTCTCTACTGAACGATATGCAAAAATTTATTTTCGAATTAGCTACACTTTATTTTCCTGTTCTCTTTGCTAGAACATTATTTTACAATACACACTAGCATGGTTGCCACTGGTCAAGGAGAGAAAAATTTCCTGACTTTTCCTGACTTTTTCCTGACTTTTTATCAAAATTTTCCTGACTTTTCTAAATTAAACTCTTAAATTAAACTTATTCTAAAATACATAACTTAACACTTGAAACTATACAAAGCAGACATGGTATAATCAAGATGGCAGTTAAATACAGCTGTTTTAATTGTAAACACGCGCTTTAAAGCTCTATAGTAAATTGAGAGAAATTTGGAGAAATAAAAGAAACTAAAGTGAAAAGTGAGTGGTACGCTGGAGCGCGCTCGAGTTATTCTCTTCATTTAAGAGCTTTACAAATAGACGCAAAGTTTTAGCGCAAAAGTGAGAGAGCTAGAAGAAAAAAGAAATTTATATGCCAAAATCGTACGCTTGAGTAATTCACTTAATTTTAAAACTTTAATAATGCATGTTAATTTTTTAAGTTTTAACTAACTTTCACGTCTTGTCTTATATTTCTAAAGTCAAAATTTTTTTTTGTTCCTGCAAAAATTTTATTAAAGTGAAAAACTACATAAGTGTTTAATTTACAATTTACTTACTTATTTTAACAATTTTTTTTCTTATGAAAATTTTTATCGAAAATTTATTTGTTTATATACCTTAAATTTTTATTAAATGAAAAAAAAATAAGGTCAGTTTAACTGGTTTGTTAAAGATTTAAGCTTAATTTACTTTTTTAAACTAAATTAAAAATATTTTCTGCTATAAGTTTTATAACAATCTAATTATACTAAAGCTTTTGCAGTAAGAATATTCGCAGCTAAAAATGTTAACTTAGTGAAAAGATATTTTATTAGATAATAATGACTATGATATAAAGCAAAGACTGAAATTGTACATTTAAAGGAATTCATGTTAAACTACTTTAATTTGTTTCATAAAACAAAACTTTATTTAAGAGAAAAAAATCTAAAAGGTTACTAGTATTACTTATTTCATTTATCTTTAAGTTTTAAACCATTTTCAATGTTTAATTTGTAAGTATAGTTAACTAAAAAGTAGTTTATTTTTGTAAGTTGCTTATGTACTTCTAGGTTTATTCATTTAATTCAAGTTTCAAAGTTTGTGAAAAAATAAAAACTAGGATATATTGTAATTAAAAAAATTATACAAACCTTCGACACTACAAAACATTATACTAATACAAGCTATATACTCTACATACTTTTTTGATATGTATATAAAGAGCTTGGATTAATTTTATATGTTTATTAATAAAAGAACAAGTGCATAAGGGCAGTTTACAGCTCTATGACTTAAACTAATTTGTATTGCAATAACTAGCAGTTATTGCAATTTAAAAAAAATCTATATTGGTAAATAAAGAAAATTGTTTAAAAAAAAAGCTGAATTGAAGTAAAAATGTTTTGTTTAAAAACCTAAAATTTTAAATAAAAATTTTAAAAAATACAAAAGTTAATACGGAAATTTAAAATAACAACTTTAAGTATTAAAAAATACTTAATAAAAACTAAGAAAATGAGAAATTTTAAAGTTTGTTAGGCAAAAGAAATTTAGCATAATACTAATATGATAAAAAATTAGCGCGATTAACGGTTGGATTATTATTGAACTTATTATTGTTACTACAAAAAATGTAAAAAAGTACAAATAGTCTAAGAAATTTTAGCAATTAATGTACAAAACTTTGTAAATAAACAAATTTGAAATTTTTGAATAAAATACAGTCACAACAAATTTAAACAGTAGAATGCTTTAACAGTCACTCAAGTAAAAGTGTTTTTAAAATAGTTAGTTGACTTCAAATGAAAAGCTTTTTTTTTTTTTGAAAAAAATTAACTGCTTTTTAACACGCAAAAATTTTGTTGAAATTTTATATTACATTGTTTGCTGCAAACATTGTAAAATTTGAAGGTTTAAATTTGCTGTACTCTTCGTTTGTCAAGATTTCATTGACATCTTGGCTTCTTGGTTTGTACAAACTAGACTTACCAACTTCTTCTATCTGAAAGTGGAAATTTGTCACAGCATAACTCCATTCTTTTGCAGGTTGATCTGAGAAAAATAGATTTTATTATAATTTTGGGTAATAATTGGCTTAAGAATGTAAAAAGTAATTGTAGGAATTTTTTATTACTAATGTTTGAATTGAACCTTTGAATGAAAAAGAGTAATTTATAAACCATACATTGAGTTATAATTTTGTACTTTACCAATATTATATTTATGATAAAAATATTCAACAAACAGATTAACACTATACTTTACTTTATCTAAAAAGACAACAACCTATATAATATTTAAATAATAAGCAAACGCCAAGCTTTTTAACCTTGTACAAATAGTTTTAATTAGAATAAAAAATTTAAAAACCTACCTAAACTAAAATTTGTTAAAAAAGTTCTAGTAACTTTTACTAGTGATATATATTATTGAATTTTACTGATAATATACCGATAAATTTAGCAAAAAAATGTTTCAATTCTTATTATGCATTTATTCTTCCCTTATATTTAAAATAAAAGAAAAAAAATTATATAAAACAAATCGTTGTAATACAAAATATTAATTTAATTGGATTACATTAAAAAAAACAAGTTATTAATAGGGCCTTTATGTCTCCTATAAGAAAATATGTTTTTTAAAACTAAAAATCAAAATGATAAGGTTTGTTGAATAATAACAAAACAAAATTCAAAAATTTCTTGTTTCAAGGATCCGGGTACACAAAAAGACCTCTCGGTCATCGAGTTGCATACCCAACTTTAACTAAAATTAAATAATCTAAATAATGATTAAAAACTTTACAGTTTAAATTACACATTAAAATTTCATTTCTATGAAATAAATAGTTTAAAATAAAAAGACATAAATCCAAATACATTAAATTTTTACTTACCTAATAATCATTAAGAAGTTTAACAAAATATGGCCCATATTAGTTTGTCTATTGTTTTTCGAGATATTCATCAAGGAAAAGTCTCGCTCGATTTGCGCGTTACTAAAAGGTATCGTTTGTAGTTTCATCATTAACTCCTTAAGTTCTTGGTATTCAACGCGAACACTGCTCCAAAAGTTAACGTTTGTTGATTTATCTGTTAAGAATAAACTGATAACTTTTTATGTACATAATCAATTGTAAGTGTACTCTTACAATAATAAATCATGTTTTTATTTTATCAGAACTTAGTTTTCGGTAGATTTACAATGTTTGCTAAATTACAAAACTTGTTTAACATTAACACTGAAAATTTTAATTTATATTTAAGTAGTAGGTTACTATTGTTATTTTTCTTTAGCTAACCGATACTTGTTTGATGACGTCCATGCAAACTTTTGTATTGAAGTGAGATAGTATCTCTGTGGTTTCCTTCAAACAATTTTTTAATTTTTGGATGTTCTAAAAACTTCTCAATATCCGGCATCCGTCTATTTAAGGCCTTTAAAAAATTATAAGTTTTAATGATATTTAAATAAGTTATTTTATTTTTTGAAGATATATTTAATACCAACTAACATCGTTTAAAACTTCATACTGTGCCATAAATTCAAGATTTTGCAGCTTTCTTTTTTCCAATTCAATTATAAACACTACAACAAAACTTTGAAAAATATTTTTTACCTGTATTAAAACAATTAATTATAAAAATGTTGGAATTATAGGAAAATTAGTTACAGATTAGAACCGTAGCGTGTCATTAACAGAAATTTTTTCACGTGTAATACACAACATTAAGTAAATTACTTAAGTAAAGTATGAGAATTTACTGAAAAAAAAAACGATTATGTAAAAAATAAACACAGTTATTATAATAACTTGTATTTTGACTTATAATTTTTTCAAGTAAAGTAAAAACAATTTCAGAAATTATTCTCATTAAACAAATCCTATTTAAAAAAATCAATTAAGTTTAGTTGTTAATAAACCCAATTGACTAAACAACGTGAATTTTAATTAGTTTAACCTCTGCCTTCTTACTAATGGATAAATTTGCATAAACTTCGTTTACTTCTACATGAAAGATAGGTTCTTCCAAAAGGTTAGCTACAAAAAATGTAAATTTTAGTAACTACAACTTAGTTTATATAGTAAAATAATAATTTAACTATTAATTTAATAAAAAAATAAAATATTGATAATAATTACTTATATCGTTTACTCTGTATAAAATCCAATCTAAATTTGAATCTACTAAATCTTTAACAAAATGTTAGTAATGTTTTGTTATAAGAACGTTATTGTACGTTTGTTTGCGTTACTAATTAAAAAATAATGTTTATTTACGCCAAAATGTTGTAGATATAAAATCAAACGAAACTTTATTATTAATAGCCTAAAATTAAAAATTATTCTTAGTTGCCTAGTGATCTAAATAAAGCTTACTTGAATTTGGTTGGTAAATGAGGTCTTTTAGATGCTGTATAAGTTTTGTTATTGCTAATCCAAACTTAAAAGGTTCTACTTTACTTTTTTGTAGAAGAATATTAACAGAATTTACCTGATGAATAAAAATAATTAATTATTACACTGTAAAAATTTATTCTTGCTTTACATTTAATACTTACAGCTAAACTTGGCATGACTACAAAATAAGTAATTAAAAATAAACATTTAAAATCAAATTAGAATGATTGAAATTAGTTATGTTATAGTGCTTAGGGTGTTAATTCATTATTAAGCAGATAATAGGTCTTAGAAACTAACTTTCTCTAAAATTTTGCCCATAAATTTAAAAACAAAATTTAATCTATTGCTATTTAGCATTTTTCGAATACTTTCAGCATGTAAATCGTTTCTTCTTCTTTCTGGCTAATATACAAACAAATGTTATAGGTAAGAATAAAAATTTCGATAACAAACATCATTATAGTTAATAAACACTAATACTTATAAAACAAGGCTCATTAACAAAGAAAGTTTTGTTTAAAAAGATATATATTCTTATTAAATCTATGTTAATTAATTTGTGCTTTTAAACATTTATTATATATCTTCTGATTATATATTTGATTTAATAAAATGTTACCTTAGTAAACATATGATTACTAAGTTTCAGGGCAGATTGAAATTTAAATTTATAGATATTTGTAAAAATATAATTGTAAAAATGCTAAATAATTTAAAACAGGATTGTTTTAAGTTTTATACTAATAATTTTTCTAATTATTAAAGCGTCTTGAAGTTTATAGTAATAGTTTAATACCTACTTCATTAAAAAAAGCTTTGAGTACTTCCCAATTCAATAAAATTCTTTCAATGCATGGAAAGTGTGATATCCATCTAGTTTTGCTTAAGGCTCTAAATTTTAACGGAATTTTACCCGTCATACACACACCTAAATTTTCAAAGTCACTTCTTCTTGTGTTAGATAACTTGAAGTAGTTGAACGTTTTCTTAATAAGCTCCTCAACCTTATTTAATTTAAAAGTATACACACTTTTATTCAACAACAATGGTTTTTTTTTAATACAACATATTAAAATATAATAAAATATCATAAATAAATATAAAAAAACAACTTCGTAACTTGAATAAATGCAGCTTACTAAAATTCTCATTCAACAATTGAATTAATAATTTATATAAAATAGTTTTAATACTTACTTCATTAGGTATTGTAGCTTTGGTTGCATTTAAACATGCATTTTGCAAAGCATGATTTGTACAGGATATTGTTATAAGCCTGGGATTACCTTTTTTCAGAATTTGTCCTACTCCATTCTTAACTCCTGTCATGGAAGCAGCTCCGTCTGTACCTAAAAATATATTTACTAAGTTAAAAAAAAAATATATTTCTTAAATTATAAGACCAGTTTGTGCTTCAATTTATACTTTTCTTAAACAATTGAATAAAATCAAATTAAGTCTATTAATAAAGATAGATCATTGTAAGATATTAAAACTAGTTTATAAAAGTTAGCAAGAATACACAGAGAATAGCTGAAATAAACAAAAATTAACTTACTATTAATATCTAAATTTAAAATTAAAAACACGTTAGTAGTACATATTTAATAAATACATAACTAGAATACAAAAATGAAAAAAACAGTAACAGTTCATATATACTTACATATTGAAACTACATTTTTTAACTGAACATTATACATCTTTAAGACTCTTTTGAATGCGTTAGCAATAGATAACGCTGATTTGTCTCTTCCAAGGTCTTCGAGGTGTAAAAATGTAGATACTGAAGTTTTCTTTATTTTGCTTAGATAACAAATACTAACACCTGTGATTCAAACATAAAGCTTTCTAATTCTTTTTGTTATAAGTTTAATAACTGTAAAATTTTGAATGAAAAGAACTTATAATCTGTATACTTTGGAATAAAAAAAAATATAAATGTTTTAAAATTATC
Source organism: Thalia democratica (assembly GCF_965202585.1). Lineage (NCBI taxonomy): Eukaryota > Metazoa > Chordata > Thaliacea > Salpida > Salpidae > Thalia > Thalia democratica. Next base: position 20,622,087 of record NC_139173.1, on the reverse strand, counting down.
TGTTGGTAACTACTACTCATGCTTTTTTAATTAGATGTCTAAGAAAGTTAAAAAATACCAAATATAGTCGAACTTTTAAGTACATAAAATCTGTGAAATTAAAGGACTACCACTTTGTTCTAGTTAAACAACTGAAGGTAGTAGAACAAAAGTTTAAGAAAGTATAGCTGTATTCTTAAATACAGTAGTCAATAGTAGTCAATCAATAGTATGTGTATTCTTAAATACTACAAATTGTTAGAGATAAAAAAACCTTTTAACTCATAAACAGATTCCCAAGATTTCTGGTACCTCATCTTTTTAGGTGGTGGAAAATCTAAAGTTGGTAAATCTTCTTGGTCTGGAATTTCATCTAAAATAATTTCAACGGTTGTTACCTACGAAAATGTAACTGCTAAAGTAATGTGTTTAGTGTGTAACTTAATAACTATTTGTAAATCTAAGAAAAAAAAAACCATTAGAGACTTACCTTAACTACTACAGAATAGCATGGTTGCCACAAGTCAAGCTGAGAAATTTTTCCTGACTTTTCCTGACTTTTTCCTGACATTTTACTAAAGTTTTCCTGACTTTTTTCAAGATTTTTCTGACTTTTTACTATAATTTTACTAAAAAAGGCATTGAAAATTAAGTAATTTTGTAAAATTTAAGGAAAATTTTGCAATTTTAGTCTGACTTTAAAGAATTTTTAATTAATTTTTCACTAATCGAAGGCTTTGAAATAAAAGGAAATAAATAAATTTGAACTGACAATATTTGAGGTTTTTATAAATTTTTTTCCTGACTTTTTCCTGAATTTTTTCAAAAACCCCCCATTTTGACCTGAATTTTCCTGACTTTTGTCATTTTTCTTAGTTTTTCCTGATTTCCTGAATTTTCCTGACTATGTGGCAACCCTGAGAATAGCCACTTGATTTTTATTTAAATTTTTTACATGATTTCAAAAAATCTTCAAAAATACACATTTTAGAGTCTAGCTTTAGTTTAAAGTTAAATTTATTGTAATAAACTGTTTGGAATAGTACAAGGTTGCCACTCATGTTTATAAATTTTTCCTGGTTTTTCAAATCTCTACAAGGCTTTTAAAATTACATGTATTTTGGTTTATTTTCAGTTTAAAGTTATGTCTAATATAAAAAACTGTGTTAAATAATAAAAAAACATGGTATATGTACTATAAAGTTAATTAAAATGTGTATTATAACTAAAAAATTTTAATTGAAATCTTATTTATATGATAGTTTTTTTGTGTCAAGTTAAAATTGTACTACTTAACATGCTGAAATTGTTAAAAACTGAATGTTTTTCTAAGTATTTGGTTAAAAATTTCTCAAGTTCCAGGTTTTTTTTGCCTTAGTTGTTAAGTATCAGGTTTCCAGGTAAAAACAGATTTCCAGGCAAAGTGGCAACCCTGATAGCATAAGCCATTGAAAAATACTTAAGTTTATTGAAATGCGTTTTATGAAAAAAAGTTTTTTTTGCTGATAAAAAAAAACTTATTTATATGATAGATTTTTGAATCAAGTTAAATTTTATTACCGAACTATGTAAACTTGTTAAGAATTTCAGGTTTTTTAGGTTTATTGTTAAAAAATGTAGGTTTTTTTTAAATTATATCTAATTTCAGCTTTGCTAAGGTTTTAATTGCCTTAATTGTAAAAGTACAGAATTTTTAATTTCTAGGTAAAATAGCAACCCTATAGTTATTATCCACTCTTTAAACAATTTCCTGACTTTTTATTACAATTTTCCTGACTTTTCTAAATCAAATTACCAATTAAAACAAATAATATAATACACATTCAAACACTTGGAATTAATAAAGCCTTCAATTTTATATTTCAGTTTATCAATATTTATAAAATTAGTAGTAAATATTTTACCCTTATTTATGTAAAAAATAATAAAAAACAATTATTCTACAATAAACTATAAATAATTAAACTTAACCATGAAGTTCACCTCTTTTATAATTTATTTAAAAAATTTAAACTATTTTGAAAAAATTATAATGAGGTAAATTATAAACATAAACTTATTACCCAAAACACTAAACCTAGTGTTTAATTAGAATGAAATTATTTATTTACTTAAACAAAAAACAATTCAATTCTAACATATGCTAGATAAACAAACTTATGTGTATTATCATTGTTTTACTAAAAAATGCTACAGATTATCAAACTGCTTACAAAAACTGTTTGTTCTAGTAGGATAGTTTAAAAAAAATTTAATAGAAACATTTTGCAGTTTTATAAAGGATATTCATTTAATTTTACCAGATGAAGGCATTAAGTAATTTTGTAAAATTCTTGGAAATAATTTTAATCACACTTTGAAGAATTTAAATTAATTTTTTACCATTCAAAGACTTGTTTTTGAATATAAGGAACTCAGTGAATTTAAACTGACAAAATCTGGTATTTTTTAATATTTAGTCAAACTTCCTGACTGTTTAAAAAAAAAACCTTACTATTCTTGTTATTTATCTTTTTTTTCTGCTTTTCCTGAGTTTTTTGACTTTTCCTGACCTTGTTTAAACTCTGCTTAATTTACAAAACTAGTTTTAAAAACCTTGAGTTGTACACTAAAACTTTCAAGTATAATATTTTTTTTAGATAAACTACCTAATTATAATAAAAAAAGACTCAATAAATTTGTCACATTAAAAATTTTAAATAGATTTAATCTAAGCAAATAGTAGTTTCAACTTTGTAAACAAAAATAATAAATTATATTCAAATTACTTTTAAGTGAAATCTATGTCTTAATAAAATAATTTATAATGAATCTTAAAAAATTATTATAATCAAACTTTATTTTTAAGTTTAAAAATTCAAATAATTTGATAAAAGTAGGATATAAGAAAAAATATTTTGTCCATTGTATCTAATTTTTTTAGTTACAAAGCTACAATGTTTTTAGTTTATTAACCATTTAAATAAGTGGAAGATACTTTTCTTTAATTTTTCTAACCAAACATTACCTACTACTACAAGGTTAAAAGGTAGTTATGATTAAATTAACAATAAAGTGAATAAAATTAACCTTATGAAAATAAAAAACATAAACTTACATTTAAGGCATTCATACTTATAAAAACAATATGCTTTTAAATATGTTGGTGTAATTGAATATATGAAACTTTTATGTTCTCAACTTGTAAAATACAGCTTTTGCTTTCATAAGAAATTTTAATTCTATTGCCATGCTTTTTATTTTTTATTCTACTGCGGGGATTTTGTGCTCTGCGATTTAGCATCTCTGATACAAAGCTTTCAATCTAATTTTAATACAGGTTAAAAACAACACTTTTTTGCTGAATTCTATCATCAAACTTCCAATACATCATTTAAACCATTTGTGTATGATTGATGTTTGTAATAAACAGCTCGATCAGCAAAATACTTGTATTATTACCTTATAAACACAGCTTGTCTGAAAAAAGACACAATTTTTTAGCATTTCCTAGCATAAATGTATCTAGATAAACAAACGACGTATAAGGAACTTTTACAATTCAAACCTTGAATTAATAACGAACTTTCACAACTAAAGTCTCAAAACAATAACAAATTTTTTCAGTTGAAACCTTAAAAAAACAAAGAACACAATTTTTTTAAATTTCTTAGCATAAATGTATCTAAATAAACTAACGACATATAAGGAACTTTTACAATTAAAACCTTAAATCAATAAGTAACTTCCACAACTCAAACCTTAAAACAATAACGAACTTTTACAGTTAAAACATTAAAACAATAAAGAACTTAATCTAATACTGTTTTTTTAATGTATGTACAAAAATTTATTTTCTCCGTTTTTTTATTAGCACTTCAACCTCTTCGATTAATAAAGATATGATTTCCTTCATCTGAACTACATTCCGCTTCATTTTCTTGGCAGTTAAAATCATTTGCCTCATTTTATTTAAATCGCTCTCATCTGCTGGCCCTACACTTGTTGAATCTTTTCTCTAAATCAAGCCACAACTTGTGGGCTTCATTTCTTTTCTTTTGGCACTCATTTATTTTTACTCTCATTTACAAAATATTTCCACATATTATTTAGTATAAAATTTGTAACAAATAAATATACTCTTATTTACTTTAAAAACTTAAGTTACTCTACAAAAATACAAATAATAAGTAAACTTAATCTTGGCATATACCTCTCTTATTTATTCAAACAACTTTGAAAAAATTATAAAGAGGTAAAGTATACACATTAACCTGTTACATAAATACTAAACTAACTGCTTAGTTATAAAGAACTCAATTATTTACTTAGACAAAATACTTTTTGATTCTAAAACTATGCTAGATAAACTTTTGGTGTATATATCACAGTTTCACTATGGAAGTGTATGTTCATCAATACTAAAAAGCTTACAAAATCTGCTTGTTCAAGTACGGTACTTGTTCAATATGTTAATAGAAAAACTTTTCAGTTTCGTTAAGGATATTTTACTAATTTATACCAGATGAAGGCATTGGAAATAAAATTAAACATTTTTGTAAATTTCTAGGAAAATTTTGGAATTTTTTCTGACTTTAAAGGACTTTCAATTAACTTTTACCATTTGAAGGCTTTGGAAAACAAGAAATTTTGTAAATTTACACTGACAAAATCTGACTTTTTTTAAATTTTATCAAACTTCCTGACTTTTTTTCATAACCCCCCATTTTTTCCTGACTTTTGTCATTTTTTTAAATTTTTCCTGACCAAGTGGCAACCCTGCACTAGGAATAGCTAAATTTGTTATTTTTTATATTTGTTTTAAAAATTATCAATAAAGTCATCTTTGCCTTCTTCAAAAAAGGAACTTCGCAGGGTTTTTTTAAATAGACTAATTACTTGAAAAAAGAAAAAGTTCTTAACATTTAGTTGTATCAACTTAAGTATTCTGTGTCACTATGTCTAAATCTACGCCAACCAACTTTTGTTCAAGTAAATAAAAAGGTAGTCGGAAATTTCTAAACATACAGTTATCCTTCTACAAACATTTTACGTTTATGTTGAACTGTAAGATTAAAAGTACTTTGATTAATTTGTACAAGACAATATTTATTTAGATGATGAAAGTACTTAATTCGTGTACAATTAAACTATTTACGTTGTTTGTTGTACTAACCTATAATATATGCAGTGCATTTTATAAACAAGAAATACATATGTCTTTATATAATCAAAATTTTCATGCAAAAAAAAATAAATTTAAACTCATTGAGAAATTTAAACACGTCTTATAAAAATTGTTGTTAAAAATCTATGAATATTAAGATGGATCGACACTATTGATAAAACACAATGTGGTTTTTTGAAGAAAAACCATATATGGTAACCAAATATAAATTATTTTATAGTATTAATAATTACTTGGTTTATGAATTTATAAACAGGGTAATTCGTTGAATGTTGAAAAAATATCGTTCATAAATAGTTTTTTTGATAAACTACAACTCTAGTTAGGCTAAGGCTGTTTGAAAAAATGATATTTATATAATATTTAAACCTATAACAAAATTAAATGTGATATAGATAAATAAATACTGTAAAACAATAAATTAATGTTTTGACTACGCTGCATAAATCTATTCCTTACAAACTTTAATAAATTTATGTTAAATTAACACAAATAATTTTGTTATAGGTATTAATATTATATAAATATCATTGTTTTCAAACAGCGTTAGTCTAACTAGAGTTGTAGTTTATCAAAAAAACTATTTATGAACGATGTTTTTTTTGAATAGTTTTAAACTTAATTTTGGTCAAACTTTCGAAAAATTTGAACAAAAAACTTGGTGTGGATTTACTAAAAGGTTTTTTTTTCAAATCTATAATGCAATTTTTCCTTATAAAATTAATTGGAAGAAAATATTCTTATAGATTATAAAAATATAAAAGTATAAAATTTGTTATAACTAGAATCAGAAAACCTTGTTGTTAAGTATTTTAACTAAGTAAACTGATAACTTAACTGTCCAAGCTTAAAATTACTCTTTAAACAAACAAAAAATAACAACTAATAACTTATACTCAAATGTTTTTTGAGAAAATTTATTAATAATAACTTGTTGCCAATAAGTAATCAAAGCTGAAAAGATGTTTTACAATATACTATGTTGCCTTCAATATTAAAATAAACTTAATTTTTATACTGCAAAGTTAAACAGAAAATTTTAATTGATGTTGCTTTATATTAAAACTTAATCTTAAAATGGGTATAGTAAAAAAAGAGTATATAGGTGAAATGTGATAAATTGTTATATAATAAAAATGGATAGAAATAAGATGTGGTGAGCTTTACAATGATTGTGAAGCAAATTGCACACAATTAACCTTAAAGTTTTTATTTCTGCAAAGTAAGCAAAAACTTAACAGCAAAAACCTCAAGTCATCGAATTGAAAGCTTGCTGGTTAAAGCACTTATGTAACAACTTTCAAACAAAAAGATTTGGTTAAATATCAAAACAAAAATGTGTGTATGTAAATTTTACAGCAAAAAAATTTGATTAAATATTGCAAAATACAAATATGTGTATGTGAAAATAAATCAAGGCCACACTATGCAGTACGAAAGTGATAACAGAAGTCAGAATGTGTGAAATTTACACCAAGATGATGGGGAATTCCGCGCAAGCCAACTTGTTTCCTGCGCTTTCGTGGTCCACCAGCTGCCACTCGACGACGCACTTCACCGCCGGGTACGAGGTGAGCACCGGCAGCGTCGCCTGGTAACGGTACTCGCGACCCGCCTGCACCGGGCACTCCACCCCGCTGTCCAGGCAACCGTCGGGCTGGGGCAGGGGGAAGGGCACCTTGATGCCGAGGACGATGCCGTACACCTTGGCCCGGAGGACCGGAGTGTTTTCGGCCGACTTGAAGTTGATCCCGATGGTGTAGTTGCGGCCCTGTTTGCATTGAATGTTCAAATTATTTATAACATTTTGTTTAGAGAAGTTTGCTATCAAACAACACATTTCAATTTATAATGACTGGTTTATGTTAAAATATTAGCATTTGCTTGTATATAAAGAACTATTCATAAGTAGCAGACCAAAAATTTGAACAAATTTTCAAAACTAGAAACAAAACAGTTTGGATGAAGAGTTGCTAATAAGTTTTTAATGCATCGTTTCTAGGAACACAAAGTTCTTAATTTTGTAAAAATGTTATTTCTGTGATTGTAAATGTGAAGTTAAACGAACCAAATTAAGCAAAGATTAGTAATTTAAAAAAATGTAACAATATATAACACATATGAACTGTAATTTAAAAATTTTACTGCTATAAATTTTAATAGCTTTAGTATTAAAATATATACACTAATTATCATGTTAATATACAAAAATTATACCTTTTTCATTTCAAAATATAAATACTGCAATATAAAACATATGGTGTGTTTAAAACTTTTTCTTAAATACGTAAAACTATGAACTAATTATAATGTTAAGACTACTTACATACATAATCCAGCTGTTTACAATTTATTAATATAAAGGGGGTAATTTTAATTCTAAAATGCTTGTTTTATTCAAAAGTGAGAAACAGAAAAGGTAGATAACAAACAGTTGCCAAAATAGCTTATCTGTGGTTAGCGAAATATTGCATATAAGCAAAAACTATTGAAAACGCTATAAAAATAACGATAGTCTAATTTATTTGTCGATTTATTTCATTTTTGATAAGTAATGCAAGAAGTACTTCATTAAAAAACGCCAAAAACTTTCTAAATGTCAAAAAGTACAACTTGAAAAGAGGGCACTGTATATACAAAAACTTGAGTTAACAAACAAAAAATCTCTACGCAACATTAAAACCACCGTTAAAGTTTTAATTTTCAACATACAACGCAATCGAAACGAACCTTTGGAAGTCTGCAGGGGCTCTTCGAGCAGGGTTCCACCGAAATGGACTCGATCACTCCGACTTGCGACCCGCAGTCCTTAAACTTCACGTCGACGGCGCTGACCGCCGCGAACAAAATCACTGTGATGACCAACAACTTGTACATTTTAGTTACAATTTCTGAAACACATTATATATATGGTTATTTTGGTCGCACGCAATGAATACTCATGAAAGTTGTATTTGTATCTGCTTTATACACAAGATATAATACTTTACATTGCAAATCAAGTGAAAATTGAAAGCTGATTTCGAAAAAAATATTGCGAATCAAAATCATTGTTTGTTGTAATTTTGTTTAACATTTAACTTTTAAGATACAACTTTAGTATCGATATTTTAATGCTTTTGTTGGATAGTTGATAGAAACATTTTTAAAACACTTTAATTTATACATATTCAACAAATGTAAAACATACAAAAAAATTATGACATTTAAAGTGAACGATATATAAGTTTTAAAACAGTTAATCTATTAGTATATAAAAATTTAAAAGAAACCAAATAACCTTTTTGTTTAAAAAAAATATTAATTTTATACCATAAACTTATAAGTACGCGCTTATACTATAAACCAAGAACGTGAATGTTTATACCATAAAATTAAACGCAGAATATTTCGAAATTTTATTCTAAAGAAATAAAATATATGCATGCTAATTTGACATAGAATTTAAAACCTTATCAGAATAAATATTGCACTGAAAAACTGATAAAAAATAAAAAACACAAAATTTTAAAAAGCATTGACACTTTTTTAATCTTTGTTTGTTAAAATTTCAACACGTATATATTTTTTTGTCCAGTTTGATGAAATACAATCTTTTGTTTTCGACGATCAAAGTGCCAGCCAACATTACTGCTTGGGGGCGAAGTTGACGTCCAGCTTGAAGTAGACGTACGGGTAGTACTCCTGCAGGTCCACCTTCAGCCCCGCCATCTCCTCCTCCACGCTCTCGGCCAGGTTGCCCGAGTCCAGGTTCTGGTACATGCGGTTCAGCACCTGCCTCAGCCGGCTCCTCGCCTTCTTCTGCGGCTCCACGATGGCCGCCTGGAAGTTGACCGGCAGCCCGTACCTGGTGAGTGTTTAATTGATTTAAATAGACTGAGCGAGGCGTTGATGACACTTTAACCGGCTAGTTATTTTGTTTTACGATTATAATTAGTCATGGACTTCTTAAAGGGCTCTCTGAGTTTTAAAACATTAGAAGGTTTGTTGATTTATTTTTTTGGAAAAATATATATACATATATATATATAAGGGTTATGAGATAATTTTTGCTCAAGACAACTTTTGAACAAAACAAATTATTGCACAATTTAAAATTGTAAAGTTTATTTTTGGTAGTAGTTACTCGGCTTTGCAATAAATTTGAAATTGCTACTAACAACAAGCGTGAAGGATTGAAATAGAACTTAAGGGCATAGGGGGGTCCACCTTGATTTTTACAAGTTGACCTTATTTTATAGAGTTTTATCTGAGCTATTGGACCTTTTAAAGCGCTTAAAAAAATTCGAAGTATTTTTTGAGATATGAGCGATCAAAGTCGGTGACCTCAATAGGTTCCTAATGGAAGGCACAAACTAAAAATGCGAAAAAAGACCATTTCACTAAAAATCTATCTCCTCCTTCATTTTTAAAGCAATCTTCATCAAATTTTCACAGAGAGAGTATTATTAAATTTTATAAAGAATGAATGCAGGAATTTTTTTAATTTTGAAAAAAAAAATTGACAAAAAATACCACCTATTTTTTTTGTTTTTTTTTTATCCAATTTTTTTTTTTGAAAATTCTAACATTCAAAGTCTTCTAAATTACAAAAGGTACGTTTCCTGAAAATTTGAGGTCTCTAGCTCAAAAAATGAAGGAAAAGATAGGTTTTTAGTGATTTTTTAAATTTCCAAAAAAATTGACCCCAAAAACTTGCGGTCCATACGTTTGTATTGGAAACTTTTTATAAAATTTACAATATATTAAAAGTTAAATAAGATTTTTTAACTCTATAAAAACTGGCTTGTAGTTTGTACTTTGAGCTTTAATATAACATACAATGTTATTTTTAGTAAAAAAAATGTCGGACCCCCCCCCTATGCCCTTAAAATAAATAATTCTAATAAAATTGATTTTAATGAAAGTTTTAACTAAAACGACCTGCACTAAACACAGTTGTTTAAAATGGCTTTCAACAACAAGTTTGAACTTTAAAAATAGAGTTCAAAATAAATAACTACAAGCTGCTAGTTTTCAATTGAAACTTACTTCCAATGAAAGTGTCAAAAAAAAAATTACCTGCACTAAACATAGCCGTGAATACGGCGCATTTTCAGATAAGACAAAAAAAAACTTCACGCACCTGAGAACGGACTCGACGAAGACCCTCAGCGCCTTGATGTGCATCAGCGCCATGAAGCTCTCGCTGAAGTTCACCTTCAGCCACCTCAGCAGCGGCCCGAGCATCTTCCGCCGCTCGTTGCTCATCCGCTCGTACGACGACTGGTCCGAGTCCATTTTCGTCGCATCGTAGGTGAAGTCCCTGACGAAGAACTTGTGCTTGCCGCACTTGTGCCTGAACTCGTCGACGACCTTCTTGAACAGCGTCACTCCGAACAGCAGGTACTCGTCGTCCTTCATTATCAGCCTGGGAGAAAACATCGATTGCTTGTGAGAAAGTATTCTTATAAACAAGACGAAAATTGCTTTATTGGTTGGTAATAGTAGATCTTAAAAGTGTTTAACTTTAAAGAAAAACGTTCATTATTAGAAGAAAAGATGCTAATTACAGTAACAAAAAAATAGTTGTCTAAAGACAAACAAAATAAAAGATAACTATACAGTATACTACTTAAAATGTAATTTAATCTTAGATATCCTCTTACTTTTATCTATTTATTTTTCATATATTAGTAAGCTGTCTGACAAAAAGCTTATGAAATGAACAGCTTGTAGAAAAAAAAAACAACACCTGGACGATTTGGGAGCGACGAAATCGGTGAGGTTTTCGTAGCTGTTCTTCCACTCCTTTTCGAGCGCCACCGGAACCGCAACTATGAGGGTCTGGAGGTACTCGCTGTCCATTATGACGTCATCCGCCTTCACCACCTGGTGTTGTATTCAAATAAGTATTTGAAAAATAAAAGTTTGCACAGGAAAACAAAACAAAAAAGTTGGATTGAAAAAGAAGTTATCATGTTAAAAAAAAATTCTACATTGTAAACTATATCAGTTATGGACTAAGAGTAAAAAGTTAAAGAAGATTGGTAAAAAAATGAATAAGACAAAAGATTTTTGGTTTATTAGTCTTTATTTTTCCTTTTTTTTGGCTTGCTAAAAAACTAATTAAAAATCAGCTTTGATTGCTAATAGCTCAAAAGTTACTTTTAATTCAGTTAAGAGGTAAAAAGTGTCTGATGTGATAGCTAAAATAAATTCAATAAAAACAAACTAAACCCACCTATGCCCTTTAACAAAATTATTAATAAACAGAAACTTATCACTATCTTTATAAAAGTAATCAATCAAAAAACAAATGTAGCATTTGCTTAAATACAATAGACCAATTTATTTTTTAATAAACTCAAAATGATGTGTGTACAAAAATAAAGTTTAAGTTATTAATTCAAAAGTTAAGTAATTATAGAAATCAAGTTTGAATTTTAAAACCACATCACTAACTAGGTTGCATTTTTTTTTAAATATATTATCCGGTGCATAAAGTTTTTTTAATCAAACGGTAAAATGCATACACAACCTAGTTTTGAATATCACCTGATTTAAATTTCTCATGAGCAAACTTCCATTGGCTTTTTTCTCCATGTTTTGAAGATTAGTTTTCAAATTATTGTATGCTTGTTGCTTGCTACGCAGCTCCATTTCAACTCTGCTAAGCATTTCTGATATGCCCAATGCTATGCTCTAGAAAAATTTAACAAATCAATTTAGTTTAACAGAATAGTATATTATAAATAGCTTTCTCAATATTTTTTTTATGTTTGTCAACTTTATAAATTTTTATTCCTTTATAACCAAGTAAACAAATTAAAGGTATCAAAACATAAACTTAAGTTTATATAGAAGTAGGCTTAGTTATCTATTTTTTCGTTTATAATACTATTGATGTAAATACTAGTATTTTTATATCTCAGTGATTGAATTAAAAATTTGAAAATAATTTTAAAATTAATTTATTTTACTGGCTCAAACATTGAAAAATTTAGTTTAGAAAAGTTTTGACTGAATATTTATAACAATGTAATAAAAAGTTTTACCTTCATTGGCTGCCTTGTAGGATATCTTGCTTTATTCCATTGAAACTGACGTACATACGCTTGGCAATATTTATCATCAACCTAGTTAATGTTATTTATGATATTTTTTTTGTAATTTATAATTTGATACAAATTTTATGAGAAGCATAAAGAATAAAAAAAATCAAGCCAAGTTAACTTAAAATTCTCTTTCCTACATATATAAATGTTTTCTACATTAATTTAAATAACTAAATCACAGTTTTAGTTTTTATTTTCAATATACTGATTATTCATTGTATAACAATTAAATATCAGTTCACAAAGAGAATACAAAAGCAACCTTTAAATTCTGTTCTATTCTATTAACATCATGCTCTAAGATCTCTCCCATGTACGAAGCAAGCTTGTGGCAGGTGGAGTTGGCAAAAGCATCGTACTTTTGCAGCTCATCAGAAAGTCCGATCAGAGAGTCCAGAGTTCCCACTTTCAACTCGTTGGGAATGGAAAACTTGTAGTTTTTGCTGAGGCCTGAACCAACGGTTTCTCCCTGCAGCTTCTGCCAGGTTTCATGGTTGTCGTTTGGCACACTGATCAGCCAGCACTCGTTCATTTTTATTTATAAGCTCTAACATGTTTACTTGATTATTTTGAATATTGCAATGTGGATTTATTGAGCAGTTTAAAAGCACAAGTTTATACTTTAAAAGGTTGTTTGCTTTTTCACTGACCTTCAAATAGTAATCAATGATTTTTTGGCAAAATTTAAACAAGGTTAAAGGACCTGAAGTATTTATTTTTGTTAAACCAAATTAATTATACAGATCGCGTTCCAAAAAAATTTATATTTTATCTTATATTTATCTTATATTATATTTATCTTATATTAATATTTATTTTATAAAAGTTAAAAAATTTAATTGTATTGTAGTTTTAATGAAAAAAAAAGTTTAAAGTAAAACTTTTTTATAGAATTCGAAATGATAACCTACATGCTTATTTTCTACAGATTACTTTTTTATTATTATTTACTAACTTTGTTTCAAGAGTGTATAACTTTTTTTAATGATTCTTGTCAGTATATTTTTAATATAATTTTATTAACTAATATAAAAATTAAAAACTATAAAAACTTATGCTAAAAATAATTAAACTAGTCTTAAAAAGTGTCTCACAACAATCCACTACTTTTTTATAACAACTTTAATAGATATATTTTAAATAAAACATAAAATATTAGTTAAACAAACTAAAATTTTTAGCTGTTTTAATGACAATTATGTTTTGTTTCACTGATACTAATAAAAAAAATATGATTAAGTTGACTATGTTTGTTGAAAAGCATTAACTGATAAAAGTTATTACAGTAAAATAAAAATAGAAAATAAAAAGGTACATTTTAATATGCTAATAAAACCATATTTACAGCAGTGTATGCATATAATATAATATTTTTTTCATTTTCATTTTTTCAATTTCAAAATCTAAATTTCTGTTTACTATTGTAATAAACTGTAGCTTACTGAGGAGTACATGAAACTTATATTTCATGTATGAAACAGCTGTATAAATTATAGTTTTTATTTAATCAGATAAATAATTATTTATACATATATGTTTATAACAGGGTTAACATTCTTAAAAAAAAAACTAGCTAGTAGAGTAGCTAAAAACTAGGCTAAGCTACATAAGTTATGATTAGTATTAAGTATTAAAAAAGAAAAGAAATATTAGTATTAAGGGTACACAGAAGAAGTAATTCCCTTCTTTTAGAACTTAAACTTATTTTGTAAACCTTTAACTAAGCCACAAGTGACTTTTAGAATTTTTTTTCTATTAGTTTTTGTTTTAAATTTAATCTAATTTTCTTTATTAATTATGATAGATATTTTCAATTATTGCAAGGAACATCTCCTGAAAAGTTCAGGTATCTATCCCAAAAAACAAAGGAGGAGATAGATTTTTAGTGAAAAAGCATTTTCTTGCCCTTTTAGTTTGCACCTCCCATAAGGAACCTACTGTACTCTTTAACTTTTACAGGCTATATCTCAAATACTATTTTAAATTTTAAAAATATTCAAAATGCAGCTTAGTTAAAACTCTACAAAATAAGATCATATTGTAAAAACATTTCATTTACTTCCCCCCATGCCCCTAGTCTAGTTTAAGTATATAAAACAGCATCTATACAATCTCTGAGGCACCTATTTATACATTTTATTTTATTGTTTTATTCAACATTTAAACTTACTTCAAACTCTGTTAAAGAAATAACTCAAACATTTATCTTTGTTTATAAGTGAGTGTAATTTTCTTTGTTTCTATACTTAAATACTTCTTTTTTTTATTGAAAAATTTATTAAAACAAAATTATAATTTTTTTTGGCTAAATACTATTTCTTTACTTTAACCAGGGTTTTAACTGCAAATTTAAAAAAAATCTCTGATAACTATCTGAATAAACTTTTAAGTTAATAGTAAGGAGACACTGTTAGTTGTGTATAAATTTGTTATTTGGTAAATAAAGTTGTTCAGTCAGTCTGTACCACAAGTTGTTCACAGAAATTTTAATAACAGGGTTGTCACCAGTTTTTGTAAAATTTCTTCCAAGTTTTCAGATTACCTTCTAGGTTTTTTAAATGCAAGTTTTCTTATCCTTTTTAAGTATAAAAATAAGTTTATGATTTAAGAATTACAAAATTACTAAAAAAGTTAGTTAAATACACTAAAAATGTGTTTTTAATAAAACTCCAAACAAGACTTTATTTCTCATAATTGATAGTGATTTCTTATCTGAACTAATTTTCATTACTTTTCATATAAAAAAACAATTCTTTTTTGATGATTTTTAATCAAGATTCAACAATTTTTCTTGATGATTATCAAATTCCAGCTTTTTTTATCCCAAAATTTTCAAACTTCAGGTTTTTCCAGGCAAAATGCCACCCTGTGTTAAGCTGTAGCACTGTCAACAAATTATACACTTCTGCTTCTGAAATATTTATTTTCAATGTGAAGTTTAATCTGATACACAGGGTGGCATTTTACCTGGAAAAACCTGAAGTTTGAAAATTTTGGGATAAAAAAAGCTGGAGCTTGATAATCAACAAAAAAATCCTTGGATCTTGATTAAAAATCATCAAAAAAGATCTTTACACAGGGTTGCCAAATATTTTTGGAAAATTTTCTCCAGGTTTTCAAAAGTACACATTTATGAGTCAATTTTTATTTTAAAATTAAGTTTAAGTTAAGAAACTGTGTTAAATAGTATAAAAACATTGAAAAGATACTGTAAAGCTACTTTAAATCTGTTTTTAATAAAAAATATTTTTGATGATGACTAAAAAATTTATCTATATGATAGATTTTTTGAGTCCAAAAGAAACTCTATTACTTCTATTCTATTCTAGATTTTCAGTTTTTTTTTTTCATAATTTCTCAAATTCCAGGTTTTTCCAGGTCTTTTCAGTCAAAAAAGTCAGACTGAGTGACAAAAACTAGCATCAAACAGCTTGAGTTTAAGATAAAATTTTAATAAAATTTTGCCAAAAACTCAAAAAAATCCACTAATCAAGCTTACATATCTGAAAAAAAAATAAGTTATTTGATAAAGTATCCAAACTAACCTTAGATTTTCAAAAGTTTTTTGATTAGCCTGAGTTCTTTTTTAACCAGCTAAAGTTATTCTGATTAACCTAAGACTGTGTTGCAAATACAATTATATCAAAATTTATTTAAAATCAGAATAGAACTATAATTTAAAAATATATTTTACACAAAAAAAATTGCAATTAAAATGGGATGAAGGTAGTCTTCCTCTTTTGATTTTAAATACCGGACAGTATTTATATTTAAAAAAAATTGCATTTCATTTTTTTATTATAGTAGAAAAACATTATGAACTGTATTAAATCAAGTTAGAATTAATTTGGTGGTAATTGGTTGTTATGGAATTTGATTTGGTAAAAATTGATTCTAGTTGGACTTGATCAAGTGGTATTTGAGTTGGGTGGAAATTAGGCACGGGTTGAAACTGGGCGGTCCCTTAGTATTTACACTATCACTCTGCTCAATAAGAAAACCATTCTTAACATTAACTTCACAATTTTTATTGAAAAGCAAAAATTTTGTTTTCGAATAATTAATAAAATTAATCAGCAAGCAACCATTTATCTACTTTAGTAGGGGCAGGGAGTACTTGGGTGATGTTTGCTGGACTTATGAGTACATATGATTTGGATGAGGTTTTGCTTCCTTAAAATCTAAATATAATAAATTTAAAAAAAAAAGTATGCCTCCCAAAAACTAATTTCTACCCCAATAATCACTTTTTTTTTGACTTAAACAATAATAAAATCTCTTATACATGTCCTAGACTTATAATTAAGGGCATAGGGAGGGGGGTAAAACATTTTTTTCACAATTTGATCTTATTTTATATAGTTTTTACTGAGCTACAAGATGCTTTTTAGAGATTTTAAAAATTTTAAATAATTTTTGAGATATAGCCGGTCAAAGTTGGAGGCAACAATAGGTTTCTTATGGAAGACGCAAACTAAAACAGCAAATAACCAGAAATCACTAAAAATTTATCTTCTTCATTTTTTGAGACAACTACCTCAAATTCTTGGGAAATGTTCCTTGCAATATTTAGAAAATTTTTTTGGAACAAAATTATCAAAAATGAATTTAACTGTTTTTTTTTTGTTTTTTTTTTTAATTCTTTCTGACAGAATTTTCTAAATATACCAAGGAACACTTCCTGAAATTTAGAGGTAGTTATCTCAAAAAGCCTAGGAGAAGATAGATTTTTAGTGAAATAGTCTATTTTTGCAGTTTTAGTTTGCGCCTTCCATAAGGAGCCTATTGTTGCCTCCAACTTTGACCAGCTATATCTCAAAAATTATTTTGAACTTTTTAAATCTGTAAAAAGCATCTTGTATCTTAGTAAAAACTATATAAAATAAGATAAAATTGTAAAAATAATGTTTACCCCCCCTTTGTCCTTAATATCTTAAATGAAAGGTTATACTTAATGACATATATTTTAAGACATATTAACTGCTATTGATGAATTATGACGTCATAATCACCCTAAATATGCAAATTTTGCCTGTAAATTGGTCCTTTTTGGAAAATTAAAAAGCATAGCTTGTTAGTGATTTTTGTAAAAAAATTATTGTAACACAAAACTTTTTAGGTATACTTACTTACCTTTAAAAATTTAGGTGATGTGGTATGTACATTAGTGGGATATTTGATGTCATAGTTCATTTGTATTTAAGTGTTTAAACAACTCTTAAATAATTATTCATTTATTTTTGAGTTTTGAACCAAGTTAATACTAACAAATTTGTAAAACACTTATTATTTTAGCAATTTTAGTGTTGATATCTATATAATTTTTATTTTTATCAATACAAATAGTATAATTTTTTTCTACTTACAATAGCATTTCTTTATTCTAGTTTTTTTTTTTTAGAACTAAATACTTCAAATTAAATATTGGTTTATTTGAGTTTGCAACAGCTGATTGTGAGTTCAGACTGGTGGCAGTGATTACATGGTTGGGTTGTTGATGTGTTTTTGTTGTAGGCCAGCGGATACTTACTTGGAGATTTGTTGAGCTTCATTGATGTTGAGACTTTAGCCTTGTGAGTGTTTAACAAATGAATGTAACCAAGGGTTTTTTTTTGAATAAAGTGTTATAATACGTTTTTATTTTTGTTTTTATTTTGATTATTTAATTTTTTTATTTGGTTTATAGACAGATTTAGTTTTATTTTTTATAAAGGGAATTTTTTTCTAAGTAAATTTAAAGATAGGGCAAGTGGAATAACATGTGATGAGCTCAAACTCACTCGCTCGACTTTCAGAAAACGTTTATCATTGCAGAGGTGAGAGTGAGTTCTTCTAATGTTTTTCTACCTTTATAAAAACCTTCACATAAATATATGAACTTTAATGTAAAGCAGAAATGAATTATGTCAAACAAGTATTTCTCACTTTTTAAGATGTTTGTCATTCAAAATAGCTAAATAGGAAAACAACAGACGAGCACAAAGTTTTTATAGTAATTTTTCAAAAAACATAAAACTTTAATGTCAATTATTTTCCTTATCTTAAAAGCTATCTCAACTTTTTTATTATTTTAGAGAACGCAACTTTTTCTTTAATTTAAAAAAAAAATTTGGTTTGGGGTTTGAATTATTTCATGGGGTCCCTCCAAAAATAAAGATTTTATTTTTTTGTTTTTCAGTATTAAGGCCTTAGAACCAAAAATAAATATTTTTTTTTCCCTTAGTTTGCATGTTATTTTAATTCTTAAATGTTTGTTTTAAAAATAATGTTAATATCTTTTACGATTTGGCCTCAACCAAGGACCGGATTTGCTAAAACTGTTTGTTGATGTTTTTAAGTTTAAATTAAAACTTAAATGATAAATTGAGGAAAAGCACCAGTCGAGCACCTGTCTACAAAAGTCCCTTTTAAATAAGTCTTACTAAATAGGTAAATGTAATTTAAGAGTAATATTAATTTTGAGAAATGATTACAAAAAACGTCGCAAAATATGATTATAAATCTAAACTAAATGCATACATACGATAATTTATTACTACCTAACTAAAGATTATATTTAATTGGTGTCTTTTTCATTCAAAAAATAAGCTAAAGATATTTGGTCGCAGGCCTTGTCGCGCGAAGATTATTTTGGTTATCGAAAGTGTGAACTCGAAACTACAATTGAATACCTTTTAACGCAGGGTTTCCCAAACTTTTTTGCAAATGGCCCCCTTTAAAGAAATTGAAAAAATTGAAAAAGCAATGGCCCCCTTCAACAAGATTACTCATAAACTACAATAAAAAGAACCGAAGACCTTTTTTTTTAGTCTTCATCTGCAACTCAAGAATATCTAGTGTAAGTTTCTAAACTACCATAAAATACAATTAAGACCTTTTTTTTGTTTTTGTTCTTCATCTGCAACTCAAGAGTATTTAGTGTAAGTTTCAAGTTATGGCCTCATGCCCCCCCCCCCTGTGGCTCCTTTACCGCTCATGGCTCCCCCTCTTTTCCCTTTGCTGCTCGTGGCCCCCTGAGTATCTGTCATGGGTCCCTAGGACGCCACTTGGCCCACTTTGGGAAACCCTGTTTTATCGTCTTGTCAAATACATTTAAAAAAAGTTATGCTTCATTTTTGTTAAAACTTGACGTTATTTTTTTTTTAATTTAAGTATACTTATAACTAAAACAGTGTTAAGAAAAAATGGTAAGTATTTAAACTAAGCACTATTTCAACAAGGTTTTGGAGGGATTTACTCGTTATTCCATTGCAGAAGACTGTTAATTAGTTAATACTTTTTAATACTGATTTTTAAGACTTTATACGTAGAGTTTTATTAATAAATCACTTATAACAGTTGAAGGAATTGTTTTTTGTTTAAAAGTTTAGATTTAATACAGATTCAACAATATCAATACAAAAAGTAAATATTTTGACTATAAAACAAATTTTTGATAATATTAATTGAAAACATTTCTTAAAAAAAAACTACATTAGGGTTGGGCAATTTTTTTTCTTTAAAAATAAAATTGCGGCCCGCGAATGACAATTTCAAAAATTTCACTAGTTACTTTTGGTTTAAAATAAACAACAAAGTAAGGTCTAAAATACATTTAATGTGAAGTTAAAAAAGAGTCTGGTGCTGGTTTAAAACTTTTAAACTTACACTAAACATTTTGAGGCTTGTAATGGAGAAGACAAAAGAAAGTCTAAACTAAAGTACAATTTGCTATATATTAGCAACTTATTGTGAAAAACAGAACTAAAGCTGCGGTTCACAAAAACTTAACTTTTACCCTTATCTAGATACTAGCAGTTCGTATATGTTAAAATATTAAAAAGCCAATAAAAATTATTAAATAGTGTTAGGATTATTTAGTATCACACTTTTAAAATTAAAATAAAGATGACAACGACTTTGAATTTTAAAAAAGATCGTTGTGTTATGAATATGATGTTGTTAAACTTTTTTTTTAATTAAGATTGAAAAACCTTTAAACCAGTCCTGTAGTTCACTTAGGCTCATTTTAATTCATTTTATAGTAAAATAGTTAACAAGCTTAAACTTCAACTAAAAGTAGTAAAGTAATATCTTAGTTTTTTTTTATTACAATAAATATAGTCAAATAATTAGTTAGGACAATTAGTTTTGATTTTATATTTGTTTAAGCCCAAATCTGATTTATTGACTCTTCAATATAATTTAAAATTCATGATAACATAAAGCTTGAATTAAGGAAATTTTTTATAGTTTTTTGCATGTGAAATTAATTTTAAAAGAAACGATTAAAAATTTTAGACCACTAAAGGCTTTTTTTATAACTAAAACTAAAACACAAGTGAAAGTTTAAAATTGATTAGCAAAATAAAATTAAATAAAAAGTATATAGCATTACAAGTCTTTCATACATTTTTAGTAATTTAAAAATTATCTATCAATTTTCACAAATAAACTTAAGCCAATTAAAGAAAGTTTTGTCTAAGTTGATAAAAATAGTATAGATAAATCTATTTTCTGACAAGTTAATACAACAAAGCTTTTAAATTAACAATAACATGTTTTATTCAAACTACATAAAAACTAGATACATTTAATGAGCTATCATTATATAGTTTGATACAAATACGAGCAGTATGTTTTAATTTAAAGTTATTTAATGCATAAAAAATCTGACCTTTTTCTCTTAAAGTTTTAACTTTTTTATAGCAACTTAAAAAAAACAAAGCACTGAGGAATTCATTCCTAAGTTTTTATTTTTACAAGGTGTAAAAAGTGCCTCTAGTAGTAAAAAATTTGTTATTGTTTTTTACTGGTATGTTCTTTTCTGTATAATAATAAATAACTTTTATAAAAGACCAACTTTGTGCTATCATGAATTTTCAATTCTTTTGAAGAGTCAATGAATCAGATTCGGGCTCTAACAAATGTAAGCTATCAGACAACTTATTTATCCGTTTGTGTTCTTACTTCTAGTACTTTTTTACTCGAGAATTTGCAAGAAGAAAAATTAATTCAACTTATGTCGTTTGAAAAACTTTTAGTACTTTAAATTAAAACAAATTATTATTATCAGTTAATAACAGTAGCTAGTCACTTTTTTATTCTAAGCTCTTGACTTATTAAAGTGAGATATAGAAAAAAAATTATCAGAAATTTATTAGGTATAGTATTAAAAGTTTTTACTTATTTACGTTTAATAAGCACTACGGTAGTGCACCTATTAACAATAAAAATCAAATCAAGATGAAAATTAAAACATTTTGTCGCTAAAATACTCTATTTTAATTTATATTTTATCTCACAAAATTTCGTCGCAAATAATACATTTTTCTTAGCGGTCTTGATCCGGCACGCCAATCGTGCGTTGCCTAGTAGGAGTTCGTATACGTTAAAATATTGAAAACTAAATAAGATTGTAAAAACATGTTATGGCTCTTTATTTCACATCACGCTCTTAAATTAAAAATAAAGATGAGAACGGCTTTAAAGTTAGAAAAAGATAGTTATGATTATATGATTTTTTTTAATTTACTTGTGGATGGTTAGAATCCAGTTTTGTAGTTCACTGGGCTGCTTTAATTTTACCTAAAAGGTAAATATTCTAAAACTTCTATTGAAAGTTGTAAAATAAACTTTTGGAGTTTAAAAAAGATTAATTTATTAAAACGATTATTTTCAAATATTTATTTTGTTTATTAGAGACCGAATCTGATTCATTGACACTTCAAAATAATTGAAAATTCATGATAATATAAAGATTAAACTTAATATATGTTATATTTAATTATTTATATAAACCATTTTTTAATAGAAAACATAAGTCGTTATCGACAACAAGAGGCAGTATTTATAACTCAAACTAAAACAGAAATTCTTATAATATAAATTAGTTTAATTTCTTCTTAAATTATTGTTTAAAAAATTTTAAATATAAAATATAGCGCTACAAGAGTAATAAATTTTTGATAATTGTGACTTTAACTATAAAGGCTCACAAATACATCTAATTATTTTAAACTAGATTCTTTTTTAGGTCGACAAAATGAAACTATTTTCTAGCGAAGTCAGTATAATTAAGCGTCCAATTAAAAAAAATATTTTACTTTTATTTAAACTACAGTTCAAGTTAGATACATTCAACAAACTATACAAAATTTAATGAGTTATAATTACAAGCAGTTGATTCCTAATAAAAAAAAAGTTCAATACATTGTAAGCTGGACCTGTTTAATAAATGTTAAAAAAATTAAAAAAAAAAACAAAACAAAATTTTATAGACACATTTATTATTAACTTTTTAACTGTATTTAGTTGTGTCTAAAAGTGCCTCTAGTAATCAAAAGATAATTACTTTTTTTTAATGAGATATTTTTTTTTGTGTATAAAAATAAACAGCATTCATAACTAACCAACTTTGTGTTATCATGAATTTTCAATTCTTTTGAAGAGTCAATGAATCAGATTCGGGCTCTGTTAAGTACAAATTATCATAGTTATTTATCCGTTTATGTTCTTACTTCTACAATGTTTTACTCAAGAATTTGCAAGAAAAAATAAAGTTGACTTAATTGATTTAAAAATTTCTAGTACATTAGATTTATAATAATTAAACTATTGTTATCAGTAAATAATAAAGGCTTACCACTTTTCTATTTTAATCTCATAACTTGAAAAAATGAGATATAAAGTGGTTTTGTATAAAAAATGTATATTATGTAATGATGAAAGTTTTTACTTATTTACGAGTAATGTGCTTATGTGCACAATGGTACTGCACTTACTATCACAAAAATCAAATTAAGAGGACATTTCGTATATTTCGTCACTAAAATTCTAAAACTTAATTTATTTACACAAAATACTTTCAACTTTATCTTAAATAGTTACGTTGCAAACCAGATAATAATATATTTTGTTAGCGGGCTTGATCCGGCCCGCCAGTCATACGTTGCTTACTTTTAGCTTTTAACTTGAATGGGTTTATAATGTTTTTATCATTTTAAACAAGTCTAAGACATTACTGGATCACTTTCGTTAAAACTCAATCAATATACTATACTCTGTATAGACCATCTTTGAAAGTATACTAAATATTATTATACTCTTAAAACCTACAAGAATAAAATCATAATTGAAAACTATTTACTTTTAATTTAATCATTTGTTATTTTAGTAAAATATTTTAAAAATAACTAGGACCTTTTCAAGATCCATCTGATAATGTAAGTAATAAAAATTTTAATCTACAGTTTGTACCCTGATAAGCTAGAGAATTATGCTATGTCTATAAAATTTTCTACCTACGAAACATAATGCAATGAAATTTATTAATAAGGGTTACATGCAAAAATAACAAGGAACAGATTAAGATTTATACATTGTCATTTATACATTTATACCCATTATAGTTATGGGTAATAACAAATAAGCTTTTAAATGTTTGCTCTTTTTAAACTTTCATCTGTTCTGTTTTATTTAATAGAGCCCGAATCTGATTCATTGACTCTTCAAAATAATTGAAAATTCATGATAACACAAAGTTTAGCTTCAACAAAAGCCTTTTAATGATATAAAAGCTGATTTCTATTATTATGAAAGTGCTAAGTATTTTTTCGAACGCTAGAGGCGTCGTTTGTATTTATAAATTTATTTAAAAAGAAATATGTTCAAATAATTATAATTTTAAGACGAGTTTTGATTTACTTTAGTAAACTTTTACTGAGCTTTATTAGAAAAATCAAGCATTATTTTTAAAACCTTTTTTTTTTGTATAAAAGCTTAAAAAAAATATTAGAAAATTTACAAAGATATTTGAAAAACAAAATTTATATTTTTAATTTTTCTAGTATATATATGTTACAATAAATGAATAAAGTTTATTGTTTTGTAGTCTTATTTCAATTCTAAAGTCTAAAAAAATATAATTTATATTTGTATTAAAACTCAAAATGTGTATATTGTTGCACTTTTGGTCAAAAATAACAAATTGTTGCCTTTACTAAAGAAAATCTAGTTATGTTTAGTATTAAAAGAGTTTAGAGCTTTAATATTCATTGATAAGAAACTACTATAATATCTAAAATTAAGTGAATTAAAATGGTCAAAACTGTTTGCTTTTACATACAATCGCTATAAAAAAAGCTATACTTCTTAAATAATTGTTTATCTTTTAAGCTTGTTAAACAAGAAAATTAGAACGATATCTAGAGAAGTTTATAAAACTAACCAAAATTTATACATTAATCTTAATAAAGTATAAAAGTAAAGTTTAGAGCTTAGAAATAAAAACTTATCAAACAAAACAGATGATAGGATAAATCTTAAATTGATTTTATAATGTTTTATGACAAAAAAAGTTTTATATTAGAATCAAAGAAAAACGAAGTAAATTGGATGGCAACTAACAAAGTGAAGTTATCGGGTATAAGTTTATTATGATGTTTTATACCTTGAAATATTTTTGATTGTAATACATTAAATGGATTTTAATTGCAGATCACACATAAACTATTACCAAAAGAATTTATGTTTTAAATTAAAAATCGTTAGTGCAACCGATCTGTCATACTGTATTAAACATAAATTCAATTATTTATAGTTCATTTTCACATTTTAGTTTTGATTAATGTTACGTACTTTGGTAAATTTTGTTTTTAATGCTATAACACAATAAATAGTTGGCACTTGTTTCATAATTTAAAATTCTTTAATAAAAACTGTTATAAGATTATCTTTTACTAGCAAGCAAAGCATTTTCTATCCTACATTAAAAAGCCTAGTTTAGCTCTTCCAATTACATTGAAAGTAAAACTGTTTAGTTTTTTTACAATTAAATTATGTTAAGACAACAAATTAATAAGAATACATCTTGTCACCTGAGAACAAGAATTAAGGAACACAACTTAAAATAGGATAAGAACAAACACATACTATAAATAATAGCAAATTAAAGATAACTAGTAGTAGTTTTACAACGTCTTTAAATTTGTTTTCAAAGAAAAACATTTATCAATCTTAGTTGTATAGCTTATTTTGATGAAATCTTATTGCTTAATAACGCTGTAAGCGTTTTAATTTAAAAAATTAATTGAATTTAAGCGTTTTAATTTAATTTAAACAAACCTCAGCTTTGTTAACACACACATTTCAATTATACTGTTTTATTGTTTAGTTAAATCTATATTAATAACAAGTTTTTATAGTCTATCTATTTTTTAGTTCAATTTGGTATACTGTTTAATGAGTCTTAATAGCTCAAGTTGATAAAATTTTTTTTAAGTAAACTATCTATGTAAGTTTAAAACATTAATTTCTTGTCGTTGTTTTAGCAGTTTTTAGTTTGAACTAAAAATATCCGGTAAAAAAAAGTTGTTGTTTTGAATTTAGTTTGGATTAAAAGTTTTTACCATATAACAAAAAAATCATATATTTGATAAACAAAACTTTACTATAGCCTAAAAAAATCTTTTAAATGAAAACTTAAACAAAAAGTTATAGTTATAATGAAATTTAAACTGATAAAAAAAAACAAGGTTTTATAGATTCTGGTACATTATATGTTTACAAAAAATGAGGCATAAAATGATATAATGTGATTATGTCAAATAGAAAGTTTATGTTTTCTTCTTAATTAATAATTTCGGAGCACCTATATAAAAAGATTAAAAAAATTTTTTTTACGTAAAAAAAGATTTACTATAAAAGATATAAAAAGCTTCAAGTTTTTTCTTTTTACAATTATTACAAAAAATACAAGTGTTTTTTAACTAAATATTTATCGCCTCAAGCACTATCTGCAAATGTAAAGACAAGTTTGTTTTCATTAGTTTCCAAAAAGTTCACTTTGGACATGATTTTGTGAATTGGTGTTTATTAATGATGAAAAGTTTCAGCATTTTCCTGTTCAGTTCGGCAGTAATTCTTATGGTGTTTTCGAGTATACTTTTAACGAAAACTTTAGAAGCAGAAAGAAAAGTTAGTTATTTAAAATATTTGTGTTATTTGTTTTATAAATTAGACAAAATTGATAAAATTACCTTAAATTTTGTAATTTGCTTAAGAAAATACAACTATAGTAGTAAATACAAAAAGAGTTACTAGCTTTTCTTTATTCCCAAAAACTATAAAAATTCATTCATAAATTTTGATAACTTTATTTTCTTAAAAACCTTAAATACAAAAGTATTAGACTTAGAAAAAATGCTTTAACTTATTTTTTTACAAAGCTTAGCAAACAATAAAGTTATTTAACTAAATTTAACGCTAATGCTAAGAGTTTAAATGACAAGTATTAGGTAAAAAATTTAAATACTTTGTTGAAACTGAAATTTTTTAACTTATGGTAAAAAATATTACCATATAATAATTGTATTAAAATTATAACATAAAACACTACAATAAACTTCTACCATAGGCAACAAAACAAGCATTGTATGTCTGTTTTCGTTTCTTAGTTTATTAAAACGTATAACAAACTAACATTTGTTTATAAGCATCTATTTTTTTTAATTTAAAGTTATACAAATCTTTTCTATTTAATGTATTTCAATTAGGCTTCTCTGTAAATTTTGTAGCAGTTTTCTATGTGTATTATTAATGCTATTGTAGCATAAGAAAGTAAGATAACGGTTTAAGTTTTATATTTAAAATGTGCTTCTACTATAAGTAATATACTTTTCCTGTATCACAAAGTAAACTAAACAGCTGAAGTTTTGTAAAGTAAATTTTTACATCATTAATGAATTGTATTACCAAACTGTTATGCTCAAAAAAAAGTGCAAAGTTTTCTAAACAAAATAAGCTATAAACTTTAGTACTCTGGGTTTGAGTAAAGTAAAATTTTATCAAAGCTATGTAAAGTTATTCGCAGATTATATACAATATGGTTTGTTGATATTTGTAAACGAAAAACAGATTGAGTCCTTAACTTATAATTTAAAATAACTGATAAAGAATTTGAATTTTTTAGAAAATATTAAGAAAACAATAACACTTATTTTTTTTAAATATAACAAAAAATTTTTTTATTTAATTTGATTTTCAAAATAGACAGTAAAACTAATTTAATACGAAGCCGCCTTTTATAGTTTCGGAGACTTTTAATTTAGAAAAATTTCAAACCGTTTCGAAAAACACCAATTTTTATACTTTGAATCTTGATTGTTTTTTTAAATATTAGATATTTCTATTGTTCAAAGTAATACTTCGCAGTTTAGTATTGTAAAAATAAAACATGGCGAGAAAATGTTTAAATACAAATTACAAACGCATATATTTTCACATGTACGAAGTTTAAAGATAAGAGAATTAAAGGAAAAACTATGTGATTATAGCTACAGTTAGTAAAAAGCAAATAAAAATTAGCTAATGCAAACTTTTTAGTATTGCAATGACATAAAAGAGGTTTTCCAATGTTATTTTATTAATCGCTTTGAAAAGCAAAACGTTTTAAAGCAAAGCTAGTTGATGCATTAGTTGTGTCTTATTTTACTTTTATAGGTACAAAAAGTATTCAGAAAAAAAACATTAACAACTAAATCCGCTCAAACAAATAATTTACAACGGTTTCTATCGTTTTAATTACAATCTGCTTAAAAAAAATAATGACAAAATTACTTTAAAACTACTACAAAAGAACAAATGCTCTTTTATGTGTTATTACAAAACAAAAACTAAAGGCCACATTTTAGATTTTATTATATACATATAACTACTTAAATATACTCCAGTTTTCCTACAGACTATAAAATAAAACATTCGCATTATTTATTGCTTATACTGGTTGCATAATATTCAGTTTTTGTTTTGTAAATAGGTACACTCTGACAGTTCAGTTTACCAAACCATTGAAGACATTAAGTACGAAACTGAAAAAAACACAGAAGAGTTGATGAAAGCTCTAAAAGTAACAAAAAACTTGTTGATAGTACAAACACTTTATTTTGATATTGTAGAAGAGTACTCCAACAGAAAAGGTTTACTCGTCTATGGTATCAACCAGAATAAAACAAATGAGGATGTGTGGCGTACTGCGGAATATTTTTTAAAGGATAAATTGAAATACTTATACAACAAAGAAATTATTGATAACGTTAAAAGGATGACACTGTCAGAGGACATACAACAGTTAAGTTTTTGAAACAAATAAGCAACTTCTTTCGAATACATTTTATTTTTAAAGTAAAATTTTAAGTTATTAAGTTTACACAAACAAAATTCGATTCTAACTCTTATGTTTCATAACATTTTTTTTAATGTTTACGTAAAATATTTTATACAGTAAGATGTGACAAAAAACTGTTTTATCTCAGTTTAATTTTATTAAAAAGGATTTTTAAAGTACATTCTCCTAGGTTGCAAAAAAGCTTCAAGTTTAATATTTACGTTTTTTAGCTTGATGAACGAAAGCATTTAAATTAGTTTTTTGTATATTAATATTTATACGAGTCAAATTAATAACTTTAGAAAGATGTAGATCTTAAACAGCACTGCATTAATATTAAAGCACAATTTATATCAGAAAAAGTTTAAAAAAGTATTATTATATACCTATAAATATTTCGTTATATAACTTTTTAAACTAAATTGTTAATTAAAATATATTAATTTTTTTAAGGCCTCTTCTAATCAACTTCAAAAGTGTAAATGATAAAAAAGAAGTATTAAAAAGAAAGAAGTTTTTGCCAAAAAATATGTATATGAGTGATTTTGTGACTTCATTGCAGCTGAAAATGCAAGAAAAAGCAGATAAAGCAACAAAAGAAGGTTTAAATGCAGTGTGGAAAGGTAGAAAACTGTTCATAGACAATAAAGAAGTTTTAACCGAGAACTTTCTGGCTGAACATTACAGTTTATAGTTCTTTACTCTTGTTAGTAAGTAGAACTATTAAGTTTAAAATTTTTATGCTATTCAAGAGAACGCGAAATACTTGATACAAAAATTGTTAGCTTTACTACGCTAATTTAATTGAAAATTATCAATTTTATAAAAAAAAGATTAAAATTTACCTATTGTTGTTTGTAATTATCTTCTTAAAAAAATTAAGTGAATGAAAAACAAAAATAGATAAATAAAACAAAACAATCTTTTCATTTTGTAAATTGTATTTAATACTTAAGTTAAAAAAGTTAAGTCAAACAAGTATATTAAAAATAAAACTAATAAACGTAAAACGTTTTCATAGCTGCATAAACTTTTATAAAAAAAACAAAGCATTCAATATAATTGCTAACCTAACACGTTAGCATAAATTCTTTTTGTCATAGATATTTGATACGAGTATTTTTACTTATACAATAATCCAAAAAAAAACAATTCAAAAAATTTATTGTTAAGTAAAATTTCTTAAATGCTTTGTAACTATTAAAATTTTACGAAACATAACAACAAAAAAATTGACCTTCAACATTTTAAATCCTTTTGCTTCCGTTTTTGAGTTCAAGTTTTTAAACTAAATCAAGCCTCTAATATAGATTTTCTTAATATACTGCTGAATTAGTACTTTACCTCATTTGCATAAAGTTATGAATGAAAAAGTTTCCAAATCCTTACAACTGCAGCCGACCTAGAAAAAACATAGAATTAGTAAACAAAATCTATTTTGCTTCTCATATCTTCGTCTGTTCAGTTTTTTTTTAATACTGTTTTTTCTTTCTTTTAATCTTTTGTATACAGCAGATTGCAATTTAGCGGCGTTATTTGCAAGCAATTCCCATTAATCAGTTCTTATATTCAAGAGTTTTCAGTCGCAATTTTTGGTCAATAACTTTAGTTATATATTCATATAACATCTTATTTATATCACTTTTTTTTTCAATTATTTGTACAGTATACTATCTACTGAAGAAAACTAATTCGTTCGTTTAGTATAAATTGATAACTTTTTGTTAATGACCTCAGCAAGTTAAATATATATTTTGTTAATAACAAAATTAAAACAAACTAAAACTAGTATGCACACTACAACTTGTAGATTTCACAAACTTTATTGATACCACAAAACTTGAAATTACTAAGGAGAGATTGTGTTTGCACACAACAGTATATTGGCTACTTTTCTACATATAAAAAAACTGTTTCAAATCAGAATTTTATTCTAAACTGTGAATATAAATTTTTACATGTAATAGTGTTTTGTAATGTATACCAAATAAAGACATCACAAGACTATAGAAACAAGCTAATTAAGTTTTAAAAAAAGAAACAGCAGGCACATTTTTCAAAAGCAACAATTACGGTAATTCTAAAATTATAGTTAGATATTTTCGCCGAGCTATGGCTTAGTAAAGCTTACGAACATAGTAAGTTATTTCATAAAAGTTAGAGCCTTTTAAACCTTATTTAGAGTTTACCAAAGCAAAGCTTCCATTTTGATTGAAAAAATAGGTTTGCAAAACCAAGGTGTTTAGTACCATTGTTGTATTTTTGGATACAACTCATCTTTAACGAATAAATATTCAAAACTTTCAACAGTTTAACAACTCACTGACATCAAAAATCTACTATATCTTGAAGCGTACGTAAACAGTTATAAGTATTGCTATAAAATTTAGTCGCTGTACCGAGCTGAACATATTAAATTTAAGCTTTTTGCCTTAGCATTATAGCAAAAATTGAATAATTAAATCTAGTTATTACAAAAACGATGTTATTTGATTTCATTTGTAAACTTATCTTAATGTCTTAAAACTGACAATAAAGCACTGTTTAAAAAGTTTAATAAAGTGCTAAACAATAGTATGTTTATGATTTTCATTAATCAAAATTAGAACTAAGTCAACTTTGTTTACAAAAATCAAAAAACGTTGTTTAAAATCTGATAACAAAATTCTTTATTAATTTACAATTTATTGATAAGTACTATGTTTATTCAAAACACAAAACAAATAATTTGTATAAGATTAATTAAATACAAACTGACAAAAACTTTGTTTCTCAAAAAAATTTCGTAAAACTCAATACAATTTTCTACAAAAAAAATAAAATACTTGGCAATTATTTTTTTAAACTAAAAGCTTTTTAATCATCATTAGAAAGATAACCTTTACGAGACTAATAGAGAATATTTTCTGTGTTTTAAATTTCAAGTTATAAAACAAGTTAACTTAAATTAATTCAAGTATTACAAAGTTTAAATATAAATAAAATACAAAAAAAGTTAGTTATTAAATTTAAAAACTGTGCAACTTTTTTTTGTTCCTCATCGTCGTATTACTTTAACTTTATTACATTTGCTTATACCTTTTATAGACTATAAAGTTTTATTCAATTACAAATTTATATATAATAAAATTAAAAAAGTTTTTTTATTTCAAGAAAAACTCATGTAACTAAAAACGACTTCCTGCAAAGTACATTTAAATTGCATACTAATTAATTTAAGTAGTTCAACATTCGTTTTCAATACAAAACGCTGGTGAACCAGGGATGGTGTTTTATCTGCTCCTGCTTCAGCCTTCCTCCCACCTCCTTTGCCGCCATCATCTCCTGAAAATGCGCGCAGCTCCACGTCACCTCCTGTCTCCTCCCGTGCCGAAGATCTTTGTGCACGACCTCGACCTCGTCTTCGAAGGGACACGATCCTTCCAAGCAGAAGTTGACGAGCAGGCCGCATCCCCACAGATCCGCGTTTTCTCCCCGGTACCTGCCGTGGATGAAGTACTCTGGCGGGAACCACTGCTTCGTTCCAGAAAACTCAGTCAACATTTGGTCCTAATATTGAAAGTTTTTTTAAGTCAGCTGTTTTGTACTAAAGTTTGATCATTAAAAAAAAATTAAAAAAATTATTTTGCTTCATATTAATATATAGTTTATTTTATTGCGCTGTAATGTTATGTTTTTAAAATGATCAAAATAACTATAATTTTTTATTGATTTTTACTGTATTAAGACTGTCTTATTTATTATAAAACTTTTTATATTAGAATAGATTATAATACTATTTTTGTACGTTACAGTTTATACTTATAATTATATTACTAGTAAAAATTAACTTTTTACAATTTTTAACCCTAAATTTTAAATAGTTTTTCTTCTAACGTTATGGAAAATAAAATAAAAGAGGTTTTTATGAATATAGCTGATAAATATAAAGGCTTAAACACACGTTAGGGAGCAATACATATATAAAATACTTATATTGTAACAACGTTCATTTTGAATAAAGACTTTAGAAAGAATAACTTGAATTTTAAATTTATAGTCCTTTATCACTTTTTACTACAATAACTGTAAAAAATTATAAAAGTTATCAAATCAAAGAATATGTGTTATACGTAAAATTGATCTTACTTTTTTGTAGTCTCCGCATCCAAAGTCAATTATTTTTACTTTTAAACTCTGTGAATTTATTAGAATGTTTCCAGGTTTTATATCTCGATGAACTATTCCTTTTTTGTGAATTTGTTTTATTGCATTCCAAACCTGTTTTGTTTATACAACTTAAAACCATAGTTTTAACATTTTTTAAAACACGTTCCCAGTTGCTTTAATGCTTAATTATAAAAATTGCTATAGTTTTTAAATTTCAGTTGTTAATATATGTTTTCAAAACTTGTGGTAGAAGAAATTCAAACTCTGCAGTTTAATCAAATTTATACTTTTTTATAAAAAAAAATATTCTAAACCATATTATTGATAACTAACATTTAGAAATACTTGACGTGTTTCTTTCTCCGTTAAAAGTCTTTTGTTAAAAATAAAATTACCCAATTCCTCGTAGTTATCAAAATATTCCATGACTATTAAAAATCTTTCGTTGTAATCGTACCAATCGAGTACTTTTACTACTGAGTCTGTAAGAATGAAAACAAATGTATCAATCTAAAGAAATATGTAACGTTATCTATTAATCGCTTTTAAAAGTTCATAAATGAGACTTTAGTAACTTAAGTTACTAACGTAAAACTGGTATATAAAAATAGTTTCACATACTATGGCAAAGTAAAAAAGTTGTATCGTATAAAAAATTTATTATCTTAACTAACTATCTACTTAGTTTGAAATCACACAGGCAATTTTAATTAAAACAACATTAGAATTCATTTAGGTTTATTTTGTTGTTAAAACTGTACTGTATATTATTCGAAAACTTTCAACAAACTTAAGTCACTGCTGGACGCCTTCATTTGAATAACAACTTCTTTGGGTAGCATTTCTCCCTTCCACTCTTCTTTAACTGTCCTCGTCCTTATCTTCTTACACTTAACTGCCACTTTGGTCCCGTTTCGCACGTTGGTGGCTAGAAACACGGTGCCCTGACCGCCCTTGCCCAGCTGCTTTTCAATCCGGTACTTTCCCCAAAACGGATCCTCGCAAGATGATTTTTTCAGCCTGTACACTTTGTTGTCAATTATAAGGTCTGATTGGTTCAGTTTATTTTCCTGCGTTTTGATTGGTAGTTTGTGAAAAGCTTTGTTTCGCTTAATTTTTTTGTTTTTACTCAAAACAGTGGACATCGGTTTAATTGCTAGATTATAGTTTTTCGCTAACACTTTTGTAAATTGATTTTTCTGGCGATGACAATTGTTTAAGATATTATTGAAGAGTATTTTAAATTGTGCTGTGTTTTGTCCAGGATGTTCATAAGTGACTGTCGGTTGTTGCCAGTTATAGATCATTTCCATCTGTTTTATTTGATTTTGCAAGTTAAATAAAGTATTTGGCTGCTGAATTATTGTTTGGCCGTAAAAGTTCCTTTGGTTTGTTACAAAATACATCAATAATGGTAAAATGATATTTTATTTTCTTACTTTGTTTCTGTGAAATTAAAAGTATTTTATTGTATAAATTAATTAACCGTGTAATAAAAAGCCTTTAGAAAGTAGACTTTTTGTTTTGTTTATCGTTTATTTATTTACAACTTTTAAAATTTGTATTACAAGCTATATAAAAGTAAATTTTAAGCTTACTGAATCACTTTTAATTAAACTAGTACAAAAAGTTTTAAAGTTTATAAAATACTTCTTATTTTAAATTTCAAAATGTTAAAAGCTTTTTAGAGTAACAATTGATGAAGTTTAGTAATTATTATATAGAAATATCAAAATTTATTTAATGACATTTAAACCTTTATTAGTTCTAACGGTTGCGTAAGCACAATCAATAACTTTTTACAATGTTTCACATATGTATAGTTCTAAGAAAAAGTAAGTATTACATTAATAAAAAATTCTAAAAGATGGTAGAGAACAGATTTAATTTCTAGTTAGATTTAGTTTAACATTTACAACAAAACTTAGTGCTTAATTAAGCAACTGATAAGTAAGTAAGTGAAGAAAACAAATTGAGCAAGTCAAGTATTGTTGACCAAAAATTTATTAAACTATTATGTTATAAAGGAAAAGAACATATTTTATCTTTTCTTTTCCTGTAAAAAAGGTTATAACCTAATTAAGTACAAAATTAAAAATGCGCTTTACTAACTTTTATAAAAAATACAACTATCTGTTTTCATCTCAATTAAATTTTAATGAACTTTTGTCTAATTTTAACTGTGTCGTGATTATAAAATCTTTATTTTAAGTTTTTTAGAGAACAAAATATTTCCTAGTGCCTTATATAAGCTTAATTTACACAAAGGCAAAGGAAAATAATCTAAAAAATTTTAAACAACAAAAATTTCTTAGCTACCTTATATAAGTTTTTTTTCATAAATAAAAAGGCCAAAACACAATGATTGTAGAATCTTATACAATTTAGCGTTGTATCATTTGTATGCGTGTAACACATCACAGTGTATGTGCATCGTACAATTAACACAGTTAATATTAGTGCAAAAAATTCGGTTTGAACGAGAATTTTGTTATCTTCGAAAGAGTTATTTACAAACCTATCTTTATCAATGTTAACTAAAAATAAGTTTATTTGTTTAAAAACAAATTTGTGTTTACAACTACTTAATTATCACAAAATTTGTTATTTATTTACGCAAATTTTGTCAACGATATGTAAATTACTGAATAGAAATATTGTTAAAGTTAAACAATTTTGAACAAAGTTTTAGAAACTATTATCATGTAAATGAAACAGATTATTTAAGTAAAATAATTTTCATGTAATGCAAATTAAAACTAACAAAAGATAAAGAGTGAAAACGACATTTCTTATGCTTTTGTACGTTAAGTATATAGTTGTTTGTAAACGTAGTATTAATAAATTAAACAGTTTTTAAATGGTAAGAACTAAATACAAATTCTCTTTTATTAAACGTCTATAGAATTATTGCTGTTTAATATTATCCTATTCAACAACAAAATCTGCTACATATCTGCTTGTGTAAACTTCAAAAACTTTTTAATTAAAACGACGAGTTTAACAAAACTTCATTATTTTAGTATGAGACGCATCATACCATATTATGTGTGTGATATTACAGCGTATATGCATCGTAAAATAAACATTATTGCAACAAAAGCTGATTTAACTTGATTAAAAACTGATTTCTAGTAGAAAATAACCAAAAAATTTGTTAATGAAACTTAGCTAGACCTGACTACCAAAATTATAGGTTAAGGTTAGAAAATTATATGTAAGATGCTTCATAAATCTTTTTAAATGTTTATATTTTGCTTGTAACATTTTATAAGTTAAACAACTTTTTGTTACTGTTAATACTTAAAAACTATTAAAGATATTGTAAAAAAAAAAAACTGTTTAAACGACCACAAAAATTAAATTAAAAACATATTTTTATTAAACTAACTTAAAAAATACAAAACTTTACTGAATACAATATTCTATAAAATTCTGTAGTAGAAAAGTAAGCACAATAGCTCAACTATAAACTAATGAGTAGCTGAAACTTATATATGAGCTTTATAAGCTATAAGATTCGCTAAAACAAATTAAAAAAAATGGATATAATTTAAACTACTTAAAATTAAGCTTAATTTCAACGTTATGCAAAGTTTTACTCTGTACGTCAAATAAACTTCGAATAACTGTTTCTAATTACTACACTACAAATTAGAAAAAAGCGTTTTGTATAAATTATTGCTTAATTAAGCTTAGTCTTATTTAAACAAATTTCATTTAACGTAATTTGAATAATAGCATTTAAATGAAAATTAGTCATTAAACTGTTTTAAATTAAGTTAGTATAATTTTCTAAAAGTTTTGTTAAGTTTAACATACTAATGATTTTACAAGATTAAGCTTAGCAGCTTTATTTTAAAGATTATGTTATGACAATACAGAAATTCAAAAAATATTGAATTAAGTTTAGTAAACGTTTGATACCTTTTTAAGTTATTGCTTAAAAATAACTTTTATTTAAAATGCAACGAGTAGCTATCATTCTTAAACAAAAACAACTTTATGAATAATAATTCTACGTCAAAATTGTGGGTTTGTAACTTGAAGACAGCGTGTATTTGACATAAAAATAAAAACAGCAAATAATAAAATGTTGAGTTTTACCAAAAAAACAAGTTTCGACGTAAATTTACATACTTTAAAATGTTTTACTTTTTAATTTTAACTAATAGTCAGTAATTTGCAATAAAAGCAAGCAATGAAAAAAAAAACAAAAATAAATAAAATTGCTTAAAGAAAAAAGTTATTCAGATCTATTTAATGTACTAAAATTAGTTTAAAAGTCTAACTATTTTGCTAAATTTAAAAGAAGTTTTTACTTACAACAATACAAGTTAGCTTAAAAGAGTTTAAAACATTTTATACCAAAATTATAAGTCTATCATATAATCGTATCATACTAAACGCAAGTGTCATATTTAATTTTAAAACAGTAAACTTTCATGATTTTGTATAAAATAAGTCTTAAAAACAGTAAATAAATGAATACTCAACTGTATTTTATTATCATAGAAGTAAAAACTGAACAACGGATAGAAACATTAAATGCATAAGTTTCTAAAGTTATTTCTTTAGTTCTATAAGTATAAAACGTTTTTATAGTTTTAACATTGGTTGTAAGTAACATAAATGAAAACTATTAATAGCTAGATAAAATAAAATATTTTTTTATAAATAAAAATAAAACCTAAAAACTAATAAAAAGTTCTGCACACATTGATAGTACTTAACATCTACTTTACGTCAAAAAAACAGCATTACAATTCAAAGATATTTAGGCAGCATCTTAAAGTTTTCAACAAGCCAGATACTGGTTACTGTCTATAAAAAATAAAATAAAAATCATGTAAATAACAGTTCAATATAAAACCCGTTGCTTTGTAACATAAAGGCAACGGCTACAAAAATAAAAACAATAGTTATAAAAGTTTTGAGTTTTAACTACATATGAATTACGGCCTTAGAAGTTGCTTTTACGGTGATAAATTATTTTACACAAAAAATATCAATAATATCAAAAATATTTTGTAAATTATTAAATTAAAAGAAGTTTAAGATTATTTTGTGTCATACCGTCTCGAAATACTTTAAAATTTCAATAAGTTCATTATAGACTGTACTAGAAAAAAAACTAGTTTTTAATTTAAACTGCTACCGTAGATTTTTTGCTTAATTTTACAACAGTAAAATATTTAAATTAAACAATCTTTATAAACTTTTTGTTAGTAATGAGTAAACTAAAAGGCAATTCAACCTTTAAACCGATAATTACTTTTTAGCAGTTAAAATAGACAACTATTTCTTTGAGTAAAGTTTTGCATGGGCCTACCATTTATTTAAATACAAAGCCCATGTTTTGTTTTTTCTAAAAAATTTGTTGCGAATTTAAACATATTTTTGTTTTTAGGTATAGCTAATAAAAAAAGTGTTTAAGTTATTAAAATATATAATTGAGTAATTTAAAAAAACTTATTGTATTGTTAAAACAAAGCTTAAAATTTCTATAAAAAAAATACATCATTGTCTTCATTAAACTAGTATTTATTATTAAGACTAGGAAGCAGATCAAAAACTCCTTAAGTTATATGATGATAATGTTTCAGTTGTTATTTTAACTATTAATGTGTTAGCACAAAAAAGTTAACTTTTATTTTACACCGAGTTAGTCAAACACGTTTTCCTAATAATTGTTTAAGTATTTCTAAAGTCAGAAACATACTTCTGCTCCCTTACAAAATATTCTAAAGCTTGGACTTTCTGTTTTTTCTCTATGGCTTTGTTTATAGGCATGAGTTGTAAGTGAAGCTAGTGATAGTCCCGCTGAAAAATTAAGATTATGTTTTTACCATAAATGTAAAAAAGAAAAACCACTTTGTTAATTTATTTTGTTTTCTTTGTTTTTTTTTTTATTGTGCATTATGTAAACAAAAAAAAAAAAGGAATGCAAAAAAATATATTTTAAGAAAATATAAGCTTTTTTTTTTAGTTTTTAGTTACTTTTTAATAAAGTTATGAATTATAAAACCAAATATGTAAAAGGGATTTAATTAGATGTGTATTATAGATTATATTATAATTTTTCATGAAAAGGTTATCTTACTGAATTTCAAAATAGCTCAAAAAAAAAACCTTGCTAAACTTTAATTAACACATAATACTAAATAGGGGATTACTAGCCTTTTATAAGTCGCAGGCCTAATTGTATAAAGGGCTTTCCGCGGTACAAATTTTAAAATGATTGTAGTAGTCATTGAATACAACAGAAGCGTGCATTGATCAGTTTCCTCTTTCCTGTGTGCCCCCTACAAACGGAGAAAAAATAAATAATAATAAATTTAATACATCACTAAATATTTACACATGTGAGTATATTTGATTGTGATTTTTTTTTCTATATTTTTAAACAATTAGTGTTGAATTTATAAGATTTAAACTTTAATAAAGTTTCAACATTTGCTTGTGCATAGCTAAGCTGTCATTGAAAAGAAACTAAAGTTTAAGTTTAATTGAGATGTCTCAATTAGTTCAAACTTTCAATGAACCTATTTTTAAAATGTTACATTTTACTACAATGCATAGAGTTTTAATAGAAATGCTTAATAAGTAATAAATGATGGTTGTGCATTGTTTTTAAGCTAGAAAGTTAAATTTTATTAAGAACTTTTTTTTTTCCTTGTAGAAAAAAGTTTATATAAACCAAATTTTTATTAACTTTAACTATGAAACAATTGAAAACTGGGCTATATTAATGCATATTCATTAAGAATATTATTATGAACTAAAAGTAATAGTATAGTTTTATGAACGAAAAAAAACGCTCAAAATGTTTGGTCTTAGGACCTGGCGCACAAAGAACCTTTCGGTTATCGAGTCACACACCACAAGTACCTTTTAATGTCTTGTCCAGGACTGTTTATAATATTAGTAGTATTACATTAGTAGTTTATGTTAATAGTTGTGTAATATTAGTAAATAATACTAATTAGTTTTTTAAGTTTTTATTCTTTCAGTTAATTAAGACTAAACACTGACCATATTAAAAATGTACTGACATTTTTATTTATTTTTTAATTTTATTTCACAAAAAAAAATGTTGTTTTGTCATTTATTTTTATTATTAAAGCCTTATTCTAAAATCTAACTTTTCTATAACAGATTTTAAATTTTTAGTAGTTAAATTAAAATGATTAAAACAGGTAATCAAAATATATTGAATAATATAGAATTTTAAGTTCTAATTTAAAAAAATAACTAAAGGACAAAATAATAATATCTAATTTCATCGTTAGCTAACATGTTATTTATAAACATTTTTCAGTTTTTCTTTAACAAATGGTTAATGTTTTACATAGTAAGTCAGTTTTTATAATGTCTGTATCAGTTGAAAAAAATTGAAACTATTATTTCTATAAATTTTATTTTTGAAAAAAAACTTCTAAACTAAAATTAAAAGTAATATTCGACCCAAAATATTTTAATGTTAATTTAAAGGAAAATTTTTCTTATTTACACTATTTTTCACAAATCCTATTAAATGATAGTTGTGAGTTATTTATAATTATTAAATGATTTATTTAAAGCTTGTTTAAGAAAAGTTTTTTTTTTTAACAGAACATATTGTGCTCCCCCACTGTAAAAACCCAGACGCGCCCCTGGCTTAAAATAGTTTAAGTAAAAAGAATTAGTTTATAGCTTTAAGAAAGAAAGGTGTGTCTATTACACTAAGTTCTTTATCCATATTTTGGTAGTCACTTTCTCATAACTATTATCATTTTACTTTAGTAACTTTTACCGTTTATATTTTTAGGTTAAAAGACTTTATAGACGTGAAAAATCAGGTTATTACAAACTAAGTTTGTTTATATAAAGATTGTTAATCATTTGATCTCAGACTTACTAAAAAATAACAAGGGTTTCAATCATATTTTAAACAATTTTCAGCATAACAGTTACTTCTATAACTACTTTTTAAGCTGAGTTTTATAACTTTTTGGTT
This sequence comes from Thalia democratica, assembly GCF_965202585.1. Taxonomy (NCBI): domain Eukaryota; kingdom Metazoa; phylum Chordata; class Thaliacea; order Salpida; family Salpidae; genus Thalia; species Thalia democratica. Next base: position 20,581,552 of record NC_139173.1, on the reverse strand, counting down.
TTTTCAAGTAGACAATATCATTCGATGTTTAAGTTACTGTTACCTGTTGTAAATGCTAAGTTACGGTTTGTTTTACACCGAGCTGACCGTCATGTTTCTAGTCTAGATAAAGTCTTTACATAAAGGTCAGTCTGAGTCCTGAGCTAAAAAAAATTGCTGTGTTAGCAAAAAAGTAAGGTAGATTAAGGATAAGGTTACAAAAAAAAAAGCTTCAAAAAATCTTACTGACTCAGCTTGTTTTTCAGCTTTTTTCAGCAAGACTAACCTTTAAATATACTTTTCCAGGAAAAGCAAATTTTAGAACTAAGTTTTAGTGAAGTTTCATTTACAAGTACTCTGCTTAAAAAAAGACTTTGCACTGTATCCAAGAGATGAACAGTTCGATAACCGAAAGGTCCTTTTCTACTAAACCTACCCTTTTTTAGTCTTTAAAAAAACAATATGTTATCGAGATAATAACTAAATGATGTATAATCATTCTAGTAGAATAATATGAAAAACAACATTGAAGAATTATCATTCACAAAATTATCATTTTCTAAATAAAAACAATTAAATACTGACACCTGATGGTTGAAACAAAACATTTTAAAACAAAACACTTGTTATGAAATGAACAGTTCTATCAACACTTCACAAGGTGGGAACTGAGAAAACATATTTTTAGTGTTACTTTGTCATTCTACTTTTGACTTCAACTGAACTATTTTTGTTACTAAGTAAAAATATTTAAAGATCATCACAAATAGGCACACTTCACTAGCAAATTTTTTTCCTGAAACTTGAAACCTTTTTTTTGTATATGTGCTGGCTATCATGAGTTCCATCTTACAAAACTCTGAGAGTACAATAAAGGGCACAGGGGAGTCAGACATGTTTTACAAAAAATAACATAAGCTCTAAAGTTCAAGGTGCCGGCAGGCCACTTCTAAGTCATTGATTGCGTTACCATTTAAAACTTGCTGATCTGAACTGTATTTGTCACCCTCAGAATTTCTCCCTTCAAGATTTCCACTTTCCTTCCATTGCCCTCCTGATGTTCTGTGCTTGGTCAAGAGGTCTTATCTTAATCACCTCAAATTTAAATGCTTGAAAGGTAAATTTTAGTTCTAAATAGTTCAATTTTCTGTTTAAATACAAGTTTTAATATAAGCTTTACATACAAACTGCAAGCCAGATTTTATAGAATTTAAAATCTTGTTTAAAGTCTGAGATATTGTTATTTTTGTAAAATGTTTCTAATACAAAGGTATGAACCGCAAATGTTTCTATGTCAATTTTATTGAAAATTTGAAAAATCTCAAAAAAAATATTTTCTCCTTCATTTTTTGAGCTAGAGACCTCAAAACTTCAGGAAACATTCCTTTTAAAGCTTAAAAACGAACAAAAAAATAGGTGGTATTTTGGTGAAATATCTATTTTTCAAAATTGGAAAAAATCTTGCATTAAATCTACTGAAAATTTTTAAATGGACTCTCTGTGAAAAATTGAAGAAGATTAGTTTAAAAATGAAGAAGAAAATAGATGTTTTATGTAATAGTCTTTTTTTGTGTTTATGTGGTTTGCGCCTTGTATTAGGAAATTATTGAGCATACTGACTTTGATTGCTTATATCTCAAAAGTTTCTTTGAATTCTTATAGTTTGTTAAAAGTATCTGACTACTCGTATAAAACCCTATAAAATAAGACTAACTTGTAAAAAACAAGTGTGACCACCTTATGCCCTTTATTATCAGAAAAAATTGTATCTCAAACTTTAGTACACTGTTACTCATGTATATATATTTTTTCTATGCTAAGTAAACCTAATTACAAAAGTTCCCCCTCATTTATTAATGTTTCGGCGTGGTAGCCTAGGGGACCTAATATATGAAAACCTTTTTGTCAAGACAAATCTATTAGCTTCTCTTTAATCAAGCTGCTTATATGTATGTTTTAGTATTTTTTATAATAAGGTCACATATTTACATCTGTTCATCAAAGCACAAGAAGTAACAGGGCTCCCACCCTCATACTGTCTACCATATCAAGCTTCCTAATAGCTAAATCAAAAATGCCTAGCTTACAAACAAAAAATTTAGTTGTCAATTGCACTACTAAATTTTCAATCGCAACTCTTCACTAAAAATTGAAGATGTTTTTCAACTAAATGTTTTATTGAAATGTAAATGGCAATAAAAGATGATGCAATAGATAAGTTAAGATAACATTTTTGTATAAATACGTTACTTTGGGTCATAAAAGTTTTGCTTATTTTGAAGTAGAGACATGTTACATGTAACATTTGTAGTAAAAAATTAAAATCTCAGTCTATTTGATAGATATCGTACTTTTAAAATATATTAAAATGATGTTTATTTTAACTTAGAAATAAAACTTAAATAGGCCATTTTTATTACTAGAGTAATTTCATGATCTATAAGTTATTACTGAAGTTGAAATGACATTTAAATAAATAGTAAAAATTTAAGATTCAGAACTCATTACTTTGAATTAGTTATAATATCAATATAAAAATAATAGCATACTATAAATGAGTGTAAAACTTTTTTATGGTAAAAAACATACATAAAACTTTACCCTTTGCAACTATGTTTAATTTACCGTAATGATTTCAAGGTTGCTATACAATCAAGATAACTCCGGATACTTTGAAGTGTTTGAAAATCTCAGGACAGCTTAGGTTAACTCAGGATATTTTGATTTTTTATAACTCAGGCTGACTCATGATAGTTTTAGGCTTTTTTAAATCTCAGAAAAGATTTTTTTCTACATTTTTAATGACATTTAGTTGATTATGTTCAAAATTTTGTTACTTTTTAACCAATTTTGTTTAAGAGTTAGGTTTTTTTTAATTAAAAAAAACAAAATTTTGAAAGGTTTTAAAAACTCAGGATGACAGGACATTTTATTTGACTAAAAGAGTGGCAACCCTGCTTAAACAGAAAATTACTTAATTAAAAAGGTCTTTTTTTATCCAAACTAAATCCCATAAGCAAATTAAAATAAATTTTGTAACTCATTTTCTTTAAATTTTTTTAATAATAGTCTGACCAAAAGACTAATTTTGTTGTAAAATAAACATTATCATAAACATAACTTTTAAAGAAAATTAGCAATTTAGTGTAATAGCTCTTAAAGATACTAAAAAAGTGTGTTAAAACAAAATTAGGATAAATCATCAGTTTTGTTTGATATTATCATAAGCTTTAAAAATTATTCTTAAGTCAAAAAGTTTTGTTGAAGTTGAATTTTTTTTTTTGATAATATAGAACTACAAAACCTAGAATAATTTCAGGATTACCACAAACTTGTGGATATTTTGATGTTATCTAAAATCTCAGAAAAACTCAGGATTTTTTGAATATTTTTTCAAATACAGGCTGAATTAAGTTAATTATTTTTTATAAAATCTTCAGGAAAGATTTAAGATTTTTTAATAATCTCACCACATATTTTTTCTAGATTTTAAATGAGATTTATTTTCTTATTTAAACCAAATTTGTTAGAGAACTTATTATTTTTTTAAAAGTTTTATATATGTCATTGATTTTAATCAAAAACTGCACATTATTTATATAGAAAATCTTAATTTTATTTTGGTACACTCTTGATTTAATTCATTTGGTGTTTCTATAAAAGCAACTGAAAATATAGAGATACCTTTGTTTACGTAATAAAAATAAAAAACCCTCAGCTCAAATAGTTTTTTTGTTAATACTTTTATTTAATTTTATGGATTGTTTGTTACTAAAAATAATGATACTTAAACATTTAGTATGCATATTGCTAGTTTAAGTTGTAGAGAAAATATACTATATGTTTTTTAAATGGTGATAAAAACAATCAAAACATTTTTTTCTTTGACTGAATAAGGGTAATATTTTTATTCAAGCAACTATAAAAGCTATGTGTTTTGTAATTTAATATCTGATATATTTTATTCTTACTTTAAATTTTCCTTGAAATCTTAGGTTGGTGTTATTGGCTATTACAAGCCTTTTGAAAAAGTTGTGAGATGTTATTGTGTGCCTGTTTAGAAACTGACTAGTCTTTTTTTTTTGAAAATAATTGTTAATTTTTTAATTATTTTATAAAGTTTGATGTTGACCACAAATAATTTTCAAATAGTTTAGTGAGACTAAATTTTAATGAAAATTAAGACTAGTTATTATAATAATTAATTATAAATACTTATTTAAGTTTATTTTAATTTTTAAAATGTTTCAAAGATTTAACAGTTATTGATAAAATACATTAAGACTTGTAACCTTGATCACGCTGATCAGGATTTACCAAACTCATTTTCATAATCACCACCTTGGCAGATAACTAAAAAACAAACATCCTAGTTTTTCAATATAAAAATAACTTTCACTTTTCAATACAAACCTCAAAAAATCTAGTGTAAGTTTTAAATTACCCTTCGACTATCCTTCAGGCCTTTTAATTTACTCTTCTTTGAAACTTTAGGATGTCCAGTGTAAGATAGTTTTTAAATTTTATATAATTGCTTAAATTTTCAAATTTGCCCTCCGTTTTGCCTCCTTACTTTTATTGCTCTCCTGCTAATTAAAATTTTCCAAAAAACATGCAATATAGCCCATTTGGGAAACCCTGCTCTAGATAATAACAATACTTGATTTAGGTTTATAAAAAAGTCTTATGAATATGTTTGTTATTAAACTGTATTACAAACATATTGTTAATTGGTTTTCACTTTATGTTTCATGACAAAACTGACTTTAAATACTTAATCTAGAAAATAAATTATTTCAAAAACTTGTAAAAATTTTTAGTTGCACGTTTTTAAGTTCTTCTTTTTGTATAAAAAAAATATTCAGAAAACTTGTGAAACTTTTTTAGTTGCAAGTTTTTTAGTTCCTTTTTTGTATTAAATATATATTTTTACAGGCATATTAAATATGACTTCTAAAATTGGAGACGGTGTTAGAGCACAAGAGTATGCAACTTTGAAGGTTATTTGCAGAAGAACTTGAATTTATTTATATATTTTTTGTTTGCTTAAATAAAATATATAAGTAGTCATGCTATAGTTTTTTTTAGGTTTATATAGTTTTGGTGTACAAAATAATTTTAGGTAACTTTTTGTAATTGGCTTTGTAGTTTAGTACAGTCACTTTCCTCTTTAGTTTGCACTTTAAACAAAACCAAAGAGTGGGAACTCATTAGAAGTGCTAACTAACGATATCATAATCATGTTTTCTTACAAGAAAGCAAAGTTTAATGTGTTAAAAATTGTTTTTAACAATGTATTCTAAACAATGTTAATTCTAAGTAATGCTAATATAAATTACATTGTTTGTTATTTATAATCTTAGTTTTATTTAGGGTGTTCTATAATTTCTATTTAACCATAAGATTGTAGATGTGAACTGCATTGTTCATTGTTTTATTAAACTTTTGGATTTTTCTGCATTATTTTTAGTATATTTGAATGTTTTCCTTATGTTTTTTGTTTAGTTTCATTAAAAACAAACGACCTTAAATAAAAAATTGTATTTTATAACTATTCATAATATAAATTTAAGCGCTTGCTAATAAAGATCCTAGCAAAACAAGTTTAATGAAATATGAAAAAATAACAAAATTTATACAGTGTCCTTTCTTTATTACACTAACGCATGTTTCTGTGTGATAACAGGTTAAGGGCATAGGGGGGGTAAACACCCTTTTTTGGTTTTTGATTTTATTTTATATAGTCTTTACTAAGCTAGAAGATGCTTTTTACGGATTTAAAAAATTCAAAATATTTTTTGAGATATAGTCGGTCAAAGTTGGAGGCAACAATAGGATTCTTATGGGAGGCGCAAACTAGAATGACAAATAACTAGAAATCACTAAAAATCTATCTCCTCCTACGTTTTTTGAGATAACTACCTCAAATTTTCAGGAAATGTTCCTTGCAGTATTTAGAAAATTCTGTCGGAACAGAATTTAAAAAAACTAAAAAATAAAAATTTTATAATAAAAAAACAAAAAAAAAACTTTTTTTTTTGTTTATTTTTTTTATAAAATTTTTATTTTTTATATTTTTCAAAATTCCTTCCGACAGAATTTTCTAAATATATCAAGGAACATTTCCTGAAAGTTTGAGGTAGTTATCTCAAAAAACGTAGGAGGAGATAGGTTTTTAGTAAAATAGTCTATTTTTGCCGTTTTAGTTTGCGCCTCCCATAAGGAGCCTATTGTTGCCTCCAACTTTGACCAGCTATATCTCAAAAATTATTTTGAACTTTTTAAATCTGTAAAAAGCATCTTGTATCTTAGTAAAAACTATATAAAATAAGATCAAAAACCAAAAAAGGGTGTTTACCCCCCCCCCCCCCCCCCCCCCCCTATGCCCTTAACACACTTCAACAGAACTATGAAGATCAAAATTATGTATTTCTTGATCTTCATAGCTCCATTGAAGTTTGTTAATCCTTTAAGACACAGAAACATGCGCTAGTGTAATAAATAAAGAATACTCCGTTGAAGTGTAATGAAGAAAGAGTACTGATTATATTTTGTTCTTATTGTTTTCATTATTACTAAGTTAATGAAAAAGTTTTTTAAATGAAACTTAAAAAATACAAATGTGCTCTTAACTATAAAGTTTTTTGGGTAAGATCAAACTCAAGAGTAAGGAGAATTTTAAATGTAAAACTTGAATATCATTTCTTAACTGTTGTAAGTTTTAATTTTTATGTGTTATGTTATAAAATTGATTGATATATGTTTACTGAAGATAAATTCGAAATCAATAACAGGTTCCCTATGAAATGCTAAATAAGAAGTTTAGACTTGCACAAAAAAGTCTTGATAGAGAAGCAAATACTCTAAATAGCTGCTTTAAAGAGGTATGTCTATAACTTATACTTTTGTTCACCTCAGTTTAGTATAAATAAGCCTTTATACAATAGCTACTTTTTTATTGATTGAAAAATAATATTTAACTTAATCTCTTTATCAACTTACATTTTCCATGACTTTTCAGAAATTTGGCTAAAGCACTGATGAGCTCATTGAGCAAAACACTGTTTGCATAATAAAATTTAGAAAAAATTAAATTGTATTTTTTCTTTTTGTTTGAGTAGAGATCTTTAATTATTGTTTTATTTTTCAAAACATCTCAAAATATAATATAGCTATGAATGATTATGTCCTAACAGTATGATGATATCATAAGAGGTGCCGAACAAGAAATACTTAATTTCAGTTATTTCTATTCTTAATGTTAACTTTAAAGTTCTTCTGCTTTATTTAAATCAAATTGATAAATTCAAAAATCAATAAGATTTGTTTGAATTGCTCTGCATTGGTATCAAATGAAGCCCCTGCTTACTATAAATAAAGTGTTTTGATTTTGGTGTTTGATTATTAAATTAATTTTTGAGCTCAAACAGTCTACTTTGCAAAATCATTCACTTAAAAGTAATTTTTAATATTTACATAATTTTAGAGTTATTATTCTATACTTTTTAAGTAGCAAAACTATCTAATTTAGTTACAACAAAAAAGCATAAATATATGTATAATTTAAATATGATTTATTAAGACTATAGAGGTTCCACCTTTTCCGTTAGAAATTTAAAATTATTTTTAGAGTTTAATGTAAGCTATCAGCAACTTTTTTACTACTAAAAAATTTCAAAGCAACATTCTTAAAACATTTCTTAAAAGTTTCAAAGCAAGCTTTGAAATTTAAATCAAAATTTTAGATAACAATAGTTTACTTTGTAATATCTAAACTAAAAAGCCAAAACAAAAGTTAATATTTTTAAAATGTATATGTTTTACCACAAACAGTTTTTAAATCATTTACTTAAAGAATTTTTTTAACTTTGGTAAAATTAACTAAAACAAGTTTTTTTTTTGGTTTCAAAGTATAATAAGGTGCTAAATACCAGAGGTCCAAACAAGCTGAACTCATTTGAAAATCAGTTCAGAAAAATTAGTTTTTAATTATAAATGTCTTGGTTTTCACAATTTTAGTTTAATTCTAATTTAGATCAAAATCATACACTGTTATAACTTATAGTCTTATGTAATTAATCATAGTATCAACATATTAATGTTTTTACGTATTATACAGTTCTTAAAGTGTTTTTGATTTAGTTTATTATAGTTTTACATAATCCACTAAATTTAGTTTGTAAACTTTACTTAAACCTGAATGTATTTCTTTATGTTTGTTTTATCTTTCAGAAGTATTATAACTGACAAATCTAACAGGGTAAATATTGTATTGTTATAGACTTCTGATTGATAAGTGGTAGTTTAAAAAGTTTAATTTTTTTACAAAGCTGACTAAATTTTAAAATTGAGTTTAAATTTTCACAGCCTTTAAAAACTTACTTATAGTTTATATTTTGAACTTTTAAATAAAGGTCAAAGTTAATTTTTGTCAAAGTAAATGCCAGATTACACACTAGTGCCTTGGGTGTATCAATTTTTAATTAGTGAAAGTTTAGAAATTAGTTGCTAGACATATTTCTCATTAAGTTACTGTTTTGAATTTAAATCGAAACTTCTAGATCATTGGAAAGTTTTATGAAGCAATATGTTTAAGAAACTTTTTTTTTTTAAATTTTACATTACATTGAAGTGGTCTATAAGATTCTCTTTGATTCCTTTTATCTGGAAAACAATTAAGGACCTTCAAAATCTAAGAAACAGTTGGTTTCAAAAACTATATTTATGAAATAAAATTTGCTTTTTTATAAAATCATAAACTTCCTCATACATTTTCATTATACTATATGAGAAATTATGTAGTTTAAAAACCAACTTTAGATATATATTATTATTGTCCATTTGATGGACCTAGGCATCAAAACCTAGGCCACATAAACAGAAAAACACATAACAAAAAATATCAAAAAAAATGCTAAAAGTACAATTTCTCTAAAATAAAGATCTAAACATATTTTAATATAATATATATAGAATTTTATTTTAACATAAAAAACAAAATTTAACCACAAGCTTGTACTTATTTACGCGATGTAGATCGATCAACATGAAATATTTGAATGCATTGACTTACAACAAAAATAAAAACCTAAAGCCCCCAATATTATTAAAAATAGATTGGCCAGATAAATAATCATTGAACATATTGAAAAGGACTCATCATTAATAGTACTTTTATAACTTATTGTATGAATTAATAGTAAAATATGAATTATTTTACATTCCAAGACACAAACCTTTTTTAAATATGTGTTTATTAATAACTTATTTTATATTTTTTTTTAACATTTTAAATTTTGTTAGCATTTCTGCAGGTGTTAAAATAATAAAAGTATTTAAAAAATACTAAATATGAAAAATGATACAATATGAATTTAAAAATATCGTTAGTAAGTAATTAATCATACAAAGTTTTAATATAATTATAACCTTGTTCAGTTAGAACAGGGGTCAAAATATTGTTGCCTGCAAGGATGTAAATCTGATTTGCTAAAGAAAATTTTGAAGCTTACTTTTGATATTTCAGGCTTTGTATAAAGAGTCGAGAAAAAATATCTTAGGTAAAAATAATTGAAGGTTTAAAGATACCCTAGATATTCTTGGGTCTGTAATGAAGAGTAAAAAAAACCTCCCATTGTAACTACAACTATGACCCTGGGCCGCAAATGTTTTTTTTTACTTTTAAAGTTTTACTAGAATAACCAAATGCCTCCCGTGTATGAATATTAAAACATAAATAAAAGAAACAGTTTTATTGTACCAAAATTTAACTAAGTTTTTGTATTTCTTTATTTTTTTAAACAAAACAGTAAATCTGTTCTAAAAAATACCTTTGGTTGGTAGTAAGTTAGTGTGTGTTAGGTATTTTATTGTTATGTTTTCTCGATAAAATTATATGTTGTGAGTTTGTAATGTTCTTAAATTTATATTTATTTTTTTTACTTTTATTTTTAACAAGTCTTTACATTTTTCTACCCCAATAAAGCTAGCAGTGTTTTTCTGTTTAATAAAAAAAAAGTGTTATAAACTGTTTTTTGTTTTAGAAATTTTTAAGAATTATAGCCTTTAACCTTTAATATTTGAATATAAATTAATTCAAAACTAACTTAAATCACTTATACACAGTGGTTTAACTTTAAATCACGTTAAACTACAAAAAGGTTATTAAGTTTTCTATAAAATCAGTATTTTTAAATCTTTTCAAATATTTTATTTTATAGTAGACCATTCTATATCTACTAAATTTTAAAATTGATTTTTAAAAAAGTATATATTTGAATAAAAGTTATCAGACTTTTTAAAGTAGCTCTCTAAAATGTTTTTGCTTTATACTTTTTTTTATTAAAGCCTATAATTACACTAATTTCTTGTTGTAACAGCTGGTTGTTGATGTTTAGTAGATGTAAAATAGATAGAAAATGTTGTTTAAAAATCGAGTTCTACTCTATTTTATTAATAATAAAATTAAGGTATGTATTAGTCTATACATTGGTTAAAACAGTATATGGAATGTAAAGAGTATTTTTAAATAAAAAAAAGTTGTGTATAGGGACCATTTTCTGGTAGCTTTGTTAAAATATACAAAATCGGAGAGTTATTTTTGTACATTCATTTATAGGGTCCCAGTTAGCAAATTTTTCACAATTTTTGAACGTTTACTAGGTTTAAAACAAAACACAAAAAATATATAGTTTTGTTTCCTCTTCTGATTTATTGAAAGGATTTATTTTTTAATGTTAGTTTTATAAATTTGAAGACATCAAGTTTTGTATTATGGAAAAACTTTCAAATCTACTCGCACCAACTGGCATGACTTTTGTGTAAATAGATTTTTTTTACTTGGTTTAAAGCTCTAAATGCACTAGAATATTTACTTTCTAGCCAAAAGTTACCTTTTTCTCCATTTTAGTTACAGACCCACTGTGCCATGTTTTCAAAGTGATAAATGTTTTTGAGCCTTAATTTAAAAAGTTTGATTACTAAGTTAAGAAAATCCAGTTTCAAAAGCGTTTTTTAACTAAGATAAACAAATAAGTGATTTAGCCAAATGTTTATCTTAGTTACTCAAACAGTACTTAAATAGGTTGAAACCATGTGTTCTAGGCCTGAAGCGCCAAGTAAAGACATAGTTGTTAAGATGCTGACCAGTGTCATTGAAAAGTTGAGAAACGCCAAAAGAAAGGTTAGTTTTGTTTATGAAAAAGCTTGTAAAAATAGTTATTTAAGTTTTATTTCCCAGACTGTACTTTTATACTTTTATTACAATTAAAGTTTCAATGAAAAAAGCTGAGTTAACAAAAATATTCTACAAGCTTTTTTTAACTTTCATTCGATTTATTTGGTGTTTTATAAAACATTATGTATGTAATTATTACCTAGCTAAATAATAATAAAAATTTTATTAAGGCAAGTGAAGCTTTACACGACGAAGAGAGAAGCGCAAAGTTGTGCAAGAGAAGAGTCACACATTTGAAGGTTCACTGTCTTTTTAATGTTCTTGTTTGTTAACTTTCGTTAAAACAGTTTAATAAAAAAATCTCCCATGATTTTTATATGCTGCTTGTTGATAATTTATTTGTATTAAAAAAAACTTACTTAAACTTTTTTCAATTACATTCTTCAAGAACAAGGTTTTTTCTTTGTATAAAGAATGATTATCTTATGAACTTTTGAAACAAACACGTTCAAAAACAGTGTTTATGCAGTTATTGTAAAGATCATTTTCAATTTGTAATATGTACCCTTTTAATTTTTTAATGTTACATAAATTTTTGAACTATAAAAAGTTGTTTTTTAGAATTTTTTTTTTCGTTTTTGATCGAAAAGTTGAGTTAATAATGTTAATAAAAACACTTCAAAAGTTTTTTCAAAATTTCTCCATTTTAGTCCAGTTTGAAACAACTGTAAATTTGTTTATAATTTATCTTCTTCAAACAATTTGTTTAAAGTTAGTAACATTTTAAATTTTCAAATGTTATACTCAAAAATTGTTAATTGTATTTTACTAAACGGTATTTTAATTGGTGACCAAAAATCTAAAATATTCCTAATGTTTACTCACTGACCGAGTACTCACTAATCCTAACATTCAGGAGCATGCCAGTACCGACCAGGCGGTCGTGGAAAAGTGGAAAAACGACAGATTCTACAGGATGATGATCGAGCATCTGCTTCACTCCGGTTTCTACGACACCGCTCTCAACCTGGCCGAGCAGCACAACTTGCAGGTTTTGTTTACGTATAGTTTCAACCAGACTTGGTAAAAAGCACTGTGTTTAGTGTTAAAAAATCCTCGGTAGTGAGATTCAAATTAATTAAAATAGTGTTTAAATATTACAGCCGGGGATTTTTAACACCAAATACAGTGCTTTTTACCAAGTCTAGTTTCAATGCTTAATTGCCACTTATAAAAAAGGGTATGTTTTATAGTTTTTAGGATTGACTCTTTGTGGTCTAATTTTTAACTGTAAAAAAAGTTTTTATTTTTTATTATTTTATTTTTAAAAAGTAAGTCAAACAAAACGTTGTGTTGCTTTCAAGGACCTGGTCAACTCCGAAGTGTTCATTTCCGCCAGAAAAGTGGAAAAGTCCCTTGAAAGGAAGGACCTCCAGGCGTGCCTCGAGTGGTGCAGTGAGAACAAGTCGAAGCTGAGGAAGAACAAATCGCAGCTGGAATTCACGCTGAGGCTGCAGCAGTTTGTTGAAATAATCAAGAAGAACGACTTCGCGTCGGCACTCAAGTAATTGTTATGTTTTAAGATGTGTTTACTAATATTGCAATTAAAAAGAATATTAATATAAAAATTGTGTTGATATTAAAAGTTTTATTAGCGATAAAGTAATTAATACTTTAAATTAAACTTTAAATTTCATCTTTAAAAATCTACCTTATTTTTATTAGGAAAAAGAGTAATTTAAGTTCTTATATTTTATAGACCTATCTTACTTTTTAAATTTATACACGTGTAATTTTTTTAGTTCCAACTGCTGTGAAACAGCTTTAAGTTTTTCATTTATATTTAAAGTAGAAGTATTTAATTCAAATTTTTGTATTATTATTTTTTTTTTATTCTTGATTTTTTTTAGTCATTGTAAACACTTAAACAACTAAATTGTGTTTTTTATAGATCATAAATTAATATTTTATTTGAAATTAAGGGGTTGTTGTATGACTGCAAACCTTTAAAAATTATCTACATTATTTTTCAGCCACGCAAAGAAATATTTTACGGGTATCGATAAAACTGACAATAGATTTGTCGAAGTAAAAAAAGTAAGTCAAACTTTGTAATTACTTTTATTTTGTTACCAGCTGTTTACAGTTTAAATTATGGTGATCAGGAAAAAATTATAGTTAAAAAAACAGTAGTGCATCGTTTAAAAAGTTAAAATGTCATTGAAGTGTATAAATATCTCTCCAAAATAGATAAACTTAATAAAAAAAATTAACAATTAAATTTTTGATAAACTATTTTTTTATTTAATTTTATACTTTATTTTATACAGATTTAAACTGCTTTATATTTTTTTAAACTGCTAATAAGTCTCATGCACTTATTCCCTACTATATAGTTCGAAACTCAAAATTAATCAAAGTTTCAAAAAAACACATCCTCAACTTTTCAACACTCACACAGGCGATGGGTTTGCTGGTGTTCGCGGGGAAGCCCCTCGAAACGATACCCGATTCTTACGCGTACCTGCTGTCTGAGAACAGGTGGGAAACGATCAGGGAAAACTTCAGGAACGACAACTACAAGCTGCATCAGGTGGGCGAAAATTCAATCTTCAAGATCACCCTGCAGGCCGGATTGTCCGGACTCAAAACACAGTTAGTATGAGTTAACTCTTATTTATGTTGTTATTATCTTCTAAGGTATTTTATGATAAAATTATGTTTGTTGTCACCTAAAGAATTGAAATTAACTTGAGATAAATACTTGCTTCCAAGAGCTGCAATGTTTCATACATGGATTACTAAAGTATTCGTACACCTATTAGTACGTTTTAATAAATATTAGTTTATGATCATTTGAAGCCATGATTTTACAAAATACCTTTACATAATCTCATACTGTACTTTACTAGATTTCAATAGTACAAAAACCAATTTAAAAAATAGAATAAAACAGTATTATTTTTATTATTATATAATACTAGCTTGCTAAATGCAAAGTATATTTTAAATAAATTATACATTGCAGATTAGTTTTAACTTGAATTGATTTATAATTCAAATTATAATATTTTCTTCGTTTAATTTATATTATTTGATTTTTTATAGTTTACAGCATTGAAGCTCAATAATCAACGGTTGTGACTACTAAAATAATTAACCTTATTTTAAAAATTATCATCTCAAATAATCAGATAAGATATTGGTATCAATGGCAGTTTTGAAAACAGGGTTTCAAAAAAAATTGAAATGGAATTAAAAATTTAGGTGAAAAAAAGCCAGAAATTTGAGAAATTTAGCAAAAAAAGTGAAACCTGGAGTTTTAAATAATTTTTATATGTAAAGTTATGAGATTTCAATTAGATACAAAAAATCTTTTAAGTAGAAAAAATATCATAAAACTTTTCAAACAGATTAAAAGTAGCTTTACAGTATCTTTTTGCTGTTGTTATACTATTCAAGACAGTTTTTACTTGAAATATATTTTTACACTTAATTTACAAAAGAAATTCAATAGAGAAAAAAATACTGTGCTGGAAGGAAAGATTTAAGGTAATTTTAAATTAATTTTTATTCCGTACTTTTACACTAGAAATAAACCAAAAAACTTATTCTTTAAAAAACCTGGAAGAAATTTAAAAAAACCTGGAAAATAATTCAAAAAATCTTTGGCAATCCTGTTAAGTTAACCTTTAATTTTAAGAAAATTTAATAGTTTTTGGTCAAATGTTTATTACAAGACAAGTTTTTTTTTCAATTTCAAAAGTGTAGTCTCCAACATTCTAGTTTTGCTTGAAAACGTTAACAAACAGCAACCAGTCGCTTGCTTGCAGCGCGACTCCTCAGCAATACTGAACCCTAAAAATAAAATTTTTACATTAGTTTGAACATAGTAATTATTTTTTTATTTTCAGCCAGTGTTACGACAAGTGCAGCAAGTCCCTGGAGTGCCCGGTCTGCTGCCCCCTGTTCAACAAGCTCGCCCGGCCCCTGCCCTACGCCCACTGCGGCCAATCGAGGATAGTGTGCCGGATAACCGGGGAACTGATGGCGGACGACAACATGCCCATGGTGCTGCCCAACGGCTACGTGTACGGAAGAAACGTGAGATTTTGTTTTTTAGAAACATAAATGTTTAATTACAAATAGTCTAATTGTTTTTTTTTATAGTGTTTATGCTGTTCTAGTCTTATTGTAAATTTTTTATATGCTGCATTGCTACTTAATATCATTTTGTTTCTTCTATTCTGATTCTATTTGAATAAGAATCGTAGTTTTATATTCCGTTCAGATAGTAGCTATATAAGTTATTTTAATGTTTTTAATACATATTTTTTAATTTAAGAACCATCAACTTAAAATAATTCCTTTGTTAAGTCTGTTTTTACCATAAATTTAAATTGTTGTTTTGTTTCAAGTAATTCGAATGTTTTGGAAGTTTTTCAGTTTTCCTAAAGATAAAATTTCTTAAGTTTATCGTATACATACACCTTTTTGTTGTTAGATGTTAGGGGTCTTCGTTTGATAAAATTGTTTACAGAAAATTTAAATGTATTCTTTTACGTACCTAGATTTTAGGGATTGAACATAATTATTTTTATACCACAGATGTTCTTGTGTTAAAACTTTATTCCGACTAACGGCGTTTCACTGCTCTCAAATAAATTTAAGAACAGATCTACGGAGTCTCAAAAAGCTCTAAGAATAGAGCTATTTGAGACTCCGTAGATCTGTTCTAAATTTATTTGAGAGCAGTGAAACGCCGTTAGTCGTAATAAAGTTTTGACACAAAAACATCTGTGGTATATATTCCGATAAGCTTAGCTTATCAGGATCTCCTTAACGCCTTTTAACGTTACATCTTATAATTATTTTAATATATATTTCTATTTGCATTTTTCTAGTCGTATTGTAAGTTTTTATATGTGCTATTGCTAACACTATTTTTTTTCACTACCATCACTATAATTGTTTTTGGCGCAGGGACTGGATCAAATAACCCAAAACGACGAGGTTGTTTGCCCGCGAACCGGAAGCAAGTACAAGAGAGGAGAAATTGAAAAGTTGTTCGTCATGTGATGACTCACCAATCACGTGTTGACAGCTGAGTTGTTGAAAATTATTTTTTGCGCGTTCGAGTTTTTCTTTTTATCTCATTAACTTTACAAAAGCTAAATTGCCTTTTTATTCTTTTTTTTTTCAGCGTTGTAGTATTTAGGTGTAATATAAGGATATTTTTGTTTGTTTTCTAGCTACTTTTGAGCTGCTACCTTCTAGATTTTTAAAACTATATATTAATGATGCAGGTATATTGTCTCAAAATTTAGTGTTTAAAAATTCTTTTGATCAAATGATAAAGACTTTAAATTTGTGTTTTAAATAATCTTTTAGTATACGTTAAACTAGAAAAAATCAAAAAATTGTATTTTTTATAACAAAATAAAACGTCTGTGTAGTTGTAATGTAATGATTTCATTATGTTTGACCTGTAATGCTTTGCTGAGTCATTATTGTTATTAATTTTTTAGTGTTAAAGAGTTATTGTTTAGCTCAAATAAAATATTTTATACATTGACATAATAAACATGTAAGATACCTTCTTAATATGTATGCACTAATACTAAAAATATTCAAAAAATTGAGTTAATGCATATTTATATTTTTTTTTTAAATAGTATAACCACTGTAAAATTTTATACTTTCTTGATAATGTTAAAACACCCCTATATTTTTTTATAGTATCATAAATGCGTGAATCGTATATACCCCAAGACAAAATTTCCATTTTTTTGTTTCCAATTTATTTTGCAACAAGTATGTATGTATATTGTCTCAGTTTTATTTTTGTCTCAGTAAATAACTTATTAGACTTAATTTTTGTTATGCAAACTTTAAAAGCTCAATTTTTATGCCTAAACCTTTTGAAGTATAGTAATAATTAGAGCTGTAATACTTTAAATAAAAAACATACGTTTATAAAGAAAAAAACAATGAAACTTTTTTCTAAAGTAAAAGGAAATAATCTTAAAGCTCAAATTCATTTGCTAACTTTGGTTCAAGCAATTCAGATAACCAACTGGATAATGAGAAGATGAATAACTTGAGCCCATGAGCTAGTTGTAAAAGAACCTACTAGTCTGGAGTAAACTTATTTTCAAAAGAACAAATTAATAGTTGATATTTATAAAAAAATTAAATGTAGTGCACCTTAGGACCCTTATGCACGTTGTTTTTGTAAATTTATATTACATACACTGTTTTTACATTAAGATTAAACTGTTAAACTAAAAAAATTTAATTCTTAATTTAAGAAATGTTGTTTAAATGTCCCAACTACCAATCAAAAACATTAATTTTTTTAAGAAAAACTTTTGGTCAGTAGGGTGAAAAATTAACATCAGTTGATGTTTTATGCTAACGAGGAGATTATATTATAAATTACCAAATTTATATTGTTTAAACAGACTCGCAATTAATTGAACTGTTCAAAAGTAGAAGTAGTTTTTGGTAATTTTAACAGAAGCATTTTTTATAAAGGTGTTGGTGTTTTTTTTATCAAATTGTTGTTAAACTACCAGAAATTTTAGTAAAATGACATTAACTTAAAAACAGTTATTTTTACCACTATGTTTTTAAAAAATTAGAATTAAGTAGAGGTGTGCGAGTTAAATATTTTATTTACGACCCGGTTTCGGTGACAATAAAATTGCGACATCTTTAAGTAAAATAAAATAGTAAACTGCACATAACAATGTTAAATGGAATCTTAATCAAAAGTTAGAACTATAAATTATAAGTAAAAATGTTAAGTTTTGAACAGTACTCTTTCTTTATTACAGATACATTAACACATGTTTTTGTGTGTTAATAAGCTAACACATTTTAACGGAGCTCTGTAGAAAGTTAAATACTTTGGGGGAAGAATAGAAGCTAAAATAGGTATATATTTGTTTATTAAAAATAAGAATAAATAATGTAGATTAATGGTTAATAATGAAACAATATATAATGTTAAATCCGACCATTATAAAAATATATAATATTTATAACTTTTAAGTCTAAATTAGATAAAGTAAAGTGATGTACAAAATAAAATAACAAATCATAATATAAAGCACTGACATGAAAGCGCAAGAAACATTGATTCAAACAATTAAACCGTTTTTGGACATTTTAAACTTTATCCAAATATTAAATCACAATAAACAATCTCTTAATATTAAAACAAGTCATTTAACTTGCACTGCAAACTAAATAGTTTATTCTTTATGTTTGGAATAAACCAGTAGAACACTTTAATTCGAAGTTATTTTAAATAAACAATGAGTAACCTGTTGTAAGTAAAAAGAAGTAAAAACAACTAACATAAAATTACTGAATTAAAAAAAATATTAATTAATTGTTTAAGGTAATTAAAGCTGTAGAAACTTGAGATAATATATATTTATAAAATATTCTTAATAGTCGAATCTGAATTATAACATAAGTAAAGCTAGATACTACTTAATATAACAAATTTAAATTATAAAACACCAAAGCACAAAACCAAAATTGTTGTGAAGCAATTAAAGCCCTGACCAATAATTAAGTTAGAGCATCCTACATAAAAGCACCACAACTTAAACTACTTATACGTTACATATTAAGTAAGATAATTAATTATTGCTTTAGAAAAGAGCAGTCGGGCATTAAAAAAAAGCTTATGCAGATGTTTTGAATATATAATAAATTATGAATTTGTTTTTTTAAGTATAAGTTTAAAACATAATACAACAATAATATTATTATGTGCTACATATAAACTTGCAGTATAAATCCTCTCGCCAGTCTATTGGGCGTAGTAGGTAAAAAAGCACGGTTTGTCAGTGATTTGAACACAGGTTTCCAATTAAACTAGGAACTTAGCACATAAAGGAGCATGAAAAATATATAAGTGATTAAAAGACAAAATCATGTTGGAAAATGAAAAGTGACATGTATAAAAATGAGTATATTAAAAATTAATAAAAAGAAATTATATATTTACTTAGGATATACAATTATATTAATATATATGAAGTGAGTGTGTGTATGTTCATGTGAAAGAGAAATTATAGGTGAGATAATGCCAAGGTGTTATTTAAAGAAGCACCGTCGGTTGTCTTTATATATCAAGTAATAAATATCAAGTCTTTTGTTTATATCTTTTGCTACAATTGCCATTCGTTCAAAATTGCATATTTGGCAGATCTTACTCGCGCCACCAATGTTGTTGTTGGCGTGGTGAAGGATACTTTACTCTATTTTAGTTTGGTACCACACCTGTAAAAACACTGCCAAACGAAATCTTACAACCTCGTGATGTTCTTTTTATTTACATGCGTATAAGTATACTAATGCTGAGTTCACCTATCTTTAAAATCACCTCCTGTCAACCCGACGTAAATTTATCTTTATTGTTAACATTCTTATTATTATTATCGTCGCTAAAATTACATTTAACACGCACTTTATACACTAAATTTTCAATAAAGTAGTTACCTTATAACAGGCAGTTACTTTTATTTGACTAACGACAGTTACAATTTATACTTTAATTGTTTTTGGATTTAAAACCAGGTTTAATTACTTTATTGTTATTTATATTACTTTGGTTATTACTATTATTGGCTATGTTATTGTTGATGTCATTACTCATATATGAAGAAAGTTATTTAAGCAATATTTATCAGAAATTAAATAAACTTAAACTTTAGTTAAATTACGTGTTTTTAATATACTTATAAAAAAATTATTATACTCTAATAGCTACCAAAAAAAATATTTTAATTATTTTTTTTCAAAAACACTTTTTTAAACAAATTTAGTAAACTGTTCTTATTATTTCAGAGATAAAGTACAACTAAGTTTAAGTTAAACAAAGCATGATATATATATATATATAAAATTAAAATACACAAAATAAACTTTTGCTTGGGACAGCTGTTTCTGCGTTTAATACGCGTCTTCAGCCAAGTTTTATTCAATGAAAAGCAAACTTGTAAGTACAGCAATAAAATTATACAAAATTAGCTATTACGTAATAGTAGATAGTTGATTTTAGACAAAATTATTAACATAGTTTTTAGATAAATTGTTTACGATAATGTATGCAGCCAGTTTGTAATTCGTTTCTTATGTTTAGAGATTCTGATTTATTAACTTTTAAAATTTCGATTTTTCCGCAGCACACAATTTATATCCGTTTTTTAAACTATATTTATTTTTCGTTCTTGTTAATATTTCCCACTGAATTTTAAAATTAACTTCGTTATTTTTTAGTTTCCAAATGTATTGGATAAAGATATATATATATATATATATAGAATTAAGTTATTTAACTTGATAAATTAAATCTTTCACATTGAGTCCACCTAAGGGCTTTATTAATAAAACAGTTTATTTCAAGATGTAAAACTCAAAGTGTGTTTTTTTTTGTGTTTTATTTTAAACTTGTTTTGAAGCTGATGAGTGCATAGGCACGAAACTCGAGTCCTTTGAGTTTTACATCTTGAAATAAACTTTCATATAGTTTATTGTCTGTTGGTAGATTAATTTTTGCACAAGCCGTTTTGCATGATTTTTGATAATTTCAAAATTACGTCATAATCTATTTATGCAAAAAATTTTTTACTTTCATTGGTGATTTTGTTTTGTGCTTTATTTTAAACTTGTTTTGAAGCTGATGAGTAAACAGTCACGAAACTCGAGTCCTTTGAGTTTTGCATCTTTAAATAAACCTTTTTATTAATAAAGCCCTCAAGGTGGGCTCAGTGTGAAAAATTTAATTTATTAAGTTAAATAACTTAATTCTATTATATATATACATATATATATAAATTAAACTTGAATATACCACAGATGTTATTGTGTCAAAACTTTATTCCGACTAACGGCGTTTCACTGCTCTCAAATAAATCTAAGAACACATCTACGGAGTCTATAAAATATTAACACACATTAGAAAAAAAGCATGTATAATTGTGTATAGTGTTTATGTGAGTAGTAACTATAAACGAACTTTATGGTTTAAAAACAAAGTTTGGAATAAAAACATTAAAATATAAAATTGTCGACGAAAATTACAAATTTAATAAAAGCACACACTAACAAAAAATCTCTTAGAATAGGCAAGTTTTTAAAATGAAAATTAAATTAAGTTGTGCAGAAATGTTACGTCATAATAAATTTAACAAATTATTCAATAATTTATGCAGCTTAAAAACATGAAGTATTAAACTTGTAAGTGTTTGTGATTGTAATATCTTTTAAATTTGAATATATATATTCAAGTTTAATTTAAGTGCTACTTAATCAATGAAACAATTTATTTTAAACAACAGTTGTTTGTAAATACGATTTTAAAAAATATACTGATATTTAAATAATACAGTAGAAGAACAATACAAACATCTTCTTCTGAAACTCAAGTAAATAAACAATGCCTTTATACTCAAATTCTAAACTTGTTTTTACAGACCATTCTTCTTTTCAATATCAAATTCTGCTGATGTACAAGAAGACCGATTAAGGATTAGAACTTTTGTTTTTGATTGTAACGCATTGTATTTGATCACCCAAGTTTTTGTAAATTGGCGATATTGGTTTGATATAAATGAAACTTTGACACAAACTATCAAACAAAAAATTTGAAACTCATTAAACTTTTATTTGTTTCTTCAAAATCAGTTTGTTCAAATTAAGTTAAGTTTTCATTTTTCATCTTTGAACTTTGAAAACCAATTGAGAATTTTCTTACTGTCTTCTTATTTTTAAATTTTAGATAACATTTTATAATTTTAACAAGTTTTAATTTTGTTTTCTACAACAAATGTTTTGTGAGATTTAAAATCAGTGTCACAACATAGAGTTATTTATGAAGCTTTTACTGGTTGTAAAAAAGTGCAAATTTTAATATAGTAAAATGTTTTTGGTTTTAAAACAAGTGAGGAAAATATGTTATGATACAGTAATAAGTTGTGAATAACTTGGCATAACTTAAAAAAACCATAATTTTGTCAACAATTAATTAATTGATTAACAAACTTAAAAAACAAATCAAAATTGTGTTATTATGCCTAACTAAATTAATACTTATTAATACCATAAAATACTAAAAAGTTTATAGATATGCTTTATAAACATACTATGTCTAAAAAAGGGGTGGATTTTTTAACAAATAACTAGCAAGGTGGCGACAGTTTTTATAGAAATGTTTGTGATAAAGAGGGGCGATTTTTTTAGCTGTTTAAAAGAGGCAATTATGAAAATCAAATTGAAAAACCCTGACCTACAACCCGCTTACCAAACCGAATGCGAAAAGCGACTCTAAGCTTTTAAAAGTAGTATGTAATGTATAATTTCTTGAGTAATATAGCATTAGTAGTTTTTATTAAAGTGAATTAAAAAAAGTAAGTTTCAAATATTTTGATGTAGCATTTTTTTTATCAAATAAAAATTGATAAAAGTAATATAAAGTTAATGATAACCACTGATTTAGGTTTAAATCTTTATTGTATATAAGATACAAACTTTTAAAAACATCCATAAAACTTTTTTTTTTCAATTTTAAGTTGTAATTCTTATGATTTAATAGCATCTGATAGTATTTTATCAGCTACCACACAGTTGTCACTCTAAGAGGCAAAAAATTCAAGCTGAAAGACTAAAAGCTAGCATGAGTTTTTGACAAAATTAAAAAATAATGGTAAGGTTACATGACATCTAAAATTCGGACAACTCAAATTCCGACAATTCAAATCAAAAAAAAATTAAAAGACCATATCTCAAAAAGTAATACAATCTTGAAAAAAAAATACATATGTAGATCTTATTAAAATCTACAAGCTTGTTTTTTGAAAAATCTTAGATATTTTTAAAGATATTTTAAAATTACTAAAAATAAGTATATATCATAACTATGTTTTTACTTTATTTCCATATCTCAAAAACATTTGATGTTTCGCAAAAAGAAATAAACGTTATTTACATATTAGTAGGTCTTACATATGAATTTTTATATTTGACAAAAATACATTACTTTTTTAGTTGTGACCCATTCAATTTTTTTTAAGAATTCGAGATACAGTGATTAATCATTTTTGTTTTTCAAGTCCAGTAAAAGTAACTAAATCTTATGTAGTATTAATAAATATATCAGACCATTTCCACTTTTTATTAAGTTAAAAAGTTGCAGTTTAACTAAAAATGACTCTAAGAACAAAAATAAATGTATTCAAAACTTTTCAAAAATTAACACCAATAAATTTGAAATGATCCTTCTCTAATTGTCTACATACATGAAACAGACAAAAGTATTAAATCCAAAAACTCTTTAAATATTAAACTTGATTACTTAATAGACAAAATAAAAAAGGTTACTGACCAAAATACTTCTAAACCGTGGATAACGAAATAAATATTCAAGTTCGTAAAAAGAAAAAATAAGTTATATAAAAACCTTTGCAAAAATGACTTTATTAACCCATTAAAACTAAACGATTACATAAAAGGTTGAAGTAAACCCACAAAAACCATATCAAATTATAAAAAAGCATACTATGAAAACATGCTAGAAAATTATCTAAAATTCGGAAGTAATAAATAACATCACTGATAGACAGAAGAAAGAGAGCTATTTTCAACATAGGCTAGTTGTGAATCAAAAATCTTTTAAAAAAACTTATAGATATAGTAAACAAACGAAACATATACTTTCTAACATTGGAAAGCAGACCTCATCTGAAAAAATAACCCCCTATATTTTACTGAAAATGTTAGAAATGTTAGTAAGACTTTTTTTTCGGTTAGATGTTACAGAAACTGAAGTATCTAATCTTATTAAGAGTTTAGATCCAAACAAAGCCAGAGTAAGTATATCTGTAAAGATCCTTAAGAAAGTAAACAATTTATATTTCCAATACTAAGTGTAAGTTAAAAGTTCAAAAGATTTTCAGAACAAAAAATGATAACTGTTACAGCATTTGTAAAAAAAGTACAAAAAATCTCTGTATATACTTTCTTATAGTCGATCAAAACATTCTAATTACTCTTTTTTAATGTAAACGTTTACTGTTAAAGCCACAGGGATAAATAAAAAACCTTTTTACAAAGTTAGTAATATTGTTTATTCATAAAAACTAAACTAAAAGTAGTTTTTAACCTTTCCGTAAACACAAGTTAATTTTTAGGCAAAAAAAATCAAAGTTGAAATGTTGCCTTTATCTGTAAAAGTATTATATTTAGTATATCGTAGTATATATATATTTCAACAAAAGAAACGAATTACAAACTGGCTGCATACATTATTGTAAACAATTAATCTAAAAACTATAATAATAAATTCATCGAAAATTAACTGACTATTTTATTATTACGTAATACCTAATTTTGTATAATTTTATTGCTGTACTTACAAGTTTGCTTTTCATCGGATATGACTGAGCTGAAAACGCGTATTAAACGCAGAAACAGCTGTCCCAAGCAAAAGTTTATTTTGTGTATTTTATTTCTATAGATATATATATATATATATATATAGATATTTAAAAGAGCCTTTTTAGTATGAGCTAATGTTAAATGTTTTAAAAAAATTAGACCCCATTATGACGTTAACGCTTATTTTTAAGACATATACTGCTAGTCTATAAGTGGTAGGCCTAGCCTAGTTTAGTAGAAAACCTGCAACTAGAAAATGTTGAAAACTTGAGTTTTGTTACTCTTATTGAAACATTTGGGTAATCCCCGTATTTGTAAAACAGAACATATTTCGCTTTTCTAATCAGTCATGAAATTGTATTGAAAAAAATTGCATCAGAATATATTCAATTCTTTCTAAGTAAATTTTCTATAGGTAAATATCTAATAAAAGCTGCCCTGGTTGGTTAGTGTTAAATTCAAACTAAAATATATTTATTATTTTATTATTAATAATTTTCTTTTACAGTGCTACCACAAACACATCTCCACCACGACACAATTACAAAACTAAATAAAAGCTTGAAGGGTTCTGGCTTTGAAAAGTCCAGTAGAACATTGTAAGGTCCAAACCCAATGTTGGACACAAAAGTAAAATACAATTAAGTATTGTTTATTTTAAGTTAAATGTCTATGGAAGCTAATTGATTTCTGAAATGAGGTTAAAAGCTACTATTGCAGAAGAAGCAACTTTAATCTTTTTATTGCATGTTTTGGTCCGGTTTCAGGGTGGCCATTAAAGGTTAAATTCTTTAAAATTTGAATCTAAAAATTTGTCAATAAAAAACTGAAAAATTCCTGAATTATGATACAATAAGTATAATGAAAAGACCATCAAACTCACTAAACTTTTGTTTTAATAAAAATTTTATCTATTTAAACATTACTATAGTTAGTCCTATATATAAAGAAAAATAAAAGCTGTTGTACTATTAAAACAGAGTTTTACATTGAATAAAAAATCAGTTCCTTTTAAAAACAGAAATAGCTTTGAATAGGATTGCCTCACACTTAAGCACCAAAGTCTTTTCAGCCTTAAAAATACTTCCTCAAATATGCAATTTTTTGCAACTTTTTTGATGATTTTAATTTACACACTCAAATCCTTAAAACATTTAAAAACAAATAGAAGAAAAAAGTTACTGGGCGAGGGTTAGGGGTAACAATGATAAAAAAAACAGAAAATAAAAAATCAATTTAAACAAACATTTGAAAAATATATAAAGAATACCCACAGAAAGTAAGGGTTAGGTGTGATAGTAATAAGAAATTTGAAAATTTAAACTAATATAAAAATAAATAAAAGTTTTCAACCCATGCAAAAGTGTCTTAGTGTAGGTTTTTGTAAAAAAAAACATTGAACATTGTAAGCTTAAACAATTTTTTTAAAAGAGGCTTATGCTCAATAGAAGAAGTTTATTAAAAAAATGGAGTATTTTTAAAGTTTAAAAATTTCCTATTTTTTAATCAAAATTAAGTTTTTATGATAATCTACAAACCAATCAAAACTGTTTAACATGTATTTTGTTCAAGAACTTTGAAAATTGTAAGTGTAAAAAATTTTTGAAATGAGGCCCAGTAGAAGAAGTTAATTGAAAAAAAAGTCTATTTTTAAAGTTAAAAAAATACTTTTCCTTACTTTTTTATTTGAAATAAAATTTTATTCATAATCTACAAAGCAATCAAAACCGTTTAACATGTTTTTTGTTTAAAAACTTTGAGCATTGTAAGCGTAAAATGTTTTTGAAAACACACATTGTTAAAATATTTTTTAATTTTTGAGGATAAGATTTTGAGGCTTTAAAAACCACAGTACACTTTAGCTATTTATAATAAATAAGTTAGCTTGCAATTTTTGAAAAATTTGGGCAAACTCAGACCATTTCAGAATAGTTTTTTTTTTGAATAATTAAGCTGATTTAGGATGGTTTGATTTTAAAAATGTCTGCTAGTTTTTTATATTTTTGTCCTTAATCTCCTGCTTACTTTTTTGATTTTGAAAGCTTTTATACTAGATTCAAGGTTGCCATAAAAACATTGAATCCTGAAAAAACAAATATAAAAAAAATCACTAAAAACCTTGAAATTTAAACAGTTTTCAACTTGTATTTGACACCAAAATTTGGTTGTATTTGACACCAAAATTTGGTAATTACCTACCATAATGTTGCATCAATATTGAGCTGAAATTTTAGAGTTAGCCAAAAATTTATATTTGATATTTTTTTTTTAAGCTAAATACATTGATTTACATGTCAATAATAAATTTAGTCTAAAATGATACTTTGTTATAAATAATCTTTATGAATACACAAAAAACATTAAATTTATTTATCATAAGCTAATATAACCA
The DNA here is from genome assembly GCF_965202585.1 of Thalia democratica. Taxonomy (NCBI): domain Eukaryota; kingdom Metazoa; phylum Chordata; class Thaliacea; order Salpida; family Salpidae; genus Thalia; species Thalia democratica. The sequence continues at coordinate 20,554,550 of NC_139173.1, read as the reverse complement.
ATATAAAACAATAAAACCTAAACTTTTAATACTTAAATAACATAAAAAAAACTTTAATACATAACAAATAAAAGTTTAAGTTAAATAAAACTATCTTACTAAATTCAATTGTATTAAAAAGCAAATTTTAAAGGGTCAAATTACAATTCTTGGTAAAATAAGAGTTATTTTTTAAATTAAATAGTAAGACAACTGTCAAGTGAGATTGATTGTATATGAAAATTGTATATTTTTCAAAGCTAAACTATAAATTATGATTAAAAAAGACACCAAGCATAGATTAATATGAATAAAGGGCCAACTATGATAGTATTTCAGCTCAATATTAATGTGACATCATGAAAAGTAATTGCTGAAAAATTTTCATACAGATAATATAATTTATTAATTTATTTAATAACACGTTTAAAGTAGCTTAAATATCTTTTCAATATTTTGACACCATTAAACAGTTTTTTCCTTAAACTTAATTTTATACTTAAAATAGAGCATAAAATTGTACTTTTGAAAACTTGGAAGAAATTCAAAAAACCTGTAAGAAGTTTTAAAAAATCTTAAGCAATCCTGTTAGATCATTTTGTCAAAATGTTTAAGTATTTAAGCTTTTAAACTGTATTTATACAAGGGTTGCCACACAACATAACTCAGGACAGTTTAAGAATTTTTGATAATGTTGGAATGACTCAGCATATCTCAGGCTAGTTATTTTTTTAAAACTCAGGATGATTCAGGTCAGTTAGGTGTTTAAAAAAAACTCAGTATCATTTTAAGATTTTTTGAAAATCTTAAGTCAGTTTTGTTCTAGATTTAAACTGAGATTTAGTTTCAATTTTTTGATATTTTATTACTAGTTTTGTTCAAAAACTCGATTTTTGAAAGTTATTTAATTTAGCAAAAAAATTAATTAAAATTAAACTGTTCAAAATATAGATTTAATCTTTGCTAACAAAAGATCCTAGTAAAACAAGTTCACTGGAATATAACTAAAAACAAAAACAGTCGGATTTAACATTAAGTATTTTACCTATTATTAAATATTAACCTGTAAAAATCTGTAGAAATTATTTAATTTTAATAAAAACATGTATACACCTACTTTATTCTATGCTTCTATTCTTACAATACAGTAATTATTTTTTTACAGAACCCAGTTGAAGTGTGTTGATTCATTAACACACGGAAACATATGTTGGTACAATAAAGGAAGATTATTGTATATATTAATTTACTAATTTAATATCAGAATCAACAATGACTTTCAATCTTTTAATACTTTCTTCATTTTTATATATTTCACTTTTGATAAAAATCTTTTCCACTTTATAGTTAACACTCAATTTTGACTTGAAGATTCTTGCTGTTAAAAATTTTTGGCATACTATTTTAGATGAACAATCCTTTATAAACTTCACTACAGTACTTTTTTGCAAATTTTGTTTTGATTATATATTAGCTTACTGCATAATTTTGTAGTTGACTGAGCATACTTAATTTTTAAAATTTAAACATCAGACTTAATTTTATAATTTTTTAATGAATAAAAGAACACTCAAATTTTTTTCATTCCAATATATTTTGTAAAATTCTCTTCAGGGAAACTACAATTGAAACAATAAAATAAAACACAACAAGTATATATACAAAATAATATTTTTTACAAACTAATTAACTGATCAATTAAGTAAACATAAATGTAATCAACGAAAATGTAATCAACAGAGCTTTAAAAATCAACACAAAATGGTCTTAACTAAATAAGGCTAGGGTGTAATCAAATTCTTTTTTTTGCATAAATTTGGTTTGTTTAAATGTATCAAAATTGCTTCAAGTCTAATTAATTCCAATGTATTTGAACATTGTCGCATTACACTGAAATTAGATAATGCAAACTTTTTTCCACAGCTTGGATTATTCACAAGGTGTTCTGCTATCGCAGATTTTTTTATTGCATTTTTGACTGCAATACTCTTTTCGTCTTTAATATATGAAGTGATACATTTAGGAACATGTTTCTTTATTCTAGTTGTGAGGTGTTGAGAAGTTTGACCAATGTAGCTGCTGTCACAGCAGCATTTAAACTTGTAAACTACAAGACTTTTCTTGAGGTGTCATTAGGTCTTTTCCCAAACGTTGAAGTGTTGGTTTTGACATGAATAGAACCCTAGGATTTACCGCATGATATGTTTTACTTGTTATATCCACGATTTTCTTCTCAATTAGTTTCGATTCAACACCAATATATGGAAGTTTTAACAAAATTGGGCATTTATCCGGTCCATAAGGTTTGGCTATATTTGAATTGGTAGATTGTGACTTAATTACTCGGTTTACCAGCATTTCGGGATAACCATTGAGTTTAAGAATTGACTTTATATTGTTAACTTCATCGGATAAGTATTCTGGTGAGCAGATTTTTTGTGCTCTACTGTATAGAATCTTAATCAAACCAATTTTTCTACGTTTACTACAAAATGATAGGAAGTTTAAGTAGTTGTTGTTGAAGGTATGTTATATTATTTTAATTAAAGTTTATTTATTTAACAAAAAAAACTAGATGACTCAAGACAGTTGATGGTTACTTTAGATAGTTTTTGGTCACTCATGACAACTGAAAACCTTGTGTGCTTCTGAATTAAAGCTAAAAATGTTTAAGCAAAATAATTTTTAACAAATGAGTTGTGACAAAAGAAATATTTGAATAGAAAACTTATTTTAAAAAATATATAAACTATAACCTATGGGTATAGTACCATTAATATTAAATTTAACCTATACTAAATAATGTTACTAAATAATAATTAGGGCTACTATTTATAAAATTAGGCATGACAACGAATGAACATGTTGTATTAAAGAATAATTGCAAACACTAACAAATATATAAACAACATCATACTTTCGAAACTACTTTAAATTTAGTCAAAACTTTACAAAGAATCAATCTAACAGGAATATACTTGAAGAATGTATAAAACAAAATAAGATTCAACTACTTAGGATTTAAATAAAAATTAATATAAAAAGTAACCTTGTTTAAAAAATGCTTTAAGTAACACAAGAAAAATATCTAAATGTCTATTCAACATGAATAACATGTTTACTGCAGGAGGCTGTGGAGAGAGTCCCCCATTACTTTCTGTGACTGACTTATATAGCAGCCTTCTTAACTTTTTGCAACCTTACATCAGTAATTTCTTGTCTGCACTTTATTTTCTCCTTATGTTAACTTGCATCAGTATAACACCTGACCCTGCGAGCTTCTCTTAACCCTTTGAATGAAGAATGATTTTAGCTCAAAACTTTCCATCAAATCTAAACAGTAATCAATTGCAACTTGATATCCTGTTACAATATGAAGCATGATAAAATTTTAATTTTGCCTGCGCTTCCACAAAGAACCTATTGTTGCCTCTTGACTTTGACCGGCTATATATCAATTTTTTTTTGAATTTTTAAAATCTGTAAAAAGCATCTTGTAGCTTTGTAAATACTATATAAAATAAGATCATTATTGTGCAAAAAGTGTTTTAAACCCTCCCTATGCCCTTATAAGATTTATACTATTTAAGGCAGTTTTTTTTCTAAAGTTTTGTTTCAGATTAATTTTGACAAAAAACTTGAACTTTCAAAAACCTGTAGGAAAACCAGAAAAAGTTGAAAAAATCTTCAAAAGATCTATGGCTACCCTAAAATGTAAAAATTATTTGAAAAAAAATTAAGATTGACTATTTGAAACAAATCTAAAATTTTCACATAAATAAATAGAACGCACAAAAATTTTGAAAACACAAAAAAAATATTTTTGCTTTACTGAGTTCAGTACCTAGCAGGAAGAGATAAAATTCTTAGATTTGTATAAAAATAAATTAGTAGTCAATCAAACTTAAGATATATGTATTTAATGATTCAAAAACAATAATACAAAGTACTTAAAATTATTGAAATTTCATAAAAAACAAATTAAAATAACTTAAGAAATTAAATACAATATTAAGATGCATTAAAAAAAAGAATCAGTATAATAAATTTGAATTTTTATGTCAACATAGATTATTTTTTATCAAAAAAATAATTACATTAAGTTAATTAAAAAAAAAATTGTAATAACTTCTCTTTAAAAAATTTATACACTACAATAATTGTTAGATCATGAAGGGTGTTTGATAAATGTTCTACAATGTAACAACAAATTTTGAATTACTTCAAAATCTATCTATTGATAATTGCAAACTTTTTAAAAAGGTTCTTAAATATTTAGATTTTGACCTAAGGCAATAATACACATCCAAAAAAATACTAACCATATAAAATAGCAAGTAGAACCACCATTTCATCAAAATTATCTTTGTTTGCTAACTTAAAAAATCTTGACTAAATAAGTAATCACTAGCTTTAGTAAAGTATTAATTTTGTTTTTGAAATAGTGTATAACTTTAGTTATTTTATTGTACCATCACTATTTTATTTATATTAAATCAAAATCTTCATTGAAATTCATCTAAGTAATGAAATAGGTATTTTAATTTATTTGGCTGTTATTATACACTTAAAAATGGCGCAACAAGTAGCTGAAAAAATGGAATTCCCAAAGGAAGAAGAAAAAGTTCTTCAGTTTTGGAAAGATGTAGATGCTTTTAAAACTTGTTTAGAGCAATCCAAGAACAAAAAAAGGTATGGTAAAAAATTTTCCATTTAAAAACCAATTTCTTTTTCCGATACTGTTTATTTGTTTCAAAGCTCTAGATTTAATTGTAAAAGTAAGAAACAAAAAAAAATTGAAACAATTGTTACTAGTAAACTTAAATCATTATCAAGTTAATTTAGATAGTATTCAATGAAATAAAGTACAAAATGCTGAAATTAAAATTTTTTCAAACAATAAAATATAAGACTGTTGATTTTTTAAGATTTAAAATATACCTAACAGGGTTGCCACTTTACCTGGAAATACTAGGAAAAACCTGGAATTTGACAATTTAGGTAAAAAAAAACCTGGAAAAACTTTGAATTTTAATAATTGTTGCATGTTCATCAGTAAAATTTTGCTTTGACTCATAAAATATATAATATAAATTAAATTTGTTTGTCATCACCAATTTTTTTTTATTAAGAAAACATATTTAAAGTAGCTTTACAGTATGTTTTCAATGTCTTTATACTTTTAACATGGTTTCTTACCTTAAACTTAACTCTAAACTAAAAATAGATCCAAAATTGTGTACTTTTAAAAACCTGGAAGAAATTTGGAAAACCTGTAAAAATTTTGAAAAAACGAGTGGCAACCCTGTACCTAATTAAATGCACTTGAAAAAGTGCTGTTTGCTGTACGTATATTTTATGGTTTGTTGGTTAATTAAATTTATTATGAAAAAACACTAATGTAGCAAAACAATAAACATTAAAGGTTTAATTTTTATGATGGCCCTCCTTTTGCAACTGGAAAACCTCATTACGGTCACATTCTTGCTGGAACTATTAAGGACGTTGTGACCAGATTTGCTCATCAGACTGGCCATCATGTTGAAAGAAGGTTTGGTTGGGACTGTCATGGAGTGCCAGTTGTTAGTTCTTTTATTGCTAAAAAGCTACATGTGTCTTAAATTATTTCAAATTTTATTTAAAAAAAAGAAGTTTAACAGTAAATTTTGAAATGTTACTTTTTAATTAGAGTTGTTTGTTTTTATATTCTTAATTAGGTATAAGGTCTTATGAATTCTGATAATTATGATTTAGACGAGAAACACCTCTTTAAATGCTCTTCAGTTTAAGATTACAAACTTAATTTAGTAGAGGTGTTTTTCTGTCCATTAAAAATAAGCAGTTAAATTTTTTGTTTGTGTTTTAAGTGATAAACTTGATAATAAGTTAAATTATTTGTAAACCAGGAATACATAATCGACAAAAAATTGGAGATAAAGTCACCTCAACAAGTAGCAGATATGGGTATTGCAAAATACAATTCAGAATGTAGATCAATTGTTATGGAGTATTCTGGTGAATGGGAGGTAAATATAAAACTAGTTTTGCTTTTTACTAAGTTGCAAAAGTTGTGATACAATTACACTTTAATATATGTTGTTTTATGATGTCCATGTTTATTTAAAATAACAAAAGAACATTATTGTGCGTTTTCTTAAATGTAAACAAAATGCAAGATTTTTTTGATGCCTTGAAGTGATTTTGCTATAAATAAATATTGAGAAACATAGTAAGGTGCAATGTTTAAACACCACTAAATAATAAAAACAGACCACTGTCAATCGTCTTGGACGTTGGATAGATTTCAGAAACGACTACAAGACATTGTACCCATGGTTTATGGAAAGTGTCTGGTGGACGTTTAAGCAAATTTTTGACAGTGGCAATGTGTATCAGGGCACAAGGGTCATGCCTTTTTCAACAGGATTGCACACTCCATTGTCAAATTTTGAAGCAGGACAGGTACTGTTTTATATACATGTAATTGCATGTTATTTTACATTATTTGTAATTATCTCTTGATATAGTATTAAAGTTTAATAATTGTACAACAGAACTACAAAGAAGTGCAAGATCCTGCTGTTGTTGTGAATTTTCCAATGGAGGAAGATCCAAATGTTAAATTGGTTGCCTGGACTACAACCCCATGGACGTTGCCAAGTAATCTAGCTTTATGTGTCAACCCTGATGAAGTTTATGTCAAAGTAAGTGATAGTATTTATTTGAGAAAATATATTTAATTTAAAACATAAGGCTTAACAATCAATACAAATGACAAAAATAATCTTATCATCATGTAAAAATATTTTATTTATATCATATTATTGAATCAGCCTTACAAAGCCGGTTTAAAATTCAATAAACAGTTACACAATAACTTTGATTTAATTATATTTATAGTTGTATTAAACTTTTCAATTACAAAATAGGTTTCAATTTTTATAAAACTTGGTAATACTATCTTTATTAGTGGACTAAGAAGAGCATCAGTCCAACTAAGTTTGACTCGTTTAAATACTCCTACAAAAATTTATTAGTCACAAATGTATGTTGATAAAAACCTCAAGTTTTATACAAAATAAATACTTGATTATGAGCAGAACTATAAATTTTTATATCATACAAAATATAATAATAATAATAATAATAACAATGAATAAGTTCAGGTTTTAAAATGAGAATAAAAGCTTTCAAGTTTTTTTGAATACAAGGTTGCAAAAAAAGTTGGAATGCTGGATGTTTTAAGGTTGAATTTTTTTGATATAATTAAAAGTTAATTCATTACAGGTAAAATGCAAAAAAACTGGTGAAGGTTATATTTTGATGGAAGCTCGCTTGTGCGAACTTTTTAAAAAACCAGCAAACTATGAAGTTATGGGTGAAAAGTTTCTTGGAAAAACACTTAAGAACAAAAAATATAAGCCCCTCTTCAACTACTTTTCTCATGTAAGTTTATTTTTATTGTTTTTAAACTATAGTTTCATAATAAAGTTAGTTTGTATTTTAGCAGACCTTTGTAGTATTTGAATTTGATAGTGATAAAAGTTGTGTAAAAAAAGATTGTATTGGCTTATACTAAATTGTTTCATTAATTTTGTTGCTATGTAACTATGTTAAAAATAAAATTTCAAATATTTCCTTGATTTAAAAGCAAAACTTATATAAAAACTATTTATTGCCGTTGAGTACCTAAAAAAGACCAAAGATAATTAAAAATGATATATTAATTCTAATAGATGAAGAGTGACAAAGTGGATGAAGGCGCTTTCCGTGTTTTGTGCGATGGCTATGTGACCAGTGAAAGTGGTACTGGTGTTGTCCATCAAGCCCCGTTCTTTGGAGCTGTCAGTTTTGTTGCAAATTTTGTCCTTACTACATTATGTTAATTTTACCAATTTGGATACGAAACTAATATTTAAGTTTAATTCAAAAATATTCATATATCAACTTATTAATAAAGGACGATCACCGAGTTTGCGGTGAATGGAAAGTTTACAAGAAATCCGAAGTCATCTGCCCGGTCGACGCCAAAGGCTGCTTCACTGAGGAAGTTGCCGATTTTTCCGGGCAGTACGTCAAAGACGCGGACAAGTTGATCAATAAGAAGCTGAAGCAAGAAGGTCGAATGGTAAAAGACTCCCAGGTAAAGCACAAATATCCCTTTTGCTGGAGGTCTAACACTCCACTCATATACAAAGCAGTTCCGACTTGGTTCATCAAAGTAGAAGAGCACAGAGAAAAACTGTTGAAAAACAATGCTGATACTTACTGGTTAGTTTTTAATTGTTTCTTACTATAATAAAAGTTTTAAAATTTAAAATTGTTTATGATAACAAAATGCTCGATCTTATGGTTTAATCATGGTTGTCACATCTAAGTTTGCTGATAAAAATCAGACTTATTTATAACTATAATAAAAGGAGATATCAATATATTTCATTTAAGGGTTCCTAATCACGTGAAAGACAAACGTTTTGGCAACTGGCTGAAAAATGCAATGGATTGGGGATTTTCCCGTAACAGATATTGGGGAACTCCAATTCCAATCTGGGCATCCGAAGATATGGAAGAAATGGTTTGCGTTGGAAGCATCGAAGAGTTGCAGCGACTGAGTGGAAAAACTGTTAAGGATATCCACAGGGAATTGTAAGTTATCAGTATTAAAATTTTAAATGTTGATGTCATAGAGTAGGGTAAAATATTTTATAGTTGGCCATGTTTATCAAAACAAAATTATTTCGCGGCCATTTAAAGAAAACTGTATTAGCAAAACTAAAATCAATTTTTAAATTTAAGATTTCAATGAAATAATCATTAAGTATTCTGATTAATACTATTGTAATCTAACAATTAAATTACGAACACATCTCGCAGTGTTTGTTATTGAAATGCTAAAATTTAATTGATTAGCATAAAACATTTCAAGCCAAAAAACACATTGTGTGCTAAAGATGTCTGTTGGCGAGCAGCAGGATCAAGCCCGCAGCCGGTGCGTTGCCCAATGTACTATAGAGAAAACTCAGTATATTTTTCTACAAAATAAGTATCGGCATATTTAATAGAAAGTTTGAGCTCTGTATTCTTTTTGAGATTTTGTGAATTTTAAAATAATTTGATACGAAATCTTGGGTCACAGTTTTTTTAATCTCAATTATCCCTGGAAATTAAAAAAAGCAATATAAGTATGTTTTTTCGTAAATTTTGTGAGTTTAAGGACTTCATTTTTTCTAGCAATAGATTTATGTATTATATTATATAATTAAAATTAAAAAAAATATATAATGAATAATAAATGGAAGAAAAAAGAAAACAAGATAGATTTAAAATCAATTCTTAATCTTATGCCTTTTATTTTGCAACTTCCATACGAAGTCTAATAAAATCCCTAGCTTTGATCCTTCATACCTAAAATAAAACTAACTTTATTATACTTAAATATACGTGGTAGCTGAGATAAAAAGTAATGTTAACTTGTAAAAAACAAAGTCATTTCTCTATGATAATAATTGAAATACATTTAAAATCATTATCATTTGTAGTGTTGATGACATCACAATTCCTTCAAAGAAAGGTAAAGGGCAGTTAAGAAGGATATCCGAAGTTTTTGATTGCTGGTTTGAGTCCGGTTCAATGCCCTACGCTCAGCAACACTATCCGTTTGAAGTATGTTTTGTTTATTATTATAACTAACATATTATATTTTCGCAATAGAATACGGATTTAAAAGTATATAAAGAAAACCACCTAAAATAATACACACGTTTGTAGTCTTATTTATATTTTACAGATTTATTAATAATAACGCCGTTTCACCTAGAAGGATCTTCAGAGCTTTTTTAAGTGTTTAAGTGTCACTTAAAACAACTCTGAAGATCCTTCTAGGTAAAACAGCGTAAGCTTAAGTTGACATTTGTTGATTAAAATATATTGAAATAAATGAAAAATAAAAAATTAGGCTCTTATATATTGAGCTTTTTACTTTATATAGTTTTATAACATATATATTACAGCTTAATCGAATATATATTTCATTCAGTATATTTCATATTGATTTTTGCAGAATCAAAAACAATTTGAATGCAACTTTCCTGCCGACTTCATCGCTGAAGGCATTGATCAGACAAGAGGCTGGTTCTACACTTTGTTGGTCATCTCCACTCTGCTCTTCAACAAGCCTCCATTCAAAAACCTCATAGTTAACGGTCTTGTTCTCGCTCAGTTAGTTATTTTTCTAAGTTTTTAATGTTTCAGAAGATAAAAATTGTTAACTCATTCTCTTAAGTATGTAAAGTATAATTGAAAAGTGTTTGAATACCTGTAAAAGTTTTTTCAGATCTGTTTGATTAAAAAATTCTCTTAAAATTAAACAGTTGTAAAATATACTAACCTTTGACAATAAAGTTTAAAATTTTTAAGTGGTGTTATTCTCCTTATTATTAAATTGAGAGCTTTTATTGTAATCTCTAAAGTAAAATCTATTTAAAAAATTTTAAGCTTGCTAAGTATTATGTTTTGACAGTGACGGACAAAAAATGTCAAAGTCTAAGAAGAACTATCCGGATCCGATGCTTGTAATTAACAAGTACGGATCAGACGCATTGAGGTTATACCTGGTAAACTCACCAGTTGTAAGAGGTGATGATCTCAGATTCAAGGTAAGCTTCATCATTTTTATTTTGTTTAACTAATTTAGAAACTTACTTAAATAATAATATGTTTTCGTAGCTGTCTTATAAACTATAACCTGCTTGTAATTCCGAATAACATTTTAATATATGTTCACAAGTACCAGTAGTGAAAGTGTAATTAAGTAATTTTTATTAACAAAATAGCAGCTTTAAATTAAGGTTAAGGTATTAAAATTGAGCACTTAAACTACAGCACTTATTTTATTTGCTGTTTTTCGAAGTAGTTTAGCTGTTTTGAGGACGCTTCTTCTAAATTCATTATACCAAGTTAATATAAATCTTTAATTTAGTTACTTAGTTAATTGAGTTAAATAGTTACCTATTTTATAACTTCTACTAAAAGTTTGCCATTTAAACTCAACTATGGCTAGTTTAAGATGTTAGAAGTTCTTTGTAAAACTTAGCTGAATCAGTGTAATTTAAGTTCTTTTTTTTTACAAATTCATGCTTTTTTAAGTTATTTTATTTGAGTTTAGGGTTTTGCTTTAAAAAGCATCAACCCTACAATAAAAAGATTTAGCATGATTATGTACAAAAAATTGAGTCTTAAATTTACTATTTGTATATTAAAGTACATTTACCTAGTATAAAAATTTACGAAATAGGTATTACACCTATCAAATAAATGTGTTTTTCCTATTGAATACATTCAGTTTTTGCTGTTTCTACTAAGAACGAAATTTTATAGGCATATATTTTACAAATGATGTAACAAACTAATACTGATTAAACTTTACATAACCACAGGAAAAGGGTGTAGAAGATATAATCAAAAACGTATTCCTTCCGTGGTATAACGCCTACAGATTCCTAATCCAAAATGTACTTAGGTATTAATTGTTTGTGTGAGATATTAAATAATATATTTGGTTGTAAACTTATAATGTTGTTCTTTGCTGGTTTACATCAATATTTTTTTTTTTTACAAAATATTAGTTTAACCTTTGAAATATTTATTACCTTTAATAAGGTAAATTAATAATTTTAAAATTCTTGATCTGTTTTTTAGTTATTACTTTTAAAACTTTTTGTTTAATATTTATTGCTAGAGTTAGTTTACTGATAATTATAAGGTCAACTTTAAAATTTCAAGCTTGTAATAGTTTTGGTACTTGATAAACCTGATTTTCCAGATACGAAAAAGAAACAGGAAACAAATTAGAATTCAGCGATGAAGATAAATTTGATGTGGAAAATGTAATGGATAAATGGATTCTTTCCTATACCCAATCACTAGTTGAATTTGTGCAGCAAGAAATGAGAGGTATTTAGATTATAATTAACAAAACCATATTTTTTTATTTGAGATAATAAAGCTCTTACTACAAAGTTAAGTAGTAGTTAATAAAATTATAAAAATACTACAGATTTACTTATAATTTAATTTTATATAGATTATAAAGTTGCACAGAGAATTTTGACAATTATAAATTAAGATATTAATACTTAACACTTATAAACATAAGTATTCAAAACTAACTTTCTACTTTGATAACATTCCTTGGTAATTTTAATCACTAAAATAATACTTTAATTTATTTTATAATTTGATTTTAAAAGTATTAACCAATAGTGTATACCGGATCGTTAGAATATGATTTATCTTGTTGTAACTATTATTTAACTGTAAACTTAGTAATTGTAATTTATTTAAGTTATTTCATTAGTTACTTAATTTTGTTTTTCTAGCATACAAGTTGTACACCGTAACGCCCAAGTTGGTGAAATTCATTGAAACGCTTACTAACTGGTACGTGAGAATGAACAGAAACAGGTTGAAATCTAACAGCAAAGACGGTAAAGACGCTCTACAAGTTCTTTTCACCGTGGTATTCACCATGTGCAAATTGATGGTTTGTAAATTTCTTTGATGGAAATATTTTTCAAGACAATGTTTTGTTCATTTTATAAGTACTTATAGAATTAAGATTATAAAAAAAGTTAAAATTTTTATTTATATAACGTAAATGTTATAATAAATAGTCAATTAGATTTAACAAAGTTGTTGTATTTTTAGGAAAAGAAAATGATAATATACAGAAAAAATAGTATTTTTATGAATTTAATTCCAATTTAAAATTAGGCTCCATTTACTCCTTTCCTTACCGAGCACATGTATCAAAACTTGAAGAATATGATGTCATCTTACAAAGATGACAAAAACAAACAATCTATTCATTACCTAATGCAACCTGAGTCTAATGAAAACTTGATCAATGAAGAAGTTGAAAAATCCATGGAAGCCATGCAAAATGTTGTTGAGCTTGCCAGATATATTCGCGACAACAAAAACCTTCCTCAAAAAGTAGTTAAATTTATATATTTATATATTTTTTTAAAGTAAAACCTTAAAAGTAAGTAATTATGCCAATTTAGCAAGGTAAAATACTAAATTAAAATTAGTGCTTAGTGCCTGATGTATACATACTAATTTTGTCTACTTAATTAATTTAAAATCATTAGGGTAAGTATCTATGTTTGAAGTATTTTTTTAAATTAAGAAAATGTGTTGTCTTATGTTTTAGTTCAACACTTTTATTAAGTACAATTTCTTGTTAGACAAACTTAGTTTTGATTATAAATACTTAAAACTACATCTGTTATTTTATCAGTACCCAGCTCCCGAACTTGTCATCATTCACAAAGACGCTGATTATTTGAAGCGTGTGGAATCATTGAAGGAGTATGTGCAAGAAGAAGTGAATGTAAAGGAAGTCACCTTCACTAGTGACAAGACCAAGTACGGTGCAATGGTAAAAGCAGAACCTGATCATTTGCTGCTTGGTAAAAGACTTAAAGGTAAAATTATCTACAATTAACTTTTATTAACTTGTACAACATGATGTACTGTCAGGTATAACGCTAACTAATCTTTAAGAAGTTTAAAATTATGTTGCTTTGATTTTATCTTATTTCACAAAAATTAATATCTTGACAGATCTTTCACTAATATATAATAACATTCCTGTAATTTCAAACTCTGTTTATTCAAATTTATACAGACTAGCTTTAGTATAATGATCAGTTTGTATAAATATCTTGTCATTTTTATATGCTTAAACATTTGTTTATCAAATATAAAACTGCTATAGAACACTGGCTATATAAAATGTTTAATATTTTTCTAATTTCTAAGGCGATTTCCGCAAAGTGATGAAGAGGATCCAGGCTATGACGTCAGCAGAGTGTGAGAAAGTGTTGGAAGACGGAAAATGTGTTATAGAAGGCCATGACATTGAGAAAAACGAAATAAGATTTATCTATTACTTGGACAGTGAAAATGACGATAACAGCCAGTTAGTTCAAAGAGCACTTTTATCTCCCAGAAAAGCAGATTATTATCTGTTATTATAACAGTACTTTTTTCTTTAATCTATTGTATAAGCCCTTTCACATTAATAGTTAAGCTTTTATTGCAACATAACTAAGAAAAATTGTCTCAACCAACATGTTTTAAACTGTAAAAGATTGTACTTAATATGAATAATATTAGTTTGTTGTGTTAAAAGTATGTAATTAATTTTTAACAACTTTTTCCAGATACGTGGCTAAATCGGACAATAAAGTTTTGGTTCTACTCAATTTGAAGCTTACAAACGAAATGATTGAAGAAGGCTTGAGCAGAGAGGTTGTAAACAGAGTGCAGAAACTAAGAAAGAAGGTAATTTTTATTAATTATTTTATTTATTAAAGTTAACTTAATTCCAACAATTTACTATCCAGGCATCTTTAGTAGCCACCGACGAGGCCACTGTTTATTATGAATTTGTTGATGAGGCTGGATTCAACAATGACTTGATGAAAAAAGTCGTTCACAATAATGAAGCTAAAATTTCCCAGCAAACTAAGACTGGTGTGAAACAAATGCCATCATATAAACTGGCTGAAGTTGTTACTCATGAAACCAGCGACATTAAGTTTGAAGTTAGTTAAGCAGATTTTTAATATTTGTTTTTTTTGAAGAAAGTGTATAAAGATTTTTACTGAGTTAAATAGAAAAATTTTCGAAAGTACTTCAGCTATTTTTTCTTAATTTAAGTAGTCTTTTAAATAAAATACCAGTTTAAACTAAGAAAAAAGCTTAGGTATGTTCGTTAAAACTTCACGAGCTGATTTTAAACTTAACAGAATATTTAATAGTACGAATATTTGATAAATATTGCAGCACAACAAAGCTGATGTCAAAGCTCGTTTGAAGTTGACTCTTGCAATGGGGAAATTACCCAAAAATGAAATTAACAAACCAGTTTGCTCATTTGTTCAAGTTTGCAGAAAAGGTAAAATTAATAACTTGTATGTCAATAGTATTGTACTTTGTTGTAATCAATATTTTTTTACAGTTTTTTAGACAATATATTAATCTTATTGTGTAGTATTCATAACATTAAAAGGGTATATACTTTAAAAACAAAATACAATTCTTGACCTCATTGTTTGTAAAATATAAGCATCATAACTATCAGAACTTTGATTAAACCTACCTAGTTTTATTACCTTCAACTTTCAATTTTAAGTTTATTACTACTAGTTTTAAACGTAGGCAAATTTAAAAAACTACTTTACCTATACTCTTTTCCTTTTCACCTTACATTTATCTATTATCTGGAAATACTAGAGTTTAATCTATATCCCAATATAAATAGAAAACTTTTGGTCCCCTAAATCTGAACTTATTTTCAATTGCTCTAAAAGTCCCTGTGTAAATAAACGTAAATAACTTTCATCAAAAAGTGTCACCGTGTATTTTTTACTTAATCCATACTAAAAAAATGTATTTTACCCTATTGATTTTAAGCAACAAAATTAAGGGCATAGGGGGGGAGGTCCACCTTGATTTTTACAAGTTGATTTATTTTATAGAGTTTTATCTGAGCTATCAGACAGTTTTAACCGCTTGAAAAAACTCAAAGTAAGTCGGTGACCTCAATAGGTTCCTAATGGAAGGCGCAAACTAAAAACGCGAAAAAAGACCATTTCACTAAAAATTTATATCCTCCTTCATTTTTTAAGCAATATTCTTCAAATATTTTTACAATTGACAGTGTATTATTAAATTCTTAAAAGATAAATGCAGGATTTTTTTTAAATTTTGTAAAGTATTTTTTTTTTTGTTTTTTTGATCTAAAATTTCAACATTCAAAGTCTTTTAAACTATAAAAGGAACGTTTCCTGAAAGTTTAAGGTCTCTAACTCAAAAAATGAAGGAGAAGATAAATTGTTAGGGATTTAAAAAAATTCCGAGAAAATTAACCCCGAAAAATTTGCGGTCCATATGTTTGTAATAGAAACTTTTTATTAAAATAACAATATCTCAAAAGTTAAATAAGATTTACTAATTCCATAAAAACTGGCTTGTAGTTTGTACTTCAAGCTTTCATATAAGATCCAATGTTATTTTTAGTAAAAAAATGTCGGACCTCCCCCTCCCCCTTATGGCCTTAAATGAACATTTTTACTATCTCACTTTTTTTAATTAATTGATTTATAAAATAGAAATTTATTTTATTTTACTTTTTATACTTAAATTTAAATTCGTGTCTAGTCATATTGTAAGAAAGTTTTCATGCAAACTTTTAATATTTATAAAAAATTAACCGGTTAAAGTAAAAATTCTAAATTTCAAGGTTAACTTGAACGTATTTTTGTTAAGTTTATTGACTTGTAAATTTTCTTTTAACTTAATTCTTAAGTGGTTTTATCAAATACAGAAAGGTGTACAGTTTTCTTGGAAAATCCGAAAACCAAGAAAACCGTAAACTCAGTGGATGAGCTTAATTTACTCTCATGTAAATACATGGATCTTAACTCGGATGAGAATAAACTCGTATGTTGTGGTCAGTAAATTTTTTATTGAAAATTCAGCAAAGAAAAACATTTTAATAATTTTATCAACTTTATAGAAGGTGACGTCAGTAGTTTGGCAGGAAAAGTGTTGAATTTTGCTGGTGATTCTGCGTCATCGAAACCCACAGATTTCAATTACGTCAATGTCTTTTCATTGTCACACCGATGTAAGTTACATTGATAAGCTTGTTTTGTTTGTTTGTCAAAAAAGTGTTCTCAAGTTTTATTAACTTTTCATCAAATGGATAGTTGTATTTTTTTGTTTCAAGTCCAATTAATAAGCCTCTGAATTAAGAAAAATCTTAGATTTAAAGGTGAGCTAAACAAATATATATGTATATATTAAATAATTTTTTCAGTAATATAGAAAAAAAGTTATAGGTATCGTATTTTTCTTTTTTTTTTCTTCAAGGGAATAAGTTTATTATAATTACATTTACAATGAGACGTCTATTAAAATTAAGTATAACATAAAATTTTTGTGTTTTTTTAATTTAAATGTAAGACCTAATAAGAAAATATTGAAATTTTTTACAGCTGCCGGATGTCTTCAAATGGTGCCTGGAATGAATTTGAAAAAAGAAGTGGCACTTTTGTTTGCTGAAGACGAAAAAAGTTGTACTTTGTACCAAAATGAGTCTCTTAGTGAAGGTTTGTTTTGAATTATATCTATAACAGTTTAACTTGATATGAATAAGCACAAATTTGTATTTATATTATACAAACTTTCTTTTGATGTGTTGTAAGGTTAATTTTGAATACCTGTCTTTATTGCACTTAGATCAGCAATTCTTAACCTGGGGTAAATTTACTCCGGAGGTAAATTATCTTGTTTTAAGAGGTAGATTTTCTTTTTTACAAGTTATGTTTATTAATGTTTATTAGTTGTTTTTTTACTTTATCATTTCATATTTAACTTAAATTTTATTTAAGATAAATAAAATCTTTAAATTTCACCGTTTTTTATATTTGATAAGCTTAAAGTTCAAAAATTATGGTTTTTTTCATCAAAATTAAACACTATTTTGTATATTGGAGGTAAATTTGTTAACAACCTTCCAGAAAGGGATATAACAAGAAAAAAAGGTTAAGAACCGCTGACTTAGATTATAACTATTTTTAAAATTTTCTTTTATAGAAAGCAACAAATAATTATTACAACAGAGTACGATGCTAGAAAATTAAAGTCAAAGGATTCAGTGTACTGCATCTTCTAATTTATTATTTAGTCAAAGTATTAATGATTTTAGGTGGAGATAGCTTATTATAAATAGCTAATTAACTTTAAATGAATTATTTATACTCTATTTTCTCAGTTTTAGTATTTGACATTATTATGTTAATCAACTGTAGTATTTATTCATTTTGTACACAAAAACAGTTTTAGTTTTAATTTATTTCTTGCTAGGTAACTTTTTGTTTGGTTTTATTGAAAATAAACTATTTTCCATCCTTACTTTTTGTTTCCAGCTTATCAGTTTTAAAAGATTTATGAAGTTAAAGTTTCCTTCTTTAATAATATATATCTATTCATAAAGTTTTAAGCTTTTTTAACCCACAATAATCTTCTTTCTTAAATTTTTACCTTTTATTAAAGAGTTTAACAGTAAGTAAATATGTTTAAAGTGTCAAAAAGAAGATTAGTTAAGTAATTTGAAGTTATGTAATTAAGTTTTTATATATATAATTTGGTTGGTACACCTTGGTGAAAGTAATAAAACACCTCAGCAGTTATTTTTATGTCGCGGGCAGAAGTTATTCAAGATACTTTTATCAATCGTTATAAAAAATTATACAATGAATATAAAAGAATAATCATAAGTATAGCATCAGAAAATAGGAATTTCAAAATTAAGAGCTCCATTATAAGCTTAAAAAACAATTTTTGGTTATAAAAAATTATTTAAGACAAGTTTATCAATCATAAAAAGTTAGACCATGAACATGATAAATTAATCATTAGTATAGCACTAGAAAATATTAATTTTAAGTTCAAAAAACAATTTTTGGTTAAAAAAATAGTACCACACGGTACATTTTTTACTTTGAAAGCCGCATTTGAACTGAGGGCCCTAGCTTTGAATTTTGAACAATTAAATTTTGTAAAAATAATGTTTTTAACGTTTTAAACAACTGTACTTGTTAATAGCTTGCTTAAAAATCATAGTTATAGTATGCTGCATGTTCGAAAGTATTACTAAACTGTAAATCTTAAAAATAAACTTTACTATATTTAATTACATTTAATTGTACAGTGGAAGTTCGTTGTACTATAAACGTCACTATATAAAAACCGGTCAAAATGCAAAACATTTAGTTAGATCAGGGGTGGGCAACCTTTTTTTGCTCGCGGGCCGCATTACAAATAAAAAATCTTCGTGGGCAGTGTTTATTTAAATAAAATTCTAGTAATTAATAGAAAATCATTACTTGAGATCAAAATTGTGATAAATTAATCAATAGTAGAGCCTTGGTGAAGAGTATTTTTTGAAGTAAGAGCCTAACTGTAAGATTTTATCACAAAATCTAAAAATTGTTTGTATTAAAAATGTATACTTATGGCCATAAAGTAGTTCGTGAGCCGAATATTTTGACTTTGAGGGCCGCAGTTTGCCGACCCATAAGTTAGATTGACCCTGAAAGGCAAATCAATATTTTAGAGGTATTAAAAACATCACAACTGGAAACCCATACGAAAACGGTCCAACATCAAAAAATAGTATCAGTTGTGGTTAAACCTTGAAAAATATAAGTGTAAGCAACTAGAAAATTATCAAAATATTATAATGCTTTACAAATATTCCTTATATCAAATACCAAGTTTCATAAAAAAAAATTATGCTAGTGTGAGCGGCTCTAAATTAAACACTAAAACTAAAAGATGTTTAAATTTAAGTTTTTAATCATTTATTAATGTTCACCAACACAAAAATCATTTAACCGTGCCTTAGTAAAAAAATGAATTGAATTAATCACTTTTTAAAGGTATAAAATATAGAAAACATCATTTATTTTTGTAAATATTCAAAAAAAAGTTTGCATTATGGTTTTTAAGTTCCTAACAACTCATTTATTTAAATTTTTTGTTATTCTCTCTAACTGTGATTACCTAAGTCTTTAAATTGTTAAAGTTTTGTTATGCTTCAGTATGTACCTAATTTAGAAAGAAAGGCAAACTTATAAGTAAAATTGTTTTTTGTCAGAAATTTTGTTTTAAATTACTTAAATAATAGACTTATCATATATACAAAAGTATTTTACAAAAAAAAAAACTGTTTTAATGCCAGACTTCATTCAAGCTCTAAGTACTGCTTTAAGAAATATTAGTTTCGTAAGATGCCTTTTTCATACATAAAACTTATGACCTTAAACAACTTGAGGAAATCTATTTAGCAAAGTTTTATATCAATTTTATTTTTGTAATATAAGGTTTGTCAACATTACCTTTATTGCAATCTCTCTCTTTTAGTTTTGTCACTCCGTGTATTCTTGTTTTAATAGATAAAAATATTTTTTTATAGAATGCTTGTCAACTTATATATTAAAATAAAAAACTATAAATAAATCTTATTTATGAAAATTATAAAGTGTTACAAATATTGAACTAAACCTTTTTATTTGAAAATAGTCTTTTAGCGTTGGTTAACTCAGTATTAATAAATAATATAACTAATAATTAGTGTCTTCTAAGATATAGAACTAAAACAAATGTTGTTAATAGTTATATAAGTAGGAACTATATTTTTATACAAATTTTATAGATTTAAATGTTCATGTTAAAAAAATTGTTGTTAGTAATTTTACAAATACTATTATAAAAATTAAAAGCCTTTTTTATCGAATAAATGTCAGCTAGACTTTTTCGAAGACGTTTTTCAATACATGAATAGTTAGCAATTTTTTTAATCATGAATAATGGCTCACAAAGTTAAAGAAAAAATATGTTTAAACACCTAAAATTAATTTTTGGACTAAAAGTTTCTGCAACATTTCAACTAAAATTGATAATATTTCAAGGTAATGGTTCATTTGACTTAGCTGTAAATTATTTAAGCAAGGTAAACTACAACAATGTACAGTAGATATTAGGAAAATTTCAAACTAACAAAGTGATAATACCTTAAAAAGACTTTGTTTTGTTTTATTATAACTGCTTGTTATTTTACTAAACATATGTTAAGAATTTTTACGGTAATTACAAAATACTAAATTAGGTACTTTTTGTTATCTAATGTTTTTTTCAGCAACTTTTTTATTCTTTTCAAAGTCTTTTGTGCTATAAATAATATAGCGTTCTTTAAATTTATAAGTAAGATCTAAACTATAATTTATTACTAAATACAATGTCGACTAAGTGTTAAACGACAAAATAAACTTTAAATAGTTGAATTATAGTAGTAGACATTTAAGTAAGATCTATAAAAATAGTAAATCTTTCACATTTGGATAAGTATATGAGAGCTTGTGATATTATCGAAATTTATTGTAAACAAATTTTGTGAGCTTTTCTCACGGCATATGAGGTCCAGGCTTTAGCTTTGATGAATTTCAATGATATTATCTATGATCTTACCGCCAAAAAGCGTGTCAGCTGTGTTGTTGTTGGATGTTTAACGTTGCACTGTTATTACGTAACAAAACGACACTGATAGTTTTAGCAAACTGTAGCGTTGTGGTAAAGTATTTTTAATTTTTGTAGTTTGACAACAACAACAATAACAACAACAACAGCTTTCTTCAGTTACAACTGACTGATGAGTTTTGATGAGAACGAAACCTAAATCTCAGTTTACCGAGAGCTTGTAGTCTAATAATCCAAATGGTATTGTCAACTTCTTTTATATAAATTTTAAGCTGTTTTCTTGGTCAAGGTTTTCGCTCTTAAGACTTTCGCCGATTTTCTTTTAAAAATCTAGCTAGATCTGAAAAATTTAAAGTTTTTATAACCATTTAATGAATAAAAAGAAAACATATATTTAAAAAATTTTAAGTATGCTTCGTTATTTTGTTCTAGATAAAAATAAAATACTGCCTCTTTTAATAATTCTACTACTTACGGTTTTATTTTAAAACGGATTATAATAATTTAGTATTATATTCCTAGGCGCACTAAGAGTCCAAATATTTGGAATTTTTAATATAGTTAAGAATAATAATTGCAATAAATAATTCATCCAAAGCAGATTTAAGTTCTTTACTTGTTGTTCTTATAAACATTTGTGTTTTTTTAACACAATTTGTAAATTTAACTGATTATTTTTTTCTAATTCAAAGTCAGAATCTATAGTTTTACTTAGTAGCTAAGACATTATTAATAGTGTTGTTCAAAAATTTGCAAATCTTATCATTCAAGTTTTTTCACTTATCTAATTACAAATCTATTTTACAGTACTATTTAATATTTTAATATGTTTCTTAGTTGAACAATAAAGACTTTTCAATTTGTGTACGCATAAAAAAAACGAATAATTAAAGTTTTGTTCAAAATAAAACAATCTTTCCTAAAATTCTCTAAATAAAATACTGACAAAGTTATCAAACGTAGACCTAGTAACCTAACCTAAGGGCACTAGTAACAAAATTTTAAGACTAAGAACCCTGTAGACCAGGGTTTTACAAACTTTTTTTCTCAAATTGCCCATTTCAAGAAATTAGAAAATATATAGCCCCCTCCAACAAGACTACTGAAAAAATACCTAAGACCTTTCTTTTTTTTGCTTTTCATCTGCAACTTAGAAATACCTAGTTCAAGTTTCAAAATTACTAATAAACACACCTAAGACACTTTTTTTTCGTCCATTTTGGCACCAAATCGCCCAAAATTTTAAAACTGCCCCTTTAAGCCCATTTACTAAATCTTTCCCTCAACTTACTAAAATCGTCCCATGGGGCTATACCGCCCACTTTGGGAAACCTGCTGTAGATACTTTAATTTTTTCTACTTCTTGTTCCACTCCTTCTTTTTCTCTTTTTTAATCCCCTAATACATCTTTTAACTTAAATAATGATATTTTGATTAAAACAGTTTCCCAGCGCACTAGCAACTAAACTTTAGAAGCTCAGAGTCAGAACCCTGTAGAACCTTTGTTGCTCTTGATGTTTTTCTTAACTTCTTAAGTTTCCATTATAGTATGGTTGAAACTATTTGATTTGTTGTAAAAAAATTTTAGCTAATTCGAAAAAAAACTTTTTTCAACAGTCATAAATTTACAAACACACAATCAACAATATTTTGTAAACAGAGTAGAAAAAAGTTGTTACTTTTTTTTTGAAATAATTTTTTTTTTACTCAAAATAAAAAGTCAATTTTACCAGAGAAAATTTACTATTAAGTTCACATTGAACTCAGAAAAATTTGAATCTGGGGGACAACATAGATTTAAAATAAGTTTGTTTTTGCTTTTTTGTATAGTCCTTCCTTGTATGGAACCTAATGAACTGTTTTTCTATGTACCTAATTATCTAAAAAATTAATTGAGAATTAAAAACTGAAAAGCAACTGCTAGCTAAGTCAAAGATCAACTTGTAATAAAACAAGGTACACCCAACCTTTTCTCCCTATGTTATAAAAATTGAATATACATGTTTTTTTGATTTTAGTTTCAGTGTAGTTTGAAATATATTTCACTTTAGTGATTGCACAATAGTGGTTTATTGAACAAAAACGAAAAAAATTGCTCAAAATTTTTTGGTTTAAGGACTTGGATACGCAAAAAGACCTCTCAGTCATCGAATTGCATACACAACTTAATCAAAATTATAATGAGCTAATAATGAAAAAAACTTGAAAGTAAATTTAAACTCTAAAACGAAAATATTTATAAAAATTAAAGAATTTTTATACACACATGTATCTAATATTATACACACATAAAATATATATTGAACTCTACGTTAAAAGTTAAAGTTTCTATCTGAAATGTTTTTAATTTTTAAATTTATCAATTATTTTAGCAAATAATTTAACCTTTTATATGATTTTAAAAAATAAAAAATAAATAAACAAACTTGAAGTTTTTTTTTAAGTATGTTTAAGAATAGTTTTAATTTGACTTTGTAGACTTAAAATTTGTCAGTTCTATCTGAACTCCCGAGCTATTTTATTTAATAAAGATACTTTGCAAGGGAATACCAGTTTCACTGCTGTTCCATTTAGTTGAATATCAAATGTTATAAAATCAGTCAACCAGAAAACAAGTTTACATTTTTAAGATATAGCAGATAAATCAGTCAAAGTGTAATTGCAGTGATATTCTAGTCAAGACCTTCCAGGTGTAGTTCCGGAACATAAAATATTTGTTTTTATATTGTTTATTGCAAAGTTCTTTTTAAAGTTAAGTTTATTACTTAAATTGATTTACTGATTTTAATTCTAAGTGTTTAATTTTTTATTCAACTGTACACTCATAAGTATGTTCTAGTTAGATTTAATTTGTTGTTTTTACACAACTTTTATATGTTTTCTATAGTATGATGTTCTTTATTTTTTAGTGTTTGATATGTTCTTTAGTACAAAATACAACCACCAAAAGTCATGCCTAGTTTTTATAACTAGTATAGAACAAGGGTGTGTCTACACTTTTTTTACTGGGGTTGCACAATATTTTGTTATTGTAACCTGCCACCTAGGTACGCAATTCTAGGTATGTACTTTTTAGCCGAAAAAACCTGTATTCAACTTGTTTTTTTTACTTGAAGTTAAAAATCTAACCTAAATTTTAACAAAAGTATTACTAATTTCTAAATAACTAGTAATACAGTAAATTTAAACTATAAAACCAAAAAAAAAATTTGAAGCTACATATTGTACATCAAATTCTATTAAATCAAAATAATTAAAATTGTAACAAACTTACAAAAAAAAAATTATTTAAAAGTCCAAGATGTACTTGGATGATGATCTTTTAATTTTTATTTTCTGTAGGTTTAAATATCTTTTGTGATAAAACTAGTTGTTTTTTGTATTATACTTTTAAAAAGGTGAAATTTCACTTGAAAAAAGTATTAGTTAAACTTATACAAAATCATAAAAGTTTATTTACATGATATTAAATGTGTAGCCTGATTGTGTAAGAGTCCTAATGATAGTTTTAAAAATGTTTGGATAAATGGTTTCAAATCAAACCATGTGGTCAATTAATATACAAAAAGAAAACTTATAAAACTTAATAAGAATAATATTTATATAATATCAAATGTTAATTACCTGATTGTAATGGGGACTAATGTTGGTTTTGTAAACTCAAGTTGAACATTATAAGATTCAAACCAAGTGGTTGACAAATATATACATGAAAAGGCACTAAGTTAAATAAAATTTTAAAGAAAATATTGAACTTTTAGGAAATTAATGTCCTGGTCAACTTGTTAAAATGACATAGTCAGTTTTTAGTTGATTATAAGAATCAAAATTTTTAAATAATTATGTATGTCTTGACCTTTCAATATTCAACTAAATTTTCATTTGCTATGTAGTTTAATATTAAATGGTTTGCTAAACAAAAATTTATATCATACAATAAAATAAGTTTAGTTAAACTTTAGTAATTACATTAAACATTTTTGAAGTAAAAATAAACTTACTAGTTCTTAAACAATGCATAATTACTATTTATTTACATTGAATAGCTTTTTGTATTATGTCTTAGATTACAAAATTAAAACTTAGATTTTATAATGGAAATTTTAAGAAACTTGGTATATAGTTTCCCAGATCAAAAGTAAAACTTTGGTATACTACTTATTTGTGAAAACACAAAAAAATTTTAATTTGAAGTTTGTTTCAGCTGCCTTCAAGTGAAGCTTATTGTGTAACTTTCCAGTTATGATCTTTCTTATGTAACAAATTTATTATTCTTTGTTTAAAAATTTAGCAAATAAGTAAAACTAAGTTTATAAACAACATTTTTTATAAATAATTTAAGCTTCTTTTCTTTCTTCTTTTTCAGGGGGTGTACAGGAAACCAGTCAAATCACGCCTCTGGCATAGAATACATTTAGTTGTCATTTAGTTCTAAGTTAAGTTTAAAATTAAGTATGGTTTTTAGTGTGCTTGTACAATAAACTATAACATTACATGGAGTCCTCCAGGTAAAGAAACAATAGTCTTTTAGGTGGGTAGCTGTAAAATTTGCACGAGCGTACAAAATTGCACGATGGGACAAAATTGCACGAGTCACTTTTGCACCGATACATTTTTGCACGGGTTAAGTTTTTTTTTATATCATTAAAAAAAATAACTTTAATTTTTTTAAAAGTTATTTTAAACTATCACTGTTACCCATAACCCTCAGTCGGTAAATTTAATTAATTAATTTTTATTTTTTTTTATTTTTTTTATTATTGTTGCTGTTACCCCTCACCCTTGGTCGGTAATTTTTTTAAAATAATTTTTTTATTATATTAATTTTATTAGTTGTTTTTTTAACTATCACTATATTTATTTCTCTCTTTTTTATTTATATTTATTACTCTCATGCAAAAGTATAACTCGTGCAAATTTGGCTCCGTGTAATTTTGTTCTTGTTCAACTTAGTAACATCGTGCAATTTAGACCCGTTCTCTTTTTAGGTAGCAGTTAAAAATTTTTAAAAATAGCTGACACTAATAATTTAAATTTCTATTTGTACTAGTTAAATTTATGATTTGGTAGTTTTAGAAATTGAAAAAACAAATAAATTTCTCAGCTTATAAGCAAGATATAAGTTAAACTTGTGAACTTTACATTTTATATGAAATTTTTTTCAAGTTCAGTATTTTTTGCACATCTCAGGTTTTTTTTTTCAAATTCTCAGGCTATTATCTATGACATAAAAATAAGTTTTTCAAGAATATTAAGTTCTTTAGTTATTTTTAACTTATTTTAAGTACTTAGTCTTAAATGACAGTGTTTCTTTGTTTTTCAGTTTCTTGTTTTCACTTATATTTTTTTAATATTTTCCTAATCTCAGGCTGGCTTTTGATCTTTCAGCTTGACTTTTTCGCACCTTTTAGTGACAGATGTGTGGCAGCTGATAAAATATTAACAGTACTAATAGTTCATAAAAATGAAAAGTTGAAATTCTAAAACAAGTTTCATGGATGTGTTTAAAAGTTTGTATTTTGTATACAATAAAGATTTAAACCTAAATTAAATGTTGTTATTATTATTTTTGTTACTTTCATCCATTTTTTATTTTTTTAGTAACAAAGAAATGCTACAGCAAAATATTTGACATTTTTAATTTTAATTTATTTTATTAGAAGCTGCTTAATGCTATTTTGCTAAAAAAATGGTAACTTTGCTATCCCACTTTAAAAAGCCAAGAGCAGCCTTTCGGATTCGCATTGAAAGCGATTTGTAGGTAATGGTTTTTCGATTTGATTTCCGTGATTGCCCCTTCAAACAGCTTACAAACGATCATCCTTCTTTATTTCCAACTCTCTTTTTTTAATTTATAATTGTCGCCACCTTACTAGTTATTTAAAAAAAAACGTCCCTTTTTAAGATAAAATGTATTTATAAAATATATCTAAGCACGTGTTTATATTTTATGGTAATAACAAGCATTGATTTAGTTAGGCAAAATAACACAACTTTGTTTTTAATTTTTAAATTGTAAACAATTTTAATTAATTGTTGACAAAATTATGATTTTGTATAAATCATGTTAAGTTATTTATAACTTATTATTGTATCATACGATAGTTTTCTTACATATTTTTAAGATCAAAAACTTTTTTATATATCAAAGTTTACACTTTTACAACCAATAAAAGCATTTAAATGTAACTCTATGTTGTGGCATGACTTTTTAATCTTAACAAACTATCAAGAGTAGAAAATCAAATTTAAATCTTTTTAGGTTTGTAAAATGTTATCTAACAAATTAGAAAATAAGAAGAAACCAAGAAAAGTCTCATTTGGTTCTAAAAATTCAAAGGTGTATACTAAATACTTTACTGAGTTTGAACAAACTGATTTTGAAGAAAAAATGAAAGTTTTTCTAAACTCCAAATTGTTTGTGAAGAACTTTCACCCAAACTCGAACAAAGCACATTTGAAGAAGATAGAAAAACTATTAAAGTATTTAAAAGTTATGCAATAAATAATTTTAATGGAGCCTCTTTGGAAAAACTGTCGGAATTTGACAAAACATGTAAGTTAAAAGAGATAAATTTTAGAGTATTTCTACAGCTTTCGTAGTTTGTAGTTTTTGAATAAAAACTTTAGTTTACTGGGTACGAAACGTTCACACGCATTTCATTTTGTTTTCTTTTTTGTTATTGTATTGATATTCGTTGTTTCATTATTTGCTTAATACCAGGGTCAAATAAATAGACTTTATTACTAATTGAAAAAACTTGTTTGTTTTTTAACATAAGAAAATGATGTTATTTCAATT
The DNA here is from genome assembly GCF_965202585.1 of Thalia democratica. Classification (NCBI taxonomy): domain Eukaryota; kingdom Metazoa; phylum Chordata; class Thaliacea; order Salpida; family Salpidae; genus Thalia; species Thalia democratica. Next base: position 20,526,655 of record NC_139173.1, on the reverse strand, counting down.
TTCTAATGAGATTTTTACTGCTAACTTCAGGGTTGCCACTTTACCTGGAAAAACCTTGAAAAACCTGGAATTTGACAATTTTAGCAAAAACAACCTGGAAAAACCTGGAATTTGAGAAATTAAAAAGAAAAACCTGGAATTTTGAACAAAAATCACTAAAAAAACCTGGAAAAACCTTGAATTTTAACAATTTTCACATGTTTAGTAGTAAAATTTCAATTTGACTTATAAAAATCTAACATAAATAAAGTAGCTTCACAGTATCTTTTAAATGTTTTTATACTATTTAACACAGTTTATTATCTTCAACTTAATTTGAAACTAAAAATAGACCCAAAAATGCGTACTTTTAAAAACCTGGAAGAAATTTGGAAAAAACGAGTGGCAACCTTGTAACTTGATATTTTTTAAACTGTAAATTAATAACTTTTTCGGTAATAAAAACTTATATGTTAAGCTGAACCATCAAAGCAAAGTTTTACTTGTTTGAAATAAAATCATTATATACCAAAACAAGCAAAGGCAATTGTACTTTTATTTTAAACTAAATGATACTTTACCTTACTTTGAAAATATTTTTGTATTTTATTATTCATAAACATTTATATCAACCTAATATTAAAAATATGTTTTTTATGATCATTTTGATATTATAACTTTTTTATACAGTTAAATCATCTTTAATTTGTTGTTGCAATAAAAGTATAATAGATTTTGTAGTTATTATTAAAGTATTATGTAATTATAAGAATTAAGCTAAACAGACTATTACAATTTACTAACTTTATTTTATTTATATAAAAACCTGTTTTACTTGTTTAAATTGATAGTGTCTCTTAAAATAAAACTAAAGATAAAATACGCTTTTAAATGTGACTTTCATTTAATAATAATTGTAATCAAAAATAAACGAGTAAAAGCACTTTTCATTTTTATCAATCTTTTTCATAAGTTTAAACTAACTATAAATAATGCAAGGTAGCAAAACTGTACTAAAGTAATAATGACTGTTAATAAAACAAAACTGAACTGATTCTAAATACGATTGTATTTATAATATTAGAAAAAATATATAATATTATATAAACATAACAAATAATTATATTCAATACGAAGACAATTTTTATTTCTTTATTAAAGTTGAGATTGGTAAAACAGTTTCTATCATATTATTATGACATTTTGTAATGCATAAGCGACTCAAATTTTATTCATCCAAAAAGAAATAAAAGCAATAATTTATGTCGGTAATATGTAATTTAGAAGCGCATTTTGTTTTAGTTAGACGGGAGTCCTTTTGTTGATGTGACGGAAATCCCCCAATATTTGCTGAATCGGCATAAAAATATAATTTTTTTTTGTTTTAATTAGTTTTTAATATGTTTTGGTAAAGTGGGTTATGGTAAATGGTATAAAAAAAATATAAGTATTTTAGGTAAGGTGGATTAGGGTTAAGGGTATAAATATTAAAAAAAATATTGATAATTCAGCAAATATTACGGGAAATACCTTTGCTTTAAAATCGGACCCGTTAGACGGTAGTAAAAATAATGTGTTTTGACTACGTTTTTTTATTTTCATTTTTCTTTTTGTGTTTATATATAGTAAAAAAAATTGTTTTTTTACGGTTTACATATTGTTTTAAATATCTTCTAAATCCTTGTATATCTTATTCTTATAATTAAACTCCGTGTTTATAATTTTAGTCATAAAATTGTCATCAAACGCATTAGAAACGTTTCAACGATATTTTGACAAGACAGTTTAGGATTAAAATAAATAAATGTATACAATCATTAGTTTGTAACTAATAATTGTCTTCAAACTAAATACCAATTAGTAAAAAAAATCCTTAATAATCAAACTACAAGTTTTACTAAATGTGTCGGAAAAGTTCGGTTCGCGTGCAAGAACTAAATAATTTCGGAAATGTACTTTTCACATAAAAACAAACTTTAAAAGCATTAAATAAGACTGTGTAGAAAAACTTATAATTAGGCTCTTCGTTTTATATATATATCTGTTAATTTTTGTTTGTAATTAATTCCGTCCGCAAGAACTTGTATAAAAAAGTTGCTAGTAACTTTGTTCTAATAAATGACATTACCCGTCTAGTCTTAAATATTTTCTTAAATTTCATTACAACACAATGCGTGCAGATGTTTGGTTTTTTGAAACAGCTAAGGTTCCAAGAAAAAAAAAACGTAATTTGTCATTATTTTTTAGGTTATTAAATTAAGTCATTAATTCAGATGAGTAAAACATCTTTTTATAAAATAACTTTTTAGTTAAATTAATGTTTACTAAAGAAAAAAAAAGCACTCAAAGCATTTGGTAACAATACCTGGTGTAAAATAATTTGAAATTTTTAACCTTTCGGTTAATGATTTGCACATAAAGTTTAACATAATTGTCCAGGACTTTTTTAACGTGGGACTCGAAACCAACAACTGTTGGTTTAAGATTCCAACGCTCTACTGACTGAGAAAGCCGGGAAGATCTCTATAAATAATTATCATCATTAAACCATGTAACAATTATACTAAAGCTAATTAACTTTGTTTTGTACAAAATAAAAATATTTAACAGATAAATGTAAGTTACTTATTATGAAAGATATTTATAAACAATAATATTAATTAAATAAAAAAATTAACTAGTAAATGTTTAAATTTTAATTTTGTTGTGAAATAAGAGTATTAAAGAATTTAGAAGTTTGAAATGATGAGTTGTGAGGTATTAAAATATATTTTCAAGTAGATATTAAATTTTTATTTTACTACTAGTTTTTAGATTTTTTAAAGGGAAAATATTTATTTTTATTTTCACTTGCTTATTTTATCATTGTAACAGTCTAATATATTTTGATAGTTTGAATTTTGCCGTTTTATAATTTTTTAATTTTCTAAAATGTTTAAATGACATCATGCTATTTTGTATTGAAGACATTAACATTTACAGTTAGTAATAAAGTCTATTTATTTGACCCTGGTATTAAGCAGATAGTGAAAAAAACAAATAATATTAATACAAAAAGAAATAAATATCAAAATGAAATGCGTGTGGACATTTCTTACTCATTAACCAATTTTTTAGTAAACATAAGATTATAGTGTTTAATAAACGAGCATAAAGTTAATTTTATAGGCAAATTTATAAATTTTTCAAAAAACATAAAACTTTAATGTCAATTATTTTCCTTATCTTAAAAGCTATCTAAAAAATTTCTTTTTATCTTAGATAACGCACCTTTGTCTTTAATTAAAAAAAAAAACTTGGTTTGGGGTTTGAATTATTTCATGGGGTCCCTCCAAAAATAAAGGTTTTTTTTTTGTTTTTTCTATTAAAATTGCTTTATAACCAAAAATGATTATTTTTTTAATTTTTTTTTTTTGATTTCCCTTAGTTTGCATGTTATTTAAACTCTTAAATAATTATTTTATAAATAATGTTAATATCTTTTACGATTTGGCCCCAAAACAAAATGATGTATATTACACTATCATTTGCCTCGGCCATTTCCTAGATAAAAATTGATAAAAGGAAAAAAACAGTTAATAAGAATGTAAATTACAACAAATTTAATTGAATTATTATAGTTTAATTAAATTTGTTGTAATTTACATTCTTATTAACTGTTTTTTTTCCTTTTATCAATATTTTATCTAGGAAATGGCCAAGGCAAATGATAGTGTAATATACATCTTTTTGTTTTAGGGCCAAATCGTAAAAGATATTAACATTATTTATAAAATAACTATTTAAGAGTTTAAATAACATGCAAACTGAGGGAAATCAAAACAAAAAAAAAATTTTTTAAATCATTTTTGGTTATAAAGCAATTTTAATAGAAAAAACAAAAAAAAAAACCTTTATTTTTGGAGGGACCCCATGAAATAATTCAAACCCCAAACCAAATTTTTTTTTTCTTAAATTAAAGACAAAGGTGCGTTCTCTAAGATAAAAAAAAAATTTTTAGATAGCTTTTAAGATAAGGAAAATAATTGACATTAAAGTTTTATGTTTTTTGAAAAATTTATAAATTTGCCTATAAAATTAACTTTTTGCTCGTGTTTAATAACATCTAAATTTTTATACATCAGGTAATGAAAACTTCACTAACAAAAATATGATTGAACTTCTTAAATTTGCAAAACTGTTGAAATTAGCAACTATGAACAAGACAATAATTAGCTTGTTTAAAAATAAAATAAGCATATCTACACATAATGCCTGTTTCTATTATGAAGTTATTAAACAATGCAGTTCCAAAGAAACTAATTTACCTGTTATAAAGTACATTCAAAAATGGTTTAGCTTAACTGTAGAAAACAACAAACATCTCGACTTAAGTTATGACTCAATTGAAGATTTGTTATCCAATAGTGGATTAAAAGTATCCTCAGTAATTGAGATATTTAATGCTGCTGATTTTTGGATAAACCATGATCGAAAAAATAGAAGTGACCTCGCAATAAAACTAATCAATTTAGTTCGTCTACCCTTATTTTCATCTGCAGCTTTGGACTCATTGTTAAAAAAAGAAAACTCGTTTTCAAAATGCCTAAAATGTAAAGAGTGTCTTAATAAGGCAATTAATAGTAAATTGTTCAACGAGTTACCTAGTGATTTCAAAAACCGTTTTTTCAGGCAAGATAGTTTTTATATTACAGTATATAAAGAAAAAGGCTTAATATATAATTATTACGAAATATTCGAATCTAAAGGAAGTAGTACTAAAAAGATTGGCTTTTTTCGTCACAAATTTTTTGAGAAAGTTTTGGTTTTAGATGAAGTTTTTTACGTTTTAGGTTATTATTCAATAAAGAGTTATTCACTTTCAACAAAAAAATTGAAAGACTTATCTTATCTTCCGTCATACTATATAGCATTTTGTTCTTGTAGTTTCATGAGAAAACTTTACTTTTTTGGAGGTGTTTGTCCTCCTGAATCAACATCTTGCTTTGTCTATGACATAAAAACAAAAAAAATGGGGAAAAAAAGCAAATATGTTAGAAAATAGAAAACGTTCTGCTTGTGCGGTTTTTGAAGGAAAAATTGTAGTTTCTGGTGGATTTTATGAACAGGAATCAAAATCAGTTGAAGTTTATGACCACAGTGCTAATTCGTGGACAAAAATGTCAGACATACTGGAAAGAAGACATAATCATTCTTCTGTTAGCATTAAAAATAAATTGTATATGATTGGAGGAGGATCAGAGTTTTGTGAAGTTTTTGATAGTTTGTGTCAAAGTTTCACTTATGTCAAACCAAAATTGCCAATTTACAAACACTTGGGTGATCAAATACAATGCGTTACAATCAAAAACAAAATAGCTGTCTTTTACAGGTCTTCCCGTACATCAGCAGAACTTGACATTGAAAAAGAAGAATGGTCTAAAGAAACAAGCTTAGAATTTGGGTATAAACCAAAAGCTTTGTTTATTAACTAGAGTTTCAGAAATATATATTTATATTGTACTAGTTAGCAGTGTTTTTCTATTGTATTAGTTAAAAATTACTATCTTTTTTTACAGTCGTATTTAATAACAGGTGTTGTTTACAACAAATTATTTCATAGATAATGTACTACTTAAAGAACACTTAAACAAGATATATTTTCTGCTTTAATTAACTTAATTTTGAGATGTTCTTCATATCTGAAGTAATTTACTGAATTTGTTTATAAAACTGTTGTGGAAAAAGATCTTGTTTTTTTTTACTTAGTTTTTTGTTGTTTGCTTGTAAAGTATAATAAAATCTTTATGAGTTTATTTTAAAAATAAAGATTATTCATTGTTCTAAAATAAATTATTTCTTTTTCAAAATCTAATAATTTTCTTATGAACTTTAAAACGATTCGTATAGATTTTTTGAAAGAATCTAATGTGTTAACTATAGAGTTTAGAACAAATAAATAGAACACTGTAATCTATTCACTAATAGGAGACTGATAATTTATTATTTTTGAGAAAAACAATTACTCAGTTTCACCGCCGAGCGGATTTTCAAATTGTAAATCTGTAGTAAAATATTAATGGTAAAAATAGAAAAAATACTAAAAATTGGTTTGAGTTAATTTTTATACAAAAAAAATTAATAAATAAATTAATAATTATATTGATGCTAACAACTTTTAAAACTATTAAATTATAGTCCATAAACAAATACAATTAAACCATAGTATACAGTGGGATATTGATATCTAATGGATTTAAGAAAGACAAAACCTTTACAGAGTTAGAAATTATTGAGTAGTAGATAAATGTTATTAAACACATAGTTCTAATGATGAATTAATAATGTTTAAAATAAAGTCAGGGAGTAAAAATTAGAAAATTTATGAAAGCATTGTTGTTGTTGTTAACTCAGTTATATTATGATGACTAAGGATAAAATGGCTTTTTGTGGAAAATATATGATAAGCGAAACATAAAATGATGGTTAGATTTCAGATGTTAAATTTAAAAAACAAGATAAAATATATTTAGTTGAGAAAAAATTAAAAAAACTATAATCTACAAATATTTTAACTCAAAAAAAAGTTATACTAATTCAAGTTAAAATAAAAACAATAATAATAATTTACAACTGGAAATTGGTATGTTATAAAGCATGTTCAATTTATCTAATATCTAAATGAAATATATTTTACTAATAAACAGACTTGAAAAAGAGAAAAAAAAAAAAACAATTTAATTTGAGAATGGGAATACTATTATAATGCATGTACAAGTAATACAATTTCTTAATAGATGCATTTTTTTAGTTAACCTTTAATTAGCTTCTTGAAATTAGGTAAGAGTTATGTACCTGAATGCTGATAAATTTAATATTGCATAAAAACATTTTTTTAATCAATTTTTCGTTGTGTTAATTGTAAATTTATACCTTAAAAAGTTTTTTGAAAGTAGTGATACTTGGTTGTTATCTAAACATTGCTTTCTAAGTTAGTATTCCTGCACTTTAATCGTGAGCACGCAGCGCAACACTTAAATGCAGTGATAGAAGAATGACGGAGAAGAAGCAGCAGCGACACTGGTTAGCCGTTGATGAGAGAGAACGGTTCAGAGGATGTCGAGTGTGTGGTGAAGCGGCAGATGACGGAATGATGAATAAAAACTTAATAAGACGTAACTAATTCTAATAATTTAACTGTGTTTTGAAGTAATGATGTATACCAGTTTTTCAAAGTAAAAATTTTGATCTAGATACAAAGCAGCGATTAATTTTTTTTATTGAGTTAACATGTATTTTAATTTTTTGACTTTAATTTAACAAATAAAACGCAACAATAGAAACCCCTTGTAAGAACTTCAGTTGAAGGGCTAAACGAGATAAAATGTAACAAATATGCCCTTTGTTATAAAATTATATTTTAGTTTTTAGCCACTTTCGTTATGTGTTGCCAATTAATGTTTTTATTGTTTATAAAGTTATTGTTAATGTAAGCTGATTTTTATATAGTGCCAACCTTGTGTTTGAGAATTTATTCATTGGTGTTGTTACTTCATTAAAATATAAAACTATTTGAAAATTTAAAACTGGCTGTTTTAAATTTGTTGAATTTTTAATAATAAGTTTCTAGAGAGCTTCACACTTAAGGAGCTTTTATACAATTCTTTATACAATTATGACAAAAGTTAACTTGAGTTTATTACTTAACAATTGTTTTACGCTAGAGCGATGATCACAAGTAAAACAAAATACAATTATAACAAAAATCAAACGACAAAACAAAATCATATTATGAAAACAAAGGTAAATTAAGTCTTCAAATAAACTTTTGTAAAATGTCTACATTTTACCACCAATTCTGATCTCAAGTTTAAAAGTTTGTTGTTGTCTGCAAATGCAATGTCGAGTCGCTCCAAATTACAGAGGGTGCAAATTTTACTAGGCTTATTTTGGTTACTGCGATGAATAACCTCCCATTTTATCATTTTTCTCAAATCAGCGCTACTATTTTTGATTTTGTGAATAAATCTACTTAATCTTGTACTTTCTTTCTTTTTTACATTTCTAAAGGATTGTGTATGTTCGTAAAATCTACTTTTGAATTGTCTTCCAGTTGAACCAATGTAAATATGTTCCTTTTTGTTATGCATAACTGTTGCTGTATAAATGATTCCTTTAGTATGACATTCACCGTTAACTGGACAATTAGTTTTAACTAATTAAAAAAAAAGAATCACAATCACAACCAGAAATTACTTCAAAACTCAAATGAAACAACTGAAGAAAATTGCGAAATTTTGCAATTGTAGATCAAAAACTAATTGTCCAGTTAACGGTGAATGTCTTACTAAAGGAATCATTTATAAAACAACAGTAATGCATAACAAAAAGGAACATATTTACATTGGTTCAACTGGAATACAATTCAAAAGTAGATTTTACGAACATACGCAATCCTTTAGAAATGTAAAAAAGAAAGAAAGTACAAGATTAGGTAGATTTATTCACAAAATCAAAAATTGCAGCGCTGATTTGAGAAAAATGATAAAATAGGAGATTATTATTCGCAGTAACCAAAATAAGCCTAGTAAAATTTGCACCCTCTGTAATTTGGAGCGACTCGACATTGCATTTGCAGACAACAACAAACTTTTAAACTTGAGATCAGAATTGGTGGGAAAATGTAGACATTTTACAAAAGTTTATTTGAAGTCTTAATTTACTAAATTTAAGTTTAATTTACCTTTGTTTTCATTATGTAAGTTTGTTTTGTCGTTTGACTTTTGTTATAATTGTATTTTACGTTAATGATAATTTACCTTGCTGAAAATTACTAAAATTTAATTAATTAACTAATTACCTAATCAACTAACTACTTATCTAAAACTATATAAAATGATTGTCCGTTGCAACTTGTTAGTTTGGTTACTTTTTTACTTGTGATCATCGCTCTAGCGTGAAACAATTGTTAAGTAATAAACTCAATTTAACTTTTGTCATAATTGTTTTAAATTTAAAAAGTTTTACATTTAAATTAAAGTTGTAAAATAAAGTTTTTAAGACTATTAATCTATTTTATGTTTCCTTTTATTTAATATTTTATTTATTGAATATGGAGCAGGGAAATGTAGGTCAGGCCCCCAGCAACAAACGCTCTAAAATTTTGGCTATTAAAAAAATTAACAATAAAAATATGAGGAGTTTTAGCTCTCTATCCAAAAGTAATCCCTTAACACAGGCCAGGGTTACACAGCTAGGTTAAACTCCAAAAATAGATGGAATTTTGATGTATGATAAATAAATGTATACATCAGGGTTTCCCAAACTCATTTACTAAATCGCCCCCTTTTCAGAAATTTGAAAAAAAATCGCCTCCGTGATTTTATAAAAATTATTTTTTTCTCTTGAGGACGCACTTTTGAGCCAAAAAGTTGTATCTTAAATGTAATTTAGTCTGGAACTTCTTCTGCACACACTTTTGGGCTGTGTTAAAAGTAATTTACAGGGCTCAAAAAATAGTTTACAGTTATTTTCTACTAAGCCCAGTTAAATTCATTAAAATACTTAATTATTAAAAAGCCTTGTGTAATCCGTAATCATTTCTGTTTAAATATGAATTGTTTTGAAGTTAATGAAACTCTTAGGTTAGTGGTAGACATCTTTTGTAGTCAGCAAGTTATTTTTACTAATAAATTCTTTCTAGTGTCGACTTGTAAAAAAAATGTAAGCTTACTTGCGGGCTGCATAATTTAAAATACTAACATATAAGAAAATTAAAAAACTCGAGCAAAGTTGTAAGAAATTGATTTAGTATTATTGTGATCTAAAAAGTACTATTGTGAACTGAAAACCAAATTGAAAGCATATTTCAAAATATTAAGTATCAAAAAACTAAATTTTATTTGTTGTGCACAATTAGTTACCATTTGATTGGAGCTGGACCTTACGTTACCCATCTAAAATCTTAACTGAAACCTGACATTATAATAATCTCTTATACAACAAATTTCGGACATTTAGAAGTGAATGCTAAGTAACTTATTTAAGTCGCAAAATATACTTGAATTATTTAAAATTATAAAATTACTATACCATACGTCAAAAAATACATAAAAATGATTAGCTTATTTTACATATAATGAAAAAAATATCAAAACATAATTGCTGGTCTGTTTTGAGTAAGTTTGAAAGACTGGTTGATTATCTCACATGAAAAGTAGTTTTATTAATAGCTTTAATGCAGTAAAATTACTAATTTTAATGCTAAAATATTATATAAGCAAGTTAACTTTAAAGTTATTTTTTTTTTTTCAAACTTTTTAAACTATATGTTTCGTAGTAGAATACTATCAAACGGTATTTGACTTAGAATAACCTTTAAAAAACTAAAGTTTAATCTTAATTTTTTTTTTCTTTACTTAAATAAAAAAAATTAAAATTAAAGGTTATATATTCAATTTTGTGAACAGAAAGTAATCAATTAAAAAGCTTTTATTAGATTAAAACTTTGTTTTGTAACTGTAGCAGTCTTTTCGATGGCTTATTAAATTATGTTCAAAAATAAATTTGTTTTCTAGCTATCAACATACAATAATTTAACAGAGGAAAGTAGTGAAAAGCTAGGGTTTAAATATTGAAAAACAGCACATTTTAATTGCCAAAATATTTTGAATTAAGATAAAACAAAAAGCAGTTGTACTAACAGTTAAAATTTCCTTATTATACAGATTTTTTTACAATAATAAATCAAATTAGAAGATAAAACTGACTTAAAGAATCTTTTAAGTGAAATAGTTAAAGTCATTTCAAATAGAGACCTCAAATCTATACTCTTATATAATCAATAATCTTTTTTGAAATAAAAACTTTAACAGTTATCAAGATTATTTATATAGATTAAACAAGAAATAACAAAAATATGTCAAATAAAAACCTTTCAAACATATATTTTATTCAACACGGTATAAAAACTTTTAGAGCTATGTAAAACGAAAAATATAAACTACAAAATTAACCAAGTCAAAACATAATTTTTAATACTTTTAAAACATAAATCACTCAATAAATACAGTAGACTTCCGCTTGAGTTCGCAGTTTGAACAAAGTCAAAAAGTGCGAACTCAAAAATGCATTATAATTTTTTTTTACAAAATAACAAGTTTAAATATGTTATAATGCAATAATGTTATGAATAAACGTAAAATCCACTAAAATATAAAATAAAAATTTATTAAAATCGATAGATTTATATAAGCTATTAAGTACTATAACAATTTTTAGTTTTATTAATATTTAGCTAGTTATATACTTTATTTAAATTAATTTTAAGAAAGTTTAAATCTGCAATTTTTTTTTGGGTAAAAAGTGCGAACTCAAGAGGAAGTCTACCGTAATTATTATTCATAAGGCATTAAGCAAACCTGTTTTAGTATAACAACTCAATAAAACTTTTATTATTAAAAGAATACTTAAATACAATACAAACCAGGTTAAACAAGAAATATTTTAAAAAATCAAGTTAATAAAAAAAAAATACACAAGATAATGTCTGCTACTGAAGTCTAATCTAATGAGAAGGATGAGCTTCATGACTGCTTGCAAGGTTTTTTTATATCTGGTTCTAAGTCAGTCAAATAAAGCTTTCTCAACAACATAGATAGAAGGAAAAGCTATAAACAACAATCTAACTTCCTCCCAAATGATTTGATTCTTTTCCCTTAGTTTTTGTTGAGTCCAAAAGCTTTCATATCGTTCTTAGGTAAAGTTTACTTTAAGTTCAAGGTCAGTTTGCAAGTCAGAGAAAGTTTCCTGTAAATCAACGTTTACTTCAAAAAGATCTGCTCTGAAGGGATACATAATACACTTCGTGACGTTTTTGAAAAACGTCAGCAAACCGTTTGTTAATACCACATTTAAGCTGTTCCAGATAAAATGAAAATACTTCTACTTCATCTTCACTTATTTTAAGTTTTCTAAACTTGCAAACTTTGAAAACTGATTATTTTTAAAAGTTTTTCCATACAGTTCAAGTTGGTCTTTGAAACTATTTATCTTACTTTTGACTTTCACAAGACTCAAGTGTTTACCTTGTAAAGTTTTGTTTAGATTGTTGATCTTGCCATATAAGTCTGGCATGTAAGCAATGTCTATTTTTCTTTTAACAAGATTGTCTGCCAATACATTATCTTTTTCAGAAAATGTCATGTATCATCAACTATTAAAAGCACGCAAACTTTTTTAAAAAATTTGTTCTCCGGCGAAGTGGACTCGTCAACCGGCATCGAAAATAATTATTGCACATCATTCGAGCTAACTTTTGTTCAGCACATTCTGTCATTTCATTTTTACGTCTTTTTTAAATTGCTTAAATGAGTATAACGTAAAACATTACTGGTGTTTTTATAATGAATGACTTTTTCCACAACTGTTTTTAAGACAGGATGAACGTTTTTTTCCCCAATGGTGTGAGGCAGTCCTTGTTTAGCAACTATAAGAGAATGATAATAAGAAGCTAATTGTCCATCTTCAATACTTTGTGTAGATTTCTTGAACATGTTTGAGATTTTACACTGTTTTGTTTTCTCATCTCGACGTTTTCTGAAAAACTCTACATTCTTATCTACATGTTCCGAATGAAATCTATATTTTACGTTAACAAAATGTACTTTTTTTGTTTAAGTTTTACCTCAGGGTCAAACATTTAATGACAAATAGTAAAATAGCAAGATAAAAAAAAAAAAAATTAGACTGCCAAAAATTATAAAATCGCCCCCTTACTAGTTATCGCCCCCCCCCCCTTTCGCTCCTTTACTAAAATTCGCCCCCATGTACCCATAAACCCTGGTATACATAGAAGATTATGTTGCTTCACACCGGTGACATCGCGTGGTATTTTTGCTAAGAACTGTAGAGAATAAATAAAAATCCCAAAAATTAAAACTTTTGTTTTAAATTAATATAAGACCTTTTTATATTAAAACTACATGAGTTTGTCAATGAAACAAAATACTGTTTTCTAAAAAAATTAAAGTTACTCTAAATAAACTTGTGTAAAAAATTACATTTTCTTCTAGTTTTAACTTTTTAACTATTTTTTTTTGAAATTAAAACTACTCTGCTACTGCCTGAGTTTTCCCTGCTTGAGCTGCTCCTGACGAGTTACCCTTACTCGAGCTCTAGTTGTCACTAATTATTTTGTTGTTCACGCGTTGAAGTAAATTGTTAACAACGCAAGATCATGATTTTTATTCACAGTCATTCACATTTAAAACATCTGTAGCTTTTGATTTTATACAATGCATTGCTTTTTGGTAAAAAGATTCTAAGCTGAGTTAAACGATTATAGTTTAAATGTATTAAACTTGTTCAACTTTTTAGACACTACAAGTCTAAAGAGTGTTTATGTCTTTAAATTAATTATAAGCAGGATAAAAATAAGTATAAAAAACACTAAAAGCTGAGAAAGTAGCTATTATTAAGCTAAAGAATTGAAACAAAAGCTCGTTTTTTTGCACAATAGTAAACGTTTCTACAGACTTGCAGAAAAGTACCAAGCAACGTGCCTGGTATGCTGTAGCAAAAAACAAAGTAGAATATTAACTTACACCATTTCAAAAACTGTAATACGTACTAAATTTTTTATAGCCATCTATATACTCTTAAACTAGGAATAATAGTTCTTTTTTTTCAAGGTGTGGTAGAGAAACAAAAACTTTTCTCGGGTCGTCGAAAGTAATCAATTACTTTTGGTCGTACAAGTTACTAGCTTCAGAAAGAAAATTTATACATTACACAGAACGTGGTAGTATGAAAATATATTACTATAAGTAAACTATTACAAATTTTCTGATCATAAAACTGAAACATGAAAATATCTAAGATTTTCTGTTATAAACTAAAAAAGGCGCTAACGAGCTGTAAATCCTTTTACACTCTAAAGGCTAGAACTTTCTAAGCAAGATATAAATAGCTTAAGTATGATAACTGGAGAAGCTGAAACAAGTAAAGTAAGTTTAGCGATAATCCTGATCCATAACATTAAGATCCGATCGGATCTGGATTCTATAGATCACTAATAAAAATGCATTAAGTATTTTTTAGTTAACGTTGTCTTGTGCATAAAAAACTGTGTAGCTTTTAACTCTAAGTACAAATTCGACATATTTAAAAAAAATTATTTTTAATTTATCGCACTATTATTATTTTTTACAGAACTCCATTGAACTATGTTAACTTGTTTAACATAGAAAAGCATTTGATAGTTCAATAAATAAAAGCACTGTGCAAAAAATTTTTGTATATTCCAGCAAACTTGCTTCGCTTAAAACTGTTTAAACAAACTAGTAGCTTGTATTTTTTAATAAATGTAGTAAAAAAAGTGAAAAAAGCCATGTAAACAGAAAAACAACACACAAATAATGGTACACTATGCTGTTTTATTTACAAGTAATTATAATAATTAAATAATTTTAAATTAGTGTTATGCTTAAAAAGTAACTTTAGTTTAGAATTTGACTATTAATTTTCTCTGAAAATAATCCGTCGATTTTTTAATTGAAGTATAAGTTTTACACTTACAATTATAATGCAAAATCTTGATTTAAGCACAAAATTCAAACGATAAGTTCTTAATTTAAAACAAAAAATAGTCTTTAGTTTTAAAACTTAAGTTACAAAATATAGTTTTAAGTATACTGAAAATACAAAATTAAAGCCACAAACGGGTGCATGGCTATTTAACTTATGATAATTTTAAATTATAAAATTCGTGAATTGTCTCAATTAATTAAATATTTTTATATAATTTCACCAATATTATGGTATTAATTAGACCAGAGATCGGCAAACTGCTGCCAGCGAAAGATAAAACGTTCAGCCCGTGAGAATGTAAATTTAACCCATCAAAGTCCTGCAAAAAAGTTTATTTTCAAAATTGAGCCCGCATCACCCAAGTGTCTGCCAACTAAAACACTTTTTGATATATGCTTAAAATAAATTTAAAAAGTTAGTAAAATATGGTTATTTGTAGCAATCAAAAATTTCCCATTAAATTTTTTTTTATTACATTTTTCACTAAAATTATAGGGTAGCTGTCCTATTTGCACGAGCGTACGAAATTGCACAAAGACAATTTTTCACTAGGGGAAATTTTGCACGGAGACATTTTTGCAAGGGTTGAATTTTATTTTTTTATAAATTTTAATTTTTTTTTATCATTTTAGTTTTTTTTTTACTATCACTGTTACCCCTAACCCTCGGTCGATAGTTTTTTTTTTATTTTTTTTTCTCTTTTTATTAGTTATATTTTTTATTATTATTACTGTTATGTTATCCTTAAACCTCAGCCAGTAACTTTTTTTTTATTAGATTAATTTTTAGTTTTTTTTCTGTTAATCTTTTTTGTATATTTTTACTCTCGTGCAAAATTGACTCTTGGTGAAAAGTTTTCTTCGTGCAATTTAGACTCGTTCCCATATTTTTTATCTCTCGTGCAAAAATGACCTTCCGTTCAAAATTGACCCTTGGTGAAAAGTTTTCTTCGTGCAATTTAGACCCGTTCCTATATCTTTTATCTCTTGTGCAAAAACGACCTTCCGTACAAAATTTTAACTTGTGCAAAATTGACTCTTGGTGCAAAGTTATCTTCGTGCAAATTAGACCATTTTTCAAAACTATAATCTTACTGATTAAAACGAACTCAACCCTAAAAAAGCAATAAAATTTATTACAAATTGTAACAAATTTATTAATATACTAACAGAAATTTTATAACTTACTTTATCTAACAATGCATGTTTAACATATCTAAACTATGATTATTTTAAATTGATTACTTAATTTTTATAGGTGATAAAAAGTACAAATTTAAAAAAATTCAGACTAAAAACTTAGATTGATTAGTAAAACAACCTAATGATATTTTTTATTTATGCAAACACAGTACAATTTAGTTTTATATTATTAAGTTATTTTCCAGAACCTGTAGACAAAAATGAGATATTCAATTTTTATGCAGTTCAGACTAAAAACTTAATTTATTAATCTTTATTGGCTTTGTAACAGTACATCAAATTATATTTTAAACCGTTTTGTGTTTAAGGGAAAATCTTAAAATGAGACGCGTGGAAATACTGATGCAATTTTGATTGAGTTTAGATAAGGAGAAAATAAAGAGCAGTCACGATTTTACTAATGCAATTTTGCTTTTTCATATTTAATCAATATATAAACTCTCATCAGTTTGAGCAGGTATGCATTCTAGACCACCTTGCTGCTGCTAATATGTAGACATTTGTAATATTTTTCGTTTATTGTAAGGTTTTTTTTGAACAATTTTATAAGCAGTTTCATTTGGTTTAAGTAGGTAAATGTGTGATTGTTTTATACTTTTCTTAAAGTAAGTTCTGTTAAATTGTGTTTAAAGGTTTTAACTTTATTATTTTAAATATTTTAAATCAAGTTTTTATATTGTTATTTACACGGTTCTTTAATACAATATGTTCATTTATATCATGCCTAGTTTTATAAAGAGTAGTATTATTCAACATTAGTAATAGTTACTTATTAATTTAACTATGGTTATTTGTGTAGCTTTAGAGTACACTATAATCATACCTACAATTCTATTAAGTAAAGTAATCTCTTTTTTATGGGTTACAGCGTTTTTACTTTTTTTTTGTATAATTTAATCGTAGCCCCCTTTAAACTTTTTAAACTATCAAAAAACTAAAAATATAAAAAAATATAAATAAGTAATTTGTTTGTTATTTTAGTAATAACCGTTTAAATTACAATAGTATAGTTACAGATTCTGTTACTATATTCTATGTATAATGTTTATAAAAGATATAACAATAGTTTTAATAATTTTAATAATAATTACAAACTTTGTGTATAAATTAAAGTAATTTATATGTAGATGTTTTGATCTGGGAGTAAAAACCAATGAATTAAAAAGCAAAAATGTATTTTAAAGAGGTAGGTGTAAAAAAGATTTTGATTTCTGATAGTTCTTTCATGCTCAAATTTTATCGTTTTCAAAGAAAATTATTAACAACTAAAATTCTGATATCAAATTTCAGTATAAATATCAGATGACAGTATAAGATAGTATGAACTGAAAAATTCAAAAAAAAAGTACACTTTTTTAATCTGAAAAGTAAACGATTTAGTGGATCATTTTAAGAAAACTTGGTATAAACAGTGTATTTTTATTGGTTTTTTATTTAATTTTGTTCAACTAGTTTTTTAATACTAATAACTTATAAATATTTTTAAAGATGTCAATGTTGAACTGTTATAAAGAATTTAATGTTTAGTATGTACCGAAAACAATTTTCCTTACTTAATTAATTTTAAATAGTATATGAAAATACTTAATGCAACAACACCATTTATGTTTCGTTTTATTGAATACAAATTACATTTTTTTTATTCTAAGTTGTTAAGAAGCTGTTGTTTTTTACATTCATACAAAGATTATCTAAACTTTAAATAAAACAACGTTTTAGTTAAGGCTTATCATTAAAATTTAGGTAAGTAAAATAACTAAAGACCTCTAAATAAATAAATAAAAGGGTCTGATAACTTTAAAAAATTGAAAAGCTTATTATAACCAGAAAATATTATATGAAAAAATAGTAAAATTAATAAAATCCTTAAATCTATATTTCATTTTAAAATAAATTCAAAAGTTATACTTTATTCCTGAAATTACCTAAACATATATTATCTAATATTTAAACTACACGTGAACTTGTAAGTACTTTATAAAATAATGATAAACTTGGTTTTTTAAAATAAATTAAAACAACCTGAGCAACAACTTTAAACTATGATAAAAAAAAAATTTCCTAAACTAAAATTTTGGCTGGAGTCTACTCACACACCAAACTTACTCAAAGTTTTTTCAAAACTTCGGTGACGAGCAACTTTTGCCCTTCAACCAGTTTTTTTGACAGGAACTTTCTAACTTCAGTGGTTTCACAGGAAGGTAGTTCTTGCAGGCTGTTTGATTTCAACTCACACAGGAGCATTTCAATTGATTTCTGAAAGATAATCATGTAAAATGTAAAAAAAGTATAGTATTTTGATTAGAATGTAAAATTACAAGTGATATGTATTAAAATAAACTGTATATAAAACGTATTTAACTTTTTTAAAGTCTAAATCAAGTTTTTTTGTTTCACTATGGTTTAAAAGTGAATAAACAACTTTTGCTTTTTCTAAAAATCACAGCGGAAGGCTTCCATAAAACTTATTACGCTTTATCAAGGAACAAAAAATTAAATGTAGTCTTCCTCCAGTGTTTATAAAACTAAATCCGCATAAAAAAAATCTTAAATAAGTGTTAAATTGCAGAGCTCGGTAGGTTTAAAAAAGAACAATTTTGATATGCGTAAGTTTTTAAATTTTTAAGGGTGAAGATAAGTTTAAAAAAGTAATTTTGAACTAATTGAAAGCTTTGAGTCGACACACTCCTGCTTCAGTGCGATGATGAAAGTAAAAATAAAATTATTCTCAAACCAATGTTATAGATTTTTGTTAAACTGCAGGTTAAGTACAAACTAATCCAAATTAAGAAAAAACTACAATGACTTTTTCAAAAACAAAAAAACAAAAATTTTGTCACTGGGTAAAAAAAGTGTAGTTTTTATGTTATTTCTTGACTTTATAATAGTAAAACAATTTTATTTTACGTTTTCACCTATACGGCAGAAAAAAGTAGTTTATTCTATGGTAGTAGTAAAAACTCTGTTGATATATACATGGTTGCCACTGATCAAGCTGAGAAAAATTTCCTGGCTTTTTACCAAAATTTTCCTGACTTTTCTAAATCAAACTTATTCTAAAATACATAATCTACCACTTGAAACTATATAAAGCTTTCAATCTAACTTTAATACAGGTTAAAAACAGCAGTTTTTTGCTGAATTCTATCATCAAACTTCCAGTACATCACTTAAACCATCTGTGTATGATTGATGTTTGTAATAAACAGCTCTATCAGCAAAATACTTGTATTATTACTTTATAATCACAGCTTGTCTTAAAAAAGACACAATTTTTTAGCATTTCCTAGCATAAATGTATCTAGATAAACAAACGACATATCACAGTGGGCTGGCAAGTGGCCATTGACTATTTTCGCGACTAAACAGTTAAAGCAAGATTTTTATTTAATTGTTTAGAGCGGGGTTTCGTCTTTTAAAAACTGGGTTTGTTTCTGTTCTGCTTAAAGTATGCTAAAAGTTATGTAAGCTTAAATGTAGCCAAAGTTTGCTTTTTTTAAGTTTAAAAAAGCCTCGAAAAATGCTTAAATTTTTGTCAAAATTAAGGTCTACATCTACTGTTAAAAAACACCTTATAAGCTTTTATACAAATATTTTTTTTTAAGTTTTTTCTTTTCTTTGGTTTAATGTTAATTGAAAAAAGTCAAAATTATTTGAATATTTAAATGTAAAAGTATATTATTTCTCATTTTAAAAATCTTCTATTCTCGCCGAAAATTCATTGATGATTTTTTGGCAATTTAGGGTAATCTTCAGGGTTAATTTTCTCAATTCGCCACCGTAGAACCAACATAATTTTTTTTTAAATAAATTAGTAAAAATGACAATAAATTTATATACAAATTTACAGACCAATCTATCATGTGGAATATAACTATTCTTTTAGGTTTTGACAAGCGATATTTCTGTTAAAAAAATTGATATAATATCCTATCCCTGGTTTTTCACTGTGACAAAAAAGGCCATTTTGTATGTTATAGAAGGTTCTTAATGTGTATAGATTCACTTACTTTTGTTTACAGATCATTTAAGCTCCAAGAATGATGAGAACAGTTAGTATTGGTCAAAACATGGTAGCTTAGTATATGTTTTAGTTTTTGAAATAGTTTTTTTTTCTACTATTTTAGCAAATTAAAGATTTTCTTGCAAAACCGTATCCCACAGGCCATGGTGGGACTTCTACAACAGGTAACGTAGTCAAAACTTTGCTAAACACCAATGATAGGACTCTGCTGACGAAGCATATTTCTGATGTTAGTTTAAAAGAAAACATTAACAAAATTACTTTGTATGTTTCCATTATTTTATGGCCTATAAATTCTAACAGAAAGATAAATGTAGAGAAATACTCAGTTTATTTCAAAAAACAATGATGCTGGTCATGTCGGTTAAATGGATTCGCTTTACTCCAACTGCGCATAATGTTCTTGCCCATAGTGCTAAAATAACTGAGCAAAACAACGGTAGAGGTTTGCTAAATTACACCGAAAGTGGATTGGAAGCTAACAACAAGTTTCTAAGAGAGTAAACTTTTCAAGGAAAACTTCTCAGTATGAAAATTTAACAGACTGTTTAGATCGATTATGGGACAAGAGTGACTACGATGTTAACAACACTTTAGACCGACTGAATTGCACTTATTGTAAAGAAGTCGGACATACTGTGCGAAGTTGTTTCCAGCGAAATGAAAAATTTCATCATGTATTTCAGAATGGGAAACGTTGTTACATATGCTTTGTGCTACTGAATAGAGTGTTTATTTATTTGAGAAACTTAATTTCAAAGAAGTTTTAAGAACTTACTGTTTGACTTATATTTTCTAGTAAATTTAAAGTGCTTTTTTTAATCACAG
Organism: Thalia democratica; assembly: GCF_965202585.1. Lineage (NCBI taxonomy): Eukaryota > Metazoa > Chordata > Thaliacea > Salpida > Salpidae > Thalia > Thalia democratica. The sequence goes on along the minus strand of NC_139173.1, from coordinate 20,506,054 downwards.
GCTAAATTATTTTGTTTTTTGCACTGTTTTGCAACGAAAAAATGCTTTTATTGTTCAAAATGTTTACGATTTTTTTCTTTTGATATTTTAGTACAAATGTAACGTTATTAATAATACAAACTTTGATATACAAAGATCAGTCTTAAATTAAAAAAAAAAACTGTATTTAGAGTATAGTTTCACCCGGCTTGATATTGAAAATTCATTCATATTTAAACTAAAATGGAAGTAAATGTGACTCTCTTGAGGTAGCCAATTATAATTTTCTTTTTTTCTAAGTTTCTTTCTTTAAAGTTTTATTAAAGATTAAAATTTAAACTATTTTTTAAATAAAAACAAACATTATTCTTATTGTAACACTAAGTGTAACTTTAAATTGTATTATAGTGCTTCTTATGACAGTTTTATGTCAATGGCCGCTTGATCCCCGTTTTCAGCCCACTGTGCATATAAGGAACTTTTACAATTAAAACCTTGAATTCATAACGAACTTTCACAACTAAAATCTTAAAACAATAAAAAATTTTTACAGTTGAACCTTAAAACGATAAAGAACACAATTTTTTAGAATATGTAAACTTTGGCATAATTAAAATATAAAAAAGCAATTAAATACTGATCTGAAAAAAATAACAATGGTTAGTCTGAGCTTGAAAACCCAATACATAAATGATAGTTTTCTGTACAAATAATTCTAATTTAACACCTTAATACGAAAAATAAGTTTACTCTCTACCGGTAATAAGCTATTTATCTACTAAAAAAAGTAAACTTTAGTCAGACTTAGCATATAAGTTGTAAAACAACCTAGAAGTTAAAAATATCTAATAATAAAAAGTATTTACTTGAAACATGTTTTACTTATATAAATTGTTCACTAAGTTTAATAAAATATTACCCAAACTATTTAATATAAAATCCTTTAATTAAAAATAATTAAAAATCAATTAAAAAAAGAATATACTTAAGTAACTGTAAAAAAACACATAAAAAAGTAAACTATATATCTGTTGTATAAAATATTTCCTCTTATCATTTAGTATAAAACAAATAAATATACTCTTATTTACTTTAAAAACTTAAGTTACTCTACAAAAAATACAAATAATAAGTAAACTTAATCTTGGCATATACCTCTCTTATAACTTATTTTATAAATTTAAACAACTTTGAAAAAATTATAAAGAGGTTAAGTATACACATTAACTTGTTACATAAAATACTAAACTAACTGCTTAGTTACAAAGAACTCAATTATTTACTTAAACAAAAAACACTGTGATTCTAAAACTATGCTAGATAAACTTTTGTGTATATTTCACAGTTTCACTATGCTAAAGGAAGTGTCCTTGCTACAGATCATCAATACTAAAAAGCTTACAAAATCTGCTTGTTCAAGAAGGGTATTTGTTCAATATGTTAATAGAAAATTTTTGCAGTTTTATAAAGGATATTTTACTAATTTATACCAGATGAAGGTATTAGAAATAAAATTGAATATTTTTGTAAATTTCTAGGAAAATTTTGGAATTTTTTTCTTTAATTAATTCTTACCATTTGAAGGCTTTAGAAAACAAGGAATTTTTTAATTTAAACTGACAAAATCTGACTTTTTTTAAATTTTATCAAATTTCATGACATTTTTTCAAAACCCCCCATTTTTTCCTGACTTTTGTCATTTTTTTAAATTTTTCCTGATTTCCTGACTTTTCCTGACTGAGTGGCAACCCTGTATATATGACCACAAATATCGGTAAAAAAATACACTTATAATTAACTAATCTACAAAGTAATTGTTACTTAACTAATTTAAATTCATAAATTAAAACCAGTTGTGATTGAAAGTATATAAGCTACTAAAAATTAAATATATAAACTTTGATTACTATTAGGTCTTTTTTATATTTAAAACGAAATTGTTAGCAGAATAAGTTATGATACATATAAAAGATATTTAGGTTAAAGATTATATTCATAAAATAAATTTCCATCACATAGAAGAAGAATCTAGCTTGAGTTATTAAACATGAGTTTATGGGAAAAGGCGGACAAAATTTTTCGAACAAGAAAATTATTATTTATATGTTTACTATTTGATACATTAACTAAATTTAATTTTACCACAAATACAGAACAAGAAGTTTGCTAACCGCTTTTTGTTTAAAAGAAGCTAAAGAAAGTTATTTATTGAAGTAAAATAAACAACTTGTAATATTATTATTTCAGGACTTTTGATTAGAAAACATTTTATGTCACTTTAATAATATAACTACTATTTTATTAAGTATTTCAAAAACTTAAATTGTTTCAAATAGATATGATAAAAAATTGCATTTTATTTTCTTATTAGTAATTTTGTGGCTTATATCTTTAGATACGTATGATTGTTAAAATCAGCGTTACGTCACCCTAAAATTCTCGTTTAAAAATTTATATTAGTCAAGAATTTACTAAAAAAAATTAAATTTTAATTCTATTAACTTAAGACCGTAAGGGGGTAGCCATGTTTTTTTACAAGTTGATCTTATTTTATATATTTTTTTCTAAGCTTTAAGATGGTTTTAATGGTTTTAAAAAATTCGAATTATTTTTAGAGATATGACCAGTCAAAGTCGGGCCGCATAATAGGTTTTCTATGGAAAGCGAAAACTAAAACAGCGAAAAAAGACTGTTTAGTTTGAAATCTATCTCCTCCTACATTTTTGAAGCAATCTTCTTCAAACTTCCACAGTCTAATCTTTAGACAATTACAAAAAACGTTACTTGTGAATTAAAAAAATTTTAAGTAAATATATTTTTTTTGAAATTAAAGACTTTTTTTTAACTTTTGTCATATAATTTTTTTTTAATTATCAAAATTCATAAATAACGTTTTTTTTTCTTATAATGTAAGGAACATTTCCTGAAAATTTGAAGAAGATTGCTTGAAAAATGAAAGAGGAGATAGATTTTTAGTGTTTTTTTAAATTCTGAGAAAATTGACCCAGAAAAACTTGCGGTATATACATTTGTATGGGAAACTTTTAACAAAAAATATAATATTGCATAAGTTAAATGATATTTTTGAAGTCTACAAAAACCGGCTTATAGTTTGTAATTTAAGCTTTCATATAGAAGCCAAAGTTAATTTTTGTAAAAAAAGTTTTTTACCCCCCCTCTATGGCCTTAACCTCAATTAACAAGACTATTTTTTGTCTGACTTTGAAAAAATTCAACACTAATTGTATATTTAAATTAAATTTAAAATTACATTAAAATTTCTAATAGTATATAAGTGATATGACCCATCAAAAACTATTGTTCTGTAACAAATACTAGCTTTAGAATAAGTCATACGTTTTACGACTTACTGGAGTTTATGAAAATTTTAACAAGTAACAAATATTTTCTTTTTGAGAAAACTAAAAAGCCGTAAACTAAACTTAATTAGCTAACATCATCATAAAAACAACATGTAAGATAGATAAAAACTACTAATTTTATTTAGTTATTTTTAATTAACTGAGTTTAACAGAAAAAATAAATTAGTCTGTTTGCCTGAAAAGGTTGCCAAAGGCATTGGAAAAATTTTTCAGGTTTTCAGAATTTCTTCAAGGTTTTTATTAAGTGTTTTTAGTATAAAATTAAATTTAAGGTAGCAAACTGTTTTAGATAGTTTAAAAATATTAAAGTGGTACTGTTAAGCTACTTTTAATATGTTTTATAATAAATAGATTTCTAAATAATATAAAACTTGTACAATAGAATTTTCACATATAATGAAAATTTAATTACTTAACATGAAAAAATTGTTTAAAATTCTACTTTCTATAGTGATTATAGTAAAAATTGAAGGTTTTCCAAAATTTTAGTTTTTTTATCAACCCTAAACTAAGGAAGTGACAATTAAAATTAAGGGCTACAAAGCAAAAAAGGTAGATTTAATCCTTTCATAGACCCAATAAACAATCAAAGTACAAGCTTGTTATTAAATTAAAACTCTTATTTCACTTTAAATTTATCCACTTAAATTAATGTAAAACCCGCAGTTTAATATACAGTTTACTGTTGGTCAAATTATGCGCTATTTTTACAAAATAATCACTTATCTAGCACAATAAAAAAATACAGATTGTACCAAGTATAGTAACAATGAATACATTTTTATATATTTTTAAGAACAAAATAAACTAATTTAATGATGTACACTTGAAGATACTTGTAGGACTGTTTTATACTTAGTTAAAAGAATCAAAAATTTTAATTAAATATTTTCGGGCATGTAAAAAAGATTATAAGAATAGTTTTTTATTAGATTTCTATGAAAATAAATTGCTCTTTGGAAGTTTAAAAATAGTATATTTTTGAATTTATTCATAACCAAAACAACCGTAAACTTGACCACGTTCATAAACAGAACACTTGAATGTATTTAAAACGATGTCAATTTCAGTATTTTATCTAAAAGTCAAAATTAAAGGCTTTTGTATTTAAGTGTTCATATTTTGGTGTGACCACAAGCTGAATAGCAAGTTAAATTGATAGACCACTTAACTCTAACAACCTACATAACACGCAGTCAGACATATAACAAAAACATAAAAAAAACCTTGAAAATTTCGAAGACGCCGCGGTGGCAGTTCTCCTTGAAATCGTTCCAACCAATCAGCTGCTCGTCCTCGTCGAAGCTCTCCGGGAAGATTTCCTCCTCGAAGGCCGACTCCTCGTACTCATCCGCCGACATCCGCCTCAGCTCGTCGAACTTGCGCTTTTCCATCCTGAGCACCCCCTGCAGCCAGTAGAAGTCGTCGGGAACTCCCAGGCCGTCGGTGGTGACGATGAAGTCTTCCAGGGGGAGCATTTCTGTTGGTTTTTGCATTTGAACGGCTTGTTTTGAAAAAGTTTAAAAGCTAAACGGCCGGTCAAAGTTGTTGTTAACGTAGGAAAATGCTGTTACTAGTGTGAATGTAAAGTAGAGTTACTCTTTTTCACTTCTTATTTAACTGATCAACTTTAAAAATTTTCCTCTTTAACAACTTAACCTCATACTTTTTACTGTAATATTTTTGGATTTAAAATAAAAATAATAATACAAAAAATTTAAATGGGCATCTTGTACATATTTTTGTTACCTAATTACTAGTTTTTTTTTTCTTTTAATTAATGACTTGCTGCTTCTTAAATAATTTTAAAATGATAGTGTTAAAATTTTCAGTGGACGATATACAATAGCTCTTTATTGTTAGAATTTTAATAAAATTTACCATTGTCTTTCAAATATTGAAACTTCATGTCAACATCTTCAAAATCCAGTTTACATTCCAAAGCAATTTCTTTCAGTTTATTTAAAGACACAGTAACTGCTTCAAACATGTTTTCTTGGGGATCTTCTACGAAACCATAGTTCTGCAAAAATTGATGTAAATATTAATCTAACCATCAACTTTAAGCTTAGATTTATGCGCTAAAACTCTTCAGAGTCATTACTTTGCTACTCTAACTTGTAAAACGCTCTACAACTGCACAAAAGTCGACTAAGTTTTAGTCATGTCAAATAAAAAGTGTAGTTAAATTCGAATAACCTCTTTTTATCAGTTAACTATTATTAATTACATTTGTTTTATATATTAGTAAAAAACAAACACCCGAGATTTACAAATGTTCCTAAAACTAAAAATAAAACGTGCAAGTGATGACGTATAAATACCTGCAACAACTGGGAATTGTTAAGAGGTCCGTAAGTGTTGTAAACTTCCTGACCCTGCATAATTGGCCGGATGGCGATCATGGCAAGCTCGCTTTCGCCAAATTCCAGCCTCGCGTTGTTCTCAGACACGTGATTCAACATGTCTGCTAAGGGCACCTATTTAAAAATTTATGTTCAAATTTAATTTGGATTTTTTATTATTAGTGGCATAAAAAAAAGTAATATTAAATTTTTAAATTAGGAAGTGAACTTTAATTTTTAAACTAGGAAGTGTAAGAAAGGAAAGTTATTAGTTTTGTTTAAGTAGTTTTACAAAAATAATATCACTAAATTTACAAAAATAAAACACAGTTGTATTGAAAACTAAAGAATATTTTAAGTACAAGGCTTGTTAGATATTTGTTTACTGTTTATTATCATCTTAATTTTTAAATCTTTCCAACAAAAATAAAATATTTTGAAGTATATTTTTAGCAAAAGTTTGTACATTATAGTCCTATTAATTATAAAAACTGATGAAACAACACCATTTTAACTATTTTTTATTTAATAAAAAACACTATATTAAAAGTTATTTTAGTATACAAAAAACTATGCAGTCAAAAAGAAATTGTAACAAAACTTACCATTGTAGGAGCCCCATCACCGGCTTCGTCGGAAAAACTGTAAGCCATAACTACTGCAGCCTGAAGATATATCAAAAAAATATTTACTAACTTACTTAAAGACTTTTAAAAGTATTTTGAATAACGCTCTTGTTTAAATTTAGTCATGTTAGTACTGTATTATACTTTTAATTCTAAATTGAACATTAGTGTTCTTAAATCATAAAAATATAAATAGACAAAACTTTGAGATCTTATTTTATAAGATTCTGATTAAAAACAATGTTTTATCATGCAGGGAACTTCAGTTTTTAAATTCAAATAGAATGTTTTAGATAGTTATTGATAAGCATAACAGTCTACGTTTCTACTTATTTTAACATTTAAAACCCTAAACACTTACCATGTGCTTGTACAAGTCCAAGTTCATTTTTTCAACGTCTAAACCAGCTACTCCCATGCTTTGCTGTTTTATTATAAACGGTTTGGTAATTGTTTCATACTCATCAGTTATGTGCTTGATGTCAGATTCAATCTTATCTATGCATCCGGTACCTGCAGTTATTAATAATAGTATTTATTTTTTAAATACTTAAAGTTAAGTATGTGTATAATTACAACAACTTTTAAAACTTTTTTTTTAAATTTATATACCATTTGCAACTTAATATGAATAAGTTATTCATTTTGTTTTTTATATTTTATTACACAAAGCTTTTCAAAATCATACAAGATTTCTTTGTCAAGTGATAAATTTTAATTGAAATTTGAAAAAATGTTTGTTAAGTGAGTAGCTTAAAAAATAACTTTAAATTATGACGTATGAATAAATTAAAATAAATACAAAATTTAGAGATTCAGTAATTAAAACTAAAGGTATGTTTATTAATAGATTGTTAATAATTTTGTTTTACCATTTAATGCTACTTGCGTATTTAAGTTAGGTCGCTCTTCCTCAATCAATATTGATTCCAGGCTGTAAAGTTCGCTTTTCTTACATCGTTTTAAAATTTTAAAATTTTGAACAATGTCAGAGTTTTGACAGGATGTGCAATTGAAAAGATGTTCAAATATTGCGCTGTTTTTATCTGTTCCGCAGTGGTCTGTAATTCGTCGGAATATTTACCGTGATGTTTCTCCAATGTAAGAGATGCTCTGATCTGCAGAGCAGGTATATTTATAAATAACATTTGCGTCAAATACTTCCGAGCATTTACTTTTGTTGCTGAAGTAGTCAGAAACCTTTTGGCTGGTGTAGGCCGGTTTAATACTAATGTTGTGTTTTTGAAATATGGATGCTATTCGTTTTTGGAATCTTATTGAACAACTTCCAACGTAAACTGTTGTAAAATAAGCGTAGTTTTCGGTTTCTGTTTTCTTTTCATTTTTTGTGTTAATATTTTCATTTTGTTTAAATGTTGAATTGTCGATTTTGTGAGCTTCAAGAAATTTGTTGATTTTGGACTCTATAAGGTTTATTGGATACTGATTCTTGAGTAATAAGTTTTTAATTTTTGCAAGTTCATCTTTAAAAGCGGTAAAATTTGAGCATATATTAAGCGCTCTGTTTAGATAAAAGTTTATTAAACCGAGTTTCCAAGATTTAGGACAAATACTAGTATATTGCATAATTAGACCTGTGTCTGTTGGTTTTCTGTACACATTTGTGTGTAGTTGGTTTGATATTTGTTTTACTTCAGTGTCGAGAAACGGTAGTTTTCCGTCAACGGATCTTTCTAAAGTGAATTCTAAGTTTGGGTGTAGAGTATTCATTTCATGATAGAAGTTTGTTAGTTCAGTTTGGTCTTGTGTGACTACGAATATATCATCTACATACCTTGTGTAGAATAGAGGTTTTGTTTTTGAATTTGTTTGTAATTGGTAATTTTCTTTTGATGCAAATTATATGGTGTGGTAAAGACGCACAAAGAAAATTATCCAATAAGACCAGTATTATCAGCTATCAACACTCCAGAGTACAATCTAGCTAAATGGTTAGAAAAACAAATAAAAAGTTGCTTGCATGACAAATATAGCGTTTCATCATCAAATGAATTTGTTAACAAAATATCCAAGCTAAATATAAAACACTCAAACGCTTTTGCTAGTTTAGACATCAAAAGCCTATATACACACGTTCCGCTAAAAGAAGTAATTGAAGACATATTAACAACAATTTATGACACAAATATCAAATCAATTTTCAAAGAAACTAAAATTACTAAAAACATATTAAGGAAAATTTTACAGTTGTGCTCCCAAAGTATTTTCCTTTATGGTGAAAAAGTCTACAAACAAATAGACGGTGTTGCAATGGGCAGCCCATTAGCTCCAATCCTAGCCAATTGGTTTGTAGCATCAAAAGAAAATTACCAATTACAAACAAATTCAAAAACAAAACCTCTATTCTACACAAGGTATGTAGATGATATATTCGTAGTCACACAAGACCAAACTGAACTAACAAACTTCTATCATGAAATGAATACTCTACACCCAAACTTAGAATTCACTTTAGAAAGATCCGTTGACGGAAAACTACCGTTTCTCGACACTGAAGTAAAACAAATATCAAACCAACTACACACAAATGTGTACAGAAAACCAACAGACACAGGTCTAATTATGCAATATACTAGTATTTGTCCTAAATCTTGGAAACTCGGTTTAATAAACTTTTATCTAAACAGAGCGCTTAATATATGCTCAAATTTTACCGCTTTTAAAGATGAACTTGCAAAAATTAAAAACTTATTACTCAAGAATCAGTATCCAATAAACCTTATAGAGTCCAAAATCAACAAATTTCTTGAAGCTCACAAAATCGACAATTCAACATTTAAACAAAATGAAAATATTAACACAAAAAATGAAAAGAAAACAGAAACCGAAAACTACGCTTATTTTACAACAGTTTACGTTGGAAGTTGTTCAATAAGATTCCAAAAACGAATAGCATCCATATTTCAAAAACACAACATTAGTATTAAACCGGCCTACACCAGCCAAAAGGTTTCTGACTACTTCAGCAACAAAAGTAAATGCTCGGAAGTATTTGACGCAAATGTTATTTATAAATATACCTGCTCTGCAGATCAGAGCATCTCTTACATTGGAGAAACATCACGGTAAATATTCCGACGAATTACAGACCACTGCGGAACAGATAAAAACAGCGCAATATTTGAACATCTTTTCAATTGCACATCCTGTCAAAACTCTGACATTGTTCAAAATTTTAAAACGACGTAAGAAAAGCGAACTTTACAGCCTGGAATCAATATTGATTGAGGAAGAGCGACCTAACTTAAATACGCAAGTAGCATTAAATGGTAAAACAAAATTATTAACAATCTATTAATAAACATACCTTTAGTTTTAATTACTGAATCTCTAAATTTTGTATTTATTTTAATTTATTCATACGTCATAATTTAAAGTTATTTTTTAAGCTACTCACTTAACAAACATTTTTTCAAATTTCAATTAAAATTTATCACTTGACAAAGAAATCTTGTATGATTTTGAAAAGCTTTGTGTAATAAAATATAAAAAACAAAATGAATAACTTATTCATATTAAATGGAATGCAAATGGTATATAAATACGTTCAAAAACCTTCCTATAATAGTACTTTTTTTTTTTTTAAACTAATGAAATAAGAATAAGAGAATATATATTAAATGACTAACGTATGTTGACTTATCACTCTTATATAAAGATAGTTTTAAATGTAACTAAAAACAAATAGAAACAGTTTACCTTTTAAAAAGACACTTCTTTCATTTTCACCCCAAAACATCGGATGATTTAGTGAATCTTTCTTGGGTAGAAAATCTAGATAAGGAAGCCACTGGGAGTCATTGTTCAAATACTCATACATCAAGCAGGTTATGAGTTGACACCAGTTGCTTGGCGACGAAAGATCGTCACAATTGTCCTTTAAAATTTTCTGGATTGAGCAGGTGCTGGGGCAGAGAAGAGCGTTCCTAGATAAAAACTAAATAAAAACAAAAGTATTGAAATTAAATGCTAGAACTCATTAGATACAACAATACATTTTTATGTAAATTTCAACAAAAAGAAGTTTTATAAATTAATTTTATGTAGATTTTGTAAAATGAAACTTAAAAGTTTACCTAACAGCTAAACATGTTTTGTGAAATAAAGAAAAATTCCTAGCAAAATTGTCAATTATGAGAAAATGAGAAAAGTAAATTATAGTTTCTGGAAGAAATAGTTTATTTAGAAATACTCTTACTCTATTCTCTTAAAATAATCATATCAATAAACCAAGGTTATATTAAAACATTCTTTAATTCATCTGACATTTACTTTACAGTTTTTTTTCCCTCATTTGAGTAAAAAGTTGTTATAAAAATTTGACTATCAAATAGATAATACCTAGCAATTTAAAAGATGATTTTTAAATACAAAAACTGGGATTGTGGATGAAGCACATGGGATTTTTTCTGGAGATACAACTCTCGATACTTTAAAGCTAATTTTTTTTATAACAGCATTAAGAACTGGTAGTTATAAATCCATTTACTTTCTATTAAAACCAATAGTTTTACCAACAAAAAAAAATCTGCAACATAGTGAGCAAAGAGTCTTACTTATTTCTTTAGAATAAGTACATAACTACTTATTGTAAATACTTGACAAACTTTATACTAGTAAAAAATTGTAACAATTGGTAATGGTATTTTAGTATAGTTTCATAATGCTTCTCTTGAGACGTAACTAAAGAAAAACCTTAGATTCGGTTAAAATGATCGTTGCTCTATGATTAGTAAATTCAACTTAGTTCAAAAAGATGACACTTACCTGTATAAAAATACTACACATCTTAAACAACAGTTTTTTAAATTATAAATGTTTAAGTTTCAATAATAAATTCCAAAAAAGTAAACTTTAAACATCAATTAAAAACAACAACAAATTGTAAATATATATATTTTGTCCCGTAAGTCTGTGTAATGACACAATTTTTTTAAGTCTATAAAATATTTGGTTTAATGAAATAAAAGAGAATTCAAAATCTAAGCTATGTTACTAATTTTCAGGTGAAACTTAGTTAGATAAATAGTTGTCAATAGTTTTGATATTGAATCCACAAGTCATCAATTTTGAGTGACATTTATTATATCATTTTTTAAATACTATTATGATTATAATTAGCATTAAATATTTTAATTCATTAAAAATCCCAAAACTGACAACTATAAAGCTTGCACACATGGTGTTAAATATATATAGTAATATAAGCTTATAATTGTCATAAGTGTATTTAGTTCATCAAGAGATAATAAATATAAAGCTTGTAAACATATTTTGATAGCTAAAACACAAAGTGTTAACTGATATATTTTCATTAACAATAAATCTTAGCAAAAAAATAAGCAATCTACTATAAAAATAAGATAATGTATAAAGTATTGACTGATAAATGTTAAACTTGTTTTAAGTACAGTTAAATAAATGGCTTTCAAAAACGCAACAAATAAAACTTTATAACAAAACAATTCAAAAACATGACAAATGCAAATTATAATTATAGGAAAAATAGAGTACAATATTCAGGGTTGCCACTTGTTTTTTCCAAATTTTTCCAGGTTTTCCAAATTTCCTCCAGGTTTTTAAAATTAGACAACTTTGGGTCTATTTTTTGTTTCAATTTAAGTTTAAGGTAAGAAACTGTAATAAGTAGTACAAAAACATCGAAAAGATATTATCAAGCTACTTTAAATGTGTTTTTTAATAAAAAAAAGTTTAGTGATGACAAAAATTTTTTATCTATATGATATAATTTTTTGTGTCAAATCAGAATTTTACTACTTAACTTGTTGAAATTGTTAAAAATTCCAAGTTTTTTTTAAAAATTTTTGTTCGAAATTCCAGGTTTTACAAGTTTTTTCTTAAAATTTATTAAATTCAAAGTTTTTTTTGCCTAAATTGTCAAATTCCAGGTTTCTAGGTTAAGTGGCAACCCTGTAAATATAAAATAATACTAGTACTAATATTATAGTCAATAAAAGTTACCAAAAGTTAATTAGTAAACCTTGAATAAAGTTTAGTTTTAGCAATATAAAATAATAAAACAAGAAAAATCAACTACAAGATTAAAAATTTTTTAGACACAAACAGAATTAGATTTTGCATAAAATTAAAGCTATAATGAAAACTTAAAAAATATATTTCAAATTTTAATTTAACAGTTAAAAAATAATTTTTGTGTCAACTACATTGTCATTACATTAGTTTGGTTTATTTTTTTTTTCTTTCATGACTATATACATTCTGGTTAAGAGTGTTTCTATGGGTTATTATATCAATCAAGTATTTTGTATAATTTAGTCTTAAAGTAAATAATTTAAAGAAGAATTTAATAAACAAAGTAAAACAAGTGAAATAAGTCCATAAAAATATAAATGTTCTATTGACTTGTATTGAAAAAAAGTAAGAATAAAAGAAATAAAAAAAAAGATCAATATCAGAATAAAAATAGTTGAAGGAAACTCAAATACAGAGGAAAATAACATGATTTTTATTTTATTTAAATAGTTAAAAAGAAATCATTTTTGTTATTTGTTGTTTTTAAATTAAAATACGTACAAAAAATTATTATCTGATAAGTATAAGTTTGAAACCTACTGTAATCAACTTTACACTTATTGTTTTAAGGACAATTAGAAAAGTCTTTCTTTGAAAAGTGAGGATACACAGGGTTGCCACTCATTTTTTCAAAAATTTTTCCAGGTTTTCAAAATTTCTTCAAGATCTTTAAAAGTAAACATTTTTGGGTCTATTTTTAGTTATAAGTTAAATTCTATAAAAGAAACTGTGTTAAATAGTACAAAAACATTTAAAAGATGCTGTAAAGTTACTTTCTATGTGTTTTTTACTAAAAAAAAATTTTATGATGACAAAAAAATCTTATTTACTTGATATATTTTTGTGTCAAATTGAAATTATATTACTGAAAATGTTAAAATTATTAAAAATTCCAGGCTTTTCCAGGTTTTTTTCAAAATTTCTCAAATTCCAGGTTTTTCAAGGTTTTTCCAGGTTTCCAGGTAAAGTGGCAACCCAGAATATTGCATTAACTTATACTTATCAGTTAACTAAAGTTTTCTAGTAGCAACATTTTGGCCACTAAAGCAGATCTTACATGTTTTTGTGATAGTACAATAGGTGTTAAATTACAGAGGTTTATCTTAAATCTTACATTTTTGTACTATTTTAAATAGCTTATTTATTTAGGGAAACATACTAATAACTTTTAAGATAAAGAAAATAAATTGTTTTTGTTCGAATTTATCTAAAAGCTGGTTTTTAAAACTCGCAACAGCTTTTTTCAACAGCTGTTATTTTATGAAACAGGTCTAAATTGAACAAAGACAAAAATGCACGAGAACAAAATTGCACAAATGTACATGGTCACAAAATTGCACGGATACAATTTTGCACTAAGGCCCGATTTTGCAGGAGTTACATTTTTGCACATGAGTAAAAAAAATAAAGAAATATTTAAAATAAAAAATAAATAAATAAAAACTCATAAATATCTTTTAAAATATAAATAAATAAATAAATAAAAAGTTACTGACCGAGGGTAAGGGTTAGGGATAATAGTGATAGTAAAATTAAAGTAAAAATAAAACAATTAAAACAATTTATAAAAATTGAAAAAAAAATTATTAAATAAAGCTACAGACCAAGGGTAAGGGTTAGGGGTAACAATGATAGTAAAAATAAAAAGTTAAAATAATAACAGTAGAATAAAATAACTTACTGACCGAGGGTAAAGGTTAGGGGTAACAGTGATAGAAAAAAAAAACATAATCAATAAATAAATTTTTTTTTAAATAACAACTATAAAAACCCGTGAAAAATTGTCTTTGCACAAAGTGACCCTTTGTGCAATTTTATCATTGTGCAATTTTATCTATATTTTATTTATTATTTAGTATAATAAAAAAACCTTTATTTTTAAAAACTTAAAACACACATTTATTACTTTAATGCCTATAAAATTTTTCAAATTTACAATTATATTTCAAACATAGTATTAACTTTTTATTTTTTTTATTATTCGCATGATGATACTACCTAAAACTGAGTAAATTAGCAAATCTGGAGTTCAATCTATCATGTAGTTACTAACAAATTAAAAATATATTCATTGACTTAAAAAGATGTAGTTACTACAACAAACGTTGAAGCAATTTTGAAATAAAGTTCTATTTTGATAAACAATTTTCATTCTTACTTGCGTTTTAACTTTTATTTAACTAATCATTTTATTGGTTTTTGTGATTACATTTAAGAATAAATTGTTTATACTGTTTTCAACTAAAACTAGTTTCACTTTAAACAACAATAACCTATAGTTTTTTTTAATGATAGAGAAAAACTGAAAAGTAAATAATAATAATAAATTACAAGATGTATTTTATAACTAATCAGTTAAAAAAATATTTTGATAAAATACTTTGGTATAGTGAACAAAACTTCATTTTCCTCAATGTTGCTGGTAGCAACCATTCCGTATCTGTCACATGAGCCTTCCTTTCCAATTCTTACTTTTGCTGATACTTCAACTCCAACTTTTTCAATCCATTTACAAAAGTTGTTTAAGACTTTATCATTTTCTTGTTCATTGCAATTCATTTTGACTAAATCTAAATTTCAGACATATTTTCATATAGTAGATATACATAACTAGAGTACTACAAATAATAACCAGACTCAATCTATACAGAATTTTATAATAAAATGTACTTTAAATACAATTTTAAAAACTTTACAAAAAAAAATTCAAATTTAAATAGGTTATTGTTAGTAATTGTTATGGTTTACAAAATTCACCTAAATTTACAAAAAAAAAATAAAAATAATTTTATCAATGAGAAGGCTAGGAATCAATCTTTTGTCTGATATTTATTAGATAAACAAAGTACTAAAAATAACATTTTTTATGTATTTACAAATCAATCTGGTGTGCATAGGATTTTTTTTAATAGTTTACTGTCAACGGATTTTAACAGATACACAACCACTAAATTCAGCTACTAATCATACTCAACTTTCTCTTATTCCTAACAGCAGTTTATTAGTCAATACTATTGTAATTATAAAATATTTTTAAGTTTACTTTCACTCAGGGTTCCAACTAAGTTTATCAAAGATCAAGAAATTCTAAAAGAAAAGTTTTATTCAAAAGACTAGATGATGTGGATTAATAAAACATTTATTTAATTTTATTTTTCTTAGTTATATGTTTATTTCGTTTTAAATTTAGTATAGTTACAATTAAAGATTACTCTTATAATTTATTTAAATAATAGTCTGGTGTGTACAAGATTTTTCTTTGTGTTTTTTACTGTATACAGATAAGTAACAGCCTGATTGACCAAAATTTAGCCTAAATTACACGAAGCTAGCCTGAGTAGGGTCTAGCTTGATAGAAAACTGAAAAATCATATATGATAAAAACTGACAAGAAAAATTCAAGCTTAGTCAAAAAAACTAAAATTTTGTAAAATTTTTTAACTTGACAGTTTTTGAGAAAATAAAAGATTTAAAATTGAAAAAACTAGCCTGAAACTTAGAAAGTATATCGTAATTAGCCTGCGTTTTACACTAAAAATCAAAAAAGCCTGAGAGTATGGTAACTCTGAGAGTTCCTCCTCATCTTTTGTTAACTTATAATAGTAGTTTACTAACTGATTTTATTAAACTTTATTTTTTAAAAGTCTTTAACTATTTTTTATAAAAATGTTTGCTTTTACACAGTCTTTGAAAATTTTTGATTTTGTTTATAGTACCTACACAAACAAATTGAAAAGCATTTGCTATAAAGATTGTTAAATTAAGTGCAGAAGCAGCATTCTAGTACAAAAGTATAATACAATAAGAACCCTTTTCAAATCATTATAACATTTAAATCTAATAGTTATTTTAAAACTATTGTAATCTGTTAATAAGCAGTTAGTAATAAAATTGAAAAACTGCTAGTTCAATTTTATATAAAATTCAAAGTTTTATAACTATTAAGCCCTTTTAATAATACGATGGTACTATATTAAACTCTAAAAAATCTCAACAGTATCTGTATAAATTAATTTAAGTTTATAACTTAACTTGCTTTGCTGTCAAACTCATTGCAGCGTTGCCACTATTTAGTCAAAAAAAACTTTCCTGAGTTATCTCAAGTTTTTTCAAGTTCTTGAAAAGTAATTTTTAAACTTTTTAAAGTTAATTAAAATCAAGTTCTTTATAAAAATAACACGAAGTAACAAAATATTCCAATTAAATCTCATTCAAAGTCTAAAAAATTTGTCATTAGATTAAAAAAAATCTTAAAACTATCCTGAGTCAGCCTGAGTTTAGAAAAAATTTCAAAATATTCTGAGCTGTCCTGAGTCACTGTAAGATTTTCAAAAACTTCAAAATATTCTGAATTATCTTAAGTATCCTCAATCCTGAGTTTTTGTCAATGCTGTCATTACATTAAAATTAGAATGATTCAAGACAAAATAAACAAATTTTATCTTAAACAATTGTCTATGCAATTAAAACTTAGTCCACAACTCAGGTTTGCCAAAGGCTATTTTAAACCTGCTTCCAAATATTTAAAAGAAAAAGTTTTTGTTCTTTTATTGGTAAAAAATAAATTTACTGTCGTTAATAGTATAACAAGCTTAAAAAGAAACTTAAAACTACTTCAAATGTAGTAAAAAAATATCTATATGATAGATTTTTTGTATCAAATCAAAATTTCACTACTTGACGTGAACAACTTGTTTAAAATTACAGGTATTTAAGTGATTTTGTTTTGAAATTTCAGATATTTTTGACTAAATTGTCTCAAATTAAATAAAAAGGACTCAAGGTTTTTTAGTAACCTGAAAACTAGAGAAAATAGAGTAAAAGTAAGAAAAGGTCATTGTTTTTAATGATACTTTTCAATTTTATGAAAAAAATTGAAAAGGAAATCAATCACCCAGGAAACCCAATATAATTCAGTAAGGTGGGAATCCTGAAAATACCTTTAAAATTTAGAAGATTTTTTTTAAGTAATTTATCTTAATAGAAAGTAATATTTTTTTAAATCAAAGCTTACAGAAAATGTTTGGTTTTTAATTGTTGTTATTATTAGAATTAGTAGCAACACTAAATGCTACTTAAAAATAATAGCAACAATTATGTATACAAAATTGTTTTTATTTTGAATTTCTGAAAAAGTTTTAAGTTCTTTTTTTGAGTATATGTTTACCACTAGGTTTCCGTCTTGCAATGTTCAACTCAGAGGGTTTTCATATCAATCAATAGGACCCCTAGAACATCAGACCACACATTTATTTTTGAGGTATATATAATTAAAACCATGTTATCTACAAAAAAAATATGTTGGTATTTACCTAGGATGATGTTGCACCATTATCAAACTGAAAATATATTATACTCTTTTGCCTATTTTAACTATAATTATAGACTAAAAATCAATGTTTTAGGCCTAATTTGTTTATTCTGAAAAAATAATTTGTTAAAAACAAGCTATATAAATACGTACTAAGAAAGAATTAAATTTATTTATGATATACTAAAATATTTAATCAACTTTATATTACAATACTGAAATAAATAAAAATTATTGTATTGATATAATCACTTTATATTGTCAAAAAAAGAGATTAAATATTTAAGTTTTAATAGTTTATGATAAAAAAGTAAAATTTTATTTATTTATAAAATATAAGTGTTTAGCCTAAAAACATTTATTTTTTTTTTTTTTAAGTAGAAAAACATCAGAAAATACTCACTCTCCCCTCTGTAACGATAAACGTTTTCTGAAGGTCAAGCAAGTGAGTTTGAGCTCATCACATGTTATTCCACCTGCCCTATCTTTAAATTTACTAAGAAAAAAAAATTACCTTTTAACTAAAAATAAAAATGTCTATGTAATAATAAAAGAAAAAAAAATTTAACTAACTGAAATAAAAACTAATCCTAACCCTTTATTGAAAAAAACCTTTGGTGACACGTCATTTAGCAAACACTCACAAGGTTAAAATCTCAACACTAAAAACCACAAAGTGTGGGAAAATCATGAAGCTCAAACTCAAATCCCCAAGTAAGTATTTGCCGACGCTACAACAAAAAACACACCAACAATCCAATCATGTGATCACTGCCACCAGTGTGAACTCACAATCAGCTGTTGCAAACTCAAATAAACAAATATCTAATTAAAAATATTTAGTTCTAAAAACATAAAAAACTAACTAGAATAAAGAAATACTGTAGTATGAAAAAAAATACTACTTGTATGGATAATAATATATACATATATATCAACAATAAATAATAAGAGTTTTTAAAATTTGTAAGTATTAAGTTTGTACAAAACTCAAAAGATAATAATAAAAATAAAATAAAAAATAAACAAATAAAATAAGTAAAGATAAAATAAATAAAAAATTAAATAAAATTTAAAAAAAAAAAAATATTAAAATTATAAAAAAAAAAATTTTTTTTTTAATAAAAATTTTTGTATCAAATTTATACTTATACATCTAATTTCTAATAAAAAACATAAAAAACTGTCTTAATTCTAACACAATAACAAAATAAAAACAAGTAAAATAACTCAACAATAAAACAAATTTATTACAATAATTTATAACAATCACTCTTTCATTACCAGGACAATTATAAAGTAAAGACCTACACATCACAATCTGATGCCCAAATAACATAAATCAAATTTCAATTCAAACAAAACATACATGTAGAAGCACTCTAGATCTACTCCATGTAGTTATTCAACAAAAAGTTTTTATATCTAAATTTAAAAGGATCTTTCTTTAAGTTTTTAAAAGTTTCAGGGACACTAGACCAAAACTTGGGACCCAAATACCTAAAGCAGTTTAGGCCAAGTCTCGTTCTAGGTCTTTCAGTTACAAAATTCATTTCCTTTGAAAATCTTGTGTTGTGTGTGTGAACAGAGCTAGCAAGTGTAAATCTATTGTGTTCTACATCAAACCCTTTTATAGTATTACGCATCAACTTACAAATTTGCAATTTATACACATCCTTTAATTTTAGCACACCAGTTTTTTTAAATAAAGGGTTTGTTGTTGTCAAGGCAGGCACACGACAAACATACCTGATCACTCTTTTTTGCATACAAACAATTGGTTTTAAGTAACAGTCAGCAGCACTACCCCAAACAGATATACAATATTGGATATGCGAATAAAACAAACTATAATATACCATTTTAAGTGTAAATGTGTCCAAATAATATCTCAATTTTGACAAAACATAACAACTCCTAGACAATTTCGATTTCAGAGAACTCAAATGTTTCTTCCAATTCAGCTTATCATCCAGAACCACACCTAAGTATTTTATACTATCACTCTGCTCAATAAGAAAACCATTAACCTTGACACTAAATTCACACTTTTTTGAACTTTTATTAAAAAGCAAAAATTTAGTTTTTGAATAATTAATAAAAAGTTTATTAGCATGCAACCATTTATCAACTTTAACCAACTCCTTATTAATAATTTCATTTAAACACTCAGGATCACTATGTTGGTAGCTCAAGCAGGCATCATCCGCAAACAATCTCATATTTATCTCAGTAGAGGAAAAAATATCATTAATATGGTTAAAAAGGACAAATGAATAAAGTTTATTTTCAGTCTGACATTTGTGCGACATCATCCTAGACAATTACCAATCTGTTAACTTGTACTAATGAAGTTTACATATTGATTTACTCTATAAATTATTTTATTTATTTTCATTGTAGTTAGTTTATTATATCTAAATAAATATTTTAACACATACATTTTAGTAAGAGCATGCTGTGCTGTTTTACAAAAAGTCTCTATTTAAATAAAAAAACATACCTGGGACAAAAATTATTTACTCTTAAAAAAAGAAACTAGACTAGATTTATTTCTTTTTAACACCTTAAACTTGGTAAATTTTTAATAATTGATATGAATTTAGTAAAATTCTTGAAAAAAAAATTTCAAATAAGAGTCCAAACTAATGCAATTTTTTTTTTGTTAGCTAGATTAACCATAAACATCTTTCGTGGACTGTACTTTAAAAAATATTGATTATGCTAAAATATAATGTTCTAGATATCAAAACACTTTTTTAAAGCAATTTTTTTACGAAATAAGGATTCAATATTGTGTATTTCCCTTTTTTGTTG
Source organism: Thalia democratica (assembly GCF_965202585.1). Taxonomy (NCBI): domain Eukaryota; kingdom Metazoa; phylum Chordata; class Thaliacea; order Salpida; family Salpidae; genus Thalia; species Thalia democratica. The sequence goes on along the minus strand of NC_139173.1, from coordinate 20,485,518 downwards.
GGTATTGTGCTAAGTAATAAATAGTGTGTGTTAGGGTTGCTTATATTATAATGTCAACTAACCACTGACTAATTCTCAAACGTTTGTTGGTTTTAAATTAAAGTATCGTTCACGAGTTTGTTGATTTATTTTCAGTACATGGCTTTAAGTTTGTTTAAGAAGAGTTGAGTTTATTTTAGAAGTTACTTCACTAGCCAAAGAATTTAGCATTCGGATAGGATTCAACCAAGGGGTCGTATGCTGCCTAGTGCCTACCTTTAACTTGGTCGTAGAAGAATAGGTTTACTAATTTTTAAGTGTAGTGAATAAACTTGATTTAAATATTGTATTATTTTTAATTTATTTTTACTTAATCTTAGTTATATTTTTAAAGTAAAAAAAAATTTAAGTTAAGCAAAGTTGTTTCAGGAAAGAACATCATTTTAAGATTTAATTTATACAACTTCAAAATAAAACATAAATGTTCCGTTAACAACTAAAGTATTGGGGCGAAGTCAATTAAAGATTTTTTTTAATTAAACTTGGATAACACTTAAATTCGAAACCGACCTTAAAATAAATATATTTAAAAAATATATAAACATGAAAGTCATCTAATTCTTTTTTCACATAAAAAAGTTTTTTTTTGCTTATTGTTAAAGCTAAAACTAAAATTTCATTCAATTTTTTGTAAAACCGTACATAAGTAGAAAAAAAGTACTTGTTTCATTCAAAAGTCTAGTGAACTAGAAGAACTGTGAAAACACAGGTCACAGACACTGAAAATTTTACCCTTGACTCTACGGTTTCTAGTACGCCTTTTACAATACAATGAAAGTTTAAAGTTACAGTTTGACATTTAATCAAAACAAACTACACAGTAAGAGTTTTGGCTAAGTTCACAAAAATTTAATATAACTTTAAACTTTAACAAAAACAAATCTAGATAACTACGAAAGTTTTAAAAACAAAATAAAAATATAGATATATAAATAACAAACACTACTAATAAAATAAAAACTATTCAGTTAATCAATTAAATTTCAAGAAAAGAAATGATCGAATAAAATAATCCAATGCAAACTAATAATCAAATGTAGACAAAATTCTCAACTACTATAAGTTGCTTCTTGCACGCTCCTAATCTATTTTTTATTGTTAAAAACGATGATGTTTTTATGTAAGATTTTTGTAAATGTCGATTTGATTGACTCGCTTTGTTAAGTTATTACTTGCCGAACTTCGCTATTAACCACAAGTTTAGACTCTATCACAAGCTTATGGTCTAATGTTAGGGTATGATCCAAAAAGAGTTAGAGTATAAATTAGAATAACTCTTTCTAACTGTATCCACTGAAGGCTGCTTCAGTGCCAATATACTTAATCCTGCTAAGTTAAACTGGTACACGATCAACAGCTGACTGTTTATACTTAATGAGGCTAAATAAAGACGAAGCAAGTTAGCAGAATTTGAAATGATGTTGATGTCCGTGTGGTTCATTTTGATTAAATAAAATTTATGGTAAGAAAACATCTCAGCTTTGCTATTGGGAACAAACAACATTATTTTTAAATTTATAAATGTTTAAAAGAATAGCCTTTATATCTTATTTAAAAATAACTTAGTTTTTGGTCTTCATTGTGAATTGTTAAAGTTTGTGTTAAATTTGAAGCATAATGTTTTTGGGGATAAAAAATTTAGATTTAAGTATACAATATAGTATAATTTAGATGTTTAAACTAAAATACGTAGTACTTATACAGTTTATTTTCAAATAGCTGAAAGTTAAACTTCAGCTTAAAAACTAAATAATATCTTTAATTAACAAATTTTCTACTTTTCAACGGTCAGTAATATAGCCTGAAAATAGTTATTTGTAGACTAAGTTAGTTTTTAAAAAATTATGAAACAAATTAGTCATTTTATGTAAAAACATAATTAATTTAAACTTTTATTTTGAAAAATTTAATAATTTTCGAGAATTAAATCAAAATACTATATATTTTTGCATGTTTATTTCACTGTTTAAAAACACCAACAAATTATCAGATTAAAAATCGTTTAGAGGAGATATTGCTTTTATGTAGTCCCTATATTTAATTTTCTAAATTTTTATTTTTTCTTAATGCAATTTAATTTTTTAGGTTTATCCTAAAATATACTTATATTTGACTAATCATTACTATTTAGTTAAATAATGTTTTGTATTTCGTTTTACTACTTTTGCAATTAATGTTTAAAGTAAAATTTTCGTACATCGGGTCTAATCTGTATGCTGATCTAGTAAAACACTGTTATGCTATATAACTTATCTTAAACATTTTTTGTGTGGACGAGGATAGCATGTTTACTTACTATTTTGCTAGCAAAAAATATACTAAAGAACTTTAAAAAACTTGAAAAAATCTAGTTCAGATAAGAAAATTAGATCAGCAAGGCAGAAAAAAATCATAAAATAAGTTTTTACTTATTAAACAACTCTTGCTGTTTACCTAATAAGCTATAAAAAGTATTGCTTAAAAAATAAAATTAAATCTTACAATTTTTGCCTGTTTAGTATAAAACTTATTCTATTGTATTTACGTTTACATTGCTGATTTTGTTTTCTAAATAGTTTGTATAACTTGTTATTAATATTTTTGTTTTTTAGTAACTACTACTTTATTAAAAAGGTTATAAGATTGTTTTCCGGCTTTAAAAAGAACAAACTTGGCTAATTTTAATATATAAACTTTTAAAAAACCGTTTTTTGTTTACGGTGTATATAATTATCTATAATACTTAAGTACCTTTTTTACGTTTTTTACATATTTTTTTTTCCTTAACTCTTAGTAAAAGAAAAATATATAATTAATCTGAATTTTAATTGTTAGGGATAGGCGACTGTTCTAATTAGCGGGCCAGACTTGTTAGCCACAGGCGTTAACTTTAAACGTTGTAAAATAAGACAAAAACTAAATAAAGATAAAACTTTAAAGAAGTTATCATATAATATATGTTAAATTTTATATGTTAATTTATTACGTTATTACTACAAATTTGAAAATGCAACGACTAAAAACTTTTACTTTTTAAAGTTTTAAATTGTAAATAATTGTAAAATACAACCTAGGTTAGATTCAATTTTATTGATTGACAGATTAAATAAAAAAAAGTGCCGATAAATTTTGTAACTATAAATATACTTTTATTACAAATCAAAAACAATTATCAAATTAAAAACAATGACAAACATATTCATTTAAGATCAAAAATTATGGAAGCATCCATATACAGTTAAGATTCTAATCAAAGCTTTAAATAAATCTCTAAACTATTTTAAAAGCTAGTACGTTTACACAATAAAAACATTTAGTGTACTATAAATCAAAAAAAAAATCAACAGTGATGTATCTCTAAAGATGTCATAGACCAACAATTATTTTAATACCGATCCAAAGGTATAATAAGCGGTGTGATGTAGTCAGAGTGCCTTACGCCCATTGTGCAGCATCTACCTTTGTACAAGACCCCGTAACTTCTTTCTGGGGAGTGAGCCCCCGGTCCCGGTTTTTGGGTCGAGTCACCCGGCATGAAGCTTCTGGCGCTCAGTGAATACTTTGGTGGGCTTCTCTTGTACCTTTTTGTTTTACTAGTGTCAACCAAGTTAAAAAAAGTAGCACTTTTTGCAAAAGCTTTGTTTATTTTAAGTCTCAAATTTTTTAGTTTTCATTTGAATTTATAATTTTAGTTCTTAAATGATGATAACACAATAAATAGAAAACGAAGTTTAACAGAAATTGGCCGGTGATTTTTTAAAGATAACATGCTTTTAATAAATTGTACTTGTAATATTAAGTTATAAGTAGTTAACTTTTAATTTAATATCAAATTAATTGCTTTATAATACTGAACATAACTGTCGATAAGCTTAATATAACTTTATATAAATTGATTTATACTTGCAGTTGTAAGATTTTGGAAATGTTTTCATTCATAATATTATGCAAATTTATGTAAGTGAAGAAAATTGATAATACAGCAGAATACTAAAAACATTTATACCAATATCCATAACCACCCTACCCAAAAATTTTTTGATATACACCCTTATTCCTAACCTACCTTACCGATATAAATAAAAAAAAAACCAAAAAAAAAGTTTTATAACTTTAAACTTTAAATTAAAAAGAATAAACTATTTGCCAAACAGAAGCGACTTTAGAACTACAGCCGACAAGCTTTTATTTTTATTTTTAAATTGTCGTTTTTAATGTTGTTGGTAAAAAACAACGGTAAAAACAAAGCTTGATAATATGAATTAAAGTCTAATGAACAAAATTTAATGTGTCTAAAATAGTAAGTTTTTTGTTTTTTAAATTTGTCCATTTATTTTCCCAACATTCAGTTCATCGAAATTTTGTCGGAATGAAACTTTTTTTAGTACCAATAAACTAAGATACCATCAAAATAATAGTTTAAACACTAAAAAAATTACTTCATTGGGTTGACAACATCGTATTTTGCAGGTCCTGGAGTTTTCGCAAGATCGTCACTGAAACCCTGACCACCAGATGTCCTCGCTCGCAGTGAGTAGCAGGGAGCTGATCTTTTATAAGGGGACTTCCCTGTAGTGACACTTGGAAGCGAGTATGAAGCAGGTGACGGATTGTTGTCTTGTTTTCTCAACCTAGTAAAATAGAAAAATATTAAAAATATTGTGTTCTATGAGCTGTTAAAAGTTATACAACAAAACTTTTAGTTACTTAGTTTTAATTGAACTTCTAATAGTTCTAAGCATCAAAAATTTGTTTGTTGTAAAAAAAATTTTAGTGGAATAGTAATATTAATAATTATACGTTTAATTATATTCGTTTACAAAATACTTAGCAAAAAGAAAATCGTTTTTCTTTAATATTTATTTAAACTAAAAAATATTTTAGAATTGATGCTTTTAATAGTGAAGGTACTACTATTTTAAAGGTTTCATATAATTACACATCGCCAATTAAAAGCTAAACAAACAACCTAGTTCTTGCCGACATTGAGTATCTTGGTGCTGTGCGCAAATGGGGAGGACTTATCATTTCCGTTTTGTAAGTTCCTGGTCCGGGTGTTTTAAACGAGTCTGTTTGTAATTTCAAAATCAAAGAGTTGTTAAAGTGTATTTGTTTGTAAATAATGATAATAGCTGTATTTAATATAAAACGTCATGTTGTTTTTTATGATTAACATTTCTTTTCAAGCAAAAACATGTTCTTACAATTTTAGACAATAATGTTAGTTTATTAAAAAGTTTAAAACTGAAAAAATAGTTTTTTTAAATTTCTGTATATCTTTAAAGAGTATTGGAAAGTTAATAAAAAGCAAAATCTTTTTAGTGCTGTTAACTATATAATTGAAATTTTAAGTTTATGACAATACTTAAAACTTAAAACATGTAGTTTGAAATGTGTATCATTGTAATTACTTTGCTGCACATGCAGACATCAATTTAAATTATATCTAACTTAAATTCATACAAATAAAACACTTTTAAACACTTTTAGATTATTTAGTAATATATTAACAAGTAGTAAACGGCAGGCAAGTAAAGTTTTTAAAATTGATAGTTTACAGTATTCAATCCTTTGTCTTTTTTGAAATTTTGACATAAACATTTTTATGGAGAAATTTATTTTTCAATGTATTTTGTTTTCTATATATAGTAATTTTTCATACGTGAAACATTTTATAAGAATACGTCAAAAAGATACATTGTATTACAAAAGCGATGCCACTAAACAAACTTAAACTTCCTTATCATTGCAAACACAACAAACGTAGTTCAAACTCAAGTACTCTAATCGATTATGTTTTATGTTGCTTATAGCTTAATAGAATTACTTATTTCTTTCTTTCTTCCTAGTAGCGAATATTTGGGAGCACCTTCATTGCCACATCTGGTCAACCGTGAGTTTATTGCGTACTTCGGCCCTGGACTTTTGTTCTTTGTTATGACTAAATGATTTTATTAAGTTTTAAATTAATTGCTGTTTTTCATAAAATTCAGTAGAAAATAAAATTATATGATTAAATGCAAAGCAAAATAAGTCAACTGTCGGTCAGGCCTTTTTGTTATAGAATCTATTAAGTTTGGTAAATATATGTTTTATCAAAAATGTAAAATAATGTTTAATTTTTTTCAGGTTTGAAAAAGTCTTACGTTACTTTTATATTTTATAACTGTGTCAAATATAATAAAAGCGTTCTTTTTACTAGATTAGAAGTCAAAGCTTATTTAGTTATATAAACATTTTAAAAAGTAAAATAAAAGTCGATAAAAGTTTAGTTAAAGCGTACTTAAAAATCAACAAAGTTTGTCAATAATAATTTATTTTATAAAAAATTGTAAAAAAACATATTGAATAAAATACACTAAAAAGTAAATAAATTCAAAACATAAGCGTTTTAATTTTTATAATGTTTTTAACTTTATTAATGGTTTAAATTATTACCTATCATATCAATGCACATTTATTTTTGCAATTTTTGATTTTTTTTATTAAATGCAGTTTAAAATAAGAAATATACAACTTGTAGTTAACTAAGTACCAAGCTAAGCAAATATTTGAAATATTTTTGTAAAAACTCTAATAACTCTTCAACATGTTTGTGTTTATCAAGTTTTCATTTAAATCTATCTAATTAGAATAATTAACATATCGAAATTTTATGACAAAAACTTACGACAACTATCCAGTCTCATACCCATTGAAAATGAGGGTTTTTTGTGTCTCGTAAAATCATGTTTTTGATCTCCTATTGTGCTTGGAAGTAAGTATCTACCAGGACCGGGTCCTATAGAATAAAAAACATGATATATAATTTTTTTGATGTAATAAAAGCTTAAGTCGTTTACACAAATTTGTACTACAATGTTTTATTTTGTTAAGTTTTGACAACAACTTGCTTATAACTTAGAAAGATTAACACTGACTACAAAACTTATAAAAAACCGTAAAAACAAAAAAAAAACTATTCTATTATACATTAATTGAAGCAAATCAATATTTTTTAAATAATATAGAATAATTTTTTATTTCAGTGCTTGATAAAAATGCTTGCGCTCTTGAAATACTTAATGACACAGGAAATAGAATTAGTGCTTCAACTAAATTTTATATTGGTTTTTCGTTTTGACATTATTTAAAACTAAGCATTTAAATTTTAAATGTACATAAATCTTGTGTATAAACACTATCTTTTTAGCAAGAGTTAGCACTCAGTTAGGTTTTGTTTCAAAAAAATTTAAAAAAACTTAGCAAGAGGGTTTGGTCTACGTTTATAGTTTGTTTCTAATTATTTTAACTAGTAAATAAATTTGCTTATTTGCGTAACTTAACAAAAATAAAAATCTTAGAAAAATTTGTAATTTTTTAATTTGCTAAAATTAAACCTTTATTTTTTTGACTGAACATTTTGTCTTAAAACATATAGTGTAGTAAAATAAGTAACGAATACAAATTCAAAAAAGTTCCTAAAAAATAGCTTTTAAATGGTTCCTTAAGTAATGTACTATAACATAAATTTTAAATTAACTAACAGTCTTACATAAGTTTAATTATTTCAGAAACAATAGATTAAAAAAAAGTTAGACACTACTTAAATTCTAAAATAAACTACATAAAAAAATTGCATTCAAGTTTTGATTATTTTAAAGTATTTTCAACTTACTGCAAAAAAAATAAGTAGTTAATATTTGATTTCTTATTACAACATAAGATTTAAATGAAAGTTAATGCAAAGTTTGTATAACCTTTTTTACTTTGTATATGAAGAATTAACTAATACTTACCTCTTTCTCTTGCTGCAATCAAAATAACTTTCTTTTTGTTTTTTTCCATTAGTATTTCAAAAAATTTATAAAAACTTATAACTAAAAGCAACACATAAGTTAAACAACTAACTTTCCCACTGAAGTGAAATAAATCAATTTAGTAACCATGCGAACCGACAGTCGACCTTAGCCAGGGAACAATAGAATTTACAACTTAAGTGACTTTTTTCCTTTTAAAGTGCAGTTTTTGCCATGTTTTGTATGTTTAAAATGCAATTGTCTTCAACAACAAATTGTTTTCAATGAAACACATACTTAAACATTTTTCAAGGGCTTTTGAGAATATTTAAAGAACATTTTTCATTGTTTAGAAAAATTCTTAATAAAGTTAATGATTTTATAGTATAAACAAAACTGTTTAAAGCTTGCAGTAAGGCCTTAAACTTTATAAAGTAATTAAAAAAAAAGGCATCACATGGTAAATATGATTTTATTCTGCTACTCTTTTAGCAATATACAAGGTTAAAAGTGTATAACTTTTTTTTATTAAGTGTATAAATAAAACATATGTTTGTGTATAAATCTTAAACAGATAAAATATTTTACAAAAGCTTTTAATGCATAAAAATATAGATTTCTTAATAAAATTACAAAACACAATGCTCAAAAAATCAAATTGATGCTTAAAGCAGTTTTCAAATTATATAATACATACGATTGTTGCAAGAATGTTAATCTAAATAACATAGAACTTAATTTTATTTTGTGATTTTAAAAGCTTAATCGGATATAAAATCAAAATTATTAATATAAAATTTTAAAATTTCACAATAACCATGTTATTAAACTGTTTATGACTCTTTAACGACATTTTTTGTCGGATATGTAATTTTTAAACTAACAGTAAATTTTTTAACTACTTTCTCTACATCATAATAACTAAAATTTTCAAATTCTAATGAACTGATAAAATCAAACATATTAAAATATATTATTAATTACTAGTAACATACTTTATACTAGTAAGAAAAAAAATCATTAATCTTTTGGACAAAAAATACGGGTACATGATGGATTTAGATTGTTTAAAGTTTTTTTTTTAAAGAGTTCACATATATTTTTACTTAATTGCCATTTTTTTTAATGACGACAAAAAGTTTTAAATTTTTATATTCAAACTTTCCAGAAAAAAACACTAGTTTTATTTTTCCTATTAAGTTTGTATCTTTAAAACCATTATCAAAACTTTTTAAATTTTAAACGTAGATTTTTTTTTACTTTTTCAAGCTAATTATTGAATTTTTTAGTTGTTTGCTTGTTAAAACTAACTTAATATAAAAACTCAGTTATTTCTTAAAGACTTCTTTATTTATTTTAACAATCAAATTTTTTTTACATCCTCGATAATACTAATGTAAAAGTTGTAAGAGTGTTTCAATTATTAGACATATTATCTTATATGATACCTAAACAAAATAGTTTTTCTCTTATTACTTTAAAAACTTGTTACTTTGAAACATTATTTTTATATCTATAAAACTAAAAGTTCATTAAATGTGTTAAAAAAATAGTCTTAATTTTTGTATCTGTTAGCAGAAGTAAGTAAATTTATAGGAAAAAAACTAAAAACGAAGATTTTCAATCTTTGGTCTAAGGAAATGGGTGTACGAAAAGACCTTTCGGTCATCTAGTTGTGTAAACAATTTTTGCGCATTTATGAAACAAAAATAAAAAATCCTAGCTTCAAAAAATTTCTACACAGCTCTAAATGATTTCAATTATGTTCAGTTCAAAACAACATGAAATCAAACTTTTTTTATGTTAATTGAACAAAATTTTTTGACACTTTTGACTTCTTTAGTGTAATTAAGTTTTAGAGAACTAACCAGCTAACTTTTTAAAATAAAAATACAAAGCTTCCTTAAATACGTTTTCAAACTTGTATTTTATGTTTTTGTACAAACAGCAAGGTACTTGGACTACTTTTCTTAGTTTAAAAAGGTTTATTGTTCTTGCAAGGTCTATGTTAAAAAATTATAAATACTTCAAAAAGTTAATACTTTTAGGAGCATAAAAAATAATCTACTACTAAAAGATTTATTGTAAATTAGTATTTTATTTGCATCCGAATCAACTAATTATTAGTGAGCCGTAATGTACAAAACATACATATAAAAAAGGCTGTTAAAAATTAAGAATAAAGAATCAAATTACTTAAAAAATAACTTACTTACAAAATGCTTATTAGAAAAATCAATAAAAAAACTTGAAAAGTTTGGTTGAAGTTACAGTTATTTCAAAGATAATTGATCATCTTTTAGGCTTACATTTTGTATAGTATTTAAATTTTTAGAAAAATATTGGTGTAAGAACAAAGTTTAAATATCAGCCAAGGGGTTTTCAATCAATGAAATAAACACAAAATATTGATTAATGACAAATTTAGTCATAAAAAATCACTTATGTCTGCTTGATTTTTATAGTCTTTGAGTTTATCTATTTGACCGTAATAACTATAAGTAATTTAATAATCAATTGTAATACAACAATTGTTTTTTAATCTTGAAACTATTCACAACTTTTTAAATATACAAACCGGCTTTTCAATAAAGCACAGCTTGTTAATGCTAAAATAAACATACATAAAATTTTAATAAAAATACTAAAAAGAATTACTACAATCAAAAAACTTTTTAGAAGTCAAAAGAAAAATATACAACTAAAACATAAGAGTTTATTAACAAAACTAGTACTTTTAAAGAAAACTAAGTCTTTTAAAATAAAAAGAAAGCCAAAGAAGAGCTAAAAGTTTAATCTCCCTGATTAAAAATTTGAATTATGTTTAAGTTGAAAACACAGATAACTTATTTTTCAAATATCAGTTAAAATAAGTAATATAAGATTTTGTCGATAAACAAATTTTAGTAGTCAAAGTCTTTATTTTAAGCACAATACTTATTTTGTCAAGTTATACCTATATACTTGCTTACGACATTTTAACAAAACTTTTTGTCTGTACCGCACATCAACCTGGTGACAATCCTTTTAGTTTGCACTGTAATATACTTTGTGGATTATCTGAATGAAAATATTTTTTAATAAATTTAGTGTTTAAACATAAACATGCTTATATTATCCTTATTTTATTAGCATACAACAACAGCAAGTCGTACGATGGAACGACTAAAAATGAAATTTTCACTGTAACAAAGGAGATTATTATCATATTTCAAATAAACTTCAAAACTTTTCTGATGGCAACTCTAAATTAAAGACAGCATCCTCTACAAAATATGTTATGGAATTTTATCTTTGATTTTATATGCAACTCCAACTATTAATACTAAGGCTGTACTAGCTGATACTAATACTTAAACTTTTATATAAACTTGTTTTAAACTTATAATCAAAAAAGTAATTAATACCCTTTTTTATCAGTAATTTTTATTGATGTACGAAGAAAGAAACTACACCAGAAGTCTTATGACTTATGTACACAAAGTAAATTTTTAAATTTCTAAATAAAAGAATTATTAACTGAGACTTAGGAAATGAAAATAGCTGTGTTTATGTTCTTTGTTTTTTTTTGAAGATTTGAAAAAAAGTGTTAACTTAACAAAAAAACTTTAAATTGGTTTCAAGATATAAAATGCTTAGATTTGAAATTAAAAATACGATAAAAACTTTTTTACGTATAAGTACTGCTTTTTTCAAGTTTTATTAGGTAAAATAGTTATAAAAATAGAAAAACTATAACAAAAGTAAGCTGAAACATTTTGATACTGGCAAGTCAAAAGTTTGTTACACATCAAGAAACCATATTTCACTGCGGCCTTTGTTTTGATCTGCGGGATCGTTGTAGACTGCAGTGTAATAGAAATTGTTGTTATACCCATCAACGTGCTTTCCTTCTTCTCTTATGTACGTTTCGAGTTCCTCTTTAGCTTGTAACCATTGCTGATCAGATACTAACTTTTCAGGAACATGTCTGAAAATTATAAGTTTTTAGTAGAAATAACACTAAAAACAATCATCGAAACTTCTACAAACTGTAGTTTCTTAACTTTTAAGTTTGTAAAAATGGTTTAAATAAATCTTAAGTTTTAAACAGTTAAGATTTCTGTAACTTTTGTCAAAATTTATTTTAATCATTAATTAGTTTTAGGTGTCATGAACCAATATTTTTTTTCTAAACAAGTTTGTATCGATGTTTTTTTATTTTTTAAGTAAAACTTCTTACAATGTAGTAATAAACATATACATTTTCTTTAATAACTATTAACTTTTGTCTAAGTAACTATAATTAATTTTATTAACTCTTACTGATCATAAATGAGAATAATTTGTAAGCTGTTTAGCTGTTCTAAATAGTTGAAACGATTTAAAACGCAAACATTTTCTTAAATAACTGATTGTTGTGCATAAGTATTAGACTTTGCATAAACATACTCGATGCTAAAATCAAAGTACTGATACACAAACTGGCAAAGTAGTAATGTTAGTATTATTAAATTGGTTTTTAACTCTGCTTCAAGTATCACAATTTATTAAACTTTGCTAGCATTAAAGTCATAGGATTCGTGCTGTTTTTCTTAATCATAATATAGTCTTTTAAGATTTTTTAAAGTTCAAATTTTGAACTCCTTGACGATTTAGAAAACAAATAATTATATTTTAAATGTTGTTTTAAAATCTTTTTAAAATGTTTAAGTTTATGAAATCAAAAGAAAAGTACAACTATTTAATAGAAGCTAAGTTATTTAAATATTTTTTTTACTAAAAAATATGTTTTATTTAATAAATTAATTCTTTTTGAAAAATTAATACTCAAAAGACTGTTCTAAAATAATAAATAACAAAAACAATACTTTAATATATTAAAAGTCCCATATAATGATTTATAATTTTCAAAGTATTAAATTATCTTATAATTCTTATATTACCATAAGATATACGCTAAAACCTCTAAAAAACTTTTTACAATCGTTTTTATTTCATCTGTAAGCGGTTTTACATTATATTAAAAGTTTGTGCTCTTAATGTTAAAAATCAATTAAGTTGTCACCGTTTTATAAATGTGTATATACATTTACAAATTGTTTTTTAATATTTAAATTGTTATTGACCAAAATTAAATTTATTTTATATCCCTTTTATATAATACTGACAAAAAAGAACTAACAATTTAAAGATTTTTAAGTTTGACTTTTTATGAATGTACAACTCTTGACTAGTTGGCTCGGGTGTGGTTTTTTGGTTGGTTTTTGGCAGGTAAATGCAAGTTGTGTAATCGTTTTCTTCTACTTTGGTTACAACTGGTGTTGTGGTGCTAATTTTGTTTGCTAAAGTAAAGAAGTTGTTAGTTTGTACATGGAATTGAAAACTATAAATTTTTTTAAAGCATGTTTTTACAAAGTTATAAAATTGTATTGTAAAATTAAGGTTGAATTTTTTTTACAAACCAGTATGCTGAAAGTTTAACATTACAATTTAAATTTAGAATATTAAAAGTAATTTTTTATGTTTTTTTCTAACTTTTAAACACTTTTCTTAGATATAATGAGTTAATAAAAACAAAAACTCACCAGTATAGTTAAAAAAAGTTATAATAAAAAAATAAACTTTATAAAAAAAAATATATAAATATGGGTCTTTTTATAATTAAAGTTTAAAAAACAACCTTTTCTGTATTTTAACAAATTTTCCAACTGAATATCAAAAGTTTTACTCCTGATTTTACCTTCCATATCTGTACAAACCCATTTAGCAGACATCAATAGACCTGCTTTATACTTACCGCTCTGCAAACGTTTTAATTTTTATTTGTATCAGATCGAAACTGAAAAACTTCGCGTGATTTAAAGTTGTTTTTTACTCGACATTAAATTATAGTTAAAAACTTTCTAAAGTTTAACATAGAAATTTAAACAGTTGAAATCGGTTAAACTTTTTACAGCGGTATGATTTTTAAAATAGTTTTTTTTAAAGCATTTGAGTCTAAAATAAGTTACTAAAACATGCAACTATGATTTTTGAATTAGAATTGTACAGTAAAAGTACTTTAAGCTGTAAGATACAACATAAAAATAGAAATATAAAATAATAATATTTAATAAAATTAGTAAAAACAAAATAATTTTTGTTTTATCATTTATTTTAAAATTTAGAGATCTAAATTTTGTTACAATTCATACTGGAATGTCGACGTTTATAACTCTTGAAAATATTTTTTACAAAACTTATTTTTTGCAAATAAAAAATGCTATTTACTACCAATCATCATAAAAAAGTTCTTACTTTAGGTTGATCTATAAATTCAACGAACTCCGGTTCCTCGTAACTCTCCGGTTCCACAACGTCGTTCTCCCCCTCCGTGCTGTACAAGTTCTTGAACCAATCGCTGCGAGTCTTCAGATCCATGCTCTTGATCATGTTCAGGAACATTCGCATCATCCTCAGGTTCCATGTTCCGTCGGGAAACTTGAACATGGAGAAGAACTCGTTGCCCTGGCCCTTCATGTTCCACCCCATCTCGCCCCGATCGAAGAACGGAAGGGCGGAGGCGAGCGAAGCGACTTGGACGAACAGCAGAGCGGTGACGAGCTTCATGGCGGTAGTTTGAAGATGTGAGCTACTGTTCGTATTTATGTATTGATGGATTTTACTTGTCTCTTTTTTTTCTCTCGTTTTGGTACGCTTCTATCTTCATAGCTTTTTCATCCAAAGAATTTCTGCACAGTTATGTAAAGAGCAGTTTCATAGAAATGAATAAATCTGGAATGTATCTATAAATATATCTGTTAATAGTTTATAACTAAGAATTTTTTCGTCTCGTTTATGTTTTAGTATTTTAAGCGATTTTTTTACAAACACAAAAAATATTAAATTGAATGTGCTACTGTTTAGTGCAAGTTATTTATGCATATTGTAGATTCGCCGGAGGCAAACTTTCATGAGTATATTAACAACCACGCATTTTTGACACTTGATTTTACGGTTAACATTTCAGCTTCCGGTCTGACTTACTTTATCAGTAGTTGAATAAAGTGTTACTTAATTTTTATTTATTTACAGTTCGGTCAGCAATACACAATGAATTTCTTTTAACACTGTGTAGTACAGTACATTAACAATTTATATTCTTCTTCATTTAAGCTAAGTATTCACTACTACTAGCAAAATACTTTGAAAAAAACTTTAACTTTTATCGAGAATCAAGCAATTGAAAATAGAAAGTAGTTTTAATTTTAAACTAAGGTTTTCAAATCATTATTTTTCTATATACCTTTAACGAAATAGAAAAACAAACTTTGATATTTAATATCGAAAGTTCTCAGAAAACAAACCAAACTTTAGGGAGCTCTGTATAAAAAAACAATTTTATAGAGTTTATCAGAGGTATAAAATTACAGTGACAATTTTTTAGCAACTTTGACTTTGATTTTAAACTTAAATTTAAACGTAATTTGTAAAGTATTTGATATGTTTATGTTAACATTTTTTATTTAGTCTGCAGTAAAACAAGTCGTAACAGCAAACCTGATTATAGCTGAATAAAAATTTGAGTTTTAAGTTTTAAGTTAGGTGCTTTGTTTTTAGCTAATGTTGTAAAATATTATAAAATTAAAGCAAAAAATGAATGAAAATCTGCTAAAGTGGTGTATAAAGTGTTTTCATAGGATAATTTTTTTTGACTTTTAAAAAATGTTGTAAATAATACTAAGGAAAAATAAGCTTTACACAAAAATAGACTTTTGAAAACAAAAATTTTTACAAAATGCAAAGAAATGAAGCATATTTTATATAAAAATAACTCAACAGAGACGTGTTTACCTACAAAACATTATAATGGTTACGATATGAGACTATAGTATGCAAAATTTGATAAACATCTGTACGACCGACAAGATATTTTTCTTGTAGCTTAATTAAAACTTGTGTAAGAGAGAATGAAAACTGCAAGAAATTATAAACGATTAAAAAAGTTTGTAGTATTGTGATAGTGCCGCAATTATCAAACTAGTTTTTAATTTTTTTTGTTGGTGTCCTGAAAACTTCTAAAGTGTTTCCATTTTGCTATAAAGCATTTGCGAAATACTAAATTCGAGTTATAATTTTGCAAACTGTTTTAATTACTATAAATTTCAGTTATTTATCATATAACCGTAGTTTATAACGTATGCAAGTAAGAGTTATATTTTTTGTTTATTTGTTTTTATAGTATAAATGTATGTATACTTGTTTCTTGATAGTTTCTTTAACTTTAAATAAAAAGTTTTCTTTACAGCATACGTAATTAATTTTTCTATATTTCATTAGTTTACGTGTAACAAATACAACAAAATTAAAATGATGTATGGTTTACTTACTTTGATTTTTTTTAAGACGCTAGCGTCAAATAAAGTAAAAAAAAGTTAGTAAAAAGTTTAAAAACCTAGTTATTTGAAAAAAATTAACTAAAGTGAAAAATGAGTACTGATTTTAATAAAATTAACAAAGAAATTGAAAAAGTCTTTTTTAAAGTTTGTTATTGACTTAAAAATATTTTTCTTATTGTTATGTAAAAATTTTTCTTCTGTATAAACTAATGCTAATCTTTTTAGATTTTCAAACGAATATCTTTAACGTGTGCCCATTTGAGCCTTTGTGTCCATAGAATTTTTGTCATAGACATAGTTTTAATGAAAAACAAATTTATTTTTTTTAAGATTAATTTATTTAATACTACATGTAACAGTACTATACTGTTTTTTATAAAGTATACTAAAAAATAAAATTTTTAAGAGAAAATAATACACAATAAAAGTGTTTTTGCATTTATGAAGTTAAAACTTTCGAGTTTTCCTCTTTATTTTAATCACTAAAGCATATATAGACCACACATAACTTATTTAAAGAATTAAACAACAAATTTTAGAAAACTTATTTTATTTTTTAGTTATATTAAATCACTATTTTTAATTTCAAAATAAACTAAAAACAGTCTTACTTGTTTTAAAATTCCGTATTTTATTAGAATATAAATATAATTAAATATTTAGTACAACAACAAACTGTATCGTGGTTATGTTCTGTAAATTAAAATATACAGAATTTAAATGTAATTACATAAAAAAATTTAACTTCGATTAAAGTAGAAATGAACTTTAAACATGTTTTAATTATAGCAGAACGAGGTAATTTTAAAATACTCTATAGAAATGTATAACTTTTTTGATATATTTTATTTTTATATAAAATATTTTAGTTAAATATTTACAGAAAAAACTTTGGTTTATTTATTACACAAATTTGAACAAAATACTTATTAGTATTTGAAACTTGTTTTTTATTAATTCAATAGGTTTTTACTTTAGTTTTAAAACGCTCCATGCAAAATTAAATTGTTACCTTAACAATTTAATGATTAAGTTAGTACAAACATTGCCTATCATGTTTACTTTTTGCAGCTAAAAGCAAATATTTAGCTTTTATGTTTGAACTACTTCATGTAATTTAATACATAATTTAGCACAAAGCAACAATAATTTAACTTCATTACGAACTAATTTTTTTTCATTAGAAAACAGTCAAAGCTTTGTTTGATTTTTCTAAATTTGATTACAATATTTTGTTACCATTTTATAACTATGCATTTTTATAAAGTTTCTCTTACAAATAATTAATAAATAACAACAAAATTTAAGTAATAAGAAGGAAAGTAGTTGATGTTTTTAAAGATGAAAATATGAAAATTTTAGAACTTTTAAGTTTTAGATAGACAAATGAAAGTCATAGCTTGCGGCTTCCCGAAATGCGGCACGAAAACCCTCGCCCTGGCATTCAGCGAGCTGGGACTGAACAACTACGATTACGAAGAACAGTTCGTTCACTTGCACGACTAATGGATGAAAACAATCAGTGAAGGCGGGGATGCGGACGACTTTCGAAAAATGTTCGAAAACGTCGATTCGGTCACCGATATTCCGGCGTGCTTCTTTTGGGAAGAAATACTAGAAGCGTTCCCGGATGCTAAAGTAACTAAACTTAAATACTCATTAGCTATCAACTTTTTCTTTAAGAGTAATTTCAAATTAGTATTCTACTTACACTTGAACTATATTTATACTTTTTTATAACTATATTTCATAAATGTTGAATTTAATTATTTAAAGTTAATGATAACTAAAACTTCTAAGTTTAGTAAAATCATATGTTGTTAAAAATTTAAATTTTAGTTAGTTTTTAGCCAACGGACATCAGAAGAAGTGTGGTTTGAAAGTTTTAAAAACCATATTGTGCAGTTGAACAAAATTTATTCATTCACGAGTCCTATGATGCTTTCTCCGTATAACAGGAAGAAGAGAAACTACTTAAGACAAACGTGTGAGTTATTATCAGTTAAGTCTGTAAAATGTTATTTTCTTTAACTAAGATTTTAACTTAAAAATAGTTTTTGTCTTTTTTTAAACTTAAAATTAATTTCTGAAGTTAGAATAAAAAACAGTAGTGTTAACATCGTGTTAAAATTTTTTTAAAAACATTTAAAAAGAAAAACTAGAGTTAAAAAACTAACTTTATACATATGCTAAAAACTAAATTAACTTAAATAAGCTAAAAAAAAATGAACAATGTTTTTTTTTTTCAATAAGAAACTGCACCTTACTTAAAAAATATTTTACTGTAGAACCATTGAGTTTAAACTGTTCATTAAAAAAAAAGGTTTACATAAATATGTTTAAATTTTTTTTTAAATATTATAAGCTCTTAAATAACTTCTAAAGCACTTAGTAGTTAAGTGGTTATTGTTTATTTAGTACTAGCTCGGAAGGTACTAATAATAATTTATTTTACCTCCTATCTAAAGTTTGAACTCAAAAAAGCCCTGTTTCGTATACAAAACTTATTAAAATAGTTTTGTTTTTGTAAATAGCTTTAATTTATAGACAGTATAATGATGGGAAATCAATGTCAGCCAATATCAAAGTTAAACGAGACATTATGCAAAAAAGCCTACAGAAGACATATAGCAAATATATTAGAGGTAAACTTGCGAAAAACTAGTTGATTATGATTATAAATTAAACTTGTTTATCAGTTATGATTACTATTGTATTATCAAAGTTTTTATTAACGACTATGTTGATAAATTAATTGTATATTTTTTGTTTACTTAATACATAACTCAGTTTTTTTTGATACTTTGATTTTTCTGCAATTTAAAACATTTTTTTAACATATAAACTACTATTTAAACTGCTATTAAGAAAGTTTGTTTAAAAAAATGCAATGATAGTTTATATATCTACAATACAAATTATAAAAAATAAAACTATTTGAAAAAAAGTAAATTTAAACTACTAAAAGAGTAACTTAGAACAAATGATTATTAGTTTTTTAGAAGTTTTTACAGACTTAAGAAATTATTAAAGCCTCTAATCAATTTTTTAGTGCGTTTTGATTAAGATTCTTTTTCTATTAAACCATAAAGTATTGTTAACAACTCCTGTGAACCACAGCTTCTTCTTCTTAGTAGTATTAAAACTTTTGTTTTTCGATTATTGAATTTAAAAATAGTTGTTAACTTTTATTAAAAATATTTTTTTGTACTAACTAAAACTGCTATAATTTTAGAAATTTTTACTAGTTATCAAAGTACGCTTCAGTAGGAAGCAAAATAACTTAAGCAGCAAAAAAAACTATGCTTAAACTTTAAGCAATAAAAAAAACTTTAAAAATGTGGTAGTTTCATTTAAAAGATTTGTCATTTTGAGTTTTAGAAAATATAAAAGTCGTATTTTATATTAAAATCTTTTTCTTTGAGCATCAACTTAGTACTGTTAGTTTTTTTTTTTTTTTTTTTTAAAATACCAAAGTTCAGTAGAGTTAATTAATGTAGTGTAAGTCACATTCTCAATTTATTTTAGTTTTGACCTTTCGATAACTCAAAAGTAAAGAAAACTATCTTTTAATTCAATATTTTAGTAAAACATATATAAGTCATCACCATAAACACATCTAGTATTATAACTAAAGATTCTTCTAAAATATTTTAATGTTTAATTTATGGTATTAATGTTATACTTTGTTATTTTATTGAGTTTTTAAATCATTCAAGTTTCTTTTCAAACAACTCTTTGATAATTTGTATAACAAAAGGTTTTTTGTTTTAACCTAGTACAAGTTTAATTTAATCAACTGTATTCGTTTTGCACACAAATAGACAAAACATAAAAACAGTTAAAATGAAGACCGCCACTAATGACAAGAATGTAAGAACAAAATGTTTTGCTCATCTCATTAGATTTTCGTTGATTCTGTACTCTAAATTCTTCAAATACATTAATTAACAGTGTGCAGTCTTTGAAATATAGCAATAAGTTTTGAATCAAAAACTATTTTTAAAAATATGAAAAAAACCTTTTGTATTTTTAGACTTAGTGTTTGGTGGTATTTCTTGTTAAATATGAAGTTTTCAAAATAGCTTTGTAAAAACTAAATTTTGCTGTTAACTTAAAAACGTGTAAAAACAGGATTTTTTTTGCTTGGGACTATTTTTAAATAAACAATTTACTTTATATGGTATTAAAATATTCACAACTGCTCTTTTTATTTTTTTAAAGTTTCTATTAATGTATATATGTAGGAAAGCAAACATTTTAAGTTATTTAGCCAAATTATTTGGACTAGATGTTGTGAGTGTTTTTTTTTGATGTTCAATAAACAATATAAAACCCAAAGTATTAAAACTAAATAGCTCTGTGTAGGTTTAATTTATTCTAGGTCCATAGAACCATTGTTGCGAACATTTACATTTTATTTGTTAAAAGGAGTCGTAGTAAATTTTACAAGAGTTTTGTTAATTAAGTGATTGTAAAAAGTAAAAAGCTAAAACTCGAAATGCTTAAAATCATAGTACTTTATTACTTATTTTTTTTGAATTATTGCTTATTTGAAACTAAAAGCTTTAAACCAAAAGTTTTTAACATTTAAATATGTTTACTTAGAAAATAAAACTTAATATTTTTTTCTAAATACAAATTATTACTTTAGTGTACACATAGATATTTCTACATCAAATGTTTTATAGAAATTTCGAAACTATTTTCTTAAAAACAAACAAAATATACATATTCCTTTATTTTCTAATATATAACATTACACTTATCTTAAGTTATACGCAAGTTTTTTTATAGATTCTCAAACGAGATTGTTGCTAATTTTATAGTATAAAAAATTTACAAGGTCTAAATAAAACGTTTACTTTTTTTTTTCATAACTTGTACTTATAAACTTTGGCTATCACTAGCAGACTTCAGTAAAAAAAATTAAATAATTTTAAACATAACAGAACGCTCCGAAAGATAGAGTTCTTTGTTACAATTTAAAAGAAGGATGGGAACCTCTGTGTAACTTTATTGGAAAGGACATCCCTAAAAAGCCTTTTCCACATCGTAACATTGGGGGAAGTATAGTAAATGAGTACATTAAGAGCAGCGAAATGTTTAAAAGAATCAAACGCGAAGTTTTAATAAGCAAATGCGTGATAGTAGGATTGTTTGCATTTCTGTCGTACTATGTATGGGATAATTTACTGTTACATCATTTATAAAACTTTTTAACATGGTTCTATTATGATAAAAAAAACTTTGTTGTATCTGTCAATTAACTATGAAATAAATGTAAAACCTAGATGTAAAAAGAATTTTTAGTTTAGCGAATTTAATAAATTATGTAAAAGTCCAAATTTAAAGTTTAAAATTTAGTTGTGTTTTGTTTTATAACATAATATTAAGGATTACAACCATTCAAGACTTTTAACATCAAAAGCTTTGTAATTCTTTAATATTTAGCTTCCTTATTTTAAACTGTATGTTTCAAGTCTCTAAAAATGTAATCTTTGTTTTGAATATAAACTAGTAAAATTATTTTGATCAAAATCTAGTTGAGTTATTATCACAGTAAACTTAAACTTAAACTGTAAAAATTATCTTAAACTTAATTTAAGGTAGTTATAAACTAAACTTATGGGCTTTCTATAATATGAATTTGCCATAAAAACAAGAAATCAATACTCAAACTTTGATTTATAGACTATAAATAAGTTTCATCTGTTGCTAAATATTTTCATGTTCTAATTCTATATATTAAGGTTGTGATGTTGAAGTGAACCCCTATATTAAGGATAAATGAAGTTTAATTTCAAAGCTTTCTATCTCAAAAGTTTTAAGTTTTGATACTTTAGTTTGTTTTAGATATATAGTTCTGACGGTACTTCTAAGATCAACTAACAACAAATCAGTTACTTAATATCATCAAAAAACATATAAATAAAAATGTTTAAGACAAAAATAAATTCAGATAAAACTAATGATGCAAACTTAAATTTATTTTTGCAGTCATATAACAAACTAAAAACAAGTAGAAAATAGCCTAAAAACTTGATTTGATCCAAGCTCTTACTTGTCATCAAGAAATGTACTATATATAGTACAGTGAAAGTACAAAAATAATCTATTGAGAACCGTAATATTCTAAAATTAGCGCAACTAATTAAAATCAAGATAAAGGGTTTAAAATTTGTGCTGTTGGGAATTTATTCAGTGGAAATTGATACCGTAAGAATCGTTTTGGTTGGAATTGTGCGCGGGTGGGAATTAAAAGTATACTGTTTACATCGTTTTGTAATAATTTTTATACATAAATCATTTAAACCATTTAAGTTAATAAAGTACTCAAAAAACTTTCTAAAAATTATTTGACTTCAAGACTAGTTATTGAAATTTTTGTTAATATTTTTTATTCTACAAAAGCTAAGCTTTTTCGAGGTTAAAATTCGAAAGTTACTTAAACAGTTTTATATCATTGCATACATATTGTTTTTGTTAAGCACACTAAATACTTAAATTTTAAATTTGTTTTACAATCTATAAATAATACTAAATTCAAAATCTTGAAATAGTTACTAGCATACAAAAAACGTGAAATAGCTTTTATACCCTTTATAATTTATTTTTTGACCTAATGTAACTTGGTTAAATGTTGTCACTTTGAAAAAATATGTTTACAGCAATTGTTATGAAACAACAGTGTTTTTAAAGTTTTATTGATGAAAGATTAAAAAAAAACTCAAATAAGTTTTTTTTGTATTTAACCAGTAAGTAAAAAACAAAAGTAAACACCTTCTAGCGTTCTGTTTAACAAATTTGTCTTTATTTTTTATCTTTATCAAACAAAACAGATTTGAAATATTTGAAAAAGTTTCGTTATTATATATTTATGGCAAAAACCCTCTAATTAAACTTTTTTTTGTCTTTTAATTATCTATGGTGTAAACCTTCAAGTGATTATATATTATGTAATCTTTGTAAAGCCTGTTAATGTAACAAGTCAACTATTTATTTGATAAAATTTTAAAATAAAACCTTCAATACAAAATATTTTAAATAGTAAGATCTTATATAATTGAAAATGTCTTTCATATGCTTTTTTAAAGTAGTCTAATTAGTTTATAAACATTTAAGTACTTCCTTTTTTTTATAAATAGCATATATCAGGGATATGTTTAAGATTTTTTAAAGAAAAAAACTTTGGTATCAATTTTTGTTCAACTAGCACATTTTTTGTCAAAAAGTAGAATAATAATTTATATTTAATACAAAACTTTTTTTAGTTGTTCAACGGTATACTAAAACATAAAATATGTATGTTTGTTATAATATAAGTATTTAAAATATTAATATATATATTGTTATTGAACGATGAAAAAGCGCTTAAAAATTTGGTCTAAGGACGTTGTGTACGAAAAAACTTTTCAGTTATTGAGTCGTACACCACATAAAATATGAAAAAAAACTCATAGTCATTTATCTTTATTTAATTATTTAATATGTCTCAACTAAGAACCTATTTAGTATAAATAAGTAAATCCGACAAAAAAATTAAATCGTTTAGTTTTGAAGAAGTAGACACTAACTATTGCCTTAAACTTTGATATAGGACAACATAAATTACTAATTAAAAGTTAGTTATAATTAATTAAAATTTTTTAATTATACGGGTATTATTAGTAAAAACTAACTTTTAGTTTAAACTTTAAGACAAAATAAACTATCAATTAAAGACAAAACTTAAGAATCAAAAAAGTAAATAACTAATACTTATCAATTGTTTACATAGTGTTAGTAGATATTAGTTAGTGGTTAAATTTAACCAGTATTCATTAAAGTCATTATCATTATTTTAGTTAAGATGTTTAGCGCCATCAAAAATAAAAAATAAATTACCACACGACCATCAACAACAGTATCCGAGACAACCTACGACCGGTTTCGTCATTATTAGGACTCATCAGGCAGGCATAGTCGCGAGAAACCGTTGTTGAGATCTATCCATATATCTAATTAACAGTTTTGTAAGATGATAACTTAAAACATTTTATTTTCTTATATATATTATACTCGGATACTGTTGATGATGGCCCTGTGGTGAAGTTCATTATTTATTATTGATGGCGCTAAACATCTCAACTTTGTTGATGATGGCCGTAACAAAAACTGGTAAAAAGTGATTAAACGAGCGTAGACCAAAATTTCACAAAAAGTTCAGTGCATTTAAGCCTGCTTGATTAGATCTCAAAAGCGGTTTCTCGCTACTATGCCTGCCTGATGAGTCCTAATAATGACGAAACCGGTCGTAGGTTGTCTCGGATACTGTTGTTGATGGTCGTGTGGTAAAGTTAGTTATTTATTATGGTTAAATTTAAAATACAAAAACAATAAATAACTTTTACAAAAAGTTAGAAACCATCAACATGTGAAACCTTTAAACATTGTGAACATTTTACTGCTTTATAATAAAATTATCGTAATGAATTATTTTTAAAAGGTAAAACAACATAAAATGTCTAAAGCTAAATAAAAATAAAGAAAAAAATAAAATATCACTCTGTCAATCGAGTGATCGAGTAGTTGAAACTACATTGTCAGTTTTTATATACTTAAGAATCAAACTTTTAAAAAATATTAAAAATAATATCATGCTTAGATATTTGCAGAAATTACATAACTTTTTTTGTAAACCTACAATTTATATTTTAAAATATTGAGTCCTAAATTATTTATTATCGATAATATTGTACTTTCATTCAAATTTTTTTGCAAGTTTGATGTAAGTTCCCATTTATAAA
The DNA here is from genome assembly GCF_965202585.1 of Thalia democratica. Lineage (NCBI taxonomy): Eukaryota > Metazoa > Chordata > Thaliacea > Salpida > Salpidae > Thalia > Thalia democratica. The sequence continues at coordinate 20,460,573 of NC_139173.1, read as the reverse complement.
CAAGCTCGAAAATCTTTTTTCAAAAATTTCATTATGACATCATTAAAAAGTTAATGAAAAACTAGTTTTAGCTATTTATAAGTAGCGCACAGCCCAAAAGTGAAACTTCTTTAAGTTTATATGAGATATTCACATGCTGTTATAGTAGTTGGTTGTTATATTCTTTTTTTTAATTGTTCAAAGTTTCAATAAAAAACACATTAAATCTAGTCAATAAGATAAATTTCTGGTTAAAAATAGTCTTCGATAATTTTTTTTTCCTTTTTTAATTTTTTTCAGGGGTCGCATAGGCTCCAAGAAACAAGTCTAAACACGCCCCTGGCACATAAAGAAGTTATATATCACAATGTACAACTTTATATAAGTAATTAAACAGACTTACTAGAAAAGTTTTTTGCAGGCTGGCATTATAAAAGAAAAGTTTGTAGATGATTGCATTTTTAAAGGCATATAAGAATTTAAGCCTCTTTAACAGCAAAAGTGTTAAAACAGTAAATGTAATCAGCTTTCAATATACATTAAAGTTCAATTAAAAACTAATTAAAAGTATATTTGAAAATTATTTTATTTTGGTTTTAAGCTAACAAGGGCCGAAATTTTGACAAAGAGGACATTAGTTTGTTGATATCTGTCCTCAACTATATTATCAATTAAGCATAGAACTAATTAAACTTAGTAAGGTTTCGAAAATTATAACGTTAACTACTTATAATTAAATTAGTACAAACCAGGGGCGTAGCGTGGGGAGGGACACTGGCTCATGCGTGCCACCCAAAAAAAAAAGTAAAAAAAAAGAATCTAATATCTTTATCCTTTATTTATCTGCTTAATTTGCCTTTTTTTAACTATGTTTATCTAGTATTCAAAAAGGTTAAACGAAATTTTAAATACCAATTAGTGACAAGTTAGGAAAATAACCCTGTATACTGATTCGGTGCGCAAACGAAAGTGCGCACTGATGTTGATGAAAAACTCCTTAAGGAAAAATATTATAACTTCATAAGAATTTAGACTCAAAAAGCACGCAATTAATGTAGTGCACCGCTGTAGTATATCCTTATGGCAGATTTTTCTACAAAAAGTTTACAAAAATACGTCATGCTTAAAGGAATATTAAACAGTTTTACATTTTTTTTATGCTACAATAAATATTAAGACTACTGCTAGTTTTTATTTTTGTAAAAATACAAGAAAAAGCGTGTCGGCCTATGAGAAATAAGCTTTGTTTGTGATTTTTATTTTAAACAAATACAATTAGATGAATTAAATTAAAAAAGTATACTTTTAACTATTTTACAAAGTTGTAATAAACTGTAATAACAGTTATAAAGCTGGTCTATTTTAAATTATGTGTAACTTTATTTAATTTATGTGCAATCAGGTGTTGTTATCTTTGTTGTAATGGATATTAAAGAGATTGATATTTTTTTCGTAAATAAAACAGATACTTTCGTTTTATTGAATATATTAATTTTCAAAGATATAAAATTTACTGTAGTAATAAAGACAATTTTCATTTAGTAAGTTTACATTTGTGCAAGTATAAGTAATTCTAATGAAATTTATACTTTTTTTTAATTGTTTAATTTTGGAATATATAAGTATTTTTTAAAACAGTTACTTCGAACTAATTCTACTTAATGAATTTATTTTAATTATATTACTTAAAAAAAGATCTTTTTATAGCTAATTACAAAAGTTTTAACTTAGGGGATTTTTTGAGAAAAAAAATTGCGCACCCCCTGACCGAAATACCACGCTACGCCACTGGTACAAACATTGCCTATAATATTTACTTTTTGTAGCTATAAGCAAATATTTATTTATTATGTTTGTACTGCTTCACATAAATTTATACAAAAATTTTAAAAAGGCAGCAATAATAAAATTTTAATATTAACTATATAACTTTGTTACATAAGAGTCAAAGTATTGTTTGAGTTTTATAAATTTTGTAAGTATATTTTATTACCTTTTTAAATTTTTACATCTATAAAGCTTCTCTAACAAATAAAACATTTTAAACAATAATCTAAGTAATAAAAAAAATAGTTTATATTTTATTAAGATGACAAAATGAAGATTTAGAATTTTTAAATTTTAGATAGAAAAATGAAAGTCATAGCTTGGGGCTATGTACAACTTCAAACTGATTTAGTACATGTTTTAGCACAAGGCAGCAATAATAAAACCTTATTATAAACTAGACATTTGTTACAAAACAGTTACAGCTTTGTTTGAGTTTTCTAAATTTCATAAGTAATTTTCATATGCATATTGTATTACTATTTTAAGAAATTACGTTTACAAAACTTGTCAAACAGAATTAAACATTTAAACAACAATTTAAGTAACAAAAAAAATAGTAGACATATTCTAAATAGACAAATGAAAGTGATAGCTTGCGGCTTCCCGAAATGCGGCACGAAAACCCTCGCCCTGGCTTTCACCGAGCTGGGGCTAAACAACTACGATTACGAAGAACAGTTCGTTCACTTGCACGACGAATGGATGAAAATAATCAGTGAAGGCGGGGATGCGGACGACTTTCGAAAAATGTTCGAAAACGTCGATTCGGTCACCGATATTCCGGCGTGCTTCTTTTGGGAAGAAATACTAGAAGCGTTCCCGGATGCTAAAGTTAGTAAACTTAAACACTTTTTAACTATTAAACTTATTCTTCAAAAATAATTCTAAATCAGTCTTATACTTACAATTAAACTCGATCTATATTAGTTTATGTGAAATTTTTAGTAATTATAAAACTAATTTTATAAAACTAATGTAGAGTTAAATATCTAAGTTTAGTAAAATCATATACTTTTAAAAGTTTAAACTTTAGTTAGTTTTTACCCAAAGGACTTCAGAAGAGGTTTGGTTGGAAAGTTTTAAAAATCAAATAGTGCAAATGAACAAAATTTACGATTTTACAAGCCCTATGATGTTATCTCCGTATAATAGAAAAAAACGAAAATATTTACGACAAACCTGTAAGTTACTAACAGTAAAATAGTTTATTTTGTATAAGATTTATTAAAAAAAACATTATTTTTGGATTTTAAGCATGTTTTAAATCTAATATCATACTGTTGAACAAAATTTATAGACTTGTATGTTATGTCACTGAGTGTTTTTTTTCATATAGGAATCGTATTTCATAAAAGATAAGTTATTTTAAGATTATTTCTTGAAGGTTTTTGAATCTGAACTAAGTTTTTTTATTTAAGTAAAATAAATAGTTTAAGGTAGTTTATATCATTTAAAAAAATTATTTATTACATCAGGATTTAAAAGTTCTGATGTTCTACCTAGCGGTTTGCCAATATTATTTTTTTTTACTTTTTTCAAAAACCGATAATAAAACCAATAAAAAGTATCTTTTTTCAATTTGCCAAACGAATCAATTCTTTATTTCAAAAGAATTTTAAATTGTGTTTTATTTTACGCTTGTTTACTACTATTCCTAGACGTTTTCAACCAAAGTGTTTCTAAAGCTTTATTTGTATAGGTATAATATTAAAAGCTAATAAACAAATAAAATCATTGTGATCATAATAAAGTATGTTTATGACCTTATGGGTTCTTGACTAAATGTTTAAGGACTAAATTTGTAAGAGATAGGAATTCAATTTTGGCTGTAAGGCTATAAAGTTATTGGTATAAAAGTAAGGATTAGAGTTTAAGGGATAGAAATTATAACTATAGAATAGGTATATGCAAGATTTGTACGAAGTTTCAGTTAAGTTTTTCGTCGTAACTTTTGCAAGGGTAAAACGTTTGAACGGCTGAAAATTTAATAAAGATAACACTAACCTTTCAAGCAATAGCAATTCTTTAAAATATATTTTTCTAATTTTTGGAAATATAAATCTTAAAAATTTTAATAACTTTAAAAATATTGTGATCATAAAAAAGTATAATGTTTTAGTGCTACAACAAGTATAATAAAAGTTTGTGTTTAATTTAAAAGCTTTTAAAACGCAACTATGCCTAATCTACTTTTTTGAGTATTTTGAAAACGTCTTAATCGATAGTTAGAGTGATGATGGGAAATCAATGTCAGCCAATATCAAAACTAAACGAAACATTATGCAAAAAAGCCTACAGAAGACATATAGCAAACATAATAAAGGTAAGTACACGAAGTTGTCGTAGGCACAAGTTGATTTTTTTTTTGTTTATACTAGTAGTTTTCGTAAAACATTATTAAATCTTTTGTAACTAATTATTACATTAACAATGTTGATTTTTTTTGTTTTAAAGACATTTTTACTATTTGGTTATTACATGACTTCAAATATTTTATGTAGTTGTTTAAATAAGGGATCTTTAAAAAACGCTGCATTAAAACTTTTGTTTATAGTTGCCATATGTTTAACAATATATTTATCTCTGAAGTACTAACATGTTAAATGATTATTTAACAGTTTTACAATAATATTTCAAAACTTTAAACAAACTTTGAAGGTTGTTTTTTAACTTTGAATTTTAATTCACATCTGTAACGTCAAATTAACCTATTCACTACTTATTTTAACAGAATAAAAACAGTAGATACATAATAAAAAACAACTGTGTTTTAGTTAATTTTTTACAAGTATACTTTGATTGATCATGTCTTGACTAGTCGAAAGCTTTATATTTCTGCTATAGTAAACTCACTTAAATTCAGTATAATTATAAGGGCCTATTTTCAAAAGTTGTTTATAGAAATATAAAGTGTTAAAATTATAAGTTTATAATACATACAAAATAGTAAAAAACAAAGTAAATGTTTCTAAAATTAATAAAGGTGAAACTTTGTTGTTTTGTAACATTTAACTTAAATAATAAAACTTAATATTATCTGTATTTTTTAATCAGCATTTGGAAGTTTTGAATGACAACTTGTATTTAATATAGTCTTTTTAGAGTGATTCAATTACTTTTGAAAATAATATTATATTTCTTTCTTTTTCAAATACTTTTTGCATAGCTAAAACGGGTTAGCGTCGAAAAAGCACAAAGGGAAACTTTTGCACGAAAACTTTTTTGAACAAAGGTTCACTTTTGCACAAAAAGTTAGTTTTGCACGAAGGGTCACTTTTCAACGAATTAAAACTTATTTTAGATAATTTTTATTATAACTTATTTTTATATTACCACTGTTACCACTAACGCTCATACTTGGCGGGAATTTTTTTTCTTATTGTTATTTTTTTTACTATCACTGTTACCCCTAACCCTTACCCTTGATCGGTAACTTTTTTTTCTAATATCATTCTCGTGCAAAATTGACCCTTCATGCAAAAATGCCTTCGTGCAAAAGTGATCCTTTGTGCATATTTTACTCTTCGTGCATAAAAGTCTTCGTGCATACTTATTGACCCTATCTACCCCAGCTAAAACAGTTGTTTCTGCAAGTCACTTTTATTTTAACCTGAAGTTAACATGTTAAACATTAGTGTCTAAAGTATTATTATATGTTTTTTATTGAGTTGTATGTATAGTTTTTACAAACTGATGTTTTAATCAAAAAGACAAATTTGTTAACAAGTTATTTTATTTTTACTGTTCTTTAGAATATTTTTTTTTTTGAAAGTTAACACTTTACTTTTTACTAAATTAAATAAAAACATTTTTAAACTTTCTAAAAGTATATAATTTTTTGTTTCATGCAATTTAAAAATGGCAACACTCCTTTAATTATAAAACTGCAGAAGAAATTAAATCAAAATATTTAAGTAAGCTATTAGAATTGTCACTTTAGTTTAACAATAAAATTTTTTTAAATCATTATTTACTTTTTCGTTTTTTAAGTATATCTAAATTATAGCTTTACAAGCTTATTACTCAAACTCTGAAAATTATATCAATTAAGTATGTTAAACAATAACAGAACGCGCCAAAAGATAAAGTTCTTTTTTACAATCTTAAAGACGGTTGGGAGCCGCTGTGCAAGTTTATTGGAAAAGAAATTCCCAACAAACCATTTCCTTTCAGAAACAAAGGCGGAAGCATCGTTGATGAGTTCATTGAAAGCAGCGAAATGTTCAAGAGAATCAAGCGCGAAGTTTTGATGAGCCAATGCTTGATTGTTGCACTAAGTGCGTTATTAGCCTACTATGTAGTCAACAATTTTCATAAATTTTTATAGTTGTTATACAATGTCAACTTTTACTTTTTGTAATAAAAATTGTACTCCATATGAATTGTTGTTGAAAATAACCTCTAAAATTAATTATAAATACCATCTATGTTTTAATTTTGTAGTTAAAGTAGTAAATTTTCTGATACAATAACAGTTTTATCATTTACTCATTTACAGTTAAAATAAATAATTATATAAAAAAAAATTACTATTTTTGATATTTAGCTAAAATGTGTTTATCGAAACACTGTCTGTCTTAAAATTTTCCGTTTCCAAAACTTTTAAACCCTTATAAAAATTTAAACTAAGTGTTAAAATTGATAAACGATAAGTTTATAAGAAATAGAATACTTACAGATAATTTTTGATTAAAATTTGTACATTGTACAACCATATGAATCTGATTAGCTCAGTAAGGTTTTACAACGATAAACAATTTATTTTTAAACTTAATTAGATTAAAGGAGAAATAAAGCCAGAGTACTGTTATTACTAAACTGAAATGATTTTAAAAAAATTAGTTAGTCGATTGAAATATTTTTGATATGTAGAATCAGACTTCTTTTATCTTTAAAGTTTAACAAAGTTCTTAATATAAATTTATTTAAAATAAGTTTTAAAACTTTTAATATATTTTATTAAATACAACAAAAGTTCAACGCTTCATATTTTTTAGACAAAGGGTTATAAAACTACAAACCAGCTATTTCCTTGGTCATTTGTTTTTTAAAACAATAAAGAAGTATTGTCTATTGTCTAAAATTAAGATTTTTTACATTAATAAATGTAAAATATATAAAAAGGACAAAAACATACATTGAAGAAGAAATAAAACATGATACGACATTTGTTTTAAAATATCTTATCATCAAAATGTACATATATTATTTGAGTTGTAGAATAATTTTTGTGCTTAAACTTAGGCCTAATAACTTTTTTTGATTGTATATAACTATATCAATATACCTACAGCTTTAACTATAACAACAAGATAAACCAAGTAAGCAAACAGTAAGAGAAATGCATTAAAATAGTTTGTTGCAAAAACTTCATTTTAGGAAGAAACAAATACAAACTTAGCTAAAACATTTTCAATTTATATTTTATCAGTAATATAATAAGTAGTTTAACTATTTCACATTTTCAAATTAAGTAAATATATTAAGGACTATGTAAACGTACCTATACAAAGAAAACTACCGTATAAACTAAAACTTAGGTAATAGTCTAAATTCAGTTAATATAAAATAGTAATTGGTATAACCTAAAGTAGATTAATGTCATCACAACTAAAAAACATGCTTAGCACTTAGCAGGGACTACTCTTAGGTTTATTAGTTATCGTAAGAACCCTAAACTATTTAAAAAAATGAGCAGTTTAGACTTTTAATGTAATCATCTGAAAGAGCCAAAGTATTGATGTCTTGCGCATGTATAACTACCCGTCAAAAGTGACTCTTACATTTAGTAAGACGTAAACCCGAGGTATTCTGAACCGTACTCATATTTTGATCTACAGTAACAAAATTTTATTAACATTAAAAACTACAAACAGAGCAATTGCAACCAATTAAATAGCTGTTTATCGATATTAAATGTTTAACTTTATATACACAACGATTAGTTAGTGTACCCTTACACAGCTCTATTAATGTATAATGCTCTACTTTAGCTCTCAGCATAATTATTATTAAGCATCTTAGAATTTTTTTAACGTTGTATTTAAAAAAATTATATTTTTTGAAAATTAAAACTCTTCAATCTTGTGTTATACTTTTTAAGGTTAAGATCATAACTTTAGTTATATAAAGTCTAACTTTTTTAATCATATGTATTCGAGGAAAATCATTTAATGTAACTTTAGATGGCAATATGTAACATTTTGTAAAAAAAGTTTGTTACGCATTGCACAAACATTTGCAAGATAACTGCTAAAAACAAATACTATAATGCCTTTTTATTGTTTATGTTAGGTAAATAAAAACTTTTTAATGATTTTAAATTACTATATATTTATCAATAAGAATATGCTGAATATGCTTTTAAACTTTATAAAGTTTTTAATAAAGATAGAGCAGAATGATATTTGTTATTTTAATACATACTACTACAGCATTTAATTAGACTATAAGAATTATTAAAATCAATATTAGTATTGAGTGAACATTGCTGTTTGTTTAAATTTGTTATATTTACGTTTTATAAAAATTATTTATAGGAAATCAGTTTGAGTTCTTTTTTTCTTAACTTGTAATGATACTTATATTTTCATATCTATATTTAGAACTTTTTTTAAAATCAGTTTAGTAATTATCTTTAAAATAGAATTAATGATTATTGTTTTTTGTTTATTTTGTAGCTTCGAAACTTATAATAAGAAAAGTTGGTATAGAATTTATTTTATTACTACCTTTATCGGCCTGATTCGAAAAACACTGATTCGAAAAACACTGTAAGTTTACTTTTCCAAAACTTTATGTGAATTTTCAAAAAACTTCTTAAGTCTTTTTTTAATGAAAATATATATTTATAACAAAATAAATTAATTTAATCAAATAAGAAAACAAAGTTTTAAAACAGCTAGTATAGTATGAATTCCTAAACAAAATATTTAAAATCAGTATTTGTAAAATGATAGGTAAATTATTTTAGATGGGAGAAAATTACCATAACTACAGCACAAGCTAAAACTTACTTATCCTAAAACAATTGTTATAACTGAAACATTTACCAAGAAGGATTAAAAAATAAATACATTAAACAAACATTTATTGTTTCTGTTTTATTCATTTTATCTATAATTTAACATATTAAAGTATTTGAAAAATAAATATAGCTCTTTTTCATTGAAATTTTTTTGATAATTAGGGCAGGTTAAATTGGACATAGTAAAAATTGTAAGTAGTGTTGTTTTTTTTTAACTTCTAATAATTAAAGAGTTTTAGATAGGATTTTTTTTGTATAAATTAACTCTCTTAGAAGCAGCCTAGTGGTTGACACTTAAACAAACTAAAAAGTATTACAATGAAATTTTAAGAAAACACTTAGAAATGCTACTGAAGTAGCAGAAGTAGTAGAGTTTTAGTATTACAGTGTTTTATTAACTAGTTTTAGTTGTTATTTATGTAGGTGAATTTGCTAAACTGTTCAATTTCAAGGTAGAGTTTATATTGATCACTTTAAAAATGTTCTGAGTTAAATGTTGCAAGACCAAAACTCTGTGGTCAACATAAAAATTAAAAATCTCTTCATTTTATAAAAGTTTAGTGTCATAAATGTATTTTCTTAATAAAATCTGTTTTTAGTTTATAATTTTTAGTTTGTTTTCAATATTTAATTCAAAAAAAAAACCTTTATAATTGTTTTTATTCTAGTTAAATCCATCATACCAACTAGGGTTTTCATTTAATAATATTGATTTCAACTATTGACTATTTATTTGAGAATCTGCTGAATTTTACTTATTGTGTAACTCACTTACTAGACCTTAAAACCATCAGTCTAACATTTCCATTTGCAACAAGAAATATTTGTTTAAAACCCCTTTTTTTATACCTTTTAAAATTATATTATACTTAAAGTTATATAACTATTTTCAAATAGTTTTTTGTTTTATATTGAATCTCTAATGTATATAAAGAAATTCAGTTCTTAAACGTAGAATGATTAAGCTCACATGTTTAATTTTTTTACACTGTTGTGAAAAAAATATTAAAAATAAGTATATTTTTTGTTTATACCTAAAATATTTCTAATGAACATATTTTTTATTCTTCTGTTTTATTATTTGATTGTATTTTATCTAGTTGCTTATTTAAAAGAGAAACAAAAATCAGGTAAATACTTGTAAAAACTTAAATCTAAAGTAGAAAGTGCTTAATACTGTAATAGAACATAGTTTCTATTATTAACATTGAAAAGCAAAATGTTTTAGCTAAAGCAAGTTGACCATTTTTATGATTATTAAGAAACTAAAAGTTTATAAGCAGCTTTCCTCATAGCTTTTCAATATGGATCAGATTTATATTTATTTACCACTGTCAGTAACATCAAACTGATGGAATATTTTTACCAACTAGGTAGGATATGTAACACAATTATATTGTTTCCTCAGACTTTGACCTTCTATTTCTCTAAAATTGTTTTAAACTTTTAAAATCTGTAAAAAGCAACTTGTAGCTTAGTTAAGGACATAGGGGGGTCCACCTTGATTTTTACAAGTTGATCTTATTTTATAGAGTTTTATCTGAGCTATCTGACATTTTTGACCGCTTGAGAAAATTCAAAGTATTTTTTGAGATATAAGCGATCAAAATCGGTGATCTCAACAGGTTCCTAATGGAAGGCGCAAACTAAAAATGCAAAAAAAAGACCATTTCACTTAAAATCTATCTCCTCCTTCATTTTTAAAGCAATCTTCTTCAAATTGTTACAGAAAGTGTATTATTAAATTTTAAAAAGATTGAATGCAGGAATTTTTTTAATTTTGAAAAATAAAATTTTTATTAAAAACACACCTATTTTTTGTTTTTTTATCTAAAATTTTTATTTTTTAATATTTTCAAAATTCCAACTTTCAGAGTCTTCTAAATTACAAAAGGAAGGTTTTCTGAAAGTTTGAGGTCTCTAGCTTAAAAAATGAAGGAAAAGATAGGTTTTTAATGATTTTTTAAATTTCCGAGAAAATTGACGTTGAAAAATTTGTGGTCCATACGTTTGTATCGGAAACTTTTTATAAAAATTACAATATCTCAAAAGTTAAATAATTTTTTTTAATTCTACAAAAACTGGCTTGTAGTTTGTACTTTAAGCTTTCATATAAGATACAATGTTATTTTTAGTAAAAAAAAATTGTTGGATCCCCCCTATGCCCTTAAAACTCAATAAAATAAGACTAAATTGTGAAAAAAAATTAACCTTCCTACACCCTTAATATTTACTTAAATATATAATATACTTAAACAATGCATGGAAAATTGCACTTAATATAGTTCTGTCGTAATTTTTTTAACAGTTTAATAATTTGTTTTATAAAGCAGTATCATTATTTAAAGCATGTTGTTATAAAATCCAAAATGAACAAGCAAGAGGTAGAGTTTTCTCTCAGTCTCCACAAGCTCTTGAAAAACCTTACATTAAACACAGCAAAAAGCTTTGACCCTAAAGAAAATGTTGAAAGTCTGATGGTCAATTTAGAAGAAACAGATGAATATTTTCACAAGTTGTTTTTTTTTTCTTTTGTTTAAATTAAAATAATTAAGAAAGTATTTAGTTTTGCATTATTTTTTGTTTTTATATTTTGATTTGCTGTTCAAAACAAGCTATACATTTTATTCTGTTTAATTATTTAGTAAAAAGCACTACTATTAGCACAGTTATATTAACAAAGAAAATATTTATTTTTAAATTTGTTTGTTACATCAAGCAGTTTGTAAAAATTTAAATTTTTTTTTCAGTTTAATACAAAATTGTATCAAATTTTGAGCTAGTTATTTAAGAAATGAACAAATTATTTCAGGTATGATTTTGTCAAAAGTTTAAGAAAAAAACTAGAACAAACTATGGGAAGTTTTGTTGATTGTGCAATTGAAGATCGAGACGCAAGCTATGAGCATGTCTCCAATCATGAAACATTTGTTCAATCTGTCACTGAGAAATGTATAAAGTCTAAAATGTAAGTTGATATTCAACTGCTATAAAAAACTTAAATGTTTTAAAAGTGCTCCTAAAGTATGTAGTTTTCAATTTAAGTTTTTGTTTTTTACTTTTTATATTGGGTTTATACTTGTATAAATTAGAATAATTTTGAACTCAGTTTAGGCTATTTTTCTTCATGAAAGTTTTTGAAAACAGTTGAATGTTTTATATATCCTCTCAAAATTAACTTTAATCTTTGTTTGTTTCAAAATTTTTTTTGTTATATTTTAATTGCTTAATTTAAGTTTATTCTGTTACTATTTTTAAAACTTTTTATACTATGTTTACAACTTTTTTAGTTTTTTTTTTGGTTAAATACTGAATACAAAATTAAAATTTTGTTTAAAATGTAAATTTTCACAACAGAACAGTACAGTATTTTTTATATTAAAAACTAATTATTTTATACATAGTAGAAAGAACTGGTAAAACTACTTAGATGAATAACAAGCAATCAAAAATGTTAAAATAGCTTACTAAAATGAAATAGCAAACGTTCATATTAAAACTTATTAAACCATAAGGGCTCAAACTAGAATTGTTAATTTATTAATTTAGTATGTTTAATGTTAATATTTTATTTTTATTTAATTTATGTTAATAAATTTTATAAAATTTTTAAAAGTAGAAAAAATGTTTTCTATAGACAAAACTATTTTTATTAAAAAACTTTTCACATATATGTACAACATGAATGAAAACTATTTTTGTAAACAAAAAAGTGGGAAAATCACCAAAACTTGTTTAGTCAAATTCATCATAAGAAATTAGCCTATATAACTAACTCTCGTTTAGTTACGCTTTTTTTCTGTTAACACAATCTGCGTAAATTCGCGTGAAGTGACTGTACTTTATATTTAATTACTTATCTTACATTTTAGATTTAAGGACTTGTTGTTTGACCAGTGCAAACAATCCGTATCAGCTGCGAGAGTCATATTGAATTGCATCAATGAAAACGAAGAGATTAGTTTTGAAAATCTGACTCAAGAAGACAGTGAAGTTGTTAAGTCGTTGTTCAGTAAGGCTGAGACTTCTTCGTCTTCTGTGAACCAAGGAATTATTTTTATTAGTCAAGTAAGAAAAGCAGCTGTTTTTACTACAAGTTACAAATAAATGTCATTGGTTATAATTGTAAAAAGTCTTACAAATAATTGTAAGCAATACATTAACGTACATCTAAACATCAAAGTATACATATCAAAAAAAAAACTGTACCTTGTTTTTCAAACTTAACCTTAAAGAAGTAATTTTGTGTGTCTAATAATTTTTTCCGCACATTTATAGTAAAGCTAAGTCATTTCACCAGTCTGTTTTAACATTTAATAAATATACATGTGTCTATGAATGGCTTTTTTCAACGTTATGTTAAACTCCCTACAGAAAGAGTTTCACTCCATAGCGAAGCAGTTGAAGTCAACCGAGCCGACCAACGTTCGCTATAATGCGTTGCAGCGCTTGTGCAAGGTGCCACCCTCCGATGTGATGGCGAGTGAGAACTGGGAGATGCTGTGCTCCTCACTCATGGATGCCCTCGCCGATCCCGAGTACTTGATTTCCAACAAGTCCTTGAAGTTTGTGGCGAAAATGTTCGCAGGTAACCTTTAAGTAAAAGTAAAAAGTACCTTTAAATTTATACTTTTTCAAATAGTTGCTTTTGTCAACTAGTCATTTCGATTGATATTTTTTAATTTTAATACGATTATTAAAGTTCTATTCCAGTTTTTCCTTTCAAAATTTGTTTAAACTTTTCGATAATACTATCAATATGTTTCAAAGGTTATCTCTTGTATGAGTAAAACTACAACTTTAAAGTTGAACAGATTGTTTAGTTCTACCCCTAGTCAAAACCTAAATTAAAAAATAAATAAAACAATGACCATATAGTTATTTTTGGTTTTCAAGTAATTTTTTTGTAAAAATTTTAGATAAGACTTTATGTATTTTTTGTTACACATATTGAAATCTTTACTGCAGTTTTATCTGTTGTTTTTTAATTTTTAGGTTCTACCTTACTCGATGTTTTTTCTAAAATAATAACATTTTTTTCGTATAATAGTTTTCGGATTTTTTTGTTTTCAGAATGTTGTACATAAAGTGGTAAGAATTTTTATTGTTATGTTATGACAAAAGTTTTTTAAACAAAACTAACAACTTTGCAGTGGCCAGCCATCAAATTTTGCGTGAAACTCATTTGTGTCTCACAACTCACCTCACTAAACGCTTGGAAGATTCAGAATTTCAGCGTCATTCCCCAGATGACTACTTTGACCTGAGCGAGCTTTCAGCGAAACAAACAGTTAAAAAGTAATATTTTTATATTTTAATAATGAATAATAGTAATTTGTCCTTGTTAGCTAGTTAGAAATAATAATGTTATAATATATTTAAAGGTATAGATTGCTAATAGAATTTTACTGTGAGTTGCCCTCTACATGGATAAGATTTCCTGAAACCTTTATTGAAAATGTCGTGGAAAACACTTTAAAGTTGTTGTCTTTTAAGATTGATAAAGGTTATCTTTTATTTGTGTAGAGCATTAACTTTTTATGTGTTGTTAATAATTTCACCAAAACTTTAACGAACCTCTATGTACATAATGAGTTTCTCAGTAAAAAATATTTATAAACCTTATAAAAAATAAACAAGGAATTGTAACAAAATAAAATTAGTGAAGTATTTGTAAATTAATCAGCTTGATTGTTAGAAATTAAAAAAAAAAACTAAAAACAGCTAAATAACAATGTTAAAGGTTTAAATATTAAAGAAATTGTTATCAACATAAGTTGATATAAAATGTAAAGTTTTTTTAGTATTCAATAAAAATTATGATTTTAGAATCAAAGAAAACTTCATTATTAGCTCTCAATTACTTCAGCTTAATTGATCCTACTGCTATTTGGTTTGGAAAATGGCTGCATGGAAACTACAGCAGATCAATTATGCTAGCTTCTTTAAAAAACAAGAACAGGTTCTAAATTCAATGTTTAACATTTGACTTTTTTTTTCTGTAAATTAAATACACCTTTACACGTCTTTTAATTATTTATAACTGGAATAACATTAAATTTATACAAAAAAATTCAAACAAAACACTTATTGTTTTTATTTGATAGAATATGTTAATTGGCATAAACCTTTGAAAACGGATAAGTGTCAATTTCGCTCAGTGTCACTTATTCACTAACAAAACTTTTACACGTATTTTAACTTTTGCTCCTATGACACATTTGCACTAGACACTAGAGTGATTTATTTTTGCACGGATGAAACTTTTTTTATCTGTGAAATTTTTTAAGGATGTCTATTAGAGCTATGATAAACTTAAAGTTAGTTTAAAATTTAATAAAAATATGTTAAAATCTATTAAGAATTAAAAAAAATCTTATGTAAAACTTTTATTTAATAAAAGTTTAATTTAAAATAAACTTACGTTAATTTTAATTAACATTTAATTGATAATTTTCTTAACAATAAAAGTTTAACTAAAAATAACTTAAAGATAAACAAGCAAAAGTTTTATTCTTGCAAAACTTAAAACACTAAAAATGCATATATCATAGTCAAAGAATGTTTTGTTTTAAAAATTCGTTTAGTGTTAAAATCAGACATATGTAGTGCATATTGAGCTTCTATTGTATGACTTTAAAGTTACTGAGAAACACAGAATTCAAATGAATTTAAATATAATATAGTAATTACTACAACTTTATTTTTATAAAGTCTTTTTGTTTGTGAACCTTTTTTTGCCTCAAAATGTTCTTAAAAAGTTAGGATTAAAAAAAACAGTCCTCTACAGTTTGAAGTTTAGTTATATAAATCAATAAAAACAAAAGTAGTCAGAGCAAATTTTTTAATCATAGGAAAGTGTTCAACCATTTGGTATCAAAAACTCTTCATTACTGTGAGGGTTACACCGGCTACAACCAAAATAAGTTCAAATCTTCTTTCGATGTGGATGACCACGGGTTCGTTTACATAATATTTTGATATATTATAAGAAAAAATATATATTAGTTTTAAATATAGTATTTAAAAAATGTTATTAATGTTAAAGCTTATACTAATAGAACTTAAAGTCTGCTAGAAATAATTAGAACTGTTTTTTTTTGTTAATTTCAACTTTCAGTACTTGTATCTCCTACACTTTTTTAGATTTAACTTACTAGTTATTAATCTCTCTAAAAAAAGATCACTATAAATACTTCTTATTTGTTTTCTTATTTTTAATAAGCATGAATGCTCAATAAAATTTCAGGTTTGTATACACCACAAAAGAAATAGAATTCTTGGAGTTTGTACAATCAAGCAGCATACTTTCTCATTTGCTTGCTTATTCCGAAGGAAGAAATTTGCTTGACTGCAGCAAGTTTTCTTTTGTTCAATTGCTGACATCCTGGATCAAAGTTTGTTTTCTTAAAACTAAATTGAAACTTTGAATTGAAAGTAATTTAAAATTTACGAATAATCATTTATGTCTAATTTTTCCATAACTGTAATTATTATTGTTTTTATTTTATTTTCTTTAGCTAAAAAAGAATTAGCTATTTTTATGATAACAAAAGTTCAAGAAAACAACAAGTAAAACATGTTTTTTTATCAAATCGATTACAATAGTTTCAAAAGTTTTTTTGATAGGATCACTTTTGGTAGATATATATTTAGTTAACAGTTTTTTTTAGCCTTTAGTTTTGAGTGAATCTAACACTTTTCGCTATTATCTAACATAAAGAAAAAGTATATAACAAATTGTATAAAAGTTTTAGTTGGAATGTATTAATCTTAGCTAACCATTGTAGATTTGTTAGTTAGTTTATTGCACAATAAAGCTATTTATAAATTTCTGTATTAGGTTTTGAAACAAGCAAAAAGAAAGCCAAAAAATATGAGTTCGGATGAAAATCTAGAACCTTCATACGTGATTGGAAAGGTGAAATTTATTTTTAAATAATTTTATGTGTTTATCTTTACTGACTCACTTTATCACAGGCACTTACATCTCTCTGTTCTTTAGACTCTTTTGTGAAGAATTGCTTCAATAATGAAACATTAAAGATGTTACTCGAACCCCTTGAAAGCTTCTGTCAAGGTTTTTAGTTTTTGCACTTAAGACGTATGCGACTTGTAAATGATAAAGCTTGTTTATATTTGAAATGATAGGTATAATTAAATAAACGAAATATTATAATAAAAGTTTTAAAACTTGAAATAAAAAAATAGTTGGTAGTGTTTATTAGCTAAGTTTTAAGTTCATCATTTTGTTGTAGTTATTTAGTTTTTTAATTACTAAGTATTTAAGTTGTTTAAATTAGTTAAGTAATTTAAATTTTTAAGTATTCTTAAATATTAATCAAAATTTTTGTAGTGTAATAATTACATTATATATGATTGTTAATGTTTTAAAATATAAGTTTAATAATAGACTAACTTCAAACTTTATTTAAAAGGCGATACGATGTATAGTGAAGCAACAATGTTGTATATTGCTGATATATTATCTTGCATTGTGTCTACTACATCTGGTAAAAGACTGCTGATTGGAAAACCACTTAGCACAAACATCAGAAGTAGTAATGAGTACGTCTACTTTTATACAATATTTTATTTCGATTTAACATCGGAACAGTATTTTAAAAATAATTTTATTAAAGTTTGTTCGTTTAGTTAATATTGTATCAAAAATTTGTTTTCTAAAAAATTAAAAATCTTTAAAGTTAATTTTAAAATCTAATGGAAACTAGTTATATAGTAGTTATAAAAGTGACCATGGATGTTCAGTTTGTCTTTCGTTTAGCAAACGATAACTACGAACAAAAATGTTATGCATCTAAACTAGCAATTAAAATAATCTTTTACTAGGATTTTATTTAAAAACAGTTACATGTACAATATTCTAACTTATAGCATAAAGCTGGGTCAACAATATTTGGCTCTCAGCTAGATTTTTTTTATAATTGTCTTATTTATAAATAAAATTATTCAATTTTTAAAATTTGTGTCATAAAAGGCTGCAAAACCAAGGAATGAAAAGAGATTTTTAAAGTCCTAAATAATACATGTTTATATTTAGACTTTGTACGTTATAGAAACATTATGGTATGATATAAAACAATGTTGTCTTAGTTAAAATAGTTAAAATAAACATTTGAAAGTGTTTGCTGAAAGTTAAGTCTAGTTCAACTACTTGTCTACAAGTTGTTATTTTGATGAAGTAATCAACCAAGAACCTTTTTACCTAAAATCGTCAAAAATGACTAGTATTGTCTGTTAAATGTTTTTTTTGTTTTTAAATAACGAGCAGTCTTTAATAAATAAATACGATTTTTTTTTAATATTTAAATTAATTTTAATACATTTCTTAGTTTTAAGTTACTTGAATATTTTCACTTCACAAACAGACATCGTCCAGTGCGTGTAATAGCCAAACTGGCATGCATGTTGCTACGCAACGAGCTACCAAATGATTGGCTGAAGAGCAACAACGTGACACTGTGCGGCGCCCTTCTGTTTGTATGCAGGCAAATATACAATACCTGCGACGGATTGATCGTTCTGGCCAACTACAAACTTCATGAGGCAATTACTCTCGCATGGAAGCAAGACAAAGTTGATAAGTAGTTTTTCGTTGAACCGTTAAATTAAATTGCTTTTGTAAATAATTACTTACTTTTTTTGTAATTTCTTAAGAGTTTAAAGTCGATGACAGCCTTCATTAGATGTTTATTTTTAAACTAATAGATTTCTTCTTCAAATAAATCGCAAGATTTTGACAACATGAGCTATTCGACTCACGCCTCTTCCAAGTTCGCGTCTTCTTGGAGGAGAATTTTGATGGACAACTTGCTTAACTTTGCTGCAACTCCCAAAGTTTGTACCTTTTATGAACTTTATATCAATTTTTAGATTTACTGTATTTTAATAATATTTAATATAAACTCATTTAACTACTTTGAAATTGACACTTAACATATTAAATTATCAGATTATTTGTATACTTGTTAAACATTGTTTATTAAAAACTAAAGGGAGTTTCGTTATTGCAAAGCACCGGTTTGATAAACGAAGCAGTCGCCTACATGTATTCCCGCTACAGAAAAAAACTACAAGTGAGTTTCAAAAGTATTTAAATAATTCTTAATAAACAATAATTTTTTATTATATTTTTCTACCAGGTGAGCAGATGCGAAAAGTTCGGGTACGGTTTCATGGTCACTCAGCTGTCTTCCACTGCGGCTGGAATATCAGGTAGATTGAATCATTTAAAATATTGATATTAGTTTTCTACTAGTGTTTTTTCAGCGCTGGTCAAAGCTGGTTATTTGACGGTTATCATCGAAGAACTTTGGAAAAACTTGGAATTTTCTAGCGATGAGATTTGCTTCACACCGTCGAAACCTCACTCTATTCAGGCGATAGATAGATCTGTACAGAAGGTAAATTCATTAAAATTATAATTTCGTTTTTTAGTTGGTCAATATACTAATTTATTATCACATTTTTTTAAAACAAACTAAATTTTGATTAATTTGTTTAACAAAAAATAAAAAATGTACGATGATATTTTTATGTAGAAAGAATTTTTTTGTCTTTGTTGTTTTGATCAATATTTAAAACTTAACAACAAATTAACTTAAATATATACTTAAAAAACAAAATTTAACAATTTAGTCAAAATTTTTGTTTAACTCAATATTTCTTTTTTAACATTAATAGTTCTTAGATAAATATTTTAATATTCAAAGAACTACTATTACTTTTGAATTGTACAATGTAAGAATTTTTTGATACTACTTAAAATGATTACACATGTTCAAAATACAGTACTATATTTAACTTGGTTTTAAAAATATTATAAAATTTTTAAATTTATTTATGTTATCAACAGGTGTTCACTAGTTTAGTGAACTTGTTCAATTCCTACCCAGCAGTTCACGAAACGTTTTTCGATGAAGTTCTAGCGAATAAGAGCAATTACGTTATCAGAGATCTGCCAACCACTCCTGCGGTTAGCAAGTTCCCACAGTTTTATTTATTTGCTTACAGGTTTTCTGTATAATAAGTATGTTTACAATCTTTTATTACTAATGTTATAATTCTTACATGTTTTTTTTCTTATCAGGATTTGATAGATAGACTCGTTATGCTAAACACTCCTTCAAAATATCACTCACTGTTAAATTACGAGCAATCTCATTTGTTAGGGCTTCGGTAAGTCAGATATTTTTGTTATGTATTTTTTTTAATATTTGTTTTGCAAATGCTATTGATTCAACAACAGAAAATAAAAATTAGCAATGTTATACTAAGTTTCATTGTCTAAAAGTTTGTACAAATGTAGTATGTATTGTACAGTTTTTTTTTTCTTTTACAATAACTGTGTGGATTGTAAAGGATTAATACTTTGTTTAGTTTTTACTACTTTTTGTCACCAATGCAAACCAATATTTCAACCATTTTAGGTTACTTTCAGTTTTAAGCTGTAGTTTAGACACTTGGCTTCTACTAGATTCGCAATACAATATCAGGCAAGAATTATTTGATGCACAAAAGAAAAATGTTTCTTCCGACGGGTTGGTGTTCACCTATCACAAATATATTTTTAGAAGTGATGCTGCGGTTTTTCTATTCCTTTTTTTTTTCTACAAATTACACTTCTTATTTGAAGTTTACTTAGCAGACAAAATATTGCTTTTATTATTGCAATAAAAGTCATGAATTAGAACAATTCATTAGATGTATGAAACATGTGTAAGATTTTCATTGTAACTGAAGAACTTGTATTTTTTTAAAGTAAAATTGAAATAAACCGTTAATAAGCTAAATTGATTTTACTATTTTTTTTCTTTACTTACCTAATAAACTTCAAATTGTCCATGTAGAAACAAACCAATCATTTTGCAGGCAACTGGTCATCGACCAGCTCTCGGTTGAGAGGAACCACATGCTGGTGCGAACGAACACCATAGGCTGCGACGGTTGCGAGCGAAACCTGCCGCCCAGGGTGCTGCCCACCACCAAGCAACCAGGTCTGAAACACCACAAAATATTCCCCTTCCCGTTCTTCACGTCGCTGCCGGTTCCGAGGGATTACATGCTCAGCGTGGGCGGTAATTCCTCCCATCACGGAAAAAGAGGTTACGAATTTTGTTCGAAAAATTTTAGTTTTTATTTGGCAGTATGTTGTTGTGGGTGAAGTTTGTGACTGATGACAAGAGTGTATCTGAGTTTTTACTGCTTTAAATTCTTATTAGAAATAAATGTGTTAGAAGTATATCAAATGTTTTTCAAAATAAACGTTTAGTTGTAAACTTATTGATGGTAGACTACTTGACTTTGCATTCGTTACAACTTGTAATTTGTTTTTTGTAAAAAGGAGCTTTGCATAATTTATACTTTTTTAATTCTAGTTTTAAAACTGATATGTATATAAATAGTCTATAATAAAATAAATTTGCTAAAAAGAACTTGATTAGTTCAGTAAAAATAACAGTTATATGCTTACAACTAATTATAAACCTGGCAAGTTTTTATAAAATATTTTCATAAAAAACAGACAACACTCTTGTCAAGTTTCTCAACAAAACGAAAAGTTCCGAGAAAAACAAAGTTTGGCTGGAAAACTTGCAGGAAATATTCGAAACTACAATTTTAAATCAGCCAATCACGAGCCAGCTTTTGATAGAAGTCATCGACAAAGCGGTGGCAGCCATGGAAAGATCGAGCGAAGATCGCGTTTTCAAGAAGCCTTCCAACTTGAGAGGTCAGAAAATAGCTATATCCTCAACAACTTTTGCATAATTGTTCACAAACTACTTATAGTTTTAATCAAAACATATATGTATTATATTTTACTCGTCAGTATTTTCCGAGTTCAAATTTTGACATTTACTAGAATAGTAAACAGTTGATTAAAATTTAGGATTTTGTTTAAATTTTCAGTGTCTTCTTACATGAGCAGCAAATCGCACCACAACAACTCGAACACCAGTGACGTCATAAAAGCGGGAATCAGGATGACGGTTAAGTACGGTCGTCACGTGATGGCGCTGAAGAGCAGCGTTGACAGCAACGTAAACAACTTGCATGCGGTGATGGCGGCCTGCAGTAAGTTACTGGGCGAACAGCAGACCTACTCTCTTGATTACAGTTTAGTTTGATAGTTGCTATTGACGAATGTCAAAATTGATTTTAAGGAGGTACTAATACATTCTTCCTTGAAAATTTTAGTTGCTAAGAAGTTGAATAATTCAGAAAATATAGATATGCTGATATTCATCAAGTTTAAATAAGTTTATTACTAGAATATTTGTTGTCATTTTAAAACCCACCTGACTCTAAAAGTTTTATTGCGCTAACAAAACTTCACTTATAGTTATAATCATTTTTAAACTTATTGTTTAAATAGCTTTGAGGTTAAAATGTATTTTACAACAGCCCTTCATTAGTTTTTGAATTGTTGCATGCAAATCTTTACAAAAATGAAGCTATTTTATTATATCGTAAAACTTCGAGTTAGTTTTAAGTCATAAGACAACGCCCTAATATTTTCACTGGATCCCTGCTTCTTAGACTTATTAATACTCTAACTTAATTATACTGCCTTATTTTCTTTAAATGCGTTTTTAAATCTAGTCTTACTAACTTAACCAATAAATTTTATTTTATTTTTGTATGCTGTTTACGCTATCTTAATAATATTTATACAAACATATAGCATCTTAATCAAACACTAAATTTTTACTGAAACAATTATTTAAATGTTCTAATAAACAGAAAAGATCCTTAGCCAGTATATTAAAGATAAACATATCATAAGTCAAAGTTAAAACCGGCACCTACAATTCGTTGTAGAGAGCACCTCTGTTTTAAGACTTACTTACTATGAAAAGTCAAAATTTAATGTTTAGTAAAGTTACTCCTCTTACTGTAATTATTAGCTCAAAAATTAACCAATCAGAGTGGACGAGGAACTCGTACCCGTGCCACGATTGGTTCGTCAGCAGCATATTCATGATGTTCAGCGGCAACAAGGACAAGTGCTTCTCGTTCCTGTTCAAATTTTCCCAGCTTCTTTCATCCGCGTTTCTGTGGCCTGCCAGATTGCATGCGAGTGTCAGTTACTCAGAAATATTTTCTTTTTTGCAAAGAATTATTATCTAGCTGTAAAGCCTAGATTTAGAATGGTTTTGACGTAATAAAAAATTGTCCGGACCAAACAAATCTAAAAGTAAAAAAAAATATTTTTGTGTGTTCGAGTGTCTAATGTGTTTTTGTTTATTTAATTTTTCACGTGTTTTAAGAATAATAAAATTTCATTTAATTTAGATACACTTGAGTGATAGTAGTAGGAAAAGTTCCATATCACCTCTGTACCACTGTGTTGGACATAATGTCGAACTTATTCTGCAAGTAAGCTAGTTTTGTTACAATGTGCTATAAGTATTAAATAATTTTGTTTAATTCTTTTACAAAAAACATTTTTTTAAGAATAACAACAATAGTTTGTAACAAGTAGTAGAAAGATATTCTGAGTACAGAAATAGTTTATTTTAAATTTATAAAAAGTACATTGTGTATAAACAAAAAACCTCTAAAGGTTTTATTACAAATTTATACTCTACTTTTAATGGTGCTTAAATATAATTTATAGGATTATTAATATTTTTTGACAAAGCTTTTCATTAGTATATATTTTAAAAAAGTGTTTGGCTGAACTTATCTTGATGGCTTATATCTTTCTAAAATACCACTTTTTTAGTTATAAACTTCTACCAGCGTCCAATGTATATTTTCATATATGCTAAATGCTTTAAATCTAATTTAAAGTAAAAGCAATCAAGTAAATATTATCTGCTAACAACCATTAATGTTCCTTTCAAAAATATACTTATAAGCATCACACAAACTTCGCAATAGTTTGTTTTACAAGCACTCAAGTAGCTTGAAACGCTCTCACTCAAAAACTTTTAAACTACATTGATGTGTGATACTCGTTATATATTGATGTTTTTCAAGCTTTTACTGGTAAACATTTTCTGTCAACAGGCAGAGCTGCCGCAGATATACTCGGCGTTCAGGATGTGCGGGTTCCCGCCGTCCCAGGTCGCCCAGCACTGGCTGTCCCAGTGTTTCTGGAACTACCTGCCCTGGCACCAGGTCACCATCTACATAGCCGTCATCGTCGTGATGGGCGCCGACTATCAAGTAAACTGTTGTTTGTGATATAAAGTTAACTGATAGATTTACTTTTAATTGTTTTTTTTTTGTGATAACTCCGACTATCAAGTAGTTGATTTTTTGTTTATAGAAGTGCTTTAATTGTTTAATTGATTTATGTGATTTTATATTAATTGATTTTATTCGCTAGTAAAGTTTTAGTTGCCAATTTTGTGTTTCTTTAATTCGTTTAAAGCCTAAGACTTTAAATAAAATTAAGCATTCCTCGATTTTTCAAAATGAACCAGCTAATCAAATATTAAAATACAGAAGTTTTATGACTTTCATTAATAGAAAAAGTCATGTAATGTTTAATGAATTTCAGCTATGTAATTTTTTATGTTGTTAAGAAGTATTTGAGCGTGATTTTATTTTAAACACAAACTACTAATATTTAAAAAGAAAAACTTGTTTTGAAAGTGTACTATAACACAGAGGTCGGAAAACTGCGGCCCGCGAGGTGCTTTTCAGCTATAAATATACTTTTTTCAAACTATAAAAGTTAAAAGTTCTTTAATAAAAACTTCGAATTACGCTCTTAGTTCTATTAATACTCTTTATTGGTGCTTTATTATTTCTTATTTTATCATATTTTAAATTTATAGCAGAAATTTCATATTTATTATTGCAATTAATTTGAAATAACTATCGCCCTCGGAGACTTTTTTATATTTAGTGCGGCCGGCAAGCAATTTTTTATAAAAAAATTGGCCCGCTAGTTACAAAAGGCTGCCGACCCCTGCTATAACTCATAATTTTTTTCTCGTTTCATGTATAAATTATGTATTTAGCTAGTTTTAATATTTTTTGTAAATATTCTTAAGTTATAATAGTATATAAATTAAATCAACGTTTTTTTATTATTTGTAAGTTACCATAATAAATATTTAAAAAAAAAATTTATAAATAATTGTTTTTTCTTCATTATATACTATTTATAAATACTCAATTTTTTTATTAAATGATAAGTTTCAAAAAATCTAAATTTTAATTTTGTAACTTGTAAAAGTAAATAATTTTATTAAAACAAAAGTAAACATATGTAGAGGAACTTTCGTGGTTTTTTATTTTTGTTTGCATTTTCAATATATATTAATTTCAGTATTTTAAATTTTGATCTCTTGTTATATCGTAATTTGTATTTTTTCACAGGTTTATATTTGTATCAGTTTATTGAAGTTTTTAGAAAAGAAAATATTCTATCATCGCCAAAATCAGGATCTACAGTTCTTTTTCAGAGTTAGTAGTGTGTTTACTTTAATTTATAAATTATGTAGACTTTTATTTAAGCAGGGTTGCCAAAAAACCTTGAAACCTGAAAAAACCTGGAATTTGAGAAATTTTGAACAAAAATAACTAAAAAAACTGGAATTTTAAACATGTAAAGTGGTAAAATTTCAATTTGACACAAAAAATCTATCATATAGATATAACAAATTTATCATCATCAATTTTTTTTGTTTAAAAACACATTTAAAGTAGCTTTAAAGTATCTTTTCAATGTTTTTATACTATTTAACACAGCTTCTAACCTTAAACCAACGATTCTTAAATAGGTGTAAATTTCCCCCTGGGGGTAAATTCCCTTCTTTTAGGGGGTAAATTTTCTTTATTACATTTTAAGTAAATTAATGTTTATTGATTGTATTTGTAATTTATTAGTTAGTGTTTAACTGTAATTTTTTTAAAGTTAAATAAACTCTTTATTTTTTATGATATTTTATATTTAGTAAGCTTAAAGTTCAAAAAATCTAGTTTTTTTCCTCAAAATTAAAAATTATTTTGTAAGTTAGGGGTAAATTTGGTAATAATCTTCCAGAAAGGGGTAAAAAATTTGAAAAAGTTTAAGAACCGCTGCCTTAAGCTTAACTTTAAACTAAAAATAGTCCGAAAAATGTGTACTCTTAAAAACCTGGAGAAAATTTGCCAAAAGCATTTGGCAATCCTATTTAAACCGGTTTTAAAGTTTAAAAAAAGTATAAATATAGAAATTGTGTAGAAGTTTTTTTTTTCTTTTTATTATATAGTTGATGTGATTATTTTTTAACATATCAAATTTCAATGAAAATGCTGAAACTTTAAGACTTTTATTAAATATTTTATATATATTTTTTTTTAAGATTTAATACTTTTAATTTGCTGTTTTTTATATAAGTAGTACGCCATAACCATTACAAAGTTAGTAATTGTATATTTTCTGTTTGACTCTTAAAACCTCTACATCAGAGTTTCCAAACTTTTTTTCAAATGACCCCCTTTGAAGAAATTAAAAAGCTATGGCCCCCTTGTACCAAGATTACTCAAAAACTACCGTAATAAACACCCAAGACTTTTTTTTTTGCTCTTCATCAGCCACTCGAGAATATCTAGTGTAAGTTTAAATTATGACCTCATTGCCCCCCTGGTGGCTCCTTTACTGCTCATGACCCCCTGTCATAGCCTACTTTGAGAAACCCTGCTCTATATAATCATTTCATTAATTATAATATTTTAGAGTTGCTAAACAAAAAGTTGCTAATTTTTTTTTATAGGAAAGTTCGTTTAAAGATTTTGAAATAAGCGGGCAAATGAAATTTTTACGGCAACTGCAGAGCAAGTACAGGCATTTGATAATGAAGTGCATGAAACAATCAATTACAAACTAATTTTCTCAAATCTGTGATATCCTTTAGATTGAATAATCAAATAACTTTTTTTTTTTTAAGCGCTTACTTTTTTGTACAAAAATGTGCTTTAAGATACGAATCATACTACTGTTGTATAGTAGCTTTTTGTTTTTTTGCTTTGAAACTGTTTTAACAAACTTACTGTTTACATATTTTCATCTGCCTCAAATACACATTTTGTATTTTTAGGTTATTGTTTGATCACCACAAACACAGCGATTTCGTTAAGTTACTTATTACTTTTAATTATGTTTAACATGCAATTTTTTTTATGATTTTGTTAAAATATAATACGTGTAAGAAGACTGACAAAAAATATTACTTGATTTAAACCATCACCAGTAAAAATTTAATACCTCAAAATGTATTTACTTTAGTTTAACAAACTTATGCTGTTAAATTATTTTTTTTATATAGCATTGATTTATTGATTACTATTAATAAACAAAAATCTCCTAATTTTATAAATACTCTTGTTTTTATTTATTTTACTAAATTTTAGGATTTTAACTATTTGTGATTTATTTTAAACGTGTTAGATAAATTTTAAGCATCAAATTTAGTTTTGGCAAAATTGTAAGATGGTTCTATGTTCTAATACTGAAACGCTTTTGAGGTTAAATACATTTTAATTTTTATCTAAGTATTTATCAAATATTGAAAGTTTCAAATGTTTAAGAAAATGAAACTACTTTTATAATAATTTGGTTTGACATTAAAAATAAAAAAAAAATTAAAATTTCTTTACATTCGTTCTATAATGCAAGCTGAAAACTATAACTTTCTAATAATTAAAAAAAACTATTTTGAAAGTATGTAAAAAAAAAATTGTCCAACTTCAACTGTGATGAATAGATCTTTCATAACATTTAGTTAAAAATCCAATTAGTGGATAAAGTTAAAATTAAGTTTAAAATATAAGTTGTGACAACATTTGACCTGGTCAAAATTGAACCCATATAAATTCATTTAAATAAACCAAAGTTATGTAAGCAGAAAGATTTTGATTATTCATTATCCTTGTTTAGTTAATTAGTGCTTCTATGTTATATTCAATTATGTTTATTTATAATTTTAATTACTTTTTTGTTTTTTACTTGATTAACTAATTTCTAATGCAATTACAAGGCTGTATAAGTTTGAGTTTTCTTTATTTTGTTACGATTGTATCACACTGATGATTTTTTTTAAAGACATTTTTACTAATTATCCAACACAGAAGGGTAAAAAGTAACACAGCTCGTTTTTAATTCTTAGCACGTTATTCTAACTGAGCTACTAAACTTTATATTTTTAAAGCTACTACATATATTAGTTTAAATAATTCCATGTTTATATACTATTTCGACAGTTTTATCTTCAATTTAAGATTTTTTATTTTAAAGTTGTCTGAACTTTATTTCTGCAAAAATAAATTTTTAAGTTACTTAAAAATTCTAAAGAAAATTGCACTACTCCAGTTTAAGATGGATCTTATTGATCTGGTTCAAGCTCATAAGGACTATCTGAACACTAGCTTTAAAATAAAATCACAATAAATTTTTTTTCTTCTTCAATTTGCAGATTCACGTGCAATGTTATTAAAAATTTCCAGAGCTGTTATTAGAATATTCAGCTTACAAATATATCTCCTATTGAAGCAGTCAAAAAATGTTTTAAGTACAAAGATCTTGTTTTACCAATGAAAAAGAATTTAATAAAAGTTTTAAAAAAATAAAATCAAGTTCTACTTACAAATGCTAGAATTAGTTTACTGAACATACTATATTTTTTAATTATTTTAGTTAGTTACGTAATTAGATGACGAGTAAGGTTAAAAACTTGTTACAATAATTAAATTAGAAATTTACTTTTCTTAATTTTGAACAATAATTTTTTTTATTTAAATCACTACTACATAGATACATAGTTAATTTTTAATAAAGTTAGAAGCTACAAAAACAACATTGTTATTATTAAGTTATGTGTTCGAGATTGGTAAAAATGTTATACTATTCCTTTTTATAACTGTTGAATAAATAAAAGTAAGTCCTAATTTAGTACAAAATTGAATAATTGTCATTCATTTAGTAAATGAAACATTAATAAATTACATTCAATGATTGTTACTCAGCTGACACTTTTTCACCTAAAAGGATCTTTAGAGCTTTAAGTAAGAATAACATAAAACACACAAATATAAAGTAATTAAGTAATCATTATAATAATGTACTAAGTAAATTTAAGGGAAATTAATTAAAAAATATATTTTTACAATACCTAATTAAAAGTAACAAGAATATATTTTTTAGCATTGAGAAAGATTATAATGAAGCATTAACTTCAAACGGACATGACAAACTAAAAGTTTGCGACAAAAACAGCTTGAATTCTAATAAAAAAATCAACAGACTAAGGAAAAATATATATTTAGACCCTTCGTTTTGTAATACTGTAAAAACCAATATTGGACAGAGGTTTTTTGATCTTGCATGCCAACATTTTCCCAAAAACAATAATAAAATTTTTAGTAGAAATACAATCGAAATCTCGTATAGCTGTCTATTTAACATGAAAAAAGTCACCAAATCTAACAATAAAAAATTTCTAGAATCAGCAAGCAAAATGTGCAGTTGAAGATAAATTGCCCATTTAATGGTGAATGCCTTTTAAAGGGTGTATACAAAGCCAAAGTCAGGTATAAGGAATATATTGGTTGAACATGAGCTTCTTTCAAAATAAGATGGCAACAGCACAAATATAGCATTTTCAAGAAATCACAAGCAATATCCCTGGCTAAATTTGCTATATCAAATAACATCGAACTCTCTGGAATTAAATGGCAAATGCTGTGTAAAAAAAAATAGCTGAGTACCTAAAAAGGCAAATAATTGTTCCATTTGCAACCTAGATAAATGGGAACGGGTCAAATATGCACAAAGACACTTTTGCACAAAGATATTTTTGCAAGAAGGGTCACTTTTGCACGAGGGGTCAATTTTGCAATAAGACAACTTTTCACAAAAGGTCTTTTTTGCACAAAAGTTTGAAAAAAATAAGTAATAACAAAATAATAAGAAAAAAAAAACAAAAATGAAGAAAAAAAATTACCGACCGAGGGTAAGGGCTAGGGGTAACAGTAATAGTAAAAAACAAACAAAAAGTGATACTTAAAAGTAATTAAATCAATAAAACAAATAAATAACAAATAAATTAACTTTAAAAAAGTTACCGACCGAGAGTAAGGGTTAGGGGTAACAATGATAGTAAAAATAAAAACAAAATAATAAAAGGTAACAATAAAAAAAGCAAGAAAAAAATAAAATACATAAGTTTAAACAAAATAACAAAAACGAAGAACAAAAAGTTACCGACCGAGATTAAGGGTTAGGGGTAACAGTGATAGTAGAAAAAAAAATCAAACAGAAAATACTTCAACCCGTGCAAAAGTGACTTTTTACAAAAATGTCTCTTCGTGCACAAGTGGCCCTTCGTGCATATTTGACTCCTACCTAGAAAAAAAACCATTCTGAAGCTAATAGAATTAAAACACTTATAACAAGAAAAAAAACTTCTATGTGGCCCATGTTAGGTGTTGCTATTTCTAAACTATTAGTTGTGTACAGTAACCTCTCGCTTATTTACGCAGAAAAAATGCGTAAAGATACGAGAGATCGTAAAGATACAAGAGGTACCTAATATACTTACTAAAATATTTTTTTTTTGATATTGCTTTTAGTTAAAAGCAGACTGAGGACTTCCCAGTTTTAACATTTTATTTACTTTATTTATAAATATGAAAACAAAAAATAAAATTATACATTAATAAAAAAAAGGATATAAATCTATATAAAATAATAATACTTCTTGAAAAATTTTACTAATTTTAATAATAAGTAGACTTTATCTTTATTTTTATGTGACTTATTTGATACTTAACATTTATATTATATTCTACTTAACTAATTTAGTTTATAACTAAGCATTTGTTAACAATTAAGAAATGTTGTGGTGTCTATATTAAAATTTGTTTATAAAGCCTTTTACAAAAATATGCATTCGTTGATGTAATGGTTTTCTTCTTTTGAACAAAAATATATAAAATATAAGAAAAATATTTAATAAAAATTGTGTATGTTACTACAACTTTTTTTAATTTGACCTTTGCCCACATAAGATAAACTAAAAAAAAAGTCAAATGAAAATTAGTGATATGTTTAAAATAAAAAAATTAAGATTTGTGTTAAGTGTAAGCTCTATACTTATTAAGTATCACTGCTAATTTTTGCTAGGATTTCTTTTTTAGACGTTTATTCATATATAGGGAAAAAGTGCTGTATTACTTATTTGTGATTTAAACTCTCATTAATTCATTGTTCTTTCATTATTTAACACAGTCATATTTCTTTCAGAGTTGTAATTTAATCTTTTATTGTTAACAAAATTTCTGATATACTGAGGTATAACTAAATGTTTATCAATTACTCAAGGAACTTAAGTTTACAAAGTTTAAAGATATATAGAGGTAAGATAACATTTAAAAAAGTATATTAAATTAAAAATATACAATAAACCTAATTTGTGCAATATTGAAAAAAATAAAACTTTTATATTTTCAGTGTTTTAGAATTCTAAAATTCGTAACTAAACTAGAGTGCGTAACGTCAAGAGTGCGTAAATATGCGAGAGGTTAATGTACCTTTTTTTTATGTTTACTATAGCACCCTAAGTTTTGTTTGTTAATATTATTTGTTTTGTTTCTCATTAAGTATTTTATATATTAGTATTATTTGATTTCGACGAGTATTTTTACATGGTTTAACTTTTAATAGGTATTGTAAAATGTTTAAAACATTTTTTTTTACAATTAATTTCCCTTAAATTTACATAAGTACATAATTTATAAAGACTGATTAATTACTAATTACTTTCTCATTACTTGATCTTACTATACATTTGTGGGGTAGCTGTCTAAATTGCGCGAGCGTACAAAATTGCACGAGGGGACAAAATAGCACGAAGATACTTTTGCACGAGGGGATAAAATTGCACAAAGATAAAACTCCACGAAAGGTCACTTTTGCACGAGCAGATAATTTTGCACGGATTAAATTTTTTATTTTTTATTTTATTTTTTTAATTTATTATTATTATTTTTGTTTTTAATTTACTTTTTTTTACTATCACTGTTACCCTAACCCTTACCCTCGGTCAGTAAGTTTTATTTTTTATTTCTTTTATTTATATTTTTTTACTATCACTGTTACCCCTTACCGGTCGGTAGCTTTTTTTTTAATTATTTTTTTATTAAATTTTTAGTTTTTTATTATATAATTTTTATTAGCCATATTTTTAATTTTTACTATCACTATACCCCTAAACCAGGGTTTCCCAAACTCATTTAGTAAATCGCCCCCTTTTCAGTAATTTGAAAAAAAATCGCCCCCCCCCTGATTTCACAAAGTATTTTTTCTTTTCAGTACAAACTTTTGAGCTAAAAAAAGTTGTGTTCGAAATGTAATTTAGTCTGGTACTTCTTATGCACGCATTTTTGTGTTCAAAGTAGTTTACAGGGCTTGAGAAAATAATTTACAGTTATTTTCTTAGAAGCCCAGTAAAGTGTTTTAAAATACTTAATTATTAAAAAGCCTTGTTTTATCTGTAATCAATCCTGTTTAAATATGAACTGTTTTGAAACTAATGAAACTTTTAGGTCAGTGGTGGACAATTTTTGTAGTCAGCAATTCATACTTACTAAAAAAAAATTTCTAGTTTCAACTCGTTAAAAAAATGTAATTGCGGGCTGTATGATTTAAAAAAATAACAAATAAGAAAATTAAAAAACTCGAGCAAAATTGTAATAAACTCATGTACTATTATTGTGATCTAGGAAATAATATTGTGAACTGAAAACGAAATAAAAGCGTATTTCAAAATACGAAGTATCAAAAAACTAAATTTTATTTATTATGCACAAGTAGTTTTCAATTTACTTAGCGGGTCGAAATTCGACTGGATCTGCTACTGTATCTGAGCCTTACATTACCCATCTGAAATCTTAACTGAAACCTGACATTATAATAATATCTCATAAAACAAATTTCGGACATTTAGAAGTTAATACTAAGTAACTTATTTAAGCCG
Organism: Thalia democratica; assembly: GCF_965202585.1. Classification (NCBI taxonomy): domain Eukaryota; kingdom Metazoa; phylum Chordata; class Thaliacea; order Salpida; family Salpidae; genus Thalia; species Thalia democratica. The sequence continues at coordinate 20,427,741 of NC_139173.1, read as the reverse complement.
CACAAAATACTTAAATCATTTTATAAATAGGCATATTCTAAAATAACTATACCAGAGATTAAAAAAACTAAAAAAAAAGAACAGTTTATTATACACATAATTAAATAAAAATTAAAAATTAATTTCTGATCTAGTTTGAGGAAGTTTGACCGACTGGTTGATTTTCTCGCATGAAAAGTGGTTTCATCAACAGCTTCAGTTAATGCAGTAAATTTATTAATTTCAATACTAAGATATATTGTAAGCAAGTTAATTGTAAATTTAAAAATTTAATTTTAAACTTTTTAAACTATTTGTTTCGTAGTAGAATACCATGAAATAGTACTCGACTTGGAATAATCTTTAGGGAACTAAACCTTAATTCTAACATTTTTTTTTCTTTATTTAAATTCAAAAAAAAATCCAATGTTTTACACTTAATTCTGTGAACAGAAAGTAATCAATTAAAAAAAACTTTTAACTAAGTTAAACTTTTGTTTTGTAACTGTAGCAGTCTTTTTAATGGCTTATTTAATTTTGTTTAAAAAGTTTCTTTTTCTAGCTATTAGCCCATAATAATTTAACAGAGGAAAATAGTTAAAAACTAAAAGCTAGTGTTGAAGTATAAAAATAAACTAAGTATATTCTAATTGCTAATATTATTGAATTAAGAAAAAACAAAAAACAGTTGTATTAATAGTCTAAAACTCCTTATATAATAATAGTTTTTTTAATAATAATCAATCAAGTTAGAAAATAAAACTGAGTTTAAGAAACTTTTAAATGAAATAGTAGAAGTCATTTAAAATAGAGACCTTTTTAAATTTATACTCTTTTAAAACCAAAAAAATCATTTTAGAATTTAAAACTTTAATGGTTATCAAAATTTTACAATCAGATAATAGTTATATAGTTATATAAGTTATATACAGATTAAACAAGTAATAACAAAACCCTGTCAAATAAAGGTCTTTCAAACAAATATCTTAGTTTTATCACTATGCTATAAAAACTTTTAGTGTAATGTAAAATGACGAATATGAACTACAAAATTAACCAGGTCAAAATAAAACTATTAACAACTTTAAAACATAAACCATTTAATAAACATAGTAGACTTCCGCTTAACTTCGCACTTCGAAAAAAAATTAAAAAGTGCAAACTAAAAAAGTTATTACCATATTTTTTTTTACGAAATGACAAATTTCAATATGTTATATGCAATAATGTAATGAATAAACATGAAATCCACTAAAACATAAAACAAACTTTCATTAAAATAAAACATATCTTTTTAAGCTAACAAATTTTATATATATTTTGTTTTAATACTATTTGGTTAGTAATATACTTTACTTTAGTTATATATAAAAAAATATAAGTTTGCTCTTTTTATTAGGGTAAAATACTCAAGAGGAAGTGCGAACTCAAGAGGAAGTCCACCGTAATTAATATTTAGTAGGCATTATGCAAACCTGTTGTAGAATAAATAGCTTAATAAAGTTGTTATTATAAAAATACTACTTAAATACAGTACAAACAAGGTTAAATAAGAAGTTTTCAAAAGATCAAATCAAATTAAAAAACTTTCATAAAATAATGTCTGCTACTGAAGTCTAATATAATGTGAAGGATGAGGTTCATGACTGCTTGCAAGTTTTTCTAATCTGATTCTTAATCAGTAAAATAGAGCCTTAAGTCACCTCCTTTATAAATATCTAGATTAGATCTTTTGCTCAAGATGTTGATAACTGAACTGAAAGCTTTTTCAACAACATAGCTAGAAGGAAAAGCTATAAACAACAATCTAAATTCCTCTTAAATAATTGGATACTTTTGCCTTAGTTTTTGTTGAATCCAAAAGCTTTCATATCGTTCTTTGAATGAATTTTAAGTTTAAGGTCAGTTTGTAAGTCTGAGAAGGTTTCCTGTATGTCGTTTATTTTAAAAGTATCTGCCTCGAAGGGATCCATATTTTATCTATATGATAGCTTTTTTGTGTCAAATCTAAATTTTACTACTTAATATGTTAAAATCGTTAAAAATTTCAGATTTTTTACAGGTTTTTTTTTGCCGAACTTGTCAAGTTCCAGGTTTTTCCAGGTTTCTAGGTAAATTGGCAACCCTGTATAGTTTTATTTCTTAGTCTAATTTGGTGACTTTTCAAAAAACAACTGGATATCATGAGGTGATAGTTAATAAAAAATAACATAGATTTTTATAAACCATTTATGATCCCAAATAACATATATGTCAGGTTTTAAAACAATGAGAGGGATTTCAATGATCTATGATATATGTAATTGTTAAACAAGGAAATATATGAATGAAAATATAGTATTTACTTGAAAGTAGGAGTCATAAGCACTTGATTTTTTTCTATTTTTTACATTAATAAAACAAACTGTTTAGTTTAAGTTTTACCTCAGGGTCAAATAATTAATAGCTAGCTAAAACTAGTAAAATAGCAAGAAAAATAGTAAAAATCTCATGACAGCCCAAAATTTTAAAATCGCCCCCTTTTCGCCCCCTTACTAGTTATCGCCCACCCTTTCGCCCCCTTACTAATTATCGCCCCCCAAATTACTAAAATCGCCCCCAGGGGGGCGATATCGCCCACTTTGGGAAACCCTGCCCTAAACCTTACCCTCAATCAGTAATTTTTTTTTTTATTAAATATTTTTTTTTTTTTTTTTTTTTTTTACTCATGTGCAAAAATGTAACACGTGCAAAACTGACCCTTAGTGCAAAATCGTGCAATTTAGTAACCACGTGTATTTTTGTCTTCGTGCAATTTAGACCCGTTCCCAAATTTGTGTGCTTCATGTTATTCTATATTTATATTATTTATATTCATTCAAAGCTCTGAAGATCATTTTAGGTGAAACATTGTCAGCAACAATCGTTGAATAAACTTTTGATATTCAAGCTCTTTAGTATTGAGAACTTTTATTCATACAGTTTTCTAACTTATGTATATTAAATACATATAATACTTTGTAATACGAGTTACAACCGCTATTTTCAATATAAACAATTTTAGAAATGTGTTTTCTTAGTATGTACTTTATATTTTTTCAATAGATCTATCAAACAAGTTAAACTTAACAAACATGCCTTAAATTAAATTCTACTTTACAAATTATAACCACTAATTTTTTTATCGAACAGATTTAATTTTTTTCAATGAAAAAAACTACTTTATAAACAACTAATAGTACTACTTATCTAGTTGTTTTGGTCCAAAGGTAAACTACCTCAGTTAGTAAACGCGTATAATGTTGTTATTCAGCTACGTCTATAAATACAAGTTTTTCCATATATTAAATAATCTTTAGAGTTAATGCACACTACTGTGCAGTATAAAAACCAGTGTTGTAAATAGTTCTTTGTTTAATTAACTTCTTTTAATAGTAAAGGCTATTTACAGTTTAGGTAGAGGCTTGTAGTATAATTAGACTTTTGCTTTCAATACAGCTAACAAGCATACTTAGTTGGCAATAAAAAGTCACATCCGGTTTTATTCTTCTGACTAAGTCATTTTGTGTTTCATTTTTGTCATTCTCACTATTGTAGACAATTGTTGTACAGCGTTATTTTAACAACTTTAAAAAACTTTTTTTCAAGACAGCGTTTTTTTGATGAACATTAATACTAAACTTACTGATTAAAGTTTATGTTTAACAGAGTTTTTTAGTTACAAATAAAAGCTTGTTTGTAAGAGCTGTATTATATTAAAGTAAACAGATTTTGAAATTATTCAAACTATATCATATAGTATATGATTATCATCTACTTGTTATTAAAAGTTACTATAAATTAAAAAAATCTATATATAATTTTAACAATGTTATATATACGATTTTGTGTACAATTAATTTCAATGATTGAAATAATACTTTAAACACTTTTAATACTCAAAAGTAAATATATTAAAAAAACTTAACGGCAATTTATTACCGTTAAGTTTTAATAAATTTAAGTTTTAATAAGTTAAGTTCATAAAAAGCATTAATATTTCGTATAGCTTTTAGAAAACACGCTGTATAAAGTAAAAATAAGATTATTAATAATTAACACGAAAAATGTCCATAGTTATCTAAATAAAAGTAACTAGCTAAAGATTAGCTTATAGTTAGGAGTTCTATAAGGTTAGAGTATCTGTAATTCCAAACTTTAGTTTAATTGTAAAACATGCGACCAAAAGACCATAAAAACGGTGTAATCTATTTATTTCATTACGAAAACCATACTAAAATTAATTCATAAGTTTGATTTAAGCTATAAGTAAAAAATAAAGTGAACAAGAATAGAGCTTTAGTAATATGCTAATTTTACTGTTACTCTCATTTTTACAAGCATGTGCTATACAAACAAAGCACTTTATTATCAAAATCAGCTGTGTCTTATTCAGCAATTACTCAATTTTACTATGATTTTGTAACTTATTTTAATTAAGAGATTTCTTTTTATAATTAAAATAAAATTTTAGCTTAGTAAATTCTTAATTATTCTATATATCTTTAGCTATAAATGTTTTTCAAGTAGCAAGTGTATTTTTTATGTTTAAATGAATAGGTGTTTTTAATCATTAAGAATTTTACAACATTTAAAAGTAAAACAATTTAAATTAATTATTTTTAGCAGCAAAGATTAAGAAATTAACTTTTTTCTTATATGTAAACACTTATTAAACTATACACTAGTTTCACTAATGTTAAACCAGATAAGTATTAAAAACGAACTAAAGAAAAAATTAACACATTTTATACATATAAGTATACATAGTTAACTACGTTTCATAGCAATTATATTGAGCAAATGTTATAGAAATATTAACCTTTGAATGTTGTTTAAAATTAAAGTTCAAACACGGACAATCACTATTTAACTTAAATACTTTCTTTAAGATTGTGTTTCAATTAAGAAAACTCGTTTTTAATTAAAATAATTAGAAGACAGTCTTTTTTAACTTATTTTTAATAATGGATAAAAATTTTACTAAATATTTAAGTCTAAGTTTTTTGTTTAAAACTAATTATTTTTTGCAGTAATGTGTGTTTATTTTTGTTAAAAGAAGAAGTTTTTTGTCCAAAATCTGTTTTACAAAGTCAATATTTGCCGTTCACCACGCATTTTTCTACCTTTTTTACTAAATTATTTCCGCTGTAAAATTGCATGTTTACCATACTAACGTTTCTATATTGAATGATTTAGTTTTTTATTTTGTTAGATTTTTACAGCAACTAAATATACTAAGGAACTAGTTCAATAGTAAACAACATCTGTATACCTTAAACAATTTTTTTTAGGTATTAAGATTTTAAAAATAAGTTCTATAATAATGTGTTTTTTTTTCATTTTTTAGTTGGAATTTTCAAGCTTTGCGTTGATTTTTATTTAATAACTTTTCAAATAAGTAACAAAGTACTGTTTAAATTTACATTTTTAAACATTATAACAGATTGAGACTTCTCTAAAAGTTTTTTTTTGTTCGATTTGAAATTTTATTAACTAATACTATACTTAGTCTTAAACCAATAAAAAATGAATATAAGATTTTTATGTAGTTAAAACTTTAAAGTTATCAACTACCATCATTTTTTGCATACGAAATTAACCACGTTGTTCTACAAAATTATGTACCAGTGTTATATAATCTCGAATTAAAAAATAAGTAGAACTGTATATATAAATAAGGAAAATTTTTAAATTAAAAGCTATTTAGTTTTTTTATATTTTTACCTAAAATATTCTTTTCAGATATTTAAAAATGTAAATTTTAACAACCAACTTAAAATAATAGTATTTAATGGATTATCTGTTTACACACGTATTTGTTTACAATATCTAGATACCTTTGTAAAAATAGTAAATATTAGTTAAAAATATTTGATGATTTTTGAATAAAGCCGTAGCAATACCTTAATTTTTTTAGTAAATATTAAAAAACTTTTTTATTTTTTGAACTTGCTTAAAAATGTTTTAAAGCTTTAACAATGATTTCATTTCCTAATGCAACAACTTTTTGGAATCAGTACGATGTTGCTATTTACCAAAAGCAAGGCAAGTTGATAATTACTTTATAAATAACATTTAAAAAAATTACATTTTTTAGTTAGAAATTAGTATTTTTTTTTATATTTGTAGTCTAAACTTTAACGTGTTTTGAAGTTTAATCCTTAAAAGTAGTTGATAACTTGTGAAAAATCAAATACAAACTTGGTGAAATGTAACCATTCGACAATTTGTAAAAATTGTCGTACATCAAATAAGTGAGCTCTTAAAGCTTAAGAATAAAGACTACCCTAGATTCTTAGTTTATCTATCATAAAACTTTTCTCTGATTAAAACATTTATTGTTGACTATTAAAGCATATTTTGTCGTATATAAAAGAAACCTTAATCAATTTAACATAATAATATTCAAAATTATCTGCAAAGTAGATTAACATTTCAGTGTTTTAAATTTTAAACAGTAAAATTTAGTTATCTGCAAAAAAATTTTTAAATGTTTAATTTTTCAATTAGTTATTTATTATTAATTATAACCATTTCAACAAATTTTTATTTACACAGATTTAAGAACAGCAAAATGGTTTTTAGTTGAAGATCCTACACCACCGTTTATAATATTGATATCATATTTGACTTTTTGTGTATTTTCTAAAAAGATTGCTTCTTTTTTACCAAAATACGATCTGAAGTACGTAATGATGTCGTACAACTTTTTTTTGGTTACACTTTCTATGTATATGGCGTATGAAGTAAGTTTATTCTGAAAGAATTACGGTTATTTCGAGTACAAAAATACAAATATTTACAATTATAATAAGTTTTTTTTTAACTTTTAAAGTATTTAAGCATTTACTTATAAAAAACTTATATTCTAAAAGACAATAAAAAGTTCAGCGGATATTACGATTATTGAATTAATGAATGGTAACTGAATTTCCGAATTATAACGATTTAAAAATTAAAATCAAAAAGTTAAGGTTAAAATAAATAAAAAACAATTTATCAATTAAATCTTTATTTCTTGAAAAATGCATTCTGAAAGTTGAATTCGCTTCTTTTCTATTCAAAAAAACAATATTATTAGTAAGCTTCTTGTATATAAGGAAAAATAAAAAAAGTTTTATTTAATAATTGTTGACGTGCAAAATTTTTCAGTTTTTCATGTCAAGCTACTTAGCAGGATACAGTTTAACTTGCCAACCTGTTGACTACTCTGAAAGTGATCTAGCATTAAGAGTAAGTAAAAGAAGCTAGTGTTATTGTCCTTGACTAGACATTAAAAGGTATCCGTGGTGTAATACTCGATAACCGAAAGGTTTCTCGTGCACCAGGTCCTAGGACTAAATACTTTGAGGGTTTTTTTATCGTTCAATAAACTATAGTATTGATAAGAACAGCAATGTTTTACTGTTTTATTGCTTGTACTTTGCTTAAATAAATTTTGTTTTGTTTTTCAAATGATCGTTTTTGTATAATAATTAGGAAATTTAAAACTTTTGAAATGGTATGCGATATTTACTAAATTCAAAAAGTAAATTCATAATACTTTTTTTAATAAGTAAATAAGTATTTATTATCAAGAAATTGGATATTTTTTAGATTACAGTAAAAGATATAGATATATGTTTTCCATACTAAAAACCAAAAAATAGAGCAGATTCATTAGATGTACCAAATTATTTTTGTTTTACTATTTCGAACTTCTTTAAAGATGGCTTCTGTTTGCTGGTGGTATTTTATATCGAAATACATTGAGCTTCTCGACACTGTTTTCTTCGTGTTGCGTAAAAAGTTCAACCAAATTTCATTTCTGCATGTTTACCATCACAGTACCATGCTGATTTGGTGGTGGCTTGGCATTAAATATGTTGCCGGTGGCCAATGTTCGTTTATAGTTTGTATATTTAACATATTTTTAGTTTTACTTTATGTTTTATTTCTTGTTTAAGCAACGCTTGAATAAAATTTAAATTTTCTTAACTTGTTCTTTTTCTTAACATTAGCACTTTATTTCGTTTAAAAAACGTTTTTATGAAAAGAAAACAGTAACACTTTAAAACAACCGAAAAACATTTGTGTTGAAATCAAATTACTTAGTATAGTTTATAACTTGTTTTTTAAACTATAATTAATGATTTCATTCATAAAACACGATTTACTAAACAGTTTTATTTCAGCTCTAAAAAACTGTTAACTAAAAAGCATTTCTTATAAAATGTAAATAATATTATATCATTTACTTGCAAATAAAATACCATTAGTTATAGATACACTTTAAACAACTACTGTGCGTGTGTTTATTTGCTTTTGTTGTCTTTATATTTTTTATGTATATTGAACGAAATTTAATAAGCTTTTATTACGACATACAGCATTTTTTCTTGCCTTACTGAACAGTTCCGTGCATGTTATGATGTACTTGTACTATTTTCTCTCTGCGTTTGGACCACATATGCAAAAGTATCTGTGGTGGAAGAAATATATTACGAAGCTGCAACTAGTGAGCTACTTTAATTATTTTACTTTATTTAACTTTTTATGATTTTAATTTTTTAAAGGATTGTACCAACGAATGTTTTTAAGAACTCTTGTAAAACTATTTGTTTTATTGATCTGTTTTAAAAAAGTTGTTAAGTTAGTTTAGTTTTGCCATTTAAATAGTATAAATTTCAAAATTGAAAAAGTTTATTACTATAATAAAACACAAACTTGTTGACTAAAACCAAAAAATAGACAAAACCTTTAAGTTTATAATATAATTAAAACAACTGCTAGTAATTTTAAAGTGTATATAACTGTATTTGAAACATTTAAACTTTTGTAGACTTTTTAAAAAGTAGATTTACTTTAAATTTTTTTATATAAAACTTTTTATGTATAAACTCATTTCATTTTAATTTATAAAAAAAACAAAAGTTTTACTTAAAAAATAAGTTGAGGTTAACAACGTATAACTCTAACACCAAAAATCATCGTTACATTTTTGAATTAACCTTAAGTCACCATTTTTCACGTGCTTAAGTTCCACAAAACCGTTTACTACTTCTCACAGGCTAAACAATTTAGCAATTATGATAGAAACTTTAATTTCTATTGATACCTTTTTTTTCAAAACTGACATAAATAAATTATTAAGTAAATCAAAGCTATCAACTACTATTGTTTAAATGTATAGCAAGTTTTTTAACTGTTTTATGTTTATGACAGACTTAATTAGTAAACTTTATTTAGAATTAACTTTTTTTTACTATAAACAAAGTATTATATGTTTTGACTTTTAGAAAACAAATTAAGAGATCTCAACTACTAGAGGAGAAATAAATTCATAAACTTAGTATAATTAACTTTTAAATTTTTCCTTAGTTTTTTAACGAAATCCATTAGTATAATATAATATATATAGTATCTTTTAATTATCCTTATAAGAAAATCTCTAAAAAAGTCTTACAAATAAAAAATTTAGTTATATCCTTATAACTTAACTTTTGTTTATCAAAACAGCTTTTCAAAAAGTATATTCATCTTTTAATGAATTTTGCTATCATGTGTACAACTTAACTTATTATTTTCTACTTTATGACATTAAAAACACGCTAACGTTTACTTTTCTTTACAGACTCAGTTTTTTGCAATTTCGGTTCATACATGCATAAATTTGTGGGTTCCATGTAACTTTCCGAAAGAGTTTGACTATATGGTGTTCTTCTACATGATAACTTTGATTATTCTGTTTTCAAACTTTTACATTCAGTCGTATACAAAAAAATACAAACATATTGTGAAGAAGAAAACTAAATAAATAATAGTATTTAATTTTTATACTTATTTAATTAACTTACAAAAACTTTATCTTTTATCTATAAATGTGTTATATAATTTATATTTTTTTTTTTAACTGTCTAAAAACTGTTAAGTTTTTCTTTTGTACATTTAGCTTTTATTTTCAAATTTTATGTTTAAAACTGAATCCAGAACACTATGAAAAGTTATTCAACATTTTTTTTGTTTCATTTCAAAATTAAATAACATTTTTTATAGAACACACTTGTTTAAAAAAAATTGTTCCATTTAATTTTCATTAAAAGGTGAGATAATATACAATTATAAAACTAAAAATAGGTTAATATGTTATCATTAAACATTTGTATTATAAAACCTATTAAATTCAGGTGTTTAAGTCGCCGAACTGCGGCCGGTGATGTACTTTTCATCTGAAAACTTACTTTTTAAAGCAATAAAAAAAAATCGGAAAAACTTTCAACTAGGTTTTTAATCTTGTCATATTTTTATTGCTTCATTTTTTAATTTGTGATAGAAAACAGTGTTTTCAGTGATTTCTACTATAGTTTTAAATACCTGCGGCTCACGAACAACTTTTTTTTTAACAGTGCGGCCCGCGAGCAAAATTTTATGGAAATCTTTGTTCATTTTACTTATAAAAGGCTGCCAATCCCTGATTAAAGTTTAAAAAAAAAAATTTGAATAGTTTTAAACGTTTAGAAAAGTTACAAAATAAAAGTCAAAATTTATAGAGTAACACATTTTTTATATATAAATTGGTTGTCATATAGATTTAAATAAATACTTAAAAGATTATACTTGTATTATAAAATATTTCATTTAATCACACTGTTAGATTTTGTTTTATACTTTGTTCATGTCAAAACAGATGTTTTCTTGTTTATTATAATTTTGAGGTTAAATTAAAACACCAAGGTAAATATTTGTTTGGATACAGATAAAAAGTTTAAGTAAACATAGCTTTATAGTAATTCTAAAGCAACAATTTGGTTAGATCATACGATAACAAAGTCTAAATGCTGTTGAAAATTACACAATTCTAAACAAAGATCATAATAAAACTGTTTACGAAAAATCTTTGCTATTTCAAAGGTTTAAAATTTCTAGTAGTTATAATAAACAATAAGGATGCTTTAATGTAACCTTTTTTATGTTTTTATTTTATTCTTGTTAGTTGTTAAACAAAAATGTTTCTTTTAATTTTAATCAAATACTAAAAAAAGTCATGTTCTAACTATGTTAAGCTTAAAAAATAGTTATAAGCATAAGTTTTAACCAGTCAATGCAAATTTTTTTAAAGTTCAGCTAAAAGACCTAAAACTAAATTTACATTTTTGTTTCACTACAAATTAAAAATATGGCACAATGTGTTTTAATGAAAGTTTATATTAAATTTAAAGGTTTCGAGTTTTCTATTGTGTCTGTTAATTGGTTTAGTCTGTAATTTTTAACGCTATCACAACATTGGATTAGCCATCTATTCCAAATAATATGTTTGCGTTTATTAAAACAAAACAATTACCATATTTTAGCAACACAAAGCTCCTGATACTTTTTAATTAAAGTCATAATACTTGATGTTTTTTCTTTTTAAGTAAAATTGTTATGGATGTTAACATAAATTAGCACGATTTTGATAGTAAAATTTTAAGCTTAGCCGTTTGTTATAAAGTTGTTATACTATTTTTTAAACATACCAGGAGTTTGTCTTAAATAGTAAGATTTTTTTTCTACAATAATCAAAAAAAACAATTAATACGGTTTTTTTTTTATGTTTTAAACCAGGGGTCGGCAGGTATTTGGTGGTCGCAGACTAAATTTCAAAAAATAAAAATGATTAAAACAATAAATAAAAATTATAATAGACCCACAATATAAAGTTCAAATTTCAAAATTTCCGTAAAATGTACCTAGGACCTTCTTTTATTCCAAATCCTAGAATACCTAGTGCAAATTATAAAGTTTTCCTTTGCAGGCCGCATGCTTTACCTTTTACGTAAAGCATTTAAAATAAAAACATGCTTGTGGGCTGCACTTTTACCCTTAGTAGGCTGCAGTTTTGCAACCACAGTTTTAAACTATAACTAGTTTAAAAAATATTTAAAATCATAAAATTGGTTGACATATGACATTTAAGAACTCTAGTAAAAACTACACTTAACATTTATTTTATTTGTAATTTTACAACTATTCCGTTTGACCAAAGTCAATAATGTAAAATCATTGTATATAAAAAATGATAAATATTAAAAATGACTCTAAGATAAGAGTGAATAAAAAAAAATTTGAGCTTATAGTTATTTTTTAGATGCAAAATATTTTATGATAACCTTATAGTGTATATTTATTTTTTTTTCATAATAAATACAAAATAAAGCGACTTAAAGTTTAGTTATAAAGAAAATGTTTTCAAATGCTCTCAAACTAGTTCTGAAATCGAATATATTTTCTTAATGCCTGTTTATAATCATCTAAGACTAAATATCGTTACTCTAAAACTATAGATTGTGAAACTTTTATATCCAGTTCATAATCTCAAAAAAAAAATTAACCAAATAAATGCTCAACGGGTCAAAGTGGGAACGGGTCTAAATTGCACCAACACAAAATTGCTCGAGGTTACTAAACTGCACGAGGGCACTAAATTGCACGAAGGAACAAAATTGCAAGAAAAAGATTTTTCACCAAGGGTCAATTTTGCACGAGAGTAAAGTAACAGAAAAAAAGTATATAAAAAAACAGAAAAAAAAACTAAAATATAGTTCAATAAAGAATAAATAAAACAAAAAAAAGTTACTGACCTAGGTAGGAATTAGGGGTAACAGTGATAGTAAAAATTAAAAAAAAATAAATAACTAATAAAAATTATTATTAGAAAAAAATTATAATATAATTTAAAAAAAGTTATCGACCGAGGGTAAGGATTAAGGGTAACAGTGATAGTAAAAAAAAATAAATAAAAATAAAAAATCAAAATAATAAATTAATTAAAGTATAAATAAATATAATAAAAACTAAAAAAAAGTTATCGACCGAGGGTAAGGGTTAGAATTAACAATGATAGTAAAAAAATAACTAAATTAAAAAATAAAATTAATAAAGAATTTAAAACATATATATATATTTAACCGTGCAAAAATGTCTCCGTGTAAAATTGTCTGCTCGTGCAAAAGTTTCTTCGTGAAAAAGTATTTTTGTGCAATTTTATCTTCGTACAATTTTATCTCCTCGTGCAAAAGTATTTTCGTGTAATTTTGTGCACTCGTACAATTTTGTACGCTCGTGCTAATTTGACAGCTACCAATGTACATTGTACATAATTAAAACACGCTTTATTTTTGATATTTTTAAGGCAATACAAAAATATAATTGAAAAGTTTTTAATAAAATAATATATACAAACTTTAAACTAGTATCCTGGACAAGACTTTAAAAGGGACCCGTGGTGTGCGACTTAATAACCGTAAGGTTCTTCGTGCACCAGGTCCTAGGATCGAATATTTTGAGCGTATTTTTATCGTGCAATAAACTATTATGTAATTTATGATTTTATTTGTTACAAACTTCATATATTGTTGAAAGCAAGTACTTTTATTCCGTGAAAAATAATGTCAAAAAATAAAAACGAAAAGATTCATTGTAAATAATCCGTACTAATATCATAATACTTAGGCTAAGGGTATTGCTTAAACATCCAAGCTACGTAAAGGTCTTGAAACGAAATCCAACATACTTTATATTGAATATTGTATTTGACCTAACTATTAGTAAAACTTTAAAAACATACTAATTTAACTACACTAATAGGTCTAAACCTATGAACTTACAATAACGTATCAATTTAATTTCCTACCCACAGCTGTATTATCCATTAGCATAATCTTAGAAATATATATATATGTTTCTTTTTTGTTATAAAACTGTTGCTAAATATCAAAATTTTAAAGTGTCTTTTAACTACCTTTTTATACTTATACTTTTATTTAATTTTTGTTGATTAATGTCTTTTAGCAACTTACTTAGCAAAACAAGAATTGACCTTTTTCAATTTTTTATTTGTAAACTTAATTATAGATAATGCTTAGGCTCCTGAAACAAAGTATAGCTACATAAATTTAAAAACAACTCGCCTTACTTTCTATGTTGAATTTTTATTTCTTACCTATTGTTTTTTTTTTTAAATCAGGGTAGGCATTAAAAATCTTTCTCAAGTAACGGTTCAAATGTAGTAAACAAAATGTGTTTAGCAGTACCCGCGTAACTTTAAAATTGAAACAATATTTTTATAAGCAAAATTGTTATTTTGATAAAGTGTTTTAAAATCTTTATTTGTACGTTTCTACTAAAGAGTACTAATCTTCGTTGGTTTTGCATATTTTATTTTTTAACTAAAGTATACGTTGAGGGCCCGTTATTTTTGTATTTGGCGGGTTATAGTTTGCCAAACAACGCTTTAGAGCAGAGGTCTCCAAGGTGGAGAAATTTTTGCAAAAACTAACTTGCAAGAAAACAGTGCCTCCCTCGTTGTAACTTAGCTATTTATAATGTTAAACTGTACTATGTTTAAAAAAAACTATATGAAAAACATAAAAGAAAGTCACGCAGTATTGAATTAAAATATTTGATATGAAGAGTAAAAAACTTACGTAGTGTTTTGCTGAAACAAAATATATGAGGACTAAAAAAGGTCTAGGTTGTATTTTGTGGAATTAGATTATATGAGGGTTAAGAAAAAAGTCACATTGTACTAATACTATAGCCCGCTAAAGTTTTTATTTTTGAAATTTGTTCCGCGACTAGAAAATGCATGCCGAACCCTCCATTAAATAATTGAATATTTACAAGAAGATTACCAAAATAGTTAAAAAGTGCAAATTAAAATAATAAAGTTTAGTTTAGCTAAGTCAAGACTATATATCTTGAAATTAATAGATGTATTACTTAATAATTTTTCTGTGCATCCTAAAAGTTTGTGCACCCAGAAATAAATTTTAAGCACACTATTGTGCATAAGTACATACCGTGAGGACCACTAAATAAAATTTATTTCCAGTTTTGGGCTATGACCATTGATGCCGAACCAACTTCTTCTACAAAGTGAATGGCTTCACAAAAGAGACTATATCGCTCCCTTACTTTTTGAACTACTGCTTAAGAGGGATACGTAGTTTTTGTACAAGGTTACTAAACAAAATAAAGGGCTAAGGATAAGGGGCCGTAAACTTAACGCTTATGATTATTTATTTCGGCTAATATATAAAAGATGAAAAGGACATAAATTAAAATATCAATTTTAAAGTTAAAAATTTGAGTTTATAATATGTAATTAACGATATAGTTTAAAGTTTACGAGATATAATGTCGGAAACTATGAGGAAAAAGATTAAGAGTGAAATATAAGGATAAAGTTAAGAATCAATAGGAGAGTTAAGGTTATTTGTTCAAAACATTTCATACATAGTGTCACCTGTACAAAACTAACATCTGTTGAAAATATCAAAAAAAGAGGCCACGTACAAATAAAGTTTTTGTGAAAATCTAATACTAACTCGAATTTCATATTTAAAGTAATTAGCAGAGCTTTGAAAACATAATGTAACTTAATTAGCTCTTAAGCAAATACTAAAATAAGCTTGATAGTAATAATTTAAATTATGATGTAACAATAATTTAAAATTTGATAAAAATGTGAAAACAGAGTTATTAGACATAAAAAATATAATTCTTTTTTTACTCTTAACCGAAACTTAATTAATTACGTTAAGCACAGTTAAGAAGAAACTTTTTTTTTTTGTAAACATGTTACAGGATATTAATTTCTTAATGGGCTTTGAGCTCAAACTACTGTTACAAAAATATTAGCAAAAAAATCAAAACTAAAAACTACTATTCTAGCAATATACAGTACAAATAACTGACTTTTAAGCATTTTCAAACTTTAAATGTGATATTGTTTTGAATGACTGCCGAAATAAAAACTTGTATATTTGCCAAAGGATATTAGACTTTGGTTTTCAGAATTAATTTCTTCTAGGTTTTTTAATGAAGAAGTTTTTAGGTCCATTTTTAGTATAAAGTAATATTTAAGATAAAAAACTTTCTTAAACAGTATAATAATGATAATAAAAAAATTAAAGCTACTTGAATTTTTTTTTTTTGATAAAACTTTAAATGATACAAAAAAAAAATCTTTACGGTAGATTTTTCATGTCTAATCAAAATTTAATCACTTTACACGTTAAAATAGTTTAAAATTGCAGGTTTTTCCATATTTTTTATAGATTTTTGTTCGAACTTTAAGGTTTTTTATTTTGCGTAAATTGTCAAAATACAGGTTTTTTGGCATTCCTGAACTTATAATTAACAATCTTCATAAATTTTATTTACAGCTAAAGAAATAAATTTTGTTATACAATATTTGACTAGATGAAAAAATATATATAAACTTCAGGAAGTCTATGCAACTATATTTTTACTTATTTTATTGTTGAAAAAAATTTACAATGAAAAAAAACAATATAGAATACATAAACTCTATTAAAAGAAAAATATTTCATACTCATAATTTAAAGAAACACAAAGTTTTAAGGTATATCAGTTTAGTTTTTAATACTAAAAAAATATCTTAAATATTATTATCACTCTAGTTTTTTGAAAAAAAACTCAAAATTTGTAAAAACTTGTATAAACAAACAGTATTTTCTCATAATAATTTGTAGACTTTAACTTCAAGGAAGTTAATCTTCAGTTTTTTTTTAAGTTAATTCCTTTTAACATTTTGATTTAAACTGAAAAGTTTTTTTTTGAGTATTTTAAAAAAATGCTCTGCACAATACTAGAAAAACTAAACTGTGTATTTATTTATCACATAGACTTAAATACTGTTTTTTTATATAAATTAAATGAAACATTTTTCCTTAATTACACTTAAATATTAAGTTCACATATCTAATGACTACTTGTTAATTTACAAAACATTAAGAACAGATATATTACCTAATTTTTTACACATTTAAAACAGGCTTAAAGATAAAATAACTAATAAAAATCAACTTAATTTTACTTTTAAAACAATAAAAAACTACTATCAAAGTGCACAATAAATTTTTTAAAGAAAACAAGAAATGTTTAGTTCCTGTACAGACTGATCAGACAGATTGTAAAGTACGGCAGACTTGGTGATTGTGAAATCAGGCACGCAGATCAAATCTACTTTCTGGCCATCACATTCAGTTTTCACAGCATGTTCATACTTATCCTGATTTCCAGCAAAGTAGACGTGAGGACATTCTTCAATGATGAAAGGATCTTTTTCAGTAAAGGGATAACAACCTAAAGTATCCGGAGCTGTAGGGGCAATGTGCTGAGCTCTTAGTGTGTCTTCTAAAATTTTTATGCTTTCCATTTTACTATAACATGACATATTTGTTACATTTTGTCCTGAAGTGCCAAGAAAGTCAACACCATTCACTGAGCATTTGTATGGGTTACTTGCAAGGCGGAAATTTTTATTCAAGTTTTTCCTGCTCAAAGGAAACATGCTTGGATGCAAAGGCTTTTGAGGCATAATGAAACTGCCCAAGTCATTTTCACCAGGCATCAAATCGACACTGATGTCAGGTAACAGCTGTGATATGACCTCATCCAAACCTTTGATTGCTTTCTCATGGCTCATGTCAGTTTCAGATGATTTGTTTTCTTTGTCTAATACAATCTTTGACACATTGTTACCAGCTACAATTAAATGGGAAACTTGAGAAGAAAATTTACAATCCATTAGACCAGAAATAAAATCAAACAAAAGTTGAAGTTCTAAATTAGCTTGTTTTCCAATATTTAATCCAGAAACAATCAAAACATATTTGTCAGTATCTGACTCAATTTTAATACTTTTTTGAGGAGGAAAACCAGCATAAGTGTGCTTCTCAACATTAAACATACCACTACTCTCTTCCTTACCATAAAATGCAACCATAGTACCAGTATAGAATTGACCAACATCAACATTTCCTGTCAAAGTGATACGCTGAGAACCATCTTCGAGAATAAGACTGTCCTCTTCTGATGTAAAGTTATTTAATTCACATTCTTTTGCATCAAACTTAAACTCATCACTGACTTCTTTCAATATAGATGGCTGCAATTTCATCTCCTTGAAAGTGATACCAATAATACAACATTCCACATCTCTTTTAATGTTAGATAACTCAACAACTTCATGGTCTTGAAGGCTCCACAAGCTCATTGCTTTCATTTTTAATTTAGGTCTTAGAGAGGAGCTTCTAACTTGGTAAATTTTATCGTACTGGCAACTGATACTTTGTTTTATGTTTTTGAAAAATGATTTTGATTCATCTTGAATTTTTAAAACTTCTCTTTCCATTATTTAAGTAGTTTGTATTAAAAATCTAGTTGAAATTTATTTTTAGAAATGTAATACCTATAATATGTATATTTTGTAAAACTAATAAACATTATTTTTGCCCTTTTAGTTTATGCTTTCTATAAAAAACGTAATGAACACTCTAACTTTGATCTCTTATTTCTCAAAAGTTAATTTGAGCTTAAACAAGTTAAACTTAAATAGTAACAAGTAGCTTATCTAATTAATTAAAAACTAAGACTGAATTTCAAAAAAATAAGATTTAACTTCCCCTATTCCCTTAACTTGAGGTTATGGAGAGGGTTCATAATATTGTATAATATTAACTAGTTTAATTTTGTAAATTTTATTTTTATTACTAGAAAAGTGTACATAGCTTAAGGGCATAGGGGGGTAGGGTAAAACACTTTTTTTACAATTTGATCTTACTTTATATAGTTTTTACTAAGCTAGAAGTTGTTTTTTACTAATTTTAAAAGTTCAAAATAATTTTTGAGATATAGCTGGTCAAAGTTGGAGGCAACAATAGGTTCCTTATGGGAGGCACAAACTAAAATGGCAAATAACTAGAAATCACTATAAATATATCTCCTCCTAGGTTTTTTGAGATAACCATCTTAAATTTTACGGAAATGTTCCTCGCATTATTTAGAAAATTCTGTCGAAACAACTTTTAAAAAACTTTAAACAATTTAAAAAAAAAATATTTTTTTTGTTAATTTTAATATTAAATTTTTATTTTTTTTAATTTAAAGAATTCTTTCTGACAGAATTTTCTAAATATATCAAGGAAAACTTCTTGAGATTTTTAGGTACTTATCTCAAAAAACGTAGGATATAGATTTTTAGTGAAATAGTCTATTTTAGCTGTTTTAGTTTGCGCCTCCCATAAGAAATCTATTGTTGCCTCCGACTTTGACCGGTTATATCTCAAAGTTTATTTTGAATTTTTAAAATCTGTAAAAAAAATCTTGTAGCTTAGTTAAAACTATATAAAATAAGATCAAAATGTGAAAAAAGTGTAACCCCCCTATGCCCTTAACAAAAAACTAAAAAGTAGTTTATTTAGATATAAGTGTATTGAAATAATTTAACTGAGAAGATTTATTTGAAAGTGGAATAAACGTACTTTCTCTGACTACTCAGTGTTATGAAAAGGGGTTCAAGCGACAACTCACTAAAAATAACTTTAGTGTTGTACATAGTACTTGGATTAAACTTTATTTCTTATTTTCAATTTATTTTTGCTGCAAGTATTTTAAAAGTTACTAGTTTAAATCCGACATCTTTTTTGCTTTTTCTGTTCAAGATCTACTCAAAGTTCTTCATAATTTTTTCAAAATTTGGTTTGCAGAAAACTACAGAAAAATACATGAAATACTTATTATAAATATTATGCTTGCTATTTTTCTTAAACTTGGAATTATGTATACTAAAAAATAAGATAAGTAATTAAAACATTTAAAATGTTAAAACTTTTCTGCATGTAAAAACCAAACTTTATTTTTTTTTAGATCCTCTATTGTATATGCTTTAGTGTTAGTCTGAAAAAAAACATAAAGTTAGGTTTGCAGGAAACTTTTGAGTTATATGACCCTTACAACTATTTAACCTAGTCTTAAAAACACCTCTTAGTTAAAAAAAGGAATTTTAAAAACAAATAAATACTCAAGTATTATAAGTTTTCAAATAGCTTGTGTAATTTTTCAATTTAAACTATACCATATCAGATTAAAAAAAGTAAAACTGATAGATATATATATATAAGTATTGATAGTAAGGTATTTCAGGTAGTCGGTACACACTTTAATTTCAAAGAAAGAATGAGAATTATTTTAGGTAATTTTTGAGCAGAAAACTAACAAAATTGGCCTCATATAAACTTACTTAAATTCAAAAACACTTATCCAAAAAATATAAAAGTTGTTTTTAAAAAAAGAAACCAAACTATATTCAACAATGCTCTTAGTTTAACTTTTTAGTCACGAAAATGTTATCCTAAGTCAGCTAGAGTTTTTTTGTTTTTCATACTAGCCTGATTTATTCTAATAGTCTGAGTGTGTGGTAACCCTGTTTATAGAAATTTTAAGTTTGAAATTGTTTACGTTTTAACTTTTTTTTAAATAGCTCATTGTGGAACTTTATATATTTTTTAATATTTCAATTTTAAAACAACAATTTCCTTATCAAAAATATAAAGGTTTGATTGTCCCTTGTTTGTTCATCAGACCACAAGCTTTTAGTAGACTGAAACTTGTGGTCAGATGAAACCTGAGACAAAAAACTTGTGATCTGATGATCAGGGTGATAAAATCAAACATTTACGTTAACTTGAGCTTAGTCTTACAGCAAACAAAAGTCTAGGCTTTGGCCTTATAAACTTTCACAAATGTTTTCCTTAATCTAATTTAAAACTAGTATAAATTTTACTTAACTTACTCAAAAAATATTAAACAATAAATTATTAAAAAATAATGAGCCAGAAAATAATAGAAACTTAAATTCTTGCCAACATTTTAATTTTGTTTTTATTCAAAAATAAAAGTTTTAAGATTTAGTTATAAATTAAAGGTAATTTATTTACTACTTAATATTTTTCAACATAAAAAGAGTTAAAACATTGTTTCCCTAAAATATTTACAGGGATTGTTTTCAAGAGTTTAAGAACAAACTAGTTACTCTTTACACATCTGTTTTTGAAACCAACTGCTGGTGGTAGCTAGTTTTAGTGGCAATGGTTAAACATTTAAATTGCAGTTATATATATTTTTTCAATTGTACAGTTGGTAAACACTTGCTTAGTGATTTAAGTTTCAAGATTATCTCACTTTTTGTGACTTAAAAAATATGGTAAAATTATACTCCAAGTTATTATGATATTCAATTCTAAAAGTTCTTGTTGTTTTAGAGTAGGGTGGGCAACGTACGGCCCGCAAGCCGGATCCCACCTGCTAAGCATTTTCAAAATTTATATGAAATCCGGCCAACCAATGTAAATATTACAAATTTTGTAAAAAACTTTTTAGAATTATTTTAATAAAACAAAAATGTAAGACTTTGACCCTGAAAACGTTTGTAAAATTGGCTCTTATTTTTGTGGTGATAAAAACACTCTTTTGTTAAAGTATTTTTTTTCTGTTTTGAGTCAGTTGAAGTAATCCTTTCTCAAATTATTCAAAAAACAATTGTTTGCTGAACTAACTTTAATGATCTTACCTACCATAATGACTTTCATGAAAAATGGACGTGTTAAAAATTTCTGTCTTTCCCAGATGTGTAGTGAGTTGTTTTTATACTTGTTTAAAAAAGTAAATAAAAATCTGTTTAAGCTCTGACAATTATTTTAAGTCAAACTGCTCAACATTAAATTTTAATAAAATATTTCAAGTTGAGACTACAATTTCCACTCTTTTCTGCTATTGATTTTTTTTATTTATGACTTTCTGATTAATTATATAGTTAAGTTTAGTGATGACCAATTGATGACAATAGTTTCACTTGATAATGAGTTTGGTCATCGTTTTGCATACTTTCAACAACTAATAGAAGAGTTTGATATTGTGTCGTCATAGTTGAGTTTGACACCAAAAATGCACCTAGTAATATACAGTTAGAACTGCTAAACTTCAGGATGACAGTACACTATAAAAAATTAAACCTTTAAAGTTTGACAGATTTTACGCCCTAATTAACAAGTCAAAGTTTGTTAATTTAAAAAAGATGGCAATAAAGTTACTTGTTCTGTTTGGGTCTACATATACTTGCAAACAAACAATCTTAACAATGTATAGAAACAAAATTTAGCTGTGTTAAAATCTTACTGATACCAATCTGCAGTCATTACTGAGAATATCTACTTTGTATATACTTCCAGATTTTAAACAACTTCTTAAAAACTTCGATGATCCACAAATGTCTCATTGACTTCTTTTTAGTGTAATTATTCTTGCTAAACTCTTTAACCTTACATTTAAAATATAATATGACAGTTTTGTATGTTAGTTTTTTGTTTAGTATCATTTTCATTAGTGAAACTAATCTTAATCTAAAAGTCTTATAAATTAATATGGTTATCATGTTTAATTATTAATTAATGTCTTTTATATTTTAGTATATCTATTACTATATTTTATATTATACTTTAATAAAAGTGTTTTAGATGAACTGTTTGATAATATTATATTTAGAATACAGAACTTAGTTAAGTTTCACAAATTGATCATTAATTGATTCATAATATTTTGCAGGTAAAAGTACTAGAATTTTAAGCCAAAGTAGTTTTTTATCTAGGTTTAACTATTATTTAAATATGCTGATATGAAAATTTAAATCAAACATATAATTTTTGTTGCTTTTAGTAGATTTTTAGATAGATTTTTATATATTATTGAACGAGCCAAGTTTGTCAAATGTTTTAGCTTGAAATATTAGGCTCAAGTATTTTTAGTAAGTAAGTTATTGTTTTTATAAGACTAACTAGTATTGATTCGGTCCAGAGTTATAATAAATATATAGTTATAAATACTTAAAAAAAATTATAAATAAATTTCATACTTAAGAACCTTGATAATTAAAATATTGATTCAAAATTCTGAAATGCCCGATCAATAATCATCCAGCCGGATCAAAATCTTTTTCAAACTAGCTTCCATTCGGATCCGGATCTTTGTTTAAAATTAGTATTTAGCCGGATCAAAACAATATTTTCAAATTAGGATCCGGATCTAAAAATGGATCCAGCTGAATCCGGTAGATCACTAACTCAAAATGCTCTGGCCCGCTGAGGACTATTATTTTTGAATCCTGTCCATCAACTATTTACGTTGCCCACCCTTATTTTAGAGGGTAAAACAATAATGATTTTTTAAAGGTTATAGGGAGATTATCACTTTTTTCACACCTTGACCTTACTTTGTAGAGTTTTAACTAAGCTTTAGATTCCTTTTTAGAGGTTTTTAAAATTAGAAATATTTTTTGAGATATAGCTGAGAAAAGTCAGAGAGTACAATAGGTTTCTTTATAAAAAGAAAAAAAAAATAAAACTGCAAATAAAAATAAATCACTAAAAATCTATCTCCTCTAACGTTTTTTGAGGTAATACCTCAAACTTTTAAGAAATGTTCCTTGCAATACTTGGAAAAATTGTTGGAACAATTTCTATATTAATCAAATACAAAAATTTAATGATAAAAAATAAAACAGTTTATTATTCAAAATTTAAAGTAACCCTATGATAGAAATGTTTATTATTAAGTTAATATTAGACTAAAAAAGGGTTAGGAACCATTAAAAAACCACTGTCTTAGTCTTTTACAAAACACTAACATTGAAAAGATCTTTTATTTATTAAATAAACATTATCAATTTTAACAAATAGAATGAGACAGAGATTTTTTGATGGTTCCTAACCTTTTTTTTATTTTTTTTAGTCAAGTTTTCAAAAACTGTCCAGTTTACAAAATCAAAAGAGGCAGACTACCTTCATTCAATCATTTTAATATTAAACTGAGAAAGTTTCAGAAAAATTGCTGATAAGTGTCAAAAGTAGACTTTTCATGTACAAGCACATTGTGCATAACTAAAGACGACCTAAACAAAGTTTTATGGAGACACTTCTTGATTTTATGTAACTTCTACTACTGTAACTTCTATCACTTATTGTAAGTTTTCTTGATTTTTAGTTAAACATTGCCTCCATGAAGCCATCTTTAAATTGCCTTCAATTAGGCATTATGTTTTTTGTAATAGTTTTCAAATAAAAAAAATATCAGCTTAAAACTCTAAGGTTAAATTTTTTGAGTCCCATACAGTTTGCACTGAAATGGTTATCAGAAAATTAAAATTTGCTAGGATGAAATTTTCTTAAAATAATCTAAAATTTCGCACATGTTGTTTTTGTAGTGTTTGAAATCTTAAAAAACTTTTGAGCTGAAAACTCAAAGGTTTCTATTTTTATAAACACCCTAATATACATTTCTTTTTGGAAGAAAGTTAGAGTGCAGCTTTGACTAAGAGCTTTTTTTGGCTTATTTTTTACATATATAATTATGAATAAAAAGAAAATAATATTGATGACCTCTTAAAACCATTTCTTAGTTTCAAGTTAATCCATTCAGCAATTCATTAGGTCAAAACAAAGTTTGTTATTAACTAATAAACTTATTTTTGGCAAACTTATTGCAGAATGCACATTGGAGTGCTTATAAATTTGGCAATCTTTGAGTCTTAAGTTGGAAACTATTTTACATTTGGCAAATACCACAAAAATACCCTATGCAAAATTTTCGATGACCTGAAGAAACTTTTACTTTGGCAGAATTCATTTATCATAAAACCATCTCAATGCAAACAGTATGAGACTAAAAAAACTGACCTTGGAGTTTTTAGCTTGATTTTTTTTTACATGTGGCATTTATCTAATAAACTTGTTGTGTATAATTAAATACTATTTAAAGAAAGTTTTATGTAGGGAACTTGATTTTATGTAATTTTTATAATTTTTTGTAAGTTTTCTTGAGCTTAATTCTTTTTTAATCAAAGATTGCCATCATAAAACTACATAAAACTCACGGATATATTTTTAAAATCATCTCAAAACCCATTTATTACATATTATGTCACAACAAAGTCTGTTGAACCTAAAATAAGACTAGTATTTGTTGTTACCAGGTTTGTTTACAATGCATTAAGGCAATTCATTCCACATATACTTTGCTATTGAGAACAGTTAAAGTTAAGTTCTGAATAACAACCTTACTTCTGACAAAATTACTGCAAATGCAACAAAATTAATCTAAAAACTATTTTTTAATTGAAGACAATCTATATGAAAATTATGAGGTCACAAAGAAAGTTGGTTTTAGTCTAAGAGCCTTATTTTTGGCTAGGTTTCAAATCATAGAGTTATAAAAATTCATAGGCGTAATATTGAAGCTAGTTATATAACCATATCCTAGTTCTAAACAGATCCATTTAGTATTTATGAAGTGACAGGATATTTTAACTTTAAAAAAAAATTAGCTCTAGTTAGTTCAAGTAAGTAAAGTTTTAAAGAGGGAAGAAGAAGTGAGAGGTTTTTCTACCATAAAGAAATAAAAAACAAAAAAATAAAAATTTTAAAGCGGTTTAAGTTAGCCTGAAATGGGGTGAGAGGCTTAAGTGTGGCAATCCTGTTTTGAAATAACTTTAAGTTAAGTTTATTCATAAAGGTATTACATAATAACACTTAATTTAAAGATTTTTTTAACATCAGTCACTCTATTCTTTGCAAACACAAATGTTTTCTGGGCAATATCAAGTGTTTTACATCATGTGTAATTTTACATGCCCTGTGACAACTTTAAAATATAAAAAATAATTAAATATTCAAGTAGTTGAAGATGATAAACCAGCAAAAGTTTACTCATTTAAGTATTGTAAAACATCTTTGATCATATTAGTACAAGTTTTAAATTTATTAAAATTACAATAGTTATACTTATTGAAGATGGTTAATTTAAATAACTAGTGTCTTTTTAGGGTTCTCCCCAAAAAATCCGCGAAAGCATTAGAAAAAACGAAAATGACCATTTTTAAAGTTCTTACTTTTAGACAAAAAACTTTAAAAAATGTATGCTTTTTGTAATATAAGTTTAATTTAACAAAACAGTTTACAAGATAAGGCATTATAAAGTAAAAAAATTATGCTTTCAACTGTATTTTCTAAATAATAAAAAGATAACTAAAATTACAGTAATCTGCCAACTAGGTAAAGACTTTAAACATAGCGCAAAAATTAATTCTTACCCAACCGGCAGTACGTACTTACTAAATACTGATCTTTAATTACCATTATTAAGTCTAGTATTAAAAGCCAATAAGGTTTACGTATGACTATCCCCTAAAACAACAACTTTCATAATAAAAACAAAACATATTTATTAATCTTAGAAGTCTTGTGTAGTTATTGATTGTATATACATATATGTAAGTATTTATGTATGTATATTTATGTTTTTATTTAAACCACAAAGTTTTTTATCTATAAGTATCTCTTAATACTTTTAAAAATTACATAGTAAACATATATATATTTTTTTAATAAATAAAGGTTTATGAAAACATTAATCATGCATTTGTTAGTATTTTTTTATTTTCATAAAAGCTAGTTTATATTTTACTAGCTAGTTTATATATTAGGTTATATTTTACTCCTACTTACTTAATTATTTAGTAATTTTTGCGTTTTAACTGGTTATCTTGGTAGGATACACAATAATAAAGGATAAAATGGTGTGGTGCTTAAAGGAGAAAAGTTTGTGGTTTTCGTAGTTATGTTTGGCAATAATAAATTTAAGAATGTTACAAGTGGACTTTTTTTTCTATCATGGTTACTAGTTACTACAATCTTAGAACACTTAAGCTACCAGAACAACTCAAGCTAGTTATGGTATTTTCTAAAATCCAGTTTATTTAGATTTGATTTTTAAACACAGCATTTTTTGGCTAAAAAATGCCTACTATAATGGCAGTGCGTACAAGTCGGCAGATTTCTGTGTTAAACTTAATTAATTATACAGGATTGCCAAAAAACCTTGAATCCTAGAAAAACATAGAAAAACCTGAAATTTGACAATTTAAGCTAAAAAAATCTGGAAAAACCTGGAACTTAAAAAGTTTTTTAAAAACCTTGAATTTTGAACAAAAACCACTAAATAACCTGGAAAAACCTTTAATTTTAAACAACTTTAAATTGTTAAGTAGTAAAGTTTTGATTGACACAAAAAATCTATCAAATAGATAAAAAAACTTTTCATCATCAAAAGTTTTTTTATTAAAAAACAAATTAAAGAAGATTTTTGATATCTTTTTAATGCTGTTATTCTATTTAACGCAGTTTTAACATTTAAACTTAATTTTAAACTAAAAATATATACACCCTAAAACGTGAAATTTTAAAAATCTCGAAAATGTTTTTCAAAAACATTTGGCAACCCTGCTATATATGTTATTAAATATGTAAAATAAAGCTTAGTTCAGCTAAAATAAATTAAAATATTAGCTAAAATTCAAATATCCTAGTCAGACTTGTTAAAATGATAAATTTACTATTGTAATTTAGCAATGAAGCGTATAAACTTTGGTTTTTTTTTAAGTCGGTAATTTCACGCTCGAATAGACAAAGCAGTGCTTTTTAACATGTTTGATCTAAGTAGCTTTTGTTTAAAAGTGTATCACATAAAGTTTCTTTAAATAAATGCAACTGTTTTAGTTACATATCTATAAAAAAAATTACACTAGCTACGATAAAAATTTGATATTGTACATTTATTTTAATTGCTAGGAAAAATTATAAAAAATTTATAAAAGCTAAAAATATAAGACACTTTCATCTGTTTTTTTTAATTTTTTATAAAACTAAAGCATTTTTTACATAACATTTTGCACCTTAAAATTTGTTAAAAAAAATTTATGAGTTTCTGTTGTTTTTTAATTTTTATGAATAGTTTTTAATACCTTTATTTTTTTACTCATGCAAACAAGCTCTGTAGTTTTAAAAATACCACATTCTTTTAGTTTAAATAAAATTATTATTTGAACTAAATTTATAAAAAAATTTATCAAATATTAAAAAAATACTAACTATAACTTATACTTTACAATATGTTTAAAACTATTTCAGTATGTCAAGTCAACCGATTAAGATATTGAGTTGACGGACATAACTAAAAATGAAAAGTTAAAGTTAAAAAAACAATTGTAAATATCTACACTAACTAGTTGCTTTTAAAAATTAAAACTAATGTATAACTATAGGTTTACGTATATTTATTTTCACTATTATATGTGTTATAAATGTGTAGAAAAATAATGCACAGATATTTTTTTTAATGAAGTTTGGTGGCATATGTAAAACTTTATTTTATCCATAAAAGCGTGGTGTTGATTTATTTATTTTCAGTTATTATGTTTCTGTTTAAATGACATACTAACAATAATTTTTATTTTTTTTTGTACTTATAATAGTATTTATGAACATTTTAATACTTATTAAAGTAGTCTTTGTATACATTTTTTATAGGTTGGTATGAAAGTTGGTATATGATAGTTGGTTTTATCTAGTCAGCAGCTAAGATGTGGACGTGGTTTCATTTTGTACATAACTGGCCGGATCCGTTCGACATAGACTTTAGCATTAGGTTTTACTTTGATAGTATTATAAAAAAATATCATAAAGTTGTTTACGTCTACAGACAAAGCTTTTTAAAAATGAAAAAACTACATATCCAATACATTCTAGTATGTTTCACTTGTTAAGTTTATCTAAAGCAATCGTACTAAACCACTGGGCTTGTTTAATAAGATTAAAAAAAAATGAAGATAAACAAGTTAGTAGGATTTATAGTTTTCAAAATTTGTTGTCATTTTTTGTTTAGTAAATAACAATTTAGTCAGTATTTTTAAAATATATATAACGATATATTTTTATTTAAATTTATATCTATAAACCTAAAATTATTTATTTAGTTTATTTGTAGTATTGTATTTTTTTTAAACTAATTTAAGAGTTAATTAAATTAAATAAGGAAATTAAAACAATTTGTTTGTTATAAGAAATAACGTTTTATTTTTGTTAGTTAAATTCGGTTAAAAAGTTTTATTTGATTAACAAACTTCTAATGACATAACTTAAAAGTGTATGTTTAATGGTACATAATAAATGTTTAGAAAATATCTTTATGGTTTTTCTTATTGTTTTAGTCTAAAATATTAGGTAAATCTTTGCTGTTTTTTGTTGATATAAAATTTAAACTAAAATTTATAATTTATTTTTAACCTTAGTTATGCAAAAGTAATAATCAATTACACACTCTTTTAGGTAACTATTTAATGTTATGTATGATAGTTTAGATGAAATTTTATTTACGACTTCGTATAGCTAAAACAGAATAGTGTCGATTCTACCATAATATAATCATTTTTTTAGTCTTAAAAATTGTTTATATCCGATTAAATTAAAATAAAAACTACGTTGAAACGAAAAATTATTTTTTGTAGTATAATAACTTTATCTAAATACTTATTTACAAAATCCTAAACGTATAAAACTATAACCCTAACATATTTGTTAAGCTTAATTATGTTGATATATCTTTTAAACTTTGTGATTAACTTTTTAAATTTTTTAAAGATTCTGCTGTTAAAAAAAGTTTTATAGATTTAAAACAATTCTTTTATCTACACAACTAACACTGAAACTTTTTTGTAGACCTATACAAGACGTTATAAGGTAACTACGTGGTATACGACTCGATAACCAAAAGGTTTTTTCGTGCATCCGGTCCTAAGACCAATCCTTTTGAGCGTTTTTCTTTTGTTTAAATAAACAACAACATATTATTGTACAACAAAACTTTCATAAACATTAAAAAAATCATTGAAGTTTTAACAATTGACTTTAAATCTAAAAAATCCCATTTACACTTTTCCTAATTATTTTTTTTACTTTTTTAACAGTTTCATAAGCACTTATCAAGAACTAATTTTTTTTAACGAATTACTAAGTACTAATTGAATATAAATACATTTTAATGAAATCAAAATTTCATTTTATAATTTTTTAAAGCGTGAAAATAATTATAGTATTTTTTGTAAACATTCTCTAAGCTTTCTTAAAACAATTTTCGTAATATCCAAAACAACACTGTTTACTTAAATGAGTTATTTTCTTTCCAATGAATACGTCAAAAAAAAAACAATTTCTTTGCTTTTGATATAAAATAGACAACATTTTGAAAGTTTTTGGCATTCGGTAGTAATTGGTGTGCTATTATGTGATGCTATGAACAATTTAGATTTAAGAATTAATTGCTTTTTTCACTAAAGTTCCTAGATACTTATTAGTATTCTTTGACCATTTGTGTTAAATTGTAGTGTGATGTAGTTATCATAAATCTTTTTGTTTTTTTAGTTCATGTAAATAAAAGATTAGTTTTTATTCGATTTGTATATTAATATATATATTTATATACACCCTATTTATCCTTTCCATTCTCTTTTACCCTCAAAAACCCCTTATTGAGATAACGTTATAAACTTAACTTATTATAGTACAATTACTTATTATAAAAAGTAAAAAAACAGGATTTATACAAAAAAAAAGTTTTGTATTCCTTACAAAGTATATTAATGTAAGTTTTGCTGTAAGTTATCATAAAACTTAATTTATTGAATAAAGATAAAGACTACATTTAACTTGTGAAAGTTTTTTATTAAAACCAGTTACATCACTTTTTTATTCTAAAATAAAAATTGAGTAGTTTCATTTTTGTTAATTAAAAAATCTAAAACCTTTTTGAAATTAACAAAACAGCTTAAAACTGTTAAATTTTTCTATATAAAAAAAAAATTAATAAAAAAAAGTCAAAACTTAAAGTTTCAAAATAAACCTTGAACTTGAAATATAATTTTTATTATAACTATATAAAATAGCTTTAATGTTTTAAATTTATATTTGTTAACTAGAAACGTTAAACTACTAAACTTTTCAAATTAAATTTTTAAGGGTAAATTGATTATTCTTATTCTGATTAGCATAAACATTTGATATAATTTTTTTTTTTAAACATATTTTTACGAATGATGGTTTTGAGTATATGTAAAATTTTTAGATAATCATTCATAAAAAAAGAGTATAGATTTTAAATCTAAAGCACAAAACTCTTACATTGCGTGTCAGGAGCATTAATATTTCTCTAGTTTGTTAGTATCTTTATAAGTATATCTGTATGAACGATGCATGATTTTAAGTAAATGTAAAAGTTAAGATATTCATCCTTTAAAAAAACAAATGTTAAAAGCTGCAAAATAAGGCTACTGATGTAGTTGAAACTACTTTTTGTTCTTTATCTATTTAGCCTTAACCTAAGCGTTAAAATACTGAAGCTTTCAAACAAGAACCAGTTGTAGAATTGTCTTCAGCACATGTGTTTACAGGTTGCTGCATTCATTTTTGTTGAAGACTAGAAATTTAAATTATAACTAAGCAGGCAAGTGAACTTGAAAGTTTGTCTGTATGCTTTACTAGTCATATTTAAAAATTCGAGTCTTTAAAGAACAGAATGCAACACGTATGTAAACATACAAATTTCTGCTGCTGTAGTTTTATAGTATTTCAAATAAAAGTTTGCACTATCAAAAAAACTACTATATGGCAGTAGAACTTTTATTTGCAACATTTTTAGTTCTTACACAAACACAACAAGATTACACTACAACCGAAAGTTGTTTGTACTTCTTAATTAATGTTGCAAAGTGTATTATTTTGCAAACTGCATTTTTGTTTGTTAATGTTTTCAATATCTTAAGTATCATTAAGTTCTTAAAGTATTAAAAAATAAAACTTAAAATATTTTTTTATTGCTACTTACATTGAAAATACTTTTTACAAAAATAGTTATACCTCAACACAATGCTAGTAGTTGATACATTTTACTTGTGCTTAAAATGACTATTTTCAGTGCACAGTAGGCTGGCAATTGAAAACTTACTTTTTTAATGAGTTGAAAATTAAACCAAGTGTTAAACATGCTTAGATAGAACTAAATTAACTGCTTTTAAAAACTGTTGTTGTTTTTTTTTGCTCCAAGTTTTAAAGAAGTCTGGTCAGTTAAAGGGTAGGCTAATTTTGCAAATTAGAATTCACCCAAAAATATTGTATAATTTTGCCAATAAATTAGAAAAGATTGTATTATTGAAACAATACCTACATGAACATTTATGTTGCAAGAGGTAAAGAGCCCTTAAGATATGAAATAAAATGTTTAAAACTTTAAATTTTTGATAATTTTTATTATTCTTAATTTGTATAATTATTTTGTTAAATCAAGTATGCTTTTAAGTGAATTAAGAGGGTCACATAAAACTTAAAACTTGTGAGAAACCTCACATATTTTTTTCTTCTTTATATATAAAAGGAAAGCTAAAAATGAGTTTGCATTATTACGTTTGAACAAGCAGTTTTTTGTTTTAATTAGTAAAACAATTTGTTATAAAAATAGCTTTAAAACAGTTATCAGCAAAAATTGTATTTTTGTGTGGTATTACAAGCTGTTTTTGTACAAAAATTATGAAGAATTTTGAGTAATTTCAAATTGAAAAGTGGCAAAAACTGGTTGCAGGGTTGCCACACCTCAGGCTATTAAAACTAACTTCATATTTAAAAAACTCAGACTGGCTCATGTGATTTATGTCCTCTAACTATCCTTTGATAATAAATACATGTTTTTGGTCGTTTATGCTAGCTCTTTTGTATCTAAGAATAGTATCCTTGAGGTGGTATATAATTTACATAGCTTATGAGATTCCAGATGCAAAAAATAAACTTAACCATTGTTGAAAACAAGAAAATTTTTGTCTATTAAAGAAAGTAGTTCTGGTATTTCAAGCTGTTTTTATACAAAAGTTCTCAAAAATTTTACTGAATCATTGTATACTATGATCCCTTAGAACTTTTACTGAAAATATTTGTTATTTTAGGGAAATTAGACAAATTTAGAAAATTACTTCCTTATCAAAATGAATAATCAAAAGCCCGCATGCATAGTACTTGAAGATGGCACAGTTTATGAAGGTAAGCATTTTGGTGCAGATGTAGATGCTGATGGTGAAATTGTCTTTCAAACTGGAATGGTTGGATACCCTCAATCACTTACTGATCCTTCATACAGGTATATTAAATTTGAATTGTTATGAAAACAAAAAGTTAACTTATGTAAAAGGTTGTTTGTAATCTACTCTTGATATTAATTCTTAATTTGAAAATATAAGGAAATTATAAATTTTCCATAAATATCAAAATTTCTAAGTTTGTTTTATTTTTAAGTGTAAATTAAATTGGTTTAATTATTAAATGGTTTGTAAATTCAATAGGCTGTTATAATCCAAACTGTTTCTTTTTTGTTTTTTCACAAACTTATAAGTCTCATGTTCAGTGTGTTTTTATACAAATTATCATTTTTGCAAATATAAAGTTTAAGTTTAAATAACTCTGTGAGAGTTATTAAAAGTTTGTTGTTTTATTTAAGGGCATAGAAGGGTAAATAAATTTTTTTTATAATTTGATCTTATTTTATAGAGTTTTAACTAAGCTACGAGATGCGTTTTACAGGTTTTGAAATTTAAAATAATTTTTAAGATATAGCAGCTCAAAGTGGGAGCCAGCAATAGGATCCTTATAGAAGGCACAAACTAAAACGGCAAATAACTATAAACCACTAAAAATTTATCTTATACGTTTTTTGAGATAAATACCTCTAACTTTCAGAAAATGTTCCTTAGAATATTTATAAAATCTGTCGAAACAAAATTAAAAAAAATCAAAGAATAATAATTTTATAATAAAAACGTTTTTTGTATAATTTTAAAAAATTGCTTGCAACAGAATTTTTTAAATATTGCAAGGATCATTTCCTGAAAAATTTCAGGTATTTATCTCAAAAAACGTAGGAGAAGATAAATTTTTAGTGATTTCTAGTTATTTGCCGTTTTAGTTTGTGCCTCCTATAAGGATCCTATTGTTGGCTCCAACTTCGACCGGCTATATCTCAAAAGCTACTTTGAATTTTCAAATAAAAATATATAAAAAATGAAATTAGTAAAAAGCATCTTGTAGCTTAATTAAAACTATAAAATAAGATCAAATTGTGAAAGGTTGTTTACCTCCCCCTATGCCCTTAAAGAGTATGTTTTAGTTACGATTTATTATGTATAATACAATGACTATTTCTAAAGAATGATGTGTGTTATAATGATATAAACAGTGTGAAATTTGGTAAAGGAATCATAAATAATGTTTATATGAAAAATGAAGTCTGAATACAAAACTGTAAGGTTGAGGAATTTTTGTCTGTGGTAGAAAGTCTGCCTGATGTAATTTGTTTTTGAAATTTGAATGACAATTTTATTGATATTTTCAAAATTTTATTGCACTGTTAACTTGTACAGAATTTACTGCCAACTTGGTTTTTGTAATTAAAGAATTGTAATTTTTGCTATTTGAAAACTTAATAAGAAACAGATATTTTTACTATTTTGTCTTGACTAAAGTTTAATAATTTAGTAGTTATTTAAATTTTAGTCTAAAATAGTAAAAGAAATCTATAATTAATTTTATAGAGGACAGCTATTAGTGCTTACATACCCGCTGATAGGAAATTACGGTATTCCCAATGAAAGTCTAGACAACCATGGAGTTTCACGCTGGTTCGAGTCTGATGCCATCCATGCCTCAGCTCTAATAGTAATGGAAAACTGTGAGTACCCTCAACACTGGTCTTCTAACAAAACATTGAGTGCATGGTTAATTGAACAAAATGTTAGTTTTCTGATAATCATCTTTTATTCTTATTTTTACATAAATAAGTAGGCTACTAGTTACATTTTACTATTTTTTAAAGTTCAAAATAATTTTTGAGGTATAAGTGATCCAAGTTAGAGGTTAGGATAGGATATTTATAGGAGGCATAAAATAAAAAAGTGAAATTATACTACTATTTCACTAAAAATATTTATTTTTATTGTTTAAGATAAATAACTAAAGTTTTTAGGAAGCATTCCTAACAATATACACAGGGTTGCCAAAAAACCTGGAAAATCCTGGAGTTTGACAATTTAAGCTTAAAAACCTGAAAAAACCTGTAGTTTTGAATAAAAATCACAAAAAACTAGAATTTTAAACAATTATTTTAAAATGTAAAATAGTAAAATTTCGATTTAACACAAAAAATTTATCATATAGACAATTTTTTTGATCATGATCAAAACATTTTTTAATAAAAAACACATTTAAAAAGCAATTAAACAGGACAGCTTTTGGTCACAGACAGTTTTTGACTCAAAGAGTTGCAATCTTGTTTATAGAATATAAAAAATAATTAGTTTTTGAAATAAATAAATATTATTTAATAAAGTATCCAATACAAACAAACTAACCGCATTTTTTAATTTTTTAGTATTCTTACAAGTTTAAAAATTCATAAAAAATCTATCTTTTCCTTCATTTTTTGCTCAACACCTCAAATTTTCAGGAAACATTCCTTATATTCTTGAAAAGACTATGGTGGTGTTTAAAAAACATTACTAAAAAGATAAAAAACTCTCTCCATTCAAAAGATTAAAATATTAGTAATAGACTTACTCAGAAAATTTGAAGGAGATTGGTTAAAAAATCAAGAAGAACATAGATTTTAGTGAAGTAGTCTGTTTTCATCTTTTTGGTTAGAGCCTTCCATTGGGTTCCCACTTCCCCATAAATCCCTATAAATATTCAATATTCTGAAAAATCTCTTAAAAATTGAAAAAAGTGTGAAAATCCCTAGAAATGCCTATAAATTTTGTTTTTTTGCTTGGGGAATGAAATTAAAAAGCCAAAACAAAAACACTGCGCAGTGAAAAACACGTAATTTTTTTATAACAATTAAAAATTAAATAAATGAAATAGTTTTCTTAAAATCTAAAACTTTGTAATCTCAGTACAAAACTGTGACTCTATAGCACTACCTAGCTGATAAAAAAAATAATTTTATATTAAACACAATTTATCTAAAGTTTGCTTTTGTAACTTAAATTAGAGCTCAAAAACTTTCGAACTTTCGTAAATATCTTATCAAGACTGTGCTTATAAATGGTTAATGACATATTTTACTTTATTTACTTTAAAAACATGTTCGCAACGTTTGAAATTTGTTGTTTTTTTTTGATAACTTTCCTATAGATTTGCTATAATTTATATAATTTTCTATAATTTTTTTTTAAATTTTAGTCTAATAGCTCAGATAAAACTCTTTAGATCAATTTGTAAAAAACAAGGTGAACCCTCATATGCCCTCAAAGTTTTAATTTTAGATTAATTTCGATTTTAGATAAGAATTAGAAGGTAAAAAGATAAATTTAGTTTAAAAGATGAAAACAAGTGTTATAATTTGTGTATAGTGTTTTTATAAACGTAATTTCTGTATTAAACTAAAGTTTCAGAATATAAAGAATCTATAATCAGTAATAATATACATTAAGTATATTTTTTTAAGGGAATTTCTGTATAATGACCCATCTCATCATTTATATTTATTTTGAAGTTTATTATTTTTAAAGAGTTGCCATGCATTCATGCCACTGAGACTAGTTTGAAATACTTTAAAAACTTGGCTAGTTTATTTTAAAGATTTTTGTAAAACTTAGTCTGACTCAGATTGGTTTCATTTTTATATATATTTAGAATCAACTTGTTTCTTAAAAGATGTGCATTTTGCTCTGGTTACTATAATTATTCTAGATGAAGTCACTTTTTTTAGTTTTTATTTTTTTAAACTACTCAAGTTTGATTATCAAAATATTTTTTTTAGTTTTGTCTTACTATATTTTTATTAGTTTTTTCATAAACTCAGATTAGTTATTAGTTATTCAGGCCTGCATTTTTTGATTCAAATAGTGACAATTCCCTAATTGCTTAAATTGATTTTAAGTTTACAAAATGTTTTACGTAATATATATTTTAAGATAGCTTAAACAAACTATTATTTTTTTAGGTGCCTGGAATTGAAGGAATTGACACGAGAGGGTTAACCAAGAAGATTCGTTCACACGGTACAATGCTGTGCAAGTTGCTGGTTGGAAAGACTGCAGAGCAAGTCCCTAAAAATCTCACCTTTGTCAATCCAAATCTGCGCAATCTGGTTGATGAAGTTTCCAACAAAGAGATCAGAGTGTACAACCCTGAAGGAAAATATCACGTGGTAGCGGTTGACTGTGGAATGAAAAACAACCAGATCCGGTGCTTGGTCAGAAGAAACTTCAAAGTTACTGTTGTGCCCTGGTCTGCTGATTTTACCAAAATGGAATTTGATGGTTTGTTTCTAAGTAATGGGCCTGGTGATCCAACAATGTGTTCAACTACCATTAAGAACTTGCAAAAGTACCTAAACGTTAAAAAAGGAGTGCCTATGTTTGGTATTTGCTTGGGTCACCAGTTGCTTAGTTTGGCGTTAGAGTGCGAAACCTTCAAAATGAAGTTTGGTAACAGAGGTCACAATCAGCCATGCACCTTGGTCGGTACCAACAGATGTTTCATCACTTCTCAGAACCACGGTTTTGCTGTCAATCCTGAAACTCTACCTGACAATTGGGAGCCTTTGTTTGTGAACACGAATGATGATACAAATGAAGGAATTCTCCACACTTTTGAACCATACTTTAGTTGTCAGTTTCATCCCGAGCACACTGCTGGTCCAAGAGATTTGGAAATGATGTTTGATGTTTTCTATCAATTGGTTGAAGTTTACCAGAAATCAATTGCAGTCAAGCCATCTGTTAAAAAGTTGCTTTTTGAAGCGTTTAATGAAAATGTAGATGAAAAGAATGTTCCTTGCAAACGTGTTACACCAAAAAAAGTTTTGATTCTTGGTTCTGGAGGATTAAGTATTGGACAAGCTGGTGAATTCGATTATTCAGGTACTCAGGCTATCAAAGCTTTGAAAGAAGAAGGTATAAGAACAGTTTTGATCAACCCCAATATTGCCACTGTACAAACATCACGTGGCTTAGCTGATAAAATATATTTCTTGCCAATTACTCCCGAGTATGTGGAACAGGTTATTGACTGCGAGCGTCCAGATAGCATCTTGCTCACATTTGGCGGGCAGACTGCTTTGAACTGTGGATGTATTCTGAAAAACAAAGGAATACTTAAAGCTTACGATGTCCAAGTTCTTGGAACGCCAATCGCTTCCATTGAAATGACAGAAGACAGAAAAGCTTTTGCTGAACAAATGGAGCAAATTGGAGAGAGGGTAGCACCAAGTGGTTGCGCTGAAAACTTAGATGAGGCTCTTAAGGTTGCAGAAAAACTTGGTTATCCTGTACTAGTAAGAGCTGCTTATGCACTAGGAGGTCTAGGATCAGGATTTGCTGATGATGAAGCGCAGTTCAGAGCTTTAATCCAGTCAGCATTCGCGCATTCTAGCCAGGTTATCATTGACAAATCTCTTAAAGGGTGGAAAGAAGTTGAGTATGAAGTTGTCAGAGATGCTTATGACAACTGCATTACAGTTTGCAACATGGAAAACGTTGATCCGCTCGGAATTCACACTGGAGAATCAATTGTCGTTGCACCAAGTCAAACTTTGACAGATGATGATTACAACATGCTGCGAACAACCGCTATCAATTGCATTCGTCATTTGGGTGTTGTAGGTGAGTGTAACATCCAGTATGCACTCAATCCCGACTCAAAGGAGTTTTATATAATTGAAGTTAACGCCAGATTATCAAGAAGTTCAGCTCTTGCCAGTAAGGCAACTGGGTATCCTCTTGCTTATATTGCTGCAAAGCTTGCACTAGGTAAACCATTACCAGAGTTGAAGAACACTGTAACCGGTTGTACAACTGCAAATTTTGAACCAAGTCTTGATTATTGTGTAGTTAAGATTCCAAGATGGGATCTTAAAAAGTTTTCCAGAGTCAGCACAAAAATTGGCAGCAGTATGAAAAGTGTTGGAGAAGTTATGGCAATAGGTAGAAGGTTTGAAGAAGCATTTCAAAAGGCTTTAAGAATGGTTGATGAATCTACTAATGGGTTTTGCCATGACAAAGAGGTGCTAGATGAGGAAATATTAAAAACACCTACTGATCAAAGAATGTTTGTGCTTGCTGCTGCTTTATATAAGGGCTATACTATTGAACAGCTCTACAGTTTGACCAAAATCGATCAGTGGTTTTTAAACAAATTCAAACGTATCATTGATATGACTAAAACCCTAGAAAAAGTTGGTTCAAACAACCTTACTATTTCGAAAGATCAAATGAGACTTTCTAAGCAGCTTGGTTTTTCAGATAAACAGATTGCCAAGTTAATCACAAGTACTGAACTAGTTGTTAGATCCCAAAGGAAGCAATATAATATCACAAGCTCAGTAAGACAAATAGATACAGTTGCGGCAGAATGGCCTGCTACTACAAACTATTTGTACTTGACTTACGACTCTGACTCCAAGTCTTGTAACGATTTGGAGTTTAATGGCAACTATGTAATTGTGCTCGGTTCTGGAGCATACAGAATTGGTAGCAGCGTTGAATTTGATTGGTGTGCCGTTCAATGCGTGACAGAGCTAGGAAGACTCGGGTACAAAACGATTATGGTCAATTGCAATCCTGAAACTGTCAGTACTGATTATGATCAGTGTGAGCGTTTGTATTTCGAAGAACTGTCATTTGAAACAGTCCTGGATATTTGTGAAATGGAGAAACCATTAGGAGTTATTGTAAGCATGGGTGGACAGCTGCCAAACAACATTGCCATGGCTTTGCATCGCCAAAACGTTAATGTACTCGGAACATCACCTGAGTCTATTGACAATGCTGAAAATCGTTTCAAATTTTCAAGAATGTTAGATTCCATCCAAATATCTCAACCAAGATGGAAAGAGCTCAATAACATGAATGAAGTGCAAGCGTTTTGTGAAAAAGTCAAGTACCCCTGTCTGGTCAGACCTTCATACGTGTTGAGCGGAGCTGCTATGTCGGTCATTCATTCAGAAGAAGACTTGACTGAATACTTAGGCGATTCAACCACAATATCAAAAGAATATCCGGTGGTTATTTCAAAGTTTATTTTGGAAGCCAAAGAGATAGACGTGGATGCTGTTGCTTATCACGGCAAGGTTGTCCGCATGGTGGTGTCAGAGCACGTTGAAAACGCGGGAATCCACTCGGGTGATGCCACTCTCGTGACGCCTCCCCAAGATATGAACAAAGAAACTATGAGCAAAATCAATCACATAGTTCATGCGATCGCTGAGCAGCTGCAAGTCAGTGGACCGTTTAACTTGCAGTTGATTGCGAAAGACAACAAGCTGAAAGTTATTGAGTGCAATGTAAGAACTTCAAGGTCTTTTCCTTTTGTTTCAAAAACATTAGATTGTAATTTGGTAGCTGTTGCGACTCGTGCTATAATGAATCTTCCACTTGGCGTTCCAATGTTGGACGACCCTAACATTTCATACGGCCCGTCTGTTTCAGCTAACCAAAAAGTAGGTGTTAAAGTTCCTCTTTTTTCATTTTCTAGGTTGAATGGAGCAGATGTTATGCTCGGAGTTGAGATGGCTTCTACTGGTGAAGTTGCTTGTTTTGGACAAACGAGGTACGAAGCTTACATAAAAGCTTTGCTTAGTACTGGTTTTAAGCTTCCCAATAAGGACATACTCATTTCAATAGGGTCGTACAAACACAAGCACGAATTTTTACCTGCCGTCAGAACGCTGGAAAGTCTTGGTTACAAACTATACGGTACATTAGGAACTGCTGACTTTTACACTGTTCACGGTTTAAGTATGAAGCCGTTGTCTTGGCCGTCAGATGATGGCAACAAGTCAAAGGGAGATTCCTCAAAAACGGAATTGTCCATTATGGATTATTTGAAAGAGCGCGCGTTCGGTTTGATCATTAATCTTCCAATGAGGAGCGGTGGTAGTTCAGGCAGCGGGAGCTCAGCTAAAGTTCATTCGGTGAGATCCAGAGAGACGAGAGGTTACAAGTTCAGGAGGCTTGCCATTGATCTTTCCATACCGCTGATAACCGACGTTAAATGCGCAAAACTGTTTGTTCAAGCTTTGCGCAAATCCGATTGCAAGCTTCCAGCCTTGCACCCTCATATTGACTGTATATCGTCGCAGAGGTTGGTTAAGTTGCCAGGATTGATCGACGTTCATGTCCATGTTCGAGAGCCGGGTGCAACTCACAAGGAAGACTGGACAACTTGCACTGAAGCCGCGCTCGCCGGAGGAATCACAACGATATTTGCAATGCCCAACACGAACCCGGCTGTCACCGACGAAGAGTCTTTCAACCTCGCGTTGGAGCTCGCTTCGAAGAAGGCAAAGTGCGATTTCGCGCTTTTCGTTGGAGGTTCAAGCGATAACGCAACCAATTTGCCGCTGCTGGCTCAGAGGTCGGCCGCGCTGAAGCTCTACTTGAACGACACATTCACGACGTTGCAGCTGAAAGACGTGTCCGTTTGGATGGACCATTTCAAGTACTGGCCCAAGACCAGGCCGCTTTGCTGCCACGCCGAAAAGCAGAACGTGGCCGCGGTCCTTTTCCTCGCGCAGTCTTACGACAGGTCGGTTCACATTTGCCACCTGGCAAGGAAAGAAGAGATTCTGCTGGTGAAGAAGGCGAAGGAGTGCGGCTTGCAGGTCACCTGCGAAGTGGCGCCCCATCACCTTTTCCTCACCGAAGACGATTTGTCCAGAATTGGAAAGAATTTTGGAAACGTCAAACCCAACCTGGTGACCAAGGAAGACCAGGACGCTTTGTGGGAAAATATGGGAATCATCGATTGCTTTGCTACGGACCACGCACCCCACACTGTTGAAGAAAAAACGTCTGAAAAAGCTCCCCCGGGTCTACCAGGTTTGGAAACGGTCGTGCCAATGCTCTTGACTGCCGTCTCTCAAGGAAGACTCACGCTGGACGATATCGTGTTGAGAATGTACACGAATCCCGCCAAAATTTTCAACATCCCAGTTCAGCCCGACGACGTCACTTACATTGAGGTCGACCTGCTCGAGTCATGGACCATACCGGACGCGATGAAGTTTTCCAAGTCGAGGTGGACGCCGTTTGCCGGCATGAAGGCCGTCGGTAAAGTAACCAGAGTTGTGATGAGGAAGAAAACAGTTTACATCGACGGCGAGGTTCTCGCCAAACCGGGTGACGGTCAAAACATCCGCGACATTTCTGCCGAATCAGCATTTGTCGAAACTGCGTTGGATATCAAAGCGGGTGGCGATTTCGTAGCGGAAACCGAGGTGAAGCCCAAGTTCAGTTTGGAGAAGAACTCCAGCATACTTCCAAGCGAGCCTCTCAAGGTGCAAGCTCCCATGCTCAAGCCAGTTTCTAAGTACGCCAAAATTTTCGACGCCGACGGTTTCTCGCAAGAGGCGCTGGCTGTGAACCAGTCCTACAACCTGCAGTTCGCTTTGCACGGCAAGCACGTGCTGAGCAGCGCCATGTTCAGCAAGGGCCACCTGCACAACCTGTTCAACCTGGCGCACCACTTCAAAACCAACGTGACCGGCGGCAAGCCCTCCGACCTGCTGAAGGGAAAAGTGCTGGCGACGATTTTCTACGAGGCTTCCACCAGGACGGTGTGCTCGTTCCAGTCGGCCATGCAGAGGCTGGGAGGGTCGGTCATCGCCGTCAACGAGAAGTACTCGAGCTCGAACAAGGGCGAGTCGATCGAGGACTCGGTCAAGGTCACTTCGCAGTACGCCGACGTCGTTGTGATGCGGCACCCGACGCCGGGGGTCGTGCAGAAGGCGGCCGTCGAGTGCAACAAGCCGGTGATAAGCGGGGGCGACGGCGCGGGGGAGCACCCGACGCAGGCCTTGCTGGACGTGTTCACGATCAGGGAGGAGCTGGGAACGGTGAACGGGATGACGATCACGCTGGTGGGCGACCTGAAGCACGGCAGGACCGTGCACTCGCTAGCCAAGCTCCTGTGCCTGTACCGCGTCAGCCTCAGGTACGTGTCGCCGCCCGAGCTGGCCATGCCGCAGGAGGTGGTCGACTACGTGGCGGAGAGAAATATCCCGCAGACGGTGTACGGATCGATCGAGGAGGCGCTGCAGGACACCGACGTGCTGTACATGACCAGGATCCAGAAGGAGAGGTTCGCTTCGAGGGAGGAATACGAGGCGGTGGCGATGAACCAGTTCATCATCACGCCCCAGCTCATGACCAGGGCCAAGGCGAAGATGGTGGTCATGCACCCGCTGCCCAGGATCTCGGAAATCCACGGCTCGGTGGACAGTGACCCGAGGGCGGCCTACTTCAGGCAGGCCGAGTACGGCATGTACGTAAGAATGGCCCTGCTCTACATGGTGCTCACCAAACCGTAATATTTTACGCACGCAATTTTTCTCTCGCGTAT
This sequence comes from Thalia democratica, assembly GCF_965202585.1. Classification (NCBI taxonomy): domain Eukaryota; kingdom Metazoa; phylum Chordata; class Thaliacea; order Salpida; family Salpidae; genus Thalia; species Thalia democratica. Next base: position 20,384,596 of record NC_139173.1, on the reverse strand, counting down.
TGCCTCGTTAGTACAATTCTGAAACTACCTTTTCGTATAAGATTTCACATCGCGGTTCATACACACTTTAAACTTTCAACAATTAGGTAATGTTTCAAAAATTTTTTAATAGTCTTTAAAGTCAGTCAAATTGAGTTTTATTCAATCTTTTTAATCGTTGTTGTATATCATTATAAGTTAGTTTATTCTTTACAATCTCTTCAGTTTATTCCTTATAATCAAAACTTTAACAAACATTCTGTTTCACTCACATTTTATTCACTTATTACACCAAATTAAATTTTTACAGTTCGCTTTGTACTATTGTAAAATAAAGTTTTTTATTGTTTCTCATCTTTTGGTATTGTTTCCTAATAACTAAGTTTTAAAATATGTAAGTATTTTTTATGAAGACGAATCTGTTTATACTGTATAAACTGATAAGTGTTTTGTATTTCTAAAATAAATAAAAAACACTAGTAACCACTATTCTGTTTAAAGTCAAAATTTCTTTAATAAATCCTTAAAACTATCTTTTTAAACTAAGTATATATTAGATTTTATCTGTAAAACTTATTGATACTAACATTTACATTTTTAGCTACAATGCGCAATCCTTTACAACATGAAAAGTTTTCAGTAAAAGAAGTTTAGCTGTAAGATTGATCTGTTTACCATTTGTTATATTAGACTAGACCAGTGGTTCCCAACCTTTTTGATGCCCCGCACCCCTAGAAATTTTTAATTTGTTCTCTTGCAATTTATGCAATGGCTTTTTTAAGAAAAATTTGAAATAAAACGATGAAGATTTGTGTATAATTTTTTTTGATGGTCCACTATTTTAATAAAAAATAAATATGTGGATGCTGAAATATACAAACATATGGGAGCTAAAATGTTCAAATACAATAAACTGAATTTAAACAAGTTTTGTCTGATTTTTCTAAGAGAAGACATCAGAACTCACTCCCCTTTGCAACGATCAACGTTTTCTGAAGGTCATGCAAGTGAGTTTTGAGTTCATCATTTGTTATTCTACCGGCACTATTTTAAAATTTAATTACCTTATTATCAAACGAAATAATAACAAATCTATCTTTAAACATTTCTTTTTAATAGCGTAAACGAAAATAAAAATTTAATCCTATATCTCTAATGAAAAAATCCCTAATGACGTCGTTTGACAAATACTCACAAGTTATTTAACGAAAATTTAAACTTCTGTTTATGCAATACTATTTTGAAAAGACTAAGACTTTAGTTTAAAATCCACTTTAAATTTAGCTACTCTTTTATTAATATTTATTGCACAAGACTTTCTTAAAACGTAGCAATTTATTACTCATAGCAATCCGCATATCTGCCTGTGCATTCAAGCGATTTCTTGATTTTGTTTTGATTGACAAGAGTACTAAATCAAGACTAGCACAAGGAAGTCGTTGCGAATGGGATGAGCATACTTGGTGCTTTTTCACAAAGTCTTGGAAACATTCATTGTACAACACCAATATTGTTCAGGAGTTTTGCTTTGAAACTGCATTTTTAAGAAAACGGTTCGTGCTTAACTCCATAAAATTATCTTTTAACACCTATCATCATCAGGCATATATTAAAAATTAAATAATATGGATTTATTATCTTCAGATGTTTCCAGTTCTCCTACTCCAAAATATCCATCAAATGACTTGGATAGTATTTTAAAAAGATTTGTAATTTCTACACGTAAATTTAAAATTATAACTCATCTTTATCAGTTACTTCTTCGAGTGATGAAAAATTTGATAAATTGCCTCTTTTAACTCTTCGACACCAGAGAAGTAACTTTGCTTTGAAAGCACTTAATACTTTACAACATTTTAATATGTTTGTATTTTTTCTTGCATAGAAACACTCCGGTTATTCATAATACTATAAATTTGACTCAAATAAGCTAGTATTTGATTATTTTTTTTACTCCACTTCTTTACCATATTTCTCATAATCACGTTTCTTAAGAAAAGATTTGATTTTGTTTCGCAATTCAAAAAAGCGTTGAAAGCTCTTCCACGTGATAGCCAGTGGACCTCCGTATGGAATAGTAAAACAAAGAGTTCTTTACTATAATCTTGAGACAATGACTTATAAAGGCGGTGATTTAGAGCACGACCTTTAATCCAATTGATGGCCTTCACAGAAATTCCAAGGACAATTTTTAAAGTTTGAGGGCATTGTTTTTGATGCTAAAGCATGTCGATGAAGAAAACAGAAAGCACCTTTCAAGTGCGAAATATCCTGTCTTAACAAGCAAAAAAAAACCGACTTATTTCCCAACATAGCAGGGGCACCGTCAGTACACACAGAACCAATAACTTGGATGTCTAGGTCATGTTTTGCAAAAAAAAGTCTTCACTTATTGGACGATGTCTTTTGCTTCGGTGGTTCTCTTCAGATTTTCGCAAAATAAGAGTTATGTACCATCATGCACATATCTCACTAATGCGATCAGTTGACTGCAATTTTCAAAATCGGTTGGATCGTCCAACTGAGGGATTTTAAAGGGAATAGTTTTGATACCAGCGATGATTTGGTCCAAAATATCCGAGTTTAGATTACAAATTTGACTCTAGTTAACATTATTTGATAACGGCACTAATTCAAGTTTTTTAAAAGTTTTTTTCATTAAAAACAATTTTTGTCATTTATAATACGCATGGCTTTATAACCCCTTCAGCAATTGTATGGGGTTTCTTGGTTTTGGCTACGTTATACGATACAAGGTATGAATCCATTAAAAATAGTTTGTCAGCAGGTACAAAAGTCAATTTTGGAAGTTTTCCTCGTTATACAAAGCGGATCCTTTTTGCTTTCATTAATTCAACACCATGACCTAAAACATCTGCTCCAACATGTCGGTTGTTAAAGTGTTCTCGCAACTTAGAAGGCTTCAAGTTTCCGTTTGAAAGTACAATACCACAAAACATGCATTGCGGTGTTTGCAGGCCTTCAGTTGTTTCAGTGCAAGTAAAACTAAACTGCACATAACTATCATTTCACTTCCTTTTCTTTAACATAGTTAAAGATTAAGTACAAATTCAAAAATTGTATTCTAAAGAAGTATAAAAAAATAATTATCAAAACATTTATTTTTTATAAGATTTATCTAAAAAAAAACAATGCTTCGGTCTATGACCTCGTCAGTTTGTTTTTTTAATATCTGTATAATAATATGAGAAGTAAGGAAAAGGCACCAAAAGAGTTAAAAAAATTAGATTTATACTTAAAACAAAAACTTTTTGTACATTTTTTATGAATTACGTATTAAAAAATTATAAAATCAACTGTACTATGTAAAGCCAAAGTAATATTTTTTATTTGATGTATCCATACACTCACTCACATTAGTCTTTAACTTGTAAAAAAGGGTTTTAAAAGATATAATAGCTATAACAAGCTTAAGTTTCAGATAATGGTAGAAAAAATTTTATTAACGAATAGTTAAAATCAAAAGCACAGCTAAATTATTGTTGAGTTTAGAAGCTTCGTTACAGCTTTGCAAATAGAGTAAGATGTGATAATCAAAACTTTAATTTTTTTTAATATGATTTGAACTGCTTGTTAGGTTTAAAAATCAATAATTTTGTTTTGTTTAATAAAAGAAGTTTAGGCTTACAGTCGCTAAAGTCAAAGAAAATCTCCTAACAAAAATTAAAAGCCTTCTCGCAACCCGGTTGTGAAATCCAGGACTAGACTATTTTAAGCAAACAGATTTTGAATAAAAACACTTTACTATGTAACATTGGTCATTTTTACTTATTTTTTACTGAATTGCACACTAATCTTTAAAACTTGTTCAGTGTGTAGCAGCATTTTACATAACATGAGTTGGGGAACTGGTCTAAATTGCGCGAAGACAAAATTGCACGAGGTTACTAAATTGCACGTGGGGACTAAATTGCACGAGAACAAAATTGCACGAGTGTACAAAATTGCATGAAGATACATTTGCACGAAGACTAGTTTTCACGCGGGCAAAAAATTGCACAAGGGGACAAAATTGCATGAAGACTATTTTGCACGGAAGCTCAATTTTGCACGAGTTACAATTTTGCACGGAAGGTCAATTTTGCACGACAAACAATTTTGCACAGAGGTTCAATTTTGCACAAAAAAATACTAACTTAAAATAACTAAACAAAAAATATATTAAAATTTTATAATTTATAAAAAGAAATAATAAGCATGTATTAGTGTAACTAGTTTTAATTTAATTAGGTTTATATTAATTTTGTTTATATATATATTTTAATTTATTTAGCTTCTTTTAAATTGAATCTAAATTATTGTGTTTAAAAAATAATAAAAAATAAAGAAGTTTTTAATAAATTAAAGCTAGAATTTTATTTTAATAAAAATAATCCTTGTTAAAGAATAAACACGTATTGATGTAAACTTAAATTAATTTAAAATTATACTAAACTTCAATATGAATTAAAACAAGATTAAAAAAAAAAAAAATAATATTTACATGGGTAGGTGTTAAAACTGCACGGAAACAAAACCCGTGCAACATTGACCCTCAGTGCAAAATTGTCTCTCGTGCAAAAATGACTCTTCGTGCAAAAGTGTCTGCGTGAAAAATTGTGTGCTCGTGCAAAAATATACCCTCGTGAAAAAGTGTCTTCGTGCAAAAGTGAACCTTCGTGAAATTTTGTCTACGTGCAATTTTATCTTCGTGCAATTTTGTGCTCTCGTGCAAATTAGTCTTCGTGCAAAGGTATCTTCGTGCAATTTTGTGTTTTCGTGTAGTTTTGTCCCCTCGTGCAAATTTGTATGTTCGCGCAATTTAGACAGCTACCCCATGAGCTGATAGTAAATTTACTAAACACTAACGAATAAATTTGTTGTGATAGTTAACAACATCTTATTAAACAGTATTTAGAAAACTTAAGTAAAGTAGAATCCTACTTTTAAACTTATACTAAGTCAAATTAGTCCAGGAACGTAGCAAGTTTAAATAAGTCACGAATCTGCAATTTAATAAATCATCAGGACGCACTATGACGTCATAGGGGTACAGGGCAATTTAAACTACATCTAGTGTCATTGTAGTTTATATAAAAGTTTGCAATTATGTTGAAACTTCAAAAATAATTGGGATGTTGAAGTATGAGAATAAACTGTATACGAAAGGCAGTTTATGTTGCTACACACCCAACATAGTTCTTCATTCGTTGCAACTTGTGAAAATCCTTAAAAACTTTAATTCAAAAAAATTTAAAGAAATTCACAACTTTGTTTAAAAATAATTGAGTTAGGCTTAAAATTTATAGAATTCTGAAGTCATTTGCTGAACTGTTGCTTTTATAAGACAAAAATACTAAACTTTTAGGATTTTATTGAAAAGTGAAAAAAAAAATGAAATGATAAAGTTCAACACATCTGAAAATATAATGTAATTGTTACTAAAAGCTTTTAAGATTCTATTAGGTGAAACAGTGTCAGCTGAGTAACAATCGTTGAATAAAGTATATTTGTACTTAAAATGAAGAAAAAATCTCAATTAAACGTCCTATGTATATCAGTTTTTTAGTGCCAAAATTTGGTTAAGAGATGGTTTTATGAAAAACTAATATAAATTTTAAGAATAAATGAAATTTTGTGTTACTACAGAAACAAAATCCTATTTAAAATACTTTAAATTCTATTCATAACACATTTATACAATGATAATGATAATAAATGACGAAAGATAAAATACATGGTTAAAACAGATTTAACAAAGGAATTCAAATTGAACATTCATATATTAAAATTTTTTTATTAAAATTTTACATAGGTAAACAATTCGTTCAGTAATAAAACTCAGTAATTGTCTGAACTTGTAATAAATAGTTTTCAATGACTAAAAATATTTTAAGCTGGTACTTTAAGCTGTTGTAATAGAAAAACTTACATAAAAAATTTTTTAATATAAACTAACACTAAGAATATTGTGATCATATTCAGAGGTTTTTATCACATAAAAATAAGAAGTTAAAAAGTATTAACTGAGCTGGTTTATTACATAAACTAACAGTAAATGAACTTTTTTGCAAAAACAAACACAAAAGCCATATAAAACGGCTTTAAAGTATTTGTAAAAAAAAAACATTCTTATAACAAATAAGTATAAAACAATCATAAAGATAATGTAAGGAGTAGTGTTTTTAAACGTTTTTAAATCTAAGTTCAAACACTAAGCGTATATTTCGGCATAACAGAACAAATCAAAGTGAATATTACTTTTGCTTATTTTAATATAGTTGGGAAGATAAAAAATACTTTTACTTATTTTCTTATTTTTATGCAATAATTTTTATTAGAAATTTTATAAGACTTTAATATTATACAAAAGCCAATGTAGTTTTTTGTAAAAAAAAGGTTTGGTCTACAAATAAATGAAGACAATCAGGCATGCAAAGAAATATAATTTATTGCATAAGTTTAAAAAACAGCTTTACTGTAATTTTATGTGCAAAATTATGCTACAAATGTACTACAGCTGAATGTATACAAATTTCTGAAAATAGTAAGGTTTATTTATTGATAAACAGGTTGATAAATTTTCCACGAGTGGGTAGTTAATTTGTTAAAAAATTTGAAAGACCAGCCAACCACGAACACATGTGTGGAAGTTGCATCCCGTATTAAGTAAAGAATTTATTTTTAAGTAAATAACTTGATGTGCTTTCTAAACAAACTTTTTAACGAAAAATTAAACCACAATATTGCTCTTATATATAAACAAAAAATAAAGAAAATGATATTACTCATAAAACAACTATATTGAAAGAAACAAGTGCAAAATCTAAACAAATCTCACAATAACTTGAATTTTTTTCTTAGTTGTATTTTAGGTATTCTATATTTAAAAAAAAATTATTTGATTGAAATGATTTAGAAACATATTTATTCAAAAAGTTACTAATTTACTAACAGCTTTAGCTTTGTATTACCATGAAATTTCAATTCTTTTTAAGAGCCAATAAATCAAATTCGGGCTCTAATAAACAAATATTTAAATAACAAAGTAAAAACTGTTTACTGTATATTTTCTAAAAGGTTTTATATTTTCATTTTTTTAATTTACTTACATTTTTAATCTTTCATATTAAAAAAGCTTAAAAACAGAAGACAAAGAACTTATACCGTTTCCTTTTTTGTTCATTAAATTCTAGACATTTATAGTTTTGTAAACCTCATTAGGTTGTTAAAGTTTATCAGTTTTAACAAATAAAAGCATTTATATTAGCTCATCCCTGTGTTTTTTACAAAAAAAGGTATTTCATGCCTGTTTTAAGTTTACATGATAATTCAAATTCCAAAAATTCAAATTCTTGAAAAAATATTTAAATTGATATATCTCAAAATATTAAATACATTTGAAATACTTTTTTAAAAAGAGGTAGTATGTTTAATTATTAAGGTCATGATAATGAGTATTAAATAAAATTGTTTTATCTTTCGCACGTTGCTTGTGGTTGGTCTGATGGACCAGGTTGGCTACGGCGCGAAGAGTGTGAGTCAACACCCCTTTTGTTAATCCCTCTGTTTATATTACGTTGGCTACAGCGAGTTTCGGGGTTGATGACCTTGTTTAAAGTATGATGTATGTTCTCTTTAGAGAACATACTATCCTTTTTAATGGGCTTGGATCTGTTACTCATTGTGCTATACCAAGAGTTAGGTGTGGCCCACTAGTTTATTTTAAATTACTTAAAGTTGGTTTGTTAATTACAGAGATTTATAAGAGTACAAGAAGCTGCTTGCTAATTTAATTAATTATCAACAACAAAGCTTATTTATTCAATTTTATGTAAAACCGAATTACAGATAATTTCAATATAATTAAGTATTAACACCAAAGTTTATTTATTCAAATTTATGTAAAACCAAAGTACAAATAACTTCAATTTAATTTTATTAACAGCAAAGTTTATTTGTTCAAATTTATGCAAAACCAAAGTAAAATTAACTTCAATTTAACTTTATTAGAAATATATATATCAATTTAAGAGACAGAACTAAAAATAAGAGATTAATAACAGTACTCACAATTTAGCACATAGAAAAGTCAAGCTTGAGCTGCCACAACATCTCATTTTCTATTTATAAGGCGGCAATTTAGAAAGTAAACAAATTAAAAAAAACCCTAATTAGAGAAAACTCTTTTGCTGAATTTAATTTATAGCCAGAGGCGTTACATTTTCCCCTCTTATTAAATATTTTTAGAATTTTAACTTGGGTTTTTTTAGAAAAACATTAGTTTTAAGGTGTTAAACGTTTGTTAAACTGAAAAAAACTTTAAATATAGTCAAGGTGAAAACCATTATACACTAGAGCACTCAACTTAGAGATATATAAGCATGCAACATAAGTATATAACTTTCTTTTTGTAATTTACATGTAATAATCAGAAATAATATTTTAAGAGATACTTAAGACCATCAACTTTATGTGCTAGAAGGTACTTGCATATAACAACATTTATGAGCTAATTCAAAATCTGGATTTAAACACTCTACTAGCTATTTTTAAAGTCAAAACAAAACTATAAGTATTTAAATGTAGTAAATGCTTAAGACACTTTTTAAGTGTGGTAAAAATGCTTTTTTTAACAAAATAAAAAAGAAACTCTAAAGAAATTGTAAAGAAAAGACTTTTTTGAAATATAAATTTACAAATTCCTTATTACAATCATGAGTCAAAAATTTTTTTAAAGTCAATGTTTACCGTTCATGATGATGGTTCCTTACTCTTCCACTGGAGGTTGAGGCTCGGCCTCTTCTTACTCGCCTTCTCCTCCTCTTCTCTGGTTGCTCCAGCTGCGGCCGCTCTTCTTTTAGTGGTTCCCCCGGAACTCTGGCGGGAAGTTTGGCTCCACTGACGTCCTTCTCCGCAAATTAATCGCTGGCGACCTGGCGTTGTTCATCATCGTCATCAACGCCAACGGATTCGAGGGTCTGCTTGGCATCATCAGCAGACGGGTTGGCATTGCCCCCATGGCATCCAAAGGTGTGCTGCAATGTATGTATCTCCAGACGAATCGACATCGTCACTACAATTCTGCTGTTCGTAGTGGCAGCCTGTTCTTATTAGAATGGTTCATTCTGAGGTCTCTGGGGTGTGGCAGTTCGACTTACCCCACCAAACTAGATGAGTGAAGGTTACACTGAGCCATGATTTTTACAATTTGCCAGTATTAAACCTTGGCAAGCTTTCCCAGTGCATTTTCGAATGAATAATGAGCATTTAATATGGTCCACAAAGTTCACCATTACATGTTGTCATACACACAAAAAAAGTGAATATTAGAAAAGCTTAGATTTAAAAATTAACAGAAACATGCTTTTTAAATTTAAAACTATAAAGTTTTTAAAACAATGGAAACCATCAAACTGTAAAATAGCAGGTTTTCTTAAAAAGTTTTTTTGTGTTTGAAAAAAAAAAAATTAGTTTCATTAAACAGGAGACAATCAAAACTCAATGCAATATAGAAAATTTTAGACTTTTATATAAAATATCACACAGTACCTATTTTAGCTAAGATAATTACAAAAAAAAATACATGTCTACAAGATACTAATTTTTAATGGTTGTACAAATAAATATAAAACCAAAAACCCCATCAATTTTAAAATTAAAAAAATCTTAAAGTTAAGTCATTTAACAGTAATATAAAAAATGCAAGCAGCTTCTAGGTGTTGTACAAAAAAATCAGTGAAAATCAACTGTTGCTTATTTGAATAAGCCCCTAAGTAGTATTCATCTAAAAAGTACCAAATATCTTTTTATGCTTGTACAAAAAAGGAAGAAATCTTGGAGTTTTCCAATCAGAACCAACGGTTCTCCATTGTAGCAGTTGTCAACCAGTTTTGTAATTTCCTAGTTTTCGTCGCTACTGCTTCCTTCCTGGCAGTTAATTACTTTATCCCAGTTAATCACTTTTTTCCTTTCACTTAAATTATATCTGTTTTCGGGCTTGCTAAACTCAACTACTTTTTTCAGTGTTTGGGCTGTTTCAATCAAGTCAGGTTCACCTTGTTGCAAGAGAGCCACAGAGTTCCTGTCGATCCTTTCTGGTGTGATTATCTCCTCTTCTATTTCCATGGACTCGTCTTCTGAGACTTCGTCTTCAGAGTCGGAGTACCACATTTCCTCATAGTCTGGATCCGTTTCGTACCTACCCATGTACATCGTTGCCGCTTGCGCTGGTCTGCTAAGAGCGTCTGCCACCACATTATCTGTGCCTTTAACATGGATGACGGTCGGGTTGTATTCTTGTATTCTTTGGAGATGACGTTGCACGTAGGGGGATTGATCTGTCAACTCCTTCTTTAATGCGTTACAAAGGGCCATATTGTCAGATCTTATTATTAGTTGTCGCCCATAGATTCGACTGTGGAAATGCTTAATGGCCATAACTAAACCTGTTAGTTCTTTGTAGTATGTACAACGTGCTCGTTTGTTTTCCGGAATGCTTCTTGAAAAGAAAGCAAGAGGTACCATCACATTTTTATCGTTTAGTTGTTCTAGTGAGGCACCTGTGTGGGTGTCCGAGGCATCAGAGAACAAAATGAGAGGTTTACCCTGGTCTTCAAACGACAGGGTGGCTGCGTTAGCTAATGCTGTCTTTGTGTCCTCAAACGCTTTGATATGAGAATCGTCTAACTTCAAGATGGTTCGGTTGGTCTTTTTTGGTCCCCCTGATATTGCGCTTAAGGGTGCCAAGATCTCTGCTAAACCAACAATAAAGGAATGGTAGTAGTTCGCCATCCGAAGAAACCTCTTGAGATCTTTGCGCGTAATGGGTACAGGATACTCTTTAATGGCCGCTACTTTTGAGGCTTGTACATTGATCCCCTCTACGCCGATCACGTGCCCGAGAAATTCTAATTTCGACTTAGCAAAGGTAGTCTTTTTTACATTCAAGAAGAGTCCGTATTTTGACAGGGTTTCAAATACTTTTCTCACATGATAGATATGCTCCTCTTCCGTGTAAGAATATATCAATATGTCGTCAAGATAGACATAAGTGAAGTCTTCGCATTCCCTTAGCAAGGCCTCCATTACCTGCTGGAATTTCATCGGTGCGTTATTCAAACCAAAAACGCACCGATTGGGAATGAAAACACCACTATGAACGATAATTGCAGCACATTTTTGGGAGTTGGCTGCGAGAGGCAGGCTGTAGTATGCCTCTTTCAAATCCAAGTTTGTGAAATATCTCGTACCGCCAGGGATGATCTGGGCAAGTTCGTAAATTCTAGGTAATGGGTAACTTAACGGCCGTGTTGCTTTGTTCAGCGTGGTATAGTCGATACACACGCGCATACTACCGTCTTTCTTTTGTACGCAAGTAACTGGAGATGCCCCTTCGGTTGCCTCTCCTCTAGTCACCACTCCCCGATATAAGAGGTCGTTGAAGTGGTCTTATATGGCTGCTCGTCGGCCACCAGGTCTCCTGGCTTTGACCATGGCAGGCTTGTAATTATCCAATATTATCTCGAGCTCGTAGTTGTGCTTTGGCTTTGCGTGGTAGGTTGGCTTCCTGGTAATTTCAGGGAAGTCCATTAATAGTCTTTTGCATTTTTCTTCTAACGGAGTCGTATTCTTACCACCCAGATTGATGTGGTTGACTGAAGCGACTATTGGGGTGGGCAACTCAGCAGGTGCGAACAGCCTAGCTGATTCGTTTGACCCCATCTTGCATAGTTGAGAGGTAGATGGCAGGATCGCTAGTTCGTTCATTCTTAACAGGTCCATGCCAACAATGCCAAAGTGGCGTGATTCTTGAGTAACCCAGAACGAGTGGTTGATGGGTTCTAAATTCCCCAATTGAAGTTCGACATCCGCGCTACCAATGGGGTGGGTTGTTTTGTTACCAAACCCTTGGATGGTTCTACTTTGTTTAGGAAAATATTTGTCTATACCGTTAGTCAATTCCTTCGGCAGGATTGAAATTTCGGACCCGCTGTCAACCAAAAAGATAACATTTGTGTTTGAATCCGCTACAAATAGTAGGCCCTGAGGGAGGTTCTTCGGTTTGGGTGCAGGAAATTTATTCAGTTGAAATGTCCATTTTTCAGCACTTTTATCTTTGTTGTGATTGGTAGTGTCGAGAGATTTTTGTTGTGGTTCTGGCTGCGGTTGCGCTGACCGTTGGGACTGCCAGTTGTGGTGCTGGCTAAGGTAGCTCGGATCGTTGGCGCTGGTCGTGGAGGTGCTGGCTTCAGTGGCGCTGACCGTTGACGCTGGCCCTGGTGATGCTGGCTGTGTTTGCGCAGACCGTTGGGACTGCCCATTGTGGTGCTGGCTAAGGTGGCTCAGATCGTTGACGCTGGTCGTGGAGGTGCTGGCTTTGGTGGCGCTGACCGTTGACGCTGGCCCTAGTGATGCTGGCTGTGTTTGCGCAGACCGTTGGGACTGCCCATTGTGGTGCTGGCTAAGGTGGCTCAGATCGTTGGCGCTGGTCGTGGAGGTGCTGGCTTTGGCGGCGCTGACCGTTGACGCTGGCCCTGTTGATGCTGGCTGCGGTTGCTCAGAACTTTGGTTCTCATCAGGTGTTTCTGCTGAACTACGTGAGGCTGTTTGCTTTATATGAAAAGTCATCTTCGGTTTGTTTGAAGGTGTGGACACTTCATTTCCTGGATGACTTATAGTGCAGTTTGAGGCATTTCTGGTTGGTCTCGGTTGAGATGGGGGTTGCTGTCGAGGGGCGGTTTATTTACAAATTGGACAGCTTTGGTGTGAGATAGTGTAGCCCCAATCACTCTCCCTCTCACTGCGGAGAGTTTGGGATCTCGTTTTTTGCATGAGGCGGAGATATGGTTTGATGGCGCATACTACATCTCCTGTCTAAACAGTTATGGGTATTTACACCAAATCTCTGATGGTTTCTGCATATAATTTCATTGTTGTTAATGGCTGTTCATTGCTGTCGTGCTTGGGCTGGTCTGTTTTGATTTGAGCGCGGGGCATTGCTATAGTTTATATTTCTGGCTCGTCCCTTTGCCTCTTGCTCATTTGTGTCGAGCATTACTTTCCAAGCAATTTGAAAGTCTTTGTCTTTCAGATGAAGCTTCTCCCGTAAACGATTTTTCAAACGAGGAGGTGCTAAGTGTATTGTGAGAAATTTTGTTAATACACCTTCATTTCTGAACTCAGCTAACCAATGATTAATCTCATCACCTAGTTCCCTACTTGACATGGAGTGCCTGTCAGTTCTTGCCAGTAGCACGTTGCTTACTCGCGCTTGCCCACTCATTAGGAACTCTTTCAACGTGTCGTAGTTCCTATCTTCTGGTTTATATCTGTGGTAGTAGCTCTCTCTCTCTTTCCAGGTCACTAATGTTTCAAGCAGCCTGTAAAGATCTTGATCCGATCGAATGTCATAATCGTTGGCGATCTTCTCAAAGTGTTTTAGCTTTATTTTTAACTGCTCTGTATCGCGCTTTAAATATCCAATTTGACTGACAAGATCGCCCTTTTTCTGCATTAGTTTATACAGCTGGCTTGTTGTTGTGCGGGGCGTACTGCCACCTATGTCTACTGTGACGTCATACCTACTATCTTCTGGCTGGGGTTGGCAGTCGTAAGACGGACTGCGAACACATGGTTCGAAGTTTTCTTTCACACCTGACCCTCCTTGCTCTACTGAAGGTCCTCTATAGTTCGGAGGAGAGCGACTGATCACCTGGCTCCTTGGTAGGTCTTGAGCCTTTGAGGTGTGTGAAACCTGGTGGGGAACCTGGATTTGAAGATCCATGTATGTATTCTGTCTACCCTGAGTTGAGATGTCGTGATTTGTCCTTGTGGATGGATTTGGACTTCTCAATTCATGTAATTCTTCTTGTAATTTTCGAAATTCCTCTTGAAGTTTAGCCTGTCGAATTTGTTCCTTCAAATCTTTGATCACCTGTACTATCTCCTCGGCACTCAGTTCTTGAGGTGGCACTTGAATAGGGGGTCTCCTGTTGTTTTGGAGGGAATAGTCCATGTTTAAGTTGTTAGGTTGGAGTTGTTGTTGGAATGGCATAGGTGAGGTTCTTGCTGGAGCTGTTGCTAGGTGGTCCTGTCACCCTTGGTGGAGGCCCATAGTTGCTAGGTGTAGAATTTTGTTGGGGTGGGTAGCTTTGTCTTGGCAGACCACTTGGATTAGGCTGGTCTCTAGGTTGTTGATAACTGCCGATTGCTACCTGGGGTTGTTCCTCCTCCTGGTTACCTCCTGACTGATCCCCCCCTGCGTTCATGTCAATCTCGGCACTGATTTCTATACCCTGTGTCTCAATTAAAGCATGTTCACTCTTAGTTGGGTCACCATATCTTTCGCACGTTGCTTGTGGTTGGTCTGATGGACCAGGTTGGCTACGGCGCGAAGAGTGTGAGTCAACACCCCTTTTGTTAATCCCTCTGTTTATATTACGTTGGCTACAGCGAGTTTCGGGGTTGATGACCTTGTTTAAAGTATGATGTATGTTCTCTTTAGAGAACATACTATCCTTTTTAATGGGCTTGGATCTGTTACTCATTGTGCTATACCAAGAGTTAGGTGTGGCCCACTAGTTTATTTTAAATTACTTAAAGTTGGTTTGTAATTTACAGAGATTTATAAGAGTACAAGAAGCTGCTTGCTAATTTAATTAATTATCAACAACAAAGCTTATTTATTCAATTTTATGTAAAACCGAATTACAGATAATTTCAATATAATTAAGTATTAACACCAAAGTTTATTTATTCAAATTTATGTAAAACCAAAGTACAAATAACTTCAATTTAATTTTATTAACAGCAAAGTTTATTTATTCAAATTTATGCAAAACCAAAGTAAAATTAACTTCAATTTAACTTTATTAGAAATATATATATAAATTTAAGAGACAGAACTAAAAATAAGAGATTAATAACAATACTCACAATTTAGCACATAGAAAAGTCAAGCTTGAGCTGCCACAACATCTCATTTTCTATTTATAAGGCGGCAATTTAGAAAGTAAACAAATTAAAAAAACCCTAAATGGAGAAAACTCTTTTGCTGAATTTAATTTATAGCCAAAGGCGTTACAGTTTATTAGTTGAGAATTTTTACATGTTCTAAAAAATTCTTTTTTTTTACTTATTTTAGCCATACTTAAAAAATAATTAAATTTTCTGAAACTAAAATAAGTGTCTGTAAATAATTATTAAGAGTACAACTCATTTTTTATTATTTTTAAATATTTATTACTTTTTTAGAAATGGCTTCTTTAACTTTTTTTTAAAGAATTTGAATTGTCCGAGTTTGAATAGTCGTGCACCCCGTTTAAAAAATAGCATGTTCAAATTTATTTTTTTCTTCAAAAATTAAGATCAATACCGTATCTAATTTTAATTAAAAAAAATGAGTTTTATAAATTTAAAAACAAACAACTTAAGTTTTTATATTTTACACCTTTTAAGAAAAAGTCTTATATATGTAAAAAAACTTTATATGATGTACCATAATTTCAATATAAATACAATGCCTTACTTAACAATTAATTTAAAAAAGTAACATTGAAAAGCTATTAGATAAAATTATTTAGAAATTTAAAATGTAAGCTTCAGTTTTGCTTTTTTACACATGAACATTTAGAAATTGCTTTTATCAGAAGCCAAATCAGTTTTAATAAAAAATGCAAAAACTAACAAATATTATGATATCTTATAAAAAAAATTTTTCAACTATCTTTTTTTTAGTTAAAGTTAAAGAGTTTATTTAATTAAGATGTTTTAAAACCTTTATTTTTTGAAATATAATTAATTTCATTCTATTTCAAAGTTTTTATCACAACTATTTTTATTTCACACAAAAATTACTTCAGGTTTGTTTACAGCTAAAACTAAAACTTTTTTTTTTTAATCGATCTTTATTCAATTGAAACTACGCCTCTAGCGGTAAAAGCGTAAGCACTGTATTTTACATAATAAATACTTTACTGTACTTAGAAAAATTACAATTTGAATATAAACTTTGTATTATCATGAATTTTCAATTCTTTTTAAGAGCCAATGAATCAGATTCGGGCTCTCCTAAACAAATATTTTTAAGTAGTAAAGTAAAATAAAATTACTTTGTATTTTTTAAAGATTTAAAATTAGAAAAATTTAAAACTGACTTACAAAAATAAAAAAATATAAGGTTTTTTATTAAATTCTATAAATTTCAAGTCTCGTAAACCTCAAAAGATTGTTGAATTTATACAGTTTTAACTATTAAATGTTTTTTAATTCTATCTGATTCCAGTGTTTTTTACATAAAAAGGTATTTCATGCCCGTTTTAAGGTTACATGACAACTCAGAATCCGAATGTTCAAGTTCTTAAAAAAAAACAATTTAAAAGGTCATGGCTCAAAAAGAAATATACGTTTAAAAAACTATTTAAAAAAGAGGTTGTAAATCTAGTAATTCAGATCATGATAATAAAAAAAAAAATAAATAAATTTAAGATCAATACCGTATCTAATTTAAAAAAAAAAAAAAGAGTTTTATAAATTTAAAAACAAACAACTTAAGTTTTTATATTTTACACCTTTTAAGAAAAAGTCTTATATATGTAAAAAAACTTTATATGATGTACCATAATTTCAATATAAATACAATGCCTTACTTAACAATTAATTTAAAAAAGTAACATTGAAAAGCTATTAGATAAAATTATTTAGAAATTTAAAATGTAAGCTTCAGTTTTGCTTTTTTACACATGAACATTTAGAAACTGCTTTTATCAGAAGCCAAATCAGTTTTAATAAAAAATGCAAAAACTAACAAATATTATGATATCTTATAAAAAAAAATTTTCAACTATCTTTTTTTTAGTTAAAGTTAAAGAGTTTATTTAATTAAGATGTTTTAAAACCTTTATTTTTTGAAATATAATTAATTTCATTCTATTTCAAAGTTTTTATCACAACTATTTTTATTTCACACAAAAATTACTTCAGGTTTGTTTAAAGCTAAAACTAAAACTTTTTTTTTTAATCGATCTTTATTCAATTAAAACTACGCCTCTAGCGGTAAAAGCGTAAGTACTGTATTTTACATAATAAATACTTTACTGTACTTAGAAAAATTACAATTTGAATATAAACTTTGTATTATCATGAATTTTCAATTCTTTTTAAGAGCCAATGAATCAGATTCGGGCTCTGCTAAACAGTATTACTCAGTATTTATTTTTCATATAATTAAGCCTGTATTTTGGAAGACATATTACAATAAATATTACACGTATATGTTTGTAAAATAAGTAAAATTTAAACATCGACTATTAATGTATAGTAATTTTACGTATGTTAACCTCCGTAAATTTTAGACTGATTTAAGGAATACATCCGCTACAAAAACATTTTTAAATTTTGTACACCGCATGGTATAACAGTGTAAAAAGTAAAAGTTTTGTTTTAAATCCGTCTATCAGACAATTTTTTTATAGTTTTGTTATTTTTTTTAATGCATCTAAAAGTATGTGCTATTATGTTTTCATTTTGTTAGTATAATAATATTAAACTCGTTTAGTTTTAATGAAATATATTTGCGATAAAAGTTTTCAAATATGAATGCAATAAGTTTTCAACAACTAAAAGGTATGTAAAATACTTAAACTGTTGTTAGTCTGCTGATTATTACGGTCAATTAACAGTTTTCTTGGCGTATTTTGGTTTAAAATTTGCTTGAGTAGTAATAAAAAATTTAAAGTAATATTAAAATATCATCTGTTATATTATGTATAAGTATATATTTATTAATTAAAAAACACGTTAAATAAAAGTATTAATTAAATGAAAGTAAGTTTAATGTTTTCGATATTTATATAGTAATTCGAAATGACAGTTTTTTAAGATAAAAGAGCAAAACTTAATACGTAGTTACGTATAAAATGTAAATAAACTTTTTTTGAGACCACCATCTTCAACTACACCTAAGTGCCTTGTTTGTTGATCTCTGGTTCTTTTATCAGCACCTAACACTAGCATGGACAATGCATGTGAGACGCCCATAAGTGAAGAGAAAATAAGTATTTGCTTTTATCAAAGCTCTTGTAAAGTTTGTCGAAAAAGTTTACAGATAAAAGTAGTTTTAATTAAAATATTGTTTTTTCTCCATAAAAATCTTTAGTGGTATCAAACATATATTTTAACTGAGGGATACTATTAGTTTAATAAGTATACAGTCTGTTAAAATTTTGTTTTACCACTGTGCAAACAAAAGCAAAAAAAAAACAGCTTCACAATTTTACAAACTTAAGATTTACACAAAAAAAAAACTGCCTAGTTTTTTTATTCAATGAGAGATAGCTTCTCTATTGTTATCGTTATTGATCAAGAAAGGCTTTAAGCAGCAGAAAAATATTAAAAACAAAAATCACTACTTTTCTACAACTACTTAAGAAACTAGTCTGTCAAAGGTACAATCCTTCAGACTTAAACCTAGATGAAATGATTAAAAAAACAATCCGGGTCTAGAATTCAACATAATTTTAAAAACAGTTACAGTACATATTCGGTGTAAAAATTTGAGTTTATATTAATTTGGAAAACTAAAAACTTTTTTGAAATTAATAGATATAATACAAAGACTAAAATAAGTATTTTTATTTTGGCAGTGCAAAATGCAAATGTTAGAGCTTATTCCATGATTGAAAACAATCAAATCATAAAAGAACAACTGATATGACTATATAAAGTTTAGGCCAATGGTCTGGTCTGCAATTTTTTTTTTGTTTACTTACAATACTTTATAGTTTTTTTTATAAAACTTAATGACTGCTTGAATTAATGATTATAAAGTGAAATAACAAGTAAAACAAGAAAAAAATATAGTATTTTCGTTTAAATATTACTTTTTTAAGGTAACAAAGTTTTTCGTTTAGTCAGTAAACATTTTATAGACAAGTGACGTAAATGGATATGAATTTTGACTCATTTAAAAAATTAAACATCTTAAATGTTTTTATCTTATATTTAAAAAAGTTAGTGTGAAAACTGCCTTTTTTATATTTTAGTTAACGTCATTTTAAGTTCTTTTTTATTAAGAATTTTTTTTAAATACTGCACAAAAACACGGATTTCTAAAAGTAAGTAGTAATTAAGCTTAATTAGATAATACTTTAGTCTTTAAAAACTAATTCATTTGTTTGAATTATAATTTTATAAATTTTGTGATTGAATGTTAAACAGCAATAAACTTAAATTTTAAATAAATTAACTATAAATACTAAGAAAATGATATTTTACGGTGAATTTATAAAAAGTATGGTTTGTTGTATTACATATTTCATTAGTTTTGTATATTCAAAGATACATAATTTGTATGTAATAGTAAAACTTATAGACACAATGAATAGTTTTAAGAGTGAAATTGTGTGTAGTCAGCAGACTATTTAAATAATCCATTTGTATAGGAGCACTAATTTTATTCGCTGTTTAAAACTTTGTACCTAACATTGCATAACTTATTTTGAATTACTCTACTAATTAGTTAAAAAATACTGAAATTATTAACAAAGGCTTTTGCTATGGATTATGTAAAAAATTAAAGAACAATAATTGATGTTATACTATCAAGAACCAAAACAGTTACAAGTTTTATGTAAAAAATTACATTTTCATTTTTTCTTATAATCTAAACTTGTTTTCATGTTACTAAATTGCTAAGACTATGCTCGTTGTACTTTTTAAATATTTTACAGACTGTTGTTAAATATCAACCCTTTAATAACTATCGTAATAATACTTAAGATAGTATATAAGTACATCATTCGAAGGTTTCAGTAAAAACTTCTAAACATTTGAAACAGTTTTTAGATAGTTAAGAAAAAACTTAAGTATAAAAATTTTTAGTATTTTTTTTACAATAGTTTAGTTTGTTAATTTATTAGTGTTTAACTAATACAGATTGAAATATAAAAGCTTTTTTTTTTGTATGAACATAAAATATTTTTAAATAAATTCATAAAAGAGTATCATTTTAATTTACTTGTTTAATAATTATAGCTTTTTACTACTTAATATTCATAATTCCAAAGCGTAAAAACAACAAAGAAAAATATTAGTTTTATATACTACTAACACTAAAAATTATTCAGGGAAGCTAAATTTTTTTAAAACGTTAATTTATTCTTTTGTTTTGTTATTTATATTTAAAACAGAAACTTAGAGTAAGACCGGTATCTAAATACAATTTTAACCTTATGTTATTCTTACAGCTTTGACAAGTTTAATGAAAAAATTTAATTATTAAAATTATAAAAAAAAAATAGAAAGGCGCAGGATCTACACCCTCTAACAACACAGATTTATTTCAATTCTCACTTTTGATGTTTGAGATATTGTTCAAGAGCCAGACAATAGGTTTTAAAATAAGCGATATACAGTACCTAAAAGTACTTCAAACTATCAGAACTAATCGCTTCAATTCTTCAAAAAAAATTTCCTCTTGACTTCATTTATATCGAATCAATCGAGTTTTAATTCGATATAAAGGAAATCAAGAGGAAGTTTTTTTGAAGAATTGAAGCGATTAGTTCTGATATTTTGAAGTACTTTTAGGTACTATTTATCGCTTATCTTAAAACCTATTGTCTGGCTCTTGAACAATATCTCAAACATCAAAAGTGAGAATTGAAATAAATCTGTGTTTTTAGAGGGTGTAGATCCTGCGCCTTTCTAAACATTTTTATAACTTTAATAATTATAGTTTTAAACAATTAATTGAATCAAGCATACCTTGTGTTTTAAATTTTTTATATTAGTTTTTATAATTTTATCAATGTTATACAACTTTTGAAAGCTATTTGTTAAATTATATTAAGTTTTACACATCGTATGGTTAAAAATTAAAAATTACTTGAAAGGAATCAATATTAAAAGTTACATTTTCGTAAGGAATGTAAGCTTTCTCATAGTCAGGTATATTTTCAATGTTGTACTCTAGCTGCTCAATTTCTTCAATGTAATTTAGCTGCTCGTCTGTTTCTTCTTTTATAGTAAAACAATTTCTTTCTGGAAATTTTTCACCTGGCAAGAAAGTTGCTATGAACCTTTTTATCTTGTTTCCGTTTATATTAGCTATTAGAAGTTAAGAAATAGTTTTTCTTACTATATAGGCGAGTTGTCTTAGAAGCAGAGTCGCTATTATTTTCTTCATCATAGATTGAGAAACCTGTATGATCAGCATATTATAAGAACTGTTTTTATTAGTGAAACTGCTGCTTAATACTTTTTAACATAAAATACTTATTTCTAAATTTCTTTAGATATCTATTTTTATAAGTAACATCAACTAACTAGCTATTTGGACAGTGTGCTTTATGTTTACATTAAGATCTTTAAAAACTTCCACAGTCGAGGGAGTTAAAAGTCCAACAATTCTGTTGCTATTATGGAGTGTTTTTATTTCATCAAGAATCTTAAAATTAACATAGATATATATTATTGCAAAACATTTTTTTTGATTAAATCAACTTGTACGTATAAAAATAAAAACATAAAACATTTTAGAAGCACTGTATAATTTTAAAATGAGAATTATGTATAAAAATAAGTTCATAGGTTTAAGTTTTTTATTTCTGTTTTAAATATTTTTTTTAGCTAGCTAATAAAGCAACAGTTATAGACTTATTTACATTAGTAACAGCAGTTTAACATTTTACTCGACTAGCTTTCGACTCATAAATTGAACTTGTAACATTAAAGTTTGCAAAAAGTATGTCTATTGGACTTATATATTATAGTATAACAAATGGAAATTTTTTTTTCAAATATTTCGCAAGCTTTGTGGTGAAAAACTAAAATACTAATGTGTTAATTTATAATTTTTGATTTATAACAACTTATGTTTTATGATATTAACAAGTTTACTATATTTGACAAAAACTTAAAATTAAAAAAAAATGATTAAAAAAATCTGTTAAATATAAAAGAAAAGTAGTTTAATAGTAGTATGATTTTAGTTATTATTATTTAAAGTTTAATTTTAATAGGTTTAGTTACTAAGGTTTTAAATTTATTTTAACACCAAAAAAAAATTAAAAGCACTGGCTATGAAAATTTTCATTTTGATGTTTTACATTATTGATTTATGTCTAGTAATCCTTTCTCGAATACAACGTTTAAATTTAAACTTTTTCAAAGACAACAAATCTACAGTCTGATTTTACAAGAAGTGAACTTTTCAAAAATAAACAAACTGATAATCAAGAAAAAATAATTAAAAATATTCATACCTTATTTACAACGTAGCACGCTATTCTAATGCACGTGTTTTTCTTTAGAAATGATTTTAGAGTCGTCGGATTTGAATTTATCCACACTGCTTTAATTGTTTTTTTATTTTTTAACAGTTATTTTAAATTAACGTAATCTAAAGTTCCCGTGTCAGTTTATACATTTTTGCATTTAAAGAAAATTAAATTTAAACTTAATTAAAATGGTCTTGTTTTAAAAGAGCTTACTACTGAGTACTCCACAGTTTCTTTTGCCCCTAACAGCTGGTCGAGAAATACTTTGGTTTTTTTCTTCTTCCTCTTCGTTTTCTTCTTCAATCGAAATTGGTCCTTCTTGAATTGATGCTACACAGTCATTTTGTTGTGCAGTTTCAATATCATGAGTCTAGAAACAGAAGTAAAACTAAATTTTGTAGTCTATTGTTAGATTAAGTCGTCAAATACTTAGAAGGTTTGTTGTTTTGTTTTATCTAAATTACTTAACTAACCTTTGTGGAATTATTATTTCTTTTGAATTTTCTTAAGCAGAAAAATGCAGCAGTCATTAAAGCCATCACACCAAAAATAGTAGTTAATGTTACTAATAGATAACTTTGTGTTTGAAGTTTTTCTTTGGCGTGAATCATATTCTCAAATGATCCGATGCAGAGGGCAAATGTTATTTGTTCGTGTTCATTGCAAAATGTTTTGTAAAACCCCGCTTCAACATCGTATAAAAATCTACAATTCTTACAGTGGTTGTTGCACTGATAGTTATCCAACAAAACTTCAACTTTTTTCACGTCGGTAAGATGATACAAGTCATTTTTAATCTCTAAATACTTATCTTTGTTAATGACGACAAGTTTATTACTTTTTTTCAAGCATGGTAACATTGTTTTGTTGGCCTTTTTAATAATTCTAACTTGTCGTCCCTCAATTATTTTATTGAATTCCTGGAACTTCAAGCTCACACCTGTATATTTAACTTGACAAAATTGTCCTTATAGTTAGACTAAGTTTAGTGTATTTTGTAACGGGCACAAAGTTTATATAAAATCAACAAATTGCAGTAAGACAGTAATGTAGTAAGAAATTTTACTTATCTTTAAGAACAGTAAACTAATAAGAATACTGTTTCAAATTTAGAAACCAAAATTAGATAACATACGATGATTTATATTAACTTAAACAAGTTTGTTACTATTTTGTTTTATAATTTAAGTTGTTTAGAATTTTTTTTAGTAAAAAATATCTTTTTTTTTAAGTTTTAATTGAAGCTATTTATTTTTATAATAATTTTAATAAAATTTATTCAAAAATAGCTTTTTTGTTTAAATACTATATGTATCGATAGTTTTAAAGCATATTTTTGTTTTTGAAAAACGCATTATAAACATCCTGTTATTTTACTTTTAGTTACAAAACTTTTTTTTATAAAAATTTTGTTAATGTAAGATTTTAGATTTAAATCTCATCAGCTATCATCTCAAGCTTTGACGCTACTTTGTCTCATTTGATAGAAAATATAGTTAATCATCCTAATTTACACATTAAATACTGTTTAAAACTGTCTAAAGTTTCACTAAAAAAGCTGTTTGTTATAGTTGTTTTAAGACAATTAAAAGTAAATCTTACTTAACAGTTTAACAAAAAATAATTCAAAAATTAATATCTA
This sequence comes from Thalia democratica, assembly GCF_965202585.1. NCBI lineage: Eukaryota > Metazoa > Chordata > Thaliacea > Salpida > Salpidae > Thalia > Thalia democratica. Next base: position 20,360,695 of record NC_139173.1, on the reverse strand, counting down.
AATATGATTTTTAAAGTGAAACTTAAGGATTTTAAGCGTATACTGAAAAATTAGTTAAGAACTTTTTTTTAAGTTTAGTAATTACAACTTCAAAATTTCAAATTTGTTTTTTTTATATTTTTTCAACAGTAATTCTTCAAAAGCTTACTACTATAAAATACTTTAGTTTTTATAAAAAAATCATTTAAAATTAGGTCAATTAAAAAAAAGTATTTAAATGTAGATAGTTTTTGATTTATAGTTTTATTAATACAAATTGTTTTCTTATATATACATATTTTTTTAATTAACTACGCACATACGTAATTTCTAAGATTAATTTTTTTTGTGAAAAACTAACAACAACACACTTACTTTGATCAGCACAGTAAATAAAGTAAATGAAAAACCCTAAAAGCTGAGACGTCCAGTTCATTTTTCGTACTTTTTCAAAACTTCACACTTGATCAGTTGGCGTAAAAATTTGTTTCGCTTGTTAACTTTTAATAATTGTAACAGGGCTCCTAACTTGTAACTAATGTATACGTGTAAGACGAGCGTGACGACTCCAACGGGAGAGTTTACGTACTTCAGAGACGAAGTTACTTACCACCAGGCCAAAGTGGAAAAGCAAATTCTCGCGCCGGTGACGAATCAACATGATTATGACGCCTTACTGAGCATAACAGGCTCAAAAGACGCACCGTGTGAATTTTATCAACAAAGCAAAAAGTACCACGTAGGGCTTGATATTAATATTGATCCTCATGGCGTTGAAACCCGTTTGTTTACGAACCACAGGGTTTGGAATTATACTGAGCATGGGAAGCTGTACGTTGAGTATGGATTTAAACCGAGTGAAAAGGAAAACATGAACTCTGCTGTGATTATACCGTATATGAAAGAAGAGTTAGATAAAGTTATGTATGTAGTTTAGGACTACGGTGGCAAAAAAAGGAGATTTATATGTTTAAAACCAAGCTCGCAAAGTACTTCTGTTTGCAATGTGAATTATTTTCCTTTTATAATAAGTGGAACAATGGTAGTTATTGTAGTCGGTGTTTTGATTATGTTGAATATCAAAAAGAAGTAAGACCAACAAAAATAATTTTGTTGTGCAAGTAGAGGGGAAAAATGGGAACTAAACTCTACATAATTAGTTAAAAAAATTGTTGTTTTTCTAAAATCGTTTAAAAACTGATAAAATTATTTTCTTTTGATTAAATAAAATCAAGTTTAGAGAAATTTTTGTTTTAAAAATTTAATAAGATTTAAAAAAAAATCTATATTAAATGTTTTTTCGTACTGTTTTTTGGTGTAAAATATATACAAAAAACTTTATAAGAAAAACAAGCTGTTATTTTAAGTTTTTTTTATAAACACACAGTTGTATAGGGGATTATATGGTAACTGTTATATTTTAAGGCAAATTTAGAAATAAAAGATCTCAAGTTTTCAAAGTTTCAGTGACTTTTTAAAGCGTCAAGAATTTTTTTAAAAATCATTTAAACAGTATTTATTTTTCAAAACATCTCTTAGTTACAGCTTCTAATGCAATATCTTTTAATAAAACTAGTTTCATCAAATCTATTATAAATAATTTGACAAACAAACTAAATTTATCCTGCAATTCATCTTAATGAATATTTTTCGTAAAGCTTATGGACAAAAGCACTTTTACCTTACGCTTTCATTATTTTAGTTATTTTTCTGTTATCATATTTTCAATAAAGTTTTTGTAAAAAGAAATTTTAATGCAAGTAAATAAATCAATAAAAAAGTACAGTAGACTACTTAAATTGGTTATGCTTTCAAAATTAAGTGATATCCTTTATGCTAGAAACTAAAAAATATATTTTTTATAAAAAAAAACTAAGCTTTAGTTTTTAATTGTCCAATTATAACTTAGTTATGGTAGAAATAAAACTACTTAAAATCATTTTATATAGTGGTAATCAGTACAGCTTTCAGAAATCAATTACATTTGTATCAAATAACAAGTAATAAACAAAAATACCATTTAACGACATTACATATATAAAATGCAAAATGATTTAGCTACGAAAGAAAATGGGTAGAATAATGTTTTTCGGGCTGTCATAAAATTTCAAGATATAAGTTTGTAAAATATAAAACATTAAACTGTTTAAACAACAAAGTCTTTAACGTTTATATTTATTTTTGTTTTGAATAACTATTAATTATATACTTTTTAGTAAACTACTTTTGTTTTGCAAACAACCAAATGTTAATTTTAAACTTTAGAAGTTACACAAAATTAGTTATGTTAAAGCTAAACCACATATTGAAAAAACAAATTTAATTTATTGCCTGTTTGGAGTGAATAAAGATAAATATAATTTTTATCTAGAATTTGTTATGTATATTCAAAAGTTTTAGGCCTAGGAACAAATATTTATTAGTTCTATTCTAACAAGACGTTTATAAACTTTTTTTAAAAATTGACCTAATATCAAGTTTACTTTACTTGTTTAGTAAGCAGCTTCCTAAATAAATTTGTAAATATTAAGCTACTAATACGGCAACATCTGTTTAACAATACTTAACCAATACAAATTTGAGCGTTTCGTTCAGAAGTGGTTAGAATATCAGTTAGTAAAACTATATTCTGCATGAAAAATAAATGCGGTTTTATATAAACTTGTACTATGTATAGCCTTAAAGCAAATAAAGGTTTTTTACGTACTTTTTTATATGTAAAATATTAATTACCAATACACCTGGTTTAGCTTTAAAAATAAACAATTAATCGATAGAAACAAGGCGTTCTTAGTTCAACAAGCAAATCCAATTTAAAAAGTTGTAAAGCTGTAAAAAAAAAAGTTTATACAAAAATTAATTTATTACAATGTTAATACCGCAGAATCTACAACATATGTGAAATTATTTAGTTAGAATTATTTATTTCTGTATCAAATTCTTATTTTGTAATTTTTTCTGTAAAAACAATAAGCGTGATAACAACACTAAAATGTATAAATAGTTTAAACATATTTTTTGTAAAAAATGAGAAAATTGATATAGACACAAAATAGAGATTTTTTTTAATGTATTGCTTTTAAATATAAACATCTTTGTTTAAATTATTGAATTGTATAGAAGAACTTCTACACAGTGGTCACTTAGTTTTACAGCAAAAAAAATTGTAGAAAGCTCGTAAAACACCTTAAATTATACTAATTAAACAAAATAATTACAACAAAGTAAAAGCATAGCTTTACAATAAACTGAAACTTCCTTGCTCTAGAAAATAAAAAATAAAACTATTTTTTCATAAAAGCTAAAACAGCACCTATCAGATAGGGTGTTAAGTTTTTAATTGGTTGTCTGGAACAACACTTAATTACTAAAAAATAGCTGAATAGTTTACTTTTGACCTAGTTTTTTTTAATAATCATTACATTAAACTTCACTACTTTCAATTAAAACTTGTCTACACAAACAAAACAACGGTTAACTGTTCATTAGAAAAGTAAAAACAACATCAATTTTGTTTATTTGGAAGCTGTACTTTTTAAATTAAAGTCTTGCAAGCAGTTATATAAGTTGATGTTAGTTTTTCTCAAACATACTTATATAATATGTAATGCTACAAAACTTGTAGTTATTTTGAAATGAAAAAATTGTGATTTGTTTATTAAAAAGTATATTTATAGGTTTTATTACTTGTTTGTTTAATTTTCATAGCAACATGAAAATAATCTATGAAGCAAATGTTTTCTTAAACTTAAATTTCTTTAACTGAAAAAATGTACTATGACAAAAATATTTAGTAACTTGAATAATATCTCTTAACATCATGCAGTTTTTTAATTGCTAAACTTGATTAATTAGTTAATTATAATTTAAATTAAGTTCAAATAGGAAACTTACTGTTTTTTTAACGTAAAAAAAATCATCTAAAAAAATACTGAAATTAGAACAGTGTAATTATTCTGTTTTGAAGTTTTTATTTACAACTGAATTGTGTAGCCATAGCTTTAAAGACTTTGTTAAATTTAAAAAACCCAACTACCAGTTTTTTTAACGCAAAAGTTTTGTTGTTGTATTTTTTTACAAACTTATTCTTAGTTTTTTTAACTTTTAACGCGCTGCATATTACAACATTATAAGTATACAAAAGTTAAAATACTTAATTCATTATTTATACCGATCAAGCTTAAATCTAAAGTAGTATAATTATAAACGTTGTGAAATTTTAAGTTTGTTGTAAAGTTACTAAGTTAGTATTTCAGGCTTTAAATTTTAGTTTTTAAAACTACAAAAACTATAACTGTATATATACTTTATAAATTAATTTATATTGTTCTTATTTTGTTACATTTTCAAAGACTTAGACCCTAACTGTTTTCATACAGTTTTTTGACAACTCAAGTCTTACATATATATCTATCTTTTCCGTTATTTTAGACTATAATCGTCTTAAAAAACGTACTATGTACTAAGAACTATTTTAATCTAAAATTAAACATACTCGAAGTTACTGCATCGACTTAAAAATATTAAAAGTTATTTACAAAATTTTGTTTATTTGTCCACCAGGTCCTTAGACCTAAATTTTTAAGCTTTTTTTTTTCATAACAAACAGTATAAACTATATAAACCATATTTAAAGAAAAAAATTTAAGAAACAAGTTTAGAAAACAAAATTTAAAGATTTTAGAAGAATAATGAAAACAATTTCTAAGTATGTACAAAGGATTGTTTTTATACTTTATGTATATATCATATATCAATATATAAGTTTTTAAGAACAAATCTGTTTTCCTAATTTAGACTTTTTTACTTCTGTTTCATATAACTTCGGTGCTAAACTAACCATTAACAACTCTAGAATGTATATTATTTCTAAAAAGTTATTTTAATTAAACTTCCCTTAGAGGTCGTATTATAGCCCTGAAGCAACAAAATACAAATAAGACGTTAAAATAAATAGGTCATACTGGACAAGACGTTAAAAGGTATCCGTGGTGTGTGACTCGATAACCGAAAGATTTTGGTGTACTAGGTCCTAAGAACAAATATTTTGTGGGTGAGTAGTATTATTTAAGTACATTTTGTTAAGTTTAAAAAACTTTTTTTATTCTTCGGCTAATTAAATAGTTCATATTTTTGATCTTTAAAATGAAGTAGAAAAAATCAAGATTACATACGTGTTGATATAAAATTCTTATCAAAGTTTTTACAGTAATCACTTTTTTTGTATGAAATTCATTAATTTTTGTTTAAACTTCCTTTTTTTCATAATATGTTTCCACTACTCACGTTTAAAACTTTTAGTATGTTTTTCAGTAAACATTAAAGTGACGATCTTATTGGAGTTTCAACTAGTATCACAGGTTTTTGTTTATTGTTTAACTTAACTTCTAAAATAAACAGCATTGGTAAATAAAATTTACTAAATATTTGGTAGCGCATATTTTTAGTAGCCATTAAATAATTAAGTAATAAGAAATAAAAAATACTGCAAAGTTTTCAGGCATAGAAAATAAGTTTACGTTTTGTTGTTCTCCTTCACTTTGATAAAATAATCTTTGATTTTTTTTTCAAGTTTACACATTTTTTAAAGTTAACTTTTAAATGCTTCTAAAAGTTGGTCAATTCAGTTTGGTATTCTAGCTATTAAATGCAAAAAGCTTGTTAAACTATCTTTTGTAAATTTTAACGGTTATAGTCAACATTCTTATTTGAAGCCTAAATTTAAACTAAAAAAGGTTAAAGTTAGCTAACTTACTGTCTTATAAAATAAAACTTTCAACTAAAGATTTCAATACTGTTTTTGTTTAATCGTGGGCTGTTTAAAGCTGTATTTAAAAAATAGCTCTTTTAAGCCGATAAAAATCAAAAGTTGTGATCAATAGAAAACATGGATCAATAAAAAAATATATATTGTTCATAAATAAAACATTAAATATTTGGTAAAAGAAATTAGTTCTAATTTATTAAATAAACTAAATATTTAGAGCCGTTCCATTTATACTTTTATTTCTTAAAATAGTTGTAAAGTATTTATTATCTACTTGAATGTTAATTTTTACTAGTATCAAAATTATTGTGTTCGTTAGTTTTTAAATGTAATACTTACACTTAGTTCAGTTCCATTATAGACCAGAGCTCCTAAAATGGGAGATTTCGTCTATCAGGGGCAATAAGTAGTTACGGGGCAAAAAAAACAAATGGGTAATTATCTATTAAAAAGGCTATATTGAATAAAAGAGGATGTTTAATATGTAAATTTCAGTTGAAGGGTAATCACAAAAATGAGTTTAAGAAACCCTGTCCTAAGGGTAATTTTACATTAGTAGATTTGAAAGAGAAAAGGAATACTATATAAGTATTAATTTTTTTATTATTAAATTTTTAAAAGTTGTTTTGTTTTAAAGCTCTCATTTTAAAACTTTTGATGCTTGCATTACTATTAAATTTTTACCATTTAAAAAACTTATTTTTATTTTATATTTCACAAAAACAACTACATTGTACAAATTCAAAAATCGCAAACAACTAAAAAAAATTATTAGACATAAAAAATTTTCAAAATGAGAAGTAAAAATTGCTAATAGTACACTATTTGTTTAAAAAAAAAACTAAAAGTTCAAGATCAAAGCACAAAAGTTGTTAAATTGAATAGTAAAAATAAATAAAAAAATAAAGTAAGTTGCTTAACTTTTACGTATGATTAGTGCTAAATAAAAAAAACACCTACTGATTACTTGTACCAGTCAGATGTATGAACGGCAAAAAATGAACCATTAAGTCTCTTGCGGCCTGTCGACCCGATACATTTTATCTACGGGGGCGAATAATCCCACGTACTTGATGACGTCAGGCTAGTGGTCGCTCTCGCCGTTGACCAACAAGTAGCAGTAGGTGAAGGGTCCGCTTCAGAGCTGAAAATATTTTTATACAAAAAATTTTCTCATTAAATCAACATCAGTACTGTTGAAGTGATTTTTATTGTTTTGACTGAATTATACTAAAAACTAACATAACTATAATTTTAGATCATGATTGTTTAAACAATTTTTATTAAACACAAGCACGCCTAAAAATTATAAAACGTTAAATTAAAGCTGATAAAAAGAAAAAAAAATAGCTGAAAAAAATACTTTTCAGTTTTCTGGCCTATTTCTAACTTTTATTCTGTAATGTACTAGTATTGCGCAAACAACTATACAGATATTTTGAAAGCAAAAAAAGAAAAATAATAAACATGTCGCAAGAACTTGTGCAAATAAAAGATGTTGTCTACATTTCTATTTGCTTTTCATTTATTTACTTAATAACAAAAAAATTTAAGATATGTTCGAAAAAAAAAAATGTTTTTTCTTAATAATTTTCTACAACTTATATATATTTTTGACATTATGATAGTGTTTAGTTTTAGTTTAAATTAAACTCTAAAAATTATGAAATGTTCATATATTTTAATGTAAAAACAAAATAAAATTGAAAATTTGTATCAAAGTTGGTGATTGAACTATCTTTATAATTAAGTGCACAAAAAAGAGAATTTTTTAACATAACTTAAATGTTTGTTATTTTTGAAAAAAAAAAAAAAAAAAACTTTTCTAATCCTGTGATAATTCTTTGTAAAATATTATTTGAAAATGCTTCTGTTTAAATAATAAAAGTTGTAGGAAACTGTCAGATTAGGTTCATGGGTAAAATGCAGTAAATTCTTCACAAGCATTTTAACTCAATTAATATAATTTATATCTTTTCTGTTATTTATTATACAAAATCAACTTGGCGTGGAAGAATGTCAGCCTTTTTTCAGAAAGATGACGTCATTCTCGCACGTCAAAGCATTTCTGGAGAAGTACGGCATGACGTCTACATTAACTTTCCTTTTCCACAAAGAAACTGCCCCATGCGACCGAGTATGGCTCCCATTGCACAACTCACAAGGTCGTCCTTGCCTGGTACTTGTAAAACTTTGCAAAAATACGATGGCCATAGATATTTTGAAAATTATTTCTTTGTTTATAGAAAAAATAAAAAATTGTCGTTTAAAATAAAAAATTAAACTAAAACTTAAATTGTAAAGTCATGTAGTGTACGACTCAATAACCGAAAAGTTTTCTCGTACACCAGGTCCTTTACCAAAGTTTTTAAGCGCTTTTTTTATCAATCAATAAACAATGTTAAAATAAAAATATATTCAAAAGATACCGTAATGGGACTTTAAGTGTGAATAATAAGAAAATTTTGAATATTACAAATAAAATAGTGATAAAGTATTAGTATCTAATCTTTAGTTATTTTACATATTAAACTTGTTTAAACCTTCAGGTTTCATTCAAATTTTCTAGAATTCAAGTTTTTTTATTGCATGATTTATTTTGGTGTGAAAGTTATACATAATTCTCTAAGTATAATTTTACTGGATACATAACTGATATATTATTTTATAATTATGTTATATACTTACCTATACACTTTAGTATTTGTATTGCTTTTAAAAAACGAAAAAATTAAAATAAAAGATTTTAAAAACATTTATGGGACGTAAGAAATTTTATAAGTTTAAAACTTTACTTATTGTTGTCTTGAAACTTTTAGAGTGTTATTTTCCTTCAAAGGAATCGAACTTTGTAAAAATAAAGTTCTTTTAAAATCTTGTACTTAAAGTTTTGAGTTTTTTATAAACAATCAAGTTTACTTAAGTCTGTAGATAAATACATATTTAATAAATAAATACAAAACATATTATAATTATAAATATAAGTTGAATAAAAAAATATATGTATTAAATATTTATACAATTATTTAAAACATAAAAATAAGAGCAAAATATAATACATACTTACGTCTATAATTTAATTAAAACTTAAAATGTACTGTTAGTACATTCAGAAACTTAACATACATTTTAATCCTAAATTTTAACTTAAATAAAATATGGTATTTTAAAACTTTTAACTATTTTGTTATTTTAAGATACTTGCGAAAACCCTTAAAGTTGTTTGCTTAAAATGAAATATTTAGTTAAATGGAGACTTTTTATAGATTCTATATTCTTATTTTCTATAGATTTTTTTTATTTCGTTCAGTGTTACTAAAAACTAACAATCAATATAAACACTTAAAAAAAAAAAACTTACTTTATAAAAACAAATGCTGCAAAATTTTTTTTAAATATTTTTTGTTACAGTGCAAAGTTTCCTAAACTTATCTTTATAATAGACCCGTTATCATTTGAAATCGGCTATGGATATTGTGCATACAAGAGTCAAAATAAATAATATAAGTTACAAACACAGTGTTGCAATAAATATAACAGACTAATAATAAATTAGCAATTGCATAAGTATACCATAACAATCAAACTAAATTCGTTTAGCCTTTCATTTCTTCGTCTGCTTCGGTTTCTCAAAATATTATTTTTTCTTTCTATTTTTCCTTTTTGTATAGCAGACCGCCATCTGTCGCAGTCATTTACAAGCAACTCCCACTCATTAGTTCCTATATTCAAGCTTTTTAGGTCGCGCTTGCGTACGTATTATAAACGTAGTCTTGGACGACCTCGTTTGCGTTTGACGACGACCAATTCTTTTCACAAAAAAGAATTTGGGATTCGCCCATCTATCCTGAGCACATGATCAAGCCAAAAAAACCTGCGTTGTCTTACAATTAAAAACATAGTGGTAAGACTAGTACGTCTTAACACTTTCCCGTTGGTGATCTTTTGTTGAGATGCAATTCTAAGGATGTGACCGAAGAGGCATCGTAAATGTAATGGTAGTTGTTGATTTTTTTTCATATGCATGCTTTAGGAAACTCTGAATTAGAAAAACTTATCAGAAATACAGTCACCTAAATTTTTTTTTTTTTTCGCCTTACAGTTTGTTTTGTTCTATTTACTCTTGTCATATGTTTGCTATGCATATATTGTTAAGAAAACTAATTTGTTATTGTAAAAAAGTATAGCTTACATCATAAGTTAAAACATTTTAGCACTCTTGTTTAAACTCATTTAGCAATAGTACAATACTATGCTAACTATATACAATAATTAACTAGCTAATTATTAACTTTTTATAATAATTAACTATTATATATCGATAACCAAAATGTTCTTGCACCACGTCTTAGGACCTAATATTTTCAGCGTCTTTTTTGTCATACAACAAACTATAAATTAAATTACACCACAATAAGAAGACTATCACATGTTTAGATTTTAAAATAGGTTTATTGAACAAAAACTAAAAACGAAAAATTTTTGGGGTTTGGTTATACGAAAAAACTTCTCAGTCATCGAGTCGTACACCACACTTCATTAAAAGTTTTATATTTATAATATAAAAAAATTTCAACTATATTTTGTTTAGATTATTTAAACATTTTAAAGGTTACATTTTCAAATTAAAAACAAAAATATAATAAAATTTTGCTTTGCTAAATTTTTTTTTTCAAGTTCTTTTAAATCATTTTGTTTAGAACTGTTTTTAATTACTCTTTTACTATCGAAAAAAAATTCAGTCTTGATATTAATAAACTGTACTTAGTTTGACAAACGATTGTCTAAATGAGTAAAATCATGTAATGAAAATTAATATCTCCCTAGGAGTTCCATGCCTATTTGTTGTTAATTGTAAAAACTTATGCTTTTTGTATCTTCTTACACTATCATGCATGTATCACAATTAGGCTGCCAACTCTAGTTGAAGTACTCAAAGATAAGTTATTAAACAACAAACAACTTATTTTAACATACATTGTTAGATTTCTCATAATTAGGGTGAGTATGCAATTGATATTTTTTAATATAAAATATGCTTGATGGACTTATCTGTCATCAAGTTTAATAATAGTTGTAATACAGTGCTTATTCACACGTTGGGCAAGATTTTTCGGTTATGGTTAAGTTTAGGTGAGCACCAATATCAGGCTGAAATTATAGTACATTTGATGTCTTATTTAATCTTAATTATAATCTATTTAATTTTAATTAATTAAAATTTAATCTTAATTTTAGGCTGAAAATTTATCTTTTATAAATACACGAATAAAATTAAACTTATATATCATAAACTTAAATACTTAATTGCTTTTGTTTTACAATATAAACTAGTTATATCAAACAATAATTTATATTGATTATGAAATTATGTAAAACAAATTTATGAAATTGTAAAAAATGATTAAATATTTTATTTTATAATCTATTAATTTAGTTCTTTCTATGTATTTATATGGCTTGTTAAAAACAAAGTATAGTTATTTTTTAGCCTAAAATTATGCTTAAATAAGACATAATGTATTATATTTTCAGTTTGATATTGGTGCTCACCTAAAGTTAACCATAACAGATTTTTCTGTAAACATGTCCAGATAACTAAAAATCCGGATAACTACAAAAAATCAATTTTTTCATACAAATATAACTGCTGCATATAATGCAATGCATAATAAAAGTGCTATGGTAAAAACAAATACATAGTACATAATTGTGAGTAATATATAATAAAATGATAAATAATAAATTTTAAATTTTAGGTTTATTAATTTAACTTTTTTTGGTAGAAAAACATCAGACTTACTAACCCTCTGCAACAATATACATTTTTTGAGGGTCAAGCAAGTAAAATTCACCATTTGTAATTCAGCCTGCCCTAACTATCAATTTAAAAAAAAAGATTAGTTTTGTTTAAGAGAAAACACAAATTGAATATATCTTAAAAAAAATTATGGCAACTTATCTCTCTAAACAAAAAAATACTTTTTAATCAAAGAAACAAAAACAGACATAAAGAAAAACTTTTACGGGTTTAAAGTCAATTTAACAGCAACATATCACTCCTAACCAACTAGTTATTATTGGAAGTTTTTCTTTGACAAGAAAGAATAGACGTTTGATTTAGTTTTTTCACGTTTAACATTTGTATCAAACAAAGTTGTAGTGTTCAATATTGAAAATTTTTGAATTTTTGTGTGACCCAAACTGTCCGGATAAGTAAGCGTCGGAATAAGTGAAGTCCGGATAAGTGAATAAGCATTGTACCTGAAAAAACCTTGTATTTGACACAGGATTGCCACAAAGTCGGGAAATTAGAAAAACTAAAAAAAATTACAAAAAAAGTCAGGAAAAAATTGGGTTTTTTGAAAAAAAGTCAGATTTTGTCAATTTGAATTTACTAAATTCCTTATTTTTCAAAGCCTTCAAATGGTTAAAAACTAATTAAAAATCCTTTAAAGTCAGACTAAAATTGCAAAATTTTCCTAGAAACTTATAAAACTACTTAATTTCCAATAACTTCATCTGCTATAAATTAATAAAAATTTCTTTATAAAACTGCAAACTTTCCTATAAACATATTGAACAAGTACCCTACTTGAACAAGCAGTTTTTGTAAGCTTTTTAGTATTGATTATCTGTAGCAAGGACACTTCTATAGTGAAACTGTGATATATACAAAAAAGTTTATCTAACATATTTTTAGAAACAAAAAAGATTTTGTTTAAGTAAATAATTGAGGTAGCAAAATTAGAAGTAAAAATAAATCAGTGCAAAAAGAAAATAAATGAAGCCCACAAATTGTGGCTAGATTTAGAGAAAAGATTCTCTTTGACAAGTTTAGGGTCAGTAGATGAGAACCAATTAAATAAAATGAGGCAAATGGTTTTATCTGCCATGAAAATGAAGTGGGATGCAGACCAGATGAAGGAAACCATATCTTCATTAGATTAAGAGTTAGAAGTGCTAATAAAGAAATGGAGAAAATAGATTTCAGTACATATAAAAAAACAGTGTTTGATTAAGTTTATTATTAGTTTAGGGTTTTAATCGTAAAAGTTCCTTATATGTTGTTTTGTTTATAAATACATTTATGTTGGGAAATTCTAAAAAAATGTTTCATTTTTCAGACAATCTGTGTTTATAAGGTAATAATACAATTGCTGGTATAGCTGTTTATTGCAAATACATCAATCATACACAGATGGTTCAAGTGATATAATGGAAGTTTGATGATCGAATTCAGCAAAAAAAATCTGTTGTTTTATCCAGTATTTAAAATTAGATAGAAAGCTTTATATAGTTTCAAGTGTTAGATTATGTATTGTAGAATAAGTTTAAATTAAGATTTTGATTTAGAAAATTCAGGAAAAATCAGGAAATTTTTTTCAGCTTGATCTGTGGCAGCCCTGTTGACAATACAGGCAAAATACCTAAAATTTGAGAAATTTTGAAAAAATTGAATAAAAACCTTGAGTTCTGAACAAAAAAAAACTTAAGTAATTTAAAACAGTTTTTACATTTATAAGAATGAAATTTAGATAAGAAACAACATTCTATAATAATTTTTTTTTTGTATTATTAGAATTTTATTTATTATTAAACACATTTAAAGTGGCATTACAGTATTCTTTTCAATATTTTATACTATTTATGACAGTTTTTCAGTTTAGTTTAGTTTTATAACTAAGTATGGACAAAAAAATGTGTAATTTTTAAAATATGAAAGTTTTTTAATTTATAGCAACCTTGTACCACTCAATTATTTTAACTTTTTTATAGTTATGTGTTTTTATAGTCATCAGTACCCCTTTAAAGATTTTTTTAATGTTAGAAAAACATCAGGTTTTCCTGGAACTGTTTTGAGTTATTTTAAATTTCAAGCATGACAAAAAGGTGATATTAAACAGGGTGGTGACCATTTAACCTAGAATAATCTGGTATGAAAAATTTAGGCTAAAATAACCTAGACAAAATTTAATTTTGAATATTTTTTTCATGTTAAATAAAAGACTATATTAGATTAGATAAAATATAACTATCATAACAAAAATATAAAATATTTTGAAGAAATTTGTAAATATATTTTAACTAACATTTCTATGTTATCTTTTCAGTATCTTTAATTTATAGTATTTAATTCAATTTTAACCTTAACTTTAATTTTAGACTAAAAAGAGAGACAAAATTTGTACATTTAATAATCTGAAAGAAAACTAAAAAACCTGGAAGAATTTTTGTAAATCTAGAGTCCATCCTAATTAAAGTAGATTTCCACCACCTGTTTTAGTTTGATTTTTTTCATTTGGTTATAATATAAGACTAACTGAAAGCTGACCAATAGCGGTTAGGGCAGGGTTTCCCAAACTCATTATTATATATGTCCCTTGGTAAAATAGAAAAAGCCACATTACTAGTCAATTAACAATTTACTTTTTTTATTTTTGAATTCGTTTTTTAAACTGAGGCTGACTCAGGATACAATTTTTGATTTTTGAAAATTTCTGGAAATTTTTTTTTAGATTTTGGATGAGATTTTGTTGATTTAAATTCAAAATCTGGCTATTTTATAACAAATTTTGTTGGATAGCTTGATTTTTATTGATTTTGAAAATTTTTAAGTTTTTCGACAGACTAAAAAAAAATCTCAGGATAGTTTTTTTGACTCAAGGATAGGAAAACCTGAAAGCAGTAACATATATTTTTATATATTTATCTCTTTTTTCTTGAACAACAGACAAAAAAAAAGCTTAAAATACTTGATCCTATGACCTGGTGCATGAGGAACTTTTTGGTTATGAGTTGCACACCCCAGGTACTTTTTAACGTCTTGTCCAGACAAACACCAATTAAAATTGCTAGCTTTGAATCCCTGTTATACAGATGAAATAGTTTTAAGCAGTAAACAAAATTATAAATCAATTTATAAGCTTTCAAAACAATGAAAATAAATTGTTAGCTGAAAAATAAATTTTACTAGCTAAAATTTATTATGAACAACATTTTACAGATTTTAAAGTTAAACATTATACAGCAATAACAAATTGAAGTTTTTTATAAGCTGATTTAGTTGGTTTTTTGAAGTTACTGTCCATTTTTATTTATTATTCAATAGTTAATTATAATCGTATTTCACAGATCTGTAGTACTATGGTTAGTTTGTTACAAACTGATAGAGTAAGATATTTTGTATCTGAATCTAGACCTGACTATGAACCATTAGCTAAACTATATTTTTGTACATTTTGTGTAGGACTCAAGTGTAAAGATGATTTACAGCATGAGGTAAGAAAATTTATTAGCAATATTTAATTATTTATGATAATATTAACCTGTAATCGAAGTTTAAATCTAACAAAAATATAGTTTTTCAAATAACTAAATGAATAAAGCTGAATTATTCAATATTTACTTTTTATAATATATGTATAGTGTAGAAAATAGAGTATTTGTAGATATATCAAAGTGATCAGTATTTATGTAATAAAATTTTTTAAGAATTTTACAACTCAGAAGGATTGACCATATATACATAACATATAAACATACAAATAGTAAAAACAATGTTTAATAGTTTTTTTTTGCTTTTAGATTAAGTTTTTATTAATAATTTATTTGCCAGTGTAGAAATATACTGTATAATATTCAAATAAAATTTTATTATTATTGTAGAACTTGTAAATTACTTTTGTTTTTACTAGTCTTATTGAAATTTAATAAAAAGTATAAAATTAATAAATTTTTTAAGCTTGATTTTTATTTAAGATTGAATCTCATTTTTGTCCTCAAACACTCGACAGTTGGGCTTCTAATGATGTAGCTACTTTATCGAAGAAAAACAAGTTTGTTTTTACAATAAATACATTTTGTTCTATAAAACTTAATGTCATGAAAAGTATAGTTAACTCCAATTTATAATATTATTTTGCTATAGTTTCTTGTTAAATATTTACATTTTTGATTGCAATTTCAAAACTTTTTGATATTTTTATGATTACAAAAAAAAAAACAGCATATTTGACATAAAAACAAGTACAAAAATAATTAAAAAGTCAATATGCATTAAATATTATTTTTTTTAACTTTATTTTGATCAAGATGGTATATATTTTTATGTTATGTCAAATATTGTTGAAAATAAAGCATATTTATTAAATTTTAATTTATATTAGTTTTCTTATAACAAAATCTCATAATAGTTTAATAATGAGTTAGAAAGTCAAAACATTAAATTAAGAACAAACATGTGTTTAAAAATTATTCAGTTTTTAAAATTCTTGATTGTTAGTGCGTAAGACAACCAAAAAGGAATAGTTTTTTGCATAATTCGAACAGTATAAAATTTCATAAAACAATCAACAGTCGATCCAGTAATGCCTGGCACTGCCCAACATGCACTCAGTCCCTCACCGTGGCTTCTTACAACACTTCGCTGCCCTCTGCTGGTGATTCTAAAGCAACCAATAAGAAAAGCTATTATCAAACTTGCGGATACTGCAGGTGGAACACCAGAGAGGTTGGCATTCCTGATCGTGAATTTTGTTAGTTTTTTTTTTCAGTGTTTTGTAGTTGAAGTCTTGTAAGTGTTTTTTAAATGTAAAATACTACAGTCAACCAGAGGTTTTGTTTTTAGTTTAAAGAATTAAGCAAAGTTAAAAACGTAGTTTTATACTTTTTTCTGTTGCTTTTTTTCTTTTGTTTTATATTTTACAAGTGTGTAAATTTTGAGTAAAAATGTCTTTAAATATTAATTTGACAAAAATAATTACAGCTAGTCTTTCATGGACTGAAAAACAAAATTCAAATCAAAAACGAGTGAGTTTTGTATATAAACTTTAATCACAACTCTGTTTTATTTACTCCTGTAATTTTAATTTTTTAAACATAGATAAGTCATTTGATTGAACATTTCAAGTATATATCTCACAAAGAAGCTTTAGACAAAATGTCACTTGAGAAACTCTCACCGCATATGGCTGTTACAAAGCAGGTTTGCTGTTTATAAATATAATAATCAGTTACTATTATTGTATTTTTGCTTAGTTTTTAATCGGAGCAAAATTTTCTAGCAATCATGATAAAATTATACACTTGTATTTTAGAAAACAATTGAATGACACGACCGACAACTTTATAAAACATTTAAGTTTTTAATAATGCTTTAACTTGGTTGATTGCAATTAAGTAATTCAAGTATGGAAATAATTTTTTTTAAAGGTTTTTAGCTTTTTTCTTACCATCAGATGCAGCAAAGGTACTCAAAACTGGGCCAACACTCGCACAGCTACACGAGCAAGCAAATAAAAGAAAGCTTGTCATTGAAAGAAGTCAAACTGGAAGTTTCCAAAACACAGAGCGTTGACGAGGTTGAAAAGCTGCCTGAAGGAATTTTCGAACAAGAATTGGACATCACTAAAGGTAGGTTTCATTACTCATTTATTTAGAGGTGTTTATTCTTGTTACAGTAACAACAGTTTTACGTATATTTAAAACTTTATTTTATCATTATGTGGCTAAAAATTCAAGTTTTGCTCTTAACATTAATAATAATTTTTGTTTACCATAGTGCAGCGATTCTTAACCTGTGTAAATTGCTTTGTTTTAGGGGGTAAATTTTCTTGATTACAAGTTATGTAAATTATTTTTTTTGATTTCTAATTAATTATTTAATTGTAATTATTTTTTAGTTAAATAAACTCTTTATATTTTTATGTTTTTTTGTATTTAATAAGCTTAAGGTTCAAAAAATCTAGTTTTTTTTCCTCAAAGCTAATCTGTTTTATATATTAGGGATAAGTTTGATAATTACTTTTCATAAAAGGGCAAATCATGAGAAAAAGTTTAAGAACTGCTGCTATAGTGTATAAGTTGTACAGAGTAATTTTATTTGTACAGATAACCTTTATATTATGCACAAATATTTACATTTATCACACACAAACCATAAAAAGCTTCTTGATATTTTTATAAATTATTTAAACTTAACTACTTGAATAAATTAAGTTTATTAAAACTACAAACAAAGCTTAAACTTTATACTAACATGCTCAGATGTTTAAAAGCAAATAGTTGAAAATGCTAAGTATTTTTTGCTCTAATAACAAAAAGAAGCAAATTATGATAGTGTTCATCTGTAATTAAGTATTGAAACCAAAAGTATAAAATCGTTTACGCAAGTGTTCAAATGTTACTTTAAGATATACTTTTGTGTAGTTGATGTTTCAAAGTACTTTTGAACATGTTCACAGTTACAACCATCGAGCAACAGCACGGGTATCCCGTCAGCCAGCCAACTGAAATAGGTGATTTGAACCCGTACCCGATGATTGCCTTCACAAAACACTCTCTCCGCTGCAAGGTATATTGCCACTAGGTGTTATCAAACTCTTGTGCTTGTATATCTTCATTCTTATTGTGTATAGTTTTTAGTTTTTTTTTCTGATGTTTATGATCAGCAGTTTTTAATTTTATTTAAAAAAACCATAATCTTATCTTCGCCAAAAAAATTAAAAACGATGAATACTATGTGATACATAGTATGCAAACGTACTAGCAAATGAGCTTCGTAAATATACAAGGTTGTTGTACTGTTATTAAATATATTAGCAAGCGAGTGTTGTATTTACACAGCAGATAGTTAGAAAAACTCTGGTGCTTGATTGAATACAAAAGTGTTTTCCTTAAAATATCATCTTTGCCTCATAACAGCAAAATATTGGTAAATGCATTGGGCAGTTTAATCTTTTTGTACTTTAAATTCTTCTATAGATTACAATGCATTTCTTTAAATTATTTTTGACAGTTAAGTTAAGTAGATTTAAATGTGAGACCTGTTTACATATAATTACAACCAAGTTGAAATATGGTTTAACTTTAGCATATTAGCGTAGATTTAGTTTAAAGCATTTATTAGTTTTGTCATTAGTACACTATGTTGTGATTTTTAGAGTATTTCTAAAAGTACCAGTTTTCCACTTATTAAAGTTACCTTAAAAATCAAAACCACTTGCTTTTCCAACTTACTTTCACATATTATTATTTTTAAATAATATTTTATTATTTATCCACACGTTAATTTCAACTGAAGGGGTGCGAGCACAACCTGATCAAGTCGGACTACAACCCGACGCTGTGCAAGTTCAAAATTCACAACATCGCGCTCAAGTTCGTCCCCGAAATTCGCCTCAACAGGAAAGTCCCTCAACTGAAAGCGGGCGTGAGGCAGATGGTGCAGCTGACGGTGATAAACCCGACGAACAGGCTCATCAGCATCAGCTTGGCCGCCTCCGACTGCAAGCTCGCGAACTCCACAGTTAGTTGTTGTTACGGTTGTGTTTGAAAGATGTAGCTGTTTATATATATATTGGAGTTATACAATAAATACTTATTACTATTGTCAACTTAACACACACTTTTATTTCATAATGTTTGCATAGCCGTGCACATTTTTTGTTCTCATATATCTACTAAATTTAAATTTATCACTGCAACAAATATGTACGAAACTAAAATAAAACATAGCTATTTGCGATATTAAAGCATACTTAATCATAAAAGGTGGAAGTGTCGAGCGAAGAGCTGAAGATAAATAAGACGGACGAAACGGCTGAGTTCACTGTCGTCGAAGACCTGATTGACTCTCTCTCTCAACATGATAACAAAGAGTTAGTTTATACAATTTGTTTATAATTTAACTTAGCAGTTTTTGTATCAAAGTATTTTTTACCCCAAGTATGTAATGCATACATTTTTATTATTTTATTCATTAAAAATAAGTTATAGTGTACTTATAGTTTTAGTCTCAATTGTTTTTATTGAAACACTAGTTTTTTTTATTTCGCTTACAAGTTTTAAAATTTAAACTAAAAAAAAATTGTTAGTTTTTTTTCATTTTAAAGTTTTAAGTATAATTTTTTGACAGTTTTTTCACCAGTTAATTTGCTTGATTTTATGCTGTTAAGAAATTTTAAAACAACATATATTCCTATAAAATCTCAGTGTTTATAAGAATAGTATTTATTTACTTAAATGTAAAAAGCAAATGTAAAAATAAGAAATATAAAATTCAGCAGCTCCGTCTTTAAATATTTTAGATACAATCTTTTTAGTGATATAAAGTAAATGTTGCTAACTAGAATTATTTAAAACTTAACGTTTTTTTTTTGAGAAATCTTCTTCACAAAGTCTCTTGAAATAATTTATTTTAAAAAAAAGTTAAGTAATTTTCTACACGATACTAACAAATAAATTTAACCAAGAACAACTTAAGTTGATAAAATTTTTGTATCATAACCAAACAACAGAGTGGTGCTGAACCGCGACGGAAACCGAATCGTCATCGCGTGCCACGTCACTCCTTCGCCGCGCCTGACTGCCAACGAGATGGTGACGTCATCGCTCCTTATGACGTACCAGTACGAGCAAGCGAACAGCTCCTTTCTCAGCAAGTCGCAACCGGCAAAACCCCCCACAGTGAAAAACCTAACCTACGAGGTTCTCGTCGACATCGGAAGGATTTCGGAGTAGGTGGTCAGGTTTAATATGTTATAATAAGTCAAGTAAGACAAACAAAAATACTCTGAAACTTTTGTTGCAATTTTTTATTATCAACCAAAATAACACATTGAAATTTTGTTATGATTTCTATTTAAAATTTATGTTTAATTTTTAAAGTCAACAATTTTCAGAGAATTAAAGTTCTAAGTAGCTCAGACTTGTAGCCATTTTCGTTGTAATGTTTGCAAGATGCAATAAGTTAGTCAAAAAAATTCTTCTTCTTTTTCTTAAAAATTTATGGTTGTTTTTTGAAGTATTTTTACAGTTCAAATTTTTAGTTTTACTAACAGTAAAAATTTATATTGTTTTTTACTAAAAAAAGATCTTCTTGTTTTTATTAAAAATTTGTTGAAAGTTTTCGGAAGTATATTTACAGTTCAAATTTTTAGTTTTACTAATAACAAAATTTACATTGTTTCTTTTATTAAAAAATTCTTCTTGTTTTTAATAATAGTTTGTTTGTAGTTTTTAGAAATATATATACAGTTCAAATGTTTAGTTTTGCAAAAAAAAAAGATTTTAACACTTTTACTTTGTGTTATTAACCTTTTTTAGAACTTTTATGTAATTTTTTTTTACATTTTAGTTTCAAATTTTCTAATCAAAAACAGCTTTATAAAATTTACATTATATAATTTTTTCCTTTTTCCAAATATATCAATAAAATATAATGAACAGGCATTACCAACATTTTTTTCTCATTTATACATTTTAGATTTTAATTTTGTAGTTAAATCCTCGACCTTAAAAAGTTATCTGAATTTTGATCGTTGTTGATTTTGTATGAGACAGTCTTTAGTAGTAGTTTAGTTATTTTATAGAAATTTGGATTGAACTTAAGTAAATTGTGTAAAATGCTTCATCCTTTTCTATTAGTGTTAAAAGTTTTATTGTTTTTAGCTTGACTTATACAACTAATGTTTATGGTGTAACTAAATCTTGTTTTACTTTTGAACGTTGTTTAAAAACTTTGCTGTTTATGTTTAGCATGTGTTATTATCATAGTTTATGATTGTAACAACCTAATAAAGTAGCTATGTGTTAAACCTATAATTTATAGCTTATATTGTGGTTGAAAACTTTGTTTTTAAAAGCTGTATTTTTTATATTGATATAGAATATAAAGTATATTGAAAAAAGAATAAAATGATTTTTTTTAAAGGCAGTTCAAAAATTAAATGATAAATTTTATAGGTTTTTCAGTATTTTATATTACTTATATTTTACTAATATTTGTTTTTAATATACTTTTATACTGATATATCTAAAACATTAAAATTTATAGACTACTTGAAATTGTACTTTTACATTACGAATAATAATATGTTGTTTTAAGTATACAAAAATTGTTATTTTATACCAGTTTTTTAGACTATAAAAACTACTTTTTACTTGTTATTTAAAAATGATTTTATTACTTTAACCATACATCGTAATATTATTAATAGTATAAGCTCTTAAGTTTAAGAATAATAAAACATATAATTATGCTTATGATTATAATTAGACTTAAGTCATCATTTTTTGACATGATTTCTAAAAAATTTCGCTTTTGCAATTCATCTTTTTTCAGGGTCTAATTGAGTTTTTTAAATAAACTAAAATATTTCAAGTTTTTGTTTATGAATCTCAAATCGATTGAATTAAGACTTTAATTTAGAAAAGTCAGATTTTTTTTTCAGCTTTATCTGTAGCAACCCTGACCAAGACTTTAACTAATATAAACTACATAGATAAGTTGTATTGATTGAGTTATACTTATTGAGTTATGGCCCTTAAACTTTTTTAAGAGTTTGAATTTTCCGAATCTAAATAGTCGTGCACCCTCCATACATTTAACGCAAAAATGTTGACAAAATTAAAGCTTTTATCACTATAAAGCATGTATAAGTTTAAGAAATTTGTTTGAAGTAAAGAACATTTTTATGTCAAAAATTAAATTAATCTCTACTCATTTTCCTGCAAATTATAATAATGTGGGCAGCAAAATACGTTACCAGATATTAACATCTTCATTTTTTATGTTTTCTACAAGGTTGCCACTTTACCTGGAATTTGACAATTTAAGCAAAAATAACCTGGAATTAAAAAAATCACTAAAAAAACTGAAATTATAACAATATTCACATGTTCAGTAGTAAAATTTCGATTTGACTCAAAAATTCTATCATATAAATAAAAAATGTTTGTCATTATCAAAAAATTTTTATTCAAAAACATATTTAAAGTAGCTTAAAAGTCTTTTTTTTATACATACTATTTAACACAGTTTCTTACCTAAAACTTAACATTAAAATAAAAATACACCCAAAAATGTGTACTTTTAAAAACCTGGAAGAAACTTGGTAAAACCTGGAAAACATTTGTAAAAAAACGAAGAACAACCCAGTTTCTAGCTTGTTAACTTTTTAATTGGATAGTTTTTGTTACAATAAACATCTGCAGCCGATTGCGATTGTTAAAAAGAGTTATCTACAAAACATGGAAAAAATCTGGAAATCATTTTTAAAAGACCTTTGGCAACCCTGCATATAAAAAGTTTTTATATAAAAAATTCGGTATTGGTAATAAAATACTGGTAAGTCAATGTTTAAGAAAAAGAGAATCTTAAAATGTTTATAGGTTAAGTATGTAAAATGTTTCTGCAAGAATCAAAATTCAACTTTTTTTCAATTATTTGTTTATAGTCCAAATTTACTTAACTCTTCTTTTCCCCCAATATAATTAGGTTTTGGCCACTAATTACCGAGTTAAATTACATAATTTTCACAATTGTTTTATAAAAAAGAAAATGAATATAAAAAAATATTGAGAATAACAATTAAATAATTGTTAATATAAATAAACCCGGTAAAAAGCAAGTAAGAATTTTATAGAGAATTATTGAACTTATAGATTAAAATTAATAAATTGAAATGTTTTATAAACTACAATGACATGACAAAATATACCTGTAGTTTAAAACTATTACAATACAAAGTACCATTTAATCTTTGTAAACATTTTCATTAAATCTTAGAGATCAATTTATTTTAAATTGCCTGTTAAGCATTACAAGTTGTGACAAAATTATAGAAATTTCTCAATTCATTTTGACCTCAAACAATCAATTAACCTATGCAGTTCATATATCAACAAAAAGCTTTAGTAGAATTTTTAAAACAACACTTAAAAATCTTTGACTTAAACTCTCCTTGTGTCTAAAGTACATTGCCTTTTTTCTGATCGTTAATCATGCCTTTAATTGCAATACTGCTTGTATATTTACATTATTAAAATAATTCAGACTGCTTTTGAATTAGTTTCGTATTTATCTCTATAATAAACTTTCACTCAGTATAAAATAATTTATGACGTAGTCAGTTGATTGTCGTTCATCTAATCCAGTTTTCCCAAAGTGGGCGATATCGCCCCCCTGGGGGCGATTTTAGTAAGTCGGGGGACGATAATAAGTAAGGGGGCGATAACTAGTAAGGGGGCAATTTTAAAATTTTGGGCTGTCATAAAATTTTTACTTTTTATCTTGCTATGTTACTAATTTTAGCTTGCTATTAAATATTTGACCCTGAGCTAAAACTTAAACAAAAAAATTAATTTTGCTTATGTAAAATATAGAGAAAAAAATCAAGTACTTATGACTTCTACATTCAAGTAAATTACATATTTTCATTTATATGTTTTCTAATTTGACAATACATAGATCATAGACGATCGGAATCCCTCACACCACTTTATAACCTGACATATAAGTTATTTGGGATCATAAATGGTTTGTAAAAATCTTTGTTATCTATTATCAACTATCACCTCATGATATTTCCAATTTGTTTTTTGAAAAGTCACTAAGTTAGACTAAGAAATTAAACTATACAGAGTTGCTAATTTACCTAGAAACCTGAAAAAACCTGGAATTTGACAATTTAGACAAAAAAAACCTCAAAAATCAGGATTTTTTAACAATTTCAACATATTATATAGTAAAATTTTATTTGACACAAAATAGCTATCATTTAAATAAAAATATGGATCCCTCCAAGGCAGATCTTTTTGAAGTAAACGACTTACAGGAAACCTTCTCAGACTTACAATTTGGTTTAAACCTTTAACTTAAAGTAAATTTTTCCAAAGAACGATATGAAAGCTTTTGGACTTAACAAAAAAATAGGCAAAGTATCCAATCATTTGAGAGGAATTTAGATTGTTGTTTATAGTTTTTCCTTCTAGCTATGTTGTTGAAAAAAATTTCAGTTCATTATCAACATCTTGAGCAAAATTCTAATCTAGATATTTGTAAAGGAGGCTTTATTTTACTGATTAAGAATCAGATTAGAAAAACTTGCAAGCAGTCATGAACCTCATCCTTAACATTATATTAGACTTCAGTAGCAGACATTATTTTATGAAAGTTTTTTTTTTTTTTTTGATCTTTTAAAATACTTCTTATTTAACCTGGTTTGTGTTGTATTTAAGTAGTCTTTTTATAATAAAAAAAATATTAAGTTATTTATTCTACAACAGGTTTGCATAATGCCTAATAAGTATTAATTACGATAGACTTCCTCTTGAGTTCGCACTTTTTACCCAAAAAAAATGCAAATTTATATTTTCTTAAATTTAACTTCAATAAAGTCTATTACTAACTTAGTATTAATAAAACAAAAAATACATAATATTTAATATCTTATATAGATCTATTTTTTTTAATGAATGTTTGTTTTAGTTGATTTCATGTTTATTCATAACGTTATTGCATATAACATATTTAAATTTATCATTTTGTAAAAAAAAAATGGTAATAATTTTTGAGTTTGCCTTTTTTGATTTTGTTCAAAGTACGATTTCAAGCGGAAGTCTACTGTATTTATTAAATGCTTTATGTTTTAAATCTGTTAATAGTTTTATTTTGCCTGGTTAATTTTGTAGTTTATATTTGTCGTTTTACATTACACAAAAAGTTTTTATAGCATAGTGATTAAAATATTTGTTTAAAAAATATTTATTGGACAGATTTTTGTTACTTGTTTAATCTGTATAAATAAAAAAATTTAAATAACCATTAAAGTTTTTATCTCAAATTTTTATTTTTGGTTTTATAAGAGTATAGATTTGAAGTCTCTATTTGAAATGACTTCAAGTTTTTCATTTAAAAGATTCTTAAACTCAAATTTATTTTCTAACTAGATTTATTATTTTTAAATAATCTATATGTTAAGGAATTTTAAAATATTAATACAACTGTTTTTTTTATCTTAATTTTTAATATATTAGCAATTAGAATGTGTTGTTTATTTTAGCAGTTCAACACTAGCTTTTGGTTTTTCACTACTTCTGGTAAATTATTATAGACTTATAACTAACGGCTTTATTAAGTTACTTAGTATTAACTTCTTAATGTCCGAAATTCGTTAGATAAGAGATTATTAAAATGTCAGGTTTCAGTTAAGATTTCAGATGGATAACGTACGGTTAAGATCCATTCAAATTTCGAATCGCTAAATAACTTAAAAACTACTTCTGCAAAATAAACAACATTTTTTTTTTGTTACTTAATCTTTTATTATACATTTTCAATTTGGTTTTCAGTTCACAAAAGTATTTCCAAGATCACAATAATACTAAATTATTTTATTACAATTTTGCTCGAGTTTTTTAATTTTCTTATATGTTATTTTATTAAATTATGCAGCCCGCAATTTAATTTTTTTTACCGATTTGAAACTAGAAAAGATTTTTTAGTAAATATGAATTGCTGATTACAAAAGTTGTTTACCACTACTATAAAAGTTTCATTAGTTTCAAAACAACTCATATTTAAACAGAATTGATTACAGATTATACAAGGCTTTTTGGTAATTAAGTATTTTAATACACTTTACTGGGCGTATAAGAACAAAAACTGTAAATAATTTTTAATCCCTGTAAATTACTTTGAACACAGTCCAAAAGTGCGTGCATAAGAAGTACTAGACTAAATTCCGTTTCGAATACAATTTTTTTGGCTCAATAGTGCGTATTCAAGGGAAAAAAAATACTTTATAAAATCATGGGGGGCTATTTTTTTAAATTTCTGGAAAGGGGGCGATTTATTAAAGGAGTTTGGGAAACCCTGATCTAATCTGAACAGAAACGAGGCGGAGAAGTTTTTAAAGTTCCTTACCAGCTTCAAGACTAGTGTCTCGGGGTAGAGACGTTGGTCAACTATATCTAAAATCTCTATTGATAGTGATGCCAAAATATTTATAAGATATAAGTAATTTCATTAATTTTTTTAAGTCAAAATTTAAACAAATTTTATACAGTATATGATTGGTAACTGAAAACCTTAAAATTATGAACAATATAATTTTTATTTACTACTAGATTTAAACTAACGAGTAGAAAACAATACAAAATTCAAAGCAAACATATTTGAACAATAGTCAATGATAGAAAAGACATATAAAACAAGTGTCACCGTCAAGTATTCTCATGTAAAAATATATAGAATTTGAAGAAAAATCATTGAATTGTTTTTTACATAGTTTTTAAAGTAATAAAAAACATTAAATCAATTGAAAACACATCTGTTTTCAAGTATATTTTGTTTTAGCTCAATTTTTTCCTTAAATATAATTTTTATGGATACTTTATCTTTTAAACTGATTAGTTAGATAATTATTTAGTTACCTAACGAGGGGTTCCAGTTTGCTAGTTTTACTAAAAATAACTCGTAAAATTATGCATAAATACAATTTACATTAAAAAATATTTTAATGAAATATACTGTGGTGTACATGAGATTGATATTTAATAGATTAATTAAACTCTATATGTTTGTCACGAACTTTTTTTGAAAATAATTGAAAAAAAATTTAATACATAAAATTGTCTATAAATAATTACGTTCATATTTTTTCTAAACAATGTTTTATTAAGAAAATTAACAAGATATCTTTCAAATAATTCTTTTTACATACAAAAATTATTTTTTTTATCTCGATAAAAAAATTTGACTAAAATAACAAAAGCTGTATGCAAACTAAATTCCCGATTAATTTTTTCACTTTTTAATGACGTTTTTAGGTATTTTGAATTTAAGTTTCCTTTAAAACAGTTTATCAAATTGAGGTGCTTTGAAAAATACTTTTTCAATCAATAACTAATTTATTGACAATAAATATAATACTTTTAAGCTTTTTAAACAATTGTTTTTCCGTGTACAAAACAATTACTTTTAATTTTTTTTTAGATAAAACTAAAACTCTGTTTTTGAAATTCAATCCTAAATAGTAACGAAACAGAATTCTTTAGTGGAATAACTTTTTCACAATTTTAAAGACTAAACAACAATAAAAATATTTATTCTTTAATATCATTGTTCAAATTTTCTACTAAATATACTTTATACAAAAACAAAAATTACATTACGTTTTTTACATACTTTTTATATAAATTCACACAGAGTAAAAACTTGTTGTGTTGGTGTTTCAAATTAACAAAATTTTTTAATAATTAACGAAAACTTTCCTTACTTCATTAGTTGTTTTTTCGCTAAAAAGCACATCGAGGACAAAAATATTTGCTTTAAATTTGATGATCCCTCGTATTAAACTTACTAATTATTTTGTTTAAAAGTTTAAGTCTATAATTGGATTTAAAGTTTTTATGTCATTATGCTTCCAAAAATTTTAAATAATTAAAAAATTATAGCTTACATTTTTTTAAATTTTAAATCAAAAAATTTAAACTTATGCTAGTACACATATCTACTTTACTAAGACTTTAATTTGAAATTAACTAGGTTTATTTTAGACTAATACTTTAGTAAAGAACAATGCTTTATTTAGTAACCACTTGTAAATTACAATTCATAACTTTAACCTACATATCTAATCAAATTCTATAGTAAATATCAGCCATTTTTGAAGTTTTAAGTTCTTTGAAGGTGCTAAAACTAACGAGGGTATATGCTTGATTACATATTGATATTGGCCTGATTATAAGTGACTATAAGGCTTTAATATATACCGCATTGCCCTAAGTTAGTCCTTAAACTAATTTCTTTATTTAATCTAATAGGTTCGTTAAGTATTTATTTGACTTATACTATTATTTAAACTGAAATCGAGTCTGTGAGTAAAAAAAGTATTTTACAATGAATAAATGTGAGTAGAAAGTAACAATAACCTAATACATAATAATAACAAATTATAACAAGTTATAACTAACAAATCACCAAAAATGCTACCATAGCTTAATAGGCTAACCTTCAACAAATTTAACCTCGTCATTCTTACGTCAAATGACGAGCGAAAATCTTGGCAGCCCTAAATAAGAGCAACAGTCAATAAAAGTGAGCCAAACTAAAGCAAAGCTTGCGCTTTTAAGTGAATTAGGTTCTCTCAAAAAGGGAAAAATGCAAATAGCATTACACTGCTATCTTATCAAAAATTCAAAACTAATTAGAAATTGATTTAAATAGATTATTTATGACTATTTTATATTTAAAAACTTTGAATTTCTTTAATAACTTATATGAAAAACATTACTTAGATAAATCGCAACATAACCTCGTAAACAATCAAGTTATTAATTAAATCATTAATCAACATAAATATCGGCGAAAGTCTGCAGAGTAGAAGCCTAGACTTTTGTAAGCCGTGAGACTAGCTCAAGTTTTACAATCATCAGACCTCCAGCCCTCAGTAGACTGAGACCGGTTTCATCTTTAATAAGATTTTTTAGTCAGTTGCAACCGAAAAATTAGCAGTGGACAATCTACAAACGGTTTATGAAGCTTTTACATAAACCAACCGTTTGCTGGTATCGATCGGTGATGTCAGCATTGTATTTTGCCGTGCAACGTTTAAGACATTGTCTAATAAGCAAGACAGCTGGTACGCTCGTATTAAATACGATCAGCGAAAGTCTGCAGAGAAGAAGCCTGGACTTTTTTACTTTTTTTGCTGTGATACAAGCTTAAGTTTAATAAACGGTTGATCATATCAATTCGATCATTAGACCATAAGCCTTTGGTAGACTGAGACAAATCATTAATAACATTTTTAAAAAGCCTTAATATATAACAACGTTGTACGTACACAAAAACCTAATTCTTTTTTAATAATAAATCTATAGAAATCTTAACTAACCAATATGTAACATTAAATATGCTTATATACATTAAACAAACTTTGACTTGTATGGTTATAAAAATGATTTATTTATTTGTTTCTAAAATTAAAAACAGATTTAAATGAAAGCTTTTCTATGTATTATAGGTATTTTAAAACCGTTAAAACACTTCAAATGTTGTTCAAGCGTCCTTATACTTTTATATGGTTTATTTTATACTTAAAATAGTAAACTAAATTTATTCACAAAACTATAAAATTAGTTTCTTACCAAATATAAACGAAAATCGTAAAGTTTCATTTTTTGCTTGAGTTTTAAGGCAAGTACACAAAAATAATTTTTAGTTAACAGACAAGTTTGTAATATATAAAAGCTTTTTAAAAGAAAAATGTTTAATGCTTGCTAATGTGCATAGTTTTATAAGCACTGATCTTTATAATAAATTTTCAAATGTAAAGTTTGTTAAGACTTATAGGAAATTAGACTTTTTTATATATATATATATTAAGCTGCAAGCTATTGTTATAGATTTTCTTGTTTTAATGCATGCAAGAAAACTGATGATTTGTAAGGCTGCTCTCATAGAATTGTGTTTTTATTATTTAAACAAAATATAGTGCTAAAACAAACCTTCTTTAGTTTAATTAGTCATGCTTTAAGCATTTTTACTAAAACTAATAAACAGCTGTCACCAACCAGCTTTTGAAAATTTTAAAGATATTATTTACAGTTAATAAAAAACAGTCTCAGAAAATTAACTTGAATTTATTAAATATCAGTATAAATTAGGGTTTCCAAAAGTTATTTTTTTAGTCACCTACTTGGAAGAAACCTGAAAGATAAATGTTCATTTGGTTAGAAAAGCGTGTATGTTACATCATATATAATTTTCCCTGCCTCAAAAGTCCACAAAGTTATAAAAACTTTAAACTAGGAATGGTAGCATCTTAGAAATGAATATTGCCATCATTACGAACAGTGTTGTAGCAAATCTTACTGAAGTAAGTTACTACATACTATGTGAGTAGACCGTGAAATCAAACTTGATTTTTTATATAAAATTTAACTTCTAATAAGTATCTATTTACTAAAATTTTTTATAATTTTTTTTTTTGTAAAAAAGGCAGTTTCTTTATAAAATTTAATGACACCTAACCTATAACAAAAATATTATAATTTCGTTTCAACCTTTTAGTTTAGCGTTTCCCGCCTCAATTTTGTAGTGTTAGGTAAGGGAATTTTTATTTTTAAATATAATTTAAAGTAAAAATGAATCTTTATTTTGTTTATTTTGAAACTGTTTAGATGTTTTAATTATACTTTTATGCTTGAGTGGTTCCTTTTTTTTTGTTTATTTCTTTTTGAAAGTAGATAAAATAGGTGATGTATTCAAAATTGACATTAAACTGTATATATCAAGAAAAAAACATCAGCAAAAGTCTAAACATCAGAAGCCTAGACTCTTGTTTGTTTGAGACAAGCTCAAGTTTAACAAAGGGTTGATCACAACCAAAAAAAAAATGTTTAGGTTGTGGTTGACTGATGAGTCCTAATGAGCACGAAACTGGTCTCAGTCTACCAAAGTTTGTGATCTGATTATCAAATTGGCATGATCAACCTTTTTTTAAACTGTATATAAATATTTTTTGTTACTATTGATGTTTTCAGTAATTTATTTAGATTTATTATTATAATAAAACAAGCTTAAGTTTTTCAATTTTTCTTACTTTAATAATAAATGTAATTATTACTTGTCTATGTTTTTATTAATTACCTAGAAAGTATTAAAGTTATTTTTGATAAGGAGTTATATTAATTCTTAAACTTAAATGAAAATTGTTTATTGAATAACAAAAAAAGTGCTCAAAAATTTTCATGGTTGCCACACAGTCAGGATACTTAGGACATTTTGAATTTTTAAATCTTAAGATAATTCAGGACATCTTGAACTAGATTTTTAAGTTTAAGCCTACTCATGATAGTTTTATTTTCATTTGTTTTTTATGTTGAAAAAACATCAGTCTCAAACTCTACTCCTTGCAACAATAAGTGTTTTCTGAAGAAAAGCTATTGTTTTTCATCATGCTTATATTTAGTTGCCCCATTAACATCTAATTTTTAATCATTGAAAAATAAAATAAACAATAAAAATCTTTTAAATGAATAAAAAACCCTTGGTGACATACCATTTTGAGAACACTCACAAGACTGAAATCTCAGCATTAAAAGCCACAAAGTGTGCGAAAATTGTGAAGCTCAAATCTCCAAGCAAAAGTTAACAAGCTAACAAAAAAATCACACAATCAATCCAATCATAAGATTACTGTCACCAGAGTGTACTTAAGAGGAAGGTAAAAGTCAGGCTAAATTAGTCAAAATCTTTAAAATTCATACACAATTTACAAAATTTTGCGTGGCAACCCTGGTAAAGCAAGTGAAAAAAAAAGAAGTAATTAAGTTATATATAATAAAAAAATGTATATATATATATATAGCTAAGAAATAAAATACATCAAACTAGAAAACTGCAAAAAAAAAATAATCATGCACACCCATACAAGTTATTTTTCCTTATAAACTAGGGGTAGGGAGTACAGCACATTTTTTGGTCATGTTGTAAAATCCATATGAGGAGTCTTGATTTGGATGTGTTTTGGTATCATTAAAAAGAATTAAAAAAAAAAAATTAAAAATATTCTTAAAGAAAAAAACTGCACCCCAAAAAACTGATCTGGACCCCAAAAATCACATAATTTTTGATTTTTTGACTTAAATAGTAATAAAGTCACTCATACACGTCCTAGACTTATATTTTATATCTTAAATTAAAGCTAATAATTATAGGCATACACTTAATGACATTTCAACTGCTTTTGGAATATTATGACGTCATAATCACACAAAATATGTAAATTTTATCTGTAAAATGGTGCTTTTTGAAAAATTAAGAAGCATAGCTGGTTGTCTAATCTAATTAAAACAAAATATTTTAAAATAAAATTTTGTAGATATACTTACTTACTTTTAAAATTTAGGTGATGTTGTATGTATATTAATGGGATATTTGATGTCATAATACATTTAGCTATAAGTATTTAAAAATAACCTAAGAATGTTATTCAATTTGCATTACAACAACATAACGAAATACAAAAAAGTTATAATTTATTATAAGCAACATAATGTTGTATGGCAGTAAACATTAAGTTAATGATTGCAAAATAAATAGAGACTAGTATAATAAAGAAATAAAAAACATTGCATAATAAAACGAACATTGCACTGTATCATTTAGTATTAACACTTAAGATTACTGCAAAATGACTGATACTTTTAAAATTACTAGTATAAAATAACTGTCAAATGATTGATAAAAATCTAACTGACTATATGTACATAATACTCATAAAAATACATAAAAACTACTTTTTAACTTTATGTAAAAGACATCTGTTCTACTATTAAATCTATTTGGACATGGTTTCTCAGTGAAAAAGTAATAGATATTTCATTAGAAACATCCCATTCCCCATCAACTTTACAATCAAGAATAGAATCTAAATGCAAGTTTAGCAAATCACGTTTAGGTGGGTGTTTCCACTTCGAATTTCTTCTGTCTTGAACTCTCATGAGGTAGCCCATCTTATAAGTCCCATCATCATTTTTACCTTCACACATAGCAATATACCATGTGTCTGATGACCCTTCACTAACTAATGTGACATAAAAAATCCCTTCCATAATATCTTCATTTTTTTCTTTCTGTATATTGGGGGAAGAACCCCCTACAATTAATGATGCATCAGTGTTTGTTGGTAAAGAACATAGAGAGCACTCATCATCTTCTGCAACAAGAGCACATAAGTTTAGAAGTCTTTCTTCGTGAGTATTACCATTAACTTTAAAAAGTTCTGGATTGTATAACACTTCAGATTTGTGAGACTCTCTAAAGTATATTAACTCATTACGAACAATAACTTCATTTCGATCAGGATGAGATTTTAAAATAGAACGCAGCTCTTCCACGCTCACTACAGGCCCACCCCAACTTTTACACAGTTTGAGACGTTTCTGCACATATTGATCCCTTTTTTTCCCTTTTTCAATTTTTTCCTTTATCTGTTTGAGCTTTAAATTTTTTTGATCTGCTACCCACCTTTGCTCCATCTCATTCGGAAATTGAACAACTTTATTAAATTTGTTTTCATGTTTAGTTTGAAAAGAATCAGATATAAGTAATGTACAGTCATTTCTTATCCCTTTTGCTGTGAATTGTTGGTTCCTAAACTTTGCCACTGCTGCTCGCCTTCCAAAACCAGCAAGGTGTCTTTCAGATTCCAAGTTGTTTGTTGGGAGTCCAACCAGTTCTTCATTACTCAATAGGTTGAGCTCAGTAGCACGTGGTTGATTTAACAAACAAAACTTTCCAAAACCATATTCTCTACCTGTTTGGCAATCAAAAACTTGAGTGGCATGGAGACACATCTTCTTAAGAATTTTACAACATATCTCAGAAGTTGGGTTTAACAATTTAATATGTGGATAATGTACAACATAGGCATCCAAAGTATTCATTATTCCATTGCTGAGATCTTCGTATAGTTTAGGAAATACTTTGAGAAGGTCTTGATGAGAGCTAACCTCAACAAAGTGTAAAAAGTTTGAGAGTGTTTTTTATATCTTTATCAACAAACAATTGAAATGACTTAGTAATATCTTTCTGGTTGATTGACTTCAGAATTTGTCATTCAAAATCATAGAAACTAAAAGTAAAACCAGCAGAAGAAATTGCTTTTTATAATAGAAAAAATTCAATTTTACAGACAAAATTTGCATATTTTGTGTAATTTTGACGTCATGATATATCAAAAGCAGTTGAAATGTCATTAAAGGTATGCTTATAATTATTAGCTTTCATTTAAGATATAATATATAAGTCTAGGACATGTATGAGTGACTTTATTACTATTTAAGTCAAAAAATCAAAAATTAAGTGATTTTTGGGGTCTAGATCAGTTTTTTGGGGTGCAGTTTTTTTTTTTAGAAATTTTTTAAATTTTTTTTTTAAATTCTCTTAATTAGACCAAAACACATCCAAATCAAGACTCTTCATGTGTCTAGCAAATATCACCCAAGTACTCCCTACCCCTATATAAACAGCCCAAAACTACCTAATCATAAATTAGAATAATCACATTTGAAACTGACATATATTTAAATTAATAGATGGCAAATGTCAACTAAAAACAATAAAGCAATCTTCACGTAACACAATTTTCACAATAAAGCATGCTAAACTTACTCACTATGCTGCCTCATCAAGAATTTTTTTAAATGTGTTTAAACTGATCCTTTATAAGGACTTTATAAGTTTTCTGGAACACTAGACCACAACTCAAGAAGCAAATACCTTAAGGAATTTAGACCAAGCCATGTTATAGGCCTTTCAACTACAAAGTTATTAATTTTAAATGTCTGGTATTGTGTGAATGAACCATACTTACTGGATTAAATCAACTGTGGTCAACCTCAAATTCTCTTAAAGTTAACCATTAACTTACAAACTTGCAAACATCTCTTAAATTTCAGAATACCAGATTTTTGAGTTTGTTGGAGTCAGTGCATGCACGTGACAAACATATTTTACTATTCTTTTTTTTTAGTTTTGTTTTTAACAAAAAACTCAGGATAGTTTTAAGATTTCTGAAAATCTTAGCCAATTTTTTTTATAGATTGTAGATGATATTTAATTTTAATTTTTTGTTTAACAGTTATTCTAGTGGGTCATGTATATAACATCTAAAAAATTCTGCTTGGTGATTTACAGAAAAAATGCGCACATAAATCACTGGTAAAGTTTTGTGCACAGTATATTGTTTTGTTTCAAGTTTTTATAACATTACATAATTTTTAAAAGTTTAGTTGTCTTAATTAATGCATGAAACAGCTTACTGACATAGGCAGTTCAACACATTTTTCTTACATAAAATTAACATTTGCTCTAACTTTAAAGTTCAGGGTATATATTGCAATATAGTTTATATAGAACAAAAAAAAAAGATTCAATTTTGAAATCCAACTAGTTTTGTAAAAAAATTCCAATACAACCATAAAGAACAAAAAATAATTTAAAGCTGATTTTCTAGAAACTTGAAAAGTTTATTAAAAATTTATCTTTTCCTTTAATTTTAAAGAAATTTACTTGAAACTTTTAGGAAACGTTTTATTTGATATTACAAACAACTTGTAGGAAGTAGATTTTTCAAAAATAAATTGTTTATTTTTTTATAAAATCTTTTAAATATAAACGATAATAATTAAATATTTTTTAAAGAAAAAATTAAAATAACATTTTTTTACAAGTTTTTCAAAATTTATTAAAGAATAGAGTGAAAACGTTTTAAACCTATTGCACAAAAAATAAAGGAGGATGTAGGTATTTAGTCAAATAGTCTTTTTCCGCCTTCTTAGTCTGCAACTTCCATAAAAAACCAGTTGAACTCATAACTTTTGTGCTTATATCTCAAAAGTTACTTTGAATTTTTAAAAACAGTAAGAAAATTGGTATCTTAGTTTTCAACTTAAATAATAACACTAAATTTCAAATAAAAGTGATTAATCCCTTAAGACCTTAGCAATAACTAGAATAAAGAGATTGAAGATTAGAAAAAGACTGATTATGATTTTTTTGTCTTACAGAGTTTCTTATGCACACTAAAACATAATTACGTGAACAATGGGTTAAAACAGTTACACCAAAATGCAAGTATTTTTTTAAATTATTTTTAATAAATTCAGGCTGACTTAGGCTAGTTATTAGGGCCATTATTTTGTCATGAAGAGTGTTAACTCTGTAAGAATATCTACAAGGTGTAGATCAGAATTTTCCAAAAGGGGAGGAGGCAATTTTGAAAACTTAGATAGTAAGGGGATGATAAGTATTGAAGATGCAAAAACTAAATTACACTAGATACTCTTGGGTTGTAATAGAAGTGATCATTTTTAAATTCATTACAAAGGCATATTTATGAAAATGAATTTGGGAAAC
Organism: Thalia democratica; assembly: GCF_965202585.1. Lineage (NCBI taxonomy): Eukaryota > Metazoa > Chordata > Thaliacea > Salpida > Salpidae > Thalia > Thalia democratica. The sequence goes on along the minus strand of NC_139173.1, from coordinate 20,324,234 downwards.
CCTAATCTAAGTTTAACATATGTTTGTGTGGAGATTTTATAACTTTTATTAGTTTTACTTAATGCTGAAAATTACTAAAAAAATAAAAATGCTAACAATTAAGGGCAAAGAGTGGTAAATCACCTTTTTTCACAATTTTGTATTATATTATTGAGTTTTTAATAAAGCTACAAGTTGCTTTTTACAGATTTTAAAAACTCAAAATAATTTTTGAGATATAGTCAGTCGAAGTTTGTGACTACAATAGGTTCGTTATGAGAGGCAAAAATTAAAACAGCAAATAACTAGAAATCATTAAAAATCTATCTTCTCCTAAGTTTTTTGAGATAACTACCTTAAACTTTAAGGTAATGTTCCTTGCAATATTTAAAAAAATCTGTCGGAACATATTTAATAAATTAAAAAATAAAATTTTATCACCACATAACAAAAAAAAACAGTTTTATTTTAATTATTTTTTAATATAATTTTTCTTTTTAATTAAAAAAAATCCTTCCAATAGAATTTTTCAAATATTACAAGGAATGTTTCCTGAAAGTTTGAGGTATTTATCTCAAAAAATGTAGGAGAAGATGATTTTTAGTGACAGTCTTTTTTTGCTATTTTAGTTTGCACCTCCCATAAGAAACCTATTGTTGCCTCCAAATTGACCTGCTACATCCCAAAAACTATTTTGAAATTTTTAAATCAGTAAAAAGTATCTTTTAGTTTAATTAAAACTCTAAAAAATAAAGCCAAATTGTGAAGATAGTGATTATCCCCCTATGCACTTAACTAAAATACTTATATAAACACAATTTTTAAAATGAAAAAAAAATACCTTAAAAAAAATACAAATAAATTATGATTCATTAGAATTTTTTTAAATGTTCTTAGTTAATTAGGACAATTTTGAGCTTAAAAGTTTTTTATATGATTTTAACCATTATTACAGGGTTGCCACTTTACCTAGAATCCTGGAAAAACCTGGAATTTGAGAAATTTTGAAAAAACCTGGAATTTTAACAATTTTCACATGTTCAGTAACAAAATTTTTGATTTGACTCAAAAAGTATATCATAAAGATAAGTAAATTTTGTCATCATTAAATTTTTTCTTATTAAAAAACATATTTAAAGTAGCTTTACAGTATCTTTTCAATGTTTTTATACTATTTAAAACAGTTTTTTACCTTAAACTTAACTTTAAACTAAAAATAGACCCAAAAATTTGTACTTTTAAAAACCTGGAAGAAATTTGGAAAACCTAGAAAAAATTTGGAAAAAACGGGTGGCAACCCTATTATTACTTGGTTTTCGTTTAGTTGCTTAAGTATACATGCTTAACTTGTTTTAGATGTTATAAAGTTTTAAGATATTGTAACAAATTATAGTTGTAAATAAAATGTTTACAGTTAATAAAAAAGTTTAAAATTGATATTAAAATAATATTTTTTGGTAAAGTCTTAAGTTTATAAAAGGTATAACAAATAATATATTTCCTATTTATACTTTCTTTATCTTAACACATCTATTCAAAATATGAATTTAAGCATTTGTTAACAAAAGATCCTACAAGTTCACTGGAATATATAATAATAACAAATTATACAGTATCCTTCTTTTTTACACATTAATAATGAATAAATTATCTAACTTTGTAGAATAAATTAACTAGCTTGTCCTAATGTTCATATATATTGTAATGTAATTATAAGATACATTCTTTTTCAATGATTAGTAACCAGTAAATATTATAGAATTAGTACTTCCTTCATTTTCACATAAATAATTTATATTAATTTTTTTTATCTTATTTTGTATTTTTACTTTAATTTATTTAATTTAGACTTAATAACTAAATAAAAACAAGTTATACAGTAATCTTCCTTTATTCTACCAACATATGTTTCTGTGTGTCAACAAATCAACACAATTCAACTGGGTTCTGTAAAAAAATAATTACTGTAATGAGAGAATAGAAGCACAGAATAGAATATGTGTATACATGTTTTCATTAAAATAAGATATTTTCTACAGATAATAGTTATTAGTAGGTAAAAATAGGTAAAATACTTAATATTAAATCCGACTGTTATAAAACTATATAATATTTATGATTATTAAGTCTAAAATAAGTAAAGTAAGCTAAATTAAACAGCAAAACAACAAATTATAATATAAACAAACAACTCACGTTAATGGGAAAGATAACTGATTCAAAATTTATTGTCGTTAACTAATGAAAAATATATTCATTGCAACTAATAATTATGTCACAATGTAAATGAGGCCATTTAAACTATTTAATTTGTATTGCAAAGATCATTAATTTAGTTTTTATGTAATCTATTTTGAACAAAAATAAAACATTAACCATTAGATAGTTGATCAATAAAATTTTATAAAACTTAACAACGGTGAAGGCAATAAGAGTCACAGAAAATCGATATAACATGTATATTATATATTGAATGTTTGTAATGATTGAATCAAAGTTATATAGAATTAGGAAGCAGATTTAGTTCAAATGTAAAAATCAAAATGAAAAAATTAAACTTTAAGAAAAAACCAAAACACAAAAAAACAAAATTGTTATTAGGCTTACGATGTACTGACCAATAATTAATTTACAGCGACATACATAAAATCATAATGAACTAAATTTAATATATATTTTATTTTATAATTAATAAAATAATTAATTGGTAAAGTAGGAGTCGGCTGTTTAATTTAAAATATCAATGTTACAATAATATAGCTGTAATTATATTACAGATATTTTAAATAATTAATAAGTAAGTTGTGTTATATATGAAAGTTAAAATGTAAAACAACAAGGTAGTCATATGCTAAGTATAAACCTGCAGTAAAAAACCTACTAGCTCTCTTAGGCGTAGTAGGTAAAAAAGCACGGTTTATCTGTGAGTTGAATACAGGCTTCCAATTAAACTTGGAACTTAACATATAAAGGTGTGAAGAATTATGTTAACAAACGATTAAAACTATATTTTGAACAGTTAGACTTAATAACTATAAATATTTTATAGTTTTAGAACAATGGGATTTAACATTAAGTACTTTATCTATTATTAACCTTTAAAAACCCATAGCAATAATTTTTATTTTTAATGGGTACATGTATATACATACTTAAGTTCTATTCTTTCCTTACAGTATTATCTTTTTACATAGCTCAGTTTAAGCGTGTTGACTTGTTTAACACAAAGAAACATATGTCAGTGTAATAAAAGAAGGGTACTGTATAATTTGTTTTCATTACATTTGATTAAATTAAGTAATTGTTTTTTTTTCAATTAGTTAATTTGTAATTGTTTAAAATTTTATTTCTAATTGAACTGCCAAAAAATTATATATGCATTGTTTAATTGCTATGTTTAAATAAACAATTTATTTCTGATATTCTGTATATTTTTTGTTATATTTATGAGTTATAACCATTTTAAATGTCATTTTATTCTCATAAGTTCAAAAAACAACCAGGTAGACTTTTGTGTATAGATTTTTTAGACCCAAATTTTTTAGACTTAAAAAAATTCTAACATGGATCGCCACAGCATCAATAGCAGGAGGTCCAGCTTGGCTCGCAGAAGCTTGGCCAGAAAGTCAACTACAAGCACTGTGATCAAAAATAACAGACCTAGTAATAGGTTTAACCCTTTAGGTTTGTTTATTCTTTATTAAGTAAATATTTACGCCAGTCCAAGCTGAGCTAGTCTCAGGATAGTTTTAAGATTCAATCTCAAGACAGATTTTTTTAAAGATCTTAAATGAGATTTATTTGACTAGTTTCAATTTATTGTTGTTATATATATATATTTATATCTCTTTAAACATCAAATGTAGATGCACATATAAGCAGCTTTTCTTTTTTTTTATTTATAAGGAAAATAAACATGTTGTATAAGTAGTTTGCCTCAGAGGGGTTAAACTTTTTTTAAGGATTTAAAAAACTCAGGATGACTCAAGATAAATTAAGGTCTTTTGACTCAATATTTTTTGACTCAAAGAACTAATACTTGAAATTTTTTGTTTAAGATTTTAAACGTATTATGTTTTATGGATAGAAAATTTAATCATCTTAATATTTAGATTGCTATTACTTTTCAAATTATTTAAGGAAAGTTAATAACAGTTTTTTATCTTTAATTAGCAACTCATTACAGATATTTTTTTAAGTTAAAAAAAAAATTTAGTAGTAAAAACTTTAATTAGGATCAAAAAAATCATTCACGTTTGTGAAGTATTAATAAAGTTGTTATATTAATAAATTTACAGCTTCCACTACAAAAGTGATGCATACACCTGCCCAAATAAAAAAGCCTGACCCGCGTAAACTCAATGACAAGAAAGAAAGACTATTAGCTTGCAGCACTTTATATAAGGTTTACTTGGCTAGTTTAAATTTTATATGAAATGACCTGTTATACTAAAGATTATAAGAACATAAAGTTGTAGATTTTTTCAATTATAATGGGCTTTAAAAAAATAATTCAGTCTTTAAATAAACTGCCTTATAAGTTATGTTTTATATAATTAAATAAACTATACTCTGAAAACAATAAGACTTATTCTGTATATAAAAAATAAGAGTTGAAAAAAATTACTGTTGTTATTAGTTTTTTGTCCAAAGCTGAACCAAGGTTATAAGACCTGAGCCATATAAACCAAAAGACTTTACTTACAAAAGTAACAAAAAAGAGAAATAAACACAAAAAGTACATTTTCAAAAATAAGAAAATAAAAGTTGAAATTTATAAATAAGTATAACAAATAAACCTTATACTAAAGGAACATGTAATTTATAAAAAATATATGTACAGTGTCACAAATATGGTATTAGACGAAAGTAAAGTATATCAAAGTTTAAACTTTGTAGTGATCAATTACAAAATTTATAAATCAAAAGGATAGTTACATTATCCATGGGCAGGATGATAAAAAAACATTTGTTAAGAACATAGACAAATTGTTTATTATTCTTGGATAGAGGTTGCTGAGAAAAGAAGTCTGATAAATATTGAGATTAAAATAAATTTTTTAATCTTTAATTGAAACTGTTCAACATTTGTACATATAGTTATTTCATTGGGAGCTAATTTTATAATTTAGTTATCAATAAATTTTTTTTATCCAACACATTATTATTTAAATTATGTCTGCATGTCATTTTTTTTGTTACGTTATAATGTTTTTTTATTAAGGCTTAAAAATGGTTTATAAATTAATTTTAGTTTCATCATTAACTAGTTTGAGCAGTAATGAGCTCAATTACAAGTATTTTATACTCTAGAGATTTAGTATTAAATATTGATAGTCTTTCTATGTATGATGTATAAGAATTATTGAAGCAGTATTGTAAAAAATTATTGAGGAATACTTTCTTTGAACTGATTCCAGATAGTTAATATTATTATTCAAGCACAGATTGGTGTGTTATATTCGAACTTATAACAAATATTTATCACATACACTTTTTATAAGATGTTTATATTAATAAAATTATAAAAAAAAAAGTTAAACATAAAAAGTTGTAGTAGATGCAATTTCGTAAACAAAGTTATTTTGGTGATTTCATTTTTTTATTTCAACCACATTTTTTTGATATTTTTGAACATTTAGTTAAAGTAGGTGTATGTCTATTATTTTAAAGTCGAGGTAGAACTGTTTTTATAGATATTTCATGATGTTATGTGGAATTTATGTTAAAATTTATTTACTTGAGCCAATAGTAAATCTTATCTACAAGGTTGCCACTTTACCTGGAAACCTGGAAAAACCTGGAATTTGACAATTTGGGCTAAAATAACCTGGAAAAACCTAGAATTTGAGAAATTTTGAAAAAAACCTGGAAAAACCTGGATTTTTTAATATGTTTAACATTTTCAGTTGTAAAATTTTGATTTGACACAAAAAATCTATCATATAATTAACATTTTTAGTCATCATTTTTATTTTTTTATTAAAAAACACATTTAAAGTAACTTTACAGTATCTTTTTAATGCTTTTATTCTATTTAACACAGTTTCTTTAATAGAAAATAACTTAAAACTAAAAATAGACCAAAAAGTGTTTTTTTTTTAAACCTGGAAGAAATTTGGAAAACCTGGAAAAAATTTGAAAAAATGAGTGGCAACACTGTATCTAATAAAACTGTAATTTTTTGTTAATTGCTAAATATTTTTATGCTGTCTGCAAAGAGGTTATGGTTGCTGCCAGGGTCAATTTTTGGAACTATATCTTTTATTATAATTAAAAGTAGACCAACGACCTCTCCTTGAGGCACTAAGAATAGGTTGAGATTAAGAATATATTCAGGGTTGACACTTTACCTGGAAACCTGGAAAAACCTTGAAAAACCTGGAATTCGACAATTTAGGAAAAAATAACCTGGAAAAACCTGGAATTTTGATCAAAAAACCTGGAAAAACCTGGAACTTTTAATAATTTTAACTTTTTCAGTAGTAAAATTTCGATTTGACACAAAAAATCTGTTATAAAAATAAGAATTTTTTTGTCATCATCAAATTTATTTTATTAAAAAACATATTTAAAGTAACTTTACAGTATCTTTTCAATGTTTTTATACTATTTAACACAGTTTCTTATATAGAAATTAACTTAAAACTAAAAATAGACATAAAAATGTGTATTTTTAAAAACCTGGAAGAAATTTGGAAAACCTGGAAAATTTTTTGAAAAAACGAGTGGCAACCCTGTATATTATACCAATCACTACTTTTTTGGTCCTTCCAAGAAGAAACTATTTAAACTTAGCATCTAGACCAGGGTTTCTCAAATTGGGCCAGAACAGATACACAGGGGGTCAGGAGCAGCAAAGGGACCGTATGGTAGTTTTGAAACTTACACTAGATAGTCTGGAGTTAATGATGAAAAGCAAAAAAAAAAAAGGTTTTAGGCGTTTTTGTGGTTTTTTTTTTTGATTAATCTTGTTGAAGGGGCCACAGCTTTTTAATTTCTTTAAAGGTAGCTATTTAAAAAAAAATTGGGAAACCGTTATCAAGACAAATATAAATTTTGTACTAAGATGTTGTTTTTGTTAATTTAAAGTACAATAAATGTAAATTTATTTTTGGATATTTGTATAAATTACTTTACTTGACTTATTCCCAAAAAAAAAAACACCAAGATGCAAGCAATCTAATAAGTGAAAACAATATGCTTGTTTAGATCAGGGTATAACTCATTTTAATAAAATTCTCTTTTTCATAAAATTATAAAATCATCGCCCCTTTTATTACAAACCCCAGAATATCTAGTGTAATTTTCGATTTTCCTGTGAAATGTAACTAAGACCTTTTTTTGCTCTATTTTTCAAACTCCAGATTATCTAGTGTAAGTTTTGAATTTCCTGGGAACCCTTTACTATGAAGGAATTATCTAAATACCCCCTTTACTAGTAAGTCCACCCTTACCCTTTTGCAGCTTATTGCCCCTAGGAACCATAAATACCAATTCGGGAGACCCTGGTTTAGATGAAAATATATTATTTAAAATATGATCATCAAGTATTTATAAAGAAATTATATCTCTAAAAATTCTTCAGAAGCTACTTCTTGTTAGATATATTGATCTCTAATTAGAAGGGTTGTATTGGTATGACACACAATATTTTCAACTTGTTTGTTATCGAAGATATAAGCTTGGGAACATTTAAAGATGAGTAAAGTTTGATAATCTGTGAATATATAGATTAAAGAAATATTTTATGGTGTTCTAATTATTTATTCCTTCATGTGTATAACAGATAATCGTTGTTTATAAAGAAATTTTGCATTTAAGAAATTTTTTCCAAAAAGTTTAAACTTTTTGTCTTCATAAACATCACTAAGTACTTTTAGAAAATATATATTGAACAAAGAACATATAAAAAATTCAGATCAAATTTTCATCAAAAAAAAAATCAACAATGAAGAAAAAGAAGGATCTAAATTTAGCTTTGATTTTACAAAAAAAAAACTTCTTGTGTTTGGAAATGGCAAAAGCTATTCCCATGTTTTAAGATGAAGATTTTCACAGCTTTTTGATATTAATTTTATTTCTGTCAGTATTTTTTAATCATTTGCATATCAGATCTACATTTTTTTAAAGTTTGAAATTTTCTTTTAGCATATTTTTCATAAAAGAATGATATCTTTTGGTTTGTTTGGCTTGTAGGCAAAAATACTGTGATTGAAATTATAACAATACTAATAAATTCATCATAAAACTTTTGTAAGATTTTGTGAGGTGTTATCGAGAATTTTTTTACTTATTCCTTATAAATGTTTATTAACATTCTTAAAATATGCTTTATAAAAGTCTGAGTAGAGTTTTTCAGAATTTGGTTTTGTATTTTTATTAATGTTATTTCCAAATGAAATAAGATTATGGTCATTAGTATCCCTTAAAGATGAAATTAACGGAATGAAATCTAAATCTGTCTACAGCTCTACTTGATTTTTATTAGAAAATTACATTTCCAGCTTGATATTTTTTTAGCTGTTTAGATACATAAAAAAATCTTTAGCTTTATTATGGTTATATTATTTGACATTTAAACGAAGAGTTTATATATGCCCTTTAGTTTAAACTTAAAAAAAAAAAATAAGATAAAAAAAATTACAATAACTCAAATACTATTGAAATGTCTATATACATTATAGATCTCTAAAATTAAAATAAAGTACAGCGTTCATGTTTCAATGTTTTACAGTTTCTCATGGAGCTGAACTACAAAGGTGGTAGTTTGAAAAAGAAAGACTTGACCAGTATTTCTAGCAGGCTTTTCCAAGAGACTTTCGACTTTCTCGCAAGACATGTAGATCCCAATTGGAGAGCGAGACACCCTGGTTTGTTGTAATGTTGTGAAATTTTAAAACTTAAGGACGTTTAAGATATTATGACGTAGTAATAGTTTAGATATTTAGAATACATCATTTATATAAATTAAAAAAAAGTTCTTAAATCAAAACTGTTACTTTATAAACACAGAGTGTACATATTGTAAATAAGGGTTATGTTTAAGGGTTTAAGTATACGGATCTCTTACAAGTATGCTAATCTACGTGCCTTTCTTACGAGTAGCTTACAATACTTAATTTACAAATAATTTATATTCATAAGTTGTAAACTATGACACAATAAGAATCAATCCTAACTTAATTAATAAAATTGATAACTATTTGAATGAAACTTTATTTAATCACTACACAAGTAAAACTATGAAAAGAATAACAATGGTAAAAGACTAACAGTCTTGACGAAATAGTTGTTACACAAAGGAACTCACGGCGTTTGATTTTAGATCGATATTCTCAAATTCGTAGCTACTTCACTAAACGTTAAATTTATTTCATGATGCGAACATCATAACTTAGTGACACACTACAGAGCGGGAAATAGATTAACGCATGTTTTAAAGATAAATTCCGATATACAGGCTTTAAAAATTATTTTACTTCTTTGAATAAACAAACAACTCGTATTAGAACACTTTATAGAATATTTCTTTTTATATACATTTTTACTTCTAAAAATTATAAAACAATTCATGACTTCGGCACAACTTCGTCATAGTATGTTTAACATTTCTCAAGTTCAATAGTTTCCAGTTTCTAATAAAAAAGTTTTTCTGATGATCAGTTTAAGTTTCAAAACTTAAGTTGTAAAACACTTGTTAAAAACTATGTTTTTGAAATAACTAGTTTTGTATATTTCTTTCTTTTTTTTTATAATATACTTTTAATTAGTTTAATTAGTTTTACAGTATTTGAATTTAGTTAAATTCTAGAACTTTATAGCATTTTTGAAATAGTAAATACATAAAAACAACAAATTAATAACAGAAAATGCGAAACTAGAAGACTGCATGCTAAGTTTTTTACGTCAGCTTGAGTTAGTTTTTTTTAATTTTTTATATGGAAATAACCAAAATCTTTTTTAAACTATACTTTAAAAAAGGTTTATTCTGAATACTATTCTTAAGAACTCAGTTTAAATTTTCATGTAATATTTTATCTACATTTTTGTCTGCCAATAATATAATTAGTTGTTTATATAAATACATATTGATTTTTTTAATGTTTTTTTTTTAATATTTAAGTATCATATATTGTAACATAAAAGCATCTGATTTATTATACTAAAAATCACGTATTTTATAATAAAAATGAACTATAAAATCTTTTAGAGCAGTAATGTTGTATAATATGTTAATAAATATAAATTGTTAACAAAAAATCAGTATTCACACTAAAAAAACCTTAATAAAAAAAACTGCACACTACGAAACACCTTATTTATGTTTTAATTTACAAACGTTGACCTTTATTTATGAAAACTTAAATCTGAAAATCAATTTTTTTTATGGAAATAACCATAAAAAACTTAAATCAAGTTTTCTTTAATTTTTTATATGGAAATAACCAAAGCATTTTTTAAAACTATAGTTTTTTTTAAAGTTTATTCTAAATAATATTGTAAAGAATTCGATGTAAATTTTCATGTAGTATTTTATCTACGCTTTTTATTTACCAAAAATATTAATAATTCTTAAGTATTGTTTATATAAGGTACATATTGATTTTTTAAAGTGTTTTTTTGAATTTTTTTAAGTATCATAAATTGTATAACAAAAGTATCTGATTTATTATTCTAAAAAGCACGTATTTTATAATGAAGTGAATTATTAAATCCTCTACAACAGTATATTGTATAATATTGTTAATAAATCTAATTTGTTGAAAGAAAAATTCCTTATCTACATTAAAAAACCTTTATAAAAAAAATAACCTTTATAAAAAAACTGGAAACAACAAAACACCTTACCTCTATTTTAAACTTACAAACTTTAACCTTTATTTATCCAAATCTTGTACAACTTGAACCTAAAAATCACGAGTTTTTAAAACCAGCGCCAAATTTCAGGTACCCGTTTGAAATCACCAGGAGCAAGCTGAAGGATGCCGTTCCCGCCAACTATCCCCAGTTGACCGGCGTCCTGTGCTGGCTGGCAGAGCTTGTCAAGGTTGGTTCATAATAAGTTAATAAAATGAGTTAGAATACTGTTATATGATATTTGATATAGACTTTAGTTTTTCACCTTGAAAATCAAGGTACTGGAGTTGTAAGTTGTTTAAATGAACTGCTTGTTGTAGTATGTTCTTTGTAATTACATTTTGTATTTTTTATTTACAACATATTTAAGATAAGCTGATTTTTTTTTAGTCTACAAAATAATACTTTGATAGAGTATTAAAAACAAATAAACTTAGTTGGTAATAAACAGTGACTTCATAAATCATTGAAAAGTAAAAGACATTTAAAAGTTGCTGATTCAAAATGTTGTCTTTGTTGTATTTTACTAAAAAAATAAATCTATTTTCGTTATCCTTTCACCTTACGTATTGGGCGATTTCAAAGTACTTTCCAGTATCGATAAATTTATTTTTGTTAATTTTTTTTTAATTGCCTCATTGTTATAAATAAGGTTTATTGTTTTATGTAAATTGGGTTTATAAGCGGTTTTGTTATTGAGGACAATTCTTCGAATTGAATTTTTCAAATCGTATAGCATATTTTATAAACTTTTATAAAATACATTAATAATTCTTATCTGATATCTATTTATAAAAAACAGTACATGGAGTATAGTGTGCCAGCTGTTGACGATATAGTAGAAAATTGCTCTGACGAACTTAAAAAAGTGAGTTTTTCATATTTTTGTTTTATCAAAAAAAATTATACAATAATTAAAAAGAAAATTTTGTAAGTTATTGATTATTTCAAAAGTATTAGTGCAATATTTTGTAAAAACTCACATTTATTTATGTTATAAAAGAGCTTTAACATAATTTTTTCTTAGTTTGTGCTTTTTTAAGTTAACATTTAAGTATAAATACTTCCATTTTGAAGAATAACTCCTTGTCAATTTAGTTTAATAATTTATTAACAATGTAAAATCTGAAAAGAAAACAAGTATAAACATAAACACTAAAATGAGCTATAGTCTAATTATCCTACATCCCCTCCAGCTCATTAAAGATAATAACAAGTTTAAGGCAATGACATAGCTCGTCAAGCGGGGATTTAAACGAGTAACAAAAATATTTTACTAAGATGAAACTAAATTTTATGCATTAAAAAAAAACTCAATTGACTTAAATAAAAAATCTTTAAACAAGGGATTTATTTGAAGAAAATCAAAACTGCAATAAAACGCACTAAATAAATCAAAAACAATACAAATTCATGCTATTTCACGCTGAATCCTTCCTGGCTCAGCAATCATCACTATCAGCATCAATTGAACACTCAGCACAAATTTTTGTATAAACAGGAACAAACAGACTTCACTTACGGTTATTTCTACTTTGGAGTACTCCACTTTCAAGCCTCCCTGGCGCATTGAAGTCTTTCAACCTACGCAAAGCAAGCGGCACCTTATTTTTTTTGGGAACTATAGGAGCAGGAATGTACTCTTCCTCAACCTCTTCATGATCCGCTTCAACCTCACTGGTTTTACCACTATTGGCACTGTTGGAATCCTCTGTAATCTTTACAGAAGAATCAGGACGTTGAGGACCAACATTGCACTCATGTGAGCTTGGTAGATTACTGCTCCAACTATGGGAAGTTTTTGCTTCAATGCTTGTTGAGGCTGGGTTGTACATCCTTAAAAATTTTCTGTTCCTCCGAGTAAGTCTCCGTGAACCATCAACTCTGACTACATACTGATCATGTGGAAGCACCTCCATTATCACTCCGCTTCTGTCCCATTTACGTGGATGAGTGCCACTCTGGTTCTGTAGTAAACACCTACTGCCAACATAGAGAGGCCGCAAATCCCTGGCTCTTTGGTTAAGTACTTCAGAATTCTTAACAAATCTTGTACGGAGCGCCTCTTCTTTAAGCTTCCATGCTTTTCTCCACATGGGTCGCACATTAGGATTGGAGAATTTGTCAAGTTTGTTCAGGAATGAGAAACTATCTCGCAGCTGACGTCCATATATGATCTCGGCTGGAGACACTTGACAATCGCTATCAGGAGTATTTCTCAGATGGAGCAACGCACTTAAAAACTTGTCATTGTCCAGACTTCCTGAAGCGTCAACATTTGATCTTAGCAACCTTTTTACCTGTTTGACGGCTACTTCCGCTCTGCCGTTTGATCTTGGATAGTAAGCTGAAGATATTCGATGCGTGACATCCCAGGTTTTAAGAAATTCCTTTGTTGCACTGGACGTAAATTCCGGTCCACCATCACTCGATATTTCCTCGGGTACTCCAAACCTGGTAAACAAAACTCGGAGGCACTTAATTAACCCACGCGAACCTGCCTGAGAGGTTCCGCTGGGTGTGGAAAATATTTCCGACCAACCCGATAACCTGTCACCGACTACCAAAAAATTGTTTCCGGCAAACTGGAAAAAATCTGCGAATATTTTTTCAAAAGGGTTTGTAGGAGGATCAGATGCCTCTTGTGGCAATGATGGTTGAGAAGGTGAATTGCGGTTGCAGCTTTGACAATTGGCCCGAATTGCTTCAATGTCTTGTGTAATACCAGGCCAGAAGACAATCTGTTGGGCACGACTATGCATTGATGTGACTCCTTGGTGCGCCGAGTGTAACTTGTTGAGGACCCGATATCGTAAACTGACGGGGATTACTACTCTGTCCTTGTAAAGTATAGCCCCATCACTTAAGCACAATGCATCATCGTATCTAAAATACGCTGACAAAGATTCATCATGTTTCTAGCTTCGACCTTCCTCAATACACCTGGATACTCTTGAAAGAACTTTGTCATTTAGTGTCTCTTCTACAATTTCCTCCCAAGTGATTGCCATTGAATGGCATACTTCATTACTCAATGAAGCAATTAGAAGTGATTCGTTAGTCAAATCATTATTATGTGAATTAACTACATTAATCGAGCTTGGATAACGCGATGCAGCATCTGCCGCTAGATTAGTTTTACCTGGCATGTAATGCACTTGAAAAAACCATGGCAAAGTACGTTGTTTGAGCCTAAAAATGCGCGTGTTGTGAATTTCGTTTAAGGTGCGATCACCAAAAATCTTTACCAGTGGTTTATGATCCGTAACAATCACAAGATCTTTGCAGCCCTTAGTGAAATACTTTGTCTGTTCTAATGACCAAGCAATAGCAAGCGACTCCCCTTCTATGGCAGCATAATTCTTTTCTGCGACATTCAGAAACCTTGAACCTGCAAGCGTCACTTTCCAGCCGGTGGTGCAGCAATCTGGTAACCGGCTATTGCATTTGCAGTGTTTCTGCATAAGGAAGTAGCCCAATCCTTGCTTTGACCAGTCTGGTCTAAGACAAGTCAGTTTTCCAAGATCAAAAATTTGAACACCGCTCTTTATTGCGTCAATGATTATCTCTTTTGATTCATTAAATGATTGGTTTAATTTTTCTGTCCACATAAACTTACATTTTGGACTGAGAAAATCTCTAAACGGTGCCATGACTTTACGAAGTTTGGCATAATTTGCGACTTGATTTATCAGACCAAACCAGCTGCGTATATCTGTGGCAGACTTTGGGGTTGGGAAATTGCGAATGGAATCCAGATATTTGGGCAAAGGTTCTATACGTTCATCAGAAATTCTAAATCCAGCAAAGTCAACGGAATTTTGACAAAACTGGAACTTCTTTGGATTTAGAATGATGCCTGCATTGCCAACTTTTGACAGAAAATCTATTGTTCGCCACCAGTGACACTCTAATTCTGAATCAAAAAATATGGTGTCATCAACACACCTCTCCTTTCTTTCAAAATCAGATAAAATAGCTGCAAATCGTCGATTGTAACCATCACCAGATGATACAAAGCCTTGAGGTGCTCTAGTATATCGGAACCTGCCAAACGGAGTGATAAATGTAGTGAGGTGTTTATCACTTTCTCTCAGTGGAACTCCATGATACCCGTTCCATGCATCTGTTACAGTCTTGAACGTTCCCTTTGGGATTCTGCGCGCTAGTTTAAACGGAGTATCTGTAGCGCACGTCTCCCTCTTGCAATACTTGTTAAGTGGTGAGAGATCTACTGTCCTCCTAGGTGACCCATCCTGTTTCCTGGTGACCACCATGCGGTGACACCAGCTTACAGGTTCACCAAATGGGACACGTTCTAAGACACCCAACCTCACATCTCGAATGAGATCTGCTTCAACCTGTTTCTGCCAATGAATTGGCACGTGAGCTGGTGTATGACAAGCACGTGGTTTAGCATCATTCTCCAAATGTATCTCAAGTGGAGGCCCACTCATTTGCTGGAGTAATTTATGTGGACATACATTAAACGTTGAAGCTGCGTACCTTTGTAAGAGCCAATCACGCATTTTGCTCACGTTTGTATTTGTTGCCTCAAACGGAAGTTTGTTTGGTCGGTCTGGCACTCTACTCCTTGGCGGGCAATCACAGGTCACATCTTTATGCGATTCCAGTCTATTCGGATCATTTTCATTTGAACTTACAGCAACTTCAGAATGCTGATGAGGCAGTTGAGATCCAATGGTGGGAAAATCCTTATTAATAATCAGGAGGTCAACCATGGTTTCATAGGAGAGAAAGAATCCGGTCACTGAATCGCTTACATAAACAATTCCATCACATCTGATAACCTCCTTCTTTGGAGACATTCCGCTGAAAGTTGCTTTAAAAGCCCCCAGAATGTTAATAGGAATTTTATTGGCAGCCCGAATTGTGATGGATACAGGCATTAAATCCTTCTTACAAAAACCAGCCTCCTGAAAGTTTTTCCACCCCCAAAGGTTCGACTGTGCTCCAGTATCAACTAAAGCACTTACCCATGCAAACTTGTTTGTGCCATGTCTAGCAATCTTGACTGATGCACGAGGATGATCAGTTGTTGCCTTGGCTTTACGCAAGGACTTCTTGCTGAATATGGTGTTATTCAACATGATTCTTTTACTTGCGTGTAGTGACATTATTTGGGTATCTTGTTGCATAAAATCAGAACGATCAGCTTGGATTTGAACAGCATTAACCCTTTTTGATCGACTACGCCAACAAGATAGACAATATCTGAAAGGCTTTTTATTTTGGTTACCTTTTTCGTTGAAAGGATAGAAAAGCCTTTTACAGTTCTGGCACGGAACATGTTGGGACTTATCTCCTATATTGACACGTCCCTTCTTGTGACGTTGAAAGGAAGAGACTGCAGATATGGTCCGCAAATTCTCAGTTGCATGGCGTCCCATTTCTTTACTTTCAATAAAGGAAATTATATCAAATGATGACCTGGATAAGATATCTTCAGTACTGAGAACTTCTCTTCTTATGTCATCATCCCCAACGCCAGCGAGCATAACGTCTTTTATTGCTTCTTCTGTGTAGCTCGTCACATTGCTTTTCCCACAGTCACACTCACTGACTGTAGTGAAATTGCAGGTTTCTGCTTTGCTTCGTACACGTGTGGCAAACGTTCTGAACGGTTCATCATGGTCCTGATGTAGGTTCATAAGTTCTGCTCTCTTTACACCAATAGCAACTTTTATGACTGCAATCGACTCCATCAGTTTAGCAACGTAACTTTCTGATTTGGCCATCAGTCGAGGATCACTTGCTAACATAAGATCGCCAAGCTTGTCCTGCGCACTCTGAAAAAGCTGTATGCTTGCGTTTTGGTTGCTTATATTCGAACCAATCTTGAATGCCTCCCACCTCCGAATGAAAGCAAGCCATGTCTCTTGGCTGATCCCCCGGTCAACCCTTGGTCGAATCAATTGAGGTGCATTTGGCATTACTCCAATATTGGATAACTCAGAATTTTGCTGATGCTCCACTTTGTGGAGGTTGAGAAGGCTACTCACAACATCACCGGATAGATCTGGCGTCTGGAACTCGCATCCACGAATTGGGCACTTTACTATAACCATTTTACTTCTTTCAAATATATTGAATAAGATTTTACATGAAGAATAACTCCTTGTCAATTTAGTTTAATAATTTATTAACAATGTAAAATCTGAAAAGAAAACAAGTATAAACATAAACACTAAAATGAGCTATAGTCTAATTATCCTACACATTTTTAGTATTAAGTTTATTCGATTTATATTGTTACTTTTTGATTGAACCCTATTTGATTTTATACTTAAAGTTCTTACTAGTATTTTTTAATTTTAAATCGATGTGTTTTAATTTTAAAACTGTTTTAATTTTAAACTTTAAAGTATCTTTATATTTGCTCAGCTTATTGCAGGTTTTTCCAATGTAATGTAATATAGCATGAAAGTTGCTAAATTTATTGAAAATAATTAAACTTTAAAACAACTTTTTTTGTGCCAGGTCAAGCAAAATTACTTCAGAGAATGCTACGAAGAATTTATGGACAACGAAGACGAACCTTTTGAACAGGTTGAACTGAGAGTGGAAAAAAGACTTGGTTAGTTTTAAAAAAGTGTAATGTTTTATCAGGTACAAGTTAAATACTGTTAGAGTTGAGATGCGTTTCTTAGTAAAGGTTAATCTTGAAAAATAATTTAATTCCTTTTTTTTTTAAGTGAAACTTAATTTGATTTTAGCAACTAGTTGTCACTTTTATTCAACTAATTTAACAGAAAGTCTTAGACAAAATGTAAAAGAAGAAGTTAAAGTTGTTATGAGAGAAAATAAAGATATAGAATGCAACATGAAAATTTTGAAACAAGAAGAAGTTTGGATTTAAATAATAGTAAAAAATAGTATTTTTCGTAAACTAAATAAATAAAGTCACTTTAATAATGTATAACTTAATTTGATTTAAGTTTGTTTAGTTTTTTTAAAAACATTTTATTTTGTGTTTTTTTTAGTAGTAAAAACTTTTTAAGCTCTGAAGTTTTTTACCCTGAAAAATTTTATGCATAAAGCATTGTCCTGTACTTTATATTGTAAAACTTACTTAGTGTCTCACAAATTCCACTTGACGATATCAGTTAAAAAAAGTTCACAACGAGCCTCGCTAGTTCTTTTAAAGCCATGGTTTAAACTTGTTCTAAATTTTATTGCAATGCAAGATTTTTAATTTTTGTGCTTCACACCAATAAATCGCGTGCAGGCCAAATTTCAAAAGCTGGCGACTGAGGTCGAGGACATGAAGGCTAGATGGACCGGATTAAAGAAGTATTTCGAAGAAATGGAAGCGTTCCTGCCCAGATCAAGGGTTTGTTTGCTTTTCTCATTCAGTGATAGGGAAAGAGGTTTTTCATTTGTGACACCAATGTATTTTGGTATATTAAACTTAAAGTCAGGTAATTTTTATTATTTAGTTGTTTTGCCATGTAAGTTATAAATAATGTTTATGGACAACGAAGACTAAGTATTTATTTATAATCATTTCATAAAGTTTTTTTTTAACAAACACCATTTGTTCTAAGACTGAGAAAAACAGCTCCAGATTTTTTTATGAAAAGGTTGTTATAGTATTCTGATTAACAAAAAAGCATTGCGATATATTTGCTGTTTTTATTAGCTTTGGCTGTTAAAACACTTTTTCAATTGGCTACTAAAGAATTATTATAATTGATTATTTTGTACACGTAGATGTTATTGCAGTTTCACGTAATTTTTCATGAACTGAATCTACCAACAGGAAAAAGTCGAATTGAAAGAAAGCGAGTGCAAAAGTTTGCAAGCCGACATTGAAAGTGAAAAGAAAAAACTTGCACAACTTAAATCGGACGTCTGCTGCCAAGTTGGTTGATTTTTGTTATTGCATAGAATCATATTAAATTTTCTTGACTAAATATAGTTTCAGTTAGTACACTTTTGACTTGAGTTAACAAAAAAAAATTTATTTCATTATCAACATTAAACTTTTTTTTTTACGACCTATGTAATATATGATACTAGTGTTTGTAACTTTATTTTTAAATTTGGTTTGCAGTGCTCGATGCTTTAGAAACAAAGCACAGCCTATTTTAGTTAAAAACAAAACACTGTTTCCTTTTGTTGACACCTATATTCAGGGCTGTTAAAAACCTCGAATCCTAGAAATAGCTGTAATTTGACAATATAGGCCAAAAAAAAAGAAGAAAAAATTCTGAAAACCTGGAAAACTTTATAAAAAACCTTTGGCAACCCTGTATATATTAACCATGTGTGTTTGTATTAACTACGTGTCTGCACTCCACCAGCAATACAGCAAGAAGGACATGGAGAAGTTCAAGCAGCAGCTGCTGAACCACCAGGAGAACAACCAGGACCTCCAGCAGAGGCTCCACGTGCTGCAGGAGCAACAGAGGAAGGAGCTGCCGAAAATTCTCAAGGCCGAGAGCGTGGTGAGTTGATTTCAATATTGCAGTTTGATTAATTTTTTACCTGAATAAGTTTTTTTTTTGTGGCTTTTTTCGATAAAGGTTTTTATTTGTGTCTTATAGTTTTTTGTTATTGTATGCATGTAAGACTGTTCTAAACTACTTAAAAGTAGTTTTTGGTAAAATTTTCTGTTTTGATTTATCAGATCAAACAAATATGTACTTTTAATCTGACACATTTTGCTACTATGGTTTTACTTATTAAAAAAAGCTCTATCAAGTTCATTCAGCACAAGGCTACAAAAATTTATTGCATTAATCTAACTAAAATTTACAAAAGTTTACATTAATTAAAGCATATTTACGCCCATTTTTTTCTGACAAAAATTTCATTTGACAGTACGAGAGACTCAAGGTCGATTGTGATGAAAATCTCGAGAGCTTGTTCAGGAATTCAACAGGAATCATATCAGATGAACATTGTCAAAACTACCAACAGTTCCTGATGCAAAATTCTCAACTGCCGATCGATGGCGTCAAACAAATGCTACTCAAACGAGCATCGGTATTTTTGTTTAGATTTAATACTGGTCAAGAAAGTAAAGCCTTTTAAAAGTAGAAATTTTTTTTTTTAAATTAAGTATGGTGTACAACTTGAGAAATTTTTGTGCCATCTTTTTGGGTTTTTTTGGGTACTGTTCTTTTTTCGATAATTTTTATATATTTGAAGTTAAGTTGTTAATACACTCAAGTTTTTAAAATAAGTACAAGAAAGTTTTATTTTTGTACTAGTAATTAAAAAATAATGGACGCGTAATAACATCTCAATTGTAGGTAGCTTAATTATAAAATTGCAACTAAAATAAAACTTTGAAACAGTCTGACAGTTCTTATTTTTTTATTTAGTAAATTTTGTTTCTACCAGAAATTTGTTGACAACGTGCATTTTGGATTGGAGGATGAACACAAAAAAGTGAAGAAAAATGTTAAGAAGGAAGAAAACAAATTATCGCAGGTTAGAGTGCAATAACTTATGGAGCGGTAGTATGCGGATTAAATTGAGCTTGCTACTTTAAAAGTTAAATTTCTGCAATTTAAAATTGTTTTTATGTGGTCTTAAAATATTGAAAACAGATAGCAGATCAAATTTGAATTTTATAATTAAATCTAACACTTCAACTAAATTTTCTTTGTTTTATTCGTGTGGTGATTTTACTTGTTTGCTGAATTGAAGCTCAAAGCAGAATATTACGTCAGCCTATTTTCTATTGACAAACAGAACAAAAAGATCATTATAAAAAAAGAGTTAATTTTTTCACTAACTGTTTTGCGTACTTAGATATAATTGTAATATAATTATTAATACTTTAACAAGCAACCCCTGCATGTAATTATCCTTGGATGCTTCTAGTTTACCCAATTTCGTAAACCGAAGTAAACCAATTATAGATAGTGATTATTAGACTTTGAAAGTCTTTATATTCTTTCAAAGTTTTAATTAAAAAAGTTAAGTTTAATGAACTAGAGATGATTTATTTTTTCTCATAAGTTAAGTTTTTAGAATCTGAAACGACTGTAAATAAATTGATAAAGTACTACAAAAGAGTGGTAGTTAAACATACACGGTTATTAAATTTCAAGTTGTTTCTTCAATTACTTGTTTTATATTTTAATGTGGATCTTAATATGTGTTTAAATGTAGTATCAAATTTTATTGAGCAAGCATTTTATGGTAAGGTTGTAGTACAGGGGTAGGCACGTCTGGTGGTTCCGAGCTAAACTTCAAAAGTAAAAGTATTCGCGGACCGCAGTTGTAATTTTAGTTGCTGCGCGATCCTTTTTTTGATTTTCATTACAGACCCCGGAGTATCTAGTGTAAGTTTTAAAATTTCTAAACCTCAGAATATCCAATACAAGTTTGAAGTCCACCATAAATTTTATTGATGACCTTATTTTTTACTCTTCATCACAAATCCTAAAATGTCAAGTGTAAATTGTTTCAAAAATTTATGGTTTAGCAAACTAGATTCTCATGCTCGTGGCTTGCAGTCTTACCTTTCGCGCGCCCGTTTAAAATAAAACATTGTAGTGAGCCGTTATTTACCCTTCAAGGACTGCATTTGGCCAATGGGCCGCAGTTTGCCGACCCCTGTTGTAGTATCATTGTATTTTCAAACAAAGTAACTTAAAAATCAATTTGTTAAACGAATACTAATTAATCTTTATAACAAGTTTAATAAATTATCTATTATAAACATGTGGGTAACTGTATATACGGTAGGAACATCAATTAGGTACGCATTAAGAGGTACTTACCAGAATAAGGTACACACTAAATTTAGAAAATAAGTGGCATCAATTTCTTTTTTAGTTTAAATGCTATTTTATTAAACAAGAAAGATTTAATGAATAATATAATAACACAATAATTAATGTTTTAATCTAGCAACTCTAAAATAAGTTTTAATGACTAATTTTTGTTGAAAATGAGTAGACGTCATCTATTTATATTTGAAATTTATCTAGCAATGTAAAGTGTGCATTCTACGTAAGTTCACTTTTACCCTGATTCAAGGTGCTTAACCACTTTTCTACATATTATTTTTAAAACAGTAGTGAAGTAGATGCTAAACTGAAATTTTAAACTTATTAAAAAATCATTTTAATTATAATTTTCTAAGCATAAATCAACAAAAAAAATTGTTATTTACTAATATAAAGTATTCACTTTTAAAGTCATTTTGTTGTTCTACTGATTATATTTTTGCAGGAAACGTACAAATGTGAGCGATTGACCAAAGAACTTCTGGCGTGCCAGCAAGAAAGAAGTGTTGAGGAAAATATCGAAAAGGAACTGCAGCGAGTTAGTTTTGCTTTAAAATTTTAGCTACAAATTAATATAACATTTTGACAGCTAACATAAATTGATATATTAATGAATTATATCATTAATTATTTTCAGTTTTACTTTTTTTTTATTATTCTATGTATTAAAAAAAATCACGCTTCAACAAATATTATGACAACTTTAAGTTTTTTACACCTTATTTTTTTAAATTGAAGTGAACAAAATATCCGTTAAATTGTTTTTGTTGATTTGCTTAGGGTTTTCGGTTTTTCATAGCCTTAGCTAAGTAGTGTAATACTAAAAAGTCTTAACACAGGAGTGCGGCAGAATAGACGATGATGAAAGTTACACGAACAGCAATTACAAGACTCGAGGAAATGTGTGCAATATTGGAGATTTAAAGTTGCAACTTCAACAGTTACAAACCAAGTATGCAATCACGAGTTTTATTATATTAACTGTTTGATTTTCTTAATAAAAGTTTTTTTGGAAGACAGGGGTTGTTTAATAATGTTGAGTAAGATTAAAACAAATAAGTACATATTTTGTTATGCCAGATCTAGCATTTAAGTTAAAAAAAAACAAATTTTTATAATATTTATAAAGCTATTTTATAATTAGTTTAGTCTTTTACAATTATTGTTTCCAAGTCTTTTTAGGATTCAGCAAAAAAAAAATACTATAAAAAAAGTCTACTAGTTATTTATAAAGACATGTAGGCAACCCTAAAAATAACATTTTTAATAAAAATGGGTTTTAAACCTGTAGTAACTATATATTTTTTCTAATTAGTTTATACTTGACTTAAATTTTTGAAAGTAGGTAATTTTTATTTTTTTAATTACAAACTTATTTTTAGCTATTTTTGACGGTTTTGTTATTTAAACTTTCAGATACGAAAAAAGAGAAAAAGAAAGGAAAATAAAAGAAGCTGAAAAAACAGAGAAATTGAAAAACAAATTTGAACATTTGGTTGAGAATTATAACAAGGAATTTGAGGAAATGCTGCAAGCTGAAAAAGATTACAAAAAATTTACTAAGGTTTGATTTTTATTTCTTTTAGTAAGATATAAATTCATCATAAAAGTTTATTTCACTTTAAGTTAAAAAGTACTTTGTTAAATTAATGTTTAAAAACAAGTTTATTTTTGCTATATTGTTGCAAATTAAAGTACTTATTAAGCATCATCTTTTTTATAATTTTTATGTTTACTTTATTCAACTATAAACTTATTTTTGTATTTTTTATACAAAAAATATTATACATACCAATTTTATATTTTTGATTAAAATAACTTGAAAATTTAAGTTTAAAACAGGGGTTGCCACTTTACCTGGTAAAACCTGGAATTTGACAATTTAGGCAAATATAACCTGAAAAAAACTGGAATTAAGGAAATTTTGAAAAAAAAACCTGGAAAAACGTGGAATTTATATTTTTTTAAACATGTTCAGTATTAAATTTTTGATTTGACATAAAGATCCTATCAATTTGAAAAAAAAAATTTGTCATCATCAAAAAATTTTTATTAAAAAACATATATTTTTAACGTTTTTATACTATTTACAGTTTCTTACCTTTAACTTATTACATTAAATTAAAAATAGACCCAAAAATGTGTACTTTTAAAAACTTGCAAGAAATTTGGAAAACCTGTAAAAATTGTTGAAAAAAAAAAAGTGGCAACCCTGTTAAAAGTTTAATTTTCTAAACCACTATTAGTGCAAATTTACAGCTACTCACTATTTAAATTATAAAGTTTGTACTATTTTTTGATGGTTTTAAAATATTTTTTTATTTCAATTTCACACTATAGTTTAAAACTACACGTCTTGCTAGGTCTAGAAGTTTTACTAAGAGCTTTATGATGTTTACACATTAAAGCTTTAAGTATAAATAACAGCTAATTAATATTTTTATTACATGACTATATCAGTATTTATTTTTAAAGGTTTATATTTAAAAATAATTGAAATATACTGTGAACTTGATATTTATATCTACGTAAGATGTTCAATTAAATTTTAATTAAATTTAATATTAAATCTATAATTAGCAGTCGAGCTATGTTTTTATCATAAATACTCTAAACCGCACTTTTTTTTGGTAAATTTTCATAGTTAATGAAATTGTATGTATAAAACATTCACTAACAAAAAAAGTAACTTTTTAAACTTTACAAACACACCTCAGGACTTTTGCGACGAAAAGAGAAGGGAGATAGACGAAGTCGAAAAGAAACAGTTGAGAGTCGACCGGATGACCGAGGAGGTGGTGAAGAAAGAAGCTGAAAACACGCACACGTTGGAAGGCTTGGACGAACAGATCAAACGCGCCGACGAGTTGGTGCTGAAAATTGAAAGCATGTGAACTCGTTGACAGTTTTGCACAATTGATCGGTTTCGAGGACTGTCTCAAGGTTCAGTATAAGTTCTAACAGTTATTCAGTAGAAGTATTTTTTAAAGAAATTTACTATCAACAAAATTTACACAAATTTTGGTTCCTTTCTGTTTGTAATTAAGTTTGTAAATTAAGTATTTTTTTAAATATAAATTGGTTAGCAACTTTTTTCATTTTAATTTGCTCTTACTGTTTGGAAATGAGTTTTTTTTAATTTCATTTGGTCTTTTCCGCTATTATTGTTTCTTTTTTATAATTTTTTTTCTCAATTTTATTTAACAGCTAATTTTTTCGGTTTATAAATAATAACTATAATAACACTCATTTTGTTTTTTTTTATATTTAACTACTTGAATATTGTTGTTAAACCTATTTAAAAGTTAGTTATTTATTCTGCTGTTGTAGAATTAAACTATAGTTTTTTTTTATTGTTTTACTAACTTTGTTGTAAACAGAAAATTACGTTTTTTGTTTACAGGTTTATTTTTGGTTTAAGTTGAATAAAAACTTAGTAAACTCCAACACATATCAAAATATTGTAATTGTTTTTTAAATTCAGTGTGAATCTAAATTGGCAACTTAGATTAAAAATTAGTTGTATATGTATTTTTTTGTAGCTTATGTTTTAAATATAATCAAAAATTTAAGTTTTTATTTCTTAAACAAAAGTACCTCCACCATATTTTTCAAAAACACAAAATTATTAAGTTTATGATATGATAAATTCATAAGCTGAATAAGTGTTCAATCAATAATTATTTGTTTTAGGTGATAATAATTATAGTATATTATAAATGTAATAAGTAAACTGTTTTAAATAAAAATAATTTCAGTTTATTTTAAGTTTTCAAACAATCATTTGATTATTTATCTACTTGATGCCGTAAAAAAATCTAAACAAACATAGACTGTGTCCTGGACAGGTACTCTCTGTATTAAGTTTTGTTTTAATAAAAAAGAAAGATATAAAGTTCATTGTGTTGAATGTTATTTTCTTGGTTTATACAAGTTTTTATTTTAGAAAATACTTACTAGAAAACTAGTATCAATTCAGTTCGAATGATTTCAGTTGATAAAAAATATTAGCCTAACTAAACTATATTAAAATAGAGCATTAACTGTTTGGAAAAATTGAAGAAGCATGTTATTAAAAAAGAATTACTTCCTTTTTATACATAATTTAACTTATTGCTAAGTTTTATTTAACTTTTATGACAAAAGTGTTTTTTACGTGGTTGCTGGTACGTTGTAGAGTAAAGCGTGGAAATTTTAGGCCAGGTTCACCAGAATTTTTTTTTGCTAGCCGAGAGGCAGAAGACCGCGTTATTTAAATAAAGTAATCAACAGTTGTCAAGCAAAAATGAAACTAATTTATTAAGAACTACTGTGAACTAAAAACAAAACTTGTTATTGAAAAGTTTGATTTGCACAAGATGTTTTTCAGACTAAAAAATGTGTTGTGGGCCGTATGCTGCCCATCGCTGTTGTAGAAGAAAAATTGCGTAGAACATTAAGCGTAAGGAAATTATGAGTTCAAGTTTTTCAAACTACTTTTTTGTATTTTCTTAAGTATAAATAATAGATTAAAGCTTATAAAAGACTGTACCACGAGAAAAAGTAAGCTAGAAACTTTACTTTTTTTAAATATTTATACAGTTAACTGTTTACTTCAAAATAATTTTTAAAACAAAGCATTACGTTTTTTAGATTTTGTGTTTAACTGTTTTTATTATAATAAGGGTTTTTAGTAGAGTTTTGTCTACTTTTTCCTTTTTAATATTTTAAGTATTATTGCACTTAAACACCATAAAAAATTTCCACAACAAGAAGAAAATTTCCAAAACCTTATTGCTCACGTTTTAAAGTATATTGTTTAACTTCAGCTGTTTCTAGTTAAAAAAAAATTAACGTATATAATTACAAAATTCAAACACCTTGTGAAGCTCAGATGACTCGAACGTATGATATATAACTAACAACGACAATTCGATAAAAATAAACAATACTATCTTTTAATTTGTTATTAGTTTGAACTCTCTAACTCAACTATGCATCTTTCCATAAACAAAAAATAAATAACTATGTAAACTCCAGTAATAAGTATTTAACCTAAAGCAAGCCCAAGTCATAAGTGCGAAGCGAAGAATGTTTATTTATTTAGCTGGTAACCAATAGATCTATTTCTTAGTTATTATACGCCACTTTCAAAAGATTTTACAAGAAAAATTTAAGTTTAAAATATTTTTGTTAACTAAAAGTACTGTCTGTTGTGGCCTAATACTTACTAGAAGAACAAATTGTAGAGATTTTAAATAAAAAGTTTAAGTAGTTTTAAATTCGATACACCCATGGTTAAGTTTTAACCTTGATCAAAGTTATCTATGGAATTAAAAGAAAGTTTGCAAATTTTTGCTAAGCTTAACTAATATTTATACATTGATGTTTGTTTTACTGTAATGTTGTATTAAAACCTTTTTTTTTCTTTATTATAATTATAACTTAATCTCAAAACCTTAACTTTGACATTATTTTTTAAAATATTGTAATTTATTTTAAATAATAATGAAAAGTTCTCGACTTAAACATCCTATTTTTTGAAACATAAATAAGTTGAAGACTAGTAAAAATATTTATTAGTAAAAGTATTTAATTTATATTAAAATAACTCTTCTTAAAATAGTAATGATATATATAGCCTTGCTACAAGAAGTTGTTATGCTAGTGAATAGTTTAAATAAAACACAACAGTTTAAATTTATTGTGAATAAGAACATTTTTATCACATAATCCGTTGCTTTAAAAAAAAAGTATGTAGATGACAACAAACGTTTAAAATTATATTCTTAGAAGAAAATTGTACTGGTTTTAACGTTTTAATATTTTTATTTACCTTTTCTGAGAACTTTGACATTTAACTGTATTATTCTTTAAAAAATTTCGCTGTCGATTTTTTTGTATAAAAGCGCGAATATGAATTATCTACTCTTCAAAACAATTGAAAAACCTTGTTATCACAAATCTAAGTTTTTAGAATAATTTAATGTTTTTATGAATTTAATTGTTCGAATCAAATTTATATATTAGCTACTTGACTGCTACTTCCAATCAGCAAAACATTTCCAGTAAAATTTCAAATAAACTTTAAACAACATAAGATAAAAAAGTATCCTGACAAACTTTTACTTTTGTATATATAAATTTTTTTTTTGATCAAAAACTTTTTTAAGCTAAAAAATAATCTGAGAAAATTTAC
The DNA here is from genome assembly GCF_965202585.1 of Thalia democratica. Taxonomy (NCBI): domain Eukaryota; kingdom Metazoa; phylum Chordata; class Thaliacea; order Salpida; family Salpidae; genus Thalia; species Thalia democratica. The sequence continues at coordinate 20,296,445 of NC_139173.1, read as the reverse complement.
ACTTCTAGTAGAAAAAAAAAAAAAAGTTTTAAATACAATTATTTAGATGTATATTATCAAAAAGCATTACTAATTTCTAAACTTTGTATAATCATGAATTTTCGATTCTTTTTAACAGATATGAATCAGATTCTGGCAATGCTAAAAAATATTAACATTGTAAACATTTTTTACCGTTTTGTTTTAAAAAAGCATTTTTTATAATAAAAGTAGTTCGAAAAAATGTTTCTAAACGATCTTTATATTGTTTTTTATCAAATATATTTAATATTAAATAGAACATAGCTACTTAAAACAGTTTTATTTCTACAACAAAATCTTTTTTATATAACTTAATGTAATATTTCTAGTGTTAGTTATTCGGTACAAAACTTATTAAACAAGCTAAATCAAACAAAACTAAAACAAAAATTTTTTTAAAAGCTAATTTGTAAATAAACTTTAACAAGCACTGAATCAAAAGTTGGTAATTGTAACTTTTAGGTAAAACTGTATGACAACAATTGTAGCTTAATTAAGTAACTAATTACTTATTATTTTACTAAGCTTAAAACTCATTCAACTATAAGAAGAAAAGTTGAAAAGAATAAAAACTTTTTTATAGTATAATAAAACTAAACTTTTAAATTGTGTTCAAAAGATAATATAATATAAATGATTATAAGGGTATAGAATAAGTTTCAGCATTATCTTAATTTTCTGTGAAATTTAGTGATTCAAACGCCAAGATTTTTAAAGTTACTGAAAAAATTAAAATTTTACATTTCTATTTTATTTTGTTATAGCCAAAACTTTATTCATTGACTCTTCCAAATAATTAAAAATTCATCATGATACACACCTTAGTTTTCTTAAAGTGATTTTGTATTAACATAGTTTTATGTTTATTTGGAAATCAAGCATTTTTATTTTAACCTCTAGATATGTTATTTATTGATAAAATATATTTATGTTTTTTAATAAAAACATTAGTTTAGCTGTTTAGGTTATTTGCAATAAATTATTAAGTTAAGTTCAAAAATACTAAAACTAAGAAAGGTATTTTTTAATAATTAGGTGTAAAAGAATTATTTCAAAGGTTAAAACTTTCTCATTATCAATATTTTTTTTAAATTATATAACTTTAAAAGTTTTTAAAACTAACACACTCCTGAAAAAAATGTTTCTCACAGTTATGTCTTTATATTTACAAAAACCTTATAAAAATTGGTTTTTTTCTGTTATCTATAAAAAAGCAGTTATAATCACGCCTCTAGTGGTGAAAATAAAAGTCATAAATTTTAAATATAATTATATAAATGTATATAAACAAAAAGTAATATAAGTAACTAAGCTTTGTGCTATCATGAATTTTCAATTCTTTTTAAGAGCCAATGAATCAGATTCGGGCTCTACTAAACAAACATTTGAATGGTATTTCTAATATATAATCAGACTTTTAAAAAATATTTATTTTTTAACAATAACCTGTTTGAAAATTTAAATTTGTTTTACTGGAAAAATCTTAATTAAGTTGAAAACAAATATAAATTGTTGAAGCTAAAAAACATTTATATTACATTATAAAATTTACTTTTAAGAATATAAAGTAATACTACTGTTATTAATTCTGGATTTAGATTTAGATCCATAGATATTTAACAATAAGCTTATTAAACAAGCTAGTTCAAACAATAAAAAAGGATTTTATTTATTGTACTAACTAAAATATACAGTTCAGCTGAAACTAAGTCGAAAATTAGCAGTAATTTCATATATTATATTACCGTTTTTTTTTCTTTATAAACATTTCACTTTCTATGTTTTTGTATCAAAGCGCTAATCTGATTTATTTACTTTATATACATAACTTCTTATATACATAACTTGTATACATACTTCATAACAATTGAAAGGCCTTGTTATCATAAATGTAAGTTTTAAGAATCTTTTAATGTTTAAATTTTAAATGAATTGTTTTAATAAAACTTATATATGTTCCATTTGATTGCTATTTCTAATCAGCAAAAAAAATAAAAAAAAAAAGCTATTTATCTTATTTTGAACAAAGTAATTTATAATAAACTTTAGACAAAAAAGTTAAAAAAATAACCCGACAACAAAATATACTTTTACACTTTTTTACATATATGTATATTTTTCTGATATTTTTTTTTTAACTTAAAAAAAACGAAATATAATCACGCCTCTTGTGGTAAGGATATAAATTTGAAATACAACCACTTAAATCAGGGGTCGGCAGGCAGGTGGTGCTCGCGGGCTAAATTTCAAGTTTCCAAAATCTAAGCAGGCCGCAGTTTTAGTTTTAGTGACCTTTAAATAATCTTTCGGTTTTAGTTTTAATTACACTAAAGAAAGTTTTAGTTTCATTTAGTTTATTATTTTAAGTGACTTTTAGATATACATAAAACGCCAATTTTAATTATACATACTCATCGGAATAAAATTTATATTAAATAATATGTCAAGTCATTACAAGCTACGTACTGTCTTGAACACTTAATAAATTTAACTTAAAATTTTTATCATTTTACTTACAATCTAGTTCATTATGAAAACTGAGCTTGAAAAACATTGTTGAAAAAGCGCTTTTTCATATTTTAAAAAATATGAACTTTTGAAAATAATTTTTGCGTTTTAAATAGTTTTCACTCTTTAAAAGTTCACTAATTAGTTAACTTAATAAAATTGATACCTACTTGTATAGTAATAACACTAAGTTTTTTTAAATTAAAATTAATATTTAAATACTTTAATAAAATAAATTATTATTAATAAACTAGTCTTTTACATGGTTGTCACTTAAAAAGCAAAAATGACTGAGTTATATCAAACCTGTCTAGGTTTATTAAAAGTTAAAAAAGTTAAGTACTTGCTGTTAATCAAACTTAAATACCTAACTAAAACATCATCATTATAAAAAAGTACATAATATGTAAGCTGGCTAGAAAAAATATACAATAAATAAATTACACTGCAGTCATAAAGACTATTATGAGAATTCGAAAATTTATTCAAAGTGTTTGAAATAAAAGTTTTACACACACCTGAGTTTTAAAAAATGTCTTAAACAGGTTTAACCTAGTCTGAAGTTTTCAAATTTTTAAACTAGCCTATTTGTTAGGCAACCCTGTTTCGAATAAAGTTCACAAAACAAAAAGACAAAAAAGTTTATCAACTATTAATTAAGTATATTTTAAAATATATATTATAAGTCAGCTTGAATGGACAATTAAGTTTCTCAAACATTTTTAACTTAAGTATAAAAACTCATTAAGCCATTAATGAAGAAGAAAAACTATTTTTTTATTGAGCATTATAGCAATTCTTTATCTGCAATAAATCATTGCGGTTAAAAAGAGTAGACGTGAAATATAAAACAAACAATAAACATTAAAAAATGTTAGTTAGGAGTTATTGCGAGAAACAAAATAAAAAAAAATTCCGAAGTCAGTTTCAACAAAGCACATTATTATCTTCCTGTAACTATAGAATGCTAAGAAAAAAAATTGTTAAGGCAAGTTGTAAGGTAGCAAAAGTAATTACTACCGTTTAGAACTGAAAAGTTTTTAAAGAAAATGTGTTGGCGGTAATAAAATATTTTTCTTTATTTCTTCAATGACAACAAAAATTCATGTTTAGAAGAAGTCTGAAGATTATAAAGCCACAAAATCAAATTAAGACCTTAATTAATCTTTTAAGATGAGAGCACTGAAACTATAGATACTGCTCATCTGAGAATTTTTATAAGAGGTGTTTTCACTAACTTTGAAATTTTAGAAGAATTTCTAGACTTAGTTCCAATGCAAAGCAAAACAATAGATAAAAAAAAATTAATAACAAACATGCAATGCGCAAGTTTAATGGGTGTTGATTTTAAGTTTTTTTTAAACAATGTTGCTACTACAATTTTTGCTAGATACATGATGGTAATTTGATTTTGTTTAAAACCAGATCTTGGACTTATGTTGTTTATCAATTAAATTTGTTTAGTTATAAACCAGGAAGCATTATTTGCGAAAACAACAAGCTTAAAAAAAATTATGAAATTAACAACTTAAGTAGTGAACACAATTTTTTCAAACATACTTTACCACCGACAGTTTCGAAAAATAGTAGAAAAACGAAAAGTCAATACGTTGACCTAGTTAACTTTTAGCTTGTTCTTTTTTTAGAATTTTGTTTGCTGTTATAAAGAGTCTATGAGTTAGGAAATGAAATTGGATCTTTTCTTAAAATAAAGATATAAATATTTTTGCGTATAAATATAAAAACTTGATACTATGTTTAGCATTTCTGGTATGTCTTACATCGCAACTTAAAAACCTAATTTGGTATTACAAAAAAATTTCTCTTTATAATTACAAATAACTTGTAAAAATATTTAAGTTGATATATATTTTTCGTTATCTGAAAAACCCAGATTAAATCACGCCTCTAGTAGTAAAAATAAAAGTTTTAAACTAAAATTACAATTACTTAAATTTATTCAATCAAAAAGCAGTATTAATTTCTAAGCTTTGTGTTATCATGAATTTTAAATTATTTTTAAGAGCCAATGAATCAGATTCTGGCTCTGCTAAACAAATATTAACATTGTAAACATTTCTACTGTTTTGTTTTAAAAAAAGTATTTGTAAAAATAAAAGTAGTTCAAAAATTGTTTTTTAACGATCTTCAGAATGTTTCTATCAAACATATTAAAGTATAACATCGAACATAGCTATCCAAAATAGATTTATTTTCACAACAAAAACTTTTTGATACAAATTAATTTAATACTTCTTGTGTTAGATATTCGGCACAAAACTTATTAAACATGCTAAATAAAACAAAATCTGAAAAGAAAGCTTTTTATTGAGCTAATTTATAAATAAACTTTAGCAAAGACTGAATCGAAAGTTGGTAATTATAACTTTTAGGTAAAACTATATTACAGCAATTGTAGCTTCATTAAACAACTAATTCTTTATTTTTTTACTACATTTAAATCTCATTAAACTATAAGAAAACTAGTTTAAAAAAATAAAAACTTTTAAGTAATATAAAAACAAAATTTTTTAATTGTGTTTAAAAGTTTATTTAATATAAATGATTATAATATTTTAGAATTAGTTTTAGCATTATCTTAATTTTCTGTGAATTTTAGTGATTCAAACTACAAGATTTTTAAAGTTGCTTAAAAAAACGAACATATTACATTTCTACTTTAATTTGTTAAAGCCCAAATTTCATTAATTGACTCATTGAAATAATTGAAAATTGATGATAAGACGAAGCTTAGTTTTCTTAAACTGTTTTTGTATTTACATAGTTGTATGTTTTGTTTTGAGATTCAAGCATTTTTATTTTTACCTCTGATATGTCATTTACTAAAACAAAATATTTATGTTTTATATAATAAACATTAAATAAGCTGTTTAGGTTATTAGCAACAAACTATTAAGTTAAGTTTTAATATACGACTATAAAAAAAATTTCAAATAACTAAGTGTAAAATAATTATTTCAAAATTTAAGAGTTTCTCACTACCAATATTTTTTATTAAAATTGTTTAACTGTAAAATTTTTAAGATTAACAAGTTCTTGAAAAAAATGTTTCTCGGAGTTTTCTCTTTATAGTAACAACTAAGTTATAAAAACATACAAATTGATATATATTTTTTTTATATAAAACCTAGTTAAATCACACCTCTAGTGTTAAAAGTAAAAGGTTTAAACTTTAAATACAATTAATTAAGTGTATATAATGAAAAAGCAATATTAGTATAAGCTTTGTGTTATCATGAATTTTAAATTCTTTTTAAGAGCCAATGAATCAGATTCTGGCTCTGCTAAACAAATATTAACATTGTAAACATTTTTACTGTTTTGTCTTTAAAAAAGTATTTGTAATAATAAAAATAGTTCAAAAAATGTTTCTTAACGATCTTTAGAATTTTACTACTAGTAGTGAACACAATTTTTTCAAACATACTTTACCACCGACAGTTTCGAAAAATAGTAGAAAAACGAAAAGTCAATACGTTGACCTAGTTAACTTTTAGCTTGTTCTTTTTTTAGAATTTTGTTTGCTGTTATAAAGAGTCTATGAGTTAGGAAATGAAATTGGATCTTTTCTTAAAATAAAGATATAAATATTTTTGCGTATAAATATAAAAACTTGATACTATGTTTAGCATTTCTGGTATGTCTTACATCGCAACTTAAAAACCTAATTTGGTATTACAAAAAAATTTCTCTTTATAATTACAAATAACTTGTAAAAATATTTAAGTTGATATATATTTTTCGTTATCTAAAAAACCCAGTTTAAATCACGCCTCTAGTAGTAAAAATAAAAGTTTTAAACTAAAATTACAATTACTTAAATTTATTCAATCAAAAAGCAGTATTAATTTCTAAGCTTTGTGTTATCATGAATTTTAAATTATTTTTAAGAGCCAATGAATCAGACTCTGGCTCTGCTAAACAAATATTAACATTGTAAACATTTTTACTGTTTTGTCTTAAAAAAAGTATTTGTAAAAATACAAGTAGTTCAAAAATTGTTTCTTAACGATCTTCAGAATGTTTCTATCAAACATATTAAAGTATAACATCGAACATAGCTATCCAAAATAGATTTATTTTCACAACAAAAACTTTTTGATACAAATTAATTTAATACTTCTTGTGTTAGATATTCGGCACAAAACTTATTAAACATGCTAAATAAAACAAAATCTGAAAAGAAAGCTTTTTATTGAGCTAATTTATAAATAAACTTTAGCAAAGACTGAATCAAAAGTTGGTAATTATAACTTTTAGGTAAAACTATATTACAGCAATTGTAGCTTCATTAAACAACTAATTCTTTATTTTTTTACTACATTTAAATCTCATAAAACTATAAGAAAACTAGTTTAAAAAAATAAAAACTTTTAAGTAATATAAAAACAAAATTTTTTAATTGTGTTTAAAAGTTTATTTAATATAAATGATTATAATATTTTAGAATAAGTTTTAGCATTATCTTAATTTTCTGTTAATTTTAGTGATTCAAACTACAAGATTTTTAAAGTTGCTTAAAAAAACGAACATATTACATTTCTACTTTAATTTGTTAAAGCCAAAATTTCATTAATTGACTCTTTGAAATAATTGAAAATTGATGATAAGACAAAACTTAGTTTTCTTAAACTGTTTTTGTATTTACATAGTTGTATGTTTTGTTTTGAGACCAAGCATTTTTATTTTTACCTCTGATATGTCATTTACTAAAACAAAATATTTATGTTTTATATAATAAACAGTAAATAAGCTGTTTAGGTTATTTGCAACACACTATTAAGTTAAGTTCTAAAATACTAAAAATAAAAAAAATATTTTCAAATAACTAAGTGTAAAATAATTATTTTAAGTTTCTGACTAACAATTTTTTTATTAAAATTATATAACTGTATAATTTTTAAAATTATTATGTTCTTGAAAAAAAAATATTTCTCAGAGATTCCTCTTTATAATAACAACTAGTTTATAAAAACATATAAATTGATTTTTTTTTATGTACAAAACCTAGTTTAAAACACGCCTCTAGTGGTAAAAATAAAAGGCTTAAACTTGAAATACAATTACTTAAATGTATATATTCAAAAAGAAATTTTATTATAAACTTTGTGTTATCATGAATTTTCAATTCTTTTTAAGAGCCAATGAATCAGATTCTGGCTCTGCTAAAAAAATATTAACATTGTAAACATTTTTACTGTTTTGTCTTTAAAAAAGTTTTTGTAATAATAAAAGTAGTTCAAAAAATGTTATTTAACGATCTTTAGAATTTTTTATCAAAAATATTTAAGTATAACATCGAACTTAGCTATCTAAAATAGATCTATTTTCACAACAAAAACTTTTTGATACAAATTAGTGTAATACTTCTTGTGTTAGATATTCGGCACAAAACTTATTAAACAAGCTAAATCAAACTAAATCTTAAATGAAAGCTTTTTATCGAGTTAATTTGTAAATAAATTTTAGCAAAGACTGATTCGAAAGTTAGTAATTGTAATTTTTAGGTAAAAATATATAACAGCAATTGTAACTTTATTAACTAACTAATTCTTTATTGTTTTACTACATTTAAAACCCATTAAACTATAAGAAAACTAGTTTAAAAAATAATAATTTTAAAGTAATATAAAACAAAAATTTTTAATTGTGTTTAAAAGATAACATAATAAAATGTTTTTAAGGGTTTAGAATAAGTTTTAGTATTATCTTAAATTTCTTTAAAATTTATTAATTCAAACTACAAGATTTTTAAAGTAACTTAAAAAAAACGAAAATAATACATTTCTATTTTATTTTGTTAAAGCCCGAATTTCATTCATTGACTCTTTGAAATAATTGTAAATTCATGATAAGACGAAGCTTAGTTTTCTTAAACTGTTTTTGTATTAACATAGTTGTATGTTTTATTTTAAAATCAAGCGTTTTTATTTTTACCTTTGATATGTCATTTACTATAAATAAATATTAGTGTTTTATATAATAAACATTAGTTAAGCTGTTTAGGTTATTTGTAACAAACTATTAAGTTATGTTTTAAGATACTAAAAATAAAAAAAGTTTTTTCAAATAACTAAGTGTAAAATAATTTTTTCAAAATTTAAGAGTTTCTCACTACCAATATTTTTTATTAAAATTAAATAACTTTAAAATTTTTAAAATTAACAAGTTCTTGAAAAAAATGTTTCTCGGAGTTTTCTCTTTATAGTAACAACTAAGTTATAAAAACATACAAATTGATATATATTTTTTTATATAAAACCTAGTTTAAATCACACCTTTAGTGTTCAAAGTAAAAGGTAAAAACTTAAAATACAATTACTTAAGTTTATATAATGAAAAAGCAATATTAATATAAGCTTTGTGTTATCATGAATTTTAAATTCTTTTTAAGAGCCAATGAATCAGATTCTGGCTCTGCTGAACAAATACTAACATTCAGTACATTTTTACTGTTTTGTCTTTAAAAAGGTACTTTTAATGATAAAAGTAGTTCAAAAAATGTTCTTTAACGATCTTCAGTATGTTTCTATCAAACATACTTAAGTATAACATAGAATATAGCTATCTAAAATAGATTTATTTTCGCAACAAAAACTTTTTGATATAAATTAATATAATATTTTTTCTGTTAGATATTCGGCACAAAACTTATTAAACAAGCTAAATCAAACAAAATCTGAAATGAAAGCTTTTTATCGTGCTAATTGTAAATAAATTTTGGCAAAGACTGAATCGAAAAATGGTAATTGTAACTTTTAGGTAAAACTATACAACAGCAATTGTAGCTTCATTAACTAACTAATTCTTTATTTTTTTACTACATTTAAAACCCATTAAACTATTACAAGACTAGTTAAAAAGAATGAAAATTTTTTTATAGTATAAAAACTAAATTTTTAAACTTTGTTTAAAAAAAGTATTAAAAAATGTTTTAAATGGTTTAGAATAAGTTTTAGCATTATCTTAATTTTCTGTAAAATTTAGTGATTCAAACTACAAGATTTATAAAGTTGCTTAAAAAAAAATATATCACATTTCTATTTTATTTTGCTAAAGCCCAAATTTCAAACATTGACTATTTGAAACAATTGAATAATCATGATAAGACAACGCTTAGTTTTCTTAAACTGTTTTTGTATTAACATAGTTGTATGTTTTATTTTGAAATCAATCGTTTTTATTTTCTCCTCTAGATACGTTATTTATTAATAAAAAATATTAATGTTTTATATAACAAACATTAATTTAGCTGTTTAGGTTATTTGCAACAAACTATTAAGTTAAGTTTTATTATATTGAAAATAAAAAATATATTTTAAATAACTTAGTGTAAAGTAATTATTATTAAAATAATATTCTTAGAATAGAGCTTTTTGAGACTCCCTAGATCTGTTATTAAATTTATTTGAGAGCAGTGAAACGCCGTTTGTTGAAATAAAGTTTTAACACAAGAACATCTGTGGTATATATTCCGATAAGCTTAGCTTATCAGAATCTCCAGGATTTAACGCCTTTTAACGTTACATCTGATAAATAATTATAGGGATTAAGAAAAAATTTTTGCATTTTATTAATTTTCTTTGAAATTTAGTGATTCAAACGACAAGCTTTTTAAAGTTGCTTTAATTAAGAAAAAGAAAAATATTAATATTCTTTTTTACTTTGTTAAAACCCTAATTTGTCATTGACTCTTTGAAATAATTGAAAATTTATGATAAGTAAAAGCTTAGTTTTCTTAAACTGTTTTTGTATTAACATAGTTGTATGTTTTATTTTGAAATCAAGTATGGTTTTTTTTATATCTAAATATGTTATTTATTGATAAAAAACATAAGTTTATCCATTTAGGTTATTGGCAACAAACTATTAAGTTAAGTTCTAAAACACTGAAAGTAAAAAGAGTATTTTTTAATAATTAAATATAAAAGAATTATCTCAAAAATTTAAAGTTTCTTATTACCAATATTTTTTATTAAAATTATATTAGTTTAAAACTGTTTAATATTAACACTTTCCTAAAAAGAATATTTCTCACAGTTTCATTTTGTATCTACAAAATACTTATAAAAACATTTAAATAGATATGTATTTTTTGGTATCTATAAAAAAGGAGTTTTAGTCACGCCTCTAGTGGTAAAAATAAAAGTCTTAAAATTCAAGTACATTTACTTAAATTTATATAATCAAAAAGCAATATTAACTTCAAAGCTTTGTGCTATCATGAATTTTCAATTCTTTTTAAGAGCCAATGAATCAGATTCGGGCTCTGCTAAACAAATACAAAAAGGTATTTTTAATGAATTATTAAGAAATTTTTTTTAAATAATTATTTTCTGAAAATAAAATTTTTGAAAATTTATATTTGTTTTACTGGAAAAATCTTAATTAAGTAAAAAATAAATACAAATTTTTGAGCCTCAAAAAAATATTTTATATTATAACCTTTACTTATAAGAATATAATGTATTACTACCGGTAATAATTTCGTGGTTGAGATTTAGATTTATAAATATGTGAAAATAATCTTATTAAACAAGCTTATTAAAACAACAACAAAAGGTTATATTTATTGTAATAATTAAGAAATACAGTTAAGCTGTAAATAAATCGAAAATTAGCAGTAATTTTATATATTACCGGTTTTTTCTTTTTAATTGTTTTACTTTCTATGTATTTGTATTATAGCGCTAATCTGATTTATTAACTCTTCAAAACAACTGAAAAGCCTTGGTATCACAACTTTAAGTTCAAACAATTATTTAATGTTCATAAAATTAAGTGTTTTAATAAAGTTTATATATATGCCACTTGAATGCTATTTCTTAGCAGCAAAAAAGATCCTAAAAAAAAAAGATATCTATGTTATTTCGAATAAAATAGTTTAAAATAAACTTTAAACAAAAAAGTTTAAAATAATATCCCGACTAAAAAAAATACTTTTACACTTTTATACATAATTTTCTTTTTATTTTTTTTTATTTTAACATTTAAAAAAGCTAAATATTTTAACGTCTTTAGTGGTAAAAGTATAAATTATAAATTTGAAATACAATTACTTAAATATATATGGTCATAAAGCAGCATTATTTTTTACCTTGATGTTATCTTAAATTTTCAGATTTTTTTAAGAGCCATTGAATTAGTTTCTGGCTCTGCTAAACAAATATTAACATTGTAAACATTTTTACTGTTTTTTCTTTAATAAAGTATTTGTAATAATAAAAGTAGTTAAAAGTTTTTTTCTAAACGATCTTTAGAATTTTTTATCAAACATATTTAAGTAAAAAATTGAACATAGATACTTAAAATAGATTAATTTTTGCAACAAAAACATTTTTATACAAATTAATGTAATATTTCTAGTGTTAGTTATTCGGTACAAAACTTATTAAACAAGCTAAATCAAGCTAAACTAGAATGAAAGCTTTTTAATGAGCTAATTTGTAAATATATTTTAGCATAAACTGAATCGAAAGTTAGTAATTGTAACTTTTAGGTTAAACTATATGACAACAATTGTAGCTTTAATAACTAACAAATTTTTAATGATTCATAACGTTTATTTTTATCAAACTATTAGAAGACTAGTCTGAAAGAATAAAAACGATTAAATAGTATAAAAAATAATTTTTTAAACTGTGTTAAAAGATAATATAATATAAATAATTATAAAGGTTTAGAATAAGTTTTAGTATGATCTAAATTTAAGTGAAATTTAGTCGATCAAACGACAAGATTTTTTTAATTGCTTAAAAAAAAACATTACATATATATTTTATTTTCTTGAAGCCCGAATTTAATTCATTGAGTATTCGAAACAATATAAAGTTCATAAATAGACAAAGCTTAGTTTTTTAAACTGTTTTGTATTAACATAGTTGTATGTTTTGTTTTTAAATCAAGCATTTATATTTTTACATTTAGGTATGATCTATTACTGATAAAAAATATTTACGTTTTGTAATAAATACATTAATTTAGCTGTTTAGGTTATTTGCAAAAAACCTATTAAGTTAAGTTTTAATATACCGCCTCTAGTGGTAAAAGTATAAACTTGAAATTAGAAATACAACTACTTAAATGTATATCTTTAATAATAACACTAATTTCAAACTTTGTATTATGATGAATTTTCAATTCTTTTTAAGAGCCAATGAATCAGATTCTTGCTCTGCTAAACAAATATTAACATTGTAAACATTGTTACTGTTTTTTTTTAAAGTATTTGTAATAATAAAAGTAGTTCAGAAAGTATGTTTCTAAATGATCTTAAAATTTAAAAAAAATATATATTTAAGTGTCAAATCGAACATAGCTACTTAAAATATATTTATTTTTACAACAAAAACGTTTTGATACACATTAATGTAATATTTCTAGTGTAAGATATTCGATACAAGACTTATTAAACAAGCTAAATAAATAAAATTTAAAATAAAAGCTTTTTTAAAGCTAATTTGTAAATAAATTTCAGCAAGCACTGAATCAAAAGTTGGTAATTTCAACTTTTAGGTAAAACTATATAACAGCATATGTAGCTTAATTAAATAACTAGTTCTTTATAATTTTACTATGTTTAAAATCCATCAAACTATTAGAAGACTAGTTTAAATGAATGTTAAATTTTATATAGTATAGAAATTTAATTTTTAAATTATGTTTAAAATACAATATAATATAAATAATTATAGGTATTAAGAAAAAGTTTTTGCATTTTATTAACTTTCTGTGAAATTTAGTGATTCAAACGACAAGATTTTTAAAGTTGCTTTAATATAAAAAAAAGAAAAATTTTAATATTCTTTTTTAACTTGTAAAAGCTCTAATTTAGTCATTGACTCTTTGAAATAATTGAAAATTTATGATCAGTAAAATCTTAGTTTTCTTAAACTGTTTTTGTATTAACATAGTTGTATGTTTTATTTTGAAATCAAGTATGGTTTTTTTATATCTAAATATGTTATTTATTGATAAAAAACATTAATTTATTTATTTAGATTATTGGCAACAAACTATTAAGTTAAGTTCTAAAATACTGAAAGTAAAAAGAGTATTTTTTTAATAATTAAATGTAAAAGAATTATCTCAAAAGTTTAAAGTTTATCATCACCAATATTTTTAATTAAAATTATATAACTTTAAAAATTTTTAAATAAATATATTCCTGAAAAAAATGTTTTTCACAGTTTTTTCTTAATAACTACAAATAACTTATAAAAACATTTAAATTGATATGTATTTTTTGTTGACTATAAAAAAAACAGTAAAATCACGACTCTAATAAAAGTCTTAAAATTTAAGTACAATTACTTAAATTTATATAATCAAAAAGCAAAATTAATTTCTAAGCTTTGCACTATCATGAATTTTCAATTCTTTTTAAGAGCCAATGAGTCAGATTCGGGCTCTGCTAAACAAATATTTGAATGGTATTTTTAATGAATTATCAGACTTTTTCAAAACATTGATTATTAGAAATAATTTTTTTGAAGTTTTCAATTTTTTTTAACTGGATAAATTTTAATTAGGTCAAAAATTAACACAAACTTTTGAGCTCCAAAAAATTATTTTATGTTATAAAATTTATTTATAAGAATATAATGTAATACTACCGGTATTAATTTCGTGATTGAGATTTAGATTTATAAATATTCAAAATTAATCTTATTAAACAAGCTAATTCAAACAACAACAAAAGGTTATAATTATTGTACTAATTAAGAAATACAGTTCAGCTGAAACTAAACCGAAAATTAGCAGTAATTTCATATATTATATTACCGTTTTTTTTTATATAAACATTTCACTTTCTATATTTTAGTATTAAAGCGCTAATCTGATTTATTTTCTCTTCAAAACAATTGAAAAGCCTTGTTATCACAAGTCTAAGTTTTAAGAATAATTTAATGTTTTTATAAAATTAAGTGTTTATTAAAGTTTATAAATATGCCACTAGAATGCTATTTTTAATCAACAAAAACATTTTTTACAATAAAAAATACTGTTTATGTTATTTCGAACAAAGTAGTTTCAAATAAACTTTAAAGAAAAAAGTTAAAAAAATATCCGGATAAAAAATGTTACTTCTACACTTTTATAAATATATATTTTCTGAAAAACTTTTTTTGTTCTAAGCTTAACGAATAACTTATTAAGATTACGCCTCTAGTGGTAAAAGTATAAACTTGAAATTTGAAATACAACTACTTAAATGTATATTGTTAATAGTAACCCTTATTTCAAACTTTGTACTATCATGAATTTTCAATTCTTTTTAAGAGCCAATGAATCAGATTCTAGCTCTGCTAAACAAATATTAACATTTTAAACATTTTTACTACTTTTTTTTTTAAAGTATCTGTAATAATAGAAGTAGTTCAGAAAGTATGTTTCTAAATAATCTTTATAATTTTTTTTATCAAATATATTTAAGTATTAAATCGAACATAGCTACTTAAAACATATCTATTTTTACAACAAAAACGTTTTGATATAAATTAATGTAATATTTCTAGTGTCAGATATTCGATACAAAACTTATTAAACAAGCTAAATCAAACAAAACTAAAATAAAAGATTTTTTTAAAGCCAATTTGTAAATAAACTTTAACAAGCACTGAATCAAAAGTTGGTAATTGTAACTTTTAGGTAAAATTATATGACAGCAGATGTTGCTTAATTAACTAAATAATTATTCATTATTTTACAAAGTTAAAAAACCATCAACTATAAGAAGAATAGTTGAAAAGAATAAAAACTTTTTTATAGTATAATAAAACTAAACTTTTAAATTGTGTTCAAAAGATGATTATAAGGGTATAGAATAAGTTTCAGCTTTATCTTAATTTTCTGTGAAATTTAGTAATGTCAACGACAAGATTTTTAAGTTCTATATAAAAAAAAAAATATTAAATATCTATTTCTTTTCATAAAAGCCCGAACTTCAATCATTGACTCTTCAAAATAATTGAAAATTTATGATAAGACAAAGCTTAGTTTTCTTGAAATGATTTTGTATTTTGATTGTTGTATGTTTTATTATATAACCAAGCATTTTTATTTTTACCACTAGATATGTTTTTTATTTAAAAAAAATATTTATACTTTGTAAAAAAAACAGCAAATTAGCTTTTTAGGTTATTTGCAACAAACTATAAGTTTAGATGTAGAATACTGAAACTAAAACTAAAAAAAAAATGTTACTAAGTGTAAATAGAATCATTTCAAAATGTAAAAGTTACTGATTGACAATAAAACAATTTTGTTAATATATGACTTTAAAAGTAGTTAGAATTATTACATTCTTAAAAAAAAAAAGTTTCTTACAGTTTTGTCCTTATAGCTTGAAATAACTTTAAAAAAAATTTAGATTGATATGTACTTTTTGTTATCTATAAAATAAATCCAATTGAACCACGCCTCTAGAGGTAAAAATAAAAGTCTTGTATTTGAAAGACAGTTACTTAAAGTATACAAATAGAAAGCAATATAAATTTCCATGATTTGTGTATCAGGAATTTTCATTTTTTTAAGAGCCAATGAATCAGATATAGGCTCTGCTAATCAAATATTTAAATTGTATTTTTAATGAATTATCAGAACATTTGTACAAAATTATAGTTGAAATATTTAATTTTCACAACAACCTTTATCAAATTTAATTTTTGTATAAAATCAAAAGTTTTATTCAAGTCAAAAAACAAAAAAAAGTAGTAGCTCAAAAACATTTATATAATATAATAAAATTCACTTTTAATAATATAATGTAACATTTCTGGCGTTAATTTCGTAGTTTAGATCCATATATATATTTAATACTAAGCTTATCAAACAAGCTAGTTTAAACAACAACAAAAGAGTTTTTTAATTGCAACAATTAGGAAATATAGTTCAGCTGAAACTAAATCTAAAAGTAGAAGTTATTTTATACATCATTTTTAAAGAACATTAAACCGCTATTAAATAACAAGTTATTAAAGTTGAGTTGTATGTTAAAATCATATTTTCGATTTGAGTAAATAGCTACGGGTTTAATTAAATATAGATAAATTGTTTATTTTAAAAGATAAAACTTAGTTAAAAAATAACTTTTGGTTAGTTATTTTGTTATTAATATATTTTTTTACTCCAGTGATGTTTAAAATTGAAGTTGTGAATATCATACTAAACTTCATTATAATTCCATCCTGAAAATATAACAAATAAACAAAAGAAAACAGATATAAATAAAAATTATTAATGTTACTTTAATTTAGTATTATACTTTTACTAAACACAATAAAATTCAATTGTAAAAAAACGAATTCTTAACATCGGTCAGCATTTTTTCCAGGTTAAAAATTAAATATTTTGTTTAAAACTTATAAACTGTACTAAGTTTATTTTTGTATGCAAATTATATTGAATTATAATTAAATTATATAATTGATTCTTTTTATATTCTTATATTAGATGAAGTAGATTAAACAATATTTACTAAGTTTTATTGACAGTTTTTTTTTGAGAAAGAAATTTAAACTATTTTTTCAGTTTTAATGTAAAATTATATTTTTTAACTGATCATTTTATCAAATTAGTTATTTAATACGAATACTTGTTTAAATTAAATTTTTACAAAGTTGCTTTGTTTTTGTGACTGGGTAAACAGATTGTAAAGTATGTATTTTTTTATACTGTAATTTAGGTGTAACTGTTATGATTGTATGTATTTTTTTTATACTGTAATTTAGATATAACTCTTATGATTGTAAGTTTTTTTAGTTGGTATTTGCTAATAAATTTTTTAAACTAACATATATTGATTACCTAAGTATTACACAAGTATATTTTAATTCTGATCTTTTGTTGCTATGTAAATTACTGAGGGGATAGCACGAGATATGATTTGTATAACTGAAATTTAAGTTAATATTTTATAATAAATAGGTTGTTTAATTGAAACAAAATGTGCAGTCTGTTAATATTTTTGGAGAAAATTTTATTACACCCCATGTAGTCAATAAATAGCTATTTAGCTAATCCTGGAGAACTCGTTAAAAGGTATCCGTGGTAAGCGACTCGATAATCGTAAGGTTTTCGTCCACCAGGTCCTTGAACCAAATATTTGAGCTTCTATCTTTGTCGTTCAATAAATAATATACATATAATTAAATAAACAACTAACAACTATTTGTTTAAAAGTTAACACTTACAGTTGCTTGATTTAAATTTTCTAATAACAACGTACTAAATTTATTTTTTAATATTTTAAAGCTTTCTAACATTTTAAGTGATAAGATATAATTTATTTTAAACTGGAAACTAATAAGTTAACTAATGAATTAAAAAAATTAATCAAATCATTAAGCATAACATAAAAGTTTATTTTTCTATTCATTAGTCTACTTTTATATTAGTAACTCTTTTAAGACTACTTTTTGCAATTCACGACAAGTATTTTCGTATTACTTATAATTTACCGCTTTAGAAAAAGTTTTTTAGCTTTAAACAACTGTGGTATCAACAGGATGTATTTCAGAAATTATGAGCTGTAATAACATTTTACATTTATTAGTTTACACTTATTATGTTTTATATAGTAGAATTTCTACTTCTGGAAATATTATGCTATATAATAGAAGAAAAATAATATGAAACTTTATAATGAAGTTTTTGTAAAAAAAAATGATTTAAGATTTTAAAGTGTCTTATTTAAACTAGTTTGGTTTCAGTTACCGTTTTATGTTAACAATTCTTGCTAATAATTATGTTTCTGTAACAAGTGTTCGCTGTTTCAACGACTTTTGATTATAGATTTTGTTTTCTTAATTTTGATTAAGTTCTAAGCTTGTCTGTTTTTTTTTAATTCTACTATATAAAAACCATTATCCTTTTATCAAGAGTAGATCAATATAGATAACTCCTAAAAGTATTTTGAATTTTTGATAAAAGGTATTTAAGATCTAGGCTTTTATAACTTGTATTTTTCATTTCATTTTGCTTAATAATAGGAAATCTTATAATTCTAGTTATCACTTCAAATTATTTATTTTCATTACTAAAACAATGTTTCACTCGTTTAAAACAAATTAAAACAAGATCTTCAGTTGATTATTAATAATCTTATTCAAATATAGTTAGTAATAAACTTAAAAAACTTGAAGTGATATAATTCTCCTTATTCTTCGATAACTCCAATCTTAAAAGTTAAAAGTACATAATTCCAACTATTATTATTATTATAAATAAACTTTTAAAAAGTTTAAGAAGAAAAGCTTCGTAATAATAAAACATATTTAATATTATTAATGTTATAGCAGTGTGAAGCAGAAAACTTAATAAAAGACACAAAAAATGTTATAAAGAAATTTAAGTTGTTAGGCAATGAATCGAATAACAATTACACAACTATTACACAAGTTTAACCTAAAAATTGAAATGATCACTTTTAATCATTTAGCTGTTTTAATAATTCTTAAGGGGGTTTTTATTTTTCATATAAGATTTAAGTTATAAAAAACTGCTCCGAAATATCCCGGGCATGCAGAAACACAAACAGCACTAGGAAAAATAAACAAACTTATAACTTTCAACATCCGTTTATTTTTGGCTCGTCATCCACACAAACTATTACATACACAAACTAATAGTCTTCCTCTTCTTCGCGGTACCGGATGAAGTCCATGCTGGAAGTGTAGCCGTGGCACTTCTTCCTCAGGTACTCCGACCGCCTCTTGCGGAAGTCCGTCTGCGGGCACATTTCGATGCCGGAGGTCGACGTGGCCTGGTTAACGTTGTCGTTCGAGCACACCATCTTGCACTCGAGGTGGCCGTCGTGGCACGGCTTCGGCGGCCGCTCCGGGTTCCAGTACTCGTCGGACATGGCCGAGTGCTGGAACGTGGAAGTCGAGTCGCCGGGGCCCAGGCGCGGGTTCCAGTAGTTGTCCGAGTTGGCCGGCGACAACGGGTGCTCGCAGAGGCTGTCGTCGCGCCCGCAAGTTTTCCTGTTGCCGTTTGTGGTGCCTTTTGTGGTGCCGCCCTTCGCGATGGTAACTTCATCACGAACCGCCAATTCCGGGAACTCCGACACGAATCGCTCCTCGATTTCCTCCCACGCCTTGACATAGTCGAACAGGTCCTTGTAGGCCTCCCTGATTGCTCGATTTTCTTTGTATGGATACAGTTTTTTTTTGGCAAGGAACTCAGTCTCGTCAGTCACAAAATGCCTGACCGAGTACCTTCGCTCGTTGAGCGCTATGTCGTGGTCGACCTTGATGACTTTGGCCGGCCAATGCAGCTTGTCCTTGTGCTTGGCGATCACGAGCTCGTCCTCCCAAAACTGAGATCTGTTTACTAAATGGCTTATTTTTCCCTGGCCCATTACTGTGTCGAAGACAAAACTAAATCATAACAAAACTGACGTTTTTACTGACAACTGACAAAACAACTTAAAACTTGCAAATTCAAAACTTTTCATTCATTTTTAGCACAAATACTCACGTATATGACGTATTAAACTTTAAAACCATTTAAGCTATTAAATTTAACTCCAATCGTGTTTTGACATGGTAACGTTAGACACTATCTGCCAATATGGGTAGAAAAGCAAACCTTCAAGACAGAGCGGAGTTTTGGGACGGCGAACTGGTGATATGCAAGCAGAGCGACAAGCAACATTGGCCCGCGCAAATTACCAAAGTCGACCAGAACGCGCCTCTGAACAGCAAGCGGTACACTGTAAAGCATTTTGTGACCGGAAAAGTGGAAGTCGTGAACAAAAAGCACTTGTTTCCTTACAAAGAAAACCGGGATTTCGTTGACAACTATCAGGAAATCGTGGATTTTGTTCACGCGTGGCGAGAAATTGAAAACGAGTTCAAGTCGGACGACCACTTACCCGAGCTGACTCATAAAAGTCATCATGGCAAAGAAAGCCACGGTGACAGTAACCATGGTGGAAGCAGTCATGGCGAGAGCAGCCATTCCAAACACAAAAAGTAGCGACTTCATGGTAACTGTATAATCATAATATTGCTAGTTCATAGGACTCGGTAAATCTAGGTAGTGTTATTTTATTTTTATATGCTAAACATTGATTTTAATCTAATAAAGAAAGTACAGCTAAATATTTTTTGTGGTTTTGTGTCAATTTAATATTTTTTATTTCGAGTTTAAATGTTTCTTAGTACGGGATACATGCTTTAGTTTTATTTTACTAAGCGAAATGTTCGAAAATTAAGTTCAAATTTGGTCTTTAAGATTAAAATTCCAGTTTTTATGTTTTCTATATTTATTTATACCTTTTTTTCAATTTTGTTTCATTCTCTATCAGCAACTATACAACTATTTTCAACTTTACCCACAAACGGTCGCTTCAGTACTTTGTACTTAAACCCGCTTGATTAGATCTCAACAGCAGTTTCACGCAACTATGCCTGCCTGATAAGTCCTAATTAGGACGAATTAGGTCGTTGGTTGTCTCGGATGCTGTTGTTGATCTTGCGGTAAAGTTCATTAATTGTTATTCTCTATCAGCAAATTTTTTATCAATTTTTTTTTGTTGAGCTCCTTTTACATTAATTTATCAAAAAACCTATTTCATCATTATTTACAATTGGTAATTTTTGATAAGCACAAACTAAGTATAATATTACATTCAAATCGTTAGAAACAGTTTACAATTACTTTTGGTTTCCAATGTGTAATTTTAAACACAGCTTTGAAAAAAAAGTTCCATACTTAATAAAATAAAAAGTGTACGCAGGCTGCCGTAACTTTGTAAAAAAAACTGTTTAAAAACATTATGATAACAAATAGATCGTACAAGCATCACTGTTATTAACTCAAAACAAAAGTAAGAAAACGTTTGTAAATTTCTAATATGAAATTTTGAATTAAGACTTTTGCTCAGGATATATTTCAGGTAACAAAGACCTCGTGTGCTGATTTATCTGTTTGGCAGGACTGATCTGGCCGGTGGGCCGTAATTAGCTAATTCCATAGAATTTGTAAAAGTGCTTTTATTTACAAAAAATAACCTTTTTAAGCAAATCAAAAATATTTAGTTACATTAGCCCGCTTTAATAAACAATTGTTAGTAAGTAAAATCTTATATTACATTTGATATTTAAATAACGATGATTAACGTCAAATAGATAATTTAAAACAAAATAAAACTTCAGTTTCAACTGTGTACTGATAAGTTTTAACCAATTAAATAGTAAAATTTTATTTTTAACAAATAAATAAATTAGTTTCATTACAAAAAACTAAACATTTAAAAATAATTTAATTTTGTGGTTTATGACCGAGAGGTCTTTTTGTTCACCAGGTCCTTAGGCTAATTTATTTTTTGAGCATTTTCTGTTTTTTTTTTCGTTTGTGTTCAATAGAATTACTATACAGAATAAAATTTACAACCGTTTTACTTTTTTAAATTTTTAAAGCCTTACAAATCTGAAAAATATTAGAAGTAGTTATACATATGTTACTAATAAGTAAATAATTTAATTTTGTAAAAACTCACTGCTACTTTTGAATAAAATATATGTAAAAAGACTAGCTGCATATTTTAATTTTTTATTTTAGTCATTAATTTACAATAGTTAATTTAAAAAAAAATAACATGTT
Source organism: Thalia democratica (assembly GCF_965202585.1). Taxonomy (NCBI): domain Eukaryota; kingdom Metazoa; phylum Chordata; class Thaliacea; order Salpida; family Salpidae; genus Thalia; species Thalia democratica. Next base: position 20,274,284 of record NC_139173.1, on the reverse strand, counting down.
CAGACAACTTAATACGAAAACAAAAAGAGTTTTTGAATTGAATAGAATTTATTTTCTACTTTCTCTTCTTTTAAAAACAAAGTACAGCGTAGCAAAAACCAAAACAACCACAAAAATCAATGAACCAAATAGAAAACCTAGAAGTCTCTGCCGAGGTCCAGCTACTGGACTCATACAAATGTAGTTACCAACTTTGTTTGAGTCAAAATGCACTTGATCTATAAATGAATACAAAGCGACATTCCTGTACTTTCTCACAACTTTTATATTATCACTGTGCACGAAAAACCGGTCTAACAACTTTTTACTTGAATCTCTAAAAATAAAGCCATTTTCGTCATAAACATCAACGTGCCAGATATCGTAATTTTGCCCGTTCATGTACTCATCGACATGTAATGAAAACTGGATAAATAACTCTTTGTCACTTATTGTGGCCAGTTGCATTTCTTCATGTCCGCACTTTTCACGAGCTTCATTTGCTGTCACTTTAGTTTGAGGCGTATGGAAAACAAACTTCAGGTTTCCGACGACCAAATTCGTTAGTTCACTCATTTTAAAATACTGTTTTGTATTAATAACTGTAACAAAATATATGTGTTATAATTTGTTTTACACATTGAAATTAAAAATAAAACTTAAATTTTTGAAAATTTTGACACTTTTTTTACTTAGTTAGTAGTTGGTTCTCTTTTAATAAACTACAATTTATTATTTTATGCTCAGAAGTTATATTTTAAACGAACTCAACAATTTTTTTGCCATGAAGTATGTTATATACTTTTATTATAAGTTTCTTTTATCTTGTTCATAGTTAACTTAAAATTTAAATCTACACGAATATCTGTTATACTAAAGTTTTATCTTTTTTAAAATAATTAACTCATACTTTCATGTTGTTATACTTATACTTTCAAAAAACATAAATTTGTTTTGAAGTTACAAAAACAACATTCTTTGCTACATTTTTATATAATATATACTAAACAAACTGAATGATAGCTTATAAACTGAAGTATCTTTTAACTAATTATATAACTACCTTTAGAAATACACAACTCTAGATAGTTTGAATTAAAAAGCTGAACATGGAGTGTTAAACAGTTTTCTTTTTATTAAAATATACATGAAGTATTTTTTAATCTTTTATGGAGTTTGATTATGGCTAAGAATAAGTTACGTAGCATTTCATTTATTTTATTTATTTCACTTATTTAGTATATAATAAAAATAAATGACAAAAGTGTTACCTTCTCCATTTCAGATAGTTAGAATATTCACTATGATATGTAAATAAAATTTTATGAGATAACTAGTAGGTTACTTTTTCAGTTTGTTATAACAAAATTAAGTTTGCTTGTTATACAGTCTTAAAAAATACTAAGAAAGAACTTTACATAATTATTTTTAAATATCTTTTAATAGTTAATAAAAGACAAATCGTGTATGTAATACAATAAAACCAAAAACAAAGATTAAAACTCAACAAAGTGTACAATATTATTTAAATAATTTTTTTATCGTTGTCACAAAGAATTAAATTTTGCATCAAAACAATTGTAAGAAATGATTTTCATGTCTTCAAAAACATTTGAGTTCTTAAAACTCTTCAGGTAGTACCCACTAAAATACTACCTAATAGTATTTTCATATACTATTTATTTCTTTAGTTTACTTATAAAACATAGTTTAAATTCATAACTTACTACACAACAAAAAATCAAAAAAAAAGAGTTAGAATTAAGTTACTTATGATTTTTGAGTAAAACGATTATCTGTATATATCAACTATATCATCTATTTTCAGATAAATGAAAATTAAATTAATCAAGCTTATGATATTATGATCAGATGTACAACTATTTACAACTAACTTATTCGGTCGAATTTCGACTCAGTATAAAACTTTGAGTCATAACAGCTGAAAAAAAATCTGCTTGCTTGAAAGTATTATTCATAAGTTGAAATAACTACAATAAATGTTTGAGAAACAAAGCTTTAATAAACAAATTTTTAAAACAATGCTTAAAACGCTTAAGTAATTAAAGTTTATCTATAGCTTAAGCGAAAACAGTGTTAAATAGACTTATAAGATTAAACTGTATCTTGTATTTTGTAAAAACAATGTTTATTACCCTTCGTAATTAATCTCTGTTTTAAATTATGTAAAATCAAAATTAAAACAAATTTAATTAATTTATCTTTTATTAAAAGTTATTATTTATAGCTACTCTTACAATGTTAACTAAAAAATTTAGACTTTAAAACTTTTTTCTACGATTGCCTTTGTCTAACTTAGTAATTAAATATAAAAATACTATAAGACCAATAAGCTATAACTTTGATTGTAAAAAAATACTCAAATTACCTCATATTCAATTAAAATACATAAACTTAAACATGAAGTAATAACTAACATTGACTAAAACTATTATTACCTGAATAGAAAAAAGTTGTTACAGATAAAAAATTTAAGCGTTTAATATATTTTAATGAATATATAATAAAAAGAAATGTTTCAAAGAGCAAGTAGAAGATTTAGTAATTTAATTTTTTACTTTTATAAATATAACAAATAACGCAAACTAATAAACGATTTTAATTGATTATGAAAAAATATATTAACTGATATTTTAAAAAGAATAAAATCTTTACTTTTTCAAATCAAAACTTACTGAGTTGATAACATACTCAAAACTAGATGCAAAATTTATTTTTTTAGTGTGAAATCTATACAGTAAACAAGTAAGTAATTACTTTAACTTTAAGAGAGATTTTTTATTCGAAGTATAAAAAAGTTGAAGTAGTACTAATTTTAATAAAAAAGTTTACTTTTCCTTATAAGTTACAAAATAAGTAAAAAAGTTATTGAGTTTGTCTAACACAAACAAAAAACCGAAAATGCTTAAAACACTCAATATTATGTTTATGTACTTATACTAAAACTCTAATAAGCCAAAAAACATAAATAGACAGAAAAACTTAAACGAAATACTCTCAATAAAAATTTGAAAAAAAAAAGACTAAATGCGACAATTGATATATTAGTGAAACATTTGGAACTAAAAGTTAATAAAAATTAAAACTCATTTATGTTCAATTTTTAAAACTTCTAAAAAATAAAAAACAGTTAAAATATATATTGATCATTTTGGTCTAGATAGAATCATATCACACTCAACTAATTTTCCATAACAAACACTTGTGACCATAGCTTGCTTTCACTAAAAATTAAAATTGAAAATAAAATAGTACCTATTGCTAAAAAAGTCTCATATGACTATAAAAAAGCAGATTTTGAAAGCATCAATGATTTCCTGTCAAAAAGTAATTGGACCTCTTTATTTAAAAATTCAGAAAATCTCCAGCATTTCTACGATCAATTCATTAGCTTAATTCAAATCTCAATTAAACGTTTTGTTCCAATTTATTCTAAAAATAACAAAAGTAAAAAATATCCATCTCATATTAAAAAGTTATTAAAAGAAAAAGCGAATCTATACAAAAAAAGTAAGACAAATAAATCACTATTGATAAAATACAAAAACAAGTCTAAAGAGTATCAATTAGCTGTTAAAAAATACAACTTTGAATATGAAAACAAATTCTGCAAAAACCCAAACTTAAAAAAGTTTTGTAGCTACGTGAAATCTAAACTTAAGTTAAATAATTCCATACATCTCTTATATGATAATGATAAAAACAAAACAGTAACCTCAGATTTTGAAATAGCCACACTTTTTAACATAAATTTTCAAAAAGTTTTTAAAAAAGACGAGAGTTACCAGTTTTTTTAGCTACCCCAAAAGAATTGTAGTAAAATGCAAAATTTTTTCATAACCTATGAAGACATTATAAGTTCAATTAACCACCTAAAAGATAAAATCATAAAAACGCCAGAAAACATTCCACCCTATTATAATAATAATAAGGCCCGCTATCAGCCGAGATCGGCTATGCGTGTTGTGCACAGAGAAAAAAATAAAAAAATTACATGTTTAAAAAAAAAAAAAACATACACAGTGATGCAATAAACAAAACACAAACACACAAAAAAACAATTAAATTCATTCTGCTTCTTATTTCTTCTTATTTCTTCATCTTCTTCTTCGTTTTTCTAAAATATTCCTTTTCTCTTTCTTGCAGTCTTTTGTGTATCGTTGATCTCCATTTGGCACGGTCATTTGCAAGCAACTCCCAATCATCAGTTCCAATGTTCAAGCTTTTTAGGTCGCGCTTGCATACATCCTTAAAACGTAATTTAGGACGTCCTCGGTTTCGTTTGCCAACGACCAACTCGCCATACAATAGAAACTTTGAGATCCGCTCAGTATTCATTCTCAGGATATGACCGAGCCAGCGAAGCCTGCGCTGACTGAGGGTAAAGTACATAGTGGTAAGACCAGTACGTCTCAATACTTCCTCATTTGTGATCTTTTGCTGCCATGTAATTCCAAGGATGCGACGAAGGCATCGTAGGTGGAAGGTATTGATTTTCTTCTCCTGTACGCTAGGTAACGTCCATGTCTCGCTACCGTAAAGCAGAGTACTGCAGACACAGGAACGGTAAACGTTAGCCTTTGTTCGAATGCTTAGCTTTTGGTTATCCCAAACTCTTGCAGTCAAGCGAGCGAAAGTGCCTGATGCTTTGCCAATGCGACTATTTATTTCTTTGTCCAGTGATGCGTTTGACGCAACATTTGAGCCAAGGTATACAAAGTTATCTACATTCTCGATATCCTTACAATTGATCTTAATTGATGGTAAAATATTTGTTCCTTGACTTAGAATTTTAGTCGTCTTAAGGCTTATAGTAAGGCCGAAATCCGAGCATGCCGAAAAAAACTGATTCAGCAGTGTCTGCAGGTCTTGGGCAGAGTGAGCCACGAGTGCAGCATCGTCAGCAAATAAAAGATCACGTATGGTGACTTTCTTCAGATTTCGCTTAGCTCTTAGATTTGAGGGTTGAAAAGGTGTCCGTCAGTTCTTGTATGAAGCTTGATTCCAGTGGTTAATAAATTAAAAGCATGCTTTAATAGCATCGAAAAGAAGATTCAAACAAAGTTGGAGCAAGTACGCAGCCTTGCTTTACCCCACTTTTGATTTCAAATGAATCAGATACACTACCATCATATTGAATGGTTGCCCTTGTGTTTGTATGAAAAGACTTCACAATATTGAATAATTTTGGAGGACATCCAATTTTCAGCAGTATAGCATATAGTCCTTCTCTACTTACCAAACCCTATTATATCAAGCATGTTATCCAATAAATAATTTTTCCACTATCATTAATATCTAATTGCTCTGTAGAACTATCTGATGTTCCTAAACAATGGAAAACATCTTTTATTATTCCTGTGCACAAAAAAGGTAATATACACGATGCGTTAAATTATAGACCAATATCTCTAACAAGTGGCTTTTCAAGAATTTATGAACACATTGTATCTGTAAAAATTCTTAATCACCTCTTTGATAACAAATTATTAACTAACAAACAGTTTGGTTTTGTCCCAAACCGCTCATCAACCATTCAACTGTTAACATGCTTACATTCTTGGTTAGTTCTTTATCTCAAAAATGAATTTACTAAAGTAGTTTATACGGATATTCAAAAAGCCTTTGATTTAGTATCACACAAAAGATTACTAAAAATCTTAAATCAGTATGGGCTACATGAAAACTTAATTGATTGGTTTGATAACTTTTTAAATAATAGATCACAAAGAGTACTTATCAAAAATACGCTTTCTGACTCTTTAACAATCTACAGTGGAGTACCACAAAGTGGTGTAGTTTGTCCTCTTCTTTTTTAAATTTATATTAACGATATTTGTTCAAACATTGATATTAAAAGTGAGTTAAGCTTATTTGTAGATGATGCCAAAATCTTTAGTCAGTCAAATACTTCATTACAACTATCTTTAGACAATATTTACATATGGTTAAAAACAAGAAAGCTAAACTTAAATCCTAGCAAACATAAAATTCTAACCATTAACAAAAAAAAATCTTCTCCAACTGACCTCTTCATTAATAACATCAAGTTACCAGAAGTTAAAGTTTTTAAAAATTAGGGAATTTATATTTCCAAAGATTTAAAATGGAATGAACATATCAACTATTTATATAAAATTGCAAAAACTACATGTTATCAAATATTAAAAAATTTTAAAGCTTATTCTGCTTCAATTCTGACAAAACTATTTAAAACATACGTTCGCCCTAAACTTGAGTTTAATACCCAAATTTCGTCACCCCATTTAAAAAAGGATATCAATAAAATTGAATCTGTGCAAAGGAGTTTTACCCGTCATATTTGTAGTCGTTGCAACATATCTTACACATCATATAATGATAGAATGATTAAGTTTGGCTTGAAATCACTGGAATATAGAAGATGGAAGTTTGATCTATTAACTCTTTACAAAATTGTCAATGACAAATATAAAAATCTTTTTAACCAGTTTTTTAATTTTTCCCAAAATAAATATCAACAAAGAGAAAATACAATAGCTTGTCTCACGGCAAACGAAAGTCCAGGCTTCTGCTCTGCTGACTTTCGCCGATGTTTTTTGTTGATCGTACTAAGAGAAAATAATTTGAAAATAGAATGTAAACATGATTTTCAAAACAGTCAGTGGCAAGGCGCATTTTTTCACAGCGCAAAAGCTATGTGCAACAGACTACCTCAGGATATAGTATCTTGTGAGGGGGTAGAACAATTTCGTTTAAAGCTAAAAAGATTTGATTTAAATACAATAAATACCAGTAAAATTCACTAATTTTCCATTATAAACAAAAGAAAAAATATTCGTTTCCCTACGCCTCCCCCCTACAAACTATTAGTTTACTTATTTATTTTGTAATTATGAATTTTGTTTTATAAGCAATGATTTTAGAACAAACTTCTTTATTGTGTGTACTAAGTAATATATAAGTTTGAATTTTTTGAATTGAATTTTTAATTTAGTTCATTTGTAAATCATATTGAGTTTAACTTTGTGTTTTCATTTAAATTATGTTTATATATATATATATATATAGAATTTATCTTAAAGTTTTGAATATAAGTTTATTTTCTTTTTCTCTTTTTGTGTGTCCTGTTTAAGTGGCTCAGGTTTTGATGCCTGAGTCCAACATTGCACAATAAACAATATAACAATAATAATAATACATTGGAATAGTTTAAAATTATTTGCTAAAAGAAAAGTTAAGTTTCACTACTTTTTTCAAAAATGTAAATTTTACAACCTTAAATTATTTTCCATCATGTAGTACAAATAATAAAGGAAAATTTAGAAAGTATTTAGCATTAAGGCGCAGGTTTAAAGTTTACCTTTGAACATTTTATTAACGAGCCTATAGTTTTTAAACAATTAGTAAATATTAGAAATAATAAAGAGTTTTTGGTTTAAAATTTTTCCTTTGTTAGTTTTTATAAAAACCGATGATCATTAGTTTGAGTTTAAATTTTACTTATTAAGCAAATCTGTTTTTACTATTTATAAGACTATTTATAGTTAATACTACTTATTCTATTTAGTCTATTAGTTAATAGTTAAATCTAGTTTTTGCATTCCAAAATGTTTATAAATAGTAAAGAGCTGAAGCATTTCACAAATGTTTGTCCTGCACAAGACGTTAACTACAGTTTTAGTTGTGTGCATGTGCACTGTGCACTTCGTTAACCGAAGTTTCTTCGTTTACCGGTATACTATTAAAATCCACACACATTTAAAGTTCACCTGATCAAAATCCACCTGCGTTTAAAATCCACCCGATATTTATTTCATTGTTTAAAATTTATTTACTATATATTTTGCATTTTTTTGTTATTTATTTTAAACATATTTTCACTATCACTGTTACCCTTAACGCTTACCCTCAATCGGTAAGCTGTTCTCGAATTTGACTGAGTGGATTTTGATCGGGTGGATTTTGAACACAGGGGTATTTTGAACGTGTCCCTGTGCACCATGTCCTAGGATCAAATGTTTTGAGCACATTTTTATTTTTGTTTAATAAACTATAAATAAAAACTTGTTTACTAATTTAGCTGCAATTAGATTTTGGTCTTACTAACAGCAATTTGCACTATTTGAATGTTTAATTTTTTCGATTTCAAAAACTTATTTTTTGCTAAAAAATAGCATTTGATTAAGTCTGTAATAATTGAAAACCTAAAAAAAAGTAGTAATCGAAAAACTATATTTTATCAACTGCTCCTCATAGAATTCTATTCTTAATTTATATACACTCAAAAAATTAAGTTTTAAAAGAATATTTAGCTTTGAATAAAAAAAAAAAAATAGTATACTTTTATGTATTTTAAACAAAATTTTAGTAAAAACTACAAAGATTAGATTTTTTTCAAATATCTTCTGCTTTGTAACCCTGATATAAATTTTGTTGCTGTTTAGCGTTTTAGCGGATGTAGCGTTGTCAACATACATTAAAGACTTGGTTAGTATTTTATGAGCATGAACTTGGCTTGAATGGTTTTTTTGTAATTTTTTTTTTAAACAAAACTTTAAAACCAATTATTTTCAAATTCTTTAATGCTAACTTGAAACTTTTTTTTAATCTAAAAAACGTTCTTTTGCTTTGCTTTTCACAATAATTTCCATCGAATTGGGGTTTGACTTTCGTAGTGGGGCCCCTTTAAAAATTTTGAGTTTTATTATTATTTTTTTTTATTTTACAATTTTTACCAAAACTCTTAGCACTTGAGCAAGAAATCCCTCAAATAGCTTTGCTAAGAATTTAGGTAAAACTTGTATGGATCATATATTTAGAATACAATAATTAGTTGGGAAAAAATCTAATTACATCATGAAACTTAACTATACAACTCTGTTAAAAAAAGATATTAAAAAAAATATTTTTGCACAAAAGTCTGTAAACCTAAAAATCAAAAATTGTGCAAAATTGGAATTTTTCTGAAAAATTTATTCAGGCTTATGGTATGAAAAAAAAAATTGGAAAAAAATAAATAATTACAATTTTCAACTTAGTTTATTAAGTATGTTAAAAAAAAATTGGAAAAGAAATTATTATTTTGGAGAAAAATTTGTAAAATTAAATAAATTGAAAAAAACTCAAAATTTTTAAAGGGGCCCCACTACAAAAGTAAAAGCCCAATTTTATGGAAATTATTATGAAAAGCAATGCAAAAGAACAATCTTTAGAATAAAAAAAAAGTTCCAAGTTAGCATTAAAGAATTTGAAAATAATTGTTTAGTTAAAAAAAAATACAAAAAAAGCCATTTAAGCCAAGTTCATGCTTGTTAGTATTTCTCATTTATAAATGTTAAAATCATGTTTACCAACCAATTAGTTTATGTAATATGTTTTGATTTTCAGAAAAAAAATAAAGAGATCTCAACTCAGAAGGAGAGATAATATATTTTTTCTTTCAAGACTTTATTCTGCAAACTTAGTTTCTGTCAAAGACCTCATCAGTGCTTAAAAAAAAAATCTAAACAGATATGTAACAGTGATGGAAAATAGTATTTTATTTAAACAAGTTTTTATTTAAGATTTTACTTAAAATTTTCAATTAAAAGCAAAACAAATTAGACTTTAATCTTAAGGTTGAATTTATGCTTAAGTTAAAGTTTCAAATCAATATAATAATAAGAAAAATAATAAAAACCTATATGTATCTGTGTGTCAACGAATCAACACACTTCAATAAATAAAGGAAGATTACTGTATAATTTGTTTTTATTTATATTCCAGTGAAGTTACTTTACTAGGATCTTTTATTAGCAAACAATTAAAACTATATTTTGAACAGTTAAAAACCTATATGTAATTGTAGGCTTATTTTTTCTTCTAGTTAGTTTTCAAAATAAACATTGCTTAAATAAAAATGTAGTTAATAGTAGTGAATGAGCTTTAAGTTGGGATACATTTAAATATAGCTAATTTTAATTGTGACATAACTATTGAAAATTAAAAATTTCTTTTAATTGGAATAACTATGAAAGTTTGAAATTTTGCATGAATGCTTTATAAAAACTTTTAGTTTAAAGAAAACAGTAGCTACATAAAACCTTTTTAAGAGCATGCATAAGACCTATATTATAAAAAATTTAAGACTTAAGTTTTTTGAAGTGCAGACAGGAATAAAAGAGTTTGTACCATTTATTTAAGTTATGCTTTCTGATGACTTTGGCAATTGTGACCTTTTCTAGTATGCAAATACTGCAAATACTTTGTGGGGTTTTGGTTTTGCCAGTATTGTGAAAAAATTCCCAGTCTATTTTAAAATCAATGTTGTTATTTTTAAGTTTCCATATGTAATCAACATTTCTGTACCGTTTTCTTTGTAGTTTTTAAAATCACTGATATGGTTGTACCATCTTTTTTTGAAAGTCCCACCTATTGATACTGAATAGTTTTTTGCTTCGTTTTCCAATCTGATTGTGGCTTTATTTTATATTCAACATATTCAACAAAACATTTGTTATTAAGAGGACATTTATTTTTTGTTTGGCAGTTCCAGAGTTTCTCGTTTTCTTCATTGTTTTTGGTTTTAAGTATTTTTGATTATGTTTTAAGGATTAATTTCTTAGTATTGTTATGCAGCTATATCAAATTTTACAATTATTTCTAATTATTTTTTTACCTTGTAATCTTCTTTAAAATGTTAATCTATTAGTTGCAGAAATGCTTTACCCATATAGGTTTTTACTGACTGGCAGTAGGGTGGGTTGAAGTAGATTGTTGGTTTCATTTTTTTAAATTGTTTTAATGATTTGAGTGTTTAAGTTTGTGTTTGAAATTTGTGATACTTAAAGCATTCTGGTGTATCTGGTTAATTATTCTTTGAAAATTTCTCAGTTTTTGACAGTCTGTTGAGTCTTTTTCCAATCATTTTTAGGGGTTTTTATTTTTTATAATGGACGGATAGTTCGAATAATTCTTAATATAATTGGTGCTGGAGTTTTATTTTTGGTATGGTTTGAATATATTGTTAGCAGTATCTAGGGATATATCTAGGAAATTACATTTAATCGCCCCAATTAGTTTATGTTAAAGTGTGCATAGATGCAGTACAGTACCTTCTATTTTGTTCAGATGAAACAAGTGTAATATTTTACTTTAAATTTGTAAAATAAGAAAAAAATGATTTGAATTTACCTGTTATCAATAATGTAATAAGATTTATTTTTAGCTAGCTGTGTGTAACTTGATGACTAAAAAAGATGTGTGGTCTGACGGTGTACGGGTCCTAATAATGGCTTTTAAAACTCTCTTAGTTGTTTCAAGATCAAAACCCATGGCCAACATATATACAAAAATCAAATCCATGCATATCAATAGTTTTGAATGTTCACTTTTTTCTTTCTTACTTTTTCTTAAATTACATTTCGAGGGTTTAACATTAAACAAAACAATATTTTTTTGCCTTTAGAGTTTTTTTTCTGAAAATAAAGTAGATTTTTAGTTAGTTATAAGTGAGTTTTTGTTTACATATAGCTGAAGTAAAAACTTAATTTTGATAGATATATACAGATTGAAAACAATTTTTTTTAGCCAAATTTTTAAAAGTTTTATCCTAAAGATTTTTACTTCTTAAATCAACAAAAAAGATGTTTTTTGATCATAAATTATTATTATTTTTTAAATCTGTTTAGTCATTTGTAATATTGAGAATAATATTTACTAACAAGTTTAAATTTATTTAAAGACTTAGAAGAAAATATATTTTTAGTAAATTTTTGTAATCTCTGAGAAAATTGGTTTTAACAAATTATTTTTTATACATTTGTTGAATAAACTTTTTACAAAACTGATTATACCTCAAAATTTATTTGATTTTTGGTTGAATAAAATGTATTTAGTTTAAAAGTTATTATAGAGAATTATTAATTTTGATAACTACTTAGGAGTAAAAACTTTTATAAAGGTTTAGTTATTCATTACTTATCAAGTTTTAAAGCTCTATAATATCTTGCTTTAATTATAAAATAAATAATTTCTTGATTAAAACTGTTTTATTAATAGCAGTTTAAAAAGTTTTGTATAAATCAGTAGAATGTTTAATAAAATGTATAAAATAAATTGATATTTAAAATTAAAACACCACTACTCAAAATGGAGAATGTTCCAACAAGAGTTAACCTGGTCAAGAGTGGAAAAACATACAGACAGCTGTTTGATGCTGAAGTTCAACTAATGGAGTCGTTAGGCAAATCTCCTTTCAATAACTTGAAAATTTTACCTGAGATAAAAAAGAATGAAGAATCATTGCAGTATGTTAAAACAAATGGCGGAGGTCTGACTAATGCAAGTATACTAGATGATAGGCAACTTATGTGGGTTAATGGAAACTATGATGATTCGAAAACCGAGAATCCAGTTTTAAAAAAGTGAGTAGTTTTTTTTTTGTTTTAGCTATAAAATCTAATTTGCTTTTTTATTTTTAAAACTTACTTTTTTGTTAACCAAAGATAACTTTGCTCCAATTTTGTTTGTAAATAGCAGAGTATGTTGTGTTTGTAGTTTTTCTACACAAAGCTTAAGCATTTAATATTACATTGATATCCTAAGAGTTCTAGACCTTATTAATTAATGTTTAACAAACAATAAATACATAACAATTTTACTGGTATATAAGTTATATTAAAATTTTTAAATTACATCAATAGCTATGTGATGTCAAGTGATTTTTAAAATAAGGCCGTATTTAATCTAAATAAAATAGCTTAAAATATTTTTGCTTTAAAGATTTTATACCCAAAAAAAGTTGTCAAAAAGTTAAGTTAAATCATATTAAAATTTGAAACAACTTTTTAAGTAATTTATTTTACTAACTCAAGTTTCTTTTTAAGAAGTTTAAAAATTTCGGTTAAAGTTTTTATTTCTATATAGTAATGGTGTAACTTTTTTTAATAGTGCTAAAAATATTCATAACGTTTCTTTGTAAGTTATAGTGTGTAAAAACAATAGACAAAAACTAAACCAACAAACAGTTGAACCCATCTCAGAATAGATTTGTAATAAAGTTTTTAATTGCCTATGTTAAACTATTTGTTTTATATAATATGAAAAGTTGACTTAAACAAACTCACATATAAAGGTAGTTGATACTTTGTTTTGTTATTTTCTGACTTAATTAAAATGATTTTGTGTTTAAAATAGAAACAGTTTTATCTCTAGTATACATGTACATCTGAAACTCATTATCCTTGGAACTTTTTCAAAAATTAAACAATTAGGTAGAAAAATAAGAAAAAATAAACTAAGTAATAATATAGTTTGTTCTTAAAGTTATTTTTATACACTTGGTCAAGTTTTTTTACTTCACAATTTGGCCAAATATAAATTTTTAGTATACTATGTATAATTAATCACATATTTATATATATTTCTTGTATAGTAAGATATGAATTGTTTGTAATGGTCTGACTAATGCATTTCAGACATTTAGTACAAGTTTTTACTAACACTCTAAAAATTTGTAAATTGTATTACAAACTTTTTCAGTAACTAATATTTAATCAATATTATAATTTTTGTAATTTTTGAGAAGTTCAAGTCAAGTTTATACTTTTGAAAATAAATAGTGTTGTAACCTTTTTAATCATTCAAAGGAAGTTTGAAAACGGAATATTGAAAAAGCAAAACATGTTTAAGACAGAAGAAAATGAAGTAAGAGGACTTCCGAATGAGCTGGAAGTAATTGAGACTCCAAACAAAGATAATGTTACAAGCCGTATTAAAGTTGTTTGTCAACAAAAGTAAGTATTTAGTTTTTGTACTTAATTACTTTTTAGATATTTTGTGATTAATCTTTAAGTTTATACAGTAACATAGTCATCACAAAGTTCTTCTATCTTATAAGTTTGAATTTAGCTTTTTAAAATTAATTATTTATTATTTTATAGGTATGACAATCACCTATTTGATATGTATAATCAAATTGGCAGTGTTAAAAATGAAATCAATCCAAAAATATCTTTGTTGTGTGCAAATATTAAAGAACAGTTTGAAAAAGTTGATAAAAAAGTAGAAAAAGTATTTAAGTAAGTAAACTGTTTTAATTATGTTTTGGCGTTTAAAAGCTCTATTCTTTTTATTACTATAAATTTACATCCAGTAGTTTTATTTCAACCTTAATTTAAAAGATAATTCTATTTTTATGTTTCTGTTTTGCTATATTTAGCTAGTCTAACTTACATTTATTAAACTCTTAAAGTATAAAATATAATGTTTATTCATACATTAAGGCTTATACATTGCTTATACGTGATACATTTTATTTTCTGAGCTTTCAGCACATAAATTTAAGGGCGTAGGGGAGTCTGACATTTTTTTTAAATAAAAATAAAATTGGATCTTATATGAAAGCTTGAAGTACAAATTACAAACCAGTTTTTATAGAATTAAAAAATATTATTTAACGTTTAAGATATTGTAATTGTTATAAAAAGTTTTCGATACAAACATATGGACCGCAAGTTTTTAGGGGTCAATTTTCTTGAAAATTTAAAAAATTACTACAAACCTATCTCCTTCTTCATTTTTTGAGCTAGAGACTTCAAACTTTCAGAAAAAATTCCTTTTGTAGTTTAAAAGACTTTGAATGTTGGAATTTTTAAAATATTAAATAATATAAGTGTTATACAAAAAAAAAACAAATAGTTGGTTATTTTTATTTAAAACTTTATTTTTTAAAATTAAAAAAGTTCCTGCATTCAATATTTTTAAAATTTAATTATAGACTTTCTGTAAAAATTTAAAGAAAATTACTTAGAAAATGAAGGAGGAGATAGATTTTTAGTGAAATGGTCTTTTTTTGTATTTTTAGTTTGCGCTTTCCATTAGAAACCTATTGCGGTCACCGACTTTGATCGCTTATATCTCAAAAATTACTTTGAATTTTTTGAAGCAGTTAAAAATTTCTGATAGCTTAGATAAAACTCTATAAAATAAGATCAACTTGTAAAAACCAAGGTGGACCCCCTATGCCCTTAATAACTTTGTTTATTTTAAGCAGCTAAAAGCAGCTAATTTTTTAGAAGTATTCAAATATTAATGTTTTTAAGTGGTGTTGTTGAAATTAAAAAATTATAATACTTTTTGTCCGTGAAAAAGTTTTAAGCGACCAATACTTTAGTAAATTATAAAATTTGTTTTTATTGTTTCATTATTAAACTTAAATGTTTTAAAACTAAAGGGTTATCGCAGAGGATAACACATTAGTAAACAAAGATGTTAAAGATTTTGAAGAATTTTGGTCTTCAATTGAAAAGTTGTTAAAAAAGAAAACAAATTTAGTTGTAGTGCTCAGTGAAGACTTACACAACCTTGAAGAAACCCGTCTAAACCTAGTATGTTTTTTAATCAAATGTTGATGATTTTGTAACAAAATTTCTATTTCTTATAATCTTTCCTTTAATTTTCACTCATATTCTAACAGTTTTCAACATATTCGTAGTTTGTATATAAAGTAAAAATAAAATTTGTTTTACTTACGTTTCAGATTAGATTGTTAAACATAAACATAAATCACACGCCAAAATACCGTATGTTTTTATTTTCAATACAATTTGCTTTATTTCTTTAGTATCGAGCTCTATAAAACAAACTTTAAACATTGTATTACAAAATCCAATCATAGTTTATATACATTCCTTAATGTCTCTTTTTTATAATTTTTGTATTTATTTTATGTAGTTTATGAGTTTTAAATAATATATTCAACAAACCTTACTGATATTCTAGTTGATATTAAAGTATATTATAAAAAATACGTTACTAAAAGTATGTTTATAGTTAAATGAAGTAAGTTTTCATACAATTTATTATAATGTTTTCTTTATTGTGGTCAATAAATTATTCATTAGTTGTTAAACTTTTTTATGTAAAACTTTATAAATTGTTTTATCACCTTATCAAATTTAAAAAAAGTTTACTTAGAATATATTATTAAATACATAAGTATGAAATTATAGCTTTTAAATTTTATTTCTTCTTAAAAAGTTGATGTTATTTGTCTTTATTTAAATGGTACTTTGAAATTTTTTCCAGTTTCTTTTTATTATAGTTTTGGATCATGAACATAATTTCAAAGTCAGTTTTTCAGGGTTGCCACTCGGTCAGGAAAAGTCAGGAAATCAGGAAAAGTCAGGAAAAAATTTAAAAAATGACAAAAGTCATGAAAAGTCAGGAAAAAATGGGGGGTTTTGAAAAAAAGTCAGGAAAAGTCAGGAAATTCTATAAAATTAAAAAAAAAATCAGATTTTTTTAGTTTAAATTTACAAAGTTCTTTCTTTTCCAAAGCCTTCAAATGGTAAAAATTAATTAAAAGTCTAATAAAGTCAGAAAAAAATTCCAAAATTTTCCTAAAAATTTACAAAAATATTTACTATCCTAAATAGTATCCGTAAAATATCCTTTATAAAACTGCAAAAAAATTCTATTAACATATTAAACAAATACCCTACTTGAACAAGCAGATTTTATAAACTTTTTAGTATTGATGATCTGTAGCAAGGACAATTCCATAGTAAAAATGTGATACACAAAAGTTTATCTAGCATAATTTTAGAATCAAGGTTTTAATTGTAAAAGTTCCTTATATGTCGTTTGTTTATCTAGATACATTTATGCTAGGAAATGCTAAAAAATGTGTCTTTTTTCAGACAAGCTGTGTTTATAAGGTAATAATACAAGTATTTTGCTGATAGAGCTGTTTATTACAAACATCAATCATACATAGATGGTTTAAGTGATGTACTGGAAGATAGACGATAGAATTCGGCAAAAACTGTTGTTTTTAACCTGTATTAAAATTAGATTCAAAGCTTTATATAATTTCAAGTGTTAGATTATGTATTTTAGGATAAGTTTAATTTAAGATTGTTGATTTAAAAAAAGTCAGGAAAATTTTGGTAAAATGTCAGGAAAAAGTCAGGAAAAGTCAGGAAATTTTTCTCAGCTTGATCAGTGGCAACCATGGTTTTTATGTAAACTTTGTACAATTGAATTTGTGGTTTGTAGTTGCTATTTCTTTTAAGCTTTGTACAGTAAAAGTCAGATTATTTATAGTTATTTACTTTGCTAGTACAGTATTTACAATCTACTTGAGTTAACACTTAAGATTTATTTAAAATTTTATTGCAAATTATTAGCTTGTAATTTGCTACTTGTTCTATACTTTTTTTCTTTTGTCAGATCTCTGAAGTCCTTAATAAGTACGGTAAGTTATTAAAAGAAGTAGCGATGATTCCAGTCAACGAAACTTACAGCCTGCTGGAAAACGAGTCAATGTTGCTAAACCAGACTTGCATTGCAAACAGGTAGGAAAAGTTTAAACTTTTCTTGATTATTTGGTACTATTCTTAACGCCAATGTTTATATGCCACTTTTACAAGCTAAGTAGTTTTCGTTTAAACTATTTGTAATATTTGATTTAAAAATTTTTATGGTGTGCTTTGCTTTCCTATCCTGTCAAAAGTACAAAAAAAAAAAGGGCATAGGGGGGAGGGGGAAAATCTTTACTTAGTTAAAAGCATTGTTAGTAAAACCACTCAAGTGTTTAAATAAGCATTTACTTATAAACTATGGTTTAAAATTAGTTTTTTATGTTAATATCAAAAAGTATTTAAATTAATTTGATGCAAACTTTACAGTACATAAAATACAGTAGAACATATTTCTTTTTTTAAACAAGCTTTATTGATTTGTTATTTACGAATATTTTTTCTTCTTTTATCCTAGTCCTGATCTAGAAAAGGTCACAATATTACTTTTTTTGTGTTAAACGAGTTATTGTATTTCAAAATTGTTAGTACATAATCTGTTTCCCGGTAATAAAATTTTTTAATTAGTTTTCAAATGGTGCTCAAATATAAGCTTTCAAGAATAGTTTTAGCCAACTTATTCTTTGAAAACACCATTGTTAATTATCTTTAAAACTTTCATTTAATAGTTTAAGTAGAAAGTATTTTTTACATTAAAAAAAAAATTAATGTAAAAAATACTATATTTATCATATACTTAACATTTTCAACCACTTACAAAACAAAAATAGTTAGAATATGAGTTTACCTTGCCTAGTTTTTTTTTGAAACTTTTATTTTATTAAAAAACCATAAATCAAAAATATTTTAAGGATCTACCTTTTAAAGTATGATAAGTTTTGATTTAATAGGGCTTGTTTTTAATTAAGTTTAAAAAATCATTAGGTATGATCACATTTAAATTTCATATTTTAAAGTTCACAAATTTTTGCAAAATTTCATTCTTTATTTCGAGCTAAGTGCAACTTAAGCCCACCGTATTTATAGTCTATCTGGTACTTAGTGAGCCTGCAATTTAAAATAGCAAAAATAAAGGAATTTCTCTTTAAAAATTTGTGGTTAAAAAAAGATTTTAGCGCATTCAGTGCTTCAAACATAGTTAACAAAAACAAAAGTTATGCCAGTTGGCAAGAGACAATTAATTTGAAAGGTTTTTGCTTAGCTCATTTAAAAAATGGGAACTGGCCAGAAAGCACGGGTGTCTTTTTACCACGAGGTGACACTATGGCACAGAGTGACACTTTAGCACGTTGTAATATTTTAGCACGGATCGACACTTTAGTACGGAGTGACACTGTTGTACGGCGTCACTTTTGCACAGCATGACACTTCAGCACGGAGTGACAATTTAGCACAGAGTGACACTTTAGCACAGAGTGACACTCTTAGTATTTATTCCAACCTTGTCAGCCAAGCTAAATGTCTAAGTAAATTGTATGTAAAATATTAGTACTTTATTATGTAAATTAAGATAGTATTATGTTTAAGAACGTTTAGTTAAGTATTTTAAAGTTCAATTATCATTTAATTTAAGAACTTCTTGTTTTCTAGTTCTTATTTTTATTATTATATATAGTTCTTCTCAAAAAAATTACCAAAAAAAGGATGTTTTCTAACTTGTTGCTACCTATCAGTAATTTCTCAAAACATAATTCGTAATTTACTTTAAAAGGCTGCCTAGCTTTGTCTTACAATTTACTTACAAAAAGTTAAGTTTTAAACATTTATTATATATATTCTTAATTAATATTTGATTTAATTACTTAAAAGTATTGATCGTGCTAAAGTGTCACCCCGTGCTAAAGAATCAGTCCGTACTAAAGTCTCACTCTGTGTTTTAGTGTTGCTCTGTGCTAAAGTGCCGAACCATGCTAAAGTGACGCTGTGCTTTACTGACACCTACCCTTAAAAGTTAACAATTAAGTAAAAAATACTAAAAAAAAATTTAACTTAATAGTATTTTATAACTTTTTTCATAGTTTAAAAATAAAGAATTTTGTAAGTTTTCGTTACTTTTTTTGTAAAAAAAGTACTTTTTGTAGTTTTTTTATCAACATTCTAGTATACTTTCTAAAATCATAGTAGCTTCCTACATATGCATATAAGCTTTAAATGCTCAGATTTATTAACTAACAAAACTAAGTGCCAGTATGCGGTTTATTTATATAAAGTAATTATTCTAGAAATAATTAGCCGATATATTTTTCAAAAACACCCTAATAGAACCTGTTCTTTTCAATTTTAATCAAATTATTTTAGTAGAAAAATTTATTGGTATTACAATTTTACATTTAGTACCTACTAAACATCTACAAACTTTTAAAAAACGAAATTAAGTAAAATAAGAGTTTAATTTACCTAATTTTTTAATTTAAAACAGTGATATCTATAAAACTTAGAAGGCATAGAGCAAAAATATTTTATAATAGCTAATATTTAAAGTTCGAATGTTAAATAATAAATTTTATTAAGTTTGTTTGAGAATTTATTAGACACAACCTCACTTTGAATAAGATTTAAGTATTTGTAAAGGTTATGAAATTTTGATATTTAGAAATTTCATTTCTATTTCTATTCATTTTGACCTACTGTGTGATAGTGATTCTGTTTTTTAAATTATATAAACTTTTGAGTTTTTTTAAATTTTGATTTCAAAAATGTAAATATTGTTTTATGTTTTTAAAAAATTATTAACATGTAACATTTTAACTATTTTTTGTTCATTTTTAACAACTTTTTTAAAGAATTTTTATTAATAAATAAATTTAACGATTCAATAATTTTTAGGAAAGTATTAGGAAAGCTAAAAAGAAATCTGAATGAAGAAATTATTAACCAAGAAATAACGATGAAAAGAAATTTAGCACAGATTATTGAAAATTGGAAAAAACTATCAAAAGATAAAATAATAAATAAATTTGTGTTTGTTGATTTGTAACTTATTTAAAGTTTTTAAGTTTGTATGTTATTTCCATGATTTTAAACTTGATTAATCATGTTTTATTTTAATTGAGATAGCTTTTATTTGACAAAAAGATAAAACTATTTTTTATATTTTTAAAAGTTTTGATTTAAAGAATTCCAAACACATGTATTTAAATCCTATATTTAAAGCCAATTAATAAATTACTTCATTACTGCATATTTTAAAGTTAACTGTAGCGTAGTTTTCGATAGAAAACTTTTAATTTTTATAACATTTCGACTATAATTAACAAATCATACTATAAATAGAGTTTCTTAAACTTAACCATGTTTTAATAAATTATTCCAAAGCAAAATTTTAGTATCAAATTTCTTCTTATTTTGCTTTTTATAATAAACTTTTATAAAATTAAAGTATAAAATAAGAATATTTCAGTGAGTAAGTTATGAAAATTATATTGTATATGTAGTTTATTTTATACTTTAATGTTTTCTTTTTTAAGGAAAAACCCTTAAGTATTGTATGTTATTAAAAATGATAAAGATAACTTTTCAAAACAAAAACAAACTAAGCTTAATTAAAATAACTCGATGAAAAACTTTAGGAATTATATGAACTCTGATGAAGTAAAGAACCCCTTTGAAGCTGTAGAAATAAATAAAAGACATTTAGAAGAACAGAAACATCTTGTACTAGAAAGAGATTCCGTTTTGAAACAACTACTACATTTTCAAGTATTTATAGTTTTTTACCAATGAATTATTGATATAGTTTTTGTAGTTTTAAAGTTCATGAAAGTTTATGAATAAAGCTGGACAAAGCTCATGTTTATTCGAAAAGAGTTTTATTGTTCGTAAAGTTTTAAACGAAAATAAAAAATAAATTTCAAAATACAACCAGTTTTGTTTTATTTTTAATGAAATGCTGTGAAATCTGTATTCAGTGAATTTAAGACCATTTATTTTATAATTTTTTTTTTTATAATTTACTAACATACCAAATATCTTATTCTTCAACTCGAATTTCACGTTTTACTTTTAAAAAAATGTTTTATGTCTTTAAAAGTTTTTCGCACAAATTAAACTTTTTTAAGTAAGATGGTATTTAAATTCTTTGCAGTATAAAGTCAGCTTTGTTTAAGTATTAAACTATTAAACTTAAGCAACTATTTTGTAAGAAGTCAAAGTTTTCTTCAAAGTATATACAAAAAAGAGTATTTCGATGTGAACTAAAACTTTATTCAGCCTCCGGTGAGCACCAAGCCGTCCGTGTACAAGTGGAACTCAACTTTGACTAACATTCAGCAGAAACTTGAAAATTTGCACAAAAGCTGGATTGAAGAGCTGCAGACGGTCTACGAAAAATGTTGTCAAAACAGCTTAGATCAAGTCGAAGTGGCAAAGGTACTGAGTGAAATTTTAAGACTCAAGCAACAAAAAAGTGTTATTTTAACTAAAATTTTTTTTTTTCGTAGTGACTTATTTAAACTTATAATTTTCAAAAAAAAAAACTGAAAAGTTTTTTTCTTTTTTTTTTTTAAATAAAAAATCGATAGTAATGCTTTAAAATTATGATCAATTCAAAGTAATTGTTCTATGAATTTAACTTATAAAAAAATTGTTATTATGATAAATAGATGTTATGTAAATGAGTTGATTAAAACGTTTTGATAGTATTTCAAGAGTATAAACATATTTAAACTTAAGAAGTGTTTTTGATGTTTAAGGAACTTCAACTATTAAAAATAAATATTATGATCAAATTATTATATCTAGAGGAAGGTTTTTCAAACTGGTTCATATGGTCCCCTTAAGGGGCCGTTACAGAAACTTAAGAGCAAAGGCGGGGGGGGGGGGGGGGCATGAGTAATAAAGGGGCTACAGGGGGCCATGAAGACATAGTTTGAAACTTACATTAGATATTCTGGATTTAATTATTTTGAGCAAAAACCAAGGTTTCAGGCTAATTTAAGGTTAGTTTTGAAACTTATACTATATATTCTAGAGTTGGTAGTGAAATGCAAAAAAAAAAGTTTTAGGATTTAAGGGTAGTTTTTTGAGATGTCTTGTTGTAGGGGCCATAGTTTTTTTTAGTTTCTTTAAAGGGGGCCTTATGAAAATAAGTTTGGGAAACCTTGATCTAGAGTGATTAGAAATGATAGTCATTTGTTGTTTAGACCATAAACTTATTTTGTTAAATGTTACTATTCTGAAAAAATAACGTTCTTTGTTCTTTTAAATAGTTTGAAACTTTCAAAGAAACTATTTATTTATTAACATTTAAACAACCAAGCTAACCTAAATAGCTATTGGCATACTAAAAAAGTACAAGTATTTTTACTAAGCATACTTTAATTTAAATAACAAGTAATATTTTTAGTAATGTTAAAAGTTATTTTACAAAAGTTATTCATTTTGGTCAAAAGGTAAATTTTCAGTCTAATTTTTAACTATTTTAATGCCGCTTAAATTAATTAATTTTTGTTTGTATTCGAAAGTACTTTTTATGAAAATTATTACATCTAGTTTGAAAGAAATAAAAAATAAACTTTTTTATGATCAGGTTTATTTTAGGTTTCCAGAGAAACCGTGTTATTAGTTTGTTTTTACTAAATTTATTACAACTTGAATTGTTTTTATGCATAAATTACGACTATGTGTTCTAGTTTGTTAGTTTTCGAACTTTTATTACGCATATAACATTAATTTTACTTTAAGTCTGACAACTTACATCTTAAAACTTTAAGTTGATCATATACATACAATCATACATTATATAGCTTTTTAAAATTCATTAATATAAACAAACAATAGGCAGATTTGGAGCTAGTTTCTGATGATTTTTCTACTGTTATCAATGAGAAATTTCTGACAAGAGTTGGAAATCAACTGAAAGTATTTGAACATCGCATTCATAGTATGGAGGTAAGAGAACTGTATTGAAATTTAATTATCTAGATAAGCTAGTTTTGTTATCAGGTGTTATAGAAATTTATAAGAACTAGTTAAATTTAAAGTTTATTTAGCTAAAAAATTTAAACATAAGTCAGTCATTTAAAAAAGGTTTAACAATTAAAATCGTTTAGCTTATCATCAGAATAAACTTGCTAAAAAATGATAATATTATAGTGTAAATTTAGTTATAAACAATAATTTTGAAATACCTAGCTAAAAATTGTTACGTCATAGGCAAATAAGTCTGTTTAAAATGTTTAAATTAGAGTTGAATTATACTTATGAATTTGAAGTTGTTTGTAAAACAAAACTATTAAAACAAAAACATTTAAGATAGTAGAAATTTTACCGGAAACAAAATTAAATAAAAAGTATATTACAAAAAATACGACAATAAAAGATAACAATAATCCTAAAAACACGCTATTTATAAAGTTTTAAATTGTAAAAATTTCTTTGTTTGCAAACTTTCGGCTCACGACTTCTAATAAACAAAGATTCTAGAACTGAGAGATGGTGAATGTTTCTCGCTCTAGATAGAATTTTGAACCTACTATCCAGGTAGTTCTCAGCACAAACAGGGTTGTTGAGGAGGTGCTCTTGGATAGATGACTGTTTACCGTTCGGCTTAACGTCGTCATTAAAAATAAATCTTTTTAGTTATTTTAGTTTTGAAATTATATATTTGTAACAAAGAA
This sequence comes from Thalia democratica, assembly GCF_965202585.1. NCBI lineage: Eukaryota > Metazoa > Chordata > Thaliacea > Salpida > Salpidae > Thalia > Thalia democratica. Next base: position 20,250,382 of record NC_139173.1, on the reverse strand, counting down.
ACTAATATCTAGATCAGTGGTCGGCACGGTGTACACTGGTGCACACTAGTGTACATGAAATTTCTTTTAGGGTGCACGAGACTTTTGGGGTGCATGAAACTTATTTTGGGGTACATGAATTTTTTTTTTTGCGCAGAAACTAAATTAGTATATTTTTTATCTTTCTACATTTAAGACATATTCAACCTTGAAATCTAATTGACCATTTTGTTGTTAATAAAATGACCATTTTTGTTCTCTCCTAGTTCTATTCTGTTACATTATGTAAAAATTCTTCCACCCTTAGCCGCCCAAAGAAAAACCAAAGTGAGCAAATCTCATAGATTCTTAAAGATTTCGTTACTTGGACGTGGCAATACCTTTGTTAAACACAGATAGTAATCGCTTAATAAAATATTATTAAGTTAACTAAACTAAATATTTAAACTTACCATTCAATAAAAAGTACCAAGACTACTGATTGTTAATTTGGGTAGTGGCAATGTATTGAATTAATTTAGTTAGTATTTTAGACCTGTTTGATACAAGTAAAATATTGTTGTAAAAATTAGATCATCGATATTAAAAATTTATTGAAATGGATAGGGTAAACTGGTAAATTTAAAGTTAGCGTATAAAATTAACTGGGTGTTACCTAATTATTAGTAAAAAATACAATTAAAAGTGTTTCCATATTCTTAAACACTAACGGCGCTAAAGAATACAAATTGGGGTGCACAGTATTTTAATTTTATGGTTTAGGGTTCACGGATTCGAAGTGGCGTACCGACCACTGCTTTACAATATTCTATAACAATGTTTTAACAGCTTAACATTTATTGTGCCGCTTTTTACAAAAAAAGTCAACCTGGCATAGCTGAACTAAAATTCAGTTAAGATATTTTAGTTTAGCTAAACTTGAGTTTGCGATGCTGTTTACTTCATTTATATTGCAGATAGATTTTGAAAATTGCGCCAAAAATTCATCAAACAGCCTGCACAGCTTGTTCCAGTTTGTGCAGAGTGTAGCTCATCTGTGGGATATCCACGAGATCAATATGGCGAGAAAAGACAGAGAAATTGAAGTAAATTTGTTTTGAAACTACCTTGTAATTTTTAAATTTGTTGGGTTATTTTTTGAATTTTTATTTTATGGGAAAAATTTAAGTTTTTTATAAAATTTTCATGGAATGAACAAATTTGTTTACGTATTACAAACTACTTATTTTTTTTCCATATTTTTTGATGATCGTCTTCATAATTTAAAATTTTTGACAATTACATCAGTAAAAAAATAGGGAAAATTAATTTGTAATGATTTTGAAATTGTTTTAACATAATGTTTTTACAAGGTTTCCACTGGTCAGGCAAAGTCAGTTTTTTTAGCCTAAAAATGGCTAAAGCGATTTTTATTTGTTAAAATGGCAAAAAGACATTTTTTCCGGTCAAAAAAACCAAATTGCAGATTTTTTTAGTTAAAATTTACAAAATTCCTTTATTTCCAAAGTCTTTAAAGTAAAAAATAATAAAAAATCCTTTAAAGCCAGAATAAAACTGCAAAAGTTTCCTAGAAACTTACAAAACTCCTTTATCTCAAAGCCTGTAAATATAAATGAAAAATCCTTTATAAAGTCAATATAAAATTGCAAAATTTTCCTAGAAATATGTTGAGCAATTACCCTATTTGAACGAGCAGTTTTTGAATACTTTTTAGTATTGATGATCAGTGGCAAGGACACTTCCGTAGTGAAGCTGTGATATATAAAGAAAAGTTTATTTTATAGAATTTTAGAATCAAGCTGTTTTTTGTTTAAGTAAATTATAAGGTTCTGTATAATTAAGCACTTGGTTTAGTATTTTATGTAACAAGTTTATGTGTATGGTTTACATCATTATAATTTTTATTTATTTATTTAAATTTGAAAAATAAATAAAAGCAGATTATGTTATTTTTTTCGTATTTTAAAGGTTTTATAATAAGTATAAGAAGAGATAGTGTTCTATAAAATAGTTATTAAAGTAATTGTGCTAAAACAGAAATGTTTAGTTTCGAAATTATTTAAGGTTTCAATGGAACAATCACGATCATTTTTCGACAAATTGAACGAAGAGAAAGAAACCAGTTTGGATGTACTGGCTGACAGGCTGCGTCAGGAAAACACAGCAGAAAGTTTAAGAAATTGTCAGGAGCTGTGTTTTCATTTGTTGACTGAAATTAAAAGCAGGTATGAACTTATATAATAATATTTAAAACCATTTATGATGGAGTTAGTTATAGTTATAAAATAATGTTTCACTGTTTTAAAATAAACCTTTTCAAACAATTTTTTAAAGAAGTGTTTGCTAACATTCTTTTCGTGTTCTTAAGATAATGTTTAATTTAACCATTTAAATCAGGGTTTCCCAAACTCATTTACTAAATCGCCCCCTTTTAAGTAACTTGAAAAAAAAATCGTCCCCACGATTTTACAAAGTAGTTTTTCTTTTGAGTACAAACTTTTGAGCTAAAAAAAGTTGTGTTCGAAATGTAATTTAGTCTTGTACTTCTTATGCACGCACTTTTGTGTTCAAAGTAGTTTACAGGGCTTGAGAAAATAATTTACAGTTATTTTCTTAGAAGCCCAGTAAAGTGTATTAAAATTAGTGATGTACCGGACTCACTATCCGGGTCCGGGTCCGGCCGGATATTGCCATTTTTGTCTGATATCCGGATCCGGCCGGATTCTAATTTGAAAAAAAAGTCCGGATCCGGTTCCGGCCGGATTCTAATTTGAAAAAAAAGTCCGGGTCCGGTTCTGGCCGGATTCTAATTAAAAAAAAAAGTCCGGACCCGGATCTTGTTAGTCAAAAAGATCATACTGAAAAGTATTATTTCAAAAACAAACCCTGTGTAAATTAATAAGAGTCATTTTCGTCAGTTAAAATTAAACACCTACCGTGATTGGCTCATTTTGTACACGTGACTAATTTACATTTGTTTACATTTAAACTATGAAATAAACATTTCATGAAATGCAACTCTTTACATATGTTGTAAAATTGAAAACTTTGGAATGAGTACTTTCATTATTTATTGTTTAAAGTTGAGCTCAGAGAATATTTAGAGTTAATACGGTTGAATGTACGAGCCAATGAGAGTCATATGACGAAATGTTTCAAGCTTAATACTGATGCAACAAAACATCAGAACATGACAGGCAGTTTATATGTAAGCAGTTAGTTAGTTTGGTGTGCAGCTTGAAGCAACAAAATATTTTGAACGTTTTTGTGAATGCTTATTGTAAGTAGTGTTTTGTTTTAAAAGTGAATATTTCAACAGGTGTTTAATTGTTTAAATATTTAAGCCAGGTTTATAGTTTGTAGTTTATTTAAAATTTTACAGTTTCTTGTTTACTTAAAGTTTTATTTAATTTTGAGTTTTTTATTTTAAGTCTTTTGATATAGATTTAAATGGCTTCCAGTTTTTAAAGTGTTACCAAAGTAATTAATAGTTTTTATATGCTAGTATTTCTTGTTGTGTTTTATATAAAAGATTCATCACTCAAGACTGTCGTGTCTGATTATTAAAAGTAGTCTCAGTTAGAATTTAGCATGTGTTAGATATTAATTAAATAAGGTGGGATTTAATTATGATTGGTAGTACTAATAAGATAAGTGTACCACAATCAGTCCACAACTTTACTACCAAATTGTCAACCTTTGCTAGCTGTTCTACTGGTTATTAGATTAGAGTAATTTTTTCAGTTTTTAAAAACCCCATTCTGACTCAGGCTTGTTTATACTAACTCTAGCTAGTTTTATTGACTTAAACAAGGGCAACCCTGCTAGTTTGAAAATTTTTGGGAATTTTAGAAAGTCTTGGATTGCCTCAGGCTAGTTTAGTTTTTTAAAAAAACTCAGGCTAGTTTTTTTTATATTTTGAATGAGTTTGAGCTGATCCAGTTTTCAATGTTTTGTAATTTTCTAGTGTATTTTGTTCAAGAACTTGATTTCAGATTTTTACTTGTAAATAACACCTAAATTTGTAAACCTTGTGGCTAGCTGTTCTACTTATTATTAGATTACAGTTATTTTTTTTTATTTTTTAAAAACCTCATTCTGACTCAGGCTAGTTTGTTCTAGTGATGTACCAGACTCACTATCCGGGTCCGGGTCCGGCCGGATATTGCCATTTTTGTCTGATATTCGGATCCGGCCGGATTCTAACTTGAAAAAAAAGTCCGGATCCGGTTCCGGCCGGACTCTAATTTGAAAAAAAAGTCCGGATCCGGTTCCGGCCGGATATTAATTTGAAAAAAAAGTCCGGATCCGGTTCCGGCCGGATTCTAATTTGAAAAAAAAGTCCGGGTCCGGGTCCGGCCGGACCCGAAATTGTGGGTCCGGTACATCACTAATTAAAATACTTAATTATCAAAAAGCCTTGAGTAATCTGTAATCAATCCTGTTTAAATATGATCTGTTTTGAAACTATTGAAACTTTTAGGTCAGTGGTGGACAACTTTTGTAGTCAGCAATTCATTTTTACTAAAAAATATTTTCTATTTTCAACTCGTTAGAAAATGTAATTGCGGGCTGCATGATTTAGAAAAATTACAAATAAGAAAATTAAAAAACTCGAGCAAAATTGTAATAAAATGATTTATTATTATTGTGATCTAGGAAATACTTTTGTGAAGTTAAAACGAAATGAAAGCGTATATCAAAATATTAAATATCAAAAAACTAAATTTTATTTATTTTGCACAAGTAGTTTTCAATTTACTTAGCGGGTCGAAATTCGACTGGATCTGCGACTGGATCTTAGCCGTACGTTATCCACCTGAAATCTTAACTTAAACCTGACATTTTAATAATATCTCATATAACAAATTTCGGACATTTAGAAGTTAATACTAAGTAACTTATTCAAGCCGCTCAAAATACTTAAATTTTTTTATAAATAGGCTTTTTTAAAATATCTATACCAGAGATTAAAAAACTATAAAAGAATTAATAGTTTATTTTACACATAATGAAATAAATATTAAAACATTATATCTGATCTAGTTAAAGGAAGTTTGACCGACTGGTTGATTATCTCACATGAAAAGTGGTTTCATCAACAGCTTCAGTTAATGCAGTAAATTTACTATTTTCAATGCTAAATATATTGTAAGCAAGTTAGTTGTACAGTTAAAAATTTAATTTTTACCTTTTTAAACTATTTGTTTCTGAGTAGAATACCATGAAATAGCATTTGACTTGGAATAATCTTTAGGGAACTAAACCTTAATTCTAACAATTTTTTTTCTTTATTTATATTCAAAAAAAAATCCAATGTTTTACAATTAATTCTGTGAACAGTTTCAGAACTTTTAACTAGGTTTAAATTTTGTTTTGTAACTGTGGCAGTCTTTTTGATGGCTTATTTAATTATGTTTAAAAAGTTTTTTTTCTAGCTATTAGCCTACAATAATTTAACAGAGGAAAATAGTGAAAAACTAAAAGCTAGTGTTGAAGTATTAAAATAAACTAAGTATATTCTAATTGCTAAAATATATTGAATTAAGACAAAACAAAAAACAGTTGTATTAATAGTTTAAAACTCCTTATATTATAATAAACTTTTGAACAATAATAAATTAAGTTAGAAAATAAAATTGTGTTTAAGAAACTTTTAAATGAAAAAGAAGAAGTCTTTTCAAATAGAAATATCAAATTTATACTCTTTTAAAACCAAAAAAATCTTTTTAGAAATAAAAACTTTAATGGTTGTCAAAATATTACAATCAGATAATAGTTTTATAGTGATATAAGTTGTATACAGATTAAACTAGTAATAGCAAAAACCTGTCAAATAAAGGTCTTTCAAACAAATATTTTAATCACTATGCTATAAAAACTTTTAGTGTAATGTAAAACAACGAATATCAACTACAAAATTAACCAGGTCAAAATAAAATTATTAAAATTTTTAAAACATAAACCATTTAATAAATATAGTAGACTTCCGTTTGAGTTCGCACTTTGAAAAAAATCAAAAAGTGCAAACTCAAAAAATTATTACCATATTTTTTTTTACAAAATGACAAATTTCAATTTGTTATATGCAATGATGTTATGAATAAACATGAAATCCACTAAAACATAAAACAAACTTTCATTAAAAAAAAATAGATCTATATAAGCTATTAAATATTATATATATTTTGTTTTATTAATATTTAGTTACTAATAGACTTTACTTTAGTTAAATTTAAGAAAATATAAATTTGCACTTTTTTTGGTAAAAAATGCGAACTCAAGAGGAAGTCTACCGTAAATAATATTTATTAGGCATTATGCAAACCTGTTGTAGAATAAATAGCTTAATAAAGTTGTTTTTATAAAAAGACTACTTAAATACAATACAAACCAGGTTAAATACTTCAAAAGATCAAATAAAATTAAAAAACTTTCATAAAACAATGTCTGCTACTGAAGTCTAATATAATGTGAAGGATGAGGAATATGACTGCTTGCAAGTTTTTCTAATCTGATTCTTAATTAGTAAAATAGAGCCTTAATTCACCTCCTTTATAAATATCTAGATTAGACCTTTTGCTCAAGATGTTGATAACTGAACTGAAAGCTTTCTCAACAACATAGCTAGAAGGAAAAGCTATAAACAACAATCTAAATTCCTCTAAAATGATTGGATACTTTTGCCTTAGTTTTTGTTGAGTCCAAAAGCTTTCATATCGTCTTTGGAAGAATTTACTTTAAGTTCAAGGTCAGTTTGTAAGTCTGAGAAGGTTTCCTGTAAGTTGTTTACTTCAAAAGTATTTGCCTCGAAGGGATCCTTACTTTTATCTATATGATAGCTTTTTTGTGTCAAATCTAAATTTTACTACTTAATATGTAAAAATTGTTAAAAATTCCACATGTTTTCCAGGTTTTTTTTGCTTAAATTGTCAAATTCTAGGTTTTTCCAGGTTTCTAGGTAAATTGGCAACCCTGTATAGTTTTATTTCTTAGTCTAACTTAGTGACTTTTCAAAAAGCAACTGGAAATATCATGAGGTGATAGTTAGTAATAAATAACATAGACTTTTACGAACCATTTATAACCCCAAATAACATATATGTCAGGTTATAAAATAGTGAGAGGGATTCCAATCGTCTATGATATAAGTAATTGTTTTATATGGAAATATATAAATGAAAATATAGTATTTACTTGAAAGTAGGAGTCATAAGCACTAGATTTTTTTTTTTTTTTCATAAATAAAATGAACTTTTTTGTTAAAGTTTTAACTCAGGGTCAAATAATTAATAGCAAGCTAAAAATAGTAATTTAGCAGGAAAAAAAGTAAAAATCTTATGACAACCCAAAATTTCAAAATCGCCCCCTTTTCGCCCCCTTACTAGTTATCGCCCACCCTTTCGCCCCCTTACTAATTATCGCCCCCCAAAATACTAAAATCGCCCCCAGGGGGGCGATATCGCCCACTTTGGGAAACCCTGATTTAAATTAAACTATTTATAAAAGCAATTAAAGTAAACAATTATTTTACAGCTACTTTGAATTTTGTGAGGATCAGGTGGAAAAAGTGCAACACTTACCGACCCTAGTTGCAGATGAAATTAAAAGGTACCAAGAAGCTGTTTGCAGTTTTTTTTGCGTCAAAAGAAAAGTTTGTCGTTTGTTTTGAATTGTGCTTATTACATCTAATCCAAATATTGGTTTTGTCTAAAAGTTATACTGTTGAAATTAGTTATTTATGCTTCTTCCATCAAAGTTAGTGTAAACTTTTAGGTAAAAAATAACTTGTGTTTAGCTTAATTCTTTAAACTTTTACTAGTGCACACGTGTTTTTAAAGTTTTTTTTTTGAAGAAATTATTGTACACTTTATTAAAATAATTGTAAACAACTTTACTTATGTTTAGAAATGAAAAAAATTATATAAAATAAATGTTATATAGTATTATTGAGTTACTTTAGTAACATTTGCTATTTTATAGTTTTACGTTAAAATAATAACGGTAGAGTTGAAAACTGCCAAACCTAAAAACTAAAAGGTGTAAAAAACTTAAACATCAACACGAAAGGATGAAGCTGAAGAAGCCGAAGACACAACTGAAAACGAAGTGGAACCGGAAATCGACCGAAAAGAGTCAAACGGCTCAGACGCAGCCAACGCATCTGAAATTCCCAAGTTAAATTTGATCGAAGAGCCCACCCCGCACGAGCTTCTCACAACTGCGCTCGGAGTGGTTTACGAAGTGTACAGCAGCAACGACGTCACTAAAACTGAGGAAGAAGCTCCGCAAAATGACGACTTTTTGGGAGGTCGTTTTCTGCTGTTGAACTCTGTTGTTGCGATTTTAATTAGCAACCTTGTATAACATAGTAATGTTGTAAGTAAACAGTGTATTTTTGACATAGTCAATAAATTGAGTCATTACTACATCTGTTACAATTAGTAAAAATTAAAAAGTTTTATAAAATTTTAATGAGTGCGTGTTGCTTACACTCATCCTTTTTAAGGTTTAGGGAATTTTTATATGGAAATTACGTGCTAAACTATCTAAAAATGACTACTTAATTGATAAAAATCAGTTTCAAAAAATTTTTGAGCAATCTCCTTGAGCTTTGACAATTAACCGTAACTCGATTTTAGAAACAATACAGTAACCCGCCACATAGGTACGCACTTCCAAGGTACCAACTGCGGTATGGTACGCATTTTTCAACCGAAAAACGTTGTATTCAAAATGGCAATTTCTTTAATATAAAGTTAAAAAAAACATACCTAGAATTAGTAGTACAAAAGTATTATATTTTCAAATAAAATCTAGTGTTTTAAACTTAATTTAATAGCAACTAAAGGAACTAGAAAATAAGTTATGAACTAAAATTGTATAAGAAATCCAATTATTTAAACAAACATATTACAGTTTATTTATTCAACGAAAACAACGAACAGTGCAATTTAAACTTGCTTACCCCATTATTAAATTGTAGCAATAAAAAATACCTAATTTATTCATAAAAAATTTATGTAAACGAAAATAATGAACAGTGAAATTAACATTTACATACCCAATGATTGAAACGTAAGTGTAAAAAGCGATATTAAGGAAAATAAAGAGCAATGTGTTGGCTATTTACATACGTTATGATTGAAATAAAAATTCAAAAAACGATATTAGTTAAAATAAATAAAATTGCAATTGAGATTTATTTAGAACTAAATGCCTTGGAAAACATAACATGTCTGCCAGTGTAGCTTGTCGTTGGAGTTTAGCAGACGCTTTTTGTTGCGCGCTAGTTTTTTATTTTTTTAAAGTTTTTTTAAGTCCATTGTAGCTTTCCATAGTTGTTACCAGCAGCTACTTGCGTTTCTGCTTAGGACTCTCTTTCTAGAACGACAAACTTTGTGTTAATGTTATCAATAGTATCGGTAGCCTGTAAACTTTGGCTAATTTTTCAAACCTCTATTGGCTCATCCTCATTTGAGTTAATATTTTCTTGTTCACTTAATGAACACACAATATAATAAAATTTTAATCACTCAATTTATTAGAATATGATCAATGTTGAAATAAATCGTTATTTAAAATTAGTATTTAATTATATGTACCATGTAAATTTTAAAGGTACACGGAAATACAAGGTAAATTAGAAAACTGTGTGGTTTCAATATAAACATGCGTACATAATTAAGTACTAACATGTAGATAAATAGATTAAATAAACACTTAAGGCTTCTAATATACTTTCAACAAATACATTGTGTTTTTATGACTAAAAAAATTGTTTTGGGGGATTTTACTTTAATACCAATTTGAAAACGTTAGTGGCTCTTAACATGTTTGTATTAGGCATAATGTAGGTAATTAAAGATCAAAATTTCCTAGGTACGCACTTTTACGCTGTGTTCAAAGTGCGTACCTAGGTAGCAGATTACTGTAAATAAAAAGTTACCTGTACTTTAAAAATATTTGTGTTTTTAAATATTTGGAAAACTGTTTTAATAATTAGTTTTTCATAACAATTAAAAGGATGATCTTATGTCGTCATCTCAATAGAAGATAAATTTTTAAATGTTTTTATTAAAATTTCCCTTTCTTAGTTTCTAATCAAATATTTATGTAAACATGAAGTTTTTTTAATTTGTTTACAACTGTATATTCAAAAACTTAATTTTTTCAAACTCGGTCATTTGAAAAATTAAGTAGTTTTTCTTATAAAAATATTAGTTTTTACTATTATTCTTAACTAATTTTTGATATTTAAAATTAACTTATTTTAAAATTTTAGTAAATCCACCAAAGTAATAAACTTAAATTGTTAAATATTAAATTTAAACTTTTACAGTTCCAAGAATGCCATCAATGTTGGGAACTTTTTCATCAACAAGCGTGACAGAAAATAAAAACCCAAAAGAAATTTGTGATTATTTAGAAAAAGTTGCTATTGAAAACGAAGTTCTGAGTGACCTGAAAAAAAAGTACTTTTTTCATTTATTTTTTTTACTTTGCTGCATATTATGTTTTTCGTCAAACAACTCTCAATATTTCTATAAGCTTACGTAGTAGTTTGTTCGTTGTTATTGTAATTGTTATATGTATATTTTTAAACTGTTCCTTTCAAAGAAAAAAAAGTTCACGTATTGGTCATTAAGTTTGTAGTAACAAAATTTTGTAAAACATGATTATCTCTTATTATATGTATGTCTTTGTTACTATAATGCTTGATAGAACTGTATAATAAATAGAAAGATAATAGTTTTGGCAAACAAAAGATCATTTAAATAACTGCATTTAAAATATTATTATGCACACTGTTTAGTCCATGTACGTTTTGGAGAAACACACTCAACTTGTGTGTTGTATAATGTTTACTAGTAGTTTTAGAACACTACTGTTTGAAATATTTTTTGTTAGAAAAAAAAAAGTGAATCACAAAATATAATTTACTATAATTTTATTCAAAATTTTGACAAAACGTTTCATTATCTTTGCGAAATTTGTTATAACGTTTGCGTACTTATGACAATCACTAGCAATTTAGATGATTAGTTTGCCATTCTTCAGAAAATATTGTCGCTATACAAGAGTCTGTCAGTTTAGTTCGCACTTTGAAGACAGCCTAAAAGTGCAAACTAAACCGGCAGTGATAAATCAGTATAATCCTCATACATTGAACCAAAATCTCCATTGTATGTATTATTTTGATGCTCGTCAATTTCATTCAAACTTTACTTAAAGTCTTAAAAATAGTTTTCTTGTTTGGTTGTAATATTATTACTTCTCATTCTAAACAGTCTTACTAATGTTTTAACAAAAACAAATTTGTTATCTATGAAATTTAAAGTTAAACTTATATTGAGAAAACAAAAACATCAATTTACATTGTCAAATGAACACATAGAAAAAGTTTTTGTGCTGCGGATCAAGCTATTTTTTCGTATATGTAAGTAGATATGTAGTTGCTAGTTATTTTACTATAAAAAAATTTAAATGCAGTTTTGAAATTCAGTGTAAAATTTCCACGTATAATATTTATTGTAGACGTATTCATGCTCAACCAAGGAACACAATCATATTATTCTCATTCAAGTAGGGCATTTGATAATATATATATGAAAATAACTTTGTGTCTACACTAATTTTTACTAGCTCTTCATGTTTTTGGTTTATCTGCATTGTTTAAGATTATTTTTTAAGCAGTTTCTTTATTTTCAGAAAATTTTTTTAAATATTAAGGTAAAAAAAATACATTTCGAATTTTTTGGCTCAAAAATCCGAACTCGAGAAATGCAAATTCAAGCGAAAAACTATTACATTTAGCTTCTATAACAGCAGGCCTATTTCCCCCTATATGTAAATGACTTAGTCGGAACATAAAAACTGAGTTGTCTTCTTATACAGTTGTGTCTGTAATAAGCTCGCATCTACTATTTAGATCTATGAGTTAAGAAAAACGTGCAATAAGTTTCTTGTAACTTATCTAAAATTAAAAAAACTAGTTTCTTTCAAAAGACTGCAATGTCACTACTAGATAGTTGTACAATGTACATACTGGAAATCAGTGTAGTCTTTTATTCCAGATGATACAAATTGAATAAGGTTAAATTACAAAGTATAGGTTAAAAACATCGTTTTCAACTGGAAATAAAATGTTTTTAGTTTTATCTAGTTAAACTTACGCTTTGTCTTAAACTTTTAAAGTTCCATCAAAAGTTATGTGTTATTTTAAGTTTACGGTATGATTGTCTACGGTTGTTTAGAAAGTTCTTTTTGTCGACTTTTACCTAAAATCTCTTTTTAATTTTTAAAACATTAATCAAAAATGTTTTCGTATACCTAGATTTGGTTTTTTATTAGCTGATAGCTAGTTTAAATATCTTGTAAGTTAATAAAACGTTTAAATCTTCTCTATGCTGTATTAACACTAAATTGCGCCGCTTTACCACCAACAGCAGTTCCCGCGAACAATTTTACGGAACTATGTCTACCTGATACAACGAAATCAGTCGTGGAATGTCGCAGGAACTGCTGTTGATAATTTTGCGGTGCAATCTAGTAGTAATTGTATGATGGTCAATAACATCTCAGTTTTGCTGACAACAGCCAAAAGCATTACTACTAGTTTTGTTTCACCAGGATAAGAATGACTTTCCTTGAATACTTGGACGATTTGATGGAGAAAAGTATGAAGCACGCAGGTGAAAAGGTCAACCACAAAAAAGAGGAGCTCAATTGCGAACTTAATTTAAGACTTCAATTGCACCAGCCTAGAAGAGGCAAAATTGAAACAGATGTAAAGAGTGTCAGACAAAGTTTGATTTCATAATTTGTATATTGTCTAATTTATAAAAGCTGACTTTAACTTTTTTCTTCGTTTGACTCAACTGCAGGATTCCTTAAACCGATTGTTTTGCTAACGTTGTTTGCACATAAAATGTTTTCTAGTTTTTTTGTTTTTCATTGGTGCGTATAAATTCAATAAAGTTAAATCAGTTAATAGTTTGCTCAATTTTCTAATTAGTTGACTTTCAATTTGCCCACAGGTGAGTTGGATCAGCACCTGGACAGAGTGACTCGGCACTGCAAGGGAGTAAACGCGTCCTTGCTGTCCTACAAAGCCAGTTACACTCAACTTCTGTTGAAAATTACAAAAACAATAAACACTCACAAGGATGTTTTGTCGAAAACTGAAGAAAAAATTTCTAAAGACGAACAAAGTAAAAAGTTAGTTGAAACTAACATCAAGAAAAACGAAAACTTTAATGAACACTTGTAGTTGTTAGGAGTGATCCTAGAATTTTTTGTAAACTTTAGTTTATTATATTTACCATCTGGAACTAATTGCGTTGTCACCTCTAAAGCATTTATTTTTGTAATACATCTGCTATCAGTATTGCAGTCAGCTTGTATTTTGGATTAAAATGTTTCTTTTATTTTAACTACAGCATTTGTTTTTTTTTAAATACACTTAAACACTGGATAACATAATTTATTTTATATTCTAAAAAGTGACTTATATAAATGCTTATTATGATACTTGATCTAAGAACTCTATTTCCTTTATTTTATTTTTTGAAATCTCTTCTGACTAAGTGATTAAGGAACACTTTTTTTTTGGGTAGGTGTCACATTTGCACGAGGTACAAAATTGCACGAAGATACTTTTGCACGAGGGGACAAAATTGCACGAATATAAAATTGCACGAAGAGTCACTTTTGCACATAGGGTCAATTTTGCTCGAAGACATTTTTGCACGGGTTGAAAATTTTTAAAATTTTATTCTTTTTATTTTTAAATAGTTTTTAATTTCTGTTTTATTATTTTACTATCACTGTTACCCTAACCCTTACCCTCGGTCGGTAACTTATATTTTACTTTTTTTTTTATAAAATTTTTTATTTTTATATTAGTTATTATTTGTTTTTTATTTTATTTTTACTATCACTTTTACCCCTAACCCTTACCCTCGGTTGATAGCTTTTTTTTTCTTTCTTTTTAATTAATTTATTTTTATTTACGTTTCTTGTTTTTTGAAATAATAATTTTTATTAGTTTTAGTTTTATTTTTTCTATCATTGTTACCTCTAACCCAGGGGTCGGCAGGTCAAAAAAGGAACGTTTTTTATGTGCTTATTAAAACATATTTAAAGATAAATTTTTTGAAAAAAAAAATTAGGCGATAGATTATCCTTTAAAGACAACACTAAAACTTAATTTTTCTTTGTTGAGAATATTAATATATTAAACTAGTTGATAAAATTTTAAGCTCTAGCCCTTACCCTCGGTCGGTAACTTTTTTTCTACTTGTTGTTTTTTATAAAAAAAAAAAATTCTGTAATTTTTTATAACTAATTTTTTCTGTTTATTTTCTACTCTCGTGCAAAAATGATCCTTCGTGCAAATTTATCTTCGTGCAATTTAGTTCCCTCGTACAATTTTTCTTCGTGCAATTTTGACCCTTTTCCCCTTTTTTAACCACAAAATATAGTAAAATTTATTAAAAAATATTGACCAACAGCTTTAATTTTAAAATGAAATAAAATGTTTTTTTTACTATTTTATAAGTTATTTTCGCTACTCGTTCAACATTTTATGCACAGAAAACTAATTTCTATACACATTAGTGTGCACAAATTTTCGATTTTATAAAAATTGATTTAGTGGTTACCTTCTAAATTTTGAACTTTAAAACGCTTTCACAAAAACTAACCAAAAGCTTAAATATTTACAGAATAAACAACTCATTGAAGACTGTTGAAGAAGGAGAAAGTAAATTAATAAATTTAATTAGAGAAGAAGAACAAGTGTTTAAAGCAAAAATGATTGAAAATCTAAACATGTTGAAAAAATCCAACAGACTTTGTATAAATTCATTCAAGTTAGTTTTTCAGCTAATCATATTTATTTTTGTATTTTAATTGATGCCGATTTTATGAAAATTTTGACAAGTTTATACAAATACTCAAAGTTATATTGGTTCTTATCTAAATAGTTATTGATTGACTATTAACAAACTGTTGGTAAAGATTTTTTTTGAAATTTAACCATCTATATTAAACATTCGATTTTTTTTTGTTGAAAAAAACTAAAAAGCAACAAAAATGCATAGGGAATTTTCAAATATAAGGTGTTTTACTTTTAACATTTGGTTTGATATTGATATTTTGAATTATTTTATTATTATTTTAGATTATTACCTGTTGAATACTTTTTAATAATAATGGTAAAAAAACAAAAAGATTCTTGATAATCTGTATTTTTAGGTAAAAAATATTTTTACATCTCGAGCCAGCCTCTTCACCCTAGATTAAAAACCATGAAGCGCTTTTGAGTTGTTGAAACTATTTTAGCTGTTTTTTTTTTCAAACTTCAGGCTGTTTACCGACGGTGGCAACTTTTCTTCTGACGAGGTGGCAGTCTACAAGAAGATGATCGACGTGGAGATCAAGAAAGTCGAAGCTTTCGCCGCCGAGTTTCAGCGCGAGTTCGCGTCGGGAGTCGACAAACGAGTCCACGAAGTCTACGACGTCACACGCAAGTTCACCGAAAGGTACGATAGTTTTTGAACACTTTAGGGGTTTCCCAAATCTCGGGGGACGCAGTGGCTTCGAGGGGAAAAGATTTGTAAGGGGGCGAATTGATTGGGAAATTTTTTAAACTTTGGGCAGCAAGTGGGCGATAACTAACTTTAACTATATATTCTGGGGTTGGTAATAAATAGTAAAACTCAGTGATAATTGACGGGAGATTGGATTTTACACTAGATGTCCTGAGGTTTTTGCTAGAGAGAGGCAGGTTTTTTTTAATAGGAGGAGATTATGAAAACGAGTTTGGGGAACCCTCGTTTTGATATTTGTAGTACTTATTTTTTGAGTTCTTAGAAACAATAGCAATGTATTTGAGGTAAACAAAATTTTATTCATAATGACAATCTTAAGCTTTATTTAATAATAGTGTTAATAAATTTACTATTTTATTTCCTAGTAGTTTTTTTGCAATAAAGTATTTATTGTTAGAAATTTAAAAGCATTTACAATAGATGACATTGTTAAACTAAATGCAGTTTGTAAAAGTTTTTAAATAGTCAAAAAACTGATTATACTAATAACCAAATCTTTGAAAATTATACTAAAAATTTACTTAAATTTACTATAAAAACGTAGTTGTACTTAGTATATTATTGAAGTATCGCACAATGCGCATTTAAGAAAAAAGTATAGTTTTAAAGTAAGTTTAAAAAACTCATTAAATAAGCTTGTAATTAAAGTTTGTATTTAAACCTTAACTGACATTGCATGTTTTCTATAGTGAAATACAAAATCATTTACGTAAACAAGAAAAAATAAAAATTTTGATATAGACCACTTAAAACTATGCAAACTAAAATTATAATTTAAAGTCAATTCTCTAATAACTTATAACATTTTGACAGTTTTATTAATTATATAGGTCGTGTCACTATAAAACAGGTTGTCTCAGTTTTTTACTAACTCTTAATTGATAGATCGTAATATGTTATCATAATATTCTTGAGAAAAAACAAAAATAATAACTAAATTTAAACTTTTTTTTCAGAAACAATCTATTTTGTTTTAGTTAAATTTAATCAATAAGTAAACCACTACACTTAGTTACTTTTCTACAATAAATATTTCAAATATACTAAAAATGTTCGCTGGTTTTTCAGGCGTTTTGTTATTCAGTTTAATACTTTACGTCATATTATAATCAGTTGTCTCTTTTTTGCTAAACACTTTTTTAACCACGTAATAAAGTTGGTACACTAGATTTAGTGAAATTTAGCTTTTTCAAATTAGGTGTGTTGTACCTGTAATGACATTTTGACGTTTTAGGGACTACAAGCTGTTAGCAAACTTAAATTTTTTGGACACTTGTTTCTATCCGGTACTAAGTTAAATTTTGAATTTTTTAAGTTTCCAAGTACTTATGAGATAAATGTTATATTCGACTTGTTCAATTCATTATTTTTGTAATTCTCAATAAAAAATAAATTTATGTTCCTTTTTACAACCACAAAACCCACACAGGATGAAGTTCCACCTGATGGACGTGGAGTTCATCGAGTTCCTCCGCAGCAGCCTGTTGACCTGCCAGATCAACATCAAGAGCGAGGTGCAGTCGTGCAACCTGAAGCTGACCAAGCTGCGCGCTGACGTCATAATGATGAAAAGGATGATCGACGCGTTCGAGTACAAGCACGTGGACAAGATGGTGAGTGAACGAATTTATGCCAGGGTTGCTGTGTCAATTGAGCACCGAAGCGTGCGACCTTTTGTTTTTTTTTTAAGTTGATGTTTTCACGCTCGACTAAACAAAGCAATGCCTTTTCCCGAGTATTTTCAAAACTCATCTTCGTAACTGCCTACCTGGCAGAAGTTTAAAAAGAAATTGACCCTTATATTCGAAATCGCCTTTTTTTATTTGTTTAGTTTTTTTATCCCTTTACTAGTCATCACCCCTAAAAACTATTCCAAAGAGCGATACCGCCAACTTTAAGGACACCGCGGTACGCACTCTGTACAGAACTCTAGATACAAATAAAAAACAACTGAATTTCAAAAGTAACGTTTTCAGAGCGTCAACGCCACGCAGCTGTGGAACCACTGCGTGGACGGCGTGTCCAGCATCACCGCCGCCACCAACTACCTCGACTGCCGCGTCAGCGACACCTCGGTCCCCGGCAACGTGGACGACCAGGTGTACCGGGACGGCACCAACCTGACGGGCAGCGAGATCCAGGGGGTGGACAGCAGGCAGAAGAGCGCGGGGCAGATCATCAAGAACATCTACAGGAAGCAGAACAAGGAGGAGCCGGTTCTGAACGTCGCGGAACAAAAAGTTGGTTGGACCCAGTTTTGTATATATATATATATATATATATACATTTATTTATTCATTAGTTGTTGATTGTGGTTTTTTATACTTTTATTTTTCTCTTTTCTTCTTGCGTGTGTCCTGTTCAAATGGCTCAAGTTTCGATGCCCGAGTCCAACATTGCACAATAAACAGTTCATAAGTAATAATAAGTAGTTTTTTTTTGAGAAATAAAACTGATGTATAAAAAACTAAAAGCGTTTGAGTGAAATTTTAAGATTTTAAGATTAATGTTCAAAACAAAACTGTTCGTATTTCTAAAATAAAAAGTTTCTTCATAAATATTTATTGACAGTCGAGAAAAGTTTATTGCGAAGTTCCAGCACCCTCCAGAAAGTCCACAGGTGAAGCACAAAAAATCCGAAAAACGCTAAATAGAAAAACAAGGTTTGTCAAGTTTTTTTTATAAAATTTTAAATTCTTTTTTTTTTCAAAAATGTTTTTTTGTATCGACATATGACTTTTAGATTTTAAGGGAAAACTTTGGACGTTCCTTTAAGTTTTGCAAACTACTATTAATTCAACCATGAGATCTTAGCTTAAACACAAATAGTTTTTTAATTTTTAGTTTAGCTTAATGAGACAGATGTAATTTAGTTGTTTTTTATTTTAAAAAGTAGTTAGATAGTTTAAGAAATATTAATATTTAGTTTACGAAAATAAATAACAAATAAAAATGATAATTAAATTAGTAAATGGTAAAAAATAGGAAAATAAAACAGTTAATTATTAATTAAATAAAGCAAAATATTTATAAAAATTCAATGTACGACGAAAAACTATTGAAAAATAAAATTTACTTTTAAATGGTAATTGATAAAACTCAAATGTCTTTTGGCGCTAGAATTAGTCTCTCTTTTTCTTTGGGTACCAGAATGATTTTTTTTTTTGTATTTTTTACAAATCGAAGTTTAATATGTCAGTCTAACAGAAGAAACGTAAACAGATTTAAAAAATGCTTACTGATTAGTATTGTCTACTACTCTCTTATATTATTTTTAGTCTGCTAGATGCTTAAGTTATAAGTGCTTTTCACATCAACATAGTAAAAACTTAAAGTTTTTACTAGTTTCAGTAGATGTATAAAAGAATGTTATTTTTATTAAATGAAAGAGTTTTATATTTAAGCTCGAAAAAGCTAAATAGCTATTCTTCTATGGCTTTAGATTTTTAGTATGCAAAACTAAAACCTTGTCTAGCCATTCTGTTTACACTCAATTCTTCAATATGATTGTTATAATTGACTACAAATTTATGCACATAAATATTTGGGAAAGTTTTTATACTCCTTTATAAAAAATAGTTGTATTTAACATCATTTTAACTTGCATTACTAACTTTAAAAATATCTTTATATACTTATATTATGGTGTTGAAGAAGGTTTTTATTATTTTAAATAAATAGTATACATATATGTTAATACATTTTATTTCAGTGCTCACTCAACCATGACAAACCGAAGAGACACGCGGCTAGATGCCAAGTTCTTCCCATATGGCGTTGAAAGACCTCAAAAACAACATTTTCTTGCAAAAGTATTTTTTTAGTACTGGATTTTTTTATTGTATTATTTACGTACTATTACTTAATAATAAATTGTTTAATTTATTTAAAAATCACTTTTTGAAGTTTGTTGTTAAAAGTGTTTAAGCTCAGTATAGTTTTCGATGATGAGAAATAGTAAAGTGGCTTTTTGTTTTACAAATTTAAAGACAAATGTTGTAAATTTGCAGATATCAGCTGTTTTGTACGATGTCCTGGAGAACTTGTACAAGGCAAGTGATGAATACTACAAACACCGCGGGTTCAGGCAATCCACTAGAACAAATGCCATCAAGGTTGTGACCCATAGATTGATTTGTGAAAATATTCAGTTTAGTTACCTAAAACCTTTAAATACCAATAAAATTAAAACTTGTTGTCTTATGTTTTTTTTGTTGCACCACGATAAACAAGTTTTTATATATTTTTTTTAATTCATCTTTGTTTAGTTATAACAGTTTAAGCACTAAACCAAGAAGCTTTTTTTCTTTATAATAGATTTCATGCTCATATATCTGTAATATTAATAAATCTAAATCTTTATTATAACTTCATTTAACTAAAAATTCGTTCTAAATCCTGCTACTGACTGTTTTTATTTGATATGAAAATACAATTGCACTAATGTGATTCGTTTGAAAATATTTTCAGTTTTATAATGTAACATTAAAAATTTTTAATAAGTTGATTAGACGTTATAAAAAACATTTTTATTAACATTATTTAGGTGTATGATGTGTTGAAAGATTAAAATTTTAAGTGCTATTTTATTCTTATTACATTTATCAAAATTATTTTCTTTAGGATAACTTTGATTCATGTTGCGAGACTGTTTTAGAAAAATCGCTAATCTACTACGACCAGTGTCAAGATTTCTATGATAAGTCTCTAACAGGTTTTTTTTTTTAATTACGTACTAATATCAGTCTTAAAACCCCTATGAAATCATATAACAGCATTTAAGTTGTGGGCGTGGGTCTCCACACCTAACTACCCAAGTTGTAAAAGTGTGCTAGTTTATGTTTTCTAAGTTGTCTATTTTAACTGTAGACTTCAGGTTTTTGGTTGAAGAGTTCGAACTGGTGAGCCAACATGTGCCGAGAGTGTTGATGCAAGATATCAGCAACAATGCGGAAGGCCAACTTGCGTATGAAATTCAAGAACTGGAAGAAAAGTTCGATCGCACGGTCATATTGATTGAGAATGACAAAGTAAGTTGTTGACTTTTACAATCTGAGTTTATTTGCCTTTTAGATTATCAAAAAAAAAGCTTAGTCTTGCAATCCCGTATTTATTGTACTTTTTCTAACCTTTCTCAAATTAAAAAGTTTTATTTTATTGAAAACTGTTGATATTTGTTACTATTATGTACTAGTTTCGGTTTTATTGAAGTTTTTTATAAAAAAACTAGATTACTTAAGTAGAAAAATAAGATTAGTTTTATAGTGAAAACTTATGCATAAAACTTAAAGTGTAGCATCATTTACTTATATTTAATTTAGTATCAATTGTTGGAAGTTTAGAAATACTTGACAGGAAATGAATGAAAGCAAACTCGAGCCAGTCATTGGCCATCCGAAGAACAAAAACAACCTGGATCAATTGACTAAAGCTGAGAAAGAAAGACACGTTAGTACACAAATTGATGATTTTGTAGTTCAAGCAGGAGATAAGATTTTATATAGAATTCTAACTTTGAAAATTAAAAAAAAATGTTATAGTTTAACTTTAAAGTAATCGAATAATGAGAGGGTAGAAACAGCAATTTAAAAAGTTTAAAACGTTTATAAGGTTTTGAAAGACTTAAAGTACGGACATTTTAACTTATAAATTAGCTTTTAGTTGCACTTAAGTTTGTGTTTAAATTTTAGCACAAAACTGCTTGTTTTTCTGTCAATTTGGTCTTTTTGTTTTGAATACTTTTTAGCAAAAACATGTTCTTAGTTCTTATATTTCAAAATACGTATATGAGTTAAAAAAAGACTCATAACCATATAAAAAAGGTTGTCAGCCTGACTGACCTTTTCAGGAGAAATCTACGATTTTAAATGTATCTTTTGTTAGAAAAATTTGAAGTATAAAAACTTAATCAACTTTTTTATAATTAAAATATACAAATAAGCTGTTACTTTAATTGTGGCTTAGCAATGAAGCTACTTGAATATTAATTCATTCATTTTTGAACTTTTTTATTTCAGGGTTTTCAAAAAACGTGGATTTCCTAGAAAACTTGGAATTTGACTGTTTAGGATAAAAACCTGGAATTTCAGAAATTTTGATAAAACCAAAAATTTTAAACAAACATCACTAAGATACTTTGAAAAACTTAATTACTAACAATTTTTAAATATAAGTAAATAAAATTTCGATTTGACACACAATATCTATCATATAGATAAGATTTTGATTTTATCATCATTTTTTTATAAACACATTTTAAGTAAAATTACAGTATTTTTTCAAGCTGTTATCCTATTTAAGACAGTTTTTTACCTTAAACTTAATTTTATACTGAAAATAGACTCAAAGACTTGTGTTTTTGAAAACCTAGAAGAAATTTCTCAAGAACTTTTGGCAACCCTGTTTTTATAAAAGTTTTAAAAAATACGGCGGGCCACAATAACTTTTATCTAGTAAATCTGTTACCCCTGTTTTAGGAAATATGTAGTTTAAATAAAGATATATTTACAAAAACTGTTAATAATATTGGGAGTTGTTATAAAAAATCAATTAAACTGTTTTATTAGTTGAGTTTTATTGTTTACTTTAAGCCTATACAATTAATTAAAATGAAAAAAAAAAGTTTTGTTCATATTGAATATAGCTCCGACACACCAGAATCATTGAGCAATCTCATGTTGAAATAGTTGCACTTATTCAAGTAAAAACAAGAAAGTTTTACGAAGATCTCATTAAAATGTCGTCTTCTCATCTGAAATTCTTTGAAAAGTTGATATGTATTGATGACTTAACAAGACCAGGTTAATGCTATTTTGCAATTATATCTAAAACTTTTTACAATCTTTATAACAATATGTAAGACAAAGTTATGTAAGCAGGTTATTTGACTATGTTTAAATTCATATAAATAATCAGTTGAAAACTTTTTAATGTAGCTAGTTTAAGCTACTTAAATAATAAATTTTAAATCTCTTGCTGTAAGCTACTCTATACCATTTATGAAAAATATCGAATTTTGTATTATAAAAACAAATCAAAATATCATCAAATATTAGAATTAATTTTTTTTTACAAAAAGAAACTTATTTTTTTCTTAGTTTTGTACCAACCAATTTACTGTATTTACTCAATATTTAAGCATAGCATAACTAAGTTTTAAAACAACTGGTAAGTCTTTGTTAATTTTATATTGTTGTTTATTGTACAAAGTTGGACTAAGACATCTAAACTAAGCCATTGTAACGAAGGAGACACGAAGAACTAAAGAAGACAAATTACAAGTACCAAATAAACACGTAACTATTATAATTTTTCAATTGTTTTTTAAATCTTAATTATTAACTTAACTAATTTTTTATTTAATCAAAAACTTCCATTAATTTAAATTGTATACAAAAGCTACATGACTCTTAACTAAAAATTGTTTTCTGGCTAAATAAGTCATAAATGCTACTCCACAAATTAAAAATATTCTTAAAACAACACAACTTTTTTGACTTGTTTGCTAACTGTATCATAAAAGTGTGTTAAATGTTTTATCTACAACTACACCTTATATTTGGTTATTGTCATGTATACTTAATATATTTAATGACATATGTAAAAGGTTTGTAAACTTTTTTTTAATTCTGTGCACACTGATTAAATAATTTTCTTTTTAAGTGTAGTAGTTATGCATTTGTTAGTCTGCAGTTTATTTAAATAGCTACAGCTATCAAAAACAGCTTAAAATGCAAACACCTTAAAGTAACACATTATTGTGTATTTTAGTTTACTTTACTTAATCGAAATTTAATTATTACAAATATTATATAGTTTTATAACAGTCGGATTCAACATTAAGTATTTTACTTATTATTAACCATAAACCTCTAAAAATCTGTAGAAATTATTTTATTTTAATGAACACAAGTATACACTTACCTTAGCTTCTATTCTTTTTCTTTACAGTATTTATTTTTTCACAAACCCAGTTGAAGTGTGTTTGTCCGTTAACACACAGAAACATATGTCGGTACAATAAAAAAAGGATACTGTATAATTTGTTTTTAATATATATATATATTAAATTATTATAATTTTAAAGATGATTAAAAGTATACACGACTTAAGACCTATAAACTTCAATTATTCATTAAAGAGCATACCAATAAGTAGTAGTAATAAAGAGTTCAAAATTAAAATGTACGAAAAAGTAGATAAACTGATAACTAAAATGAGATGGAAAGCATTCCATTTAAGGGATGAAAACACAGAAGCTAAAGTTTCAGATTATGACGGCTTATTTCCAACAAAAAAACGAGCTCCCGAGGATAAACTTTTAACAAATTTTGAAAACGACCTTTACGAGTTAATAAATAATTTAAAATTCCGAAAATACCAAAATTCTTTTACCCGCAAACTTAACAAAGACTTAAAGGAAATAAGGTCCACCAAAAAAGTTTTTGTTTTTGCAGATAAATCTAACAGCCTATACAAAATCAGTCCGGATAAATATAAGAAATTAATTACAGAAAACATTACATCTACATACAAAAAATCGGAAAACAGTCTCATCGAAAAAATTAATAATGAAGCAAAGGAAATAGTATTGAAAAACAAAATAGAAGGTAAAATTCCCAAACTTTCTCAACAACAATGTTACATTACTTTAAAAGATCATAAACCAAACTTCCCAAATAAACTAAGTTGTAGAATAATTAATCCGGCAAAAACTTTTATTGGCAAACCTGCAAAAACTAATTTAGATAGAATCAACAATTTTATAAGATCAAAAAGTAATTTAATACAATGGAAAAACACTTACGAGGTATTGAATTGGTTCAATAGCTTAAGCAATAAACCAACTTCAAGGTTTATCAAATTTGTTATAGTGAGCTTTTATCCTGCCATCTCAGCAACAATATTGGAAAACTCCTTCAATTTTGCTGCTCGCCTAACTAAAATCACGGAAAATTAAAAAGAGCTAATCAGACATTGCTGTAAATTAATACTGTTCCACGAGGGTGAACCATGGTCAAAAAAGCATAACAAGAACAGCTTTGATGTACCAATGGGAAGCTTTCATGGCGCAGAAATTTGCGAACTGGTTGGCCTATACATTTTAGATAAATTGAAGAAGGAAAAGATCTTTAGAGATGTTAATTTTGGTATATACCGTGACGATGGTTTAGCAGTGGTGGACATCCTACCGGGACCAGATATGGAGAGAAAAGTCAAACATCTAAGAAAAGTCTTTAAAAACATTGGTTTTGATGTCACCATCGAAGCCAATCTGTTTGTAACAGACTTCTTATATGTAACATTAGATCTTCAAAATGAAAGCCATAAGCCGTACAGAAAACCAAATGCGCATACGGTTTATGTGAATAGCAAGTCAAACCACCCAGAGCATGTGTTAAAACACATACCGGTCGCAGTGAACAATCGCCTCCAGAAGATTTCTAGCAGTCAAAGCATTTTTAAGGAAACAACCCAACAATACCAGGAAGCTATAAGAGAAAGTGGATACGATCACGAGTTAGCCTATAGCCACAAAAACGAGAAGGGTAACAACAAGAAAAAAAGGAGAAGAAATATTTTATATTTCAACGCTCCATTCTGCAAAAGTGTGGCAACACGGGTTGGGAAGCGCTTCCTAGAGATTGTGGACAATAACTTTACTGAAAACCATCCATATTGTAAAGTTTTTAACAGGAAGACACTAAAAGTGTCCTACTCCTGCATGCCAAACATGAAACAACTTATAATGGCACACAATCGAAAGATGTTAGACACGCAGTACAAAGAGAGGCGAATGTGTGACTGCAAAAAACAAGAATGCCCGGTAAATGGAAGTTGCCTGATGGAAAATGTTATATATAAAGCGACAGTCCTAACTGATAACCAGACCAAGTTTTATGTAGGTTCGACTGGACTATCGTTCAAGAATCGCTACACAAAGCACAAGTACAGCTTCAAACACGAAAAACATAAAAATACGACAACTTTATCGCAGTACATTTGGAAACTAAAAAATAACGAAGTTAATTTTAAAATTCAGTGGGAAATATTGACAAGAACGAAAAATAAATACAGTTTAAAAAACGGATGTAAATTGTGCAATGCGGAAAAAATCGAAATTTTAAAAGTTAAGAAATCTGAATCTCTAAACAAAAGAAACGAATTACAAACTGGCTGCATACATTATAGAAAGCAATTTATCTAAAAACTCTGTTAATAATTTTGTCTAAAATCAACTATCTATTATTACGTAATACCTAATTTTGTATAATTTTATTGCTGTACTTACAAGTTTGCTTTTCATTGAATAAAACTTGGCTGAGGACGCGTATTAAACGCAGAAACAGCTGTACCAAGCAAAGTTTATTTTGTGTATGTTATTTCTATATATATATATATATATATATATATATATCAATATTACAAAAAAAAACAAATAATTTTCGACTTGTTTACTATAGTTTCTACGTTTTAAGCGTGTCATCAAAAAGATAACAAATTTAACAGCAACATTTTTTAAAGAATCACAAAAATGCCTATTATAACGTGCAAATAAATTTAGATAGCTAATTTTAAAAAAACTCCTGTACAAGTTAATTTATATTTTTATTTTTGTATGTATATATATTTATAGTTTTTAGGAAATTTAAAAATACTACATAGTAATAAGCAATTGTGATAATCCTTAATTATCTAATATGCTGACTAATGAACTATTTTGTTCAGAAACAAATGTAACCAAACTGTAATGTATAGAAAAACCGTTGTGTTTTGTTTTATATTGTGTTATTTTAATGTATATATGTTGATATATTTCATAAAAAGTATTGTCACTACTTAAAAAAAAAGTCACACAGTACACATTTTAAAATATATAGCCAATATATATAGCTTAGTTTTATTTAACAACAAAATGTATATCAATATACAATTTACAGCATACACAAACCTCTTCGTATTTATTTTGAACAAATATTTTTAAAAGTGCTTTTCTTATTATGTTAATTCTCAAAAAAAAATATTACTGTTGGTCAAAAAAGTAGTAACAAAGTATAGACCTCACTGAGTTTTCTACAACTTCAAAAATTTTTATTGTTACTTGCAGACAAGCCAGTGGAAATAAGAAAGCCGCTGAGCAAACTACTCAAAATGCGAATGAAGGACCCGGAATCGAACATCAACAAGTTCAACATTGTCGATTACGACATCAAGTCGCTTGGTGTCCCCAGAGGTCCAGCCAAGTGGCAGCCTCTCAAGTTTCCGGACAGATTGTTCGAATCGGCAGAAAGCTGCGAGTCGGCAGATGAAGTATTACCAGGTAACCAGAAATGTTATACTTTTGAAATACAGTGTGTTGAAAAGTTTACGTTGCTTTTAGTTATCGAAAACAATCTTGCGAACACTATAAATTGTAATCTTTACATTTCTATAATAAGATTATAAAACGTTATATACGGTTTAAATCGTTTACTTTAAAGAGCTTAGTATGTATCAAAATAAATAATCTTTTAGTCTAAATTTTTTAGGGTATGTATATTTTTGTTGTTATAAAAATTTTTAATATCTCCTTGTTTCAATATGAATGCGGTATATTATAGTTTATTATATTGTTGCTCTATTTTTTTTTTCATTAGCTGTGTAATACTTGCATTTATAACATGTTTTTGTTCTTTTAGTTTAGTTTTTTTAACAAAATATCATAAAAGTAGTCCCACAATATTTTTAAGTTTTAGTATCTCTTACAAAGCGTACCTTATGGCGTTTCTGCTTTATTTATTTTTTAATGTTTCTTATGTATCAAAATAACTACATTAATTGTAAAAGTTTTTTTAATATTGGTTATAATTCTAATAATTTGTTAAGTATGCTACAAAGTATTAAGAAAGTCTATATAAGAAAGTAAAAACAAAGTAAAAAACTACTCTTTGATATCAGTAAACAATATTTGTCTCTTAATAAAACTCAAACGCGATAAACAGCAGAAGTCCATGCAGACATCGAAGTGAACATAAGCCCTTCGCAAAGCGCAACCAACCATGACGAAGCGAGTGGCGAACTGGAAGACTCTGATTCGTCGAAGAACCGCGTTTCCGAAGACAACAGCCTCAAAGCCGCCTCCCAGGAGGAAAGATCCCGGCAGGAGCAGAAGGACAAGATCACCACCAACCTGCTGTCGACCATCGAGCAGGAGATGAACGAGCACGACGTCATCGACCGCCACGTCATCACCGCGCCCGTCGAAACCCGAAACTCGGTGCTTCCCCAGCACACGGCGGTCGCGTCGCGCGACGTCATATTCGGGAGGTTCGTGCGGTCGCGGGCGGAAACGTTCCGGCTGAAGTGCGAGGAGCGGGACGAGCGGGTGAAGACGGAGGAAAGGTGGAAGAACAGCTGGGTGAAGACGCTGGAAGACATTTGCAGCTTCTACGAGTGAATTGTTGTGAATGTTTGAAATTCGTCTGAAGCCTGAACGTCTGTGGTTTTACTTAGTTTTTTGAAATTAATTGTGTTTTTTTTTTCGATAAATTTTACCCTCACTGTGAGTGAATAGTAATCTAATAGAAATTGTTGATAAGTTTAAGAGTAATTTATTAAATCTAAATGTTTCGTCTGTAAAAGCCTTAATTATTTTTTATGGAAATATATAATTTTTGTTCATTTGAAAAATTTTACCCTCACTGTGAGCGATCAATGTGTAACTAAGAACTGTTAGACAACTGTGCTTTTGACTACTTACTTTTTGTCTTATATGCACACTCGTTTACTGGCTAAGTTTAATAAACAGCGCCAAGTAGTTGTTGAACATTTTTATGTATAACATAAATTAAATAAACGTTCGCCATAATTAAAGCTTCATTGAATTTCAGGTTTGCACGAATGATTAATTTTACACAAATTATCGTTTTTGCTTTTTTTTTTTGCTTTTATATACTTTAGTTTTAATATGAAGTATTGTCTTGCTATCATTAATAAGTTGTTGTAAGTGGTTTAGTCTTTCAAAAGTTTATTTTTCAGTTATGTTAAAGCAAAAAAAACACATAAACAAAAACTAAAGAAAGGAAATAAATTTTTGTTTTGATAACTAATTATTTAATTACAAAACATAACTTTTAAGCTTTAATACAATTAACTTACAATATTTGAAAAATCTCTAGTGTAGTTTTTAAAAACTGAGTTTATTTTTTTAATTTACTTGAAAAAGTATAAGACTTTGTAGATATATAATCTAAACAAAGCAGATACTTAAATCGATTATAAAAGATTTAACAAAAAGGTGTATAAAATGGTTGTTGTGTAATTTTATGTCTAATTCTTAAAAAAGCTGCATAAAATATTATTTTTTTACAAGGCTTAGGTAATGTAGCTTTGTTTATAAGAATTACAGAGCGCAGATATTTAATAATTTTTTAAATTTAGTTAAATATTACTTAGATAGTTCCTGTCTATAAACTAGAAGTGTGATTAAAAACCTTTGAAAACGATTAAGTTATGTTTAGAACATTACCTTTTTTTTAATTAATAGGAAGCTATCTTTTAAAAATAAATAGCTATTAGGTATAAAAAATTATACAAAACAATAATCTGTCCTATTAACTTAAAAAACGTAAATAACAGTTGAAGCAGCTTGAAAGTTTACTTAGTTTTAGTTGAAACAACTTTGTGTTTATTTGTAAGTTATGCTTTTAAAAAATATAAACAATTTCAAATGTTTTGTAAGATGATACTCAACTAAAAGGTTCGCTAAACAAGTGTTCTTAACAGCTTACACCTGTGCACAATAGTGCGCATATAAATTATGTTACTGTGCAAAGAAAATTTAGTAAGGTAAAAAAGTATTTTTAAATGGTTTTAACTAACATAATTTCTCTTTTCAATAAAAAATTAGTTATGAAACAATGATGCCATTTCCTTTTTAATGAACAGAACTTGTGTTAACTAAAGTAAGCAGTGTACTGATAAAAAATTAATACAACTTGTTTTGCAAACATAATTAAAATACAGAAGATTGTTTATTTAAGAGAAACCTACTTTAAACTAATTAATCAGATGCTAAAACATTAGACTAGAGGTAGGTAGCCATTTACAAGTGGCGGGCCGCACTGTAAAAAAAGTTTATATGTCGAAATCATTTACATCGAATTTATCAAAACAAGTTTTTTTTTTTTGATTGCAAATAAGATAACTTGTGTAGCAAAATAAAGTTTGCTCGAAGAGCTCCTCAGTGCATTAAATAGAAAAATATTTTTTCATTTTAGTTTACATAATGGCTTTTTGAGCCAAATATAGTTTTCTATTTTTTTTTTTAATTATCATATGATCGACAGAATTGCAATTATAACACTACCAAATAAAAGTATATGTAGACCATAACTTAGTTCATATGAAATTTATTAGCTTATTCAGTTACGTGTTATCTTTTACACTAAAAGAGGTAAGTTTGTAAATTTTCAACTTAATGTACAAGTTTTTGATGCTATAAAATTATATATTTTATTGTAGCTAAGTATAACATCGCTATAAATTTCATGATCTCCTTAAAACTCAAATTTTTAGTAACAAACCCCAGTATACATTTTTAATATAAAAAAAAAACAATTATCAACAAAAACCTGAAAAGAAACAATTAACAACTATTCGTTCCCTCCTCTTACCTAACAAATATGCAACAGTATGCCGCAAATGGTACTAGTCGGCCCTAAAAAAGCCAATTTAGTTAAAGATAAGTAAAACTGACCGATTTACATTATAAAGTATTTTTAATTAAAGTCTTTACGTTTATAATAGTCTAGTTTCCAACAAATGGTAAACACAACATATTTATAAAATTACAGATAAGCTACGATACTGAAAATTTTGTTGTTGTAAAGAATTGCGCACTGTAGCAAAATCGTCTTATGTTATTATTTTTTTTATGAATAAAATCTAATATATACTTAAGTAAAAAAATATTTTCAAAGGATTTTTTATAAAAATTCTTAGCTTTAGACAGAAGAGTGGTTCATAAGGTTTTCATTTTACTTTATAAATACAAAACTCTAAACAAATTGCAGTTTCTAAAAACGGATTCGTCCTTATAAAATATACTTATATACATTTTAGAATTCAATTATTGGTAAACCATACTAAAATATGAGAAACTTTATTTTTCAATAGTACAAAGCGAACTGTAAAAATTCAATTTTGTGTAATAAGTGAATAAAATGTGAGTGAAACAGAATGTTTGTTTAAATTTCAATTATAAGGAATAGGCTGAAAAGGTTGTAAAGAATAAGCTAACTTATAATGATATACAACAACGACTAAAAATATTAAATAAATCCTAATTTTAAATTTAATTTTAATGACTATAAAATAAATTTTTGAAATATTATCTAATTATGAGAAAGTTTAAAGTGTGTACGAAACGTGATATTAAATCTTATATACAGAAACCTGCCAACTAGGTACGAACTGCCGGTATTGTACGCCCTTTTAGCCGAAAAACGCTGTGTTTAAAGTGCAATTTTTATATGATTTGAAATTAAAAAAAAAAACTTAAACTAGTAAAACAAAAGTTTTACATTTAAAAAAATTCGTAAATTAAAATAAGTTCAAACCAAAGGAGCCATAAAATAAGTTATGAACCCACAAACTGTATATCAAATCTAATATTTAAATTTACAAAAAACCATGTAGTTTATTTATTTGAAGAAAATAACGAACAGTGTAATTTAAATCTGCATACTTAATAATTATCACATATGAATAAAAATACTTAAAAAGTCATACAAAATTTACATAAAGATAAACAATGAACAGTGAAGTTAAAGTTTACATATCCAATGATTGTATCATAAATGTAAAAAGCGTACAAACAAGTGACATTAATGAAATTAGAAAATATTGCAATTGACACTTTCATACCCAATAATTCAAACATAACCGTAAAAACTGTATAAAAAAGCGATATTAATGAAAATTGAGATTTATTTAAAATAGATGCTTTTGAAAAATGTTTGTTAGTGTAGCTTGTCCTTTCGGTTTAGAAGACATTTTTGTTGCTTTTTTTTTATTAGATCCCTAAACTAAAGTTTTAGAATAAACACGAGCAAATGTTTGACCAACGTTTTTAAAAATAACCATCTATTTAAAATTAATAATTACATAATTAGGTTTACCATGCAAACTTTAAAAGTATAATGAAATAAAAGGTAAATTAAAAAACTTGTGGTTTCAATATAAAAATAATTAAATACTCACGTATAAATAAGTATGTTAAATAAATACTCAACGATTCTAACAAACTTTCAACAAATACGTTTTGTTTTTATGATGAAAAATATTGTTTATGGGTTTTTGCTTTCATTTGTAAACTGTTGTGGCTTTTAATATGTTTTTATTATGCTTAATATAGCTAATAAGAGACCAAAATTTTCTAGATACGGACTGCCGGTTGTATATGCACTTTTATGCTGTGTTCAAAGTACGTACCTAGTTGGCAGTTTACTGTACTTAAAGGTAGTTTCAGAACTGTAATAGCGAGGCAATACGCGAGATAAATTGCAAAATATTGTTACGGTTTGGTGAGCACCATGTAGAGCAGGGCCATTCTCACGTACATGCCGTACTCGGCCTGCCTGAAGTAGGCCGCCCTCGGGTCGCTGTCCACCGAGCCGTGAATTTCGAGATCCTGGGCAGCGGGTGCATGACCACCATCTTCGCCTTGGCCCTGGTCATGAGCTGGGGCGTGATGATAAACTGGTTTATCGCCACCGCCTCGTATTCCTCCCCCGACGCGAACCTCTCCTTCTGGATCCTGGTCATGTACAGCACGTCGGTGTCCTGCAGCGCCTCCTCGATCGATCCGTACACCGTCTGCGGGATGTTCCTCTCCGCCACGTAGTCGACCACCTCCTGCGGCATGGCCAGCTCGGGCGGCGACACGTACCTGAGGCTGACGCGGTACAGGCACAGGAGCTTGGCCAGCGAGTGCACGGTCGAGTACTTCTCGTTGACGGCGATGACCGACCCTCCCAGCCTCTGCATGGCCGACTGGAACGAGCATACCGTCCTGGTGGAAGCCTCGTAGAAAATTGTCGCCAGCACTTTTCCCTTCAGCAGGTCGGAGGGCTTGCCGCCGGTCACGTTGGTTTTGAAGTGGTGCGCCAGGTTGAACAGGTTGTGCAGGTGGCCTTTGCTGAACATGGCGCTGCTCAGCACGTGCTTGCCGTGCAAAGCGAACTGCAGGTTGTAGGACTGGTTCACCGCCAGCGCTTCTTGCGAGAAACCGTCGGCGTCAAAAATTTTAGCGTACTTAGAAACTGGCTTGAGCATGGGAGCTTGAACCTTGAGAGGCTCGCTTGGAAGCATGCTGGAGCTCTTCTCCAAGCTGAACTTGGGCTTCACCTCGGTTTCCGCTACGAAATCGCCACCCGCTTTGATATCCAATGCGGTTTCGACGAATGCTGATTCGGCAGAAACGTTGCGGATGTTTTGACCATCACCCGGAGGTGACAGCCGGGTTCGTGTTGGGCATTGCGAATATCGTTGTGATTCCTCCAGCGAGCGCGGCTTCAGTGCAAGTTGTCCAGTCTTCCTTGTGAGTTGCACCCGGCTCTCGAACATGGACGTGAACGTCGATCAATCCTGGCAACTTTATCAACCTCTGCGACGAGATACAGTCAATATGAGGGTGCAAGGCTGGAAGCTTGCAATCGACTTTGCACAAAGCTTGAACAAACAGTTTTGCGCATTTAACGTCGGTTATCAGCGGTATGGAAAGATCAATGGCAAGCCTCCTGAACTTGTAACCTCTCGTCTCTCTGGATCTTACCGAATGAACTTTAGCTGAGCTTCCGCTGCCTGAACTACCACCGCTCCTCATTGGAAGGTTAATGATCAAACCGAACGCGTTGTCTTTCAAATAGTCCATAATGGAAAGTTCTGTTTTTGAGGAATCTCCCTTTGACTTGTTGCCATCATCTGACGGCCAAGGCAACGGCTTCATACTTAAACCGTGAACAGTGTAAAAGTCAGCAGTTCCTAATGTACCGTATAGTTTGTAACCAAGACTTTCCAGCGTTCTGACGGCAGGTAAAAATTCGTGCTTGTGTTTGTACGACCCTATTGAAACGAGTATGTCCTTATTGGGAAGCTTAAAACCAGTGCTAAGTAAAGCTTTTATGTAAGCTTCGTACCTCGTTTTTCCAAAACAAGCAACTTCACCAGTAGAAGCCATCTCGACTCCAAGTATAACATCAGCTCCTTTCAACCTGGAAAACGAAAAAAGAGGAACTTTAATCCCAACTTTTTGGTTAGCTGAAACAGACGGGCCGTATGAAATATTAGGGTCGTCCAACATTGGAACGCCAAGTGGAAGACTCATTATAGCACGAGTCGCAACAGCTACTAAGTTACAATCTAATGTTTTTGAAACAAAAGGGAACGACCTTGAAGTTCTTACATTGCACTCAATAACTTTTAGCTCGTTGTCTTTTGCAATCCGCTGACTTGCAGCTGCTCAGCGATCGCATGAACTATGTGATTGATTTTGCTCATAGTTTCTTTGTTCATATCTTGCGGAGGTGTCACGAGAGTGGCATCACCCGAGTGGATTCCCGCGTTTTCAACGTGCTCTGACACCACCATGCGGACAACCTTGCCGTGATAAGCAACAGCATCCACGTCTATCTCTTTGGCTTCCAGAATAAACTTTGAAATAACCACCGGATACTCTTTTGATATTGTGGTTGAATCGCACAAGTATTCAGTCAAGTCTTCTTTTGAACGAATGACTGACATAGCAGCTCCGCTCAACACGTATGAAGGTCTGACCAGGCAAATATAATTTACTTTTTCACAAAACGCTTGCACTTCATTCATGTTGGTGAGCTCTTTCCATCTTGGTTGAGATATATTGATGTGGTCTAACATTCTTGAAAATTTGAATCGATTTTCAGCATTGTCAATAGACTCAGGTGATGTTCCGAGTACATTTACGTTTTGGCGATGCAAAGCCATGGCAATGTTGTTTGGCAGCTGTCCACCCATGCTTACAATAACTCCTAATGGTTTCTCCATTTCACAAATATCCAGTACTGTTTCAAATGACAGTTCTTCGAAATACAAGCGCTCACACTGATCATAATCAGTACTGACAGTTTCAGGATTGCAATTGACCATAATCGTTTTGTAGCCGAGTCTTCCTAGCTCTGTCACGCATTGAACGGCACACCAATCAAATTCAACGCTGCAGCCAATTCTGTATGTTCCAGAACCGAGCACAATTACATAGTTGCCATTAAACTCCAAATCGTTATAAGACTTGGAGTCAGAGTCGTAAGTCAAATACAAATAGTTTGTAGTAGCAGGCCATTCCGCCGCAACTGTATCTATTTGTCTTACTGAGCTTGTGATATTATATTGCTTCCTTTGGGATCTAACAACTAGTTCAGTACTTGTGATTAACTTGGCAATCTGTTTATCTGAAAAACCAAGCTGCTTAGAAAGTCTCATTTGATCTTTCGAAATAGTAAGGTTGTTTGAACCAACTTTTTCTAGGGTTTTAGTCATATCAATGATACGTTTGAATTTGTTTAAAAACCACTGATCGATTTTGGTTAAACTGTAGAGTTGTTCAATAGTATAGCCCTTATATAGAGCAGCAGCTAACACAAACATTCGTTTATCAGTAGGTGTTTTTAATATTTCCTCATCTAGCACCTCTTTGTCATGGCAAAACCCATTAGTAGATTCATCAACCATTCTTAAAGCCTTTTGAAATGCTTCTTCAAACCTTCTACCTATTGCCATAACCTCTCCAACACTTTTCATACTGCTGCCAATTTTTGTGTTGACTCTGGAAAACTTTTTAAGATCCCATCTTGGAATCTTTACTACACAATAATCAAGACTTGGTTCAAAATTTGCAGTTGTACAACCAGTTACAGTGTTCTTCAACTCTGGTAATGGTTTACCTAGTGCAAGCTTTGCAGCAATATAAGCAAGAGGATACCCAGTTGCCTTACTTGCAAGAGCTGAACTTCTTGATAATCTGGCGTTTACTTCAATTACATAAAACTCTTTTGAGTCGGGATTAAGTGCATATTGAATGTTACACTCACCTACAACACCCAGATGACGAATGCAATTGATAGCGGTTGTTCGCAGCATGTTGTAATCATCATCTGTCAAAGTTTGACTTGGTGCAACAACAATTGATTCTCCAGTGTGAATTCCGAGCGGATCAACGTTTTCCATGTTGCAAACTGTAATGCAGTTGTCATAAGCATTTCTGACAACTTCATACTCAACTTCTTTCCACCCTTTAAGAGATTTGTCAATGATAACCTGGCTAGAATGCGCGAACGCTGACTGGATTAAACTTCTAAACTGTGCATCATCATCAGCGAATCCTGATCCTAGACCTCCTAGTGCATAAGCAGCTCTAACTAGTACAGGATAACCAAGTTTTTCTACAACCTTAAGAGCCTCATCTAAGTTTTCAGCGCAACCACTTGGTGCTACCCTCTATCCAATTGGTTCCATTTGTTCAGCAAAAGCTTTTCTGTCTTCTGTCATATCAATGGAAGCGATTGGGGTTCCAAGAACTTGGACATTATAAGCTTTGAGTAATCTTTGTGTTTCAGAGTACATCCGCAATTCAAGGCAGTTTGCCCGCCAAATGTCAGCAAGATGCTATCTGGACGCTCGCAGTCAATAACTTGTTCCACATACTCGGGAGTAATTGGCAAGAAATATATTTTATCAGCCAAACCACGGGATGTTTGTACAGTGGCAATGTTAGGGTTGATGAAAACTGTTCTTATACCTTCTTCTTTCAAAGCTTTGATAGCCTGAGTACCAGAATAATCGAATTCACCAGCTTGCCCAATACTTAATCCTCCAGAACCAAGAATCAACACTTTTTTTGGTGTAACATGCTTGCAAGGAACATTCTTTTCATCTACATTTTCATTGAACGCTTCAAAAAGCAACTTTTTAACAGATGGCTTAGCTGCAATTGATTGCTGGTAAACTTCAACCAATCGATAGAAAACATCGAACATCATTTCCAAATCTCTTGGACCAGCAGTGTGCTCGGGATGAAACTGACAACTAAAGTATGGTTCAAAAGTGTGGAGAATTCCTTCATTTGTATCATCATTTGTGTTCACAAACAAAGGCTCCCAATTGTCAGGTAGAGTTTCAGGATTGACAGCAAAACCGTGGTTCTGAGAAGTGATAAAACACCTCTTGGTACCGACAAAGGTGCATGGCTGATTGTGGCCTCTGTTACCAAACTTCATTTTGAAGGTTTCGCACTCTAACGCCAAGCTTAGCAACTGGTGACCTAAGCAAATACCAAACAAAGGCACTCCTTTTTTAACGTTTAGGTAATTTTGCAAGTTCTTAATGGTAGTTGAACACATTGTTGGATCACCAGGACCATTACTCAAAAACAAACCATCAAATTCCATTTTGGTAAAATCAACAGACAAGGGCACAACAGTAACTTTGAAGTTTCTTCTGACCAAGCACCTGATCTGGTTGTTTTTCATTCCACAGTCAACCGCTACCACGTGATATTTTCCTTCAGGGTTGTACACTCTGATCTCTGTGTTGGAAACTTCATCAACCAGATTGCGCAGGTTTGGATTGACAAAGGTGAGATTTTTAGGGACTTGCTCGGCAGTCTTTCCAACCAACAGCTTGCACAGCATTGTACCGTGTGAACGAATCTTCTTCGTTAACCCTCTCGTGTCAATTCCTTCAATTCCAGGCACCTGAAAATAAAATATTTTGCTGATCATAAGCTGTATAAAAATAAATTTTATGCAAAAAAGATTCGAAACCTCTAAAACTTCTCTAAAGCAATAACAGGATTACTATTCTTGAAGCAATAAACAGAAGTATTAATGACCAATAACTAGCCTGAGTCAATCTAAGTTTATGAGAAAACTGAAGAAAAGATAGTAATACAAAAACTGAAAACAATTATTGGTCATCATACCTGAACACTTAAAAAAACAAAAAGATAATAATGAATTACTTTATAATAAAATATAACAATTAAAAGAAAATACATAGTTTTAAAGAAAAAAAATTTTTTTAGAGTGATAAAAATCAACCTGAAATTTAGCGAAAAATCAAACTAGCCTAATTCAGACACAGTTTTACAAGTATTTTAAACTAGCCTCAGTGGTGAGTTGACTATTAAGTGATGGGTAATAGAAATATATCTATGCATTCTGTTTTCTATTTGTATTTTAACTTTACAGTAAAAATTTAAGAAACTACCTGTATTTTATACTTTAGCTCTTATACTTGGGTTAAATGTAATATTTTGAAAAATTTCTATTGAAGTTTAAAAAGTTTTATAAATTACATATCACATTATACTACTTTTATTTTGGTATAAAAATTTAGATACAATATTTTTACTGTGTGAAATAACTCAAACTAGTATATATTGAAAAAATATTCAGAAAAATCTTAAAATTTATAATATAAACATTAATTATAAATCAAAACTATAAATCTTTAAAAGTAGTGAAAATAACTGTAAATAATATTTACAGTAATAAAAAGTAAACTTTGATTCTATGTAATTTTATAACACCACTATAGTAAAAATAATTAAGTGAGTTGGACCACATTTAAGTTTTTGAACAGAAAGTAATTTAAATTTTTACCTTTCAATATGTATACATAAAAAATATACTTCAGACTTGTTTTATAAAATTGTTTCCGTTGATATACTATGACAGAACTTTTTTTAGGTTTTTTTATATTATCATGAAAATAAGTATTTCTATTTAAACAAAATTTTATCAGCTATAAATAAAGTTAAAAATTGACTTAATGTAACTTGTGATGTTAACTTCAACTTTAAAAAAAACTTTTTCTTACTTTTAATACCACCTCGTTTATAATTTTTACTCCTTGCCCAAATGTCATAATAAATTTACCCTTATCTAATCTACATTTATTTTAATTAAAAACGTTAACTAAATATTTTTGCTTACCACTAATACCTAATTAACTAAAAGTGCAAGATTGCATAACATGGTTTTAAAAGTTTACACAGATTTCTTTAAGCTAAAATTGTGATGTCATTAAATATGAAAATTTTAGTAAATAATTAGATTTCAAAACAAAACAAAAAATACCAAAATAGGTAAGTACCATTAAAACTGGCTTTAATGCAACATTAATTGATAGAGTTCTGCTCATTTTTATTTTTTGTAAAAATAGTTATAACATTACAAGACACAACAACTTGAATACTTATTATGTATACCTATTGTTGTTAGAAACCTATTAGTTTAGAGAACTTTATAAAAGTTACAGTCTAGTTATGATAAATCAGAACGGAAGTATAAGGTTTGATGTAATATAGATAATAAAAACATTTGATATATGTTTAAAGAATGTTATAAAAGGTTTTTGTTCAGGTTGAGTATTCTAACCTTATTCAACTAAAACAATAATAAAACTTTATAAATGCCATATTGAAAAAAAAAACTACTAAATAAAAATATCAGGCAACTAACATTTTGTTCAGTCAACCATGCACTCAATGTTTTGTTAGACGACCAGTGTTGAGGGTACTCACAGTTTTCCATTACTATTAGAGCTGAGGCATGGATGGCATCAGACTCGAACCAGCGTGAAATTCCATGGTTGTCCAGACTTTCATTGGGAATACCATAATTTCCTATCAGCGGGTAAGTAAGCACTAATAGCTGTCCTCTAAGAAATAAATTATGGATTTTGTTTTATACTTATAGACTAAAATCTAAGGTTTAATAAAAACCTACACAACTATGATATAGTAAAATAAGAAAGCTAAGATAAATTTGTTTGCTTATTAAAGCATTAAGGCCATAGGGGGGGGTCCACTTTGTTTTTTACAACTTGATCTTATTTGGTAGAATTTAATCTGAGCTATCAGACACTTTTAACCGCTTAAAAAAATTCAAAGTAACTTTTGAGATATAAGCGATCAAAGAAAGGGCGTTCAATAGGTTCCTTATGGAAGGCGAAAACTAAAAATGCGAAAAAAGACTATTTCACTAAAAATCTATCTCCTCCTTCATTTTTTGAGTAATCTTTCTCAAATTTTTACAGAATGTGTATCATTAAACTTTAAAGAGATCTATTGTAGGAATTTTTTTAATTTTAAGTAAAAAAAAAATTATTGTCAAAAAACTACACTTTTTTTTAGTTTTTTGTGGATAAAATTTTTATTTTTCAAAATTTCAAAAATTCCAACGTTCAGATTCTTCAAAATATTAAAAGGAACATTTCCTAAAAAATTTGAAGTCTTAAGGTCAAAAAATGAAGGAGGAGATAGATTTTTAGTGAATTTTAAAATTTCCGAGAAAATTGACCCCAAAAAATTTGCGGTCCATATGTTTGTATCGGAAACTTTTTACAAAAAATAAAATATCTCAAAAGTTAAATGATATTTTTGAATTCTATAAAAACAGGCTTGTAGTTTGTATTTAAAGCTTTCATATAAATGCCAAAGTTATTTTTTGTAAAAAAAAAAGTCGGACCCCCCCCTATGGCCTTAAGTTTTTAAAATACCAAAATCATACTTTTTTAAGTTGTAAAAACTTTATTTGCAATAAATCTTGTACATAGTAACAAGGCAAATAAGTTTTATATATTTTTTAAGATAAAACTTTGAAAATACCCAATGCCTTGTCAGCCTAGTTCCAAAAACACAAATTACATCAGACAGGATTGCTACCACACTCAAAAATTTCTCAATCACTTTTTGATCAGGTTTCTTATTTCCAGACAAACTTTTATTATAATCTTTCAGGGTTGCAACTGATTTTTGGCAAATTTTCTCAAGGTTTTCAAATTTCTTCCAGGTTTTTAAAAGTACTTGTTTTTGGGTCAATTTTTGTTTAAAATTAAGTTTAAGGTAAAAAACTGTGTTAAATAGCATAACAACAATTAAAATACTGTAAAGCTATTTTAATTCTGTTTTTAATTTAAAAAAATATATATGTATGATAAAATTTTTAGGTTGTATCAAAATTTCACTACTTAAAATGAAAAAAATTGTTTTAAATTCCAAATTTTATTCAGTGATTTTTGTTTAAAATTTTAAGTTTTTCCAGGTATTTTTTTCAAATTTTCTAAAATACCAGGTTTTTTAGCCTAAACTGTCTAATTCCAGGTTTTCCCAGGCTTTATGGCAACCCTGTTTCTTTTACCAAATTTCATGCTGTTTAAATCCATAAATTATAATTTTTTATTTATGTAAAATCAGGGTGGCCACTGGTGACACTGAAAGAATAAATTAATTTTTTCTCCTCTAGTAGTTGAGATCTCTTTATTGGTTTTCTAAAAATCAAAACATATAATAGACTTTTTGTGTCAAATTAAAATTTTACTACTTAACATGTAAAAATTGTTTAAAATTCCAGAATTTTTTCAAAATTTCTCAAATTCCAGGTTTTTCAAGGATTCTAGGTTTAGTGGCCACCCTTTTAAATTTAAATAATATTGTTACTATGTATTAAACATGTAAACACAATAGTAATCAAAGTTTTCAACTTTTTTTAAGAAACATCAGACTTTTAACAGTTGTCACAATATTTATTTAATTCTTATATTATTTTTCCAAAGAATAACTTTTTATATAAAAGAACACTTAACATGATACTTTTGAAAATACATTAAGCCATTATAAAAACAATTTAAATTAAAACAGCCAGCCTATAAACTTTTACTAACATTTATCAAATTAAGGCCATATATAGGGGTGGTTAACTTTTTTCAAATATTGATCTCATTTTGTTAAGTTTTAACTAAGCTAGAAATTGCTTTTTACAGACTTCTAAAACTCATAGTTATTTTTGAGCTTTAGCCAGTCAAAGTCAGAGAGTACAATAGCTTTCTTATAGGAGGTACAAACTAAAAAAGGAAAAAAAAACTATCTCATCAAAAACCTATCTCCTCCTGCATTTTTTGAGATAATTACCTCAAACTTTTAGGAAACGTTCATAGCAATATTCAAAAAATTCTGTTGTAACAAACTAAAATAAAAATTAAAAATTAAATTTTATAAGAAAAATAAGATTATCCTAAAATTTTAATTTAATAATCTTTAGTTTTTTAGTCAAATTTTTTTTTTTTTAATATTTGTAGCTACAAATTTTTTCAAATAACTCAAGAAAATTTCAAGAAAGTTTCAAGTAAATATTGAAATAGATATAGGAGGAATTAACTTTTAGTGATTTCTATCTATTTGCTGTTCTAGTTTTCTCCTCATAAATAGAACATATAGTATTCAACTACTTTGACCCAGTATATCTTAAAAACTAGTTTGAATTTATTAAATATGTAAAAATTAACTTGTAGCTTACTTTAAAATCTTAAAAAACTTAAAATTTACGATCAAATTGTAAAAAATACTGACTAACCCCCTATTGCCTTATCCTAAACCAACTTAAATAACACTTTTAAAAAAATATAAACATTTTTGACTTAATTTGAACTTTTTATTGTTAACAAATGTTATCATTGTAGATGTTTAAATATGGAAGGTAAGAAGATTACAACTTGTTTCTAATTTGACAAAGTATTTTCACCTATTGCTAATCTATGCACATTGTGTTTAAAGAAAAAGTGCGTAACTAGATAAGACATCTAACTAAACGAGTGGTTTTTGTTGTTTTTTCGATTTGTAGAGGTTTTTTAAGTATAATTTGTATTTTTTTAGAATTCCAAATGCCTAACTAAACAAGAGTGCATAACCAAACAAGTTTGTAGATTTGCAAGAGGTGACTGTAATTGGTAAAAAAAATGCTTTATGGTAAAAAAACATTTACTTTAAACAAACAAAACTTTTTAATCAAATCTAAAACATAAGTTATAATACCTGTAAGAAGGATCAGTAAGTGATTGAGGGTATCCAACCATTCCAGTTTGAAAGACAATTTCACCATCAGCATCTACATCTGCACCAAAATGCTTACCTTCATAAACTGTGCCATGTTCAAGTACTATGCATGCAGGCTTTTGATTATTCATTTTGATAAGGAAGCAATTTTCTAAATTTGTCAAATTTCCCTAAAATAACAACATTTTCAGTAATAAGTTCTAAGGCTTAGAATCTAATTTTCAGTATACATTGATTCAGTAAAGTTAAGAGAATTGTTTTAGTTAATGTTAGTTTAGTTATAAAGGCAATTGTGCAAGTTCAAAGCTCAAATAAACTAACAGTCACATATGCTGAAGTTAAAATGAGTGGGTGAAAAAGTGGGTGACTAATATGACAACAATGAGTAATTAAAACAATAAGTTACAAGTAACTTTAAACAATTAATTACTTTAAAAACGTGAAGTTGGAATAAAGCTTAAAAAACTAAAACATCAACTTTTTATGTCAAATTTTAAGATATAAGGTCATTAGCCTAATGATTATGTGTTAATACTTATTAAGGCATACAGTATGCAGGATTTATTCTCATATAATACACAGTTTTAAATGCTAAATTCTAAAGTTTTCAATTTTTTTTTGAAAACTAAGAAAAACTTTAAAAAATCTCAATTTATATTACAATCTAGTTGAATCTTGAAATTGTTAGTTAAGGCACAGTTACTTTAGTGATTTTTGTTTGCTTTTTTTCAACAGACTGTAAAAGCTACTTATAAAAATTATTTCCAGATTCCATATTTTAATAAATATTAAGTATAAAAATTTTTAAGTTTAAATGTTTATAACTAAATAATTTAAAAAAACTAACACAAACTCATCATGGCATTTGACATCTTTAGTTGGGAAAAACTTTTGTGAAATGTTCAACTTGAAATGGTAACTTTCTGTAACTCCTAATAAAATAAGATTATTATTTGATTTGTCAAAAAAGATAACTTTGAAAATCAAATAAATTAATTTGTTTAAGAAAAAACTGGCTAAGAGTAACAATTATGTCAAATTTTTGTTAAATTTTATAACAAGTTATTAATTTTTATCTCATATCACTTTTAATTAATTATATTACCTGAAAATATTTTTGATAATCAAATAAAATACAACTACATTGCAGATTGTGATAGTTTAAAAATTAAAAAATAATAATTAAGAAAAAAAAGAAAAATTTGAGTACTTATTTTATTAATTACAACATTGATTAAAGTTATGTAAAGACACATAGATATAAACAGCATTAATAAATAATAAGCAGAAGTGTAACTAATCTTAGTAATATAAAGTAAAAAAATGCTTTCATTTAATTAAAGGATCTAAATTGGTTAGATTTAAACAAAAATTCAACTTTAAGATAAATAAAGCAGAAGAAGTGTTTAAATAACTTTCTAAATTTACACTTTGAAAAAAGACTATGCAGCTGTTTAGAAAAGCTGTCCAATCCTATCTTAATTGATCAGATTTATAAAAAACAAAGTTGGAAACATTAAAATTTTAAAGAAAACAGGATTTACAAAAAACCATCAAGTGATGGGCTGGATTTTCTACACCTTTGTCTCTTATTGGCTTTTCTATTTCCATGAAGATAAAACTATCCAACCGTGAAACCTAACAACAGTTAATACTGCTTGTTTTTTGTTTTTGTTTTAATTATTTTGTTGTTACTAAGACCAATTTGTTGACAGTTTTTAAACTTACATACTTGCTGAGTCAGCAAAAAAAGGGGAATTCCGTAATATCTACAATCGGACCCGTTGATGCTTACAAGCATTTTGGTGCCTAAATTTTTAAAACACATTAGCTACACACTTAGTGGAAAATTCATCAGTCTGTTTATCGATATATGAATTAGTTTCAGAAATTTTTATACATTCAACTGTAGTACTTTTGTATCATAATTTAGCACATAAAGATTACAGTAAACCTGTTTTTTAACTTATGCAATAGATCAGTGGTCTTTAAAGTGTGGACACGAAATTTACTTTAGGATGCTCGAAAAGTGTTTTTGGGTGCATGAATCGTAATTTGAAGAACTATCTTAAAGTTTAAAACTAACACTAGATATTCTAGAACT
Organism: Thalia democratica; assembly: GCF_965202585.1. Lineage (NCBI taxonomy): Eukaryota > Metazoa > Chordata > Thaliacea > Salpida > Salpidae > Thalia > Thalia democratica. The sequence goes on along the minus strand of NC_139173.1, from coordinate 20,205,774 downwards.
GGTGATTGGTAGCAAAAAAAAAAGGGTGTTAAGCGGCTTCTATGGTGATTTTTTGGTTAATATTTGGAAAAACCTGAACTAGAACGAGCTTTAGCTTGGCTCGAATAGCAATTTTTGCAATTTTTTCAACTAAACTTTAAAATCAATTGTGTTCAATTTCTTAAATGCTAACTTGGAACTTTTTTATTCTTTAGAACCTTCTTTTGCTTTGCTTTTCACAATAATTTCCATCCAATTAGGGTTTGACTTTTGTAGTGGGGCCCCTTTAAAACTATAAGATTATTTTAACGTTGCACTAGATATTACAGGAAAATTGAAACTTATACTAGATATTTGCAGTTCGCACATTGGGATAAACAGAACTTTAATTTTGCAATTTTGGGTGCACAGATTTCAATTAGCTTGAAGGCCACTGCAATAGATTATAGTTCTTCGAATAAAGTTTATTGAACGACGAAAAAAAAAGACGCTCAAAATATTTGGTCCTAGGACCTGGTGCACAAAGAACCTTTCGGTTATCGAGTCGCACACCACGGTTACCTTTTAACGTCTTTTCCAGGACTATGTGGTTGTCTTCGTTTATTAGTTGACAAAAAAAAGCTTACCGATAAGTAATTTAATTTGGTTTTTTTTTATTATAATTACATCAGCGCTTATATAAAATTAATATCTTAAATGTTTTCAAATCAAAATCAATACATAAAACAAAGAAGACAACTAATAGTAACTGTTCCCTCCCAACTATATTAAACTAAGTAAAAGTAGTTTTTACTTTTAATCGAATTGTTATGCCGAAATATACGCTTAGTACTTTAACTTAGACTTTAAAAAAAGTTTTAAAACCCAACCGCTTACATTCTCTTTATGCCTGTTTTATATGGATCCCATAAAAGTTACACTAGTAAGCATATCTACACATATCGTTCTGAAGAGAGTTATTTAAAACGCGAATACGGTTCAAAAATCATCGCAAGAGAGGTCAAGCGTGGTAGTCGTAGTAGCTGTTATCGTTGTTGTAGCGTTGTTGGAATACTAATGTTAGAGTTAGGACATTAATGCGTTTTCCGTAGAGATAGGCGTATTTGCTTAGTTTTCGAGCACTACTTTTGATTATGTTTGAGACGTACTTTTGAGTCGTTTACTAATCATTGTTTGTTATTGGGCATTGATTCATACTCTTGCTAATATCACTAATTTTCATTTAGCGAGTCACTTAGTTTCTCCTATAAGATCGTAGATTTTTAAAATGAACAATAAAGATTGAGTGTTAATTCGTATTTGTTTAATAACTAGAATTTAACCTAGTTAAGCTTTACTTGTATCTCTAAAATTTTTTTACAGGCTAGACTATATTAGACCTTTTGCAGAGTACGTTTAATTGTAACATACTCTCATTAACACGATCAGTAGCACTAATCATTTATATTTGAGTATGAGTTCTAGCAGCAAGAAATCCATACTTGTTTCAGTATACGACCACTTGAGGTTAGTTACTGACGCTGAAGAGGGTATGGACGCTAGTTACCACATACCAACTATTAAACCTAAGCCGACTACCATACCAGACCAACACAAATTGATATCAGATCAAGCTGTATCAGTAGAGGGTTATACACTTTTATCAGATACATACTTATTTGTTTTTAGAATGTATTTTTTTTTATACTTTAAAGTCGTTTTAAGCGTGCTTCTGTGTTTGTTTTATCAAAAAAATTCATTTATTGTAAGTTTATATAACAAACCTGCTCAACTAACACTTTTTAACTATTTGCTTTTATGTTCTGATAACCTCCCTCTACTTATGATGTTTTATAAGCGTCTTTGATTTAATTTTTACTAATAATTCTATTCTTTGTGATTTTTTTATCTAAAAATAGCTTAACTTACCATTTAAAAATATTTTTAGTCAATAAAAATTTTTATTACAAGTTCAGACAATTACTGAGTTTCAATGCTGAACGGATTATTAACATATGTGAACTTTTAATAAATAATTTTCAATATACGACTATTCAATTTGAATTAACTCTTTTATTAAATGTAATTGAACGATATATTTAATTTTTTGTCATCTATCATTACTATTATTATATAAAAGGGTTATAAATAGAATTTAAACTATTTTAAATATGATTTCGTGTCTGTTGAAACGTAAAATTTATTTATCTCAAATTTTCTTTTAACATCTCATAAAACTAGTTCTTAACCAAATTTTGGCAATTTACAAACTAAAAATTTGATCTATATATGACCTTTAGACATGGTTTATTGTCTTCATTTTAAGTACAAAACATACTTGATGTCATTATTTTGCAATATTTAAAATCTTGTTGAATGTTGATTTTGACTAAAATTAAAATTATCGTGTTCGTTAGTTTTTAAACAAAAAAAACTTACATTTGCTTCCGTAGCTATAGATCAGGATTTCCTAAAGTGGGCGATTTCGGTTATCAGGGGGCAGTTAGTAGTAACGGGGCAAAAAATTAGATGGGTAATTATATATAAAATGGGCTATATTGAACGAAAGAGGATGTTTAATAATTAAATTTATGCTGAGGGGTGATCACGAAAATGAGTGTAAGAAACCCTGTAGTAAGGGTAGCTTTACATAAGTGGATTTGGAAAACAAATAATATACATTAATTTAGTTTTTTTAAATGGATTTTTAAAAATAAGATTATTTCGTAGAAAAAAGTTTTTTTTTCTAAATTTACGTATCTTGCATTACTTTTCAACTTTTAGCACTTAATAGGCTTATTTTTTTGAATATCTACATTAGGGTGTATCTGTTGCCCCTGAAAATCTTGGAATTTCGCTGAGTAAAATTTTTTGACGTTGGGAAATCACACAAATAGACAGCACAAAAATATAGTTTCCTAGCTATAAGCCTCTTAAAACAAATTATTTTTGAAAACTGTGCTTTATACCGGTATATAAGGGAAAAAAGACTATTTCACTGAAAACTTATTTTTTCCCACGTTTTTTGAGATAATTACCTGAAACGGTTAGGAAATGTTCCTTGCTATATTTGAAATTTCTATATAAAAAAAAGTTAAAAAAAATAAAAAATAAAAGTTTTGTGCAAAAAAAAAACGAAAAAAAAAAATTATTATTTTATTATCTTTTATTTTTTTATTTTTTTAAACTTTGTACTAATTTGAGAACTATTTTAAAATAGATAAATGTTTCAAAAATAAGAAGAGGAAAAGTAAATAATTAATTAAATTGTATTAAATTAGTTAAAGTTAAAATTAAGTAAAATAAATTGTATAACTTTTACGTATGAATAGCGCTCAAGGAGAAAAAAACACCAACTAATTAAGTGGACAAGAAGCTCGAAAGGAAAAATGGACCAGTTGGTCTCTTGCGGCCTGTCAGTCGGGTATATGGTGGGAGGAAGTATCCCACGTACTTGACGACGTCAGGCTAAACGTCAACATAGGTAGTGGCCGCTCCACTTGTTGACCAACAAGTAGCAGCAGGTAGATAAAGGGGGCGCTGCAGAGATGTAAAATGTTTTATACAAAAAACTTCTTATGAATTTATCTTCAGCATTGTTGAAGTACTTTTTATTGTTTAAACTGAATTGAACTAAAAATTAGTTTAACTATCCTTTTCGAATATTATTTCTAAAGTACTTTTTATTAAAAACAATTATACCTAAAGATTATAAAACATTACACTAAAAATTATGAAAAGAAAAACATAGAGCCAAATAAAAACTACATTAATATTTTCTTGTTTATTTATACCTTTACTCTACTTTTTATTAATAGTGTGCACACAGTTATACAAATATTTTGGCAGCAGAAAAGAGAAAAGTCAAAATATGTCGCAAAAACTTGTGTAATTTTTTTTTTGGTCGTGTCTATGTTTCTATTTGCTTTTATATTTTTACTTAAACCAACAATGTAAAATAATGTAGGTATTTGCTAAAAAAAATTAAAGGTTTAACTGATTTTCGTCACTAGTTTTCTACAATTATACCATTTACATTTATGTTTGATATAAAGATAATGTTTAAATTTTGTTACAATTAAATCAATTCTAAAATATCTGAAAATTTCATAATTTTTTATTTAAAAACAAAAAAAAATATTAAAATTGTTTATTTATCTATCATTTAGATTTTAGTTAAGTGCAAAAAACAATACAATTTCTAACGTAACTTAATTGTTTTTAACTTTAAAATAAAGATATAAACTTTTTAAACTCTATAATAATTCTTTGCAAACTGTAAGTTTTAAACGCTTCTGTTAAATTTTTTATTTAGTTGTAGGAGGCTGTCAAATTAGGTTTAATGGGTATAAAACGCAGTAAGTTTTACCAAGCTACACAAGCATTTTCAATTCAAATGACAATTTTTTTTTTCTATTAATTATTACACAACATCAACCTCGCGTGGAAGAGTGTCAGCGTTTTTTCAGAAAGAACATTGACGTCATTCTCGCACGTCAGAGCATTTTGGGAGAAAACGGGCTTGACGTGTATTTTAATGTTCATCATCTCAACATCAACGTCTAAAGTTTTCATTTAGTTTTATACTAGTACACCATACTATGTATAAATTGTAAAAGTATCTTTGTAGTGATCATTTTCCTTATATTATTCTAAATTTTAATAAAGTCAAGATACATTAAGTTATTATACGTTAGTAGTAACCTCTCTAAATGCTATTAGTTTACTGGTTTTATAAACTACTGTTTGTTACATTTTAAGCAAATAATGTATTAGAAATTACAACGCTATTTTAAACCAACAATAACTGATAAGAAACTTATGTTTTTTATATGAAGCCATTTAAAATATATTATGGCAACAAGCTAAGTGTTATAGCTAAACATTTTTACGGCGTGTGTTTAGCTTATGTATTTAATAGTTAAATATATACTTGATTTGACACAGGTGTTAAGTTTATTTAAGTGAGTATAGTTGATAAACTAAGTAACAATTTGTAAAACGAAAAAAAAATAAACACAAAATAATACATCAAACAAAAAAAACTTTTAAACGAGATTATACATGTAACATACTTTAGGTTTGAAACTTTGTTGTCATTAGGTCAGCTAGCAAAAGCTTAACAACATTTTCAGTGTTAGAAAACAAGCTAACAAACTTTTTTTTCATTTTATTCATTTTACCATCTTTAGAACTATGAAAAAGATTTAGAACATCTTTTTTAACATTGTTTATTTTATCTGTCCATTTTACTATAATGTTCTGTAGTTGTTCTACAGTTTGTATCTTAATATTTTCAGGGTTCTTGATTAGTGGCATAACAGTTTCAAAAAATGTTTTCAAATATTCACAAAGCTTCTGTATATGTTCAAAATATTTTCTTTTCTTATTTATAACTATTTTGGCTGTTTTAAATTTCGATTTCATAACATCTTTTTGAATGTTGTCCAGAAGCTCTTTTATAATTTCATCCAAAGTAATTGTAAGTTCTTGATAAATTTGTGATTCGTCATAAGGTTTAATTTTACTGTAGTTATTTTCATAATAACCTTTTAAAAAGTTGATGGACGTAGTGATTGTTTTCTTAGATGTCTTTAATTCCAAGGTTTGTATATCTGTTTTATTCAAAAAGTTCCAGAAAAAACTAGATTTCAAACTTAAAAACTGCCTCAACGCATCAAAAAACTTGTAGTGCTTTTTAAAATTTACAGAAAATATTTTATCGTTTCCCAAAACATCATTTGTAAAATAAGTTTTTTTGTGAGAATCTTTATTCATTTTGAAAGTTTCGTTTCCATTTAAATTAATTGAATTAACAGAATTTTCATCAAAACTTCCATTTATAGGTGCCAATTCAACATTTTTGTGTGAAACATCGGAATTACCAACATATGAAACATCAGCAGTTTCAGTTTTTTCATTTTCAATATAATTACAAGTATTGGCTTCTAAAATTCGATTGTTGTTAAATAGCATCTCAGAACTAACATTTACAACATTAGTATCAACTTCCAGAACATCAGCAGTAGCTTTGGAGGCATTGTTGTGATGATGTCGAAACAAATCGGACTTTTCAAATCTAGCTTCATTTTTAGCATACCGTTTTTTTGAACTACTGACTTTTTGGCTTTCTTGAGGCAAAACCTCAATAGAATGGTTTTCCAAGACATCATTGTCGTTTTGAGGAGTGTGTGTCGTTCTAATTTCATTGAAAAAACACTTAATTAAGCCATAGCACGCAGTAGAACCAACAACAACAAGTACCAACTTGTTCAAACTAACATCAAACTTTAATGACAACTTGATCATGGTCACAAAATCTGTAAGACAAATATTATTAAAACAGTCTTAATACATCATTATAAAAATTAAAATAATAAACTTTCAAGTAGTAAACTTTTAATGGAAAATATAAACATTGAATTGTATTACCAATAAAATCAAATTACTCATAAAATCAAAGATAAAGCTAGTTTACAAATAATTTTGTTATTATAAATTCTAAGTATAAAAAGTAAATTGTTATATCGGTAAAAATGTGTTTTCTTCTTATTATAAATGAAAAAAATATTTTTAGCAACTTTATTTTTGAGCATATAATCAAAAAATTATAACTGTTTACTTAAGCAAAACACAAAATGAGAATAGATTGTTTCTAATATCTAGCAATTTACTTATTTTGATCATTTTTTTTACTTATTTGTTTTAAATAAAATAATGATATGTTTAAAAGTTATGACTATAAAATAATAGTAAAAATTGTTATTTTTGTGCTATGTTGTTTATCAAAGTTTTTCATTTGTATAAGATTAATCTAAGTTTATAGCTATCTTTTTTACTTTAGAGCAAATTTAGAATAACATCATTTATAAATTTAAGTTTTTGTTATAACAACTTTATAGTAGTTTGTTACAATTTAGTTGAACTAACAATACACTTTTACTAATTATCTAAGTTTGGTTTATTAATACTTTATTCGTTGTCTTGAATATTTCCAAACAAAGCTTTTATGTACTGTGAAAATTATTAAAAATATTAAACGCCGTAAACACTAAAATATTAACTTATCAAATCTAAAAAAAAGTCAGTAACTGAAAACTTTAGTTTATCTAAAACAGTACGTGCCATTCAATACTAAGTTTTCTTAAAATTTTATTCGGTGCTTCAATTTTAAAGGAAAAAGCAATAAAATAACGATCTTTCGTCATATAATCTAAACGCGACATATACACTTTTTTTTTTTTTAGTTATACGATAACAAAAATTAAACCATAGTACTTTGTGCTATAAACTATAGTACTTTAAATCTATAAATTAACTGATTTACTCATTTACAATGTGAGTGGTTAACATATATTCTATCCACTACTAATTGTTATTCTGAAATAGTTGACACTTACATTTTTGTAAGTACACATATAACATTTTCATCTTATTTATCTTCTGTTGTTTTTTGCAGCTCTTAAAAGTTAAAGTAAACTTACTAAATAAGTGAGGAGAAGATTAAAAAAATCAAACAATGTTTATTTTATATAACTGTGAATGTTGACCTTGTGTTAAAAATAACAAACAAACATTAACTCGAATAGTGAAAAGGTAATACAAACTCATAAAGACTATTTAAAGGTTGCATAGGTTTACTTGAGTCATAAACGAAAATTGTTTGTAAATAACATTAAAATTAATTTTGATTCTAGTTAAAATAAAATTCATATACTAGGGTTATATATATGTAAGTAAATCAAGTTGACTAAGTCACAAAATTGTCTTTAAAAGCAGTTTTTAAAATTATAATTTTACAAGCTTTTTTATATAATTTTAAAACAATACAGTAAATGTTTTCTATTTGATTTGTTTAGCAGAGCCCGAGTCTGATTCATTGGCTCTTAAAAAATAAAAGAAAATTCATGATAATACAAAGTTTAAAACTTTAAATGATATTTTTTTAATGTACAGTAACGTATTTATAAATAAAAAAATAGCGCTTATGTTTTACCGCTAGAGGCGTAGTTTAAATTGAATAAAGATTAATATAGAAAAATAGTTTTAGTTTCAGCTTAAAACAAAACTTAAGTATTTTTTATGTGAAATAAAAATAGTTGCTATAAAAACTTTGAAATAAAAAACAAGTTTTTTATATTTCAAAAAATAGTTAATTATTTTAATCAAATAATTTATTTAGATGAAAACTAAGTTTTTTAAGTTAAAAATTAGATAAAAAAAAAAAGTGAAATAACATAACATAGGTTAATTTTTGCATTTTTTTATTCAATCTGATTTTGTTTCTGATAAAAGCACGTTTTATAATGTTCACATGTAAAAAAATACAATTTTAATTTAAAACTACCAAAAAATGATATCTAATAGCAAATCAATATTATTATTTAAAACTAATTGTTAATTAAAGCATCGTTTTTATGTTAAAAGTTAATGTACATAATATAGAGTTATTTACATTTATAATTCTTTTTACTTAAAAAGTGTGAATTACAATAATTTACATCATTGTTTTTACAACTAATTTGTCATGTTATATTGGGTATATACACTTTGAACTTTGGAAAGAAAAGTTGAAATGTTGCACTATTAGTTTTAAAGCAGGGATGGACAACTATTTAAATTCGGTCAATTCAAATTTTAACAGTTTAAATTCAATAAAAAAAAATTAAGAGTACATTTCTCAAAAAGTAATAAATTTGAAAAAAATAAAAAAAAGGGTAAAATAAAATAATAAATAATAAAATCTTAAATAATCAATAAAATCTAACAAATTAATAGTTAATAAAATCTTATTAACTAATCAAAGACACTTTTTTTTTTAAACATTAAGTATTTTTATATACGACTTTAGTAAGTAGAAACAAAAAGTATATTTGATTAGATTTTAAAATTCTCTTTAGATACACATATTTATTTTTTGTCATGATGTTAATAATTAGATCCACAACCTCTTTTTTTTTTCAAATGTATATTACTTTTTGAGATATGAACTTTTTAATATTTTTTTAAGCATTTGAACTGTCTTGTAATCTTAAAACGGGCATGCAATACCTTTTTACGTAAAATAACACTAGAATCAGCCAAAATAAATGCTCTTGTTTGTTAAAACTTATAAATTTAAACAATATTTTGAAGTTTACAAGGCTTTAAATTTCTATAATTTAAAAATTGATAAAAACGATAAAAATTGCTTGTTATGTGTTTTTTAGCAATTTTAATACGAACTATTAATGTTGTAATTTTAAAATGTGAAAATTTAAAAGCTTTAAAAAAACACAGCAAAAAAACCAATTTAATTTACTATATAAATATTTGTTGCCCGAATCTGATTCATTGGCTCTTAAAAAGAATTGAAAATTCATGATAATATAAAGCTCACTGTTTAAAATATTTTTATGATATTGTTCCGCAAAGTGTTTGGAAATAAAAATATAGTGTTTAAAAAATTAAATTTTAAGGTCATCAAGTTGATTTATTAAAAAATATTTTGACTCATAGTTCAAACTTAAATAGTTTTTAAAACTGATTCATTTTTTCTTTAGAGCAATTTTAGTGTAAAAAAAAGTAGCCTTATTGAGGGTTTTCGCAAATTTTTTTAATCTTAAAGTGAAAACATTAGAAAAAGTTTAGAGGCTCTGACGTAAAAAGATAAACTTAATTAAGAAAAATAAAAGTAAGTACAGTGTTAGCACAACACAGATGTGATTCCATGATACTTTAAAGATTACATTATGTACTGACATGCCTCCGAAGAATTTTCAGCAAAAGTTCGAAATTCAAAAACTATTTCAAAAACATTTTGTTATATTTTGTTAAGTTATTTTGTATATTTTGTTATATGGTAGTCAGAGTTATTTTATATACTGTGTATGAGTGCCTCAGAAGTATTTCTGCACAAGTATTGTTTTGAAAGTATCCAAGTTTTTTTGTTTTTAAATAAAACTTTTTTTATAAAATATAAAACCAATCAGCAAATTAAACATAAAGCTAAAGACTAAATAGTTAGTAGGAATAAATGTATTACATTCTTACTTAATAAAGTTTTATTACTGGCATTTTATTTTAAACCGATTTGTACTTAAGAAAAATTAGTTTTAAGTTTTTTTTAAAGCCAAGTCACTCTTTTTAAGATTTTGAAATTTAATTAAAGTCCAGAAGTTCATTATTTCTATTTTGAACTAAATTAAACTGAGAAATAATTGTTATGAATATTTTGCTGTTTATAGAAAAAAGGGAGGCTTCAAAGTTTTATCCGAGTTTATAGCGTCAATAATGGCAAAACACTTGTCAGCTTCAAATAAATGCAGTTTTTTTAGTAAAACATTCAGAGTTAGAGTAATGGTTAGAGTACAGGTTGGGTAAGGTTTAAAAAATTAAAATAGTCAAGACAAAGAAACAAACCTAACCAAGCGTATCGGCAAATACAGTCGCTAACACTTTGGATCCTCCCTTATTCAATTAAAGTTACGCCTCTAGCGGTAAAAGTATAAAAGTATAAGTTACAAGTACAAATGCAATTTAGTATAAAAACAAAAAAATATTTGAAACAATAAGTTTTGCATTATCATTTATTTTTAAGAGCCAATGAATCAGTTTCGGGCTCTGCTAAACAAAATCAAATAGTATTATTCTTATTATTATTAGTTGATAAAATAAAGAAATTTTGTATAGTTTTTCTTTTTATATAATTTTGTCAAAATAAAGCTAAGGGTTATTTTACAGATTACAATCCTAAATATTATAAAATAACTTGTCTCTCTTCAATTCTATTTTTTATATTATGTAATTAAAAGCCTGGGATTTTTCTTTTAGGAACTCTTCCATACTAAAAAAAAGCTATAAGATTCATTAAATCTAAAACATAAAAAATTTACTATTTAACCTTATTTGTTTTTGTCTACAAACACTATAAGTGCTAAACAGTTAGTAAATATAGATAAAATTAAGAATTGCTTCTCAGCATCACTACTAAACTAAGTACAAATTAGTACTGTAATAAAATAGCACTGTCTTTTTAAGCTTAGAAATAAAAACAAATGTGCTTTTGTTGCAAAAGAAAAAGATAAGTTGCATTATATTTGAATCAACGTACAAAACTACTTACTAGCTTTAGTTTAAATAAGACATAACCAAACTTTTACGTAACTAAACTATGTAATAACTTTTTATTACTCTTAGTTTGATATACTTTTTAAATAATTAATACCATTGTGTAACATAAAGATCAATTTTATTTAAGAAATCATTCTTTCCATATAAATAAGACAACTTGTTTGTTTATGTTACACAATGGTATCAATTATTTAAAAACTAATGTTTCAAAAACTTTTTTTTAAAGTTTATTTACTAGTAATAACTTATTTACTTAAAGATTAATTTTATTTAAGAAATCGTTCTTTCCATATAGTTAAGACAACTTGTTTGTTTAAGTAAATAAGTTATTACTAGTAAATAAACTTAAAAAAAAAAGTTTTTGAAACATTAGTTAAGTAGAATATATGAGCTCGCTTTTACACTTAAACAAACTTTTAATGGTAAATTACTTTACTAATTAATCAATTTACCTTATACAATTGAATAAACTAGATCAATTTTTCGTTAGCCGTTTTTTATTAAAACCAACTGTAGAAATTTTTGTTCCATAATTTTTAACATATACTAGATAAGCTAAGAACCTGTTTTAACCATGTGTTTAACTTTTTGATTTTACATTAAACGTAATATGAATAACCAAAATAGGCATTTAGTTAACAAATTTTGTGTTTAAATTTATAATTATTTTTTCAAATGACACTAGTTTAAAAACTATAAAAATAAAATAATTGATTGGAAAATATGTGTACTCTAAATAAGTCTTATTTAGTTTACTTTACACGTATTTATTTTGTTTTAGATTATTAAATTAAAAAGTAAGTGTCTAGATATTTTTATAAACAAAAAGCTATAAGTAAGAAAAGAAAATTCAACTGTAAAACATGATATTTTGATATTAATTGTTATTTACGCTTTATTTTAGTGAATACTTAGTTTCTATATGTATTTACTTAAAACATAAATTCAAGTTAATTTTATACTGTTTAATTATTAATAATCAAAATAAAACTTATAAAAGTAAATTATACTTTATATAGTCTTAACATCAAAACATCAACTTGTGTTTTTGTTATTAAACTATTTTTAATTGTCCTGTTCAGGTATTTTCAAATTATATTTACATCAATTTTTTTGAAGTTATAATTTTTTTTGTAAGGTATAGCATAGAACTGCTAAACAATTTACCATGTATTAACAGTTTTAAATCATATATGAAGTAAACACCGTTTACTTAATTACAAAGCATTGCTTTTCTACAAATACTTTAGAATATTAATATAAACTTTTACAAACCATAAATTAAAAATAGGTATTACATACAATTTTTTTTTTCACCACTACATATAAGGAATTTTTGCATTTGAGAAACGTAAAGTATAAAAATATTGTAAGTGCTTTTGAAATAAATAGTTTAGAACAATTTATTGTTAAAGAAAGTCTGTGACGTGTAAATATAAATAAACAAAACAAAGTTATGTAGCTGTTTTTAATATTACGATACTTTATTTTCATTGATAAAAGTTTTTAGAATTATTAGATTCCAAAGCATTTCATATATAAGACTTAATGGACAAAGCATTTATCGCTATATCAACAAAAAAAAACAGAATAAAATATTAAAAAACTACTTAAATGAGCTAATCGATAAAGCTCTGAGTTTGTTTCAGTAGTTATTTAATTGTACACAATAGAGAAATATATATCGATAATTAGTTTAAAGGTATATTTGATGGTTCAGTGCAGTTACTTGATCGTAGACATAATTTATCACTTGTTATTCATTACTCTTTTTGTTGTTTTTCTTTTTTTCAAAGTTCTTAATATTGTTGTTGTTTGATAAAAATTTCACTGTTGACAAGTTTAGTAGTATGTGGAATTTTTCTTTTATATAGTATTCAGTGTTTAATTACTGTTTGTTTATTTTTTGTAACAGAACAGTATTAAGTTCTTCTAGATTAATTATATGTTGTTTTACAGTTAAGTTTTTTGACTTAACATAAGTAAAATATCAAAAAACAAAACATAAAAATAGTATTTAATTTGTAGTATAAAATTAAAAATATCAACAAAAATAAAACTTTACTAAAAAAAGTCAAATGTTTTAGTCATGATCTATTTTAAATTTTAACAAAGTTTCTTTATAACAACTTTATTTAAACGGGTTTGTTTTTGATAAAACTTGTATCAACTTACAACATTATTTATTTTTATTAAGCACCTTTACTTACTAAATAACGAAAGTTTATTCATCAATATTTTTTTCAAACTTTTATAAAAAGTCAAGGTATTACACTTTACTTGTTTTTTTTTTTCAAAAATTAAAATAGATAATCTTCTTTAAAAGAAGTTAAAAAAAAACAATGAAAAATGTAGAATAAAGAAATAAATGTAGAATATGTCTTGGCATAATTACTTTAACTACTAATTGATAAACACGCTTGCTAAGTTTATTTGTGAAAGTAGACATCGTATCTAATTTAGCTCATAATAACATCATCATAAGTAGGAACAATTTTCTAAAGTCTAACTTAAATGATATTTTCAACACAAACTTAGTAGATACAATTTACTTTTAAAATTTTAAATTTTTAAGGTTTCATGTTTACATTAATTTTTTTTTAAGCTGTAAGTACTTGTAAAAAATTTAATGCAAACAAAGTAGATAAAAAAGTATCTCAATTTGTTTTAAATTAATTTTATAGTCTTGTTTGGATTCAAACTTTGGTCTTCTTATTGGAAACGAAGGAAAATATTCAACACTGCAAATCATAGTTTTCAAATGTGAGTTTTGTTATACATATCATATATTGTTATAACATAAAAATTTTAATCAAAACTCAATTAGGTTCATTTAAATAAAAATAATAATATTAAAATTGGTTAACTATCAATTTAAAATGCTTTTAAAAATTAGAAAAGTTTAGATTTTGTTTTGCAGTTAAACATTTATTCTTAACTAACTAATTACAACATACAAAAACTACATAAAGATTGTATAAAGCAGCTAAAATATAATTATATTTATAGGATGTATACTTTTATAACTTGAAAAGCTTTAAAACTAAACATATATAGCCCCAACAGATACATTAAAAAGCTTACGAGAACTAAAGAATAAAAAGTTGTACTAATTTAAATTTTTTTTAAATAAATTTATCAGATTAGTTAAAAATTGACGTAAAAGATACTTTTTGTACTTTTATAACAAGTTTAAATTTCGTCGAACTAAATATCCATTGGTAACCAGTTTTTACACTTTACAATAATAATGAATTCTTAAAATTATATTTGCAATAAACAATTTATTTCTAATAGTGAAATTAGTTGCTTATAAGTAAAACTAAAAGAGCTCATAGTCTCGATTTCAAACTTAGCTTTACAAAAAAATGAAGCACTTATTAATACCTGTACGTTATTTTAGCATATTATATTCTTTTTTTTTCTATTTCTTTTTCTTTTTTAAAAACTTTTTATAAAAACATGACAGTTTCTTGATTTTTAATACTTCTTAAAAATGTCTTTTTTTCATTCTTACAGTTTTAAGCGTTTCATGTCATGTTTCTAATTTGTATAAACTACTGAACCTAAATTTTTTTTTTATTAAGTTTTACATAAACTATCCAAAACCACGCATAATACGGTTTGAAAAACTTTGATAAAAATTGCTAAAATTAAAACTTGCTTAGAATCAGACAGTTGTTATTTTTTTAACCAAGAAAAATAGTGTTAAATAGTAAAATCAAACAAATATAGTTTCAAACGTATTAAATATGCTTTTATAAGAAGTTAAAGAACTATAAGCTTTTAGTATGTTTACAATATAATGATCTAATAAATATGTAACTAGATAGATTTAGGATAAATAGAATTATTTAAAATGCTTATAACTTTTCATTTTTAAAACTTATCTCCGCTTAATAAAAACAAATTTGATAGAGCTTATTTGATTCTTTAAAAACTATTTTAACAATAGTTTAAATTAAACTTTTTTGAACAGACTTGAACATATTTTCTGTAACTTATTTTGCTATTAGGTAGTTAAACTCAAAATATTGTTTTTGTTTTTAAACAGTGTACTTTTGTATTGCTACGTAGTAAGTTTTTGAAAATAAAACAAACTCTATTTTTAAAACTTGTTATTATAATTTAACTTTTCTTAAACTTTTGTAATATTTCATGTCACTTTAGAAAAATATTGTATTTTTGAAAACACGTATAAGATTTCACAATATATTTAAAAAGTTTTAGGAAATTTAGCTTTAGAATATTAACAAAACTAAATATTTTATTTAAAGGTGCTTATAATCGTTTAACTAAATAAAACTTTGTTGTACTTAATTTACCACAGTGTTTTTAACTTGTTTTACAATGCACGCTTGAAAAACTTATAGCAACGGTAAATTAGTACTATTCAGCAACAAAAACTGAAATAAATTAAGTATAAAGCTTATTACTAAAATTCACTAAAAAAAATTTAAAAAACAAGACAATATTTTTTTCAGTTATTTTATTGCAATATATAAATAGAAAAAGTTACATATGCCATTTTTATAAGACCAATACTTTAAGCACCATGAGTAGATTTGCAAAATATTTTTCTTCTGTACAGAAGGCTCGTTGGCCAAAACATTATTTTTACTTCTAAGATAATCTACTGTACTTTTAAGCTGTAAATTTTCAATATCCTTTTTCTTACTACGTTTGTAGACAACTAATGAAGCGACTGAAGCTACTAAAGCCACTATAGTTGATCCTACTAAAATTAACACGTTTAAACTTAAACCGCTTGTGCTTTCTTTTTCAACCAAAGGTACAGCATTAGCGCTAGTTGAATTTTGTTTTAAACAAATATATCTTTTTTTTTTTTCGAATCCAGAATTTTCTGCTATAATAATATTTCTGAAATCAGGCACATAAGTAGCATAGTTTATTTTCTTCGAGTTTTTATCAACCGACTTATACAATTTTCCATGCTCATTTTCGTCATAAACGAAATTATTTGAAAACAAATAAAAGTGTTTTTTACCGCATTTGTTAATGTCCAGTCCTATATGGTATGTATAGATGTCTCAACTATGGGACTTGCAGTCTGGGTTGTCATAACCAGCAATGCTTCTTAGAGCGTCAAGATCTCGAAAGTTTAAGACTGGTGCTAAAATCTGTCCGATTTTAGCACATTCAGTCTTTGCTTCACATAGACATACTTTTTTTGGAAAATAAGTAAATACACCCGTTGGAGTGGTGACGGTCATATTACATGTAGGCATTAAAGCTTATAGTGGTAAAAAGTACTGCAAAACATAAATTTTGGTTATTTCTAACAATTTTTAACAATAAAGTTGTTATAACAAATAGTATCTAAGTTATACTTTAACGGTTTTTTAAAGTTTATTATATCATATATTTTAGTTTATTAAATTTATTATGTTTTACTTATAGGTATAGTTCGCGACCACAGATAAGAAAAGATGGAAAAAAATAAATACGTTTAGCTTATTATGATGACTTTGCAAATTAGTTACCTACTTCAAAAAAGTGAGTTTTAATGTTTTTATACAGTTTTGTAGCAATTAACTAATTAAACTTTTGATATTTTTTAATTCTAGATGATAGTTTAATCATTTAAAATAAAATTGAAAAACAAAGTCACAAAAATCAACATAAGCATCGATTTTCAACTTATTTAAGTTACAAATATGATTTATGCATGTTTTTGTTTAGTCTTATGTATTTTAGAAACAATTTTTTTATTACTGATTAGGTATTTAACGCTAACTGAATAGAAATATAAATAGTTATTTTATTGTAAAAGAATAATTAAATTTTGTTAAAAGCATGGCATGTGTGTTTTTGTCTTTTGTTCTCAGTTGTCTATGCTTATAACAAATTGTTAATAAGGTTTGACTATTTGAATTAAAATGTAAATTAACAAAAAAAACAATTTTTGAAATCTTGTATAAAAATCTGACTTTACTTTACATATTGAAAAAAGAAAATCACATTCATTAGTTGAAAAAAATTTAGTTTTAAACTATTAAAAGCTCTGTTTTATAAAAAGCTAAGAGTTTGACAAAAACATAAAACACACTATTGTGAAACAACGTTAAAACCCTATTTAATATAACAAGTATAAAAAATCTGATCTAAAACTTCTAGTTTTTTTTTTTAGATTTTAAATAGACAGTTTTTATTAAAATATATAAGTTTAATAAAACTCTTTACACCACTTATTAAAATAGATTATTTTAATGATTTTAATTACATCATTATACAGGCGATTGTTCAAATGCCAAAGAGTGCTTTAAACAATTACTGGTGAACTGATTGTCACAAGTTTTAATAAAAAAGGGAATTGTAACAGTTCAGCACTGTTTTCTCAAGTCGAAAGCGGTGTTCTCCTTTCTTTCTTTTCTCTCAAACTATTCAAACCACTTAAATTCAGTAACGCGCTGTTTTGGAGAGCTACTTTTTAATTGTTTTGTAGTTTTACATTATTTAATAGAAAAACAACTTCAGATTCAGATAACGAAATTCCAGTTAAATATTTACGATGGATAAGTTTGAAGAACTGGACAATGACTAATACAAGCTTGGACGCATCCTATGAACTTGCTTTCCGAGTGAGCAAAGCTAAGAGATAGTTTTAATATCCAACTAATGTAAATTGAAAAACATACATATACAGTCTAGAAATAATTATAACGTAAAAATATATTTTTTTACATGTTTAAGGAAGTTTTAGAATTTCATATGAATCGAATTGGTATAGGCTTGAGTCCAACATCTATTCGGCTGTTAATCGATAACTTTGGTCTAATTAAACGAGTAAAACTAGCAGGTTTTATCTTTGTAAAAATAACATATTCTTAAATGTAACGCATACATATTAGTATAAACTTTAAGTTCAAGTAAAGTATTAAAAAAATACTTTTAGAACCTTTTTAAAGTTAGTACAGTTTGGCGTTTAAACTTTCGCAATAACATATATATGAATTAAAAAACTAAACTATGATCTTTAAATATTAACAATTTAAAATAAATAGGCGTTTAAAGCTACTACTACAATGTTATAAGTAATGTTGTTAGAAAGTAAAAAAAAACTTGTTACAAATCAGTTTATGAAGAAACGTTTTTACAGAAAGAATGTTTAAGAGGTTAAGATGTTCACCAATAACTTACGAAGACAATGAAGAACAAAAATTTTCAGACAAAATGAGTAAATTGTACATCTCACCTGAAAATGTTAGTTTGTTAAACAATTAACTAAAATACTAAACTTTTGAAAAAAAGTACATTGGTTTAATTTTTTATATAAAATAGCACATATACGCTTATCAAACTCTAATTATTTTTTGCCCAAATAATTTATACAGAAAGAATAATTAACTATTATTTTCTAACTTTTATCAATATCAAAACTTGTCACTTGACTCATCAAAAATAACTACAAAGAAAAATTAAAAAATAGTACCTACTCCGAAATCTGATGTTTACCAGCTTTCATTGATATTCTTCGAAATAGTTTTGCGTAGCCTCATAAAAGATCATAACATCAGCGGTTTAGAGTACCTTAGAATAATGCAGAAGTTTACCGATGATAAGCTGTTATTTTGGAATCGCTTTCCAAAGTACTTTGGTAAAGACAACTGGAACATAGTTAGTTGATTTTTATAAAACCAACTTACTTGATCAACAAGTTGCTTTCTTAAATTACCAATTTTGTTCAAACTTTAAGCTTGTTATAAATACTTTCACGCATTAACTAAACTTATAAATATGAACGTATCAATGGTTTTAGTTCATTTACTTTTTAGAAGGCCCTCTTACTTGAAAGACTATCTCCTGAGCCAGGCGAGAGACCATCAATTGACAACTTAATCTCAAAAAAATATATGCTAGTTATCGAGTATAACACTCTATGCGGTTAAAATAACAACTTTCATAAGGAAACAAGAACTTTTTTGACAATATATGAAAACTTTCTAATATTATTGCTTTGAAATAAATTTTTGATAATGGCAAATAGTATCAGTAGTGCTTTTGCTTTGTCTAAACATGGTAAAGCAGTTTTAAAATTTATTTATGTACAAAAACTTTTTGTCTTGTACTTTACAAACTTTTAAGAAACTATCCAAATTAGATTTTTTTTAACCTTTTAATTTGTTTACAAAAGTACAAAACTAGTATATATAAACTTCTTTAAAAGTCTACTTTATACCAGATTTTTAATTTTTAATTTTATAATCTTGTATGTTAAATTTTTGGAAGAAGTTTCCGGTAAAATTCAATTTGTAGACATTAACATTACTAAAACAGCAACAACACCTTTTCTACTTCTGTGTACAGAAAACAAAATTTTAGTCCACACTATATTTCTTGGAATTCGTTTTGCCCCAACAAACAAAAATTGAAGATCATGCAATGCAAAACCAACAAAGCTATTAAAATTTGCACGGCCGACTGTTTGGATTTACAACTTGACAACATTTACAAAATTTTTCTCTCATTAGGTTACCCCGAGACAGTCATCAAGAAGACAATTGAGGCAACTCAATCCAAAATGAAGTGCTTACCCTCTTTCGGCCCACATCCTTGCCCAGTCTACCTCCGCCTTCCTTATATGGGTGAAAACTCAATAAGACTGGCTAAGCAAGCTTCATTAGCTATAAAGTCCACCTTTAATAGTGTTGTGTACAACACAAACCGCCCAATTAACGGAATTGTGAAAAATGCCACACCTATCCATAATTTAAATAATGTAGTATACATATTTAAATGTCATTGCGGAAATGACTACGTAAGTCGAACATCTCAACGTTTTCACATCAAGCGAGAGCAGCATGTCACGAAAAAGCTAAAAAGGTTTATTTTTAATGACGACGTTAAGCCGAAAGGTGAAAAGTCACCTATCAAAAAGCAGCTCCTCAACAACCCTGTTTATGCTGAAAACTACCTGGATAGTAGGTTCAAAATTCTATCTAGAGCGAGAAACACTTACCATCTCTCAGTTCTAGAATCTATGTTTATTAGAACACGTGAGCTGAAAATTTGCAAACAAAGAGATTTTTACAATTTGAAACTTTATAAATAGCGTGTTTTAGTATTATTGTTGTCGTTTATTGTCGTATTTTTGTAATGTACTTTCATTTAATTTTGTTTCAGGTAAAATTTTTACTATCTTAAATGTTATTGTTTAAGAAGTTTTGTTTTACAAACAAATTCAACTATAATTTAATTATTAAAAACATACTTTGCTTTATGCTTTATTGCTTTATGACGTAACATTTTTTTGCTATGTATCTTAAAATTACTGTTTATAACTAAATTTGCACTATATTAGTATCAGTTTTTAGCAAGTTTATTCTGATGAAGAGCTATTAATAAAAAAACTAAATTAATAAAAAATAATTAATAAACTTTTTTCAAAATGAGTGACTTATGTTTAAACTTTTTAGTTAAAACAAGACAATGATTACAACTAATTAAAAAAAATTGTTTGAATTTTTTCATCAGTTTATGAGTTTACTTAAAATTTTACTAACATGTTTCTTTTATAACTTCAACTGTAGCAGATTTAAGACTTTCACAAAAGATTCTTATTAGCACTTCTTTTAAATATACCATTTACAATTTTTAGTTGATGTTCTTTTCAAAAAAAAGTAAGAACCCAAATTTAACTTAATAGCTAAAATTATTTATTAATGTTTTTTTATACACCTTTTTCAATAAATTAATCTAAAATATATTTTATAATGTTGTTGAAACTTAATTTAAATCTATTTCTAGTGTTTACCATATTTTTCAACAATATTAAATAATTTTTTGTAAATTTAAGTTATTACTTTATTGATATAAAAATTAGCAATCACTGGTTTATTCATTAAATAAAATGTTTTGTTAAATTTTATTAAAATCAGTTGCCTAACTTTAACATAATTTTTACCAATTTCTTTGATAGCTTATTCATATTAGCTTTAAACTTTTTACCAGTTTTCATATCTTTTTTGTTAACTTTTTTGATAGTTTCGCTCAGAGTTTTATTAGTTTTATGCTGAATTAAGCTTTATCATCAGTTTTCATTAACTTTGTCGTTATGTGTTTAATACAGTTTGCAAACTTAAGCCAAGTCTCAGTATCTCCAGAAGTGTTTATTTCGGTTTTCAGATGTTTATTAAAACTGGTGATCTTATTGATTTTGTTAATTGAGTCATACATCGTCTTATAAATAATTTCGTGAATAAATAAAATTATAACTATGTATTTCACTTAAAAACTTTTCACATAACAATTTTTTGTAAACAAGAAATACTTTTAAACTTGATTTTAGATGAAACTAACACTTTCATTAAAGTTACCAATGTTTTTCAACATTAACTAAACCCCAAGCTGTAAAAAAGTAAAAACAATGTTTTTAATTTAAAAAAATTACTGCACAATTAGAAATAACATATTATGATGTGTAAACTTTTTGCTATCAAGAATTTTAAATTCTTTTTAGGAGCCAATGAATGAGATTTGAGCTCTGCTAAACAAAATCAAATAGTATTGTAAAACTAGTTCGCTGTGTTGTTTAAAAACTAATAGAAACTTATATATTTGAAAGCTATTTTTAAAGTATAAAAATTTAAATGCTTAGTTTTCAAAGATATAAGTTTCTATCAAAAGAGCTTCAAAAAAAACTGATTAACCATCAACATTTTTAAAAAGTAAGAGCATCTATTTTAGCTGATTTTAGTGTTGTTTTCATAAAAAGGTGTCTCAAGCCGGTTTTAAAATTAAAAGTGCCAAATTTGAACATTCCTTGATAATCTAGATGAAAACAACATACATATTATCAAAAATAGTTTTTTAGTTAAAAAACATATTTCTTAACCAAATATATTCATATTACACAATGTGATATTCATATATAGTTTTGAATATATATTAAATGAATTGAAAATATTAAACATATCGTAATTAATATAAAAGCTTATATCATTTTAGAGTAAGGTTTATCAAACTCATTTTCATAAACGCGCCCTTAGCAGAAAATAGTTACCCCCATCAGTATCGCCCTTTTAATATTTGATTACTTTTTCGCTGCCTGTTAGCCAAAATCGAACCTAAATGGGTGGTATTGTCCACTTTAGAAAACCTTAGTATAGACATTAAACTTTAGAGAGTGTTTTAGCTGTAAAGAAAAGTTAATTTTGGGTGAACACATTAGCTACGGAGTTGTGAAAGTTTGAAAGTTTATAATGCATTTAAACTTGTACAGCTTAATAGTTTGCTTAATTTTACTACCATTAATTTTTCAACAAATATTTTGCAACTAGCAAACTTCTAAATATTTGTTTAAATACCTCTAAAAGTATTATATCTATTATAGTTCTACAACTTTTGATTTATAAAAACTTAGTGTTATCAGTTGTCTTGGTCAATTTAAGATTAGGACAGATCAGCCAATCGATAAAGATTTACTAAAATATCTAGCCCCTTGACAGTCGCGTAAAAATTATGCCAGGTGTAGTAATACTGCTAAACTTTATTAGCTAAAAATGGATTTTGATAATTTTAACTTTGACTAGTATTGTAGTATTATTTAATTAATCAAAAGTACTAAATGTTTTATGGTTGGTTAAGCAGTGGTCGGCACGATACTTCGAATCCGTGAACCCTTAATTACAAAATTATAATTCTGTGAACCCCAATTTGCATTCTTTAGCACCGCTAGTTTTTAAATATGTAAACACTTTTAATCGTATATTTTTACTAATAATTCGGTAACACCCACTTAATTTTTACACGCTAACTTTAAATTAACCACTTTACCCTATCCGTTTTAATAAACTTATATCGATGATCTAATTTTTACAACAATATTTTACTTGTATCACCCAGGTCTAAAATACTAACTAGATTAATTAAAAACATTGCCACAACCCCAATTAACAATCAGTAGTCTTGGTATTTTTTATTAAATGTTAAATCTAAATATTTAGTTAAGTTAACTTAATTATTTTGTATTAAGCTGATTAATATAGTAACTTTTAAAGTAGCAAAACGTTTTTAAACAATAAGAGTTAATAAAATTAAACATTAATAGAAAACTAACCGGTTTATTGTATTTTTAAGAATCTTTGAGATTTGCTCACTTTAGTTTTTCTTTGGGTGGCTAAGGGTGGAAGAAATTGTTCATTATGTAACAGAATAGAATTAATAGAGTAAAAAAATGGTCGTTTTATTAACAACAAAATGGTCAATAAGATATCAAGGTTGAACATGTCTCAAATGTAGAAAGATTAAAAAACCTTAATTTAGTTTTTGCACGAAAAAAAAATCATGTACCCCAAAATAAGTTTCATGCACCCAAAAAGTCTCGTGCACCCTAAAAAAAGTTTCATGTACACTAGAGTAGTGTGCATCAGTGTACACCGTGCCGACTGCCGACCACTGGGTTAAGGTAAGGGTTTATAGTAAAAAGTTTAGATAAATTGATTAAATATATGGGCCAATTATTAGAACTGTACTGTTGTATCATTACTGATTCTCATTAGTATAAACAAAACAAAATAAAAAACTTCTAAAATATTACTGCAGCCGACCCGTAAAAATTTACTGTAGTTGTATTGTAGCTACTATTTTTTGTGGGTAACTCCCTTTGTAGTTCAGTGTAAAATAATTGTGAATGAAAATGATTAATTAGCAAACTTTCATTGTTTTTTGAAGTTTACTAGATTACATACCTTTGTTTTGTTTTAAAAAACACCAGGTCATGCACAAACTTTATTAACTTTTAGCTCTTAATTTTTTTTTTAGCTATTGCAGTTTTTTTTTTCCTAACAAAAGTAGAATCATAAACAGTACCTATTCAAAGTAGTTTAAAAAATTAAGGCTATTATTTATAATTTAGAGTAATCAAAATGAGATGTCACTGGTAATATTTGTTTTTGGTATTATTTTATTCTATTACTTATTTGTGACCTACTTTGAAAAGTCTCCAGCAGCCCAAGAAAAACCATCTAGAAAAGCTTCAAAGAAGAAAAGAGAACTAGAAAATATAACTCCACTTGATGAGAAGCAAGGCAAAGAAAATGTATCTAAATTAAATTTGTTTTTTAACAAACTTTATGAGTTCAAGAATGAACTTTCTGAATATAACTCTGAATCAAGAGATCCATTTGTTTTTCGTGCGTTTTTAGATAGGTTAGTTTCATAGTAATTTTTGATTTCTTATAAAAATATGTGACTAAAGAGTGTTTACTGTTTCTAAACATTTTTGAAATTTTTTTTATTAAATTTTTTCAAACATTTTTGCTATCTATAAAGTTTCTGAATAATAATAAAATAGTTTTGATATAATAGTTTTATGATTTTTTATTTAGTTACAAATCACCTCAACTAAGCTTAAATTAATTTAGCTCTGTTTATTGCATTGTTTGGTTGATTTTGTAAAAAGGGCAACAAGAAAAATGTGAACTAACATAATTTTGAAAATTAAAATTTAGAGAAGGAAGCGATTAGGTACCTATAGTAGACTCTAGTTTCCATGGTTAATATTGGCAGATATGGGTTTAAAAAATATTGTACAAGTTATTTTTTATATGATTAACTTTATTATTTAGTTTAAGTAAAACAAAGAAATTTAATTAATATTTTTATAAATATTAAAGTTTCAATTTTATATATTTTGAATAAAAACTGTTCAAAAATTGTTTACAATTTAATAAGCTACCAACTAAAAAATCTTTCTCCACACCCATCAAATGACCATAATTGGGGGCGTTCACATTTTTCGTTCATTCTAACTAAACTGTTTGTTATAATTTTCAATTTTCTACTTATATTGTAGGGTTTCAAGACCTAATGTGGTTGCAGGTACATCACTCACATTCTCCGGCTACTCAGGCTTTTTTTTTGGATTTTTTTTTTTAATTTCAGACTAATTAAGTTAGTTTAAGTGTTTTTCCTAAACCTCAGCCTATTTCTATTACTTAAAAGTTTTTTGTAATAATTGTCTTATTTTTTAGTTATTCATTTATTTGGTTTTATGATATTTTTATGTATTCAAGCTTGATTAACCCGTTTTTTCTTCTTTGTTTGTTTTATAACATATAGATGCTAAGTTTGTTTTGTAAATTTTCAGCTGATGTCTTACTTTTCAATTGTGTTTACCAAGTATAAATTAAGTAAATACAAAAAGTAGTTATATTGAACATTAAAGAATGTTAATTTTTTTCTCTAATAATTCTGAGATTTTCTTGAATAACATGCAATATTTAGTTTAATATTTAAGAATATATATAAGCTTAATCTTAAATCAAAAAACTAAATAAATGAATCAAAATGAAATCACTTTTCACCAGGTTCAAATCTTATGAAGATATAGTAACTGCTCTTCATCGACTTGGACTAGAACATTGCAATTTAGTGCTTGGAATTGATTTCACTGAAAGTAATATCTGGCAGGGTAAGAGCACTAACAAAGGTCACTCTCTACACCATATTGGTCATGGGTTTGTAGTTTTTTTTTTTAATAACTAATTTTACATATTAAATATTTTGAGTTAAAGTTTTATTAAAGTACTTTATATTAGAACTTATGTGTTAAATATGTACAGTTTAATAGAGGATATTAATTCTTATTTTAATTTGAAAATATTTTTATATTTTAAATAGTTTATAAGTAAACTATTAATTCCACAAGACCCTAGTAGAGAGGGTTTACAGTAAGCTGACAGGCAGAAAATAAATTTTTGGTGACTAAAAAAATAAATTAAATGTTATGTTTATTTGTTTACAGCTGAGTTTATTTTCTTCATAACTGTTTTTTTATTTACTGTTATGTAAGTTAATATACTACCAGTTTTATTTATTTTTGTTCAAAAAATTTCAGTTAAAAATATTTTAAAGTTAAGATTAGCAACAACTACAGAAAAACAAATGAAATGCTTATATATTTGTTATTTTAACCATTTATATTTGATATGGTACAGTTTTTATGAAAAACTTGCAGAAGTTACTTTTAAATTCAACATGTTTAAATTTATTCTTTAATTTTTTTTCTTAAATTAAATTTAAAGGTGATTTTAGAACAATTTAATAATATATAAATGTTCCCTAATTAAATGTCTTATTTTTAAGCTTTAGAACTTGTTATAGGAAAGCTAAAAAAGGTTTACAGACAATTTTGTGTTTGCAATCCAAACATTTTTAAAGTTTATGTTAGTAGTAATTTAAAGCCTTTTTTCAAACTGTAATTTGAAAATTCTAAAATTTTGAGCTTTCAAGGACTTTTTTTATTTTAAATTTACATTATACCATAATAAAAAATAAAATAAATAAATAAAATATACAAATAAGTACTTCTTTAATTTTTGTGTAGTTTTTGCAAGTCATTTTTTGGCAAAAACTATAAAGAACTTTTAATATAATATAATTTTAATGCCACAGAAAATAACTAAACTTGGTTTCATTTAGATAAAACTTCTGAAACATTTAAGCTGAAAAGAAAAAAAGCTTAGTTTTATCTAACTAAGTACAACACTTTGTTTGATTAAATAGTCACCAAAAGTTAATTATTGCCTGACCCCTACCTCCTGTCAGCCCATATTGGGGTAGTTAGATAACTATAAAAAAAGTTTTTTTTATGCTTAAAAAGTGTGTTTAGCAGCTGTTTAAAGTATTTTACATATTTGAAAACTTTTTTGCCACGTTGCAACCAGTGGCGTCGCATGTCTTTTTGTTAAGGGGTGCTGCAGATTGACATTGTCAAATTAAAGAATCCCCTAGTTTGAAACATTTAGATTAAAACCATAAAGGTAATATGAAGAAATAACAAATTTTTCAGAAAAAAAGTTAAATGTTTAATTAAATAATAAATAAATAATAAATAAATAAAATAAAAAGCATATATCTCATACCTTTGTATACCATCACCCTTACTTAACAACTATAGCTACTTTTATGTTTGTTAATGTCCATGTAAGTTTCTGTATTTGCACAATTATAAATTTACTAACTTAATTTTATGGCTTTGCTAACTAGTAATAAAAAAAAACAAAAAAACATGCAAGTAACTTAAAAAAACGAGGTTGCCTCTGCTCAATTTTTCCCTGCTCGCTTTTTCCTTGCTTGCGTTTTCCCTGCTCGAGTTGCCCCTGCTTGAGTTTTCCCTGCTTGAATTGCTCCTGCTCAAGTTTTCCCTGCTTGAGTCTTCCATGCTTGAGTTGCTCCTGCTCCAGTTTTTCCTCCTTGAACTGCTCCTGCTTGAATTGCTCTTGCTCTAGTTTTTCCTGCTCGAATTTTTTTTGCTCGAGTTGCCTCAGCTCAAGTTGCCTCTGCTTGAGTATTCCCTCCTCAAGTTTCTTGTGCTCAAATTCAACTTGTTTTATTTATCTTGCGTTATAGTAAATTTTCAACAACGACCATGATTCAATTCACATGAAGCTGAAAGTTCGTGCAGCTCCATAAATCAACTTTTCATGATTTTTTGTATTGAAAACTTGTATACATTTAAGATGCAGCTGACACAGATTGAGCTTGCAGCTCCAATTTTACGAACATTTTGAACATTAAATATAAACATTTGAAAAAAACTAACTTAGCAAGGAAATTAACGAAGTTCATGTACACATTTGGATGTATTTTTTGTAGAACTTCATGATAACATAACTTTCTTATTTTTAAGCTAATACAAAAAAAATCATATCATTTAAAGCTCAATTCCTTAACTTTAAAATAAAGTTACTTAGACGTAGTTTGGGGTTGTACAGCTGAAGCATGGGCCCATTTAAAGCAGCGTATTCAAAGTCTTAAACTCTAAGTTCAAAAAAAAGCTAGTATAATTTTGAATTTTTTTAGGTGGAGCTACAGCTCCAGCATTCCAGCCCACACGATGCCCCTGGTTGCAACTAATATTTTTAATATATACACAAACTTTTGAACTAAAGTTTGTATGATAGTTAGTGTCATATAACTTACATGAGTTTGAAATAAACAAGAAAACTGTATTAATTGTTCATATATTTTACTAGTTATAGAAAAATTAACAATACATAAGTATATAAAGTAAATACTTTTGTCAAACTTATGTGTTTTTGCTTATAGTGACTCATGCTGGTATGCAAATGACTAAAGCTTTAAAGCAAAAAAAAAACTAAAGTGTTTTTGATTTGTATTTATACCCTTTTTTTTTAATTATTTTTATAAAAACTTTAAAAATGGTCTAGGCAAGGAGTTGGTATCCTTTTTAAAGTAACAATTAAGTTTTATAAGAAAATGTTCTTGCGGACCAAAGTTTTTTAGTAAAATAAACAAAAACAAAGTACTAGTTTGTTAAAGTAAGATTTATAAGCTTTTACTACCAAAACTTGTTTTTAAGTCTAGCTGAAAAGTAAATTTTGCCTATCCCTGGTCTAGGCTGCTGTACAAAGTCTATGCTTTATATATTCTTTAAGTCTAACACTATAAAAGTAAGAAGTTTTTAATGTAGTGGTAATCTACTATTCCAGTGTTTATTTGATGATCTTACTACTAATAAAACTTGCAACTAGTTTATTGTTTTGTTTTGTCTTTTTTTGTAGATTTTACTTTAAACTTGTTTAACAATAAGTTTTAATTATGTTATCATCTGTATCATCAGCCCATAAGCTCTGGTAGACTGAGACCTAGGTTTTGTTCTTATTAAAAGTTATCATTCTTTTTTTTTTTATAAAATTACGATTCAACAAAATAACTAAAACAAGCCAATCTAAAAAAAATCATTTATGTTTTACCACAAAGCTACCAATGCTTATACGACTAGTGATACACAGTTTTGTCTATAATTTCTGTGTAAAGTAAAATACATTGTAAACTAGAAAGTTAACTTGCAATTATGTTAGTGATAAGTAAAGTAGAATTTTATTTTTTTTAAATCAAAAATCTTCCAGAAGTTTTACTTGCATAAATTTACAAAGCTTATTTAGTAACTTATTACCTAAGTTTTTTATGAGAAAATACTGCGTAGTTTTTTTTTTGTTACCTGATCGTTTTATAACTTACAATATCTTGAAATAGTGTTAAAGTCTTTACATAATTTATGTTTTGTGATTGTACGCTCATTTGCATTGAAACCATTTTGAAAATTTCTTTTAAAAAAACTTTGACCAAATCTAATTCTTTATGTAGGTCTTTAACTTGTTGTATTTTTTATTTAATAGCTTATATACATGTGGGCTGCAATTAAGGAACTTTTTGATTTTCTGTAGTTTTTTATTATTTTTCAATACTCCAAATTTTTATGAGAAAATCAAGAAGTTACTCCATGAAGTTTTCTTCAAATCCTCTTAAAACCGTAGAATGTGTTTTTGTGATGATTGCCACATGTACAAAAATTTTCAGCCAAAAACTTGAAGGTCTAATACAATTTACACAAGGGTTATTTTCAGAAAAGTGTAAATAGCGCGAGTGTGGTAAAAGCTAAGAAGCTATTTTTGTGTTCTGTGATTTGCCACGCACAAAAAGTTTAACTGAGCTTTACTCTAAAATTTTCATTTTTGAGGTAGAACAGATGCACCCTACTACACAGTGGTTCGAAAACTATTTTCGCGACTACACATTAAAAAAGAATTATAATTATTAACCTGACATAGTGTATAATAGATTGTGAGTTAAAATCAAGTCTGTAGGTTTATATCTATCAACACTTTTTAGTTTTACTAAATAAAATTCTATAAGTTAAGTGAAAATTATCTTTTTTATCTAATTATGGTTTATATTTGTACTCAAACACTTAGTTTTAAGAAGCTGTTTCTTAAATTCGTTTTCTAATTGACAAAAAACTAGTACTTTTTCTTAATGTGTTAGAGACCTTTTCTTTTTAATAGTTTACTTTTGATTTTTTTTAACCAGTTGAATTTTTTCTCTTTGGAACTTAATTTTTATTTTTTTGGGTCTTTAGCAAAAGACAGATGGTAGAACAGATGCACCCTACTACACAGTGGTTCGAAAACTATTTTCGCGACTACACATTAAAAAAGAATTATAATTATTAACCTGACATAGTGTATAATAGATTGTGAGTTAAAATCAAGTCTGTAGGTTTATATCTATCAACACTTTTTAGTTTTACTAAATAAAATTCTATAAGTTAAGTGAAAATTATCTTTTTTATCTAATTATGGTTTATATTTGTACTCAAACACTTAGTTTTAAGAAGCTGTTTCTTAAATTCGTTTTCTAATTGACAAAAAACTAGTACTTTTTCTTGATGTGTTAGAGACCTTTTCTTTTTAATAGTTTACTTTTGATTTTTTTTAACCAGTTGAATTTTTTCTCTTTGGAACTTAATTTTTATTTTTTTGGGTCTTTAGCAAAGGTTTATGTGCTTGTTCATTATTTTAGAATTATTTTTTGACTGACCAAACTATTTGTGATGTTTACAGAACTTGATAATTTTTTTTAACTCAATTTTTTAATTGGTTTAATTATCTAATAATTAGTTTACACATAAGTTTCAACCTAGTTTCATATATAAAAAACTAAGTTGTTAAGAAATGAAAACTCACATGCTTCCTACAGTCAAAATTAAAAACATGATTAGAAAATTATTTTTGTTAGTGCGTTTACACAATAAGCAATTGCTAAAGTATCTATTACTTATTAAATATTTAAAGTTGTAAAAAGTTTTTGGTAGGTTTTATTTGTTATAAAGTTTTATAAGTACATTTTGTACTTTGTTAGTTTCAATTTGATAATGCATTTTAACTTTTTTTACTAATTCGACTTAAAATTTTATATAGATATGTATACAACTAATTATTTCATTTTTTTCCAGAAGTTATGTCAAAAAAAATTATCTTTAATTTTGAAGTTATAGTTTTAGTTTTTATTTTGTTAATTCGAACCTAAAAAACTTAACAGCTAAATTTGAAAGTAGAAAAAAAATGAAGTTCGAAATTTAGCTGATGTTTTTTGTAATTTTTCAAGTCTGAAATATTGGGTTTTATATAAAGTTTACCATTTTTTAAGAACAGTTTTCAAAGTATTGAGAATTTTATATGTTAATATTTATTTAAGTAACTTTTTGAGTTTTTCACTAAATGATTAAGTTTTAATAAAATCTTGTCTTTTAGCAAAAGTTTAGTATAACCTTTACCTATATAAAAACTTTTAGAAAACATGGTACAAACCCTTACCAACGAGTTATAGAAGTTTTGGGTCACACAATGCAGTCTTTTATCACAGCTGATACTAGAGTCAATCATAAATATCTCAAAACAGCTTCGAAGTTTTTGGGAAATACAAAAAACGCCAGCAACATGTCAATTCCTTGTTTTGGTTTTGGCGATTCTATAACAAAGGACCATTCAGTTTTTCCTCTCAAAGAAAATGAAGAACCGTGTTACAGCTTTTCGGATGTCATGTCATCTTACAAAAGTACTGTAGCAAGAGTAACCCTTAGTGGGCCAACAAACTTTGCCCCGATAATCAACAAAACGCTATCAATAGTAAAGGAAACTAAAAGGTTTTTGTTTATAATTGCAAGATTTTTGTAAATTACTGTAACAAATACTTTATATTTAAAACAATATTTTTATTCCGACTTAATATTTAATTATTATTTAAACATAACATAGCTTACAAGTATTTGCATCAAAAGTATGTAAATATTTACATAAACATATTGCTAAGTGCTTTGCACATACTCTATGGTCAGCAGTTATTTCTCAGCTTCTTTACTATTTGCTTTCTGTGTGAAGTAATCAACGAAAATATTTAAAGATTCTATGTTGAAAAGACAGCTGTGGAATAAAATTAATTAAAATGATTAAGTTTCCAAATTCATTTAAATACGTCTATTAAAACATTTTAATTTTTATATATCACATAAACTAATTAATGTATTGTTTATAAAATTAATAAGTATTGATAAAGTTCAGATATTTAATTTAGTACTTGTTGTTTAGTTAATTAATAAGTTTAATGCAAGTATATACATAAACAAGTTATATTTTGGTTCTTGATTATAAATACGCTAAAATTTTAAACTAAAACTTCTCTCAACAGATAATAATGTTGTTGTATATTTTTATGGTTTCAAAATTTAAAATTTTTTTTAATAAAATTTACTGGTAAATACCTAAAATTTGTGTTTATAGGTTTAAATTGAACTTACATACAATAAAAAGCTTCTTTAACACACTTATTCATTGTATAACATAGCTTCAAAGAAGTTCAATTAAATTAAAGTAAATACAGCACCGTAAAGTCAGACAAAAGAATTAAACAAACATGTAAAAAATTACTTTATGTTATATTTTGCTGGTAAAAAAAAATTATATTCTTATTAAAATTTAGTTTGGGACTTTTTTATTTATTTCAGCTTTTTTTAACTATTTTAAAATTTATAACTACTTTTTAGAACTAGCATAATGATTTTTAAGAAAGTGTGTTGAAATAAACTAATAAACTAAAATAAATAAACTAATACCGATATTTTAAACAATTAGTTAATACAATTTAAAAAAAAAAAATTCGAATTCTAACATTTAAAAAACTATATTTTAATAACCATAAAGCTTTTTTTTGCACAAAATCATAAAGTTCTCGGAATTTGTTAAGTTTTTTTTTTGTAAACCAGTATGAAATAGTTTTAAAGAAAATATTTAAATAAAATTAAAATGTTTATTAACTATTTAAACTTTAGCTTTTAGATTATATCTCTACAAAGTGGTTTAATGAACTTTGAATTTGAACTAAAAAACAAATGTTACTGTCCAAAAAGTAACATGTCCCATAGGTTTTTCTAGTTCATTTTAAAAAGTTAATTTCTGTATTTTTAAAATTATTAAGTATTCGCATCACAACATAGTAAAAGGGAAATAAAATGAGCTCAACCGCAGTTATGTTATCTAACAAAATCAAATCGTCAACCAGCAATTATTTTCTTATACATATACAGACACGCTATTCACGAGATCCATCAACAATTTTTAGTGATGTTAATTAAGAAATATTTCACATATTTAGAATTCGTTCATTTTAAAAAGCTTGGCACTGAAAACGCAACAACTCGCAAGCAATAACGTGTACGATTCGCAGGCACCACCTGCTGGTCATCGTGGCCGACGGGCAGCTGGTCGACGAGAAGCCGTCGGCGCAGGCCGTCGTGGACGCGTCCCTGCACCCGCTCAGCATCGTGGTGGTGGGCGTGGGCGACGGGCCGTGGCACGCGCTGGAGCAGTTCGACGACTGGCTGCCGCGGAGGAAGTTCGACAACTTCCAGTTCGTGGAGTACGAGCGGGTGGCGGGGAAGTGCGACGGCCACCACCACGGGAGGGACTTCGACTTGATGCTGGCGCTCAACGTCCTCATGGAGGTCCCCGATCAGTACAAGGCGTGCCGGGACCTCGGAATGCTGCCGAACGAGAGTGAAAGTGGGAAGGAAAGTTTTCATTTGAATTAAGCTTTGTGAATTATAAATAAATAATTAAAAGTAATAAATAATGAAATTAAATAAGTTGTAAACGTTCAGCTTTTAGTTGTTATTAGAATAATATCAACTCAGTTATGGTTTTATAACTTCTATGCTTCAAACTGTTTTTTTTTAAGTTCAAGTAAAGATGTCTCTCAACTTTTAAGATTTTAAACAAAATGTCAGTTAAACAAAAAAAATCTAAATATCAAAATTTAGTTTTGTTGATAAACTCATAAACAGTATTGAGTTAGTTTTTATAGCAATTTTTTTTTTATCAAACGTTTACGACTTAGACCTTCGTTTGCTTCAACAAACATTGTTGTTTGAACAATAATTTACATTCCATGTTTATAATGTTTGGCTGTACTTTTTCAAACAAGGTTTCTAACTATAACAAAGACATTTTCAATAAGCACAATCTAAGATTTCAAATTTATTTTTTTATACAAAAGTTGAAACATTTAAAAGCAACTAGGATTTTTAACCACTGCAGAACATAACAAAAACAATCAAAACTTTTTTTTTAATAAAACAAGTGCCTTATATGTAATTTATTTTATAAAAAAAATGCAAATTTGAACTATAAAATTTGTTACCTAGTTTTGAAATTTAATCACTGTCAACCATACTGAAAATTTTCATTTAATTGTTTGTAATTGTTAAAGAGTTTAAAATTAAAAAAACATGCTGATTATAACTCTGTTGGTTTTTACGTTGTTTAACTAAGTATTAATTATTTTATAAACAATATGTTGTAGAAAATGTTAAGTTTTAATTAAACAGTAGCTACCAAAAAATATGCTATTATTTTCAAATCTATCATGCAATTTCCATTCTACTTCATTATGCACTTTTTCATTTTCTATGTATGCAGTATTTTGACGAGCTTAAATAAACTTGTTCCGAACTATTTTTATTTTAGTATATTTATTTACGTGACAAATAAGTTTTATAAATTTCTAAAACTAAAATTTATATATCTAAAGTAATTTACATTGTAGTTTTTACATATCAAAAAGTTTTTAAAAAATTTTTTCCAAATAACTTAAATATATAAGCACCTTCCTCCAATTTTACATAATGTATTTTTTCTATAGTAAAATATTTTTTTAATCAATACAAAATTTTATTTTTACAGTTATATATTTGTAAAAATTACTTAGTTCCCGTAATATGAGACAAAAAATATTAAATACACTTTATGTATGCTTTTAAATGTTAACTTCAATACCTTAAGCAAGTACATTGTACAAAACTTAAATAAGTCTTGTTCTAATAGTAATATTTTAATTATAAAATATTACAAAACTAGTGTTATTCAATTCGTTTTATTTTTTAACTAGTAGGTATACAAAATCTCTGTAAATTTTTAGTTAAGTTAAAAATTTTACTTTGAAGATAGTTTATTTAAAATAAAAAACACTGACGTTTAAGATTTTTATTCAGTACAACGTTTAAATTTTGTTACTTGGGGAATTTTGTAAGAAATTTTTGTGTAAGTTACTTTTTCTACTGCCTTGACAGTACTAAATACAAATTATATATTTATTAGATTAAACATCTTTATAAAATTAGTTGATTAATAAAACTAAGGTTAGTTTATTAGTAGGTAAGACACACTTTGAAAACAGTAAATAGCATATGTTCGACATAATTTTTTTTTTATGTTTATTTTAGTTAGATACGTGATTATTTTTAACCTACTCATGTATCTAAAGAAAGTTATTGTTTATTTAACTGTGAAATTAAAAAATATTTTATCTAACTTAAAAATTTTTGGTATGTACTTTTATTTAAAACAATAAATATTGAATACCGCTAGAGTAAAGGTGACACACGAAAAAAGTTGGAGGTACCTTGTAATTTCACATGATTATTCAGACAATTCACCTATATCAACATCATGACG
This sequence comes from Thalia democratica, assembly GCF_965202585.1. NCBI lineage: Eukaryota > Metazoa > Chordata > Thaliacea > Salpida > Salpidae > Thalia > Thalia democratica. The sequence continues at coordinate 20,170,369 of NC_139173.1, read as the reverse complement.
AAATAAAGACGACAACCATGTGTTACCACAGAAAAAAAAATCATTTATATTTTTATAGCCTTATTCATGCTGTAAAACATTCTTGGCTTTAGAACGACAAACTTTTGACATGTGTCATCAAAAACTTCTCACGAAACAATGTCGTTTCCGAAGTTACTAGATAACTCGTTTGGAAAGTTTTCGTATTTTGTTACAATTTTTGTTATACTTATTACAAAGTTAATAACGCTGTTTAGAATTGCAACACACTCTTCATCAAACGATCTTTTTTGAAAGATGTTCCAAGACAGGACCCCTTAGCAAATGAAGACGAACTTCAAAAAGAATTCATTCGCAAACTTTTTACGCTTATCAAAATTATGACTTAACCATGCGTCTGCCGCATTAAAGCATCAATTTCTGAACTGATGTTTAATCTAGAGCTCTTAATAACTTTTCCTACAAAAGGGAAACTGAACTCCATAAAGTTACTTTCAACTCTGATCGTAGATAGAAGTTCTATTAAGGTAAAAGTTGCTTTTACTAGACGTGATACTTTGTAGAGTTTAGCTGATGTGTAAAACATAGTGAAGTTTTTAGTTGAGACTTTCTTTTGAAAATATTTACTAAAGTTTGTATTTATATCTTTAATCTGCAATACCTTGTTTAAATGAAAAACTTAAACAAACTAACTCTTTGCCTTCTTGCATTTTTCCCAAAAAAAAATAGTGATAATAAGGCTAAACTAAATTAATAAATATTCATAGCATGCAATTTATTAAACTAGCGTAGTTTTAATAAACTGTATTAGTTTACTATAATTTTAATAACTTTCCCTTCTAGACAGAAAATAAGAAAAACTTAGTAATAAAATATATACTGTTTTATATTACTGGCAAGTATATTTTTTTAACTTAATGTATGTTTCAAATGTTTTAATTAAACAGTCATTATACTTCTGCAACATTTCCGTATAATCGTATTTTTTATCTTAATGAACGATTGTTTAAATTTACTTTTTTTTAATTATAAATGTGAAAAATTGTGAATATATTATAAATAAAGAAAATATAAGGGTTAAAAGAGTTCTAAAATTGCTTTGGTAACTATACAAGCGTTTGTTGGTTAATTTTTTTAATTAAGGTATTACGCTCGAGTTATTATTAATTTTGTATTGTATACAGATGTATTTTAAAATGGCGGGCCTGGGAGAGTTTTAAAATTAAATTACTTTAGTCATAAAATAATCTACATAACAAGTAATTTTTATCTAAATTAAACCAAAAATGAATGTTCTCAAGAGATAGGAGTGTTTTGGTATTAAACTTATAAAAATAAAAAAATATATATATTTACTTTAAGACAATATAGTATTTTAGAATAGTTTAGTAACCAAAAACAATTACTTATAAATTCTATTCTGCGACCTTTATTAATGAAGTATTAAATTTTGTTAAACCTTTATCTGTTACTTCAAGGATATTTTCATTGTAGATGTTTACAAAATTATATACTTTTGAATTAATAAATTTTTATTCAAAGGAAACATAGTTTTATAAAGATTTTTAAGCTTTCTTTTTACCACTTTTGTTCAGATAGTTGCTTGCTGAAATAATAAGGTTTTGTTTTAACATTTTATATTGTTTATCATTCTTGAAAATCGTTTTGCTACTAAGAAAAATAATTTATTGTCAATAATATTGATTTATTTAATTTAAAATCAAGAACTAGTTGTAACTTCATATTAAATAATTAAAAATAATTAATTTTAACTCTAAAAGCGATTAACCAGCAAAACAAGCTGTTTGCAATACAACATAGAGCTTTGGTAGTATTTTTTTATTAATATAAATATATCAAACTAGTTGTAAAAAGATTTAAAAATTTGTTAAATGCAAGTTTTTTGTGTTAAGTACAACCAATAAATGAAAACAGACGCATGTTCAACAAGTAGGTAATCATGTTAACATTTATTTTAATATAAAAAGTAAAAGTTTTTAATTAATAATATATATACATATGTTCTTTGTTGTAGTATACTTAAAAAATTTAGTAAACACTTTTTAAATTAGTTAAAAAAATTTATAACATGAAAATTTAACATGAATGAAGAATCACGAACTAACTAGCCTATATAGAATAACTTTACACATTTAAAAATGTTAGTTTTACCAGTAAAACCAAACAACCTTTGTAACATTCATACCATTATAATTCAACAAAAAACTTTCTTCGGTGCGTATCGTATAGTATTGTTGTTGAGCATAAATAATTTAACTATTATACATTATATCAAACCGAAACTACTTTACACGCGTCTTAGGATTATATAAGTTATACTTTGCTGACTTTTCCTATAATGTTCAAAAACAAAGTATGTAAATTTGATACTATTATGAAACTAAAGCAAATCCTTTTATTTATTATGTTTTAAGGTTTTATAAAAGTAATGACTCACTGAATTTAGAAAAATTAAAACATTCATATTTTTAGCAAATATAAAAAAATCTAAACTCAACAACCTACTAGATTTAATAAACACTTTTAGTTCATACTAAAACTAGTGAAACTGATAACATTTCATTATTACTTGAAAATTCTAGTTTTAAAAATGGTAAGCTTAACGATCGAAAATATTTAACAAAATTATAAGTTTTTAACGTGAAGAAAAGTTTTAGAAAGTAATTTCTAATAATCTAACGTCAAGAAAAAATACTTCTGTTTCATTTAAATTAAAATGTCTAAAACCTTAGTCTTAAGAAACTTTAAACTAGTCTAACATTTTAAAAGTGGTTAACAAATTAGAAATAATCTAAAAAAGTTTCATCTTTTAAATATATAGTACAGTAACCTCTCGCTTATTTACGCACATTGTGTCCACAGAAAAATGCGTAAAGATACGAGAGATCGTAAAGATACGAGAGGTACCAAATATACTTACTACAATGACTGTTTTTTGAAATTGCTTCTAGTTAAAAGCAGACTGGGGACTTTTCCACTTTTAACAATTTGTTTACTTTGTTTATAAATATGAAAACAAAAGATAAAACTATACATCTATTAAAAAAATGATTTAAACAAATATAAAACAATAATATTTGTAGGAAAACTTTACTAATTTTAATATTAAGTAGATTTTATCTTTATTTATATGTTAATTATTTGATACTTAACATTTATATTCTATTGTACTTCGGCAAATTCAATTTATAATTACGCATTTGTTTACAATTAAGAAATTGTGTGATGTCTATATTAAAATTTGTTTCTATAGTCTTTTACAAAAATATGCATTTGGTGCTGTAATGGATTTCTTCTTTTGAACAAAAATATATAAGATATAAGAAAATGTTTAATAGAAATGGTTTATGTTACTACAACTTTTTTAATTTGACCTTTGTCCACATAAGGATAAACTTAAATTTAATCTCTTATTGTTAACAAAGTTTCTGGTATACTGAGGTATAACTAAATGTTCATCAATTAGTCAAGGACATAAGTTTACAAAGTCTTAAGATATAGAGAGGTGAGATAGTATTTAACAACATATTTTAAATTAAAAATATACAACAAACCTAACTTGTGCAATACTAAAACAAACTAAAATTTTTATTTTTTGAATTTTTAAGAATTCTAAAGTGCGTAACTAAACGAGAGTGCGTAACGTCACGAGTGCGTAAAGATGCGAGAGGTTACTGTATATGAAGCTTTTTATACAAGACTGATAAAGTAAACTTTACTTTATACTTACTGAAGTGAGAAGGACAAAGAACGTACATTACACTGAATCAAAAGCATTAGAATAAATAAAGATAAAAGCTGCTTTATGCAAATAAAAAACTAGTCCTATATGTACAAAAAAACGTTTTTTTAATTTTTTAGCAAAACCAATGAATAAACATATTAATTGTTAGTTTTATTGCATCAGATATAAATAGAAAAATTAGTTTAACTACAATTTAAGTATTAATTCTAAAAAATAAAGTACTATTAATAAGTTTTGTTAATTAAGATTTAATGTGTCAAAATTATCGGCTTGTAGTACACAACTTTGTAAAATGTGAATGATGTTTTTTTGTATAAAAGTCTGTACCTTTTATTTTTTGTGTTATAGAAATATGTTACAAGAAATTTAAAACATTCAAGAACTCTTCATTTTTTAATTCACTTCATACAATCAGCAAAATTGGTTATAATAAAATAATTTCAAGTATATTTGGAAAATTTATAAACGTAGGTGTTAAGCAAATATTGTAAATGTAAATCAGTTTATAAAAAAATAGTAAAGTTTGTTTGATATTTGCTACTTTTATTATTACCTAGGCAAGAAATAATAAAGTCTTTTTTAATACTTTTTAGTTGTACTATTGTTTTATTAGTTTAACAATGACCTTTCTAATATTACTTTTAAAATTTTAACAAAAATTACTTTATCACATACAAGTTTATTTGAACTTTGAATATCAGGACGAAAAGTACATATTTTGCGGAGTTTGTACAATTTAAAATATCACACGCATTTCTGGATTCTAATTTTCCGAAAAAAAAACTTTATAAACTTATCTACTATAAATATTGAAATACAAAAACTATTTAATGTACATAAACATCATTATTGTTGTGTTTTTATAAACAAAACTGTTTTCATTCAACACTAAGCTAAAATTCATTTTAATAACGTCATAAGATATTACTTAACTTTGAATTTACTTTCTAATTTAGTGTTTTGAAGTTTACAAATAAATAAAATAGATTATAATGTACCATGTAATTAACTTTTCCGTTTCTACATGTAAGTTAATTTTATTAACAGTATTATTAAACTTAAACCTTAAATACATTTTCATCAAGTTTAAACTATAATTTTAGTTTTATAAAGTTTTTTTTCACTAAATTTTTTTTTGAAAGTTAAATTTTCTATAAAGTTTAGTTTTGAACTGCGTATAATTTCGCACTGTAGAATTTTTTAGTTTAAGTTTACTCCATTAGAAGTTAAACATCAAATATAAACTAATTTAACTTTGTATTGATTTGTTTTATTCAATTAAACTTTTAACCTATACGTTGTAACATTTTGTTTTGTTGTCTTCCGTATGCTTTTATAGACAAATATTTTTTTAGGTTTTTTAAGTAACTGAGTACTGACGGTCCTCATAAATTTCTGTGAGAGTAAAAGACTGTTTCACTAAAGTCTGACAAAAAAGTCTCAAAAAAAGTACAATAACAAACCATTAAAAATATATATTATTATACAAAGAGCCAAGCTTTTAACAAAAAACGTTTTTTTGTTGTTTTAAAAATGTATGTTTTTAGCATAAAAGTACATTACGGGCCATTGCTTACCACCGCTTGGAGTAAACTGTTAATTTAAGCAAAAAATCTATTACCATACTTAATCTAACTAACATCAAAAAAAAAAACATAAATAAAGTTAAATAGTAGTTTAAATCAATGGAAAAACACATGCAAGCTATTAAATTGGTTAAAGATTCATTTTCAATGAGCATTATTTAAACATTTTACATACTAAGTATTTATAACGGTATATAAACAAAAGTTAATAGGCACACCTAAAGAAAAACTAGCTCGACTTTTGAAATTTTTTGTTAAAACATTTTAATTTAAAAGTTGTTTTAAGCCATATCTTATTTGTGGGTAGGTGTCAAACTTGCATGAGCGTAAAAAATTGCACAAGGGGACAAAATTGCATGAGGGAAAAAAATTGCACAAAGATATTTTTACACGAAGACACCTTTACACGGGTTGAAGTTTTATATATATTTATATTCTTTAATTTAAATTTTTATTTTTTTATTAATTTTACTTTATTTTTATACCATTAATACTCTTCCTAATCCTTACCCTGGGTCGGTAACTTTTTTTTTCCTTTTTTTCTATCAATTTATCTTTTTTTTTTTTTTCTGTAAATTTTTTATATTAGATTTATTCATTTACACAAAGGCAACGACGTTTCACCCCTAAAGGATCTTCAGGCCTGCAAAATAAATTCAGGGCTGTAAATTTTTTTATAATTTTTTTTCCTGTTTTTTTTTACTCTCGTACATAAATGACCCACCGTACAAAACTGTCATTCGTGCAAATTTGTTTTCGTGCAATTTTGTCTACGTGAAATTTTGACCCGTTCCTCTTTTATGTAGTTGGAATGAAAAAAAAATTAAGTCTTTTATTAATCAAAAAAAGTTTAATGTTTGGAAAGTACATTACAGTTAAACGTTTTAAAAGCTTATTTTATAACTCAAAACACTGTGCATAAAAAAGTAAACATCATATAAATTTTTTAATATGGGATAATTTTGTAATTGATTTGACTCTATTGTTGTTCGTTTATGTCAGCTGAGCGGTTTACAGTTTTCATATCTTTTCAGGAAAATTACTTAATAAAAACTTTAAAGCTGAATATAATAAAAACGGTTAAAGTCTCAAACTCAATATGAACAAAGTTATAATACCAAAATAATTTTTTCAACTGACAGTGTAACTTAATTAATTACTATCGAAAGTTTTGATTTGAGTTTTAAGGATGTCGTTGATGTGAAAATTAAAATACTAATTGAGAAAAGTAAAAGAGTTGAAAAGTTCATCATTCGAGATTTTTATTAAACACTATATAAGTAAAAACTTATGCACTAATTTTCTTAGAATTTTAGACCAAAAATTATAAATAACTTATCCCTCCTAAACAATTATAGTATCAATGTAAATTATTTAAATTTTTAAAATAGTTACTTAGATATTTTTAATGCTGAATGGTATCCCTATACACAACAAAAGAGGAAAAAGTACCCTTTACTTATTTTTAACCAATATACTATTTTAAATTATTATAATTGTATCAAATTAGCTGAACTTAGATTCTATTAATGAATATAAATTTATTGTGTTCTAAAAGTGAAATAAGATTTTTTTAAATTTAGTTTATATTACTAAATTTGTTGTATTTTGATTAAATTTCTTGATAAGGAAAAATAAATTTTATGGGTGGGCATGATTGTATGTTTGCTGTTTTTTATTAAAGTCCTGGACAAGACATTAAAATGTATTCTGTGGTGTGCAACTAAATGACCAAAAGTTTTTTTGTGCATCAAGTCTTAGGACCAAATATTTTGAGCATATTTTTTTTTGTATTTCAATAAACTATATATCAATTAACTATATTTTGTTTGTAAATTTTTTTTTTTCCATAAATTTAATACTTTTCTTTACTTGCTTTATAATATAGTTTGTTTTACATGTATATTTTCAGAAGCTTAAATTTTGTTTAATAAGTTTTATTTATTTTCCTTAGTAATATTACAGTAAAATAGTTGTTTAACAGCTTTTAAGATAGTTGTAAAAGCTTAATGTATTTATCATGTTACTAGTTTCATGTGCTTATTTAACAACTGATTGTGAGTTAACTCTAGGGACAATGATCACATATTGGGTTTTTGGTGTGAATTTTATTTTTGTAATGCAGGTGAACACTTGCCAAGGGATGTGAGCTTTATATCAAAGTATAGAAATCACTAAAAATCTATCTCCTCCTACGTTTTTTGAGATAACTACCTCAAATTTTCAGGAAACGTTCCTTGCAATATTTAGAAAATTCTGTCGGAACAGAATTTAAAAAAATAAAAATTAAAAATTTTATAACAAAAAAACAAAAAAAAAAACTCTTTTTTTTGTTTGTTTTTTATATAAAATTTTTTTTTTTTTTTTTTTTCAAAATTCCTTCCTACAGAATTTTTTAAATATATCAAGGAACATTTCCTAAAAGTTTGAGGTGGTTAACTCAAAAAACGTAGGAGAAGATAGATTTTTAGTAAAATAGTCTATTTTTACCGTTTTAGTTTGCGCCTCCCATAAGGATCCTATTGTTGCCTCCGACTTTGACCGTCTATATCTCAAAAATTATTTGGAATTTTTAAATCTGTAAAAAGCATCTTGTAGCTTAGTAAAAACTATATAAAATAAGATCAAAAACCAAAAAAGGGTGTTTACCCCCCTATGCTCTTAATGTTTACAAAATATAAATGAAATGTAGCCCACACAAGGTTGAAATTGTGCCCACACCATGTAAATCTAGCTTGCAAGCATGTAATTCATTTGAAACTGCAGTAGATATTCTGGGGTTTGTAATGAAAAGCTAAAAAAAAGGTTTTATAGTTATTTGTATAAATAAATTTCAGATATTTGAGTAATTTTTATGAATTAAATGAAATTAAAATACTTGTTAAGGATTAAATTTTTACACATCTTAGCCGCTGACTGAAATCAGTGCTAACCCTACCCTGTAAGATACATACTTTAATGATATATACTATACATAATTGCCTTTAGATACAATAAAATACTTTGAATAGAACAAAAAAATCAATTAAATTTGAGATATAGCAGGGCAAAGTTTACTTAAAACCTGAAGTTTGAAAATTTAGTCAAAAGAAAAACATGAAGTTTTGAACAAAAAAAAAAATGGAATTTTGTTTGGTTTTTATATGTGAAATTGAAGATAAGATTAGACAGGGTTGCCATACCTGGAAATACCTGGAATTTCACAATTTAGGCAAAACAAAAACTAGAAAAACCTGGTATGTTTTAAGCTTGAGTTTTTGTTACTTTTTATAAAATAGATGAAATTAAAATAATAATAACAAATTATACGGTATCCTTCTTTTATTACACTAACATATGTTTCTGTGTGTTAACGTATTAACACACTTCAACAGAGCTCTATAAAAAATAAATACATTTAAGGAAATAATATAAGCTAAAGTAAGTATATATATGTGTCCATTAAAAATAATTGCTATATATTTTTTTAGGTTAATGGTTAATAATAGATAAAATACTTAATGTTAAATCCAGCTGTTGTGAAAATATATTATATTTGTAATTGTTAAGTCTAAACTAAATAAATTAAAGTAAAAGTACAAAAAAAAATCACAAATCATAATATAAACTACTTACATGAAAATGAAATAAGTACTAATTCTAAATATTTACTGGTTACTAATCATTGAAAAAGATTTAATTCTAAATATAAAAATTAAAGTACTTATATTTTTTATGACTTATAAATCTGTAGTTTTAGCTAACGTTGTTGTTATGGAAACAGTAATGTTTTAACATTAACTTTTTGTTGATATTGTCGTGAATGGAAGTCATTAGGAAGGTAATAAAAGCATTACTTTGTACTTGTAACAAAAATATTAAAATTTTTTTATAGAAAAATATGAAGTGAACACAAAACTCTACAAATTTTTTACAAAGAATATAGTAAACTAAACAATGTACACTTTGTATGTTGTCAGGCTTCTATTTTAGCACAAGATGAATTTAATATACTTCAGACAAATTAATTTTTTTCTTCAAATAAAAAAAAAGTTTTATAAAGCTTGAAAATATGATTTAGATTAGTTACAAAGAGAAAAAGAATACTAGAATTAAAATAAAAAATTACAAACTGTTCCTGTTTTATTTACTCAAGTATGTAAATAATTTTTTTTTCTTAATTACATGACAATTCAAATTCTTAATAATATGTTTTAGGAGCCACATCTTAAAATGTAATTCATAGCATATAATGTCAATCTTAGGATGACTCACAATAGCTCAGGATAGTTTGAATTTTTTTAAACTACATTTGAGTCAGGTTATTTTAGTATTTTTATAATTAACTTAAAATAGTAGTTTTAAGATTTAAAAAAATCTCAGGCCTATTTTTTCCAGTTCTTAAATAATGTTTAGTTATCAATATTTTGCTATTTTAATATCAGTTTTTTTTAAGAAATTGATTTTTTTTTGAATAGTTTATTTATTTTTTCAGTCTTGTGGTTATCTCTTCATTACTTAAAAATAACATTGTTAATTTTTGTTATATTTCTAAAAAAAAAGCAACATGATTTCTGCTATATATAAAATTATCCCCAAGTATTTTTAAAAGTCTTAGTTGATTTAAGGCCATAGAGGATAAATTACATTTTGAGAAGTTATTTTTTACACTTGAAACTAAGATAGCAGTTATTTTTACCATTTTTTCAAGTTCAATAAAACTTTAGCCATATAAGTTATTAAAGTTGAAAAGTTTTAATAAGTTTAAATGGAAAACACAAACTAAAAAGGTGAAAGTAGAATATGTCACTAAAATCTAACTTCAGCTACAGTTTTTGGGCAATTGTTATAAAACTTACTCACTCTAATCTATACAAAAAATCAAAAAGTGCAGAAACGGATATTAATATTTCTATTAAAGACGTTTTCTAATAAAAAGTTAACAAAAAATATGTCTTTCAAAAATTGAATATAATTTTTTTGAATGCTATTCAAAAAATCAGCTGTCTACACATTGTTTGTAATATTGAGAAGAACATTTCTGAGAATTTGAAGTAGTGTGCTTGAAAAATAAAGATAAAATATTTTTTTAAGTAATGAAGTTTTATATTTGTTGTGTTTGTATCAGAAACTTTTTACAAAACTGGTTATTTCTAAAAAGTTAATAATTATTTTTGTTCTTTTAAAAAAATCTTATAGTTTTTATTATAAGCTTTCAAATAAGAGCTAATGTTAATGTAATTTTTTATAAAACAAACAGATGTTTAACTCCCCTATAGTATTAATATTTAAAGGTGGAATCTTTAAAAAAAGTATTTCTCATAAGTTTATTTAAACTTCAAAAGTAGAAGCAAATCTACACATCTTTTTTTTTAAAGAAAAAATTATTATGATTTATAAGTAGTTTTTTTTTAAAGGATTTTAAAGAACTTAGGATGACTTAGACCAGTTTAAGGTCACTCAGGATAGTTTTTTGACTCCAAGAGTGGCAACCATGAAAATTTATTTTAAAGCCTTTACTGTCTTTCCCAGTATACTTTTAAACTTTATAAATTGTAAGTACTTTGCATTTGTACGTGTTTTTTTTCAAACGTTTTATAAATGTATCTAATAAATTTAATTTTGAAAGTTTAAAACATTTTTTTGCAGAATCTGTTATTGTTGTTTGTAAAAAAATTTAATGTTAAGCTTTGTATAAAAAATTGTAAAAAATGAATGAAAAACCAGAAAGATCACTTGTAAATGAAGGTAATGTCAACTACAATAACAATATAGTACTCAGTAAAACTCCAAGAGCTGTACCTGTAGTGGTTCATAAAAATGGGGAATTTATTTATGATGAACAAGCGCTTAAAGACATCATACAAATGAACAATGTTGAAAATCTACCATTAAGTGTGATTTCTATAGCTGGGGCATTTAGAAAAGGCAAATCATTTTTTCTAAACATGCTTTTAAGATATCTAAATTCAAAGGATAAAGATAATTGGCTGTACAATGAAAATAAAGTTTTAAAAGGATTCTCTTGGAGAGGAGGGTCTGAACCTGAAACAAAGGGTATTTTGGTTTGGAACCAAGTGTTTAAAACAAAATGTTCAGATGGTAAAGAAGTTGCAGTTATGATCATTGACACACAGGGTGCTTTTGATGGTGATTCAAGTGTAAAGGAGTACACAACTATTTTTGCCTTAAGTACATTGCTAAGTTCAATCCAGATTTTCAATCTTTCCCAGCACATTCAAGAAGATGATTTTCAGAATTTAGAACTATTTTTAGAGTATGGTAAACTAGCCACACAAGATAGCAGTTTTAAACCTTTTCAATCTCTTATGTTTCTCATACGAGACTGGAGTTACCCATATGAACATGAGTATGGATTGAAAGGAGGTCAACAATACTTAAGGAAAAAATTATCTTTATCAAACAGACATCAACAACTGCAAGAGGTGAGAGAAAACATTTCCTCTTATTTTGAAGATATGTGCTGTTATCTTATGCCTCATCCTGGTTTAGAAGTTGCAACTAACCCTAAATTCAAAGGTGAAATCTCTGAGATTAGTACTGACTTTAATAAGCACATAAGTATACTTGTGCCCTTGATCCTTTCTTCAAAAGGTTTAATTTTGAAGAAAATTGAAGGAAACTGTATTACTGGACAAGAGTTTATTACATATTTCCAGGCTTATACTAAACTTTACAGTGGAAATGATCTCCCTGAAGCAAAAACTATTCTACAAGCCACTGTTGAAGCAAGCATATTACTAACAGTCAATAAATGTCTTGAGATTTATAAAGCAGAGATGTTGAACAATTTAAATGTAGGTGGATCTTATGTAAGTAACAAGCGTTTAGAAGCTTTTCATGATAAAAACATACAATATGCTCTAATGAAGTTTGATGGATTAAAAAAATTAGGGCCTAAAAATGTGATACAAAAGCATAGAAAAGATTTAGAGGATCAAATAGTGAGCTCTTTTGAAGATTTCAAAATAAAAAATGAAAACCATCAAGTTGTTTGCAATACTAAAACACCAATAGTTTTATTAATACTCTTTGTTTTCAGCTGGTTTTTGGGTACTTTTTGTAACATGTTCTTTTTGTACCCAGTTGCAAACATATTTACTTACATTTGCTACCTTGCTTTTACTGGACTTGTTATTTGGTCCCAGGTAAGGTTTAGTGGAGAAAATAATTTTGTTAATCAAGTTGTAGATCGCATCTGCTTAACTATTTGGAAAGAGTTTTTCACCTTTCTTGCTGAACAAGGTTATGGGTCCTTGGCAAATGTTTTACCTGTTGCAATAAATAGCTTAAACTCTCAAAATTAGTTTCTTTTCCCTTTGTATGATTATCATTGTTTTCATTATTTTGGATATGGTACTTGACTGTTTTGTGCTTTGTACTTTAACTTAAATGATTTCCACAGTTCCACTGCAGTTCTTTTTTATTTCAATAGAAGTAAGAGTAAGCGACCATGAAAAAAATATGTAATATTTATTTTTGACTGATTTGTGCAATTATTAGTTTTAAACCCTATTTTGCTATTAAAGTTTTAAATGTGCCTTGTTTTTTGTTATAACTAATTTTCAGTCATAAACTAACTCAGGTAACTTATATTTGTGTTGTTTTTGTTAAGGTGAATGATTTTTCATTTAGTTACTATATATCATAATATTATCACTCAACTACATTTCAAAACAAATTTTACTTTTTTTTTTGCGTTTGTTTTGTTTTTTGTTGTATGATAAATTTACAACAATATGTTTATACGGATAAAAGTAAACTTAGCTCTGTTTGAATTATTTTAATCATTTAATTTTTATTTTTTTACATCAGTCATTTATAAAACAACTAAAAAAAATTACTTGTGATTAAGTTTTATTATTTTCCTTAAAATTTAACATTTTTCTAACTTTTTAATTAAATTGATAATTTTATACTATAAAAAAAGTTTAGTTTTTGTTTTTAGGTAGGGTGTTGTGTTAATAAGGGAGAAAATGTATTAAAAAAACCCTTTGACTAAAACAATGTTTTTAGTTTCGAACCTTTAAAAATAATTAGTTTCTATAAAAGTACTTGATTTGAGTTTGTCTATTTTCGTATAAAATTTTCCTAGTTATAAGTAAAGCACCACATGGCCAGCCGTAGAAGCAAGCGCAAACGCAGAGGCGATAAAAATCGTTACATGAGCAATGTCAGCATATTTTCAACAATGAGCTTTGTTGGTGACGAAAGTTGCAAGTCTGTAAGGTGCGTTGTTCACCTGTTTTTACTCTGTGTAAAATGACTATCTACAGTTTAACTATTCAAAATTTAAAGTTGACCGTTTGCTAATGAAGATTTTAGAAAAACAAGTTCACTTGAATATATGATAATAAAAAAATTAAACAGTGCTCTTTCTTTATATAACTAATACATACTTATGTGTGTTAACAAGTTAACACACATTAATGGAGCTATAAAAATTTGTAGTATTTCAGAAACATGTGTTATTTAAATAAATAAAGAGAACTATTTAAATCTGTTATTATTATCCACAGTTTGTTTATACTATTTAACAGCATATCTTAATCTTTTCAATAAACACAGAATTCCTTCTGTCAAAGCAAACCAGCTTCCTCAGCACTTGTTTGATGTTTATGAAGAAGCATTCGACTTACTTGACTCTCAACAGAAGGGTGTTATTGGTGAGCACTATTTTTGATATTTTGTATAGATATATAACAAAAATATTTTATTAAGTAATACAAAATATTTTAAGCTGTGTACACTATAATCTGTATAATAAGTTTTAAATTGAAATTCTTACTAATTTTTATTTAAGAAAAAATAATATTGAACTTAATTAGATTTATTGAACTAGAAAATTAGTTTGGTTTGTAACAATTAGTTTTTAAAACGACGTTACATTTTACCAACACTTACAATATAAAAATTTTAATTTCATGCCTAATTTAAAAAATGTTACAATAGTGTTTTCTACTTGGTATAACAACAAGCAAATTAAAAATAAAGTCTTTTTTTTGTGGTATGCTGTGTTGTATTACTTCGGTTATATAACAAAATTAAAGCATTTAATTTATTTTATTTATATATTACAGTTCTTATTGCTTTTTAGATATTAATAAACTATTTTGATGCAATCTACAATAATTAAATTTCTATATAGTACTATCTAGTTAAAATTTTTTTTTCAAAGTTATTGTTCAAAGCTAATAAAACTTATTTAGAAAAGTTAGTTTTTATTTATAATCTTAAGTACTGTAGTTAGTATCTTTATTTTGTAGTTTTTATGTTTTTTGTTTTAATTAAAACATTTTTTTTTGTTTATTGTTAATTCGATACTATCAGAAGTCTTTGGCTTTAATTTTATACTAGTTATCTTAAATAAAAATATTTTTAAATAAAAGATTAATTACAAAATAATTTTTTTTTTTTTCATCATTAAATTATACTTGCCTAAACTCAATCGTAGTTTAGGTATTTAGTTTGTTTGTATTGTTAGCTAAATAATAATTTTAAGTTTAACAACCACCACTTAAGTTTACTGTGAAGACTATTGTAGTGGAATTGTGATGTGTAAAATAGTGTGCGCGGGAAGGTCCTAGTGCTAACTGAACACGTTTAATTAAGAACCACTGGTTCACACTTATTATAAAGCTCATTAGTATTTCAGATTATAACAATGTTAGTGTCTGTTGATTCGGAATTATTTTTAGCTTCAAAAACAGCAATTTAGAATTTTATTATCCAATCCTAATTGGTGCCTCAAACCAGTACCCTGCAGTGTTAGCTTTCATAGCAAATATTTCAGTTATTTACTGGTATTTATTATTTTCTGAATTTTCTTGTAAACTCAGGCTAGCTGTAAGCCTCAAAATTTGGCAAAGCGTACTAACTTGTGTTAATTAAATCTTTGAACAACCTTTATATTTATTAGTCTATTCTTTACGAAATGCACTTGTTTTAATTTGTTGCTTCAATATGATTAATCTGCTTTAGTTTAGTTTAAGTTTAGTTTTTAAAATATTAACTTTGCAATTGATTCACTCAAAAACTTCATCAAGATTTGGAAAAGGTAATTCCAATTTTTAATAGCTCAAATTCACTTTATTAAGTTTAACCGAAAGAGCTAGTAATTAAGTAATCTACAGTATACTCAACCCATCATACACGTAATTTTTCAGGAGCAGCCGAAGTTGGCACTGTGATGAGGTCCATGGGGAGGGACCCGACCGAGGAAGAAATTCTGGCCACCATCGAGATTGTCGACAAGAGCGGAACGAAAAAGCTCAACTTCAACGATTTCCTTACCCTGCTCGCCTACATAAGTCAGGTGAGTGAACACAGAACCGCTTTGTTTTAACTTTTTTAATGTTATGTATTTTAGTCTAAGAAGAAAAAGTGGACAAGTTTCAATCGTTAAAGAATTAAGTAACAACTTGCGTTTTTTTTTAAATATTATAAGTATGTTTATTTTATAAAAGTAGTTTTTATAATTTACATTGTATTATACTTCACTGGTTATTCCATTTAAACATTTATATTCTTAATTAGTATGGTTCAACACACCTTATTTAATACGAACCGATGTTGTTTTTTGACATACCTGTACATAAATAAAATAGTAAAAATTAATGCTTTTAAATTTCAATAATTAATTTGATTTCCGAGAAAATAATTGTTTTTAATATCAATTATTTATTAAAAAATAAATTGTGATACTGCACAAATTATTGGAATTTTTGTTTTATGTTTGTACGGTCTTGTTTTTGTTTTAATAAAATATACAAGTTCATTATAAAACACTTAAATATGTTAATTATTTTAAATACGTTTTATCTTAAAAATTTGTATATAAATTTTAATTACTTTATGGAAAGTTGTAAAATTATATTGTAAATCACATTCAAAAACATTTACAAAAAAGTTTAAATAATTGCAATCATGTTGTAAGTTTTTGAATACTTAAAAGATTATGCAAGCTAGTAGTTCAAACCACAATTACCACAATAAAATTATAATGTTTTAAAAAATACATTCCTTTAAAACTTGACTTTTTTATAAAATAAAAAACTTGTTTTACCTCTTCTTTTTAGCAGAGCGTAATTATTTTTGATTATTGAATTTTTATTAATTTAAAGCTGCTTAAAGTTTTATTTACTATTTAAAGGAGGAAGAAAGCGAATGTGAGTGGAAAACAGTTTTTGATCAATTCGATCAAGATGGTTCGTGTTTTGTTGTTATTTTTTAATTAAATTAAGCTAGTACTTAGTTTTACTTTTTAACGGTGTAAAAAATATAAGGTTATTTGTGAGTGTATAAACTTTATGAAGTTTTTTATTTTGCGGTTATGGAATTCACAATACAGTAGCCTGCTGCATGAGTACGCACTTTGAACACAAGAAGAGTACTCAACCGGCAGTGCTGCTCAAGCAGCAGGTTACTGTATTCAAATAAATTAAATATGAATTTTAACAAATTCAAAAAATAAAAAAAGTTTCAATAACTGCTGTAACCAATAGTAAACTCGAATAAAATTTAAACCATTAGAAAAATGTTCATGCAAACTTCAACCAGTAGGAAAATGTTAATATAAAATTCAACCAATAGGAGACGGTTACATCGACGCTGCGGACTTGCGGGCGACGCTGACGCAGCTGAGGGTGAAGTTCACCGAGACGGACGTGCAGGAGATGATCAGCGAATTTACCGGGACGGACAAGGGGGTCAGCTGGAACGATTTCATGAGCATCGTGGGCAGGCAGCAGGAGTGATTCGGTGGAATTTCGCGCGAGTTGCAGAAAGCAGTACTAACAAACCGGTTTTCTAGATTTACTTGATCAAAAGGTCGGTTCAGGGATTTTTTGAAAACTTTTTTGTGAAAAATTATGATAGGAGTACAACAGGAAATGTTTGTGGTTATTAACTCGATATGTTGTTTGAAAATTGTTTTACTAACATTTTTGGTAAAAGCTTTTGTGTTTAGTTTTTAATATTTTATATGATTTTTTTTGTTAAGAAGTTTAATATTTGTTATATTAAATTAATTACATATTAAAATTTTAATTTTATTATGCTTTATAAAAATATTAAAAAAAAATTGTAAAAGTTTCAGACCTTTAAATTCTTTTGTTACTAAAAATATTTTATTTATATGAAACACAGTAACTTAGTTTTATTATTTGTAATTTATTTAGTTTATTACGTGAAAGTGGGATTATTTAAGAAATTCTTAAAATAAATTTGTCAAGTTAACATCTGTAAGTTTCAAAGTTTTATAATTTACAATAAGCAAGTTTTTAAAATGAGTTTTTTAAGAGAGTATTGAGATATTTTTGTTTAATTTTACTTTACCTTGTTTTGTGTTACCAAAATCTTTACAGTATCATTAAAAACGTTTTTCTATTGTTTGCAGATGTATTAAATTTGTTTTGTTTACATATTTTCTAATAATTATGCTATGTTACACTTAATCTGACTACGAACATATGTTTTTTTTTGTATATAAAAAGATTAATACCAAAAGACAATTAATTATTATTTTGTGCAGTTAGCTGATGTATTCATATTTTCACTCAACACTATATACTTTCAAAAGTTTACTGCTCATTGTTTTCAAAGTATTTGAGATTAATTTTTTACAGTTTTTTGAAATGATTTTTATTTTTTTTACTATCATGAAAAAATCCATATCTTGTTCAACTATATACTATTAAATTTAAAATTCATCAGTTTTTATCTACTAAAGTTTGGACTATGTTTTGTTTTTACATTTATGTTTAAGAATTTGTACAGTACTTTTTACTAACAGTTTATGTTGTTGTAAAGAATAACTTTACAAATAGTTCACTAAAAGTTTTTTATTTGCTCACCTATACAAAAATATAATTAGTTTTTGTGAAGTATGTTTTCAAGCTGTGTTATTAAAAAAGTCATGTAAAGTTGTCATTATTACTGTATCTTTTTTTTTAAATTACATTTTTAACAAATTATACAACTTTGTTAGAACAATTTAGAATATTATATGAAATATCATGATTATGTTAGAAAATGAAAAAGAAATGTTAAAAGTCTGTATCTATACGAATTAGGTCTTTTTATATAGTTTGTTGAACGAAAAAAAATACGCTCAAAATGTTTGGTCCTAGGATTAGTGCACGAAAAAACTTTTCGGTTATCGAGTCGCACACCACGGATACCTTTTAACGTCTTGTCCAGAACAAGTGTTTAAATTTAACAATAGTTTTTACCAGCTAGCTTTAATGATTACTTTGAAAGTGTTAAAATAATCCTTAATTATCATACGAGATCTTCAGAAACAATTTTTTCCTACCTAGATTCAACTACAAGAGTGGTCACAAATTGCTACCTTACCAAGGTAATAAACTAAGGACTGAGCTACTATTATAGTTTAGAAATCTAAGTCATTTGTAAATTTCCAGGATGAACTTAAAATTTATTGATTAAATAATGGTTATCAAGGTCATAGGCAGGGTTGACACGCGGTCAGGGAATTAGGAAAAGTCAGGAAAAACTAAAAAAAATGACAAAAGTCAGGAGAAGTCAGAAAAAAATGGGGGTTTAAAAAAAAAAGTCAGGAATAGTCAGGAAATTTGACAAAATTAAAAAAATAGGTAAAATTTGTCAGATTAGTTTACAAAATTCCTTATTTTCAAAAGCCTTCAAGTAGTAAAAAATTAATTAAAAATCCTTTAAAGTCAGACTAAAATCGCAAATTTTTTCTAGAAATTTACAAAATTATTTAATTTCCAATGTCTTCATCTGGTATAAATTAATAAAATATCCTTTGTAAAACTGCAACATTTTTCTGTTAACATATTAACAACTACCCTACTTGAACAAGTAGTTTTTTTATGCTCTTTAGTATTGATGATCTGTGGCAAGAACATTTCCATAGTGAAACTGTGATATATACACAGAAATTTCTTGCACTTCTTTAGTTATGTGGTATCTATTATGCAGCCTTTTTTGATATTGTACCAGAGTACCCAGCCTGTTGTTGCCTTTATGCGTGAGGACATTTCGTGCTCGGTAATTAGATTGCTGTGTATCATTATGAAAAACGTAATTATTACGAAACTCAGCTTATGCAGTTATTCAAGGTTGAATTAAATGATCAAAGCTTCCCTAAAACCCTTCCCTTGATTCTTGAACCTTCCCTTGATCTTGTGCTGCAACCAATTTGCTTGCAAATTTGATAAAAAAGACCTAGTTGAGGAACAAAAGGTCTTAAATTTCAACAAAGAATGTAGATTATTTGTTATAAAAGCTGTTGAAAATCTCTTGAGCATAATGGCTATTGGAAGTACATTTGTAAAATATATGTTATGCCTAAATCCGCATAGCCTTGAAACATTAGGAGTCACAATTGTTGTTAAGCGTTTTGCCAACATTGTGCACTCCTTAACATAGTAAAAATTTGCTCCTACTCTGAAGGTGATATTAGCATTGAACAATTTAGAACTGTGGTAAATTGTCCAATGAATGCATTAAAGTTCAAGAGCTTCAAGTAAAAAGAAGATTGTTTGGACCAGTTCTATTTTAAAACATTAAAATTGCCTGCCAAGTCTTCTCGGAAAGTTGATGCAACCATTATTTGTGTTACACAATGACCAGGCTGAGATTGAACTAGGGTTGAGTATTAACAAAGCTCTGCTTGAAAACAGTATGAAATAAGAACCTATTATGTCCAGAAGAAGACTTAAAAATTATATGTATGCATACAAACTAGAACTGTATCAAGTTAGAAAATACATGTGTTTTGCTGATAGAGCTGTTAATGCAAGTACATCAATCATACACAGATGGTTAAAGTGATGTAATGGAAGTATGATGAATGAATTCATTAAAAAAACTGCTGTTTTAACCTATATAAGAATGAGATTGCAAGATTTATATAGTTTCAAGTGTTTGATTATGTATTTTAGAATAAGTTTAACTTAAGAGTTTAGATTTAGAAAAGTCAGGAAAAAGTAAGGAAATTTTTCTCAACTTGATCTGTGGCAACCATGCATAGGTAACCATTGCTACTTGTTTATTTACTTTTGTTTAAATAGTTACTTATAACTGACATCTAATACCCAAAAACTTTAGTTCAAGAATTGATTTGTTTGGTTACAATAACAGTGGCTCAATCTAAATTGCAGCATTTTATATCTGGAAATTCTTTAGAGTTTAGACTATTTATTAGGAGTACTACTTTGAACTGACTTTAAATATTTACAAACTTCTTAATATAAATCTATATATATATATATATATTTCTCTAGTATGCCCATGTGAAAATTTGGTGATAGATGCAGTTTTTAACAGAGAGTTAAGTATATTAATAAATGGTAATCTGAGATTACTGTCTTAAGTTAACTTGAAACAAATTAATCTAATTTTTTGAGGAAACCTAAAAATATTTTTGTTTTAATGTTTACAAATGTTATTCGAATCTTTATAGTCACATAATTTTGGCTGAGAAAATTAATCAAAAAAAAGTTTTAATAGGAGATTTTTTTTTGTTTATGTTATTCATTGTTATTGTTTTTTTCTCATTAAATGCATAGTGTGTAAATATTGCCGTACTTAACTTTATATCATTATTTATAAAATTTAAGTTAAATTTATAACTAAAGTCACTTATTTTAAAAGTAATAAATATTATATTTTTTGCCTGTTTATATAAATATAAACTTGCTTAAGTATTTCAATCAACTACTTAAAAAAAAAACTAAACTTATAGCATAAACTACTGATAAATTTCAACGTAAAAGTAATTCAGCTTATTACAATTCTACGTTCTTTGAAAAAGTTGTGACCTATATTTCAAGTATCTTTATGTCTGCTCTTAGTATTGTTTATCTAGTAATAAATTAAGTTAAAGTTAATTTCTAGTCTAAAAATCTAAAAATGTGTCCTCTACTTTTATTTTCATTCTTTTAAGTTTAGGCTTAGACTGTATTCACATTTTTATTTTATAGATTTTGAGTACATTATGAATAAAACTTTTTTAAGTAAACACAAAACTTATTTTCGTTTGATTTTCCTTTCAACTTTCTTTTGTTTGATTGTTTTATTTCTTAAGGTTTAAAAGTTTAGATTTAAAAAATCAATTTATATAGCTGGTAAGAAATTGTAAAATCATGTGGTGTACAACTCGATAACCCAAAAATTTTTTTTGTACACCAGGTCCTTAGACCAAACTTTTTGAGCGCTTTTTTATCGTTCAATAAACATTACGTATATCACAATTAAATTTTAATTTAAATCTCTTTAAGCTGACATCAAATAGTGCACATAAAAATGTTAGAATTTTATTAATTTTTACATTTAACATTCATTATGTAAAAATTTAGGAAAAAAGAACAATCAAATCTATCAAAATATATAAAGTTACTGATTAGATTAGACAAAAATTTTAGTGTATAATCTAAGCTTCGTTTTTTTTTTCTTTTCCCTCTTTTTTTAGGGCTTGTACAGGAAACCAGTCAAAAATGCCCCTGGTCTTATTTGTGTAAAGCTTTTAAGTGCAGTTTTATGACTTTTTGATCTTAAACAAGTTTCTTATGTTCTAAACAGTATAATCTTGAAAAAAAAAATACAATGAAAATGATATATGTACATACACTGTACATTGCAACATTGTTTGAGATACTTTTATTAAACTTTTGCGCAAGTTTATAAAAAAGTGTTTTACTTGGTAACTTACCTTCTACTATCTGTACTTAAAGTTTAATATTAGAATAGTTACTACATTTTCGTTGATACAGTATGAATCATTATTTTTAGAATGTTGAAAATAAAAAGTTAGACACTATATTAATATATTTTGTCATGTATTATAAAAATTTATCACTTTTACCGTAAAAAGCTGCATTATATTAATTTTGTACCCATTTTAAAGATAACCGTTTACTAAACCTCTTAAGTGCAAAAAAAATTGTTTTAAAGACATTTTAGTGGTAAGTTTGCTAATAAGTCGCATTTTTCTAAAGTAAGTAACTACTTTAAAAAATTCTATTTTTTAAACTTTCTTACATTTCTTGTTTATTAAATTATATTTAAAGCTAAAGTTTTTTTCTAACAAAAGCAATTTCTACTAGTATTTTAATATGATACGTTTTAAACGTCATGCACAAACTTTTTTATGTATAAAGCTAAAAAAATACCTATAAGACTTAAAAAAGACCTTCCCACTGTAAAAAACAAGCTAATAATGTGAAAAATCTTTTTTTAATAAATACTCGAATGCAACATAAACAATAAAAAGCATTAGATTCGATTTAAAATTTAAATAATATTTTTTATTTACTACCTCTTAAACCTAATTTGTAAAAATATCTCGTTTTTTTATCAATCAACTTCAAAACTTTTAACGTTTATTCTATACTTTCGAATACTAAACTTTTTAGAAACGATAAAGAACTAAGTTTAGATATCCAACTTATGAATTACAGAGCTTTTAATTAAAAAATCAAATTATTATGGGTAATTTTAACATTATATAAATAAAACTTATAGTCGTTGCTTAAGTAATTAATTTTAGTAGAAAGTAGTTAAAAAATTTAAGTTTAGACAATAAAAAATACAGTTTCAAAAGGTTAGTACTAAAAATAATTGCTTTAATTATAATAAAACTACACCATTTCATTAATAAAATGCTATTTTTATGTTCAAAAATATCAAAAAAACTAAGAAAATAAAACAGTTATTATACTTTGAAATATTTATTAAAAGTTCTAACTTGATAGTTAAGCTGTTCTATAGAATTTTATAAAAAAAAAAAAAGCATATATATAGCCGTATGTAATATGCTTTTTCGATTTCAAATTAGTTTGTTACAATAAGTAAAATAAAAAAACTTCATACTTTTATTCATACTTTATGCCTATTAGAATGTAACGTACTTAAACTTTAATTGTTAAGCTTAATACATACTTTAATTGATGTTATTATAACAATTTTAAGTTAAAAAAAATAATTTTATAAGCTATCAGTAAATTTGATTAGAACAGTTAAATTTAGACGTACAATATAGTACATTTTGATAAAGATTACTTAGGTTTTATGATACTGATTTTGAAAAATAATTTTAAAACATAAAAATATATATTTTAAATATATAAGTTATATATTATATATAAGTTATATATATAAGTTATAAATATATATACCTATAAGACTTAAAAAAGACCTTCCCACTGTAAAAAACAAGCTAATAATGTGAAAAATCTTTTTTAAAATAAATACTCGAATGCAACATAAACAATGAAGTGCATATAAATATATAAATAAGTTTTAAGTATATATATTTTGAAAATAAACAATCAACAAGTTGGATACAAAAACTTTAAAGTTTATTTTTAAGTAAAACGCTAACAAAAAACAAGACATTATAATAAGTTTTAACTTTTATTTAGTCTGACATAAAATACACATTATTTTATATTACTTGTAGCTTTATAAAAAAGTTAACTTAAAAAAAAACTTTTGTTTAATTATTATACTGCTAACGAAAACACAGTAATATATGTAAAAAAAAACTGTTTAGCTAATTATTTTAACTTATAAGTCGTGGACAAGACCTATTTATCCTTTTGTGTGCGACTCGATAACCGAAAGGTTTTTTCGTGCATCATGTCCTGGATCAAATATTTTGAGCGCTTTTTGTGTCGCTCAATAAACTATATATGATATTAACAAATTAAATATAGTTTCTCTTAATAACACGATTCGCATTTTGCACACCTATTTTAGCTTTAAACTGACATTGTGTTTTTAAGACCTGCAACTTTTTTTTTTTAATTTTTCAATGAAACATTCTCACTTTTTATTGATCAATATGAATTAATCAAAAATTTTGAAATTCTGACGTAACATTTTCATTAAAATTTAATCCTATTTTATTATCAGTTAGAACTTGATAAAATACCCATCGAAGAACAATATGATATGATAAAGAAATACAATTTACACATACTTTACTACAATAACTTAAGTCTACTCATGGTTAGTTAATTTTTTTATTGTTAATGTAAGTTTTATATCTGTTTATCATAAATGCTAATATATTAGTATATAACAAAATGTTTGTTCAAAAAGAAACATTCAATTAGTAAAATATATTTTTTGTTTAGATATAATCAAATATAAATGACATAAAAAAAAGCCCCAAAAATATCTTAACTAGTAAATCTTCTTCTAAAGAATAAGAAACTTTATTTTTAACTTAAACTAAAATTTTCATTTTTACACAAAATTTAAAACACATATAGAATGTTTTACTAGCTATGTTTTTAATTAAAAGTTTTTTTTTGTTCCAAAAATTTTTTGGCTCTTAAGTAAAAGTTTTGTGTTTGAACTATTAGTAATTGTTTAGTTACATAAATAATTAAATTAAATTTTGATGTTTATAATTTTCAAAAAGTTTCAAGTACAGTAACCTATCGCTTATTTACGCACATTGTGTCCACAGAAAAAGTGCGTAAAGATATGAGAGATCGTAAAGAAACGAGAGGTACCAAATATGCACACTATAATGGCTGTTTTTTTAATATTGCCTCTAGTTAAAACCAGACTGGGCACTTTCCCTATTTTAACTATTTGTTTACTTTGTTTTTTAAATGTGAAAACAACAGGTAAAACTAGACATATATTAAAAAAAAGGATTTGAATTTCTATAATATAATGTAACGTTTAGAAATAGTTTTACTATTTTAATAATAAGTAGAAATTATCTTTATCTTTATTTATATGTGACATTTATATTCTATTCTACTTGGCAAATTCAATTTCTAATTAAGCATTTTTTTCGAATTATAAAATGGTGTTTTTTAATATATAGGGCAAGACTGCTGTATTATTTCTTTGTGTTTTAAACTCTCGTTATTTCATTATACTTTCGTTATTAAACACAGCCATATTTATTTCAGAATTTTGATTTAATTTCTTATTGTTAACAAAATGTCTGATATACTGAGGTATAATTAAATGTTTATCAATTAGTCAAGGAACATAAATTTACAAATTCTAAAGATATAGAGAGGTGTGTTAGAATTCAAAAACATATTTTAATTTAAAAATATACATCAAACCTAATTTGTGCAATATTAACAAAATTAAATTTTTTGTTTTTTGAATTTTATAGAATTCTGAAATGCGTAACTTAACGAGAGTGCGTAACGTCACGAGTGCGTAAAGATCCGAGAGGTTACTGTACAATTGCATGATGAAAAAATTGTTAACAACCAAAACTCTTTCTTGTTTTTAAGCAAGAGAGTTTAAGTTTTTTGCAATAGTTTTATAAAAAAAATTGTTGTATTCTAGATTTGAGTTATAAAATCATTACATATGTCTACTTTAGACAAAATGTAATAAAAGGTAGGGTATCAAACAGAGAATAAAAATAAATGTAGAACAATATATCCTTTAATTAAAGGACTCAAAAGTTTCTTAAAACTTATTTTAAAATTTAATTAGGATTAATAAGTTACAGACTAAGACTGGTTTTTAATTATGTCTTTTTATACTTAATTAGTTTGCAACTTGTTAAACTTAATAACTTTGGTTTATTTATACGCAAAACTTACTTGGAGTATTTTCATAAGTAAAAAGAGTCTTATTGCACAAATAATCTCAACAAATTAAGATAAACTTAAAAAAAAAGTGTTAGAAACAAAGTGTGACCCACCATTTAAGATATGTTGCTTTTAATGTATTTTCAATCATTTATTTAAAAATTTTTTGCAAGTTTAAAAATAAGTGTTTAATTTATCTTCTAAGCCAAAAATGAGTAAATGAAAATTTATTAAATTTCCCCATGTTGTTTTACTGCTATTTAAAAAATTACACACTCTGCAACTTTTTTCGAGTCTTATTTGCTTTATGTTAAAGAAAGTCAAGCTTTCTAAGTTTTTTAAGTTTTAAAACATGCAACATGTACATAATATCTTCTAATTTAAGCCATTAAGTTTGAATAAATGTGAAATGAGTTTCTGTTTTGTTAGCTTTACCCTTTTAGTCTGGCTTAATTCTAACTATTACTTTAATAACTTAATACTTAGTAATCTTACAACTACACACTTATTTAACAAACTAAACAAGAATTTCAATGCTAAAAGTCTAATGTGAACTACAATCTATAGTTTATTTGAGATGTTAGCAATCATGTTTGAGATTTTCATAGATTATTTGATAGAAAGCCCAAACTTTAACAATTTTATATAGTTATAATATTTCCATTTCTAAAAATACTACACAAGCTTTTTAAATCATCCTTAACAAAATGGTTCAATAAAAAATTTATTAAAAATTCAATACCAAGTCTTGTAAGCTTTTTTTAAGTGGTGTATACTGGCACATTATTCATAATTTCATTTTTATAAATTTAGCTCTTGTCAATGTAAAAAGTTTCAATTATGACTACTCTGCTTTTAATACAAATTTATATTAGGCCACAAAAAGTGATCATCTCTGTATAATATTAGTTTTGAAACATTTGTAAAACTATACAAGCAAAACTAAACTTTTTTTAACCAATTTTTGTACCTTATAATAATTGTCTTAATTTTTATTAGTATAATTAAAACCATTTAAAAAAATCTGAGTCATCAATTTTTAAAGTTTTGTGAACACTGCTACTTTTTAGTTGAGTTGGTAGTTTGTTTGTAAGGTTATTTTGGTTTTAAAATTTGGAGCCAATTTTAAATTGAGCAAATCTTAAGTATGATTTTTTTTTTCTAAAAATTTTTTTTTCCAATTTTTTTTGTTGAAATTTGTTAGTTTCATCTGTTTTATAAAAAAACTATTTGTTTTTATAACTTATTTAAAAAAATACTAAGCTAGAATCTTATTAATCTTTTTTTATGGAACTTTTTTTGTTTTTTTTTTAAGGATAACATTTTTTAGTTCGACCTGTTATACAAAGTTTTTGTAGTGACTAAAGTAAATTTGATGAAGCTTCTGAGTTTTTGAAAAAAATGTTAAGAAGTTTTTCTTTTTTAGATGTATTTTACAAACGTTTTTTATCAAGCCATTTTTTGTACTGACTTCAAAGTCTTTGAGAATTTTCAATTAGCTGTTTATAAATAGTTTTAGCCTGATATAATGTATTTTAGCTTTAAAAAACCATTTCTTATCTCCAACAAGTAAGGGATTTGTGTTACAGGCTTCAAAGGTGCTTATTGACTATTGATATCAGATTTTACTTACTGTGAACACTTTAAAAATAACTTATTCAATGTTTTTCAAAATTATTTGAAGTGTATATTTGGTTGTATAAAATTTACAGTTCAAGTAAAATCAGTTGGTTGTTTCGCTATTTTTATATAGTCCTTTTAGTCCAACTTGAATATCCTATAATTCAAAGGCAATCTATACTGATAACAGACCATTTTACTTGATCAAATTTATTTGTAGTCAAATGCATGCTTTCCAGTACTTCATTCAATTAAAAAAATATGTTAAGTGTAATTTTTACTCATTCGAATGGGCTAACTTTAGTTGATTGTAAAATGTATTAACAAGTAAAACTATAAATGAAATAAAATAGTTGTGAAACATCAGTTGTATAGTTTTATAAATTTGTTGTGTTTATATATTCTGTTCAAAACTAAAGCTCACTAATAGCCACAAAGTCAGTTGTTTAAGATTAGATTTAATATTATTACGAATTAGTAAATTTAAGCTAGTGAAATAAAACTTAAAGAAAACTAGATAAATTATAGATGTTAAAGCTGTTAAATTTCAAAGATGAGCTATGTTTTGTATAGTTTTTTAAGACAGAACCTTACGTTATCATTGCCTGATAATTATCGATTGATGTTTCAATCCACGACTTTTAAAAACCAACAATAAAAGTTTTTAAAAATTTAGGAATATTTATCTCTGAAAATTCAAAATGGTATGAATTCGTAAACAATTTATACAAAGTTGCACAGTTTTTATCTTATTAAATGTTTTAAATTTTAAAAACTAGTTTAGCTAATATTCTGAAAATAATAGTTTAAATGTACGTTTGTCCTAAGCTTAAGTTGAAAACCCAAGTTTATTACCCCTATTTAAAAAAAAATTAGTCTGTACAAATAAATTTTACTCTTTTTATATGTAATCTTTGTAACATATCCAATAAATCATACAATGATAGATTACTTGAACTTTGCTTAAAATGTCTAGAATGTAGAGATGGGAATTTGATTTATTAATTCTTTATAAAATTATTGCTGGCTAATATTAGGCTTTTTCAGTCATTTAAAAAAATTTTAATAATAAATATGAGCTAAAAGGAAAAAATAATAATATAAAATGTAAATATTATCTTAAAAACGTTCAGTAACAAGGTTAGTTTTTTTTATAGAGCAAAAATAATTTGGAACAAGTTACCACAGGATGTAGTATTGTGTGGCAGGATGGAACACTTTTTCGTTTAAAGCTAGTAAGATTTAACTTAAATACTTTGTTATTTCAGTAAAATTCAATAGCTTTCCATTAAAAACAAAAAATAAATAAAGTAATTAATAAAATCTTTACCTCATCAAAATTAACTACTGCTCTTTTTTTGCTATATATGATACTAATTATTTTTTATTTTCCCATGTCTTTCTCCTACAGACTATTAATTTACTTTTATTAATTTTGTACACGTGTTATGTCTTTTAAACAAAGCTTCTAGAAAATTATCCATTTAGTTATACATTTTTGTAAATATGTTTTTATTATTAGATAAAAATTGTATGTATTAAGTTATCACTTTTTATTTAAATCAAATAAGTTAGAGCGTTTTGATTTAGTGCTTTATAAATCTTGTTTATTTTTTTTCTTTTAATTGTTGAATTTTTTTTTTCTGCTATTGTCCTGTTTAAGTGGCTCAGGTTTTGATGCTAGAGTTAAACATTGCACAATAAACAATATAATATAATAACTCAAAAATAACTTGAAAGTCATAGATATTACCAAAAGTTATCACAGTTTATGAAGTTTGAACACATTTAAGTCATATCTCGAAGCATATATAGACATTAAAGCTTCGGCTGCAGTTCTAAGATCGCTTCTGATTGGTTAATATTTTATTTATAATTAATTTAAGTTTTAAGTGATAGTTTTTTTTTTGTTTTTTTTTATATGTTTCGGTAAAGTGGATTAGGAATAAAGATTTTAAACTGTATCCAGATGGTGTATGACTCGATAATCAAGAGGTTTTTTCGTACACAAACCAGGTCCTAAAGAAATTATTATGGATGCTTTTTTTTGTCGTTCAATAAGCAATAGATGAATTTAAAGTTATATAAATACACCAACATATCTAAGTAATAAGGTTATGATAGTAAAAAAATAAAAATAAGAAAATATTTACAATAACTCATAATTTAGATTGTCAAAATTTTAATCTTTGTGCTTCCGTATTTAATTATTTATTTGAAAATGGCTAAAAAATAGTTTTTCTTTAAAAACATATAAAAAAGCTATAATTAATAGTTTCACTATTTAGATCAGTAACTATATGTTGTATACATAAGTAGTTTCTTTCTTTGTAAGTAAAATAAACACAGAAAAAAAAAAAACTAATTATAAACTGAAAAGTGTGTTAAATAAGTAGTTATTCAATATACTATGACTAATATAGTATAATAAATATAATTATAAGTTTGAAAAAAAAAGACGAATGTGCAATGGAGGCTAATATGAAAACAAGGGAAAAAGAATATTTGAAGTTCGCTTTGGAGTTGTTTGTCAGAAAGAGCTTACATTCTTCAGCTCACCTTTGTAAACAGGTTTTGTTGTAAAATATGCATATTAAATTACCAAAATAAGTAAAAATTAAAATTTAAAGTTATTTTATTATATAACTTCAAAAGGAGTTATTTTCTAAAATTAGGCTTCAACAAAAAAAAAAGTCGAACTATTTTTATGAGCTACAAATGTAAGTAGTACAATAAATTCAATATGTTTACTTAGTTTACTACTAGTAAATTTGACAAACTAACATTTACACAGGATTCAAACTT
Organism: Thalia democratica; assembly: GCF_965202585.1. NCBI lineage: Eukaryota > Metazoa > Chordata > Thaliacea > Salpida > Salpidae > Thalia > Thalia democratica. The sequence continues at coordinate 20,140,046 of NC_139173.1, read as the reverse complement.
CTCTAGATTTTTCTGGATTTTCATGAATTTCCCTAGAAAATTGCAATATTTTGTAAAAACATTAAACTCTTTATAATTTGTTTTCCTAGATCACTTAATTTTTTTAGTCATAAAAACAACAAATTTCTCTTAATTTACTTTTTTCCAAGTGCTGGACCAGTTTTTAATTATTTGTAAAGACTACTTTCTTTTGAATGGTTAAAAATAAAACTAAGCCTTTAAAAGTATTTAGGAGGCACATGATACTTTATTTTAGTGGTCTTCATGGTGTGCACATGTGCACAGTAGTGTGCAAAGAAAGTTTAGTAACCTGAAAAAATTTAAAGTTTTTCAATGATAACTAGCACTTTTTAAAATCTACTATGCAGAGCACACTACGAACTTTTTCTTTTTTAGTAACTTACTGTTCCCATCTTTTAAAATCATTATGGTTGACTATCATTATGCTATTGTTGATCAACTTGATTGCTGCTTACTTACTTATTTTATTATGTTAACAATAATAACTGTAATCGTTGACGAAGAAAGTACAAGAGTATTAGTTAGTGAACTGCTAAGAAAAGTAAGTAAAAGATGAATACTTACATTAGCTTAAGCCTTAAAGTAATGATTCTCTAACTTTAAAATTATGTGCACAGTATATTGAAAAGTAAAAGTTCTTATAAAAATAACATTTTATATTTTAGCTTTATTGAGTATAAGAAAAATCTTGAAATCTACTTGCAAAAAATATCTGTAACAAATGAAGATATAATTGTTTTACGTATTTCAGTGAATTCTAGCAAATATATATTTTTAGTTATAATTGAACCCTGTTTTAATCGTTGCTAGTAAAGACTTAAAGCTTTAGAGCTATCTAGAAAGTTTTAAGTTTCATTGTTTAAGTTAACGTAGCATTTGTTAAAATTTACCTTTTTGTATAAAGCTAAAAAGAATAAAGCTATAAAGTCTTCAGTTGTCAGACTGGATAACATCATTCTCACTCAAACATTCTTAACAGCTTTGTTAACTTTTTTGAAAATTAAAACATTTTGTGTGAGATATTAATTATTAAAACTTATAAAGTTCATTTTGTACAATAAAGATTCAAAGTGTTGGAAATTCGTTTAGTTTAAAAATATAGATTTTTCTGTTTTTTCTCTCCCTATAAGTAGTATAGAATATGAAAACTTAGTTTCAAACAGATAAAAATGTCAAAGAAAATGTTTAGAAAAACTTATTAGTATTTTTACAAATTAAAAGCAAATTGTTAGACTAAAATTGAAAACAAGTTTTTAGTAAAAGTTTAATGGGTTACATAAAAAAATATAGCTTCAAAACAGTTTTATAATAATTTGAACACTAAAAGAAAGATTAATTAATTTAAGTAATTAAAATATGAAACGATTAAACTTAAAAAAGACAAATAGTCGTTTTATTTTTTTTAACTTATAGAATTTTACAGATATAACGATAATGTGTTTGTGACTAAATATTTTATGTAAAAAAAGAAAAGTCATTTCAAGCCATTTAGTTTTTTAAATTCTGTATTGTTTTAATATTATTTTAATTAACTAATTTTTCTGTAGAAGTTTTTTAGTATGTTTTTTAAAGTGATTTCAATGAACTAGATCTGTTATTTAAAGTCAAAAATAATATATATACTATCAGTAGTTTTTAGTTATAATTCATGATCAAACTTTTTTTTATTTCATATCATAGATTATAGATTTATGCTGTTTTTTGATAGTTGTTAAACATTAGGATATCTTTACTTATACATCTTGTTAAATAGAAAAAAAATACTTTATAGTTTATTGAACGATAAAAAAACACTCAAAATATTTTGTCCTAGGACCTAGTGTACGAGAACCTTACTGTTATCGAGTCGCACACTACAGATACCTTTTAATGTCTTGTCCAGGACTAGACGTTTTATACTTAAAAATTAAGTAATAAGCAACTAAAATTTTATGTATTTATTTTACCGAAGCATACATGTATGGTCTAGTACAGGAGTGGGCAAGTTATATAGTCGGAAGTCAGATTTACTATAAAAAGTGTTTCGCGGACCAAGATTGTTAAAAATTTTAGCTGGCCACACAATTAGTAAAAAGTATATGTAAAAAGTTATAAAACTTCAAAAAAGAAATTTTTTGGGACAAATTATTTGAAAAACACTTATTTTTACAGAAAGAAAACTCCACCTTTTATTTTTTAACAACAATTTCATTATTTTTTTTTGTAACTTCCAGAGATTTATGTATTCAGGCCGGATCCAGTTCAAAGATCAAGCATTGCCCATTCATAGTCTGTTATGTAAAATATTTTGATGATAGCACATTTAAAGAAAATAATATTAAAAAAACATTAAGCTTATGAAAAATATAATTTATGTATAGTTTTTTTAGATATAAAGTATAGAAATTATTAGTAAAATATTTATATATCCCTAGAATTGTTACAATATTTAATGATAAGAAGCTAAAGTACTTTTCTGTTTTTGTTTTTGTATTAAATGTTCGCTTAAACTGTAATATTAAGTTTTTAACTAATGTGTAAGTATCACAGAAGCTTTTTGATTAGACGATTGGATTGTGTAAAAGAACATTTTTTTTCTAAAATTAAGAGGATAATATTAAACGAAGGTATCCTCCTTCAAGTTTATGTAGCACTTAAGTTAATCTGTAGTTGAAAGTTATTGAATAATTAGTCAATGTAATTTTTTCTTAAAATTCAAAAATCGTTATAAGTCAAGTAACACGTCTTACATTGTGTCTAAATAATAATTTCCTGGGTTTCTACATACGATGTTGTAGCTATGAAAAACCTTGAATTATTTCTATGCTGTGAAACACTTATACTTTCCGATTTTTTCTTGTGTTTATTCGCCAGAGTATTTTGTGTGACTACTTAAAAGTATTTGCTGTAAAATTCTATGAACTGTGAGTCCACTTGTAGTTAAGACAGGGTACGCAGGTATTTGGTAGTGGCAGGCCAGTTTCTTAAAATTTAAGTTTTTGCGTGCAGTTGTTGTTTTAGTTTTTACTTTTCATAACAGACCCAAAATATTCAAAGCATTTTTTAAATTTCTCGTTAATTGTACATAAAACCTAAAATGTATTTTTTATGCGCTTCACTGTAAACCTCTTAATATCTAGTGTATTTTTTTTTCGCGAACCAGTTTAGCATGTTTGTTGGAAACTTTTATTTATTTAATGGGCCTTATCTCATAAAAGATGCTCGCGTGCCGCAGTTTGCCGCCCAGAAAAATTTTCACAATAGTTTACCTAGTAAAATTACATAGTTGGGCTGTTTTTGTGTTAAAAACTGGGTTGCATCTTCTAGGCAGTTATTAGCTTGAAACGGGCTGAATATTCTACACATGTGTCGATGATTGGCTGATCTATTTTCATAGAAATAAAACTATTCAACCGTAAATTTTGATGCTATTTATCATATTTTGGCACCACAAGTTAGAAAACACTTGGTTTAAAATTCAAAAGTCTGTTCTCAAATATTAAACCATACTAGTTTCAGAAATTTGTATACAATTTAACTGTAATACATATGTAGGATAAGAAAAAATTATGTATTAATAATTAAACTTAGGATTATTTATTTTTACTGCTAATATAAGGTTATGAGTGGTGGGGTCCATTAGTTTTGTATAAAAATTCACAGTAATTACCTAGGATAAAGTTGCACCAATGTCTAGCTGAATTTATATTGAATTTAATGTCTTTCTAACCATTATTTTAGGCTAAAAATCAATGTTTTATGCTAACTATGTTTAGCCTGAAATATACTTTGTATTAAACAAGCTTTAAATACAAAGTAAGAATAAAACTTATTTATGACAAACTAAAGTATTCAATTAATTTTGTTTTTACAATATCATAATCAATATAAAAAAATTAAATGATTTAATAGCTTTATATTGTTTAATAAAAGCGATTATATATTTAAGTTTTATTAGTTTATGATATATAACTCAATTTACGTACTTATATAGTATAAATTTTTAGCAAAAAAATTATAGTTAAGAATACATCAAATACAATATAATTGTATATAAGTTTAAAGTATAAAATAAATAAAAATATTAAAACATAAAAAAAAAATATTTTTTTACTTGTAAACCTGTTACAAAAAAATCGTTTGTTTTTTTATTTGTACATAAATTTTTGAATTAAGAAGGTTGAGTTAATTTTTGGTTAGTTAAAGGTCAGTTATTTATTCAGGTAATTTTTTTCATATTAGATTTAGTTAATTAAATATTTTTAGATAGTTTTTGTGAAACACACTTAGTTTTTGATTTGAAAAATTTGAGTTAAATTTTGGTTAGTTAAAGGTCAAGTTTTATTTCTTGTAGTATAAGCTTATAATAATTACAGCTATAGTTAGTTTTAATTAAGTTCAGGTTACATCTATAAAATAAAGTTCACAGGGTAACTTAGGCCTCTGATTGTTCTTATAACTTTGTTTTGGATCTAAAACATTGTTTGAACAACAGATATCTAATTTGCCACAAGAACTTTTTTTAAGGGTATAGGGGGTTAAAGCCAATCACTTCTATGTTTTTGTATATTTATATAACTATGATTCTTCCATTAAATTAACAAAAGAAAATTACAGTTGAGGGCAGGGGATTACATCCATGTAAGGTACTCACTAAAATTTTAAAGCAAATATTTTTTATATTTAAAGGGTATCTTTAAGAAGTATGCATCCGTGTAAGAATAAACTTAGGGGCATAAGGGTCAAAACATTTTTTTAGAAATAATTATTAGTTAAAGGTCAGTTACTCATTAAAATAAAGTGTAACCCCCCTGTAAGAATAAATTTAGGGGCATAGGGAAGTTAAAACATTTTTTATGTTTTAATGTAATTTTGTTTTGTATAGTTTTTAATAAGCTACAAGTTGTTTCTTACAGATTTTAAAAATTCAAAATAACTTTTGAGATATAGCCGGTCAAAGTCAAAGGCAACAATAGGTTCCATATGGGAGGCAAAACTACAACAGCTAATAACTAGAAATCACTAAAAATATATCTTCTAGTATTCCCAGTAGTTTTTGAGATTACTACAACAAATTTTTAGTAAAATTTCCTTGCAATATTTTAAAATACTGGTGCAAGGAATTATTAAAATTATAAAAAAAATATATATAAAAAATTAAACAATTTTTTTTTTGTTTTTTTATTAATTTTTTTTTTTTTGCAAAAGACTTTTTTAAACATTGCAAGGAACATTCCCTAAAAATTTGAGGTATTTATCTAAAAAAACCTAGGAGGAGCTAAATTCTTAGTGATTTCTTGTTATTTACTGTTTTAGTTGTGCCTCCCATAAGGAACCTATTGTTTCCTCCGACTTTGACCGGCTATATCTCAAAAATTGTTTTGAATTAAAAAAAAATATAAATAGCATCTTGTAGCTCAGTAAAAACTATATAAAATAAGATCACATTGTGAAAAAAGTGTTTTAACTCCCCTATGCCCTTAAACTTATCCTTACCTAACACGGATGCGTACTTCTTAAAGATACTCTTTGAATGTAATAGATAAATAATAATAGGCTTTTTATTAATTTTTTTATAATTATATGTGCTTACTTACATAATTGTAAAAATATGATAGAGGTGGGCTTTGAACCCTAACACAGGTGTTTCTGAGCGAAGGTACGCGGCCTTGACTGCTCGTCCATGTTACCTGTGTAACATCTTCACATTTTGGGTTTATATATGTAAAATTTTTAACAATTTTTCAAAAATTTTTGCATTGAAATTTATTCATAAATACTAACTCAATAAAAGTATGATAACATAACTAATTATGTACCTATTTCGTTAACATAACAAACCAACTAAATCAATATTTGAATTAATTTAATCATTTTATTTAATCAAGTATAATACTTGCTATTTAAAAAAAATACAAAACAACAAAACAAAAACTATATCTAATACACACAACAAGGTAATACATATAACAAACAAGATAAAGGACTTACTTAAACTAAATAATAGTAATATTTACTTTAATTTAAGCTGTTATGCCTAAGTATAAGTTTAATATTTTAACGTACAATTAATAAACTTTTTTGAATCTTACGCCAACCCCTCACACTCATTTTATGTCTAATTTATATTGATCTCATAAAATTTACTCCTTTATTAAACTAATTCTTAATTATTTTTAGAGTTTTGTTTTTCAATAATTTTAAAACTTTTTCAACTATACTTTCTTGTTTATTTTCGCCAAAAAAAAATTACTGTAAGCTTATACTAAAAACCTGCTTGAATTTTTTTTTTACTATTTTTTGTTTATATGTGATAAAAATCTCGAATCAAGATGTTTTTTAAGCGTTTTGTGTTACTTTTTATTTAGAATTTTGTTTTCTCTTAGTGTTTTCAATGAAAACAGCTTTAATACAAATAAAAAATATTTTTTTAAAGTACAAAAAATTAATAAAATTCATTACTAAACGGGTTATCAACCAATGAGAATTTAAAATAAAGTTTTTGAATGTACGAACCTTGATTTAATTCCTTTGGTAAACCTGTTTTGACCATATATCTAATATTCTGTCATTTATGTATTAAAGAGTTATAAGTAGAATTCAAAATGTTTTTAAAGTGTATTCTTGTCTCTTTAAACGTTAAGTTTTATTTATACCTAGTTTTTCTATTAACTTGCCATCAAAACATCTATTAATAATATTTTGATATTTACATACAAAATATTAATCTATATATGACGTTTAAACGACGTTTTATTGTTTATATAATACAAAAATGTACTAAATACCATTGTTATTGTTGAAACTAATTAAGTTATAACGTTTATAGGTTTTCTTCTTATTTTTAAAAATTTTAACATAAAAATTTAATCACTATTGATTATTTCTTATTATTTTACCCAAAATACGTTTCTTTTAACTGTTTATTTTAAAATATACGTAAATTTGGTTTTTTATGGGTAATTATCAAAAAAATTAAATAATACTTACTATTTAAAAAAAACACTAATTTAATTATTAAAAACTAACTGTTTAATGTTATATTACGTAGATTAGTTATTTTTTAAGTTAACTTAATACATCTAAGTTCAGTGAAAATATTAGAGCTTTTTGTAAATTTTTTATTAATAATATGTTTGCTTTTTTAATGTTATTGCATCATTTTGTCCCTGGTTTCGTAATAATTTTGAAAAATTTGATAAATTTTTACGCTTTTTAGCGCCACAAATTTTAAACGAATCAGCGACGCATTGGTGGAATATTCAGCAGCTTGAACTCTACTAAAATTTGTTAGTAAGTTCAGACTAGTTTTTAATAATTGAGCTTTTTTGAAATATGCAAAACTAATTCAAAACTTTCATTTACGCTGTTTAACTTCAATAACTATATGAATTTATCCAACTATTTTAAAAGTATAAGGCCTGTGGGACTAAATCAAAATATAATTAAGTTTTGTTTTTGAAAAGTATAGTGTCGTCTTATTTTTAATTTCTTTTTGATTAATAATTGTTTAATATAGGTAAACTTAAGCTATTTCTGATATTTTTTTAGATTCCTTTATTTTTGGTAATAAGATTTTGTAGGTTTACTTGTAAATTAAAACGTCATTTGTTTTAAAAAAGTTTTATTCTTTTAAATAACAATTGTGTACCTTAAATTATTATTTAAGAGTTACTAACATGCACATTAACTAAGCAAATCTATATTTACTTTACTAGTAAGATTTTAAGGTCCGCACATGTAAAATTTGTTTTCAAATTGACAGATTCTATTACTTACATTTAATAATTTAGTATCAGCCACACTAATTCTTTTGTATTTGGAGTATAACCTTTATCGATCCACTTTCTGAAGGGACATTTATTAAAAATATCAAACTTTTCACAATTATTACTGCGTAACAATTTTTTTTTAACATCAGTGTAACATAAGGTTTTTATTTTTTTTCAAATAATATATCGGGCTTCTAACAATGTTAAATTGAAATCATTTAGCAAAATATTTAACTCGATTTGCCTTGGTTTAGACATTTTTCTAAGATCAATAGCTGATTCTTTTGTCAGAGATAAAGCTAAGAAAATGTAGTAAATAAAGACTAAACTAAATCAAAAATAAAGTCCTCCTGTAACTAAAAAAGAAAATGGCCGCATAAACATATTAAGATCTTAGATTTTATAAGTACAGTAAAAAGTACACCCTTTATTGAGTTAAATACCAATAGTTGAAAATTTTTCTTAGTTTTATTTAATTAATTCATTAATTCGCTGGTTTCAAAGGCAAGCCAAAGTTGTAGAAATTTTGTTAATTGATTATCATATTTCTGCTATAAAATTAGTTTAAAAAGCTCTATTTAAAATGTTTCTAAAGAAAAAAACATTGATCTTCAAGCATAATTAAACATCGCGGGTGAGTTATATGTTCTTCTATAAGCACAGCTGTGATGTTGTCGGTTTTATTTAAGACCTGAAAGATGGGCGATTTAGTTGGAATTTTGTAGTTCAAAGTTTACGAACCACCGCACTAGAACTTTCAAAATGGCATTACAATTGAAAGGTCAAACTAATAATGAAATCAGATATGCGAACACGTATCAGTCGGTAAACTGCAGCCCGCAAAAGAAGATTTTAAAAATTACATTAGATATTCTTGGATTTGAAGTGAAGATCCAAAATAAGGTCTAATAGCAATTTACGGAGATTTACAACTTGCATTAAACATTTATTTATTTCTAAAATACTTTTTTTTACAAATTTTGACTCCGAACACAAAATTCCTGCAGAATCTTGTATTAAAGTAATATTTTTTGAAATTACTTATAGGGAGTATATAGTTTGTCAATTGTATTTAAGACTGTTCTAAATACTATTCTATTAGTAAATAAAATTGCAAGAATGTTTATATCAAATATTTGTATTATTAAACAAAAAATTGAGACAAGATTCATTCAAAAACAGTTTATTGAGCGAACAAGTAAAGTACATTTTAGCTAACCTTTATTAATCACTTTTGTTAGCAATTAATTTCAAATTTAGGTTTTGAGTAAGTAAACAAAATCCGTTAAGGTAAGCAGTTGCAATTGTGTTTGTAATATAAATCAGTAATTACTAGTGTTTGTTTTATCATATGTTTAATTCAAAAAAACTTTTTTATTTCAATACAACTGTAAACCGAAAAAGACTTCTCTAAACAATTAGCCCGCCAACAACTTTTTTTTTTGATAATATGCATAATGTTGCCCGTTACTTTTAAAAGGCTCCTGAGTCAGTATAAATAGGAGTCCTGACCCTATTTATAAGCATATGACTCCAAAAATACGTTTTGATAGCTTTATGAGCAAACTTAAAAATGATTTCTAGTTTTTAAAGTTATCATTGCAATCAACCGAAAAATTTGTTAACACTACCTCTAAATTATTTCTAGCCTATAAATCAGACAAATATTTTTTTTTAGTAAAAGTTTGATGTAAAAGTAACTTTCTCTGCTTGTGCACATTTTTCATTTCACGTATACAAAAACAAAGTAAGTTTTTAAAACTGCATTAACATATTTAACAAGTGAGTGTTAGAACTGTAGAGCTTATATAATGTATATTGTTTCAGCATTAGAAAAATAGAGCTATAAAAAGTGTTTTATATAAAAGTTTTGATTGATAAGTTTATACAAGTTTATTTTATTGTCAAATGTATTCAAAAATAAAAAATACAAATAGCAGGCTTGCCTAGTCCTAAGTTCAAATAACATAAAATTTAAACACTACATCAGTACATAAATTAATTGATATATTCATAATTGTTTATTGGACGTAAAACTACAGCGCTCAAAATAATTAGTCGTGGGACGTGGTGTACAAAAATCCTTTTGGTTATCCTTATACCACATGGTAGATGATACAAGAGCATCCTGAAAAAGATAGTTCTTTTTTAACTTAATCTAAACTACAATTTTTTAATATTACATATTCTTGTTTAAATTCAACAATTAAACAAAGTTCATAAAATCTTTATATTCTTCTAATCTTAAAAATTAAACTAAAGTTATTTTATTGATTGCATTACGTTTTTATGTGCAAGTTGTTACCCCCTTCAACCAGCAATTATAATTACATTTAATTTTGCTATAAAGACATAAAATGTAACTTAAAGCTGGCTGTTGAGCTAAAGTTTAAAAAGCAATCTAATAATTTTAACTACTCCGTAAACTAATATTATCCAAAAGCTTAATTCCTCAAAATTGTTGTAAAAAGTGTTTTTTTATAATCGACTGCTATATAAGTGGATTTACGACTTTTATTAAACCTAGGCATGTTTTTGGGATTGGGTCAAACATGCACGAAGGGTCAAGTATGTACAAAGGGACACTTTTGAACGAAGGGTCATTTTTGCTCAAGAGTTGAAAGGACAAAAAAAAACAAGATAAACAATTTTGAGGAATTAAACTTTTGGATAATATTAGTTTACGGAGTAGTTAAAGTTATAATTGATAAATTGATAAACAAAAAAATTAAAAAGAAGTTACCAACCCTGGGTTAAGGGTAACAGTGATAGTAAAAATAAAGATTTAAAAATTTAAGTTATAATAAATAGAATAAGAATATAAAAGTTACCGACCGAAGATAAGGATCAGGGTAAATGTGATGGTAAAAATTAATAATAAAAGAATTTAAAAAATATTTCAGCCTACGCAAAAATGTCCCTTTGTGCGTATTTGACACCTACCCGTTTTTTATTGTTTTATAAAAGTTATTTCTTAAAGTTTGTATAGTGCTCCGCTATCTTTATTACTAACAAACTTATTTTTCAAAGGTATACTTTGAAAATGAAGTATGAATGACTTAAATGTATTAGTCGCTTGACAACGGCTATAACTCATAATTTATTTAATAAATTTCTAAATGGTGAATGAAATTACTTAAAGTTGCTGTATGTGAACAAAATAAACTAAAAAACATTTTTTTTGGAGATTGTGAGTTTACTCTGGTGACAATCTCATGGTTGGATAATTGATGTGATTTTGTTTCAATGCAGGTAAACCTTTTCCTGGAAATTTGAGCTTTATTATTTTCCCACACTTAGTGATTTTGTCTTGATATTTAAGCCTTCTGAGTGTTCTCTAACTAAATAACGTGTCACTGAGGTTTTTTTATTCGTTTAAAAAGTATTTTCTGTTCGTTTTATTTTTCGATAAAAAAATAATAATGGGTAGGTTAAATTACACATGATGTAACACACTTCGCTTTTCCCCCGAAAAATTTTGTCTTTGCAAGAGGTAGAGTTTAAACTGATTTTTTTTTTATTAAAAAAAGAAGTTACTTTTAATTATTTTAATTTAAAGATATTTATTTTCTATATAACTTTTTTTTTAATGGTTCTTTGTTTACTCCGTTAGCAATGATTCAGTTTATCCGAGTAGAAATAAAATTGTGTTACAGTAAAGTGTAGAATTTGTTGTTAGTTACTAAAATTCTAATGAAAATAAACTATTTGTTGATACTTTTTTCTATCTAAGAAAATGGTATTGACTAACCTTAACTTTATTGTTTTTAAAGATATATATTTTTATTTTTTATTTTTTTATAGCTACTAAATGTTGATTAAGAATAGTGTGTAATTGAAAAAATTAACTGAATTTTTTTAACATGAAATCATGAGTATTAAGGGAGTCGTATATAGGGACAAATAGTTTGGTTATTCGTTCTTTATCAATAACTTATTAAAAATTAAAATGTATTAGTAAAAAGCATGAAAAAATGATTAACTAAGTAAAATATAACTTTGTTTTACTGTTTCATAGCTCCAGATACGTCTTTTATAATTTATATTTTAATAAATCTGTAAAGTACTTAGAATTAATGTTAAAATATGTTTTCATAACTTGAAATATTTTAACTTTATATTGTAAAATTAAGAAAAAAGGAGTTATGATTAAAGTTTGTAATTCACAAAATAATTAGCAAAACAAATTATGATAATTGCAAACAACAGCTTTATGAAAAAGTTTTGTTGATACTCAACAGTTTTTTCGATAAAAATTTCTTATCTTCGTCTTTAGTCACTTAAATAACTACTAAGCATATAACTTACTTAAAAATCTGTTGAATATGTATTTACTATTTTTTAGAAGCATCATGAAATGACTTGCACAGTTTAGTTCTGTTGAGCTGAAAAATGATATTCAAACCTAACCATATTTATAAATCATACATTTGATAAGTTGAAATTTACCAAAAAAGTTAATAAAACTTTTAGATAAGTCTAAAAATAATAAATTATTTCAACCTCAATGTCAGGGGTATACTATCAAAATCCACCCGCGTTCAAAATCCACCCGGTTAAAAATCCACCCGATCAAAATCAACCCGGTTCAAAACCCATCCGATCAAAATCCACCCGATCAAAATCCACCCGATCAAAATCAACCCGACTCTTAATCCACCCGATCAAAATCCACCCGGGTCAAACCTTGATCGCGGGTGGATTTTGATCGCGGGTGGATTTTGAACGTGTCCCATGTCAGGACTGTTGCAAGCTGTCTAACCACAGCGGCTTTCCCTTAACGATCGAGTTTTGGCCCCTTTTTCACATCGGTATACTCACAAATCCCACCCAATTTATTTATGTTTCTTTATTATTTATTTATCTAGTTTTTTAATAAACTTATTAACTATCACTGTTACTATCATATTGATCTAATTATTACATACCAGCAACAAACTTTCATGTCGTAAAGTTACGCAGCAGAACTTTATTAAATTTTTTTTGATAAGTTCTGAACTTGAACAAACCACAAAGATAGAGCTTTTATCATTGTTGTTAAGTTTTAAGAAGAAAGATAGACATTGTGTGTTTGTATGAAGTTTTAGCATTTTAATTAGACCAAATAAAATACTTGAAAACTATTTAAAACCACGTATAAAATATACTGACTGTTTTTTTTTTTGTGTAATTAAAAAGAAAGAGCTTAATCAACCGTCTAAAAATAGTATAACCCTATATAATTATAGAAAAATATATTTTAGTTTTAATTGTAGCCAGTAAAAATAAAATTTGATTTTATGTGTTTAAATTATTTATAAAATTTACTTATAATTTTAAAGATTGATAAAAAAAAAAAAAGGGAAACTAAAAATATATATAAAATTGTAGCAATGTAAAGATAGAAATTTTGATCGTTACATGTTGTTAATAATTAAACTAATTATGAAACATGTTTAGTACGAAGTTTAGTGGTTGGAAATAATTATAACTTAATTATAAAAACAGATTGAAACTTTATGTAATCAAAAATTGTGACTTTTAAGAGCTGAAACTTTATTTCTATTTTGTCATATATACTAGGTAATGGTTTAACAGCTTAGTGGTTAACTAGTTTTTTTATTACAAAATACTAATTACGAAACCTTGAAGACTAAATTCTCGAAAATAGATTCTTAAGTATTTGTTTTTTGGTACAAGTCTAAGAACATGTTACATTCTTGAGAGATATTATAAGTATTGAAATTTTCCAGGAACTAATAAGTAACATTTAAACAAAAACATTTAAAACTAAAAAAAAGTGTTTAAAATTCAATGTAAAGAGTTGTTTTTAAAGGTAATTTTAAAACAGGTAGAAATAAAAGTTTGATATCATTTTGAAAATAAAAGGATAACATTTTTAGACAAATAAAAGCTTTTAAAGCTTTTTTAAAATTCAGCAATACAATAGTTTGTTATAGTTGATTAAGTTATTAAAAATAAAAATGTTTCTTTTTTTCAAGAAGTTGTTTTATAAAGCTTGTTTGCTTCTAGGATGTCTAAAACTATGATATTTTTAAATAATATCAGAAAAGTCAACTTAGTTTTTATTAACCAATTAAAAAATGTATAAATTGGTTATAAGAAAAACGTATTAAACAAGTAAATTGTTATAATAAAAGTAAATTGTTATATTAAAATTTTAAGATATAAGTAGTACTTTTAAGAACTAATACTTTATTTTCGATTTATTTAACAAACTAAATATTTTGGGGTGAATATTTTGAGAAAAACAACTGAAAAATATCAAAGAACTATGATACAAAAATGTACATAAAAAATAAAAGAGTGTTGAAGTTTTTTAAAAAAATTATAGTTATCGATAACGCTAAACTTTAAAAATTTCCAGTTTAAAATTTAATGTTGAACTTTGGTATTTATAAACAAATCTTAAAAGTTGAAATAATGGTTTTTCCATTATAAAAATCACATTTTTTTTTTTTACATTAAAGTTTATTGCAAACAAAATACAAAATAGAAGTACTTTTCGGACACACTCTTCAGTATTTTTTCGTGTCAAAACAAGCTGAAATAATGATGTACTGATATAAACTAATAAAACTAAGTATTTAAGAAAACAAATTAAATTTAACACAATAGTAATAATTAACAAATTAAGGCAATCGTTTAATCAGAAATAATATAAATGTAACACAACTTTACTAATCAACTAATTTAAGTTCAACGAATTAAACAAAATGGTCGAATAAACAAATTTCTTTTGTTTACAGAGATCTGGCTTTAAGCTTAAAATGTATATAGCTTCTAAAGTTTTTAGGTGAAATTCATTACGAGCAACTGATATTATTTTGAAGTTTTCCACTTTATAGTTTTCGACACACTTAGGATTAGTAATCAGGTGTTGGCCAATCGCTGAACTACTATTTAGTTTTTTTAAATCATCAAATTTCTTTTCCTCGTTACATGACTTTATCTTGTTTAAAAGGTTTTTTGGTATATGTTGGTTAATTCTTGAAATCAAATTGTTACTCGTTCTACCCACGAATGTTTTTTTACATAAACATACAAATTTGTAAATTACATTGCTGGTGTTTAGGGTGGGTAATTTATCTTTGTTTTTAATCTGAAACAGTTTATTGGTTGAGTATACTATTCGTAAATTAACAGATCTATAGCCATTTTCTACTATTTTCTTCAAATTATTATGCAAAACTGTATTCTGATTGAATGGCAACTTAAGGTATACCGGACACTTTTTTGGACCAAATTTTATTGACTCAAACCTTGTCTTTGTTTTTTGTGTTGTCTTCTTTATTATGTCTAGGGGGTAACCTAAAGTCGCAAAGATTCTTTCCACATTTAATAATTCTGTTTCTAAATATTTTTCCGAACAAATTTTCATTGCTCTATATGTAAGGCAACTAATTAGATTTAGTTTTTGTCTCATTGGACTGTATGAGTTATAAGGGACATAGTCCGCACTGAAGGTACTTTTTCTAAAAATGTTCGTATAGAACATTTGATTCTCCCTATTGACCAAAACATCTAAGAATGCTAAATTGTTTTCAGTTGCCTTTTCCATAGTAAATTCGAGGTTTGCATGCATGCTATTCAATTTTAATAGAAATTCATCTCTGTCTTTATCGTCTGTAAAGATGGCAAACGTGTCATCTACATAACGTTTGTAATAAATGGGAGAGATATCTTTTATGAGTTGTTTGTTTATTCGACCATTTTGTTTAATTCGTTGAACTTAAATTAGTTGATTAGTAAAGTTGTGTTACATTTATATTATTTCTGATTAAACGATTGCCTTAATTTGTTAATTATTACTATTGTGTTAAATTTAATTTGTTTTCTTAAATACTTAGTTTTATTAGTTTATATCAGTACATCATTATTTCAGCTTGTTTTGACACGAAAAAATACTGAAGAGCGTGTCCGAAAAGTACTTCTATTTTGTATTTTGTTTGCAATAAACTTTAATGTAAAAAAATCTTAAAAGGTATAAATCATAGGTTTAACATTTTGAAAAATTAAAAGAAAATTTAGCGAGTATTTTTTTAATTTTTTTTTTTAATTTTTGGGTATTGTAGTTAACTGTGGATTTAAATGAAAATTTTATAAAAATAGTATTTTTTACACTATAGAATATTTTACAAAAGTGCTTAAAAAATTGTTAATATAATTTTTCGATGACTATACTGTTTTATCTTCAAAGTAATTTCAAAAAAGTTATGTTTTATTTTATTAAACCTTCCCAAAAAAAAAAAAAGAAAGTGCTTTTCTAAATACATAGTGTTCATAACTATTTAAAACAATTTCTACACAGCATAACAAATTTTTAAAAAATGCATTGAAAAAAACTTTAGGTTTTTTAAAAAAGAAGAAAATTTAGAATGTTATAAAACTTCCGTAGTTAAAGTTGTTTAACAACTTTATTGATCTATTATAGCTTCTTAAGTTTACAGTATCTATTTTTGCTTTTAGAGATAGTATTTGAGCAGGGATTGATAGCTATTTAAAAAGTTACAAAACTTAACGACAATTATTTAAGAAGTTAAGTCAAGATGTATAACTTATTTTGTTAACGAAAAAAAAGACGAAAAAATATAGTATTAAAACGTTTAAATACAACGGTGAGAGCACAAGTAAAAACGGACACATTAAACATTTTATACCTTGAAATATATTTTATACTTGATTAAAAACGTTGGTGCTTGTTTTACTAAACATTAAGAAGACTAAACTCTTGTAGTCTACAAACAGGATTCAAAGTTTAAGTGGTACCAAATATTTTAAGGTATAAGTTGTAGCATTTAAGAAAAAAGTTGTTTAATATTTTATGAAAAACAAATAACTTAATATAACTCAATTATTGTTCGTTTTGTGCAACCTATTACTCTCATTTTAATTAACAACAAGTTTGGATTAAGCCGATCTAATCATTACTGACGTCAGTTTGCCATGCAACGTAAAGTCACGTTATTAACAAGCAAGACATTTTAATAAGACTTTCCTGAGTTTCCTCTTAATAAGACACTGTTTTATGATAGGCGAACTTTTACTCTCGTAGTTCAACTTTAGTTTAAAAAAAGTCAGTAATTTAAGACAATCTATAAAATGAAGCTATGAAAGAACAGAAATTGTATAGTTGTATGTTATATACAACAAAAGAAACAAGTTTTTAAGTATACCTATTACTTAATAATCAAAATAAAATATTTTTAATAAAATCTAAAAACAGCAATTAATATTTTTAATTGAAGGTAAGAAGAAAATAACGTTTTTAAGTAAAAAAAAATTTTTCGATTTATTTTATAAAATTGATCAGGAATTGAATATTTAGTGGTTAATACTTTACTTAAAATAGTTGTAAAACCTCTAAGAACTCAGTCGATCTTAATAAAGTATTAGCATGTAATTTTTGATATTATTACATAACAACTTATGAAAATCAATCATATTACATAAGTAAAAAAAAATTTACGTAACAAACAAAAAATACTAGGAGTATTGATTTTTTTTTAATTTACATCATTGTTAATGATAAAGTTTTGGTTAAACTTTTGAATTCGAAATTTAACGTTTAAAGTTTATATTTAAATGGAAAATATTTTTTTTTTTAAATTTTAATATTAAAAAAAACAAATAAAAGCTATTTACTTTTTAAGTTTCAAAGTTTTGCGGTAGTACAATTAACTATGGCTTTATGTAACAATTTTGAAAAGTTATTTTTAAACACTTAATAGTATTTCATAAAACAAGTAGTTTCAAAATAGTTTGTATAATTTTTGAATGACTATTACTGTGTTATCTTCTTAAGTAAGTCTTGTTTTTTATTTTGATTAAAAATAAAATTCCTTCTTTTAAGCACATAAGTTATCATAACAATTTCAACGATATTTACAAAGCATAACAGTGTTTAAAAAGGTATGCTAAAGTACTTTTTTAGAAAGGAAGAAAAAATATAATGAATTTTTTTTTAATTTAGAAATTTTTACTTTTTAATAATATATTCTAAATTTTACAATACATATTTTTCTTCTAAGTTAGGGGTGGGCAACGTAACTAGTTGACGGGCCGGATCCAGAAAAATATAGTCCTCAGCGGGCCGGATCATTTCAAGTTTGTGATCTTTTGGATTCAGCTAAATCCTTTTTTAGATCCGGATCCCATTTTAAACATATTATCTGGATCCGGCTAAATACTAATTTTAGAGAAAGATCTGGATCCGAATGGAAGTTAATTTCAAAAAATATTTGGATCCAGTTAGATGCTTATTGATTGGGTTTTCAGAATTTTGAATCAATATATTAATTACCAAGGTTCTCAAGTATGAAATTTTATGTTAAATTTAGTTAAGTAATCATAATTCTATATATATTATAACTCTGGACCGAATTAATACTAGTTAGTCCTAAAAAACTTATAATTTGGTTATTAAAAGTTACTCGAGCCTATCATTTCAAGCTAAAACATAAAAAAATTGCTAACTATTTGAAATTAATTAATTTTGGAAATCCTTATCTGGAGTTTATATTGATAATGTTCTTTTCAAAAATTAACAAACAATACAAAATTAAACTACTATTATTTAACTTAATTAAGCTAAAGAAGATTCATTACATTTTTTTCCATGTATAAAAGAAACAAAACAAAAAATAATTTTGATATAATAAACAGTTTTACCATAAAAAGCAAAAAAATAGTAAAAAATCTCGATGAAACACTTAAGGTTATTCATGTATTAGAGTTGTTTAAATCTAGTTGCATGACAGTTTTGGAAAATCTGCAAGTGCACTGAAATACCGATTAGGTTTGAAGTTAGCTTATCCTTGTTAATGTTTATGGTCGTAAACAGGGGCGTCGCGTGGGGTGTTGCACTGCCGTAACTGCACCACCTTGAAATTTTGTAAGAAAAAAAAAAGTATCTGTAGCGTTTTCTTATTTTTTAGAACGAAATCTCTTTTAAAACACCAATTTTGAAAAATACCATTTTGCCCACTTCACTGCCGCAAACTCTTAGCTTACTGCCGCAAATGAACTCAAAAAAGCAAAATTTCTTCAAGAATTACCGCAAAATCAATATCTTGCGGTAAGTAAACTAAGTTGAAAATTCCCTAAAACAGGACATGCTTAAGTATCATCTACAAGCTATTGTAAACATAAAATAAAAACAAAGCTAAGCTACTGCAAAGGATTAAACTTGAGTTTATATACCCACATGGTTTTTTTAAATTTAACAGATCACTTCTATTAAAACTGGACAATAAAAGAACAAAACTTGTCATGAATTAAGTATTTTGAAAAAAAAAAAGATAAGAACCTTAAATCACTAAAGTCTAAGAAATTTGATTTTTTATTTTAATCTGCATACATAAACTTAATTATAATTGATTATTGTTATCATAAAATTAATAAAATATTTAATTAAATTATATTTAAATGTAAAGTTTAAGTTCTGAAAAAAAATAAGAAGTTTATCATTAACTTCTAGTTCACTAGAAAAATAATTTAGATTTACATTAAATGAAAACTAGTATTATTGAAACAGTCACATATTTAAATAAAGTAAATAGCCTTAACTTAGAAACTTTGATTACTTAGAGTAGTTTAACATTTTAGGAAAATTTAGTCTACTTTATATGACTTTTGGTTTAATTTTTCATAAACAAAGCAAAAGTTTTAGATAAAATTGTTGAAACATGGTTGCCTTGCCTCATAATCAGGATAACTTAGAAATGTTAAAAACTCAAGATGACCCAAGATAAATTAAAACAAACCAAATTATAAAAATATTCAGGCTGACTAAAGCAGTTTTAGTTTTTTACTCTGAAAATAACAAGCTTATCTAAATTAAAAAATAAGTGTTTTACCCATATGGCCACATGAAAACTAATTAACCAGTTTTTTACTGCTATAAGGGTTTTTTATTTATAAATTATCTTTAAAATTCTTTAAAAGTTCAACAGCCTCACCAACTAAACTTAAAAAAATTGAGCTCCTGAGAAAAATACTGCCATCAAAATGAAAAACATATTAAAATTAAATAAAGAAAAGATACCCTTTTAAACTATTGAATTTTAAACCTCCAAAAAAAAAACATTAAAATTAGAAAAAAAGTTAATAAAAATCTTAATGTTTGTAAAAAAATAAGTGCAAAATAGTGAGGGGTAAGGGGGGGGAAGGTTTATAGGCACTTTTTTACATGTTGTTCTTATTTTAACTTTTTCAAAAAGCTAATAGTTAATCTTTAATAAACTTGAAATTTCCAATTATACTTTTAGTTACAACCGGTCAAAGCCAGAGAGTACAATGATTTATTATACAAGGAGTAAATCAAAACAGCAAAAGAATACAATTTTACTGAAAACCTATATTCTCCATCATTCTTTAAGCAATTTTTATCAAACTTTTTCATCCTAAGTTTTATAAAATTTGTTTACTTTTGTTGAAGAGAAATTTTAAATTTTTAAGTATCAATACATATTTTTATATATACAAAAAAAAACTTTTGTTATAACTTTTTTTTTCTTAGTGTTTTAAATATCTATTTCAGCAATTTGTTTTTTTTTATAAAAGAAACATCTAAAGATTTTGAGGCCAACTTATAAAAAAAAGATATGATTTTAGTGATTTGATTTATTTCTTGTTTGAGTTTATATTATATTAATAAGGATTCCTTTGTACCTCTGACTGTGAGTTACCATATCTCAAAAGTTAATATGAATTTTTTATATTGATAAAAGATGAGTTGTAGTTAAATTAAAACTTTATAAAATAATTTCAGTCAAATAATTATAAAGTAGATTTTAAGGGCATAAGAGGGGGGGGGGGTAAAACATTTTTCTTAAGCGCTGTTTTAGTTTGTGCCTCCCATAAGGAACCTTTTATTGACTTTGACCAGCTATATCTAAAAAAATATATTGAATTTTTAAAATCTGTAAAAAGTTATTTTCTTAAATAAGTTTTTTTTTTTTAAATTAATGTTTTATTTTTAAACAAAATTTCCCAAGTTACATTAGCAATTTAATGTAATTGTTGTAGAAAAAGTTCTCTATTTAAGATAAAAAAGAGTTTTATGGAAGGGGATTTTTTTTTTAAATTCTGCACCACCTAAAAAAAATACCACGCGACGCCACTGGTCGTAAATGTTTGTTTTCGAATGTATGAAGTATCGAACAACACAAGTAGTTCTATGGTCATCTTTAGAAGTTGACAAACTTTGGCTCGATCAATAATGCATAAAATCTATCTAAAAATCTTATAAAAGCAACAAAAATTATATTTTTGATTTCAAATTTTCTTATTAACTTACTTAAAAAACAGTTAAGCCTAGATAACAAATTACTTTGGCTTGAAATTTTAACACTTTTACTTTCAAAATATCAAATAGTTATAATTAACTTACGAAATTTAAATAAATTCTGTACTTTAAAAATATTATTATCAAACAGCTCACCTAAAATACTTTAATAAGAGTACTAACATAAAATAACGAAGTATTGAAACAAAAAAGAAATTAGTATATATTTTTAGCATAACAAACATTTTTGTTTAGAAGACTTTTAGATTAAGATCGGTTTCACTAGTGAAAATATTACTAAACGAAAAACTAAAACATAAAACTGTCACATTATACTTTAAATGTTAAGTTTAAAGAATTTAGCAATAATAATTACACTAAAAAGAAACCAATGAGATATTTTTGGATCATAATAGTTTTTAACAAGTTGTTTAAAATCTGGAAGTTTATTTGAAGTAGATATTCTCAGTAATGACTGCAAATTGGCATCAGTAAGATTTGAACGCAGCTTACTTTTGTTTATATACATGGTTAAGAATGTTTGTTTGCAAAAATATGTAGACCCAAACAGAACAAATAACTTCATTGTCATCTTTTTTAAATTAACAAACTTTGACTTGTTAAGTAAGTCATAAAATCTGTCAATTTTTCAGTTTTGAACTTTTCTTTTTGCGTACTGGCACATTGAAGTTCAACAGTTCTAACAATATTACTAAGTACATTTTCGGTGTCAAACGTCGACGGTGATGAAATAATGTCGAATTCTTCACTTAATTGTTAAAAGTCTGCAAAACGACGACTAAACTTATTATCAAGTGAAACTATTGTCATCAATTGGTTATTTAAATATTATAATTGGTTAAATTAAACTTAACCATATATTTATTAAAAAAGTCCTTAATGAAAAAACAATAGCAGAAAAAGTGCAAATTGTAGTCTAAACTTAAAACATATGACAAAAATTTAAGTTTGAGCAGCTTGAATTAAAAAATTTGTCGATGTTTAAAAATATTTTTTTTTTCTTATTTAAACATTTAAAAAACAACTCAATACTTATCTGGAAAAGACAGCAATTTTTGACACGTCTATTTTTCATGAAAACATTATGGTAGGCAAGATCATCAAAGTTAGTTCAGCAAACAATTGCTTTTGGATAATTTGAGAAAGAATTACTTCAACTAACTTGAAACAGAACAAGATACTATAACAAAATAGTGTTTTATCACCACAAAATAATAAGCCATTTTAACAAACGTTATCAGAGTCAAAGTCTTACAGTTTTGTTTAATGAAATAGTTAAAAAAAGGTTTTGTACAAGTTTTGTAATAATTAAATTGGCTGGTCGGATTTTATATAAATTTTGAAAATACTTAGCGGGCCGGATCATCCACTTGCAGGCCGGATCAATGTTGTCCGCGGGCCGGATTCCATTTAAAATTAAAAAAGGTTTGGGGGCCGGTCATTTTTACTCTGCGGGCCGGATCCGGCCCGCGGGCCGTACGTTGCCCACCCCTATTCTAAGTGGTAGTATTTATTCAATTAAAACTTGAGCAGGAATGGAAAACAGGATAAAATTTACAATATTGTTAAAGAGGTAATTAAAGTTAATATATATATACATTTTTTATTTAATTACAGAAAATAAAAACTACAGTGCTTCCTCACTTATTCGGTCCTCATTTATCCAGCCGGTTTTGGTCGAGAAAAGATATATATATATTCAGGTAAAATGAATGTTTTGTAAACTTATAAGATCACAACAAAAGTTGTAAACTTGTAAACAAGGAGAATATTATATATAGCTTTATATTCAATAGTTTTTATTTGATAAGAAATTATTAAGAATAGAAGATCTTGCTTAAATTGTTGAAACAATCTAAACACTGTTTAGGTGGTAAATTTGAATATTTAAATTTAATATTAAAGTTAAACTATAAACAAACGATTGTTTCAAATTTATAACAAAGCAAGCAATTTATAGCTACGTTTAATTCTATAATTTTCTCAAACTTAATGTTAAAAATTATAGTTTTCGTGCTCAATAATAACAAAAATTTTATTGTTCATTTGCAAGCTTTTCTGATTTTATAAAGTAAGTTACATACTTTTGATTAAGTAAACAAACCTACTTTAAAAAATAAATAAGACAGCAAAAAAAAGAATTACTTTACCTATTTAAAAAAAGCTAAAAGTTTGTGAAATGGCTAAAATAATGTGCCTAAATCTGTTTCTTTAATTTTTTGTCTGCTTTAATATGTAATTTGTTTCGTTAAAAATAGTAAAGATAAAATAAACTAACTGAAAATATAGTCTTAGTTTTGTTGTATGCCTTGCATATTATAAAAAAGGTTGTTTATTAGAAAAAATAAGACGTCTGTAGTTATCCGGCTTGGCCGGATAAGTGAGGGTGTACTGTAAGAAAAAATGCAATTTTAAAGCGTTTAAATATTTTGCTAAAAATAGCAAGTAAAAACGGATACATTGAAAATGTTAGTACCTTCAACTATAATTTGTACTTAAAGTAAAAAGTTGCTGCTTGTTTCACTAAACATTAAGAAAGCTATACCTTTGTAACCCTTTAAACTTTAGTAAACCAACAACATTTAAGATTTTTGTGGTAACAAATTTTTTAAAGGCTTAAGTTCTAAAATTCAACAAAAGTTTAGTTTTAAAGCTTAAGAAAAACTAACAATTTCATTTAACTCAATTATTGTTTATTTTATACAACCTACAACACTCATATGAATTAGCAGTAAGTTTTGATCATGTCGATTCAATCATCACTGACGTCAGATTGTATGTTTGCCGTTCAACGTTAAACAACACAGTAAGCAATACCGATGACACTCTAGTTTGTGATAAGATCAAAAAGAAAACACCGGCGAACGTCATCAGAACTAAAGAACTCATAAAAATTGTATTGAGCCTTTTTAATCTTTAACATTGTTATTTTATGCCATGTGACACGTTTTGAAATAATAAAGTCGTAGGATTAAAAAAAAACTATTCGATAAAATTTTTGAACTCGCTTTGTCTAAAAAATTTCTATTATTGCATTTGTATTTCCAGAAAACAACGTTTTTTGCTCTCATATGATGATTTGGTTAAAACCGACACATTGCACAACTCTGCAATTAGCACCAAACTGAACCAACATGACCACAGTTGTCATCATTTAGAGCATTTTTGTGAATCAACATGCAGCTTACGTAGGTGCAAACGAATAAGCTATAAATTATGGCAACTAAGCACACAACCACCAACAACAACTCACATAAAAGGTGTTGCGCAAACTAACACGTGTTGGTGGTCGCGCGGTTTAGTTTAGTGTCAGTTGTTTTACGTTTGGCAAAACTTGTAGTTGAAAGTTCTTTGCAAAAAATAACTTTAAGCCTATTATTATGTGTCTAAAGTTTTTAAATTTAAGGTTAAAATAAAATTTACAATGTTTTATTATTTTTTACCTTCACATTTCTTTTTTCTAGTATATAAGAAAAATTCAGCTGGATGATTTTGAAACAGTTTTGTTATTGTTTTAATTTAGCATCTCTTATAGTTCTAATTATGTTAAGTTCAATACTACAATGACAAAATAGACTCTTGATAATTTACAAATATTTAGTAAATATTTTATAATTTAACCTAAAGGTAAAATACTTATACTATGTCAAATACGTTGTAAATAATCAAAAAATGAAGCGTTAATTTGCAAAATTTTCAACTTTTGTAGTATTTTAAATTCAGCATTTTAAATGTTGATATCTAATCTGTCGTTAGAGTATTGGTCGTTGTTAAATCTTATACAAGTACAATCAAATGTGCAGCTAGAAATATATTTACAATTATTCAACTTTTGTTTAATAACTATTATTTAGAGTGTTACTATATTTTTTCGTAATTCAACTTCAACAAGTACTTTAACAAGCAGTAATTATCAATATCTTGGAAAATAGTTTGATGTTTGGTATATATATTTTTACTTCTAATTTTTACCATAATTTTTAAAAGCTTTAAACTTTTTTAACGTATTTTTTTGGCTTAGTTTATTTTTTGCTTGTATTGAAAAATGAAAACTTAGTTTTTTATTTAAACATGTTTATTCTTTTATACAGTACTGTGCTATTTTATTGATTTGTAAGGTCAGCCAATTTATAATTGAAAAGTTAATATTACAAATATATCAATTTTAAAGCTTAAATATCTATTAGTATACATTAAACTTTTCTACGAACTTAACTATTTTATTTTATCTGTTAATATTGTTATAATTTATAAAATATAACCTTTTATTACCTTTTCTACTATAATGAGAAATCTGTATCTAAAAAAATGTTTAAATAATATTTATTTAAAATTGTAATTTACTTTTTATAAGTAATTAAAATCTTAAATTAAAAACAACAAAGTTATAAATAATACTTTATCTTGTACATTCCTTGATGAAAATTTTTTATAGTATATATTTCAATATTAAAAATTAAAATAAATTAAGATAAATTTTGATATCAAAGCTAGTTTAAAGATAACTGTAGTTTAAAAGTTTTTACCCGCCCCGAGATAGAATGTAGCTAAGCATTCAAGGTATAGTAACAAAAAAATCTACAGTAAACTGTAGCTCATACATTAAATTAGATTATAATTATGATTCATTGATTACTAAATACATTAATAACTTAAAATTTGTGCAAAACATAGAAAATATTCATTTTTAAACAGGCTTTTGGTAAAATGATTGGTTAATATTTTTACAATTAGTTTTAAAAGTGCATATTTAATTTAAAGCTGCTTTAAAAAAAATGATACTTAGTTTTTCAACGATAAACATTTTAACATGTTAGTATGCATAAACAATCAAAGTAGACCACTTTATTTAAATATTTTTATTTAATCATAGTTTCAGTAAATTATCTAAGTTATATATATTTTACTTAATTTTAATAAATTAAAGTAGTATCACAGACTCCAGCCCCAAGACTAAAACCGATCTCGCTTTCAACATACGTTGTTTATAAAAGCAATCTAGAACTTTAAAACAGACAATTTTTATTCTTAGTCAAACTTTTGTTTAAAAAAAAAACAATTTTAAAGGTCTTTTTGTATTTTTGGTACTAAGGGTTAACTGCACTAGGAAGGCTGTAGATATTTTTCGTTCATAATATTGTGCAAATGAGGTAAAACAGTAATGCAGTAGTACACTAGTAAAATATAAACCTCTGTCTCTAGCCCATTTAACCAAAAATTTCAAACCTAAACTGGTACTTATAACCCAATTAACCCAAACACAAAACAAAAAATCAAAATATAATTAATTAAATTTTAAAATAAATGTAAATCAAACTTTATCTATTCAGTAACGCCTTATTTTTTCAGCAGACAGCTGGTACAAGTACAGTTCTAATACAAAGCTGCTACATTACATTGATATAAAACTTCGCATCTAAATTAATCTAAGGTTGTAAGATATACGACAGGCTCAAGCTTAGTCCTTAAAATAGTTTTCAATAAGCTTGTTTATTGTATTTCAAACTTTACATAAATGCAATTTAAAAAAATAACTAGTTTTGATATAAAATGGAAATGTTAATCGGTACTAAAATAGATCTAAAAGTTTGATTAACACAAGTTTATAAAAAAAAACAGAATGAAGCTTTGTAAAAGAAAAACTTTACTGTTTTAAGTTTAAAAACTGTAAATTATTTTTAGCAACTTTGGTTAAAATGATATCAAGTTCATTAAAAATTGAAATATTTTACTTAAACCTTGAACCAGAGATTTTTCTAAAAGTGCGAACCTATACAAAAGTCGAAGTTGTGAAGGTTCATAGTTACGCAGGTGAACTTTATCAAGCTTTTTTGGTTAAGTTCTACATTTACCATTGAACTTGAACAAATCTTGAAAATGGAATGTTATAATTGTTATTGAATTTGAAAATAACTAAAAAAGAGATAGAGATTATGTTTATGTATAACGTTTTAGTAGTTTAATTGTATGAACTTTTAAAAAGTTTTTTTTCTTAACTCTTTTGTTTTTAATTGCTATGGTACAATAAATGTTAAATTAACTATTTAAAACGAAAATACAAAATAAAATAAGAAGCCGTAAATGTTTTTAAATTTCAATTTAAACAGTAAAAGGTAAAACTGTTTGAAAAATTTTTAACTATTATTAGAACTTTATTTCAATTCAACAAAATACTAAAAATTCAAACTTAAGGTAAACTGATAAACTAATAAATATACAAAATTGTAGCAATACAAAAATTAATGTTTTTATCGCTAATTTTTGTTAATAAAAAATTATTTCTAAGGTATTTTTAGTATGTAGTTTAGTATATATAAATAGTTATAGATATACTTAAAAAAATATAGATTAAATGTTAAACTTTATTTACTTTACAATAAGAATTTTGAGAACTAAAACTTTGCTTGTATTTTGACAATTGCACTAGGTTGTGATAAACTTAGTGGTTAGTTAGTTTCTTTACAAAACACTAGTTACGAAACTTAAAAGAAGTAAATTCTGCAAAATTAAAACTGAAGTATGTGTTTTTTGACATAAGTCAAACCACATGTTACAAACGTAAAAAGTACTGTAAGATGTTGAAATCTTCCAGGAATTAAGAAATAACATATAAGCTAAAACTTTTGGAGGTTTAAATTTTTTTTTTTCGACGTTGTGAATTGTTTTAAAGACATTTTTAAAACAGGTAAAAATAAATGTCTTATTACACTTTCAAGACAAATAAAAGATATTATAACGTTTGA
Source organism: Thalia democratica (assembly GCF_965202585.1). Lineage (NCBI taxonomy): Eukaryota > Metazoa > Chordata > Thaliacea > Salpida > Salpidae > Thalia > Thalia democratica. The sequence goes on along the minus strand of NC_139173.1, from coordinate 20,112,222 downwards.
AATATTTGTTTAACTTGAGCAGTATAGTTTTTTATTATATTTTGATATAAGTTTATTAATAATTGAATTTTGCTCTTATTCGATTTGATTTTACAAAAATGTATAAGTTTATCATATAATAAAATGTATTAAACAAGTAAATCGTTTTATAACGTGAATTACATAACAACATTAAATAATTCAGAAAATATGTTTAAACTGATATGCAAAAACGATTATCGACATATTTTGTTTTATTTTACTTTTGAGATGGCTTAAGCTGCCCGTTTTGAAAATACATAAAACCAGTCTAGACTAAAAGATCTTTAATTTAACAAACTTTCAGAAAACTTTAATTTATTAATTAAAATAAAAAACATTTTAAACATGAAAAACGCTTTAAGGATGCTTATAAAGTTTATTTTCAGATACACGTGAATGTCTATCATATAAAGCTACTACAGTAACACACCGCGTAACTTCGCATACAGAACACATGTCGAAATCGCTAGATATGCGGCAGGAGCAAAGAATTGGGGTTTGTTTATATAAAGCTTCAAAATGGTTTTTATCAGGCCTTTTAGTTGTATGTACGTACACTTTAAGGCTGTATTTAATAATAATTTAAAACCAAAATGTTTTTATGTAGTTTCTTTGACAACATATTACATAAAATCCATGCGACAAAAAAAAAACAGATGCACGACTATTCAAATTTGGACAAGTCAAAATTTTTAAAATTCTAAAGGGCCAAAACTCAAAAAATTATATATACTTAAAAAAATCAAAAAAGCGGTTGTAAGTTTAATCAATATCTACAAAACTTTATTTTTACTCTTGATTTGTTTTAATTTTTTACAGATAAGGCAAAAATACGTTATTAGATAAAGTATTTTTAAAAGTTATTAGAATTTTTCTTTTAATAAATTTTTGCTTTTTATATTTATAATACTATCATACTTTTATTAGTTATAATTACAACCGTTTTTTCATTTGAAAATATTTGAAATTAAATAAAAAACAAGAACTTGAATTGTCGGAATTTAAATTTTCATGTAAGCATAAAAAACTCATATATTTTTACTTACAGTTTAAGTTAAGATATAATCAGCCTCAAATTTTTTTTTATTAAGTGTTGAGCCGAGGATGTTCTGAGTCGTCTGACCTTATTGTGAAATAAGCAATTACAGTAAAAAATATTTTTTGGAATTTTTTAAATTTGCATAAAAGTTAACAAAGCGCAGAAATTAGAACTAATTTTTACTCTTGTTACGCTTATCGATAACGCTAGGGAAAATAGTACTTTATTTTATTATTGTTTATATAAAATTTAGCAGGTTAACATTCATAAAAAACGTCCAATTGATTGTTAATAAAGACTTTTTTGTTTAGTAAAATGTAATGAAACAACAAAGCCTCGAAGAACTCAGCTTCAAAAAGGAAAAAAGCGTCTTAATTTAAACAGTTAAAATGTGAATTTGTTATAAAGATTTAAGTAATTTCTACAACTTAATTTTACTTTTACAAATAGTAAGATTTTATAATCAATATAATTTAATGATTTGGCTACAAAGAAATATTTTAATATCTGAATAAAAATGTTTAAAATACAAAAAATGTCAACAAAAGAAAAGTATATTTTATATGCAAAACTATTTTTAGAAAACTTCATAAATGCATAGAATATATTATTACTTTTAATTGTAAGTAAGCTTAAAAAAGGACTTTGAAAAACTGAAATTTTATTTGCAGCTTATGCAAACCAGGTCATAGATTAAGTTATTAGTGGTCAATCTCTTTACAAAATAGTTTTTGTAAAACCTCAAAGTGGTAAATTGACCGAAATAAAACTTTAAACTTGAAACTTCTGACACAAATAACAACACTTATGACATAAGTAAAAAAAAAAAAAAGCATCGCAATAATTATTTAATTTTGCATAAACGATATTTAGTATTGATTTTTTTGTAACGAAAAAGTAGTATATAAATAGAAAATCTAAGAAATTGTGTTTCAAACTTAAAGTGTACAATTGTTTTTTAAGTTTTAATTATAAACATATATTAATCACAGTTTGTACATTTTAGAACATTTAAAGATTTTTTGTCAATTTAAAGCTGTTTAAATTTTTTTAAACTCTACAGTAGCATGATTTCTATTGCAGACATAAAACTGATATAGTAGAAAATAATGTTTACCTTAAAAATATATTTAAAATAAGAAGTGGTTACAAAAGTTTCATGTTAATCTAAAATACTTTAAACTATATTTTTTACAAAAAAGTCAATTTTATGATTTATCATATAGAAATAGTTATTTATTAATTACAAATAAGTAATTTTAATTTTTTTTAATGAACGGTGAAAAAAGTCACAGATTTATTAAAAAACTAGTAGACGTTAAACTTTTATAAAACTAAGTTTGTTTGTTTATTAACTTTAATTTTTTGTTTTGGAAACATTTGACTTTGTGTAGTTAAGTGCTAGTTAAAGTATGTTTTATCGTGTTTCAACTACAAAATACTACGCCGATTTCTTTTTGCAAGTTTTACGATATTTTGCGTAGGTAAAAATACTTAAATCAACTTTTGTGTTAGACTTTTTAGCAACGTTTTTACTAAAATTTAAACAAATTGTAAAAGTATTTGTTGTTTATATTAAAAAATTCAAATAAAGATGAAATCAATTATGAAAAACTCGCAAGCTGTCAACAAAGTTTTTCTTTCCCTCATACTTCTTACGTTTGGTTGGACTATAAGTTTTTCAGCTTATTTTGCTTTGGAAGGTTGGTAGTACTTGTAGTTTTGTAAAATTCTTAGTTCGTTTTTTTTTCAAAGCTGCCGAAACAAGTCTTGTCATTGTAACAAAATGACACTGTTGTGAGTATTTAGAAACACATTAGAAATTGTTGTTACCGAAAAAATTATTTGCTATCGATGTTATAACTAGTATTTTTTATTTCAATTTTAATTCTTGTGACAATTGTTTTAAATTTCAATTTTCAGGACTTCAAAGCAGCGTGAATCCGAACATCGGTTTAGTCTCCCTGAGTCTCATATACGGATCTTACTTTTTGTCCTCAACGCTGCTCCCCTCGTTCGTCTCCAGCAAGTTCAAGCCGCACCAGATACTGCCCTGCTGCCAAGTACTGTACTCGTTGTACACAGCAGGTTACAAGCTTCATCACTTTAACCCAATTTGTTTTTTACAAAAATCATACTCAGTTTGATAAGTTTTCCATTTAATATATCGTTTACGTTATTTGCATCTAAAAACGTACCTGGAAAACACTATTTTTATAAAGTCGCTATATTAACCTTTTCATCAAAACTATGATTAAAATCGACTTGTTTATGCAGCGAATTTCTATCCCGCGGCATGGACCCTGTACCCCAGCGCGGTTGTGATGGGAATTTCCGCGGGACCTTTCTGGGCCACGTCAAGAAGTTACGTGGCAAACCTTGCCAGAGTTCATGCAACTCACTCAGGGAAAGATTTCACGAAAGTTTCCGGACTTTACTTTGGCATTTTCTACATGATGCAGGTAATGTGTTTGTGTTGTTTAATAATTTTGTTAGTAGTTAAGCTTCAGAAATTACGTTTAGTTTGGATAATTTAATCTAGAGTATTTTTTTTTAAGTTTATTAAATTGAGTTATTTCAATATGTACCTAACTTAATTTTAAAATGCTATTTATAATTAGATCTATATATATTTTTTTAAATAATGCACAGTGTGCAAAAATTTAACTTTTTTAACTTTAGAAAATATATACGTTCCTAAATGTGCTGTACGCATCATATAACAAAGTTTAAGTGTAAATAATTTTACAATAAAAACAAAGCATCAAATTGTTATAAAGCTCGAACAATTTAAAAAATAAGTTTTCATAATAACCAACAAAAAATATATATGTGCATTGCAATATATAGATACAAACGTATCAACTTTGGCATATGTTGTGTTATAAAAATAGACTTTTGCAAAAAATAATTATGTACTGTTTGCATCTAAAAATATTTCCATAAAAGTTATTCCTTTAAAGTTGCTTGTTTCTATTTAATTCTAAGCATTCCAGTACTTAAACTTAACATTCTTTTCAAGATATTAATTAAGATTAAAACCACAATGCACGCTATAAGTTAATTTTCAAAAGTAAGATTTAGTAGTAAAACTAGCATACGTTAGTAAAAGTTTCTGAGTATTTTGGCATCAAAAGCAAGTTTTCGGAAAAATTTCACGTCAATGTCAACTTGATATATCAGACGTGGTATATTTTAAATATGAAAAACATCATGTAAACCGTACCGAAATATTTAAGACTTAAGCAAACTTTAACAACAACAAATTTCGTTTCTTTTGTTTATACGCTAGATATTTTATTTTACCAGTGCAAATTCGTCGGAATTCGAATATTATAAGCTTAAATAAAAACAAAATGTGCAAGCATTTTTTAGTTAATTTTTTGTTTCAATTTTATTTTACAATCACCATTAAAATATATTAAAAAAGATATTTTTTGAACTCATCATGAAATATTTTTAAGCAAGTTTAATAAACTTTAGGTTACAACTCTACTTTAATTAATTTTAATCTTTTAAAATGGATTTTAAGTTTAATCCGAAAAGCTTGGAGTTAAAAAAGTAAAAAAATAGCACGACTATTTTTCTTATGCGTTATTAGTTGTAAATGGTATGTAAGTAGTTTTTTTCTTTTTCTATATGCTTATGGAAAAGTATAAGTTTCTTCTTGAAAAAGACTCTTATGAATATAGAGTTGTGCAAGAAAATTAGTGTAACTATATTTTGTCTACTTTGATAAATCTACAACTTCTGTTTTTAAAACAGTTTAGTAGTTATTTACAAGTTTTAACTTTATATATATTTTTTTCTGTACACGAATTATTTTATATTATCAATATTCCATAGATTTAAAAGGGGTGGGCAAGATTTTTAGTCGGCGGACCAGATATGGAAAACTTCTAATTTTGGCGGGCCGTAGCATTTCAATTTTATTTGATTTACGAAAATTACTCAACTGTCAAACTTATTTTGTCAAAATACTAAATAACTAAAAAAATAACCAACTTTTTTTACTTTATCTAGTGTAAGTTTTAAATCTCCCGCAAGTTATACCTAATATCATTTTTTCTTCATTTCAAATTTTAGAATGTCTGAAGTTAATTTCTAAATTTTGTTTAGCGGGCCAAATTTACATGCTCGCGGGCCGAAGTTTTACCTTTTGTGGGCTGGATTTAACTTAAATTTGTAAACATTGGTGGACCGGTCATTTTCGTTCTGCGAGTCGTAAAGTCTAGATAAAAAACATGAAATTTCAATACCTTTATGTAATTTATAAAATACTGTTTGTAATTTCATTTATCGTTTTTATTCTAATAATAAAAAAGAAAGTTTAATTTTTAACAACCCAGCTAATTACAGGCGTCTCAAGTTATTGGTAACGCTATCATATGGTCAGTAAACGGAAGAGCACCTGTGAATAGCACGTTAGATGTTTATTCTAATAACTTGACTGACGGTTACAATGCTCAGTGGAAAAACGATTCAGAGTGTGGTTTGTTTCGTACAAACTCTGTAACTGAAGATGGTAGTCAAAATGAACTAGACTCTGGAAGTATAAACTATTTGGCATTAAGTATTTTTTTCGGTATGCAACTGTTTTCAGCTGTAGTTTTCTACTTTCTCTGTGACACAACAACATTTGAAGAAACACAACAACAAGTAAACTGCAAGGAAAATAGGTATATAATAATTTTAACTTTCGTTTTGTAAGAAAATTTATTTTATTTCTAAAGGACAAGCTCGCAACTAAAATAAAAAAAAAACCAAACAAAAAGACTAATTTACTTAATTGAAATCAAAGTGAAAAATGTCGTTATATTTCTTTTAACTTTATTCAAACTGGTATTTTTGAAAAATTTATGAGATTGTTTAAAAGGTAATGACATTTTCTAAACTATAGATAAAAGTTTAATTTTAAATAACATCTAACCAGATGAAACTTTTTAAACAGTTTTATCAGTTTTTTTAGATTTTTTCACCAATACTCTACTATTGAACAAAAAAATTAAAAACCATTTTTTTTTAATTTTCAGTTATTGTTAGTCAGGCGACTAGTAACATTTATTTTTTCTATACGTCTAACTTTTTAGATTAAAAGTTATCAACTAATAAATAAATAAAATAATATCACTATATATCTTCAGAATTTTTACCAAAACAATGTTTCCTTCGTTTAAACAACTAAAACATTAAGCATATTAACAAAACCTTATTCCAATAGAACTTGAAAAAAAAAACATTTATTTTCAGTGAACGGAGAGACGTGGAAAGCAGCTGTGCCAGGAAGCAACCCTCGCTGATCCGCGCCATGTTCAACCTGATGAACACGGACAAAACTTGCTTGCTGATGGTCATGCTGACCTTCCACCTGGGATTCTTGCATTCGACTTTCGTGGGCGACTTCACCAAAAGCTGGGCTTCCTGCGTCAAAGGTCGGGCGATTGAAAATTGTTTCTTATGAAAGTTTTTTTTTATTTGAAAATTAGGAGAAATAGACTAGAGTAAAAACGTTTGAAACCAAGCTTGGTATAGAGAAAGATTTTTTTTAAGTTTCAAGTTAAAACACATAAACAATATTTAATAAAAAATATTGGTATAATAAATTAATCTTAAAATATGTTTTTAATAAGCTGTTTATTAAAGATTAAGTGAAACTGTTTCTTATATTATATTTTTAAAATGTAGCAATGTTGGATTTAGTAAAATTTTTAAAGTTTTGATAAAGTTTGTTTGTAATGCAGTATTCAAAAGATATTTTTTGTTTCAAAAATAATATTAACCTTCAAACCAAAACTTTATTTACTTTTTAGTTTTTTTTGTTTTTTTTATACCAGTTTTAAAAATATTAATCGGTGTAATACCTTAGTAGCTTTTATAGTTTCCAAAAGTTTTACTAATTCAATGTTAAAATAACTTTTATAATACATAGTAAGTAAATGATTAAATTTTACTGTTCAGTTATTTTCAGTTAATAGTTAAAACAAAAGTTTAAAAAAATAAACTGGTTTTTAAGTTCATGTAAACTTAAAAAAAAACTTTGGACACATATAAGAAATAACTGGGTTTGTATAGCAACATCGCATGAAAGATTTTGATTAACTTGATTATACCGTGTAAAATTTCGAATGTTTACAAAGATATTTAAAAATATTTCAAATGTTTTAACAATCTTTTAGATTTCAAAGAATCGAGTATATATTACCACAATACTTTTATGAATTGGTCGACGTTGTAAAAAATTTTTTTTTTTTGTTTTTAATGAACTTAGTTTTCAAAAACAAGTAATTTAAAAATAATAATAACAAACTTTTATTTACCTCAGTGTGTCACACTTCAAAACTATGTTTAAATTTTTAGAAACAAATAAAAACTAAAACTTCATGTTTTTTTTATAAAGCTACAAACATTTTTAATAAATAGTAGGTTTAAAACCACAAAAATAACGCATGAAACATAAACAATAAAATAATTTCTAAACAAACGAGAACAGACACAAATACATTGATGTTTCACTTACAAATGTTCATCGTTCCTTGAAGTGTTGTACTGAAACTCAATTTTTTACCTCACTTTTCTCACAGGCGTGTCGTTCGTCCCGTTCCTGCTGATGAAGTACGGAGCGTCCTCCACCTGCGCCAGCTTCTCCGTCGGCTTCCTCATGAAGCGCTTCTCCGTCACCCGCCTCATCTACTTCTCCCTCCTCGTCGAAGTCCTCCTCTTCTCGACGTTGAAATTCGCGTGGACCCCAAACTCCGACGACCCGAACTGGTACTTCTCGGTGTACAGCGCCGGCTTCGGCCTGTGCATCGGCCTGGACAGGAGCCTGGTCTCGCAGGTGTACTCGGAGCTCTACTGCGGTGACACGGCCGCCGGCATGGCCCTGCTCGGGTCGGGCGAGGCGGTTTCCTCCTGTATCCTGTTCGGTTTGGGCGACGTTACATTTCCCCTGGTGAAAATTTGCCTCACCCTCTGTTTTGGGATTTTCGGCACTTTTCTGTATCACGCGGCCTGGAACATGAAGGAAGATGACAAAAGGTACTTCATTAAGAGCTGAGTGTGATTTATGCGCAGTGTTTCAGTTTTTTTTAGTTTGTATATGAAACTTAGCGAGTAGTACATGCTTTTAGTTAAAAAACTAATAAATCTTTTATGTAGCCGTTTTGGATTGAAGAAGAAGCTTTTTTTATTAGTTCTGAAAAATTTATTGCATGACCTGTATTAAAAGATCAGTTTTCATCCATAATAACAGTAGTTTACATTTTTATTTTCCAGCAGCACAATTTTCGACTGAAATTTAATAGAAATATTTTACTTTTGTTAGCGAAACAATGTATTCGATTAGTGACAACTAATATAACTTTTTTAAAAATGTTGTTTAAATAAACTTTTTATTTTTTATAATCATCTGTATAATTTGTAATTTTCATTTTGTCACTATCTTTATATGCTTAGTTTTATTTTCTTTTTACACACTTGTGACTATATTAAAAATTAATATAAGCTTATTTAAAATAATAAAACGAATTTTAACTAATACAACTAATAAAAAGTTTCAAAACTATAAATATCAACTATAATCGTAAACATTAAGCTGTTATTCTTTTTAAGTATTTTTGTTTTTATTGCATCTTTATTTGAACTATACAATAGTTATAACTTCTATAATTCATAATGTAAAAAACTAACACAATTAATTTAATTAGTATTTGTAGCAGAGTTACCCAAACTTGAGTACTAAATTACCCACATGGTAACATACTTCCAACTTTTCGTCACCTTAAACATTCATTTTATGGCTAGCTAGTTTTAAAGTGCAACTTAATCGTTTGTTTAAACACAATTTTTAGTAGCAACATTATCAATTATTTTAACTTTACCAAACAAAGATTTTTTAAACTGTTTAAACGTTTGTTTTTTTTTTGTTATAGTAACCCACAGTAGGCTGGCAAGTGGCCATTGACTATTTTCGCGACTAAAGAGTTAAAGCAAGATTTTTATTTAATTGTTTAGAGCGGGGTTTCGTCTTTTAAAAACTGGGTTTGTTTCTGTTCTGATTAAAGTATACTAAAAGTTATGTAAGCTTAAATGTAGCCAAAGTTTGCTTTTTTTAAGTTTAAAAAAACCTCGAAAAGTGCTTAAATTTTTGTCAAAATTAAGGTCTACATCTACTATTAAAAAACACCTTAAAAGCTATTATACAAATACTTTTTATTAAGTTTTTTCATTTCTTTGATTAAGTGTTAATTGAAAAAAGTCGAAATTCTTTGAATATTTAAATTTAAAAGTATATTATTTCTCATTTAAAAAATCTTCTATTCTTGCCGAAAAGTCATTGATGATTTCTGGCAATTTAGGGTATTCTTAAGGGTTAATTTTCTCAATTTGCCACCTTAGAACCAACATATTTTTTTTTAAATCATTTAGTGAAAATGACAAGAAATCTATATATAAATTTACAGACAAATCTATCATGTGAAATATAACAATTTTTTTTAGGTTTTTACAAGCGATATTTCTGTTAAAAAAATTGATATAATATCCTATCCCTGGTTTTTCACTATGACAAAAAAGACCATTTTGTATGTTCTAGAAGGTTCTTGATGTGTATAGATTCACTTACTTTTGTTTACAGATCATTTAAGCTCCAAGAATGATGAGAACAGTTAATGTTGGTCAAAACATGGTAGCTTAGCATATGTTTTAGTTATTGAAATAGTTTTTTTTTTACTTTTTTAGCAAATTTAAGGTTTTGTAGTACTGTTAATGAAGTTTTTATAGTAGTTTTTGTAAAAGTGATGTTTTTATTTATGATACAAGATAGCCAGAGTATTGCATCTTATTAAGACTATTATATTTTTTGTATATTTATCACTATAACTTATTTAAACCTAGCAGTAATATGGGTAGTTTAACTAACATCGAAATATACGAACTGTTCAAAAACCACAAACCACCATTTCAAACTAAGCCTAACTTTGACGCTGTTGCTGATGAAGTGGTAGACAAGCTTGAACTTCAAAATCTAGCAAATCTAAAGATTGGATTCGCTTTACACCAACTGCGCATACTGTTCTTGCACATAGTGCTGAACTAATTGAGCAAAACAACGGTAGAGGTTTGCTAAATTACACCGAAAGTGGATTGGAAGCTAACAACAAGTTTCTAAGACAGTACAGAATGAACTTTTCAAGGAAAACTTCTCAGTATGAAAATTAACAGACTGTTTAAATCGATTATGGGACAAGAGTGACTACGATGTTAACAACACTTTAGACATACTGAATTGCACTTATTGTAAAGAAGTTGGACATACTGCGCGAAGTTGTTTGCAGCTAAATGAAAAAATTTCATCATGTAGTTCAGAATAGGAAACATTATTACATATGCTTTATGCTACTGAATAGAGTGTTTTATTTATTTTAGAAACTTAATTTCAAAGAAGTTTTAAGAACTTACTGTTTACTTATATTTTCTAGTAAATTTAAAGTAATTTTTTATAATCACAGGCTAAATTATTTTGTTTTTTGCACTGTTTTGCAACGAATAAATGTTTTTATTGTTCAAAATGTTTACTTTTTTTTTCTTTTGATAAACTAGTACAAATGTAACATTATTAATAATACAAACTTTGATATACAAAGATCAGCCTTAAATTAAAAATAAACTGTATTTAGAGTATAGTTTCACCCGGCTTAATATTGAAAATTCATTCATATTTAAACTAAAATGGGAGTAAATGTGACTCTCTTGAGGTAGCCAGTTATTATTTTCTTTTTTTAAGTTTCTTTCTTTAAAGTTTCATTAGAAATTAAAATTTTAACTAATTTAAAAAAAAAAACAAACATTATTTTTATTGTAACATTAAGTGTAACTTTAAATTGTATTATAGTGCTTTTTATGACAGTTTTATGTCAATGGCCGCTTGATCCCCGTTTTCAGACCACTGTGTAACCTGCCAACTAGGTACGCCCTCCTGTACGATACGCACTTTTCAGCTGAAAAACGCAGTGTTCAAAATGCAATTTTGTTTTACTTTGAAATTAAAAAACTTTATAGTAGTAGTACAAAACTATTATTTTGAAATTAATTTTATTATATCAAATTTTAATAAACTTAAACTAAAGGAACCAAAAAATAGTTATAAGCTTATAGATTTTATATCAAATCTAATACTTAAAACAAATATGTTACAGTTTGTTCATTTAACGAAAATAATGAACAGTGCAATTTAATTTTGCATATCCCGTGATTAAAACGTAGGAATTAAAAGTACTTAAAATTTCATATAATATTTAGATGAAGAAAATAATAAACACTGAACAGTACGATTAGCATTTAGCCCAAGTCACCTGATATTGTGGTAACCATGATAAATACATATAAACAAAACAAGTAAAAAGAAATCTTGTTAAATTGTTAAGCACTCTTTCTTAAATCCATTACTGTTAATATTGACTATAGAAACCACAGTCTACTATGAGCAGCACACCATTTTATTCTTTACTGTTTTGTTTTCTACTAAGAAAACCAGTTAAAATGCAAAAAAAAAAAGATAAAAAGTAAGCTGGAGTAAAATTTATAACGTAAACTATATTTTCTTAATAAACACAGTTTAATAAAAGCATGACTAGTTTTTTTCATAAACCGTTATTTTTCTAAAATAGTAACTAAATACATGTATTATGTACTATGTAAATCATAAAGGTACAAGGAAATACAAGAAGAATAATAAAAACTTTGTTGGTAGAATATAAAAACAACTACAAGTATACAAACATATAAAACTTGTTTGTATTAGGCTTAATGTAGGTAAATAAAGACCGAAGTTCCTAAGTACGCACTGCCGCTTGGGTACGCACTTTTGTGCTGTGTTCAAATTGCGTACTTAGTTGGCAGATTACTAATCTTTATATATATAATTAATGAATACCTTTACTAAATCTTTAAGACTGTTGATAAATGCGAATTAGTAAATTACAACTGTTTTTTGAGCCTTATATCTATACTTAAATAATAATATATTTACTGAGCTTACAAAACTTATTTCAGTTCGAGATAAATTAAAAACCAAAATAATCTTCAACTGATTTTTATGCAAAAAAAAATTTTTACAAAAAACCTAAGCTACTAAGATTGTACTTAATATTAAATAAATTAGAATATACTTATATATACTAAAATTTTTCAATTAATTTTGATATCGTGATATATTCTTAAGAAGTATTACTGAATAAAGAGAAATCTTGACAACTGATATCTTTATTCATTTTTTTAAAAATAGAAGATGCACAAAAATTAAGATTAAAAGATTTTTTTTAACTTTCAAAGTAATTCACTTTTATGTATTTTGATAAAAGTTTAAAAAAGTTTAAATGCAGAAGTTTTTAAAAAGCTTCGATAAAAAATTATCATTAAAAGTTTTAGTTTGAAATTTAATTAGTTCAGTATAAAACTAGTTAGTTTTATATTCATTACTGTTATCTTGTTTGTTTTACTTTATGTTGTACTTTTTAGAAAAACTCAGCTTTTAGCAGGTTGTTTTCACTTTAAAGCAAAACATGGATGAATGTAGTTCTTTTTACATTATACAAAGTACAAAAGTAAGTTTATCTAAAGTCACAAAATTTGTATGTCTAACCTTTTTATGTTTTTTTTACGTAAAGCTAAGTTTAATACTGTCAGTTGTGCGTCGATTGTTTTGAATCGTTAAATTTATTCTAAGGTCGAAGACGATCAAGTTGATATAGAAAAGTATGAACGAAAAAATAAAGATATTTCACTTAGGTCAAAATAAGCGATTGTTTTTTTTTTTAATTTTCGTTTAAATTCGTCAAATTTCGAAAAAGTAGTTATAACTATTGATATTCAAATTTTGATTTAAAAAGTTTTTTTTGAAGCTCAGTTGTTTTTAACAAATATTTAGCTACTTAACCAAATGCTAACTAAATCTAAAAAGAAAAATAATCAACTTCGCTTGTCAAAAACAAATTTAAAACTAAAATTATTTTGTTTACACGATATACTACCACTAGATGTTTAACATAAGTAAACGTGTACAACTAAAAAGTTTTACAGTAGGTAGTACAACCAAAAGTAAAAAAAAAGGTAGAAACTAAAATCTCTGTCTGTGTTAATTCATTTAAAGCTGAATGATGTTTGTTTTCGACTACATCTAGGTTTTTTCATGACAATAGAGAATTTTCAAATTACCACTAAAAAAATAATGGCTTAAATATATTATTGCTGAAAATAGGAACTGACCTAAGATCAGGAGTATAAACTTTTAGTAGTATTATAAATTGAGAAAGTATTGAAAACTGACTTTAGAAAAAATAACACTTGTGTTTGGTTCAAAAAAAGCTAAAAATAATTTTAAAATAAACACATTTAGTCTGATGTAAAATATTATTTTATAAACTACAGAAATTTTTAAGTTTAAGGAAATATATACCTGCTTGTTTAACGTTATTTAAATTTATTGCTTTAATGTTTTATTATAGAATGTTAAAATAAATTAAAAGTTATTTGTAAACAAATGCATTTTTTTAGTTTTATATATATAAATACATTACCTCTACTATTTATAAATTAAAACTAAATTTTTAAAGTCGTAAGTTATTTTTTCATAGAAATAAATTCAAAAAAATTACCTTAAAGCTTTTAAAGATAGAAAACACAGGTGCTACAAAAAATAAAATTTGTAAAAATATGAAATACAAAATTTAAAAATATTTTTAAAGTATTATTTTTACAACAGTAACTATTTTAGCAAACTAGTTAAAAAAATAAGCTAGTATAATTGAACTTCGTATAAAATATAAATAGCTAGAAGTTAAAAAAGTACATGAAGGTAAAAATGTATTCTAACAATAATTTAATTTTAAATTCAGTGTGTGTATAAACAAGTTAAAGCTTGTTTTTCTATTAAGAGAGATTTTTAACTTAAAAACAAGTAATAAGTAATTAACAACTAGTTAGCACTTAGTTGAAGTACAAATAACAAAATAAACACAAACTAAACTAGACATACCTTAGTTTTGCTTATAGTTTTACTCTGGTATTAGCGACGCTATTTCGCATTGATTTACTTGACTCAAATTGATCTGTTTTGTATGTTTTTGTGCTTCATTTTCATTAATAAACTCAAAAAAATCTAACTACATATTGCAATAAAAGTGATAACGGAAATATATGAATAACAAAACTTTGATTCTGCAAAAACCTTCTAAGTTAAGACTAGTTTTAAAGTATTTAAGCTTGTCAGTTTGTACACAAACAGTCTTTGTATTTAGTTCTCAAAAGCTTATAAAAAAATAACAAAAAAAAATTATCATTTGATTTATAAGGGTTGATCGTTTATAATTTTTTTACTATGTAAAAATTGTTTATACTATATGTTTTAAATACCTAACTGAAATGAAGTTGAAATGAAAAATTTATTGTTTATATTTACCTTGAAAAATTCCTTATCAAATATGTTACTGCTTTTTTCAATTGTTTTTTTGAACGAGTTGAGAATATCGTCCAATATATCTCGGTTTCCACTACGATAGTTAGCGAAGTTTAATCCGATAAACCATATTTTTGAACTGAAAATGCTGTCAAAAATAATCGTTCTTTAGTTTAAAACAACTCGTTGTCTAAGTTTTGACATCTTTTTATTAGTTATATAAACCGTTAAAAATTATAGTCTAGCTAGTATAACTATATAATTATAAAAACAAAACTTTGCAATAAAAAAATTAACAATAGTTATATCTTTTTTAATTTTAAAACTATAGTTAATATTATAAATGAAAATATTTTTTGCATGGCTATAGTGATAAACTACATAAGTAGTTTAAGACTAAATTGCTTTTTTTGCTAAATAAAACTAAAACATAATCTTTACTAACTCTTCATTAGCTTTTTCTGTGTCATAGTTAATATGGATGTCCTTAAAAAGGTTTTTGTTTTCCATATTTCGGACTAACATAGTTAATTTAGGTTGTATATACTTTGTCCAGAAAGCAATATATTTATTTATCTTTTTAAATTAATAGCTTTAATAAATCATTGTTTTGTTATTTTACCTCTATTAAAAAACAAATAAAAAAATTTTAAGTAATTTTATTTTACACTTCAAACACAAGTATAAATACATTTTGTTTATAGAGTTAATATATAATAAACTTTGTAACTTGTTTAAACTTTAAATCTATGAATATAACATTTAAAAAAGCATCAAATAGTTTCCGATGGAAACAAACCATGTTATAAGTGAATTTTCTTGTTTAGCAGATGCTTTAATTACGACAAAATAAGAAAAGTGTTTGAAAAAACAATCTTTTTCAAACAGCGCTTCCCAAGTGCATTTCTTTTCCAAGATGCTTTTAGTTATTTGGTAACCTCGTTTAAATTCCTGAAGATATAATCAGTTTATCAAATAGATGAATGATTGGTTTTGTGTTATTAAAAAACAATATTTCTCTAATTAAACCTAATTGAGCTGAATGTCTAAACTAAATCTTAAGAACTGCTTAACTCGTAAGTCAATTGTTCAAAAAAACCACATTTTACTTTCATACAGGCGCTGCTTAGGTAAATTTGTTTAACGAAATTTTAAAAACAACGAGAGGCGATCAAAGTATATTTTACTGTACTTGCTATAAATCTGTCATTAAGCTAAATTTGAAACATACCTAGTAGTGTTTTTTTATTTTTTAGCAAGTACTTTAACAGACCTTCATTAACATTTTAAGCGACGACTTCGTCATAAACCTTGTAGTGTTTACGTATGGGTAAGTGGGAGTTATCACCGACATAACATCTTCCGAGTTTGGAGTCCAAATTTCAACTCCTAGATGTTCATCTTCTATGTCCATAAGTATGACGGGTTCGGACCAATTCCTTTTTTAATTGTTTGAAAATGCTTAAAAAATTCTAAAAGTATTTTTTAAGTTTAGCTCTGACCATACCAAATAAAGTTAAATAGCCTTTTAACGGATAGAGTAATTTTTAGATTTTACTTAAGCAATAATTTAAAAAAACTTCCGTACTTTTCAACACCTTTTCTTGATTTCATAAATCAAATATGTATGTAATCATTAAGTTAAATGTATGCTATATGTGTAATAAATAAGTTTAAAATGTTTATAAAGATACATGTACTTTTAGCATTAGTATTAAAAGTTAGGTACCAGTTATTATAATCAGTAAAGAACTGATGAATTAGGTGTGTAAAATCGTAGTTTGGATACTTTATGCAAATGTTAACAGCCAAGATGGCACATTGAATGCCCTCTAAATAGCCCAATTTGCATTTGTATATGTTTCTGTCTGTTTGAATAAACCATATTAAATTTATAAACTTCAAGTCTTTTTGTTAAAAAACACTATGAAAAAAATAGTATTTGTCTTTAAAGTTTTGATATGGTAACTTTGTTTTTTTTTTTTGTTTCTCAAGTAATGAAGTACTTAGTTTCAACATTCAAAGAACAAATGATAGTTATTTTTAGAAGAATCAAAGTATGTTCGGTTTTTGTATTCGTTTTTGTGTGTAACTATTCTTTAAATTTAGATAGAAAACTAATTTTTAAGTTTAAATTCTTGAAAAAAATTGTGAAAATAAGTGTAACTGTTTAATACAATAACGTACATTTTGTTTATACTTTTGTCATGCAAAATAAAAAATAAGTTATATTATCTGAAAAAATTTTAGAGGTAAATTTATCAAAGTAAAACTTATTGACATTTAAGTAATAATCTTGAACAAACTTTTAGCCCAAATTTTTATTGCTCTTAAAGTGTACTGAAAGTTTTGTAAATTTGGAGCTAAATTTATAATAGCTATCGTGTTTCTCAGACCACTTATACTTTTTAAGCAGTTCGTCTTCTTAATTTTCCTCAGTGTTTTAATGGTTACTATTTCATTAATTTCTGGCACTGTATCCATATCGAGTTGTGCAGATACAATATCCACCTGTAAATGTTTTCATGCTTAAGTAGTACTGTACAGCCATTTTGTTGCTTAAACTGTGTCTGTTTTGTGCTGCAATACTTTTTTTAAATAACGCTGATATTTATACTTAACTAAAATTACCCTAGTCTTAAGGAGCTATTAGCTTAAAATAAGGATACAAAAAGTTGGCAAATTGTTTATAAGCGGTTTTAGCTATCGGAGGGTTTAATTAGTAAGACTGATCAAACGGGGCCTAGTTAAAGGGACAATATCTAAATTTAAGGGGTGGTTATTTTTTAAATTTCCGTTAAGGGTGCGTTAATAAAAAAGAGTTTTCGAAACTCTAGTTTAAACACTGTCAAAAATAAGAAAAAAAGTTTAACGGTAACTTTTTTTTAGTTTTTCTATATGACAATAAGCTTATTTGAAAAAAAAAATAATCATACTTACTTTTAAAAAACAAACAAACCTCAATGTTGTTCACTACCGCCGTAGTGAGCCTGACGTAACAGGTACAATCTGTTAATAAATCGTAAATTTTATAAAAGTTTTTACGGATGCATTTCAAAATAAACTTTTATACTATTTTATCTTTTTAGCCGGAAAAATATGTTCTCCTAGTTTGTATAAAATTAAAAGTTTCTGAAAACCAGACTTAACAAAAGTATTAACTCAAACAAACTCTGATGGAAGTTGTTTCGGGAATTTTTTGCAGCAAGTTTAAAAAGTCTTTATTGAAATTCTTCCTACTTATATATCTGGGAACGATGAGTATCAGATCAATGTCTGAATCCGAACTTACCCCTAGTTTAAAGGAGTCACTTAGTTCTAATCTGGCTCCTGAAAGCTCGGCTTGGCTCTGAAAAGTTAGTTGCGTTTAGCCGTCGCTTCGGTTTTTAAACGGCATAATACTAAGTTCATATGTGACAGTTAAACGTATAACTTAATACTTTTTCAATCGTTTTATGCTTTGTAAAAACTAAATTAGTTTGAACAGAGGTTTAAGTTTTTAGTTATTGAAGTAAAGTTTAATTTAAGTTACATAGTTTTAAAAGATAATTTTATAAGGTGATATTAATTTAAAATGTAGTTATTAACAGACTGGTTTTAAGCTCATTCTAAAAGCTTAAGTATAGGTTAAATATTTAACAATATTGTTTTTGTTAAGCAATTACTTTCTCTAAAGTTTTTCTATTTTTCATAGCTTAATTGTTTTTTAATGATTAAGGAATAACATATGAGTAGCGTTTTTACAACATTATAAAAACTTCATTGTTAAATCTTTTCTAAAATCTTTTATTTTTAAACAAACTTATTTATTAAAGATCATTCTAATGTTTTTTTTTTTTTTTTTGAAAGCTAGGTTTTTAAAAAAGAAGTTTTGTTTTTATTCCATCTTAACAGCTTGAAAAAAATTATATTATCGATATTTAGACACTTGAAGCGATAAAAAGTAAAATTTTGCATGAATGCCCCACAATTTTATACGATACGTAAAACGCATTTTGATTGTACTATACAAATTTTTTTTTATGTTTCACTAACTGATATAAAATTTAACGAACTTATACTTAGTTAATTTTTGAAGATCTTTATCATTTTTATTGAATAATTCAAAACTGCATTATGAAATCAAAATACTTCACTTGGTCAAAGAACACTAGGTTTAAATAAACTAAACATAAATTAACTTTGTTTTCTGAAACTATTTCCAAAAACGGTTGTACTACTTTTTCCGTAATTAAGTTGATTACTGAGTTCCTGGCTTCGGTAGAGCCATTTTGTTTGTCTCTTGAGTCTGTTTTTATACTCAAATAATAAAGTATGAAGTTGACAATAGTCGTTAAAAACACTTTCAAGTTCAATAAGTGTTTTGAACAAAAAATTATTTAGATATCTTCGTAAAAATTTTTAAAAGATTATAATTAAAAAAATGAAGTATATAAATTATTTGGACCTGTACATACCTTAAAACTTTTAGAAACTATAATGTGTTATCATTTTTGGTGTTGAAAAAGGTATAAATAGTAATAAAATGTTGCCTAGAATATTTTTTAATGAGGTTGTTAAAGCTTTACAAGCTAATTTTTCACTGTTTACCACAATTTGTGTCCCGTTGTTGTTCATCTATATTTAACTTATAAATTTATTTAATACTTTATATAAAACGGGTAAGTCTGCATTTATCAGACAGCAATTTGAAAACAGTATAAAATGTTTGTAACATTTTGTTATTTTTTGAATAATTAAAGCACATTTATCTAAAGTATTTTATTGTGATGTTTTCATAGTTTCATAACTTATGATAATCGCGTAGTAAGAAAATAAATAATAATTGCTTCTAATTACAAAATCGTTAAATTGAACTTAGCTTTCCTAAACAAAAACAAAATTTCTATGGTTTAACATTTAAACTTGCAAATTCACATCTATTAGGATTGTTTATTAAAGACAGTTAAAAAGAATGTAAAAGCATAGAGAGGTAACGGATTTTTTTAGAAAAATTAACGCTGTATATTGTGTGAGAAAACAAATTATAAACTGCTTATAATTAAATTTTCACACAATAGACAACGTTAATTTTCCTTTAAAAAATCCGTTACCCCACTATGCTTTTACACTCTTTCTAACTGTCTTTAACAAACAATTCTAATAGATATGATTTCGCAAGTTTAAAATATCAACCATAGACATAACTGACACATAACATAGAAATAAAAATAATTGACACATATTATTTATGTGTCAGCTATACATGTTACTCAATATTTTTCTTAATTTTTTAGTGTTTTACAATGACTAAATTATTTCGAACAGAGGTATTATCTTTTGTTTAATGTTGCCTTAATTTAGAAATAAATTGTACCAATCAACTTTAAAAAAAAATTCAAAAACTATTGTAAAATATTACAATAAGTAGTATCGGTCGCCGAAAACTTTTCTAAAATAAAATTTTGTCTATCCTAACGTGAAAGTAAAACAAACTTTATAAAACTCAAAAAATTGCTTTTTTATCGCCATTTGTTTTTTAATAAAAATGAAACGATGAGTAATGATGTTACGACGTAATTACAAATTGCAACATTAATAAAATATTTTCTACACATACTGCATAACATAATAAACTAAAGTATTTTTTCAACTGTTTTATTTACGAACATCAAAACTGCTGTTTAAAATTTAT
This sequence comes from Thalia democratica, assembly GCF_965202585.1. NCBI lineage: Eukaryota > Metazoa > Chordata > Thaliacea > Salpida > Salpidae > Thalia > Thalia democratica. The sequence continues at coordinate 20,092,038 of NC_139173.1, read as the reverse complement.
TTCTAAAAAAGCAGAACTTTTTAACTGCACAGAATTTTTTTATTCATTCGTACAAAGTAGTAAAAGTATATTTTCATTAACATACTGATTGAAACTATGTTATGTATACTTACAAAACTAAGTAGTTGTAATGAACAAAAAAACTTCAAAGTGTGTTTAGTTTATATAACGTTAAACATAAATTCAAAAGTATTAAATTTTCAACCAAGTCAGTCAGCAGTAAGACATTTATTAGCAGCTTTACAAACAACCTTAAAAAAACACAGTACTGAAAACTCAGCATGAAGTTTCAAACCGAAACAAACTTTCAAAAAAAAACACATCAACAGCACCAGAAATTGACTTCTTAAAAAATTTAAAAACATCTCAAACAACTTTTAAAACATCTTTTTGTGACGCACAAACAACTTTTAAAACAAACTCTTCTGCCGCTCCGACTTCTCATCCTCGAACATGCGGTACGCCTGCTCGTATATGTCGGCGACGCGGTCCGCCAGCGGGAACAGGTCCACGCCTTCCAAGTTGGCCACGATGCCCACGGCCGTGCCGTCCAGCTTGGTGGACTTGGCCTTCTTGCACGGGGTTTTGGCGGCCCGGGTCACGTGACAGCCGCGCATGAGGAGGACGGAGGAGGAGCCGTAGTCGGACCCGTCCCTGTAGACGGGCATGTCGGGCTCGGGCTCGTCCACTCCGTTGAACGGCTGTTTTGGTTTGAATGATATTTATCAGGCCGTGTTTAGTGTTTATATGAATTTTTTTTTAATTTAAGAATTTTATTCACTATTTCTTATTTTCTTTAAAATTTTTATTTTACAAACATTGAAAAAAAAAAATCAGGTTGTATTTAGTTTTTTAAATAGTTATGAAACTAGTGTAGCTTTACATATTTTATTGAAGTCCGTAAAAAGTGTTTACCTTAAGTAAAATTGTCTTGTTGTGTATGAACTTTTAAGTATAAACAAAGTTTAATTATTAAAGATAGATTAGTTTTATTTGTTTTTTTAGTATTCCTATCATAATTAACTGATAAAATACTGCTATTCAGTATTTATTTTTGATACGCCCTTGTAAGTATATTTTACTCAACAAACTTAAATAAGATAACAATTAAATTAAGATGCAACTGCAAAAAAGGGTTTCAAAAAACATCTAGAATTTAGGATTTTAATGTTAAAAACGCTATTCTACAGCAATTTTTAAAAATTGAACAGTTTAAGTATGCGTTTATGTGTATTATCAATATTTTTCAACTAGTATTCTCGTTATGCAAGTTTTAAAAACAGGAAAATCCTTAGTAGTTTATAAAACTTAATGGAGTTAAAAGCTTTTAAAAAATAGCTAATCAACTTTTTCAAATATTTAAACATCCAAGGTGACTTCTTTAATAAAAGTACAATAAAAAACAACGCACCAAAGTTTCGAGCAGCTTGAACCCAGCGGCCTGGTGAAACCCCAATCTGGTTCTGCCGTTGGCGCCTTTTCCGGAGTGACTCTTGCCGGGGTGGTAGTAGTGGAAAGCATTCTTTATCTAAAAAAAAACTTGCCTCTGAAACTATACGTAGCTAAAGAGGGTTTTAGGGATACCTCAAAGTAGGATAGCTATAGCATGACCTATGCTTGTTACTTCTAAAAAATACTAGTTATTTTTTAAAGAGTAAAGAAATATAAAAATTGTGTTGAATTGAAGTTATGAAACAATTTTAATTTTTGAGTACCAGCTTAAGATGATGGCACTTGGTTGATGAAAAAATAAATCTCAACTATAACACTATATCCGTCATTGTTTATCAAGAGAACAAACTTAATAAATAAGATGAAAAGATAAACAATTATCAAAATTAATTATATTAACTTATTCAGGCTGAATTAAATGGAAGAAACTTGTATTAGCTCCTATAATTATTTGATAAAATATAAATAGTTTTTTTTCACATTGATTTAATGACCACATTATATATTACAAAATAGATTTAAATTTTTGATAACTTGATAAAAACACCAAAAACTACCTATAATACTAAAAAGTTTAACGTAAAATTCTTACATCCAGCTTTTAATGTTTAACTTCAGAACACTGGTTTGAAATTTTCTAACTCTTAAATTATATACCATCAAACTACTGTAAAATTTAAATTCTAAATTTTTTTATTATGATAACTAACTTCTATAAAACACTGCGTCTTTTATTTGATATTCTCAGATTTATTACAAACGTTGGCAAGTTAAATTAAAATAAAGTTTTTTTGTTATAAAAAAAAGCTTACTTGTGAAGTCATCACTTTTGTTTTAACGATATGAAACAATTTTTGAACAAGGGTTTAGAAAAACTTTTCCACAAAACTATTTTTGTAAGTATAATATTTAGGAATGTATATCAAAAATACTACACAAAACATACATACAAAATTATAACAATTTCGCTAAACAAAGTCGGAGTTAAGGAAATAATTAAGAACATTAAAAATATACAAAAACATAAATTTGTACAAATAAAATTCTTATTAGCTGCGATAGAATAACAACTCAGATTAAATATAAAACATTCAACTTACTAATTTGCTCTTTATCCCACTACTGCCTTTTAGGTTCTGTAAAAATATAAAATTTTATTCTACAATTTAAAAGACTTAAAACATAACACACAAAAAATTTAACGAAACAAAAAGTTTACTGATGATAATTTAAATGAATTAAAAAATAAATTGTAAAATAATTTGGTGAAATTAAACACGCAACGAATAAAGTAACGAATTGATACTCTAATTTTTTTTTTAATCACAAAACAGTAAAACTGTTTCTGTCTCAGATATTTAATGTCTACAGATCATAATACTTGTGATACACAACTAGAAATAAGAAAATTATAAAAATAGTTTCTAAAATACAAGTGAAGGAAAATATCAAAATTTATGTTTATTTTTCAAACATAAAAGTTGGTAACAATGAAGTTTAGGGCACCACAGAAAATAATAACTTTTAAAGAATTAATGCATGATGAAAAATATAAATCGTTATAAAGCATGTAATTGTCAATTCTTACAACATTTTACAAATGTATTTTATACACAAACCTAAAAAGCAAACTTTAAGCTTGTATTTTACTGTAACTTGATTTATTTTTAACTGTAAAGTACTTATCAAACATCTTGCATTGCAACATACTTGTGAGCCTTGCACAATTTTTCTGCCGAAAATGGCGAGATCTTGCGAAGTTGAAAGGACGCCCATAGCTCCGAACCGGTGAGTGAAATTCGTATGACCTACTTTCTCAAGCCCCATGCCAACTGGATGAGTTGTGCTTTTACGATAGTGGCTGTTTCAAAAATAAAAAGTTAGGCCTTGTTTGTTCAAAATAAGCATTGTAAACTTTTATACGTTTATGAAACAATAAGAACGTAATTGTCTAAGTAAAAAACATTAACTTTAAACATATCCTAAAAAATAAAATACTATTTATTAAAAGTTTTAACTAAGTTTACTAAAAACACTTGTCATTATTTGTAACCTTACCATCTTTGTTATGGCCCTTTTTTTATGTCTAAATTAAATATAAATTTTAATAAACAATATTAAATTATGTGTAAAATTATATATAATTTATTACTAAAAAACAATTATCAAAGTATTTTTAAGTAAATGAATCAAAGAACAACAAAACTAAATAAAATGGCAAAAATACCTATTTATTAAGACTGAGCTTTATCTTACTTTTTCATTTCAATAGCTTGGTTCTTAATTGCAATAAAATAGAAATAAATTAAAACTCCCATGAAAATTATAGTTGTTTTTGATACTTAATAAGAATTTAAAACTATATATTTCAAAAAGTGTTATTTTTATTTGTGAATATTAATAAAATAAACTTTGCCATTCCATTAATTCTCATGCTATAATCTTCAAGTCTTGTATTTCTTAGGTCAAAATCTTTGAACATAGATACAAGGTCTTTGTTAAATGTAGTAGGGATAGTATCTGATTTTTTTCCAAAACAACTTTCATATAATGAACTGAGTATCAAGTAGTTGTATTCAGAAGTTTTGTAGTAATCTATGATAAAGGTTTTAAATGATATTTTTACACTCTTAACAATTTGATTATTTTTATAAAAACTATAAAAAAAAACCTTCTTTAACTGGAATGAAATCTCCTATTTCATCAAAAACGTTTTCCACTAATTTTTTTAAAGGAGCTTCATTGGTAATAGTTTTTCGATCTATAGGGTCTAATCCGGTTTGATGTAAAAGACAATCTCTTACTGATATACCGGAAAATGCCTGTGTAATAAAATGTTTTTAAGGATTTAAGAACAATTTATAACTTCATTTTGTAAATCAAAGTTTTACTTCAGAACACAATGGTATTAATTTATTCACCAATATAAGTTAACCAAGAAAGATATTTACTTTATAAGTTTCAAAATATTATAAGTTTATAGAAGAAAGTCGTACTGACTATTTATTTAAAATTAAAACATACTCCAGGCAAGTTTGTATATTCAAAAACTTTCTTTTTCAGCAAGCCGTCAAGATCGTCACAGGCAGCTCTTTTAAAAAGCAAGAGAGCAGTAAAAACTTCACTCAAGCCACCAATTCGAACTTTTGTGGCTGGAAGCATTGGTGCTAAATTTTCAACATCACTATACCCGTAACCTACAGTATATTATTTGTGTATTAAAACAGTAAATCAAATAGTATAAATTATAACAAAATTTTACTGAATAAAATATACATTAATTCATTAAGTATATCGTTAATATCTCATAGGACTTATTCAAACTACTATTTATGATTATTATTTTAAAAACTGTGTTGAAATACACATTAACAACATAAATAAAAATGCACAGTCATGTAGTGCCTAAATATTTTTTTTTAACTATTTGTTTAAATTAATTTGCAATAACTTTTTCTAATGAAACTTTACATTATTTACGTACGAAATACCTTAATTCAAAATCAGAAAAAAGTATAAGATAAATTTCTCATTAAAGTATGAGTAGTAAAGTAGCCTAAAAAGTGAATAAAATTTTAAAATATACAACTGTTATTTGTCAATGCAGTTAAGGCTAAACAATTTCAATGAAAAGAAATAAAAAATCTTTGAATAATAATAATTTTTGTGTAAACTAATTAATATTCAGATTATAAGGATTAAAACTTTAGAGCTTTAAAAACATGTCTTCATTAGTTCTTAAACTATTTGTTGTTGAAATATACTTTATTCTAAAAATAATATTTTTGAAATTTTGAAAAGTATACAATAAACAAAAAGTACAAAACAGCATACATTGTACAAAAGGGTCGTCATCATTAAGCGCAACTGCAACAGAAATACCAGGTAGTTGCTGTTTGATTGCAAACAACCGAATGTGTTCGAAAGCCTTATTTGAAGCGTCTGTCATTATTTTCTCAAACTGAAAGTTTATACATAAGTTTTTCAATAAACATATTATAATTACACAAACAAGGCTTATCATTCTAATGCACATACTAATTGAAAATCATTATTTAAATCAACATTTCTTAAGACTAACATATAAATTATAAAATTGAAATAAAGAAATGTATTTCATATTAGTTATATATTAGTGTTGTGCATAAAATGTATTGTGCATGTTTAAAAGTACATAACTGTTTTTTTTTTCAAATAAATATAAGGTAAAAAACATATATTTATTTTATAAAACCTTGTACAAAACATTTTACTTGAATTTTGTAGCTTTTTGTTAGATATGTATTCCAAAAAAATAAAACTTTTAACTTGATGTAAAAATAAAGTTGAAAGTTGTATTTTACACTAAAATACACTAAAACATTAGAAATCTATATATAAACTCTATTTTATTGATTGAAAACAAAAAATTAGGAAGTAACAAAGCAGTGTTTGTGAAAATACCATGCCATGTTAAAATAATAATTAAAAGTTAAGGATACTAAAATTCTGTTTTTGTAACTACATTTTTAATATTTAAGAAGAGACATCAACCACTACTAAAACCAAACATAAACAAATAAAAAATGTAGAATATATCACTCTAACTAAAAAAAAGTTACTAATTAATTGATTATTCTAAAAAATATAAATTTAAGTAAAGTTTAAAAAAAATTATTATCAATAGTTAGTCAAAAATTTTTGTTGTGTTATTGATACTTAGTTACGATATTGATTATTTAAAAATTGTTTGTAGTATAACTAATCTTTAGTTTAATGTACAATTATTTAAGGTATATATTCCATTTTTCGATAAACACATATATATACCTACTTTAGCTTCTATTCTTTCCTTACAGTATTTATTTTTTACAGAGCTCCGCAGAAGTGTGTTAACCCGTTAACACACAGAAACAAGTGTTAGTGTAATATAAAGAAAAAATACTATTAAATTTGTTGTTATTATATATTCCAGTGAACTTGCTTGTCTCTTTGTTAACAAACGCTTAAATTCATATTTTTGAACAATTATATAAAAGGTAAGGATTCTAAAAATTAAACTAATTTTTTTTGTTGAAATTTAATTTAAAATGGTAAATTAATTCTATTTTCTAAACACTTCTTTGCTATTATGCCTATCATTATAATAAATCTTAAAGAATCTTTCTCTGCAGACAAGCATTCAATGTAAAATGTTTAAATCCTAAGTTATAAACCATGGATGCAAAAGTTAAAATCAGATGAATCAAATGGTACTACTTGCAGCCTTATCCGCCTCTAAAATGTTCAAGTAGTGCAGCTATCTGAATCACATACAAGTTATGCAGATGTTTCAAATGCACAACAGATAAATTTACCATAAGCAATTTTTTAAATTAATCAAGATACTAGTGTGACTTCCGCTCACAGATGGGCTGTAACAACTTTTACCATATATTAATAAAAATTCAAACTATCAACTATAAATTTGGGAATTTATATTTCCAAAGATTTAAAATGGAATGAACAGATTAACTATTTATATAAGATTGCAAAAACTACATGTTATCAAATATTAAAAAGTTTTAAAACTAATTATGCTTCAATTCTGACAAAACTATTTAAAACATACGTTCGCCCTAAACTTGAGTTTAGTACCCAAATTTGGTCACCCCATTTAAAAAAGGATATTAACAAAATTGAATCTGTGCAAAGGAGTTTTACCCATCATATTTGTAGTCGTTGCAACATATCTTACACATCATATAATGATAGAATGATTAAATTTGGCTTGAAATCACTGGAATATAGAAGATGGGAATTTTATTTATTAACTCTTTACAAAATTATCAATGGCAAATATAAAAGTTTTTTAACCAGTTTTTTAATTTTTCCCAAAATAAATATCAACTAAGAGGAAATAATTTGAAAATAAAATGTAAACATGATTTTCAAAACAGTCAGTGGCAAGGCGCATTTTTTTACAGAGCAAAAGCTATGTGGAACAGACTACCTCAGGATATAGTATCTTGTGAGAAGGTAGAACAATTTCGTTTAAAGCTAAAATGATTTGATTTAAATACAATAAATGCCAGTAAAATTCACTAATTTTCCACTATAAACAAAAGAAAAAATATTCGTTTCCCTACGCCTTCCCCCTACAAACTATTAGTTTACTTATTTATTTTGTAATTATGAAGGTTGTTTTATAAGCAATGATTTTAGACAAACTTCTTTATTGTGTGTGCTAAGTAATATATAAGTTTGAATTTTTTGAATTGAATTTTTAATTTAGTTCATATGTATATCATATTGTGTTTAACTTTGTGTTTTGATTTAAATTTTGTTTATATATATATATATATAATTTATCTTACAGTTTTGAATATAAGTTTATTTTCTTTTTCTCTTTTTGTGTGTCCTGTTTAAGTGGCTAAGGTTTTGATGCCTGAGTCCAACATTGCACAATAAACAATATAGTAATAGTGATAGTGATAGTGATAATAATAACAATAACAATAAAAATAAAAATAACAATAATAATAATAATAAACAAAAATTACTTCGATACAGTTGTCAACTTGGAAAATTTATGCTTACTAAAAATTTCAAGTTACAAATCTTAAAGTTGTACTTAAATCTTGATAAAACTAAATGGTAAAAATAAAGCTGCTTTTAGTGTAAAGAGAGGGGAACTGATAGTTGTGTAGCAAGAACTAAAAAACAAAAAGGTATTGAGGATCAACTACATTAAAACATCAAGGAAACAGTATGTTCAAATAAAATAAGGTAAAATATTAAAACTTGTACTATGAACACAACTTACTCTTGCCTTTTCTCCTTTGTTTTGAGCTTCATCACAAGAAGGTTTGAACAAATCTTTACCTCCTTTTTTCTCTGGTGCACTGAAAGGACTAGTCACAACAGCACTTGTGCTTAACATAAACAACTTCTTTGTGTTATTAAAAAACTTCATAGCTATAACCTAAACTTTTTGTTATGGTTTACACACATAAAACTTAGTCAAACATTATGTTATACTTATTTAAAATATAAGTGGAAAATACAATAACTTTTGTCCTTATTAAGTGTATAGTTTACAGAGTAAGCTAAAAGACTAGCTTATAAAAGGACTATTTGCAAAAAGTATATAAAGGTTGTTGAAAACTTTAACTAAAGAAACTAAGATTTTTTTCATGTGATGTCCTTTTATTTCAATTAGAAGTTTTATTCTTCACTTGAACTACCACTATAAGCCCATATTGTTTTCTTAGGAATTTTAGTCCATTCTCTTAGATGAGAAGAATTTAAAGCATTAAAACTTTGTTAAGACACAGGAGAGATCTTGAATTTAAACACAGACCACACCAAAATTTTGTTCAACCTGGCAATGAAATAGTTCAAATAACATTACTCCGAAATCTCTGAAAATGATTAATGCAATAAATTTAATCAAAAGTCATATTCTAAAATTTTGGATTAAGAAGATACTACCTTTTTAAAGAATATAATCTTCTTATTCAAAGTAAAGGAAATCACAAAATAAATTAAAAACTAAATTATTATTAGTTTCCTGAGTTATAACTAACAAAAATGTTTAAAATTTTATTGTATGGTATTTTTTGCAAATAATCCGTTACCTAGTCAAATGACTTTAGTAGTTCCTTAGGTATTTCAAGTAATTTAAATTATAAAAATTTTGGATATAAATACTACATCTTTGATTCTTAGCTGATTGTTTATGAATATTAATGTTTTACTTATATTAGCACTTTAATAAGCTTTAGTTATTTTTTTACTATATACAATATAGATTTTTACTTTAATACTTCAACTACTTTTCAAAATAGTTTATATTAATACTCAAAGGTTTTTAATTTCATCAAATAAATAAAAGTTTTAAATGTTTTTAAAATGCAGCTGCTGCTATAGTAAAAAATATATTGAGTGTGACGCTGACATGTTGTAACTTTTATCTTTTTTTTTAATGTTTATATATATTTTTATAGCTTATCAAATTTAGGTTTGATAAAATTTCTATATGATAACATCAGAAAAAATGTACAGATTTCAAAAGAACTGTAGTTTATTTTAACAGATATTTAAACTTTGAAAAAAGTTACCTACATTTTGTTAAAACAGCTTATACATATAGATAAATACATATTTATTTTTAAATACCTAATTTAAAAGTAAACTATTTAAGTAAAATATACATAAAAATCTGCAGACTAACATTTAATTGTGCTTTATGTTTTAAAAACTAGACTATATTGATAAACTAAACAGCTGAGAAACATAATGTGAAGTAATCAATTTCATATTCATTACCTATTAATAAAAAATACAAATAATTTAACAGAGTTTTGATGTCTTAAGTGGAACAAACTTGATTGTTGAATTTATAAGATTGCTTTATTTTAACTAGGAAATATTAACATATCAAATCATTCTAAATATAATTTAAATTAAGCTGAAAATTATAACATTTATTTGTAGCTTGGATATAAACTATATTTAAACGTAATATTGATTGCAGAAAACACATAACTCTTATTTAACTTAATTCAGTAAAATATATATGACAAATATATAATTACATAGAATTTTCTATGAATTATTGAATTTTTTTATTAGAGAATACTTTTATTAAAATATTCAGCTTAATTCTGTGTTTAAAATCAGCATACTTTATTAAAAGGGTTAATAAGCAAGTATATTTTTAAATATAAAGTTTTCGAGCAAAAATGGAAAAACTATAAATAGGAGCTTTAGCAATATTAGTATAATATTTTAATACTTGTATGCTACTTTAAAAACTTAACTTAAGTATAAACCTATAAAAAATTACAGAAATATAAGAATAAGCAGTTTTTAAACAAAAAAACTTTGAAACTTTAGCTAAATAAAAGACAAAAACTTTTGTAATCAACAGTAAATTAAAAAGCTTTTAACACAGATAACTAGTTTAAGTTTGTACATTTAAATATATAAACTAAAAGCAAATAATATAATTTGCTGTCAAGATTTTTATGTAACTTGAAAGTTTGTTTGTATGTTTTGTTATTGATTATGTTACCTACAACGAATTTGGTTATTAAGTTTTTATTTACTTTTAAAAGCTAGACTACTAGAGGGACAAACTCTAGAACTTAATGAAGGTTTCAGTTTTATTCATAATTAACTTCTGTGTACACTTTAAAGTAATTTGGTAACTATATATAAATTGGGTGGGTGTCAATTTTGCACGAGGGGACACTTTTGCACGGCGACTCTTTTGCACGAGCGTCACTTTAGCACGAGGGGACACTTTTGCACACGACTCTTTTGCACGAGGGGACACTTTTGCACGGCGTCACTTTTGCACGAGGAGACACTTTTGCACGGCCACATTTTTTCACGATGACAGTTTTTTACGGCAGCATTGTTGCACAACGTCACATTTTCACGATGAAATTTTGCACCGCGACATTTTGGCACGATGACTTTTTCGCACGGAAAATAAATTTTGCATGCAGACTGATTAAAAGTTTTTTAGCTACTACCAAGTCTGTAAAATAAAAAGAAACTGAAAACTAAAATTTTATATTATAGTTATATTAAAGGCAAAAAATAAAAGAACTAAAATCTTAAACAGTGAAAGTTAATGTTAAAAACAAACTAACGAAAAGATAAAATAAAATTATTTATAAAAGATTTATACCAGGGACAATAAAGTTAATTTATTTATAAACTAGGATAAAAAATAATTTAAGTGTAAGTAAGTTGTTCTAGTTTATTTTGAATTTTAATATATTAATCAACAACTATGTCTTTTTATATATTTTACTATACGGTTACAAGTTTATTGTTCATATGATTAACCTAGGCATCGAAACCTAGGTCCTAGACCACTTAAACTGGAAGACACATAAGGAAAAAATAAAATAACACATATAGTTTATTTGTTATAACAAAGATAAAAACATAATTTGATATAAAATTTATAGGTTAACATAAAAAGAAAAGTATTAACCACAAAGTTATATTTATTAACGGTTTGATGTAAAACGAACAACATCAAGTATTTAAATGCATTGACTAACAACAAAAACAAAAACCTAACGCTCCAAGGACATTAACGTTAGGCTCTCATTGTCTTATTTCATGATCATGGAATGCTGGTGTAAGCATCTCTTGATACTTTTGATGAACATAAGTTCAAACTTCGAAATGTTACTCTCTCATTGGCTTATCATTATCATGCAACATTATTGTAATGAAATAATCTAAATTTAAACCATGAAAAATGCGCTATTTTATTGCTTTTTTTTTATTCTCACGCTAAACTAAAAAATAAAAATAAACATCAGGTAAAATCTTAAATAACTTTACACTTCATAAACTAACTAAATCTTTATTTTAATTTAACAATTGTTTGCAATAAAAATAAATTTAAATTATTCTTTTAACAGCTATATAATGCTAATTATACCATCGAGAGAAAATAAGTAAAAATAATACTAAAAATTCGTGTTTTAAAGCCCTAATAAATTAAGTTAATCTTTCAGTTTAAAAAGTAACAAAATTCAGATTATTTTCATTTAATGTATTCAAATTGTTTTTATTTAAAATTAAGAATGTGTATTTACTAGTTTATTTAAATTAAACTAATAAATACAAATTAAGGAATTGTGGTACGTTATTAATTATTATATAGTTCCACGTAAAACTTCAAATAAAAACTGCACACAAAAATTTTATTAAAAAACTACCACATTTTATTTATTTAAAACAACTTGCGTTTAAAAGCAAATATTATTTAAGTTAAAATCTTTTTTTTAAATTAAAAAAAGAAGTCTCCGTGCAAAAGTGTCTCCTCGTGCAAAAGTGTCCCCCTCGTGCAAAAGTGACACTCGTGCAAAAGAGTCGCCGTGCAAAAGTTTCCCCTCATGCAAAAGTGACCCTCGTGCAAAAGTGTCCCCTCGTGCAAAAGTGATGCTCGTGCAAAAGCGACCCGTTCCCATATAAATTACATGATGCTGATATTTTTATTTGTCGTCTTTTTAAAGAAGTTATAAACTATAGAAACTGTATGTTTGATTATAAATGACGTAAAACTTATTTTTTAATCTTAGTTTACTGAGCTAAGTAAAAGTTATAGTAATAAACAATATCCTATTTAGATCAGGATTCAGTTATTTTTCAATTTAAGATCTAGCCGGATTCGAATCTGGATCTAAGAAGGCAATATTCAGCAAAATCTAGGTATTTAAATTAATTTGAATAGTATTTAAAATATTTAAATTAATCTGAACGGCTAGTTATGATAATAAGTAATCTTTTTTTAAGTAAATAATGTTTACTTATTTATTAATTGTGGAACACTTCTTTATTAAACTATCTTATTTTAAACTTATTAAAACTATAAAGTAATTAACTATAAAAAAATATATATAAGTAAACTGAAAAAGTCAAAATCAAAATAAGCATTAGCAAAAGTCATCAGAAATAAGGTTTTTACTTAAATGTGCGACGACGCAATTTTATTTTAATTAAAGTCTCGATCATACAGTTTAGATCTTTAAACCACAAGCTCTTGTTAGACTTAGAATACGGAGAGCTTATATGAATTGTCGGAAACGAGCTATGGGTAGAAAAATAAGATAGTTGTTTCTAAACTAAAAACTTTTTAGTTATTTTCTTAAACTACCTAGTTTTTCAAACAAAAAATTACATTCTTTAAAATTTTGCTTACAGAAGCTTTAAAAAGTTGTCTTGGATTTAAATTTCACAACTTCTGTAACTTTTTTTCAATTCTGCCATTTATGCACTCTAGCACCAGCCTAAAAAAGATATAATGAGATTTTTAGTTATTTTGAGTTATATAAATTACATTTAATGTTTGCAAAGGAGTGCAAAGCTTAAAACTGGTTTAAGTTTGACATGTTAGTATATGATAAAACAACTTTATAGACAAACCATTATACCACTTTATAAACATATATTACGAACTAGTTTAAAGCATAATATAATTTAAAAAACATTCTTTATAAAATGATGTAATGGTGTTAATATGATTGTAAATTATGCTGCAAAAGAACGTTAAATAGTTTAGAATCAATGATCATCAAAAATTAAAACCAAAATTTAAATTTATGGAAATGGAAATATAGCTCCACAAACAATAAATTGACTCAATTATCGTTATAACTTTTTATTTTTTGCAACCAAATTTTTTATAACTTTGTACGACTACTACATAATTACTTTAGAATTTTAAATCAATATTCAAAACTGTTTAACATTTTATTTAACTTTCAAAAAAGAACCAGAGATATGGTTCGAAATACTTTAAGATTTACAAGTTTTTGAAAATAAAAAAATGCTTTTATTAAGTTGAAATTAAATTGGTATTTAAATACAACAAAATTCCTTAACACAATACAATTAGTTTACTATCATATTCATACTTTGGTTTTTAAATGCTTTTAACAATATGATAAGTACACAATAAAATAATTTTGAAAATTATATTAAAGATTTATTCAGTAATTATAAAAATAAGTTACTTAAATTTATAATTTTAGCTAGTGATATACTGTATTTAACCGAGATCTGACTGAATCAGGATCCGGATATTTTCTAAAACTAAATTTCGGCCAGATCTGAATCCGGATAGTTAGATCCGGTAGATGAATAAAAAATATTATTTAGCTGGTTCATAGTAACTAAGTTTTTTTTTGTAAGCTTTTAGTAAATGAGTTGATAATAAAAGGTAACAGATACATTTATTTTGTAGTTTACTTTTTTTATTACGTAGGTTGCTGATTCCCATCTAAACAGAATTCCATTGACATTTTTCAAACTGTTTAACTTAAACGTTTATGTACAAGCTGTGCAAAGATTCTTAAAAGTTTTAGTTTTATTACAATAGAAGATAATTAAGTCGTTTTAGTCACATTGAATACACTTATTTTGTTGAAACTTAAAAAAAATTTTTAAATCACTTACAAATATATTAAACTTTTGGATCATTTCTATCTATAAAAAACTAAACTTTAAGTGTTTCCTTTTTCTACGTACAACAAAAATTTTACACGAAATTGTTCTTTAAAATAAATTCAAAAGATTTACATTTAGGTTTTAAAAAGGATTTTTTAACATAAAAAAAATAGAACTATACTTTTAACTCGAAAGAAGAAGTGATATTGTTTTATATGTATTGTGTATAGAGCTTAGAAGTTTTATTTTACCTGCTGTTTTTTAGCAAAGTAGACTAATAAGTTATATAATTTTTTCATTTATTAAATTTTCTAAATCACAATTTTATTATCAAAATTAGAATAAGCTTAGGAAGTAACTAACAACTTTGAATAAAACGAATTAGATTTTAACCTACTGGATAATTATCGAAAAAAAATAAACTGATTTATTATAAATTGGTTGAAAATTATTTTTGTAGTAGATAAAAGATAAAAAAATGTTCGATTAAATTTGTTTGATTAATGATAAAACTGTTTAAAAATTTATTAAATATAAATTAACTTGATTGGAATCGGTTGTGGCTAAGAAAAGATAAGTTTCCATTAAATGCATTTAAGCTTGTAAATTTTTACAATTTTTTTATTCCTACTTTTTTGTACTCACTATATAAAAAAAGCTATTGTAATAACCTTCGTTTATTAAAGTTTTAAATCATACAATGTTTCTAAGAATACTGTATTAGCTGTTCTATAAAATTGGAAGAAGTTAACTGCAGTCTGCAGGTTATTAAAACAATTATAATTTAAAATCAACTGATCTTATACAGCTTATCATAAGTACACTACAAGAACATCTGGTTTTATCTTAAACTTAGTTATAAGGGTTACATGACAATTCAAATTCGGACAACTCAAATTCCGGCAATTCAAGTTCTTGAAAAAATATTAAAAAAACTATATCTCAGTAAATGATTTGAAATTGAAAAAAAATATATATATATGTAGATCTTATTATTATCTACAAAGCCACTTTTTTCTTTTTTTCAAAATGTTTTAAAATTACTGAAAATAACTATGTTTTTTACTTAATTAAAACCATATTTCAAATTATTTTTAATTTTTTTCGAAAAGAAAAAAATGACTTGTAGATATTAATATGACCTACATAAAAACAAATTGTACAGCATTCTTCCTTTATTGTACCAACATATGTTTCTGTGTGTTAACGAATCAACACACAGAAACATATGTTGGTACAATAAAAGAAGATTGTTGTACAATTTGTTTTTATTTATATTCCAGTGAAGTTACTTCACTAGGATCTTTTGTTAGCAAACGATTAAACCTATATTTTTGAACAGTTATGACCTACATATGTATTTTTTTATTTTGACAAATATACATTATTTTTTATTTGTGGCCATTTGAATTTTTTTTCAAGAATTTGAATTGTCGGAATTCAAATTGTCCGAATTTGAATAGTCGTGCACCCAATTATAAGTAATAGTAAAATCTTAAAAGTAAGTTTAGTGAGGATAGTCGTATATTAAATCTAAGACTTAATGTTATTACTATGCTTAAATTAAAAAAAAAAGTTATTATTTTTATAAACAGGTTGTAAAAAATATTTAGACAATCAAAAATAAGTTGTGATAGATGATTAAAGTGTTGTCAATATGACTTATTCTTATTTAGAGGTTTAATAAGTATTGGTATAAGTATTGTGGTCTTATTTGTTATTAAGATTGTAATTAAAAAGTTTAAAAATGTTTTGAATAGAATTGTTAAAGTTATAGCCGACGCAAGAAAAGTATTAAGTATTAAGTAAATTTATGTAAAACTTGCGTAGGTCATATAATTAAAAAATAAAATAAAAAAATAATATTTTCTTAATATAAAAATTAGTTAAAAAAGAAAGCTAAAAATAAGAATTAATTGAAAAATATTATATATTTGCTGTAAAGCCATGATAAACTTAAATGTTTTGGAAATTTTAATTTTTTTAATTTTGGAGATATATAAAAGAAATATAAAGGTAAAAAAAAATTCATCATAAAAAAACTATAAAAATAAATTTTGATTTTTTTAAAATTTTGTTAACTTTAAATTTTTAAAAGTCCCCACGACTTAAGTCAAACTCCAATTTGATAGAAGTTATTGAGAAAAGCAATACAAAAAAAAGTTACTTAGAATAAAAAAAAAAGTTTCAAGTTATTTTGAAAGAAATTAAAAATAATTGGTTTTAACGTTTGGCAAAGAAAAAAATTACAAAAAAAGCTATTCGTGCCAAGGTAACTCTAGTAGCTTACATATCCTCTTTAATTAGTTTGCGTTGAATTTTGAAATTTACTACTTTAAATGCTTTTTTATGCTCAGTGAACCATAAAAAAATAAAGCCTAATTGCAGAAATAGTAAACCTATTTGGCAAGATACACTCAGTTGAATAACAAAACCTGTAAAATTTTAAATATAAACATGAAAGAAGATATAGGCTAAGCTAAAATTTAAATAAAACTGGCAATTTAGTGTAAAAAAAACAAAACAAAACTTATAATTTACAACTATTAATTTAGCAATAAATTTTAAAGTGTTATTATTCTCCTTGTTTTTAAGTTAATAACTTTTATTTTAATCTCTACAGTCAAAAGTACACAGTTTTTACTTAAGCTAATAAAAGTCAAGCTCATTTTTATTGTAATTACCAAAGCAGAAAGTTTTATGATAGTTTTTATAGTCAATTAACATCACAGTTGCTTGATGTCCATGGTAAGTTTAAAAACATCAGTTTCAAAATCTACTTTTGAATTTTTCCATTTCCAAGCAATTTGGGATGAAGCCTATTTAATTGGTAATGTAAAATTTTGTTTTAAAAAAAATTATTATGTATATAAATAAGAGTATATGATACTCAATAATATGATTAAAAATTTTGATTTCTAAAAGTGAAAAAAAAATATTAGAGAGTGATATTGAAAAAATAAGTCCTAATTACAGTGAGCATTCTAATTTTCCTAGTTTTTTTTAACCTCAGTGCATAAGTTGTTGCTTCATTATTCTCAGGAATTTGTAACAAATGTGCACAGAATGGTGATTTTCTCAAGTCACTGGATGTGCTGAGGTGGTCCCAATTTATAAATCGGACAAAAAATAAATTAACTTTATACAATTTTTTCTCTTCTATCTCCTTTTTTAGAGTTTCTGAGTCATTTAAGTGTTAGAGGCTAAATGTTTTTTTTTTAATTTATATAAAGTGCCTTGTAATTAAAGTAAACCATTACAACTGAGTAGGCAGTAAATCAGATTGTTCAGAATTAAAGATTAGGGTTTTGAAAACTATTAATATTTTGTTTTATTTTTTGGTAGTTGCAAAGCTATTAATACTATTAAGGCCATAGGGGGGGGGGGGGTAGAAGCCATTTTTTGACCAAAAATAACATATAGACTTATATTATAGTAAATTTCATAATCTTTCAGATGCTTTTTTTAGATTTTAAAAATATTAAGTAACTTTTTTTTTTATGACCTGTTATATAAAGGGTTGTCTTTATAAAGGGTAACTTTAAAGCCGTTTTTCTCAAGTTTTTAAAAACGGGCTTTAAAATCTATCTTCTCCTTCATTTTTTAAGCAATCTTCTTCAAATTTTCAGGAAATGTTTCTTACATTATGAGAAAAAAACATTATTTGTGAATTTTAATAATTAAAAAAAAATAAATATTTTATGATAAAAAAAAAAAAAAGTGATTTTTTATCAAAAATTTTTTTTTTTTTCAAAAAAAAGGTATTTTTACTTGAAATTTTTTAAAGTCACAAATAAAGTTTTTTTGTTATTGTATAAAGAATAGACTGTGAAAGTTTGAAGAAGATTGCTTAAAAAATGAAGGAGGAGATAGATTTTGAATGCATTAGTCTTTTTTCGCCGTTTTAGTTTTTCCTTCCCCATAAGGAACCTGTTATGCGGCCCGACTTTGGCCGGTCATATCTCAAAAACTAATTCGAATTTTAAAAAACGGTAAAAAGCAACTTGAAGCTTTGTAAAAACTCTATAAAATAAGATCAACTTGTAAAAAACATGGCCTACCCCCCTATGGCCTTAATCATAAAATACTATACAAAAACTACAAGCTAGTACCTGCATATTATAATGCTTAATGTTAGTTTAAATCAGGGTGTTCCAAAGTATTCCAAGTGGCCTCCTTGGGGGCTATGACAGATACTTGGGGGGCCATGGGGTCTTAATTTGAAACTTACACTAGATATTCTGGAGTTGCTGATGAAGAGAAAAAAAAAGGTCTTAGGTGTTTATTATAGTATTTTATTATGTTATGGTAGTTTATTATGAGTAAACTTGGTACAAGGGGGCTATAGCCTTTTTAATTTCTTTAAAGTGGGCTATTTGAAAAAAGTTTGGAAACTCTGGTTTAAATATTTTAAAATATCAGCTGTACCTACTGATATAAATAGTTTTTAATTAAACTGGAAGAAGCTAAATTTGATACTTTTTTAAGAAAAAGCTTAACATTTATTCCAGATCTTTAGTTTAGATTAAAGTTTAAATAGAACCAGATATGACATTTTTTTAATCAATAGCTAGCTTGAACTTATTCTAAATTTTTACTATAAACCAATTATTGGTAAGCTATCATTAAATCCAGCTGTGTTTTACATTTGGATTTAGTAGACCACTAACATAAAGTATTTAAGCCATTATTTGAAACATTCTGATGGTTATATATAACAATTTTGATATTTTTTTTACAGTTAAACAGTATATTTTTCTCAAAAAAGTCCATGGATTTAGTTAGATGAAAACATAAAGTAAATTTTTTAAAGTTAATTTGAAATTATTTAAATTACCTTCCCTTTTTGTTTAGGTTAACTTTTATATTGTACTTTTCTTCTTCACACCTTTATAGGCTTGTAGAAATTTTGATAACCAATGTTAATTCTTAGTTTTTTTATTGTGATAGTAAATATCATAATTTGTTCATATTTATTTTGTTTAAATTAAAATTAGTTAATATTTCATAAGTGTAATCTTACCTTTTTATAACAGCAATTTTAAAGTCATTAAAATAGTGGTTTACAAATATCAGATGAGTTCTGACTACGAGTATGATAGTGAGTATTCTGAGGGCAACAGTTATACTGATGGCGGACTAGATGATGGTTGGACTTCTGATGAAATGCAGGCAACAACTGAATCTGATGAGCCTTTGTATGAAAGCCTTCAACCAAATGATCTTTTATTCACCATGAATCAAGCCATACAGGAAGTTGAGTGTTTGACAAGTGAGGTAAAAAATTTTGAGTTTTTTATTTTTTAAGCTTATATTATATTGTTGATAAGTTAACACATTTTTTATATATCTGTTTTTACTACTAAAAATATAAGTTAATAGTCTAATGTTACTGAATGTTCTAGTTCAACAGAATTAATTCAAGTTATAATTGTTACTTTTTAATTTGTATTTATCAATGAATGTATTTTGAGATTAAAGATTATATATTAGTCATGTAAATATAATGTTGTTGACTTTATTTAGGGTTACCACTCTTTGAGTCAAAAAATCTTCCCTGAGTGACCAGAAACTTCCCTGAGCAACCTTAAAACTCCCTGAGTTTCCCTGAGTTTTTTTGAAAACTTAAAAGAATTATTTTATAGAATAAAAAGATAAGCAGAAAACTGTTTTTTTCAAAACATCTTTAAAAATAGGGGCTATGCCAAAGTTTATTGTGTATGAATACTTGGTTCTATTCATACAAAACTTTTTGGCAATTTCACTGTCAGGAAACATGATAATGAATAAAATGAGCAGAAAACTGTTTTTATTTTCAAAACATCTTTTAAAAAACGGTTTATGCCAAAATTTGTTGTGTATGAATAATTGGTTCTATTCATACAAAACTTTTTGGCAACTTCACTGTCAGGAAACATGGTAATGTTTAAGATGTTATTATTTTCACAAGAGTTTCCTGACCAGTTATTTTTAGTACACTTTAGAGCCCAACACATTTCAGCAACAACTATTTAAGAAGCTGTAGCTGATAAACTTGTTGAACTATTAGCCTCACTGTAGTATAAAGTGATTGCATTATTTTTGCACTTAGAGTCTTTCAACTTAAGATGTTTTTTTGATACACTGTGGAACTTCAATCTCTGATACCTATGTTTGATAATGCAATTGCTGTATTATCACCACACCATTTACATTCAAATTTTTCTTTATCAACATCTTCTAGTAACCAATACTTAAAATCTTCATGGTGTGGCTAACTTAAAAAAAAGTTTTAAAATGTTTTTTTCTCTAAACTGTAACTGTTTAAAGGTTAGATCTTCAAATTAAATCTGCAGAATAAAACTGTAAAATATACTTAAATATTTACATTTAAAAATTAATTACCATTATGGCTACTTTTGTAATTAGTTAAAATATAAATTTAACTTCTAATGTAAAAATAAGACAACACTAATCTATAATCATTTTTGATTTATTTTTCTGAAAACAAGTAGTTGTAAACAAACAACAAATAACTTTATTTAAAAAATAAGGACTTATAGTACAAATTAGTTTTATTAAACTACAAAAGTAATAAAAAAATAAATTATTAGAACTTTTTAATGCATAGTTAACCACAACTTTCATTTCTCTGTACTGTTTGTTTGTATTTAACTTTAATCATTATAAACATAAATTTAAAACTAAAAAAAAAAACTACAATGTTAATTCTAAGAATATTGAAGAACTAGCCGCCAGGCTAAAAAATTTGTAAACAGTCAGTTAAAAATAAATAAAATTACTTATTTGGAACAAAATGTTAAAATTGGATTAACTGAATCTCATTCTAGATCTACAAAAAATTTTCTTTAAGATTTTTGAAAAAATTTTAAAACTTCCCTGAAATTTTTAGAAAAAATCAAAACTACCCTGAGTTTCCCCAAGTTAAAAAAAAATCATAGTTCCATGACTTTTCCTGTGATTTTCTATAATTTGAAAATTTCCTGAGTTCCCTGAGTGTGTGGCAACCCTGTTTATAGTTAACTAATGTTTGCAGTCTAGCTGCATTTAAATAAATTATTAATGTACAACTTCAAGTATTTAATTGAATTTTAGTTTGTTGTTAGTTTCACAAATGATAAACTTTTGTTTTAAAGTTATTGATACTAACTACTGTACTAGTATTTTTCAATCTTTAGACAATTTAAGGGCATATAGGGTAAATCACTTTTTCACAATTTAATTTTATTTAGTAAAGTTTTTACTAAGCTACAAGTTGCTTTTTACAGACTTTGAAAATTCAAAATTATTTTTAAGATATAGCCTATTAAAGTTGGAGAGTACAACAGGTCCCTTATAAGAGGAGAAATCTAAAACTACAAATAAATAGAAATCTTTAAAATATTTTATTTTTATTCTGTAATTATTTTTTGTGATTTTATTCTTTTTTTTTGTTTTGCTGCAACAATTTTTTTTATATTATATTTCCTGAAAGTTAGAGGTACAAATCCAAAAAAATTTTATTAATTTCATTTATTTGCAGTTTTAGTTATCTTCTCCCATAAGGAACCTACTGAACTATTTGACTAATACCCCCTATATCTCAAAATTATTTTGAGTTTTAAAAATCTGTAAAAATTAACTTGTAACTTTGTTAAAACTTTATAAAATAAGATCAAGTTCTGAAAAAAGTGATTCACCCACCCCTCCTCCTATGAGGAGGTATGAGATCAAAATTAAATGCTTACACTAGATATTCTGAAGTTGTTGATTAGAAGCAAAAAAAAATAAAAAAAAAGGTCTTATCTATTTTTCTGGTAATTTTTGAGTAATATTGGTACAAGGGGGCCATAGCTTTTTTAATTTTTTTGAAGGGAACCATTTGACAGAAAGTTTGGAAATCCTGATTTACACTAACAAAATTTATTATAAAAAAAAAAACTTATTTATTCATTTTTTGTTTAAAGTTCTACTTGAAAAATTTTGTTTACTTTATTATTATTATTATTATTATTATTATTTGGTTATTTTTTTTAAATTATTTAATTAAAAGCTATTGTTTTCAAAAATATGATGTTGATAAAGTACATTAGATGAGAAGTAAAAAATGCTAAAAAAATATTGTTGTTTTTTAGGTTAACAAGACAGAAATAAGACTACTTTTAAACTATTGTAAATGGGATAAAGAGTTGTTAATGGAAAGGTTGTACAGTGAACCAAATGAGAAAAGAAAACTGTTTGCTGCATCTAAACTTCCAGAGGTTTTTCTTATGTGACAATTAATGTAAAAGTCTAATAGAGGGTTGAATTTATTTAGAATTATTTTCTGAAATTTTTCAAAATTTCAATTTTTAAATTATTTTGTGTTCTACAAAACCAGTTTTACAACTTAAAAGTCTAGTTTTTTTTTAATGAAAAAAATACTTGCTAAAAAAGTTGTTAAAACTGTAGAAAAAAAATTGAATCAAAATTATACATAAATAATTTTTTAACAGCGTAAACAGAAAAAATTACCAAGTATTGGGAGAAATGAAGAATTTACTGAGTGTGAAATATGTTATGATAGTGAATTAACAACTGTAAGTTTTATTAAATGTTTTATTTATGGTATTTAACAAATTGATCTAAGATTTTTTAAATGTTTTTGATTATAAATATAATTTTATAATTTCATGAAAGTTTAATTAGAACTTAAACAAACTGTTAATAACATTGATTTTACTGATTTTTGTGGTAGTGTAAGATAAACATTTGCCTAGGCTTAGTTTTAGTGAAATGATGTGTAAAGAAAAAAAATTAACTTTCTTATTTAATAAGCTTATGTATGGAATGAATTTGAGACTGAACAATTTATTTTAATTTATATTCTGTTTGTTTTATCTTTTTTTAAAAAGTAAAATTTATTAGCAAATGTAATTGTTTTAATTTATTGAAAAGCAACCTTGTTATACAGCAGTCTTAAAAGAAATTGTTAAAAAATATTGTATTATTTTTTTAAATTTAAATCTTTATATAACATTGTAAAACAAAGTATTAATAAAACATTTTCCGTTCATAAAGTAAATTAAATTAATATTTTTGTAAATTTTTGAACACAATTTCATGACTTTTGTTTTCTTTGAATGTATTTTAGTTAAAGAAATTTTCAATGAAAAAAGTATTATAAAAATAAATACTTTGTGTCTAACATCCAATAACGTTTAAAAAAATTATAAAATAAATTATTTTTTTTTACTCAGTTTCATACTTTTTGTTTTCTTTGAATATATTTTAGTTCTAGAAATTTTCAATCAAATAAGTATTTGAATAAAATAAATATTTTGTGTCAAACATCCTATAACGTTTAAAGAATTAATAAATTCATCTAAAAATTAATTTCCTTTTTTTTGAAATGTTTAATTTAACTTCTTTAAAGCGAAAACTAATTAAAAAAACAAGCTTTTCAAAGTTTTTATTTTTTTATTTTTTTACAGAGTTTTACAATTCAAGTAAATAAATTTTAATTTATTGTATGTTTGAAGTAGTTATTTGTTTTATAATTTTTTGAATAATTTGAAAGTATTTTGTATAATTTTACAAGTATTTATATTTACTGTTTAAATAGTTTTTCAGTTTGAGTTTTCAAATTTTGACGTAATTGCCATCAAATTTCAAATATACTTTTTGTTAACTTTTTACTGTGAAAACCTAATGAATGATGTTAATTCCAAACCTTTTATCATAAATGTTGTACAAGAAACAACAATTAAAATACAAATACTATATTGCTATACTATAAACTATTAGGGATTGTTTTTGTGGTATAATTTATTTATACTCTTTCGGATTGTTGAACATTACATGCCAATTAATAGGTGTTAGGTTTACATTGCGATGCACTGTTTCACAAACTGATATAGCCGTTAACTTTTATTTCAAATCTTTAATACAATCAAACTCCTAACCCAAATCCTAAAGCCTAATCGTTTACCCTCAACAATAAACTTGTACAAAAGTTTAATCCCGTGAAAATATACTCATACCAATAAATTATAAGTTTTTAAATGAGAACAGAATTTAGTAGTTCTAGGTTTTCATTCAATTTGTGTGTGACTATGTTGACTGTTTTTAACTTATTAAGTGTTTCATAGAATATACAAATTAACTTAAATAATGTTTAAATTGCGACTTTAAAACCTTTACAACTGTTTTACAATATACTGTAAGTTTAAAAACCATTTTTTTAAACCAAATTGTAAAATTTATCAAGAAAAAATTAAAAATTATTTGAATTTTTTTACTTATCATAAAGTAGGAGTTTTCAAAGTAGGAGTTTACAAAGTTTTCAAAACTTGTTATTATTTGACATAGCAACCAAAACGCATTTGTATACTAAAGTTTTCACATTATTTTTAAGCGAACACGTGTTAAATATATTTTATAACTTTGGTTGTAGCTGATGGTACGTCTTCCGTGCGGGCACATATTTTGCAAAGAGTGCGTCAAGAGGACCCTCAAAGAAAGCATCATGGTCAATAGAAACCAGGTTGGTTTGATAAAATACGAAGCATTAGCAAATATACATGAATTGTTTAAATGTAAATTAAAATTCATAGATTTCTAAAATTTTTATCTTCAATAATTAATAATCTCAATTAGTGAGTTAGTTTAGCTGAAGTGTTTTTTAATAAAACGTTTAGTGTTTATTAAAAAGTTTCATTTTGTAAACTTAAAATAAATTTTTTGTATAGTTTTTATTTTTTAGCGAAAATATAAAAATAATAAAGTAGGACATACTAAAATCAAGTTATCTTAATTCTTCAAACTTTTATAGATTTCCCTTTGAACAGAATCCATTACAGTATCAAAAAAAAAGTTAAACTTTTTCTTTAAAAATTGTCTATAATTTTTTTATTTACTGTAATATCATGCTAATTCTAATAGACCTTTCATCAATTTTTTGTTATTATGTTTAACATTAAAATACTAAATTCTAATTTAAAAATAAATGAGTAAAATTTACTCTTATCAAAGTTAAAGTGTTTATTTTAGTGTATATCTCATTTTATACAACTGTTGTTTTTAAGTTGCATTACAAATAATACAATATACTTTACTGTAATTTGAAAATAAACTTTTCATTTATTAGTAAATATAAATCCTTTCATACGTAAAAGTATCTTGTTAATTTAATAGAAGTCAAAAAATATTATTTATTGTGGTTATTGTTTATCATTTTTAAGAATATATGTTAATAAAAAAGCAAGTAAATAACATAAGACTAATTAATTTATATAGCTAGGTAAATAATTATACATTCGTGATATAAAAAAATGAAATGGTTGCCAGTTTTTTTTAATATGTGATTAGCTTAGTTTGAAAATATTTTTTCTGTAATTTTTTATCTGTTTTTTAGGTCACTCCATGTCCTTGTTATAATTGTGACGAAATTATTGAAGATGATTTAGTTATGTGAGTTTTGGTTTAATAATTGAATTAAAATCATCTACTCAAGAGATATATTAACAGATATTAAAGTACAGTGCTTCCTCACTTAATCGGCTCCTCTTTAGTTATTCGCCCCCGGTTTCAGTTAAGAAGTAGATTTTATTTATTTCAGCTAAGATCAATGCTTTACTAAAAATAGTTTAATTTCAATAACTAAGTAAGCAATTTATAGTAATGTGATATTCAAAAAAAAAAATTAAACTATATTTTATAATTAATTTTTTTCGCGCTATACAACTGTAAGAATATTAAACCGAGGACTACTCCAAACATCAAATTTTTTATTGCGATGTAACTGGATTGTATTTGAGAATGTTGCCAATACATACCTTAGTATTAGTACACAACCTGCCGGATGAATAAAAAAAACAAATGTCACACCAGAAAGTATTTCACAACTTAGCCGATTCAGTGAGTTTTATGCTAAGAAGCAAGAAAGTTCTTTAAAAAAAAAATACATTCTTTTTTTTTCAGAAAGAATTCCTAGTTAAACTGTTTACGATGTCATTTGTTTTTATTCAATTAATTATAAACTTTACAAAGTTTGTTTCGTTTATTTTTTGTTTGTTTTAATTCGTTGAAAAAGGTGAAATAAATTAAGTTAACAGATAGTCGAGTGTAGCTTTTTTTGTATGCTTTAAATAAATTATAAACTTTACAAAGTTTGTTTCGTTTATTTTTGTTTGTTTTAATTCGTTGAAAAAGGTGAAATAAATTAAGTTAACAGATAGTCGAGTGTAGCTTTTTTTGTATGCTTTAAATAATATTAATAAAAGAGACTATTTAAAATCATGATATTTTGTTCTTATTCGGCCATATTTACAAAAAGAGCTCGCCTAACATGATCGGATAAGCGAGGAAGCACTGAATTCCCATTCTTCCAGAGTAGTTTGAAAACTTGTAAGCCCAAGTCTGCTCAGACTACTTAAAATGTTTTAGAGCTTAGCTCGATTGTAAAAAAAAATTTTTATAAAAAGTTCTAACATTTGATTTTGTATTTTTTATCTAGCACTACTTATATAATGGTTTTTAAAATAAAAAAAAGTTTAATTACTTTGAAAATAAGTTTATAGATAAGTTTATATAATAAAATTTAGAAACTTGTAGAGACATATCGAAATTGTCAAGTCAAGTTAACACACAAAATTAGAATTTATCAGAAATTAAAATTTGAAAAGTAGTGGTTATTGTAATGTTATTTAGAGGTGACTCGTAAGCATACTAATACACGCACCCTTTGGATGCAATTGTTTGAAGTTTCAATTCTTATATATTTATATTTGTTGCCTTTTAATAAACGAATGCTGTGAAATTGATCTGAAATTGTAGATTGATTAAGCATGTGCTGCATATAGATAATTTATATGTATCCAGCTATGCTTTCTCAATCTGTATGATATAACCATATGACACAACGTATAGTTAGGCAAATGTACTGCGAGTACTATACCAGGGTTGCCACTTTACCTGGAAACCTGGAATTCGACAATTTAGACAAAAAATATCTGGAAAAACCTGGAATTTGAGAAATATTGATAAAACCTGGAAAAACCTTGAATTTTGAACAAAAATCACTGGAAAAACCTGGAATTTTAACAATTTTCACATGTTCAGTAGCAAGATTTCGATTTGACTCAAAAAATCTATCATATAAATAAAAAACTTTGTCACCATTAAACATTTTTTTATTAAAAATGATATTTAAAGTAGTTTTACATTATCTTTTCAATGTTTTTATACTATTTAACACAGTTTCTTACCTTAGAGTTAACTTTAAACTAAAAATAGACCCAAAAATGTGTACTTTTAAAAACCTTGAAGAAATTTGAAAAACTTGGAAACATTTTTGAAAAATTAAGTGGCAACCCTGTATACACTTGATAGTTATACAAAGAGATTTAAAATAAGATTACAAACCGTGACATTAAATTTTACTAAGACAAAAAACGATGTTTTTAAAACTTTGATACAATATTCAGGTCTTTTTTGTTTTAAAGAGTGGCAACTAAGATGAAAAATCAATTAAGTTACTTGGAATACAAAAACTAAATTTGTTACAGTTATTCGATTTATAAATCGACGAACCTGTTTCATTATTTTTTGTTTACAACTAAAATAAGAAATATAAATTTTGATTTTTTAACAGGAACATACTGACTGACAAAACGGTTCGTGCGACTTACCTCCGTTTGGTCACCGACTGCTACGTTCAAGTAAGCAAAAAAGTTTAACTTATTTAAAGATAAGAAGTTTTAAAGTGTTTTAAAAAAGTTTAGGTCATTAAAAAATACCTGTGTCAATACCTTACAATTAAAAATTCAAAAAATGCTAACTTTGAATTTCATAAAAAAATATTATTATGCAAAGCAATTTAGATAATTAAGAATATACTTGTATAATTTAAATAAATTATTCTAAAAAGTTGTTGTTTTTAATTGTAAAATATGCGTTTACTTTGTTGAAATTTAAACTCTTGTAAGCCTGTTTATTGTTTTTACAGACGAACTTGAAGCTGGGCTGGTGCCCCGGCGTCGACTGCAACCGAGTATTCAAAATCAGGTCGCAGTTTTCACCCTCGGTAGACAGCCTCGAGTGTCCCGACTGCAAGTTCGTCAGCTGCTTCAAGTGCAAAAGCGAAGTTCACCTACCCATAGATTGCAATGTAAGCGATAAAAGTCATGTTTGTTCAATTTAAAATACACTTTGACTGATGCAATACTTGAAATATTAATCAACTGACGCATTTGTATAATCATTGAAAGTCGACATTAACAAAGTTTTTTTTTCAATTATCAGTTAAAAACTGTTTTGATATTCCCTGTAGCATTGTTTGGTTTCTAGAATCTATTATTACATCGCATATAACACATAAATACGCTTTTAAGCATTGAACGTTTTCAAACGCACTAAATGTTTGTTTACATTCAAAGTTGTTGGCAAAGTGGAAGAAGAAGAATGAGGATGACAGCGAGACGAGCCACTGGATCAACGCCAACACGAAGGAGTGCCCCAAGTGCAAGTCGACCATCGAGAAGAACGGAGGGTGCAACCACATCGTGTGCAGAAGCTCCAGTTGCAAGGTGTTGTTTGTTGGAATTGATTCAGTTTGGTGTTTTATAACAGAACAGTATTTGGTTGATTGCTTTGCGTTCAAACTTATGACATTTGTTTGTTTGCTCAAGTTTTCAGCCTAGATGTGTATTTGACCATGTGTGCAGGAGTTTCAGTTGCAAGGTGTTGTTTGTTGAAATAAATAAAGTTTGGTGTATTAAATTGGTTTAATTTTTTAAATTTTATGACATTTGTTTGACAAAAATTTCATTTAGTCAACTAGATGTGTTTTTGACCGTGTATAATGTTGGATTGAAAACTAAATACGTCCAAAGCGGTTTTTATTTAAAGAATTCGACCCTGGCAACCTTTTAAATAGGTTTAAGGTAAAATTTTGAGTCAAAAAGTTATGTAAGCTCTAAACTGTAAGCAGGGTTGCCACTCGGTCAGGAAAAGTCAGGAAAATTTTTAAAAAATGACAAAAGTCAGGAAAAAATGGGGGGTTTTAAAAAAAAGTCAGGAAAAGTCAGGAAATTTGATACAATTTAAAAAAAGTCAGATTTTGTCAGTTTAAATTTACAAAATTCCTTGTTTTCCAAAGCCTTCAAATGGTAAAAAATTAATTAAAAATCCTTTAAAGTCAGAAAAAAGTACCAAAGTTTTCCTATAAATTTACAAAAATATTTAATTTTATTTCCAATGCCGTCATCTAGTATAAATTAGTAAAATATCTTTTATAAAACTGCAAAAATTTTCTATTAACATATTGAACAAGTACCCTACATGAACAAGCAGATTTTGTAAGCTTTTTAGTATTGATGATCTGTAGCAAGGACACTTCCATAGTGAAACTGTGATATATCTAGCATAATTTTAGAATCTTAAGTGTTTTTTTAAGTAAATAATTAAGTTCTTTATAACTAAGCAGTTAGTTTAGTATTTTATGTAACAAGTTAATGTGTATACTTTACCTCTTTATAATTTTTTCAAAGGTTTTTAAATTTATAAAATAAGTTATAAGAGAGGTATATGCAAAGATTAAGTTTACTTATTATTTGTATTCTTTGTAGAGTAACTGAAGTTTTTAAAGTAAATAAGAGTATATTTATTTGTTACAAATTTTATACTAAATGATAAGAGGAAATATTTTATACAACAGATATATAGTTTATTTTTTATGTCTTTTTTTACAGTTACTTAAGTATATTCTTTTTTAGTTTATTTTTAATTTAAGGATTTTATATTAAATAGTTTAAAAGGTTTCAACTGTAAAAATGTGTTATTGTTTTAAGATTTTAGTTGTGAAAGTTCGTTATTAATTCAAAGTTTAAATTGTAAAAGTTCCTTATATGTCGTTTGTTTATCTAGATACATTTATGCTAGGAAATGCTAAAAAATTGTGTCTTTTTTCAGACAATCTGTGTTTATAAGGTAATAATACAAGTATTTTGTTGATAGAGCTGTTTATTTTATTACAAACATCAATCATACACAGAAGGTTTAAGTGATGTACTTGAAGTTTGATGATAGAATTTTGCAAAAAACTGTTGTTTTTAACCTGTATTAAAATTAGATTGAAAGCTTTATATAGTTTCAAGTGTTAGATTATGTTTTTTGGAATAAGTTTAATTTAAGAGTTTTATTTAGAAAAGTCAGGAAAATTTTGGTAAAAAGTCAGGAAAAAGTCAGGAAATTTTTCTTAACTTGATCAGTGGCAACCATGTGTAAGTCTTTGTACCGAAAAAACTTAAACTATATTTTGCTTACTGTTTAAAAAACTAAGTGCTTTGATCATAACATAAGCAGTATTTTTTCCATTAAGATTATTTCGATTTTAATTCTACCTTTGAAAACTCATAGTTTTGTTGATTATAATTTTTTGGAGTGATTTTAAAATACAACATTGTTATGTGAGTACGTAGTATAAAAACACTCCAAAAAATAAGTAATTTTTTGGAGTGTTTTTACACTACATTCTTTTATATAAACTTAATATTTTAGAATTAAAAATTATATTCCTAATTTATCTCACAATGTAACCTCTAATATGTATTCAAGTTTCAACTTCCAAGTACTTATACTTAATTTAACATCAAACAGTACGAGTTTTGCTGGATATGCTTGGGGGCTTGGGACACGCACGGAAACAACTGGTACAATTGCAC
This sequence comes from Thalia democratica, assembly GCF_965202585.1. Lineage (NCBI taxonomy): Eukaryota > Metazoa > Chordata > Thaliacea > Salpida > Salpidae > Thalia > Thalia democratica. The sequence goes on along the minus strand of NC_139173.1, from coordinate 20,060,962 downwards.
CAAGTATCAGGAAGAATCCAGTAAGAAGGCGCAACGGGCTCAAGAAGTATGTTTGTATACAAATATATTTCAAAGTAGTTTAATTTTTTTGTAACTTATTTTGTTTTTGTTTTTTTTAATTTAAAACTCTTACATCAGCTATTAAAAGTACCTGTTTAGAATAGGCTAAATAAATTTTACAACTATAATAATAAATTTTATGTCTTTTTTCTAAAAAGTTATTATCTAGTTGTGCTTTTGTACATGTTATGTTTACTGTTTAAAAATTTATTTTATTTGTATTGATTTAAAAATTTAAAACTATAAAGACTTTTTAATAAGTAAAAAAAGTTTTAATTCATCATAATAATTTAATCTTAATGCCAATACTAACAAATAATAATGTTTATTAGATTGATTATTTTAATTTTCAATTAGTGATTGTTTAAGTTTTTTGTTTAGTATTACATTTTTAAAATTTTTAAATGTAGCAAGTTGTACCATACTTAAAATCAACAAGATCATTTGCTGATAAGAGACGTTATATTTTTGTTTTTTATTGGTCATGGTCACTTAATGTTTCAAAAACATAAGTAAATGTTTTTTTATTTTATATTCTAGTTGTTTTAAACTTAAAAGTGGTATAAGTCTATTAATAAACAACGTTAAATTCAAGTTTTAAATATTTACAAAGGTGCTTACTAACTTTAAAAAAAAGTATTTTTAGCTGTTTAGTCATTGTGCTAAATGCGCTTTGTTACCAATTGAAATACTTTTTAATACAAACATTTATACTGCACATAAGTTAAAGTTATAAAAATAGTAAACCAATTGTATATAACACTTCGTAGTCGAATTTTGAATAAAGTTTGTCATAAGTCAAGTTTAAATTAAATTTAATTAAGCTAGAATATGACGTTTCAATGTTATTACGTACATATTGTAAAACTTTATATAGCTTTTGTTATTTGTAAGTACAATTAAGCAGCCTTTTAAACAAAACTAAAAAATGCTGATCTGCTGTTGTTGTTTTTATAATAAAAATAGTGAATAGGAACTACATTTATACTAAATAAACTTAAATCATGATGTGCAACTTCTTCTTGAACTATGAAATAAAATATCTTGTAATTTTTAATTGTGGCTACGTAGAAAGGTAGTTTGAGTTCTAAAAATTCTGCTTTCTTTATCTAAGAAATTAATGTCAACTGAATTTTTTGTTTAATCTTAATTTATAAGTTAGGTAATTGTTAGTTATGAATAAAAAATGTATAGCTTTTGTTTTATTTTGTAGTTAATGTTTTTAGTAATCTACATTTTAAGTAATAATTTTTAAAACCTGATTTCTATATATTGTTATGCAGGGTTACCACTCTTTCAGACTAGTTTAAAATTAAAAAAAGATGATTTGAAAACTTAGCCTTTTCTAGTTATTTTTTTAAATTAGGCCAGTTCTTTGATTAAATTATTGAGTTTGAGTTGATTCTTTTTACAATATTTTGACATTTTACAGTAAAATCTACTAGTGTTATAGTATTTCATTTTTCTTCATTTAACAGCGCTGAAATTAATTGTTAGATTTTTTTTTCTCGTGGCTAGCTCTTCTTAACTATAACAAAAGTGTTTTTCACATCTTTTTGTAGACATAAAGTTGTTGCTCTTGGTAAATTAAAACTGTATACGTGCACTGAAAGCAGTGGTTCTCAGCATCTTTAAAAATTGAGCAGAGTTAATCGGCAATAAACATATTTTACACGGTTGATGATTCAATTTCAATGTTGTTATTTATAAAAAATATTGTTTTAAGGTCTAGTTGTCGTTATTGTATTTCTGTGCAGTAAGTTAAAAAGATAATTGCACCGAAGCCGCAGAATCTTATTTTTGGGCTTTTTAATAAACCCAGCCTGACTAAGGCTAGGTTATAATCACCCAGACCAGATTGTTTGCCTGAAAGAGTTTCAAACATTGTTGATATTGTTATCTAATGAGTTTGTTATGTTTTAGTTGTAGTACCTGATTAAAATATTATATTTTTTAAACTTTTTATTCCCACAAAGGTATCAAGGTCGTCACTGAAGAGGTACTTGTTCTACTTCGAACGATACGCCAACCACCTCAACAGCCTCAAACTTGAAAACGAGGTGAATTACCTAAGTAGAGAAAAATTAATTAATTATCAGTTACACGTTTAATTGACCTTAACTTATCTTTTAAAAAATAAAATGAAAGTTCCTAAAAATCAATGAATTTAAGTTTAGTCAATTATCAATAATCCATTAATATTACCAAAATAAAGCTAACAGGGTGGCCCATTAACCTGGAAAAATCTGGAGTTTGACATATTTAAAAAAAAAAACCTGGAACTTTGATCAAAAATCACTAAAAAACCTGGAATTAAAAAAAAAAATTTGTGTTTAGTAGCGAAATTTCGATTTGAGATCTAAAACTATAAATGATAAACATATGTCATCAAAAAAAAAAATTATTGAAAAACACATTTAAAGTAGCTTTACAGTATCTTTTCATTGTTGTTAAAGTATTTAGCACAGTTTATTACCTTAAACTTAATTTTAAACTAAAAAAGGCCCAAAAACGTGCACTTTCAAAAACCTGGAAGAAATTCAGAAAGCCTGTAAGAAATTCCTAAAAAACCAGTGGCCACCCCGAGTTACTAATAATTAGAAAAACATAATGAAGTAATTAGTATAAGAATCGTATCAATCGATTCAGATTCCGTTCGACGAGATATGCGCGAGGCTGCAGGCGCCCTCTGCCGACAACGACGAGGAAGAGGAGGGACGTGAGGAAGAGGTGCTGATGGCGTCGTGGAGCGAGCAGCAGATGCTGATGAACGCGTGCCGGGTGCTGAAGGCGTGCCGGACCACGCTCATGTACACCTACGTGTTCGCCTTCTACCTCCAGGACGACAACCAGTCCGCCATATTCGAGGTTTGTTGGTGTTAGCGTTACGCGTGGGCTTAATGTTTTAAATTCACTAGTTTTTGTGGTACGGTCAAGTCACTCAAGTTTCTTTTGATGGGTCAAATCTTTTTCATGTTATATGGGCTCAAGTTCTGACCGAATTGGTAACATTTCAATTTCACTGTCTTTCAAGGTTTGTTTGTTGATGTTAACATTATGTGTGGACTTTGTGTTTCGGTTTCACTAGTTTTTATGTTATGATACTCAAGGTGTTTTTTAATATTTCTTAAGAATTAAGGCTGTTTTTTAGTATTAAACGCAATCTCAAATGCATGAACAGCTAACTAGCATTTGTGTTTAAAGAGTGTAGGAATAATTAGTGAAAAGAATTTAAATATTGTGTGGGATTTTTGTTTGAATTTCGTTGGTGTTGTGGTATGGCCAACTCACTTTGCGGTCTTTTTGTTTTGTATGTTATGTGGACTTTAGTAAAGAACTAGATATTTCGCAATACGACATTCGATCCTGCTTATTTGAGGTTTCAACTAGTTTTAATGTTTTTAACTTAAGTATGCCGTTTTTGTATGTTTTGTGGACTTTAGTAAAGACAAATTTATGATTTTCAATTTTACTGTCTTTCATGTATGATCAAAAACATTGTTTATTTCTCTAGTACTTTTGTTTTATCAATAAAAAACATTTTCAATTGTAAACGGCTTCATTTAATGATTAGAAAGTGGACTTTTTCTTTTAAATTCATTGGTACTATGGTATGACCAATCAACTTTTTTTTGTCTTAAATTATTGTGACCAATAAGTTGTTTTTTAAATTTATTAAAGTATTTTTGTTAATATTGCAACATAACTTCATGCGTGTGAACAGCTCAATAGAATTTATGTTTGAAGAAGGTAGAAAAATTAGAGAACTGAATATTAAAACTTTAGCACGTTAAAATATATGAGATTTAAAAGTTTATAAATCATGCCAATCACAATATACATAAATATATCTGTTTCGAGTTCTTTAGAATAAGTTCCTAATTTGTGTTACTGGTTAAACTTGGTGTTTTATATTTTCCTAGAGTATTTTTATCAACGATTGAAAGTCAAGTTTTTGGTCCCCTTGGTCATTTTTCCTGAGGTAAATTATTTTAAATGCTTATTCAGGTGACAGTTATAAGCTTGTTACATACTTTTTATATTTCAAATTGTATTTTCGTGAATTGTTTTTTATTTAGTGTTCTTTAAAAAATACTAAAAGCTTTGTTTTGCACCTTTATATTAGATTATATTGTTTTGGTGTTTTTTGTAGCTCTTCAAAGTTATCTGAGTAGAAATTTTTCTGTAGTTTCAAACACGAGTTGGCAGTATATCTCAGCGGGCAAGATTTGGCATCCCTTTTATTTTAACCGGACGTATTTATTAAGTTTTAGTTTTACGGTCGCTGTCTTTTTTTTAATCTTATACTAAAACGGTTTTTTAATCTATACACCAGGTGATAACGAAATAATTGTTTAGCACAACATCTTACATTAAATTTAATATCATATCTATAAATTTTGTATTCTGTTACGTTATTGTTTTGTACAAGTTTTTATGATTTTATGACTACACACTAGTCGCAGTCCGGATAAAATTTTTTGCGGGCCGAATCCGTATCTTCTCCAACTTAAATCATTTTAAAACTTTTCTGACAAAAAGTTTATAAATTTTCACTTTAGTTTATTAATTTTCACACAATTGCAGGGCAACCAGGCGGACCTGCAGAACGCAGTGGAGCAGCTGAGCGGGTTTCTTGAGCGGGAAGTCCACAAGTCGCGCAGCAACCACCACATGAAAATAATGGCCACCGACAAAACTAAGTTAGCTTGCAAGGAACAATAAAGTTTTTGACAAACAAGTGCTATAATGAGCGTAACTTTCTGATGTAGATTTAAGCAAAAAAGTCTTGTTACTTTTACTCAGCGAGCAAAAAAAAATCATACTTTAATTTACATGAGTTAACTTGAGAACTCTGCTTCTACTTGTTCATTACAACAATTTAACGTTACAGGTACTGCGAAACAAGGAGAACGGTTTTGGTGAAGCACGTGAATGAGGGATTCACCAATAACACCTGGAAGTTTCGAGATCTTTAAACACACGCTGGTTTTAAAACGGATTTCGTTTGAACAGTTTTCATTTTTTAATTTCGTTATAAAACTTAAACACGACTGTTGTTAGTTTACGGTTCTTTTAACTGCTATAATTTGTACTTGCAATTCTAATAAAATAGTAATTTTACTGCACATTTTAAAAGAAAACTATTGTTTTAAAATTTTATGCCTAAGCTACAACTTTTGAAATGCTTTTTTAGTTTTTCCTCAATAAGATACCTCAATGTATATTTTTTACATGTTGACTTGTGTTTTTTATAATGAGTATAAGTTATTGATAGGATAAGGTCTAACTATTTATTTTGCATGGTTATAATTTTTCTTTTGAAATTTATTTTTTGCTACAAGATTTAATGTGAAAACTTTTATTTAGATTTATTTTATTATGGTTTTTTCGTTTATAAAGTTTTGGATAAAATTTTTTACAAGTTATTTAAAACTTTTAGTTTGTGTATTTTAACAATGAGTAAAAGTAAAGGATAATTTCATTGTATTAAGATAACTAGTTTGTAGTATGTTAAAAGTTAAAACTTTTTTTTATGAATCAATCATCTTTATTTTTAGTCGTGTTTTATTTACTTAATTATGTCTTTTTGGATAATTTTTTCAATAAACTTGTTCAAACAGCAATTTGTTAGGTTTCAAATACTTCAACTTTTTGGTTTTCTTATTTAATTTACCTAATTTACATAGCTAGCCATACTTGGTAAAAAGCACTTCGTTTGTTTTTGAACAATCCCCAGCAGTAGAATTCTAATCAATTAAAGTAATAAATTAAGTCCTACTGCCAGGAATTTTTTAACACTAAACACAGTGCATTTTACTAAGTCTGCAGCTGGCCGCTATGTAACTGAGGTAACTGTATTAGTATAATGTGAAATTAGCATAAAGTTTAATAAGTTTTATATTAGTTGAAGTTAGTGATGTACCGGACTCACTATCCGGGTCCGGCCGGATATTGCCATTTTTGTCTGATATCCGGATCCGGCCGGATTCTAGTTTGAAAAAAAAGTCCGGTTCCGGCCGGATTCTAATTTGTAAAAAAAGTCCGGATCCGGTTCCGGCCGGATTCTAATTTGAAAAAAAGTCCGGATCCGGGTCCGGCCGGATCTCTATGCCGGACCTGGATCTAGTTAGTAAAAAAGAGCATACTGAAAAGTATTTTTTCAAAAACAAACTCTGTGTAAATTAATAAGAGTCATTTTCGTCAGTTAAAATTAAACACCTACCGTAATTGGCTCATTTTGTACACGTGACTAATTTACATTTGTTTACATTTAAATTATGAAATAAACATTTCAGAAATGCAACTCTTTACATAAATTGAAAACTTTGGAATGAATACTTGTATTATTTACTGTTTAAAGTTGAGCTCAGAGAATATTTAGAGTTAATACGGTTAAATGTACGAGCCAATGAGAATCATATGACAAAATGTTTCAAACTTAAAAATGATGCGACAAAACATCAGAAAATGACAGGCAGTTTATATGTAAGCAGTTAGTTAGTTTGGTGTGCAGCTTGAAGCAACAAAATATCTTGAACTTTTTTGTGAATGCTTATTGTAAGTAGTGTTTTGTTTTAAAAGTGAATATTTCAACTGGTGTTTAATTTTTTAAATATTTAAGCCAGGTTTATAGTTTAATAGTTTATTAAAAATTTTACAGTTTCTTGTAAACTAAAAGTTTTATTTATTTTTTAGTTTATTGTTTTAAGTCTTTTGATATAGATTTAAATAGCTAACAGTTTTTAAAGTGTTACCAAAGTAGTTAATAGTTTTGTATATGCTAGTTTTTCTTGTTGTGTTTTATATAAAAGATTCATCACTCAAAACTGTCGTGTCTGATTATAGAAAGTAGTCTCAGTTAGAATTTAGTATTTGTTAGATATTAATTAAATAAGGTAGGATTTAATTATGATGGGTAGTACTAATAAGTTAAGTGTACCACAATCAGTCCACAACTTTACTACCAAATTGTCAATCTTTGCTAGCTGTTCTACTGATTATTAGATTAAAGTAATTTTTTCAGTTTTTAAAAACCTCATTCTGACTCAGGCTTGTTTATACTCACTCTAGCTAGTTTTATTGACTTAAACAGTGGCAACCCTGCTAGTTGAAAAATTTTTGGGAATTTTAGAAAATCTTGGACTGCCTCAGGCTAATTTAGTTTTTTATAAAACCTCAGGCTAGTTTTTTTTTAGATTTTGAATGAGTTTGAGCTGATCCAGTTTTCAATATTTTGTAATTTTCTAGTGTATTTTCTTTAAGAACTTGATTTCAGATTTTTAATTGTAAATAACACCTAAATTTGTAAACCTTGTGGCTAGGTGTTCTACTTATTATTAAATTAAAGTTCTTTTTTTTTCAGTTTTTAAAAACCTCATTCTGACTCAGGCTAGTTTATACTAGTGATGTACCGGACTCACTATCCGGGTCCGGCCGGATATTGCCATTTTAGTCTGATATCCGGATCCGGCCGGATTCTTATTTGAAAAAAAAGTCCCGTTACGGCCGGACTCTAATTTGAAAAAAAAGGCCGGACCCGAAATTGTGGGTCCGGTACATCACTAGTTGAAGTAGAGATCGGCAGCTTTTTATAAGTTTTAGGGTTACGGTACAAGTTATTTATAAAAGATATTATACTGGTCACCATGTTTTCAAAGAATTATTAAAGCTTGTATTAAAAAATGTTGTATTAAAAAATTATACAGTTACCACCGTATTTCTTACTAGAGTTTAAATAAATTGTGTTTGTAAATTTACTCATTAAGTACTATTTCATAAGTACTTTAAAAAAAAAGGTGTGAATTGGGTATCTTTGCTTGAAAAGTCAGAGTTTGACTACCTCTGACTTAAAGCATAAAATAGCAGTAGAAGATAAATAAAAACTAATTTTAGCGTCTACTTATTTTCTAGCAAGAGTATGTTTTTTTTCGAATTTTTTTAGTTTACACTGTTTTCTATTATTTAATTAGTAAGACATAGCTTTTAAAAAACTATTTTATTTGTTAATTGTGACTCCGGCATCAAAACAGAAGACACACGAGGAGTAAAAGTAAAAATAATGATTGTTATCAAATATACTCTAAGATTTAAAAACATAAAATACTCAAACAAAACTACTTAAAAAACAGAGCTTGGTATTGCGTTCAAAAATAAAACTTAATATATAAAAACGAACCTAACATTTTAAGGTAAATAGGTATTAATAAAAATGCCACTATAACGCTGAGTAATAATAAAACTCAAAGTTAGTGAGTCGAAAATTTAAATTGAAATAACGATTAAATATTTTAAGGGGAAAATTCATAAACTTTTAAACAATAGCAGTAGCTTGTTGTAGTAAAGGTTTTTTTTAAGTATTTTATTATTGCTACAGTTTTTTTTTTAGTTTTTATCAAATTTTATTAGCAACTTATCTATTTTGATTACACGTTTTGAAAAAATTGATCTATTCTCTTTGACAAAAGTTGATCATGTGGTATTTTTTACAAAATCACGATTTTGTGAAAAAAAAAAATTGCCACTGGCTTTAAAAATATCAATTTTACTTTTTTTTTCCTATTAACACATAGTTGTCTAGATATAAGTTGATCATAATAGACTTTATGTTTATAATTTAAAAAAGAGTTTCCAGTAACTTTTTAGAACATTTAATCAGTCTTGCTTAGTATGATATTTTAGATGTATTGCAATGATTTAAAACTAAACGGGTTAATTTTCGTTGCATTGTTTTAACTTTTTGAACTTATTAAGGGGAACAAAATAAATTGTTAAACACCAATTTAGGACGAACACATAGTATTGGTAATATTGTCAGAACGATAATTTATTTAGATTTAAAACATTAAGAAAATAATACGATGATACTGATGCAGTTTTGTATATATATATTACTATTATGAACTTTTCATTTAAAAGTTTTCAGACATGTAGGCTACTAAATATTTAAATACTGTATCTAAAGGTAATTTAATATTGCTAATTAAAATCAGTGCGGTTAGATTCGCTTTTGTTAATATTTAGAATTTGGCATTTATATGAATTTAACTTGTGTGGTTTTAAGCCATTGACAAATATTATATAAGGATAGTTGTTATACATATTTCAACTTACTAAATGTTTTGCCATCTTCTAAAAATAGACTTGTGTCACCGTTATCAATTTCTGCCGCAAAATCATAACAACATACTACAAATTGAGATTGAACAACTAAAACCAAAAAAAAAAGAAAACTTAATAATGTACTCTTAAAATGTACTCATTATTGTTTATTGTTTATAAATTATTTAAACTAATTTACTAAGCTTTTTTGCAGTCTGCACTGCACTAATTAAAAGTTTTAAATAGTTTTTTATGAGAGACTGAGTCAAAAGCTTTTTGACTGTATGTACACCATTATTTGATAGATTTTTCTGTTCAGGTAAAGTATTACCCAGCAACGTAAACAGGTCAACATATGAACGCATGATGAGCGGTCTTGAACAAATCAAAACTGATTAGATCAAGGTTTTCCAAAAAAATTTTCAAATGGCCCCCTTTAAATAAGTTTAATTAGCTATGGCCCCCTTGTACCAAGATTACTCAAATACTACCATAAAAAACAGCTAAGACTTTCTGTTTTGTTTTGCTCTTCATCAGCAACTCGAGAATGTCTAGTGTAAGTTTCAAATTATAATCTCATGCCCTCCCTGTGGCTCCTTTACTGCTCATGACTCCATGACCCCCCTTTGGCCCCTAAGCTGCTCATGGCCCTCTGAGTATCAGTCATGGCCCACTTTGGGAAACTCTGGATTAGATGCTAACAGATTATAATTAAAAGCGTCATTATTTAATTTTATAGGTACATTATATTCAAAAGTTCGAGAAAAACCACAAATCAGTAAAGTTTGTCTATAGCTTAATGGGTTATATGAGAATTCAATTTCCTATTACACATTAATAGGGACCGAATTTCGTAAAATAACTTAAAAATTAAAAAAAAAAACATGCAGGTCTAGCTAACAATATAAAGACGGTAATTACTGAAATATTTAGACTTTAGTAAGTTCAGAAATTGGTTTTAGTCATTTTAATTTTGAAAAAAAATTTACGGTGTAAAAGTAAATTGAACAAACTGTTTAACAAAAAAGAAACTCCTCAAAACTCAGAATTATTTGACTTTACATTGACGGAGTTTGAGGTGTTAGAACGAGAGTTGTCGTGAACCAAGTTTAGATTGCATTTAGAACATTTTTAAGTACAAGAATGACAAATATTATCTTCTAATGCTTTGTTGCATCAGATAAAGCCCGACAACAATAAAAAATTAGGATATCCAGAACGGTTTTGTTACATTCACTAGTTGTTTTATTCCATTTTAATTGAAATATTTTATATCGTAGACATACTTTTCGAAGTCGTAACTTATATTAAATATTCTTACTGTAAAGTTAAAAAAACTAGGGTTATAAAGAAATACAACTTAAATATAAAAATGCTAGAAACAATTATACAAAAAAAGAATATAACTGATCAGAATAATATTTATGGAATGGGCAAATTATTTTGAGCACTTTCCTTTTTTCATTTAATAAACAATAGCGTCTATGTTTTAAAATTTAATTTTTTGATAGCTGTTTTATTAGATGTTTTAATAAATTATAAAATTTATTATTGTACTTGGAAAAATAATGATGTTTAGTATATTAATAACCTTAGTTTATACCAAGGAGGTAAGTTATCGAAATTTTTACAATTTTGCAAAAAATTACGACTGAATTAGTTTTTTTTTAAGATAATTACAGTATTTAAGAAAAACTTAAAAAAAGTTGACTAATTAAATAACATAAATTGTATTTACAACAACTTTGTTTTACTGATTCATCACTTACTGTTTAAGAGTTTATTAAAGTTAAATAATAAAGCCAAGTTAAAAAGTATACACCAGACAATTCAAACTGATTGTAAAAGTCAGTTTTTCTACAGTTTTGTCTTTAAATTTCAAGATGTTTATAGAATGACATCTTAAGATTATTAAAATGTATCAAAACTTTACCAAAAATTAAAAAAATCATTAGTTTTCAACAAGAAATATTTATATTTATTCTTTCAAGACTTTATTATGAAAACTAAATTTCGGTCAAAGAGTTCGTCAGTGCTTAAATAAAAAATCTAAAAAGATATGTAATAGTCATTGAAAGTTTAATTTTTAAGCCTTGACGAGGTCTTTGACCGAAACTTAGGTTGCATAACTAACATAAGTTTTGAAAGAATAAATGTATTATTTCTCCTCTAGTAGTCGAGATCTCTTAATTTGTTTTCTAAAATCAAAACATATAATAAGAAATATTTATTACAAAAAAATAGCTAGAACACGAGGAGGTATTCAAATACAGTAGACTACCGCTTAAGTACGCACTATTTTTGGTACGCACCCCGCCTAAAGTACGCACTTATTCAGAAAGACAAAAAAATAGTCCTGAAATAATTTTCTTTCAAATAAAAAAAAAATCAAACACTTTTTAACTAATGGAAAATTATAATAAATGTGTTATACTTTCTAAATTAAATGATTAATAAGAATCTCAGCTAAAAAAAAACTAAACTAGGTTTATTCTAAACCGAAACAATTTAGCAAATAACGGAAAAATGGTTTTAAGTATTAAATAAAACTAAACTTAGCTTGACTAGCAATCTATTCAGAATAAAAAAAAATCTTGGCTCTATTTAATCATGTCAAAAAGTGTGAGCTGCTTGGTTTTCTTTCTGTGCGAGCTCTGCTCAGAATAGGCTGCTTTGTTTAGCAAACGTTGATATTTTTCATGGGTGCTTTTTAGCTTGTGATAGAGCTCAGGAGTTATACCAAATACTGCTTCACTAGAGAGCTGACACTTTGTTTCCACAGCTTCAGTGTAAAGCTTGGTGTACCCACGAAATTGACATTGACTAGATCCTGCAGCAATCTCATCATTTTCTTCATCATGAAAGTGAATAGCACCTTTTTCTAGTTCATCAATTGCCTGTTGATTTTCAATCACAATTGCTTCAGCATACTATGGGCTATTTTCGTCGTCAATTTGCACGAACTGCTCAATTATTTGATGACTGATTTCAACTTTTATTTCGTTGAACAGGTGTGCAAGGTCTTCAATATCTACCTCCTTTGCAGGACTTGAGTCATCTTCTTGATCGACAAATTGAATTTTTAGACCAGCTTTCCGGAAGCAATTTTGGATCGTTTTTGCCATCACATTATTCCAGGCTTCTGTGATGTAGCAAGCAGCATCAAATAAGTTTGCTGGTTAGCCATGGGCAACATATATCATTGACTTTCTATATTGAATGTATGTATTAATTATGTAGAAACTTTTTATAGAAAAAATAAATCATTTTAAAATCTGTTAAAAAATTTGCAGATTAGAATTATGTACTAAATGTTTTTTAAAACAAAAAGACTCGATTATTTGGCTTAATTATTTGGTGGCTAGTTGTAAGAAAGAAAACAAACAACTAAGTTTCATATTATACTATGTCGTTAAAAAGTACGCACTACCCGTGCTAAGTACGCACTTTTTGGTCGGGTTCAATTTGCGTACTTAAGCGGTAGTCTACTGTAAGAAACAAGCAAAAATTCTTGTTTATATCAATTAGGTCTGGTAGTGAGCGACTGAGACTTTGAGAGCTGCTAAAAACTCGTCACCAGAGGGCACTATTTGGTCTTCTGGCAGCAAAAATCCGTACTCTCCCTGGTCTCTTAGTTCAATCAACCAGTTAATGGGAATTCCTGCCACTCCGGCCGTCCAGTCAGTAGTCACTCCATTGCACTCGTCTGCGAAAATTATGAATAAAACAATTTGCTAAAAAACGCACGTTTGTGTTTTTAAAAGTATAAAATGTTCTCAAAGATTTACTGTCATATTTTAACATTATTTCATTAGATTTCTGTACAACAAATACTTAAAAAAACTAATTTTTGTGTGTAAGTTTGCAAGTTTATCTAATATCTAAAAATCAAGTAGAGTACCTAAATAAACGTTTAAAGTTTGTGAAATTTATTAATTTGTAAAATTAAAAGTAACTTACACAAAGTCTGACCACCTTGACCAAAAGTAAACTCAGTTCCGTACAAAGCCTTTATTGCGTCATACATCTGTTGTCCAAGTTCTTCCTTTGAAAGAAATAATTATTTTTGACTGCTTAACTAAAATTTCTTACTTCAAAATGTATAAACTGTATAGTAAGCCTCTAAAAAGATTTAAAAATTCCAGAAAAATTTATTTCAAACTTTTCTTTATCTTTAAACAAAAGTTCTTTTAGAAGCATTTCCGTCCACATTGGGCGGAACGGACACCAGATCGAAGTTGTAAGGGTAGAGGAGCAGCTGGCCGTACGAGTGGGCGCTGATGACCGTGTCTATCGCGTCCTTGTTATCCTCGATGAAGAAGAACAGGTGACGGACGCAAGGCTCGGAAAAGGCCAACGGTCCCTGGTAGTCTATGTCGCACGGGTAAGGCGAACCGCCGTACAACGAACTGCCCTCTGTAAAAAAACTGATTAAAGTACATATATGTTGTGAGAAACTTTTTTAATGTGCTTTTTTTGTTTGACTACATAATGATTTTAAAAGCGCTTAAACCTTTTTTAAGTTTGAAACAACCAACTTTATTGAGGCTAGTAAAAAGGTGGAAAAAATAAAAGTTCAACAAGCGTTTTTAAATGCTTATATATCAGTTTGTATCATACTGTTTTTATAAGTTAAGTGAAAAATAATTTAAATTTTGAGTTTTTAAACTATGCTTGTTTTTTATCAAAGGTTAAAAAGTTAAACTATCAAAAGCAATAGAAAAAAATTTACTTTAGATTTATTATGGGTTTAAAAAACTGATAAAGTTAGTTTTTATTTGATTTAAAAACTAAAACTGGCTTTGTTTACAGTCTATTAAGTAAATATTTATTTAAGTTATGGTTTTAAATTTCCCAGTTATCAGTAAAAGTTATCAATACATAATTTAAAATTGTTTTTCTATTCAAAAGCTTCGTAACTTAATTCGACTTCAGAATACAGATATTAAACGTAGTTACCGCCCCACTTGGCATCGACACCATGACAAAGGTCACCAGCCAGGCTTCTTGTTTTTCTCCACAAACGCTCTTCCTGAGTCGTTTTAATAAAACTAGATATTGCATACATGCATTTCAAATTTTCTTACTAACAACGCCGCCAGTAAAAGTGAAAGCGTAACCGTCTATGTTGACCATTGGGACAATGTACCAGTCAACCACATCAGCCATGTACGCGAGGTCCGGGTCAGTCAGTATCTTGAAAATTAAAAGTTTTAATGTTGCAATCTTGAAAATTAAAAGTTATAATGTTGCAATTATGCTGAGTCAAACTGTTTAAAAAGTAACGTCAATAAAATAAAATTAAAGCGTTTAATATGGAATCCAGTTAGTATTATTATCTCAAACTAAATGAACAGCAGCTATTTTAAAAATAAGTTAACTTTAAAAATAAACATTCTGTCTTTAAATTATTTCCAAAAAGCCTGCTGTGCGCAGTTTTGGAGACAATTTGTTTAAACAACACAAAAAGGTTTAGGATAACTAAAAATGTAAGATAACTGCTTTAAAATTGATAATAAATTTTACAAAATTACTCAGATGTGTATATATTTTTTCAAATTTTATATTATTATATTATATATATTTTCTCGGGTGCTTCAAAGCCGGCTTACCTGAGCGAAAGCGTACAATATGGAGGCGCCGGTTATCCATTCTCTGGCGTGGGTGAGCCCATCGACGTAAATGGCTCTTTTGCTCGCACTCGGGTCAGTTTGCACCTTCAAAGCGTTTATTTTCCTGCCCTCGAAAGTGACGCCCACTTGAAACTGGCTGACCACCGGAGAGAACGCCTCTGTCACTAAGTCCATCCATTCTTGTATCTGTAAAAAAGTGAATATGACTAGCTTATGAAAAACACAAGTGCAATTTTAGAATAACGATTTCTTAGCGGCTAATTATGAGATATGAATGTGTCACAAATGTATTAGCCGTTTAATTTTTATAGATGACTTTTTTTTCACGGATGATGACAACCTTAAATTTTTATTCTTAACACCATACGCATATCGTTTTACTCTAATTCTGATTAACAGCTTCTTGATCTTTAATTATTCTTGTATTTTATCAAGCCTAAGTCTTTAAATCTAAATTTTATCTATAATTATTTAGCTTAAATACCTTAACAAGAAAGCATTATCTACAATGACTATGCTTTAACCGTTAACTCATAAAACTTTAACTTCTAAACTTAGACTAATGAATATTTAATTTATAAATACCTGGCCTTGAAAAACCGTCCGTGAAAACTAACGACTATTACAAAATTAAAGTCTACACAAAAGTGACTTTTTAATCTTTTTAGCAACTTTTTGCAAAGTTAAACAAATACAGATGTTTTTTTATTGTGGTAATAAAAAAAAGCGTAGAGTAAACAAACTTGCAAAGATCGCTGATAAACCCACTGAAACCAGTAAAAAAAGCAGATAAATTAGCATTTTCTATTATTTAAAGTTTTTTTAAAAGTAAAATAATGTAAATCATAAAGTTGTAAACTTATATAGGTAAAATTAAAGACTTTTGTTAATTGTTGTTAAAATGAAATAGTATCTGTGAAATAATTTAATTTCAAATTAAACTTATAAAAATGGCTCAATGAATAAAAATAATTCAAAATTAATTACAATATATTTTTAAAATAAGCATAAGTTTAACTATAAAAAACTAAGTTCAGTACTTTATTACAAAAAAAGTCTATCATATAAAAAAATCGATACATCAAAAGAATCATTTTATATGTCAGCAGCAATTTTGTAAGTGTGATGTTAATATAAAAAATTTATTAAACGTAAAACTAGAAAAATATACGTAAAAGTATTTGTAAAAAAATTATTCAGTCTGTATAAGATTAAAACAGAGTATTAATCTTATAAAATGAAACATTTACCTAATAGTTTTGTCGTATCACAAAATAAAAATAAAGCGCAAACGATACTTTTTCGTGCACGTGTGAAATTAGCTTGTTAAAAAAAAGCCAACAAGTAAAAAACTACTTCTTCAGGCGTGTGATACGTGGAATAATCAAAATCAGCCAGATCTCTCAGCTCGACTTTTTCCCGTCTCCTCATCTCAGACTGCTGATCCTCGACCAATCCCTGAACATTCGGGATCATCACCCTGAAGTCTTCCACCTTCTTTTCAAGCTCATCTCTGAACGATGAGAGTTTCTCTGAAGACACCAGCAAATCAACCGGGCGACCTACGACGCTCGAAGGCTTCCAGACATCTATCTGGGAAGATAAGGTTAAAAATGATTTGTTGTATAAAAATATACCAACTACATTAACAGTTATATTCTATTAGCACGCCAATGTATTTTGAAAAATTTAGAGTTAAAATATGCACTTTAAAACCATACATTAAGTTAAAATAAAGCTATTTCTTAGTTTATAAACAAAACAATTTAAACTTGAAATCTTGCGATAACTACTATATTCAAATATCATAAAAATTTCCAATTGAGCCAATTATTTAAAAGTTTTTAAGGATAAAAACTGAAAATTTATTGTTTATTTTATTTAAAAGATCTTCAACTTCAATACTAACAAAGGGATCATTATTTTTGATAAATTCTGTAAGTGCTTCTAATTCATGTTTGTTTTTTGGAGTTAACTTCCAAACTTGACTTCTAAAATTTTGTTTTAAAACTTCAGTACTATCGTTAAAAAATACTTAATTACAAAACTGTTAACACTGTAACAGAAAAAATTACTTAGAAACAACCATTTATATAATTTAAAAAGTTTTAGTTCAAAACAGCAACCTTATTTAATACACAATAAGTTAATTTTGTAAAAGTCTATCTGGATAAACTTTTTAAAAGTCAACCAAAAGTTTAATAAAAACTAGCTACGGCACAGTGCAATAATTCACTTGAAGCTATAAACGCTCATGTTGTATAATAATTCATTATGTTTTTAAATAAATTAAGTCTGTCATTGAAGTAGAAAATATTAGTTAAGACTATTAAAAGTTTTGCTTCCAAATTACTTTTTTATCGAAAACAAAATAGTAATACTTACACAAGATTCCCATAGTTACAGATTTTAGTTTCTTACTTAAAAACAAGAATTAATTTAGCAATTTAAGTAACTAACCCCTCATAAACAACTCTTGCTCCACTTAAATAATACAAACCTAAAGTTATAAAAACAAAAAGATTGAAGTTATATTTTACCATTATGATGCTTATGCTGAACGCTTTTTTTTTCCAAAAGTATGTATAACTTTTTAACTTAATTATTAACTAAGTCAATTAATCTTTAGCGTGACAGTGACAGTAATTGTGGTGAACAAAAACAAGTTTACTATCTCAATAAAGCTTGCTTTGTAAACATATTAGTGTAAAGTAGTGTTTGTTTTGTTAGAAATTTTCTTTGAACTGCGGCTAAGATTCCATGTTAAGTTTTTTGTTTAATCAGTTATCTTAAACTTTATGACTTGAAAGTCAAGCCCTGCACAACTAAAAAAAGACTTAAAAACTAAAACTATCATAATTTGTATTGTAAAAGTTTTAAAACTATATATGTGTTTTTGTTTGTTTATGAAAATGTTATGATAAAGAACTTAGTTTTATTTAGATAACTTATGAAACTTTATTAACAAACTAACCAAAAAATTATGTTGTTTACAATAAAAACATTTATTTACCTAATTTTTAATAGATATTCTAAACATATTTTTATTGATTATCTCGTGATATAAACAGTTTTTTGTTGTTCTTGCAGTTTTTTAAATAGTGCTATTAAACAGATATAATCATAAAAACTATTCACTGAATTTTTCATTATTCTTAACATAAATTTTATTAAAAAAAGTATCCTCTACAATACAATAATGTAAAGTTATTCAAGTCACTTTAACAATAGTTTTAAATTGAAAATATAACAGACTTTACAGAAAATAATAAAATATAAAGTTTTGAGAAAATGAACAAACTTAAAAATACAAAGCTTAGTACGTTTTCCAATAAGTATAAAACAGTGTATAGAATTTAATTTGATATTTATTTCAGATAAAATAAAAATGAATAAAAAACCTACACTTTAACTACTAAAAAAAATATTATTTGTTAATAAAAGTTTTTATAATTTTAAAATAATAAAACACTATTAACATTTTAATTTGTTTCTGCATAACAATTGTTTTAAAAAACAAGTTGCATAATTTCTATAGATGAAAACTTTAAACTATTTTCATAAAACTTTTTGGCAAGTTCAAACAAACAAGCTAAATTTTTAAAAAGCAAAAAAGTTCTCAATAAAATAAAACGACTAGTTATGATAAATTGATTTAGTATGATTGTTTCCATGATTGTTATTAAATATTTTATATCAAATGCCTATAAATATTAATTTTTAGCTCTAAATATTTATATAAACAGATACATTGTGGTGTACGACTCGATAACCTTTTGTACACCACGTTCTTAGAATAAACTTTTTGAGCGTTTTTTTATCGTTTAATAAACACTATAAAGTTTTAAGTAGATTGCTCTACCCTCCAAGTTTTGTTTCCTTTCTAAAATAACAACGTATTTTTTTTTTGCTTGGTGTTAAACAAGCAGGTTTGTATAAAATACTAGATTCTAAAGTGAAGATGAAGTTTCAGATAAATATTTAGTTGTTGTACGCTGAAAAGAAGATAAAATATACCTTAAGGTGTTCCTTGAACGTATATACGAAGTTAGCAAAGATTAAAAACAAAAACGAAATCAGTGTTAGATTTAGATTATTCAAATTCCGACAACCGAAATTCCAACATATCAGTATTAACAAGATAATTAACAATAAAATATTCAAGTAATAAACAAAACTAGTTTTAAACCGTGTTTGATAACTGCATAAATAAAACTCTTACCGTTGTATTCCCAACTTTTTTTTCGACTAATTTATTTAGTATTTGAATCTATCTTGCTTATAAAAACATAAAGATACTTGTTTTTAAATTTAATTTATTAGTTTGAACCTACAAGAATTAACTAGACATAATAATAGCTTTATAACAAACTCAATTCGTATAAATATATTAAATAATTTATAAACTTCAAGAAAGTAGATTATGTTAAAAAAGTTTAAGAAATGTTTTTGATGCTTCGAATATATCCTTGTAAGAAAACTAATATATTTTCTATTTAATTATTTAATATATTTCAAAGCTAAATTTTTATTAGTAAATACTACACTTCTCATTTTTAGTTTTTTGTTAGCTTTTGTTGATAAATTTTTGTACAAATTATAACACTCGGTGGCTTACTTTTTTAACTAGTAAAAGGTAACATTTAACCCAAAGAAACCGAACACGTTGAGTAAAATTTTAATTATTAAAGGAATAACTATTTTCTTGAAAAGATAACTAATATCAGAGTGTCATAAGTTTAGATTTTTTTTTATATTGTAAAAAACGGCTTGATTTTTTGCTAATTAGACAGAAGTATTTTTTATAAATACTCTGCATTTTTAGCATTGAGTTGTCGGTAGATTATTTATTTACATATTTAAGCGGAAAACTAGCAACAATGTTTCTTGACATGCTTATTAATAGTCTAATTATGTTTTAAGATGCTATAAAAGAAACTGTATGTATAAATTGTATCAGTTATTTATTATATTTTCTTTGTTTTACGCAAAAAAGGAAATTATCAAATTATGTTGTAGCGCAGTCTATGGTTACCAACAATAACATTTAGGGGTCTTGGCCACTTTTTCAGCTTAACGCTAAGAGCATTTATACTTCAGTTATTTCTGATTTTCTTTAGCTGTTATAAATTATTTCAATACGCTTACTTTGCTACTTAGATTATAATATATGGCTAGTATAATAGTTCATAACTATTTACTTTAATTGATAACCAGGGAATTAAAATCAACTTTGTTAGAACGGAGATAAAAAGAATAAATAATAACTTTTAGAGTTTCATAAATAACAATCAGTTTTACATACACCTCTACTACAGCTTTAAAATCTAAAACAAAAAAAAACAAGTTCAATTCAAAGATTTATTGATACCACATCAGTATAAAAAAAAGTATACAGATAAAATTTATATATATTTCATATGTCTCTAAATTGTTTGATAATCGTGGTTAGAAGAAAAGTATAAAATGAATTTTAACATAAATTTTTAAAGTGTAGCTGCACAAAAAACCTTCCTGCAATTAAAAAGTAAATATAATTTGACTTCAACTTATATTCAAACTACCTAAAACTTTTTACAACGAATATAAACTACATAATAATTTTTTCTCAACACTTTAAACAAGTATTTAGGTCTCCTCATCAGGATAAATACTTTTTTTCTTCAGGTTTACTTAGGAAGATTATCGGCGGATTTAGACCTGCGAACTTTCTTTTGATCGACCTTTTTATCAGAAGCAGAGGATTCTTCAGACCTAACATCACCTGCTGAGCGACTTTGTGAATCTCTGTCACGTTTCTGTTGGTGGCTATCAAATTTAGTGCTGAAGTATTGTTTTTGTTCGTCGATTGTCATAGATGAAAGTTGCGGTTTTGCTTCAGAGTCAACTTTTGTTTTACTATGAGAGACCCCTTCATCTGGTGATTCTTTACTGTGAGAATGTGAAAGAAGTGGGACATCTGTTTGGTTGTCATCTTTAAGCATACTCTTTTGTGAGGTTCCTTCATTAGCAGAAGATGGTTTTGAGACATCTACTTCTGAATTTTTTCTTAGTGAATTTGAGCTTTCAGGTGTTTTGGACTTTCCTGACATATTAGACCAGTAATAGAATATATAAATAGCTGCATTGTTAATATTGTTCAAGTTTAGGATATTTAGAAAATAACTCTGAAAACAAGTTGATAAAGAACACTTTTCCTTGAAGCTAAGTGCTTGATATGAAACTTGTCATTTATTTACTCCTATTAACTTATGAAATGGTCAAAATATATCAATATTAAAGTTTGAAAAAAATTTAGTATTTAGAATGTAGAGAAAAATCAAAACAACTTATTATCTTTAACCTTTTACTAAGTTTAAAGTCAGTAACTGTAACTAAGTATAAAGTTGACTAGTTGTAAGAAACTGAGCTAAATATAAGATATCATTGTAATTTATCATAATCATTTATATTAACAAGTAATTAAAAATAACAACTAATATGTTTCTTTTGTTTTACTAGTCAGTTATTTAAATGGTCATAAAAGTAAGTTTGTGAAAATATGAGGCTAATGTTTTATTAACATATATCCTAATTACTTGGATACCGAATACTGTTAATACTAAATAGTTTAAATCTTAATACTGTTATAAAGTATGCTTTATTAGAATAATACTCAACTATGTTGTTGATCATATAATGGTTTAAACATTAAAAAACTAGTATAGTTTTACATCTCTAATATAAGTTAATTTAAAGTAAAACCTTTTTATTCTTTGTGTTTATTTAGTTCTAATATGTAAAACAAATCATTTTGTATAAAAAGATGCATTAGTAGTTAAGTTATATATTACTTAAAAAAATGATGCTAAATTTATATATCATAAGCAACTAAAATAAGAAATTTTATAATATAGGAAATAAAAACAAGTCGTTCTTTAACAATTAATTTCAAATACAAGCATAAAAAAATTGCCAAGAAGTAAAGTTTCAATGCAATCTAGTATTTTCTCATAAGTTGACAAAGTATGTTTATTGAACGAAAAAAAAAGCGCTCAAAGATTTGGTCCAAGAACCTGGTGTACGAAAAAACCTTTCGGTTGTCGAGTCATACACCAGGATACAGTTTAAAGTCATGTCCAGGACAACTAAACTAAAAGTTTTTAAACAATTAAAAAAAAAAAGCTTGAATGTAAAGCTAAAGTAAAATTATTTTTACTTGTGGCAGATGTGATATTTGTCATTGTGGCGATAAACATACCGCCAAAAGTTACTTGATCATGACAACATATGAATGAATAAAAATACGATTTTTATTTATTTTCTCTTTTTATTTTAGGACTATCAATGGTGTTTATCAAAAAACAACCTTAATTATTAGGTTTATTATGCAATTATTAGTATTTTTTGTTTAAAAAAAACTTTTTTTTTTTTCAAAAATTTATTCTTTGTTTTTTAGTTATTGATATTGTAACTTTTTGATGTGTTAGTTTAAAAAAACCCAAACTGTCAAAACTCAAAACTACCTAATCTCAAACTTATACAAAAACAAAATTTTGGTGTGAATTAATGCTGATCAGTTGTAAGAAGAATTTAATTTAAGATACTACTTACAAATATAAAAAACTTAAATACAGTAGCAATTATTATTAACAACTGGACTAAATGTATTAAAAATAAATTAATGATCTAAAATGGTTAACCATAACAACTTTAAATTTTATCAGCAACTTAAATTATGATAACAAAACCGTTTAAAAGAAAAATGTGAACACTTACAACTAAGGTCAATAAATTGGTGTGGAGAAAGACCTTTTGGTCATTGAGCTGCAAACCATTTGCTTGTAACTAGTACTTTGAGCTATACTTAAAGCAATAATGAAAAAAGATTGAAAAAAAATCATAAAACTTAACATGTGTATCATTGTGGCATATAGTAAAAATGAAAATAGACCAACTTTAAAAGCTTTTAATATGCTTGTACTTCAATATTTTTTTATAATTTTTTTTTTATAGTGATCTACAAACATTAAAGATTTGATGAAAACCTATTTTAATCATTGGAATCGTTTTGAAATTTTTAGGATATTGAATTAAAAACTCAACTGAAATATGTCTAAAACGCATCAAATAACCATGCTGTGAAAAGAATAGTTAATTTTGTCGGGTTTTTTGAATTTGTATTTAATTTTTTTGTTAGTATTTGTCATTTTTTAAGCTAAAAATGTCTCTATAAACTATTAAAAAAAAAAAAAAAAAAAAAACGACACCACTTGGATTTGAACCCGCGACCTTCTGATCATTAACAAAGAAAAACTAAACAAAAAAAAAGTTTTACAACCGCTAGATTTAATAGAACCTTATTTACTACCACCACAGACAAATTTCAATAAACTTAAAACGACCTAAACAGTTAGCTAAATTATCAAACAATTTATAAATAAATCATTTTGCGTCAAGTCTGACTAACTACTATCAAAAAATAAGAAGTTTTACAACCGCTAGATTTCGTGAAACCTTATTTACTACCACCACAGACGAATTTCAATAAACTTAAAACGACCTAAACAGTTAGCTAAATTATCAAACAATTTATAAATAAATCATTTTGCGTAAGTCTGACTAACTACTATCAAAAAATAAGAAGTTTACAACCGCTAGATTTAATGGAACTTTATTTACTACCACCACAGACGAATTTCAATAAACTTAAAACGACCTAAACAGTTAGTTAAATGTCGGATGGCTTGGCGTTTAGCAAACAGATCCGTCGCTCTACTGAGCACAAAAGATAGCTTTTTTAAAGAAAGTGTTCAACGTTTAAAAAAGCTTACTTATATCTAATAAGAAAGTCCATTATCGTAAATAGTTAATAGCGATGTATTGTAAGATTTGAAAAGAATTTAGACTTTAAGATATAAAAATTATTTAAACTGGTAAACGAATATACTTATTTCTCTTAAAACAAAAAAGAAACTGTTAAAACGTAATAAAACAAATTTATAGATTCAAAGGTTGGAATTTGATCAATTTAAAATAAAAAATAGCATTAATAAAGTTTATGTTTAAAATAAAAACAAAAATATTTATAAACGTTATAACTAAAACTCATTTTTAGTAGTTATAAGTAATAATTTTAAAAGTTTCAATTAAATGCTTTCAATAATTAGTCTTTCAGTTAAAATAAACACAAAAAACTGTTTAAACGTCCTTAGTAGAACCCTTTTCTACATATTTAACATTAGTAATTGGTCGAGGTATGGCTTTATAGGCAATTTAAGTAAAGAATATGAGAATAAATGTACTTTTAACGTTTAATAGACACGAAAATAAAGTTATCACATCCAAAATTCTAAAATATTACTTTAGTACTTAATTAGACAGACAGTTTTTATTTAAAGTTAACAGTTTTAATATAAAAACTAATTATTAGACTTTTTAGTAACAAAAAACATAAAAACGCTTATAAAACCTCTTATGTAGAGGTTTTTAGCACAAAAATTACAAAAAATAATAAAAATGCAGTTTGCGCAAGTAAAGTATATAAACTTACAATAAATAAACTTTTTAACAGAAACAAAAACACAATTTAAGTGTCTTCAATGTTTTTATAAACAAAGTATTATGAAAAAATTCAATTACTGTACTTAACAAAGAAAATTTCTTTTCATAAAAATCTATACCTACAATCCTTATTGACAACATATATTACAATTTAGATAGCTTTACAATCCGTAAAGCAGTTAAACTTAGTAATAGTTTGTATAAGTAATTTAATTTTCTATGACAATAAACAATTTAAAATGGTTTGGTAGGCAGTTATAACAACGATAATCTTACAAAGTACAAACTTTTTGGTGAAAACAAATACAAAAAAAACTTTTTCACACAGGTTTTTATCACATAAACTAGAAAACTAGTTAAAAAGTGTAAGTTGAGCATGTTTAAAAAAAAAATTACAATAAATGAACTTTTAGGCTTAAACAACCACAAAACAACATTTAAAACGACTTCAAAGTTGTTGTAAACAAATTGTTTTAAAAATAAATAAGTTTGTATTTTATGATTGTTTTAAGAATTAGTTTTTTATTTTGTTTATTTTGTTATATTAGCAAAATAGACATTTTGTTAATTGTTTTAGCATATATGTCTTTAACTTACATCTAAGAATGTAATTGCAGTGCAGAAATTTTAGAAAAATTTATAAAATATGAAATATATAACAGCTTTATATGCTTCCGCATAACAAGCCGCGATGGCCGAGTGATTACGGCGCCATGCTCACAAACAGCATTTTATAACCTTTGTGGTTTCAAAACCCACCACTACCATATTTTCAATAAATAATTTTGATCTGCTGGTGCCACCATTTGACTCAAATAATTTAATTTTGAGTCTATATTTTTTGTTTTCTCAAAAGTTTTCTTTTTAAAGTCAGTAGAGTAACCAGATTAGCTCTGCTGATATAAAACAGGGCTAATTAAAATTACCTGACTGAAATTTAAAATTCACTAAAATAGATATTCTCCATCTTTTTTAAAGCAATATACTTCAAATAATTTCATAAAGGCAAATGTAAATTTAATGAGAAAAGAAACAAACAAACTTTTACTAATATTTTTATGAAACATTGAAACAAATTGTTAAATTATAACTTTGTTTATTAAATTCAAGTCATAAAGTTAAAGATTAAAGCTACGTTCTGCCCTGGTGTGTCTTTTAGCAATTTCATTTAGATCGATAGATCATTTTACTTCTTTGGCCGTTTTTATTTCATCATTAAATATTGGTAAAAATAATGTAAACAGCTTTTTAAAAAATAAATCGCTAAACTGAGAAATTTTAAGAAAATGAAAACTATAAACAAACAATTAAAAAAAACATTTGTATACATTAATTATAATATTGTTTTGTAAATTTTTCTTTGAATATGTTTTCGTTCAAACCAGACAAATGCTCGTATAATGTTAAACTATAACTATAGTTAAATATGTTTGCTAAATCAATGAATGTAAGCTAGTAATACTGTCACTAATAATAACTAATAAGCATTTTCAAAGCACTTAGACTTATTTCAACTTTTCATTTCATATCTTATGTTCATTTACGTATAAAGTTGATGTTCTGTTTTTTTTTTCTACGTTCCAATTGTTTTGTAAATTTTTCTTTGAATATGTTTTTGTTCAAACCAGACAAATGCTTGTATCATGTTAACTATAATTATAGTTAAATATGTTTGCTAAATCAAAGAATGTAAGCTAGTAATACTGTCACTACTAATAACCAATAAGCATTTTCAAAGCACTTAGACTTATTTCAACATTTTAATTTCATATCTTATGTTCATTTACGTATAAACTTGATAATCTGCTTTTTTTTCTACGTTCAAAATTTTTTGTAAATTTTTCTTTGAATATTTTCTTTGAATATGTTTTTGTTCAAACCGTAAATAAAGTTCCATTAAATCTAGCGGTTGTAAACTTCTTATTTTTTGATAGTAGTTAGTCAGACTTACGCAAAATGATTTATTTATAAATTGTTTGATAATTTAGCTAACTGTTTAGGTCGTTTTAAGTTTATTGAAATTCGTCTGTGGTGGTAGTAAATAAGGTTTCACGAAATCTAGCGGTTGTAAAACTTCTTATTTTTTGATAGTAGTTAGTCAGACTTGACGCAAAATGATTTATTTATAAATTGTTTGATAATTTAGCTAACTGTTTAGGTCGTTTTAAGTTTATTGAAATTTGTCTGTGGTGGTAGTAAATAAGGTTCTATTAAATCTAGCGGTTGTAAAACTTTTTTTTTTGTTTAGTTTTTCTTTGTTAATGATCAGAAGGTCGCGGGTTCAAATCCAAGTGGTGTCGTTTTTTTTTTTTTTTTTTTTTATAGTTTATAGAGACATTTTTAGCTTAAAAAATGACAAATACTAACAAAAAAATTAAATACAAATTCAAAAAACCCGACAAAATTAACTATTCTTTTCACAGCATGGTTATTTGATGCGTTTTAGACATATTTCAGTTGAGTTTTTAATTCAATATCCTAAAAATTTCAAAACGATTCCAATGATTAAAATAGGTTTTCATCAAATCTTTAATGTTTGTAGATCACTATAAAAAAAAAATTATAAAAAAATATTGAAGTACAAGCATATTAAAAGCTTTTAAAGTTGGTCTATTTTCATTTTTACTATATGCCACAATGATACACATAAACTTAACAAGAAATTATATTTATTCGTTAAAAATTTTTTAAGTAAGAAACTAAAGTTTAAAAATAGTAAGCACCCTTTGTAACCCATTACTGCCAATATTGACCATGGAAACCATAGTCTATCATGGGCTTCACACAGTCTCTTTCTATAGATTTTTATTTTTATGACCATTTACCTTCACATTTCTTTTTTTATGTGTATCATTTTAGCTGCCAACAAAAACGAAGTTTGATCAACTTTAGATGGTTTTCTCTGACTTATGCTTAATTATTTTCTTATTTTTTACAATTAGTTTTAAAGATCAAGAATAAGGTATATACTTCTTTAATCTTTAAAGTTGTTTAAAAATCACAAAATGTTGACTTTTTACAAGAGCAACCACAAAAAATACAACAAATAACTTGAAAATAAATAAGAGGGGAGAATTGGTTATGTCATTTTGAATAAAATAATTATGGGTGCACGACTATTCAAATTCGGACAATTCAAATTCTTAATAAAAAATTACAGTGGATTTAAAATTAAAAAGTAATGTATATTTGTCTAAAGTAAAAAATGTATATGTAAAGCATATTAATATCTACAGGCCATTTTTTTCTTTTTGCAACATGTTAAATATTTTTGAGATATGGCTTTATTAAAGTAAAAAATATAGTTACATATTTTAATAATTATAAAATATCTTGAAAATTATTTTAAATTTATAAAAAAAAGGTAAAAGTGTATTAAAAGTGAAATAAAATTACATATTAATAAGATCTACATACACATTTTTTATTTTTTTCAAATTTATTTTCCATTTTGAAATATAGTCTTTTAAATATATTTTTAAGAATTTGAATTGTCGGAATTTGAGTTGTCTAAATTTGAATTGTCATGTAACCAATAATTAGTACATATAATCATAATACTGTTAAAGCATAACATATTTCTAAATATAATATATAACAGACCATATATTTCCAAATAGTGTCTATAACTTTTAAGTACATGTGCTTGTGATAGGTGAAAGTTAGAATTTTTAAATAATTGCTCAACTGTTTTATTAATTCACTTTCATTCTAATCTATAAATTAATATCTAGCATAAGTAGTTGTTGAACTTGTACATAAACAAAATTACTCCTACTACTGAATAGGTAACCTTAAAAAAATAATCAAACTTAACAAATACTATAAAAAATTAATTAAGTAGTATTATTAGGGTTGTCAAAAAACCTGGAATTTGACAATTTAGACTAAAAAAAACGGGAAAAACCTAGTATTTTAAACAATCTTTACATGTTAAGTGGTAAAATTTTAATTTGACAATAAATCTACCATATAGATAAAAAGTTTTGTCATCATCAATTTTTTTTTTAACACATTTGAAGTAGCTTTACAGTATCTTATCAATGTTGTTATACTACTTAACACAATTTTTAACCTTAAACTTATCTTTAAACTAAAAATAGACCCAAAAAAGTGTACTTTAAAAAACCTGGATACTGGAAGAAATTCAGAAAACCTAGGATCTCAAAAAAAATTTGGCAACCCTGTATTGTAAGTTAAATAAACTTTACATAAATGTAAGCTAAGAACTTATAATAATTTAAATTAAAAAAACATAAAAAAAATAGAAGTATCAAGTTTGTTCACCTATATTTTATATCTTTTGAAACAGATATAACACTTGAAGTCTAGTAAAAAAATAATAAAAATATACCTACTTGTTACATTAAAAAATTTAAAAATATCAAGTTTGTTCACTTATAAATCATATCTTTTGAAACAGATATAACACTTGAAGTCCAGAAAAAAATATTAAAAATATACCTACTTGTTTATTAGAAGTTTTATTTAACTTTTACTTACATTTTGGTTAAGATATCAATAGCAGAGAAGAATATTCACGACTTACAAGGAGTTATAAAAAGCTATAGTTACAAATTTTGTTAGTGTTTAATAAAAGTTTTACTGGTAATAAAATGTCCAATAAAAGTTAAAACATTCCTATAATAATGTTGCTGTCAATAAAATCTTAGTACTTAAAATAACACTAAGAGTTTCTTAATATGACAACTTAAAAACTTTTTCCCAATTAATATCAAGCTAGAAATATGTAACTAAAAATTCTGTTAGAATTTTCCTTACTAGTAACTATATACATTTTAACTTGATATTAATATAATAAATTGTAATAGTTTTTTGTGCTTTATATTTTAGTTATTAGTTTTTTATACTTCAATTCTACATACATTTCTCTGGTTAATCACAATTTTGCAAAAAGAAACAAGTATTGGATATCTCTATTGAAAAAATCATAAAAAATCTTTTTACTATTTTTATCTGGTACTATACCAATTTTAAATTCAATATACAACTATTTATGATAAAATTAGTTTGTATTGTACTATTAATTGAATAGATGAATTTTAATTTAATCTGATCAAGTTCTAAATTAGATTGATATAACAAGGTAATAAACAAGACTTTTATTTTTAGAATTACAAAAACTTATAATTAATAAATAAGTTAAACTGACAAGCGGTTCAAAAAATTTATATTTGAATAGAACTAAATAGATGAACAAGTAATTTTTTAAATTTGTTATTTTTTAGAACTTTTATAAGTTTTTATTTAATTTTATAACATGTGAAAAAATAAAGTGTAACAAATAAAATAAAGATAAAGATCAGTATTTTAGTTATAAAAATTATTAATAAAAA
Source organism: Thalia democratica (assembly GCF_965202585.1). Lineage (NCBI taxonomy): Eukaryota > Metazoa > Chordata > Thaliacea > Salpida > Salpidae > Thalia > Thalia democratica. The sequence continues at coordinate 20,031,267 of NC_139173.1, read as the reverse complement.
GTTTTATTATAGCTAGTTACTAAAGTTACAACAGTATTTGCTTCCGGTTATAGATAAAATTAAGCTAAAACATATTTTGTTAATTATAAAAGTTAAGGTGGTAGAAAATTTTATAACGTTATCTTTTATCAGTTTAAAGTAGTTCATGTTTTATTTTATTTTTTTTCTTATTTCTTATTTAAGAGTACAGTTATTTGGTATATAATATCTTAACCTGTTGTGTTAATCTACACTTACTTTACATTACTGCTCATGCTTTTACTTTAAGACTGTTCATAGCAAATACGTTTTATTCTTTTAATATAACTACTGTTAACTATTACCCATACAAAATGATCACAAATACTGTTAAAAACAAATTTTGTACGAAAAATAACTTAAAAATTTATAATGAAGACAATACAATATGAATAAAAGTTATGTTAATAAATAAGTGATTCTCCAACTTTTGAAAATCTGTGCACAGTAGTTAACTATAAGAAAAGTCTTGTGTATACAAATTTTTAAATAAAATTTTCAATTGTTATAGTCACTATACATACATAAAAAAGTACATAAAAATGTAAATTTATCAACAAAAAATGATTCAAATAATTTGTGATAAAAAAAAAAGGAGTTTTTATAAAACAAAAAAAATAAAAAAATTGGTATTTAATTTTGTTTTCTAACAATGGACTTGTTTTTTGAAATTTAGTGGGTACCATGTAAATATTTGTGCAAACTAAAATATTTTTTATACAAACTATTGTGCACTAGTGCACAGTTTTACAACTACTGCAGTAAAGAAATATTTAAATATAAATGGGAAATAAAATACTCAAGTTACAACTTACAAAATCACAAGTAATACTCTTCTTTACAAAAATACCGCCATATTGACTTTAAAATTTTACATCTTAGAGAAATTTGGTAAACATACTATTTTAGTTAAAAAAATTGTTACTATTGAAATTATTTATTATTAACACAATTTCTAAACAATACACCTTATCTGAAACTAATTTAACAAAGTTTCAAAAATTGTTTAGAACACTTTTACAAAGCATTTATGACAAAACTATTTTACTATAAATTAGTTGTCTGCCTCATGTTTAACTTTTAGCTTTACAAAAGAATATTGCTATTTTGATACTATGTATTAGCAATAAAATATCTGTATACAGTTTAATAAATAAACTTTGCTAAAATATAAGTTTACTTTAGATTTTTCAATATTCAGCAGTATCAATTGTTTATTACTATGAATTTAAATTAGCTGTTAAAAAACAACATTGTATATTATTAGACAGTAACCTTTATGTAAATATAGATTAAATCTTTAAATAATAATATGTTTTAAAAAGATAATGTGTTTACAATTTATAAAAACTCATAGATATTGTAAGTGTCTTAATAAGTGCTAACAATCAATAAAAATGCTGTCTAATTATCACCACCTGATCGATGCGCTGCCATATTATGACAAAGGTTACGACGAGGCAGGTGTCAGGGAGGCCTCTCAAGCTCTTGTTGAAGAAGAAACTAAAACTTTCAAGCCCACCAAAAACTACCTTCAGCATTTGTCCCTTCTGGATGATCAAGCTTTTGAAACTGAAATTATGAGGTAGTTTTTTAACATTTGGGTTATTTTGTTCCATGTTTCTTTGTAACTCACTAAGGCAAACACCTTTTTTCTTTGGCTTGTATACCTTTAACAAACTTAATTTTTTTCAAAGATATAATTACAATTTGTTTTATTTTTATAAAGTTTATTTAATTATTAAATAAAATATTTTTCTTTTATTTATTTAGAATCTGACATTATAATTGAATTAAAAAAAAAAAATATTGATAGAAGTATTTAATTATTAATTAGATTTTTACCTTTCGGCTATCACTACTTTCAAATTTGGTTGTATACTTGTTAAATCTATTTTTAAACTTAAGTTATTTTTATTTTAAGGTTTTATTTTATTTCAAAAAACTTAAGTGACTCAAAAATAACTTAAGGCCCAAAGAAATAGGGATTTTTTTATAGATTTTTTTTTGTAAAAAAACAAACATGAAACTTCCCAAGATGATTAACAAGTCAATTAGTAATGAATATAAAAAAAAAAACTTTTGAAACATAGTCATTAACCAATATTAATAAAAGCCTTTCAAATCGAACTAAGAAATACAATCTGTCACTTTTAGAATCGTCAAAACATTTAGTTTTTCAAAAAAATTTTCAACTCATAAGATGTGAACTTTGATTTTTTAAAAAAGTATAAGTAAATTTTGATTAAAAAAAAAAATTAAACTTAGTCTTTAAAAAAAGAAGAGCTATTCTAAAAAAAAAATCCATAGAAAGAATTTATAAATTAGTATACAATAAATTAATAATAAAGAAAACTTTTCAGAGGAAATAGATTATAAATTATCTTTATTGTTATTTTTAAGAATTTTTTCAATTTACCTTGCATAAAGACTCTAAACTATAATATTTTGTATCTCAAAACCAACTTTAAATTTTGTTAAGCTAAAAAATGTATCCGATAGCTTAAAAAAGTTAATGAAAAAATAACGCTAAATAAAAAAAAAAAACTAGGTAGACCCCTTGGTTAAAAATAGATAAAATAAGTTTTATTATTACACAATTTTAGTTAAATGTTGCATATTTTTTGAGAAATTATAGTAATTTCATTAAGTTGTAATTTTTCAAAAGTTTCAACATTATATTGATATCTGATATGATTTTCAATCATGTAGTGTTAATAAACAACAGAATATAACCAGATTAAGTATCACAAAAGATTAAAAAAAATCAGTTTAGTCAAATTACATAATGTTTGGGTACAAAACAAAATAAAATAAATAAATTTTTGGTTTTAATTAACTAACAAGATTTTTAATTACTGTTGAGTTTACTCAAGTAATTTAATCTAACTGTTTAAAACTTTTAGAAATATATATTTTTTTAAATCATGACTGTTTATTCACTCTTGTCTTTAAAACTTTATAATTTTTTTTTAATTTATGGGCATAGGGGGGGGGGTCCGATATTTTATTTTACAAAAATTACTATGGTTTTAATATGAAAGTTTTAAATACAAACTACAAGCCTGTTTTTAAAGAATTAAAATTTTCATTCAACTTTTGAAAAATTGTAATTTTTATAAAAAGTTTCCAATACAAACATATGGACCACAATTTTTTTGGTGTCAATTTTCTAGGAAATTAATAAAATCACTAAAAATCTATCTCCTTCATTTTTCAAGCAATCTACTTCAAATTTTCAAGAAATGTTTTTTATATTAAAAGCAAAAAATTTTACTTTAGAATTTTAATAATGTACAAAAATAAAAATGTTATCACAAAATTAAAAAAAAAGTGTTTATTTTTCAAAAAAATTTTTTTTACAATTTTTTTAAACTCCAAAATAATTTTTTTTTGTTATTGTATAAAGATAAGAATGTAAAAGTTTGAAGAAAATAGCTTGAAAAATGTAGAAGGAGATAGATTTTAAGTAAAATAATCTTTTTTTGCTGTTTTAGTTTTCCCTTTCATAGGGAACATATTATGCGGCCCGACTTTGACTAGTCATATCTCAAAAAATAATTTGAATTTTTAAAAACAATAAAAAGCATCTACAAGTTTAGAAAAAACTCTTTAAAATAAGATCAACTTGAAAAAAACATGGCTAACTCCCCTATGGCCTTATTAGAATTTTACTTTTTTTGTTCACTCTAATACTGATGTTCATAAGGTCCTTTAAACAGTTTTTTTTAGAAACCAGCTTTAGAACTATAGAGGTCAATAAATATTTATAAATTCGTCCATTTATAAAAACATACTTGATAAAATTTTTAGTATTTTGTTGTTTTTTAACTCTCTAAAAGTGTCAACTTTTCAAAGTAGGACTTTATTTATGTTACAATAATATAAAAGTTAAACTGTTTTGAGGCTACCTGTATTTAAACTAGTTATTTAATTCGCTTATAAGTTGCTAATGTATACTTGTTGGTATTTAGTTTATGCATTTAAGTTTTAAACTCTTAAGTTAATAAAGTTTTTAAAAACTTAATACTTTATAACTATCTCATAACTTCTTTATTATATCCACATTTCTTCTATTTAAATAATGTTGTAAACTTATTTTATTTAGTAGACTTAGAATTTTAGCAATTATCTTTTCTACAACGTTTTTTTAAGTTTTTACCTTGAAATCTTTTTTAATATTTATCAAGCTATTATTTTTAGTATATAAGTATTCTTTATTTAATTTGGTGTTATAATCTTTTTTATTTATTTCATGAACAAAAAAAGGAATAAATTTATAAACATGTTTAACAAAAGTTTAAAAGTTTTTATTATTTTTTTTTAGTTATTACATACTACAGTTATGAGTTAAAGAAATTATCTATTTTCTTTTTTGTTCATGGCTCTGTAGTTTTGTTTTGCAGCTTTTTTTGTATCTGATGAACTGCTCTGTAGGGAAACAGCTTAGTGCAATAAAAGTTAAACAATAAATTAGTATAACTCTTATCTCCTTGCCAACGATTGATAACTCTGTTTTTTCTGCTTTTTTACCCAAAATAATTTTTCAACAGATAGTTAAAAAAAAATTAAACTATTTTTTTAATTATTAATAAAAATTATTCCTACTATAAAGTTTTAATAATAAAGTTCCTAAACTTGTTAAATCTTAAATTTATTATATAAACACTTTAAATATATTTTCAGTTTATAGTAGTTTAAATTTAAGCAAAAAGCTAAAAACTTACATTTAAATAAAACTGTCAAACTCTATTAGATTGTACAAATTTTAAGATACTATTAGTTGGATTTTATGTTTAAATAAACTCTGTTTCAACGAAAATCAAAAGATAAGTTTGTATACACCAAATTTTGCACCAAATATATATTTTGAACTAGTCTTATGATATCAGAAATGAGTTCACCCGTCTCGGTGCTCGTCAGCCCATGGAAATGTTGAGCATGAAGCGGTACGACCTGCCAGTCCCACCGACCGGATCGAAAAACGACGTTGGTGCGTGGGAAGAATGCGTTAAGAACTCCCAAGCTCAACTCATGCATCAAGTTTGAATCTGTTTTTTTTGTATTTAAATATAATTCAGTTAATAAATGATTCAACATCATTTAAGCACTTATAACAATCAAAATATATCTATAAGCTATTATGACACTCCAAGTAGTTTTGACTACTGAATACTTTTCGATTACGAGTTTAATAAGCAACTTATTAAAGTTCATCTGCGAATATATTTCAGAGCTTTAAAAATTTACACACGTTATATAAGTGTTACAAATAATCTCAAAAAATAAAGTACCTAACTGTAACACTGATAATCATTAGTCAAAGCTCAACTGTTTTAATAAACACGAACACCACGACGCAGGAAGTGAGGAGCGAAAACCTGGAGGGCATGACGAAGCACAGCTGCAACGCGTGGAAGGCCTACAACGAGCACCTGGACAAGCAGAGGGAAGAGGTGTTGAACGAGCTGCAGCAAGTGAAGAGCAGCGTGAAGGAGGTGAACTGGCAGCGCAAGAACCTGCACGTGAAGACGGGCGAACAGCTGGACCTGCTCGAAAGTAAGTGGGTTGAGCTCATTAGTAAGAACTACGAGATCGAGGAGGCCATCTTGAAGCTGGAGAGGGAAATCGCCGCGAAGGAGGCGGCGGAGTCGAAGGTGGAAGAAGAGTAGTCGCGGAATGTTTGGGACGTTGTGTAATAGTTGCACTAAAAAATGAGGATTGTATTTTGTTTTTTAAATGTTGAAATAGAACACAGTTCTTGCTATAATTTAAAAAAGTTGAAATTTTAAAAACTATTGTTAAACAGTATTTTCGATCCATATTGAATGGTTTAAATTTTTTTAGTATAATTTCTCTACTTAGAATTTTCATACCATTGTTTATATTTTGAAATATTCCATTTAATTTTTTTTTTGTATAGAATATTTTATTACTAATAAACAAAAATGAGTACAAAGTTCAATGTTTGTAATTTGTTCTGTAATTACATTTTAAAGAACTTTTTTGAATCGGAAAGTTTTAATTAGCTAAAAAATCACTCTTTACACAACACTTTTATCACTTATTTATAAAACTAGATATGTAAAGCCAAATTAACACAATTTTTATAGTTAATATGTTAATTTTTTTTATTCTAAGCGCTACGGACTTTAATTACTTAAACAATTATACCATGTATAAAAAGTTTAAGTAAAATTTTACAGTTTAAAAAAAATTACTTTAGCAGTGGTATACTTTTTTACTTAAAGTTTTAAGCAATTTCAATAAACATTTTACTATTACTCAATTTAAACATTTGAAAGTATATTTAGATTTTACATATTTTTTCCATACTGGTTGATTAAGTTAGTTTAAAAGTTTTACATTTTACTGAACATGGTTAGCTTTTAGTTTTGTCAATACGTAAAAGTTTTTTTTTGACTAACTTTTTTACTTGAGTTTTGTAGTTAGTAGTAAAAAGCGGCTTAAGTGATATAAAAAAGTAATAGTTAAATATATAAGTTTGTATATTCCAAAAAATTTCAGCAAACCTTTGATTTTTAGCTCAGAAAGAGAAAATAAGTTTTTAGCAATTATTTTTTTCTTATAGTCACCTGTCATTACTTAGTAGAGTACACTTAATAAATATGTAAGAATAGCCCGAATAAATTACTAGATTAAATACCAAAAAAAGTTAGATTCCGGTTAAAAAAGAACTAAGTTAAATATAAGGTTTTATAATAGAAGTTTAAAGAAAATTAAAGCTTCAATAAATTTTTTAAATACCATCAATTTTGTAGAAAGTTTCTGGTAAAACTGTTTAATCCACAAATTTTTAATTGTCTTTGTTCACAGAAGTCTAAAAGACTAATAAAAGTGTACTTTTTTCAGCTATAACTTATATTCCTTTAGTAATAATAAAACTTTAAGTATCAAATTTTTGTTAATTTGACCAAAACCCAATAAAGTCCTTTTTTTTTTGAAGTTTACGTGTAATTTTGAGAACAAAATTTGGAGCTGGTTGAAAATAAAGAAGGTTAGGTTACAAATAAAAAAGTCTTTTAAGTTAGTACTTTTTATACGAAGCCTTTCAAGCTTACCAGCTATAATTCTTCATACCCTAAAAAAGCTTCTACCTTTCTTAAGCTGTAGAAATCATCTTGTAGTTGAGATGAAATCTACTAAAAAAATCAATTTGTAAAAATCTAATTTAATTATGTTCTTATATTTAACAAGTAACAATATTCTGTATTTTAAGTAATTAACATGGCTCGACGGAGTCTGAAAAAATCTTCCGCTCCTTGAAATAATTGTGTTTTTCAGACTCTGACTTCATAATTTTGTTGTTATTTATACTAGAAACCGTCCTACATATTAGTTGAAATGAAAAGTTTATTATAAAACAGAAACTAAGAAATATAAATTTATATTAGAACCTTTACTAAAAATCACACTTTGTATATAGTTTTTAATTGTCTAAACTAAATATTAAATTCTTCATGTTGTACAGCATCCTACTGGCTACAATTTGCTGTGATAAAATAAAATTTATACAAAATTATGTATAAAAATTGAAAAACATAGTAAAATTATTCTTTGCTTATTCAAATAAATTCCTTCGTTAAGCGTAAGTTAGTTCTTGCTTTTTTTATTACGCCATATTTAGTATATTTGTTTCTAAAATGTTAAATAAACAAAGTATTTTTTCAAATGTTGTTATGTAGTTGAAGTAAAGAGTCATAAAAAACTGAATAGAAATAAAAATACAAAATAACTTAAGTGAACATAAGTATTACTTGATAAATTTTTTAAACTTTGTACAGCTGAAATGTTGGTAAATTTTTTAATTTTGTTCACGCTATATCTTGTCGACTCCCAAGAGTTGAACTCGATAAACAACAACAATGAAAGAAAATTTCATTTCACCAAGCATCGACGCCATACGTCTCATTACAAACTAAGTGGCGAAGCAGCTCATATATTTGACGGTTTGGGAGCACTTTCGGGCGGCGGGGCTACATCTAGGTTTTGTGTGTTATTAAACTCTTTGGTTTAAGTATAGTAGTCCAGAGATATTTACAAAAAATATGAAGTTTTAAGGCGCTCAGTTTCTTAACAAATCTAAATGTATATCTCTCATGCGAATGTAATTTTTTCAGGCTGCTTGTCAACTATGAAGAGCCGTACAGAAGTCAGATACTCGATTATTTGTTCCTGCCAAACTTTGCCGCATCCCTGCAAATATTTAAAGTTGAAATAGGTGGCGACGCGCAAAGCACGGAGGGCACTGAACCGTCACATATGAGATTTGAAAATGAAGAAAACTATACAAGAGGGTTAGGAAAGCTTCTACTTTTATGAAATATACAAAATTGATAGCAACTAATTTCTTTTTTAGCATGTGTTTTAATTAAAACTGAATATACTATTGGTGCTTTAAAATTGTTAGTAGTTTTGCGAGTCTCAGTTAGTGTTTTATATGTACTAGATTTATTGCTATTTTTTAAAGTTCTCTGAATTCAAATATGTCTATATAAAATTTTTCCTTTAGACATTAGGTTTTTTATCATAATTGTTAGTAAATTTATAGAAATGAAGGAGTATATTTTATTTATCTTTATACTAGGAATATTTTTATAAATATAAATTGAGATTTCAAGTATTTAACAAAATTTACAACTTTGATAAATACGAAAAGTTTAAATCTCTTTATTGCTTTAAGTTTTTTTAAGTGTATTTGTTGTATTTTCAAAAAATTCAAAATTTCAAAACTACATAAATGTACCTATTTTTTTTGTAATAAACAGGGTTGCGACACATTCAGGCTAGTGTGAGATTTTTTTAAAACTAAAGCTAGTTGTAACATTTTCTTAAATCTCATAATATATTTTTTGACTTTTAATACTTTTTCTTTAAAGTTTGTATACTTTCAAAGTACTCTTTACTTTTTTTGTAATTTTAATCAGTGTTCTAAGGCTAGTTGTAACATTTTCTTAAATCACAGAATAGATTATTTAAAAAATTTTCTAAAAAGTTTGCATGTTTTCAAAGTACTTTTGTTATTATTGTTTTACTTTTTATGTAATTTTAATCAGTGTTCTAAAGGTTAAGTACTTGATTGCTAAAAAAAAAAACAAGGTATGAGTGGTGGTTGATGAAGGAGGCGAAACTTCGAAACCCGCAAATAAAGCTGGTCGGACTGCCGTGGACTTTTCCCGGGTGGCTGGGAAATGAAACGGCTCTGCCCTACCATGACCCCCATAAAACTGCCAATTATGTCATGAAATGGGTTCGTTACCTTATGAATTTCAATAAATTTACTTCCGAAATTTGATAAAGCTTGTATAAAAGTAAAAGCTTCGTCAATAAGTACCTGAAACGAAATGTTAATTTATCTGTTATTTCCGTGTATCTTTTTAAGAAAGAAACTTATGTTTTCAAATAAATTAGATGCAAAATTATTGCATTTGTTAAAATAAAATAGATTTAACTTAGTAATTCAAATAGCTTTTTTGTTAATCAGTGTTGTATTTTTATTTAATTAAAATGTTAAAATAAACTTAACTTGGTAATTCAAATAGACTTTTTCTTCATCAGTGTTGTTTTTTTCAAACATGTGAGTATATGTTTTATAAACGTTTTTTATCTTATGTATGCAAAAAGTTGAGGTTGTTTAAGACCAACTAATCTTAATTGAAATATTTTCATAAATTTATAATATTTTATAAAAAAGTATCATTAATTTTTTTTATTTTGCATTTTTCATAATAAGGATATTTGCACTTAATTTTAAATTTAGTTGTTTTACAACAGATTAAAGGTGCAAAACAAGTTCACAATCTTCAAATAGACTACGTTGGTATTTGGAACGAGAGACCTTACGATGTTAAATATATAAAAGTTCTTCGTAAAGTTCTTGATGAAAACAACTTTCAGTAAGTAAAATTAAAGTTTAAAATAAGTTTTCTAAACACTCAGTCGTGACTGTTAGAAATTTATATGTACATAAGATTTTGTTTAGTTTCAACATTTATTTAAGCAGGTTTTTTTCAACTTTTATAACCTTTTTTTTAACTTCAAGAAAATAAACTAGTGTTTTCATTGATTTGTATGAAGTTTAAAATGGAATAAAAGTTTTTCAAACTAAAACAGGAATGTAAAGATAATAGCTGCTGATGGAGCTCAGTTTGTATCTATTTCGGAATCAATGTTACTTGACAAGGAGTTGATGGAATCTGTGCAAGTTAGTTTTAAAACATTGAGATTAAACGGTACCCATAGTATAAATTTGATTGTGAATCTTTAAAGTTTTTCAAAAGCTTGGAAAAACAAAAATTCAATATTGTTTTGGCGTAACAACTCGTTTCTAACTCCGCGTAAAGTATTTTTTGAAATGTAAAAAAAAGTTGTTATAAAAAAGTTCAGTAGTATACTAAGTTATAAAACGATATTATATTTAAGTTGTAAAATAAATACAAATTTCTCAATTTTAGTATTTCATCTGGTCTAAAGATAAACTTTTTAAAACCAGTTAGTTCAATAAAAATAAATAAAGAATTATAAGCGTTTAATGTTTTAGTGTTTATACAAATAATACTTAATTTTTCTTCAGTTCACTTATCTAAAATGTGTTTTAAATTAAAAACGTTTGTTTTAAATCTGAAGACATAAATCATAATTTTTAACTGGGACTATTAACGTTTGATGAATTTTTAAGTAGGTTTTACATTTTGTTCTTTACAATGTGTGCCCTACTAAAATAAATATAAAATGTTTTTGGTCAATAAAAGGAACCCAAGTAGGATGCAAAATATTATTATTACAATAATAAAAAGTAATAAATACAAAACTTAACTTCTTCACAAAAATTACACATGTCCACTAACTTATACAAGGAATAACAGCGAAAATTTAAACATTTGATGAAAACTTACAAACAGTTTGTCGTTGATAAACGAATAATATATAATCCAAAGTTGTTACTTTTAAAAAACTTCATAGTGTAAAATTTGAAGAATGAAATTCATATACAAAACAACTCGCAGGTACTCGGCGCTCACTACCCCGGAACTTTCAGCGGCAAAACGGCTTACAAAACGGGGAAGCCCCTGTGGTCGAGCGAGGATGACAGCACTTTCAACGACGATGTCGGGGCGGGGTGCCTGGCGAGAATAATAAACAGGAACTACGTGCATGGCAACATGACCGCCACCATAGTGTGGAATCTGATCACCAGCTACTACGACGACCTTCCCTTCAGCAGGTATGAATGTTCAAGTTGATTAAATTTGGAATTTTTTGCTTGTTGTTTAAAATTTAGGTTTAAAATGATATTATGTGATTGGTAAAACTACCAAAAAAGTTATAAAAATTATTAGGTTACTTTACTTATCAATTACTATAATCAAAACCTAATTTTTCAATTTGGGTTATAGCTGTATGGCTTTAAATATCAACTTTAACTTTTTTTTTAATTTGTAACTGTAAGAGTTTATTTGTTGACAAACAATGTTAGTTACAATGGCTAGTTGGCACTACTTGACTTTAGTTAATAACCGCATAAAGTTTATTTACTAGTTGTTTGTTTTTGCATAGCGTAGGCAGCCACTAACTTTTCTAGTGTTTCTGTTCGTTTTAAGCACCTTTTAAACACTTTAATGATTTTTTAGTTCTCATAATCATTACATAAATAAGTGTATTAAATTGTTTACAAAGCTCATTTTATAAACAAATTATAGTTGCTGACTTATAAATTGTAAGTATTTTCAAACCTAATTTGAAAATAAACTGTACAATCGAAAAAACAATCTAGATGCAGTTTGATGACGGCCAACCAGCCTTGGAGCGGCCATTATGACGTAACAACGCCGCTGTGGATCATGGCTCACACCACTCAGTTCAGCCAACCAGGGTGGAGGTACCTGTCGTCCAGTGGGGAGTTGAAGTACGGAGGGTCTCTGGTTGCCATGACGGACGGTTCAAACCTGACTGTTGTCATGGAAACGATGAGTCACGACGCTTCTGTTTGCATCAGACCGCCTTTACCCGGATATGAGGTAGTATTTCGAGTATAATTTCTTTGAATTTCGTAAATGTTCTTTGTAAAAGAAATGAGTTCAAATTAAGAAGGTAATATACAGACTTTTGTTTAGTTAGCTGTCTTGACGGTTATTACGAAATTCAATTTGAAGCTAATTAGACATTCTGTAGCTTATAATGAAGAGCGAGAAAAAAAAAGTTTTTAGGCATATCTATGGGATATTTAAATATGGGGGTGCACAGATTTTTTGTTTCAGTTTGGTGTGCACATATTTCAATTACCGCTAATACAAGTGATTTTGTATAGTGCACAACATTTTCTTTATTCTTTTACTTTTTCTCATATTTTATTACGTCACGATACAAAAAAGAAGCAAATGATAGAAGACAACAAACAATATGATCAGAAGTTGGTATATTTATTGTTACATTTACCACGCGATAGCTCAACTGTGAGCAGAGAGGTTTTTAGTCCAGAATGAGGCTTCACCATGGCACATTGGTAAAGCTGTATACTGCGACTGCTCAAAATTGAGCGATTCGGTCGTATAATTTCTGATAGTGGGTTGGATGCTTTTCGCGGGTCCCTTTTTCATATTTATGTATATATATATATATATAGCAACAAATTGCTATTGCTACACAAAGCACAAGTACAGCTTCAAACACGAAAAACATAAAAATACGACAACTTTATCGCAGTACATTTGGAAACTAAAAAATGACGAAGTCAATTTTAAAATTCAGTGGGAAATATTAACAAGAACGAAAAATAAATACAGTTTAAAAAACGGATGTAAATTGTGCAATGCGGAAAAAATCGAAATTTTAAAAGTTAAGAAATCTGAATCTTTAAACAAAAGAAACGAATTACAAACTGGATGCATACATTATAGAAAGCAATTTATCTAAAAACTCTGTTAATAATTTTGTCTAAAATCAACTATCTATTATTACGTAATACCTAATTTTGTATAATTTTATTGCTGTACTTACAAGTTTGCTTTTCATTGAATAAAACTTGGCTGAGGACGCGCATTAAACGCAGAAACAGCTGTACCAAGCAAAAGTTTATTTTGTGTATGTTATTTCTATATATATATATATAGAATTAAGTTATTTAACTTAATAAATTAAATTTTTTCACACTGAGCCCACCTTGAGGGCTTTTTTAATAAAAAGGTTTATTTAAAGATGCAAAACTCAAAGGACTCGAGTTTCGTGACTATTCACTCATCAGCTTCAAAACAAGTTAATATATATAATATATATATATATATATATATATATAATTTATTAAAATGGCGATTTTAAAAATTCTTGAACATATGTTTCATAAAGCTTTAATTTTTCATAAAGCTCTAATCATCAGCCAGTTATTTTCAAATTAAAAGCACTGTACTAAACAAAGATACAAAAGTTATGCAAAAAAACAAAAAACAGTATGACGTAATATTGTACATTACAAATATTCAGTACAAAAATCGATCTACCTTCTAACTAATCAAACAACTAAAATTAACGAAAACAACAGTTAATTGACTATAAAATGCTTCAAAATTTGTTGTGTTTTAAGAGAAGCTTTTTTATATGTCGACAAGACGATATAAATTCGCTTCTCTTATTTAAACAACCTTCATTTTTATATATATATATATATATATAATTGATTTTCTTAAATCAGGGGTCGAAAGGCAAACTGCAACCCAAAATGTACTTTTTGGCTTAAAAAAAACTTTATTAAAATAAAAATTTAATAAAAATTTGCATTTCTACTGAGATAGTTAAAACTATTAAGAAATGTCAATTTTATTTATACCACTGAAAAAGTATACAATTAATTTTTGTAAAGCTGTTCTGCTGCTAGAAAAGCTTGTCAGATCATATAATAAAACTTATTAAAGATTATATAAAACTAATTCTACCAAAAAAAAAAGAGAATTTAACAGTAGTGAAATGATTGTAAGAGTACTTAGGATTATCTTTGTAAAATAACACAGTAAGTTCACTCGATTAAACGCAACAACTCATTTTTACTTCTACTCTCTCATTTCAACTACTATTTTATCGTATTATGACGTCACATTTGAAGCCGCAAACTAACGATTCTTTTTTTTTTGTGGGTAAAGTCTGATTTCTGATTATTTAAACTTACCTGACGGGAGTCTTAACAGCGATCAGGCAGGCTGTTGACTCAGAGCGAGGTTTCATCATTGCACTTTGATAAAACTGACCTCTGCGATTGTTCCAAATGTGAACAACTCGGCCGTACAATTTCTCACACGGGGAACATGCGTTCGCGCAGTCCCTTTTTGATAGATTAACGTTTACTACATCTATATACTTGTTTATTTATACTTATGTATTAAGTGTAACAATAAAACTTCTTGAATTATTAAAACTTTCAAAGAACTTCTATTACACAGTAAAGCATAAACTGTTTTTTATTGATAATCAACTTAGTTAATTTATCAGCTTAGGTTACAATGTTGAAGTTAGTGATTGATAACGAGACTTTTTTCTAAGAAAAATTTACAGCTCTAAAAATGACTTTGAAAAAATCGAAAGGAATGTTAAAGTTTATATATTCCAAAGCTGCTGTATTTATATATATATAATTTTAAGGGCATAGGGGGGGTCCGACATTTTTTTTACTAAAAATAACATTGGATCTTATATGAAAGCTTGAAGTACTAACTACAAAAAATGTTATTTAACTTTTGAGATATTGTAATTTTTATAAAAAGTTTCCGATACAAACGTATGGAATGCAAATTTTTCAGAGTCAATTTTCTCGGAAATTTAAAAAATTACTAAAATCCTATCTTCTCCTTCATTTTTTGAGCTAAGGACCTCAAACTTTTAGGAAATGTTCCTTTTATAATTAAAAGGACTTTGGATGTTGGAATTTCAAAAATACTAAGAAATAAAAATTTTAGATAAAAAAAACAAAAAAATAGGTGGTTATTTTTTAATAAAAATTTTATTTTTTAAAATTAGAAAAAATCCTGCATTCCATCTTTTTAAAAATTTAATAATACACTTTCTATGAAATTTTGAAGAAGATTGCTTTAAAAATGAAGGAGAAGATAGATTTTGAGTGAAATGGTATTTTTTCGCGTTTTTAGTTTGCGCCTCCCATAAGGAACCTATTGAGGTCACCGACTTTGACCGCTTATATCTCAAAAAATACTTTGAATTTTTTCAAGTGGTTAAAAATTTCTGATAGCTCAGATAAAACTCTATAAAATAAGATCAAATTGTAAAAATCAAGGTAAACCCCCCCTATGCCCTTAAATTTAATAATTTTAACTAAAGATGTAAAGTTTTCATATAGACATTCATTTTTTAAGTTTTAGATACACAGTTTTTTTTTTACCATTTTAAGAAATCATCAAACGTCTGAAGAATATCAATGAAGTATTAAGTTAAAAAATATATAAGTCGGTTTTTTTAGTTGACCTGTTGTTAGTTTATTTTATATGTATAAATTTTGTTTAAGCTAACAAATGACAAGGGAAAAATATATGCTGTTGCCTACTGTTTGAGTTCAACTTTTTTAATGTTCAGTATTTTATCGTACTATGACGTCATACAGTCATGCACATAAACAGTTTTCTCTCGTGGTTTTTATTCATAAGAAAATGAGTCAGTGAACAGTTTAATAACAGGACAGGGGTCTTAACAGTTATCA
The DNA here is from genome assembly GCF_965202585.1 of Thalia democratica. Taxonomy (NCBI): domain Eukaryota; kingdom Metazoa; phylum Chordata; class Thaliacea; order Salpida; family Salpidae; genus Thalia; species Thalia democratica. The sequence continues at coordinate 20,015,534 of NC_139173.1, read as the reverse complement.
GGCAGGCTGTTGACCCAGGGCGAGCTATCATCATTGGACATTGGTGACTACTGACCTCTGCGATCACTCAAAAATGAGTAAGTCGGCCGTGTGGTTTTTCACTTGGGGAAAATGCGTTATCGCTCTCCCCCAAATAAAATATTTTTACAAATTCATACAGTACGTATTGTGTTTAATAATACCACAAACACATTGGTTACAAAATACTAACTAGTAGTTATTTCGGCTATCTTCAGCAAAGCTTCTATAAGTTTTTTTAATCACTGTTTGTTTTTGTCAGTCAAAGTAGATTGATAGTAAATAATCTGTAATAGTGGGATTTGAAAAGTAGTTCAACGATCAACTAGCGATTTTTATTACACAAACTTGATCAATTAGTAACTTAAAAAATTTTTGTTTAAAAAGCTGTTACTAGGAAAATTCAGCGCTGTTTGTTTTAACTATTAGTTTGTTTTTTTGAATTTGCACAGAAAATCTATTTTCTTTGAGTATGTATAAATTATTGATACAGGTTATAAATAAAAAAGTGTCAATTTGTAACCCTTAATTAATAAATAAGTTTCTATAACTTTTTTAGTTACTGTACGCTTTTGTCTGTCAAAGTATATTGATAGTGAATAATCTGAAGAGTATAATCACTTCTGCAAAAAGAACAAAAAAAATTGAAAAGAAAAGAAAAAGAAGCTTGAAAATTAAGTACTTATTTTAATGTTTGAATTTATGATTTCTAGCATAAGTCTTGACGGTGTGCACAAGTTTTTTTTGGTCAGCAAACTGCGGATCTCACGTGTGTAAACCTGGCCCACTAAACCAAAAGTTGTTGGAACTATGGCGTTTGTGATAAGTATAAAAAGTCTCGGTATAATTGAAGTTGTATATGAAATCTACTAGATATATATGTTGGAGTTTAAAATCAAAAATAATAAAACAAAAAAGGTCTTAGGCTCAAATGACAGGAAACATGAAGTTTACATTAGATATACTGAGGCCTGTAGTTTTTGAAATTTACACTAGGTATTTTTCTTATAAAAATGGTAAAACTAAAAATTTACGTTGCCCTTTTAGCACTAAACCTCAACTTTGGGATCACAGAGTTCTGTTTTTTGGGTTTAATGAGCACAGATTTTCATCAGCTTTAAGGCAACTGATTTAAGTCAATAGACTTGTACAGCCTCTGAAAATATATGAAAAAAATTAACGTTTATAATTAAAATATATAAGTTTAGTTTAACATAAATTTTTTAAAAGGTAAAAGATCAAGATGTTGTTTTTGAAATTCCCAAAGAATTTTCTCATATTAACAAGCTTTATATGTGGACTACTCAATTAGGAATAGGAAAAGTGAATGATAAAACAACTTTCGTTAATAATGGTTAACCTTGCTTTATTTTTCTATTTTATATTACTTTCTATTATTTACAAAAATATGCTTTCTTGATTTTATGTAATGGAACTGATTATAAAAGTAACAAAAATTGGTATTTTTGTTGAAATTTAAATGGGTAAAATTATATTTACATAATAGTTTAAGTCACTTTTTGTATAACAAATTTTTAAAAGTTATCTTAGTTAAATATATCATCAAGAAAACCATTTTAACAGAAACTATACATTTGTATCTACTGTCTTACATCTAATTATTAATTACACAATTTTTAATAGTTTTGAACTTTTCAAGTTTTTAAAATTTAAGGATTTGTTCACTTAACATTTTTCTTGTTTTACAGTTTTTATTTACTTTTAACCAAATTCAATTAAGGTGTTGTTCAAGTCAACTCGCAAAGGCAAGTGACGGTCCATCTTCCCGTGGACGTTTTGGTCACCTTGACAACCGTCGCTACCGGCAACAAGGGTCGGCATCCTACTCCGCCACCCAGCGGTCAGTTGAAATTACCCTACAACGACCATTTTGAAATTTCGAAGCCCGTCGACGGTCAAACCGTGTTCAGTGAAGCGAACAACTGGGCCGATCAATCAGGTTCGTTCGAGTATTTCACCAACCAATCGGAGACTAGCGCGGGTGGCAGAAGAAATACGTTGAGACAGGTTTGAGTTCTTGATTGTTTTCTTTTTTGTTTAATTTAAATTACAAAATTTAATAGTCAAAATGCTAAGTAAAGTTGCTGAAATTTTCAAATTGTTAGACTTTAGTTTTAACCATATATTTTCAGACCATTTATTTAACTAGTACGATTTGTTTTTAAATTTAAAATGAGCACACAGTAAACAACTTTTATATTTTATTAATTTCTAATTCAATTTTAACTCTAATTTATTTTATTTTTTCATTTGTTCATGTTTTTTGTCAAGTTCTAGCTTTTCGTATAGATATATTTATAAATATTTTTTTTTGTTTTTAAAAGTCTTACCAGCTATAGAAATTTCTAAACTTTACTTTTGTGGTTTCGTGAGATGTTTTTATTTTACAAATTTAAGTTTTAAACCAGTTGTAATAGGATTCTAGCTTCCATTATAATTAGAAACATTTAAAAATTAATACTAATCATTATTTGTAAAAAAGAATAAAAACAAAAAATGTATAATGCAAATAAAAAGGTTGTGACGAAGCGACCAATAACATGGTGCGACGACCCGGATGTCGCGGTGTCTTATTTTGGTGGTGTGACGTCACAATACATAAACGTCACTGTCACGATGAAAAGCGAGACCTCCAGTGGCGTTTTTGTTGGTGTCAGGTTCGTAAAATTGTCTGCTTTTGTTAATATTTTTAAAATAACTCTACTTATGGTTTGAAAATTTATGAACAACTAAACTTGTGTTTTTTATTATAACTTAAGGTTTTAATTAGTTTTGACTTAGTTCACAATCAATTTTCAAACTTTAAAATATTTAACAAAAATAAATTCAATAAATTAATCACGCAGGGCCGACAAGGGGGGTTGCGACACTCGGGAAACTGGAGGGTTGTTTGTCTGGCTTCTGACGAGCAATGAGTGGGTAGTTTCAACCGACCTCAACAGGGAGAAAGTTATAAAAAGATGCATGTTCGATTGGAACAGCTGCTGGCCTCAGCCTAAAGTGAGTGAAAAAAAAACTGTTAGTTTAATGTATTTGTAGAATAAACACATATAAATTATTGAGATATTTTTAAATAAAAATAAATAGTTTTTTGTTAAATTGATATGTTGAAATTATCTTTATACAATTTATGATGAACAGTATTAAAAATATCGCACGTACTGGAATTCTCATTTTATCTAGTGTGTTTTATTATTCAGTTATTTCTAATTTATTGATACAATCATTTATTCACTTTCTTCAAAGCAAAACATGAAAACTTATAGAAACCTTAAAAACTAGCTATCCTTAACTACTTAGATTAAATTTATAATCAGTTAACTAAAAAAGTAAAAATAATTTGATACTATTGAAACACATTAGTTAAATAAACCCACATTACTAACTAATTACTCACGTTCAATTTTACGGCTTATCAAAAAAATATTAAATAAACAGTATCAAGTAGACGGGTGGAATGAAGTGAAAATTTCAATATCTCCTTCGAACTACGTGCACATTCAAATAAACAAGGTTGAGGTTTTCAGGTTCAATCTGAGCGACCATCCCGAAATACCAGACAAAGGTTTTATGGCCATTGGCACGGCAAGCTATGGTTACGGACAGTTTGACGATTATTCACTCACGGAGTTTTGAAGTTAATTTTTAAAACTTCTTATTAATTTTTGTTATATTTTAGTGCAATTTAGTTTTTATTTTTGAATAACTTTAATCAATGTGCAGTAAGTAATCACATTCCATTTATTTAATTCTGAAAATTTTACAAAAAAAAGTGCACTTACTTTTCTTAAAATTCTTTAATATTTTAATAGGATGAGTTTGTAACAAAACAACTTTTTTAATATATTATTCCTTGTATATTATACTAGCCTTAAAACAAGTTCGTAAGATATTACTTGTAAGAATATTTTTAACTTTAACAAAATCATAATACCGAAAAGTTGTTTACAATAGTGAATAAAATACCATTTACTGTTTAATATAAGTTTAGATATAAATAGCAAATAATAATTAAAACTATATGAAGAGGGGGATGGAATTAATCTCGCCTAGATATGTAGAAGACTTTCACGGCAACTGAGATAGTAAACATTTTGTAATATGAAAATATACATAAAATTCTAAAAAATATATCTAAAATTTAGATTTTGTAAAATAATTGCATACTTATGCTAGGCTCAAAGTACTGATAAAATTATATTAGTTTCAGTTCAAGTGAACTATTTATAAAATAATTTATTTAAAGTACACATTCTTTTAAATTGTATTGGTATATGTGTAACAAAATTATTATTAATAAAAGAACTAGCGTAAAATTCAAAGTTTATCTTTTAAATTTATTTTCTCGCAGGGTTTTACCTAAAGTACTTACCATTTTTAAACAATCTAAGTTATTAAAAATCAACTGATAGAAAAATAAATGAAGTAAAAACGAAAGCACTTTTTTGATATGAAGTAATTCACTTGAACTTAAACAAATATAATTTTTTTGATTTTATTGATATTGTATTATTTTACCTTGAGCCCAGCGTAAGTATGCGATTGTAACGCAAAGAAAAAAAAAAACTTTTCTCAATGACTAACTTTTAAATATTTAGTTTTAAATTATTAAATACTTCAAGAAAATAATCAAGAAAATAAGACTTGTTGTTGTTAAATTTATAAAATCTTGATCTTAAAAAACATTATCATTTTTTTTTATTTGAAAATAGGTATGACTTTTTAAATATAGATACTAAAATTTTAGTTTTGTAGATACTGTACATGAAAATTGCTACTCACATGAATTACAGAATATTTTACAAAAACAAACTAAGTTTTTTAACCAGATAATAAATAACTAGCCAAGCTAACATAGTTTAGTTCTTGATTCTATTTTATGATCAACATAAAAAAAAGTTATAATGATATAATACTAGCAAGTTTAGGTCTAAGTCAATACAAGTAAATTCATATTTGTATGTATTTATTCTAACATTCGATAAAGTTTATGTTGTTAGCTGTTTTTAAAAAATATATGTTATTTGTGAAAATTATATTTAAAACCGTTCTAGATAAAATTATATTTATAATCTAAGACATTTACTATTTAACAAATTTCAAACTAAGACTCAACTTATAGTTGAGAGAATAAAATTTTATAGATTTTTAAACTTAAATTCTATCATATTACCATACTTATGTGTACAGTATAGACCAGCGGTTCTTAACCTTTTTCATGTTGTACCCCTTTTGTGGAAGCTTAACATCAAATTTAACCCTTTTTAAAAGGTAATATATTAAAAAATACAAAAATAAAAAATATTGTTTAGTTTTGAGAATTTTTTTTTGAATTTTATAAAATTTGAAAAATCGTAAAAATTTAAGAGTTTGCTTAATTTTAAAAACATTACAGATTAATACTGACTTACAAAATAAGTTATTTAAACAAAATTAAAAAACATTAATTTGTATAACCTTTAATAAAGAATAATTAACAAGTTTAAAAAGAAAAAACAAGAGAATTTACCCAAGGTTTAGAATCGCTGGTAAAGACTAACTTTACGGACTCCGTAGAGCTGTCCACATTTTATGAGCAGCAAAACATCGTATGTAAATAAAATATTCTGCACAAAATTAGTTGTTTTGAGTTTTTAAAGAGCTCTGTTTGTTTGGATCTGTAGGGTTTGATGCCTTAACTTGTTATACTTTATATGTGCGTGTACAATTAAGCATATACTTAAGTTTTCGAATGTAAATGTAAATATAATCTTTATTTTTAAATGATAGGGTAAAGTAAACATTTGCTTATATTCTAAAATTGTTGGTAGAATAATATATGAAAAAGAAAACTAATTTTATTAACAAGGCTTAATCGAACAAACTAGCTACTTTTCACGTAAAAACTTGATACTATCTTCTTTCGCAAAAAAAAATATTAAAAAAGTTGGAAATATTTCAAAAACTGTGATAACCCTTGTATTACCTTTCATAAGCATTAGGTATCTAACTTAAAATATGTAGATATACTTAAGGTAAACAAGCAGAACTATTATGATAAAATATTCTAAATCTAATGGAACAAATCACATTAATGTTTGTTGATAAAAATAAACAATAAAAACAGTCTAAATTTTAAATAGTGATAATTATTTAATTAAATAGATTTAGATAAAAAATATTATCGTATAAAATGTAAAAACTGAATGTTTTTAATTGTATTTTTCAGTTAATAAGTTTTTTAAACAAATACATATTTAACAACTGTTATAGGTGGTAAAACTAGTCATTATTTTTTTGTGGAATTACAACGGTGTGCAGCATAGATTTTCTATTTATCCTCGCGCTTTTATAGTTTTTGAATTTAGTTCACTTGTATTGAACTGTCTTAATTTATTGTCAGTGTTTTGAAGTAACTTAACTTGTAAAATTTAGTATTTACGTAATCTTCAATGTGAGAAACATAAGCTTAATTAGTTTTTTGATGTTTTTTTTTGAGACAAAAAACGCAATCGATAGAATTATCTTCTACCAATACTGATATAATTTTAAATTGTTAGTAGTTTTTTTAGCTATATTAAAATTAACAAAGAATTTCTTAATAAAAGTAGATGAACCATTTGTTGATGAATTAAAAAGTTTAAAATAGTCTTTACTTCTAGTTAAAAGTTTAACTGAAGTTAAACAGTTTCTCAACTAATCTTTACAAAATAGGCCAAATGTTCGAACTGTGTTTCCACATTAGAAATACAATAACTGTTTAAATTTCATTGCTGAAAACAATTCCGTTCACCACGGAATAAGTTTTAAAACATATTTTGTACCTTACTGTAAATGATAAGTTTTAGGTCTACTGACTCTATTAAACTTCTAAATGGTTGAGTAAAAAAACTTTTATGATTAATTTTGTACTGACTTTTTTGATAAAAGTAAATGAATCATTCGTTGGTATACTTAACTTAAACTGTTTCTAAACTAATCTTTATAAAACAGGCTAAATATTAGAACAGTGTTTTCAGATTAAAAATACAATAACTGTGTAAATATCATAAATGAAAACCATTCCGTTCACCACGGAATAAGTTTTAAATCATATTTTGTATTTTATACTTTACTGTAAATTAATAGATTATAAGTTTAGGGTCAACTGACTCAATTAATTTACAAAATGAATTTAAAAAATCAAGTTAAAATAGTTTAATTTTAGTTAACTGAAAAACTAAAGACACAAAAAAAAAAGTAAACAAAAGACTAGAAAATACATAAGTAACAACACAGACTTGGAACTGGGATAAAACTTAAACATTTATTTAAAACAAAAAAAAGTAGTTGAACTAAAAGTTTTGAGCAAAGATTACATCTCCATCCTTTATTCCAAGTGACACTGGACTATCCGCAGGCTGGACAAAATCGGAGCCGAAGCGGAAACACAAGCAACGCTTACCAATATTTTCTTTCTTGCAGTATTTGGTTATCAACCTACAAATATTATTGTTTAGAAAAATGCTGGTTGTATCGAATTGTACTATAAATATGAAAGTTTTTACTAAAAAGTTAAACTTTCATCTACTGTTAATGTTTAATACTTTTTTGCTAAGAAACCAAGGCAGTGGGCCAGTTTACGATTACAGTAACTTTTATACTTCAAAAAAACAAAATCTTCTTAGAATATTTCAAGTAATTTATAAATTAAATTATTAACATTTTTACAAAATAACTTTTCCATTTTCTGTCTCATGTTGACTCTGAACCTTCTTTTTCTTCCTTCCAGGTTAATGATTTTCAAAGATCTCACATGATAAAAAAAAAATTGATTTCATTATTGCTATCGTCCATAGCTTTGCATAGCTGCTTTTAACGGAATGATTTTTATCTGTTTTAAGGCAATAATAATTTAGCATGTTTACTGTACCAAACAGTATTCTTCATTACAATATCTTCTGTAAAAAGTGAAATAGACATAAATTTTAAGCGAAACAACATTAGAATATTTAAAGAATATAAAATAAATATTTTTAAAGACTCGAACTTTATGAACGCCGTTAGTCAACAAAGTATTTGCTTACAACTTTTTTTGTAGTAAAATAAAGTCAAAAATACTAATTATTTCTAGGTTTTATTTTTTTTTGGAACAGTAAATGAGTAGTCGTAAATTGATGCAATGACATTCGCAAATTGTCCTTGATTTGTATAGCAGTATTTGCTTTAAAAGAACAGAAGTATAAGTAGATCTTTAAGATATCAACATTATTATAAAGTGTTTCAGTTTTGTTTTAATTGATCTTGTGGTTGTTTCTTTAAAAAACACCTTTTAAATTAAAATATATGAAAATTTAATTTAGGAAAACTCTTGAGCTTGAATAAAATTTTTACTAAAATACAGTAACCTGCTAACAAAACTTTTGCTGTGTTCAAAATGCGTAACAGAATGGCAGTGCGTACCTAGTAGTTTTTGGTCTTTAATTACCAACATTTAGTGTAATACAAACATTTTGTAAGACAGTAAATTGTACAAACAATTATTATCTTAAAACTCATAACTGTCACCATAAAAACAAATCATATTTGTTAGTATTAAAATTCTTGAGTATTTATTTTATTATTTTATTTACTTTTATGTATAGTTGTACCAAACCCACAAAGTTTGTAAAAATAAAAATGAAATAAAAATCATGAGTTTATTTTTCTAGTTTTATTAAATTGTTTGTATTCAAAAAAGCTAGTTTACAGTTAAAGTATATTACTCTCGCTTAATATTTAACATTGTTTGTTTTCTAGCTGGTTGTCTTGGTAGAGAACACAAAAATAAAGGATAAAGCTATTTATCGCTCTTAGTAGACTGTGGTTTTTATTGTCAACATTGGCAGTAATGGATTATAAAAAGAGTGCTTAAAAGTTTTATAAGTTTAACTTTTAATCATTTTGTTTAAATTTAATTGTCAGGGTTACCACAATTTTAGATTGATTAGGCTAAAAAGAAAAATTGAGGCTAGCTTTAAACATTTTTAAATTTTCAGATTATTTATGTTTTTTTTTGAACACAGCATTTTCCTGGCTAAAAAGTGCGTACCTAAGAAGTACGTACATAGTTGGCAAGTTACTGTATACAGTAGTATAACTTTATTTTTAGTATATATATATTATTTTATTTATTTTACTAAACAAAACTTATCTTATCCTTCTTGAACTCTTTTTATTCACGAAGTATTTGTAATAACGTTTAATACGTACTCTTTACAAGTATAAGATTAAAACAAAAGTTTTATTTTTAAAAGTATTTGAATTTAAAAGTTTTGTGAATAACTTTCCCTAATCTTTTCAGGCAATTTTTACAAAAAATTATATAAAGTTTTACATTTTATTTTGTTATAAAAAATCAACTATTCATTACTTTAAGAGTTTTGCACAAATATTATTTTTTTAACGTTTAGCTTGTTCTTATTATTGTAATTGTTTAAAGTTTAGTTGATCAGAATGACAATATGTATAACTTCCAAATTAGTTGCATAACTTTGATTGGTTTAAAAATTTAAAATGATATTAACAGTAACAAAGTTGATCAAAGTGATTACTAATTAGATGCAGATTGTTGCTAATAGTTATAATTTGATCATAAAATAATGCTATTATAAGATAGGTGACATTCAGCTGTATGTTGAAGACTTGTCATTAAGACATATTAGCTTATATGTCATTAGTATTTTGAGATATCATATTTTTTCTGTATCTCACACTTGAGATGTTTTTAAATAGATTTTGTTTTAATATAAGTTAAAATTTTACATTTAAAGTATATGACATTTATATAAACATTGTTTTTGTATTCTCACAATTTTTTTTTAGTTTTTTAGTGAAAATAACAACACACTTTCTTAGTTTCAGCATTTGTTGATTCTGAAACTAATTGTATATAATTAGTATAGAAAATAGAACTTTTATAACATATTTTGAGTTAACTCTAACTTAGAACCAATTATAAACTACAGGTTTAAAAGTTAACAATGTTTGAGGATAAACTTTATGAGCTGAACTGTTTTGATCCTTGTAAAAAAGTGACCCGAAAGGTAGTTCTGAAAGTTCAAGATGCAATGGGCAACAAGTGCAAATTTATAATGCATCCAAATCAACAAATGTTGAAGTTGATAATTTTTCTTGTATTTATAAAAAAATGATTTAATTATAACATTTTATTTAAATTTTCGCTGACATTAAGCTGATAAATTTGATCAGTCTTGTAAGTAAGTTTTGCTGAGCTGAACACTAATATTCTTTTTAGAATAAAGACCAAATACTCTGAGAAATTCAACATTGGAAAAAACGAAATTGAATTAAATTACAATGGAAATGCTGTTATTGACACTGACACACCAATTTCAATAGGCTTTAATGGTGGAGATGAAATATGTGTATATAAAAAGTAAATATAGTTCTAAGAGTATTTAAGTTTCATAATTTCGATTACAATGCTTATTTATTTGAGAAATTAATGCCCCTAGATATAAAATTTGCGACTATTCAATGACTTAAACTTACTAACAAATTCATTATTTATATAGGACTTCTAAAGATATTGAAAGTATAGGAAAAACTTCCAATTTGAATGAAAGCAGCTTGCAATTTCCTTTGTGTAACAAACCTGTATCTAATGTAGTTTCAAAGCCTGAGGATAATGATTTAGGCCAAAAATCAAAACCAGAAACCAGTTCAAATGAACATGAAGTTAATGACAGTATTGTTGACTCTTCAACAAGTTGTAGTACCAATGCTACTATTGCATGTGATTTAAATAGTGTAAATGAAAGCAAAACTCTGAAAAACAGTAAAACTCTGTACTACAAAATTAATAAAAACAATGATTTAAAAAGGTATTACTTGAAATAATGTAATAAAAATGTAAAATGTTATACAACCTGATGCTTGAAAAACATGTTAAATTATTATTTTAATTTGATTTAAAAACTACGTTTATAACTAGAAGAAGTAGTAATAAAACCTTATTACAGCCTATCGTCTTTTGAACGACATTAGTTTGTATAATTTGATTTTACTTAAATTATTTTCAGAATTATGACTGAATTTTGTAAAGCTCGAGGACTTGAAAGAGATCTCGTATGTTTCATGTATAATGGTAAAGAGGTGTTCGAAACAGACACAGCTAAGTCTATCGGACTAAAAGAAGGAGACAATATTGATTGTTTTGACAGGTAATCTAATTTAATATGATGTATTTCGTAGCAGCAGTTAATTTAGACAGTTAATGTTATAATAGATATTAGGTTTAACTTTACTACTGATAGGTTTGTATTCTTGAAACATTAGAAATATCAAATAATTAACAATTAATAAATTTTTAGAATATTCATTCCTTATGTATGATCTAAATATGCTAACAACAATATACAAGTAAACTAAAAATAATTTAACTCTTAGGGATTTTGTTAGGAGCCAAAATGTTGATCAAAACTTTTTACAAACCTGTGGCCAAGTTGAACCAAGTAATAAAATGCCAGAAGATCAAATAATACCAAAGCAAGTAAGCAGCGAGAATGAGAATGACAATAAGAACATTTCAGGTGAAAACACATTGTCTGCTTCAAAACATGAAGGCAGTTCAAATGAAGGCATTTTAAAACAACCTGAAAGTGCTGAGATAGCAACTTGCAATGATGATAAAAACGCTGAAAAACCAAAAAACATAGAAGCTGGTGATGAGAATAACCAAGTATCTGCTACCACTTCAAAAGAACTAGCAGAAAAAAAGACTGTTAGAACTCGAATGACTACAAACGTAAACAATAGTATGGAAAGGTAAGTTGAAGATTCTCGAGAGGTATCGTTTAATTGCTTTAAAATTTTCAAAAACTAAAGGTTTAGTTATTTAATTTGAAAAGAGAATATGTGAGTTTTAAATTTCAAGGTCGTGAAATTTCAGATAGTGACACGCCAAACTCTATTGGATTGAAGGAAGGCGATAAAATTGATGTAGTGGACAAGTAAATAGATGTTTTTCCAATACAAAAGTGTTGATATTTAAAATTTAAGCATTTTTTTATAGCAAAATCAGTTACTTTGCGTAACAATATTCGTTTACTTATTATTATTCTGAATTTGCCATCTTAAGTCAACTTAATAATAGAATGTTGACATGATTACAAATTTTAAGTTATTTGAGAACAATTAATGTTTTGTTAATCGTTCAGCATGGACTTATGTTTTAAATTTAGTAATTCTAAAGGAATGAAAAAGCGATATCATTAATGGTTATCTGTTGTAATTTTTAATTGACATAAGTTGTTATTTTGAACTATTTTTTTGCAGAGAAAACGAAAATATTTTAAATTATAAAACTGACATGCTTTTTTTCTTAATAGTAAATATGTACTGAATTTATTTACACCTCGATAAGCTAAACTTAAGGTTTTATTTTAGGCCTAAGCCGCAGCCATTTTCCAAAAAAAATCATATGCAACCAACTACTAATTCCATTGAATCGTTATCTCCGAAAGGTTTAAAATCTTCAGATCAGGAAAGTCTTAGTGATAAAGAAAACTGTCACGACCTTGCGAACAAGCATATAATAGAGAACGAAATTAAAGGAACACCAGAGTTAGGTACAGTAAACAAACCAGAATATTATTGCTATAAAGGAGATAAAAATCTACACGTTGAAAGAGGCTACGCAAAAGCTATGGACGATAATGAAATAAGATGTTGTTTAAATTTATCATGTGAGATCGAACCTACTGAGGTTTCTTTGAAAATCATTAACCAGGAAGGAAGAAAAAGAAAGTTCAGAGTCAACATGAGACAGAAAATGGGAAAGTTAGTTTGTTAAACTGTTATAAAAATATATAATAATTTATATGGTATTATGTTAATAGTTAAAATGATAAATTATTAGAAATTTTCTAATAAGATTTTGTTTTTTTAAAGTATAAAAGCTACTGTAATCGTGAACTGGCCCACTGCCTTAGTTTTTTATCAAAAAACAATCAAACATTAACAGTAGATAGAAATATAACTCTAAAATAAAAGTTTTCATATTTATAGTACAATTCTGTACAACCAGCATTTTTCTAAACAATAATATTTGTAGGTTGATAACCAAATACTGCAAGAAAGAAAATATTAGTGAGAGTTGCTTGTGTTTCCGCTTCGGCTCCAATTTTGTCCATCCCGCGGATAGTCCTGTGTCGCTTGGAATTAAGGATGGAGATGTAGTCTTTGCTCAACATTTTTAGTTTTACTACTTTTTTTTGTTTGAAACAAATTATGCTATCTTCCAGTTTTTCGTTTGTGATGATACATATGTAATTTCTTTTCTTTAGTTTACTTTGTATTTTTCTTTGTGTCAATTAGTTACATCAGATGAAAATTTTTTCGTTTAAAAAATAAAATTTGTTAAAAAACGATGTTTATATTTATGTATTGATTAAGTTTTTGAAAATAAGATGTAGATTAAACCTAAAAAAGTGAGTCTTAAGATTTCTAGACCTTAGTTTTAGTTTAAAAAAAATGTTATATATTTAGTTTTAAAAACATCTAGCGTTAAACAAAAATACAAGTATTTTTAAAAGCCAGTATAAAGTTGTTTAAAAAAGGATATAACGTTACAAAAAACATTCATTTTTAGAGCTCAAATTTGTTTCAACAAAATTAATCATAAAATTTTTTTACTTAACCTTTTTGCAGTTTAATAGGGTCAGTTTACCTAAAACATAAACTATTAATTTACAGTAAGATACAAATTACCAACTGTCATTTAAACATTTTACGCCGTGAATGGAATTGTTTTTTATGATATTTACATGCTTATTGTACTTCTAAAGTGGAAACATAATTCGAATAATTAGTCTATTTTTAAAAGATTAGTTTAGAAACATTTGAAGTTTAGTTAAACCTTAGACTAGTAGTAAAAGACTTTTCAAACTTTTCTGTTTTCAACAAAGTGTTAATTTATTAAAAAAATACTAATAAATTTAAATTATTTTATGTTGGTAAAGAAAAAGATAGTTCTATCGATTGCGTTTTTTGTCTCAAATTAAATATCTAGAACAGTAAAGCTTATGTCTCTCAGAACAATTACGTAAAACCAATTATTTTTTAACTTGAGTAACATAAAAACAAACTAAGTTTTGACAGTTCAATACAAAAGATAAAAACTAAGTTTTAGAACAATAAAAGCGCGAGGATCAACAGAATATCTATGCTGCATACTTCTGTAGTTCTAAAAATAAAGTTGACTAATTAGACCACATAACAGTTGTTAAGTACATATTTGTTTAAAAAACTTGTTGTCTAGTAAATATTATTAAGAGTAAAAAGTACATAGTAGTTGAAGTTGTGCAGTTGTAAATGTAAAGAATTGTAATATTTAGCATTATGTACTACTGAGTTGTCCTGCTCGAGTTGCCCCTGCTTGAAATGTCTCTGCTCGAGTTATCCCTGCTTGAGTTGCCGCTGCTCGAGTTGGCTCTCCTCGAGTTGTCTCTGCTCTGCTTAGCTTTGTATTCACTATTTGTTTACAATCGCTTGTGGAATGATACTTAAACCTGTACTCTTTTAGGGAATTTCTTACTTAACTTACCGCAAGATATTGATTTTGCGGTAATGCTTGTTTAAAATTTGCTTTTATGAGTTCATTTGCGGCAGTCAGCTAAGAGTTTGCGGCAGTGTAGTGAGCATAATGGTCGTTGTCTAAATTGGAGTTTTACACGAGATTTTGATCCGAAAAATAAAAAAAACCTTATAGATACTATTTTTTTTTTCATATTTTAAAGTGGTGCAATTGTGGCAGTGCAACACCCCACGCGACGCCCCTGCTACATAGTAATATGAGGCATATCATGAAACTTTTGACTATTTAGCGATCATTAAATATGAGTTATAAATATAGTTATTAACTTAATTTATATAACTAAAAAATTATTCTAAAATAATAAAAGTTGTTTGTATTGTAAAACCTTTTATATAGGTTTAAATGAAGAAATAACTCAAGACATTTATAAAAATTTAGAGGTGCAAAAAAACACCGAGAATAAAGTCAATAGACTAAAAGCTGACTTTACTGTAATAAATAAAAAGTAAACATGTTGCGTGTAATAATCGTCTAAAAAAATATTTGATTAAAAAAAGAAAGAACTAGATAGAGTTTTTATAAGCTTCTGCTCGTAGTTATATTTAATTTAACTATAATTAAATTATTGTTCTGTTATATTTTTTTTTTTAGTTCTTATTTATTTTTTTCTTACGTTATTTCAACTCTTTATAACAAACTGGATTTTAAAGAAATATTTGTCAACTAAAGTACTTATTTAAGTCGTTATTGAAACATATTGTATAATATATAAATCTAAGTGAAAGTTTTGAAGAAGATTACTTAGGCGATATTAAATTACCCTCGGACTTGTTATACAAATAAACATGTCTCTTTAATTATTAGTGACTTTTTTTGCTCTAGGACTAATTTTGAATTTATTAATAATGTAAAATCAAGACGGTCAATCGACGTAACATAGTTTTCCAATTTGTTATATGACATGACTGTTTTAATCTCTAGGGTATACCTAGAAATCATGTTTCTCCACTTAATATAACAAAAGTATTTAATTTCTCCTAATGTTTGTTTGAACTCCATTATCTTGATAGGCTTATGCAAGTTGTATGTAATGTAAATCAATTTGTATAAGTTATTAAGATGAAAATTGAAACTAACCTTCTATAAAACATAAATACATTAGTCAGCAATAATACAACATTTACGTCAGACTTACAATGTAGTTTTTAGACCGTAATATAAAACATTTTGTGTCTGAATATTACAATTGTAGAGGTTTACTTTTTAAAATTCACTTATTTTTAATTGTTATAATCACTTGAATTACAATAAGATCATACTTTTAAATAATTATAACTGTTTACTTTAAAATCCTACAAAGAAGAGTTCTAAATGTTTGTAAAGTAAACTATTTAATGAATTGTATATGATTAACGAAAAACGTCTGTTAAAGTAGATTGAAAAAAAAAATAATAATGAAAACAGTTTGAAATTAGTGTAGGATGAAAAATAAAAAAATAAGGTAATTAGAATAAATAAAAATTATGTTAAGTTAAAACTAAAAACATTCTCGGCCATCGGGGATTTTTAAGTACCTCAAATTTAGCTTTATAAATTTTATAATTTTAGAAGTTTTTCACAAATTTCTGCACTGCAGTTATATTCTTAGATGTAAGTTCAAGAAATGTATGCTAAAACAATTAACTATTTGTTTATTTTGCTAATTAAAAAAACAAAATAAAAAATGAATTCAAAAAACAATCATAAGATACAAACTTATTTATTTTTAAAATAATTTATTTACAACAACATTAAAGTCGGTTTGAATGTTGTTTTGTGGTTGTTTAAGCCTAAAAGTTAATTTATTGTATATTTTTTATTAAACATACTAAACTTAAAATTTTTAACTAGTTTTCTAATTTATGTGATAAAAACCTCTACTTAGGACGTTTTAAAAGTTTTTTGTATTTTTTTAACCAAAAAGTTTGTACTTTGTAAGATTACCTTTATTTAATTGCTTACCAAACAATTTTAAACTGTTTATTGTCATAGGGAATTATATTACCTATACAAACTGTTACTAAGTTTAACTGCTGAACGGATTATTAAGCTATCTGAATTGTAGTATATGTTGTCAATAAAGATTGTTGGTAGATATTTTTGAAAAGTTTTTTTCTTTGTTAAGTACAGTAACTGATTTTTTTTTTCATAAAACTTTGTTTAAAATAATTTTAAAGATGCTTTAATTGTGTTTTTGTTTCTGTTAAAAACCTTGTTTAATGTAAGTTTATATACTATACCTGCTTAAACTAAATTTTTATTAATTTTTGTAATTTTTGTGCTAAAAATCTCTACATAAGAGGTTTCATAAGCGTTTTTATATTTTTTGTTACTAAAAAGTATATTGATTTATTTTTTTATTAAAACTGACTGTCTAATTTATGTACTAAAACAATATTTTAGAATTTCGGATGCTATAACTTTGTTTTCGGGTCTATTAAACCTTTAAAGTACATTTATTCTTATATTCTCTACTTAAATTGCCTATAAAGTTATGCCTCGCTCAACTACTAATCTTAAATATGTACAAAAGGGTTCTACTGAGGACGTTTAAACGGTTTTTAGATTTATTTTAAGTGAAAGGCTAATTATTGAAAAAAATTAATTGAAACTTATACAATTATTACTTATAGCTACTAAAAATGAGTTCTAGTTATTACGTTAAAAAATATTTTTTATTTTATTTTAATTATAAATTTTTTAATGTTATTTTTCTCTTAAAATTGATCAAATTCCAACCTTTTAATCTATAAATTTGTTTTATTTCGTTTCAACAATTTCTTTTGTGTTTAAAGAGAAAAAGTACATTCGTTTACCAGTTTCAATCATTTTTATATCTTAAAGTCTAAATTCTTTTCAATATACAATTTATAATTATACTTTAAATAAGTAAATGCTACTTTTTATTAGTTTATCTTTAAAGTAGAAACAATTAATAAATTAATGTATGTTAAAAATATCCCTTTGCGTAAATAAATTAAGTTAAAAAGAATAATACTTTAATTTATGCTTTTATTAAGAATATTTAAAATTTGTGTAATTTTAAAAATTATAAAAGTTTTTGTTTAAAACTTTTAAATCACTATTTTAATTTTTACTAAACAAGAATCATTTATTTAATTTATATATAAAATATATTTTGAATAGGTAAGGTTGATTTTTACATGTAATTTTTAAATAAAACTAAATTTTTGAGATATTTTAACCTTAACATAACTAATTTGTACAAATAGCGAAAGTTAGATAAAATATAGTGTAAGACAGAGTTTCCCAAAGTGGGCGATATTGATTTTGGTATGTCGGGGGGCGATAAAGTAAAGGGGCGAAAGGGTGGGCGAAAACTAGTAAGGGGCGAAAAGAGGGCGATTTTAAATTTTTTTGCAGACATTTAGTTTTCACTTTTTAGCTTGCTTTTTTACTTATTTTAGCCTGCTATCAAATATTTGACCCTGAGGTAAAACTTAAACCAAATAAGTCCATTTCGTTTACGTGAAATTTAGAGAAAAATCAAAAAGTTTAGGACTCCTCTTTTCATGTAATTTACATATTTTCATTCATATCTTTTCTCATTTAACAATTACATAGGTCATAGACGAATGGAAATTCTCTCATCATTTCATAACCTGACATATATGCCATTTGTGATCATAACTGCTTTGTAAAAATCTATGTTATCGATTATAAACTATCACCCTATGATATTTCCAATTGTTTCTTGAAAAGTCACTTAGTTAGACAAAAAAAAAACTATTTAAAGTCATATAAGGGGCGAAAGGGTGGGCGAAAACTAGTAAGGGGCGAAAAGAGGGCGATTTTAAATTTTTTTGCAGACATTTAGTTTTCACTTTTTAGCTTGCTTTTTTACTTATTTTAGCCTGCTATCAAATATTTGACCCTGAGGTAAAACTTAAACCAAATAAGTCCATTTCGTTTACGTGAAATTTAGAGAAAAATCAAAAAGTTTAGGACTCCTCTTTTCATGTAATTTACATATTTTCATTCATATCTTTTCTCATTTAACAATTACATAGGTCATAGACGAATGGAAATTCTCTCATCATTTCATAACCTGACATATATGCCATTTGTGATCATAACTGCTTTGTAAAAATCTATGTTATCGATTATAAACTATCACCCTATGATATTTCCAATTGTTTCTTGAAAAGTCACTTAGTTAGACAAAAAAAAAACTATTTAAAGTCAATTTTGCAATAGAATAAAAAAGTTGTAATAAATTAAGATAAATTTTGTAAGTTTTGTTTTGGAGCTTGCACTACTAAATTTAAAAAAAGTAACTTTTGATTATCATGTATTCACATATGCTTATTTCTGTTTGATAATTCTTAAAGAAGTGAGATGGTTATAAAAAGGAAACTGTCTAGAAAGGTTTTTGGCTGTTTTTAATTCAGTTATTGATTATTTTCATTAAAAGGATAAGGTATTGGCAGACAATCTTGTTAAAAGAAAAATAAAAGAAATAAAAATGCTTATATGTCAAACTTATATGGTAAGTTCTACCATCTGAACAAAAATTTACAAGGTAAAATTTTGAACCTTGTGAAAGTTATAAGTAAGATAACCGGTTTTAGAAACCAATTTGAACTGTACGAAAAAATTTTTAAAAATAATCAGTTTGCAAGTTTGGAAAACTGAAAACTTTAAATAAGTGAAGGTGATGTAGAAGTGCTTTTATCTCACCTGAAACAGTTTAAAGGTGACATTGATAAACGGTTTAATTACATTTTTTGATTAAATGTCACGAAGTGGATTATGGATCTCTTCGAAGCAGATCTTTTTGAAGTAAACTTTTATTTATAGGAAACTTTCTCAGACTTACAAACTGATCTTGAACTTAAAGTAAATATTTCGAAAGAACGATAAAAAAGCTTTTTGACTCAACAAAAACTAAAGCAAAAGTTTTCCATCATTTAGGAGGAAGTTAGATTGTTGTTTATAGCTTTTCCTTGTGGGTTGTTGAGAAACCTTAAAGTTCAGTTATCAACATCTTTAGCAAAAGATCTTATCTAGATATTTGTAATTTGTGATTTTTTGGGATATTTCTTATATAACCTGATTTGTATTGTATTTAAGTATGATTTTTTTAATAAAAATCTATTACGTTATTTATTCTACAACAGGTTTGCTTAATGCCTAATGAATATAAATGATGGTAGACTTCCTCTTGAGTTCGCACTTTTCACCAAAAAAAAGTACTTTCTTAAATTTGACTTAAATAAAGTCTATTACTAACTAATTATTAATAAAACAACAATATTTATAATAGTTTATAGCTTATACAGATCTATTATTTTAAATAAATGCTTATTTTATGTTTTAGTTGTTTTTATGTTTATTCATAACATTATTGCATTATAATATATTGAAATCTTCCACTTGTATAAAAAATTATCATGTTTTCTTGAGTTCGCACTTTTTGGTTTTGTTCAAAGTGTGAACTCAAGCGGAAGTCTACTGTATTAATTAAGTGGTTTATGATTTTAAAGTTAGTACTAGTTTTGTTTAGACCTGGTTAATTTTGTAGTTTATATTTGTCGTTTTAAATCACACAAAAAAAATTAATAAAATAGTGATTTAAGCATTTATTTGAAAGATATTTATTTGACAGATATTTGTTATTACTTGTTGAATCTGCATAAATAAAAAAAAAAGATAACCATTAAAGTTTTTATTTCAAAAAAGATTAAGTATAGATTTGAGGTCTCTATTTGAAATGACTTCAATTTTTAACTTCAATTTAAGATTTCAAAGTTAGTTTTACTTTCTCAGCTGAGTTATTATTCTAAAAAAATGTATATTTTAAGGAGATTGAAACGATTAATACAACTATTTTTGTTTTATCTTAGTTCATAATATTTTGAAAGTTAAAATGTGTTTTTTATTTTAACAGTTTAATCCTAGCTTTAAATTTTTCACTATTTTCCTCTGTTAAATTATTAGAGGCTGACAGCTAGATTAAAAATTAATTTCTGAACTGAATTAAATAAGCCATCAAAAAGACTGCTACAGTTACAAAACAAATTTTTAACCTAATAAAAAGTTTTTTTAATTGATTATCTCCTATTCACAGAAATAACTATAAAACCTTTGGTTCGTTTTTTAGTTAGTTTTCTTTAGTTAAAAAATAAAATTGCTAGAGTTAAGGTTTAATTTTTCAAAGGTTATTTCAAATAAAACACTATATAATGGTATTCCACTATTATACATATAGTTAAAAAAGATTAAAATTAAATTTAAACTTTACAACTAACTTGCCTATTGTATTCTTAGTATTAAAATTAATAATTTTACTGTATTAACATAAGCTAGTAATGAAACCAGTTTTCGTGTGAGACAATCGACCAGTCGGTCAATCTTCCTCAAACTAGATGAGCAATGATGTTTTAATATTTATTCCATAATGTGTCAGATAAACTATTTATTCTTTTGTAGTTTTTTAATCTCTGGTATAGAAATATTAAAATATGCTTATTTATAAAATAGTTTAAGTATATTGTGGGGCTTAAATAAGAAATGACTTTTAAATTTCCGAATTTCGTTATATGAGAGATTATTATAATGTCAGGTTTCAGTTAAGATTTTATATGGGTAACTTACGGTCGAGATACAGTCAAATTTCGGCCCGCTAAATAACTTGAAAACTACTTGTGTAACACAAATAAAATTTAGTTTTTTGATAATTAATATTTTGAAAAACGCTTTTATTTTGGTTTTCAATTTACAGTAGTACTTCCTAGATCACAATAGTACTAATCATTTTATTACTATTTTGCTCGAGTTTTTTAATTTTCTTGTATGTTAATTTTTAAATTACGCAGCCCGCAAGTACATTTTTTAGCAATTCAAAACTATAAAGGATTTTTTAGTAAATATGACTTGCTGACTACAAAAGTTGTCTACCACTAACCTAAGGATTTATTAGCTTCAAAACAATAAATATTTAAAGAGAATTGATTACAGAATACATAGGTTTTTTATTAATTAAGTATTTTAATATACTTAACTGGGCTTATTAAAAAAACAACTGTAAATTATTTCCTCAAGCCCTGAAACTACTTTTACCACAGCCCAAAAGTGCATGCATAAGAAGTACTAGACTAAATTACATTTCGAACACAACTTTTTTGGCTAAAAAGTGTGTAGTCGAGAATAAAGTTACTTTATTTTTTAAAATACTGGGAGGCGAATTTTTTTCAAATTTCTCAAAAGGGGGCGATTTCGTAAATTAGTTTGGGAAACCCTGGTGTAAGAATACAGTAAAAAACACTTGAAAATATGCCCGTTTAAAACTGATATTTAAATTTAATTTTTCCAACTCGCATCGGTTTCATCGCTATTTAACTATTTACGATAATGAACTTTCATATAAATAACAGTAAGCTTTTTTTAAACGTTGAACAAGATCTGTTGGCTAAACGCCAAGCCACCCCAAAAACTTCTTATCAATCTTTAAAGAGTTCAAACTCTTTAATCACATTTTCTCTAAAGTCTTCAAGGCTAATAATATTACTTTTAGAGTCGTCTAACTTAACATAAATGTTTTTCAAACAAGATTGTGAGAACAATTGTGAAAAAAACTAACCTAAAATACTTATATATCGGCATAGCAGGCTAAGATGGTTATTTTAAATAATTTTGAAAAAAAACTATTGTTAAATAACAAAAGTTATATCAAGAAAAAGTTTTCAAACTTAATTTTGTTTACTTTCGACGATTTGAAAAAACTAAGTAAGACTATGTAAAAATAATTATTCAAAATTTTAACAGCTATTACCAAGCTTTTAACGGTAGTTGCTATCAAAAAATTTTTTATTTGTTTTTATCATTATTTATTTATTTCTTAAAAATTGTATTTATTCTTATGAAAAACTAATTATCATAGTTTTTAACTTACATAGTTTTAAATATGATAACAAATTATTTTTATTTAAACAATGTTTTATGGTACAATTTTGTTAATTCTAAAACAAAAATGTTAATAAAATAAAACTAATGTTTTTCTATGGTTGTGTTTGTGAATTGATATTTTAATGCTAGTAAGCTATATGTTTATACAAATTGGAATTTTGGAATTATCTCTCATATAAAATTAAATTTTGTATAAATTTAATATAATTCTAAAACAAAAATTCTCATAGAGCTCTTATAAATCTTGAATTGTTATTTCACTTTCTTTTTATAAGAACTCTTTTTAACTACACTGGTAATTTTGATAAATTAAGCTTTTTAAAACAGTTTTTATTTGTTGCAACGAAATCGTTTTGTTCGGATCTTTTGTAAAAAAAAAAAACTTAAACAAAATTACTTTTTGTTGTTTATCTTAGAAAAAACAAATTACTACGTACTAAAAAAAATATAATTCCTCAAACTATAAGACTAGTAAAATTGAGAGTCAAAAACAATTTAGAAACAAGTCTTTCAATAAACTTATATCAATAAATTTTAATTTAGCATGACAAAAAATACTAATTAAGCCGAAAAAAATATTAACATCTGAAAAGCTATTCAAAAAAAAGCACAAAGCTATTTAAAAGTAAAAAATGCTAAAATTTCAAAACAATGAAAGCAGATCTAAATGATATTAGTTATCTTTAAATAAAAAGTCTATCAATGTCTGTTATGCCATGTCTGGTTTCTTATAAAGTACTTAGTATAAAAAGTAAAACCTAACTTGGTGACAATATGAATTCTAAACTGTATTTTTCAACATACAACCAACATACTTTTCAACCTTTCTGTTTTGTCTGCTATGCTGTAAAAAATCTAAACAGTCCTTGCAACGAACTCCCTTAAAATGAAACAGCTAGTTTCCGTTGCAAAACGTGAATCATCTTAAATGAAGCTTGGTTATTATTACTTGACTAAAAACAAACAAGGCCTACTCAAAAGTTGAAATATATTTGTGTTTAGTAAAAGGCCTTGTTTGTTTTTAGCCAAGTACAACAGCAGATTAATGTTCAAATAATTTTTGCTTTTCAATTTTTTAAGTAACACCTCACCTATTTACTTATACAGAAAGTTTTTACACTCTAAATAAAAGACAAGAATATTCAAACCAAAGAGTAGGCATCAGTTTTTATTTTTCTGCTGCTGTGCAAGTGTTTTATGCATACTCAATTTAAGCTCAAGTATGATTAGTAGAACAGCGAAGGATGAGAATAAAATATACACAACTGCAAAATTCACTCCAGTAAAAAGTGTAAACTTTTCACTTTCAACTCACAAGTTGTCAAAATAACTAAACATTACCAACAAAAAAACTGAACCAATAGATAAAAAAGAAGAGTGTTTAAATTTCGTTTTAGCCAAGTGCGATAACATGCCAGAAAAAGGGTTCAATAAGCTTCCCGAAAAAATTGCTAAAGTAAGATTTAGAAAATTTAATTATTTTAACAAAAGTTGCTAATAATTTTAGACACAAAGCGTGTAAAACAAAATCCAGTTTGTTCATAAGTTAAGCTTGTTATTTCAATCTTATTTTAATTTTATACTAAACAAATTAAACTATTACACTAAAAATTGCGAAACAGGCTCACAAAGTTTTCGTTCACAGTTTAAATTAAACAAGAAATATCCATTTAAAACAATACGCTTTTTGTTGCATAAATTTATCGTTACAACGTTGAAAACTTTTGTATATAAAACTTCCATGAAAGTAATAGATTATGGCCAAGTAGTTAAAACACCGAGTATTCATACATATGTATGTTTGGTCTCTACCTTAGTACTACTTTTACAGCTTCAAAAACTTTTATACCGTTTAGTCATTTTATAAAGGTTTACACTGGTCTTGTATTTAAATCAAATTAAAAGCAAAAAATTATAATATTTTTACAGATTTACAGATCTTTATTGAATTGTTATTTTGAGCAAATTCTAAAAATAACTTTTATAATATAACAACAATAAACTTTGTATAGAAGAAAAATAGATAGTTTGAAAAAAAAATTAATATAAAATTTAGCAGACTCAAGTTCTTGTATGACATCTCTTATTTTTCTGTTGCAAGTTTTACGTCGAATAAAGCATCAGCTTAACATCTGTGATAAATTTTATATATATTTAGAAGTTCTCGAAACAAATTAGTAAGTGATCAAAATCAAACAGCATATATATTTTATACTTATTTATGAACATGCAACAAACATTTATGAGTAGTGGCTAAACTTGGAATATTTTAAAATAGCCCTATATTTACAACTACTTCGAAAGTGAAATTAAAATATAATAAATTAGTACATACCTCGTTTTTCTCATTAAAAATATTATTTTTTTCATAATATCCTCATTAAAGGCTTTAAAAATTTACTTCATAGTTTCAGTTTTATCATATTTTGTTCAAGTTAGCTCTTTAAACCAAAATATTTTGGTTTGTAGTTTTTTATTACTTTCATATAATTATTTTCTTTAACTCTGATTTTTTGCTTTCGATTTAGTTTCTTTCTTTTCACATATAAACTAATTGTTTCTATTTTTTAAATATATAGTTTTTTTTTTCAACAAAGCTTTCTTTTTATTACTCCTAATTTTTTTTCATTCTTAAACTATTTTTTCCTCATATAATTTACTTTAAAAAAAAATTTACGGAGAATAACCATTACTTTTTGTCTTTTATCATACTTCTATTGTTTTTATATATTTCTTTGTTTAATTTTTTTTTTCTCATAAACTACCACTTCAGTTTTTTCTATTAAGGTTACGATTATTTTTGCTTTTTGAAAATGCATTTCTAGACTGGACAATATTACTTTCAGCATCATTCTTTTTTATAGCCCTAATTTTCGTTATTAACTTTTCATTAAATTCCATTACTTATTTATTTATAATTTCATCGTTTTTTTTATTCTGTACTTTTAACTACTTTTTTGTTTTGTTTTTATATTTTTGAAGATTATTTAATATCGCATTTTATTCTGTTTCCTTCTTTTTATCTGACAACTTCCGCAAAGATTATAAATATGTAAAATATGTTTTGTACAAACTTTTTATTTATTATTTTATTTTGCTTTAAGCCAATGTGTTTCAAAGTATGCATCAGCGCACAAAAATAAGCTTGTTAGAACAAAAACTTATGATAAACATGTCAAAATAATTAAGTAGAGAGACTGCACAAAAAATATTATTTAAACCTGTACCATCTTTAATAGTACAGTTTAGCGTTGCTTAAGCTTCTAAATAAAATGAAGCTTATGACATGCTATTTAGAAGTATTAAATTTAGTTAGATAAAACTTTTTTATGAATCATACATATTATTCTGGTGAGAAAATAATAAGATTTAGAATAACACATTCACAAGGACTAATTAACAGTAACCTCTCGTATCTTTACGCACTTGTGACGTTTTGCACTCTCTTTTAGTTACACATTTTAGAATTCTAAAAATTCCAAAATAAAATTCTTTTTTTTTAATATTGCAGAAATTAAGTTTATTGTTTGTTTTTATTCAAAACATGTTTTTAAATGTCAACTTACCTCTCTATATCTTTAGACTTTGTTAACTTATGTTCCTTGACATATTGTAAATATTTAGGTACATAATTATACTCAGTGTATCAGAAATTTTGTTAACAATGAGAGATTAAATTAAAATTCTGTAAGAAATATGACTGTCTTAAATAATGAAAGTATCATGAAATAAAGAGAGTTTAAAACACAAATAAATAGTACAGCACTCTTGCCCTATATATGAATAAACATCTAAAAAAATCTAATGAAACTACCTAGCAAAAAGTAGCAGTGATACTTTATAAGTATAGAGATTACACTTAACACAAATCTCATTTGTTTTTTTAGTAAACATATAACTAATTTTCATTTGACGTTTTTTTTTTAGTTTAAGTTCTTCTTTTGTAACACTTGCTTTGCACAGCACTACAAGTATCATTACATTACATAATTTTAAATCCTTTTTTTAAATATATATTTAGTTTTATCTTTTTTCATATTTATAAAAAAAGTAAACAAGTTGTTAAAAGTGGGAAAGTCCCCAGTATGCTTTTAACGATAAGCATTATCAAAAAACAGCCATGATAGTAAGTATATTTGGTACCTCTCGTATCTTTACGATCTCTCGTATCTTTACGCATTTTTCTGTGGACACAATGTGCGTAAATAAGCGAGAGGTTACTGTAATTCATTATGCTTTGTTTGAACAAAAACGTATAATAATTTTTTAATTTAGAACAATTAGAATTATCTTTTAAATAAATGTGATGTACTTTTGTAATAAATAGTATTATAAATAGTTATGTGATATAAATAGTTATCTATTCTATTGTCTCAAAAGCAGACATAGTAAAACTAAAACAAAACTATCCAAAATTTCCTGCAGTAGGACTTAAATTTATTATGAAAGAAAATTATGTATATAACAATTTATAAAAAAAGCACAATTTTTGTTTAAATAATTTAAATTAACAGTGAAAACAACAAGTTATTTTTAAAATATGAATGCCTCTAATGTTGGTTTATGTTTTTATTCTATTAAGGTTAATTTTAGTCACATAATAAATAAATTAGTCATAACTAATTTGTAAACTATTAGCTGCAATGACGGTTTAGTAAATTTGAGAAAAAAATATCCTCCAATTATGTAGATAGTAAAGTAGAATAAAAACTTAGTAGTATTAGATATAAATGATGTTATAGATTATTTTTATAATTCTATTTTTGATTTTTACATCTTTAAAAATTTATTTCTTCTAAACTTTGATGAAATAGACAAATTGATGATCTTTTGCTTTTTTTTTTCTAATCTACTTTTATTTTTGATTGTATACCAAATAATTTTAATTTTTAAACGCATATACAAAAATAGAACAAATTTTACTTGTTATAAATTTATTAATAAGTATTTCTTCAAGACATATTTACTTTAAAGTCATTTTAATATAACTTAATACTTTTATTTACAACCTTGAAACTACCATTTATTTAGTTAGATAAATTTAACTTACTTTTTTTTAAGTTTTAATGTGGTAAAGATATTTGATCTTATTTTTACAATAACTAGGTAAATTCATATATGACTTACATGGGTAGCTGTCTAAATTGCGCGAGCGTACAAAATTGCACGAAGATACTTTTGCACGAAGACTGATTTGCACGAGAGCACAAAATTGCACGGAGATAAAATTGCACGTAGACAAAATTGCACGAAGGTTCACTTTTGCACGAAGACATTTTTGCACGAAGGTAAATTTTTGCACGAGCAGACAATGATGCACGCAGATACTTATGCACGAAGGGTCATTTTTGCACGAGTGACAATTTAGCACGGAGGAAATAAACATCAATACATGTTTATTCTTTAATAAGGTATATTTTTATTAAAATAAAACCCTATTTTTATTTTTATTTAAAACTTTTTAAATTTTTTATTAGTTTTTAAACACAATAATTTAGTTTCAATTTAAAAAAAGCTAAATAAATTAAAAATTAATAAAACTAGTATAAACCTAAATAACTTAAAATTAACTACACTAATACATGTTTTTTTTTTTTTAAATAAAACATAAGGTTTTAATATATTTTTTATTTAGTTATTTTAAGTTAGTACTATTTTGTGCAAAATTGACCTTCCGTGCAAAACTGTCAGTCGTGCAAAATTGTAGCTCGTGCAAAATTGACCTTCCGTGCAATTAGTCTTCGTGCAATTTTGTCCCCTCGTGCAATTTTGTGCATGCGTGCAAACTAGTCTTCGTGCAAAAGTATCTTTGTGCAATTTTGTACACTCGTGCAATTTTGTTCTCGTGCAATTTAGTCCCCGAGTGCAATTTAGTAACCTCATGCAATTTTGTCTTCGCGCAATTTAGACCCGTTCCCGACTTACATAGTGTTATTAAAAATAGTTTTTTAAAACTAATTTTGTAAATTAAGAGTGGCTTATAGGTATAATTAAGTTCTTTTTGTTCCTAAACCCAGTCTATTTAGCTTATTTTTTTACTAATTTAATCAGTTGAATTTTTTATTTAACTCATGCTTGTTAATAACCGTTGATAATCTCATGTTAACTTAAGTTAGTTTTGATACTTGTTAAGTCTCATGCTAATTTTAGATTTTTTTCTTGAAATTAAATTATTTTTATTGCCTTATTTTTATAAACTTAGTGTTTATGGTAATTATTGTCAATTGGTAGTAGTTTTATCTTTGACTTATATAAATTTTAGGGAGATATTCATATAAGTTCAGGGTATCTCATTTATCAAAGAATGATGACTCTGTATGTTGTTGAAGTAAATACTTGAGAAATTTTTAGAATTTTTAAGCTCCTTTTAAATGTTAGTTACTTATTTATTATGTAAGTTTTTGATAACTTAACTTTTTTCAAGTTATATTGGACAAACATCTAGGCTAAAAATGAGAGTAAATGAACAAACACCTATATGTGTATTAAAATTTAAAAAAGAATCAACTAGTTATCAGACGAGAGCTGTTATTTGTGCAACAAAAAGATCTTTGATAGCAGAACATCTGATTTAAAACATCGATTGTGCAAACAATTATGATTTATCAAGATTTAAGGTTATTAACGATTGTAGAAAATTCTATTGACTTGGTTAGATTAGAAGCAATCTTAATATCTTTAAATAAACCTGAACTATGTAAGCAGAAAGATTTTTACTACAAGTTTTCTTTATTAACTGAAAAGTGTCTTTGGTTGATTTAATTAAAATCGAAATTAATTATCTTATTTACTTAAAATTGTCTTTACTTGTGTTAAACATTTTGTTTTGTTAATTAAAATTTATATTTTTGCATTATTTACTTTTTTAAATTAGTCTAAAACAAATTTAAAAGTTGGTTTTTGTAAATTGTTTTTTTAAAGCAATCTAATTAACCGCTTAAGTAGTTTTATAAATCTTATTTATTTTAGTTAAAAAACTATTGTTTTAATTTAAATTTTTGCAGTAAGTTTCTGGAAGGTTGCAGCGAAAATATATTAAAATTTTTGTTAAAAACACTAGATTGTTATTTATATAAAAATAAAAACCTAAAGTGTGCTTATGTTTGTGATATAATAACTAATACAACTCAATATACAGTTATGCACTTTAAAAAAGTATCGCATGAAACTTTAAATTGACCATTAAATTTGAAGCGCAGTCTGTGTTTAGTTTTAGTCAATTGTTCACTTACTATTTATTTTAAAAAATGTGAACTTTAGAAAAGTAGCCCGAGTTAAAGAGTCAAATGATCAAAAATTTTAAAAAGTTTTGCATAAAGTCTAAGTTATTTGTAAGTGTTATACAGTGTAAGTATAAAAATAAGTATATAACAAAAACAGTTTACATAATTTAATTTTATTTTAATAATTGAAATATTTAACTTATTCAAATTTTCTAATAACTATATATATATATATATATATATATTTTAGTATTAATTGAAAAACACTACTATTATTTGATAGACATAGAATTTCATTATGATAAATTTAGAAAAAGAACTTTGTAATAGATGTATTTTTAAAATTGTTATGAGCACAATTATTTCAGTTTGTAAATCAGGTACTAAAAATGTTTTTTTGTTTATGTCAACCACTAGGTTTCAATCTTGCAATTCAACTCATAGGATAATTCAGGCTACGTTGTGTTTATAACTTTGTTTTTTATTTAAAACAATGTTTGAACAGAAGCATTCTGTTTTGTCACATCATCACTTGTGGGATTTTCACGATTTGAAGTATTTTTCATTTTAAACTTATATTTTTAAATAGACAGATTTTTATATTAAAACTTTATCAATTAAACTATTAGTTTAGCTTTTATAAACAAGTTTTGTTACATTACATAAAATGTGTAGGTAATTGCCTAGCATGATTTCGGACCAATATCAAGCAGAAATCAGCCTTATAATTATATTCATCAAAAAAAAAAAAGAAAAAAACAACTAACCTGTCATAGCATCACAAAAGTTTCTGTGAAAACATTTATTAATCAACCTGCGATTGTTTTACAAAAGTTTCTTTGAAAAAATATATCTACTGAACTGCAGTAGTGTTACAGAAGTTTTTGCGAAAATATTTTTTTTATGTGGTCTGATGGCAATAGGGGCCTTAATGAGAACTTTAAAAGTCTAGGAGTTGAACTGTAAAGTTGAAACCTAGTGGTTGACACAAATACAAAAAACATCTTATAATATCTGAATTAAAAAACAGAACAATTGTGCTCATTACAATTTTAAAAATACATCTAATATCAATTAAATTCTACTTCTTAAATTATCATAATGAAATCCAATGTCTATCAAAATAATGGTAGTTGTTTTTAACTAAAATTAATAAATAGTGTTTTAACTTTTTTTTTAATTAATAAAAAATTACAATAAAAGTTGTGTATTTCAATTAGACGAAAACATAAAAAAAACATATTTTTGTTATTTACTTATTTTTAGTACTTACACAGTTTAACACTTACAAATAAAATACAGCAATATAAAAGTCACATTTACCATAAACATCACCATAACCATTACAAAAATTAGTAAAAACCAAACACAAGTGTTGAAACTTTTGTGTGTTGCAAAATTTTTGAATATTTCTAATTATATGACTTTCATCTCAGGCCACCTATTTTTAGCTTACATCAGTCAATGAACAAATGACTAAAACTAAAAACAAACTGTGCTTCGATTTTAATGGCCAATCAAGAGAAAAATATGGAAAAAAATGGCAACTTTGGTAAATATGTCAAATATGGCAAGTTTTTGTAGACATCTACAACAATTTTTTATAATATCCAAAATTGAACTTTTTTTGATTATTGAACATTGATTTTTTGAATGTTGAGTGTAACAAATCAGTCAACCAGAATGCAAGTATATAAGGCAATTTTAACATTATAATAAGGAATTTTTGCTGATATGACCTAGAGGCTAAGAATCATACCTTTATTGTCTAGTAAAAACTGAATGCAAATTTACTTGTGTATTTTTGTGGTTCATGTATAAGAAGTATCATTTAAACAACTTTTAAATGATTGTTTCAGAGTTGTTTAAATATTTTCTAGTTATCATTTTAGTTATAATTATTTAAGTATTTTTCACTTAAACTTAAATTATTTCATTTATTTACATTTGGTTTAAAAAAGTAACTTACAATTCTGAAGTAGATTTATTAAATAGTGTTTTGTGTTTTTTTTTATTATAGATACATTGTTCAAACTGTCCTGTCTGATTTATATAAAGTAAATCTAGTATTTATATCACAGTAAATAGATAAGATAGGGTTTAGTTATAATGAATTGTACCAACAAATTGAGTGCACCAGCATCTATATCTTATATTACTAAAAAACCTAGAATCATAAACAATTTTTACATTTTAAGTAAAAAAGTTTTATTTTGACACAAAAAATTTACCGTATAGATCAGGGTTTCTCAAAGTGGGCAAGGCATGGTAAAACTTGAAAACCACTAATTACAGCTGTTTTATTGCTGTGGTAACCAGAAAGCTAAAGTAACAAAAAATAGCTATTTTTTTCTCATATTTTACATTGGATAAAATTAAATAATCTAATCTTTATTACTTTTGTTGTTATAAACTTACTAAAATGTTAAATGAAATATGTTTTAATTTACAATGTACTAAAACAATTTTAACACCTTGATTGTAAAAATGAAAAAGTTTATAAAAATATTTTTACATATTATCCTATTACTCAGAGTTGCCACTCGGTCAGGAAAAGTCAGGAAATCAGAAATGGTCAGGAAAAATTTAAAAAAATGACAAAAGTCAGGAAAAAATGGGGGGTTTTGATAATAGTCAGGAAAAGTCAATAAATTTGATAAAATTTAAAAAAAATTCAGATTTTGTCAGTTTAAATTCACAAAATTCCTTGTTTTCCAAAGCCTTCAAATGGTAAAAATTAATTAAAAGTCCTTTAAAGTCCGAAAAAAATTCTAAAATTTTCCAATAAATTTACAAAAATATTTAATTTTGTTTTCAATGCCTTCACCTGGTCTAAATTAGTAAAATATCCTTTATAAAACTGCAAAAAATTTCTATTAACATACTGAACAAGTACCCTACTTGAACAAGCAGATTTTGTAAGCTTTTCAGTATTGATGATCTGTAGCAAGGACACTTCCATAGTGAAACTGATATATACACAAAAGTTTATCTAGCATAATTTTAGAATCAACGTGTTTTTTGTTTAAATAATTGAGTTCTTTATAACTAGGCAGTTAGTTTAGTATTTTATGTACTAAGTTAATGTGTATACTTTACCTCTTTATAATTTTTTCAAAGTTGCTTAAATATATAAATTAAGTTTTAAGAGAGGTATATGCCAAGATTAAGTTTACTTATTGTTTGTATTTTTTGTACTTAAGAGTGTTGTGTACTTAAAATAAGTTGTAGAGTAACTTAAGTTTTTTAAGTAAATAAGAGCATATTTATTTGTTACAAATTTTATACTAAATGATAAGAGCAAATATGTTATACAACAGATATATAGTTTACTTTTTTATGTCTTTTTTTTACAGTTACTTCAGTATATTCTTTTTTAATTGATTTTTTATTTAAGAACTTAATTTTAAATAGTTTGGGTAGTATTTTATTAAACTATGTGAACAATTTATATAAGTAAAACTGATTTAGAAAAGTCAGGAAAGTTTTGGTAAAAAGTCAGGAAAAAGTCAGGAAAAGTCAGGAAATTTTTCTCAGCTTGATCAGTGGCAACCATGATTACTTCTTTCATTAACAAAAAATAAAGTTTTTGCATTTTAACATTAACATTTTTGGCTTAAAGTTTTAATAAAAGAATAGAATATTTTTAAGGTATAAAATATTGTTTTTAACCTTACCTATTATTCAACATTATTATTTATTAACTATTTTATCTGTATAAATTTTTAATAAAGTGAAATAAATAGTTTTTTCAAGGTATATTAGACTTAAATGTTTTAATATTTTTTTAATCAATAAAAATTAGTAACAACATTCTTAAGAAAATAATTTAATGTCTTCCTTACAGTATACAAAAATAAGTTTTGTTTTGTGCATGCTTTGTCCACAAGTGAGAGTTGTAAATTATAGGCTGAATATTGTTATTAAAATATCTATAAAGTATAAATTTGTGGCTATAAAATAAATCACAGCCTTAAATGATAAAACTAAAGCTTTAATTAATTTTGATATCTTCAGAATGAGAAATCCTATCTTAAGATTAAAAATTAATTGTTATAACTATTTTCACAAGTTTATTTACATTTGAGGTTAAAAATCCTACTGTCGGGGATTTTTTGATAGTGATATATTTAATTTGCGACGCTTGTTACCATGTCATGCCCACTGGGCAATATCGCCTCTAGGGAAATTTTGGTAAGTTACGGGCACTAATTAGTAAAGGGGCGAAAGGAGGGGAGGGGAGTGATTTTAAGATTCTGGGTATTTAAAAAATTTTGAAACATACACTAGACATTCTTGAGTTGCGAGAAAGAGCAAAAAAAAATTTAGGTCTTTTGAAACTTATACTAGACATTCTAGAGTTGCAAATTAAGAACAAAAAAAAGGTCTGAGTGTTTTAAATGGTAGCTTTTTGAGTAGTTTTGTTGGTAGGGGCAATAGCTTTTTTAATTTTTTTAAAGGCGGTAGTTTGAAAAAAAAGTGTAGGAAACCCTGGTATAGAGAAACATTTTTGACATAATCAAACATTTTTCTATTAAAAAACACATTTAAGCTAGTTTTACAGTATCTTTTCAATGTTGTTATACTATTTAATATATTTTTTTTCTTAAACTTAGTTTTAAACTAAAATAGACCCAAAAACAAGTACTTTCAAATACCTGGAGGAAATTTTGAAAACCTTAAGAAATTTGCCATGAGCAAATAGTAACCCTGAACATTGCACTAAACATTTAGAAGTTTAAAAAAAAGGTTTTAGGCATATTTCAAGACAAATTTGAAATTTAAACTAGATTACCGGGCCTGTTATGAAGAGTAATCACTAAAACTGCATCTGCAGCTTACGAATACTTGTAAAAATTGAAGTTTAGTCAATGACCATTAATTGCATGCCATAAGTTATGTCTTTTTAGCTTTTAGCTATATATTATTTGTATGTTTAACGTATTATAATTTGATACTTATCTTCTGGATGCGAATCTTTTTTCAACTAGGATCCGGCTGAATCCTATAAGATATAAAAAAAGTTCCATTAAGTCTAGTTCAAGTTTAAAAATTTCCCTCAAATACGCTTAATATTTTTTCTCTTCATTTTTACTCCAGACTCTGGAGTCCAGAGTATCTAATGTAAGTTTCAGGTTTTCCCATAATAAACTTTTCTCTTATACCTAATTTAAGTTTTAAAACTCCCCTTAAGTAAGCCTGAAACCTTTATTTCATTATCAGAATATTTAAAAAAATAACTTGTTACATTTAAAGATATTAAACTAAATAAAATTTTAAGTTACAAATATCTAATAATTATTAAATGTTATTCAAAAATTAAAAGAAAAAGCAAATAAATTTATATAAATCAAAAAACACTGAACTAATTATTAAACCAGAGTTCAATTTTTTTTTATTCTTAATATGAAAACATGGCTAAAGCTGACTTCTTATCAGAAGCGGCTACAAAGTACACTAAAAGCTGATTATGTCTTAAGTAATAGTAAAAGGATTACCACTTTAAAGCACCAAAATGAGCTTGGTGTACACCAAAATATCCGGAGGCAGCCTGAGATTTGGTCAAACTGTTTGTTAGTAATTACAGTGAAAAATTTTAAAAACACTTTTTTAAGTTGAACACTTAACAATATGCTAACAATGAAAGTACATTTATAGTAAGGGTGGTTGGGCCGATGTTTACAAAAAAAAAAGTGGATTCCGGTATGTTATTGGCAAAACTGTGGCCCGGGAGCATGTACGTCTGGCCAGCTAGGCAACACTTTTATGTCTTTACTAGTTATTCGGACTATTTGAAATGAAATGCAATAAAATCTTAGGTAGGATTTACGTTAAGTACGAAGCTTACAAAATATATTCAGAGGTTTTAAATTTTTTTAACTTAAACTAGATATTTTTTATTTGACATGAAAATCAAAAAAAGTCTATAGTATTTATGAAATTGCTTTATTTTTACCTGAGTTAGACAAAAAAGTAATTTTTTAAAAGCTCCAATCCGCCCAGAACTGAATTTTTCCACATCTTTTCCACCGACTACAAACGTTGCCCGCCTCTATGTTATATTGTTTTTTAATATTTATGTAACATGTTTTTTTACAGCTTACAACTAAACTATATAATGTCATTGTCCACGTACAATATTGCAGCAGAACATAATCTAAAAGTAGCTATACACAGTAGTTTTCTTGAGTTAGCCATCAGTAATATTTTAAAACACGATGACAAAAACAATAAAAACAATGTCAAACGGTTAATATTATCCGGTAAGAAACTTATTCTAATATTTTTTAGTTAATGTTGGTGATGCTTTGTTAATTACTAGTTACTCTTTTATTAAGGTTTTTTTTTCTTATAGGTTGAAATGTTTATATATACAAAACAAAAATGTATACTAAAGTATTTAGAGGCTGTGAATAAACGAGAAATGTTATTGTTTATAACTTTGAGCTTAAAACCATTTAAGCTAGTTCATTTTTTACAGTAGTTTATATCTTAAATACCTTTACATATTTGAGTCTTCATAAAATTTTTATTTTGATATAACTTTAATAGTTGTTAAAAACTATACCACAAGGGTTTTTATTTGAAATTTTAACTGTATGTTTATTTATATTTTTTTGATTATATTAGTTGTTAACAATGTTTGCTAAAAGAGCATCCTGCTTTTAAAACTTTAAAAAGCTGTTCTTGCTCGTATTATTTATGTACTTTGTTTCATATCAGTCAAACATTTTCATAGAGCATCTTATTTGGATGCTAAAATTATTTACAGTGCATACAACAAATCTCATAAAAAATTATGAATAAATTACAAAAGCAAGTTTTTTATTTTATTATGATGAAACTAGTATCATTTAAAAAAATAGCAGTTTTTTTAGGTGAAACTTCCATAGACGAGTGCAATTTGGTTCCATTTCTTCGCACGACAAAGCTGCTTTTAAACGAGGATATAGAGATGGAATTGTTTGAATACATCAAACATGATGTTAACTCCAAGAACGTTGCGACGTATTACAAATTGGCTAAAGTTTACTTTTTGCCGCATCTAGCAAAGTCAACGTCTCGGCACGTTGAACGTTTTTTCACTTCGGTTGCTAAAACAAAAAACTTTTTAGAATTAGATTTCAGTGCTGTCAAGAATTTTTTTTCAAGTTCTTGTTTAAATATTGACACAGAAATTGAAGTTTTTAATGCTGAAGAGGATTGGGTAAACTACAAAATCGAAGAAAGAAAAGTATTTGCAGTTGACCTTTTGTCAAAAATTCGTCTTGGTTTGCTTTCCCGTCATGCAATAGAACATATTATTAATAAAACTACTATTTTTGATAAAGACGAAAAGTACAAACTGCTTTTAAAGTATATTAAACAAAACAAATGTAGTAGATCCTGCATAAGTAGGTATTGCGATCAAGACAAGTTTAATATTATTACTATCGAAGCTGGGGGGTGGACTCAATTTGTCAACCTAATGGACAAAAGAAGAAACATTACACGGCTTGGTAATTTGCATGAAGAAAGAGAGGACATTTTTATGGTCTGTTCGAAAAACGACATTTACGTTTTTGGCGGGAGCGAAGAAGGCATTAGTTCAATAACGGCAAAAAAATATTCCCCGCTGGATGACAGGTGGCTGGAATTACCTGACTTGGATTCGGCTAACAGCAACTACTTCAGCTTGTGCGCGTTCATGGAAAGCATTTACATAATAGGAGGGTGGGTTGAAAGCTCGGATGAGTATCTTTCCAACTGCATTGAGTACGACGCAAGAAGCTGTGAATGGAAAGAAGTCGCTAAAATGCACGAGGCTCGCGCACATGCGGGCACCGCTGTTTTTGAAGGTAGCGTTGTGGCGAGCGGTGGAAAAGTGGACGGCCTTCATGAGTCTAACACAGTTGAGTCGTTTGACCACGTAGCCAATGAGTGGTCCTTTATGACACGCATGGTGGAAAGTAGATACCTTCACAGATTAGTTGCCCTAAGAAACAAGCTTTTCGTGCTTGGAGGATTTCTTAAAAATTCGATGGAGGTTTATGATAGTACTTGCTGCGTTTTTACGCTTTTGAAAATGCCAAGTTCCATCAAAAAAATTTTTCTAGCTACGCATGATTGTGTTTTGGTAGAAAGAAAAATATTAATTCTCATAAACAACTCCTCTAGTATGGTTGTCTTTGACACTGACACAAACAAATTTTCCGAAGAGGATTGTACAGTTACAAAAAGTTCTTGTTACCAGTATTTATGTGGTAAAATACCCTACGTGTTGGATAATTGATATCTTGAAAAGGTCTAGTGGCAGTTTAGCGTTTAAATAAATTAGAAATTATTTAGCTTCTTAAATGTTTTTTAAATTAAATTAATTGCTTATATTTTTCGTAATTTAATTTTTTTTAAATTTATTTTATTGTGTTAAACCCAATTTTAAACAAAAGTAAATAATTAGTTTTGTCAGTAAGATTAAAGATTTAAAAAAGTAAGTTTCTTAATAGGTTAAGTTATTAAACGCTGACTTTTTTGGTAAAGTTTAGCATGCTGACAAGAGGTGAAAAATGAGTATCTACTTCTGGGTTTCCTTAACTTTTTTGCTAATGGCCCCCTTCGAAGGAGTTTAAAAGACAGTGACCCCCCTTAAATAAAGTTTCTCAAAAATATAATGTGCACACTCTTTTATGCATTTAAGTGTGAACTGGTGCACTCTAATAGGTACACGCCACTGCTACTAAAAGTCTATATTTTAGATTTTTTTTTACAAAACTAATGCAAATTTTTAGGCTTTCTTAAATTTTATCTAACCATTTTACTTGGGTTTACTAAATGAATATTTGTGTAAAATGAATTGAAAATAGTTTGAATTACCTTGACTCCTTAATACCTATAATGTGTGGCAACCATAAAACTTGTATTGATTAAATATAATATACACAAAAAAACAACTTGTATTATATTTGTTGGTAAACAAAATTGTACAAAACTATAGAGTTTGCTAGTGAAGACATGAATTAATTTACATTTTTCAACTGCAGAAGCAAAGCTAATTTTGAAACATAAAACTTTGCTGTTAATAGAATTCAAAAATTAAACCTTTATGAATAAAATTAAATAAAAAAGGAGGTTAAAACAATATACTTTTTTAGTATATTTATAAAAAAACTTATATATTTAACGGTTTTTGTTTAATTTCTCGTTTGTAATTATTGTTTCTTGACTAAATTTCACAATTCCAGGTTTTTAATTTTTATTCCCAAGTTCAAAACTTAAGCAGTCTTAAAAGGTTTAGTTGTGTTGATTTAATGTAGTTTGTAACTTTTTATTATCAACATAAATACCAATAGGAAAAAATAAAGAGAGGCTAAAATTTATTGAAGTAATTAATGATTATCAAGTAACAACCAATGTCTAATACAAGGTTACATAATTACGACTATTCAAACCTGTTATAAACTATTAAAACACATAATAAAAAAGTTTAAAATGTGGTTGTAATCTTATGTAACTGATGATACTATAATAACAAAAAAGCATTGAAAATAATCTATATTAAAAACTATTTAAAAAATTGTTATAATTTAAATTTCATTTTTGCTATATGTTAAGAAGTATTTAAAACTTTTTAAGAAAGATACAAATAGCCATTCAAAGGTATATTTAAAGTTTACAAGAGCTTTTTTAGTTTGCCAAAAGCATATTACATTCGAAATATAGCGTATTAAGGCCATAGGGGGAGGGGGTAAACCATGTTTTTAC
This sequence comes from Thalia democratica, assembly GCF_965202585.1. Classification (NCBI taxonomy): domain Eukaryota; kingdom Metazoa; phylum Chordata; class Thaliacea; order Salpida; family Salpidae; genus Thalia; species Thalia democratica. The sequence goes on along the minus strand of NC_139173.1, from coordinate 19,976,006 downwards.
AAGTTGATCTGATTTTATAGAGTTTTTTCTTAGCTTCAAGATGCTTTTTGTCGTTTCAAAAAATTCGAATTGTTTTTTTAGATATGACCAGTCAGAGTCGGGCCGCATAATAGGATCCCTATGGGAAAAGAAAACTAAAGATAAGACTATTTCATATAAAATCTATCTCCTCCTACTTTTTTCAAGCAACCTTCTTTAAACTTTCCATTCTAATCTTTATACAATAACAAAAAAACGTTACTTTGGAATTAAAATTTTTTTTGTAAAAATATGTTTTTTTTTTTTTTGAATTTTTGTGATAAAATTTTAATTTTTTTAAATTACAGGGTTGCCACTCGTTTTTTCAAAATTTTTTACAGGTTTTCCAAATTTCTTCCAGGTTTTTGAAAGTACACATTTTTGGGTCTATTTTTAGTTTTAAGCTAATTTTTATATAAGAAATTGTGTTTTTTAATAAAAAAACTTTTGATGATGACAAAATAATCTTATTTATATGATAGATTTTTTGGGTCAAACTTTAATCTTATTACTGAAAATGTTAAAATTATTAATAATTCAAGGTTTTTCCAGGTTTTTTGATCAAAATTCCAGGTTTTTCCAGGTTTTTTTTTAATTTCTCAAATTCCAGGTTTCCAGGTAAAGTGGAAACCCTGAAATTACTAAAATTCTAAAGTAACGTTTTTTCCTTTTATTATAAGGAACGTTTCCTGAAAACTTGAATAAGATTGCTTGTAAAATGAAGGAGTAGATAGATGTTTAGTGAACTTTAAAATTTTCGAGAAAACTGACCCCGAAAAATTTGCGGTCCATACGTTTATATTGAAAAACTTTTACAAAAATATAAATATGTCAAAAGTTAAAAGATATTTTTGAATTCTATAAAAGCTGGCTTGTAGTTTGTACTTAAAGCTTTCATATAAAAGCAAAAGTTAATTTTTGTAAAAAAAAATGTTGGACCCCCCTATGGCTTTAAATAGCTTTTTTAAGAATTTAAATAAATTGTACACTCCTAAGAACACTAAAAGTAAGTTATATTACACTAAACGTTATATTAAACTGTATAATACCTGAAGTAGTCATAAAGTGCCAAAAAATATTTAAATTTATTTTTTCTAGTAAAAGACTATTAAAAGGTAGCCACTAATAGTTAGATCAAGCTAGTTTTGTTTGAGTCCACGAGAAAAAACAGTTGTAGCTAAAAATAGAAAAAAAAATTCAGTAAACCAAGGATTCCCACTCTTTTTAGTTAAAAAACTGTCCTCTGTGAGCAAAAACTATTCTAACAAGCACAAATTATTCAGAGTCATTCTGTGTTATCTTAAATTATTTACAAAATTTTTTTTTTTTAATTTTCAATATTAATGAAAACCAAGTTCTTTAACATAATTGGTTGTAAAAGAAAAAAAAAATATTGAAACTAAATACTATTAAAAGTATAGAAAGAATCTATCCTGGGATTCTTTAAAGTCATAAAACTATCCTAAGTCAGCCTGAGTTAAAAAAAACATCCTGAGTTATTGTAAGCTGTCCTGAGTCATCCTGAGATTTTTAAAAATTTCAAATTGTCTTGATTTATCGTGAGTATATGGCAACCCTATTAAGTGTAAAGTAATTCAAGTAACAGTAATAAAAAAATATTAAGTTGTACCATATAATCTTTCTAAAAATATATATGCTTATTTGTCTTTAGTTGAAAATATTGCTCAGTTTACTGTAAAGTAACTATTCTATATATTATAAGATTTCTATGGAAAAAATTTCAACTTTTAAAATATTAACAAAATCTTATCATTACGTTATTTCATAAATAGTTGAAAAATTAAAGAAAATCTCATTGAAACCATTGAAAACTAATAGAATAGTTTATTGGAACTTTCAATATTACTTAGAAGACATATATACATAAAATTTGTAAGGATTTAAAAACAGAAGAAAGTTAAGTAACAAATAAAAATTTGAACACTTACAACTAAGGTCAATGGATTGTTTTGTAATAGACCTTTCGGTCATGAGCTTCACACAATTTTTTTTTGAAAACATCTTTTGATTAGTTTTTTAATTTGAACTATCTTAAGTTTGAAAAAAAATATGCTCAAGACAAAAATGTAAAAAAAAAAGGTAGTCAGAGTTTATCAAAAATATCAAACAAGAGTGATATTTTAAACCATACTACTTAATTTTTAAATTGACTAAAAATTATTTTTTTAAATGTGGTTTAATTAAAAATAAAAACTAAACTAACTTACACTCATAAAACAAAGCTATATTTATGCATAAAAATTAGACACTTTTATTTGCAATATGCTGAAAAATTACAATTTTATAACTTATTGATGCAACTATAAAAGAAAATTTACCATTACAATTTTTAGTAAGAACCTACATTTAAAAAATGTTGTTTACATAATTTTACTCATAAAAGTTAAGTTTTATAATAGGTTATTAAAAATTAAAAAAATTAGTATTCAATGGAAAGTAACTTAAAGATCAGTTTGATTTGCATATCTGCTAAGTGAGCATTATTAAAAAAAATTATTTATTTTTCAATATACCTTATACCTTACCTGCCTCATCCAAGCATATTAAAAAAAAAAGGTCATAATATTTTTATTAAAAAAATAATATGAAAGAAAAAATGTTTTTGTTGACTCAGCAAATATTTAAATCAGACTGCCCTTTAAGTACAACTAGCTCAATTCAAATATTATTTGGTAAAGCATGAAACATAAAGACATAAAAATATACTTGATTATGAGAAGTACAATTTAGTTTATGAGACTGCCTGATTGACATGATGATTAAAAAAGAAGTTCAAGTTTTGATAAAAATGTAAGGTGTCTCTCTTAATAAGCTTAAGAATAACATATTAACAATAATTTTTAAATTGAACTGTTTAATTGTTAAAAACTAAGCAGCTTTTTTTTATTTTTTAGACTGTTTGTTTTTTATTTTACTTGGAAACCTGTATTCGAGTTACAGATAAATTGTGATTTTTTTACCTACTACGCCCAATAGAACGGCTAGAGGTCTTTTTACTGCAGGTTTATACTTACCATATAACCACCTTTTTGTTTTATGTTTTACATTTTAACTTTCATGTAAAATAGAAACCCGTAATTTATAACATAGTTTAATTATTAAATATTTGAAACATCTGTATAAAATCTTTAATTTAGATATCCGACTGCTCCGATCTAAAACTATAACTAGCTTAGATAATATTAAGATATTTTAGTATTACATAACATATATATATATGTAGTTAAAGTCATGTGGGTTTTATGTATCGCGCTGTAATTAAATTATTGGTCAGAGCTTTGAAAGCTTAATAACAAGTTTGATTTTTGTGCTTTTTTAAAAACTTTTTTATTTTAAATAAGTCACGTGATTAAGCAGTATTTCAGTATTTAAGCTGGGGCATGTAGGCGTATCTAGATGGTATCTATCTACCTGTACTTGCACTCGAGCTTTTTAGTTTATTTGGATTTTTTTTTCAAATATTTTAATTCAAGGTACTAAGTGCGTTTTAGGTTAGCTGAATAGATAGTTGTTTATGTCAGATTGTAATGTAAAACTAACAAAAATAGAAAAACCTGTCTATATTATACACTAAAGAACTTAGTTTCGAATGTTGAAAAACAACGAAAGAAGCGGTACTCTTGGCGAGTCAAATCGTTCTAAGGCCCGCCTACTCTGGCAGGATGGAATTTAGAGTTTGTATTACTTTTTACTTACTTAACTTCAAGTTCACTGTTTCACTTTTAAGTTACTTTAACTTGAAATTTAGAGGAGTTCTTAGAAAACATTTTTCTTATTTCATTCAGCTAAACAATTAAAAAAACTTATTAAAACTTTATTGATAATTGCAATCGTTCTGATAAAATAATTTATATCAAGTTGCAGAAAAGCTTAAAGTTTGAATATTAGCTCAGTAAACAATGATGCTAACTTAAGTACTACTTATACTTTAGAAATAAAATACGTAAAAAAAACATACCAATCATTTTTACATCATATCTACTTATAGTTTAATGCTTATTGAGAGTAGACTATTTTCAGACTAATACAAAGCTAAAAGTAGTAAAAGAAAACTACTACATTTATAAACAATTTATATGGTATTAAATTTAAAGCTCATGAAATATTTAAAACAAACAGACTAAATTTTTTTTTTTTAACAGAAATAAGGAAAATTTATGTCTGCATACCCTTTACAAATAATACAAAGCTTAGTGGTTACTTAGTTACGCGAACCTTGATATTAACTGACTTAATGCGTTATAACAATATCGGTGACGGTTACTTAAATGTTTAGAATTGACTTAGCTAAGTTATTTACTTAAGTTGATTTATGAAACGCGAATTAAACTTAGACTATTATTTAAGCTTAGCCTAATTAAGTAGTAACATTGTTAGAATGCTTAAGCTAATAGTAAATAAAGAAATCGAGTCTTAAAAACAAAAAGCTGTATTACAATGAATAGAAAATGCTATAAAAAATACAACAAGCTGTACAAATAAACTACTTTAATTCAAAAGTTCATATTAAAAAAAGTCGCCATCGTACAAGTGTACGATGCGAACACAATACTTTGCAATAGATAAGCGTTATCAACTAAGACACTGAAAACTTACTCACTAAAACAAGCGCGTTACTGAAATTAAGTTAAATAAATTTGAGAGAAAAGAAAGAAAGCCACTTTCGACTGCGAAAAACACTGTTGAAGTGTTACGACCCAATGATTTATACAGAGGAATAAAAAATGTTAAAATTTTTATACAAAATATATAAACTGAAAATAATGAGCAGTTGAAATTGATAATTCCATACCCAAGCTTATAAAAAAGTAATGTTAATGAAAATGAACATTTATTAGGCTTGTGTAGGTATATAAACAAAGACTTAAAATTTTCGATTACGCACTTTCGGTTGGCTGGGTATTATACACTTATGAATAATATTTGCTAAACTAATAACTTTTAACTGAACCGACAAAAAAGCTTTTAGTTTGATATTAAATAAGTAAATAATCATGCTGACTAAAGTACTAATTTTATTTCTAAAGTAAAACAAATAAGAAATTGTATAATATATTACATATGTATCAAATGCGGGTAGGTGTCAAAAAGATACAAAGGGACAATTCTAAACGAAAGGTTTTATTTTGCACGAATTAAAACTTTTTCATTTTGTTTTTTGTAGTTTTATATATATTTTTTACTATCACTGTTACCCCTAACCCTTACCCTTGGTTGTTATTTTTCAAAATTGTTTTTTATTTCATTTTTATTATTATTTCTTTATGTTTTTAAATATTACTGTTACCCCTAACCCGTACCCTTGCTTGGTCCCTTTTGTTTCTTCTTAACTTTATTTTTTATTTATCTTAACATTTTTTGTTTTAAATACATTTTTGACTAACAATTTTACCCTAAAAAACTAACTACCCATGATCAGTATTTGTATTCTTACTAACATTATTTTATTTATTTATTTTGTATCATTGTTACTTATCGTCGGTAATTTTTTTTAATCTCATTATTATTGTTTTTATTTATTTGTTTTATTTTTCTACTACTTTTACCCCTAGTCTTTACCCTTGGTCGATATTTTTTTCTTGTTTTTTTTGTATTTATTTTTACTATTACTATCATTCCTAACTCTTACCTTTGGTCAGTAATTTATTTTATTTTTATCTATTTATTTTTTTATACTTTACTCTCGTTCAAAATTGTCTTCGTGCAAAACTGACCCGTCTCCTTATTACATACATCATATATAATTATAGTTTAAAACTCGTTTTTTTTTTTAAGTAGACTTTTGAAATTTAATTAAGTTTAAGAACATTTCTTTTTATCACACTGAAATTAGCACTAAATTTATTGTACCTAGTGAGTAACTATTGTATTTCTTTCTGTTTGTTATAAAATAACACATTTTATGTCTATTTCATAAAAATAAACTGTAAAGAATACGAGTATGTTAACAGTGATTAAAATACTATAATTTGTCATTAGATAGTACTGTCGGATACTAATGTACGACCATTGCTGCTTTTTGTAAACAGTAAAAACGTTTTCAGAAACTGTTTTAATGCCGAGCTTGGTGAGAGAGGCGGGGCATGTTTAGATTTTCTGTTGTGAATGTTGCGTATGCGCTTTATGGTTCACGTGGATTGTCGAATTAAGTTAATTTTAGGTTAGCTAAATGGAAAGTTGTTTATAACAGCAGGTTGTTATAAATTATTATCGTAAACTAAAAATTCCAATATTTTTACTACACGCCTAACCACGGCTTTTAACTTTTTATAAATTTAAAATAAAATAAACTTTACTGCGTCAACTAGGTTTGTATCCTCCAAAACGTTTACAAAAATAATCAGTAATTACTTTGAACTGAAATGAATATTGTAGTTTTGTTAAAAAATTTAATGCAATTTAGGTAAACTTAATATTTTATTGAACTTTTGCCTAATAGAGCAAAAGTTATTTTTGTTTTTATTGTACATCAAAGCTTGAGATTATCAATTTAAAAAAACTTCTGCAAAGAATCCTGTTTAGAAAACTCAGGTATTTTTTTACTTAGCAAATTTAAAAATTGTGTTACTGTTATATTTTTAATTTAATAAAATTTTCTTAGTTTCTGTGTCACTAAAATTCATTAATAAGTATAACTTATGTTTAAGAAAGTAAAAAAAATCAAATGTTTAAGATAGTTTTTAAAGACATATTTCTTTATTCATTTATTATTATTGAAGTTTATTGTCCAAAACTTTTAAAAAATTTCTTGAAACTGTATATTCCTAAATAATAATGACTAAAAAATATAAATAAAATAACAATTTTTTTATTTTAACATTAGCACAGTAAAAAATTGTTCTAACATAAATACTAGTTAACTAATATATATACAAAACTATATTAGAGTGTATACGAAATTATTTCAATGATTACATCAACCATATCTACTTATAGTTCACTTCTCAATTTATACCTAAAAGAAGACTTTCAAATTTAAAAGGTTTTTTATTTTATCAAACTTAAATTAGCTTTACACTAACTGTATCTGTAGAGTAGTTTTCTATATTTCTTATAGTTAGTTATAAATATTACATTTTATTGTAATGTTTATTGAACGATAAAAAAGTGCTCAAAAATGTTGGTCTGAGGACTAGGGGTACGAAAAAACCTTTCGGTTACCGATTCGTACACCACAACGTATTCTTTTTTACCATGTAGTTAAGAGTACCGATAGATTAAGAAGTGCTTTAATTTGCCACTAGCTGGCTATCAAATGATAATGATCGGTCGTAGTTGATTTTGCGTTGTAAATATTGTTACGCAACACTATTAAAGCTGAGTTTTGCGAGAGGGCTAGGGCATGTTGCTTTTGCGCTTTTTAGTTCACGAGATCATATATTTGAAAATACTAGTGATCTATCGAATCCAAGATTCGGACTCGGATTTGGACGAATCCAGCTTTTTGGACTCGGATTCGGATTCGACCGAATCCAAAATTTTGGATTCGGAAAACCACTTTAAACTTTTTGAATTTAACTTAGCTGTTTGTCAAAAGTTAAATGAAATGTAAAACTAGTTAATGATTTCACGCTTGAGTGAATAAAAAATTGGTTTTCACACTTATTAAAGCCTTATTAATTTTGATTTAGAGTTTTGCACAAAGTAAAATAAAAACTAGAAAACATTATTTTTGTTAGACTTAAAGATAAAATTAAGTAGTTCTGTAAACTTCAAACAAAAGTCCACTTAGGAAATAATAACAAAGAATAAAAACTTTTGAATCTCAAGACAGGTTGACTCCAAGTTTGAGATTTTAGAGGACAAAGTCGTTCAATAGAAATAGTTTTCTTTTAGCATTCTTTTTTAGTGTTTATTTTCTATGGTTGAAGCTAATTGATTTGTTGTAAATAGTTTTTAACTAAGTAAAAAAAAAAATTTCAAACAGTCATACAGTTAGAAACACACAATCAGCAGTATTTTGTAGACATAAGTAAAAAGAAAAAGTTAATGTTTTTGAAAAAAACTATGGTAAAACATGTTTATCTGCCTGGTTATGAACCCATTTGCTGTGGTAAATGGAAAATGCTATCCGACGCGCTAAACTACTCGGCCACCGTAACTTCTGCAGACGAAGAAGTTTTGCGTTTATATATTTAAAAAAATTGCTTTTTGATAACAAAATTATTAATGCGGTTATACTTCATACACAACTGTTATTTCAAGAAATATGTGATAAATATTTTTTTTTTGCTTATAAAAAATAATAAACTTAAACTAAGATATACTATTGCAACTAGTATAAAATCTTCAAGAATTTTTTTTTATCTTACTTCTTATTTTATACTATTATCTTTCACATATAAGTCATTATTCAATTAATTAATTCACTAGAAGATGCTCACATATAAAAACTGGTTGCTGAGATAGGTAGAATTAGTTAGGTAAGTTTATTAGAAGGGGTATATGCTAAAGAGCGGAATTTTCTCCTTGCGAACTACTGCTAATACTTAAATAAATACAAGTGTAAAGACATTGAGTGCTTTTTTTTTACATCTTTATATTTTATTGTCATCAAACCTAAACATCCGTAAATTAAGAAGCTGTTTAGTAAACCAAAAAATCAAAAACTAATTTTTGTGTTTGGTTAAACACAAATAAAGTTCAATTTGTATTTTTTACTTAACTTACTGTTTTAATAAAGCTATACATTTGATAATTCTTTTGGGTTAAATGTTTTATTTTCTGTTATATAAGTAAACATTAGGTTTAAATTACAACAAAAAATTAATTTCTGTTAAGTCCAACTTCATTGATGTAATAAACTAAAACATAATATTTAAGCTTTTCTTAAAATTGTATTTATTAAAATTTGCTTATATGTAGTTTTTATAGCACTGGTAGTATGTATTAAATAATAGTACTGTGCTAAAAAATAATAATTTTTTAGAATTTAATTTAACTGAATGATATATGTATTAAATAATTGTTAGAATCTCAGTTTCACAATCACCAATCAAATGAGGTGAGGATTCTATTATAATAAAAAATATTTCAATATCATACAATTTAAAAAAAACTACTAATGGCTTAACATATCTTTGTATCTATCTAGCTAGACCTTTAAGTACTAAATCTGTTTACTATTTTAAGTATTTACGCTTAGGAGTTTTTTTTGTTTGAAATAAACTTTAAATGTATAACTAGATTAATATATTTATTAGTCAGGTAGTTTTAAGTTAACTAAAATCTAAACAAAAATTTAAAAATTTACTATCTATTACAAAATTTCTTTTAAATAGTATCTACTTTACAAATAATCGTAAAAAGTTAAAAGTAAATGCTTTTTAAATAAATTAATTTAAGTAAATTTTAATCATTCGAGTAACTATTTACAAAATAAATTATAGTTTCGGTTGTCCTTGTTTACCAAGTAAAAATATTATTAATAACTAAAAAGTTTAATAATAAATTAATTCATTAAAAAAAAAATCAGCTTAAAGTTTTTTAATTTAAACTTTCCATAAGTAAAAAGAAGTGCAATTTTATTTAAAACAAAATAGAAACAAAATATTAACAAATTAATTATTTTGTATGGCATATACATCATAGATAATCGTTTTATCAAATTAAAGTTTAAACTAATAAATTAAATATCTTTTACAGTTATTATCTTTTTTAATTTAGTAGCTTTTTTTTTCATACCTTCTTTAGTTAGTTCGAAAATTAACGATCTTCTATTATTCGCTTTTTTTGTTGTTGTTGCTCAATTGACTTATTAGCTTTAGTTTTTAACTAGTTTGAGTTGAATTTTGAAAAATAGTACTTAACTGCATACTTTGTTATCAATGATGCTTAGTGAACTAGTAAAAGCTGGTTTTTATTTAAAAGAAAATAGTTCACGTTTAGCAAGACACCCCACACTAACAAGATAGAATAAGTAGTTTTAATGAAAGCTTTGATAAGGTTGTTACGCAAAAACTTACATATTAAAATAAAATGATCATTGCTAAAGTAACTCCATAATATTATTTCCTGGGCATGACGTTAAACTGTTCTGGTGTATGACTCGATAACCGAAAGGTTTTTTGTACACCAGGTCTTTGGACCAAACCTTTTGAGCCTTTTTTTTTGTCGTTCAATGAACAATATGTGTTGTCTGATTCTGATAGTAGGTTTAAAATTATACAATAACAAGTTTGCAGTATTTAAAAAAAATTTATTGAAAACATATAAACTTTTATTTATTACGTTAAAAGTTATATATTTTTTCAATCGTTCTAGTCTGTGTTACCCAAAGCACTCTTAAATCGGTTTCACTTTTAATGGTTCTAATGCAATATACTTTGAGGTTTTAACAGTCTTACATTTGTTTTGTTACTCTTTTTGCGTGTTCTATAATTAGCAAGTTAATTACAACAAAAATTAAAAAAAAAATTAAGATAGACTAAAAATAAAATTTGTAAGTATATCATATTAGTAAGTATATATAAATTAAACTGAATTAAGCTAATCAAATTACTCGCTGTAAATGAATAAATTCAATTTTTTTTTAATTACTAGCCTACTTAGAATTAAAAAACGTGTATAGACTTTTTTGTTTTTGACTTTAACTACCTTAGATTCAAACCAAGTTACTTAACAGCTCTTCCATGTACACAAGTTCCATTACAATGTTGTTTGTTCTTTGTTACATTAAAAAAATTTAAAGTTCTGTTTTTTTTTAATTTTACTAGTATATATGATGTTATAAATCAGGTATCGGCAACCTTCACAATATAAGAGCTGGATATAAAAAATAGAGTTTTAGTAGTTCGTTATGTTTTTGTAATTGAATAATAAAAATAAACGTTGTTTAACAACAAAATTTTGATAAAGATAACCATTTTAATTAGCACAATCGTTTAGAAAACATTTAGTTTATTTTCGTTTATGAAACTTAAATAAAAATAGCTAAATTGAACTGCACAATTAAATTTAACTAAAAGGTATATCGCAGTTCAAAGCTTGCTTATTCGTTTTTATTTAATAAAACATTTTAATAAAATAATTCTATTATGTCTTGTTAACTAATTAAGTATTTATTTTATACAGTATCCACTATTTAAATTATATTTACTAGTTTGTATGGCCGAGTCTACTTAAAAAACTTATGTAAAATTAGATTCTTAAGACATTAAATTTTATTAAAGTGATTTAACTTTGTTCTAACTGATCTTGTCCGTATTTCTTAAAAAACCTACTTAACTAAAACTAAAAAAGTAGTAATAAGGTTTTGGAAGTTTCTTGAGCTTAAATCGAAGTTTGACTAAAATATAAAGCAGTATAACCTTATTTTTAGTATAAGATTTTTAAATTGTTTTAAATAAACAAAACTTACTGACTTTATCTTTTCATAAGTATTTATACTCCCAAAACCTTTGTAATAACATTTAATACATGGTCTTTACAGATAATAAAGTTTAAACATATGTTTTAATTTTCTAAGTAATTGAATTTAAAAGCTTTGTGAATGATTTTTCCTAATCTCTATTAGTATTGTTTACAAAAAATTAAAGTAAAGAATAAAGTCTCAACTTTTTATTTTGTTATAAAAAATCGACTGTTTATTACTTAAAGAGTGTTTCTCAAAACTTGTTTTTTTTGTTAAGAAACGTTTTACTTGTTCTTATTATTGTTATTCGTAACTTTTTTAAACTATGTTGATTACAATGAAAATATAGATAACTAAACATTATTTAAAATTAAAATAAATTCTTTCAAACAATATAAATAAGACCCAATTTTTCAGAACAAAATATATTTCATGCTTCTTTCGTCAGTTGTATACTAAGCAATAAAATTTCAAACTAGCTTATATAGTGAAAATGCAATCAGCGTAATTAATAATAAAGCAAAGAGTGATTAACAATACATAAGTTCTTCTAATTACAATGCAACTAAAAAAAATTATACAATTTTTCTTGACGTTTTAGTTAAACGACACAAGAACCAATTTTTGACATCCATTTATAGAAAGCAAATTTTTACTGGGAACTATTTAAACTTTCATTCATTCTGTAGCATGAAGAGAAAGACAAATTTAATAAGAACGCTTTGCCATCGAGCACACAAGGTCTGTTCAAGAGAATTATTTGATAACAAAATAAAACAGATAAAATTGATACAAAATAAAAATAGCTATCCACAAGAACTTGTTAATAAAATTATAAATTTACATCTTAATAGTTTAAAAAAAATAAAGCCAGCAGGGCCGGAGAAATGCTTGATTTCTTTAGTATTGTCTTTTGTCAATAAGAACTCAGAAGTTTTAGAAAGAGATATTTGTCAATTAGTAAGTAGGACTTATCATTCGGCAAAGCCGATCGTTATTTTCGTATCCAAACCAATGTTCAGACTTGGAGGAAAAGATCCGATAGCAGAATTTAAACAAAGTATAGTAGTTTACCAGTTTAACTGCTTCTGTGAAGCTAGTTATGTCGGGATGACCTCAAGACAATTTAGCAAAAGAATAAAGGAACATATTCCAAAAAGTATCGATGAATTTTGTAAGAGTAATAAGAAAACTAAATCTATTAGAGTAATAAATGCTTCAAAAATATATGATATTGCTGAACACTTAGTAAATTACCTTGAATGTGCTCTTATTTATAATTTAAAAAGATTTTAAAATTGTGCTAAAAAATGTTTTCACATTTCGGATTTAATTAAACTTGAAGCTATTTGTATTTTGTTAGGAAAACCTAAGTTGTGTAAACATAAAGATTTTGATTATACTGTTTCGTTGTTTTCTTAAATTGTTTTATAAGTTTGCTTTGTGTTATTATTTTTTTAGTTGCATTGTAATTAGAAGTACTTATGTATTGTTAATTACTCTTTGCTTTATTATTATTAATTACGTTGATTGCATTTTCACTATATAAGCTAGTTAAAAATTTTATTTTTATTGCTTAGTGTACAACTGACGAAGAAGCATGATAAATATTTTGTTTCAAAAAATTAAGTCTTATTTATATTGTTTAAAAGAATATAGATAACCTCTAAATTAGTTGCATAACTCTGATTGATTTAAAAATTTAAAATTAAATAAATAGTAGATATATTGTTTATTGAACGATAAAAAAAGCGCTTAAAAAAATTAGTGTAAGAACAATAACTCACTATAAATAAATTTTTTTTTTAATTATTTGTAAAATATGTTTTGTTATAACTAATTAACTAATTTTAATATAACTTAAAATTTTTTAAAGATAGAATATTTATTGTTTTAAATAACTTTGTTTTATTAAATGTATATTTTTCAAATTTTATTTTTTAGTTATTTACAAATGATAAATATTACCTGTGTTTATAAAAACGTTGAATACTGTTTGACGTATCATATTGGAAACCTAACTGTTAGAGTGGCAAGTTTAAAAAAGTTTTTGATTGAAGAAGTGATTGAAGAAGAACAAATTAGACAAAAAGCACGTGTGCAGATTGCACACGTTGAAAATCCCAACTTACACCTAGGCAAACTTGCAAACATAAACGATGGATCAGAAGTTTATGCATCAATCTTTTTTTAATCAAACAAGTTGTAGTACAGATGCTACTATGGAATATAATTTAAACAGTGTAAATGAAAGCAAAACTCTGAAAAACAGTAAAACACTGTACTACAAAATTGATAAAAACAATGACTTAATAAGGTATTACTTGAAATAATGTAATAAAAATGTAAAATGTTATAAAACCTGATGCTTAAAAAATATGTTAAATTATTATTTTAATTTTATTTAAAAACTACGTTTATAACTAGAAGAAGTAGTAATAAAACCTTATTACAGCCTATTATCTTTTGAACAACATTAGTTAGTATATTTTGATTTTACTAAAATTATTTTCAGAATTATGACTGAATTTTGTAAAGCTCGAGGACTTGAAAGAGATCTCGTATGTTTCATGTATAATGGTAAAGAGGTGTTCGAAACAGACACAGCTAAGTCTATTAAACTAAAAGAAGGAGACAATATTGATTGTTTTGACAGGTAATCTAATTTAATATGATGTATTTCGTAGCAGCAGTTAATTTAGACAGTTAATGTTATAATAGAAATTAGGTTTAACTTTACTTATTTTTACTTTACTTTATTTTAGATAGGTTTGTATTCTTAAAACATTAAAAATATCAAATGAATAACAATTAATAAATTTTTAGAGTATTCATTCCTTATGTATGATCTAAATATGCTAACAACAATACACAAGTAAACTAAAAACAATTTCACGCTTAGGGATTTTGTTAGGAGCCAAAATGTTGATCAAAACTTTTTACAAACCTGTGGCCAAATAGAACCAAGTGATAAAATTCCAGAAGATCAAATAACTTCAAAGCAAGTAAGTGGCCAGAATGACAATAAGAACATTTCAGGTGAAAACACATTGTCTGCTTCAAAACATGAAGGCAGTTCAAATGAAGGCATTTAAAAACAACCTGAAAGTGTTGAGGTAGCAACTTTTAACGATAATAAAAACACTGAAAAATCAAAAAATATAGAAGCTGGTGATGTGAATAACCAAGAATCTGCTACCACTTCAAAACAACTGGCAGAAAAAATACTGTTAGAACTCGAATGACTACAAACGTAAACAATAGTATGGAAAGGTAAGTTGAAAATTATCGAGAGGTATCGTTTAATTGCTTTAAAAAATAATCAAAAACTGAAGGTTTAGTTATTTAATTCTCATAAAGAACTAAGTTAGTACTTATCTTGTACTACATAGTAACCGTATTTATAAGTACATTAACTTTTCAGTTTATTGATTGAATACTGCCAAACAAAAAATATAGAAAAAGATCAAGTATGTTTTAGTTACGGCGGCCGTCACATTAAAGATACTGATACACCAAAATCTTTGGGATTGAAAAACGGAGATGTGATCGAAATTAAATACAGGTTAACTTCAAGATTAAATTCTATTTTACAATTACACTTTTGTTAAATAAATAAAAGTTATGTAGAAATATTTACTCAAACATATTTACTTCCAGTCGTTTATATATTTGTAAATCCACAGTTTAACACATATTACCATTTTATACTGAAATAAATCAACTTAAATAATAACAGAGATACTTTCACTGATAAAAAATGCCTCCCAAGTTCAGATGTTAAGGACAGGTCACTTTACTTTGACTTAAAGGCTAAAAAAAATAATTTTTAATAAGCATTTTATTACCTACTTGAGTATTTTTATTTTTTTTATTGCAACTATCTAAATTAACAAATTAATATTCACAGGGTTTTGTTGCACAAAATTGAAAAGCAACTTGTTGCTGACAAGAACGACCAATCCAAAAAAAAAGCTGATAAAAACTTAGTTCAAAACAGTCTAAAACTATTGAACAGTCACGTCGATAATCCAGAAAATAAAACAGCACATGGCATTACACGCCTCCGTGGTTAGTAAAAACTTTTTAGTAGTAAACTGAACAGTTGAATAAAACTTATATTTTAAAAACTAACACTCACAGAAAAAAAAAGCTTTTAAATATTTAACATGGACCTATCATTTCTCCTTTTTTATTAAGTAATAGAAACAATATGCCATGTATTTTGGTTGAAAAAAAAACTACTTTAAAGTAGATTACTTTTTTTCAAAATAAATAAGATCTCTTTTAATTGAAAATTTTTTATAGGCGGGGCCGGCGGTCCAAGAATGGGTTTGTTTAAATCAAGAGATGGTTAGTTGTAGTTAAGTAAAAATAACTTAATATATTTCCAAGTTTACCTTATATTTAACTAATATATTAGGGTTCTTTTAAAACAGGTTTCTTACTTAACTTTTTTTAATATTTTGTAAATATCACAATAACTTCTGTCTAAAAGTTATGAAAACTTACAGAAACTTTTATCTTGGCACCATTCAGTTTTGTTTAAACCCCTTTAATGAAAACTGTATGAGACCCAAAAAATTGAACCTTACAGTTTTTAGCTGAATTTTTTTAATGTGGCAATATAACAAAGGACATTATGCTTATTTTAAGACAACTTAAAGAGAGTTTTATAAAGGCACTTCTTGATCATTTGAAAAAAAATAAAGAAAACTTACAAAATGCGATAAATTATATAAAATCAATAAATACCTTAATAAAACTTTTTTTAAGTTGTATTTAATTTTGCACAATATATTTTTGTAACAACTACCACATGCATAAAAAATTCAGCTAAAAACTTTAAATTTGATATCTTGAGTCTTATATAGTGTGCACTGAGGTGATTTTCAGAAAATAAAATGGTACCAAGGTGAAAGTCACTTCAAATCATTTTAAATTTTGCGCAGGGCGTTTCTGTGACATTTACCAATTGAAAAAAAAACTGAAAATTTACAGGCTTTTTGTTTTATGTTAAGGTAAATTTGTATATAAAAATTTACATATTAAAGTTGATGAGTGTAGCCCATGACAAACACTTTACCTTATAAAAAAAATAAAGTAATTTTATTTTATTTATATACATTTACAGCAAAGTTTCTAAAACAAATAGTCGTTGTATGCTTTATTTTATAACATTTATAAGTTTAATTAGATTATCAAGTTAATTAAACATTTTTTAAAGAATATATATTTCATCTATGTACAGTTTAATTGTGAGCCAGTAGTTTTATTTCTTTAATTTGAAAAAAAAATCAATTTTAAAACTAATACATTTGTAACTACCAAAAATTACTAAATTTCAAAATCTTCAATAACGTTTACCAAACACATTATTGGTAAAAAAATAAAGGTTAGAATTATGTATTTTACTTAAACACAATTTATGTAAGTAGAATTGATCTAAATAAAGTCATCAAATATACACAAAGTATTTTTAGAACATTACAAAGCAGTCAAAATTTATAATGAAGATAATCTATATATTAAAACTATGTAGTTTAACATTATTATTAGTTTTCTATTCAACTTTGTTGCTGATTTGAAAAAAAGCACATTTTATATAGTTAACATTTTTTTACAGTAACATCTAATCAACTTGTTTGGTTGCATTTTTAAATTCTCAAAGAATACAAAAAAATTTGTAAAATTTTATTGTTGCACATATCAAGTTTATAATATGTATTGAATTAAGAGCATAGTTAAGTAAATAATTTTTTCACAATTTGTTCTTATTTTATAGAGTTTTAACTTAGCTACAAGATGATTTTTGGTTTAAAAATTTCAAAATAATTTTTGGGTTTAGCAGGTCGAACTTGGAGGCAACGTTAGGTCCCTTATGGAAGGCGCAAACTAAAACGGCAAAACAAAAAACTAATTCACAAAAAATCTATCGTTTCCTACATTTTTCTAGATAAATACCTCAAACTTTCAGGAAATGTTTCTTGCAATACTCAAAAAATTCTGTCAGAAGAAATTTTTTTAAATTTAAAAAGTATGTATATATATAAAAACAGTTTTTTTTGTTTTATGTCATAATATTTTGTCAATGATTTTAAACTCTGCTCCGATAGAAATTTTTAAATACTGCAAGGAACATACCCTGAAAGTTTGAAATAGTTATCTCAAAAAACGTAGGAGAAGATAGATGTTTAGTGTTTTCTATTTATTTGCTGTTTTAGTTTGCGCCTCCCATAATGAACATATTGTATTCTCCAACTTTGACCAGTTATATCTGTATAAATATGTTGAGTTTGAAAATCTGTAAAAAGTAACTTGTAGCTTAAACCCTTTTAATTTTGTGATTTTTTATGTATTATAAGCTGAAAAATAAAAAAAATATATTCTAAAGTCGTACGTTAGGAAAAATAACTGTTGAAAAATAGCAAAAACTTGAATACGAAACTTCAAAATTAAGTTCAAACAACCTAATATAATTACTAAAATTTACCAAGTTACATTTGCTGTACTAATTTTAAAAAGCTTTTTTTAGGTTTATCAACTTATACAGTTTTGATAGTGTATAAAAATTTTCTTTAGTATGCTTAAAAAACAAATTTAATTCGCGAAAATTTATTTAAGCGAGTATTAAAGCTAAAGGAAAAAGAGTCTTGTTGAAACGTTAAGGTGTTTCTTTTTATATTTGCTGACTTAGCAATACAAACATTAGATTTTCATGTTTTTTAAATTTTTAGTTATTTAAAATTTATTTTTTGATTAGTATTTAATATACTTTTGTAAGGTGGGTTAAATAGGTAGAGACAAGAGCATAAATAAAAAAAAATAATATAAAGCTTTAAAATTGTTTGCTGACTCAGCAAATATTAGGAAAATAATCTTATCACTTCAATCGGACGCAAAGGCATGGTAAGCCAGTAACTACTAATGCATTACTTTTGCATATTTTTTCACACTTTTTGTTTAAAATGGAAACTACTATTTTTTTTTCGAATAGTTGCAGCCCAAAGCATCTAAAAAAATGGTGAGCTGTCTATAAAAGGCTGACGACCCCTATTTTAAATTCATAAAAAACTTTGCGGAAATTTATTTTTTGTTTCTTTGTTTATACTTAATTGTTTACTAAACCTTTAATACCTATTTCATGCAATCAAGACTATTCCTTTACTATCTGTACTTTTATTATTGCAATTATACTATTTTTTGTAGAAGATGAATCGTATACAAAAAGATTATTTCAGCTTATCAAAAACGATTGCGTCAAATTAAACGGCGTGCCATGGATCGTTTTAAAAAATGAAAGAACTGTAGACGACAAAAAGCATAGGATTCGTTAGTTTATTTTAATAAAAAATTATCGTTTTGCATTATGTAATATTTTTAAGCGAAATAACTAAATAGAACATTAACCTGTGGTTTTAAGTGAACTTTAACATTAAAATTTATCATAAAGAATTTTCAATTAAAGCTCTTCTGTATTATATTTTGCTAATGTTAAATCAAAAGATTGTATACATTAAGCAAAACATTTAAAATAAAGGTTCAAAACTTGATGTTATTGCAGTAGGTTAATTTTTGAACATATTGTAGTTTTTAGTTTTAAGGTAATCAATATATTTGAATAACGCTATTATTTTAGACTGTTAAAAGATTATCAACACTGACTTAATTATAAAGTATTTAGATTAATATAATATATATATTTTTTTTAATTTTTGTTTTCTAACGTATACTTTTATTTAATTGTTTTGTAAAATTTTACAAGCGGTGCGAAGAAAACACTTTTCGAAAACAACAAAATTATTGAGGTTTCACATGTCAAAACAAAAACATACAAAATTCTTTCTACTTCATCAGTGAGCATAAGATTTGAAACAGATACAGGAAGTAAGCCATATTTATTTCATAAAATTGTATAACTTAATTATAATAATTTTACATTATATTTAATTCTTTGGACCTTAACCTTTATTTCAAAATACAAACTTTAACTGCTACTTCTTAGGCATTTTTATTTCATTAATAATTAATAAAATACAAATTCAGTTTTTTAAACATAATATAACTTTATTTAAAGTATAATAATTTTTTTAGTAAATTTTTATTACAGTTAAGTGTACTGGTTATATCATTAACACTTAAATAAAAAACAAGTATGTTTATAAAACTGAACATCAAGTACAATTACTTGTTACGATCTAAAAACAAAGAACAGCTTTAAGTGGTAAAAAATATATACAAACTTTAAAAGTAAAACCAAAGCATTTAATAACCTTAAATTTTAGAAAGTTTTATAATTTGAATGTCTTGAAATGTGTTGTTTAAAACAAAAGAGGACAAATGTATTAGGAGCTTTGTGAACAATTTTCATACAAACTGCAGTGTTAAACAACTCTAATTTCAAATTAACTAATGTGTTGCTAATATAAAACTCAATTAAGTGTGTATTTAAGTTTTATATACACATCTATAAGATGCATAATATTTATAATAAGTTAATAAAAATTTTTCTAAGGTGAAAAGAATCTGTTTGTCGAAGATGAAAACCTGAAAAAGTATCTTCAAAACAAAAGAAACGAAGCTACTTCAGTCGTATTAGAAAGTGTTTTTTCTAACTACAAAATAAAAGCTATTAAATAAAAAAAATTACATTTAAACGTACTAAGATGTACTAAGATATGTTTAAAGCTTTCAAACTAATAATTTAAATTTCTATTTTTACTCCTTTAAAATTTTTGTTAGTAACTTTTTTTTTATAAACTAAAGCATAAAACTTCGTCTTATAAAACTAAGTTTTAATAATCCTTTTGTTTAGAACTGTTTTTGTTAAAAGTAAAATAATAATTTCAACTAATTTACTATTTGTCATGTTTGTTTTATGTCGATTTTATTGTTTTTTGATATGTTTATTAGGATAAATGTTTTGAATAAAGCAAAACTTGTCTTAAAAGCAAGTCTCTAAATGGCATGGTTATCAATTTAGCTGTCTAAAATTGTTAAATAGTCCGAATACCTTTATTGCTAAGTAGGTCTTAGTTCTTTTACACTAATTCAAGGCTGTAAGTACTAATCTGAAAACATTTTAATTTAGATAGAACCGAAATAGATATCTAAAGTGTCTTGTTTTTTTTTAAACACAAACTGTTAGCCTCTTTGGAGTAAGCAATGGGGGCTAACTAATCATAAATATCTTACTTTAGATTTTTTCAAGAGTAATAGGCTATCATATATATAAGTGTTGTCTGTTTTACTTCTTAAAATAACAGGTTAATATACTTGATGAGAGTCTTTTTCAAACTGTTTTGAAACGTACATAACAATTTTTATAAAATGAGTTTGATTAGTTATTTTTTTTTTAACAACTACAATTTGCAAAAAAATAATAAACTACAAAAATATTATTATACTATAATTTACAACTAACCACTGATGAGCTTTTTGAGCGAAACACTGTTTGAGCAATAACATTTAGAAAGAATCAAAAAAATTATAAAATCTAATACAACTGTAAGCAATTTTTTTAATTAGAAGTTAAACAATATTTATAACCAAATAAATACGTTTTAAAAACCTATAAAGTAGTTTTCATACAGATTTTGCTTTAAATTATTGAACATATTATTTGTTTTTAATTTTAAAAGTTTCAATGAGTAAAGTACAAAATATAATATTTTAGAATTTATAACGTATTTTTATTGATAAGAAGATATCTATAAATTTGTAACTTATTTTCATTTAAAATATTAACTATAAACTACTAATGAGCAGCGAAAAACAAAAAGTATAAAGTTCGTAAAAATAATTATTTGATAACTCACGACGCTGATTGAACATTTATTTAGATTTACCAATAAAACTTTTTAATATTATACACAAACAATGCCACTAGAGGCTTTTATTAAAAAAAAATATTTAATTATATAATTTTAGGTTTAGTCGTTTTCTATTGTAAAAATACGAAAGTAAAACATATAGCTATGCATGTAAAGCTTAACATAACAATATGTGTTTTCGTTATTATAAAAAAGCTACTTTAGAAATTTAGCTTACGGAATTGTTAAATATTACAAAATCAGTTGTATAATGATAAAATTAAAATGATTTAATATTTTTGCTTGAAACTTTCTTTATTAGAAAAATAGATTATTAAATTATTTCTTAAAACTGCTTTTATAATAAAAATGTTTAGACGGAAATTCTATTGCAATAAAACAATTAAAACTTAACATCCAAAATAATTAATTTAAGTTATTCTCTATTAATGCAGCAAGATAGTTACATCATAATTAGAAAAACATAATTTCAAATTTAGAGTTTAAAAGTTTTGGAGCATGTTTTTATTCTTAATGGAATGCGGCCTGCAATAGATAATTCTATGGCTTGAAAACATGTATATCTGGCACACTAAAAATTATTTCTTATTTCAATTATTATTTTGGTTATTGTTCATAATCATGATTTATCCAATTTTGTCCCTGATAAAATGTATTCTACTTATTTACCGCTTAAAAAAAAAAGACTGTCTATTTATGAGTATGTTTCAGATAAGTTTGTGTTCTACGAGGGTTACTTTGGCTCGAATAGCTTTTTTTGTAATTTTTTTAGCATACTTTAGAATCTATTATTTTTAATTTCTTTAATGCTAAATTGGAACTTTTTTTAATTCTAAAGAACGTTCTTTTGCTTCACTTTTAGCAACAATTTCCATTGAATTGGGGTTTGACTTTAGTAGTGGGGCCCTTTTAAAAATTTGACGTTTTTTTTAAATTGTTTCACTTATTTTAGCTTTTCTCAAAAAATAAAATATTTTTTATTCTTTAACTTATTTATTAAACTAAGTTTTCTTTTATGGAAATATTTTTATTCTTTAATTTTTTTTGAGATATCCCCAAAGGAAATATTCCAAAATATTCAAATTTATTATGGCTTTACTGCAAATGCATAATACTTTTTAAATAACTTAATTCTCAATATTCTTATTTAACTGAGTTTCATATTAAGAAAATATTAATTTTTAATTTTTATTGTATAACCTATGCAATTTTTACATAAATTTACATTATTCGAGGGATTTCTGGCTCAAATGCTATAAACTTATGTAAAACTTGCATATGTCATATATTAAAAACAAAAGAAAGATTTTATATTTTTTTAATATAAAATTTAGTTAAATTAGTATATTATTTTGAAAAACTTTATTTTGGGATATCTTAAAAAAAAAATTAAAGGAAAAAAAGTATTTTCACAATAAAAAACTTATATTAACTTGAAAGTTAAAAACGTAAAAGAATCTTATTTTATTTTTAAAGAAAAGCTAAAATAAGTAAAAAGTTGAAAACAATGTTAAGTTTTTAAAGAGGCCCCACTACTAAAGTCAAACCCCAATTCGATGAAAATAATTGTGAAAAGTAGAGTAAAAGTTTATAGTTTGTAACAAAAAAAAAGTTGCAAGTTAGCATTGAAGAATTTAAAAATAGTTAGTTTTAAAGTTTGTTAAAAAAATAACAAGCCAAAGTAACCCTCGTTTGTTTTCTACAAATGTAAGTGTTAACTAATTATAACTATGAAATACTGTTCTATCTTAGGTTCTTTTTGGATTTTTTAAGTTATTGATTTAATACCAATTGAAACGTTTTTGTTAATGCACCTTTAAGTAGCTAAGAATGTAAACTTAAGCTTAATAAATTATTAAATTAATTCAAACCACACTAAGTATTTTGTTGAACAATTAATATATATGTAACTTTCTATCAAGTAATTTTTTCAACTGCATCTTATAATTTACTTTTAAGAAGAAGATTCAATAAATCATAAAAATATTGCTAAGGTAAAATGTTGTATTAGTGAGAATGCATTTTACCTCTTTTGAGTGTTTGAGCTCAGTAAGGTTTTTTGTTTGCACCCACTTTTATAGTACTACAATTTGTACTGGTTTTATACTAGATAAGATTATCAAGTACTTAGTACTAGTTTAAAAAATTTTTTAAAAGTAAAATAATTTGAATTAATTTAAAACTACTTTTAAAAATCATTCTAACTTAAAACTTTTACATTGCGACTCTAAAGCAAGTTTAAATATCTTTCTGGTTTAAAAAAATTAAAAAAAATTACTATGTTCTAGCCAAGTATTTTAGAACTTATGTAATCTTGAACACAATAATGGTATTAGTATTTGATTAGCTTCATTAATTTTGATTACCTATTATGAATTTATTTTAATTTTTTAATTATTTAGATTACATTACTTAGGCTGTCTTTCTTGCCTTAATTTGGGCCCTGTTTGAAAAAAAGCAGCTTATTTGAAAGTTTATACGTAAGTTCTTGAATTTAGCCCAGTTTTTTTAATAGTTGAAGTATAAAATTTCTAGTTCACCTATCTATTAAAGTTTTATCAGATATTGCTTGTAATTGAATATTTAGTAGGAGAGGATAATGTTCAAATTATAAAAATAATCTAAAAAAAAGAGATTGATAAGAAAATTGAAAAAAAAAAAGTGACCTAGTATTACTTTTTAAGCTCGTTTTTTTCAGTGATATCTAAGTAGTTAAACTACTAGCATAGAAATATTAGTTTATTAGACAGATAGTAACTTCATAAAGACAACAATTGCAATTTTACATTTTATTGATAAGCCCTGTATGTATATTGTATACAATAAGCCCCCAGACTGACTCATGTAAAAGACTGATTAAAATTAAAACTAATTGATTTTATGTGTGTTATTAAGACTAAAACTGGTGACCGCGAAGATGTTTCAAATTATAAATTTGGCCCGCGAGTACTTTTAGCCTGCCGACCCGTGGCTTTACTCATATTGTACAATTTGATACATCTAAATAGGCTGTTTAATTCTGTGTTTTTATATTACTGTTTTAATTTTCCTTTTAAGTGATTTTTTATAATTCTAGTTTTTTACTTCTATAAGTAAAAGCTTTTAAATAGATACAGTTTTTATAACCTTTTAAATATTGTATGAGGGTTAAATTTTGTTTCGTATATAAATTAACTAATGTAAATAATTTGAAGTAACAATAATGAAATAAAATATAACTGACTTGATCTTTTTAAAAAAATTTTAAGATTTTCCATTTTTATTGTCTTGTTCAAAAAAATAATAGCTTCATAATCTACTAGATGTAGCTAAATTTCAAGTGTTCAGCTAAGATCATACTAGTTAAAAGAAGTAATTTTTAGATTTTAACTTTAAAGTTAAGCAGTTTGAGAACGAGTTAAATATGCACTAAGACACTTTTGAAAGAAGGTTCATTTTCAAAATAAAGAATAAAAGGAAAAATAAATAACTAAAAATAAGAAGATATAGAGATTAATAAAAAAAAGAAAAAAAAATACCAACCGATGCTAAGGGTTAGGGGTAACAGTGTAATGCTATTGGCATTTTCTCTTTTCGAGAGAGCTATCTTGTATTTAAAGTAAAATCTTACTTAAAACTAGCTTTTAGTTTTGGCTGCGTAGCAGCAACTTTCAGTCATGGCGGCTTTTCGCTGCTTTTAGTTGTGAATGGTTTCAATCTTGTTTATCGAGTTTAGTTCGCTTTTAGAACACTTTATGAGTTTAGTTTAAACAAACACTTAGTTTTCAGCTACTTTGATTCATGTATTTTAGTCTTTTAAAGAATAAATAACTCGATTCATTGGCCTTATGTTGTATAGTACTTTTATCACCTTTTTGTTTCGCAATTTCATTGTACATACATTCATTATCACAGACTCGAATTACGTTTAACATTAGTATAAGTACTTATTTATTAAACCTCTAGTAAATAGTAACTAAGTCATATTAGTCTATTTATCAAATATACTTTAATCGTTAGCTTGGGGACATCTATTATACAAGTAAAAGCGCACGCTGCGCTATCTACCAGGCCCCTAACATTGTATAAGTAGAACACCCTGCTAGCGATAACAGTGATACTTAAAATAAGTAAGTAAAAGTAAAATAAAAATGTATTTAAAAAAACTAGAAAAAAAAAATAAAAAAACAAAAAAATAGTTACCGACCGAGGGTAACAAGGAAAAAAAAATCTAAAAAAAATTATCGATCAAAAAAAAAAAAAACCAAAAAATTAGTTCTAAAAAAACCCAAAAATACAATTGACCTAGAGTAAGGGGTAATGGTGGTAGTAAAAACAAAATTTAAAAAATTTTCAACCCGTGCAAAAATTTCTTCGTGCAAGTTAGACTCCTACCCAAGCAGTTTAGTTTAAACAATTTTTAAACCATAATTTTTTAGGTACATAACTACTTATATTAAAAATACTTTTTAGATATTATTATTTAAAAAAAAAATTTTTATACTAAAATAAAAGATGATTAAGTTTCATCGATAGATAATACAAAATGCTTTTACATAAAAGAAAAATTGAAATCAAGTTTAATTTTACCATTCAAAAATTTATTTAAAAAAAACTAAACTCATATTCCTAATGAGAAGATTATCTATTTTAGAAGCAACATTTTTATAAAGTTATTAGATAATAAGTTAGATTTTTGTCCTGCTCGTACACATTACACAAAGACCTAATTACATTAAAAATAAAAGGCTAAAGGACAAAATTACGGATTTTAAATCTAAACGGTTATAAAAAAAAATGACATGACTATTTTTTAAACTGTATAGTAAATTTCAATAGCAAGGTATTTTTACGTGTGAACAACCCATTAAAGAATCTTTTAATTTTTGGTATGGTTTTTCAGACCATTTGTTTTTGTCGGCATCGTAACACAAAAGTGCTGTTGTACTTTCATCCATCACAAAAATTTTGTTTCCCATTGAAATAGCAGCGCTACAACTGTTTATAACAGGCGACTTAAGAACAGAAAACTTTTTACAGTTGCTATCATATACTTCACAAGACGAACCGATCACAAACAATTTGCTTCACAAAACAATTAAACTGAGATCTCTTTTTCTCTTTATCATACTTGGCATCATCAGCCATTTTTCGGAAATTAAGTCATACGTTTCGACGGTATTTAAAATATCAAGACTAGTATCTCTTCCACCACAAACTACAATTCTTCCCTCAAAAACGACACTAGCCGCATATTTTCTTGCTTCTAACATTTCAACACTTTTTTGCCAACTGAAACCTTTTGGATTAAATTTAAAGCAGGAACTGGTCGGTAGCTTAAGTCCACCGCCCATAATAAAAATATTGTCTACAAACGCACAAGCACAAAACAAAGTACGACTGTCAGGCATGTTAGCTACAAAACTCCAAGTTTGAGATGCAAGCGAGTACATTTCAACAGACATCACCGGAATGCCATTTCCATTGTCCCACTGAAGCCCCCCAAACACGTAAACTGCTTTTTTAAAATACACTGCTTTGTGATCGTTCCTGCTTTCCATCATCGACGGAAGAACTTTGTCAATTTTAAAGTTTTCCCCTTCAAGCTGGTTGACAACATTGTCAGCTGTTGCCTGCCCATTAATGTTATTCGTGAAACCACAAAACAACCAGTTAAATTCGATATGGTCACAGTATCTATTTGTAAGAAAAGTTTTACATTTTTCTCCCGAAAGTAAGCTATCTTTTTGTTTCAAAACTTTTTTCAACATCGCTATACAGTCGTCGCTTTTAGAAAAAGATAAAGACTTGTTTAAAATAAACAACAAAGCATCCTCTGATAGTAAATGAAGACGGACTTTCATAAGAAGTTCTTTTGCAAACTTGCTGCGTTGTTCACTTTTGTATTGAATCCAGGCGTCGGCGGCATTGAAAACTTCAATTTCTGAATGAACATGTAAGTCGGAACTTTTTAGTATTTCCTCAAAAAAAATGTAGTCTAGTTCTAAGAAGTTAGTATTTTGAACTACTATTTGGAAACAACGTTTTAAATAACTAGAGCTAGCTTCAACTAAACTTCTTAGATTATACACTTTAGCTATTTGATAAAAAGTGGCAACGTTTGCAACAGAAATATTTTTTAGGAAATATTCGCTTGACCGTGTGTTTTCCTCTAGCAAAATCTTGTTCAGTTTTAAAACTTGGACAAAAACATGATTGTCTAGTTTTCTTCTGTCTAAAAATAAATAAAACAATAGTTTTTAGCAAGTATTATTAGTAGTTAGTTTTATAAGTATAAAATGATTATGGTATTCACCTGAAGCTATAAAACCGAATGATTTGTGAGTAAAGAAGTTTTTTAGATAAATTTTATTAATAATCAATTACTAAAATACACATTAAAAATTTATTTGAATTAAAAAATTAAATACACATTTAATTAGTTCAACTTTTATAAGTTTACTAGACACACCAAACTTTTTACAAATACATCAACCTTATTTGTTGTCTTAGTACAAAATAAAACTTAAAACGTATAGATATGTACTAAAGCAGTAAAAAATAATCATAAATAAAAGTACTAAACCTCTTTTTACCGATATAGTTACGTAAGTAACTACTGTATATTTTTGAAATTTTTACTTAGTTTTTAGTCACATTTTAAGTAAAAAACATGTTTATACTTTCGATTTTAGAAAACAAAGATAAATTTTATAAAAACTTTCTAAAAAAAAATTAAAAATCAAATTTAAGCTTTTACAAATATAATACAGCTCGTTGTGTTATTTTAAACAAGCAGTATTATGTTAAACTTCTCACCTGTTCTAGTAAAAACATTTGAAGATTGTAGAGTTATATCAACCAGACTCTTTATGCAGTTTTTCTCACAAAAATTGATAAAATTATACATTCTTGTTAACTATTTGCTTCTTTTATATTTAGCTTGAAAATGATTACTGTAGTTATTTTTGTTATTTTAGTTTCAAATGTTTAAGAAACCAAAACTTAACCTTCAATAAAATAAGAATACTAAAATCTTGGGTGCATCAAATGAATATTTATCAATCTATTTTAAAAACTTAATTTATATCGTAAAATTAGTGTTTTATCTGCATAAAGTCATAGAAACATGCTAAATTAAGTAAAGTATACATAGTTAAATAAAATACTTATTCAAAAAAACTGCTAAACATAGAGGGCTGCAAAAGTAATTGACTTTTTTCGGTGAATATAAAATATAACTAAGAGCTATACATTGTTCAGTAGAACTTGGTTCATTTTTTGCGATATTGGTTTTGTTATTTTTCTGTTTTAACTATTTAGAAATCAATTTAAGTTTAAATGCAACCTTTTTTGCTAAATTTCTGTTCAAAAATTGTCTTATTAGTACTTGATCTTAAATTGAAATAAAAGCTGGCAAATTGAAGTAAATTATTATATAATATAAATAATACTATATTTTATTATTTTCTTTTTATCTGGTTTGGTATTATTCAGTGGCGTCGCGTGGTATTTTAGTTAGGTAGCGCAGAAAAAAAAAACCGAGTTGCCGGTGCTTTAATTGTCCCTACTCGAGCTGTCCCTGCTCGAGTTTTTACTGCTCGAGTTGTTCCTGCTCGATTAGCCTCTGCTCGAGTTACCTTTGCTCGAGTTGTCCCCTGCTCGAGTTGTTCCTGCCCGAGTTGCCTCTGCTCGAGTTGCCTCTGCTCGAATTGCCTCTGCTCGAGTTGCCTCTGCTTGAGTTGCTTTTGCTCGAGTTGCCTCTGCTTAGCTTTGTTTTCATTTTTTGTTTACAATCGCTTGTGGAATGGTACTTAAACCTGTACTGTTTTAGTTAATTTTCGACTTAGCATACTTACCGCACGAGCGTGAACTTAGCTTCAGAGATTTACCGCAAGATATTGATTTTGCGGTGATACTTTAAGAAGTTTTGCTTTTTTGAGTTTATTTGCAGCAGTCAGCTAAGAGCTTGCAGCAGTGTAGTGAGCAAAATGGTCGTTGTTTAAATTGGAGTTTTATAAGAGTTTTTGTTCTAAAAAATAACTAAAACGTTGTAGATACTTAATTTTTTCTTACAAAATTTTAAGGTGGTGCAATTGCGGCAGTGCATCACCCCACGCCCCTGGTATTGTTGTTTCCATTGAAAAATAACATAGTTTATTTAAAATTTCAAAATTGTTTATTTTTTATTACCCATGTGTGTTTTTAGGTCAGTTATGTAAAATACCGAAGGTGATAAAACCAAAAAAGACCTTTATAACTTAATTAATTAATTTATTTTTCCACGCTAGTGCTCTTATAATAGAGAAACTACAAAAAAAAAATTTTATTAACTTTGAATTTACGGACTAAAACAATTGATTTGTTTTCGGAAACATAGTTTAAAAACTGTTAACTTTTATCAAATTTTTTTTTGTTAAAAATAAATAGTTTTAACCTTTTGATTCTTTAAGAATTTTTTTATATTCACTATACTAAGTTTAAGAAAAATGGTAAAAAATTAAATTTATAAATAAATATCTAAGGTATTTAATGTAGCTATCTACTGGCTAACTTTTGACAATGGCTATGAAGAATTTCGAGTAACTATTTAATAGAAAAAAGGTAAAAATAATGGTTGAAAGTAAACAATCTTTATTTTAAAAATATTTAGGCCAAAATAAAACAAAATGCATTTTGATACGATAAATTAAGTTCCTCTCAACTATGTATAAAAATTAGTTTGGGTCTTTAGTAACCATAGAAGTTAATGGCCGCTTGACCTCTTTCAAACCCACTATTACTGTATTGAGAACATATTAAATTCTAATAACCTAATTTTCAAAAATATTTATAAAACTTCATAAAAAAAAAACTATTTAGTATTTTACAATTAAGAATTTATGAATGAAAATACTCTCTTAGACAAAAATATACAAAAAGAAGTTTTGTTTTTTATAAGACTTAATAAAATTAAACAATTGTATATCATTCAAAACTTAGAGCTATATGACTTCCAATTTAACTAATTTA
Organism: Thalia democratica; assembly: GCF_965202585.1. Taxonomy (NCBI): domain Eukaryota; kingdom Metazoa; phylum Chordata; class Thaliacea; order Salpida; family Salpidae; genus Thalia; species Thalia democratica. Next base: position 19,945,790 of record NC_139173.1, on the reverse strand, counting down.
ATACTTTTATCTTTAGTTATAATACTTTAATGAGTTGTTTTAATGCGTTAAGCTTAAAAGTAATATTTTTTGAAATTTTTTTAAAACTTTCACGAACGTTTCATTTTGAAATATTCAGAAATCTAATAAACACATCTTTGAAATATTTTACTAAACCAGTTATTAACTTTAAAAGAATATAAAATAAACCTTAAACTTCTTTAAACCTTATTTGTAATCAATTATTAAAAAAAAACATGTATCTTTAGAAAATAAAAAGCTTTAAATACAATTAAGTAAATTTAGAATATTTTAATTTTGGTAATTAATTTTTAGTCACCTAAGTAACTCAAAGAAACAAAAGTAATTAACTTTAGGAAATTAAACTACTTAACTTTTGATTAGTTATAAACTATCAAAATTTATTTTTTTGTATAAACAACTTAGTTTTCACTTTGAGTTTGTTGTGTTTATATAAATAAAAATTAGTTGAACTTATATTGCTTTTTTAAAATTTACAGAACTCTGTTGTAAACATTTAATGGGGACAGTTCAGATCTACACGAAGACAATTTTGCACAAAGAAACTTTACCATGAAGGATCATTATTGCACGAGATTAAAAAACTGATTAAATAATTGAAAAAAAAAAAAAAAAAATTATAGAAAAACAAAAAATAAGTTACTGACCAAAGGTAAGGGTTAGAGGTAACAAAGATAGAAAAAGAAAATAAAGCATAACTAATAAATTTACTTTGTAACTTATAGATGTAGGTTACTTAAGTACTTAACTTATAAGGTCATTGAATGGTTACAATATGTAACACACCAACAAAAAAAACATAATTGAATTTTAAGTTAAATTATACTAAATGCTGATATTAAATATTACTTTGGCTACACTAAAAACTAAACATGACAATGAATAAACATATTGTATTAAAGAACAGATACAAACACAAATGAATATATAAACAACACCATACTTTTGTAAACACTTTCAATGTAGTCAAAACTTCAACACAAAAATTAAATCTATCAGGAATTTGCTATAATGATGTATAAAACATTATTATATTTTACTACTAAGAATTTAAATCAAAAAAACTGCATTCAAGAAATAATCAGGGTTGCCACTTTTTTATTCAAAATTTTCCCAGGTTTTCCACATTTCTTCCATGTTTTTAAAAGTAGACATTTTTGGTCTGTTTTTAGTTTAAAGTTAAGTTTAAGGTAAGAAACTGTGTTAAACAATATAAAAACTTTAAAAAATAATGTAAAGCTACTTTAGTTATATTTTTTACTAAAAAAAATTTTTGATGATGACAAATTAATTTTAATTATATAATAGAATTTTTGAGTCAAATCAAAATTTTACTACTGAACATGTGAAAATTGTTAAAATTCCAGGTTTTTCCAGGGTTTATTTCAAACTTCTTAAGTTCCAGGTTTTTCCAGTTTTTTTTGCCTAAATTGTCAAATTCCAAGTTTTTCAAGGTTTTTCCAGGTAAATTGGCAACCCTAAATAATTTTGTTTAAAAAAAAAAACTTTACAATAAACAACAAATAACTTGTCTACATGTTAGCAGAAGCAAGGTGGTCTTGAATGATTATTGCTCCAACTGATGTGTATTTATATTTAACTATAGTTTACAAACTTGCATCAGTAAATCATGTGACCTTACGAGCTTTCTCTTTAACGCTTGGATGAACAAAAACTTTAACTCAAAAGTTTCCATTAAATTTAAACCTTTATTAAATTCAGTTTGAATCCTGTTACACTTCACCTTCTTAGATTTTTGATAAAAAAACTTAAAACTCTAATTCTTCTCTGCTTTTTTGTTAGACTATACTATTTGAAAACTATACAGTATCCTTCCTTTAAAAACAAATAAAACAAGGGAACGGGTCTAAATTGCACAAAGATAAAATTGCACGAAGATAAAATTGCACAAGGTTACTAAACTGGACGAGGGGACTAAATTGCAGAGAACAAAATTGCACGAAGCCAAACTTGCACAAAGCCAAGTTTGCACGAGGAAACAAAATTGCACGAAGACGATTGTGCACCAAAGGTCAATTTTGCACAAGTCACATTTTTGCACGATAGTAAAATACAGAAAAAAATCAATAAAAAAAAAACAAAAAAAAAATTAATAAAAAAGAAAAGAAAAAGTTATAGACCGAGGGTAAGGTTTAGGGGTAAGAGTGAAAAATAACTAAAAAAAAACTATAATAAAAAAAATTTAAATTAAAAAAAAGCTACCGACCGAGGGTAAGGGGTAACAGTGATGGTTAAAAAAAATAACCCGAGCAAAATTGTCTGCTCGTGCAAAAGTATCTTCGTGCAGTTTTATCCCCTCGTGCAAAAGTATTTTCGTGGAATTTTGTGCTTTCGTGCAATTTAGACAGCTACCCAAAAACCATATATCAAAACTTAACTTGGTCTCAAAATCTTAACTAGTGTTTAAAAAAAAATAAGGTATATTGGAAAAAAATCACTTAAATATTTGTATAAATGGTGTTTTAGTTCTAAAAAGTTATTTATTTTTAATAAACAAAAAAAGTTAATTTTTTTACCAGAACTTCAAAAATTCACTTTAATTTAAAAAATAATATCAAGTATGTATTACAACCAACTATATAAACTGCAAACTTGAAAAACAGATAAATATTAAAAACACAAAATAATTACTCAAATATCATGCCTATCCCCTACAATACAAATTTTCAAAATTTAGCGTATAACTGGTCTTTGCTGTCTTAGTTACTAAAAAAGTATCTTTTTAATTATGCTATTAAAATATTAGAGACTTACATAAATTTGATATTACACATTTTGATTTCAAATTGTTCACCTGTTTTAGTGACTTATTTGTACTATTGTGAGTAAATTTTCAAAACTCTTGTGAGTTATTTAAACTTATTTTTGTCATTTTTATTTTAACTCTGAGGACTTAATTTTCTCAGTTTAATACTAACTTTGTTGACAAAACTTTGTCAGTTCTTTTGGACTTTGTGAACTAAACTTTGTCAAACTCTTTGTGACTTATTGTGACTTACACTAAGACATTACCCTTTGTGACTAATTTTACTTAAACTTAGTCACCAACTTTCTGTGACTTATTTAGACTAAAACACCTTTTTGGTTTATTATTTGATCTCCCTATGGTACTTTGTCAGGGTTCGTGCGCGAATTTTTAATAATTTAGCCTGATATTATTTCAAAGTAAGGAAAATTTCCTTAGAAGTCACTTTGGGTATCAGGGGTCTTAATTAGTTAATTAATAAAAAAAAACTATTTAGAAAAAAACTACTTTTAAAGAAATAAAAACTTGACAAAGTTATTTCCAGCATCTATCAATAGCTCACCCAGCAACTTGAATATTTTCAACTGATCATTGTAATTACTACTTTAATAAATTGTTATCTTTATCAAATTTTGGGCTTGGTTGCATCTACCACACATCACGCATACACGATAGAAATTTATATCTTAAAACTAAGTTTTAGTCTAGTGAATATCTCTAATAACTTTAAATTAACAAACAGTAAAACATATGAATAAACTGCTTAGAGTTTTAAACTAAAAGGTATTTGATATAAAGCTTCTAAATTAGAAACTACAACAGTTCAACCAACTAAGCTCTGAAAAATATAGCTAAAATAAACAAATTCAAACAAACAGCTAAGTTGTTGAAACCGTTTTTTTATGAATTTACTAAATTATGAAGTATGTATCCTACTCATAACAAAATAATAAAGGTTCTCAAAAGTCTTTTTGAGATTCAACAGAAGGTTTTAAGCATTTGTTATTACAAATACTGAATGATTTTGCCTTTAATAACTAAATTTATATTCATAAATAAACTGAAACCTTAATAAGATTTACTCAAGAAAAATTATTTACAATTGTTTTTTGATTCAGAAGTTTTCAAGCACTAGAAATGACGTAAACTGATATTCTAAAACTTTAAAGAAAAAACTGGAAAAAACTGATGTTTTACAATTTTTTTCAAAAAAAAAAGATTTAGCCTGATGCACACAAACACTAATTTATTTAATATGACCCTCTATTGCCTGTTGATTTCATAACACTCTATTTTTTCTAGTAATGGTTAAACTTAAAAGGCTTTAAAATGGAGTAGAAAGCATTGTAAGTATTGCTTCGAAAAAATTAAATGCAAGATTTACTGTAAAATTTCTCTAAATCTAAATTGTTAAATAAAATGCACTATGAAATGAAAACGACAACGATATTAGATTGTGAGATAAAAATAGAATTAATACTGCGTTAAAAATAAAAGGTAATATACTAGTAAAATTTGTTTTAGTAACTCACTGTGTTAGTCTTATTTAACTGTTACCTAAAAGACTAGTGACTCTTAACCTGAAGAACGCCTCTTGTAACTAGTAGGTGCAGGTTACTTAAGTATTTAATTTACAAGGTTTCTTGAATGGTTACAATTTATAATATACCTACAGAAAAAAACTAAATTTAATTCAAAGTTTAATTATACTGAATGCTGATATCAAATAATACAAAGGGCTACGCTAAAAACCAGTCCTGACAATGAATAAACATATTGTGTTATAGAACAAATATAAACACAAATGAATATATTAAAATTATCATACTTTAGTAAATGTGTTAGTAAATGAGGTCAAATTTTTTACATAAGAATTAAATCTAACACGAATATGCTCAAATGAAGCATAAAAAATATTATTACATTTTACTATTTACAATTTAAATCAAAAAACTGCGTATGAGAAATAATGTTGTTTTGCAAAGAACTTCACAAAAACAACAAATAGTGCAAATGTATACATTTTAGCAGCAGCAAGGTAGTCCAGAATGAATATCTTTACCAACTGATGTGTACTTATATATGGCTATAGTTTGCTAACTTGCATCAGTGAATCATGTGACCTTGCGAGCTTTTTCTTTAACGCTTGGATTAACAAAAACTTTAACTCAAAACTTTCCATTAAATTTAAACAGTTATCAGATGCAGTTTGATATCCTGTTACAATTTCAAGATTATACCGGGTTTTTATCAAAATTAACGCTGTTGTTCATCGTAAAATGGTAAAGTTTGTCTCAAAACTGTAAGATGAGCTTTTCATGTAACGTAGCGTTTTTGCTTGGATTCAGTTCTTATCTTGTTTATGTATTTACTGTACTTATATCTTAACAAAGTAAAAAAAAAGCTCATGAAACTATCGAAGAAGAAATAGTACTTTTTAATGGCTCAAAATACTTAAGAGGTGGCATAGGGAAGAGAACGCTAAGTTTGCCAAAAAAAGTTACTGCAACAGAAACATAACTAAATGTCTCGCGTATGGGTAGAACGAGTGGAGAAAAATTTTAATGTCCAAAATTAACAACTTCGTGTAAACAGTTTTGACAGTAGTAAAAAGCCGCTGGCTAAATTGCTGTTCGGTGACCAAACTTTAGTGTTAGGTTACATAGTGGAATACACATTATATTTTTTTAGCAACTCAAACCGAACTTTGTTTTGTTTAACGCAAACACTACAAAATGCAAGTATAAAAGAAAGCATAAAACTTAAAATTATTGCAGAGAATAGGGTTTAAAGTATAATAAGTCTTTGTGAGAAATTTTTTAAGTAAAGTTGTTTTGAACACTTTTTGTTTAAGACTTGAAGTAACAAAACTCTTACCTAACTGTTTATTATTTGTTTAAAATATTTATATTTTAAAGCTCAAAAAGAAACAATTTTTTATGGTATATATTTAATAACTAATATTCTCTACTTACTGTTTTGTTACTTACTTTTGTGAGAAAATAAACAGTTTAATTGTAGGTGTATGTGATAAACTTTAACAACTAATATTAAAAGACTTATATAAAAACATATTTAATATTTTCTACAGTTACTTAACTTAAGGAAATTTGTTTTAAAATAAATAAATTCTAATTATTCTGCAAAACTCTTGATTAAACTTTTGATGAAATAATCTGTGGTCATAAAATAATACCTACTAATGCTTTTTAAAATATACTAACAATTATTTAAAACTTGACATTTTTAACAATAAACTATACTAGTACTGTACTTAACTTAATAATCTAAATAAGCATAAATTGTTAAAAAACAATGTAAAGAAATAAAATTAAAATTAAACTTCGTTGTACTTGATTTTGCTGTTGTTCAAAACGATTATTTAGTTTCGTTAATTTCGATTGAATATGGAAAAAAAATGAAGTAAAATATTATTTGAACAAAACAATAAGTAAAATATATCTTTTAAAAATCAAAGTGTTTAAGGTCCTCTTTAGTCTAGTATAAATATCCAAAATATAGGAAATAGAATGAATTTGTAAAATGCAACATAAATCAGAAGTATTATACTTTAATTTTGCAAAATTTGCTTTATTAAAAAAACAAATAATTTTAATAACTGTAAAAGATATTTCAAAAATATCATTGATCATTCAATAAAAATGGTTCGTATTTATATTATTCAAAATACTCAAAAGTTTATGCCCATCTAATAAATCTTTAACTTTTGTATTTTTATACTTAAAGTATCATTATAATAATTTTTTAAATATCAACAAAAAATGTATTAGCAATTTTTTTCAGAAAGTTTAATTTAAAACAAAAAAATACTTTTAGCTATATAAATAAGCTTTAGTTTTATAAGATGATTCTTAAGTTCTGTTTTACTTAGACAAATCTATTAACATATATTAGATTTTTTATTATTTGAAAGGGTTTTATGAACTTTACTTTATTTTTTTGAACAAGTTGCTGGTATATTTTTTGTTTTCTACAGAACTGATTATGTTTATTTTCAGTAAACGAAAGATCTTTTCAAAGTGTTTTGTAAAAGACTGTGACAGTGGTTTTTTAATGGTACCTAATTATTTTTTATTTTTATTCAATTAAAATGTTATAAAAAGATAATAATTTCTATTCTGCTACAGCCTAATTTTTTGGTTCTATAAAAAGTTCAAAAATAAAAGAAAAAATTGTCAGGAAATTTTAAACAAAAAATGTGTCTAAAACTTTTTAAAATCAGATTAATATACGTGCATGAAGTACTAGTTTACATATAACGTATCATTTTGATGTACAACAGACTTCTATTGTCCAACAAATAAATTGTATAAAAATTTTATAGTGTCAACTTTTGTTTGAAACTTAAAATAATTTGAGCTAGCTTATTCTATTCTAATCTAAAAAGCCTTAGATAATATGTTAATAAACTAAATTCGTGCTCATTCACTTAATTTCTGGACATGACGTTAAGCTGTATCCAAGTGGTGAGCGACTCGATATACGTTAGGTTTTTCGTAAACCAGGTCTTATGACCAATTAATATAAATTGTTTTTTGGTTTAATAAACAGTAATCAGTGGTATTTTACTTGTAGCGTGGTATCTTGGTCAGGGGGTGCGCAAATTTTTTTCTCAAAAATTCACCTAAATTAAAACTTTTGTAATTAGCTATAAAAAGGTCTTTTTATAAGTAATATAACTGAAATAAATTCATTAAGTAAAATAAGTTCGAAGTAATTGTTTTAAAAAATATTATATATATCAAAATAACCAATTAAAAAAAGTATAAATTTCATTAGAATTACTTATACTTGCACAAATGTAGATTTACTAAACGAAAATTGTTTTTATTACTTACAGTAAATTTTATATCTTTAAAAATGAATATATTCAATAAAACGAAAGTATCTGTTTTATTTACGAAAAAAATACCAATCTTTTTAATATAAAATACAACAGTGATAACAACACCTCATTGCTTATAATTTAAATTAAGTTACACATAGGTTAAAATAGACCAACTTTATAATTGTTATTACAGTTTATTACAACTTTGTAAAATTATTAAAAGTATACTTTTTAAATTTAATTCATCTGATTGTATTTGTTTAAAATACAAATCACAAACAAAGTTTATTTCTCATAGGCCGACACGCTTTTTCTTGTATGTTTACAAAAATAAAGTTCAAAGAACTAGCATTAGTCTTAACATTTATTGTAGCATAAAAAAACTTGTAAAATTGTATAAATTTCCTATAAGGGTGACGTAATTTTGTATTTTTTTTGTAGAAAAATTTGCCATAAGGTTTAACTACGGCGGTGTACTAATTAGTTGCGTACTTTTTGAGTCATAATTATTATGAAGTTAATGAAGTTATTAAATTTTTCCTTATGGAGTTTTTCATCAACATCGGTGCGCACTTTCGTTTGCATATATTGGGTAGTTTTCCTAATTTGTCACTAATTGGTATTAAAAATTTCGTATAACTTTTTGAATACTAGATAAACATAGTTGAAAAAAAGCAAATTAAGCAGATAAAATAAACAATAAACGATAAAAATATTACATTCTTTTTTTTTTCTTTTCTTTTTTTGGAGGGAACGCATGCGCCAGTGTCCTTCCCCACGCTACGCCCCTAGTAATAATAGCACAAAATAAATTAAAAACACATAAATTTTAATATAAAAAGATGTGATTAGCTGTCACAAGTAAAAACTATTTGAAATATTGCTTTAGATTTGTCTAATAAATAATAAAGTGTTTGTCAGCAATGATTGACATAAAAATGGTATTCATACATTTCATAAGTACTAGTACTCAGACTGAAATTTAAGTCTAAAAAATTGCTCTACTAATGATGATATTTTATCTAACCTATGTTGTTTTATGGTACTTATTTATGATTTTATTGTCCTGAACATGACTTTAAACAATATTAACAACTTGATGGTGTACGACTTGATAACCGAAAGGTTTTTTCGTAGGCAAGGTCAAATTATTTTTAGCAACTATTTGTAGTTCAATAAATTAATATACTAAATGTGAAATTTGTTATTTCACTAAGAAATTTTTGTATTCAAAAAAAAGTTAACAGGAAAATATTAAGTACTTATTAATTGGTATAGATATAATGTAAATGTATGAATAGATTTAGGGACAACGCATTGGATGATGAGCTCATACGGGACGCAGAGCAATTTAAACAAAATAAAGTTGTATTGTTTTGTATTTAAAAAAATGAACTCTATGTTATAAATGATGATAGACAAGTGGAACTTTAAAGTAATAGACATAAATGTATTGAAGAAAGTTTTTGTTGCTCTACTCACCCTATGAACTTATCACGCGCTAACAGGTGTATTAATGAAAATTGTGATAAAAACAAGTAAAACTTGTGCATTAATTTAAGGTTTGTCACTTCAGATTTATTTGAAAAGTACTATTTGATAATTAGTTCGAATGTTGTGTATTTTGATTTTCTTGCTTAAAACTTTAGACTTATTAACTGTTTTTTATCAGTTTTCCTTTGTAACATATTTTACAACAGGGTTACCTTAAGTTAGCGAATACCCTAAAGGGGATTTTGGAAATCTTTAGCAGAAAAGTAAACGGGCAACTAGCTAGTCGAGTAAGAATATATTTAAACTTCTACCTGGTGAGCAATTATTAAAAGGAGTTTGAGATGACCTTTTTTTAATAGAAATGTATCTCGTTTGAGTAAAACATTCCTACTTAATTTTGGAATCGAGGTCTTATCTTTCCGATTCTAAATATAGTTTGATGATTCTAGAGTTTAAAAAATATTCTGTCAAGTTAAAAAAAACATTATGTTAACAAATGATAGTTTATAATTCCGGTATCGTTTTTTGCATGTATTTTCCTATAGATCCAATGTAAATATTTTTTAATTTTAGATATTATAGTACAAAAACAAATTTACTTCCGATTATAGGATATGTATATTGTTTACTGAACGACAAAAAACGCTCAAAAAGTTTGGTGCTCGGAAAAACCTTTCGGTTATTGAATACGGTAACTAAATAATTCTAAAGTATATTAATATTCACAACTATTTAACGTACCCCTAAGAAAAAATATTATTAAACTTAACTTTAATAATAGTTTTTGTACTAAGATAACTTGAAAAATGTTTCACCACATTTGATGTGTTTAGTTAATTATACAGTTAAGGTAAGTACATACACTGCACTCTGTTCTAATTTAAATAATTTGTAATTAACGAGTTTTGTATCCTAGCTTTTTTTTTTCTTGAATGCTTATAATTTCTTTTCTAGAATAATACATTTAAAATTGAAATGAAAGCTATAAATTATATTTATCAAATATCTTTTAAAAGTATCAATTATAATTAAGAACAAAAAAAAAAGACAAATAACTTTGTTTCTGCATTATAGAATTCAACTGTTTAATCAAAAAACCATAGAGTTTTTTTACAAGCTACATTTAATAAAAACATAATATTTATTGATATTATAAAAGACTTTAAAAAGTAAACATTGTGATTAAGAAACATTTAGTACAGAATATTAAAATCAACACAAAATAATATAAAAGTAATATTAACATTTAGTAAATCTACAACTTAACTTGAAATAATAAAACAGTTCTTACTATTTTCGAACTAGTTCCATTCAATCAAAAGTTATAAACGTTGTTTTTGGAAGTTGATTACTTTTACAACTATTTAATATTTTGGATTTCAATTTATCTAAGACTTTTTTTAAAACTTCTGTATTCAATAAGCTATATGGCTTGAAAAATTTTAAAAGTTTTAAGTATATTATAAGATACTAGACCAAATTTTTTTTTCTAAAATCTAAATTACACGTTACATTGTTTTAAAAAACCTAATCCTATATTACTATTAAAAAAGATACAGATGAACACTTACTTTTCTTTTTTCTGTTATGATAGTATTATTAGATTAATTTTCGATATTTTTTAACTTTTTAATACTGTACAGTGCTCGGCAAATTAAAGCAAGGGTTACTTTAGAATCTTAATTGAACTTGTTTTTATAAGTTTAGTTTGAAAGTCACCGGAATGGGATCTATTTTAACAATTTTATAAAGACATTAAACCAGTTTAACTATATAAATTCCCTCAATGACTCTTACTTTCAAAAAAAAAGTTAACATGCTTTATCAAAATAACAACTTAAAGAAGCATGTTCAAAAAACTAAATAAGTATGATTTCAATAAATGAAACAATAATCAAAATATTATAGAATCTAAATTTAATTTAGTGATTTTTCTGTGTTTAGTTACAATTGGTATTAAAAGTTAAGGTAAAAGATTTACATTTAGAAGAAGATATTTCAAAAACAAGCCTTAGAGTCAAAAAACTGAAAAAAAAAACTCATCTATTGCTCATGGTATAGAACTTCTGCAAATACTTTAAAATTATTTTTTTAGTCTTACTTAAATTAACTGCTAGTTTGAAATTTGCTAAGACCATCTTATAACTGGTAAAACTTAAAGTATAACAAACAGAATAACTTTAAAAACATAAAGCTATTAAAATAACTGATAGATATTAGAAACTGTTTTATTTAAAACGTTGTAAAAAAAGATTAAGTGGTGTAAAATGTTCTAAGAAATACTTAAACTAAAGTCATCTGTTATGACCTGGACAATGACGTTAATCTGTATCCAAATGGTGTACAACTCGTAAATTTAGCCCGCTGACTGTAAACGTTGCTAACCTCTGATTAAAAGTTTTTTTGGTTTTAATTTACAAAGTGTATAGACAAATTTTACATTTATCATATTTTATTTATATAAAAGAAACGCAACAATATTTTCTAATTTCCGTTTATAACTATTACTAACTATTACAAAAAAATTATTTTTGATATCTATCTAGTTTATGATTTTTTTTTGTTTTATTCAGAAACATTTTGTTTATGTATATTGTATAATATTTTTTTCGGGTCTATACTTACATATTGCTTTTTAAAGCTATCTAATTTAACTTTTTTCTACATTGAAAAGTCTGTCTTTTTTAAATTCTAACTGTTTTTGTACATAGTTTGATTTTAAAACTCTATAAAATAAGAGTAATTAGTTTACAAAACTTGATAAAAAATATTTCTATAGAAATAACTATCTTTTAAATTTACAAAGCTAATTTGTTTTTTTATCAAAAAGAGATCTGTGCATTTAATAACTTATTACTAATCAAGTTTTTTTTAAACTTAAAAAATATCTTTCATAATTATACAAATAGCTATCTAAATTTTTATTGCGTTATATTAGTTTGCTGCGTTAGAGGTTAGACTTCAGGTTTTCATATTTTTGGTTTTCAGGTTTTCTTCTCTTTATAACTTCTCGTTATCTAGTAACGTTTAAACAGGCGACCTAAAAAATAGTTAATACCAATAATTGATTTGTTTCTGTATTAAAAATTTTCATTCAAGTTTATTTGTTTACTTAAAATTAACAACTTACATGGTCAAACATAATAAGATGTTTTTCATTTGTAAAGCTATATGTTAAGCTTATAAATGAAAACTTTAAATAAATTTGAAAAAGTTTAAAAAATAATTTAAATAAAAGACAAAAACTACTTTGAACAAAACGTAAAAAGCAACAAACTAAACTTGTAAAAAGCCTGCCTTTTTAATTTTAGCCTATTCAAAGTTTTTAATGGTACAACTTTTATTTATTTGTAAAAAAAACAACAAACCAAATATAAGCAAAAAACCGTAAACACTTGCAAATTGTACAAAATCTCAAAATAAAGCTTAAACTAATGATAAGCAGTATACGCATAAAAAAAATTAATTACCGTAAAATTACAAGCTTTTTTTTAAGTTTCTCTAATTCAATCTTTACTGTTTTGGTTTCGATCAAGTTTAGATTTCTCTAAATTACATATTATGTTTTTTTTTCAAGAGTAAGTACTAAATAAATAAATGAATATATGAATAAGTAACTTGGATGTAAAAAATAAGTGTTTAGACAAAAAGTTCACACTTAAAGGATGATATATCAAAATTAAACTTCTCCTTTTTAAACACCTTTAAGGATTTTTCCAAGTTTAACAGAGTCTTGATACAATAAATAAAACTGTAATGAAATCAATATTTCATTTCATAATTTAAAACCTTCTAAATAAATATGAAATTTTTGTAACAATAAAAACATTCAATAAGCTTTCGTAAAACGATTTTCTTAATTACCAAAACAATATTGTTTATTCAAATGAGTTAATTTCATTTCAATGCTTATATATTTGCGTTTGTCTTTCAAATACGCGTTAGTTGGTTACTTAGTTATTTCGCATTAAGCTGCTTTGAGTTTTCAAGTTACACTGATCAATTGAATTCGAGGTTTCATTCACTAGTTTCGAGAATCAGAAAAACGTCTACATCGTTAGTATTTGTTAAACTTTAAAGTTGTTAATACTTTTTATAGATTTTATTCGTGTCGTGATTTAATAGTTTCTTTCTTGATAATTATTAATTAATTACTTTAAGTAAAGTAAATTCCATTTATTAAAAGTTTTTTTTATTCATAACTTATGAATAAGTTTTGTAAATTTATTACTGTAAGCTGCTCGTAACCGTAAGTAAAGCAGTCAGTTTAGTAAGTTACTGGAATACCACGTAGTTAAGACATAAACATAACAAGCATTAAAATATACTCTTTTTATTTAAACAACAAATTAAGAAACAAAGAAAAAAACTGTTGTTTGCTTATAAACTTTTATAAAAATAAAGCTTATTTAATTGAAAATAAAAACAAACAGTTTTTGATCCTTTAAAAATTTAAATTTAAGTAAAATTTTGAATCATGAACTGGTCACACAAAGTTGTTACTTAAGTTTATGTAGACCTGGCAATTAACTGACTTAACGCGTTATAACAATATCGATGACGGTTACTTAAGCTAATGTTTAGAGTTGACTTAGCTAAATAACTTAGCTATGTCGGTTTATCAAACGCAAATTAAACTTATACTATCATTTAAACTTAGCCTATTTAAGTAGTAAGATTGTGAGAATGCCTAAACTACTTATATGGAAATCGAGAATCAAAAACAAAATATGTATTTACAATAAACAAATGTACGACAAAACAAAATACAACAAACCGCTAAAAATGACACCAAATAAACTATTTTGGCTCAAATGCTAAAGTGAAAAACATTTATCTTTATCAACGGAATGGCCGTTCGTGCCAAGCAACAACTCAAAACGTAAGCGATTAAAGAGCTCAGCAACTAAGCAACCATCTCTCCCGGTTTCGAGCGTAGCTCGAAATTTAAAGTAATTTTTAGTGAAAAGAAAGAAAGCCACTTTTGACTGCGAAAATGCCAAAAGCAAAATATCTGAAATTGAAAGAGTTGTTTAAATTTTTTAAAAGTCAATAAATATATGAATTTGAATAAATCTTAGTTTTTTAATAAATTTTTAATCTAATCATTTATTACTTACATTAAGAAATAATTGAATTAAACTATTCCTCGAACAAAAATTTAGACCGCCAAAAGATTAATTTGTTTATACTTAATTATAGCAGGCAACTAGTATAAGAAACTTTCTAAACAAAGCTTAAGTAACTAAGAAATCGAGTCGTGAAAAATGTGAAGTGTATTTTTAGAGTGTTAAAATTTAACTTAAATTTTATGTCGAGATTTTGCTGATACTAAATAAATTGTCTGAATTTGTTAAACTTAATTTCATTTTGTTTTTAGCAACAATGTTATGTTCGAACTTTAAACTATAATCTTTACAGTTGTATTACAATAATCTTTGTAATTGCTCGTAAGAAACTTAATTGGCATGCTTATGGTTGTTGTAAATCTCAGCATACTTATAAAAAGTAATTTTTTAATAAGGTCATTCAGGCTATTAAAAATCTTATCCGGTATTTAATCTCTAAAAAACATTTTGTTAAAATTTTTCTCAGAATATCTATGTTTAAAAAATAAAGTACAAAGTTCACTAGCTATATATATATATTTTGCTAAAAAAGAAGTTAAAACTTTTGAAACGCATGTATTTGCTGTTTTGTAAACTATCTCGTGACAAATACGAAATGTTTTTTAAACATGCTTAAAATTTTGTATAAATTTACTACGTCTCAACTGACGCTATAAATGTTTTTAAGCTTCTTGAAAACATACCGGACATTAAAGTTTAAGAAAATAAATTGACTAATTAACAAATAAAGTATTTTTGCTAATTGATAGCAAATAACTTTTAACTTCTTTTTTATGTTTTTACTTGTTGTTAATTTAATTCAAGTAGCTTTACGTACACTCTAATTTCACTTTCGCACGAAAAACGAAAAATAACGGCTCGAGAAACGGAAGGCACAAACGGTTCGGCGAAGGAGAGGATCTGATCGTACAATCAGCGAGGAGCATGTACGGTGGCCGAGGTGGAGAACAGATGAGGCGACCGAGGTCTATGGACTAGGTGGAGCGAGTACTAGCGGATAACTTCTAAACTTCCTACATTTTTTCGTCATTTAAAAAATGGTTCAAATTTTTATGTAATTTGTATGTTGTCAGCTGAATTTGTAGAACTTTCTAAGTAAAAAAATACTTTTTTACAACTAAGCAGATCAAAATCGACGACAGTCAGCGGTCCTTTTTGATTCATTTTGCTATACAGGAAGTTTATTTTTACAAGTGTTAATGAATAAAAGTCAATGATTTTTCGAAAACCTAGGCATAAATATTAAATGTACCGCTATGACGGTAATTGTCAACTTATTTCTTTCCTTCTCTCCTCTCAACATTACTACAAATTTAACAAACGCGCTTGAACGTGGTTGTTTTAGTTGCTTTGAGTTTTGTTGCGCTAACAGCCGCCGCGATGTATTTATGTCAGTATTGTCTTTTTATAGAGTTACGTATTTCCCATCATTACGCTAATAACGATGGCGACTGTTTTTTATCTTGACTTTTAAGTAAAAGAAGTTGATTTAGTGTTATTTTTAGTTATTTGTTGTAATTTTTGTACATTTATTCATTGTTAAATACAATTTAGTTTCTAGACTCGATTTCTATATATAAATAGTTTAAGCATTCTTACATTCTTATTACTTTGACGTCAGCAGATACTGATGGCTCAGTATCTGCAAGACCCGTTAACTTATTTTTTTTTGTCTTAAGCCCTTCTTAGTCTTAATCATTCTAATGGTATAGTAATCACTTAAATAGTAGCTTAAATTAAAAACAACCAGTTATAAGTTACACAGCACAGTTTAATAAACAATATTTAATAACAAATGTGATTTAAAAAATACGTATTAACTCAAGTAAAATTATACAAAAAATTGATAAAGCTAAAGAATAATTCAATAATTTTTTTAATAAGCAACAAAGTTTAATCTATAATTTGGTACTTCTTTTAAAGCAACAAGTTTACAAAAGTTCAAACACTCAACTGCAATCCACTCAGAGTTCCAATTCAATAAGGTAAATTCGCTGTCATCCACCAGAGTTCATCAATAACTGCCCGTTGCTACAACAAGAATAGCATTTTGTATTAAAAATTCGTCGTTAAGCAAACGTCTTAGTGGTTTAATAAATTTAAACTTGTCAGTGTTTACAACTAGTTATTTTGTAAACTTGTTAACTATTATCACAACTAGGGACACATAGCGATTACATTTTCCTTTCTTTTTACCCTTTTTTGGCATTCTTGGCCAGGCTTCAATGATAAGCCTCAAGGTCATGAGTAGACAGGAAAGAAAAATCACACATACTGGTTTGCTAAACAACTACTGACGTAACTCATTAAACTGCTTCTTTTCTCTTGCAGCTGAAACAGGTTGCCCGCCTGCAACTCGTCACACTTCTCTAGACACTACTGGTGATTTCCAAAATGTCACGAATCCATGACTTGTCAGTTTTTTTTTAGTACCAAATTAAAAATTAACCACTTTTGAAGATATTAAAAAAAAGAAAAAAAATTAAAAAGGAGAGAAAATCTTGTATTAAATTTGTACAGGTATTTTAACCAAAAATAATATTTTAATTGCAAGAACTAAAAAAAAAAGTCAACTACTAATAAATTATTAAATAAACTAGTTACCAAAGAAATAAATAAAAAGAAAATAAAATTATAACCAGTTGTTTTCCATTCACTACCCTTATATATACAAAAACGCTTAAAAGCAGTAAAAAAAAGATACTTACGCCGAATGAACGCTTAGAATTCATCCGAGCTAGATGCTTCGGCATAACTTATGGGGACTTTTCGTTCCCTTAAATTGTATGTTATAGTTTCCTCACAAGTTTTAACTCTGTGAACATACGATTTCATGTTCCTTATAGAAACCTTTACCAACCCAGAATTCTTTTGAATAATCATACTTTGCTCTGAACAAGAAAGCACTTTATATGGACCATGGTAGAGTGTGCTAAGTTTCCGCTTATTTTGTCTCCTAAGCCAAACCCATTCGCAGTCGAAAATCCCTGGTTCATAGTATGATTTATTATTGTGGCGCTTAAATTGCCTACCGATTTTAGCCATCATATTCAAAAATACTTTAGTTTCTAGAGTGTTGGGTGTGGTAATAACGTCAGTACCCTCAATTTTGTCGAACATTACTCTCCCCGAGAGATTCTGGGCCGTCCCGATAGCATATTGAGCTGGGGTATAAGGTTAACCTTCAACGAAGGTATTGTTTAAAGCTGTCTTTATCAGAGGCAAATGCAAAGCCCAATTTGTCTTATCAGATAACGCGCGAAGTGCAACATTGATAGTTTTATGTTGCCTCTCAATGAAACCGTTAGATTGAGGGCTGTATGGGGATACCAAACGATGATCTATTCCTAACTGCTCGAACGCTTCGGTTAACGCGGTGTTAACAAATTCACGACCGTTATCGGAAACAACTACTTGAGGGACCCCAAATGGACCTACCCATCATTGAAAAAAAGCATTCCTGACAGTCAAAGCTTTCTTATCTGTGATCGGCATAGTTACAAGAAACCCTGTGACTCGGTCTTTGGCAGTTAAAATATACTTATTATTACAAGATGACTCATTTAAAGGACCGACAAGATCTATGTGAACGAACTGGAATCGTTCCGTATTGTCTGGAAAAAAACCAATTTTTGGACGATTATATCTTGTTACTTTGGTCGCTTGACATACCACACAGCTTTTGACCCAATGAGTCACATCTTTTATCAATGTAGGCCAGTAATAGTCTTTTGCATTAGACTCGATTGTTTTATCAATACCCAGGTGCAACCTATTATGGGCCACATTAAATGCTGTTAGGCGCATAGATTCGGGCAGAATGATGCGCTTATTATTTTCGTCTACCACTACCGCTAAATTTTCTGGTTGTAAATATTCGACCGTTTTCTTCATTTTACGTGCGGTATCTACTAGCCCCGGTTCATTACATTGCAAGACCGCAATAACTTCCCTATTTATCATATTAAAGCTGGTCGTATTTTCCCCGATCACTTTATTTAACGGACTACCTAAAATTTCCTCTTCACCGTCTAAATCACCGTAATCAGACTCGCTGTCTTCAGCCTCTGACTCAGACGTATAAACAAAGTCCGAATCCTGGTTATACGCACGAACATGCATTTCCGACTGTGGGGGTCGGCTTAAACTATCTGCTACTACATTATCATGGCCATCTATATGCCTTACTATTGGATTAAAGTCCTTGATTGCGCATATCCAACGTTGTTCCGCTGGAGAATGATTACCCATTTCGTTTTTAATGGCCCTTTCTACTGATTTACTATCAGTACGTATTATTAAGGATCTCCCCAATATTCTGCTTTGAAAGTGCTTAAGAGACAAATACACCCCGCGAAGTTCCCTATAAAAAGTAGAACGTACTTGCTTAAATGGAGGGAGCTTCTTTGAAAAAAACGCAAGCGGTTGCATTCCCCCATTTCTCCCTTCTTGTTCCAGAACTGCGCCAACGTGGCTGTCGGAAGCGTCCGTGAAGAGAACTAGGGGTTTTGTGTGGTCTTCATAGCTTATTGTTGCTGCTTTAATTAACAGAGCTATTGTGTCATGATAAGCTTTGATTTGACCATCAGTAAGTTTAATAATTGCCCTATTTCTTGCCTTAGATCCCCCCGAAATTTCATTAAGCGGTGCCATTACTTCGGCCAAGTTTGGTATGAATCGATGATAGTAATTAATCATACCAATTACCCTTTTTAACTTTTTGCGCGTGTTTGGTATGGGTAATTTTTTATAGCTTCTACCTTAGATTCCATAACATCAACCCCGTCAACACCTACTGTATGACCTAAAAAATCTACCTTAGTTCTAGCAAAAGAACATTTTGCTTTATTTAAAAATAAACCGTTTGTCGATAATCTTTCTAAAACCTGTTTTAAATGTGATATGTGACTGTCCGCGGAATCTGAAAACACAAGAATATCATCTAAATATACAAAAGTGAAAGCCCCACAAGAGGACAAGATACTGTCCATAAATTGCTGAAAACGTGTTGGCGCATTCCGCAACCCGAAAGAAGTCACCTTAGGGACGAATACCCTGGAATTAGTTATGATAGCAGCATATTTTCGTGAGTTTGGATGAAGAGGTAAGCTATAGTAAGCTTCTTTAAGATCTAACGTGCTGAAAAAACGGGTACCTCCCGGAATTCTTTCAGAGAGCGTATCTATGCGCGGTAGCGGGTATGAAAATGGGCGTGTGTGGGCATTCAAAACTGTATAATCAACACAAATACGCAAATCACCATCTTTTTTGGGCACTACCGTGATTGGTGATGCACACATGTTGGCATCCCCCTTTACAACAGCACCTCTCGCAATTAGGTCTGAATAATTTTTATCTACCTTTTGTTGACAAGTTAAATTACATCTTCGCGCCTTAATCATTCGCGGTTTATAATTGTCAACTGTAATTTCTAGAAAGTGGTTGTTTTTTTCTTGGAGCTGTATAATCAGTAGTTTTTGTAAGCTCAGGGTAATTCAACAGTAGTGTTTCACACTTTGTCTCTAACGTAGTTATGTTATTACTATCCCTAACTTCCCCGTATTAATTGACACAACTACCGACGCAGGCAAGTCAGCGGCCCTAAACAGTTTAGTCGTTTTGTTAGACAATTGATGCGTCAATTCTAACGTGAAAGGGCATATTATCAGTTTGTTTGACATTAAAATGTCCATACCTAAAATGCCATAACTCCTATACTCTTGAGTAACCCAAAAATTAAGTTTAATGGTTTTTAAATTACCTAGCTTAAGGTCAACGCAAGCACTCCCTATGGGGTGGATTTCATTGTCGCCAATACCCTTTATAGTTCTACTGAACGGCCTAAAGTAGTGGTTTATGCCATTTGTTAGATTCTTAGGCAATATAGAAACTTCACATCCAGAGTCAATTAAGAAAAGAACGTTTGTAACATTGTCCTTTGCAAATAATAGACTTTGAGGCAAAGTTTTCGGATTTATAGACGATTTATTTGAAATAGCAAACGACCAATTAGTTTTTACAGTTGGTTTTGTCGTGATATCATTACGCAATTGAGAGTGAGAGTTTGTTTCAGGTGATGGCTTTTTAGGCTGCCATGGTTTGGCAGAGGGACGAATTGGTACGGCTTCTACAGGCTTATTAAGACGAACTCTGTTCCCATCCTCATGTCCTCTCATTGTTTTGAAGATGGGAAATCGTTTTTTTGATCGTGTTGTTGCCGTAACGGGAGCATAGGGCAAGTTGCAACTGCAGCACAATAGTCTGCCCTATCTCTAAACTTTGCATGTTTGTAAAAAAGCGCGTTCTGTTCGTAATTCGTGCGCTTGTTATACCCTTCCCCGAAATACCCCTGACTACGAGTGTGTTCATAGCTGCCGAAATGTTCCCTTTTTTGTGGGATGTTCTCATGCCATTTTTGTTTGTAAGAGTATCTCTTATTGTGCTTGAATCACTGAGGTTCGTATAATAAGTTTTTAGCATTTTCAAAGACCCTCTGTTGTTCAATATCGCATATAAACTCCGTGCGCCTAATAAACTCATTATATTCGAGCCCAAAACATTCCTTAATTTTGCTTTTTAATTTATTAGGGGCATGTCTGTGCATGAAGTATTTAATTCTGTCTTCCTCTTTAGACTTTGCCCATTGCTTAGATGCCAAAAACAAGTCCTGGAATTGAACTGGCTCTGGCCATGATGGGCTTGCACCTAATATACGAGGCAATTTGCTACCTTTGCCTTGTAAAAAGTTAACAACTAAACGTTCTGTCTTCGTCATGTGTTTCAACGAATTCAGTTATATCTGAACGGGGCCAAATTCTCAGGAGAATTTCAAACTTCTCCATTTCAGATGTTATACCATAAGCCGTACACCGGTCTACAAAAAAACCTAACTCCACAGCCGGATCGCGTACGGCATCAATTTTTTGAAAAAGCTTACAATTTTCAAGAGTTTTTTTTCTTGAAACTTATTTGTGTTGACATTTCGTCTAAAGCGTGCGAGGTGTGATTGTTAAGGGTGAGGCCGCTGTCATTTATGGTCTTATTGGTATCTAATCTCCTATAAAATGTTTTTAGTTCATTTTTTAGTTTATTTTTTTTCTCTAAAACCTTAGCTTGCTCTAATAAAAGAGCTAAATCCTCAACGTCTAAGTCAACTTCATCTAAAGCATTAGAATCTACAATTTCATTATTTTCCCTAGTCTGCGCGCTTACTTCTGTATCATCAGCGCTGTTTATGGTCGCTTGAATATTGCTGGAAGATTGTGAGTTCGATATCAAGTCAGAGTCGCCATTGAAGTCAGCAGATACTGATGGCTCAGTATCTGCAAGACCCGTTAACTTATTTTTTTTGTCTTAAGCCCTTCTTAGTCTTAATCATTCTAATGGTATAGTAATCACTTAAATAGTAGCTTAAATTAAAAACAACCAGTTATAAGTTACACAGCACAGTTTAATAAACAATATTTAATAATAAATGTGATTTAAAAAATACGTATTAACTCAAGTAAAATTATACAAAAATTTGATAAAGCTAAAGAATAATTCAATAATTTCTTTAATAAGCAACAAAGTTTAATCTATAATTTGGTACTTCTTTTAAAGCAACAAATTTACAAAAGTTCAAACACTCAACTGCAATCCACTCAGAGTTCCAATTCAATAAGGTAAATTCGCTGTCATCCACCAGAGTTCATCAATAACTGCCCGTTGCTACAACAAGAATAGCATTTTGTATTAAAAATTCGTCGTTAAGCAAACGTCATAGTGCTTTAATAAATTTAAACTTGTCAGTGTTTACAACTAGTTATTTTGTAAACTTATTAACTATTATCACAACTAGGGACACATAGCGATTACAACTTCAACAAATAAATAAGTTTAAGTATAAGTTTAAGATACGTTTGATAAATTGATTTTATTCATTAGAAAGTCATTAGCTTAAGTAACTATCACCGATAGTGTTAATAAGCGCTTTAAGTCAGTTATCCGCCAGGCCCGCGTGTAACTAAGTAACAACAACGGGTAACCGGTTCAACGATACCAAACACTTTCAAGTTTTGTATTTGAACATTTTTTAAGATAAATAAAACATACTATACATTTCTGCTCAGAATAAAGAAAAAAAATACCTTATAAATAAAAAGTTGTAAACTAAGCATACTAAATAAGGAGTATATTTACTGTATCATAAGTACAACATATTGTTAATGATAAAACTCAGCTAATCTACTTAGTAGTTTTTTAGTTATACAAAATGTACAAATTGTTTTGATTCAAAAATTGTAGCTGAAATTAAAAAATTATTAAAACTTATTCATAGATCTGATTTTCTGATATTTTTAACAGAAATGCACCTTTTTGTTCTTCAAAACATTATTAAATAATTTTAAGTAAATTTACACAAAAAAAAATAATAATTTGCTTACTTTGATTTTATTCTGATTATTAAGTGTATTTTTTGAACTAGACAGTTTTCTTCTTTTTCTTTTTCTATTATTCTAAAAGTATCTATATTTTTGTAAGTTTTATTTTAATATAAGTCAATGAGAAATACAGTTTACAATATAAATCGCTTACTTAAAGTAGTAGTGACTTTTTAAATAGCCGGAGTAAATATTTTTTTTTGGTTTTAATGTTAATTTCAAGTTGACAAAATCTAAAGTGAAAATACTAAACTTTTGAATCTTAAGATTAAAAAAATTAAAGGCAAAATTTTTTGTATGATCTACTTGACAACTATTGTTTGTACTCATCATATTACTATGC
Organism: Thalia democratica; assembly: GCF_965202585.1. Classification (NCBI taxonomy): domain Eukaryota; kingdom Metazoa; phylum Chordata; class Thaliacea; order Salpida; family Salpidae; genus Thalia; species Thalia democratica. Next base: position 19,922,764 of record NC_139173.1, on the reverse strand, counting down.
ATATATAATTTTTAGTTAATTTAAATAAGCTTTTTTTTATTGAAATTTTTATTACCAAGTGTCTAAAAATTGATATTTTACAAATAAAAATTTGTATAAGAATTATAAAGTAATTCGTTCTACTAATTTTTTTTATACTACTATTTTCATACTAATTTCACTTAGTAAAACTAAAAATATAACGTTTAATGTAACTTATATGAAAAGTCAACAAAAACATCGGTAAAAGTCTGCAGAGCAGAAGCCTAAACTCTCGTATGCCGTCTCAAGTTTAACAAAAGGTTGATCATACCAATTTGATCAACAGACCACAAGCCCTCGGTAGACTGAGACCGAGGTTTAATTTTTCTATATGAAAAGTAAAAAGTCTTTAGTGCTTGAAAAGATTTTAATAGAACGTAAATCTGTTTTGATAGTAGAAACAAGTTGTTATTCACGGAAACGTTTTTGTTAACTTTGTGACACTCTCGTGGTAATTGTCTCTTATTTACTTTCTTCTTTTCTCTTAAGCGCAGTATAAATTTAAAAAAATCGCGCGTAAAAGAGGCTTTTAGTTGTGACTGCGTCGCAGCAACTTTAAGTCCGTGTGGCTTTTCGCTGCACTTAAGTTGTTAATGGTTTCAATCTTGTTTGTCGAGTTTATTTCGACTTTAGAACATTTTTTGAGTATTGTTTAAACGTTTAGTTCTAGCTTCTTTTATTCAAGTATTTTCGTCTTTTAAAAGAATTGATAATTCGATTTGTTAGTTTTATGTTGTGCAATATTTTATCATCTTTTCGTGTCGCAATTTCATTGTAAATAGAATCATTTTCACAGATTCGAACTACGTTTAAATTAGTATAAGTAACTGATTTACTAAACCTTTAATAAATAGTAAGTAAGTCATATTAGTTTATTTAAGTCAATTATAGTTTACTTGTTATATTAGGGACTTCTATTATACAAGCTAAAGCGCACGTTGCGTTAGAAACCAGGCCCATAACATTGTATGAGTAGAAGCCCTGATAGCGACAACTTTAATTAAACTCTTATTAACACAAAGTGGTAAGCTCTACATACAATAAAACAAAAACTCACTGGAGAAGTAGAAGATGTAACATCTGACTTGGTAGCTGCATCCTTTTCATCTCTTGACTTTGAATCAACTGGTCAGTACTAACATTTAATCCCGAAGGATTGGGTGAGATTGTATTGAAACTTGGACGATTTAATGAGATTCTATTTAAACCCGAAGGATTGGGTGAAATTGTACCTGTGACAGCTGTCACTTTAGTTCCAATCTCTAAAGTTATTATCTTGTGAATAACTTTTATTTTTGAATTAACGGGAAGCATTTTGAAAACATTTTTTCGAATTTCACAAACTTCATTCAAGTTCTAATGAAAATTTTACGTAACAAACAAACAGTCTTTTTTCGATTTTTCTTTAAAAGTGTTTGGATTAATTTTGTGATTTAAACAGAATTTTTGACTAAGATACTTAGTTTAGTTTAATCTTTATGGTTTAACTATATTTTGTCAAACTTTAGATTTTCAAGAAATAAATTAAAGTAGTTTTTTTTACTATAAAACTGATCATATCGGTTCTTAAATGCAATTCTTCATAATCACATAAAACGGCGGCCCCAAAGTTACAGAATATCTGTATACGGTCGTTTATTCTCTATTGCTCTTATAAATTACTTACTGTTCGCAAAAAGACAGGTTGTTATTGGATATAAACAATAAAACATTTCTAAGTTTACGTATTCGTCTTAAGTACTAATATTATAGCAAACTAAAAACTTTTATGACAAAAATATCTTAAAATTATTTTAGTGCATATAAACAGCATTTGATTTCTATACAAACTTTTCATTAGTTTTTAAGCTTTATATATGGTATAAGCTGTTGAAAATAGTTTAAAATAAACCAAATGAAAGACTGAGGAGTCGATAGATGCCAAACTATTTAATTATCTTCCATAAGGAAATCAATCATTGTACTTTGACACAACATTTTACAATATTAATACGTACAATTAGTACTGCTTAACTTGATAATAAAGGTCGAATATTTTTTCTTATCTTGCCTTGTGGTAAATTAGTTTAGGAAACCTTAGCTTCAAATCATATAATATACAACTTAAACAATTAGTGCACAAACAGTTTAGAACACTTATTAAAAAAATTAATCATAGTTTTTTTTTAGATTACATTCTAAAGGCAACAAAATGTATTTTTTTAATTTTCTTGTTGGATGAAAGCTTTAAACACAGATATATTATAATAAGGCTTCAGGAGAAAAGGTTATTAACGCATTCGATGCTTGGCTAAAAAGATAAATAAAATAAGATCACTAGACGTGTGTACACCAAAAGTTTATATTGTCTGAAAAGCTGAAAAACTTTTTTGTTCAAATCGAATTTTATAATAAATTTCTACTTGTTTCTGCTTATTTAGGTCGGATAATATATTTTGAACTTTTCTTTTGAACACTTTTTTGTACTATTTTTTTCGTTTTTTAGATTATTTAAATACTATTTTATGAAGTAAAAATTCAAAATTAATTTAATTCGTTAATTGAAATAAAGCTTCGATATAATGTTCAGTACTTAGATTTTTGTAGTTTTTTATGAAAGCGGGACTTTAAAAGTAAGTATTTTACTTTCAATATCTAAGCTTTTTTAATGTTTTTACTAAAGTACTTTGAATGTTTTTACAGTTTTACTATTTGTTTAAACCTACACTTTTGAAAACAAGATAATTTTTTGATACGATAAAACAACGTTTTGCTATTATCTGTTTTATATACTTTAGATCAAGTCTTTTATTACCTAATCTGAAATATTATGATATACGAAAAATGAACTAAGTTTTAAAATGAAATCTTCATATAATTATGTCATATATTTATTTAATAAACACTATTACCTTTATTTAATTAATCTATTTTAGTATGTTGTTTTTAGTTATTTAAAACTTGAAAAATATTGTGCTGTTTTAATAAAATTTTTACAATTTAGTTTATGAAATATTAAATTTCAAATTGTGTTCGAGTCGAGCAAAAAACCATCCAACAAGTATTGAAGGTAATTTTACGTTTTCTAGTAAGTATTTTAGCATTTTAAGTTGAAGCTTTATAGAAAATATAGTTTTTAATAGCATAACTTTAACAATAAAAAACGTTTTATTGTCTATTTTAGTAAAAAATATAATTTTTAAGTTTGTAACTAAATTTTAATTACTAAAAAAAATTATTCTCATTTTCTGCGAAAAAAATTAAACAAGTAATTTTAATAATAAAAAGTTTGTCTATTTGAATTAAGTAAACATAAGTTAACAAGAATATACTTAAGCTTAAAATCTGAGACAGTTTTGTTAAATATGTAGTTCATAACAACGATTAGAAAGTTTTTCAAAGAATTTTAAAAGTACTTTTGCAAAAAAAAGAAAAGAGCTAGGAGTTAAATTTGATAACTATCAACCAAAATTACGACTAAGTAAAATAATATTTCTAGGAAACTTTCTAGTTATTAATTACAGCTAAAAATATCGAAACATAGGAACCCGTTAAAAATTATACTTAACCAGTTCAGTTTGCATTCATTTACACTAAACTTTGTTTTAATACTTTGGCTTTTATATTTTTTCATATTAAAAACTTAAACTTAATACTTATTAATGATTTCTACATTGTTAGATACTAATTTAGTTTTAAGTACCTGTAAACTTCACAAAGATTTTAATACCCTTACACAATGCTAAATAAAAAAGAACAATCCTTTAGCAATTGGAGAACAGTTAAAAATAGTTATAGAAAACAATAAATATGTAAAACTTATTTAATATAATACGTACGTAAACCAAATAATTAAAGTTTTTTTTTAACTTTTTGTTACTGTTTTAAATTACTACTATGTTTACTTATTTCTTATCACTTTACCAAGCTGTTTCCTGAAGTTTGCAAAAAACTATAAAAAATCTAAGAAAAACTCTTAAGCAAAATTTTTAAAGTGAAAGGTAAATGAAGTCTTTTTTGTGCTTTTTTAAATTTGAGATACTTAGTAGTAGTGGTAATCTGAAGCTACCCGCTTATACATAAACAATCCTCAAAACTACAAAAAGCAGTTTATATATTTTCCACAAATGTGGCACCAGTTAAAAACCATGAGATAGCTAACAACGTTTATCATAGAAATGCTAACCAAGAATCATGCTCACTTGACTCCATTTGACAATAGTCATCGAGAATTTTTTATAGAAGAGACTTAAATATTTAAATAAACAACAACTAGATGCAACTTTGCAACAATATAAATAAATCTTTGAAGTGTTTGTAAACTTTAAATACTTAAACTTTGAAATGATGAATACATTTTTTGTCGCCCTGTATATCACACTAAGTGTTTATATTTAAAAAAATAACTTTTCGTTAATTTACAAGCTATTAACTTTTTAGTGTTTATTAAGCTAATATAATATTATACAACTCGTGCTTAGATAAAGACCTTATTTTAACTTTGCTGAAAAAAAAGTTTAAAATTATTTGTTATGAAAACAAAATTTATATGAACTAATCCTACCACGCATTCTTAATATACAAAGTTGTTATACAAACTATATTTTTAAACTTATAACTACAGCAATGTAACATACACAAAGTTTTAAAAGTTACTTTAATTACTATATATTTTTAGTTTTAATAATATTTTTCAATCAATAAGTTTTTTAAACAAATATTAATTTAACAACTGTTATGCGGTCAAAAAAGTTAACATTTTATAGAATCACAGAAGTATGCAGCATAGATTTTCTGTTTATTCTTGCGCTTTTATTGTTGTTGAATTTAGTTTTTATCTCTTGCATTTAACTGTCTCAAGTTTGTGCTAGTGTTTTGATGTAACTTAACTTGTAAAATCTTGTATTTACGTAATCGTTGTTGTATTAAACATAAATTTAATTAATTTTTTTGATATTTACTTGGATATAAAAATGCAATTGATAGAATTATCTTCTACAAATGTCAAAAAAAATTTCAACTTTTAGTATATATTTTACTTATATCAAAACTAACACAAACTTTTTTAATAAAAATAAATTAAACATTTTTTGATGAGCAGAAAAGTTTTAAAACGTCTTTACTAATAAACTTAAACTATTTCTAAACCAATCTTGACAAAATAGGCCAAACATTCGAATTGTCTTTCAACATTAGAAATAACTGTGTAAGTTTTATAAATGAAAACAATTCCGTTCACAATGGAAAAAGTTATAAATCATATTTTGTACCTTGCTGTAAATTGTTCGATAATAAGTTTTTGGTCAACTGACTCTATAAAACTGCAAAATGACTAAGTAAAAAAAACTTACGATAATTTATTTACTGACGATTTTGAGCTATAAAACATAATGTATGTACTTCAGTCGAAATAATAAACTTTTAACTCTTTGCAACGAAATGATAAATCAGTGCCACAATTAAATGCTTTTTTTAAACAAAATTTTACTAACTTTTAAAAATACTTGTAAGTATTGTTTAAAGCTTTGTTTTTTTTCTAGATTTTTAAATATAAAACTGTCAATTTTTTACGATTTGTTTAATCCTAAAATTTTAGGTTTAGAAATGTTAGACTAACTTTCTTAGATTTATTTATTTTTGTTTACACATTTAATTTTTGAAAATTTAACATTTACATATACATAATGAACATTTTTTAAGCAACTCTTTTATTTAAAATTAGAATATTTTTATCTGATTCAACTTAAAGACACAAGAAAGAAATACAAAGTAAACAAAAGATTAGAAAATGCGTAAGTAACAACACAGACGAAAAACTGGGATAAAACTTAACATTTATTTCTAACAAAAAAAAGTAGTAGAACTAAAAATGTTCGGCAAAGATTACATCTCCATCTTTAATTCCAAGCGACACAGGACTATCCGCGGGCTGGACAAAATTGGATCCGAAGTGGAAACACAAGCAACTCTTACCGATATTTTCTTTCTTGCAGTATTTGGTTATCAACCTACAAATATTATTGTTTAGAAAAATGCTGGTTGTACAGAATTGTACTATACATATGAAAGCTTGCGAGTTAAGTATTTATCTACTGTAAATGTTACTTTGAAAACCTTTTTAGAATATTATAAGTAATTAATGATGTTAAACCATATTAATAGTTTGAAAAACTTATCTTTCCATTTTCTGTCTCATGTTGACTCTGAAGTTCTTTTTCTTCCTTCCTGGTTAATGATTTTCAAAGAAACGTCGAAGGTTCGATTTCACATGATAAATTTAAACAACATTTAATTTCATGATCGTTATCGTCCATAGCTTTTACATAGTTTCTTCCAACGGATGGATTTTCATCATCTTTGTAAAAATAATAATCTGGTATGTTTACTGTACCAAACAGTAATCTTCATTACAATATCTTGTTTAAAAATTAAAACAAACATAGAGTTTAAGGGGTGCACGACTATTCAAATTCGGACAATTTAAACTTCGACAATTCAAATTCTTAATAAAAAATTGAAACGGCTAAAAATAAAAAAGTAATGTATATTCGTCTAAAATAAAAAATGCATATGTAAATCATATTACTATATACAGACAAATTTTTTCTTTTCGCAAAAAATTAAATATTTTTTGAGATATGGCTTTATTAAAGTAAAATTTATAGTTATTTTTAGTAACTTTAAAATATCTTGAAAAATATTTTAGATTTTTAAAAAAGATAAAATAGCTTGTAGATATTAATAAGTTCAACATACACATTTTTTATTTTTTTTCAATACATTTTCAGATATATTCTTTTAAATATCTTTTAAAGAATTTGAGTTGTCGGAATTTGAGTTGTCCGAATTTTAATTGTCATGTAACCAATTTTAAGCGAAAATGCATTAAAATGTATAAATAATATAAAATAGGTATTTTTAAAGACTCCGTACTCCGTAGTGCTATTCGAACTTTATGAGCAGTGTAACGCCATAAGTCAACAAAGTATTTGCTTACAATTTTTGTTAATATTAAAATAAAGTCAAAAAACTGATCATTTTTAGATTTCGGTTGTTTTGAAACAGTAAATGAGTAATTGTAAATTGATGCAAATTGACCCTGATATGTATAGCAGTATTTAGTTTAAAATAGCTGAAGTAAAAGTAGATCTTTAAGATATTAATATTTTTATAGAGTATTAAAATGTTTTTTAACTGATCTCGTGGTTATTTGTTAAAAAAAATACACTCTTTAACTTATGATATGTAGAAAATAAATTTTTGAAAATTCTTGTGATTGAATTAAACTTTGACTAAAGTACAGTAACCTGCTAACAAGTTACGCATTTTTAACACAGCAAAAATGCGTACCCAACTGGCAGTGCGTACTTAGTAATTTTTGGTCTTTAATTATCATCATTAAGTGTAATACAAACAATTTGTATGACAATATATTGTACAAATGATTATTATAACAAAACTTACCAAAACTCATAACTTTCACCATAAAAACAAACCATGTTTGTTGGTATTAGAAGTCTTAAATATTTATTAAATGAATATATTTACATGTATGTGTAGTTATACTCAATCCACAAAGTTTATTCAAAAAAGAAAAAAAGTTTCTAGTTTTATTGAATTGTTGTAACCAGGGGCGTCGCGTGGGGTGTTACACTTCCGCAACTGCACCACCTTGAAATTTTGTAAGAAAAAAATTAAGTATCTTTAATGTTTTCGTTAATTTTTAGAACGAAATCTCTTTTAAAACTCCAATTTTGAAAACGGCTATTTTGCCCACTTCACTGCCGCAAACTCTTAGCTGACTGCCGCAAAAGAACTCAAAAAAGCAAAATTTCTTCAAGAATTACCGCAAAATCAATACGACCATAGATTTTCAGAATACCTCAATTTTTCTCTTTTTCCATTTTAGTCTCACTTTCTCATAGCATATCTTTCTTATTATTTATTTTAAAACCAAATTTTTTTTTATGTTTAGTTGGACGTTTCTTTGACTTTCAAACAAAGTAAAAGAAAAATTTTATTGGGGCTTACTTTTGAAGCAGCGGCCCTTTGAAAAAATGGTCTTTTTAGCATTATTTTTCCCTTTGCAGTAGAAATACCAAAAAAAAAAAAATTATAACAATTTTTTTTTTTTTAAATTAAAGGTCTTTATATTATCTCAAAGTTATATATAATTTTTTTTTAAATTTCAACTTAAAATGAAAGATCTGGGCAAAAATATGTTTTTGTGTTTTAGCAGCACTTAGGACAACAATATTGTTTTGCCTTATTGAGATAAAAATATCAAAGATATTCTCTTTTTTTTTATTTATTCTTGCTAATTAAGGTTAAATTAATAGGTTATTGTTTTATTTTTTTTCTTAACCTGTTGTACTTTGTTTAGTACGACCCCTAAAAGTTTACCTTTTTATAAAATTTCAGTGTTTTTTTTATGTTTTTTATGTTTTAAAATTTATGTATTGAATTTTATTTATAACTAAACTAAAAAAGTATATATACTTGTTATCATAGGACAAACATTAATTATGATACAAAATTTGAAGAGGCTGGTTTATTAAATAATTTTGTTGTTCTTCTCACTAAATGTAATATACTATAAATGTTTTAGTATAAAGACCTCTATTATATTTTTATTAGCTTCAATAACTATTTCAAAGCATTAATTTGTATTAAAAAATTAATTTTATTTGTTAATATACGACTAACATTAATTAGGATATAGTAACTAAGGATAATAAAAATAAAATAAAGAACATAAACTAAAATTTACCAATTTTTATAGTTTTAATATTATAAAGTTTTTTTAAATTTATGTATTTTAATTTATTCAAAGTTAAACTAAAAACGTATATATACTTGTTATTATATGACTAACATTTATTAGGATATAATAACAAAGGATAACAAAACTAAAATGAAGAACATAAATTGAAATATATTCTTAATTGTTAAATCAATAAAAATATGTTAGTATAATCAATTATGAATCTATTTTGTAAACATAATAAAAAGTCTAAATCGACAAATGAATTTATTTAGTTATTACGTTTATTCAAGTATAATTCACGCTATTTTATTCACCTATTTTGTTATACAAATTTACTTATGCGTTTTTTTCGTCAAAAAAGTATATTAAATGTACGTTTATATGAAAAACCTGATTGATTTTTATTTTTTTGTTTTTTATGTAAAAAGACCTCAATTCAATTTTTTTTTTAAACGTTGTTGTCCTAATTTATACTAAAATTTTTTGTTATCGCTAAGTTTTTTCCATGAAAACAGCTTAACTTATAAATGAAAAAAAATTGTTAGAGAATAATATCTGATAAAAAAATTTTGATATTTACATATAAAAAGTTGATATTTGTTTGACGTATTAACGATGTTTTTATGTTCATTTTAAGTACAAACTATATTTAATGTAATTATTTTAGGTGAAAATAATTAAGTTATAATGTCTTATTCTATATCTTTAATTTTTTTTTTATTATTTTTTTTCTGAGTTTAACTATTTAAGATCATTCACTATTGATTTTTATATAATTTTTTAACTAAGAGTACGTTCCTTTTTAATTACTTGTTTAAAAATTTGTTTTTTATTAGTATTTATGAAAAAAATCAATAACACTTATCGGTTTTTATTCAAAAAACAAAAAAAAAGAACTAACAAAATTATAACTTAAATCAGTTCATTAATCAGCATAAAAGCGCACAAATATTTTTAAAATCCTTCTAACATTCGAAATTCGCAAGTGTATTTTTAAATAAAGTTATTTAAGATTTTTAGTTAACATTTCTTTGATTTTTTAGTGTTATAGCATATTTTCGTCCCTGCTTTCGTTATAATTTGAAAAAATTAGAAAACCTTTTTTGCTCTTTAGCGCCACAAACTTTTGTCGAATCAGTGACTTATTTGTGGAATAATCAGCAGATGAAAAACAGTGATATTTTATAAAAAGGTAAATTTTTAGGGGTCGTACTAAACAAAGTACAACAGGTTAAGAAAAAAAATAAAACAATAACCTATTAATTAAACCTTAATTAGCAAGAATAAATAAAAAAAAAGAGAATATCTTCGATATTTTTGTCACAATATGGCAAAACAATAGTGTTGTCCTAAGTGCTGCTAAAACACGAAAACATATTTTTGCCCAGATCTATTATTTTAATTTGAAATTAAAAAAAAAATTATATATAACTTTGAGATAATATAAAGACCTTTAATTAAAAAAAAAAAAAATTGTTATAATTTTTTTTTTTTTGGTATTTCTACTGCAAACGGAAAAATAATGCTAAAAAGACCATTTTTTCAAAGGGCCGCTGCTTCAAAAGTAAGCCCCAATAAAATTTTTCTTTTACTTTGTTTAAAAGTCAAAGAAACGTTCAACTAAACATAAAAAAAAGTTTGGTTTTAAAATAAATAATAAGAAAGATATGCTATGAGAAAGTGAGACTAAAATGGAAAAAGAGGAAATTCGAGGTATTCTGAAATTCTATGGTCGTAAATCAATATCTTGCAGTAAGTAAACTAAGTTGAAAATTCCCTAAAACAGGACATGCTTAATTATCATCTACATTCTACAAGCTATTGTAAACATAAAATAAAAACAAAGCTAAGCAAAGGACTAAACTTGAGTTTAAGTACCCACACGATTTTTTAAATTTAATAGATCACTTCTAACAAAACTAGACAATAAAAAAACAAAACTTGTCATAAATTAGATATTAGAAAAAAAAAGATAAAAACCCTAAATCACCAAAGTCTTAGAAATTTGATTTTTTATTTTAATCTGCATACATAAACTGAACTATAACTGATTATTGTTATCATAAAGTTAATAAAATATTTAATTAAATTATATTTAATTGTAAAATTTAATTTCTGAAAAAAAAAAATTAAGAAGTTTATTATAAACTTTTAGTTCACTCTTACAGAAAAATAATTTAGATTTATATTAAATGAAAATTAGTATTTTTGAAACAGTCACATATTTAAATAAAGTAAATAGCCTTAACTTAGAAACTTTGATTACTTAGAGTAGTTTAACATTTTGGAAAATTTAGTCTACTTTATATGACTTTTGGTTTAATTTTTTCATAAACAAAGCAAAAATTTTAGATAAAATTGTTGAAACACTGTTGCCTTGCCTCATAATCAGGACAACTTAGAAATGTTAAAAACTCAAGATCACCCAAAATAAATTAAAACAGACCAAATTATAAAAATATTCAGGCTGACTAAAGCAGTTTTAGTTTTTTAGTCTGAAAATAACAAGCTTATTTATAATTAAAAAATAAGTGTTTTACCCCTATGTCCACATGAAAACTAATTAACCAATTTTTTACTACTATAATGGTTACACATTTATAAATTATCTTTAAAATTCTTGAAAAGTTCAATAGCCTCACCAACTAAACTTAAAAAAGTTGAGCTCCTGAGAAAAATACTGTCATCAAAATGAAAAACATATTAAAATTAAATAAAGAAAAGATACCCTTAAAAAACTATTGAATTTTAAACCTCCAACAAAAAACATTAAAATTAGAAAAAAAGTTGATAAAAATCTTAATGTTTGTAAAAAAAATCGTGTAAAATAGTGAGAGGTAAGGGGGGGGGGGTGTATAGGCACGTTTTACATGTTGTTATTATTTTAACTTTTTCAGAAAGCTATTAGTTACTCTTTAATGAACTTGAAATTTCCAATTAAACTTTTAGTTACAACCAGTCAAAGCCAGAGAGTACAATGGTTTGTTATATAAGGAGCAAACCAAAACAGCAAAAAATTAATTTACTAATATACTAATATTTAAAAAAAAATACAATTTTACTGAAAACCTATATTCTTCATCATTCTTAAAGTAATTTTTATCATCTTTTTCATCTTAAGTATTATAAAATTTTATACTTTTGTTGAAGAGAAGTTTTAAATTTTTAAATATCAATATGTATTTTTATATAAACAAAAAAAATTACTTTTTTTATAATTTTTTTTTTCTTAGTGTTTTAAATATCTATTTTAGCAAATTGTTTTGTTTTATAAAAGAAAAATCTAAAAATTTTGAGGCCAACTTATAAAAAAAAGATATGATTTTAGTGATATGACTTATTTGTTGCTTGAGTTTATATTATATTGATAAGGATTCTTTTGTACCTCTGACTGTGAATTAACATATCTTAAAAATTAATATGAATTTTTATATTGATAAAAGATGACTTGTAGTTAAATTAAAACTTTGTAAAATAATTTCAGCAAAATAGTTCTAAATTAGATGTTAAGGGCATAAAAGGGGGGGGTTAAAACACTTTTTTTTAAACACTCTTTTAGTTTGTACCTCCTATAAGGAAACTTTTGTTGCCTTTGACCGGCTATATCTAAAAAAATATATTGAATTTTTAAAATCTGTAAAAAGCATCTTGTAGCTTAGTAAAAACTACATAAAATAAGATCAAATTGTGAAGAAAGTGTTTCATCTCCCCTATGCCCTTAAAAGCAAAGCTTATCTTCACGTGTCGCAAAATTTCAGTTGTTTTCAAACTTGATAGTGAAAATATATTTTTTTAAATATCTTAATGTCCTTGAAGTTATTGATAAAATAAAATTCTTTGTTTTTGAATTTTTTTAATCTTTTTTTAGCTATATTCACGATTGCCAAACACTCTGGGTACTCAGTGAAACTTAATGATTTTTATATTCTAAAAAATATCAGGGAAACTCAGGGTATTTTGATTTTTTCTTAAAAACACAGGGTGACTCAGGGCGTTTCAAGGTCACTCAGGATAGTTTTTCTGACTTTAAGAGTGGCAACCTTGTTTAAAAGTGGCAACCTTGCTTTTTTTTTATATTAAAATTGTTTATTAGTTTACTCTGTATAGTTAAAACAATATTTTGTTGAACAAAGTAATTGCTATTTCTATAGGTTTTATAACTAGGAAAATGCAGAAAAATACTATTCAAGTAAATTGGACAGTTTCTAAGCTTAAATCATGCCAGTTATTAAAGTTAACTGAGGCTGATAAGCTTATAATGAAACAGAGTAGACCAACCCCAGATCTTTCAATTGAGCAAGAGTTCATTTCAAAAGGTTTTTTAATTAAAGATACTAATTTAATATTTTAAACACTACACACTTTTAAAACTTCTGAGGTTTAGTTTGTTTGTTTTAGCTTTGTTGATATGCAGTGCCAAAACTTTCAAAGATTTAAAGTTATTAGAAATTGTTATTTTTAAAATTCTAATCTAGATTTATAATTTTATGCTTATAAAAATTTAAGCCAGTAGAATAGTTAAAAATTTCAGTAATAGTTCAGTGAAAGTTCTTACAATAAATTTCTTACTCAAATAGAAAATAAATTAAAGATGGTAAATGTAATTAAATTTATGACTTTTAAACTTAAATACAAATTTCTTTAAAATCTTAAAAGACCAAAGGGTATTATTAAAAATTAATTTATGAGTAAGATATGTATATTTCTTTATTTATTCAGTAAGTTTTAAATTTTTGTTGTCACAATAACTTTTTTTTGATTTTAAATATTCAGATATACCTATATTCTAGAGAAAAAAATATTAGAAATAAAAGTTTGAATAGTTAGATTTCTTATCTTTAAATCTAATTAAGACAATATCTTTTATATTTTTTATTTATATATAACAAGTTGAGTCTTTTAAAATTGATAAGCTGATTTAATAATGTTTAAACTTTTGTTATAGGTACAACCAGGGTTGCCACACACTCAGGGAACTCAGGGAAATCAGGGAATCTCAGGGAATTTTCAAACTGTAGAAAATCTCAGGGAAACTCAGGGAATCTCAGGGAAAATCAGGGAATTTTGGCATTTTTCTTTTAACTCAGGGAAACTCAGGCAAGTTTTGATTTTTTCTCTAAATTTCAGGGAAGTTTTTGAAAATCTCAGGGAAATTTTTTTCTATATCTAGAATGAGGTTTAGTTAGTCCAGTTTAAGGCCATAGGGGGGGGGGGGTCCAACATTTTTTTTTACTAAAATCAACTTTGGCTTTTATATAAAAGCTTAAAGTACAAACTATAAGCCAGTTTTTATAGAATTCAAAAGTATCATTTATCTTTTGAGATATTTAATTTTTTGTAAAAATTTTCTAATATAAACGTTTGGACCGCAAATTTTTTGGGGTCAATTTTCTCGGAAATTTTAAAATTTACTAAAAACCTATCTCCTCCTTCATTTTTTGACCTAGAGACTTCAAATTTTCAGGAAATGTTCCTTTTAATATTTTGAAGAATCTGAATGTTGAAATTTTTGAAATTTTGAAAAATAAAAATTTTATCCACAAAAAACTAAAAAAAGGGTAGTTTTTTGACAATAATTTTTTTTTACTCAAAATAAAAAAAATTCTTACAATAGATCTCTTTAAAGTTTAATGATACACATTCGGTAAAAATTTGAGAGAGATTACTCAAAAAATGAAGGAGATAGATTTTTAGTGAAATAGTCTTTTTTCGCATTTTTAGTTTTTGCCTTCCATAAGGAACCTATTGAACGCCCTTTGTTTGATCGCTTATATCTCAAAAGTTACTTTGAGTTTTTTTAAGCAGTTAAAAGTGTCTGATAGCTCAGATTAAATTCTACAAAATAAGATCAAGTTGTAAAAAACAAAGTGGACCCCCCCCCCCCTATGGCCTTAAATATTTTGTTCAAAAGTAGTAATTTTTATTATTTAATTAAGTGGTTATTTAGAATTTTTTTAGCCTTGCGGCTAGTTCTTCAATATTCTTAGTATTAACATTGTAGTTTTTTTAAGTTTTAAATTTATATTCACTTAAGTAAAATCAAACAGTTTAGAGAAATGAAAGTTGTTGTTAACTATTCATTTAAAAGTTCAATAAATTTTTTATTTTTAGTTACTTATGTAGTTTCAAAAACACTATGTTGTACTATTAGTTCTTATTTTTTAAATAATAAAGTTATTTGTTTTTTGTTTACAACTACTTGTTTTCAGTAAAAAAAATTAAAATGAATACAGATAAGTGTTGTATTACTTTTGTTAAAAAAATAGAGGTTAAATTTTTGTTTATAAATAATAATTTCTAAAGTAGTAGCAGTAATGGTAATTAATTAGCGCTTTGCTAAAAATGTTCCAAATAAAGGTGATGCTTTGAGCAAGTTAGGAGAACAAAAAAGTAAACTTACATAGCAACTCAAATGTTTGAATGAAGACTATGACAAATATACTGCAGATGCCAACAAACAGTCTGATTTAGAAGCAATGAAAGAATTATTAGCAAGAGGAATAGCTGCTAAGGACAACCAAATAAACTTGAAAATAAAATTAAAACTATTGATTTAGAAATTGCATACTTAAAAAACTAGATTTTTTATTAGGTAATGTGAAATTGTTTTAAAATCAAAATTATGTTTTCAGTTGTTTAATATAGATTGTGTATGAACATCTAAAAGACATAAAAAAAAATTTAATTTTAGATTATTTTGTATCAGTTGTTAGGTATTAAGTTGTACTTTGATATGAGATATTTCTTTAGCTATTTCTTTAAACTTTCTTTTTGCAGGTTTTTTTACAATAATGTTAAGCTTTTAAGTTTTATTTACTGCATTCAGAACAGTTGCTAGGAAAGACATACAAGTCATAATGAAGTTATTATGTATGCATTTAAGTGAGTTCTTCATGTGAAATTATTATTATAGTATAATTAAATTTTGTCAATTAAAATGTCAAACAAATTAAACTTTATTTTTTTATGTAGAAAGTTAACTAACAAGTTTACACAAAGTTGTGCAAAAATTTAGTTTTTAAATTTTAATTGGTTTAAACCTTTTAAGATTGAGTTTTTGAAAACAGTTTTTTTCATAAATTTAATGCAGAAGCATACACATACAACCTTCCTTTTATTATTAAAAAAGAAAAATAAGAATGAGGTATTAATAATTTGTGTTAGAAGAGAAATTTTTTTTTTTAAGATTTGAAAAATACTCAGGGAAATTTAAGGTTACTCAGGGAAATTTTTGGTCACTCAGGGAAGATTTTTTGGCTCAAAGAGTGGCAACCCTGTTACTGTTTATAAATCTATAAATCTTGTATTCCTTTAGAACTTATAGAAACAGTGAAAAGTTCTATCCTGTAGTTGAATGTAAACAGTTCTTGTAAGTTCATGTATTTAAACAAGTTCAGTTTTTCTTTAAAAAGTTGTAGTTTGTACATAAATTTTTTTTTGTTTGTAGACTTTTTAATTTACTTGCCAAGCTTCATTATGCATTTCTTTGTTTGTTTAGTTAAAAATAAGTAAATATATTATTTTTAGTTTGGTATTTAATCCAATATTTTTCAAGTAAAGTTGAAGCTAAAATGAAGTATCATTATAGTTGCTGTGTTTTTTATTAATGTATAAGTTTGTAATATCTAAACTGTAAGATACTTTTAGTTTTAACTTTAGAGCCTTTGTAAAAATTAATATTATTTAGTTTGCTTTTGAGTTTTTTACTTAGTCAAAATTTTTTTTTTAATCTTAATTTTATTTTAAAATCTTTAAAATTTCTTTACTGAGTAGTGTAAGTTATTCTTTAAAAAAAATTTAATTTGTACACAACATTTTATTTATTTGTAGACTTTTTAATTTATTGCCAAGTATAATTAAATTTTTTATAAATTAAATATTAGTAAAATGTTTATTAATAGTTTGATGTTTAATTAATCCAATATTTTTTAATTAAAGTTGAGGCTAAAAGAAATATTATTGCAGTTGCTGTATTTTCTTTTTATAATATTAGTCTGTTTAAACTAAATTGTAAGTTAGAAACTTCGTAAAATTTGATATTTATGAGCATGCTTATTTTACTTTTGTGTTTTTAACTTAGTAGTAAAGCTGTTTTTTTTTCAAACATCAAAAGTTTTAATTAGTTATAAATTGATACTTGTGTATTGTTTTCAATATTCAGCAGTAAATTAGCAATTATTTTCTACTTAGTAAAATAAATTTTACTTAAAATAAACTTGCAGTGTGTACATAACTTTTTTTTTGTTTGTAGACTTTTTAATTTCCTTGCCAAGTCTAATAAGACATTTATTTTTTGTTAAGTTAAATATTAGTAAAATAACCATTCTTAGTACGATTTAAATCAAATATTTTTTAAATAATGTGAGGCAAAAATAAGAACTTTTAAAGTTGCTGTATTTTTCAACATAATAAAAATTTGTTTTGTCTAAATTTTTTCTACTGTTGTTTAAACTTTAAAGCCTTCTTAAAAATTAATACTCACAAGTAAGCTAACATTTTTTGAGTCTTTTAAATTACTTAAATTTTTTCCATTTATTCCTATATTTGCTTTAAATTTAAAGTATTTACCTTTTTTTTAAAAGCTATTTTCTTAAATAATTTGTTTTTGAAAAAAAAGTTTTATTTTCAAACAAAATTTCCCAAGTTACATTATCAATTAAATGTAGTTGTTATAGAAAAAGTCTTTAATTAAGATAAAAAAGAGTTTTAAAGTAGGGGATTTTTTTAAATTCTGCACCACCTAAAAAATACCACGCGACGCCACTGGTTATGAGCATTCGGCAGTATTGGTTGGTGAAGGCGGTGTGCTTAAATGTAAAATGCATTACAAACACATTAGATTTAAGATGCTTTCTTGGATAAGTTATAAGATACTTATTATAATTGTATTATCATTTGTGTTTAAATGTAGTTTTAGTTAGTGTGTCGTGTGATTGTTTTATATTTGTAAATAAACTTTTGTTTACTTTTAAGTATCTTAGAAGTATTTATCTTATCTATCCATATCTATCTATCTATTTAATTACCCTTAACAATTTAGTTTGGTTACAAACAGTGGCGTCGCGTGGTATATTTTTAGGTGGTGCAGAA
Organism: Thalia democratica; assembly: GCF_965202585.1. Lineage (NCBI taxonomy): Eukaryota > Metazoa > Chordata > Thaliacea > Salpida > Salpidae > Thalia > Thalia democratica. The sequence goes on along the minus strand of NC_139173.1, from coordinate 19,904,907 downwards.
TTAAAAAAATCCCCTACTTTAAAACTCTTTTTTTATCTTAATTAAAGACTTTTTTCTATAACAACTACATTAAATTGATAATGTAACTTGGGAAATTTTGTTTGAAAATAAAACTTTTTTTTCAAAAACAAATTATTTAAGAAAATAGCTTTAAAAAAAAGGTAAATACTTTAAATTTAAAGCAAATATAGGAATATAATAAAAAAAATTTAAGTAATTTAAAAGACTCAAAAAATGTTAGCTTACTTGTGAGTATTAATTTTAAAGAAGGCTTTAAAGTTTAAACTAACAGTAGAAAAAATTTAGACAAAACAAATTTTTATTATGTTGAAAAATACAGCAACTTTAATAGTTCTTATTTTTGCCTCACATTATTTAAAAAATATTTGATTTAAATCGTACTAAGAATGGTTATTTTACTAATATTTAACTTAACAAAAGATAAATGTCTTATTAGACTTGGCAAGGAAATTAAAAAGTCTACAAACAAAAAAAAAGTTATGTACATACTGCAAGTTTTTTTTAAGTAAAATTTGTTTTACTAAGTAGAAAATAATTTCTTATTTACTGTTGAGTATTGAAAACAATACACAAGTATCAACTTATAACTAATTAAAACTTTTGATGTTTGAAAAAAAAACAGCTTTACTACTAAGTTAAAAACACAAAAGTAAAATAAGCAAGCTCATAAATATCAAATTTTACGAAGTCTCTAACTTACAATTTAGTTTAAAAATACTAATATTATAATAAGAAAATACAGCAACTGCAATAATATTTCTTTTAGCCTCAACTTTAGTTAAAAAATATTGGATTAATTAAACATCAAACTATTAATAAATATTTTACTAATATTTAATTTATAAAAAATCTAATTATACTTGGCAATAAATTAAAAAGTCTACAAACTAATAAAATGTTGTGTACAAATTAAATTTTTTTTAAAGAATAACTTACACTACTCAGTAAAGAAATTTTAAAGAATTTTAAAATAAAATTAAGATTAAAAAAAAAATTTTGACTAAGTAAAAAACTCAAAAGCAAACTAAATAATAATAATTTTTACAAAGGCTCTAAAGTTAAAACTAAAAGTATCTTACAGTTTAGATATTACAAACTTATACATTAATAAAAAACACAGCAACTATAATGATACTTCATTTTAGCTTCAACTTTACTTGAAAAATATTGGATTAAATACCAAACTAAAAATAATATGTTTACTTATTTTTAACTAAACAAACAAAGAAATGCATAATGAAGCTTGGCAAGTAAATTAAAAAGTCTACAAACAAAGAAAATTTTATGTACAAACTACAACTTTTTAAAGAAAAACTGAACTTGTTTAAGTACATGAAATAGTTACTACTAAATGTCTACCTAAAAAATAAATCTAAGGTTCTAATTTTGCAAACATAAATACTTAGACTCTTACTTTTCACCTTTATAACTAAAATTCATTCTTCTCTCCTTTTGGTTGATAAATTTCTCCATCACCTCTTCCTTGAAACTAGTACAGTTTTTAATTAAGTCCCTACCTATCGAAATTATACTTAAAGAATTTAACCTTGACTGACCCATGGTGTTTCTCAAATTTTTTTTATCCTTTTCAAAGATGAAAATGTTCTTTCAGCTTCTACACTAGTCATAGAAATAGTTATCAAAATTCTAAGAAGCTTTGTAGTTTCGTTAAATATTTCAGTCAAGTTGTGTTCTTCAAGATATAACAGTATTTTCACTAAACAAACCTGATGCATTTCTTTACGTGAATAAAATGTTTTCAGTTCTCTTTCTAACTGTTTACATTCAACTACAGGATAGAACTTTTCACTGTTTCTATAAGTTCTAAAGGAATACAAGATTTATAGATTTATAAACAGTAAAATAGTTTTCCGAAAATGACTGCGAAATTCTTAAATGACCTGAAAACTTAAACCTTTCAGTAATGTTGAAGCTGACACTATCACAGACTTCTTTTGCTGAAGAAGAAAGGTTTTTTTAACATTCTCTGTACTACTTGAACTTCTTATACTGTTGACTGCAGCTTGAAATGTTTCCAAATGCTGTTCAACTTTTTGAACAGTTAAGTCTGTGCATTGCATGATGTTATACAAAATTACAACTGCAGGCCAAGGGATTATATGGCCAAGTGAACATTCATGGCTTTTGCATCTTACAGAGATGTTAGAAATATTTTTGAAGCCAGTTTTAGTCCATGCTGCTTCCTTCCCAAAGAGCAGTCATGGGAAACAAATAGAACTTTTGTTTCCGAGCATCCGGACAGCCATTGGTGTTTTGAGTAATAACTTTTGTTGAACTTCTTCTTAACTGTTGTACCTATAACAAAAGTTTAAACATTATTAAATCAGCTTATCAATTTTAAAAGACTCAACTTGTTATATATAAATAAAAAATATAAAAGATATTGTCTTAATTAGATTTAAAGATAAGAAATCTAACTATTCAAACTTTTATTTCTAATATTTTTTTCTCTAGAATATAGGTATATCTGAATATTTTAAAATCAAAAAAAAAATTATTGTGACAACAAAAATTTAAAACTTACTGAATAAATAAAGAAATATACATATCTTACTCATAAATTAATTTTTAATAATACCCTTTGGTCTTTTAAGATTTTAAAGCAATTTGTATTTAAGTTTAAAAGTCATAAATTTAATTACATTTACCATCTTTAATTTATTTTCTATTTGAGTAAGAAATTTATTGTAAGAACTTTCACTGAACTATTACTGAAATTTTTAACTATTCTACTGGCTTAAATTTTTATAAGCATAAAATTATAAATCTAGATTAGAATTTTAAAAATAACAATTTCTAATAACTTTAAATCTTTGAAAGTTTTGGCACTGCATATCAACAAAGCTAAAACAAACAAACTAAACCTCAGAAGTTTTAAAAGTGTGTAGTGTTTAAAATATTAAATTAGTTTCTTTAATTAAAAAAACCTTTTGAAATGAACTCTTGCTCAATTGAAAGATCTGGGGTTGGTCTACTCTGTTTCAATATAAGCTTATCAGCCTCAGTTAACTTTAATAACTGGCATGATTTAAGCTTAGAAACTGTCCAATTTACTTGAATAGTATTTTTCTGCATTTTCCTGGTTATAAAACCTATAGAAATAGCAATTACCTTGTTCAACAAAATATTGTTTTAACTATACAGAGTAAACTAATAAACAATTTTAATATAAAAAAAAAGCAAGGTTGCCACTTTTAAACAAGGTTGCCACTCTTTGAGTCAGAAAAACTATCCTGAGTGACCTTGAAACGCCCTGAGTCACCCTGTGTTTTTAAGAAAAAATCAAAATACCCTGAGTTTCCCTGATATTTTTTAGAATATAAAAATCATTAAGTTTCACTGAGTACCCAGAGTGTTTGGCAATCGTGAATATAGCTAAAAAAAAGATTTAAAAAATTTCAAAAACAAAGAATTTTATGTTATCAATAACTTCAAGGACATTAAGATATTTAAAAAAAAATATTTTTACTATCAAGTTTGAAAACAACTGAAATTTTGCTACACGTGAAGATAAGCTTTGCTTTTAAGGGCATAGGGGAGATGAAACACTTTCTTCACAATTTGATCTTTTTTTATGTAGTTTTTACTAAGCTACAAGATGCTTTTTACAGATTTTAAAAATTCAATAAATTTTTTTAGATATAGCCGGTCAAAGGCAACAAAAGTTTCCTTATGGGAGGCACAAACTAAAAGAGTGTTTAAAAAAAAGTGTTTTAACCCCCCCTTTTATGCCCTTAAGGGCATAGGGGGGGGGGGGTAAACACCCTCTTTTGGTTTTTAATCTAATTTTATATAGTTTTTACTAAGCTACAAGACGCTTTTTACAAATTTTAAAAATTCAAAATAATTTTTGAGATATAGCCGGTCAAAGTCGGAGGCAACAATAGGATCCTTATGGGAGGCGCAAACTAAAACAGCAAATAACTAGAAATCACTAAAAATCTATCTTCTCCTACGTTTTTTGAGATAACTACCTCAAATTTTCAGGAAATTTCTTGCAATATTTAGAAAATTCTGTCGGAACAGATTTAAAAAAAATTAAAATATAAAAATTTTATAACAAAAAAACAAAAAAAAACTGTTTTTATGTAGGAGAAGATAGATTTTTAGTGAAATAGTCTATTTTTGCCGTTTTAGTTAGCGCCTCCCATAAGGAACCTATTGTTGCCTCTGACTTTGACCGGCTATATCTCAAAAATTATTTTGAATTTTTAAAATCTGTAAAAAGCATTTTGTAGCTTAGTAAATACTAAATAAAATAAGATCAAAAACCAAAAAAGGGTGTTTACCCCCCCCCCCCCCCCCTATGCCCTTAACATCTAATTTAGAACTATTTTACTGAAATTATTTTACAAAGTTTTAATTTAACTACAAGTCATCTTTTATCAATATAAAAAATTCATATTAATTTTTAAGATATGTTAATTCACAGTCAGAGGTACAAAAGAATCCTTATCAATATAATATAAACTCAAACAACAAATAAATCATATCACTAAAATCATATCTTTTTTTTATAAGTTGGCCTCAAAATTTTTAGATTTTTCTTTTATAAAACAAAACAATTTGCTAAAATAGATATTGAAAACACTAAGAAAAAAAAGTTATAAAAAAAGTATTTTTTTTTGTATATATAAAAATACATATTGATACTTAAAAATTTAAAACTTCTCTTCAACAAAAGTATAAAATTTTATAATACTTAAGATGAAAAAGATGATGAAAATTACTTTAAGAATGATGAAGAATATAGGTTTTCAGTAAAATTGTATTTTTTTTAAATATTAGTATATTAGTAAATTAATTTTTTGCTGTTTTGGTTTGCTCCTTGTATAACAAACCATTGTACTCTCTGGCTTTGACCGGTTGTAATTAAAAGTTTAATTGGAAATTTCAAGTTCATTAAAGAGTAACTATTAGCTTTCTGAAAAAGTTAAAATAATAACAACATGTAAAAAGTGCCTATACACCCCCCCCCCCTTACCTCTCACTATTTTACACGATTTTTTTTACAAACATTAAAATTTTTATAAACTTTTTTTCTAATTTTAATGTTTTTTGTTGGAGGTTTAAAATTCAATAAATTTTTAAGGGTATCTTTTCTTTATTTAATTTTAATATGTTTTTCATTTTGATGACAGTATTTTTCTCAGGAGCTCAACTTTTTTAAGTTTAGTTGGTGAGGCTGTTGAACTTTTCAAGAATTTTAAAGATAATTTATAAATATGTAACCATTATAGCAGTAAAAAATGGTTAGTTAGTTTTCATGTAGACATAGGGGTAAAACACTTATTTTTTAATTATAAATAAGCTTGTTATTTTCACAGTTAAAAACTAAAACTGCTTTAGTAAGCCTAAATATTTTTATAATTTGGTCTGTTTTAATTTATTTTGGGTTATCTTGAGTTTTTAACATTTCTTAAGTTATCCTGATTATGAGGCAAGGCAACAATGTTTCAACTAAGAGTGAACTAAAAGTTTATAATAAACTTCTTTTTTTTTTTTTTCAGAAATTAAATTTTACAATTGAATATAATTTAATTAAATATTTTATTAACTTTATGATAACAAAAGTCAGTTATAGTTCAGTTTATGTATGCAGATTAAAATAAAAAATCAAATTTCTAAGACTTTGGTGATTTAGGGTTTTTATCTTCTTTTTTTAATATCTAATTTATGACAAGTTTTGTTTTTTTATTGTCTAGTTTTGTTAGAAGTGATCTGTTAAATTTAAAAAATAATGTGGGTACATAAACTCAAGTTTAGTCCTTTGCAGTAGCTTAGCTTTGTTTTTATTTTATGTTTACAATAGCTTGTAGAATGTAGATGATAATTAAGCATGTCCTGTTTTAGGGAATTTTCAACTTAGTTTAGCAAGATATTGATTTTGCGGTAATTCTTGAAGAAATTTTGCTTTTTTGAGTTCTTTTGCGGCAGTCAGCTAAGAGTTTGCTGCAGTGAAGTGGGCAAAATGGTCGTTTTTAAAATTGGAGTTTTAAAAGAGATTTCGTTCTAAAAAATAACGAAAACATTAAAGATACTTAACTTTTTTCTTACAAAATTTCAAGGTGGTGCAGTTGCGGCAGTGCAACACCCCACGCGACGCCCCTGCTCATAACTATCAAAATGTTGTTTATTTTATATCAAAAGCAAAGAAAACTTCTTTTTTCTTACGTACTCATTGAAAATAAATTGACTCCTAACAATAAAAAAATGTTTGTTTTTAATTTGTCACGAAAACTGCGTAAAACAGTTTACAACATCCACTTTTAAATAAATTTATTGCGTGATATCGTGACATTGTGTTTAACTGTTCAAAATATAGGTTGAATCGTTTGCTGACAAAAGATCCTAGTGAAATAACTTCACTGGAATATAAATAAAAACAAATTTAGAGTTAAAGTATATTACTCTCGCTTATTATTTAGCAACACTTGTATTTTAACTGGTAGTACTGGTAGAAAATACAACAATAAAGGATAAAATTATTTAGCGCTCTTAGTAGACTGTGGTTTCCATAGTCTCATTTGCTGCAATGGATCATAAAAAGAATGCTTAACTGTTTTATAAGTTTAAGTTTTAATCATTTTGTTTATATTTAATGGTCAGGGTTACCAAAAATACAGATTTATTAGGCTGAAAGGAAAAATTTAATGTTTTATTTTTGAACACATCGTTTTGTTGGCTAAAAAGTGCGTACCATACCAGCAGTTCTTACCTAAGAAGTAACTACATATTTAGCAGGTTACTGTATACAACAGTATAACCTTATTTTTGGTATATATACAATTTTAATATTTTTACAAAACTTATCTTATAATATTTGAACTCTTTTTATTCACAAAGTAATTGTAATAGCGTTTAATACGTGGTCTTTACAAGTATAGAATTAAAACAAAAGTTTTATTTTTCAAAATATTTGAATCTAAAAGTCTTTTAAATAATTCTCCCTAATCTCTTTGGATACTGTTTACAAAAAAAAAATAACTTACAAAGAATTGAGTACAGTCTACATTTTTATTTTGTTATACAAAATCAACTGTTTATTACTTAAAGAGTTTTGCTTAAAACTGTTTTTTTTTTACGTTTCGCTTGTTCTTACTTTTGTAGTTGTTTAAAGTTTAATTGATTAGAATCACAATATGTATAATTTCTAAATTAGTTGCATAACTTTGATTGGTTTAAAAATTTAAAATGATATAAATAGTAACAAAGTTCATCAAAATGATTACTAATTAGATGCAGATTGTTGCTAATAGTTATAATTTGATCATGAAATAATGCTATTATAAGATAAATGATATTCAGCTTTATGTTGTAGAGTTGTTTATAAGACATATTAGCTTATATGTCATTAGTTTTTTGAGATATCATCATTTTCCTTTCCCTCACACTTAAGATCTTTGTAGATAGATTATTTTTTAATTTAAGTCAAAATATTACATTAAACGTATTAATCATATGAATAAATAATACTATTATATTGTAATACTATTTTTTTTCACTTCTTTTGTTTAAAATTTCAATACACTTTATTAGTTTTAAGTATTTGTTGATTCTGAAGCTAATTGCATTTAATCAAAATTTACTAAGAATATGATCTTACAACTTTAAAAAATATTTTGAGTTTACAACAACTTAGAACTAATCATAAACTACAGGTTTAAAAGTTAAAAATGTTTGAGGATAAACTTAATGAGCTGAACTGTTTTGATTCTTGTAAAAAAGTGACCCAAAAGGTAGTTCTGAAAGTTCAAGATGCAATGGGCAACAAGTGCAGATTTTTAATGCATCCAAATCAAAAAATGTTGAAGTTGATAATTTTTGTTTATATAAGAAATTTTATTTGATTATAACATTTTATTTAAATTTTTGCTGACATTAAGCTGATAAAATTGATTAGTCTTGTAAGCAACTTTTACTGAGCTTAACATTAGTTATATTTTCAGAATTAAGTCCAAATACTCTGAGAAGTTCAATATGGGAAAGAATAAAGTTGAAATAAACTACAACGGAAAAGCTGTTTTGGACACTGACACACCAATTTCAATAGGCTTTAATGATGGAGACAAAATATTTGTATATAAAATGTAAATATAGTTCTATGAGTAATTAAGTTTCATAATTTAGAGTACAATGCCCATCTATTTAAGAAATAAATGCCCTTAGATATAAAATTTGCGACTAACAATGACTTAATCTTACTGTCAAATACTTTTTATAGACTTTCTAAAAATATTGAAAGTAGAGGAAAAACTTCCAATTTGAATGAAAGCAGCTTGCAATTTCCTTTGTGTAACAAATCTGTAGCTAATGTAGTTTCAAGGCCTGAGGATAATGATTTAGGCCAAAAATCAAAACCAGTTCAAATGAACATGAAGTTAATGACAGTATTGTTGACTCTTCAACAAGTTGTAGTACCAATGCTACTATTGAATGTGATTTAAATAGTGTAAATGAAAGCAAAACTCTGAAAAACAGCAAAACACTGTACTACAAAATAAATAAAAACAATCACTTAGAAAGGTATTACTTGAAATAATGTAATAAAAATGTAAAATGTTATATAACCTGATGCTTGAAAAACATGTTAAATTATTATTTTAATTTGATTTAAAAACTACGTTTATAACTAGAAGAATTAGTAATAAAACCTTATTACAGCCTATCGTCTTTTGAACGACATTAGTTTGTATAATTTGATTTTTCTAAAATTATTTTCAGAATTATGACTGAATTTTGTAAAGCTCGAGGGCTTGAAAGAGATCTTGTATGTTTCATGTATAATGGTAAAGAGGTGTTCGAAACAGACACAGCTAAATCTATCGGACTAAAAGAAGGAGACAATATTGATTGTTTTGACAGGTAATCTAATTTAATATGATGTATTTCGTAGCAGCAGTTAACTTAGACAGTTAATGTTGTAATAAATATTAGGTTTAACTTTACTACTGATAGGTTTGTATTTTTAAAACATTAAGAATATCAAATAATTAACAATTAATAAAATTTTAGAATATTCATTCCTTATGTATGATCTAAATATGCTAACATCAATATACAAGTAAACTAAAAACAATTTAACTCTTAGGGATTTTGTTAGGAGCCAAAATGTTGATCAAAACTTTTTACGAACCTGTGGCCAAGTTGAACCAAGTGATAAAATGCCAGAAGATCAAATAACTTCAAAGCAAGTAAGCAGCGAGAATGACAAAAAGAACATTTCAAGTGAAAACACATTGTCTGCTTCAAAACACGAAGGAAGTTCAAATGAAGGCATTTTAAAACAACCTGAAGGTGCTGAGATAGCAACTTGCAACGATAATAAAAAAACTGAAAAATCAAAAAACATTGAAGCTGGTGACGTGAATAACCAAGAATCTGCTATTACTTCAAAAGAACTGGCAGAAAAAAAGACTGTTAGAACTCGAATGACTACAAACGTAAACAATAGTATGGGAAGGTAAGTTGAAAATTATCGAGAGGTAACGTTAAATTGCTTTAAATTTTTTTTCAAAAACTAAAGGTTTAGTTATTTAATTCTCAGAATTGAACTAAGTTAGTATTTATGTTGTACTACATAGTAACCGTAATTATAAGTACATTAACTTTTCAGTTTATTGATTGAATATTGCCAAACAAAAAATATAGAAAAAGATCAAGTATGTTTTAGTTACGGCGGTCGTCACATTAAAGATACTGATACACCAAAATCTTTAGGATTAAAAAACGGAGATGTGATCGAACTTAAATACAGGTTAACTACAAGATTAAATTCAATTAAACAATCACACTTTTGTTAAATAAATAAAAGTTATGTAGAAATATTTACTCAAACATATTTACTTCAAGTAATTTATATATTTGTAAATCCATAGTTTAACACATATAACCATTTTATACTGAAATAAATTAATTTAAATAATAACAGAGATACTTTCACTGAACAAAAATGCCTCCCAAGTTTAGATGTTAAAGACAAGTCACTTTGCTTTGACTTAATAGCTAAAAAAAATAAAACACCTGAAGCAGTTGATGAGGATATGAAATCTAGCTTTGAAAACAGTTTAAATGAATCTGTTGTAGCGGGTGATAGCTTTGTGGACTCTTCAGCAGGTTTTAGTGAAAATAAAATTTATGAAGATGATGTTGATAATACCAACGGAAGCAACGCTTTGACAAATAGTAGAACACTCCACTTTAGAACTAATGAAAACAATGATTTCAAAAAGTTAGTAGAATACAACTAATTTATTTACTTTTCTTGGATACAAATATTTTTTAGAATGTTACATTGAACCAAAATCTACTTACATAAGTTTACATACAAACATAAAAAATTAAAAACTCAATAATGATATTAAGTCGAGTCGAACATTTTTACATCTAAAATTTAATTGAAACTATATTTATTGTAACATTTTATGAGCATAATATTTTAGAATGATGAATGATTTCTGCAAAACTAGAGGTCTTGAAAAAGAAAAGGTTTGTTTTATATACAATCGTCAGAGGGTAAATGAAACAGACACACCAAAGTCTATTGGTCTCAAAGAAGGAGACAGTATTGAATGTTTCAACAGGTGTTTGAATCTTTTTATTAAATAGTAGAAAGACATGTAGATTGTTATCAAAATACTTGAGTACATTTTAGCTTATTTATTACAGGTTCAAACTCACTACTTAAAAAAAAACTTACTTTTAATAAGCTTTTTATTACCTACTTAAGTATTTTTATTTTTTTTATTGTAACTATTTAAATTAACAATTTAATATTCACAGGGAATTGTTGGGTAAAATTGAAAATCAACTTGTTGCTGACAAGAACGACCAATTGAAACAAAAAGCTGATAAAAACTTAGTTCAAAACAGTCCAGAACTATTGGACAGTCACGTCGATAATCCAGAAAATAAAACAGCACATGGCATTACACGCCTCCGTGGTTAGTAAAAACTTTTTAGTAGTAAACTGAACAGTTGAATAAAACTTATATTTTAAAAACTAACACTCACAGAAAATACAAGCTTTTAAATATTTAACATGGACCTATCATTTCTCCTTTTTTATTAAGTAATAGAAACAATATGCCATGTATTTTGGTTGAAAAAAAAAACTACTTTAAAGTAGATTACTTTTCTTCAAAATAAATAAGATCTCTTTTAATTGAAAATTTTTTATAGGCGGGGCCGGCGGTCCAAGAATGGGTTTGTTTAAATCAAGAGATGGTTAGTTGTAGTTAAGTAAAAATAACTTAATATATTTCAAAGTTTACCTTATATTTAACTAATATATTAGGGTTTTTTTAAAACAGGTTTCTTACTAAACTTTTTTTAATATTTTGTAAATATCACAATAACTTCTGTCTAAAAGTTATGAAAACTTACAGAAACTTTTATCTTGGCACCATTCAGTTTTGTTTAAACCCCTTTAATGAAAACTGTATGAGACCCAAAAAATTGAACCTTACAGTTTTTAGCTGAATTTTTTTAATGTGGCAATATAACAAAGGACATTATGCTTATTTTAAGACAACTTAAAGAGAGTTTTATAAAGGCACTTCTTGATCATTTGAAAAAAAATAAAGAAAACTTACAAAATGTGATAAATTATATAAAATCAATAAATACCTTAATAAAACTTTTTTTAAGTTGTATTTAATTTTGCACAATATATTTTTGTAACAACTACCACATGCATAAAAAATTTAGCTAAAAAATTTTAATTTGATATCTTGAGTCTTATATAGTGTGCACTGAGGTGATTTTCAGAAAATAAAATGGTACCAAGGTGAAAGTCACTTCAAATCATTTTAAATTTTGCGCAGGGCGTTTCTGTGACATTTACCAATTGAAAAAAAAACTGAAAATTTACAGGCTTTTTGTTTTATGTTAAGGTAAATTTGTATATAAAAATTTACATATTAAAGTTGATGAGTGTAGCCCATGACAAACACTTTACCTTATAAAAAAAATAAAGTAATTTTATTTTATTTATATACATTTACAGCAAAGTTTCTAAAACAAATAGTCGTTGTATGCTTTATTTTATAACATTTATAAGTTTAATTAGATTATCAAGTTAATTAAACATTTTTTAAAGAATATATATTTCATCTATGTACAGTTTAATTGTGAGCCAGTAGTTTTATTTCTTTAATTTGAAAAAAAAATCAATTTTAAAACTAATACATTTGTAACTACCAAAAATTACTAAATTTCAAAATCTTCAATAACGTTTACCAAACACATTATTGGTAAAAAATAAAGGTTAGAATTATGTATTTTACTTAAACACAATTTATGTAAGTAGAATTGATCTAAATAAAGTCATCAAATATACACACAGTATTTTTAGAACATTACAAAGCAGTCAAAATTTATAATGAAGATAATCTATATATTAAAACTATGTAGTTTAACATTATTATTAGTTTTCTATTCAACTTTGTTGCTGATTTGAAAAAAAGCACATTTTATACAGTTAACATTTTTTTACAGTAACATCTAATCAACTTGTTTGGTTGCATTTTTAAATTCTCAAAGAATACAAAAAAATTTGTAAAATTTTATTGTTGCACATATCAAGTTTATAATATGTATTGAATTAAGAGCATAGTTAAGTAAATAATTTTTTCACAATTTGTTCTTATTTTATAGAGTTTTAACTTAGCTACAAGATAATTTTTGGTTTAAAAATTTCAAAATAATTTTTGGGTTTAGCAGGTCGAACTTGGAGGCAACGTTAGGTCCCTTATGGAAGGCGCAAACTAAAACGGCAAAACAAAAAACTAATTCACAAAAAATCTATCGTTTCCTACATTTTTCTAGATAAATACCTCAAACTTTCAGGAAATGTTTCTTGCAATACTCAAAAAATTCTGTCAGAAGAAATTTTTTTAAATTTAAAAAATATGTATATATATAAAAACAGTTTTTTTTGTTTTATGTCATAATATTTTGTCAATGATTTTAAACTCTGCTCCGATAGAAATTTTTAAATACTGCAAGGAACATACCCTGAAAGTTTGAAATAGTTATCTCAAAAAACGTAGGAGAAGATAGATGTTTAGTGTTTTCTATTTATTTGCTGTTTTAGTTTGCGCCTCCCATAATGAACATATTGTATTCTCCAACTTTGACCAGTTATATCTGTATAAATATGTTGAGTTTGAAAATCTGTAAAAAGTAACTTGTAGCTTAAACCCTTTTAATTTTGTGATTTTTTATGTATTATAAGCTCAAAGTTTAAAAAATATATTCTAAAGTCGTACGTTAGGAAAAATAACTGTTGAAAAAATAGCAAAAACTTGAATACGAAACTTCAAAATTAAGTTCAAACAACCTAATATAATTACTAAAATTTACCAAGTTACATTTGCTGTACTAATTTTAAAAAGCTTTTTTTAGGTTTATCAATTTATACAGTTTTGATAGTGTATAAAAATTTTCTTTAGTATGCTTAAAAAACAAATTTAATTCGCGAAAATTTATTTAAGCGAGTATTAAAGCTAAAGGAAAAAGAGTCTTGTTGAAACGTTAAGGTGTTTCTTTTTATATTTGCTGACTTAGCAATACAAACATTAGATTTTCATGTTTTTTAAATTTTTAGTTATTTAAAATTTATTTTTTGATTAGTATTTAATATACTTTTGTAAGGTGGGTTAAATAGGTAGAGATAAGAGCATAAATAAAAAAAATAATATAAAGCTTTAAAATTGTTTGCTGACTCAGCAAATATTAGGAAAATAGTCTTATCACTTCAATCGGACGCAAAGGCATGGTAAGCCAGTAACTACTAATGCATTACTTTTGCATGTTTTTTCACACTTTTTGTTTAAAATGGAAACTACTATTTTTTTTTCGAATAGTTGCAGCCCAAAGCATCTAAAAAAATGGTGAGCTGTCTATAAAAGGCTGACGACCCCTATTTTAAATTCATAAAAAACTTTGCGGAAATTTATTTTTTGTTTCTTTGTTTATACTTAATTGTTTACTAAACCTGTAATACCTATTTCATGCAATCAAGACTATTCCTTTACTATCTGTACTTTTACTATTGCAATTATACTATTTTTTGTAGAAGATGAATCGTATACAAAAAGATTATTTCAGCTTATCAAAAACGATTGCGTCAAATTAAACGGCGTGCCATGGATCGTTGTAAAAAATGAAAGAACTGTAGACGACAAAAAGCATAGGATTCGTTAGTTTATTTTAATAAAAAATTATCTTTTTGCATTATGTAATATTTTTAAGCGAAATAACTAAATAGAACATTAACCTGTGGTTTTAAGTGAACTTTAACATTAAAATTTATCATAAAGAATTTTCAATTAAAGCTCTTCTGTATTATATTTTGCTAATGTTAAATCAAAAGATTGTATACATTAAGCAAAACATTTAAAATAAAGGTTCAAAACTTGATGTTATTGCAGTAGGTTAATTTTTGAACAAATTGTAGTTTTTAGTTTTAAGGTAATCAATATATTTGAATAACGCTATTATTTTAGACTGTTAAAAGATTATCAACACTGACTTAATTATAAAGTATTTAGATTAATATAATATATATATTTTTTTTAATTTTTGTTTTCTAACGTATACTTTTATTTAATAGTTTTGAAAAATTTTACAAGCGGTGCGAAGAAAACACTTTGCGAAAACAACAAAATTATTGAGGTTTCACATGTCAAAACAAAAACATACAAAATTCTTTCTACTACATCAGTGAGCATAAGATTTGAAACAGATACAGGAAGTAAGCCATATTTATTTCATAAAATTGTATAACTTAATTATAATAATTTTACATTATATTTAATTCTTTGGACCTTAACCTTTATTTCAAAATACAAACTTTAACTGCTACTTCTTAGGCATTTTTATTTCATTAATAATTAATAAAATACAAATTCAGTTTTTTAAACATAATATAACTTTATTTAAAGTATAATAATTTTTTTAGTAAATTTTTATTACAGTTAAGTGTACTGGTTATATCATTAACACTTAAATAAAAAACAAGTATGTTTATTAAAGTGAACATCAAGTACAATTACTTGTTACGATCTAAAAACAAAGAACAGCTTTAAGTGGTAAAAAATATATACAAACTTTAAAAGTAAAACCAAAGCATTTAATAACCTTAAATTTTAGAAAGTTTTATAATTTGAATGTCTTGAAATGTGTTGTTTAAAACAAAAGAGGAGAAATGTATTAGGAGCTTTGTGAACAATTTTCATACAAACTGCAGTGTTAAACAACTCTAATTTCAAATTAACTAATGTGTTGCTAATATAAAACTCAATTAAGTGTGTATATAAGTTTTATATACACATCTATAAGATGCATAATATTTATAATAAGTTAATAAAAATTTTTCTAAGGTGAAAAGAATCTGTTTGTCGAAGATGAAAACCTAAAAAAGTATCTTCAAAACAAAAGAAACGAAGCTACTTCAGTCGTATTAGAAAGTGTTTTTTCTAGCTACAAAATAAAAGCTATTAAATAAAAAAAAATACATTTAAACGTACTAAGATATACTAATATATGTTTAAAGTTTTCAAACTAATAATTTAAATTTCTATTTTTACTCCTTTAAAATTTTTGTTAGTAACTTTTTTTTTATAAACTAAAGCATAAAACTTCGTCTTATAAAACTAAGTTTTAATAATCCTTTTGTTTAGAACTGTTTTTGTTAAAAGTAAAATAATAATTTCAACTAATTTACTATTTGTCATGTTTGTTTTATGTCGATTTTATTGTTTTTTGATATGTTTATTAGGATAAATGTTTTGAATAAAGCAAAACTTTTCTTAAAAGCAAGTCTCTAAATGGCATGGTTATCAATTTACCTGTCTAAAATTGTTAAATAGTCCGAATACCTTTATTGCTAAGTAGGTCTTAGTTCTTTTACACTAATTCAAGGTTGTAAGTACTAATCTGAAAACATTTTAATTTAGATAGAACCGAAATAGATATCTAAAGTGTCTTGTTTTTTTTTAAACACAAACTGTTAGCCTCTTTGGAGTAAGCAATGGGGGCTAACTAATCATAAATATCTTACTTTAGATTTTTTCAAGAGTAATAGGCTATCATATATATAAGTGTTGTCTGTTTTACTTCTTAAAATAACAGGTTAATATACTTGATGAGAGTCTTTTTCAAACTGTTTTGAAACGTACGTAACAATTTTTATAAAATGAGTTTGATTAGTTATTTTTTTTTTAACAACTACAATTTGCAAAAAAATAATAAACTACAAAAATATTATTATACTACAATTTACAACTAACCACTGATGAGCTTTTTGAGCGAAACACTGTTTGAGCAATAACATTTAGAAAGAATCAAAAAACTTATAAAATCTAATACAACTGTAAGCAATTTTTTTAATTAGAAGTTAAACAATATTTATAACCAAATAAATACGTTTTAAAAACCTATAAAGTAGTTTTCATACAGATTTTGCTTTAAATTATTGAACATATTATTTGTTTTTAATTTTAAAAGTTTCAATGAGTAAAGTACAAAATATAACCTTTTAGAATTTATAACGTATTTTTATTGATAAGAAGATATCTATAAATTTGTAACTTATTTTCATTTAAAATATTAACTATAAACTACTAATGAGCAGCGAAAAACCAAAAGTATAAAGTTTGTAAAAATAATTATTTGATAACTCACGACGCTGATTGAACATTTATTTAGATTTACCAATAAAACTTTTTAATATTATACACAAACAATGCCACTAGAGGCTTTTATTAAAAAAAATATTTAGTTATATAATTTTAGGTTTAGTCGTTTTCTATTGTAAAAATACGAAAGTAAAACATATAGCTATGCATGTAAAGCTTAACATAACAATATGTGTTTTCGTTATTATAAAAAAGCTACTTTAGGAGTTTAGCTTACGGAATTGTTAAATATTACAAAATCAGTTGTATAATGATAAAATTAAAATGATTTAATATTTTTGCTTGAAACTTTCTTTATTAGTAAAATAGATTATTAAATTATTTCTTAAAACTGCTTTTATAATAAAAATGTTTAGACGGAAATCCTATTGCAATAAAACAATTAAAACTTAACATCCAAAATAATTAATTTAAGTTATTCTCTATTAATGCAGCAAGATAGTTACATCATAATTAGAAAAACATAATTTCAAATTTAGAGTTTAAAAGTTTTGGAGCATGTTTTTATTCTTAATGGAATGCGGCCTGCAATAGATAATTCTATGGCTTGAAAACATGTATATCTGGCACACTAAAAATTATTTCTTATTTCGATTATTATTTTGGTTATTGTTCATAATCATGATTTATCCAATTTTGTCCCTGATAAAAAGTATTCTACTTATTTACCGCTTAAAAAAAAAGACTGTCTATTTATGAGTATGTTTCAGATAAGTTTGTGTTCTACGAGGGTTACTTTGGCTCGAATAGCTTTTTTTGTAATTTTTTTAGCATACTTTAGAACCTATTATTTTTAATTTCTTTAATGCTAAATTGGAACTTTTTTAATTCTAAAGAACGTTCTTTTGCTTCACTTTTAGCAACAATTTCCATTGAATTGGGGTTTGACTTTAGTAGTGGGGCCCTTTTAAAAATTTGACGTTTTTTTTAAATTGTTTCACTTATTTTAGCTTTTCTCCAAAAATAAAATATTTTTTATTCTTTAACTTATTTATTAAACTAAGTTTTCTTTTATGGAAATATTTTTTTTCTTTAATTTTTTTTTGAGATATCCCCAAAGGAAATATTCCAAAATATTCAAATTTATTATGGCTTTACTGCAAATGTATAATACTTTTTAAATAACTTTTATTCTCAATATTCTTATTTAACTGAGTTTCATATTAAGAAAATATTAATTTTTAATTTTTATTGTATAACCTATGCAATTTTTACATAAATTTACATTATTCGAGGGATTTCTGGCTCAAATGCTATAAATTTATGTAAAACTTGCATATGTCATATATTAAAAACAAAAGAAAGATTTTATATTTCTTTAATATAAAATTTAGTTAAATTAGTATATTATTTTGAAAAACTTTATTTTGGGATATCTTAAAAAAAAAGTTAAAGGAAAAAAAGTATTTTCACAATAAAAAACTAATATTAACTTGAAAGTTAAAAACGTAAACGAATCTTATTTTATTTTTAAAGAAAAGCTAAAATAAGTAAAAAGTTGAAAACAATGTTAAGTTTTTAAAGAGGCCCCACTACTAAAGTCAAACCCCAATTCGATGAAAATAATTGTGAAAAGTAGAGTAAAAGTTTATAGTTTGTAACAAAAAAAAAGTTCCAAGTTAGCATTGAAGAAATTAAAAATAGTTAGTTTTAAAGTTTGTTAAAAAAATAACAAGCCAAAGTAACCCTCGTTTGTTTTCTACAAATGTAAGTGTTAACTAATTATAACTATGAAATACTGTTCTATCTTAGGTTCTTTTTGGATTTTTTAAGTTATTGATTTAATACCAATTGAAACGTTTTTGTTAATGCACCTTTAAGTAGCTAAGAATGTAAACTTAAGCTTAACAAATTATTAAATTAATTCCAACCACACTAAGTATTTTGTTGAACAATTAATATATGTGTAACTTTCTATCAAGTAATTTTTTCAACTGCATCTTATAATTTACTTTTAAGAAGAAGATTCAATAAATCATAAAAATATTGCTAAGGTAAAATGTTGTATTAGTGAGAATGCATTTTACCTCTTTTGAGTGTTTGAGCTCAGTAAGGTTTTTTGTTTGCACCCACTTTTATAGTACTACAATTTGTACTGGTTTTATACTAGATAAGATTATCAAGTACTTAGTACTAGTTTAACAAAATTTTTAAAAGTAAAATAATTTGAATTAATTTAAAACTACTTTTAAAAATCATTCTAACTTAAAACTTTTACATTGCGACTCTAAAGCTAGTTTAAATATCTTTCTGGTTTAAAAAAATTAAAAAAAATTACTATGTTCTAGCCAAGTATTTTAGAACTTATGTAATCTTGAACACAATAATGGTATTAGTATTTGATTAGCTTCATTAATTTTGATTACCTATTATGAATTTATTTTAATTTTTTAATTATTTAGATTACATTACTTAGGCTGTCTTTCTTGCCTTAATTTGGGCCCTGTTTGAAAAAAAGCAGCTTATTTGAAAGTTTAAACGTAAGTTCTTGAATTTAGCCCAGAAAAAATAGCTTATTTTAAAGCCTATTCAATTTAATAGTTGAAGTATAAAATTTCTAGTTCACCTATCTATTAAAGTTTTATCAGATATTGCTTGTAATTGAATATTTAGTAGGAGAGGATAATGTTCAAATTATAAAAATAATCTAAAAAAAAGAGATTGATAAGAAAATTGAAAAAAAAAAAGTGACCTAGTATTACTTTTTAAGCTCGTTTTTTTCAGTGATATCTAAGTAGTTAAACTACTAGCATAGAAATATTAGTTTATTAGACAGATAGTAACTTCATAAAGACAACAATTGCAATTTTACATTTTATTGATAAGCCCTGTATGTATATTGTATACAATAAGCCCCCAGACTGACTCATGTAAAAGACTGATTAAAATTAAAACTAATTGATTTTATGTGTGTTATTAAGACTAAAACTGGTGACCGCGAAGATGTTTCAAATTATAAATTTGGCCCGCGAGTACTTTTAGCCTGCCGACCCGTGGCTTTACTCATATTGTACAATTTGATACATCTAAATAGGCTGTTTAATTCTGTGTTTTTATATTACTGTTTTAATTTTCCTTTTAAGTGATTTTTTATAATTCTAGTTTTTTACTTCTATAAGTAAAAGCTTTTAAATAGATACAGTTTTTATAACCTTTTAAATATTGTATGAGGGTTAAACTTTGTTTCGTCTATATAAATTAACTAATGTAAATAATTTGAAGTAACAATAATGAAATAAAATATAAATGACTTGATCTTTTTAAAAAAATTTTCAGATTTTCCATTTTTATTGTCTTTTTCAAAAAAATAATAGCTTCATAATCTACTAGATGTAGCTAAATTTCAAGTGTTCAGCTAAGATCATACTAGTTAAAAGAAGTAATTTTTAGATTTTAACTTTAAAGTTAAGCAGTTTGAGAACGAGTTAAATATGGACTAAGACACTTTTGAAAAAAGGTTCATTTTCAAAATAAAGAATAAAAGGAAAAATAAATAACTAAAAATAAGAAGATATAGAGACTAATAAAAAAAAGAAAAAAAATACCAACCGATGCTAAGGGTTAGGGGTAACAGTGTAATACTATTGGCATTTTCTCTTTTCGAGAGAGCTATCTTGTATTTAAAGTAAAATCTTACTTAAAACTAGCTTTTAGTTTTGGCTGCGTAGCAGCAACTTTCAGTCATGGCGGCTTTTCGCTGCTTTTAGTTGTGAATGGTTTCAATCTTGTTTATCGAGTTTAGTTCGCTTTTAGAACACTTTATGAGTTTATTTTAAACAAACACTTAGTTTTCAGCTACTTTGATTTATGTATTTTAGTCTTTTAAAGAATAAATAACTCGATTCATTGGCCTTATGTTGTATAGTACTTTTATCACCTTTTTGTTTCGCAATTTCATTGTAGATACATTCATTATCACAGACTCGAATTACGTTTAACATTAGTATAAGTACTTATTTATTAAACCTCTAGTAAATAGTAACTAAGTCATATTAGTCTATTTATCAAATAAACTTTAATCGTTAGCTTGGGGACATCTATTATACAAGTAAAAGCGCACGCTGCGCTATCTACCAGGCCCCTAACATTGTATAAGTAGAACACCCTGCTAGCGATAACAGTGATACTTAAAATAAGTAAGTAAAAGTAAAATAAATATGTATTTAAAAAAACTAGAAAAAAAAAATAAAAAAACAAAAAAATAGTTACCGACCGAGGGTAACAAGGAAAAAAAATCTAAAAAAAATTATTGATCAAAAAAAAAAAAAAACAAAAAATTAGTTCTAAAAAAACCCAAAAATACAATTGACCTAGAGTAAGGGGTAATGGTGGTAGTAAAAACAAAGTTTAAAAAATTTTCAACCTGTGCAAAAATTTCTTCGTGCAAGTTAGACTCCTACCCAAGCAGTTTAGTTTAAACAATTTTTAAACCATAATTTTTTAGGTACATAACTACTTATATTAAAAATACTTTTTAGATATTATTATTTAAAAAAAAATTTTTTATACTAAAATAAAAGATGATTAAGTTTCATCGATAGATAATACAAAATGCTTTTACATAAAAGAAAAATTGAAATCAAGTTTAATTTTACCATTCAAAAATTTATTTAAAAAAAACTAAACTCATATTCCTAATGAGAAGATTATCTATTTTAGAAGCAACATTTTTATAAAGTTATTAGATAATAAGTTAGATGTTTTTCCTGCTCGTACACATTACACAAAGACCTAATTACATTAAAAATAAAAGGCTAAAGGACAAAACTACGGATTTTAAATCTAAACGGTTATAAAAAAAAATGACATGACTATTTTTTAAACTATATAGTAAATTTCAATAGCAAGGTATTTTCACGTGTGAACAACCCATTAAAGAATCTTTTAATTTTTGGTATGGTTTTTCAGTCCACTCGTTTTTGTCGACATCGTAACACAAAAGTGCTGTTGTACTTTCATCCATCACAAAAATTTTGTTTCCCATTGAAATAGCAGCGCTACAACTGTTTATAACAGGCGACTTAAGAACAGAAAACTTTTTACAGTTGCTATCATATACTTCACAAGACGAACCGATCACAAACAATTTGCTTCCCAAAACAATTAAACTGAGATCTCTTTTTCTCTTTATCATACTTGGCATCATCAGCCATTTTTCGGAAATTAAGTCATACGTTTCGACGGTATTTAAAATATCAAGACTAGTATCTCTTCCACCACAAACTACAATTCTTCCCTCAAAAACGACACTAGCCGCATATTTTCTTGCTTCTAACATTTCAACACTTTTTTGCCAACTGAAACCTTTTGGATTGAATTTAAAGCAGGAACTGGTCGGTAGCTTAAGTCCACCGCCCATAATAAAAATATTGTCTACAAACGCACAAGCACAAAACAAAGTACGACTGTCAGGCATGTTAGCTACAAAACTCCAAGTTTGAGATGCAAGCGAGTACATTTCAACAGACATCACCGGAATGCCATTTCCATTGTCCCACTGAAGCCCCCCAAACACGTAAACTGCTTTTTTAAAATACACTGCTTTGTGATCGTTCCTGCTTTCCATCATCGACGGAAGAACTTTGTCAATTTTAAAGTTTTCCCCTTCAAGCTGGTTGACAACATTGTCAGCTGTTGCCTGCCCATTAATGTTATTCGTGAAACCACAAAACAACCAGTTAAATTCGATATGGTCACAGTATCTATTTGTAAGAAAAGTTTTACATTTTTCTCCCGAAAGTAAGCTATCTTTTTGTTTCAAAACTTTTTTCAACATCGCTATACAGTCGTCGCTTTTAGAAAAAGATAAAGACTTGTTTAAAATAAACAACAAAGCATCCTCTGATAGTAAATGAAGACGGACTTTCATAAGAAGTTCTTTTGCAAACTTGCTGCGTTGTTCACTTTTGTATTGAATCCAGGCGTCGGCGGCATTGAAAACTTCAATTTCTGAATGAACATGTAAGTCGGAACTTTTTAGTATTTCCTCAAAAAAAATGTAGTCTAGTTCTAAGAAGTTAGTATTTTGAACTACTATTTGGAAACAACGTTTTAAATAACTAGAGCTAGCTTCAACTAAACTTCTTAGATTATACACTTTAGCTATTTGATAAAAAGTGGCAACGTTTGCAACAGAAATATTTTTTAGGAAATATTCGCTTGACCGTGTGTTTTCCTCTAGCAAAATCTTGTTCAGTTTTAAAACTTGGACAAAAACATGATTGTCTAGTTTTCTTCTGTCTAAAAATAAATAAAACAATAGTTTTTAGCAAGTACTATTAGTAGTTAGTTTTATAAGTATAAAATGATTATGGTATTCACCTGATTATGATTATGAAAAATTTATTTGAAATAAAAAATTAAATATACATTTAATTAGTTCATCTTTTATAAGTTTACTAGATACACCAAACTTTTTACAAATACATCAACCTTACTTGTTGTCTTAGTACAAAATAAAACTTAAAACGTATAGATATGTATTAAAGCAGTAAAAAATAATCATAAATAAAAGTACTAAACCTGTTTTTACCGATATAGTTACGTAAGTAACTTCTGTATATTTTTGAAATTTTTACTTAGTTTTTAGCCACATTTTAAGTAAAAAACATGTTTGTACTTTCGATTTTAGAAAACAAAGATAATTTTTATAAAAACTTTTTGAAAAATTTAAAAATCAAATTTAAGCTTTTACAAATATAATACAGCTCGTTGGGTTATTTTAAACAAACAGTACTATGTTAAACTTCTCACCTGTTTTAGTAAAAACATTTGAAGATCGTAGAGTTATATCAGCCAGATTCTTTATGCAGTTTTTCTCACAAAGATTGATAAAACTATACATTCTTGTTAACTATTTGCTTCTTTTATATTTAGCTTGAAAATGATTACTGTAGTTATTTTTGTTATTTTAGTTTCAAATGTTTAAGAAACCAAAACTTAACTCTTCAATAAAATAAGAATACTAAAATCGTGGGTGCATCAAATTAATATTTATCAATCTATTTTAAATCTTAATTTATATCGTAAAATTAGTGTTTTATCTGCATAAAGTCATAAAAACATGCTAAATTAAGTAAAGTATACATAGTTAAATAAAATACTTATTCGAAAAAACTGCTAAACATAGAGGGCTGCAAAAGTAATTGATTTTTTTCGGTGAATATAAAATATAACTAAGAGCTATACATTGTTCAGTAGAACTTGGTTCATTTTTTGCGATATTGGTTTTGTTATTTTTCTGTTTTAACTATTTAGAAATCAATTTAAGTTTAAATGCAACCTTTTTTGCTAAATTTCTGTTCAAAAATTGTCTTATTAGTACTTGATCTTAAATTGAAATAAAAGCTGGCAAATTGAAGTAAATTATTATATAATATAAATATTACTATATTTTATTATTTCTTTTTATCTGGTTTGGTATTATTCAGTGGCGTCGCGTGGTATTTTAGTTAGGTAGCGCAGAAAAAAAAACCGAGTTGCAGGTGCTTTAATTGTCCCTACTCGAGCTGTCCCTGCTCGAGTTTTTACTGCTCGAGTTGTTCCTGCTCGATTAGCCTCTGCTCGAGTTGCCTCTGCTTGAGTTGCTTTTGCTCGAGTTGCCTCTGGCAGAGGCCCTCTGCTTAGCTTTGTTTTAATTTTTTGTTTACAATCGCTTGTGGAATGATACTTAAACCTGTACTGTTTTAGTTAATTTTCGACTTAGCATACTTACCGCACGAGCGTGAACTTAGCTTCAGAGATTTACCGCAAGATATTGATTTTGCGGTGATACTTTAAGAAGTTTTGCTTTTTTGAGTTTATTTGCAGCAGTCAGCTAAGAGCTTGCAGCAGTGTAGTGAGCAAAATGGTCGTTGTTTAAATTGGAGTTTTATAAGAGTTTTTGTTCTAAAAAATAACTAAAACGTTGTAGATACTTAATTTTTTCTTACAAAATTTTAAGGTGGTGCAATTGCGGCAGTGCATCACCCCACGCCCATGGTATTGTTGTTTCCATTGAAAAATAACATAGTTTATTTAAAATTTCAAAATTGTTTATTTTTTATTACCTATGTGTGTTTTTAGGTCAGTTATGTAAAATACCGAAGGTGATAAAACCAAAAAAGACCTTTATAACTTAATTAATTAATTTATTTTTCCACGCTAGTGCTCTTATAATTGAGAAACTACAAAAAAAACTTTTATTAACTTTGAATTTACGGACTAAAACAATTGATTTGTTTTCGGAAACATAGTTTAAAAACTGTTAACTTTTATCAAAATTTTTTTGTTAAAAATAAATAGTTTTAACCTTTTGATTCTTTAAGAATTTTTTTTATATTCACTTTACTAAGTTTAAGAAAAATGGTAAAAAATTAAATTTATAAATAAATATCTAAGGTATTTAATGTAGCTATCTACTGGCTAACTTTTGACAATGGCTATGAAGAATTTCGAGTAACTATTTAATAGAAAAAAGGTAAAAATAATGGTTGAAAGTAAACAATCTTTATTTTAAAAATATTTAGGCCAAAATAAAACAAAATGCATTTTGATACGATAAATTAAGTTCCTCTCAACTATGTATAAAAATTAGTTTGGGTCTAAAGTAACCATAGAAGTTAATGGCCGCTTGACCTCTTTCAAACCCACTATTACTGTATTGAGAACATATTAAATTCTAATAACCTAATTTTCAAAAATATTTATAAAACTTCATAAAAAAAAACTATTTAGTTTTTTACAATTAAGAATTTATGAATGAAAATACTCTCTTAGACAAAAATATACAAAAAGAAGTTTTGTTTTTTATAAGACTTTATAAAATTAAACAATTGTATATCATTCAAAACTTAGAGCTATATGACTTCCAATTTAACTAATTTAATATTTTTATCTTTAGTTATAATACTTTAATGAGTTGTTTTAATGCGTTAAGCTTAAAAGTAATATTTTTTGAAATTTTTTTAAAACTTTCACGAACGTTTCATTTTGAAATATTCAGAAATCTAATAAACACATCTTTGAAATATTTTACTAAACCAGTTATTAACTTTAAAAGAATATAAAATAAACCTTAAACTTCTTTAAACCTTATTTGTAATCAATTATTAAAAAAAAACATGTATCTTTATAAAATAAAAAGCTTTAAATACAATTAAGTAAATTTAGAATATTTTAATTCTGGTAACTAATTTTTAGTCACCTAAGTAACTCAAAGAAACAAAAGTAATTAACTTTAGGAAATTAAACTACTTAACTTTTGATTAGTTATAAACTATCAAAATTTATTTTTTTGTATAAACAACTTAGTTTTCACTTTGAGTTTGTTGTGTTTATATAAATAAAAATTAGTTGAACTTATATTGCTTTTTTAAAATTTACAGAACTCTGTTGTAAACATTTAATGGGGACAGTTCAGATCTACACGAAGACAATTTTGCACAAAGAAACTTTACCATGAAGGATCATTTTTGCACGTGATTAAAAAACTGATAAAATAATCAAAAAAAAAAAAAAAAGTTATAGAAAAACAAAAAATAAGTTACTGACCAAAGGTAAGGGTTAGAGGTAACAAAGATAGAAAAAGAAAATAAAGCATAACTAATAAAATTACTTTGTAACTTATAGATGTAGGTTACTTAAGTACTTAACTTATAAGGTCATTGAATGGTTACAATATGTAACACACCAACAAAAAAAAACATAATTAAATTTTAAGTTAAATTATACTAAATGCTGATATTAAATATTACTTTGGCTACACTAAAAACTAGACATGACAATGAATAAACATATTGTATTAAAGAACAGATACAAACACAAATGAATATATAAACAACACCATACTTTTGTAAACACTTTCAATGTAGTCAAAACTTCAACACAAAAATTAAATCTATCAGGAATTTGCTATAATGATGTATAAAACATTATTATATTTTACTACTAAGAATTTAAATCAAAAAAACTGCATTCAAGAAATAATCAGGGTTGCCACTTTTTTATTCAAAATTTTCCCAGGTTTTCCACATTTCTTCCATGTTTTTAAAAGTAGACATTTTTGGTCTGTTTTTAGTTTAAAGTTAAGTTTAAGGTAAGAAACTGTGTTAAATAATATAAAAACTTTAAAAAATAATGTAAAGCTACTTTAGTTATGTTTTTTACTAAAAAAAATTTTTGATGATGACAAATTAATTTTAATTATATAATAGAATTTTTGAGTCAAATCAAAATTTTACTACTGAACATGTGAAAATTGTTAAAATTCCAGGTTTTTCCAGGGTTTATTTCAAACTTCTTAAGTTCCAGGTTTTTCCAGTTTTTTTTGCCTAAATTGTCAAATTCCAAGTTTTTCAAGGTTTTTCCAGGTAAATTGGCAACCCTAAATAATTTTGTTTAAAAAAAAAACTTTACAATAAACAACAAATAACTTGTCTACATGGTAGCAGAAGCAAGGTGGTCTAGAATGATTATTGCTCCAACTGATGTGTATTTATATTTGGCTATAGTTTACAAACTTGCATCAGTAAATCATGTGACCTTACGAGCTTTCTCTTTAACGCTTGGATGATCAAAAACTTTAACTCAAAAGTTTCCATTAAATTTTAACCTTTATTAAATTTAGTTTGAATCCTGTTACACTTCACCTTCTTAGATTTTTGATAAAAAAACTTAAAACTCTAATTCTTCTCTGCTTTTTTGTTAGACTATACTATTTGAAAACTATACAGTATCCTTCCTTTAAAAACAAATAAAACAAGGGAACGGGTCTAAATTGCACAAAGATAAAATTGCACGAAGATAAAATTGCACGAGGTTACTAAACTGGACGAGGGGACTAAATTGCAGAGAACAAAATTGCACGAAGCCAAACTTGCACAAAGCCAAATTTGCACAAAGCCAAGTTTGCACGAGGAAACAAAATTGCACGAAGACGATTGTGCACCAAAGGTCAATTTTGCACAAGTCACATTTTTGCACGATAGTAAAATACAGAAAAAAATCAATAAAAAAAAAACAAAAAAAAAAACTAATAAAAAAGAAAAGAAAAAGTTATAGACCGAGGGTAAGGTTTAGGGGTAAGAGTGAAAAATAACTAAAAAAAAAACTATAATAAAAAAAAATTAAATTAAAAAAAAGCTACCGACCGAGGGTAAGGGTTAGGGGTAACAGTGATGGTTAAAAAAAATAACCCGAGCAAAATTGTCTGCTCGTGCAAAAGTATCTTCGTGCAGTTTTATCCCCTCGTGCAAAAGTATTTTCGTGGAATTTTGTGCTTTCGTGCAATTTAGACAGCTACCCAAAAACCATATATCAAAACTTAACTTGGTCTCAAAATCTTAACTAGTGTTTAAAAAAAATTAAGGTATATTGGAAAAAAAATCACTTAAATATTTTTATAAATGGTGTTTTAGTTCTAAAAAGTTATTTATTTTTAATAAACAAAAAAAGTTAATTTTTTTACCAGAACTTCAAAAATTCACTTTAATTTAAAAAATAATATCAAGT
Source organism: Thalia democratica (assembly GCF_965202585.1). Lineage (NCBI taxonomy): Eukaryota > Metazoa > Chordata > Thaliacea > Salpida > Salpidae > Thalia > Thalia democratica. The sequence goes on along the minus strand of NC_139173.1, from coordinate 19,876,672 downwards.
ATGTATTACAACCAACTATATAAACTGCAAACTTGAAAAACAGATAAATATTAAAAACACAAAATAATTACTCAAATATCATGCCTATCCCCTACAATACAAATTTTCAAAAATTTAGCGTATAACTGGTCTTTGCTGTCTTAGTTACTAAAAAAAACTGTCTCTTTAATTATGCTATTAAAATTTTAGAGACTTACATAAATTTGATATTACACATTTTGATTTCAAATTGTTCACCTGTTTTAGTGACTTATTTGTACTATTGTGAGTAAATTTTCAAAACTCTTGTGAGTTATTTAAACTTATTTTTGTCATTTTTATTTTAACTCTGAGGACTTAATTTTCTCAGTTTAATACTAACTTTGTTGACAAAACTTTGTCAGTTCTTTTGGACTTTGTGAACTAAACTTTGTCAAACTCTTTGTGACTTATTGTGACTTACACTAAGACATTACCCTTTGTGACTAATTTTACTTAAACTTAGTCACCAACTTTCTGTGACTTATTTAGACTAAAACACCTTTTTGGTTTATTTTTTGATCTCCCTATGGTACTTTGTCAGGGTTCGTGCGCGAATTTTTAATAATTTAGCCTGATATTATTTCAAAGTAAGGAAAATTTCCTTAGAAGTCACTTTGGGTATCAGGGGTCTTAATTAGTTAATTAACAAAATAAAACTATTTAGAAAAAAACTACTTTTAAAGAAATAAAAACTTGACAAAGTTATTTTCAGCATCTATCAATAGCTCACCCAGCAACTTGAATATTTTCAACTGATCATTGTAATTACTGCTTTAATAAATTGTTATATTTATTAAATTTTGGGCTTGGTTGCATTTACCACACATCACGCATACACGATAGAAATTTATATCTTAACACTAAGTTTTAGTCTAGTGAATATCTCTAATAACTTTAAATAAACAAACAGTAAAACATATGAACAAACTGCTTAGAGTTTTAAACTAAAAGGTATTTGATATAAAGCTTCTAAATTAGAAACTGAAACAGCTCAACCGACTAAGCTCTGAAAAATATAGCTAAAATAAACAAATTCAAACAAACAGCTAAGTTGTTGATACCGTTTTTTTATGAATTTACTAAATTATGAAGTATGTATCCTACTCATAACAAAATAATAAAGGTTCTCAAAAGTCTTTTTGAGATTCAACAGAAGGTTTTAAGCATTTGTTATTACAAATACTGAATGATTTTGCCTTTAATAACTAAATTTATATTCATAAACAAACTGAAACCTTAATAAGATTTACTCAAGAAAAACTATTTACAATTGTTTTTTGATTCAGAAGTTTTCAAGCACTAGAAATGACGTAAAATGATATTCTAAAACTTTAAACAACAAACTGAAAAAAACTGATGTTTTACAATTTTTTTCAAAAAAAAAAGATTTAGCCTGATGCACACAAACACTAATTTATTTAATATGACCCTCTATTGCCTGTTGATTTCATAACACTCTATTTTTTCTAGTAATGGTTAAACTTAAAAGGCTTTAAAATGGAGTAGAAAGCATTGTAAGTATTGCTTCGAAAAAATTAAATGCAAGATTTACTGTAAAATTTCTCTAAATCTAAATTGTTAAATAAAATGCACTATGAAATGAAAACGACAACGATATTAGATTGTGAGATAAAAATAGAATTAATACTGCGTTAAAAATAAAAGGTAATATACTAGTAAAATTTGTTTTAGTAACTCACTGTGTTAGTCTTATTTAACTGTTACCTAAAAGACTAGTGACTCTTAACCTGAAGAACGCCTCTTGTAACTAGTAGGTGCAGGTTACTTAAGTATTTAATTTACAAGGTTTCTTGAATGGTTACAATTTATAATATACCTACAGAAAAAAACTAAATTTAATTCAAAGTTTAATTATACTGAATGCTGATATCAAATAATACAAAGGGCTACGCTAAAAACCAGTCCTGACAATGAATAAACATATTGTGTTATAGAACAAATATAAACACAAATGAATATATTAAAATTATCATACTTTAGTAAATGTGTTAGTAAATGAGGTCAAATTTTTTACATAAGAATTAAATCTAACACGAATATGCTCAAATGAAGCATAAAAAATATTATTACATTTTACTATTTACAATTTAAATCAAAAAACTGCGTATGAGAAATAATGTTGTTTTGCAAAGAACTTCACAAAAACAACAAATAGTGCAAATGTATACATTTTAGCAGCAGCAAGGTAGTCCAGAATGAATATCTTTACCAACTGATGTGTACTTATATATGGCTATAGTTTGCTAACTTGCATCAGTGAATCATGTGACCTTGCGAGCTTTTTCTTTAACGCTTGGATTAACAAAAACTTTAACTCAAAACTTTCCATTAAATTTAAACAGTTATCAGATGCAGTTCAAGATTATACCGGGTTTTTATCAAAATTAACGCTGTTGTTCATCGTAAAATGGTAAAGTTTGTCTCAAAACTGTAAGATGAGCTTTTCATGTAACGTAGCGTTTTTGCTTGGATTCAGTTCTTACCTTGTTTATGTATTTACTGTACTTATATCTTAACAAAGTAAAAAAAAAGCTCATGAAACTATCGAAGAAGAAATAGTACTTTTTAATGGCTCAAAATACCTAAGAATTGGCATAGGGAAGAGAACGCTAAGTTTGCCAAAAAAAGTTACTGCAACAGAAACATAACTAAATGCCTCGCCTATGGGTAGAACGAGTGGAGAAAAACTTTAATGTCCAAAATTAACAACTTCGTGTAAACAGTTTTGACAGTAGTAAAAAGCCGCTGGCTAAATTGCTGTTCGGTGACCAAACTTTAGTGTTAGGTTACATAGTGGAATACACATTATATTTTTTTAGCAACTCAAACCGAACTTTGTTTTGTTTAACGCAAACACTACAAAATGCAAGTATAAAAGAAAGCATAAAACTGAAAATTATTGCAGAGAATAGGGTTTAAAGTATAATAAGTCTTTGTGAAAATTTTTTAAGTAAAGTTGTTTTGAACACTTTTTGTTTAAGACTTGAAGTAACAAAACTCTTACCTAACTGTTTGTTATTTGTTTAAAATATTTATATTTTAAAGCTAAAAAAGAAACATTTTTTTTTTGGTATAGATTTAATAACTAATATTCTCTACTTACTGTTTTGTTACTTTCTTTTGTGAGAAGATAAACAGTTTAATTATAAGTGTTGTGATAAACTTTTACAACTAATATTAAAAGACTTATATAAAACAATACTTATATTTTCTACAGTTACTTAAATTAAGGAAACTTTTTTTTAAAATAAATAAATTCTAATTATTTTGCAAAACTCTTGATTAAACTTTTGATGAAAAAATCGTTGGTCATAAAATAATACCTACTAATGCTTTTTAAAATATACTAACAATTATTTAAAACTTAACATTTTTTAACAATAAACTTTATTATACTAGTACTTAACTTAATAATCTAAATAAGCATAAATTGTTAAAAAACAATGTAAAGAAATAAAATTTAAATTAAACTTCGTTGTACTTGATTTTGCTGTTGTTCAAAACGATTATTTAGTTTCGTTAATTTCGATTGAATATGGAAAAAAAATGAAGTAAAATATTATTTGAACAAAACAATAAGTAAAATATATCTTTTAAAAATCAAAGTTTTTAAGGTCCTCTTTAGTCTAGTATAAATATCCAAAATATAGGAAATAGAATGAATTTGTAAAATGCAACTATAAATCAGAAGTATTATACTTTAATTCTGCAGAATTTGCTCCATTAAAAAAATAAATAATTTTAATAACTGTAAAAGATATTTCAAAAATATCAATTGATAATTCAATAAAAATGGTTCGTATTTATATTATTCAAAATACTCAAAAGTTTATGCCCATCTAATAAATCTTTAACTTTTGTATTTTTATACTTAAAGTATCATTATAATAATTTTTTAAATATAAACAAAAAATGTATTAGCAATTTTTTTCAGAAAGTTTAATTTAAAACAAAAAAATACTTTTAGCTATATAAATAAGCTTTAATTTTATAAGATGATTCTTAAGTTTTGTTTTACTTAGACAAATCTATTAACATATATTAGATTTTTTATTATTTGAAAGGGTTTTATCAACTTTACTTTATTTTTTTTAACAAGTAGCTGGTATATTTTTTGTTTTCTACAGAACTGATTATGTTTATTTTCAGTAAACGAAAGATCTTTTCAAAGTGTTTTGTAAAAGACTGAGACAGTGGTTTTTTTAATGGTTCCTAATTATTTTTTATTTTTTTTTAGTCAAAATGTTATAAAAAGATAATAATTTCTATTCTGCTACAGCCTAATTTTTTGGTTCTATAAAAAGTTCAAAAATAAAAGAAAAAATTGTCAGGAAATTTTAAACAAAACATGTGTCTAAAACTTTTTAAAATCAGATTAATATACGTGCATGAAGTACTAGTTTAAATATAACGTATCATTTTGCGTTACAACAGACTTCTATTTTCCAACAAATAAATTGTATAAAAATTTTATAGTGTCAAATTTAGTTTGAAACTTAAAATAATTTGAGCTAGCTTATTCTATTCTAATCTAAAAAGCCTTAGATAATATGTTAATAAACTAAATTCGTGCTCATTCACTTAATTTCTGGACATGACGTTAAGCTGTATCCAAGTGGTGAGCGACTCCTTATACGTTAGGTTTTTACAACTGTTTTAAACTTACTTAAACTATATGCTATAAACATATAGCTAAAATAAATTTAAATAAAAAAGATATTTATTTGAGTTTTACCTTCAAAACTTTGTTATTGCTTTTTTCAATTTTAGTTTGGAAGGTTTGGAAAATTTCTTGAAGATAATTACAATTTCCACAACGGTTATCGTTGTAGGTGAAACCAATTATCCATACTTTTATACTAAAGTTGTGTTAAAAAAAAGTTGTTCATTAATTAAAACTAAACTATAAGATATTAATTATATAAACTAAAAAACTAATATTGCTAAAAAAATTGTCATAAAACAAAAATAAAGTTTTGCATTGAAATTTTTCTATTTTTCTGCCTTTTTAGAATATAAAACTATAGTCGATACTTTAATAGACATCAGTTTTATTTTTTGATAGCTGAAGTGAAAAGTTACATTAGTAATAAGAATCTAAAATATTTTTTTTGCCATTTTAACATGAAATTTACCAACCATTCATTAGCTGTTTTACAGTTGTAGCTAATGCGAATTTCGTTAAGCAAATTCGTATCCTCCATTTTTTTAACTAAAAGAACGACTTTATTTTTTAATTCCGCTGTCCTACAAATGAATACTTATTTCTACTTTTAAATGAATTGCTTTAAATTAAAAATATTTAGTTAAAACTTGTTTGAACTGTTTTGAAAAAACAAATAAATAAACCTGATTTACTATATTTATAAACTTTAAAAATAAGTACAAACACATTCTTTTTGAAAAGTTAATATGCGATAGTTTTTATAATGTTGATAAATTTAAACACGTCTAAAATATATAACGTATAAAATATATAACGGTTATAACGTCTAAAAAATCATCAAATATTTTCCGATAGAAACAAACCATGTTGAAAGTGGATTTTCTTGTTTAGCCAAGGCTTCAATTACAAGGAAGTTTGAATTATCAAACGAACTTATTTCAAACAATTCGTCCCAAGTCGATTTGTTTTTCATCAAATTTTTGATATAATATAACCACGTTTAAATTCCTGAAGTTATAACTAACTTAATAAAATTTAAACTACTGTTTTTGTCTTTTTTCTGAAAAAAAACTTTTGAATAAATTTTATCTAAGCTAAGTAGCCAAAACACATCTAATAAACTACTTTAAATTCGTAAGTACATTTTTCGAAAAAAACTTAGTTTTTTAATCATATATCACTTTTAACAGGTTCTACTTTACCAAAACTAACAAAATAACGTATGGCGCTAAAAGCAATATTTATTTTACTTACTTAGTTGCGACTATACTAATTTAGAAAAATTCACAATAGTATTTTTTTTAATAAAAATATCTTTAACAGACCTTTAATAAAACTTTTTTTGATGAATTAGATACGCGACTGGTTGAATTTATATATGGGTAAGTGGGAGTTATCACCGACATAACATCTTCCGAGTTTGGAGTCCAAGTTTTAACTCCTAAGTGTTCATCTTTTATGTCCATAATTACGACGGGGTCCGACCAGTTCCTTTTTAAACTTTTAGTTTAGAAATGCTTAAAACATAAAAAAAAGTTTATTCCAAATCTAGCTTTGACCATACACAAATAAACTGATTGGTTTTAAAATATAGTATGAAATTTCAAAGTTTTAGTTAGTCAATGATTTTTTAAATGTCTGTGTTTTTATAAACACCTTTTCTTAAAGATTATTTGTAAAATGTATCGTTAAACGTAAATCACCATGTACTATAGTCAGTAAAGAACTTATGAACGAGATAAGTAACGTCATGCTTCGGATAATTACAACAAGTTTTTGCAGTCAAGATGGCACATTGGATGCCTTTTAAATAACCAAAATCTTGGTTATTTATGTTTCTATCTGTTAAATTAAATCATAAAAAAACTTTAGATTTCAAGCCTTTTTATAAGAAAAACATTTAAAAAAATTCGTATTTGTCTTCAAAAAAGTTTTAAATGTATAAGCAAGTTTTTATTTTTCTTTAGGAAATACTTTGTAATAAAGTAAATGCTTTCAACATTCAACAAATAAACACCATTTATTTTAAAAGCATCATAAATATAGCATGTTCATTAATTTTGTTATTTTACTTTCAAAATACTTTAAAATGAAAACAAATTCTAATATAGGTCGGTGAAAAAGAGTATAACTTTTTAGTATAATTAACAGTTATGTGTCTTTTGTCTATAATTTTAATAATCAAAAATAAAAGAAATTACAAATGAATACTATTATTTAAAGTAGTTTTTAGAGGTAGTTTTACAAAAGTAGTATGTATTTATTGTTATTTAAGTAATAGTTTTTATCAAACTTTTTGCCCAGAGTTTAATTGCTTTCAAAGTGTACCGAAAGTTCTTTACGTTTGGCACGGTATTTAAAATAGCTATTGTATTTCTCAATCCGGAGATACTTTTGATACAGTCTACATCATTCATTTGACTTAGAACTTTGTTTGATACAAGTTTATTAATTTCGGGAACTTCATCTGTACCCAGTTGTGCAAACAAAATATCTAGCTGTTAAAAGTTTTATGCTTAAATAGTACTGCGCAGTAATTTTGTGGCTTAAATTTTCTCTATTTTATGCTGTAGTACTAATTTAAAAAAATTTGAAAAAAGCTGTTAGCTAAAACTAGAGTTTTTCAAAATGGACAATTTGTTTAGAGGCGGTTTTGGTTATCAGAAGGTGTTAATTAGTAAGGCTTAGAAAAATTAGTTGGGTATTTGAAGTGTTGAAAAAGCGATATCTAAAAAATGGAAGTAATTGCTTTTTATACTTTCGCTAAAGGGGCTTGCTTTAATAAAAAAATGGAAACCCTAGTTTAAATATTGTTACATTGAAAATAAGCTAACATTACTTATTATTTCAAAAAAAATTTTTTTTTTAGTTTACATTACAGAACTTATCTGGTAAAAAATGATAATCATTTAAATTAGTATATATTAACAAATCAAACCTCAATGTTCTTTACTGTCGCCTTAGTTAGTTTCACGTAGCAGTTAGTTACTGTCTGTTATTAGTTTATAACTTTGATAAAATTTTTACTGTTGTTTAAAATAAAATATTAAATTATTTTTTTTTACTAAAATTAAAATTTTATGAAAACCAGACTTTATAAAAATTTAACTCAAACAAACTCTAATCGAAGTTGTTTCGGGCATTTTTCGAAGCAGGTTTAAAAATTCTTTGTTGAAGTTACTTCGATCTATAGTCTTTGGTGTGATCAGTATCAGATCTACATCACTGTCTGTAGAAACACCGAGCCGAAAGGAACCATACGTTTCTAACCTGGCTCCTGAAAGCTCGACTAGGATCTGAAAAATACAATTTAGCAGGAATTTTAGTTTCTATACAGAACAACACCAAGTTAACTTGTGACAATTAAACATGTTACTTAATAGTTTTTCAACCATTTAATGCGTTATACAATTAAAATTACTTTGAAAGAGGTGTTTACATTTAACTTGTTTACTTTAAATATGTATTTTTATAAGGTGATATGAAATTGTTACCAAACTATTAAAATATTTATTGAAATTTTATTTTAAAAGTTTGAGTAATATTTAATTACGCTTAACGAAGTTGTTTTTGTTCAGTAACAATTTTATATAAGTTAAATTTTTTTGTACCTTAATTGTTATTTATAAATGAAAAAAATAATCAATAATGTTTTTAAAAAGATTTTTAAAAATTACGGTTAAAGCTTTTTCTAAAACTTTTAATTGTAGAAAAGACTCATTTTTCGAAGCTCTAAATTATTTTCAATGAACTAACTACTTAGAATACTCAGAAAAAATAATAAAAAAATCATGTGATTATAAATAAACTTTTAATTAAATAAATAAATTCAAATAAAATTGACATAGAATTTTAAATAAAAACAGAGTTTAGAAAAATAACGTTTACAGAGTTAGGTTAATTTATACTAAATTAATCAAAATTACAAAAAAAAGACTTTTAACGATGCAAAGAACGCATTTTGATTGTACTGTAAAAAGTTTTTTAAATTCTTTATTTTTAATTCTTTTTTAACCTTTATGTTCAGATACAGTTCAATCATTTTTATTAATTAGTTCTTTTTAATTTAAAATTAATTTTAAAACGCTAAATGTTTCACTTGATCAAAAAACAATACATTTAGATAAATTAAACGTAAACTAACTTTGGTTTTTAGAAACATTTCTAAAAACGGCTGTGCTACTTTATCGGTGATTAAATTAATTACTGAGTTCCTGGCTTCTGTAGAGCCTGTTTTTTCTTTTGATTCTGTTTAATAAGCGATAAAATTACTTTCAAAAGATTTTAATAAAAATTGACTAAAATATTTTAGTAAAAGTTTGTATAGCATTTAAAAAATTTTTAAACTTTTTTTAAAGTAAGCCATTAAAATTCGAAGTATACTATACAAATTAAGGCTTTTAGAAACTATAATAAGTTATAATTTTTTAAGTAAAATAAACATATTAAATATTGTAGTATTACCTAGAATATTAAATAATGAGCTTGTTAATTCATTACATGCTTTTTCTTCAATGTTTAAACTAGTTTGTTTCTCGTTTTTGTTCATTTTTTATTTGTTTGAATTAAAGCTAATAAAGTCTGTAACAATGAACAACAGTAAACAATAAACATTTTTGTAATATTAAAAAAATAATTTAGTCTTTTTTTTAATTAGAGCACATTTTATACAAAGTCTTTTATTGTCATATTATCATAGTTTCATAATTTATTATTACCACGTACTAAAAAAAAATTACAATTAATTCTAATTACAAACTTGTTATATTAAGGCTAGTTTTCATATTCTAAACAAAAACTAACTTCTTTACTTTAATTGGTAAACTTTGAAACTATTTTCATATATATACTCAATAAAAATAATCTATAAAAACTGTTTGACTAGGACACCTAGATTGAATGTAAGAGCATTGGAGGGTCGACCTTTTTTTCAACTAATATTATATTTGATTTGAAAGTTTAGATTATAAACTATAGTAAAGTCTTCATAATTTATAAAAACTTAATCGCATAAAAATGGCATTTTTTATATACTATTTTTAAAACATGATAATGAAATAATGTGTTTCTACTAAAATTGTTTTCAAAAAAAGTATTAGTTTTTAACTATTTTTTACTTAATATAAATAATACTAAATTTTATTATAATATAAATAATGTAAAAAAGTTTGATTTAAATAAAATATTTACCAGTAAAATTTATAAGTAATTAGTTTTATACATCTCTTTAACCATTAATTTGGTGTGTGATATGTAGTTTATTGGTAGTTGAATCTGTAAGCCACACCTTCCCCTTATAGACCTTAAATACTTTTCAATTTTGATTTTTTGGACGGTCTATTGTTAATGTGCTTTGGGCTTTAGACTTTGAAATTATTGGATACTCAGTTGATTCCTAAGCTAGATTTGTGGATTGTTGCTGCCACATGTTTGAAGTGATTTTTGACTGAATTTGCCGTGGTAAAACTTTGAAAACATGACGAATGGCGAATAGTTACTGAGATCAATGTTCTGCAAGATAAAGAGTTCTGTCTAAAGTTGAAAATAAATGCTGTTTTGAAAGTTCTCGTTTGATGGAAAGTGGTCTGTAAGATGGTTCCTAGAGTTTCGAGACAGGTTCTGAAGAACTTTGACTGGAGATTCTTTTTACAGGGATTTGTTGCTTTGGAATGTATAATTGGAGATCGGTGACTTTGGAATCGTTGAATTTTTTGGTTGTGAAAGTTTTAATTTATTCAGTTTGTGCCTTGTATAAGTTTTATGTTTATGTTTATTGAATCACTTTAATTTGTTTTTTTTTTCTTTTTATGTTCTTTCAGTTTAAGTGGCTTAGGTTTTAATGCCTAGGTCCTTCGTTTGACAAAAACTTTAATAATTATAATAATAATAATAATAATAATAATAATAATAATAATAATAATAATAATATGATTTTATATTTTAGAAGTAAATTGAGTGAAAATTGGAAAAACAACACTTTAAAAACCAAAGCAGAGAAAGAAATTAAAATCGAATTGAAGTGTTTATTATTTATTTATTTTGTATTGTTTACTTTTCTGTATATAAGTATTACTAAACTGCAAAACGTATAATTAACTATTCTTTTTAGCGGGTTTATATTCGTATGCGTCGTTAATAAGAAACTCAATTAACTCCTTGTCTGTTAATTCTCTTATTGCTTAAAGTTTACTTTTAATTTTGTAAAGAGATGAAAATTTTCTAATAGCTATGAAAAACTTAACAAAATTGGATCATATTGTAGAAAGTAAGGTTAGCCCTGTATGTACTAAAAATTAGAAATTAAGAAAATAAAACGTTAAAAAAACAGATCACTTTTTTATTTTAATAACATTAAATTTAGATTGTATTCATCAACTTAAGGTATCCAAGTCAAACATACTATTCTATGTAAAAAAAAGTTAAGTTTTAACATTAAGCTGCATAAATAAACTATAAAAAAGTTATGAAGTAGCTTAGCTTTTTATTTACCTACAAATCTAAAACTAAGCTTAAAAATTATTTAAAATATAACAGTTTGAATTTAAGGAAATAACTAAAAATATGTGTGTTTGCAAAAAGTGCTAAATAATTGTTTTTAAACCTTTTTTTGTTTTATAGAAACAATATTAATTTAAACAGAAGCTTTAATTTTTAGTTCATGATTGCATTTAAACGTATTTCACAGAGTTTAAAATATATTTCATAATGAGATATAAAACTTTAAAGCAACTATCACACACTACATTTAGTTTTGATTTTATAGCTTTAAATATATTACTTAGTCGAGAAAATATTTTTCAACTAATTAAGAATCTAAGCATGAACTAGTATTCTAAAAATATACTTATTTCAGTTTAAAAGTTTTGTTTTATTTTACCTTGTCATAAAAAATTAATTATATACGAAGTAACTCATAATAAATATTATAAAATTATTCTAAGTTATTACAACAAGTTGATTGTATATAATTGAATGCAACAAACTGATTAACAAAATCTTTGAAAAACAAAAAAACAAAAATTGTTTCAACGTGCAAGTAATTCAAACTTTTTAAGAATTTAAAATTTTTCTTTTTTTTGTAACCTAACTGTTTTTAAATAAAAATAAACTGCTATATAAAGTATTTTTTACAACGTAGTTATAAACTAGAACGTTAAATTTTTATATATTTTTAAAGACATATTAAACAAAGTTTTTCTTTAAAGATTTGTAGTAAAACTTATAACTTTAATGAAAGTTAAAGTTCAAAGTTTATGTAATTATATTGTAAAATTTTAAAACTAATCATTTATGAAAAAATGTAATGATTAAAGTTGAAGTTACGATATACTAAAATTTTCTAAAATATATTTAAAGTTAACTTTATACGTTTAAAAAGTTAAATTTGTTTAGTTGCAAAATGTATATACTGTAAATTTTTATTTATATTAGTTTTATCTAAATAGTGCTTTAAACTAGTATTTAACACTTATAGTATTTAAATTACGTGATACATTATTAAATACTTTGAACAATTAAAAAAAAAGATCATAATATCAGCTTACTTTATTGGGATAAATATGTTAGCTTTCGAAATTTAGGTATGATTTAATTTTAGCAACTATCTTTTAAACGTTTTTTATGGCAAAATAAATTTTTGTAATAAAGACCTAAAAATTTTGAGGTACTACTAAACTAGTAAAAATACTTGTAGAAAACTTATTAAGTAATTTCTATTTTATTTTTTGTCGAGTTTATAGCATACTACGACTTTAAGGCTAAACAACTTTTTTTATTTATAAATTAAAAAGATTTTTTGATCTAAAAGAAAAAGCTTTAAAGTAATTGACTATAAAAGACACACTTTTTTTTTAAACAAACTTTATTATTTTTTGAAAAAGGAGGAATTATAAACTAGTGTTAACTTTCAACTTTTTCAACTTTCAATAAAACAAACTGTAAAATAATCTTAAAAAAGGGTTTATTAAAGAAATATTTTATAAAATAAATTAATTGTTTGATTTTTTAATAACATTAAAAATTATACTTAAGTTTTTAGCACTTTAACCAAACATTTTAAAACTAAAAACAACATACTAAATTAAGTGAATTAAATACAGATAACTTTGTTTATTACAGAAATGTATACTTTAACATAATTATATGAAGATTTCATTTTAGAATCAACTAATTTTTTATATATTATAATATTTCAAATTAGAAAAATAAGTGTCGATTTCAAAGTTTATAAAACAGGAGATAGTAAATAATTGTTTTATCGTATCAAAATATATTTTGTTTTCAAAAGTGTTAGGTATTAACAAGTAGTAAAACTGTAAAAATATAAAGTACCTTAGCAAAAACATTTAAATAGTTTTGATACTGTTAAAAAGTTTTAACAAATATTTAAAAAAGAATATGTTTTGAAAGTAAAATACTTAGTTTTAAACTTATGCTTTAATAAAAAAAAGTTACACAATCCAACTACTGAACATTATATCGAAGCTTTGTTACAATTTAAGAATTAAGTTATTTTTAAGTTTGTACTTTGTAAAACTGTATTTAATTAATCTTAAAAATGAAGAAATAGTACAAAAAAGAGTTAAGTAAATAGTTCAAAATGTGTTATCTAAACCTAAATAAACAGAAATAAATAGAAAGTTATTATAAAATTAGATTTGAACAAAAAAAATTTTTCAGCAAAGACAATATAAACTTAAAATATACTATACACACGTCTAATGATCCCATTTTTTTAATCTTAATAGAAAAGTATCGAATGCCTTAAAACATTTCTCCTGAAGCATTGTTACAGTTTATCTGAATTTTAAGCTATCTTTCAATAAGAAATTTTAAAACTTACATTTTTATGCTACTAAAATGTAATCTGTAAAAAAACTTTGATTTTTTTTTTCAATAAATGTAATGTTTAAAACTGTTCCTGTACTAATTGTTTAAATCTTATATTGTATTATTTTAAGTTAAGCTTTCCCAAACTAACTTACCATATGGCAAGATTAAAAAACAATATTTGACCTTTATGATTAACTGTATACTTAACTAAACATTTCAAACTTAATCAAATATTTTCAAGTTACTTTATTACAAGTACTATTAGTTAAGTTATTTTTTAGGTAGGGATATGTTAAATAGTTGTGATTATTCATATATTTAATAAATAATTAGTTACTGTATATCCTGTAGATTCAAAGTAAAATTTGTTTTCGTACTATAATATCTAAAAATAAGTAAGGTTTATATTGGATCTACAGGAAAATACATGCAAAGGACGATACTGGAAATCATAAATTATCATTTATAAGTATAGTGTTTTTTTAACTTGACACAATCATCAAACTGTAATTGATATCTAAAAGATAAGACAAATTTTTCGACCTGTGACTTATATAAGCCTATTGACCTTCGTTTAGAGTTTTTGCCACAGTTTAAAATTTATAATAAACTATTCTCAAACGTAGTTAAGTACTTAAATGAGGCGTTGACCTCAGCTTTTAGCATAACCATTCTTACTTATTAATCACACATTTAGCTATTCACTTAAACTTTGTGTTTTTGCGCTTGAAACTAAAAGTTTTCAATTCAAATGACATAACATTCTGGCTTTCTGCTACGAAAACTTGCAAAATAAATATCCTGGTAGTTGTCTATTTTCATTTTAGTGAGGTCGTTCTTGAGTCATCTCATTTTAACTTGAAATCTTATCTAGAAAGTTTTGGTCTAGTCAGGTATCTTGGTTTTTCTAACTATCTGTATTAAGCTTATCTTGTTTATGTATCATTTTTAAGGGGCCTATTTGTAACATTGAAAAAAATAGTTTAGTTTTTTTTAGGCTGTCTTTGTTACACGTTAAAGTATTTCACTACCAGACAGGTAGTTTTGTTTTGAATTTACGTTGTCATTGGTCATTATTAATATTTTCGTCTATTTTAGTTAATAACTTTAACTTTAAGTTTTGGCATTCATGTTGTTTATGACTTTATAATACTTTAATTGCGTACGCTCTAGTTTACAATCTATGTAGTTAACTTAAGTATTTTTGTGTTGGGTTAAGTGATTTTTAGCAACCATCTAGAGATCAGGGTTTCCAAAAGTGTGTCAAGAGGTCCCCTTGAAAGCCATTTGAGGAAGTCAAGGGGCCATAAGCCGTAATAGAGCCAAAGTGAGTGGAGGGGGGGGGGGGGCATGGCTAGTAAAGGGACCGTAAGGAAGTCTTTTTTTTGCAGTTTTTAAAAATTACGTAAATTTTTACTAAAGCAATTTTCAAATTTGATTTTTGGCCCTGGTTTAGATTAAAAATGCACTTTGCATAAGTAAATTCTAGAAATAATTTTAGTGCTTAGGTCAGATATTTCATTGTAAAGTTCCAATGATTCTCTGTTTTACTTACAATCAACGGCCACAGTGATTAAATCAACCAAAAAAGATAATCTATCAATTAAAATAAAAATGTCCAGTCTAAAATTTTTGCTTTAGATAAAGTTAAGCATCAGCAGCTTAGTTTTTAAGTTTTAAACAGTTCAAATATATAATGTTAAACGATTATTAACCTTATATAGATAGAGACTTTATTTTTTTATCAAAACTACGACTCCTTATTGAATCATCATGCCAACCAGGCAGTCTCTTAAAACATTGTATTTCTCGTGATTAAGTGTGTTTTTATATCTTTATATTTTATGTTGTAACAAATAATGTTTGATTAATTCTAGTTGTACTTAAAGTTCAGTCAACATTTGAAATTTAATGAGTCAGTAAAAAAAAATTTACTTTTAATTTTATTTATTTTAACCTTATTATTTAATTAATTTTTTATGTTCAGGTAAGGTGGGTTAAATAAGTGTATAATATAAATAAATAAATATAGGTTTCAAAAACAATTGTTGACTTCGGCAAATTTGAAAATCAGACTGAACTTTAAGTATACTTTCCATCAAAATTTAAATAGTAAGTTCTTAGAATTTAAATTACCTAACGTAAAACTTAAATTTAAAATTACTTAATGTAAATAATAGTTTTGTGTTTATGGTTTCACCTATAAGTTATAAAGTTATAGTTACGTTCATAAATAGATATAGCTTTGTGCAATGAGTGTAAGTTTGTTAAATTTTCTTATTTAATTAAATCACATTTAACAAATCATTTTTAGTTACCTCAGTAATTAAGTAGTAGAGGTTCTTAACTATTACTCTTGTTTGATATTTTTAATAAACTCTAATTAACTCTTTTTTTTTGGTTAGTGTGAAAAATTTTTGTTACATATTTTGCCTTGAGCTTATTTTTGTACACTTTAAACTTAAGATAGATTAAATTTTTAAAACTGATCAAAAATTGCTTACACAATAAATGGTATGAGGCTCATGACCGAAATGTTTTTCTCCACGCATATTCATTGACTTTAGTTGTAAGTGTTCACATTTTTGTTTCTTTCTAAGTTTTAACTTTTGTACACTTTGTATATACTTTTAAGTAATAATAAGTGCTAATAACCTACTATTTATTACCAGGTTTAAATGAGAAACAATTCTTATCTTTTCAAATATGAAAGAAATAATATAGTTATAAGACTTTATTAACATTTAAAAAGGTTTGAATTTTTTCTCAATAAAACCTGGTAAGAAATGAAAAGTTTATTCTCACTTACATTATTATTTAAACAAACTCTTAACTTGTAAATTGAGCAATAATTTTAAGTTAAGACAAATAAGTATATATATGTATATTTTAAACAAATCATATGGTAAAATTTAAGTTTTTTTATTACTATTACTTGATCTGTTCTAAATTATACTTTACATACAGGGTTGCCAAATACTCAGGATAATTTAGGACATTTTGAAATTTTTGAAAATCTTAAAACAGTTTAGGATAAGTCGGGATATTTTTCTAACACAGGCTGACTTAAAATAGTTTTATGTTTACAAAGAATTTTAAGATAGGTTTTCAATGATAGTTTTATTCCTATATTTTTCTACTATAACCAACTTTGTTAAATAACTTGATTTTTATTAATAATGAGAATTTTTATAATATAACATTTTTATGGATTTGAATTAACACAGGACGACTCAGGCCAGTTTAAGCTCGCTCAAAATAGTTTTTGTTCACACAGGACAGTTTTTTACTGAAAAAGCTCATAAATTACCTATGGATGGCCCTTTTTATTCTTTTAGAAAATTTTAAATACTTTTTAAGATATGGCTAAAACAAATTTAAATTATAGCAGTTTTTCAAATTTTTTTAAATAAAGATTTTTCAAAGCTTTTTTACTATTTTTTTCGTATCAATTACATAAGACATACAACCATACTTTAAATTAGTTTCCAGTTGTATTACGTTTTTGAATGTGGTCTATTTAAGTTTTCTTTTTAATTTAAATAATCTTACTCCCATAACCTGTACTTAGAAAATAGTTAAGACTTCATAATTATTAATTACTTAAATAAATTTTAACCCTATGTTATATTAAAATTTGGTTAGTTATAAATTTTAAATTTTGGTGTTTTTGTTGATAATAAAGATTTATAAACGATTAAAAAATATTTTTAAAATTGTAAAGACTGCTTAAATTTGAATTTAGGCATTAAAGACAGAGTTACCACTTTACCTGGAAAACCTTGAATTTGACAATTATTTAGGCAAAAAAATCCTTAAATTTTGAACAAAAATCACTTAAAACCTGACAAAACCTGAAATTTTAAACAGTTTTTGCATATTAAGTAGAAAATGTTTGATATGACCTAAAAAAATTAATTTTTTTCTGTATTCATCAAAAATTTGTTTATTCAAAAACGAATTTAAAGTAGCTTTACAGTATATTTTCAATGGCTTCATACTTTTTAACATAGTTTTTTTTATCTTAAACTTAACTTTGAACTAGAAATAGACCCAAAAATGTGTACTTTTCTGGTAGATTTTTTTTTAAACCTAGAAAAACTTTTGAAAAAACAAGTGGCAACCCTGTAAAAAGTACTAACCTTGTGACTTAGTCAATTGTGACTGAAAGTATGGGACAATATTGAAAATAAATTGTACATTGCATTGTTCATATAATTTTATTTCCTTAATACCACGCATAATCTTACAATTTTATTAGGTTTGCTGCTTTGCACAAATATGTTTAGTTATTATCTACATGAACAAGCGTAGATCGAAAAATTCTAAGTTAACAAAAAATGAATTGCAAAATGAATTTCTGTCTCCAATTTTTATTTAAACTTAGTACCGAAAAGAAGTTATTTAGACAGTTTTATTTATAAAATATTATACAAGTCAATTTATTGGGTAGGTTTTCTTTTAGAGTTTTCTTTAATCAATAAAAGTGTTATTTTTGCTACACAATTAAGGTACTCAAGAGTCATTTAAGCTATTTTAAATTTTTTAAATCTTAAGAAAACTCAGGAAATCTAACTATAGATAAATGTAAGATACTATTTAGTTTACCAGTTGAAATATGAAAAATGTTTAAATTTTTTTGTAATTTTAATTTTTAATTAAAAATCAAATAAGATTATTTTTTTTTTCACTTATTCAAAAAATGATGTTTATTAAGACCAAATGGAATACTTATCGATACATATTATAATTTAGAATACAGACTTGGAATTTTCTAAAACATGGGATTATTTTTGCAGTTTTAGTTTAGCTTTAGTTTAATAAGCATGATTGCCTGAAAATCAGACTACCACAAATATTTTACAATTTGAAAATAACTCAGGCTAGTTTAAATTAATTATTTTTTTTTGATTTCTTATTTATTACATCATTAACGTCTTATTTTTTAGCAATTCTTTAAGTTTTTGCTGTTAGTTTTTTTTAACAATGATTAGGCCAGTTTTTAATCACTCATGATGAATTGGTTTCAAGGTCGGTAACCCTGACTTAGTTAAGACTAATTTTTTTTTAATTAAAATTATCATAATTTGATATCTAAAACGGCTAGATTTGAAAACCAAGTACATAGTTAACAGTTTTTTGCAACCCAACTAGCCACATCAACCAGAATGCAGCAAAAGATCTAAATAATTCATCAACTAACATCCTAACCAGCATTTTGCC
Source organism: Thalia democratica (assembly GCF_965202585.1). NCBI lineage: Eukaryota > Metazoa > Chordata > Thaliacea > Salpida > Salpidae > Thalia > Thalia democratica. Next base: position 19,857,909 of record NC_139173.1, on the reverse strand, counting down.
TGTCTAAAAAAGTGTGTCATCTCATTTTATAGTTTAATATTGTTTTATTTTTATTTAATAAACTAATCATTTTATAGTCCTGTACAAGACATTAAACTGTATCAAGTAGTGTACGAATCAATTACCGAAAGGTTTTTCCAAACACTAGGTCATTGGACCAAACATTTTTGAGTGCTTTTAATGTTGTTTCATATAATATTGATTTCTTTGCATTTTTTATGTTACACTCATTAAAGTACCATCAAAATGTCCTTGATTTACGTTTATTTTTCTAAATAACACAATTGAGATCTGATTTTAACTAACTTATTGTAAATTACATAAACAAAGTTTCGATTGAATTAATAATTATATTTATTCAAGTTTTCATTGTGATAGAGTAGTTTGAAACAATTTTATACTCAAAAAATCATTTAGTAAAACCAAATGTAATATAATGGCTAGTGCTAGAAAGTGATTAACAACGTCTGGAAATTTGCATGAGTCTATTTAAAAATATAGCCATGAATAAAAAAATGTGAAAAGAATAATTTTTATAAGCCATGTTGGAGAAGAAACAAATAGTTTTAACTAGAATGAAAAAGCTGTTCATGGTAAGAAACAATTATTTTCTACATTGTATGTGTTTTAAATAATTGGTTTTATTAGAAAATTACAGTTTAAAATATTTAATTTTTGATTAAAAATAAATAACAGTGTTTTAAAAAACAGGCTGAAGTTTTGTTTGAACTTTAGCTGTTACGTAAAAAAACAAAACAAGATTTTTAAGTAAGCTAAATTACTGCATACAACGTTTACTTTCATAAATTAGGTTATTTATTTATTTTATCTTTTTTTTACCACTAAAGTTTTTTTTGTTTATCTAAGTTTTGTTAAAAAAAAATTCTAAACTAGTTTAAACTAGTGATGTACCGGACTCATTACCGGGTCCGGATCCGGCCGGATGTTGCCATTTTTGTCTGATATCCGGATCCGGCCGGATCTTGATATGAAAAAAATATCCGGTTCCGGCCGGATCTCAATTTAAAAAAAAGATCCGGTTCCGGCCGGATCTTGATTTAAAAAAAAAGTTCGGAACAGAGATCCGGTCGATTTGGATCTAGTTAGTAAAAAGAGCACACAGAAAAGTATTTTTTTAAAAACAAACCCTCTGTAAATTAAAAAGAGTCATTTTCGTCAGTTAAAATTAAACACCTACCGTGATTGGCTCATTTTGTACACGTGACTATTTTACTTTTGTTTACATTTAAACTATGAAATAAACATTTCAGAAATGCAACTCTTTACCTATGTTGTAAAATTAAAAACTTTACTACCAAATTGTCAATCTTATGGCTAGCTGTTCTACTGATTATTAGATTAATGTAATTTTTTCAGTTTTTAAAAACCTCATTCTGACTCAGGCTAGTTTACACTCATCTAGCTATAATACAATTTATTTATTATAAATTAAATTATTTAATCTATTTTATTTTGTTATATCTATTTATTATGGTTAAAAAAGACATCATCAAACGTAATATAGTATCAACTTGATATTGGTGTGACATCATCTGAGGTAATTATCTGAAAAACATCTATAAATACATGTTTATTGTTGTAGAGGGAAGTGTAAGGCTCACTGTCCGGATCTGGCCGGATATTGCCATTTTTTTCTGATATCCGGATCCGGCCGGATCCTAATTTGAAAAAAAGTCCGGGTCCGGCCGGACCTGAAATTGTGGGTCCGGTACATCACTAGTTTAAATATATTTTGTTATAATTATCAGATTTATAATTTTACAATTAAGTGTATTTATTTTAAGAAGCTGAAAGAAATGTAAAATTGTAGAACTTTTAGATAAATAAAAAAACATATAAAACGTATACTTTTCCACACAGCTTGTTTTTTAAAATGAATTTAAGAGGTTACCAAAACGAAAACAGTGTTGTTTTTTATCGTAATGATAAGCTTGTAATTAAAGTTGATAGGCATAAGCTGCTTGACAAGTCTGATTATTTTCGAGCGATGTTTAAAAAGTGTTACAAACATCACAATTCTGTCTTGATAGATGTTTATTTACCGGAAAGAAAAGAAACTTTTGCTAAAGTGATGCAACTTATTAGCAGTGACAGTATCACTCTCGATATTAGCTCCATATTTGAAACATATCACCTTGCAGTGTATTTACAAATTGACTGCCTGCAACAGCTTTGTCTCGACCATTTCACCCTCAATCTAAACCGAACTACTTTGCAAACACAGTTGGATCGAATTTAAAAATACTCTCACTTGGATTTGAGAGAATTTAAAGACAGAGCACAGGTGTTCAGAGACAGCGGCAACCCGTCGCTTTCAGGCCTGTACTTAATACAAGAAGTGGATCCACAACAAATTGTTTAAAACTTAAATCTAAGCATTACAATTACGTCCACGTGCTAAAGGAATTTAAAAATGGGTCGCGCAGCAAATCTTCGACTGAATTTTTAGAACGTTCGTTGCATTGCTTTGACAACATGCTTTGCTCGATAGCTTCCAGTTGGCCTTTCTTTAAACAATTTTTATTTCAGTATGATCTTTTGTCAGGGAAGACATACGAGTTTGTGCTTGACAGTCGTCAACTTAGACAAGAGCTTGATATGTATGATCATAAGTCGTCAATTTGTACTGAAAGGAAAAACCTTTATCTTTTCAGCGAATTTGAGAATGATAGCAACATTTTTTTACGGTTGTCGTTGTTCCGTAGAAAAGAAAAGTTAGGTTGTTTGAAAGTGTTTAAAGAAAAAACTTTTAGTGTACAAATGATTAGTCAATCACCAAATTTAAATAGAATAAATATTTATTTTTCACAGTGTTATGACAATAAACTTTATGTTTTTTATCGTCCCTCAATAAGACGTTTCTTTCCTCTTATTGAAGATAAGACCTTCGATAATACTTATTTGTTAATAATTTGCAATAAATCGTTTCGCATTTTGAAAAACCAAAAGCTTTCTGCTGAAAACATAAAGCTCAACTCGGATTTACTGAAGCTGAAAAAGATAACAATGAGGAAGTTTGAAAAGATGTTCTACAGTGAGAAGTTTGAAAAACTCTTTATTAAGACCATTTGCCACGACGGCAATTTCGACTACAGTTGCGAAAATCATGTGTTGGTGTTTGACATGAAACGCGATTCTTTCCACTTCAATGCAAACTTGTTGCCTTTACCTCTGCCCGGAAGGTCGAATGAAAAAGAATGCACAACTTGCAAAGATGGCAAAGTTTACGTGATAAGCCATTATTGGTGTGAGACTTTAAAAAGGACATGCAATGAAATCAGGACTTTTAAGCTCATTGAAAATGAACGACTGATTGATGAAGGGGTTCAATGGCAGCATGTTCTACCGAGATTAAGCAATTCTCCATGGTTGGCGTCTGCGTGTTTTGTTTAGCTTTGACGTTAAAAATTTCGAATAAAATAGAGAAGAAGCATAATTAATTTTTTGTGATTTTTATTTGCTTTAATAGTTAAATAACTAAGTTTCTTAAACATTGTTTAGATAGATTTTAAACTTTGGTGTTTTGATCATCATTGTTAGGAACAGTGTAATTAAAGTATTGTATTAAGTGTTTTATTTCAAAATAATAACTAATTTTTTGAAAACTTTTTTTAATTTAATATTTGGCAAAAAGTTATATAGTGTTTTTTGGACATGACTTATATAAAAACAGAAAAAATATTTCTCTGAACTTATGAGACTGGTTTTGTAACTTTTTGAAATTTCTTTTTATATCATGCTTAAAATCTTGTAGTTCATTTCAATTAGTAGATTGTACTTATATAAACTAAAAATGTACACTAATTTAGCTTGAAATTAAAATTGTTATATTTTGTCGAACAGTATCACTGAATAACAAAAAAATTTTCATAACCGATATTTTTTAACACATTTTGTACATATTTTGAAGCTTAAAATAGAAAAGTAAATTGAAGTAATAAGTAAATGTCTTTTAAAAATAATAAGTCAAGCTAAAATAGTGCCAATACTTAAATGATATCAAAGCTAAACATGCTTTGTAAAAACACAAACTACTTTTTATTTAAATTTATTTTTTTTGCTTTTTTAGCCATACAATAAACTTATTTAGTTTCAATAAACGAGTTGTAAATTGAAGTTTTAAATAAGTAAGGATAAGTTTTGCGTAGTTTATAGATAAACTTGTGTACCTAGATAAGAAGCAAACCAATAAATTTTAAATAAGTAAAATATTCAAAATTTTACGTTGCAATAGGAATAGATGATATATTACTTAAGACTTTATTTTTTCAAGCTAACGTTAATACTGTAAGCCGAGCTTCGGTTATTTTAAAATGTAACATTCTTTTCTTAGTCAAAACGACCTAAAGTTGATATAGAGAAATAAGAACGAAAAAAAAGTTGTTTCTATTTAGATTAAAATAAGGAATCGTTTCTTTTTCTAATTTATTCAAATTTGCAAAAGCAGTTACAACTCTTAAAGTATAGATGTTTTTAGTTTTTTTAGGTTAGTTTTTTTTTTTGATAAATATTTAGCTCTTAAAGTAAGTACAGAAAAAATCTTAGGTTAAAAGGTAAAATAACTAAACTCGCTTGTCAAAAAACTAATTGTAGACTAAAATAATTTCATTTACATTATATACTACCAATAGACATTGAACATCGTGTACAATAATGAAAAATTAAAGTAGGTAGCACAACAAAGAAAAAAAAAAGAGAAAATAGAAACTTAAATTTGGAAAAATATCTTTTGAAGGTGAATGATGCCGCTTTCGACCACATCTAGATTTTCGTCATCAAATAAAATACTTTCCAATTGTAACTAAAACAACTATGGCTTAAAAATATTATTGGTGAAAAATGGAACTGACGTTAAAATAGGAGTACAAACTTTTAGAATGCTTATAAACTAAGAAAATAAGAAATATGTTTTTAGAAACAACAATTGTGTTTGATTAAAATATTTTTTTTCTAATTTGAAAAAAATATTTACCTAATCTGCTATAAAGTTATTATTTTCAAAATTGTAGAAATTTTAGAATAAAAAAAAAAAGTAAAAAAAGTATCTGCTTATTTTACATGTTTTTAATTGATTTTTTAATTCTTTTTCATAAAACTTTAAAATGAAATTAAAAACATTTAAAGCGGTTGAAATTTTTTAAGTTTGATACATGAATTCTTTTACCTCTGCTGTTTTAAATATTGTAATTATATTTTTTCATTCGTAAAAATTATTTTATTAAAGTAATTTCAAAAATATTTCTTTAAAGCTTTTAAAAATAAGAAATACAGATGATACATAAAAATAAAACTAATAAAAATGAGATTGAAAAATCTTAAAAAAAAACTACACCTTTACTTTTTGTATTAACAAAGTTATAACAAAATAGCTATTTGAGGTAATTATAAAACTGATTCTTGTTACTATTCTATTATACTTCAGTATACTTAACATATAAACAGCTAGAAATTATTAATCTTCAAGATGGTAAAAAGTTATTGTAACAATAAATTAAACTTAAGTATATTAACTTAAACTTGGAATTAAATATTTTTCAGTTAAATAATTAAAGTTAAAGTTTATTTATTTATTATGAAAATTTTTAAGTAAAAACAAGTAATGAAAAATCTAAAACTGTTTAGGACTTGTTTATAGTACAAATAATAAGATGAATGCAAAAAAAATTTAATCATACCTTAGTTTTGCTTATACTCTTGTATTAGCGACGATGTTTCGCATTGTTTAACTTGTTTCAATTGATCTGTTGTACATATATTTATGCATTATGTATCAATAGTATAATCAAACAATTTAAGTATATATTCTTATAGAAATGTTAATCGACGTATATGAACAACATAACATTGATTTGGTACTTTTTTTTTTACTTTAGGTTTAATGTTTTTAAGCTTGTCAGTTTGTACACAAACAGTCTTTGTTTTTAGTTCTCAAAATCTTTTTAAATTCAAAAGAAAAACAAATCTTAGCATTTGATTTAAATCGTTTAATTGTAAATAATTTTTTACCTAAAAACTATTTAAAATTTAGTTAACCTCTATGGTTTATATGTATAACTAAATAAAAGTAAAAATAAAAAGATATTTGTTTGAATTTTAACTTGAAAATGTTTTTATTGCTTTTATTGCTGATTTTTAGTAAAGTTATCGTTTTATTTAGGTGAATCCGATAATCCATACTTTTATACGATATTGAGTTAAAATAATTATTGTTCATTAATTAAAGTTACACTATAAAACATTAGTTATATAAACTAAAAAAATCATTTCTTAGAACATTTAAAACAAAAATAGAACTTTGCAACGATTTTTTTTTAATGTTATGTTTTTTTAGAATATTAAACTATAGTCGATAATTTAAATGATACTAGTTGTATTTTTTATAGCTGAAGTAAAAAGTTACATAATTAATTTATGTCTAAGATACTTTTTTTTGCCGTATAAACATAATTTTTACCAACCAGACAGTAGCTAACTTTTTTCGTTGTCAGTATGATTGTCGTTGAGTCTAGAGTTTTGATAAGAACAAACTGCAAATTACTATAGAAATTAAAACACGTCCAAAAACATTTTTAAGTTTACAAATATAACTTAATAAAGTTCGTAATCTTAATATACTTTAGTAATATATTGAAACTATTTCACCTGATTATAAATTTTAATAATATAAAATTTCTAAGTTAAAAAATAGTCATATTTTATCGTCTTTCAATAATACCAAAATTTACAATAGTTGCAGTATATTAAGTTATTTAAAAAACTAGGCTAAATTAAGGTAGTAAAAAAAAAATAAAATGCCTTACATTACAATAAAGTAAGTTAAGTTGATGAATTAAATAAGGTTAACATACTTTTAAACTCATAAGGAAGTAAAAATTAGTGACCTACTGGATCCGAATCAGGCCTTTTTGATGATTAAAAAACTATCTGGATCCGGTAGAGCACTATTTACTTTACTCGTTACAGTTACTTACAGTTTTTATACCTAAGCTATTATTTCATACTTAGAAAATTCTAGAGTTTAAAAATGTTTACAGCTCTTTAGCGTCTTACTAAATAATGAAAAATTGTTTTAGATTGTTGTGTATTTAAAATTTTAAAACTTTAAAGGATATAACAATTTCTTAATAGAATAACTATATGTATAAAAACAGACATCACAGCTTGGGTTACTACTTTATTTATATACTTAAGTGATTATTACTTTACTATTAATCGTAACTATAAATGGGCTTATTTCATTACTATTTTAAAATATTAGGTGGTACTTTATATAAATAGACACAAAAAATGGGTGGATTAATACTCTGTTTTGTAATCACAAAAAAAGATAATACAATAACTAAGAATTATAACTTGTGAAAAAAAAATAATATAATAAGAAGTTTTGTACGGTTCTTTAAAAGAAGAAAAGAATACATTTAACTTAAGAGTTAGATATAAATTCAGTATCATCTGAAAATATCTTAGAACTATATTGTATAGAACTACACAAAAATAAGCTCTTAAAAACTTTGGTCCATGAACCAGGTGAACAAAAAAATCGATTATAATTCAAGTATTTATTCATGTTGCATAAAATAAAACGTTTTGACATGATAGTCTTTATAAAATTCGTATTCTGCAAAACACATATTTGTGATTTCCAATAATTTTCTTAAAATTGGAATCATTAGTTAATACCGGTATTTGGCGAAGTGTTTTCCTCACACATGTTTACTTTTTTTTATACGGTGGTACAGCCATAAAATAATCTTCTTGTATATACTATTCTATAAGTACGCATTTTAGTAAAGTTATAATACAACTATCATTAAACTGATATAGTTTCATAGGAAAATTACTTTCAAAACACTAGTAAACCAATGAAAGTTTTTTTAATATCATCATTGCCCTTTATTATAAAGTTTGGCTATACATCAAAAAATAACAAAGTTTTTGTGAAAGTAAAATTCAACTTAATATTTAAAAGAAAATATCAGTTTTTTTTGGGAACGGGTCACTTTTGCACGAGCGTCACTTTTGCACGAAGGGATACTTTAGCACGAGCGTCACTTTTGCACGAGGGGTCACTTTTGCACGAGAGGACACTTTTGCACGGAGACACCTTTGCACGAGCGTCACTTTTGCACGAGGGGACACTTTTGCACGGCGTCACTTTTGCACGCAGGGTCACTTTATCACGAGGTGACACTTTTGCACGGCGTCACTTTTGCACGGTCGTCACTTTTGCACGAGGGGACACTTTTGCACGACGACTCTTTTGCACGGAGGGTCACTTTTGCACGAGGGGACACTTTTGCACGGCGACTCTTTTGCACGGAGGGTCACTTTTGCACGAGGGGACACTTTTGCACGGCGACTCTTTTGCACGGAGGGTCACTTTTGCACGAGGGGACACTTTTGCACGGTTTCACTTTTGCACGAGGAGACATATTTTCACGGCGACATTTTTACACGATGACAATTTTTTATGGCAGGTTTCTTGCACAACGACACTTTTGCACGGAGAGTCACATTTGCACGAGGTGACACTACTGCACTTTCCTCATTTTTGCACGAGGAGACATTTTTGCACGGCGACATTTTTTCACGATGACAATTTTTACGGCAGCTTTCTTGCACAACGACACTTTTGAACGGAGAGTTACTTTTGCACAAGGGGACTCTTTTGCACGGCTTCTTTTTTTCACGAGGAGACACTTATGCACGCAGTCATTTTTCCAAGAGGAGACACTTTTTCTAGGCGACATGTTTTTAAAATGACAAATTTTTACGGCAGCTTTGTTGCACAACGACACTTTTGCACAACGTCACTTTTTTAAGATCAATTTTTACACAGCGACATTTTGGCACTATGACTTTTCCGCACGGAACATCAATTTTGCATGCAGGCCAATTAAAATTTTTTTTTTAGCTAGTACCAAATCTGTAACATAAAAAGAAACTGAAAACTAAAGTTTTATAACATACCTATATTTAAGGAAAAAAAACCAAAGTCCCCTCGTGCAAAAGTGACCCTGCGTGCAAAAGTGACGCCGTGCAAAAGTGTCCCCCCCGTGCAAAAGTGACGCTCGTGCAAAGGTGTCGCCGTGCAAAACTGTCCCTACGTGCAAAAGTGACCCCTCGTGCAAAAGTGACGCTCGTGCAAAAGTGACGCTCGTGCAAAAGTGACACCCACCCGTTTTTTTTAGTTGTTGTTTAAAAAACATATACATAACAATTTTTAAAAAGAACTTATACATGTTTTTAAACTAAATGCATAACTTTTACTGGTATTGTTTACAATACTTCGTTTTTGCAAACAGTTTCAAAATAGATATGCTATCAATAAAATTTATGAAACGGTTTTAACTACTTCTGATGATTGTTAGCTCTAAATCTATATCCGTGTAAAAACTGTATTCAATTTATAAAATTTATTTTATTTAAAAAAATTATCGCTGGTGTTGTTTTTTAATGTTTAAAGAGTAAAATAAGTAACACAATTTTTCTTTAATGCTCATTATTATACAGTGCTCAAATTTTTACGTAGTTGTAGTTTTTAAGTGAAGTTTTTTAGAGAAGTTACTTTTTTATAAAAAAAAACTTTAGTAAATTTTGATACATTCCCATAAAACCAAAGCATTTATATTTGTATAGATTTAAATAATAGGTAAAAGTTAAATTATTTAACTCTAGTTACAAGTACAAAACTATAAATTGACTTTATATATATATATTTAAAAGAGTAAGTAGTGATTAGTGTTAACTTCCCTTTTTACTTTGATGTTTGTTTTTTGTGTTTAAAGAATTGTTTTAAAAAACTGACAAATTTTTATCTTTGATTTATTATTTCCTACTGTGTCAAACATTTTTTTACAGTTTTGACGTTACTTTACACATAGTTAGTAATTACTTAATAACAACTTTTTATTTCAAATTGCTCATTGAATGCCGTCATTGAAGTGTTAATCATAAAAACAAAGGTTTTAATATTTGAAAGTAATAGCATTTTCTTTTGAATAGAAATTTGTTGTTATTTAATTACAAACCTTGTGTCATTGCAGCTTGAGTATTAAAATAATATTTTAAAGTTTTAAGAAAGCACAGCTAAGAATGTTGGACAAACGAGCTAAAATAGTTATTTCTGTCGTACTCATCTTATTGAGCATTGCGACAGTTACGATAGTTGCTGTTTTTACAACAGGCGGGGCTGTTCAAACCACCGAAACAAGTATGAATATATTATAATTTTGTATTTATTTACTTAAAATTTATAACAACTTATATGTATACATATATGCATGTAAATGTATATTCTGATTAACTGGTATGAATTAGCAAAGTAAGTAAAGTTAGTTCTGTTTATGCTATAGCAAAAAACAAATTTTGAAAACTTCGTTACAAAATATCTGATTGTTTGACTTTTGTAAATTTTAGCTCTTATCTGGCTAACTCAGTATTAATGTTTTTTTTAAATGTGTAGAACTTTTGAAAAAAATACTAAATTGTTCTGTCACAAAAAAAAAGCTTAGAAATAAAGCTTTATAAAATTTGTTAGCATTTTAAAATGAAGTTTATACCTCAACTTCTTGTCTACACTGGAAGCAAACTGTTAAAGTTATAAAAATTGAAAACTTTTTTATAAACCAAAATTCAAAACAGAACCACAACCAGAACTGAAATATACTGTAGCGAAGCATGATAATGGCACATATATTAAAGAGAAACTTGCAGAAGCCGAAAAACATTGTAAAACGTTTCCAAATGGACGCCTTGCCCGCTCCGACAACTTTGAAGACTGGAAGTCAAAAGATTCTATAAAGTTAGTTTGTTGAAAATGCGTTCAAATATTTCGGATACGTTTTGCTGTGGCAGTGGTCTTAAAACTTTTCAATTAGCTGCGCGCACTGCACAATAAGTTAATAGAATTAAAATTCTTTGCAAACCAAACTTAAAAATAGTTGTTATTGAAAAAAAGTATTTTTTATGGTTTAAATATCTTACATTAAATATATCGTGTTAAGAACTATTAGTTTGTGCTTGTATTACTGTTTTTATTTAAAAAAAAGACAAAATAAACTTAATTTAGAAGAAAACTTCACCTTACTAACTATTTGTGCACAGTAAAATAATTTTATGCACACTATTGTGCACAGATGAACTGCGTGAAGGCTACTGATTATTTGGATAAAAACTGTACTATTTATATACTTCAAATAAAAATTTCCTATAAATTAAATAGTTGTGGTTTACTTATTACAATTAGCTTTTATAAGTAACAAAATACCGTTATTTTGAAAAAGCTTATTAATATACTTTTTTTGTAAACTTTTTGAAGCTTAAAACTAACTGTTGTAACTTTATGTAAGTACTCTACATAAAAAACCTAAATAGATGCATTGTTAAAGACGAATTATATTTAAGGTTGTTAAAAGTTCAAATGAGAGTAATAAAAAAGTAATAAGTACACAGTGCTATAATACGTATAACAAAAAAATTAAGGTACTCGATACTTTAAAAAGTAAAGTAGGTTTTATTAACTTATAAAAATGTTTATTTTACAAGAATTTACACTAGTTATGATATGTGAAACACTTATTAAGTGCACTATTAAAAAATCGTAGTTATATAAAATAATTTAACTTTATATTTCATAAATACAAGTTTAGTAGTAATCTTTAAAGATACCTCTAAATTTTCAAATGATAGTACATAGCTTACTTAGAGACAACTTTATTACTACAGAAAGCTACTTAAAGACGTTCTTAACGGAGAGCCTAAGACAGTAGATTACTTTATGGTCGGACTGCAGTACAAAAAAGAAAGTATACACACTTACGAAAAAAAAGAACTTGGTAAAATATCGAATTTAGTTGACGGTTACGACTATTTTACGACAGACGATGATCAATCGCAAGTATATTTAGATTCTGAATACGGACTTATTAACGACACTGATAGAGAAGAGCCCTTTATTTGTCAACATGAATAGGCATTAGAGCTTTGAAGATTTTATTTTGCTTCAAATAACGTCTAATTTCTTATCTAACTGTTTTAATTTGTTGGTCAAACAAAGTATAAAACTATTTTAGTTTGAGCATTTTGTGTTTGGATAACTAACTTTTTTGTTCTTTACAAAAAATAACATTTAAAATGTTATCGTCTATTTGTTTGTAACTGTTATTGCTATTAGATAATAGTGAGATTTTTAATTTAATAATCTTAAATATTTAGTTGTGATAAAAACTTTAACTTATAAGCTATACTAGTTTTAAAGCTAAACCTAAAATGTTTGTTTGTTTACAAATCTATGAGTAATGTTAACACAAACTTATTTCTAAAATTACATTTTCACTAATAGTTTTTATTTTTTATTTTTAAGAGTCTGTGTTGTTATTAAATTTTCAAACTGGTCTTGTCAATACGTCATTTTATAATTTTTTTATATGAATTAAATGATATAGATACGAAATACTATTATAGGAAGGTTTTTGAACGTATTTATATACCATTTGCAACTTAATATCAATAGATTATTTTTTATACTTTATAACACAAAGCTTTTCAAAACCATACGAGTTTCATTGTCAAGTGATAAATTTTAAATAAAACTTGAAAAAAAGTTTGTTAAGTTAATAGCTTTAAAAAAAAACTTTATTTATGATGTATGAATAAATTCAAATAAATACAAAACTTAGAGATTCAGCAATTAAAACTAAAGGTATGTTTATTGTTAGATTGTTAATAATTTTGTTTTTTCATTTAATGCTACTTGCGTATTTAAATTAGGTCGCTCTTACTCAATCAATATTGATTCCAGACTGTAGAGTTCGCTTTTCTTACATCGTTTTAAAACTTTAAAGTTTGTAATACCAGCTCTGCAGATCAGAGCATCTCTTACATTGGAGAAACATCACGACAAATATTCCGACGAATTACAGACCACTGCGGAACAGATAAAAACAGCGCAGTATTTGAACATATTTTTAATTGCACATCCTGTCAAAACTCTGAAATAGTTCAAAACTTTAAAGTTTTAAAATGATGTAAGAAAAGCGAACTCTACAGCCTGGAATCAATATTGATTGAGGAAGAGCGACCTAATTTAAATACGCAAGTAGCATTAAATGGAAAAACAAAATTATTAACCATCTATTAATAAACATACCTTTAGTTTTCATTGCTGAATCTCTAACTTTTGTACTTATTTGAATTTATTCATACGTCATAATCTAAAGTTTTTTTTAAAGCTATTCACTTAACAAATTTTTTTTTAAATTTATCACTTGACAATGAAACTCGTATGGTTTTGAAAGGCTTTGTGTAATAAAATATAAAAAACAAAATGAATAATCTATTGATATTAAGTTGCAAATGGTATATAAACAAATACGAAACAAAGACGTTTTTATCTTTTCTGAATCGTTTTTCAAAACATAAATAGTGCACTATAAACTGTAAAAAAGTTACATAAAGTCTTTAATACAGAATACACTTGTTGGTTATCTCTTTGATTATTTCTTCATAGTATTTTAAAAAATCAAGAATTAAATTTTAAGTTTACACTCCAGTTAGTAGCTAAAACTGTTATCTGAAGGAATTTATATTATTTATACTTTTACTCAAACACAATTTGATGCTCATAAACAAATTTTAAATTGATTCTGTTTTATAAATGTTTAAATTCTCATGGCTTTACTAACTAAAGTACATTTATGCTACTTATAGACTATTTAGAGCAGGGTTTCCAAACATTTTTTTTTCAAATTGCCCCTTATGAAGAAATAAAAAGGCTATTGCCCCCTCCAACAAGACTACCATTTAAAACACTTCAGACCTTTTTTTTTTGCTCTTTATCTGCAACTCAAGAATATCTAATGTAAGTTTCAAAATTGCCAAAATTTTAAAATTACCCCCCCCCCCCCCTTTTATTAATTATTGCCTTTCAACTTACTAAATTCCCCCCAGGGGGTGGTACCGCCCACTTTGGGAAACCCTGATTTAGATTATAGATAAAAAACTTAGTACACAAGAATAAGCTAATGTTTGTGTTATTATTTTTACATATACATTACATTTTAAAACTTTCTATTTTTAGTATCTATGTAGCGTAAGGTTTTGATTTTCTAGTTTTAATTTATAAGTCAATAGACTTTCAAACATTTTGCAATGCATTTTTTCTCGTAACTTACAGAAATCAAAACTTTTTTGAGCTAAAACAAACAAAAGTTAGTTTTATAACGTTTCAGGTCAAAAAAAAGCTAGTATATTTAATAATCACACAGGGGAAAATCAATTTCTGAACAATTATAAAATAGAATATTACAATTTACTAACTTAGCTTATCCGAAGGTAACAACCTTAAGTTTTTTGAAGAATATTTTTAACAACTTTTACTATACTCAGTGTGTTATTCAAATTCTAAATATTATAAACATAAAATAATAAGTACAGAAGAGTTTTGTTATTCAAAAAATAGTGTTTTTTTATAAAGTAAAACTATCAGTAAAAGTTAATACAATAACAGTCAATTGATAAGATGTTACATATGTTTTAGAAAACTAGATTTAAACTGACAGAGTTACTACAATAAAGATTTTACAAAAATAATGTTAATCAAACCATATAAAGCACTCAATTAAAAAAGAAACTGCACTGAATTATAAATTAAACAGTATTTGAGATATTTTTGATGCATAATGAACTATGATCCTTTACATTATAAACCAATAACAGCTTAGAAAACAGTAAAATATAAATCATTATTTTTTTAGTTAAATTGCCACTTTACAAACTAAAGCGTGAAATCTCCAAGCAAGCTTTGCGTGTCGCGCGAACTTCCTGACTGTGACGTCATATTACCAATAACAGAGTTCGTGGAAGACTTTTCGTTTCCCGCTTCGCTCGCTTGTTTCGAGTTCAGATCAGTTTTAACAGCTGAACTGCTTTTTCCGTACAAAATTTCGCCAATGTTGCTGTTGAGCTGCCACTCGCTCAAAACGCTCGAGTCAACTGAAAGCTGGTCGTCGGCGATCGACGTGCCTGAAGTTGACAATGAAGTGTGAATTTTTTGCAATGGAGTGATAAAGTGTAAAAGCTTGGATTAAACAGTAGAGTTTTAGTTAAAAAAAAAATTCTTAAAGTTTGGCTTTAAAAAGGGGCAGATAGCCTTTCGTGAGTAACGGTCATATTGACTAGAAAAAAGACATTAGAGGATCGTTGAATTCTTAAAAAATAAAAACTGAGAATCTGTTTAATGATAAACTTAAATAAAATAAGTTTCACTGTTTGTCCGCCGTTAAATTATCAACAAGTTTTAATTTTATTAACAAAATATTAGTTTCAATTGTTTTAAACAGCTGTTTTTAAAAACACTAAATACGTCGTAGTTTATTATATTAGTAGGAAAACAATTAATTTTATACCTTATCTTTATGACTTAAATTTTTCAACAATAATTTTTCAAAAGGTGTTAGCTAGTATAAATAGCTTTAAATAAAAAAACTAAATCGTGTGTGCACAACAAGGTTTTAATTTCACGCAACTAAACTGCACTAAGTTAATAGGAATTCAAAATAAAAACTTTACAATTTTGAATTTTTACTGTATGCAAAGTAGGTTTCTCAAAAAAATTTTTAATAAAGTAAGCATTACAAAACAAACTTACATGTACTTTGATTATTTGGAAATGGCATCTGTAAAAAGAATAAAAAAAACTTAAGTATTTTCAAACAATTACAAAAATTAAAAGATTAAAGTTTGTTACATAAAACATAGTACTGACTTAGAACTTAGGTAATTTGAATAATTAAATAAAAAAATGTTTTGTATAAAAAACAAACTAAATAAATTTTCTTTATTTGATGCATAACAATTTTTTGTAAGAAACTTTACACAATATGAGCTCAATTCTTTATTAAGAATTAATTAATGTTGTTTAAAACATATGTACATTTTTATTTATTTTGATTTTCGAGATCCAGATTATGCCTCATAAAACAAAAGTATAAGGTAAGCAAGTACTAGAGAGCAAATTGAAAAAAAAAAACACTTAAGTTTTATTTTAAGTATTTACAATACAAAATGTTTTGCATGTAAGCTTTTTGTTCTTAGTTACACTAAATTCAAACTTACATTGGTGTTTTCGGAATTGCTGTAGGTATTGCCCATTTGTAATTTGTACTTAGTTTTCTTATTCGTAGCTAAGAAATTACAATAAACACTATTATATATGTAAGTATTTTTTGCACGTTTAAGTAACAACATTGAATGCAAACAAAAACGCTTTTAATTGATAAAAAACTGCTTGAAAAACCAATCAGATTAATGGATAAAAACTTTTTTATTATTATACTAAAAAAAAAAGTTATAAAGTATTGTCTTACATAGTTGTTAAAATAAATAAATAAAATATCACATGTAGTTACAAAAATGCACAATCTATTATAAGTTCTTTGCTAGAATAACTTTTATTTATAGCAATACAGTATTAATTTAAATATTTTTACATACGTTAAGTACTTACCATACAGGGTTTTGTTTCTAATAAAGAATAATAATTTGAAGTATTTAAACTATTTTCAAACAATATAAAAAGATGTTTTATAAATACATTTCTAACTACCACAGAAACTTAATATGTGCAACTTTTGTACATTAGATAAAGTAGTAAAAATTTATATTGGTAGGTTATACATAAACTCACTTTTTCTTTCTTGTAACATCTTCTTCTTTACTTGTTTTGGTTTCCTACAAAAATTTAAATATAACAATTAGATGTAATGTAATTAAACTACATTTGACAAAATAACCTAGTTTCGTTTTGTAGCTGGTCAATCAATTGTATTCCACTTTGGGCAGTCATATTCATGTGGTATTTTGAAATATTTCTAAAAACATTTTCTACTTAAATTTGTCAATCTTCAACGACAAAATTGTATATTTCTTCTTACAATATCATAAATCTTACTACAACTCTAACTTTAATTAAATTGTATCAAAAAGAAATCAATAATACCAGTACACACAACTAGTATGCCTGTCTATTTGGTTGAAAAAAACATAAACAAATTGTAACCTTTTTTTAGACTCTCTAAAGTCATTTAATCGATTGATTTCTTGAGAATTGAGCATCTTTCCAGAGCTTTTAAACGGATTGTGCTCCTTACCTCTCATTTCATTAACTTTTTTCATGTATTCACGATTTCTTTGAGCTTTTTTACGGTTCATCCATCTTCTAAGCTCTATTTTCTTCAAGTCTTCTCTATGGTATAATAAAAATAAAATAAAAATTTATGTTTTACCTGATAATTTAATATAGATATAATAACTGTGAAAAATCATCTGTTACAGACTTTAATTAAATGATAAAAATTGCTTATTCAATTTATAATTAAATGAAATAAAACTATCTATTTCATAAAATTAAAATTTATTTATTATTATTTAATTAAAGGTTATATTTTTTGGCTACTTGATTAAACATAATTGTAAATTTAATTTTTTGTAGTTCATGCTTGATTAGTACCATGTAAAAACATTTTGGGTAAAACTATATAATTCATAAACCTACAAGGAAAAAACGCCAAATAATTTTATATAACTCAAAACAAATTAGGAATATTAATAAATGTTCTAACAATGTAGGTTCGGAAGCCTGATTCATTTCGCTTGCAAATTTTACATCTTTTGAAAGTTCGTTTTCGTCAATATCTAAAAATTCTGTAAATTTCAATACTTAAAATCAATTAAAGTTATAAAGTTTGAATTTTATACCGTGAACACTTACACTTTGAATATATAAAATATAGATAGACAAATAAACGTTAACGTTTAAAATTTTATTTTTCTAATTTAACCATAACTTAAAAAGAAAGATAATTTATTCTTAAAAATATATATACATAAAAAAATATCGACCTAAAAACTCCTTTAATGTTGTTTGCAATAAAAGACAAGATAAAAATGTAAAAAATATTATTATCTTTTAAAATAAATGTTTTTTTATAATAAAAAAATTAACAATAAGTTGTTGTCAATATAAAATGTAGGAACAGTTTTTTAGAATAAAAATCATGGTAAAGCTCAAATTTTTTTGAAAAGGAATACACTAATAGTACAAAACACACAAACTAAAAAAATATTCAAAATATATTAAAACCTTGATTTTTTTGTGCTTCACACATGTAAGAAGTGATGCTTTTCATCCACTTATTATATTCTTCATCAGAAATTTTAAAGTCATCCACATCATCTTCAACAGCATTCGGATCAATAACATCTTCAGACTGTTCGTCGACCGATAATGTTTCTTCTTTGCTAATACTTTCAATAAGCTCAACTACAAACAAAAAACTTTTGTTTAAAAAATATTAAATGTTATAGCACGTATTTACTTGAAACACTTGAATGGTACTTTAGAGGCTTGGTGGCGTAATGGTTCTAATGAGGGTATTTAAAGTTGTGTAAGTTTATTATTGCAAGATCAAAATCAAGTAGTCGATGCACACAACAAAAACATAAACTCAAGGCGCATATATTTAGCAAGTTTATAAAACATTAGTTTTAAATTACCACTAAAACTATTTGACCCAAAGATGTCAAAATCAATCGTACAATATAAAATACTTACTATATGAGTGAAATTAATACACAACAAAAAACTGGTATAAAATTTTCTGAAACAAAACCCACCTTCGGAAGTTTTCAAGGGTCCGAGCAGCTCGTACGCTTCCTTCAGTTTGTTTCCATACGTCATCGTGAGGTCACCAACCTCTTCGTTTGTGAAATCATGCGGAACGAGGGGCTCGTATTTCGGAAATATCATATTTGGAGTTGGTTCAGGAACCTTAGGCGGCAACTGAGCGTCTACGAATGCCAGCTCTTTTATGGGCGACAAACTTTGGTTTTCCAAAGCAACGCGGTCTGTTTGCTGCGACTTTTGGTCCTTGTTGTGGGTTATAATTTCTGCTGCTATGGCCAAACTTGCGCTTTCCTGTGTTATAAAAAATATGAGAAACTGTCAGTGGCGGTTTGTGAAAATTAAAACAAAACCAGTATATTTTTAAAAGTAGTAATGAGTAACATAACTATAAATGTTAAACTTTTAAAAAGAGTAAAATGTATCTTAATCTGCAACCTTGAGTTCAAAAGCTTTGTAAAAAGATAAGATTAGAATATTTCACGTTTTTAAAATACAAGCTTCAAAAATTATGATTAAAATTAATTTAATATTAAAAGATGAACTGAAGAAAACAAATTATTTTTAAATTTTTAGAATGTTCAATCAAAACATACTTTAGTTATGCTTACGGTAAAAACATTTACACTTAAGCTCAAAAGACTTAGTTATTTTAGTCATTTTGAACAAAATTTTGTTGATTACAAAACTAATAAATTTTTTTTTTTCTTTAATAAATTAATATAAAAGTTAAAATTTATCTTTTGTGATATTACGCTATAAAGTGTTGGCAAGAAAACATAGATATAAGACTATTTTTTATTTAAGTACAAACTTTGAATTGCTGGTGCATATCACTTGCTTGACTTTGCATAGCTTCTAATTGTAAACTCATTTGTCTCATTTGCTTTGTCCAAGCTTCTCTTGTACCATTTCGTATTTCCAAAACCTAAAAAAAGACTATTTTGTGTTCATCTAGAATCTAGATAATATCATACTTTAAACACAAATATAACATGTAGACATCACATTTGCACAACTAAACTTTTTGTGTGAGTGAAAGTTTTGCACGTCCAACTATACAACCTTAACACCTCATACCCTTAACTCTAGTTCGTTACCTCTAATCTAGAACCTTTAGTCATTCTAACTTAAATGCAAGTCATTATATGAAATACTGCAGTCCCCTTAACCTACAATACTTAACTAGATTTAATAACAATATTCTTAAACTTGTTGACAATAAGCCTCTAATTTCTACCCTTAAACTATAATTCTCATACTATATCAAAAAAGACCAATAGTAAGGAGCTAAAGAATCACTAACTAAAACGTCACCAACGCAAAGTGATAGCAGAGGAAGATCTGACACCTTATGAGTCTAATTAATTCTATAAGAAAAAGTTTAGAACTTGTAAAATGATTTTTTATTTATATAATTAATAACCGGTAGTTGTTGTAAGCTTTTTAAAAGCTTGTATTTTTTGAAAACTTTTCTTCTAATATGCAAAAAGTTTTTTTAAACTTTTAGACGATAAAATTAACTAGTTATAGCAAACTTACTTTTCTATAACTTTATTTTTAAAATTTATAGCGCAAAAAACATATAGTTATTAAACAAAACAAAATTACTAAGCAACATTAATTACAATTATTACATAAAACTTAAAGTTCTTTATATTTTTAATTTAAAAATGAAGAGAAACTTTCAACAATTTTTTTTACAGTAAAATACTTATAATGAAACAATATAACATAATAAAAACTTTAAAAAACAACATTGCAAATAAAAAAGTATTTTGTAACCTATCATTATATAATCTGAAATATTTACAATTAACCTTTTTACAGCCTAAAAAGTTTAAGGTTTATTTTTAAAATTTAAAAGTTAATTTTTTTTAATTAACAAATGATTTATTGATTAACACTTTTTACCTTTTTTATTTAACTTTGTATACTTCTATTTAAGCTAAGTAAAATAAATAGATAAAAGAAACTAGAGATCAATAGGTTAATAGGTTTCTTATAGAAGATGAAAGCTAATTGAAATGAAAGAATATTACAATTATTTGAAAACACTACTTTGTTAAATTAGTATCCTCTTTTTACATTTTCAAACCCATCTTGAATAATATAATTCTTAATAGTTTTTTAAATAAGTTATATCGGTTAATTCATTTAAAAAACATATATATTTTTTTGCAGTTGTTTACTTAATTTTTTTAAATAATTTTTAACCTTAAACTATCTTATACTTTCTCTGCATATTTTCTTAAAATGTTAAAACCTAGATATATTAGCTAATAAACCTATAAGGAGAGAACCACTTGACATATAATAAATAAGGAAATTCTTATTCTACTTCAGAGTCTTCTAATGTAAAACAAAAGTAAAGTATTAGAGTTCAGTAAATTTCCACACTAAAATTACAATAAAAATTCCTAATAAGTGCAAAAAACATTTATAAAAAGAAAACATTTGTATATAAAATAAAGTATAGATGTGAACTTTCAGTCCATATTACATATATTTTTTATACGTTTTTAAAACAGTAAAACACTGGTGAAAATAAGATAAAAGTATAAAAAACAATACAAATAAATATCTCAATCTTGTAACACTGCTATACTGAGATATTAATTTAACAATGAATTTAAAAATTTCAAGCCTTGAAAAATGTCGTAGGTGAAAATACCTTAATTTATAAAATTATTTTGATACTCATATTTTAATGTTTTTTTTTTGTTTTTTTTTTTTAAGAAAAACAACTTAACCCAAACACAATGATAACATATAAACGACCAAACACACTAGCAACGTTACTTATCAATTATAAAATAATTGCTCATCAACCAAATGCTGATAAAAGTATTTCTTACCCATGTGGGAAATGTATGCTGTGCGATCGAAATGGTAATAAAGGAATGGTTAAAATCACTGATAGTTTGACATTAAAAACCGGAAAATTAATTAAATTAAAAAAGAAATTAAATTGTAAAAATTTTGGGATCTATACGGAAGAATGCAAGGAATGTAATGAGTATTATGTTGGACAGACGATAACATCCTTTTCGCAAAGGTGGTGCTCGAATAGATATAATTGGAAAAACATGGATAAGAATGAGATAAACGATCGAGCTGCACTTAAACTTCATTATAACAAAAATCATCCAACTATATTTAAAAAATTTGAAAATGCTTTTACAATAACTTTTTTGGACAGCTCAAAGATAAAACAGAACTAGATTTTTTAGAAAGCAAATGGACAAATAAATTACAAGCTAAAATTAATATAAACAAAACAATACTATCTTTTTACAGATAAACATTCAAACTAAAAAACTTTTTAATTTCTTTATTATACTTAAACTTATTTTTGTTTATTAAAATTTGTACCTTAATCTTTCCAAAATAATTTGAGTACTCCTTTTTTATTTAAACCTTACTTTTAAAATTTCAATTAGTACGTAAAAAAGTTACTTTATCTCAAGAAAAATAATTCAAGTGATATAAAATGTTATTAATTTTTACTTAAAATTAAAGATGAACGTTACGTCACTGTATTGCATGTTTTCACTTTTTTATACTAAACTAAAAATGCTCTGTTCATAATTCTTATATCTACTTGAGAATGATTTTTTGAAACTAGTCGTAGATTTTTTAAGCAGAAATATTGCAGATTTCTTTTAAAAATTTTTGAAATACAACTTCCTAAATAATTAACTACGATCAAGAAAAAAAGAAATCCAATAAAGAAAAGTATACTGTGCTGGAAAGATTTAAGGTAATTTTAAAATTAATTTGTATTCTGTGAATATTTTAATGTAAAATAAAACAACTTATTTAAACTTTTTTTTCTCAACGACCATTGTTAAAAGTATTAAGTCGAGAAAAGAGGTTTTAACATACAAATTACTTTTAAGTAAACACATATTCATTCACTTGAAATGTTAAAAATGTTGTAAAAATAAAATAAAAAAGTTAGCTTAAACTTCAGAGGTATTTGACATATTTAAAATCGTACTAAACGAAAATTCCGAACCTTTGTTGAGGCTTCAACATGCTTTTTCAATATACTTTCCTGTTCTTTAAATCCTGGAAACTCGTTTTCAATGCGACTTTCTGCAGTTTTCGGGTGAGCTTTATCCTGCAAATTTTGAAAAGATAGATATTTTGAAAAGCAACTACAAGTGTTTCTGGTGCAAATAAACCAACGTTTACGTCAATCCCGCTTTTCACGTCAGAAACTTTTACGTCAGCCACGTGAATGAACTCTTTGCAATCGTCATTTTGTTCCTCGAACAACCGGTCGTAATCGTGTCTGGATAACAAGGTTTTTTTTTGAAAAGAAATAGTTAATTGAAAACTTGAAAAAAAAACATAGACTAAATTTACTAACAACTTAAGTATTTTATTTAAAAACATAGACACAATTATTAGCACTGATTGCATAAAAAAAAACACACCAAACCTAAAAACTTTTTCGATACAATAAATCTAAAAGCTATCCTCGGTATACCTCATTTTGTATAGTTCTTACTTAATAACCTCTATATAACCATAGAAGTTAAGCGAAAAAACCTAAGAGTATTTTTTTTCCACGTTATAATTGAAACATTATTTAATCTAAGTTATGTAAGAGTTTTTATCCTTCAATGATAACCTGAGCTTCATGAATACGTCTGGAGGGGGCTGAAGTGGATTCGTCTGCAACTCATCATTGTAGTCCACCAACTTCATTTCTTCCTTGTTGTTTTTACTGTCCTCCGTTTGAAGTTTAGCGTTTTTCATGCGCACTTTTTTCACCGTCTGAAATTTAAAACTTAAAATGTGAATTTCGGTTTGAAATATTGGGAATTAGGGTATATGAGGTACAATGCTTTTTTTAAATTAAAATTGTCTTTTAAACGAAAACTAAAAGTATAAGTCAGTTTTTATGAAAAGTAAAAAATAACTTAAATATAATTTTGAGAAACAGTCATTTTGTAAAAAGCTTGCGATAAAAACTTATGAACTGCAATTTTTTATTGTCAATTTTCTAAGAAACTTAAATTTTCTTGAATAAGCTTTGTAGTCTGAAAAACTGCTCAGCGGTAAGACAATCACTAAAGTAACTAATAAACTTAAAAATATTTTAAAAATATATTTTCTTTTTTGTTTACTGAGTTAAAGAACTTAATTGTACAGCAAGCATCCCTTGTAATAATATTTAGAAAAATCTTCCAAAACACGCATTGATAAAATTGTTAAAAAATAAAAATTCTTTGACCAAAAAAGTCTTTTTCCTTTTTGCATCTTTGAAGAAAGAGGACAGTTGGAATTTTTTTTACAGAGTATTCTAAATTTTTAAAAGATTATACTTAAAAAATAAAAAAGAATGCTCAAAAGTTGTACGAGGAGATATTTTTTATATGAAATAGTCTTTCTTTTTTCGGATTTTTAAATTTGCGCCTTAAATAAGTAATGATGTATGAAACTCTCAAAATTTGATCGCTTTTATCTTAAATTTTTTACAACTTTAACAAATGGTAAAAAGTTACTGATAGCTTAAATATCTATGTAAAGAACTAGACAAAAAAGTGATTCAACACTCCCAATGTCCTTAATCTGAATGTACAATATCTAAAACAAAGTGCAGCAATGCTGATATAACAAATTAAACAATTTTATTCTCATAGGGAAACCTACATCCGTTTATTTATTTATTTTTTTGAACATTAAATTCATAATATATTTAACAATTTATACTTCAGTTTTAAAAATACGCATAATAATTAGTACACAGTAAACTTGTTTTGAAATAATATTTTTATATGTACTACTTAACAGTCTAAAACAGATAAAAGAAACTTCCAAAAATTAATTTTTATGATAAAAAATTTCCTCTATACTTACCTTCACACTAAAAGACTTACAAAACACTTAAACTGGCAAAACTAGGAATATGTTACAAGTTAAGTAGGCAAAATTTTAAAATTAAACGAAAAATACAAGTATTACAAAAAAAGTTTGCACTCTGCTATATTTATGTTACATTTTTCTATAACAAACTTTTTTACTTGTTTGTTATTCTAACAGCTAATTACATCTTTGAAGCAATATGTATTTTTATTGTATGTCTACTTTGAAAAAAATATTTTGTTAATAATCTGGCTAAACTTAAGATTAAAACTAACTATTTTCTATTCTTAGCTTTAAAGTTTTAAACTTAAAGAAAAGTCATAAAAAAGTGGTGTTTTAATTACCTTTATTAAAAACTATCTATTTTAGCGTAGTAATAATATAAGTAACTAAATAAAAAAAACAAATAAATAAAAACAGACCTGTCGCTTTTGAAAGCAGGCTTGTGCGTGGATTTGAGCGCTGGTTACAAAATCCGCGTCTCTGCTGTTCAGTTTGTTTTCCAGAATGACTTTTTCGACCTGCTCTCTTATCTCGTCAGGGGTGAAATATCCTTCGAAACATTCCTCCTTCTCCGCTTTCTCATTATCTTGCTTCTCTACAAAGCTCTTCTCGGTGACAGTTTCTTAAAAGTATACACTGTTGAAAAATAACCAAAAAATAAAGATAAATAATCATAGCGCGTAAGTAGTTCCGATTATTTATAACTTTTTGTTTGTCCTAGTGGAAGTTATTTACTGACACAAATAAAGGCAAAAAACAAGCTATAAATTATGGCAACTATGAGCACGTGTTTAAGAATTTTACAAAAGTTTAAATGCTATATTGACAATAATTAAAAATTTTCATACATCAGATAGATACATAACTAGGTACTATAAAAAAAAACAGACATACTAAGTTTGTATAAAAATAACACAAAGCTCACCTTTTTCTTCAGTCTTTGAAACTTTATGTACTTCAGGACATGATGTCTCATTTTTGAGTTTTTTGTTGTTTTCTACAAAACCAGGCTTCTTGACACTGAGCAATTTCATCGAAGGTTTTTTATGTGTTTGCTGAGCTATTTCTTTTGGTACTTCATTTACAATACGAGTAAACCCATTGTTTGGTTTCTACAATATTTGTAAGCTATCAGTTTAAGTTTTGTTAAGTTAAACAAATGGATTGAAAGAGTTACTAGTTAGAAGCAGTGAATATTAAACTAACGCTTCTGTTAAAGTTATCTTATGAGGTGATATACCAACAGATTTTGTTGACTTTTTACCAACAACAAATTAAGAAACTGCGATAAGATTTTAAAACTTGTACAACTATTGGTGGTAACATGAAAAAAAACTGTTTATTTCATAAAATTAACTTTTCTTTTAAAATGCTCAAATAAAATATATATCAGGTTAAATAATCAGTAAAACTAAACTTATTTTTAAAGAGTACATATAAGTTTGTTTAACAAAAATTTAAGTCATATGAAAAATGAGTTTTGTTCAAACGAACTGTTTATTAGAGTACTTTGGTTTTAAATAAAAAATATTTATTTAATTTAACTATAAAAAAACACAAATAGCTTTAGTAATTATCAAAATAAAATTGATTCACAAAAATTATTACATTCGCACAAACCTGCAAATTTAAAAACTGTCCATACTTCTTATTGTGGTAACCTAAAACTTCTCTTGGGTCAATCAGCTTAGGAACTCTGTTGAAGTGGTTGACTTGAGCCGTAGGAGCTCTATTTTGGTACGAGTGAGTTATGTTTGTAAGCATACGTAGTCTTGGTGGTGGTTTGCTGGGTTGTGAACTAGTGGTTGGTTTATTTATGTGTTGAGTTTGAACTTGATAATTATTGCTTATCATATCATTATGGTTAGACAACTCATTGAAATTATTTTCTCTGTAAACAGGAGTCGACAAGCTGGGGTTATTAACAACTTGCTTTGGTTTTATTGGTACACTAGCCTGTAAAAGTTTAGGACAAGTTTCCTGAACAAGTTCTTTTTTATTTGCTTTAATTGGTTTTGTGCCAATAAGCAAATTTAATTTTGGCTTATTGCTTTTTGGATCGTTATTCTTTGTCCACGCAAGTTTAGTTTTATCAGTTTTCACCAGAGCGACATTTTTCTGAGTGTTTGATTTCGGCAGCGTTATGAGCTGGACCCCGTGGAACATCTTTAACTCAGTTTTGGCATCTTTATTAGCGAGCTTGAGAAGGGGCATCTTATTTGTCCCGTTACTTCTCACAGTCGGGCGACTGGTCGGAGCTGACTGGTTCTGCTGGACAATCTGAGGAAAAACCTCCCCTTCGCTCGGCTCAGAAGAAACTTTGTTCACGTTTTCATTATTGTGGGGCAGCTTCAAGGGAACCTGAAGTCTCTGCAGCATGTCGTTCACCGGACCGTTGTTGGCGTTCGTGCCGGGCACCAGAGTCTGGTTGAGCAAAATCTGACTGAGCAGCGACACCTGCTGGGCGAGAAGGACGTTGTTTATTTCGTTCCTGACGGTTTGCGAAATGTCTTCCCTCGGCAGCTGGCTTGGTGGTATGTGGTTTGAGTAGTTGCCAGAATTTCCCGCGTATCCGCTTTGAACGGGAATGACGTTTTCTTCTTTTGCAGAACGAGCTTCGGCTCGCAAGTCGTCCTGGCTAGCTGGAATTAAAAAAAAATATGCATATGTGTTCTAGTTTTGAAAAAAAAGATTTGACGGTAAGAGTTACGAGCATATTTTTTTTTTATCTTAAAAGGATTTTGTGATAGAGCCTGGGTGTAAGTAAAAACAAAATAGTACACAAAAATATTTTTTCTACATCATTGGTTCAGAAGATACATAAATATATTGTGGCAAAGATTCTTTTAAAATGCTTAAATACTTATAATTGCTCTTTTGAATAATTTCTTAACTAGCTGTTTTTCTAAGAAAAAATGCTTGCTGAAAATTGTTAAGTAAACATTATAAAACTTAAAAGAGTTTTTTCTCGTAAACTAATTCAAGTATTAACAAACATAAGCTTATTAAAATAGAATATTTTTTGAAGATTAAATTTACATTTTATATAAAACGTTTTAATTTCTCATAATTATTTTTAAATCTATATATAAACCTCAGGGCACATTTAAATTTACTATATCATTGTCATTCTTTAGCACCTTTTGAGTGTTAGTATAAATAGTTATATATACATTTTAGATAAAAACCTTCGTTTTTCGTTCGTTATAATTCGTACCAAACTTAATAACCAGACAAAACAATTAAAGTGGTAAAAGTTTAAAATTAAGTATTTCTAGAAATGTATAGAACTAATATTTCTATGTATTTCTAACTAGTAGATTTTCTCGATGAAATCTCTTCCTCATCCTTTATTGAAGAAGTTTCGCGTGGAATTGTGTCTATCAAGCTGCTTTGAATAGTGTCTTTTTTGTCATATGTCGTCACTTCTTCTTCGGAATTTTTCACTGGAAAAATTTAAAAATAGGTTATTTTTAAGTTGAAAACTATCCTACAAACTTTTAATTTAAGATGACAAAATTGATCTTAAAAAAACATGCATTAGTTCATTTAAAGTTAAACTTCAAAAAATTAAACTTATTTCTAACGAAATTTAATCACATACCAAGCTGGTCATAACAAATTATTTTTAATCAAATACCTTTGCTGCTGAACGGGCTCATGGTCGTCACATCAGTGTTGTTGTTGTTTGAAACATTCGTGGAAGGCTGCTGCAGCGTGTTCTCATCGCGCTCCTGAACGTTTGTTAAACTATAGTTGTTTTAAAAGCAGACCTTACGTTTATAAAGTTGACTTTTAACACTTAAATTTGAAACTGTTAACGGTCTGCATTTTTCGAAGACAACGTGAATTTTTTTTTTGAACATTCCTTCCGTTTGAGGTGTACTTAATTGTTGCGCTTATCGGACAGTGTTAGCCGTTTATCCATAGTACAAAATAAATTTACCAATTGTTTTACAAATATTTTTAAAATGTTAGAAGTTAAGATAAAAAAATATCAGAAGTCCTTATAATATAAGTGGTTAGTTATATACTAGCTGACGAAGAGCCGCACATTTTGTTTAACTATTCCTCTTACTTTTTCTTAAACGTTTAAACTTGCTTTTTAAGTACACCTCAAACGGAAGGAATGTTCAAAAAAAAATTCACGTTGGTGTTTTATCTTTGAAAAATGCAGACCGTTAACAGTCCAAGAAAAAAAGAACACAGATTTGATATTAGTAAAAAATTAGTATAAAAGTTTTCATAAAACATTATAAATTTACTTTCAAATGTCTAGTTGTTAGAACAATTTTATAGTTCCATGCTTACTACTGTATAATTAAAATAAAACAGAAGATTTTAAAATTATAAAAATTACCGTTAATATTGATGAAACTTGTGTAATTTCGTCCTTTTCTGTTGATAATGACTTGGCGTTTTCTTTGTTTTCGTCTAAAACTTCTTCGCTACTTATATTTTTAATTGTTTCTAGCATTATATTTTCTTTATTTTCCCCTAAAACTTCACTGTTGTTTAAGACCGTAGTAGTTTCACAAGATACATTTTCTTTATTTTCCTCTAAAGCTTCTCCATTATTTGATCTAATTTCAGTTTTGTTGATCTCATCTTCTTTGTTTTCTGCAAACTTATCCGCATCAGCCAGCTTTCTATTCCTGCTTTCTTTGCACCAGTCAAACGATCGCAGCTCTGCGAAGCAAAGACCAATCAGAAGCTTTTCGCTGGTGACCTTGACTCTGATCGTGGCAGGCAGGCTGCTCGAACCACAGCTGGAAAAAGCGAGAGCTTTCGCCGACCAGTTTACCAGCCACTTGGCGTACGGCGCGAGCCTCTTTACCTTTTTCTGAAGCTTTTCCGGGCATTTCTCCAAAAAACTCGAATGTTTCTTCTCAAACGCCACTTCGTGAGTGAGGTCATACATCTGCGTTCTGCCGTAAAAGTTCCTGTTGCCCAACACGAGCAAACTTTGTGCGTCCGAGGAAACTTTGCTTTTCTTCTTCTGCGCGACCGAAGCCTTGCAGTCTTGATGCTTGCTGTGAACTATCGTTAGAAACTGGGACGCGAAAGCCTTGTACTCGGCGCACACCTCGTGCCGATGCTCGGTTGTGAGAACGGAACTCAATTCACCTTCGCTTCCCGACAGAGCGAAAGCGTTAAAACGGGAGCTCAGCTTGAACTCTGCCCTCTTTTCCGCGAACCGGACTGTGAAGGGCTGGTCAGTATCATCGAGAGTTTGCCTCAGCTTGCTTTCCCACACTTTGACGCGCTCCTGCACTTTCGAAACATTTTGCTCTTCACAACTTGCCACAACTTCAGCCACGAGGTCGACCGTTTCCTCGCAGACCGGAACGTCGGCCGCCAAGCAGAGCGCGATGTCTGCAAGTTCTATACTTTTAACGCTTTCAAACGTTGACAGCAGCGCGGCCCACCTCAGCGCTTTGACAACAGTAGATTTTAACGATTCCTGTTTTGACGGATCAAAATCTTTAGACATTTTGAAATTTTGGTACTCCCTTATGTGGAAGGAGAGTTGATCCCTGGCGTGGAGCATGAACAGCAGCGAGACGATGTTACGAAACGAGTTTTGCAAGTACTGAAAATCGGGCGTTCGCGCTATATGATTGGTTGAATTGTCCGTGACGTCAAAGTCCACCTGGAGCTGCAGTTTTTCAACGTACCAGCCGACGAGAAAGGGGGTTACCCCGATCGCGTGATAGACGAGTACGATGGTTCTCACTGCCAAACTCAGCTGTGACTGGTTAAGCGAATCTGTGAACATTATTTTGCATGTTACCATTTAAAAGCAGGATCAGTTTCATAAAAGAAAAAGATGCAATGTTAGTATGAAAAAAAAACTTTATTAAAGTTTGAAATACAACGATTGTGTAAATAAACTTTTAGTATCAAACAAACCTTCTATCGATTTTAAATAAATATTTTAAAGTAAATATTTTAACATACAGTTTCAGAAAAACATTAAAAACTCTAAGTGTCAAATAGTTTTTTGTTAGCATTAGATATTATGTATACAAATCAATATTTATAAAACAAGAAAAAAATAAACTATAAATACAGATAATTACTTATAAGCTTTACAACTGTAAGCAGAACTGATAACGATACATCTAATTAAAAAATCAATTATTTTTACACTTTACAGACTTAAATTTTTAATTATACACTTTTAGCATAAAATAACGATATAAAATCTATAATACCTTTGCTATTGATATTTAAGTTATTTTGAGGGAGGTAGGAAGGTGGTGAGGGTAAATAGATATCCGCATCAACCAGAAGTGGTAACTCTCCAACTCGACTTTTAATTTTCTCAAACAATTTTTTAATTGAATGAGTCACCATGTCGACTCCAGTCATAAGAGAAATTTGAAAAACATCTACTAGGTACGGATACATATCACTTAAACTCACGTCCTTCGTTGTCTGCGTAAAAAATGTATGTTGTAAAACATCCTAGTACAAAGGTTAGTTAATTTATATTATAAATTTATATTAAGTTAACAAGATTATTAACTGATAAACACTACCATTGATGAACTTGTATGGCTAGCAATTATTATTTCAAACTTATAAACATAAAAATACTAGTTAAATTATGTTGTTTCAATTTTACTATTTATATTAAACAAGTTCTTATAATCTTATTAATGGATACTATTTATTTTCATTCAGAAACTCTCAGTCATGAAAAAATTTTGCAATTTTGAATTTAGTAAAGTTATCATAGTTTTTTTTTAATTGCAAAATAATAATTGTAAATATTTGAAAAATTTAAAGTACAACTTATCTACTAGCAACTATAATAAAGAAAACGTACATACAAAACTATTTTACCATTAACAAAAAATCCTTTTTTAAGTATTTGTAGAAAGTAATTAAATACATTAATATAAACTTTCAATACAAACAAACATTTTCTAAAACGCCCTTCAGCTTGCTTTGAAACTCGTCGAAAAGCATGTCGGAGCACGGATTGCTTTTAGGTTTGACCTTCAAGTTGTAACACACGGACGCGATTACCAGCGACGCTCTCCTGTCGTTCAGCTTAGCAGCCAGCTTGCGAGCCTGTTCCATTCTGCCGCAGTACAGCAAGTAGTTCACTGCTCGCTCGACATTCCAAAAACTTTCCAGCTTGAGGTCTCTGCGAATTTTTTCAACCGTTTGCTCTCTTGGTTCAAGACATAATAATGTTTCAGATACTAAGCTTAGATTTAGGAACAATAAATTTAACTAGGTGGAATTTAAAAAAATTAAACAAATTAACTTATTTGATCTCGCTTAAAATAGCAAAGTACTTTTAGATAGTATTTGTTTTATTTCAAAAAGTGACTAACTTGATATAGTTTGTGATTTTTCTTCTATCTAATGTCACCTTTCGTTTATTATACTTTAATCTAACACAGAATGATATCTTTTCATCACAAAAATAACTGCACATGACTGATATCAAAAGCTCAACTGGAAGTAAACCTGGTCAATTGGTTTAAAAAATTTAATAAAAATGGTCACGAATGCGTTTTGAAATTGCAACATAATTTTTATTTGTTCTTAAAAGTTGTTTATTTTATACATTAATAAAAGATATCCTAAAAAAATTTAGTACTCATAATGTACAAATTAACATTTTTCAAATAGCTATGTTTAGAAAAAAAAAACATATTTTAAAAAATTGTATATTTTTTTTATAAAATAGATTAAATGAAACATACTTTTCCATTTAACTTCATCAATATTCGAGACATTGACAAGATTAGAGCACAATTGATCAGCAAGATTTAGCGCATCTTTCAACTGGTATGAGTACAAAAGTCGTTCCATTTCAATCAAGTTACTTTGACTTGAACCATATTTCTGAAAATGATTGTCGGGAACCAGAAAAAGTATCTTTTTTTGTATCAGTCCCAAAATTCGTTTATGTCCTATGAAGTTCTGAAAAAAAATTCAACTTATATAGTAATTTTGATCGTTTTTGTTTTTGTGTAAAGAATAAAAAAGAGTTTTATTAAATAAGACAAAACTTAATGTTAAGTTTTAAAACTTCATACAGTTTTAATCTTAGAACTTAAGATAAAAAGTAAATTTGAATTCATTTACAAAAATTATTTAGAAGTACTACTTTTCTTAGCTTAATTAAATAGTGTCTGATTTATAAAGCGTGAAAAGTTTCAACCAATATTTTATATCACTTTTTAAAACGTTGATTATCTGCAAGTTTTTCTGACTTTGTCTGCAAACTTTTACTTTAAAAGTTTTTACCAAGTATAAAATACTTTTATGTGCTTGACATATATATTGAAGGTATTTTTCCCTTACAAATGTTGGACAAAAATATATTACAAAAGTGCATAGAAACTTAAAAACATAAGTAGACCTTGAAAATAAAGCACACCACCTAGAATCATATAACTTTGAAGATTTAACAGCGAGGGAAACAAAAAAAAACAGATTTTAATTTACAAACATTTGTTTAGAGCAGGGTTTCCCAAATTGGGCCAAGTGGCACCCTAGGGGGCCATGACAGATACTCAGGGGGCCACGAGCAGCAAAGGGGGAAGAGGGGGGGGGGGGGGGGGGCATGAGCAGTAAAGGAGCCACAGGGGGGGGGGGGGGGGGCATGAGGCCATAACTTGAAACTTACACTAGATATTCATGAGTTGCAGATAAAGAGCAAAAAAAAAAAGATCTTATGTGTATTTTATAGTAGTTTAGAAACTTACACTAGATATTCTTGAGTTGCAGACGAAGAGCAAAAAAAAAGAAAATGTATTCCGTGTTTTCTGTCGTAGTTTATGAGTAATCTTGTTGAAGGGGGCCATTGCCATTCCAATTTCTTTAAAGGTGGCCATTTGCAAAAAATTTTGGGAAACCTTGGTCTAGAGCGTCACTATGTAGTGTACAATACTGATGATCTCAGTCGTATAGCTAATTAATTCATGTTGTAATAATTTGCTAGATTTAACTTAATTAGATTGTTTGTGGTTAACATTTTCTTTAAGGAATTGTTATGACTGTCATTGTAGTAAGTTGCCCGCAAGATAAAAAAAAAGTTGTCAAGAAAAAGTTATAGTAATTCATCAAATATCAGAAAGTTAATTTGGTAGATTAGACATTTTCTTTGTTATACCTCTAGAAAGATTATGGTTATTTTGTAATAAATAATTTTTCAAGCACAAATATAACTAAATGTATTTAAAATGCTTAGAGCTTTTTCTAAAATTAGAATTTTTATTTACAAAAACAACTTATAACTAAAAATAGAGCGAACCGAGCGCTAAAATAAAAAGTTATCAAAAACAGTTATCAGCGTTAAATATTTGTCTGCTAAAATTTTTCCTGTTTTGGTAGTCATGAAAAGCGCATGTTTTAAGAGATCATCTTCAAAAGAGACATTTTTTTGCGCTAAAACTAAGTTTTAGTTTAGTAACTTCAAAAGCATTTAGTAAACCTTCAAGTTATTTAAAAATTTTCTGCATTGTTAATGTATTAAAAAACTATGTTAAACTAATCTGTAAATATTTTTTTGTTTGTAATACATACGCTCTTTTTGTCTTAATGAACTGTGATATAACTCCTTATACATTTTATGAAAAAAACATAAACCTTTAAAATAAAAATCTTTATCAGTTCTAAAACAAACATAGATGTCTACAGAACTAACAATTCTTATTGCAAAGTCTTAAAAGTACAGCACATTAAACAAATTAACTAGTTTACAAAAATAACTAAGCTTTATTAGTACTTACCTCACTTAAATTTTTAAAATTACAATTGAATTTTTTACAATGAAATGCTGTTGATATAAATAATTACTATACCAATTAAAACAAAATGTATATCCTTAATATTATATAAACTTTTGACAACTTTGTGTGCTTAATATTATTTTCAATATCATTTACTCAGCTTAAAAATGTCAGATACTTGTATTCATTTATGATTAATAACTATTTCAGGGAATATCAATCTCTTTCAGTCTTAAAACAGTTCACTGCAATCTATTGATTTAGTATTATTTTTAATAAATTAACTAAAGTACTTGGCACTCACTTGTTCTTTGTACTTGGTAAAATTTAATTTTTCAGCAAAGAATTGAATATCAATCCAAAGCTGAGGCAACACAATATCGTCTGAAAATGATTCGTATACACTGAACTTACTGTAAGTGTCGACATGTAACATTTCACCATCAACTATCCCACTGTGGCTTTTTTCGAAACTGTGGTTTGTTTTTTTTAAACTTTCACTTTAGAAAATTCGATGTTTTATTAAAAATCGTACACCTGGGCTTGATAAAAAAAAAATTCAAAAGCAACCACACCGGGTATAAATCAAAAACTTAAAACTTACACAAAAGCTTTGCTCAAAACTTGTTCGGCTTCAGTTACGACGGCGACGCAGGTCGCAATATTCTTACAGACATCCTCAACCGTGAGAACGCCTTCGGGAGACCGGTGCTTGCTCCTCAGGATCGACCTCGCGACGGTCCGAACCGACGACGCCACGATCTCTGCGCCCCCGCCCCAACATCCCACCAGCATCAGCTGTTTGGCGATCTTTTTCAACAGCAAGCAAATGCGCTCTCGGGATTTCAATTGGAGCACTTGAGTTTGCTTCTCGCCGATCCTTTGTTCGGCCATTTGGGCGCTCCACGGAACGTATAAGCACAAGTCTTGCGCCTGTTGTTTGCCAACAGCTAAGTACAAAAATATAATTAAAAAAAATTGTATTGAAACAAATATCAAAAATATCAGACTGACAAAAGCTATCATTTTGCTTTTTAACAATAATAAATACACTGATAATTTACTTTAAGTTTCACAATGCGTTTACAACTACACCAATTTGAAGCTACAAACTGACTTCAACCAGCATTGAGCAAACTACTTCCAACGTCTGGTGGAAGAACGACTCCAAGTGATCGGTGCTTGCCAGCTGGTTGGTGTGCACTTTGGAAGAAGACGTCGATACCATTATGAGGCCCCATGCACTTTTCATTTTCTCAACGATTTTCTCCAGTGCGCTCATCATTGAGTCTGAAGGTTTAAAACATATAGGATATTTAGCAAAAATGAGACTGAACAAAGGTTAAATACAATGAGGACTTTCAAAACTTTAAAAACGTAATACTACATCTTTATTTTCTAATCTAATAATCAACTTATAATATGGTTGCCATAGGTTTAAAAAAACCCAGGCTTTCTGAATTTCTTCCAGGTTTTTGAAAGTACAAGTTTATTTGTCTATTTTTAAAATAAAACTAAATTTAAGATAGAAAGCTGTCTTAATAAGTATAAAAATATTGAAAAGATACAGTAAGCCTACTTTAAATGTGTTTTATAATAAACAAAATTCTAAATGATACAAAAAAATATGCATATTACTTTTTGTATGTAATAAAGTTTCATTTAAAAATTGTTTTAAGTTTCAGATTTTTCCAGGATTCCGGGCCACCATGTTATAAGATTAATTTGGCATATAAAAAACTAATTTAATCTTTAAAAATGAAATTTTCTGTAAGGTTAATTTCAAAAGTTTTTTAGAGATAGTATTGAAATTTAATTGTAATTGACATTTTTGAACATTTTGTTCAAACACCATATTATCTGTGAACAAGTCATTTATGATCAACAAAAACACTCACTAAAATCACGTGGAAGCTCGTTTTCATCGACGACAAACAAGCTGGCATCGTCGTCAACGGCGGATTTTGATTGGTGCAAGTCGGAAAATCTCCCTCCCGATTGG
This sequence comes from Thalia democratica, assembly GCF_965202585.1. Lineage (NCBI taxonomy): Eukaryota > Metazoa > Chordata > Thaliacea > Salpida > Salpidae > Thalia > Thalia democratica. Next base: position 19,821,560 of record NC_139173.1, on the reverse strand, counting down.
TGCAAATCACCGAACCTCACTTTACCGCTGTCGCCACTCGCAATGACCCCCAACTTTGGAACGTTTTGTTCGATTGTAGCAGTTTCATCTTCTATCAGTAAAATAAAACTTCTGATTAAATGGTTGTAGTTTGTATATATGTTATTTCAAACTAAAACAAACGTTCTTGTTTTTATACGCATTTAAGTGAAGATTTATAAATTAATAGTAGTTATTATTTACTCAAGTATACGAATGAAGCGCAAGTGGCTTTTTTATCACAGTCTTAAATTTTAAATTTAAAGACGTTTTTACGTGAAAAGTTTGTAAAACTTATAAAATATCTATAAAAATATAAAGTTTTATAGTTTATTTACTGAAAGATGTAAACTATGTTTGTTAAAAGAAACCACTATAAAACTAATCTAAACTTTAAAAAATAGGTATTTTTTATTTCTTCAATCTTAAGATTACAAATGTTAATTCTAAAACAATAACAACCTGACAAATCTTCATTTTCTTTTTCTTCAAACCTAAATTTATTTAAAATTTTTTCTTCAAATACTTAAAATCTATAAAAAGAACTTTTTAAATGACATAAACAACAATTTAAAAACTCACTCATACTGCAGCATTTTAACATCCTCGTCCGATTGACAGCTATTTGCAGTGTCGACTAAAGATTGAGAAAATTGATTTGTGCTATCTAATTTCGTTTTCTTTTTCTATAATAGACCATAAATTTGGTAAATGCTATCAAAAAAAACTTTTAAATATCTTTAATGTAATAAAAAAATAATAACTAACAACACATACCTTGAATTTACCTTTAAGATTTTTCAAAAATAAAACAAAAGAGTGTTCCTCAAACTTGGCAGAATCAATTAGAGCGTTCCTCAATGCTAATTTGGATGATTTTGCTACTTTTAACTGTGAAAACGTTTATAAATTTTAATTATGAATTTCATTTAATACACTGTTTTTTTAAATCCTGAAAACTTGATTTGACAGTGTAATCAAATAAAATTTAGACAATTTTTTGTAAAAACTAAGTTTTAAAAGTCTCTATTTTGCCAGTTTTATTCTTAGGACTGTGTCTATAAAAGAGAACTGACAAAAATTATACACATATATAATTTTTTAAAGTATATGACTATTTTAAAACTTTATATATATTTTTATTTATCTATTTGATATGAAATATACTAAGCAATTATAGAAACACATTCACCCAAATTCAAAACTCTATAACAAACCTTTTCAACTTATTAAAACCAAGTAAGCGAACTTCTACACAAAAAATATATTTGTTCATCAACAAAGAACAAAAAAGTCAACAAATGCTCACTTCGAAGCTGTAAGTTTTCAGCAACCTCCTTATCATGTTGTTGGCTGAAATCAGGTGGTCGGCTGCCAGGTCGGAAGGTTGCAGGTTGCGAGCTAACTGGAAGGCTACCACGTTGATGCCGTCTGAACACACGACCACCGGCAACCTGGGATGGAAGGTCACAGAGTATTTGTTCTTGTGCCGGTTGTCAGAAGTTGTTGAGGATGATAGTGTGGCTACAGGGCTGCTGCTGCGCTTTTCATTGCTGTCAGGATAAGGTTTTGACGTCATAAGTACGCTCGAAAGTAAATCAGAAAGTTTGTATAACAGAAAAAAAAAATTAGCTATTGCTTTTGCATAACAGTCTTTTTTGTAATCTTTATAACATTATGATGTTGAAAAGTTATGCAAGTGCGACTTAAAAGCCACACTACAGGTGACTCTAATTTCAATTAAAAGATTATTACTAAGTTTTTTAAATCTAAAACGAAATTAATTATTAACCTTTAGTCAATAGGTTGAAGTTATTTTAAAATTTCGACTAAAAGTAAATGTCAGTAAAGTAACAAAACAAGCAACCTCTCCATATAAGGCTCTATGTTAGGAAGCAAGGGTAGGAAGATTGTGGGTGGAAATTCCATGAGGCCTCTTGAAAGTATATGGAGGCACTCTCCCAGCCTGCTGAACATCATCACGCTCCCTCTCCTCGTGATGCAAGTCAGAAGGAGATCGTCCGAAGACCAGCAAGCGTCGCTCACCCAATAAGATCTTTGTGAGTTCAGTTGAAAATGTTAAGTAAACAAAGTTTTAGTTCAAAAATAGTTGATTAGATTAATGAAAAAAAAATTCTTTAAGAAAAGCAGAGGTGGTTTTCAATTTATTAATGTTTATTTGATCGAATATATGATGAAAATAAGCAATAACTTTCTTTTATATTTACCCTAAGAAACTCATGGCTGACTTTACTTTTGTTAGAAAGTTTGCTATAAAAATTTGAATTTAATTCAAGTTTAAATTTAACATTTAGTATGTTTATATTTTTAATTGTTAAATGACACATACATAGCAGGCTTCTCACAAAATTAAATTTTTTTAAAGTTACTTTTAGAAATTTATAGCAAATTTAGTTTTTTTTTTAAACTCTGGCTATAAAATCAATTCTAAAATTGCTGTTCATGTTCATGAAACAGTTTTATTATTTTTATAGATTTAAAAAAAAATCTATGATAAAACATTATCAGTATGATTTTAAACTGTACTGTTTCATAAAAAACTCGAACTAATAATTAAAAAAAAACATAAACTAATTTATTAATATATGTTTTGATTTTTAGAAAACAAATAAAGAGATCTCAACTACTAAAGGAGAAATAATATATTTATTTTTCAAGACTTTATTATAAAAACTAATTTTTTATTGTATAACGAGGTATTATTGCGATCTAATTAATGATTTCATTAGAATACAGTTTACAAAAAAGTTAAATTAAATATATTGGCTTATTCAATACAAGCAAAACTTTTAAAACTAGATTGCACAAACACTCTCAAAAACTGAGACTTTTTTTAATATAACGTGTTACAGCAAATTAACTTTTAAAGTATAAAGAAAGAAACTAGAAACTTTAAAAAATAAAAATATACCAACTTTAGTTTACAAAAACCTTGAACCATTTATTTAAATATCTAAATTAAAACAGTAGAACTAAAAATAACTATTGGTCAAAACTTTTAAGCTAGTATTAAAATAAAGGAATCAAAAAAAATCGTATAACAATTAAGCTAAACTACTACAAGCACTTTTTAAAATATTTTGTTAGCCATACTTTTGTTAAAAACTTCTAACCATAGAGTTTATATACTTTTTTTATTCTTTAAGATATATGTGTATATTTACTTTCATTTGAAAACTATATTTTATAAAGAAAAGAAAATTTATAGAAGTGTTACATTAAACTTAAACTTACTTCGAATATTTCTCTAGCACGTGAGTACTAGTGGACCCAAGTGATTGTAAACTAGACTTAATAACAGCTCTTGTGTACGGATGAGCAAACAATAATGCTGAATGCTTTGGTTGCTTCTGATTGATAAAAATTGCAAGTGTTTTAGTATCATGTGAAAGTCTACATACATATGCACCTGTGCGCCTATAAGTTTATTTAAAAAGTAATTCTAACAATAGCTTATAAAACAATTGATTTTGTTTTCAGAAATTCAAAAATACTCAGTGTAATCTATCAACAAATAAAAAGTTCATAAAAAAAAGCAATAACAAAACCTTAATGGCTTGCAGTCATTGTTTATACACTTCAGTGGTATATCAATTCTACTGGTACTAGAAGTGAATGTTGGGTCGGAAGGTTCCAAGCATTGTGAAGGTTCAAGCCATTTAAGAAAAACATTGACGACAGCCATTCTATCTTGATAGTTATGAAGTATGCTCAGCATACAACATTTTCCCTGAGACTGTAGAAAATAAAATAAGTATTGAAAAGATGTAGTCAACTATTACCTATAATTAATTATTCACTTTATGTTTATGACTTACTTGATTTTTTTAGAACTAAAGTTAGCAAACATATGCTTTCAGTTAAAGCTTATATAAATAAAGCATACCAAAAATAAAAAGTTATGCATAGCTTCTATTATGTCATATCATTTAACAGTTTTTCAAAAGACATCAATGAGTTAGGTTTGAAGAGCTCAGACAAAAGTATCATTTTAAATGTTATAAACAAACTTGAAATTTTAAATAGGAACTGAAGTTTTTCAAAAAAAGAAGATAGCAAAATATTAAAAGAGGGTTAACAAATTAAAGATTTTTAATTTGTAAAAAATCATAAAAAACAATCTCAACTAACATTATATTAGTATAAGTATCTCATTTTTTAAACAATTACAACACAATTTAATGAATTAGTAAATAAAGTAATTTATATCAATTTTAAATAAAACTTAAAGCAATAAAACATTAAAAAAACACAATTCTGACCTCATTTTTCAAAAACAAGCAATCAGCACAAGTTTCTTTGTTAGATAAAGTTTTCATAGAATGTGAGCTGATAGCCACAAAAGACCATTTTCCTTCAACAAGCTTGTTGGATTGAGAAACAATATTATCTAGCTCACAAATCCATGCATTATGAAAGTTTACCAGAAGCACAAGTGTGTTACCATCATTACTTATGTAAATTTTGCTTCTATCATGTTCTATTAATAAAAATATAAGCCATAAGTATAACTGAGACAACTAAAATATTTATAAGAAAAACGGATAGTTTTATAAAACATGATAAATAAACATATCAAACTAAAAAACTTAAACTATTATGTAAAATATTGTTAATTTAAAAAAAAAAGTAGAAAATTCAGTTTAAAAAATAAAGCATCTAATGTAACAGATAAATCTTTATTGTTAAAAAATAAATTATTTAAGTAGAGAAAAATACTATTCAAAACCAATTTTGTAAGATATATTTACTTAATTAAATAAACTAGAACAAACTGACCATAGTTTGAAACTTTGTTAAAATCTGGACATTTTTCAATTATGGTCAAAGAATTCTTATCCTTTGTCCATTTAATAATTTTACCAGTTTGAAGTAGAAGAATAACATATAAGCCTGTTAGAAAGTTGGTAAGTTGTAATTATTAATTTTACAAGTTAGTTTAAGAAAGTTGAGCAAAAATTTTCCAGCACTTTTCTTTTAATCTTGTTTATTGAACAACAAAAAAATTGCTCAAAATATTTGGTCCAAACACCTGGTGCACAAAAAAAACCAGTCGTTTATCAAGTCGCACACCATGGATACCTTTTAACATTTTGTCCAGGACAGATTAACAATAATCACGAATTTTGTATAATGTACACAGTTTAAGGTCTAAGCATAAGAAAAAAAATTATAAAATTATATATTAATAACCAAAAATTATGCATGTAGCATTTGAAGTCAAAAAAAAAATTTCAAATATCTACTAAAATAAAGCTAGTAAACTATTATTTATACCAACTCATAACCTAATACTAACTTTAATTAAAAGGAGCAATTAAAATTTGTCTAGGTTATTATTAACACCAGGGTAAGCAGTCTTTTATAAGTTGTTGCCAATTTTCCTAGAAAATGAAGCCTGCAGGCCACATTTATACGAAAAATATTCCATGCATTGAAGTTATTATAAGTAATTGAAGTAAAAATACAATAATACTGTTTTAAACCAAAAATTTGATATAATAAGCAATACTAGAGCATTTGTAAATCTTTAAATTGAGAACCTAGTTGTTATTTTATAACCACCAAAAAAAATTGTTTTGTAAGGTTGTATTGTATGTTTTTTGGTATAAAGCACCTCGAGTGTTGCCCGCTTTTGCTTTAAAGGCTAAATTTAGGCTGACCACAGTTTGCTTAACTCTTATCTACTGTTATGATGTACTACAAGACTTTATTACTTATTTTTATTTCAAAACCAACCATTTGAGCTTGTGTTTATCAAAACAACATCTTTCATGTAGGGATGCAAGGCTGGTGGAACTCTTTGTGTTCTTCCTGAAGGTAAATAAAGAAGAGAAAGACGCTTTTTATCATGAATACAGAGACTTTCATTTTTTAACCCTATCCATTTTAGTTTTGGCCATGGTTTTTTTCTCTTTATTTTACTAACTTGGGTTACTTTAACTTTCAGCATTTGAATTTACTAGATAATAATTTGTTTAATTTCTGTTAAAATAAGTTTCAGTTAAAGTAGTTTTATTTTTATGATAAAAAATAAAAAATCAATTTGGTTGAATACCAGTTCATATATATATATATATATATATATATATATAAACTAAATATAATATAAGTAACATATTCATAAATTATATAATAAACAGCAGTTTTAAACAGCTGTTTTGTAAATGAGGTATTTCTATTTCATGTATTCCTCAGTAAAGCTCAAGTTTATTTAGCTGCAACTTAACTTGTTAAGCTCTATTGACCAAACTTTAAAAAAACTATTAATATAAACAAATATATATATGTGTATGTGTGTGTGTTTAAATTAGTTAAGTTGTTTTTAAAGAGCAATTATTAAACATATTAAATGTTTTTTTTTTTCACTTTATACATATGCCAATAAATTACAACTATTGTAAGCATTCAAGTTAAAAAGCAATAAAAGTTTAAAAGAAATAAGTTTTCTGACTAATCAAACAATCAATTAACTCTCAAAGTTGTACTTTTCAAGATTAAAAGACAGTTGTCAACATATATAATATATCCTAAATTTTATTTTATTCAATTTATTTACAAATTAACAAAAAATTTTATTTTTCAGTTATTTTTAACTTTATTTAGTATTCAAATAATATCATTCATACAGTTAATATTTATTATTTTTCTTCTTATGATTAAAACAAATAGTTTTGGTTAGCCTATGTTTTAGCTTTATGAACTAAAGCTGATTCAGACTTTTTTTAATTTTAAACTGGATGCCCTGTTATAAACAAAACTTTTTTATTAACTTTAAAATATACTTCCAAAACATAAGTTAGTCAAACTATGTAATCTGATTTTTGAATTTAAAATTAAAAATATTTTTTTGTTAAAATATCTTTATATTTATACTATGCAGGTACTTTATAAATTACAATAATTTTCAGGAGTTCTTTAGCACTGTTTTTTCAACTCTTTTGCTATAATAAATATATTCGGGTGAGTTATTTTTAACCTAAAACACTTGTTTTTTTTTATGGTAGAAAAATATCAGTCTTTCTCTTTCCTCTACTACAATTAACATTTTTTGAAGGTCAAGCAAGTAAGTGTTTCAACATGTGTAATTTCACTTGCCCCTTTAAAAATAACATAAACTAACCAAAAAAAAATATATATTTTAAATGAAAAAAAAAACCCTTGGTGATACATCATTTAGCAAATACTCAGTAAAATTTCAACATTAAAAACCACAATGGGTGGGAAAATAATGAAGCTCAAATCCCCAAACAAGTATCTTATTTTGAAGTTTTAATTGTTTATTTATGCAATAAATTTTTCAATATACTTTTTATTAACTGTGTGTAGAAATTTTTAAAGTAATCAAAAAGTCAATAAGTATATTTAACTGTTATTAGAGGCATTGCATATTGTGATTAGTTATTGGGTGTTGTGTACAGCTAGATGACTAAGAGGTCTTTTTGTATACCAGGTCCTTAGACCAAATTTTTTGATACTTTTAGTTTTATTTTTTTCAATTAACTTAAAATTATATTATAAAGTTTTATAAATGTGATATTAGTGATAAAGACTGAAAATTATAATTTACATGCTTTTCATCACTTTAGAAAACTTAGCTTTGTAAAACTAGCATTGTTTGTATTTCGTTTCTACAGTTAAAATACTATAAACACTAGCAGCGCTACAGCACTAAATAGTTTAACCAAAGACAAATTTTACTTTTAAAAAGACCAACACACCAAAAGAGAAATAGTAATAAAATATAACTTAGAGAGCTGTTTAAAGTTTATTGTATTTATTAAAAACTTTTATTTGATACATTGAAAAAACAATATTATTTGTTAAGTAATTTCTCTACATACGTTATACTTTTTTCTTACTAAAGTAATAAAAAAAATTTTTTTAATATTCGTTAAACATAGACAAATAAACAGAAGAAATTTTTGTCCACGATCAACAGCGCTTAACTAAAGGTAAAAATTAGTTAAATATCTATTTTTAACTAATATTTTAACTTATTTTAAATCTTTAAGAAAATAATAAAATGTAATACAATTGTAATGAATAATTAAATAAAGCAAACGTTTAATTAAACAAATAAAAACGTAACACAACTGTACTATTTAGCTATATAGATAGAGTATAAATGTAATCAATAAAGATTCAACTACATAAACAAACTGTTCGAACAAAAATTATTTTTTGCTTACATAATTCAGTTCTGGATTCAGTTTCAGGGTAAATATGAAAATACCTTTTGGAAACTTTAAATAAGAATTGACACGTGCTATTAATACTACTTTTGAAATAACCACATTATAGTTTATCTAATATAAATTACCACAAAATATTTCAAATTACTTATCAGAAGTTGGTCAAGTGCTAAAAACTGTTATTTTTTCTGTACTTTAACAATATCCTTTTACCTGTTAAAAAACCTAATTTTGTTCAAAGGACTTTAGTTAGGTGTTATTAAATCTACTTATTAAATTGTTACTTTTATGGCCCACCCCGTATTTTTGTTTACAAAAAACATACATAGTTTAAGGTTGTATTGCTGGTGTTAACAATGAACAGTTTGTCTCTTTTCTAGTTTTCTTTTTTTTTTAATAAATAAAAAGTAACGTTTTAGTTAGCTCATAAAACTAAAAACAGTCAGATAAAAACAAAAATTCAAAAAATGAGCAAAAATATCTCAAATTCTGATGATAAAAAAAACTATATGTAATAGCTCGTAAGAAACTTTATAAGCATGTGGTGTACGACTTGATAACTGAAAAGCTCCTTTGTACACCAAATCCTTAGACAAAACATTTTGAGCGCTTTTTTTATCCTTCAATAAACAATATGACTTAAATATACAAACTTTTAAAGTTTACTTGATTGCTGACGTGATGTTTTAATTTTCCGACGATAATGACTTTAGAAATTTTAATTAAAACAATATGACGATAGAGCCTGTATGAATTTGGTTATTGTAAAAAAACTAACTTAGTTGTTAATATTAAAAGATTGAGTTTTTAAATTTCAACTTTGATTAGTAAAAAAAAAAGACATTTGTACAAAGGAAACATTAAACGAAAACAGGCAAACTAGTTTTAAATATTTTCTTTATTCGAACTATATAAGACAATGAATAAGAAAAATTATCGTGAGTTGCCAATTAAGCATACAGTTTATTAAATTCTTTCTCAAAAGTGATAACTCTTCATTCATGGCTAGCATCAGACAATCCTCAATCAGAGTTGCGATTCCAATTGAGGCGCGGTAGAATATAACTCATGTGAGAATCATCATACCGCAGTCATCATTTGATGATCTTACTGGTCTACTACTTGAGTAGACGCAGGTAAGGATCACCCATACTGAAGAGTGGTGATAATTGTCAACTGTCTATAAATATTTTATTGCATGCAAGTAATAGTTTGCTTGTGACGTCATAATACACTACAACGTTTCGCTTCATCGCACGCGAACATGAAAGAGAATTAAAGTACAGGAGGGTTTGTGTTTTATAAAAAGTTAAGCTTTTGTTTAATCCTTTTAGTATGCTGCAAAATATTCTATATAACGACTTATTAGAATTTAAATTTTTTAAGCAAATTATATTCAAAAGTATTGTTTTAAATTTAATAAAGTTATCATCTTAGTTTATCTTTAAAAATTGAATGTTTATATTTTGAGTGTATAACTAAATAGTTAAACTAGTAAAATCAACAAACATTTTCCTTATAACCACTAACATTTAAAAAAAATTAATGACTTAGATCAGCTATATATATTTTTTTTCATTAGTTTTCTTTTAATTATAATTATGAAAAAAATTGTACAATGTGTGCCCTTTTCTTTGACAATCGATTTTTAATATCAATTAATCTTTTTTGATAGATTTTAATCTTAGCTACCAGATACTTTTTACAGCTTAACAAAACTCAAAGTATTTTTCGAGATAAAAGGGGTCAAAGCCGGCCAGCTCAATAGCTTCCTTATAGAAGGTGGAAACTAAAAAGGCGAAAAAAAAACCATTTCATTAAAAATCTACCTCCACCTACAGTTTTTAAGCAATCTTATTCAAATTTTTACAGTTTACTCTTTACTAAATTTCAAATCATTTGACTTAAGAAACTTTTTTATTTTGAGAAAAATTCCCCTTTTTTTCAAAAAAAAGAGTTCTTTTTTGTGAATTTTAGACATTAAATTTGTAAATTTCAATTATTTGAAATTCCAGCACTCAAAAGCTTTTAAACTGTGTAAGGAATATTTTTTGAAAATTTGTGGTACCTAGCTTAAAAAACCTAGGAGGAAATAGATTTTTAGTGAAATTAATATTTCCGCGTTTTTAGCTTGCGCCTTCTATTAGGTCCCTGTGGAACTCTCCGGCTTTGTCCGTTTATATCACAAAAACTACTTTGAATTTTGTAAAGCTATAAAAAGCATATGGTAGCTAAGATAGTATTCTATTAAATAAGATTAACTTGTAAAAAAAGTGTTTAACCCCCCTATAGCCTTAATTATAAACATTACTTAAAATGTTCAACCTTGTGGCTAGCTGTTCTACTGATTATAAGCTTACAGTAATAATTTTTTTAATGGTTTTCCTAAACCTCATTCTGACTCAGGTAAGTTTATAATCACTCAGATTAGTTTTTTTGAATCAAAGAGTGGCAACCCTGATATTAGCTAAAATTAGGTGATATTCTGGTTGCCAAAAATCATGGAAAGTTTATAAATTTAGCAAAAAAGATATTTTAGTGTTTTTTATTGTACTTTCAATTTGAAGTTTTTTTTTACTGTTCTTTCAATTTCAGGTTTTTCTTTTGTTCTTTCAATTTTAATAAAACTTATATGTAAATTTTGTTCAGAAAATTAGCAAACATACCAGCTACTATTTTTAACTGTTAATCTGAACTAGACCTTAATAACATATCATAAACTTTTTTATATTTAATTATTTTAGTAGCCAATAATACTTTTATCTAAATTTTTTTAAACTATAATTTTTCAAAATTCAAAAGCATATAGGTAGATATAACAAATAAAAGATAAACTTCACACAATTATACTTAGTTAGTAGTTAGTTATATAAAATTGCATTATTGTACATAGTAGTTTTTATACTACTTGCATTATAAATAACATAGAGTATTAAAAATCCGGTTCCAGATCCGTCCGAATTTTAATTTGATAAAAATATCCAGTTCCGGCCGGACCTTAATTTGAAAAATAAATCCGGATTCGGTTCCGGCCGGATCTTAATTTGAAAAAAAACCCGGATCCGGTTCCGGCAGGATCCTAATTTGAAAAAAAAGACCGGATCCGGGTCCGGTACATCACTGTTTGACAAAAAACCGAAGACACGGTTCACAAAGCTTTAAGTATAGAGATTTATTAAAAAAAAATATTATATAAAATTGCAAATGATATTAGAACTATAAGCTCTTTTAGGTAAATTAAGGTTGTTTACTATTGTCAAAAACCGTGCAATGATTAAAACAATTAAACATTTACGTTTCTGAGAAAAAACTTATTTGACTTATTTTGTTGAATAAAATTACTTCATTCAAATTCATACGCTATGCTAGACTACTATTATGAAAAAAAATATATTGAAACAGCTATTTCTAAAGTTTATGTTATACAAAAAGTCTAAGTTTTTTAAACGCTTTCAAAACTTTATGAGGTTGTTTGATATAGTAATTCGTTAATAAAACATTATTTTTTTTAGTTAAAACATCAACAAAGTTTAGCTCAAAATGTACATGTTAAAATTGTTTGTTTATGTCACGTGTTTAAGCTTAAAAAAGATTTCCTTTTAAACTAAACCTTTGAGTTGTTTTATATTCAAAACTGTACAAACCAAACAGGACTTTTTATTGTAACAAAAATGAATGACTAATCAACAAATAGCAAATATTTATCAAACTGTAACAAAGCAGTTAGACTAAATAAGGAAACGTTATAATTTAAATAGGTCCGCTTACATAACTTAGGTTGTAAACTGGAGTAATTTATCTTTAAACGTTTCCGTCTTTATTTCAAGTATCGTTTTCAATAATAGTTTTGCTATACTTTGGATTTTTGTCAGTAAGTTATTAACGCCGGATCTAACAATGTTGATTACATTTGATTCTACTAAAAGCTATATGTCTATATGTTTTACTTTTTATTTTGTATAAAGCTTAATCATCGAGTTTTATGTAAATTGGTTGACAAATAAAAATTGTTTTAGAGAAAAACTAGTCCAAGCTACAACTTTATTTTTTTATAATTAAGATTAAGTTAAACCTTTAAAAACGTATTTCAGGATTGTTTCTACTTGTTTAATGACTTTAATTTACGGTTAAAACATTTAATACTGTTAGTAGGTCATTATTACAATGCACGTAATAGTTTTAAAAAAAGTCATTATGTTTTGGTTCAGAGGTTGTCAAACTGACTGCGGCCAAGTCTGCCAAAAGTTTCTGAATATGCATGTTTCAGGCCAAAAAGTTTTGCTCAACTTTTTATACTAAAAGTATCAGACTTTTTTCATTTAATATGCTCGCAAAATATTTTTTAGAAAACTTACCCCCACTATCAAAGGCTGTTGACCCCTGGTTAACATGATTAAAATTAAGTAGAGATAGTTTTATCAACAAACAAAACAACTTAAAAATGTTTTTTTTTTCTTTTAATATTGTTAATTTGTTTTTATTTTTATGTAACTTGTTTAATATTTATTAAGTACTACAATTTCAATATAAATTCATTTAGAGGAAAATAACAATATAGTTAAAGTCTTTGATTAGTTGTATTTCTTAAAGAAAAAGAAAAATTTTAAAAATTATATTTTTATAAATTTTAGCATACTTTACAAAGCTTTTTAACTATACCAATGGTAAAAGCAATTACTTGTATAAGCAAAAGTTCAAGACATATAATAATGTATATTATGTATTATTTTCATTACCAAAAAGTTATAGATTAAGTATTTTATGTTGTATAGTATCCTAGAACTATTTAAATATTCTGCAGGTTTTATATTTTTAAACATATATTAGAAACAAACTCGAAATTAAAATTTTCATGTCCTACTATTTTTTTCTTTTTTCAATAGTTTTCACTTTGTTGATCAAAAGTTATTTAACAACACAAAAAGATGATGACTTTAAGTACTATTTATTTGAGTACTACCCAAATCCAAGTACCTAAAAATTTTTATGTATTCTAATTTAAGTATAATATTATCGATAAATAATTGCTAGAACAATCTATATTTTTATATTCTTGTAACAACACTAAGATAAGTTTTTAATTTTCGTCTTTGTTTATATTATATTTTATAAAAATAAGTTTTATTATACCATAAAAACAAACATTTAAAAGAACACAAAGTGATAACTTAAATTGCACCAAGTCTCGCCATATTTTTACAGAATATGAAAATTTCATTCCAACAAGAAGCTGCACTGAAAACGAGACACAATGCAGGAACACTTACGGACGACAAATTTGCGCTGAAGAAAAAACGAGGCGGGCGGCTTGTGCGGAATACTCGTATTACATGTGCGATGACAACAGCATGCATATAACAGAGATAGATACCGACGAAAGTTTTGTGAACTACTCCACATTTCATCGGTAAACATGTGCAAACAAATATCAGAGTTGTTTAAATATATATTAAATAGTAAAAAAAAAATTTCAAACTAGGTAAAACTGTATGCATTTAGATTTAATTGTTTAGGGAAACTTTTATTTATTAATCATTTTAATCTCAAGACATAACTTTTTTTTTCGAAGTGCTAACAAAATAACTGTTTTTAGTTGTTATGCATGCATAAAAAAAGAATCTCATTGGATTTTTAACTATATTGAGTTAAAAGTTAACAGAAATGGAAGCGAAAAATCATTTCAAGACAGACTTGCAGCAAGTTGTGACTATAAGAAAGTTAATATTTATATCAAACTTATATCATTCAAAAAGTAAACTCACTGTGCTTGAATTGTTTTTTAAAACTGACCTCTTGAAGTTAACTCTTCAAAAAACAGGCTTCACAGATAGCATGTGAACATAGTTTCGAGTTTGAGTGCAAATCAGGCAAAACAAAGTGCGTTCATAGGAGTTCTGTCAACAACAACATACAAGACTGCAGTGACGGGTCGGATGAAAATGTTGAAAATTTTATCTGTTTCGAATACGAGTTTAGCTGTACAATGAACAATAATCCAATTGCTGACTTAAATGGAGGTTAAAATACAATTTCATTAACTTATAAACTAGTTATGTAAGTTGTATTTAAGTTACTATGGTTTAAAAACAGGAAACCACCACGCAATCACACACAACAGATGTCTTTCTTACGAAATGGTCGGAGATGGTAATTCTGACTGCCCGTTTGGAATAGAAGAAAAAAAAATATTTATCACAAACTGCACGCACGACCAGTTGTTTTTGTGCATAGATCAAAGTAGGTGCTTACCAAAGAAACTAAAATACAACGGATACGTAAACTGCATTGATGGATCCGACGAAATAGAAGGTTGTAAATACAACCAAACGTATCTTCGTTATTTTGTATCTAACAAGGCTTTTATTTATGCTCGGTCTAACTTTATAACAAAGTTTACTAACGAGTCTTTTTCTGATATAATTCGTTTAAACCAAAGCAAGATGCTTGAAAGAATCAAAAAGTTTGTTTCAATGAACATGTTTGGCTTAAAGTGTGAAATACCCACAATTGATGTTTTAGACTTTGGCTACATTTTAAAAAATGTCACAGTACCTCAGCCTAAATTACCCTTCAACAAAAACAATACACACTGTATTAATCAAGAAGACAGCTGTTTCGATCAGTATGGAAAAATTTCGTGTTTTAGATGCTTTGATGGAACAATTGTCCTCAAAAACCAAGTGTGCGATGGAACAGTAGATTGCCAGGACTTGTCGGATGAATGTGCGTGCGAAAAGTCAGAAGTTCGACCTCTTTGTCGTTTCTTTCACGAAGTTAATGGTTTAAACTACAAGAAATACAACTTTACTTTGCTGTGCAACTTGGAGTACGACTTGCCGGGAGGCGTTGACGAAAAGTACTGCAGCACTGAGATAATATTTAGCGTTGCAATTAACTACTTTCAGATTGAATTTGAAAATGTAGACGAGCAAAGATGTGCTAAAGGACAAACTGCGTTTAATCGTTCATTTGATGTTGTGTCAGGAGAGTATGAAGATATTACGATGTTTAAACAGGACTATTTAAGCGCTCTTTTTTTGGATGCTTACTATAATGATAGTAAAAATAACATGTTAATGTCTTATGATCATAAAGTACTCAACAGTTTGTTTGACTTGCGTGGATCTTGTAATTGGGAAATAGAATGTCCATACAAAGAAGACGAGTGCTCACAAGAGAGTTTTGATATAATAAAATTTCATTTTTAGTTCACAGTTTTTACATTTAACAAAATGCTTTGATTTTCTTTTCAATAACTCGGAACTTTTTTATTTAAACTACATAGGGCTATCAATTAAAAACAATTCACTTCTAAATAAGACTTACAACTTTAGTTCAAAGCAAACTTCCAAGTTTTATTTTGATAACTCAGAACTAAAATCTTGTTTATCTAAAAATTAATATAAGGTTTATTTTTCAATGGTCAAAACAAGCGCCTGAAGGACTTCTGTAACGCTGCTTTTTGTTGCATGAAAACAGCTTTGTTAAATAACTTGTTATTTTCGAAAGTTTGTTTGTAGTGTTTGAGGTTAAAAAAAAATTCTTAGCATTTTTTTGCTTTATTAAGGGTGTTTTCCTAAATAGTTATGCTTTATTAATAAGACAGTTTTCTAATAAAAGACTACTCAAAAAATTGTTATTTTTTGTTTAAAACTAGATGCTTGTTAGTACGCTTGATGTATTTTAATTTTTGTATAAGTGAGTATAAAATTTACTACTTTTCTTTTTTGATGCTTTTAATTTTTGCATTAGATTTATTCTAATTGATGATTCTAAGTTTCTGTTTAGTTAATTTAGTTTTTGTAAAAATGACTGTAGTTTTTATTATTTGTGAGGAAGTAGTTCCAGTTTTAGGCTTCAGACACAGATTGGCTGATATCAACTTTATTGATAAAGAAGCTGCAAGTACTCTGAAAATAGTTTTTTTTTTATTGCAGCGCATTTTGTAGTAAATAGAACTGTATATAACTATACAGTGTATATGAGTTAAAAAAAAGCTCTTACTTTTATCACGTGTTATTTTCAAAAGTATTTGATATAGTTTGAACCAGTGTCTTCACAGTGTTCACCTAAGTAGTGTGCTTATGAATGTTATACTGCACAAGATAGAGTAAGTAAAGTAAAAGTTTGTTTTTTAACTGGCGTTTGATTTGCCTCATTCTGTTAGAAAAAACTAACTATAACGAAAACAATCAGTTTACAAATTATTTATACATTAACTAATCAATATAGAAAATAAAATAGAGGGAATTTAGACAAGAATTTATACTTTTATAGTCTAGTGAGCACAGTACTTATTTTTCTGTAATTTAATGAGCACAGCTTTTTAATAAGCAGAAGATCAATGGTCTAAGGTGTAACTAAAAAGAAAGAAAATTCAATATAAAAAAGTTTCACAATACTCATTTAACATCTTTATTTTGTTCTTGTTTAGTTTTTTAGTTTAATATTTTCAATTTCCAATAATTTAGTAGTTAATATAAAAGGATAGCGTATAAAAAATTATTTTCATATATTTAAGGTTAATTCTACACTTTAAAAAATAATAATAGTCATAATTTTTTTTTCAAATTACTAAAAAACTGTTTAAAAGACTACATTTATAACGTAATATTAAAAAATATTTTTAAACTTGATAACTTATAAAAATCTATACCTATTCATCTATATCCTGAAGGGTGATGTCTTGTGCCTACTTGTGTTCCAGAATAAGGAATATTTTTCAATGGTCAAAACAAGCGCCTGAATGACTTCTGTGGCGCTGCTGTTTGTTGCATGAAAACAGCTTTGTTAAAAAACTTGTTGTTTTCGAAAGTTTGTTTGCAGTGGTTGAGGTTTAAAAAGAGTATTTTATTTTAACTTTTTATTTTGATAGTTTTTTTCATAACTAACAATGCTTTATTAAAAAGACAGCTTTTTCTCATTTAATATATGGTTGATTTATGAAATTTTATTCATAGTATTGCTAAGTTTCATTTAAACTAGATACTATTACTTCTGTTTCAAATAATTTTTAACTGCATTCTATAAGAAAAATTTACCGGGAATTTTCATATAAGCATTTAATGTATTAAAAATCTTTCTCAAAAGATAAAAACTCTTCAGTCATGGCTAGCATCAGACAATCCTCAATTAGAGTTGCGATTCCAATTGAGGCGCGGTAGAATATAACTCATATGAGAATCATCATACCGCAGTCATCATTTGATGATCTTACTGGTCTACTACTTGAGTAAACGCAGGTAAGGATCACCTATACTGAAGAGTGGTGATAACTGTCAACTGTCTGTTAATATTTTATTGCATGCAAGTAATAATTTGCTTGTGACGTCATAGTAAACTAGAACGTTTCGCTTCATTGCACACGCACATGAAAGAGAATTAAAGTACAGTAGGGTTTGGTTTCAAAAAAGTAAGTTTTTGATTTTTAATCAAATTATCGTTTTGGTATGCGACAAAATACTTTATAAGAACTTCTTAGAATTTTACTTTTACTACAAATGAGAATTTAACTTATTTTTTTGTTTAGTGAAATTAAAAAATTATCATCTTAGTTTATAATTAGAAAAAAAAAAATTAGTATGTTTACCAAAATAATTAAGCTGGTAAAACCAACAAACGTTTTCTTTAAAACCACTCACATTTTAAAAAGTTTTAAAACTTTGAACAATTCTTTGTTTTATTCCCCTTCATTTGTTAGAATTATAATTTTACATCAACAAACGCTAAAAAATTTTAAATAAGTTCATGATGTTTAGGTATATTCATTACTTTTTTAATTTTTGCTAGTAAGCTTTTCACCTAAAAAAACAAATAGTGTTTTAATATCGTTTTGTTGATATTGATAAAAGTTTTAATTTTATACTTTTTTGTACTTCTGTAATAACCATATTTTTCTTTCCTTAGTTTGAAGACAGTTATTTTGCTACTAGTACTCTATTTCTATTTTTTGTGTATATGTGAAAAAAAATTTTTTGGTTAACATCTTTTTTAAAAATTCAATCATTCATTTTAGGATTTTGTCTTTTTTTTTAAGTGTTTAAAAAAAATTTGACGCGTTAAAAGTATATTTAAGTCAAAAACCTTTTATTTTACGCCGATCGTTTAAAAAATAGAATGAAACAATTTATTTAGGTATTTAAGAAAACAAACTCTTAAAAAGTAAAACACAAATAAGTGAACAACCACAAAAAAAACGATTAAGTGTTACAAAAACAAGTTTAAAACTGTAGTTAATGTCAACAAATATTCTTAAGTTATGTATTTTTACTATAATTATTTATACTTGTCAGTTTAAATATTATGTAACAAACATACTAGAAGATATAAATTTATGATTTTATTTCTTATTAGTTTTTTATTTATTTTAAATTTTTACAAACTCCTTTATCTTTAACGCAAGTTCATTACTTGCATGAAATAAATTTAGTATATAAAAATAAAATAATTTAGCCATGTGCATTTTTATTCAACTTCAACCGTACTCATATAAAGTAAAAACTTGAAAGTAAAAACAGCATGACTAACAATGAATTAAGGTACAACATTACTAAAAATAATTTTTGTATCACTTTAAATGTTTCATAGATTGTAGTAGAAAGGTCTCAAGCTATATAATTTTGAATATAGCAATTTACTTAAGTTAATGTGAAAGCTTGCCATTTATTCATACATATACTATTGATAAAGACTACTAGGACATTTTTCTATCTACATTTTTTGTTTGAGTTTTTGTTTAATTGTTTATGATATTATTATAATTTAATGATCGACAAAAAAGACATTCAAAATATTTAGTCCAAGGTTCACGAGACTTGAACAGTGCAGAACCTTTCGGTTATCGAGTCGCACGCCACGGATGCTTTGAAACAAAGCATGTCTTCTCTCTTGTCAACTAAACGTCACTCTTGTTCAGGACATGGCGGGTCGTTTAAACGTTTTATTAGTTGTTTTAGCTTAGTTGATTTAGCTAAGTTGTTTTAGCTTAGTTGTTTCAAGCTTTTAGTTTTTGTATATATATCAGAATTAAGGTAATAACTTTAGAAAAGTTATTTCAAAGCTAAAAAAAATTATTTGTGCTATTTTATCGTTTGAAATTCTAGTCAAGTATATTTTAATTGCTCCTAAGTTGGCTGAAAACAGGGTTCAAGCAGCCATTGACTGTTAAAAAAAATGCTCAATAAAAAATCAAAATAAGTGTTCAATATAGTTAAACTGAGCTTGATTTCTTCGTTTCAAAAATGGTTTTGTTACTTTCTGCTTAAAGTATTTGAAAAGTTATTTAAGTTTAAATCCAACCAGTTTTTGCCTTTTACAGTGTTGAAAGTACTCAAAACTCTTCATAGTTTTGTCCAAAAATCTACTTGAATAAAGTTACAGAAAAATAGATGAAAAACTTATTTACAAAAATCTTTTTTACTATTTTTGTTTAAAATAGTATAATGTATAGCATTTATAAGATAAGCTATTTAAAAACTACAAATTAACTTGAAGACTTTATTTATTAAATGGCCGACTTGGACCAGTGCAAGAAAGTGTACGACCAGCTCGTGGCAATTTCGCCAATTTTGATGGCCATGAGCGCCTCCAGCCCCTTTTTTCGCGGCTTCGTGTCAGACGTGGACACCAGATGGACGATGATGGTGCAGTGCAACGACGATCGGACGCGAGAAGAAACGAAAACGGTGAAGAGCTCGCGTTGGGACTCGGCGGATATGTTCTTGCGCGAAGATCACCTCAAGCTCAACGACGTTCCTGTTTCGTACGACCGACAAGTGTTCGATTTTCTCATTTCTCGAGGTGTCGACGAGGCCGTGTCGAGGCACGTCGCCCATGTTTGGGTGCGAGACCCGTTCCTCGTGTCCAATGAAAACTCGGACGCTGAAGAGAGCTACTGCTACTTCGAGCACATGAACAGTTCCGTCTATCGACCGGTGAGGTTCAAGCCGCCTCCCGGACCGAAGTCGCCGATCGGCTGGAGGTGCGAGTTCCGTGTCTTGGAAATTCAACCGAGCGATTTCGAAAACGCCGCTTTTGCCACGTTCGTGGTGCTGTTGGTCAGGGCTTTCGCGAAGTTTGACGTGGACTTGACCACTCCCCTGTTTGGGCATCACTCGAACATGGACAAGGCGCAAAAGAGGGACGCCGTCAGGACGCAAAAGTTCAGCTTTCCCGGCAAACTGCAAGTTGGTGGTGGTGAGAAAGGAAATGTGGTGCTGATATCTGCAGACAAAATTATAAACGGCGACGGGAAAGACTTCATCGGGCTGATCGGGCTCGTTAAAGAGTATTTGAAGAGTGAAGCTCACACCGTTGAAACTTCAGAGAAGCTCAGCGCTTACATGAGCCACTTAGGCGGCATAGCTTCAGGCGAGACGCTCACGATGGCGCAGAAAATGAGACGGTTCGTTGAAGATCACGAAGATTACAAAGGAGACAGCGTGTTGAATCACAAGATCAACTACGACATGATGAAGGCTTTGTGGGACGTTTGATAGTATTGATTTGTATACAGCGATCTTAAAATATGCAATACAGTCAATTTTTTTTAGCATGTAAGGTTTGCATGTAGAGTAACTTTTGCTTGACTATAGTTAACTAATTGTGATGTTATTTGTAAAACTACTTTTTATATTCATAATTATATATATACTAGCTTTCAAAATTAAACGAAGTTAAATGTATTAAAAGTCAGTTAACAGGTGTTGTAAAGAATACATAACAGTTTTAAACTTTTTAGAAATGCTCAAAACTTACCTTAAAACTTACACATTTTAATTATCAAGTCATACAAGTATGTGCGTAGAAAATACTGTATTAGTATTTTTATCGATTTTTTCTTAAACTTCAAGATATAAGTTGGAAACTAGATTTGACAGTAATTAAACGTAAATTATTTACTTTTATATATATTAAATTTTAAAGTAGATTGTAACAGATCAATTGGAAGCTAATAAATTTATACGAAATAACAAAAACGACTACTAACTACACTATAGTATATTTAATTTTCTAATATATAATGGAAATACACACAATGTCGTTTATTGTCGTAATTTTGTAATGTACTTTTTATTTAATTTTGTTTCAGGTAAATTTTCTACTATCTTAAATGTTTTTGTTTTAACAGTTTTGTTTTACAAACCTCTTAAGTTTATCAGTATAAAAAAATAAAACTTTAAACTTGTACTTAGACTATAGAGAAAATGATTGTAGTTAGTTAAAGCTGTCACTTTATAATTTTTAAATACTTTTAATTTAATGTATAATAAGCTAAAATCGAAATAGTTTTTAGTCTTACTAAGGTAATTCTTTTTCAAAACTTTTTTAATTTTTGTTCATATAACAAAAACACTTTAAAATAATCTAATATAGTTTTGCTCAATTAAAAAAATTTAAAGAGCTTCAGATAAAAAAAATTGTGATTTTAAGCTTAATCCAAAACTAGAGTTTTGCGGTGGTATTACTACCGGTGCTCTTCTGTTAAAATAAACAGTTTATTTTGACCGAAGAGTATTTAAATTGTTACCACTGCAAAATTCTAGTATGGAATAAAGTTTTGATAACTGAACGGTTTATTAATATTTGTTCATAAAACGTGTTCCGTTGTGTTTAAAAACTTAAAAAACAATTAGAACCATATAAATAGCTTTTTAATAGTTTTTAAAGCTATAAAACAGTAAAAAAGTTAGGGCTGAAATTAGCATTTAATTCTGTTTATTACTGTATTTGTAGACAATTTTTTTAAATTATTTTTAACATTACTTTTATAACTTATTTTCACTTTTTTTTTTTTTTCTAAGATAACAAAGTCGTTACAAGTCAAAAATTACTACATGTTAATATTATTGTTTAATGAACGACAAAAATACGCTCAAAACGTTTGGTCAAAGGACCAAAATAGATTGTAATATAAATTTAATAATAAATTATTAAAAACTATTCTGTTTTTCGCCGATCGTGTAAAAAAATGTTTACAAAGATTAAACTTTAGTATTTTTGTAAAACCGAATGTGAAAAATTATAACAAGAACAACTGTATTACTAGAAAAAAAAAACAAAAGTTACTAAAAACCAATTAAAATTTGTACTGGAAAATATTTTTTAAATGTATACTACTTAGTTATTTTTAACTATCATTTATTACATTATAAACAAAACTCGATGATATAAGTTTATGAAAAAATGAAAAATATCGTTAACTGTGTCTTAGACAGATTTGAGTGTTATATTATATATATATATATATATATATATAAAGCTTGTATTTGACTTTCAAAATAAGATAAGCTTGTTGAAATGGAAAAAAACATTTTCAGAGGTATTAACTTTGTTTAATTAAGCATATTAAGTTTGGTAACTAAAAAAAAAGTTTTGTTTGAACAAATTTATGGCGGCGCGTGGTGTTTTTGGTAAATGGTGCTACATATTAGTAACTGACAAAATAAATTAGAATGATTCTGTTATAAAAAACCAATTAATATTTAAACATAAATTTATTACTTGCACGTTATACACTTTTCAAAGTTGTTATATCTCACTCATACATTTAAATAGAAATACAGTTTCTTGATTAAATCTTTCTCTTGGAAAGACAGAGCAACTTCAACTCCTTAACCTTTCCTTTCGCTTCCAGCCTATTGACTTCCTCTGCGCAGCCAATTATCATCTATTCTCGGCGTCTTAGTAGAAGAATAATCGATCTCGTTCTCTCTGTCAAACTCCAAAGCCAGAATCCTCCCAACCTCGCCTTCTTCGTCGTCGCGCCAGTACGACACGACGCCAGAATGAGACGTGAACCCGTCCTCAGCTTTGACCGTGATCTCGCCGTCGTCTTCAAAACTTGCTTCCACCGACATCATCTCTCACTTCAGCGCCGCTTCGACACTTCCGTGCCTGGCGTCGCCCGTCAGCGGGTTAAAGTAGCTCATCCCCATCTGACATAGACTGCACTCTTCCCAGCTGTTCATATGCGCTTCCTTTGGCAGCCTGAGCATGTCGACAATTTCAAACGTCTCCCGGAAGTAGACAAGCGCCACGCCGTCGCGAAGATACCACGCGGCCGCTAACCTGGTCTCTTGGTCGCCTCCTCCTGTCGGAAAGCTCGCAGGGATCCATATCTTCCGTCGCCGTAGTTGCACCCCTGCACGCAGTGGCCGGTGGCGATACAAAGTTTTCATCAAAAAAGCCCCGCTGCACCTGGTGAAGTAAACTTCGCCGCTTTTCGCCGCCGCGTTCCCTGACAGCAGGGCAGCAATAAAGCTGGGATTTTATAAAGAGCTCTGCTGCAATATCGTCTGCTCCGGCGTCTGCGACTTTATAGTGTTTTCGATGAAATTGTCCACATATAGCAAAAGTTTAATCTCCGTCACCGAGTTACTGTAGCGGCATCCACCGGGGAGTCCCCGATGACAATACACCGTGCAAACTGTCGTCATGATCGTTTGTGACCGGGCCGCCGCTGTCGCCATCAGTCGTCGAGTTAGTATAATTTATCTAATATCAATATGCTAAATTCGGATTTTTCCTTCTATACTTGCAACTAAAAAAATAAAAAAATAATTTAATTTAAAGCTTATTACAAATGATTATTAAGTATATGAAGTACTATGTTATAATATGGAAAATTATCAATAAAATAATATAGTTTCTGAAACATTCAGATGTGTTTAAAGTAATTCTGATAAAGACTACTCTGTAATAAATGCATAAATAATAGAAGTAGAACAAAAATTAAAAAATAATCAGTTAAAATATAATTATTATGTTTTTATAGATTTTATTCTACTTTATTCTATAAAAATGTCTTAGGTATGTATGTTATTTATGCCTAAATACTAAAGTTTTAGTTATTTACCAGTCAGTGTTATTTTAACTAGTTTCTATATGAATTATTTATTTATTTATTAAAGTTATGAGAACGT
The DNA here is from genome assembly GCF_965202585.1 of Thalia democratica. NCBI lineage: Eukaryota > Metazoa > Chordata > Thaliacea > Salpida > Salpidae > Thalia > Thalia democratica. The sequence continues at coordinate 19,797,403 of NC_139173.1, read as the reverse complement.
ATGTGCTACATATTCTGGAAGCCTTATGTATTTAGTCATTAAAGCTCAGTTTATGTAAGCTGAAACACTTTTTTATCAGTCTAGATTTTTTAAATCTTTATTTCAAGTAGTTTTATGGTAATTGTTTTGACAAGTGCAACTTTGTTTGTAAATTTTATTATCAATTCAAAGTTCATTTTAGTATGATATTAAATCTAATAATTTTAATTAGTCAACCGTATTGTATTTATTTAGCTTTAAAACTTTAGTTAATTTTTAAATCCCAACTCTTTACTCGATCATTTCGTAATTTTATATTTTATAAACTTATAAACTTTTGACCACAGTATACTTTTACTTCAGTTAAATTTACTAGAATTCAGTTATTAATAAGCCTTAGTCGAAAGTACAATGGTTTAGTAAAAAAATGGTTTAGATCAGGGTTTCCAAACTTTTTTTTTATCTAGCCCCCTTTATAGAAATTAAAAAGGCTATTATCCCCTCCAACAAGACTACTCAAAAGGCTACCATTTAAAATAACCTAAGAACTTTTTTTTTCTTCATCTACAACTCAAGAATATCTAGTAAAGTTTTAAACTCCAAAGTTGCCAAAAAGTTTGAAATTGCCCTCATCCCCTCTTTTGCCCTTTACTAGTTATTACCGACTTACTAAAATTTAGGAAATCCTGGTTTAGATCATTAACTAAATGAAACACACAGTTAACAAATTATCATTAAACAATTTCGATACTAAACACTGATAATCAATCTAATTAAGCAAAAATTTATTTCCCGTACAAAACTTAATGTCTCTAAATTAAAGAAAATTTAGTACTTGTTTAAAAGTTTGTAAACTACTTTGGTAATTACAAACACTCTTCTACGTAATTTTTAAAAATTTGTTAGGAGATACGGCCACTTGTAAACTTTATTCTATTCAATTTAACAAATACCTAGGTGTGTTCAGAGTTCTGTTTGATTATATTTCATTGGTCGGGAGTATTTAGTAATAAACATATAATTTAATTTCAATTAATTTCCGATCCGCTGCTTGTTAAAAATTACAAACGATATATAATTTAACAGAACTCTAAATATACTTAAGTTGTTGAAAAGTTGAATAGATATTTAAAAAATCATAAAATTTTAACAGAAAACTTTAGCAATAAAATGCATACAAAAAATTTGCACATATTCATTTTTAGTTGCTGTCAAATAACTATTTTTAAAGACCAATGACTTCATACGTACAAAATAAAGGTTGCTTTTTGATCGGTTAAAATAAAAAAAAACTACTTTGAGCGAATAAATGTAAAAGTTGTGAGTGTTCGAACAAAATTGTACAAGTAACGTTTAAAAGTAAAAGTTTAAAACAGTTAATAAGTGAACGCAAATATAAAAATCAACGTGTCTAGTAAAATCGAACACTTAAACAGTGATAGTTAAAAACTTATTGCAATCAAAAGTTGGTTCACAGCGTTGTATACTTTCACTAGTTGTGGCTTTGCTGCGCAACCTCTGTTAAAACATAGTGAAGCTAGTACTTAAAATTGAACTTGACTTTTACGAGGTACTTCGGCTTGACCTGTGTGACGTCATAGACGATGTACTCGTTGTACAGCAGGTAGCCGCCCCGCACCTCCTGAACCTTCGGTTTTCCCAGCGGCACTTTAACGTCTTCGCCCAGCACCCTGCTCGCCCCGTCGTCCGGCGAAGTCCTGCCCACCCCCTTCGTGCTGTGCTTACCGCTGGGCAGCTCGTTGGCATGGTAATCCGCCTGCAGCTTCTCGTTCATGCTGCCCACGGCCACCTCGCACAGCAGCAGCAAGCCGTAGGGGCTTCTCTTGGACGCGCGGCAGTAGTTCGCCGACTTGGACACCATGTCCGCGAAATAAACCCCCTTTCCGAACATGTACCCGCTCACCGGCGCCTCCGGCGGCGCGATCCGCAGCCCCTGGCTCAAAATACCGCACCAGTTCATCAGGCGCGACCCGTGCCAGAGGAGCATCTTGGGGCTGAGGCTCTTCTGGTACCTGGTGCTGTCGGACACTCTGTTGACGTCGTACACGTCCATCAGCTGGAGCTCGTACGCGGAGTGGGTCGGGGCGTGGGTGTTGCTCACGAACTCGTCCACCAGCTTGTAATCTGAAGACTGGCGGTTCAGGGGCTTCAGCTCGCAGTTGAGCGACTTGTAGTAGCTGTCCAACACGCAAACTTCCCCTCCCGCGTCCGACTTCACTATTTCCATTCCGGATTGAACGTCGTCGAGTGACTCGAGCAGCTGTATTTTTTCCTTGACCTGGGCGTGGGTTCTTATTATCGTCGGCCTCTTCATACCGAAGTTGTGTGGAATTCGCGTGTAAAACTCGCTGCAGGCAGCCTCGAGGCCGGCTTTGTTCTTCGTGTCGATGATGGCAGCCACGCGCTTCAGAGTCTCGTAACCCACCTTGACTTGCGCCTTGGTCAGCTTTCCCAGTGGCGACTTTTTAACGTCGAAGCCTAAGTCCGTCATGGACCGCTCCCATTCGCTCACGTCAAATATCATCTTCATCAGCTCTTGCAGTTTCAGGTCCAAGTTTGACGCCGCGTTGCTTTTCTTGACGTCTGCCACAGGTTTTTCTTCTTCCTCCTCCTTTTCCGAGTAGTCGACCTCGATCAAGTCGTACTTTTTGTTTTTCTTCTTGAACTCGCCGCCCCACTTGTTGCCTGTTTTCAACTGAAACTTTTTAGTAAAGTCTTTGATCGCCGCCTCTTTACCAGAGTCGAACCTCTTCAAATCGTCGCCCACGGTGCGACCGATCCTGCCCCACTTGTTGTAGACCCAGTAACGGTCCACGTCCTTTTCCTTGATGACCTGCAGCACGTAGAACTTGTTGTTGTTGTCTTTGATGTTGGTCTGGTTGAGCATCGCGTTGTAAACCGTTCCGTTTTCCGCGTAAACTTCGTACTGATCGCTGCGCCACAACCTGCATTCGTTGTCGATGGGTGGCAAGCAAGTCTTTTTGCATTCGGAAGTGGTGGCGGCTTCTGTTGGCTTTTTGCTGTCGGATTTTTTGGCGGCGACTTTTTTGCTGGTGTTGGACGTCGACTTGCGCTTGATGGCTTTTTTTGGCATATTTTCAAATTAAACTACTTGTATTCTTCGTCTAAAAATAAATATTAAAATAAAGTACTTATTAAAAATGATGCTTTTGCCTTCAAATAGTACTTACACTTTTAATAAAAAATAACATTTATATTTTTTTTTTATCTCACAGAGTGGGCCGAAATGGCGTATCAAATTAAACTTTTGAATTAAATCAGTATTTGTGAATAAAAAAAAAAATATGCAGCTTAAGATTGCATCAATTTTATTTTTAAAACTAAGTAAAGAAAAAAAAAAAAAAAAGTTAATTGACTTAAAGTAGAAGCTTTCTAAATAGTATTTTTGTGCATTTTTATGTTGAAAACTAAGTTTATTTAAAACTTAAAATTAATGCAAGTTTAACTAATATTTTAATGACTTTTGTGTTTTAATAGCTTTCAAATGTTTAGTACAATTTAAATATTAGGTATTGATACTGTTTAAGAACATTTCATTCTTTAATTAAATAATGCTCCTTAAAAAATAAGTCCTAAAAGATATTTCTTAAGAATACGTCGGCAACAACTGTGTAAAGTATTAAAAAAAATATTTTGAGAGTTTTTGAAAAATATTTTTATAAGTTCATTGAAATCTAACAATACTATGGTTTATAAAAAATAATACACACATTTATATCAAAATGGTCCGTAAGTATCTTAAACTTTAAAGGTTTACTAGGCTAACAATGTTTTTTTTTTACAAAAAAAAAGAAGCTCAGAAAAAAAAAATATTAAACAAGATAAAAAAAAAAAACTTTTGAAACTAAGAAACTATAAAAACTCTTAACTTAAAAATTTATTTTATAGGCTGTATATGGCGTTCAATTTTCTTTAAGCAAGGACATCAAAACTTTATTTATGCGAAGATTTTTTAAATAGCCTTGCGCAATCTGGTTAAACTTATGTTGTAGACGGAATTTTATAATTTTGTATAAAGCTCTAGAATCTTGGTTTACTGTTTATTTTAGTAATATTTTTTAAAATAAAAGTCTTTTTTTTCTAGTTGCCTGCCCACTGTGTCTCATTTAAACATTTAAAAAGAGACAACTTGTTATCTGACAGATTTCATTATTAAAAACAAGGTTAAATTTAAAATTACGAAACCAATATCTAATCTTGTAACTTTAATATTTTTTATGGTTAGAGTTAATAAAAGTTTTTCGTTAACCAAAATCTGTTTTACTAGAATTTGTCTTTTCAAGTGTAAGTGTAAAATTAAATAGTAAAAAGCTGTCAGGTTCTTAAAAGTTCTACTTTTTTAATCTGCAAGTTTGATTTTTAACCAAAGGAAAAGTAAATTTTTATCTGCGAGACCCTTGTTACAGAACACTTAAGTTACCTTAGTTCATAAAGACAAATTTGTGCTAAGATAGAAAATTTTTAAAAGTAGTAAGTTCTTAATCTTCTTTATGAAAACGTTTCCTGTTTATTTTATATATGATTTGAAATAACAACAAAATAAAGTTTTATAGACTAAATTACTAAATACGATTGTTTGAATGTTTTCACGCTTAAACAAATGATATAATATACCTCGTGGAAAACTGTTTATATTTTAATTTTCTGGATACACCCAAAGTTGTGAAGCGTTCCCACTTTTGTTAAATTTTTTTTCCAGTAAACAAATGATAAGAACTCCTAAATTTTTTTTTTAACACTTAAGGGTATTAATATACTATCGTTTTTAAGTTATTTCAGAATTTTGTCTTTTATATAAAAAACGATTTTAAACTGAAACAAAACAAAAGTTGTAAGGTATCATATTATTTACTATTGAGTTGAATATTGGAGTATTTAAATTACTATAACTTTAAAAACAATATTTATTTTAATTTTAAATACAATAGACTTAACAATAAAAAAAAAACATATTATGAAAACAATAATATTAACTCACTTAAAATTATATAATAATAAAAATACCAACAACTTTATTTGGTAATAATCAAATTTTAAAACTTATGCGTTAGATATAACATAATCGTCAATTTTATAAGTCAAAAGTTATTAAAACTTTAGAGAGAAATTAATTAAATAAACATGGTAGGTTTAAAAACAAATGTTTACGTTTAACAAGTTATTGTAGGAGAGTGTAACAAGCTTCCAAAAACGTACTTATAAGTTCAGTTTTTATAGTTTCGATCTAAAAAGTATCATTGTAATACTTTATATACTTTATGTTTCTTTATTTTTGAATACTTAAAAGTTATTTATATGCTAACAATTACTGTACAATACAGTTGTTAGCTACTAAACAAATCTATTTGAAATAAAAGAAAGAACTTACTGCAAAATTAAACAAAATTTTAAGATGTTTTGAATTCATGACCCCTTTTAAAAACTCAATTGTATACTTTTGAAGTAAAAAAATGTTATGCTTTAGCAAAATCTTAAAATGTAAGCTCAACTGTGTATTGTAGGTTAAAATAACATTAGCTAAATTCAAATTACGTTGAAATTTACAAGATTCACTTTTAACACAACAATTTATTTTCTCTTTAAAATATTAAAAAAGTTTTTTACAAATTAAAATTTTATATTTTTGTCTAAGTGAAACCTGTTCTAACCTGAACGAAATTTGAAAAACTAGATTAAATCTACGAAAATACTTTTACCGTTACAAACAATTTTTTAAATTTCATAAAACAAATTGTGTTAAAAGCTATATAACAACGCTTGTTTATTATTGTTTTAGTGACGTGCTTTGTATTGTTTGAATTTATAATTCAAATAAATGAAAGCTTTCAAATCGTATGAAAGTGTGCATACATTGTTACATACATCGTATTCATATATTTTACTGTAACAAAGCATTATTTAAAAAAAAATCATAAAAAATATACTTGAACTTTTTAAATATTTAGTATTTAAATAATAAAACATAAAGAATAATAGCACAAGATATCATTAATTTACAGAATAAAACATTAAAAATAAAAACTATGGTTAGAAAATTTTCATTAGTCCTACTTTAGATTATAAACTATAAAAAGAAACTAAAAAACAACATAAACTATTGGTTTTTGCATGATTCTTAAGTGTGATTAAACATAAATAAATACTATAAAAATATAAATTTGTCTTAAACTATATTAGGAATAGTTAATGATTATTTGATATAGCTAAGGTTTGACTAAGTAGTATTTTTGATAAGGGTATTTTGGAATCTTTAAAAAAAAGTTATACTTTTTTTCTACTTTTAACTTAAAAAGAGAAAACCAAGTAATAAATTTGAAGAAAATTACCGAATAGTCAGAGCTTTGTCTTTGATAGTTGATAATGTTACTAAACAAACTAAAACATCAATAAATAATAGACATATAATTGTTTAAATTTAAAAAAATTATTTGGTAACTAAATAATAAAATTATCTTTTAAAAAAATTAATAGAGGTAGTAAGACAAAACTATACTTCAAAAACAATGAAAAGCTTTTTATCTGTTTTGTTATTACTATACAAAACAAAATAAATATATATCTACTATATCTAAGGACTTTTTAAAATAAGGTACTGATATTAAAATCATATGTTGAATGAATATTTTAATTTTTATTAACAATATTAATCAAAAAAACAAAAATAAAAACTAATTTTGAAATGCTACGTGTCAAAGCTTTAGTATAAGTTACTTTGAAAATAATTAACTTTATTTTTTCATTGTTATAAGTATTAAAATTCGTTTTTTTTTCATCATCTTTTTAATAAATTAACGTTATTATGATGCTTAGAAAGCACTTTTTTTACAACGTTTATTTATTTAAAAATTAAGAATATATTTGACTATCAATTTCAAACATTACACTTATTTATTCTGTGATTTACAGCTTAAAAAGTTACACCAGTAGTTAATAAAGGAAAGATTATATAAATTTTTTGAATAATTTAATTCACAGGTACACGTCTGAAAAAAATAAATTAACACATAAAACTTAAGATGTTAAATTAAAATAAGAAAGCGTTAGGTTTGTTGCTTCTTTAGTTTTTTTTTAAAGTAAAAGTAAACGCTTGTGCAAAACAACCTGTACAAACATAAATATTTTGTAAAAAAGTTATAAGTATTTATTTTGATCGCAAGGTTGTTTTTTTAATGTTGAATATGTTAGGTGAAATCAGGGGTCGACAAACTGAAGCCCGCGAGAATAATAAAGCATAAACATGCTGCCTACAAAGTACTTTTCAGCAAAGTCATACATATAGAAGAAGAAAAGGTTTTTATGGTAAAAACAAGAACAGGGCTCTTAAATTATGTAAAGAAAGCTGTAATGAGAGTTCTTGCCTCTCACCAAAATCAGAAAGTCCCAATAAACTATAGGAGGAAAGTTCATGCGAAAGTGTTGGAGAAAAGATTGTTCAGTTGAAGGCTTGATGTGTAAAAAAAACTTACTGCAGGATAAGTATGTTATAATAGGAAAAGGACCGGATAGTGACGATGAGAGTACTAGTGATGACAAATTTTAAAGAAGAATTGTATGTAGTTATATATATGGGTGATGACGTACTTATTGACGTAGAAAGTAATGAAAGTAGCTACATTGAATCAGACGAAGATAATGATGAACTAGATGATTATTGTGTAAATTATTGTGTGCAAATAATAGGTTTGCGTAAGAAAGAGGAATTTTGTAAAAATATTAAATTAATATAACTAATACAACAAAAAAAATTATAGACTTATATTAAATAAAAACAGATTGTACAGTAATCTTCCTTTATTGTACCAACATATGTTTCTGTTTGTTAACGAATCAACACACTTCAACTGGGTTCTGTAAAAAATAATTAATGTAATGAAATAATAGAAGCATAGAGTAAAGTAGGTGTTAACATGTTTTCATTAAAATAAAATATTTTCTACAGATAATAGTTAATAATAGGTAAAATACTTAATATTAAATCCGACTGTTATAAAACTATATAATGTTTGTGATTATTAAGTCTAAAATAAGTAAAGTAAACTAAAATACACAACAAAACAACAAATAATAATATAAACAAACAACTCATGTTAATGTAAAGAAAAATTGATTCAAATTTTACTGTTGTTAATAAATGAACAAAATACATTCATTTCATCTAATAATTACATCACAATATAAATGAGGTTATTTCAACTATTTAATTAGTATTACAAAGTATGTTAATTTAGTTTTTATGTTTGTAATCTATTTTGAACAAAATAAAACAAATATGTTAGTTCAAATGTAAAAATCAAAATTGAAAAATTAAAATGTAAGAAAACAAAACACAAAAAAAAAAAAACTTGTTATTGAGCTTACAAAGTACTGAACGATAATTAAGTTACAGGGACACACATAAAATCACAATGACTTAAATTACATATATATATATTGTATTTAATAACTATTACAATAGTTGATTGATAAAGTAGCAGTTGGGTGTTTAAATTAAATATCCCATACATATATTTTAAATATTAAGTAAGTAAACTGTATTATATATGAAAGTTAAAATGTAAAACAACGAGGTGGTCATATGCTAAGTATAAACCTGCAGTAAAAAACCTACTAGCTCTCTTGGGCGTAGTAGGTAAAAAAGCACGGTTTATCTGTGATTTGAATACAGGCTTCAAATTAAACTTGGAACTTAACACATAAAGGTGTGAAGAATTATAGTCCGAGGGTAAAATGAATATTGAAATGTCGGTAATAGAAAGTGACTTATGCGAAATAGATATATAAATAATAATTGATTAAAACTATATATTACTTGAGATATATAATTTTATTAATATATGTTAAATGAATGTGTGTGTGTATGTGAAAGGTGGATGAAAAATATGGAGGGTGAGAAAGCGCCAAGGTGTTATTTGAAGAAGAACCGTCGGTTGTGTACACACTACCGACTGCTACTTTATCAATCAATTATTTTAATAGTTATTAAATACAATATATATGTAATTTAAGTCATTGTGATTTTATGTATGTCCCTGTAACTTAATTATCGTTCAGTACTTTGTAAGCTCAATAACAAGTTTTTTTTTTTTGTGTTTTGTTTTCTTAAATTTTAATTTTTCAATTTTGGTTTTTACATTTGAACTAACATATTTGTTTTATTTTGTTCAAAATAGATTACAAACATAAAACCTAAATTAACATACTTTGCAATACTAATTAAATAGTTGAAATAACCTCATTTATATTGTGACGTAATTATTAGATGTAATGAATGTATTTTGTTCATTTATTAACAACAGTAAAGTTTGAATAAGTTTTTCTTTCCATTATCGTGAGTTGTTTATTTATATTATTATTTGTTGTTTTGTTGTGTATTTTAGTTTACTTTACTTATTTTAGACTTAATAATCACAAATATTATATAGTTTTATAACAGTCGGATTTAATATTAAGTATTTTACCTATTACTAACTATTATATGTAAAAAAAAAATATTTTAATGAAAACATGTATACACCTACTTTACTCTATGCTTCTTTTATTTCATTACAGTAATTATATTTTTACAGAACCCAGTTGAAGTGTGTTGATTTGTTAACACACAGAAACATATGTTGGTACAATAAAGGAAGATTACTGTACAATTTGTTTTTATTTATTTTCCAGTGAAGTTTCTTCACTAGGATCTTTTGTTAGCAAACAATTAAACCTTTTTTTTTATTAACAGTTAGACTTATATTATCGAGTTTAGTTTATTATAAAACAACTAAACTGATAGTTAAAATTAGCTGAATAAATATATTATTCGAAAATATTTTTCAATACAAACTTAAAATTTCAAACGATTTCCTGTAACACTTGTTTTTTTTTAGTAGTATAGTTACTTTTGTTTTGGATTTATATAATCGGTTTTACTAAATTTAATCTTTGTAAATATATATATTTTTTTAATATTAGGCGATTAACGAAATGATCTTTAATAATTTATTAATGTGTAAATATCTGAAACTTGTAACGACTTTGATACCTTAAAAAAGAAAAAAATTGTGAAAATAACTTATAAAAGCCGTGTTAAAAGTATTTAAAAAAAATATTTCTACTAATACAGATATTAACAGAATAAATTCCTAATTTAAACCCTACTTTTTACTGTTTTGCGACTTTAAAAACTATGAAGAAAGTTATTCATATGGTTCTAATTGTCTTTTAAGTTTTTAAACAAAACGAAACACAGTTTATGAACAAAGATTAATAAACCATTCAGTTATTTTAAGCTTTTTTATTATAAACAGTTTATCTTGACCGAAGAGTAATTGTAGTAATACCTCTGCAAAAATCTGGTTTTGAAATAAACTTAGAATCACATTGAATCGTTTATGTGAAGCTATTTAAAAAAATTCAAATTTACCAAAATTATATTAGCTTATTTTGAAGTGTTTTTGAGTATATAAACAAAGATTAAAAAATTATTGAAAAGTGTTAACTTAGCTAGACTAAAAACCATTTCAATTTTAGCTTATTTTATATGAAATTTATAGTACCTAAAACATATAAAAAGACAACTTTAATTAAGTACAAACATTTGCTTTATAGTCTAAGTATAAGTTTTAATTTTCCTTTTTATACTTAAAAATCTTTGAAACTACACAAAAGTTAATTATCAATTTAAAATTCATATATTCGATTATGTAAATAAAATCATATAAACTATAGTTAAATATCTTATATAAACTTTCTAAATTTCAATTGATATGCTACCATCTACTTTAAAATAATATATGCTAAAAGTAAATAATTCACGTTAAATTACTGTTAAATCTAGTTTACAACTTATATCTTGAAGTTTAAATAAAAAATAAATTTAAGTACTAATATGGATTTTTTCTCCGCACATAACTATATGAATTGATGACCAAAATGTGTAAGTTTTAAAGTAAGTTTTAATCAATTATAGAAATTTTAACAACTGTTATGCATTCTTTATAACACCCATTAAGATAATAACTGTCTTTTGATACTTTTACCTTTGTCTAATCAAAAAATTTGTTGAATGTATAAAACGTATTTTTACAAAAGACAACACAATTATTTAACTTGTACAAGCAAAAGTTACTCTCTAGGCAAAGTTTATTGACCAAAAAGAACCGATTGTATTGCATATTTTAAGATCACTTTATACAAATCAATACTATCAAACGTCCCACAAAGCTTTCATCATGTCGTAGTTGATCTTGTGATTCAACACGCTGTCTCCTTTGTAATCTTCGTGATCTTCAACGAACCGCCTCATTTTCTGCGCCATCGTGAGCGTCTCGCCTGAAGCTATGCCGCTCAAGTGGCTCATGTAAGCGCTGAGCTTCTCTGAAGTTTCAACGATGTGAGATTCACTCTTCAAATACTCTTTAACGAGCCCGATCAGCCCGATGAAGTCTCCTCCGTCGCCGTTTATAATTTTGTCTGCAGACATCAGCACCACATTTCCTTTCTCACCACCACCAACTTGCAGTTTGCCGGGAAAGCTGAACTTTTGCGTCCTGACGGCGTCCCTCTTTTGCGCCTTGTCCATGTTCGAGTGATGCCCAGTCAGTGGAGTAGTCATGTCCACGTCAAACTTCGCGAAAGCCCTGACCAACAGTACCACGAACGTGGTAAAAGCGGCGTTTTCGAAATCGCTCGGTTGAATTTCCAAGACACGGAACTCGCACCTCCAGCCGATCGGCGACTTCGGTCCGGGTGGCGGCTTGAACCTCACCGGTCGATAGACGGAACTGTTCATGTGCTCGAAGTAGCAGTAGCTCTCTTCAACGTCCGAGTTTTCATTCGACACGATGTACGGGTCTCGCACCCAAACATGGGCGACGTGCCTCGACACGGCCTCGTCGACACCTCGCGAAATGAGAAAATCGAACGCTTCTTGGTCGTACGAAGCGGGAATGTCGTTGAGCTTGAGATGGTCTTCGCGCAAGAACATATCCGCCGAGTCCCAACGCGAGCTCTTCACCGTTTTCGTTTCTTCTCGCGTCCGATCGTCGTTGCACTGCACCATCATCGTCCATCTGGTGTCCACGTCTGAGACGAAGCCGCGAAAAAAGGGGCTGGAGGCGCTCATGGCCATCAAAATTGGCGAAATTGCCACGAGCTGGTCGTACACTTTCTTGCACTGGTCCAAGTCAGCCAGCTGAACGGTGGTTTGAAGGCAGCAGCTGCTGTAGGCGACCCAAACGCTGTCTAGATAGATGTGACCTTCCTTGCTAGCGTCCCGGTCTTCTTTCCGCCCAAAGTTTTCTCTGAACGGAAGCCTTATGTTTTTGTCCTTGTAAACCGGAACGTTGCCGACGATCTTGGATCCTTTTCTTATCATCATATTAAAATGCCATGCTCTGTAAGCCGGCGAAGTGCTGCAGGCGTCGTCGTGGAAAAATATCGATCTCGTTAGTGGGTTTTCGTCTTCTGGCCCAACTTGCAAGGCAGGTACGGTAAAGTTCCCGCAGCCAATCAGCGGGTATGTGGTCATGGTCACCATTTTTTCGTTTTCGCCCAGACAACTGTTTATTTGGTCCCTTCTGGCCTTCATGTTAGCCTCAACTTTTGCCAGATCGTCCACCGAGCTTCCAAAAGGTTGACCCGGCGTGCTCTCCGCCTGAAACTCGCTCGATTCCATCTGCCAGCAGATCCGATCCTCCTCATCCAGCGTCTCGTTGAACTTTTTCAGCTTTTCGAGGACTTCAGTCGCCTTCAGTACCAACTTGACCGTCTCGGCTTCATCGTCCACTCTGACGATCAACTGTTCGATCTCATCGCCCCATTTAAACGGGTAGTCCCCTCGACCCCGCATTCTCGTGTAATTGTGGACGAACTGCTCCAACCCCTGCTGTTTTAACTTGGGGATGAGCGGCTTCATTTCTTCCCAACTGTAAAAGTTTGGGGCACGTTCGTAAATTTCCATTTGTTTCGAAATGTTCACCTGCATTATCCAAGTAAGACGCTCGTCTTGTTGTGGTTTTTGTACCCTCACAAACTATATTATTCTATAAATTTTAATGATAAAAGCGAAAATATTTTTTTATTTGGGATTAGTTTTTATTTTAGGCACTAAGTATCTTTTTTACACTTTTATTTAACTTATTAAAAAACTGCTTTGGTTTATAAGAACTATTTATAAACTGTTCAAGTCTTTTAAAACTAAATTAAGTATACTTTGTTGTTCTTATAAACGAAACCATTTTAATAAAACCAAAAGCAAACAATCTCAGTTTTACTAAACGCTCATGAAAACATTGATAGTTTTTAAATAAACTTAAGTTAAAATAGCCTTTTCAAAATAAATTAGCGTTTGGATGTAATAATGCTTAACTTTTATAACTTTGTTTTTTTTTTTATTTCTCGTATCATATTTTTTGACTCGTGATAACAAACTAACGCATAACTTTATAAATTGTTTTAAACTTTTAGGTTAACATTTAAACAACAATAACATACAACTTTGGTAGACTTATCTATACTGAAAGAAGACTTTTGTTTACTTTTGTACTGCATGGCTTGTTTTTATTTGCTTTCTACTTTATGACCGTGGGTTTTTAAAATGTATTTTAATTTATACTTATCTTTTAAACTTCAAGCTGATAATACAAGATCTGAATGAAAACTTGTATAGATACTTTTTTTTGAAGTATTTAAACCACTTAAATGATGAGCACACAGTGGGCTGGCAAACGGACATTGAACATTTTAGTGACTAAAAAATTAAACTAAGAGTTTTATTTAAGTGTGTAGAGATAGGTTTCTTCTTTTAAAAGTTGGGTTCAGTTTAATCATCCTCAAATATATAAAAAGGTACGTCAAATTAAATGTATTAAATTTTTGCTATTTTGAAGTTAAAAAAAATAACCCGAATAACCCTAAAATTTATGTCAATGAATAAGTCTTACAGTAAGTGATAAAATACACCTTAAAATGAATAAGTACAGCAGATATTTTTTTTAGATTTATTTTCTTTGGATTAGTTTAATTTGAAAAATAAATTTTTTGACTTAATATAAAAAAAGTATTTTTTATTTATTTATAAAATTGCTCAATTACCCGGAATTTCATTGGTGTTTTTAGGGTAATATAGGGTATTTTTAAACGTTAAATATCTTAAAAAACTCATCGTTGGCATATTTTTTCCTATTTTTTAGCTAACACGACAAGAAATCTATAGACAAAACTTTTAAAAAATCTATCGAGGAGTATACAACTATATTTTTAGGTTTATACAAGCGATATTTTGATGCCTATTTACTTATTATTTAGAAAAAAATAATTTTTAAATATCAAAAAAAGTCTAATACTTTTAGTTTTTAAATAACTTTTTTTTTTTTTGATATAGAACAAACCATTTTAAACAAAAGGAAAAAAATGTTTATAATTATTTCATTTATTTTTTTGTAACTTTCTGCAAGCAAATTTTTCAACAAAACTATGAAGAATTTTCAGTAGTTTTCTACACTGCAAAAGGCAAACCCTGGTTGACTTTAAACTTACATGACTTATCAAATACTTGAAGCAGAAATGTAACAAAACCAATTTTGAAACAAAGAAATAAAGTTCTTCTTAACTGTGTTTAACACATAATTTGATTTTCTTTTCAAAATATTATATTTTATAATCAATGGCCACTTGAGCCCTATTTTCAGCCCACTTTGGAGCTATTGAAATATAATCAACTAGAACTTCAAACTAGTGAAATAGCACAAGTATTTTTTTTAGCTTTGAAACAACCTTTCTAAACTTATTAGCTATTGTCTGAAAAGTATTCAAAAAGTAACAGCTTAAAACAACTAAGCCAAAACAACTAAGCTTGATATAACTAAGCTAAAACGCTTTAACGTTTCGTTTTGTCCTGGACAAGGCATTAAAAGGTATATTTGATGTGCGACTCGATAACCGAAAGGTTCTTTGTGCACTAGGTCTTTGGAATAGATATCTAAGCGCCTTTTTTATCGTTGAATAAACTATATCAATTTAATAAAAAATTAGCCCTAAACTTAAACAAAAAAACTTTAAATAGAAAAATACCCTACTAGTCTTTATCAATAGTATATGTATAAGTAAAACGCGAGCTTTTACATTAACTAAATTAACTTGTTATATTTAAAGTTATATAACTTGAGACTTATATACTACAATTTATGAAACATTTAAAGTGATACAAAAAATAATTATAACAACGTTTTACCTTAATTATTCATTGTTAGTCACGCTGTTACTACTTTCACGTGTTTACTTTAGTTGAGCATGGTTGAACTTGAGTAAAAACACACATTACTTGAAAATTACTAAATTTATTTTATGCAAGTGATGAGTTTACGTAAAAGATGAAGGAATTTGTAATAAATTTTAGTAAATAAAAACTAGTAAGGTAACAGAATCATAAACTTATATCTTCTAATATGGTTCGTTACACAGTAATTAAACTAAAAGGTATAAATAATTTAGAAGTATTTTCTGATATAAATAAAAGTTTTAACTTGTTTTTTGTAACACTTGTTTGGGTTTTACTTTTCAATAAATTATTTTTTTAAAGTACCTAACAAAATTGTTTCCTGGTTATTTTTTTTATACGATCGGCAAAAAAAGTTTTTGATAATTTTTTATAATTTAAATACTGTTAATGCGTTTTAATGATTTTGGTACATCTAAATAACATGAAAAATCCTAAAATGCCTTAATAAAGCGATTTTAACATTATCGAGAACAGTTTTTTTACATATACGAAAAAAAAGAAATAGAATACTAGTAGCATAATAACTATCTTAAAACTAAGCATAGAAAAATATGACTTATCTCGAAGTACAAACAAGTTTAAAAATAAAACTTTTAACGATATAAACAAAACGAAGCTAAAATATTACTTATTTTAAAATCTGAAAACATCATCTACGTTTCATGTACTTTATTTAAAATCGATTGTCAAAGAAAAGGAAATTTGTTGAACAAACTTTTACAAAACTATGATTTAAAATAATGAACCGAAATAGAACTAAATTAGCTGGTCTGGTCATTAGACTTTTTAAGTTGCTAGTGGCTATGAAAAAATATTTGTTGATTTTACAATCTTAATTATTTCGTTACACATACTTAAAATATATACTTAGTTTTCTAAAGATAAACTATAATAATATTTATTTTTGTTAAAATAAATTTAAAAAATAACTTAGAAATATGATTTTTTTTAAGTTAAAACTCTAAGAATTCGTTATAAAATATTTTGTAAAATACCAAAAAGATAGTTTAATCTTACTAAAATATTAATCTTAATCACAACAAAAATTTACTTTTTATATAAATCAAACCCTACTGTACTTTAATTCTCTTTCGTGTGCGTGTGCAACGAAGCAAAACGTTCTAGTGTACTATGACGTCACAAGCAAATTATTACTTGCATGCAATAAAATATTAACAGACAGTTGACAGATAATTCCACTCTTCAGTATGGGTGATCCTTACCCGCGTCTACTCAAGTAGTAGACCAGTAAGATCATCAAATGATGACTGCGGTATGATGATTCTCAAATGAGTTAAATTTTACCGCGCCTCAATTGGAATCGAACTCTAATTGAGGATTGTCTGATGCTGGCCATAAGTGAAGAGTTTTTTTTTTCTTTTGAGAAAAATTTTTAATACACCAAATGCTTATATGGAAGGTCCAGATAATTTTTCTTATAGAATGCAGACAAAAAATTTTTTTAAACAAAATTATTAGTATCTAGTTTAAATAAAATTAATCAATACTATAAACAAAATTTCATAAATCAACCATCTATTAAATGAGAAAAAGCTGTCTTTTTTTAATAAAGCATTGTTAGTTATGAAAAAAAACTATCAAAATAAGAAAGTGAATTTTTTTTTAACCTCAACCACTGCAAACAAACTTTCAAAAACAACAAGTTTTTTAACAAAGCTGTTTTCATGCAACAAAAAGCAGCGCCACAGAAGTCATTCAGGCGCTTGTTTTGATCATTGTAAAATATTCCTTATCCTGGAACACAGGTAGGCACAAGACATAACCCTTCAGGATATAGATGAATAGGTATAGATTTTTAGAAATTATCAAGTCTAAAAATATTTTTTAATATTACGTTATAAATGTAGTCTTTTAAACAGTTTTTTAGTAATTTGAAAACAAATTTATGACTACTTTTATTTTTTAAAGTGTAGAATTAACCTTAAATATATGAAAATAATTTTTTATACGCTATACTTTTATATTAACTACTTAATTATTGGAAATTAAAAATATTAAACTAAAAAACTAAACAAGAACAAAATAAAGATATTAAATGAGTGTTGTGAAATTTTTTTATATTTAATTTTCTTTCTTTTTAGTTACAGCCTAGACCAGTGATCTTCCACTTATTAAAAAGCTGTGCACATAAAATTACAGAAAAATAAGTTCTGTGCTCACTAGACTATAAAAATTATATTCTTATCTAAATGCCCTACTTTATTTTCTGTGTTGATTAGTTAATGTATAAACTATGTGTAAACTGATTGTTTTCGTTATAGTTAGTTTTTTCTAACAGAATAAGACAAATCAAACGCCAGTTGAAAACAAACTTTTCACTTTACTTACTTTATTTTGTGCAGTATAACATTTATATGCATACTACTTAGGTGAACACTGTGAAAACACTGGTTTAAACTATATCAAATACTTTCAAAGATAATACGTAATAAAAGTAAAGAGCTTGTTTTATAACTCATATGCACTGTATTGTTATATACAGTTCTATTTACTACAAAATGCGCTGCAATAAAAAAAAACTATTTTCAGAATACTTGCAGCTTTTTTATCAATAAAGTTGATATTAGCCAATCTGTGTCTGAAGCCTAAAATTGGAACTACTTCCACACAAATGATTTACCACAAGAATTTCGCCACAGAAGTCATTCAGGCGCTTGTTTTGACCATTAAAAAATATTCCTTATCCTGGAACACAAGTAACCAACTGCTTGCCGACCCATGTTATAAGCTTAACCAAATTTATTGGAAACGTATTTACTTGAACAAACGCGTAAAAATCTTGTTGGACATTAAGATTAAAATAAATAATTTCTAGACGTTTTTGTTTTATTTAGATAAAAAATGAGGTATCTACAAAGCAAGAATAAACAATTAGTTTATTGTATGTCTAAATGAAAAAATTTGTAAACTCAATAGATTTTATTACTACAAATAATTTACTTTTTTACTTTTTTTAAATAAACAAGTTGAAAACTATTTAAACTTTTAGGTCATAAAAATAACTTTTTATGTGGTTTCGTTTAATCTAAATAACCAACGCCATATTTACAAAGCAAAATAAGTTGTTTGTGATGTTTTTTATTCATACTAAAATAGAAAACCTGTAAGCGTGATTTACTAAATAAAAAGTGTGCAAAAGTACTTCATCTTCCCGCGTAATTTTTAAAAAACAAATAGTTGTAAAAACTACAAACAAAATAAAAACGATTATTATTTAAGCGTTAATAAGCACTTAAAATCAAGTGAAGAGTGTAAGATTTTGTAAACTATAAAAACTTATTTAAGTTTGTGATTTTTGATAACTAAATAATTAGTTAAGTATAAATAAATGTTTTGGTAAAATTATTTCAAACTTTGTTTGTTGTAAGCAAGTTTATGGTGAATTGTAAAATTTAAAACGACAAAACTTAAAATTATACAAAATATATAGAGACAATACTAAGAAACTCTTAAATAAATCTATTATGTTATTTTTAGTTTTGCATATCAAAAACGAAGTATTAAAAAATATTTAGTCCAGTACGCGAAGTTTTTTTATTTAAAACAATTTTTTAACATTAAATATTTAAGGCCATTTGAAGAAAAGCTTTAAAAACAAACATGATATCTTTTTATTTTGTTATAAAATATAGAATATTTGATTTTTTGCTACCTTCTTTAACTAATGCTATTTTTACACATTTTCTTTACATTATACAAAAAGTAGATTTTATTAATGAGTGTATTAAATAACAAAATTAAATTCTACAAGTGTTTTATGTATTTAATTTTTTTTTTTTTTAAAGCTCTAAAATTATGCATAATAAAATAACTAAACAAGTTGCTTAATAGGAGCTTCCTTTTTTAGCTCATACTTTTTAGCGAACATTTTTTTGAAACCAACAAAAAATTTGTTTGTTATCAATTTAATAATGTTTTTACAGAAAACTTTTGTTAATTTCAAAAAAATTAAAAATTTGTTTTAAGTAACAAAAGATACTTTAAATTTAAAAAAACTGTTGAAAAATTTATGAACGTTTAATTAGCTTTTTTTATTGTAAATTATCGTTTAAGATCTTTTACAGTTGTAACAAAAAGTTTTGAGATTGATTATGAAAAGTAATATAACAAAACAAATAAAATATTTTCATGTGTAAGAGCCAACAGAGCTTTTAGTTATTTTTTTTATCTTCTAAGACTTGTTGATTTATCTTTAATCTTTGATTTCATAAGTTTTGAAAGAAAGAAACAATCTAAAGTAATAAATTCAACAAAACGTTTGTTTGAATATTTTTTGTTCTCAATATTTATACAACATTCAATTTTTCAATCTTTAGATATGTTCTTGCTTTTTCGTATTGATAAAAAGTATTTCAGTTTGTTGTTTACAGCAACATCAAGTTTCGAGTAAATTATTGGATTAAGCAAGCTGTTGATCGGTAGGAGAACAATCGAAGTAAGAGAATGAACAATGTCAGGAGTTTTGTATCCGAAAAACCTTGCATAAGAAAAAACAATTATAGGTAACCAACAGGCTATGTCTGTTGCAACGATTAAAGACACTCTGTAGAGCATAGTGTTTTCGTTTTTTGATCTATTCTTCGAAAGTTTGTCAGATTCACTAAACCAA
This sequence comes from Thalia democratica, assembly GCF_965202585.1. Lineage (NCBI taxonomy): Eukaryota > Metazoa > Chordata > Thaliacea > Salpida > Salpidae > Thalia > Thalia democratica. Next base: position 19,777,490 of record NC_139173.1, on the reverse strand, counting down.
GTTTTATGAAATATCAAGGCGTATCCGACTGAAATGAAAGTTATCAAAATCAAATTAAAACTCATTAAAGCAAAAACATATTTCGAAGTCATATAACTTTCTGGGTAGAAGTCAGGTAGACAGACTGCAGACGAACCATAGAAACCAAATGACTTTATAATATCTATACTTGTGTTTGGATATTGGTTCCTAAAACCATATGAGTTAAAGTACCAGTCACTAAAGTCTCTGATGTTGTAAATACTTCTTGAAGGCGGTATACTGTTAGTTTTAGAACTAATCCAAACAGTCTCGATATTCTCAGCTAGTTTGTACAGGTCTTCAGATTTAATAATTCGGTCAACATTTTTATTTGAAAAAAAGATATTGCTTGATATGACCATTTTTTGCACAAATTCTTTTTTGAAAACTACTGGTATAAATGACAAAATCAATGGGACAATCCAACATATAAATAATAACAAGTATACTTTGTACGTACTGATGTCTAAGCTTTTAAATGGCTTATAGACAGTGTATAGTCTAAAGCCAGTCAGTAGTACTAAAATGTTTAAAGAAGTTTGAGAAGAAATAAATGTAAGTATTCCAATTACTCTGCAAGCTAAACCTGAACGCCATTCAAGGTCTTTAGAACAATAAACTCCTGAAAACTTTTCAGATGTAAAAGCTATCATAGCTAGAGTTAATCCGAAAATTACATCAGAGAGTGACAAGTTTAATACAAATATTAAGTTAAAATACTTTTTGGAACGCTTGTCTCCAACATTTTTCAGTGTTTTATAAGTATTTATAAAAACTATTGTATTTAAAAAAATAATGGTTATAAAAGTGATCCAAATACAGTTTCTGAGGTAAACGTTCTTTATCATTTGTTTAACTGAGCTAATAGAGTTTTCTTTGCACTCATCAGACAAATCGAAACAATCTAGCTCGTAGTCATTAACTTTCCTTTTGTCTATTGAAACAGGATAACCTGCGGTACAATTAAAATGAGTCGTTTCAGAGCAATACTTTTCGTCAGACTGGTCATTATATTCAAAATTAAAGTTGCAAGCTTTTTTAATCTCTATAAGCTCATAATTGTTAGAATCGCACCGAAAATACCAAGGACAGTCAAGTCTGTTATCTTTACATGTCTTGAACAAATTGTCTTTGTCCAAATCAAAGGTGACGTTTTTAAACTTGTCAGTAAATGACACTTTATTGTTTTCAACAGTTATTATCTTGTTCAGGTCAATTTCAGCAGAAAATTTGGTTTAGATAAACCAGATTTTAGTTCTGAGTTATCAAAATAAAACTTTGAAGTTTGCTTTGAACTAAAGTTGTAAGTCTTATTTAGAAGTGAATTGTTTTTAATTGATAGTCCTGTGTAGTTTAAATAAAAAAGTTCCGAGTTATTGAAAAGAAAATCAAAGCATTTTGTTAGATGTAAAAACCGTGAACTAAAAAGATGAAATTTCATTACATTAAAACACTCTTGTGAGCACTCGTCTTCTTTGTATGGACATTCTATTTCCCAATTACAAGATCCACGCAAGTCAGACAAACTGTTGAGTACTTTATGATCATAAGACATTAACATGTTATTTTTACTATCATTATAGTAAGCATCCAAAAAAAGAGCGCTTAAATAGTCCTGTTTAAACATCGTAATATCTTCATACTCTCCTGACACAACATCAAATGAACGATTAAACGCAGTTTGTCCTTTAGCACATCTTTGCTCGTCTAAATTTTCAAATTCAATCTGAAAGTAGTTAATTGCAACGCTAAATATTATCTCAGTGCTGCAGTACTTTTCGTCAACGCCTCCCGGCAAGTCGTACTCCAAGTTGCACAGCAAAGTAAAGTTGTATTTCTTATAGTTTAAACCATTAACTTCGTGAAAGAAAGGACAAAGTGGTCGAGCTTCTGACTTTTCGCACGCACATTCATCCGACAAGTCCTGGCAATCTACTGTTCCATCGCACACTTGGTTTTTGAGGACAATTGTTCCATCAAAGCATCTAAAACACGAAACAGCTGTCTTCTTGATTAATACAGTGTGTATTGGTTTTTGTTGAAGGGTAATTTAGGTTGAGGTACTGTGACATTTTTTAAAATGTAGCCAAAGTCTAAAACATCAATTGTGATTGATTCACACTTTAAGCCAAACATGTTCATTGAAACAAACTTTTTGTTTCTTTCAAGCATCTTGCTTTGGTTTAAACGAATTATATCAGAAAAAGACTCATTAGTAAACTTTGTTATAAAGTTAGACCGAGCATAAATAAAAGCCTTGTTAGATACAAAATAACGAAGATACGTTTGGTTGTATTTACAACCTTCTATTTCGTCGGATCCATCAATGCAGTTTACGTATCCGTTGTATTTTAGTTTCTTTGGTAAGCACCTACTTTGATCTATGCACAAAAACAACTGGTCGTGCGTGCAGTTTGTGATAGATAAATATTTTTCTTCTATTCCAAACGGGCAGTCAGAATTACCATCTCTGACCATTTCGTAAGAAAGACATCTGTTGTGTGTGATTGCGTGGTGGTTTCCTGTTTTTAAACCATAGTAACTTTAATACAACCTATATAACTAGTTTATAAGTTAATGAAATTGTATTTTAACCTCCATTCAAGTCAGCAATTGGATTATTGTTCATTGTACAGCTAAACTCGTATTCGAAACAGATAAAATTTTCAACATTTTCATCAGACCCGTCACTGCAGTCTTGTATGTTGTTGTTGACAGAACTCCTATGAACGCACTTTGTTTTGCCTGATTTGCACTCAAACTCGAAACTATGTTCACATGCTATCTGTGAAGCCTGTTTTTTGACTCTACTTTAAAGATGTCAATAGCAAATTAGAATAGTTTTAATAAGAGTTAACTTCAAGAGGTCAGTTTAAAAAAACAATTCAAGCACAGTGAGTTTACTTTTTGAATGATATAAGTTTGATATAAATATTAACTTTCTTATAGTCACAACTTGCTGCAAGTCTGTCTTGAAATGATTTTTCGCTTCCATTTCTGTTAACTTTTAACTCAATATAGTTAAAACTCCAATGAGATTCTTTTTTTATGCATGTATAACAACTAAAAACAGTTATTTTGTTAGCACTTCGAAAAAAAAGTTATGTCTTGAGATTAAAATGATTAATAAATAAAAGTTTCCCTAAACAATTAAATCTAAATGCATACAGCTTGACCTAGTTTGAAATGTTTTTTTTTACTATTTAATATATATTTAAACAACTCTGATATTTGTTTGCACATGTTTACCGATGAAATGTGAAGTAGTTTACAAAACTTTCGTCGGTATCTATCTCTGTTATATGCATGCTGTTGTCATCGCACATGTAATACGAGTATTCTGCACAAGCCGCCCGCCTCGTTTTTTCTTCAGCGCAAATTTGTCGTCCGTAAGTGTTCCTGCATTGTATCTCGTTTTCAGTGCAGCTTCTTGTTGGAATGAAATTTGCATATTCTGTAAAAATATGGCGAGACTTGGTGCAATTTGAGTTATCACTTTTTGTTCTTTTATGTGTTTGTTTTTATGGTAAAGTAAAACTTATTTTTATAAAATAAAATATAAACAAAGACAAACATCAAAAACTTATCATAGTGTTGTTACAAGAACATAAAAATATAGATTGTTCTTGCAATTGTTTATCGATAATCTTATACTTAAATTAGAATACATGAAAATTGTTAGGTACTTGGAGTTGGGTAGTACTCAAATAAATAGTACTTAAAGTCATCATCTTTTTGTGCTGTTAAATAACTTTTGATCAACAAAGTGAAAACTATTGAAAAAAGAAAAAAGTAGTAGGACATGAAAATTTTGATTTCGAGTTTGTTTCCACTATATGTTTAAAATATAAAACCTGTAGAATATTTAAATAGTTATAAGATACTATACAACATAAAATACTTAATCTATAACTTTTTGTTAATGAAAATAATACAAAATATATATTAATATATGTCTTGAATTTTTGCTTATACAAGTAATTGCTTTTACCATTGGTATAGTTAAAAAGCTTCGTAAAGTATGCTTAAATTAAAAAAAAAATAATTTCTAAAAATGTTATTTTTCTTTAAGAAATACAACTAATCAAAGACTATATTTTTAGTTTTCTTCTAAATAAATTGATATTTAAATCGTAGTACTAAATAAATATTAATCAAGTTACATAAAAATAAAAACAAATTAACAATATTGAAAAAAAAAAACATTTTTAAGGTTGTTTTGTCTGTTGATAAAACTATCTCTACTTTATTTTTAATTATGTTAACCAGGGGTCAACAGCCTTTTATAGTGGGGGTAAATTTTCTAACAAATATTTTGCGAGTAAATTAATTGAAAAAGTCTGATACTTTTAGTATAAAAAGTTGAGCAAAAAATTTTAGCCCGAAACATGCAAATTTAGAAAGTTTTGGCAGACTTGGCCGCAGTCAGTTTGACAACCTCTGAATCAAAACATAATGACTTTTTTTAAACTATTACGTGCATTGTAAGAATGACCTACTAACAGTATTAAATGTTTTAACCGTATATTAAAGTCATTAAACAAGTAGAAACAATCCTGTAATAGTTTTTAATGGTTTAACTTAATTTTAATTAGAAATAAATAAAGTTGTAGCTTGAACTAATTTTTCTCTAAAACTATTTTGATTTGTCAACCAATTTATATAAAACTCGATGATTAAGCTTTATACAAAATAAAAATTAAAACATAAAGACATATAGCTTTTAATAGAATCAAATGTAATCAACATTGTTAGATCCAGCGTTAATAATTTACTAACAAAAATCCAAAGTATAGCAAAACTATTATTTAAAAAGATACTTAAAATAAAGACGGAAACATTTAAAGATAAATTACTCCTGTTTACAACTTAAGTTATGTAAGCGGAGCTATTTCAATTATAACGTCTCCTTATTTAGTCTAACTGCTTTGTTACAGTTTGATATATATTTGCTATTTGTTGATTAGTCATTCATTTTAGTAACAATGAAAAATCCTGTTTGGTTTGTATAGTTTTGAAGAAAAAACAACTTAAAGTCTTAGTTTATAAGAAAATCTTTTATAAGCTTAAACACGTGATATGAAACAAACAAATCTAACATGTACATTTTGACTTTTGAGCTAAACTTTGTTGATGTTTTAACTAAAAAAACTAATATTTAGTTAACGAATTACTTTATCAAACAACCTCAAAAACTTTTGAAAGCGTTTAAAAAACTTAGACTTTTTGTATAACATAAACTTTAGAAATAGCTGTTTGAATATTTTTTTTTATATTAGTAGTCTAGCATAGCGTATGAATTTGAATGAAGTAACTTTATTCAACAAAATAAGTCAAATAAGTTTTTTCTCAGAAACGTAAACGTTAAATTGTTTTAATCATTGCACGGTTTTTGACAACAGTAAACAACCTTAATTTACCTAAAAGAGCTTATAGTTCTAATACCATTTGCAATTTTATATATTTTTTTTTTATAAATCTCTATACTTAAAGCTTTGTGAACCGTGTCTTCGGTTCTTTGTCGAAAGTTAAACTAAGTGTAAAAATTTTTGTAAAATGTTAAATTTTTAAATTTAAATTTATTATATCATAACTATACAAAGTTATAAAAGATAAACTTTTTAAAAAGCATCGAAAATACGATTCAAAAAGCTTTAAGTATGAAATATATTAAAATCAAAAGTTTAATTAAAAAAAGTTTTTATTTAGCTTATATTTTTTATAACCAGATAATTTTGTAATTAGTCTTAAATAATAGTATTCTATATTTATTTTATATACAGAAAAAAAGGCTGTATAGAAATATGTGAACGGCTTAAGTATACAAGTAGACATTATAAATTTAATACCTTCATTGTTTGTACTCGGAGACTTTACCACTAAAGAAGATATTCTATATGGAGTTTTGTTGTGAAGCTTTCAAACTAGTTTGTAACAATTGTCTGATGTTAAATTAAAAAACATCAAAAATATTAATAAACGCATATAGAATCTGTTTTAAACGTAATTTGAATTTTTTATTCGGCTATGGATCAAAAGTTTTAAAATATGACTTAAAATACTGTGGTCGAAACTTACACTGTAAGAAATTCCGATGAAGGCCTTTTAAATTTGTTTTAGCCAATGTTTATTTCTGCCATTATCAACAAAGTTGAGTTGTTCGCGCCATCAACAATAAACATTGAACTTCACTTGACGACCAAAAAAAAAAACAGCATGCAATGTTGTCTCAAATGCTGTTGTTGTTGGTTGTTTGGAGAAGTTCATTATTTATTGATTTTGTTTTAGTAAATTGATCTAAATATTTACAAAAGAAAATAAATAAAAATTAATAAAAACAGAATAACGCACAATTTATATTTTTTAGCTGTTTGTTACAATGGTATAAAGTTAGTTAAGTTCACGACTAGCTTGGTTATCAAAAAAAAAAGAGTTTTAAGCTTTATCAATTACTTACTTTCTGTTACCTTTCTTCGATACCTTGTTATCCAGAAATACTGTGTTTGTTTAATGGATTATAACAACTAATACATTTCAATAATTATAGCTGCTTTAATTGGTAAAGAATTAGATTTTTGTTTTATAAGACTTTTTTGTCAATTATAATTTTCAATATTACTAAACTTATTTTATGCAAGTGATGAATTTGCGTAAAAGCGAAAGGAACTTGTAATAATATAAAAAAAAATCTTAGGAAAAATAATCATAAACTTATATCTTCTAGTATATTTTGTTACATAAATACTTAACTTGTAAGTATGACTAGCGATAGTTAAAATACATTACTTAGTAGTATTTTTTTATGTTGAATAAGATTTTAAACTTGGTTTTTGTAACACTTGTTCGTTTTTTTTTCTGGTTGTACACTTATTTGTGTTTTACTTTAAAAAATTTGTTATCATTTTTTTTAAACGACCGGCGTAAATTTAATGGTTTTTGATAAATTTTTAAGTTATAAAACTTTTAACGCGTCGTAATTTGTTTAATACTTTCAAAGAAAATGACAAATTCTAAAATGACTTTACAAAAGAGATGTGAATACTATCTTTTTCTTTACATATACACAAAAAACAGAAATAGTATACTAGTAGCATAATTAATATTCTAAAACTAAACATAGAAAAATATGATTTATCATTGAACTACAATAAAACACGAAACTAAAGCTTGTAAAAAAATTAACATACTAAAAAACGAAATTAAAGTACTAATTATTTTATTAGCTGAAAAGCTTGCTGTAATATTACATGTATGTACATTTCATGTTCTTTATTTAAAATCGATTGTTAGGGCAAAGGGCACATATTGAACAAACTTTTACATAATTATAATTAAAAGAAAACTAATAAAAAAAAAATGTAGCTGATCTAAGTTTTTTTTTTTAATGTTAGTGGTTATAAGGAAAAAGTTTGTTGATTTTACTAGTTTAACTATTTAGTTATACACTCAAAATATAAACATTTAATTTTTAAAAATAAACTAAGATGATAACTTTATTAAATTTAAAACAATACTTTTAAATATAATTTGCTTTAAAAATTTAAATTCTAATAAGTCGTTATATAGAATATTTTGCAGCATACTAAAAGGATTAAACAAAAGCTTAATTTTTTATAAAACACAAACCCTACTGTACATTAATTCTCTTTCATGTTCGCGTGCGATGAAGCGAAACGTCCTAGTGTAGTATGACGTCACAAGCAAATTATTACTTGCATGCAATAAAATATTAATAGACAGTTGACAATTATCACCACTCTTCAGTATGGGTGATCCTTACCTGCGTCTACTCAAGTAGTAGACCAGTAAGATTATCAAATGATGACTGCGGTATGATGATTCTCACATGAGTTATATTCTACCGCGCCTCAATTGGAATCGCAACTCTATTTGAGGATTGTCTGATGCTGGCCATGACTGAAGAGTTTTATCTTTTAAGAAAGATTTTTAATTCACCAAATTATTATATGGAAGGTTCTGGTAAATTTTTCTTACCGATTGCAGATAAAAATTATTTAAACAAAAGTATTAGTATCTAGTTTAAATAAAACTTAATAATACTATAAACTATAATTAAATGAACATAAATCAACCATCTATTAAATAAGAAAAAGCTGTCTTTTTAATAAAGCATTGTTTGTTATGAAAAAAAACTATCAAAATAAGGAAATAAAAATAATTTTTTTTAACCTCAACCACTGCAAACAAACTTTCAAAGCCAACTAGTTTTTTAACAAAGCTGTTTTCATGCAACAAAAAGCAGCGCCACAGAAGCCATTCAGGCGCTTGTTTTGACCATTCTCATTCCTTATTCTGAAAAACAAGTAGGCACAAGACATCACCCTTCAGGATATAGATGAATAGGTATAGATGTTTATAAGTTATCAAGTATAAACGTATTTTTTAATATTACGCTATAAATGTAGTCTTTTAAACAGTTTTTTAGTAATTTGAAAACAAATTTATGACTATTATTATTTTTTAAAGTGCAGAATTAACCTTAAAAATATGAAAATAATTTTTTATACGCTACACTTTTATATTAACTACTAAATTATTGGAAATTAAAAATATTAAACTAAAAAACTAAACAAGAACAAAATAAAGATGTTAAATGAGTATTGTGAAACTTTTTTATATTGAATTTTATTTCTTTTTAGTTACAGCTTAGACCAGTGATCTTCTACTTATTAAAAAGCTGTGCTCATTAAATTACAGAAAAATAAGTACTGTGCTCACTAGACTATAAAAGTATATATTCTTATCTAAATGCCCTACTTTATTTTCTATGTTGATTAGTTAATGTATAAATAATTTGTAAACTGATTGTTTTCGTTATAGTTAGTTTTTTCTAACAGAAAAAGACAAATCAAACGCCAGTTGAAAACAAACTTTTCACTTTACTAACTTTATTTTGTGCACTATAACATTCATAAGCACACTACTTAGGTGAACACTGTGAAAACACTGGTTTAAACTATGTCAAATACTTTCAAAGATAACACGTGATAAAACTAAAGAGCTTGTTTTATAACTCATATACACTGTATTGTTATATACAGTTCTATTTACTACAAAATGCGCTGCAATAAAAAAAAACTATTTTCAGAATACTTGCAGCTTCTTTATCAATATAGTTGATATCAGCCAATCTGTGTCTGAAGCCTAAAATTGGAACTACTTCCTCACAAATGATAAAAACTACAGTCATTTATACAAAAACTAAATTAACTAAACAGAAACTTAAAATCATCAATTAGAATAAATCTAATGCAAAAATTAAAAGCATCAAAAAAGAAAAGAAGTAAATTTTATACTCACTTATACAAAAATTAAAATACATCAAGCGTACTAACAAGCATCTAGTTTTAAACAAAAAATAACAATACTTTGAACAGTCTTTTATTAAAAAACTTTCTTTTTTATACAACATAAATATACAAGAAAAACCCCCTAATAAAATTTGAAAATTCTAAGAAAATATTTTTTTAAACCTAAAACACTGCAAACAAGTTGAAAAATAAAGTTTTTTAACAAAGCTCTTTTCATGCAACAAAAGGCGCTTTTTTTGATCAATGAAAAACATTCCTTATCCTGGAACACAAGTAGGCACAAGGTACCAGCCTTCAGGGTGGCAAGTGACGAAGCTAATTTCCGGTTTAGGGACATAGCCAGGGTTGCAACCAAGATACAGCTTTTGATCGATATGGTATATACCCACCTGTTTATCAATCCAAAATCCGTTGGCAATATCTGCAGGGTTGTAGCAACCTAAATATATTTGTGAAAAAGTATATCAGTCAGAGACAAGTTTTACTAGAACATGTTAGTGCTTATGCCTTGCGAGGCTAGAATGACTAGTTAGAATTTTCAAATTGTAAAATTAATAAATGGAACGTTTACAAAACTAAGTCTTAACACTAAATCTATACAGCAAGTACCGGCAGCAGACTTGGTAAAAAGCACTATGTTTAATCTTTAAAAAACCCCGGCAACAGGATTAATTAAAGTATGATTTAAGTCCCACTGTCTGGGATTTATTAACACTACACAGAGTGCTTTTTGCCAAGTCTGACCAGTAGTTTTATCGAAAAAGCCATCTGTCAGAATAATTGTGCAAAAATTAAAAGACGTCCAAACATAATCAAGTATCTTAGGTTGTCATCGAAAGAATTTTACAACAAACTATGATTATTAGCTTAGTAGTAATAAATACAATGAATTAGGTTTTAGTTTTTAGGTTCTTCTTATATAAACAAAAAATAAATTGATAGAAAAATCAAACAAAAGCTAACTAAATGAAAAATATTTTTTTAAAGTATACGTTGTAATAAAGCTTAAACATCTGTAAAGTAAGGTTAATTAATTAAGTATGTTTTTAGTCAAAATAGTTAGATAACAAATATTAAAATAATGTGCCATGTTACTAAAAAAATTATTGTGTTTATTTTACTAATAAAGTTTTTTTTACCATATCTACAAAGTGGATCATAATCCCATCCTTCAGCAGTACAAGTGATAGTTGTGTTTTCAGGGAAAGCTTTGTAAAAATCGAAATGGCAACCGAAAGTAACTTCTTCATTTCTACCGTAACCTCCTTCCAATTCGACATCAAAGTATCCGTTAAGAAAATGTTCAGGTCCCGGGCAAGCTAAAAATTAGTAAGTTTTGTAAGTTTTGAATTAAGTAAAGATTATAGAAAACTTTGTAAAATACTTATTGTATTATTTTGCTAATAATGTTTTTTTTACTATATCTACAAAGTGGAATATAATCCCATCCTTCATCAGTACAAGTGATAGTTTTGTTTTCAGGGAAAGCTTTGGAAAAATCGGGATCGCAACTGAAAGTAACTTCTTCATTTATGTCGTAATCTCCTTTCAATACGTCATCATAGTTTCCCTTAAATCCATAGTAATCAAGTCTATCAGGTCTGAGGCATCCTAAAAATTAGTATGTTTTGTAAGTTTTGAATTTAGTAAAGATAGTAGTGCTTAGAAAATAACTTAATTGTTACACCAACCAGCTATTATATTTAGCTTCCTTTTTTCGACAAACAAACCAAAACTTTACCATTAAGTATCAGTATTTTGAGATTTTAAGAATAAAAATTGTTTTAGTCGTGTAAACAAAAATCAAAAACTTCAAACAAATGAAAATGTTTTCGTTTTAAGAGGACAATTAATGTAGAAAAATAGCCTAACAAAATAACAAAAGGCTAAAAAAATGTTGTTTTCTTTTCTAAAGCCTAAATAAGTGTAAGTAAATTAACAAAAACAATATATCTTTTCTAACAAAACTCTCTTCATTTAACAAACAACAACATACAGAAAGTTATTTTTATTTTAATCATTAAAATTATGTTTTTAACCTGGAACACAAGTAGGCAGGCTGCTCCAGACCTCTCCATGGAGGCACCAGATAATATTATTCGGTTTAGGGACGTACCCTGAGTTGCAAAAAATTATTACCGCATCATTGATATACCATATTCTGGTTCTGTGGTTCGGCTTTGTGTCAATCCAAAATCCGTTGTTAATTTCTCCAGGGATTTGGCATTCAAATAATAACTCTGTAATAATATATGAGTTAGAGACAAACTATACTTGAAAATAATAATGCTTTTTCAAGACAAGGCATGAATGATTCGTTAGATGTATCGAAAATAAAAGAAAAAAATTAAAAAATAAGTCGTATAAAATGTATACAGAAAAAACCGGTAATTTAATCGAAAATTCCAGTTGTCTTAATCGATTCAAAAACTGAAAAATTGCATAAACTTAATCACTTCTTAATTTGTCATCGTCAAATTTTACAAGTAGCCATTGAAAGAAACAAATAAAGCTACATAAAGAAAACATAAATTAACAGAAACATCAAATAAAAACTTACTGCACAACAAAGTAACTAAAAATAGCTTATAATTTTTTATAAAGCTTAAATCCCGTAAAACAAGAATACAACAACTTTTATAAGTTTGTTATTAATTAAAAGAAATAGCGTAATAAACAATAAAACTTTAATCTGTTATTTAAATAAATGTATTTAATCATGTTATTTTACCATTTCCACAATGTGGAAAATAATCCCATCCTTCATCAGTACAAGTGATAGTTTTATTTTCAGGGAGAGCTTTGGAAAAATCGGGGTCGCAACTGAAAGTAACTTCTTCATTTCTACCGTAACCTCCTTTCAATACGACATCATAGTTTCCGTAATAAAAAGATAAAGGTTTCGAGCATTCTAAAATTTAGTATGTTTTGTAAGTTTTGAATAAAGTAAAGATGACAGAAGATTTTGTAAAACACTTATTGTATTATTTAACTAATAAAGTTTTTTTACCATATCTACAAAGTGGAACAAAATCCCATCCTTCAGCAGTGCAAGTGATAGTTTTATTTTCTGGGGAAGCTTTGGAAAATTCGGGATCGCAACTGAAAGTAACTTCTTCATTTATGTCGTAACCTCCTTTCGGTACGACATCATAGTTTCCGTCAAGAAAATATCTAGGGTCCGGGCAACCTAAAAATTAGTATGTTTTGTAAGTTTTGAATTTAGCAACAATAAAAGTGCTTAGAAAATAATTTAATTGTTATACCAATCAGCTACTATATTTAGCTTCCTTTTTTTTTTGACAAACAAACCAAAACTTTAGCATTGAGTATAAGTATTTTAAGATTTCATAAATAAAAATTGTTTTAGTCGTTTAAACAAAATTCAAAAACTTCAAACAAACTTTTAGTTTTTAATAAATAAATAAAATTAGATAAACCAGTTATCTTATACATAATGAAAATGTTTTCGTTCTATAAGGACAATTAATATAGAATAATAGCCTAATAAAATAACAAAAGATTAAAAAAATTGTTTTTTTTTCTAAAGCTAACCTAAAATTTAAAATGATTTAAAAAAGTTATTACTATAATAAAATACAAAACATTCCTTCAAAAATCACGCAACTGCTAAAGCAACCAGCTAATAAACTTAGCTTACTTTTTCTATAGAACTTTAGCATTTAGAAAAATGTTTTTAATAATTGATATCAACAAAATATTATTTAACCTGGAACACAATCTGGAAAGCTGTCCCACCCTTTTAACCCGCAAACAATTGCTTTTATATTATTATTTTCAGGTGTGGATGGGGAAAAATACCCTGGGTTACAACTGAATAATAATTGACCATGTGTGTTGTAAAAATCGTGGTCATTATAAATTATTTCGTTTGTAAGATTTTCAGCAGGTTTGCGACAACCTAAAAACATATTTTTTTTGACTTCTTAGATATGTTAAAGAGAAAAGTAGTTGAAAAAATAAAGCGTTAGTTATAACAATATATTTTAGTTTATTTTTTTAAATAAATAATACTGAGACTTTAATGTATAAGTTTAAATAGATTACGGTAAGCTTTTATCTATAAAATGTTATCTATACCCTGAAAACATCTTGGCGAAACATTCCATCCACCCTCACGACAAACAATATTTGAATTTTCAGGTACGGGGAAAAACCCGAGATTGCAGCTAAAAGTTACTTTTTCACCACTGAAGTAAAACTCTTTTGGGCTAATGAAATTCACATTATATACAGAAGGTTTTTTGCAACCTAAAAGTAAAAACTCTTTAATGATGTTCAAAACTAATTAAATTGACAGAAGTATAAATAGTCGATTTTAAACTTAAGTATTATATTCTAAAAGTGGTTTAACTAAAACTTATAGTTTACATTCGCAATAAAAACGTAAATATTACTAGATTTCATTAGATAAATGAAGAAAAATAAGTTAACTGAAAAACGTAATTTTGCATTATAATTAAAACAAACTGAAAGAAAAGAAGCAAATGTGTTTATTTTTGAAATCTTAAAACTAAAAAAGCAGCTTAGCGTAAAGCAAAACTTAAAACGTTAGTAAAGCTATAAGACTATTCAAAAACAACGCATAGCTGTAAAAAAAAGTTTATGAAATAAGATAAATAATCTTGAATTCCGATATCAAATGATAAATAAATTGCAAAAAAACTAAATACAATTTCAAAAACGTTGAAAAGCATATCGCAAACTTTCTAAAAAAAACTTTTAATTGAATAACTACACAAGTTGTTTTTAAAAAGAGCTTTTTAACAGTCAGTTATTAAAACGAATTTGCAATTGCTCCCTAAGCATTAATGCTTACCTAAAACACAAGATGGAATTTTCCAACCATGTGCAAGACACGTGATATAGTAATCTCCGGTTGTAGGAAAGTATCCGGATTCGCAACTAAAAGATACGGTATCATTTAGACGATAATAATCATATTCCAACTCTCTGCTGTAATATCCGTTTGTAACGTTATCGGGTTTTTGGCAACCTAAAAGTTGTTAAGTTTTTATTAACCTATGATAGAACAGTTTAAGTTTTTAGGATGGGCAAAATTGTCGAGTTGTATTTGTTGTAAGGTAAAATTCAATAAAGTAATTACAACTAAGAACTGAATAAGATACAGCATTTTAAAAGTTTTAGTATCTTAAATTTTTGTACAAGTTTGTAAATACAACTTTAAATAAAAGAACTTGGACTAAGAAAAGCCATGCAATGTATATTTACAATAAGCTATGTGCTTCCCTCAGTGTACCTAATCTAATTAATTATAATATATTTTATTTTCCAATAAAAAAAGTTCAATATTTTTCAAAATTTATATAACTTTTTATAGTAGTCTACCGCAGTAGTTCAAACGAGTAGACAAGACCATTTTGCTTACTATTAAATTAAAGGCGTAGGGATTCCACCTTATTTTTCAAGTTCAAAAACAAAATATTTCGGTCGTTTTTAATTTAATTAAATTATCTTACTTATATTTTTATCTATACATAAATGATTAGCATAAAATTGAAACCTTACCGAAAGTTAGGATCCGTTTCTTAAAAAACTGAAACATTAAAAAAAGTTCTTTATTAGTTTAAAACTTGTTTTGTGTGCTAACAAAGTGAAATACAAGAGAGTAGTATTATTGTTTATAACTATAGATAAGCTAAGTATGTGCTTTTTTATGTTTTCTATATTGAGTAAAGGCGTACATGAATCATACTGAGGCAAAATGATGCGTTGACTTATAAGCCTAAAGTTGTTTCTCAAAAACGCTGCTCGTTCAGTATTAGCTTGAAATTCAAAGCATTATTTTTTCCTCAGTATGACCTACGGATCTGTAAACTCAACAGAGGAAGTATAACAGAAAGTTTAAAGTGCAATAAAAAAAAGTTAATAAGAAGTAAGTACATATGTGCAAAAAATGTACAGTAAAAATAATATTTTAAATATAGTTTCAGTTAAACGACTTTTTTTTTTGTAAAAATGCTTCGCAACAATAGTTTGCAAAATAAGTTGTCTACACCCAAGGACATAAATAAGTTTGCGTGATACTTTTTATACTTACAAGAAAGTTAACAACTTACTTACAGTGAACATAGTAGTACTGAGTACGATAAGTACTTTTTTAGGGCTTTATTGAATTAAATAAAACCATTAGTTTTAGAAATTATGATAAATAACTTTATTTATAAGATATCTTGAACCGGAGTTTAAGTTTAGCCGGTAGCCAAATGATTTAATTTAAGACCTAAAAATAGACTGATAAAAAGCAACAAGACTTGCCGGGAAGACAAGTTGGATACCAACTCCATCTACCGTCACCACAAATAATAGTTTTAGTTTCTAGATCTGAGTAATACCCTGGATAGCAAGTAAAAGATACTTCTTCATCCCTGGCATAATACTCTTTTAGGCTGCTGTTGTAATACCCACCATCTTCTAAGTCATAAGGTTTGCCGCAACCTAAAAGCGTTGTTACTATCATAATTTATGCTTTAAGACAAAATTTCTAGGCTCGCTCGAAACTGATCAAGACATTGCAAAGTTTACAAAGCGACGAACTTTTCAAAGCACAAGTGGCAAGGCTCGTGCTCAGATGCGAATAGACGCCGCCCTCCAAACACTCCGTGATCAAGTTGCCCGAAAACTCCCCGAAGGCAAAGTATCTTTCGCTGACGCAAGAGTACTCGAAAACGGATCCGACCAACGCGCGATCCGTCGGATTCCCAGTTCCATTGTGTCTGCCGTTTGCGATCTCGGGAGGTGGTGGGCAAGCTGTGGTGAACAACAACTAGCATTATGACTTAATAATGTTGTAGGATATTTATGTTGTCACTAACAAATATGACAACGAGCCAGCTGCGCCCATCCGTCAATTGTGCAGTAGAGTGTTCCGTCAGACGGTTGCGGTAATCTTCCCGGGTCGCAAGTGAAAGTGATTGTTTCATCTCGCGCGTAGTGGTCCGTCAGCTCTTTGTCATAATTTCCGAAATTTATCGGTTCAGGTGTCGTGCAAGCTGAAAACACAAAAAATATAAAAACCAAATAACTATAAGGTAACACGAAACTACAAAGTCCATCAACTGACCAATAGCAAGGCACTGAGCCAGCTTGTCCGCTTCAAAACTGTAAGTTATGTTGCTCAAGCACTCGGTTTCCAAGTTCATGCGGTTCGGACCGGAAGCGAAATGGCCTTCGTTGCATTCGTAACTTATGACGACGCCTGCAGCTGGACGGTCCGGACCGGTGCGTTTCGAGTTCGGTACCACTGGAGGTTCTAGACAAGCTGTGAAAAAAAAAACAAATGTAAAGTTTTACATTGAGTTACACATAAAACAAAGAAAAATTTTACAGAAAATTAGTTATTTTCTCTGAACTTCACCTTCGTAGCATTTTGCTTCTGCCAGCCAACCATCGGAGCCACACTCAATGAAGTTATTCGCGGGACTGGGCAAAAGACTCGATTGGCAGCTAAAGTTCACAGTGTCGCCTCTGTGGTAGTTTATTTTGAGGGTTGCTGCGTAAAGTCCCATGGCTACTAAAGGGGGTGCTTTGCAATCTAAAAGTTATAACGAGTAGTAAAACAATCAGTTTTTATTTCAGTTAAAAAATAAAAAATGCTAATTATTCTTACAAAAGTAAAAAACTCACCTATAGATACACATTGAAACAGCTCCTCCGCGTTTAAAGTGTAACTTCGGTCGCTTAAACATTTAGTTTGAATCTTGTCAAAGTTAGGCCCGTAAGCAAAGTAGCCTCCATTGCAAGTGTAATATACAACTGAATCAGGGACTGGACGATTTTCACCAGAATATTTTGCGTTTGCAACTTTTGGCACTTCCCAACAAACTATATAAATTTACTTACATTAAGTAGGAGATTATCATACACCATACTATTTTATGTTTAATATATACTTAAAAGTTATCTCGGGAAAATAAATATTTTTTAAACCTAGATTGCAATTTCCATTTTCAAGCCATCCTCCTGACCCGCACTCGAGCAAACTGTCAGCAGGTGAAGGTAAAAACCCAGGATCGCAATGAAAACCGTTGATAATCTGTCCTTGACGGTAATTTTCAGCCAGAGTCTCATTGAACTTTCCGTTTGGTATCGGAGGAGGCTTTGTGCAATCTGATAAATTGAATATAATGCAGTTTGCGTTTAATGCTCTACTTTTCTTGTTTTGTCACCTAAAAACATCTAGTTTTAAACTTCTTTGTCAATAAACCAACAGTTATAAGCTATAAGCCAATACTGATGAAAGACGATATAACTTACTTGATTATGGTCCGAATTTTGTTAAGAAATTTTTCTAGAGAAATAAATACTCAAGTTTTATTTTTTTTTTTTTCAACGATTGTTACTTTAGCTGACACTGTTTCTCCTAAAAGGATCTTCAGAGCTTCTTAAGTAACAATAAAAAAACACGAAACACACAAATATATATATATAGTAAGACCGAGTAATGTGAAAGTAATTAATTAGCAATTAATCAGTCATTGTAGTATATGTATTCAAATCTTATGTTTTTTTCGATACAAGGTAAATAAGTATTTTAATGCGAACATCAACAAACCAATTCGAACGCACGTAGCTAAATCTTCTGCACCTAAAGTGTAACTTCGGTCATCCAAGCACGTGGTTTGTAAACTTCTCGAGTTCGGACCGAAAGCAAAATATCCTCCGTTGCACTCGTAACTTAGAGTGGTGCCTGGGACCGGTCGGTTATCGCTCAACCGCCTCCCATTGGCTATTACTGGGGGATTTGTACAACCTTTTTTAGAAATTCGAAAGTTGAAAAATCTTTATTACGTTAAAATTAAGTAAATGAATACAGTGCACTGTGCTTACTAATACTACAAAGCAATAACGTTACCTGCTGTGCAACTGGGAGTTTCAATCCAACCGTCTTTTCCGCATTTAATCAACCCATTTAACGGGTCTTTGATGTAACCATATTCGCAAATGAATGAAAGAGTTTCACCTTCTGCGTAATGATCCAGCAACTTTTCATAAAAATGCCCATTTTCTAATACACTCAACTTGTGGCAAGCTGAAAAACTTAAGCTGATCAAATTTAATGATTTTAAGTTTAATTGTCAAAAAAATGTACTACCGATAGGAACACACGTTGCAAGCTCATCTGCCCCTAATGTGTAACTCAAGTCTTCCAGGCATTTTGTTTTTAAGTTCTCGGAATTCGTTCCAAAAGGGAAAAACCCTTCGTTGCAAGTGTAACTCACTACAGTGTTTGGAACGGGACGGCTCGGACCTAACTGTCTTCCGTTGACAATGATCGGTGGCGGGTTGCATTCTGCAAGATTATTTGTAACTTAAAATAAGTCTTCCGATTAAGTTTAAAGCAACACTTAAAATAGTTTGTTTTAATTAAGTCAAAAAACATCGGCGAAAGTCTACAGAGCCTAAGTCTGGACTTTCGTTTGCCGTGAGACAAATATAAGTTAAAATAAAAGTTTATAAAGGTTTTGGCATGAATCGGTATGATCAAACCTTTATGTTAAAATTGAAAAACAGAGCTTTGAGAAAAGTAAAACGCAGCAACTCACCAGGTTTGCAAACGGGATTTTTAAGCCATCCTTCGCGCCCACATCTGATTATACCGTCTGGAGGAAAAGGTAAAAACCCCGAATCGCAATTGAACTCTATAGTTTGGTTTTCGTGATAATTTTCAACCAGAGTTTCGTTGAATGTCAAGTTGCTTATGGGAGGAAACTTCTTGCAACCTTCGATAAGTTAAGTAAGTTTTATTAATTTCAAAAAAAACAGTAAAAACGACATATCGTTAGTACTATAATTTAATTAAAGCTTTAGATTTATATAAGTATGTTTTAAGAAATTTTCCTAGTAAATCAAAAAATATATATAATAATGTAATTTAGAACTAGTCTAACTAATAAAATAACACGAAGCCAGTTGGTCAGAGTATTTCGAGTAAGTTTGACTTTTCAAGCATTTAGTCTCAAGCTCTCTGTAATTCCTTCCATGCGGGAAGAACCCTTCATTGCAAGTGTAACGAACAATGGTGCCAACTGCCGGTTTAGGTGGTCCATCGGCTGTTCCATTGGCTATTTGAGGGGGCGGCTCGCATGCTAAATATATAATTAAGTACAAATATTTTTTTAACAAACTTCGCTTAATAATTATACTAAAATGACAGTAGCAGCCAATTGTCAGTTTTTTTTTCAAGTTAACCAGACACGTACTAAGGCATAAACATCAAAAGAAGTTGTTAGAAATGTACAACGTATCTCAAAAATTTTAGATATAAAAATGCTACATTACTGTGAAATAATACTTGTAATAGACCACAACCATAATTTTTAGACGTAATCTATAAACTATCTTGAAAATATTTCAAAAAAACATGGAATTCTTTTAGCGTTTTTATGACTTATTTAAATTTTATTTCAATTACAAAACCTTTCAAACACGACACAGACTTCCACCCAAGGCTCGGGCTCAGCTTGTTTTTGACGCACTTCCTTACTGGGACGTCTGTGAAAACTTCAAAACCCTCTTCGCAAGATGCCGTCCACTTTGCGCCATCTTCTACTCGGTCGGGCCCAATCATATAAGCATAGTATGGTACAGGACATCCTAGAAGTTAAAATAAATTTCAAAAATTTCAAAAGTAAAAATACAGCTTACAAGAAACTATGCAAAAATAGATTATATCGAAAAAAATAATGGTGTTATTAATTTACGTTTTTGTTTTAAAAGTTTTACCTTGTAGTTATTTAGAAAAATGTTTGTAAAAAATCCAAGTAAAATGATTGAGCTCGTTATACGACCCTTAGCTAGATCAAAATACGTTTTTACTAACTTAGACAGTTTTTCACAAAGTTAGACAAATATTAATAAATTCTTATACAATGATAAAAACATAATAAATTTTACACGAGTTTGCTTCAAATAAACAAGTTATTGTAGAATTGAACGGTAATAGACCAAGTTTTACTAAAACATGCATTTTTAACTTTATTCAATCTAAGTTAAAAAAAACTACTAATGTATTAAAATTTTGTTTTGATATTAGGTACAATATTATAAGTATTTTACGATTTTAAACATTAGTAATAAGTTATTGATGCGTTTTTAATATTTTAAACAACCTTTACATGATAAACAAACTCATACTATTCCGAAAGTTAACATAAAATTATTGAATGAAGGTAGTCTGGCCCTTTTAGTTTTGAAAACTGGATAGTTTTTGAAAGTTTCACTAAATTAAAATAAAAAATGGTAAGGAACCATTGAAAAACCACTGTCTCAGTTTTTTACAAAACACTAACATTGAAAAGATCTTTCGTTTATAAATAAACATTATTAATATATTAAATAAAACTAAAATAAATAAAAAAATTATAAAACACTTCAATTTTACTAAAATACTGAATTTCCTACTCTTACTTCAAGATTTTCAGAACACTTATATTTGAGATTAGTCAGTTAAGTTTTATTTTTTTTTTGAGAAACTGATAAATTTAAACTTAGTTAAAATATTTTTGTTTACTGTAACTAAAAAAAAGTTATTATTAAAAACAACAAAAAACTAAAAAAATCTCCTAATTTTGTACTTGATAAAAAAAAAAATTTGATGACATTTTGAATTTTTTAATAAAACTATTCTAAAATAACACTGTTTAAATTAATTTTTGCCTTAGTTTTTTTAATCCACCATAGTTCTGTATAGTCTAAATTAGTTTAATAGGGCTTTCTAAAAACTGGACGGTGTATGCATTTTCAATCTGTTCTGGCATATTTTCTTTGTGAAATTTTTTATAATGTATAACTAGAGCAACTTAGTCTTTTATTTCATGGTTTAGTTTAGTTTTATGATTTTTCCATATATTTCTGTGGGCATTCCACCTCTTAGTAAAGCTGTTCATAGTTTGTCCAATGTAATAAATATTTGCCTATGCTGCATGTAGCTGCATATACTCAATAATTTTTGCAATTTAAATGTTGTTTAATTTTCATATTTTGTTTGTTTTATTATTACTTATCATACTTTTATTATATTTTCTAAAATTCCCCCATAAAGCACACTTTTCACATTCAGCTGTTTCGTTTTTTTTTTCTTTTTGTAGAACTATTTTTGTTTATTAATATATTTGTCAGTGTTTTTGGTATCTTATAAGTTAATCTTAATAGTTGTGTACTTTTACGTTGTTCTTTTTTGTTAAAGTTTATAAATTGTTAAAAGCTGGTTGCCCAAGTCACTTTTTCACTTTGTTTTGATTGTTTTTATTTTTTGTTATACCTTTACTACGTACTTCATCTTATATTCATTAAAGGTGTTATTTTTCAACACTTTACTAAAATTTGATCTACTACATTTAATTTTTAAGTTAATTAATGCATTTTCATAATCTTCTGTTTTTTTATTTATTTTTTTAAGTCTGTTAGCTTCTGATAAAATAATACCTCTAAAAACATGTGTTGGGTGGTAAATATTGCCATTTAAAAGTTTTGCTGATTTTGCTGTGGGTTTAATGTGGTTTACTGTTTTAAACCCGTTTATTTCAGAGCTTTTTTTTATGTAAGATATCTAAAAATTCCAGTTCTTTTCCTTCTTCTGTAATCAAGACTTTTTTAAACTGTAGATTTAAATCATTGGTTTGAAATTTTTTGGTTAGTTCTTGTTAAACAAAGTTTGATTTATTTGCACAAATCTCTAGTTGCTAGTATACTTTTATGTTTTCTACAGAACTAATAATGTTTATTTTATAAACGAAAGATCTTTTCAATGTTAGTGTTTTGTAAAAAACTGAGACAGTGGTTTTTCAATGGTTCCTAACAATTTTTTATTTTGATTTACTCAAACTGAAATAAAGATACCTACGTTTTTTTATGTTACGTCATTATTACTTTGCAAAATATTCTATCACAATGTGTTTCAGTTAAAAATTACTTTGTTTAGTTGTTCTAAATATGCACAAACTACAGTCTTAAATGCAAAATTAACTTAAAATGAGCCTTATACGAAAGCTATTTAGTTTTACATTTCAAAATTGTGAATTATGAAAGTTTCACATTATGCTTATAAACTAATAAAGTTGCATCATTGAAAAATATTTTTCTTATGTATAGCTTTGTTGCAATTCAAAAGATTTACTTCTATAAAAAAACACAATTCTACGGATTCTTATGAAAATTATATATAATGTTATCAAAACAGTTAACTTTAAACCCGTTAAACATTCTGCTGGGCTTGTTTTGAAGTCAGGTTCCAAAGACATGTTCGTACATTTTCTTTCCATGTCTTTAGTGTATACAAAATACCCTGGTTTGCAAGCTAGCCTTAAAAACTTTCCTTCTTTTATTTTGATACCCGAAACAGCATAGTTTTCAAAGGTTGGCTCTTCGCAGGCTGAATCTTTTAATAAAAAACAATTTTTTTTAGTTTTTTGAGACTTTCTAAAAACGTATGAAGTTTATCAAAAAAATCTTTTTAAGCACAAGTTCTTTTTATCTATAGCTTTATGAAATAAGCATAGTGTTTATTTTTATCTTAACAGTTTTACACAAAATTAAATTTTTATTTTCAAAGATTTATAATCAATAGTATACTTTTATACTGAGATTATGTATTATTTGTTTTAAACACTTTAATTGTTTAGACAAGAGTTTTTTATACATGAAGTAACAAGGTATATAAGCTTTAGTTAGATTTATTGAAAGATAGTAAAAATGTATACAGTAAAACATCTTTGCACATCTAAACAAATATTTCATAACTTATTTTTTTATTAAGTTTGTTGAAAGTTTTTCTATCTTTACAACAGTCAATTATATCGTTTTTAAAATTTAATTTAAACAGCTTCTTTATTTTTTGTGTTTAAAGCTTTATCTTAGAAAAAAGCTTTAAACTCTTACATTAGATTATAATTGCTAAAATAAAGTATCTAATAAATAGCTTTGAAACTAAAACTAGTACATCTGTTTTACAAAAACTAGTTTTTTTTTTCCATTTTTAAATAGCTTTACTCTTATTTGAAAATTAACATTTATATATCTAATTGTCTTTCGAGTACCATAAAAATACTTGCAACTTTTAAACATAACTATTTTTTTCATTTTAATACATTGTAGTGCTTTAACTTCAACCATAAGCTTATAGTTGTCTTCTAGTAAAATTCAAACTAACTGTTCCCGCTGAATATGAACAATATTGCCGTCGGCACAGATGCTCCAAAAAATAACGACACGGCCAAAGTTATGATCGTTACCCATTTGCATATTATCACTTTTCCTCGACGAGATTTGACTTCTGTAAAACCGTTGCTGGCAGTGACACTACTACTACTACTACTATAGGTGTCACTGGTGCTATAGTTGTAACTACTGCTGTAGCTGGTAGAACTGTCAGAATAATTACTATTTTTTTTTGGCATTTTAACTACTTATAGTTAACTAGAGTAGAGTTTGGATTTATTAAAAAAATTTCATTTTTAGAAAGACTCAGATGCGTGAATAACTTTTTCTTACGTAATAATAGGAAACAAAATTGTTATATGAAAATTTAATTTGTTGATGACATTACTTTTTACCATTAATGTATGTACTATTATATCAAACTATGTATTGTATAAATTTTAGAAATGTATTAATATTGTATACATATCTTTTTGTAACTTAAGATAGAAAATTAATTTTACTGAACATCTCATTAATACTTTCAAGATCCATCAATAAACAGTTAATTAGGATGTACGAATAATTAATCTTTATCTTAAGTTTGTTTTTTTTAGGTATGCACGTTTTGTAGAGTGCTTTAGAGCCAAAATCTTTGTGTTCAAAATACAATTTTTTATCTAGACTGGTATTTTTTAGGTACGCATTTCCTTGTTAGTATGCATTTTTGGGCTGTTTTCAAAATATGTACTCAATAAGAAGATTAATGTACTTTGTATGAAGTAACTTGCAAGAAAAAAAAATGTTATTTTCAAAGATTAGTTATGCGCTAAAATATTTTTGCTTAAAAAGCTTATGACAGTACAGAAAAAGTTTTACATGTTTTAGTAAAACTCCTTTATGCTTTCTTGTAAGAAATTGTTTTGCAATCAAAGTTTCACTCAAAGAGAACATCAGTACAAATATTTTTAATTCAATTCGAACGTTTTGATAGTTTTCTACTTTTCTTATAATAAAATTTTATATCCTATAACATTTACTGAAGTTGAGTATCTATTTGTTTTATTTAAAAAGCGGAATTATAATCTTGCTTTTAGCTATTATTTAATATGTTTTCCTTAAGCATTTTCATCTTAACTAGTTTCTACTTTAGTTAGTAGCTTATCACTTCAAGTTTTAGAATTTAATTACCAAAACAATATTTCACTCCTTTAAAGAACTAAAACGAGATCTTTAGTTGTTTAATAAAGTATCATTAAAGTAGAATTAATTACAAGCTTATTACTAATATCTTAAGAAATAAGTTTATTAAATGAAGAAAATGATTAAAGCTTGTATTTTTAACTCTGGTAAAAGTCTATGAAACTTACTAATATCGATTTTTAAGAAGTATTTTTATTTTCTGTTTCACTTTCTTTAAAGATGTGTTAAACTTAGTTAATTAGAAACTAGATATTTTTTTAACTAAGTATCGTGCTTATTATTACATGCTGAACAAGGTTTTTGTTGAATAATAAACTTTATAAAGTGCTTTCCAAAGAAAGCACCTAAACACATAAATTTTATAGAAAAAATTTAAAAAACCCTTGACTTTATCTTTGTTATCTTTTATTAATTTTTTCTCATCAACCTTTCAAAGCTCTTTTTAATAGTTTTAAAAAAATTCTAGTTTGTTTTGTATTGGCAAGAGAAAAGGAACTCAGAACTTGTTTTTAATGTGTTTTCCTAACTGCATATTTTCTATTTCAGTCACTTACCACACCAAAACTTTTAAAAGTTTTTAAATTATTTGCTATTCTTCGTACAAGGGCGGGGCAAATTTTCTAGTCAATGGGCTAGACTCACCATAAAAAAGTCTTTCTCGGTCTGCGTAGTTTTTAAAAATTCTGCTGTAACAGTCGAAACAAAAACCCTTTAAAAGTAACAACGGTGTCAATCAACAATTAAATAAGCTCTACTATGTAGTAAAAATATATCTTTGAGCACATTTCAAAATATTAACTATCACAATCTTTGTTTTATTTGCACATGTTGTTTTTGATCTAAATAAATACGTTGAGGGCCAGAGAATTCCTTTGGGGGAGGTGGGGCATTCGTTGCTTACCTCTACTCTAAAATGTATTTGTGTTATATATAGTTGTGTCTGTTTAAATATTTGTTTTTAATAACCCTTAGCAGATGAAATTCTAGCAGCTTTTAGCAATACAGTAAATTGTGGTTATAATAAAAATAACAAAAGTAAGAATTTTTGTTCGTGTGGAACAGTGGTCTTCGGCATTTTCAAATCTTTACATTGTAAATAACTGAAAAAATAAGTTTTGTGTACATTTAAAAATATATAACTCGTTGGTAAAAATTACGTTAACGTTTGTGCTTTGAGTGACTTAATATATAAAAACCGTGTCAAAATAAGTTACAGTTTTTTTTTCAATAGAATAAGACAAAATTATCGTCACTTAATTTTTTACTGAATAGTGTTTTATAATGCTTACATGCGAGTAGTTCAATAAACAGTTTAAAATAAACTCCTTTTTAAGGATGAAAAAATTGTTGTTAATGACTTTTTTTAACAATATTGTTTCTGATCAAGTACTAAAGTCCAATCCCAGCAATAAAGTAACTGATACATGTTTTAGATTTTATTTTTGTAATGTATCGTTTTTCCATAACACGTTTGATATCCTAACTAATATTTTGATTCATAACTACGTAAATTGTAGCAAAATACAAATAAACTATGTCATATCATAATCATATGCAATTTTTGTTGACTTAATATATTTCCTCTAGTAAATTAAAAAATACTTTTTATAAAGCTAAAGTTATTAATTGGGTAGGTAAAGTTAGTTTTATTTTCTAGAGTTTCATCGAAAAATGTTACTTTTGTTTAAAATACCTAACATATTGCTACAGAATTTGTGAACTTAATACACTAGTTTAAGTAAAGCTAAGCAAATTCGTTCAGACAG
This sequence comes from Thalia democratica, assembly GCF_965202585.1. Classification (NCBI taxonomy): domain Eukaryota; kingdom Metazoa; phylum Chordata; class Thaliacea; order Salpida; family Salpidae; genus Thalia; species Thalia democratica. The sequence goes on along the minus strand of NC_139173.1, from coordinate 19,750,990 downwards.
TATCCAATTTTAAAAAACCAAAAAAGTTTTCGTAAGTCAATACTTTATGAAAAAAAAATATATAAGTTATCCAAGAGTAATGAAGAATATTAATTTTTTTACCAACACTTACTATGAAAGTAAGAGTAAAATGTAGGTAACGTTCTTTAAAATATGTGTAAACCAACATTATTATATTGCTTATTTAACGACAAAAAAAGAGCTCAAAATATTTGGTCCAAGGACCTGGTGCACAAAAAACCTTTCGGTTATCGAGTGGAGTCGTACACCACTTGGATACCTTTTAACGTCATGTCCATTACAAACTCATAAGCCAATCATGCAAATTCGACCATACTCTTTTGCAATATGTTTGATTTTAAGGTACGTTTCTGTTATTTTTAATTAATATTAAACTGCAAAAGTTAATCAGTGAAAGGTAAACAATTGACAAGTAGCAAGGTATTAAAAATGTGTTTGCCAGTTTAAAACTGCGCAGATTTTTTTAAAGGAAAATATACATAAATTTTAAATAGTTTTTAATTGTGTTTAGATAAATATCTTTAAATTTAAAAAAAAATCTTAATTCGTTTTTTTTTAACTCATCAAATTAATTAAAATTAGATTTTTATGTATGAACAAATTTTTAAATAACACTATAGATAAGCAACATTGTTATGTGCAGTTTACTATTTTATTACACTTAAAAAGATCCCAATTTTTTTGCTACCGAAACCTGGTAGTAAGTAAAATATTTAGTTTGCACATCTTTGTCTAGGAAAAAAACAAAAAGTTTTTTTCAATACCTAAAACCACACAAGTAACATTTTTAAATCAATCATTTTATTTTCAATCTTAAAAGTCATGCTTCATTAACTTATTTTTAGTTTTCTAGGTTGAGGAATTGTATATCAACAATAAAATTTTAATGAATTAAAACTGTTGTTTCCTTTAAAAAGGAATTACAGCTCAAAATAAACAACATTATTATACACTTACTTGGACTAATAAGATGTTTAAAATAGTACTGTTTAGCTATATATTTAAACCAAATTTAGTTTGCCAACATAGATGTATAAAAAAATTACAGTGCATTAAACGTCATTCTTTTTAATTCTAAATATAAAAACAACAGCTTACCGTTCTTATAAAAATATTGAAAAAATTGTTTAAGTAATCTATACATACAGTACGTAAAAAAATAGAATTCTCATCAGAAATAGAAAAAAAAAAACACAAAGAAGTCCTGACCAGACCACGTTTATCAGGAAAATAAAGATTTTAAAAACCTTATTCTAAATAATTTAAAAATATTTATTTACTTATTTTGACTTCTAAAAAGTTCATTGCCTATTTTTCTTTTTAAATAAATTTATTTTATTCCTTGTTTATACAGCTTGGTCAAAAAAACTTCACTTTAAAAAGATAGAATTGATTAAATAAATTTATAATCTACAGCCTTTAAAGATATTTTTTCATTTTAAAAATCTTATTTATATATGCTAGTTTAAAAGAGTTTTAGATGTGTAACAATAATGTACAAGGCAAGACTACTATAAATTTGTCGACGTTTCAAATTTTAGCAATTTTTTTTAGCTATACTAAATAAACAAAATCGATCTATAAAAAGTTTACAATATCTTTTTTTTATAATTTATAACTTTCCTTTTACTCTGTTGTAAGCTGTTAGATCAATATTAAAAACTATATTCCGCTAGAACTATGGTTTTTTTATTTCAATAACTATTATGTATTCATTCGTAGAGGCGTTAAAAAATTCAAAATAACATGCAAAATAAAAACAAGTTGTTAAGTTTTATAATTAAGTGTGAGTGTGTTACACTAAAACCATTTAAATATAGAATTCAGAAAGCTCATAGTTGTAGTAGATTATACTATATTTTTAATTATTTTTGAATTTTGTTGTTCAAAAAGTGTTTCGCTCAAAAAGCTCATCAATGCTTAATTGTAGATTACAGTATAATAATATTTTCTAGTTTATTGTATTGTTTGCAAATTAATAGTTGTAACATATTAACCAAGCAACTATATTAACATGATATTTCAAGAAACCAAATAAATTATGTTTATTGTATCAAGATATTGTAACGACATCGCGTTTAAATAAAAAAGGGCGCTAGAGAGTTTTCTCAAATTAGGGACTTTTTTATCGCTTGTTTACTTCTCGAACTGCTTTAGCATGACGTTCAGTCAGTTGCAGCAGCCTTTCGTGAGAGTTCTTTTGTAATCGTGAGTATTGTTTTATCTTTTGCATGTTATTTCTGTTTCTCTAATATAAACTGTACATTTGAATTTGTTTAGTGTAAAATATTGTATTTGTTTACCTAATTTTGAATAAAACAAGTTGCTTTAAAGATTGCTAACATTTTATTAAGCTCAGTTGTACACTTAGTTTCACATAAGATTTAATAACTTAAGTATAGTTGTTTAGACTTAAATAAGATCGCTAGCAGCTTTATTACCACTTAACATACTTAACGTAATCATAAACTAACGTAACTTACTAAATTTGTCGTTGGCCATAGTTAGACACGTTCCTCTGGCTAGTTAATAAAATACAATCGATATATTAGCAACTCCCTCAGAATAGCACTATGAGTACAAGTAATCGCAGTAAGCCTAAGGTTAGTGATAATGACGGCATGTTCTCCAAAGAGAACATGCAAGCCGCTTTTAGCGAGACCACAGAAATCAAGGCTCGTAAGAGCAAGAGGTTAGAAAAAGTGGGCGTATCCAAACGTCCTATTGACCCGAATTACTCTTCATCGCATAAACAGGCTACTATAGGCCAAGTAGCCCCACAGCGAGAAAGACAATATATCTTATATTATAGCCTATTAAACTTGAAAAGATATAAAGTAAATTATATTTTTTTGTTTAGATAGTTTAGCACCGATCGCTTACTCAATTAGGCTAACAATTTGTATTCTAGAAAAAGCAACACTTTTTAGATCACATGCGGTTCTATTTAAAGCTAAATGTTTTATCGATTATTATTATTAAGTTTATTGTCCAACGAAGGACCTAGGCATTAAAACCTAAGCTACTTAAACTGAAAGACACTAACAAAAAAAAACAAATTAAAGTGATTAAATAAACATAAAACTTATACAAGGCACAAACTGAATAAATTAAAACTTTCACAACCAAAATATTCAACGATTCCAAAGTCACCAATCTCCAATTATACATTCCAAAGCAACAAATCCCTGTAACAAGCATCTCCTGTCAAAATTCTTCAGAACCTGTCTTCATCTTGCAGAACATTGATCTCAGCTACTATTTGCAATTCGTTATGTTTTCAAAGTTTCACCACGGCAAATTCAGTCAAAATCACTTCAAAAATGTGGCAGCAACAATTCACAAATCTAGCTTAGGAATCAACTGAGTATCCAATAATTTCAAAATCTAAAGTCCAAAGCACATTAACAATAGCCCTTCCAAAAAATCAAAATTGAATAGTACCTAAAATCTATAAGGGGAAGGTGTATCTTACAGATTAAACTACCAATAAACTACATACCACACACCAAATCAATGGCTAAAGAGATGAACAAAACTAATCACTTATAAATTTTACTGGTAAATATTTTATTTAAATCAAATCTTTTTAAGTTTAATCGCAAATGTTTAAGATTAGTACTAATTACAACCTTGAATTTGCGTAAAAGGTTCATAACTAAGATCTGCTTAGCAATAAAGGTATTCGAACTATTTAACAATTTTAGACAGCTAAATTGATAACTATGACATTTAAAGACCTGCTTTTAAAACAAGTTTTGCTTTATTAAAAACATTTATTTTGATAAACATCTCAAAATGAAACAAAATCCACTTTAAATAAATATGACAAAGAATAAACTAAAAAGTTTAAGCTAATTTTTAACTAAGTAAACTTGTAGATTTACTTTCATAGAATGGTCAATTACTTAAATATAAAGTTTTCTAAAAATGCACAGAACTAATTACTTTTAACACCAAAATAATAATTTACCTTAGTTAAAATTTAACGAAATCAGTTTAATAAAAAATAATTAAATCTCTTACAATATAATAGTTAATTCGTTACATTTAAGCTTATGTTTTACATATTTACAGAAAATAATAAGCGTAATAGTAAAAACTAAAAGGTTATTAATAGTAGTCTATTTTAGATTATGTTAAATAACTATTTGAAAAAATTTATATAATACATACAAAGTTAAATATATCTAGCTTAGAATTTAGTAAATTAAGTCTTAAACTTAAGCAATATGTTTTTGCTAATTGTACTTTTTTAATACAAATAAATTTACAAAATACTTGCATATTGTTCCATGACAGGTTTTTACATTCTTAAACATTGCTCTTTGAGAAATGTATATAAGCAAAAACATGTTTATACAAACTTAAATTAGTTTTAGTTTTAACTGATTTCAAAAAGTAACTTTAACAAAAGCAAAATTTTAAAGCTAAAGTTCTATAATATTAGTTTGTGGAGTTTTAACTTTAGCTACATTAAGAAATATTAAGAATTTACATGAAGTTTAAGCTTAGCTAATATTATACAATATTAATGTAACAAAGTTTTAGTTTTATGTTAACCTGAAAGTCATCTCGGATTTTAAATAATGCTTAATCTGAGTGAGATATTAGATTATTTTTACAAGGCAAGTATTTATTTTTTTTAATTTCAGCAAAGTTTAAGAATAACAGTTTTAGTTTAATCGAGTTACAAAAACATGGCTAAAAATTTGGTTTTATCAAATAAGCAAAACTCAAGCAGTACAAAGTTTTTAAGACAATAAATTATCGTACATTTTATCGTACAATTTAAAAAGTTTAAAATTTTTACCTAAACTAATTTTGAAAACAGTTTTAGTAGATCACTAAAAAATAACTAAATTAAAATGTCTCTACAATCATCTCATTGAAGTTCAACTTACACACATTATTAGTTAATTGTGTTTACAACAAAACTAATTTTTAAGAATAATACTTTTAAAAATAAGCACAATCTTCACAAAACACACCTTCAGTGAAACTTCTACTACTAGAATCTTTGTGACGTCATTACTATTTTGTCTCAAAAGCACGTATGTCATAATCATATAGAAAAAATTCTTGTTATAAGTCACAGATAGTACTTGTCAACAAAAACTTTGAAGCAGCTTGTAAAAGCTGTTATAATCAAGTATCAAAATAAATATTTTAACTTATTTTTTCATATTTTTTTGTAAAAATGGTTTACTTCAGTTTATCTTTAATTAACGTAGGTAAAAACAACAGTCAAATTAAAATGACACTATTTTTTCTTTAAAAATTAGGTTTTCTATAGTCGAGTATAAATAAAACAAGTTTTCTTTCATGCAAAATTTGTAACGCGATGCGATGATTGAAAAAATAAACTTATGAATGAAAATTTATAATAACTATATACCAGGCTTTAACTAATAAATAAATATTTACTTAAACAATAACAATATATTCTATATCGGTTTCAATATTTTTTTTAATAATTAAATTAAGAAAAATTAATAATTTTAACCAAAGTGAATTCTAGCTCAACAAACTGTCTCTATAGTCTATAATGATTCATTAAACGGCCAAATTCATATATTTTTCAGTTAAAAAGCTTTTGTTTTATATAAAACTCCAATAATTATTGAAAAACATAACATTAAAAAATATTTTTTAATTTCATTACACTTTTTATCCATTTAAAGTTGCCATCCATTACTACATCTAAATATTTTTAACTATTTACTATATTTCTTTTTTTTTACTTAAATTTGTTTTTATAATGGTATCTTTGTTTTTACACTTTTGATAAATGAAAAAACATGCATCTTTTTTTATCAATATCTAACTCAAGTTTGTTTACAATAAGTTACACAACTAAGTAATTAACTGAATACAAACATAGTTATTAAGTACGTATAGGTTTAATTTAAAAAAAGTTGTTATATTATTTTTAATTTTAGGGTACATTTAAAAAATTTAAACTGTTAAAACTTTAGATTGTAGTTTTTTAAAGACATTAACAGCAGAGATTTATGGAAGTTTTGCAGATAATAAAAATCAGATATTTCTTTTTTGAACACCTTTTTGCAATAAACACGCTTTCTGAAAATTCAAATGGAGCTTACAGTTCTTATTCAATTTGCACAAAATTAATATCTGGACAACCCTTATGCTTTGCAGTTTTATAATTAGATATTAATTTTTATTATAAAATCTTTAAGGTTTTTTTTACAATTTAAATTATAGCTAAGTTTATCTTGTTCTTTGTTTATAAAAGACACGTCTGTTTCCAATGCGCTTCTACTGCTACAATTGTTTTTCATTTGTAAAAATAAATATTAATACAATCCTCATATTATTTTTTTATTTTATTTTTTAACATTGAAAAATTAAAAATAATTGTAGTAGTAGAAGCGCATTAGAAACAAGGATGTACTTTTACAAAAAAGAAAAGTCAAGTTTAGCTAAATTTTGAGTTTAAAAAAAAATTAAGCTTTTTCGATAAAAATAAATATGTACTTAAAAAACTATTGATCTTAAGGATTGTCGTGATGTTTTTTTTATTTAAACAAACTATACGTATTTTGTAACTAATACATTACTAAATTTCATTAAACAGAATATTTATAACAATAAACAAATAGGGCTGCTATAAGTAATTGATAAAATTAAACTTTTCGAAGTCTAATTTTTACGAGTTTAAAAATTAATTTAATTTGGCAACTTGTCAGTAAGTAAAAGTTAAAAATTATAAAAAATACAAGGAAATAGTTACTTATCACGAATAATTAATAACTTACAGTAACTGAAAATTAATAAAGTCTATTTAACTCAAAAAATTTAAGTTTCCACTTTCTTTTTTGTAAAAAATTCTTTAGTTTTTGTAGTTAAGCATCTTTTAAAATGTGATTAGTTACGAAAATAAAAGTTTATAAAGCAATAAAGTATTCATATAAAAAACTTTTTTAAATCTTTCATTTTGCATAACTTTAAACAACAATCTATTGTTTGACTAAAAACTTTTTTTGTTTGAATAATATTTTATTGAGTAGTTAATATTTATGTAGTCATTATTTTATTTTTGCGCCCGTAAGGTAAGAGCGCAACTTATTTTAAACTAAACTTAGGATTTCCAGAAACCAATTTTATACTTGCTTCTTTGCAGATATTCAAAAACTGATATCTCCACTTCAATATTCAAATAAAAAATTACATTATTTTCCCTTTACTAGTTATTGCCTCTTGATAGCCAATAATCGCCCTCGGAGTAACACTTTGAAAAAAACTCTGATCTAAAATAATCCAAGAATATACCGTCTAGGTAAGAAGACTATTTTTTTGAAATTGCCAAAAGTTATTACTATCTTGAAAATTTAAGTAAACATAAAGTTTAAGAATTGTAGATAATGTTTTTAGTCAACTAAGGATCTGGTGTAAACAAAAAGTAAGCAAAGATCTGGTTTGAAAAAAAGATTAATATTATAAAGCTATAAGTTTGAATTAATTCCTGAAGTATTTTCACTTTCCAAACAGACAGTGTTGATTGTAATATTTTTTTTTGGTAACGGTTTTTGAATAAACATTAATAACTTGTATTCAAAATTAGTTTTAATAACTTTTTTAGAATTAAAAGTGTAGCTTTGAATGAAAACAGTGATACTAAAATTTTTTAAAGACAAAGACATGTACCTTAAGCTAACTGCTCATTATTATTTTTTAGGTAAATAATAAGATTTAGTTGGGTAATACCGCTGCTAACACATAAAAAAAACAATATCTCTACAAATAAATTTTAATTGTAGTTATTTTTTCTATGTAACTTATAAGTTTTTTATTAGAATAATTATGCAACTTTTTAAAACCTAAAAAGTCGAAACCTAAAGTCCTAAAAATTTAAAGTGTTTTAGGTGCTAATATAAGTAGCATTAATTTGGTATATTTTTGATTTTTTTTATATGTAAAGAAATTAAAATTAAGTTAATTAAAAAAAAGAATTACAATGTTTCTTCTAACTTGCTTTATTAGCTCTTTATTTGAATAAAGTTAAGCTTAAAATTGCAAGTAAAAAAAAGTATGTTTTTTGACACTTAAAAGTTTGTTTCTAAAGAATTATTTTAGTACTATAGTATAATATAAAGTATTTTATACAGTGGGCTGAAAACAGGATTCAAGCGGACATTAACTATTAAAAAAAATTATTAAATAGAAAGTCAAACTAAGTCTTAAGCATAGTTAGATAGAACTTTATTCCTTTATTTCAAAAATGGTTTTGTTACTTTTCTGCTTCAAGTATTTAAACCCAACCAGTTTTTTCCTTTCACATTTCTGCTCAAAATTCTTCATAGTTTTTGTCTAAAATTTACTTGAAGAAAGTTACAGAAAAATACCTGGAATGCTTATTTAGAAAGTTTTTTTTTCTAAAATGTATTTAAATAATTTATTTAAAAGTATAAAACTTTGAGACTTTATTTTAAAATATTGATATATTTTTCAATAAAAATAAATAGATATAAAAATGTAGCTTTTGTCAACCTAAAAAATAGTTAAATACCTTTCGACAGATTAAAAAAAAAATTGATTATTTTTCATTTTTACTTTAAGATACAAAAGAATATGGAATCGATAAGTGTTTTGAGATATTTTACTTTTAAAATTACCATATATTGCCCTAAAAACACAAATGAACTTTCGGAAAAGGTATCAGTTTGAAAAAGAAAAACTATTCCTTATATATATCAAGTAATTGCGACTTTCTAAATTTAAGCTAAACTAATGAGAAGAAAAAACCTTAAGCAAGTTTTAGTGAGAAAATATAATAAAATGTTTTTAAGCAGTTGCTTCAAGCCTTAATTTTTAGGACTATTCAAATTACTTTTTAACTTCAAAATAACAAAAACTTGCTGCGTTTAAACTGACTTAACTTTTAATATACTTTAAGCTGAACACAACCAGACCTATGTTTTAGAAGAAGAAACCTAGCTAAACAAAGTTAAATAAAACTCTAGGTTTAATTTTTTAGTCACTAAAATGGTCAATGTCCGCTTGCCAGCCCACTGTGCTATAGCGTCTTTCAACTTTTGTTTTTTGAAATATAAGATTTAGAAATAAGTGGTTCCTTGAAGTTCATGAATAAAATGTTTTAAACTAAAATGCAGTTTGGTAACTTAATAATAACATTCCTTGCTAGTTGTTAAAATATATATACCAGTGGCGTAACGTGGTATTTTGGTCAGGGGGTGCGCAAACTTTTTCTCAAAAAATCCCCTAAAATAAATTTTAATTACCTATGAAACGATCTTTTTATAAGTAATATAATTGAAATAAATTCATTAAGTATAATAAGTTCGAAGTGACTGTTTGTTACTTTAAAGTTTTTAAGTTAAAAGTATACTTTTTAAATTTAATTTATCTGGTTGTATTTGTTTCAAATAAAAATCACAAACAAAGTTTGTTTCTCATAGGCCGACACGCTTTTTCTTGTACGTTTACAAAAATAAAGATTAGAAAACTAGCAGTAGTCTTAACATTTATTGTAGCATTTAAAAAACTTATAAAATTGTTTAACTTTCCTTTAAGCGTGACGTACTTTTGTAAACTTTCTTTTGTAGAAAAATCTGTCATAAGGTGATACTACTGCGGTGCACTAATTAGTTGCGTGCTTTTTGAGTCTAAATTCTTATGAAGTTCATGAAGTTTAAAAAAAAATCGTTATGGAGTTTTCATCAACATCGGTGCGCACTTTCGCTTGCGCACCGAATTAGTATATTGGATAATTTCCCTAACTTGTCACTAATTGGTATTCAAAAATTCGTTTATCTTTTCGAATTCCAGATAAACATAGTTGAAAAAAGGCAAATTAAGCACAATAAATAAACAACAAAGGATAAATATATAAAATCTTTTTTTTTACTTCTTTCCTTTTTTTGGGTGGCACGCATGCGCCAGTGTCCCTCCCCACGCTACGCCCCTGATATATACTAATGTTTAACTTAAAAATGTTTAAAGATTTTAACATCAGTTAATATACACGTAGATTTTTTTTTACTTAAGGACTCTTAACTTACATAACTTACTCAATAGATTTATTTAGCATAATTTTCTTTGATTTACTTTACATTAATATTATTCCTTTCATTTTGCAGATTGTATAAGTTTTGATCAAAGTACTATAATTATCTAAGGTTAAAATATTATCGAAACACAATTTTACTTTAAATAAACGTAGTTAAAATTTGTTTTTACTTAACGAAAAATTTATCTCGACAATAAACAGCTTGTTCTAAACATGTTAAACAGAAAATGCATAAAGCTTTTATAAATTTGCATTTATTACAAAATAAAATTTAATAATTTAACAATTCTACTACAACACTAAAATAATACTAATTTTTCCAATCAGTTTTTGCAAAAACTTGATTTATATTTTCGAATAAACTTGTTTAAAATTTTCAGTTTAAATCTAAATGGTTAAAAAAAAGTTATTCAAGCTCAAGAACATTAATAACAAGTGAAAATTATTTTTTTTATTCAAGGCCGAGGTCATCATCGCAAACATCTTCTGCTCCATGGTATTGGAATGGATGAAGCTACGAATATTATTTATAATTATTTCCAAAATAATAAAAATCACAACTTAACACGCGTTTTAAAATTGTTTGGTACTTTAAAAAGTTAACAAACATTATAACATTTATTTTAAAAGTAAGTATTTTCTTCACTTACCAAATTTTATAATAAATATTTTTTTCAGGTATACAACACTAATCTAAATTTACTCTTGCTTAAAACATAAACACAACAAAAATAATCAGAGTAACTCATTTTGAAATTTGATCAAGGCTTTTTAAGTACAATTTTTTAAACCTTTTTAAATCTAAACACTTAATTTTATTTTAAAACAACAAAATGGTTAAACTTTTGAATTTTTTTGAAGAGTTTGCTGTCAATCTCTACATGCTTTTGTTTAAACCGAAAACTTTAAAAAATATGTTTCAGTTTTAAAATGAAAAAATACTTCTGCCTAGTATACGAAATATAGTACAATTATACTTTCAAAATATCATCACTCCAAGTGCTTTAATTTTCTTTAAAAAATATATAATGACTTAATTTAAAGACATACTAACATAATAAATTTTTAAAACACAGAATCATAGATTAAAAACTAATTTAAAATGTACACTACTGATAAACTTTATAATTTTTGCCAGTAGAATATGTTTGAACAAATTTTACTAAATATTAAGGTATCCTAAGTTGAATTATTATGTTTCATACAACACTTTTAAAAGGCATAAGCTGTCAATAGCAGTTAGTTATATAACTATATCTAACATTTTTAGAAACTTTCCAAAAAACAAAGATGGCGAAAATTAAATACTATAACTCAAAAAAGTATTTTTCATATTTTAAAGTAGGTTGTTTTTATAAACTTTATAAAAAAAAATTTAAGCTTTCAAAAGTGGGTAGGTGTCAAATACGCACGAAAGGACACTTTTGCACGGGTTAAAATTTAATTTAAGTTTTTAAATTTCATTTTTCTTTTTACTAATTTCATTTTTTGTTGACTTAATTTTTACTATCACTGTTATCCTTAACCCTTACACTCGGTCGGTAACTTTATTTTCTTTTTTTTTTTACTTATCTATTAAAAAAAAACTTGTTCTTGTTTTTTTTATTATTAATAATTTTTGTTAATTTTTTGTACTATCTTTTTTTTGTTGCTTTTTTTATTAACTTTTTTTTTTCTTGTTCTTTTTTTATTAACTTTTTTTTTTCTTGTTCTTTTTTTATTAATTGATTTTATTATTTTTGAAATTTATTATTTTTTTATTTTTACTATCACTATTACCCCTAACCCTTACTCTCGGTCGGTTTTTTTTTTTTTTTTTTATTAATTCATGTTGTTGTTTTTTTTTTAATCTCGTGCAAAAGTGACACTAACTTTTGAAAGTGTCTTCGTGCAAAAGTGACCCATCGTGCAAAAGTGTCGTGCAAAAATATACTTTTGTCAAAAGTGTCTTCGTGTATATTTTACCCATTCCCTTCAAAAGTATATGAACTACTTTATACAGGTCAAAATAAAAATTTTCAAACAGCTATTCAAAAAAATTTAAAAGGCTCAAGGCAATCCCAAATAGTACTTCATATTGTGTTAAGAAAAACTCACAAAGAAGTGAAGTCCGTCATGAAAGTATACCCAGAACACTGTGAACCACATTATGGTCATGATGCAAGTCCAGTAAACTTCCGTCAGCGGCTTCTCGCCCACAGCCGTCCTGTATGAAGTCTGACCTTGTGCGCTGAAAATTAAACTTCCAATCAACAAAAATTTACACTTCTTAGTTATAAGAATTATGAAACTTACCTAAGGTTATTGCTTTAGTAGAAGTAAATTTAAACTGGTATTAAGTATTTTTTGAGTGTTATACATCATTTAACAGTTAAAAAACTTTTTTTCAAATGGCCCTCTTTAAAGAAATAAAAAAAGCTATGGCCCCCTTCAACAAGATGTCAAAAATATAAATACAGAATTAATAGATAAAATATCTAGTGTAAGTTTCAAACTTTGACCTCATGGCCCCCTGTGACTCCTTTACTGCTTTAGCCCCCCCCCCCCCCCCTGCTGCTCATGGCCCCCAACGGGACCACTTGGCCCACTTTTTGAAACCCTGAAATTCACTATTAACAGTACTGTAATTATATAACTCTGTATATTAGACTTTTATTTTTTAATCGTAACATTCCTTTATATGTTCAACTATGTTACTATCAAAATGAAGTTAAAGTGAAACTTATTTGAAGAAAACAAAAACCAAATATTTTATTTGTATAGTAACTTGTCGTTTTATTAACAGTTTATTTATATTTTTTCTGATTCATAAGCTTTTTTTGATTAAGCTCAATTTAGGTTGACAGTTTATAGTTTCAATTTTATAAACTTTTAACTTAAGTTACATTTTGTTAAGATTAAAATAAGGTTTACTTTAAACTTTGTAAAATTAACAACATTTTTATTTTGCTTAGTCTTAAAATTTCTTACTATCTTATTATAATTTACAAAAATAAATAGTTGAAAACTAAATTTATAAAACTAATCTTATTTTCAATATAAAATTGAAGTATTGAAACTTGGAAGACTCAAATAAATATTAACCAATGAGGTGTATACAGGGTTACCAAACGTTTTTAGAAAAATGTTTCCAGGTTTTCTGATTTATTCTACGTTTTTTTAATGCTAAGTTTTTTAGCCTTTTTTAGAATTAATTTAAATTTAAAATAAAAAATGTCTTAAATGGAATTAAGAAAAAATATATATACTGTGATGCTACTATAAACGTGTTTTATAATATATAAAATAAAAAAGATACAAATATATTATTCTAAATGATAAATTTTTGTAACTTTTCGAACTTTAATTATTTTACATCAAAAAATTGCTTCAAGTTCCAGTTTTTTTTTTGGCCTAAATCATCAAATTCTAAGTTTTTCAAGGAATCTATGTTTTTTGGCAACCTTGTGTATATGACTCAAGGTTGCCACTCTTTGAGTAAAAAACTGTCCTGAGTCATCTGGCGTTTTTCAATTCCTTAAAAAACTTTTTTAAATTTACAAAATCAATAAAAACAAGGTTTTCAACAATGAATTATAAAAATGTGAAATAACAAAAAATTGAAAAGAAACAAACTAAATCTCATTCAAATCTAGAAAAAAAAACTGTCCTCACATTTCTAAACTCTTAAAACTATCTTGAGTTGTATATAAATAACTAAACTTGCCTGAGTCATCCTGATTTTTTTAATCATAATATCCTGAGTCATCCTTAGTTTTTCATAAGTATCAAAATATTCTGACTTAACATGAGTGTGTGGCAACCCTTATGAGTACTTAAAAATGTGAGTAAAATTAGTGTAGATTGTAGACACCAATAACATAGCTTCTGAAATACTTAAAGCAGAAAAGAAACAAAATCAGTTTTGAAAAAAAGAGACCCAATTCTACTCAACAAAGCATAGCTTTTAGTTAAACTTTCAATTATTAAAATAGCCATTTAGACATTCAAGCCGTTTGTGAAGTACTCATAAAATAATTATGTACAACAACTTACTTAAGCAACCAAGATAGTCCATTCTTTCTCAAGTCGCTCCATACAGTGAAATTTCTGTTATTTGCCACTTCCATGGCCTCATTTGTTGCTTTTGGTGCAGAAGAGCTAAAAATTTAAATAATGGTAAGTTTTTTTAAACTACTAGACCTTTTCAATTTTGACTATTTTAATTTGCAAAGACAAAAAAGCACTAGGTTGCACTGCACAACCATTTACGACCTGAATTTGTCCTCATTAGGACTCATCAGGCTGGAAATTATCACAATGAATTGCTGTATCACTCTAAACAAACATGGCTAAGTATAACAAACAGAAACTGAAGCATTACATAAATATCAATTACTAAAGAAAAAATGAAAATAAATATACTAAGGGAAACCATTATTCAAGGGCTAAATTTATCACTTAGATAAATACTTACTAATTCACATACTTGTAATATATAATTTATTACATTACTCTTATCTGTTTAAATTAGTAAATAAGCTTTAATGTGTGTAAAAAACTTTAGTATAAGTCACAGTGGACATGCAACTGAAAATAAGGATTTTTTTTTTGCTAAAAAACCAATGGCTAAAAATTCTAGACTATTTAATGCTTCAAACTTAAACACAACTTCCCTCTACATAGTCAACTGCCATAAAAAAATATTTAAAAAACTACTTTCACTATTTAAAAAGAGTACTTTATTTCTCTTTTATTGTTATAATAAATACTTTAAAATCTTGTTTACAAAGCTAAACTTCATTTTATTAAAAACTTTTTTTTTTAAATTTAAATGTAAAACATTTATTTCAGAAACCGCTTTGATCCTATATTTACTTAATATTCTAAACTAATTTAAGATTCTACAAGGTTAAAATAGATTTTTTTTAAACCAGCGCTTTTAACAGATTTTTAAAACAACTGTCACTGAATCTACAAAAATGTTTTTTAATTTTCAACTGATGTGCTCTTGAAAATATTCAAAAAAGTTATAAATTTTTAATTTTATTTTTGATATTTTACTTAAAAATTTCAGAAGAAAATTTTTTTGACTATTTAGAAAACTTTATATTTAATAAATGTTAAATATTATTAATCTGTTATAACACAAAAAATATTTAGGTGTAAGCTTAGTTGTCTAATATTTGTGTTAAAAATAAACCTTTTAGATTTAACTACCCTCATTTGTTAATTTTTATTTGAAATTTTTCTTGTTTAAAAATAAAAAAACTTAATCGTATATAAGCTTTTAAATTATTATTGAGGACCATTTCCAGAAAAGATGAGGTATCTCTATCTCAAAACAAAATAAAAATAATTTTTTAGTGAGTTTTTAAGCATTCAAGAAGAACCATAATAGAAAACTTGGTTTGATATAAAACTCTACACAAACTTGAGTATACCTCAATTTCTTTTTGTAAAAAAAATGTCTTGATATATAAATATTAAACTTCCAGATCAAACACTCAATTAAATACCTTATTTAAAAAATTAGTAAATCAAGACAAACAGAAAAATTGAACTACTTAAGATTTCACACTTATAAATAATAATATTTTAATTTGTAAACTTATTCAACTTTTATATCAATTTTTAAACTACAAAAGTTATTATTAACTTTTTTTATATAGACGTCAAACGTTGTTCTCGATTTATTGAAATATTTTATTAATACAACTCTTACTTACCTAGCAAACACTTTAGAAGTTGTGCTAGTTTGTCTAAGCATTGACCTGCAAGGTCTTATTAAATGCCTTAGATCATTCCTCAAAGCAAAGATTAACATTTTTAAATTATTAATCTGTAAAAATAATAACGATTTCATTACAAGTCAAGTTTTATTTCAATTTTAAATAAAGAAATTTAACTACATTTCTTAAATGGGTATAGTTTTCTAAAACTTAAACATAGACTTTAGATTAGAAACTTACCAAATGCAATCAAGATCTGGCCTTGCTTTTTTGCTAAGACCCAAAACCTCTTTAAAAAATGTCTGAATCCAGCCAGATTTCAATTTTGAAAATAATTGTTGATCAAGTACCAGATTTAAATAATTAAAAAGAGCAATAATAGTTTATCTTATTAAAAGTAAACTTTTTTATCTTAGGTAACAATCACACTTAAGGGCATACGGGGGTCCACCTTGATTTTTACAAGTTGATCTTATTTTATGGCATTTTATCTGAGCTATCAGACATTTTTAAACGCTTGAAAAAAAATTAAAGTAGTTTTTGAGATATGAGCAATCAAAGTCAGTGACCTCAATAGGTTCCTAATGAAAGTTGCAAACTAAAAACGCATAAAAAGACCATTTTACTAAAAATCTATCTCCTCCTTCATTTTTTAAGCAATCTGCTTCCAATTTATAACAGAAAATATATGATTAAATTCTAAAAAGATTAAATGAAGGAACTTTACTTGTTTTGAAAAATAAAATTTTATTTAAAAAAAAACTACCTATTTTTTTGATTTTTTTTTATATAAAATTTTTATTTTTTAATATTTTTAGAATTCTAACATTCAAAGTCTTTTAAATCATAAAAGGAGCATTTCCTGAAAAATTGAGGTCTCTAGCTCAAAAAATGAAGAAGTTAGATTTTTAGTGATTTTTTTAATTTAAGATAAAATTGATCCCAAAAAATTTGCGGTCCATACGTTTGTATTGGAAAATTTTTATAAAAATTACAACATCTCAAAAGTTAAATAATATTTTTTGATTCTATAAAAACTGGCTTGTAGTTGGTACTTAAAGCTTTCATATAACATCCAATGTTATTTTTAGTAAAAAAAAATGTTTGACCCCATCCCCCTATGCCCTTAATTAATAACATTAAATTGCTTAAAAATTATTGAGTAAACCACCAAATAAAAAAATTTACAATATTTTTACAAATATTCATAAATACATTATTAATGCTACAATATAATTTAAAAATTTATTATGTAAAACACTAAGATATATTTTTATTTGCAATTTTAATTGCATATGTTTTACTTAATTGGATGAATAAAAGCATGTAAAGTATCATATCCATATAGGGTTTCTACCAGAATCTAGAATAAACATTAAAGAAAAGTCTAGATATTTAAAACGTTTTCTGAATGCTTTAAAATGCTTAATTCTATTTTTTGACACTCAAATTTTTACTTAATATTATAACTAATGTAGTCTATTGTACAGGTAATAAACTAAATACAACAAGTTTATAACTTTTTGTTCAACAACTTAACTTATATTATAAAAAATACTACTAAACTATCAAATTGAAAAAGACTGTTTGTTCTTTTAAATTTTAATTTAAATTTACATTTTATAATTAATGAGACCTTCTTATAGAAATTAATAATAATTTAAATACTAGAAAAACAAACCTTGTAAATTATTTCTTAAGGTTTGTTCAAATTTTGAACTTTATAATTTTCTAAAAAAGTGTAATCTTTAAGACAAACACAAATACTAAATTACAAACAAATCAATATGATAAATAGTTGTAAATGTAGTTAAAGGTCCAACAACAGGCAAACAGTAAATTTAGGAAAAAATCAAGTGTTTTTTGTTGCATAAATAAAGGGAAATCAGAAAAGTGGGAACCCTGTTCATAGTAATTTTGATTCTTTCTTTTCATAAAATACCATTATATTATATTTTTATATACTATTTTATATTTTTGTGACTGTATTTATTCCTAAACAAGCTTGGTTTGAATATTTTTTAAATATTCTATAATAGGATCGGGTAACTTTTCTAGTCTGTGTGCATGATGTGAAAGTACTTTATATTTAACTTTATATAGTAAGGTGGGGTTTGTTTGGTATATACTTTTGTGGGACACTATACTCTAAGAAACATTTTAAAATTGGTTATGTTTACAAAAAAGCTCTACTAAAAGGCATCAAAAGATTTTAAAAACAACAAGTTTACACTTAAGAGTTTATTAAACAAATAGTGTTTCATGCACTAAGCAATGTTCATAAACTCAAATCCTTTAAAACACAATGGACAAAACTATTATAACTATTACTAATCATGACATAAATGATAAACTACCTTAAAAAATTAATTATGACTAAAACTTATTTATTATATTTAACTTTAATTATTAGTATTAGTGTTCTGTATAGTATTTGAAAAATCTAAATTTAAACTTTTTTTAGAGAATTAAGTTATTATGAAAAAAAAGAAAAATTTACACAATTCAGGGTTGCCACTCTTTGAGCCAAAAAATCTTCCCTGAGTGACCAAAAATTTCCCTGAGTAACCTTAAATTTCCCTGAGTTTCCCTGAGTATTTTTCAAATCTTAAAAAAAAAAATTTCTCTTCTAACACAAATTATTAATACCTCATTCTCATTTTTCTTCTTTAATAATAAAAGGAAGGTTGTATGTGTATGCTTCTGCATTAAATCTATGAAAAAAACTGTTTTCAAAAACTCAATCTTAAAAGTTTAAACCAATTGAAAATTAAAAACTAAATTTTTGCACAACAATAATGTGCAAGCTGCAGGACCCTGTGTTAATAAGTTGAGGTAGACCTGAAGCCTCTCTATCAAAGTCAACTTTTTTTGCAAGAGCAACGTTCACATTTGGTCCATCCATTGAAATTTGGATCAAATTTTTTAGGTTTAACTCTTGAATTTCAGTCAATAGGGCTTTTTTTAAATTATCTGCAGTACAGTGACCTAAAAATGCTGAAGTAAAATATTGACAGTGTACTTTTTTTTTCTTCATGCATCTCACCACCAAATCTAGTTGAGTTTTTTGCAAGACTTTATTGAAACACTCATCAAATGAAATGGAATAAAAAGACGAGCACAAAACTGTTTTTTTTAAGACATCTTTAAAAAAAGGGGCTATACCAAAGTTTGTTATATATGAATATTTGGTTCTATTCATGCAGAACTTTTTTGCAATTTTACTATCAGGAAACATGGTAGTGAATAAAGTGTTATTATTATTGCAAGAGTTTCCTAACCAGTTTTCTTTGGTACACTTGAGAGCCCAATAAATTTCAGCAGCTGTTAAAGAAGTTGCAGCTGATATACTAGTTGAACTATTAGCCCCACCAAAATAAGAAGTAATTGCATTATTTTTACTCTTAGAGGCTTTCAATTTAAGATGTTTTTTCGACATACTGTGCGATTTCAATGCCCTTATACCCATGTTGGATAAGGCCATTGGTGTATCATCACCACACCACTTACATTTAAACTTCTCTTTGTCTACATCTTCAAGTAACCAATCTTTGAAGTCTTCATGGTTAAGCCAACTTTTTTAAACAAGGTTTTAAACTGTACTTTACTCATAATATTTAAAAAAGCTTTTAAATTAAATCTGCAAAAAAGTTGTAAAGTATATTAAAACATTCACACTAAAAAATTAATTACCATTACTGCTACTACTTTTGAAATTATTATTCATAAACAAAAATTTAACCTCTATTTTTTTAACAAAAGTAATACAACACTAATCTGTATTCATTTTAATTTTTTTTACTGAAAACAAGTAGTTGTAAACAAATAACAAATAACTTTATTATTTAAAAAATAAGAACTAATAGTACAACATAGTGTTTTTTAAACTACATAAGTAACTAAAAATAAAAAGTTTATTAGAACTTTTCAATGAATAGTTAACAACAACTTTCATTTCTCTAAACTGTTTGATTTTACTTAAGTAAATATAAATTTAAAACTTAAAAAAACTACAATGTTAATACTAAGAATATTGAAGAACTAGCCGCAAGGCTAAAAAAATTCTAAATAACCACTTAAATAATAAAAATTACTACTTTTGAAAAAAATATTGAAACTGGATTAACTAAACCTCATTCTAGATCTAGAAAAAAAATTCCCTGAGATTTTCAAAAACTTCCCTGAAATTTAGAGAAAAAATCAAAACTTCCCTGAGTTTCCCTGAGTTAAAAGAAAAATTCCAAAATTCCCTGAGTTTCCCTGAGATTTTCTACAGTTTGAAAATTCCCTGAGATTCCCTGATTTCCCTGAGTTCCCTGAGTGTGTGGCAACCCTGACAATTGCATAAAAAGTGACAATAAGATTTAAACAACATATAAAATATAAAGCATGGTAGCAAACTATGAATTGGACTTCAGGTAAAAGTTGGCAATATTTCTGCATTTTCATGTAGATTTAAGTGATGTTATAATGTCATCAAAGCTTCAATTTATAATTTTTTCTAAGTAACATTTCAGTAAAATAGTTAGTTATCAAGCTTTGAGATAGTTATTTAATGCTAATGTATTCATTATAATGCTAGTTTTATGCATTTTCTCAACAACTAATTGTGAGTTCACTATGGTGGCAGTGATCGCATGATTGGATTGTTGGTGTGATTTTTTTGTTGTAGCTCCTGTGAACACTTACTTGGGGATTTGAGCTACATGATTTTCCATACTTTGTGGTTTTTAGTTTTGAGATTTTAGCCTTGTTAGTGTTCTCCAAATGGCGTGTCACCAAGGTTTTTTTTTATTTGTTTAAAAGATAGTATTTCTTTATTTTATTTTTGGATAGTTAAAGCTAAATACTAATGGGGCAGGTAAACTAACATATGATGTAACACACTCACTTTTCCCCAGAAAACGTTTATCATTGCAAGGGGTAGAGTTTGAGACTGATGTTTTTTACCATAAAAAAAATTATTTACAATATCTTTAAAAGTTTTGAATGCAATGCAACCTACAGTAGTTTTTTTTACAGAATCTAAACAAAATATAGCTATTACTTGTTCTACTAATTGTGCAAATTTAGCTTTATGTTCTTTAAAAAGGCAAATATGAATTTATATAATCTGTCAATGCAACACTATATCAGGGTTGCCACTCGTTTTTTCAAATTTTTTTCCAGGTTTTCAAATTTCTTCCAGGTTTTTAAATATAAACATTTCTGGGTCTATTTTTAGTTTTAAGTTAATTTATATAAAAGAAACTGTGTTAAATAGTAGAAAAACTTTTAAAAGAAGCTGTAAAGTTACTTTAAATGTGTTAAAAAAAAAAATTTTTTGATGATGACAAAACAATCTTATTTATATGTTGGTTTTTTCGTGCAAAAATTAAATTTTAGTACTTAAAATGTTAAAATCATTAAAAATTCCAGGTTATTTTTTCCTGAATTTTCCAATTCCAGGTTTTTCAAGGTTTCCAGGTAAAGTGCTATATGCAGTGACATGGTTTTAGAAATTGTTTATTTGACATTTACTAGCTTTAGATAACTTATACCTGTTATGGGTATTTTATAATTACAAAACATTCAACATTTTATAGGTTGTAAAATTGATTTTAAGGGAAAAGACGAAAATATTAAACTTAAGCTAACCAGTCACGACCACAACAAGTCACATAACAACTATGGTCAATGGATTGGACCTGGTTTAAAGAATAAGCTTTCAGTCCTTAAATCACACATAAATTGTTTTTTTTAGGTTTTGAGCTATAAAAAAATAAAACAAATAGAAACTTTACCTAAAACGAATTATAAAATTTAAAAGCAATACATTATTTTGTACAAAACAAAGTTATTGTTATAAACCTCGTGAGAAAATTTAATTTAATATTAATCAAAAAAAGACTTATAGTGTTGTTTAATTTAATTTATTAAAAAGTAGTCTTGAGCTTGACTTTTTACTCTTGTCATAGATTTTTCAACTTTAACTTAAAACTAAACCTTTGTTTTTATAACTTTTAAGATAAAAACATTTTTCTAAAAAAAAGCTCATAGTTATTTTAACTTAAATGTTCTAACTAAGTACATTGGATACAGAACATTTCATTTATGCCAGCTATATTACAAATATATTCAAAAGTTAAAATGTACTTTTTAAATACTATTACGACCTGTTTTTTATAAAGGTTGATATTATTAGCTTATTGACCGACAAAATATACTTAAAATATTTAGAACTAGGACTTGGTGCACAAAAAATCTTTTGGTTATCGAGTCGTTCACCTAGAATACCTTTTATCGTTTTTTCGAGGACCAGGACAGTTAATAAATTTTTAGTAACATAAAAATCCACATCCTAAAATCAAAACATGATAATTAATTACCAATGTTTTAAAAGCGGATTTAATAAACTTGCAAGTTTTAGCTCTTTTTTAAGTTATGCATTTAAAAAGAAAGCTTTTTTTTAGCTTAAGTGTTAAAATTTATTAACTAAAAAACTTTTTTAATAAGTTATAAAATAAGCAAGAACTATAGTATAAATTCAAAAACATTTAAATTATAACTTAAAGTGGTTTGGTCAAATTTTGGAATAACAAGACGTTTATTTAAGAGTTTTTATCATTGCATACATTAATTCAAACAGTCTTTTCATAGTTCTTTTTTGACCCGGGTACTTAAATTCTACTCTGAGCATCTGTTGTTTTTTTTTTTAATAAACTTCACTACTAAGCTAAGCTGTAATGTTTAAATTTTGCATTGCCGGTTTGAGACTATAGTGATACTATTTTCTTTCTATAATAACTTATATTTGTCTAGTGATTTTCTTTGCATAAATTTTTTTTGTTGTTTTTCAACCATTTAAAATAAACTAAAAAATATGTGTTTGTATTAAAACTTAGTATTTCAAAGGGCTTTTTTTTTTTTAATTACGGATTTTTATTACGATTGCAATAAATAATTATTAAAGTATCTAATTTTTAAATCAATAAGTTTTTGTAAAGTTTAATAAACACATTACTTTTAAATGTAATGTGTGAAGTGAATGACTAAACGCTCTTTGTGCATTGTTCAGTTAAGATTTAGTTTAGATTTTACAAGTTTTAGATCCGATTAGCTTTACTTATTTTAGGGGATTTTACAAAAGGTAAGCCAAAATTGTGAATGATGCATTTTTACAACCAGGTTAACACAATTAGAGTTACAACATTACAGTGAAGAATTTGGAGAGTTTCAATGCTTAAAAGTTTAAATAAGGTTTTTATGGCAGCCAAAGGAGAATTAATATTAAACATAAATTATTTAAGTAAAACATCTCTTACCGTTTTTTTTTAAATAGTTGTAAGAGCAAACATTTTTTAAAACCCAAATTAAAGTGATCCATATTTTTTTAAAATGATAAAGTACAAAGTTAATTGACCTTATACAATGATAAAATCTCCTATCAAAATACAACTATTTGGTGTAAGCTTTGGTGTAAATTGGCTCCACAGGCGTTCTTTCAAAATACATTACAATCAGCATGAGTGTAGCTTTAAGTCTAACAAATCCACCCAAACAACATTGTACAATAAAACAATCTAAATAAAATATCTCATGCAAAAAATAATACAATCCCAACAAAAAGAAGAAACATTCAAAAAGCAGAACCCTGAAAATTAGAAAGAATGACTATTATGAATTCCAACTTAAATTTAAATCCAACATAAATATTCTAAATTAAATTTAAGATCATAGCTCTCAGCCCTATGCCACATTTTTAAATTTTCTCCCTTTTTAAGTTTTTTTAATTGTGACATGGTTTTTGTTATTTTGATTTATTACTCTTAGTTGTATACAATTTAATTTAGTACAATTCTTGCTCTACATGTTTATAATTTTAATTAACATTGTCATAGCATTTTAAAAACAGTTAATTTAATTAACACTTACCTATTGTTTGAGTACTTATTACCTTTAACACTTAAAATTTTTAATATTGTTTATTATTACTAACTACTACCTATTATAAATCTATCTATATATGTAAAATACTTTAATCATTATTTATTAGTTTGTACCTGAAAACCTGCTCAGCACTAGCAGTGAAACTTAGTTTAGTTAATTAATTTTAGTGAACACTTATTGTTCTTATTAACCTTTTTTTCTGAAATGTTTTTTATTATGTTCTTTGTAATGATGAATTAGTAGATGACTTGGAAGTATTTATTTATATACTGCTTAAATAAAAATTAATTTCAAGTTTTTTTTAAACCATGATTAAATGGTCATACATTATTAAGTTTTAATTTCTTTTTTAACATTAATAATACAAAATTTATAAGCTTAAATTTTTTTATTTTATTTAACTTAAATTACATTATAAAAAAACAATTAAAAAATCAAAAAAACTAATATTTACTGAAGTTTATTAGGGTTACCAAAAAACATGGAGTATGAAAATTTAGACAAAATACAAGTAGAAAAACCGGTAATTTGAGAAATTTTTAAACTAACATATAAATTAAGAAAATTTGACCATATACCAAAAATCTACCTTATAGCATTTTTTTGTATTTATAGTTTTATTTATTATAAAAATCATTTTAGTAGCATTGAAATATCTTTTCAGTAGTATAATACAAATTAAGACAGTTTTTAAACTTAAACTTAATTTTATAATAAAAACTTGTACTTTGAAAATCTTTAAAAGAAATTTCAAAAATCCTTTTCTAAACCAGCTTCATTTATTGTTAATTTTTTTATTTAAATAGCACTACAGCATCTTTACAGTATACTTTTTAATAATAAACTCATTTATTTTACAACTTTATATTTTCAACAAAGTTTGTTTGAATAACTAAGTTTTGCTAAAAGACCTTGTCAGTGTTTAGAATAAACTAAAAATTTCTAAAAAAGTCAACAAAAGTAAATTTTCAATAAGTAATTAGTTAATATTATATTTTACATAATTATTTTTGGAATATCATTTATTATTAAACACATTTAAAGTAGTATCCTTATACCTTTAAATTTGAAAACAGGGAAGAAATTTATAAAAATCCAGTGGCCACGTCTAAATAATGTCATTACAAAATACAATAACTTGGGTTTTAAAAGTGTCAAAGCTCCTATTTAAATAACAAAGCTCATGAAATCACTAGAAAAACAATATTACAATAAAAATCACAAAATATTCTAACATTGAATTTACATAGAAAAACAAAAAACTTATAATTTAGTTGTAAAAACAATCAGTTGTAAGAAACTTAAAGAGTAGTATCAAGACAAGCTATCAATTTTGACAGCATAAATACTTTAATGCTAATAAAGAGTGTTTTTTTTTAATTAAGTTATAGTGTTAGTTTATGTTATTTTTATCTAATAATTTTGATATCTTTGATTAATTTTATGCTTATAATAGGGTTGCCCTAAAAACCTGGAAAAACTTTTAGTTTGACATTTTAGGCTAAAACAAATTTGGTTTTGAGAAGTTTAAAAAAAAAAGTGAATTTTGAACAAAAATCACTAAAAACTTGGAAATCTTGGAATTTTTAACATTTAAATGTAAAGTAATGAAGTTTCAATATGACAAAAAAAAATTATCATAAAGACAATTTTTTGGTTATCATAAATTATTTTTTCTAAAAACATATTCATAGTAGTTTTACAGTTTTTTATCAATTTTGTTATACTATTTAAAAAATTTTTTTACCTTAAACTTAATTTAAAACTAAATAAACCCACATACTTATATTCTTAACCTTGGAAGATATTTCTCAAAAATCTTAGGCTCTTTAACTCTTTTATAAATAAATTTGTTTAATATTGAATTTATCTTACACTGGTTTCTTCTTTGCTTTATGTTGCTTAATATAGTTGAGACAAAAATATATGTTTGAAGTTTCTCATTGTATATGCAGGGTTGCTAATCACTCAGGGTACTCAGGATATTTTGAAATTTTAGAAAATCCTAGGATGACTCAGGGTATTTTTAATTTGTTGTTTTTTAACAGATTTTATAAACATCTAAGGATAATTTTTTCAATATCTAGAATGAGATTTAGTTAATCCAGTTTCAATATTTTGCATTTTTATGTAACCAATTTTGTTCAAAAACATGATTGTCATTTAATTTGAAAAGCTTACTTAAAACTTTTTGACTTTACCACTAGTTCTTAAAAATAACATTTAGTTTCTATTTGAGTTTGAAATAAATATCTATCATGGTTTGAGTTTATTCATGCAAGTGAGTACTTAATGTGGTAAGATTTAAGATTGTCAATTAAAATGTAAAGGGAAAGATTCTAACTATTTTCTTTTGTATATAAAATTAACTAACATGGTTAGAATAAATTATCCACAAATTTTGCTTTTTAATTTCAGTTGTTTTAAACCAGAGTTTCCCAAACTTTTTTTAAGGCGCCCTTTTAAAGAAATTAAACAAGTTATAGCCCTCTCTGACAAGATTTCTCAAAAAACCAGTCTTAAATACACCTACAATTTTTTTTTGCTTTTCATTATCAACTCAAGAATATCTAGTGTAAGTTAAACATTTTGGTCCATGATTTTTTTGGCCCCTTAGATTTCTGAAACTTTACTACAATATCTAGTATTAGTTTCCAAACTACCCTTAAATACACCTAAGACTTTTATTTTGTTATTCATCATCAACACCTTCCTGTGGCCTCTTACTACTCACTCCACCCCCCTCTTCGCAGCTTATGGTTAGCTGATTAAAACTTTTAGCGTTGAATTTAAAAAAACAATATTTCTCATAAGTTTAGTGAACATCTAATGCAGATACATACACATACAACCTTCCTTTTAATTATTAAGAAGAAAAATAAACATGAGATATAAGTAAGGTACCAACACCAGAGGCAAGAATTTAAAAAAGTATTAAGAATGATTAAAGGCAGTTTTTTGACTAAATAGTGGAAACCATGTATGCAGTGAAGCTTTCTAGTTTTTGAAAACTTAAATACACAATAGCATTCTAAAATACAAATAAAAACTTAAGAAAATATAATTAAATTTTTTTAACTGGTAGAATATTTTTATGCATAATAGTGTTAAAACTAAGAACATATATTATGTTTTTTTAATTGTATATCTTAATTTATTCACTATTAAGAAGTAAAAAAAATTTACATAGTTAAGTGTAATCTATGGATACTAAAATAAAAAATGTCTTTTATTATAAGTATTTGATATCTTTTAATATTTAATCTAATATATCATAATAGAATATTAAACTTTTTTCAGTCAAAATTGTTACCATTTATAATCTTTAAATTAATACTACTTCATGAATATTAATGATAATATCTTAAGTTTAAGGGCACAGAGGGTACAGACAGTTTCTTTGAAAAAATTAACACTGACTCTTATATGAAAGCTGAAAACAAAAACTATAAGTCAGCTTTTAGAGAATACCCAATTTTAAATAACTTTTGAGATATAGTTTTTTATGTGAAATATTTCTGATATGAACATGGGCTGCTATTATTTTAATTATCAATTTACACCATAAGTTTATCTTAAATTTAAATGACATTATCCTTGCATTTTATTAAAATTACCTACTGTAATGTACAACGCTAAAAGTAATAAATGGTTTTATTTAAAACCACTGTAATTAAACTAAGAAATTATAATAAATGTATCATAATAAATAATAGAAAATGTATTAGCTTTATGACCTATAAGAAAAACTTTAAGGTTTACTTGAATATTATTTAAAAAGAATACACAACTAAGCTTTTTTTTTAATTCTTCTAATTTATTGTTTGATATTGAGTTAAGATTATACTTATAAAGTATGAAAATTGTTGTGTAAAAACTGTATTAGGAGATGGATTTTTAATAATATAGTATTTTTTTGACTTTTTATCTTAGTCCTCCATAAAGCTACTATTTGAGTCTTTGTCCCCTTATATCTGAAAAACTAATTTTAATTTTATGAAATGGTTAAAATAAACTGTTACCTTAGTTAATAATTTTTAACATTAGATCAACATGTAAATATAGTGTCTTACACCGTGTGTCATTAAAATAATTTATATAACAGCTAGGCAAAGTTATGAAACTGTTTATATATATTTGTTTAGAACTGAGCTTTATTGTACGTTCATATTTGATATCAAAAACATATAAATAATCTCTAAACTCTGCTTGAGATTTTAAAAACTAAAAACTTCGAATTTTGTGAAATGTTATAATAATAAAATCTTGACAATAACAGAAAACTACATATAGTAAGTATTTTAAATTTATTCTTTTTAAGTTTTGTATTTTTCTTAAAGCTAGTAGTACTTGTTAAATATAGAAATAATTGTTCAAATTATTTATCAAATAAAAACAGGTTATTTTTTTAAAACATATTAAACATGGGTAGATCAACACCTGACAAAAGAGATATTTACTATCGCCAAGCAAAAGAAAAGGGGTATAGAGCTAGAAGTGCCTTTAAACTTCTCCATTTAGATGAAGAGTTTTCTTTATTTAATGAACAAACAAAAAAAGTTGTTGATTTGTGTGCAGCACCTGGTAGTTGGAGCCAGGTTCTTTCTCAGAAACTTAGGTTAGTTATTATATTAGACACTGAACAAAACTTGGAAGTTTTTTCTTATATACTTTGAATAAACTAGGTTTCAGTTTTGTATGTCAAAAGAACTTCTAAAAATAACTTGTCAAAATTTAAAAAAAGTTGTTAATCATTTTGATAAAATTTTACACCTTTGGAAGCTATGAATTTCGAAATGTTATAATTATAGTTTCAAAATACGACTTTGAATAAGAGTATAAGACTTAAATATTTTGCATATATAATAAAGATTTAATAATTTTAAGGTATACCCAATGTATTATAACTACAAACTGGTAATATTATTCAAACTTAATTAAAAACTTAGCTTTAAGGTTTGAGATAGTTTTGTTACACTAGTTTACTAAAACTTTTACTTAAGCTGGTACCCTTGAAAACATTTGACTAGTTAATACTTTTGTTTACATCACAATTCAAATTTGCACAACTCAAATTCCGACAATTCAAATTCTTAAAAAATATTTAAAAGACTATATCCCAAAAATTTTTATAAATTTGAAAAAATAAAAAGTATGTACGTAGATCTAATTTGAATTTACAAGCCATTTTTTTCTCTTTTGCAAAATCTTAAATATATTTGTAAGATATTTTAAAATTACTAAAAATAACTATTTTTTTTTACTTTTTATAAGCCATATCTCAAAAACTATTTAATTTTATGAAAAAAGAAAAAAATAGAATGCAGATATTTAAAGGACTTGTACATGTATTTTTTATATTTGATAAATATACATTACTTTTTTAGTTGTGGCCCTTTCAATTTTCTTTTAGGAATTTGAATAGTCGTGCACCCAATACTTTTATGAAAACAAAACTTGTCTTATTATTTAAGATTATAAATTATTATTTTTTGACTCAGGAACTGTTATGAAAAGCTAATTGTAAGATTACCAAGAAACTTGTTGCATATACTTTTTTTAAGTTGTTTTTTCTATTTACTTTTTGTACCAAAACTACTGTAAAATAAAAGGTTTGCCACTAACTTAGCCTAACTTGAAATTTTATAAAAAACTCTCGCTAAATAACTTAGACTAGTTTACTTATTATTTTTGTTAGACACATGCTTGTTTAAAACTTTTTCAAAACTATGGCTAGTTTTAAATTTTTTTTTCTAAAATGAAAGACTGGTTAAAGTGACTTTAAGACATATATAAAAACAAGTTTGTTATAATTCATAAAGAAAGTTTTTTCTTGTTTGTATTTTTGGATTTAATCTTGATTAAAAGTATAAACTTTATACCTTGATTTTTTTTTCAAATTAACCCAGGCTAGCAGGTAACTAAAACTACTTTTGGTGACTCAAAAGGTCTTATTAGCAAAATAAACAGATAAAAAAATATTTAAATTTTTTAAGGGGAAATAAAGATGATGATGAAGTAAAAATTGTAGCAGTTGACTTGCAAGCAATGGCCCCAATACCTGGTATTATACAGCTTCAAGGAGATATTACAAAGGTTTTTATTTATATTTAAATTATACTGTTGTAATTGAGTAGTTTCACTTTAACAAAGATTATTAACAAAATTTAAGTTTTAAACTTTTGCAGTAAATTTATTATTGATTTTATTAGAATAAGTAAATATACTACCAAACTGTTTATAGGTATCAACTGCAGAGCAAATAGTATCTCATTTCAGCGGAGAACTTGCAGATTTAGTTGTTTGTGATGGTGCTCCTGATGGTTAGGATTTTTTTAATCTCTAATAAATTAAGTTTATAGCCTAGTGTTTATTTTCAATATAATTTAGTTACTGGACTCCACGACATTGATGAATACATCCAAGCACAACTTCTGCTTGCTGTAAGTTTTTATCCTAATACTACTATTGTTCAATGTTCATGAATAATTTTTTTTGAGTAACCTTATAAAATCAAGATAAAAATCATTTGGTCTTTAGTTAAGTCGAACACAAGTTTTGACAAAACATTAAACACATTTTAAGCCAGAGTATTTAAAGATTTGATAAAAATTTTGTTAATAACATTATAACTACGTATTTAAGTATAGGATGCTTGATTTTAATTTTGAAAAATTACTAATCAAAATTTTTAGACATGATATAAAGGGCTGTGCATACTTTTAAAGAAGTTAATTAACTATCAGCTTGTTTTAAATTTCAACAGGCTCTTAATATAACAACGCATGTTTTGAAACGAGGTGGAACCTTTGTAGCTAAAATATTCAGAGGTAAATTTTAAGTGACTAGTTTATAAAGTAGTTTGATAATTATATTTTACGTACATATGTATGGTATAAAATGTTACAGATCCTTATTAATTTTATTTTCTGAATTAAAGTTTAATATTAAAGTAACAATTGAAAAAAATGTCCTTTAATATCATATTACAAATTTTCAAAACATTTAAAACATTAAAACTATATTTTTAATCTGTATTAAATTAAATATTATTTATTGATCGAAATTATGAAACTTTTATTTTATATTAAACTTTAGCTTGACTAAAACATATATGTAGACACATAAAACTATTACATTTGAAAAAAAAATAACGTATTTGTATAACAATATTTCTATTTTATTAACAATTTTTAACAAAACAATTTTTATAACCAAAGAACTTCTACAAGTTAAAACTAAAAATAGGGTTTTAAAGATTTCTTTAAAATAAATTAGTAAAATAAATTAGTATTCTAATAAAATCGAAATATTTCCATTGCAGGGAAAAATGTTAGCTTGCTTTATGATCAGCTGAATATTTTCTTTAAAAGAGTAACTTGCGCCAAACCAAGAAGTTCCAGAAATTCCAGCATTGGTTTGTTCTAATTACAATTTGTTGTAGTATTAATTAAAAGTTAAAATGTAATTAGTTCTACAATTTTATTTCTATACGTTGAAAACTTTTCTGAAGCCAAAACCTTTTCAGAAATAACATGTTAGAAAATTTAATTTATTTTGTAAGTTTTTATATACTTGGTAGTACAACACAAATTATTCATTACTTTTTATTATGTTCTTTGTGATAAATTTTACTTTTAGTTCAAGTTGAAAAAAAAAATACTTATCCTATTTATATAAAAATAACAATATATTTAGCAAATAAAAATTTAAATGTGTTTCTGATTTTATAACAATGACGACTTTTAAAATGACATTTTTAAATAGTTTAATCAGACTAATAGCTTCTATAACTTTAAAATATTACATATTACTAAACATTAATTGAGGTAAGTATTTTAAAATATTATTAGGTAGCCAAAAAATTGCCAAAGCTGTAGTAAATTTAGAAATATCGTAAAGATTTATCTATCATGTTATTAATATTGGCTATTTTAATCTATGTTTTCTCGTACAAAAATATAACCTCAGCAAAACTTTTAAACTTAAGCTGCACTTAGTAAGTATGATAAAAACACCTTATAAACAAACTGCAATTTTGAGAGATTAAAAGTAACTAAAATTCACATGACAGAAGCGTTTGTGGTGTGCGAGGACTACCAGCCGCCGGAGGGCTACGTGCCGAACATGCACAACCCCCTGCTCGACAAACCGTACAACGAGGACAACCAGCTGACGGGGGTCAACCGGGTCATCGTGCCCTTCCTCGCCTGCGGAGACTTGTCGGGCTTCGACGCGGACAGGACTTATCCGCTGCAGGTTTGTTTGCATAAAATTTATAAAAGTAAATAAACAATACTACTGATGATAGTAGAAAAGTGTTTCAGTAAACTACGTAAACGTGTTAAAAACACAATAGAAATTATCAAGTTTATTCACAACGAACAGCTGGACACTGCAGAGAAGTACGAGTACAAGCCTCCGGTGCAGTCTCCCATCAACCCGCCCTACAAGATGGCGTGCAAGCTGAAAGCCGACATGAAGCTGCAGCAGGAAATGTCATAATCCCATTTCTTTCTCCATGACCCGCCTGAGCATTCCCTGGTGAGAATGCTCCTCGTCTTGCGGCGAATCGGTTTCCTCGCACCCGATCACCAGGCATCCGGGGTTGTCGTTTAAAACTTCTTTGAATTGCTGCGACAGCGGTGTGCCTTGCAGTTTGCTGCGAACACCATCGTTTGCTGAGTCTACTGATTCTCCGTCACTTTTCACCGCTATTTTTTCAATCTTTATTATAACTTCAGTGCTGTTCCGATTATATATTAGAGCCTTTTCTAAGCACTTAGTAAGTATGCGTTCTTCTTTGACTGACCTAAAATTTTTGAAATTAGTTGATTTTATAAAGTTGATAGAAAAATTGGTTTAATATTAGAGTTTTTTTCTCTGACTAAGCACAATAACTTTTGGTGTCAATTTGTTGTTTAAACGTATTTAGGAAATTTTTATCAATAAAACTTTAAATTTTCAAAAATGGGTTGTTTATATAAAATACATCTATCATATATCTAAACACACGTAGTATAACTAACTGCTTAAAATTAAAGCACGTTTAAAAACAAAATAAGTATACATATATTGAAACTTGTAGCAAAACTCCTAGTGCAAAATAAACAAATTTGAGTATTTAAATAGAAGAAATCAAATATAAATGTTTCATAAAAGTTTTGAATAAATATGTGCAACATTGGTTAATTGACTAAAGCATTCTGATTTTTTTTACTAGTATTTACCAGTTGTATACTAAGAAACAACGTAAACCAAACTGTCATGTAAAACACGAGCATAAAGTTAATTTTATAGGCAAATTTATAAATTTTTCAAAAAACATAAATCTTTAATGTTAATTATTTTCCTTATCTTAAAAGCTATCTAAAATATATTTTTTTTTATTTTAGAGAACGCACCTTTGTCTTTAATTAAAAAAAAAATTGGTTTGGGGTTTGAATTATTTCATGGGGTCCCTCAAAAAATAAAGGTTTTTTTTATTTTCATTATCATGGTATTAAATCCAAAAATAATTTTTTTTTTTCTTTTTCCTTTAGTTTGCATGTTATTTAAACTGTTAGATGTTTATTTTATAAATAATGTTAATATCTTTTACGATTTGGCCCCAAAGCAAAATGATATATATTTCACTATCATTTGCCTTGGCCATTTCCTAGATAAAAAATTAATAAAAGGAAAAAAAAAATAATAATGTGAATTACAACAAATTATTTTAGTTTAATTAAATTTGTTGTAATTCACATTCTTAAATCAAGGAAATAGCCAAGGCAAATGATAGTGTAATATACATCATTTTGCTTTGGGGCTAAATTGTAAAAGATATTAACATTATTTATAAAATAAACATCTAACAGTTTAAATAACATGCAAACTAAGAGAAAAAGAAAAAAAAAAAAAAATATTTTTGGATTTAATACCATAATAATGAAAAAAAAAAAAACTTTATTTTTGGAGTGACCCCATGAAATAATTCAAACCCCAAACCAATTTTTTTTTTAAATTAAAGACAAAGGTGCGTTCTCTAAAATAAAAATAAAATTTTTAGATAGCTTTTAAGATAAGGAAAATAATTGACATTAAAGTTTTATGTTTTTTGAAAAATTTATAAACTTGCCTATAAAATTAACTTTATGCTCGTATGTAAAACTGTAACTGCAATTTAAAAAATATTTATGTTAGCTTACTTGAATTATTTTTATGTATAAAAAATTTGACTTTAAAAGTTACTTTTTATCTAAACCTTTAACAAAGCAATTGTGTTATTATCAAGTTTAAATTTAACAAGTATCTAGATAAGCAATAAAAAAAATCATCATAGATTTATATCTAACTAATATTTTAAAAAAGTATTTTTACTTTATTTTATTACTACTATAGATCTAAAAGCAACCATCGTTTCAAAAATCTTAACAATTGTTTTTAGTTTGTAAAATTTATTGTTCATGCCTACGTAGTTTTATTTAATTGCTTCTTATGAGTTTTATTTATACAAAAAGACGCTATAAGTCAAATACAGAAGTACTTTATAAACAGTTGTATTTACTTTTTGTTAGTGAATATACGATCTTTGAAAACTTTAATAGAGTTTTTTTTTATACCAGTTAGTGGAAAGTAGTTTGAGACAAAACAGTATTCAGTCAAATGAAAAGCAGAAAATTTAAGCAATATATTTTTTGTTTAAAAATTAAAAGCTGCTTTCTTAACAAAACCATGAAGCTTACCTTGTAGTAACGAAAACATTCAAGCGATTCACAGAAATAACATCAACTTCAATAACAGTTGAGTAAAAACAACCGGGCGCCAGTTTAATAAAACATTTCATATTCTGCTCCCACTTGAAATCCATTTTTTCAATTTGA
This sequence comes from Thalia democratica, assembly GCF_965202585.1. Lineage (NCBI taxonomy): Eukaryota > Metazoa > Chordata > Thaliacea > Salpida > Salpidae > Thalia > Thalia democratica. The sequence continues at coordinate 19,716,410 of NC_139173.1, read as the reverse complement.
TTCTAAAAAAAGAAGTTCTCGTTGTATTAAACAATTAATAGCTTTATAATATTAAATCATAAAAACAATAAATTTTGATTTACCTAAGCCTTTAATAAACTTAATTTCAATCTAAGTAACTTCGTGTTTAAGAAAAAACTTTTAAAAATCTGAAGTAATTACAAATTTTATAAAACTAGTTTAAAAAAATCCAAAATTATACACCACATTGAGGAGATAAATATCTTGCAAAAATTCTGCATTAGAAAAAATTACAATTGCTAGTAGGAAGACTAGCTTAAAAAAATAAATAAACTGCTTAGTTCCTGCTCTCACTTTAAAACTTGGAATGTAATAATAAAATTAATGTTGTGACTGTCAGTATTTGTCTAAGTTAATTTTTAAAACTAATAGTGAAAACTACTTAAAACAACTTAATAATTTTCAAAATCTGCAAAGTTTTAATAACATTATTAAAAATTAATGCAAACTGTTTTCTCGTAATTCTTTTCTAATACAAAGTTTAGTTTAAAGAATAGTTTATCAAAAGTGCTATAGGTAACTATTTTTTGTATCAATGATCATTCGCAATTTTTATAGACCTTAGTTTTTTCATTAACTTAATTTAAAAAACTTAAATCTAAATTTATAACTAGTATTTTCAACCTTTGTGTAGTTTTTAATTTACTGTACTTGTTATTTATTTTTCTATAAGAGGTTTTTTTACTACTTTTTAATAGTTTGTAAATTTAAGTTATGTATACTTACTTTAAACATGTGGTTAACGTGGTATATATTTGATGACACATTTAACATGAAATTATGCTCGTTTTTTGTTAGTATCGAGCTCCAATACTCCACTTTGCATGCAACTGAATCTAAATTTGTTAAAAAAAGTATTTATTAAATTTCTAGTTGAAGAAAGGACTTTAAAACATTTAGGTAATAAAAAGTGTTTATAAACCTAATAAAATCATACAAAAGAAAGTTCGTAATTCTTTCAAAATTGTAGAAAAACTTTTGTTTTCACTCACTAACAGGGTTGCCACACAAAGAATTAAAATACATCCTGAGTTACATCAAACAGGACAGAGTTTATGTGAATAGGCAGCTAAAGCAAAACGCTGAAAAATACTTTCATCAAAATTGAATACTTAAAACTATCATTATGAAAATTAAAATAACAAGTACCTAGCAGTAAACAGGGTTGCCGAATGTTTTCGGAAAATTTTCTTCAGGTTTTCTAAGTTTCTTCCAGGTTTTTGAAGTTTCACGTTTTGTGGTCTAATTTTAGTTAAAAATTAAGTTTAAGGTAAAAAACTGCCTTAAATATTATAATGAAATTGAAAAGATAATTTAAAATTTCTTTAAATATCTTTTTTAATAAAAAAAAACTTGACGATGACAAATTTTTTTATCTATACGATAGATTTTTTGAGTCAAATCGAAAGTTTACTATTAAACAAGTAAAAATTGTTTAAAGTTCTAGGTTTTTTATTGACTCTTATTAAAAATTCCAGGTTTTTTTTTAATTTCTGAAATTCCTGGTTTTTTGGCAATAACAGACTTAAGAAAAATAATTTAAAGTCATTAAAAGTAGCCCAAGATTTAAGTAAGACACCTGTAAAACACTTCTGCCTTAGTGCATTGTATAGCAACCCTTTACTATTTATGTTCACAATTTAAGGATATATACAACAAAGGTTAAAATAGTATTTATCTTTGGTTTAGGTGGATTATTAATAAACTAAATTGTTTTTTAATATAAATTAATCTTATTTAAGCACATTTTAACTCAAATATTTTTAATGTTTTATTTTTTAATAATTTTTTCGATATAAAAGTAGAAATATGGAGAGCTTTATAAGTCCCATATGGAAAGAGCAGCAAAAATATGACTTTTTCATTTAAAGTATATCTTCTCTAACAGATATAAAGCAAAAAATTTTGCATATTTTTTTAATTTTTATTGTGGATAAGCCTTTTGTAGATTTAATTTTAACTTAAATATATTTTTTTTATAATTACATGTTTATTTTAACTGTTGTACTTTTTTAATTAAAGGTGCACATCGTTTTTTTCATCATGCAAGAAGCATTTCAAATAAAATTTTAGGTCCCTAGTTTAGAGTCTTAAAAGATATAATTTTATTTATTCCATAAAAATCAAAAAATGGGCAAGAAAATAGTTTTCTTCCATTTCCAAGTGTTTTGTATTATTTGTCTTATATTTGAAGCGTTTAATAAAAAGTTATTCTAAACTTATGTAAAAATACATAATTTATCACCCTATGCCATCAAAATACAGCAATTTTCAAAAATTGTTTTTATTAATATTAAAAAAAAATTCATCAAGTAGCCTTAAGCTTTAAAAACATTTAAACAAGGTATTTTACCCTTTGCAAAAATTTTCCCTCCTAGATAAAGTTTTGCACTTTATCAACATAACAAAATATATATTTTAAAATTTAAAAAAAAATCAGATTTAATTGATCCAAAATATTTATTAACGTACATATGTCTTAAAAAGTGTAGTTTAAAATGTTAGAATAAAGAAATATGTACTTATAAATCTCAGAAAAGGCTACTTGTTGCAAAACTATTTTTTAGCCTGTTAAATATTTAATCTATCTATAAGCAGTTCAAATGTCAACCGAGTTATATTTATATATCTTAAATGACCTGTTGGTTAACTATTTTATGAAGACACTAACCTTCCGTGTTTTTCGTTTCATACTTACTTAAATCCATGTTAAACTTTCCTAGATTAAAATAGAATGCTTCACCGTTATGAGACCAAGCAACCAATGTAACATCGCAATCAAGTAGCACATCATCTTGCATCTGAATATTTGCACTGATTACTACTTCATCGTTGTTTTGTACTGAGGATGGTTCCAAATCGCTAATATTAGCAGAACTTTGAGAATTACACGAGTTTAATCGTTTAATCAACTCTTTTGAATTAAAACATTTGCAATGAACATTTATTTGGTTCGTCGACTTGTTAAATTTTTTTCTTGAGGCAGAAGATGGGTTAGCTATCACCGCAAATTTTTTAAAGTTTCTAAAAAAACATAAACTTTTAAACTAGATTAAATTTGAAATATTATTAAGCAAATTCAAGTAAATATGGATTTAGTTTGTAGATTTCGCATCTAGTTTTAGAAGTTCTGTTAAATATTGTTTAAATACAGAATTTTGATGTTGAATTTAGTTTCATTTCTTTAAAAAAGGGATTGAAAAATAACTATACAATTAATTTATATATTTAACTCATTATAATATAATTAAAGATACATTTAACTAATAATAAGCTTATTTTAGTTTAAAAACCTTTTGTAGAAATAATTGATCAATCATCTCACTTAAGTACATATTAAACTTCATGAAAATTATTTTATAGTACGTAAACTTATAAGTATACTTGGTTAACATTAAGAGTATTTGTTAATTGAAGTTGTTATTGAATTTTATCATTTTAATATTACCAAACTCCTTTAAGAAATTACCATATTAACTATAAAAACAGAATATTTAGTATTAAAACACACTTAAAAAATTTAAATTAGGTAAAAAATATCAATATTTAACAAAACCAATAAACTAAATTCAAGTTGTAGTTTTTAGGTAATTAATCTTTATTTATTGAAAAATTGTTTATAACAGTATATCTTGATTGTTGCCAAAGGTTTTTTGTAAATTTCTTCCAGGATATCAAAAAAAGTATTTTGAACTATCTTTAGTATAAATTAAGGTAAAAAAAATGTTCTAAATAGTATAACAACGATGAAAAGATACTTTAAATGTGTTTTTTAACATAAGTTTTTTTAATGATACAAAAAATGTTTTGTTATTGTGATAGATTTTTAGTATCTTATTGAAATTTTGTTACTTTAAATGTAAAATAAGTTCAGAATTCCATATTTTTTAGTAACTTTTGTTCGAAAAATCAGATTTTTATTTTCAAAATTTCTCAAATTCTAGGTTTTTTACCTAAATTGTCAAACTTCAGGTTTTCAAAGTGTTCCAGGTTTTGTAGCAACTCTGTTGATATAAATTATGTATGTTAAACTTTTGTGCTAGATCAAAAAATATTTATTTTATTTATGTTTACATACTTAAAAAGTAAACTAACTAAGACTGTTTTTTTTAAGTAAATTTTTAAAACATATTCAATAAAAAAAAAACTTAAAAATTAGATGATTTGGTACTTTTCGCTAACTGTTTTTAGGTCTTTTTCCTACAGATGCTTAAAAACTAACATTGATGAGCAGTTCTTCAGTTGGAAACCAATAATGAAATCACAATCAAGAGGAAATTCCCATTTATTCAGCAACTTAAACACGAGTTTCTCTTTTGGAAACATTTCTTTTGAGTTAATTTTATTACCAGAATATAAATCGACCATTCTCAGCTCTGTTAATTTGTATATAAAAAATAAATGTATAATTTTCGAGTTCATTAAAATGAATTAAACATTAGATTAAAAATTTTCTATCATTTATGACTAATACTGGTTTAAATAAATATCATGGTGAATATATAAATTATTTTAATAAAATAAATAAGTATATATTTGTAATAAATATTTATGTAACAACCAAATTTATTTGAAAGACTTGCACACACACACTTAAGGAAAAATGTACTTAAAAGAGTATTTATAAACTAATATATCTTTAAGCAAACAAATATTGTTGTATAAATAACTTGGTTAGTTACACAGCTTATAACAATTTAAAATATCTTTTAGCACTAGAAAAATCATTTGATACAGCAGCGGGCAAGTTTTATATTCGGTAGGCCAGACAAACCAAAAAAAAATTAGCGTGTAAAATTGTTTAAAAAAGTATTTTTGGCCTGGTAATTAAAAAAAAACGTAGTATGAATAAATAACTCATTAAAGCATTATTGTAATGAAATTTTTATCTAATAAGCAGTACATACAATGAAGATCTAATTAAGAGCACATTTGAAAGTAAATGTTATAAAAAAGCTCAATTTTAATTGCTTTGCACACCTCATTTTTTATGTATAAAGTACTCCGCGGACTAGACATTATTGTTGGCGGGGAATTCCCAGCTTTACTTTAAAATATCACCTTATTTCAAAGATTGTTAATTAAAAAAATGTCCTAGTTTTTACATAATTAAAATTAGAAAAATTCCAAATAGTTTAGTTTGGATAAAAATCTATCACGAAAGTTTAGTGTACTTATTTTGAAAAAATACAAGTTATTCGAAAATTTCAAACCGGATTTTGTATTTTCTTCACAACTTATACTTGTTAAATTAACGTCTTCTTCAATTTTATAAATATTCTTTTTACTTTCGATTCTTGCTTTTGTTTCTTCAACAAAATCATTTATTTGTTTTAGTCTGGCTCTATAGCAACAAATTTTAATTAAAAATTTTAATATAATTTTAATACTTTCATATGGTGAAGAGTTAAAAAGAAAATCTACTCATTTTAAACCAAGCAAATAGTAAAATGTTTGCTGTATAAAAGTTTGTTTATACTTAGGAAAAAAAGTATAGGGAAAGTGCAAACCTTTTATCCATTAGTAGGCACTTTTGTTTATCATGCGAACTTTGCAGGGCAGTTTTTATTAAAGTATTTTCTTTAGAAGTATCTTTTTTGTCATCATCATAGTCATCTAAACTCAATGAATAATCATCGAACGTATTTGTCACTGCTGTAAGTTGTTTTGTTCAGATAAAAAAAAAACATGATGAATTCAAAATTTACCTCAGTAGTTACCAATGACAATGTTTATATGAAATAAACTAAAACATTTAATTACTAACAATTTTTTTGAAAGAAATAAAATCAGTAAAATGATCTATTGTAATAACAAATGCTGTATATGTTTTTTTAAAGAGTAATATAAAAATTATGTCGGATATATGAGCAAATGAATATTTTGCACGAACAATTATATCTATATTAATTACCTTAAACTTTTAATCTTAATTTTAAAAAGATATTCTGTGCACTTATTAGCAGGGTTTCCACAGATCAAGCTGAGAAAAATTTCTTGACTTTTTACAAAAACTTTCCTTGCTTTTCTAAATCAAACTCTTAATATAAACTTATTCTAAAACAAAAAATCAAAAACTTGAAACTATATACAGATTTCAATCTAATTTCAATCTAAATCACTTAAGTACATATTAAACTTCATGAAAATTATTTTATAGTACGTAAACTTATAAGTATACTTGGTTAACATTAAGAGTATTTGTTAATTGAAGTTGTTATTGAATTTTATCATTTTAATATTACCAAACTCCTTTAAGAAATTACCATATTAACTATAAAAACAGAATATTTAGTATTAAAACACACTTAAAAAATTTAAATTAGGTAAAAAATATCAATATTTAACAAAACCAATAAACTAAATTCAAGTTGTAGTTTTTAGGTAATTAATCTTTATTTATTGAAAAATTGTTTATAACAGTATATCTTGATTGTTGCCAAAGGTTTTTTGTAAATTTCTTCCAGGATATCAAAAAAAGTATTTTGAACTATCTTTAGTATAAATTAAGGTAAAAAAAATGTTCTAAATAGTATAACAACGATGAAAAGATACTTTAAATGTGTTTTTTAACATAAGTTTTTTTAATGATACAAAAAATGTTTTGTTATTGTGATAGATTTTTAGTATCTTATTGAAATTTTGTTACTTTAAATGTAAAATAAGTTCAGAATTCCATATTTTTTAGTAACTTTTGTTCGAAAAATCAGATTTTTATTTTCAAAATTTCTCAAATTCTAGGTTTTTTACCTAAATTGTCAAACTTCAGGTTTTCAAAGTGTTCCAGGTTTTGTAGCAACTCTGTTGATATAAATTATGTATGTTAAACTTTTGTGCTAGATCAAAAAATATTTATTTTATTTATGTTTACATACTTAAAAAGTAAACTAACTAAGACTGTTTTTTTTAAGTAAATTTTTAAAACATATTCAATAAAAAAAAAACTTAAAAATTAGATGATTTGGTACTTTTCGCTAACTGTTTTTAGGTCTTTTTCCTACAGATGCTTAAAAACTAACATTGATGAGCAGTTCTTCAGTTGGAAACCAATAATGAAATCACAATCAAGAGGAAATTCCCATTTATTCAGCAACTTAAACACGAGTTTCTCTTTTGGAAACATTTCTTTTGAGTTAATTTTATTACCAGAATATAAATCGACCATTCTCAGCTCTGTTAATTTGTATATAAAAAATAAATGTATAATTTTCGAGTTCATTAAAATGAATTAAACATTAGATTAAAAATTTTCTATCATTTATGACTAATACTGGTTTAAATAAATATCATGGTGAATATATAAATTATTTTAATAAAATAAATAAGTATATATTTGTAATAAATATTTATGTAACAACCAAATTTATTTGAAAGACTTGCACACACACACTTAAGGAAAAATGTACTTAAAAGAGTATTTATAAACTAATATATCTTTAAGCAAACAAATATTGTTGTATAAATAACTTGGTTAGTTACACAGCTTATAACAATTTAAAATATCTTTTAGCACTAGAAAAATCATTTGATACAGCAGCGGGCAAGTTTTATATTCGGTAGGCCAGACAAACCAAAAAAAAATTAGCGTGTAAAATTGTTTAAAAAAGTATTTTTGGCCTGGTAATTAAAAAAAAACGTAGTATGAATAAATAACTCATTAAAGCATTATTGTAATGAAATTTTTATCTAATAAGCAGTACATACAATGAAGATCTAATTAAGAGCACATTTGAAAGTAAATGTTATAAAAAAGCTCAATTTTAATTGCTTTGCACACCTCATTTTTTATGTATAAAGTACTCCGCGGACTAGACATTATTGTTGGCGGGGAATTCCCAGCTTTACTTTAAAATATCACCTTATTTCAAAGATTGTTAATTAAAAAAATGTCCTAGTTTTTACATAATTAAAATTAGAAAAATTCCAAATAGTTTAGTTTGGATAAAAATCTATCACGAAAGTTTAGTGTACTTATTTTGAAAAAATACAAGTTATTCGAAAATTTCAAACCGGATTTTGTATTTTCTTCACAACTTATACTTGTTAAATTAACGTCTTCTTCAATTTTATAAATATTCTTTTTACTTTCGATTCTTGCTTTTGTTTCTTCAACAAAATCATTTATTTGTTTTAGTCTGGCTCTATAGCAACAAATTTTAATTAAAAATTTTAATATAATTTTAATACTTTCATATGGTGAAGAGTTAAAAAGAAAATCTACTCATTTTAAACCAAGCAAATAGTAAAATGTTTGCTGTATAAAAGTTTGTTTATACTTAGGAAAAAAAGTATAGGGAAAGTGCAAACCTTTTATCCATTAGTAGGCACTTTTGTTTATCATGCGAACTTTGCAGGGCAGTTTTTATTAAAGTATTTTCTTTAGAAGTATCTTTTTTGTCATCATCATAGTCATCTAAACTCAATGAATAATCATCGAACGTATTTGTCACTGCTGTAAGTTGTTTTGTTCAGATAAAAAAAAAACATGATGAATTCAAAATTTACCTCAGTAGTTACCAATGACAATGTTTATATGAAATAAACTAAAACATTTAATTACTAACAATTTTTTTGAAAGAAATAAAATCAGTAAAATGATCTATTGTAATAACAAATGCTGTATATGTTTTTTTAAAGAGTAATATAAAAATTATGTCGGATATATGAGCAAATGAATATTTTGCACGAACAATTATATCTATATTAATTACCTTAAACTTTTAATCTTAATTTTAAAAAGATATTCTGTGCACTTATTAGCAGGGTTTCCACAGATCAAGCTGAGAAAAATTTCTTGACTTTTTACAAAAACTTTCCTTGCTTTTCTAAATCAAACTCTTAATATAAACTTATTCTAAAACAAAAAATCAAAAACTTGAAACTATATACAGATTTCAATCTAATTTCTATACAGGTTAAAACAACAGTTGTTTACATTTGTTAAAAGAAAATTTTTTCATTTTTATAAATTTCATTATAGTTTTTTGCAGGATATTTTATAAATTTTTACCAGATGAAGGCATTGTGAATCAAGTAATTTTGTAAATTTCTGGGAAAATTTTGATATATTAGTCTGACTTTAATAGATTTTTAATTAATTTTTTACCATTAAAGTGCCATTGAAAATTAAGTAATTTTGTAAATTTGAACTATCAAAATTAGACATATTTTTTCAAATTTTGTCAAATTTCCTGACTTTTCCTGACATTTTTTGTAAAACCAACATTTTTCCTGATTTTTCCTGACTTTTGTCATGTTTTTTAGTTTTTCCTGACCTTGTGGCAGCCTGTATTAGGCATAAAAAAATATTATTTAACTAGGCTTCAAATTTCTGCTCAAAGTATGTAATAAAAAATTAAAAAAAAAATTGTTTTAAAGTAGTAGTTCTTGAACTAAACTTTGTTTAAAGTATATAAACCTTAGATTTATTTTATGCTTTTAGTATTTATTATCATGATAGCTTTTTTTAATATGAAGTGCCTAAAAATTTACTATTTTTAATATTTTTATTACATCTACTTATTATTAAAGGCCTGTACAAATAGTTTCTTAAAATAACTTAAGTGGTATTTTGATAAATTTAAAACAACACCAACTTGCAAAAGTTATTTTATAAGTAATTACACAATTTAATAAACTATTAGTCTTATTTAATTTAGGATTTTGGTTGTAAACTACTATAAAACTTTGAACTTTTTGTTTAATTTTAGACTATAAAATTCTTGCAAGCAAAATATTTTTCTGACTAACAATAAACAGATTGTTTTGTAACGCTGAGCTCCATAAATTTTATTAAGCTATATTTATATAAATTGGAATCAAATTAAAAATAAAAGCTTTGAATAAAAATATTCGAGAGTTTTCAATATCACTTTATACTAGTTTTTCTACCTAGTCTACTTGTTTTTTGGTTTATCTAATAGTAGTTTGTTTGATAACGAAATTTTGTTATAATTGCAATCAAATAGACATGTAGGTTAGTAAAAATGACTAAACAAAAGCAATGTATAGTTAGTATTTATTTTTATTTAGATTAAAGGTAAACAATTTCCTAATGATTTAAGTTTATTGGTTTAAAATAAAAACGATTGTGAAAAATTCTGTTTAATTCCCAAAGTACTTTCTATACCAGAAAACTAGCAACACATTTCAAATAGAGTTTGTGTACATTAGTTTAAAAAAAAAAAATAATAATGAGAAAACTTTGTATTAAAAATAATTTTAATCATAACTATATTATCTGTACAGGCAAGGAACAAGTAATAAAACTATAAGCCAGTTTATACTAATATAGAGTTATATGTATTTAACTTAATATACCACTTAAATATTATTTTCAATAGTCTAATAATCATTATATAGCATTAAAAGCTTTATTAAAGCATGTTTTTCTATAATTAATTTCATATAAGTAAGTTTTTGAATATTATAATTTTTTACTTTTTATTTCTATTGCAACTTTGTAATTTGATAATATGTTTAGCAATGAGATAGGTAATTGCTAAAACTAATAATAAATAATTTCTATAAATTGATTTATCATTTAAAATTCCATTTATTCTGAAATGGTATATTATGAGTTTTAAATGATGTCAAAAATATTTAAATTCATTAATAATGATAAAAGTTTAAATATGAACTTTACCCAATGCTATCATATGAAGTTTAAAAAAATTGTTAACTCTGAAAATTAGGTTTTACCGATAAAGTATAAAACGTTTTCTTTAAAAAAAACTAAAAGTTTAGTAGAAAACAGAATTATGTATGGTTACATTTTATTGCACTTATTTTTTTTCCTTAATTCTAAAAATATTGAAAAATTAAATTGTTTGTAAAATGTAAAAAAATGTCCATTCAAAAATAACTTTTTTTCTGTATTTTAAAAATATTTCAAGTTAAACCTGGTTTTATATGTACTGAGACTTCATCAAGTTTAGTTTCTTGTAAATGATGAATATCTTCTTCATTTGAAAACGTTTGAAAACAATCTTGATCAATTTCAGCTGTCTAGATAAAATGGTTTTTCAAAGAAAAATATTCTAATATAAATTTTTTTGAGTAACAAAAGGTTTATATAAAACTATTTCAAAATAAAACAAAAGACAAAAACCACAAAAAATTATGAGTTAATTAATAATAACTAGTTTTTTTCACTTAATGTTAAAGTTTATAGTTTATAACAGCTTATTAGACTAAACCACAATTTTGCAAAAAAAAAAAAAACTAAATAATATATATCAGTGGTCCGTTGACTTATCAATTAAAATAGTATTGATTAAATGCTACTTAATTTTCTATTATAAGTTATATAACTTTATAGGCTTTATTAGCTACAGTTTTAACTTGAACTTCAATGGAAAATAGGCAAAATAAGAGTTAAAAATAAAAGAAAAACATTTATAAACTTTGATTTATAAATGTTTTAACTGTTAAGGTAAAAACCTGGAAGTTCAAAATTGTAAATCACAACAAAAAATCTAAAAGTTTAACAAAAGTTTTTTTAACTTCAATTCTCTCAGAAGTCAATAAACACGTATAAACACACTAAACTGAGTTGCCTTTTATCAACAATAAATAATTTATTAAATATCTTTTTTTCTAAATGTGATAAGAAAATATACATACATAAAAAAAAAACACAAGTTACCTCAAAAAAGTTACAATTCATGCTGTGAAAAACCATTAGATTTTTAAGAGGCAGGCGCCCGGAGAAAAAAACTCCTGAAGTAATAAATTCAACATTTGGAATTTCTGTCAGTTTCTTTAAAAATGATGTGTTTTTTGTTAGTAAGAATAACAAATTTTAACTTTATTGTTAAAAGATATCAACATTAATGTTTTTAGATGAAGTTTTTATAGTTTAAAGAGTCATGAATAAATAAATTTTTTTTTTGTGTTTTACTATAAAAATCTAATTAATAGATTTAAAATATTTAACTTTAATCATAACCTAAATAATAATGATAAGTTAATATAAAATATTATGATTGAGATCAAACAAGTTTACAAAATATGTAAAAATTACTGAAACTAAACTTAACTTAATCCTAGATGTACCTCGTTAAAAACAGTATAAATGTATGGCTTTATTTTTATTACTAACTTAACCCTACTTATTGTTTATTAGCCTACTTTTTAAATACAATATTAATTTAATGATAATTTAATTCATATATATAAATTTATACAATAGTTAAACAAGTAAAAGATCATAAATTACTTTTTTGGAGTTTTTAAAGCAAACATAGTTTTTAGATTGTACATTTTAATCGAGTCACACCCTTATAACTAAATTTAATAGAGATTATGCATCATATTTAAAGTTGATAAAATTTTCAATTACAAAAACACCATCCATTTATATAGAAAAAATCTCTAGTGACAAACATAAACAAAACATTGAAAATAAGGTTATTTTATAAGTTATGGTTATACTTGTAAAGAAGTAGAAAATAGGCAAGCTTTTTTGTTTGATTCATCATTTAATAAAAACAGGAAATTTTGTTTCGAAACACTAAGCAGTAAAAACTCATCTACGTTTTCGAGAGGAATTTGAATACATCTTAACGTAAAATCATCAAAAACTATTATTGCTTGATTTGTAAACTTAGAAATTCCTAGTTTTCCACCTAGAAATCACTTCATTAAAGACTTTCCTATAAAATTATCTATTACCATTATTTACAACTTTTATTTATTATTACATTAGTTCAAAACCATTATTAACTTAGTTAAAAGACTACTAACTAATAAAGCCAATTTTAAATTTTATTTCAATTATAGTTTTATTTTCTATAAAATTCATAACAAAACTAAAGAGCAAAAATTTAATTAATTTAGTTTTTGCTTAAATTTTTTTTTTCCTATTCTAAAACTTGTTCATTAGCTGCATAACTAAAGTAAGCTACAGCAGTATAGCTACTAAGCACAAGGTTTAAAATTTGATGTTTACTGTAGTAAATACAATACTCTAAAAAACTTTATTATTTAATAAAAAAGGCTTTTGTTGTAACACTGAAGTTTTTCTAGACAAGGAGTTTAAGCAAAAATTAAAAACTTCAAAGAGGAAAACTTCAAATGTGTGAAAGATTATGATTATTATTAATTTTGATAGTAGCAAGCTGTATAGTTACAACTTTAAAATTAGTATCAATAAATTATATATTTAGTTTTCACTTCAAATAAAACTTAAATTTATTTTACTACAATTTAATTAGACAAAAAAGTAACTTACCTTTAAAAAAACAAAGCTTGACCAAACAACTATCAAAAAGATTTAGAAGACTGTTTTCTTGTTCATTTTCTGTATATTTAACTTCAATTATTTCTTTGGAAAAACAACTGATATTAAATTCTATCAATTTCCACTCAATAGTGACTTCATTTTTCAAACATAAAGCATACTTTATAACAAAACCACTTTTTAAATTCTGGTGAGATATCTTGAAAACATTTAGTAATCCATTTAATTTTATAGTCTGTAATGGACATGTTGTAGTTAAATTACTTTCTAAATCTACAACTTTAAACTCTTTATTTGCTGAAATACCAACTAAACAATAATTGTCTAGAAAACACACATGCGGACAGCTGGTGAAGAGTTCATTAATTTCTTTTTCTTCCTTCAGAATATGTCTTGTTATTTCGTTTAACTCATGGCTAACTTCAAATAAATGGAACTTTTTATATAAGTTGTACTCTTTACAAACTTCACACAAAAATATCAATACTTGTTTTGTATTTCTTTCAGGCACAGTTACAGCCAATGCATCCAAAATTGTTACCTTGTTTTTTGAATCAACATCATTAATATGAATAGAAAAACTTTTGTAAGCTTCAAAACTAAAAGTTTTATGCAAATATATAAAAACCTTTCCAAACAATGTCCATGTGTTTTGTGTTTCACATAGTTTGAATCCAATCAAATAATTCAAATAATACAAGTACCTTGTTTTAAAACCATCTAAATTAATCATTCTGTGAAAAATATTTTTTAAATTACTCATAAAAGTACAATATAGAAAAAAGTTTGTAAGTTTTAAAGTTTGGTAACTGACTTAAAAATATTTTTGAGTTTTATCAACTATTTCAAGATTTTTGAAGATAAAAGTTTTCTTATTTTTTTTTTAATAGGTTTTTCAGGTATTTTAGTCAAAACTATCAACTTCCAGACATTTCAAGGTTTCCAGGTTTTTTGGTAATACTGATAAGGTGATGATTTTAACTTCAAACTAAACCCTGAGTACAATTTCACTTGAATGATGAAATAGTATAAATTTTTTTTTAAGAAGCAAAGTCAACTAAATTTTTTAAAAGTTTATTATTAGTTTTATGTATTTATTTCTTCAACTATTTTTATAAAATAAAGTTGAAATAGCTAATTAATTAAACAATATATATCTAATAAACACAAAACTAATCAAAATTTTATGTAACATATAAGTAAAAACTTTTGGTTTAAATTACTCAAAGGTTAATTCATTTTTGACTAGCAAGTTCACATAGACAGTGTTACATTAGTAAGTAGAAAGACACACAAAATGTTATACATTGTTAGATAGAACTGAATCTAGAGTTTCCAAAACTGTTTTTGTTTTTTTGGGCTTGAAGTATTCTAAAACTTGAAAAAAAATAATTTTTTTTAGAAAATAAAATTACCAAAAATTTTGAATTATTTTGCTTAAATTAAGATTTGTTTACATTATAAAAAGTACCAAAAATAAAGCTATTTCTACTATTTTCTTGGGTGTAGTATAAAGTACTAAAAAAAATAAGACAAATAGTTTGAAAACTTTTTTTTGATAACTGTTTTTGATTTTTTTTTTAACTCAAAGAGTGCATTTAGGGAAATTTTTCCCAAATTTATTTTCAATAACACCCTTTTAGCGAAAATGTATCAAAAAAACTGCCCCTTTACTAATTACCAATTAAAAACCTTTTTTTCCTCCTAACTAACTAATACTAAATGTAGATGCTTTCAGCCTAACAAACTAATGGATAATTTCTAATATTTTTTAGAAAAATGGAACCCTGATAGCAAACTTTATCCTGCTTCAGGGGAATGTAAGGGTATAATGAGGGTCATAAAACATAAAAAACCTACTGATTCTTGCCCAGGCTAGCACAGATATAAGGTAGACTGCAAAAAAATGTACATAAAATTCTATCTTTAGGCACAATAATTTAATATTTATCAAGCAAAACTTTAAAACCTACTTTGCTACTCTCCAGGTTTTAAAAGTCAGCCTAGTAACCAAAAATTTGCCAAAGCTACATAAAGCAGTTTAAGTTTATGAGAACATAAAAAAATAAATATACAAAAAACTGCTAATAAAAACTTTTAAAAAAATTTAAATACCAAAATATACTAAAGTAATAAAAAAGGACAAAATAATAAAAATTGTATTTTTTTAATTTTTGATGTCAAAATAAAAAACTAGCATCAGATGTAGGAGAAATATCTAAATTGTTCTAAATTTTGAAACAAAAAAGTGAAACAAGCTTGAGACAGTCTAAGTTTTACAATTAAGTTAGTTCAAACTAACTAGCCTGAGCTTATAGCAACCCTGATATGCAGGTTTATTTTTCAAAAGATAAAAACAAAAAATAACTCTATAACTAGAACTTCACTTACATGTTGTAACGTTCTAATTTTCTAGTCCAGATATAATCCTGCTTTAATTACATTTTTTTTAAATTTATTACTATAAACTAAAAATTGGTTAAATAAGTAAAAAGTTGACACTTACATAATGGGGAACTGTGTTATAATGTCTTGTGGCATGGGTTCATGCATTAGGTAGTCACAGGCTAAATATCAAAAATGAAAATCTTACAAGGTGTTAGTTGCAGCTTTAGTTCTCTATCCAATGACTTACTTAAAATATTGATTATTGAATGGCAAAAATGTTCTCTAAACAGTTGATTTTAAAACCAGGTGTTTAAAAAAAAATCTTTTAGTTTTTAAGTTGTACACCACTGATACAGTTTAACAACTAAGACTTCGAAAACTACTACTTTATTATAAAAATCACTTAAAATTTTGGTGGTTTTATATTCTAAAAAGAAATTACACATTAAAACATAAATATTATAAAAATGAAAAAAAGTAAAAAAGTTATGGATCTTAAGCAAGTTTTACCAGAATTTTGAACAATACCAAAACTAAAAAACCAAATGTTAATAAGATAACCTACTCTAGCTTAAGTTAATAATCTAATAACGAGAATAACTACACATTATGTGTTTAGTTTTTTTTTAGTTTGTTCGAATGAACATTATTTTACATTAAAAAATGTTAGTCTATTCTATTTAAGTCAGTAATATTGTTCAACTACTAAAGTTTTTAATCTTATTGATCTTTTAAATTATATGTTGATAAAAAGTAATAGCTGCAAAACTACAAAAATAATTATATAGATAGATCTTAAACATTATTTGTTTAATAACTGGAAACTAATTAGGTTGCTTTGAAAAGGATTATCCTAAGTTTCAAAACTTAGTTTTCGAAAAATGCTTTATGCAAGTTTTAAGTTACGTTAATCCCCTTAGCTGTATACTGTAAGCAAAGCAGTTTTCTACCTACCCGTGTTCAAGAATAAACGCTTTCTAAGTTTTAAGGTTTTCTAAGATTTAAATAAAGATATACACAATTCATTTTAGTTATTCATAGTTTAAATGTTAAATTAAAACAATAAAAGTAAAATCAAACAGTATTCCTAATATAAATCTAAAGATATCTGTTGTGATGTTTAGTTTTTGACTGTTGTCTGTTTGTATACATTACATTGTCATATTTTAATTGTTAAGGACAGGGGTGAGCTGAAAAATTTATTTGGTCGGTATACAAATATATTACAAAAATACTTTTTCAGGACAACATTCTTAAAAAAATTCGTCTCAGGCAACGAATTTTAAAAACATATACTTAAAAAACTTAACATTATTTAAAAAAAACATAAGAATAAGGCCTAATGAAGTTATCAATTACATGCACTAATATTTTTTATAGAAATTTATTTAAAAGCACAACTAAGATTTATTTTATTCTCAACTTTAGCTGTTTTTCAAAATTAGTGTTTTAGCTACAAAGTACGTCGCGACTCGCGAGTCTACAATTTCGCTTAGTGGGCCGGTTCTGGCCTGCGGGCCGAACGTTGCCTTCCCCAACCTTGCAAGCATACTTACTTAGTTGACTGTTTGCGTATTAACACAAAACTTCTCGAGTGTGCATTTTAAATGGAAACATAGAACTATTAGTGTATTGATTACCAATAATTTTAATGTTATACACTCGAAAGTTTTTTTTGTTGTTGTCAATATGAGTTATTTTTATTTAGTTCTGGAGTTTTCTTTAAACATAGCGCCGTGAATATTTAAATTAAAAAGCTTTAAATTTTTTTGTTTAGTTTTAAGAAGTACCAATAGAAGCAATTTAATTCTAATAGCTTTAGTCCATTTGTTTTTCATTATTATGATGAACAAAAAGATTAAAAGACTAGCTTAAAATTAAAAATAAATTCTTCTAGGTGTCTTATATTGTAAAATAAGTTTTTCTGTTTATAAGATGTTTTTTTAGTGATGTAAATAGTTTTGCTAGATTTTAGACAGTGAACTATTACAGTTTCTGCAATTAATATTTTGCAATTACTTTGATTTGTTTTTATTGTATTTTTTATATGTTGACTACGATAGGGCTTTAGTTTTTAATATATTCTTTTTAGCTAGTTTATCGCAAATTTTTTCAACAAGTTACTTATTATATTTTAAGTATTGGAGAAAATACTTATATTATATTAGCTACAAAAATTAAACTTTAAGCTAATGAATTTTTTACATTTAAATTTTTTCCTATAGGTTTTTTGTATCCTATAAGTGAATGTACTGAATTTGTATACGTCCAATTATTAGAAAATATATAATTTGTTTCTTTTAAGTTTATCCAAAAATTCTGGTCACTGTAGGAATATGTACAAACTATATAAACTAAAGAGTTTTTTGTTTAAAAAATTTATTATAAAACTGATAAATAACCTTTTCATTAAGTACACTTACTAAATTTCACTTTGTATTCAAAATAAAAGTCTAAAACTATATAAATATTAGAGTTCAATACTTAATTAATGTATTTTATAAATTACTCTATTAATGATAAAAAAAAGTTTTTTACCACTATTATCGTTAAAATTTAAACCAACATTTATTACAAAAAGGTTACATATTTTGAAGTTACTGTAAATTATAAAAAAAATCATAGTCTAATCATTAAGTACAATTTCATTTACAGGTTTTTAAAAGAATCGTCTTTTAATAAAAATTGAAAAACAATCTTATAAATTTTTTTTTTTAAAGTGTTTATTACTGCTATTTTGAGACTGAATTTACAGAAATATAAAACTAAATTTTTTAATTAAGAAATGATTTCTTTGATTAAAACATTTAGTACATTTAAAAGTTTTACGTTTCGTTTTTCTTTATTTTTCTAATAATTTTATATATTTATACAAATAAATGAGAAAAAAATTACTCATTTAATAATAATATTTTGAAGCATATATTAAACTCAAATTCACTTAACATAAAATTGAAAAAGTTACATCTTAAGCATTCTTTTTTAATTTTAAATACAAACTTAAACAGCAGTGCAAACTCAATATTTGCAAATTTAACCGACTGTGCGAACTAAAAAAACGCGAACCTAACTGATAGACTTCTGCATTTGAAAATTTTAAGTATGAACAAAAAACTGCAAGCAACTTTGAAATCAGCTAAAGAATAATACCGGAATTTGTACTTTAAGTTTGCAAGAATTATTCTTTCAGTATAAGGAAGTTAATTTCAGTAAACTGAAAGTTAATAAGAATAGCACTATAGTATAGTGTTTTATTTGTAGATTTCATTTACTGAAATTCAAAGAAAGCCAAACTTAGCTCTTGGGCGATACTTAACGGTTAAAAATTTATATATGTCAATTTTCCTATAGAAGTTGAATGAGGGCAAAATAGCCGAAAAATTCCGTCAACTATTGTTTAGGCTCTTTTTAATCCTTTCTTTATTTCAGAAAACCCTAGTTTAAAAGAAGTATCTATACTTAAAAACGAGTTTTAAGTTGTATTTTAAAAACAATTTTAAAAAAGTTTTCGTTTTTGATAAGCATGGCTTAGAATTCTGAATTTAAACAAGCTTAAAACAATTTAGTGTTTTTTTGTTTTTGAAATCTACTAAATTTTTTGGTTAGTTTTACTTAATCCTTAGTAAACTTTAGAAAATTTCAAGTTATACTATCTGTATTATTTATTTACAGTAATAATAAGAATAAATAAACAACGATAACAAAAAAAAACATTAAATAAACAAAATCATCTTTCATAGAGCACACTTAAAGAGCTTTCAAATATTGTATTGAAAGCATTTGCACTCAAAAATAACAGTAAAGATGTTTCATACAAGCAAGAAAACTGTTTGTAATCCTCAGCTGTTAAAGCTCGAAATAAATTGCACTGTGTTTAACATTAATACAAAAGTTACACAAAGAAAAACAAATAAAAACACAGTGACGTAAGTATGAATTTTTTTAAAGGACAAATTTCAGTGCCAAAATATAAGTTCCTTATAAACAAACTACTAAAAATTACAATACTACAAACAAGTAACTACATCATTAAATATTTGAAAATTTATTGAATTTTAAGAGGAGCTTTTTCATATGTCGACAAGACGATATGAATTTGCTCCTCTTGTTTAAGCATCTCTCTTTTTTCAACGCATACATAACGGCAGTTGATTCTTTTAAGCACAGCCTATAGACAAGGTTATTACCATTTACTATAGATTGTGCGCTTTTTATCACCTTCTAAGTTATTCTAAAATCAATATTTTTGCACTTTAGTTAAAAACATACTTCGAATACTCAGTCTCATTTTCATACACACCACTTTTTAAAAACTTTTTATGGTTAACATATCGGAATATGCACGGAGTTGAGCATAAACCGATGAAAAACTTCTTCTCAAAGTCAGAGCTAACTCTTAATAATGTTTTCCAGGCGGAAATAACTTTTTAAATCATATTTGCAGCCACCAGCACATTTATATAGATTCTGAATTTGAATGCTTTCATTTAATACTTTTGGTTATGGGACTCGATTAATCTTTCCGAATTAGCCTTCTATCAGCAAAGAACTAGTAATAAAATCAGTGAAATTCGCTCGTAATTATAACAGCTTACCTAATGAAGAATTAAGTCTAATAAAAAACGTATGTAAGTCAGTACTCTATGAACAAGAAAAACTGTGGCGCTACAAAAGAAAATTACACCAGATCTATTTTTAATGTAGCGCAGGAACCGTTTATGGGTGCAGAATTTTGTAAATTAGTAGGACTTTTGTACATAAATGAGTTGAAAGTTTTTTTTTAAAGATTTGTGTTATGAGGATGGTCTAGCTGTATTGCCTTTAAAGTTGAAAGCTTAAAAGAAAAACGCACGCCTTCTTTAAGTCTATGGAGTTACGAGTCACAGTTGCATCACCAATGATGAGAACTGACTACCTTGACGTGAAGCTTAACTTGCATAATCTCTCTTATATGCCTAAAAAAATGAAAAACGCAAAAAGTATATATCAATAAAAATTCTACTCAGTTAAAAATTAGTATAAAACAAATACCAAATATAATTAATTATCGTTTAAAAAAATATCAAGTAACTAAGAAATTTTTGAGATAAAACACGATTACGAATTAATAATGAAAAAATTCGATTAAATAAATAATTTAAATTTCTAAAAACGGTGTAAAAAACTAAAAAGGAACATAAAAGTATAAGAAAATTAAATAAAATTTGATGTAAACTCCTATTTTGTAGTTCAATAAAAACAATCGTCGGGAGACAATTTATAATTCTAAAATAAAGACATTTCATCAAAAGCTATCTACCACCTAAAACTTAAAAGACAGAATAATCGAATATTCATGTACGGCTAATTTTGGGAGATTAAATATGTCACGTAACCTATAAATATTAAATAAAAGTAATCAAATTAAGAATCAATGCATTTTAATTTTTTAATATTTTTTACAATTGTCTGTATCTTAATTCTGATATTGTACGTTTTAACTGTATCGATTGTTGGCAATATGAAATGTTATGAAAAATATAAGTGCCGAACAATATATGTTACTCTTTTATAATATTAATCAATAATTTTTAATTAAATTTTTTTTTCCTGGATGCCAGTGTCTATTATAGGGCAATTAATTTGCAATGAAAATATACATCATCTAAAATTAAGTTTGATAAATAAAATTTATATGTACTAATATTTTTGGAAACATACCCAAAAGTTTTAAACAGCGAATTTTTAAATACAGTGTTTATATCATATTAGTACAAAATTAGCTGTTGACCATTATTTTATAGAACGTGTTCTACTTTAATAAATCTACATGAAATAGTACTTGTACTTAACTAAGCATGTGTTAAGATATAGATATAGGACGTTTCAATAATCAAAAAGTAATATCGATTCAAGCTGCAAACAGCAAAAAAGATATTCAGTTACAGGCTTTAAAATAAGCTTTTTAAACAACAAAAATATACAGGATAACTACAAAATTTTTTTTAACTTTTAAATCATTTTGAATGTTTGGTGAATTTAAAAAAAAGTTTTAATTACCAAACGATCTTTCACCGTTTAAAAAAAGATAATTTCATAGATTTTCGCAAACCGATTTTTCAATTATTTTATTACATTAAACTTAATTATCTATTAAAAGTATTATCTATCTGTATGAAAGCTGTTAGTTTACATTACGTCCTGGACAAGATTCCAATAGGTAGCCAGTGGTGTGCGACTTGATAATTGAAAGGTTTTTTCTTGCACCTGTTCCTTTGCGAGCGCCTTTTATATGTCGTTTAATATAATAATAATAAAAATGTATTTAAATATAAACACAAAAGTTTGCAAACAATATTTATTAATAACGAACCAAGAGCTAAATCGAGATTTCAAAACGATAATAAACTCAAATCACTTTTAACTAACATAACTCATATTAAGTACCAGCTGAGCTGAATGTTTTATTGTAACTTACTGTAACTGCCGTAAGTCGACGTGAACGTGACATTTTTCATCATTCGGCTTCAAGTGCTGCAAATACTCACGGAACTCGCCAACCGTGGCAAACTTGATTGATCCCTGGGCCGGGCAACGCACGCCACTATCCGAATAGCAATAGATGCAGTATGGCACGACTTCTTTTTTATGTTTTTTTTTAATCTGGATAGCCACCATCGTCATCAGATCACCAAGAGTGTAGGTTTCACGTGGGTAGAGTTCAAACGAATCGTCGATTCCATTATCTTCGGGACTCCAAGATCTGGGAAAGTGAGCGACATGACAGTGAGCAACAAACACGTAACGCATTGCTGTTTGATGAAAGAGTTAATAAACGAACCAAGAACCTGTTAAAAGTTAAGATGATGATTAACTTGCTACCAGCTTGTTAAAGTAGAACAACAATTTTCTTATTTGAAATAATTTATCTGATAGCACTTAAATAATAGCATTAGTGTATCACTTTGAAACCTAGTATTAGTAAATACGAAATTGAAATACATCCGATATTAAGATAAGATTAATACATCCGATAAGATATACAGTTAAAGGTTACAAAACTAATAAGCAATTGTTCCATAATGTACCTTTGTAAACAATCTTAATTTATTTCTAAAACTATCTTAAAAACTTGTAATAATTTATTACTTAATTTTGTTTGGTTAAATAATAACATCTTAACACATCAGAATGTGCTAATGCCAATATCGCAAAATCAGCATTGCTTCAGATTAAAAAAATATTTGAATTGTTTACAATAAATACATTTTAAAGCAGTTAATCTTAAAACGTGTATAGTTTATTATATACACTAACTATGATTGAAAAAAATGTTAAGTTAAAAAAAAAAATTCTGATTAGTTTGTACGTTTCTGGCCTATTTATATTTAAAATAATTTAAAAACCAGGGTTTGAATTTCATTTTGATGACTAAATTTAGAAGTTATGTTTGAAAAAATTACTTTTTTTAAGACTCATTGAGTTTCTGTTCAAAAATTGCTTAAATTAACGTAGTAAACTAATACATTATAAAAGAAAAAGTAGTGTTTATAAGTAAATAAGTATGATGCAAAAATTATTGTTTGACTCTTATTTACTAAAAATATAGTTTTAGTTTATGTCTTTTTAAACATTTTTTTCACTAAGCTTAAACATTAAAGTTAATAGTACACTATAAAAATAAAAATGCGTAACTAAGATTCTTCGTTAAACAATATTTGACGTTATATTTAAATTTCTTAAATGTAAAATTTTCTTTAAATTTAGCACGGATAAAACTATATGAAAATAAAGTAAAAATAAGTTATTTAAAATTGTATCTAACACCATACTATAACAGTTTTACAAAGCTTGTTTCATGCTTAAGAAACAGGCATACTTGATAGCGATCATACAGTTAATTATATTTTATTAAACGTGTTTAGCTTTTAACTGAAACTTAAGAGAAATTTTGTTACTATCTGTTGTTTATATATAAAACTATGTAAATTGATGTGGTCATAGTTTTCTGAATTCAATTTAAATTATAAATTCTTAAATTCAACCAACATATGTATGTTAAACATATTATACACATATAATACATTCTACTTTAATATATAGTTTAATTGCTGCAACTTGTTATAAAATTTCAAATTTTGTTAGAATTTTTAAATTGAATTATAATTGAAAAAAATCGTTTCAAATCAATATTGTTTAAAAATGTAGTCGAGCACAACTACCACGGGAAAAACTTTTTATTTAATAAAGATTTCAAACAACTTTTTATAAAAATAAACGTGGGTTATAAATTTTATGATAATGAAAAATATTTCAATACTTTAGTTAGTAGGAGACGCACAACTTGAGTAGATAGTAGTTAAGACAGACTCCATCACCTGATAATCAAATAAATCTACAGAAATATTTAAAAAATCATCACAAGTTCTGTTAAATTTGATAGCATCGTTTTGATAACACATGATTTGTTTAAACAAGAAAAATAAGTATTAAAATTCAGTGTAAGTTTTTTATAAGTATTTATTGTTTAAAGTTTACATATAAAGCGATTTATGATTTAAAAAGCGTTTGACTTTAAATTGTAAAACATAAAGTAGGAGTTGTCAATGTTCGGCTCGCGGGACTGATCAAACCCACCAACATAATTCTATGGACCGCGACATGTTTTTAGTTTAAGAACAAACGTTATTGAGTTTTTTTTTAATACTTAAGTATCCTCTTAAATAGTTGTCATTACAAAGGAGTTTTTATCAAAAGATTATATATCTGAAATTGTGATTTTAAAAAGTCTTTTTAACATGTAAAGTACACATTTTAAGGATTACGATGTTTGCTTGGACATTTTTATTAAGTACAGCCCCTGAAAGAGGTGGGTGTCACTTTTGCACGAGCGTCACTTTAGCACGAGGAGACACTTTTGAACGGCGTCACTTTTGCACGAGGAGACACTTTTGCACGGTCGTAACTTTTGTACGGCGACATTTTTTAACGATGAAAATTTTTACGGCAGCATTGTTGCACAACGATACTTTTGCACAACGTCACATTTCTACGATGAAATTTTTGCACAGCGACATTTTGGCACAATGAATTTTTCGCACGGAACATCAGTTTTGCATTCTGTTGAAAAATCATTTAGCTAGAACCAAATCTGTAACATTAAAAGAAACTGAAAACTAAAATATTATAAAATACTTGAAATAAAGGCAAAATATAAAAGATTTAAAATGTTAAACAGTAAAAGTTAATGTTAAAAACAAACTAACAATAAGATAAAATAAAATTATATATAAAAAATTCATACTAGGGACGAAAAATTTAATTTATTTAGAAACTAGGATAAAAAAATACTTTAAGTGTAAGTAAATTGTTATAGTTTATTTTAAACTTTAAATATATTAATAAACAACTATGCCTTTTTATATATCTTACTATTCGGTTACAAGTTTATTGTCCATATGATGGACCTAGACATCAAAACCTAGACAACTTATACTAAAAGGCACATAAAGAAAAACTAAAATTAATACAAACAGTTTATTTATTAAAACAAAAATAAAAACATAATGTGATATAAAATTTATAAAAGCAAATTGAAATAAATTGATATAAAAATAAAATGATATAAAATGATAAAGTTTATATAAATAATTCACATATATTGAATAAGATTTATTTAAGCACTAACGAGGTCTTGGACAGAAACTTAGTTTGTAAATAAATTCTTGAAAGAATAAATTCATAAAATTTATAGGTTAACATAAAAAGCAAAATTTTAACCACAAACTTATACTTATTTACGCTTTGATGTAGATTGTAGAACGATAAACATCAAATATTTAAATGCATTGATAATAACAATGATAACAACAAAAATAAAAACCTAACGCTCCAAGGACATTAACAATAAAATGGCCAGGTATATAATCATTAAATACATTGAAAAATGACTCATTCTTATTAAAGAAAAGGTGCTGTTAATAAAATTGAACTATAAACTAAGCTAAATCTTAAAATTAGTTCAATGGTTCATAAAAATTATTTTATTAATTTTGCTAACACTAGTATAACTCAGATAAATTTTTTGTAATTTTAATCGAAATTTTTTAGAATTTTTGCAAGAAAATAATTCATTTGGAAGTTTGTTCTATGTTTCAACTGACCTGTAAAAAAAACTCTACCAAGCCTTATTATTGAAATATTACAGCGGTTGAAGACTAATATGGTATATTTTATTTGAACATAAGTTCAAACTTCCAAATGTTACTCGCTCATTGGCTTATCATGATCATGCAACATTATAGTAATGAAATAGTTCAAGTTTAAATCATGAAAAATGCGCTATTTTATTGCTCTGTTTATTCTCACGCTAACTTAAGAGTATTAACTAAAAAATAAGCATCAAATAAAATCTGAAATACCTTTACACTTCATAAATAAACTAAGCCTTTTTTTAATTTAACAATTGTTTAAAATTAAAATAAATCTAAAAGATTTGTTTAACAACTATAAAATGCTAATTTTAACATCAAGAGAATATAAGTAAAAAATAATACTCAAGATCCGTGTTTTAAAGCCTTTCTAAATTAAGTTTATATTTCTGTTTAAAAATTAACGAAATTCAGATTATTCTTTATCATTAAGTATTCACAATTGTTTTTATTTAAAATTAAAAAATGTGTATTCATCTAAATTATTTAAATTAAGATTGTAAATATAAATTAATGAATTGGGGTACGTTATTATATCGTTTTACGTAAAACTTCAAATAAAAACTTTTATTTAAGAACTTTATTTAAGCACTGACGAGATCTTTGACCGAAACTTAGTCTGAAATTCTTGAAAGAATAAATTCATAAAAACTTCACATTAAAATTTCATTAAAAAACTACCACATTTTAATCATTCAAAAGAACTTGCGTTTCAAAGCTATTGTTACCCAGACTTGGAGCCTCACTGGTTTCCTTCGAAATTGCCTCAGTCTTAGGCTCGACAATCTCATCAGATTCCAGGTTAGCAGTAGTCTCGGAACAACTCATTTCGGTGCACGAATGTGTGCGTGGCACTTTTAAGACTAATGCCTTTTTTAGGGGTTTTATGGACATAACTATATAATTTATATAACTAAATATAATAAAACTAAGTAATGTTGTTTTATTATGTACAAATATACGCAATGACAGCTCACAATAAGTCAAAACACTTAAAGTTAACAATTAGAAGGAAAACGTGCTCTGGATTCCCTCCTTGACGTGTCACTGGTCTCCGGTCGCTCAGTTTCTGGCACTCGACGTTGGTCCGTCTCGTTTACAGAATCTTGGTGAACGTGGCTTGATCTTCTTTCGCTTCCTTTCCGTAATCGGAGCGTGGCGATAAAATACAATATAAATAGGCACGATGATATAAATATGTATAAATGTTACAATACAAGTACAATAATAAGTAGATACGATAATATAAATATGTATAAATATTACGATAGAATTATTTAAAAGTATGAAAACACGTTGTTCGTAGAAGTGTAGCTAAGGTTGACGCCACAGTCTGTGTGGGCTTGCTCGATAAGATGAATGTTCAAGTTTGTTTCCTTGAACGCTGTGGACTCAATCGTGGAATTCAATGTTCAAATTGATCCAAAGAAGTTGTCTACTACAGTATGCGTAGGCTTATGAGTATGGCACGTTAACAACTCAAATCGAGTTGTTCGCCCCGTCGACGTTGTTGAATAAGAAGGTTTTCTCGGGTGTCATCTAGCTTTTCCAAGATGGCGACTTATGTTCAGAGCGCCAAGAGAAGGTTTTTCCAAAGATTAGCTAGTTTTTCCAAGATGGCGGCTAACGCTCAAATTTGCGAGCAGCAGAGTGTCGCTTCGTGCTTGTTTCGAGGTAAATGACCTGCTTCACGCTCTGATTGGGCGTATTTATAGTTTTTCGATTCTTTTTCTAGAATTTCCGATGGACTTTGGACTGTAGATCACGCGCTCTCTCATTTGATTCTCTCATTTTCCCTTAGCCAACAAGTTATTTCCAGTTCAATCAAGAAATCAGAAACACACTCATTATAAATTAACACTTATTTTGTTTGTGAAAAATAGTTTTTTTGGGAATTAGTTTTACTATATTTATTTGTTGTTTTTTAAAGGAAAAACATAATATCAAGTGAAAAACATTAATTCCTTTAAATTATCAATATTTGGACACAAGGCAAAATAAAATTTTGCATAAGTGTCCTACAAAACAAATATTGTTTAAGTTAACAAAAAAAAAATTATTTAAATTTTTGATTGAGAAAATAAAAATGAGAAGCATTCAAAAGTGAACTTCCATTCAAAATTGAATGATTTAAAAAAAAAATGCAGTTCTTATGTATACACGTGAAAATATAACGCCGTGCGAAAGTGACGCTTTGCAAAAGTGTCACCATGCAAATGATACGTCGTGCAAAAGTTTTGACGTGTTAAAATGTCGCCATGCAAAAATGACCCTGCGTGCAAAAGTGTCTCCTCGTGCAAAATTGACGCCGTGCAAAAGTGTCCCTCGTGCAAAAGTGACGCTCGTGCAAAAGTTTCCCCTCGTGCAAAAGTGACCCGTTCCTAAGTAACAACTAAGCTTCGTGTGATAGGTAAAGGATATACAGACATCATTTTTTCCTAATTTCTAGTAAACAAAAAAATTGTAATCTGTCTGTTTTAAATATTGCATTAGTTTTAAATTTAATACAGTATAATTTGTTTATAAATGTAGTAGTTTTCTTTTACTACTTTTAAGTTTGTATTAGTCTATAAATAGTCTACTCTCAATAAGCATTAAACAATAAGTAGATATAATGTAAAAATTGTTGGTATGCTTTTTTACGTATTTTATTTCTAAAATATAAGTAGTACTAAAGTTAGCATCATTGTTTACTGAGCTAATATTCAAACTTAAAGCTTTTCTGCAACTTGATATAAATTATTTCATCAGAACTATTGCAAATATAAAAAAGTTTAAATGAGTTTTTTAATTGTTTAGCTGAATGAAAAAAGAAAAATGTTTTCCAAGAACTCCTTTAAATTTCAAGTTGAAAGTAACTTAAAAGTGAAACAGTGAACTTGAAGTTAAGTAGGTAAAAAGTAATACAAATTCTAAATTCCATCCTGCCAGAGCAGGCGGGCCTTAGAACGATTTGACTCGCCAAGAGTACCGCTTCTTTCGTTGTTTTTCAACATTCGAGACTAAGTTCTTTAGTGTATAATATAGACAGATTTTTATATTTTTGTTAGTGCTTTATTACAATCTGACATATAAAACTATCAATTGAGCTAATATAAAACGCACTTAGTACCTTGAATTAAAATATTTGAAAAAAAATCCAAATAAACTAAAAAGCTCGAGTGCAAGTACAGGTAGATAGATACCATCTAGATATGTCTAAATTTCCCAGCTTAAATACTGATTAATCACGTGACTTATTTAAAATAAAACAGTTAAAAAAAAGCACAAAAGTCAAACTTGTTATTAAGCTTTCAAAGCCCTGACCAATAATAAAATTACAGCGCGATACATAAAACCACCATGACTTAAACTACATATATGTTATATAATACGTAAAAATCTTAATACTATCTCAGCTAATTATTGTTTTAGAAAGGAGCAGTCGGGTGTCTAAATTAAAGATTTTAGACAGATGTTTCAAATATTTATTAGTTAAACTAAGTTATAAATTATGGGTTTCTATTTAACATGAAAGTGAAAGTGTAAAACATAAAACAAAAAGGTGGTTATATGGTAAGTATATGCCGTTCTATTGGGCGTAGTAGGTTAAAAAAAAGCTAAGTTTATCTGTGAATTGAATACAGGTTTCCAATTAAAATAAGAAACAAACAGTCTAAAAAAAAAAGCTTCTTAGTTTTTAAATTTGAAACTGTTCAAATTAAAAGTTGTTGTGAATATTTAATTCTTAAGCTTATTAAGAGAGACACCTTACATTTTTATCAAAACTGAGACTTCTTTTTGAATTATCATGTCAATCAGGCAGTCTCGTATATTAAATTGTACTTCTCATAATCAAGTATATTTTTATGTCTTTATGTTTCATGCGTTACCAAATAAAACTTGAATAGAGCTAGTTGTACTTAAAGAGCAGTCTGATTTAAATATTTGCTGAGTCAACAAAAACAGTTTTTCTCTCATTTTATTTTTTTAATATAAATATTATAACCTTATTTTTTATTAATTTTTAATATGCTTGGGTGAGGTAGGTAAGGGATAAGGGTATATATTAAAAAATAAACAAAGCTTTTTAGTAATACTGACTCAGCAAATATGCTAATCAAACTGATCTTTAAGTTACTTTCCATTCAATACTAATTTTTTTAATTTTTAATAACCTATTATAAAACTTAACTTTTCAGAGTAAAATTATGTAAACAACATTTTTTTAATGTAGTTGCTTACTAAAAATTGTAACGGTAATTCTTTTATAGTTGCATCAATAAGTTATAAAATTATAATTTTTCAGCATATTGCAAATAAAAGTGTCTAATTTTATACATAAATATAGCTTTGTGTTATGAGTGTAAGTTAGTTTAATTTTAATTTTTAGTTAATCCACATTTAAAAAAATCATTTTAAGTTATTTAAGTTAATTAATTAGTATGGTTTAAACTTTAAACTATCAGTCTTGTTTGATATTTCTGACACACTTTTTTTTTGGTTGGTATGAACCATAATATGGTCCATTGACCTTAGTAGTAAGTGTTCACATTTTTTTTATTACTGAATTTTCTTTTCTTTTTCAAATCCTTACAAATACTTTGTATATATGTACTTTTAAGTAATATTGAAAGTGCCAATAAACTATTCTATTAGTTATCAGGTTTCAATGAGATTTTCTTTCATTTTTCAAATATTAATGAAATAACATAATAATAAGATTTTATTAATATTTGAAAAGGTTGGAATTTTTTCCCCATAGAAACCTTATAATATATAGAATAGTTAATTTACAGTAAACTGAGCAATATTTTTAACTAAAGACAAATAAGTACAGTAACCTCTCGCTTATTTACGCACATTGTGTCCATGGAAAAAGTGCGTAAAGATATGAGAGATCGTAAAGATACGAGAGGTACAAAATATACTTACTATAATAGCTGTTTTTTGTTATTGCTTCTAGTTAAAAGTAATCTGAGAACTTTCCCACTTTTAACAATTAGTTTACTTTATTTATAAATGTAAAAACAAAATATGAAACTACACATATATAAAAAAAATTGATTTAAATTTATATAAAATAATAATACTTCTATAAAAATTTATGATACGTTTACCAAAAACACAATTGAGATTTGTTTCAAGTGTAAGCTCTACATTTATTAAGTATTACTGCTACTTTTTGCTAAGAAGTTTCATTAGATTTTTTTTAGATGTTTATTCATATATAGGGCAAGAGTGCTGTAATATTTATTTGTAATTTAAACTCTCATTATTTCATTATACTTTCATTATTTAACACAGTCATATTTCTTTAAGATTTTCAATTTAATTTCTTATTGTTAATAAAATTTTTAATATACATACATGGTATAACTAAATGTTTATCAATTAGTCAAGAAATATACGTTTAGAAAGTCCAAATATATAGAGAGGTGAGTGAGCATTTAAAAACATATTTTAAGTAATAAATATACAATAAACGTAATTTGTGCAATGATAAATTTTTTTTTTTTTTTTAATTTTAAAAAATTTTTAAATGCGTAACTAAACGAGAGTGCGTAACGTCACAAGTGCGTAAAGATGCGAGAGGTTACTGTATGTATATTTTTTGAACGATTCGCATGGTACAACTTACAATTTTTGATTACTGTTACTTGAATTAATTTACACTTAATAGGGTTGCCATATACTCATGATATATCAAGACATTTTGAATTTTTTTGAAAATCTTAGGATGACTCAGGACAGCTTACAATAACTCAGGATGTTTTTTTTATTTCAGGCTGACTTAGGATAGTTTTATGACTTTAAAGAATCCCAGGATAGATTTTTTCTATACTTTTAATAGT
Source organism: Thalia democratica (assembly GCF_965202585.1). NCBI lineage: Eukaryota > Metazoa > Chordata > Thaliacea > Salpida > Salpidae > Thalia > Thalia democratica. Next base: position 19,684,734 of record NC_139173.1, on the reverse strand, counting down.
ATTTAGTTTCAATATTTTTTTTCTACTACAACCAATTTTATTAAAAAACTTGGTTTTCATTAATGTTGAAAATTTTTTAATACATCTTTTGTAAGTAATTTCAGATAACACAGAATGACTAAGGATAGTTTATTCTGGTTAGGGATAGTTTTTCTTCACAGAGGACAGTTTTTTAACTAAAAAGAGTGGGAATCCTTGGTTTACTGAACTTTATTTTCTTCTATTTTTAGCTATAACTGTTTTTCTCGTAGACTCAAACAAAACTAGCTTGATCTAACCCAGAGGTCGGCAGGCAGTTGGTGCTCGCGGGCCAAATTTAAAGTTCTAAAAATCTTCGCAGGCCGCAGTTTTAGTTTGAGTAAATACTAAATAATCTTTTGGTTATAGTTTTAGTAACAGTTTTAAGTTACTTTTATTCAGTTTGTTAATTTAATTTTCTTTTAGCTACTTAAATAATGCCTTATAAATTATAAACATTTAAGGAATTAAATTTACATTGACTAATACAATTAAGTCTTAAAAAAACTATGTACTATCTTAAACAGTTAATAAGTTTAACTTAATATTTTTATCATTTTACTTACAACCTAACTCTCTATAAAAACCAATTTGGAACCACTTTACGGGTCACTTTTATACATTTTTTTTGTTATTAACCGCTTTTCATATTTAAATAATATTTACCGTTTAAAATAGTTTTTGCGTTTTTATTAGTTTATACTGTTTAACAAATTCACTAATTAGTTTACTAAAAAAACTAATGCCTATTTGTATTGTAAAAGTCTAAAACAATTTTTTAAATACAATGATTGTTCGAATAGCTTATTAGTAATTTATAAGTCTTTTACACGTTTGTCACTTTAACAGAAAAAATGTCTGAGTTATATCAAACCAGTCTAAATTTAATAAAAGTTGGACAAAGCTAAAAACTTGCTGTTAATCATTATCATATACTTGACTATAACATCATCATTGTTAAAAAGTATAAAATATGTAAGTAGCCTAGAAATATAATACAATAAATAAACTACACTAAAGTCAGAAAAACTGTTCTGAGAATTTGAATATTTACTCAATGTACTTGAAATAAAAGTTTCACACAAACCTGAGTTTTAAAAAAATCTTAAGCAGGTTAAACCAGTTTTGAGTTTTCAATTTTTTTAAGTAGCCTGTTTGTTTGGTAACCCTGTTAAAAATAAAGTTTACAAAACAAAGAAAAAACAAAGTTAATTAACAGTGAATTAAATATATACAGCAAAAAAAGTATTAATAAAAGTCAGCTTGAATGGACTATTCAGTTTCTTAAATATTTATAACGAAGGTACAAAAATTAATTAAGCCATTAATAAAGTAGAAAATTTAGTTCTTATTCAGCACTATTACAATTTTTTATCCGCAATAAAAGTATTGTGTTTAAAAATGGTAAATGTAAAATATAAGACGAACTAAATGTTAACTATATTAGTTAGGAGTCGTTGCAAAAATTGAAAAACTAATAAACAAGCTGTTTAAGCCAGTTTTAACAAAGCACATGACTATCTCCAGTAACTACAGACTGACTAGAAAAAGTTGCCAAGGCATTTACGGAATAGTTGAAGTAGTTACTAAAATGGAGATACGGTTTAGAATTTAATTTTTTTTTAAACTTTATTGGCGGTGTTAAACGATTTTTGTTTATTTTTTAAATGTCAACAAGAAGTAATATGGAGTAAATGTCTGAATATCACAAAGCCGCATAAATAAAATTAGACTTTAATCTATCTGTTAAGATGAGAGCACTGGTACAACAAATAGTGCTTATCTGAGAATTTCTATAAGAATGCTTTAATAACTTTTACACTTCAGAAAAATTTATAGATTTAATTTCAATTCAAAACACAGCCATAGGTAAACACATTTTAAAAGCAATGGTGCAGTGCACAATTATAACGGGTGTTGATCTTAAGTTTTGTTAGAAACAGTGTTGCTACTGCAATTATTGCTAAATACAGTATAGTAATATGATTTTGTTTAAAAACTAGATCTTGGACTTATCTTCTTATCAATTAACTTCATTTAGTAATAAACTAAGAAGTATTATGTGCGAAGACAACAAGTTTAATATTTATGAAGTTAACTGTTAAAGTTGTGAACACAGTTTTGTCAAATAAACTTTACCACCTACATTTTTGAGAAATATTAGAAGAAACGGAAAGTCAATATGATGTCCTAGTTTTCTTTTAGCTTCTTTTTTGCTTAAGTTTTTGCTTGATGTTAAAAAGAGTCTACGAATAAAGGAATGAAATTGGATCTTTACTGAATATAAAAATAAAAACTGTAGCAGCTACAAGACTTAAAATATAAAAATATTATAATTAAAACCAAAACTATGAATATATCAAAACATACATCCTAAGTTTTGTTTTCCACTCTTTAAAACTAAAAAGCCAGCATGAGTGACCAAAAACTAGTTTGATACTTTAAATTTAGAATAAAAAAAGCAATTCATGCTAAATATTATAAAAAATGCCTAAGTTGGTCTGAGATTTGAAAAGTGTTCAAAACTACGTCTGAACTTGTGGCAATGTTAAGTTGCTAAACTGCTCGAATTTGAACTATTTTGATTACCAATTTGTAGACTTAATAAATTTGCCATCCTTAAATTTAGTACATTTTAAATAGGATTTTTCTAAAAACTAGTATCTGTGTATAATAGTATGCAAAAAAGAGAAATAAACATGATTTACTAAAAAAATATTGTTAAATAACTTATAAGTTATACCTATCAAAAAATATTTTAACTTATGTCATACTGTTTTAAAATAGTCTGTGTACACACTTAGTATTGCATCGAAGCATTAATAATAATAATAATAAATTATACTTAAATCAAAATTATTCTAACTAAAAATTAATTATAAAGTGGTCAAAAAATGGTTAAAAACATCCTTGTACATTGATGTGAATAGTAATCAATAAAGTTCACAGAAAAATTCTAAACAAAAATGTGTCAAAAATCAAAATAAAATAAACGTAAATTTTTATTACTTTGTTGTTTTAAATGTTTTTGTGTACTCTTAAGTACAACTTATAGTAAGAATATATCTATATAAAAAACTTAGGTATAAATTAAATGTTAAACATAATACTTAAATTTTAAGGTAAATATATTTAAGTTAGTAAATGGGCATCACTTTTGTACATAATGGAAACATTTGCGTTAAATTTATTTACTAGATATGTGTTAAAAAATAACTTACTGAATCCAAGCATTTCTCACACTCTTTTTTCAGCTAATAAAGCTAATAAATAGCTGTTGTAATAAGAAAGTTATTATGAAACTGATAGAAAATCACTGGTCGAACGCTACTTTGTCTTTTCTACATTTTTAAGCAAAACTAGTAAATTATTTTAACTGTTTTAAAATTTTGTACAGGGACTTAAAACAATATTGATCAAATTAAACTAAATTACCAAAAAAAAATTAACTTAAAATATGTTTTTGCTTGGTGGGCCATATTTACATGCTCGCGGGCCGCAGAAATTTCTCTCGCGGGCCGCAGAAATTTCTCTCGCGGGCTGCATTCCATTCAAAATAAAACGTGCTCGCGGGCCGCAGATTTACCCTTCGAGGGCCGCAAATGGCCCGCGGGCCGCAGTTTGCCGACCCCTTATCTAACCATTAGTGGCTACCCTTTAATAGTCTTTTACTAAAAAAATAAAATAAAATATTTTTTGGCACTTTTTGACTACTTCAGGTATCATACAGTTTAATATAACGTTTAGTGTATTATAATAACTTATCTTTATTGTTCTTAGGGGTGCACAACTAATTGAAATTAAAAAAAAGTTATTTAATATGCCATATTTCAAAATATAATATGCTTTTGGAAAAGTAAAAAAAGCTCCTGTAAATTTAAAAATTACTTATGGATGGCCATTTTTTTTTTACAAACTTTTAAATACTTTTTAAGATATAGCTAAAATAAAACTTAAATTATAACATTTTTTAGAAATAATTTTTAATAAAGATTGTTTTCAATACCTTTTTGCTATAGTCTCATCAATTACATAAGATTAGAACCACATTTAAAATATTTTTAATAATATATTATATTACTTTTTTAACTGTGACCTCTAAAACTTAATTGAATAGTCGTAATTATGTAACCTGGTATTAGACATTAATTGTTACTTAATAATTATTAATTACTTTAATTAATTTTAGCCTCTTATCATATTAACTTTTGTAAATTATTAATTTTCCTTATTGGTATTTATGTTGATAATAGAAAAACTATAAACTACAATAGGTCAGTACAATTAAACTTATTAAGACTGCTTAAGTTTTGAACTTAGGCAATAAAAACAAATAACCTGGAATTGTGACTGAAAGTCAAGAAACAATATTTACAAACGAGAAATTAAACAAAATCCTTTAAATATATCAGTTATTTTTTTATTTTTTTAAACATCAGTCTCAAACTCCACCCCTTGCAACAATAAACGTTTTCTGGGGAGTATATTTTTAAATATATACTAAAAAATTATTTTGTTTTTACCAACTTTTTTATTTAACTTTATTCATAAAGCTTTAGTTTTAAAATTCTATTAACAGCAAAGTTTTATGTTTCAAAATTAGCTTTGCTTTTATAGTTGAAAAATGTAAATTAGTTTTCAACTTACTTTTCATGTCTTTACTAGCAAGTTTTATAGTTTTGTACAATTTTGTCTACCAACAAATATAATACAAGTTAATTTGTTGTATATGTTATCTTTAATCAATACAAGTTTAATGGTTGCCACACATTTAAGGTATTAAGGATTCAAGATAACTTAAGATATTTTAAGTTCGTTTTACAAAAAAAAATCCAGGTAAAATGGTTAGATAGTACTTAAAAAAGTCTTAAAATTTGCATGAGTCTAATTATTTAATTTGTTTTTAAATTGGGTTTAACATAAACAAATAAATTATAAAAATAATTAATTTAATTTTAAAAAAGTTTACAAAGCTAAATAATTTCTAATTTGTTTAAATGCTAAACTGCCATAAGACTTTTTCAAGATATCAATTATCCAAAACGTAGGGTACTTTACCACATAAATACTGTAAACAAGTGTTTTTTGTAACTGTACAATCCTCTTCGGAAAATTTGTTTGTGTCAGTGTCAAAGACAACCATACTAGAGGAGTTGTTTATGAGAATTAATATTTTTCTTTCAACCAAAACACAGTCATGCATAAATTGAAAAATTTTTTTGATGGAACTTGGCATTTTCAAAAGCGTAAAAACGCAGCAAGTACTATCATAAACCTCCATCGAGTTTTTAATAAATCCTCCAAGCACGAAAAGCTTGTTTCTTAGGGCAACTAATCCGTGTCGGTATCTACTTTCCACCATGCGTGCCATAAAAGACCACTCATTGGCTACGTGGTCAAACGACTCAACTGTGTTAGACCTATGAAGACCGTCCACTTCTCCACCGCTCGCCACAACGCTACCTTCAAAAACAGCGGTGCCCGCTTGTGCGCGAGCCTCGTGCATTTTAGCGACTTCTTTCCATTCACAGCTTCTTGCGTCGTACTCAATGCAGTTGGAAAGATACTCATCCGAGCTTTCAACCCACCCTCCTATTATGTAATGCTTTCCATGAACGCGCACAAGCTGAAGTAGTTGCTGTTAGCCGAATCCAAGTCAGGTAATTCCAGCCACCTGTCATCTGGAGGGGAATATTTTTTTGCCGTTATTGAACTCATGCCTATTTCACTCCCGCCAAAAACGTAAACGTCGTTTTTCGAACAGACCATAAAAATTTCCTCTCTTTCTTCATGCAAATTACCAAGCCGTGTAACGTTTCTTCTTTTGTCGATTAGGTTGACAAATGGAGTCCATCCCCCAGCTCCAATAGTAATAATATTAAACTTGTCTTGATCGCAATACCTACTTTTGCAGGATCTACTATATTTGTTTTGATTAATATACTTTAAAAGCAGTTTGTACTTTTCCTCTTTATCAAAAATAGTAGTTTTATGAATAATATGTTCTATTGCATGACGGGAAAGCAAACCAAGACGAATTTTTGACAAAAGGTCAACTGCAAATACTTTTCTTTCTTCGATTTTGTAGTTTACCCAATCCTCTTCAGCATTAAAAACTTCAATTTCTGTGTCAATATTTAAACAAGAACTTGAAAAAAAATTCTTGACAGCACTGAAATCTAATTCTAAAAAGTTCGTTCAATGTGCTGAGACGTTGACTTTGCTAGATGCGGCAAAAAGTAAACTTTAGCCAATTTGTAATAAGTCGCAACGTTTTCGGAGTTAACATCATGTTTGATGTATTCAAACAATTCCATCTCTAAATCCTTGTTTAAAAGCAGCTTTGTCGTGTAAAGAAATGGAACCAAATTGCACTCGTCTATTAAACTTTCACCTAAAAAAACTGCTATTTTTTTAAATGATACTAGTTTCATCATAATAAAATAAAAAACTTGCTTTTGTAACTTATTCATAAAGTTTTATGAGATTTGTTGAATGTACTGTAAATAATTTTAGCATCCAAATAAGATGCTCTATGAAAATGTTTGACTGATATGAAACAAAGTATATAAAGTATACGAGCAAGAACAGCTTTTAAAAGCAGGATGCTCTTTTAGCAAACATTGTAATCTACTAATATAATTAAAAAAAATTAAATAAACATACAGTTATAAATTTCAAATAAAAAGCTTTGGGGTATATTTTTTAACAACTATTTAAGTTATATCAAAATAAAAATTTTATGAAGACTAAAATATTTTAAGGTATTTAAGATATGAACTACTGTAAAAAATTAACTAGCTTAAATGGTTTTAAGCTCAAAATTATATACAATAACATTTCTCGTTTATTCACAGCCTCTAAATACTTTAGTACACATTTTTGTTTTGTATATATAAACATTTTAACCTAAAAGAAAAAAAAAAACCTTAAAAGAAGAATGACTAGTAATTAACAAAGTATCATCAATAATAACTAAAAAGTATTAGAATAAGTTTCTTACCGGATGTTATTAACCGTTTGACATTTTTTTTATTGTTTTTGTCATTGTGTTTTGAAATATTACTGATGGCTAACTCAAGAAAACTACTGTGTATAGCTTTTTTAAGATTATGTTCTGCTGCAACATTGTACGTGTAATTTGACGATGACATTATATAGTTTAGGTGTAAGCTGTAAAATAACATGTTACATAAACTTTGAAAACAATTTGATATAGAGACGGGCAACGTTTGTAGTCGGTGGGCCAGATGTAGAAAAATTTAGTTCTGGGCGGATTGGAGCTTTTCAAAAATTACTTTCTTGTCTAACTCAGATAAAAAATAAAGCAATTCTATAGACTTTTTTTGATTTTCATTTTAAATAACAGAATATCTAGTGTAAGTTAAAAAAATTCAAAACCTCTGAATTTATTTTGTAAGCTTCGAACTTAACGTAAATCCTACCAAAGATTTTTTTACTCAATTTCGCATTTCATTTCAAATAGTCCGAATAACTAGTGAAGACATAAAAATGTTGCCTAGCTGGCCAGACGTACATGCTCCCGTGCCACAGTTTTGCCAATCACATACCGGAATCCACTTTTATTTGTAAACATCGGCCCAACCACACTTGCTTTAAATGCACTTCCATCGTTAGCATATTGTTAAGTGTTCAACTTAAAAAAGTGTTTTTAAAGTTTTTCACTGTAATTACTAACAAACAGTTTGATCAAATGTCAGGCTGCCTCTCATATTAGTGCTTTAAAGCGGTAATCCTTTTAATATTAGTAAAAACACGTGATCAGATTTCAATGAACTTTGTAGCCGCTTCTGATAAGAAGTCAGCTTTTGCCATGTTTTCATAAATTAAGAATAAAAAGTAGTTGAACTCTGGTATAAGAATTAGTCCAGTGTTTTTTTTTGATTTATATAAATTTATTTGCTTATTAATTCAATTTTTAAATAACATTTAATAATTGTTAGGTATTTGTAACTTAAAACTTTATTTAGTTTAATATACATAAGTATAACAAGTTACATTCTATAAAAATCTCTGATAATAAAATAAAGATTTCAGGCTTACTTAAGGGGAGTTTTAGAACTTAAATTAGGTATTAGAGAAAAGTTTATTATGGGAAAACCTAAAACTTACACTAGATACTCTGGACTCCAGAGTCTGGAGTAACAATGAAGAGAAAAAATATTAAGCGTATTTGAGGGAAATTTTTAAACTTGAACTAGACTTAATGGAACTTTTTTTTATATCTTATAGGATTCAGCCGGATCTTAGTTGAAAAAAGATTCGCATCCGGAAGATAAGTATCAAATTATAATACGTTAAACATACAAATAATATATAGCTAAAAGCTAAAAAGACATAACTTAAGGCATGCAATTAATGGTCATGGGCTTACGCTAAACTTCAAAATTACAAGTATTCGTAAGCTGCAGATGCAGTTTTAGTGATTACTTTTCATAACAGGCCCGATATATCTATTTTAAATTTCAAATTTGTCTTGAAATATGCCTAAAACCTTTTTTTTAAACTTCTAAATGTTTAGTGCAATGTTCAGGGTTACTACTGGCTCCTGGCAAATTTCTCAAGGTTTTCAAAATTTCCTCAAGGTTTTTGAAAGTACTTGTTTTTGGATCTATTTTAGTTTAAAACTAAGTTTAAGATAAAAAACTATACAACAAAGTATAACAACATTGAAAAGATACTGTAAAACTAGCTTAAATGTGTTTTTTAATAAAAAAAATTTTGATTATGTCAAAAATGTTTCTCTATACCTGGGTTTCCTATACTTTTTTTTAAATTACAGCCTTTAAAGAAATTAAAAAAACTATTGCCTCTACCAACAAAACTACTCAAAAAGCTACCATTTAAAACACTCAGACCTTTTTTTTTGTTCTTCATTTGCAATTCCAGAATGTCTAGTGTAAGTTTCAAAAGACCTTAAACATTTTTTTGCTCTTTCGCGCAACTCAAGAATGTCTAGTGTAGGTTTCAGAATTTTTAAATTGCCCAAAATCTTAAAAACACTCACCCTCTTCCTCCTTTCGCCCCTTTACTAATTAGTGCCCTTAACTTACCAAAATTGCCCCAGGGGCGATATTGCCCACTTTGAGAAACCCTGATCTATGCGGTAATTTTTTTGTGTCAAAATAAAACTTACTTAAAATGTAAAAATTGTTTACAATTCCAGGTTTTTTAGTAATGTAAGGTATAGATGCTAGTGCACTCAATTTGTTGGGATAGTTCATCATAACTAAACCCTATTTTATCTAATTACTGTGATATAAATACTAGATGTTACTTTATATAAATCAGACAGGACAGTTTGAACACTGTATCTATAATAAAAAAAAACACAAAACACTATTTAATAAATCTACTTCAGAATTGTAAGTTACTTTTATAAACCAAATGTAAATAATTGAAATAATTTAAGTTTAAGTGATCAAAAATTATAACTAAAATGACATCTAGAAAATATTTAAACAATTCTGAAACAATAAAAAATTGTTTAAATAATCCTTCTTAAACATGAAAATACACTAGTAAATTTGCATTCAGTTTTTACCAGACAATAAAGGTTTGATTCTTAGTCTCTAGGTCTTATCAGCAAAAATTCCTTATTATAATGTTAACATTGCATTATATACTTGCATTTTGGTTGACTGATTTGTTACACTCAACATTCAAACAATTAATATTCAATAATCAAAAAGAAGTTCAATTTTGGATTTAAAAAAAAAAAACTTGCCATATTCGACATATTTACCACAGTTGCCATTTTTTTCCATCTTCTGCTCTAATTGGGCCATTAAAATTGACGCAAAGTCTGTTTTTAGTTTTAGTCATTTGTTGACTGACTTTTCATTTTAAAAATGCAACCTTAAGAAAGGTGGCCTGAGATGAAAGTCAAACAATTAAAATTATTCAAAAATCTTGCAACACACAAGAGTTTCAACACTTGTGTTTAGTTTTTACTAATTTTTGTAATGGTTATGGTGATGTTTATGGTAAATGTGACTTTTATATTGCTGTATTTTATTTGTTAGTGTAAAACTGCGTAAGTACTAAAAATAAGTAAATAACAAAAAATTTTTTTTCATTGGCCTCATTTGAATATATAGTTTATTAAGATTTTTTACTAAAAAAAAAAAAGTTATATCACTTTTTTATAAATTTTGTTAAAAACAACTACAATTATTTTGATAGACATTGGATTTCATTATGATAACTTAAGAAGTAGAATTTAATTTATAATAGATGTATTTTTTTAATTGTAATGAGCACAATTGTTTTGTTTTTTAATTCGGATACTATAAAATGTTTTTTTTGTATATGTGTCAACCACTAGATTTCAACTTTGCAGTTCAACTCCCAGACTTTTAAAGCTGTCATTAAGGCCCCTATGGCCTATGCCATTAGACCACACAAATTTTTTTTTGCATAAATTTCTGTAACATTACTGCAGTTCAATTGTGAATATTTTAACAAAAAGTTTTGTAACACTATGGGAGATCAGTAGATATGTATTTTAAAAGAAACTTTTGTAATACTATTTTGTGCTGGTTTATAAATATTTTTACTGAAACTTTTGTAAAACTAATGCTATTTAGTTGTGACTATTTTAACAAAAAGTTTTACAACACTGTCAGTAGATATATTTTTTCTAAGAAACTTTTGTAAAACTATCGCAGGTTGATTAATAAATGTTTTTACAGAAACTTTTGTAACGCTATAAAAGGTTAGTTGATTTATCTTTTTTTGATGAATATGAGTATTAGGCTGATTTCTGCTCTATATTGGTCCGAAATCATGCTAGGCAATTACCTACACATTTTATGTAATATAACAAAACTTGTTTATAAATGCTAAATAGTTTAGTTGATAAAGTTTTATTATAAAAAATTTATCTTTAAAAAAAAACAATTTTAAAATAAAATTTACTTCAAATTGTGAAAATCCCTAAAGTGATGATGTGACAAAACAGAATGCTTCTGTTTAAACATTGTTTTACGTAAAAAAAAGTTATAAACACAACGCAGCCTGAATTATCCTATGAGTTGAACTGCAAGATTGAAACCTAGTGGTTGACATAAACAAAAAAACATTTTTTAGTACCTGATCTACAAACTGAAATAATTGTGCTCATAACAATTTTAAAAATACATCTATTACAAAGTTCTACTTCTAAAGTTATCATAATGAAATTCTATGTCTATTCAAATAATAGTAGTGTTTTTCAATTAATATTAAAAAAATGAATATAATTTTCTTTAATTATTAGACGGTTTCAATAAGTTAAATATTTCAATTATTAAAATAAAATTAAATATGTAAACTATTTTTGTTATATACTTATTTTTTATACTTACACTGTATAACACTTACAAATAAATTAGACTTTATGCAAAACTTTTTTAAATTTTTGATCATTTGACTCTTTAACTCAGGCTACTTTTCTAAAGTTCACATTATTTCAAATAAAAAGTCAGTGAACAATTGACTAAAACTAAACACAGACTGCGCTTCGAATTTAATGGCCAATTTAAAGTTTCATACACTACTTTTTTAAAGTGATAACTGTATATTTAGTTTTATTATTTATTATATCACAAACATAAGCCCATTTTAGTTTTTTTTACTTATATAAATAACAATCCCATGTTTTTGACAAAAGTTTTAATATATTTTTGCTGCAACCTCTCAGAAATTACTGCAAATATTTAAAACAAAATAATAGTTTTTTAACTAAAAACTATAAAATTTATAAAACTACTTAAGCGGTTAATTAGATTGTTGTAAAAAAACAATCAACAAAAACCAACTTTTCAATTATTTTTTAGACTAGTTTTAAAAAGTAAATAATGCAAAAACATAAATTTTAATTTACAAAACAAAACAAAATGTTTAGCACAAACAAAGACAATTTTAAGTAAATAAAATAATTAAAGACGCTTTTAAATAAATCAACCAAAGACACTTTTCAATTAATAAAGAAACCTTGTAGTCAAAATCTTTCTGCTTACATAGTTCAGGTTTATTTAAAGATATTAAGATTGCTTCTAATCTAACTAAGTCAATGGAATTTTCTACAATCGTTAATAACCTTAAATCTCGATAAATCATAGTTATTTGCACAATCGATGTTTTAAATCAGATGTTCTGCTATCGAAGATCTTTTTGTCGCATTAATAACAGCTTTCGTCTGATAAGTAGTCTATTTTCTTTTTTAAATTTAATACACATATAGGTGTTTGTTCATTTACTCCAGTTTTTAGCCTAGATGTTTGTCCAATATAACTTAAAAAAAGTTATGTTATCAGAAACTTACATAATAAATAAGTAACTAAAATTTAAAAATTCTAAAAATGTCTTAAGTATTTACTGCAACAACATACAGGGTCATCATTCTTTGATAAATGAGATACTCTGAACTTATATGAATATTTGCCTAAAATTTATATAAGTCAAAGATAAAACTACCACCAATTGACAATAAATACAATAAACATGAAGTTTATAAAAATAAGGCAACTAAAAAAATTTAATTTCAAGAAAATGTTCCAAAAACTAGCATGAGACTTAACAAGTATCAAAACTAACTTAAGTTAACATGAGATTATCAACAGTTTTTAACAAGCATGAGTTCAAAAAAAATTTAACTGATTAAATTTGTAAAATAATAAGTAACTGAGTTTAGGAACAAAAAGCACTTTATTATACCTATAAGCCACTCTTAATTTACAAAACTAGTTTTTAAAAACTAGTAAAAAATACAAAATTTGAAAGACTTAAGTCATATATGAATTTACCTAGTTATTGTAAAGATAAGATCCAGTATCTTTACCACATTAAAACTTAAAAAAAATAAGTTGAATTTATCTAACTAAATAAATGGTAGTTTCAAGGTTGTAAATAAAAGTATTAAGTTATAGTAAAATGACTTTAAAGTAAACTATATGTGTTGAAAAATACTTTTTAATAAATTTATAACAAGTGAAATGTTCTATTTTTGTATATGCGTTTAGAAATTGAAATTGTTTGGTATATAATTAAAAATGAAAGTAGATTAGAAAAAAAAAGCAAAAGATCATCAATTTTGTCTATTTCATCAAAGTTTAGAAAAAAGAAACTCTTAAAGATGTAAAAATCAAAAATAAAGTTATTAAAGTGATTTATAACATCATTTGTATCTAATACTACAAAGTTTTTATTCTACTTTACTTTCTACATAAGTAGAGGATACTTTTTTCTCAAATTTACTAAACCATCATTACATCTAACAGTTAACAAATTAGTTATGTTATGACCAATTTATTCATTAGGTGACTAAAATTAACCTTATTAGAATAAAAAACATAAACCAACATTAGAGGCATTCATACTTCTAAAAACAATTTTTTTTTTTACTGTTAATTTAAATTATTAAAACGAAATTTGTGCTTTGTTTATAAGTTTTTATATACAGAATTTTCTTTCATAATAAATCTAAGTCCTATTGCCGGAAATTTTGGATAGTTTTGTTTTAGTTTTAATAAAAGGCGGTGCTTTTTACTATGTCTGCTTTTGAGACAATAAAATAGATAAATTTCCAATACAATTTATTACAAAAGTACATCACATTTATTTAAAATATAATTCTAATTGTTCTAAATTAAAAAATTATTCTAATAGTTTATTCAAACAAAGCATATTGAATTAAAGTAACCAATCGCTTATTTACGCACATTGTGTCCACAGAAAAATGCGTAAAGATACGAGAGATCGTAAATATACGAGAGGTACCAAATATACTAACTATAATGGCTGTTTTTTGATATTGCTTCTAGTTAAAAGCAGATTGAGGACTTTCCCACTTTTATCAACTTGTTTAATTTATTTATAAATATGAAAAAAGATAAAACTAAACATATATTTAAAAAAAGGATTTAAATTTATATAATGCACAGTAACCTCTCGCTTATTTACGCACATTGTGTCCACAGAAAAACTGCACGAGAGACCGTAAAGATACGAGAGGTACCAAATATACTTAATATAATGGCTGTTTTTTGATATTGCTTCTAGTTTAAAGTAGACTGGGGACTTTCTCACTCTTAAAAACTTGTTCAATTTATTTATAAATATGAAAACAAAAGATAAAACTATACATATATTAAAAAAAAGATTTAAATTTATATAAGAAAATGATACTTTTAGAAAATTTCTAAATTTCTGCTGATTTTTTAAAATTTAACTAATTAAAGAAATTAATTTTTAAAGGAAAAAAATGGTACGCACTTTTTTTTAAACCCATTACTGCCAATATTAACCATGAAAATCATAGTCTACCATGGGCACCACACCGTCTTCTCCCAAAGATTTCAATTTTTATGATCATGTACATTCACATTTTTCTTGTTGCCCTCTCTACAAGAGCAACCCTAAAAAATGCAATAAAAAGGTTAATAATAGAACAAAAAGGGGGTAGTCGTGAAAATGCTATAACTAACATATTTTATTTTTCTGAAACTAAATGTGTTTCAAAAAATGAAAACAAAAAACAAGAAAAAAGACTAACAACTACTCAAGTAAATAAAAAATTAGTTAAAAAATCTCACTTATAAACAGAAATAAACAAAATAAGTTTCAGGGTTGTCAGGGGTTGTTCATACCTGTCAGGGTTGCCACACACTCAGGGAACTCAGAGAACTCAGGGAACTTCAGGGAATTTTAAAGTTGAAGAAAATATCAGGGAAACTCAGGGAATTTTGATGCTCTTTTTTTTCAATCCAGGGAAACTCAGGGCAGTTTTGGTTTTTTCTAAAAAAGTCAGGGAAATTTTAAAACTTTAAAAAAAACCTCAGGGAATTTTTTTTTCTAGATCTAGAATGAGATTTAGTTTATCCAGTTTCAATATTTGTTCATAAAAGTTTATTTTATTCATTTTTAAGTGCATATTTAAAAAATTTTAGCCTTGCGGCAAGTTCTTCAGTATTCTCAGAATTAAAATGATAATTTTTTAATAAACAAAAATAATTTTAAGGGTTTGAAAAAAAAATCAGGGAAACTCAGGGAAGTAAAAGGTTACTTAGGGAAGTTTCTGGTCACTCAGGGAAGATTTTTTGATTCGAAGAGTGGCAACCCTGTCCTGTTCAAAAACCCTGTTACTCTAAAACAAATTCAACAATTATTTTTTTAAAATTAGATAATAAAAAATAAATAAAAACAATAATCATACTCAATTATAAACTCACATAAAAAAAAAAGTTTGTAAATAAAAACTGCTTGTTCAAAAATTATACCCAAAACCAAATCAACTCTGCTCACACCCAGCCAACACAGCTGCCATTGATTTTTCTTAAAAAGAAAAATAATAATAAAGAGCAAAACCTAATAACTAAGAAATCATTTTATGTGATACCATTTAAAAAAAAATTAAGATTGACTTTTGTCTAATTGATTTCTGAGCAATACATTTTTCAGTCCAGATTGAAATGCTATAAGATATTCTTGTTCTTTTAAGCTTTTTGGGGTTTCCTACTATACCTTACATCCAAGATATGACAAGGACTTAGACCATAAAGACTATTTACTCGAGGAAAAAGTAATTTGTCTCTGAAAATCTCGTTGAATGGTTGTGAATCTTGTTTATACTTGTAAAGTAAGGATTGAAATTAACAAATTCAAGAACCGCTTACCAAACAAGGGCTAGGGGTAACTGTGGTAGTGAAAATAAATTAAAGAAAAAAAATGTATACATATATATATATATATATATATATATATACCACAGATGTTCTTGTGCTAAAACTTTATTTCAACTAACGGCGTTTCACTGCTCTCAAATAAATTTAAGAACAGATCTACGGAGTCTCAAAAAGCTCTAAGAATAGAGAATCCTAAGTTTTATGAATATCGGTAACTTTTCTTTAAAATATTTAAAAGCTGATAATAAACTCCAATAAAATAAATATTGAATTTTAAATTAGTTAACAAGCCTACTTAAAGATGATGAATAGTATTGCAAGTTTATTTTCCTAAAATGGGCACTGGCATCCAGACTAAATAACATTATTTTGTTGAAAATCAAAAAACATAACTTAATTAAAAGCTTATCGATTAATATTTAATAAGATTTAACTAATACTTTCTGCACATCTGTGTAACTTTTTTTTCATAACATATTTTATATCATCGCCAAGGCACAATCGATACAGTTAAAATGTATATTATCAGCATTAAGATACTGACAACTATAGAAAGTATCAGAAAAAAAATGCATTGATTCTAAATTTGATTAGTTTTGTTTAATATTTTATGGTTACGTGACATATTTAATCTCTCAAAATTAGCCGTACATGAATAACAAATTTGCATGTTATGTCTGTCAAATTTTAGGTGGTAGATAGCTTTTGAGGAAATTTATTTTTTTTAGAATTATAAATTGTCTGCCGACGATTGTTTTTATTGAACCACTTAATAGGAGTTTAAATCACATTTTATTTAATTTTCTTATACTTTTATTGTTCATTTTAGTTTTTTGCTCCAATTTTACTATTTAAGTTTTTTATAGTAACCGCATTTTTTCATTAACAATTCGTAATCTTGTTTTCTCTTTATAAATGTTTTTTTTTGTTACTTGATATTTTGTTTAACAATGATTAATTATTTTTGGTGCTTGTTTTGTAATATTTTTGGACTACTAGAATTTCTATTAATATATATATAGTTTTTGCCTTTTTATTTTCACAAGGCATATAGGAGAGATCATACAAGTTAAGCTTCAAATCAAGGTAATTAGTTCTCATCATTGTTTATTCAACAGTGACTTGTAATTCCATAGACTTGAAAAAGGCATGCGTTTGTTTTTTTTTTAATCTTTCAACTTTAAAGGCAATACAGCTAGACCATTTTTACAACACAACTCTTACTAAAAAAAAATATTTTTCAACTCATTTAACAAGAATAGTCCTAATAGTTTACATACTTCTGAACTATTAAACATCCCCGCATTACATTAAAAATAATTTTTTGTTGTTTATTTTATTTATTATTTACGTAAACAAATATGTTCAATATTTTTCCCGAAAAACTTGATATTTCTTCATTTAACCTTCATGATTTTAATCTAAATATTTCAAACTAGGGGATTTTTTAATTTGACAATGTCAATCTGCAGCACCCCCTAACAAAAAGACCACGCGACGCCACTGCTGCCCCTGCTCAAGTATTCCCTGATCGAATTGCCTCTGCTCGAGTTTCCTCTGCTGGAGTATTCCCTCCTCGAGTTTCTTCTGCTCAAGTTTAACTTGTCTTATTGTTCTCGCGTTATAGTAAGTTTTAACAACGATCGCGATTTAATTCACATGGTGCTAAAAGTTCATGCAGCTTCAGAATTCAACTTTTTTTGTATTGAAAACTTGTAAACATTTAAGATACAGCTGACACACATTTTGAGCTTACAGCTCCAATTTTACGAACATTTTGAACACAAATATAAAAACTTGAAAAAAAAATAATTCAGCAGGAAAGTTAACGACGTTCATGTACACATTTTGCTGTATTTTTTGTACAATTTCATGATAACATAACTTTCTTATTTTTTAAGCTAATATCAAAAATTTTATATCATTTTAAAGCTCAATTCCTCAACTTTAAGATAAAGTTACTTTGACGTAGTTTGAGGTTGTACAGCTAAAGCAGGGGCACATTTAAACAACGTGTTTAAAGGCTTAAACGCTAAAATCAAAAAATAGTTAGCACACTATTTCATTTTTTTAGGTAGAGCTACAGCTCCAGAGTTCAACCCCACGCGACGTCCCTGGTTGCCATAATGCCAAACAATTAGATTTTTTGTAAATCTAGCGGTTGTAAATACTTTTTTTATTTACTTAGATTACTATGCCTAGATTGTTAACAAAAAATGAAAAAATACTAATAATAAAAAACCGCCAGCGTTAAGATTATCTTATCCAAACAGCACTGATTTTAACACAAACTCAATTGTGGCGATACGCTTATATTGATGGTAACTATGCTGTTTAAAAAAATAAAATAATTTTTAAATGTATATAAAATGTTTAACAAACAAAAAGCTGTTTATCTATTTCGAAAGCTCTTTTTATTTTAACGTATTTTATATCATATGAGTAAAAACATCAATTTTTGTAAAAATAAAAAAGTTAAATAATTTTTGTTCTCGATTAATACCGAAAAACTAATATTTTTAGTTGTAAAATGTAACTTTTTTTTTTCTAGTTTACAAGCATATATATGTAAGCTGAAAAAAAAATTCAGTACCTTAGTGTATTACAGTAGTTATGAAATTAATAAAATAAATAAAATTTTACATCTGACTAAAATAAAAATTAAATGTTAAAACTCAAAGTCATAACTACAAAAAATTTCCTGTATAAACTTTGAAAATTTTGTATACTATGCCTGGATTAATAAATTAGGATATTCTAAAATTTTGGTACGCCAATTTAAAAATTGAAGATAAAAAATTATCTGTTGTGAATGTACTTAATGCACGAAATAGTGGCTAAAACTAGGGCAAAAAAACTCATTGCCTTCCTAAAAAATAAAAATAAATAAATTTTAAGTATTAAAAGTCATTAATTGATTTTAAGCTTTAAAATAACAAGTTTTACTATTTTGTACTTTTTTTAATAAAACTTTTCAAATTCAGTTTTAAGTTTCAATTTTAAAAATAAATTGCTAATAATTGTAGTGATGTACCGGACTCACTATCCGGGTCCGGGTCCGGCCGGATATTGCCATTTTTGTCTGATATCCGGATCCGGCCGGACTCTAATTTGAAAAAAAAGTCCGGATCCGGTTCCGGCCGGATTCTAATTTGAAAAAAAAAGTCCGGATCCGGTTCCGGCCGGATTCTAATTTGAGAAAAAAGTCCGGATCCGGGTCCGGCCGGATCCTAACAGAGATCCGGCCGGACCCGGATCTAGTTAGTAGAAAAGAGCATACTGAAAAATATTTTTTTCAAAAACAAACCCTGTGTAAATTAAACACCTACCGTGATTGGCTCATTTTGTACACGTGACTAATTTACATTTGTTTACATTTAAACTATGAAATAAACATTTCAGAAATGCAACTCTTTACATTTGTTGTAAAATTGAAAACTTTAGAATGAATACTTGCATTATTTATTGTTTAAAGTTAAGCTCAGAGAATATTTAGAATTAATATGGTTGAATGTACGAGCCAATGAGAATTATATGACGAAATGTTTCAAACTAAATACTGATGCAACAAAACATCAGAACATGACAGGCAGTTTATATGTAAGCAGTTAGTTAGTTTGGTGTGCAGCTTGAAGCAACAAAATATCTTGAATTTTTTTGTGAAATTTTGTGTTAAGTGAATATTTCAACTGGTGTTTAATTGTTTTAATATTTAAGCCAGGTTTATAGTTTAATAGTTAATTTAAAATTTTACAGTTTCTTGTTTACTAAAAGTTTTATTTAATTTTTAGTTTATTGTTTAAGTCTTTTGATATTGATTTAAATAGCTTCCAGTTTTTAAAGTGTTACTAAAGTAGTTAATAATTTTGTATATGCTAGTATTTCTTGTTGTGTTTTATATAAAAAATTCATCACTCAAAACTGTCGTGTCTGATTATAGAAAGTAGTTTCAGTTAGAATTTAGTATTTGTTGGATATTATTTAAATAAGGTAGGATTTAATTATGATGGGTAGTACTAATAAGTTAAGTGTACCACAATCAGTCCACAACTTTACTACCGATTTGTAAACCTTTGCTAGCTGTTCTACTGATTATTAGATTAAAGTAATTTTTTCAGTTTTTAAAAACCTCATTCTGACTCAGGCTTGTTTATACTCACTCTAGCAAGTTTTATTGACTTAAACAGTGGCAACCCTGCAAGTTTGAAAAATTTTGGGAATGTTAGAAAATCTTGGACTGCCTCAGGCTAGTTTAGTTTTTTATAAAAGCTCAGGCTAGTTTTTTTTTTTAATTTTGAATGAGTTTGAGCTGATTCAGTTTTCAATATTTGGTAATTTTCTAGTGTATTTTGTTCCAGAACTTGATTTCAGATTTTTTATTGTAAATAAAACCTAAATTTGTAAACCTTGTGGCTAGCTGTTCTACTCATTATTAGATTAAAGCTCTTTTTTTTTCAGTTTTTAAAAACCTCATTCTGACTCAGGCTAGTTTATACTAGTGATGTACCGGACTCACTATCCGGGTCCGGGTCCGGCCGGATATTGCCATTTTTGTCTGATATCCGGATCCGGCCGGATTCTAATTTGAAAAAAAAGTCCGGATCCGGTTCCGGCCGGATTCTAATTTGAAAAAAAAGTCCGAATCCGGTTCCGGCCGGATTCTAACTTGAAAAAAAAGTCCGGATCCGGGTCCGACCGGACCCGAAATTTTGGGTCCGGTACATCACTAAATAATTGTTGTAAGTATTGAAAACAAATAAGGCAACGTTGTTTTACTTAAGCAGTATTTTATTAAACTATAAATAGAACAATTTGATTGCTACACGATAAACAAAACAATATTGAACAAAGCTAGACACAATTAGAAAAGTGTAAATTAAAGTACACGAAATAGTATACAAGGCAAAAATAACTGTAAAAGAATGTGTAAATAAAAATCAAAGCAATGTAGTATAAAACCGTTGTAAAGTTTTGAATACATGTTACAAAAATATCATATTACTTTTAAAAGAAGCTTTTTTAGATAAAATAACTTTTTCTTATAAAAAAACACTTTTTATAATTTTTTTAAAACAAAATAGTATAAATTCTAGTACTTTTAATATGATAAGGTGAATCTTAAAGATAATGGCAATAATAGTACAAAACTTAACATTCTTTCATAAAAAACATTATAGGATGTATAACATCTTAAAGAATGTATGGGAAAACTAAGCAGTGTAAATAGTAATAGGTACAAGTATAATTGTAAATCTATTGAAAAATTGTAGAGAAGTCTATCAAACAAACACTTTGTTGTTTAAAAATATTGAAACTTAAATTTCCTAAAGTTTAGTAAAATTCAACAAAAGTAAATTTCAAACAAATTTGTGGAACTTTTTGTCGATGTAGCTGTGTAGGACAATGAAATCGTACCTGTTGGATTAGTAAGAAACATTATCATTTATAAATAGGAAAAATATTGTTGTAGAAAACTGTAAAAATATTCTTACAATAAAGAAATTAGGTAAAAAGATTTGGTAACTTGAATATCTGTTAAAACAAAAAAAAATTTTTTAATTATAAATGTACTTTTTCAGTAAAACAAATTAGAAATATCATACTAAATTATTACGTATTAGTAAACAAATGAAACAGTACTAATAAAGCCACAATAAAACTTACGTATTTTTGAATCTAGTCTCAATGAGCCTCTTAGCAAGTAAAGAAGCAACTTTCTTTCTATTTTCACCCAAATTTTTTAGCGAGCTGTTAGTTATTTTTATCCAATCTTCCTCACTTTGTTCCAAGTTTAAATCTATCACGAACTTTCGCATCAACAACCCTTCCATATTGTCTACCTGTAAAAATAAAGTTTCTGGTTAACCAACTGTGAAAAGTATTATGTTGAATTTTAAAACAGTAAACAAATAGACATAGGTTTTAAGTAACCAATAAAAATATACTTAAATATTTTTTTTCAATACATACTTTTTTTCGAATATTTTTTTAAATTTATTTAAATATTGTATAAAGTTGTACGTTATACATATTTCATACAAGCATTATTGCGTCATAACAAACCGCTATACAACAGAGAGTTGCATCTTCTTTGAGGTGAGCTGTCATCGGTAGCTTTCGAAGTCGGGAAAGCACCGAATTGACAATTGATTTCCTCCTTTTCACAGACAGCTTCTCCTCCGAAACGACGACAACTTGAAAATTTGACTTCTCAACATCTGCACCCTGGGAGTTTTTCACAGGACTTTCTTCTGTTGGCAGATCTTTGGTGGATATTGAACTTAAACTGCATCCCAACGGATCAAAATCTCTGTTTAATAATTTTTTTAATTAATAAACCCAAACTGAGTTTTGATTTTTTAATAATTTATGCTTCAAAAACTTTTGTAAAAAGCTTCACTGAACTTCTAAAAACTTTAAAAATTTCAACAACAATGTTATTCGTATTTTTGTTTCAATAGTATTTAAAAATTCATTCTATTAAAAAAGAAAATTACACTAATAGGCAAACCAACTTGTTGAAATTTTCTGTGATATTAAGTTTGTTCCGCACAACCTCACAAACTTCTGACATTTTCACTTTTATCGAGTTTGAATAACTAGGATAGAATAACAAGTGAATTTCGTCACTCTTCTTCAAGTTTATAATTGCAGCACACGGAATTTTTTCATCTCTACATTTTTTCTGAAAAATTAAGATGAAATGAAAAAATTCAATACTTTAATTTTGTAGTGAAAATGAACAAATATGTTTTAGCAAAAACTGTTGGAAAATAAAAACTTATTATTACAAAGAATGCTTATTTTCTATCGGAAACAAAGTTATTGATAAAATTAAAAAAAAAGTATAATAAAGCTGTCTCAAATCTGAATGTTTAAAGCCCGACTTCTACTATATTTTGTGAAAATAATTGCATAAATCATTAAGTCGATTTTTGTATAAAAAAACTGTTTTTTAATAAACAACAAACAACCACTCACCACCACATCGCAGCAGTAGGCAACGTCGCAACAGATGTTATTGTGACGTAACAAGCGAGCTAGCTTGAGGTGCTCCTTGTAAGAAGTGGGAGTGGTGAGTGTTGAGATGAGCACGTCCAAGTTGCTCATCACATCTTCTTCCTTACCCTCTTCATCTTTAACTGCAGCTAGTATCTGGAAAAAAAATTATTTTTTATGTTGGTGTTTTAAATGTTTATAGTTTTCTATAATATAATTATAAGTATTATAGAAGTACAGGAAATCTTATTGTTTTTACGTGATGGTGTGTTAACACAATAAAATATGGTTTTGCATAAAAAATAAGCATTTGCATAATAATCTTTTATAATCACTTTTTTTAAACCGTTGTTTTTAATTCTTAAGATTTTTTACTCGGTAAAAAGAGTTTCTGGACAACTATTAAACAATACTAAGTTGAAACTTGGCTTGAAATGAAAAAAAAAACTATAAATAGTAAAATATTTTATGTTAAGTCTAAGATAAAACAAGCAATACATATGTAAGACAATTATCTGAAAAAATCCAAATGTTTAGTCGAAACAAAGTATTAGAAAACAAACTCTTGTTTTTATAGCTCATATTGTTAAATTAAGTTCATTTGTTAAATTAAACTACCCAACAAAGTAAACAAAAATTTAGTTTTGATTCTGAACAAGCTGATGCATCAAAAGCAACAAACACACAAACCCTGTCAATGGAGAAGCTGATTCCCACGACTTCCTGATCAACTTTGCTCTGACTCATGTAGCTGAAATGCCGCATCAGTTTGGTGTACCTCCCTCCCACCGCCAGCACGTCGTTTGTTACGACGTCTTTCTTCAGAATGTCTTTCGACACCTGAAAGTATAAAACAAACCATCAAAAAATTTACCCTCTTCATATGGGCTGGTATAAAAATGAGTATCAAAACCTTGTTATAAAATAAATACACTTTAGTAAACAGAGTAATACCTAGTATTAAAACTAACTTTATTTATTTATAATATTTGAAATAAAATTAGATTCTTGCAATAAACTCATTGCAGGGGAACACAACTAGTTTTGTTCTTCATAAAGTATTTGATAAAACTCTTAAGAACAACAAGTAGATTATGACTGTAAAAACCGATTGACTCAAATCAAAACTCAAACGAACCTTGAAAATGATGCCGTCGAAATGCTGGTGCTGCTGCAGGACGAAGCTGGGGTCGACGCCCACCGAAATTCCCGCCTCCTTCAGACTCCTCACCGTTTGCTGCAGCAGTTGCAGCGCCTCGTTTATTTCGAAGCAGTCTCTCTGCAGCACTTGGCGTATGCACTTGTACAAGCTGCTCGTGTTGCCCGTCACGCTCCGCTGCGACATCACGTGGGCGAGGTCCGATATCTGGTTGGAGCTCAGCCGCGTCTTCTTCGAAAGGCACTCGATGAACTGAACAAAATAAGAAGGTTTTTTTAAGAGGTTTGATTTTATTACATTCATCGTTTATTTTATCCGCGAACTGGTGTAAGTTTTGAACAGCAACAATATAATCGTACTAGATTTGATAAGTAACTTGTTTTGGACTTGAGTTGTAATGTTGTAATTAACTTCAAAAAAAATGTTCAAAAATTTAAATTAAGTAGGCTAATTTTATTTACCTAAACCTTTACTTGATGTGGCATGTAAATATTAACAAAAAGTTTCTTAAACAAAAAATAAGAACTCAAAGTTCTACTTAAGGTATTTAAGGTTAAAGAAGACAAAAAGTATGAATAAATGTAAGAAAACTGACAAGACGCTTGTCAAATTGGCGATCCATGGAGCAGAGGATCGAAACGACGCGATCCTCATCAATCCTCTGGCATCCACACTCCCTAGCAACGCTCTTCACCAGCTGCATGTTGTTTATTGTGACGTCATATCCTCGCAGCTTATCGTAGCTGCTGATGACGTCATCGGCGAACGAGATGACCTGCAGTTCGTCAAAGTGTCTGTTTGAACATTTAAATGACAACAAAAACTAAAAACTCAATATTGAAATCAATACATATATATTTTTTCTAAAGTTAAGGAGTTAAATTATTTTTTTAAATACAACTAGGGCTTCAATAAAGTAAAATTTACTGATCAATTTAACTGTTAAAATAGCTACTTTTTAAATGATATAAAACAAGTAATAACGTAATTTAAGAAAAATTTTAACCATTTTTAAATTTACAATTTTATTTACTGTGTTGAAACAAATATTATGTGTATAAGCATAAAACATCTAAAATTGATTTGAAATTAGCGCAATAATATTACAAACCCGAGGTGGTTGTCAGGGGCAACGATATCGAGGGTGAACCGGAGAGCCTGTCGGGGCCTGGTCCTCTTAACCATGTGGCTGTGGTACACGTCATCAATTTCGTAGCGGACCATTTCTCGTATGTCGTTCATCTTCACGTGTCTTGCAAATCGAATCTGATTAAAGATTTCTACGTAAGCAACAAAAAACTAAAATTCCCTTTTAAAGTTTTTATGCTGACAGCTGCTTTGCCTAGAGAGAACCTTTTAAGAAACTATTTAAGCAGAACGAGATGGGTTCGTAAGGTTTTCAGTTCGATATTAGTTGCTTCAGTTGTAACTTAGGTTATAATTTTTTTTGTAAAAGTTTTATTGTCCCAAACTATTTTCAAAGTATAAAAATAAGATTTTACAAGTAACTTGTGATAAAAGTAATTAAAAATTAATACCATACCTTAGCTTTTAATTCATACTTTTAAAAGTTGTTCAAAAGGTTGTAATGTATCTAAGTTTAATGCTTTGGAAAATTTACATTGTTAACTTAAGTACCAACAACCAAGTCTATATATATATATTTATATATATAACCAAAGCTATAAATATAAATATGATATATATATATATATATATATATATATATATATATATATAAGATGTAATGTTAAAAGGCGTTAAATCCTGGAGATCCTGATAAGCTAAGCTTATCGGAATATATACCACAGATGTTCTTGTGCTAAAACTTTATTTCAACTAACGGCGTTTCACTGCTCTCAAATAAATTTAAGAACAGATCTACGGAGTCTATAAAATATTAACACACATTAGAAAAAAGCAGAAAAAACATGTATAATTATGTATAGTGTTTATGTAGGTAGTAACTATAAATGAACTTTATGGTTTAAAAACAAAGTTTGGGATAAAAACACAAAATTATAAAACAACGATAACTAACTGCCCATTAAAAGGTAATTGTTTAATTAAAAATGTAATTTATAAAGTTAAAGTTGAAAGTAAGGACCCAGATAAAATTTATATCGGAAGTACAGCAGGTAGTTTCAAGGATAGATATGCTAACCATAAACATACTTTTTAAAATATAAATAAAAAACAAAGCACGCGTTTATCGGATGATGTCTGGAGCTTTTTTCACAGGTACGGTAAAAGGCCAAACATGGAGTGGAGTATTGTTTCAAAGATCAAACATGCATCCAACGGAGTAAGTAGAATTTGCCCAACTTGCAATACAGAAAGAGCAGTAATTGCAGCAGAAGATAAAGACCTACTTCTGAATAAGCGGCATTGACTTCAAAATATCCTGGGAAGTTAGAAAAAGAGCACAGCCTATAGCCGACGGCAATAGCCCAATATGTAGGCTGTGTCTCAAAGAAAAATCAGCCGTTGTATATGCACTTAAATACAAGAGATGCCTAAACAAAAGAAGCAAGTTTGTATCGTCTTGTAGACATATAAAAAAGTCGCTTTTAAAGTTTAACAAGTTTTAATTTCATCTTAAAATAACCTAAATTTCAATTTGCATCTTAATTTTATCTTTATCTCTTTCAATTATCTGTCCTAATATATAGTCACTCACTGAGGTTATTTGAATTTTTTTTAGTTTATTGTCGATTGGTAAATTAATTTTTGCACAAGCCGGTTTGCATGATTTTTGATAGTTTCAAAATTACGTCATAATCTATTTGTGCAAAAATTTTTTAACTTTCATTAGTGATTTTGTTTTGTGCTTAATTTTAAACTAGTTTTGAAGCTGATGAGTGAATAGTCACGAAACTCGAGTCCTTTGAGTTTTGCATCTTTAGATAAACCTTTTTAATATATATATATATATAGAAAAAATTTGATTAACTTAATAAATTAAATTTATCACACGGAGCCCACCTAAGGGCTTTTTTGATGAGTGCATAAGCTCGAAACTCGAGTTCTTCAAGTTTTACATCTTGAAATAAACCTTCATATATAAAAAAAGGTTATTATTCAAACTTGAACACCTTCTACAGAGCCCACTTGAAGGGCTTTTAAATAATTTATTGGAAAAATACGATTTTTAAAATACTGGTAAATATGTTTCATAAAGCTTTAATGTTTCATAAAGCTTTAATCATCAGCCAGTTCAATTTAAAATAAAAAGCACTTTACTGAACATAGATGCATAGTTATGCAAAAAAAAAACAGTATGACGTAATATTGTCTACTAGCTCCTCTTAAAATACAATAAATTTTGAAGTATTTTATAGTCATTTAACTGTTGTTTTTGAAAATTTTAGTTGTTTGATTAGTTAGATGGAAGATCGATTTTTGTACTGAATTTTTGTAATGTACAATATTACGTCATACTGTTTTTGTTTTTTTGCATAACTTCTATGTTCAGTAAAGTGATTTTTATTATAAATAAATATATATATAAATATCATTAGTCTAACAAAACTTATTACTAGAAATATAATTCTTAGCTAGTACTTTTTTACCCTTAAATTGGGCGCCAGCGCTACAACTTGGCCGCTTTTGGTGAGGAAATATTCATTCGACTCATTTTTCACACTGGACAATACCACGTCTTTCCTCGGCACTAGCGGAAGAGTTCGCACTTCGACTGCTGAATAGTTCCGAGCTATCTTCGCCAACTTGTTGCAAATCCGTTCCTTTTGAAGATGGCTGCTCATCGTAAACAAATTCTAAAATAAAATAAACAAAATGTTACCTAAATTTTATAACAAACTTTTAAACTTTATTTTGTAGTTATAAACACACTTCACGAATTCGATACATATAACTAACAGAATATTTTATTACTGACTTTTCGAAACTACAACTAAGTTATAAAAGTATTATTAAATACATTATACAATAAAAATTAATAAAAAATATTAAATAAACAGATATGATCTAAATAAAGTATAAAATATATTTTCATGAATATTACGACCAATTTTTAAAAGTATTATTCGCTGTTAGATAAAATCTTAATTTTGAATTAGCTTAATAGCTGTTTAAAATACAATAGTTGAAATAAGCTATTTATGTTAACAATACCGGCATTACACAACAATAGACAAACTTTGTTAGTATCAATGTCATACAAAGCTGATGAGAAAATTTCTTGTTCTTGATTGAAATATTCCTGAACAACCGCTTCATACTCGGTTGATTTTGCGGGTTTTTGTAGCAACTCGTGAACTCCTTTGGTTATTACCTGGTTTTCAATTTCTTCCGGAGGAACAAGCTTGCTCTGAAATTGTAATCAAAAAAACTAATAAAATATTATAAATTTATAATAACATTTTATTTAGTATGAGTTATAAGTTGCTAATTTATTTTTCCTTAACTTCTTCTAAAAAGATTAACTTACTAAAATAATGTACTTTAATTTTTGTAGCTATTATTATTCAGTTAGAACTTAAATAGTATCAACTGATTATGCTTTATGAGAACAAATAAAAAACATTTTTTTGTCCCCTTCATATATATTTAATTAAATTTTAATCAACAGGCTATTGTTATGCGTAAAAATAAACGAAGTAAAATGTGTTAAAGTCATCAACTGACAATAAAAGCTTAATTGCCAAACTTAATTAACCAGTTAGTTAATCTTAGTTTTTGTATTTTATTAAAAGTATATTTCATAAAAACATGTGTTTCTCCAATACATACCAAAATATTATATAGAGAAAACTACAAAACAAACGTAAACTATTAATGAACACAAATCCATAAAAAAGATCATTTTAAATGTGTTCTAACAATATTTTTATATAATAAAACAGTACCTTAAAAAGTTCAAGTGCAAGTGGTCTTTTAGTGGGGTCGTGGCACAAGCACCATTTTATTATTTGTCCCTCGTTCGATCCAATGTCATCTGGCAGTAAGACTTCTTTCTAAATTTTTTTTAACTAATTAATTTACTTAAACATAAAAACTACATAAATTTTCTTCAACATTTTACGTAATAACTTTTTTAAGCTAAAACACATTTGTAAAATTTGAAAGTGAAATTTTAAAAATCTATAACATCAAAAATTTGTTAAATAAAATTGTGTAATTGAAAAACAAAGTATACCTTGTGAAGATCAGCAATTAGTTTTTGTTTATGTTGGACATATGAAGTTGTAAAATTTTCATAAACCATTTCAAAAAATATTATTCCAACGCTGTACATATCAGCCTTTTTTCCATAAAACACCCTTTAATTTTTAAATTAGTTATAAAACAGTAAAATCAGCCTTTTAAAAATATCTTTAAGATTTTTATTATATACACGGTTGCCAAAGATTTTTTGAATATTTTTACAGGTTTTTAAAGAACAGCTTTTTAGGTTCATTTTTAGTATAAAATTAAACTTAAGTTAAAAAAAATTATCTTAAATAGTATAAAAAGTTGCAAAATACAATGTAACGCTATTTTAAATGTGTTTAAAAATATATATATATATAATTATTTTGTTTCTATATAATAGATTTTTCTTATCTAATCGAAATTTCATTACTTAACGTATAAGAACTGTTATCCAGGTTATTTTCAAAATTTCTCAAATTCAAGTTTTTTTAATTAAAATTCCAAAATTAATTTTTATTAATTATGGCAACGCTGTATATTTCAGATAATATTATAAATATCAATTAAAGTTTTTCTTCAAGTTTAAATAAAACTACATAAATAAAAAAGAAATAAAATGAAACATTCATTTGGTTTTTACGACATATTTCACAGCAAAATACAAGTTATAAAAATAGATAGAAGTAAAAGAATAAAATACTAACAAAAATTACTTCTAGTAAACTCTTAAACTTATCTATATTAAGAAATGTATAAAAGGTTTTCATATAACATTTATCCATTGATTTCAATACGATCTAGATAGAGTTTCACAAGTTTATATTAATTCAAAAGCTTAACGACTCATCCTAATTATGTAACTATTTTTTATGTCACCTGTATTTTTTCTTGGTTGTCATCGGCCCCTGCTTGATTTCCGGGGCGATGTACATTGAAGTGCCCACCACATAGTTACTGTAAAGCTGCTGGCAAACCGAAGAGTAATGTTCTTCTTTGTCTTCTTCCGGCTGCTTGGCCACCGTCGACGTGTCTTTCGAAATTGACACCTGCGTTTTAAAAAAGTTGTTAAAAAGTTTACTTCACAATTATTTCTTAGTTTTATTTTCTAAAGGATTGAAAAAATACACTTTAAAAGCTGAAAAAACTGTTTCATGTTAGCAATAAAGGCTTAACTTTTTAATTCAGCTCAACTTAAATCTAAAATAGAAATAGAACTAGAAAAAAATAGATGTTGTTTTTATGGTTAAAGTTATTGTGTACAGGCTGGATCCTGGTATAAAATTGAAAGCTTGAAAAAATAAAAAGAATAAAAACGTACTTGTCGTACAGTCCTGGCTACGGCAGCGAGACCAAAATCACCAATTTTAACGTGGTCGTCCCTCGATATGAATATGTTTTGTGGTTTCAAGTCTCTATGGATAACTTTGTTGTTGTGGATGTAAGTTAGTCCTTCTAATATTTCCCTATAAAATTGTAAATTTTGTAAGTCTTACATTACAAACATATGAATGTAAATATATCTTTATCATTTCACAATAATAAGTATTACTTTTAGTATAAACTAAAACAGATAAACAAGATTACAAACTAACTAACAAGATTGTTGCAATAGCAAATTAATATTTTTTCAATCCAATAACAGTTAACTTTTTTTTGTAAGAACAATTGATAGTTTTTTTCAGAAAACCCTTAGTTTAAAGTTAAACGGTTAAAAATAAGTTTGCTTCATCTAAACTAAAACATGTTGAAACTAATTATACTTGAATCTTAAAGAACTAATTGACTAGATGCTTAGAACAAAACTTAAAGCCAAAGAGTTTAATGAGAAAAGTTTAATTAGGATATTACATGTTTAGTAGTGATTTTATCAGCAAAATATATGCTTTGAAAAAAAAAATATTTATCGTACAATAATAAAGTTAAACACAATTTAATTAAAATAAACCTAAAGTATCTCCACATCCTGCTAGGATTCGATTTGAGACCACCCTCGTCGATGCAGGATCTCAACGTGCTTTTTTCGCAATATTCCATCTGATGAAAAATAGTACTTAAGTACTTTTGATTAATAAAAGTGGACGCAGCTCAAAATAAAAACTCTTTTTTTTTGTACATTTTAAACTATATATATATGTAATAAAAAGCTAAAAACTTAAATTAAACAAGTATGTTTTCGGCTTAAAACAACGTCGCGGGCCGACAACTGGTCCACACACAAGCTGTTGCAGAAATGCGTTCTTGTATATCGACGGAAAACTGTTCAAAGTGTTCATCTTCAAACATGTTACAACAACGACTTTTCAACAACCTGAATGTAGAGGCACTTGAAGAAGTGGTCGTCGTCGGAGGAGGAGGAGGCGGAGCTCCGAGGAGAAACGTCGCCGCTGCCCCACGGGTTCGCCGGATACTGGATCCTCGTTGATCCGTCGTGCTTGAAGATGAGAGCCGGATCTTCGTCGCTGTCTTCGCTCGAATCACTTCTGAAACATTACTGGCGAGTTGAAAAACGCAATGATTTTATCGAAAAAACTTTATAAGACACTCTTTGTCATGGACACTATTATTTTTTCAATAAAAACATACATATTTCCTTAAAATTGCTTATTAACTCAGTTTTTATTAAATAAAACATAAAATAAATTTATTATCAAAAACTTTATTTCTTTGGTTTTTAATTAAGCATATAAATTAGCGTAAATTTAGAAAGTTTTAATGGAGAGTGTTTTTTTATGCTTGAGTTATTTTTTAATTTTTCATTATTTTTAAAATTTATATTAAACTTACGATTCATCTAAATTTTCATGTATAGCTCCCATCATATCTAGTCTCAGATTGTCTATAAAAAGTTTTAAGCAAATATGAAAGTTTTTTTATAAACTATAAGAGATTTATAAGAGATTACAAAATGTAATATTTTGACAAATGTTTTTCAAAACTAACTTTCAAATTTAGGTTTAGGAGCGCCGAAGCTGTTTTCAATGCTGTTCATAGAAGACAAAGAAGTGTCTGGTGGGCTTTTGTCTTTAGACTCACAACTTTCTACCCATGAGTTGTAGTACCTGAGATTATTTTTTAAAATTACTTTTGATTGCATAATCAATTAATAAAATTGAGAAGAAAACAAAAAAAAACTATATGATTTATTTTTTCAGTTAAAGCTTTAAAAAGCAGAAAAAAAAAGTTTTATTTATATTTGTAACTATGTTTTAACATACAGTCTACCTTATTTAAATTATAAAACAAGTTTTGTACTACTTCCCATAATTAACAAATTAAACCGATAAAGTATTGCGGATAACTTTTAAAAGCTTAAAAGAACAGCGCTGAAATAAATTAGTTAACTACAAGAAGAAACTTTCACCTAACAACGTATTCGTGATTGAGGCCGGAGAGCAAGCGAACTTCTCTGTTCATCTGCTTGTTCAAGCCTGCCATTGTGTTACCGAGTCTTATTCTCTTCAACGCGTACTCGTTACCATCTAGCTTGGCTCGCACCTGTGTTTCACATAACAGCTATCAACTAACTGTACAGTGTGTACTATTTCAAACAATTATTAGTTTAAAAGTCATTTCGAACTCAATCTTGTTTTCGTGCAAAAGTTTTAACTAATCAAATATGGTAAGATTTGTGTTGATTACCGAAAGTTTTAGTAAAGCTTAGGTTAAAAATGTTAACCTAACTTTACAAAGTAGAGGTTTGCTAAATGGTGTATTGTTTAGTTTGTTTTAAAATTTTGAACTTTCTGCTAGTACACGTATAAAACTTTAATTTTGATGATTAAAAGTTCTAATAACCTTTGTGACGTCACCAAACGATCCCCTCCCCAAAGTTTCTAACTGCTCGTAGTCAGTTTCGAGTCTGGGAATTTCCCCACTGCCTTCCTCCTGCACCTGGGACGAGCCGGACACGTACCTCTTGTGCTTGCACTTGCGCACCGTCTTTCTCGCGCGCATGACGGGCGACCGCTTGTTCTGGCCGCCCCTCGAAGCCGACCTGTCCTGCTTCTGCCCTCCCTGGCTGGAATCCTCGGTGGAGTGGAAAAAAACCCCGCCCTTGAAACAAAGTTTGTGTGATAAAACGCTCACACTGTTCGAATTTTTAGTTAAAGTTTATCATGTATGTCATTTTAGGTGCCAGCGAAAACAAAACTTGATGGTTTTCCCTGACTTTCGCTTTATTGTTTTTATAATAATTCTTTTAATTATTTACAAGGATCAAAGAATAAGGTAAAGACTTCTTTAATTTAAAAAATTAATTTAAAGTGATTACTTTGTTGCAAAAAAAACATTAAAAAAATTGAAAAAATAAAAAATAGATGATATTCTTAAATACTAAACGCATTTTATGCTAATTAAGTCTAATACTCTTTAAGCATTAGCTCCAGCGTAATAAAAACCTTGAAAACTACAATATCTATTTATTGTACTATATATTGAACTATATTATAATAAGTTGTACCAACTGATTTGATGATTTAGTTTATAAAACTTACAGTGATAAAGTCATGATCACTGAGGGTTGCCATACTAATTTCTGAATTGTTGTTTTGCTCGCCAGGATAAAAACACAACTCGAGAAAGTTAACCAACTCTGGCGACAGTTGATATTGTTTCAGACTTTTCGGAACACCGCTTATCATCTTCATTTTGCTTAAAGACAGTACGGCCAGTCCCTAATTATGCAAAGTTAAAGTAATTTGTTGTTTAAAAAAGTATAATTTTTAGAGTAATAAAAACTTAAACAAAAATTCAGAACTTGTTTAATATATTTTTAATACCACTACTACTTGTACTGCTATAACTTATAGTACTACAACGTGTTGTGTATCAAAAAATATTTATATTTGTAAGAGTATTTGAAAAATTTTACATTTAAGTTGTAATAAATAAAGAAAAAAAACAATTGATTTTAAACGCACAATATTTCATAAGACTAACAACGTTACAACTGCCAACAACTAATGGCCCTACAAAGTCATACAATTTATAAAGTATGCTCTGTAGAGCTATTCATAGTTGATGGGTAGCGAAACGTCGTCAGTCTAATAAAGTTTACGTTTATTTATTACATGCTTTGCTTGTTTGAATATAAAAACATTTTAGCTTTATTACGTTATATACAGATTTACAAAGAGCTTCGTACCATCATTATTAATAGTTTCACTTACTAAATCAGTAATGTCTTTTTGTTCGTACTCTTCAAAACTTTTACAAGAAATACCGTTGCTTTCATTTTGAATATAATTCTCAGTGTTCAAAAGACTATAATGTAAAAAAAGTTTTTATCTACTATTTATGCTTTAAATACCAAAAAAAACTATTTTACCACCAAGTAACATATTGAAAACAATACAAAAAAAAATTAAATCTACTAAAATTTTTTAAACTTCAGTTATGTTTAAAGTTTTTAAAAAGCTAACTGAATACTTTCTGTGCGCATTTAAGTACAAACCACTTATTTTTTGTATCTACACTAACCTTGATATTAAAAAAAATAAAGCAAACAACTTTTAAATATTTAAGTAAATTAAATACATCATAATTAGTTAATAAAGTAGAAATTAAGTAATAGTTAATTAAGTAAAGATATAACTGATAGTAAATTAAAATATTGTAATGTTTTTTACGTATATTTAACTTTTTTTTTTGTTTTAAATTTTAATTAAGTTGCTCAAAATGTTTTTAATCGAATGCAAATTAATTCTCACCGTGTAGTGAGTTCGTAGTCACAAATTTTTAATCCTTCCAATCCAAAAACTCTGACTGAACGTAGCTATTCAAAAAATTAAATATAGGCTTAGTAATAAAACCTTTATAAGTATTTTAAAAATGAGTAAAATATGCTTAAAATTAATTAGTAATAAACTTCAGCTAGTAAATAAAAAGATATCATTGTAAAGTAATCTTATACTAGATAGTTTCAAAGTTCTCGTAGTTTATTGCAGTGGTCGTCAAGCTTGTCAAATTCTGTGTACACCAAGCTGCAAAAAATAAAATCGGCGCACCCCAAGATCTAATTTTATTAAGCGCCGCCAGTAGTTGGACTACGTAAACACTTTTATTCGTGCATTTCTCCTTAAAAGTCATAACTCAGTTTGTATTTACATGCAAACCATTTAACAACTGAAGCTGAAACTTTTTATTTGATCCTCTTTCTAATTGATCTCTTTATTAGTTTTACGTTATTTTCACAATGATATTTTAGTTATATGGCTTTGTCTTACATACTAAATCCAAAACATTAAATTTACATTTAATCAAATTCAATTTAATAACTAGAACATTAAATTCTTAATAGTAAAGACTTAATTGAAACTTAGAAGTTTAAATTTAATTTTTAGATGTTTTGTAAAACTAAAATAAGTTTTTGAGGTATGCAGGTACAAAGTCAGATAGTTCAATGGGTTTCATATGGATGGACCAAGGTTAAAAGGCAAAAAAAATTCATATCATTAAACATCTATCTTCTCCTAAAGTTTTAAACAATAGTTCTAACTTTCTCAGTTTAATCTTAACTTAATGGTAAGCAGTTCTGTTGTAGACTATTTTTAAATTTTTAGAAATTTTTTTTTTTAATAAATAACAATTCTAATATTTTTTTTGGCTAGAATATTTTTAAATGTTATATTTTTTAATTTTTCAAAAACCTATCCTCTATTATAAAAACATTACTTAATAACTTGATGTTAATTAATTAGAAAATAAAGGAGAATTTTTTTTCTAATTCTGAGAAAATCATAAATGAAAGGATTCTTCTTCATACGTTTGTATCAAGAACTTTTTCCTAAATTGACTGTATCTCAAAAACTAAAACTTTTTTCATTTTGTGAAAATTATCTCATTGTATATAACTTTAAGTATTATAAAAAGTTTAATGTTAATTTTTATAAAAAAAAGAGTTTGACATCCCCCTATGGCTTAAACTCCCTACAGCTTGGAATTTTCTTAAACTTTTTTAATTGAAATTGCATCAAACAACAACAGTAAAAATCTACATAGTATATTAAATTATCAAATAAAAAATGCAAAGCACCCTTTTAAGAATGAATTGAAAACACTAAATTGAGGATTTCTGGTTTAGCTTACAACAGTTTGTGTGATTTAGAGTAACTAGACAAGCTATCTTAATGACATTACCAAGTTTTTTATTGCGAACTTAGGCTAAATTTTCAACTGATAATTGGGCTTCAGTATAGTTAAAAAATAAACTAATCAATCAAGCTATGTTGAAAAAGTTTAAAATAAGATTGATGAATGTTTTTAAAGTTAATTAAAAATTTAGACAATCCTTAATACTAACAACAATGTTTAATAAATTAAATGACAGTAAAAGAAATATCTACATAGATAGAAAATTAGGTTGTACAAGCAGTTTTATATCTTAAATCCGTTTTTTTACTGTTCAGTAAAACTCATATGCGAAGTTAAATAAAAAAAGTTTATTTAGGTACTATTATAACAAAACTTTGTTTTATTTAAAATCGTTACTTTAAACATGTGTATAAATAAACCATAAAGGAAGAAAAACTGTACGGGTTAAAAATTCAGAAAGTTAATTTATTTTTAGTTTGTTTCAGACTTTTGAATACAAATTACACTGTAACGTTTTCTTATAGATTTCAATGAAGTCTATACAAGTGTTATCTTGTAATATGTTAACTAAAAACCAAATAAATAATCACAACAGTAGTTTTAGTTTACATAAATATATGTGTAATTAATTTTCATACTTTCATACTTCTTTATGTAGATTGTAGACCAACAAGATTAAGAAAATAATTCAAAGCTCAGTACAGTAAATTATGATTAAAAAACTGCTTAGTAAACAATTTAGTCTATACCTTTTTCTCCTGAAACTTATCTTATTGTTGTTTAAAGAAACGTAATAAGGTTATCTTAGAACTACAAATAGTTAGGTTTTAAAAGCAGTTTTTTATCTTACACCTATTTTTTTTCAACTGTTTAAAAAATTGCTGAGCAGAGTAAAATAAATTTTATGCTCATTACTGCGTACAATGTACGTTTGTACTTTATGATAAAAAATGGTTTATAGAATTAGATCAAAAGTTGTTTCATTAAAATGAAGTTTTAACAGCAGTTTAAGAAGAAAAACTTGTTTTCTCAAAGATATATAACTAAAAACAACTTTTTTTATTAAAAATCAAAAATAAACAATATAAAATCAGTAAGCAAAAATAATATAGAAAATATTTCTTAACATTTTTAAAGGTTAGCCTCTTTGGTGATAAATGTCAAGTTACTCACGTGGAAACTACCATGGTAGTGCTTGTTAACATGCAAATAAGACAACCCGCTTGTCATT
Source organism: Thalia democratica (assembly GCF_965202585.1). Lineage (NCBI taxonomy): Eukaryota > Metazoa > Chordata > Thaliacea > Salpida > Salpidae > Thalia > Thalia democratica. Next base: position 19,647,392 of record NC_139173.1, on the reverse strand, counting down.
TTTTCAGTATACTTTCTTAACAGACTGTATGGCGGTTTTTCTCCATAAACAACGTTGTCTTCCAGTGTTACACCTGTTATACAAAGATGGAAGTAACTAGCTAGTAGAACATATAAAACAAAAAAAATCAACTTGGTTTTCTCTTGTTTAAAATGTATAAATGCTTTTAAATATTGGTTTAAAATCAAATATTAAAGGAGAAATATAACAACTTTAAAATTGTAAAGCTGTAATATACAATTTGTAACGAAAATTAATCTTAGTTTGTTGTCATTTTAGGAACATACATATTCATTTATGGTTCATACTGCTATGAATGTCACGTAAGATTAAAGTAGAGTTAAATAAGCTTTCTATAAAGTTCACATATATTTTTTTAACTGCAGTTTAATTCTCTATATAGTATTTTTTACAAAAAATGCTAAAAAATATGTGATACAAACAAATAATCTTCAAAAACAATAATAAATTACACAGTTATCAAAAATATTTATATCAGTCTTTACTTGGTATAGAGCAAAATAGTTCTGTACAGTTTTATTTTACAGTAATATATTAAATTAATTTTAACTCAATAATTGAGAAAAAAAAAATTTCAATAGAAATATAATAGTTAACTACTTGAAATTTTAAATAATTCACATAATGTTTTACGAAACAAATTACCTAAAGACCTTTAGCTTATCAAAGTTTTTTAACTGTTGTTAAGAGAGAGGTTTTTAACCTTTTAAAAAGTTAAAATAGTACTAATAAAAACCATCTGAAAACAATTACAACTAATAAATAAAACTTATTTGTTATGTGGTATAATGATAACAAATGGTAAAAACATATTTATTTTAATTAGAATTTAAAACGAGCCATAACTAAAAGTGATTAATTAGGTATATATTTTTTAAATTACACTTCCTATATATACAATTGTAAAAACAAAGTTAAAACTATTTCTTGATAAATTTTAGTAATATTATTTAGTTTAATAAAAAATCAATAAATTATACCAATACATTTAACCTGCTTAAAATATAATAAAACTTACATGTATTTTTATTTATAGTTTTATCTAAAAATTATAGGCAATTTCACTCAAATCAAAAAGATGAAAATATATCTTGCACAATTTCAGTAAATCCATTATAATAAAAATTTAACAATAAAGTAATTAAAAAATGATTATTCAATTTTACAGATTAAAGCTGTTTAAATTTTTATAAAACTTTAACAATTTCTCCAAAAGCAATCTTTACTAACCAAATATCGTAACAACTAAAATTATTTTTGCATCACAAAAAATTGAAATAAAACAGTGTTAAAAACAGTGTTAAAAAAGTGTTATAGTAAAACTAACTCAAGCCAAATTTTAGCTTCTTTTAATGTAAATCACAACATTTATTAACCTGGATACAATGATAAAAACTATACTTACAAAAAATTAAAAAGAGAACAAACAACATAATTTACTTATATTATTAACACACAGGGCTGCCACACACTAAGGATACTCAGGATAAGTCTGGATACTTTAATATTATCAAAAAACTCAGGCAGACTCAGAATAAGTTTGTTTTTTTTATATAAAAAACTCAGGATAATTTTAGGTATTTTAATAACCTTAGAACAATTTTTTTCTATATTTTTAATGGTGTTTAGTTGGTTCAGTTTCGATATTTTGTTAATTCATAACCAATTCTGTTTTCAAACTTGATTCTTATTAGTTTTGAAAAGTAAAGAAAAAAAACTTTAGAAAAGACTTGAAAAACTTGGGATGACTCAGAACAGTTTAAGGTCACTCAGGAAAGTTTTGGTGACTCAGAACAGTTTTTTGACTTTAAGAGTGGCAACCCTGGACATAATAAAGGTAAACTCAATTTTAGTTTTCTGATAAAATATGAACAACTTTTTTATGTGTTATTAACTTTATTAATGTATAAAAATATTAATTACTTTAAAAACCGAAAACTGAAGCTGTTCTCATTGTCAACTTTTTTAATATATGATTGACTGAGTAGGTAGTACTTTGTGACCTAATTAGTTAAAATTTTGACAGGTCTAAAAAATGTTTTAAAAAATTTAGCCACAAATTATTCTTTTTTGTTATTTTCTAAACCTATTCAAATAAAAACAACCAATCGGTTTTTTCATATGTTAGTTTTTAAACTTTGTGGCTAAATGAAAATTAATTTATTCACTAAACTAACAATTTATCTTTATAGTTAAACTATATTTTAGAAATACTACTTTGGTACTACTTTTAATTACTTCAGAGCCGCCATTCTTTGAAGGAAAAAGACAGCCTGAGTTTAACAAAAAACTAAAATAAAAAAACTAAATAAACAGACTTAAAAACTAAAAAAAAACACAGTTAATCAAGCTTAAGTTCTTTTAAATCATAATTATAGTGCAAGGATCATCTAGTAACATCTAGAAGAAAAAAGTTTATTTAAATTTACTAAAACTAGAATTTGATCGAAAAATTATCAAAACTAGCCTGAGTTATGTAAAAAATGTCAAACAAGCCTAAAGTTTTCAAATAGCCCGTAAAAAAACTAGCTGGAGTGTGAAGCAACCATGTAATTACTTTACAAAGTTAAATTAGAAAACAAAAAATTGAACTTTGTTTAAACTTATTTCTTGAGAAAAAGTTTTCAACTGATAAAACATTAATTTTTACTTACTATTCATAAAAGAATCTGTCAGTATGGAAACAGTAAGATTTTTTTCTTTGCAAATATTGTAACCCAAATAACTGAATAGATTACTGTGATTCAAAAAGGTTAACTCCTTGATAGTCTGAAAAAGAAAAAAGTATTTTGACCCTTTTATAAATAAGATTGTTGATACTAACTAAGTGTGTTATATTAAAAACTAAAATTAAAGTAAAACTTATCAAACATGCTCAAATAAAAAAAGTATCGAGTTTAATTAATTTAAAACTTTTTATAAACAATAATTTATAATACTTAAATAGTTTACCTCTTTTAAAGCTTTGTAAATTTCATCTTTTTTACTAGAATGTTTAGACGTTTTAAATTCTATATTCCATTGTTTTATAGTAAACCACTTATGCTCTTTAGACATGCAATAAATAGATTTCCACTTGTAATTATCATCATTAGAATCTGAATAATATTAAACTATAATTTCAAGAAAGTAAACTAAGTCTGACTTAATGTTTTAAATACATTATAAAGTAATGCTTCCTGAGTTTCCAAAATTAAAAACATGGTGTAGAACAAAAATTTAATTTTAAATCAAACTAAACTAACTACTGACATGTGTGGTTTACCTATTAATACTTAAACTTCTATAATTAAAATTTCTAAACATAAATGAACAGACAATTACAACTTAGCTTTCATCTACCTTGGCAGCAATGTCATGTCAGTTGTATTGAAAGTTGCAACAAAATTTACAGTGTGACAACAAAATAACATTAATATTAGCTTGTATACAAAAATAGTACATATAACAATTTTTTCCTCTAATTTATAACCAAGTGAATGTAATTTTTCTCTCTAAAATTTATTTTATTTGGAAAATATTTTTTTTTTTCTATAAAACCAACAAAAATTTTAATATTGTTTTTAAGAAACCAGGGCTCAAAGTTAGAAAGTCCAATAGTACATTTATAACAGTATATATGAATTTACTTAAATTTAACAACCTAAAATTCTAAATATTTAAGAAGTATCCTTAATAATTTGGACTTTTAGTTTTGAACATAGTTTAATTAGTTTACGGTTTTCAAAATTATTACTTTTAACATGTTGATAAAATAATCTTTTAACCAACACTACCTTAATACACTTTTTAATCAAATAAATAAACTCTTTAAGTTAACTAAAATCTTATAAGAGCTTATGCAATTTTTTGTAAAACAAATCAATTAAGGGCATATGGGGGGTAAACACCCTTTTTTGGTTTTTGATCTTATTTTATATAGTTTTTACTAAGCTACAAAATGCTTTTTACAGATTTAATAAAATCAAAATAGTTTTTAAGATATAGCCAGTCAAAGTCGGAGGCAACAATAGGTTTCTTTTGGGAAGCGCAAACTAAAACAGCAAAAATAGACTATTTCACTAAAAATCTATCTTCTCCTACGTTTTTTTAGATAACTACCTCAAATTTTCAGGAAATGTTTCTTGCAATATTTAGAATAAAATTTTATGTCGGAACAGAATTTAAAAAACTTAAAAAACAAAAAATTATATAAAAAATAAACAAAAAAACAGTTTTTTTTTAGCTTTTTTATTATAAAATTTCTATTTTTTAATTTTTCTAAATTCTGTTCCGACATAATATCTTATTCTAAATATTGCAAGAAACATTTCCTGAAAATTTGAGGTAGTTATCTCAAAAAACGTAGGAGGAGATAGATTTTTAGTGATTTCTAGTTATTTGCTGTTTTAGTTCGCGTCTCCCATAAGGATCCTATTGTTGCCTTCGACTTTGACCGGCTATATCTGAAAAATTATTTTGAACTTTTAAAATCTGTAAAAAGCATCTTGTAGCTTAGTAAACACTTTATAAAATAAGATCAAAAACCAAAAAAGGGTGTTTACCCCCCCCCCCCCCCCCCATGCCCTTAACTGTTTATCATTTTGAAAACTTCATTATAAATTAAATAACAGTTATGATTGCAAACTACTTTTTTACCCTATTAATACTCAATAATTATAAAAATATTAAAAATAATCTGTTTACAATTTTATGAGAAATTCAGCTTGTTTGGAAAATAAACTTACCATATTCTTGTCCTCTTTTAATGTAATATTCACCTCCTGGACTGTAAAACTTTTCATTGAATACATTCAAGTCAGAAAAAGAATCTGGGATATTTAAAAAAAAATTCTTATTTGCATTTAAAAAATGAAGGAAAAAAAATAATCTACAAAAAATTATTAGCGTATTATAAGTATAAAAAGGTAGTTTAATTCCTTTTTTATTTTTAGCTCTAAACCATTACTAATAAAAATCAATATTATTACTAGCTTAACTTCAGTGTAAATATATATACATTTTTATAACAAACATACTTACCAAGTTTTTCATTGCTATCCATTTAGTACTTCGTTTTAAAATTATGCTAAAAAAATTAATTTAAAGCTGATAAATTTAAACTTTTTTCGAATTATTTCTCAACTTTTTTTTCTGTATGTTTGACTTATATTTGTACTAATAACCATGTGTGTTAATATTAAAAGTTCTTTTCATAACGATAGTATCTATAATATAAAAACTCAATAAATTTTTTTTGTTGATTTTAAAAAACTAAACTATTTTTGTAACAAGCAATGTCTTATCAGCTTATTATTTTTTTGTAATAAAAAGTAATAATTTGGTTATTACTTTAAACAAATATTTGTGGTAGTTTTAAACTGCTTACAATATAGGCTCTTTACAGTATAGTAAAGTTTAAAAAGAAGTTAGACATTTTTATTTACTTAGCAAATATTTTTAAACTAAAATAGACAAACATATAAAAGTTATAGTGAGTTTTTCAAAATACTTTTTTGTATATGTGTTGACTAACAAACTTCAATCTTTTAACATTCAACTGTTACAGATTTCAATGGAGTCATTAAGACCCTTACATCACAGAACAACAAAAGTTTTTTTATAAATAGAATAAATAAGCTTACCTATTCTATATACGACAAAAATAACAATATCAAGTAATATTAAAGAAGTTTTGATAGGTACAATTACCTATAAAAGTAAAATGATTAGAACCGAAGTAAAGTTCATAGTTTTGCTAAGATTATATACACCTGTTTTTAGAGGACATTTCTGATTGAAAACCAGAACCTTATATTTAGGAAAGCTTCAGTGCACAGAACATATAATATTTATTTTCTTTTATGAATTATAATAGACTGTTAGGTTATCGTTTTTTAATTTCAAATTCCAGTAGTTACACTAGTTATGTTACCATAATAAAATTTTTAAATTTGTACAAATTCACAAGTTATTTTTAAGGATCAACTAGAAGTTTTTATAAATAGTGCCATAATGGTGCTACGTATACAAACTTTCAAAAGTATTTGTGCAATAACTTTAGAAAAATTGAAAAACTTGTCCTGGACAAGATGTTATACTGTATCAAAGTGGTGTACAACTCAATAACTGAAAGGTGTTTACATAGACAAGGCCTAAAACCAAATAATTTTAGCAGTTTTTTTTTGGTGTTCAACAATCAATATTACATCACTAAGGTTCTTAGCTATAATGAATCTTTTTTAAACTCATAAATACTGAATAAGTTTGACTTGAACGTTAAAAACATAACAAAGAGGTCTTCACTAGTACAATATACAATTTTTTAAAACCATGTGCGCGATAAATTTTCAAAACATAAGGTTTTTATCGATAACTGCACTCTAACTGCTTCATAATAAAAAAAATAAAAAAGTGAATGCTCACAACTGTGATAAATGGATTGGTGTGGAGAAAGATCTTTTGGTCACAGAGCTTCACACCATATATTTAAAAAAAAAATTTAGCAGTTTTATTTCAGCAGTCTTAAAACAGTGATAATAATAACTTAAAAGACAATATATATTTTTAAAAATTAATACTTTTTTTTTCAATTCTAAAATAAAAATAAAGGTAAGCATTTTTTTAAACCAATTTATGCTAACATTAACCATGGAAACCATAGGCATCCAACATCTTCTCCACTAGATTTTGATTTTTATGATTATGTTTATTAACATTGTTCTTGCTGCCCTTTCTACAAGATCAATCAATTTTATACAAGCCCTTGTCAAGATGATAAACTGTAACCAGGTGGGGTTCAACTCTGTAACCAAAAGGTTTTTTGTACACTAGGTCCTAGGACCAATTATTTTGAGTAGTGCTTTTTGTCAGTCAATAAACATTTTAAAAATATTATAATTTAACAACTTAGTTTTTTTTTAAAGTTCAATAAGTCTAAAAACAATGTGGAAAATAATTAAAAACTTAGTCATACAGATTTTCAAAGTATTTATCAGCACATTAGGTAATATTTTTGTGAATAATTACTTTTCTAAATAAAATCAGTAAACTATTGCTTACTATAACTATTAGTATTGACTGCAGTAGTTTTAGTTTTTGGTATTACCCAAATAAGATTTTTACAACTATTAAAGTTACTAAAGTTTTCAATTTCCTCGTTATGTCCATATTAAAGTTTTGTTTTGATTTTGAAACATCATCTCCATATTAACATTTAACTAAAAAAGAGTTTCTTTTTATTAAAAATATTTTATATGAAAATCTATTAAACCCTAAAAAAACTAAAAACTTAGTAGTATTCCATCGGATGTAGTTTCTTAACAGTATGTCTACGTAGTTTTTATAAATAAACCTATGTCGTATACAATTCGAAAAAAACAAAAACTTTCTTAAACTGTCCTGGATAAGACATTAAAAGGTATTCGTGGTGTGCAACGCGATAACCGAAAGGTTCTTCGTGGACTAATATTTTGATCGTCTTTTTTTTTCGTTCAATAAATTATATAAGTATGAAAGTATTTTATTATTAAAGAGTTTTCTGTTTAAAATAACTTAGAATTTAGTTCTACCAACAGTTTTTACTATCAAAAATTATGTAATGTTTCAGTTTTCAACTGAAATAACTTTAGCTCACTAAAATGTTTTTGTTTCTATAATGATAATAGAGTACAGACTACAGATTTCTAATTTGACAAATTCTTAACTAACATTATGTTAAAGTTTCTTGAATCTAGCTAGATTGTATTCATGCTCTTTCCCTTTACAATGTTATATTTTTTTTTTGATTTAAAGGTTTCACGGTCTGGGTAGGATGTTACTATACCGTACCAAAACTGTTTTTAGATTTTTTTACGGAACATGTTCTAAAAAATAATTATAATTCCAAATGTAGTTTTCTATGTTTTTGTTTGAATGGATGAAATTTATTAGTTAAAAACTTGGAAATTTAAGTTGATAAAATAAAGAAAAAATCAACTCAATACTTATTACAAATGATGGATTTTTATTGGAAAACTTTAATTAAAAGAATGTTAAACAATAGACCATACTTCATGTGTCCTGTGGAGTTTATAAAAGAATAATTTTCATTTCTTTAGGAAGCGATACTTTCTATTCGCTACTAATTAAAACGAGTAACACGTTGTTGGCGGCAAAACTACTTAATCTAAAGTTTAAAATAGTTGCTGTGATTTTTTTAGCTATTGAGTAGGCATCAATATTTCATTGAATAATTTTTGAAATGAAGCTGGAGCAAAAATGTTGTTTTTGAAAATATTAGCAACTGGTTGCTTTTTATGACATAGTAAAAAGAAAGTAGTCAGAATTATACTTGCCAGCGAATTGCCACAACTGCAAAAATAAAGAGTGCTAAGTTCTGGATAAACGATTGATTGTTTTTAACTCTAAGTCTCATTTAGAGTAATTATTTTGCTTTTTGAGAAATTATCATAAAAATATTGCAAATATGCTGTGCTTGCTAGAACTAATCATTAGTAATTTTTAGTGCTTTGACATCTTTTTAAAGCCTTTATAAATGAAGATACATTAGATGTAGCTGTTTTAAAAATTGTACTTTGTTTACCTTAATACGTCAAGATTTAGCACTTGAAGAACTAGTTTTTTTAAAACATAATTTACAATCGCTATATTTTTTCCATACTCATGCTATAGTAATTATGCTGAGTACTAAAAAAAGTGTAAAAAGCGTAATTATATTTTCAACTGTATAAAAATATCTTAGCAACTGTTGTAAAATTAAAAACAAAACTGGTAAGCTAACTTTATATCAAAGTAAATTTTTAGCATAATTTTTAATAACCTAGTCTTACTAAAAGTAAATTTTTTCTAATATGGTGTTATAGATAAGTTATTTTTATATTGTTGTTTTTTTAAAACAGTCGTTTTTACTGAGTTTTTTTCATAGACTATTGTGTATTATAATACTTATTATTTAGCTCAAGTTTATGAAAACCTTAAACCAGGGGTCGGCAAACTGCGGCCCGCGGGCCAATTGCGGCCCGCGAAGGGTAAATCTGCGGCCCGCGAGCATGTTATTTTTTTGAATGGAATGCGGCCCGCGAAAGAAAATTTTGTGGCCCGCGAGCATGTAAATGTGGCCCGCTGAGCGAAATTATATTTTTACTTAAATTTTTTCGGTAACTCGACTTAATTTGATTAGTTTGATTTTAAGTCTCTCTATAACATTTTAAAATAATTTCAAGTAATTACTGCTTTAGAAAATGTGAAAAAGACAGATTAGCGTTCTAACAGGATATGTTTCTCAGTTTCATAATTACTTCTTTTTTACAACAGTAAGTAATTATCTGGAAAAAGAGTGTCAAGAGTGCTTGGACTTAATAATTTGGTTATACAATACCTATTTATTAAATAAACTAAATGCAAATATTTTCCATTTTGTACAAAAGTAATGCACAGTTATTAACTAAAGTGTCATTTCTTTATAGCTTAAATATTCTTTTTCATTTTTTTTTATACTTCAGTTTCTTTTATAATTTTTTTGTTTGTAAATGTTATATTTTAGTGTGAATACATTTAAAATAACATAGTAATAAGAAATAAGGTTCATTTGATTTTTGATTTGACACATTTTAATTTTTTATAAGTTTTCATAGAAACACCAACTTAAAAAAAATGCTCATATTTTAAACCACTTTTTATTTAATACTTTAGTTAGTTTAAGTTAAGTTTATGCATACTTTTCTAACATTGTTATTTATACATGTCATATCTAAATTTGTACAGCCACATTTAAAACAACATATATGACATAAGTTAATATAGTTTTTGTTTTGTATACATTCAACTTTTCAAACATTGTTTATTTCAAGCTAAGTTAATTTTTATGCCTTTCATATCAATACACAAAATTGCTGTTTTTTCGAGCTACCTATTTAATATAAACTAGATATAAGGATGGTAAATTTATAAAGTTTGTACATTGTTAATCAAAATAGTTATATTCAAGCAAATAAACAACTAAACATTGCCACACACTCAGACTATCACTATTTGAAGACTTTAAATCTCAGGCCAACTAAGCCATTTTTTAAGTTTTTGGCTAGAATTGCTTTTTGTATACAAAAATATCAGGAATGTTTTTGTTGACTCAGACTGGCTTATTTGCTTGAAAGAGTGGCAAATTAAACTTATGATGTATGTTTTGCTCAATCCACAGTTTTAGTTTGAGTTTTGTTATATGATAAATTTTAAGTCTTGCAGCTGATATAATTTAAAATATTATTTATATTAATGTGTACATAAAAGAATGAACAATCAGCGTTGCCAAAAAAGTTGAATCCCGGAAAAGCTTTGAATTTGTGAATTTACGGTTAAAAATTCTAAAAAAAAACTTGAATTTGAGAATTTTTGAAAAAACCTGGAATTTCAAACAATTTTTACATTTAAAGTAATGAAATTTCGATTTGACTCAAAAAAAATTACCAAATAAATGTTTTTTAATGAAAAATATATTATAGTAGCTTAACAGTATTTTTTAATATTGATAAATGTTTTAAGAAATTTTTCAAACTTTAATTAAACTTTATACTAAAAATAAAAGAAGGAATTGTACTTCCAAAATCTCCGTATTGGTACATTGCACCTTTACTTGAAAAATTTCACCGATTGTTGTGCTTCGCGTTGGAACTAAACCAAGAAATTCTACTAATATGTCAAAGTTAATAAAAACACCTATAATAAAAATTCTCAGATGACTAATAGTTTTTCTATCAGTGCTCTCATGTTAACAGTTTGATTAAGGTCCTAATTTGATTTATGAGACTTTATAACCTTAATGCATTTCCTAAACAGGACTTCATGTTGTCATTGAAGAAATAAACAAAAGTTTTTCATTACCGCCAACATCAATTCTTTATAAAAGTTTTCAATTATAAACGATAACTCATTTTAGGTAATATATTTTGCTACTTTATTACTTGCCTTAACAATTTTTTCAGATTTTTCTGTAGTTACTGAAGATAATAATGTGCTTTGTCGGAAATGACTTTGGTGATTTTTTTTTATTGTTTCTCGCAATAACTCCTAACTAACGCTTTTTTTATTCTTGTAGCTCGTCTTATATTTTACAATTAACATTTTTAAATGCAATATTCTTATTGCAAATAAAGAATTGCTCTCACGCTTAATAAAAAAAAATTCTACTCTGCTAATGACTTAATAAAACTTTATAATTTTGTTAAACTTGTTTAAGAAACTCAATTGTCCATTCCAGCTGACTTATATATTTTTGGCATGTAATATATTTACTGTTAATAACCTTTGTTATTTCTTTATGTAGTGAACTTTATATTAACTGGATTGCTACACAAACAGGCTATTTTAAAAGCTTAAAAACTCAGGTGTGTGTGAAGCTTTTCTTGTTTTCTTACACTTTTTTATAATGATGATATTTTAACTAGGTATTTAAGCTTGATTAACAAATATTTATAAGCTTTTTCAAATTTTAATAAATTTAAGCTGGTTTGATACATCTCAGAATTTTTGCTTTTTAGTGGCAACCATTTAAAAGTCTAATTACTAATAAAATATTTTATTAAAGTATTTGAGAATTAGTTATGTTAAATCATTTGTTTTAGCTTTTTGGAATACAAACAGGTATTAATTTTATTATGTTAACTAATTACTAAATTTCTTAATGAGTGTAAATTATTTAACTCGCAAAAACTTTTTTCGAAGTAAATATTCTTAGAAACATGAAAAAGTGTTGATAATATAACAAATGTATAAAAGTAACCCATAAATTGTCTTTCAAGTTAAGTTCTTATAGAGAGTTAGGTTGTAAGTAAAATTAAAAAAGTATTAAGTTTAACTTATTAAGTGCTTTTGAAAGTACATATTTTATTAACAATATTAGTACATAATTACTAAAGTATATTAGTCAATATAGGTCATAATCTAATGATTAATAATCTAAATAGGCATTATATGTATAGCTGAAAGTCATTTTAAACAATAAGATAAATAAAAGTAAAACTTTTCTCTAGTGTGACTAAAACTAAACCATAAGATTATTCAAATGTCACTAAAACTAAAACTGCGGCCCGCGAAGACTTTGGAAACTAGAAATTTGGCCCGCGACCACCAACTGCCTGCCGAGTGCCGACCCCTGCCTTAAACAAACTGATTTTTTAAGGTAAAGAATATCTAACTAAACTGATTAATGTAAAACTATGTTAACTTTCAAGACCTTTTTCTACCACTTTAGAAATCTAGTTAAACAATTTTAAGTTTTTAGAACGTTAAACAAACCGAATTTTTTAAGGTGTAAAATATCTGAACTGATTATTAAAACTATCTTATCTTTCGAGGCTGTTTTCTACTACTTTTGATTTCTATTTGATTAATTTGAAAGTTTTTTTTTAAGTTTCTGAACTACTTTATGTTTTGCAAAAAAAATTAAAAAGTAAAACATGCTTAAAAATTTTAGTCATAATATGAATTCAACTTAAAAAAGGAGTTTAAAAAACTAAGTACATGATTTAATCTTTGTAACCTATCACTTTATATAAAAAAAAATCTACCTCTGTTGCATAAAAAATGTGGTTAACTATTTTAAATATATATATATGTTAAAAGTAGGATTTTCTTTTATCGTGGAAATTTACTACTTTGTACTAATCATTTAAATCTAACATTAATAACGTAAAAAAATTAAAACATTAGAAAAAATCATTAAAGTCTTTACTTCAGTTGTTAACTTTTGTTATTGAGCATCAGAAACAAAGTATTATGCATTATGCACTTTTCTAGATTCGTTTTAAAAAGTTATACTTCTTGTTCAGCAAACGTATTGCTAATATTAATAAACTAATGTCTTTCTATTTCTTTGAAAATAGTAATTTTTAGTTATTAAATAGTTGTTTTTTTTTCTTCGTTGTAGATATGATGGATATTAAAATGTAAAAAATATTAGTCTAGGATTCAATTATTAATGTTATGTATCTATAAATCTTTTGACTATCCCCGATTACCGTAATAAGAAAAAAGCTGTGTAGCTTTTTAGTTTTAAGTTAAAAAAAATATATATATTAAAAAAAACTACTTAATTTTTAAAGCAAGTTATTTGTTTTTGAACATAACTTTTGTAATCATGAAAATGTTTTGTGTAATTTAAAGTACTACTAAGTTAAGCATAGTAAACTTTATTTTAATTTGTGTAAATTTAGTAGAAGTAAGTGTTATAGTTTTTTACTTAAGTTTTCATGCGTGTATTTGTAATTAACAAAGTCCAAAAATATAAGTCTTGGAGTGGCTTAGATTTAAGAAAATTAGCTGTTTATAACTGCCCTAAATTGAAAAATAAATTCTGATTAAGCTACAAAAATGTAAGTAATTGACATTTATAGTTTTAAAACTCCCTCAACAACGTTTTTTTTTCTTACATCATATCACGGAACTTCAATAAAAGTAGTAAGTAAAAGAAATATTTTTAGAAATCAATTTTAACATGTGGGCAAAAAAAAAACAATTTTATTTTTTAGAATGTTTTTTATAAGACTTTAAAGTTTAAAAAATATTTAGCCCACGAAAAAGTCTCAATTTTAATTTCTAAGTGTTCTATAAGTTGCATTGAAAAAGACTTTGTAGTTATGAAAATTCCAAAAAATTATTTTTTTAACTAACACATAACATATATTTCAAGTTAAAGTATTTCTAATGTTTACTTAAACTGAAAAATAACAATTTTTTTTTTAATAAGTAGAGGTATCTATTTTATAGAATAGATTTAACTAAAAGTAACTTTAAAAGATTTGAATTTTGACAAAACTTCAGTTCGTATTCAAAACTATTTAAAATTTAATGATAAAAAGTTCTTCTGGATTCAATAAAAAAAACATGCTTTCATTTAATTTAACTGTTTACTTTAAAACGGTGAAATAATTTGATTTTTTTTATTAATTGTCATGTTTATAAGTTACTTCAAATTAAATGATCTCGATAAAATGAATACTTCTATTTACTGTTGAAAAATAAACTTTGTTATTTTTGAAAGCATAATTTTACTAATCTCCTAGTAAAAATAAATACTACTAATTTAAATGTTTTGTTTAATTTAATTAATCGATTAGTCCAAAAAAAAAAACGTTTAAGTACAACAAAGTTTTAAACTAATATCTACTAATAGAACTTTTTTAAATAAATATCCCAAATTTTTCGCTACTTATATGATCTTATAGATAAATAACAGTTATGAATATCACGTATACCTATCAATGAATAAGTAGAAAAAAATGTTACTTTAAAATAAAAATCTGGTTATACCATTTAGATCTACCGAGAGAGTGTAGTCTAATGATCCAAGTGGTATAAATAAAACTTTACTTTACTTCAGCTTGCCTCACAGCACATTAAATTCTTAAGCTCTGATTACTTTGCAGATGTTTTCTTTGATGCAAAATATTTGTTGCAAGTAATATAGTAACTTATAAATTTTCTCATTCAATAGAAACAATCAATTTATACAAGTTTGGTAAAACAAAAAGAATCTTACAGTTTTTATACAGTTGTATCCGAAATTTTCTTTTATAACAAGCTTAATTAGATGTTTAGATTACTTTTTTTATAAGTTTTTTACTTGTTTCACTTTAAAAAAAAGTTTTTCAAAAGTAGATTCATGGTGATTTGATAGAAGGTAAACCATAGCTTTTGTAGCAATTAGACGTTAAAAAACCCAAGCTTTGGTAGACCTGCAAGTTAGGCTTAACTACTAAAAAGACTGTAAGTTCAATAAACTAAATCAACATATAACATATGTAATAGTTTTTACTTTTCGGTAAGTATTTTCATAGTGTTGAAGAAAAAATAAAAGATAAAGCAGACAATTTAACAAGACAAAAAAACTAGAAAAGTATGTATGTTAGGAAAAATGTATAGTAAATTTTAATTAAATTTCAGTTTAGTATGTCATTGGTGACAAAAAAAAAAGAGTTTTATAGGCATAGCAAAAAGTTTAAAATATTTTTTCTTACTTCTTTTAGTTATAAATACTTTTTTTTTGCTTTTCGCTTGCAATTCGCTAATCTTGGTCTATGTTTTAAACTTCAAGAAAAAAACTCTTTGCTCAGAGGACAAAAAATTAAACTGAACCCTAGAGTACGACTTGATAATCGAAAGGGTTTTTCGTACACCAGGTCCTAAGACTTAAACGATTGAGTGCAACTAAGTAGTTACGAAACCAGCTTTTGTCAGACTTAGTCCTTTATAACAAATAAAAACAATTTTATTACGGCAATTAAGATTTTATGATGAGAACAAAAATCTAAGTATATATTTATATATTAATACGCTTGTTCACTGAAAAAGCTTAATTTTAAGACCACAAAACAGCCTTCGTATACTTTTTTGTATGTACTATATAAACAAAACACCCGATTAAGAATCCATAGTTTATAATCTAGTCGCAATTTTTAACAAACTATTACTTTTTAAATATATACATATACTTTTTAAATGTTTTATTTATATAAAAAACATTAGTACCGTTAGTAAAAGTCAAGTATTTGTAACTTTGCTTGCGAAGAGCTTTATTTTACACAAAATTAATCAGAACAAAAAAAAAAGAGTCCTAACAACGAGTTTTTTTTTTATAGTGTTTAACAATAATAGATATCCTTTTGTTATGCTTTTAAGTTTTTATACCTATTTTTAGTATAAGATAATACTTTTAAAACAGTTAACAAATTGTAAATTTTGGACAAGTTAGGTCTAAAAACAGTACTTAAATGTCTAGTGAAACCAAAAAAATCACTAAGGAGATTTACTTCTTTTGTCAACGTTATGTTTAAGTACTCAATAAGTATAATATTTAATTTTATCTGTGGTATCTGTTGTGGTATATGTATTTAAAAAAAAATTAACTTTGAAAGTTTAAAAAACTTCAGAAAATGTCAATAAAAAGTTTTTAATAATAACATGTAAAAAAGTTCATAAAATATTTTACGAATAATAAAGAGGTAATTTAAAGTCTTAAATATAAAAACTTACTCAGATTTTTAAAAGTTTCAGCGTTTTAGTGTATTTATTACAGATAAAATACTTTTTTAGGTTAGAAAGTTTAAATTAGCAAACAAATTTCAAGTTTATTTAATTAAAAGTTTATACATATATTTTTAAAAAAGTAAAAATTAACGTAGTTTTAAACTTTTTAAACTTTTTACAAAGTTCGAACATAAAAATAAAGTTGTAGCTATAAAACTTCAAAAATTCTTAAACCAATTTTTTCTAAAACCATGCTTTAGTCGCTAATTGTACAGCCTATTATGACTAAGAAACATGTAATCTAAAAAAGGCAATTTTAAAACTTATCTTTTGAGCACAATTAAACTTTTAAACTATATAAAGTCAACAAAAAATTGCAATCTGTAAAAGTTCATGCTAATAGTTTAGTATTTACATTTAAGAAGTCAGTGATATAAATAAAGCAACAGCTAAAACTTAAAAATAAATTTATTAGTAAAAATAACTATAGCTAGTTTTAGTGCATTTCAGTTTTTAGTAATATATCAAAATCTGTTTTTGTAAAACAGTAGAAGTACAATTATCGTTTAATAACTAATTTCAAATACAAACATAATTTAAAAAGTATTAAATAATATTAATACTTTTAGTACTTGCTATTTTATCTAACATGTTTTGGCAATATTAAAACATAAAAAAGTAACATAAAAAATCTGGAATGGAACTAAACTTGTTTGTTTTACGAACTTTGTTCTTTGTTTAACTTAAAACAAGACAAAAGACCCTACTAAGCTCATCAAAAAACGCTTAACGGTATTAGATTGGCCTAAGTTAACTTTATCAGTAAGTTTTTGTTCAATAAAATACAAACGTTTTCAAACGTTTCAACCCTTTTTCAATTTCTGCTCCAGTCTTAACTTTGCCGCTCTGTTCATTCGTTGTGTGGGTCGCTTCTTGGGCGTGGGACTCATCATGACACTCGAAGATGCTGATGACTGAGAGCAGAGGGTAACGGAAGAAGTTGTTTTTCGGAGAGCAAAGCTTTTTGTCGGAGTTCTTATCTTGCTGGTATTTTTTTCGGGAATCGATAGGTCTGTTTCTTTCATGCTTTCTTTTAGTGGAATTGTTAAGTTGTTTTTCAATGTAGATTTGTTTGATGTAGAAATGCCATTGCTTAGTTTTTCGTTTTTTGTTTTGTACGAAGTTGTCAAAGGTTTTTTTGACGCCGTTGTGTTTCGGATATTTTTGTTTGAATTGTTTAAAGAAGTACTTTTTGGATTAGACTTTGAATTTGTTGCTGGTCTGATTCGAGACATGTAATTAGGTGACTTTATCCTTTCTTTTGAAATAATGTTTGTATTAGCTTTACTTAATCTTGGAAAAACTACCTTTGAGTTGTTTACTTTTTTATTGTTTACAACTACATTAGGCTTTGATACTGGACTGTTTAATCTACTGCTGCTTTCATTGTTTTTAGAGTTAAACGACATTGGTATTTTTGACTTTAAAGTCTCATTTCGGGTAGCAGTAGGTTGTTTAACGCTTTTTTGATTAAAACTTTGACTTCTTGGTGATAATTTGGTACTTTTAGGTATGCCAGTTTTGTACTGTACTTTATATTTTTTTTGGGTTGAGGAAATCTTTGATGAGCCACTTGCAACGCTAGCAACTTTTTTAACAACTGAACGAACACTTTTTACTGCTTTGTTTGACATCGTTTTATTTGCAATGCTCATAATACTGTTAGATCTTTTATCTTTTCTTTCAGTCTCAATAATCAAGACCTCGTCTGACTTTGTTAGATCTTCTTCACTTCTATTGTTTTCCTTAGTGAGATCTTTTGCACCTTTAATACTTTCTATTTTGCCTACATCCACATTAACATTGTCTTCTGATATGTTAGTTATTAATAATTTTTCTGTAACAATGTTTTTATTTTTAAAGTCGTCTAAGTTTGGTATTTTCTCTGCTGTTGATCCAGTATCAAGGGTATCTTTGTTTACATCTAGTTCAGGTATTTTTAGTTCTGCCTCACTAGAGTCCACTTTTTCAGTTAGGTCAGAAATGGTAGCTTTATTGTTCTGAAGGAAACTCTGGCTTAAAGCTTTCTCTCTTCTCCGTCTCCTACGATTCGTATTTGCACCCGAGTCGTTGTTTGAAGAAGCTTGTGAATAGTTTGTAGAAGAACAACTGTTAGACTTTAAAGTTTCGTCGTTTGCAGTAACCTTCTGACACTTGCCTTTTAAAAAATTAGCGCTTTTGTTGGTAATTATTTCTTGAGGTAGTTCAATTTGAGAGTCTTCAGTCGTCCTACCAGCCAACACTGCATTGCTTCGTTCGCTCGCTAACCTTTTGTTTTGTTCAACTTCGCCGGCAACTTCTTCCAGATTGGCAAGCAACCCATTTTCAATGTCCACTTCGACAACGGCCGCCTCCGGGAGGTCTGACAAGGATTTCTGAAAAATGGGGCTTCTGTTGCGACGGCGCCTCCTGGCCCGCTTCCCCGCATCCAGACTCATTCTTGTCATCGGGTCTTCAGCGGATACGAAGTTTTTCATTTCTCCGCCAAATGTATGTCTACGGTTGTTGTCTTCTTCTACAAATGAAAATGAGTTATAATAATAATTAAAAACAACTGCATAAACATCGTATTCAAATAAAAAAATACTTGAAAAAATTTTTGTACACATTTCCTATCTAGTAGTTGTTATAGATGAGATTGAGTTATAAAAGATAAATTGAAAAAGTAATAATTTTTAAATAAAATGTTTAATCTAAAATCAATCTGCGTTGAAAATAGAATACATATTGATGCTATATAGTTTTAAAAATAGGTTAGTTGACATTACAAATAGTTTAAACCCTGCTTAACCCTTTGCTTCAACACTTCTACATACAACAAGTGTTTGACTAACACACTTTAAAAATTAAAAGAACGTATTGTAAAACAACGAACCTGAAACTTTTATTAAGGGTAGATTAGAAGACTCTGGTTTTTGTTCGTCTTTACGTTGAAAGCTACTGTTGAACCTCGTGTAAAAACCGTTTCGTTGCTCCGAATCGTCGTGAACGGAGTGCGGCGAACGATTGACTTTGAAGGACCGACGAGACTGAGTGCTTCTTATGAGTCTCTCGGGGTTCAGAATGTTGTTTATGTCCGTCGCAAGCGCGTCTTTACCTTCAGTTGATCCGTCGTCTTTTTCATCCGCTTGCATGCTGGTGATGCTCTCGCTGACCAGCGGCGAAGGCACTTTCACGGCGTCGCCGCCCTTTTCAAGCAGCCCGTCGACCAACGACACGGGCCGCGGCTTGTTGCTGCGCCTCTCCCTTCTCCTCACCACGACCTTCTGACCGACCTGCGTCCCGGGTTCGTCCACCCACGCTTGCTTCGGGCGGAACGGAGGGCTGGCTTCCGTGCGGAGCTCGTCTTTGGCAGCGTCCTCCTTGTTCACGTCCGCCAGGATCATCTCCAGCTCTCGCGCGCCCTCAAGTGCGAAGTCCGCCGTTCTCCTCTTCCTCACCCGCGTCGACCTGGTCCTGTTGAACACTTTCGTGTTGGGCTGGTCCGAAGCCATGGACGGCAGGTCGTTCAAGACTTTGGGCACGAAGATCGGGAATTTTTCCGACGTCTTCTGGTCGTTGTGGTCCGCTAGGTGGTTTTGGCCGAACCTTGGAAGCGAGTTGGTCGACTTAAGTCTCAGGCTCTGAGTTCTTTCCAACATTTTTCTGTAAAAAATATCTGCATGTAAACTTAAATAGTTTAGCTTTATAATGCAATAACAGTAGAACTACTTCCTGGTTTTATAAAAAATATAACTTTTATGCAAACTAGAAAAACACGTGGATTAGCAACTACCGTTTCTTTAATTTTTCCTCTCGAACTTCGTTTTCCTGAGCTGCTTTCTTAAATTTAATCCTAAAGTCCAGGATTATTTGAAAGCATTCGGAAAGCTTGAACTTGTCCGGTTTTTCGCAAAAGTAGTGCGCGAGTCGCGCCTTCTTTTTCTTCAGCTCTTCTTCGCAAACTTCGATCTTTTTGAGATCGTCTCTTGCAGTCTGTTGAATAGTTTGTTGTTGTTATAAAACAAAAATATATTAAAGCTAAGTATAAGAGGTAGTAAACAATTTAAAAAAAATGTTTTAAGATAAATAAAACAGTCATGTTCATAGGCGTGTAGTTTTAGTTAAAACCAAATTATATAACATATTTAAACTAATATTTGATTACTCTAAAGGGTTTGAAAAGTTTTTATTTGAAGTAATAAAAAATTCTCCATTCTTCAACTTATCAAAACGTATAAAAAGTAAGTTCTACTAACAACTGTGATAATTATTTCAAAATAGTCAAAGTAGTTATAGTTAATTAAATTATGAGTTTTATTTGGAACGCACAAATTATTTTAAATTTTCTCAAGCTGTCACTTAGCTGTCACTATAATCTGTATTAAACGTACTACCGACGCTACGAGCTTATACTAATCTCAATTTTTATGTCATTTTAAAGCTAATAGCTTTTAAGTTAACTAGAACTAATTTATAACAACCGATTGTTCACCGTACTGTTTAATTTTGCAATCTGTTAATCTTTTGTAAACAAACCTGATTCAGGATTTATATAATGTTTGATAACTTACTCTGATGATTACAGTGTTAAATTTTTACAAATTATGGGAATATCTATAAGATTATTTGTTATTGTAGTTGTTAGTTTGTTAAACTCTGAAAAATCAACTTTAAAAAAATTAAATTTACCATAAAACCTGGCTGTTTTTTGAATTTAATGCTAATATTTTAATTTTTAGTCGTGCTTTTTAAGGTTGGACCATGTAGAATGCTTTGAAAAAATATAAAACTATAAACAAATTGAATTTTTATTTAAGTTTGTAAACTTTTCTTAGGTCTCTTCAGAATTAGAAACGATTGTGATTATCGTTTATTAGAGTTATAAAATTAAAAAAATCTTTAAAAAATACTTATATTTGATTAAAACTTTTAATAATGAGTAACCGACTTAGGATATATTAAACGAGCTAAAACTGTTAAGTAAAATGTCTAAGTATAATTGAAACAAACAAATGTATGATATTTTAGTGTAAAAAAGTTAAATTTAATAGTTTTAAATTACGATGTACATTACTAAAAAAAAGATTGGTCAAATAGAAAAACGTACATTTAATATATTTTTTGTTAACTTTCAAAAAAATAACAGTTTGTTCTATACTTAAAGCGTAGAAATGGCAAAAATAAAACTGACTTTAGTAAAAACATACAGTTTTACAAACTCAATTAACTTTCAAAATTAATTTTTAAATACTTTTCGTAATTACATTTGAAACAGATAAAAAGTATATTTGTATACATTTTAAATTATCTACTTTAAAAAATAGCCTTGGTATTAAGGAAATCTAGTTTTCAAAGATTAAAATGACATATTTAAAACTTTACTAGGCGTAAATAATCATAAGAACTTGGTAATTACTGCAATACTTTACTCTAACTTCTAGTATATGCAAATTAAAGTTATAATAGCTAAAAAGTGTTGTTAGATTTTAATAAATTTATGTATTCTAAGCGTTTTGAAGGCACAAATAAAAACTTAAAAAATGTACATTAAGCAAATAAAGTATCTTTAGATTAAAAAACTGATATCAAGCATACTAGTTAACAACCGAACCTTGAAAAAGCTTTCCATGCCTTTTCTAAGCGGCTTATCTGCTTCTTTGTCAATACTCTTCTTCAGCTGATGAACTTTCGTTTGGAAATTTTTAAAATCTGACAACATTTCCGATTCAGACACTCTGGAAGCATCTTCCACTGTTCTGAGCTCTTTGACCCAACACATCAGAGTTTGATCGTGCTTTTTTAACTCCTGTAAACACAGTAGTGATATTTTTTATACTGTTAAAGTTCTTCATAATCACTATCAAAAAATATAGTTTTGTCTTTTGCATATTAAAGCTTAATAATCTTACAACCTCTATTTGTTCGCAACAGATACAACTATCAAGGTTTTGAAAGTTTTTGCAGTAGAAAAAAAAGTATTTTTATTTTTATTTAGATTTGTAGTCAAGGTATAGCCTTAAATACACTTGCCTTTAAAAGTCTAACGCGTTTCCTTACATAATATTTTTTATTACATCAACGGTTAAGAAAAAATCTAATAGACCTCAAATGTATAATTTTGCTTTCAAATGTAAGTAATTAAAAATCGCTATTTTTTTGTTTTTTATTTGTTTGAACAGTGAAATAAAAAAGTTTTTATGATTTATATGCATATTTACCAAGTCATGTTTTACACGATTTTTGATTGCTAACATCGTGCTGTAAAATTTTACGACACAGTTTCGTACCGAAAGCTAAAAACAACCAGTTCGTGAAAGATAAAAATAACATGAAGTGTCTTTGCTCAAATATAGAAATAGACTGAAGAAAACTACAACCACTGTTTATTTCAATAAAATAATTATCTCTCTTTACTGTTACATATAATTTATACATTTTCCTTATAACAAATAAAGTTACTATTGTAGTAAAACATTGTTAGATCATCTTAAAAAAAAGTTGTTTACAAAGGTTGTAGTTTATAAAATCAAATTTTTAAACAGTTTATCAGAGTTTTATAGTTAAAGTTTGTTAAAACATAAAACATATTAATTTTACACTCTTTGGTTGATAATTAGACCAATACATAACTTATTATAACAGTTAGCTTCAAAAATGCAACTTTTTACTTACTTAAAAAGTATCTAGAAGGTTGAAGTTTTTATTTATACAAACATTTTACAAGATTTGATCTAAACAAAGCATCGTAAAAAAAGTTTAATTTTATTTACATTGATAAGAAATTAAAATGCTTTAAATTCCTATTCTTTTGTTGTAGTGTCGAAGTACTAGTTTTTTAAAAACATTTAATTTTAAAATTTTCTTCTAACTTATTTTTCTAATAGCTATTTTACTTTAACTTTTAAATTAAATTTACTTCGTTATATAAGAAATCTATTTCATAAGCTCTGCACTAAATCTTTTGTATACCAGTTTTTTGTCAGTATAAAGTGCACAGATTTTACGACTGCCAATGGTTTTTTAAATGTCAAATCGAAGACATTGCTTATAAAGATGCTGCAAAATTCTTTGCTGTTTTTTTTAAGCTTACTTCTTTTTTTTTTTAATATTCATACCAGAAATGCTTTTTTTACGTTTAATTTTTTTTTTTATACTAAATATTTTCTGAAATTAACAACTTTAACGTTTTGATAACGCTTAAACTTCTGCAGTTTGTAGGGCAATAAAAATACTATTTTAGTTTCGATAACTTTAAAAGATCAGTTTATATAAAATGAATTAGAAATGTGTTTGTAATAATTTTTTTCCAAGTTATAATTGTTTATAAAACTTTTCAGTAAGTTTATTTATTTTTTATTACTTTTTATACGCCTAAAATCACTATTATTTTTTCAAACACAACAACTTTAAATTTGAAACTTGTAAAATAAAAACAGCATACACAATGCTTTATTTGACAGTAGCATGTACTAGCTTACATCTATCTGTGTTGTTAATTTGAAATAGAACAACTTTGTTAAATTTAAATTGTATGAAATGCTTACCATAGTACAAATCAAAGCTTTTTTCAATTTTAGGTGTTGTTGTAAATTTCTAAAAAAGATTATTTCAAAATGTTGGCAAAACTATTTTAGTGTAATAGTATGTTATAAAACCACTGTTTTTATATAACTTCCTACTTTGTATCAAATTTTTGTATTATACTATTTAATATGATATTAAAAATACAACTGATTTTAAAATTTAGCAATACTGCTCCTTTGTTTATAAATATTTTTCATCATACTTTTTAACTAGTAAATTGTTTTACTAAATCGAACTTTTAAAGTTTGCTCTACTAAATCAGTTAATCGAGTATTTAAGTATTAAGAAATTTCTTTACTTTCTCAGGCTTATGAAAACTTAACCTAGCACTACCAAGTACTGCTATGTACTTGACTTGGTGTTTTTTATTTATTTTATCAACCGTTTTCAAAACCAATGAAAAGTTTACTAAAAAATTAATAGTCGGAAAAAAATATGTTATGTTGGTAAAAAATATTTCTTCCAAAGTTACCATGGCGACGTAGTGAAGCAGGTTGATCCCCGGCTTGTTCGCTTTGGTGTCGGTCAGCTTCTGCAGGGAGGAGAGCTGGAAACCGGCGGCGTTTCCGAGGGAAACCCCCCTGTTCAGGTAGTTCCCGCACTGCAGGATCATGTGCATTATGATGGAGAGTGCAACGCACTTGCGTATGTCTGCAACGAAATAATAGATAAGTACATATTTATTATCTGCAACAAATTGTTTGCTTGTTTGTGTCACGTGCGCTGAATGAAACGTAGTTGATCAAACAAGATTTTTTTTAAATTTTTAGTTTTTATTTTAAGTGAATGAGTGGAAAATCTTTGTTTTTTGTTTTCAAGTCATTAGTTACGGTAGTTTAAAAAGCATTAGCTTTATGGCTAACTTAAAAATGTATTTTGTGCAGTTCTCGGAATATTCTGTTTCAAAAACATATTTTTGATCTATAAATGAAAACTTTAAAATATTTTTAGTAAGTACATAAAAAATATTTAACAGTAATAAAAGCATGAAGTTAGATGTCACGCTATTTTGGGAATAATCATCTTACAAGCCTAAGTTGAATTATAATTGTTTATAAAATAAATTGTCATAAATTTCTAAGAGCTGTAATAATTAAAACAAAATAAAGCAATATTTTGTTTACTTTAAACAGTATTTTGAACAAAATAGATCATATTATTAAATGAAATTTACAATTGTTAAAACTCTTTCTATTTTTTTATTGTACTTTAGTATATATATGATAAACTGTACTTGACAAGTTATAAAAAATTATCTATAAAACAGTATACCCAAAGCTCTAATACATAATTATAGCTTTCAGATTACCTTCAATTGCTTTTATGAAGCATCTCATTGATTCCACGATGTGAGGTGCTTCAATACTGAATTCCGACTTCAATAGAACGGATTCCACACGCAAAGAGTAGTTTGGTACAGATATAATTCTCTTCAAAAACTCTTCTGGCTTCTCAAGAAGAGCAAGATCTCCTTTATAAGCTGAAAAGTTAAAAGTTTAAATTTTTTATTAAGAATATATGAAAGTTAAAAAATATTAAGAACTACTTTTGTTTCTTTTGTTTTATAGCCATGTTTTAAACGTGTAGAGTATTTTGATTTGATCTTAGAAAAAAAACTGATAGATAAAGTGTGTTTACAACTGTTAAATCTTATAGTAAATTTTTAATAACATCTTTTAAACCACTTTTTATTTACAATGAAAAAGTAAATTAAATTATAAAACTTTGACATTATACTTTTTATCGTTTTTTTTTTGCATACCTCTAAGTGTTGTCACAAATCATTAACTGAAATAAGCGATAATTTAGAAAAACCATTAAGCGTAATCTATGAAGTAAACTTAATTATATCGACCATTAAACTTAAAAAAACATTAGCTATACAAAAAAGTTTATTTTTAGATTTAGATATCAGATTATATCTTTCTTGATAAATCTTAGATACTTATGAAGCGCCATAGTGGACTAAGATAAAGAAAAAGTATGTATTTAAGCTGTACTTAACTTACAAAAGCAATAAAAATTTTTGTTTTATTTGAGATATAGAGTTCTTATTCAATTCAATAGAGTGGTAAGTTTAAAAACAGATATTTTTGTTTCAAAGTATTAGTTATTTAAATCAATTAAACATAAGAGTATATAATCAAAACTGATGAATAAAATAATATGATAGATAAATAAAATCTACTGATTTTGACATGATTTGTATAAATATACAATACGGAAATGCATATGAAGCTTTAAGTATAAAGAAATTAAAAATAACTTTTAAAGTTATACTTGTAAATATCCACTAAGTTTTAAATTTTTACGGATAAAACTTTTTTTTAAATAGTGTCTTGCTGAAAAAAAAAAGTTTTTTAAATTATTTTTTCTTGTATAAAATTATACTTTAGTATAACATTTAGTTTTTTTTATTTAACATACCTTGTTTATTTTACTCACACTTACAACTTAAGTCACTAACACATTTTACTGCTACTAAATGTGGTAAACACAATAGTTGTATTTAACATTTCTTTTAAAAATTCAATCTATAAATTTAGTTCTCAAACCTGAAATTTAAAAGTTAATATTTAATTAAGACAATTTAAACTTAGTTTAAGTAAATACTATGCGATTGATAATCACTTTGTTAGGTCATTAAACTCAATAAAGGTTTTTTTTATCTTTCGTTTTGTTGTATTTATGTTTGTAAACAATACTTTACTTACGCTATAACATAAATACTCATTCAATAAACAGTTTTAATTTAAGTAGAATTTCAATAAAAAATTTTATCATAAAAGGTTTTTTTGCTTACATTTTAGTGACTTAAATTCGTCTTTATCGGGCAATAACTTTTTTAAGCTTTTAATCTGTTGTACTGAGTAAAATGCATGATTGCATAATGTAATTGCTTCAACCATTTCCGCGATACCAGTCCTGTAAAAATAAATTTATTATTATTCTGGATTTATAATTAAGTATTCTTTAATTTCTATTGCATGAGTTTTTTTTTTGGTAAAAAAATAACGGTTTTTTTAAGTGCTGTGTATGTAGTTAAAAGACTGTCCAAAAAGTTTTGTTTTTTAAACAATGCCTTTAGTAATCTCAAGTTTGCTTAAGTTTTAGTTAATTACAAAAATTAAATTTTAGTAGGTATAAACGTTTACTACTAACTAGCAGATTAATACTTTGGTTACAATTGAAAATACTGTTTTTGTGAAACAAATAGTATGCAAGCTCTAATGAGTATATAAAGACGAGTTTATTTAAAAACTGAGTATTGATAAAAAATAAACTTTATTAGTATTAAATAACTAAATTTTTTTGATAAATAAAACATTTGTTACAGTGAAAGAACATTTTATGTGAATAACAAAAGAAGTTAGCGTGTTATTTTTTAATTATTATCTAACTTTTTTCCTTATTTAATACTTGGTACTACTTATTATTACAGTAATGCTTAAAAGGGTTAGGCTTTTTGTTGCTTAGTGCTTTTATTGTTTAGTATTTTATTTTGTTTACTTGATAAACTAGTATTAAATAATTATTTTTGCAGCTGCCATCTAGTCTAAAATAAATATTGTTGATTTATGGGAATAATTTAGTATCAATCAAAAACAACTTTTCAAAGTAGTTGCTGTAAAATAAATAAAAATAAAACATTTTTGATAAATTATATTAATGTATGATGAAATATATTTTTTTTTTTAACCATTTAACCACATAAGTATTAATAAAAAGTTTGAATCACTATAATAAAGTTTGTAATTTACTAAAATGTGTTGTTGCAAAAAGGTTTTTTGTTGTGTTTAAAAAGCATCTTAAACATTAGATTAGTAAAGAAAAAAAAGTCAATTTAAAGTTGTTTTTTTTCTAAGCTTTTTGACACAATCTTTGCATCCTTATATGTTTAAAATTACAATCTTAGTTATTTTTTTGTGCTTGTGTTTAAAATATAATAACATGTATAAGTAAAAACACAAACTCAGTAAGTATTTGTTTATTACGATACTCGAGTTTCTTGAAGAGAAATTTTAGTTTCTGTCCTTCAAATAATATGTACTCAAAACTAGCAACTGTATTGCAAAATTAGACGCGAATTTCATCTTTAAACCTTAAAATACACTTTCTCTGAGTCCAATTTAAAGAGAGATCAAGCCAAATATTCTGAATAATTAAAGACCATAGTGAACACTACAGTTTTGAACCGATACCAATTGAAGAACATAAACCAAATTCAAAAACTCAGATTGTCAATAATGAAAAGTCAACATTTTAAATATATTTATTACTTATCATATTCTTTCTCACACTTGATAAAACTAAGCACGCAAAGATTATGGTTTTTGTTTAAGTATTGAAAAACGGGTCGGCTACAGTTTTTAGGATTTGGAAATGTTTTCATTCTTAACATTATTCAAATGAGGTAAAGTGATAAAACAGCAGAATATCAAGAACACCTAAACCCTTATCCCTAACCTAAAATAAATAAAAAATAAACCAATTTTTTTTATTACCAGAAACTTAAAATCAAATAAGTAAAATGTTAGCCAATCAGAAGCGACCTCAGATCTGCAGCCGACGCTTGAAAAACTTTTGTAATCGTTTACGTCATATAGCGTCATGCACAAAATCAAAAAAAAAAATTTAGCAAAAAACAAAGATCGGTAGCCTTTTTTAAGTCCAGGGCAACAATGTAAGCAATAATAGAGTCATATTAAACAATAATTATTAAAATAAATATTAAAATAATAATAAAAAGGCTAACTACAAGTTTTTACCACAACGAACTTTTTTTTTGTTTTAAAAGAGTACGTCTTTAGGTGAAAAGTACCTCAAGGTTCGCATATATATTTTCTGTGGGCAGCAGTATACCCTTGCTTAAAATATGATTTGTTTTCATTATCACTTGATAGATGAATAAACATTGTAAAGAAAATCTTGTAAAAAAAACAGTTGTAAATGAGAAGCTTTTCTTTTTAAGTTTTAGCTAGCAAAACATACTTTAATGTATTGTTCGATTATAAAATTTTAATGTTTTGCTTACATTATAAAAAGATAGTTTTTTAAAATTATGATATTTATTTAAATTTAAAGTACTTCAAAATCGAAAATCATAAAAACAGATGTGATAACTAAATAATTGAAACATATTTTGCTAAAATGCCAGTCAAGTCCTCTACATTATCCCTCTAAATTATTTTCATATTTTCATGTCCGCCGCTAACGTCATAAAAACATTTTCTGATTGAAGACTTTAACTGGAGCATCAGAACATTATTTTTATGTTAACAGCTATCTGTCTTCAAAACTACATTGAACAAAACAAACAAGATTAGAACTGGTGACGCGTGTTAATATCAGCAAAGTGATCAAAGAGACCGCTGCGCTCATCAAAATGCATGAGGCTTATCAAAACTAAAACACAAAAAACCTCCTTCAGACCGACGTGTTTACCAACTGATAGATAGCTTTGATTTTTACTTGTTTTATTTTATTATTTTTTTGATTACTTCTAAAGGCTTTGTAAACATACGAAGTGTTAAACTAGTCAGCTGATTTATCAATACCTGAATCGTATTTTCAAAGTCAAAGCTTTAAAAAAAGTCAAGATCTTTTTCAAGTAATTTAGTTGAAGAGTGACTACTATATAGAACACATAATTTAAAAACTATATTTTAAACCACATTTAATGTCAATGATATCATAAAAGTCAGCAAATAGACCTTTTTATATCCTACTGTCGATGAGTCATCTTAAATTGTATGAAAAGATCAAAGAGAGTTTTGAAAATTGAAAAGGTGTTAAAATTTATTTCACTTGGGAAATGCTTATAAAAAGCTGTATTTTTAAATGAAAAGTATCCAAAACAATAAGTTTTCAGCGCTGTATTTTTTGTCAAAACAAATATTTTAGTAAAGTATTAAAAGTTCAAGTGTTTGTTTATTAATGTTTTATAAATAGTATATTTGTTGAAGTGTATTGGTTTTTACGTTACAGATAACAAGCTAATCAAAAAATTCCATTGTTTCTTTCAGCTTATGTTTTTAATTTATTAGTTATTGTTAGCATTGGTAAAAAAAAATTTAAGGTTACTTATGTAGCAAAAGTAAAGAAAAAATTGTAAAAAATAAATAAATAATTTAATTAAGCTAAAACTGATTATTACTAAAAACTCTTTGAACACTAAAGTATTGAGTTTAAATAATTTATACGAAAAACATTTTACTTTAAAGTAGTCAAGTATTGTAAACTACACTCTTTTAATCATATGAAATTTAGTCAAAAAAACCAATATAATATCGCATTTAAATTTGTAATGACAACAATCCAACCGCAAAGATTAAAGACGATGAAAAACGACTTAGTGAATTGCATTGTGATGTCACAAGTGCTCATGTGACGCAACCAAATATGCGCCCACGTGGTCACCGATCGATTGACTATGAGGGTCACCACTTGAGTAGCGAGCCCCGAAGTTTTTAGCGACCGCAAAATTGTCACCCCTCTCTTCAAAGACGCAAGAAAAAATTGAGTGCTCTGAAGTTGCATGGGTGAAAACGCACGCTCTTTTCATGTTGCGAGTTTTGCTGCACACTTTGTGCTAGATACTAGATTGACAAATTAAGTTTTCAAAACAAAAAAAAAATTGGAATGTAGAGAAATTTAGTTTTTGTGATTGTGTTTGAACATTGAAGAATATAACAAATTAGTAAATAGTTATTTTTTTAATATAATAAGTTATCAGGTTAAACAAGTATTAAACCTATGGTGATAGTTTTTAGGACAACATTAAAATAAAAAGTTTACAAAGAATTCAAAAACCTTTTATTTTTTCGGGTGTATTTATTATCAATTATTACAAAACAAGTGAATATAAAATATTCGATTGTGGGTTTTTTTTAAAGATTATCTTTCGCACAAACGCATCACAATACACATTACTTAAGACAACAAAACATCAACAAATCAATGACTGATAACGCTGCACAAACACCGTCGGACTGCAATTTTCGAATAAAAAAAAACAAACAAAGCCTTAATTTTTTCATTTCGTGAACCTGAAAGCTTATTCTCTTCGTAATGATGTATTAGAAGGACAACAGCGAGGCGAACAGAGCACTTATGATGCACCGTTTGCTGCCAGCACAAAGGCGCGATTGGCGCTCGGGCAATTTCGTCGCTTTCATCTTTTTCGTCCACTGTGCACGCGAAATTGAAAACCCGTGAGAAAGCTGACATGTAAACAATTTAAATGTTTACATGACCCCCGCGACTTCCTGCGCGTCGCAATTATCACGGCCTCATTCGCTTCACGCTTGGACGGAGCGTTTGTTTACTGTAAGCTCGGACGCCCTCGAGATAGCAGGTGCACTTTGTTTAAGATGCTTGATGTTTGCTCTTTTCATACTTTTTGTACATAAATTAATATCGTAAAGAACGTAGAAGCACGATTTTTTTTAAATTGCTAGGTCATTTTAATAGTGACAAAACTTTCAGAACTTATTTTCTGTAATTAGTTTTTTAGCTTTTATTTTGTTTTGTACTTTTATAGAGTAAGCTTATTAAACGTTATTTTCGAAGCATATTGCTTCTAAGCAAAGGTTTGCTGTTAAGCTTGTGTTTAAATTAAAAATAAAATGTTTTGTAACGTGTTTAAACCTTTTTTGATACAAAAGAACAAAAATACAAAACAGGGCATGTCATGGGAGCAAAAAGTTCTGCCATTGTGTTATCCTTGGAAACCTTATTGTACAACTAATTTACTTTGTCGTAAGTTAATACATAAACTGGATTGTTACAATTAGTTTTTTTCAGATAGTTTAATTGTGTACTTTTATAATGCAAGACAGTTTGGATTTACTTTTTCAAAAAAAATTTTTAGTTTTTAAACTTTCAATAACACTCAATAAATGTTTTACTACTTCCTATAAAAATAAGAAAACTTAAAAATTTATCAATCATATTAAAACGTTTTTAACTTTATTATGAAATAAAACCTACTTGCTGAACTGACGAATGAAAATGCTCAGATTCAAACTCTTCTGTGTTGGTAAAAATGCTATCTGTAATAATTTAATGTTTTAATTTCAAAAGTGTTATGCCGGTATGTTAGTTACTTATTCAATCAACAGTAAAAAAATTTTTTACTACACTAAAAAAACAAGTGTAATTAAAAATTAAAAATATATTTCTACCGAGTAGTAAGTTGAATAATCTTTTACAAGTTTGTTTTATAACAAATCTTTATGATTATTAGGTGTCTTTTTTACCACTTTTGTTTTTTAACTAATAGTTATTACGACTGAATAGAGTTAGTTTAAAAATTATTTATAAATACTTTTTTATAATACAAGTTTTAAGTCGCGTTAAAAAGCTTTAATTCAGCCCTTTTTGAAAAATATTATCCAGATTGCACACAACTCAAAAAACAACTTCTTTAGCTGCCGAAAAAGTACTTTGTCATTTTCGCCAACGTTTCTGTTTGTTTGTTTTTTCGATTGTGAACTAGTTTCCTGAAACGGCGAGCAAACAGTGCTCACACGCGATATACATGTTGTTGTGATTTATGCTTTCTCTCATTACCTTTACGTTTTGGCGTCGACCGAAACCGGGCCGACGCCACGGAATTACTAAAACAATGACGACAAAAACGCATCACTGAGCAATACATTCGGTTCGGTATTTGCTTACGACTGCTCTACCGGTCCGCAAATAGTGTAAAATGTAATGAACGCATCGAAATTTGTCCAACGCGCAAAGTCTTTGAAGGGACACTGCGCTTATTTGCTTTATCAGAATTGTTATTTTAAGGAATAATGGCATGGCCACTGCCCGTGTTTACACAAAAGATAACTTTTTTTCCTTGCTTGAGTTTCTTCTAAGGTCTGTTGCGAAGCAAGCTGAAGTTTTTTAAATTTTCTTTTTAAACTAGGCTTGGCTGTTTTGAGTATGATTATTTTCGAGAGTACTAATTGTAACAACTTGATAAATTTGTACCTACTTATTTTTGTCGTTTCAGTTAAAATTAAAGCTTTGAACTAGTTCGTTAAATTTATCATTAATTTAGACAAAAATATCTAGTTTGCACAAAGTTTTATAAATAGATGCAAAGCAAATAGAAACGATAAAAGTTTCTTGGTAAAAAATATTTTTTGCACTAACATAATGCTTATGTAAATAAACTAGTTTGTTAATATTTATTATAAAATAAGAGTTGGTAAAAACTATTAAATAACTTAAAGTTTAGGATGTAGTTAAAAGGATATCAGATAAAAGTTATAATTCTTTCCTAAGTAGCTAAAACCTCGTGGAAAGAGAATATCTTACTCCATTGTTGTTTTATTCTCATCCACCAATACACTTAACAATCTACATACTAAAACAACATTTTTGTAGAAATTTCACTTTATTACTTTTTTTTTCTTTTTTCTAAAAGTATTTCCTATTCAAATTTTACATATAGAACATAAAGTATTACTTTTTTATTCTTTTCTGATTCAGCTGGTTGCGCCTTCTTTTTAGAAAACGACTTTTTGTTCTTTTTTGGCTGATTATCGTCAACTGCAAACAACTCTGTGATCAGCTCTTTATCGATCCCAAGAGTTCTGAATCCATCAATTTTTTTGGCTTCGTTGAAAATAGTTTTGTCGCTCTTGGTTATGTTTGAGTCGGCCTTTTGCCACTGCAGTCTGCGAGTCCTGTTCAAAGAAGAATTCAATTGTTAATCGGTCGTTTGAACAGCACTAAGTGCAAAACTTAACCAAAAAGCAATAACATCAAAGAAACTTAAATGAACTTTAAGTTTGACTGCTAATAATAAAATGAAGATGCTTCATAATTTTAAAATTGCGGTGTAAAAAAATATTAATTTAAATATAGAGTTAAACAACATCTATTTCAGCTCAATTTTATGTTCTTTTAATAAAACTTTTGTTAACCAGAAAAAGTAAAATGTTTACATTGATTCAATTATAAAGAGCAACAATCACATGTTTATTTAAAACAAATAAGTAAACTATTAATTCAAGTCTAACAAAATGATTTTTAACAGCACATAACAATTAAAACTAGTAACTTTTTCAACATCTTTCTAGTTAGAAATTTAAGTTTTTAGAATAACTAAGTTTTAAACTCTGTTTGTATACATTACTTTTAAGTTTTAGTTTTCGTACGTAAATGTTTTATTGTGCTAATAAAGTCTTGTTCATTAACATATTTTCAAACAGGCAATAAAAATGCAATAAAACAGGTGTTTATTTAAACCTAATTTAATCTTTTTGCAAATAATAGTTTAACAATAAATTTGATGTACAAACATTGACATTGTAGTCGTTTACTTAATGGCTTCTTTTTAACAATAAAACAAGAATTTATAACTTTTATATTACTCTCACTCAGAGAAAATATCATAACAAAATTGACCGCAAGTTAATTTTTTCAAAACAAAATGTGTTTTGAATCTAAGGTTTGTTGTGTGTTTTTTATGCCCTAGGCTAAGAAAAGTGTGCAATAGTATACTTTATTTACAAAATGCAGACATTTTTTGAACAATAACATTTAAAAAAGCATATGCAAAGATTATAACTAAAACTTTTGTATTTAAATAAACTGAAACTTTCAATTATTTACAAAAAATAATGTGTATCAAAATTAAATACAAACTAACACTTTCAAAAACTTTAAAATAAATTATAAAAAATATTTTTAAGCAAAACAATGTCTTAATTCAAACTATTTCTAACAATTCTTTTAAAGTATAGTTGTTTAAACAAGTTTTAAGTTTGACTTGTTTGAGAGTATAAAGAAAATTTTTTTGAAGCTATTTAGAACTATTAAAAAAAGTTTTAACATAAAACTTTAAAACATTTAATAAGATTTTAAGTATTGTAGAAGAAAATTATAATATTTTAAGTATTTATTAAAAATTTTAATTTGAAATAAAAAATCTAGCACTTTCTACTTTATGTGATAAAAACTTTTTGTTAAAAAACGTTAAAAATTTTCATAGTTAAATATTTTTCAACGAAATTTTAAAATTCTAATTTTTAAGCTAGCAATTTTTTTTTTGTAAAAATGTTAAAGTACAAGTTTACGAAACTAAAAAATTTACAATCTTGTCAATTTGACATGACTAAAGTTTTATAAGCCATACATGTTTAAATACAACCAATAACATTCTTAAAAAGTACTATTTTGTCAATTTAGTGCACTACTCAAAAGGAAACAAATAGTTTCATAAAGATTAAAAAGGAAACAGTTTAAGTTTACTTAATACAGCAAGTTTATCATAACATTTTTCAAAATTATTTAAACTTTCAAGCTTTACAAAACTTTGTAATGACTAATGACACAGCATTTAAACTTGTACGTGAATAAGTTTTTTTTTTCTTTAACTAGGTTGCTGTTGAAATAGTATTCGACAAAAGTACGAGCAAATAGAAGAAACAAACAACCAATTATTTGTCCTTAAGAAACTTTCAAAAATTGAATTCATTCAGAATAAAAAAACTAAAAGCTATTCAGCCAAAACTTAAAAAGAATAAGCATGCTTTTGCTAAGAAATGTTTTTTGGCGCTTTTACAGTGGTTTATTCAAAATTTAAATAAAACAAATCGCCGCTTACTTGGGGATCGAGCTTTTCGATGAAGATTTTCCCGACGATGGGGGTGGAGGGGGTGGCACAGGAATTGCAGGAGGAGGAGGTATTGGAAGGGGTGGAGGCGGGGGTGGAATAAAAATAGGAGGAGCTTTTTCCTCCGCAGGAATCAGCTTCAAAGGTTGGACCGTGGTGAAAATAACCTCGTCGTCATTTTTGTTGGCTACTACGTCACTGTTAGTGATTATCAGGTTTTTCTCGTCTTCTATCCTCAGTTCAGTTTCCATGGTCATGCTTGAGCTTACGTGGTGAAAACAGGACGCCTCAAGTTTCTCATATCAACATTTTCAAATTATAATTTCTGCTTGAATAAAATTTATAGAGTTACTTTTTTTTTTATACTTTTGAAATGTTTAATTGTCGAAAAGTATCGACGCGGCTTTCTATAAATAACTTTTGAAAAATCTATCGTCATTTCACGTTTTTAGCTTTTACAATAACTTGTTTACAGCAGAGTAAAATGAGAGTATTGTAAGTCGTAATACACTACTTTATCAAGATAAAATTAAGTTAGTCCAAAAGTTGAAATAACCTCTAGCAATAAATGTTGTTTTTTTTTACTTGTTTGAAATTTTGATAATGTTGTAAATTAAAAATGAGGTTACGCAGTGTGCGAAAAACGTCTCGACTAATTTAAGGTTTAGTTGCTATTTTAATAAAATTTTATTTAAAACTACTTTATACATAAAAATTTTTTCAAAGTTCGAATAAAAAATAAAACTAGTTGGTACTTTTAGTTTAAGAAACAGTTTCTAAAATCAAATTTAGTTATTAAGGAATAAGCTATACATTAAATACACATTAATTAAACAAAACTATTTTTTTATCATTATCACAGTTACTTTTTAATTTTTATTTTAAAAATAAAACTAGTTTGTTGTCATTTTACAATAAAAGGAGTTATTCAAACTATTTCAAAGTATTTCGAGTTTAAAAGTGACCTTTTAACTCAACAAATATTTACTTTTAAGGACTTACCATCGCACGAATTTTACAACTTTGCATTTAAAGCAAAAAATAAGAAGAAATACCTTATACGTTGTTTTAGTTTTACAGAGCTGACTTGGTGTAAATTGATTTTAAAGCTCAGCTCGTATATTCCATTGAGCTGCAACTAAACCATAAAACATTATTTCTCCCTATAGATCTGTAAACTTTCTCAGTAAATGCACTGAATACGTACCTTTTCCCATTGTTGTTTACACACAATGATGATATTATGCTTGCAAACGATGCGGAAAAAGAAAATAAAAGATAAAAGAAAGATGTTTAAAGTCCAATGAGCACAAAAAATAAAAACTTATATTAATAAAATTTGACGGAAAGTTTTAAAACAATGATGTAGCATTTTATAACTGTGTGTAATAAATGCAAAGGGGTCTCTATTTCAAGTTTAATGAAGTAAAAAAAGTTTCTTTTCTACCAAGACTTAAAAGCTTAAAAGCTAAGCAGTTTTGTTTTAAAAATTGATTTCAGCCACTTATACAAAAAAAAACGTTTAAACGAATATAAACGTTATTTTTTGGTAAGAAATTAGGAATCTAACTATAAAAATTATTTAAAAATGAGTTTAAACATATACAAAAAAAATTGATTATACTTATTAGCGGTAGAATTTTAAAAGGCTAGTTAAGTTTTGAATGTAGACAAAATAATTTCATTAATTATAACTACAAGAGTAGAATATGACAGTAAACAACAAAAGCTATAGTTTTATTAGACACAGAATATTAATTTTCTCACAAAGAAAGTTTACCAGGAAAAAGGAATTGCAATAAAAACTCTTAAATTTTATGGTGCATCAAAAGCATTTGAAGCAATGAACCGTTGAACGGAAACCAATTGCATGTACTTAGCATGGTTTTGAAAGCTGGTGATGCGCATCGTTAAGATTCAAGTTTAAGAAGAAAGAGTTCTGAAAAACTCATTGTTATTCATCTTTAACTGTTTAGTATGGAAACAAAATCATGTTTTAAACGAAATTCTTTTAAACGTTGAAAAACTAATAACTTACAATTTTATTTCATTTTAAAAATTATAGTCAATAGAGTAAGGTGTAAAACTAACGTATAAGTAAGAGTAAGCAGTTTATTATTAATATAGTTTTAAAATGTGTAACTTCTGATAATATATCATTTAAAAATAGAGAATTTGTTGAATTATAAATTGTTTTACTCAGATTTAAAACTGAGCTTAAAAAGTTAAAGTCATGACAAAAAACAACGTAAATAAGAAGAATTGAAAATTGTAAAACACTATTAATTTACTTCATTAAAAACACCCTTTTTTTAATGACTCGTTATTTTTAAATTTTGAAGAAACTAAGTAAGTTAAAGTTTATTTTCTGCTGGTTTTTTATGAACTTATAAGTCAACTTCGTATTGAACTAACAACGACATATACTTTTTAACTTTTCAACAAAAAGTTCACTTGACTGAATTGTTGAACCATTTTGTAAAAGTTTTTTACTCCCTTCTGTTGTTTACGATCATGTATTAATATTTTGTATAATATTTAAACTTAATTTGAAGATGTATAGAATATTTAGGTTTCTTTTAACACTTTTCTCTATTTTTTTTTCTATAAGTATTTAAAAAAAATTAAACTATAAGTTTTTTTAAACACATATTTCAATTTGTATTTTTATATCGTCAGCGTATATTCTAATACTAAAAACAAAATAAAGTGAAAATAACTTGTCTCGAAAGTATTGACAAAATTTAAAACTGTTCTATTCATCCTTTTTTCGTGATTTAATTAAAATAATATAAGCCACTAAAGAGTACAAATTTAATTCCGCTGTTTTTAACTGTTTTAATTTAAAAAAACGGAATTCAAGTATATACTTTTAGTGTCGAAAATTACTTCATTTAAATAATAGAGCGACTTAATTTTAGACGCTAAACTTAGTCGAAGTCTTTATTTTTAAACCAATTAATATTATTTGATAATTTAAGCTGTTTTCTTGTTATCAAAGTACTGACTTAAATTAAAAATACTTTTTTTATCAGAAATGGTTAATAAAAACTTTTTTTAAAGCACGTTAGTTCAACCGGCTAGACTAAAATGTTATAAATTGAAATTTTCTTGTAAGTTAATTAAAAATCAATTTCATTTTTAAATAATTTTAAGTTTGTATATATTTTTTTCTAAATATTCTATAAAACACAAAAAAGTTTTATAAAAAAACATTAATTTAAACTAATTATTTTAATTAAACAAAAAAAACTTAAATTAAGTTCACAACAAAACTCCTTTGAACAAATGTAAACAATAAACACGATATCGAAACAAAGAATAGAAAAAGAATAAACGCTAGATCCCTTATTACGTAGCGTCATCAAGCGGTAAATTTTAAAGAACAGTTAGTTGTAGAAGTTTTCTTGCAAATAAAAAATACTCAGTGAAGTTTCAACTTCATTGAATCAAAAAAAAAACTAAGTTTAAGTTAAAAATTATTTTACTTGTAAACAACAGAGTGATAAGTATTTTAATTATCTAGTAAACTTTTGTTACCATCATTTGTTAAGATTTCTTAAGTTAATAAGCTAATTACTTAAGTTAATTACTAAAAAAATACTAACTTTCTAAATTAGTGTGGTATTTCAGACAAAAAAGTTATCAGCTTTACAAAACTTTTATAAGTTTTTATAATGTTTGAATCATTTTAATTTTGTTAAGATGTTTCTTTTTGTAATTAAGAATACATGACATTAAGTACATAATGATAAAAAACTTATATAAAATGCTACGTTAGTTTTATAAATATTTTTAAAATAAAATAAATATTCTATTTGCAACAATAACTAAACTAAAAATAGTAAGTTAAAACTATTGAATAACTTTGAGTTTATCGATTTTAAACTTAAAAAATATTTACAAGAAATAAATTTACTGAAAAATATTGTGCTTCTGTACTATTACTACAAGTTTATCCTGTCAAATGAGTTATCTTTTCTCGAACTATATCTTATCACTTTAACAATTTTTTAAACTATTTGTGTTCGTTTAAAAATTTATTTAATTATCTAGTTTTGTCTATTCTTGTTAGAAACGATATTAAAAAATTTAATTTTAGTAAAGGTTTTTACTTTTTACTCAACAATATAAAACTATCGCAATTACAAGCGTTACTCAAATAATTAAAAAAATATATATAATTTAAAGATATAAAAAAGCTATTCAAATATAATTATAACGAAATTTACACCATACCAATAACTAACAATAGTAAGAATCGTGTTTTTAATGGTTGTTGTATCTATAGACTAAGCAGTTACTTTAAAGATTTTTTTTCTATCTAGAAAAATTTCGTTCTAAAGCTAAATACTTAACCTAAGAAAAAGGAATAAGAAGTAGTGTAGACTAATAGTAGTTAATGATGTAAACTAACTAACAGTTTAGCCAAAATTTGTTATAAACAATCTTTTAAAATGAAGCACTATTCATTTTTTTAAACTCAATAGATAACTTTTTTAAATGTACCTTATTGTGTTTTAAAACTATTTTGAAGTATATAAGTCATACTGAGATAGCTTTTAAAAATCCTTAACTTTTTATTTGCTAAATTGAAAACAATTTTTTGTTAAGTTTTTTTTATTTCTTTACTAAGCTACAAACCCTAAAACTATTAAAAGTATACAATAACAATGAGATAATATATTTATACGGTTTTATAATGTTTTTATCAAACTTTGTTTAAGTTGTATTTAAATACAACAAAATTGCTTATACTTTTATGCTTTGGATTATTTATCAACAATAATTTCTATAGAAATAAAAAAAACATTAGTAATCAACTCAAAGATGATCTTAATGGCAAAAAAATTGTGGTATCTGAGAACTAGTTTTATGTTGTTATTTTCTAAACTTTTCTAAAGCAGAGTTGTCTTATTCATAATATCTGCTTTATCTTTTTTTAAAGTTAGATAACTATATGCGTTTAAAATATGTAGATGGGTGTTTGGCAAACTTTGTAAAATTTAATTAGGCGATGTTTTTTTATTGCATGTGGTGTACGACTCGACAACCACAAGGTTCTCTCGTACACCAGGTCCGTAGACCAAACTTTTTGAGCTGTTGTATATTATCGTTCAATAAAAAAAAACATAAATGTTACAATAAACAAACCATTGTTTCAAGAGTTTTAAACTCAAAAACTACTTTAGTAAATTACCCATTTTCATCCAAAACCGGCCATACGTGGGGTGCTCACATGAATTCAATGTACAAAAGGACATAAGAAAAACAAAAACAACGCAAAGTAGATATGACAAGATTTATAACTTAAGGATAAATAAAAACATGGATTAATAACTAATAAAAACTATAAAAAATACATATAAACAAAAACTATTTAAATTTTAAGATAAAAATAATTTAATTCAAACTTTTACGAATCCTTTGTTATTTTGGGTTTAATAAATAATTGTTTCTCTATTTTATTTGATTCATTGCTAATTAAATGTTGCGTTAATCAGCTTGAGTTTTATTCTATTAACATTTACATTAAATATCTGTAGGTCGCGCTTGCAAACGTCTCTGTAACGTAGTCTAAAGCGACTATCATCGCGGTTGCAATTTGAACACGCTTATCATACATTCAAAAACATTACCGAACCAGTGAAGCCCGTACTGGCTTAGGGCGGTGTACATAATAGTGAGATCAGTACGTTTCAGCATTTCTTCATTGCTAATCTTGTGTTGACATTTAGCTTTGAGAATGCGACGTAGGCATCGTTGGTGGGAAGTGATGATTGCGCGTAGACCGCTTCTCGCTACCGCACAGCAGAGTGCTACAGTCGCACGCACGATGCACAGCCGAGAGTAAACAAATACCACACGTTACAATTATATTTAACAAAAAAATTTAACCGAATTTTATATTAAGTATGTGCGATTGTCTTAAAAGATTTCAACAGAAAAGGTGTACTGGTTCAAGAAGTATATCTACAATAGGGACTAAGTTGAAGTAAGATGTAGTGAGACTGCGAGTTTGAATTAGCATAACGTTTCTCTTAAAAAACTTAATACATTATCGAGCATTGATTTCGTCAAAGATATTTTTTAATGAAATTTAACGTAGGAATGATAAACTTAATTCGGAAAATTTAAGTTAGATATATTAAAGATTACTTCTTGATATAAAACTTGGTTGAAATTTGTAGCGTAGTCCGCAAAGTTGAGTTTAATAAACATTAAACAAATAACAAGTGGGGCTATTTTATTTTTATAATTAAAAACTTAGTTGCTATGGAAAACGTAATCAACAAAATAAAGTATTTTTTGTTAAGTTTAAAATTAGCTCAAACTTATTACCTCTTTTTTTACAAGTTATAAAAAACTATGGCAGCAACGTACAAAGAATACTTCAAGCAGAATCTTAAACGTTCAACCAAAAGTACAATGGCTCCAAAAATATCCCTCGGTGGAAAAGTATGTTAATAAATACAAACTTACAAATAGTTACAACATTTCTTTTTAAGTTTTCTTTGAAATTTGATGTTATTAACAGCTTGTACTTCTGGTAAGGTGTGTATTAAATCTATTTACACTTTGATATTTTAGTTCTATTTTACAAAAAATTTATTATAAATTATATGCTTTCTTCATAACAGGTAAACAGCTTAATTTATTTAAAATCTTAAAACAACCATTCACCATTTAAATCTCAGATAAGTTAAACTTCTCTTTGGCAATGTATAAACTTCATATAATAAAAAACAAGTTTAAGGTTTTTACTAAATACAACCTTCTTTAGTTGTTGACTATATAAAATTGTTTATAGTCTAGTATAAGAAATCCGTGAGCACTTCAACTTTTCTTTTGTATAAAAGAATTCATTATACTGTAAGCGTAGTTTTTCTGTATCTGTAATTTAACAATTCCTTTTTATTGTCTATACAAAAAAAAATATTAATCTATTCTATTTAATGTACTAATTAACTCATTACAAAACGGATTTGTAATTTTTTTTTTAAACAAAAAAGAAAAACATCTTTGCTCCAAGTATACTTACTAAATAAAAAGTAACTGAATAGCTAATTATTAAACAAAAACAGTTTGAAATTACAAAGCTTCCGCCGATTCCGACCGGATTTGAGGTTTTACGGGATCCGAGCAAAGTGCTGCTTGAGGCCAAGCCGAGTGCGAACGTAGCAAACGTTAGTTTTGTAATTTTATTGCAGCGTGGTAAACAAATCGTCAGATAAACTTGATTGAAAATGTAACATTATAAGAAGTTCAACCCTAAGTAACCCGTTTTAAACTTTAGCAAGTAAACTTTACAATCCACTTCTTTTATTGGCCGATGCCCGCAGTTTTACACTTGAGTTTAAAAAAACTAACCAAAATTTCACAGGCGCAATCGAAGCCGCGCAAAGTGAAGGTGCACCAGAAGTGCAGCTACCACCAGAAGCACTTCAAGCCGCGCTTGACGGCCATCGTGGAGATGGTTCGGCAGATAGACGCAGAATTGACGAAAGTAATGCGACAGTTTAACTTGTAAATAATAATAAAAAAATACAAACAGCATAAACACCACTCCGTTGACCGACGTAAACAGAATGTTTTTCGCAGGAACTCGGCAAGGCGAGGCGGCCGATGAAGGCGCACAGCTTCAACCCGCAGTTCGTGAGGGGCGACCACAAGAGCCTGTTCAACTTCCTGCAGGAGAAGAAGGCGGAGTTCTACGGCAACTACCTCACCAGCGAGATGAGGACGGAAATCGGGAACCTGAAGAGGCAGATGGGAGAAGAGGAGGCCAAGGTTTGTGTTGCGGGTGAACGTTGTTTGAAAAAAGCTTTTTGTGAAACTGTTC
This sequence comes from Thalia democratica, assembly GCF_965202585.1. Classification (NCBI taxonomy): domain Eukaryota; kingdom Metazoa; phylum Chordata; class Thaliacea; order Salpida; family Salpidae; genus Thalia; species Thalia democratica. Next base: position 19,604,280 of record NC_139173.1, on the reverse strand, counting down.
TCGCAAAAAGCTTTACAAGTTTTAAATCTACTTTCAGTGACAACTTGAGCTTTTGTTTTTTGTCAACTAGGAAAAACTTTAAAATGTAAGAAAAAGTGCGCACGAAACTTTTAAGGGTAGCAGTGTTTTCGTAGTTGTTGTCACTGTATAGCCAGCTAAAAACCAATTTCAAATAAGTTGGAAACGTCCCTAAATTTCCTAGATTGTACATAGAAATTTCAAAAATTTAAAAACGTTTTCAGTTGGAAGCGCGGGCGGGGAGGCTTCAGGAGCACGCCACGCTCTTCCAGGAGTTCGTCAAAACCGTGAACGAGCGAACGATATACGCGAAGAAGGAGGTGGCGCTGCAGGCGAAGAAGCACCAGGAAGTGGTAAGTTGTAAAGCTCGTATGCAAGACTTTTTTAAACATGATTTTAATTTAACTTTTTTTTTTAGATTCTATTTGAATTTGATTCTGTTTGGTTTTTTTTTATAAGCACTGACGTGGTCTTTGACCGAAACTGAGTTTGCATTAAAAAGTCTTGAAAGAATTAAATAAATTTAAGTTTTTTAATGTAAGACTGAGATTGTAAATTTGTGTTTACTTCTTTTTTGAATACTTCTAAAGTTTACATAAAATCAAAATGTTGGCAATCTTTTAGGAACCTAGTTTGTATTTTAGAAGTTTGTGAAAAAATTACTTAATTAAGCTAAAAACTAACACATGAGTTCAAAAAAAGTTAACTGCACTATTTGATAAATTAAATCTTATTTTTTACATCAGTTTTAAACTTTTTTGCTCTAACAGTATAACTTTTAGATTAACTGAACAAATATTATTTCATAAACTAGAAACAAACGCTTAAAGACTTGCAAGAAAAAATAGTTTTTCTGAAATCGAAAATAACTCATCAAGATGAGTTGTTAATGGCCGATCTTGAGTGAGTTTTGTTGTGTTGGTTAAATATTTATTTAGAAAATTAACAAAAATTCAATAATGTATATATAAACAAAAATGACTTCAAGAAAAAGAATAATAAAATTACTTATACTGCATGAAGAAGTTATATACCAAACAAAAGAAATAGTAGTTGAGCTCCTTTATCAAACTAATTTTCAAGCTGTTTTATAATACTCACTAATTCAAAAAAAAACTTAAAAACATTAAATAATGTATTGAGCTGAAAAATATTTATTGTTTATGTATTGTACATTTTTGTGCATAATAACTATTTGATATTAAATAAATATTCTTTTTATAACTTTAAAATAGTTGAGCGTAGAGCAAGCACACTGCAGGTATCAAAAAAAAATATTTCAAACAGCTACAAGAGCTTCATACTGAAGGTGTACTTCAACTCGCGCTCGAAGACCAACCACAACCTCCTGGAGCCCATGTGGGAGCAGCACAGGAAGACGAGGGAATACACCGGCCTCGAAACCTACCCTCCCATCCTCTACCCCGTCGAATGCAGCGACGAAAGTTATTTGGAGTCCAAGATCACCATCCCGGCCGAGCCGAGGTGCTTTTTTACTTTTTGTTTGTTTTGTTGATTATGATATTCGTCAACCAAGTTTTTGAAAAAAAATTAGCAAGGTCCAAAGAGCTATTTTATTGATACTTAGCTTTTATCAAGAAAAAAATATTAGAATTTTCATTTAACTCATGGTTTAGCTGAATAAAACATTAGTTTATGAAAGAGCTCGTGAAACATTAAATTTCTACCAATGAATGTACTAAGCTTTTGTAAAAACTAACATTTCACTTCGCTTAACCACCAACGATATTTTAAAGCAACCGCGACTTGGAATTTGTGCCGAGCCTCCGCCTGAGCAGGACGAGTAGCAAGGCGCAGATGGGCCGCTTCAGCCACATCGCCCGGCAAATCCTGCGGGCGGAAAGGGTGTCGACCTTCATGCGCCCGGCGAACAAGAAAGCGTCCACTTTGGAAGTGCCGGGCGCGGGTGGCGACGACAAGTCCGCGCCAGTCGGCAGCGGCTCGAACAGGCTCGCGGCTCCCGACGCGAAGCTGTTCAGGGGCGATCAGAAGAGGAGGCAGCAGGCGTCCAACACGCTGCAGCGCTCGACCGTGATGATGCCTTCCCGGCCCTCGTACCGGGGCAGCAGCGTGCACAAGAGCAGCTCGATTTTGAAGGCGAGCACGTCCAACGCTTTCCTGAGGAAGAAGTACGTGCAGCAGCAGCCGAGCACGGAGTCGGGCAGCACGATGGACTTGGAAGAGGAGGAAGTTCCGGCGCCTTACGTGCTCAACTTTCTCTACTCGACCGACGTCAAAACCACGAAGACTAAGTACGCCGAAGAGTGGGTTTCGAACACAAAGTTTGCTGAATCAGGTAGCCCGGTTGAGCTTACGCAAATAAAGTTTATGTTTAGAAAAAAATTAACCTGCTGTAGATTTGAGTGTTTTGTTACAAGCTTGAGTATCTGAGCAACCAGAAAGCGAAACTACATTAGTACTTTTATAAATTAACCTTTTGCAACAAATTATACATATGTGGTTTGTAATTGATTTGGTAAAGTGTTTTATTCTAAGAGTCAATTTTACAGAAACTGAGAAAATTTCAAAGGTCTTGAACGATCCCGATTGGCTGCTATCGATAATGGAAAACTTAGAAGAAGTTAATGTCAAGTTTATATCACATTTTCAAGGAACGGATAAGCTATATGAAGATATTAAGGTTTAGAAAAAATTCAGATAAGCATTCTTTCAAATCTGTATTTAAGTGGTATTGAACTTTTGAGAAGTATTTTTGAACTTAAAATGTTTTTTTTTATGTACATTATTTATTGTTTTTTTTTACATAACTTTTTTTACATAATTTTTTTGTTTTTAATACCTCTTAAAAATATTTTACTGTTTTGTTTAGAAAGAAAAAGCAACTACGGAGCAGGAGCTCAATACAGAGATTAAAATGATGCATGAAGAAATTAATTGTTTAACCTCGAAAATTCAAGACTATGAAAGTCAAGCTAAAAACTATGAAAACTTGTACAATGGTATTAAATTTTCTAACACGTTAAAGCCTAGCAATGGGTTATTAGAAAAGACAATGAAGTCCTTGGGAAAAGTAAATCAATTAAAATTTTAGCTTTTTAATCTAGTTTTTTAATATAACTATTTTATTAAAATTTGTTTTTATATGACATACAAAACAAAAGTCTTAATACAAGTTGCTAAAGATATCTTTTTAACTTTTTAGCAAAAAGTTAGTATAAAAGTATATACTTAATTGTCCGAGACTCGAAACAGACTTATAAGCTACCTAAATTAGGTTCACAAAAGTTTGAAACTTTAAAAGTTTATGTTTAAGTTTAATATTTAACGAATAAAACATTGAGTTTCAAAGCAAATTTTTGTAAAATACAGACAAACAAAAAAGCTTGATGTAGACACAAATGTATCAATTAATTACAAATGTCTAAAATAAGACGTTTTTAAACCAATATCCCTTAAAGTTTGCATAAATAAACAAGCAAAAATATACCACCACGGTTTTTTAGATGTCTTTAGATGTTTGATTTTTTTCTAATTTACTCTTTAGTTATTACACAAAAATAAATTATAAAATATAACTTTATGAAAATATTTTGATATATAGACTTTATTTATAAAGTGATTTAAAAAAATATAATTGAAATATGGAAAGTCTTTTTTCTTAAAAAAAAATATAAATTTAGACAGGAAATTAGTTATTTAAACTTTTGTTTTCTAATTAAAATTTTTACGAAGTAATCTGATGCTAGTTAGATAAAGGTATATAGTTGAAATAAACTTCAATTTTTCTACTAGAATTTTTTTAATCTTTATTGTTGTTTTGTAAACAGTAAAGTAAACATTTAACCTTACTTTTTTTTTCAATAAATGAAAACTATTTTACACATGAGAAAAAGTATTTGTAAATAATTTTAGTAAAATTATTAAGCAAGCAAGTATAACTGTTGAAAATTATTTTAAAAATAACACTGGATTTTTTTTTAAAGGTTAAAAGGTTGTGTTAAAGGTTGTGTTAAAAGAACTTTATAAAAACAAAAAACATTTTTTTCAATTGTTTTTTACAAAAAAAAATTGTAAAACTTCTGATTTTTTAATATTTCCTTTTATATAACGAGTTATTATCAATAGTTTTTTACAAAAGTTTAACTAAAAAACAAAAAAAGAATATTAAAACATATTAAAATGTTTATCTGTGTAAAACATACAAACAAAAGCCTTCTGATGTGCTCAGGTGTACAAGGACGTGTGTGAAGACCTGGAGACGATGAGGGACGATCCGGTCGGGATGCTGACCAAGATCGAGCTGCAGTGCACCGAATACTTCGACTTCATGGACACCCAGCCGGACGCCCTGGTGCGCAAAATGCTGAAAACTTTGGAGAAAGTGAGTAGTTGTTGTTTTATCGTGGTTTTTTTTTGTGTTAGAAAGGTTAAGTTATACTAAAGTTTTAATATCTTGCAAACATTTATTTTGAGCGTAACTTAATTTGTTGCCCGATTGAAAAAAAAATATATTATATATCAAAATTTAAAATAATACTTAAAAGCAAATATTTCATCAATTAAAGCTTATGAATTAAAAGAAAAGAAGATGCTAATTACAACTGCTAATCGAGACTGATAATATTACTTTTTATTTCTTTTAAAGGAGCGAAGAGCAAAAGTGATAAAACGCCGCGAAGACATCAAAAAAGACGAAAGGCTGAAGAAGGACAAGACGGAGAAGATAAAGAAGAACGTCCGCTGGGTGGCGGTGAAGAGGAGGGGCCACCCGCTGTGCCCCAGATCGGCTCCCACCCACGCCAACATGATGAAGGAGATGAAGCAGAAGCAGGAGGAGGCGGAGGAAGACTTGGATTACTTTTTTAAGTAGATTTCATTACACGCTTTGTATACGAAAACTTATTGTTTTATTTTAATAATATTTGATGAAGTTGGAACTTTTAATTTTTTGAGCCTTGTAGTTTTCAGGAAGGTTTATGATGACTGTTAATATTTTGCTCCGTATTTTCTATAACTTTATTTTACTTTTGAAAAAACATTGAACAATTTTACGTTCCTAGTCTTCAGTTAAAATCATCTTTTTTTCTTAGAAGGTTTATATTTATAATATAAATGTTGCTAAATTAAGATTTATTCTAATATGTGCGAAAAAGCAATACATTTTTCTTTACTTTATAGTATAAAACTATGACTTATTTTAGTGATAGGATAGTTATAAAGTTATTGACGAAGTAAATTATGATGTTTATTTGTACGTTTTAAACTAACATTTTAATCAAAATTAACAAAAAAAAAAATTTCATACAAAATTTATGAGTTTTTAATATAGATATAATGGTGGTTAAACCAGATTCACAATAGATAAATACACTTTTGATGAAATATACAAAAGTACATTTATCTTTTTTGAGTCTAAAATCGTAAAAACTAGAATCACGATGCTCTAAAAGCTAAAACTTTTGTTATCTACAACCAAATTACAAATACCCAAAATATAGCAACTATGATGTAAGATTTAAGGTTAAGGTTGGACAACGTGTGGCCCGCGGAATGAAAAGGACCAGCTCGCCAATGTTCACAAGATTTAAGCGAAATCTGGTTAGCTAAACCACACTTTAAAACTAACATATTCTTGGATTTTAAATAAAAAAACAAAAATGTCTTATGTAAAACTTACGGGTGATTTGAAGATTATATATAGTAAATAAAAGGTCACCTAGAATTAGTATTTAGTCGAAATGAGTTATGTAAGTAAGTAGTTTTCGTGAATTAATTGAAATTTAAATGCTCCGGCCCGCCAATGACTAAATTTTTTCACATCTGGCCCGCTAACTAAAACTTTTGTTCACCCTTAAGCTAAATGACATCTATAAATGTTTTTTAGACTAGTTTGTTAAAGTAAACAAAAAAAAATGAAAAGTATTCAATTTGTTTAAAACAAACAAGTTTCTCTATGTTAAATTAGTAACACAGTTATACGCAGTATTTATAAGAAGATGGAATTACAGTATATTAGTAGTAAAGCTAATTTTTATTTCAATGATAATCAACATTTCCTAAAGTCAATCAAAATATATCTCTTTTCAAGACCATCTATAAATATAACTATTTTTAATACTTTGCAACTCATTTATTTAATTAAAGTTTAAGTACAGCCAGAATTTACTATAATTTAATTTTATAGTTTAACTTTAGAACACATTCCCTTGTATCTTACAACACTTGATGAAAGGATTGAAGGTTAAAACTATTTATATGTAAAACACCAAATTTTCAGAGCAAATATTTCAATCAACTTAGTTATGCTTCAAATTACAATCATTCAACATCAGTACAGAATACTAGCAAACAAATTTTAAAAAAGATAAAGTTTCTAAATGAGTTGTTCTAGTGAGATGAAATAATAATGAGTTGATGTTAGAGAAATTTAGTTTAATTAATGTTACTATTAATTTTAATTTCTTCAAAATATACTAATTACAATACTGATAAGTTTTTCAAATAACTAATACATCTTTTCTAAAATGTTTCAAATTGGTTTAATTACAGTAAGAGGTAGACAAAAAGAGTTGTATTAGCATCATTAGTTGTATTTTTATTTTATCAGATTAACTTTTGTTTTGGAAGTTTTAGAATTTAAAAGGTCATTTTTTTAACTAATATGAGAAACATAAATTGAATGTATATAAATTTTATCTAAAATAAAATTCCCATTAGAGCTAAGGCTTATTTGCAGTTTTTTGAAAAAACTAGGCTAGTTTGAACTCTTTCAAAGAACTCATGCTAGTTTATATGACTTCAAAATATCTTTTCCTTAAATATTTTTTTCAAGGTACTAAGTACTTTTGCCATGAATTTATTTAGTTAAGTTACTAACTTAAAAAACAGTAACTTGTTTCAAACTAACAAAAACTACTTCTATTCAACTTAATTATAAACTTAAGCTAACTCAAGCTAGTTTTTGATAACTCATGCTGTTTATTTTTTGCTTTAAAGAGTGGAGAAACTGTTTTTATTAAAATACAATAAATAAAATCTTAATATATTTTAAAATCCTTATTGATTTGTTACATTTTAGTAGTCCTAAAGTATTTTTTGCTATACTACAAAACTTGAGTCTTTTTTTAGTTTTTCATTTTGAAGTATTAGAAGTATTAAATAAAACTAAATTTAATTGTTTTCTAATGTCTTTCTTTTACTTTCAAGTACAAACAAATGTTGGGTTTACAAATAACCAATATAACCCGTTAAGTTTTCCTTTTTTTCGCAGCATTAAGTACAGGTATCTCCCTCATGAAAAAACACTTACTGTTGAGTACTTCTGGGCTGTGTTAAAGATGCGTGCTTAAGAGGAAGACTACTGAATATTAAAACTATAACATTACGTGTTGAATAAATTAAAAGTGTACAAAATTAAAAAGTTTTTGTAAAAACAAACAAAAGTTCATAAAGATTTGTAACTATGTTAACTAACTTATGTCAAGTTCATTTTGTTTAAGCGCAAAATAAATCTTACTTTGTTAGAGTATATGTACATAGTTCAATAGACAAGCATGACAGACCATTTGGGAGCTGATCAGAGACGCGTCAAGGAAGATGACAACGAGGACGAGAAGCCGATGCAAGAGCTGGACGAGGGAGACATCGCTCTGCTGAAGACTTACGGGCAAGGCCCGTACGCCAAGTCAATAAAAACCGTCGAAGACGACATTCAGAAGATAATGAAAAGGATCGATGAGCTGACTGGTTTGTTTGTTTTTGAAACATTCTGGTTTAATTCTCTATATACATTAGTTGTTTTTATTCATTAAAAAAACCTACTTGATACAAGTAAATATTAAAATTTTGCTATTGCTTCAGTTAAGTTATAAAAACGTTGAGGAATGTACTCTATAGTTAATCAGCACTTGGCATTTGTTAGCTTTGAACTTTATTTTAATCTAAAGTAACTTTTCAAAGTCAATTTTACGAAGTTTTATAAACAGTTCCAAACTACTATTATACAAACTAAGATGGTAAGTTAAAAGACTAACTTTAGTTAATATTCCAAACTGCTTAAACTGCATACCAACAACTTTTTACTTTCCACAACTAAACCATTCGTAAATTTTTCACTAAAAAAACCTTCAAGGAGTCCAGGAGTCGGACACCGGGCTGGCCGCCCCGGCGCTGTGGGACCTGCCGGCTGACAAGGAGAGGCTGGAGAAGGAGTCGCCGCTGCACGTGGCCAGGTGCGAGAAGATCTACACGACGGGAGACAGTCCCAGGTACTTGATCAAGATTAGGAAATACGCCAAGTACGTCGTCGAACTCGGCGAACGGGTTTGTTGAGAACTAGTGTTGTATTGATAAGTTGCGATCATGCAGGGTTGTGTATGGAAGCAGATGAAGTTTAATGTGCATAAAATAGTATAATATTTTTTCGTTTAGTTTTTGTTTTGAAATGAAAGCGTTTAATTTAAAGTCCGTGTTTAAAAAAAAAACGTAGTTTTTATGTTTAAAAATATTTTTTGCAGTTGGTTTTAAAAGACTTGTGGTAACACTATTAATAAAACTTACGTTCATACAATTTTTTACTGCTGTTTTTTAAAGACTTTTTTTTTTTGCTTTTTGAAAGATGGCACCAACAGACGTAGAAGAAGGTATGAGGGTGGGCGCTAGTAGAAACAAGTACAAGATCGAAATACCCCTCCCTCCGAGGATCGACCCCACAATTTCCATGATGCAGGTATGAAACTTTTTGTAGAAGTGAGTCGTGTGAAACTAACTTCGTTGAAACTGTTGCAGGTCGAAGATAAGCCGAACGTGACGTACAACGACGTGGGAGGTTGCAAGGATCAGATACAGAGGCTGAAGGAGGTCGTCGAGGCATCGCTTCTCCATCCTGAAAAATTCGTTCAACTCGGCATCGATCCGCCGAAGGGTCTGTAATTTTTCGGGTTTTAATTGTTAAAAATGGTAGAGTAAATTTGAATATTTAGTTATATCGTATCTTATGCAGAGTTCTTATAATTCAATCAATGGTTCTATTGTTTTTCTGTACAAGTTTGTTTTAATTTTCACTTAACATGTGAAATTTAACTTATACTAGTATTTTATATACTTATATATTATACTTAAAGTTAGCATAAGCGGCGTTTAAATTATCTTGATCACATATTTCAAACTTCTAATCGTGACTAAAAACAGGTGTTTTGTTGTTCGGACCGCCTGGTACTGGCAAGACCCTTTGCGCTCGTGCCGTGGCTAACAGGACTGACGCCTGCTTCATCAGGGTCATTGGGAGCGAGCTCGTGCAAAAGTACATTGGAGAAGGGGCAAGAATGGTGAGTATTTTAAAACAATTAAACATTACTTACATTAGCCGTAAAAAAATAATCTAAGTGATAGTTTTTGGATACACTCACTCAAGCAAACTGCTTATTTTTGTTTTTATGATTTATGTTCAAACATGGTCTTAAAATTTTTTCATAAAATGTTAATTGTGCATAAAAAGTATTGTAGACAGGCCGATGCATAAAACTAACTTACAATTCACACTTCCCCACTGCGCAGAAATATTACTAAAATTTCCAATAACAACGCAGGTCAGGGAGTTGTTCGAGCTGGCTCGCAGCAAGAAGGCGTGCGTGATCTTCTTCGACGAGGTCGACGCGTTCGGAGGAGCCAGGTTCGACGATGGGGCGGGTGGAGACAACGAGGTACAGAGGACAATGCTGGAACTCATCAACCAGTTGGACGGCTTCGACGCTAGGGGAAACATAAAGGTTTGAAAGTTGGGAGGGTTTTTCAAGAAGTTTATGAGCTTTGATAAAGCGATAGTATGTTTAATAAAAAAAAGGTAGTAGTCGTTTGACATCTTAAAATGTTGAGGGTTACAGATTTTTTGTTAGTTGTTTTGCTTGTTACAAAACTACCACAATGGCGAAGGTTTTTCGTACATTGATAATTACATTTTAAACTATGTCTATGATATTAACACTGTTATCTTTTTTAAACCATAAAAAAATTAAATTTTAGCTTATACTTAAAAATAATTCATTTACGCTTGCTTATACAATATCTTAAATATTTTTGTACAATGTATTTTTCAAACAAGGCTCCACATTATTTCTTTTACACACAGGTGCTGATGGCAACGAACAGACCCGACACGTTGGACTCGGCCCTGCTCAGACCAGGAAGAGTAGACAGGAGAGTCGAGTTCGGGCTGCCAGACTTGGAGGGAAGGAGCAAGATATTCAAAATTCACACCAAACCCATGAGCGTTGCGCGCAGTATCAGGTTGTTGTTATACTTTGTATTTAGTGAAGTCTGTATGTAAACTCCGTCTTACTCAAAGTTTATATTAATTTAAAATCGAAAGCTTGTGTAATGTAGTAGTTAAAAATATCTATTATGTGAAACAATTAGATAATGAAAAGCATTAAAGTCTTGGCATAGTTTACTATATAACATGTTGAAAAGAATTTATTTACTGTGTTAGTCTCCTAAATTATACAACAATCAAATTGAAACAACTTTATCAACATCAAGTCGCATACTTCCTCACAGGTACGAGCTGCTAGCTAGGATGTGTCCGAACAGCACGGGGGCCGAGATCAGGTCGGTGTGCACGGAGGCGGGCATGTTCGCCATCAGGGCCCGCAGGAAGGTGGCAACCGAGAAGGACTTCCTAGACGCGGTGAGAAAGGTCATCCAAGGGTACGCTAAGTTCTCATCGACACCCACGTACATGACATACAACTAGTGCGTGTTGAAATTATTTTTTACTGCCTGTTTGTTTTTACTGCAAATGAATAGACTTTGTTATTTGTTGAAGAAAAGTTTAAGTTGTACCAAAAGACTTTAGTTTGTGTTAAGCTTTCTTTTTTTTATGATGTGTTTCCTAGATAGTTTCATTTATTCTATTCTTACGTTACATATTCTTACGTAATATTAACGTCTAAGTTAATAAAACGCTATAAGTTATCCACAAAGTATTTTCTCATTTAGTAGCACAAGATAATTGTACAGAAAATTATAAATCTAAACATCTTTTAACTCTATAACTTAAAGTCCTTGTATAGTGTAATTATTATCATATAATTATATGCTTACGTCTAAAACTAATAATTAATTTATAAGAAAATCAGTAAAAGTATGGTCTCCAGTGGTGCAAAGAAACTGTTTAGAACCATTCAGTGATAGTGCGTTTGTACTTGGTCGTTGTGAAGATAATTTCTTATTTCGTTTTGTAAATGCGTTGATTTTATTAGTTCTGTTTGTGATATTACTTCGAGTGTTTGATACATAAAGTTTGTTTGGTAATAAAACAATCAAAAAACTGCCTATTAGTTTTTTAAATAAAGAAACATCCCACTTAAAAGGTAAAGTAGAAGAAACTGAATAGTTTGGCATGATGATATAGTATATATATGCATTTTTTGGAGTAGCTGTTTTTAATAATTTATCTTAATTTACTTAAAAGAAAAATAAATTATATGTAAGGCCCGCAATGCGTTTACTTTTTTGTGTTTTAAACTATTTGTATTTAAGTTTTTAGAATTGAAAAAATTAATCTTAAATTTACTGCGCTATTTGTCTATTTTTGCAATCCACCTCCATTTATGAGTTTTCACTTATCAATCACAACCGCTAGATTTTAAATCCCCGATATATAGCAAATGTGTTAAAAGCAATTAGATTGAATGCAAATAAAAAACTTTCAAGCTTTTAAATGTTATAAAAAAGTCAACAGAACTAATTTTAATAGGAAACCGAAGTACTTATTAACAATTTTAGTAGATTTTGCAATGCTAAATATATTCATTGCTTTTTATTACGTCAGTACTGCTTAACCGCTTATTTTTTTAATGCTTTAATTTCCTTCGCAGGAGAAACATTTAGAATTTGCATAATATTAAAATACCATTTCAACTTCTAATTTGCAAGCTAACATTACGATAACCGCAAAATGAAATATTACTTATAAAAAACAATGTGTGAAATGAAGATTTTAAAAGTTTTCTGTTTGTTTAACTTTTAATTGATAATTATATGTATTTTAGTTTTTCCGTAGAGTTTGAAAAATTGTAACTAACACAAAAAGACAATAGTTTTTTTTTATGATTTTCCCCTATTACATAGTATACTTTTTATAAAAATGCTTGATTCAACCTTTAAGTTATAGTTTAATCAATCATTTGTTGTTGTGGTTTCTTCATCTTGTACATGACTTAAAACAGAGTTCGGCAAGCTGCAGTCTGCAAAGCAAAAGTATGTGGTCCGTGATGCACTTTTTGGTTAAGTGTATATATTATTAAACAAAAATTTGCATTAAGGTTGTAAATAATAATATTGTAAAATAACTAATTATTAGTGCTTTATCAATGCATATACTATCATATTAATTACTATTACAATTATTTTAAACATTTGCGTCCCATGAAAGCTTTTTCTATTTCGTGCAGCCCACGATATATTGTTTCTATGAAAAATGATCCGCGACTTAAAAAAGGCTGCGGACCCTTGACTTAAAAACTAGCAATTTTATTTTTTTTTTTACTTAAGCACTAGTTATTTTAAAACAAAAAGAAAAATTTTACTACTGTTGGTTACAACTAAGTTTGAATAAAAGCTTGAATAATAGTTTAAAGTTAGATTTATACTTCATTTTAAATCAAAAGTTTAATTTTTTCTTACTATTGACAAATCTCTAAAAAACAATATTTGATACATTTTTAATGACTTATAATGACTGTGAGAAAGGAATTAAACACTAAACCACTAACCTAAAGTCAAATAAAACTCTAACTTTTATTATGTATACCGCAAATTATAAAAGTCAAGTTTTTTTGTTACGTACCGACTGAGCTCAAACTGATGACTTAGCATATTTTTTATTAATAGGAAGTTTAAGTCTAACTTTAATATTTTAAATATCTATTTTTTGTTTAACTATATAAAATATCTTAAATACAAGGTGTAATTCTTTCTGCTTAGCTACTTAAAGATAAATAGATCTTTTTTTTATGATTTAGAATTTTGTTCTAGTTCGTAATATTAGCAGCTTCAAACATAACTTAACAAAAAAAGTATAAACTAGTTGAAAAATATTGTTTAAATATTATGGGGTTTTAAGCAATTAGATTAGAAGGAATCATTTTAACGCAACATATTCTTGAGATTTGTAGCAACAACACACTTAATAAAAAAAATACTTATTTATTTTGTTTATAATTATTTTGGTATGTTCAATTTTTTATTTAGAAGATAATTATGACTTGATGATAATTTTTTCAATTTAATTTCCTTAGCATGTTCAAAACCAAAACTAGAAAATTATACTTCATGAATATATAATAATCAAGTATACTTTATTGCTTAAATCATTACCTAATTTAGAATATTTTCCTTACTTTTTTGTTCATTAGTATTAATAATGAAAACTAATCATTAATCGTGACAAAAAGTGCTTTTCTTTCTACATAATTTTTTTTTTTAATTCAAAAATACCAAATCAAGTTTTTATTAACGCTAAGTCCTGAATTGTTTTAACAAAATTTTGTTATCTCTAAAAAGTTATAATAATAACATTTTTTAAAATGTATATAAAACTTTTAAAGTTGTTTTGAGTCGTGTTAATAAAACTAATTTATTTTTTATTTAGAAAAAAAGTGACTATATTGTATTTGTATATGTTTATCCTGAAACTTGAGCTAAATTTATTTTGTGTTTTGAAACAAGTTTTGCTTTGAAGAATATAGTAGAGTATGCACAACAGTAGTCTTATTTTTGCACAATACTAATGTGTAATTAATACTTTTTTAGTTTTGAACAACACATGGACTTTACATTTTCTGGATAAGACGTTAGACTATATCCGTGGTTTACGACTCGGTAGTTAAAAGGTATTTTGCACACCAGGTCCTTGGACCAAACCTTTTGAACGCTTAATTTTTGTTGTCAAATAAACAATATAAATAGTATTTGACTTATTTAATATCATGAAAAAGCTATTAAAGGTAAAAACTGCAATAAAAAGTATCGTATAAAGTTTAGTATTTTTGAGACTACGAAACAATTTTTAATAACTTAATATGGACATTGGTCTTGCTTTTCTGATTTTAGTTCGTACTTCTAAGCAATAGATGTAAAAATAAACTGACTAATAGGCTAACACTTTTTTTATGAACGAAACAAGTCATGGACTGTTTAAAAAAGTACTTTAATTATTTAATAATTTAAGTGCTTAAAATAAACTGCTGTCATTAGAAAAATTGGTAAATTTTTTTTTATTAATTAATTAAAAAAGAAGCTTGAATTAAACAATGTTAACGTTTTAGGTTTAAGTCGATATTTTTCAATACTTAAGATTAATTTATAATTGTACGTTCTTGCTTAAGTTTTATAGATATTTTTGAAAAACTTTTATTTGTGTATTTTTAACTGAATAAAACCATAAAACGAAAACAACTACTTGTTTTTGATGTTAAATTTATTATTATTTTTCATGTTACTATACTATTGTAAAGACTTTACTATTGTAACTTATAGTTGTAATCGAAACTGCTAAAAAGTTTTTTATCAGTTGTTTTAATTTTTTTTAATTAAAACAAACTTCATTCTTGTTATAAATATTGCTCTTGTAAACAAAACACTAAACCGTTTGCGTAATGTATGAATCGATAACCGAAAGGTTTTTTCATGCACAAAGTCCTTGCCCCTTGATAAAAAAACATTTTTAGCGCTTTTTTTGTCGTTCAATAAATATTACTTTGTCTTAAGTATTACCTTTTTAATAAAAAAACCCTATTAACAGCGACATGGTCAGTTTAAAGTCATTATGATAAAAATTTTAAATCTTTTATAGTTAAACTTATTTAAATTTACTTCAGTTTTACAAAGTAAATATAGTTAAAAATTATCATAAACTTTTTTTCTAAAAATTCTGAAAAAACAGCACCTTACAGAACAAAATGTTTTATGCTGTTACTATAAACAGTTTAAATTTAGAATGACAACACTTATGTAAACAACTTCGTTTTGCAAAAATTTATTATACAAATCAGATAATGATTTTATAAAAATTTATAGAATAAATGTATTTTCAAAAAATTTAATGTTATAAATAATTTCAGTTATGTAAATATTGTAAATATTATCTGTGCTTTAAGTAAAATTGCCACTTTACTATGGTTAAGTTGTTTACATCCAACCTGAAAAGATTATCTCTGTTAACAGGTCTGTTTAATTTATTGTATTTTTATATGTAAAATGTTCAAGATACTTAACAGTTATAGAATTTATCTTAAATTTCTAAAGTTAAATATTTAGGCAATAATATTTTAATTGATTTGTAGATATAAAACATAAGGAATCTTTGACTTCAGAATGTATATTTTTCAAAGTTTACCAAAAAAAAATCTTTAATTTTTTTATTATATTATATAGCAGTGGTTTTCACGGTGTGTACCTGCGCACAGTAGTGAGTATAGAAATTGTTTTACTAAGGTTGCCACACACTCAGACTTCTTAGAATAACTTAGACTAGTTTGAGATTTTAGAAAAAATTAGGTCTGTTTGAATTATTTGCAAATCTCAGGCCAGTTTAAATAATTTTTCTTAACTTAAGTAATTTTTTACTTTATAATTTTTTATTCATAAATTATTATAAAACGATAATAATATATTTAAACAAAACTTACTATCAAAAATATGTTTTTATTGTATTTAATGGCATCCATAATCTGGCAATATCTGGATCTAACTAGATTTTAATTTTATAAAATAGAATAATGTAATCTGGTTCCAGTGTGATGTTGATTAAAATCAAAATGTCTTCCTATCTGGTTTTAGTTGAAGCTGATTTAGATTGAACATCCAATCTTAATAAAATTAATTTTAAATAGAGTTAAACCAGATCAAAAATGTTTTATCTAAACTCCTGTCCGAACAGACAAGATAGTTCTAGGTTTTAAAATCAAGATCTAGCCTAAATCTAGCCTAAAGAAATTTCAAAAACCACTAAAAATCTATCTCCTTCATTTTTTTAGCAATCTTCTTCAAATTTTTAGGAAATGTTCCTTCTTATAAAAAAAAAAAAGTTACTTTTGAATTTTAATAGTTAATAAAAACAAAAACTAAAATAATATAAGTTTTTTTTTTCAAAAATAAATTTCACTTAAAATTTTTAACGTCAAAAGTAATGTTTTTTGTTATTGTATAAAGAATATACTGTGAAAACTTGAAGACTGCTTGAAAAGTGTAGGAAATAGATTTTAAATAAAATACTTTTTTTTGCTGTTTTAGTTTTTTTCTTCCTATAGGAAACCTATTATGCAGCCAACTTTGACTGGTCATATCTCAAAAAATTATTCAAATTTTTTTAAAATGATAAAAAGCATCTTGAATCTTAGAAAAAAACTCTATTAAATAAGATCAACTTGTAAAAACATGGCTTACCCCTCGTATGTCCTCAATTATGTAAAAAAAGCCTTTAATACTTTGAAATGAGTACTTTTCATGAGTTAAGTACCCATTAATTGTGGAAAATACATACACAGCTTCATATTTTTATTATTTAGAAAAAATAATTAAAAGATGTAAGTAGTTTGCCCTAGAAGAAAAAAAAAGACTTCAAAAATACTCCTGATGACTCTAGGATAGTTAAGTTTACCCGTAATAGTTTTTTGATTCAAAGAGTGGCATTTAGTGATCTACTGGAATCATAAAATTAGGATCTGGCTGGATCAGGATCTTGTTTTAAAATTAGGAAGTTGCCTGATCCCAATCTATTTTTAATCTTAGAATCAGGCTGGATTAGGATCCTATATGGTTGAAAAATTTCCCTTAATAAGTGTTAGTTTCAAAACTACCCTCAAATATGCTTAAGACTATTTTTCTTTTTCATTATCATAAACTCCAGAATATCAAGTGTGAATTTCAAATGTTTCTGTAATATTTAGTGTAGGCTCAACACTCCTAAATTAATATAATTACTTTTATCCTGTGTAGAATTAAGAGTGGTTTTAATAGTTAAAAGCATCATTTAGTTCTATAAGAAGTTTCAAATTCTTGTAATCTAATTACTATTTAAACACAATTAAAAAATTTCTTACAGTAAAAAAAGTTCATCTTTTATGATACCCTGCTTAATAGCAGCACTTTCCAAATAGAATTAAATTGTTCACACTAGATTGCTGAGAATCATTTTGCCTTGTGTCATAAAAAAGTATTTATTTTCAATGGAAAATTTTCATAGTTCTATGTTAAAAAGATATAATAAAAAAGTTGACTTTAAAGAGGATATTACAAACCTACTTTAAAATGTTTTAATCATTAATCAAAATTAATAAAAATTAAAAATTTAATTTTTATAACAAAAAAAAAACTGTTTATTTTTGTTTATTTTTTTTATAAAATTTTTACTTTTTAATTAAAAAAAAAATTTTCTGACAGAATTTTCTAAATGTATCAAGGAACATTTCCTGAAAGTTTGAGGTAGTTATTTCAAAAAACGTAGAAGATAGATTTTTAGTGAAATAGTCTATTTTTGTTGTTTTCGTTTGCACTTCCCATAAGTAGTGATGTACCGGACCCACAATTTTGGGTCTGGCCGGACCCGGATCTGGACTTTTTTTTCAAATCAGAATCCGGCCAGAACCAGATCCGGACTTTTTTTTCAATTTAGAATTCGGCCGGAACCGGATCCGGACTTTTTTATCAAATTAGAATCCGGCCGGAACCAGATCCGGACTTTTTTTTCAAATTAGAGTCCGGCCAGATCCGGATATCAGACAAAAATGGCAATATCCGGCCGGACCTGGATAGTTAGTCCGGTACATCATTAGTATAAACTAGCCTGAGTCAGAATGAGATTTTTAAAAACTAAAAAAAAGAACTTTAATCTAATAATAAGTAGAACAGCTAGCCACAAGGTTTACAAATTTAGGTGTTATTTACAATTAAAAATCTGAAATCAAGTTCTTGAACAAAATACACTAGAAAATTACAAAATATTGAAAACTGGATCAGCTCAAACTCATTCAAAATCTAAAAGAAAACTAGCCTGAGTTTTTATAAAAAACTAAGCTAGCTTGAGGCAGTCCAAGATTTTCTAAAATTCCCAAAAATTTTCAAACTAGCAGGGTTGCCACTGTTTAAGTCAATAAAACTAGCTAGAGTGAGTATAAACAAGCCTGAGTCAGAATGAGGTTTTTCAAAATTAAAAAAATACTTTAATCTAATAATCAGATAACAGCTAGCAAAGGTTGACAATTTGGTAGTAAAGTTGTGGACTGATTGTGGTACACTTAACTTATTAGTACTACCCATCATAATTAAATCCTACCTTATTTAATTAATATCCAACAAATACTAAATTCAAACTGAGACTACTTTCTATAATCAGACACGATCGTTTTGAGTGATGAATCTTTTATATAAAACACAACAAGAAATACTAGCATATACAAAACTATTAATTACTTTGGTAACACTTTAAAAACTGGAAGCAATTTAAATCTATATCAAAAGACTTAAAACAATATACTAAAAAATAAATAAAGCTTTTAGTAAACAAGAAACTGTAAAATTTTTCATAAACTATTTAACTATAAACCTATTATAAACCTATTAAATTATAAACTTAAATATTTAAACAATTAAACACCAGTTGAAATATTCACTTTTATAACAAAACATTACTTACAATAAGCATTCACAAAAAGTTCAAGATATTTTGTTGCTTCAAGCTGCACACCAAACTAACTAACTGCTTACATATAAACTGCCTGTCATGTTCTGATGTTTTGTTACATCAGTATTTAGTTTGAAACATTTCGTCATATGATTCTCATTGGCTTGTACATTCAACCGTATTAACTCTAAATATTCTCTGAGCTCAACTTTAAACAACAAATAATGCAAGTATTCATTCCAAAGTTTTTAATTTTACAACATATGTAAAGAGTTGCATTTCTGAAATGTTTATTTTATAGTTTAAATGTAAACAAGTGTAAGTTAGTCACGTGTACAAAATGAGCCAATTGGGGTAGGTGTTTAATTTTAAGTGACGAAAATGACTCTTATTAATTTACACAAGGTTTGTTTTTGAAAAAATACTTTTCAGTATGCTATTTTTTACTAACTAGATCCGGGTCCGGCCGGATCTCTGTTAGGATCCGGCTGTTGATATCCGGACTTTTTTTTCAAATTAGAATCCGGCCGGATCGGGACTTTTTTTTCAAATTAGAATCCGGCTGGATCTGGATATCAGACAAAAATGGCAATATCCGGCCGGACCCGGATAGTGAGTCCGGTACATCACTACCCATAAGGAACCTATTGTTGCCTCCAACTTTGACCGGCTATATCTCAAAAATTATCTTGAATTTTTTAAATTTGTAAAAAGCATCTTATAGCTTAGTAAAAACTATATAAAGTAAGATAAAATTTCAAAAGAGGTGTTTATCTCCTTTTTGCCCTTTAAAAAAATTCCATGCACAGTAAAGGGAATTAGTAATTAATTAAAAGATAAAGTTTTTAGAATATAATTTTGCTATCAAGTTTGTTTAGTGATTCCAGCTTGGGACATATATAACAGTAAATTTTTTACTTTTAGAATTTTGTTTACTTCTTTTGTTTTGAAAACTAAAATATCATGTTATCTTTACTAAACTTTTTTTTGTGTATAATTGACCATTAAAGTTTTTATTTAACTTCCAGGAAACACAGGCTTGCTCAAAAATCAAGTGAGTTTAAAGCCATGTAACAACCTACAATTAGTAAGAAGTTTTCATGACAAAAAAAAGCCTGACTTTTCAGGAATTTTAGCTGGTGTTGCAATAGGTTTCCTTGTCCTCAGTACTGTAAGTTTTAACTAACTATTTTAGTACCATAAAAAGTTTGTGGCTAATCATATTTATTGTACTAAGCTGTGATCATTAACTTAAGATACTCTTTTATCTGATAAATTCTTAGAATCTACCATAAGGTTTTTGTATTATATCCCTTTGAGATATATTAGCCAGACTATAAATTTGAATTGGTTCTAAATATTTTATATGATTTTAGTATTATAAACGTTTATCTAGATTTTTGTTCAACTAAACTTATTTTACTACCAACAACTAAACTTATTTTACTACCAAAATAGTTTGTTCTGGTCTAACTTTATTTTGTTCAAGACCTTAGTTAATTGGTAATAAATTTTACTGGTTATCTTAGTTTTACTATTTTCAAAATCTTGATAGTTTTTATTTATTACTGAACTATAATAAAATAGTTTATTACAGACTTTAGCCTTTTTTTTAGTCAAAGCAAAATTTAAAATTTATGATTCTAAGCATGTGTTGATGAAAACAATTGAAAAAGTTTAGACTCTTCAAAATAAGTTCAAATATTTGTTTACAAATATTTTTTCAATCTGCTTTTTACCTTGAGACAGTTTTATATTTTGTTACTTTTCAATTTTATTTTATCAAGTTTTTAAGATAAAAAATATCTATCTAAGAAAAATTTATATTTAGTAGTTATTTAATAAATTTATAGCAGTTATTTAACTTTCTATGTTGTGGTAATCTTCTTCTTGGTAAGCACTTTAAACTCAGTTCAAAAAAGGGTACGTAATTCAGGTTTGCCAAAAAACATGCAATCATCAAAAAACATAGAATTTGACAACTTTTGCAAAAAGAACCTGGATTGGGATAAATTTTGAAAAAAAACCTAGAATTTTGACCAAAATTTACGAAAAAAACTGAAAACCTGGAAACTCAAACTATTTTCAATTGTAGAATAATAAATTTTTGTTTAAGTATAAAAAAACCTATCATAAAGCCAAACAAAAAATTATATTATTTAAATTTCTTCATAACTAAACACATTTAAAGTAGCTTTACATTTACAAGTATCTTTTTGTTGTTTAAAAGTTCACTATTTAATGCACTTTTTTGACCTCGTTTTGATTTTATATGAAAAATGGACCAAAAAACATGATTTTTAAAAACTTGGAAAAAATCAGTAATTCTAGGAAAAAAATTACAAATACTTTTAGCAACCTATTAATTTGAAGTCTGTGCTCAAAAAGTCCTTGTCTAAATTTTCATACGTTTAGTGTAATTTAATCGTTTTAAATAAAAAACTTTTCTATTTAAAACGATTTTGATAAAGACAAAAAAATCAGGAAGAACAACACACAACCAAGGGAAGATTTGAGATACTTAAAACTATAATATTCTTATTGTAATGTAATTTAAGTAAAAGTCTTTTAAGTTTTTAGAAAAAAATCTTAAAACAAAGATACACATTCTTTTTTTTTAGAACTACTAGGGGTGTAGAATATTGATTTTCTTGCATTACCGGACTTTTTATTATTTTAAAAGTATGTATACACTTAATATTATTAAGAGAATATATAACTGGTTCGAAGTAGGTGTCAATAGCGCTGTTTGTTATTTTGTAAAATATTTTATCAAAATGCTGTGTATTCAATTCGGTGGTATTTATTATTTTTTGTTTGTTTGTTTGTTTACATTATATATAAAAAATATTGATTAGAAGAATATTTTTTTGCCTCAAAAGTACCTCAACAAGAAGATTAACAATCTATAGCAATGTATATAATTTTATTTAAAACAGTATTTATAATTTATAATTGTTTTTAATCTGTTATAGCTAATAAAAATGGTTTTGTTATAATAAAGCTGACCTGGTACAAAATTTAGTATACTACGATAAGTTTTGGAACATGAATTAAAAAAAAAATCTATTATGGAAATATATTTCCTCCATGAAATTATGTCTTTTATAATTCATTATTTAGCTAATTCTCTTTAAATAAAGATTTATGTGCTTTAAAAGAGCTGGGGGCATGTAGATTTGTATTGCTCATTGTATCATATTTCATTATCTACTATATTTACAGACCGTTAAATTTTTGTAAATATACCTTATGAACTTATAAAAGAGTTATTCATCATGAGAGAAGATGAATTTTCAATTATCTACCTTTTTCAATTTGATGAACCCTATGACATCTTAAAAGCTGCTCAAAATTAAAAAGATATTTTTAAAGCTCTAACTAATTTTGCTCTTGCTATGTTTTTCAGTTTTATCAGCTAATTGAGCAAACTTGGTTATTTTATGACACTGTAAATAGCGCAATGTATTTACAGAGCTTCGTAGTGACTTATGGAACGAGTTCTCGTTACACTGCATTTCAAACTGGTTGTCTCAATCCAAAACTTAAGCATTTGTACACCCCTGACGAGGTTCTTTCTATTGCCAAGGTAATTAGTAATTGAGCTATTATTATTTTTAGATTAAAAAAGGTTGTTAAAAATTAAACTCTTTAGAGTAATTATATATAAGACTTTTATTATAACATATAAAAAGTTAAACAGTTTAAGGATGTATGTAATATAATAAAATAGTTGAAGTGTTAACTTTCTACTACTAATTTTAGGAAAACTAGTTTTACCAGTAACTTTCAGTAAAAATATTTTAAGTAAAAAGCTTAAGTTGTGGTAAGTAAGGGTTTAAAAACATTATTTCAAAGTAAACTAGCTGTTTAATATATTTTGTGTTTTTTTTTTGTATCTTAAATGTCATTTTAATATTCTTCTTATGCACATGTTTTTTTTCCACAAGCTTTAAAAAAAGTATTTTTAATAAAGTTTATAATTATATACTTTGCCATACTTAGTATAATTATCTTTTGTTGTTTAGTTAGCACTTAAATCACAGATTTATTTATACAGTAGCTTAAAAGAAAATTAGAAAGTTAAAATATTTGATTTTTATACATTTATTTTTTTGTTTTTCCATAGCAGTTTAGTTTTTTAATAAATAATGATTTATTTACTTATTTATTACTATATTTTTTATAATAATCTAACATAATAAAAGTTTACTAACAGTTTATCTTACAAATGTATTGATAATAAAAATAGTAGCTATAATTAAAGAATTGCTCTTTTATTAAATCAGAATAGTTCATAAATTATGAAGTTATAGAATTTAGATTATGTTCTAATTTTCTTAGTTTTTGAGTAGGTAGTAGCTCTGTACATTACTGGTACTTAGACGGAAAAGTTATCAATTTTATTAAGATTAAACTAGTTTTATTCTGAGTGTTTTATAAACACTTTTCATCTAATTTCCAAACAATTTGTTGTCTGTATATCATCGTGAAATTAGTTTAAAAGTAATGATATATTATATTTTTCGCTAGTGCTTTTAAACAACTTTATAAGTGATAGATCAGCCTAAACTACTTTTAAAACTTAAGGTCTCAAGTTGAGCCTACAAAGGATTTAGAATTGTACTTACTTCAAAAGTATCGCTGTTATACTTAAGACAACAAGTGAACTAAACAACTTAAATATACAGTTTATTTTAATAGTTGTAGGTTTTTAGCACATTAAATTAAAATACTAATATTTTAAATTTATTTGCAAATGTCATGCATGAAAAAATTAAGATAAATCAAAAAAGTTGACAGTCTTCTTAGAACCTAAAACGTTAAAAACCTCAAAATGTTTAGGAATAGTTTGTTAATTTTTGAAGACTTAGATTTCTACTTAGAATAATTATAATAAAGTTAATATAAATTGCTTTAAATTTTTTTTTTATATGAACACAAGCTCATTTTATTCTTTTTAGTTTTAATTTTTTTAAACTTTACAGCTAATAACAGATGGAAATGAACGTTAGTTTTGTTTTTTTTTGTGTAAAAAAAAGTTTTTTTTTCTGCATACATTTAAATTTTTTAATGAAGTTTTTAGCATCATGATAAAAAAATAAAATTTCTGAATTAACAAAAAATGGTATTAAAAAAAAAAATTTTTTTAGTTACAGAAGTTTTATAAACTTGAATATGTTTTTAATTTTTTTTTGTACATTTTAAGGTAAGTTTTATATATTAAAAAAATTAAAGTTCCAAGTTACAAATTTGGTATTTACCTATATAATTGTTAATTACTAACTTGGTTTATCATGTAAAATAAAATTGAGCCCAATAATACTGCAAGTTAGTACTTGGTAATTAAAACAATCAAAACATTTCAACAAATAATTTAGATTTTACAATATTATGTCACTAAGTTGTTAAAATTAATCTTCAAAAAAGTTTTATGAATTTAATAAAATTAAGTATACTAAATAATAAATATATTTTTATAAAAGCTTTTGTTTTTATAAAGTATAAATAAAGTGTTATATTAGTGTTTTATACTGATTTTGTATAAAAGTAAAACTTTCAAGTTATAAAAGTTTTAAGTATAGTTGTCATCAAAATATTTTTGTTCTGTATATACTTAAGCTATTTAAAAAAGCTACATTTGATTAATAGATGCTTTATATTTAAATTTTTTTTATTTTTTAAATTTGTTTCAATTAGTTTTCAGATATTGAATGAATAAAATTTTTAAGTTATCTAGCTGTTAAAATGATTAAAAAAAATACACTTTTCAACTAAAAAGGTACACAATTTCACCATTGGTATGATACGATTTCTGTTACAAAGACTTGTTTTCATTTCCAACATTTAATTTAAGCTGACAAAACTTTTAGCTTTTTAATATTTTTTTATAAAAAAGGTTTATTTGAGTTGACTTGCACACTGTTTAATTAATATTACAATTTGTTAGCTTTCGAGGATGAAGAATCCACAGAATCAACAGACTCATCCGAAGATTCAGGTGATGATGACGATGATGATGATGAATAAATATTTATATATTCATTATCTGACAACTATTTTGTTGACAAGCCTTCTAAATACTTGAATTGGCGCATTTTTTCTATGCCTAGTTTAATCCAAGAATAAATCAAATGTCACATACATTGATGCCACATTTATTTAAAAATTGAATAATTTATGTTTATCAATACTTACTTTTGATCTATATCCTTATATACTAGGCTTGGAAAAGTTTTCTAATCAGCGGGAAAGATTCATTTAAAAATCTTGATTGGCTGGACTTGAAAAAGTAAAATATTCTTGGACCTCTTAAAAAATGTACTATTAAAACTAAAAGCTCAATTTAAATTTTTTACAGGAGTCAGTCTCTATCTTAAAAATATTTCGCAGGTCGAAGGTTGGCCAACCCTTCAATTTCTAAATTAAGGTTGACTTATATTATTTAGCTGGACACGCAGTATTCTACCCCTATTAAAAAAAAAGTTTTTTTCACTACTTTTATATGGGAACGGGTCAAAATTGCACGAGGGGACAAATTTGCACGAAGGCACAATATTGCACGAGTTACATTTTTGCACGAAGGTAAAAGAACAGAAAAAAAACAAAATAAAAACACAAAAAAAAACTAAAAGATAAATTATTAAAAAAAAAAAAAAAGTTACTGACCGAGGGTAAGGGTTAGGGGTTAAGTGATAGTAATAAAAAATAACTAATAAAGATTATAATCAAAAAGTAAGAAAAAAGCTACCGACCGAGAGTTAGGGGTAACAGTGATTAAAAGAAAAAAAAATTAACCTTAAAAAAGATAAAAAAAAATAAAAGTATCCTCGTGCAAATTTGACAGCTACCCCTTTTATATTGTGTCATGAATTTTCAAATGATTTTTTATACATAAGAAAGTTGCTTACTTTTAATGTTACGCTGTAATTTACTTCAATTAGTTTTTTGTTAGTTTCATATGATATAAATTTTTTCTCCTAAAGATTAAAAAAAAATTATGCATTATAAATCTTATGGTGTTTATACAGAATAGTTCCGAAAATATAAAAAACGTTACTACTTAACACAAAAATCAAACTTATAGATAATTTAAAAAGTGAAACAAAAATTATTAAGAGCTCTTAAAGTCATTTAATTATAAACAATGTCTATACATGAGTGTTTACTTTATCTATACAAGAAATTTCAAGCTATACCAAAGTTATAAAAGGCTTATAGTTATGATTACAATTAAAGTAAAATATAAAAACTAGAGTTATAAATTGTTAAGGTGTGTATGTAATCTTGATGTCTTTTTTGTTTTAATATTTTTAACAAAATTAATTGCGTTTGAAAAAATGTACAGTTCACACATACACTAATTAAACTATGCAATATAGTGTGAATTTATTAAACACGAAGAAAAATAATGGTAATATATTTCGTTAAAGGATCTGGTGTAATCAAATATTGCTTAATCGTTGTTGTAATCGGTATAAAGAACAGGCATTATAACCTTTATTTTTAATTGAAATATTTATATTTTTTGAAAAACTAATTCGATTTCGTAGAATAGGGCATTAATAAAAACATCTATTTTCTCAAAAGAGAAATTTTTTTTTAAATAATTTTGAGTGTATTTATATATGCAAAAGTAAATAGTACTATTTTTATACAAACTATTAACTCAAAATTAAGGTTAACATATTCAAGTGTGGTATAATTACTTATTTTCAATTCAAAACTAAATAAGTTTATGTATTTCCAAGGGGAACTGTTCAGTTCCAACCCGATCAATTCCAAATCAAATCCCACCCGATCGAATCCAACCCAATTCAAATCCCACCCGATCAAATCAAATCCCACCCGATCATTTCCCACCCGATCAAATCCAACCCGAATCAAATCCCACCCAAATCAATTCCCATCCACATAATTACTACCCGTTCAATTCCCAGTATATTATCAAACCCGATTATATTTTCAACCCACATTAAAATTTTGTTTTTGTATTTTTTAAAATAAATTGAAATATAAAATTAGTAAGGTAAAAACGCTTTTTTTATTCAATCTAAAATTGTTACTGTTGCTTATTTTATCATGTTTTTAGTTTAATGTAGTTTTTGTTTGTTGATAACTACGATAGTTAAATAATTACGACTTGCGAGCAACAGAAAGTTTTACTGTTATTTGTAAAATGCTATCATTGTTACTAAAGTTTAATCCAGATCAGGTTTAAATAATAAATAAGTTTTAAGTATTGGAACCATTTTCTATCATGGTAACTAATTTATGTCCAATTATTATTTTTTGTACGAGTTGGAACAATTGACATTGACACTTAATTATATTTTAGTTAAAACAACAAAATAATATAGTACTGTACAACATATTTTTCTTTAATAAGAACTTTGGAATTTGAAAATTATATTAATGCTTATTTTATTAAACTCTAGACCTAAATTACTTTTGTTCGTTGATTACTAGATTTTTTTAAGTAATTACAGCCGGCAAGGAAAATTGGCCTATCTTTTGTAAAATGCCTTTCCGGCTAATACAATTCAGTCCAAATCAGATTCAAAGCAAATTCAAGTTTTTTTAGTATCCAAACTATTTAAATAACAAAGTATTCTACGGTAACTGATTTATGTCCAATTAAATCTACCTTTGTAATGCCTATAGAAATTAATATTGCTCGGCATAATTTTTTTTAAGTGCAATTTTTGGAAAATATTGTGTTTTATTAAGCTTAATGTTTCATATTTCTTGTTTAAAACAATACTTCCTAAGTTTAATTTAACAACAATTTTAAGTATTTGATGCCTGCGGCGCAAATAACTTATTATAGAAAAATTGGTCTTTTTAAAAAAATATTTGTTATTTAAAAAAGTTCTTATTCGGTTGTTATTCAATTTTTTCTTTAAGTCTTAGTTTTTAAACCAACTAAATTGATTGTATACTATATCTACTTAAAAATGAGCTTATTTTGATTGTAACTATGAAGTTTTTTTTTTCTAAAACATATGTTTTATTATTTATGTGAAATTAAATGAGTTAAAAAAAAAATTTAAACAACTAATAAAAACTTACAGTTACACAAAAACTGATGTAAATATTTAAAATAATACAGGGTAAAATACATTTGTCTTACTGTATAATTTAAAATCAAAATATTCTAAAATATGTTTAAATGCATATTTATCAATTTTCTTTTATGCTTTTTTTAAACACCTCCTAAAAAATATTATAACTTAATATCTACCGCTACAGGACTTTTAAAAATTGATTTTTAAACATGCATGTTAAAAGCACTTTCAATAAGTTTATCTTCATTAAGAATGTAGTATGAGAATTAACCAATGATTTATAATTAAAAATATTATTAACCAATTTCAGAAATAAAAGAATTAAATAACTTGATTTGGGTGAGATTTGATTCGGGTTGGATTTGATCGGGTGGGAATTGATCGGGTGGGATTTGATTTGGGTGGGAATTGATCCGGGTGAGAATTGATCGGGTTGGAATTGATTCGGGTGGGATTTAATCGGGTGGGAATTGATTCGAGTGGGAATTGATCGGGTTGGAATTGATTTGGGTGGGATTTGATCGGGTGGGAATTGAGCGCGGGTTGGAAATGTTAGTATACCATTTCCAAGAACTAATACACTAAATGAAAAGTATTATTAAATCTTTTTTCCAAATCTTTTATTTATAAGGCCCCCTTAAAAGAAATAAAAATAGCAATGGCCGTCTCCGACAAGATCTTTCAAAAAATTACCATTAAGTAAGCATTAGACCTTTTTTTGCGCTTCTTCATCAACTCCAGAATATCTAAGTATGTAAATAATATAAAACATTTTACGTTTTGTATGCACAGTAGGGTGCACTTATTGCCGCTAAAATATAAAAAAATTGTAGAAGAGCGTAGTTTAACTTTTTGTGCGTGGCAAAACACATAAAAAAAAAAAAAAACACTAAAAAAGTTAGCTTCCTAGCTTTTACCATCGGTAAGTTATTAAAATATTTCTGAAAACAATCCCTTTGTAAATTGTATGGAATTTTAGAAAATCAACTTTCATGTTTATGGCTGAAAATTTTTGAACATGTAGTAATAACCACAAAAACACATTCTACGCGTTTTCAGACGTTTTGAAGAAAGTTTCATGAAGGCATTTTTAGATCTTCTGTACTTATAGTTTTTCGTTATTTTTAATTTCAAGACTTTAAAAAATCAAGAAGTTAACCAATAAAACCTTATCATGAGTCTGAAAATGTTTAGGTTGTGTTTTTATGATGAATGATAGTATATAGTAAACAAAAATATTTGTTTCATTTTAAAGATTCAGTACCAGTAAGCTATTTTTAATCGTAGTTTTACGTTTAATATAAGAGTTTATATACTATGGCATATATTTAATTTTTATTAATAAAGTTTAGGATTTTTAAAAGAATTTACTATTTGATAAATGTTGCTTTAAAACAGGGAATCCCAAAGTAGGCCACATGGCCCCATTGGGGGCCATTTTATAAATTTACGGTGCTACAAGCTGCAAAGGGGCTAAAAGTAGTAAAGGGGCGATAGGGGAGCTATGAGGCCGACTGTTTGAAACTTATACTAGACATTATGAAGTTGACTGTAAAACGCAAAAAAAAATCTTAGAAACTTATACTAGATCAGGGTTTCCTAAAGTGAGCCATACCAGAAATTTAGGGGTCATGCAACATAATAAAAACTTATACTAGAAATTTTGAAGTTGACGGTAAAGAGAA
Source organism: Thalia democratica (assembly GCF_965202585.1). Classification (NCBI taxonomy): domain Eukaryota; kingdom Metazoa; phylum Chordata; class Thaliacea; order Salpida; family Salpidae; genus Thalia; species Thalia democratica. The sequence goes on along the minus strand of NC_139173.1, from coordinate 19,574,845 downwards.
AAAAAAAAGTCAAAGCGTATTTAAAGGTAGTTTTTGAAATTAAACTAGATATTTTTCATTCAATGATAAAGATCAAAAGAAGTCTTTGCGTATTTAAGGGTAGTTTTGAAACCTTTGCTTTAGGGAAGTTTTTGGTTTTCTGTACTTTTAAATAATTTTTCCTTATTTTTAATTTTTTTAGAGAAAATTAAGAAGATCTTCCATGAAACTTTCTTCAAATTGTTTTATAACGTAGAATGTGTTTTTGTGATGATTGCTATATGTACATAAATTTGCAGCTTTAAACGTGAAGAATGAATTTCTAAAGTTCATACAATATATATAGTTTTTTTCAGAAAAACTTAAAGTATGCCACGGTGGTAACAGCTAGAAATCTAATAACTTTTGTGTTGGTTTTTTATGTGATTCAACACGCTGAAAAATTATCATTGTGCTATATAAGTATATTTATTTATGAGGGGCAACAGATGCATCTTAATGCTCAGTTAAAGTTTGGATGCTGTTTTAAATTTTTGTTAAAGTTCAAAATGTCGCTCGCAAAGCACGATTCTGCTGTTCTTAATGTACTTTTCAGACTAAAAATAATGTTTTGAAAGAAAAGGATCAAATGTGCACAAAGACCTTTTTTTACAAGGGGAAATTTTTACCCGAAGGGTCACTTTTGCACAGAGGGTCGTTTTTGCACAAGAGTAAAAAAAAAATTAAAACAAAAAAATAAGAAAAATATACTAGGAAAAATAAAATTTATAAAATACAAACACCGACCAAGGGTTAGGGGTAAGGGGTATAGTAAAACAAAGTTAATAAATTAAAATGAATGAAATAAAGAAAAAAAAAACTTACCGACCAAGTGTAAGGGTTAGGGGTAACAGTGATAGTTGTAGAAAAAATAAAATAATTACTTAACAGAAAAAAAAAATTAATAAAAAAGAAAAAAAAAACCACCAAGGGTAAGGGTTAGGAGTAACAGTAATGGTAAAAAAAAAAAAACTATTTAAAACATACTCAATTCGTGCAAAAATGTTCCCTCGTGCAAAAGTACCGTCATGCAAAAGTGTCCCTTCATGCATGTTTGAGACCTTACCATTTTGAAACATTAAAATAAGTTTTTGGATTGAAATTTATAACTAAACTTTTAGTCAATGATTATTATTTACTAGTTCTTATTAATGTAGATTTTATCATTTTTGTTTTAGATAGAATTTTATTTCAATTATTTTTTTAATTCACTTCAAATAACTGTTGCCCAGGAGAGACTATTATCTAAACACTAGGTCCTTGGGCTAAACTTTGTGAGCAATTTTTTATTGTCGTTCAATAAACATTACTGACAAAGTAAAAATAATTTTAATCGGCCAATTATGTTAGTCTAGCCTAGGGGTCAAACTCCAACTGCGGCCCATAAATCAAAAATCTGCGGCCCGCAGGGTACATTTTTGTCAAAATCTTACTTTTAAAAAACAACAAACAAGATTCTTCGATTAATATTTATTGATTGTCATTAGTAATGCTTCATTATTGCTCACTTTTTTGAAATTTTTAGTTATGATGTTTTTAAATTGTTGCTTACCAATATTTATTAGCTTTAAGTCATAACATTAAATATTTAATCAAGTAATGTATCGTACAGCAAGAATGATAGCTATTTTCTACCTAAAAGTTTAATAACCCAGTTGAAGTTTCATTTTACAGCTATACTTATACATTTTTAGCTGTTAAAAGTTAAGGATAATAATTAATAATCAATAATGTGCAAAAAACCAGCCTTAAACTTAGTTATAGTTTATTTTAAAAAGCAATCAAACTGTTTATTTCAAACATGCACAGTCTTTGTAATTTCGAATAACAACAATCACTAAGATTGTAATTTGTTTATTTTAATTCTTAAAACTTTTTTTCACATCAACAGAGTAATTATTAACTATTACTTTTGTTGTTCTTAAAAGTAATTACTTTGTAATCTAGCTCTACCTGTAGTATCATCTAAATTACAATTTTTTATTAATAATTTAATCTAAAACACAGATAAATAAATTTCAAATTTGTTAATCATGTTTGTAGGGTTTTTTTTTAATTAATTAACAAAATTTAGATAAGTTTTCATGAAGTATTTGTTTAATCTAAATATTAAAAAGTAACAAAAAGTTTTATTTAAAAAATCAACTGTAAAATTTTAAATTTCAAATATTATAATTTAAAAATAATCTTAGTAGAAGATTTTAATTACTTTTTCAAATAAAGTTTAAACTTTATTAGTTTGAATATGCTTTATCATACTTGATGAATTTGAACACTAAATATATCTGAGTTTCTGAATACCTAAAAACTAGAGTTATTAATAAAATGTAAAGAAATGAACTATTTTATTTCAAATAAGCTATTGTTTGAACTACAGAAAGACCAGTTTACTAAAAAGCCTTTTTTGCAGGTTTTTATTTGTAACCGAAAACAATGGCACCCGTTTACTGTGAAAAGTCGTTGGACAACCTGGCGTTGCGAGTCAGATACACCGAACTGCATCCCGAAATTCCCAACATTTACGACGTGGACTGCAGCGTTTACCAGTCGCCTAACAGCAAGTGGCCGTTGCCAGCCGAACTGTACCTAGTGTTTGACGAAAGCAGCCGAAAAATTTTGTACTTTTTCACGCAGATGGCGAAGTGCAAAGAAGCAAGCATTTATGTTGTCGCTCACAAGAGCGGCTCTTTGGACGACTATCGAGCTGACTTTGACATGAGAACGTTTGAAACTTGCCACCAAGCCAACAAGTTCTTCCTGTCAACGCTGTCCGAAATCAGCCACATTCTTGACAAGCCTTTCGTCAAAATAACAGACAAGCTGTTCACGTTCGAACAAAACTTTGTGATGCAAAACAAAGTGAAGCTGAGAAGAGAAAGCAGAAAAAGTTTTGTGGTTTTCGGCCGCGATCATACGGTGGACCGGCTCGTCCAATCAATGATCGGTGAGCCGATGACGTCACAACTAAACTTGTCTTTCGATCAGGAAAGCACTTTCTTTGGTTATCCCAACAGGTATGCAGTTAAACTTGCACAAAGCTACTTATACACGATAAAAAGCATCCTCGATGAAAGAAAGACAACTAATTACTCTCTCAACCCATTGAGGAGAAACCGTAAAGTTTGGGGTCATTTCCCAGTAATACCTAAGGTCGAATACCAAGAAGAAAAAAATAATCTGAGCAACCCGGTATACGAGCTCAGTGTGCTTTTCCACCTGCTCATACCTTACTTCTCATCAGGCAACAATAACATCCGCATCGGCAACAGAGGGGCGGTGGAGCGAAAGCAGGCGCTACTCGACGCTCTGCAGAGCCACGAGGTGGCGCGCTCGCACCACGGAAGCCGCCACGACAAGATCGACGTCCACCTCTCGCTGCTGGACCACCCGCTGATGCTGGTGGACAGGAACAGCGTGTTCTACCACCAGGTGGAGACGTGCGTGGAAAAAACTTCAAACAACCTGCGCCTCGTTAACCTTCTGCAGTTCGACCATAGCGCCGACGATGACGAGTCCAGGACCGACAAGTTCCTCCTGTGGCACGGCACCGCGGTCAGCAACGTCTACAGCATCCTCAAAAACGGCTTCGACCTGAAGAGGGCCAACAACGGCTTGTTCGGGAGAGGCGTGTATTTCGCCGACGCGGTGGGCAAGTCGCAAAACTACTGCCACCGGGGTTACGATCCGTGCTTCGAAGGACTGGCTTTCCTGCTGTGCGAAGTGAAGCTGGGAAGAGTTTGTGATCCGCAAAAAAATGGCGGTTACGACCAGTTTGGCATAGCGAAGCCTGACCGAAGCAAGTACGACAGCTTCGTGGTGAAAGGAAAGCTAGAGCCGAACGAAGAGGCTTACTTCAAAGACGACTTCGGCGCGAAGTTTTACAGCCAAGTTTTGATTTCAAACGATGAGCGCAGAAGGGCGAGAGAGTGGGGAGAGTTTGTCGTGTTTGACACGAACAGAATTAAAGTCCGGTACGTGGTTCACTGCGAGTACATAGGAAGCAGACAAGTATATTTTTGAAAAGTTGTCATCTCTGCTTTTTGTATAAATTACTTTATTTTATCTTTTTTGATTAAAGTTCAGCATTAAAAAGTCACCGTTTTACTTTGAAGTATTTTGAATGTTTACAATCATATAGCTATATAAGTTAGTTTTGCGGTTTATTATAAGTGGTGTATCTTTGAATTTTATGTCAATTGTATAACGTCATTTACATTGGTAACTTTGTAATACTTACTTGCTTAACTTTTTAACTGGACAACTTGTTTTTAAGTATTTATTTGTTTTTTATGTTGCGTGTGATAATGTAATAAACCTAAATCAAAACTTAAGTTTCTTAGTTTTTGCATCTGAAATCTTAGTGTAGTGATTGATGTTAATGGATTAAAGTAATATATGGACTAATATTAAACTGAACTAAGTATATTTTTATAGTTTTATATTGAAGAAATACTTTTAAAATTTGTAAATCAAAACTATTATCTCCTAAAATTTTTTCGGTATATTAATTTCTTAATCGGGTATTTAGTCAAATTTAATAATCGCGTGTACAAACTTATAAATAAATTTTTACCAAATTGTTTTGTTGTGAAACAGCTGTTAATTTAGTACTAGACAGTGAGGTTGGCATATTAAAAAGTAACTTTTCAGGTTAAACAAACTTAGAGTTTCCTACTAAAGTTTTGTTTATTAGTCCGATTCGAAGTAGAATTTTTGCATAAAAGTGTCCTGAACGAAATTGCGTCATGTTTTTAAATCCGGTAAATTTTTTAACTTTACTGCTTCTTTAATTTTTTAAATTTAAACAGCTGATAATTGATAAGAAGGAATTGTTCTTTATTGCAATAAAGAAAAATAAACCTATCTAAAAATATTTAATAATTCAAAAATTTATAACAAAAACTCGAACAAAGTTATAGCATAATACAGTAACCTCTCGCTTATTTACGCACATTGTGTCCACAGAAAAAATGCATAAAGATACGAGAGATCGTAAAGATACGAGAGTTACCAAATATACTTTACTATAATGGCTGTTTTTTTGATATTGCTTCTAGTTAAAAGCAGACTGGGGGCTTTCCCACTTATAACAATTTGTTTACTTTATTTATAAATATGAAAACAAAAGATAAAACTATATATACCTATATTAAAAAAAACGGTTTAAATTTACATAAAATAAAATTACTTTTGTAGAAAACTTTTATTAATTTTAATAATAAATAGATTTTATTTTAATTTATATGTGACTTATTTGATACTAAACATTTATATTCTATTCTACTTAGCAAATTCAATTTATAATTAGACATTTGTTTACAATTAAGAAATGGTGTGGTGTTTATATTAAAATTTTTTTCTACAGCCTTTTACAAAATTATGCATTTGGTAATGTAATAGATTTCATCTTTTGAACAAAAATCTATGAAATATAAGAAAAATATTTAATAAAAATTATTTATGTTACTACAACATTTTTAGTCTTAAGATATAGAGAGGTGAGTTGGTATATAAAAACATATTTTAAATTAAAAATATACAATAGACCTAATTTGTGCAATATTAAAAAAAAAAATTTTTTTTAATTTTTTTGAATTTTATAATGCGTAACTTAACGAGATTGCGTATCGTCACGAGTGCGTAAAGATGCGAGAGGCTACTGTAAAAGATTTTTTGGTAATTTAAGTAATCATACTGTGTACTTCAGATTGTAACAGGGTTCGTGCGCAATTTTTTTTTCATTTAGCCTGACTGAGACCAATTTAGCCTGACATTTTTTCAAAGTAAGGAAAATTCCCTTTAGAAGGCGTCTTAGGTATTGGAGGGTCTTGATTAGTACTATTGTAGTCTCCGACTTCAAACAGCTTTATCTCAAAAACATTTTGAGCTTTAAAAATATGCAAAAAGCAACTCATAGCTCAGTTACAACTCAATAAAATAAGACTAAATTGTCAAAAATGTGATCGATCCCCCTATGCCCTTAACATAACAAATTCAGTGATAAGTTTTAAAATAAGTGTTATATCTAATCTATTACTAGTGTAAAAATTTAAAATATATTACTAAACACAATTATTCAATTTAATTAAGCACTAATTAAAAACATTATAATCAGAAGACTTATAATAAAACAACGTGCATTACGTGTTTTGTTAAAATTAAAAATGAAACGCTTACACGAGTATTAAAATAAATAGAAAATGTTTATTATAGTATTTTGACTAATATTTAAAATTAATACATAACTATAAATCCTCAACTCTAAATGAATACAGTGATTGTTGATGTCATATCAGATTTAAAAAGCTTACACGTAAGTTATAAAAAAACCTTTAATATTTTGTTCTTGTAAAGAAAAATGAATTGTACCTAAAATTTGTACTCCCACAAAACTTAGTACTTATATCTTAACGCTATGTTTTAGTGTTGTGAATATCTCTAATAACTTTAAACAAACAGTAAAATATATGACTAAACTGATAAGAGTTTTAATCTAAAAAGTATTGGTATAAAGCCTTTAAATTAGAAATAAAAACAGTTTAACCAACTAAGATCTGAAAAACATAGCTAATGTAAACAAATTCTAACAAACAGCTAAGTTGTTGAACTAAATTGTAATGTTTAAGCTGTATTTTTTTATGAACTTTCATAATTATGACGTCTATAACCTACTCAAAACTAAATAAGGAAGAAAATTAAAAATTTTTTAGAGATTCAACAAATGGTTTTAAACATTTATTTTTACACACTGACTGATTTTGTCTTTAATATTTAAATCTTTATTTAGAAATAAATTTACATCTCAATTTGATCTTGAAAAGATTTCTCAACTTTTTTTAATCAAAAATTTTCAAGCATTTGAACTGAGAAAAACTGAGATTTTCAAATTAAAAAAAAAAAAAACTGATTTAGCCTGACGTTTTTCAAAAAAAACTGATTTAGCCTGACGCACACGAACCCTGTTGTAACTTAGTTTTATAAAAAATTCAATTGATTATTTTTATGTAGGAAACTAATTAAGACTTTGTTTCAATTGTCTTAGTTAAAAAGTTTTATGTAACTGTTAATTATAACTACAAAGGTAAAGTAAAATACTCATTTTACTAGCTTAACTTACTATACTTAAACTAGTTAAACAATGTTGTAAAAAAAAAACATACTTGCAGAAAAGTATTTTCAACCTTTTTTTTGAAAACGAATATTTACAAAAGCCTGTTTTGCTTAAAATACGGCAACCTAGCAAGTTGTACTTTATAACCTTTTTATTAAAAATCTTTTAAATAATAAGCTGAGAAAAAATTGTTTTATTTCAATAACTTAACTCGACTGCACACAAAATATTACTAATAAACATAAGCTAATTTATTCATAATGAAAAGTTGATACAGAGAAATTGATACAAAAAACAGACAGGGGAAACACGAGACGGACGATTTCATAAACAGATGTACCGATTACAAAACCTTGCGAATAGTAAGTGCAATAGATAGAAAATAAATAAGTAAAACGAAATAACGTTGATTTAATGTAAACGTAAAATGATATATTGCTTTGAAAAGCCAACTGCCATATAGTTTTCTTTAAATAATGTGTTTGAGTATCAAGTTATTAGTATAGCTGATAGGAATGTTAGTTTACGTAAACTGTTATGTCAAATATCAAGATAACTGAGTATAAACGTGTTTAGAAAGTTAAATAAAAGCAGCTAAATAACTTAGTTACAAGCCCGTCGAAAATCTCATACAAGTTTGATTAAATTTCCACTACTGTTGGTCCGATTGCATGAGTATGATTATTTTTTCAAGCCATCTTGGTTTGTGTCGAAGTGGGAGCGGAACACGACGATTGATCCGGTTGACATTCCACAAATAATATTCCTGGATAAAATTTATCAAGCGTTTAGTTGGTAGTTTTTTTAGATAACCGAAAGATTTGATTTATTTTGAAACAATCTTCTTTACCAGTCTGCTTTTGCAAGCAACATAATAAAACACATTGTTAAACTACTAAGATAGGTGTCTGTACAAAAGTTTCAAACAAATTAAAAAATCGTATTATGATCACAAAACGAACTTTTGGTCGTGTGACAGTGTGATGGAGTTGATTCCGGCGTCACATTGCTGGTAAGTGTAAAGATGTTTGAAGTCCGACAAGTTCCATATTTCAACAAATCCCTTCTTGCTTCCAGTTACCAAATAATCGCTGTTGTTGCTCGAATATATCGTCTGTTATATGTTTTCCCTTAATTAGTATTACCAAACTCTCTTTTTTTAGACATATCAAATTATCAAGAAAATCATCTAAAATAAACAAACTAAAACTTATTGGTAAAACAAACTTGGATTTTGTCGTTACTCGGCACCACTTTCGACGCTATTTGTCTTCCGTTCATGGTGAAGCTGCAAACAATCGACGATTCATACGTCACAATGACCATGCCTTCGCCGGTGAACAACATCAACCGGGGTTGCAAATATCCCCCACTGTGAAATTAAATTACATTGTTTGTTGATGAGCACAAGCATTATTGAAACGATTTTTTTTTTTAAAGATTTTGTATTCTCTTTAATAGAAATTAATATGATATTTTTAAACAGCCACCTTTTTATCAATAAGCGTTTTTTTAAACGAGTAAACTCGCTTGACTTATGGCCATCAAACCCAGTCTATTTCTTAGCTATAATAAAACTATAAGTGAGTATTAACTAACTAGCACAAGTAAAAAAAAGGTAATAACTTAAGTACAAACAAATAATCAAGATACTACATTAAGCAAACAAAACAAAATATTCAATGTACTTTTCATAAACTCGGGAATCTAATCTCAAAACAGCCTTAAAGTAAATTTCGTCAATCAAAATAAATAAAAATCAAAACACAAACTTGACAACCGACCTGACGTCTTGCAGGAGGTGCGGGTCGGGAGTGAGAGAGCGGAGCAGGTCGCCGGTGATGGTGTGGATGAGGACCGGTCCGTCGCGCGACGCCGACGAGATAAGGCCGATCTCGGCGCAAACGGCGCAGCACACCACCGTGGTGTTGTGGCCGGTGAGCACCGCGCGCGCACTAGGGTTCTCCTCGTCTGTGGTAGAAAGAGTTTGAGTGAGGAAAATAATTGATGAGACTGGCGTAAAACAGTCTGTTTTGTTTGCACGAAGACAATATAAAAACATAAGACATGTAAAATTTAGTATATGTTAAGTTTAAGATTTGGTCATCAATATGAATATTTTCCAATAATACATAGAAATAACTGAAACTCTTTTCAAGTTTTACAAATTAACAAAAAAGATTGAAATACTGCGTCTCGTAAATACTCTTGAAACCCACATTGACCGCCGTCGTAGTTGCTGTCGGACCCGATTATTTTGCTCCTCCTTCCCGACCAGTACCACAGCATGAGAGTGGTGTCCATGCTGCCACTGACGAAGTAGCAGTCGCCCGCGATGTAAGTCTCGCTTCTGGTGAGGCAGGTGACCACGTCGTGATGACCGTATATCGTCTGTTCTAACTTGCCTGAGAAATATTTTGTTTATTTTGTAATTCACCTGAAACTACAGTAATAAAAAAAGCAAAAAAAAACGTTTTGAAAAGTTAATTTAAATTTTAGATCGACCCTTAAACATAATCAGGCTATAACTGTATTACAAGTTTAAATTAAAACTGAATATTACTAAATGCAAATACATAACTAGTCAGCAATGTACTAATGCATCAAAACCATACCGGACTGAAGGTTCGTGACCCTGAAGCTTCTGTCCCAGTAGCCGCAGGTGACCAGGTACCTGTTGTCCGCGGTGACGCTGAAGCAGCTGGAAGTCACCTCCACGCTCTGATCCAGCATCTCGCGAATCTGCCTCTTGTGCGTGCGTTCTTGCACTGAGATAAAATGTTTGAGTTAAAAAAGACGTTTATAAAAACATAGTTGAAAATACAATCTATAAGACTCACGAGCAGGGTCTATTTCGATGACGGGACGCATGAGTTTTTTTCCGCCTCCTTCCCCTGAAGCCTGACTTTTTACTGTCCCGTCCGCCTCCTACATATTTTTGTGTGAATTTTTTGTTGGATTTAAAAAGCAAAAAAAAAAACATGATTTCTTAAAATTTAATTTACGGTTTCAAACAACTAATTAGAAAAACTGACATGTATCCAGGTGTTGATGGCGAACTGCAGGTTCTTGGTGCACGTGACCACGGCGGGAACCTTGAGGCTGGGGTGGGTGTTGGCGACGACGTGCATGATGGGCGAGTTGGACTTGAACTTGAGCACCATCAGTAGGTCCTTCACCGACCCGTACGAAAACATCATTGGCGTCTGGAAAACACAGCAAAATTTAATAAAAAAAAATGAAAAATTTACGCGGGAGAAATAAAAGCACAAACGAGATGCATGGCTGAGCTTTTGGGCGGGTGAGGATCGAGGAGCAGTTGGGACGGGGTCTGGCCAAAATTCTTTATCTGGTCCCTGACGCCAGCGCGCTCAACGGGGTCCTGAAAAGTAAATGGTAATAAAAAAATAAAAATATTTCTGAAAAATTAAACATAGAAAACTCACTTGGATGTCGTTGAGGTTGACGCTGTTTTCGTAGGTGAGATAGTAGAACACGTTTAAGCTTTCAACGGCCGCCGGTCCCCTTTGTTTGAAGCCGAAAATCAGGTCGATCCACTGGTGCAACTGGCAAGATACTATTTCGCTTTCCAGCGCCTGCAATAAATAAAAAATTACTTTTAAGTATTTAAACTTCCTATGTTAAAATAGATTTTTATACATGAATATTCGAACAGTACGAACCTGTCTGTTTATCCTGACGAAATCGTCAGCGGTTTTAGCCCACTTGGGCAGTATGACGTCATCGACCTTAGAGTCACTGCTGCTTGTCTTACCGAAGTCGTAGTTGTTGCAATTGACGAACATCTCAGGGAGATAGAAAAACTCGGGAATCAGTTCCTGTCAAGAACATCACCAATTAGTTTTCATAAATAAGTGGCTTTTATTTTCAAAACTTTATTCAGCAATTCGAAGATATTTTATTAGAAAGTAAAATCTAAAACAAAAAACTATTTTTTAAAGAAAAGTTTAATTAATAAAAGAGATGAACATGTTAAGTTAATAAATAACTGACTTTTACGTCGTGTGAGTCGCGTTGGCAGTTCTTCCAGCTCTGCAGAACTGAATGGAAGGTTCTGTCAGCGTGATCGAACTTGCCCCCTTGAAAGCTCAAGAACAAAGAGGTGAACGGTTCCTGTTGGTTTTACAAAAGTTGTTTTTTTTAACAAGATTTTATGTAAGTTAAATACAAGTTTGTTTTTTATCTGTTTTATTATTTAGCCAAAAAACACAAAAAGTGTCAACTCGATTGATGAAAAAATACATTAAAACCAACGAACTTCTTAAATCTAACAGTTAGACATACTGTCTCTTAAACGAAAACTTTTGTCTTCCAACGAAAATGACGTTAACGCATTTTCAAAAGTGCAAACATAAACAACAACTGACCACTCTGACGAGCCAGCTGAGGGTGAACGCGGCGTTGGAGTAGTGGGTGCCGTAGTGGAACTTGGGTATGTCCTCGTCCTCCCACTCGTCGTGCCTCTGCTTGAAGTACTCCGCTCGTTTCGGGTTCAGCGCGCCCACCGGCTGTTAGAAAAACGAGGTGACAAAATTTTCTAAGAAAAATATTTTTTTTCATGCGAGTGTTCAAGCGTGCTGACCTGCGCGAAGTTTCTGAAGTTGCTGGCGATCGTCAGGTCGAGCTCCTCTCCCTCGTAGTTGGAAATTACCCAGGGGAAAACCGGGTACTGGTTCAGGTCGTTCATGGTCCGACCTGCGCGAAAATAGAAAGTTAAATTTTCACGTTTGAAAGAATTGAATATTAGTTTAAGTAGAAATTTAGTACTGCTACATTGTTGCAAAAATGAAGCGAGTGGAAAAACCTGAGATGGAGTTGAGAAACATCAAGTATTCGAAGTTTGAAATTTCTCTCTTCTGCCACCTGGAGGTCATATTCGATTGTTTGAAAAGTTGCCTGGGTGTTGCTAACGAAGTTCTCCTGTAACCATACTAATCTTATTATGTATTTTATGACTAAATACTTTCCATTTTTGCAAGTCAATAATATTAAATATAAGTTAAAGTACACTTTACCGATACAGTCATTTGTAACTATTATTTTTCAGTCTGTAGAACTAGATTATATAATGTAAAAAATGCAAAAAAGTACATCTAACATCAACTAAACTTTTTTTTATTGACTATCTAAAACAAAACTACGTTAATAAAACCAAAACACTCTAAAATACTGTTTTATTTAAACTAAATGTTGGAAAAAAATATTTCAAAGCTCGCATTGAATAAAAGAACTTGTAGTTGTTTTTTCCAATATATATAACAACGAGTAAAGAAAGGACTACTTGTAAGCTTATCACATATTAGTTTTCAATAAATACCCAAATAAATCTGAATAACTGCTTACAATATCAATTGCTAAAACAAGTTTAATTACTTTTTTTTTACTAACAAAAGGTGGACTAAAACCGATTAAAATTTATCTTACTTAATAGGCTATCTTAAAATGTTTTACAAAAAAATACAAACAAAGTAAAAATTGTATATAAAAATGTAAGTAAAATAAACTATTGAGATAATATAACTTAATACACTATTAGCAATATGCAAATTGAAAAACCACTAGACTCGCGATTTACCTTCATGATTTATTTAAACTATTGAGAAACATGAAGGCGAAACTCAAGTATCCAGTTGTTTATTCTCACAAATGAGAATATTTACGTATGTTATACATATATGTATCTAGTAACTTGATCTATTATACTTTTTAATCAAAAAAATCACTTAAAAATTACCGTGTAGACTCATAAAAATACTTGAATATTAGAGTTGAAATTGCTTTTTTTAATTTTTTTTGTAAAAATGTTATTTTGATATTAATATATTTTAGTGTTTTTAAAACTTCCCTATTTCTTTTTTTTATCGAACTATCTGTTAATTAGTATTCAACATTATTTCTTATACATAATCACTACATACTATCAAAAAAAATCTGATTAATAAATTAAATATAAATCGATTGAATGCTAAAAATCCAAATATTTACAAAACTAACACGATAAAGCATAAAGTGTATTAAAAGCTCTTGTTTTAAATTAAAACGCTAATGTAAAAATTTTCGAATTCAAAGTACCTGAAAATTGATAATCAATTAAAACTATTTGAAATGAATAATGAAAACAGTAAATGTATATCATAAGCTTAATTTAGATAAATTAGCAAAACTTCGTTCCTAGTGTCTATCCTAATCGAATAAATGTCAGTCAAAAAAATAAATAAATTTTGCATCAAAATAAATTTTAAAACTTTTAAAACATACTTAAATTTAATTAGTTAGTAGCTAACGAAAATAGATAGTGAATTCATACATATTTACGAAAACAAAATAATAAAAATTGAACTTGTTCGGCCGACTTAATCTAATAAAATAAACAAGTTATAGTAAGTAGCACACGACCAACTCTTAGAATACATTAAACTAATTTGGTTGGTAGTATAAAATTTAAAAATTACATATCACTGTAATGCTTTTAAGGTATAAGTGTTTTAGTTTAACTATAAACTGTTAAAATCACGTAAAAACAAATAATTTTTTTAAAGTTAAATCTTTTTTAATTTTGAGTTAAATTAAATGTTTATTAAAATACTAAGTTTTCTACCTGTCCTGAGGCAGGCCGTACCCGGTACCAATACCGACTCTGGGCAGGCAAGCCACTATTTTCTTCATGACTTCACAATCGCTGAAGTTAAACATGACTGACGCTGTTTTTAAATAAAATAAATAAGACAAAAATTTAAATTAAAGTTTTAAAAAGTGTATATTTTTTATTCACACTTAAATGACTAGAATCAAGAGTAGAAAATGTTATAAACTCAATTAAACATTTTCTTACTTCTGTTAGCGAAGAATATTTCCAAAGCAGTGCTTTGCAAAAGGTACCTTCTCGAAAAAATTGCCCTTATTTCTTGGAAAAGCCATTTTCCGTGAACGCCTTCGGCATATTGCAATACCTGTAAAAAATTATCATCTTATGATACTTGATTTAGAAAAATTATGTTTTGAAAAAACATTAGCCTTTTTTTTGCATATTCAAACGGCAAAGACCGTGATGAATTTTTAAACATCTCAGTCAATAACTCGAATCAAGATCTCCTTTTATTACTGAAGCGAACGTCAAACCCGCGACGCGCCAGTCAATTTCGGAAGGCGCTTTATCGACTTTTTCGCGGTCAAAAATATAACAATTATGAAATATTACACAGTTCATGAAAATTTCATGACTCGACGCGAACGAGCCACCGTACTGAAGCTGCAAGGCTAATCTGCGAACCGCGAATCGATATTTTTCGCGCTGCAAGAAAAAAACCGCCAAGCACTTTTCCCGCCCAAAAAAAAGAGCTCTTAACTCGTTTTCAATCAGTTTGTTTGTTGAAGTTACTCAACGAAGTCCCTCTTCTTCTTTTTTTTTGCCGAAAAAAACTTTCGTCACGAGAGTCTTTGCCGCGCGAGAAAAGCTCCAGCGACCCAAGTGGGGAAGATAATAAAAATGGATACTTGAATCGACTAATTCGATTCGCTGAAGCTGCGAGCGTTCGTGAGTTTGTAAAAGAAAGAAAAGCACAAAGTAGATTTTTGTTTTATTAGATAGTATATTTTCCATGAGAACAGATTAGATTTGTTGTTAGTATAAAAAAACCTTTACAGCTTTGTTAGTGTAAAAATTAGCTATTAACTTTTTTATTCAAAAGCTACTTTTATTTTTCAGAAAACTTTAACAAAATAACTAAAAAAACTGCCCTCAGTTTAAAAAAAATTACAAAAGTACAAACAAAAAGTATTTAAACAAATTAACGAAAAAAAAAAACGTCAACAGAGTTAACGACAACTTTATTGTTCTAATAAATTATTCAACTACATCATGTTTTAAATTTAGAAACTTCATCTATATATAATGTAATGATTGTTTGCACCGACTAACTTCTGTAAATTTAGATGTTCTAACTTCGTAGCCTTTATTTATGTCAAACCGAGTCACGTTGAAAAAATAGATTACTAACTATATATATATATATATAAACTTAACTTTGGTAAAATACCAGCTGACTAAAACAAAAATTTTAATAACAAACTGTTTTACTGGCAATTTTTTTGCTACTCTCATCGTAAACACGCATTAAAAAGTAACTCGTGATTACTTTGAAGTGAAAACAAACAGCAAAAAATTCTAATCTAAAAACAACTCGGCAAACATTCTCTAAATAGTTGGCAAAAACAGCAGAATGAATCTGTAAATATATCTAAAGTTTGTGAATCAAATCATGTTCGAGTCGCAAGCGCTTTTGTCGTACAACGTGGAGAAGTACTTCAACGAGCGGACGATACCGAGGAAGGTGCAGCTGTCGCAGGTGGTCCGGGACGTAGGCAGCATCATCAAGCGGATACTGAACGAGGTCGAGCAGCAGGAGCCCAGATTCATCAGGTAGATTTTATACGCGAAGGTTCACCAGTTTGCAAATAAGTGTTTGATTTTTTGATAGTTTGTTTTGGAATAGGGTTTTACTTCCAAAACATAATACCTTAAAGTTTTGTGTTAGATTAAAATTGTATAAAAAATATCATGTTTTTGAAGACTTAATCATATAATATGAAATACTTCTATGAGAGATAAAAAAAAACAAAAAAAAAAACTAAATAAGTTTAAATTTTTTTGCATGCTCACGTATAAGACTCTACTGATTCAAGCAACGTATTTTTACTCAACATGATCTATTTTACGCTATTTTTAACAGCTAAGGCGATGCATAGTAAAATAAACCCATAAAATGTCTTTAAATAAAAGCCTGGAGCATAAACTTGTCTCAACTCAAAAATGAGTAATAATTTAAAAATAAATTGAAATCAATTTACTTTGCGGCAAACCATTTTATAAAAAAATAAAATGAAGATAACAGTACTACATTAGAAGATAACTTTTTAATTAAAAATAAAAATCTATACATTTCCAATATTAAGTTGCGTATATCCAAAGATATCTATATGAATTTGAAACTAGTTAGAATGCATTTAATCTTAAAAAACAATCAAACAATTTAATTTTTTTATAAATTTTTATGAAAAACAACTTAAAACAAGTATATCATCTATCACGAATGACATCTTATAGTTCAAACACAAACAGCTCGCTGAGCGAGATCGACGGCAGGCTGGAAGGACTGGAGGTGATCAGCCCGATGGAGTTCGAGGTGGTGCTCTACCTCAACCAGATGGGGGTGTTCTCGCTGGTGGAGGACGGGGTGGTGCAGGCGGGGTGCGCCATGCTGAAGCTGTCCGACGGCAGGAAGCGGAGCATGAGCTTGTGGGTGGAGTTCATCACCGCGTCCGGGTGAGTTTGTGACGCAATAATGAGCGGCGATTTGAGTTGTAGTTGATTGGGATTTTCGCTATTTGAACTGTGTGTTTGGTTTCAGCCAGCGCTGATTTGTTAAGCATAATTTTTGAATTTGCGAAAACAAACGTTTTGTGTTTTAGCCGAATTCAGACAATAATCGTTTTATAAAGAGGCAATTTAGCACGCTTTAACCTGATGTAACATAAATATACGTGGTTAAAAGACTAAAACGAACCACTTTTATAAACTTATTGAAGTAAAAACTGCATACAGCAACGTTCAAAGTATTTATTTTTAAATTGTTGCAGTAAACTCAAACACTTATGCAACTTTTCAAACTTCAACAGATATCTTTCAGCACGGAAAGTGCGTTCGAGATTTCAAACGTTGGTTACTCAGGGAATCGAAAAGTCGAACACCGGGCAGTTTGCGAAAATAGTTCCGAACACCAGCGACGTAAGGCTCATCATAAGAAACAACATTCTCGTAAGTTCAAACAGCAACAGATACTGTTTATATACGTAACATTCTACTTTTCTGTTTGTTATTCTATTGAACTTTTCTTTAAGAACCTTTTCTTTAAGGCTTTTTCTTCACTTTTCAAGCTGGGGATCTAAAAATTAAAGCCTAAATTTTTTTTGGTTAAAAATAACTGTTTTCTCGATATTATAATACGCTTTTATATAAATTTCGTTTCTATGTAATTAACACTTTCTTCAACTACATACAAGTAATACTTTTTGCTCTTTTTTGAATTTAAAGTTTAAGTTAACATAAAAAAGATAAGATTTACATATTTGTTATTAAAAAGAGTTTTGCACTACAAAACAAACAACAAAATTTATAAGACAAAAGTTATACAATAAAACTAAATCGCAAACACTTTGTTTACAAATTTTTGACACTAAGTGATTTTGTCTAAAAATCAATTCATTTTCTCGACTAAATAAAATTCTAGGTTAAAAATACTTATTGAAAACAATATTTAACTAAGTTCTAATCAATCGTGAAAAAATGACTTATTCTAAAATCGAAACAAAAAATTTTCAAAAGAATAAGAATATACAACCGTTTTATAAATAATATCAAAAATAACTTTCAACGTACTTTGTAAACAACGAACTTTCTATAAAAATATAAAATATAAATAAGTAGATTTTTACTTGAATTACTACACAAAGAAGTCTTAAAAAACTTAGCTTAATTATTTTAAAAAATAGTTAGAAGTATTTTTAATCAGCTATTCTTTGAATAGACTTAAAACTGGTGCTCTGGAATGCTAACATTACACGTACGAGTTAAAACTACATTTTTCCAATTATAAAAAACAAACTTTTAAATTTTTCTAAAACACAACAAAATCCCCGCAGGTGAAACTGACGCCGGCGTTCAAATGCACGAGACTGTGGCCGCAGTCCGCGTCCAACTGGCCGGACCCGACCACCACTTGGCCGTACCCCACCATTGCCAGCGACATAAAGCAGGACGGGTTCAGCTTGCTGTCCAAGGAAGCTTGCTACCAGCAAAACAAACACAGGTGAGAAAAAGTTACGGTTTACTTTAATGTGTGTTAACAGCTATAAATAGCACTGTCAAAAATCGTCAAAACGTATGCAATAAGTAGCTTAATTGAATCCGTTCTCATAAAAAAAATTTTTACAAGGTATTTTCAGAGGTTGTGAATTTTGTTTTTGGAACGCCTAAAACGATTTATAAACAATACTCTACTACAACTTATTGAAAAAGTTATACATATATATATTTTCAAATAGCGGTTCGACTGAGTCGGACGCCTGGGTGATGTCTTTCACCAACTCCGAAGACAAACTTCTGAACATAAACGACAACAACGGAATGCGGCGCAAGTGCCTGTCCATACTCAAGACCATCAGAGACAGGTTGAACTTGAAGCGAAAAATACAAAAATGTAAAACAAAAACAAATTGTGCAATTCGAACAGGCACCTGGATTACAACGGGAGCCCGCTGAACAACTACCACATGAAGGTGCTGCTGCTGTACGAGTGCGAGAAGCACCCGAGAGACCAGGAATGGGACAGCAAGACGTTGGGCGACAGGATAAAAGTGAGAGCTCGTTTTAAACGTTTAAACTTGATGTAAGCTGCGAGCACGCTGATTCGATTCGTAATTGAGAAATTGCAAATTGTTGCAAAACTGAACGAGGCTTGTGTGAAAGTCACATGGGTTTCAAAGCAATTGTGCAAAACCGTGTTTAATTGAAAAATTCAAGTGTTGCTTGATTAAAAAAAGACGAAAACACATTTGTTACAAATAAACTTATATACTAACTAAAATAGTCGTATACAAATAAAAAGCCTAGAAAAATTACGTTATATAAAAGGCACGATTTGAGTAAAATTTGCATATTGGTAAAAACACAATACAAATTACAAGAAAAAAATAAGAATAATTACAAAGATTAAAACATTGATAGGTGAATTTATTTTGGTTGAACTAAATTATTTAAATTTCAAAGAAAATACGGAAACGTTTTTTTTTTCGGTCAATGATCAATAATATTGTTTGTTACAACATATGCTTCAACTTGCAGTTGCATCTGTCGTCATTATTGCGTCACAATGAACGTACAAACGAGATTGTCATTTCGGGGGATCAATTAGTGTTTTAAGTAAACGACTATTACATTTTTTTGAATAGCTAATGAGAAAAAAAGGACTAAACTTATTTAGTTACTAAAAAGCTTAATAATTGTGTGTATGCATTTTATAACATTCAAGTTATTGAATACACAAAGTAAATGGCTTAAGTACATATTTCAACTTTAAAAATATACGTTTTCATTAATTAAGTTAAAGTTTAACATTTATAATTTTTAAATTCTAGAACTACTAGCGACTTATAAAAACATGAAGTTATAAAACTAGAAGATTTTTATAAACTCACGCTTAATTAAATAGCTCAATTTTTTGCTTGTCAAACTACACAACTCGTTAAACTGATCGAAAAACTCAACAGGGAATCCTGCTGCAGCTGGTGTCCTGCCTGAGGTGCCGCCGTCTCCCGCACTTTTTCCTGCCCTCCGTCGACCTGTTCAGCCACGCGGACCAGCCCAGCAGCCTGGACGTTTGCGCGCGGGAAGTGTGGCGGGTGACGCGGGAAATTATCACGTGCGACAAGAGCTTCGAGAACTTGTAGACTGCCAAAAATGTTTTTTTTTTCTTATAAGAGTCGTGTGTTTTTTTCGAGTGTGTGATTAGTTTAGTGAAATAAATCAGCTTTTCATGCCAAAAACTTGGCGTTTGAACAATTGAGTTTTTGTTTTTTTTATTAGTTAAAATACTTTTGGTTCTTAAAGTTAGTAAACGCCAATTGTTTTGTTTGATTTTACAACCAGCACATGAAGAAAAAATAAATAAAACTTAAGCCTCAATACTAGACAACAACCATAAAGATTTGTCAAAAATGGATTTAGCTGCGATCGTCTATCTATTAAAAACAAAATTCACCGATTCGCGAACACGAAATTAGATGTGACGGTTCGCATTCGCTGGAAAAGCATCAAAAATTTTTTGGGGAGCAGCAAAGACTGTGCTGCTGGTTTTTATTCTTTTTTTTTAAAGCATTTTCAATCATTCGACCTCAGTGCGCGGCGGCAGAATCGAAAAACAAAAATTTCGACGTAAAATCGATGGGCACAGTTCAAAAGTATGATTAAAAGGAAAAATTCTAAAAAAAAAGAAGAAAATTTGCACCAGGGGCAAGTTCACACTTTGTGTTAAAAACACAACAAGCTTTTGTAAAAAAATAGTAAAAGAAAATACTTGCGTAAACAAAACCACTATGTTTTGTTATGAGAATAAAAATGACTAGAGTTTAAAAAAACATTCTGACAGAAATAACTAACAGGGAAGCTGTAAAACATTCTAAATAATTAACTTAAAAAAAAAAATGATTTATTACTAAAATAAAACAAGCATTAATCAAATAAAACTATGTTTTTTAACACCGAAAGAAACTGTCATCTTTAATTTATTTCAACTTAACAATTTAGGTTGTTTTCCAAAAAAAATAAAAAAATTTTACAATTAAAAAGAAAACATTTAGCATTTGAAACAGCTTTAATAAATTGAGGGTACACTATTTTTTTGCCACTGTGAAAAATCTTTAATTAAGTTTTGAAACAGTTTAAAGTTTGAACTTTTGTACTAACAAAAATTAGCCGTGCATACTTTTGGTTTTATTGTCTGTGACGTCACAGCAAACATTTAAAACAACAAAAGCCACTCACGCCGACGTCGGCCTTCTGAAAGCTCTCGTGCTTCTCGTTGACTTCGAAGAAAATCTCGTCGGTGGTGATGGAGAAGTTGCCCTTCAAGCACAACCCTGGGCAGACGAGGTCAGCTTCCGTCGTCAGCGACACGTTTCCGGCTGAATTCATGATTCAAATTAAAAAAACATTGTTAAACTGAGAAATTTAATTAAACTCGTACTTTGCAACTCTTCGATGTTTTCGAGGTCGGACTCGCTGCTGCTGCTGGTGACGTCATCGTCGACTTTGTTTTGATGACGCACTTTTTTGCGCGACGTCAGGCTGGCGTCGGCAACTGAAATCAAACACAATTTTGTGTGAAAAATATGTAAACTCCATTGTCGTATTTTATAACACTGATTCTAATTACAGACAATGAACTTAAAAAATAAAAATAAGAATTAAGATCACAAATAAGAAAAGAATATAAATAACTTAGTAACTAATATTAAAATAAAAACTTATAACAAAGAGTTAAAAATCTTATAAATTGTAATAATTTAGCGTAAAAATATAGACAGGGTTGCTAAATTTTTTTGAGAAACTTCTTCCAGATTTTTAAAAGTACATGTTTATGGGTTTATTTTTAGTTTAAAGCTATCTTTAAAGTTAAAAACTGTTTTAAGTAGTACAACCACATTGAAAAGGTACTGTAAAGCTACTTTAAATGTGTTTTTAAATAAAAAAATATTTTGATGATGACAATTTTTTTTTATCTATATGGTAAATCTTTTGTGCCAAATCGAAATTTTACTACTAAACATCTTAAAATTGTTAGAAATTCAAGGTTTTTAGCCTAAATTGTCAAATTCCAGGTTTTTTGACAACCCTTTAACATGTTTAACATTCCCGGTTTTTCCAGGTTTCATAGCGATTTTTTTAATTCCAGGTTTTTTCAAAACTTCTTAAATTTCAAGTTTTTTTGCAACCCGGTATAGAACATATAAGTTATTAAAATAATTTAAAAGCATCATTAATATTTACTTTTAAACATCAATTTCAAACTAACCAGTATTTCTGGCTGACAAAACTTGCTGGTCGTGGTTGAGAACTGCTTCCGCGTGGGAGCTTCCGTACAAATTTCTTACGAACCTCCGTCGCCTCCTCGTGTCGTCTTCCCACGAATCCAGCTTCCAATACTCCTTCGCGTCGCTGGAATTTATTAACATTATGATTAAATGTTTTTTGACCATATCAAAACATAATTATTTTATAAATTTAAAGTTCTTTTCATAGAAAACGCACAAAAAAAGAAAAAATTTCAATAAAAGTATACTTACGCAAGCACACTTTATTTTAAAACAAGTACATTGCAGGCCGCATACTTCTGCTACGAGGCCTGCATTCGGACCGCAGTTTTCCGACCTCATTAAAAAACCGTTTGCTACGCCAGTTACACAAAAATTTACAATCCAACAAACTTGCTGAAGTCGCTGCCCCACGCGCCCTGCTTGTTGGTGAGGATGTTGGTGATCCTGTTGATCAGCAGCCTGGCCTGCGTGTGGTCCCGGTGCTTGGCCGCCATTATCAGCTGGTCGCACTGCCGGTCCTCGTCCCGCTGCTGCGACGTGTGCACCGCGTTCGAAGACTGGAAAAAAAAAATTGACAATGTTTTAACAAAACAAAACTCGTCTACCTTGGAGCCAGTGGACCAAGTATTTAAAATCTGGGAAGGTATTTGCGTCCATATAGAGAAGGCATGAAAACCCCGTTTTCGAAAACCAACGGACGCAAATTTGCTTTCACAGTTTTTGAAACCTCTTGTCGCGTTTGGATTAAAGTTTGTTAATTACTTGGTTATTTCATGCTATTAAAAACTAAATTGAGTTATGCCAAACCATATATTGATCTAATAAACCTAATTGCAGTAAAGTAATTTTATTTATATCTTGTTTGACTAATTTTCTTTATTAACTCATTAAAACAATTCATGTCTTTGATCTTAGTAGAGGAATAAAACTTTTTATGAACGAATTATTTTTTAGAAACAGTTTTATTTTTAACAACAATAATGACGAACTTGGAATTGAGCGTGTAGCTTTACATCTTCAGCTTTCTGTTTGCTCAGTATAAATTCCGCTTCATTTGCAACTCGAACCAAATGCTCTTTCATGGCGTGACACAAAATTCTGTTTGTTATATTGATTAGTAAAATTTTACTAACTAAAAACATATTTTAAAATTTTTTGGTTTATGTTTGTTACCTTAACTGTTTGAAATAGCGTTTAAATTTATATAATTGGTTTAAAAAAGTTTTTAGTTTTCACTACCATAAAGCATTTTGATTTAAAATATACATAAAACAGTCGATTATTTTATCTACTTCAGTGCTTCTGAAATGGGGTTCCGCGGAACCCTTGGGTTCCGCGACGCCTCTCAGGGGTTCCGCGAAGCCTTTCGAAATTAAAAAAATAAATTTGAAAGAAAACAAAAACATAAATCATAAAACTTCAAAAAAAAATGGAACACATAAAATTGAAAACATATATAACTATAGCATTCATTGATCTGCTTAATGTGTAATTAGCGTCAGGACTTTAATGGGTATTCATTATTTATAGGTGTCCTAGTTGCGCAAATTTTTGCAAATTCTTTAATTTCTTTTTTTTGTTAAGTAATGAAATTACTGGTATTATCACTAAAGCAAACAATGTAGGAGCAATCAAAACAAATTCTAAATGTTTACACAATAAAACTAAATAAAAAATCTTTATCAGAAACTTATTTCTGGTATATTATACTGTTTCAAATGCTGTAAAAATGTTTTAAAAGATGTCTATTAGATTGATTTAAATATAAATATGTATGAAAGCTTATTTTTCACTTAAAATATGCTACTGTAATTTAAAAAAATCTAGCCAGGCATATAAAACTTTAACAGAAATTGAATTTGAAATAGTTTTTTAGACTTACTCTTATTTATACTATTATTTTTAAAAGTTGTGGCCAGGCCTTTAAAATTTTGGACCGTACATTTTTCAAAGTCAATCTTCTTGGAAATTTAAAAATGTGTTAATGAACTTTTACGTTGTTTTAAGGTTTACTTTTTCTTCCTTGGTCAAAACTAACTTTTAAAAATTCGATATTTTAAGTTTTATAATCAGTATCAGAAGTATTCTTATTTTGAAATAACCAAATGGAATGTTTTACTTTTTTCAGACTTTATTTTACATACTATTTTAGCATGGATAGATTTTTAAAAAGAAAGTATGACGATAGTGAAGATGTTGGTTGTAGTTCATCTAAAGGTAAAACTAGAAAGTTTAATGATGAGTATCTGCAGTATGGTTTTGTGGTGATTGAAAGTGGAGGAGAACAGAAAGGTGTTGAGGTTGGTTGTAACAAAGTGTTGGCAAATTTATTATTAGCACCAGCAAAATTCAGAAGGCACCTAGATACATTCCATAAAGACAGTAAGTCTAAAAAGTAAGACTATTTTAAAAAGAAGAAAAAGGTGAGCAATGGTAATTTTGCGATGTTTCACCGGTTTAATGAGGTCCATGAAAAATGCATAGAATTCAACTTCTCTGACGAAATATATAACCACCTTGATCTTTTGTCTATAAAGTTTCAATATTATTTTCCTGAAGATGTTCGCATCGGAATATTATGGATTTTGAATCCTTTTATGTGTGGTATTGCTTCAGAAGAAGTGAATATTCCTGCAGATACAGAAAACGAATTGCTGCAACTATTTGAAGAAAGCAATTTAAAATTGAGTTTCAAAGGGAAGGAGCTTTTAGATTTTTGGATATGAGTACCCCGTATTAGCAAAACGTGCAGTAAAATTTATTTTACCATTCACCACAACTTATCTTTCCGAGTCCGGCTTTTCGCATGTAACAAAAATTTATACCAAGCAAAGGAACTGTATGCTGACTCCAACCTTATTTGCCTGTCTCCGTCTCAGTCTATCCAAAATCCAGTCGCGCATTGACGTGCTTGTTGCTAAGAGACAAGTTCAAGTTTCGCACTAAATATTTTTTATTTATTTTTCGTTAGGTATCTTACCCGTTTATTACAGTAATCTGTGAATTCGATTAGGTTCATGTTTATTTCGTTATTGTTTGTAGCTCTCATTTTTTTTTTGTTATGCGAGGAAAGATTTTTATGACGTTGCGATTAATCATGTTTGTTTTCGTTTATTTACTATAGAATTATAAAATACCTATTGCCTCTGGCACACTTTGAGTTTGACTCGACTTTATACTATTACAATTGGTATGAATTCTAACAATGATATAGTTTTGCTAAAAAATTCATTTTTCACTGAAATTCTTTTGTTTTTTGCAGGAAATTTTATATTAAACACTTTGTGTAAAATTAAATTAGGGGTTCCGCGGAAAAGTTGAACTTTGGAAAAGGGTTCCGCCACTAGAAAAAGGTTCAGAAGCACTGATCTACTTGATGCCTTGAATAAAAATCACAAACGAACCTTGACTGTTTTCCGGACAGATTCGAGTATTATATTCGATATAAAAATGTTTAATCTAAAATACCAATTGAAAACGATTTTTGAAAAAATTATTGCAGGAATGAAGAATTTTACTTGCACAAAAATTAATAATTTTAAGAATCAAAAAAATATTTACCTTCCCTCGTTGATAAGTTCAATGAACGCAAGCCCGGCATTTTTCTGAATGGAATTTTGCCATTCTTGCGAGCAGAGAAGCATGACGATTTCCACTATGGAGTTGTGCGACTTCATACAGGTCAAACCTTTTAAATGTGGAATTAAAATTAGGGAAACAAATCGAGGAAAACTTTTCACCAAGCTAAAGAATTTAAAGTAGTAGTACGAAGCACTATACTAAATACATTAGTATTGAACATCACATTATTTTAAATAAGACTATGATTGTGATTTTTTTTTGATTAGTTATATTTTTTATTTGGACTACAAACTTTATTTTTCCTTAAAAGTTTAAAACTACACAAACACTTCCAAGCAAAGGTTCGGATTACATTTTTAATTACATTTCAAAAAAAAAAAAAAACTTTTTATAGTTCATTGTATCTACAATAGAGAAGTATATATTTCTAAATATGTAAACTAGCTTAATGAAAGTATAATTACCTTCGACGAGCAAGTCTTGACCCTGACTACCGACGAGAGTTTTGCTGAGGTAAGAAGAAAAGTCAACAAAAATATCTCGAATCAGCGATGAGAGATGGTTCATCGATCTTTCCAATTCCAAGCTCACATCTTGATCTGATTGAAAATTTATTTTTTGTTTACATTGTAAAGGTTATCAACGGTATAGTTGACAGTTGAAGCCATTTTATTAAGCAAATCTAAACACTCAACAAGCTCTATGTATTTACAAAATTGTATTATTAAAATAAGTCTTGTGTTTTTATAGTCAATTTAAGTATTTGAAAACTATAGTTTGATTTGTTTGTTTATTTTGATTTTAATGAAATTTATGAGCAACAAATATAAAACTTACGTTTTAACAATTTACTATAAAACCCAATTAATTGCTCTATAAAACATATACAATTCAATTCGGATATTTATACTTTATTTTATTATAGTTTTTTTTTACAAAAGTCAAAAATAGTTTTTTATAGCTTTCTTAAAACTATTAAAAACTAATCTATTGAACACAAATGTTGCTGAAACTTTTAATATTATTGAAGATTTAATAGTTATAGCATCACTATGCGGATATATTTTCTTTTTTATAAAGTCTGAAATACTTACATATGTTGTTTATAGAACTTGTAATTATTTGCTTTGGAAGCTGAGGATCTTTTTGTGGCTCAAATATTGTCTCATTGTTGGTTACTGTTCAAAAGAAAATATATAATTAAGTGAGTGTGTAATATGTAGTCATAAAACAGACATATAAACTGTAAACTTTTTTATACAACTTCAATAAGTTGTTAAGTTTTCATAAGAAAAAAAACTAGTAAAGATATTTAGACCTATTAAAATAACATGAATATAGACTTATAATTTAAACGAACATTCGTAGTTTTATTTGTTAAGTTTAAAACACTAATTTTAAAACAGCTAAAACAATTTAAAATTAATAGGCCGAAAACTTTTAAAACAAAACACATTTAAAATCAGTACTTAATAACAAAACAAAATTACTAGTGTTGGCGTTTTTCGGAGCAACAATCACGCTACGGTCAAAACTGTGGAAATTTGATTCGATGGATTTGACCTGAAAAAACATAAAATTTGAAAAAAAGCTCTGTTCTTATTAGTAAACTAAACAGAAAAAAATCAACAGGTTAAAAACATTAGAATACAACTATCATACATTCGACTGAAAGGAAATGTTGTCTTTCGCATTTGAAAGTTTATGTGGGTCTGCACTTTTGGAGCCTTGACTTGTAGGAGACTTTGTCAAATTTTTTAGTATATCCTGAAAAAGTTTAAAATATTCGAATTAAAAATACAAGGTTTTTATTTCTTAAAACTACCTTCACATTAGATATATTGAACTTTTCTTGAGCCTCTTTTTCCTCGTTTTTTTCTAATGCTTCTTCTGAAATTTGAAAGTTAAAACTTTTAAAAACACGTTTTTATAATTTTTATAATAAACTCATCTAAAAGAAAAAAGAAACATTTAAAAAAAAATATATTGATTGCTTATAATTTGAAAGATCTGATATTTATTATATTTTGCAAACACCTAAGCCTTACAAACAAATAATATATTAATGTTTTAAAACCTTTAAAGGTTTTTTCTTTGATGGTTGACTTATTTTCATCTGAAACTTTCAATGGCTCTGTAAAAAGATAGTGTCATAACAAAAATAAAAGAAGATACATAGAGTTTTAAAAAGAATGGCTTTACCTAAATACGCTTACTCTTTTAATCACGTTTTTATAAACTTTTAAAAACTTATCAACTTAAAAAAAACCTTAAATAAAATTAAAAAAATTAATAAAATTAAACTGAGGTCTAATGGTTAAAGAATAAACTTAAAATTTATAGTATATAAATCTTTCGTAATTTCACAAACAAAATACTATTATGATATAAATTATATTAATAAAATTAGGTATAAGATATTTTCGCAGACTTTTATAAATTAAAAAATTGACCATGTGATATTTTTTTGTTTTTTTCTTAGTATTTTAATTATGCTTTTTTGTTCAATTTTATATAACTTACAGTCTATTTTCAATAGACTTTTAACTAAGAAAACTAAGTTATTTTCTATGTCATGCTTATTTCAAAAAACTATTGTTTTGGAATATATAATTGGAAATTAATAGTTTTGGAAACGTTTGAGTATTTTAGTTATAAAAGTTTGAGTTTTTTCAGTTTGTACCTTGTATAAGTTTTATGTTTATTTTAACACTGTAATTTGTTTTTCTTTTTATGTTAATGTCTTTCAGTTTAAGTGGCTTGGGTTTTAATGCCTAGGTCCTTTGTTTGACAATAAACTTCAATAAGAATAATAATAATAATAAATATATTTCAAAAAAAAATGCTTAACTTTTTTTTTTGTCTTTTTAATAAAGAACATAAAAAAATAAATCTTTAAAAATAAGTAAGTTTATGAAAAAACAAAAATAAAAGGAAGAGTTATAAATCTCAAAGATGAGAAAATTTGTAAAGATTAGTTAAAGGAAAAAAAAATCTAGATATGCGTATTAACAGAAAAAATTGTCTTTGTTTTTTAGATATATTAGCGTTGAATTTCAACTTACTATGTTTCAACTAAAATTTTCTATACAACAATTTTAAAAGTTAATACTCTATATTTCGGTGATTAGTAATTGTTCGAAGCACATAAAATTATAAAAAATAAAAAAAAAGTATCATAAAAACAGTTAAAAGCCCACCTTTTGATGCTTTTGAATCCTTATTATTGGGGTCATCGGCGTCAAAAGGATCAAGTATATCTCGGTATTTGGAAACCATCAGCACACTGACAAAGTAAACGACTGCAACACCCAGGAATTGCGCTTGTTTCGCGTCCTCCTGTTTGTTTAACAAAAATAGATCAAATTTTGTTTTTTAATTTTATAAGCTTCCGATGCAGTAGATGTAAAGTTAAACAATGTAAGTAACTAAATTTATTACTCATTGATTTAATGAACCAATTGTAAACAATAACATTTTTCATTCAAAAAGTTAATCTGTAAACTATTCACAAGGCTTAATATACATTTTCCTTAACTAAATCTAATACCTATTGTGTAAGAACAACATAAAAAATCATTTAATTTTCGTATTTGATTTTTGTGAGTTAAGTGCAGTATACGCATTTACGTTACAACGTGCGTCAGAAAAGGCGCGTAAAAAATAACTGACGTAAAGTTTTTCTAAATAAAGAAACAAATTTTTCGAAAGTTCATTCTTTAGCTAGATTATTTACTTCTGAATCAGATAAAAGAAGAATGTCTTGCTGCAATTAAAAAAATTGTTTCTTTTTCTTAGTCGGCCATTAAAGTTTTACAATGGTTGACTAGTAAAAACATTCACAAATTTCAGGTTAAAAATGTAAATAACATCAGATCCATTTGATAAAATCGCTCATTAAGTTTTAACTTAACTTGATATTCTTTTAAGTTAGCGTACATTAGAAGGTTATCTGATCTAAAAGCCTAATAGTATTTATTAAGGTGTTAAGAAAAAGTTAATCGATTTTTTTGATTGTTGTTAAAGAAAAGACAAAGAAATTTTGGTAAGCAAGTTATTTATTTTTGATTAGTTATTATATTAACTTAAGTTTATAGACTTATTATCAAAATTTAATACAGCTATTTTCCAAATTTAAACAAATAAATACTAGAATAATTTTTCAAAGCTTAGATAATAAACACGTTTTTAAAAATAATGAACAAATAATAGTAAATTAAAATAACGACACACAATAAATGACATTGTTTAGTGACACAAATAAAAAATAAGGTACCAAATTAAATACGAACTGTTGAAATTTACAGATTATTCTGATAAAATATATATTCCTTTCAACCATATTTTCCAGTTAAATTAATTACTTATTTAAACTTAAAATGTACGAATTTTAAAAAGCATATCCTAATTTACTATCGAACAAGTGTCATGAATGCACAAACTTTGCTTTAATAAAATATATACTTCTTAACTTTGTAAACACCAAAAGATTGGTTGTAAAAGAATACTCTAAAGAAAGTTATCTGAATCAAAAAAGCAAAAAATTATGAAAATAAATTTAACATAAAGTTACATAAACATAATTTATTTATATGAGGTAATATCGAAAACTAAACAATGTTTTACAACATAATTTTTAAAGCAGCTAGTGTGCTTAATAATTCTCAATAAAAATTGGTATATTACATTTATGAATTATGTTAACTCTAAAAATATACATAATTTTAGACTAAACAACCATTGATACGGTTAAGTATTATAGGTAGCTGTATTACATTTTTATCATGCTTTGTGTCAAAACTAAATGAAATATACAATGCAAAATTGACTTTAAAAATCTATAAAATAGTATACTCAATTGGAGTAGAAAAACATAAATATGCAATAATTAAAAGAGATGCACTGTATTAAAAGCTAAAAACTAAAGTTACGAGTTTAAATTTCTGTAAAAAATATAACACTACAGTATTTTTGTTATTTTAAAAAATCTCTTATTTAAGTTCATTTACACAAGACTGTAGACGAAACGAAAAATTATACCTTTAGGAAACAATTATCTGTATAAAATTGCATGCAAAAAGTTTATTAGTATCTAAATACTCAAGATCAACAAATTTATAACTATAGATTTTTGTTTTTATTCTGTATGTACTTTCACAATGTCATATTTTACAACTTAAAAATTGGTAAAATTTAGTTTTTTTTTTTTTTAAATTGGGAAACATATTATAAAGTATCTAATTTTTCAAACCATATGTTTTTTAAAGATTTCAAAAGTTATTCTTATACCGAAATGTAAATATTTTAACACACAGTTTAAAAATAGACGAAGTAATATTAATCTGATGTTTAAATGATAAAATCCTTCAAAAGAAAAATTATAAGATTAAAAAGTGTCATTAGTTTTGTACCATAATTATTAGGTTAAAGCAGCAACTTTAGAAACTGAAAAAACATTAAATATATATTAGTTAATATATTAATTAAAATTGTCTCATAATAAAGACAAAAAAGTCTCATAGAAATAAACATAAAAATTGTAGATGAAAAATCGCATAATCATATGATATGTGGAATTAAGTACTAGTCAAACAAACTCAGCAATAAACTGCGTATTAAGAAGAAGTTGTTAGTAAGCCACCTAATATAATTAAATAATTACTTTTTGTCTAAGCCGACTCTGCTCGCTTGCTTCGCCATTCTTTTCTTCTATATTTCTCAGTCTCTATTGTATTGGTTTCATTTTTATCATAAAACAAGAGAAAGGAAACATTCACATTATATTTTAAAATCTTAATTCAAACCAACGGAAAGGCCTTTATTGAATATTTGCAAACTTCAAAAATAAACAAATTTTAAGAATTTTTAAGCTACTTTTATACATATAAACTTAAGATTTTAAACTGCAAAAGCGGTAAAAGGGTATAAACTTTTACTAGGTATTCATAAAATACTAAATTACCTGTTAACTTTTACCTTAAGATAATAACTTGATTGGTATTGTTTAGTTTTGTTTATATAACAATATTTTAACTAATCTTTTAAGTGACAATCATTTTCCATGATTTTTAAATGTAATTTTTCTGAATTTTATTTTTATAAGCAATGACGAGCTTTTTGAGCGAAAATTTGCTTGCAGAATAAACCTCATGAAAAAATGTTATACTTTCGATAATTGTATTTATTAAGTTAACTTCATCAGATATGCTGACTCCAAATATTATTTCTAAATATATAATTTATATCTTTCTTTGATCTATAGCTCAAAATGTCTTGAAATTATTAACTTACTATGGTTCTCAATGTTTGGTCAACCAGGTCTTTTTATTGTGCAACAAATCAAAGGTTTGTCAACTAAGTTAAATTTTAAACTTACACTTTTAACTTTAAAAACCACAACCCTAATTAAATATATTTGGTAACACAATCAACTAATTTTAACTAATAGTAATCAAAAAAAACCATGCATCAACCATGTAAAGCTAGAAACTAAAGATATTAACGGTTCAATCCTAAAACTTATTTAAATCTACATTTATTTCTGTCACACCAAGACACCGTGCCAAGGACAACAGCACAACATAGTCATGCAAGCTTTTAATATAATCTTTTTTGCTTTCCAATAATGAAGAAAAACTGTCGCGAACACGTTTAAAACTCAATAATCTACAAAAAAAAAAAATTCTGCTTTACGAAAGGATCACGACGAACCGAGATATTTTCAATTTACCAACACTACTTCAACATCAAACGAAACCAACGATGTCTCTGTAGTAGATGATGTTGCGGAGGCGGTGAACGTCGAGTTCCTGCAGCAACAGCGACGCGTCGAGCACGGGAGTGGCCTCCTTGCTCATCATCGAAACCAGGTCTTCCGCCTCCTTCCAAGCGGATTTCACTTCACCCTGCTTGCTCATAGGGTGGCTCGCCTGTTCAATGTCTTGTTGTTAATGGGTGACAAAAATAAAATTTGTAGTAAACTGTTTTTACATAATTAACGGCAACAATATATGTTAATATATCCAATGATACCTTCACTTAAATCTGAAGGAAAATTCTGGTTAAAAAAAATAATATATTTCCAGATAGCAGATTAGTATAAGAAACTTAGCAAAACTTAATAAAAATAATATTAATAAAATAAACAAACAGTTTCTGAATTGAGTTTTATGTTTTCAAAAATTTTTTTTTTTTTGTTTAAAAGCAATTTAAATATTGCGGAAAATCAATTAAAGAGTTACACGGTTTAGAAAGTCATTTTTGTTATAAAAAGCGGGGAAGAAACATGACTGACATGGTAGCTATCAGGCTGATTGTAAGCCATATACGAGGAAGTGGTGTTTAGAGGTTCGGCTTGTCTGCAAACATATCGGTTCTCCAGGCAGTTCCTCACCGCGCACAAACACACTGTTAATTTTGTTGGTTAAACTTATTACTGTGAACAAACATAAGTAGAATGTTACTAACTATACCACAAAAAACTTGTTCTCAGTAATAAAATAACACAACTATTTATTTTCATTTAAAACTTTGCATTTTACGTTTTCATAGTTATAAGTTTTGTATTTATTTTTTAATCAACTTTTTACAATTTTTACACAATCATACATATATAACTTTCATTTATTTATAAAAATTTTAAATCACTGCACAAATTAATTACCGCTTCTCAGCGATTGTCGCAAAACCCCGCCGGAAGAAATGTTCTTTTCGTTTTCAATTTCGGACAGGCTTACGTTTGAGGAAAAAGTCATGATTTCCATCAATTTGACGAGCCTGTTCATTATCTGCCACGCTTCCACTAAGGACAAGCCCTGAGATGGTTCGATTGAGTCCAGCTCGTACTGAGAAAATAGTATATTTTTCATTTGATTAAAAAAATGTTATAGTTATTTATTTTGGTGGAATGTTTGAAAGCAATGGTTTATGTGCGTTATCAAATTTATTTTATCTAACTTTTACTTTAATTATTCTTTAAAATTTTTTATTTTTTATACTAACTATTCAATAAAAAGTGATATTTTAAGTATTATATTGCTGCAAAATAAGTAACAACTTATCAAAACTTTTTCCAGTCACTCTTATACAAAATATTTTTAAACGCATTACAAAATTTAACATTTTAATTTAACACTTTTTTTCAATTTAATTTACTTCTTCTTTAGACTTAGTTCATGTACAAACAAACTAACAGTGGGACTGGTGGCAGATGACAGGATGGGCAGTATGCCGCCGCAAGCGAGCACTATGTTGTCCATCATCTGGCTTATTAGGTGCAGGGTGTTGTGAACGTACACTATGTTGTCGTTGGATCCCACTATTTCACTCAGGTGCTCCTCCGTGCTACTGTGTTTCATTTATGGCATCAAAAAAATTTAAGATGATTTACTTGATTGAACTTAAGAACAAACCATAAAAAACTATGTGTACTTCTGTCATTTTAAATTTTTTATTATTAAATTAATATTTAATTTAATTAGTATAATTTTAATTGTTTAGTTTAATTTAACTTACAGTAATAAAACCAATCATTTAAAATTCACTTTTCTTCACTGGTATACTTAAAAGTTTTTCCATTAAAAGTAATAACAATACAAAAAAAATCAATTAGCAAATGGGAAGAAACACTAACGACTTCCACTTTTCGACATCGTCTTCGATGCATTTGAACAAGTCGTCCATTATTTTTAGATGAACTTGGTTCCATTTGAACTCAGGAATTCGGAACGGCAAGAACCGAGGTCCAGGGCTAAACTGCTGCGGCTCCGGAGACTTGGTTTTATTTTCTTCATCACTTTTTGGTTCCTGAGAATTGGAAAGAATTTATTTATATATGTTTATCTTTTTTTCAACAGATTTATAATTTATTTATAAATAAAAAAATATACTTAAAAAACCTGTTAGATATGAAAAACCTAACGTTATTTTTATATGACAAACATATATGCTTTGACTATATTTTTAACTTGATTTACAAAATCTTAAGTAAAAGATACTTAAAATTATTTATACATGTGTTTATTATTACAATGTTTTTAAAGCTTGTTTATTGATATAAAAGTTCAAGTACATACAACTAAAAAGTTTAACCTCGTTTGGTGTTCCAGATACTTTGTCTTCCGAAATATTTTCTTTGTTTACAGTACCCTTTTCACGATTAGCAACTTGATCTTCATCTATATTATTATCCGATACTTTCTCTTTTTCGTCCTTTTCCAAACTAGCAGTATTGTGAACAGACTCTTCGTTTTCAAGCAATACTTTTTCATTCACTTCTGTTTCGATCACGTCACCATTGTCTGAACTTGGTTTTCCACCATTAATGCTGACATCATTATTTTCTTCTAAATTTGCGTCATCAGCCTTTTGACCATCATTTGAGGAATTTTTGTCTTCAATGTCGCCGTTTTGTGAAGTAGTAGTTATTTTGTCCTCTGAAACAATTTCCTTTGCCTCACTGTTTATTTCTTGACTGTCTAAAACGTCTTCATTTAAATCAATATCTTTTATTTTGTTTGTCAGTTGATCAACTTTACTGCTATTTTCTTCGTTTTCTAAATCATTAAGTATACTTATATTTTTTTTGTTTTCTACATTTGTACCATCTGAAGATTCGTCATTCAATTCAATATTTTTCATTTCGTTTGCTAATTGCTCATTTTCGTCTATGCTGTTATCGTTTTCTAAATCTTTATTTACGTTGATTTTATCTTTTGTTTCTACTTTTTGATCATCTGAAACTTCCTCACTTGATTTTACACCTTCTATTGCGTCAGTCAATTGTTCAGATTCGCTTTTACTTTCTTCATTATTTAAATCACTACCTTTATCAATTATTTCTATTTCTTGACTTTCTGAAAGTTCTTTATGTTGTCTAAGATCTTCTAATACGGTTTTCAGACGTTCAACTTCATCGTTATTGTTTGCAATTTGTGAATCACTACTTTTATCACCGTTAGCTGTCGACAGAGAGCTGCTTTTTTCCTCTGCATATTTCAACTTGGCGTTTTTCACATACTCGCGGTGTTCTTCAAGCGAGATCTAAACGATCAGATTTAAAATTATTGATTTTTCTAATGAGTTCAACGCACAGATAAAGTTGGATAAATTATGCATCCAACTATAAACGCAATTGACAAGTTGCGTTATTAAAGCAAACAAAGCGCAAATTTTTTAATTAAAATATTCTGTCTAAATCAAAAAATATATTAAAAAAAATCCACAAAAAAAGTATATAATCAAACTAAATAACAAAATTATCTTAATTAAACAAATTAATTAAATAAAGTTTTCGTAAAAATCAAATGAGAATTTACCTTGAAAATTATAAACAAGTTGAAAAAAACCGACCTTGGAATGAACAATTGCCAGCGTGTCAACCCAGACCCTCCATCCGCCCCATTCAACTTTGACGGCGTGGAAAAGGAGCATTTCCAGCAGACTGAAGACAAGCTGCTGGATCTTTTCCTGCTCTTTCGTCTTCGGCCGCAAGTAACCCATGTCCAATAACCTTTTAAATTTAATTATTAAACAGCTATGTAATAAAAACCTTACACACGCTTTAGTTTAGGTCTGTAAGAAACATTGATAAATTTACAAAAACGAATTTTGAAAATATTACTAAAATACATTTACTTTGTTATTTAAAATATTCAAAACGCTAATAGTTTATAAGAAAACGTTGAAAAATTCATTTGTGATTTATAAAAAATCACATTCATTTAAACTTGGTATAAGCACTACACTTACTAGTCCAAACTATTTCTAAAACAATAGTTAAACTTATCAATAATCTTACAACTTCATTTTGTAATAAAAGCCACCAACCAATCCTGCCACACAGACTGCTGCAGCAAAACTCTTCTGTTTTCTTTGGACGACTCGAACAACTTGACGAGGTCGTTGAGAAAGACGATTTTCAACTTCATTACATCCGGGTCGTCTTCAACATCTTCTTCGTCATCGGAAGGTTTTTTGCTGTTGAAGTGGCGTATCAGGTTGGCGACCACTTTCATTATTGCTGTTTTATTTATTTTGATTATTTATAAATGCTTTTTTTTTGTTTAGTTTTAATTATCAAACGTTAAGTTTGACATAAAAAACAACTTTCTAAAACAAAATAACAATAAACACTGCAAAAATTAGCAAGCAATAAAAAACGCGTATGCTATGAAATTCAAAAACAAAAGCAAACTCAAACACAGTTTTACTGCAGAACAACATAAATAAACTAATAACATGCTATAGTTTCTAATCAAATTCGAACCAGGGTTGTTTTTCCAGGTTTTTTTTCCAAAATATTTTCAAATTCCAGGTTTTCAGGCAACCCTGTTAAAGAATAACTCCTTTTTGAATTAAGTGAATTTAATAACAATGTAAGATATCTGAAACAAAACAATTATAAACATATAAACTAAAATGAACTAAAGCTTAATAATTCTACATCAACTTCAGCTCATTTAAGGAAAAATAAACTTAAGGTAAAACAAGTCTCAAATGAGGGAATCTAGATAAGTAACAAAAAGCATTTATCAAAAATTATCTGATAAATGATGATTAATAAATCTAGAAAAGTAAATTTAATCAAAATAAAACTAACAAAATTCAATTGCCTTTTACCAAAGAAAATGCTTCAAAAAAAAGTATATTTTTCTTCAAAACAAATAAATAATATAACTGTAATACAACAAAAAAATATTACAATTAAATCCTACACAACTAAATATCACCAATTTGGACCTGGGGAATTAAAGTCTTTTAATCTACGCAAAGCAAGTGGTACTTTATTTTTTATGAAAACCATAGGAGCAGTAGTGTGCTCTTCCTCAACATTCTTATAATCCCCATCAGCTTCATTTGTCTCATCACTTCTGGCATCATTCGAATTATCTGAAAACAATGAAGGCGAATTAGGAGATTGATCACTTACATTGTCCTCTTGTGAGCTAGGTTGATCTCGACGCCAACCATAGAATGTCTTTGAATCAGTACTCGTTGAGATTGGGTTGTACGAAAACCTTCTATTCCTTCGCGTCAATCTCCGTGAGCCATCAATACTCACCACAAATTGATCATGTGGAAGCCCATGTCCCATTTACGAGGATGGTTGCCGCTCTGGTTCAGCAGTAGACACCTACTGCCAACGTACAAAGGTCGCAACTTTCTAGCTTTGTGGTTGATAGCTTCTGCATTTTTGACGAATTTTGTACGCAGTGGCTCTTTTTTTTAGTTTCCATGCTTCTCTTCATACAGGTCGCACCGCAGGATTAGAAAGTTTATCCAGCTTGTTTAAAAAGACAAAACCATCTCGCAGCTGTCTTCCATATATAATTTCAGCTTGGGATACTTTACAGTCGCTGTTAGGGGTGTTCCTCAACTGAATCATCGTACTTGAAAATCTATCGCTATCTAGGCTACCTGATTCAGTAACATTGGACCTTAGGAGTCTTTTTGCTTGCTTTACAGCGACTTTTGCTCTTCCATTTGACCTTGGATAGTATGCTGAAGCTACTTGATGTGTAACATCCGAGGTTTTAAGAAATTCCTTTGTTTAACTAGACGAAAATTCTGGTCCACCATCACTTGATATCTCTTCAGGTACTCCAAATCTAGAAAATAAGTCACGTAGGCACTTAATCAAATCACACGAACCTGCTTGAGATGTTCCGCTGGGTGTTGAAAATATTTTTGTCCAACCTGACAATCTGTCGCATACTACTAGAAAGTTGTTTCCAGCAAAATGGAAAAAATCTGCAAATAACTTCTCGAATGGACTTGTAAGAGGATCAGACAACTAAAGCAGGTTGAAGCGGATCTCATCAGGGATGAGAAGTTAGGTGTTTTGGAACATGTCCCATTTGGTGAACCTGTACTCTGGTGTCATCGTGTGGTTGTCACAAGAAAATAAGATGGGTCACCTAGAAGAGCTGTAGATCTCTCACCTCTTAACAAGTATTGCAAGAGAGAGACACGTGCTTCAGAAACTCCGTTTAAGTTGGTACACTGAATTCCAAAAAGAAGATTCAAGACTGTAACAGATGCTTGGAAAGCGTATCATGGAGTTCCTTTAAGAGAAAGTGATAGGCATCTCACAACATTTATCACTCCGTTTGGTAGGTTTCGTTATACTAAAGCACCTCAAGGCTTTGTTTCGTCTGGTGATGGTTACAATCGTCGTTTTTCAACTATCTTATCTGATTTTGATAGAAAGGAAAGGTGTGTAGATGATACTGTGTTTTATGATTCCGAATAAGAGTGTCACTGGTGGAGAACAATAGACTTTTTAGCCAAAATTTGAAAAAACAGGCATAATCCTTAATCCAAAGAAGTTGCAATTCTGTCAAAAGTCAGTTGATTTTGCAGGTTTCAGAATTTCAAATGAAGGCATAGAACCTTTACCAAAGTACTTGGACTCAATTTGGAACTTCCAAACCCCAAAGTCTGCCACAGATATACGGAGCTGGTTTAGCCTAATTAATCAAGTATCCAATTATGCAAAACTTCGTAAAGTTATGGCATATTTTAGAGACTTTCTTAGCCCAAAACACAAATTCATTTGGACAGAAAGTTTGAACCAAGTATTTATTGAGTCAAAACAAATGATTGTTGGTGCACAATTTTTTTATTTTGGAAAGTTGACATGTCTAAGACCTGACTGGTCGAAGCAAGGCTTAGTCTACATTCTCATGCAGAAACACTGCAATTTCAATAGCTGATTACCAGACTGCTGCACCACTGGCTGGAAGGTGACACTTGCAGGTTCAAGGTTTTTAATTGGAGCAGAAAATAGTTATACTGCCATTGAAGGAGAGTCGCTTGCCATTGCTTGGTCGTTAGAGCAGACAAAGTATTTTACTATGGGCTGCAAAGATCTTGTGGTTTTTACGAACCATGAGCCACTAATAAAGATATTTGGTGATCGTGCTTTAAACGAAATTCAGAACACACGGATATTTAGACTGAAACAGCGCACACTACCATGGCTTTTTGAAGTACAGTACATGCCTGGTAAAACTAATTTAGCTGCAGACGCTGCATCACGTTATCCTACCTTGTCAAGTGAAATGAATTCGCATGATCTTGATTTGACTAATGAATCACTTCTTATTGCTTCATTAAGTAATGAAATACGCCGTTTTATCGTAACCACTTGGAAAGAAACGTTATATGACAAATTACCTTCAAAAGTTTTTAGTTGTATCGAAGAAGGTCGAAGTTTAAAACATGATGAACCCTTGTCAGCGTATTTTAGATACGATGGTGCTTTGTACGTGAGTGATTGAGTTATACTTTACAAAGACAAAGTAGTGGTGTCTTTAAGTTTACGACCTCGTATTCTCAATAAGTTACATTCAGTGCACTAAGGTGTGACACCAATGCATGCGCGTACCCAACAGATTGTCTTCTGGCCTGAGATTACACAGGACATTGAATCAATTCGAGAAAAAAGTCAAAGCTTCAACCAAAACTTTCCTTCTCAACCATCGTTACCACAAGAGTTATCTGATCCTCCTACAAGTCCTTTCGAGAAGATATTTGCAGATTTTTCAAGTTTGCTGGAAACAACTTTCTAGTGGTAGGCGACAGATTGTCAAGTTGGACAGAAAGATTTTCAACACCTAGCGGAACATCTCAAGCAGGTTCGTGTGGTTTGATTAAGTGCCGACGTAACTTATTTTCTAGATTTGGAGTACCTGAAGAGATATCAAGTGATGGTGGACCAAAATTTTCGTCTAGTTAAACAAAGGAATTTCTTAAAACCTGGGATGTTACACATCGAGTAGCTTCAGCATACTATCCAAGAGCAGAAGTCGCTGTTAAGCAAGCAAAAAAACTCCTAAGGTCCAATGTTACTGTATCAGGTAGCCTAGATAGCGATAGATAGTTTTGTTTGTACAAGATATTTTACATGAAGAGTAACTCCTTGTTGAATTGAGTGAATTTAATAACAATGTAAGATATCTGAAACAAAAAAAAAATGTAAACTAAAATGAGCTAAAGCTTAATAATTCTACACCTTTAAGCAACATAAAACTTATCAAATATTTAAAACG
This sequence comes from Thalia democratica, assembly GCF_965202585.1. NCBI lineage: Eukaryota > Metazoa > Chordata > Thaliacea > Salpida > Salpidae > Thalia > Thalia democratica. The sequence continues at coordinate 19,534,411 of NC_139173.1, read as the reverse complement.
AAATTCAAACCCGGGTTGTGAATGACGGTATGCATTCCCGGGTCGCTGTGCTGCTTGTGGACGACCTGCGTGCACGGCTTCTCGACCATGACTTCGTACAGGACGTTGTAGGTCGACATGTTCAGCACTTGGCTCTTGCCGTGCAGCAGCAACCGCTCGGTGATCAGCGAGAACAGTCCCTGCTCGTCCATCAGCTCCGACTTCCTCCTGCAATGTTTACAAAACTAAAGTACAACGACATTAGGCAATAAGAGTCAATGAAATGATGCATGCGGTGATTGTGTTTTATAATAATGTCAAGGACTTGCAAATTGTGAAAAAACTTCAGAAGATGTTTTTTTAAATACAATATATCTGAGTAATTACCGTGAGCTTGAATTACTTAACAAATAAAATGATAATCGTAAAAAATTAATTCAGACTTATTTCATAACTCATATATAGCAATTTTCATAAGATATTGACTTCTTGTACTTCTGCGCTCAATAAAACCAAAACAAATAAATCTAAAAAGACATACTTTGATGACAAGTTCTTGAAAAAGTAGGCGAGCAACTTCAACGACTGGATTCTGACGATCAAGTTATCCGAAGCCATCAGCTTGAATATGACGGCGACGCCCTGCTGGGATTCGAACCCGGGCGTCACCTGCTCACCGTGCTCCGAAATCATCGCCACCAGAAGTTGAATGACGTCTATAATGTTCTCGTCCTGCAAAAGAAAACAAGTTTAATTTTTTTTTTGTTTAATTTGTAAGACCGTCATACCATTAAGCTTAACCGAGTTTGAAAAGTAAAACATTAACAATAATAAAATATTACTATATACCAGAAACTCTAAACTTAGTTTAATTTGAATAGTTCTAAAGAAGTAGAATAATAATTAGAAAAAACAACTTTTCCAAGCAAATAATGTAGTTTTTCAATAAATCACAAGGCAGTCTCAAAAGTTAGATTTATAATTTATAAAGTGTGTCTACAAACCAAAGTATTTTGAAAAATATGCTATATATATTTGGCTAAAACATAATACTGGAAAAATCAGTTTATAAAATTATGCTGTGCTCTTGTTTTATCAATGGGTATTTTAATTTAATTAGCAAAACAAAAAAATTATGATTTAAAATAGATTTGTTGGATATATCTTACTTTTTCTGTCTAGCATTTTAAATTAAGGCTTAGTTATTCAAGGAAGAACATCTAAAACTCTAATTTATATTATTTTTACGACAGTTAACCTCATGCATGGTCAACAAGTATCCGCATATTGCTTTGATTTCGTCTTCGGAAACTGAAAGAGACTTTGTGATGATTTGTTTAATGAACAGCAAGATGAATGCTCGTAGTGACATCAGTTCATCTTTTGTAGGACGATTTCTCGTGTCTACTGTTGTTAAATATTTTGATTAATTATTTCAGTTTTATTTACAGCTATTATTCGTTAAAATAGTTTTTATACTACTTATTATATTATGTACTATTACAAGTACTGTCATATATTTATTCAGAAAATATAATTATAAGAACACATCAGTACTAAAGAAATCACTAGAAGTAATCATTTAAATTATTTTAATGTTTGTTGAATTTTGGCAAACGATCAGATAACTTTGTATCTATACTGATAAAATTTTACAGCACAAATATAAATAAGCATCATAAAAAAATACGTTGGAAACAAAAAATTATTGAACACTTTAACCTTGTTCACTCATTTTGTTATAAACAAAATTTCAAAACAAAAAAAGACAGTTTTTACCAGTTTTAACGAAATTTATCTGGTTATAATAATAAACTGAAGAAAAACTACATAAAAAATCAACTCCAAAACCATATAATGAATTAATTTTAGACATATCTTATTACCTTAAACCTTTTACTGTTTTTAACCATTTCACGTCATGATACAGAACAAACTCCAAACTAACTGGTCGACTTTGGTGAAATGCCGGACCTTGGCTGGGGATCTACCACCCAGTAGTAATACTTCAACGCGTGAACAAACAACAACACTGTCGAAACTCGTCTAATGCTGGTTTGAATGGCGGGAGACTGGACCAAGTCGGTTGCCAGGTAGGTGTACAGTTTATTTTGAACCTGTGAATAATTAAAATATAGATCCAACCAGTACAAAAACATACTGTAAATACTTATATTCATAGTTTGCGCTCATGTAAATTACATGCTAATTCACAAAATTAGACTATTTCAACATCAAAAACAACTGTTTCAAAAACTGATGTTGCTTTTTAACTGTTGACTTTTTAACTGTTTTAAAGTCAACAACCATGGTTGCCATAATTTGGATCTTTTGTTTGCGCTTATGTAAATTACATGCTAATTCACAAAACTGCTCTAAATTATGACAATTACCATTTTATTACAGCTAGTAATAAGTAACTAAAAATTGTAATATTAAAAATTATAATATTAAAAATTAAATCAGGCAGAAAATTTACAACTTTACTAACAGAAGGGCTGGTGTTAACCCACATATTGGGGTTAAAGAGGATGTAGTCGCAGAATTGCCGCATCAGAATCACGCTGTTCGCCGAGGATTGTTCCAAAAGCTTACCGATTCGTATCAAAGATTCCAAGCATTTCTCTGATATTGAAGTAAGAAGTTAGTACGAGATAATGCATTTCTAAGTATTATTGTAGTGACATTTGCAGTGTAAATGAAAATAAAAACATGTTGACAGATTAATAAACTAATATTTTAAATGGCAATTAATTTTTTTAAGCAATTAGAATTTCCTTTTTAAATAAAATGTACAAAAACACAGAAATTACAGAAAAGCTGAAAAATAAATAAATCTAAAACATATAAAATAAGCTAGATAAATGAGTCAATACGTGTTTATTTACTGAGAGCTTTGATAACAGAAATAAAAACTTTAAAGTGTTTAAACAAATAAAAGTCTAAGTTTAAGCGACTGTTGGTATACTTTTTTTCAAAAGTACTTAAAATTCTAGCCACAATCTAACTTTTATAGGTAAAAAGTAAGTAAATATAATACTAATTTGAAACTCATTAAAATTTTTGTTTAAAAAAAACTAAATTCTACATTAGACTACTTGTTAAAAAAATATTTTGCTTAAACTTGATTTAAAAATTTATGACAATTATATAAAAGAAATGTTCAGATGGATAAAAGTGTCTATTAAGAGTTTAAACTTAATTTATTGATATTTGACAATTTATATATTTATAAAAATAAATTTATTTTAGAACAAAGTAAAGATTAAATACTATTAAAGACAGCAACAAAAAATATTATCTATTTTCAAAACAAAAGTAATTCTAAATAAACACTTGATAACAAATTTGTGTATAGAACATTTAAATCCTGTTTGAAGCTTTTTCCAAGTAAATTATTAATTATTCATTTACAGCCAAAAACGGGTTAACATTTTTACTTTCGATTGAAAATTATAAAATCTGCATAACTCAAAACTATACAAAAAACTAATTGTTTTATATTCGTTATATACTAACACAGGATTCCATAATTTTTTTGAAAAAAAAGCACTTTTTAAAAACTAAATGCAACATTTATAAACCTGTTATGTGTGATTTGTCAGATTTTTCCAATATAGATCCAATTACCAGAAAACCCTTTCCATTTAATATTTGTTGCTGGGCTTTTACTGATCCTTGCAACAGTTGATACAGGAAATTCAGTAAAGTTGAACTAAAAAGTGAGTAAAATAACTATTCTAATTCTTAAAATGTTTAAAAACTTTTCAAAAATGCAGTAGTAATAAAAAAAACTTGAACCATTGAGTATTTGAATTTTATTTTATGTTTTCATAATGACATTAGTAGGGCAGTTGTAATTAAAACACCATTAAAAGTTTGTTTTTAAAAGTTTGTTCTGCAAAATTGTTTTTCAAACAAAAAGTATATACTTCAGTTTAACTTAAGTATGGTTATAAATTAAAATATTGTAAAATTCCATTTTAACAAATTTGTTTTTTTTTGAATATATTTTATGCATAAATAAGTTATAACCAATGTTAAGCTCCTACATTTTTGTTAAAGACTATTACAAAGTCTATTTCCTGTTTTTGGTTTTTTTAATGCTTTAGCGATCAAACAAACGTACATAGTTGCAAAAGAAACTATTACAACTGTGTAATGAAATGAGCCTTAACAACAAAACATAAAAATAATTTTAAATAGTTCCTACCAAACGCTAGTATCGAGGCTGCCGTCCATTTGCTTGTGATCGAGCTGATTGAAGAGTGGAAACAATATTTCAATCCCGCCGACCGAGTGGAGGGCAGAATATATGGAGTGCGTCACGACTGCGTCTACGCCCTGAAATATAAAATAAAATTTCACTCAATAAAAGTTGAATAAGCAACAGTGTATGTGTAAGTAAACTGTATGAATTTCAAAACTAACAGTTTTATAAAAGTATCAAGGAAGACCATTTTCTTTTATTAATTCTTTACTCTGATTGTTTTGATAATTTTAAGAAAAAAAAATCGTTTACAGTATATAAGTGCAAAAAACCCTAAATAAATCATTTTCATAAAACAAATCAAAAACATAACAAGCAAAACTGCTTGCATTCAAACGCATCAGCAACTAACAGGAAGCATGAGGGCGTGCGGGCTGTGCACGAACCACCGCTCCGTCGTGCTCAGTGACGTGATGCTGCTGATGACGTCACTCCGCGACGTCCGCGGCGAGCACTCGAGGCAGAGCTTGCCGTCGGACGACTTTGCGTTGTAGGCGAACACGAGGGAGTCGGACAGCTTGCACTCTTCGTACAGGACTTTGCGGTGCCGGTTGGCCAGCAAGTGGTCGGATTCGGTGGCGAACCTGAATTGGTTCTGTGCAGAAAATTTATACAAGAGTTTTTATATAAGGTTTACTTAACCACAACTATACAGTATATGTTTTTATATATACTAAAATATGATTAGATTTTAGTACCAGTTATATTTTAGACTATGTATGATTTAGAACAGCTTATGTGCTTTTTAGACACTGTGTTTTATGTTAAGGCTCTTATGTTTAAATTATGAAACACAACAGTGTTGTACGAATAGATATTTGCTTTTAAAGAATTAAACTTATTAGGATAAATTTTGTTAATTTTTTTGTGTAAATTCAAATAAAATCAAACTGATACACGAACCTTGTATCCGGGGCCGAGTTGATGAATCGCGTGAATTTGCGAGGCTGACAGCTCCTCGCTGAACGTGTAGAAAGCTGCGATTTGCCCGCAAAACACCCTCGACCCGTCCCCGCTCTCCGCTGACCCCAGAAAACATTTGTCGAATTGCTGTGATGATAATTGCATTAAAAAATATAAAAACAATAAAAAACCAGTTATAATTTACTAAAACTAATTTTATAACACAAAATGTAACAAGTCAAGGGTTTAAGCATCTGACATGGGGTAAGTTTAAAATAATAATATTATGACAAACACGTATAAACTTTATAAAAGTAAATAGTTAAACAACTATTATAAGTAATTCGCACCAAACAGATAGATACAATTATAAAAGCATAGTAACTATGACCAAAAAATTGTCATACATCGTTGCCGCCAATGTACCAGTTCATTTCGCAAGTGGAAGCCAGCTGCCCGTTTGCGTAGCACTTGAGCTCGCTTGTCCTCCATCTATTGTACACGTGCACTATAGTTATCATGTACCACTGTGAACAAAATTATTTTGATTGCTGTTGAATTAACAATAATAAAAAACATTAAACTTTTAGTAGCTTTTTAAAATAATCAAGTGTTTGATCTCCTCATAACTAGTGATGTACCGAACCCACAACTTCGGGTCTGGTTGGACCCGGACTTTTTTTAAATTAGGATCCAGCCGGACCCGGACTTTTTTTTTAAATTAGAATCTGGCCGGAACCGGATCCGGGCTTTTTTTTCAAATTAGGGTCCGGCCGGAACCGGATCCGGACTTTTTTTTCAAATTAGAATTCGGCCGGAACTAGATCCGGACTTTTTTTTCATATCAAGATCCGGCCGGATCCCGATATCAGACAAAAATGGCAATATCCGGCCGGATCCTGACCCGGATAGTGAGTCCGGTACATCACTAGTTTTCACATAAAAAGTAAAGCTTACATTTGTAGTTTCAAAATTTCATTTTTATAAAAGCTAAAAAAAAACTATAAATAACTTTAAATTTAGTATAAGGAAAATTGATAGAAAGATAAAGTACATCACAGAAACAATATCTGATAGCTAAGATTAAAATCTATTAAATAAGATCAACTTGTAAGAATCAAAGAGGACCCCCCCCCCCCCCCCTATAGCCTTACCAATCTAAAATCAATTAAAATCAAGTTTTTGAACAAAATTAGCTTAAAAATCACAAAATATTGAAAACTGGATTAGCTTAAACTCATTCAAAATCTAAAAGAAAACTAGCCTGAGTTTTTCAAAAAATCTTAAAACTAGCCTAACAATTTGGTAGTAAAGTTTTTAATTTTACAACATAGGTAAAGAGTTGCATTTCTAAAATGTTTATTTCATAGTTTAAATGTAAACAAATGTAAATTAGTCACGTGTTCAAAATGAGCCAATCATGGTAGGTGTTTAATTTTAACTGACGAAAATGACTTTTTTTAATTTACAAAGAGTTTGTTTTTGAAAAAATACTTTTCTGTATGCTCTTTTATACTAACTAGATCCGAATCGGCCGAATCTCTGTTAGGATCCGGCCGGACCCGGACTTTTTTTTCAAATTAGAATCCGGCCGGAACCGGATCCGGACTTTTTTTTCAATTTAGAATCCGGCCGGAACCAGATCCGGACTTTTTTTTCAATCAAGATCCGGCCGGATCCGGATATCAGACAAAAATGGCAATATCCGACCGGATCCGGACCCGGATAGTAAGTCCGGTACATCACTACTCATAACTCACTTGCTTACCACTGACAACAAACTAAATTAAATTTCTAGACAACCGTTTAAAAAACTATAATAAAAAGTGAATAAACACTCAGCTTTTTTTAAACAATAATCGTTTGGCCTCCTTACTCACTTGCTTTGGTTTGAAATCGAACTTGACGCAATGCTGGAAACCCTTGGTCTTGGACTTCAGTATGGTGATGATCAAGCAGCCCCCAACGAAGTGAGCCGAGTAGCCGAGGCCTTTGCTGTTTCTGAAGCTGTTCAAAATGTTTATATTGATATTTAATCAAAGTTTTTTGATAAAATATCAATATCAATTTTATAAAACAGATAAACTAACACATATTCTTGAGATTCAGCTGAGAGTTATTAAAATTAAAACTTAATATCAAAGAGCATTAAGTAATTTTATTAACGTACTGCTAATAACTATAATTATTTATATTTTACGACAAGTTTAAAACAACTTTTAAAGAATTGAAACTAATTTAAACAAACAATTTTAGATATCAAGTTTTTAGAAATTTTGTCTTCAGTAGACAACAAAATAATAAATAAGGAGAAATAAAAATACTAATATAACAAATAATTAAGAAATTTTAAGAACAAGCGGAATGCATTAGGTTATAAAACTATATTAAATAAACAAGAAAAAAAGTAATATTTCAGTTTTAAGCAACAAACAATTGTTTTGAATATAATTTTTTAACATAAATTCGTTATATTAAGAAAACTGTTCAAAAATTTATGTACAACCAACAAATAATTTTTAAATCAAACTTTATTTTTAAATACAGCACTGAAATTGCAAACAACACTTTCACTTTGAAAAACCATAAGTTAAATGATTTAAAACCAAAATTTTCAAAATATTTATTTACCAATACAACTCAAGGCAAAAATTACTATAAAGTAAACTATTATCTAGATTTTCGACCCGCTAAATGTAGATTATTTATTTATAACTTACTTAACGGCAAATTTTACTTTAAACATGAATATAAGGTGCGCAATTACAATGCCTGCTCGCAAGTTTTCGCTACTTTTCCTGCTGTTTGTTTAAATTTTTCATGCTAAATATAAAACAAAAGCTCAAACCAAAACTTACAACTTTTTCGTTAAATACCTAAAAACCATTTTAACAAGCTGTTAGAAAACCTATTGAAAACAACTAAAACTTTAAAGTTTTATTTTTATATACTTAAAAAATGAATTAAATTGTATTTTAACGATATATGCGCATGAACAACAACAGCTAACTTATTTTTAGAAATTATCAAGCGTCTGTTAAATATACAACAAGCTAAAATTCATTGAATCGCATATACTGTAAATAAAAGAAGTTTTTTTTAAAAGTGTGTAGACAAAATTTTGTTTTTAACTATTGTTATGATTATTTTACAAAAAAATATAATAAAAAAACTAAAGTTTACGTTCACATATCAATGTTATCCGTTCTTAATTCAACTAATCAAAGCCTATCAGGCATAAAATATACATACAAAAACAAGTTTCAAATAAAACTTCAAACCTGCGTATCACAAATTTTCAAATTATCAGCTTACACTTCATAAAAGAATAGAGTTATATGAAACCGCAATATCATGTGGCAGGAAAAAGTTTTATAACTTTGGTAGATTAGAATTTGTATGTACAATTAGTAAACATATAAAACTAACACCAAGTGTTTAGTCAAAATTATTTACATGACACTGAGCACTTAAAATTTCAATTCAACAAACTTTTCTAAATAGATTTTTTGTAAATTATTAATTTTTTTGTTAAATAGTTTGGTTTTGGTACTGGTTTTAACTAATAACTTTAAACATAAGTCACTCATTTTAAAAAGGTTCATTAATTAATTTCGTTTAGCTTTTCATCAGAATAAACTTGCTAAAAACTGATATTAATATAGTGCAAATTTAGTTATAAACAGTAATTTTTAGCTATGTATTTCAAAATTACCGTTTATAATTAAATTTGCATTATATAAGTATCAGTTTTTAGCAAGTTTATTCTGATGAAGAGCTAAACGAAATTAATTAAAAAACCTTTTTTAAATGAGTGACTTATGTTTAAAGTCTGTAGTTTTTGTTAAAGTTAAAAAAAAAGATTAAACTCATAGGATTTAAAAAAATATTCAGTAAGCTATCAAGCAACTATCTGTTCTAAAAAAAGTTTAGCATAAAAAAATCCTGCTAAAACCAAAATAAACGTACACACTTATATACTTGCTGCGACTGAATCGTTAAAATTGGAAACATTAAAAATCGTATAAAATGCCATGTGCAGATACACTATGCAACAACAACTACTCATCTCACCAGTACAGGTACGGCTTGTCGACATCGACCCTCAGGTTGTTGAGCGGGTCGCACCTGAACCACGTGGTGACCGTGAACCCGTTGTTGTAGGGCCACGTTTTGAGCGGGGGGAGGGCGATGGCGGCGCTGGGGGCCCCGCTGAAGTTGAAGAAGCAGTCCGGACCCTGCCGCTCCGGAGTCGACTCCAAGACGCTGAGCAGCTTGACTGCGTTGCGCGGCTGAAAAATTATTTTTATATTGAAATTTACATTAAAATAATTTATGATTTAAGTCGTGATGGTTTTTTTTTTAAATTTTAGTCAGGGTTGCCAAAGGCTTTTTGAAAAAAAATCAGGTTTTCTGAGTTTCATCCAGGTTTTTGAATATACAAGTTTTTCTTTTCCACTTTTAGTATAAAGTTAAATTTAAGGTAAAAAACTGCCTAAAATAGTATTAAGTTGTTAGAAAGATGTACAAAAATATGAGTTTCTCAAAAATTTGTTGCTTTAATTCTAAATTATTTTTCATCTAGACTTTAATAATAATATTGGGTAATTAGTAAAAATAAAATAAAAAATATGAACCAAGAAGACAACTATAAACAATTTTAAAATAAAAAAATCTAGTAAAATATTCTTTGTAAGCTCATTAAAAAAGAGCTTTTAAAAAATCAATTTTTAAAGGGCAATTAAAATCATAAGTAAGTTCATAGTGATTTTTTTTCTAGCAATACAATTTATTATTTTTTGAAATATAATAAAATAAAATTTTCCTTTTTCTACAGCAAGCTTGAAAACTTAAGTGAAAAAAGAATAATTTACAACAAATTTAATAGTTTCATCGTGCTGATTTCAAAAACTATGAAACAAAACTTAATATTATAAAGTATGTCTTATATTTACGAAATACTAAAAATATTTTTTATCACAAATATTTTAGTAATTATGATTGTACTCCCTAAACAAAATTGTCTACGTTTAATGATTTATTTACTTACCCATTTCCCATTTTCACTTTTAAGCATGCTAAGCAACTGTTTGAGCTCTTTTACACGAATATTGTAAGAAGTAACAATTGATAGCATATCTATTGCAAGTTCTGGAGAGAAATAAATACTTATTTGAACAGCAAAGTAACATTTTTAAAATACAAATTGATCAAAGATTCATTAGTAAAAATTTTTATAAAAAACAAAAAATACTTCTTTTTTTAAAGTAAAAACTATTTTAAGTGTAAAACTTAAGTCAACTAAATAACTTTCGAGAAACTTAAACAGACGAAAATAGTTATAAAACAACAAAAGTAATAAAATTATGAAATTCAATTTTACTTTACCTAAATGAAAAACTAATGCTAATTAACTACTTTTAACTATAAAAACAAATCAACATTGAATCAACATGTAGGTATACGTATACTTAGTTTTGTCATGTTTCTAGTTAATAAAACTCTTGGTGTATATCTTTGTTTTTTAAATGATCTAAAAACACAATTTTTAAAACAATTCAAATTATTTAAATTTATACCGAATGTAATAGTTTACGCTCTTTGAAAATTTTTTAATTTTAAAAGTATATCTGTTTATATAAAATGTACTAAATAAGTATCAGCAATGATAAATGAAACATAACTAAAGTTAAATACAGACAATAAATCAAAATTATACCAAGAAAATGATAATAATTTTATCTACAATTTTACCTGATATAATTTCATTAGACTCATTTAACATGGTTAATAACTTCTGTACAAGATGAACATCTACACAAGCTTGTAAATTAGTAAAACTTTTACGACATATTCCTTTAAAGGTGCTCCAAATTTCAGCCTGGAAGTTTAAAAAATAAATATATATGCAAGTAAATAGATATACTTAATAATAGTATAACTTTATTTTTATTATAAGTTAAACTCTATAAAGTTTTAAAACTTACAAAATACTTTTTTTTGAAATTTTTTTTTAATAATTTTATTTACTTAATTCAGTCAACTGAGTACTAAGACTTCTATATATTTAAACTAACTTGGCATTTAACATTGCAGTTTTCCATAACTTCAAGCATCTTCGATATTTTGTTTTGATCATCTCCTTCTAAATTATGTGTGATCACGAAATTAGTCTCTAAATCAAACTCACCCCCTACCATCTGAAAGTTTTAATTAAAGGAGACTGTATTAAATTATGTCACAATTTTTTTCAAACATTTTTAAACTTCTGATAATTAAGACTACATTTAAAAAAGAAACATTTTAGTTCAATTTTTAAAGTAAAATATTTTTTGAAATTCAAAATTAACTTAAAACTTTTGTATAAATTTCAAGAAATACTAAAGTTTAACTTTAAATATTACATACAAATACAAGATTAAACAAAAATAATAAACTCCTAAAAGTGTTATTCTAAGCATAAAATAAAAAAGATAAAAGTAAGTTTTAAAACCAAGTATTTGAGTTTTCATCTATAAGGTATGTACTAATTAATGTTTAAAATGAATTGCAAAAACATATGCACATAATTGATTTTAAAATCTACTTTTTAAATTTAAAGCAATAGTTTAAAAAAGCTGAACATTTTGATGACTAAAGAAAAAACTTAATAAGTGATGGAGATTTAAAGAGTAATAAAAGTAACTGAAATTAAATACGTACTAATCGAAAATAGCTTTAGTGATTTAAATTTCTAACTAGTTTTATTTTCACAGGGTTGCCGCTCTTTGAGCAAACCTAATTGCTTGTATGCTTTAAAACGGCAATTTTTTTTGTTTAAACTTTTATAATATCTAAATTTAACTTTATAATAAACTTTCTTATAAATAAGTATAAGTCTGATGTCTTCAATATTCTTTTTTAGATTTAACATTTATAAGGTTCATAATAACTTATTTTACATAGAGCTAAGAAACTTTTTTTTTCAATTAATAAAGGAATAAGTTTAAAGCTATAAGAGAGCTAGGGTCTACCTTTTTTAAACAAGTTTCTTTCAGTGTGTAGAGTTTTATCTTAGCTATCACACACTTTTAACTCCTAAACAAAACTTAAAGTAATCTTAAAAAAGACTATTTCACTAAAGAACATATTTTTTATCACTTTTTATCAATTAACTTCTAATTTTTACAGTATTTATATTATATAATGACTTTTTTTTTTAATAACTTTTTGTTTATTATCTTAAGTTTTTACTTAGCAACATTTTAACAATTACTTGTCATTTTACTTAAACTCTTACAAAATATTTTCATAAAATAAAGTTTTTAGCTCAAATAATAACAAAAAGTTGAATTTTATTTGTTTTTTAAATTTCTAATAAAATTAACCATGAAAAATTGAGGTATATACACTTATTCTTTAAAACTTTACATAGAATACAATAACTCAAAAGTTAATAATTTTCTTTACATCTTTTAACATAACAATAAGGGTTCATATTTTTGGCTTTTATATTAAAATCAATGTTATTTTTAGTAAAAAAAATACCTTGACCCCTTGTGGTTTTAATATACTCACTTACTTTTACTATTTAGCGTTTTTTAAACAGTCAAACAAAAAAAAACTGATAATAAATAACTGATAACAATATCAACAACTTAAACACTTCTATATTATGCATCAATAAATTAAAATGTTTAGTTTATAAAAAAATATAAGATTTTAAATTTTAACAAATCACCTGAATTCAATTTTTTTTAACTGTGATAAGTTGTTAACTTATTGATGGACATTTAGTAATATTTTTTAGCCAAAATTTTTTTATTTTTATCTAAAGTTTAAAACTAACCAAGTGAAAAATTGTATCAACAATGTCAACGTCAGACAGTATAGGACCATTTTCACTTCCTTGCTTTATTAATTTTATTAGCACATCAAATTTTTGATTCCACGTTGTGGCTTGAGCACTTTCCTTTGATAAGTCTTCTTCAAAACTTGAACCAGAAATTGTTCTATCTTTACTTCCATTAGTAGACATCTTTCCAGATAAAAGTTTTGTTTAATGAAGTTTATTTATTTTCATAATTCATAATCTAAATAATTTTCAAGCTGTAAATCAGTTTGTAATAAATTAATTGATATAGTATTTATTTTATTGTAAACCTTATTTCTAAGAAAATCGACAATAGTTTCATCTTAAATGTGGAGCAAACTAAAACGTTTAGGTCCAAATATATATGAAGTAAATCAGGGTTCACACTATTTAAAACTATCATAAAAATAATTCTTAGTCAGCTTGAGTTTAACAATATACCTTTTAAAAAATTGGTGGTTTTGGTTCAATCATTTCTATATTTAATAAGCAAATAACTAATACTTTTAAGAATAATTTCTTAAACGTTTCATTAACAATTAACTTTCCAAAAAAAGATAAATTTATCAATTTTTTTATAGTTATCTCCCAAACAATTCATTTAGATTAACTTGAGTTAATTTTTTCAAACATATTTTTAATACTTAACAAAAATTATTTCTAATCTACTTTTCTATGTAGACATTTTAAACTAGTGATTTGAAAAACTAACATTACACCTCAGAGCTAAAACTGCATTTTTATTTGTTATAAAAAACAAAAAAACTTAACTACAGGGTTTGTACACAAAATTTTACAATTTTAGACTGACGTTTTTCCTAGTCGTTGTTGGTCTGCACCCAGTTTAGCTTATAACCAATTGAAACAATGTAACATTTTAGAATAACTGTAATTGCTTAGCCTCCTTATAACATAACTTTTACGACACTTTTCTTTTAATTATTGAACTAGATATTGCCCCTCAAAAATATCATAGTTTTTTTTATTTAAATTGTTATGTAATTTATTCAGAAGTATTATTTTTTTAGAGGGCTAGCTCACTTGTTCTTAGTTTTTAAACCAACTTTTAATAAATTAACACTGCCACTTTGTGATACTCCCCTATCACTAATATAATTATCCTTGAAAATAATAAAAATTACTAAAAACAAGAAAAACTTAATATTGTAATTGATAAAATTTCAAGCAGTTATACTTGACATATTGCCTACAAAACCCAAATGTTTATCAAGAAAAAAATTCACAGTTTAATTGTCTACAAAAAAAAAATTCTCAAATTTGTTTTTAAAGATTCAGAAACTTTCAAACACTTTAAGTGACAAAAACTGAACTGGCATTTTCCACTACATTTTTTTATGGTGATTAGTTTAGAGCTTTTTTGTTTGCAGTTATGTAAATTATATGCTTATTCACAAAAAAGCTGTAAACTATGGCAACTATGCCTGTAGATGCTTATATAAAAAACTGTTTGAACAAAAATTCAAATGGTATTAGCTCTATAATTTTAATGTAGGAAAATGCAGCCCAAAGAGACACCAATGCTAAGAGATTTTTATACTAATACTAACTTTATTTTCTAAAAATAGAGACAAAGACTGTGAAATCTGCAAAAATTATAAGACTTAAATGCAGCAAATATTAGGATTACTGCTTTTGATTAAAATTGGGCAAGGCTGGATCCGGCCTTCAGTGTGAAAATGACCAAACAGCCAATAATTACAAATTTTAAGTAGAATCCAACCCTTGAAAGTTAAAATTGGGGCTACTAAACTGAATTTTGAAACTTACACTATGTAAACTGGAGTTTTAAGTAAATAAAAAAAAAGTCTTAGGTAAATTTTGGGAGGTACAAAATTTAATAAAAATAAAGGTCTTGTGTACTTTTTACTTTAAAGGTGACAATCAAAGTTCTCAACTTAAATATAAGGAGAATGATAAATTATAAATTTTTATAACAATACAATGTTTCACTCTTTCTTGAAACTAGTCAAACGAGATCATCATTTGAATAAAATCTTATTCAAGTAGGATAGATTCTATTTTAACTGATGATCTGGTTTGAATATTTTCAAGCAAGTGAAACATTGTATTGTTAATAAAATTTATAATTAAGGCCATAGGGGGGTCCATCATTTTTTTTTGCAAAAAATAACTTTGGCTTTTATATGAAAGTTTTAAGTATAAACTACAAGCCAGTTTTTATAGAATTCAAAAATATCATTTAACTTTTGAGATATTTAATTTTTTGTAAAAATTTTCCAATATAAACGTATGGACCGCAAATTTTTTGGGGTCAATTTTCTCAGAAATTTTAAAATTCACTAAAAATCTATCTCCTCCTTCATTTTTCAAGCAATCTTCTTCAAATTTTCAGGAAACGTTCCTTATAATATAAGAAAAAAACGTTACTTTAGAATTTTAATAATTTATAAAAATAAAAATTTTATCAAAAAAATTAAAAAAAAAGTGTTTTTTTTTCAAAAAAAATATATTTTTACAATTTTTTTTTTAAATTCCAAAGTAATGTTTTTTTTGTTATTGTATAAAGATTAGACTGTGAAAGTTTGAAGAAGATTGCTCGAAAAATGTAGGAGGAGATAGATTTTAAATGAAATAGTCTTTTTTCGCTGTTTTAGTTTTCCCTTCTTATAGGGAACCTATTATGCGGCCCGACTTTGACTGGTCATATCTCAAAAAATAATTTGAATTTTTTAAAACAATAAAAAGCATCTTGAAGCTAAGAAAAACTCTATAAAATAAGATCAACTTGTAAAAAACATGGTTTACCCCCCCCCCCTATGGCCTTAAAATAAAGGTCTCACAGAATTAATATTTTGTCAAAATAAATTGGATAACTGAGTAACTTTTGTAAATTATAATAAAAAATACTTTAGAATATGTTAACAACTTAACTTAAAAAAACAGAAGAAACTTAAAAGAATATATTCTAAGACCTGTAGAGTTTTTTTTGAAGTAACCTGATCATTACAAATTAAACAACTTTTTAATTTAGAAAATATATAACTAAGTTGTTTCTGAAAATAACTTCAAATTTAAAATCTGAAAATTTTATTCAAAATTGGAAAAAAACAAAATTTTAACTTCATTTAAATTTTAGGATTTTATACATTTAAAAGCAGAATTTTAAGATTTTTATGTTATAATCATTTTATTTTCAAATTGAATATATAATAAAATTCTAATTAACAACAAATACCAAAATTTTAATTTTTTAAATATTGAAAGATATTTTTAAGTTTTTACATTAGGTTCTTTTAATAATATTTTTTTCCATTTTCAGAGTACTTTTTATTATTTTAAAATTTTTTAGTTTACTATCAAATATGGCCAACTAGCATCTTCCCTAAAATGGTAAAATCCACGAAGTTTTAAATTTAGTAAAACTAGTACAATGACAAAACTCGATTGGTTTGCTTTTATATATTTGTTTAAATAAAAAAAGTTCACAAGATTAAAAAACGTATTTTGATATTTAAAATCTTAATTAATATTATTTTAAGCTTTTGTTTTTAATTTAGTAATTACTTCATTTTGTTATCCATGTACAAATTAATTTTTTTAACAGTTTAGAAAAATGTTAAGCCATTTAAGAAAAACTTATAAAAATAAATGTATATTAATGTAAAAAAAACAAAAAACACTTATGTTAAAAATTGTAAATAAAAAGCTTGTTAGTTTAAATCACTTGAAAGTATTTTTAGACTGTGTAAGGTACATTAAACTTTACAAATAACAGTGAACAGTACATACATATAAATAAACTTATATATGTATGATACTCCACGACAATAACTGCTAGTTTACGTAGTAAGTAGTATATCACTGAAATTACGGTAAAACTGAATAAAAGCAAACAAGTGTAAATTAAATCAAAATAACTCATGCTTACTATAAATTATTTCTAATATTAATCATAAGTTTAATGACGAAAGGAGCAGAACTCCTGAAAACGTTTTTAACTTATATGTGTATTGAAAGTTGTAAATTTTTTGAACAATCATTAAGTTTTTGTCTACTTGATGCCGTAAAAAACACAAACAATTATTGACTATATCCTGAGTCAGGATTCCTGACTCCTAAACAGATTTGAGTACTATATTCGATATATAAATGTTGTCTATTACTTACAGGGTGAAGAAAAAAATCCCGGAGTATATTAACTGTTACTGATTTCAATAAAGGAAAACGAAAGTTATCTTAAAATTTAATTTCAAAGCCTTACAAAACATAATACAGTTTATTTTTAATAGGCCTCCTTCGACAACACTCACTTGCTTAATTTTTTCTCTGAAACTCTCAAATCAACTGCTACAAGCAACCTATTCTGCAGTATTTTGGCTTAGACCACAGACCTTCGAAGAATCCTCTCAGCTGTGTTCTGTTAGCAATTGGCTTCAGTTTTTAAATGGACCGAACACTTGAATTAAAACATTTAAGATCGGTTACAAAAGAGGCCTAACTTCCTTACTACAAAAATGCGAATAATTGTCTTATTGGTTTTTACGGAGGTTTCAGAAGGAGTACTACCATTTTGAAAGGAAAATTCTTAAACTTTGCAATTTTGAAGTACTATATTATACCACGTAAGGCAGGGGCAAAAAGGTCGTCAATGTGCAAAATTGTGTTTACTTTGGCACCCTGTTTCACAAAACTAATAGGTGAATTTTAATTTTTATATATGTAGCCTAAACCATTATTGATGCTTGTTTCTTGAGTTGATAAACGTGTCAAGCCAGCATTCTGTCTTTTGTGAACTGAAGATTGCCTCAATAGAAATTAATTGTAAGTGTCCAAAAACGATTTCACCCTTCTGCGAGCTATATTTAATCAAATTAAAAAAAAAAACAGCTCTGTCAGCGCTCTTTTTTTTTGAAAGACAGTAAGATACTGACGATTTTTCAATTTCAAGAAAAAAAAAACTCGAGATAGCTTTTTATAGTTTATTTATTAATTTGAATCCATTTTAAAACCTAAGCCATTTTCTCATGGAGCGTATAAGGTTTCTCCTTAACGCATCTCAAACAGGTCTAATGTCGATTTTTGTTCCACATAATCAAAGGCATCAATTTTAAGACGATCTATAACTTGCCAAGCTCTCTGTTTTTTCTCAACACATCATAAACTGTGAATTATTATTTTTCAAGCTGCTATAATACTTTTTTATATGCATACACACGCGATAAGCTCAAATAATGGGATCGCGCTTAGTTATTTTCACAGCAAATTGAAATAAATTTATCAAATGAATCTAAACTGGAACAAAGGACACCAACACAATTAGTATATTTTGATATTTTTTAAACATAAGCCTTAAATTGAGTACTATAGTAAAAACCTTAACTAACGAATATTTTTCCATTTTTATTTTTCTGTGAACAGTAAACATATTTGCAAGCACACTGCGTTGAAAATGTGGCAACAAAAACATCTTATTTTTTCGATATTACCTTTTAAGAAATTATAAATAACTTTTTATACTGTATATAGCTATCAAAATATATAATAGTTTCTTTGTAATTTTTGTACAGTCTTATCTCAATATAACACTTAAAATTTACTCAAGAAAATTTTATCAAGCTTAAGCGTTCTTTAAACTATTTTTTGCTTATAGTTTTTTTTTAAGTGTTTTGAATCATATTTTCATAGATTTTTAATAAAATCTAATTTGGTAATTCTATTCTTTGACAAAAAACACAACTAAATAAAAGGTAATGATATTGTTATAAGAATAAAAAACTAAGTTTTATATGCATAAAAACTGTTTTATGTATGATCAGCTAAAAAAATTTTTAAACAATTAGAATATTTTACGAACATTTTTTTTGTTTTTACTTGCTCAAATAATTCACAAGCTTTGGTAAAAATTTATATTTTGTTTTACTTTGCCTTAAGCACGTAAAACAACCAAAGAAAAACAAATAAATACTACAACTGATTTTAATACAGTAGTGTTAATTAAAGCATTTCTAAGTAAGCACTGAACTAAGAACCAATAAAAACTAATATTACTCCTTAAAAAACTAGAGCAATAATTTCAAAGATTATGCTTGACTAATAATCAGCCGTACTTTTAATTGTATTGGCCTATTTTAATGCTTTTTGGTATTCATTTTTTACATTGTTGAAGGATTCTTCGTTATTAGATAGTTTTATTAGCCTTCTGTTTATTTTTTCAGGTAGTTGTTTTAGTATTTGTCGGGGTGATTGGAGTTGTAGTTTACGTATAAAATTGGTGAGTTTGGTTTGTTACACCCCCGACAAATACTAAAACAACTACTCGAAACAATAAACAGAAGGCTAAAAAAACTATCTAATAACAAAGAATCTATCAACAAAGTAAAAAATGAGTACCAAAAAGCATTAAATTCGGCCAATTATAAAAACACCTTAAAATACGATAAGACAATTTTACCAGAAAGAAAAAAAAAAAAGAGATATAATATTTTTCAACCCACCATTTAGTCTAAATGTAAGTTCCAAAATAGGCAAACAATTCTTAAATCTGATAACCACGTCATTTGACGTAAACCACCCATTCCATAAAATATTTAACCGAAACACAATTAAAATATTTTACAGTTGTACAAATAATTTCCGAAGTAAAATAATAGCTCACAACAATAAAATATTAAACTTTGTTGTTGCCGTAAAGAACCTTGCCTTCAAATAACGAATGGCTAGTGTCAAATATAAAGCTACAGTAACATCAAATAAAACAACAAAACAGAATATAGGATCAACAGGAAATACTTTTAAACAAAGACACAGAAACCACAAATCATCATTCAACAATATTAACAAAAGACACACAACAGAACTAGCGAACTACATATGGAATTTAAAAGATAACAATACAGACCACAAAATTAAATAAGAAATATTAAACAGGACAAAATCAAAATTCAATACTAAATTCGGCTGCAAACTTTGTAACTTTAAAAAAATAGAAATCGAAAAATCAGATAAGAACGTAACACTAAACAAGAAAAGCGAAAGACGAAACATATGTATCCATTATAAAAAAAACTTTTTTAACAAATTTTAAAACAAAATATTAAAACAAAATAAAATTTAAGCGGCAAACACGAGTATTTTATAAAATTTTTCCAACAGTCTAAAAATTTTTTTTCTAATAACTTAAAACATTTATCTAAAATAAAGTTTCTAATCTTTCTTAAAATGCATAAATTAACTACTACAGCGTGTAATTTCAAATTAAGCTAACTGTACAATAAACTGTATCATTACTACGTCACGATTATGATAAACATTTTCAAAATCTAAATTTCTGTTTACTATTGTAATAAACTGTAGCTTACTGAGGAGTACATGAGATTCTTTATTTCATGTATGAAACAGCTGTATAAATTATAGTTTTTATATAAAGAGATAAATATTTAGCTCCAATTTAATTTATCGATTACAATCGACCAGAACTTTTTATAAAACCTTTAGTATGCATATATATATAAATATATACTTTAATTAATAAATATATTTGAATGGCATGTTTGTAGTTTAAATGCAAGACAAATTTGTAACTAACAGTTTCGACTTAAACAACATTTATTTTTGTTAGTTTTTATTTTTTAGTTTCTTTTAACAAAAAAACTGAGATTGATAAATTGGTTGCCGTCTTTTTATCCTTAAGTTTGTGCTTCTACTAGCTTAACATATTTGATTTAGTTAAAACTTTTTGCATAAAAACTTGTTACAGTTTTACAGAAATTTTATAATTGTCAAAAAAAGTTTTACTTTATTAATTTTTACTGTATAATAAATGAAAAACCATTACAATTTACCATGTTTCTACTTATTTACAAACTAATTGAGTAATTAAAAAAAAATAATTTATGACGTTTCATTTTTTTAGTCTTGCTGAATAAACATCTTATAGTTTTCAAAATATTGTTTTGAAACTGTTTGAAAAGGTTAGTTTAAAAGTACTTGAAACTTTTATTAAGTTATACAATTTTGGTTCTGCAGCACGCTAAAAATTCCCTTAAGTATGCTAGCCTGTTCCTTATGATAGGTTTTTGCCGACTTTTACCCAAATTTGAAAGCTTAAATAGTGTAATTATTAAGTTAGATTCAACACGTCAGAATTTTACGGACAACTTTGCAGAACATTAAACTTTTTTTTGTTTGCATTACCTGCAGTTTTGTAGATGATAATAGATTTAAAGAATAAATTATATATATATTACTTCAAGCTAAATTAGATTTTTTTAAACTAATTAATTGACTACTATTGGTTAAAAAAGTAAAATTACTTTAGATTAAAACAAAACCTTTAAATTTTAAAAACGTAGTAGAGACTAAAATAAAAATCGAATTAATGTGTTTTACAAATAAATAATTATTTTTTTATTTAAACTAAGAGTTTTATAATAATAGACAGTTATTTTTATACAGTAAACTATAATAAAAGTTATCAAATTTGTTAAAGCTACAAAGTTTATATAAAATTTTAATGTTTTTCTTGCTGTTGACCGAAGCAGATCTTATTTTGCACTGCTATATACATAGTGAACAGTTGCTTACTTATTTTGTTATCAATTAAATTTTCAAAAACTACCTACAAAAAACCAAACTAATTCTTTTAAATCACGACTTTGAATTGTTAAAATTAGTAGATAGAATTTTTAGTCATAATAAGTTTTCATTTTAAAAGTGAGGGTTAAGATTGTTTGTTAAATTTGTTTACAGTAATTGTTTATCCTAAAATAATAAGTATTATTATAAAATTGTAGTATTTTAAATAAAATATAGGCACAATTCAAAATGACTTGAGTATAACCTTTTTTCCTGAATGTTTAATTTTCTATGTACACAAAAATTCAATTTATATATATTTTTTATTACAAGTCACTAAACAAGTTAATACTTTTACACTAGCAGCTAAAACATTTATTCATAGCTTCTCATTTTTTCCGCTGCCTTTAACTTCTTCCCCTGCCAAACGAATGCAATCGCAAGGCCGACTGTTGTTGCTGCAAAACAGCAAGCGAGGCCAAAAGCAGCAAACGGTGTCATCGGAAAAGGTGTTTCCCCTTTCAAAGGTTCAGCAGCTGCGTCGCTAGTTGCAGCCTTCAAACAGATGAACTTTGCTTTGTTTTTGGGTATTTCGTATCTTCCATTGGCTACCAGGGCGTCGCCGTAATCGTCATCGAAATTAGCAACCGGAAAAAACACCGTTTCGACGAAACTGTACTCGAAAGGCGTTAGCCATTCGAAGTCGTCCAAATTTTCCACTTTTTCTCCAGTCGTCGTGTACCCAACTTTCTCTCCGTCGCAAAGCTCTACGTCAACTCCAAAGAAGAAGCCTTCCATAAGAAAATAGTCAAAGCATTCGTCGTCGTTTAGGTTGAGGGCGGCCCTGAGCTCTTCTCTGTCCTCTTTCTTTGTGAGGGGCGCGAGCACTTCGCCCTTTCCCGCGCAAACTTTCTTTGCCTTGCACTTGTAAGTTTTTTTGTCGTGAAAGGTGAAAACCCCGGTTGAAGTTGAAACCTTGGTTTTGCGATAGCAGTGGTCCATTGACTTGTTTGCTGCCATGTCTAATTTAAAAATCTAAAATGTAGGTTAGTTTATAACGAGCAGAGAAGTGTTTTTTACGTTAAAGCAGACTTAAACTCATAAACAGAGCATTATGGAATGATTGTGTTCAAATCATTCTTAAACATAAGTAACAATAAATTGTATGAGTATACCAACTGATAAAAATAACTGCTATGTTTTTAAACAGTCTTTGTTTTATCTACGGATTCCTCACTATGTTTTTTGATACTTTACTCTACCGTTTTATATTTTAAAATATTTTTCATCGACTTTTAGCATGCTAAGTACGCATTAAGCTAATCAGCTTTTTAAACTTAAAAAAGGTACAAAAATATTAAAATTAAAAAGTTATTGAAAATGAATTCTATTTTCTCAGTTTTGTTTTATATTTTTTGCCACGCTTTAGTATCTAAATTAAAATTATAAATTTTTTAAACGCAGTATCTAGCGTAAAATTACAAAACTAAATCTAAGTTAAGTTACTGATAACTGCAAAAATTTTTTCAATTCTCAGAGATCTAAAAAACAAAAAATGTTAAACAGTTTCGTTGCAAAAATTAAAAGACACTAGTCACAATAAGAATTTTCTATAATAAACAGTTTTTGAACTAGTTGTTATATAAGTACTTTGCTATAAAAGTATAGTGAAGAGCTATACTAGAATATACTTACTTTTACTGTGTTAAGTTAATAAAAATATTTGTTATGTCATTTTAAAAGTGTTCATAAGCTAGATAAAACTTATACACTAATTAAATACTATTACTTAGTACAAAAGATAAACAGCGGTTGTTTAACTAAGTGCTACTCAGATAATAAACAATAATGTTTAAGTTTTTGTTAAGTAACTAACCTTTTCAACTATTGTATGTTACATACTGTTTAATCAGAACTAGTTGCACGCTTGTATTCAAAGATCTTCACTTTAATAATTTTTTAGTGTTTTATGTAAAACAAATTTTAGAAATTTTTCAAAATCTTAAAAAATTAAAATAACAAAAAAAAAATTAGGCTAAACTATAAAAATAGTTTATTTCTTTTTAATGTTTTAAATTTGCGTATGGTATTTTGTTTGTAACACTTTTATAAATAAATTTATTTTATCCTCACCGCTTGTCAATCTAACATGGTACCTAATCAGTTATCATTCGTGAATTCAGACAAATCTTGTTATTAAGTACTTAGAAAACTGATAATTTAATGTGTTTGTTTTATTGTGTTCTATAATGCATTGTACTTATAAAAAAAACCTACTATCCTTCAATTTTTTGGTCTGTGTGTACTTCTTAGCAATCTAGCAAAAGTTTAAAATTTGTTGGTACATTTGTAATTGCATATTTTATAGTTACATATTTTATAATATTCAAAAACTATGTTTTATTCTATACAGTACATTAAAAAAATATACAAACAAATTTCATTGAAAACTTATAATGAGTTAAACTATAAACAAAAATGTTTATTTTTTGTAATCTAGCAACTTTAAACATCAACTATTTGTTTTCTATTGAGATTAAAATTAAATCTCAATTATCTTGTTTTTCTGGAAACATTAGCAAATTAAAATATCATACAATTTCATACTTAGTTGTTAATAGAATTTTAAATAAGAAACAAGAATGCTATTTTTTAGAAAAAAAAAAAAACTTTTTCCAAACGAACGTTGTAAACATTAGGTAATAATATAAATGCGGTTATTAACAAAACAAAAGATAAATAATGCTTTTACGTTTTATGTTGACTAGAGAAACACGTTGTTTAAAATAAAGATTAAAGTTAAAGCATACCGAAAACTTTGTAGAGTGTTGTATGTACCTTAAGCTTAATTTAACAATAACAATCATCTATCGAATACAAGGTTTCAGTTTTTTATCGCAGCATCTAAGTTTATAAATGTTTTAAAAAGTAAACATTTTTATTAGTTTAAAGATCAAATACTAAATGAAAGAGTCGGTACATTTGTATGAACAGTTACTGTTGAAGCTCCTGACTTTTCTAAATCAAATTCTTAGTTAAAAGCGGTTCAAAAATGCATATCTAAAGACTTTTAAAAATAAATAAATACAGCCAAAAGTTTTAAATTATTCCATTAGACCCGAAAAAAAAATTATAGCAAAAAAATTTTTGTTAGAAAATAACATTAGCAAAATGCAGCTTAAAGTGATGATAAACTTTCTTTTTAAGAGCTTAACAAATTTTCTTACTTTTTTTCGAAAACCCCATATTTTTTGACTTTTGTCTTCTTTTTTTTCCTGACGTTGCTGCAAACCTGTAAGCAATAAGAGAAGTTGATGAAAGTATAATACTAGTTTACTCTAAAAAATGATGACAAGTTACTAACCAAAGTAAAAACTAATAATAGGAAAACTATGTTTATTTGTTTAGCCAATTTTGAAATCGATACAAGCTAGGTTTATAATAAAATAATAATTATTATTAAAGTTTATTGTCAAACGAAGGACCTAGGCATTAAAACATAAGCCACTTAAACTGAAAGACACTAACATAAAAAGAAAAAAAACAAATTACAGTGATTAAATAAACATAAACATAAAACTTATACAAGGCACAAACTGAATAAACTAAAACTTTCACAACCAAAATATTCAACAATTCCAAAGTCACCAATCTCCAATTATACATTCCAAATCTCCTGTCAAAATTCTTCAGAACCTTGCTCGAAACTCTAGGAACTATATTAAAGACCACTTTTCATCAAACAAGAACTTTCAAAACAGCATTTATTTGAATTAACTTTTCCCTTTTTTTAAACAAGTTTTAATTAGATTTGTATACTTTTGTTCAACAACAGTTAAATATATACCAGGTAGAAAAGGTATGCAATTAAACATCCAAAAAGGACTATTTGAAAAAACTTTCAAAGACTTTCATATAGAACAGAGTTCAATAGTTTGTTCAAATAAACAATTCTTATGATAGAAGTTTTATACATAAAATAGAAGTTTTGATACAAATACTGGCTTATTAACTGAAAAAAAAAATGTTTAACAAAAAATACATGTTTAAAGTTTTTTGTTTATTAGAAATTTTTGCTCAAGTTGCTCAATCACTTATTTTAACATTACCATTTTTCCTACAATTTTTTAACAAAAAAAAGCAAGCTTATATAATAATTATTTTTTATAATAACAATTTTGTTGGTCTTGTATAATAAGAATAGTTTTTTTGAATTAATCTTTCGTTATGAAGTAAAACATTATGTGGGTTTTAATCAAAAAAGGAATTTTAAAGATATAAAAATGTTAGTAAATTTAAATAAATACGCTTGAAAAAAAGCAAGAAAAAAATTAAGATAACAGTAGTTTATAAAATACTAACTTAAAATGTGCTTTATAATAAGTAAAAACTATCTCTAGTTTATAATTTAAAACTGAATTTTAAAATTTTAACTATTTATATAAATGGTATATAAAGATTTATTTTAAATGAATTTTTGTTGCTTAGCTTTTCATTAGTTATCTTATATATTTATGAATTTTTTTTTTTAATTTTTTGTTGTTGTGCATAATGCAGCTATTTTGTGTTCTACTTAATGTATTCTTAAAATATTTTTTTCTAAATCAGTATTTTATACAACACTGGTCTTCATATACTAAACCATAGTCATATTTTATACAAGTCATTAATCTTTACTTAGCAAGAATTCTACAATAAAAAAGCTTTTTATATTTTTATTTATTAAATAGTGGATTATATTGTACTATTTATTGTTATTTTTGCAATTGAACGTTGTAAACCTACTAGTTTAGGGGTAGGCAACGTTTTTCAATCAACGGGCCGGATCCGGAAAAAATTAGTCATTTGAGGGCCGGAGCATTTCGAATTAGTTATTTACCGGATCCGGATCTAGCCGAATATAACTTTATATATCCAAATCCGACTAGATACTAATTTTAAATCGAGATCCGGATCCGGCCGGAATCTGATTTTATAGATACAGTTGATCACTTTTTTGAATCCTATAAATCACAAAACTTTTTCAAGTCTGACAGCTTTAGATGTAGATTGAGACATGTCACATGTTAAAATAATAACTATAAATATAATTCACATTGTAATTGACAAAGGTACGTATATAAAATATCGTACTTAAAAAAACACTTTGCTTGAAGTAATGTAAAAAAAAGGTATTCCAACTAAGTTGGAACAACACAAAATATTAGGACAAAATGGTGTATTTATTATTACACATTAAATTATAAAGTCATTTTTAGCATGTTTTTAAAGTCAAATTCTTACAGTTTTGTTTTGTAAAAATGTGATACAAAGTTTTATAAAAATTCTATAATATTGACTCTTTGCGGGCCTGTCACTTCGCTCGCGTGCCGGTCATTTTCATTTGCGGGCCGGATCTTATTAAAATTTATATACGGTCGGAGGGCCGGTCATTTTCACTCTGCGGGCCGGATCCGGCCCGCGGGCCGTACGTTGCCCACCCCTATACTAGTTCAACACAAGTAATAACGGTAATTAATTGTAAAGTATGATACCTTACAAAAGGCTAAACTGAACAAAATTTGAAGGTATAATCAAAAAATAGGTAAGTTTATTTACAATTTTTAGCTAACTTAAAAGCAAAAATTTAACATACAATAATAGATATTAAGCAAATAGTTATAGAGCAGATAAAAACTATGCAAAACTTATTTTAAAATCACGAACTAAATATATCCAAATACAGTAATCTGTCTTTGTACACAGTGCAAAAGGACATGCTCAACGGGCAGTGCGTACTCAATAAGTCCTGTTCTTAAGTTACTTGAATTAAACTTTACACATGCATGAAAAATAAAACTAAAGTTTACTATTACACAAAATCCCCCAAAAATGGTATAAAATTACCGATGAAACTATCGAAATTGCCTAAATAAAAGCATACTTGAGGATAAACCAAAGTAGTACAGTCACGGATATCTTTGACAATAATGATTCATAGAGTTTTTGTAGAACTTCAATATTAATGTCACTTATCAGTATATTGATGAAACTGTACGCATTGATAAGGAAAGCAGTCCAATCTTCCAAGAAAAAATGTTAGAAAAAGCAAGTTATTTTTATTGAAGAATAGCAATAAGTAGATGAAGAACGAAATATTACATTAGATAAAGATAAGTCAACAGATGTTGGTAGCAATAGTCAAAGTTTACAAGCTACAAGTATTCTTGATTATAATTACACAAAGTCTGTCATTCTAAAACGAAAGCTATCTTCAGCACAAATGTAAATTGCTGGTGGTAAAAACAACTATAGAAAGCTACATTAACTTATAGATACTTTTAAAAACGTACGTAATCAACCAGCAGTTTGTATTTAAGATCTAGCGACAAGTTACTGTAAATCATGTTTATCTCAATTTTAAGATCAAAATAGTTGTAACCTTTTGGACTATTTAAAGTTTTAACATATACCGTCAAATTTTCACCATGTGTTTCAAACGGTTTATGTTTTAAGACAAATATAAAGCATAAAAATAATGTAGTTTAAATTAAGACTTGTCCGTGAAAAAGTTTCACCTCTTGCAAATTTGATTTTTACCCACAAATTAGTCAATACTTCATGTAAAAAGACATTTTTTTTAATGAAAGTTGTTTGTTTTTTGATATAGTTTTTTGTAACCCAAATGACTAGCAGTTAAGTTATACTACAGTTATACAGACTTAAAAAATATTTAATTCTTAAATTAAAGTCATTTTTTAGCTTCAAAACAGATTAGTTTCAATTGTTACAATCATAAACAAATTTTTCTATCTTCATACAACATTTACAAGAATTAGATAGTTTATTATAAACTTATTTATTGACAGTTGAAAAAAGAGTACTTTTTAATTTATTATATGTTCCAGTAAATATGTTTCACTTGGATCTTTATAAGCAAACGCTTAAATTTATATTTTGACTAGCTATATTGAATACAATAATTTAAGCTTAGTAAAACAATCTAAGAAAATTTCGACAAGTCTATCGGAGAAAAAGTCTGGACTTACATGGTTTTGAGACAAGCTAGAGTAAGAGTTCATGATCATCAGACTACAAGCTTTGGGTAAACTGAGACCAGGGTTTCGTTTATATTGAAACTCGTCAGTCATCAGTTGCAACCGAAACATGCATACAAACAAACGGTACCTTCACGATAAAATATGGTAAACCGTTTGTAGATTGACAACTGTAGTATTTTTGGTGTACATATTATAAACAACATTTGAAAACTTTAAGGACTGTGTATAACTAGCAGGTTAATTACAAAATAAAAAGATGTGTTGATGTGGTTGTACAAAATAAATAAAAACTAACTTGCTTTAAATAAACTTAAATAAAAAATAGTTATAAAAAAAAAATTTCTAAACTATTAATCTATAGTAATTATGCGTATCTTTCGTAAACTTACATACTCATCTACTTTATCTTCTATTTTTTATTGTTTTTAAGAACTCAGTTACAAAGTATAACTCGTTTAAGACAAAAAACATGTGTGAGTTTAATAAAAAAAAGTTATGTGCAAATTCATTTCATCATATTTTCAAGCGAACTTGCTTCAATAGGATCGATTTTAACAAACGATCAACTTTGAATTATGAATATTTACAATTAATATATTTCAATAGCAAGTTCCACAATACTTATTACTTAGAAACATTAAGATTATGCTTTATTCCGCTTACCTTAAAAATAAATAAATACAATTATAAAAACCATAACAAATAGACTTAGAGAAAAAAAAAAGATTTCAAACTAAAAGTACATGAAAAAAAAACTTAAAACGTTCATTATACTGAACAACAAGTCACAATTTTAGACTGTTGTAAGAAATTTTAATTCATCTAGGCAGAAACACTTTAATTTCACTAAAAATGTTGTGTTACAAAAAGTTTCGTTTAAAAAATTTTTTTAATTTTACTTTGAAAAGAAATCTAAACATATATATTATGTTTTTCTTGGCAAGATGTAAAAACAAAATAACAATGTTAATTGTGATCATTTTGAAGTACAGAAAAAATATTTTCGTACACCAAATTAAAAACATAAACAAGTTAACAAAATATTATCATTTAATTTATTTTTTAATATTATTTAGAAAAATCAATCTTTATCTCGGCCTAACTTACTAAAAAAATATAGTGCTAAAAAGTCATCCACCTTTATATATTCTTTACTTAAGTTTTTGTGAAAATAAAATTTAACACACATATCAAAACTTTGGTATAGTTAAAAAATTTAAAACTCCTAAAAACAAATATAATATATAAATTGATCATCAATAAGAGGTGCCACAAAAGAACTAATCACAAATATAAACATTTAAAAAAATTGACAAGTCTTTATTGCAGCTATTTCGTTTTATTTGCAGTTTTCCGCTTTTTAAGAACTTGTTGTGACAGAAACTTGTAACGAGCAATGCAATCCTCCTAAAGAAAAAATTCTAATTAATGAAAAATATCCGAAAAATCAAACTCACTAATTCAGGAACTTATCCATAAAACAATGATTCTTTCAAATCAATCAGATTTATGAGATCGTAGTTGCAACAAAGTTGTTTTTCTTAAACATAATAAAATTCTTGAAAATAAATTTTAAATAACGTAACTGGTAGTATGAATACTAGTTTACAACACCTTATTGAAAAAATTAAATTTTCAGAGAGTCTTGTTACGTCTTCAAAAGTTTTATAAAAGTTACTAAAAAAAATAGTTTAAAATATAAAAAAATATAAAAAAATTCTTATAAACCACTTCGTTAATAGGGGACCTTAAGCACCAAAGATTTTTCAAACTGATTTTTTTTAATATAAGGGTAAACATATTTAGAAAAAAAATACCAATTTATTTTACTTAAAAAATAATTAAATACTATAGTAAAAAAACTGCTGATCTAATTAATCTATGGAGATTTTTAGATACTATAAAAACAAAGAGCCCACTTAATAAACAATTAAAAACTCTTGAAACTGATACACAACTAAATACACAAACTTCAGATTAAATATCTAGTGAAGAAAAAAAAAAAAAAAAATCAAAAGTGTTATTTTTAGAAGAATAAACAAATGCCTACAGCTGATAAAATACTTAGTTTGAGAAAAAAACTTCTTCAAAAATAAGTTTACAAAAATTTCAAATAAGAGAAGTAAAAATTATTAAAGTTTAGGTTTTACTTTAATTTTAGACAACTAACAAAATAACTCAATACCACTGTTTAAACAAGTTAATCTAGTATATATTGTATTTTATAAATTAAATAAAAATAAATTTATAAACTAATTATGTAACTGGTTGTTTAAACTGATCTAATAAAATAGTTGAATGTTCTTTAAAATTTATACAAAGCTTGACTTATAAAAAGCACAAAAGTTTAAAAGCTGCTTATTATTCTTTCTTATACTTAAACAGTAATAAAATGTAAAACAAATTAGTAACATTACTAATTTAAGACTATCAATGTTAAAAAATGTATATAACATCTACATAACTTTAGTTTCAATGCTCTAACATAAAACAACTTTTTACCTTTAAACATGGAGCGTTCACAAACATTTATTTATTTTAAATTTTATTTTTAACATTATGACATAAAATACAAAAACTTAGTTAAAAAATCTTTTCCAAGGCACAATTTTAAACTTGAAAACCTTAACATCTCTAAATCCCCAAAACCTAACTCTACCAACTAATTCAATGTTGTTATGCATTCAAAGAACTCACCACAGTCTTGTCGGGCACGCATTCTGCGATTTTCACCCAACGATCGGTTTCAGTTTTCGGGTAGGACACCAGAGCTCCCTCTAATATCTTCTGCTGCTTCTGACTCCACTCATCCGAAGCTGTTAGTAAAATGCGCATTAAAACTTAAAAATTATGTTTAAGTCAAATTTTGTTGAGTTTGTCTAACCGTTCGTGGTGCTTGCGACTTCTTCAATGAAGTTGGACACTTGCTTTTTACGCTGACGTACTGTGAAGAATACAGATAACGTTTTAAATAAATTAAAAAAATACTAAGTCTAGGATAAATTTCATAATTTTAATTAACGATACTTTTTTTTTGACAACTATAAAAACTATACATACATCCTAAAATTTATTAAAAAATAGTTGTACTTAGATTCGATTAAAACTAAATATTTTTGAAATAAAATATACAAGCAGAAGAACATAAAATAATATTAATAGATTTTAAGTCGGAATATGTTTATAAGAAAAGTCAAGTTTTTAATTTTGGAAGATATCAGCGTTTAAAGATCCTTTTATAAACAATAAATAAAAAATAAATACCTGCGCCATCTTGGCCTCCATTAGAATTGGCTGGCTTTCCTGAAAAAAAAACAGTTAAAATAAAAAAAAAAACTTTCAAAATCAATGTAAACAAGTACAAACCAATCACTTGCTTGGCAAGTTTTGCTTTGGTGGTTATAATGGCAACGGGTCGGTCCATCACCTTGGAGATGACGGCCCACCTGTCCAAGGTTCCGCCCGGGTACTTCGCCATCAGCTTGACCAGCTGCGTTTGGTCCTCGTCCGTCCACGGTTTGGGGGAATTTTTTTTCTTGCCGCGGCGACCGGAGTTGTAGTACTCGTCGTCGTTGCTCGAGTCCGAGTCGTACATGGCTTCGATCTCTTCGATGCTCAGCGCTGATTGGTCGCCTGAGTTCGGAGCGTAGTCGGCAGGGGGTTTTGGCGAAGAAGATTTCGAGTTTTCTTCGAGTTGCTGTTGAAAGTGCACATATGGTTGTTTTTGTTTACAGTAAAGCTTAACATGTAGAATTACTGGCGAAAAACAAAAAAAAAACTATTTCAATTTAAAGATGCATTGTCTATATTAAATATTTCTTTACTATTTAAAAATTTTATAGTGTTTTGAAAAAAAAAATTAAACTTTTTTATTGTAAAACCTGAAGTTATAATCAAATAGTAATGCTTCGCATTTTACTAAATATTTAAGAACATTTGTTTTAAAATACATAATTCTAGTTCAATTAAAAAAACTTACTTTTTTTTCTTCGTACTTCTTCTTGTTCATTTCTTTTCTCCTTCTTTTCTGCTCTTCTCTTTTTTCTTTCAGTTTTCTCTGCTCTTCCTCAAATTCTTTTTCCATTCTAAAAAATGTTTCAAATTACTATTATGTACCAATCAAGGGGATAAAAATAAATAAAACAAACCTGCTTTCCTCCTCTTGTCTCTTTTTTATATACTCGTTCCTCATTTTGTTTTGCTTGATTATGTGAGGTATTGCTCTGCATATATTGAAAATACCCAAAGGGATTGCAATCGGTAAAAGGTTCTTAAAAGTTGGCTTTGGTGCTTCTAAGTTGCTAAACAAAAAACATAATACACAATTAGTATACTACTTAATTAAGTTGAAAAAAAATGTATACAAATTCAGATTTCATAAATTCAACTTGAAAAAAAAAGTACATGAAGAAAAATTTTCAATAACAAATACTCATTATAATTTATAAGTCATTTAGTCAAATTTTATCCTAATAAAAATAAAAAAATATATAAAACTTTGTTAAGTTAGATTACTAAGTTTCAAAATGTATTGCTAGAAAATTTTTATTAGCTTTCAATAATAAACAATTTAAGAATTAACAGCTTTATACAAAACATCATTTTAGATATACTTAGGTTTTTGAATATCAAAAAACTTTGATTAAAACACAAAAATAAAAATTTTGACTAACATAAAAAATGAATTTAATATTTCAAAGTTTGTGTTGTGAAGAATAATGAATAAGATGCAGTGCAATCTTATATTTCAATCACATATGTATATTATGAAGATATGAAAAATGATGCATGCCATGTTATACCAGTTTGGTCAACAACCAATGTTTAACACTATTTTAAAAACAATAAAAAAAACTTCTTCAAAAAGCGAAATTTTTAGAATTAAACAATAAATATAATATATTTTAAGGCGTCAATTTACAATAAGTTTTGATTTACCATAAAAGCTGGATTTGTTTTTCAATTTCTTCTTCAGAGAGATTTCTCTTTTTCAGTGATTTTCTGTATTTTCCTTCCCTTTCATCCTTAAATGCTTACTTTTAGAAATTACAAACTACTCAATTATGTAGTGTTATTTACTTAATTGATAAAAACTTGTACTATATATAAACAAAACAAGAATAAATAGACGAAAGTGATTGTCGTAAAAGAATATAACGATAAAATTGTAATATACAAAATTCAAAAAGTTATTGGGCCACAATGTTTCAACTTAACAGTTTTATTAATAAATATAATACAAAATAAATTTAAGTCTATTTCAAACAATTTTAGTTGTAATAGAAAAAACTTAGTTTATGAACTTAAAGATTTTTCGTTGCTCATTAGTTTAGTATTAAGTTACTTTTGTAAATGTAAATTTTGTTCTTCGTTTGTTAATATTGTGATAAAAAACATAACCTAATAACTTGGATTAATATTAATTGATAAATAACAGTAAAATCTAGGTCAATAAACGTAAAGTTATATTTATTAGGTGTATATTGCTAATTTAAATAACTCAAAATATACAAAATGATGCAGTTTTATATGCAGATATACTTTTAATTGATAAAGAATACTTTAAAAAAATTACAAATATTCAACTTACAAAATTATTTCTTTTATCCAAAAATCCAGCCCATAGACATATGTAATGGATAATAGTCCCAAAAAGAGTAAGAAAAAGGAATACTTCAAATAATGAAACTTTACGCAGTTTGCTGTAATTTATTAAGCATAGTTAGTACAGTAAAAAAAAATACTGATATTTATAAAAAACTACGCTAAACTAAAAAAAAATACAATAAAAATTTAGCTAAAAATACAAAGTATAAAATTTAGCTCATTATATTAAACAAGGTTTAAAAAACATTATTAGAACTTAATCTCAAATAAAAATTTATGATACTACAAAGTACTAAATCAAAGTAAAGGATAATTTAAACTACAAAAAACATTTTAATTAACAAAATTGAAAATGAAAACTTACGTTGGCACATATAAATATGAACGAGGAAGGCCATTGACAAGAACATTGTCATAAATTTCCCTCTTTTCTTTATTTTTAAGAATCTTAGAGAAAAAAAAACACTTTACTTATAATTACTTTAATAACTTTACTATTTAAACAATTATAAAGTAAACCAAGCTTGTATCAGTTACTGTCGTATTTCTAAATTTACATCAACTAAGAATTATATAAAAATTACAAACAGAAAATTTATGTCAATATGTCACTATTTACTATTATAGGAAGGTTTTTGAACGTATTTATATACCATTTGCAACTTAATATCAATAGGTTCATTTTGTTTTTTATATTTTATTACACAAAGCTTTTCAAAATCATACAAGATTTCTTTGTCAAGTGATAAATTTTAAATGAAATTTGAAAACATTTTTGTTGAGTGAGTAGCTTAAAAATAACTTTAAATTATGACATATGAATAAATTAAAATAAATACAAAAAATAGAGATTCAGTAATTAAAACTAAAGGCATGTTTATTAATAGATTGTTAATAATTTTGTTTTACCATTTAATGCTACTTGCGTATTTAAGTTAGGTCGCTCTTCTTCAATCAATACTGATTCCAGGCTGTAAAGTTCGCTTTTCTTACATCGTTTTAAAACTTTAAAATTTTGAACAATGTCAGAGTTTTGACAGGATGTGCAATTAAAAAGATGTTCAAATATTGCGCTGTTTTTATCTGTTCCGCAGTGGTCTGTAATTCGTCGGAATATTTGCCGTGATGTTTCTCCAATGTAAGAGATGCTCTAATCTGCAGAGCAGGTATATTTATAAATAACATTTGCGTCAAATACTTCCGAGCATTTACTTTTGTTGCTGAAGTAGTCAGAAACCTTTTTGGTGGTGTAGGCCGGTTTAATACTAATGTTGTGTTTTTGAAATATGGATGCTATTCGTTTTTGGAACCTTATTGAACAGCTTCCAACGTAAACTGTTGTGAAATAAGCGTAGTTTTCGGTATCTGTTTTCTTTTCATTTTTTGTGTTGATATTTTCATTTTGTTTAAATGTTGAATTGTCGATTTTGTGAGCTTCAAGAAATTTGTTGATTTTGGACTCAAGGTTTATTGGATACTGATTCTTGAGTAATAAGTTTTTAATTTTTGTAAGTTCATTTTTAAAAGCGGTAAAATTTGAGCATATATTAAGCGCTCTGTTTAGATAAAAGTTTATTAAACCGAGTTTCCAAGATTTAGGACAAATACTAGTATATTGCATAATTAGACCTGTGTCTGTTGGTTTTCTGTACACATTTGTGTGTAGTTGGTTTGATATTTGTTTTACTTCAGTGTCAAGAAACGGTAGTTTTCCGTCAACGGATCTTTCTAAAGTGAATTCTAAGTTTGGGTGTAGAGTATTCATTTCATGATAGAAGTTTGTTAGTTCAGTTTGGTCTTGTGTGACTACGAATATATCATCTACATACCTTGTGTAGAATAGAGGTTTTGTTTTTGAATTTGTTTGTAATTGGTAATTTTCTTTTGCTGCTACAAACCAATTGGCTAGGATTGGGGCTAATGGGCTGCCCATTGCAACACCTTCTATTTGTTTGTAGACTTTTTCACCATAAAGGAAAATACTTTGGGAGCACAACTGTAAAATTTTCCTTAATATATTTTTAGTAATTTTAGTTTCTTTAAAAATTGATTTGATATTTGTGTCATAAATTGTTGTTAATATGTCTTCAATTACTTCTTTTAGCGGAACGTGTGTATATAGGCTTTTGATGTCTAAACTAGCAAAAGTGTTTGAGTGTTTTATATTTAGCTTGGATATTTTGTTAACAAATTCATTTGATGATGAAACACTATATTTGTCATACAAGCAACTTTTTATTTGTTTTTCTAACCATTTAGCTAGATTGTAATCTGGAGTGTTGATAGCTGATAATACTGGTCTTATTGGATAATTTTCTTTGTGCGTTTTTACTACAACATATAATTTGCCTGGTTGTGAGCCTCGTGGATATAAAATATAAAAAACAAAATGAACCTATTGATATTAAGTTGCAAATGGTATATAAAAATGTCACTATTTATTTTAAGATATAAAAACACAATTTAGTAAAGAAAGTTAAAAACAAACATCAGTGATTGCTACTAATAGTCGAAACTGCTCTTCTGCATTTTCATTGTTGTTTTTATCAGGATGTAAAGTTAATGACAGCGCTCTGTATTTTTTGCGAACTTCAGATGTTTTGCAATCCTAAATATTTAGTACATTATAAACTACAAAACAGTACCAATAACTTGAATAGACAAAATCTTAAATAGTAACGTTTAAGGACATTCTGATAAATACAAAGAAAATTTAATATAGTAGTCTTCATTGCAGATTTATATTTTTTTAATTGTATATTTGTAACAAAATATTTAATTTTTATTTTTATCAAATTTTAACTAAAAATATTGTTACTAGACTTATTTAAATCATAAATATAAAGTGAAAGCACAGTCATAATTAGTGTTAAAATACTTTTTATTAAGAAATAAAAAAGTTTAAAGAATATTTTTAAAGATAAAAGTCAAGAATTGAAAATGTTTTCAATAACCACCAATCAAGTTTATTAAAACAGTTAAACTAAACAGTTAATTAAAACACTTAAAATTATTTCTTTACAACATTAGTTATGCAAATAAAACTAACTGATGAAACTCCAAGGAATTCATAAAAGTCTTTGTGCTCAAAAGATTTCGGAAAATCATTTACTGTGTCATAGACTTCAAGCTCTTCAGGACTCAAACCCCATGAAGAGGCGTGAGATTGGGGAGATAAAGAAAAAATTAAAAATAATAGCAGCACAAACTTCATTTATATTTTAGCTTACAACTGAAAAAATATAATTAAGGTATTTAACACAGTAAGATCAAATGTGTTTACTTTTAACTATTACTTTGTATAAGTAAAATTTGGAAACTATTTAAGTTCAAAATAAATTCATAAATAGGTTTTAATTTGTAGCTTTCATTTTAACTGATAGAATCAGAATCATGTTTAAAACATACTTAGTGAGATATTATAAATGATAATAATTTATTCAGCTGATTAAATATTTAGCTGATTTATTATAAGAAACATAAATGTGTATAAAAATAACATAAAATAAATAATATAAGTATATGATGTATATTTAACTTTGCCTGATTGTAATGAATGTAAAAAATTGTATTAATTGTGATAACTACGTTAAATATAATTCATAAAAGAGCTCCAAAGTAAATTTAAACAAAATATGAAAGAATACAATCCTGCTTAAAAATATTTCAATTGCAAGGGTATAATTTGTAACTTTTTAAGTTTTTTATATCAAAATACAGTAAAATTAATATTTAAAATATTTGCAAATACAATAGAACAGTGGTCGGCACGCTACTTCAAATCCATGAACCATTATATCACAAAATAAAAATTCTGTGCACCCCAATTTGCATTCTTTAGCGCTGCTAGTGTTTAAGAATATGTAAACACTTTTAATGGTTTTTTTAAATAATAATTGGGTAACACCCAGTTAATTCTTACACGCTAAATTTAAATTAACCACCATACCCTATCCATTTTAATAAACTTATATTGACAATCTAATTTTTACAATAATATTTTACTTGTATCACCCAGGTCTAAAATACTAACTAGATTGGTTTAATACATTTCCACAACCCCAGTTAACAATCAGTAATCTTAGTACTTTTTATTGAATGGTAAATTTAAATATTTAGTTAAGTTAACTTAATTATTTCATATTAAGCTGACTAATATAGTGAGTTTAATGTAGCAAAACACTTTTAAACAATTAGAGTTAATAAAATTAAACATTAATAGAATACTAACCGGTTTAATTTGTTTTTAGGAATCTATGAGATTTGCTCACTTCAGTTTTTCTTTGTGTGGCTAAGGGTGGAAGAAATTTAACATAATGTAACAGAATAGAGTTCAAAAGTGGTTGTTTTATTAACAACAAAATGGTCAATAAGATATCAAGGTTGAACATGTCTTAAATGTAGAAAGATGAAAAAAAAACTTTAATTTAGTTTCTGCACAAAAAAAAAATCAAGTACCCCAAAAAAAGTTTCATGCACCCTAAAAAAAAATTTCATGTACACTAGTGTGCACCAGTGTACACCGTGCCAACCACTGCAATAGAAGATAAAAGTAAAATTACATTGATCATAGGGAAGATTTAGTCTTAAAGTTGTTTATTTCAAAAAAAAAGAAAATACTGAATAATTAAAAACAGAAATGTAAGAAACAGACATAGCAATAAAATACAGTAACTTGCCAACTACTCAACTGGCAGTGCGTAAATATTTATTTTTTATCTTCAAATACCAAAATTAAGTCTGATAGAAATATTTTAGAAGCCCTTAAATTTTAAAAATAACTATTAAGGTAAAATTTTACAAAACAATAACTTTTACCATAAAAACAAAACATATTTGTTAATATAAGAGGTCTTAAGTATTTATCATTTATTTAATATACGTATTTATATTTGTACCTTGTAAATTTACATAGTACATACAATTTATCAATAATTTAAAATAAATAAAGTATTATAGAAAAAAAATATCATGCTTTTATCAAATTGTACTTTTGTAAAAAAAAATACTGTAGAGTTATAAAATTATACTCTCACTCATTATTTAGTAATATTTTTATTTTAACTGGTTGTTGTGGTAGACAACACATCAATAAAGGATAAAATGGTGTGGAGCTCTTTAGAAGAAATGGTGTAGTGTTAATATTAGTTTGTGGTTTTCATACATAATATTGGCAGTATGGATTTATAAAGAGTTTTTAACAATTACATAAGTTTACTTTTTGCTCATTTTTTAACTTTTTGCCATGGTTAACACAATCTCACGTGACTTAGGCTCACTAGGAAAATTTAGGTTAGCTTTAAATTTTTGAAAAACTCAGTTTATTTTGATTTTATTTTTGAAAATAGCATTTTTTTTGCTAAAAAGTGCGTATTCAGTTGGTAGGTTACTGTATGAAATGCAAAGTAAGCTGATAAAGCAATGTCCAATGGAAGAAATTACTAATGTTAAAATGAGCAATTTAGTGATTCATTAGAATTTAGACATACCTTTTAAAAATACAAAAACCTTTTAACACTAAGCTTGTAGATTATTTTATCAGGGTTGCCAATCTCTGAAAGGGAAAAAGGCAGCCAAAAAGAAAAGAAATTAAAAAGTTTATTATAAATTAAAAACAGAACAAATTAGCAAAAAACTGAAAGCTACTGTTAATAAGGCTTAAACAACAAAATAATATCAGAAGAACTAAATAAAAACAAACTTTGTATAAATTTTTTTTTTAAGTTTAAGAAAAAAAGTCAGATTTTAAAATAAGTATAAATAAGCCTGAGTTATCCTGAATATGTGGCAAGTTGGTTTTATGTAAGAAGTTTTGAAAAAAAAAATCTTACAAAGTTGGTTTTACTAATATTAATTATAATTTATGCTCACTATAAAACTGAAAATACTTAAGATGCCTTTCGTTTCATTAAGATTTTTTTCAGATACTTTTTTAAGAATTCTAGCAAAATTGACATAGTTATTTATCTAAAGTTAGAGCTATTAGCTTCTTTGTACGAAAATATTTCCTTACAAAATAATGAACATATCTAGTTCTATATTTAAAATACTTGAAAAATAACAACAACTCTGTAATCTTCAAAATTCTATATATCAAAGATACTAAAATATGACTGGCAGAAGAAAAATATACTTAAATAATTTTTAAATTAAAAAGAAGTCTGATAAAAACTATTGGCACCCACATTAATTGAATAGCAATAGATCTGCATGTCAACTATGTGGGTTAGAGTGAGGATGAGTTCATTAACTGTGTAATAATATTTTTATTTTGACAGGAATTTTTTTATAAAGATTTGTTTCAATGGTAATAAAAGTGCAATTTATCTATTTTATTTATTACCAGGTTTCAGTGGGAAAAACTAGGACCTCATCAAATATTACCAAAATATGAATTCTGAAATAGATACTTTACTTTAAAGTAAACTTAGCAATACTTTTAAGTTAAGAAAATAGTTATATAATGATTAGTTGAAACATTGTATATATACCTAAAATACAAACTTAAGAGTCTTCTTAAATTTAATTAAAAAATTTCAAAATTAATCAAAATTTCTATGCTGTAAAAATTGTTCAAAATTAAAAATAATTATAGATTTTGTTCAAAATTACAGGTTTTTCCAATATTCCTGATAACATGGCCACACTGGTAAACAATGTGATTAGCTGGTTAAAATACAAAGTAAAAATCATATTATCTATTGATTCATAATATAATTATGTTTACATCTGCACATTTCACATCAGAAGTAGGAAAGGATGACAATTTAAAAGAATATGAGTATTTTTTTTAAATAAAAACAAATTATACAGTAATCTTCCTTTATTCTACCAACATATGTTTCTGTGTGTCAACGAATCAACACACTTCAACTGGGTTCTGTAAAAAAATAATTACTGTAATGAGAGAATAGAAGCATAAATTGATTTTTTTTTAATTGATATACTGAAATTGATTGTTAAAGTATTAATAAAAATTGAGTTAAAAATATTTTCATAATTTTTTAATTTGATCTTTACATAACATAACCAGGGTTCGTGCGCAAAATTCCTTTTCATTTAGCCTGACAGAGACCTATTTAGCCTGACATTTTTTCAAAGTAGAAAAAATCACCTTCAGAAGGCATTTTGGGTATCGGGGGGTCTTAATTAGCAAATTAACGCAATAAAAGTATTCACAAAACTACTTTTAAAGAAAATAAAAATTTAAATGAACTATTTTTCAACATCTATCAATCGCTTACCCAGCAACTTGAATATTTTTAACTGGCCATTATAATTTTTGCTTCAATGAATTCATACCTTTATAAAATTTTGGGGCTTAGTTACATCCACCACTTATCACCCATATACAGGGTTTGTGTCAACTAGTACTTGAATTCGTCAATTATAAGTTTTATGACTGGACCAGAAGCTTTTATTAAAACAGAAATGTGACTTAACAAACTGCTAAGAGAATTAATCTAAAAAGTATTATATCAAGTAAAGTATTCTAATAAAAAATAAAAAGTATTTGAATAATAAAAAGTATTTTTCTTTTTTTTTAATATAAAAAGTAAAGGTATAAAGCTTTTATTTAACTTTGATTTTTTTCTTAAATATAAAAATGGTTGCCTGATAGTGGCTTTAAAAACTCTATGAGATTAATTTTGCAAAATTTAAACCCAGTGGTTGACACATATAAATAGTTATTAGACAGTTCTTTAATGTTAGAATGGAGAAATATATATACAAGAGATCTAACTATTCAAAATATAGATTTAAGTGTTTGTTAACAAAAGATCCTAGAAAACAAGTTCACTGGAATATAAATAAAAACAAATTTTACAGTAATCTTCCTTTATTGTACCAACATATGTTTCTGTGTGTTAATAAATTAACACACTTCAGCTGGGTTCTGTAGAAAAAAATACTGTAATGAAAGAATAGAAGCTAAAGTAGGTGTATACACGTGTTCATTAAAATTAAAACAATTTCTACAGATGTTTAGAGGTTAATAGTTAGTATTAGCTAAAATACTTTATGTTTAATCCGACTGTTATAAAACTTTAAAATAAACAAGAGATTTCCAATTTGTAATTTAAATAAAAGTTTGTGAGAAAGTAATGTTTTTAAACGCTTGATTGCACACATATAAACGTTTCAATTTTGTTTTAAACTACATTTGAAATAGCTTTACTTCAGTAAAGATGATTCTCACATCCTGATTCCTGATATCTAAGAAAGCATGCTTCTCTAAAACCAACTCAAATGGGTAGGTGTCAGAAATGCACAAAGGTAGACTATTTCGCTCGAAGACACTATTGCACGTGTATTAACTTCTTTTTTTAGTGTTACTCATCCTTACCCTTGGTCGGTAAGCGGTTTCTTCTTCTGGCTTAGTGAGCGGCAGTATAAGATTGTAGCTGTGACTTAAACAAGTCAACTGTGCATCATTGATCCTTCGTGCAAAAGTCACTGCTCGTGCAAAAGTGACTCTTCGTGCAAAAATGACCCGCCTTGAATCAAATGTCCAAGCAAGTATCTTTTTATTTTTGCCCTGGGGTAGGCAAACTGTAGTCCGCAAAATGCGGCTTGTAATGTACCCTCCGCTGAAAAGATACTTTTCTAAAACAGTAAAAAAATTCTAATTTAAAAAGCTTACAATAACGCTTTCAAACTTATTATTATAAATTAAACTACAAATACTTTATAACTTTTTAAATTATCACACTTTTGTCTTAACTTATATTTTTAATTTATTTCTAGAACTATTTAAACAACATTGAGTTTCGACTCCTGGAAGACTTTTTTATTTACTGCCCAAAAACAGTTTTTATTAAAAAAAATCGCCCGTTATTTATAAAAGGCTGCCTATTGCCGAGCCGATCCGATTTCGCAGATGTTTTCTTTGATTAAACTACATAAGGAAGAAAAAAATTATAATCAACTAAAACTAAAGTATAATAGATATATGTTATTAAAACTATTACCATTCTTAGTATTTTGAACTAATTAATTACTTTTTAAGTTTTTAAAAGTATAGTCTATTAACTAAGCTCAAAGAAAATTATTTCAAAATTAGAAAAAAATTAGTTATATTTTTGTTTTTATTGGTTTAGTAAATGTTATTACTATTATTACGACTAACTGTAACTTTACTTATATTTATGTGTCTACAAATGTTTATCTTGAATATAGATATTTACTTTACAATACAAAAAAATGGTAAAATTAAATTGTTAATTATCAAAATTTTACTCCTAAACATTTTTTTGGATCTCATTTTCTTGTAGTTGTTTCACTGCTTCAATAAATTTACATCTAATATTAATTAATTATCAGTTTAATTGACAATAATTTTAAGTAAGAATTTCTGACCCTATTTTACTAATTTAAGCAAAAAAAAAGTTTATTAAACAAAATCTAAACCTAATCAGCACTCGATAACAAAAAGGTTCCTTCGTACACTAAATCCTTAGTTTAAGTTTTTAAGCGCTTTACTTTTATTTTTCAATAAACATTTACCGTTATAACAAAAAGATTTAAGATAAAAATTAACTTTAAATGTAGATGTTTATATTTTGAATAGTATGGTTTTGGTAGTAGTTTCAACTAAAAATGTTAAATATAATTCACTCATTTTTAAGAGACCAATTATCTAATTTCGTTTAGCGCATCCTTAAAATAATCTTGCTATAAACTGATAATATTATAGTGTAAATTTAGTGATAAAAAATAATTCAAAAATGTCTAGCTAAAAATAGTTACGTCATAAAGTATAAAAGTCTGTTTTAGATTTTTAGTAACATGCTGCTCTCGCCTGACGTGGAAACTACGTTGGTCGAACATCTCAACGTTTCCACGTCAGGCGAGAGCAGCATATCACGAAAAAGCTAAACAGGTTTATTTTTAATGACGACGTGAGGCTTAAAGGTGAACATTCATCTATTCTTGAGCACCTCCTCAACAACCCTGTTTGTGCTGAGAACTACCTGGATATTAAGTTAAGAATTTTATCCATAGCGAGAAACACCTGCCATCTCTCAGTTGTAGAATCTTTGTTTATTAGAACTCGCGAGCCAAAAGTTTACAAACAAAAATATTTTTACAATTTAAAACTTTGTAAACAACGTTGTTTTTAGAATTTAGACTTTATTGTTGTCCTTTTTGTCTTATTTTGTAATGTGTTTTTTATTTCATTTAGTTTTAGGTAAAAAAATTTCTACTATCTTAAATGTTTTTGTTTTAGCAATTTTGTCCTATAAATTACTTCAAATCAGCTAAGTATAACTCAATTCTAATTTAAACCTTTTAAACAAACTTTTATACTTTATGACGTAAATATTTTTAGCTAGACATTTCAAAGCTATTGTTTATAATCAAATTTACACTATAATATTATCATTTTGCAGCAAGATTATTCTGAGGATGGGCTAAACGAAATAAATAAATCTCTTAAAAATGAGTGACTAATGTTTAAATTTTTTAGATGTTTAATTAATAATTGAACACATAAGAAAAATGATAAAACAAAACCTTAAG
Source organism: Thalia democratica (assembly GCF_965202585.1). Classification (NCBI taxonomy): domain Eukaryota; kingdom Metazoa; phylum Chordata; class Thaliacea; order Salpida; family Salpidae; genus Thalia; species Thalia democratica. Next base: position 19,489,680 of record NC_139173.1, on the reverse strand, counting down.
CCTCATATAGACAAAATCATATAACAGTCTAACTATATGTGGTAACTCGACTGGTAAATTGTATGGAACGTGTAAAGTTCATAAAAAACACTTGTTATTAAGACCTATTGTATCAATGTTAAACACACCATCATACAAGCTAGCAAAATATCTGGATATAATAATAAAACCACATATTCCAAAATATTATTGTGCAGAAAATAGTAAAGAACTTTTAGAAAAACTCTCAAAATACGAACGTAAAGATGGCGACTACTGTATTAGCTTTGACGTAGTTTCATTATTCACTAATGTACCTTTAAATGAAATATTACCGATGATTACGAACGGAGTACCTAATAGTACCATACCAAAATCAAATATGATCAATCTTTTAAAATCTGTTACTAGAGGCTTGTTTTAATGTAATAAGAAATTATTTACATAAGTAGATGGTGTAAGTATGGGAAACCCGTTAGCTCCTACTATAGCAAATTACTTTATGGGAACATTGGAAAAAAAATCTGTTTAACACAAAAATGAAAAAAATCCAGTGCTATACATCCAATAGTGGATGAAATATTTTGTATCTTCAAAAAAGATTGATATCTCATTTGAAAATTTCCACAAATAATTAAACAAACTACATAAATCAATAAAGTTCACCTATGAGTTAGGTGGAAACGAACTTCCATTTTTGGACATTAAAATCAAACTAACAACAGAAAAAGTAATAAAAAAGGTAGAAAAAAAAAGAAATTGATAAAGATGTTATTATAAATTTTAGTGCAATAACACCAATCAAATGGAAAAGGGCTTTAATACTATGGTTTTTGAATAGAGCAAAAATTATAGCTTCTACTGATACAATCTACAAACAAGAATTCACAAACTTAAAAGAAAAGTTCATAAAAAATGGTTATCCGAAGAAATTTGTTGATGACGTAATTAAAAGATTTACTAACAAAAACAAAAAGTGCACTAATGAAAAACTAAATAGTTTAAACTTCAAATACATTTAAAAAATACCTTACATTGGAAAACCAAGTAGTGAGTATAAAAAGAAACTAGAAAAACTATTAAACAATTACTTTGAAGACTTCAAAGTTATTTTTACTACAAGTAAAGTAGGTAATTACTTCAGCAACAATAGCAAGACATCTCACGAATTGAAATCTAACGTGGTCTACGAATATAAGTGCTCTAAGAATAAAAGCATCCAATATATTGAATTTACTTCAAGACCATTAATAGAAAGAGTCAAAGAACATTTAAAAGGTAAAATAGCTGTATCTGACCACATTAGTAATTATAAAGTTTATAAAAATGAAAGTAGAACTTTTACGCCTTTTCGTGTTGCATCTTAAAAATGAAAGAATAACTGTTAACAACTTTGGTATTTTAAAAGAATGTAGAAACAAACTTAAGACCCTGATCAGCGAAGCTATTTTAATTAAACATTATAATTCAATTTTACACAAAAAATTAACCAAACTCACTATTACTCACACCCTAAGAACTTTTGATTAGTTATATATATATTTTTAACAATGTATAAATGTTTATGTAACCTGTAACTTTACTGTAGTTTATAATTTTAATATGAAACTGGTTATATCTTCTTACAGTAATCTTCCTTTATTCTACCAACATATGTTTCTGTGTGTCAACGAATCAACACACTTCAACTGGGTTCTGTAAAAAAATAATTACTGTAATGAGAGAATAGAAGCATAGAATAAAGTAGGTGTATATATGTTTTCATTAAAATAAGATATATTCTACAGATAATAGTTATTAATAGGTGAAATACTTAATGTTAAATCCGACTGTTGTAAAACTATATGATATTTGTAACTATTAAGTCTAAAATAAATAAGTAAGCTAAATTACACAACAGAACATAATATAAACAAAAAATGAGATGGCGAGCATTTTATTTTGAAAAACATTTAGCCAATGAACTGCCTAATAACAACAATATAATAAGTAATGATTGCCTAAAAAGTAGTAAACTTAACATAGTTGGTAGATTACCATTCACTACCAATAAATGTGCTCCGGTGTGCCATAAATTGTTGCCTTTTGAATCGGAATTGTTTGAATTAATTAATAGCATTAGCTTTAAACACAAATCAAACAATTTTCAAAGAAATCTACGCAATCAAATTAATTCTATAAAAAAATCAAACAGATTAATAATTTTTGCAGACAAAACAAACAATTTATATAAAATCGGACCTAAAAATTATTACAAGTTATTGAACAGTTCCATTACAAAAGATTACAAAAAATGTGATAAAAACTCCGTCGACCGAATAAACTCTTGTGCTCAAGAACTATTAATAAAAAATAATATATCTGGTAAACGTATCCGTAAGTTAGCTAATTCTAAATCGTATATTACTATAAAAGATCATAAAGATAATTTTCCAGCAACTATAAAATGTAGATTAATTAATACAAGTAAGACAGACATTGGTAAGATATCAAAAGTTATTTTAGCAAGCATTATTAATGATGTAAGAGCCGCCACCGGTTCGATCCAATGAAAAATACCGGTGAGCTGTTAAAATGGTTTTCGTCATTGGATGATAAGAGTAATAAGCGTTTTGTCAGTTTTGATATAGTTGAATTCTACCCTTCTATCACCAAACAACACCTTTTAAATTCTTTAAATTATGCTTCCACTTATTCAAAATTCGTCGATTCCGACAAAGAAATTATTATACATGCATGCGATTCCTTACTTTTTTCAGACAACAATGTTTGGAAAAAGAAAAATAACGACACTTTTTTCGATGTGCCTATGGGAAGCTTCCATGGTGCAGAGATTTGTGACCTTGTCGGACTATATATCCTCAGTAAACTGGGAAATGTTTTCAGTAACTGTGGTTTGTATAGAGACGATGGGTTAGGTGTCATAGATCTAACAAAGCCTGTCGTATACGACAGAACAAGGAAACAAGTGTTTAAGGTAATGTCAGATATAGGTTTCAAAATTACTTTAGATCTGGGTAATCAAGTGACTGATTTTTTAGATGTCACTTTAAACCTATCTGATGGTACTTTTCGCCCTTACCGAAAACCAAACTGTTTAATTAATTTTATCAATTCAAATTCCGACCACCCCCGACATATAAAGAAATCTATCCCAATAATGACCCAGAAACGCTTAAGCTCATTATCATCCAGTGAAGAAATATTTAATGAAATAAAAGTTCCATATGAAAATGTATTAAAAAAAAGTGGTTTTAAATGTAACTTAACATATATGATAACAAACAATAATACTAATAATAGTAATAATAATGATATTTTTAACGGTAATAACGATAATAAACATAAATATGACAATAATAAAAGTAATAACAGCATCATTAATAATATTAATAACGATAATGATAATAGTTTTAAAAGTAACAGTAATAATGATTATAACATTAATAATATTGTAAATAATTTTGATAGTTACAGTAACATTAATAACAATAATTGTAGTAATGATAATAACAATTACAATAATAATGATATTAATAATAACAGTATCACTAGTGAAAATTATATTAAAACGCAAAAAAGTAATAAGTCTCGTAATAGCCGTGTGTTGTGGTATAACCCACCATACTGTTCTAGTATTAACGTAAACTTGGGTAAAGAATTTTTGAAATTAGTAGATAAACATTTCCCAAATAATCATTGTTACCGTAAAATATTTAATAGAAAAACTTTAAAAATTTCTTATAGTTGTATGAATAATGTTAAGTCAATAATACAATCACATAATAATTTTGTTTTATCTAAATATAATGAGTTGACAGCACAAATTAATAATAACAATAAACCTAATACTATTAAAAATAATAGCAACTATTCAGATAACACAAACGTAATTAATATTAGTTTAGACATAAAGGATAACAATTGTAAAAATAACAAGGTTAATATAAAAAATAATGATAACATTAATCTAATTAATAAAACCAACTATAATAGGCCTATAACTAGAAGTATCAGTAAAAACCTAACTAAAAATATAAACTCAATTGTACATAAGGAATCATGCTCTAATAATAATAGTAATAATAATAATAATAATAATAATAATAATAATAATAATAATAATAATAATAATAATAATAATAATAATAATAATAATAATAATAATAATAATGATAGTGGTAATAAGAGTAATAGTAGTAACCATATTAATAATAACAATGGTAATAGTATTAATAATAACGACATAACCAATAATAGTAATAATAATAATAATAATAATAATAATAATAATAATAATAATGATAGTGGTAATAAGAGTAATAGTAGTAACCATATTAATAATAACAATGGTAATAGTATTAATAATAACGACATAACCAATAATAGTAATAATAATAGTAATATTAATAAATATGATAATAATAATAACTGTAGTAACCAGAAAAATATCAATATCTGTAATACTTATAACGATGAAGTAATTAAATGTGGTTTTAAATTCAAGAACAATGTAGGTAAAAATTGTAACTGCCGTAAATCAAATAAAATAAACTGTCCGTTACATGGTAACTGCTTAATTAAAAATGTTGTGTATAAGGTGCGTGTTAAATGTAAACTTAGTGAAGATAAAAACAAAAACAATAATAATGTTAATGATAATAATAATGATAAGGTGTATATTGGTTCGACAGGAGGTCACTTTAAAGATAGGTACACCGGACATAAGTATACTTTTAAGCATGTAAATAAAAAGAATAGTACAAGATTGTCAGATTTCGTTTGGCAGTATTTTGATAGGTATGGAACCAAACCAGAAATGAAATGGAGCATCCTCCACCACGCCAACAATAACATCAGTAGCGCGAGCAAGATCTGCCAAATATGCAACCTTGAACGAATGGCAATTTTAGCAGAAGATAGTAAACAATTACTAAATAAAAGACGTGATATTTCAAACAACTGTGCACACAACCGACGGTTCTTCTTCAAATAACACCTTGGCGCCTTCTCACCTTTCATACTTTTCATTCACCTTCCACACACACACACATTCACTTAACATATATTAATATAATTATATATCCTAAGTAACATATAGTTCTTTCATTTATTATTTATATCTATTTCACACAAGTCACTTTCTATTTTCTGAAATTTCATATATTCCCTTTACCCTCCGACTATAATTCTTCACACCTTTATATGTTAAGTTCCAAGTTTAATTGGAAGCCTGTATTCAAATCACAGATAAACCGTGCTTTTTTACCTACTACGCCCAAGAGAGCTAGTAGGTTTTTTACTGCAGGTTTATACTTAGCATATGACCACCTTGTTGTTTTACATTTTAACTTCCACATATAACACAATTTACTTATTAAATATATAAAATATCTGTATGGGATATTTAAATTAAACAGCCGACTCCTACTTTACCATTTAATTATTTTATTAATTATAAAATACTATATATATTTAATTCAGGTCATTATGATTTTATGTATGTCGCTGTAAATTAATTATCGGTCAGTACAATGTAAGCCTACTAATAATTATGTTTTTTGTGTTTTGTTTTTTCCTTAAAGTTTAATTTTTTTCCTTAAAGTTTAATTTTTTCAATTTTTCACTTTTTGAATTTCACATTTGAACTAAATCTGCTTCCTAATTCTATACAACTTTGATTCAATCATTACTAACATTCAATATATAATATACATGTTACACCGAGTTTCTGTGACTTTTATTGCCTTCAGCGTCGTTAAGTTTTATTAAATTTTATTGATTTACTGACTAATGGTTAATGTTTTATTTTTGTTCTAAATAGATTACATAAAAACAAAATTAACGTTCTTGCAATACAAATTGAATAGTTTAAATGGCCTCATTTACATTGTGACGTAATTATTAGTTGTAACGAATGTATTTTTTTCGTTAGTTAACGACAGTAAATTTTGATTTAGTTATCTTTCCTGTTAACGTAAGTTATTTGTTTATATTATGTTCTGTTGTGTAATTTAGCTTACTTATTTATTTTAGACTTAATAGTTACAAATATCATATAGTTTTACAACAGTCGGATTTAACATTAAGTATTTCACCTATTAATAACTATTATCTGTAGAATATATCTTATTTTAATGAAAACATATATACACCTACTTTATTCTATGCTTCTATTCTCTCATTACAGTAATTATTTTTTTACAGAACCCAGTTGAAGTGTGTTGATTCGTTGACACACAGAAACATATGTTGGTAGAATAAAGGAAGATTACTGTATAATTTGTTTTTATTTATATTCCAGTGAAGTTACTTTACTAGGATCTTTTGTTAGCAAACAATTAAAACTATATTTTGAACAGTTATATCTTCTTACTTAATTTTTCTAATATATTTAGTTGTTTAACACAAATTTTCAGTTATTTTGCACGGTTTTTTTATTGACAATGGCTGATGAAAAGTCGTAACGACGTCTAATAAACTATAAATTTGCAATCTTTTTTTCTTTATTATGGTATTTAAACATTCAAATATCCCCTCCTGTATTTTAAATATAGATAGATAGTTCTACTTTTACATTAAATTATACTTGTTTAAGTTTTGAATAGTTTTTTGTATGTTTATATATGTTTAAAGTTTTATAATTTTATCCACAAAATTTTATTTAATTTACTTTTATGTTGTTCTAGTTTTGTACTTTGTAAAAGTAAAATCTTTTATGACCAAGTTATAAAAAAAATTAACTCTTCTAAGTATCAGTCTTCTAAAATATTTTACATTTAGTTATCTTTTTATAAAGTGTTTATTTAAGTTTTTTAGCATGAATTATCTTTGTTGATACTTACTAGCAGAGTTTCCAGAAGGTTAGTGTTGCAAACGATTGTTTATTTTACCAGTGTGTGACATTCAATCAATTATCTGGCAACTATGCTTTAGTAGTTGCCATTGTGGGGATTTGCGTATTGCTCAAATTACTTGAACATGACACTATAAGTTTAAAAAAACAAAAAATATCAAGTGTTCAGAATTATTTAATTCTGGCAACCCTTTTTACTAATATATGCTAAAATGTTAGACTGTTTTATAAAGTTTTAAAGATAATCAACTAAATTGAATTAGTAGAAATACTTTATTTTGAATAGATTTAACTATTAAAAAGTTTAAAATAGTTTTTAAATCAAATTTAGTTTTATGTTTCTAAAAAACTTGTGATTTTTTAAAAGTTTAATTCTGAAAAAAATTATTTCAATTGAAGCTTTTATTTTCGTAATGATTGTCTTTATATATAAATTTTTTGTATGTTACATATAAAATTATAAATGTTCTTAAAACAAAACTATCTAAAAGTATGTATCGGTTTTAAGTCCGCCAGTTTTTTTTTACTTAAGTCTAAACTAAAATTTTTTATAATTTACTTTCAAATTTTAAGCTTACTATAAAAAATTACAGTTTATTAAAGACTTGTTTAATACTTTACAAGTTTATGAGTAAAACAAATTGACTTTAAGTGTTTTCAAGATTATAAGCTCACAAAATTGTGGAAACTTGTTTTTATCTGAAAGTTTGAAAAAAAAATACGAACAGGAAAAAAGGAGTTCAATCAATCATCAATATGAAGTCTAGTCCATTTGCTATTGGCATATTGTTACAATTTTTGATTAATTAGATGGAAAATTCACCATAATATAATCCCATATGTGAGAGTGAATTAACAAAATAAAGATTTTACTTTTCTAATGCAAAACTAAATTGACTTCATACATATAAGACCTAATCAATGATATAATAGTTTAATTAATATGCCTTTATTTTGTTACCTAAGTATATTCGGAAAACAAATTAATACTTAATTTTGTTGACTAAATAAAATTAGAAAAACATTTATAGAAAAATGCATACTTAAAAACTGTTATTAAAGTTACCGAGATCGAATTTAAAAAATAGTGCACATAGTAAGTATCACTAAACTGTTTTGTATCATAAAACATTTTTCACTAACTGCTATACTTAACAAAACATATATGTTTCAAAAAAGTTTTCTTTTCTACTCAACTCCATTTAGTATAAACTTCTTAACTTTTTTTTTCTAAGAGATATAATATTTGTCGGTTAATATTTGAAGTTTTTAAATTTGAATTTATTTTAAAGCAAATTTGTTTGTAATTAATAACACGTTCATAGAACTAAAACAATTTTATAAAGTTTATAACATGTTATTTACAGTTAGCAAACTAAAAAGATGTTATAAATCTACTGCTATACTTATTCAATATTCTAAATAAGATTTAAAAACGTCAGTAGTAACTTTTGTTCTTAAGATAAATGTAAATTAAGTTACAATAAGTTAAAACAAAGTTTGTACAATCAAGTAGTATTATCGTAATACTTTCACTAAAAAACTTTAAACTTGATAGCTAGTAAAACACTTAAGAAATTACTACTATTTTGGCAAAATTATTTATTGACTCAAATCTTAATTTATAGATACAATAGGTTATATACTTGTTAGGAAAATTAAATATCGAAACAAGTTAAACTAAAAAAATCGAAGAAGGTCTAAATAAGATGATGGTAATAAATGTATTAAATAATTTTGTTTATACAATTTAAACATCTATCTTTCTCAGAATGAAATTAACTATAATATTCAGAAAATTACTAAATAAGTATTCGAAGACTGAAAGTAAAAAAAAAGTTAATATAAGATATATACATTTAGCTTTTTGTTCAGTTACGGCATTCTAAATTTGAGAGTAGTTGAATTTTAAAAGTAAATATCTAAAGTTTGTATTTAGTTAAGTAAAAAAAACTTTGACTGATTATATGCTACAAAGTAATTTTTTACCAAGAAATGATTATAAACAATTTATGGAAAAATAGATTGGGCTAATGTTTTAGGTTTTTAAACATAAGTTCAGCTAAGTATATTTAGAACTGTTATGATTTTTTTTTTACTTCAAAAAGGTTATGTATGTATTTTAAACTTATTTAACTTAAAAAGTTAATAGATCTAGGGACCACAAAATTCTGTAATACAGCGAACATACTTTTTATTTTAGTTTTCTAACTATAAAGTCAGTTCTTAATGTGTTGAAAATATTTAAATATTTAAAGTTTATTTATTAAACTTTACAATTAATGCAATAAAAAAATTCTTGAAACAGCTTACAAATGTTTTTTTTTTTACATTTAATTAATGTTCTCCACATACGCTAGATCTTTTAACTACATTTATAAGCGTAAGTTTCAGTTTTGTTTTCGATTACAAACAAAGTATTTACTAAAAAAAAACAAAATAAATTTCACGTTTTGTAATATACTTTTATTTTAATTAGTAAACTTCAGACTAAAAAAGTTAGATATGGAGTTTACACTAGGCTAGAGATTAAAAATATAATGTTTTGCTTTGAATTAAGTTTATTATAAATTAAAACAGTTTATTTTTCAACAATAGAGAACGTCTTATTTAAAGTTTATTTTCAGATAAAATTTAAAGCTGTCTAGTATGGATGAAATATTTACCGTAGAATATTTTTTATAATTTATTTAACTTTTTTCATGATTGATTATAAATTTGTACATATGCTTAGTCTGTAGAGGCGGACAAGTCAATTAACCCTTTATACCAAGTAAATAGTTATACATGTAACCTAAATTTATTCGTAGACAGTAAAAAGTTTAATCAATTATGATAATTCATAAGAGAAATAAAGTCTGGAGTGCATATTCTGTATAGTTTTTGATAGCAAGCTAAAAATGAACGATTTCTAAAGAAAAAAATAAATTTACAAGTTTATTAATTTTCCAGATAAAATTTTGTAAAAACGCATGAAAGTTGACTCTTAAAAACTTTTTATGTTTCTGTAGTCATGTAACAACTAGAAAACTAAATTTCATCTAAACTTACTTTATTTTATTGTAAAAAAAAACTATTTTTTGCTTTTGTAAAAATTTTATTTACTTTTATTTTCCTCCTAAAAGATTACAACAGGCTGTAGCTGCAAATAACTCACGTCATTAATCGCCTGCTGTTGATGTGTTTATCAATTAGATGAAGTAATGACTCCCTAGTAATTTCAAAGTGTTTAACTCATTGATTTGATGACGATTTTCAACTCTGTGTACGTAGAGTGTTGATAGCGAGTTAATTTCTTTGCGTTTTTTCACAGAAGAAAACAACTCGAACTCCTTCAGGTTTTTATTGAAATTGAAAGATTTTATCGAATTGTGCTAAATTGTTTAATCACATGTGAAAATTGTGTTAGATGACGCAGTGGGTTCGAATGTGCATTGTTATTACGAATGTCAGTTCGAAAAGTACTTAAAGTTGTTTTAGTCCAACTGGAAATCAAGCATCTAAAAAAGTTGGCTTCTGATTTTGCAATTTTCAGCAATTTAATTTTTTTTTATACGTTTGCATTGTGTTTTGTAAAGCATTTATTTTTACTTCTATAAGATGCGTTTTTTGAAACTGTAAGCTGAAAAGGAAATAACAATTTATATGTAGCTTAGTTAGCTTGAAATTTCTTGAAAACTGGCATTTGTTTTATAATAAAAAATATGGTAGCTATTAAGATATATAAAGATTTCTGTTTTTCAAAAAAAGAATTACATTTAGTTCAGAAAATTCAACTACAGTTGTTACGTTTGTTTAACTACCTTGTTACAAAAAATATGTTACAAAAAAAAAGATTTGATATGTTACAAAAAAGTATTTGTTTTTTAAATGCTTTATGTTTTTTTAAGACAAACTTTAACAAGTTATTTTTTTAATTTAAGCAACTGTATTTTTGTTTCAAAAAAAAAAAAGTTTTATTTTCTCTTAAAAATTGTTATTAAAAAGTGGAAAGTTTTAAAATCGATATAGTTTTAATTACAAGGTAAACTACTTAAGGTTACTCGTGTTTGTGTTGTTTTCTTGTTGTTTTTAATAGCGCTCAATTAATTGTGTTTGACAGCAATTTAGTCAAAATGAAAACACGTGAAAGTATTTAAATATGCCACTGAAAAAAAACAAGCAACAATGTTTTTACTAGAAGTCATTTAAATATATAAAAGCTTAGAATATGAGTTAATAATATAATTACACTATTAAATAGCTTTTAAGCACTGCATAATATACCTATTTATAACTATTTGATTTTTTTTTAGTTTTCAAAGCTGGTTTGTTAGTTTAAAAATTACCCAAAGCTCGGTTTTACATTTGTGAAACGTTTTTGTACCTAGATCATAAAGCAGTTAGTTACTATTATTTATAAAAATTAAACAAACAAGCGGACAGTTGTTAAATATTTTATGAAGTAGTTACTTATTTTACAGTTTAATACATGCATAAAAAACACTACAAACTAATTTTTTTTCAGCGAAATAATTCTTATAATATTTGAGAGATTACAAACTTTCTTTTTTAAGCTTCTCTTTTTTTGCACTTATTTTCAGGAAAATTCATTTAAACTCATAGATGAGCTCTTGTTGTCAAGCAAGTCGGTTTAGCTTCTGAAAAGTAGAATCAGCTGTAAAAAATAAATACTATATCGTTTGTTCAAAAACAAAACATTTATTTAGTTAATAGCTAGACTTAAGTTTTTATATCTAGGTATAATATTTTCCAAGTCTACTTATTAAAATAGTTCACGAATTTTTTTATATTGAAAAGAAAGCACCACAGAGATTTAAGTTTATTAGCACTCGTTTCAGAATAAAATCATTCATTAATCAGTATACTACTTCCGTTCCAAAAAGTTATGATTTAAACTTCTTAAACACAAACTTTTTTTGTCCTTGACAAAAGTTTGTTTTACATCTCTTAATAATAAATTTCGTGCTTCTTTGTTTGCTCATAAATTTTATGCGCCAAAATGGTTTTCTTTAAATGTAATAAAGTTTACAGTGCACTGAGACAAGACTTACAAGTGATACGCGGAAATTTACGACTGGCAAACAAGTCACTGCTGGCCGTTATTTCTTCAAATAAACTTTTATTACTTTTTTAATAAATTTCGTTCAAAGCTGCTAGATATTAGCTGAAAGATTTTTTAATGCTACCGAATGTTGGTAGCTTGATGAGAAAATTTTGTTTATTTCTTTGTATATGAATTAAAGAAAGTAGCGAACATACTAAGTAAAGATCACTCATTTAATATATGTTTTGTAAACTATGTTAAACTTATACGATACTTCTGTAGTTTGTTTAAAGAATCGTTAAACCTTTAAATTCTTTTTTTTCGTAAAAACTGTTTTACTAGCTTAGGACCGTTTTGCTAGACTACAAAGCTATTCAAATAGATAGCTTGTAGTAAATAATTATTTTTATTAACAAAATACTTTAAGCTTTTCGGTTTTTTAATCAGCCGTTTTATTTAAACTAATTGTAAACAAAATATTAAGCAGCAATTTAGCATATTTAAAATAGAGTTAGTTGTTCGGATAGCAGTAAGTTGACCTTAGGTTAACATTTGGCTTAATGAACACGATTGTTTTACTTACAGCTACGAATTATAGCAATTTAAAGCTCTGTAGCTTATTAAAAAGTATTTTAGATATATTGATTTAATTTTGTAAAAAAAATATACTTTTAAGTTTTTCAATGTTCATGGCTATAAGCTAAAGTTCATGATCAATTTTAAAAGTATAATATTTTAAATTTAACGACAAAAAATCTAAAAACTAATTTCAGCTTGTTAAAGTGAATTCACTAAGTGACATTAAGTTTATTTAGGTTGATAATTTTAGGCATGTGTAGTTTTCAAACAAGTAATAAAGTTTTATTATCGACACTTTATATTATGAACTAATCAAAAATTTGTATTAACTCATAAAAATGTTTGACTCATTGAACGATTCCTATTTTAATATTACTATTCTTTTTAGTAATTGTGTTTTATTTTACAGATACCTATTTTATATATTTACAACAATAGCAGAATCAATTAACGTACAGCAATAAAGGTGAGTGTTTTTTAATTTGTTATTATTACTTTAAACTTATTCAGCAAACAAGTGTTAACAGTGACAGTGGTAAAAAAAAAAGCGATCACACATCTCGGCTTTTAATTACCGATAAAATCGCTTTGCTCTAACGCAAACAAATCATCAAACGTAAACCCCATGTACTACACAAGTAGCAGATGACGGTCAATTGTGCTGCCCAGATTGTTTGCTGAGCAGCATGGCGTCCATCTAGCAGCCGGTAGAACAGCGCATTCAACACAACAGTGATGCAGATGCCATACCGATACATTGTTGCATATGCCAGCCACACATCGCTCACTGATTGTCGTCTCTTTTTCGCTTTTTGTTTCGAGTTTATTTTTTGCGTTTAATTGGCCTGAGGTTCGAGTCGCGATTGACTGTTTGGAAGTTCACTGTTGTGGGTGTCAGCTTTGCGTTTACACTTTGTTGCATTTTGTTGGTAGCTATTTTTTATTTTAAAGTGTACGAGTGTTGAGAATAAACGGGTTGTTTATATGAAACGTGTTTGTTTGTAATGTGGACATTTTTAAGTTAAATTTTGTTGAAACCAAGTACTGGATCTAATAACCTTAGTTCTTTTATTTTTTGAAATTATTAGGTTATTAATAAGTTTCCTTTTTATATAGTTAGCTTCAAACCCAATATGCGTTTTAAAGGAACAGAAAACGTTTTTTTTTTTGGCAAAAAAGCAAACTTTTTTTCAAATTAACTAAGAACATACTGCATTACCAAAACAAAAGCTTAACTTTTCCCAAAAATCCGAACTAGTCTTGTTAGCAGCATGTTTAAAGATAACAAAATGTTCTTTGCACTTACATTACACAGCATTCATGCGCATTAGAAAACATAGTTTAATGCATTCATTTCTTTTAGCGAACTGCAGATAAAATCATCCCAATGCGTTATTTCAATGGTGTGAGCTTTAGAATTTTAAAAATTACAAACAAAAGTAAAAAATACTTATTTGTGAGTCGCAGACTTATTTCAGTTGGAAGTTTTAAACAGTTTAAAAGGAGCTTACCTACGAACTCGAAAATAGCTGTAGATAAGCTTCTTATAAAAAATGTTAAATAATTTATTGCTACACAGCTATACAGTGCAGAGTTCAAAACTTTTGTTTACAAGACAGAAGGAAGACAAGTAGTTTGAGAAAGCTCACAGTCATAAAAACTTTTACTCTGGTAACAAATGGTGAGCACAACAGTTAAATTTTCGGATTACGTTGTAACCAGCTCGCTTAAATATTCATGAACTCAGTTGATAAGCGCGGAAAGTTGTTATCAATAAATTATCACCATTTTATAAAAAGTAGATTGCAGCTGAAACATATGAAATACAAAAAAAATAATAATGTTACAACGTTCTGAAGTATTATATATAGTTCTAATAAAGTATTTTGGTTATAAAGTTGACGTGTTAAATTAAACTTTTACATGTTTTGATAAGTATTTATTTTAAAGTATAAACATCTGTGTTTTAAAAATAAATACAAACTTAATTGCTACAAAAATGTTTTTCGTTAAAAATTACTTTAAAAACAAAATTTTGGTTTTCTAGAAACTATTGAAAAGCAATATACAACATACACTGCATATTTTTTGAGGCTAAAACAGAATTCGTTGAAAATCGTCTACAATAAACAATAATATAAAATTAGAATTTTTAGCGTTTAACACATAAAAGTTAAAAACTACAAGCTGTTTAAGCAAGAACAAATATATTGTTTTATTTAACCGAATTTTTGAACAGGTAATAATGAAACGAGTTTTAATATCTCTGACCGTTTTATTAGTTGGATTATGCGTGCACACAAAATCCACACTGGCGCCTAATGCAGTCATTGAAGAAAATCTCCCTGCAGGTAAGTATTAGACTTTTAGAAAACTTTACAAACTTTATTCATGTTTATAACTCTTACATTTGCACATATAAACAAGATTTCAAGCTAAAAATTTACGTTTTGTAGGAACTTTGGTGGCTAAAAGACCTCAGTATTGGTCTGATAACGACCTTTCCAAAACATGCTCCGGCAGTTGCCTGTTTTCCATAAAGAAAGCTTACGTGCAAACGCAAAATGGGAACCAGCTGGCAGTCCGGAACGCTTTCAGGGTCGACAGAAATACTGGGGTAGTGACGACCTCGAGGGTTATTGATAGGGAGGCCGAATGCTTGACAACTTGTCCGTGCATCGTAAACATTCTGGTAATTTTACAAACTGTATGTTGGTATTAAAAAGTTTTAAGTTTGCAAAAGTAACAGTTATTTTTAATAGCGTTTTTACAATTTTGACTAGCTTACTTTTTGTTTTCGAGTTAGAAATGTATTTAAAACCAAAATAAAATAAAATGTATCTTTTATAGAAACTTCAATTTTGTTTTTAACGTATAACGATTTTTTTATAAACAAACTACTTCATATGTGTTTTTTTATTCACAAAATGATAAAACTGACAAAAAATTTTTAAAACACCAGATTGGCGTTTCGAAGCGCAAGGACAAAGAGAACTTGGAAAACGCTCGGATGCTGACGGTGAGAATCGACGACATCAACGACAACTCCCCGGTGTTTCCGTCCAACTTGGAGCCGGTGTCCGTTGGAGAAGAAAGCAGTGTGGGTACCGTGGTCTCAATCAGCCAGTATATTGCCTTCGATAACGACTGTGGTGAGTTGAGTTTGCATCTTGTAAAAATTGTATTGGAGCTGTTGTGATTTTTTAGACCACTGGTACAATTGTTTTTTTTAGGGGAAAAAAAAAGTATAAAATGCGCAAATAAGTAACGTAGTTATTTGATTTGAAAACAGTAATTACATGACAAAAATCAAGTATAATCGATATAATAAAAAACAGTAAGGAGTCGTTAAGAGTGCTTTCAACTATCATAGAAACTTAATGCTTAATATTTATTTTTTAAAGTTTTCAATCAATAATGGTAGGTTGAAAACAATTTGAGCTATTAAATAAACTTTAGTAATTTTAGTCTGAAGAGCGTTTTTTTTTTCTGAGAAATGTTGCGTTTTGACACTTCAAGCCCATGTAAAAGGGTGTGTAATTAATTATTTTCAAAATGCTTTTATATTTAAAAGTTTTATTTTATAACACTTTTATTCGTAATTTAGTTTAGTTTAGGTAGCTTTAAACTGCAAACTACTTTAACAACATTTAGAACAAATTGCTTAGTAAAACTTGTTATACAACTTTATTCAAATAAAATTCTACACAAATAAGTATTTAATTAAATATTTTCACACAATTCAAAACTTTTTTATTTCGTGAAGTAGACGTATAAAAGTTCGACCGAAAGCGTTAAAGAATGCTATAAACCTTGTATAAGTAAATTAAAGTTTTTTTTCCATAAATGTGAAAAATATTTTTATGTTTTTATTTATAATTTTTTATTTTTTGCACGCAGTAAAATTGTTTTATTTGTTGACAGATATTAAAAAAATTACGCACTAGAGCCAAACTTTCACATTTCGAAAACAACATTATTAAGAAAACAGTTTAATTTGTTAAAAGGTTTCCTTCAATTTCTAAGAACTACAGTTGTTGACTTGCTAATTAAAAAAGGTATTGACCTTATTTGAACTCTTTCAGTAACATATTATTAAAATAGACTCAAGTTTATACAGTAATTAAACAAACTAAACTACTTATATTGTAAAATTAAGCAGTTACAAAAAAAATTACTAATTAAACTCAATGCATCAAGTTTATTTGAAAAGCCTTCAAAAACAGGATACTGGCAGACTTTGACCGTGATGATTAAAACAAAGTTTTATTTGATTTCTCTTTTATTTAGGTGACAACAAGGTGCTGTCTTATAAGCTGGAAGAAAACGATTATTTTGAGCTTGATGAGCTTTCAACGTCGCCAGAGTTTATGCTCGCATCTAGAAATTCTTTGGACTTGAGAATAAAGAAAAAACTCGGTGTGTTTTACGATAGATTTTAGAATTTACAAACAAAAAAACTAGAACAGATCAAAATCTTTTTAAAAAACTAATATGTTACTACTTTTTATGTGCTTTATCATCTTTTAGTAACTTAAGAATGTTTTTTTTTTGTATAAAAAAAACTCAAAGTACAAAAACACTTCACTAAAAGTATACTATATAACAAAAATATTTTTTTAACTTTTGTTGAACACACAGACTCATAAAAATAAGCATTTTCCAAATTAAAACAAACCTCATAACAGACCACGAGCGAAAGGCGATGCACCAGATCGCACTGACCGTCACCGACGCGGGAAACCCTAAACTGTCATCGGCCACTTTCGTCCACGTGCACGTGGCTGACTTTAACGACAACGCGCCAATTTTCGACAACCAGCACTACGTGGTGTCGGTGCGCGAGGACAAGGCGCCGGGGACGGTCATCAGCGAGGTGCTGGCCACCGACGACGACCGGAGCGACAGGAACGGGGTGGTCCGGTACCGCGTGGTGGAGCAGCAGGACCCGAGTCCGCACCGGCACAAGTCCAGCTACCCCGAGCTGATCAGGATCAACGAGAAGAATGGGAAGCTGGTGTTGAACCAGAAGCTCTACTGGCAGCTGCATAACGGGTGAGTGACGATTTACTTTCGCTGAGAGTATTTTAGTAAAGTTTTAGAAAATAAGAAGTTTGTATTAGTTATTAGAGTTTAGCTGTTCATTAGTATTAATTTAAAAGACTCTAATTTTTGTTGATGTGAATAAATTTTCTACGCAGAATCAGCTTTATAATTGAAGCTAGCGACCAAGGGTTGGAAAGAAAAAAAGCGACAACTACAGTTACGCTTAACATTGAAGACTTGAACGATAACAACCCTGAACTTAACTTCCAATCTTTTGTCACAGAAGATGAATTCGACCCCAGCATTGGTTAGTGGGTTTTAATTTAATAAGTTGATTAAATTTTAGTATCAGTTGAAACAGTTTATTTAATTTAAAAAAATAAAAAATTAATCAAAGTTAGAAGAATTTAAAACAAAAAATAGATTCTCATTAGAGGCTATTTAAAGCTGTGTAAGTATGTAATTTTTAGTAAACTAAAGGATTGAAATTAATCTAATCATAAAAGGTTACATTTCTGAGGATTCATCTATTGGATTTATGGTTGCTTATGTAACAACAAGTGATCTTGACTTCGGACAGAACGCCGAAACTGAAATAACAATAGAAGAAATAGGTAAGTTCCCAACTTAAAAATAATCTTTTTTTTGTTAGAGTCTATGGTATGACGTTTCAAACACATTAACACATTTTACAGGCTCTGAGGGGGAGACTCCGTTCTTCGAATACAACAAAGGTTCGAATGTTATAGAGTTAAAAAGAAAGCTTGATCGTGAAGAAAAAAACGAATTTAAATTGGCAATTTCTGCTTGCGACAAAGGTAGACCAAGAAGGTATGTTACATATTCTTCACAATATTTTTAAAAACTAAAGTTGTCTTATGACTGTTATTTTTTCAGATGTGATTTGAAAACTTTCACTTTGCAAGTGTTAGACGTTAACGAATTTGCGCCAGCTTTTCTGCGATCGCATTACTCGATCACGATAAGAGAAGACACTTCGGTCGGTTATCACTTGCTCTCCATCCAGGCCGACGACTACGACTCGCGCAACCATCCTGTGTTGTGGGAAAACAAAGTAAGAACAGTTGTTATGCACTAACAACATTGTTACGTAGTAAAGTAAAAATAAGAAGCTAAGATTAGATTGAATCAGTATCTTTTTTTATTTTGCGTTTATGTGTTGAAAAAAAGTTGTATTAATTTAAAAGGATAGCGGAATAATTGAGCAATCTCCCAACGGCAAAGTCACGTACAGCATTGACAACCTTTCTGCTGAATACTTTTCCATTGACCCTAATGCCGGAGTGATAAAACTAGTGAAAATGCTAGATTACGAACGCAAAAAAGAATGGAAGGTTAATTACGTTTAGTTGAATATTTTCTATTTAGATAAACGACGATTACAACTTTGAATTGAATATGAAATAAAAAAATGAACGTTAAATAGAAATTGAAATATTTTTGGCAGATCAATGTAACTGCCACAGACGGAGGCAGGCCTGAACCTTTATCGTCATCTGTCACTGTGACCGTGACGCTGAAAGATATAAACGACAACAAACCAGTTTTTACGAGTCCGTCTGAAAACAACATCACGGCTTACGCTTCTATAGAAAACCCAGATGATGTTATTTACCAAATAAAAGTGCGTAGTCGGAGTAATGTTTAAAATTTGTTTGGAGGTTTTGCTTAAACCGTTATTTTGTTTGATAATTAAAATATACTTTATGATAAAATTTTTATGCTGTTTTTATTTTTAGACTATTGACCACGATGATGAGGATTCAACGATTGTCGATTTGATTTCCGTCGACGGAGAAACAACTCTCTTATCGTCATTTCACATTAACTCAAACTATGAACTGAGACTAAGCGGTAACTTGGAAAAAGCACAGTTGAAAGGGTTTCATAAACTTCTGTTGAGAGTGAGTTGTTTTTAATATTCTGTGTATAATTAGTGCTACATCTTTAACTATAATACTTTTTGGCATTTTATTTGTAATTCACTAGCAATTTTACACTTTAAGAATAAAAACCCGCCTACAAATTTTCTCGGAAAATTACTTTTAGAAAACTTAGCTCCAACCGTCAAATAAGTTTTTTTTTATAAACTAAACTTAAAACTTTTTTTTTTCAAGGCTACCGATGCTTCAGACTCCACGCTTTTCAGCGACAGAATTTTAAACGTTGAAGTTTGGAGCGAAGCGTTGCCGACCAAGTACAAGTACGACCAGGCAGGTGCGGATTACGCTGGTGAGGGTGACACTGGTGGCAGTTTGGCTGGTTTCGGCAAAACTTCAATGTGGAACATGATGATCATCACCATCGCCCTGGCCGTTTTGTTCATATTTCTGCTGTTTTCCTGCATCATTTTGAAAAGAAACAGAAAAGTTAGTTGCATTACAAAAAGTTTTTGGTTTTTTTAAAACTACACTACAAAATTTTATAGCTAGAAGTAACTTGTGAAATAAAATAACTTTTTAAACTTCTAGCTCCGTGGTTTTTTAACATGTTAAAAATTAAAAGGTAGCTTTTATAGTTGTTGAGTTTACATAGATACAAGCATGAGTTATAAATTCATAGTTATTTTTTCAAGTTTTTGAAGTTATAAAGATCGTTTACAACTAAGTGTAAAATTTTACGAGTTGTTAACAAATAAAGTTCACTTCTAATAGCTAAATTTTTATAGCAAACTTTTATTTGATTTGAAATATTGCATAAACTTGTACTTTTACAAATATATAAGAATACCTTTTTTACAGAAAACAACTCACGCGTACAACTGCCGCGACGAAGAATCAAAGAAAGCTCTAAAAAACAAGGAAGACAAAAACCAAAGCACAAAACAAATTCGGCCTGAGAGTATTGACTTTTCAGTATCTGTCAACGAAAAAAAGTTTGATGAGTCACCGTAAGTAGCATTATTTTTTAAATACAAATTTGTGAAAGTTTTGTTATACACACAAAATTTTTCAGGCGAAACCAACCTAGTGAAAGCGACAACTTGAGAATGACTAAGTCCTTGTTAAAGTACTCCTGTTACGATGAGGTTTCTGAAAAAAAATTGAAAAACGACGAAGCAGTGAGTTTAATTCTTTCTATTTTATATTACGGCTAAAAAAAAAAAAGATACAAATTGCACAAGGGTTCAAAATAATACTTTTACCATTTTAGACTTTACACTTAACTTATTTGTACGTTAAAAATTCAGACATCAAAACGACTAACACCCTCGTCAACTGCCGATAAGGATAGCGGGAACGGAGAAAGTCTTCAAGATGCACACAATTACGAATTCTTTAACAACGGTTAATTGAAAATCTTTTATTTAAAATAGTCATCATATAAGGTGATAAAATTTAATTATCTTTGCTTCTAAATATCTTTCACATAAATACAAAGACTTAAGCTAAAGATCTTTCGGTTTGCTTAACCTTTTTTAAACTTAAATCAGTAGATCACTTAAATTTAAGTTAAATCCTATTCGACTCTAATATTCTACTTAAAACACTAAATTTTAGCTTATACAGTTTTTAATAAAAAAAGAAAAGATATATACACTATAAAGTTTTATCGATACAAAAACAGACATGCTGTACAACCACACGTCTTCACTTACAAGAAACAATCGTCAGTTGACAATGAATCAGTGCACTCCTGATTGCGTGGTTTACGGGCACAGCGACGACTGTTGGAACCCAAACGGTCTTGAAGGTAAAAATGTTATTTCATCATCGTTAGTTATATTTAGAAAGTCTAGTTGTACTTAAAAAAGTACACGACGTCCTTGAGTGTTGCTTTTATATTTTTAAAATGTATTCTAATAAAAGTTGAAAATTTTGCAGAAATCCAAAACTAAAAACCTACTTTTTCTGCAGCTGGAAAACACACATTGCCTTCGGAATTACCGATGAACAGCTTTTACGCCCCGAAACCTTTCCTGAAGACTCAGAAGCCGTGCGATTACGCGAACCCCGCGCTCGAAACCATCCAGGAGATCAACTCAACTTACACGCCTCGCTCCAGCCTCCCCTCGATCCCCTCAATGAAAATTACCCACCACCCCCTTTCGCTGGACCCAAGAAACCGCAGCAGGAACTACTACTTCGCGCCCCTCCCCGCCGCTCATCACCCCTACGACAGCGACGTCACCGCCTCGCCCCCTCCTTCCAACCCGTCGATCGGTGAGTACTCGTCGTCAGGGCAGTCGATGACGTCATCATCGTGCACCTCGAGAAAAACTCCCCCCGAAAAGTACATGTCGCTGTCCAAGGTGGTTCAGGGAGACTACAGGAGCCTTCCGATGGGAACCAGCATGCCCGGTAGCGGTCACGGAAACTTCCTGAGAGAGTTTGAAGACGCGGAGCTGGTCGGCTCTTTCAAAGGAATGAGGGAGGCTAAAAAGCTGGTGACCGACGTCGACCGCCTCCTGCAAAACACTTGAAAAATTTGAAATTATTGACGTCGTAAACACGACTGGTGTGAGTTGCGGAGTTGAAAAAGAAAAGTAGAAACATGACAACGTTAAAACAAGTAGAAAACTTAAAGGATGCAAATCTTGTATTGAAAACTTTTACGTAATAAACGTGTTGTTTAAACTAATTTTATATAAATCAGCTGACTTTTACAGCTTCAGAAGATTTTCACTAAGATTAATATACAATGAAAAACGTTTTCATGTATATTTTACTTTACTAATTTTTAACTATATTTGTACAACCGTTTTATTTTTGGTCGTGAGTTTTTCGTGCTTGACAAAAACTTGTAATATGTTTTTATTTTTCAATCATGAGTTTGTATTATTTATAATAAATTATGTGCTATGAAAACTGAAAAATGTATCGAAAATTAATCGACGTTTTTAAAAAAATTATTAAACAATACTACAACAATAATTTATTGCAAGTAAAACTGTATAAACATATTCAACAAATTGTAGATAAACACAACAACTTAAAGTTTTGTTAAACTAAACTTAAGCTAAATGAAGTATAATGTTAAAAAACAAGTATGATAACTTTAAAGTTATTTCGGTTATAAAAAGTAGCTATAAATTGTTTTAGCTAAAAATTGAGTTTTATAAAAAAAAAATTGTAAAAAAGTAATACGTACAAATTTTATTTTTAAACTTTTAATAAATAGTAATAGAAAAAACTAATAAAATTTTTAAGTAATTTTTACATACAGTAACCTCTCGCTTATTTACGCACATTGTGTCCACAGAAAAAGCGCGTAAAGATACGAGAGATCGTAAAGATACGAGAGGTACCAAATATACTTACTATAATGGCTGTTTTATGATATTGCTTCTAGTTAAAACAAACTGGGGACTTTCCCACTTTTAACAATTTGTTTACTTTATTTATAAATATAAAAACAATAGATAAAACTATACATATATTAAAAAAAAGATTTAAATTTATATAAAACAATATTACTTGTAGAAAAATTTTACTTATTTTAATAATAAATAGATTTTATCTTTGTCTTTATTTATATGTGACTTAAGTTGATACTTAACATTTATATTCTATTCTACTTAGCAAATTCAATTTAAAATTAAGCATTTGTTTACAACTAAGAAATGGTGTAGTGTCTATATTAAAATTTGTTTCTATAGCCTTTTACAAAAATATGCATTTGGTGCTATAATGGGATTTCTTCTTTTGAACAAAAGTATAAAAATTTATCTGTTATTATTAACAAAATTTCTGATATACTGAGGTATAACTAAATGTTTATCAATTATTGAAGGAACATAAATTTACAAAGTCTAAAGAAAAACAGAGGTAAGTTAGTATTTAAAAACATATTTTAAATTAAAAATATACAATAAACCTTTTTTGTGCAATATTAAAAAAAGTTAAAAACTTAATTTTATGAATTTTTTAGAATTCTAAAATGCGTAACTAAACGAGAGTGCGTAACGTCACGAGTGCGTAAAGATGCGAGAGGTTACTGTAGTTTATTATTTTTAGAAATATTTTTTTAGAACAAAGAGGTTTTTTTAGTATAACTAAACAAATTGAAGTATAACTTCAAGTATAACTTTAGGTAAATTTAATTCGAAAAAAGAATCTAACTTAAAACTTATTTTCGTTTTAACAAATTAAAGGTAGAAAAAATTTTAGACTGCTGTTATAAACAGATCAAGTTTTTCCGGATAACATTTGACAATAAAGTCCAAATGATAATGAAAGCAAAAAAAAAGTTTTACTTTTTTATTTGTTTATAATACTTCAATTTTTTAGAACTTTCTTCAAAAATAAACTGTTTTTAAAGCAAGATATTTTGATTAGTTAGTTTTTTTTTTAACCAAAGATATTTATGCTTTTTAACAATGATAGCTTTAAATTTATAAACTATGAATTTAAAACTGAAGTTAGTAATAGTTAGTAAACAAAAAATAATTAAAGAAAAAAAAAGGTTTCTAAATATTGCTGAATTTTTACAAAACGTAAACTAAAAAACAATTAAATCAAAGCACCATTAAAAATACTTTACAAATTTATTTTGTTATTAACAAAAGGTAAGAAATAGAACTGTACAATTAAATAAGGTAAAAAATCTAACCAAAGGTTTAATTTTGAAGTTGCTGAGTTTAGAAAAGTAAAAATGTGATTAAAAAAAACCTCATTTTATAAAAGAAAAAGTTAACTGTACAATATTTTCCAAGTATAGTTTTATTTATAATTAAAAAAATGTTAGGTTTTTAAAATAATAAAATCTACAAATTAAGAACTAAGTTTACAGACGTTTTAAAAACTTTCAAATATTTATTCAGAAAGAAAGTTAAACCTTAACCCAATAAATTTTTTTTAATGTAACTTATAATAACCATAGCTTTTTTTCAACTCAACAGATAGTTGTCATTTAAAATATTTATCGAATAGTTTAACGAAAATAAAAGTATTTAGAACTTCGAATTGGCATTTGTAAAGTTCATGCGGCAGGCTTAAGGTAAAAGTTCTACGTAATAAACGAAAAAATCAATGTATTTTTTAATTAATTTTTAATTATCCCTAGTTAACTTTTAAGCATAGAATATTTTTTTTTATTTAACATTAATCTAGCTTATAAACAGTTTTGATTTTCTGAATCTTTGTAACATACTTTAAAGTATTTTTTTTACATTAGTTTTTGTTGTACATTTAAAGTTTAGATCATTTATGTTTCTTAAAAAATTATAATATTTTGATACTAAAACAAAATTGTGTAGAAAAAGTGAAACATAAAACATAAGTTTGTTTTAATAAACATCGAGTCGCGAAAATTCGGGCTAAACTATATACAAACACAAAATTCCCGGTTACTTTTTATCTGAAAACAGAGTTTGTTTATTTTGCGAGGCACAAAACATTGAAATTCGAGGTTTGAAGTTTTTCTTTTAAAGTTAGATTATCATTGATTTTGCGTCTTACACGCATCTTAAACAAGTTTTAAAAGCTTCTCGGTCGAAATTTTTACGTGCTTAATTGCATTATGAACAAGGTTTTCTTGTTCATTTACTTTTTTTTTGTTAAAAGAGCTTACACTGCGAGGGAGATAATAAGGAGCTTGTTTTTAAAATTCATGGCTGTTAATTAGTTTCGTATCGTTTAGCTTTAGAGCATTGAGTCGTTGTGTATTTTATGCTGTTAGTGTTTACTAGACGTTTGTGTGAAATAATTTATAAATATGCAAATAGACATAAATGTTAATATTTAAACTTTATCACTTTAAACATTTACTTTATATTTATCTTAATATCAACGAGTCAACAAGGTTTATGGATGTAACTTAAAATTAATAAATTAAGGTGTTACAAGCTAACGTGGTTGCAATACCTAAAATACTTAAGTTCAGTAAAAAATTTAGTTACTTTAATTTTTTATATGCGAAAACTTGAAAAAATAATGCGTAAATAAAGATTGAAACAGTTTTAAGTTTAAAATAAAAAAAAACTTATAAGCACTAAAATTAAAGATTGTACAATAAAATGACCAGGTTGTCCTTGTAATGGGAAATATTTAAATGATGGTTTTAACTTTTATATAATCGGTGATAACTTTTTTAATAACAAATAGTAATGGTAACGCTCTATTGTATAAAAAACATATAAATTAAAAAAAAATTGTATGAAGTCATACACATAATTGATTAACCTTTTAATAGTTTTCTAAGTTTAAAGTTTTAAATACAAGTACTAAAAAAACAAACTAACGGACTTTTTTAAACTATTTAAAAAAGGAACAAATACTTTTTATACTAATTATTTTTTTAATTTATTATTAACTTTTTAGGGTCTAAATCTTTACTAATTGTATTAAGCTACAAGTATATAACAAACTATAACTTATTAAAAAAAATGTTAACTATTTTTATTAAAAAAAAAATTTGTTTTAGTATTTATGAATAATCACTCAACAAAAATTCTCGATATAAATTGGTTAAACCTTTGCTATTAAAAATCTTTTTTATCTATAAAAATAATTCTTAAGAGTAAAAGCAAAAATGTTAACAAAAGTAATGTTTGGATATATTATTTTTTTCTATTATGGAAAGACAAGTAAATTATGTTATAGCACGAAAAAGTCAGTTTTGAGCGTAACTCTACCAAAAACTTTTTTGAAACGAGTGCAAAGTTAAGGTCAAAGTTGATTTAATAAGATATAACAAAAAAAAAATGCAAATAAAGTTACGAATATAAGAGTTTTCTTATAAACAATCTTTGCGAGTAAATTCATTTGAAAAATTATTTTTTTAACGTAAATTTTTAAACTGTTACTGTTAACAACTCAGACGGAAAAACAAAACTTACAATCAACAGAACTGCAGCGTGCTCAGCAGATGCAGCTACACGCACCAACAAACTGGCATCTGCAAACGAAATCTTTTTGCTTGTAAACGAGCACAAACCGGCTGTTGGACGGAGTTCTGCGCGCCTCAAAATTGAGTTTCGCTTCTGCAAACAGACCGGGTCCCAACTGACCTCTTTTTCAAACACACATATTTTGTATGTTTGCTAAGAGACGTGTTTGTAAACTGTGGGGTGTTTTTAAAATTAAAAATCTGAAATATTTGGATTTGATGTAAGCATATTGGTGGTGTTATAAATTTAACTGGGTAGAAATTTAAAAAAATTTTGCTTTGTGTTGTAGGACGATTTTATTTTATTTACTTAAGCTAAAATGATGGTCAATATTATTTTGCATTACTCGACCTTTTTATTTTTATAAAATATTGACACTTGCAATGAAAAACAAAATTTAAAACAACTAAGCGTTTATAATATTTATTCTTTAAAGACTTTTTTATGCAATCAAAGTTTCGGTCAAAGATCTTGTCAGTGCTTATCTAAAAAGTTTAAAAATATATGTAACAGTAACAGGAAAATAGTATAATAAAGCGTTTAATAGTTTGCAAATTAAAGTGTTTGGTATATTAATCTCATTTGTAAATAACAAGTGTTATAACTTAACTCTTTCGGTTTATTAAGTCACAACAATAAGTATTATGAATAAATTATTTACTGTTCAGTTTACTAAACTATTCAACAAAGATAAAAAAAAAAGCTAGAAGTAGGTTTCTGATAAAGAAATTAATCATTTTTATCATAAAAAAGTCTTATAAATTAATCTGTTCATAAGTGTTTTGAATTTAAAAATAACAAAAAAAAAAGGTTTAGAAAATATTGAATACTGGTACCTTTTTTATTGTTAATGAGCTGTCCTTAAATTATAAAAGTATTAAAAAAGTAAAAAAGGTATTAAAAAGTTGTTTAAACTGCATTTTCTTATATTAATTATGTTTATATTTTACATATCTAGCATATTATATATATCTGGCTAAAATGAAGAAATAATCGTTTGGTTTACTTAATTTTATGTTATAATTTAGTAACAACATATAAATATTTTTTAGATTTCAAAATTTATCTTTTATTACTAATTGAAAAACAGACGCATATAATTCGATTAATTAATTTACATGGAGAAAAATCAAAACTATTAATTCATTAGAAGTGTAAACTTGTAATTCTTACTTGAGATTTAAATTAATATAATCCTAGGGCTGTTTTAGCTTTTGAAAAACTTAAACTATGCACAGTAGAAATGTAGTAAAAATGACAACAATAGTTTTATTTATTGTTATTAGTAATTCAAATATTTAAAAATGCTTATATTATATTTAAATAGTGTTAGTATTTTTTTAAATAAAATTATACTTAAGGTCACTTATGTGCGTTACCTCGAATACTGAACATTTAAATAAAAGAACCAATAACATGAATAGTCCATCTGAATAAAAAAATAATATTTCTTTGATGAAATTTAATCAATTAACAAAAAGTGATCCTTATATATAAATTTGTGCTTTTAAACTTGAAAATTGTTTTACTGTAACTAAAAGTTAAAATACTGATTTGTTATAGTAAATGTTTAAAAATACTATTTACTAAATGAAATACTTGTATATAAGCATTTGAAATTTATTATAAACTTCTTGTTTTAACTACACTAAAAAGGTGATTCCTTCAAGTTAAAAAGTATTACTATAACAAGTTAAATTTGAATTTTATCAAAGCTGAAAAGATTAGTTTTAAAAATTACCTTTAAAAAATGCAGACAATATATAAAAGTATCAATCGTGTAAAATTTTTGTCTGTGAGAAGCGTTCTACTTGTATAGTATAACGGAATACAATAACTGATTTTTTTTAGTACTTACATGTAGTTAATTTTGCTCTTCTGTTTGATTGTAAAAAGTTAAACAGAAGCACGAACAACACAATGGGAATTTTTCAAGAAAAAACATAAAATGCCATTTTGATAGCTTATATTGATATAAACAAGATAAAAAGTAGAACGAGCTTAATACTACTATATTTCCATACTACACATAAACAATTAAAAAAAATATACAGTACATTTGCAAACTTAGTTCAATGCAGCAAGTGTTTTAATGTCTAAACTAAAAGTTTCTTAAAGATATATATTTAAAACTGATCATATTTAATAACTTAAACACTGTAGAAATAAAAGTGTACTAACAAACAACAAAGTTTAATTATTATACCTTTTAATTATTTAAGAAATGTTTTCAAATTGTTTTCAAACTATTGTCAAAGTTTACCATAAAAAATTCACCCTTCAAAACTCTAAAAATCATAATATCATAAAAGCATATTTGTTGTAAAGCTTCTTATAGTCTTTAAAATGAACAAATTAAATTCGTTTTCTCTATTTTATATAAGCTTCTATCTACTTCAATTACTTAAAAAAAGATAAGTAAAAGATAAAAAGCTAAAATTTAATGTTTATGTAGTATCTGTCTGCACTTATGTTGTTGTTTTTAAAACGTATGAAGTGCTGTAAAGTGCAATGCTTTTCAAAGTGTGCACGAAACTTTTTGGGTCACGAAATCTAATTTGGAATGCATAAATCCTAACTTGTAAAGTTATTGAAAACTTTTTAAACTTACTTTTTTTTAACGTTTGGAGTAAAACAAAACAGTTTTAGCTTATTCTAATAAGCTTTTTTATTATTAAATACGAGTGTAAAAGAATTCTTATTTAGTTACGTTACTGTTAAATAAGTTTTAATTCTAACTTTTATTTAGGGGTTGCAATATTCAGTAATCTTTCTAAGAAGAAGCATTTTGAATACATACCCAGTGTACTAGAAGAGTGTACTAAACAAAATAAAAAGGTATCATACCTAAGAAGTGCGTATCTAAGGTAATGACAATTGAAAATAGTAAACAACAATGATCAATTAATACAGCTTAATACAAAAATAAATAAATGCTGGGTATCATAAATAAGTTTGCAAATGTAAAAAAATATGCCTCAGAAATAAAAAAAGTATTTTTTTATGTCTTGACTAAGTTTCAGCTTAAAAAAAATTTTTTTTTTCTTTAATTAAAAAAATTAACGGGTGGAAACTGAATAGTATCACAGTTTAACGTTTTTCAAGGTAAATAGTTCAGTCTGTAGAAATAACTAATACAAAGTTTGTTACAAACTCAATGTAACTAGCATAACTAATGGTCGGTTGCTACAGCCATCCTGCTCCTTTTGTAAAAATATGCTAATAAACGTCACTTTATAGATTTCCGAACCATTCTGTCAGCTAAAGATTTTAGATCTAAGCGTTTCTGATTGGTTCAATTTTTATTTTTTATTTATATATTTTTTTACGATTTATTTGCTATATATTTTAGTAAAGCTGGTTAAGAGAAGGGATATAGATTAAAAGCTTTGGGTAAAATTGGTTAAGGAAAGGGGTTTAGTTTCAACTAATATACTGCTGTATGATTACTAAGCCACCGTAAAATAAAGTCTTCTAATTTATATTTTTATAAAAAATGCTATGCGAATAAACTATACTTAAACTTGGAGATTTTAATTACTCAGTGCCAATTATACTATGCAGTTTATTGCAATATATATTCCAATTTGGACGAGTCAACAACACAAAAAGTAATATTTAAAAAAAAGTAAACGTGGCCAATATAAGTTTTTAAATGTTGTATTTTTTTGTATAGTTTTTTTTTATATTTTCTTTTTAATATGTTTAACTATCATAACCTTATTACTTAAACCAACAACTACTTTTTTGAATTATGTATTAAATATTGAGCTGTAGTCCTTTAAAATATTTTTTGAGAATTTGAATTGTCCATGTTTGAGTTGTCATGTAATCGTTATGTATTGTTCTCTCTTCATACTTCCATACTTTCGATCTGATATTTTGTATAACTATTTGTAGTACTATACTGTTTAATTAACTTATACCAGTACAACCTAAAATTCTGTACTAGAATATTCATATTTACTAAACCTTGGTGAAATTTCTAATAAAAATATAGCAAAGAACCTTTTTAAACATTAAATTTAAAGTTGAAGGTATTTTTTTCAGTTAACTTTTGTTTGTTTTTGAGTGATTTTTTTCAGGTTGTAACAAGCGTATATTTACAAAAAATAATTAAATTTCCAATAAGGCTTGGAGAAGTTGAATAAATTAAAAGCTATTCTTTACTAAACCTATTTTTTAAAGAAACATTTCTTACAAATTAAAAATACAAGTTACTCCAAGTTTTTTTAATATTTACTTAATAAAAACATACTTTAATTTACAGTATATTTTACAAATGCTATAGCAAAATAATAGCATCTTACTTTATTTTTAAGTTTTATTAAAGCTACTTTAGAAATAAATAATTAATGAAAAGGAAAAACATTGCTAAGACACTGAAACAAAGCCTAGATACGCCCCTGATTTGGACTGCGGATAAACGACTACTAAAGTGTTTAATAAACTTTAAAACGAAAGAAGAAAATTACTTACCACTTAAAATATAAACTATTTTTTTTAATAATAGCTTTAGAAGACCTTTAGAAAGATAAAAAAGAACTACAACATTACGAAGTAGGCGACAAAAAATGAGTGAATTTATTTTAATTTCTAGCAATCACGAAATAAAACAAGTCACTTCACCGACGGGCAAACAATTTTTCAGCAACAGATGTACCTGCAATTGGGACATTGAAATTTTATCTTGAGATCAGGTTGGTCATCAAAGAAATCAGGATCATTTTGGTCTATTGGATCGTTGAAATTCAAATTTACGAGGTTCATGTTGGGACCTGCTAAGTCAGCATTAACATGGTTCTGTTGATTAGGCTCAGAATTTAACTGATCATCGTTAGGTGTTTCTGATTCAGGATCAGAGTTTAAATCATGATCAGGAGTTGTTTCTGATTCAGGATCAGAGTTTAACTCAGGATCAGGAGTTGTTTCTGAAACATGCTCAGATTTTAACTCAGGATCAGCAGTTGTTTTTAAAAAAGGCTTAGAGTTTAAGTTAGGATCAGGAGTTGCTTTTGAAACAAGCTCAGAGTTTAGCTCATGATCAGGGGTTTTTTCTGAAACAAGCTCAGAGTTTAACTCAGGATCAGAAGTTGTTTCTGAAACAGGCTCAGAGTTTGACTCAGGATCAAGAATTGCTTCTATAGCAGGATCAGAGTTTAACTCAGGATCGAGACTTGTTTCTGAAACAGGATCAGAGTTTAACTCATGATCCGGAGTTGTTTCAGAAACAAGCTCACAGTTTAACTCAGGATCAGGAGTTGCGACTTTCTCAGAACCTAATTTTGAATTGGATTCAGAACCAAAGTCAGAGTCAGAACTTTGATCGTTTTCCTCTGAGTCAGAAGCTGAGTCGGAATCGGAATGCCAATAAAAGTCGTCGAAACTCCATTCCCAATCTAACTCGGAGTACCCAGGTAATGAATTTCCTATTTTAAACCATTCAGCGATGCAACTTTCGTGAAAAAAGTGGCCGCAAGGCATTCTGCTCACAAAATCCCCGGTCTCGAAACCTTCCTGGCAAACGGTGCACATTGTTTCCTCTAGCTCGAGATACTTGTTGATGTCGTTCACCTGAAACGACCAATTGCTAGCTTGAGCTACGCCCAAATCAAGATCAAAGCGCTTTTTTAAGATCTTTGTCGCTATCGATTTGTAGGAAGTCTCCGTTGTCTTCCATCCGTTAGCGTCCGTGAAATGAAACAAGTCGAACGTGTTCGCGTCGACACGAGTAAAACTCATGGCCTGCAGCAAATATTCAGTTATCTGCGACTCATCATACTCAAAACTGAAAGAAGTTTTTTCTTCAGAGAACCCAATCAGTTCATCACATATTTCGTTAACTTGCACATAAAATCTTGCAAACTCGACATAGTCCAAAAAGGTTTCGGCGGAGTCATAAGAACCGAAATCTAACTTTGCGCAATAGTTTTTGCCAACCTTTACAAAGTACGTTGTAAAAGTTACCAATTTTTTGTGCATTGCTAAAAATTGATAAAGTTCGAGCCTGATCTCATCAAACTTTCTTTTATATAACAGATTATTTTCTGTTGATGTTGAACTTTTGTCTAGTATAACACCTAGTGTAAGC
Source organism: Thalia democratica (assembly GCF_965202585.1). Lineage (NCBI taxonomy): Eukaryota > Metazoa > Chordata > Thaliacea > Salpida > Salpidae > Thalia > Thalia democratica. The sequence goes on along the minus strand of NC_139173.1, from coordinate 19,457,231 downwards.
AAATAATATTCTGCAATAAAAGAAACCCAGAGTTTAATTTTCTTGAAAAGTTTCTGTACCTTTTTGTGATACTCTTCTGCCTCAAATGATTTTAGAGACATTTTATAAAAAAAATTGTAGAGCATTTCCATTTTAAAATTGAGTTATATTCTGCGTTTTAAAATATATTTTACTATAAAACTAGTGGTGTATATATTTAACAAAATAAAGATTGTTTTTCTTTATGTACATAATTTAAAATTAACACAAACATTACTGATAATAAAATATTTAAACAAATTCTCAATTAAATTTAAATGGTTTGCATAAAAGTTGTTTTACTGTGCACAGAAAATTTAGTGCGGTGAAAAAACAGTTTTTTTATAACGGTTATTTTGGCGTTTTTTATTAGAAAAAGCTAGTTAAATATGTTAAACAACTAGCATAGTTCACAGAATTATAAAATAATAAGTACTGTAAGAAACAATAAAAAATGAAGAATATGAACATAAATATATACTTAAATATAAGACATAATTTTCACAAATGAATAACCAATATTAAAAAAATATATACCTTAATAACTTAAGTTGTAAAATGAAGTAAGTCATTAAGTATTAAGTAAAAAAATAATATGTTCTATGAAAAGTTATATGTCGATAATTTTATACAATTTCATTTATTTAACGTGTAGTCTTTTTAAGTATTTTAAGTTTGTTATTAAATAGAAATTAAAATTATTACTTATGGACGTGTATAATATTATAATTATATAAATATTATGCTATTTAAAGCTACACAAGTTAAGAGTAAAATAAAGCAGATAAAGAAAACTAACTTAGATTATCATTTTAACATTAAAGTTTATATAAAAGTTTGTTCTTCAAGCTGATACAACTAAAGTTTGTTAATTAAATAAGTATATAATATACAGCCAGTAAGACTTTAAGCAAATAATGAAGTTAAAAATTTTTCAAATTAAATTTGCAACAAGTTGGGTAAAATTCGCAGTCTAATTTTTACTTTTTAACTATTTTTATACAGAAAGTTTTTATCAAGGTTCATTTTTATAATTTCTTTTTAATCCGTAATTTAATTGCAATTTTGTTGTATTGGGTACAAATTAATTAAACATTTCTCTACACGTACATTAACATCCTGATATGAATAAAACTATGGTTGGTTTGATTATTTAAATGTGTTTAGAAATTTACAAAAATCAATTTTGTTTTAATATTAATGAAGATGTTCTCAAATTAAAAAATAGAGGAGAATTTAAAGTAATGTTTTTAGCAGCTATTGGAAGATATTTTGTAAATAGAAACAAAATCAATACAAACTTGTAAAAATTCGTTGAAGTAATCTATATACTGATTTAGTTAAATAGTTTAAACGTAAAAAACTTGTATATTATAAACTCAAACAAATATATTATTTTTAAGCTTTGAACTGATTAATTTTGAACTAATCTTAGATTTTTTTTCATAATTTTGATTAATACATTACAATTATAAGCTAATTAATAGCTGTGCTTCAGCAAATAATGAAACTCTAAAGATTTCTGAAAATTTAAATTCGACATCCTTTATTGAAAATTTAAAACAAAAAAATCAGCTAATACCTTAAAATATGCTATGTTTTTTCTTGAACACCGTTTTTAGTGATTTATCTAACATTTATTCAAGGGTTGCACAGGTTCCAAAAAATAAGTTAGAAAAACGCTCCTACTATAGGCTCTAAAACATTTGCATATTAATTTATGCTAATAAATACTTGTAAAATCTTATACTTTTGGAAATCACAAATTTTATGTTTAAAAATCAAAAAAAATGAAGCTATCATTTTTAGTATTTTTAAAAAGAAAAAAGCTGCTAAGGGATCAGTCAAAAACAAATTAAAACTTAATGTTTATATTTTATTGAAAATTTTGTTTGAACTACCACGTGAAGCACCTAAGACCTTTAAAATTGTTTAAATAAATGCAAACTTGACAGAGTTAGCTGTTGGTTGTCGGTAAAATTAAGAAAAAAAAAATATAACAGTAGTAAATAAAAAATCTAGCATATATAAGTCTAATGACTAGCTTCAAACTAGTTTAAACTTATAAGAATATTTTTTACTTATTATTCTTCACTGCATTTAAGTTTGTAGTTAGTCATTTAAATTCAGACACTATCTTGATTGCTACTCTTTGAAGCGAAAAAGTCAGCATAAGTGACCAAAAATTAACCAGAGTTAAATCAGCCTGAGTTAGCGTTGTTTTATAAAAAACTAAAGAAAATAGTTCTGTTAACAAAAACCTGGAAAAATTACTCTTATTCAAACTTAAGTACCTAATATTGTTTCAATATTGTAGTTTTGTAGAAATTAAATTTTTGACTATATTTTTTTCCTTTGTTTTGCTTATTACAATTTTGATTAAAAGTTGATGTGCGACTCGATGACCGAAAGGTCTTTTCGTGTACCAAAGTCCTTGAACTAAAAATCTAACTTTTTTGATCATATTTTCGTTTTTGTTCAATGAACTCATAAAAAATGCCACAATGGTAACAGAAGGTTTTAAAAACCAAAACGTTTTTAAGAAAAAAGAAGAATCAAGTTCATAAAAAACTTGTCTAAAATTAAGGAAAAATTCAAAACCATTAGCACGAGTATTTCAAAAAAGTTTTTAATAGTTTGATTGGTCGAGTAATTAAAAAAAATTCTAACTAGCCTGAGTCATTTTTATTAACTTCACTGGCAATCACACACTACAGTTTAGTATAACAAACATTTGTTTAAAATAAATAATTAATATATTATGCCCTAAATTAGGCATATATGAGCTATGTTTTCTCTTTTTGTCAGGGTTTCCTAACTTTTTTTTTCAAATTGTCCCCTTTGACCTAATTATGAAGGCTATTGCCCCCTCCAGCAAGACTACCATTTGAAACACCTAAAACCTTTTTTTGCTCTTTATCTGCAACTCAAGAATATTTAGTGTAAGTTTAAAAATTTTAAAATTGTCCCTTTACTAATTAGTACCCCCAACTTACTAAACTGCCCCCTGGAGGACAGTACCGCCCGCTTTGGGAACCCCTGCCTTAAGTGAAATTATTTTTTGAGGTCTGATACTTAAGATTTAAAAATAACATTTTGTCAGAAATAAGTATTTGTGTAATAAACTATAAAATTAGTTTAGAAATTTAGTATTGCTGCTTTAAATATATCTTAATTGAAATCTGAATAGAAGATAAAATTTATTTTATACACTACTTATTTCTTATTTAGTCTAAACTTAATTAGTTCAAATATATATTTGTTGAAACTTACAGATTTTTACATGATTTTTGTTCAAAAATCTAGGTTTTTTTTGCTTAAGTTTTAAACAGTTACATGACAATTCAAATTCGGACAACTCAAATTCCGAAAATTCAAATTCTTAAAAAAAAACTTAAAAGACCATTTCTCAAAAATTCATATAATTTTTTTTTTAAATAACAAAATATATGTAGATCTTATTAAAATCTACAAACCTTTGCAAAATATTAAATATTTCTTAAGCTATTTTAAAATTACTAAAACTAGTTATGTTTTTTACTTAATTTAAGCCATATCTCAAAGAATATTTAATATTTTGCATAAAGAAAAAGTTGCTTGTAGATATTAATAGTAACTAGATAAACATTTTTATATTTGAAAAACGTATATTGCTTTTTTAATTGTGGCCCTTTCAATTTTTTTAAAGAATATGAATTGTCCGAATTTGAATAGTCGTATACCTGTATTAAACTCCATGCTAAATATCAAGCCTCTTCTACGTTTAAAAATGTTTACTTCCCTAATAAACACTTTAAACATAAATTGATTTCTAATTTAAATAACTCAAAAGCCAGGTACGTAAAAAAAACATCTAGCTATTTTTTACTTATAATGCTACTCTACGCATGATTAAAACTATTGATAAATACAGAAAAAGAAACTTTTTTGTTAGTTTATGTTTAAGTATACAATAAGTATTCAATAACCATCTATCTGACATGTTATTTTGTTACCTAAGTCATAGTAATGAATATCTTTAGAAAAAGTTTGTAAAAACACAACTAATTAAAACGACAAGTAATTAACAAAAATTGATTTTTATAAACAATTAAGACAAAATGGATTAATTAAAAACATTAATAGTTACTCTTGATCCTTTATCAGGACCAAGCTGATTATTCAAATTTGGCTGCAATTTTTTAATTAGTAAAGCTTCTGAAGATAATAATTCATTATACGAAGTGCACGTTTTAATAACTTTGAAACAATCATAAATATTTTTACAAATAGTACGAAATACACAATTTTCGATATGTTTAAACACCGCACTGTTGGTTGGAGTCACATGTTCTTTAATTCTGACGAAAAGTTGTCTTTCTGTCTCACCAATGTACTGGTTGTTCAGATCACCTGGACACGTAAATTTATAGACGAGACAACTTTGATACAAGCTACTTATTGAATCTTTTAGAGAGAAATATTTCCCTACTTTTTCTGATCTATAAGTAATGCGTACTTTTACCCCGATGCTTTCAAATACTGCTTTTATGTTCTTGGCGAATTTCTCTGACGTCTTTTTAACATATGGTATTGTAATGAATTGTTTCTTATCATCTTTATTCTCAATTAATTCTGTCTCAAAGGTGTCTTTCTTTTGTATTTGTTCATCGATAAACTTGGCCGGAAATGAGTTTTTCATCAACAGCTCTTTTACCTTTTGCCACTCGTTATTTTGTAAATCTTCTGTAACGAGATTTTTGATTCTGTGATTCATGTTTTTTACTAAATTTCTCTTCCACGACTGCGGTACACACGAGTTAAAATTCATGAGCACGCCCGTGCTTGTTGGTTTTCTGAATATTGATGTTATAAACTTGTTGTTTTTTATTGTCACCTGTGTATCGAGATATGGTAGTTTACCTTCTTGGCAAGTCTGGATGACAAATTTCATGTCTTGATGCATATTGTTGAGTTTTTTATCAAACTGATCTATTTGTTCTTTATTTTGGAAAATGCAGAAAATGTCGTCAACATATCTGCAGTACATTCTTGGCCTTGCAGTTTTGTTGAGCAGCTCTGTCTCTAATTGACTGACAAACCAGTTGGCCAGTAAAGGGGCAAGAGGAGAGCGCCCATTGATAAACCGTTTGTTTGTTGATATATGGTCCCATTGAACATAAAGATGCTCTGTGAGCATGCTCTTAGAAGATTTTTAAATACTGTTTGAGTCATTTTTGATCGAGCAAATATTGAACTAGGATTGTCTATGTATACTACTTTCGTAACTTTATTAATAGTCTCCTCCAACGGAACGTTGGTATACAAACTCTTGATATCAAATGTGACACAAATGTCTGTGTTCAATGGTCGATAGTCTTTCAATTTTTCAACAAACTCAAAGCTTGAGTTAATAATCCAGTCACTTTTTAAGTATGGTTTAAGTTCTGTCTCTAGCCATTTACATAAGGCGTATTCTGGGGTTTTTATTGCTGATAGTACTGGTCTAAGAGGGCAATTAGTTTTATGGTTTTTAGCGAAACCGTACATTTTTCCAGGCTGTGTTCCTTTGGGTATTAACTTATAGTACACTTTGTCAGTAACTAATGGTTTAATGTATTTGTATACAAGTCTGTATATAGTTTTTTCTTTTAAGTACCAAGGTGCTCTGCTGTAGTTGTTTGTGTTTGGATCAAAGTTAAGTTTTTTGAACTTACTGCCATCTTCTAGAATCTTATTCATTTTATCATTGTAATCTTTTGTGTTCATTATCACAACTCCGTTACCTTTGTCCATATTTAGGCACCTAATATTTTTATTCCTTGCAAGGTTTATTAGTGTTCTGTGTATTGCCTTGTTTTTGTTGGTTGCACATGCTTTGTTGCTCTCAGAAATAAACTTTGTGGTACTGTTTCTTAGACTTTCCAGCATTTCATAATTCAGAGTTTTGTTTTCTTTTGAACAAACTTTTTTAGTTTGACTCTCAATAGAAGCTTTAGTTTTTATTTCATCAATGTGTTTAGGCATAATGCTTCGTTTGAAACCAAACATTAATGCTGATTTTTCACTTAGTGACAACTTGTAGGAACTTGTTTTAATTAGTTGTGTTTTTACAAATGATATAATTTCACTCAATTTATTTTGTTTTAGAAAAAGTTTTTACTTTTTTTCTAATAAAAGCCTTTTGTCTCAATTTTAAAATTCGTGGACTATTGTTTTATCAATACTTTAAATTTAAAAGTTTTTGAATTTAGTGAAACTAGTTGTTAAACAATTTTAATAGTTGGCTTTTTCGTAGCAGAAAATATTTATGATACTTAAAAGTTTGATTATTTTTTGCTGTAAAACTTTACAGTATAATAAATAAGTATTTTTTATATTAATAATGATAAATATTATTTTAAATATAGTATTTATGCAGTAATAGAAATGCTATTTTGTACCAAGTATCTATGAAATAAGTTTAACCTTTTCAATTTTATAATCTTTAGCTAACCTGGTTATATGTATATTTTGGAATCTATTCCATCCATAAAATGATGGCTATAAAAATGTTTAGATATAGAACATATTTATTTTGGTTAAAAATTAACTATATTATGATGAGTGATAGCTCAAGCTAAAGATTTTATATGTCTTTTTTAAGTGCTTTATAGTCTTTATAATAGAAAAAGTTAATATATAAAACTTTAAAAAATACTTATACCTAGATGAATTTAAAAAAAAATTAATTAACAACAAATATATATTTTTAAATATTTTTTTCTAAAAAGTTATTTAGTTTAAAAAATTTTTATTTAAAAACTGATATTTATCTATTTCTTCAATATATTTTATAACTCTACATACTTACAGTGTTGCCACTCCTTTTTTCAAGATTTCTTCCAGATTTTCAAAATTTCTTACATATTTTTAAAGTACGCAATTTTGGGTCTACTTTTAGTTTAAAATTAAGATTAAAGCAAGAAACTTTGTTAAGTAGTACAAAAGAACTGAAAATATACTGTAAAGCTACTTAAAATGTGTTTTAAATACAAAAAAAATTTAATGATGACAAAAAAAAGTTTATCTATAGGATAGATTTTTTGTGTCAAAACAAAATTTTACTACTTAACAGGTAAAAATTGTTAAAAATTTAAAGTTTTTCAGGTTTTTTAAAGAGTTTTGTTGAAAATTCCAGTTAATCCAATGTTTTTTGCCTAAGTTTAGAAATTTCAGGTATTACTAGGTTTTACCAGGTTTTTCAGGTTTGCAAGTAAACAAGGCAACCCTGTACTAATAAAAAATGGTCACTTTTACAAAACTTGTAAACACTTATCAAATTTTACCCTTTTTATTTTTGTTGCTTTTTCATACTACTGTAATCTTATAAATTAGACAATACATAAAATAAATTCTGAGATATGGTTAATAGAAGTTTCAAAACTTACTAAAAAATAACTAGTTATAATGATTATGTGCTTTTTTAATAAATAATATTTATATACCATTTGCAAGTTATTATTAATAGACTATTTATTTTGTTTTATATTTTATTACACAAAGCTTTTCAAAACTATACAAGTTTCATTCTCAAGTGATAAATCTTAAATGAAATTTGAAAAATTGGAAACTTTGTGTAATAAAATATAAAACAAAATGAATAATCTATTAACAATAAGTTGCAAATGGTATATAAATACGTTCAAAAACCTTCCTATTGTAGTATTAAATGAATTAATTTTTAAAACTATTTCTTACAATTATATTCATACTAATCAGACTGACATGAGCTTTTTTTTTTGAAAGTTTAAATTAATTATTGAGATGTGGTCCCTTAAATTTTTTTAAATAATTTAAATTGTCAAAAATAGATATTCGTGTAACTAATATAATAACTTAAAACATACTGTAATGCTGCTTTAATGTATCTTAATTGAAACTCTGAATAGAAATAAAATTGTATTACATCCACTAGTTATTTCTTATCTAGTCTAAACTTAAAAAAAAAAAAAAAAAAACGTAGAGTTTTAAACAAAAATTATGTAAAAATCTGGAAATTTTGTTCAAAACTTTATGTTTTTTTTTTGCCTAAGTTTTAAACTCCAGGCTAGATATAAGCCTTTTTTATGTCTACAAATATTTACTTTTTTAATCAACTCTTTCAACATTAAACTGATTTTTAATTTAAATAACTAAAAAGCCTGATATATTAAAAACTAACATCTAACTTTTTTATACTTACAATGCTACTCTATGCATGATTAAAACTATTGATAAATACAGAAATTGACTTTTTTTGTCAGTCTATTTTAAAGTATACAATAACCACTTATCTTACATGTTATTTTTTACGTATAGCTGAATTATAAGAAACTAAAAAAAAACTTTTACTTTTTTGTCTTTTCTAAAAAAAGCCATTTTATCTCGATTTTAAAAGGGTCCGATTGTATTGTAACAGTGTTTTCCCTAATATTTGCTGAGTCAGCAAAAAAAAGTTTAAAAAAAATTTATATCCTTATCCTTAACCCACGAACAAATTGTCAAAAAATAAATATCTAATAACTAAAAATAAAAAAACTAAGAATTTTTTTGTTTACTCAGCAACAAATATTAGAGGAAACACCGTTACATTACAACGAGACTAATTTAAAAATTAGTGAATATTTTATAACTATATTATGTTTTAAAAGTTTAAGAAAAACTTTTAATTAATTGTAAATAATAGCTAAAATTTTTCAATAGTTTGCGTTTTTTTAGCAGAAAAGTATTTATAAAACTTAAAAATTTGAATGGTTATTGTTATAAAGATTTTTTTTACAATATTAATAATGATAAATATTATTTTAAATATAGTATTGATGCATTAACAGAAATGATTTTTTGTACCATGTATCTATGAAATAGGTTTAAACCTTTTCAATTTTATAATCTTTAGCTAATTTGACTATAAACTTAGATTTTAGATTTTATTCCATAAAATATTGACTATAAAACTGTAGAGATAAACAAAATTGTTATTTTTGGTTAAAAACTATTTATATGAAGATGGGCGATAGCTTAAGTTAAGGATTTTTATATGCATTTTAACATGTATTTTTAAAGTGCTTTATAATATTTAAAATAGAAAAAGCTATTATATTAAAACTTAAAAAAATACTTATAGTTAGATACATTGTAAACCAACTAAATTAAAAACAAATACATATTTTTTAATACAAAAAAACTATGTAGCTTAATAGTTTAAAAATATTCAAACTGTTATCTAGCTACAACTACAATAAATTTATTACTTTACATACTTATAAAAACTTATTAAAGCAAAGCTGTTTTTAATTGATAATACTAGTTTTGGTACACAACAAACACATACTCAATGCTCTAATAACAGAGGTCGGCAGCCTTATGTAATTTGCGGGCCGCACTACTTTGAAAAAAGCATTTGAGGGCCGCATTAAAAAAAAAAAATTTCTAGTAATCAGTAAAAAAAATTACTTAATATCAAAAATATGAGAAATTAAGCAATCATATTAAACTAATAAAGAGTATTTATTGATTTAAGAGCTTACTGTAAGTTTTTATTACAAAAAAAAATTGTTGTATATTATTAAAATGTATATTTTTGGATGAAAAGGAGCTCACAGGCCACATATTTCGACTTTGAGGGCCGCATTTGGCCCGAGGGCCGCAGTTTGCCGACCCCTATCTTATAATGTAATCTGTAAAATAAAAACTTTACCAATCAACATTTTTATTTTCATAAAAAAAAATTCTCTCGTTTTCTAATAGAAGTTTTTATATCCATGTGGTGTTTGAATCGAAAGATTTAGTAAAGAAAAAATACTTTAAGCGCTTTTTTTTTGTCGTTTAATAAAAAACAGTAATAATACTACAGCTTTATGTTGTTTTTGTAAACTAATAATAGTTGTAATTTAAATTTTAGGTTGAAGAATGTTTGTAGTAGTACAAAACTGGATTCACCACTTTTCAAATTCTTGCAGTTCAAGTTCTAATAATTCTTAGTTATTGTGAATTATCTTACTTAATCAACTTTTATTTTTGATACTTTTTAATACTACCTGAATCTTACAAATCAGACCTACACGAAACTTGTCTTAAATTTTGAATAGTTTTTGAGATATGGTTAAAAGAAGTTTTAAAACTTTTTAAAGTATGGCTATTTTTTATGGTTATGAACTTCTCTTTTAAAAAATACTTAAACTTTTTTTTTACTAATATACTCTCATTAATTAAACTTATAGACCATTTTTTAATTTTAATTTTTTTTTGAGTTGTGATCATTTAACGTTTTTAAAAGAATTAAACTTGTCAGAAATGAGTATTAATTTAACCTTTAAAACTACTTAAAATATTTCGTAATGGTGCTATTTTAACTACAATTTATATTAAGTGAAACTCTGAATAATAAAAAATTATTGTATACAATAGTCATTCGTTATCTAGTCTAAGTTTCAATAGTTTGAATATAAAAACTGTTCAAAGTTCCAGGTTTATACTTTTTTTTGCAAAACTCTAGGTTTTATAAATAGTATTTTGTCAATTTCTAGATTCTGAAAAGTTTTTTTTGCCTAAATTTTAAGTTTAAGGTTAAATGACAAGCTTTTTTTATGTTCATAATTTATTATTTTTCTAGCAAACTGTTTAAACACTAAACTGTTTTTTAATAAAAAATGTTTACAAAACTCGAATGCTTCTTAATTAAGAAAAACGTATTTTCTTTTTTATTTACTGTGCTACTCCAAGTACTTGTAAAAACCTAAATAAACAGTTTATAAGAAAAGCTATATAATAATATATAACAGTCTGAGATTTCAAGCTAAATTCTTAATTTTTACATTGTGATATAACATACCTTTTCTTATAAATGTTGTGAAATTTACAGAATGATAAATTTTTTGAAAGACTTTGGTTAAAGCATACGAAAATAAACCTAATTTGTTATAAATTGTAGACGCAAAACAATTGATGTATCGGAAACTAAAATTTTTACACCCGCTACGTTTACAAAAATTATTCTCTGGCAATTTCCATTTCCATTATGAAGTTTTAATTAATCTCAGTAGGTTAAAAGGACCACAGAGTCACCACTGTCTTACAAGTATTTGAACCTAATTAACTAAACTAGATTCTTAAATGTAAATTTCATTCTTAAGATAATCAATTACAATAGAAGCATTGTAAGAGTGAAATAACGTTTTACGAAAAACTATCAACCTATTAAAACGATAACGTTTAGTAATATTTTAAGGACCTGCTCTACTGCATACAAGCAGAAGAAAATTTTAACGCGTAGGCTGTTTTTATGCCTACAAGGTCGAATGAGATGCGAAGTAAACTTTAGTAAATGCCTCAACGCGCGTTTTTATTCTCTTTTTTTATTCTTTGAAAAATCTCGTTTTTGCAAGATTGAAAAAAAAGTTTATGAAACTTTCTGTATTTCTAAAGCTTTTAGCTGAGTAAGATAAAAAAGTTTTTTTTATTGTTGAGCTGCATATTAAAGTAGCAAGAAGTACTTTAAACTTATAAAATAAGCTAAATACTTAAGTATAAAAATATATTTTTAGTACTTTAAAGTTTGTTATAAGTCATTATTTTTCTTTTACTTTTAAGAAAAATCAAAAAAAAAAATTGTGGTAAATTTTTATAGTAAAATTTTTTCAACTTAAATTTAGTTTCTATTATTAACTTTTTAAGTTTCTGAAAAACACTTTTAATTTTATTGAAACAGGTATTTGATATTAAAAACTTTTTTTTTGTATTGTTGGCAAAACTGTTTGTTTACTTTGTTTTAATCCATTAGTTAAAAAAGATATCGAATATATTAGTGCATTAATTTTCAATAAGTTTATTTGATGTTTGAAATAATATTAGATTTAAGTAAAACCTTGTGTCAAAATGAAGATATATCTACTCTTTTTGGTTCTTGCAGCTTTTTGTTCTAGCTCTTTAGCTGGTAAGTTTTTAATATGTTTAGAAACGTAATAAATTTCATTTAATTACTTTAATTTATTTTCTTTTATGATGCCATATAAACTTAAAATGCATTCATAATTGCAAAAATCGTAAACAATTAAAGCATAAAATATATTTTTTTAACCATAATTTTAAAAGTAACAATAATATAAATGTTTTAATTTCTCAACTTTTTGTTCTTTACTACCTTAACCCTTTGTTTAAATTTTTTATGATAAACAACTTTACTTTCCACAGATGATTGCAAACCCCCATTCCATTACATAGGATCAGAGTGTACTGGAATTTGTGGCAATTGTGTTGATAAAAAATCTAAAGCAGGTTAGTGTATAACAAATTATAAAACTGATAATGGTGGTGTTGTTGGTGGTGTTTATTGTGTAACCTTAGACTCAGGCATCGAAACCTGTGCCGCTTAAACAGATGACACACAAAGAATTAAAACGAAAAGAAAATACTAAACAGACGTATAGTTTTTAAACTTTTAAATATGCTAAATCAAAACTAAATAAGTAAAGTAAAATAACTTTAAAACTAAATAAAATTTTAGAACATAGTAAAAATTTAATTAAAGGTTCATTATAAGATAACATTTAGAAAAAGTACTACAAGAAACCACAACACAATATTTAAAGTTAGATAGTCGAAAGCATTTTGAAGCATTTAAAATTTTAGAATTGATAACACGTTTAAAATTTTGTCGAGGAGTCGTATAATTTTTGGAAAAATATATCATTAATAGTATGTAAACATTACCAGTAACTATTTTGAAAAAGATTAAGATTTTTATTTTTTTGGGGTGTTAGTCAAACTTTACTTTTAACTATTTTGATTAAATTAGATTTGTCAAGTTTTGATCGAAAATTTTATACCCTCTCCCACTAAACTATAGATGTGGTCTCTTGTTCCACAAGATCGCTGTTCTGTGGGAAAAAAATCCATGGCTATTTGTGAAACCATGTTTCATGTTATTTTCTTATTTTTTACTCTTAATAAATAGTTCTTAAAAAATCTTTTTTTAATGGTCAAATTATATCTTAAGTGTACCATTTACTTAAAAAAAGTATTTAACTAAAATTCTCACCTTCAATACTCCAGAGGCTTTAAGCCTACTTTTGTTAGTCTTTATTGATATGAAGAGTTGGAAATATTACATCGATTAAGTACTAAACGAGTGAAGTTTCTTTGTCTACCATCAATTTTGTTTATGTCTTATAAGTTTGTAATTGTTCATGCAGACATTAAAATTTTGGTTTCAATGAAAAACTTTAACCAGTTAGATACAGTAGCGACAACAATATTTGACGAATATTACAAGAAAGTTTAAGTAATTAACATAATTTATATATAGGTCATGAAGCATTTATTAAACAATTATTATAACATAACAGAATAGTACAAAGTTTGTATATCATTGTTATCTCTGAAATTTTTTAACAAAAAATAAACTGCTTGTAACTGTATAAATATTTTGTTGTAGAAAAAATTCATTAGTTGCTTTTTCTGCAAAGTTGACAGAGACTTTTATTTCAGACAAATCAAAAAAAAAAATAATTATTATTATTAGCATATATTTTTTACTGAACTCAAACTGTTTGTCAAACTTTTATACTTTTCATGCTCCGAAACAAATTTTTAAACTGTAAAAGTATAACGTATGTCATAATTAAAAAGTATGAACTTTTGTGTTTTGAAATTAATTTATAACCTGTAAAAAGAAAGTGTGTATAATAAAAATCTAAAACACTAACTTTAAACTTTGAAAATCTTTTTTAGAAAAAAAATCTATATATATTTTATAATTTGTAGTTAAAGCAAGAAAGATTGAAAAACATAAAACCTTAAACATATTATACAGCGTTTTAAGTTAGGCGATGTACTCTTAAAACATATTAGGATACCATAAACCATTTAACGACCTAAGAAGTTTTTGTTAATTTAGAAAAAAATAGCAGAAAACTTTTTTTTACCATAACAAGCAAAAAGTAGTTAGTGATTATATCATGAACTTACTTTAAACAATACTATTAAAAGTTTGTTTCAATAATTCTGTTGCTTGTTTTGTAGTTGTACTTTAGGAATAGTATTCCAAAACGTATAGAAAAAGTTATTGTAATAAATTTGAAAGTTTTAAATCTTTCTCTGACAAATATATTCATAAGCGTTTAAAAGTCCTGAAAAGTCTCTTTATTTAAAAATATATATAATAAGGTTAGTAAAAAAAAGACAACTGAAATATAGCCAGATATATAAACAGCAAGTATATTAGCTAAATAAAACAACAAATCAAATAAAAATTTTAGAAAGGTGTATCAAAAATAATTTTTAGAACTTTTAATAAACTTACTAAAATATAGACTTATAATAAAAAACGACACATTTATACTCATAACTGCTATAAATACATTAAAACTTGTATAAATTAAAGTTTTGTAGATTTTTAAAGTTTATGCATAAGATTTAAAAAAAAAAACTTTTCATACCTTGCTGTTTTTAATTAACTATAATGTAAGAGTTAGATACCAAATTCAAAGTGTGAATGAATTTAAATTATAAATTTATGAGAGTTATAAAAAAGCAACAAAGTTTCATTTTATCTTAAATTAAAACTATTCTTTCTTTTTATTTATTCTTTACACTTTGGTTATTATTGAAAATCGATGTAGTTGGCTCATGGTTACTAGAAAAAAAAAACTTAGATATAAAAAACATTGACATTATTTAAAATTGAAATTATATAAAAAAATGTTTGCTACTACTTTTTATTTTTGTTTGTCTTTTCCTACATATAAATTTTATTAAATGTATCATCTTAAATGTAGTACCTTAAACACTGAATATCTGACTCACTCTTTAGATTTACCTACCGCTCAGTAAACAAAATAGATAAATTAATTTACTTTTGTAAAACAATTAAAAGCACAATACATTTTTTTCAAGTTTAAAACAGTTTATTTTTTGAAGTTAACACTGCTTTTTACCTAGAAAAATACTTATTTTTTTATATACAACAACTTGTATTGATTAATATAAATTTCATAAACAACTAGTATTTAGTCATCTAAAATAGCTACAAGTATAAGTTTAATGTAGTAAATATAATGATTATAAATACCAAACGTGACAAACTTGCTTTAAACCAAGCAACAAAGATTATTAAAAATAACTTAAATACAAGTACAAACAAACAGTGAAAATTTCAGTCACTTACACTCCATATTCTGCCATCTTACCAAACACTTTTGTCGAGTAATTAGTCGTCCTTCTTATCACACATTTTTTCCAGCAACCAACGCTTGCTTAAAAAACGGAACCTGCCATCATCAGAATGAGTGCCTAACAGGATGGTCCGGACCTGACTGCAAGACCCGTAAGTTGAACATTTTAACTCTAATTTTCCTTTCAAAAAGAAGATCTTTATGATAAGAATTTTTTGTTTCTGCTGGTAAAAAAGTACTTTTATTGTACACATGTTAGCTAGAAATCTAAAAAAATCTTTATATTAAAACATTTTTTCTCAAATATGGTTGTTTTATCATTCTTTATTATAAAGAATAATTGTAGAATATACTAGTCTAACGAGCTAAGTTTCTAATAACCATTGCAGTAAGAATAGTTGTTTTTTCTTAACCTTTTAGAAAATGAATTTTTGTTTTTAGCTATTCTAAAATTGATTCAATAAATACTATTTAAATACTTGACACTAAACAAAAAACCTTTTATAAGAAAATTATAAGCTTTTAACATAAAGCAAAATACAACAGGTATAAAAGGACATTACAATCGAATCCGTTAACAGTTTTTTAATTAATTTTAAAGACTAAAAGACTTTAAAGACTAGTTTCTTAATAAAAAGTGAAATCATAAACTGTTATTGATTTTACTGCAGTTTGAATAACTTTTTTATAAAACCTTTTTGTTTTCAAAATCGTTAAGATACTATTAGTTTGTTGACCATAGTCTTAACATTTTTAAAACCTTTAGAAAAAAGTACTTTTTTACGTTAAAATATGATAGTTAAAATAGTAAAAACAGACTGCTAAACACTAAATACAATACCCTAATTTAATGTAGTCAGTTAAAAAAAAAACAAATTAAACATAGTACTAATTATGAACAAAATTTTATTTCAAGTTATTTTTTTAATTACACGGTTATCAACACATTAAAATTTAACAACCTAACCTTAATTTTACGACTGATACCTTTTTAAAAGGTTTTTAATCAATAAATTAAACAAAAGAAAGAATATAAATGCAACCAGTTGGGTAGTTGCTGAAAATAAAGTCTAAATTAAGATATGAATAAAAGTTTAAACTATTATAATACCTTTTTTGTCCTTTTAAATAAAGTTTAAAATCATATCTTGATATTTTTTAATGTTAAGGTCTTTTTTTTTTGTTCCAATAAAGCTATAAGTACTTCTTAAAGGGTTGTTTTTATAGAAATAGCTAATTAAAAAAATAATTATCAAACAATACAGTAGAACTTTGAATCATTCAGTAGTAATTTGTATACATTTTTATAAAATAATAAAGCACAGCGTAAGATAGATTTGTTTCAAAAAAAAATCAGGAAATTTATTTTTAAAATATGATTTTGAAATAAAAAGATAATAAATAAAACAAAGTAATTTTAAAATAAAAGGTACAAAAAGGCTTATTCAAGGACTTAAGTTCACAAAAAGCTTAAACTGTTAAATTTTTTTTTTCTGTATCCAAAAAAAAGCATTGTTAATCAATACACTCCTGTCAAAAACTATTAACGTGTGTTAAAATTTTAGCTCAATGTAACCTATTTTAAATATGCATCTCACTACCTTATAAATAAAAAAGATTCAACATCAAACGCATAGATATTTCACAAACGGTCTTACGAACATGCGGTATGCAAAATATATGCATACACTGAAAAATAAAAAAGCTATACATGTACATTCTAAACTTGATGAACCTTTTGTTTTCTAACAGCGAAGTGCGAACAGGGCTGTGGAAGCGGCACCTGCATCGGTAGCAACGTTTGCTTCTGCGGAAGCGACATAAACCGTGTCGGAGACAGCTGTGCGGGTTGGTCAAAAAATTAGTTTTTGAACTTTTAATTCTAAATTGCGTAACTAAATTTCTGCTGTTTTTAGAGTTTTACTAATCAATTTGACATATATGTTCTACTGTGATTACTTTGGAGTTATTCAAAATAGTTTGTATCATTTGATCTTTTTAAATTTATTTAGACTACAACTGATTTTGTTTGTTAGAAGAGAGAAGTTTGTTATAATCTCATGATTTTTTATATGTATGAAAAAGCAAAGCTTGCATAACCACTGAACTTTAAAAGAGGCATAAATTTAGTAACAAACATTAACAAAAATTTGAGATGTTTTCTTAATATTTGCACTTTAGCTTCAAAAGTTGTTGAAGCATTGAATTTTTAGGAAAGTCTAATACAGACTATTTGGTTTGTAAAGGTATATCTAAAAAATTTAATGTTTGTTAAAACAAATACATATTAAAACATTATGTTTTATGTATTAAAAAAATGATTAAAAACTGTTTATTAATCTATTTATACCAAGTATTGTCAATTTTTTTTTTCATATTTACTTTTTTTAATTTTAACAGTATGTCTTAATATACATCTATTATAAACATTTCGAAATAGTATTATAAAATCATAAAACATTTAAAAGTTAATATTAAAAACATTACTAGCCTTAAAACCCTAGCCATGGTAAAATCTTGATTGAAAATTTATCCATCAATAAATTTTAACAATATCTGATAAATTCTCTATAAAGGACATAATAGTAATAATAAATATAACTTTTATCTAAAGTAAAAATAAATCATCAGACATAAGAGTTCGTGGAATCATCGGTTCAATTGCTGCGTTCGCCGTATTGACCTCTTCAATCGCCCTCTGCGGATTGGGATCAAAGATGTACGCCAAAAGAAGAGAAGGAGCAAGCATCTAGACTTTCGGAGTCTGCTCAGAGCGCTTTTTGAGCTCGTCCATAGCATGCTACGTTTAAAACAATTTCGTGTCTGAATTTGAACATGTTTTTGGGCATGAAGTTTTAGTTTTTTGTACATACTCAAAGTTACACACTCGATTTTTAAAGTTATTGCTTTGACATATTGCAAACTTGTTTCGACTATTACACAAACTGTTTTTAAGGTTCTGAAAATAGCTGGTACTTAAAAAGTTTTTTAAGAGTGTTCGTTATTGTGTTTGTCATTAATTTTTATAAGTTTTTAAATGTATACCTTATTGTAGAGACCAATTTTTTGCTTTTTAACGTTTTTAACAATAATCAAAAGAAATCAAAATTTTAACCAGATAAGTTTATGCTCTAACTCAATTAGTTGTTAACTAAATAACTTCTTATGGTGTAATTTTTTATTTTTTATCATAATAAGATGCAACTGTTGATATTTAAAACAAAATGTCTGATAAACTTCATTCTTCAATTAGCTTTTTTATCGTGTAAATCTTCAATAAACATGCAGTTAAGGTCTATTCTTTGTTAACTTGTATACTAATAAATTTGACCAGTAATTATCTGAGGGTGCAATTGTATTTGTCTGGGTAATTAAAAGACTAAAGTCTAATGCACAAGTTATTTTTTGAGTTTTAGTTTTCTCAAGTATCAAACAAAAAACTTGAAATTAAAACTTAAATTTTGGATTTTTTCCTAGTACCTATAAAATTTACTTATACAATAGAAACATAAAGTTTTTATTAAAAAAACATTTTTTAGAAACTTTTTACTTAAAAATATAAATTTAACTTCAAAGTTAGTAAAAAACAAACTGAGTGATTTTTTATTTTAAATAAGAACAAGGTTGATATAAAACAATACGTATAAATAAAAAATGTTAAGGTAAAAAATAGCGAAAGTATAGTAAAATACTTTCAAAAACTACAAATTATTAATTTTAGCAACATTGCGTAAAACAATCTTTTTTTTTAATTATATTTTTAAAGTTACTGTAATGGTATAATTTATTTTAAATTAATTTAAAAAGTTATAAATTTCAAACTACATATTAAAACTTTTTTTTATTTCTACCAATCATAATTTAGGAATAAAATATCACATTTATTAATTTAAGCTGTTTAATGTAATAAAAAAATAAACTTCAAAGCTTTGCTACTTCAACAAATTTAAAAAAGTAATAAAACAAATTAGAAAATAAGAGTTTTCAGTCTACAAAATAAAAAAAAGTGGTTGTTTAAGTGAAAATCTGGCTTATGACAAATAAGTTTGTATAGGAGAGACAAACATTAAATCTACAATATAAAAAACTACATTAAAGCGGTTTTTTTGCAAGTTGATAAAGATTAAGTATTTTTTCAATTAATTGAAACATCTTTAGTCAGTGAAATTCTGCTGAATTTTTTTTTAAAGTTATTCTAAGAACTGTACTAAATTTATTAATATTCTGCTACGATAGCTTCATCAATCGTTTTATTATCTAGGTCTTATTTAACATAAGTATTAATTAAGAACCTAAATTTAGCCTGGTTTTGTCATCCTAATGTAGAAAAAATCTATTAAGTATGGTTTCAACACAAGATCCTTACTGTCTGCACTGTTCGATGTAAACAACTTTTTTATTAACTTTTTAAAAACTTGATAACGACTTATGTTACTAAATTTGCAGCAATTTTTAAAAACAGCTTTTGTTGATCAATTAACTTTTTTACTGAACTTTTATTTTAGGCGAGTTGAATGACCGTAGAATTTAAGTTTCTCTGAGAGCAACGGCTTAAAATAAGATTACTGGAAACTTAGAAAAAATTTACTAAAAAATACTCTCCCTTCTTAATATATGTAAAGTATAAAAAACTGGCTTGATAACACCTTTTTAAGTCCCAAATTTGTAATGCAAATATTATAAAAAAAATCTTTCTTTTCAAATTATAAAAAAAATTCCCTACAGCTTAAACATTTTAACCTTATAATTTCAAAATTAGTACAATTATTTTAAAAGAAAAAAATTTAGTTTAAATAAACAGTTCGTAATTATCAGCAAAAATGAGAAACAAGGATATAAAACATCTCTTCTGATGTAATGATGGTGTTACATAGAAAAACTACAATCCTCAAGCTCATTTGGTGTGCAATAAAAAGATTTTTCCTATAAAAGTACTGCTGCAAAGATTAATTTAAGGCGATTTTATTATATGTATGTACTCTTGTTTAGATGGAATTGAAACATGGCACACATAAGCAGTAAAAACAACACCTTAAGTTAACTTAGTAACCAATAGCTTTACTTTGTTCTTTATCATTAATTAAGATAGTACTTTATTATTTAGAACAACCACAGTTTTTATTTGTGTTAGTTCAAACCTTTTGAGGCTTAAACTAAACTATTCGTTAATAGAAGCAATATAATAAAACAATATAATTTTTTTCGAAAAAAGTTAATTAGTAAAGTTGGAATATTGATAAGGTATAAACTTTAAGAAATACGCATTAAATCCAATAGTAATAAAGATTAAATAGTTTTTGAAGAAAACTTTCTTTTAATATTAGTTTATTTAACAAATAAATTTAACCGAATGAAAACATGATCAAAAGATGATTAAAGCAAGTAAAGTACAACTACTATAAAAAAAATTTTTTTTAAATCTATTTTATCGGTAACAGGTGCATCTTTGTTATTATTTGGTGTGAAAAAATTAAAACTGACTCGAGACGAAACTGTAAAGTACGCATTTCTTAGTTAAATTTCCTAAGCGTACCTTACAGTCTCATTTTTTCACACCAAACAGTAGCACTTATTTTTTATCAATTACTTTATCTATTTAATGCTGCAGTTTTTAACTCCTGCTGAAATTTAAAATATTTATTTTAAGCATGAAGATCTTCGGTGCATAATTGAGACTCGTTTAAACTTTTCGAGCCTTAAAAAAATTTAATTTATAAAGATTTTTGTTAACCTACTACTAGCAAAAGAATGATTAAGAGCTGTTTAATTTTGAAAATATATCAATAAAATGGCATTTAAAAAAAAAAAAAAAACTAACTGACTAATTAAAGTTAATAAAATAAATTAGAATTTAGAAATATAACTGATGTTTCGGTTAATGGAACAAAATATGTGAAAAGGAAATTCACTAAAGTAAAAAATATTTTTAAAACAAAGACTATATATCTGATATCTTTAAAGTAAAAGAGACCAGAAGTTACTGTTTTGCGTACGTTGGCCATGCCTACTCTAAAACTTAAGCTATAGTCATTTTTTTTCATCATTTCTTTTGTTATTATGTTTTAGTTTAAAATAAACATTTTAAAATAAGCTGACGAAGTAGCAAGTTATCTTGAAATTATTCCTATATATTTTTTTTTACTAACATTGTATCTATATTAATAAAAAAAAGTATAGTAGAATTTTTAAGATAAATTGCTTCCCCATGAGTACTTTATGCTTTCTTTAAATTTTAGAGTAGGCCTAGCCAACCTACGGCCCGACAACAGTAATTTTGGTCTGTGACGTATATTTTGGCCGAAGAACAACTTATATTAAACAAATAAAATTGAGTTTTTCTAAACCAAACATTTTGAAAGTTGCCTTTATTTAGATATTCAGTAAAAAAAATGTTTTTGAAATGTTTTATTTTTAGTTTGGCTTTAAAATTTTCTTAGTTTTTATGGTATTTCTTTAAGTGGCCCACTATAATATTGTCTAACAACTACTGCCGGCGAAAGACTTATTCTTGTAAATCTTGCCCGATGAGTAAAAAAGTTGGTCACCTCTATTTTAGAGTCAGAAATTTTAGAGTTTGCGATTTGTTGCTGTTGTGATTATAATTTCACTGTCAAAGACCTAGTTAATTGAAATTATCTAAAATTTAGTTGAAAAATAGGTGTTGCTCTACTCTTTGACTTAGTAATATGTAGTTTTCATGTTACGTTTTTATAAGTTTCACATTTAGTTATTTTACTTATTTAACAGCCTGAAGATATTTTTGTGCTATTTTTACTGTTGTTTACTTTTTTATATAAGTCACTAAAAGATAGAGTATTAAGCAGGTGCTTTGATTGTACTGTTACCATTATTTAGCACTAAAAAGTAGCAACTAAAAAAATATTAAAATACTTTCAACCAGAAAAGTTACTATAACAAAAAGAAAATTAATTAATTGTCTTATAATTGAAACTATCTTTTTTAATTTTAAAAATTCTAAACACTTAGGTTTGGAACAGTTATTACAATAATATTATCAAACTAATGATATTTATTTTCATAAAATGGGTATTTATTTATAAATTTTTTAGTTTTAGTAAAACAAACAACGTTTAAATATAATTTTAAAGCTTAAAATAACTATTTACAAACAAAATAATTGTTTTTACATATTTAGTTTTCTTTTTCTTTTAACATTAAGAGAAAAAACATTTTCAAGCTTTTACAAAAAGAAATGGAAAAGTACTAAAGAAAAATATGGATGAAAATCGTTACAAATACTATATTAGAACAGAAAGAGTAGTCATTAGTATTTTGTTTTAACGTTTCGTTCAAAAACAGTTTAATAAAAAACAGTTCAGCTTTTTAAAAACTGTTTTGATATATATTAATTTTATATAATTTTTTTTTAATACTTTTAAACGATTGTAAAATTTAACGATTCGTACTTTAAATTAAAATGTTTAGTTTTTGATGTACAAAAGACTTAAAAAATTTAATTAAAAACTATACTTGACAATGACTACAAAAAACGTGTTGCGCTTTTCATTACAGTTTTAACGTTTTACTTAATTTATTTTTTGTTGTCTGAGCCAATGGTGAAACCAAAGGAATGTAGAAAACCTCAAATATAATCAACATTTTATACTTAATTATGCATGTCTAAGTATATTAAGATTTTTCAAATTAAAACGCTTAACTATGAAATTTTACAAAAAACCAAGTTTAAAGTAGTTTTATTTCTTTAATTTTCCTCTAAATCCTTACATTAAATTGTAATTATTTTTTAGTTTGTAAAAAAAATCTTACTACTTTCAGCTATGTTTAAGTTTAATGTGTTTTAACACAATAAGTATAACTTAAAATTTTCACATTTTATAAAAGTAAGTTAAAACATAAAACATTTAGTCTACTAGTATTAGAGAATATTTTTGAAATTTTAAATGCCTTATCAACATATTTTCAAGAAATAATATCTTAAACCTTATTTTAAAAAAAAGTCAAAGTAAATATTAAGTAAATAAGAGTTCGTCTAGTTATCCTTAGTTTTACGTTAACTTTTTACAACAAGTTTTTAGTATATATATTTCGAATATAATGTATAAGAAAAGAAACGTGAAGTATATCATAAAAAATGACGTGAACAGTTGAAAGTCAATTTTACTTCCTAATTAAATAACTTTTATAAGGAAGCGAATTATTGTTTTGGAAATTAAAAAAGCAAACAATTTTTATGATTAGTATATATTTAAAATACCTTACTTTATGCAGTGTAGACATAGAATGTTTTTTTTTAATTGCCCTTGCATGTTCTAATTTATAATGACGTATACACAACTTAAATCACTGTTTCCGTGCAAAATACTGAGATTTTTTTGTTTTATTGCCAAAAATAAACTAGACTGAGTAAGCTCAAAAAGTTTTATTAAGTAAAAAACTAGTTTTTAAACTTTTTTTAATACATTTATTTAAAAAACAAAAAGTTTAGCAGGTTTTTTTGTTACGAAAAACTCTTTAACTGTTCGATGAATTTTTTCTGTCAAGTTGTTATAGTTTTATTCATAACAGGTTAAATAGTTTTTTTTTTTAAACTTACAAACTGATAAAGCTTTTATAATTAAATTATAGTTTAAACTTCAACATAAAGATAGTTATTATTAAATTAACATAAAGTAACTTTTTTACAGTTTCAACGCTTAGTACTGAAGCTTTGGATTATGATTTTATTAATTTAGATGTAAGAGCTGTTACCCAATCAAAAGCAAAAAGTTTGTGTGAAAAAAACAAAACCAAGCTTGTCAGTGTTTTCACAAACGAAATACAGCAAAACCTTTTAGAGTTTTTAGAGAACAAAGTTAAAAAGAGAGTTTGGCTTTCTGCAGAAAAAGTAAGTCTTTGGTGATTTGTTTTAATTTTTCCTTTGTTATGTATTTTTAGATTTTTATGACAAGAACTGCTTTTTTAAAATTAAATTTTTTAAGTTTTAACAACTGGTAGATTCTAAATGAGCTCTACTTACTGCTTTATCTTATTCTTCCTCTAAAATAAGGAGAAATAATAAAACTAGAATAGTTTAAACTTTCAGAATTATAATTTTTAAGTAAATTAACAGAAGATTGTGATTTTCATAACTTGAAACTTTTTACTTTATGAAAAGGATACAAATGATGAAATATGGAAATGGGGTAAAAAACAGAACATTAATAGCTCAGTATTAGAAAACTGGGATGACGACTACAAAAACAAAAGAGATTTGTGCTCTATAATGAGGTATTCACACAACGAAGAAAAACGTGGCAAGTGGCGTGTTTTAAGCTGCAACCAGCCATCTTATGTTGTTTGCATAAGTTAGTTGAGAGTGTTTCTAGCAAATTTTTCATTCGGAACATAAGTAAATTAAAAAAAAAAACTTAGAGATATGCAAAATTAGATACTTTTTTATTAAGTATGAAACTTTTAAGTTTCAACAAAATAACTATAAATACATCTTAGTTATTGTATTAACTACATAAAAAATAGTTTAATATTTGTTTTTACTACTAGAAAATTAAAGTTTTGTCATACAAAGTATATATTTATAAGATTTTCTTAGTGCAAAAACATTTTAAAACGTTTGTTAATGTTGCAACTTTTTTAAGGAAAACCGTAATATTTAAATTACGTACATAACTTATTCTCAAGTAAAACTATCATTATTTAAAATTTAACTACTTGTTATTTTTTTAATTTCATGTATACAGTAAACAAGTGAAGTTTTGTAACTTACTACAGAACATTGCAAGGCTGACAAGTGCAAAAATAGAGGAAGTTGCATGGAAACATTCGAGTATCCCGGGTATAAGTGCGAGCAAGATAAAAATGGAACAGACTTTAATAAAACGATTAACTCAAACAACGGTTTGTTGTACTAAAACTTTATTTTAAGTTGTTTGAACTAAAAAAACTTTTTTCTCTTACCGGTTTATGAGAATTAAATTATTAATTTCGAGTAAAGTAAACTAACTTAAAATTATAAGCTTTACACGTGGATTGCTGAGTAAAACACTATAATTTACCATTTTATTTAAAAAATACTCTATATATGAATTTTATAAACTGAGTTTATAAACTGAGTTTTATAAACTAATTTTTAGTTTTACTAGCTTTTCGACTGCTGTCTAGTTTTATCAACTCTTGTTGAGGTTTTCTAACAAGATAAAGGCTATATTTGTAGTCAAAAAAAGATTTGTTTTTAGTCTTCTAGTTTTTCTTTTCTGATATTAAGATTAAAGTATAGATTTTTTTTAGTTTGTTAACTTAAATGATAAAAATAAATTAAAAAGTTCTAGTTTAAATATTTTAATCTATATGTATTTTATTTTAAAATAGGAATAAAAACATAAATATACTTTACTATATATATATATTTATATCTAAAAAGTATTTTAGACAGTTTTGTTTTATATGTAAGAATTTTACTACACAAAACAGGATTTCTAAAAATTTTTAGTCTAATTCTATTTAAAAAACGTGTACTGTTTGTATTTAAAGTTTAAAAATATTCGTCAGTGGTGAATGAAATTTAATTTTGGTTATAATTTTTAAGTGTTTCGTATTTTGAATTTAAAAAAATACTTCACACTTTTGTGAAAGTAGTTTTGAATCACATTAATAATGTAGTATACTAATATAAATATAGAACTTTTAAAAGCTTATGGTTTGCCATCTTTGATAACCTCACAAATATCACATGTTTATAACTAATAATTTTAATTCAAGACATATGTAACCAAAGACCATGTAATGAAGGGAAAGGTAAAGGGTTTTGCAAACCGACTTCAACACCTCCTTACTATAAATGTGAATGTTACTCACCCTATTATGGACAAAACTGTTCGAACGGTTAGTTTGTATGAAAACCATTAATATATATGTAAATATGTTTTTTATTTGTATATGTAGCTTTTACTATCAAAATGTCTTATAATTTTACTCGAGTACAATAGAATACTGTATTGATGGATATCCATGCGTAAACAATGGCAAATGCGTGATAACTAGTCATGAAGAACCATTTTATACGTGCAACTGTTTAGCACCGTTTTCGGGAATCCATTGTGAAAAAGGTTATAAGCAGTTAAACTGAAATTGGTGCAAAATTTTTCTTGTAATGTTACAAAATAGCATGTATTATTTTAATCAAAGTGCATGTGTTAAGCAAAAAAAGACAGTTTATGATTAAAAAAATACTAATCATACTTCAAATGCTCTAATTTATTTTTAATAGTTATATAAAAATCAATTGTTTAAGTTTTGACTTAGAGTAAAGAAAATTATCGTAATTTAGGTTAAAACTAGGATTCTAGGATCTAAACTTAAGAACTTGTTGTGATAGGATCCGGATCATTACTTTTTTTCTAGCACGTTCCTACCTCGACTATATTTAAAATAGAAATAATAACTTTAACTTTTACTTTTTCAGCTCTTTATTTTAATCAAAAAATAATAATTTAATTTTTTTTTTGTACAATAAATACAGTGTGCACTAAAAAATGTAAACTAATAAGATTTTAGCCGACTATATAGAAGCTTTAGTATAATACATTTTTATACTAATTTATAATTTTTTTTGGAATAGTTGTGAAAATGAGGAGAAAAATATTTTTTAAGTCTAAGTTTAGTACTTAATCTGTTTTATAACTACAACTTTTACAACTTATTCAAAGTATGTGATTTTTTCTTAACTGCTTTTATTGCAGTGTTTTGAAAAATTCACAACTAAAAGCTGTTTTTCAAGGTAATATATCGAATTTTTTCACTTATAACAAAAACAAATAGTCTATAAGTAAGAAAAAATTATTTTTTTGACAGAAAAATAAGAAACTTACTAAAGTTTGTCACTAGTATACTTGCTTTATCTAATAGCTAGTCAAAATTACACGAGCAATACTTTTTTAACACTAAATTTGCAGATTTAGGCATATTTGCATGGGTGACTTTTTGTACAGTTAAATACATTTTTAGTCTTATTATGGAACTTATCTTAGCTTTTCTTTGAACCGTTTTATACTATAATTGCACCGCCTTCCTATGATAGTTAATTTTTAAAATATATAAGGCAATTTTTGTAACTCTAGATTTTTTATATTTAAACAATCTAATTAAATACTTTATATTAGTTTAACATATTTTAAGACAGCTTTATTTTTTTTTACATTCTTTTATTCTTGTATGTTAATAGTATATTGAATAAAATAACTGTTATTAGATATTTTGTATAGTTCTAAATAGTTATGCGGAAAATATTAATATTTTTTGTTAGACTAAGTTAGCTAAAAAGTAATAGTTGATTGGATTATATGGGTGAATCTATAGAAGATGCTTAATGCACAAAAATATTTATTTCTAACTTAATTTATTTAAATAAATTCATATAATTTTTTTTTTATGAAATTTTATTTATCTACGTTAGAATCAATTTTATACTTTATTACAGAATTCTAACAACTTACAACATAAATAACTTGTAAGCTTTTATAGAATTATAATTTTATTATTAAAATAAATAATAACTAGTGTAGGCTCTTTGTTGTGATATATACAAGACTGTTTACATAAATTTTCATAAATTAACTTCAAAGGTAAAACCTGCAAAACTAAAAAAAAACTATTCAAAAATAACTATAGGGGACTCTGAAACAAAAATTAAACAGCAGTAAGTTAAAAAACTTCTCTTAAAGATTTAATTTTATTTTTTAGACAGTAATACTGCTTTAATAAAACAATAAATTCTCATAAAAATTAACTCTACTTAGTTTTCAGACTATATCATTCTTTTTATTTAATTTTATTTATTTAACCGTTTTTTTTTTTCCAAAAGTTTTAAAAGAAAGACTATAACCAAGTTTTATTAGATATATGCCAAGTTAAAAAGCCTTGTATGAACAATGGAACTTGTACATTAGATACAACTCAGCATCCGTTTTATAAATGTCAATGTAAACTTCCTTATTATGGCGATAAATGCGAAAAAAGTTAGTTATTTAAAGAATACTAATACTTAGAGCTAACTTCTACTTACATGAGTAAAAAAACTTAAGTAAATTTATACAAGTTTTCTCTGAAAAAATATAATTTTTCTTAAATACGTTTGCTTTATTTTTTTGAAAACTCGATACTATAAATTGATATTAAATTTATTAATAAAAGTGGTCGGTCTTGTATTATAACTATTATTGTTCTAAACAAACGTTTTATAGCTCATTTCTATTTTTATTAATTTAAATTAAGTTTGTAGAAAAAAATAATATTAATACTGCTTGTTTCAAGAGCACTGTAAAGACGAAGATCCATGTAAAAACAATGCAACGTGCACTCCACTTACCACGAGTCCAGGGTACAGTTGTACGTGCAAGCCCGGCTTTTTTGGACAGTACTGTGGTTTAGGTAAATTAAATTTTAGATATACGGTCAACGATTCTTTTGTTTTTAATTCATTGTTATTCTCAGAGTTTTGTAAAGACCAAAATCCCTGCATTAACGGAAACTGTACCAAACTATCTGGTGAGCCCGGTTACAGGTGTGACTGTGATGGAGGTTACTCTGGAACAAACTGTTCATTGGGTAAAATAGTTTTATTGTTAAACTTAAACTTGTTCCGTGCTTTACCTTCTATTGTATTGGTTTCTGTGGGCTAATTTAAATTAAGTTTTAATTTTTTAAAATAATTTTGCAAAAATAAAATTAAACAGCTTTATTTAGAAAGTAATAATATTCGGTTTTATTTTGTTCTAGTGTACTCTAATACTTATTAGTTTCGAATTTGTTGTTTTATACTTTGCTATAGTATTCATTAAAAAAATTCTGCATTAATAATGTATTTTATTATACAAGTTTCTATGTTCGCCATTTATGATGTTTCTTGTATCTAAATATGTATTTTTATAAATTTTGATTCAAGTTTTAATGTAAAACTAAACCTTGTTCTGGAAAATAATTAAGACTATTTTATACCGATCTTTCTTATTATAAATACTTTATTGTGCAAACAAAAATAATATTTATAGCTAAAAGTATTTATCAGCTATAGTATTAATAACATAATAAAACTAATTATAACAAATTATACAAGATGAGTGTTATAACAATCCATGCAACTCGAAAGGAATATGTAACATAACTTCTATAATGCCATACTACAAATGTACATGTTACCCACCTTTTTATGGAAGTACCTGTAATTACAGTGAGTTTTAACTTTTGTTATCACATACTTTACATCACTATTCTTAGAATGCAACTCTTAAGCACTAAACTTAGGAAAATACTTTATCTAATGTTTTAATTGATTTCTGAAGTATTTACTTAAATTTATAGTATTTCTTTTACTCTTTTTTACATAGCTAAATTTTATTTTTAGAGCATTGTACGCATTCAAACAACTGCACGAATAGCGGCGACTGTGTACCCATAACTGTGAGTCCTGGATACATATGTAACTGCAAAAATGGGTTCAAAGGTGTGGTCTGTGAAATAGGTTCGGAACTTATGTTTTTAGTATAAAACTTAATATCGTAATATAAAGCGAAGTGTCATTGCAGATGCGTGTCACGTGAATCCCTGCAATCACAATGCGAGTTGCGAACTGCAACAAACGCCTCCTTACTACTCGTGTTTGTGCGATGCACCACACTTTGGTTCTTACTGTGAAAAAGGTCAGTTTGCGATTATTATACGGACTAAGTACTTTACATTTATAATTTTTTTTTTGTTATAAATTTACGTACTAATTTGTATTTAGTGACTTAGATACTTCGTTTTGTTTGATTAGAATTTTAAGAGCTATATAACAGAAAAACGACCTATCAAATTTTAAAGTTTATTTAGATTTTTTTAATTATTTTTTGTTGTTTTAAACTAATAAACCAAAGAAGACAAACATTTTATACGTTTTAAAATTAAATTTTGTTAATGCAATAAATTGGGTTAATGTATATCAAAAAATTTAGTGCTATTTAGCTAATTTAAATTACAAAAAAACAATATTAATTGTAGTTCAAACAACACCTAAGTATATAATTAACAGAATACTGTCTTGATGTAAACCCGTGCAAAAACGGAGGATCTTGTGCCAAACAGAACCATGGTTCCGGGTACAAGTGCAACTGTAAAGAAAGTTACTATGGTGATGTCTGTGAAAATGGTGGGAAATATTATAAATCTAAAAATAAGAAATCTCCTTAATTCTACTAGACTGCTTTTTACTTAAGATACTTAAAGTATTTAATACATTATGAAACTAGTATAAAATAAAATGAAACTGTGAAATGACATGTTTTAGTAAAGCATGTTTGTTTTAAGTTTATATCAAATTAAAAATTCTGATGTCTTCACAAGTACAACTACTTTTTAAGGATTATTTTTCAATGATTTTAGGAATATTTAACTAGGTAACCATACGAAAAAAGTAGTGCTATATAATTACTTCGACTCGATTATAACTCATCTTTTCCTTTTTTGTAATTAAACAAAATAAACATTTAGTTTCTAGAACATTGCGATTTTCTGAAAAGCGTATTTATTTTACCTTTTGCATTTGCTAGGTATATTAAATTTTCTTCTTTTTTTTTTAAACTACAACATCTGTTATAGAGTTTTATTTTTGGCCATTAACATTTTTGAAGTAAAACCTTCATGTTAAGTTTTAAAAGTTAGTTTAGTAGATTTTGAAAAAGTAGTTTTTTTTTATCATGCATATTTTCCGCTTTAATAAGCTTGTTCGTTATTCGAAACACTTTATAAATTTTTTAGTTAAGTTTTAATATATTTAAAATTATGTACTATTTTACACTTCTTAACTTTCAAAGCGTCTTCATCTGGAGCAGTAGCCGGGGGAGTTGTTGGATCTCTACTCTTTGTTGTAGTTTTGGCCTTAACAGCTTACTTAGTTGTCGTCAGGAGAAAGTTAGCTAAAAAAAATTAGCTCACTATATGTGTAAAATAAAAATTTTATCTTAACCAAATCAAAATAGCTATTAGTATTGTTGCATGATTATATGTAGCTAACGTACCTGCACTTTAATGCTTTAACTTATTGTTTATTTTTTCAGAAAGCAAAAAGATGGTCTAGTTGCGATCGGTATGGCTGAATGTAATACAAAAGAAGAGTCTTTAAGAAGTGAAGGTCGTTACGTTATTTATAGTGAAACTAAATAAATGCGTTTAAAAAATATTAGTTTTTAAACCGTAATTTAGTTGATAAAACATTTGTTAAAAGTTGGTTTTTACAGGTTTGTTTTACAAAAACGTTACAACTAAAGAAGAAATTCCAGACAAAGAAGGGTTAATCAGAAATCTGGAGCTACTAAGAAAAGATGATTATCGCGAGCTAAGAGAAGAGTATGAAAAGGTTTTTGTTTAAATTAATTACAAGGAGTGTAATTATTTATATATTTGTGTATATTAGGGTTTGCCAAACTCATTTTCATGATGAACCTACTTTGCAGAAATTTTGAAAACAAACACGGTTTTGAAACTAATTATTGATTAACTTTTTGTCCACTTAATAGCCTAAATCTCACACAAAGAGACAATACCGCACTAGACAAAACCCACCTAGAGAACCCTTATTTACCGTTTATTACGTATACCTTTACTATTGAATTACATTTTTAAATAAGAAAGTTCATAAATTGTTGTTATTGAATTGTTTATTGAACGACAAAAATAAAACAAGCGTTCAAAAGTTTTGGTTCAAAGACCTGGTGTACTAAAAACCTTTCGGTTATCGAGTCCGTACATCACGGATACAGTTTAATGTCTTGTCCAGGACTTGTTTTACAAAAATGAAATAAAATAACTTAAAATGTATCTAAACATATCTTTTTTTAATTAAATTATCTAGAAATAAGAGAAAAAAAAGGATTTAGTTTAGAAAATAATATCAACAGAATTATTTAATCCCTGTTACTCTTTATTGACTACTAAAACATTTGTAAAGTTTTTATTTTAATTTCAAGTTTACTCTGAAAAAATTATTAATGAAATAAAATAAAAGGTTTTTGCAACTTTGTAATAAACAAATAATTTTAGTTAAAAGAAGAAACAAACCAGAAACCGCATCTTTTCAAACTTGCCACTATTGGTACAAATCCAGTGAACAAAGGAAAAAATAGATACAAAGACATTGTTCCTTGTTAGTCGAACTTCGAAAATTATTAGTACAAAAACAAATTAATTAAAATCTTATTTATTTCTCAAAACATAACTAGTTTGTTATAATTTCATGCATAAATATGTGTTAGGTTCTTAACTGTTTGTATAAGTACTGTAATATATAAACTTAAGACTAATTCAAACATCAACCCATATATAAGCTACTTGAAGTGTAGCTCTTAAAAAGTTTCATTTCAACTAGTCTTAAACTTGATGGATTAATAAAATAACATTATTATGTTTTGAAGTCGATAAAAACGAAAAAATTTTGTTTAAAAAATTTAAACTTAAAAGTATTTACAGAGCTATAGAGAACAAAAACAGCTAAAAAAGTTAAATCAGAGTTAGTTTACTTACTAAAATCTTTACTTACTACTAATGTTTTTAGTTTTAGCATTTTATGCTTAGTAAGTTTTTAAATGCTTTTTTTATCAAAAAATCTAAAGTAAACATTTTTAAAGTTTACAAAGACTATACTTTTGTTAGAAATATAACAGAACACAAAAAAATTATTGAAAGAAAGTCTAAACGAATTTAAAATATGTGCGTACGTTTACATAATTTAAGTAAAATATTACTATACTTTAAATTTTATTGATTACAATTACATATTTTTGTCTGTTTTGTAAAATGAATTTTTAATTTTAATATTTCTGCTGACCTTCTTTGATCTCTTTATACTAAGTCAAAAATAATAAAGAATTTAATTAGAAAATCACTATATCAAAATAATAATAGATAAATAAAACTATGCTTAAATTATAAAAAACCCGTCTTTCCATTACTTTTCTTAGTTTTAAAATAATTTTATTATTTTTCTAAGTTTATAATATAACCATTAAAAGTTTCTACAAAGAACATAGGTAATTAATTAAAATATTTTTTTTTTGTCTTCTTAAAAATTATTAGAATTTGTTTTCAGTCTTATAAAGTATTACGAATTCAAGCTTTTGTTATTTTTGCTTTTAGTTTTCTCATTCTTTAATTAATTCTTTAAAAAAAAAATATTTTTGTAACCTTTACACTTACTTTAAAAAGTAGAATAACTTTTTTTTCTAACTCATTAATAATAAAACATTACAGTTGATGAAACAAGAATAAAGCTCCCTTATAGCAACAGCGAAGACCCAATCACAGCAAGTTATATTAATGCAAGCTATATACAAGTACGACTTTAAAGTAAAAGATAATAAAATATTTTTTAAACGAAAGTCTGCGTTTTTATTTAAAAAAAACAGTTAAACATGATTAAAACAGATAAAAATAAAACATAATGCACATGAAAAACAATCAAGTAATATTATATTAAAAAAAAATAATATTAGTAATGAAATAATTTTAATAACAAGTAGATAAAATAAAACTTAAGCTATTGGGTTTTTTTTTTCTTGTAACAACATATGAATTCAATCGTTTTCAGAGGAACACTTTAAAATTAAACTCATATACTTTTTTAGCTTTAGCAGTTAAATAAACCATCTATACAGTAATCTATACATGCTTGTTTAAAATGTCTTCTTAGCTTTAGATTTTTAGACAAATTAATAAGCTATAACCCTTGTTCTAAATTTATTTTTCTAATAAAAAACCTAAAAAGCTGTTTAGATAGTTATGTAGTACTCTTGTAAGTTTTTTTTAATTTAACTTACGTTGAAAAAAATAGTATATGTCTTTTAAATTACTTAATCTATTTTCAGCTTTCGGGTAGAACTTTTATTGCAGCTCAAGGTCCTAAAAAAAATACTCTTATAGATTTTTGGAAGATGATATGGTACGAAAAAACTAAATTAGTAATTATGCTGACTAGCATAAAAGAAAAAGGAAAAGTTTGTAAATTAATAAAAAATAAGCATGCACTTTTATAAAAATATTTTAATACAGGATTAAAGTTTTTTTTAGTTGCAGAAAATAATTTAAGAACTCACTAACGAACATTTAACGTACTTTTAAGAGCAAATAAATAATAATAATAATAACTTAGTTGTTTAGACTTAAAACTGCTTTATAGAGTTAAGTTTTTATGTTTATGTCTTAGTTGGTTAAATAAATTTAATTTATATATAAAGCTTATATTAACTTTATTTATCTAAAGCTTATAAGGTTAAAATATTTATTACAAAGCATAAAAAATCACATTTTAAAACTATACTTTAACTTTATGCTATCCACACATTGTACACCTATGTCAATAATGAAACAAAAACTAGATGTTATCCTTGAACTAACTAACTACCTACGACTTAATTTTTAAAACTTTTAACGTAAAAATTAATTTCATTAATCTAGATTTAGCTTACATAGTTGTATGATACTTGTTTAAACCGTACCATTGGATGAAAGACAAAACAAGTTTTATCGTATTTTTAGATAAAGTGCGAGCGCTACTGGCCAGAAACACGAGAAAGCCCCGAAACTTTCGACAACTTTCAAATTAGATTAGAAAGCGAAGTTCATAAAGGGATTTTCTGTAGAAGAAATTTAGTTGTAAACGATGGAACAGTGAGTTGTTAACCGCTCGGTCAAAATAAATTTTACTAATTAAATTTTCTTTTATATGTTATGGTTTATTTGAAATTTTGCAGATTTTGTAAGTCTCTTAGTATTAAATATTAGTTGTTCATTTATAGTTATCTTTAAATTTAAACATTGCCTTGTTTTATTTTTCTAGATTTTCATTTAAAAACTAAAAGAATATATAATGTTTATCTTTTAACTGCTTAAAAAAGAATAGTAGTCAAAACTTGTAATTTAAAATTTTTTTTATTACAATTTTTGACTACTTATTTTTTTTGAGCAACTAAAAAAATGTGTCTTAACTACTTTAACCGTTTATTAAAGCAAAATGCAAAAAACTTTTTTACTTCAACTTTTTAGGAAAGCAGGCAGGTCTGTCAGCTTCACTACACATGCTGGCCGGATCACGGGGTTCCAACCACCACAAGCGGATTGTTCAGTTTGCTTTACGAAATGAACGAGATTGACGATGGTACAGACTTGACCGTTGTTCATTGCAGGTAGGGACTCTTATTCATGTACAATTTTTTTACTCATCATTATGGAGTACATTTGTACCGCTCACGCGGTAATTGTCTCTTTTTTACTTTCTTCTTTTTTCTCAAGCGAGTATAAATTCAACAGTCTCGAGTAATTTACAGTTCAGTTCTTTTAGTTTTTACTGCATTGCAGCGGTCTGAACTCAGTGCAGCTTTTCGCTGCACTTAAGTTTTAATGGTTTCAATCTTGTAGTCGAATTGATTTCGATTTTAGAATACTTTTTGAGTTTGGTTTAAACATTTAGTGTTTAGTTTCTTTTATTCGAGATTGTCGTCTTTTAAAAGAATGGATAATTTGGTTTATTAGTGTAATGTTGTGCAGTATTTTATCATCTTTTCGTTTCGCAAATTCATTGTAAATATAATCATTATCACAGATTCGAACTCAGTTTAAATTAGTATAAGTAACTGATTTATTAAACATTTAGTAAATATTAAGTAATTCATATTAGTTTATATAAGTCGACTATAACTTAAGCGTTATCTCGGGGACTTCTATTATACAAGTTAGAGCGCACGTTGCGTTATAAACCAGGCCAATGATAGTGTATAAGTAGAATTTTTTGTTGATAGCGACACATTAACAAGCTTAGCCTTTTTTTTACAGAAAAAACTTCTACAGTCTTTCTACATTTAGAAAGTAGTTTTTTTCCTTTAATTAAAAATTGCTAAACTAGGTAGCTTTAGTCTCGAAAACTAGTCTTTACATGGTAAAAAATATCATCATATTTTATGCATTTTTTTTAATATCATTGTGTTTACAGTGCAGGTGTTGGAAGGACGGGAACATTTATGCAATTGGAAGAATTAGTAAGAAATAACAGTTATTTTAAAAGCATCTACAAAAATATCTATCAAATGAGAAATCAAAGAGTGTATATGGTTCAGAGCGATGTAAGATAAACATAGTTTTTCACTTTTAAAAATCAGTTTTTTCACATTAGAGATATTTTTTCTTAAGTTAGACTGAACAGACGGAAAAGTTTAAATTAAATTGAAAATGTTGCTATTGAAGTTAGCAATTAATATGTTAATTAATTTTTACTAATAACATGGTATCATTTTAGTTATACAAGTTTGTGCTGTATTAACTAGTTTTTTTAATTTATAACCTTTTAGAAACTTGAAAACCAGTAAAATATTTAAAAAATCATTTAAATATTTTACAGGAACAATATATATTTTTGCACAAACTTATAACGGAGCAGCACTTGCTTAGAACTAGTTGCTATTCAGCTGAAGATATTTACAACTTAGTTGATTACTACAAAACGTTAGTTTTAAAAACTTTTTTTGTTTTACTAATATTATTATTAGCAATTTTTAGACAGAATATTTAAAACTTAACTGTTTTAAAAAAGTATAAAAAACAACCATCTTAAATAAAATTTACTAAATTTAAACTCCCTAAAATTGTTTTAATTAGTCAAAAAAAATATTGTGATTTAAAATAAGAGTTTGGTTTTAATTTTTTTGATCTTACCAACTTTACATCTCATTTTTGTAATTTAAGTTACCCGTGTCAGCTATCTGAAGAGTTCGATACAAGTACATTAGTAAAACCTCAGTACAAAAGTTTTGTTAAAGCAGAAGAACTTCCAGATCTAAAGCTGTGTAAGTTTTTTTTTAATTTTTAGAAAATTACAACAAAAACGATTTTTAAAAAATAAAAAACATAAGACGAAAAATCTTAATCGTATATCAACGATGATGATAAACAGAAGTTAAAAACAATAGTTTACCGATTTTAAGGACTAACCTCAAAATAGAAAAATAAATAATTTTCTAGTATATTATTAATATCGTTACAGTTATTGTTAACATTATTTTGTGTAAACTTTTTTTGTTTGGTTTGTCGATACTGCTATAACATAAAATACTTATTTTAAAAACATTAAATAAAGTAAGAACTGTTTGACATTTCTATTAACCTTTGAAATAACTTTTCGTTTTCCAAAACAACTTTTAGACTTTATTTGAGAACTTAGTTTTTGCACTGTACAATACAATTCGTAATACTCTCTTAAACATGTTTTTTTAACTTTTTTTTCTTGTAGCACTCCAAACTTTTTGTACAACTAGTTACAAAAAACATGTATGAAATACATTAAAAAAAAATTAACGTATTTCAAAACATTATTTTTTAAGTATAATTTTGTCATTTTAATTTGAAGACAAACACTCGAAGATAAAATTCAACTGTACAATGGATGGGAAGATAATTTACTACGACGGATCTTTTGTTGAAGTAAGGGTTTTTAAATCAAAAAATGTAAAACCATATAATAAATTCAAAAATTTATAAGGTGTACGGGATTTCTAACAAAGTAATGATCTTTGCAAACCCGAATGATACTCTGATCGACAGTTTTTGGTTGTGCGCGGAAGTCAATGACGCCAATGTAGTTTTAACAATTGGAGAAGATAAGGTACACTTTATAAGTAGATGAATAATAAAAAAGATCATAATATTGTTACTATAAATCATTATGTAATTATTTTGATGGTTAATATGCTAGCTTTAGTTTTTTTTTTATAATTCTTTAAAAAGTAAGAAGCGAATAATTTGAAAAAAAAGTTTTTATATTACAACAGACCTTATACTTTTTGTTTTAGTAAACTTTGCTTTCATGTTTTTTCTTCTTATTTTAATCGAACCTAAACTTTAAACGTTTTTACAAAGTTGGTGTAAATTTTGTTTTAAAGTTTTTTTTATAAAAACATGTTTTAAGTAAATTTCTATATTGACAGAAACTTTGTAAATTTAATTAGTTTTAATTGGTGTATTAACAAAACAGTTCTTTGACAGAATTCTGGTTTTCTACCAGATGTGGGAAAAAGTAAAATTTTAGCTCCAATGTGCAGCTTAACTTTAGAAAGTGAAGACTGTATTAGCGAGTGGCTCGTTCAAAGAAAACTCATAATAAAAATTAGAAATAAAGAAGTTGGTTTTATTTTACATTTTTAATCTAAGAAATTCAAAAATATTTATCATTCGGACTACAAGCGATTGTTTTAAAACAACACGTTCATTAGTATTTACAAAATAAATATATATAAAAATTTTTTTTAACAAGAATCTTTTATACCCTATTATCTATTAATTTTACAAAAATATTATAAAGCTTTATCTTCTATTTGTTACATTTTTATTAACTAAATTTAAAAAAAATCACTAAAGATATTTTCCTAGATTTGTATGGTTGAGTTTTTAGTTGATAAACTTTGTCTGCACTGCATCCTAACTAATAAAGATTAAAAAGCTAGCTTAATTTTATTTCAAATTTAGGTAAATCTAGTTCAACTAGAATTAGTGTCTTTTCCTCAACCAGATGATCTGGTGCCATTAGTCGAAGTTTTTTATCAAGTTGAAACTCTGCTTTTAAATATGCAAAGTAAAGCTTTTCCAAGCAGTTCTTTAATTGTTCATAGCAGGTAGTCTATTTCAATCTAATCTATGTTTTTTTTTAAACGTGCTATATTGTAGTTGTCATAAGGTAGTACTGTAATTAAAACAGCTATTAACTTGTTTGTTCGGCAAGATGTTGTCAAATTGAAAAACACTTACTTTATCATTAGCTTTAACCTAATGCTTTAGAAGCTAAAGTTACAAGAAATTTATGTATTAAAATAATTTTTTTAAATAAAAGTCATTCCTAACTTAGCCAATGCACTTTAAAACAGTATTCTTTATAATGTTAAGTAAAATTTTGTGCTGTAAATTATTAAGTTTGGGGTTAGTTATGAATCATTAGTTGGGGAATTAGTTTTGTTCAATTTTTCGTTATGTTTAGCGTGATATTTTTCTTAAACTTTTAAAGTCTCTTCTTAACTAACTTTCTATTTAAGGTTACACTAGTTTTAGTGTCTTTTGAACATACAACAAACAAAATATATTTTGATTAAAAATACTAAATATAAATAATAATAAGAAAACTAACTTTTGTTTTTTGAAACGTTAATTATCAACGATGTTTTTAAAAAAAAACCGATGGAAAGAAAGTTTAAAGAATATTGTAACAACAACTTTAAAAGTATTTAATTTATTAAAGCTAACAATAAGCCTCTTTTTCAACTCCATTACACTACTTTATCAAGTCTAACCGGTTT
Source organism: Thalia democratica (assembly GCF_965202585.1). Taxonomy (NCBI): domain Eukaryota; kingdom Metazoa; phylum Chordata; class Thaliacea; order Salpida; family Salpidae; genus Thalia; species Thalia democratica. Next base: position 19,417,708 of record NC_139173.1, on the reverse strand, counting down.
GTTAATGTAAGCCGGTTAAAAAACTGTGGGAATACTTTATTTTATGTAAAAAAGATACATAGGAAGTTGTTAGTTTTAATAAATTAGTTGTATTTAGAATCAATGAAAATAGAATACGTTATAAGAAGTAAAACTTAAATATTTGAAAACTTATATTAAGTACAGTTAAGCTGTAGCAATTTATAGGAACACTATTTGCTTCTTCTATGTATTACAAAAAAAACTAAAATGAAAGTTACAATAGTTTTAAATATTAAAATTAAGTAAACATTTATAGTGATAAAATTATAAACATTTTACTTTCTTTATAACTTTTAGTCTATGGGTGGGAAACGTACAGCCCGTAGGCCGGATTTAGTCTTTCAACATACTTATTAAATCTGCGACGTTATATTAAGCTAAAGGATTTTATAAGAATCAAGTAAAATGCTCATTAATAAAAAATAGTTAAGATCAAGCTAATGAGTATGAGTTTGAGAACAAAGGAGAGCTTGTTAACTATTTGTTTAAGTTTTTTTTAACTTTTATGTTGTAATTTTTTTATATCACATTGTCTACACAGATCTGTCTTAAATAGACATTGAAAGGTATCCGTGGTGTGCGACTCGATAACCGAAAGGTTTTTTCGTGCACCAAGTACTACGACCAAATATTTTGAACGTATTTTTGTCGTTCAAACTATATACATATATAATTTTATAACAAATCTGGCCCGCAAAAGCTTTTTTCTCTTAAATAAAGGCCGCTGGCTTGTTGGCTGCCAGAATTAAATCTTTTTTTTTTGCTAATTGACCTTTAAATAACATAAAACTCATAAACTAATTGTTAAGTGTTTGAACAACTTTACAAGTATTTTACTTTTTAAATTAAATAAATTTGTTAATAAACAAAACAAAAGTTCATCTTAATACAACACTAATATTCTTAAAATTACTTTATTTTCTTTTTATGTACATTAAGTGGTAAAATGTATTAAGCATAAGTCTTTACTTCTCACTAAAACACGTTGTTGTAAAATATTAATAAAAAGTAAACAAAATCTAGTTATGTAAAACTAGATAAAATTTCATAACTAGTTTAATTTAAATTTTCAATTGTAAAAACAACTCTTTTAGCAAAAATATTAATAATACAAATTTCAAATAAACACATAGGGAAAGGCTTAATCATGTTTTACGTAATTTACTATTAGCAACAATGTGCTTTTCTCGTACTTATTAAGTTTTATTTATAAATATATAAGAACAATTGCTTTTGCAGTAAAATTATACAAGCATAATGATTACATAATTAAATTGTGTTTAGTATTTATTAATATAAAAAACTGTTTAAATTTGAAAACTTTATCTAGTTAGAATAAAAAAAATCATCACATATTGTTAAAAAGTATAATGAAATTTACAATATCATACAAACCTGTTTAACGTATCAACTAATTTTAAAAAAATCGGAAAAACTTGTGTATTATAAACTTTACCTGTTTTAATTTTAAATAAAAATCCTAAATAGTTAGACTGATACAACGGTTCAACGTGACTATGTTTGCCTGACGAGTTCTTATGAGGACGAATCCAAGTCGCAAATTGAGCACTGATTTTTGTTGATTGTGCGGTTTAGTATTGTGCAAAATAAAACAATAAGTAAAATTTGCATAAACTACCGTAATCTAAGCTGAAACGCATGAATCTTCGAGTATTGACAATATTTCAACATATTAAGTAGTTTACTAAAATAAGGTAAAATTTCCAGAATTTATTGTTAAGACAACATTATCATAGATGTTTTATTATGATAGTTAGATAAAATTTACACTTGTTATAACCAAAAAAAAAGTAGTTAAAACTTAAAAACTGCTAAAATTTACAAAACAAAAAATTAGATGTTTATTGTCATGAAAAGTTGGTGAACACTAGACAATATAAGTACTATCTCCTTGCAAAGTTCGGTAATTATATATTGTTTTTTTATTTCTAACGTAAATTAGTATATTGTTTTCTATGCTATAATATAATCAATAAGTAAACATTCATTTTCAATAAAATCTTCACCAAGATACAACTTTATAAATACAGCTGTTTTTAATAATTTCATTTAAAGCAGAACGATTAATACATATATTGAAAAAAAATTCAATTTTTTTATAAAGAAGTTTTTTTTTTAATTTATATCTAAAACTTGAAATAAAAAAGGCAAGGAGAAGATTTTAGCGGACTTTTTGTTGGTATTTGGAACATATTCAGAAGTTTGGAGACCGATAATAAGTTTGATGTAATAAGAACTAATAAAGATTTACATGACATGAGGTATAATGCAATTCAAAACAAAGTTAGTTTTTCTTCTGTATAAATGTTGACAACTGTTTTTTTTAGGTAGTTTGTAAAAATTAATTTTAAGTTATAGAAAATAAAAACACATTAATTAATGCTTAATTAAAAAAAAGTTTAAAAACACAACTTTATTATTATCTTTTAATGTTGTAAACGTTCATATTATGTTTTACTATACAGTGTTTAAATGTTGTTATTTAAAAAACTAAAGTTTCGATTTACATTCAAAAAAGAAATCTAGTCTTATATTTAAACTTATTGAAAAAAATTCATAACAAAGTTTTTGTTATAATTTTACCACTTAATTTTTTTCAGGAAAACTACTCGTATTACTACAATTTTTTAAAGTGTTACGCGGATGTTCTGTTTTTTAGAGAAGAAGAGAATGAAATGATTGAAAAATTTTAGCTTGAACGTAATTGAGTATTAATGCTTGAAATCATATAAAAAGATGGTTTTATTTGAGGGTTTGGTAATAATATGTGAAATATACAAGATAAAAGTTTAGTATCTCTGCAACGTATCAGATAAAACAAAAAATCTATTTTAACAATGCTAGAAACCAAGTTTTTGTCATTTTGTACAAAAAGCTAATCGTTTGCACAACTTAATTTTTTTAGCCAGTATACGTTAGTAAAAAAACTTGTGTTTCCTAGTCTTTAATTAAAATATCATTTTAGTTTTTTGAAAACTATTTGCTAAGCAAGCTCCAACGTATTCTTTAGTTTAATTTTTAATTTTTTTAATTGAGAATATTTTAATCGTGTTTGCTTATTTAGTTGATTTTTTTAATCAAACTTAAAAATTACTTTATTTAGGTCCTAAAAAATATTCTTACCAAATGCTATTATTTTAAAAATTGTTAAACTTAAAAATAATACGTTTTATCAGCTTTGAATATTTCCTTTTCAATATAACGTTTTATTTTTTGAAAAATGTTCTTTTACTAAGAGTTTATTTATTCTTAAAACTTTTAAATAGATTAATAGTTAAAATAAGAAGTTTTTCTTTTTAAGCCTTTACACTTAAATTAGTAAAAATTTACAACTGCTATTTAAGTATATACAAAAACATAATCAATCATTAAGACTTGATATGAATTATACTTCAACAGGAACAGACTCACCAGATTTTTTTATAAAAGTGTGCAGTAAAACTATTAAAAATTAATTACAGTGTAATTTAAAACCCGTAAACTAGAAAAAAAAAAAAAAAAATTAATGCTAGTTGTATTAAGCTAAATTTATAGAAATATAAAATCTAAATATTATTTTTGAAAAAAAGTTAATAGGAACGAATTAAGGCAGAAAAAGTCACATGTATAAATTAAGTAAGACTAGAATCAATAAAAAGCTAAATAAAATCATTTTTTTACTTGAAAACTAAACTACAAATAAACTTGTTTTGTTAATATTTTACTTCTAACTTAAAATTAGTATTTTTTAGAAAAAAGTTTTAATTTTTGTTATCACAACTTCAAAACTATTGTTAACTCATTAAATAACTATTTTACTAAATTTTTAGTCAAAATTACTTTGTCGGTATTCAAAACTAGTAGTTACTCTTTGGGTGTTTTCAGAAAAGCTGAGATGTTTTTGATGTATTTTTAGATTTCTGTATTTTTTTATCATTTTTCGTTATTTATAAGTTATTTTGAAGAAACAAAGAAATTTCTGAGAGAAACTTTCTTCAAGTTGTCTGAAAACGCGTAGTATGTGTTTTTGTGTTGATTGCTACATGTAAAAAAAATTCAGCCAAAAACTCGAAGGTCGACCTTTTAGGGTCCTATACGGTTTAGATAGGGGTTGTTTTCCGAGAAATGTAAGTAGCGTGACGGTGGTAAAAGATAAAGAAGCTTTTTTTTGTGTTGTCCATTTATGTGATTTGCCACGCACAAAATGTTAAATTTTGCTCTACTACCAAATTTTCTTTTTTGAGGGGTAACACATGCACCCTAAAGTCCAATACGAAGCCATTTTTTTAACTTTAAAAAGTAAAATATGTAAAATAAATTTCAACGATGATCACAAAAGCCAGATTTAGATAAAATGTTATACGAGAAAAATGTCTTTTTATTATATTTGATCATTTTATATAAGTAAGGAACCGGTAATTTCTAACCTGATTGTTTCTACCCCGATCATTTCTAACCAGATCGTTTCTAACCCTATCGCTTCTATCCTAATCACTTCTAACCCGACTACTTTTACCTGATCATTTCTAACCAGATCATTTCTAACCCGACAACTTCTAACCCGATTACTTCAAACCCGATCATTATTAATCCGATCATTTTTAACTTAAATAGTAAAAACTTGTTTAATTTGAGATTTTTCAATCAGGATTTAAAAAAAAAACAAACAAAAGTTTACAAAATTTATCTTTTATTTAAACTTAAGTTTACTTTGTCTTAAACAAATCAAAGTGTTTATTTAGTTCTACTTAAGATGTTTTTTAGTAATAACTTAATTTCAACTTGTTGTAGTTTCAAATTAATTTCTTTATTTTTCTTTTTTAATTATACCAACCTGCTTAAATCGAACTTTTTTTTGATCACATAAGATTTACTAAACGAGAATAATTCTAAGTTATGGGTGTGAGGAATTTCTTAACTTTAAATTTTCTACACACAACAATTTATTTGTTTTTAAAGTATGTTTTTTACAGAAACTGATAGCTAAATTATGAAGCTAAAGAAAATATTTTTTTAATTCGGGTTTATTGGGTCGGAGCTAGATTCTAGTGGAACATTGGTAGCATTCTTTAAAAACTGTATATAATGTTTTACAAACTTTTTTTTTCAATATTCTTTAGTAAATTAACTTTAATAGTCAGTGTCCTTGTTTTTTATATAAACTTAATATTTTTTGGGATATTGGTAACTTTTTGTTTTCCCATTTTTGGTCTTTAGTTAAGGTCTTCTTGCTCATTAATTTTTTTAAATCTAAGTTCACTGACGTATGAAAATATATTTATTTAACATTATTAATAAAAAAGTTTTTTTTTGTTTATAAAATATATATTTTATTTGTTAGTGAATCTAGATTTTTTTTGATTTAGTAAGAAAACCGTAATTAAAGATAAAAACTATTAAATTCAAAATTAGCCCATATCTTAGTAAAATTTAAGTTTATATAAATCAAAACACTGAATATAATGATTAAATCATTGAAGATAAGTAAAAATAAAATTAGTAAAAAATGGTATGTATTTTTTAAGATATGCTACCCAGACTGAAAAAGTCAAAATTGTCCTACTTTTTTATGGGTTTTAGCACCGTCAAGTCTAGCAATGTCAAGTCTGAGGATGATCGAATCTTGCTTAGTATACTTTTAAATTTTCAGTTCAATTTATACAATGTATGAAAAGTTTATCATTTGAATTAATTTTTTAAATTTTCACAACAACTTAAAAAAGACTTATGTTGATATATTTATCTATTTTATATTTACTTTATTAAAAAGAATTAAAAAAGTAAGCGTGATTAAAATAACAGCGAAAAACAAAGAACTTAAAAACAAAATAAGTTAAGTTAAGTATGATTACGAGCAAATTCTTTTAAAAACTGTTTTTTATAAGTTAATCTTAATTTAAAAAAAGTAAATATATCAATTTAAGTACTTATTTAAGTCGTAATTAAAATATTTCGGATAATATATAAACTTTAGTGAAAATCTTTAAAAACATTAACTAGACGAGATTTAAAAACTCTCGAACTTGTTTTATTGATAAACAAGTCTGTTGAAGTGGTTATGTCTAAAAGCTAAGATTTTCCACTAAATAGCATAAAACTATTCAAGTTTGCTTAATGTTTGTTTAAGTTCTAGAATCTAAAAGAGTTTGTGCAAGTTGTAGAAAACTTTGTGCAAATTTTTAAGCATGAAGTTGAAACTTACCGACTATAACATAGTTATAGATTAGTCAACAACTATACAACGCTAGCGCTAGTCTTACAGCATAGCATCTAGACCAGGGTTTTCCAATATTTTATTTTTTAAAAACCTCCTTTAAAGAAATTATAAAAGCTATAACCCACTCCAACAAGCTTTCTCAAAAAACTGCCATTAAAAACTCTAAGACCTTTTTTTTCTCTTCATCTTCAACTCCAGAATATTTAATGTAAGTTTCAAATTATGGCCTCATGGCTCCCTCTTTTACGGCCTGTGGCCCATAAATTCCATTAATTTTTCCATTATACCTAGTAAAATTTTCAAAAATACCATAAAAAACGCGTAAAATCTTGTTTTATTTTTGCTCTTCATCATCGATTCCAGAATCTGTAAAGTAAGTTTCAAGTTAGAACCTCATACTCCTCGTGGCCCCTTTACTGTTCATGGCCCCCTAAAGTTCTGTAATAAATCCCAAAGAAAGCTACTTGGCCCATTTTGTGAAATCCTGATCTAGACTGTAACATGAAAATATTTGTGTCTGAGTAATGCATTTATAAAAGATTAGGTTTTTAATTTACTTGTGTTAATAATATAGTCTAGTTACGTAAATGATAATAATATATAATTTAAACATAGTAACAACAACTTAGTTTAAGAATTTAACAAAGCAGAATTAAAAAAAAACAACAATCTAGTAAATCTAAAACTGATCAAAAAAAGTTAAGTTTATTGATATGAAAAAAAAAGTCAATATAAGTAAATAAGTTTATAATTACAATAACTTAAATTATGCTGATAATTAAAAAATTATTCTAATTAAAACTATACAAACATTAAGTTTTAGTTAGGACGAAGCAGACTATATTTTTATCTAATAACAATTTTGTTTAAAAGATTTGTTGTTGAATCAAATACCGATAAAAATAAATCAGAAAAACAACAATTTTTAACTGATCGGCTTAAAAATAATACTGTTAGATATGATCGGGTCAGAAATTATCGGGCTAGATCGGTTTGAAATGATCAGTTTAGAAATAATCGGGTTAGAAATGATCTGGTTAGAAATGATCAGATTAGAAATGATCAGGGTTTAGAAATAATATTAAACGATTTAGGTCATTTTCGTAAAAGAAGATAAAAAGATTTTAGAAATAAACAAAAAATAACGCTTTCATAAGTCTAACAATAATTTTTTGTCGAAGTTAAACTACGCATCAGTTAACTTATTAATTAGACTTGATCCAGTGGTGAAACTAAGATAATATTTTTTTCCTATTCTGAGGTATTAATGCTTATAACTTCAAATATATAACTATAACTATAAATTTAACTATAATGAGATAAGCTCTATAAATGCATACAAAAAAGAAAAACTTAAGAATCCATATTTTGCATATTTCTTTTTAGTATGAAAATACTTATAGAACCTAGTTAAATTATTATTTAATTTATACTTTTAAAGTAATCTCAGTTAATAATTTAACAAATCAGTTTTTTTAATCGGACACTAAATGTTATCAACTTTATTTTAGTATTATTAATTTTGTTTATTAATATGAAAACTAGATAACTGTAGTTTAGTTTTTAGGACTTAATAGAACAATTTTTTTTAATAAATTTTAAAAATGTCTAAAAAATCTACTTTTCAGTTTAATTAAATGCTTGGTAGTTTCTTTAAAAAGCATTAATGTATGTTACAACGATTTGTTAATTAATACTACTTGATAATTTTTTTTTATCTTATATAGCAAAAGTTTTATATTTAAAATTTTTATACTTAACAGTATCCAAACTAAATTTTGTAATTTTTTAACTATTTCATTTCAATATCATAAAGTTGTAAGAGAAAGAGAGACAAAGATAAGAATTAAGACCCAATCTAAAGTGTAGGGTCTGGTAGTCTTTTAAAGCTTAAAGAACTTTTTTTCACCTATAATTACCTTAAACTACATCAAAAACTAAACACGCAATAGAATAAAGAACTTCTGATTAACATAAATAGTAGGCAGTTTGTTTAGTAATTCTTTATAAAAAAGCAAATTTAACTGTCTTTAAGTAAACAACTTGTGAAAAAATAAAAGTTTTTGTTTGGAAAATATAAACTAGTTACAAATTTGTTTAATTTAGAAGTGAAAAAAAAATTAAAGCATAAAATCATATTTTTTTTAACAACCAAGAGTTTATTGAGAATACGAAAACAAACTAAATGAGCTAATTTAAGATACTTTAATTAAAGATGTTAACAATAAGTTTAAAATTTGTAAAGACATATTTAATGGAAAATTACATTGCCATGGAAATAATTACCTGGAAGAGGGTTACTACCAACAAAAAAATATTTCACAAAACTTCGGATTATGTCAAATAAAATTAAATGGTTATAAAGAAAACTTACAAGATATTAAAATATTTGGATTTTTTTACCCTATAAAACATTTTAAAATGAAATCGTTGATAAATGGTCAAGATCAAGATAATTCCAAAAAGAGAACAATAACCACAAAAATACTTAATACGTATTACCAAAACTAGAATAAATATTTTTATATTAACTTTTAAAAAATTAATGTCAGTTTTTGTTTCTGCTAACTAGAATTTTTTTATTCTACTGTTCGTATAGACAAAAACAGTATGCATCTTTTTAAAACTTTAACTGCAGTTTTGTTTTGTAAGAAAAAATTAAGGTTTATTAACAGAAGCTTTAGTAACCATTATGCAACTAGTATGAACTATGATCATTATTTAAAAAGATTACGGCTACTAAGTCTTTAAAAAAAAAAGAATTAAAATGGAAGGATTAAGATTTTTTAAGTAAAAGTAATTAAATAAATCGGTTAACAGAAGTGATACACTTAATTTAAAAAAATTCCTTGTTTAATCATAGATTGCTAATAATTTTTAATATATATTATTACATTAGTAGTAAATAAACAATAAATTAGAAGTAATAGTAAAAAATAGCTAAATAATACATTCTGTAGTTAACAAAATTTAAAATTTTCGAAGATTTCAATTAATATAAATGCTATTATTTATAGTTTCTATTGAACAAAACTTAAACCTGTCTCACGGCATACGAAAGTATAGTCAACTCAAGGCTTAGGCTTTGAAGACTTTCGCCAACATTTATTTGATTATAATTGTTAGTTGCAAAAGTTTTACGTAGATGAGAAGTATACATAATAAAGCCTCTTATCATGAATAAAATCAAAACTTTTTTTTCATATCTAATACAACCTGTGGTTTAAGTAAAGTTACTTTGTCTGATATATTTTAAACGGGATAAATATGATTTTTTTAAAGATAAAAATCTGCTTGTCTTTTTCATTTATTTTTAAATAAAACAGTTTACATTTAACATTTCAGCTCGTGCAATTTTAGCTATCTACAAATTAAATATTGTTATATATCAAATTGATGTATCTCTAGGTAGACAAGTCTAACTGAAATAAAAGCTTAGTATAAAATGAACTCAAATACCAATAAAGATTATAAAGAACAAACTAAATGTTTCAAAACTAGATACCAACTAAAATTTCTCAACAAATTATATTTAGTTAGGCTAAAATAGGTAAATAAATAAAAAGAATAATCTTCTATCATCTTCTACATTTTTTGAGATAAATACATCCGATTTTCTATTTGAATAAGATTTAATGTTAATGTTTTAAATTGTTTGAGTTTTATTTGTCTTAAAATGAGTAGCTAGGATATCAAAGAAGCTTTCAGGCAGCACAAAATGAAACAATACGTCATGATTACAGTCTTTCACATCCATATTCAACAGACTGTGTTTATTTTCCAATGTCTTTATATCAAAATTAGATTAAATACTAAAATTTTATAAAAAGCAACTTGAAGCTTAGTCAGAATTCTACAAAATAAAACAAAATAGTAGAAAAAGTAATTTAACTCCCCTATTGCCTTAATGCAGCCCTTTTAAACCTATCTACTCCGCAACATACTTTTTATTTGAAAATTGTGGCTTGATCGTGTACAGGTCCTAATGACGGCTTTGAAAACTTTGAGTTGAGCATTGCAATATTAAAACCCATGGCTGGCTCATACAACAGAGTTGAAACATCACATACAGACTCATAAGTCTAGCAAGCATCACCCAAGTACTCCCTACCCCTACTTTTTTAAGCATAATTTTAAACTAAAAATATATTTTCTGTAAATACATAAATAAAATTATACTTATTTATCATGAAAAATTGATAAAACATGAATGTTTAATTGCTTTTTATTTACAATATTATGCAATTATATCAATACAATAGTTTATATTAATTATGATATTGTAAAGCAAAATTAATTAAATATTTCAGTTTATAATTAGTAAATTTAATTTTTCTTATGTATTATTTGTATCCTTTGTTTAAAATAAAGTATCTTTTTAGATTAAACTTAGTATGCTGAAGACATAGATTTTTAGCCTAAAATTATAGTTAAAAAAATATCAAATACAATGTAACTTCAGCTGATGTAAGTGTGACATCATCCTAGGTAATTACCTATTTTTTTTAAATCACTCTATTTTAAGATATTTTAGTTTTTTATAAAAAGCTCAAAGTAGTTTCAATATTTTTAGTAATCTCAGAAAATTTTTATTTATTAGTTGAAAAATTTGGTTTTTATTAGTTTTAAAGAGTTAAAAAGTCTAAAAAAAAACTCAGGATGACTCAAAACATTTCAAGGTCACTCAGGACAGTTTTTAGTAACTCAGGACAGTTACTTAGAATGTGGCAACCTTGTGTTTATCAGATTGTTGATGAGTTTATTGAGGCTGCTGAGAAAAGGTTGATAGATTGCTGTGTATTTCTTAGTAAACCAAAGGCATACAGTACTTTAAATTATGTCACATTTATATTAAAACTTAAAAAATATAATACAAAAAGTCCTAATGTTTAACATTCTTTGAAACAGGGTTCCCACTATCAACATAACTCCAGATATTATGAATTAATTTTAAATTCTTAATGACTCAGATAGATTTGTTTTTTCATAAAGAACTCTAGATAGTTAAAGGTTTAAATAAAAGTCTTGTACCAAATTTATTGATTGTTTTTGAATGTTTTATTGTTTTATTTTACAAGTTTGTTTGAAGACTAGCTTTTAACTACTCTAAGAAATAACATTGTGTTTGCACCAGAGGTAAAACACTTTTTTTAAGGATTTCAAAATCTCAGGATGACTCGGGATAGTTTAAGGTCATTCAGGTAAATTTTTGGTCACTCAGGATGGTTTTTGTAACTCAAACTGTGGCAACCCTGTTAAAATAAAAAGACAGACACCAATCAACTAATAAATTATAATGTTTCTGAGTACAGAGTTTTTGTTGAGTTTCTGCTTTTTTACCATTTTTTAAAATTATTTTCACAACAAATACTTAGACTAACTTAGGCTAGTTTGATGTAACTGGGACTAGTTTTTGGTCACTCAGTCTGGCTTTTCAATTTAGAGTAATGAAACTCTGTAGTAAAGTTATTTTATATTATTAAATTTAATCAATCATAAGTGTTATGTGAGTTCTAGTTGTTATGGACAGTAATAAAGCTTATCAATAAGTATCAATCGATAAGTTATGTAATTTCAAAGTTTGCTTAGCTGTGAAACCATTAACTACAAAAGAAGTAAATTATTTGTAATATAATATAGTTTGTATATATTAACATTTAATTAATTTTTTTTTACTTCTAAATGAGGTTTAGCCAAGTATGTGATTTTAAAATTCTAAGAAATTTAGCAATAAAAAATTTCTTCTCCATTTGTTTCTGTTGTTACTTTTCACAAAAATGACTGTTTCTCAAAAAAAAATCAAAAATTGTATGTTGTATAGCAAGTATATTGTAGTATATAATTTGAGCTTTCCTATAAAGGCCAATGTTAACTCTTGTAAAAAATATTCTTGGTCTATTGCCTTAAGTTTTTTAAAAGTAGTTATAAAGCAACTGATATCTCAACCTATTGAAGTAGTTTGCTCTAATTACTGTTTTTTCACTAGTTTAATATTTACAGGGTTGTCATAAAACCTGGAAAAACCTGGAATTCAATAATTTAACAGAGTTGCCACACACTCAGGGAATTGAGGCAAACTCAGGGAATTTTCAAACTATAAAAAATCTCAGGGAAACTCAGAGAATTTTGATTTTCTTTTTAAGTCAGAAAAACTTATGGCATTTTTGATTTTTTTCTGAAAATTTCAGATAAGTTTTAAGAATTAAAAAAGAATGTCAGGGAATTTTTTTTCAAGATCTAGAACGAGATTTAGTTAATCTAGTTTCTATATTTTGTTCAAAAAAAACTACTTTTATTTATTTTTAAATGCTTATTCAGATTTTTTTAGCCTTGTGGCTAGTTCTTCATTATTTTTAGAATTAAAATTGTAGATTTTTTTTTGATGCTTTAAATTTATATCTATCATGACTAAAATTAAACAAAACCAAACAGTTTAGAGGTATAAAAGTTGTGGTCAACTATACATTAAAAAGTTCATATAAACTTATTTTTAGTTACTTATGTAGTTTAATAGAAGTATATTGTACTATAAGTCCTTATTTCTTAAATAAAGTTATTTGTTTTTTGTTTACAACTACTTGTTTTCAGTAAAAAAAAGTAATTAGAATGTCAAAAAAATTAAACAATTTTTTAATATGTATAAAGTAAACTAACATGTTTACTCAACAAATTTAGTTTTTTAATCTCAACTGATTTAACCATTTAACATTGAATTTTTTTAAACAGATTTTTTCACATTTTTAGTAAGAATCTAACAAAGAATACAACCTTCCTTTTAGTATTAAAGAAGAAAAATGAGAATGAGGTATTAGTAATTTGTGCCAAAAGCAAAAAAAAAAATTAAGGATTTGAAAAAAGCTCAAGAAAACTCAGGGAAGTTTAAGGTTACTCAGGGAAGATTTTTTGACGCAAAGAGTAGCAACCCTGATTTATGTGAAAAACTATATTTTTAGAAAGTTTGAAAAAAGTTGAAATTTGAACAAAAAATACTAAAAATCCTGGAACTTTTAAGAGTTTTACATGAAATTTAAATAAGATACAAAACTTTTACCATAAATAGTATACGTTTGAATGTAATTTAGAACTTCATTTAGTATGAACATAATTTTTATACTATTTTAGATATTTTTCACGTTCAATTAAATTTCTACTGAATATAAAAAAAAAACTTTCTAAAAAACCTGTAAAAAATTCAGAAAAATTAAAAAAAAATTCAAAAACCCTGCATCGACCATAGTTTATACTTTGCATTTTGTTTTTATAGAAACAAAAATTATATAATATGTGTGAACAGTTTAGAACTAAAAGAAAAGTAATAAGCACACCTGATTCTTAATAAAATATTTTTTTTTTAAATAGTATTAAGTATACCAACTTTTATAAGTTTTAATTACTTTTCAAAAAAAGCTAATTCAATAAAAAAAAATTGTTTAATTCACCACTTTTTTGTAGTAAGCAGTGTTACCACGTACTTAAAATACTCAGGAAAACTCACAACATTTGATTTTTTTTAAATTTAGGTTAACTCAGGCTTGTTTGAAATAAAAAACGAAGGATAACTGAAGAAATTTTTTTTTTTTTAAACTTGCATAGTTTTGTGATTTAAAAAATTTTCAGGTCAGTTTTTTTCATAATTTTAAATGATATTCAGTTGGTTTTATTTCAATATTTTGTCACTTTCCTACCAATATTTTTGTAGAATTGTTTTGGAAGGATTTAAAAAAATCAGGATTACACAGGTCAATTTAAGTTCACTCCAGACAGTTTTTGTATAATCAGGACAGTTTTTTAATTCAAAGAGTGGCAACCCTGATTAAAAAAACTTTTCAAAGTTTCAAGTTTTTTTTTTAAATATGAAAAGCATTCATCAAAAAAGTTTTAGTAAAGCTACTTCAGTTTTGATACTTTTTGCATTAGTAGAATTTTTTAAACTTATTTGATGAAGTATTTTGACAAAATTTTAGACTATCTTATATTCAATTTTGGAACAGATTTAAACACTTAGTATGTCACAATATTTTACATTCATAAGTAGTTAATTCTAGTTCAGCAAAGTTTGGATACAGGTTTTGTTGTAATGTAAAAGAAAACTTAAAAAATACTAATTTTTACTGTTAATTTAGATAAATAAGTTTTTACAGTGTTATGTAATGTGTTAGGTATTTTAAAAACATAGGTAATATTAAATAGTTATTTTAGTTTGAATACTCAGTAAAAAATGGAGCAAGTTTTGCAAGATCATTTAGTTAAAGCAACTAGTGTTGTAGAACAGCAATTAGATGCAGAAATTGATAGATTAGACAAACTTGACGATGATGACATTGAAAAAATAAGAGAAAAAAGAATGAAAGCATTGAGAAAAATTCAAGCCCAAAAACAGGTATGCAATAAATTTTTACTTGTAGACATTAACTAGTTTATCACGCAATTAGTTAGTTATAAATTTTAGCTTAAAAGACTACATGTATCACTATTAAGTTTTGTTTTTAAGCTATTTTAAATATGAAAAAATAGGTTTTTTCCTTGTTCAAAATAAAAACTGGATATATATAAATTTAATATTTATGAGTTTTAAGTTACATTTTTAGTAAGAATTTAAAATTAATTTTGTGTTAGTTAAATATTTTTCAAGTTTTGATCATACCACTTTGATCATCAAACAACAAGTTTTTGCTGGACTGAAGTCCTTGTTTTGTTTTAATTTATATTAAACAGAACCAGGGTCACAGTCTACTGAAAGCTATAGAATTATTTTTTAGTTATTTACTTTAAATTTAAGAGAAGTTTTATTTATAAAAGTTTTATAACAAGTAAATTACAGAGTTTATTTTAAAATAAATAAATTTGCCTAAAACTTTATTAATTTTATTCTCAAAACTTGGAAGCTTATTTAAAAGTTTATTTAAAAGGAATGGAGGCAGAAAGGTCATGGTGAGTTAAGTGAGCTTCCTTCTGAAAAAGATTTTTTTGAAACTTGTAAGCAGAGCAAAAATGTTGTTTGTCATTTTTACAAGAATTCTACTTTTCGGTTAGCATACTTTTTATTAACAAGCATTATTTTTGATTTTATATGTAATATAAGAAAATTGCTATAGTTAAAAAATTCAGAATGATATTCTTTAATTTTTAAAAGGATAATTGTTTTATATAATCAATTGTTATAATAGTAATCATATAATCACTAAAGTGTTAAAGTAATTATTTTAAGCATGCTTAAAAGTGGTCATTATTTCATACTAAAAACTATAAAAATGTAAACCTATTATTTGTATGCTTATTAAGATTTTGTTTGTAAATTGATTATACTATTTTATATACGATATATTTTACTCTTGTTTTTTTTAGTTCCAGAAAATGTTTTGTTTTTCTTTTGTTTATTACAATGACAATTCTTAATAGATTAAAGTTGTATATTTTGAAAAAAAACATAACTTTTTAATAATTTATTTTGCAGTTTAAAACTTCATTTATATAGTTTGTTTGGCATTGATCTTGTCATATTTTTTAATAATAAGTTTTTGATTTTTTTTAAACAAACGTGTTTCCTGCATTTAAAACTTATTTACAGGAATGATCATGTATCCAAAAATAAATATAACCATGAACATAATTTTACAGCTCATCAATAAACCTAGGCCAATATTTATACAGTTTTCGAATTTAATGATTAGTTGTAGGGTTATATTTATATAAGGTAATTTTGTAAAGTTTTCTGTACTTTTGAAAATTAAGGTTATACAATGTAAAGATTAGAAAAAAAATTGACTCTTATATCAAGGTTGGCACACAGTCATGGCAATTTTAGAAAAACTCAGGCTATTTTTATCCTTAATCTCAGGCATAATTACTATAACTTTAAAATGTGTTTTCCCTTCAAGTTATGGCTTTTGTAGATTTATTTATTTTTTTTTTGTTTTATATTATCTAGCTATTTATCTTGAATTACTAATTTTGATTCTTTTACTTTTCCTTAAGTTTTCTTATTTGCTTCGGCTAACTCAGGCTAACTTATTTGCCTTAAAGAGTGGCAACTTTGTTATATTAAAGCTTAAGCCCTAGAGTTTTACAACTTCTTTGACGAAAATTAACACAGACTCTTTTTAAAGTTTTAAGTAAATGATAGAATTTAAAAAATCAAGTATTTATTGAGGTATGAACAATGTTGTGAAAATTTCCGATACAAACATAAGAGACATATCTAATTTCCTTAGAATTTAAAAGAAACCTAAAATGTATTTATCTTTACGTTTTAAAGGAGTTCTTTTTTTAATACCACAAACATTTTGTAAAATCCAGATAAAACAAAACAACGAAATAAAAACTTTTTTATTTTATAATTTGTAATGCTAATTTATTTCATAGAGAATTTAAAAAAAAATGTTTTTCTTACAATTTGATCATAATTTATTTAAGCTCAGACTGAGAACGTTTAAGTAATTTCCCAAAAGCAGTCTGAGGAAATATTTGTTTACTTTTTTAGTTGCGCTTACATATAAAAACTATTCAACTCTCAAACTTAAAAAAAAAATTTGAACTTTTTTAAAGGTATGAACCAACACCAACTTGTAGCTCATTTGTTACTTTAAAAATAAAACCAACTTGAAAAATATTAACATCCCCACTATGGCCTTAAACTATGAGTATTTCTTTATTAAATAAAAATATTTATTTTTGTTCGCATGATTTAAGTTAAAAACTTGTTTTTTAATGAAATTTACTAAGTTATAGTAGTTTGTTTAGTTTTTTTTTTTAATCATGATTCTTTTCTATGTTAGTTTTTCACAGTAATCTATGTGAGTTATTTCTATTGTTTCTTACTGAACGATTTATGTATTTGAAGAGTCAAAAAGTAAAGTATTTTGGTGATCTTAAAATAAATTAAAGTATAAATAATTTAAGCGCTTGATAAAATAATACTTTAAATTTTCTAGTTGCAAGATATTAGATGGGCATTTAAAGAAGCTAGCAGAACAACATCTAGAAACAAAGTTCATAAAACTAGACGTTGAAAAAGCTCCATTTCTTACTCAACGTTTTAAAATTAAAGTTATTCCTTCGATGGGAATAATCAAAGATGGAGAAACAAGGGTTAGATTAGTAATATTTCTGTAAATTTTTGTTTAAGTTTTATTTTATTTGTTAGTTGTTTTTGTAGTAAACTCAAAAGGTTTTAGTAGTTTTTAAACTTATCTACTACTAGTAGTTGTATAAATAACAACCTAAAAATATTTATATAGTTTGAACTTATTCGAAGTATGAAACAGCTCTTGAGCATAAATTTTTTTTATGTTATTATAAACGTATTTTAAATAAAATAAGTCTGGTTTAACAAATATTTTAAATCAGATTCAAGGACTCTTTAGGTTATATTATTATAAGTTATATTAGGTTAAGCCAGATTTCAAAATTTACATCTAGTTGTATTAAATACTATAGAAAGTGTTTATAGTATTTGTGTTCATTTAATTTTTTTTTTAGTGTGTGTATTGACTTTATCTAATTAATAATGTTTATGTTTTTTATTAATTAAAATTTATTTAAGAAGTTAAATTTTTTGAATTTAATTAAACATATTATTTATACCATTTTAATTTTTTTTTAATACTTTTTACATCCGTACCTTTTAAAAACTGTAAAAAGCAAATTTTTTCATAACTTGTGTTGTAAATCTAGTTTTGTAGTTACTTGAAAGTTTCTACCAGGTATTTTTTTATTATTCATGCACAAATTTAAGCAACTTAAATTTGAGAATTGTTTGTAGTCCTTATCTAGATCCTTGGTTCTAAAATTTTGAAACTGTGCATAGTAAATCAACTGATGAAAAGTGTGTTCAGGCTAGATTTTTGAGCAACTAAAATTACAAAAACTTCAATCATTTTAAGTTAATTATCTCAGTTACTATTAAATTGAATAATTTTTTTTTTGAGAAAAATCACAGAGAGCTGCAAATGTATAGAAAGTTTGTTTCTTTTAGAAATAATCTTACGACTCATTTTTTAGCCTTTTTTGGGAAATAATTCTTTATATCAATTATTAAATTTGTTTGAAATTATATCATTGTTTTGTCAAAATATTGTATAATCTCGAAAAGCTTATTTTTTAAGATATTTCAAAGTATTTTTTTTCAGCAAACAAGTTTCTACATTTTTAACAAAAAAACTATGGTATATTTACTAAATTAACCCAAAATGAAAAATAGTACACGACGGTAAAAATCAAACTTCCACCGCAGGGGTTCCTGGTGGGATTTTCCGAGTTTGGAAATTGCGACGACTTCACCACGGAAATGCTGGAGTGGAGATTGGCGGTGGCGGAGATAATCAAGTACAGCGGCGACATTTCCGACCCGCCGGTGAAGGGAAAGAAGAAGAACACGAACAGCTTGATGGGGCAGCAGAGGAAGAACAAAACAATAAGAGGCACGGGACGGGACGACAGCGACACAGATTCGGATTAAATTTGTTCTTTTTTTATTTATGACGTTCATGTGATACACCAAAAATTACTATAAAGTTACTTTTTTTCCTAGTTAGTTTAGACTATTTTTTTATATCATCTTTAAAAGATGCAGTAAAAGTGTTGATGAATTTTTGAAATTTCATGTTGTATAAGCATGATTTGTCCTCAATAAACTAGTTTCAATTTCGTTTATTTAATATTTAGTAAATATGTTTTTTTTTTTTATACTTAAACTATAAATTAAGCTTTTTTGGACCCGGTCCATTTATTAGCTATTTTTAAAATATTAGAGTTTTTTGTTACTGCCTAAATTTGAAAGTAAATTTAATTCTAAAGTTAAGCTTTGATTGAAGACAAACTAGGTACTAACTATTATTTAGAAATTCAACTTTAGACAGAATGGTAAAAATTGTGTTAAGTGTAAAAGCTATTCTGATTTTTATAAATTTTTTATAAGATATTTATTATAAAATTCCAACGTTGTTTAAGTAGGTTATGTTTCATAAGTTTCTTGTGAAACAATACATTGTAAACACTTGTTTTATTTTAATATCAGTTGTTGTTTTTTTTAATACATCTAAAAAAAATTAAAAACATACACAAGTTTATTAATATACTTTTTTGAACATCATAATACTAAGTTGTTGTATATAAAATTAAATGCAAAAGTAAATATCATACAGGAAATTATTCCCTTAATAGCTCATTTTTTACTTTTAAAGGGCATTAGCTATACTTTTGCTCTGAAACTGCAGTTATTTTAACAGTTATATAAAAATTAAGTTTGTTTTTGAAAAAGTATGAACAGCAAGTGATTTTGAAAATTTTGAAAAAATGAAGTTATTGATTTAATTTTTGGTTGTACACAAGTTTAACACAGGAATAAATTCAAAAAACTAACATTCATATATTTTAAAATTTAATTTTTAACAAAATGTACAGTTACTCAGTTTCACCGCAAAAAGGATTTTTAAAATGTGATTCTGCAATAAAATAAACTATTAAAATGACAAATTATGCAAAAGTTGATAAAATTGAACTACATTTGAATTTGGGACGTTGTATCACTGGTTTATATAGCTCTATCTTCTAAATTTTAAACCGAAATTGCTTCAGACAACATTTCGGTTGACTGAATTTATATTATTCGATGTCCATCTAAATCAGGGGTCGGCAAACTGCGGCCCGCGGGCCAAATGCGGCCCACGAAGTGTAAATCTGCGGCCCGCGAGAACGTTTATTTTTTGAATGGAATGCGGCCCGCAAAAGAAAATTTTGTGGCCCGCGAGCATGTAAATGTGGCCCGCTGAGCAAAAATGTATTTTAATTTAATTTTTTTTGGTAATCTGGTTTAATTTGATAAATTTCGTTTTAAGTTCCTGTATAAAATTTTAAAATAGTTAATAGACTTTACTGCTATAGCTTAATATGTGAAAAAGACAAATTAGCAGTCTAACAAGGTTTATTTCTCAGTTTCACAATAGCTTTTTTCTTACAACAGCAAGTAGTTTTCTGAAAAAAAAGTTTAAAGAGTGCTTCGTTTTAGTAAGTTATTTATATAAAACCTATTTAGTAAATAAATTAAATACAAATGATTTCCATTTTGACATAAGTGATGCACAGTAATTAACAAAAATGTTATTTCTTTACAATTAAGGTATTTTGATAAACATTTATTTTATACCTAAGTTTCTTTTATAGATATCTTATCACTATTAATTAAACTTGAGTGTGCATAAAAACATTTGAAATGACAAAATTTTAAGAAATAAGGTTAATTTTATTGTAGTCTTGATACATTTTGATCTTTTAAAAGTTTTATTTGCACTTTTAAAAATTCCTATGTACACCAATGAACAAACATGCTCATGTTTATACCTAAGTTAGATTAAATTTAGTATATAAGTTTGTTTAATTGTGATCACCGCTTTAGCGTGAAATAATTGTTAAGTAATAAACTCGATATAACTTTTGTCTTAATTGTAAGTTTAGTTTATAAATAACTTTTTAACATTATTGTTTCTACATGTAATGGCTAAGTGTGTACAGACACATTTAAAACAATGTGTATGACATAAATTAAAATAGTTTATGTTAGGCATGCCTTTTTATTTTTCAAACAATGTTTTATGGCAAATTAAGTTAATTTGTTTGCGTTGCATATGCATACTAATATATACAATTGCTGTTTTTTGGAACTACCTGTTTAATAAAAACTAGTTTTAGGGATGGTAATATTATTAGGTTAGTACATTGTTAATGAAAAAAATTTAACATTCAAAACTATTTGAAGATTTCAAATTTCAGGCCAATTTAGTCTTTTTTTTAAGAGTTTGGCTTGAATTACTTTTTGTATACGAAAATATCAGACTAAATTTTTCTCAATCAGGCTGGCTTTTTTGCTTTAAAGAGTTACAAATTATACTTATGATTTATGTTTTGTTCAATTCACTGCGTGGCTTGAATTATAATATATGTTAAATTTAAAATTTTGAAGCTGATATAATTTGGAATATTATTAACATTATTGTATACATATAAGTAAGTAAAACTTAAATCCCAGAAAAGCTTGGAATTTGAAAATTTATGCTTAAAAAATCTGGAAAAAGCTTGAATTTGAGAATTTTTGAAAAAACCTGGATTTTTAAACACTTTTTACATGTAAAGTAATGAAATCTCGATATGAAACAAAAAATTTACCATAATTATGTTTTTTTATTAAAAAACACACTTAATTAGCTTAACTTTATCTTTTTGATACTTATATATTATATAAGGCAGTTATTTTTACTTTTAATTTTATTTTATATTAAAAGCAGTATAAAAAAATTGTACTTATAAAAACTTTATATTGGTGCGTTGCATCTTTACTTTTAAAATTTATTGTTATGCTTTGCATTGGAATTAAACTTAGAGATTTTTCTAAAAAGTCAAAGTTAGTAACAACACCTCTATATAAAATTCTCAGATAAGCAATATTTGTTGTATTAGTGCTCTCATCTTAGGAGACTAATTAAAGTCCTAATTTGATTTATGTGGCTTTAAAATTTTCAGACTTTTTCTAAACACGACTTCTTGTTTTCATTGATAACAAACAAAAATATTTCTTTACCATCAACATAATTTTTTTAGAAAATAAAGTTCTAAATGGTATATTCTTTTTAGTAAATAGTTTTGCTGCCTCATAGCTTGCCTTAACAGTTTCTTCGATCATTAGTTTATGATGAAGATAATCATGTGTTTTGTTTGAATTTGAACTGACTTTAGCGATTTATTTTTTTTTGGTTTCTCGCAATAACTCCTAACTACCGTTTTTTAATTCTTATAATTTGTCTTATATTTATCATGTACACTTTTGAAATGCAATATTTTTATTACAGAATAATTGCTATAATGCTCAATAAAAATAAGTTTTCTATTTCATTAATGGCTTAATAAACTTTTATACTTTTGATAAACCTATTTGTCCATTCAAACTAAATTATAATACTTATTTGCTATATATATTATTCACTGTTAATAAGTTCGTTATTTCTTTATTTGAAATAAGATTACCAAACAAACAGGCATGTTTAAAAATTTGAAAAACTAAGAATAGGCTAAATCTGTTTAAGACATTTTTTTAAAACTCATGTTTGTGTCATAATTTTATTTTAAACACTTTGAATTAATCTTCGAATTATCAGAGTAGTTTTTATGACTGTAATGTAACATACTAGTTATAATTTTTTTGTCATCTTAAATATTGTGTACCTTATTATAATGATGATAATTTGATTAGGTATTTAAGCTTGATTAACAGCAAGTTTTTAGCTTTTTGATCTTTTAATAAACTTATGATTGTTTATTATAACTCAAACATTTTTGCTTTTAAAGTGACAACCATATAACATACTAGTTTATTACTAACAAGATGTTTTATCAAAGTATTCGAGAATTAGTTATGTTAATATACTTGTTTTAGCTTTCTACAATACAAATAGGTATTATTTTTTCTAGTTAGCTAATAAATGAGTTTTTAAAAGAACGTAAGCTATTTAAGACCAAAAATATATTTTTAAAAATTTTTTTAGAAATATGATAAAAGGGTTAAAAATATAAAAATTGTATAAAAGTACCCATAAATGTTTTTCAAGCTCGGTTTCTATAGAGAGCTAGGTTGTAAGTTAAATTACAAAAATATTAAGTTTAACTTAATAAGTCCTTAAAAAAGTACATAGTTTATTAAGACTTAGGGATATTAGTCAACGTGAGTTTTATTCTAATAACTTATTATAACTTAAATAGGCATTATATGTATATCAAAAAGTTATTTAGAATAATATAGTGATTTAAAGTAAAACTGTCTCTAGTTTAACTAAAACCAAATTATTATTCAAATGTCTCTAAAACTAAAACTGCGGCCCGCAAAGACTTTGGAAATTTGAAATTTGGCCCGCGAGCACCAACTACCTGCCGACCCCTGATCTAAATGAAGTCGAAATTAAAATAGGTGTTACGTTACAACACTTAGGTAAAATCAAAAATATGAGCTCAGTACTAAGATAACTTTTTTAAATGTTTCAAATGCGAATGATATTTTAAGAATATAATATATTTATAGTGTACAAGATCGCTAAAAAACTTTGAAAACTGGAATTTGAGAAAAAACCTGAAATTTTGAACAAATTTTACACTTGATGTAGAGAAATTTTAATTTGGCACTAAAAATCCACCATAAAGATAAAAAGTTTTTGTCATCATCAAAAAGTTTTTTGTTATATAAGACATTTGAAGTAGCTTTAAAGTATCTTTTCAATATTTTGATACTATTTAACACAGTTTTTTACCTTAAACTTAAATAAAAATAGACCCAAAAGCAAGTTTTTTTAAAAACTTGGAGAAAATTTGCCGAAAACATTTGGCAACCTCGAGTGCAGATAAAAACAATGCTGAGTGTCGTTAATAAAATAAATCTATTAAAAAATATTTAAAGCTTCTGATGTAGGTTAAAACAACTAAAACTTCTATCTTCATTTCAACTAAGTCCGATATAACTTTTTTCTTTTTATAAAACTTTTAAAAATTATTTGTATCTAATATATAAATAATTATTAGATGTGTATCGTACTTATCTTCATTGAAGCTTTTAATAATTTTCTGTTTACAATTTCGTCTTAGCAGAATTTTTATCTACTTATTAATTCTTTTTCAAACACTTTCTAGACAAATTTCAAAAAGTTAGAATCATATTTCTCGTAAAAAATTTTGAGAATTTAAGAGCATTTTGTTGCAACAAATTAAAGAACTTTGGCTTTTTATTAGAGCTAAGGAACATACTACAAGTCAATTTAAATGAGTATATTGAGTTTAAGTAATTTTAGTAATGGAAAATTTTTGTAAAAACGTTTTGATACTAATGTTTATGCTAAAAATTCATATATATTTTTTCTCTTTAGTCTAATAACTCACTAAAAATCTATTTTCTTCATAAATTATTTTTTCTTTACATTATTTAAAAACTTATGTTTACGAACTTAAAAACACAAATAAAAAAGTTTTGTGACCAAAATCATTTTTTAATCAGAAATTTTTCACGATTATTTTAATTTTTTGTATGTATTTAATACAAGTATTGACCAAAAAGTTTAAATAACGAATGCTAAAAAACTGTAGAAGATATCTTTTTTTATTTAAAAACTTTATTGCTGGTTTTCAGCTTTAGCTTAGCCATAATACAAAAATAAATGTTTGAACTCTCTGAGTTCTTGGCCCTATAGTTTAAAATCTAATTTTAAAAATAAAGAGTGTAAAAAGTAAGTGTTAGCTATTAAAAAAAATATTAAAACAATATGAAGAGGTGAAAAAAATCTCACCCATTTTACCCTTGGTCTTTTAAAATGGTTTTGCAACTTTTAAACAAATTGTAACGAAGTGAAGTTAGTTTTATTTCTTATATAGTTAACAAACAAATAAAGCATTTTTCGGTACAAAAGATTAAAAGCTACTAATATTCAGTTTGCAATTTATTCTTGAGTATTATCGGAAACAAACTTCAAAAAGTAGTACTTTGCATAACATTTATTATGCTTTCCTTTTTAATTCTTGTTTTTTTTTATAAGTCCAGTTTTGTAAAATTTTTCTTGATTTTAATCTAACATACTTGTAAGAGTTAGAAGCTTAAACTCTTTAAAACAAGAGTTTTACCTTTATTTAAAATGTTCTTTGTATCAAATTTGCTAACTGAAATAAATACAAACCTATAAAACATTTAAAAATGTGAAAAATTTTTAGGCAGGTTGAAACCATTTTTATACCTTAACCTAGATTACATGGATTTTTCAACAAAGTTTTGTTTAACATTTTCAAAATCATTAACATGTTTTATCTACTCCAGCAGTTTGTACATTTTTGTGTTTACCAAGCTTAAAACTAACTATCAATACACTTCGTAAAGTTTTTTTTCCTAAGCTGTAACTTAAATTTGCTTTTTGTTTGTTGATATATTGTAAAGTTTACTTGAGTAAGTGCCTAATAGCATAAAAGTATTTAACTACAAGCCCAAAGTTTTAAGTACTCAAGCTTACATTGAACTGCTATAAAATATTGCCAAGCTAAGGTTATACTACGAATAAAATTTTAAAACAAAAAGTGTTAGTATTTAAACATAACTAAATACGTTGCTTGGGGTAAAATTTTTCCGCACCCCCTTACAAAAATACCACGCGTCGCAACTTAAACAAAAAAGGCATTTTCAACAGATTAACTTACTCTTTGCACGTATAAAAAGTAAATAAAAATATTAAACACTTTTGTAGACAGCTTAATTTGTCAAATTACAATAGTTTACACTTGTACTTTTATAAGGTTGTTTTGTAGGCATTAGTTTTTTGAAATAAATTTAGAGCATATTTTAATTTATTTGTTGTACATAAAACAGTTTTATTTGTTCTGCTTAAGTTATTTTGAGCCAAAATGTACTTTGTAGGCTAAATCCGGTCCGCAGGCCGTACGTTGCCCTATCCTTGTCTTAGGACTCGAAAACTGTTTTATTTGTGGCATCTATTCTATACAATCTACAATATTTTGCATAGTATTACAGCAGTAAGTTTGCTTATAATTTTTTTTCATATTTTAAAACAATGATCTTATCAAAAAAATAATTGGCGTAATATTCAGTTTCAAACTAAATTGGTAATTTTAATAAAGAACTTAATTAATTTTGTTCGTGTATTTATTACATTATTAAGTAACAAATTGGTACTTTTTCATGTTAAAAAAAGATAAGTAATAAACTAATCTTCCTGGTCTAGCATAAAAAATAAATAAAAACAAGCATAACTGTTATTTTATATTTCTTTGTACGAGTTGAAAAAATTATCAGTTTGAATTTTTTTTGTAATAAAAGCGTTTCAAAACTACATGGAAAAAACATTCATTTTATTTTTCAGTAGTTGTTTAACGTTATAAGCTCTAAAATTTAGGTTGTACTTTTACCAGCATAAAACATTATTAGTTCATATTTGCTTAGTTAAAAAAACAGTCAAAAGTATATTTTAATAATTAAAAAGTCCAAAAAAACATTTGTAAGCTTTATAATAAAAAGGCCCAGTAGGTTATACAAACTGTCTAAAAATTAAAAAGTAAATTTTAGATTGATAACAATTGTGGGAAGACCAAGTGTACAAACGCCTAGGGAGGAGTCATCTTCCAAGTACCTGTTTTGTTAGTTAAAATTAATATCAAAAACTGTTCTGTACACTTGTCTACAGTTGTACTAAATACTAAACAAAAACGACAGTTATTAGACTAAAAAGTAAATGTTTTGCTAAACTTTTAACAAATTAATATGAATTTCACAGTTTTAAAACCGCTTAACTAAATTTTGTGCCTTAATTATTGAATTTAAAAACGAGGTTTTAACCTAAAAGAAATATTTTCAAATTATCAAAACTTGCCTTCTATTTTGGGAAACTTATAAATTTCGTTGTCGCATTTGCAAGCAAAAACGCTTCCAGGTTTAACCTCTACAGACTTTTTCTGTAAAATAAACAGTTAGCTTTAATATTTTTGTACCCACGTGTGTTTAACTTTAAAAAACAAAAAGTTTTAACAAAAGTTTAAATCAAAAGTCTACCAACCGCTCTCAAACCGCTGGTAAATGAGTTAGTGGTAGGGTAATCGATGTCAATCACTTCAAAATTGGAGTTTTTATTGATTTTTTCGTCGTTGAGAAACCAAGTCACGTTTCTTTCTAAATCGGTATTAAAAGCACAAAGAAAAACCTGCTTGTCTTTGCCGAGTCTCCATATATTTTCAAGCTTGGTCGGTTTGAAACCTGCAATGTTTTTGAAATACTACATACTGCGCTTCATATATAACATTTAAATTGTGTTATACCACATTTCAAAACTTTTACTGCTATTAGGAGCTCTCCTAATTGTGACAGTTATACTTTGTCACACTATATACCTAACATTAGACTTATAAACTAAAGTATTTTTTATATAATGATTTTTTTTTTGTTTAATGACTAACCAAGTTTATGAGTTTGACCGTCACTATCGCAGGTAAACTTGTCTGAGAGGTTGATTGCTTTTGGTGAGAGCTAAAAAGTGTTCATGATTTTCATTTGTCAGCATTCACGCAAAGAAAATATCAAATACATAACATGCACACTTACTATCGTTATACTAGTTTTTAGAGCGTATTCTTGGTCGTAGCAATCGGACTCGATAAAAACTTTCTCTTCAGCAATTTTAAATACAGGAAAATCCAAATTTTCCTCGTCAACGTCATTATACAACCAAGTGACGTTTGGCTGACCGCTCATGATAAACTGACAACTAAACGTCACTTCTCGAGGTTCGTTTCCGCCTGTTTGTTGGGTTCTTCCGGTCCACCAAAGTTCTGTAGCTTTGCTATCTGTTTTTGTTTGTAGTTCTTAAAAAATAAAATAAACCTTTTTTTTTCAAACAAAAAATTAAGCAAAATTTGATTACAAACAATATAGTTTTCGAAAATATATTTTTTTGTATATCTAATAATTTATCAACTTAAAAATATGTTTTCAATGTGTATTTTGTAGCACTGTCCACTAGTAGACACTATTGAGCCTGTTAACTTACGATGTATATGAAGACAATCTAAGCGAGAGTTTTGTCATAATTTTTATGACGACTTTGTTAGACCTAATCACTGTACTTTATTTTTGTTTGGCCTTTATTTGTATAGTTTATCATTAATAAAGTTTTAAAGTTGTCATTGGTTTACGTTTGTTTTATTTTAGACTTAAAAAAGAAAAACTTAAGTTTATTATAAATATATGATTTCTTATCATGCTGTAAAATTAACTAAAACAGGCTCAAAAGAACTTAATTTCGTAATCGAAATGATTTTGCTAGGTTTATAGTAATCCAAGTAAAGAGTTATTGTTAGCTTCAAGAATTAAAAAGGCTTTCTGCTTAGATTATGCTCATAAGAAAGTACGATAAGAAGCTATAAAAGATGCTAAGAAATATTTTTCACTGATTGCAGGTGACTCTGCGGCGCATCGTGAACCTTGCAATTAGGTTTTATTGTTGTATAACAGCTGAAGTTGAACATCTTAAACCATGTTTCCAAAACTAGTTTTTATAATCTCCCTGTTGGCTGAAGTTCATAAAATAGTCGCCCCTCCCTTTTAGTATTTAGTTACATTTACTCTTTCACTCCCTTGCGAGTTGTTCCCCGTGGTACCAGAGATCGCACCTAAGGGTCACTAAGTTACTGTTTTAAATTTTGTAAGTACAAGCTTTTATTGGTTTAGAAAATCGCAGATACATATATCTGCAATTATAAAAATGATTCTAGATTTATTTAAATAAACATATATATATACAACCAGTTAAATTCAGATTTGTGACTTACAAAATTTTTAGTACATTTAAACTTTTCTTTTAAGTTATTGTTTACCATAAGATAAAAGAAGAAAACATATTTAAAAGCACTAGATCAGCCCCGGCATGCGATGAATTAAAAAATTTTGAAATCGACTTATTCAAACTATTGGGAAACATTAAATTTACTAACTACAGATCCAGATTCCAAAAAACCCTAAAAAACGACTTAAAAAATATTCTAACAAAAAACAAAATAATGCTATTTGCGGACAAAACCAGAAACCTCTACCAAACAGACCCGAAATTCTACAAAAAACTTGTGATTGACAACCTCACCAAAAACTATAAAATCAGTAATGATAACTTAATTGACACTATAAACTCTGATTCGAAAAAGATAATATTTAAAAGAAAAATAAAAAACAAGAAAATACCAAAATACACTAAATCCGATGCGTTTATCACCATAAAAGACCACAAACCCAAATTTCCATTTGAAATAGAATGCAGAACATTAAACCCTGGAAAAAACCAACTTGGACTGCTAAGCAAAGTAATACTAGAAAGAATTGTTAATGAAATAAGAAGGAAATCGGAACTAACCCAATGGAAGAACTCATATGAAGTGTTAGAATGGTTTAATAATATTGATAATATAAAAAATAAATGCTTTGTAAACTTCGACATTATTAATTTTTATCCTAGCATCAGCCATGAACATTTATCTGAAGCCATAACATTTGCAAAAAACTTCACAGAAATAAAAAACGAAGACATAAAGCTAATAGAACATACATGTAAAACTATTGTCACTTATGATAATAGAACCTGGGTAAAAAAAGACAGTAACAGCCAATTTGATGTACCAATGGGTTCGTTCTTCGGCGCGGAACTGTGCGACTTGGTAGGCCTGTATGCCTTAAGCAAACTTAGGCACTTATACAACTACAAAGATATCGGACTCTATAGAGACGACGGTCTCGCAATAATAAGCAGAAAAAGTAACCAAGAACTAGAAAGACTAAAAAAGAACACAATAAAAATTTTTAATGAGCTTGGTTTTAAAATAACGATTGACATAGGCGCGACTAAATGCAATTTCCTAGATATATCTCTAGACACTGCTAATAACACATTCAAACCATACCAAAAAGAAAACTCAAGCACCAATTATATTAACAAGTATTCGAACCACCCGTCCATTATCAAAAAGAACCTACCAAAAATGATCGAAAAAAGACTCAATAGACTCTCAAAAACCAAAGAAATTTTCAATGAATCAATAACTGGATACCAGAATGCTTTAACCAACTCAAATTTCAAAGACAAACTCACATACTCCAACCACCAAAACAACCAAAGCAAAAAGAAGCCAGCACGAACAAGAAAAACAATCTACTTCAACCCACCCTACTGTCAATCAGTAAGAACCAATATAGGTAAAGCTTTCCTGCAACTAATAGATAAACATTTCAAAGAAGACCACAAGTTAAACAAAATAATAAACAGAAATAATTGTAAAATTTCATATAGCTGCATGAGCAATATTAAGAAACTAATCCAAAAACACAATCCAAAATACTTAAAAACAAGAAACGATGATCCAAACGAAACACTTTGCAACTGCCGAACAAAAAACAAATGTCCCCTTAAGAATAAATGCTTAGTTGAAAATGTGATATATAAAGCGACAATCAAATCGGAAAACGAAACAAAAAACTATTTAGGCTCAACGGGTGGAACTTTTAAAAAAAGATGGTACAACCATATTAATGACTTTAAAAACTATAAAGAGAACGGAACAGAGTTATCGAAGTATATATGGAAGCTTAAAAATAAGAACATCGAATACAAAATAGATTGGGAAATTATCCACCACATTGGCAAAGCAAAAAACCCACAAAGCATTTGCAGTACTTGCATATTAGAAAAGGTCGCGATCGCTAAAGCAGACAGAAGGGATAATCTAAACAAACGGTACGAACTCTTTTATTCCTGCCCGCACTTCCGAAAACTCCACTTCAAAACTTAAATTAATCGTAATACAGGTTTTATGCATGCTTTTTAATTTTTGTAACTATAATTTTCTTAAAGTTAATTTTCTTTTTTCTAGATTATTCAAGCAAAATTTTAAAATTTTGGTAACTATTAAAAGCACAAAACTACTTAAATTTACAATATTCAAGTCACAATAAAATTCAGCTTGATTAAAATGCATCTTAACTTAAGCCTACTTATTATTATTAACATTATTCTTATTTATTTGTGTTGTATGTTCTTTGATTTTTAAATTTAACTAGAATTTAAACTTTGCCAAAAATTCAAACTTAGTACCATAATTTAACTTGTTTTGTTTTAAGGTAAAAATTTGTTTTAACTGTAAGCTTTCATATAAAGCATTTGAGCGGAAATTTAAATTTTAATAACGATTAAAAGCACAAAATTGTTCAAATTTTCAATAATTACGTCACTATTAAAATAAGCTACACCAATTTCAATTAAATTTTAAGCTCATTTCATTAATTACACTTTTACTTAAGCAATGTTTAGTCTGTAAATTATCTAGAAGAAAAAAGAAAGCTACATACAGCTTTGATTATTGTTAGTATTATTGTTATATTGATTTTAAAACTTAGCTAAAAATTTAAACTTCTACTAAAACTCAGTCTTAATATTAAAATTTGATTTGTTTAGTTTCTTAAGTAAAAATTTTCAGTAATATTTTGTTTTTATCTTAATTTAATTGTTCAATTGCTATTTTCCATGACTGTCACATATCTTTTTTTAGATTTATTTAAGCACTGAAGAGGTCTTTGACCGAAACTTAGTTTGTAAAATAAATTTTTGAAAGAATAAATATATTACTTCTCCTCCAGCAGTTGAGATCTCTCTATTTGTTTTCTTAAAACCAAAACATATTATATAAGATATTTAGTTAAAATTTAAGGGAATCTTTTCAGATTAATATTCATAACCTATACTAAGGTTAACATAAGCGATAAAAAATAAAATGAAACCAATTAGATAGTTTAACTAACCGCAAATAGTATGATTCGGATTTTTTTCAACAAAAACAGGTCTTCCGCTATTAAGCGTTTTTGGTGCTGCTTTGGTTTCTGTGTTTTTTTATTAATTTACTTTTTACTAACAAAAATAAAAACTGGTAATGATATGTTCTCGAAGTAGTTGACTTCATTATTCAAAGTATTTTTTGTCAATATTCTTATAAATTTAAATAAGATTGTATAAAAAAATAATAAATTAAACATATTAAAAGTACGTCAAGTTAACCATAGCAAACAAATCATAATAAAGACAAGTTGTAACCTTTGATTCCGTGTATAGCTACCAAACAAGCTATGACAAGTAAGAACTTTGCTGTCTTGAAGTTTAGCATTTTCGCTTTAATGCAAACTTTTGACGTTTACTAAGCTTAATTTTCTGTTAAATACCTTTTTTTTTGATAAAGTTTACATAGCATTAGGTATTCTTTTTTAAAACTTACATTGAAAATAGAAACATAAAAGTCAGTACTATAACTTTTGATTGACAATTTTATTTATACTTTTTATCAAAAAATAATACTTTTATAGTATGAAATGAATAAAACAAAACTACATACTTTGCTTACCGTAAAGGTATTGTAACCTATATATGTAAGTATCTTAAATAATAAAATTAACCTATACTAAATGGATATATTCTATACAATTAGGATTACTCTATATAAAACCAGGCTTGACAACGAATGAACATGTTGATTAAAGAACAATTGCGAACACTAAAAAATATATAAATAACATTATACTTCAGAAACTACTTTTAATGTTGTTAAAACTTTATACAAAAATCAACCTAACAGGAATGTATAAAACAAAATAAGATTTAACTACTTAGGATTCAAATAAAAATTAATCTTAAAAATAACATTGTTAAAAAATACGTTAAATAACAAAAGAAAACAATATAAGTATCTATTTAACATGAATAACATGTTTACTGCAGCAGGCTGTGGCTAGGATCTCTCACTACTTTCCATAGCTGGTTTATATAGTAGCGTTCTTAACTTTTTGCAACTTTACATCAGTAATTTCTTGTCTGCATTTTATTTTTTCCTTATGTTAACTGAATTAAACTTGCATCAGTATAAAACTTGATACTGCGAGCTTTCTCTTAATGGCTTGAATGAACAATGATTTAAGCTCACAACTTTCCATCAAATCTAAACAGTAAACAAGTGCAACTTGATATTCTGTTACAGTATACTTTAATTTTTTCTAACTTTCTTTTATCTTATAGAATAATCCTAATTAACAACTTTTATTTACAGTAAACTTATAATATTAAGTATAATCTACTAAAACTGCAACCTATTTTTTTTATTGGTCAATTTTTTTATTTATGTCTATTTTTCTTCTAAATTGGTTAAAAAGCAACGCAAACGAACAAAAATTCTTAAATTAAAAAAAAATCCTAAACAAAATATGTTATATAAAACGAAATTTCATCTGTTGCAAAATTTTGACTTTTTTTGATAAGGAAAAGCTTTATCTATACAGAATAATAAAGACTAATATAAAGTAATTAAAAATCAAAACTAAAATACAGTAATTTTTAGTAAAGCAATATTAAAATACAGTAATTAGTAATAAGATTAAGATTAAAATAAAGTGATCAGTAACAAAAATATAATTAGTGTTAAGATTAATGTTGAAATATAGTAATCAGTAACAAAATAAAGATTAGAGTACAGTAATAAGATTTTAAATAAAATAAGGTAATTAATAAAAAAGATTAAAGTACAGTTTTAAGATTAAGATTTGTTAAAAACTTTATGTTTTTAGTAAAATCAGTGTTAACACTTTCAAAAACTTATTTACAACAGGTAAACTAATAAAATATACATACTTTCTTAACTATACATTAGCTAAGATTAAAACAACGTTATAAGCTTAATCTTTATTTAATTTTTTTAAAACAAATATTTGTCATTTTTTGAAAGTACTATATACTTTTGTTCTAAATTTTATATAATATTTATCTACTAGTTTGTTTCATTTAACAGTGTAGTTTTTTCTTATTATTTTAACACATAATTAAAATAACTGTATATTATGTAATTATTAATATTTTATTACTGTTTACTTTAACAAAATATCTCACTGTGTATTTTTGATAATTACTTTCTTAACACTCTACAACAGGACTTAGCAGGAATTTTTTAAAGTTGCAAAAAAAAATTCTGTAAATAATATTCAACTTTACTTTTTATTGCAAACCCCAGAACATTTGGTGCAAAGTTTATTTATTTCTAGTTTAGCGGGCCTAATTCAGATGATCACAGGCCTTATTTTTACTTCTCGCTGGCCGCATACCAATTAAAGTGAAAAATATAATTTTGTTAGAAGTTGCTTTCTGGTAGATGTTAATCAAGCTATCGATATGCAACCTTAAACGTATAACAATAGCAGTCGAATTATAGTAAACAATTAAATATCTCAACGAAGTGTAGTTAGAAAACATTTATAAAACAAAAGACACGGTATTTGAAACAACTGTGTACACAACCGGCAGTTCTTCTTCAAATAGTATCTTTTCGCTTTTTTATCTTTCGTTTTTCAGTTTTACATGAATACATACACACTTATTTTAAACAAGTTAATATAACTATATAAATATCTATAGTTAATATATAGTTTATTTATAGTAACATGTTTTCACCGTACCCTTTCTTAAATAAAATTGCATGTGTTTCTGTTTGTTATCAATTTAATACACTTCAACAGGGCTATCTAAGTTCCTACTCTTGTATCTCTTGGACTTGCATATCTCTGTTGAAGTGTGTTAACTTGATAACAAACGGAAATATGTGTTAGTTTAATAAAGAAAGAGTACAGTAAAAATGTGTTGTTATAATTCAAGTGAATTTGCTTCGCTTGAACATGTATTAGCAAACGATTAATTTTAATTTTGGAGTTTTTTGTTTATTTGTATACTTTTTAGATATTTTTTTATAATTTTTTTCTACCATTCTCAAATATTTTTGCGTGTTTTTTAGCTTACAACACTAAAAAAAAATATCTTTCATGTAATTCAACTATAATTTAAAGCCTGTATTCAAGTCACAGGTAAGCTGTGATTTTTTTACCTTCTACCATAAAAGATCAACGATTATTTTTTTTATGCGGGTTTGTACTTGGCACATAATTACCTTCTTACATTACATTAGTATATAACATAGATTCTTAACGTATATGCTTATTATATTTTGATATTTTGAAAACAAATGAAAAGATCTTAACTTCTAGAGGAGAAATAATATATTTTATTCTTTCAAAACTTTATTATACACACTAAGTTTCGGTCAAAGACCTCGTCAGTGCTTATAAAAAAATATTATCAAATTCTTTATTTCTGTATTTATCTAGTACAACATTTGGTCATTTTCTTTACTTTTAATTCTTATAAAGTATTGAAGTTAAACTGAATAAATGTCTTTTACTTTCTTAAACTTATATAAATTAAAAGTACCTTATTTATTACATTATATTTTATTATAACTTTGAACTGCATAACGTTGATATCGGCTTATACAAAATAAAATATTTGGTTTTTAGACATTAAATTTTGTTTTACTTAAAACTACAATTTTTGTAATAGAATATGTTTGACAAAATAAATGAAACTTCATAGTCTTGTAGATTAAAAGTACAACTTATTTTTTTAGAATTTTTAACAAGTAAACAAATTATTTTCTTGAAGCAGATATCTCTATTTATTGTTTTTTAAAACATCAAAAAGTATAAAAGTAAATGGAAAGTAGACAAATAGTATTGAAGTGTAATCTTCCAAATCCAAACGTTTTTTTTTAAGATTTGAATCTAAAAAGACAACATCTGGCCGGGAGCGGTAAATCACTAACCTCAATTCACCAGGCTGGATAGCGCAAACTAGCTGACAACGTTACAAATGCATTGATCTAATAACTTAATTAATTGAAAGAATCTGAAGTTAAAAAGTGTTACAAAACATAAATTGTAGGCGCTTGAACGCTTGTTTTACTTTAGTTTTTTAATAGAGTTAGTTAACATAATTATAATTACTGTAAAAGTTAACTATTATAAATTTAATCAATTAAAACTTCTTTTTGAATTCATTTTATTAATGCATATTATTGAAGAAGTCGGAAGCCTTTTATAAGTCGTGTGCCAATTTTCCTAGTATAAGTTGCTTGCGGGTTGCACTCTACAAAAAAAATTCGTGGGCCACCTTTATAAAAAATAAAGGTGTCAAATTATATAAAAGTACTACCTTAAGCAAAAATTTGATATCACAAGCAATTTAAAAGCAAAAGTAAATAGTTATTATTAAACAAAGACTGTAATTATAAAAGTTTTAAGAAAAAGAAATTAAACAGCATGTTAATAAGTAGAAAATAAACAGCGGGCTGCAGATGTTTGGAGCAGAGTTTTCCAAAGTTTGCCATCTAAGTAAGTCAAGGGGCGATAAACTGCAAAGGGGGCGAGGGGGCATGACTAGTAAAGTAGTCATAAGAGTTATGTAAAAACATTTAACGAGAAATTTGAAGCTTACACTAGGTATTTATGACTCTTTAAGAGCAGATAAAAACAACAAGATATTCTAGGGCTTGTAATGAGTCAGCGCGATCATTTTCTAGTTTTCCAAAAAAAAAACGTTTGTGAGAACGAGTTTGGAGAACCCTGGTCTGAATAGTTAGGAAATTTAATACAATAACAGTACTAAATTTTGAAAATTTTCAAAAGCTAAAAGTTTTGTTTAAACAGTGTATTTAAAACTTTAATTCACTTAAAAAGTATAATAAAGTTGCAAACGTTAAACTGCTTTGATTGAAATATATTTCAAGTGTAAGTTAATTTTAGAAATAAATTTTTGTAATTATGAAAATAAAGACATTAATTTTAAAAGTGTATATAAGTATTTTTGACGTCGAAAAAACTTCACACAAGTTTTTTTACAAAAGTACTTCATTTTATTTTAATTCTTAAACAAGTTTTGTAGAGAAAATTATAAAACTACACATACAAAAAAGCTAAACTAATAGCCCTTAAATAGCTGTCTAATGAAACAATAACCAGAACACTTTAGTTGCAAAGCTTTCGTCCTTTATTAGACATTTTCAATACAAAAATACGGCTGTAAAAACAAAATTTAAACATAAAATATATATATTAAAAAAAAATGTTTTTAATTGATAAAATGACATCTATTAACAGCAAACAAAACACTTTATATATAAAAAAACTTTTTTAAATAAAAAACACATTTACTTTATTCCCATAACATTAAAAAGAGTTTTGCTCCACAAAATTACATATGCAATTAATATATAAATGTATGTTAAGAACTACTAAATAACACAAAGAAATACAAAAAAATATACAAAACAGATGCATCTAACAATATGTACTTTAACTACTCTACCCCTATAAATCACTGTATTGTGTTTTAGCTAAATTAATATTTGATTTGAGTTTATTTATCCAAAAATATTCTTTATAGTCAAGGTTCTTAAAATTTGGTTCTTCCAAAAAAACAACTTCATACGCGTCATCAAAACAACACTCTTTCTGTAGATCGTTCTTGTGTTTAACATAGTAGTGTCTATATAAGGCATTTTCATCTGTTATATCGTTTGGGTTAAAATTTGACTTTGATCTATTCAAACTATATCTATGTGCTGTCCATCTTGTACTGAAGCTGTTTTTAGTTTGTCCTACATAGTTGCTATTACATTTTGTGCATATAGCTGCGTAAATTCCATAACTCTTGCAGTTCAGATTCGGTTTCAATTTTATTGTCTTACCCTGAATGTTTAAAATTTCTTTATCAAATACCATGTTTTTATGTTTGCCATGATTACCACATAGTGCGCATTTTTCACATTTTTTGCTTAGTTTAGTACTTGTTTGTTTTTGTTTTGCAATTTGACTAAAACTGTTTAAAAGTTTTCTCAGGCTCGCTGGTTTTGTAAAGGATATTTTACCTTCAGGGTACATATGGCAAACATAAAAACATGGTATTTGATAAAGAAATTACCTTCAGGTAAAATATCCTTTACAAAACCAGCGAGCCTGAGAAAACTTTTAAACAGTTTTAGTCAAATTGCAAAACAAAAACAAACAAGTACTAAACTAAGCAAAAAATGTGAAAAATGCGCACTATGTGGTAATCATGGCAAACATAAAAACATGGTATTTGATAAAGAAATTTTAAACATTCAGGGTAAGACAATAAAATTGAAACCGAATCTGAACTGCAAGAGTTATGGAATTTACGCAGCTATATGCACAAAATGTAATAGCAACTATGTAGGACAAACTAAAAACAGCTTCAGTACAAGATGGACAGCACATAGATATAGTTTGAATAGATCAAAGTCAAATTTTAACCCAAACGATATAACAGATGAAAATGCCTTATATAGACACTACTATGTTAAACACAAGAACGATCTACAGAAAGAGTGTTGTTTTGATGACGCGTATGAAGTTGTTTTTTTGGAAGAACCAAATTTTAAGAACCTTGACTATAAAGAATGTTTTTGGATAAATAAACTCAAATCAAATATTAATTTAGCTAAAACACAATACAGTGATTTATAGGGGTAGAGTAGTTAAAGTACATATTGTTAGATGCATCTGTTTTGTATATTTTTTTGTATTTCTTTGTGTTATTTAGTAGTTCTTAACATACATTTATATATTAATTGCATATGTAATTTTGTGGAGCAAAACTCTTTTTAATGTTATGGGAATAAAGTAAATGTATTTTTTATTTAAAAAAGTTTTTTTATATATAAAGTGTTTTGTTTGCTGTTAATAGATGTCATTTTATCAATTAAAAACATTTTTTTTTAATATATATATTTTATGTTTAAATTTTGTTTTTACAGCCGTATTTTTGTATTGAAAATGTCTAATAAAGGACGAAAGCTTTGCAACTAAAGTGTTCTGGTTATTGTTTCATTACACAGCTATTTAAGGGCTATTAGTTTAGCTTTTTTGTATTTGAAAATTTAAGTATAGCTTTGTCTGAAACAATAGTTAATTGGAGTTGTTTTTTGACCCCGGATTACGGCTTACCTGTTTTCTTAAAACTACACATATATAGATTTATAAATATTAAAATTTCAAATCTCAAACTTAAAACAATATTTGAAAAAAGGCTTTTCGTTTTAAAGATTATTATTTCTGATTTACTTATAAGAAACATACATCTAAAATTCTAAACTCATTGTTTTTTTTATTTCAAAAATTCAGAGTTTCAAAGTGTTATTCATGTCTTATACAATTAAACTAACTAAATAAATTTTTATGGAAAACTACAATTCTACCGACTACGCTATGACAAAAGTTATAGTTTTTCTCAAACTCGTTCTGCTGAAAGGATTGAGCCGGAGGCGGGAGTTTTCAAAAGCCAGGAAGACGAAAACAATGTTCAGCACCATCGACACGTCGAAGAAGAGGCTCACGAAGGACCTAGGGGTTGACAGCGGGAACACGTTGGTCGTTATCACCAGGGAAGCGAGATCGCTGGTCACTATGACGCCCGTGCTCACCATCGACGACTTCACTGCTCTCCAAAGCCTGGCACTGGTAACTTTGGCGACCTCCGAGGTTTCGGGGGCAACGCGGCGCCTGAGAACCGCGAAGGGTC
Source organism: Thalia democratica (assembly GCF_965202585.1). Taxonomy (NCBI): domain Eukaryota; kingdom Metazoa; phylum Chordata; class Thaliacea; order Salpida; family Salpidae; genus Thalia; species Thalia democratica. Next base: position 19,378,453 of record NC_139173.1, on the reverse strand, counting down.
GCAAGAAGAGGGCGAAAATGAATACCTGGATGGAAATTTGGTAGAAGATGACGGCAAACAGCGTCTGCAACCTACCCGGTCTCCGCACGCACCCGACGCCCGAGGACCGGAAGCTAGGTGGCGCAACTTTCATCACAGTCAAAGTGGTCCCTCCGACTATCAACAGGAACAAGGCGAACCAGCTGAGTAGGGCGTAAAGTTTGGAGGTTTGAATGATTTTTTGTTGGCAGTTGAAAACGTGCTGCCGTCGCCACAGGTACAAGTAAACCGACAAGTTGCAGAGGTAGTAGAGGCAACCGCTGACGTCGAGAGCGATTTCGCACATTACGTCATCACTTGTGTCACCACTCGCCACCCTGCCCACGATCGTTATTGCTTGGGTGGACGCAACTTTCATCACAACTAAAACAGATGAAGCTTTCGCCAACCTCATTGAAACAACCTGCTGTTTTCTCGCTTTGTGCTTGAATATTGACACGGCCGCCCACAAGCTTATTGCGAGGTTGAACACCACGAAAAACTGTCCTATCTTCCAAAAGTTTTGGTCGTTTGGATTTGTAGTTTTTTTTGTTTCGTTGTAGGTCGAATTCATTTGAATTTGGTTGTACAGTTTGTTTGTAAGTTGAAAGAACTAAACTTTAATGAAAATCTGTCGTAATTGCAGTTAGAACAACTCTAAAAAAAGCTAGTATGAATAGAAAAAAAAATAAACATTTCTTAAAACTGTCTAATAAAATCTTTTAAGTTTCCCAAACAAAAAATTTAAGTAATTTTTTTCTTCGACATAAGATAAAAGAAGAATAAAAATTGAGAATGCTTAAAAACAACAACGCAGTTAATTAAGTGTTGTCAATTATACTTTTAGAATTTTTAAGAAAAATTGTCTAAAAGTACTTAAATTTTCAATAACAACAGATTTTCAAAACTGTTGAATTGATAATAGTATAGTTTTTTAGTAAAATATATTACCCAATTTTAATATTGATATTATATTTCTAAGTTTATATAATGAAACAAGTTTTATTACTTAAACATGAGATATAATAAATTTTAAATACAAAACTTGTAGTTATGGCAAACAAAAATCTGAAACAAAAAATATTAAAGTACGTTTTAATTGAAAATAAAAATCTAGTAGATTTATTTTTTTTCCAAGAGTTTTGTTTTTAAACTAAAACGTAACACTCTGTCTTTAAGTATGAATTTAAAAAGAAACTTGACAAACTGGACTTTAAAATTTGTTTAAAACTTCAAAAATAGTTAAACTGTCAATAAATCTTTGAATAAATCATGAGTAAACCATATTTACTTTTATTTAAACTTAAGCTTGCGGTTTTCTCCTTCTATATTTTTTTTTCTTATCATATCTTGCGACTTAATCAAAGAAAAAAATAATTTTTTTTAATAATGTATAAGTTTGAAGAGTGATAATCTTAAATTTTAGCTAAAGGTTTAAAGTTAGTCGAAAAACTTTTTTAAATTTTAGCTTTAGTTATAGACAAAACGCTTACTACTAGTAATAAGATTAATACGTTTTCAATTATTATTTTTTTTTTTTATTTAGACAAAAGTCTAAAAAGTTTTCAAAATTTTTATTGACGAAACCTAAACATAAACTCTAAAACTAATAATGCTCATTTCACAACTTTTGTTTTAAACCTAGATTTATATTTACAACTTGTTCGTAATTCTATACATTTGATTAATAGTAAACATTATACAGCTTGCAAAAAAATGTTTAAAGTTATATTTATTAATATATTTTTTTATTTAATTGTTTATAAGCTGTAAACAAAATAAAATTTTAAAATTTACTCTACTAAAAGAATTCCTGATACTTAAAAAAATAGGTAAACTATTTTGCAATAAAATTAATTTAAAAAAAATAATATCAGTAAGAACTTTGAAAAAGCATTTTTTATTAAACACATTATTTTTTATTATTAAAATTGTCGTAAAATTTTAAACTACGTCATTAAAAAAAAAACTATATTTAATGTAAGCCAGGGGCGTAGCGTGGGGAGGGACACTGACGCATGCGTTCCTCCTAAAAAAAAAGAATAAAAAAAGAATGTATTATCTTTTTCATTTAATCATTTAATTTCCCTGTTTAATTTTTTTTCAACTCTGTTTATGTAGTAGTCCAAAAGTTAAACGAATTTTTCGAATACTAAATGTACAGATTTGGTGCGTAAGCATCATTGTGTACTGGCTTGAATGAAAAACTTAAAAAAAAATACTTCTTAAACTCCATAAGAATTTAGATTCAAAAATGTACAGCTTTTGTAGTGCACCATAGTAGTATAACAGTTATGAACGATTTTTTAGAAAGAAAAATGCTAATATTTTGTAAAAAACCATCAAGCTACACCTATCCTATGATGATAATGATTCAAGGTTAATAATTTAATAAAAAAAGTTATAAATAACTGTTAATGAAATAAAAATAAACTAACAAAAAAAACAAATAATAATAATAAAATTTAACAAAAAAAATATTAAAAAGAAAAAATTTACATAAAAAAATAGTAATAAATAAAATAAAACAAATAATAATTGATCAGTTCATACTGCGATTACAGTGTTAACCTTACTATATAATTAATTTTATTTAAACTTTAGTAAACTTAAGATTTTTAGTAAAAGTATTTATTTATTCACTTAAATAATGAACAAATCAAAAATTGTAATTCTATCAACTATTAGAGTTAAAAAACTTATCAACTTTTATAGCGAACTGTTGTAAAATTTGTTCAGTTAAATCATGAATAAAATTTAAGCAACTTGTAGAAAACAGATCTTTTTCAAATAATTTTTAACCTAAAATACAAAAATGATTAGTTTCAAATTATTTAAATTTTTTAAACTTTAAGTTTAACTAGAAATGGTATTTAAAAAAAATTCTGCTTTCTACAAAATGTTTTCAAAATTAAAAAAAATACTATTCTCTAAACATCTTAAATAAATAGATTTTAAGATAAAGAAAAGAAATGTTTTTTGTACATTTTTAAAAACTCAGCATGAATTGACCTTTAGAAATTTATAATTTAAACAATTTGTTTTATCGGAAATTTTTATTAAACTAGTTACAACCCCTCACACTCAGGATAAGTCTGGGTCTTATGAAGTTTTTGAAAACTTTAGTATGATTTAGTACAGTTCAGGATAACTAAGAATGATTTTTTTTCAAACTCAGACTGACTCTGGATATATATTTTTTTAAATTCAGAATAGTTTTCAGATTTTTAAAAATTTTCAAGAATTTTTTTTCTAGATTATGAATGAGATCTAGATAATTTAGTGGCATTTTTGTTGTTTTATGACCAATTTTGTTAAAGAGCTTAGTTTTTTTTTTGTTTAGAAAAATAAAAATACTTCTTTAAGGAAATTAAAATGCTAATGATGACTAACTCAGGATAGTTTTTCGACTCAAATAGCGGCAAATATTTAATTATATCAAACTAAAAAGCAATTTAGCTTTTGTTCTGTAGTAGTCTTTTGAAGTTCATTATTTTAGTAGTGTTTTAAGGTATAAATTTTAAAACAATAATTTATAAAAACATACTTTTTTGGGATGTTTACTGATTAAGTAATTTTTTACTAAAATTTACTTAAGGTTAATAAAATTTTAAAATGAGACATAGCGATTCAAAACATATTTATATTCTGTTGAAAAAAATTTTGAAAATAGTTTAACACTTTCTTTTTTTAATATTAAAGTAACGTTCCGGTAATTGTAAAACTTACTTTTTTTAGCTTAAGTATTTTAATCTTATTCTCAGTTTTCTGAAAAACGACGTACTGTTAAAATGTTATTTATCCTGCAGTTATGTTATGTTTGTGGTCATACGATGTAAAGTCATTACGTTTCTTTGATGTTAGATACAAGTTCTCGTATTTCTTGTTGATTCTGATACGCTTTAATTTTACGATGATTCCAAAGGACGCAAATTTACTCATTAAAATACTTTAAAATCTGGTATTTGAGCAATAACATTCTTTTAATTTTCATTAATTTTAATATATTAATTTTTATTAAGAATTAAGCTAAAAAGCATCTAGAGTAGATCTTAATTTCTAAAATATTTAGAAGAACATAAAGTATAATTATGAAAATTATATCTTTAAGTGTTTTAATTTAACTAACGAGGTGTTAAAGTAATAAAGTAACTGTTAGTTTAAATTTTTTTTTACAATATCATAATAAAGTTATTAAAACAAAAAAAAAAACACTAGTTTATGAAATTTAATAAAATGTTTATTAAGAATATAAAGTTTGCTATAGTTTTAAAAGTTAATTTAGTCTATCCAAAAGTTTTAAAACAAATAGTTTAACTTGAGCGCGCTCAAGTTTACTGTAATAAAGTTGTTACTTTTTGTTTTTAAAGATAAAAACAAGACAGCTGTAATTAGTGGTTTTTCATTTATACCAAGTCTTTACAGTTATTTTTTAATCGTCATTACAATACCAAAAATCCTTCTTTTGTAAAGTAGTATACATTTTAACCATACTTGTTGTAACTAAATGCTTAATTTACAAATTAATTACTGAAGTGCAAAAGTTGAATTTAGCACAAACAAACGTTTGTTAACCATTTACTGTTAAGTTATCATAGCAACAACAAAATTCTGGAAAAACTGCTTGAAAAAAATTTATGATTTGGAGCTTAAGATTTATGTGCTCGCGGACTGCAGTCTTACGTTTGCATGCCGTATCTAACAAAAGTGAAAAATGCACGTGGGTCGTATTTGGCTCACAGGCTGCAGTTCGCCGACCCCTGACTGAGAGTCTCAACTGGACTAGAGTTACTTTTTTTTGATTAAAAAACTTTATTGTTCATCAACGACTGAACATTTAAAAAAATGTTAGCAGAATTTGTTTTCAAAATATTGCATATAAGCATGAAAAAACGATATAAAACAAATACATTGTTAGTCAAAAACTGTCTTATTAAGAGTTCTCTTAAAAACTAAGGCAAGTATAAGGGTTTGAAATGTCTGTATAAGCTAAGAAAAATTATAAAAAAAATCAACATATAATTAAGACTTTGGACTTTTAATTGTATGTTCACAAAATACTTAAAAAATACGATCACAATAGTCTTGTCTAAAAATTATTTAGAGGTAAAAAAACCTAACTTTATCAAATATACGTAACAAAAGGTTGAAAAGAATAATAATATAATTAAATCTTTAATAATACTTTTTTTTAACTATCATTTAAATGTTAAACTGTAGTTTTTCAAGTTGACAGACCTATTTTTTTACAATTGCCAAGTTCAATCCTTGATTTTAACGTAACGTTAATGGGGATAAACCATAGTTAAAACTACAATTGTAACCATTATTAACTTTAATAATTCTCTGTGTAATTTGAAATTTAAATATGTAAGAAAAAAAGAAAAATGTGAAGAATGCTCACAACTATGGTCAATGGATTGGTGTGGAGAAAGACCTTTCGCTCATCGAGCCTCACAATTACTCTTAAGCTAGCAGTTCTCAAAATGAGTACAGAAGTTCTCATTTCCTTGGTCAAAAATAATTGTGCAAATTTACTACTCTATATATTTTGTCTATTGATAAATATTCAAAAGTTTTTATTTGCTAGTGTTAAAAATTTTTTTTAATCATCTGTCACATACTCTACCTTTAAAGTAAAAGTTTTCTTCGCACAGCCAGTGTGTTATTTTATTTCTATATCAAAATGTCTAGTAACAATTTTTACAAAAAGTAGACTATCAAAATAAAGGTAAATTAAACTAAATTTCATACCTGTACGTTTATATCTATGATGATCAAACCTTAACTAATATTTTATTATGTGAAGACAAAAAAAAGTTTTTTTATTTTTAAAAAAGTTATTTACGTTTTTTCTACCAGCTCCAAACGCTAGATAAGAACATATTTAGCCATAGCTTGCTAACGTCCAAATTGAACCTTTTTTTCTGTTAATAGACTTGATTTCTATCTTGGCTAAATCTTGACTTGAAAAAACGGTCCTAAGTTGTCAAGATTGGACCTTAACTTAAATTAAAGATCTGTCTTAGACAAAACTTGTTTTAAAAACAAGTTTTGTTGTATCTGAATTACAAATCTAAATTTAGGTCTAACTGCAACCAGATAACACCAATTTTTCAAACCAAGTTCCAGCCTGAACCAGATTCAATTTTTTTTAATTTTTAGACTTTTCATATATAACTTTACTGTAAATAAGTTAAAACTATGAGATAAAAATAGTATAATCTTACTTCATTTGTGCTGAACGAATAAGCAACATAACATATTTAAATTACTTGAAAAATAATTCAATGTCAAAATAATTTTTATTTTTTGCATATTTTTTACCATTGGGTTTTTATCTTACACTGTTTAATTCAAAGACTTTCTAAAGCTGTTATGAGAACTCCTGAATTATAAAATCATATAAGTTTCTATTGAGGGCATACAGGAGAGTAAAGCACTTTTTTACATGTTGAACTTATTTTAAAGACTTTAGTTTAGCTAACAGTTGCTTTTTACCGTAATGAAAGTTAGTTTTTGTGAATTGAGGGAAAAAGTCGGATTTATATGGAAGAGAAAAGTTAAAAGGACAAAAACAAACTATTAAATTAAAAATTTGTAGTCTTTATTTTTTAAGCAATCTTTCTTAAACTTTTTCAGTTTAATCTTAACCTAATAATAAACATTCCTTCTGTAGGAACTTTTAAGATTTTGATTATTTTTTTTTTCAAAAGATAAATAAATATTGGTTTTTGTTCTTTTATTGATAATAAAATTTTAATTTATAATTTTTTTTTAATTTTTACAATAGGTTTTTTCTTACAGTGCTAAGTAATAAATTTTTAGAAAATTTAAGGTCAATTGCTTAAAGAATTAAAAAGGAGATAATTTTTTAATGAATTTTTCAAATTTTTGAGAAGATTGACCTTCAAAATTTAAAATACAATATTTGGATACAAAACTGGTTACATTTAAATGATTAATTGATTTTTTTGTTCTTTGAAAAGTACCTTATAGTATACACTATAAGTTTAAAAAAAAAAGGGCTAATGTTTATTTAAAAAAAAAAAAAAGAAATTCCTATATCCTTAGTATTTAAGATATATAATAATAAGTTTCATATTATACAAATCTGATGAGATATATCAAAATTTCTTTTTTAAATACATTCTTGATTATTTTTATATCATTTTTTAACATTTTATAATATACCGAAAAAGTATAATATGATAGCAATTGATAACTCAAAAGTTAAAGTCTGTAATAAAAAAAATCTTGCATTTACTTGTCAAAAGTTTAAATTATAATTTTTTTGGACTAATTTTAGCACTAAAAAGTTCTTACAATGGATGTGGTGTCCTTTAAATAAAATTAAAGTCAATCACTTTATTATTTGATTAACATAGAAAAACTCAGTTTTAATAAAGCAAGTACAGTGCTTCTTGTATATACAGTCCTTGCTTATCTGGTTCCTTGCTAATCTAGCCAGTCTCAGTTGATAAGTAGATTTATTAAATTAGATAAAATTTATGCTTTTTCTAGATATATGTCTAATTCAATTTCAAAAACTAAGCAAGCAGTTTATATTTATGTCATAATTTTAACAAAAATAAACTTATTGTCATAACTTATAGTTTTTGAGTTATAACAAATATAAGAATATTAAACCTAAACATCAATTTTTAATTGCAATGAAACCGGGTTGTACTTCTGAATGTTGTATTCTTCCTTAGCATTAGTACATAACTGACTGGATGGAACAAAAAAGGCAAAATACAGGGCGACAATGGTATACTTACAATTCCCACCCATTTTTTTTGTCTTTTTTAAGTTGATTTATTTTTTACTATCACTGTTACCCCTAACCTTTTCCCTTTGTTGATAAGCAGCTCTTGGATTTGATTGGGTGGTAATTGATCACTGGTTGGAACTGAGCTGTTCTTGCTGACAATATTTGCCTGTTTAAATGCCAGTGGATTAATAAAGTTATCTTTGATGCAAACTGGTAAGGAAAAAATAATGTAACCCATTCATCTAAGTGTCCATACTCTTACACTGAGGCCATGCAGAGGGTGAGTTATTACTTAGCTCTTTATTTTTTCAACCAGAAGTCACATCTGAAAGTTTTGCACGACTCATCCAATTTCATGAGTTTTATACTAAGAAATGAAAAAGTTCTGTCAAACAAACCCCAATTCTTTCTTTTTTTCAGAAGTAGTTCTGATGTTATTTAAACTGTTTAGAGTTTAACTTCTTTTTGTAAAGTTAGTTTTAAACTTTATTAAAGTTTTGCTTTGTATAATTTTGTCTAATTTAATTCTTTCATTCGTTTAAAATTAAGTGTTTGAAGGTAGTCTGCCTTTTTTTATAGTAGATAGCTTTGAATAATTTGATCTACATATAATGAAATTGGTTTAAAAAAACCATATAAAAAGCTGTCTCAACTCTTTTAAAAAGTAAAATGTTTTATTTGAGTAAGAATTGAACTGTTTATATAGCAAACAAAAGATCTCTGAATCTTTTGTTTTTGTTTTTTAAAGGAGTTAAGACAGCTTTTTTATATGGGTTTTTTAAACCAATCTTATTCTTTTGTTCAAAAAAGTTTGATAAGTTAAATGATAACTTAGATAACGTTTTATTATATGCATTGCACAATACAAATGAGGTAAATTAGTTAAAAAAGTAGTACATTGTTCTTGTCCAGCCTTGTTTACAAGAAAGCTTGCCCAACATGGCCGTATTAATGAAGAAGCAGTGTACTTTGCAAATTGAGTATACTTTTACAAATTTATAACAAGTTAAATCTATTTAGATTGTTTAGATCAGGCTGACTAAGCCTAGTTTAAACTTTTTCAGAATATTTAAAAAAGTTGAGGCAAACTCTGGCTTTTTTAACTCGGGCTAAATTGTATATTTTTTTTAGTCTCAAACTGTTTTTATTACTGTAAGTAAACCTTTTTTATTTACTAGGTATTTTCTTACATGAAACAATTTTTTTTAAAGTATGAAGCATAGTTAAAAAAAATTTCAGTTTACCTTTTATGTTTTAAATTTTTTTATAAACTTTGACTAGTTTGCTGTAAAAATTTTTTTTCACACAACTTGGTTTATTTTCTCAAATAGTGACAACCGTGAATATATAAGCATATAGAAAGTTAAGGTAAAATAAAAACTGCCCAGGAAGTACAAATATTTTTTTAGATGTTTTTAAGTAATGATTCAGGGTAGGATTTGTGTTAAATTGTCGAAAGCCTGCAATGTTATACTTGTGTGAATAAAAAAATACTAACATTTTTATACTTGTATGGTGCTAAATTGTTTTTTTTTTAAATTTTAAATTAAAAATAAAAGTATTTATTGTTTTGACATAAAATTTACTTACAAATTGTACAAAAGCTATGTTATTTAAGCTGGTGAATAATTTTTATGTTTATTAATAAGTTTAATTATGATTTTAATAATAACTTAACTAGATATTGTAAACAGATGTAGCTAAAAATATTTGTAGAAAATATTTATTAGTCAAATTTAATTTAAAATAATTTACAGGTAATACAAAAACAAGTAATGACTTCAAAAACGTTTTTTAGTAAGTTTTCAAAAAAGTTATTGCTAAACCCAAACATTAATGTTTTGTTAATTTGGTTTACTGTAATTTTTATGTCATTAGTACCTTTAGCCGTTGATGTACCTGAATCTTATCTATCTAATAAATACAACATATTAAACCAATTGTTTGTTAAAAAAGCCTGGATGTGGAATTTGATCTCAATAGGCCCATACATGATTTTGACTTCTTATGTTTATGGTGTTGATTACTGGAAATCATCTGTTATTAGATCGATCCTAAGATTACTCTGTGGCACTGCTATTTGGTACTTTTGGGCTCAAGTTGTTTTTCCAGCAGTTGATCATTGGACGGGAGTTTGCAAATTGAAAACGGGTGTTCCAGATTTTACATGCACAACAAAGTCAAACTGCAAGTCATTAAATGGTTTCTGGTCTTCTTTGGATATCTCAGGACACTGCTTTTTACTTTCATTTATAATTCTTTTTGTTTCCTCTGAGTTGCAGATTCACAAGCACTGGAACAAGATTCCTTCAAAAGCATCATTGGTTTTTCCTCTTGGTTCAAAATCTTTAACAACTGTTAAGAAAAGATTCGTAGCAACCGAACAAGTTATTTATGCATTTTATGTGTTCAACTGTTTGCTGTTAGCTCTCTGGTACACAATGATGTTAGTCACATGTATATACTTTCACGATTATATAGACAAGCCACTTGGAGCAGGGATAGCTATAACCTCTTGGATGGCAATTTACAAAGAGTGGTACAAAAGTAAAATCTCACCTGGTATGCCTGGTAAGGGGCATTTGTTTACATTATTAAGTACAGTTAGTAAAAAACAATAGTTTTAAAAGTTTTTTGTGTTATGATGTTGTTATATGCAGAACTACTTTAAAAAAATAAGATTTAATTATTTTAGGTGCTTATCTGAGAAATTTCAAAGTTTTAACTTTAAATTTAAAAAATTAAATATTTTATTTAGGTTTTTAAACTTCTTATTTATTATATATTTTTATAAGTGAAAAAAATTTGTTAGAGCAGCATTTTTTGTTGAGTATAACAAATCTATTTGATTTAATTAAAATTTACAGTATATTATAACAAATTACTTTATAAAAAATATTGTTGTATAGTTCTCAACATATGAGTTGTGTGTAAGTTTTATACTACTACCGCAAAGTATTGTTGGAATGTTGCTTGGTGTGAAACTATATAATTTTTTGTCTGAAATACTTTTATTTTTTGAATTTAATAGCTAATGTATTTTTGGTGCATTTATTTTGTTTTAAAATTTTTTTAAAGAAAATTAATATTGAAGATGCAGCTCCTTATCGACACTTTTTAAGACTGCTTAAAGTTGATTTTTTGTAAACTTAAACGAAACTTTTTTGCTATATCTTATAAGTTTAAAACTAATCACAGCTGAATGAAGCTAAACTGTTTTTATTTTATCATACTAAGCTGTTAGGTACTTTTCTGGCTAATTAGACTTTTAATAAGTGTTTTAATGTCTGTTATGTTTATTGATATAAATAAGTTTTAATTGCTAATGTAACCAACTTTATATAAAAATATCTTTAAAAAAACTTCCTTAACTTTAGATCCGAGATACTCTTATATATCAGAATCTTTTCTTGTATCTATAAATATGCTTACCTATACTGTAGTTAAGGTAGTTCCAATCCTTTTTATATTTAAATAAGAATAAATTAAGTTCATTTTTTAAGTTTTATTTTATATAAACTTTCTGATAATATTTATAGAAATTCTTAAAATCATAATGTTAATAATCAGATCCATTGAAGCAATAATTTTGCAGTTATACCAACACAAATGCTTATTTATAGGCAATTTATAGTAACTCAGTGTCTGCTGTACAGATTTAATTAAATTATTATGTACCAAATTTACATATTAGCTAGTCATTTTTAGGTTTTGCAATTTATCCATAGAAAATATAACTTTGAAAATTTTAATTTTTGTTGAAAAGCTAATAAAATTCATGGTATATTTAATGTTCTATTTTTGCGCGCAAATTGTTATTATTCTTTGATTATAATTAACTTAATGTCTTTACAGTTATTGTTTATATTTGTGGTTTAAAACAAAGTTTTTAAATGTATAAATTTTATTAGATCAGTATAACATAATTCTTTTTTTAGTTATGTGATTTAATTTTACCATAATAAAATAAAATATTAATATATTTTAGTAATGACTATATACTTAAAATAGAGCGTTTTACTATTAGTCAAAACTAGTCATACAAGTATTTTCTACCGATAGAAATGTAGTTTTAAAACATAATTTGTCATTTTAATTATATCAAGTTTGAAAACTAATTACTTAGTAAATAGTTTTGAATGGTTTTTAGAAAGTTAACTCTTATTAATAATAACTACTTGACACATACTTTTTTTTTGAAAATAACACCTTTAAGTTATTAGTTGTGGCTAATAGCTATATACAAAAATATATTTTTTTGTAATAGAGGCTTGAAACAGTTCCAGTATATAGAATAAAAGTATACTATTATTAATATAAATTGATTAAAATGACGGTTAACTTAATCGTATAAAATAATCATTTTTGTACAGTTTTTAGCAAACTCTAATTTAATTGTGAAAAAGTACTTTGAAAAAGTACTTGTCATAGTTTTAGCTCTTTTTTTTTAGACTTGAATACCTGTACAAACTAATTGCATTACAAATTAATTGATTTAAGATAGTTTTTTTTTACTTGCCGCATTAACTAATAACTGGTATTAGTTTTATATATAAATCAACTACATACAGTAAGTATTTGTTGTAAAATATATTAGCTGTATAACTCAATAACTATATCTGCTACAGATTTTTCTCTTTAGTAACGTAATATAAATAAAGTATTTACTGTTATTATTTTTGAAAAATATTAACTGAGTTGATAACAAAATAATTAATTTTATATAAACATTTGAAAATACATTACTGAGTTAAAAAAACTAGTAGTGTATTTACATTTTTAATTTGAAGCTAATAAACTTTAAACCAAATAAAAAAGAGTTAATAATTTAAATTTGAGTAAATAATTTATGCTTTACAGATATAAATGTTTCAGTAAAACATTTTGACTACCATATTAAAAGGAAAACATATGGTATGAGCATTATTTTTAGTGTTTTAGATTATAGACACTTTGCTAGACAAAATAAATTTTTCTTTGTATGTACTCTGAACAAAAAAAAACGTCATTTTTTTATTCATTAAAACGAATAAATCAAGTACTATAAAAGTAGATAAACTAAAACAAATAAAATTTTATGTGTTAAATTATAAAATGGTCAGCTAAAGTCTGTATAAGTCCGTAGCGCTCTTGTATAGATATTTTATTCTTAACAGTTGTTGCTTATCAAAAAATCTGCATTATTGTTTATTCATTTTTCTGAGTACAGATCAAATGTATCTAGAATAGAAGCGGTTTTTGTAAATCTAGTGGTTTTAAATACTATTTTTTTTTACGAAATTTTCTTGCATCTAAATTGATAAATAAGTGCAAAAAAGTCCAAGTTTTTGAACTACTAAAATTAAGATGCTTCATTTTTACCGACTCTCCTTAGAAAAGAATATTAATCAAACGAATTGTCCTGGACAAGACGTTAAACTGTATCCTAGTGGTGTACGACACGATAACCGGAAAGTTTTGTTTGAACACCAGGACTTTGTACCAAAGTTTTATGAGCGCTTTAATATTAAACTAAGTAAACAATATATATTTAGCGTTCTTGACAAACTTGAAACTGTATCCAAGTAGTGTACAACTCTATAACCGGAAGTTTTTCATACACTAGGTCCTTAAAATAATTATTTTAAGCGCTTTTTTTGTCGCTCAATAACGATATATGTGGTCGCAATTAAGGGCGTCGGGTGGATGGAACGCCGGAGCTGTTGCTCCACCTAAAAATAACAAATAAAGTGTACAAAAAGTTTTAGAGTTCAAGCTTTTAAACACGCTGCTTAAAATTGGGCCCTGTTTCATCTGTACCGCCCCAAAATACATAAAAAACAACTTTAAACTAAAGCTTAGGAATTGAGCTTTAAAATGATATTTAAAAGAACATGTTGTATTACAAAAAATATATGCTATCATGAAGTTGTACACAAATAAAGCCAAATGTATACATTACCGACGTTAATTTCCCTGCTCAATTAGTTTTGTTCAAAATGTTCGTAAAATTGAGCAGCAAGCTCAATCTGTGTCAGCTGCAACTTGAACGTATACAAGTTTTATACACAATGGAATGATGAAAAGCTAAACTCTGGAACTGCATGAACTTTCAGCACCATGTTATTAAATCATAGTCGTTGTTTAAAATTTACTACAACGTGAGAAACAATAAGACAAATGAGTAAAAGCAGGAGCAACTCGAGAAGAGATAAAACGAGCAGGGACAACTACAGCAGGAACAGAATATATTTTATTAGATTTAAAGTAATTAAAATTTTTATAAATTGTAGCTTTTTGCATTAATTGTGTATATTTATAGTCAATTTTATTTTTTTCAAACAAATGTTTTGTTACATTTATAAACTGATGTAGTTGTACCGAAAAATTGTCGAACTAGTTTAAAATAAAAATTTTAAGGTTGGGGATTTTTAATTCTCCGCACCCCCTAACAAAAATATTGTTTTTGTTTAAATCAGGAAAAATTAAATTGAAAAAAAGTACTTTTTTTTTTGGCAGTTATTGTTAAGAAACTGCCTACATGCTTTTAAACTAATTTAAAAATAAAGTATAAGTTCAAATACATACCTTTGTTAAATTGTAACTTGTAAGGAACTTATTTCGTACAATGAAATTTTAAAATTACTAAGTTTTGAAAAATGTTGTTTGTTTACTTGACTTTTTCACTAATAAAAAGATTAATTAGGACAAACTTAATTCTATTTTGGTTTGGAAAGATCCTTATAATTAATATTTAAGCAGATTAATAGTTCTAGAACATTTTGTTGAAAAATAATTTATTTTGTTAATTGTATTAGTGCGGGGATCGGCAAATTTCGGCCCGCGAAGAGTAAACATGCGGTGCTTTGTTATATTTTTGAGTTTGATGCGGCCCATGAAAGCTGAAACTGCGACCCGCGAGCAAGCTAATTTGACTCGCAAAAGAAAACTTTCGAAGTTACACTATACTTTATGTGGTTTAAAATGAACGACAAAAAATAAAATATGGTTAAAACCATCAAAAAAATCAGTCTCAGTCTTATACAAACATAAGAGGCAGACTACCTTCATCCCATTTTAATTTCTAAGAAAAAAAGGTCTAAAGTACAATTTACGGGAATTTCGAAAGTTATACTAAATATTTTGGGTCTGATATGAAGAATCAAAATTAAAACTGCAGGCCGCGAATATTTATATGTTTAAATTTGGCCTGCGACCATTCAATGCTTGCTTTTGTATTATATAAATGTTTTAAGTCATACAAAAACTGCAAAAACATTTTTGTTAAAAAAAAGGTTGAAATAATATTTAGAATCCATAAACTTATTGATAAATTTTATCTTCAAAAACTTTTTTTTATTAGATTCCGTAAAAAAAATTTCATCAAAATATTTATAAGTTTTTAGAAACAAAACTGGACTAAATTTGAACTTTTATTTGGATTAATGAGCAAATCAGGACACTTTCAAATAAATTTTCTAACAAAAACTTCTCTAATTTAAAAAATATTTTTCTTTGTTTATTGAGTTGTTTTACTCAAGATTCATAACTCGCTTTTCTTTTTATAAGGATTTTGATTACAGTATAACATCATTTAAGTACGTACTAAACCACAAAAATGGATAAAGATAAAAAATAAACTTTATTATATTTTTTTAACAAATGAAATAAAATGAATGAAAAGATGATATTCGTATGAATTATACAATATAAACATATGTATTGTAACTAACTCATGCAAAGTAAACTTATTTCATAGTATTAAAAATAATAGGTGTTAGCTACTATTTGGTGTGAAAAGGGTAAAGTTTGTCTCATAACTGTAAGCCTTACAGTATAAGGTACGCGATTTTGCCTGGTTTTAAGGTTCGTACCTTATCAATGTTCCTAATAAACATAAAATTTTGAATAAAACAACAATTTTTTCCTTCAACATAAATAGTTTTATATATATTATTTATTGAACGACAAATAAAAGCGCTCAAAATGTTTTGTCCTAAGACGTGGTGCATGAAAAAACTTTTCGGTTATCGAGTCGCACACCACTTGGATAACTTTTAACGTTTTGTCTGGGACACAAATATTTTTAGAGCTCTTTTTTTTTTCGTTCGATAAACAATTTTTCTTGTATAAACTAGTAAAAAAGTTTTAAAAAGTTTATGTTTTTGTTTAAGTATTTTTACAGCTAAAAAAATAACCATTATATAATTTGTTAGTTTTTATACCATTTTTTAGTTTGCATTTTAGGGCTTGGCAACGTACGACCTACAGGCTGGTTCCAGACCACTAACAAAAATCTTTGGCCCGCCCGCGACTTTTTTTATAGCTTAAAATAATTTTATGAAGTGCAAATGAAATTGATCTTTATGGAACTTGTATTTAAAATGTAATCATAACTTACAATTTTCAATATTACGCGGCCCGCTTAGACTTTCTTTTAAAAATGTCTTGCTGACAAAAAAACAATGTTTAGCCCTAATTTATTAGGTTTGTAAAAAATTAACCGTAAGTTTCTACAATGGTTTTTTAGAATCTTTATTTGCAATTCGTATATTAAAAAGAGTTTCTTATTAAAAGATTATAAAGAGTCTATTAAACGAAAATTTTATTACAAATATTAAAGCACAATGCTTATTTTTTAAACTAATTTTTATATGCTTTGCCATTTTTTTTACGCTTAATAACTTCTTGGTTATAAATACTAACTAAAAATGTTTTGATTTTAAAAATTTACAAATAAGATATACCCACGCTAGAGCTTTAAAAAAACTACATTATATCTTTACTTTTACTAAAAGGTAACATTAAAAAAGTGTTTAAACATTCACCATTTAACTTAAACTTAGATAAATGCTCGCAATAAAAAAAATCTAAATGTTTTTTACGTTTTAATTAAATTTGATTCGTAAATAATTTACAATGGCTTAAATATTTTATATGTATGTACTTACAGTAACTCATAAATTAAAAAAAAACAACTAGTAACTAAGAATCAGAAATTTATTCAAACAAATGCTCAAAGTTTGGTTATAAAATACATGAAAAGTGGAAAAAAGTAAAACTCATAAGCACAAAACTTAGAATGTTATTAGCTTTCGGAAAGCTAACCAACAAAACCGCAACTCAGACGATCAATTAAGAACGTGGCAGTAGCAAGCCACCGGGATCAGGGTCTCCACTCCTTCGGGCATCCCGTTCAGGTGCTTGGCCACGAAGACGGGGGACGTTTTCACCCTTAGAGTTTGCGGCTTGTTGATGTTGAACTTCTTCAAGTTGCAGTTCAGGTTCTTGCACTTGGCCGCGTGGAAGTCCACGCCCAGCTTCTTGCACCTTATCTCGATGTTATCCCATGCTGCCAGGGCGCCCGACGGCGAGTAAATGGTCCTGGGCTTTCCGCCTGATGTCCTGATGCTGCACCTGTACTCGCGCAGAAAGTACCTGGGGATAAAAAATTTGTTAAATAAACTGCATGGTACACATTGAAGTGTTTTTTTATTAAGTAGATGCTGCTTTAGGTTGAGCGAAGTCGTGTCGTTTTTGTTAAAAAGTACTTTATTTCTAAAGTATTTCGAATAAAAAAAAACTATTAATGATTTAAAAGGTCCAGATACTGAAAAATATACCGAAGTCAGCTGTTTCAAATTATACGATTTTCTATTGATTAATGCATATTCTAACACAAAAAACAACATAAGTAATGCATTACTATTGAACACTGTAGCAACCTAATTCAATCGTCCTTAAAGTACATATTTTTAATGTAATTATATAATTAAATCATTTTATTATTTATAAATTATTTAAAGCATTTTGTTTTTTATTTGTACTCTTGAAACACCTAAAGCTTAATTGCAAAACGTTCAAACAAGAACAATTAGCATGAAAAATTTAAGTAAAATTTGATTTGAGTTCAAATTAAACCGGCTAACCTGAAGTTCATGTACACTGGAAGTCTTGGGTAAGCTTCGTATGCATACATCTTGGTTCCTGATGCTAACCCAAGCTTTAGCAGGTAGAGAGACAAAGCAAAAACGACCTAAACATAAGTTGAGATATGTTGTTTTAATAAAAAATTGACTAGAAATATTAAATATTTATTTTTATTGTTGTGAAAACCATGCCTAAAAGTAATAACTTTAGTGGTATAAAATTAAAATTGCATACATAATCTTGTATATAAACTGTATACTATTTTCAAAAGTGTTGTTTCGATGTTTAACAAGTATGTGGAACGCATTTACTTGTTGTGTTTCAAAATCCTTGGTTTTCTCCAAAGTTTTAATTAAATTTTTTTTTCATGCATAATCTAATGTTTAGCTTTGTGCATTTAAAGGTTATTTAATTTTTGATTTGTTTAACAACTGCTTTTGCACATTTACATTGCTCTCCAATACAATATATTTGCTCTTATCATACACTTTTAAAATATATTTGGTATTTAGCGCCTACAAGTCATTATGTTTTTAAATCGATTACCGAAAGCTTTTTCGTACACTCAGGTCCATAGACTAAAAATTTTTTGAGCATCTTCGATTTTTGTTTTTGTTCAATTAACTTACTAATAGAAAAATATATTTGTTTCTTTGTTTCTCTTTCTAATTTTGTATCATTTTTAACAGCCTTACTTTTTTTTAAATATTTCATTCATCAAATGTCAAGTAAATTTTAAAACGATTAATAAAAAAACTTGTGTTAGTGTAGAAAAATTATAACAAAGTTAGTTCACCTTTCCTTTAATCATTTTTCTGTAGATTTAGACACAAAGTAGTTTTTGTAGTCAAAGTTGAATTGATAAAAGCTTTGAAACATTTTCCTTTATATAGCAAAAAACGGATAAAATTTTTTCCTCTTACGTAAAACTTTTGAAAAACTAGTACTTAGAATTGGTTTTGTTTCTGGAGATTTCGCAGTATCTTATTTGTTAAATAAAACTTTAAACTTTTAGATCGTACAACAGTATTAAATTAATATTTCTTGAAACTAAGCACTAATTATTTTTTTGTAGTTTAGTTTCGAAACAAAGCACTAGACTTCATTGAAATGTAAACATTAATATATTTCACAGGATGTAATTTTAAACTCTCTTTGAAACACAAATCGTTGGAATTTTAGGTAAAATATGATAAAAAAATATATAATTTGTAACATAATTGACTAACCGATATCAAAAAAATATTCATATATTTAAAAAAAAAAAGATCATTTTAGCTATATGAAAAAAAATTATACACAGCATATAATAAAATCAGTTTTAGAAATATTAAAGTACAAACACAAAGTTACTTATAAATTACAATATAAAAATTTTACCTTAAAGGCGATTCTAGGCACTTAATTTGGGATAAAAAAATTTGCGATTAAAGTTTAGTTTCATTAAAACGATCTTGCATTACTTTCACATTGATTTCAATTTTAAAATAACATACTTACACTTAATACAAAAAGAGAATATTTTTTATCAAACTTTACTATACTGTTATTTTATAGTTTTTTTGAGTTTAAAGATTTAACATTTATTTAGATAAACTTAGTTGTTTAAAAGTTTTATATTGGTTTGTAGTTCATGCAAAAATACATATTTTGTCTAAGTTTTTTGTAACCTTGGTATTTTGGACGTTTACAAAAACAACTAAATTTTTGAACAAGTAAGGTACAACTTTATAAAAGTGTACAACCTAGAAGTACTAAGCAAAGTAAATCGTTTAAAAACTGTTATCAGTAACCAGTAAGTTAAAGATTTTTTAAATAAAAGTCCGGTATATTCTGAATTGTATGTTTATTACAACAAAGTTTCCAAACAGAAAATTTTTTAATTATGTTTTTACATTATCAAGCTTTTTAATAACTACTTTTACAATAAAAATTAGTTAAAAGGCAGAAAGTGTTGATTTTTTTTGCAAAAGTAATAATTTGCAAATAAATCGTTTTCCCACAAATGTACAAAAGAATGCTGTTTAGTTCAAGGGCTTTCAACCTATTGTTTTGTGTATCGATCATGATGGTTATGACACTTAACTGCTTATGACTTGACTAAAAATCGTTTTGATTTTAAAGTTTGTGAGTTAGCTAGGAACATTAATAAATTTTAATTTTACAAATTTTACAGCCAGCTGAAAAAAAAAGTAAATACTTAAGTCTTTTGTTTAAGTTACAAAGTTCAAGAAAGTTTCAATCACGATTAATTGATGAAATGCCAACAGCATTTACGTCAAAAAAATAAGTGCGTATAAGTAACAAAATCTGTAATATACGCAGACTAAAATCCGCTAGTTTAACTAATTTTAAACAAATTGATATTGGGAGTTCGTTGACTTTAAAAACCTTAAATAAATAAAGTTTATTGTAAAGAGTTTTGTTTTAGTTTTAAGCAGGAGGTGCTTATAACTTTGTTAGGAAATTCTTAGTTTCTTCACCTAACTTTAAAACCTTCATCAATAACTTGCACAAAAAATGTATTACTGTCAAATAAGTTCTAAAAATATATGTATCCACAAAGTGCTTACAAACTTATGTATAACTTTAATTGAAACAAAATGAACAATTGGTATACTACTATTAGTTAATTTCTTTAAAGGTAAACTTATGTAAATTAAAAACTAACTAGCTTAACAGAGTTTAATTATAAGTTACTTACCATGTATTAGTAACTAGAAAGTATGGTACTTGGAGTTTTACTTGATAAACTTTTACAAAACAAATCATAAAAAAAAAAACTACTGAACAAATTTGGTATATTTTTAAACAAAACTATTATTTTATGTTTATAATAAAAATAAACAAGTTGAATATTGTTTATTAATGATACACAAAAATAAATTAAAATTAGAAACTTTGAATAAGCTTTAAAAAAAAGCGAATATACAAAGTTAGAGTTAAACTAATCAAAACTGCTTATGCATTAAAACATTGTATTATACTGTTGTATTATACTACTAAGCAAAGGTTACTATAGGTAATTCTTAATATAGTTATATAATGGTATATAGTAGGAAATTATTGGTACAAAAGTATGTTAAGTTTTAAGATACAACTTAAAATTTATAGATATAAAACAGGTAGATATAATTAATGTTTAATTCTTTACAGAAACGAAATTTTGAAAAATGAAAATTCTGTATAAAAACCTATTATTTACCTTATGTATTACAATTACTAGCGGACAGATTGTTCGTCAAAATGAAGAGACAAATAGAAATTTGTTGTCGAACTTTAATAAACCAAATAAGTCACCAATAAATGATTACACTTTTCGAGATGAAAGAAAAAACAAAAAAGTGGTCAACAACATTCAAAGTATTGTTGATACAAACAAACTTAGCGAATATATGCCATTAAAGAGTACAGAACGTGAACAGGAACAAAAACAACCGGAACTGGTTAAAAAACCAATTCAAAAAAACTACTATGAGAATATCAAAAATATTCAAAATAATCGAAAATTCGAGTTAAACCAGCCGGAAAAGCCGATGAACTACAACTTAAATAAAGGTAAGCTGCACAATAATATTAGACATGACAAAACGTTGAACAAAAATTAATACTTTAAAGTAGACAGACTTCCTGAGCAACCTACGATACACGATACAGCAGTAAAGTACTGGACTGAAAACAAATGTGAATATCCCCCAAAGGTTAGTGTTCGTTTTGAAATCAAGAGGTTAGCATTATTTAAAGTAAAATATACAAAAACTAGACACACTGCCAATATTTGATATTAGAATATTTTTCGAAACTTCGTAATAAGTCAAATTTTACTTTAGCTATATCTTATTGATACTTTCAATTTAAACGAATGAGAAAAAATAATAAACCTGTAACTTATTTAAATACCATCACTTTGCTACTTATAACTAGTTAGAAGCCTGTGAGCTTTTAATATTATAATTTATTGAACAACCAAAAAAAGGATCCAAAATACTTACCTAGGACCTGGTGCGCGAAGAACATTTCGGTTATCGAGTCGCACACCACTTGGATACCTTTTAACGTCTTGTCCGGGAAAATACAAATAATATATTGTTTTTACAAATTTTTGTATTAGTTTTTTAAACCTAAATTAAGTACATGATATATACTTTTTGGTTAGCTATCAAATTTGCACAAGCGTACAAAATTGCACAAGGGGATAAAATTGCACGAGTGCACAAAACTGCACGAAGATACTTTTGCACGAATACAATTTTGCACGAGGGGATAAAATTGCACGAAGAAAATTTTTCACAAAGGGTCATTTTTGCACGAAGACACTTTTGCAGGAGCAGACAGTTTTGCACGGGTTGAATTTTTAAATTTTTTTTTATTAATTTTAATATTTTTTTTTTGACGTTAATTTTTTTACTATCACTCTTACCCCTAACCGTTACCCTCGGCTGGTCGCTTTTTTATTAATTAATTAATTTTATTTGTTTTTTATAATTTTTATTAGTATTAATTTTTTTGTTTTTATTTTTACTATCACTGTTACTCCTAACCCTTACCCTCGGTCAGCGACTTTTTTTTTCATTTTGTTTTTTTATAAATCTATTTTTTTTATTCTTTTTTTATGTTTTTTATATATATTTTTTTTTAATCTCGTGAGAAAATGTAACGTGCAAAATCGACCCTTGGTGCAAAATTGTCTTTGTGCAGTTTTGTTCCCTCGCGCAATATTGTGCCCTCTTACAAATTTGTCTTCGTGCAAAAGTATCTTCGTGAAATTTTGTGCACTCTTGCAACTTTATTCTCGAGCAATTTAGTCCCCTCGTGCAATTTAGTAACCTCGTGCAATTTTGTCTTCGTGCAATTTTGAACCGTTCCCATACTTTTTAGCCATAACTAAAGTAAAACTATGTGCTATTGTAAGCAGTTTTTTTTTCATAAAAGTAGCTAGAGAATCAAAGCTTAATAAATAGTTCATAATCTTGTAAGATGTTGTCTAACTTAAAAAACGTGATATAACATTATTTTTCTAATTATAGAATAGGTATTTAAATCATGCTACATTATTCATAACGCATAAATTTTATATTTTCTTTAATTTATTAAAAGATATAAATAAACTATTTTTTTTATTGAATATTTCTAAAATTATTACATTTTCAAATGAAACATAGCTTAGATTTGAATGAATTTTAAGTGTTGAATATTTTTAAATAAAAAAAATTGTATCATTTAAGTTTAACAATTTTAACTTTTTTTTAAACTTAAACAAAGCCGGAAGTGTTTAGGTTTACAAACTAAAAAAGTTTAGATGGTACAAAAATATTTTGTATACTTATATTTCAGTTTACCAAAGATTTTTTACTTTGAAAGTCCACGAGAACGAAACACTGTCGTAAATGAACTCTTTTGTTAATCTTCGTAGTTTAGTCTCCTATTTGATCAGACCTCTCCAGTTGTAGTAATAAACTAACATACTGCATTATATTCAGAAATAATATATATAAAACATTATAGAATTTTAGCACTTGTGATATTACTAATATATATTTTTTTGTCTTTTAATTACTTTGTGTAGTATATAATTAAAACAACTCGTAATTTTAGTTTAAATAAATTTATTAAAAAATCTAGTTACAAAAGAAACAATTTTTATGAAAAGTACTATATAGAGGCTAATAGGGTTTCTAACGCTACTGTTAACAAATAACTTAACTAAAATACAACTAACAGGATTTTTATGAAATATTCAGGAACGCTTGTGATATTACTTTCAACAATTTAGAGTTTACTCCTGGATTATGTTATTCCTTTTTCAATAGTACAACTGAACTTTGCACTCTTGATGTCGATGAAGAATCAAAAAATGTACAGTAATGTTGATCGTTTATAAAATTGAAAAGTTTACTAAGACTAGCTTAATTAAAAGTGTCATTTCTCGTCATAAATTTTTCAAGCAATTTGTATAAAGTAATTTTCGATCATTAGTATCATAGTATTTCATTTTAAAAACTCAAATATAATAATAGTTTTTCTTTTTTTCTTTTAGTTAGTTTGTTTAGGACAGCAAGGTTAAATATTTTAAGTAAACGATGTTAAAAAAAAAAAAATATATTATTAAGCCTTTAAAAGGTAGAAGCACAGACTGGTCAAGTAAATGCACCAGAACCATTTAAAGAATTTACTGACCACATGGACTTTTTATAGTTTAGAAGTATTTATGGAATACGTAAAAAAAAAATAATAAAGTATTTTTAGTCTTAGAGATTGAACTATCTAAAATTAAAAAAAAGTTTTATAAGGAAGCTGAATAGTACTATTTTTGAAATTTTTTTAAAGTATTAATGAATTTTTATTTGAAGAAGTTTTTATTAATGTATGTTGAAGAGAAGTATTTAAGCAAAAAAAAAATCAAAATAGGAAACAGCAGAAGTTATAAGAAATACTTTCGGAAAGCATACATCTTATTCGTAAAAAGGATTTTTTTTTGTTTAGTTAAATTACTTATACTTTTTTTTAATAAAACACGAAAATAAGCGCGAAAATGTTATTTTACTAATAAATATTTCAATCATTAAATGTTCATAGTGTTTTGAGTCGAAGCATGTTTAGTTGGAAAATATATAAAAACTAAGTATACTTATATCGCTAGTTTTGAAATGTTCTTCTCATAAATTAATTTTCAAATTTAACTTTGCTTCTTTTTCCTTCTTTTATTAAGTAAAACTTTTATGTTTTTTCTTTCTTTTTGTATTTCTGATATGCTAAGTTGGATTAAGAAGAACTTTGCAATAAATTTATTAATTTTAATAATTTAAAGTTTATGTGTGTTTCTGAACTATCATTATATACTTTTATTTCAAATGTTCAGCAATTTTTCTTAATCTACTGCAAACGAAAAAACTAGTTCATTTAAAAATTTTGTTTTATTTAGAAAAAAGAAAACTAAAAATTACAGAATTTTTTGAGTTATAAAGCATGTTTTTTATTCTTTCTAACTCTATAAAGATTATATCTCACGCATACTAAAAATTATTTAAGAATGTAAAAATTGTATCAAAATGCTATTTACAACTATGTTTTTGTTTTTCTAGACCTTATTAAGCATCTCAACAATTCAGTTAAATATTGAAAATGATGCTATTTGTGACACAATTTCATCCATGAAACAAGAATTCCCTGCGTTGTTTCCTGATACAGTTGGTTAGTTTAGAGCTTTTATATTAATAATTGTTATATGCAATTAAAAGTTAGCCATGTAAAAGGTTTGTAAAAAGTGACTTTTTATAGGTTGCTGTCAATACTTTCATAAACATATTGAATTATTAGTACCGCAAGTTTATTAGCTAGTTGTTAATATGCTTACACTTTTTCACATAGAAAATCATATGAAAATACCTAAGTTTAAAATTAGTTGTTTTTGTACACAACTTTTGAAGCTGTTTTTTTTAGCTTTTATGAAAAGGAAAGTACATTAGACGAAGAATATTTTTTGCACTTTTAGCTCTTTTAACTAGTACTAAAGTTTAAAGTAGTTTAGACACGAAATTACACTTTTAAAACCATATTTATATTTCTTTATGATAACTATATATCCCAGACTAGCTAAATTTAATAAACATATTATAAAAAATGTTTTAATGCAGATCACTGTTTTTTAAGTAACTAATAACTTTTTTTTTAATATCGTGTTAACGATATTAGTAATTTATAACCAAGCAAGTTAAAAAATAAGTTGTAGAAGTCAGTTCTTTAATAATATTTTTAAACACTTCTCACTCCTTTAAACACTTATCAGTTTTTTAAATCAGTAAACTTAATAAAGATACAGCATTCAAAACAAATATAAAATATTTAAAAGATTTCAGCGTTACTTATCTTATATTTTAGTTACAAATAGATGTTATTGTATTGGTTTGTGTATATTTTTTAAACATAACGAAAAATTTTATTACTGTTAATAAGTAAAAAATTAATAATTACATATACGATATGCTGATGTATAACAAAAAAAAAATTATACCAAAATCTTAATAAAAAATAAAAAATTGTGTTTATTAAAAAAAGTGTATAAAGTCTATTAAAAGTAAATGAATTTCAAAATAGTGTTCATACAAGGCTGTTTTGTGATCTTAATTTTGAAATGCAAGTACACTTGTTGTGTTGATTTTTATTTAAAATCTTATTGGATTGCATGAGTTTTATCTTATTTCTTACATACGACTGGTCTTTCGAAAAACAGAAAACATGAATTTCTGCTTTTTATAAGAAAAATATACACTACTCAAATTTATTTTATACTTTTAGACAATTAATCATAAAAATTATAATGTAAGTT
Source organism: Thalia democratica (assembly GCF_965202585.1). Taxonomy (NCBI): domain Eukaryota; kingdom Metazoa; phylum Chordata; class Thaliacea; order Salpida; family Salpidae; genus Thalia; species Thalia democratica. Next base: position 19,352,426 of record NC_139173.1, on the reverse strand, counting down.
ACAAGGTACAAACTTTCAAAGAATTATTCTACACTTACATTATTTTTTTTTAAATCATGTTCTTAGTAAACAGTTTTTATTAAAACAGTATATTCAAATTCTTATGTTTTGAATCTAAAACAAAGTCTAGTTATAGAAAACAAAACTTAAAAACATTAAAAAACTTAGGACCGAACGCGTGGTACAAGCAAACGAGCCAAGTAATGTTCTCTGACAAGTGCAAGTATGCGTGTGGATTAAGGGGAGCCCACCCGATCTGCTTCGGTTTCCTTATCAACTACGATGTCTTGTCTAGCGAATACGGTGATAGGAAAACGAAGAAAGAACCTGAAACACAGGTATGACTTTTTATTATTATATTTTGCTAATTAAACACAATATTTTATGCACAGAGATAACGATACTAGTTAATTGGGTATTAAAATGTAAAAAACATTAAAGTGTATAACTATATTGTAAATACACTTGTGCTAAAAAGCGTTTACTTTTAAATTCATAACTTATTGGAGTAACTTAGTAACAAGTATATAAAAGATAAAAACAGCACATACTTTTACATTGTATACTACCTCCAAAAGTTTTAAGAATGTTAGCTAATGTTCGAACACTTTTAAAAGTAATAAAAACTGAATCATTTAGCATATTATGTTAATGTTTGTTATATATAAGAAACATTCTTTTTATTTGCATGAAAATATATTTTGCATGACAAAACTTATTTTCTTTGTGTGCCTCAATTTACGGACTCCTGTTTTAAACTATAAAAATTTTCAGCATTTCTGGTAATACCTGGATTTAGTTTAGCTTGAACCTAAATATATCCTATCAAGAAAACTTGGAATATGCAGACAAAAAAGAATTTGATCATACCGTTTTTGTGTTTATCTAATACGTTATGTTTTTGCTTTTTTTGTAGTTTAAATTGTAAGTTTATAACTTGTGTTTACTTACTATGTTTTTCAAAATTCGTCTTATTACTTATTACTAGTTATAAAGTAATTATTTTGTTCAATACATAACTTTTGAAAACAATAGCTCGAAATAAGTGCAATATTGACTTTGAATGTTCTTTGTTTGTTATTTAGATAGCCATACACTGACTTAGTCGTTTAAGATATATAAATGTTACAAGTCAGCTTTTGGCTTTCAATGTAATAATGATTTATTTTCTCCTATTTGTAGAATTTCTTTGTTGTCGTTTGTCAATTTAAAATATCTAAATAAGCGTGGCCATTTCGCATACTTCTATTAACTTTAATCTTTTTTTTGATAAAAATCTCCAAACTTTTTAAATTTATTGATAATATTAAAGCCTAGCTAACTAGTAGAATAATTAGTATAAATATATATAACAATTAAAAGTAAAACAAAAAGTAATTTTATTGTGCCTACTTTTAGCAGATTTTATTATAAATATTCAAGAAGTAGACTTATTTGACTCTAGTGTATTAAGTTTACAAACCTACTAAACTAAGTTTTATTTACGTTTTCCTAATAATACTAATGCTTTTCGCTTACAAAAACTAAAATTATGTATTTTAATTACTATAAAACCAAAGCATGGTTAACTCATAAGAATGTAATTTTCAAATCCGTTTAATCCTCTGTCAAAACTTTACAACGCATATTGGCATCTCTGAGAAATCCAATTTAGTTTAAGTAAGTTTGCTTATATAATCGACTTAAATTAACAAACTTATTTTTTACCAAAGCTGAATACGTTAACAGTTACCTCTAACTTTTGTCACTTTGAGAAAACTTTTCTTTTTAATAATTACAAAACACTTATAACAAATAAACATTATATATACTATTTTTAAATTGCTTATATCATAAAACAAGCTAACATAGCCTTACCAACATAATTTTGTATTTTGTCATCGTTTTACTACATGTCTTATTTTATTATGTATTGTAAAATTAGCTCGCTTTAAATTTACTTATTTAAGCATTAAATGTTGTTCATCAACAGAAAGTCGTTGCTAAGTTTGATTTTAAAGATTTACACCAAATACTAAAATTGAAGAAGTACAAAAAAATGACAGGTAAACCAGGTATCAGCAGATTTAGAAAAGCAAGAAACTGAGGTAGTAGATGACTTTATAGATATACAAGATCAGAAAAATTACAAGTTCAACGCTAACTCAACAAACAGACCGTACAGACCTAACCCTAAAGTTTTGTTGAACCAACAGTTTTCAATGTCAAACGAAAATTATTTCTCTAACTATTATGACCGTACGTTTTTAAACCTTAATGAAACTTTTAGATTTTTTTATTTATTGAGTTTCTTTTTTTTTTGTGTTTTGTACATAACAGTTCGTAATAGTCTCAAAACGATTAGTAGAAATGTATTTAGAAATCAGTATGTAATGTATATGGATCTTTGCAAGAAATACGATTTACTTAAGTGTTTATGTTTATGTGTTAATACAAAAAGATCAAAATATTTTATAATTATAAGTTGTATGTATTTATCAAATAAGTATAGAGCACTATAAACAAAGTTAAACTATAAAAATAAAAATATTTCTTCAACTTATATAGTTATTTACGACAGATATTTATTCTATAATTTCAAAATATAAAGTAAGCAAATACAATCTAAAAATTGTTTATATATTTTATAAATAATTTCAAGGTTGCAAATCTGAATATTATAATAATTCTAATTGTAAAAAAGTTTATACCAGATAAATTTAAATAGCTAAGAAGTTAATGCTGATTCTGAGCAAAACTTTTTAGCATACTTGGAAGAAAACTCGTTAATTGTCGCTGACGGTGGCATTTTGAGTGATGCTATGGAGTATAATGATGATGAAGAAGAAAAAGATAAAGTTAATAATGAACAAGATGGGAGTGAAGGTTTTAGTTTTATTACTCCTTTCTTCAATACAAATTAAACAATAAGATGAAACGATATTTAAGAATTGCAGATTTTTTTATTTTTAGTGGTTTTTTTAGAATTACAATGGTAATATTCTTGTTCAAAAAGGTGGCAAGTGTATCGTTAAAACTAGTTTGAAATTGATTTGTAGAAGTAATTAGAGTTTGAAAAGCTGAAATAGTTCATTATGTATCTTCAAAAACATTATAAAAACTTCCTCTAAAGTTGCTTAATTTACAAGTTAGAAACTATGAACTGCACATTAAAAATGTTTTACGAATATAAACTACGAAGTTTTATTTCGTCCAAACAAAGTAAGCAAAGAGTAAATACACTTCAAATTAAAAAAAAACATTTGGTGTCAAAAAGCTCTAAACATATCAAAATTAAAGTTTTGTTCAATTTTGAGATATCTTTAAATAAATTTATGAATATTTTACAACTATAAGGTAAGATCCTCTTTGAGTAAAATATTAATGTTAATTTAGTATAATTTATTTATAAACGTTCAAGAACTGATAAAAATTACTTATATATTTTTTTCATCTGACCGTTTTATAAAGTTTTATTAAGTTTTTTATTTTTTAAATAATTAATTATTTGATGGAAAGTAACCTTCTTAAAGTCTTATACACATTATTTAGTTTTCAATTATTTTTAGGTTATAAGTCTATTAAAAATTATGTTTTGTGGTCAGTTATTTCAAATTATTTAAAAAGAATAATTTATAGTATATTATAAACACATAAGGATAATTACTTATTTAAAAAAAATATTTTTATAATTTTACCATCCACTAATAATCTAAGTTTGTACTTCTTTAAAAATTTATAACTTTATAAAAACTTAGTTGTATTCATTTGTTATTTCTATACATACGTAAACAGCCACAGCCAGGTTGATTTAAACTGTAGAGTATAAACAATTAAATAACTTTAAATTTTTTTATTATAAAGTATTTTATTGCTTTTAAACTACTTTCCAAACAGTAATGTTTAACGATAAAATTTAAATTGTTTTAGGTTTTTGATGAACAATAGTCCAATAGCCTTGGAGTTTAAGCAAATAAATTGACTAAACAAAATATAAAATGTTTTACATTTCAGTTTAATCACTACAATTTTTTTTTTACTTTTAAGACTTTATTTAGATAATGGTTTACAAAAATAACGAGGTTTTTGGTTGTACTGAGTATCACAATAGTTTCTTAAAAAAAATATGTTCTCAATGTCATTTTCAATTTATTTATTTTGATAAGTCTTTCTGTTTCTATAAAAAATGACTAATAATTTTTTTTTGCAAAAAATTTTCCTAAATATAAACAGGCATTACTTAAAAACTACAGTGACAACTTAATGTCTATAATCAATAAATGCAAACTCTGGTTTTATGTAGGTGAGAGTTTCTTCTGTACCAGCTCTCTGTTAATTTATTTGTATATAAAAACCATGTTTTGTAAATTAAACTGACATCAATAAAAAACTGTATTTTGAATAATTTATAAAGTATCAATTTTTTTACATTTCATTGTTGTACAACATAAGGTGTTAAACAAAATTTTACTTAAAGTTCCTTTTTTACAAACTTAGATTTGTTTGAAGATAAGTTGAATTACAAAAAAAAAACAGAGTAAGCAACATTATAAATATTTTGATTATTACAACTTTTTTGTAAAACTTTTTATAAAATTACAGCAGCTAATAACTAGAAAGTTTAAGATAAATTACGAACAAGTTTTAACTTTAGTACAGTTTAAATAAAACAAAAAAGAGTGTGGCTCAAGTTTTATAATACTATACAGTTAGAATATGTTTTTGACTATTTTTTAAAGCACTTTTATTTAAAAATACTTGCTATTTCTTTTAGTGTAAATTATCAGTTTTTAAAGCAATACATAAGCATTAATTTTAGTTTTATGTTTATAAACGCTTTACTTTTTGTAAAGAAATGTTGCGTCAAAGTTTTGTTTTGCTATAGTTTTCCCAGATAATATAATAAATAAAATATTTTAAATACACTATTCTAAATTAAATTTATTAACCTCTACATAACTTTGTTTTACTTTATGAACTTATTGATTAGGTTGAAGTTTTTATTAACACGCTTATTGCGGTTTTATAGTTAACTGTTCCTAATATACATATAATTTATATAACTAATTGCCTTAAATAGTAAAGTAAGTTCAAATTGATAGTTAGATAAGTATGGTATCAGCTAAAAATCATTAAAATTATTTAAATACAAAACTAGTTATAGCTTAAATCATAGAATTTTTAGGGCTTTATTTTATTATAGATAAATTAATCATTTTTTTGCTGTTTTTACAAATTTATTTTGTTTAAAGATGTACTTGAAGTCGCAAAGCCATTACTTGAAGAAGAATACTTGTTGTCTTTTGATGGAAAAACTTTTGATAAAACTTTTGACAAGCTAGTTGACCAAGACTATGATATTAAACTAGGTAAATACTTGGTTATTTTTGATGATATATTATACCAACTTCCAGATCTTAGAATATTTTTGAAGAAACATGATATATGTTTTAAATAATCGAAACGTTTGTAAATTTGAATTTGTTATCTAAACGTAACGTATAAAGTTCTAAAACATAAAAAATGTTTAGTATTATGTCTTGACCAATTATATTAACTTGTTTCAAAACTTGTTACATTTATTTAGATTCTTTTAGTAAAACAAGTTTTGAAGTTTTAGTATTCAAACAGCTATGGTAGCTTGCTTTCTAGTTAAATGGTTTCTTATAATCAATTTATTAACTAGTGGTAAGCAAAACTATCTACAAATACTACAAAAAATATAACATGTTCAATTTTTTAAAGCTTATGTGCTGTATAGAGTAGTAAAAAAGGATGAAAAGGCCCCTTCTTGGCCAGTTTAAACACGTCAGTGGGCAATAAATAGTAAACTAGCAAAAAGGGGTAATTGCGTGTAAACTTGCACATTTTGTTGAGTCTAAGTTAACGAAACCTAAGCTTATGAATCACTTTTTCTTTCTTGATAAAACCTTTGATAAATTATTTTTGTATAAAGAACTTTTTAGTGGTCCAATGAACAGCTTAAATCTTTAGCGTAACATGGTTGATCTTGATTTTTGCAAAAACTTTTAGATACTTGAAGATTAGTTTTTTATTCATAGTGTTGACATTATAAGTTGGTAATTCTTTGAGAGTTGATTAAAAACCGTAATCTTTTTAGCATAAATTAAACTCCAGGCTTATGATAGGCTCCGTAATCTTTTTTTTTTGTTATGTTTATTCATCCATTTTCGATATTCATGCTAACCCAGCAGACTAGTATTAAAACTAGTGTGATTAAAAATTTTTTTTTTGGGTACAGAAACAGTTCATAGTAAAATATTTATTTTTTTTTCTTAAATTTTTAAACTGTATTTTCTGGTTCTTTTTTTAATATGCTTAAAGTCATCTCAATTAGTAAAAACTTTTATTTATTAAAATTAAGTTTATTAATATAGTTTATAATGATATTTGTGATAAAAACAGCTAACAAGCTATAACTGCATTTTAATTTTTTTTCCTATGTTTACGTTTAAATGGGCGGTTTTAATCTTTTGTTAAGTGGGAGATTTAGGCGATAAATTTGAGAAGCTCTTGTACAGCGTCTATACCAACTAACATAGTTACTAAAGGTTTCTCATTTAAACTTTATACACCTTTATATTTATTTAACTTAATAACTTTATATAAATCTGTATAACCAAACAAATATAACTTTGACTGTTTTTATAAAGTTAAAATTTTTAGAGGCTAACAAACTATTAATAAACTGCTAGTAATTCTTAATCATAACAATAGCTAAGGCTTTATAAAGTACTAAACGAATAGAACAAAAGTGAATCATTTGACTAAAAATAGTTTTTCTTTTAACTACTTATTTATGAAATCATTTTTACTTGAAAAAACGTTAAGCATGAACATTTAACAAAAGCGACTGCTTTTTAAGTTTACTAACTCGTCAATCTTCTATAGCGAGTTGTTTACTACATCCTTTTCTAATTAAGAACGCATTAAAATACTTTTCTTATGTTTGTGTACAAATTTAACAAGCTACTAATTACGTTCTGAAACAACTACTTTTTTGATATTTGTTAATATTAGTTTGAAATTTTAGAAAGTTTACAATGCATATTATAGAAAAAACTATACAACTTAATTAGCTTTGTTCTAGTTGGTCGTCAATGCATAATTTTTAAATAACAACACATTTTTAACAACATAGTTAGTACAAAAATTTTATATTTTCATTAGAAACAAATAAAGTACTAGTTAGATAAGCATAATAAAGTTACACAATATATAAGACATTTAAACCAATCAACATTTTAATATAAATGTAGATCGCCTGTGGTTTTGTCAGAAGATTTTATTCGTCGTCACGGAAAATTTAACAGTCTAAGCTAAACTGTAGAAAAAATTATAATGTACGTAAAACAATGTATAAGTTACGGTAAATAATAAAATAAACAATGATAAAAATTTGCAACAAAATAAATTACTTATAAATCAATTTTGTTGAAAGGGAGAATGTTGCGTTTTAGCTAATAATGTGTTCAGTTAGACCTAAGATATATAATTATGTGGTTTTTAAACACAAAAACTGAAAAGTAACTTCCAAAACTAGTAGATTCAGATTTTAAATTTTTTTTATAACTGTATTAATGTGTTAAGAAACACAACATCTGATAATAACACTAATAAATAAAACTTTTAACATTTCTTTTATAACATAAAAAAAGTCAAATTTGCTACTATTTTGTTTTTTTATTACCTCGCTTATATCAAACAAACCGACCTTGTTTACCTAAATGTTAAAATTAAGCTTATTTGAAAAAAAAAAGAAACTTTTAGGCTCAAATTGAAAAATTAAATTGATTTTTACTAAATAACGAAGTTTCAAATACAAAAATTTCAATTAACAGTAAAAATGCGAAACAAAACTTATCTAACTGCCTAACACCAATAATTAAATTACAAGCAACAATAAACACGAACAATCAAAATAAACATTAAATTGACAGAAAAGGGATAACACAGGGATTAAAGTATTAAAAAAAAAATAGAATAAAGCTATATAATGTAATATAGGATTTTTAAAGCAATAAAAACTATTGCTAAGAAGTAATATCAAGAGCAAAAATTTAACTGAAATTTGTAAATACCTGCAAATTTTGTAGCTCAAATAAGTTTCAAAACTTAAAAACATATACAATGTATAAAGAAGTAATCATAATCAAACTTTACAAAACTTAAAAGTTTTAAGAGTAACTTAAGTTAAATAATATATTTTTATTCTCTTTAAATTTTTGAATATTGTAGTTGGTTTATGACTATACCTGAATTTAACTAATAATTGAATTTTTAGTATCATATAAAAAGTTAAACTTTTAAGACAATAAGTACTAATGTAGTTAAGCTTAGTATTAATGATGTCCAAATAAGCTATAGGTTTTATTGGTACATTATTAAAAAGGTACACGAATGTTTACAGAAAACCTTATATTTCGTTTACTTAAACAAATAATTTAAGAAGCTGTACAATTAAGTTTTAAGTAAAAATAACAAATAAAGCCAAACTAAAAGTTATTTTGTTTAATAAAAAATTAATTGGAAATGGATGCATTTAAATTCTATGGTCTATAAACTTGTTTTTTTATAAATGTTTTAAAAGTTAAAGTCTCACAAAGTTTAGTCATCCAAGTATTAAAGAAAAGTTTAAAAAAACAGTTTTGAGTGAAGAATATACGATATATTCAGCAAAAATAGGTAAATGATTACTTTTTTTAAATTTAAGATGTCGGTGATGACACTATAAGTGATGATCAGGAAGCACTAGAAGATTTAAAGCATGAACTAGAAAACGAAATAAGTGGTGAGAAGTTCGCATGTTTATATTTCTTTAAAGTTTCCTTGTACATATAAACTTTTACAAAAATTATAAACAAAAACTATATTTAAAACAAAACTTACAATTATTTTATTACATTTATTTTTTTTAACTGTAGGACTTTGCTATACAACATAAATTACACTTTCTTTAGTTATAAAAATTTATTTGATATTTTTAATGGCATAATTTATCTAAATATCAATTTTTATTTTGTAAACACTAGTAACAAATACTTTTTTTATCTAATTAATTTGAGTTAAAATCCAATGTTTTACTGAAACAAAATTAAACTATAAAATTTTGTAAATTGTTAAAAAAGTTTTTTTTAGCTTAAACAAGCAATTATGGGACTTATTTGATAGCTTTTTTAGTGTTTTAAAAATAAACTGATAATTCATCTTCTAGCACATAGTGTCTTTATCCAGATTTTACAAACTGTGGATCGCGATGTACTTTTAAGCTAATAGCTTTCTTGTTTAAAACATTGCTTAATAGTGTTTCTTGATAAAAATTTACAACTAGGCTTTTGCTTTAATTATTAATGTTTACTAGTGCTTTGTTATTGCATTATTAACTTTTTGAAATAAAATAGCACTTTTTCATTGACTAGTCAATTAATCTTTTTAAATACTGTCCGAGGACTTTTTTATACAGTGTAGCCAACGAGGGACAATTTCTATAAAATTTGTTACTTTTAAAAGTTGAATCTGGATATAAATGAACTAGTTAGTTAACTAAGTGCATATAATTCAAAAATAGCAAAAGTTAGAACTAGTCGGCAATAAAGTTTTTTTTTTGATAAATTATAAGTTGATAACAACCGTTTTTAAACATTAAAACTATAAATATTTTAAATTATCTCAGTTCAAACTTGACCAATATTAAAAAGGCTATGTGATTATGCATAATGTTTTAGACAAAATATAAGTTTTAGTATAAAAAAATTATTAAAAATATACAAATATAATCGGTAGATTGTTTAGTAAACATAGTATAAAACTATGATATATTAAAGAATACAGCTTGTGTCGTTTGAAATAATTTTTTGACGTTGTAAAGAAAATGAAACGTTGTTATTTACAGTTGTACTAAACCTACAACGCCAGTGCTACGGATCAATCTAATATTTCTTATATATAAAAAAAAATAATGTTGCAGATATCAACAAAAAGTTGTCTCCATTCAAGTCGGACATGAGTTTTTCCAGTGCAGAAATGATGGCCAACTTTATATTTTTGTCATTAGGAATCGTTGTTTTACTTTTGCTTTTAATTGTGTTTAAAGCAGGCCGAAGAGTGAGATTATATTATGATTTTTTTATGCTGTAATTAAAATCTTATTTTTTAATTAGCAAACAGTACTTTTTAGAGTTCAGTTTGAAAATATATAAATTACCGTAAAATTACAAAGTTAACAATGCACATAAGTGTTTATACATAGTAGAAAAAATTATATACAACTAATCAAAAATTCTTAATGTGTAGGTAATATTTTGATTTTTTTATGCAGTAGTTTGAACTACTTGAAAAGTATACAGTGCATTTTAGAGTTTAATTAAAAAAGATTAAGCTATATGAACTTCAATCAAAACATCTCAAGCTACTATTCTAACTCAATGTAAACTGCCTAAATTGATTTTTAACAATTTTAATTTATATAACTAGTTAAAACTCTAAATTTTATTAAGAAAATAAAGGTTTATTAAGTTTTTTTTTTACCAAAAAGGTTTTATTTTGTTTTTTGCTTTACTGTCGCATTTTGTTTTAAACGCAGACAACTAGCTATTTTTTAAAAGGTTAAATGTGTCTCTAAACTTGTTTTAGTTTTATGTTATTTTGTAATTAGTTGATAGAAATGGAAAAAAATACAACTAAACATTTAATAATGAATAAACGAAAAATTTAGGGTCTAAGAAGGTTGCGAGTCGGCAGAAACGGACGAAATTGGAACTATGAGCGTGTCCAAAATATTAATCCTAATGAAGATGTAGTTTATGAAAACTAGCTTAGAAACTGTACTACTACATAAGTCAATGCTTTCAGATTCATTTAAAAAACAAAAAGTAGTCTTTTTCATTGACACCATTTTTAAAGAATGTTTTAATAAATTTTTTCTTTCTTTTTCAATATTTTTTTTTGTTTTGTACATAATATATAATATTAATAAGTAGTTTACTTAGAACAACCCAGCTAATTATTTTCATTTTTAATTTTTATTTATACAACTAGTCTTTACTGATTTTCTGTACAGTACTTATTATTGAATACACAATTGTATAACTAAAAATATTTACTAAGGTTTTACCTAAAATTTTACAACTGTTGAGTAAATATATATATAGTTACATTAATTTTTTACAAGTAGTTATTTAGTTCAAAGATTTTTTTTCTTAAAAACCATTTGTGCTAGATATTATAAGTTGTTTATAACTTTTCGAAACATATATTGACCTTTCGTATAAAAATAAAACATCGAAGCTAATTTAAAAGTTTTTAATGATTCTTTTGAAAATAATGGTTTATTTGTAGGTTTTGCTTTGTGGAAACAAAATATTTCTTAACCGATTATAACACAGTGTTGGAAACAAGTATCGTACTTTTTTGGATATAAAATCTTTGACCTTGTTCAAAATGTATAACAAAGTTTAATTTTTAAAAATTAGAACAGTTTAGTAATAGTTTAGGTTGGTTTGAAGTATTAAACATTTTCAGAATATTATTTATAAAAGTTTTGAGTTGTCAAAACTTGTAGTTGTTTGGTGTATTGTTCATTATATAGTAGGTATAATATTAATTTGAAAAAATAACCTGTACTTAATTAAGACAAAACTTTACGAATTTAAAAAACTAAACATTTCTTAGTTTACAAATTGAAACTAAAAATTTTGAAAAATAACAACAAACTAAAAAACTTTAAAAATTTGTATATTTATGTTTGTTTTAGATGTTTTATAAAAGTAAAAAAGCTACGAGCAGGGTGATAAATAGACACTTTAAAATTGTTTATTTTCAAAAAGTCTTTTAAAACACCAGAATGCTTAGTTCCAGTATTGGTCGCAAGTATATAAATATAACTAACCCTTTCTAAGTCATTAACAAAATTCCCTATCTCTAAACGTCTTTATAATATTAAAAGTTAGCGAATGTAGAGTTTTTTATAGTCTACTGTAAATTTTTCGTCTGCTAGAGTTAATTTAGAGTAATTAGTTTAAGTGTTAAACCACACACAAAGTTGATATAATAATTTTTTAAGTAAAAATAAAGTTATACTTAAAGTAAAACAAAAGTTAAAGTTTGATTGCAGTTATAATTAAAGAAAAAATACTTAGTAAGTTATATAGTAAACTAAGAGTTCAACACCTACACTTTAGAGTAAATTGAAATTTTTATTAATTTATTCGATATATAAATAAGTCTCTGTCAAAGTAGTAACATTATCATGATTTATAACAAACCTTTACTAGCAGCATTTATAGTTGTGTGAAAAAACTTAGAAAAGTAAAACTCCTTTTCTTCAAACAGAAAGTTTAACAACAATTTGACTTCTAATACTTGTTAAGCTTTGAAGAAATTTCAAAAGAATTATTAGTCTGTTTTATATTTTATGTGAACTTTACAATAGTTTTTTTGTACTGTCAGCTATTTCACAATCAGAAAAATATTCTAACGAAGTTTTATAAAACAGCTAGTTAGCTTAATACAGTACTATCAAATTAACTAAAAAATAAGTCTATTTTAAGACTATTTAAAACTTTTTACATTAAGAATAAAAATTTTCTACCAAAAACTATCTTTAACTTTTTTTACATGATTTTAAATCGATTTTTTGAACACTCGCTATAATTTCACTAAAATCTAAAAAAAGTAAACTTTTAGAGTATACACATTTAGCTATTTTTAATATTTTCACGAAATATTTTTGGTTGAATTTTTATGTGAATGTAAGTACTTTTATATTTAACCTAATAATAAAACCAAAGCAATTTTTTAAAGTTTTATTTTGTAAAAACTATTCCATACATATATATCGTTTTTAATGAAACAATGAGAAACTAAGCTCATTTAACCTAAGTTTAAATATATTTTAAAAATTTAATACAATAAATTAGAGTGTGGAATTTGCATACCATAAAAAAAGTTACAGACTATAAATTATTTAACAAAAATTAGTGTTACAAAAACTTTCGCAACAAAAAAGTTACAAAACAAGAACAAATTTTATTACGAAAATCAATTAAAGATTGTTTTCACTGTACAAAAAATCGTCTAATACAAATACTTCAAAAATTAGTATACTTTTTTTACTATAAAATACTTCAAAAATAATATTTATATAATACCCATTGCATACAATATTTTTTATAGTTCTCTGTAACTATTAGATTTACAGTTTCATTTCGCTAAAAAGTAATTAATTTACTTAAAGTGATTACTTTTTACTTTGTTGCATATAACTGGTTAAAATAAGGTTTCCAAAATTCAACGACATAATTGCTTACTTTTCGTGTCATTTTAATCGTCCCTAAATAAAACATATTTCTAGCTGAATATTTGAAACGTAATGCTGCATTGCACAATTTTTATATTTATAAACTTTGGTATTATTATTACTTTGACTATATTTTATTACATAAAACATTAAAAACAGTTTTTTTTTATCTACTAAAAAAGAATAGTAAAATTGAATTTCAAATGACTTAAAATAGAAGACGAATCTACTTTTTTTTTCTACACAGTTGTTTTCTGGTTAGACATGAAGAAAGATTTTTTTTTTGAATCCAGTAAATATAGTAACAAAAAGTAAAAAACTAATTAAAGCATATAAAAACAATAAATAAATAAGAAAACCTACCTTAAAATTAAAACTACAATAAAGAAGTTACAGCAGTAAAACATTTTAAATTTGAATAAACTGATACATATATTAGATAAGAAATCCAATCATTTAACATTAAAAAACATTTTCGTTATGAAAATAAAAAAAGTGTTATTTTTACTCAGTTATTTATTATTAAGATGTTTAAGTGCATTTTTCAGAAAATTCTATAAATTTAGTTTAGCTAATGAAATAACTAACGATCAGTCAACCTTTATTTTAATATCATCAATGAAATTTAAAAATGCACATTTACTAAAGACCTCTTCCATTTTACCCACTTCCTGTTTATTGCCCGCTAAGATTTTGAAATTTCAAAACTTTGGAAACTTTATGTTAGACTAGAAACGTAACTTTTCGTGACTATTTCTGCCTGATGAGTCCAAATTAGGACAATATTTGTCTTATATTGTCTCAGAAACTGTTTTTGTTTGTCGGTGCACTCTACAAAAGGGTTTCCCAACTTTTTTTTTAATAATTGCCAACGTGGCAGAAATTTACAAAATAATCGACTTTTTTTAATATCGCTCTGTAATAGTTAGTTACCCATTCACTTTTTTGCCTTCGTACTAGTTATTAACCCAACTAATATCGCTAACTTTAGTAAACTCTGGTCTAGTGCTTACTATAAAATTCAAACGTAAAGATATTAGATTCAATAAAATAGATAGGTAAGTATCATAACCGACTGTATATTGTAAATAATTAAAGTTCTTTCTTTTTATTTCATTCAATAAGGTTTTTGACTATAATGTTTTTAGATACTCTTTGTTTTTTTAAGTTAATATATCAATAAAAACTTTATAATAGCTAGGTTTCAAGATTAAAAAAAGACTACTGTTTTATATCCAAATTTTTCTAATAAGTTTAATTACCTTTAACTATTGTCAGAATACTTTTTTACAAGCCACATCTTTTTTAAAAATTAGTACACACTAAAACTTTTTTATATATCTTATTTGAAATAAGTTAGTAATCATAATCTTATTTTAACAGCACATTTTGTAAGTAGTTAACAAAATTTTATTGCAAACATATAACTTAGTAAAACACTCAATTGTATACAATTAAAGAACTTATTTTAATAATGTCAATATGTTATAGTCAAATACATTTATACAATTAACTATAGTTTTTAAATAGTAATAGTTAAAATTAAACTGTAGAACTTTCGGAAATAACACTTAATTAGCTTAAATACTTCAGATTTAAAGCCAGTTTATATAAAGTAAGAAAGCTTAATAAACACAACTTAATTTTATTTTTCTATACAAACTGAACATTAAACTTATTTATTTAGATTTTTTCAAAAAGTTTTATTTTTAAGTTTTGAACCAAAAAAGTAAAAGTAATTCTTTTTTTAGTATTTTTTAACAAGGTTCCTAACGAAGTATTTGGAACAAAACCACACAAAAAGACTCAAAACTTTTAAACTTTTAGGTAAACAGCAAACAAAATTATGCTACTTTAAACATTATTTTAAAATTTTCTAAGCTGTCTTTGCTAATTAAGAAACTAGTTGTTATAACAAACGACGCTTTCCGTTAACGATTTTGCTAATCACCCGAACCATCATTATAAGTTAATTTAGGTATTTTTCTGAGTTGCTTTCCTCTGCGCATTCAGACCACCCATTCAATAGTTTAGTTTAAAAGTACAAACTAATTAAAACTAAAAAAAAAAGTCGTTAAGTAAAGTGATTTTTAGTTGGCGGCAAATTTTGAAATCAGTTTAAAAATGGTTGTAAACACATCAATGGTTTTGTTTTGAGAAAAAAGATAAAATCGCTTCCAAAAAATAAATTTACTAGCTTACTTAAATTTTAAAAAAGGAGTCATTTTTCGTTTTTCTTAACATAAGTGAACAAAATCTTTCTTTCTTTTTTATTTTTTGAGAGTTTAAACTTTTTTTTTCTAAAGAAACTAAAAATATCAACCTTAACTATTTGTTATATAAGCTTGATACCTAAAAGCTAACGAGTTTAAAAGGTAGATAGTTTTTAGAAGAATGTCTTTTTTTTAAGGATCTAGGATAGAATATGTTTAACTAATATTTCACGTAAACTTCTAGCGCATAAATTTTCAACATGTTAAAGCAAAATACTTAAAATTAATATAAAACAAACTAGTCTTTGTTGTCTAAATTTAAGTTTGACCTCTGTTTGCCATTATTCTTTTGATAAATACAATGAAAATTTTCATCGTTTTATATTAGATATATCTAAAAAAAAGTTGCTTGCATATAGATTTTTAAGATACTGCTTTATATTCGTCTTAAAGTATTGATGGCTTTCATAATAAAAAATTCATGATATAAATATAGAAGTGCATTAGCTTAAAAAACAATTTAAATCCTTTTAAACTAATTAATTTACGGGGCTAGGTTACTAATACCAGAATAATTTAAATTTATAACTAAAAATGTAATCATAGTACAATAGACCTATATTTCTTAAATATGCACACGTTGACAGCAGTTTTTATGGCCTTTTTTACTGTTCCAAGTTATCTCTTTAAATTCAAATAGTTTTCAAGTTTTTTTGGTATAATATATTTCTTGAAAGTTATGATGACTATGAAGTAAAAAAAACTTACAACTAAGATAAACGGACTATGGCTTGCATTACTTTAATCTACATGTTTGTAATGAAATATTGTATGCAGAACGAATTTAGCTATCAGTATGTACAGCACAGGTTTCTTTTCGCCCTCGCCTGCATTTTAAAGTTTTAGTTTAAAAAAATACTAAGTGAACAAATTAGCTGGAAAGGAAGTTAACAACCAAGCTGAACAGTTATTAAAGAGAACAGAAAAACATAAACTTTATTGAATAAAAAACCGAAGTTAAACTTTAGTTCTAATAGTCACCTTTTTAGTTCTTTTCTTGGACTTTCAATTTCTTAACAAAATCATTTATTAATTTTGTATTTGTTTTAAGTAACATAGTTATTCAATGTAACAGTCGAGTATATTTTTTTAACTTGAAAAAATTATGTTTAATTAATTTAAAAATGATTTTATTTCGTACAAAAAATTGTACAAAAAAAAAGTTTAGTTTAAATCAATTAATTTTTAAAAATTAATACTTTATTATATACTAGCTTAACAAAATATGTATAAAACAACTAAACTTAGCCTAGTACAGTTTTTAGAATGTTATAACATTTTCATTTGTTTTGCAATGTAAAGACACTATAAGGCGTTTTTTTATAAATCAACGTGTACAAAACTTAAGTTTCACTCTTGGTGAAATGTTATTTGAAAACTTCTTTATGTTATTTTATCAAATACTTTTTTCTCCCTCATTTTCGTTAAAAGAAGTAGGCCTTTTGTTGAAGGGATAAAGTATAGTGAAATATTAAATTTTCACTGAAAATGTAAGTTTTTTAATAATAACAGTGTGTGTAACATACAGTAGTAACTTATCTAATATTTACAAGTAGTTTAGTTTTCATCCCAATTACCTAGGCGTTGTTTTAGTTTAAAGTAATTTTAAAAATTTAACATTGCCTGAATATATTTATGAAAAAAAATATAATATAAAGTGGTATAATATAAAATAAACTCACAATATATAATTTAAAAAGTTTTTATTAATACTTTAGTTCTATGATAAATCTATAACATAAGTATTGCTTAGTAAAGTTTTTCAAATTTTGCTAAATAATAAATCAAAAATTATTCTTCATAATAACATACATAACTTATTATTAAATAAAATTTATACACAGATTATTTTAAGTAGATTATAAAAAATTTAGCTATAAACAAATTACCATAAAGCTATACTAGTTATTCTCTAGCACAATCTTTTTTTAAATTAGTTAAATTAGTTGTTTAAGATAAAATACATTATAACTGCTTTTTAACTGAAAATTTATAACAGTTTAAGTAGCTTGAAATTATTTGTTACTATTTTTTGTACGAAATGAAATTATTTCTTAAGTTTTTTAACTACTTTTTTCTTCAAGTTTAAATGAAATATACGCAACTGATACTATAAATAATTATTTTGCATATAATTAGAATAAAAGATTATGACATAAGTTTTTAGATTGTTTAGCATTAATGTTTTACTTAAACTAAAAATTTTTCATAAAATATATCGATGTTGTTGGTATTAAAAGTATTCAAATTATTAACTTAAATATGTAATTTAGTTCATTTGAAACTTTATTTAGACTGCTTTGTTGTTTTGTCAATATTCTTTAGTGCAATGTTTATTTTTGTTAAAAGATAATGATATCTTTTACATGATGGTATCAACATTTTACATTTATAAACAATTATAACTGTTTCTTATATGTTTAATAAAGACTATTAACTAAACATTTTTTAAGTAGACTTGAATAACTTATTTTGTGCACATTAGATTTAATATAAACTTAGTTTGAGTTTTTATCAGATAAAAAACTTAGTTTCAAATACACACAGTTGATAAAACTAGTATAAACTAAACTTAAGCTACTAGTTACAGCTAACATGGTAAAATTATGAATCAATCTTAATAAAATAATGCACTATATATAAAAGTATTATGATCTTTTTTTATTAAATTTTGTAGCTAATCTAGTATGTGCTTACTTTTATCTATTTTACAAAAGTAAAAATTTTATAAAATAAAATATGTTTGAGTACGGATTACATCAGAAATATCATTAAAAATAATACTTAAAACATAAAAGATATACTTCATATTCCTTATAGCAGCATATATAACCAGCTAGTTTGGTTTAACAGAATTTTTTTTTCACAAAGGTTAAAACTTGAAAACGATAAATATGTTTATTAAAACTTAAATGTAAACATAAGGTTGTTCCTTCTACGTATGTTTGCTCATGAGCGAAAGTCAACTCTCGACTTACGAGAGCATTCTACTTCACAACAGAAAAAAAGTATTACAAAGCAATAAGAAAATCAATTTCATTCTAAATGTGTGTAATTTGAACAGCGTTTTTATTGAAATTGATGAGTATACATGCTAAAGTTTATTTTTGAAGCAGATCAAAACAAAAAGTAAAAAAACTGTTACTTTGTTGAGGTTAAAGTTTTTTTTAAAGAGTTTTTTTTTTTTCTTTAGTCTGTTTGACTTTTAGTTGTTGTTTAATTACAATTTAAAATAATGACTTTTTTGTTCAATTGCAGTGTAAAATTATCTATAAAAAAATAAAATGTTAGGATTTTTATTATGATTTTTTATTAACAAAAATATATTAACTACACAAATTGTTTCGTTCATTAATAGCTCAAAGTATAGATTTTTAAACACAATAATAGGAATACAATCTAACTTAACATGATTCTGTTTAAATCCAATAGAAATTTTACAGTATTGTTTCTTTAACAATAAATTACTTTATTTATTTGAAAACAAGTTAAGCAAGTCTTTTTTTTTTTTGCAAAACTTATATGCAAATTAGCTTGACCTTTGCATTTCACTGAATGCTGCAGAACAAAAAATAATAAAAATTGAAACTGATTTAGATGTTTGAAAAAAATTAAGTTTTTATACACTTTAGTACTACATCATTGTTTAACTATATTTTTTGAGTTAGTACTTAAGTTTGAAGTTGTATTTAAAAGCAAATGTTAAAAAACTTCTTAGTACTCACCGTTTAAAGCTTTATCACCTGTTTAAAACTGAAACGAATTATTATTCTACATTTTATATATTTTTTATACGTAAAATTTAATCTTTCAACAAAACCGTTTCAAAGAATATCAATAGATATATAGATAACTAACATTCGTTTTTAATAAAAGTATACCATCTACATGTGAACTTTTTTTAAAATGTTTTTTTAGCTATTTTTAAACTTAAGTAAACGAAAAAATGGTGAAATATATAAAGTATAAGAATTATACTTCATTTGAATTTAAACTAAGGGTGAGATTTTAATTATTTAATTGAAAAAACCTAACTTATTTATGTTTGCCAAATTTGGTAGTTTTAAAGATACAGATAAAAAATTTATGAATTAAAAAGATATTCAAAAATTTTAACATTTAAATTGAAATTGTATTGTATACAGGTAATTTCATTCAAATATGCTTGTTTTTTTTTAAACACTTCTTTAAACAAAAGGTTTTAAGTTTTTTAATTTTTGTGTTCAAAAAAAAAACTAGTCATACTTAGTTCTATAAGCTATATTGGAAGCATTTACTCTTAATGAGCTTTTATAAAAAGCTGAGTTGTTAGAAAATTTTAGTGAACGATTTAAAAACCAACGGAATGCAAACATTAAAAAGTAATTTGCATATAGTTTACAACTAGGTGTTTCAACATTCTTCTATTCTTCTGTTGAAAAATCGCCCTATTTTTGGTTACACCTAACTACAACCATAAAGAGGCTGATGTTATTAGAAAAGCTTAGATTTTTTATCTATAACAATTATAATCAATTTTAAGTTATAACATTTTCCTTTTTGTTGTTTTTAGTTTTAGTGATCATAAATCTGTTACAGCTAAAAGTCGCAAAGAGATACAATACTACTAAGGTTAATGTTTACCATAAACTCAAAAAAGCTTGCAACAAACATTTTTTCGAAGCAGAGAAGTTTGAAAAGCTCTCAATTCCCAAGCCTATTATGTGTTTTGAAGTGAAATAAAAAATCTAGGTATATATATGTATACATTTTTTAGTATTCACTAATAAGTTTTTGGTGATAAACTTTTGAACTTTTTTTGAACTAAGATGTTAAATAAAACTATCACTCTTCTGCTTATTTCATTTTCAAATATGTCAATATTTCGATGTCACGAGTTATTATACATCAAATCTTTGTTTTTAACATATACTTACGAACTTCCTTATCAAAATTCATGAAAAAATTTATGACGAAAGTAAAGTTTCAATTAGTCTTTCAGGTTATTTAGTAGCATAGAAACCGTCTAATTAGTTTGTATATTTTTTTATTTTAAAAATATAAAAAGTTTTTATTTTCTAACACTAATTTAAATTCCAAACTATAATCTGCAACAGCATAAAGTAGTTTTAGTCGTTTTACAAAAAAAACCTTGTGATCTGTTTTATAAAATCTGTACAAATGATTTTGTTTTATAGTTGTATAATTTTATTTAAGTAACACTTTCTTAAAATTGAAAAGCACAATTCAAAAAATATTCAAGTAAGTTTTTTGGTTTATTGTTTCAAAAACCTACTTGTTTTTGTTATTATTTTTATATTAAGATTATTAACAACAATTTCAGATTTTATAATTTTTAATAACAAAAAAAACTACTTGTAAATCATTTCAATTTTTCTTTTATGTTCAATGCTTTTAAAAAATGTTTATTTCAAATTAATGTGGTCATTTTATAAAAACTTTAAAAACTTGCAACTAAAAACAGTTTCTTATTCTAAGGAAATACCTATCAAAATCCTTTTTGCATTGTTGAAGCATTTTGATAGCTACCTCCTAAGAATTTGCAAACGAAAATCATCAGTTGTTGCAATAACTTTACAAAAATCATATTTTACAACCTTAAAATAGACCTTTTAATAAAATATTTAGTTTTAACACTTTAAGCTTTTTATATGCAATTTTTTAAAACCTTACAAACTTTTTATTTTATATTATAACTTTGCATGTGTAAAATCAATAAAGAACACAAAAACAAGTTATACCATTCAACACTAAGTCTGCAAACTTTTTTTTGTGTCTTAAAAATTGTTTGTTTAAAAAACCATTAGAACACATTCATGTTTTTCATCTATTATTTTGTCACTGAATTTGTACATTATTAATATAAATAATACTCAATTTTTATTTAGTTCTTTTAGAGTTTAATTTTCAATTAAGTGGTTATTTAATAATTCAATGTTTTTTTCTAGTTGTCCTACAATTTAAATTCAAACCAAAAGAGACCCTTTGAAACTTATTAGTACTAAATGATTAGTTTTTGTTTTCTTATTAACTAATACTGCTTATTTTTTTGTAGTTACGACTTCATAAACTAATTTTTCTGAACCATAAGCTGTAACAAATTATTTAATAAAGTTTAAAGTTGGAATCTAGAAGACTAATGTTTAAAACAATTATATTTAACTAAATTTAATCTATAGCATAACAAAAACCAAAAAAAGTAGGTAAAATTTTATTTTATGTACTTAATAAGTTTAACATGTTGAAATATCTAGTATTATTTATTTTGTTTTTCCTTTAAGACTACATGCTAGTTTTTTGATAAATTTATCTAAAATTTGACTGATGTTTATGTTTCTAAAATAACAGTACTTTTGCATAGAATTTTGATAAAAGTTTTTTTTTGTAAATTTAAAATGTTATAACATTCAAAATAGTAGAATTTTTGTTATTTTAAAATTTGTACGACTTAAAAAAAACTGAAATGAGTATTTTTGAGAAAATCTTTTAAATAGAAATCATTACAACATAATGCATATAGGACATGTTTTCAATAAGTTTATCGATAAGATAGCTTACTTTCCTATTTATTAAAAAAAAAGGTTAATATATTTACCTTCGCTAAAAAAATTGTTATATTTTAGATGCAACGTAAAGTATTACACATTTATGGCTAAAAATTTGAATTAACTTAACTTATAGAAATAAATTGACTGTTAAAAGCATAATATAGGAACTTTTAAGTCAAAGTTGTTCTTTTCTGAATTCTAGAACTCTCAATTGCTGATCAATCACTTTGCGTTACACTTTTTTATTGTTTCGGGTAAAACCACACGATATAAATGTTAGATACTTGTTTTAAAAGTAGTGATTTATTCTAATTATTAAATCATAGTTTTAAATTTTAAGTGCTCGAAATAAATTAAATGGAACTTTTAGTATTAATCAGATTTTTTAACAAAGTGATCGTTCATTTGTTTAAGAATATAAAATTACGTTAACTAATTAAGAAAATAAAATGTATCTTGATAGCAGTTGTAATCAAAATCGACACTGCTTGGATAAAATTTTTGCAACAAGTTATTTACTAAACATAAATTAAATTAAAGTTTTTTTTTTTTAAAGCGTGTGCTCTATATTTTTACTGTGTAATTATATTATTATGAAGTGTTAAAAAACAGAAATGTTGACTTAATTTTTTTTACCCATATTTTATTATATAAAAGCATTTAACTTTGATTGTTTAGGTTGTAAAACACTTAAGTTTAAAAAGTTTTAATGAAAAATTTTATTTAAAAAAGCAATACTACTGAGTTTCCAGTTTTATTAACCTATTTGGTATGCGTGAGCACATTAGAGACAATTTATAACAAATATTTTTTTAAACTTTTATAGTACCTTAACAAAACTTAAAAACATTTAACAGTTAAGCTTTTAAAGGTTGAAAGGTAATCGATCTTTGAAATTAACATTTTATTTTTATCGACACACATTATACATGTTTAACAATTAATTTATGCATATTTTTATTTCATAAAAACTGACAAACACAAAAAATTGGAAAATTTATAACAATAGTTGTTTGTGGTGGTTTGTAATGTTACTTAAATTTTTTTTAAAACCGTTGTTTGTTTTTTTATAGTATTCTTTTATAAGAATACTTATACTTAATATGTGTACAGTGCTTTTTGCAACTCATTAGAAAAAAAACTATCAGTCAACTTATTGTTTACATTTTACAGATTTAAATTGTAAAGTTGCAAAATTTTTAAGCTGATCTCTATCATTGTTTAGTTTAGCACTAAAAATTTAACGTGTTCTTTAAAATAAGCTTCATTAAACAATTTACTTTTTGTTTAGAAATTTTCTCAGGTGTTTACAATCAGCTGTTTTCAAAACAAACTGATAAACTAGGAGTTATTTGTTTTTATATAGCATTACCATAAAACTCTGGTGCTGTTACTTAAACCACTCCTGTTGGAATGGGAATAAAAATAACTTTTACTGCTTTATTTTGATATTGTTTGCACTTCTAAAAGATAATCCGGTACATTAAAACAAAACCTTTTTTGTATAAAATAAAAAATGACATGTAATTTGCACTTTTATTGCCCTGGCTTTTTCTCATGGCCGTTAAAATCAATTCAGGTAGCTTCTAAAACTGAAAGATCAAGTATAAAACAAGCTTATAAACATGGTAAATTTGCAAAAAATATAAGAAAACAAATTAAAAAAAGTGCTTTATTTAGTATAAGTTTTAAGAATCATTTTCAGCCAAGTATTATTTAGTCATACAACAAAAACTTTGTTAAAAACTTTAAAACAAAACTTTTACTTATTCCAAAGATTTATATGCTTATGTCTATCTTTTAAAAAGTCATAATTTTTGTTATTATAGTTATTACCTCGCCGAATTTTTTTCAAGGAAATTATGTTTAAATTATACCATTTTTCTAAACATGTTTTAATTATAAACGACAGCATTACACATTTTATATACACAAAATAAAAAGTTTATTTTTTAAAGCTGATAGTATCCTACTTGACTAAAAATAAGTAAAAAAGTCATAATTTTCAATTTTATAAAGTTTTTGACCCTTTATTTGGTATACTTTTATATACAAAATATATATTCCAACCAAAAATTGAGTTAAATTTTTGAATATTTAAACTTATTTTAAACTTTAAGACTTTAACTTCTAATATTTAAAAACTATTTTATAGCTCGAAATTGTGTTTTAACCTCAATAAACTAAACTATAATTTAAAATTTAATCTATAGCCTTTTTTAATCAAAAACTGATAACAATTTTTAACATTAAATTTGAATAGCTATCATTATTTTTGATTCAAAAAAAGGTAGTAAGAGTAATAAAAATATACTTTAAAGGTTTTACGTATCTAAAATGTTGTAAAACATTTTAAAACGCTAAAAGTAACTTATTTTATTAGAAAACATGATATTGAAAATATGAGTGATGTAAAAACAAGTATTACCATAATTTAATAAAGAGTTTAGTCATTTTATAAGGTAGCAAAAACAACATTACGTTTCATTTTTAATTTTTTAATGTTTGTTTTATAAAACTTTAAGATAGGTTTAGATAATAAAAATACATGAGTATATTAAACATATAAAAAGTATTAAGTATCATGAACTATTCTATTCAGAACATTTTTATTTGTGAAATTGATTTTTTTAAGATCTTCAGATAAAAAAGCTATTATTAACATATAAAATCAATATGTTTTATGATAATAAAATTAGTTGCTATTATGGGAATCTTTAGAATTTAGACTGTTTTTATACAAACATACTTATTGAAAATCATAATGCAACTGTTTTTAAACTTTTTACAAATATTGGTTTTCAAAACAATAGTATGCTTAGTTGAATAAATGCTTAGTTGAAAATGTGGTATATAAAGCGACAATCAAATCGGAAAACGAAACAAAAAACTATTTAGGCTCAACGGGTGGAACTTTTAAAAAAAGATGGTACAACCATATTAGTGACTTTAAAAACTATAAAGAGAACGGAACAGAATTATCGAAGTATATATGGAAGCTTAAAAATAAGAACATTGAATACAAAATAGATTGGGAAATTATCCACCACATTGGCAAAGCAAAAAACCCACAAAGCATTTGCAGTACTTGCATATTAGAAAAGGTCGCGATCGCTAAAGCAGACAGAAGGGATAATCTAAACAAACGGTACGAACTCTTTTATTCCTGCCCGCACTTCCGAAAACTCCACTTCAAAACTTAAATTACTCGTAATACAGGTTTTATGCATGCTTTTTAATTTTTGTAACTATAATTTTCTTAAAGTTAATTTTTTTTTTTTATTATCTAAATTATTCAAGCAAAATTTTCAAATTTTGGTAACTATTACAAGCACAAAACTATTTAAATTTACAATATTCAAGTCACAATAAAATTTAGCTTGATTAAAATGCATCTTAACTTAAGCCCACTTATTATTATTAACCTTATTCTTATTTATTTGTGTTGTTCTTTGATTTTTAAATTTAACTAGAATTTAAACTTTGCCAAAAATTCAAACTTAGTACCATAATTTAACTTGTTTTGTTTTAAGGTAAAAATTTGTTTTAACTGTAAGCTTTCATATAAAGCATTTGAGCGGGAATTTTAATTTTAATAACGATTAAAAGCACAAGATTGTTCAAATTTTCAATAATTACGCCACAATTAAAATAAGCTACATCAATTTCAATTAAATTTTAAGCTCATTTCATTAACTACACTTTTGCTTAAGCAATGTTTAGTCTGTAAATTATCTAGAAGAAAAAAGAAAGCTACATACAGCTTTGATTATTATCATTATTGTTGTTATATTGATTTTAAAACTTAGCTAAAAATTTAAACTTCTACTAAAACTCAGTCTTAATATTAAAATTTGATTTGTTTAGTTTCTTAAGTAAAAATTTTCAGTAATAATTTGTTTTTATTTTAATTTAATTGTTTAAATGCTATTTTCCATGACTGTCACATATCTTTTTTTAGATTTATTTAAGCACTGACGAGGTCTTTGACCGAAACTTAGTTTGCAAAATAAATTTTTGAAAGAATAAATATAATACAATAGTATGCTGTTTATTTTGGTTTGAATTTATAGTTTACTAAACTATAACGACATTTAAAAGAAATTTTATTGTTTTTAAAAGTAATGAAATGTTTATCTATTATTTTGTTGACTTATGAACTAATTTAAAATTAAGATTGTTTCAGCTGTTTTTGTTTTAGTGATTAAAGAAAAGTATCATCTCTGGTTTTACTTTGTTTATAATAAATAAATAGTTTAGAAACAAATTAGGTGTTTGAAATATTCTTGTCAAAATAATTCCGAGGTAGCTGTAATAAATATTTGCAAACATTTAAGGTTGGAAATTTTATTTTGTTACCTTATTTTATATACATTTTTTTGAAGGGAGTTAAACTATTCACTATCAAGAGTTGGAAAATCGTTAGAAAGATAGATAAAAGTTTTTGTTTTATTCGAACACCATTTTTTATATTTTTTAGTGAAACTCTTAGTTTTTTCTTCTCTTCGTTAGACAGTAAACTTAAGCTATGTTATTTCATTTTAGTACGTAAATCTTAAAAGTCTGCTTAAATACTTTTTTAAAACTATAGTAAACTTTCTTTTGAGGTTTTTCGTATAAGATTGTGATATATGATTAAACTAACAGTACACTTATTATTTTTAAACTGTAGAAAGTAAAAACTAGAATATACAAATATACGTTTTGTTAAGACAAAAGATGTATGACATTGATTATAGCATTAAGTTGTTTAAATCTTCTAAAAAACAGTTTTTTCAAACCTGTAAAATTAGATTATTCAAAATCCTATAAACAAGGATTGTTTAAAAAAATAATTCTAGTCAAAGAATTTCTTCTGTAAGGTTACAAAAACATAAAATTTATTAAAGTTCAATAACACCAGCTTCAGAAAAAAATAACATTTTAATGCTATAAACGAAAGAAAACAGACAAAACAAAATTTGTACTTAAAATTATATAAAGCATCGTAAAAAAGTTCAATATAACAACTTATTTTTTTTTAATTAACAGCAGTTAAGTTCAAACATCAATAGCAAGATTTATATTTCATTTTAATGTTATGTTTAATTATTTTACTAAACTAGTTAGTAGAGTTTTTTTCTAAATGTATTCAAAGAAATGTTTTGTATTACAAATTAAAACTTCAAAATTTGCATAAACTATCACAATTTTACAAAAACACACATTAAATTATGCGTCTGGTCAACATGTCTACAGACGAAACTATTTACTTAAATTACGTGAAATCAGATCATTTTTAATATTATTTTAAGCAATAAAAAGCAAAAACTACTTCATTTATGAAGTTTAACACCTAATAGAAGTTAATGAACTTAGCCTAAGTTTAACGTGGAAATGTAAAAAAAAGATCCTTATAAAAAAGCTCCTATTTAGATCAAATATGATTACTATAACATTTTTTTGTTTTATAACTCTCAGGTTATTAGGTAGCTATGTTTAAGTTTATGTATATTTTATAAATTAAGCTTCTTATATTCCAAACTAATTTGATTCCTCTTCATTCTGCAACTAAGCCATTATCTTTCAATAAAAAAGAATTGGTCCTTAAACAGTTAAAAAAAAAACTATAATGCAAATTAAAAGACTACACTAAACCAACTTAAATTGATCTTATTACTAACCAAGTTAAAACTTTTAAATAAGCTTACATATATGCCTATTTTAAGGTTTATTAGATTAAGTTATATGTTAACAAAAAACCTTTGAATTATTCAAACATTCTTTTTGTATTACATTATCTATTCGGTTCTTCATAATTTAAAAGATTCTAAATAAAAAATTAAGTTATTAGAGGTAAAAGGTAAATTGTTCCATTTCATAAACTGAATTCTATACAAACTAATTAATTGTTTAGTTAGTCCCAAAGTTAGGTATACCCAAACAATTGTTTAACGAAGATAATGAACACTTCAACAAAACTAAGATCAACAGATTAAAAAAGTATATATTAAGTATTAAATTTGTTTGTCAATCGAAAAATATTTCAATGAAATTTAATTTACCTTATACAAGTTTCTGTGTCCGATTCTTAACACTTTATGTATGTTTATTGAAAAAAATATTGGTTTTCAATCTGACCTGTTAAGCACAACTTTTAGAAATTTTGGTTTGATCTGTATAAAAATTTTTTTAGACTGCAAAACAAACTACCTTAACTTAAGTATGCATATTTCTGATTAATTATTTTTTTATTGCGCATGAACATTTTTGCTTTTTTATTCTGCTGATTTTATAATTGTTAATGAAACATACTTTGTTTTCAAAATATACCGAAAATTTTACTATCGAACAAACTATGACGAAAATACTGCGGCTTTGAAAATTTTACAGAATCTAGTTCAATTCGCTTTTTATGACAGGTACCGATCTATGCTGTATATTAAACTGAATAAACTTAACTTAAAGGTGTTCGACTTTATAACCGACAGTTTCTTTGTGAACCAGGTCTTAGGACCAAATATTTTGAGCGTGTTTTTTTTGTCTTTTAATAAACTATAATAATAACAAGGTGTACTAAACAAACTGCGGCCCACCAAGTAATTTTTTTGCTAAAAAACTACTAATACACACGAAGAATGTTTAAATACTTTTTACTAAAAAACTTTAAAAATACAGTTTTATGCTTTTTTGTAAACTTTAATTACACATTTTCTCTAATTTTTTTTTTTCATTTTAAAATAAAACTTTTTCAAAAGTACTTATGCTGGTGGAGCTTTTTTTTTAATTTAAATCTGACCCGCAAAAAAAATCTTGAGTTACTGTGTTTTCTTAAAATCTTGAGTTGCTTTAACCGCTGTGAATACTATTTTTAATAAAGTACTCGATGTTTAGTCACTAAGTAAATCACATAAACTAAACTATAAATATCTTTAAAAGGAATTGAATCCATAAAAAACTCGTTATTTTTTTTGAAAATTTGTTTTTCATTAGATTACGATACAAATATTAAAAAGATGTTTTATAAATAAAGAATTTTGTTTTAAAAATAATTGTTTATCTTATAGATATTGTAGAAAATTAAAACAAAATGTTTGAAAATTTTTATATCATTAGCTAAATATGTACCGATTAAAGTATTAAGTATTGAGATATAAGTGAAAAAAACTTTATTTACGTTCAAGGATGGTTTCAAAGTATGTCAGTTTTATTTTTATTAATAAAGTTTATGAAAAACTAACAAACAAAACTAGATCAGTTTACATAAAACTGCTGCAAAAATAAAAATGTATCTTATAGATACTGTAGAAAATTAAGTTGAACAAAATGTTTGAAAACTTTTATCTCATTAGCTGAATATGTACCGATTAAAGTATTAGGTATTGAGATATAAGTAAAAAAAACTTTATTTACGTTCAAGGATGGTTTCAAAGTTTGTCAGTTTTATTTTTTATTGATTAAGTTTATGAAAAACTAACAAACAAAATTAGATCAGTTTACATAAAACTGCTTCAAAAATAAAAAAGTATCTTATCTACCAATTAATATAGTTTTGAGCAACCTACTTCCCACGGTATTGGTCCGACCTGTTAAGTAAAAATACCATCCTGACCCGGCGACGAACATTTTAGCTTAAAAACTACTTGTAGAAAAAAAATGAACTGATTTGCAGTATGCACAATAATACTTTTAATAATTAACTTAACACAATTATGATTTTAAAGTTTTTTTTATTGAGCAACTTTTTAATATTATAACACAAGTGAGTATTTTTTTTACTAATTAAACTAAGTTTTAGAAAACTAATTTGGTACATCATTAAGTGTATCTTGAGTCACTATTTTTTAGCTTTTAATAACATGCTCTTTATGACTATAATTTTATCGTACAAGAATTTAGTTTGTACGAAACTAAAGTTACTAAGAATAGTTTTGATTGTTGTCATACTAACTTTAAAATTTTGCTCACAATAGCCTTCTTTTTTTGTTATTATATATTCTATGAAAATGAATTATACCTAAAAAAATTATGACAACGAGTTTTTGATACTTTAGGCAGATGTATTACTCTAATACTTAAATATAGTTTTTAATTTTTAATGCTGTTACGTGTTGTGTTTAGTTTTTATTAGTTTTATGTTTTTGTTTTTATTTTTACGTTTAAGTTTTATAAACTTAAAATAAAAAAGTTAGCTCAAAACAATTCAAACAAATAAGTGGTGTTTATCTTGATGACCGA
This sequence comes from Thalia democratica, assembly GCF_965202585.1. NCBI lineage: Eukaryota > Metazoa > Chordata > Thaliacea > Salpida > Salpidae > Thalia > Thalia democratica. The sequence goes on along the minus strand of NC_139173.1, from coordinate 19,322,091 downwards.
CAAATGTTTTATACACTTAGTCCATCAACCATATTCTTAAGCGTTGATTTCACTTTTGTGTTTAATAAAATGCTTAGTCAATTTTAATCTAAAATTATTTAGTTACAACAATTTAACTTAAAGCTGTTTCATCAGTACTTTCTAAACTAATCAAGAACGTGGGTTAATAAGTTTATACAAGCTTAAATTAAAAGACTTTGTTGTTATTCTCTGTAAATTCATATAATACTTCATATAATTCATTAGCCTTCATCATGATAATATAAAATATTGTCTAAGTCCAGTAACCTGCCACCTAGGTACGAACTGCCGGTATGGTACAAACTTTTAAGCCGAAAAACACGGTGTAAAAAATGCAACTTCTTTTTACTTTTAATTTATGAAACAAACCTAAGTTTATTTAAATATTATATTTTAAAATAGATAAATTGCATTTAATTTAAGTCAATTAAAACTACAAGAACAGAAAGTTACAAACTCATCAAATTTAACCTTTAAAACAAAAATACTAAAGTTTAATTATTTTACAAAAACAACGAACAGTGCAATTTGAATTTGCATATCTAATGATTAAAACATAGGAATTAAAAAAGAATACTAAAAAAATCATAAAAATTAAGATAAATAAAAATAATGAACACTCAAATTGACACTTACAAACATAAACTTAAAAGTGGATAAAAAAGCGATATTAACAACATAGAGAACAATGCAATTGTAACTTAAACAGAAATAAATCTTTTGAAAACAAGTCTGTTAGTGTAGCACTGTAGCTTGTCGTTTAGGTATAGCAGTCAATTTTTGTTTATCGGTATTTATTTTTTAAATGTTTTTAAAGTTTTTAAAAGTTAGTTGTAGCTTTCCATAGTTCTTACCAGCACCTAATTACGTTTCTGCTGAAGAACGCTATATTTTTAGAAAAGCAGACTTTGTGTAACTTTTATTATTAGTATTGGTAGCCTGTAAACTTTAGTTATATATACAAAAATTCATTGTCTCATCCTCATCTGACATAACATTCTTTTCCTAGCAAATAATCATAAACTTTAATAAAAGTGTAATTACACAATTTTATAGAATATGATCAATGTTTTAAGAAATTTTTATTTATCTAAAATTAGTAATTAATTATACGTACATACTGGTATTGTTTTTGAACGACAAAAAGTGTTCAAAATGTTTAGTCCTAGGACGTGGTGTACGAAGAAACCTTTCTATGTAACCTTACTATGTAAACTTTAAAGGTAGAAGGAAATAAGGAGAATTTTTTAATAAGGTTAAATATAAATGTGCATACATAAAAAATACTTACACATAAAAACATATATTAAAAATAATAGTCAAGAATCGTAATATACTTTCAACAAAAGTATTTTATTTTTATACTTAAAGTTTTTGATTTTGAGGATTTTAGAAATAGTCGTTTGTAAACTTTAGTGGCTTTTAATATATTTGTATTAGGCTTAATGTAGGTAATTAAAAATTAAATTTTCTTTTGTACGCACTGCCGGTTGAGAACGCATTTTTACTCCATGTTGAGAGTGTGTACCTAGTTGGCAGGTTATTGTATTTGTAACGCTTTGAGGCAAAATAAATAAAAAATACCTGCAGATTTTTTTAGGACCAATCTGACTACATTTTTTTCTCTGTGATCAGATCATTTTTACATTACAATGTTTCTAAAGTAAGTTGTAACGATGCTTGGTTACAAAAAAAGTTAAATTTTAAGCCTGAAAGGAAAGTTGAAAGATGAGTTTAAGTGTCTTTAATTTTACTAAATAAGAGCCATCTTGAGTAAGAACTCAAAAGTTTTAATTGTTGTTTAAAACGAAAAATTACGAATCTTAATTCTTTGTCTGTTCCAAAGCCTTTTGATGAGGGTTTACGCAAAAATAAACCTCAGTAGTCTATTAATTTTAGAACATTGTTTCATAAACTGTGCAAAACTTGAGAATTATTTCACTGTGCACAGAATTCTACTGAGTTTCAACACTACATTTTGTTGCAATTGTTTTTATTGTTGTTTTCTATAGTTCCCAACAGGTTCTAATATTTTATAAACTAAAAAAGTAATAAACATGTTTTAAAAAGTTAATATAGAATAGGCAAAGCTATTGAAAAGTAAGAGAACCACTGTTCTAGATATTTGATTTTAATTATTTTAAGGCTTTATTTTTGTTTTACAGTGCCTGATTATAGTACCTGTTTTACACTTGTTTAATATTCAATTAACATATCTATCATAATCTCTGTTTTCTATACAGTAAAAGTATTATATTAACAAGATACAAATAACACTAGTGTTGTAGTATGTTTATTTTAAAACTAAGCTTGTCCATCAGTCGTAGTAGCCTTTTAGTATTTCTGAGTTTAAAAAAAATTAACAATTGTATTTTTCTACCAAAATATCCAAGCTTAAAATATTTATTTTTGCTAAGCTTTTGGATTTCAATGACTAAATTATAACAAACGATTGACAGACTACTAAGTTTGTTGCAAATTGTATTCTGTCGCCTGTGCAGCGCAGTGCGTATACGATTTGATACGTTTATTTATTATATAAGCTAATTTTCTAACCAGTATATCTAGTAAAATATTTTCTTATAAAGCTACTTATTAATAGCACAATACTTATCATTAGAACCAAATATATAACAACTTTAAACAGAATGGATATCTTGATAAATCAAAACAAAACAATGATAGTTTAACCTAGATACCTCAGTGTTAGCTCGGTGTATTTTAAACAAACTGTTTGTTTTATGATGAGCTTTTAAATACTGCTAATCTAAAGTAAATAATGTAAGGTCAATTATTATTACATACGATAAAAAATAATATGCATTTAACTTTACAATAAGTAAAAATAAACAAAGATACTTTTAGTATAAAATTCAGAAAAAAATGTTCATAATTTATTTAAAATACCTTTTGTTACTTAGAATTTATTAATTTTTCTAGATTTACTTAGTTTTTTTAATTTATTTTAGTAGTTTCAAAAACTTCTGATGAAAGTATTTGATATCTAGAAGTTTATAAGTTCTTAAACTTAATACATTTAAAAAATTATAAGTTACAACTCGTTCGAAAATAAAACTTAAGCTACTTCGAAACTTTGAGTTTAGTTATACTAGATATAATGTTTGCAAGATTTATCATGTTAAATTATGTTGTAATTTATTGCTTTCAAAAATAGTGATTGTGTGTTTCTAGTTGATCTATAATAAATAAGATTGATTTTAAGTTTTATTTTGTTTAGTTTTTTTTTAATTAAACTACAAAGAAAAGCTTGGTCTAGGAATCTGGTGTACGAATAAAAATCTTTCGGTCGTCCGGTCATACTTCAAGGATACAGTTTAATGTCATTTTAATGCAAACAGCAGTTAGTAAATAAATATATTTTGAAGTTTTGTGTTAAACAAACAATACAATGTTATTACTTAAACAATAAATATAAAAATTTAGATTTAAGTCAAATAATGCTCGTAATACCTTGTGAAGATGTTCAGCTTAAATACTAGTTTTCAAACGGAACAGGCTACGTCTTGGTTTTAGTTCTATAAAGTAGTTTTTCATTTATAATGGTTGTAACAATTTATACAGTACTTTCCTTATTCAACGGACGCATGTTTCCCTGTGATTCAATACAAACAATAAACATACTTCCACAATTTGTCACAAACACAGAGAAACGTGCGTCAGATTAATAAAGAAAGCACTATGCAAATTGTTATTATAACTGTATACTCCAACCCAACGAACTTGTTTCGTTAGGATCTTTATTAGCAAACTATAAGCAAGTCTGTTTTGAGTATTTTCATTTTTAATTAGTATTTCCTATTTTATGGTTACATAAACAAAATTTAGTTGTACTAATTTTTGAAACATGATACCAAAAAACGCGGTTACTTAATTTTGCACAAGCGTCTTTTTTTTAAATTAAGAACTTTAATAAGGTAAAACTTTACTTTAAAATATTGTTTTACAGTTTAGTAAAAAGGAGCGTAGTAATAAATTTTGATTTGGACTTTTTTTTTTAGGCTAAAGTGCAAAAGGTCAGTTTGTTCAAAAATGTCGCTTCTTGCAACAGTGACACTCGTATGTTTCTGAAACCTACCCACTAATTATATTCATATAATACTAATAGTAACTAAGTTAATACGACGAATGCAATTGTTAGTTGACGACTTTTACTTTGAAATGTTAGTATACTTAAACTTTTTAAAACAATTGAGAAGGATTTTGAAGTACAGAAAAAAAAAATTAAGAAATGAATTTTTCTTGTTTCCTTTCATCGCTTAATTGCTTTATATAAAAAAATATTTTAATATATCACTTATTAAGCTTAGCATTTGTCTGTTGTACTACTATTACTTTTTATTACATTACTTTATTCCTAAATAAATAAAAATTTATATTTATTGGTATTTAAAATGCCTATCTTGATTGCAGATAAGAATTTTGTTCTATTAAAAGTAACATTAAGTACAAAAATAATTTAAATGCTCGGAACTTTTTTTGATTTCATGGAATCACAGTGAAAATTTTAGTTGTTAATTTTTGTTCTATTTAACTATTTCAATTAAAATTATTATTTAAAAAATGTGTCTAAAATAAACATTTTTAATGTTTCATATTATTTTGTTTATAAAATACTTTTGTGTCTACAACTTTCATATTGTTCTAAAATTTAAAAATGTCTGCTTTAATATTTATACCAGAAATAAGGTCAATACTTTTTACGAGTTAAAGTTTTTTATGTAGTTGTTTATATTCACATATACATAGTTATAAAATTTAGTATATTCAAAGAATTGATGTTATTACTATGTCTATAACAAATTTGAAAGATATGTGTGTAATTCTGCACTAATAAATTTTGAGCTTTTTAGTTTATTAGTCAAAACTTGTATAAGTTTAAACTTGTGTAATTTTAAAAAGCAATTGTTATAATTGTATAAAACTATCAGTGAGCACTTTTTCTTTATTGATCAAGTGTGAAATAGTTTTTAAGATTTAAAGAATAATCAGTCAAAACAAAAAACTTTTAAAGTATGACTTAATTTTCACACAGATTTAAAAAAACTTATAGATTGATAATTTTTTTTTTCAAACTTTTTTAATGCTTAAGTAGGCTATAATATTCTTACATAAAACTAGAGCTAAAACCAATAGTAGATGATAGGTTAGTGCTAAATGTTTAAATTCTGTTACTTAAATTATTTTTCATATACATCCTTCTTAAAAGTTAAACGGTAAATTGAAAAGAGAATGAAAAAAATTATTTATCAAAACTACAAGAATTATTTAAAAACTTTTTATGCTAGAGTGTGTTAAAACTACGTATTTTAAGATATATATGTAGAAACCTTTAGTTTAATTTTAGCTTAGTGTCTTCTTACATGTTTTCCATATTTTTTCAAGATTTCATTACTAACTGATGATCTCTTTTTTCGAGTAGAATATTGTTTTAAAAATAAAGTCTTCAACTATTTGAATTTAAGATACATTTACCAAAATAAATCTCAAGTACAAAATTTTGTATGTACATAAATTATAGTTATAGCTGTAGTTATTCATTCTATAACTCTCACGTACTTTTTTCAATTGGCTGATAAGTGCCCTATAGTTGTAACTGTAAAGCTGAAAATAATAACCTGGAAAACACATTTAAAGTTAAATGATGAGCAAATTTTTTCTTAATGTTTTTATTCAAGTTCGAAACTTCTAAGTGTAAAAAAAAGCAATAAAGCTCACTTGTTTATTTTTATATAAAATATAACAAACGGATTTACTATAAAAAATAATAAATTTGACTTTGTTTAATCTCGCTTAAAATAGCTGTGTAGTGTGAACTGACAATGAGTGTTACTATAACTAAAAAAGACAACTTAGATACAATGCAAAGATAATATGAAGCATTCGGCTTCGGACTATTACGTTGTAGAATAAATTGTTTTAATATTTTTGCATACTTTCCATATTAATTCTTACAAAAATTGAGTTTTCAATTTAAATGCTGCTAATTTTAAAAACGTATTAATTTATATTAAAAAAATATTTTTATGAAACCTCTACATTCAATTACATATATTTTAAGTATACTTAATTAACACTTTCGTTGTAAAATTTAATTGTTTTCATACTTTTTGATTTTTTTTAAACAGGTTTAAAATTAAAAAATATTAAGTAGTTGGAAATGTAAAATTCTTAATTTTTTTGCTCAATTTTAAGTGGGAAATTTATTCAAATTCAAAAGGCTGTCAAGTATTTTTTTATATCGTGTACATTTTTTTACAACTAAAATTATTTTAATTTTTATCATATTTAGACTTAAAGAACCAGTTATAATAAAAGTTAACTATTTAACATTCAAAAAAACAAAGGAATAAAAAAAGTAAAACTGATCTGTAAATATAATAAGTACACAAGTCACTTTTTTTTATTAAATATAGCTAATGCCAAAATTAAGCTGGTTAAATAAAAGATTGCTAACATTTAGACTTATTCAAACAAGTTGATAGGTTATAAAATAAACTTACCTTTTATATTCCAATAAGCTCAACTGTTATTTTTAATACAGCAAAATATAGCGAAATAAAATCAATAACTTTAAAAATACAATTTTATTGCTAAACCGGAAGTTTTTTGAATAACTTCATATTTTTTTACTACTTATGAAAAGCATACACTACTATTTGAAAATTTATTTTCTTATTGATCTGAAACTGATTTATTTAAATATAAAATATATATACAAATTAAGAGTTTTTGTTGTTTAACTTAGAAAAAAGAATTTTAAAATTTTTATTTTTAATGGTATTTCAATGATTAAAAGCTAATAAGTAAATAAATAAACTTTATACTAACTTATCTTAGCTGAAACTCAAAACTAATGGAAAATGATACTTCAGTTTTATTAGTGAAAAATTTTATAGTTTATTTTTTTATTCGCATGACATAGGTTAAAAAATAACCTAATTTTTGTTTAAACTGTTGTGTTTTTCTTTTTGTCCAATTTTGATGTAAATAAAACTGCGCTATAACAAGCGCATGCCTTATTCTACATCAGTTTTAGCCAAAAATTCAATTAATTAGTTTTTATTTTTAAGTATTTAATACAACTTTTAGAAATGAAATATTTTATTATTATTGTTAAAGCATGCTAAAAACTTATTTCAGCACTGTTAACTAACTGTAACTCTACAAACTCTCAAAAAAGGTTTTTCTATTAAATTTAAACAATTTTAACATCTGACATATGTCTAAAAAAATTTTAACTAAACTAATATACTAAAATTTTAGTCTTTGAAGTTTTTTATCTAAAATTTTACACTTAAATCCGTTGCACGTTTAATGTTTGTTTAATTTTACGACTTTCCTGTAATATTAATAGCTTCTAAAACTAATAAAGTTTGTCTTTTACACTATTACAGTAAGGATGTCGATAGCGAACTCACTTTAAGAGATACGCACCCGCGCAACGTACGTGCTTATTGAAAATCTATGAGATCAAAACAACTATAAAAAAAAACTTATGTAGTTTTATTAACCAAATGAAGTTAAACTAAAAAAATAAACTTTATATTCTAATAAAAAAAGATAATATGTTTATGTAGTAAAAAACAAAGTAACTATAAAAAAAATATGAATAGGTCGTATTTTTAATAAAAACACGTAGATATTAGCTATTTTTTGTGGAAAAATAGTAAATTTGTTTTGAAATTTAGAGATACACGTTTCATGTAAGGTACACAATTTTACCCGGGTTTAAAGTGTTAAAAAATGTTTGTAACGTTAACAAACTGTTACAAACTTATTAAAAGACAAAAGCTAAACTACTAATTTAAGTTAGAAGTTTTCATTGTTTCAAAACATTTGTTTTACTTCATTTTTAAACAAAGATAAAATTATTTATTTTTTTAGTACTCAAACGTATTTTAACAGAAAAAAACTCAAATACTGTAATTTTGAAAACCATAAAACTCGAAAGAAAAACAAAACGTTCAATTCTGCTTTTAAACTAGTTTCAGTAGAGTATAGTTCTTTTTTAAAGCTAACGATGCTCAAATGCAAGTTTAGAATGTACAAGTGTTCGTTTCGAGTGTACAACAGACCCGTATCGACGTTCTTACACACGTGCCTGCAATACATTCGAAACGACCAGATGACAAATCTCCTCGCCAACGTTGCGACTCTGCAACCGACCGTGCCAACTGACAAACAAACTGGCTGATCGCTGCTGTTTTAATGCCGTTTGAGACAACGTGTACAACCATGAACACGTTTGAGCGAATCGCGGCCTGTGATTGGATGAAAATCCCACGCACAAGCTTGCCTTTTCAGCAGAGGTAACAGCGTACAGTTATAGATGAAACGGAAACAGCGCATTGAAATAAGCACCTGGGCTTAGCGAAGAAACAGTAGGCGGGTACAGCTGTAGATTTGTTAAAACTGCTTTGCCTATAATTTTTGATTTTCAGTAACCGTTTTAATCTTTATGTAACTCTTTATTTGAGTTTATTTTGAATGATTTTCACGTGTTGATTGTTGAAAAAAATAAATTGAATATGTCAAAAAAGTGTTACTTTGTGATATTCCATGTACATTTTTAATTCAAATGTTAAACCATTTAAAAACGGATTAAGTTGCCGTATTTTTAAAATCATTGGTTGTACTTCAAGAAAATTTATTTAATGAAGATTTATTTGACTTAGTTTACAACTGAAACCTTTCAGTAATATGAACTATAATAATACTATTAAATATTTTGATTATTCGAACAAAAAATATATTTAGTAATTATTATTTTAAACGTAAAAGTTTGAGTTATTAAAACAGCAATTTTTATTATAGCTTTTATTTTAATTAAAAGTAGTTAAAGTAATTTCTATAAAAAATATAGATATAACATGAAGTTTACTAAGATTTTTTAAACAAAAATGTATAACATATAAGACTTAATTTTATATCATTACATCTACATAAGGTTAATAATATTTTTAAACTTTAAAATAAGTTTTAATATTTCTCTTATAACAAAATTGAATATATTTTATTATAAATATATAATTTCAAAACAAAAATATCTGTTTAAAAATAAAAATAAATTAATTTCAATGTAAATATATATGTAAAAGTTAATTTTTTAGGTTTTAAATTTATACTAAGTTTAAAAAACAATTAAAAAATTAAAGCTAATATACAAAAACTGCTTATATGACAATAACATTACAACCATAACTTATTATTTATACTTAGTATATCCTTAAAATAATATTAAAGTCCAAATAATGTTTAACGTGAGACAGAAACTAAGTAAAGATAAATTTGTATTAATTCCTAGCTCTGTTGTAAATATTGTAAGAAAATTATTTTAAACGTTAATTTTAGTTAGTTTTGTTTTATGAAAAAATATTCCTGTACACACCAAGCCTTACGACTATAACTATGAGCGTCGATAGCTTTTTGTGTTTTAAAAAGAATTTACGTGTTAAAATTATAATATTATTTTTTTCTAATTCACTTTTCTACTCCTGTAGTACAGTATAATACTTTATAACATAGTTGTTTAAAAACTATCACAAAGTTAAAGCTTCTAGTAAAAATGTAAAATTATGAACAAGTTTTGAAGCATTAAGAAACACTTAAAAGTTGTAATAAATTTCATTTATACTTTTCAAAAATTACCGTTTTGAAAGACCTTATTTTTAGTTAAGGCAATCTTTTAAAGTATTTCCTTTTAACATTAAAGCTATTTCTATTGTATAAAAATTTCATCAATTTCGCTTTGTTTAAAATTTTTTTTATAATTTTTAAAGTTTTCAGCAGATACTTTTAAATATATAACGAGCTAGAAAAATAAAGCGTAAACAATATATAATTTACATTGATAAACGTATAATTGTTTTAGTTCAAACACTGACTTTTTAGTTTCGTTTTAAATGTACACTTATCATTTGTAAACCTAGTTACTATAAAAAATATGAATTTTTTTACAAGCTTAAGATGCTTTAGTACTGTATTTTCTTTAATATTATTTTATGAATACGCTCTAAATTAAGTTAAATAAAGATACTTAGAAAACTAAAAAAAATATCAGTATAAACTAGTTTTTAACCTGTTTAGAAAACTGAACCTATAAAAGTGCATATAAAAACTTACAACATCCCGCGACATTGTTAGATGTTTTCTACTTACTTCTTTTGTTGTTCTAAACTAGTAAATGATATATCAATTTCCAGTTCTTTAAAAAATACTTATCTTAGAAGCTAAACTTGAACTATTTATACTGTATGAAGCTTTAAGTTTAGAGTTTTTTTTGTAGTATAAGGAATAAATTATTCTGTTAGTATTAGTTTTTTTAATACTATTATTAAAACATCATTTTATTTGTTGTAACAAATTCTGTAAAATTTAGGAAACGTTTGTTTGTTCTTAAAGTACACTTATATAAAGTTTATTGAACGACAAAGAAAAGTGCTCAAAATTTTTGGTCCTTAGACCTTGTGCACAAAAAAACCTTTCGGTTATCGAGTTGCTCATCACAGATATCTTTTAACGTCGTGTCCAGGACAGTTACTACTGTTAACTTGTACAGTACAAAAAAAATTAAATAATTTAATGTAATAGATTTCGAAGATATTAAGCTATAGTCTTAAATATAAAATTTTTGTAGATTTTAATTATCTTTTTTAACGTTGTTTTCACATACGACACCATAAAAAAAAATTCAACTATTTATAAATAAATAAAAACTATATACAGTACTTGAGACCAGTATGTCTCAGCACTTCTTCATGACTAATCTTATACTATTATTGTTTATTGAATGATAAAAAAGCGCTCAAAAATCTTGGTCTAAGGACCTTTAGCACAAAATAACCTTTGAATTATCGAGTCGTACATCACAGTTATACTCTTTTTTAGATATTAAAATACGAAGAAAGCTTGTTGGTTAATAATATTAATTTTATTTTTTTGCACACCATGTATCGCTGCCGTACAGCAGAGTTCTGCAGCCGTAAACACTCCACATTAATATTTTCTTTACACCTTACTGACCGAATGAGCCTAAGACGAAAATTATTATCAGTACCAAAAAACAATCATACACAATACTTTTTCCAAGGTATGCAAAGCTTTTTTACACTTCCAATGCACTTTTCTAATCAGGTAAAACCTCTTTTTTTAACATTAGACTTTAATTAAGACTGGTAATGAGGCGAAAATCTCAGCATGCAAAGAAAAGCTGAGACAATAGTGTTTGTAGATATTTGTCAGATCTAAAAGAGCAACCTCATCAGCAAACATTAAATCTCGTACGGTAAACTTGTTTAATTTTAGCTATAGTTTTATATGTGAAGAGTTGAATAGACGTTCTCTGAAGCATAATGTTCATAGTTGATGATCAGAGAACATGCTTCAGCAGTCTTGAACAGAAATCTAAAAAAGAGTTGACGCAAGAGTTTGCTGAATTTAAAGTTTTAATAAAAACATAACTACTTTAATGTACAGTTGCCTTCTTGGTGGTTAGAGAAGATTTTTAGTTGCTAAAGAGCCCTGGAAGGGAGCGAATCTAAAATAACACGTAAACTTTATTTTTTTACTTACTAGATCGAAAGATTTAGTAATATCGATAAAAGCAACATACAAAAGAATACCATTTTGTTTGAACTTCTCCTGCAGCTTTCACACACTTATATCATGTCAGTAGTTGAGCATTGAGATCTAAATCCATATTAAGAAATAGGATATATTCTTAAAGCTATTTTTTTATCGAAGAAAGACTACTGGTGCAAAGGTTATGCTAGTAAAACTAATCAAATAAGTTTCTCTGTAGCTATTGCAATCTGACCTGACACCCTTGCTCTTGCACAAAGTTATAAAATTAGTATCACTCTTCTCTTTATTTTATCTTAAAAGTTTAAGTAAATGGTCATGTAAAAAAGTAGTAAGTATATTTTGCACTATTAGAGTAAGTTAGCCGGCGTTTCATTACTGTTTTATGCTTTTAAAAATGCATTTTCAGACATAATTTATTTACTTCTTAAATAATTGGCACGTTAAATAGATCATCAGTAAAAGTACTATACCCAGAATAGAAAAGCAAAAATTTTCGACATATCTATTTAGCTGTTTATCCCTACTGTAGAAAGTTTTACACAGTAGGGTTACAATTTTGAAAAAAAACATTTTTATCTGTTCTACAGCTGTTCGGATTCCATCATAAAATGTTTTGTTTCTGCCTCTGTCAGCAGCAGCTTGAGTACTAGTACAAGACTATAACGAAAACTTCAATAAATGAATGAAAATTATCTTCTGTTGAAAAAAGGAGTGAATTCTTTTCTACAGAAATGTCATATTACTTTTATATATCCTTGTAAAATTTACAAGTAGTTTTATAGATAAACTTATCAAAGTCTATATGAAAGTTGTTAGCGATTTTTTCAAGATTCTATTTCTTTTTTTTTCGTCGATTATACTGGTGTTAGACCTTTTTAATCGGAGCTTTTAAACTTTTTAAGAATTCTTTTGGAAATTTTTTAACTTTCTTTGTACATTTGACTTTTTTAAGAAACAATTTACTGATTATTTTAATAATAGATTACTCAATTATTATTAGTTTGTTGAACGACAAAAAACGACGCTCAAAATATTTGGTCCTAGGTGCACAAAGAACACTTCGGTTATCGAGTCGCACACCTCTTGGATACCTTTTAACGTCTTGTCCATGACTTATTGAAAATTAAAATTTTAGAACGCAGATTAGAGCAAACCTTAATTGTTAAGTCCTAATAATAGTAAAAAATTCTAAAGAAATTAATTAAACTTTTAAGGTTTTTAAAGATATGTATCACAAAAAATTTCTTTTAATAAATCTAAGAGGTTTATCACCAATGATATTAGCCGAAGTAAAAGTAAGCAAAAAGTAGTTTGTAAAATAAATTATGTTAAGAAAGAATAAAAAACTAATGATATCAAATTGAATAAATAATTGTATTGTTTATTAAACGACAAAAAAGCGCTCAAAATAATTGCTCCTACGATATGGTGCACGAAGGACCTTTTAGTTACCGAGTCGCACACCACTTGAATACCTTTTAACGTCTTGTCCAGGACATTAATGATTATTAAACTATAAAAATTAAAACCATTTACAATGATGCACCTCACTTGTGCTTGATATGTGCTAGTTTTATTAAATTTAAACTGTAACAAAAAACTTTTTGTTACAAATAGAATGCTTAATCGATGACTAGATACTTAAACTTACATTTTGTTTCAAACATTTAATTTTTTAATAACACCAAACATTTTTTTTGATATTTAATATACTAACATAAATGCAAAACTGCTTATTCATATCAAAACTTATCTAGGCAATCATTAAGCAAATATTTCAAGAATTTTAGTCTTAAAAGTTTTGTTTTAAATTTAATCCAATTTTGTTTCAAGCAGTCTTGTTCCTATACAAAATCCGAACGACAAGTGTTATGGAACAGTGGTCGTAATGTTGTACACAAGAGTGAGCATAAAAAATATTTTACTATGCATTTTTTTTTTCTTAGGACAAAAAAATTATAAAAGTGAAACTTTTTTTTTATAAATGACGTTTGTTTAGACGTATTTTGTTTTAGAAAAGCTATTTATAGTATAAATCAATACTTTCAAACACAATATTTATACATCAAAGAAACAAAAAAAAATTTAATTGTTATTTACAAAATATAGCAAAACACATTTCATTTTTTTCTTAAGTTTATTTAAGTACTTTCGTAGTAAGTCTTATCAAAAATTGTATCTAACTAAATTAAACTGAATTGAAACTGAAACAAAATTACACTATAGTTTAAAGCTTTAAAATGTAAAATAACGTAACGATCAAGTGTAAAAATTAACCAAATGCTTATACTAAAGAACTTTACTATTATTTGTATACTTTTGTATACTATTAAAACTTAATAGATTAAAATCAAGCTAAAGTAAACAAGCTACAAAAATGAAAATAAAACTACACTTTAAAAAAAATTCTACTAAAAGCTAATAACTTTAAAACTACTTAAAATAAGGATTCAAAATGTCTAGTTTGGTATACGAGCTTTTTCTGCTTACATAAACTAGGCCTTAAAGATTGAACGTATACGGCTTCTAGAATATGTAGCTGAAAAGAGTTCTCCGCTCTCATCTAAATTGAAAAGTTCTCTTTTTATAGTTTTTCGCACACTCATGATTGTCCAACAAATTTTTCCCAATCGCCAAAGTATTTTTTCGTAGGTTTCTCCGAACGACCATCAAACAAGCTTTTCAATATTTTCGGAAGATTCTGATTACGTGAAACCTTTGAGATTTTTTTATCACGTAGTCACTAAAACAGTGACAACTATGTTTATAGATGATGTTACTTTTTTCTTGGGTGAGAGAAACAATAGGTGTTTAATAGTTATTAGATTCATTGCCTCCCAAACTTGTTTTCACAATCGCCAACTTGGCAAAATAAAAAAAGGCTTTTTATAGATATATTATTTAACTAATTGACTAATTACCCATTTGTTCTTTTGCCCCCTTACTTTTTTTGTCCCTGATAGCTAAAACCTCCAACTTTAGAAGGCCCTGTTCTAGTTTGTAAAAAATAGTTCCCAGTTGATTATTGTAACAATATTTTAAAAAGGTTGAAAACCACTGCTACAATGACACAGTGGACCTAAATCGCATTTGACTGAAAACATGAAATAAAGTTTCTTTAAAACTGAATGTTTGTAAATCTCTTACAATAAACAAATTTTATGTAGTCTAGGGTTATATCTGTTAGACATTACAGACGAAATAAAAAAATACTTTTAGGACAAAAGTTATCGGACTTTAAGCAGCAGCTCTTATTGAATTATTTTGCTCTATGCATTTGTTTATTTTTAAAATGTCTTTGTTTTAAAAACAAAAAAATAGGCAAAAAAACTCATACTTTAATTCGTTCGTCTTAACAGCATTTATATGTTCCGTAGTTATTAAATATGAAGTTTAAATAAAAAAAGGAACTCTTTCTACTATCTATATTTACCAAAATTTTAAAAATATGTTTTACAAGGTGTTTTCGAAAAATATGTTACTAATTCTTTTTAGAATGCTTCCTTATTACAAAAAACTCGTACAGATAAAATGTTTTGTTAGTTTTTTATCATCTACAAATATAAGAAATTTAGAATTATAATTTTTTCTCCGCGCTAAATTTCATTAAATTTATAAAGTTTACTAAGATGTCGATAAAAAACATGCAAAAATACACTTTTAATTTAACTTTAAGAAAAATTTATATTATATATACACTAAATGAATCTTTCTAATTGAAATACTTTTTTTAATTTATTTGGATTTTTAAAGGCATTGAAATTTTAATTAAAAACCTTTCAAATCGCCTTGCGCCAACTGGCATAACTTTTGTTATAGATAAAACTTTTAGTTTAGTTTGAAGAACTAAATGCGCTAGATTCTTGGTTTTTACCAAGTTTACAAATATAAATTCATTTTAATTTGCAATTTCTAGTTGTGAACTTACTTTGAATGACCTCTTTAAACTTTATTTTATAGAATTTTACTCTACAGAAGACTAAACTAATAATAAACGCGGCATTAATTAAAACTTATAAAAATTACTACTTGAAATGAAATGGTTTAACTTTTATGCACTGAAAACTATCTTCTATTAATAATTAAATATTCATGTTAACTTCTTGAAAGCTTGTAAAAACGTAAAAAGTTACAGCTAAAATTAAATTTGTTTAATTAAAGTTTCAACTTATGTTTTTATAAATTTTTAAAAGATGTAACTGGGAAATCATCATTAACATTGCGTAATTTACAATATTTAAACTTTTAGCTGCATTAATCTGTATTAATTGAGAAGTTTTTTTTTTGTGAAACAGATTGAAGCAATCTTGATTTTCTAAAAAGTTTAAAATAGTGAAAATACCAAACCTTAAAAACTGTTAAATAGTTATATTATGAAAATTATAAATATTCTTCATAATAAAAACGGTTCTTTTAGAAGGTTAAAAATCATGTGGTATTACAAAGCATTGGAAATATTAAAATACATTTTACATGTATGTTGTATGCATTATATGCTTAATGTGATTGATTTATATTATTAAATCTTAAGATAGGTGCCTTAAGCAAAACGCATTAATTTACAAAACTTTTAATTAAATATAATTTGTACTTTCAATTTTTTCGATACCAGAATATAATTTTGAAAAATTTCATCTATTACTTTATTAACTAACGACTGTTCAATATTACGTTCTTTAATAGATTTATTTAATTAGATTTACTAAAATCATTTTAGTCTTATTTTAAAAAAAGAAGTTAACAAAGTAAAAGAGTAAGTTCTAAAAAATCAACATGACACTGAAATTGTCAAAAAATAAAATCACGAAAAGTTATAGTAAAAAACATCTAACTAAATAAACTACAAACAGTTACTTTTTTAATCGATCATAAAAAGAAAACCTGAACAAGAAAACAAACTTTATTGTAAAACCTAAGTAAGTTAAAACAAAATAAAAATTACAAAAAATGATTTCGACTTAATTTGTTTTAGGAAACTTTTAAAAACTAGGCTTTCACAATGTTTTCAAAAATTATATACATTTATTTTCAACAACTAAGAAAAAATGCAGAACCTTTAAGCACAGATAACTTTTAAATAGTTTTTCATATAGTTTTCAAATTAATTTCTCATTAAAAGTTTTGAACCTTACTAAACATAGTTGTCAAAAAATTTATTGATTTATACAAACAAAGCTCATTTCTTGTATTCTTAGATGTATCTTAAAAGCAATGTTTTAACTTATAAACTTAAAAATAATAAAAAATAATAATAAAATTCTAGGATAACAATAGAAAAATTATCTAAAATAGCTCGCTATACAATTTCATATAATATTTAAAAATAATTAAAAGAACACATCAGTAATCATATTAGATAAATTATTTTGCAATATTAAAAAGATAAAAATATTTTTTTAAAGTAAATCAAAAAAAAAATTGTAAATTAAAAACTATTAAATCTTATTATTAAAACCTCTCATTGAGACTGGAATTTTATACCAGCTTAAACATTCTTGACTTGTTGTTTTATTAGTTGGAGAGAAACTTTTCGTAACAGGTAAACTTTCTATCCTATCAAAATTATCTATTACATCTACAGTGACAAAACTTTTAGTCTCAGCAACAACCTTATCCAAGTTTGAACTCAGCGTGCTAGAAGTTTCTTGCAAAACTTCACTGGCAACGACCCCATTTTCCTCATCAATGTCAGGATGTTCGAAGTTCACGTCAATATGCATCTTGTGTTTACTTTCATGCAGCTTGAAGCGATCGCACGGGACTATCCCGATGTCAACTTCAGGCCTCGCTGTTTTGACTAGAACAAAAACGTGACCTTGTGAAATTTCTTTCTCCCAATCAAGGTTTTGCACTAGCGCAAAGCCCAACTGGCGGATCATAGTAGACAGAAAGACGCTGTTATCAAGAAACTTTCTTTTGCTTTTATTTGAAGCTGCGTTTATTGTGAATATTTGTTTAAGGGAGGTCAGTGCTGTTCCAAACCCTATGGCAACTTCATAGTAGTTTGAATGGGATGCGACTTTGTAGAGAGCTTCTTCTATTTCATTGATTGCTTTTACAAGTTCGGAGCACTTTTTCAAATAGGTCTTCTCAGAAATTTTAACAGGCGTCGACCTAGGTAAACAGTAGAAAACAATCTTGTTAAAATATAAAATAATAAACAAAACTAAGTACTAAAAAATATTTAGTAAGTTAGACTTGTTTTCATTTAATTTCATTTGTTAGTAATAAATAAGTTAGACAAAAACTAATAATAATAATTAAATACAAAATTTATAATTGCTTTAATAATCAATTATATATTTTTTAATAATTTTACAGTACATACACAAAAAAATCCTGTGTTTGTAACATATTAAGTCTTAAATGCTATAAAAAAGATAATAAAGAACTATTATAACAACTTTTAACAGTATTATTTTACTTTTAGTGTTTTACTTAATTTAATATGTAAACTATCAGTAAAATTTAAAACAACAAATAACATAAGCAAAAAACTAATAAAAATTTAAAAACATTTATTTGCTGGGGCTCTAGAGCTTATTAATAAAAATGAATTAAAATAAAATGTTTAACCACATTATGCAATAGAAATACTTAATCTAAATTTTAGTTGTACAATTTTGTAAAATTATTGCATAAGAACTAATGAGATCATAAGTAATACTTATCAATTATTCTTTAAAACAATAAAGCTTTGAATACTAATTATTTGAATATGCATTTAAAAATTTATATAAAACAATTATAACTTAAGTTTTACAAGATACAAACTAATATAAAAACCTTTTAACTATCACTCTATTGACTTTCTTCTGAATAGCACTGAAAGTCTCTGGAATCTGAGAACATTGAAACAGTAAAAGCTTTAAAGACTCTATTGTCACTTTAATATTCAGTGTCGAATCAAAATTTCTGCTTAAGCTAGGAAGGGATACACAAACATTTTTTACTTCAGAAGACTGATTTTTGTTATTAATCTTCATTCTTTTATAGTAAGTAGATAAGAATTAAAATACTATTATAAATTATGCCTAAAAATTTAACTATTAATATTAACAATAATTATTTTAAAATCAATATAATAGTCAAATGAAATACAGCATCTATTGAACAAAAAAAATTAAAGTTAAGAAAAAGGTAGGCTTTATACAAGTTTTTTATAAAAAGTAATACAACTCATAGTCGTTTTAAAGTCAACCATAGTTATTTTACTACTCGTAAGTTTTTAAGGAAGTGCTTTACAGTTTAGAATCAACGCTAATCAAAAAATAAAAAAACATTAATGAATTAATTATAAAGAATTATAAGATTCGAACACACTAGTAGCATCAAATGAAAAAAGAGCTTGATTTACAATATACTAGCTTGCTTTCATTTACAACTGTAGTTACAGCTTGTTTTAATAACAATTTATTAATACTTCATACTCAATTATAATTTTAATAAGATTACCAAATATGTTTACAGAAAATTAGGTACTAATTCAAAAAAAAATTATTAAACCGAAAATGTAGTGATTTTAAGTTACAAATGGTTTAAATAGAAAGTTTATTTACAAATAGTACTAGCTAAAAACTACAAGATTTAAGTTACTCAAGATAATTTATCGTTTAAGTTATATTTTACTTTATATGTAATGATGGATATTATCATTTAGAATATATAATACTTACAGGGTCATCAAATGTTTTAGGCAAATTTTCTCTAGGTTTTTAAAAGTACACATTTTTGGGTCTACTTTTAGTTTAAAGTTAAGTTTAAGAAAAGAAACTATGTTAAATAGTATAAAAACAATGAAAAGATACTCTAAAGCTACTTTAAATCTGTTTTATATTTTAAAAAAATTGATGATGACAAAAAAAATTGTCTACATGTAGGGGTAGGGAGTACTTGGGTGATATTTGCTGGACTTATGAGGGTATATGATTTGGATATGTTTTGTCTTCATTAATAAGAATCTAAAAAAAATTAAAATTTTGAAAAAAAATAAGTTGTTGCCCAGGAAACTAATTTCAATCATAAAAGTTGCAATTTTTTTTGATTTCTTGACTTTAACAGTAATAAAATCACTTATACATGTCCTAGACTTATAATTTATATCTGAAATAAAAGCTTATAGTTGTAGGCATAAGTTATAGACTTTTCGACTGCTACACAATTATGATATCATAATTTATATTACATTAAATTTTGTCTGTAATATTGTACTTTTTTTTCTAATATAAAAAGCAACTTCTTCTGCTGTTTTTGCTTTTAGTTTTTTTGATTTTGAATGCAAAAAGATGAAGTAGGCTAGCCAGTAAAATATTACTGAAGTAATAACATTTCAATTACATATTGATATAGATACTAGATACATTTTAAATAACTTTCCGTTATTAGAAATCATGATTATTGAGAGCACCTAGCAATCTAGACCTATATATCATAGAAACTGCATGTAAATTTATTAAAACTAGTCTATTTTTTTTTAAATATAAAGAGTTTGTATTTAATTAAACAATAACTATTTATCTGCATTAAGTTTTTTATTTTTGCTTTAAGTATGTTATTGTTTTCACATTACTATCAGTTTAAGTTTATAAATTGTTGTACTTTTAATTTAATTAAAACTTATTTTGTTTAAATGTTTCAATTCTCTCATATAAAACGTAGTATCAAATCCTTTTTAGTTCTATACTCATAGCAGTTTATCATTATTGTATATACAAGACTGAGCACTTAGCAAGGTATAAACTTTTATCTATAAAATATATAAAAGCTTATATTTTGCAAAGGGTTATATTATAAAAAAAATTAAAACTCCATTCTACTAGATATTGAGTTGATATTAACTATTATTTGATTTATTGTTAATTAATAATATTAATTTAAGCATATTCATAGTAGAAAAATACTATGACAACTCCGAGTTAATAGTAGATGTGGTTTACTCTTTTATTAAAATAGTATAATATTGTTTCTTGGGACATCTTTTTTTTTCTCTTGGAATTGCTCTAGATTCACTTATTTAAAGTAATCAATTACAATTACTAACAAGTTTCGTTTTACTCTGGTTTTTGATACAAGATATCTTCCACCAAATGCTTTGGTTCTAATGTAAATGAGGGCTTTCAAATATGCAGAAACACAGTCTTGCACCTTTTTCGATTTTTGCCTACAACAAATGCTAAAGATATTAATAGCAAAGTGCACCAAGCATTTGGTGAAGGATATGTTGTATTAAAAACCAAAGTAAAATGAAACTTGTTAGTAATTGTAATAGATTACTTTAAATAAGTGCATCTAGGGCAATTCCGAGAGAAAAAAGGTGTTGCAAGAATCGGTATTATACTATTTTAACAAAAGAGTAAATCACCTTTACTACCAAATCAGATTTCTTATAATACTTTTCTACTATGAATATGATTTAGCTTAATTTTATTTTTATCAAATAAGAATAAATTAATTAATAGTTAATATCAATTGAATCCTTATAAAAAGGAATTTTATTAAGTGCAGAATAATATAGCTCTTATCAAGGTATTAGTTTTTATGTAATATAAAAATAAAAGTTTATACCTTGCTAAGTTCTCAGTCTTGTAAATAGCATTTATACAAGTAAATACAATAATGATAAACTGCTATAAGTTTAAAACTAAAAAGGATTTGATACTACGTTTTATATTAGAGAATTGAAACATTTAAACAAAATAAGTCTTAATTAAATTAAACATATAACAATTTATAAACTTAAACTAATAGTAATGTGAAAACAATAACATACTTAAAGCAAAAATAAAAACTTAATGCAGATAAATAATTATTGTTTAATTAAATACCCTGAGTATTTGGCAACCCTGCTATAAGTATATCAACACAAAAAGATTGTTTTTAAAGCAGGTTTATTAAAAAATTAGAAAATCTTAAACTTTTTAGTTTTCATTTTTTTTTTTTTTTGCGTTTTACACTGATAACTGTCTTTTATTACAATTTTGTGTTAAAGTTTTTAAAGCATTAATGTATGACAATATATATGCAACACATAATATCAATTTTACCTGCTATATTTACAAAAACTTAACAGTAACAAATAAATTGTGAAACACTGTTATATAGAGAAAAAACAATGAACATTTGATATAAAAAATAAAGCATTTGGTACAGGAGATGGGATTATGACTATAAAAATTTCATTTCATTTATATTTAAAACACTAATTGTTACTACAGTCTGAAGACAATTTTAGAACTTTAATTACTTTACTCAAATTTTTATGCATGTATATTTATATAGTAAACTAAACATAAAAGAAATAGAAAGAAAATATAAAATATTTTATTATACTTTAATCTAATTTTGTAGACTTTTAACAAGGTACCAGTAGTTTTATAATACTTTTTAAATTTTAAGTAATTTTTGAGATATAACAGCAACTTATAGAAGGCAATAACTGGAAAGAAATTGCTTTACTAAAAACCTAATCATTTTCTATAGTTTTTAAGCAACTGTGTTCAAACTTTCTCAAACTAATAACTAAAAACAGCAACTCGTTTCAGAAAGAAATTAAATCTGAAGTAAAAATATCTTTTTTTTTAGAAATAAATTAGATTTTTTAAAAATAAATAAAATAAATTTTAAATACATTTAATTTTTGTCATAAAATTTTCGATTTTAATTATTTCATTATGTTTTAAAAAATCTGTATATAATACTACAATTCATTACCTAAAAAAGAGCCAGTATTTATTTTAGTCATCATCAACAAAGTTGAGATATTTTTTGCCATCAATAATAAACAATGAAAATGTTTATAGATGTTGTTGATTGTGGTGAAGTTTATTGTTAACTAATACTAAAAAAATGATTAAAATTCTAATACTTTAAACTACTTCTAATACTTAAAAATTCAAAAGAAGATTGGTTTTTAACAAAATAGACTTATTTTGTAGCTTTAGTTTGTGTCTTCAATAAATAGCCTACTGTTTTTTTTAATTTGATTTGAGCTGTATCAAAAGCTACTTTAAGTTTAAAATACAGTGAAAAACAACTTGTTTAAAAATGCATATAACAAATCCAGATATAAAAAAGTTTTATTTATCACTCACCTTTATGGCCTTAATTTACTCAGGGTTGCCACTCGTTTTTTCAAATTTTTTTCAAGGTTTTCCAAATTCATCCAGGTTTTTAAAAGTACACATTTTGGGCTTATTTTTAGTTTAAAGTCAAGTTTAAGGTAAGAAACTGTGTTAAATAGTTTTAAAACATTAAAAAGATACTGTAAAGCTACTTTAAATCTTTTTTTCTAATAATTTTTATCTATGCAATAGATTTTTGTGTCTAATTGAAATTTAACTACTGAACATGTTAAAACTGTTAAAAATTCCAGGCTTTTTCAGTCTTTTTTTCGCCTAAATTATCAAATTCCAGGTTTTTCTAGGTTTGAAGGTAAAGTGGTAACCCTGTTTACTGTACCATTGGAAGATATTTTTTTGCTTATAGGTGTTATAATTATTTTCTATAAATATTCTCATTTAGTTAGATTGATAAGAACAAAATTTGAATGGTCAAACAAATAATATAGGGGTAGGGGTGGTAAAACACTTTTTGTGATAATTTTACATAAGGGTATAGGGAAGTCCACCTTGACTTTTACTAGTTAGTCTTATTTTGTAGAGTTTAATCCGAGCTTTTAGAAATTTTTAAACGCTTAACTATTTAAAAGTATCTTTTGAGATATAAGCTATAAAAGTTGATATGCTTAAAAGATTCCTAATAAAAGAAGCAAACAAAAATGCAAAAACAACTATTTCAATTAAAAATTAATCTCACTCATCTTTTAAAATATCTTCTTTAAATTTTTACAGTAAGTCCACTACTAAATTTATAATAGATAAAATGCAGGGTTTTTTTTTTTACAAAAATAAAATTTTACAAAAAAAAAACTTTTATTTTTGTTTTTTTAATCTAAGAATCTTTATTTTTGTTAGATTCAAAGTCGCAACATTAAAAGTGTTTTAAACTATAAAAGGAACATTTCCTGAAAGTTTGAAGTCGCAAGCTCAAAAAATGAAGGAAAAAATAGACTTTTAATAGTTTATTAAATATCCAAGAAAATTGACCCTGAAAATTGTGTGGTCCATGAATTTGTACTGGAAACTTTTTACAGAAATTATAATATCTCAAAAGTTAAACAAAACTTGTAGATCCTTTAAAGACTGGCTTGTGTTTTTTACTTAAAGTTTTCATGTAAGAGCCAATGTTATTTTTTTTGTAAAAAAAATGTTGGACCTCCCCTATGCCCAGAAAATAATTCAGCCACCAGTTGCTTTTTACAGCTTGTTAGATTCAAGAGATCAAAATTAGAGGGTTCTACAAGTTTTTAATAGAAGAAAACAGACTATAAAGGCTGAAATAGACTATTTTACTAAAAATCTATCTCCTCCTTTAGTTAAAAATTTCTCCAACTGATCTTTATAAAATTTCAAACAACTTGTAGGAAACAGATTTTTTTATTGTTTCCAATTTTTTTCTTCAGGAAATCAACAAAAATATAAACCCTCTTCCAACAAGTTGTTTGCAGAATTTAAAAATATCTTGAAATTTTGAAGTAAATAGCTTCAAAAATGAAGGAGATAGATTTAGTGAACTTTTCAAAATTACATCAAAATCAGTCTTAAAAGTTTAATTCCATACATTTGTATCAGATCATTTTCAAAAAACTGAAGTTATAACTAGAGTTCATTGATTATTTAGTTATATAAAAAGTATCTACTACTAAGTTTTGAGTTGGAAAAGTATGTACTCTTAAGCTTTCGAACATAAGCTGATATTAATTTTAGTAAAAAAATGCTTGACCCCCTATGATCTTAGTCTTTTCATTTTGATTATATAAGCACAGTACTACGGGTCTGATAATAACCATAACTCTTACATCCTTTACAATACTTTTTAGTATTTTGACACCTTTAACATTTTATTTATGCCATCAGAGTTAGAACTTGACTACCAAAAATTCATTTGTAGATTTATTTGTATATTTGCTATTGGAAACTTTACACCCTTTAACAAAACTCAAAAAGACTTTTTAGTTGCAAAAAGTTAAATTAAATGATTTAAATATTTAATTTATTGAAGGTGCAAAAATAACACTTCATTAATAATATATCTCCTTTTACAAATTTTGAGCAATTTATTTTAAAATGTCTTAGTCTAATCAAAATATATTTTTATATTTTTATGTTTTACAACAATTTCTTTATTTAAAAAAAAATATTATATATCATCAAAAATTCATTACTTTACATAAAAAAATTCTCTAAAATTCCAGGTTATCCAATTTTTTTTATAGATCTAAATTGTCAAATTCTACGTTTCTTAGGTTTTTTAAGGATTCATGATTTTTTGGCAGTCATTAAAAATTCTTTTAATTTAATTTTTTAATTTAATCAATATATTATAAACTGAAAGTCTCCTCTTCAAAACTAACACAAATTAAAGGTAATTTGTATTGATCAACTAAAGCAAGTAATATATAGTGTGGGTTTTTAATTTCTATGAAATATACCTTAAACTTTTTTATATTTTTTATTTAAAATCATAGAAAATAAAGTGTAAGTTTTTCAAAGTGATCTGGTGTAGTAGGGGTACTCGTCACGGTTCTGAAACCTCTGAGTTGAGCGTTGCAAGATCAAAACCCATAGCAACATATATATTTAAAAAAATACCAGCTAAACTTTTGCGTTTACACCTGGCTATTTTACCTTTTGTAAGCCAATTATAATAAAAGCATGCTTATAAAACTGTTACCTGTTGCAGGCGGCATGTGGTTTGCCTTATTAAGACCTAAATTAAGAGAGTTTCAAAGGCTATTTTTAGGACCTACTCAATCAGGCCACACATTATATTATTAATGCTTACTACTTTTACAGTTTTCTTTAAATAATCATCAAATTTTACACTTAAAACTGTTCCTTATAGCAATTTTTAATAAAATTTCCGGTTAGATAAAAGGTATTTACACAGAACTAATCCATTGTAAGTTTAAATGCTTTTTTTCATGAGGCATTACTCATTTTGGCACAAATTTGAATCTTAACAAGCATGAGTTACCTCAGATAAATATTCAACATTTTTTTTCTCTTTGGAAATTCAAAAGCAATTACCAATAATCAAAGTTTTTTAGTATTATAAAGTATAAAACTAACGAATTTAAGTTTTGTTTTATAAAAGTTATTGAAAATTTTAATTAAAATAAAAACATAATCAATATAGTATCTAAAAAATATCAAAATAACTCTAAAAAATTTGAGATACGATGTCATAAAAATGGCAAAGAAGCTACGTAAATACCCAATTTATTACTAGTCCAATTCAATTTTAAAACTTACTAAAACAAATAAAATTGAAGGTACTTGTATCTGACTTTTAAATATTTTAGACTGTAATTGACAGTGTATAATAAACGATCAAACGATTTCTTAAAGCAAAAACCTGCCTCCGCGAAGTATTTTAAGCTATAAACGTACTTTAAAAAAAATTTACAAACATATTCGTGTCGAATAACTAACAGTTTAGCTTTTAATTTAACAAACTGGGTTCACTTGTTTTCTATTCTCACTTAATTTACCATAATTTTTCGGTTAAAAATACAATTTCAATGTTGTTACTAGAACTATTTTTTAACAACTGCGGAGTGGGACCGTAAAAAAAATTTAAACAGTGCAACTGTTTTAAAAATATAAACATTCGAACCCTGTCTTAATATTGAGCACTAAAAATATTTAGTTACTATTATATTTTTTATTATATTAAATTACTAGATTTTTATTACTAGGTTTGTCTTTAGTTGCTAGTGTATGAAATATAACATTTAGAGAAAAAAATAATTTAACTGATT
The DNA here is from genome assembly GCF_965202585.1 of Thalia democratica. Taxonomy (NCBI): domain Eukaryota; kingdom Metazoa; phylum Chordata; class Thaliacea; order Salpida; family Salpidae; genus Thalia; species Thalia democratica. The sequence continues at coordinate 19,295,585 of NC_139173.1, read as the reverse complement.
TTAAAGAAAACACTTATAATAAAAACTGTTTTGCGAAATCCATGTTTGTGCATTTCTACTAGGAACTAATATAATTTAAAAAAAAAAAATTAAGCAATATTATTCATTGTTAGTAAAATGTACTGTTTAGCTAAGAAAATATACAAAGTTTACTATGTTCTAAACTAAACGAACTCACTGGTATTGTAGTGTCATTTCAACTAACCTACGTTCCTGAAAAGGCACGGGCCATCACCGAGGAAAAAAGAAACACTCCGTCTTCAAGAAAGTAAGAGTTGCCAAGAGCTACACCAGGAGGAGTTTGTGCTGAGCGCAAAAAGAAGCCTAAAAAAACTAATAAGAAAACATTAGTTATTTATGCACTTAAGAATTTCTGAAATTGAATATAATAAAACAGATTATGTAATTATTTTAATTAATGAAACATACTTAAACTTTTTAAAGTGTGTTTTATATTATATTATTTTCTACTTAATGTATTTAAAATAAACCGTTTAATAGACACTGTAATATTTTGTACAAACTTTTTATTAACGTACTATTTTGTTTTAGTATACATTAGTTATTAATATAAATAATTTTTATTATTTTCTTTTTGTTTCTTTTCGATTTTGTTTAATAAAATAAAATTAAACTACTTATCACTTTAAAAATAAAGATTTTAAAAAGTAGTGTTTGTGAACTAGGAAAAATGTATACTGAATTAAAACTGACAACATTTATATCTCATTTTTTGCTGTTTAATATTATTAAATATATTTTTTAAAGTATTTTTTGTAGCTTGTTGTAAAGTTCTAAAATCTTGCATTATATTTATTTTTATTATTAAATTACTAATTAACTAGTAAGCAACATTAAAGTATAGTTTTTTTTAATTTACATTTTGTAAAAGCTAGCATAGACGTATTACGAATACTTGGCAACAGAATAACTTAAAAAATTTAAACAATAAAATATTTACAGTCACCTCTCACGAATCTACACACATTGTGTTCAAAGCGAAGTCCATAACTAAACAAGAGAACGTAATTAAACGAGAGATAGCAAATAAACCTACTATACTGCTTGTTTTTTTTATGCTGCATTTGATACATAGAGTTTGTAAACTTTTCCGTTTTTTGTTTACAAAAGTTGTTTGCAGTCAATCTGAGATATGTTTGAAAAGTTTTTAATAAAAAATGTTGATGAGTATACAAAATAGTTTTTCTAATTTTTTCCTTGACAACCTAAAATTAAACTTGTTTCAAACTGTGCAAGAAACAAATGAGCTAAAAATATGAGATTTATTACTTAGTTGAAATGAAACTTAATGCCATAAATATTGTTTAGATATATAACATTGTTCCTTGTTTGACTTAAAGGTATAAAAAGGGGCTAAGTAAGCCACTTAAAATATAATGAGCATTGCCTTATATTTCAATACACTGAGGCTCATTTAAATGTTTATCCAACGGTCACGGAACATAACTTTACGAAGTCTAAACAAATATAGAAAAGATTTACTATTTAAAGATATATATATAGTAAGTTAAACGTGTTTTAATATATATACTTTTAATATAATTTAAATATACGATAAATTTACAATTTTAAGGATTTTTCAATTTTTTATTCAAATTTTTTGAGAACTCTAAAATGCATAATTAAAGAAAAGTGCCTTATCTAAATGAGTGCGTAGATTCGAAAGAAGTGACTGAATGAAACTAAATATTCTAATTAACGTTAAAACGAAAAAATATATAATCTGTTAAAACAATATTTAGGTTTTTAAAGTCAACTAGAAAACGAAAAACTAACTTTTAGTTTTTGCAAAAAGACTAAAGTGGTTTAAAAAACAATAAAAATGACTAAGAAATAAATATGATAAATAAAAATTAAAGCTATTACTGACAAAAAAATACTCAAAAAATAAATTACAGTGAAAAATAAAAATAATAATCTAAGTTCAAAATATAATAACTTAAAATTTTTTTTATCTCCACTGTTTATGTTAAAATCACAATTTCTATCATATAAAAGTTTTGAATGTTATAATTATAGTTTATTTAACGATAAAAATAGAGGCACAAAACATGTGGTTCTAAGACCTGGTGCACTAAGAACGTTTTTGTTATCAAGTTGCACAAGATGGATACCTTTTAAAGTCTGTCTAGGACTTGTATACTTAAGAAAATAACAGCAAAGCGGAAACTTGATAGTTTATTGAACGACATTGTCTAGGAATTTTTTTATCACTATATAATAAAGAAAACTTAATGTAAGAAATAATTTAAAAAAAAAGTATTAGTAACTTAATAAAATCACTTTTATTAAAGCTTTGACAAAAAACTAGCATGATTTTTTTCATTAAATAATAAACTATCCTAATATTTTAAAAATATACCAAGACAATCTGAATTATTTAATGACTTCAAACTAGACAGAATTAACCTAAGTGGCCTGCGTGACAAGAATATGGCAACCTCGAACATTTCTACTTTTAAATGTTTTTGTTTTAATGAAAGAAAAATCGTTTTATAAATTAACAAAAACATCGGCTAAAGTCTACAAAGCAGACGCCTGGACTTTTGTATGCCGTGATACAAGCTCAAGTTTAACATAAGTTTTGATCACACCAATTCGATCATCAGACCACAAGCCTTCAGTAGACATGGGAGCAAATGATTGCTTTATGTGATAGCACAATAAACCGATTTTAGAATGATGACTGCAGGTTTTTCGGTCAATAATGACTGATGAGTCCGAATAAGGGCGTAACTGGTCTCATTCTAACGAAGGCTTGTGGTCTGATGATCGGATTGGTATGTTCAAACCTTATATCTTTTAAACTTTATTAGAAAGTAAAGATACATTAATGTCTACTGTTTAATAAGAGTTTAATTGTTTTAGTTAGCTTCTATTTAATTACAATTAAAGCATTTTTTATGATAAAACATTTTTAAATGTCTAAATATTATTTTCAACTTAATAAAAAAAACTCTTTTAAAGTTTTCCAACCAAATCTTTATACCTTTATAAAATAAATCAAAGAAACTGATAAAAAAAGCGCAATAACCGATTATCTACTTAGCACACATTGCTGAAACTCTCGGAGAATGTAAAAACTATTACATTAAAATAAATCCACCAAAGTCAACTTTACAGCCTTTAATTGTTATTAAAGTACAAAAACTAAACCAAACACTCATCTTGTACCAAATCAAAAAGCCACATTTTAAGCTATTTGTTTTTTAAACTTTTTTATTGCATACGTAATAATATCTTAAGCAGATTTTAAAAAGTTCACTCCTGCAGTTAGTTAAATTTCGTTTTAAATGCTTAATAAGGATTCAATGGCTATGTCAAAAAAACTTTTTTGAGAACAAAAATAATAACAACATACGATAATTAATAATATGATGACATTTTTATTTATATTTATTAAGTTGCAATTGATACTTACATACAACTTAAAACCTTTCTACAATAAAACTACTGTTTTTTTTTCATTTACATTGTAATGGATGCACGAATATTCAAATTGGGAGAATTCCAATTCTTATAAAAGTTAATTACTAAAACTCAAAAAATAATACATATTTAAAAAAATAAAAAACGGGTATGAAGCGCTAATTGATACCTACAAACTATTTTTCTTTGAAATTATTTTAGTTTTTTTGCCGTATTAACAAAAAATGTATTGAAATCTAGTAATTTTTAGTAATTAATCAAGCTAATTTTTAACAAATACTTTTTAGCGAAAACGAAAAAAGTGTTTTTCTGTGTATTAATTAGACTTGCATAAACATTTTTCATTTTAATATATATACATATATCAACTGTTGAGTTATGACCCTTTAAACGTTTTTTTTTTGAATTGTCGTAATTTGAGTTTTCATACTACCTTTTGTAAGAAAGGAATTACAAAGATGTAAATGTATGTAATTATTTAAATCTAAGAAAAAATAGATTTGGTATTTATGTGAGAATATTACTGTATAATAACGGTCTAATTGGCAGCAATAAAAAAAGAATGCTTGCAACATTTTAGACATTAAAGTCTTCTTTTTTAATTTAAATTGTATATTTTTCTTGGTGTTAACGACTTTCTATCTTATAACTTTTAAGTTAATTAAATATAGCGCAGCTCAATGATCAAATGTTCTTTCTAAAAATTATTAGTGTATATTATACTCAACACATATGACATAATATAAAAAAAAGACAGGGCTAGCAAATATCTTTAATATATATATATATAGAGGCACAAAACATTTGGTTCTAAGACCTTGTGTACATAAATATAAAACCTTAATAATTCGATAAAGAACTTTTTCGTCAGAAAATATAGAATATACAAATGAGTAACAAAGTTTTATGTTTTCAAGAAATGAACTACTTTTATTCTAAAGAGTGTTAACATTATAAACTAAAAACTTAACTTCAAAAATTATTTTTAAATAAGGTTTATATTTAATATCGGTTTTATTTTGTAATTTTTTAAAAAATATTTCAGATAATCAACTTAAAAATATAAAACTATTTAATTTATCATTTAATAACTTAAAAATCAAGAAAATAAATTCAATTTATGTACTGCTGTCTAAGTATTTACATTAAAATAAAGTGATATTTCATAAAAACTTTAGGTTTAATATGCACTTTATTTTTTAACTAACATTAAAAAATATAAATATAATGTTTGATAGAAATAGCATCAAATATACTATGTTAAAACAATGTTTGGTTTAGCTTGTGTAAAGATAGTAATAAACCCCTTCGTGGAAATTTTATAACATGTAGCAAAGTTTTCACATACTTTGGTTAAATTCTCAGTTAGAAAGCAAAAGCTAAAAACATCTAATTTAAAGTTAAAAAACTACTTTGTAAACTTTTAAGAAGCTCCTGTTGTTCTATATTATTAATTGTTTTTAGCATTTCCAAACTAGTAAAAAGAATCGAAATTTGTATACTTAACATTTCGTTTTAGTAAATTTTAATTTCCAAAATTTATTTATCTGCAAATTAACAAGACGAAAAAAAATTCTTTATTTTTAAACAATTTGTAAGCAACTTACTTTATACATAATATAGTAGCATCGATTTAATTCTGCTAAACTTATACAATTAAACTACGTAAACAAAAGTAGTGTTTGTTAAAGATGCATTTTTACTGATTTTATAATAATAACTTATATTTTGATTCAAACTTAATTAGTTTACAAGAAGTAATAAGATAAACATTTCTATTGATAAATTTTATAATAGAAAAATATGTAAAGTTATTAAACTTGCCTATAAACTAATTAACCGATAAATTCTGTGTTCAGTTTACGATTCCCTTTTACTTTTGTATAAACTCTAAAAGAAACAACTCTAAAGAATTTTCTTTAAAGTTTCGAGAATTAGGCCATGAGTATATATGAATATGTTTACTGAAACAAATAAAAAATATTGAACAAATTTCATTAATTTCAAATAAATTAAAATACTAAAAATTCAACTTAAAAGTTCTTTTATAAAAACACAACCAATTTTTCTTGTTTAATCATACATTACAGATGATTTCATACAAGTTTAAAAAGTAACTTAATCTAATACTTAGTTAACACTGAACTTTTATCTAACACATCTCCAACTACATCTCCAGACTCCAAGTATACAACATTTAAGTTTATGCACATGCATTTATTTAGTCGTAGTGCACAATACTTTTTAGACTTATTTACTAAAAAATAACTTCCGATATCAAAACATTTGTTAAATATTACCCTATATTTTAAATGACGAAAAAAAAGTCACAATTAAACGGTTATTATTTTAAGCATAGTCTTCCGATTGTTTATGATCAAATCAAAATAAACTTCTCGAGCATTTAATTTAAAATTAAAACAAGCCAACGTTTTTATTCAGAATTTTTATTTTTGGAGTTTTGTCAACTATATCAAAACAAGTAGACGAAGTACAATCGGACAAGATTGTAAAAAAGGTAGAATTAACTAACTTTTTCTTTTCTTATGTACTTTTCAAACATTAAATATTTAATAAGTTTTAACAAAATATAGAAGTTATAACTTTTAAATTAACATCGTAATAATTGTATAAACCAAAATATACCAAATGAGACTGTAAGCACTTTTGGTGTAAATTAAACTCTAAAAATACTTTTTAAGTTTTTGTAAGTTTCTGTTTTACCGTCGTACTTTAGAAGCTATGGCGACGAAAAAAAAAGACAAAAGAATATATCGGAAATACAGGAGGAGGGTCTTTTAAAACATGGTAGTATGGTCATACTAGAGATCTAGAAAACGGTATTGAACTATCAAAATATATTTGGAAATTAAAAAACAATAACACAGAATTTACTGTAACATTTTACACTGCTTCAGAGAAGTAAGAAGTCACGTCATAACTTGATAAGAGATTTTCTTTTTAAAATGCAAGGTAATTTATTTTGGTTAAATAGTTACAAAAGTTTTGTTTGTTTACAAGTATTACCAGCCAGTTAATTGTAAGTATGTTTGTGTGTTTAATATTTAAATTTTGTAATATTCTCAAGTAGCTTATATTTATCTAACCTTAAGATTAATTCGCCTATTAGTTTTATGACTTTTCTAAATTGATAGTATAAGTTATTACTTTTATTTAGTTAGTTTTTTACACATAGTTGTCAGTTTTATTTCAAGTTTAGCCTTATTTCTTTTTTTATGCTTGCAAATTTTTACAGTTTTTTTTTAGTCAATTGAATGTCTCGTTTAAATTGTTTACAACAGTGCTTCTAAAATGGGGTTCCGCGAAGCGTTTCGAAATTTAAAAAAGAACATTTATTTAATTGAATATTTTATGTAAAATTTAAATTAGGGGTTCCGCGGAAAAGTTGAAATTTTGAAAAGGGTTCCACCACTAGAAAAAGGTTCAGAAGCACTGGTTTACAACGAGTGAAACATTAATTTGGTAATAAAACTTGAAAACTTGAAGTTATATTATTCTTTTAATTTATAAGTTAAGAACTTTTATTGTAATTTCAAAAGTTTAAAGTACACTATTTCAGTTTTTATTGAAAAACGCATTGATAAATAATTTTTTAAATTTAAGTTTTTCAATCTGACATAAGTTCTAAAATACAATCATTTTGACAAATTTGTTAGATAAATTTTGTAAATGATGCATTATTGCTTGATAACATTTTAATGCATATTAGGATATTATAAAAGAATTTTAATATTAACAAGTATATGTACTGTTGTACAAAGTCCTCCTTAACCAAAGCTCCTTAATAATTTATTTAGGTACTAAATAGCAAGTTTAGTATGGTAGCCAAGCATGACTTTTAAGTTAGAAATAATGTTTAAACTGTATTTAGAATTATGTTATTCTTAATAAAAGAAAACCCTGATAAGTAATGTAAGAGATTGAGTATAAACTTAATAACTAACTTTTGAACTAACTCTTGCAGTTGTTGCAGCTAATTATTTGCGAAATTAAGTAGTTAGAAAAATGATTAAAAAGTTTTTTTTTTACTTTCTAGACTTCATTATCTAAGAGAAGTTAAACAAATAAGTATTTTATTGATCACTCTAATAATAACTTACTACTGGTAAATAGTAATGTATTATAGTATACTAGCAATGCTAAATAATAAATCTATTAGTTTTTAAAACTGACTATTAAACGTGTCGCTCTGTTTGATAACTAGATGCTTAAATTCAAATTATAGTTGTTTGCTCTGCTAAAACTTATATATTTTTTTTTAGTTTATTTTTAACTCACTTTCAAAAAAAAATTAATTGTTCGAGAACAAATTAAATTTTATTAAATATAGAGTATACCCTGTAAAAACTTATTGTTATTTTATATCTTTTAAATTAAAAGTAATCAGATAAATTAAAACAAATTGAAGAAATTCTGTTTTTAATTTGAAGTAAAATTAATCAGTATGTATTATAATCTTTTGTAGATAAACAAACACTTTTTTTTTACAATTATTCAAATGAAAGTGCACAAAATGATCATCAATAGCAGTTTATTGTTTAAGCTTTAAGTTGTTTCGTACTCACAAACTACAAGTCAAGTTTTCAATGATTAGATAAGTAAAAACTAAGCAATTTTAATAGCTATCTTTACAATTTAAAAGTAAATTAATATTTTAAAAAGATTGGGATGGAGAAAGGCAATGTTTAACGGATCCGTCCAGCAAAGAAAACTAATTGTTTTAGAATGTATTTTTAATAAAAACTACTGTTCATAATAAATAAAACTTTTATATAGTTTCATTTTTGTAACAACATATTCTTTATAAGCACAGCCCAAAATGATTCGTTCAGCTAGAGTTTTTAAGAAAGTTATTTTTATTTGTCATTACTTGTAGGCACATATTTATTTAAAACTAAATTTAAACATGTATATATATGAAAATAACCAACTTTTTCATTCACAATTAAACTACTTTTATTAGACATAATAATTTAAACTTTGGTAAAAAATAAATAAATTTTTATCACTGCACATGTGAACAAGTTTAATACATAATCATTTATTTTAGAATTTAAATTTTGCTTAATTTATGTAGAATTGTTTTGTCAAAATATGTCAACGAGGTTAATATGTCCATAATTCGTTCAACTTTAATAACCACCTATAAAGTTGTTAAAAAAGAAAAATAGCTCCCCATCCATAAATATCTACCCTGTGAAGTGTGAGGCAGGGAAACTTTGCATTATTGCTTGCAGATTTAACCTCCTCTCTTGTCCATTCATCCGTGTCCATATTGTAAGTGACCATAATTCTTGGATTATTTGTTAGAATTAAAATGCAGTTTCCCATAGGAACAGCATCATAACAACCGAAATGTTCTACTGTTCTCGGCTGTTGTAGTGTAACAAATTCGTTGGCTGAACTGTCGTATACTTCATGTCTTCCTCCCCATTCCCCCAACACGAACAGCTTGTTTCTGACGGGAACCAGCTTGTGGTTGCATCTGCGGTTGATCATGTTCGGCAGGTAAGACCACTGGTTGGCCACATGGTCAAACGCTTCCACAGAGTTTAGTACCAAACCTGTGTTCCCCAGTCCACCTGCAACGACCACTCTACCCTCAAACACCGCACTGGCCGCGTTTCGTCTGGCCTCTATAACATTTTTCCATTCTTTAGTTTTACGTGTAGTCGTGCTGAACTCCAAACACAGATCAGTAGTTTTCTTATTCTGTCTGTCACACCCACCAATCATAAAGATTTTATCCATAAAGCCGCAAGTGCTTAACTTTTTATGATGGTTTTTAAGCGTACGGAGTACTTTCCATTTTTTGGAATACTTGTAGATTTGTAAACTACTTAAATAAGTGGAATAATACACAACGTAAAGTCTGTGTTTGACGCAAACTAACCAACAAAACTATCATCATTATCTCCTGGGTATTGTCTGTAACTTCTAACATTTTTGAGAGTCTCACCGTCGATTTGCATAATTCTTCTATCTAAACTCGTAACAAAAATGCTGTATCTTTTCTTTTCACAGTACCTAGTTCCGCGTTGAGAAAATGCTTCGAGCCTTTCGACACGTTTATTTTGTATAATTTCATTTACTAAAGAAGTAAAGTCCTCACTCCTACGGAACTCATTCAAACTATCATTCTTTTCGGGTTTCAAAATCGATTCTAAAACTGGTAAAGAAAGCAAATGTAGCCGAACTTGTAGCAGAAGGTCTTTCGCGTATTTACTTCTGTTTTTATAGTCCTTTGCAATCCATGATTCGGCAGCTTTTAGAACTTCTAGTTCCGAAGTAATATCTAATTCAGAACTAGACAAAATTTCCTTCACACATTTGAAGTCCAGATGTAGGAAACTTCCAGATTCAGCAACGATCGTAAAGTAACGTTCGGTATAATTTAAGCAAACTTCCGTAAAATTTAAATTGAAAAAAGTTGCCATGTGGTAGTAAGTAGCTACATTTTCAGAATTAAGTTTATCTTTAATATCCATTCTACTTAGCTCGTTAAATTTGTCTTTTGGGAATACTTTCTTTGTTTTCCATACTTGCAGCAGTAGACTTCCGGTTGGAGAGTTGCCTAAAATAATTTGTTTATGGCTATAATTTATGTTTATTAGCAATATATTAGTAGAAATTATTTGTTACGGTTTCGATAATAAAACTACTTTAAAATACTATAATTGAGTATTACTGCATAACCCATAGATAAATTTATTTTTTTCAGCAGGAATTAATACGACTCAAGCATTTTAGTTTTTAAACTTTCTATACAGAACTAAGCTTATAGTTTTAGTTATTTTAATTTCGGCTTTCTCTATGGTTTTTCAAGTTGAACTTTCACTTAATGTTGCTCATCACAAGAATATATAGTTTTTATTCTTTTGCAATATTTCAAAAATTTAAATTTATTACTCTCTAAGATAGAATAGATATAAGTCATTACAGCAAAACTTGGAAGGTGCTATTATTAGTTTAGTTAGTCTGCAGCAGGACATAGTGACATTAAATTAAAAAGCACCGTATTTGTAAAATTAAATTCTACAGATTCTTGCGAGACATATTAAAGCATTGCGGCACAACTACTTTTAAATTGAAATCAAACTATATGTAGTGTTTCAGATTGAAAGACAACAAAAACAAAACTATCTTACCATTTTCAAAAAACGTCAAAACTTTTTTCAGCATACGTTTATCAATTTTGTCCAACGCATTTATTTTGGACGCATTCAGAAATTCCGTTCCAGTGCAGTTTGTTACACTAACAGGATTATTTAATAACTTTTCACTTGAGACTTCAATCAAGGACCTTTTAGTAATATCTCTTTCATTACTGTTATGGCGTTTTTTTAATTTATGTGGCATTTTAAAATAGTATTACTATACACTGTAAAAAAAATATGTTCATCAACTTCAATATCAAATAATGGTTTAAGAATAGTTTGTGTTTTTTTATAAAGGATAGCGTTTTAGAATCAAACTTTAATTAATGATTGACGAGCTTTCCAAATTATCGTTATAGAGTTAATTTTGACAAGCTAAGAAAACTTTAGTTTCAGATACAATAATAGCTGTGCTTTTAACATACTCTACGAATTGAAAATTTACAAAAAACGTTAATTTTCACAACTACTTCAAAACAAATTAAAATTGATTAACTTCAAACAAAAGTTTTAGACTATTTATAAATAGTATAATTAACAATTTACTTAAAATATTTAAATTACATTTTACTCACAGTTCTAGCTCGTTTCTTCTGTACAATTTAATTTATTATGAGTTATTTTACCATTAATAGAAATCTTTTATTACATTTATCTTAATTTCTTTAGCTTTGTTTTACAGTTTTAGTAGTTTAATATCATTTTTACTTAATGGAAGGCTAATTTTTTATAGAGTAAAATTGAGTAAAATAATGTTTATCGTGAAAAACGTTTAGAAAATGTATAATAAATATTCAAAAAATAAATTATGATAAAATTATGGTATCACCTTTAAAAATGCAAACTTTGATTTATGTTATTAAAAACAAATGTTCTAACAATAAAGTATACATTTAAATTACTTTCTAAAAAGTATTATCAAATACTATTACAATAAAGACTTTTATTCTTAAAAAATAAAACATGTTACACGACTCAAAACAGCCTAGATAAGCGCCTGCTGCCAGTAAAAGTTTTAGAATGCTATTAAAAATATAAAAATAAATGTTTAATTGATGTCTGTTTGCTCTTGTTTAAATTCTTAGCTATAGTTCATAGCTTGACAATGGCAAGTGTGTTTGCCAGAACAAAACAAATTGCTTATAACTAGTTTTGGCATTTTCATCTTAATATTTTTTTCAAATCAGAGCGATTTTTAAGAAAGCTATATTAAGCCTAGCTTAGCTTTCTTTAAACTACTAACTTTTTAATTTTAATTCTTAAGTCCTGGACAAGACGTTAAACTGTATCCAAGTGGTGTGCGACTTGATAACCGAAAGGTAATTTGTTCACTGAGTTCTAGAACTAAGCATTTTGAGCGCCTTTTTTGTCGTTTAATAAACTTTATAATAGTCTTAAAGACTATAGTTTGCAATTGTTAGTCTAAGTCTATGAATATCTAATTTTTTCAACTACCATAGCTTAATGAACGATAAAAAATTGTTAAAATTTATGATTTTAGGACCTGGTGCACGAAGAACCTTACTAATAGACTACTTGGATACCTTTTAAGGTCTTGACTTCTAGTTAAACGCATACATGTGTTTTTGTAACTAATAAATTTATTAACTTAATGCAGTCATTAAGTTTACTACATAATTTGAACCTAAATCTAAACATTTTTTTTAATTAAATAAAATAACAATTAATGTTTTACCACAAAAGGTTTAATATATTTTCACTGCAACTTTTCAGAAACTAACTGCAGAAATTAGAAACAGAACAATAGCTTTCTTAGCAAAAAAACATTAACTTTAGAAAACTACTTAAGTAATTAGATTGCTGTAAAAATCCAATCAACAAAATCAATTAATGTAAAATAATAATTAATTCAAAAAACAAACATTTTTAATTACAAAACGAAACAAAATGTTTAACACAAACAAAGACACTTTTAAGTAAATAAAATAACCAAGGAAACTTTTAAACAAATTAACCAAAGACACTTTTAAACAAATAAGAAAACCTTGTAGTCAAACTATTTCTGCTTACACAGTTCTGGTTTATTCAAAAATATTGAGATTGCTTCTATTCTGACTAAATCAATGGAATTTGTACAGTTGCAAAAAACCTTAAATCTTGATAAATCATAGTTCTTTGCACAATTAACGTTGTTATTCAGGTGTTCTGCTATCGAAGATCTTTTTGCCGCATTTATAGCAGCATTCGTCTTGTTATTAGTCTTTTCTTTTATAAAGTTTAATACACATTTAGGTATATGTTCATTTACTATTGTTTTTAAATGCCTAGATGGACCTATTTTACAGGACAATATTTGCATTTTCAATCTTTTTGCACCAAGAGAAGAAAAATAAACTTGATAAGAACCCTATACCAGTGCTTCTGAAATGGGGTTCCGCGGAGCCTTTTGAAATTTAAAAAAGAACATTTAATTAATTAGACATTTTATGTAAAATTAAAAATAGGGGTTCCGCGAATAAGTTGAACTTTGGAAAAGGGTTCCGCCACTAGAAAAAGGTTCAGAAGCACTGCCCTATACCATACTGCTTGTATAATTTATTCTCTTGAAAAGCTTCAGACTAAAAGAGAGAAAATTAATGAAATTCTAGTCGGAAATGGTTATCCATCATAATTAATAAAAAAAGTAATAAAGTCACACGATGACAACCGTAAGAAACCTAAAATGTTTGGACCGAAGAAACTTTCTGCGGTTCTTAAACTACCATATTTAGGTAATGTTTCAAATTATTTGAGAAAAAAGTGAAAGAACTAACACAGTCGACTTATAACCAAGTTTAACAAAAAATTTAGAGAATTTCGATTAAAGTTAAAATAGTTTTATCTGAACAATATTTGTGCTAGTAAAAAAAATAAGTAATTTTTACCAGCCATTGATTTGGTTTTAAGATTTAGCTTAGTTTATAGTTCAATTTTATTAGCAGCACCTTTACTCTATTAATAATGAGTCATTTTTCAATGTATTTAATAATTGTTCATCTGGCAAGTCTGTTGTTAAATTCCTTGGAGCGTTAAGTTTTTATTTTTGTTGTTAGTCAATGCATTTAAATATTTGATGTTGATCGTTCTACATCAAAGCGTAAATAAGTATAAATTGTGGTTAAAGCTTTGTTTTTTATGTCAACCTATAAATTCTATATCAAATTTAATTTTTATCTTTGTTTTAATAGATAAACTATTTGTGTTAATTTAAATTTTTCTTTATGTGCCTTTCAGTTTAAGTAGTCTAGTAGGTTTTGATGTCTAGGTCCATTATATGGACAATAAACTTGTAACCGTATAGTAAAGTATATAAAAAGGCATAGTTATTGATCAATATATTAAAGTTCAAAATAAACTAGAACAACTTACTTATACTTAAAGTATGTTTTATCTTATTTTCTAAATAAATTAAATTTTTAGTCCCTGGTATAAATCTTTTATAAATAATTTTATTTTATCCCTCGTTAGTTATTTTATAACATTTACTTTTACTGTTTAAGATTTTAAATCTTTCATTTATTGCCTTTAATAGAAGTATGTTATGATTATTTAGTTTTTAGTTTTTTTTTTTCTAACAGATTTGGTACTAGCTAAAAAACTTTTAACCAAAATGCAAAATTCATATTCCGGGCGAAAAAGTCATCCTGCGAAAATGTCGTTGTGCAAAAATTTCATCGTAAAAGTAAGACGTTGTGCAAAAGTATCTTTGTGCAACAATGCTGCCGTAAAAAATCATCATGGGGAAAAATGTCGCCGTGCAAAAGTGTCTCCTCGTGTAAAAATGACGCCGTGCAAAAGTGACCCTCCGAGCAAAAGTGTCCCCTCGTGCTAAAGTGACCCTCGTGCAAAAGATTCTCCGTGCCAAAGTGACCCTTCGTGCAAAAGTGACGCTCGTGCAAAAGTGACACCCACACTAATAAAACATAACTTAGAATAAAAAGAAATTATGAATCCCCTAAGCTGAAACTTATTTTGTCTTTCAAATTATACTTCATATAAGGGGATTTACTGCAAAAGTTCACAAAATTATTTGAGCTAACATTCATACAAACATATAATTCAGCATTAACTCTGAACAATTACCTATTTTTTTGCAATTTTTAGAAAATTTCCAAACTTTAGATCCAATATTTCTTATCTTTAAAGCCAACTAAGATTTTTTTGTTCTAGAGAATGCTCGTTTGCCTTTAACTAAAAAAGTCTATTTGATTAGGGGTGACATGTTCAAAATCCACCCAGTCAAATTCAAGAATCACTTACCAAACGAGGGTTAGGGGTAACAGTTGTAGTGAAAAATAAATAAAAGAAAAATATATATATATGAAGTAAATTGATAAATAAAGAAGATGTAAAAAATAATTTGATGGATTTTGAACATGGGTAGATTTTGATAGTATACCAGATTAGAATTTACTTTATGAGTGGGGGCCCCTGAATAAAAATGTAATTTTTTAGAAATTTTTACTTTAATTGATGTTTTAGCCAGAAAGTATTATTATTTTTATATTTTTATTTTGCTGTGTTTTCAAGGGTTAGTGTTTTTCTTTTATAAATTTCTGATATTTTAATAATATATGCTAATATGCCCAATTGTAAATTTGAAAGACCTTCATTTTTCTAATGGTCAAGGTAGCAAAAAAAAATGTTTTTTTATACACTTACTTATGACTATTTTAAAAGGTTTACGCTTTTTTCTATCTAAACTGTTTTTATGTAAGACATGACCAAAGCACATTTTACTTAAATTATTATTGTTTAAACATGAAATCCCTCATAAGATAAATCCCTTAAAGTTAAAAAGAGAGTAGTGTTTTAGATTTAAAGTTACCTGAACAAACTTAATGCAGAGTGCAAATATGACACTTACCCGCTACTTCTTTGCCTGAAATTGGAACAGGTAAAAAAAAAAAACCAAGTCACTTTTGCACTAGCGACTATTTTACACATGTCTTATTTTTGCACAGTTGACTTCTAATAAATTAAGATAAAACTAAGTGAACAAAAGTTGTTAGAATATATTTATAAAAAAAGTATAGTCAATCTTATATTATTGTAAAGTTAAAACAAACCTAGTTTAGATAGATAGCAAGATATCTCAATATAAATTGTTTTATATTAGTTTAACTTAACAAAAGGCAAGTGTTCAAAAAACAGAGTTTGTGCGCATCAGAATAAATTAGTTTGTTTTTGAAAAAAAATTGTAAAATGTCAGTTTTTTGCTTGAAAACTTAAAAATTTTAGTTTATGTCCTTTCAAATGCTCGAAAACTTGTGAATTAAAAAATATTGAGAAAAGTTTTTATTTTTCTTAAGTATATCTTATTGATATGTGAATTATTTCTAGATATAAATTAAGTTACCAAAGGCAAAATCAGTCAGTATTTGCAAAAACAAATGCTTAATCCCTTTTGTTTAATATCTAAAAGAATTAGAATCTTTGTTATTTTATTTTGAGTATATTGTTACGTTATAATTATGAATACTGAAAAAAACAAATACAGTTTTAACATTACAATTTAATTCAACATGTTATTAAACTCTTAGCAGTAGGTTCATATATTTTTTAGTTTGTTTATTTAAAGTTATTGAATATATTCATAAGGCTAAAACTTAGCTTTAAGATGTAAGATTATAATTATATATTCATAGTAGAATTATATTTAACAAGTTATTGAGTTGATAGTAATTTTTATTTAATTTTTTTCAAGTATTTTAGTAAATTTTAACACTTTGACAATTTTAATTAGCAAAATGAAGCTTATTTAAAAATTAGATTTTTTATTTAAGAAATTCAAAATAAGTGATAAAAGCATGTATTTTAAATAACAGGTATATAATAAACTCCATTTTACAGTTAATATTTTTAATATTTAGTTAATTTACTATAATAAGTTAAGTGATATCATTATGTCAAAAGTTTTGGGAAAATCTATTTCAATGATAATTGGTTGATAAATAAAAAGTACTTTGCCTCCATAAAAAAATTGGACAACAATGTAATTGCTTTCTATTGCAAAAAAAAACCATGCTCTCAAATATGGGTAAGAAAGCAGTATAGAACCATATGAATTGAGATAGCTATAAGAATGCTTTGAAACAGGTAAGGAGTACTAGAAGCATCAATTCTTCTTATTTCTTCAAACTCAAGCAAGTTTAGCACTATAACTGTTGCTGCTAATGCTATTTGTGCTGAAATTATTTGGGCATTGACTCAAGGCACAGAAGAATTTTTTAGCAAATTTCTGTGATGATATAAGTAAAACTTTCAAAACAAACTTGATGTTGAAAAATAACTTTATTAAGTTTTTATTTTCTTTAAAAGTAGTATTTGTGAATACTTTTATTTTGTTAATTTACTAATTAAGAACAACCAATATCCAAAATGATTTCTAAAGAGGATTTTCCTTACTGTAAAAAATATTAGGCTAAATTGGTCAAAATCAGACTAATTTTTCTAATTTGCACACGAGCCCTACATATAGCTACTTGTTTGCTGTTAGAAAATGAAGACTAGCTTATGAAAGTTCTGCTAACAAATTAAGTTTAATTACAGATTATTATAATGAGTACTTCTTTATTTTGTACCAAGATAAGGTATAAAGAAGTCAAAGCAATATTACATTTTACAAAAAGATATATTTTGATTGCTAGTTCTACTTCATTGAAAGTTAAAAGACCTCAAGAAACATTCTTAAGAACTGAATTTTGTTTACATTCCACAAGCACTAGTTCTAAAAATGTTATTTATAATGGTGAAGAAGGACCCAAATTTAGAAGTTAGTTGTTTTAATTTTTTTAATTTGCTTATATATGAAATAAGCTTTTTAGTTAATTTATTTAGATTGTTTTTTTTTATTGGTTAATTACAATTTTTATAAAGACACATTACGTAAAAAAATTAGCCACACACTCAGGGGACTTTGAAATTATAGGAAATCTCAGGATAACTCAGTATATTTTGACATTTTTTTTAACTGAGGATGACTCAGGACTGTTTTTTTTTTAAGCTCAGGATAGTTTTGAGATTTTTAAAATTCTCATGGCGGTTTTTTTCTATATCTATACTGAGGCTTAGTTGTTCCAATTTCAATATTTTGTTGTTTTGTATACCCAGTTTTGTTTAAGAACATTATTTTTACTGCTTTAAATTGCTTACCAATTTTTTTAATTTGCCTTGTTAATTCTTCTTTATTCTTAGAAATAGAATTTTAACTAAAAAATAAGTATAGACTAGTGTTGTCTAATTTTAAAAAACAGTGTTTCTTATAAGTTTGGTGAACATCTAATGAAGAAGCAAACACATACCTTCCTTTTAACTGTTAAGAATAAAAATGAATATGAGGTATAAGTAGTTTGCACCAGAAGCAAAATATAAAAAATAAACTCAGGTTGACTCATGGCAATTTTTTTGACTTAGAGAGTGGCAACCCTGATTTTCTTATAATATATATTTTAAAGACATTCCTTAGAAAACATTTATTGTTGCAAGGGATATATATAGTTTGAGACTGATGTTTTTTTTTTACCAAAAAAATTAAGTACTTATCAAAATAAAAAACAAGTTTGTAACTGTTTCAGTGCAGCTTTAATTTTCATCAAATTGTAGAACTTATTATTTTTTATTACACACAAAGTAACAAACATGCCTGAATTTATTATTTTCTTAAAGATTAAGTAGATTTTAGTATGAAGGTTTTAATTATTTACTAAAACTTACAATACTTAAAAAATAAGATTATTTTTCAGAGGTTACTTGAAAAATTATTAAAAGATATGATAATTCAAACAGGTTGCTAGATCAGAGTTTTCCAAACTCATTTTCAAAATGTCCCTCTTAGCATAAATTTCAAAAATAATTGCTATTTTTTACTAACTATAGCCCCTGTACTGTTTGATTACATATTTAATTTTTCGATTACACACTAACTATTGCCCATTGTTATTCAAACTGCAATATTGGTTATGGGAAACCCAAGTTTAGATAAAACCTACATTTAAAAACTAAAAAAAAATAATGTAGAATTGGTGTTTAACATTTTAAATGTATAGAAAATGTATAATTTTTCATAAAAATCATCTCAATAAATAGTTTTGCTAAATATATTATTCTTTGGTTTTCTAACTCTTCTTCGTGTTGTAGACCCATAGATTTTAACTTTATACTAAGTAAGTAAAAAAAACTTTTTTTAACATTTTCTAATTTAAAATTTTTTTAAATGCATTAACTTGTTTTAGTCTGGTTTACACTTGAGTAATAATTTTTATGTTACTGTGTTGCTTTATAAAGAATAAATAAACATTGAATTGCATTATAACGACAGGATTGCCTGGAAAAGTTTTTAATTTGTCTTTTTAGGTTGAAATCCTGAAATTTCAAAAAAAAATTACTGGAATTTTACAGAACTTTTACTTATATAGAAATATAATTTTAATAAGATGCAAAAAGTTTTTTTTTACTAAAATATATCATATAAAAGAAAATTATCATAAATTTTTTTTGTTAAAAACTATTTTAAAGTTGCTTTACAGTAATTATTAACAAATGATGGACTAATTAGTTAATTTTATAAATAACCATTATCTGTCTCTAACTTTTATTGTTATTTTTTCGATTTTTTTACAAAAACTTTAGGAAGTCAATTATTTGTTTTGGTATTGTACAAAATATTATGTTAAGATTTTTTAAGAAACTTTGAGAAAAAGAAAGTACAGCGATTTCATTCCAATTTTTTTCTAAACAATGCTTTAGAAATAACCAAACAAGTTTATAAGTATTTGTAGAAAAATAGTTAAAAACAGTTGTTGTCCATCAACATTCCTTAAATTTTTAATCTTATCTCTTAACAATTTTATTTGTTTAAAGTATTAAAATTAAATTTCTGAATTTGTTCTTTTATTTAAGATATATACTTCAGTAAAAACTATCAACATTTTCTTTGACTTAAAATTAACAAATTTTTAAACTTTGTTATTTTTTTTTGTTTTCAAATACAAGTTAGTTGCAATTAATAAAATATATTTAACAATTTTTTGTACAGAAATGCTGAAAACAATGGAAGTAGTCTCAGCTGGTGTTTTGTGTGTTTCACCGTTTATGATAACAGCATGTGACTCAGTTTTAAAAGTAAAAGCTTTATGTATTCTATAAAAAGTTTAAATTTAAAAAACGTATTTTTTATACTATTCTGATTGTTTATACAGTCTTGTAAGATAAGAATTTAGCTTTTGTTTTAATGTTAAAAAAGGGAACTTGCTTGTTAAAAGTATCTTTTTGATTAATTTTTATTCTTAGCCCTAATTTTTTTTACTATATCTGTAAGTGAAAAAGTTAAGTCTTTAAGTTTTGTTATCGATGGTTTATATTACTTTTTTATGCCTGACAATTGTTCTATGTTCATGTTTTATTGTATAAATTTAGTAACACTAACTGTCTCATTGTAGAAAACAAATTAATAGTATAAGAAGGTTATAGTACTTTTTCAACTATTGTAAAGAAATTTGTAGTTTTATTTAAGTTTTGTAAGTTGTTGTTGTAACATATGACAGCTCTCGCAAAAGTTTTAACTTAATTATTTTTTAGAGTTCCCAGATCTTATTACTGATAATCTTAGCTTCTTTAAATACTTTTATTTAATTTTGTGTTGTGTATACAACTTTAGAATCATTACTTCATGAAAGTTAGCTAACTTCACTAAAAATTACATTCATTGTTACATTGTAGAAATAATAAAAAACATAATACACTTTTTAGCAATATAATTAAACAAACCTTATTTCTAGACGTTTTTATTTAAAATAAGCAGTTGTAAACTGACATAATTTATAATTAACTACTTTTTATCATAAAATATTCTTATAAAAGTATTTTGTTAAGTGTATAAATAAGTTATTCAATTTGTTTTTAATTTCAAGACAGTGCTTGTTTCTTCTCTATTGGTATTTACAGCTGTTCAACCCTTAATGCTGTACATTTTTATAAGAAGGTATGTTAATCAACTTGAACATGATCCAATAAAAGATATTTACAGAGCTTCAGTTATATCTCCGTTTGCTTGGAAAGACAGAAAGTATGATTTTAAAGTCATGATATTTTCAAAGAGTACAAGTATTAATATAAATATGTTTCTAGTTGCTACACACATTTTAGCTATAATTTTTTTTAATAAAATGCAATGCTTTTTTACTTTAACACTTAAAAAAACTTACTCATAAGTAAAAGTAACAGTTTCTTAACTAAATTTCCTATGTTTTGTAAAAGCAAAAAAAAATGTTTTTTTTCGAACTACTTAACTTTGAATTAAGTTTGATAAAATATTTGTTAAATGAAATATTATTTGATCTCTTAGTTTTTTTAACAGCTAAAACACTTTTTAATTTAAAAACATATATTTATAACAGAGTAGTTTTCAAGCCAAAAGACTGCAGAATGCCGCTTACACCATCCGCATTTACTTCTTTTTATGTTAACAAGACACCTCTTTTCATAAATTCTGATCAGATGGATTATGATAAATACATGCATATGCTGAGGTACTTGTTTTATTTATAGTTACTACTTATATAAATAGTAAAACTTGCAAAAGTAGATGATCCTAAAAAGATAATCCCTATGACAAGTTTACTTTAAACCATAACTTTGAACTTAAAAAAATATTAATAAAGTATCAGAGCAACTTAGTCTTAAGCTAGTAGGTAATTATTGTTTTACACTTTTAGTTTTGTTGTCCAAGAATTCTGAAATTATGATTCTGAAATTTTGTCTTACCTATTTTCGTTAGATAGGTGTTTGTATAAAAGTTTCAAGTCATTTTCTGTTGTGTTAAATACATCATTATTATAAAGTTTTATGTATTATAAAACCCTTCTGATTTTCTTGTTATCACAAACTTTTTAAGTAAAATAGTTCTTTACGGCCTATATTATATTGTCATTTTTCGGTAAAAAATTGTTTTTTTTCTCTTAAATTAAGTTTGAAACTTCTAACCACATATTTTAAATAGTTTTTAATTACCATATTTTTTAGTTTTAAATGGTTTTATTTATAAAAAATATCTAATGATACTTCTTAACAACTTCATCTTTCTATATTTTAGTATTTTTCACTCATTCAAATGTAAAAACATCTAGAAACCTTACTAATTTTTTATTTTTTATTTTTTTAATTCAGTCGAATTGTGATAACATAGGTTTTTTTCTTAAAAATATGTATAATTTCATAAAAAAAAATATAAAAACTATTTTAAATATACACATTACACAATGTCTAGTTACCATATTAAACGTTTATTTTTATATATCTTCCTTTTTTGTAGTTTAGTTTTGCTTTTATTTTTATCTAATATCTATAAAAAAAATTTAATGGATATTTATAAAATGTAGTATTAACATTTGTTATATATGATACCATATGAAAAAAAAAAGTAAACAATGTAAATATTTATATAATTAACTTTTATTTCAAATTTTTAAAAGACAGTTAAAAAAATCAATTGTTTTGAATTATTTGGTGAACATTTTGTATAAGTCTTTTTATAGTCTTATTTAAAAAACAGTTTTAGTTTTATATACAAGTACTGTAACATGTTTTTTCACATGACTAATACTTTCAATTAAAATTAAAATGTTTTTTTTTTTTTTGCATACTTACTAATACTTTCTTTTTAAGTATCTTAAATGTTTGTTATATAATTTAAAACCTTTACTAATTGAGTTTTACACATGCTTTAAAATTTTAAAACTTTAAATAAGTAATAAAATCACTAAAATTTTTTTTTTCCTTATTTATATTTTTTTGATCAAACTAAATGTCTAATTTCGTACTAAATGTTTATGCATTTTTCAAATTTTAAAATTATAATTGAAAGTTATGAAGGTTAAAATGTTAACTAATTTTTATTTACAAGTTTTATATTTCAGTTATATTTTAAAATAAGTATTGAGTCCTTTTGTCCAAATATTATTCCGTAAACCAGGGTTTCCCAAACTTTTTTCAAATGGCCCCCTTTGAAGAAATTAAAAAAGTCTTTTTTGCTCTCCAGCAGCAACTCCAGTATATCTAGTGTAAGTTTTTAATTATGACGTAATGACCCCCTGGTGGCTCCTTTACTGCTTATGCCCCCCCCCCCCCTTCGCTGCATATGGCTCCCTGAGTATCTTTCATGGCCCCCAAGGGGGCCACTTGGCCATATTTGGGAAGTCCTGCCGTAAAATAATCTGAAAATTAAAATTTAAGTCTTGAAAATTGACCAAACTATAAACTTTTTCGTTTACACCCATTAACTTATGTTTTAACTGTTTAAAAATGAAAAACGCTAAGAGCGTACTGTACATCTAAGTCAGCGGTTATTAACTGTGTTAATTTTTATTAATTTTCTTTTTAATTTATAAGTAAGAATTTAACTATATCTTTATCAGTTTAAATAGACTCTTTACTTTTACAAATGTTTTTATTTTATAAGCTTAAAGTTCAAAAAAATTAGTTTTTTACCTCAAACTTAAACACTATTTTGTACATTGGGGATTAATTTAGTATTAACTTTCCAAAAAGGTTTAAAACAAAAAAAAAAGGTTAAGAACTACTGATCTAAATTGAGTAAACTTAATTCCTCGGTAAATTTTTTGAATATAATAATCAAAATTTAGATATGCTTCAGATCTTGACTTTGAAAACCCCGATAGACAGAAAACATATGAAGAAAAACGAAACGAAAAAGAAGGAATATAAAGTGGTATTCGCAATTGTAGTTCTCTAAATTTTAGGAAAATAATTTGTCGTTTTAAACTTAAAATTGAATAGGTAGTAATTTTAAGTTTAGGCAATTTAATGTATCTTGATGTGTATCTATCAAATTTTGGATAAAACTAAGAGTTTTTAGTTTATCTGAAACAATCAATTTTTTAATTTTTTACACTCTTTAAGTTTTATAGTGTTGTACTGTCTTTGATATTATATTAGTTTTATAATAAAAATTTAGTAGCTCTAAATAATAAATCAATTTTTACAAGGTTAGTTGTATTAAATAGTTTTTGAAGTTTTATTCCTCATTATTGTTTACTTTAATTTTGAAAACGTGTTAATTACTAAGCTAATTTTAAGTGATCTTGTTTATACTTAACTATTAAAAAGTATCATTTTATATACTTGAACAATAAATATAACTGACAAGTTTGTATACATATGTTTTTTTTTTAATTGTAAAAATAATTACTGCTTGTGATTTTGTTTTGACTTTAAGTTTTAGTATATATATCAACAAACTGAAACCATTCAAAGTATTTCAGATATACACGGAACTGAGTTTGATACTTATTATTATTATTTAATACTATTTAATTATGAAATAATTTATTTAATTTATACATTTAACTCATCCTGTGCATCATTAAATTTTACTGATAAAAAAAAGTCATCCTTCAGAATTATTTTTAAACACTTGAGATAGAAATAGAATAGAGAGTAACAGTATTGGTATTATATATGTTTAAATGACCAGAACTAGATGTATATACAATGTTTAAGTTGCATTTTGTGTATAACTTTGAAATGATTAATATCAAAAAAAAGTTTAACAGGTTGGTATAAATAGTGCATAGATAAAAACTTTCATGAAAGTTAAAGTTTTTCCTTTTTACGTTTAACTCTTACAGTAAAAACTATTTGTTTAATCTTTAATTATTCAAACACAATAACAATTGTCACATATATATTCAATAATGTTATATGGAGGTATCTGTTCTATAGTAAAGACGTGACATAAACTTGTTTAGTTAGTTTAATTTTAATTAAATAATTAACTAATGCAGTCTTAAAGTAAAATTTAAATGTAGGTTTATATACAATTAAAGTTAAAGTAACGAAAAAAAGTTAGTTGTCTTGCACATAATAATTATTTAATCAAGGAACTAGTTTTTATCTTAAATAACTTAACTTCAAAACTTTTTATTGTAGAAACGTGAAAAAAAAAATTAAGACATTTAACTTAGAAAAATGTAATTTATATCTTTAAAACTTAATTGCTGTACGTTAAAGTTTTTGTATTTGTTAAGTTTTTATTTTCGAACAAGTTTATTTTGTTTAATGAAAATTTATTTTTTATTGTTTGTTTTCGTTACGAACATAGAAGAAAAACATAGGTTTTTGTAATGATAAATATTTGCAGCGTATTTTAATTTAAGAGGCTTTTCAATATTAGAGAATCGTTCAACCAAAACTATTTCTATTTAACTTCAGTGTTTAACGACATAAATATTTTCCTAAACTGTAGATGAATGTTCTTGTATTAGTATAATTTTGAAGTTATCAAATGGCTAAAAGAGTAAGTTGAAATAAAAAAAAATATTTAAACTCTTTCATGCACTAATCTCCACAAGAGTCTGCTGAATTCAGTAACTAAAAACGAAGACCTTGTACACATTTTTGTATGGTTGGCATCTATCTTTATTTCTTAATAAGTGTTACATATTATATTATTTTTAGATATATAACGGCCTTGATATTTTTAACATTGACAAAGTTTTTATCGTCAAAAGCATGATTAAATGAGTTTAAGTTATTTTTAATTAAAAATTACCTAAGCTGAAAAAAATTTGAGTTTAAACTATAACTTGATGTCTAGTAAACTTATTAATTTTTTGGTTGAGTGGAGAATAGTATATAAAAAAAACTAATAGCAATGGATAGTTTACTAGTAAAGGGTCTATATCCGATAAATGGGTGTGGTTAATTTTACAACTTCTTTTAAGGTGGGGGTTGTAAAAATGAGTTTTGAAACCCCTGATTTACAGTTTGTATTCAAAAATAATATCTAGAGCAGGTAATATAACTGCATGTTTAAATAAAATTACTAAAAGATTAGAAATATTTTAAGTACTATAGAGCAGGGTTTCCCTATTCTTTTTTTTAATAAGGCCCTCTGTGAAGACATATAACCTCCATGACGTTTTTCAAAAAACTACCCTTAAATACGCGTTATTTTTTGTTCTTCATGATGAAATAAAGGATATCTAGTGTAAATTTCAAAATATGACGTTATGGGACTACTCTATGGTCCCTTTGCAGCACTTGACCTCTAAACTTTTGAAATAGCCTCCATGTGAAAACTATACTAGTTTCTGAAACATCATGAATGGTGTAAACTTAATGTTTAATGATGATTTAAAACAATTTTCATTGTTAAGTTTATAATTTAAGTATTTAGTTTTTTTTTAATATTGTTTTCTTATTTTGTCCAGTAGATCAATAGAACATGACATATGGCCAGTTGAGTTTAATTTAGTAAAATGTAATAATCTTTAAATTTAAGAGCAGGGGTCGGCAAACTGCAGAAGGTGATAATGCTTCTATTCCAGATAGGGTTCTTGCCGACAACATGCAACCTGGCCAATGAAAGAAACTTTTGAAATTTACCATAAATAAATTTTAAAACTGAACGAAATATTTTTTTTGTATTAATATTATACTATACCAGAGTTGTACTGTATGTCGTGATTTAAGATTGATTACTATTTGTCATATTGACTTGACAATTAACGGACTTGTTTTCATATATTTTGTGTACAGTTATGTTAATGATGGACCAGTTTAAGTATCACTTTTGTTTGAAATACTCTCTTAAAAGGCCCAATTGTACTTGAAACTACATAGACATGAGCTTATAATTCTTCGCAGTACTGGTATCTTCAAAATTTTATTTTACATATATAACACAAAAATTATTATTTTTCTAACAATTTATTTACCATGAAGCACTAAAAAGAGAAAACAAAGTTAGATAAATTAAATTAAGGCAACAAACTTAAATTCAACACGGCATTAAACTAAGTCTTTGAAAAATAACGTAAGCAATTTTAAAGAATAGAAGAAAAGCAAGACTCACAACAACACATATCTAATGCGCAGCTACGTAGATCATAAGCCCACTGGATAGCATCTCGACGATAAGGTAGGTTTCCACGAAGAATATTTTTGAAGTTGCGCACCAAATCGAAAATTTCCTGCATGCGATTTTCTACGAGATCTTCTACGAAAAAGTCCTTGTCACAGACTTTAACCATAATCGAGGTCTTAGACAAGGGCTGGTACAGACTCTGCAGCAGAAATCCCATTGCTTCAGATGTGGTTGCAAATTTTTCAACCAGCTTTCTTTTTTCACCAATGTTCTCCGAATGAAGAAAGGGGAGGTCGACAACGAGGTTCGACAACAGCTTACAAGCGCTTTCCAGGAAAACTTTCATTTTATCTGAAGTTTCCATTTGGTCTACTAGCTCGAATTGAGAGGGATATGCTTGAATTTCGCCGTGAAAGACGTGGGTTACTTGTTGTTTCCAACCTTCGTACTGAACAGCGCTGAAATTTAGAGGTAAGCCGTCGAAACTTTTCTTGAACTGAAGAAGACTACTGCCTAGTTCACGGCAGTATTTAGCAAAATTATTTATTTTTATGTGATCCGCTCGATGAAGGCCGTCCACATCGAGATCAAAACTAATCAGCGATTTATCATGATTGTTTGAACGCTCGACATCTTCTGATATTTTTGGTTTTTCTGAATTTTGGGAAAATTCTGAGATTATAGATTCTTTCGAACCTTCTGAATTTTTTGAATCTTCTGAACTTTTCAATTCTTCTGAGCTTTTCGATTCTTCTGAACTTTTCGATTCTTCTGAACTTTTCGATTCTTCTGAACTTTCTGAATCTTCTGAACTTTGAGATTCTTCCGAGCCTTTTGAGCTATTTGATATCTCTTTTTCACCTATTTGCTTATTTGAGCATTCGACGGGTTTAGTAACTTTAGTTTCAAGTCATTTTCTGTTGTGTTAAATACATCATTATTATAAAGTTTTATGTATTATAAAATCCTTCTGAATTTCTTGTTATCACAAACTTTTTAAGTAAAATAGTTCTTTACGGCCTATATTATATTGTCATTTTTCGGTGAAAATTTTTTTTTTTTTCTCTTAAATTAAGTTTGAAACTTCTAACCACATATTTAAATAGTTTTTAATTACCATATTTTTTAGTTTTAAATGGTTTTATTTATAAAAAATATCTAATGATACTTCTTAACAACTTCATCTTTCTATATTTTAGTATTTTTCACTCATTCAAATGTAAAAACATCTAGAAACCTTACTAATTTTTTATTTTTAATTTTTTTAATTCAGTCGAATTGTGATAACATAGGTTTTTTTCTTAAAAATATGTATAATTTCATAAAAAAAAATATATAAACTATTTTAAATATACACATTACACAATGTCTAGTTACCATATTAAACGTTTATTTTTATATATCTTCCTTTTTTGTAGTTTAGTTTTGCTTTTATTTTTATCTAATATCTATAAAAAAATTTAATGGATATTTATAAAATGTAGTATTAACATTTGTTATATATGATACCATATTAAAAAAAAAGTAAACAGTGTAAATATTTTTATAATTAACTTTTATTTCAAATTTTTAAAAGACAGTTAAAAAAATCAATTGTTTTAAATAATTTGATGAACATTTTGTATAAGTCTTTTTATAGTCTTATTTAAAAAACAGTTTTAGTTTTATATACAAGTACTGTAACATGTTTTTTCACATGACTAATATTTTCAATTAAAATTAAAATGTTGTTTTTTTTTTGCATACTTACTAATACTTTCTTTTTAAGTATCTTAAATGTTTGTTATATAATTTAAAACCTTTACTAATTGAGTTTTACACATGCTTTAAAATTTTAAAACTTTAAATAAGTAATAAAATCACTATAGTTTTTATTTTTCTTTATTTATATTTTTTTGATCAAACTAAATGTCTAATTTCGTACTAAATGTTTATGCATTTTTCAAGTTTTAAAATTATAATTGAAAGTTATGAAGGTTAAAATGTTAACTAATTTTTATTTATAAGTTTTGTATTTCAGTTATATTTTAAAATAAGTATTGAGTCCTTTTGTCCAAATATTATTCCGTAAACCAGGGTTTCCAAAACTTTTTTTCAAATGGCCCCCTTTGAAGAAATTAAAAAAGTCCTTTTTGCTCTTCAGCAGCAACTCCAGAATATCTAGTGTAAGTTTTAAATTATGACGTAATGACCCCTCTATAGGTGGCTCCTTTACTGCTCATGCCCCCCCCCCCCCTTCGCTGCATATGGCTCCCTGAGTATCTTTCATGGCCCCCAAGGGGGCCACTTGGCCATACTTGGGAAGTCCTGCCGTAAAATAATCTGAAAACTAAAATTTAAGTCTTGAAAATTGACCAAACTATAAACGTTTTTTTTTACACCCATTAACTTATGTTTTAACTGTTTAAAAATGAAAAACGCTAAGAGCGTACTGTACATTTAAGTCAGCGGTTATTAACTGTTTTAATTAGGGGTAAATTCTATTGTTTTAGGGTGTAATTTTTTTATTACAAGTTGTATAAGTTAATGTTTATTAATTTTCTTTTTAATTTATAAGTAAGTATTTAACTATATCTTTATCAGTTTAAATAGACTCTTTACTTTTACAAATGTTTTTATTTAATAAGCTTAAAGTTCAAAAAAAATAGTTTTTTACCTCAAACTTAAACACTATTTTGTACATTGGGGATTAATTTGGTATTAACTTTCCAAAAAGGTATAAAACAAAAAAAGGTTAAGAACTACTGATCTAAATTGAGTAACTTAATTCCTCGGTACATTTTTTGAATGTAATAATAAAATTTTAGATATGCTTCAGATCTTGACTTTGAAAACCCCGATAGACAGAAAACATATGAAGAAAAACGAAACGAAAAAGAAGGAATATAAAGTGGTATTCGCAATTGTAGTTCTCTAAATTTTATGAAAATAATTTGTCGTCTTAAACTTAAATTTGAATAGGTAGTAATTTTAAGTTTAGGCAATTTAATGTATCTTGATGTGTATCTATCAAATTTTTGGATAAAACTAAGAGTTTTTAGTTTATCTGAAACAATCAATTTTTTAATTTTTTACACTCTTTAATTTTATAGTGTTGTACTGTCTTTGATATAATATTAGTTTTATAATAAAAATTTAAGTAGTTCTAAATAATAAATCAATTTTTACAAGGTTAGTAGTACAGTAGACTACCGCTTAAGTACGCACTTTTTTTGGTACGCATCACGCCTTAAGTACGCACTTATCAAGAAAGGTAGAATGGCCAATCTGCTGAGTTAGCCTAAGACTTTCACAAATTTTAAATTAGAGTGAGTAATCCTGAGTAGTCTAAGTGGCCAATTGTGACAGTCCTGTTGCTAAATGTTAATAAACAAAATACTTATATAGTGGCTGAAGAAAACTGAAAAAAATAATGTTATTTTAGCTGTAATGCTATTAAATTAATAAATCTAGATGACAAAGCTAAAAAACCTACAAATAAAACATAGTTAAGTCATAACTTAATTTAAATGTACAAACATTGATGTTTTCAAAATGTTTGGTAAACACAATGTAGTTTGGTACTTTACTTCTAACAAAACAAAATATGGCTTAATAATCTTTTTTATACCATTGACTGACATTGACTTTCTATATTAATAGTAGAAAAATAGTAGTTAATAGTAGTTACCATAAAAAAAAAAAAAAAAAATTATTAATTATGTAGAAACTTTTTATAGACAAAATAATGTTTTTTAAATCTAATAAAAAGTTTTGCAGATTAGAACTATGTATTAAATGTTATTTAAAATAAAAAGACTTGTTTATTTGGCTTAACTATTTGGTGGCTAGTTTTAAGAAAGAAAACAAACAACTAAAGTTTATATTATACTATGTCTTTAAAAAGTACGCACTACCCGTGCTAAGTACGCACTTTTTGGTCGGGTTCAATTTGCGTACTTAAGCGGTAGTGTACTGTATTAAATAGTTTTTGAAGTTTTATTCCTCATTATTGTTTACTTTAATTTTGAAAACGTGTTAATTAATAAGCTAATTTTAAGTGATCCTGTTTATACTTTAAAAGATATCATTTTATATACTTGAATAATAATATAACTGTCAAGTTTGTATACATATGTTTTTTTAATTGTAAAAATAATTACTGCTTGTGATTTTGTTTTGACTTTAAGTTTTAGTATATATATCAACAAACTGAAACCATTCAAAGTATTTCAGATATACACGGAACTGAGTTTAATACTTTTTATTATTATTTAATACTATTTAATTATGAAATAATTTATTTAATTTATACATTTAACTCATCCTGTGCATCATTAAACTTCACTGATAAAAAAAGTCATCCTTCAGAATTATTTTTTAACACTTGAGATAGAAATAGAATAGAGAGTAACAGTATTGGTATTATGTATGTTGAAATGACCAGCACTAGAAGTATATACAAAGTTTAAGTTGCATTTTGTGTATAACTTTGTAATGATTAATATCAAAAAAAGTTTAACAGGTTGGTATAAATAGTGCATAGTTAAAAACTTTCATAAAAGTTAAAGTTTGTTCTTTTTCACGTTTAACTCTTACAGTAAAAATTATTTCTTTTATCTATATAGTTATTCAAACACAATAACAATTGTCACATAAATATTCAATAATGTTATATGGAGGTATCTGTTCTATAGTAAAGACGTGACATAAACTTGTTTAGTTAGTAATAATTTTAATTAAATAATTAACTAATGCAGTCTTAAAGTAAAATCAAGGTTTATATACAATTAAAGTTAAAGCAACAAAAAAAAGTTAGTTGTCTTGCACATAATAATTATTTAATCAAGGAACTAATTTTATCTTAAATAACTTAACTTCAAAACTTTTTATTGTAGAAACGTGAAAAAAAATTAATACATTTAACTTAGAAATATGTATTTTATATCTTTAAAACTTAATTGCTGTACATTAAAATTTTTGTATTTGTTAAGTTTTTATTTTCGAACAAGTTTATTTTGTTTAATGAAAATTTATTTTTTATTGTTTGTTTTCGTTACGAACATAGAAGAAAAACATAGGTTTTTGTAATGATAAATATTTGCAGCGTATTTTAATTTAAGAGGTTTTTCAATATTAGAGAATCGTTCAACCAAAACTATTTCTATTTAACTTCAGTGTTTAACGACATAAATGTTTTCTAAAACTGTAGATGAATGTTCTTGTATTAGTATAATTTTGAAGTTATCAAATGGCTAAAAGAGTAAGTTGAAATAAAAAAAAAATATTAAACTTTTTCATGCACTAATCTCCACAAGAGTCTGCTGGATTCAGTAACTAAAAACGAAGACCTTGCACACATTTTTTTTATGGTTGGCATCTATCTTTATTTCTTATCAAGTGTTACATATTATATTATTTTTAGATATATAACGGCATTGATATTTTTAACATTGACAAAGTTTTTATCGTCAAAAACATGATTAAATGAGTTTGAGTTATTTTTAATTAAAAATTACCTAAGCTGAAAAAAATTTGAGTTTAAATTATAACTTGATGTCTAGTAAACTTATTAATTTTTTGGTTGAGTGGAGAATAGTATATAAAAAAAACTAATGGCAATGGATAGTTTACTAGTAAAGGGTCTATATCCGATAAATGGGTGTGGTTAATTTTACAACTTCTTCCAAGGTGGGGTTTGTGAAAATGAGTTTTGAAACCCCTGATTTACAGTGTGTATTAAAAAATAATATTTTGAGCAGGTAATATAACTGCATGTTTAAATAAAATGACTAAAATATTAGAAATATTTTAAGCACTATAGAGCAGGGTTTCCCTATTCTTTTTTTTTTTAATAAGGCCCTCTGTGAAGTTATATAACATCCATGAGGTTTTTCAAAAAACTACCCTTAAATACGCGTTATTTTTTGTTCTTCATGATGAAATAAAGGATATCTAGTGTAAATTTCAAATTATGAGCTTATGGGACTACTCTATGGTCCCTTTGCAGCACTTGACCTCTAAACTTTTGAAATAGCCTCCATGTGGAACCAATACTAGTTTCTGAAACATCATGAATGGTGTAAACTTAATGTTCAATGATGATTAAAAACAAGTTTATAATTTAAGTATTTAATTTTTTTTTAAATATCTAAATATTGTTTTCTTAGTTTGTCCAGTAGATCAATAGAACATGACACACGGCTTAATAAACTAAAAATGTGGCCAGTTAAGTTTAATTTATTAAAATGTAATAATCTTTAAATTTAAGAGCAGAGGTCGGCAAACTGCATAAGGTTATAATGCTTCTATACCAGATAGGGTGCTTGCCGACAACATGCAACCTGGCCAATGAAAGAAATTTTTGAAATTTATCATATATAAATTTTATAACTGTACGAAAATTTTTTTTGTATTAATATTATACTATACCAGAGTTGTACTGTATGTCGTGATTTAACTTTAAGATTGAATACTATTTGTCATATTATTGACTGGTTTAAATTACGGACTTGTTTTCATATACACTGTGTACATTTATGTTAATGATGGACCAGTTTAAGTATCACTTTTGTTTGAAATACTCTCTTAAAAGGCCCAATTGTACTTGAAACTACATAGACAAAAGCTTATAATTCTTCGCAGTACTGGTATCTTGAAAATTTTATTTTACATATATAACCCGAAAATTATTATTTTTCTAACAATTTATTTACCATGAAGCACTAAAAAGAGAAAACAAAGTTAGATAAATTAAATTAAGACAACAAACTTAAATTCAATACGGCATTAAACTAAGTCTTTGAAAAATAACGTAAGCAATTTTAAAGAATTGAAGAAAAGCAAGACTCACAACAGCACATATCTAATGCGCAGCTACGTAGATCATAAGCCCACTGGATAGCATCTCGACGATAAGGTAGGTCTCCGCGAAGAATATTTTTGAAGTTGCGCACCAAATCGAAAATTTCCTGCATGTGATTTTCTACGAGATCTTCTACGAAAAAGTCCTTGTCACAGACTTTAACCATAATCGAGGTCTTAGACAAGGGCTGGTACAGATTATGCAGCAGAAATCCCATTGCTTCAGATGTGGTTGCAAAATTTTCAACCAGCTTTCTTTTTTCACCAACGTTCTCCGAATAAAGAAAGGGGAGGTCGACAACGAGGTTCGACAACAGCTTACAAGCGCTTTCCAGGAAAACTTCCATTTTGTCTGAAGTTTCCATTTGGTCTACTAGCTCGAATTGAGAGGGATATGCTTGAATTTCGCCGTGAAAGACGTGGGTTACTTGTTGTTTCCAACCTTCGTACTGAACAGCGCTGAAATTTAGAGGTAAGCCGTCGAAACTTTTCTTGAACTGAAGAAGACTACTGCCTAGTTCACGGCAGTATTTAGCAAAATTATTTATTTTTATGTGATCCGCTCGATGAAGGCCGTCCACATCGAGATCAAAACTAATCAGCGATTTATCATGATTGTTTGAACGCTCGACATCTTCTGATATTTTTGGTTTTTCTGAATTTTTGGAAAATTCTGAGATTATAGATTCTTTCGAACCTTCTGAATTTTTTGAATCTTCTGAACTTTTCAATTTTTCTGAACTTTTCGATTCTTCTGAACTTTCTGATTCTTCTGAACTTTTCGATTCTTCTGAACTTTTCGATTCTTCTGAACTTTTCGATTCTTCTGAACTTTCTGAATCTTCTGAACTTTCTGATTCTTCTGAACTTTCTAAATCTTCTGAATCTTCTGAACTTAGAGATTCTTCCGAACCTTCGGAGCTTTTTGATTTCTCTTCTTCACCTATTTGCTTATTTGAGCATTCAACGGATTTAGTAACTTTGGTTTTTTCGTCACTCATCCGCTTTTTATATTCATCAGCTACTTTATCATACAGCATATAGAAAGAATCCCAGTACTGATTGAAGCAGGAGCTTGTATTCTCCACCATCATTTTAACAACTCTCGCTGTGTTGGAAGAAATAGCTTCTTCTTTGAAAGCTGTTGAGCTTATTGAAACTTTATCATCGCGGTTCGCTTGCAGTTTGCGAACAAGTCCTTTTTCTGTTTCCAACCTTTCCATTACAGCTTCTAATTCCTTAATATTACTGATTTCAGACACGTTACTAACAACATCCCTATTGCTGGTCTTTTCAGGTATAGGGTTCAAGATAGCTTTATCATTTACCAGTTGAAGTGACAGGGCATTCCTGGTTGGACGACATTGAGTAGTAGTTACAGACATTACAAATAGTAGCAGTTATATAAAACCTAAAATCATTAGAACTTTAGTACTTGGCTCAAAAAAAACAATTGTTTGTTAAGAACTGTTATACATCTACCCTCAAGTATATTTGGTTCTTTTACACAAAAAGGTAAGAACAAATATTGGTCATTTTAGTATAAATAATTGAATTTATGCTTTTAAGTCTCAAGATTAAACAAAGTTTAAAACAAATGTTTTCAATTTATATATTGTATTGAAATTAACCGGGTTTTATTGTAACTTCATTGTAACAAAGTAAATTTTTTATCGATGTGTATATATGAATTTGTTATGTAGTAAGTTAGAAAAACTTTTATACTTGTGCTGTAGTAAAACAAAAATAATATGTATACATTTGCAACTACAGTTTCAAATAACAATTAAGGCAAATTTTAATAGGGTTTCTTTGTGGTTTAGAATGCTTAATCTTATTTTTTTACACTTAAAAGTAAACATAAACAGATAAACGAATGCACTCAGTTATATTAAAACTTTACTAAAAATTATGAACAAATTAACAAATAAAAAAATAAATGAATAAACTATTTAGTAAACAATTATTAGAGAAATATAGCTTTGTTTTTACAATGAATCACTTGACTACTCAATTGTGAGGTAAATGCTTTGTAATGAAGACTTTGAATTTTAATAAATAGAGATTAGTATGATTGCCAAAAAGGACCCTTCTAACATTAATAGCTAATACAATTATGTTAAAAAGATAGTTTTTAGGTTTTAACTTAATTTTACTTTCAGTTTGCTAACTTAGCGCATATTTGGTAATTTTTTATCTGATGAGCCCTAATAATGAAACTTATACCGTATTTAATTCTTAATAACAAACATTGTTTACTGTTTACTAAATTTTTTAAATTTTAATCTCAAACTGTTTGATTATAAGCACACAGTTACCAAGATTTATATAGTTTTAATAACCCAAACTTAATTTTATGAAAAATTATTTACGTAATTGAAAACTAATCCAACACTAGGCAAAAAAAGTAAAATTTTAATAAAATCAAGTGTTTTTTAAATTTAGTCAATGTTTAAAAATAAAATCAAGTGTTATCAATAAAAATCACAAAAATCAAGGGAAATAAATTAAAATCAAGAAAAATGGAAATCTTGTATATACCGATTAAAAATTATCATCTTAGATACAAAAACTATTAGCCTTAAATTATTTTTAATTTTTTCTGCTTTAAATTTATTGTGCATGAAAATGTACTAACTATAAAATTTGAAGACAGTTTCAGTAACAAACAGCTGTTACTTCACTGAAAAAGTAAAAAATAAAAGCTTAAGCTCAATAAGTGCTGAGTTTTAATTACTAACACCATTTGTACCATCATTATTAAATGAAAGCAGACATACGTACTTATTAAAGTAAATAATAACATTTTCAAAGTTCAAAACACTACTTCTAAAAAAATCAATCTGAGTATTTTCATAAAAAAATGAGTTATAAACAGTTTTTCTGTGATATTTTTTATCAACTAGCGTTTATGTCAGGGGTCGGCAAACTGCGACCCTCGATTATATGAATTTGGTCCTTAAAATAAAATTTTGAAACTAACTTTAGATATTCTGGGTTTGAGATGATGAGCAAAAAATGGTCTTATACAAAATTCACGGGGAATTCAAAACAATTTATGGATATTACGAGTCTCTTATTTTAAATTAAACTGTAACTGCAGAACTCAAATATTTTTGTTCGCAAAACTTGGCCCGCTGACCCCTGCATTATAGCTTTGATAGCCAAATTTTCAAAAAAAAAGTGTTTTTAAAATCATATGTAGTTAACATTGCTAAATTTACGTATACTTTTTATAATTTACACGACTGGAAAGAAGTGGACGCGATTATTAACCTACTTACAGGTTTGAATTTTGTTCTTGATCAATTTATTATTTTAATTAGTTGTTATAACTATCAGGCTACTTTGCTTACTTTGTCTATGATAAAAACAAAGTACAAACATTATTAAAAGACCAAACAAACTTGTTTAAAAGTTAGACTAAGCAGATTTAAAATATTTGTTTTTAATTTCAGGCTTTTAGTAAAAACCAATATGCTTTTTACTAGCCAAGACGTTTTAAGAACAAAATATTTTTTTTGTTGAATCAAACATTTAGTTTCTAGTCTAAGTAAAGTTTTATAGCCATTAAATTAATTTTACTAACAAAATACGTGACAATGAATCGTCCTAAACACATTAACATACTAATATATTTATACAGTGTATAAATCGCACAATGTGTAACGTGAATTTGATAACACAATATAAGTTTTTTTTTTCAAAGTAAAGTTTGCAAAAGTTAATAAACAAAAGTTTGATTTTTTTTAAATAATAAGCTCATTCTATAACCGAAAAAAACTAATTCCAGCTGCAAATAACGATATTATAATTCAGTGTTTTTTTGATTGTTTATAGTAAATCAAACATTAAGTAAAAAGTTTTTTTAACTCTCTTTTGAAAAAAACAACTTTTTAACTACAGTTTATTTAAAGTATAGTTGTTTAGCTTTCACAAGTTAATTATAAGAGTAGCAAAAATTCTTGTATGCATTTTAGATAAGTATTGAGGTCCTGGTAATTAGCTTAAGTGAAGTAACTTAACATTAAATATTAAGGTATATAAAACACTTTTTTAATTGACCCATATTTTAAATTTCAGTGTTTTTATACTATTACTACAGAAATTTTTTACAAGTCAATTGTAGAAGTTGTACATATATTTAAAATAATTTCAATTTAAATGTATTCAATTAGTTTGATGTCGCTAAGTCTGGAAAACCCTGCTTTAGAAAAACTTTAAAATCTTTAATCGTAATAGCATACTTAGCTATAGCTACTTTTAAATAGAAAAAATAAAGTAACGAAATAAAAAAACTGAAGCTTTGTTCAAAAAAAGTTTAACTAAAAATTGTATCTACAGTAAAATAATAAGCTTTACCGTAAACAAAAGTTCTATTTTAAGTATATACGTTGTAATCTGATTAGCTTGTACTTTATTTAATAACTTAGCACAAAATTAACAGTATGAAATTAATAAAACAAAATTTAAATAGATTTGAAAATCACTATTACAAACGGAAATATAAACGTAAACTATAAAAGAGTTATACATCTTTTTTAAAGTAATACTAAAAAATAAAACATAAGTAAAAATATGCTTTCAGTTCACATTTTTTATAGTAAATAAATGTAAAATAGTCTTTTTATACTGCAATATTCTAAACATTTTAAAGTTGTAAATATGCATAATGTTCCTGTAAAAAGTCTCTCAATTAACCAAATTAGAATGCATTACATTTTTTATGTTTTCCTTCCTTTCATGTTTAACTTTTTATCCTCTCTTAACTGTACAAGTCGTAAAAAACACTGAAACTACTGTTACATATATACTTTTTAAAGTGAATGCTAATCGGCTAAAAAAGATACAAGTTTTTTGAGGACTACATTTTCAGCCCTTTTTTTCAGGGCAAGCAATCTTTGGAAATTACTAGTTTTTTGCTACTTAGTTAACAAAATCGCATAAAAAACTTTTTTTGTAACTGTAGTTATATTTTTGATATCTTTATATCTTAAAGGTAGTTTATGTATATAGCTTATAAAAACCCTATTAATTAAAAGTCTTTTACAAAACAACTTTTTGTAGAAGGTTTACTGCATTAAGTTTTTTGTAACCTTAGTAGATAATTATATAAAATAAAACTAGCTTTCAGTGTTTTAAAGGATGTTGTTTAGTTGTTAACAATTTTGATTATTGATTCTCAAGTTTAGTGATTATTGTTATTTTATCAGTTAAATATAGCGTGTTTTATATTCAGCTGACAGCATAAACCTTCTAAAATATCAAATTTTTTGTTAGACTACAATTTAGTTATAATAGTTAGTGTAATTTGCAAGTTTGTGTTTAAGTTCAAAGTTTATTTTGTAAGTCAAAGCTATATTGAAGAATTTTAAATTTAAGTTAAAACAAACCAAAAATTTATATTTTATGTAGTCGCAATAAAAAAAATACACAGTATAGCCTATTATTTTTGATAACTTTGTATTGACAGAAAGTTTTTGTAGGTTCACTTTGGTGTCACTGTTCATTTAATTAGTTTATAATTGCATGTATTTGTTACAGCAGCGTTGGTAAACACTTGCTTGGAAGTTTCAACATTATGAATTTTCGACACTTTGTGCTATCTAATAGTGATAATGTAACAATGTGAGCTTTTTTTTCTAAATGACGTGTCACCAACAGCATTTTGTTTTGGTGACAGTTATTTAGTTAAGTATTAAATATTATAGGAACAAACAAAATTTTAATTTAAATGATATAATATACTCGCTTGACCTTGAAAAATATTTCTCTTTGCAAAGCCAATAATTGAGACTTTTAATTTAAAAAAATATATTGCTTGAAAACTTTGGAGTTAATTTATTTGCCGATCTCGTACGTTTAGCATTTGATAGCTGTACTGAAATCCTTAAATTTATTTGCTGTCTCGGCATCTACTTGGTTAATTTTGGCCTGTGACAATTTTTTACTGCAAAACAACCAGTGTAATAGTTATCGAAGTGTAACATTTTTTATATGAAAAGATAACAAACTATCTTCTTCTCTGTGCCAAACTGTGTTGCCCATTTATACAAATTTCAATCCATATTTGCTAAAATAAATTTGTTTTAATCTTGTTGTAATTTATTACAGGTAATATGACCATAAAAAATGTCATTGGTTATAAATTTATGCTAGTCTTATACCAATTAAAAGTATCAAATCATGGGTATACTTTCAATTCCCACATGCGCACAATACATAACCAACTTTTTTTTTTTGTTTCTTTATTTATTTTTTACTGTCACTGTTACCCTAACCCTTGGTCGGTAAGCGGTTCTTGGATTTGATCGGGTGGGAATTGTTCGCGGTTTGGAACTCAGCGGTTTCCAAAACAAAACATTAGGTTACCTACAGTATTTTGCGACATGTGTCTAAGAAGAAATTTGTTAATCGTTAATTTATTAAATTTTTGTAGACCAAAATACTTAGCTCGTGAAAAGAAAACGTACTAATACAACTTATAATAAGCAGTCTTAAAAATGAAAACAATATAAACAGAGCATTACATGACATATTATGAGTTTAAGCACCAAAATTTCTTTTTTTATCAAGTTTTTTAGTTATACTAATATATTGAAATTAACTTATATAAAAATTATTTTTGTATCAAAAACTTTGGACCACTTAAAATAACTAGCGAACTAAAAGTTGTCCATTTATCAAAAATAACTATACTTCAGAATTGACCGGTAACAACCTTACTTAAAAACTAATGGTGACTAAACAAAATATTTCTGTTTAAAAACAAACCCAATTACCACTAAAGTAATTAATTCAAATCCATATAGTTTATTCAAAGCACACAAAAAGTGAAAAAGTGTTAAAATTAAACCGTATTAGAAATTTTTAAGACTTGTAAGCGTTAAGAAAATTTATAAAATTTAAGTAGGTTTTAAAACTTTAAACTTATTAAGCCAACAAGAAATCAGTTTAAAAATAAAAAATAATTGGAACTAAAATTTGCATAGGTAAAAGGTATACTATGTGGATATACTAAGTGCTTAGAAAGTTAACTCTAAAAATAATTTCTATAAGAGTTCGTTTTTAGTCCAAATGTTTAAATTTTTCCAAAATATCCAACAAAATGTGTCAATAAGTAATTAACTATTCGAACAAAAAACTATAACTTTAGAAATTTTGCATTAACCTAATTCGCCTGCTATATATAATTACACAAAAGTAAAGTTTAAAAAATTGTAAAATATTACTCATAAACTTTACAAGTATTTAAATGCATGTTAACTACAATTTTTTTGTTCTTTATGAGTATGAAATTTAAAATACTTTCAATTTCAATTATAAATTAAATAATTTCCTAAACATCCATTGTATACATGCATACTGCAACTTAAGCGAAGTGAATTCCGTTAGAGTTGAACAAAAGCAGCAATCTGAAAAAATACTGTATTGAAAAAATAAATAATACATATAGATTATATTTAAGTATTAAGAAATCAAAATTTCAAACAAGATATTCTATTGTTATATTCTTTTGATATTCTATTGTTATAGTCTGATTGAATTTTGAACAAACAAGTGTTTGATAAATATATACATAACTACAAACTAACGCGAAAATATCATCTTGATCTATGTGTTTGGCTCTTGATCAATTAGTATTTAAAATAAACGAATAAAACAAGTATTTACAATTTTATTGATTCATAAATTTACTTACAAAACAAGATTAAAGATATCTTCAATTATAATAAACATGTTGTTATAATAGAATTTAAGTTTTATTTTAATAAAATCATAATTATAACTGAGAATCTTATTAATCTTATCAACTGAGTGAAACATCGCTTTATAATTAATTTCACGAACCAACTTTTGTAATTTCCCTTTGGATGCAAGTTGGAATTTTTGATAGCTACTCGTGAACTTAAATGAAAGTATACAAACAACAATTAATTGATGAACGACATCAACACTGGTGCAGGGAAATCGTCTTATTCATATGCTTGGCTCTCAGTATACCAATAATCAAAATAAACATTTAACAAACATTATATATAAAGTACTAACTCAAGGAAATTATCAACGTTCATATGTCTTGCTCTCCACGTATCCATTTCTTTCTCTTTCAACAAACTTACCACCTTTTCTTTCATATTCAGGTCTTTTGGTACAGTCTAGTATATAATTTAGATTCATTTTTGTAATTACATTACGTTTTTTTATATACAACAGTTTTACATACCGTTTTCAAAATAAGAAGTTTTAAATAGCTAAATTATATATATATATAAGATGTAACGTTAAAAGGCGTTAAATCCTGGAGATCCTGATAAGCTAAGCTTATCGGAATAAATACCACAGATGTTCTTTTGCTAAAACTTTATTTCAACTAATGGCGTTTCACTGCTCTCAAATAAATTTAAGAGCAGATCTACGGAGTCTATAAAATATTAACACACGTTAGAAAAAAAGTAGAAAAAGCATGTATAATTATGTATAGTGTTTATGTAGGTAGTAACTATAAATGAACTTTATGGTTTAAAAACAAATGTTGGGATAAAAACATAAAATTATAAAATTGTCTACAAAAAATATAAATTGCCTACTACAATAAAAAATGAGGTTAGTGCCTAATTTTATTAAATTTATATTTTTTGTAGACAATTTTATAATTTTATGTTTTTATCCCAAACTTTGTTTTTAAACCATAAAGTTCATTTATAGTTACTACCTACACAAACACTATACATAATTATACATGCTTTTCCTGCTTTTTTTCTAATGTGTGTTAATATTTTATAGACTCCGCAGATCTGTTCTTAAATTTATTTGAGAGCAGTGAAACGCCGTTAGTTGAAATAAAGTTTTAGCACAAGAACATCTGTGGTATATATATATATATATATATATATGTATAGAATTAAGTTATTTAACTTAATAAATTAAATTTTTCACACTGAGCCCACCTTGAGGGCTTTGTTAATAAAAAGGTTTATATAAAGATGCAAAACTCAAAGAACTCGAGTTTCGTGACTATTCACTCAACAGCTTTAAAACAAGTTTAAAATAAAGCACAAAACAAAATCACTAATGAAAGTTAAAAAAAATTTTGCATAAATAGATTATGACGTAATTTTGAAACTATCAAAAATCATGCAAAACGGCTTGTGCAAAAATTAATCTACCAATCGACAATAAACTAGCAAAAATTCATATAACTTCAGTGAGTAACGATATATTAGGACAGATAATTGAAAGAGATAAAGATAAAATTAAGATGCAAATTGAAATTTAGGTTATTTTAAGATGACATTAAAACTTGTTAAACTTTAAAAGCGACTTTTTTATATGTCTACAAGACGATACAAACTCGCTTCTTTTGTTTAGGCATCTCTTGTCTTTCAGTGCATATACAACGGCTAATGCTTCTTTGAGACACAGCCTACATATTGGGCTATTGCCGTCGGCTTTTATCTTTATCTCTTTCAATTATCTGTCCTAATATATAGTTACTCACTGAAGTTATATGAATTTTTGCTAGTTTATTGTCGATTGGTAGATTAATTTTTGCACAAGCCGTTTTGCATGATTTTTGATAGTTTTAAAATTACGTCATTATCTATTTATGCAAAAAAAATTTTAACTTTCATTAGTGATTTTGTTTTGTGCTTTGTTTTAAACTTGTTTTAAAGCTGAAGAGTGAATAGTCACGAAACTCGAGTTCTTTGAGTTTTGCATCTTTATATAAACCTTTATATATATATATATATATACATTATATATATATATATTCGAAGTTAATATTAGTATTCATCTTCTTGAAAAGTTGGTTAAGTTTAAATTTTGTTAATGAATGTATTTAAATATTATATATAGTATTATGCAGTTGGAAACTAAATCGTTTTGAAAATCATAAGTTGTTTAAATTATATAAATGTTCTCAGCATGTTCTTTATT
Source organism: Thalia democratica (assembly GCF_965202585.1). Lineage (NCBI taxonomy): Eukaryota > Metazoa > Chordata > Thaliacea > Salpida > Salpidae > Thalia > Thalia democratica. The sequence continues at coordinate 19,252,286 of NC_139173.1, read as the reverse complement.
TTAATTTTTATACCTGAATAAATATACACAACATCGCAAACTATTTTGTATGATTATTGAGTTTAGAACTTTGAAAGTAAAAATATATTTTATTGATATAACCAGTTACTTATTAAGGTTAAGCATGTACTAATTTATAAATGACTCTAGATTTTTTTGTTTACTAATCTTATTATTTATTTTTTCTCTACAACTTATAAAACAGCACAAAATAAACAGAGTTTATTTTAGTTTTCAATTGGGAACAAAACTTTTTGTTCAATAATTATTTTGCGCCCAAGAACATTGTTTTGCACTAGAGCACACTTTTAGAAACAGTAGTAAACATACAACAAATTATTAAGTTTTTTTTAAACTCATAGTTCTTTCCAAAATTTATGCATACTTATTTATAAAAAAATATTATTAAAGCAAATTAAGTTTCAAAATAAGATATTTATTTTAAAGTGTATGATGTTGAACATTAAAATTATGATGTATACTGAAATGTTTCTCAAGATGCATATTCAAAAATTTTGAATATATAACTAACAATTTTATTATTTGAACAATGGATCTTGTAATTTTTCTCAATAACTGAAATCGCCGCATTTGATCTGTCAAAAAATAATTTGTAGTATTCTATTTGTCTGCTTTCAATATTATTTATACAACTTTATACTACTGGTTTATTTTATAAGTATAACTTATCCTTTTAGTCAATTTTAAGTAAGTAACTAAAATGAACTGTAATTCTGAGTTCAAAATATAACTATTTAGAGATGTTTAAAATAGTTAAAAGTTGTTATAACTTGTTTGACTTAGTTAAAATCTAAGCTATATGTATTTCAAATAGAAAACCTACCCTTTTTAAGCAAAAAGAATTGGACTATAGTGTTGCTTTATTTGTTTAATGCTTTTTTTTTGTGTTTATATTTTTTTATTTAATCAGCTTTATTAAATAATATTTTGGTTAATTATGATTTAGTTAACAACTTACTTTAATTAATACTTTAATTTTCATTCTATTATTATCTTATATAATGAAATATATACATATATTTAGGATTAAATTATATCTTTAATATTATATTTATTATATCATTATAACTTATATCTTTAATAGTTTTTTACTATAAACTCACCCAAAGTTAGCTCTTAAAGTTTTATTTTTTCTGATGAAAGCAATTTCCGTTAAACCATTCCATTCCTGTTTAATTGACAAACAAATTAATGAAAATATAAAAAGTAAATCTACACGCTACTTAGTTATCAAATTGTATTTCAATTGAAAATTGGTTGAAAAATAGCCACAAAATGTTTATACGATTCAGAAAATTTTTGTTAATTTAACTTTTTTTATTGACACTATTAGTTTAAGTAAGTTTTGAGTATACTATAAACTTAACCAACAGCAAAACCGAGGCTAAAAAAAAAATTTACGTATAAGTTATAAAAAAAACAAGTATATGAGAATTAAAACTACTTAAAGTTCAACATAAATATAATGTTACAAAATTGTATATAATTATTGGCTTAGCAATTTGAAGATAAAAGAAAGAATTACGTTTTAGCTTATACATTTATTTTCTATATATCAAATACTTATCATTCTGGGTGTTTAAAAAAAAACTGTTTCTAAAAAGATATAAATTTAAAAATGGTAGAAGAAACTTTAAACAGCAAACTAGTAACCTAAACTGATACTAATGTTTTAAGGGATAAGTTATGACAATTGTTTACATAACGCTATAACTATCTTTAATTGAATTAATAACTAATTAAAGAAACTTACTTTTAAATTAATCTTAGGGGATGGGTTTACGGGTTCCAACCTGACAAAAGCTGATTCTACTCTGGGTGGAGGTTTAAAATTATTCCTACCTACCTGTTAAATAGTTAGAAACAACTCAAATAATGGTAAAAATATTTTACATATATAAGGTCAATAAGAATGAACTACAAATATGTTTAAAAATAAATGTTGATTAATATATCAAGACAGAGACTTTTAAATACTTATTTTATAATAAACATGTCAAAAGAAAATCTTTGTATAGTATTAATAGTGAGATGCATGTAACCAAAATATTTGAAAATAACTTACACATATTTGTGGAAAACTTTTTATTATTTAAAATATAATTAAACAAAAAGTATTGTATGAAGTAACATGTACCGAAAAACAAACAACTTTTATTTATAACAATAAAATATTTATACTTAAAAATTTAAGGAACTTGCTAGTGTTAATCAACTTTCAATAAACTAAGAAGTATCAATTTTTTAATAACTGAGTATTTTCAAATAGTTAATCATTTATTGTGTTGTTTAAACTAAATGTAATAAAATGTTTCAATTAGCTAGTTATTTTGTATGAACAAACATCTTTTTAAATGAATTGTTACAGGGTTGCCAAATATGTTTGGCAAGTTTTCTCAAGGTTTTTCAAGTTTCATCAGGTTTTAAAAGTACACATTTATGGTCTATTTTTAGTTTAAAGTTAAGTTTAAGGTAAGAAACTGTGTTAAATAATATAAAAACATTGAAAAAATAATGTAAAGCTACTTTTAATGTGTTTTTGATCTACATAGATGATAGATTTCTGAGTCAAATCTAAATTTCATTACTTAACATTTTTAAATTATTTAAAATTCCAAGTTTTTTGAGGTTTCCAGGTTTTTTGGCAACTCTGTTAGTAATAAAAACTATAACTTACATGTAATAAGATATTAAAACTAAAAAACAATTGTATATTGATAGCTATTTATAAATTTTTCAATAATTAATAAAACTTACTTGTAAAATCATATTACATCTGGCTAATAATTGTTTATTAACAGTTATTTAAATAATAAAAAAGGATAAACAAAAATCAATTCAATAACATATCACATTTTGCTAATAGCTGTGTATTAACATTGACTTACAAATTTATAAGTAATAAGTATAACTTAGATCTTATAATACATCACACAGGGTTGCCACTTGTTTTATCAAAAACTTTCCCAGGTTTTTAAAAGTACACAATTTTGGGTCTATTTTCAGTTTAAAGTTAAGTCTAAGGTAAGAAACTGTATTAAATAGTATAAAAACTTTGAAAAGATAATGTAAAGCTACTTTAAACATTTTTTTTATAAAAAGAATTTTGATGATGACAAAATTTTTTTATTTATATGATAGATTTTTTGAGTCAAGTCGAAATTTTACTACTGAACATGTGAAAATTGTTAAAATTCCAGGTTTTTTTTTAAATTTCTCAAATTCCAGGTTTTTCTAGGTTATTTTTACCTAAATTGTCAAATTACAGGTTTTTCAAGGTTTTTACAGGTTTCCAGGTAAAGTGGCAACCCTGATCACATCTAGATAATATTTTTTATTAACAGTTATATAAATTATTTAATACTTATAAATAAAACTTACATGTGAACCCATATCAACTTTAGCAAATAATTGAGTTTTCACAGATAATTTTGTATAAGACTTCGAGCCTGGTTCTGCTACTAAACACTCAGCAAATTCTTTCTGTTAGTAAAGTTGAACGAAATAAGAAATATTAATTTTTATAAAATTAATGGGTTTAAGACTGATGTCATAACTTACTAAATCTCACTAGTAAATACAGATATAAAATGGATTTTTGCTGAAATTAAAAAATAAAAAATAAATCCTTTAACATACCTGAAACATCAATACAGCGCATCTAAACATTGGTCTTTTAAAAATAATGGTATCAAGAAGCTTTTCACACATCTTGGCTGATATCTTATAAGGCAAGTTGGAAACACATACGTCAAAATGCGGTAGCACTGGGAGTTTCAAGACATCTCCGTATATCAAGTGAAGTTGGTGAGATCTGTTCAAAGTACGTGTTCGTTTCTCTAGCTCAGCAGCCATGCGGGTGTCTATTTCGATAGCTACTACTTTCTTTACCTGTGGGCAGGAAAACATATTGGAATCGAAACTTGTTAATGTTGTAATTTAATCAAGTATTTATTTAATAGGTGAAGTTCACCACTATATAAAAGTAAAACAAAAGCCATATAAATTGTGTACTGTTCACTTGTGATATAGAAAAGTTAACTTAAATAAAAAATCTAAAAAATAAGTAAAATTAAAGTACAGTAACTTGCCAAATAGGTACACACTTTAAACATAACGCAAAAGTGTGTACCTAGAAAACTTTGGTCTTTAAAATAATGTAAAAATTCACTTAAGTTGACAAAAGACTGTTAAAGCAAAATCCCCGAAAAAAAAAACATATTTGTTGAAAAAATATTAGAAGTCTACAGTATGTATCTAATATATGCAATTATATAAAATTGATTACTATATATACTTATATTCAACTTTATTTTGTATGTCCTTGTACCTTTGCAATTTACATAGCACAAAAAGATATATAAAAAAAATATCATATTTTAGTTATTTGTGTGATTATATTTTTATAATATTGTATGATCAATGAAGAGAGAAAATTACGTCAGATTAGTATGAGCCAATAGATGTTTTTATAAATAGACATTGTTTACAGACCACCAATATTCTTGATAATATTTACAAAAGGTCTGTCGATCTAGAAAGGACAACTGCCTTCAGCAGAAACGCAAGTATCTGCTGGTAACAATTCTGGAAAGCTACAATTGCATTTTATGAACGTTTGCTTCTGCTTAAAAAAGTATCTGCGTAACTTAAAGGAAAAACTACACTAACAAACATGTTTTCAAAAGTATCTAGGTCAGTATATTTTATTTTATAATGAAATACTTTTGTATTACTGATTTTAGTTTTTCTTTTCAAAATAAAAATACGTTTTGAGGATAGTGTTTTTAGGCTAAAAAGTGCATACCATACTGGCAGTTGGTACCTAATTGGCAGGTTAATGTAAATCAGGGTTTCCCAAACTTTTTTTCAAAAGGCCCCCTTTAAAGGAATTAGAAAAGCTATGGCCTCCTCCACCAAAATTTATCAAAAAACTACCATTAAAAACGCCCAAGACCTTTGTTTTTTGCTTTTCTTAATCAACCCCAAGAGAGCCACTTGGCCGACATTTGGAAAGACCTACTTCAAACTCACACAATATCATAATTTATTTTCTTATTTTAAGGATACGTTTACAAGAATTGGTTAAGAAGAATTAAAACCAAAAACTTAATTTTTTTTTGTAACTTATAAATCTCTCTAGTCAGAGATCACTTATACATCTTATCTCAAACTTTATCACTTATACAGCACTACTTATTTTCTGCAATTATTTTCTGCAATTTTAATATTTTATTAACTTTAAGATCTACCACACAATAGTATATAGGTGGTCAAAGATAAAATTTACATTTTTGTGTTGTTTGTTCTCTCAGTTCCAGTGGCTAAAATATTTAATTTTTAAATTAAGATACTGAAAGTATTTTTAGATGAGTAATTTTAAAATACTGACCGTGAACTTATGAAATTTTATTTATTATATTTTATTTCATGTTGTTAACATGAAATCAAATTTAAAAATACATATCTAAATTGCCTTGTTAATAAAAAGATAGCTATATGAAAACTTAAAAAAAAGTAAAATTGAAACCTTTTAGCCTAAAATTTTATGTTTCTATTTCTTAGTATACCATTTTATATTCAATTTAAAGTTTTAATAAAAACAACCATACATTTGCTGATCTCTTATATAATTGTTTAACTTTTTTACTATAAATTTTTTTGTCAATAAACTCAGTTGAAACTTTTTTAAACAATAAGCGTAAATGTAGGTTTTAACTTGTTGAGTACACTTAAAACAAACAAAAACAAATACAAACCTCTTCCATAAGTTTAACGGTCATGTTACCCGTACCAGGACCAATTTCAAGTACAGTGTCAGTGGGCTTCAGACCAGAGTTTTTAATCATGGATTTAATTATGAGGGGATTTTTGAGAATGTGCTGACCATAAGCCTTGTTGAACTTGTAAGTTGTACTTGAAATGCCTTGTTGTGGCCTCACCCCCATATTGGTGGCTGTAAATAAATTTCTAAATAAGTATTAAGAATTTGAAACTTAATAATAAAAAAAATCAGATACAAAACATTTATTTAGTACTACCACAGTTTCACTGCTTTATAATCTATTATTTTTTTTTATTTCATGATAGAAGTTTTATAGTTTAATATATTTTATATAGAATTTAAAACTTTATATTCCGTTTAAATTTTAATACCCATGTTGAACACAACATGCGACTTCACACCCATCTGGGTAGCTCATAATTTGATGTAAACATATTTGCCTAATTTTTTAAAATAACTATATTCTAGTTAAAACACATTAAGCAGCTGCAAATTTAATATTATGATGTTTTAGTAAATTAACTTGAATTTCGTGAAAAGTGTCTGATATAAGTTAAAAATTAAGTAGCTGCGACTGATAATTTATAATAACAATATATCTAATATTATTATATCAAAACAAAGTAATGAATTAATTGAAACCTGGTCACCACTCTTTAAAGCAAAAAAAAGTAGGCTATATGACCAAAAACTAGCTTGAGTTTGTGTGAAATTGAAAAGTGTAGCATGAGCTAAGTTTAATAAAAAACAACCCTTGGTATAATCAAGCGAATGATTTTATATCTAGAAGACAAAACACAACTTTAAAGAAGAAAAGTAAAAAGAATTAGCCTGAAGTTTAAAAACATGTAAACTAGCCTGAGCTTTAAAACAATAAAATGAAACAAGCCTTTTTTAACTGTTAAAGAGTTCAAATTAGCCTGAAAATAGCAACTGTGTAGTCCTAACTCTGTCTAATAAAATTTAACTTATTATTGGTGCATTTTTAAATATACATCACTTTATACAGGAACCGTTCAGTTCCAACCCGCGCACAATTCCCACCCAATCAATTCAAACTCAAATCAAATCCAACCCAAATCAAATCCCACCCGATCAAATCCAACCCAAATCAAATCCCCCCGGTCATTTCCCACCCGCACAATTTCCACCTGAATCAAATCCCACTCAATCAAATCCTACCCAAATCAAATCCCACCCGACCAAATCCTACCCAAATCAAATCCCACCCAAATTAATTCCTACCCGTTCAATTCCCAGTATATTATCAAACCCAATTATATTTATTCTTGTACAAATTAAAAAATTTAATACGTTTGGAACTCACATTAAATTTTTGTTTTTGTATTTTTTAAAATAATTTGAAATATAAAATTAGTAAGGTAAAAACATTTTTTTTATTTAATCTAAAATTGTTACTGTTGCTTATTTTATGATATTTTTAGTTTAATGTCATTTTGTTTGTTGATAACTACAATAATTAATTAATTATGACTTGCAAGCAACAGAAAGTTTTACTGTTATTTGTAGAATGCTATCATTGTTACTAAAGTTTAATCCAGATTAGTTTTAAATAATAAATAAGTTTTAAGTATTGGAATCATTTTCTATCATGGTAACTATTTTATGTCCAATTATTTTTTTTTTGTACGAGTTGGAACAATTGACATTGACACTTAATTATATTTTAGTTAAAACAACAAAATAATATAGTACTGTATAACATATTTTTCTTTAATAAGAACTTTGGAATTTGAAAATTATATTAATGCTTATTTTATTAAACTCTAGACCTAAATTACTTTTGTTCGTTGATTACTAGATTTTTTTAAGTAATTACGGCCGGCAAGGAAAATTGGCCTATCTTTTGTAAAATGCTTTTCCGGCTAATACAATTCAATCCAAATCAGGTTCAAAGCAAATTCAAGCTTTTTTAATATCCGAACTATTTTTTATAACAAAGTATTCTACAGTAACTGATTTATGTCCAATTAAATCTACCTTTGTAACACCTATAGAAATTAATATTGCTCAGCATAATTTTTTTTAAGTGCAATTTTTGGAAAATATTCTGTTTTATTAAGCTTAATGTTTCATATTTCTTGTTTAAAACAATACTTCCTAAGTTTAATTTAACAACAATTTTAAGTATTTGATGCCTGCGGCGTGAATAAATTATTATAGAAAAATTGGTCTTTTTAAAAAAATATTTGTTATTTAAAAAAGTTCTTATTCGGTTGTAATTCAATTTTTTCTTTAAGTCTTAGCTTTTAAACCAACTAAATTAATTGTGTACTATATCTACCTAAAAATGAGCTTATTTTGATTGTAACTATGAAGTTTTTTTTTCTAAAACATATGTTTTATTATTTATGTAAAATTAGATGAGTTAAAAAAAAATTAAACAACTAATAAAAACTTACAGTTACAAAAAGACTGATGTAAATGTTTAAAATAATACAGGGTAAAATACATTTGTCTTACTGTATAATTTAAAATCAAAACAATCTAAAATATATTTAAATGCATATTTATCAATTGTCTTTTGTGCTTTTTTTAAACACCTAAAAAATATTATAACTTAATATCTACCGCTATAGGACTTTTAAAAATTGATTTTTAAACATGTATGTTAAAAGCGCTTTCAATAAATTTATCTTCTCTAAGAATGTAGTATGAGAATTAACCAATGATTTATAATTATAAATATTATTAACCAATTTCAGAAATAAAAGAATTTAATAACTTGATTTGGGTGGGATTTGATTCAGGTTGGATTTGATCAAGTGGGAATTGGTTCGGGTGGGAATTGATCGGGTGGGATTTGATCGGGTGGGATTTGATTCAGGTGGGAAATGATCGGGTGGGATTTGATTTGGGTGGGAATTGATCCGGGTGGGAATTGATCAGGCGGGATTTGATTGGGTGATTTGATTTGGGTGGGATTTGATCGGGTTGGAATCGTTTGGTTGGGAATAAAGCGCGGGTTGGAAATGTTACCAATCCGCTTTATACATAGTTTAAATTATAATTTTAAAAATTGCTTTAACCTTCACTCCATGTTATCACAATTGTCTTATAACTGTTATGATAAATAATGTAAAAAATAAACTAACATTTTAAATCAACCTTACATTTGAGGGTCGTGGGAGAAAGCATGATAATTACTAACAAATAGGCGTTTATTTTAAAGAATATCTTAATACTTTTAATTTTTTAAAGTAGTAAGTGTTATAAGTATAATTGACATGATAAACTTAACATTTAACAGCTATAAGCCAAGTATTTAAATAAATGAGATATTAAAAATATTAAATGTTCTATTTAATAGTTAAAAGACAGATATTTATGACAATTCGAAATTTTAATTAAAAAATTTTAGGGACCACACAACAACAAAAAATTTAAAAAAAATTGACCAAAAGGTCTAATTGATAAGATTATGCTGTAAAAAAATTTAACAGGATATTTATTAACCAAGATAATTTGAGGGTTGTCACTGGTTTTTGAGAAACTTTTTCCAGGTATTCTAAATTTCTTCCAAGTTTTTAAAAGTACACATCTTTTAGTCCATTTTTAGTTTAGAGTTAAGTTTAAGGTTAAATTAGGTTTAAGGTTAAGTATTATAACAACATTGAAAAGATACTGTAAACCTACTTTAAAAAAGTTTTTAATAAAGAATTTTTTGATTATGATAAAAAAAATTATCTTTTTGATAGACTTTTAGTAATAAATCAAAGTTTTACTACTTAACATTTAAAAATTGTTTCAAAAAGCATGTTTTTCCACGGTTTTTAGTGATTTTTGTTCAAAATTTCAGGTTTTTCAAGGATTGTTTTTTAGTTTCTCAAGTTCTAGATTTTTTCAGGTGTTTAGGAGTTTTTCAAGATTGCATTTTGTTCTGAAATAAATATTTATCTAAATTATTTTAGTTGTTTAAGTTGATACTTTTCTCTAAACATAAAAAATTATTAACACGTTAAAAGCTAGCAATCTACAGCTTGCATAGGTAATAAGTTAATTATCTAGTAAAAACACTTAAACACATTCATTACTAGTTTTCAAGTAAAAGGTACATCTAGTTTTTAACAAGTTGATTATTTTATTTGAGCTATCAGACATTTTCAACTGCTTAAAAAATTTCAAAGTACCTTTTGAAATATAAGCTATCAAAATCAGTTTTCTGAATAGGTTTCTAATGGAAGGCACAAATTAAAACACAAAAAAGACTCTTTTACTAAAAGTCTATCTCTACTTAATTTTTTAGCAATGTTCTTTAAAACTAAAAAGAAATTCCATTACTATTATTAATATTGATTGAATACAGGTTTTTTTTTTTTAGAAAATTAATTTTTTAAAAAATAATTAATCTACTTTTATTTTTTTAATCACTTTATATAGAAAATCATAACATTTACAGTTTTTTAAACTGTAAAAGGAACCTTTTATAAAAATTTAAGTCTATAAAAGCTCAAAAAATGAAAGAGAACATAGAATTTTAGTGAACTTAAAATTTCCGAGAAAACTGAAAATGAACGCATTGCGGTCCATATGTTTGTATAAGATTTTTTTTACAAAAAAATCTATATCTCAAAATTTATTTAATGTTTTTATAATCTATATAAGCTGACTATTTTAATAGTTTATACCTTTAGCTTTAGTATAAGAACCAATGCTAAATCTAGTAGAACATTATGTTGGAACTCCCCCTCCCCCTATTCTTATAGAAAAGAATTTATGAAAAATTATTAAAAACAGATGCATGAAAATTGTTAAGCAGAAAATTGCAAAACCTATCTGTATGTATATCAAGCTCTTATTTATAAAATATACAAAATTCTAGTAATCAAAATAGATAAATATTGGAGAAAAAAAAAACTAAATCTATAGAAATCAAAACAAAAACTAACTTTGTTGAAAAATGTATTAAAGTACAAAAAAAGTTGTATAATTTTTTTTTCATAGTATATAAACAACCTGTGTGTGTAGAAACCCTATATTATCTTTATAATATTTTTTTTTGTCTAAACAATACAAAACAAACCTTTTTGATTGTTTCTTAGAGCTTTATACTTTTTTTCACTTCTTACTTTTGGCATTTTAATATTATTTAAGCCTAAAAAAAATATTATTGTAATTGGAAAACTTTATGAAATATAACAGCTAAAGTTACAATATACCTATGTAAAACCTTTTTTTACTAACAGCATACTTTGAACAATTCTTAAACACAAAAAATATTTTTTTTAAACTTGAACTTAAACCAAAATTTTATTTAATGAATGTAGTTTAATTAAATTTATGTTAACATTTTTGCTATAGATTTTTTTGTTTAAACTATGCATAAACTGATACTCAACTTAACCATTTTGTTAAAACTTATTATACATGTTATTTGTTCTTGTTTTTTAAGTTAAGATGTTTAAGGCAATTTTATATCTTTAAAATAACTTTTTTAATGAAAACATAAAACTTTATTAGTATTTTATTTTTATGTTTAACTTTTTTTTCTGAAATTAACTTAAAAGATTTATCTTATTTTCTTAAATATTTAGATTATATTTAAAATTAACTATGCAAGATTTATAACTCCAATTTTTGTCAAATAAGTCTTAAATGTTTATTTGTACTTAAAATAGTAAATTAATTGTATAACTTTTTTAGTGAAGATAGTCTATCCTGAGTGACCTTAAACTGTCCTGAGTCATCCTGAGTTTTTTTAAATCCTTTAGAGAAAAATTTAACTTTTCAAAGTAACAAAAACAATTAGCTTATAAGAACAAAATATTGAAATTAAATCAAATAAATACCACTCAAAAGCTTAAAAAATCTGTCCTGGGATGTTTTAAAACCTGAAAACTATCCTGAGAAGTATTTTAAGTGAGCCTGAGTTAAAACTAAACAAAAAGCTTTTAAGAAAAATTAAATTAAAGTCCTAAAACCTATATTGAGATATAAAAAAACTAGCCTATATTATCAAAAAACTCTAACAAACTAGAGTCAACCTATGATTTTAAAAGATTAAAACTATCATGACTAATTGTGAGTAGCATGAGTAATACTCATCAACCCTTGATTCCAGTAGATATTTTACAGATTGGCCATTTAACCTGAAAAATCATTGAACTTTTGAAAATTTTGGAAAAAAACACTGGAAAACATGGAGTTTTGACAGTTTTTACATGTAAAAATAATAATTTTGATAAAATGCAATGCTTTTTGTATCATTTGGAAAGTTTTTTGTTCTAAACTACATTTAAAGTTCAACTGCATTATATTTTCAATATTTTTATATCATTTAAAACAGTTTTTTAACCTCAATGTAATTTTATACTGAAATGGACAAGAAAAACATGGATGAAATTTATAAAAGTCCACTAGCCAACCTGGTTTTAGCTTCATTATTAAACTTGAAAATTTAAACACATTTTTATCTGTTTATTTAATACTATTGACTACTTTAAATTCTCACCCTTGTATGTTCAGTAGAAACTAATAAAGTAATTTTAACTGTTAACACCCTATTTAACCATTAGATTACTTGAATGACAGCTTCTTCTTTAAGTTATTTGCTTCACTCAAAACTAATGTTGCTTCATCTTTTTATTATATTTATTACTATTAGACAAAGTTGCAAAAATCAAATAATTCTGAACAGTGAAAACTAAACAGTCTATTTTTAAATTTTTATACCCAGGCTTAATTTATTTTTAATAATCAAATGGATTAATGATGGAAACCAGACTTTTTTAAATGCTAACAATGTTATGGTAATTGTGGACTGGGTCATAAACAAGTTTTGTATATTTTACATAAAAGTTTAACACTTGATTAAATAAAGCAACATTTTTCACAACTAAGATGGCAATTTTGCTATCGAAAGTAAAATTGCTTAACTTATTTGTGTCTGAACCTTGTGGTACTGAAACATTAAGGTTGTCACTGGTTTTGCAGACATCTCCAAAGTTTTTCAAAGTAAAAGTTTAGTTGTTTTTTAGTTAAAAATCTAAGGTTAAAAAGATTTATTAAATAATTAAAAAATATTATAATTCAGCCTTAAATCATGTTATTTACAATAAAAAATGTTTTAAACAATTAACATATTTTGTCTATAACATTTATTTTTTTTCTAGTTGAAATTTCATTAAAAAATGTAAAACTTGTTTAAAGTTATATGTTATTATAGATTTTTACACCCTGATTCCATCAAATATAATTTTAAAAATACAGATATTTACATTTTATACCATAGCTGAAAACTTGTATAGCAATGTCCCTTTGTCTACATTAAAAGTTAACAGCTATATAGTCCTGGGCAAGACGTTAAAAGATATTTGTTGTGTGAAACTTGATAACCGAAAGGTTTTTTCTGCACTAGGTCCTAGGACCAAATATTTTGAGTGTCTTTTTTGTCTCAATTAACTATAAACTTATTTGAAGAATGGTCAAGTTCACTGAAAAAACTCGTTTGCATACCATATTTAAAGGGAGAAAAATTAGAGTGCAATGTAGTCACTGGTTTTTAAGAAAATTCTTCCAGGTTTTTAAAATAACAAGTTTTATTGTACTTTTTTATTAAAAATCTAAATTTAAGGTTGAAAGTTGTATTTTAAGTACTAAAAATATATTGTAGTGCTACTTTAAATGTATTTTTTAATATTTAAATTTTAAACAGTACATTTTTTATGTATTAAATATCTAATCTACATGTTATTATTTTACATGTAAAATTGTTTTAAATTTCAATTTTTTCCAGCTTTTTTTCTAACATCAAATTCTAGAAGTTTTTGCCTTAGCTTTTAAATTCCAAGATTTCCAGGATTCAAGGCTAGATTACTATTCTGTGAGTTGCATATAGTACATTTCAAAAAAATCTTCAAAATAGTATAGATAAGAAGATAAGTTGTACTAAAACAAATATAAGTATGCAACACAGTTTAGTCGATAGCAAATAGACAACAGTTTAAAAATTTTACTACAGTTTACACTATTTAAACATTTTTATTTTATTTTAAATATTAAGGTCATATACAATCAATACATGTTTAGTCATGATATTAAACATTATAACTGCTTCAACTTTGGACAAGGCTTATATTAAGAGGGTATATTACTTTTGATTTTTTATACTAAATTTCTAGTTTTTTTAGTTTTCTTTAACAAACTTTAAAATCTATTATTTTTAATTTATTTAATGCTAACTTGGAACTTCTTATTTTATTCTAAATAATGTTCTTTTGCTTTGCTTTTTACAATAATTTCCATCAAATTGGGGTTTTACTTTAGTAGTGGGGCACCTTCAAGAATTTAACATTTTTTATATTTTTACTTATTTTAGCTTTTCTCCAAAAACAATTTTTTTTTTTAATCTTACTTGTTAAACTAATTGTTTTATGATAGAAATTTTTATTTTCTTTAATTTTTTTTTTTTAAGATATCCCCAAACAAAATTTTCCAAAATACTCATACTTATCATGGCTTTACTGCAAATATTTAATATTTTTCAAAAAATTCTTACTTTCAATATTCATATTTTACTAAGGTTTATATTAAGAAAACATTATTTTTTTTATTTTTTTTTATTATATGACCATGCAAGTCTTACTTAACTTCATAGCACTTGAGCCAGATACCGCTTGAATAATGTAAATTTATGTAAAACTTACATAGGTCATATATTAAAATATTTAGGTAAAAATTAAATTAATATTTCCTTAATTAATATATAGCTTATTTAAATAAGAATATTGAAAATAAATATTATTTGAAAAACATTATATATTTGAAGTAAAGCCATGATAAATTTGAATATATAGGAAAGTTTTCTTTGGGAATATCTTAAAAAAAATTGTTAGAAAAAAAAATTTTATTTTATTTTTTGAGAAAAATTTTAAAGTAAACTTTTTAAGGGGCCCCACTAATAAAGTCATACCCCCATATGGATGGAAGAAATTGTAAAAAGCAAAGCAAAAGAACGTTCTTTAGAACAAAAAAGTTTATAGTTAGCATTAAAGAAATAAAAATAATGGGTTTTAAAGTTTGGTAAAAAAAAAATACAAATAAGTTATTCGAGCTAAAGTAACCCTCCTTTAGAATGAGCATGCATAAGTTTAACAAAATGGCTTTTCTAAGTTAAACTTCAGAAGTTGTCAAACAACTTTTCAATTAGGTTTTTCAATAGTGCTTTTATCTCCATCATAGTCAGGTAAGACTGTACAAAATAAAAGAAAATGAAAAGTATTTTATTTAATTTCAATTAAAACTTATACAAATTGAATCTAAAATCCAAAGTTTATTTAAAGTATAAACAGTTATCTACAACAGTTTTTGTTGATGTTATTTCGGTCATCAGACCAAAGCTCTTAGTATTATTTTATAACTACGTACTGTTTAATAAACGAAAAAAAATACGCTCAAAAAATTTGATTTAAGGACCTGGTGTACGGTAAAACCTTTTGGTTATCGAGTCGTGCACTAGAACAGCTTAATGTCATGTCCAAATATCATGTCTAAATTGATATCTTTTGGTTTTGTTCTTAATAAAGCTCTTCGGTCAGTATTCAAGAGTTCAAGACACCTTGTGGCTTGTAAGCTCATTTGTAATGTTAGTTTAGAAAACATTATCCAAAAATAATCGATACTAAGCCTTAAATTTTATACTTTGTGAAACAAGCTTAAAGTAGCTATGTAAATTTTTTTTAGAATTGTTATTATTTACCGATCTTCCTAATAACTTAAAAACATAAACTTCGGTTCGGGCATATACAAAACTAGAATAACTTTTTACATTAACGGCAGTAGAGCGCTTTCTATTCTTCAAAAAATTACCAAACTTATTTCGCGTATTTTTTTTTTTTGTTAAGTTCTGTATGCAACAGCTTTTAAATAAACTTGTCAGAGCAAAATAAATATATAAATTCATTAAAGCGATGAATAGACTTTTTAGATAAATTTTGATAAATTAATTTCAACAACAGTGTAAAATAAACTGTAAGTTATTATATTAATAGAATAAATTTTCTTTCTAATTATTAAAACTAAGACAGGTCTTGAAGTTGAGCTTAAGTACGACTCTTTATTATTTATAACCGCACTAAATCAAAAATTCCAAATGTCTGGAAACTATTTATTAGTTATATTAGCTATTTTAAAACTGGAACTTTTTTTTAATTTACATGTGTGATATTAATATAAAGAGTACTTTTAGAAAATTATTTTTAAAGTTATTAAAATAATTATTAACTAATCTAATCAAGACTTAAAACATAAACAAATAACTTTTTTTTTAATTCTAGCAATTCTAACACTAATTTCAATATATCTTTTATTAAACAAGCATATTTCGTTAAAATTTTTAAGTTATTTTACACAACTTAAAACAAAAAATTCTTAAATTTTAACTTACCTTGTACATAATTCTATAACAAAAAAATATTTACATCTAAGTTTTAAAAAACTATTTAATAATTTTGACCTCTTTAGTCCTTATTCCTAACAACTTAAAATTTGCTCAAACAAAGTCATTATCAACCAATAAAAATATGCCTTTTTATTTATTCATGCTACAGAAACTTTGCTTAACTGCTTTATAATGAAAGTGTGAGATTACTGCTTTTAGATCCTTTCCTACTACACTGCTAGGCTAAGTTGTAACAAAAGTTTTTTGCAAAAAAGTAAATAATTAAAAAATCATAAATATTGGTTAGTTTTAACTTAAAGATTTATGTTTGAATATTTTTAGGCAAAAATTTTTCTTCGAAGTCCACAATGGTTAGTAAGCTTAAATGCGAAGCAAGTAAGAAAAATCTTTATTTAGTTTAAAATATACTATTAAGTTTTATGTTACATATTTAAGAATAATTTTACAGTATAGAAAATTGCAACTATATGTAACAAAATTTTAACTACAACCTAAAAACTTTATCAGTATTTTTCGAATTGTTAATTAAAAATGTATGTATTAAAGGTGTGGTTTAATAAAAAAATCTTTAATGGCTTTTAATAAAACTTTAAGTACCTGTGAAAAAATTGCTATAAATTAAGGTTTGAAAACTATAGATTATTGTAATTAATAATTTGATTAAACGTTTTAACGAAATTATGTACTTTTTAAAGTAAAATGTTATGCTCGGGTGAATCTAAATTTATTAGCCGTATGAGGAATAATGAGTCTAACACTTTAAAAAATTGAATTTTCTCATAGATTAATTTAAAGCAATTATATGAAAGTGTAAGTAATTTTTAAGTTAGCTAAGAAACATAATAAATTTACAACCGTTTCTTTATAATTAGTAACCTTTTTTCAAAGTAAACTAAAAATAAAAAAAAGAATTATTAAAAAATCAAGCAGTTACTATTTTCACCGCTAACTAGATTACTCAATAGAATTTATTTCAATAATTTTTCAAATATGAATCTTCAACTTGAATTAACTCCTGTGTTAAATATGTTTTAACCACATATTTCAAGTAAAGTGAAAACCCTTAACATACTTTTTAATGAATGTTTATTATTTATTTTAGGATTAAATTGTCATAATTAAGAATAAAATCCTTTTTTTAAGTCTGTTGCTCTAAAGTTACATCGATTAGCTAATTTATATTAGTTTTTGACTTCTTACTATCTCTGGTCTATCTGTTATAAATTATTGTTGTGTATTTTGAGTATTGAAATACTAAAAGTTAGAAGCAGAAACACTACTTGCTTAAATTAAAAAAACCTTTAGTGTATTTAAAGAATTGTATTAGAGTTATCAACTAAAGTAAAAGGAAAACTTATTTGAAAAACAGTTTACAATTACTGAAGAGATCAAAAGAGGAAAAAATTGTGTTATGAAAAAATACTTGATGTAGCAAATTTGTAGTTAAGACTTATTCAAACTAAAAAAAAGACTAGTTTGTAACATTGGCTAGTGTTAGAAAAAAAGTTATGTTCTTTATTGATCAATTATATAAATAAGTAAAGATTGAGATCTTAATTGGCTAAGATTATTTCTGGCTAAGATTCAAAAAAAGACTGAAAACGTTCTGCTTGAATAACTTCATCGCGGCTAATGTTGGCTAAAGTAAAAACTGGCTAATGTTGGCTAAAGTAAAACTTGGCTAAGATTTTTTTCTGGCTAAGATTCAAAAAAAAAAATAAAATTAATAAAAAGCTAAAGTAACAATAAAAAGGCTTACAAACTGATGAAAAAATAAAAGCAAAAAACATAAATAAAAAAACTCAGTTTTAACTAATTTAAAACTCGAACTAAAAAAATTAAATCATAACAATTTAAAAAAAATCTAAACAAAAAAACTTAAGTTTTTAAACCTTATTAAATATAAATACTGTTGATGGTTATTATTTATTAAACTAAAAAAAGCTTTGAGAAAAGTCATATCACTATTGACGATTTTAAAAATAGTAATAATAAAAGTAAAGTGTTTTACGAAGTACCTTTTATACATTAAATATCTATTATTAAAACTTCGCGAGTAATTGTTTTAAGAACCTTGTATATTAGGCAATCGAGTCATACACTATTGATGAATTCAAAATATTATTAAAAAAAGTAAAGTACTTTACAAAGTACCTCTTATACATGAAAAATCTAATATTAAAACTTCGCGATATCTGTAAAAGTATATGTTTTAGAGCATAAAACTGTTGTTGCATGTAGAGTTTAAAAAGTAAGAACTTTATACAAATTACTATTTTAAGATAATAAAGTTTTTTTTTTCTAAATTTTAAGAGGTTAGTTATATCAAAGTAAAAATAATAAAAATAATTTGTTTCCATACGCCATTTTTTATAAATTAAGCTACATATACTTGTATCCTTTGTTTGATATAAACGTTTATTACCTAACTTTTATAAGTTAAGGTTTTAAATCTCTTTATATCTTGTATAAGTGAACACATAATTTAGTTTCTAAACAACTTAACAACTATTTTAAGTAAACATTAAAACTTTTGAAAAAATATATATAACTGTTACATAAATTTAAATTACATTATTTAATCAATGCAGCCGTTGACATCCTTAAATTTAAATTCGACGAATTAAATTAAAATTTAATCGCGGGCATATTTTATTTAAAGTATTTTAAAACATTTATAAAGCGGTTTTGTAAAATATGTTATTAAAATTACTTTTGTTACATGAATAATCTGCGTTTAAAACTTAGTGCTGCATTAAAAAGAATTTGTTAAAGAACTAAACACTGTCCTTGCCATTATCATAACTTCCACAGTTATACTTGAAATCTTGTTAAACTATGTAAAATCGTTCTTAAATGTTACCTAACTTTACCAAAGAAACAAAATGTTTTCATATGTTGTACTTAAATATAGTTATAGTCTTTTTATTACCTTTTTTACGTGAATGATCTGCTATTAAACTTAGCGCTGTAAGAAAAAGCATATATTTAAGAACTTAACACTTTGTTTCTAGGGCTCATAACTTCTATTTTTTTACTTGAAATCTTGTCAAACTTTGTAAAATTGGTTTTAAATGTTAACAAAACGACCCATTTAAACAAAATTTGTATATATATTGTACTTAAAAAGTTATAGTCTTTTTAAAATTACCTTTTTTACGTGAATGATCTACTATTAAACTTAGCGCTGTAACAAAAAGCATATATTTAAGAACTTAACACTTTTTTTCTAGGGCTCATAACTTCTATGTTTTTACTTGAAATCTTGTCAAACTTTGTAAAATTATTTTTAAATGTTAACAAAACGACCCATTTAAACAAAATTTGTATATATATTGTACTTAAAAAGTTATAGTCTTTTTAAAATTACCTTTTTTACGTGAATGATCTACTATTAAACTTAGCGCTGTAACAAAAAGCATATATTTAAGAACTTAACACTTTTTTTCTAGGGCTCATAATTTTTATGTTTTTACTTGAAATTTTGTCAAACTTTGTAAAATTGGTTTTAAATGTTAACAAAACGACCCATTTAAACAAAACTTGTATATATATTGTACTTAAAAAGTTATAGTCTTTTTAAAATTACCTTTTTTACGTGAATGATCTACTATTAAACTTAGCGCTGTAACAAAAAGCATATATTTAAGAACTTAACACTTTGTTTCTAGGGTTCATACCTTCTATGTTTTTACTTGAAATCTTGTCAAACTTTGTAAAATTGTTTTTAAATGTTAACAAAACGACCCATTTAAACAAAATTTGTATATATATTGTACTTAAAAAGTTATAGTCTTTTTAAAATTACCTTTTTTACGTGAATGATCTACTATTAAACTTAGCGATGTAATAAAAAGCATATATTTAAGAACTTAACACTTTGTTTCTAGGGCTCATAATTTTTATGTTTTTACTTGAAATTTTGTCAAACTTTGTAAAATTGTTTTTAAATGTTAACAAAACGACCCATTTAAACAAAATTTGTATATATATTGTACTTAAAAAGTTATAGTCTTTTTAAAATTACCTTTTTTACGTGAATGATCTACTATTAAACTTAGCGATGTAATAAAAAGCATATATTTAAGAACTTAACACTTTGTTTCTAGGGCTCATAACTTTTATGTTTTTACTTGAAATCTTGTCAAACTTTGTAAAATTAATTTTAAATGTTAACAAAACGACCCATTTAAACAAAATTTGTATATATATTGTACTTAAAAAGTTATAGTCTTTTTAAAATTACCTTTTTTACGTGAATGATCTGCTATTAAACTTAGCGCTGTAACAAAAAGCATATATTTAAGAACTTAACACTTTTTTTCTAGGGTTCATAACTTCTATGTTTTTACTTGAAATCTTGTCAAACTTTGTAAAATTGTTTTTAAATGTTAACAAAACGACCCATTTAAACAAAATTTGTATATATATTGTTCTTTAAAAGTTATAGTCTTTTTAAATCACCTTTTTTACGTGAATGATCTGCTATTAAACTTAGCGATGTAACAAAAAGCATATATTTAAGAACTTAACACTTTTTTTCTAGGGCTCATAACTTTTATGTTTTTACTTGAAATTTTGTCAAACTTTGTAAAATTGGTTTTAAATGTTAACAAAACGACCCATTTAAACAAAACTTGTATATATATTGTACTTAAAAAGTTATAGTCTTTTTAAAATTACCTTTTTTACGTGAATGATCTACTATTAAACTTAACGCTGTAACAAAAAGCATATATTTAAGAACTTAACACTTTGTTTCTAGGGTTCATACCTTCTATGTTTTTACTTGAAATCTTGTCAAACTTTGTAAAATTGTTTTTAAATGTTAACAAAACGACCCATTTAAACAAAATTTGTATATATATTGTACTTAAAAAGTTATAGTCTTTTTAAAATTACCTTTTTTACGTGAATGATCTACTATTAAACTTAGCGATGTAATAAAAAGCATATATTTAAGAACTTAACACTTTGTTTCTAGGGCTCATAACTTCTATGTTTTTACTTGAAATCTTGTCAAACTTTGTAAAATTGTTTTTAAATGTTAACAAAACGACCCATTTAAACAAAACTTGTATATATATTGTACTTAAAAAGTTATAGTCTTTTTAAAATTACCTTTTTTACGTGAATGATCTGCTATTAAACTTAGCGCTGTAACAAAAAGCATATATTTAAGAACTTAACACTTTGTTTCTAGGGCTCATAACTTCTATTTTTTTACTTGAAATCTTGTCAAACTTTGTAAAATTGGTTTTAAATGTTAACAAAACGACCCATTTAAACAAAATTTGTATATATATTGTACTTAAAAAGTTATAGTCTTTTTAAAATTACCTTTTTTACGTGAATGATCTACTATTAAACTTAGCGCTGTAACAAAAAGCATATATTTAAGAACTTAACACTTTGTTTCTAGGGCTCATAACTTCTATGTTTTTACTTGAAATCTTGTCAAACTTTGTAAAATTATTTTTAAATGTTAACAAAACGACCCATTTAAACAAAATTTGTATATATATTGTACTTAAAAAGTTATAGTCTTTTTAAAATTACCTTTTTTACGTGAATGATCTACGATTAAACTTAGCGCTGTAACAAAAAGCATATATTTAAGAACTTAACACTTTTTTTCTAGGGCTCATAATTTTTATGTTTTTACTTGAAATTTTGTCAAACTTTGTAAAATTGGTTTTAAATGTTAACAAAACGACCCATTTAAACAAAACTTGTATATATATTGTACTTAAAAAGTTATAGTCTTTTTAAAATTACCTTTTTTACGTGAATGATCTACTATTAAACTTAGCGCTGTAACAAAAAGCATATATTTAAGAACTTAACACTTTGTTTCTAGGGTTCATATCTTCTATGTTTTTACTTTAAATCTTGTCAAACTTTGTAAAATTGTTTTTAAATGTTAACAAAACGACCCATTTAAACAAAATTTGTATATATATTGTACTTAAAAAGTTATAGTCTTTTTAAAATTACCTTTTTTACGTGAATGATCTACTATTAAACTTAGCGATGTAATAAAAAGCATATATTTAAGAACTTAACACTTTGTTTCTAGGGCTCATAATTTTTATGTTTTTACTTGAAATTTTGTCAAACTTTGTAAAATTGTTTTTAAATGTTAACAAAACGACCCATTTAAACAAAATTTGTATATATATTGTACTTAAAAAGTTATAGTCTTTTTAAAATTACCTTTTTTACGTGAATGATCTACTATTAAACTTAGCGATGTAATAAAAAGCATATATTTAAGAACTTAACACTTTGTTTCTAGGGCTCATAACTTTTATGTTTTTACTTGAAATCTTGTCAAACTTTGTAAAATTAATTTTAAATGTTAACAAAACGACCCATTTAAACAAAATTTGTATATATATTGTACTTAAAAAGTTATAGTCTTTTTAAAATTACCTTTTTTACGTGAATGATCTGCTATTAAACTTAGCGCTGTAACAAAAAGCATATATTTAAGAACTTAACACTTTTTTTCTAGGGTTCATAACTTCTATGTTTTTACTTGAAATCTTGTCAAACTTTGTAAAATTGTTTTTAAATGTTAACAAAACGACCCATTTAAACAAAATTTGTATATATATTGTTCTTTAAAAGTTATAGTCTTTTTAAATCACCTTTTTTACGTGAATGATCTGCTATTAAACTTAGCGATGTAACAAAAAGCATATATTTAAGAACTTAACACTTTTTTTCTAGGGCTCATAACTTTTATGTTTTTACTTGAAATCTTGTCAAACTTTGTAAAATTGGTTTTAAATGTTAACAAAACGACCCATTTAAACAAAACTTGTATATATATTGTACTTAAAAAGTTATAGTCTTTTTAAAATTACCTTTTTTACGTGAATGATCTACTATTAAACTTAACGCTGTAACAAAAAGCATATATTTAAGAACTTAACACTTTGTTTCTAGGGTTCATACCTTCTATGTTTTTACTTGAAATCTTGTCAAACTTTGTAAAATTGTTTTTAAATGTTAACAAAACGACCCATTTAAACAAAATTTGTATATATATTGTACTTAAAAAGTTATAGTCTTTTTAAAATTACCTTTTTTACGTGAATGATCTACTATTAAACTTAGCGATGTAATAAAAAGCATATATTTAAGAACTTAACACTTTGTTTCTAGGGCTCATAACTTCTATGTTTTTACTTGAAATCTTGTCAAACTTTGAAAAATTGTTTTTAAATGTTAACAAAACGACCCATTTAAACAAAACTTGTATATATATTGTACTTAAAAAGTTATAGTCTTTTTAAAATTACCTTTTTTACGTGAATGATCTGCTATTAAACTTAGCGCTGTAACAAAAAGCATATATTTAAGAACTTAACACTTTTTTTTTAGGGCTCATAACTTCTATGTTTTTACTTGAAATCTTGTCAAACTTTGTAAAATTAATTTTAAATGTTAACAAAACGACCCATTTAAACAAAATTTGTATATATATTGTACTTAAAAAGTTATAGTCTTTTTAAAATTACCTTTTTTACGTGAATGATCTACTATTAAACTTAGCGCTGTAACAAAAAGCATATATTTAAGAACTTAACACTTTTTTTCTAGGGCTCATAATTTTTATGTTTTTACTTGAAATTTTGTCAAA
This sequence comes from Thalia democratica, assembly GCF_965202585.1. Taxonomy (NCBI): domain Eukaryota; kingdom Metazoa; phylum Chordata; class Thaliacea; order Salpida; family Salpidae; genus Thalia; species Thalia democratica. The sequence continues at coordinate 19,228,409 of NC_139173.1, read as the reverse complement.
CTTTGTAAAATTGGTTTTAAATGTTAACAAAACGACCCATTTAAACAAAACTTGTATATATATTGTACTTAAAATGTTATAGTCTTTTTAAATCACCTTTTTTACGTGAATGATCTGCTATTAAACTTAGCGATGTAACAAAAAGCATATATTTAAGAACTTAACACTTTGTTTCTAGGGCTCATAACTTTTATGTTTTTACTTGAAATTTTTTCAAACTTTGTAAAATTGTTTTTAAATGTTAACAAAACGACCCATTTAAACAAAATTTGTATATATATTGTACTTAAAAAGTTGTAGTCTTTTTAAAATTACTTTTTTTACGTGAATGATCTGCTATTAAACTTAGCGCTGTAACAAAAAGCATATATTTAAGAACTTAACACTTTTTTTCTAGGGCTCATAACTTCTATGTTTTTACTTGAAATCTTGTCAAACTTTGTAAAATTAATTTTAAATGTTAACAAAACGACCCATTTAAACAAAATTTGTATATATATTGTACTTAAAAAGTTATAGTCTTTTTAAAATTACCTTTTTTACGTGAATGATCTGCATTTACAAAAGAGAAGCTTAAAAAGTATCCTTTTTCTGTTCTGCATGTTGATTCAATAATGGGCTTTTTCGATTAGCTAGATGACAAAAACTTGTCTTATTTAGTGGCATTATTTAGTGGTTAGTAAAATATTTATTGTAAGGCTAAATTATTTTCCTTGTTATATAATTTTTTTACTTAAATGTAGGAAAAGATGAATCAACAGTTGGTTTATCGACATCGAACAACTTCCCAGGACTTGTCGTAAGTAGCATGATTTCTCAACATTTAGACCAAAACAACTACAGCCAATGGTTAAACCTAATCAAACGCGATTTGCAAAAATTATCTTCAGGTTTCAATTTTGTTTCAATTAACTTTTCTATTTAAGATATTTTCTATACATCCGCTTTAAAAAGGCTTACATGTTTTTAAAACCTTTATAGCAGTTTCAATAAGACGTGTAGAATGTGACTGCTCAATACCAATCTTACACGCAGCATCAATTGCATTCAACGAAACCGGACTTAGAATATATTTGAATATGGCGTACCATATTTTAGATAATGAAGGTTTGTTATGCAACTAATACTAAATGTTATATATATATATATATGTTTGTATATGTGTTTTTTCATCTTGACAACAACTCTTTTAAAGAAAGAGAACAAAAAGAACTCTTTGAATCAATGATCAACAACACGATTCATTTATGTGGTTCACACGTTATGCATTCCATAAAAAGAAAGTGCGAAAGTATTGGTGCAAAAGACTAAGTCAAGTCATTCATCATGAAAATTTTTTGTCGAATGGTAACTTGCAAAAATTACGAAGTCATTAAGTTCATATTCAAACATTTTTTCATCGTCCTTTTAAGCTTAAGTAAGCGTGTTTAATTTTATTACGTCATTTTAGGTGCGCAACTCTCATAGAATATGTTATTTTGAACCAAGATACTCGAGTTCAACAGGATCATTTTATTTAAACTAGCTTTCTTAGATACGCACTTCTGTTAAAGCAGTTTATCAAAAGCGTGCTCAAACAATATATTACTGTGTATCTATATAACTTAACTTTAAACATATTTTTTAGTTAACCATTTTATATTTTTTAGAAAAGACAGCTCAATTTAAAAATGCTATGAAAGTGCTTGGATTGGTGGCAGAAAATAGGTTACAATATATGTTTCATTATTAATTGAGATTCTTAGCACTTAAGTTTGTAAATTTTATTTGCATTTTAAAAAGTTATGTGATTTTAAAAATATCGTTGTAGAGAGGGAGTTGAACCCTAGAAAAAAAGTTTTAAGTTCTTAAGTATATGCTTTTTGTTACAGCGCTAAGTTTAATAGCAGATCATTCACGTAAAAAAGGTAATTTTAAAAAGACTATAACTTTTTAAGTACAATATATATACAAATTTTGTTTAAATGGGTCGTTTTGTTAACATTTAAAATTAATTTTACAAAGTTTGACAAGATTTCAAGTAAAAACATAGAAGTTATGAGCCCTAGAAACAAAGTGTTAAGTTCTTAAATATATGCTTTTTGTTACAGCGCTAAGTTTAATAGTAGATCATTCACGTAAAAAAGGTAATTTTAAAAAGACTATAACTTTTTAAGTACAATATATATACAAATTTTGTTTAAATGGGTCGTTTTGTTAACATTTAAAAACAATTTTACAAAGTTTGACAAGATTTCAAGTAAAAACATAGAAGGTATGAACCCTAGAAAAAAAGTGTTAAGTTCTTAAATATATGCTTTTTGTTACAGCGCTAAGTTTAATAGCAGATCATTCACGTAAAAAAGGTAATAAAAAGACTATAACTATATTTAAGTACAACATATGAAAACATTTTGTTCCTTTGGTAAAGTTAGGTAACATTTAAGAACGATTTTACATAGTTTAACAAGATTTCAAGTATAACTGTGGAAGTTATGATAATGGCAAGGACAGTGTTTAGTTCTTTAACAAATTCTTTTTAATACAGCACTAAGTTTTAAACGCAGATTATTCATGTAACAAAAGTAATTTTAATAACATATTTTACAAAACCGCTTTATAAATGTTTTAAAATACTTTAAATAAAATATGCCCGCGATTAAATTTTAATTTAATTCGTCGAATTTAAATTTAAGGATGTCAACGGCTGCATTGATTAAATAATGTAATTTAAATTTATGTAACAGTTATATATATTTTTTCAAAAGTTTTAATGTTTACTTAAAATAGTTGTTAAGTTGTTTAGAAACTAAATTATGTGTTCACTTATACAAGATATAAAGAGATTTAAAACCTTAACTTATAAAAGTTAGGTAATAAACGTTTATATCAAACAAAGGATACAAGTATATGTAGCTTAATTTATAAAAAATGGCGTATGGAAACAAATTATTTTTATTATTTTTACTTTGATATAATTAACCTCTTAAAATTTAGAAAAAAAAAACTTTATTATCTTAAAATAGTAATTTGTATAAAGTTCTTACTTTTTAAACTCTACATGCAACAACAGTTTTATGCTCTAAAACATATACTTTTACAGATATCGCGAAGTTTTAATATTAGATTTTTCATGTATAAGAGGTACTTTGTAAAGTACTTTACTTTTTTTAATACTATTTTCAAATTCATCAATAGTGTATGACTCGATTGCCTAATATACAAGGTTCTTAAAACAATTACTCGCGAAGTTTTTTAATAGATATGTAATGTATAAAAGGTACTTCGTAAAACACTTTACTTTTATTATTACTATTTTTAAAATCGTCAATAGTGATATGACTTTTCTCAAAGCTTTTTTTAGTTTAATAAATAATAACCATCAACAGTATTTATTTTTAATAAGGTTTAAAAACTTAAGTTTTTTTGTTTAGATTTTTTTTAAATTGTTATGATTTAATTTTTTTAGTTCGAATTTTAAATTAGTTAAAACTGAGTTTTTTTATTTATGTTTTTTGCTTTTATTTTTTCATCAGTTTGTAAGCCTTTTTATTGTTACTTTAGCTTTTTATTAATTTTTTTGAATCTTAGCCAGAAAAAAATCTTAGCCAAGTTTTTACTTTAGATAACTTTTACTTTAGCCAACATTAGCCAGTTTTTACTTTAGCCAACATTAGCCGCGATGAAGTTATTCAAGCAGAACGTTTTCAGTCTTTTTTTGAATCTTAGCCAGAAAAAATCTTAGCCAATTAAGATCTCAATTAAGTAAAGAATAAAATTGTGTTGATAAATTGTATATTTTAAATTAGTTGGTATTCTTTAATCTCATTTTGATCTAATTTTTTCAGAGTTTTTTTTCAATAAATATTTGTATTTACTACTTTGAACAGAATCAAATTTTAGAGATTTTATTAACTATTTTAATCACTTAATTTAAAACTTCAAAGTTGTAATAAAATTTAATGCTAAAACTTAATTTTATTTTTGTTTACTAAATAACTAAAACTTAAACTGTTAGCTAATAATTTCCATTTAAACTATATGTGTATCAATCTTTTGCAAGGTTTCCTAAACTTTTTTTAAAAGGATCCTTTAGAGAAGTTAAAAAGCTATGGCCCTTCCAACAACTGCCTAAAACCTTTTTTTTTGCTGTTCATCATTCCACAATAGCCAGTGTAACTTTAGTTTATGACCTCATGGCCCCCAAGAGGCCACATGGCCCAGTCTGGGAAACCCTGATCTTATAATGTATATTGTTTTTCATAAAATAAAATATTTTATTTTTAGCTACAATTGTTACTATAAACTGTAAATTTATAGCTGTTAAAATAATATACAGTTCTCTTAAACTTTTGTTATAAAGTTTAAAAATCAGGTAATTTGCCAATATTTTTGAAGACTGCTGTGATAGTATAATAGGCATGTAACTAATCATGTACTACTCTGAAAACTTGTTTGAAACTACACTATAGTTTTATATAAATTTTACAGGCATATGTCCTCACATTAAGTTTTAGTTTTTAGCAAAGAATTTTATTTTTGACAAAGTTATTATATATATACCTAGGAAGATTTGTATAATACTGTTCAACAGCTTAGTAAATCTATAGATTTGTCCAATTTTTTTTGTGTGATATCATAGTTACTGAATGGATTCACTTAAAGTTTAAAAGTGTCATATAAAACTCTTTTAAATAGTACATAAAGAACTCTTTATAAATGTTTTTGTAGTAACCTAACTAAATTTAGGTCCTGGATTCAACCAGAACTGTCTCAGAAAAAAAGTGTTAAGGTCTAAACTCTTTAAATTATTTAATAATTAATACTTTAGAGATACTACCCACAACAACATAGTACAGGTTGCAATAGAATAAAACAAGGGTTAAATATAGTAATAATGTATTGTTATATAGTCAAAATCTATCAAAAAGCACCTTTTTTTACTTGAAATTAATTTACTACTAAAATTGTTAAAAAGGATGTACTTTCAAAAACTTAGAAGAAATTTTGAAAACCAGGAGAAAATTTATTAAAAACCAGTGGCCACCCTGTCAACACCAACAAGCCAAGTTTAGATTCTCCCTTTTTAACTTACAATTTAAAACTGAATAAAAGTATTTGAAATGGTTTAAAAGTAATTTAAAATAGTAAATAAAATACTACTTATAACATTGCACCAAATATACTGTTAAGAAAGTTATGATGTTTATATAAGTGTGAAAAGTAAATCTGATACAGAGAAGTCTGTATGTATAATCAGATGATATGAGCATTAGGGTGCATTTGTTGCCCTGACCTTAGAATTTTGCAAAGATGTTAAATTTATTGAAATCTTTTGGACAGAATTTTCTAACTATTGCAAGAAACATTTTTACAAGTTCAAGCTACAGTAACCTCTTGCATCCTTACGCACTTGTGACGTTACGTACTCTTGTTTAGTTACGCATTTTAAAATTCAAAAAATTAAAATTTTAATATTTTTTATTATTGCACTAACTAGGTTTATTGTATATATTTATTTTAAAATATGTTTTTAAGTGCTAACTTTTTGGCTTTGACCTTTATAGCTTAGGTGTCTTAACACCCCTCCTTTATACCTTTAAATGAATATAAATTTTCAATTCCTCAAATTCTTATGTCATGAAATTTCATTCCTACTCAAAAAATCCATTAATATATCTTTAATACAATGCAAGACAAGTTTATCCTTATGTGGGCAAAAGTCAAATAAAGAAAAGTTGTAGGAACATAATCAATTTTTATTAAACATTTTTCTTATATTTTATATATTTTTGTTCAAAATAAGAAATCCAGTTCAGCACCAAATGCAAACATTTTTGAAAAAGGCTATAGAAACAAGTTTTAATGTAGACACTACACAATTTCTTAATTGTAAACAAATGCTAAATTATAAATTGAATTTGCTAAGTAGAATAGAATATAAATGTTAAGTACCAAATAGGTCACATATAAATAAAGATAAAGTCTATGTGTTGTTAAAAATTTTTTACAAGTATGATTGTTCTATATAAATTTCTTTTTTTTTTAATATATGTATAGTTTTATCTTTTGTTTTCATATTTATAAATAAAGTAAACAAATTATTAAAAGTGGGAAAGTCCACAGTTTACTGTTAAGTAGAAGCAATAACAAAAAACAGCCATTATATTTGGTACCTCTCGTATCTTTACGCATTTTTTCTGTAAACACAATGTGCCTAAATAAGCAAGAGGTTACTGTATTTATTTCAACCTAACGTAAGAGAAGATAGATTTTCAGTGAAATAGTCTTTTCTGTTGTTTTAGTTTGTACCTCCCATAAGAAACCTATTATTGCTTGTCTTTGACCTGCTATATCTCAAAAGTTATTTTTTATTTTAAATATCTGTAAAAAGCAACTTGTAGCTTAATTAAAACATGACCATAGATTTTCAGAAAATTTTAAATTTCCTCTTTTTCCAATTTAGCCTAACTTCCTCATGGCATTTTTTTCTTATTAATTATTAAAAAAAAGATTTTTTATGTTTAATAGAATGTGTCTTTGACTTTTAAACAAAGTAAAAGTTGAAATGTATTGGGGCTTATTTTTGACGCAAAGGCCCTTTAAAAAATGGTCATTTTATCATTATTTTTGTTTTTTTTTCAAAAAAAAAACCAAAAAAAAATTAGAATTTTATCACTAGGTTCTATGTTTTTTTTAATTTCAAATTAAAGATATAGGCAACGATATGTTTTTTTTTTTGGCGCTTATGACAACACTATTTGTTTGCCAAATTGTGACTCAAGTATCAAAGATTTTATTAATTTTATTTTTTATTCTTACTATTTAAAGTTTAAATAGAAAATTATTGTTTTATTTTTTCTTAATTTGATGTAGTTTGTTAAATACTTCCCTTAAAAGTTTACCTTTTTTATGTCTATATCACTGTTTTTCATCCATATTTCCAGAATGTTTTTGCATTCAAAATAAATTAATTATTTTGAACTAAGTGACATACAAGAGACCAAATACAATAATTTTAATCATAATAATAATAGTAATAATATTAATTATACTAATAATGATATTAATATAAAAATAAGATGAAGAAAAATGATAGCAATATCTATAAAAATAATAATTTTACTTTATAATAAAACTCTTAAACAATTGATAATAAAAAATATAAAACTCTTAATAACATTAATAACAATATAATAATTAATGATAGTAATAATAATTTTAAGTATATAAATAATAATCATAAAAGTTAAAAAAAGAAAAATAATAATAAATCGAAATCAAAAAGAAAAAACTAGTGTATTTACAATTTTATATCTTAATATTATTTTTTTTTATATCTATCTTAAAATAGAAATATAATACTTGTTTTTTTTTTTTCATTGATATTGCTATTATTTTTCTTTATATTATTTTCATATGTTATTATTATTTTTAATAACTATATATATTTTTATCTTCTTTTTATAATTCTTTTTTCTTTTATTAGTATTATTAATATTATACTTATTATTTTTTACTATCATCATTAATTTCATTACTTTTATTGTTATTACTATTATTATCTTCATTTTTGTTAATATTACTATTATTAGTATTATTAATATTACCAGGTTTATTAATATTATTGTTATAATCATTGTTATTATTATAACTACTAATATTATTAACATTATAATTAATCATTATAATTAACACTATTACAATTATAGTTGTTATTATAATCATCATTATAGTTGTTTGTATTATTGTATTTGGTCCCTTGTATGTCACTTAGTAGTAAATGATTAACATTATTTACTACTATAAGTAATAAGCTATGTTTAAAAATGACTTTACATGCAAAAATGTTCTGGAAATGTGGATGAAAAACAGTGATATACACATAAAAAACATAAACTTTTTAAGGAGGTATTTAACATACTACATCAAATTAAGAAAAAACAAAAACATTAACTTTCTAATTAAACCTTAAATAGTAAAAATTAAAAAAATAAATTGATTTTTGATTCATAATTTGCAATCAAATAATGTTGTCATAAGTGCTTTTAAAAAAAACATATTTTTGCCTAGATCTTTAATTCGAGGTCGAATTAAAACATAGAACCTGGAGATAAAACTAATAACTTTAATTTAAGAAAACAAATTTTGATTTTATCTTTTTGACAAAATCTAAAATAATGCTAAAATGACAGTTTTTTCAAAGAGCCTTTGCGTAAGAATAAAGCCCCAATATATTTTGACTTTTACTTTGTTTTAAAGTCAAAGAGAAGTTCTATAAAACAAAAAAAAATGTTTTAAGATAGATAATAAGAAACTTAGGCTAAATTGGAGAAAGTCAAAATTTGAAATTTTCTGGAAATCTATGGTTGTATTTAAAACTCTATTAAATAAAATCAAATTGTGAACGCCTTATGCTCTTAAAAAGTTATTTTTATAACTATTTTTATAAGTGTTTGATAATGTTACAAAAAACATTGGAATTTTTTTAAATTTATTTTAGTAGTTTAATTTTAAAAAATTAGTTTCTTTATTAATTATGTATGAAGCATTATTTGAGACAGTACATAATCACTCCAGCAGTTAATTGCTTTAAACTGTTTAATTTTCCACTTACAAATTTTATTTAAAGTTTAAAATCTTATGAAAAGGTATAGCCAATATTACTTTATCAAGCTTAATTTTGTAAGTTCTAGTAATAAAAACAAATTTTTGGAAGTCTATTGCTTATTTCAGATTAAAAAATGAATATAAGTACTTTTTCTGCTCGGTATTTTATCTAAAACAAGTTCTCATTTACTAATTGGATTCTACTTTTATTAGAGATCCAAACTAAAAATCAACATATTGAAAATATAATTTTGTTACTTTGCATAGTTCATCACTAACTGTAAAACAACAAAAAATTGTTTAGCACTAAGATTGTTTGTAAAGATATGACGAGAAGTAAAAGAAAGATGGGAGAAGGTGATGAAGAAGTTAGACTGCCTCAGAAGAAATATTTCAGGCAGAGAGCTCATTCCAATCCCCTTTCAAATCACGATTTGGAGTATCCTGCAAGCCCAAAGCAAATGGACTGGTCTCAATATTACCCAAAATACATTACCAATGACCAGGTTTGTTACAACCAAGACATTTGTCAATGTTAAAATTTGAAGTTGATAAAAGATTATTTTTTACTGTCAATTTTGTTTGATTAAAATCTGCATATTTCTATCACTTTCATTAACTAAAAAAAATCATTTAAAATTAAAGATTTTGTCTAGATTTACTAAAATGGTGTATATTTTTTAAGTTTTTAAACACTGATTATTTTTTAAGGTGAAGGAGAGTGACAAAAAAGTTGAAGTGGTTGATATTGGTTGTGGTTATGGTGGCTTGCTCATCAAGCTTGCAGAAATTCTTCCAGACACCCTCAGTCTTGGAATGGAAATCAGAGTCAAGGTAAAATTTTATTACTCATTATTAAAATATATTTTATAATCTTCAGTTTCATTCAGAAAAACTCCTCTGATCAAATCATGTTGCAACTAAATGAAATTAAGCCAAGTGATTGAGCTAAAATCAAAAATTTTTGAACTAACAGGTGTCATCTTATGTGCGAACGAGGATTGACCACCTGCGCGTGCTGAACTCAGAAAAACAAGCCGACTACAACAACGTGGCCTGCATCCGCGCCAACGCCATGAAGCACCTCCCCTTCTTCTTCGCAAAGGGCCAGCTCAAGAAGGCCTTCATCCTCTTCCCCGACCCGCACTTCAAGAAGCAGAAGCTCAAGTGGCGCGTGGTGAGCCCGCTGCTGCTGTCCGAGTACGCGTACCTGATGCAAGAGGGCGCCATGTTTTACACGATCACGGACGTCTTAGAAGTGCACGAGTGGATGAAGAAGTGCTTTGACGAGCACCCGCTGTTCGAAAGGGTGCCAGAAAGCGAGCTGGCGGACGACGAGTGCTACAAGGCGACGTTTGTGTCGACTGAGGAAGGCCACAAGGTGGCGAGGAACAACGGGAGCAAGCACCCTGCCGTTTACAAGCGCGTGAAAGGATAAAAAATTGAATTAATTATTAAGTTATTGATTAACTTAATATTAAGATGGATATAATTCTTTTATCATTGCTATTTTATGTTATTCTAAAGCGTTTTATACTTATGACCCCATATACTTTAGGTAATTTAGTACTTTTTTTAGACCAGGGGTAAATTGTTAGACTATGAATATTAGACTCAATGTTTGTGATCTCAAATAAAGTAGTTTAATAGTATTGAAACATATTTTTTTACTTAGAAAACGTTTTTATTACTTAAATTTTAAGGTTTTACTTAGTGTTTAATTATCACATTTTTTATAATTTGATTGTGTTATAACTTAGAGTGTCTTAGCTTGTTTAGCTAAGTTTTTGAACTATTTAAGGTATACTATAGGAAATTAATTGTATTATTACTTAATTCTATTTGTTTTTTGTTGTTTTTAAATAAATTTATTGTATGTAAATTTGCTTTCTTTATATCAAAAACATATGGTTAATGGCTAACGAGTGTTTCCTATAGCAATTTTTAAATAGTTTTATTTAATGTATTCATAACATTCTAGATGTAGAAAATCCGTAATATAATAAAAAAGCTTAAAGTTATTTATAATTAGATTAAATTAGTTAACAAAGTGTTATTCAGATTTTGGGCTATAATACAAAACAATTTTAATAAAGCATTATAATATTTTACTATTTAAAATAAATAAATAGATTTTTATTAGTACTGTTCTTCTCTGAAACTGATTTTTTTATTTTAATATGAAAGGATAGCTAGATAGTGACATTTTTATTTATATTACTTCAAAAGTTTCTATGATAGTAAGTTAAATACTTATACTATATTTAAACTGAAAAAAAAGATGTTTGTACTTCCAAATAGCTGGTGATTTTAATGTGTTTTGAATTTATAGTTTTGTGAAAGTTGGTTGGACAATTTTTAATAAATCTTATAAGTAAGATGATGAAATTGTATATCATATCACTAATTATATTATTATTTTGGAACAGTAAACAGTTATACTTGATAAATATAGACGTTGTGAAATCAACCCAATTGAAGTAAGTCTTTCAATTAAATGTAATACTGGTTTTGAAAGACTTGAATGTAAGCTCCCATTTTCAACACGAGTTTTTAAAATTCAAAGTCATACCTTGAGTTAGATTATTAAGTTCAAACATTTTCTTGGCATTAAGCAATATTTTTATTAATTCGACCTGCATATATATAAACAATACATTTAAAATTGCAACAATTTTGTGTTTTAAAGCTATTATAATTTTGTTTTTTCACAGCTACTTACGTAAAACTTTCATACCACAAGTTGTTCTTAGTTTTTACAAAAATTTATTTCAACATTGGTGTTGTTCGGGAAAACTATATACGCACGATAACTTGTTCTTCTCAAACAAACTTGTAACACTTATTTACATTATATCAGTGACGACACGTACCAAGTAAGCATTCAACAACGTTATGTAATTGTTAGATTATGTATTTAATAATAAGTTTAAATTAAAAGTCAGGAAATTTTTTTCAGCTTGATCTGTGGCAACCCTGAACTAGTTTAAATAACATAAAGAGTTTAAGATCTAATGCGCATAATTCTAATTAAATCACGTTAACAAACTTAAGATTTACTTCATTCATTATGTTGTCCTTTTAAAAATAGATTTCATGTGGTGTTTGAATTGGTTTATAAAATACTAGTCGAGATAATTTTCTTAACTGTCTTGTAATTTACATCTTTATTTCAGGTATAACTAACAACTTTGTAAAATATGAAAGCAGTTTTTACTTTTAAAAAAAGTTTTATTTGTTTCTGATTTCATTGAATCTATCCTGGTATACCTTAAAACAGAATGTCGAAGTAATTTTCTTCTTATTTTTTACAATTATCTGTATTTTGTTAACTTCAATATAAAGTAAAATTTTCAAAATAAGTCGCTTTTTTAGAATATTTAGCTGTAAAACTTGTATTCTCTCAGAGTTATGTACTTTTTAAGAAAAAATTTTCCTTATATATTTTATCAGTTATCTTTTTTCTTACTATAGTAGAACTGTATAATTGTTAAAAATCAAACTTAAAATTGTTTATTAGTTTTTAAACACAAAAAAAAGGCTTTTTAAAAATTGACTTTGACTAAATTAACATGACCAATTATTAAATACATCCGAAAAAAGTAATATAAGACGTATTAGCCGATGAAGACTAAAGATAAAGACTTCACAAATTAAAGATAAATAGCTTAAAGAAGTTTAATTTTTTTAAGAAAAGCCGTTTTCTTATATTATATTTTATTGCACGACAAAAAAAGAAGCTCAAAATATTTGGTTTTAAGACTTAGTGCACGAAGAACCTTTCGGATATTGAGTCCCACACCACGGATACCTTTTAACGTGTTGTTCAGGACTAAAAGATTACTTTTACGAGCTAGTTTTCGAGACTATAAAAATGTAGTTATCACCGTAGTAAAAGAGTTAAGTGTCGACGATTTAATAAAAAATACTTTTTACTTGAAGAATTCGAATAAGATTTTGTAAATGTGTCTGCTTTAATTAGTAAAACTTAAACTAAAGCAATAACGTTTATACAAAAAAACTATAAAGGCCATTCATTCTATGTACACAAACTACTTACTATAAATTTAACCTCAGTTTTTAGAGAACTTATTTATATACAAACAGAACCAAATAACTAAAAATATAAGTGTTAGTGTTAACTTAAATTTTTCAAGTTCATTTTAACTTGAATTAGCCCAAATAATGACTATAAATATATAGCTAAAAAAACTTTTTGAGCAAAAGTTATTTTTTTGTAATTATCTTATTTTTTCTTTGTTTAAAATCAACACCGATACTTTTTAAATGGTAGAAATTTACGAGACAATTTCTTACTTTTAAAGATATCTCAAATTTTGTTGATTTGGTTTGTGATTATAAAAAGTTAAAAGTTGTTACAACTATCATTCTTTCAAAAAAGATTCTTTTAGTTTACTTACAAAAACAAAACAAGTTAAAAGTTAGCTACAATTTTATTATAAACAGCACTGTTTTAATATAAATCCTTTGTTTTTCTTAACTCCAAACAAGTAACTTAAATATTTTTGGAACTCAAGTTATAATAGTTCCTCTTACAGGTTATTCATAAAAATTTGTTGAAGTACAGCTTGGAAGAATAAAAAAAGTTATTTCATAAATATCTTTTGCAACTCTACAAGAATATAATTTTTATTTTCAATTTTTTTGTAAAACTCAAAGCATTTCTGATCTACTTGATTCTCTAAATTTAAATGAATTGTAAAACAGTTTTAAAGATTGATATAAAAAACTAAACTAATCATGACGTAGTTGTTCAATATTATAAAAAACTTACTATCAAAACAAAAAATTTATAACTATAATTGAGTTAATATACTGTTAGTAGGGCTATCTTTCCATTCCCAGAAACTTGCGTAACTAGTTTTGGTTTTTCTATTTCGATAAGCATTGATTCCAAGCTTGTTCTGGACAAGACGTTAAAAGGTATTCGTGGTGTGCGACTCGGTCACCGAAACCGGGTTCTTCGTGCACCAAGTCCAAGGACCAAATACTTTGAGCGTCTTTTTTTTGTCGTTCAATAAACTAGTATAAAACTCACTTCGGGAACACCTTTAAAGGACCTTGAAATTATCATAGATATTGGAGTTTTGACATCGTGTACAATGGTGCAAGTACTCAAAAATATCACTTCGTTTATCCTTTTCTTTGTGGTCCCCAACTCTTCTAAACATTTGACGCGAGGTCTCCCCAAAATTGGAGATCATCTGATCTACAGAGAAGGTATACTCATATATGACATTCGCGTCAAATATTTCATAACACTTGCTTTTAATGTTGAAACATTCAGAAACTTTTTGTTATATTCTGGTATTAATCTTATACCGTGTTTTCCAACAACAGTTCTTATTCGTTTTTGAAGTTTCAACGAGCAGCTTCCTAAATAAATAGTTGTAAAATACGAACCTAAATCGATTTCAGAGCTTTTATCTGTATTTATTTTTTGCTGTTGTTTAAAAGTTTAGTGGTTATTTTTGTTGGTTTCGTGAATATTATTTATTTTAGTCCGTATAAGTTGTTCCGGATACTCATTTTTTAATGTTTTTTTAAAGTACTTTTTTTAAATTGGAGAAGCTTGTACTTATATTTAGTGCTTTGTTTAAATAACAGTCCAACAAACCTAGCTTCTATGCTTTTGGGCATACATTTTTGTACTGCATTAGCAGGTTGGTATTTGTTTGTTTTCTATAAAAAATTGTGCGGAGTTTGTTTGAAACTAGTTTAACTTCTGTTTCTAAAACGGAACTTATAATTGGCATACTTTTCTAGAGTAAATGTTAGATTTGACTGCAGTGAGTTTATCGCGTAAAAGAAACTATTTAAGTCATTATCATTTTCCATAAGTACAAAAGTATCGTCAACATATCGTGCGTAAAAAGTCGTTTTTTATTCTGAACTTAAAATATATAGAAAAATCTGCCAACAATAAATTCCGATTTTTAGATACAGAAGTTAAAGTAGTTTCAAACAAACTCCACACAAATGTTTATAGAAAACAAACTGGTACCAACCTGCTAATGCAATACACAAGTGTAAGCCCAAAAGTATGGAAGCTAGGTTTGTTTGGATGTTATTTAAAAAGGGCACTAACTTTTTATAGATTTCTATATATTTTAACTATAAAGGGGCCATATGACCCACTTTGGGAAATCTGCTTTAGATAGATTATTTATAACTTTAAGTATAAATTTCAACACGAAAACGTTATTATTATGTTACATTTATTGCAATACTTTTAAAACACATGCCATTTGATTACTTATCAAAGCCTCCTTCTTTGCTCCTCCTTTGTCCCAATGATCTGCAAAATCCACTCGATGTGCCTCCTGACGTTAAGATAGCCTTCTATCCCATCCCCGTTCCTCCTTCCAGCGACGTTTATTCCGTAGAGGTAGCGGTGCCTGTCATCACTTTCGTAGTCGTCAATTACGTCGTTGTCAACTTCTGTGCAAACCAGCGGAGCGCCGGGTCCCGTCCTCGATTCATGGTCGAATTGGTTGTTTTCTTCCACGTCCAGCGGCTCGTTAAGCCACCGGAGCTCCGCTTCCTTGTACGTCAGGTGGTTCGACAACCGGTCGTTGTTGGACTCCCAGCTCGAGGCCACGCATTCCTCCGGAACCTCTTCGAAATTCCGCGTGTCGAGCTTGATCTTTTTGACGAAGCGGCCGTGCAAACTGAACCTCCTGTCCATTTGGCACAGCTCCAAATCGTCTCTTCTCTCGATTCTCACGCAAGTCCTCGTCTGGAGCGCGAGGTTGGTGTCGACGAGAAAGTTGACCAGGCCGGCGGTGACGTTATGGTTCAGCCTGAAGCAGTCGGCGGCAGACACCACCCAACGCTTGTCGATGATGGCTCCCGAACAACGATGGACGCCTTGACGCTCGACGGCGACCTGGTACGGGAACTGACCCATCGCGGCGTGCCTGCCGTCCAGAAGCAGTTCCTCGTCGACGTGACCCTCTCGACCGCGCCTCTCCTCGTTGAACTGATGGAATTGCCGTCTGATCCAGCCGATGTGGGCGGCAACCCTGGTGAAGTAACCGTATTCCTCCTCGCGTCCTGCCCAAACGCTTCCATGGGAAACCACCGCGTAGACAGACATGTGCTGTTCTCGGTAGGTATGCCTTGCGTCAGAGTGGCAGGACAGAGGCCCGCCCGAGTCACCATGCATTATCGAAGGAGCCACCCAATCATCTATCATGTCAGCATTGAAGTCCGGTTCATTCTCGTCGTTCGAGACGAATGCTTGCAGCCACCTGTACGTGCCCTCGGTGCAAATTTCCGTGTCGATCTCGTCATTGATGTTATCATTTCCGCAAGTTGCCGGGCTCATAATCTTGTTCCATGCGTGCCTTAAATACTCGCTCAAATACTCATTTCTCATTTCTTCCCGTAATGACTGTCCCCAACCGTTTATGCGACACTGCCAGCCGGTCCTGCTGCGGCTTTGCCGGTTGCCGAGTACCGCCGGCGCCACCCGCGTCGCGTGGAATCTTATTGGTTCCGTCGTGCGGACGAGCGCTATGTCGTTGTTGCTCCTAGGTCCAAAGAGATTATTCCTGTCTGCCCCTCTGTAGTCATGATTGAAGGCGTAAGCGGTATCATCCATTATGCGGATTACCTGCAAGCTGCCTTGGCCGTATAGTTGCAAAGTTCCAAAATAAATAGTAGTTTCCCTACGGTTGTGCCATTCTCGAGTTCTTGCATCTCTACCAATTCGTTTACACCAAAATTGTTCGCTTTCTTTCACACAATGTTGCGCCGTCAAGACGAAGTTTCTGCTCACTATAATTCCGCTGCTTTTGGTAAATTCAAGGTTGCTACAATCTCGGTTCAGCCAGCTCACTTGTAAAAGCGCCTGGTAGGGATACGTGGAAACGTTTTTTACACGCTTCCCTAACCTCACTTGGCAGGTGGCCGTTGTCAGAAACAGGAAAAAACAAAAAGCAAAATAAACAGGTTTCATGGTGGCAAGCGCCATGCTGTGTTTTTGCTATCAACGCGAAATTCGCTTAAAGTTTTTTGGAAAAAAATACTTAAAGTTACGTAACAATGCGTTTGAAATTTTGTATTTTAAAACAACATCACAAAACACGACAAAAAATGTGATATTGACTTTTGTTTGTGTAATATTTGTAATATTTGTTTAAAAATGTAGAACGTAATACATTTGCAAATGGCTTTTCCACACTCTTAAACTACATTATAAAATCTAGTCTTTTTTAATTTGTGTTGGAGAAAAAAAGCTTTCCGCCGGTTTTAAAACTCAATGCTTTTGCTCGTACTAGTTACCACCTTCATAAAATAATCTTCAGATTACACAGAAGGTTGTGGCGCGGAAAGGGATCACTACAGATTTTCTAGTTTTCAATTTGCAATATACAGCAGTGTATATGGTTTTTTATCAACTAATAAGGCAATAAAAAGATATAAACACTTTTATGCTCTGAACTTTTCAAAGCAATAAAATAATAACTTAGGAATGAAACTGGATGGAGCTAAAACAGTTAAAGCAAAATTAGTGATCTACTGGATCCGGATAATTCTTGAATTAAGATCCAGCCGAATCCGGATATGGAAAGTTTTTGAAATTAGATTTTGGATTCAAAAACGAGTCATCCGGCCGGATCTTGAATCTGGTAGACAACTTATTAATTTGTATAAACATTTCGAGAAAATCTAAACTTAAGCAGTAAATCTGAAATACAATAAGCACATCGATAACGTACGCCTCTTGAACGTATCTTAGGTAAAGTTTTTATCTAAAGCTTTCAGAAAAACTTACCACTTTCACACTAGATAATAAATAACTACCAGTTTTTTGTACTAAAATACGATGTATTCTATTTAGTAATCTACCAAATCCAAGAATCGGACTCGGATCCGGATTCATCCGAATCCGAAATTTCGGATCCGGTAGACCTTGTTTAAACATTTTGAACTTTACTCAATTGTTTGTCAAAAGTTAAATTAAATGTAAAACTAGTTAATGATTTCACGCTTGGGTTGATAAAACAATGCTTTTTCACACTTATAAAATCATTTTCAACTTTGATTTTGAGTTTTGCACCAAGTATAAAAACTCTGATAAATTATTTTTGTTAGACTGTAAAATAAAATTAAGTACATAGGCGTTTAATTCCAGCTTTTTGGGTAACCGCTCTTACTTATTCATCATATGTTTAGTTTTTTATGTTTGCTCGTGAACCTATTTCGGTTGAACTAACATATTGGCTTTTCTCTTACGAGAGTATAAAAGTTAAATGTACTTGTATTGTAGGTATTTTAATTTATTTCGTTTTAGTAAGGTTTTCCTCGGGTCACCTTCGTTCAGTGAAATCTTATCTGCATAGCTCAGGCCTTACCAGGATTTTTTTCTAAACATCTCTTTAAGGTTATCTTAAAAACTTATAACATATATTTCATGGATAAATTTATTGATTTTTTAGTAGGGAGGTCTAGTTTACAAAGACCATGTAATAATTAAAAATATCTTTTGTTTGGTTAATATGGTTTTCAGTCTTCATTTAGATGTTATTGATTATATATAAAATTGTGTCATAAATGACTTGTGACAAGGATTGTAGGACATGACATTAAACTGGACATGTTATTAAACTGTTCTGGTGTTCGACACGATAACTAAAAGGTTCTCTCGTGCACCAGGTCCTTGGACCAAATTTTTTGAACGTAGTTTTGTCGTTCAATAAACATTATACTGTATTTTAACTTTCTCTTAATTTTATAAAAATTAATCATGTTATTACGTCTTTTTTGGAGCGCTTGTTAGTTAAAATAAAAAATATCTGTTACAATAAGGTTGTTTTTTTGTAAGAGTTTTCATATAAAAGTCAAATATTATATAAAAAAAGATCCAACTTAAATATGTAACATTAAAGCAGATGCTTGCATACTTTTAGCTATATACTTTTGTCTTAATATTATTTTATATATTTGATTGATAATTTCAATTTATAACATGTATGTTATAACTTCAAACATTTTAATAATTTGTTTTCAAAACAACGTTCTAAAGAAAAAAAAAATCTGTTAGTAATAAAACCTTAATTTATTTTCAATAAATTTTTATTTGATGTTCTATTTTTTGGATTGAATGATGGTTGTGAATACTTAAAATAATTCAAATTACATCATTTTCTTTCCCAATAATATCCTTTAATTGAAATTATCTTTAAATCATATATGTCTTTTACAGCACATTGGTTGAATGAAAGTTTTTAATAACAGCATCGTGTTTGGCACTGCCGTGAAATGGAGGGTGAGCATACTGGGCAAAAAATTTGTAGTTACATTCAGGATATGCTTAGTAATTGGAATATTACCTTGGGTCATGTTTACGTTTTTTTTTGCGGGACAATGCAAGAAACATTAAAAAGCACAAAGAAAACAAAAAGCCTTGCTTCTTGTTCAAGATGTAGATACAAGGTGGAGCTCAACATATCTTACGCTATAGAGACTGAAAAAGCTAAAGTCAGGTGTCTGGTACCAGTGGCGTCGCGCGGGGTGTTGCACTGCCGCAACTGCACCACCTTGAAATTTGTAAGAAAAAAATAAGTATCTAAAACGTTTTCGTTATTTTTTAGAACGAAATCTCTTTTAAAACTCCAATTTTGAAAACGACCATTTTGCTCACTTCACTGCCGCAAACTCTTAGCTGACTGCCGCAAATGAACTCAAAATAGCAAAATTTCTTCAAGAATTACCGCAAAATCAATATCTTGCGGTAAGTAAGCTAAGTTGAAAATTCCTTAAAACAGGACATGCTCAAGTATCATCTACATCAGAGTTTCCAAAAGTGGGCGATATTAGTAAGTTGGGGGGCGATAACTAGTAAGGGGGCGAAAGGGTGGGCGATAACTAGTAAGGGGCGAAAAGGGGGCGATTTTAAAATTTTGGGCTGTCATAAAATTTTTACTTTTTAAATTGCTATTTTATTAATTTTAGCTTGCTATCAAATATTTGACCCTGAGGTAAAACTTAAACAAAAAAAATTATTTTGTTAGAAGAATATAGAGAAAAAATCAAGTACTTGTGACTCCTACTTTCAAGTAAATTACATTCATATTTTCATTCATATATTATCTTATTTCACAATTACATAGATCATAGACGATCGGAATCCCTCTAACCATTTTATAACCTGACATATATGTTATTTGGGATCATAAATGGTTTGTAAAAATCTATGTTATATGTTGTTAAATTTCTAGGTAAACTAGCAACCCTGTATACTTTTATTTTTATTGGAAATATCATGAGGTGATAGTTATATCACCTCATGATATTTCCAATTGTTTTTTGAAAAGTCACTAAGTTAGACTAATAAATAAAATTATACAGGGTTGCCAATTTACCTAGAAACCTGAAAAAACTTGGAATTTGACAATTTAGGCAAAAAAAAAACCTAAAAAATCTAAAATTTTTAACGATTTCAACATATTAAGTAGTAAAATTTTGATTTGACACAAAAAAACTATCATATAGATAAAATTATGGATCCCTTCGAGGCAGATCTTTTTGAAGTAAACGACTTACAGGAAACCTTCTCAGACTTACAAACTGACCTTGAACTTAAAGTAAATTTTTCCAAAGAACGATATGAAAGCTTTTTGGACTCAACAAAAACTAAGGCAAAAATATCCAATCATATGAGAGGAATTTAGATTGTTGTTTATAGTTTTTCCTTCTAGCTATGTTGTTGAGAAAGCTTTCAGTTCAGTTATCAACATCTTGAGCAAAAGATCTAATCTAGATATTTGTAAAGGAAACTTTATTTTACCGATTGAGAATCAGATTAGAAAAACTTGCAAGCAGTCATGAACCTCATCCTTCATATTATATTAGACTTAAATGCAGAAATTAATTTATGAGAGTTTTTTTATTTTATTAGATCTTTTAAAATAATTCTTATTTAACCTGGTTTGTATTGTATTTAAGTAGTCTTTTTATAATAAAAATTTTATTAAGTTATTTATTCTACAACAGGTTTGCATAATACCTAATAAATATTAATTACGGTAGACTTCCTCTTGAGTTCGCACATTTTACCCAAGAAAAGTGCAAATTTATATTTTCTAAAATTTAACTTAAATAAAGTCTATTACTAACTAAGTATTAATAAAACAAAAAATACATAATATTTAATAGCTTATATAGATCTTTTTTTTAGTGAATGTTTGTTTTATTTTTTAGTTGATTTCATGTTTATGCATAACGTTATTGCATATAACATATTTAAATTTATCATTTTGTAAAAAAAATGGCAATAATTTTTGAGTGTCCACTTTATGATTTTGTTCAAAAAGCGAACTCAAGCGGAAGTCTACTGTATTTATTAAATGGTTTATGTTTTAAATCTGATAATAGTTTTGTTTTGACCTGGTTAATTTTGTAGTATATATTTGTCTTTTTACATTACACTAAAAGTTTTTATAGCATAGTTATTAAAGTATTTGTTTGAAAGAAATTTATTTGACATCTTTTTTTTATTACTTGTTAAATCTGTATAAATAAAAAGTCTTGATAACTATTAAAGTTTTTATTTCAATTTTTTTTTTGGTTTTTAAAGAGTATAGATTTGAGGTCTCTGTTAGAAATTACTTTTAATTTTTCATTTAAAAGATTCTTAAACTCAATTTTATTTTCTAACTTGATTTATTATTGTTAAAAAATCTATATATTAAGGAATTTTAAACTATTAATACAACTGTTTTTTGTTTTATCTTAATTTTTAATAGATTAGCAATTAGATTGTGTTGTTTATTTTAATAGTTCAACACTAGATTTTAGTTTTTCACTATTTTCTTCTTGTAAATTATTATAGGCTAATAACTAGAGAAAAAATAAATTTAAACTGTATCAAATAAGCCATCAAAAAGACTGCTACAGTTACAGTTAAAACAAAATTTTAACCTTATTAAAAAAATTTCTAATCGATTACTTTCCGTTCACAGAATTAACTGTAAAAATTTTGATTATATTTTTTTGAATCTAAATTAAGAAAAAAGAAATTGTTAAAATTAAGGTTTAGTTTCCTAAAGGTTATTCCAAGTCAAATACTATTTAATGGTATTCTACTACAAAACATATAGTTAAAAAAGTTAAAAATTAGGTTTTTAACTTTACAACTAACTTGCTTATAATATATCTTAGTATTGAAATTTATAATTTTACTGCATTAGCTGAAGCTGTTGATGAAACCACTTTTCATGTGAGATAATCAACCAGTCGATCAAACTTCCTCAAACTAGATCAGAAATTATGTTTTAATATTCATTTTGTTATATGTAAAATAAACTATTCATTCTTTTATAGTTTTTTAATCTCTGGTATAGTAATTTTAGTTTATGCCTATCTATAAAATAATTTAAGTATTTTGTGCGGCTTAGATAAGTTACTTAGTATTAACTTCTACATGTCCGAAATTTGTTATATGAGATATTATTATAATGTCAGGTTTAAGTTAAGATTTCAGATGGGTAACGTACGGTTAAGATCCAGTCAAATTTCGACCCGCTAAGTAACTTGAAAAGTACTTGTGCAAATTAAACAAAATTTAGCCTTTTGATACTTAATATTTTGAAATACACTTTCAATTTGGTTTTCAGTTCACAATAGTATTTCCTAGATCACAATAATACTTAATAACTTTATTACAATTTTGCTCGAGTTCTCAATTTTCATAAATGTTATTTTTTTAAATTATGCAGCCCGCAATTACATTTTTTAAACAAGTTAAAACTAGAAAAGATTTTTTAGTAAATATGAATTGCTGACTACAAAATTTGTCCACCACTACCCTAAAAGTTTCATTAGTTTCGAAACAATTCATATCTAAACAGGATTGATTACAGATTACACAAGGCTTTTTAATAATTAAGTATTTTAATATACTCTACTTGGCTTATAAGAAAACAAATGTAACTTATTTTCTCAAGCCCTGTAAACTACTTTGAGCACAGCCCAAAAGTGCGTGCATAAGAAGTACCAGACTAAATTACATTTCGAACACAACTTTTTCGGCTCAAAAGTTTGTAAACAAGAGAATAACTACTTTGTAAAATCGTGGGGGGCGATTATTTTTTAAATTTCTGAAAAGGGGGCGAATTAGAAAATGAGTTTGGAAAACCCTGATCTACATTTACAAACAAGCTATTGTAAACAAAAAGTAAAGCTAAGCTACTGCAAAGGATTAAACTTAAGTTTTTTAAATTTAAGAGATCACTTCTATTAAAACGGGACAATAAAAGAACAAAAATTGTCATAAGTTACATATTTTGAAAAAAATAGATAAAAAACCTAAATCACTAAAGTAAAATCTTGAAAATTTGATTTTTTATTTTAATCTGCATAGATAAACTTAACTATAAATGATTATTGTTATCATAAAGTTAATAAAATATTTAATTAAATTATATTTAAATGTAAAATTTGAGTTCTGAAAAAAAAATGTTAAGAAGTTTATTATAAACTTCTAGTTAACTCTTACAGAAAAATAATTTAGATTTGTATTAAATAAAAATTATTATTATTGAAACAGTCACATATTTAAATAAAGTAAATAGCCTTAACTTAAAATATTTGTCTGACCCCCAAGAAACTTTGATTACTTAGAGTAGTTTAACATTTTAGGAAAATTTAGTCTACTTTCTACGACTTTGGTTTAATTTTTTTATAAACCAAGCAAAAATTTTAGATAAAATTATTGAAACATGGTTGCCTTGCCTCATAATCAGGACAACTTAGAAATGTTAAAAAACTCAAGATGACCCAAGATAAATTAAAACAGACCAAATTAGAAAAATAGTCAGGCTGACTAAAGCAGTTTTAGTGTTTTACTCTGAAAATAACAAGCTTATTTAAAATTAAAAAATAAGTGTTTCATCCATATGGCCACATGAAAACTAACTAACCAATTTTTTACTGCCCTAATGGTTACATATTTATAATTTATCTTTAAATCTCTTGAAAAGTTCAACAGCCTCACCAACTAAACTTAAAAAATGTGAGCTTCTGAGAAAAATACTATCATCAAAATGAAAAACAAATTAAAATTAAATAAAGAAAAGATACCCTTAAAAAACTATTGAATTTTAAATTGTTTTTTGTGGTTTCCAAGAGATTTCACTCAGAGGAAGTTAATGAATTTTTTTTCAGAAATCATGCCTGCAGTTAAAATTTTGTATAACATCATGCAATGCACAGACTTAACTGTTCAAAAAGTTGAACAGCATTTTGAAACATTTCAAGCTGCAGTCAACAGTATAAGAAATTCAAGTAGTACAGATAATGTTAGAAAAAGCCTTTCTTCTTCAGCAAAAGAAGTCTGTGATATTGTCAGCTTAAACATTACTGAAAGGTTCAAGTTTTCAGGCCATTTAAGAATTTCACAGTTATTTTTGGCAAAATATTTTACTGTTTATAAATCTTGTTTTCCTTTAGAACTTATAGAAACAGTGAAGAAGTGTTATCCTGTAGTTGACTGTAAACAGTTAGAAAGAGAACTGAAAACATTTTTTCACGTAAAGAAATGCATCAGGATGGTTTAGTGAAAATACTAAAATACTAAAAAATACTTAGTTATATCTTGAAGAACATAACGTGCCTAAAGTATTTAACAAAATTACAAAGCTTCTTAGAATTTTGATAATTATTCCTATGACTAGTGTAGAAGCTGAAAGAACATTTTCATATTTGAAAAGGATAAAAACATTTTTGAGAAATACCATGGGTCAGTCAAGGTTAAATTCTTTAATTGTAATTTCGATTAGTAGGGACTTACTTAAAATCTGTACTAGTTTCAAGGAAGAGGTGATGGAAAAATTTATCAACCAAAAGGAGAGAAGAATGAATTTTAGTTACAAAGGTGAAAAGTAAGAGTCTAAGTATTTGTGTTTGCAAAGTTAGAACTTAAGGTTTAATTATTTAGGTAGACATTCAGTAGTAACTGTTTTCTTTACTAAGCAAGTTTAGTTTATCTTTAAAAAGTTGTAATTTGTACATAAAATTTTCTTTGTTTGTAGACTTTTTAATTTACTTGCCAAGCTTCATTATGCATTCCTTTTTTTTTTAATTAAATATTGGTAAAATAATTATTAATAGTTTGATGTTTAGGTAATCCAATATTTTTTAACTCAAGTTGAGGCTAAAATAAATATTATTGCAGTTGCTGTATTTTCTTATTATAATATTAGTCTGTTAAATCTAAATTGTAAGTTAGAGACTTGGTAAAATTTGATATTTATGAGCTTGCTTATTTTACTATTGTGTTTTTAACTTAGTAGTCAAGCTGTTTTTTTTTCAAACTTCAAAAATTTCAATTAGTTATAAGTTGATACTTGTTTATTTTTTCAATATTCAGCAGTAAATAAGAAATTATTTTCTACTGAGTAAAATAGATTTTACTTAAAATAAACTTGCAGTTAGTACATAATTTTTTTTTTGTGTTGGTAGACTTTTTAATATTCTTTTTTTTTTTGTCAACTTAAATATTAGTAAAATAACCATTCTTAGTATGATGTTTAATCAAATATTTTTTGAATAAGATTTAGGCAAAAAAAAGAACTATTAAAGTTGCTTTTTAAAGTTACATTAATAAAAATTTGTTTTGTCTAAATTTTTTCTACTGTTAGTTTAAACTTTAAAGCCTTCTTAAAGATTAATACTCTTAAGTAAGCTAACATTTTTTGAGTCTTTTAAATTACTTAAATTTTTTTTAGTCCTATATTTACTTTAATTTTCAAAGTATTTATTTACCTTTTTTTTTAAGTTATTTTCATAAATAATTTTTTTTTATAAAAAATATTTTTTTTATATTTTAACAAAATTTCCCCAGTTACATTAGCAATTTAATGTAATTGTTATAAAAAAAGTTTTTATTTTAGATAAAAAAGAGTTTTAAAGTAGGGGATTTTTTTTTTAATTCTGCACCACCTAAGAAAAATACAACGCGACGCCTCTGTCTGGTACTATGTGGCTAATTATAAAAACGATCAAGATTCGAATGTTACAGCTAAAGCATGGCAACTGGTTAATCTTTTTATTCTACTGCTCGAACCTTTTTTTTTGTAACAAAGGAGTGTAGTAAAAACAATTGCTTTCAAGCGTGATCCTGCATGCAAGATCACTGACAAAGTTTGTTAATACTTATGAAAATTCAGAAGAACTATCAAATGTTTGTAAAACTTTAGCCTAAAATATAGGAGAGGTTTGCGAAAAAGGTTCTATACTAGGGGTGGTCAACGTTTCTAATCGGGCCGGATCCGGAAAAGTTTTTGTCTTTGGTAGGTCGGAGCAGACTTGTTAAAATGCTAACAATTACTATGGTAATTCAGCAATGAAGCGTATAAACTTTGGTTTGTTTTAAGTTAGTAATTTCACGCTCGAGTAAACAAAGCAGAGCTTTTTAACATGTCTGGGTCGGAGCATTTCGAATTAGTGACATACCAGATCCAGTACCTGGATAATGCCTTTTTAAATCCAGATGCGGCCGGATCCTAATTTGAAAAAATTATCCGTATTTGATTGGATACTAATTTTAAATTGAGATCCGGATCTGGTCGGATTCTAACTTAAATTAAAGTTTCGTATTTGGCCCTAATCTATTTTTATAGTTAATGTTGATCATTTTTCTGAATCCTTCTAATTCACAAAAATTTCTCAAACGTGACAACTTAGGATGTAGATTAAGACATGTGAAATGTTTTTGTAATGTCTACAAATATAATTGACATGGTAATTGACAAAGGTTGGTATGTAAAATATCAGAATTAAACAAACAATTTACTTTAGGTGATTTGACAAAAATATATTCCAACTAAGTTAGTACAACACAAAATACTAGTACAAAATGGTTTTTAATCATTAGAAACCAATTTAAAAACCATTTCTAAAATGTTTTTATGTCAAAATATTACAGTTTTGTTATGTAAAAACATGATACAAAGTTTTATAAAATTTTCTAATATTGAACTTTGCGGGCCGGACACTTCTATTTTCATCTGCGGGCCGTACATTGCCCACCCCTATTCTCTACCAACAACAACAACTTAAACATGAACGACAACAAATTACTACTAGTCAAAAAAGCTGTTGATCCACGATATCGACTTTCCGCTTTCCCTTCTTACCTCAAAAATAATGTTTTTGAACAGCTAGAATTTAATGTTAAAAAGCATATCTCTTTCGAGGCTAATCGAAGTGGTGGTTCTCCTATATTGCCACCAGAGAAACCAAAACCACAACCGTCTGTAAATTTTGACCCGAAGAAGTTTTCAAGTTACTCTTCTTTTTTTGAAATAGAATTAAGCACAGGAAGACAAGCAACAGGATTCTATTGATGAAGAAACTGAAGCAGAAATAAAGGGTTTTTTGCTACAGAGAATTTGAATGCAGAAACTGAAGAGGATAAAGTCTTAAACTGGTGGACAAAATACCCACATCTTGCCAGCTTTGCAAGGAAATATCTTCCTGGACTATCATCTTCTGGACTGTGTATTCTGAAAAAATATTTTCTGATGATGGTAATTTGTACGAAGAAAAGCGTAATTGATTGCTTCCAAAGACTGGCGAACAAATTTATTTATCCAACACAACTTAAAAAAACAATAATAATCTTTTGTAGTATAAAAAAGACGTCTTTTGCAATTGTAGTTCGTTTTATATTTTTCAACAGTTGCTAGGGTTAATTTATATTTCTCTTTTGTAAAGGTAAAAGTGTAATCCTAAGTGAATCAAAAACTTTTTATTACAAGTGTAATTCCTCTTCTTTTTTTAGGCCTTTATAAAAGTTGGTTTGGTACTATATTTCAATTTATTACGGCACCATATTATTTTCAATTTCAACTTGTTTTATAAATATGATCACTTGCAAAAATGTATGTTCTAATTCGTTTATGGTCACAATAAAAACTAACTCTTATGTCAAACGTAAAATATTTTAACTTTGTTTGTGATTAGTTTTCTGCTTTAAGCTTTTATTAAAGTCGATAATTTATTTATTTTGCACAACAAAGATACAAATTAATTGTTAATGTTGCTTGCATGGATATCAAGGTATTGAAACTAAGTTCTTGTGTATGTAACTTGATTTTTTTTTCAGCAAGACATTCCTTTTCTTGTTCGCTTTTAAAGTAAATTATACTTATATAAAAATGTATTATTTTATTAGTTAAAAACATTGCTCAAACTTAATTTACTAAATAAATAATAGTAGTAAAACTACTTATTATTTATAAACTTGTATTGCATTTACATTACAAGCATCTTTAGGATTTCAATTATTAATATATTTAGGATCGGATTTGGCTTCGGCCAAATCCAAAAATTTTTTATTCGGTATATCACTTCTAGTTTATTTTATAGTTATTAGATGTTTTAAAATATTAATTATTTATAATTATTTTATTTACACAAGATAGTGTTTTTATACCTTAAAAGACTAATATAAGCTTAATAAAAGTTATAGTTATAAGAAAAAACAAAAACTTAAGTTATTGCAAGCGAAACAATAAAATGATCAAATAATAAAATTAAATAATCACAAGTTTAAGCCTACTAATGTATTCCCTGAAAGTTTTTAAGTTATTAACCTAAAAACTTCGTAACAAAAACACTTTTACAAAAATTAACACTTCTTACTTAAAGAGTCCAAACACAGTAATATTTGGTGGAGTACTTTTTTCAACATAGTCAAAAAGTATGTACGTTATGGGAAGTTCCTACTTGATAATTTTAGGTCTAAAGCAGGGATCGGCAAAGCGACTTGCGAGCCAATTAAGGCCCTCAAAGCCAAATTATGCGGCCCGCAAGGTTCTTTCCAGCTAAAAACTAACATTTTAAAAAAGAAAAGTTTTAATAAAAAGACTCACAATTAGACTCTAAATTTGATAATTAATCATTACTAGAGCTATTAAGTGTTTTAGCTGAAAGTACTATTTTATAATAATTACTTTTTTTTTAAGACAACTGCGGCCCGCGAAAAAAATTTTCTAAAAAAACTTACCAGCGACTTATAACAGGCTGCTGACCTCTGGTCGAAAGTTTCATATATTTTGTTTGTTCTAAACATTTAAAAACCTTTTACAGATATCATCCTCTAATACACACGATATATATTTTATTGAAGCAATTGAAGTGCTGATTGCGGAATGCTTGAATTGTTTATTTATGTGCAAGATATAAAACTATATAACTTATCTTGCGTTAACTAATTTATAGTTTAGTTAATGCTTGTTGATATTATTAAGTATAATTTTATGCAAATACTTTTCCCTGTCATTTGAAAATGGTCGTTTTACGTACGTTATTTTTACTATTCATTATAATTATATGTTTTAAGCTAAGTTCAGAAAAATTTTAAATAATATTTTTAGATTAGTTGGTTTTTCTTATTCAAAAAATAATTTTTATTTGATGTTGAAACAGATAGTTTAGATATTAATATGGATACTTTTTTGTTTGAAAGCCTTACCTTTAGACCAGCTATTCTTAACCTGGGGGAAATGTACCCCTTGGGTTATTCCCTTGTTAAAGGTTGTAAATTTTCTTTATTACAGGTTATGTAAATTAATGTTTATTAATTTTGTTTTAATTTATAAGTTAGTTTTAAACTGTAAACTTTTTTTTAATTAAATAAACTCTT
Organism: Thalia democratica; assembly: GCF_965202585.1. Classification (NCBI taxonomy): domain Eukaryota; kingdom Metazoa; phylum Chordata; class Thaliacea; order Salpida; family Salpidae; genus Thalia; species Thalia democratica. The sequence continues at coordinate 19,199,140 of NC_139173.1, read as the reverse complement.
TAAAATTTAGGATTTTTTACATGTTGAAAGTTTGTTACATGTTTTTTACAAATATTTTATTTTTTTCTTCAAAATTAAACAACATTTTGTATATTGGGGGTAATTTTTTAGATAACCTTTCAAAAAGCGGCAAAACATGGAAAATAGGTTAAGAACCGCTGCTTTAGACAGTATGTTAAAACAAGTTGTGTAAATTTTCTAGAATTTAATAGAAGTAAGAGCTCGAAAACTTTTGAAGAAAACTTTTTGAAACAATCTGGTGACCTGATAGCTTTTTATTTTTATAAATGAACGTTAAAATAATAAAAAATTTTGCAATAAGTAAAGTTAACTTATTATAAACTTACTGATACTAAAGTTTAGTTTATTAAGTTTTACACTTAGTTTTGCTGGCTTAGTAAGCACATTAATAAAGTTTTACACAAAAAGTTATTTTACAGTAAAGCAAACAAAAATATTAAAGTTTCATAAATTGCTATCTTAAATTAAAACCTAGTATATAGAAATCAAAATAACTTTTAATAAGCAATTGTTAATTATTGAGATTTTTAGATTTCAGAATTTAAATTAGTTAACAGATTAATAACATTCTATTCTAAATCATGGTTTCCCAAAGTGGGCCATAAAAGATACTCAGCGGACCATGAGTAGCAAAGGGGCCAAAAAGGGAAGGGGGAGGGGCATGTGCAGTTAAGGAGCCACAGGGGGGTCATGGGGTCATAATTTGAAACTTACATTAGATATTCTGGAGTTGTTGATGAAGAGCAAAAAATAAATGGTCTTAGGTGCTTTTAATGGTAGTTTTTTGAGTAATCTTAAGGGGGCCAAAGCTTTTTTAATTTCTTTAAAGGGGTAATTTGAAAAAAAGTTCAGGAAACGCTGATCTTAATACACATTAAACCTTATGACAACGAGACTGTATCCACAGCTTGCGTTGTCATCTTGTAACGTAAGTTTTATTATTAATTTTGTGCACTCCATAAAAACTTGTATATGAAAATACATAGTTTTTAACTTCCTTACTATCAATATTAAAAATCAAAAGTTTTGTTGAGATCATGAAGTAAAAGTTGTGATTAAAGAGTTTACTTTGTTTTTTATTTCTATTTGTACTGTTTTTTGGTTTTTAGACATTTTTAGATTTAATTGTAAACAAAAATTTTTAGGTAAATCTTTATTTTTAGTTTTAAATATTTTTTATTATGTACCTTTTTTGATCAAAAGTTCGTACTTAACTATCAATGCGAATTCAAAAAATGTAAATTTAAGCAGTAAGAAGCTGTACTTATATAACAAATGCAATTTTTAAGAATACAAGTGAAGTTATTACGAAAAAATAATGAATATATAACATTTTTAATAATAATAAATCACAAATAGTGAATTACAATAAACTAATAGTTAATATTAGATACAATAAATATTATATAATCCAACCGATATAAATTTATAAAAAACGATTAAATCAATAAGTATAAATGAACTTATAAATAAATTATACAATGTTCTTAACGATTTAATCTAATTAATCATATCTAGATCCAAAAAGATAATATTAATTATAAAACTTTAGTAAATACACATACTCACTTACTTTATCATCTATTATTTCCTTGCAGTACTTATTGCTTTTTTTACCGAATTCTATTGAAGTGTGTTAACTAGTTAAACACATAAAAACATATTTCAGTTCAATAAAGAAAAGTACTGCGCAAATTATCTTTGTTATATATTTCAGCGAACTCGCATCGCTAGGATCTTTATTAACAAACGATTGGCTTGGAATTTTTAATACTTACTTTGTATATACTTATAAATATACTTTATTTTAGTTATCGGTATTAAAATTAAGCGGTTTGGGTCATTGTTTTATTAGTAATAACTTTTTATTTACTAAAATATTAAAGTATACAATATTTTATTCGAATCAAAATAAAAAGACCTTTTTCTTAATGGATTTTTCATTTAAGCTTGGCACAATTAGCAATCACTAAAATATTTTGTTAGATGAACTAAAATCTAACAAGCAAATGAAGTTTAATCTCATTGACTATATACTTTCTACTATAACATAACTTTATAGTCTAAATAAACTTTTTGAACATAAAAAATAGGTTGTTTTAGTTTTTCAGCTTTTTGTAACAGATTTTCTTTATACTGTGTCAAAAAATTAACTACTTTTAAGTTATTTTTTAACATTGAACTTTATAGTTTGAAACTTAAAAAAACAACAAAAAAAACTTTTCTTAACTAAAAGTGTCCTTACTACCAGACTTTCCACGTTGTCGACAACTTCTTGCACTTTTTAGCAACAGGTTGATCAGGTATATCGTTTTGCCTTTCAAAGCTCTTTCAAAAAAAAATATAAATTAGTTTTAATTTTGTTTTTTTAAACTAGTTTTTCTATTTTTATTTTGAGGTTAAAGTTTTTTTTTTTGCTACCAGGTTCAAAAATCCACACTTAACTTTTCGCTGTCAAAGCAATGATTTTTTCAAAAGAAAGTTTAATAAAATTATAAATTCTCAATAAGTTTAAATGCTGACAATAAAAGTAATACTTTTTTTTTGTTTTACCTTGAATATAACTACTTTTTTTTATCATATTTTAACCTTTGTCTAATTTCAATTTTTAAGATTACTACTTGAAATAATATTCAAACAACTTAAATAATTTATAAATATAGTTTGAAACAATTTCATCCTGTCATTTTTAATATTTATTAAGTATATATTAAATATAAATCATTTCAAAGTTAATACTGACTTACTTGTACAACATTAAAAAAAGTGAAGAGCACACTAGAACACGAATCAGTACATACATTCTACAACAAAAAACTTTTACGTTGTAGGGCGGATTGAGGTTGTAAAACATAAACTTATTGAAAAATAAAAACTTATGACAGTATCTACACACGAATCTTGGTAGAAATTATTTAACAAATGTTTATTTAATTAAGTTATTGTTTAAAACAGCAGTTATACACGATACGGGGCTAGCAATTGTAAACTAAAACGCTTTTAATTATTTTAAGATTAAATGTTACTTTTATGTTAAAAAACTAGCATGCACTAGAAGCTAAGTTATAAAAAGTTGTAAAATGGCATTAACATACGAATTTAAGCAAGTTTTTTAAGCTGTAATGATAAGTTCAACATTTAAAAAATAAAGTGTAATAAAACTACTATACTTTTAAGCTAGCTAAAGTAATCTAAGACTATGAAACTGTTATTTATTTTTACAAAAAGAAAAGAAAATTTTTCATTTGAAAAGTTTGTTAAAGACTCTGAGGTTTTGTAAAATTAAGCTTAAAAGAACATAACCTAACAACTTTGTCCAAAACCCTGATTCGTGTTTTTGTGCGTCTGTGTATTTTGTTTTGTAGTTGCATTTTTAAACTAAGTCAAAAACTAAATTAATTTGTATTGAAAACTTATTTTATGAAGTAAACCAACATTTTGGTTTTATTTGTATATTCTTTATTTTACTTATAAGGAAAACAATTAGCAATAAACAGTTTTTTAAGATAAGCTTCAGGCTAAGCTCGATAAAATTTAAAAATTTTATACTAAATTAAATAAAACTTTTGTGCAAATTTAAATTAAAGTATAGTTTTAGATTTATCTTATTTTTGTTTATTTCAAAAAAGTTAAATTATACTTAATTTATTTTCTTTCAAGTATAGTTTTACAAAGTTTTCAGCTGAGCAAAAGTAACGAATAGTTTAAAAAAGACAAATAGTGCTATATTAAAAACTTTTTCAAAAGTGACGTCATGTAATAGTGGCTAATCGTACAAAATTGACGCTTCGTGCAAAAATTAAAACCGTGCAAAAATGACGCCGAGCAAACATTGCAAAAGTAACGACTAAAACGAAAGGGATATGGTCTGGTAGAAATTAAACAAAGGGAACTGATTCGGGTGAGAATTATAAGTGTACCTTAAACATCTTGTCCAGGACAATGTTATGTCGAAAACTGTTTCCGATGCTCGTGCAGTGCATCATAGTGCCTCTAACCAGGGCTGTAACTTGCAATAATGCTAATGTTGCTTTGTCAAATATAAACTAAAAAACTAATACAGGTTTAACTGTTTTGATTTAAAATGATATGCTCGATTGCTCGAATAACTTTTGTACTACAACCGTAAAAAGTTGCAATCTTACTTTTAACTATAGATTTCAGGTTTCTATAATTAAATCGCATTAAAATGACTAAAGTGAAATTTTCCTAGAATAAAGGAAACTAACACGTACGGTATGAAAATTTAGTAAAAACAGACAAAGATTTATTAAATATTCCAAAATTTTTGGTTTTGAAATTCTGGCACCTTTGCTCTTAACAATTGCACCCTAACTTTTTTCTTTGGATTAATTTTTAAATCATGACCCGTTTAATAGAAGTTCTTTATCTGTATAAAAATATTAACAGCAGCACAAAATAGTAAATAAAGTAAGAAGGTATTAATTTATATATAAAATTAATCATAATTGCTAGTTTGATTTGAAAAAAACTTCAAAAATATCTGAAAAACAGGGGTTAAAACTAATTGTAGAACTGTTTTTTCGAAGCTCTTATTCAGAGGACTTGAAATTGAGTTTTTATTTAATTTCTATTTCAACGTGTACCATTGTTATTAATCTTTTAACAAAAGTTCGATACTTTTGCAATCGTACTTAACAAAAAAAATAAACTTATAAATGGCAAAAATGTTTACTACTGATGCATAGCTAGGCTTTTCTTAACAGTAACTCACTATCATAATTTGTACAATCCGTGAGTAGGGTTGCCACTTGCTAGAGTTTTGTAAATAAAAAAATCTTAACCAAGAGTAAATTTAAAGATTGTATGTTAATGTCACGCCTGAAGAAATTTCGGTGATAAGCTTATCATATCAATGGCAACTATATCCGTACGTAAAGAGCATAACAACAATTTATGTTGTTACAACATAGTTTTAACATCATGATTCATGACATCTACAAAATAAGTTCTGTAAAAAAACTTAAACTGACAAAAATGGAGTTTACTATTTTGTAACAATTTATGATGAAATTAAAAGCTTGCTACATAATAATATATATACAATTTGAAGTAAAATCAACTTTTTCAAGCAAGAAACCTAAGAAATGATTGCAAAGCAAAAATTAACATAGTAAAAAGTTATTGAAGTTTTTTTTTTAATTATAATTTTGTGATACTTTTTTTGTAATATTGATAAATTGATAACTTTAATTTTAAATTGATAACTTTGAATTTTAAGTTTGTTATAGTATATTTATAAGTTTTATAAATAATAAGTATTTATGTATTCATAAATTTTCATTATATAAAATGTTGTGAAGTTTTGTTTCAAAACTAGAAGAGAACCATCAGTTAGAACATTATTTGTCATACATTGTTTATCAGCTCATTTTTAGATAATGTATGATCTTATTTTATCTTATTCTGAATAGTTTTTCGTGTTTTAGCTATCTGTTTTATTAAACACTGTTTTAAATAAAAAGCATACATGAGCTAGAAAATCTCAATCACCAAATTTTGAAAGTTTTTTTCTCATATTTGTTTTGTTTGATACAATCAAGTTTTTATAGGTTTTTAACGTAACAATTTTGAAAATTTGTTTGAATTATTTGTATCTTATTTACCCACCAGAGTTTCAACATGAAATTAAACAACAATAAAATAAAAAAAACTTGACAAACAAAATTTTAATACTAAATTTTTATTATAAAAAATCTAATTGAGTATTGGGTCTTATCACCAAAAAAAAGAACCATTTTAAATATATATTTAAAGTGTTACTGCATTACCTTAACACTATTTCATAATTTAAGTTACACAGTCTTACTTTTATCTACATAAGATATTGGTAATATTAAAGCAGATTACCACACACTTATCAGTATGTATTTATTATTCTGTTTTTTTAAATTTATCACTAGCTACTTTTTATTTTTTAAAATCTACTAAAAACTGATCATGTCATTTCAAATGGTTGGTTTTATTAACTATAACTTTGGTTTAGTTAAAATTTGTTAAACAATCTCTGGCAAGCTCTTCTCTAAATTTAGTGAAATTGAGTCAATCTTATCTAAAAATTACACTGTATGGTTGTAGTAATAAAAATACTACAACATGTAATTATGTGTGAATCACTTTTTTCACAATTTGATCATAGTTTAGCTAAGCTACAAGATGCTCTTTACATATTTAAAAAATCAAAAAAAAGTTTGAAATATAGCTTGTCAAAGTGGGAAGCAACAATAGGTTCCTTATGGTAGGCACAAACCAAAAACTAAAAAAAAAACTATTTCATTAAGAATTTGTCTCCTCTTTTATTTTTTAACCTATCTTCTTCAAATTTTCACAGAAAGTCCATTAACAAATTTAATAAAGATTAAATGCAGGATTTTTTTTTTAAAGCACTTATTTTTTGTTTTTTTATCATTTTTTTTCATTTTTTAATACTTTTAAAATTGCAACATTAAAAGTCTTTTAAACTATAAATGGAACATTTCCTAAAAGTTATAGGTCTCTAGCTCAAAAAATGAAGAAGATAGATCATTAGTAATTTTTTTAATTTCTGAGAAAAATAACCCCAAAAAATTTGTGGTCCATAGGTTTGTATTGGAAACTTGTTACAAAAGTAACAATATCTCAAAAGTTAAACTGACTGGTAGTTAGTACTTTAAGCTTTCATATAAGATCCAATATAATTTTTAGTTAAAAAAAATGTTTGACCCTCCTATGCCCACAAGTGCAACTTATTTTATAATAGACTTGTTAAGTAACATAATTGTAAGAAATTATATAAAAATTGTGTTTATTAATATTTACTATTTTTCAGATAATTTGTTATTAAATTAATAAAACTTGGCAGCAAAATGTCTGAAACTAAAAATGGTGAGTTTAAAAAGAAACTGAACTGATTTGAAAAAATTCAATTTTTTAAAATGAAAAATAATTTTGTATGAGTTTTATTAACACCAAGATCTTAAACTTGTATAGTTTATCTTGACATTTTAATCCAACAAAAGTTTTTTTTTTCAAATAAACTGAATTATCTATAAAGTTATTATAATCCGAAAAATCTGATTATAATAAGGTCCAAAACTATGTACTTTTAGTATAGATTTAAAGTGATACTAACAAAATAAACTTTTTAAAATATCTAAATTATTAAGTTGTGAAAAAATTCGATGAAGTTTTTGCAAGCTGGGTGTTTAAGTTTTAAATATACAACATGAAAATTTGATTAAACATACTTTCTAAAATTATATTTAAGTCTGAATTGTTTCAAGATTTAAGTTAAGATGAGTCTAAATAAAAACTATTTGTATTTCACAATAATAATAGTTAGGTACTTTTAATTTAGTCCAAGAGTAAAAATTAAACATCTGAACTTGCAGTCAAGGAGAAAAATTACAAATTTATTGATTCAATAATTTATTTTTTAACATTGTTTCACTCAATTGATAAATAATATTTATAAGATCCTCATTTATAATAGATAGCTATATATACAAATCGAATATTTTTAGTGAAACATTGTGTTAAAAATAGGCTTGTGAGTCAATATATTAAATTAAAATATTCTTTAAAAGAATTGTTGTTTATTGTTGATAAATTTTTTTTATAGTACAAAAACTTAAGTTTGTTCTTATTTTTAATGGAACAGTTGTTAAAAGCTTTTTAAATTTATATTCAGACAAACTTACATTGCATACTATAGCTTAATACGGAAAGGAAAACTGAATCTCAATTTATTATATCTAATTATAACATAAATTTTTGCTCTGTTTTTTTTTTGTTGAAGTTCTACTTAAAAAACTTTTTGTTTAACTAGTTTAATTTCAATAGATTTGTAGTTAAGCATATTTTTCATTAGTGAAGCTAATTTCAGGAACAAAAAGATCTTTAGACACTAAAGATGAGGCGCAAAAAGAAAAGGTTCCTAAAAAAACCATGAAATTTAACATGAAGAGACAATTGATGTCATTAAAAAAGCCAACTAGCAAACTTGCTCAAAAGCAACCATCTAAAGGATTGTGCATCTCTCTTAAATCTGTAAGTTTATTTTAACTTTATCGAAAGAAATCTAAAGTATTTAAGTTTAAACTTTTATTGAAAACAATCTTGTGTACTAATTTTTAAATTTTATGTATGATTTTTTTAAATTTAGCAACAAAGTTTAATAGTGTTTATAACCAGAACTTACATTTTATGTTAAAAAAAAGCAGTTAGCTGTTAAATAAATACACTACCAAAATATTTTAATTAACTAAAAACAATCAACAAAATTAATTGCTTTTAATATCCTTAAATTAATTATGACAGTACTGTAGTAATTAAACATGATTTTTTTGATTTAACTAACTTAATTATTTAAAACTAAATTTGAATTAGTTTTTGACCATTAAAACACTAAAAACTGATATTTTTGTAAATATTTTTTGGCACTAACTAAAAATTAAAGAAAGTCTGTTAGAATATAATATAAACTAAAAATCTATTTTTCTTACAGTTATAACATTTTTAGATAAATTTGTTTCTAAAGAAATAAACAGAAAGCTTTAAAACTATTGCTTTGAAAAACTGTAGGAGAAGTTTGATATTAAAATAAAGTCTTTTTGTTTGTTCTTTATGCAAACTGTTACTTAGTTTGAATGAGATGTTAATCAATAAATTAAGATTCAGTATTATTCAAGTTTATCAGAGGGAGTATACTATAAATTACTCTCAGTTTGTACCGAATCTTTTAGTATTATAACTTTCCATAATACTGAGTTCAACTAATTACTTTTATCAACACTAACCTATTATATCTATATATCCGTTTAAATATTTTTCTAATACTAAAGATTTCATTTTCAAGTTACCTTTCTTTTATAGTTTAGTATAGCAAAAACATTTTATACTTGTCTTTTTATAAAATGTCTTCAAATATATAAATATTGAAATAAAAACTTTTATTACAACTATTATTTTATTTTTTGTAAAATTAATTTGTTTTAATTGTTCTAAACAGAAAAAGGCTGAAGATTCTAAACCAAAACTGCCACCAAAGGCATCTGTGTTTAATGAGAGTGAGGTATGTTTTAATTTTTCTGTATCACTTAGAACAAGGAATATCTATATATCAGTTATATGAACTGTACAATTAAAAGTAATAGTTTTTGTGTAAAAAATTCTTTTAACATTGTAATACTTTAACAACGTTATGATGAACAAGCAAATTTAACCTTTTGGATTCATTGCACTGTTACGTTATCCCTGATGTTTAGTTAATATTAGATTGTAGTTAAGTATTTATTTTCTTCTACTTAAAATATGGGGTTTGATTTTTTTTCTAAGCTCTATACACTTATTTAAATTAGTAATTACAAATGTTCATATTATTTATGAACTTTATTTATGTATTTGAATCATTGAAATACTATTATTTCTAATTTCCAGTTACATTTTTTTACTTTAACATTACTAAGTCTTAACAGTTCTAGTAAAGTTAGTGTATAAAAGGAAAAAAATTGTAAAATGTTCACAAAAAGTAGTTTTAGTTTATTTAAACCAGTGGTTCTTAACCTTGGGGTAATTCTCTTGTTTTAGTGGGCAAATTTTCTTTATTAAAGTTATCTAAATTAATGTTTATTAATTGTATTTTTAAAGTTTAGGTTAGCATTCAAGGGCAAAGGGGGTCTGCTTTAATTTTTACAAGTTGATCTTATTTTATAGAGTTTCATCTGAACTATCAGGCATTTTAACCGCTTAAAAATATCATAGTTGTTATTGAGATATAAGGGATCAAATTTGGTGACCTTAATAGGTTTTTAATTGAAGGCACAAACCAAAAACACAAAAAAGTACTATTTCATAAAAAAATTATCTTCTTCTTCATTTTTTAAGCAATCTTCTTTAATTTTTCACAGAAAGTCAGGGTTGCCACTTGGTCAGGAAAAGTCAGGGAAATTTTTTTTAAATGACAAGTCAGGAAAAAATGGGGGTTTTGAAAAAAAGTCAGGAAAAGTCTGTAAATTTCATAAAGTTTTAAAAAAGTCAGATTTTGTCAGTTTAAATTTACAAACTTCCTTGTTTTCCAAAGCCTTCAAATGGTAAAAATTAATTAAAAGTCCTTTAAAGTCAGAAAAAATTCCAAAATTTTCCTAGAAATTTACAAAAATATTTAATTTTATTTCCAATGCCTTCACCTGGTATAAGTTAGTAAAATATACTTCATAAAACTGCAAAAATTTTCTATTAATATACTGAACAAGTAGATTTTGTAAGCTTTTTAATATTGATGATCTGTAGCAAGGACACATCCATATTGAAACTGTGATATATACACAAAAGTTTATCTAGCATGATTTTAGAATCAAAGTGTTTTTTAAATAATTGAGTTCTTTATAACTAAGCAGTTTAACAAGTTAATGTGTATACTTTACCTCTTTATAATTTTTTCAAAGTTATTTAAATTTATAAATTAAGTTATAAGAGAGGTATATGCCAAGATAAAGTTTACTTATTATTTGTATTTTTTGTAGAGTAACTTAAGTTTTTAAAGTAAATAAGAGTATAATTATTTGTTACAAATATTATACTGAATGATAAGAGAAAATATTTTATACAACAGATATATAGTTTACTTTTTTATGTCTTTTTTTACAGTTACTTGAGTATATTCATTTTTTATTGAGTTTTAATTTAATGATTTTATATTAGATAGTTTGGGTAGTATTTTATTAAACTAAGTGAACAATTTATATAAGTAAAACTGATTTAGAAAAGTCAGGAAAATTTTGGTAAAAAGTCAGGAAATTTTTCTCAGCTTGATCAGTGGAAACCATGGAAAGTCCATTATTAAGTTTAAAAAAGATTAAATGCAGAAAATTATTTTTTTTTATTAAAAAAAAACCATTGCAACATTCAAAGTCTTTTAAACTATGAAAGGAACATATCCTAAAAGTTTGAGGTCTCTAGCTCAAAAATGGAAAGAGAAAATAGATTTTTATTGGTTTTTTAAATTTCTGTGAAAATTGACCCAAAAAAATTTGCGGTTCAATTGTTGTATTGGAAACTGTTTACAAAAATCACAATGTATCAAAAGTTAAATAAGAATTTTTAATGATATAAAAACTAGGTTGTAGTTTTTACTTGAAACTTTTGTATAAGAGCTAATGTTATGTTTATTAAAAAAATGTTGGACCTCCCCTATGTCCTTAAACTGTAATTATTTTTAGTTAAATAAACTCTTAGAAAGTGATTACCATTCAAAAAGTGGTAAATTTGGTAATAACCTACCAAAAAGGGGTAAAACATAAAAAAAAGGTTAAGAGCCTGCTTTAAACGGTAAAGTAAGAATTTTATATCTTTCTGATAAATAAACCAACACACAGAGTGAAGAGGAGGAAGAAATGCCTCTTGAAGCAAGAATGAGGATGAAAAATGTGGGAAGGTTTGTTATTTAAACTTATATTTTCATGATAAAAAAAATATTGTTTGAATGGTTGTAAAGTACAACTTTGAAGTATTGTTATAATAAACTACAAAAACGATTTAATTTACTGTTAAAAAACTTATTTGATTTTTATACTTCAAAATTAAATTGTAAGTGTGTGAATAAGATAATATAAATCTAAAATAGTACAGCATATAAAACAAATAGGAAATGATTAACTTCAAAGGTCTGGTAATTATGACATCATAACAGGGAAACCCCCACGTCATCCGGACCGAACTCGTTCAACAAGAGCAAGTTGGGTTTTTCTGACTCTTACCGAAACTGGCAGAAGAAGCAAGATGAAATGCTTGAAAAGCTGAGGGAAGAAAAAAACAAGTAAAAGTTTTGATTTCGTCATTAAAGACGATAAAAGATTTTTTAGAGGTTGACAGTTTTATTGCAAATTTGTTGCCGTTTTGCTTGTTTTACAATGCAATGTTCTGACAATAGTTTGTCTAAATTATATTTAAATGAAAATAACAATATAAAAGTGTAGTTTTTTATTTGCTTAAGTTTTTTCATATGTCACTTAACTTGTAGCGTTTAGAATATTACACAGTTAAGCAACAATATAAAATAAGTTTTTACTTGGTACTTGTTTATTTAGAACTTTAAAAATAGATCAACAACATTATTGCAAAATAACAATGATTCGCAGTTAACAAAGCTTAATAACCTTTGACTCGGTAAATTTAAAAAGAAACAAATTTTTATTTTAGTTAATATAAAATAAGTTTTGTTTTTGATCACCATAATAAATTTAATTCTATAGCTTACTTTTTAATTTACAAAATAAGATATGTTTTTTTTAGTAGTAAAAATTATATTTTTAATTTTATTGAGGTTATATTATTTGCTGTTGTGAAACTTATTAGTATTTGTTTTTTGTTTACTTGTATACATTTTTACAATTAACTCATAATTGAACTGTTTATTTTTTTGTCAAATTTTAAGACAAATTAGCTTTTATACTAGATACATTTTTTAAATCATTGAAGTGTTTTACAAAACTAGAATTAAGTTGAAACTTAAATTGAAATAGTTTTTTGCAAACAAATTTTTTTTAACTTTTTTTTATTATTTTCTCAAAGTTCATTGGCTGTTTTAAAATTTGTTTATTTTGTCGCGTTAGATTTATCATAATAAACAACATTATCAAAAGTACTTACAATTAGTAATGTAATGAGTAAGCTTGAAAGTATCATAAGTTATATTATTTATGTTTATTTATTTCTTCAGTTTGTGAACGGAATCATTTTGTTAATTTGGTTTTTGATTTTTCTTCTTATTACTTTTTTAATCTGAAAATTTAAGTATTGATTAGATGATATTATTTATACTTTTATTAGTTTCAATTTAATTGATAGTTGAGTAATTTAGTCAATTATATTTTAAATAGTTAAGTAATATATTAATTCATTTAAAAATTTAAACTACATCAAGCAGTTCTATTCCTACTTAAATTGTAAATATCATGTATTTTTTATATGCAGGGCTGCTAAAAAATCTGGAATCGTGAAAAAACTTGAACTTTGAAAAAAATATCAGCAAAAAACCTGGAATTTTTACATTTAAAGTAAGGATTTACAGATTAGATACGAAAAATATTTCAAAAATACATATCATTAATTTTTTTTCTTTTTAAACACAGTAGCTTTTCAGTATCTTTTCAACGTTACTATACTATTTAAGATATTTTTTTACCTTAGATTTATTTTTTAACTCAAAATGGACCAAAAAACTTTTTAAACCTCAATTATTTTAACCTTAAGCAACCCTGTAAATAAAGTGTTCTAATTGATTTAAAGAAAATATTTAGACTCATTATTTCTTTGAAACTAAAACCTAAAGTACATTTTTCCTTTGGTATTATAATGTTTGTATAGTCTGTCTTCGTAAGTATTTATGGTTGCCACAAAACCTGGAATTTGAGAAACTTTTACACGTAAATTAACAAAATTTCGATTACATACGTAAAATCTATTATAATTAAGAATTAAATTTTTTTTGTACCATTTAATTTTTTTTCTTAACTCATTTAAAGTATTTTACAGTATCTTTTCAATGTTCTTATGAGTTTAAAGACAGTTTTTTTTACCTTAAGTTTAATTTTATACTAAAAATGAATCAAAAAGTTTTTTTTAACCTGGAAGAAATTTACAAAAAAACTTTTGGCAATCCTGAGTATTTTATTAATTTTTTATGGCCAAAGTTATTTGATCGTGGGCGTAACAAAATCTTAGTATTAGTTTGAAATATATTATGATAAGTGATAAGATAAATACGGACAATAAAGAACATTTAGTAAGAAATCTATATAAGTAATTCATAAAACACTGCAGCGAGGGTGAATGGTAAAAAGAACCCAGGTTATTTTTTGGCTATTATTTTTACACTTTGCAAACTTTACCTAGTTTAATTTTAATCTTACTCAAACTATTGGGACGCTTGGGGTAAACATAGTGTAAACTTTTTATTGGTTAATTGAAAAAGGTTAAACTGACTAAAGGACTGTTTTAAGTTATTTATTGTTGTCATTAAATGAGTGTAATAGTATTTAGAATTTTGCTTAAAGACCTTACTGAAATATACAATTTTTTTTGCCTTTAACAAGTTTTTTAGTTACATTTTGTAATTTAAGCAGTTTTTTGTATTCTGTAAATTATCTAAAAAAAATCAAAATTATATAAGCATAATGCCAAAACTTTTAAATTAATAGAAAAGTTTTCAGTTTTTTATTTAGTTATTTTTTTCATTTAAAGTGTAGCAATAACAAGTTATTTACTTTAATAGTATTGAGTATTTAATAGTAAAATGAGTTTATTTGAAAGAAATATCTAATAAAAAAGTTGAAATAATTAAACACTTTGCTGGTTATATAAAAAAAATCTTTTACACAAGTTATAATCTTTTTAAAAACTATATTATTCAGTCATTTTAAGACTTTAAACTTTTTATTCTTGTTACCATAGCTTACCTCAGCAATAATTAACTCTTTAAAAGAATCCCAAAAGTAGTTTTTTATAGTATTGATTATGAAAGATAACATCTTTCCAGTGCAGTCAATGCCTTCCGTATGGAAGCTCATCTTTTCTACATTTAGATGAAAGTTTTCCCGAGAAAGCTATAATTTAATACAACTAAATCAATGAAATTTAACTACCTTTTTAGTTAAAAGGTCACGAATAGAAGTTATATAGATCAAGAGTAAATCTAAGGAGGCAAATTTTTAATTGAATATAAGAATAGCATGTAGTTCAACAAAAAATATCTGCTTGTATTAAACTGTGTTTGTAATATTCTCAAATATATTAAAATTTTGTGATTAATAAAAAGTTTTTTTAACCGATAGATAACATAGTTAATAGTTTGCATTTCAAAAGTATTTTGAACTGGTTGTCTTTTAAAACAAAAATATTTTTTAAGATAGTAGGTCACCATGTCTTTAACATACTTGATCTCATTAAAAGTCTTATAGACATATTTAAAGCTTTTTTTTTTTTTTTAAGTACGCTTTAAAAGTTTTCTTAAAATTGACGAAAACAAAAGTTGATTAAAGTTAAACACATTAGTTTATATAAGATTTAAGTTAAATTTTATATATTATACATGTTATCATTTGCTGTTATAAAATAAAGTTTCCAAAACTAATACAAATAAGGCTTTTCTATGTAAAGTATTGATACTTTGTATGTTTCAAACAAAAAATGGTTTGTAAACTTACATCGAAAATGTTGTTAAAAATTTTAAGATGTTCATCTATTTCTAATTCATCTAGATGTATAAATACCTTCACATTTGCTTGAGGAATTATTGTAAAATCGAATAAACTGCAAATATTTTCAGATAAAAAAACATAGCCTTTAGAAAGAAATAATTATGTAAATGATAATATCCAGTATACTCTGTTTAGCTTTAGGAACGCTTTAGAAAAGTGGTCGACAGTCATTTGCAACTTGCAAGCCAATTTTCCTAAGAAAAATTGCTCGCGAGGCCGCTTTAAATAGAAAAAAGTCTAAGTCAATTTAAAATAATTGTAGTAATCAGTTGAAAAAAAAAACTAATCTCAAATATGATAAAATAAGCAGTATTGAAAAGTATTTATTGAATTAAAAGCCTAGTTGTATGTTTCTATTTTAAAACAATTAGTTTTTATGATTTTAAACAAATTATTTTCTTAGCAAAAAAAGCCTTGAGTTTTTGGTTTAATGGCTGCAGTTTTTCGACCATTGCTTTAAAATTGATTATAACTACTGAAGTTATTTTTAGGTTTAATACTAAGGATTAATGGTTAAGTTTAGGAGGTTAATGGGTTACTTGGTTAAAACTTAGTAAAAGCTAGCGGCTCTACTAAAAGATATAATTTCTTGTCTCATAAAAGGTATATTACTAATTAAAATTGTAGTATAACTTTGTACAATAGTAAATGAAAATTTTTAAAATAATTTAATATTTATTAATATATGATAAACTATTATAATGATGATTTTTTTTATCACAAAATGTTTCCTTTTTTATAAAAGTTAAGATCGTATTAGCACAATATATAAATTTTATTCAAGATAATCAAAAATTTTTTGAAAGGTTTTCAAAACAATTAGTCGAAGATAATAGAATAATTGTTTTTAATTTTTTTTTTATAATTCTGATTATGTATTTTAAACAAAAAAACTAGCTTCATATCACATATTATGTAATAGGACGTAAGTCTTAAAGATCTAAACCAGACTGTGTGAAAACCGACAACTTTCCAATTTAATAAAAACTTGCATACTGGAAAAGTTTGTTTAGAAATCAAATTAAATTAAGCAAACTAAAAACTTATTAACCTGATATATATTCTTCCAAACACAATTTTGATTTTATTTTCGATTACTACTTTATCGAAAACAATTTGTCCATGGTAATGGTTTCTTTCCAGTTGCTTCAAACTTGCTTTTTTTATTTTGAATGAATCCAATTTAATACTGAAATTAAAGAAAGTATACTTAAGTTTTATAGTGAAAAAAATATTAAAAATTTCTTGTGATACTATGGCTAAAATAAACCTGAATGATAACGTTAGTAAATTTTACACTTACAGAAAAAACCTGACTATTATACTTATAAAATTACATACTTTATACCTTTGTTCATAGTGTACTTAATTTTTTGACCAAAAACAACAAAAAGACACAAACTTGAATGCAAAAACAAATTACAGTTTTGCATGACAATAAAAAAATATAATTTACTCAGAATACATGAACTTTTTTTAATAAATAAAAAGTTACCCTTTTACTTTAATCCTGGGAGATATATAATAATCAGAAAATTCGGTTTGCTGAAGACTTTCTGACAAGTTTTTAGAAAATTCATATTCATCTTTACCTTAAATAAGCTTTGAAATTAATTTAAAGGTAGTAATAATTTCATATTAGTATTTTTTACAAAATCGAAGAAAAAGTAACAAAAATTATATAAAGTATGATTTGATGAAGAAAAAAGTTTTGTTCTTTAATCCTATCTATACTTATAAAGATTTATCCTCAAATTTACTGTTTATCGCTTTTCTTTTATCGTTCAATGAGCAATACTTTGTTGAATTTTACATGCTATTGAAAGTATAACAAACAATTTTTTATTTTTTGAGAATATTTTAATTAAATTTTGGTAATTTGTTTACTTTTTTTAAGACTTCAGATGTAATACAAAAATATGTATAATAAGCAACATTATTATATTTTACTTCATTTTATTACTTAATGACTTTTTGCAAGAACACGCAATCTAAAACAAACGCGCTCAAGTTTTTTCAATTCTAAAACCTTATACTGTTTATGTACATGCTTTAATAAGCTTAACTGAAACTGTACAAGATAAAAGTCTTAACTAAATTGTGAACATATTTAGATTTACTAGTGTCGTAAACTAGAGCAGAAACTAAATTCGATTCCTTGACTTACAATAAAAAACTTATGAAAAAAAATCAGTATGAGATAATTAATCATCAGTATTGTTGTGAGTTAACGCGGTCTAACATTTAATTGATCCAGCTTATTTTAGGAGTCTTAACTTAGTATGTAATGTAGTAATATGTTCAACCTACCCCTTGTTTGATGTAAGTTAATCTAACTTTTTATTTTACTTGGTTTAGTTATTGAACAAGTTTGTTTGGTCTTCTTATAACGTTTGTAATTTGTTTTTATCTACAGGCAAATTAAGATAAAGTAGTTTATTAGTTAAAGAGTATTTTTTAATAAAAGTTACTAATTAGAAAATAAATTAATTAAAAACAAAGCTCAAACCCGTAAATAGGTTGACAATTGCGTCCAGTGCTTTATTTAACGTTTCCATTCTTGTAAATTTAAAAAAGTATACGTAGATTTAATCAAAAGAATTTAATACTACTCATTTATGCATGACGTAGTTATTAAATGAAAAATAACTAAAAAAATGAAACATTGTATTGTTAATTAAGTTATCGAAAAATAACTTTTGTAATAATAAATTTTTTTAATTAGAAGACTATTACTTTGTTTTAAACTTTGTTTTTTGAATACATTATAGTTAATCTTCGAAATAAAATATGTAAGTGTTTTATTTTTTTGCCATACTAAATTAATTAAAACAATTAAGACCATAAGTATACCTAATACTGACTAGACTTCTACTTTTCTTGTTTTTTTTAAATTTTTTGTGCTTTCTACTCTATCTTACCAAAATAAAATTCAAGTACCTATAAACTGTTTCTTAACTGGTCTTGGGCAGACAGCTCTTTATAAGTAACAGACTGAAATTGTTAACACATACTTTAGCGGTCAGCTGTATGAGTCAATCATCAGCTGTATGAGTCAATGATTGTTAAAAAAACAATGTATTGTGTTACATTCAACAGCTAATATTTTAATTGCTATAAAAAACACAAAAAAAAATTGACGCTCATAAATATGGTCGAAGAACTTTGGGTATAAAAATACCATGATGGTCATTAATCTACAAACTACTTACTTAGTTGATCTATTTTGAGTTATAAAAATTTATTAATATTTTTAATATTGAATAACTTTAATTTCAAAGGAAGCAAAAGTATACAACCAAAATACAAACAAAACATTACAAAATACAACCTTAGCTTAGTAAAAAATCACATGAAAAATAATGTTACTTAATGTAAAATTTGATTCTGCTTAAAAGTAAAAACTTTGACAAAAGTATAAACTTTAGCCAAGGTAAACTTTTAAATAAATACATTCTCCTGGACAAGACGTTAAAAGGTATCCAAGTGGTGCGCGACTCGATAACCGAAAGGTTTTTTAGACCAAATACTTTGAGCAGTTTTTTTTCGTTCAATAAACATTAAAAAAAAATTATAACTATTAAATAAAACACATTACTAAAAAATAAAACATATGATAATAATTCAACTATAATAAAAAAAATCTAAAATCTAGACTGAACCAATGTGATCTAAACTTAATTAATGTAATTAATAATGACTAAAATCGAAGATAAATTAAGTATAAGCATTCTCACAAATATTATGGAAATAACATCGTTGTGCTACTAGTTGTATTTTGTTTATACGTCTCAATTTTTATTAAATTGGTTTTCAGTTTAACCTGGAACCTTCTAAAACGGTTTTGGTATTTTAAGTCATTAGGTATTTCAGTCAATAACTTAATATCCAAAAAAGTTAGAGATTTATCTTAAAGTTTTTATTAAATCTTGGTAAGAAACAGTTTCTTTTAGAAGACCTTGTTGAAAGGTTATGTTTATATCTTTATTATTTAAATAACAATAAAAATGTATTTGAAAACATTTTTCGAACTTCTACATATAGAAAAGTTGTTCAGATTTCAAAAGCTTTCGATACTTAATAAAAAGATATTTAATTAGCAGTATAAAAAAACAAGATGGCTTACATATGATTTTCAAATAGTATTTGGGCAAAACTTGACAAACGAAACTCTACTAATGCAGGGGACGGCTTGTACTTAGTGGTCGCCGGCATAATTTTGTGAATAAAGATATTTGCGGGCTGCAGTAGTAGTTTAGTTTTTTTCTCTTCATAAAAGTCTCGTAATATCTAGCATAAATTTCGAATTTCCCGTGAATTTTACCTTCTTTTTTTTTATTTTTGCTCTTCATTTCAAATCCCACAATATCTGGTGTAAGTTTCAACATTTTTTATGGGCCGAATTCATATAATTACAAGCCGCAGTTTGCCGACCCCTGCTATAGACACTAGTTGATTAAAAATATGCAGAAAAACTATTTAAAACCGATACTTTTAATGAAAATACTCAAATTTAATTTGTATGTATGTCTATTTTCAGTAAATAATAATGATATTAGTAATAAAAAGCATTTATAAAAGTTGAGCTATCATTTTTGACTTAAACTTTTCATTGAAGTTAGTTACTGAACTTGTCTTTGTTGTTTAGTACTTTATATGCATTCTTATTTTAAAGCAAGTGAGTTAAATAATAATGTAAGGCTAATAACTTTTGTTTCTTAAGATGATGATTCTATGCATTGTATGTACAGTACACTGTATAGGGTTGCCATTTTTCTTAATTTTTGAATCAAGTACAGTAACAAATTTTATAAATAAGGCTCATCAGTCATAAGATCATTAAATGTATATTCACATCATTAATTATAAAAGCTCTAAGTTAACAAACTAAAAGTGACATGAAAGTAAGTTCCTTTCTAAAAAATGTTTGTAGCATATTTGTATTAGATATCAAAGTGAAAAGGGTAAGAACTTTTTAACAAAATTATACCTTTTTTGTGATAATTCAAAGACTTATTTACAGAAAGTCTTACTTAAAATTTAGTTTTTATATATAGTTTATTTCAATTAATTTGATTTTACAGATAAAACTATTAATTAATCATTTTATTTATTTGTAATTGTGTTTTCTTTATGTTTAGTAAAACAAAGAATATTAGTTGAAGTGTTTATTTTAACTGTTGAGGTTCTAAAAATAAGATTAAGACTTTTAAACCATATAGAAAGCCTATGAAAAATTTCCATTGTTTTTCTTTAAAAAAATTTCGAAAACTTGTATACAGTTTTGTTTTACTTTTTGCGCAAGTATAGAACTTTTTCAAACTTCAAGATAATAAACTTCTGTATTCAACTCATTATTTAAATTTATTGTCTTAATGAATGATTACAAACTATAAAAATCTTACTAAAAGTTACCGAACGATGTTTATGTAGTATGGTTTGGGCCTTAATAAAAAATAAAACCAAACGAAAGAGATGTTCTCTTAAATTATCCTACATAAAAATTAGTGTACACAATTTCTGAAATAGTTTGTATATATGTTCTGTTCGTTAAAGGACGTTAAAAGCTATCTAAGCGGTGTGAAAATCTATAATCGAAATGTTCTTCTTGCTTTAGATCCTAAGACCAATTATTTTGAGTGCTTTCTTTTTGTCGTTCAATAAATAATTGAAAAAGTATTTTTTTGTAAAACATGGCTAATAATAATAAAACTTAAACACAAGAAAAACATTAATACTAAAGTAGCTGAATTAGTTACTTACATTTAAAGTATAACACGTGTATAATACATTAATTTTACAGTGATTCTTGAAAAGCTATAACGGTAGAAGTTTGTTAAGTTTGGCCCATGCCTAAACTTAATTTTACAAAAAAATTATATTGTAATGTATTTAACTCTTTTATACTACTTTTTCGTTAATCAGCTACCGGGTTTTTAAAAGACTTTAAGGTTTAAACTTAAAAGAACATAGTAGTTTTAACTAGACTAGCCAAGTAATATGCTCTAAGTATTACAGATAGATTAAATGATATAAGGTACCTTTTTTAGAACTATGAATTCTTTTTGATATAATTGTAATTTTTTATCAGTATTCATTTTACTTGTGTATTTTTGTTTACCACAAAACTATAAAAAAAACTTCAAATAAAGGTTCGTTTAAATTTGATTGTTGCTTGCTAAGCATGTAGAAGACTCAAAAAATAGATAACTATAATTCAACTGCGTATTTTTGAAGCAATTAAACTACTTCAGATGGCAGTTTTACTACTCATAACTTAGACAAAAAAGTAGAATAATTTAAATACAGCGTTTTTACTAAATTATTCAAATTAAAATTTGTTGTTTTATGACTTATACATATATTTTGGATACTGGAAAATATATTCTATTACTTTGTGTTTATCAAATTAATTTTTTAGTGAAATACTAAGTATAAGAGCATTTAAAAAAAATGATCCATCTTTACGCTTGGACTAAATTTAATTAGATATTTATTTTTGCTTGTACTTAAATAACTTTAAAGTTTCTTATCTTTATTAATTTTTTTATTGTTAAATTTTTCAATGCTTATAATCAACAACTTCTTTGTTAGTGAAAACCTAACTTAAGTTTACAAATAGTTGTTTTTCTCAAAATAATTGAACTAATATGCAATGGCAAAGTTTTAAATAGTTTGTTAAACTGTTTTATCATAATTAAATTAAATTGTTTATTGAACGATAAAAAAAAAGTTACTCAAAAATGTTGGTCTAAGGACTTGGTGTACAAAGGAACCTTTCGGTTATCGAGTCGTACACCACATGCTTATAAAGTTTCTTACGAGCTATAACACATAGTTTTTTTATCATTTAAATATTTAAATCTTTAGTAATAAAACATTCGAAATTAAAAATGAAAGAAAATAAAACTAAACGAAAATTAACGGAATTTTGTGTTTAATAATGTACTGTATATTTTGTTTAGTAACATAAGAACTAAAAAATAAATATAACTTTAAAATAACTTTTAAAAGAAGATAAAAAACATTAATAAAAAACGTGTGAATACTTGAATTACAAATTACAACTTCAGTAAAGAAAATAAAGTGTAATACGCTGAAATATTTCTACAAAACTTTTTTATAAGTATTTTGTGCTGAAAAGTTATTTTTTTTTTAAATGATTTAACTTGACCAGTAAAAACAATTTAATATTTAAGTAGTTAAACAAACTATTTAAAAAAAAAATTTAAGAATTTTAAAGAAAAGATTTTTACAATAACTGAAATTAACTTTAATAAATGAAAATATGAAGATAAGTACTGTTCTACAAGTCTTTTTTTTCTTTTTTCAAAAAATTAAATAACTTTTAAGATATTGTTTAAATAAAATAAAAAACATACTTATATTTAGTAATTTTAAAAAATCTTGAATAATATTCATTTTTTTTCTAAAGAAAAAAGTAGCTTGTAGTTATTAATAAGATCTACAAATGTATTTTTTGCTTTTTGCAACTATACATTACTTTTTTATTTGTGGCTGTTTTATTTTCTTTTTAAGAATTTGAATTGTCGGAATTTGAATTGTCCGAATTTGAATAGTCATGTAACCTCTAAAACTAATAGTAGAAAGCAAGCAACATTTGCAAACATAAAAATAAGATTTTTTCTTTGATTTCCTCAAAAAAAAAAAAGTAATAATAAAAAGTTTTAACTTAAGTTTGCTTGAAACAATTATGCTAGCTTATTGTTTAAATACTTTATTTCTGCTAAAGTAAATACATCAATAACTATTTTTTTTACATTTGCATGCTAGAAAAAAAAAAGTTTGTAAGCATAAGAAAAAAATAGTTTTTAAGTATTCTGAACTTAATTCAAAATAGTAATCTTAAAGAATAATCTTAAAAAATAATTAGATAGAAAATGCTAAAACCTAGACTAAACCAATGTTACTGTAACCAAACAAGTCAACTTTCGAACAAAAAAGCAAAAGTATAAAAAAATAAATAAAAATTTGGGTATTAAATAACAAATACTATTAACTCCTTAAATAAAAGTAAATAGACGAGTAGGAATGATCACTAATGACCTTGAGAATCACTATTTAAAAGATAACTTTTAAGTTTATCCTGGAACTTTCCAAAGTTATATATATTTCAAACATAATGGTAGCTTAGTCCAAAACTTACTACCTTGGAAGGATAGTGATTTATTTTGCTATTAAATCTAGGTAGGAAAAAATTTGTTTCTGAAGACCTGGTATTATATTTATGGACATTTTTTACACTTTTATAGTAATTTTTCAAGTTATCTGGTAACAAATCATTATTAAACTTAGACATAAACAGACATAATTCATATAGATACAGACTTTCAATATCTAATATTTTTTCTGAGATTTTAATTCTCTTACTTTATCATTGTATTTCTTATAGTGTATGCATCTAAGTGCTCGGTTTATGAGAACATTGATATAATTTATACATTTTTTATTTGCTCTTCCCCAGCACAACAAGCCATATCAAACATTGCTCATAAGCAAAGACTCAAAGATCAAATATAATGCTTAACATTAAAACAAAGTTACATTAACATATTAAATACAAACATTCTTAGGCTCCCGAAGTTTAGTTATCTAAAACAAGCAGTTAATTAATGAAGTTACGAACCTTGAATAAAGCAAAGTACAAATAATAGGATACAAAGTTTAAAAGCACCACTGATTAAAAATTTACAATTTCAATGTTAAGTATATAGTAAAATTTATCTGATAAATTATATTCGCTTGCAATTGTTTACACGTTGAATTTTATGTTACCCTATATAAACCAAAAAAGTATATACACATAATGAAAGTATCGAATCGACTCCTTAATAAACACTTTAATTCAGCTAATTTTATGTTTATTTAACATTCTAACAAAAACATGATAATGTTAAATTAATGAACACACTTAGAAGTCTTAAAAAAAGTTTAGTATTTTTGTGATTTTATAATTAATTTTTTATGCATATTGAACATGAATAGTCCAAAGACTTAAGCAGATTATTTGTTATTAAATTGTCTTATAGCATTTAATAACTTGTATTTAATGTTGATTTAAGAGCTGGTCTTAAATTTTATATCATGTCGGGTTAAAAACTATCTAAGAAATTATTTATTTTAATAACTTAAACGAAATATAAGATCAGGGGTCGGCAGGCATTGTAGGGCACAGTTGTAGCTTTTACTCTTTGCTTTAAACTTTAGAATATTCCTTAAAAGGCGCATAAGACTTTTTAATTTTTTAAACCTTAGAATATCAAGTGTAAGTTTCAAAATTTTCCTTCGCGGGACAAATTTAAATGTTCGTGGGTCGATTCCCATTTGTAATAAAAATATTCTCACGGGACGCACTTTTACGCTTCACAGTTTTTCTCCTGCCATAATACTTTAAGTTGTTTTTTGCCCCTTTTCAAATATTTAAGTAATCAAACTTAGCTGACCAGACTTTATAGCTTATCGGGCCGAAAAAATTAGGTTATTGATCTATCTAAATAAAAAAAAATATTTTACTCAAATAATGTATGTAAAATAAAATTAATTATATAAACTACTAATACAAAAAGTAATAAATATATCTATTACTAAAATTTCTGTATTTTTTCCTCTCACAGTCATTTCATTTAAACATACAGTAAAATACTTTTATAACACCCAAAATATTACTTGCTTAAGATGTCATCTTCGAATACCAATTCAGTTGAGTCAAATAGTTTGTACTAATTTAGAAAAGTTATTCTAAATTAGGGGCTTCAGAAATAATTTTCATAAACGTCAATTGGACTGAAAATATCAAATATTTTGTAATTTTCTTGTTTACCTATTTACTTTTTTGTCGCCTAACTAATTATCGTTCGCTGATAGCCATAGTCGCACCTAAAAGGGGCGATATTGCCCCATTTTGGAAACTCTGCTCTAAATTCAACAATCCAAGTGTAAGTACCAGAGGCGTCGCTTGGGGTTAAGCGTTTTGACAGTTCTCCACCTAAAAAAAAAAATAACATTATTATGTTATCAAATTTATTACTTTAAAAATAAAATTTTGTTTACAAACGGTTTGTTAAACTTGTAGTATTTATTTTTACTAAATTAGTTATAAAACTTACTAGATTAAAAAGTTTTGAAAACACTTGTAAATTTTTCCACCCTCTTAAAATGTTTCTTGCAACACGGTAGAATAGAAACGTTAAGCTTGGACTAAATCCAGCATAAGTTTAAGTTTTAATTAAACGTTTGTTGACTAGTTGTCAGATATAATGGAGAAAATTTATACATTAACTGATGAAAATTTTATAAGTTAAAACAACCAAATTTAATTCACTTTTCAGAAAGCTTTATTTCTGAAATTCTGGCAACCTACTCTAGCTTAATTTTGCTCGAAATTTCTAACTTAAAATTATTAATTGTGTAAACACTGCATATAAACAACAATTCACATGACTAAACAGCAAATGTAATATAATTTGAACATCATGAAGAAGTCAAGCTTGTACTTTTTAACCTTTGTAGGTTAGCAATTTCAAGTATTAAATATCGTGATATCTTTTTTAGTACTAAAACTTCTAATTAATATTAACTTTTTTTGATAATTTTCATATTTGTACTTTTTATTTAGTGCTGTTTTATACAAAGTAATAAACTAAGAATATTTCTTATAGATAATTAAAGTTCTGAAATGCTAAAATTATTTATTTTAGTTATTGTTAGTATACTGGAATTTACCAGTTTTAAATATTAATTTTAACTGGGTTGCCGCACACTCAGGCTAGTTTGAATTTTATTCAGATTATTTGAAAAACTCAGGCTAGTTTAGACTTCTCTAATTCTTAGCTAATTTTTATGACTTAAAACTTTAAAATTTTTGAATTTAATTTGAATTTATTTTTAGAATGTTGACTAATGGCATAAAAGGGGAAAAACATACCCTAGTCTTAGTTTTTACACAAACAACTAAACTATCAGTTAAATTTTTCTATTTGTTAAAAATTTATGTAACTATTTAGGTAAAAGATATCAAAGTTAGAGACACAATAGGTTCTTTAATGGAAGGTGTATATAAAAAGAAAAAAAATCTGTACCTTTTAACAGTATAACAGTATACAAGCACTAAAATTTTACTAAAATAATCTTCAACAGATTACAATCAATTTGTAGTTTTTTTTTAGTTTTGGTCTAAAAATTACTATTTATTAATTATAAAGATAAAAAATATTTACTTTTCAAAAATAAACTAATAGTATTTTATTGTTCAATAATAGGATTGTTTTCAGCAAATTTGAGGTAAAATACAGAAGAAAATACTTATTACTTATTTTTATTTATTTACAGTTTTAGTTTCTTCTTTTATTAGTGAACTGCTGTACTCTCTAACTTAAACAGGTTATATCACAAAAAATTGTTCAACTATTTTAAAAGTCTGTAAAAAGCAACTTATAGCTTTGTAAAACTCTGCAAATTTTGATCAAGTTGTAAAAAAGTGGTTTATGCCATTTGTTAGTCTTTGGATCATTATTATTTTTTGATTAATCAGGCTAGTTTTTGATTTAACTTCAACGAGTGGAAACCCTGTTCTAAAAACATATCTTAACTAAATGAATAATAAATAAGTATAAAAAGTAAATACAAATTTAATGCCATAGGGGAGGTCCAATATTTTTCTTTTACAAAAACTAACATTGGCTTTTATAAGAAAGATTCAAGTATAAACTACATGCCAGTTTTTATATAACTAAAAAAAAAGAAAAAATACTTTTTATATATTGTAACTTTTATAAAAAGCTTTTGATATACAACAAATATATGTACAATTTTTCAGGGTATAATTTCCTAGAAATTGAAAAACATCATTAAAAATCTATCTTCTTTTTTTTTGAGCTAGAGACCTTGAATTGTTAGGAAACATCCTTTACATATTTTAAAAGGCTTTAAAATATTAGATTTTGAAAACATTATTAAAAAATTACTATTTTAGATTAAAAAACAAAAAAGTGGGTGTTTTTTTTTAATATTTTAATCTTTTCAAAAACAAAAAAATCCTGCATTAAGTTTGACTTATGATTTTAATTTTAAAATTAGTAAAGAACTTACTGTAAAAATTTGAAGATTGGTTAAAAATAGATTTTCAGTGAAATAGTCTCAATTTTGCCTTGCAGAACCTATTGAGTTCACCAATTTTGATTGATTGTATCTCAAAAGTTATTTTGAATTTTTTTAAGCCGCTAAATATGTCTGATAGCTTAGATAAAACTACAAAATAAAATCATCCTATAAAAACATGGTTGAGCCCCTATAGTCTTAAGTATAGTTTATTTTAGGCTGCAACTACTTTTATTTAGCTATTAAGTTTTCTCCCTGTAAGTTTATTTGTACTTACAAAAATAGCAACTAGTACAAGAAATAATCATTATATACAATAAAAACTTATACATCATAACCCACTTTTAAATTTATATTATTTATATAGAGTAATTTTAAACCTTTATAAACATTTTTCAGCCCAATTTAGGAAAGCCACTGTTTTTTAACAATCTTTTCCAGATTTTTTGATTTTCTTTTAGTAATCTTGTAATCATAACCCACTTTAAAATTATTATTTTTATCTTTTGAGTAATCTTAAACCTCTATAAACATTTTTCAGCCCAATTTAGGATGCAACTGTTTTTTAACAATCTTTTCCAGGTTTTTTGATTTTCTTTTAGGTTTTATTAATTACAAGTTTTCTTGTCCCTCTTTAGTAGAAAATTAGGTTTTTTAGGTAAAAAAATGTATAATATTACCAAACTACTTAAAAGATACTCTAATGCCACTTTAAATTTTATTTCATAATAAAAAACTAAAAATATTAAATAAGCCTTTTGTTATTTAGAAATTTATAATCTTAACTTCATTATTATACAATACATCTAAAAATTGTAAAAAAATCCAAGTTTTTAACTACTTACCAATGACATCTTGTTAAATTATTATTTTTTCACTAAAGAGGGGGTAAGAAATTTTTACTTTAACAAACCTTGAAGAAAATAAGTAAGACCTGAAAGAAATTTCAAAAAAAACAGTTGCCACCCTATGTAAACATCAATTTAAAATAAAATTTCTTTTACATTTTTTTGTAATCTTCTAAAGTCAGACTTTGATAAAATTAAATTAATAATTTAGTTGTTAGATTATGGGAAAAATAATAGTGTTTGTTCATAGTTTTAAATATAACAAAACTAAAGAGTTTGTTATTATTGTAAAGTAAATTTAAAATTGTTAACTTTTAATTAACTCTCTTTCAAAGTCCAAAAAAGCCCAAATAAATTAGTTTTCTATATTTTATATACTTAGCCTTTACTAAGTAAAAAAACAAGATTTCAGAGTTTTAGTCAGATCAAAAATAATTATAAATTTGCATAAAGTACTGTTATTTTTAAACATTTTAGTTGCCATTGATGAACTTTTAATAAATATGATTTAAAGTAATGAACAGTTTCTTAGATAAGTAATAATAGTTAACAACAATATTTTTAAAAGTAATGAATTGTGAGAACTTTGTTTTAAATTTAACATCAAGAGTTTTTAATAAATTAAATAATTTTTCAAATTGTCATATTCTAACAAACTTAGTTTGTTTGGATTTTTTATTTGCAAGCATTATCAACAATTTATTAACATTTATAGTAGTAGTTATAAATACTGAATACTTATAGGTATTTTATTTTTCATTGAACTCAAGGTTGTACAAACAAGTGAGTTGTTAAATTCATATCGATTGAAGAGAGATGTTACAAAAACTTGTAAAAAAAATTTATTTGGAAATGATTGCAGCAAAGTTTGTGGAGAATGTCTTGGTTAGCAAATGTTTATTTTAAAATTAAAACTTACACAGAAAACAGGGTTTATGGCTTTATACAGATTTTCAAGTAATTTTCACAGTTTTTAATAACAAGTTTTAAAATTTGTAACCACCAATATTTTTATGTTTTGCATGAAATATTTCCTTAAAATTTAAGGTATTTATTTAAAAAAACGCGGGAGGAAATTGAATTTTTGTAATTTTTAAGTTTGTTTGATTTAACATTTTTGTAATATAGTTATACAAAGGATTATTATATTCTGAAAATTTTTGAATTAATACTTTCAAGTATGTCAAAAACTCAATTATTTTTTACTAATACTAATATATTTTGGGTATTTAAATGCTAGAGCAGGGGTTGGCAAACTGCGGCCCGCGGGCCAATTGCAGCCCGCAAAGGGTAAATCTGCGGACCGCGAGCAGTTATTTTTTTGAATGGAATGCGGCCCGCAAAAGAAAATTTTGTGGCCCGCAAGTATGTAAATGTGGCCCGCTAAGCAAAATATAGTTCAAGTTAATTTTTTTTGGTAATTCAATTTAATTTTATTAGTTTGGTTTTAAGTCTCTGTATAATATTTAAAAATAATTAGAAGAAATTACTGCTTTTGTTTAAAAATGTGAAAGAACAGATTAGCATTCTAGTAGGATATTTTTCTCAGTTTCATAATAACTTCTTTTTTACAACAGCAAGTAATTATTTGAAAAAAGAGTGTAAAGAGTGCTTGGATTTAATAAGTTAGATATATAACACCTATTTATTAAATAAACTAAATGCAAATGTTTTTTATTTTGTACAAAAGTAATGCAGAGTAATTAACTGAAGTGTCATTTCTTTATAGCTTAGATATTCTTTTTCAATATTTTTTATACCTAAGTTTCTTTTATACATTTTTTATTTGTAATTGTTACATTTTAGTGTAAAAACATTCAACATAACATAGTAATAAGAAATAAGGTTTATTTGATTTTTGTTTTGAAACATTTTAATTTTTAAAAAGTTTTCTTTGCACTTTAAATTAGTTTCTATGCACACCAACTTAAAAAGATGCTCATATTTTAAACCAATTTTTATTTAATACTTTGGTTAGTTAAAGTTTAGTTTATACGTAATTTTCTAACATTGTTGTTTCTACATATAATATCTAAATTGTAAACACACACTTATAACAAAATATATGACATAAATTAATATAGTTTTTGTTAGGTATACATTTTCATTTTTCAAACATTTCTTTTTGTCAAACTTAGTTAATTTTTATGCCTTGCATATCAATCCACACATTTGCTGTTTTTTGGAGCTACCTATTTAATATAAAATAGACTTAGGGATGGTAAGTTTATTAATTTTGTACATTGTCAATCAAAATAGTTCAAATTCAAGCAAATAAACGACTAAACATTGCAACACAATCAGACTATCACTATTTGAAGACTTTAAATCTCAGGCCAACTAAGTAATTGTTTAGATTTTTGGCTAGAATAGCTGTTTGTATACAAAAGTATCAGGAATATATTTGTTGACTCAGGCTGTTTTTTTTGCTTGAAAGAGTGGCAAATTAAACTTATGATGTATGTTTTGCTCAATCAACAGTGTTAGTTTGAGCTATAATATATACTAAATTTTAAGTCTTGCGGGTAATATAATTCAAAATGTTATTTATATTATTGTGTACATTTAAGTGTGAACAATTAGTGTTGCTAAAACACTTGAATCCAGGAAAAGCTTTGAATTTGAAAATTTATGCTTAAAAACTCTGGAAAAAAACTTGAATTTGAGAATTTTTGAAAAAACCTGGAATTTCAAACAATTTTAACATGTAAAGTAATTAAATTTCGATTTGACACAAAAAACTTACCAAATAAATATTTTTATACTAGAAAATATATTAAAGTAGCTTATTATTATTTTTTAATATTGATATATTTGTTAAGACATTTTTTTTAACTTTAATCAAACTTTATACTAAAAATAAAAGAAGGAATTGTACTTCCAAAAACTTTGTTTTGGTGCATTGCACCTTTACTTGTAAAATTTCACCGACTGTTGTGCTTCGCTTTAAAACTAAACCAAGAAATTCTACTAAAATGTCAAAGTTAGTAAAAACATCTCTAATAAAAATTCTCAGATGAGCAATAGTTTTTTTTTATCAGTGTTCTCATGTTAACAGATTAATTAAAGTCCTAATTTGATTTATGCGACTATAACCTTATTGCATTTCCTAATACGACTTCTAGTTGTCATTGAAGAAATAAACAAAAGCTTTTCATTACCGCCAACATAAATTTTTTAGAAAAGTTTTCAATTATAAACGCTATCTTATTTCAAGTAATAAATTTTGCTACTTCATAACTTGCCTTAACAATTTTTCTGATCATTCTGTAGTTACTGAAGATGATCATGTGCTTTGTTGGAGAACTGACTTTGATTTTTTTTTATCGTTTGTCGCAATAACTTCTAACTAACGTTTTTTTATTTTTGTGGCTCATCTTATATTTTACAACTACTATTTTTTAATGCAATATTCTAACTTCAGATGAAAAATTGCTAAAATGCTTAAAAAAAATAAGTTTTTCTACTTCGCTAAGGACTCAATGGAATTTTATACTTTTGTTAAATTTGTTTAAGAATTTTAATTGTCCATTTCAGCTAACTAAAATTTTTGGCATGTAATTTATTTACTGTTAATAACCTTCATTATTTCTTTATGTTGTGAACGTTATTTTAACTGCGTTGCTACACAAACATGCTATTTTAAAAGCTTAAAAACTCAAGTGTGTGTGAAACTTTTTTTTAAACACTTTAAAGCAGGGTTTCCCAAAATGGGCCAAGTGGCTCCCTAGGGGGCCATGACAGATACTCAGTGGGGCCATGAGCAGCAAAGGGGAAAGAGGGGGGCTATGAGCAGTAAAGGAGCCACAGATGGCCATGAGGCCGTAACTTGAAACTTACACTAAATATTCTTGAGTTGCAGATGAAGAGCAAAAAAAAAAAGGTCTTATGTGTATTTTATCGTAGTTTATGAGTAACCTATATGTAGAAGGGGGAGATTGCTTTTTCAAACTCTTTAAAGGGGGCCATTTGCAAAAAAGTTTGGGAAACCCTGCTTTAAAGAAATCTTACAATTCACAGAATAGTTTTTATGACTGTAGTGTAGTTTACTTACTGTAGTTTTTTCTTGTTTTCTTACATTTTGTGTACTTTTTGATAATGATGATACTTTAACTAGGTACTTAAGCTTGATTAACAACTACTTATTAGCTTTTTCAACTTTTAATAAACTTAGGCTAATTTGATACAACTCAGACATTTTTGCTTTTTAAGTGACAACCATGTAAAATACTAAATACTAATAAGATATTTTATTAAAGTTTTCGAAAATAAATTTTGTTAAACAGTTTGTTTTAGCTTTCTGGAATACAAACAGGTATTAATTTTATTAAGTTAACTAATTAATAAATTTTCACTGAGTGTAAATTATTTAACACGCAAAAACTTTTTTTGAAGTAAAGATTCTTAGAAATATGAAAAAAGGGTTGATAATATAACAAATGTATAAAAGTAACCCATAAATTGTCTTTCAAGTTAGGTTTTTATGGGTAGTTAGGTTGTAAGTAAAATTACAAAAGTATTAAGTTTAACTTATTAAGTACTTAAGAAAGTTTAAGTTTATTGTCACTTAATTATATTAGTAAATTTAAATATAATAGATAAATATAATTTAAATAGGCATCTATGTGTAGCTAAAAGTCATTTAAAATAATAAGGTGAATAAAAGTAAAACCTTTCTTTAGTTTGACTAAAACTAAAACCAAAATATTATTCAAATGTCACTAAAACTGCGGCCCGCGAAGACTTTGGAAACTTGAAATTTGGCCCTTGACCACCAACTACCTGCCGACCCCTGTGCTAGAGTAAACTTTCAACTGAAACTTTATAAAACTTGTTTAGTATTTTTGATTTTTATTAAGAATGTTTCAGTATAATTAAAAAATGCAATTCAAACAGTTGGTGACTGCAATCAAGATGGAAGTTGCCCGGCTGATGCAGATGGAAAATTTTGCAAGGAAGGATATTCCGGCTCAGACTGTAGAACAGGTGAGCCGATCGATTTTTCTTTGCTTCAAACCAACTACAATTTACTTCATATATATTTAAAAAAAGTTTTTAACTAAAAAAATTCCGTATAAAAGTTTATATTGTTTATATAAATAATATATAGCAGTTAAAATATATATCAAACTCTTTTCGTCAAATTAAATACTAAGCATATCTAGATTAAGTGGTATTACAAGTGCAACTATTAACCAGTTATTACAAATTTTTAACATGTATTACTTATTTACAATAAAACAATGTACTGTTGATAGTTTATTTATAAAATCATAAAGCTCTTTCATTAATGATCATATGATACACATGTATACAAGAATGATGCGCCTATTTTTTGACTTGTGTCAAGAGTTTTATTTATAAGGTAAAAATATTCCTATTTGATAATACAGTAATTATTAAATACGTTCAATCATCATACCATTATATTTTTTAGCTGAATGTGAATGTTATGGTGGCAGAGGTGAATGCTTGAGACCTGGTGTTTGTGGAAACTGTGGTGAAAAAAGCTTTGTTGAACCGCATTGCAGGGGTTAGTATATTTATTTGATAACTGTTTTAAATGAATATATTACATTAAAAAATATTAAATTAAATCTAAATTTTCCAAGATTTTTAGTGTTGAAGGGGTTGGGTTTATCAACTTTTATGAAAACCGAATTTTCAACATTTTGAAAATTGTGTTTTACAAAAGCATTGCAAATACTAATCAGTGAAATCATAAAATTATAATTTTTTGATTGTTGAAAACAAGCTGATGACTTTACTTATAACTTTTGTCTGTTAACGTTTAGCATTTGTAAGACTCCCTACGCCATAAAAGCTTATTTGGGCTATTTAAGTCTTCAAAACGCGTAATCAATTTTATTTTATTGTTAAGCATTATTTTCCAAATAAATCAGTTTATACATTATTGATAATTGTTTTGGAGTTGATTTTCCACATTGTACCAGCCCTACATATTTGTTACCTACTACTATTTGCCTCTAAAAAGCAGTAGGTAGGATAAATTTAGCTGTCCAATCAAATCCATAAAAGAGTCAAACTTAATTCTTACACTTATCAAAGTATTAGTCGAACGACAATTATGTAGTATACAATATACAAATACATGTTAAAACATAAGGATTCCTAATTGCCAGTACAGAACAACTGAAGTTTTTATAATTATTTGCATTTTCTCACAAATCTTTTCTAGACTTTTTCGTATAACGAAATGAATTTTTTTCTAGATTTTTTTGATATAGAGTGTTCTAGTTTGTATTACAGTTTAATGAGTTATTATTATTCATATAAGGTTAAAATCAAGTACAATTTGCTTCAGGTCAAATAATTATAAAAGGTTTTAGATAAAGATTAAATGCGTCAAGTATGTAATTTAAAACAAAAACCTACCCAAGACTTAGATTTTCTTCTGGTATATTTTCGCTTCAAAGAAGTTATTTTATTTAAAATGCATAGGTATTGGCTTTTATAAATATATTTTTTACTTCTAAGTATTTATTAATTATTATTATTTAAAACTAAGAATCAATATTTTAACAGATATTCGCCTTCGTGGTTTGCTAGGGGCTGCAATTTCTCTCATAGTTCTCTCAGTAATTTCCTCAACCTATTTTATGAGCTGTCACAAAAAAAGCCGAGTATCTGTTATAAATGACGATAACTAAACATTTTTCTTTTAAATATAGTAGGTGTTTATTGGTTTAAACAATTAAAATAATGTAGTTATATAGTTTTTGCATGTGTATATAAATGTATTAATAGTTTTCAATTTCATCTGATTTTTATTTGTTCGAAAAAATAAAAATAGACCAGTTTGACATTTTAGTTTTTAGTTTATTCCTAAAAGTTTAATTAGTCTCAAATTTCTTAAAAATAGAAATATCTGTAATTTTTTTGTTTGTATCAATAAATATTTCTTTTCATACCAAAAACTGTTTAATTTTTTCAGAGTTGCTCCAAAACCTGATTCCTGAATTTTGACAATCTAGGCTAAAAAACCTGGAATTTGAAAAAAAACCTGTTCTACTAAATGTGCGGTCCAAAAGCATGTGAATCTGGCTTTTTAAATCAAAAGTTGTTGAAACCTGCCCTAGATATTCTGGGGTTTGTAATAAAAAAAAAAGCCTTATGGAACTACACCTGCGGCCGCAAAGATTTTTTTATATTTGGAATTTGTCAGGTGACCACCAAATGCCTGCTGACCTGTTTAAATACTTGAAAATTTGTGAATTTTTTCAAGGAATTTGAAAATCAGCGTTTTTTAAAGTAGATTTTATAATTGTGAGTTTCTTTCTAAATATAAAATTAGTTTTTGTTTGAAACTTTTTTTTTAAGTTAAGGGAGTAACTGCAAAATGTCAGGGTTTATCTATCTATACAAATATGTGAAAATTTCTAAGATTTAAAAATCTATTGACAAAAACATTATCTGACTTCAACTTATACATTTCTAAATTGTTTTTGCTGTATGCTTTTTATATTAAAAATAGGTATGCTTTAAACTTAAAATGTTGGTCTAGTTTAAGTTTTTAACTTTTAGCTTTAAGATTGCATTAAAAGTCCTTCATTCAGGGTTGCCACAAGGTCAGGAAGTTAGGAAAAGTCAGGAAATTTGACAAAGTTAAAAAAAAAAAGTCAGATTTTGTCAGTTTAAATTTACAAATTCCTTATTTTGCAAAGCATTCAAATGGTTAAAAAATAATTAAAAATACTTTAAAGTCAGAAAAAAATTGCAAATTTTTCCTAAAAATTTACAAAATTATTTAATTTCCAATTAAGTATCCTTTATAAAACTGCAAAATTTTTCTATTAACATATTTAACAAATACCCTTATTGAACAAACAGTTTTTGTAAGCTTTTTAGTATTGATGATCTGTAGCAAGGACACTTCCATAGTGAAACTGATATATACACAAAAGTTTATCTAGCATAACTTTAGAAACAAAGTGTTTTTTGTTAAAGTAAATAATTGAGTTCTTTATGATTAAGCCGTTAGTTTAGTATTTTATCTAACAAGATGATTTGTATACTTTACCTCTTTATATATTTTTTATAGTTGTTTAAATTTGTAAAATAAGTTATAAGAGAGGTATGTACCATATCTTCATTAAATGAAGAGGTTGATGTGCTAATAGAAAAACTGAAAAAATAAGTTTTAGTACATCTATTAAAAAAAAAGTTTGATTAAGTTCTTCATTGTTTTAGGGTTTGAATTGTAAAAGTTCGTTATTGTTTTAAGGGTTTAGTTGTGAAAGTTCGTTATTAATTTAAGGTTTTAATTGTAAAAGTTCCTTACATGTTCTTTCGTTATTTTAGATACATTAATGTTAGGAAAAGCTAAGAAAATTTAGTTTTTTTTTTCAGACAAGCTGTGTTTATAAGCTAATAATAGAAGTATTTTTATGATACGGCTGTTTATTTGAAATACATCAATCATACACAGATGGTTCAAGTGATGTAAAGGAAGTTTGATGATTGAATTCAGCAAAAAAAAAAACTGTACTTTTATCCTATATTAAAATTAAATGAAAGCCTTATATAGTTTCAAGTGTTAGATTATGTGATTTAGAATAAGTTTAAATTTAGAGTTTGATTTATACAAGTCAGGAAAAATTTAGAAAAATGTCAGGAAATTTTTCTTAGCTTGATCTGTGGCAACCATGTCCATTATAAATAAGGAAAATAATATTTAAAGTTTATTTTTTAAAGTTCAAGGTTGAGTAATCTAGAACTCTTAAAAGAAAAAAATTAGAAATTATTGTCAGTAGCGGTTACATGACAGTTCATCAATTCAAATTTGACCCGTACTTTCAAAAAATTTTTGAAGTTTATATAGAAAACAAACGTACTAAAAATTTTTATTATTACTAGGCTACATTAATATAACCAAACTAGTGGGCTACGTAATTTCAGGTTATAAGCCTTATTAGCGGACGCTTAACAACCTTAGGAAAACAGTTAAGTCTTAAACTCAGGGTTGCCAAAAAACTTGGAAACCGAGAATTTGACAATTTAGGGTAAGAAACCTAGAATTTGAGAATTTTTGAAAAAAAAAACCTGGAATTTTAAACAATTTTTACATGTTAAGTAAAATGATATTGATTAGCACACAAAAAATTTACCATATTCATGATTTATTTTTTAACACATTTTAAGTAGCTTTACAGTATCTTTTCAATGTTTTTATACTATCCAACACAGTTTACCTTAAACTTGACTTTAGCCTAAAATCAAACTCAAAAACGTGTACTTTTAAAAACCTGGAGAAAATTTGCCAAAAACATTTGGCAATCCTGAAATCTGCAAAACTTAGCTTATTAATCATGTTAAAATGTCAAATTTTTAAAATAGAAATGTTATAAACATATAATCACAGGTTGTAACGAAATTAAATTTAGTTTTGACGACACAAACATACGACTTTAAAATTTGTCAAATTCGAGTCCTGATGAGACATTAAAAAGTATCCGTGGTGTACGACTGGATAACCGTAAGGTTCTTTGTGCACCAGGTCCAAGGACCAAATATATTTTTTTATCGTTCAATAAAATATATTATAAACATCTTATAATAAGTCACCTATCGCGTAAACAGATAAGTTTAAAAAATGTATGTCGAAATGGGCAGTAGCTATCAGTTTTAGTTATTTGACAACTGCTCTAGAACATTTTTAGAAAATTTTATATGCTTCTTGTACAAATAAGGAGTAATTTTATCACCTTAAGTTGTTCATTTATCCATAGTATTGTATACACTAGAATATTCTTTATATCTGTTTAAAAGTTAAGAACATGTTGAATGTTTAAAAAAAAATTGTGTAGACTATATAAAGTATTGAAGTTGAGTAAATTTTTTTGTGATATACAGTTTACTTATATAATTCATGTTTTGTGCAGCTTTTTTTCGGACAGGTTTGGAAATTTTTTTTCTTTTTTTTGACCTATTTTGAAAAAAAGATAAGTTTTTGTTAAGCTTAAATTCATTGCCTTTATAAGTTTTTTAGTTGTTTAATTGGCACTATTTTTACTGGAGCTACTTAGTATTTGTAGTTACTTAACAAAACTTTTAGTAAACGTTGTAAAATATAACAAAAGTAACCACATCACAGGGACTTTTATTTGGAATGTTGATTGTCTAAAGTTGCTTTAGAGTCAAACAAAAAAATGTTCATACAATCTTAGCTTAAGATTTGTATGACTACTACTTGATTTATTGTTGCCTTTTATTTCACACGTTTTGTTAACAGTGAAAAAATGAAAAGTAAACAAGCCTACTAAAATTGTAAAAGTTTATTTTTATTTGCAGCAATTTTCAATAGCTTTCCTTATTGCGTTCTTAAAAGATTAAAGTTCTTAGTAAAGGTTTAGTGAAAAAAAGTAAACTTAGTACGTGCAGAACAGACGTTTAAAATATTTGTAACTACTGTGCTTCCTTACTAAATAAGCATTGTTAACAGCATAAAATCAGTTTTAGTAAAATCATTAGAAAAGTTCAAAAAAATTATTTGTGACCGCATAACGTATAGAAATCTACTAATAAAAGCTTAGCAGAAAATTGAAAAAAAATAATAAAAATTCTTAATTTTTTTATTAAAATCACTTCTGAGAAAAAGATATACAAAAGCAAGCGGAAACTTTAAATTCTACAAATTTAAGATTAAGTTTTTACACAATATAAGCAGAAAGGTGCACATATCTTGTTTTTAAAAAGAAAAAAAAATGAATGAAAAATAATACTAATCTAATGACAAACGGATGTTTGACTAAAAATTATAATTATTTATTAAAAAAATGGTAAAATAACCATTAACTTTATCAAATATGAACAAGTACACAACAGAAAAATGTTAAACCCCTAGCTATCGGTGTATAAACAACTACTTGAATGTAAACCAAGCAAATTTTAAATATTAGAACTACATAGCATAATAAAAAAGCCAATACTTACAAGGTGTACGTATATATCAGATAAAGAAAAAAATAGCATACAATACTAGCGTAGATCCTTAGTTTAAATAAAAGATAACACACAAAGATGATTTAGACCTGTGCACACTATTGTACATAGAAACTAGTTTACTTTGCTGAGAAACTTTAGTAAGGTTAAAATATATTTTCAAATGACGTTTTTTTGTCTTTTTCTATTTAAAAAGCTAAATAAATAGAAATGTTACTAACACGTTATTTCAAAATAAAGCACTCTAAAAATTAGTGCTTTTTCATAACTTATATTTTTCTACTCTAGTGTTCATTGAATATATTTTCAATTGATTTACTTTACACAGTTTTTGAAAAGGTTGGATACAACCGATTTGGACCACACTATTATCGTAAGAATTTAGACAGTCTGAAAACTTTTTAGGAGATGTACTGTGCGAGTTTTTATACTAACAACTAAAGTTAAACTAAAAAAATTCAGAAAGTATACTGTTACAAGTTATAGTCTGTCGCATAAAAAGTTTGGTCCAAGGTCCACGAAAAACCCTTAAGGCTATGGAGTTATATATTACAAATACAATTTAGTTTCTTAGTTAGTACATTTATCTAGGA
The DNA here is from genome assembly GCF_965202585.1 of Thalia democratica. Lineage (NCBI taxonomy): Eukaryota > Metazoa > Chordata > Thaliacea > Salpida > Salpidae > Thalia > Thalia democratica. The sequence goes on along the minus strand of NC_139173.1, from coordinate 19,159,342 downwards.
AATAAAAAGTTATAATAGCCTATCCTAATTTATATAGTTCTCAACAATGACGTTAAACTGTATCTAAATGGTCTACGACTCGATAACCGAAAGGTTTTTTAGTACACTCGGTCCTAGAACCAAATATTTCGAGTTTTTAAACAATATGTTTTAATGTATCAGAGCAACAGAATATAAGCGGAGTCATTTACGCTAATGTATTATATTTTTAAATTGAATACCACGTTTTTCAACAAATTTAAACTCCATAACATCTTAAGATTACAGACTAGATCGTTATTCCTTCTAAACTAATAAAAATTATATGAAGCTAAATAAAAAATCTCTTTAGTCTGTTTGTAAACTTAAAAAAATGTCGGTCTGTATGTTTACTGAAATTGTTTTTATTTTGTGCACGGTTATTTAAATTCTGACCATTAGAATTTTAACAATTCTTCCTTATTGTTCATATCTCTTTTAATAAATGTTAAACAACCTTTTACCATGATAATTTGATCTGCATGCGTTTTTTTTTCTAAAAATTTATACAACTTTGTGATATGGTTAAGATAAGTTTTAAAATATAACTATTTTTAGTAATTTTAAAAATTCTCTTCTGTTATATTAAAAATAACTTCTATCATATTTTTATTAACTAAACCGACAAAAGCTATTTTTGATTTTTTTTCAATTATGTATTAATTTTTGAGATATGGCTTCTTAAAAATTTTTTTAAGAACTCAAAATGTCATGTAATATTTTTATTGATAAAAGTATGTTTGTTTAGTCGATGCGCTATCAGCTGCAACAAAACTTCTTTAAGTTTAAATAAAAAATATAGAGTTATTTTGAAATGCTATAATAAGAAGAAGTATTTTTCTTAATTCTTGATAAAATTTCGATTGTACTTAAGACAAAATTAAAAGTAACTCTATGCAAAAATAAGTTGTAAAAGAAGTTTTTCATTTTGTTTCACTTTTATATATCTAATGAAAAACTTTTTTCAAGATTATAGAGCTATACACTGTAAAGTTTTTATTAAAATAAGAGTTTAACGTTTACTTGAAAACCAAGTTTGACATAATTACACTGTTTAAATTACCAATAAGCTTATATTTTAAAATTTAGAATTAAAGTAGACTACATTAACTAATTTTAAATAGTTAGTTACAGTCACCATTAAAGCTGTAAAAATCAGTTGTTTGAAAACTGATTTAAATAGATGTAACTGTCGAAAAAAAAGTTTAAGTAAAATTCGAAATAAAAAAGCTGATATAAAGTTAAAACTGGAACTTAAAGTATGTTCTTAGTATACCCATTTGTTTGTTTTTATTATTTAGACCACAATAAAAAATAACTAGTATAACATTAAGCTTTATGCAGAAACATTCTAGCGAAAACTTACCACTATAATTAAAATAACTATTAAAACTTTTTTTTTACAGTCTAGCTGCTTTAAATTAAACTAACGCATTTAGAGTTTGAGTAAAAACTAATTGGTGAAATTCACAAAGTTTTATACTTGAAACTTTTTAATATTTTCAAGTACTTTTCAAATTAAACATAAGTTTTAGATAAAACATGAGTACGCTTTTCAAGTGTTTTATAACTTATTAAAAACTGGATTATGACAATTAACAATCTTAGTTGTCGGTAAACATTCAATAAAACTTTTAATATGGTTCTTTAACTTTATTTTGCACAAAAATAACTAACTTGATACATATTTAACGATATGCAATCTGATTACATATATAGCTAAAAAACAACGAGTTAAAACATTTTCTGAAACAGTAGAAACACATAAAGAAAACGAATGATAAGAAATACACTGACTTGAAAAACTAGTACATTGTAAAGGTAGTTTTACTAAACTAAAATAACTAAAAAATAATCAGATAAACAGTGTTTAATACAAAGTTTTCAACATTGAACATCTATAGCAATTGCTTGTTTTTTATTAGTAGTAGTGGGAAGATGATCAACATTTTTCTTACTCTTTACTGGCTGGCTCAAAGTTGTGTTGAAAGTTCCTTTCAAAACAGAACTTTCAATTAACGGACTCATATTGTAAGAACCAGGACCTGGTCTATCCTCTATTATCTATAAAAGTAAGTGATAAAAGTAAAAGTATCTATAAATTCATTTATGTAGTGTTAGTTTTGAAATAATTAGTGTTAAAAAATATTTGATAACGGTTTTTGAAGATTCGAAAAAGTAGGTGTTAGTTAAATTATAGTTAAAATTTACCAACCTTTACATAATGATAAAAGTTGTATAAAAATTAGATAGTGATTTATGTTATTTGTTTTATAGAATACATTAAAATTTCTAACTCGGTCATTTCTAACCCGATCAATAAAAATTTTTTTATTTAAAGATTTTATTTTTAAAACAAACTAGTCTTAATCAAATTGTTCTTATATGAAAATTTAGTTTGAATTGTGTTTAATATTAACTTTATTTTAATTAATTACAACTTAAAATTGTTTTATTTTTATTTATTAAGTTAAGTTAGTAAATAAACTTAATAACGTATACAGTTAATTAATATTAGTTGATTGATAAATACTGTAAATTTTGTGCGATTTCAGTTAACCTGTCAAAGTATAGTTTTATTGAACGATAAAAGAAAAGCGCTCAAAAAGTTTGTTCTAATGACCTGGTGTACAAAAGAACCTTTTGGTTATTGAGTAGTACACCACATAAAAAAAAAAAAACTATTGAAGAAGTTTTTAACATTAAACGTAGAAAACCTGTTTTCGCAACTTTAGAACTGTTTTGTAAAATAAAACTTTATTTTGCTCTAAGTACTTTATTTTACAAATAAGAAAATTACAAAAAATATTACTAATAGATACATTTATATTATAATTATGCTTATGTTGTTCGCATAAGTCTCCGTAAGAATTAACATACAGTAAAAAACCTACTAAAAATATTATTATAACTATAATAAAAAGTTGAATGACATCATTAAATAATAAGTTATTAGTATTATATACTTTACTAGTACAAAAATAAGTTGTTACTTTCTAGAATAAGTGTCAAAGATATGTTTACAGTAAGAAAAACTTATCAAATATAACATTGACAAGTTATCAAACTTTTTTTCGATTATTACTTTTAAGGCTGTAGCTACAATAAAGTATAGATTTTACAACTGATATAGAAAACTATAACAAAATATTATACATAATAACAGATTGTTTGTAGAACACCAAAAGGCATAGGTTAGCTTAAACACCTACTGTAGATTGTATGGCTATATGAAAAAAAAACTAACTTGTTCAAAGCGCTTGCTTCCAGTTAGTATTTTTGAACAGAGTGCAGACTTTTTTGGAACATTTTGATTGTATGCTCCTATTTAAAAATTGATATTTGTTATTTAGAAAATAATTGAGTAAAGCAGTTAGCTCATAGAAGTATTTTTTGGCCAACAACTAATAGTAAAAGGTGTTTAATTTTAAAACTAATTTTTAGAACGTTTTTTTTTTGTTAAACTTCAAATTTATATTACATTATTTAAATGTATGATTGCATTTAAGAGAAAAAAAATTGATTACTATAATTTGAAAAATATAGCATTAAAGATTTAAGAACTAAACAAAAGTCTTACGACTTTATGCTTTTAATAGAAGGCACATTCTTTTTGTAACAAAAACTTTAAGCTTTCAAAAACTTTGACATTTACTGCCTAACTACAACAGCTTTAAAAAGTACGACAAAAAGTTCTTTTAAAAAAATAATTTATATAAATAATTTATATAAATTATATAATTTATAATTATAAATAATAATTAAAAAAAATTACTTTCGTAATTAAAATTTAACAGACAGCTCATGCAAAGAGACAAACCGGGTCCGGGCGTTTCAGTATCGGTATCGGACAACTTGAAGGTCCGTTTGGCTGCCGTGGTGAAAGAGGCGTTCCTCAGGTAAGCCTGCTTGGTCCTCGGTTGCGCCGTGGACTTCTTGTTGTGGCTCTTGAAGTAGGACTTGGCCACGTCGTAACTGCCCACTGCCGGGTTCTCTATTTGCGTCTGTGGTTTCAAATAAATACCTAATTTAAATATTTTGATTTGCGTTCAGTTTTTCCTTTGGGATTTATTTTTAGTTTATTATATTAATGTTTAATTGATAGAGCATGAAGTAAAGTCTTGCTATACTTAAAAATAAAAATTTTTTTTTATTAAAACAAACACTACAAAAACATATGTTAATACGACGATATCTTATTTTTAAATTATTCTTATTTGAAGACAATTGAAATAAATTGTTTGAAAGTGGTCTGCCTTTTTTATAGTAGAACTTGGACATCTTTTAATAATGTGGTCTACATGTAAAAAAATTGGTTTAAAAAACCATACAAAAAGCTGTCTTAACTCTTTTAAAAAACAAAAGATTCAGAGATCTTTCGTTTTTCATATTAACATTTCAATTCTTATTCAAAGAGATTCTATTTTTTTACCAATTTTATTATTTGATTACAGAAAAATAACAACAATAAGTTTTAAACACAACTAAAGCTTCTTATTATCACACTAAGTCTTAAAAATTGTTTTTAGAAAACATGCCTCAAATATTCAACATAAAGTTTAGTCCTGAGATATAATCTCTAACGAGTTCTTGTTTTTTAAATTAATTTTTTGTTTTTTTTTAAGCTAAAATAAAACAAATTATCTTTGAAAATTATCAGATAAACTCAATTACAAAAAGGACATACTTTAGGAATATTTTTTTCAATTCGGTTAGTGTTAGAAGTGAAATTAGATGTATTGTGCTTTTTGTAAGGCTCTTCTCGTTTTTCAGGCTGAAAAGTACTTTGTTGTTAGTATAGTAGTTTAGTTATAGCTTAGTTATTTATTTAAATTACTGAAAAAAAATTTTTAAACATTAAACAATTTGAAAGTTTAATGAATTATCATTTTTGATTTGTAAAAACTTTACAAACAAATGCTGGAAACAAAATTACGTTTGTTATTATATAAAGTTTTTCCCTCTATAAAACAATGCTACAAGCAAAAAAAGGTCGTTTATAAAATATAGTACTTTTATTAAAATTCAACCAACTTGGTATCTGGATGGGCCGGGCAGGTGGTACTCGTCCTTCTTCACAATGCTCTGGATCCTGGAACTGGTCGAACCGAAGCCTCCTTTTATGGTGCTGTCGAAATAAGCCCTCCTGAAGCTGTCATTTGCCATGCCATAACCGTACATGTTGTATTTACCCGGACCTTCGCATTGTTTGTTATAATCGAGTTGTTATTTTTCGCTATAAAACAAAACAGTTTAATTAAGGCTGTTATTTGTAGTTTGTAGGGTTTTCTATAACTTTATGTTTGTAAAGTATGAGAAGATTTTAAATAAATTTATAGCTAATTTAAAAAGAAAAGCTACACCTGTTTTATAATTATAACTTACATCTTCATCATATAAAAAAACTTAAGCTTCAGTTTTTAGAGTTTATATTGTTATTAAATAGGTTTATTTGTCAGTAAACTTATAAAGATATTAAAGTTATTACAATAATATCATATTACACTTTATCAAAAAAAAAAAGCTTTTACTTACTACCATATATTAAGTCTATAAAATCAATTTTCTATTACATTATTTACTTTTTTTTTCTAAATTTTATCTATGGTGTTAATAAAATATGACATTACTTAAAACCAAAAAATTATAGATATATAAAAAAAACTTACTAAATATATTCAAATTTTAAACAAATGTATAATAAATATTGCAACTGCGACTTTAAAATAACAAAATTATAAAGATAAAGTATTGTTGAATTGGAAGTTAAAACCTACTTAAAATAGTTAAATACACAGGACAATTGTTTACTAGTTTAAAACAGTCAATTAGAAGTACCAAATTAATCTTATTAAAGTAAACTAGTAAGTTATAAAAAAAAGTCAACAAATGTTTACGTTAAAAGGTACATATTTACTGAAAGCTAAACTTTTCTTTTCTAGTTAAATAAACTGCTTAATAAATATTAAAACTTTTATTTATGTATACTACTATAAGTTATTACTAGAAAAAATTCTTTAAAAAAATAATTTTAAATCAAATTACTTTATAAAAAAAAACAGCTTATTTAAACACAATTTACTGAACTGTTAAGAATTAAGAACTAGATTTTCAACAACTAATCACAAAGTTTAAATTACCAGGAGTATTGCGTTTATCTTTGATATTAAATCGAGCAGCAGTTTTACCAAAGGGACTTTTTTTGGCACCGGTGATTTTATTGAGGGCGTTTAAAGCGACGCGAGGGTCTTCGTAGGATCCAGGAGCTGGTGCTCTGAATTTTTCACCTCGAAACCTGAAACATTATATTAAAAAGTTGTTGAAAAACAAAATTCATAAAACTTCATATAGCTTGTGTAGAATTAAACTTAAATTAAAAAACTACAGTAAAATTTTACAGTGAAGTTTTAATTTTAACACAAACTTTTTTATGTTTCAAACTTAAAAATACAAAAAATAATGAGCTCCTATGAGTCTAAGATTAATTCCTATGGTATACTTAGACTTTAGTTTTTATTCATAAAATAAATCACTAATTTCAAATATGAGTTTGACAAAATATTATAACATTATTGTCAATGGTGTAAATTCTTTAATCACAACATACAAAAGTTTTTTCTTTAAAATTCTAATGTTGAAAAAAGGCTATCAAGTAGCTGACTACAATTAGCAACTTTTTAGTGAAAATTTAGACCACAACAAACAATTTGTTTTTTAAACTCAACGTTAACAAACTAAAAATGCTGTTGGTTGTTTTCAAACCTTTCAGACTTCACGTTGAAACCGGGGTGCTCCACTGCGAGCCCGTGCATGTTGAAAACCTGTGACTTCCTCGAAAACTGGCTGCCCAGGTTGTAAGTGTTCGGACCTGGCACGTGGTTTTTTATCGCCGTTTTTTCTAAAACTTCGTGGTACCTGAGGGAATTCAGGCGAACTTAAAAAAATAAAACTAGGTAATGTGTGCTTATTTTTGTTTAGCAAGAACGTAAAAGGCAGATCCTTAGATACTTAAGCTATTATAATCAATATCTACTAATTAGTATAAAAGTTATAAAAATTTTATTGAGAACACAGCACTATCTCAACTAGCTACTGTATTCTTATAGATATATTAAAGTTGCAATAAAAAAATAACCTTAACAAAATTTACACACAACTTTTTAACTTTGACAAAAATATTTTTTTTAGATAAGATAACTTCTACAAAAATTTACAGAAAATAAAATCTGATGAAACACCTAAACAAGGCAAAGACTAAAAAGGTGATTATTAATCGAGGCGAAATTTACCTTGGAATGGACAGCTCGGTCTTTTTTCCCGCCATAACGACTTGCTGGTCGGCATTCAAGTTAGTTGCCGGGCTGTACAATGTCGGGCTTGGAGCATCGTTGCTTTTGACGAAGCCGCTTCTACCGCCAGTCAACTTGCTCCAATGAACGCCTTTGTACTTCTTCGTTGTTTCAGTTTCAGACGGAGCTGCGCGGCTAAATTTTTTAAATTTCATTTAGAATTTTTTACAATTTCAATTTGTTTTAAATTTAACGTTGCAACTAGGTATTTTCTTGAAACAGCTCAGAAGTTCAGCCGATTTGATTCGTGCAAGATTCAATACAAACTTAATGCAATTGCACATACAGTCAATAACTATTTAACAAAAAATGTTAATAACAAAATAGTACTTGATAGAAAACAAGAAATAAGTACATGAATAAAATTACGAACAAGTGAGAAACAAATAAAAAGAATCATTCTCACATATAACTTATTATTTTAAATACTTGAAGTTCTGAAGAAAATAAAAAAGTATGACTAAGATTAACAGTTTTTCTTTTAAATTAAATATTACTGTACTGGTTTTTAAACTTGTAACAAAACAGTTTTGGAAACTTTCAAAACCAAACGCTAAATGTTTAAGTAAGTAAAACTAAACAAAAACTAAATATTATAATTTAATTTTAAAATTAACCTGTTGATTATAAAATATACTACGTTTATGCTGAACAGTGTTGGTAGATAAAAGTTCACATTACAAAAACAATAAATAAAAACATTAAAAACTAAATATGTTACCGTAGTTTGATAGATGTACGCTACAACTGAAAACTTACATGTAATAAGCTGGTCCTAAGGTCGAATCTATTGGTGGAGGATCCTAGAATTATTTGAATTGGTTTAAATATTTTATTTTATAAGTTTTCAATAAAAATCTTAAAATACAACTCAATTTTAACAAACGACCTATTACTGGTAAGTGTTTAAAATTTCCTAAAAACAGGTTATATTGCTTTTTTACTAAATTTTGCTAAATGTAAAAAAGGTGGTTGAGAAAACCTATGCACTAACTACTAAACTAAAACCTAGAGATTAAAAGTATTTAAACTTTACTGACTGAAAATTAAAAAAAAACATAACAGTTAATTTCGTGGTAAGTTAAAAAAACATTAAAATAACAAAAAATTAAGTAAAACAATAAAAAAAAAAATCTAAAATGTCTTAGATAAAAAAATATGAAAACAAAATTTGAAGAAGTAAAAAGTATCTTTTATTAAAAAAAAGGACGAAGTATTAACTAATTAAAATTGATCCTAACTGTATTAACATTTAATTAACTGTACAGTGAAATCATACATTTATTTTATGTTTTTTGGAGTAACAACTTAAGTTATAATTATGTTTTTTAATAAAGTAGTCATAAATGTAACACAATTTACCTCATTTTTTAAAATAATTTTCTCAAGTTTATCTTTACATAAATAATAAAAATAACCATTCATCAAAACTAATTTAATTGTTTAATTACCTAAAGTAAGTTTTAAATAAGTGAAACAAAAAACTCTAAATTTTATTGCGTATAAATTTTCTACAAACACTTAATTAATCTTAGTTTAGTAAGTTAGTTAGTTTAAAAATCTAGAAAAATATTGTCAGTTTAAGTACAGTAAAAATAAGATAAGATTAGTATATACAGAAGTGTTACTATATAAGTCATAAGAGCATTACAAAATCTTATTTTAAATATTTAAATTTTATTGTGAAATTCTAGTATTAAACTAGCCATTATCAAAACGAATCTAAAATATAGTTTAAAAGCTTAAATTACTTAAAAAATTAAATATATTCTTTTTTAGTTTGTAAACTTCTAAAGTAAATAAAAATCTTAAATATACTTAAAAACAAGTACTGATGTTATAACAAAAAGTTGTGCTAGATATAAACTATAATAATCTTTGTTCACTAGCGAAAATAATCCTTCAATACAGCATTAAAACTAATTTTCTACAACTTCTTAACATAATTAAAGTGTATTAATAAAAGTTTTAAAATTAGACGGTACTAACTTCTTAGTGCACAATTTTATAGTCATATATAAGCGTTATTATAATATGAATCAGTCAGTATTTTTTTAAAACTGGTTGGTTGAGCGAATAGTGGTTTGATTTGGTAATAGATAGTTTTTAAAACATGAGTAAAGATATTTCGTTTAAAGTTTTTAAAAAAGAAATTGAAACCAAGTACACAAGAAAACAATTAAAAGTCATTAGCAGATTTCTTATACTGTACAAAGAAAGACAATGTGGAATTACGAAAGTTTACCAAACACGGGCTAGAAAAACAATGAGTAAAAAAGTAAAAACAAAGAACCTAAATCAGAAGTTTGAAGAACAACTTTCACAAATATATCAACTATTAGACCAAGAAGACTTTTGTAACCTTTTTAAAATTTGTAGCGTTAAAACAGCGTATGTTAACATTAAACAGCCTAAAGTAAAAATAGAAAAAGATAGAGGAGCGATTTTAAAAACCCAGGTTCTAAACTATTCTTCGTATGTATTAAGCTATTCTGAGAAAAAAGCACTTTCAACTTCAAAATTGTTTTCACTTGAGTGTTATAAGCAACCTAAAATAGAGGTAATTTTTTCTGAATTCGAAACATTTTTTTGTCAAATACAACAGTTCAAACCCGAGTCGAAAAAGTCATTGGAAGAATTAAAAACTAACTTAAAACAACTAGCAGCAAACTATCACGAAACTAAAACAAACCTACCATTTAATCTAAAGGCTAACCAGGTTAAGATAATTAATGAAATTAAAGAAAACACAAAACTGGTCATTCAAAATAACGTACACTCTAATAATTTAGTTTTGCTTGATAAGAAAAAGTATGACTTCATGATACAAAAACTTGTTAGAAACTCCAAAAATTATGTCAAGTTAGAAAATCTGAATGCAGACGACTTAATTGCCGACATTGAAACAAAACTCCAGCAATTACTTTATGTACTTGTCATTAAAAAACAGCTGAACAATACTTGCTATCAAGAAATGAGACCAAACGGTTCGACTATACCAAAAGTTTATGGAGTGTTTCAACCATCAACAGAAAGTTTAAGCTTGAAATTTGAACATGGAAACAGCGTGCACAGTAAGCTTTGTAAATGGCTAGAAAAAATTTTACTGCCTGTTAAAGAATATTACTCTGAGTTTTCAGTTGATCGCATTGAAGATATGGCAGAAAATATAAAAAGTTGTGTTGTTAAAGACTCAGACATGATGAGTACTCATAAATTTAAACATTTTTTTGACAAAGTTGACTTAAATAAAGTTTTAAATATTTGTTGTAATTACTTCTTTGTAGAAAAGCGCAAAAGTATTAGACTACAAAAAGAAAACTTCATCAAGCTGTTTGAAATTGCAACAAAAACATACTTTGCGCATGAAAATTATCTTTATTACAGAGTAAACGGCATAGATGGTTCTTCACCTTTTGCAAAAGTTTTAACAGACATTTTTATAGGATACCAGGAAAATAAAATTTCTACATTTCTTAAAAGCTTGAAATTTTACAAAAGATACTATGATGAAGTATTTGTTATTGCAAATAGTTTTAGAAAAAATAGAACATTGAATTTAGAAATTAGCAACTTGGATAAAAGTATGAAATTGTGTCAGACATCAATCGAAGTTAACGAAGAAATTGAATTTTTAAATGTATCAATAAAGAAGAAAAACAAACATTGTGCCTTAAGTTACTTTCCAGACAAAGGTGAATTAAATCAATTTGAAAACTATGACATTTTTAGTGACATCGATAGCAAACTCAGTGAGTTCAAAAAGTTGTTAAAAAAAGTTTACAGAATATCTACAAGCCAGTGCCTTCCAAAGTGTTTAGATCATATTCAAAACATTATGTTGGAAAAAAACTACCCCTCAACTTTAATTAAAAAAATCATGTACGAAGAAAGTTTAAGCCACTTTAAGAGAAAAAGTCTATTTGAAAAGGAAATCACAAACCATAAAAAAATCAATTTGAGTCTTCCCTTTAAAGGTAATGACTCAGCTGACTTACTTAGAAAACAGTTGGAAAACACAGTGAGAAAATGCTACCCAACAGTGAAATCAAACGTAACTTTTTACAACCAGCCGCGGCTTTTTTCTTTGAAAAGCAAAGAAGTTCAACAGGCGAGCAGAACAGTTTACAAGTTCACGTGCGGCTGCGGCAGCTCTTACGTGGGCAAGACCACGCAGAGGCTGAAGACGAGGATCCGGCAGCACGTGCCTGCTGGCCTAAAGAGGCAGCTGGGTAAAATAACGCGGAGCAGGTCGACGGAAAAGCAGTCATCCGCCGTGGCGAGGCACCTGCTCAATAGTCCCTCGTGCGGAAGAAAATATGAGGACGGTATGTTCAGTGTTCTGGCGGAGGCGAGGGACGACTTGCAATTGTCCGTGCTGGAGTCATTGTTCATTTCCACGCACAAGCCGGACTTGTGCACAAAAACGGAGGAGGGAAGGCGCGTTTTGTGGAACTCCTGATGGGGAAACGTGTTTTTTTTTTGAACTTATTTTTGTCATTCATAACTAAACGTTTAGAAATAATACAGATTATATAATAATACAGAAATAATACATTTCATAATAACATTTTGTTTTTGTAGAACTAATATTAAAAATGTATAAACTAATCAAGTTTTTTTTAACTATTGATAATGATAACTACCTGAAAAATTGCTATAAAAATTATGTTTTTGAAGAATAATTTAAAACACTTTAGTTTTTACAAACGTAGTAAAAGAAAACCTTTAATTTAGTTGATACAACCTATAAATATACATTAAAAAATACATTTTACAATCTAATACTTTTACTTTATAAACATAAATAAAAATCTTAAATGTATTTACTACTTTCTTGATAACCAAAATTTTTTAAAAGTTAGAGTACTTTTAACTTGTATATTTAAATATTTAATTTTTAGGTTAGCTATTAATATCAACTATATTAAATTCAACAATGTTTAACTTATTTAAACATAGTTTGTGCCTTAGTGCTTTAATCTTTTGAAAAAGTATTGTCCACATAATTTTAAATTAATTAACAAATTAAACATTTTTTTTTTGATTTTCTTAATTAAAAGTTTGCACTATAAAATTGTTAGTTTACTACTATTAACGTTAAATTATTATTATAATCCCTTTTTATTTTAATATTTAGTATGTCACAACTTTTGGAGATGTACCAAGATAAGAGCCAAAAAAAAGCAAAAATTGATAATTACTTCTTGAAATTTTTCAAATAAACGAAAAATATAAATTATATTTTAAATAAACACAACCTTAAAATACCGTATAAAAGCTATAAAAAAAAAACAAATCAATTAATTTACTGTTAAGGTAATTTTTCAAAAACCGTTGACCAAGAGTTATCTCACGCCAAATAACTTCATTTTAGTTGCAGACGTAAACTTTAAATTCAGTTTAAAGTTTTGAGTTAGGATACAGGGGTCCTTGATAACAAATTTGAAAAGGAAATTTAAAAATGACATTTCTTCATAACTCTAATGGAGGGTCCACTGTGCAGTGGATGTTTATCTTTTAGAGTAAATATTTTAGAGTATTTTGAAAATAAAATTGTGACAAGTTTACTTTTGTATAATTTAGTTATATACTACATATTTTTAAAACATAAAACATGTACTGAATAAACAAATCGTGTAAAAAATGTTAGTGACTTGATTTATGACTATTTAGTTCATTAAACTATAAAAAAGCTACAAATAGGTTTCAACACGTTTGTAACCTTTACAAAATAAAAAGTAATTTCATTATATATCCTTTCAGTTTTTCATTTAGCTCTAGTGTTTGTTTTTTGTGAATAAATAAAAAAAAAAGTAAACGCTTTAACTGTTTTATTGTTTTAAAAAGAGTAGAACATTGTTTAAATGTTAGGTAAGCAGTAAAAAAAAATTAGATAAGTACGGTTGTTTAAAACAAAACTGAATAATGAAAACTCTGGGAACTCGTTGTAAAGCTTTTTTCAATTGCGCTGAAAACTTATTTTTATGAAAAGCCCTTTGAGTAAAAACTAGATTTCAATCTTTTTATTTACGTAGCAAAAGTTAGTATTTAAAATCTAGTGAAATCTAATGTAATAATTACTATCTTTATTCTTTGTTTAGTCTACAAAATAACTTGTATATAACAATTCAAGCTAAAAACAGCTTTTAGTAAACCATGACAAACAAATAAACATTAAATATTAAAAGTATTATGACTGGTGTTACAACTAATTGCAAATGAAACAGTAAAATTATTATAATCATTTAATTAGAATTGCATACAATTTATATCAGCATGCACAAATAATTGTGCAATGGTATATTTGACTTAATAATAATTTACTAGTTACATATAAAACTATAACTAAAACTGGCTATCATTTTCAAATATAGTTATAATAAATTTTATAACAACAGTAGACTTTTTTCAAAACGTAGCATCAAACTATTTACTTATAACCAATTTACAAAACAGTACATTGAGAAACTTGGTGTTACCATTGTATAACGTAAACCACAACACAACTTAAAAACACTGTTTATAAAAACAGCAGGGTCAGCTTAAAATTAAACGAAAACCTAACTTGTCTTTTTAGCATTCCGTTTTCAGTTTCCGCGTAGCCAAACGCCTGGTTGGGTCTGGGAATGGAGGGAACATCTCCCTGCCTCTCGTAAGTGATCCTCGACACTCCCGTACTTCTTCTCTGTATATCGAAATAAGCGTACTGTTGTTTTGCATTATCATTGGTATTATATTGTTTGTTGTGCAATGTTTGACTGAGGCAAAAAAATCTGAGCCACTTCAACAGGACACATAAGGCGAAAAGAGAAAAATAAAAATGATACAAACTCATATTCAAGAACCAAAAACAAAGAAAACATAAACAAAATTTAATCATATAAAAAACGTTATATATTAAAAAGTTTAAACTTGTCTGTTTAAAATAAGAAGCTATTTTTACAAAAAGTTTAAAAGCTACAACGAAATAATTAATAATCTACTATAGAATAAAAACTGTACATTAATTTTGGAGGCAGAGTTAGTTTCGCGCGGTATAAAACTTTTGGGCTTGATCCAGTCGGATCTTTTTACAATGTTGTACGCGTTGGGAGAAGGACCCGTCTTACTGAGGTCGGGTTCACTCGGAAATCTTTTGTTTGTGTAAGCCAAAGATGCGCCCCCCTCCGGCTTGTACCGAACAAATCTATGGGAACCAATATGTAACTGATAAAAAAATAAAGTATATAATTTAGTAGAGTATGTAGTACACGACAGTTTTTGTTTACTTAAAGTGTTTAAGAAAAAACAATAAAAAACTTTTTAAAGTTTGAAAAAATTTCCTTCACTAATGAAACTAAATAACTTAAAGACGTATGTTTGGAACAAGTCAGATATAATTAAAGATGAAACTATATCAAAACTTGTTATCGACATTCTATAAGGAAAATAGTATTTTTTTTTTTACTTTGATTTTTTGTACCTTAAAAGCTACTTTTAATTTACAAAAGAACACAAACGGTAGCCTAACTATAACAAGCGTATAAAAAACAATTCCCTTGAAAAAAAGTTATTTACTCCTACAGCCTTAACTTTATTTTTTTATTGCAAATAAGATGTAAAATGTAAGTTATTATAATAGTATACCAAAAATAAAAAAAAAGCAGTATAACTTTTGATATTTTATTTTGCAATTGTTACAGAAAATAAATTAATTTCGTGTATATAAATGAAATACTAAACAACGTATTGAAGTAAAATTAACAGTTTTAAATATATCAACAACTCAATTTATACCTTAATTTTGCAAAAAAAAAATTAGTTTAGTAAAGATCTTAGAAAAAAGATAGTAGTATAATAACTTAAGGTCATTTAAGTATATCCTAAGCTAAACAAAGCTGAATATAAAATTAAAATAGTATGTTATTTGAATGAAACTCCAGACAAAAGTATAAAAGATTTTGAGAAGCTTAAAATTAAATTACTATGTTTTCATAAATTGAAATTTAAAAGTTAGAAAACCTAAAAACAAAACCACTATAAGTCCCAGATGGCTACAAAATCATTATATACAAATTAAAATATTTGAAATTTTACAGAACCAAAAATGCTTCAGTTTAAAATAAAAAATTAAGTATAAATAAGTAAATAAAACTCAAGCTTAAACTATAAAATATCAGTAGAACTTTCATTTAGACTACTAATATATTTTTAAAGCTGATTTCATTAAAATTGGTTAATAAAATTTCATAAAAATTAAAAACTATTACTATTTACCCAATTTCATAAGCTCCAGGTCCAGGAGTATGCAAACCTTCTCCAAAATAACATCCTCTTTCAGCAATTGATTGAAACGGTGCATAAGAATCTAGCTTCACCCATTTGTGACTGGAAGAAAATAATTAGAACAAATAAAAAAACAATAATTTAGTATTGAGTTTTTTTAGGTATACAAAAACAAATAAAATAAAAACTGATTTTAATTTTCACAGTTTTATTAGACCCATATTTTTTTATATGAGTAAAATTATTTAATAACAATAACAGCTATTTTTTTTGTTGAATATATTGATAATTAAACTATTAAACCTTGCAAGAGGAACATTGTGAGTTCCAGGTCCTAAATTTGGTCTTTGGTTACCTACTATAGATCCGAGGTTTCTGGTTGCTCTATCATAAATTGACATAACTTGATAGGGTTTAAACTTTATTTTTCAATGCATTAAAACTTAAAACAACAAAAATATTAAAATTTTAAATCTTTAAAAATTGTTAATAAGATTACAGTACTAATAAACATTAAAATTGTTTTAAAACTTAAAATAAAAAATACTTAATTTTTATGGTCTACAAATATGCAGTAGGTTTTACGCTAAAAATATGTCTAGAAAAATCTTAAACATATTAGGCATTTATATTTATAAGAATAAATTACTTTTTTTGTAAAACATTAACACTGGATGTTGTATGATTTTTTTAAAGAGAATGTATAAAATTTTAAACTATAATCAGCTTTTTATTTTATTTTGTACACATAAAAGTTTTTGATATTTTCATACCAATTAAACTTTCAATTTTACTTATAATCTTGCCTTAAAAATTCAAGTTAATAAATTAAGTAAGGAGTTCTAGCAAGTAAAAACATTGGGTAAATAAATCAACTTCTAAATATTTCTACCTAAAAAAAATAGAAACTAAAACAAGTTTATATAAGTTTAAAGATAAGAAAACGTCAGTTTTACTATTACCCTTTGTTAATTGTTTTAGGAAAAATAAAAAATTGAATTTTAAAAGTTTGTACAATTTCAGATTATAAGAATTTGTTAGGAAGCATGTTTATATGTCAATTTTTATATTTAGGTACTGCTTTAGACATATGTCATTTAATAAATTTAAAACTATAATTTTCCTAAAATGCCACTAATGTCCTGGCAAAACTCAAACTTACCACCATAGGAGCTTTTACTTTGTTTTTACAAGCTATTATTAAGTTGTAAGTTTTTATCTGAACTAATATCATAAGACAAAGGAATTATAAGCAGTTTTAGAGGTACAAAAATCAAAATTAGAGCTAAAAAAATATTTTTATGAAAATTACAATTCAAAAACTGTTACTTCATTAGAAATATGTTTTCTCCTTTGACTTTTAAAAATCATTATTCACAGTTTATTTTAACTAGCAACTTTACTATTTACAAAAGTATTTATTAAATGAAATAATTAATTATTCTTGTTAGATATAATTTACAAGTAATTTAAATTAAAAAAGAATACTTAAATGAATAGCTTTAAAACATAAACTATACAAAACTTTAGTAAATTTAAAGTTTCCAAGAAAATTAAAAAGTATATATATACATATGATACATTTAAATTGTTGAGAACTGAATATTTATTGTCATATTTATATCATAATTCTTATTATTTTATGGAGAAATAATTTATAACATTTAAATAGCTTCAGTAAATAGTAAGTCAGATCATGCATTTTGCATAGGTTTTGAAAAGCATGCTTGTATATGTATGTTTCTATAGTAAGTTTTCTACTTGGTCGAACAAACTTTAACAATATATGTGATAAGCTTTATTACTTTGAAGTGTTAGTAGCTGCAAAGTTTTTTAATTTTTTTGTTAAATGAAGGTTAATTAATAGCTAAAGAAAAAAAAGCAATATACTTTAAACTAAAGTAATCTTGAGACAAGTTTGTATTATGAGCTATAAATAAAATTTAAATATTTCAATACTTAATATTAATATGATTAAAAAGTAAAAATAGCAATTATAACAATAATGAAAATAATAATAATATTGATAATAGTATTATAATATTAATAAAAATAGTAGCAGTAATAATAATTTTATGTCAAGTTTTCGATAGTTTAAAGTCTTATAAATTTTTAACAGTTTAACTTTGCATCTATGTCCTGTACATGACGTTCTACGGTATCCAAGTGGTGTACGACTCGTTAACTAAAAAGTTTTTCGTGCACCTGGTCCTAAGACTAAGTATTCTGACCAGAATTTCTAAGCGTTTTCTTTTGTCGTTTAATAAACAATAACTTAAATATAATGTAATGAACTGAAGCTTTTATTTATTTTAAGTTTTTTCTTAATAAGTTTTATTACTACAAAAAATAGCTAACTATAACGATTTTTATGTGTCAATTCGTTTTAATCTTTTTATTTATTAAATACTTATGTAAATATTTTTGATGTTTAAAAAATGTTAATAAAAAATTTTTAAGTTCAAATCAGGTTTTTTAATTTTTTTATATAAAAAGCTTTTCTTTACATTTGCTGAAGCATTTAATAAATTTGAATTTAATATTTTTCGTTTGTAGTCTTGTTTAAATCAAAAAGTACTTTTTGAAAAAAAAATGTGTGTCTTTATTCAATTTAAACTTGGGATATAGAATTTACTTTGAAACTCATAATGCATGCTAAAGCTCATTTTATTTATGTATTCTTATACTAGCATAATTGCCATAAATTAAGATAGTTTGCTGTTTTAATTATTTTATTATAAATGTTGACATTTTTTGCGTTTTCGACTGTGTTTAGCAATTATGATTATAGTCATGTTTAAATTTAGTTTAGTAAAATGAAGTAGGTAAGAAAATTAAGTTTTTATGACAGTCATAAAACGCATTTCGAACACTTGTGATTACCTATCTAGCAGGCCTTTAATAAATAAAAAAACAAGTAGTTGAGTTTGAAAAGTAGTTTTATGTAGTATTAAACTTTTTGTTCTTAATCTGTTTAAAAATGTTTAATTACATAGAATAAAAACTTTATCTATGGTAATTATTTTTTTTACTTACTGCAACTGAATATGCACAGTTTTCCACTAAATAACTTTATTAAAACCTTACAAATACTTAGAAAAAGATTTCAGAGTAAACTAATTTCACTTTCATTAACTAAAAAATTAATATTTACTAAAAAAATGTTGTCTATTTATATATTTTTTTTTTTTTTAAAAACATTAAATTTTTTAAAAGTTTTTTCAAAAAACTAAAAGTTTTTACTTTTCAAACTTTTTATTTATTTATACTCATCATTTTATTTAGTTTTATGTGCAATCTAGTTTGATTTTCTGTTGCTACGAAAGAAACTTATTTCTAATTACGCAGTTGTTTATATAAATTTAACAGTTTTAAACTTACTGTTTGCTAAATAGGTCTTTAAGTCATAAAATAATAAGCTGCTAATGAAAAATTATATACTGTTACAAAACAAAATTAACTTTATAATTAAAAGGTGTACTTTGATTATTGTTATTATGACATTATTAAAAAGGTTTTGTGTATTTCAAGCTATACAAATAAAATAGTTTTAAACATTGTCTCTCTAAAATCTACTAGTAAATACTTTTATTTAAAAAAAACTACTAACCGCTAAAACTATTATAAATATTTCATTACTCTTAGTTTTTCTTTATAATAAAGAATTATTATTTTCTCAAACAACTATTGGAAATTAAGATATTAGAATTCCAGGATGCTTTTATATTATTATCATAAGTATTAAGCAATTAAAACACCGCTTATTTAATTCTTTCTTATGATGCGTTGTTTTCTTGTGTTAATGAGTTACTTTTATTGGTGTAAATACCTAATTATTTTTAAATTAAAGAAATATTTCAAGCCAACCAAGGATATTTAAAACTTTTAAGAATGTAGCTTTTTTAAGGCGATATGGGGATATATTATTACAGTAGTCTTCCCCTTGAGTACGTAATTTTAGCATATCCCAAACTTGCGTACTAAACAGAAAGTGCGTACTTGTTAAATAATATTTGGATGGAGACTTAAATTTTAAACACAAAACTTTCGGTCAAAAATTGCGTAAATAAGAGGAGTTTTACTGTACTATATTAAAGAAAAATGCTTACTTTCATAAATAAGAAAATTACGATTTCGTTTTGGTAGACTTAAACTGTCAATTTAATTCTTGAGACAATGTTGTGTGTAAATCGTTAATGCAGCTAAATAATTTATCGTTTAACGTACTTGAACAATTCTTACAAAATATTATTTACTATAAGTTTAGTTGTTGAAAACACAATTAGAGATCTCTACTTTATAAAAGTAAAAATAATATAGATGTTATATGTTATAGTTTATTGAATGACAAAAAAGTGCTTAAAAATTTTGGTTCTAGTACCTGGTGCAGGAAAAACTTTTCGGTTATCGAGTTGCACACTACGGATACCTTTTATTGTCTCGTCCAGGACAGTATACAATAGTTTATTTAGTAAACTAAATAAGTTTCCCAAATAAACTGTTGACAAATGAAAAATATGAGTACATGACAAGTTTGCACGAGCGTACAAAATTGCCCGAGGGAAGAAAACTATATAAAGAAACTTTTGCACAAGCAGAAAATTTTGCACGGGTTGAATTTTTTTTTTTTCATAATTTTTTTACTAATTTTAATCGTTTTTTTTAATATCACTGATACCCCTAACCTTTACCCTCGGTCGGTAACTCTTTTATTTTTATTAACTTTTTTTTTAATACTTTTTTTATTTTACTATCACTGTTACCCCTAACACTTACCCTCGGTTAGTAACTTTTTTTTTTAATCATTATTTTATCTTTCAGTTTATTTTTACTCTCGTGCAAAATTGTCTTCGTGCAAAAATCCCCTCGTGAAATTTTGTCTCCTTGCAATTTTGACCCCTTTCCAAAAATTATAGATATTGTTTACGTAAAGAGAACTCTGGTCGTGAGTTTGTGAAAAAAATCAGTTTAAAAATAATTCAGAATCGCCACGATAAATTGTTTTATTTAATTTATAATTTTCACCTAAAATACTTTAACTAACTAAAACTCTAGATTACTTTTTAATGGAAGTTACTTATTTAAGTAGTATGTGAAATAAAATTAAAAAAACTTTGAGCACAAGCGCTTCTCTCTTCTCACTTTCTTGACATATTTTCTTTCTTTGTGACGTCATTATATATCGCACAAAAATCAAAGTACAAAAAAGATTTAAAACCAACATTGCCATGTCAGATCCTTCTACAAGGCGAACGGAAATGAAGACGGTTTGACCACATAACTTGATGTGTGAAGCGTGTCTTGCCGAAATTCTTGTTACGCAGAAAGGCACGAAGCACAATCTGATTCGTCCCCTACAGAAGGATCTTATCTGATGTTAGCATCAGTTTTTAATATAAACATGACTGGGTTTTTAAAGCTAGTTTGGATGGGTAGGTATCAGAAATGCACCAAGTCACTTTTGCACCCTTGCATTTTGCTAAACTAAAATGAAACGTGTTATATTAAATTGAACTGTGCAAAAATGACATCTGTGAAAAACTGTCACTAGTAAAAAAGTGACTCCGTTTCATTTTACCTGCTCCAAGTTTAGGCAAAGGAGTAGCGGATTAGTGTCAGATTTACACACGGCGTTAAGTTTGTTCGAATAACTTTAAATCTAAGGAAGTGACTACCTTATTAACTTTTGGTCTATTTGTTAACCCTGTATCAGGGCTGTGCCTAGACTTTTTTCTGTGGGTTTGCGTAATTTTTTTGTATAACAAAAACATCTTTTCTGTGGTAGCTTTTAATAAAACATTTAAAGGAAATAAAAAACTTTCTACCACATAACTGTCTAAAATTTTCTCAGGTACATATAACTATTTAAACTATCAAACAAATAAAAATTCTAGTAAAACATTTTGCAAAATCAAAATAAGTAATCCAGTTCTTTAATTTTTAGTTAAATAATTAAAAAAAAAACTAAGTTCTGTTATTATTGACAATGTGAATGTTTGTCCCTACATTGTGAAGCTAACATGTATAACGACATCTTTTAAACATAAGAGGCTAAAAATGAAGTAATAATAGATTTTAGTAATTAACTTGTCTTAATAACAGAAAAGCATATTCAATGATATGCAACTAAATTACTTAGTCAAACAGTTCATGTTATAATAAATTGGATAAAAATTAAGTTCATCTCAAAAATAAATGTTGTATAAGAAAACAAACTAAAATCAGACGTGAACAATTACTTTACAATGTGAAAAAAAAAAGGTATAAAATCACGGTTTTTCTAATGTTGAAAAAATAAAAACAATATGTGATTTGGTCAAAAGTTTCCTAGTTTAAAATGAAATCCTTGGAGTTGTAACCCATTCAATTTTTTTTAAATAATTTTTGATTAGCTAATTCAGGGGTCGGCAGGCTGGAGGTACTCGGGGGCCAAGTTTTGTTTTTACATATTATTGTTAACTTTAACTTTAAATAATAAAACACTTAAAAGTAAACTAAAACATCTCAATGAAAACTTTAGTATAAAACAACAAAAACTATTTTAAATACAGTTTATGGAATTACACAGCCATAATAGAACTTTCTATACAATGCACAATAAAAATTTCATCAGACGGATTTTCTCCTTTCTAAATTTATCTTTATTTATTTTTAAAATAGAATTGCCTAACTATTTTGCACACGACTCATCTGATTGACTCTAAATTTTCTCCGGCTCGTTTTTTTCTGTGCAAAAGTATCTTCGTGCAATTTTTTTCCTCTCATGCAAGTTTGTACGCTCGTGCAATTTTAACACTTACCCATGTGAGTATCATTTTACGTTAATAATTTTTTCTAAACTAGTTTTGTTTCATATTGAAGTTTATTATAATTCTAATCTAAATTAAGTTTACATCAATACACGTTTATTCTTTAATAAATTTTAGTTTTATTTTTATTAAATTAAAACTTTAGTTTATATTAGTTTTTAAACACATTAACTTAATTTTAATAAAAAAAAGATAAATTTAAAATAAAAGTAATCTACACCAAATAAATTTGAAATGAATTACACTAATAAATGTGTATTGTTAATTTTGTTTATAGTAAATAAAGATTTTATTTTTTATTTAGTTATTTTAAGTTAGTATTGTTTTGTGCAAAATTTACTCTCCGTTCAAAAATTTCACTCGTGCAAAATTAACCCTCCGTACAAAACTGTTACTCGTGCAAAATAGACCCTTGGTACAAAATTGTCTTTGTGCAACTTTGTTATCTCGTGCAATTTCGTGCCCTCGTGCAAATTTGGCTTCGTGCAGTTTTGTGCACTCGTGAAATTTTATTCTCGTGTAATTTAGTCCCCTCGTGCAATTTTGTCTTCGTGAAATTTAGACCCGTTCCCTAATTTCATACTCAAACTATTAAGGGCTTAAATTGCCATTTTGATCCCGATTTTGTGACAGAATTTTTTCTAAGGAGTACATTTATTATTGTACAAAAAAAAAAGCGCTCAAAAATTGGTTCTAGGACCTAGTGTACAAAATAACCTTTCGGTTATCGAGTCATACACCAGGATACAGTTTAAAGTCATGTCCAGAACAAATGTCCAGTACCGTTATTAATTAAGAATAAGATACAATAAATCTAGCATGAATAAATCTTATAACTTTCTACATCTAATTTGTCAATACTATAATATTTAAATATAAGAAGCAAGAAAGCTTGCATTACAACAAAATAAAATAAACACGTATTATAACAATTCTGCTTAAAATTAAACGATCCTGTACAAATAAAATAATAACATTAACAAATTATAAGGAAAAAACTACTT
Source organism: Thalia democratica (assembly GCF_965202585.1). Classification (NCBI taxonomy): domain Eukaryota; kingdom Metazoa; phylum Chordata; class Thaliacea; order Salpida; family Salpidae; genus Thalia; species Thalia democratica. The sequence continues at coordinate 19,135,894 of NC_139173.1, read as the reverse complement.
TTATTTTACACTAAAATTATACAACACTTCTTATGTAAAAATTTATAAAACTTATTTAAACATTATCTGAAATGACTTTAATAAAACACGTGTTAGATAAGACATAACAAATTTTCAAATTAAACTTCAGTTACAAAATAAATTTAGCAGTCTAAATTAAGCTAAATAATAACCAAAATGAGCTTTTTGTATTTGAACATATATCTAAGTTTAAATTATTTATTCAAAACATTTTAGTCGATAAATAATAATTAAACTAAACTTTATATTTTTTAACTGTGAACTACCTTAAAAGTTTTGTAAATTTAAATATAAATTTACATTTATGTTGTAGAGAATTAAATCAAGAATTACGAAACATTCAAATATTTTAAGCCTAGCAGTTTTAAGCCCAACCTATTTTGTGGCAAAGGAAGTTTTTCCAAAGCAGCACCGTTATTAATCAAGCTTTTTTGAATATGCTACATCTTGTACTTTTCTTCATTTATTTTTTGATGCTAGTCTCACAATAATTTAAGTAAAGTAAATAAATGTAAATTCGAATTCTAATTACAACAAAACAACACACAACTCGCACAGTTAAGTTGATAAAAAAAGTTTCAAGCTTGGGGATACCTTTTAAATTTACCGTACCACCTAACAAAAAAACAACGCAACGCCACTAACTGCATATAGTACAAATAAAAGCAGGAACATAGAGAAAAATTTAAGCAATTTAACTAAATTGTCAGTTTTAGTTACAATAATTTATATTTTGATGTAATCGAGTATACTGAAGTCTAGTTTTTGTGTACGGTACAAGAAAATCGTAAGTCACTATATCGCCGTCCCTACAAATCAGTACCTTCAGCATTTAAAGAAAAAACACACAAAATTTTCAATCTCATCACGTTTATTGAGCTATGGAGTTCTACGGTAGTAGCTGCAGCAGCACTTGCACCTTCTCTCGCACCACACCGACGCACCGTTTCTTTCATAATGCCTGTCCTCTATGCACAATATTCCCTTGCTCCAAGGGTTCAATCTGGTCAAAGCTAAGTAAGGCTCGAAATCGCCTTTGTTGTTGTTGTTTGGTTGGCCTAAAATGCAGTATATTTTGTTTACTTGGAGCTTTCTTTTTTATCACTACTTTATTTTTGTTCAACTATCAAAACATCATTAAAAATGCCTCAAGAACGTTTTTGATATTTTTTCCAAAAATAAGTTTTATAGATACAGTATCTTAGTTAAAGATGTGCAAATTAATTTGTTTTATAAAAGTTTGAGTTGTCATGCCTTGGCACCACGGAAATTTTTCGTTCCAGGGGCGGTTGTCGCTTTTGAAGCGCCAGTTTCTTGGGTACAAGTTGCTGTACCAGACGAGGTCGGCGTCTTGAACGTTCAGCCATATCGCCGTCCTCTTCGGTATTCTGTCGTCAAACCATCTGTTTAGAATAAAAAGCATGAAGAAAGTTATGTTTTAGTTAGTGGTGGTTTTTGTCAAATGCGCAAGTGTGTCTATATAAACTAGTTCAGTGTTCTGAAAAAAAAAAAAATTTAATACAGGTAATAAATATGTAAAACTTCAAAATTATCTGATACAAAAAATAATAAGCGTATTTCTGTTAACAAACTTTCGGTTGCGGTTGCTTAGCGACTTGTCCGGGAAAGTCTCTCCTATTTCCGTGCAAAAATTATAACTGTAATCGAACCCGTATATGGTATTCAGTGCTCCCCTTTCGTAAATCTCGTAACAACCGTGATCTATTGTGAAGAATTTTGTTTGTCAACAAAACTGTTAATCAGTAGTTAAGTTTAAGCAGTGTTTTGTATAAGTAAATCTTTGTTCGTGAACAAAGTCTCTGTAACAATTTTCAAGGTATAATCAACAGTTTTCCTGGAGTTTTACATGGAAAACAAAGAGACTCAAAAAAAAAACAAGTATTATTTGCACTCACCCCAGGCGCAAAACGGACCCGTACTACCTCGGCCGAAAAATTCGTCCACTCGATCATAGACGTTGGGGCGCCATCTGCCGTCCGTCCCGCACTCGTAGTGTTTCAATTGCTTGGGCATCATGCAGTATCCGTACCGGCAGTTAATGACGTACCTCGTACCCGGGAGAAACTGACCTTCGTACTTCCATTGTGTGTACCCGTTGGCGTAGCGAGGCCTCAGCGTCGCTGCAGGGTGCGAACACCGGACCGCTGTTTGTTTGAATGTTTGTTTTGACATACTTTTTACATGTTTACAGTGTTTGACAACCACGTATTTGCAGCTTTTATACGTCCACTGTTCACCAAGTTTTTTGCAAAAAAATCTTGATCTATATTTTCGTATTCAAAAATGGTATATGCATAGTTTGTTTATTTCATATAACACAGACACTACTTCACAAGTTTTTTTCGTGCATTAAAACTTTATGCATCAAGCCTTCCTTAAGTAGCGTCTGTTTTATACGATGTACATGTTGTTTACATTGTCTATAAAATAAAGAGCACTTTTAACCTAGTTTAAATACAACAAAATACTATTATAATATGACTTGAATGCAAACAACATATGAAATTTGTTTTTACAACAAAACATTGTAGATTGAACAAAAATCATTGCTTTGGAATTTCAACGTGAAACTAGAGTTCCTCGGAGCACAAATTAACATTGGACATGCAAAAACTTAATCTAAACAAACACTGACTTGTGTAACAGGTGCCGACCGTTCCCTGCCAACGTCCCCGTTTCATGTCGCACCTGGTTCTGTCCTGGTTGCTCGGCAGGAGGCTGTAGCCGCTTTGGCACTTGTAAATGGCCACCATAGAGTCGGTGGCGAAATCGTACTGGTAATTGTAAGTGGCTTTCGATTTATAACTTGCATGTCCGCACGCTGAACAGTTTGTATTTTAGTTGTTAAAATTAAACAAACAAAAATAACATAAGGAAATATAAAATGAAAGTAGGTGAATCTTTAAAAATGTAAACAATTTTCTTCATAAGTTACGTAGGTTTTTTGCTCAAGATACTTCATGTAAGTCCCTACATCTTTATTAACAACTATAGCAGTTTGCAAAACTCGGCTACGGTTTCTGAACAACGTATTAAGATATCTACAAATAATCAAAAAAAAAATTTTAAGCATTTTTGTTTATACAAGTGACAAACCTATGGCGCAACTGGGTTCTTCCTCCCACCCGCTAGGCGTGCAAACGAGCAGACCGTCTGCGACGTTGGAAGCGTACCCGTTGTTGCACTTGAACTCAACCGAGTCGCCTTCAGTGTACTTGTCGCGCAACGCAACAAAGTAAACTCCGTTGGCCAGACTTCGCGGTCTCCGGCAGTCTAAGTAAAAGGAAAAAGTTGGCATAGTTTTAAAGCTATGCGAATGATAAAAGAACGAGTATTTTTAATAATGAAACTCAATGATAGCTTTATTTATGGTGATCTTTGCAAGAGATTAGTTTTCATGCATTTTTACTTTTCTTTTTTATGTCATTTAGTTATTGAGTTCAAAATGTTTAGTTTTTAACAGGAATGATACCTTTTAAACATGTCATTGTATAGTAAAATTATAGTTTGGTTTCTAAAAAGAATCTAAAAATTGTTTTACTGAGTTTGACTTATTGTAAATTTTGTCTATATTAGAACTTACTTTTTATGTTTGTAAAAGTTAAATATTTAAATCAAAAAAAAAGATTTAGCTTACAAAACAAAAATTCATCACTACTAACGAGTCCTTGCACATCGCACGAGAGTCGACGCGGTGTAAGAGTAGCTTCCGTCGGCCAAGCACTTCGTCTCGGTCCGTTCCTTGCGCGCCACCGCGTGGTTGCCCCAACCGCACTCGTACCTCACCATGGTGCCTCTGTCGACCCTGCGGTGATTGTTGACCGGTGTGAAGTCGTGGGTGGCGAGCTCAACTGTTGGTGGCAGCTCGCAAACTGATGAGTTTAATTTAGTCGTTTTTGCTGGTAGTTTTAGTTTAGAAGGATCAAAGTGAACAAATAACTTAAAGGTTAACTGCATAAGTAAAAACAATAAACAAAATATATTGATTAATCAAAACTTTGGTTTAAGTGTGAACTACTTCTACAACTTCATCCTTGGCTTAGATATTTTAAAAATATTTTAGGCATAATTTAATTACTTATCTTTTTTCTCTGTGATTACTATCTGGTAGTTGCTAAAACTCAGATTATTAAAACCTGACAGCAAACTGAGCACTAAAAAATTCAGCCAACTAAATTTACTTTCAAGTCTTCTATTCCATCTATTGTCAGCTAAATTTTGACTGTAACACAAACACAAAAGCTATACTACAGAAAACAAATAGCTACTAGCTTACAGTCAACTATTTTCTAATAAGCCAACCAGGGTGACAAAAGTGAGGTTCCAGCCAACCGTCCTCCCCGCACCTGATCTCGCCTTGGTGCTTGCTCGCTGACAGGCTGTACCGGGGTTCAGCGTCGTGCAGGGTCGAGTCGCATTCGAAGAACAAAACGACGCCCTCAATGTAGTAGTCGGCCAGCGACTCGTTGAAAAATCCGTTCGAAAGCGGGTGGGGCTTCGTGCATGCTGCGACAACAGTGCTTTGTTAAAATTTACTAAAAACAGGGACCGGATACTCATGTAGTTTTGATCGTTTGGTAGGTTTTAATTTTTTGTTTTAGTAATTAGTTGCACTTTTAAATTTTTTAGTTCTTGTTAGTGTTTTAATCATCAACACAGGTCGAACTAAATAAAGTTTCAATATTTCAGTGTTTGTTGTTTTTATTTTTAAAGTAACTACAGTATATTAGCACTCAAATAACTGACCAATCTTACGGCACGTGGCAAGCTGCTCCTTTTGCAGGGTGTAGGTGCGGTCCTGCAGGCAAACCGTCTGCAAGCTCAGCGAATTCGGCCCGTGAGCGAAGTAGCCCTCGTCGCACGCGTACGTGACCGTGGTGTTGGGAAAAGGGCGGTTTCTGTTGTCAGTTTCCAAATGTCTTCCGTTGTGGATTTCAGGCGGTGGCCAGCAGACTGTTCGGTGATTTAAAATAAAATTTTGGTTTAAAATTTGTTAAACTGCGCTGTAACTTGAAAAACAAGCAAATGTGTTAACAACCTTTAGTATGAGATAATCAAAAGCTTTACTTTGAATAATCAGCATTGGTTTTACATAACAACAAATCAAAATGTTTCAAAAGTTAATCTAACTTTATGCGTCATTGAATGTTGTATGTGGACATATATTAAAGTAAATAATAGATTAGATAAATCTAAAACTAACTTTAATAAAAAACTGAAAACATATTCTAACACCTAGTTTGCAAGTTGCGTTTTGAAGCCAGCCGTGGCGGCCGCATTCAATGAAACCGTCGGAGGGAAAAGGTAGAAACCCCGGATCGCAGTGAAACCCGTTGATTATCTGACCCATGCGGTAAAATTCAACCAGAGTTTCGTTGTAAGTTCCGTTTGCTATCGGTAGAGGAGTTTTGCAATCTGAAGAAAATAGTTGAGGCTTTTGAATCGTTTTCAGATTATAGTAATACTAAATTACCAAAGTTAAACAGATACATGAAAAAAAGATAAGTATTTTAAAATGCTTAGAAATTTATTTTTAACTAAAACTATTAAAACTTCAATATTAATTAAGTCCGTATGCTCGGTGTATATACTATATTATATTAATAATCAACTCATATACTGTAAAATAATAATACTCAAACTATTTCAAAAAGTCTATAAATTTTTGTAAGATACAGCTTCAAGACCAATCTAGCATTCAAGCCCTTAAAAGTGAACTTTTAAAAAAAAGTCTTACTTATTTCATAACAAGATGCTAAATGCTTGGAATACTTGGTGTAAGTCCGATCCTCCAGGCATTCGGTCTCAAACTCGTTTGAATTGAGCCCGTAAGAAAAAAATCCCCGGTTGCAAGAATACTTGATTATTGTGCCGATGCTTGGCCAGCTCGGACCCGAGTGGTGCCCGTTCAACATTTTCGGTGGACTTCCACAAACTAAAAATTATAATACTTAGTAAAAAACTGTAAGAACTTTTTAAAAGCTGTTTATCAAAATCGGTCAGGCTTTAATTTAAACTTTTTTTAGAACTAAGACATGATAAGACAATCAAGCTTTAAAAACAAGAAAAAAACTAAAAAACGTACTGAGTGCTCTGAGTTAGGAATGTTTGTATATAAGTACGAGTTAAAGCATTTAAACCAATATAGAAAATCTACCGAAAAAACCTACTTAAAATACTTTAAGTAAAATAGTTTGCTTTTAAATTTATTAAGTGTTTAAATTACTGAATCATTAGATGAAACAAAAACCTTTGATGCAGGACACAGGTTGGCTTTCTAGCGTCGGTTGCACCTTGTTGTCGATGCACTTTCTCACAGGAACTTTAGTTGAAACTTTGAAGCCGTTGATGCACCCTGCGGTCCATTCTCCCCCTTCCACCACTCGATACGGCCCACTCTGATGAGAGTAATACGGCACCGGACAACCTTTGAGAAAGTTTAAATAATGTTCGATTTTTATTAAAAATATGCAATATTTAAAAGTTTCTCTTTATGAGTCGGATAAAAACTTACAATTTAAAAAGTTTGACAACTGCTACCTCAACAACTGTATTGGTTAAAATTTGTCTCCGAAAATAAATCTTAGGAGAACTTATACATTAAAAAATTTAACAATGTTTAAACTCCTTAGACTTGTTCTTCAGCCCTTCTAGATCTAGAAAATGCGGAACTCTGACAACAAAGCCTTAGCTTGAGCCGCGTATGCGGTTTTGCACAGTACTCAGACTCATTCCGGCAGATCCTGTGACAACTATGAATCTGTACCGTAAAAGTCTTGCTACTTCGTTGAGCAACTTTTCGTTGTGGAATGTTAGGTTCCGTTGCGAGGGCAAGATGACTCACGACTTAAACAGCAAACTCAACTGCAAAAAATAAAGGACAGCAACTAAAATGACAACTGTATTCAGAAGCCGAAAAAAGCACATTTTAAAGTATTGCTTGTAAAGATTTGGTAATGACACAAGACATGATAGGCATAATATATAGAAACTCTCAGCTCTGATGAAATATTCTCCTTTTTCTTGTGTATGCCGCTCTTGAAAATAAAAACGTACAGACAATCACTGGCTAGAAGAAACCATCGTTCATTCTTATAAAAATTAAGGGACAAGCTCGTGTTACCATCAATTTGACACAAGTAGTACACGCGTTTAATAGCTACATGAAGCTAGAAATTCTTTTTTGACAGCAAGGAAATGAGCTAACCAGTTTTGTTTGAAACTAGCGCTCATATTCAAGCTACTACCGAAAGGGGCGACGCACTAAATCAGTTTATTAAGAAATATTTTCACTGACAACGCGTTTAACCACAAGCATAGATGGATGACCTGTACAGCGGACGAACCCTTGAAGTTCTCAGAAAAGCTGTCAATGAGATGGCTCCTTTAAAAGCATACCATCCAACATGCTTCACCCTTAATAAGTCAAGTGTTGGAAAAAAGGTTTGGTGACATGCGTGGGGCTAAAATTACCAATAAAACATCAAGCGTTAGGGAAGGGTTACAATAACCGAAAAAGGGAAATCACCTTTCTTTAAATCTATAGTAAATATGGTGCGCATAGTTCATTCTCTAATTAAGAAACTGGTTAAAACCTGGAGACGCAGTGTTGGTTAATGTATTAAGTATAACGATCTGTTTTTGATATGTCTTTCTTTGTACGCGCAAGAACAGCGCATTACTTTGCACGTAACTTTCGTTAACTTTACTAAAGTTTCTAAATTCTCTACTCAACTAAAGTTTAGTAAGTATAAAACGGTTGATGGCCATTTTATCAAAAATTGGATATCATTTAAGTATTTTTAATATTGTAGGGCCTCACATCAACCAGTAGGGCATTTCTAGTTGATTTTAAAACACTTAGGTAAACCAATACTGCATAGTTGCTCCAACTGTTTTCTGAATTTTAATTTTAATACTTTATGTCATGGTTTTAGACTTTCAACTAGTTAATTGAGTTAATCTCAAACAAGAACTGATAGTCGCCTTTTTAATATTTCACATCTGAGAGCAAAGCGAAAGGAAAAACCTCACATCACGAAATCTTCTACTTACTGACGATGCTAAACTCGGATTCTGCCCAAAATCTTCCAAGAATTTTGCGTCAGTTTTCATCAGCATGCTAAGGTTTCAGCTTTACTATCACCCTTTAAAATCTAACTTTTGATTCGGAGAACAGATATTTTGCTAAATATCTAGATCAATGGCTACGACATCAAAAGAGTAAAAATCTTCGTAGACTCATATTTTTATAAAACGTCAATTTGCATGATTTAAGTAGAATTACTTTAGCTTTGGTTAAGGTTAAAGACGTTTTTAAGTTTATGTTTTGTATTTTAAACATTTTTTGAAATCGAAGTCAAATTTGTATTAGCTATGAATAAAACAAGACTTTATAGGTTTTAGAATTGTTAAGAAACGTCATTAAAAACTTATTAAAAAACAAATGTAGTTCATTTTCAGCTGTTGAAAGTAAAAAAAATACAAAAAGTTTATTTTAGTGATAAAATATTTTCACTTAAAAATATAAGGTTCCTAAAACTTTTAAAGGTAATTTAGTTACCTGTTAATACAGCTTGTCAAGGTTTTTGCAATTTATAAACAACTGTATACTAATAATAAATAATACGTTAAAATTCAAAAGCGTAAGTAGTAAATATTAACCTGTCAGGCATTTTGCAGGACTAACAAAGAAGTCGGGTACTAATTTGAAATTTGTACAATTTCTAGAAATGTCTCTCGTTTCAATGTAGTAGCCTGGCTTGCAAGATAATGTTACTTTTTCACCATCAAATATATTATTTTCTGGAATCAGGTAGTTTTCAAACTTCGGAAAATCACAGCCTAAAATAATTGTATATTTATTTGTTATTGTAACGGAACATTATTTACTTGTGTTATTCTATTTTTCAATTGGAAACACCTTATAAACTGGGCAAGCTATAAACAACAACAAATGAGATGCCTTAAGTCAGTGCTTCTGAACCTTTTTCAAGTGGCGGAACCCTTTTCCAAAGTTCAACTTTTCCGCGGAACCTCTAATTTAATTTTACATAAAGTGTATAATATAATATTTCCTGGTAAAAACAAAAGAATTTCAGTGAACGAATTTTTTTAGCAAAACTATATCATTGTTAGAAATCATACCAATTTTAATAGTATTAAGTCGAGTCAAATTCAAAGTGCGCCAGTAGCAATAGGTATTTTATGATTCTATAATAAATAAACGAAAACGAACATGATTAATCACAACGTCATAAAAATCTTTCCTTGCATAATAAAAACAAAATAAGAGCTACAAACAATAACGATATGAACATGAACCTAATCGAATTCACAGATTACTGTAATAAACGGGTAAGATGCCTAACGAAAAATAAGTAAAAAATATTTAGTGCGAAACTTGAACTTGTCTCTTAGCAACAACCATGTCAATGCGCGGCTGGATTTTGGATAGACTGACCCGGAGACAGGCAGATAAGGTTGGAGTCAGCATACAGTTCCTTTGCTTCGTTTTAATGTTTGTTACATGCGAAAAGTCGGACTCTCAAAGATAAGTGGTGGTGAATGGTAAGAGAAATTTTACTGCACGCTTTGCTAAGACGGAGTACTCTGAAATTGCATATATCCAAAAATCTAAAAGCTCCTTCCCTTTGAAACTGAGTTTTAAATTGCTATCTCAGATAGTTGCAGCAATTCGTTTTCTGTATCTGTAGGAATATTCACTTCTTCTGAAGCAATATGACACGTAAAAGGATTCAAATCCATAAATTTCCGATGCGAACAGCTTCAGGAAGATAATGTTGAAACTTTATACACAAAAGATCAAGGTGGTTGTATATTTCGTCAGAGAAGTTGAATTCTATGCATTTTTCATGGGCCACATTAAACCGGTGAAACATCGCAAAATTACCATTGCTAACCTTTTACTTCCAAAAGTTTATTCTATTTTCAAACGCCTCAATCTTGTCTGTCATGACTAAAATGGAATTTTGCTTCCCTTGCATGCTTAAGTTCAAAGCGTTCACTTCTTCGAAAATATCGGTGAGATAAGCTAGCCTGGCCAAAAAAACATCATCTTCAAAGAACTTCACTAATTCTGAGCCTTCATCTTTAAGGAAGGTGAACACCTGCTTCTTTAACTCAACGAGACGAACCAGTGTCCGCCCCTTCGACAGCCATATAGAAATAAGTTATATAGATAAAGATTTTTTATTTAGTTTTATTGTGTAAAAATTTAGAATTTGTTTTGATTGCTCCTACATTGTTGGCTTTAGTGATAATACCAGTATTTTCATGACTTGAATAAATATAGAAATTCAAAAAATTTTCAAAAATTTGCGCAACCAGGACACCTTTTAATAATGAATACCCATTAAAAGTCCTACCGCTAGATACACACTAAGCAGATCAATGACTGCTATAATTATATATGTTTTTACATTTTATGTGTTCCATTTTTTTTGAAGTTTTATGATTTATGTTTTTTTTTCTTTCAAGTTTCTTTTTTAAATTTCGAAAGGCTTTGCGGAACCCCTGAGAGGCGTCCCATTTCAGAAGCACTGCCTTAAGTTATACTACAAGAAATATTTAATTGGTTGCTATAACAACTGTCATCACTCTAAGGAATCACTCACTACTGTGAGCTAAGGCATTGTCAGGGACAGGAGTCTGAGTTCTGAGGAAAGAATTGGAGTGGAGTTGATTTTCATCCACTAGATTCACATTTTCCTGTGTGCTAGTTGAAACTTTATAATACTATTTATAAAATTTTATTGACTTTTTTAAAACCAAGTTACTTAAATTGACATTAGACAAATTTAAGTGTTTTCTTGATTTTTGATAATATTGTTTATAAAATTTTATTGATTTCTTTAAACCTGAGCTTTTTATTGCAATTTTTGTCTAATTTTACCTATTTAATTCATTTTAAGTTTTTTATGTTTTGTTGCAAATTGGTTTACTTTTAAGTTTTTAGTATGTAAATTTATCCCAACTGCTTTGTATTATATATTGTTAAATAGTTTTTGTTAAAGTAAATTTAACTTATGTCACGAGTCAGTCCAAATCCAGAGTGTCTTCCAGACTCTATATTTCAAACTCGGGTTAAGAGTGCTCGCATTCAGAGCCAAAGACCTCTTAGCCATGAGTCAACCATTAAACCCCCTACTCTTCTAAACAAACCCTAGGAAGTTGGCGTACCAACAACCTCTGGTTTCATTAACACTAATTTTTCTCTATTTTAATTCAGTACATGTAAGGCGGTATAACTTTTCTAAATAACTTAGCTGAATTAAAACCGTTAAGTCCAACTTAAAATATCGAAGAAAACACAAAGTACCTAAAAATCGATTTTTCAAATTAAATTCAACATGTCAAAATCAACGCAAAATTTTGGGTTTTCATGCTTTTTTATGAAATCAATTGTTTAATTTAGGTTCTTTAAATTTAAAAAAGGCCATCTTAAAAATCAATAAAACAAATCATAAGTTTAAACATTAAATAGAAAAACAATAAGTGAACTATTTCTAACTTGTATTTCCAGCGTAGCGAAAGAATAAACCAATGGTCGAGCCACTCAAACCAATCATAATCAACATAAGAAGCGTGAGGGTGTTGTAAAATTTTCGTATAAAGAAATTTTTCCTTTTTACTTCTATATTGTTACTTTCAAGGTTCATAGTTTTGTGTGGACTTTTGCCTTTGGATGTGCGACTTTTTCCGTTACTTTTATGACTTTTGCCTATGCTTTTGTGGCTTTTGCTTTTCCCTAAATTTTTATTTATTGTCGGTGTTCGGTCATTTTTATGAACTGGGTTTTTCTTCAAACTTTTCCCTTTGCTCTTGTGAGTTTTTCCATTTTGAGAAGGATGTTTTGCCATAACAGTGATCTAGTTTTGAATAAAAACTTAAAGGACCAACTAATATACACTTTTAAATGAAAATAGTTTTGAAATACAACTTAATCATTACTTTAAAACTATAGTAACTGTTAGTGACGTTGAGTCCGTAATTTGTGAAGTAAAGTTTAAAACCATTTTCACATAATTTTGTTAACTACTAAACAATACTTTTTACTAATATTAAAATATTTAAATTTAATCTAAATTGTATTTAAATTATGACAAAATATTTAAATCATATTTAAATAAACTCTTTACATTTCAGTAAATTGAGCAATCTTTTTTGTTAATACAAATAACTTGTTGTCGTTTTTGTCGTATATTTTAATGTGCTTTTTATTTAATTTAGTTTCAGGCAGGGGCGTCGCGTGGGGTGTTGCACTGCCGCAACTGCACCACCTTGAAATTTTGTAAGAAAAAAAAAAGTATATATAACGTTTTCATTATTTTTTTGAACAAAATCTCTTTTAAAACTCCAATTTTGAAAACGACCATTTTGCCCACTTCACTGCCGCAAACTCTTAGCTGACTGCCGCAAATGAACTCAAAAAAGCATAATTTCTTCAAGAATTACCGCAAAATCAATATCTTGCGGTAAGTAAGTTAAGTTGAAAATTCCCTAAAACAGGACTTAAGTATCATCTACAAGCTATTGTAAACATAAAGTAAAAACAAAGCTAAGCTACTGCAAAGTGCAAAGGATTGAACTTAAGTTTATGTACCCACATGATTTTTTAAATTTAAGAAATCACTTCTATTAAAACGAAACAATAAAAGAACAAAACTTGTTATAAATTACATATTTTGAAAAAGATAGATAAAAAACCTAAATCACCAAAGTCTTAAAAATTTGATTTTTTATTTTAATCTGCAATAAACTCAACTATACCTGATTATTGTTATCATAAAGTTAATAAAATATTTAATTAAATTATATTTAAATGTAAAATTTGAGTTCTGAAAACAAATGTTAAGAAGTTTATTATAAACTTCTAGTTTACTCTTACAGTAAAATAATTTAGATTTATATTAAAAAAAATTGGTATTATTGAAACAGTCACATATTTAAATAAAGTAAATAGCTTTAACTTAGAAACTTTGATTACTTAGAGTAGTTTAACACTTTAGGAAAATTTAGTCTACTTTAATTATATGACTTTTGTTTAATTTTTTCATAAACAAAGCAAAAACTTTAGATAAAATTGTTGAAACATGGTTACCTTGCCTCATAATCAGGATAACTTAGAAATTTAAAAAAAACTCAAGACGACCCAAAATAAATTAAAACAGACCAAATTATAAAAATACTCAGGCTGACTAAAGCAGTTTTAGTTTTTTACTCTGAGAATAACAAGCTTATTTAAAATTTAAAAATAAGTGTTTTACCCTTTGGCCACATGAAAACTAACTAACCAATTTTTTTACTGCTATAATGGTTACATATTTATATTTTATCTTTAAATTTCTTGAAAAGTTAACAGTCTCACCAACTAAACTTAAAAAAGTTGAGCTCCTGAGAAAAATACTGTCATCAAAATGAAAAACAAATTAAATTTAAATAAAGAAAAGATACCTTGAAAGAACTATTGAATTTTAAACCTCCAACAAAAAAACTTTAAATTTAGAAAAATAGTTGATAAAAATCTTAATGTTTGTAAAAAAAAAATGTGCAAAATAGTGAGGGGTTAGGGGGGTATATAGGCTCTTTTTCATGTTGTTCTTATTTAAATTTTTCAGAAGGCTAATAGTTACTCTTTAATAAACTTGAAATTTCAAATTTAACTTTTAGATACAACCAGTCAAAGCCAGAGAGTACAATGATTTATTATACAAGGAGCAAACCAAAACAGCAAAAAAATACAATTTTACTAAAAACCTATATTCTCCATAATTTTTAAAGCAATTTTTATCGAACTTTTTCATCCTAATTTTTATGAAATTTTATACTTTTGTTGAAGAGAAGTTTTAAATTTTCAAGTATAAATATATATTTTAAGACATACAAAAAAAAATTACTTTTGTTATAATTTTTTTTTCTTAGTGTTTTAAATATCTATTTTAGCAAATTGTTTTATTAAAGAAACATCTAAACATTTTGAGTCCAACTTATAAAAAAAAGGTATGATTATAGTGATTTGATTTATTTGTTGTTTGAGTTTAAATTATATTAATAAGGATTCTTTTGTACCTCTGACTGTGAATTACCATATCTCAAAAATTAATATGAATTTTTTATATTGATAAAAGATGACTTGTAGTTAAATTAAAACTGTATAAAATATATTCAGTTAAATAATTTTAAAGTAGATTTTAAGGGCTTAAAAGGGGGGATGGGTTAAAAACTTTTTAAATACTGTTTTAGTTTGTGCCTCCCATAAGGAACCTTCTGTTGCCTTTGACTTTGACCGGCTATATCTAAAGAAATATTTTTTAAATCTGTAAAAAGCATCTTGTAGCTTAGTAAAAACTACATAAAATAAGATCAAATTGTGAAGAAAGTGTTTCATCCTCCCTATGCCCTTAAAAGCAAAGCTTATCTTCAGGTGTAGCAAAAATTTAGTTGTTTTCAAACTTGATAATAAAAATATATTTTCAATAAAAATATCTAAATGTCCTTGAAGTTATTGATTTTGAAATTATTTTAATCTTTTTTTAGCTATATTTAGGATTGCCACACACTCTGGGTATTCAGTGAAAATTAATGATTTTTCAAATTCTAAAAAATCTCAGGGAAACTCAGGGTATTTTGATTTTTTCTTAAAAACACAGGGTGACCCAGGGCGACTCAAGGTCACTCAGGACAGTTTTTTGACTCAAAGAGTGGCAACCTTGCTTTTTATTTTTTAATATTGAAATTGTTTATTAGTTTACTCTGTATAGTTAAAACAATTTTTTGTTGAACAAGGTAATTGCTATTTTTATAGATTTTATAACTAGGAAAATGCAGAAAAACACTAGTCAAGTAAATTGGACAGTTTCTAAGCTTAAATCATGCCAGTTATCAAAGTTAACAGAGGCTGAAAAGCTTATATTGAAACAGAGTAGACCAACCCCAAACAGCATTTGGAAACATTTCAAGCTGCAGTCAACATTATAAGAAATTCAAGTAGTACAGAGAATGTTAAAAAAAAGGCCTTCTTCTTCAGCAAAAGAAGTCTGTGATAGTGTCAGCTTCAACATAACTGAAAGGTTCAAGTTTTCAGGCCATTTAAGAATTTTGCAGTTGTTTCTGGCAAAATATTTTACTGTTTATAAATCTTATTTTCCTTTAAAGCTAATAGAAACAGTGAAGAAGTGTTATCCTGTTGTTGAATATAAACAGTTAGAAAGAGAACTGAAAACATTTTATTCACGTAAAGAAATGCATCAGGATGGTTTAGTAAAAATACTGTTATATTTTGAAGAACATTACCTGACTAAAATATTTAACGAAACTGCAAAGCTTCTTAGGTTTTGATAACTAGTCCCATGGCTAGTTTAGAAGCTGAAAGAACATTTTCATCTTTGAAAAGGATCAAAACATTTTTGAGAAACACCATGGGTCAGTCAAGGTTAAATTCTTTAAGTGTTATTTCGATTGGTAGGGACTTACTTAAAAACTTTACTAGTTTCAAGGAAGAGGTGATGGATTTATTTATCAACCAAAAGGAGAGAAGAATGAATTTTAGTTACAAAGGTGAAAAGTAAGAGTTTAAGTATTTATGTTTGCAAAGTTAAAACTTTAGATTCATTTTTTTAGGTAGACATTCAGTAGTAACCATTTTTTGTACCATGCAAGTTTAGTTTTTCTTTAAAAAATTGTAAATTGTACATAAAATTTTCTTTGTTTGTAGACTTTTTAATTTATTTGCCAAGCTTCATTATGCATTCCTTTTTTTGTTTAGTTAAAAATAAGTAAGAATATTATTTTTAGTTTGGTATTTTATCCTATATTTTTCAAGTAAAGTTGAAGCTAAAATGAAATATTATTATACTTGCTGTGTTTTCTATTAAAATATAAGTTTGTTATATCTAAACTGTAAGCTACTTTAAGTTTTAACTTTAGAGCCTTTGTAAAACTTAATGTTTTTTAGTTTGCTTGTTTTACTTTTGAGTTTTTTACTTTGTCAATTTTTTTTTTATATCTTAATTGTATTTTAAATTTCTTTACTGAGTAATGTAAGTTATTCTTTAAAAAATTTTAATTTGTACATAACATTTTATTTGTTTGTAGACTTTTTAATTTACTTGCCAAGTATAATTAAATTTTTATTTAAATTAAATGTTAGTAGAATAATTATAAATAGTTTGATGTTTAATTAATCTAAAATTTTTTAACTAAAGTTGAGGCTAAAAGAAATATTATTGCATTTGCTGTATTTTCTTATTATAATATTAGTCTGTTTAATCTAAATTGTAAGTTAGAGACTTCGTAAAATTTGATATTTATGAGCTTGCTTATTTTACTTTTGTGTTTTCAACTTAGTAGTCAAGCTGTTTTTTTTTTCAAACATCAAAAATCTTAATTAGTTATAAGTTGATACTCGTTTACTTTCTTCAATATTCAGCAGTAAATAAGCAATTATTTTCTACTTGATAAAATAAATTTTACTTAAAATAAACTTGGAGTTTGTACAAAAACTTCTTTTTTTTTTGTTTGTAGACTTTTTAATTTTCTTGCCAAGTCTAATAAGACATTTATTATTTTGTTAAGTTAAATAATAGTAAAATAACCATTCTTAGTATGATGTTTAATCAAATAATTTTAAAATAAAGTTGAGGCAAAAAAAGAACTAATAAAGTTGGTGTATTTTTTAATATAATAAAAATTTGTTTTGTTTAAATTTTATACTGTTAGTTTAAACTTTCAAGCCTTCTTAAAAATTAATATTCATAAGTAAGCTAACATTTTTTGAGTCTTTTAAATTACTTAATTTGTTTTTTTATATTCCTATATTTACTTTAATTTTCAAAGTATTTACCTTTTTTTAAAGTTATTATCTTAAATAATTTTTTTTTCGAAAAAAATGAATGTTTTTTTTTTTTTTTTAATTTCTGAAATCACATTAGCAATTAAATGTAATTGTTATAGAAAAAAGTCTTTATTTAAGATAAAAAAGAGTTTTAAAGTAGGGGATTTTTTTTTTAATTCTGCACCACCTAAAAAAAATACCACGCGACGCCACTGGTTTCAGGTAAAAATTTATACAATTTTAAATGTTTTTGTTTTCGCAATTTTGTCTTATAAATTACTTCAAGTTAGTACAGTACAACTCAATTCTATTTTTACTAAAAATATATAACAGAATGCATTTCATTTTGTTTAAATTTATTTAAGTACTTTCAAATAGGACTCGTCAGAAATTGTTTCCTACTGGATTGCAAAGAATACAAATTGAAATAAAATTATACTGCAATTTAAAGTTTTAAGATATAAAATGACGTAATAATCAAAAGTTTAAAATTAAATAAGTTCTAATGCTAAACAAATTTGGTATACTAATTAAACTCGGTAGAATTAAAACAATCTAAATAAAGAAGCGATAAAAATTTTAAATTAAAACTATGCTTAAAAATAAAGTTTAACAAGAAACTAATTACTTTAAAATTACTAATATAAGGATTTAAAAAGTCTAGTTTGGTAAACGAACTTTTTCTGCTTACATAAACTGGGCCTTAAAGATTGAATACATAAGGCTTCCAGAATATGCAATTGAAAAGAGTTCTCCGCTCTCACTAAGACTGAAAAATTGTCCTTTTTATAATTTTTAACACACTCAGGATTGTCCAACAAATGTTGCCCAATCGCCGAGAAGTATTTTTTAGTTGGTTTCTCAGAACGGCCATCAAACCACTTTTTCAAGACTTTCGGAACATGTTGATCGATTCTTACATGGAACCTTTGAGATGTTTTTCCCACGTAGTCACTACCACAGTGACAACTAAATTTATAGATGATGTTACTTTTTTCATGGGTGGGAGAAACATCTTTGTAAATTCCATTTAGAGGTCGATCAGTATACAAAACTGTTCTTAAATGAACAGAGCTGAAAACTTGGCTTATTTCCTCTGAAATTTTCTTAGAAAACTTCTCAGAAATATTTCCAAGGTAAGGAAGTTTTAAGTATACTGGACACTTCTGAGGGCCAATCATTTTTAAAGCTGTTGAACTTCTAGCTCTTGTTATAACTTTTGAAACTAAGTTACCTGGATAATCAAGCGAAAGGAAAGTGTTTTGAAGTGTTTTCAACTCTCCTTCAAGAAAGCAAGGAGAACAAAGTCTGGTGAAACGCTTCACCATACCCGTTAAAACTCCTAACTTCTGTTTGACTGGACCAAAAGATGCCCACGGAACATGTAATGCTTCTGAATTTAATTTACGATGAATTTTAGTTAAAAGTTCCCCCTCAACTGATCGTTGGACACAAACATCTAAAAAGTTTAACGAATTGTTGTGTTCTTCTTCTTTTGTAAAACTAAGATTTTTGTGAAGATTATTAAGATCATTAAGAAAACTGGAGCTCTCTTGTTTATTTTTAAACATAACAAAAGTGTCATCTACGTATTGAAGATACATGAGAGGACTTTTACAGTTCAAAAATAACTTACTTTCTAGGTAACCAACAAAAATATTAGCCAAAATAGGACCTAAAGGTGAACCCATTGCAACCCCATCTATTTGTTTATACATTTTACCATCAAAACTAAACTCAACACCTAGCACAGCCATGTGTAACATTTCTTTGCACACAAATTCCGGCATCTGAGGTTGTTTTAAATCGGAATGATACAATACCTTTAAGCAAATTTCAATAACCTCCACTACTGGAATATTAGTGAACAAGCTTTTGATATCATATGAAATCATATAGCTACTTTTGACTTCGGAACGAGGAATTAGACTAATTTTTTCTATAAATTGGAAAGAATCTTTAAGAGAGTAATTTGAAAATTTGTGTAAAACTGGTGCAAGTGTTTTTACTAAGAATTTTGCCAAATCATTTTGTGGCGAACCTATCATTGATAAAATTGGCCTTAAAGGGCAATCATTTTTATGAACTTTAGGAAGACCATACAGTTTCGTACGTTGTGAGTTATAACAAGAGCTAGAAGTTCAACAGCTTTAAAAATGATTGGCCCTCAGAAGTGTCCAGTATACTTAAAACTTCCTTACCTTGGAAATATTTCTGAGAGGTTTTCTAAGAAAATTTCAGAGGAAATAAGCCAAGTTTTCAGCTCTGTTCATTTAAGAACAGTTTTGTATACTGATCGACCTCTAAATGGAATTTACAAAGATGTTTCTCCCACCCATGAAAAAAGTAACATCATCTATAAATTTAGTTGTCACTGTGGTAGTGACTACGTGGGAAAAACATCTCAAAGGTTCCATGTAAGAATCGATCAACATGTTCCGAAAGTCTTGAAAAAGTGGTTTGATGGCCGTTCTGAGAAACCAACTAAAAAATACTTCTCGGCGATTGGGCAACATTTGTTGGACAATCCTGAGTGTGTTAAAAATTATAAAAAGAACAATTTTTCAGTCTTAGTGAGAGCGGAGAACTCTTTTCAATTGCATATTCTGGAAGCCTTATGTATTCAATCTTTAAGGCCCAGTTTATGTAAGCAGAAAAAGTTCGTTTACCAAACTAGACTTTTTAAATCCTTATATTAGTAATTTTAAAGTAATTAGTTTCTTGTTAAACTTTATTTTAAAGCATAGTTTTAATTTAAAATTTTTATCACTTCTTTATTTAGATTGTTTTAATTCTACCGAGTTTTATTAGTATACCAAATTTGTTTAGCATTAGAACTTATTTAATTTTAAACTTTTG
Organism: Thalia democratica; assembly: GCF_965202585.1. Classification (NCBI taxonomy): domain Eukaryota; kingdom Metazoa; phylum Chordata; class Thaliacea; order Salpida; family Salpidae; genus Thalia; species Thalia democratica. The sequence goes on along the minus strand of NC_139173.1, from coordinate 19,116,138 downwards.
ATTATTACGTCATTTTATATCTTAAAACTTTAAACTGCAGTATAATTTTATTTCATTTTGTATTCTTTGCAATCCAGTAGGAAACAATTTCTGACGAGTCCTATTTGAAAGTACTTAAATAAATTTAAACAAAATTAAATGCATTCTGTTATATATTTTTAGTAAGTTATGCACCGGAAAAAAGCAATTCTATTTTTCAAACTTTTTCTAAACAGACTTTTATACTTTATGACGTAACTATTTTTAGCTAGGCTTTTCAAATTCATTGTTTATAACTAAAATTACTTTATAATATTAATAGTTTGTAGCAATATTATTCTGAAGAGAGCTAAAGGAAATTAATTAATAAATTTTTTTCGAAAATTAGTGATTTATGTTTAAACTTTTTAATTAAAACCAGTACCAAAACCAAACTATACAAATAACTATATTTTATTATTATTCAAAAATATAACAGTTATTAATCTAAACTAGATCAGAGGTCGAAAGGATTTTATATATCGTGGGCTAAATTTTCTACAAAAAAATGTTTGTGTGCCGCACTATTTGGAAAATGTTTTTCGAGGGCTGCATTTATTGAAAATAATTGTGGTAATCAAAAGAAATTATTGCATTAACCAGGGGCGTCGCGTGGGGTGTTGCACTGCCGCAATTGCACCACCTTAAAATTTTGTAAGAAAAAATTAAGTATCTATAACGTTTTCGTTATTTTTTTGAAGAAAATCTCTTATAAAACTTCTATATAGAAAACGACCATTTTGCTCACTTCACTGCCGCAAATGAACTCAAAACAGCAAAATTTCTTCAAGAATTACCGCAAAATCAATATCTTGCTTGAAAATTCCCTGAAACAGTACAACAGTACAACAGATAAACAGTTAAGTATCATCCCACAAGTTATTATAAACAAAAAATGAAAACAAAGCTAACTAGAGCACAGGCGATTCGAGCAGAAGCAACTTAAACAAAAGCATCTCAGGAGAGGCAACTCGAGCAGAAGCAGCTCGAGAAGAAGCAACTCGAGAAGAGGCAACTCGAGAAGAAGCAACTCGAGAAGAGGCAACTCGAGAAGAGGCAACTCGAGAAGAAGCAACTCGAGAAGAGGCAACTCGAAAAGAGGCAACTCGAGAAGAAGCAACTCGAGAAGAGGCAACTCGAGAAGAGGCAACTCAAGCAGAAGCAACTCGAGCAGAGGAATTCGAGCAGAAGCAACTCTAGCAGAGGCAACTCGAGCAGGGACAACTTAAGTAGGGGCAAATCGATCACCTTAAACTCGGATTTTTTTTTCTGCACCACCTAAGAAAAATACTACGCGACGCCACTGGCATTAACACACATTGTTAGTAACAAAGCACTAGTATAATAAGTTATGAAAGTAAGAACCTTGTTTTAAGTTTTTACTACAAAATTGTATTTTTAGTTTTAAAAAGGTATGATTTTAGCTAGAAAAAATACATCGTGTGCCGCAGAAAAGTGCTTCGAGAACCCCAGTTTGCCGACCCCTGGGCTAGACTAAACCAATTTTACAAGGACATGTGTTATACTAATGTGATCAGCGCGGGTGCACGACTATTCAAATTCAGACAATTCAAATTTCGAAAATTCAAATTCTTAAATAAAAATTGATTTGGCCATAACTAAAAAAGTAATGTATATTTGTACAATATAAAAAATAAATATGTAGGTCCTATGAATATCTACAAGCCATTTTTTTCTTTTTGCAAAACATGAAATATTTTTTAAGATATGGCTTAAATAAAGTAAAAAACATAGTTGGTTTTAGAAAATTTAAAATATCTTTAAAAATGTTTAAGATTTTGCAAAATAGAAAAAGTAGCTTGTAGATTTTAATAAGATCTACGTATGTTTTTTTTTTTTTTTTTTTCAAGTTTATATTACTATTTAAGATATAGTCTTTTAAATGTTTTTTTAAGAATTTGAATTGTCGGAATTTGAGTTGTCCGAATTTGAATTGTCATGTAACCGATCAGCGAACTTGAAAAACATCAGAAAATTAGTATCAGATAGTATGGTCTCAGAGAACCCTCAGACCAAATTAACTCGTTGGACTTTTGGTTTGCGATAAGAAAAAATTTATATACTAATTTCATAAAGGAAGATTACTGTATAATTTGTTTTTATATACTAATTTCAGCAATAAAATTTATTGTTTTCTAATGTAACTTTGTAAAGATTACAGAGACTGCACGATAAAAAACTGACTTATACTTTTAAGTATAGTTAGGAATGAAACATATTTTTAGTATTTTTAGTCAACAAATGCCAGTGAAAATCATAAGAGATTTACGAAGTGAAGACTAGATAATATTTTTGAATAGTGCTAAAATTTAGTTAACTGTATTTGGTTTTCAAAACTTGCTTTAAATTTTAGTATAAAATTGATGTTATATATTTTAAAACAAATTAGTGTATTAACTTTTATGTAAAACAATTTGAAATTTTTCTCTGGTAAATGGCAGTGCATATCAAGTTTTAAAGTTCAAATAATCTGATTAAAAATTTTTACAAATACTAAAAGCTAAAAGTAAAAGTTGATTTTGTAACAAATGTCATAAAGCCATAATGTATTACACTTTAAAACTGACAAGGAAACATACAGCCTAACATAACATGCTCTTAATTCATTAATAAATGAAAAAGTCAAAACTTAATAAATATTTACAAGTTTTATACCATATTTTGAAGATTAGTATCAACAGAATTCAAATTATTACAAAACTATGTATTTAGAAACTCATTTACTCATTTTTAAACACATTTGATTGAAAACAAAAGTAATTTTGAAAGGTGTGCACCAAATAGTACACTAAGAGTTGTTGAATAAAAATTATTAATAAAGTAGTATGTACTATTAAAACTACTTAAACTCTAAAATTAAAAAAAAAACAAAAAGCACAGTTTTTCATTTTTTTTAGTGGAGCTGGTCGTAAAATTGTTATTTTTATTGTTACAAAAGGATTTTTTCCCATAATACAAGGAACGTAGCAATAAACTTTGATAATATGTTTAAAAGAAAAATATATTTTAAATATAATCAAAACATTAGTTTATACGTTTCTTTGAGAAAGTTATTATAAAAATTATTATCTCTTAGTTTGATTAAAATTGAACTTCACATTGGTAAGGTTTCAGGCACTTTTGCTCGCTTGACTGTAAGAATTTGGGATAACTAAAAGTTAAACATTCTCATAAAGGCTAATGTTTATCGTTCCCGTGTATGCAGTACTCTGCCATACGGTAGAGAAACATTGACGTTGTCCAGCGTGCAGGAATACAAAATGAACACTTTCACCTATGATGCCTTCATCGTATTCTTAGAATTGCATGGCAACAAAAGGTCAACAACGAGAAAGTGTATATTAAGGGGATGATTTGATAAACTTAATATTGTAATATTTATACTACACTACTGAGTATGGCAATAGTTGTATAATGCAACTTAAACTGATATTTGGTATTACAGACTAGTAACTAGATAATTTAAATTATAATATAATATTATATATAATTTGATATTATAAGTTATGTAACAAAATTTAAATAACGCCAAAGTCTTTTAAAAGTAAGTATACTAAATAACTTGTTAAATATTTGAAACTCGAAAACTAAGAAAATTAGTTTCGGTCTTGATAAGAGAAGCAAATTTTAACTTAAATAAAGTATTTACTTTACAGTTAAGTCTTAACGTATATATAGATACGCTAATACTTAAAACTACTTTATATCTGTAAAACACACAAAACTACACTAACTCTATTTCAAAAACGATTGGATATTTCTGGAATTAGTTTAGTTGACTACTCGAGGGACTTAAAATAGGAAACGTTTTGGGGCAAATTCCTCAAGATTTAGGATGGACAAAGTGCTGGTGTCAGGCAAAGGGTTCACTGCCCAATTTTTAGAGCTTTTTGACTAAGCTTTTAACTTGTAACTTCGTAACTTTTTATTATATAAAACAACCAAAAACATTGTTTCTTGTAACCTTGTAACTTTTTTATTTTGTTATTATAAAAAAAAACGTTATTTATTTGTAACTTTGTAACTTTTTAAGAAATCGTGTCAGGGGCTGACTAACTTTAATTCGTAGAGTTCGAAAGCCCCCTGCATTAAGCAAAACTAAGGTTATGTGCAGACGTGATTGTAGAGAATTGGCTTTTCTCTCGGCAAAAGTAAATCCCATTTTTGCGGAAACTTTCTTTAAATTAATCGTGTATTTATGGAAAAATTTCCAAAGGTGGAAATGTGTCATATATTTTAAAAAGGCGGCAAAAATGTCACACTTAAAAGATAATATTATTTTTATACTATATTAAAAGCTAGGGGAGACTGTCCTTACACTGTCTTCCTTATCAGTTTTTTTTTATTTCTTTGCAAATTTCTGCATGCCACTATAGGTTCTGGAGAGATTAACCCCATATGTATAGAAAAATAAAGACATTTTGAGTAATCACATTGAATATCCAATTGTTGTTCTGATAAATGGTATAACACAAAAAAAACTTAAATCATTATAATACACGAAAAAAAAAAACAAAAAAAAAAATTATAACTAGACCTAAATTTATAGATTAGCTATAATATTTATAAAACATGCCAAATGATGTACTATTTTATAGATTTTATCTTATTTGTTAACTTTGTATATTGAATAGAGACGTGCAAATTAAATATTTTATTTACAACCATGTTTCGGTGACAAAAAATGTTTAATTTGCAAAAAATCTTTATTTAAATAAGCTATTTACATTTCAGTAAATTGAGCAGTCTTTTTTAGTTAAGACAAATAACTCTATAAATTTGTATATTAAAGTTAACTTTCGTTTAACTAAATCTTTTATTTTAAGAAAATGTTAGTTGTTTAAAATTAGTATTTTATGATAAAGATTTAATAATTAAAGATTATTTTACATCTTTAGTTTTTTTAGTTTGCAAACAACGAATTTTTATATAGTTTTTGCATTATTTGTTAATTTTTATGTAATGAAAGCTAAGTCTGACTAAACTTAACTTTTTAGTTTTACTGAAGTTTTTGAAAATATAAACGTACTTTATACAAAATCATCACTATTTTTACAAGTATTTTTTATTGTTAAATATTAATACCTGTAGGAAATTTAAGAAGTTAGATTTTAATTCTGATAAATCTTATATACTTTGTTATTTATAAACTGATATAGCTGTTTTAGATAAGTATTTTTTAAGTAGACTTTAACATCCTCGTTTTTTCAATTACTTGCTTTTTTTTTTTGTTTTTTATTACTACTTAGTCAAGTCTTAATACTAAGTTAGTAAATTCAAAGTTTTGCAAATACAGAAACTTATATAAACAAATACTTTAAAAAAAGTAGCTATAGTTGTGTGAGATTGGCATATAGGAGGTCATCAGTCGTAATAAACAAATCTAAAAAAAGTTTTTGAACAAAATAAAAGGAAGTTATGTAAAAATATTAAATAAAACAAAATTAAAAACAAAGTATTGAACTTATGGTTTAACAACAAAAAATAAAACTTACTGATGTTAAACTTAAGTAAATGTTTAATATTTAGATAACATTTTTAAGAATTTTATCGGTACTATAGACTAAAATGAAAATATTTAATAAGTTTAAAAAGTAATAAACAGGACTCATAACTCATAAACAGAAATAGTTAGTTGCCAAAAATAGAAATATAGTAATAAACACAAAGTTTGCAATTGATAAGGTTTTACATAGACTGTCAAAAATTAAAGATCAAAACTTTTAAACTTAGCTTTATAACGTACTTATCTTTTTGTTTAAGTTAGTATACAAATTGAGTTAATAGGTTTTTGCTATTTAGAAAATTTTGCTAAATTGTCTTATTGGATAAGGTTTATGTAATCAAAAGTTTTAATTTGGGATCGTATTTTAATGTAAATATTTTTTAAAGGCGAAAAAAACTCCTTATAATTACAAATAACTTAACTTACTAATTAACGGGTGCTAGTTTAAGTTTTAAAGCAGATTTTCTGAAAATGTGGACAGATTGCAAACAGCTCGTATCTCTTATTTGAGTTGATTTTTTTGTTAGCAGTGGCTATCTCCCTTTTTATAAAATAAAAGTCTTGCAGATGCTGTATATGCTTTTAATTTCCCCGATGTGGTGGAGGATGCTCCATTTTATGTCGTAAATGATTTTGCTGTGTTTCAAATGCCAAATATATTTTGCTAGTTCGGTCCCGTTGTCTATATAACTTTTGAAACTGTTATTGTGACTGTACCATCTACTTTGAAAAGTGTTTTCGGTTTAACCTATATAATATTTTATTTCCTTTGCAGATGTTATCGTAGCTTTGTAAATTAAATTTTTTATTAAACAATTGTTATCCAGAGGGCATCGATTCTTTGATCGGCAGTTTCAGGATGGGATATTAGTGGTGTTGTTTTGTTCTTCGGTTTTGTTGGTTTTATTTAAAGTTTTTTTGTTATTTTTTTTTGTATTATTACCTTAATATTGCTCATACAACTGTAAGACAGTTTACAGCTTATTTGTTTAATATTTTGTTTAGTATTTCGTTTTGTTTACAGTGTTTATTAGTAATTTCGAAAAATGCTTTGCTGATATTAGTTTTTACAGATTGGCAGAAAGGGGGATTAAAGTAAATGGTTTTACTTGGTCGGTAAGGAAGTAAACTAGATTTTCAGCTCTGTTCGTTTAAGAACAATATTTTATACTGATCGACCTATAAGTGGAATTTACAAAAATGTTTCTCCTACCGAAGAAAAAAGTAACATCACATATAGATTTAGTTGTCACTTAGTAGTGACTACGTGGGAAAAACATCTCAAAAGTTTCACGTAAGAATTGATCAGCATGCTCCGTATATCTTGAAAAGCTGGTTTGATAGTCGCTCGGAGAAATTTGCAAAAAATACTTCTCTACGACTGGACAACAGTTGTTGAACAATCATCATGAGTACGGAAAAAGTTATAAAGAAGAGAGCTTTTTAGTTTTAGTAAGGGCGGAGAAATCTTTTCATCTACATATTCTAGAAGCCTTATAAATTCAATCTTTAAGGCCTTGATATGTAAGTAGAAAAAGATCGTATACCAAAATAGACTTTTTAAAGTCTATACTAAGTAACTGATTTCTCAAACATTTTTAAAAAATATTGTTTTATTTTAATATTTTATCGTTGTTTTGTTTTAGTTTGATCTTTATCAACAAGTTTTATTAGTACAGAAATGTTTTTTAGTATTAGCATTAAGTTAATTTTTACACTTGAGTATTACGTCATTTTATATTTTAAACTACCGTATAATTTTAATTCAGTTTATTTTAGTAAGATACAGTTTTTGACAAGACCGACTTCGAAAGCACTCAAGTAAATTTAAGAAAAAAAGAAATGTGTTTTGTAATGTTTTTTATACAAAATATTAGAGAAAAAGAGCAAAAATAATAAGTAGTATATATAAAATATACACACCAAATATACCTAATAATTAAAACGGTGGTAACTTTCCCGTTTCATTTTGCTTAAATTTGTTTTTTACACAAATAAAAACTAGAACTTATTTAATAAAAGCGTTTGCTTAATTTAACTATTTATTATTAATACTAAAAAAATTATTCACATTTTTCAGCAAAATAGTAGTTTTTAATTCAAAACTTTCAACAACTAGTTTTAACCAAACTTTTTAAATTTTGTTTTATTTTTCTTATTCATTTAATTATGATTTTTTTTTAATCAAAGAACTAATTATCTAAAAAATATAATTGTTGATTAATTAACTAGAATACAAAATAGTTTATGACAACTTACTTACACTTTTAGTATATTTTATTTTAGTTTCTTAATAAATTAAATATTTTAATTTTTGTCCCTGGTGTGGATTATTTAAAAACAAATTTATTATACCTTTTATTTTTTTGCTAGTTTTTAACATAAAGTTTTACTATTTAAGTTTTTAAATCTTTGATATGAGTCTATTATAAAGTTTTAGTTTTCATTTTTTTTTTGTTACAGTTTAAGTAGAAAGATTTAATCGGTTTGCATGCAAAAGTGACGCCGTGCACAATCGACCCTGTGTGTAAAATTAACCCTCCGTGCAAAAGTGACCCGTACTCATTTGAAGGGCTACCTAAACTATTTATCTACCTCAAGTATGTCAAGAGTGAATATTGATACCCATAATCTTAATCCACCTTTTTAATATTCTAGTTACTTTAAGTTTTCACAATTATGTAACGTACTGGAAAAAATTAAACTAATTGTAGCAGTTTAAATGTTTACACGATATAATTTAACAATAACTGTTCTTTTGCAGAAATTGCATTGAATATAGCTTTTAAATATCAACTATTTTTTTTGATTTGTGTAAAATTTTTTTTATTTCAAAAACATTTTATTAAAAACTACATTTAATTTTCTTATATTATTTAGGATTAAAATATAATTTCTGAATAAGAAATTTTTAATTATCTTATATTTAATGTTATTGTATTTTTTCTTTACTAAATTGACACTTGACTAATGTTTGTTTATTATTGTACTGTAATTTTTAAATAAAGAAACTTAATATCCTAAGTTTAAACCATTTCCTAAGATCTAAAACTCATTTTATATACAAAATACAAGCTTAATAAAAATAAACGTGAAGTTTTCATTTTCTTCAAATTAGCAAAAACCCAGACCTAAGTTATACATGCCTTTATCATGTGTAGAATTATTACATAAATTACAACTTTTTCAGTATTATTTGAAGTTTAACAGGAGCTAAATAGTGTTAGAATTTTTTATAACTTTAACCTAAATAGGTCCTAATAGCATTACTAGGTATGCCATGTTTTTAAAGCAAAAAACTAAAGTGAGTTCAGATAATAAAATGTAATTGATTAATTGTATGTATAGTTTCAACTTAAAACTGAAATTTTGAGTGACAATTGAGTTTTAAAATTATAAAAAAGCAAGAAGGTGCTTTAAAAAATATCAAAATACATACTTAAATTTAAAATAAAATCTAATCTGAGTTTTTTACATTCTACAACTTAAAATAAGCCCGAGTTAGCTCTAGTACAATCTAAGTAGTTAAATCTGTACATCACTATATTTAAATTATTTGGTAGTAAATTTGAGATATAAAGTAATACCAACTAAGAAAACAACAAAAACTAGTCATTTATTGAAATTAAAAACATGCTAAAAAAGGTAAATCTTTAAAATTTATAATTTGAATGTAATAGTCAAGTTAACACTAAATTCAAACAAATACATAATTATATTTAAAAAATATATATTTAAAATCGTTAAAAACAGGTTATTAACAATAGCCTATAGTGGATCCGTCTCAATATACTTTCAAAAAGTTATTTTTTAAGAGAATACTAAACACTAGTCGAAATACAACTAACAGAGATCATGCTCCACAGAAGCAAAGCAAAATCTTAAACTCGAGCTTTCAAATCCAATTTATACAAAAAACTAAACTACAAACAGTCAACAAGCAACTAGTTCAAATGTGGTAAAAATAAAAACTTCAAATTCATCTTTCCTCCTCAGACACTTCTTCCTCGCTCTCATCTGACGATTCAAGCTCGTCTCTGTTTCTTTTCTCTTCCATCAATTTTCTCCACTCACTCACTTTTATCTTTTTCGGTATGGAATCTGCAAGTAACAATTTATTAAATTTTAACTTAACTTTAGTTGTTAGGGAGGTGAATCAACTTTTTCACAATTTAGTCTTATTTTATCGAGTTTAACTAATCCACACGTTTCTACTTACATATTTTTATAACTCAAAATATTTAAGATATAGCCGGTCAAAGTCAGAGACTACAACAGGTTCCTTATGGGAGGCGCAAACTAAAACGGCAAATAATTAGAAATCACTAAAAATCTATCCTTCCTACTTTTTTTGAGATAGCTACCTCAAACTTTTAGGAAATGTTCCTTGCAATATTTAGAAAATGCTGTTGGAACAAAACTTAAAAAAAAAAAAAAATTTAAAGAACTTTTTTTTTTGTTTTATAAAGTTTTTATTTTCTAACTTATTTAAATTTTTTCCGACAGAACTTTCTAAATACTGCAAGGAACATTTCCTGAAAGTTTGAGGTATATATCTCAAAAAACGTAAAAGATAGATTTTTAGTGAAACAGTGTTTTTTTTAGTGAAACATTTTAGTTTGCGACTCCCATAAGGAACCTATTGTTGCCTCCGACTTTGACCTGTTATATCTCAAAAACATTTTTAACTTTTAAAATCTGTAAAAATTACTTTGTAGCTTAACTAAAACTCTATAAAATAGACCAAATTGTGAAAAAAGCAATTAAACTACATTGAGAAGCGCAAAAATAAATTGACTTGTACGTTTTTTATCCAAAAGTAATAAGTTTCAATGTTTTCTAGTGTATTTATATGTTATTTTGTAGATATGCATTTGTTTAGAGTTTTACAATGTAAAGTGAACTATGTAATTGAAAGTTTGATTAAGTTATTCAAAAAATAGTTTGACATCAAAAAAAGGATCCAGTTCTACAAACTATGATATTTAAACAAGAAATCTATTTTAGACAGGCTAAAACCAACAACAAAAAATATGTTGTGAATCATTCATCTCTGAAAAAAATGATATTAAAAAAGTACTCATTTTTTTAAAGAAAATAAAATTAGTTTAAAATTACATCTGTGTCAAGTTTAATTATTTTAATACTAATCCTTTTCAAAAACCAATTTTTATTTCATTATACTTTAGGCTATAATAAACACTTCTTTATACTTTATTATTATGTTTAAAAGCGTCCTTTTAACAATAACTTTGATTTTTAGCCTATTTGAAAATTTAAGAGCCAAATACAAAATAAACTAAAACTTTTATAACTTATGAAACATACTCAAAAAAGTTGTTAAACAAATTTTTATTTTATTTTAGAAGCCCAGCTTGTTTTTTATACTTGTTTTATTTATTAACACATTAGTTAAGAATTTAATTAATTAATTAAGAAAATATTTTTTGAAGCCCTCCAATATTTTAAAAACTATTCAAGACATATGCATGGGGGTAAATAACTTTTTTTACAACTTAAATCTTATTTTTTAGAGCTACAAGAAACTTTTTACTGATTTTTAATACTCAAACTTGTTTTTGAGATATGTAAAAGTCACAGAAGAACTGAAATACAATAGGTTTCCTATTGGAGGCGCAAATTAAAAAAAAACTATTTTACAAAAATTATATCTTCCGTTTTGAATTTAGAGAAAAATTACTTTAAAATTTTAGAAAATATTCCTTGCATTATTTAGAAAAATCTCTCATATTGAATTGATCGATTTCTGACTAAAATATTAAAAATTAAAAATCATAATTTATTTTTTCTTTATTAAAAATATATATTTACTATGGTACTGACCTTAGCAGCTAATTTACAAATAGTATATTCATAAAATAATTTCAAGTTAAACAAAAATGTCAAGACTGGTCAAAAATGTTCAACAAAGGAATTGTTATAAATTTGTTATTTTTTTCTAGACTTTTAAACTGTTTTGTATAATTTGTTAAACTTAAAATAAAAGAAAAAACTTATTTACAAAAATAAAGTTACCTTTCTTCGAGGCAAAAAAGTTAGCCCTAGTAAACAGAAGCTAATCTAAGTTGTATCAAACTAGGCTGAGTCTGCTTGAGTTTATAAGAAAACTTAAATAAAAATTACAATATAATCTAAAATTCAAAAAAAGTTACTGTTAATCAAGCTTAAATACCTAAAACATCATTTTGAAAATAAAAGTAATTAGTAAAAATATTATTCATAAGAATGAAAAAATTAAAAAAATTAAGTCTGAGATTATGGAAAAATACCAATAGTCGTTTGAGTTTTTTTACGTTTTTAAAACAAACAAAAATTGTTAGGTAAAGAATATTACAAGTTTCTATTACTAAGAAAAAATAAAAAGGAAATCTAGGGATTTTCACAAATATTTTAATTTTATCTAGGTAAATCTAATGATTTTTCCGAAAAAATGCAAAAATATAAGTAAGTGGGACCTTTTGATTATAAAAGCTGTTTTTGTTACCTTAATTAATACTTTGAAAAACTAAAGTAACAAAAACTTAATGAGTAGATAGGATGTAAGATGCAATAAAACAGGGTTATTAATTGTATAATATAAATAACCTTCAAGAAAGTCAAACATAGAGTTTTCTGATACAAGATTGGCAATGTCACTATAAGAAGTTTCATTTTTGTTATTGCTGTTTTCCTTCACTGTTTTCATCAACAATTTCACAAACGCTTCCTGTAAATTTTAAATACAACAATACCATTTAAAAGTATTAATTTACAACTAGGTTAGCACTACAACTTCATTTAATTTAATTCAAACTGTTTTTATTTGTTGATTAAAATAAAACAGTTAAACTTTTATCAGAAATTTCATTGGACATAAACAAATTATGTTGAAATAACTTTAATTTAAATAAAAAATAAAAACTACTTAATTCTAGTACTTTATCAGGATTGCCACTCTTTTAAGCAAAATAAAAAGCAGCCTGAGTTATAAAAAATTCAAGTTAGCTTCAGTTTGTTAAAATAATTAGCAAAAGTGTCAACATAAAAATTTAGGTAATAATTAGTTTAAAAATGCTTAATTAAAGATATTGTAATTACATATTAAACTATTTGAAGGCGTAAAGCCAATGAAAACTTTTCATAGTAAATTACAAAATAACACATACAAAAGACTTATTTGCATTAGAATCAGATTAATAAAACAAACTATATTAATTAATAAAAATTCAGAAGTAAACTTACAGCTGATCTTGTCATTGCAAAAACACCAACTGATCCAACTTGATCAACATTTTGTGAGCTTTTCATTATAGTTTTGATTTTGGTAGTTGGAAACTTGGGCAAGACACTTTGATCCATTTTTATTTGTTTATTTCTGTAATATTTTGTTTATTGAACAATAAAAAAAAAGTGCACAAAAAGTTTGGTCTAAGGAGCTGGTGAATGAAAGAACCTTACTGTTACTGAGTCAGACACCATTCATGTAAATTAACTATAAACTAAATAACAATCAACAAACATATAAAACTATTGAAAAATTTCTTTATTTAGAATTTCAAATCGAACATCAAGCTGATGTGCATGAAATAAATAATTTGTAACTTTTAGATATTTTAGTACAAATTGTTTGCTATTTATAAAATCAAAAAAAATATAACTTTATAAAATAATTCAGGTCACAAAAGCTTTTTGATGCTATATTAAGAATATTTCAGCTTGTTATTGAGCTACTTAAAGAACAATGTGGCAAAACCTGTTTTACAAAGTTTGAATATAAAATATATTTCTGTTCACAACGTTTTGTGCATAAAAAAGTATGAATCATCATGGTTTATTGAATGAAAAAAAGACGCTCAAAATATTTGGTCCTAGGACCTGGTGAACGAAGAACCATTTGGTTATCGAGTCGCACACCACTGATATCTTTTTATGCCTTGTCCAGGACAAAAAAAAAGGCGTTTTTTTGCTATTTTTACATTAAAAAAATAAAAATTAAATTTCTGAAGTATAATTATTATTACGTATATTACTCCTACATAACATAATAAACATTAATGGTTTACTTTTAGATGTGCTCCAGAATTTCTTATTTTAATCTATGTTTTCTAAATTCTGTACAGGATTTATGATATTTTTTTGTCCACTACATCCTATATAATAATATTTCAAGTTCTTCAAATCCTTGTCAAGTCAAACTTCATTCAATTTGCATACTTCTGCTAACGTTTTTAAATTATGACTAAACTAGAAGCTTTTTATTTAAAACACTTTTGATAATAAATTTTCAAAAATCAGTAAAGCATCAGCAGCTTAGTGTATTGGTAACAACTACTTTTATTGTGTAAGGTATAATAATAAAACTGAGTTACTACATAATTAAGGATGCAGTTGTTCAATAAAATTTTTAACTTTTCACAGGAAATGTTTAGATCCCATTTTCCTTCTTTTCCAGAACTAAAAAACAAATTTATTTTCGATTGCTTTTAGTAATGTATAATATTTAACTGCGACAATTAATGTAATTTAAACTTTTAAAGGAAGAGGGGGGCCCCAACATTTTTTTTACAAAAATTAACATTTACACTTATTTCAATGCTTGGAGCAGGATTTTCAAACCAGGGGTGCTTGCAACATTCCAGGGGGTGGGAGATGGCTTTTCATTTTTGTTTGATGAATAAAGAGATTTTTCTTTAACTTGGGCGACTTTAAGCCTAAATTTATTTCACTAAACAAAACATTACTATTGATTTTTAAAGCTAACAAGCAGTTCAAATCATATAAAACAATTAAAATTTTGATTATTATGTCATACTCTGATTGCATAATTCTAATGGAGCTTTCAAACTCAATACTAATTCAGTTGTTATCTAGATTTTAGTTGTTGGTTTACAAAAAAAAATTACTACCAATACCTGAATCTCAAGCTTGTAATAGTTAGATATATATTTTAATTACCAAAGTTTTTTTACAAGTTTTAGACTAATGTCAGTGTATAGTTTTCAATTGAAAATACAACTTTGGCTTAACCTAGCACAGTTGATTTTATATTTTTTTAGTAGCTAATTCATATTAAAATGTACAAAAATTTTTGTTTCAAGTTTAAGCCTAATTGTTATTTATTCTTTTAGTACTTTTCCCCACTTCTTAAGATTCTTTTCAGATCTTAAAAAACAAACTGTTGAGGTCATAGACAGAAGCATTGTTTTTGTTTAATAAATCTTTTAAAAGGTAAATGTCCTAGTAATTAGCTTTTTTACACTTCTTAGAATAATTTTTTTCAGTTAGTACTGAACCCTTTATTATGTCAAAGAAAATAATGAGAAATGATAGTTATAAACAATTTGGTTTTACTTGCACTGAAACAACTGAAGGCCTGCAAAAACCGCAATGCCTGTTTTGTAATATTGTTTTTTCAAAAGCAAGTTTGAAGCCATCTAAATTGCAAGAACACTTAAACAATCTACATGGTGGAGCAGAGGTTTTAGGTCGGGGTGTTGAATCGTTGAAAACAAAAAGGATCCGCTTTTAATCACAAGGAACACTTCAAAAGTTGCATTTTTTATTTGCTGACAAACTACTTTAATGGCTTCATACCATGTGGCGTATAATGTAGCAAAATCCAAGGAGCTCCATACAATTGCTGAAGAGGTGATAAAGCCATGTGTATTACAAATAAAAAAAGTTTTTCTGGGAAAAGAAACTTCAAAAAGCTTGAATTAGTGTCTTTATGAAATAATGTCATTCACAGTCAAATTAGTGATTAAGTTTGGATATTTTGGATGCAATTATCACTAATATCAAAGCTGGTTCCTTGAAAATCTCTCTTCAGTTGGGCGAAACAACTTTGTAAAAAATTACAGTCAATTGATTTCATTAGTGAGAAATATTCATGGTGGTACCACAATGGAAGATTTCTAATTTTGTGAAGATCTGAAGAGAACCACCAAAGCAAAAGACATCTTCAAATGTAAGAATTTTTTTTTTGCAAAACATGACCTATACAACCAATTTATTGCTTCTGATTTGTTAAAATAAGATATTCAAAACTCACTTGCTTGACTTTCAGAAAACGTTTGTTGTTGCAGAGAGATGAGTGAGTTCTGATTTTTTCTACCATTAAAAAAAACTTGTTTGAATACAGTTTGTTGTATTTGTAATTTTGTTGTATTTGTAATTTTCCATATATTTGATTTTTCTTGACATAGAACACTACCAAAAAAAATTATAAACAAATCTTCATTGTTCTATCTCAATTTATTGTTAAAAAAACCATTTCATGTACTTCAAAGGGTGCAAAAAAGAAATTAAAATATTTTAGGGCTGTGGGGCATCAAATAGGTTAGGAACCACTGGCTTAGAGTATATACTACAAATAATTTTAATAGAACAGAAAAATTTCAATTAACTTTTAATATATGACAAGTTTTGTAAAAAATTCCACGGTATTGAATCAAAAATTTTCAAGTACAATTTTCTTGGAATTTTGAAAATTTACAACAAATCTTCTGCTCCTTCAATTTTTTAGCAATTTATTTCAAATTTTCAGGAAGTTTAGTTATTAATATTAAAAACAAATGTAAGAAGCGGATTTTTGAAAAAAAGCCAAATAAAAATGTTATGACCAAAATCATAACTTTTTTTTTTGTTTAATATTTATTAAAAAAAAATTATTTACAATATTTTAAAAATCTGTTTCTTTCAAGTTGTTTAAAATTTATAAAAGATTACTCTGAAAAGGTTTTTAAATAACTGCCGAAAAACTGAAGGAAGAGATACGATTTTTAGTGAAGTAGTCTATGTTTTTCCTTTTAGTTGCCTCCCATAAAGAACTTGTTGAAAGCTCTTACTTTGACCACTTATATCTCAAAAGTACTTTGAATTTTAACAAGTGTAGAAAATAAGACTAAATCTAAAAAAAAATTTTTAACTAAAATTTATATTTGTCATAGTCTTAAAATTGCCACATTCAAATTCCTTGAAACTATAAACTGAATGTTCCTTGGTTTTAGTTCAAAATTACAGGTTGTTTCAGTTTTTTATCAAAGTTTCTCAAATTACAGGTTTTTTTAGCCTAGATCAGGGTTTTCCAAAGTGGGCGATATCGCCCCCCTAGGGGCGATTTTAGTATTTTGGGGGGCGATAATTAGTAAGGGGGCGAAAGGGTGGGCGATAACTAGTAAGGGGGCGAAAAGGGGGCGATTTTAAAATTTTGGGTTGTCATAAGATTTTTACTTTTTTTCTTGCTATTTTCCTATTTTTAGCTTGCTATTAATTATTTGACCCTGAGGTAAAACTTAAACAAAAAAGTTTATTTTATTTATGAAAAAAAAGAAAAAAATCTAGTGCTTATGACTCCTACTTTCAAGTAAATACTATATTTTCATTTATGTATTTCCATATTTAGCAATCACATATATCATAGACGATTGGAATCCCTCTCACTATTTTATAACCTGACATATATGTTATTTGGAGTTATAAATGGTTTGTAAAAATCTATGTTATTTATTACTAACTATCACCTCATGATATTTCCAGTTGCCTTTTGAAAAGTCACTAAGTTAGACTAAGAAATAAAACTATACAGGGTTGCCAATTTACCTAAAAACCTGGAAAAACCTAGAATTTGACAATTTAAGCAAAAAAAAACCTGAAAAAATTCTGGAATTTAAACAATTTTAACATATTAAGTAGTAAAATTTAGATTTGACACAAAAAAGCTATCATATAGATAAAAGTATGGATTTCTTTGCGGCAAATTATTTTGAAGTAAACGACTTACAGGAAACCTTCTCAGACTTACAAACTGACCTTGAACTTAAAGTAAATTCTTCCAAAGAACGATATGAAAGCTTTTGGACTCAACAAAAACTAAGGCAAAAGTATTCAATCATGTTAGAGGAATTTAGATTAGTGTTTATAGCTTTTCCTTCTAGCTATGTTGTTGAGAAAGCTTTCATTTCAGTTATCAACATCTTGAGCAAAAGGTCTAATCTAGATATTTATAAAGGAGGTGACTTAAGGCTCTATTTTACTAATTAAGAATCAGATTAGAAAAACTTGCAAGCAGTCATGTTCCTCATCCTTCACATTATATTAGACTTCAGTAGCAAACATTATTTTATGAAAAATTTTTAATTTTGTTTTATCTTTTGAAGTATTTCTTATTTAACCAGGTTTGTATTGTATTTAAGTAGTCTTTTTATAATAACAACTTTATTAAGCTATTTATTCTACAACAGGTTTGCATAATGCCTAATAAATATTATTTAAGGTAGACTTCCTCTTGAGTTAGCACTTTTTACCCAAAAAAAGTGCAAACTTATATTTTCTTAAATTTAACTTTAGTAAAGTCTATTACTAACTAAATAATATTAAAACAAAATATATATAATATTTAATAGCTTATACAGATCTATTTTTTTTTAATGAAAGTTTGTTTTATGTTTTAGTGGATTTCATGTTTATTCATAACATCATTGCATATAACATAATGAAATTTGTCATTTTGTGAAAAAAAATATGGTAATAATTTTTTGAGTTTGCACTTTTTGATTTTTTTCAAAGTGCAAACTCAAGCGGAGGTCTACTATATTTATTAAATGGTTTATGTTTTAACGATTTTAATAATTTTATTTTGACCTGGTTAATTTTGTAGTTGATATTCGTTGTTTTACATTACACTAAAAGTTTTTATAGCATAGTGATTAAAATATTTGTTTGAAAGACCTTTATTTGACAGGTTTTTGTTATTACTAGTTTAATCTGTGTACAACTTATATCACTATAAAACTATTATCTGATTGTAATATTTTGACACCCATTAAAGTTTTTATTTCTAAAAAGATTTTTTTGGTTTTAAAAGGGTATAAATTTGAGGTCTCTATTTGAAATGACTTCTACTTTTTTATTTAAAAGTTTCTTAAACACAATGTTATTTTCTAACTTGATTTATTATTGTTCAAAAGTTGATTATAATATAAGGAGTTTTAAACTATTAATACAACTTTTTTTGTTTTATCTGAATTCAATATATTAGCAATTAGAATATACTTAGTTTATTTAAATACTTCAACACTAGCTTTTAGTTTTTCACTATTTTCCTCTGTTAAATTATTGTAGGCTAATAGCTAGAAAAACAAACTTTTTAAATAGAATTAAATAAGCCATCAAAAATTACAAAAGTTACAAAACAAAATTTAAACCTAGTTAAAAGTTTTTTTTAGTTGATTACTTTTTGTTCACAGAATTAACTGTAAAACATTGGATTTTTTTTGAATTTAAATAAAGAAAAATAATTTTTAGAATTAAGGTTTAGTTCCCTAAAGATTATTCCAAGTCAAATGCTATTTCATGGTATTCTACTACGAAACAAGTAGTTTAAAAAGTTAAAAGTTAAATTTTTAACTTTACAACTAACTTGCTTACAATATATCTTAGCATTGAAGTTAGTAAATTTACTGCATTAACTGAAGCTGTTGATGAAACCACTTTTCATGTGAGATAATCAACCAGTCGGTCAAACTTCCTTTAACTAGATCAGAAATAATGTTTTAATATTCATTTCATTATGTGTAAAATAAACTGTTAATTCTTTTATAATTTTTTAATCTCTGGTATAGATATTTTAAAAAAGCCTATTTATAAAGTATTTTAAGTATTTTGTGCGGCTTAAATAAGTTGCTTAGTATTAACTTCTAAATTTCCGAAATTTGTTATATGAGATATTATTAAAATTTCAGGTTTAAGTTAAGATTTCAGGTGGGTAACGTACGGCTCAAATCCAGTCGCAGATCCAGAATTTCGACCCGCTAAGTAAATTGAAAACTACTTGTGCAAAACAAATAAAATTTAGTTTTTTGATATTTAATATTTTGATATACGCTTTCATTTCGTTTTCAGTTCACAAAAGTATTTCCTAGATCACAATAATACTAAATCATTTTATTACAATTTTGCTCGAGTTTTTTTAATTTTTTTTATTTGTAATTTTTCTAAATCATGCAGCCCGCAATTACATTTTCAAACGAGTTGAAAATAGAAAATATTTTTTAGTAAATATGAATTGCTGACTACAAAAGTTGTCCACCACTGACCTAAAAGTTTCAAAACAGATCATATTTAAACAGGATTGATTACAGATTACTCAAGGCTTTTTAAATAATTAAGTATTTTAATACACTTTACTGGGCTTCTAAGAAAATAACTGTAAATTATTTTCTCAAGCCCTGTAAACTACTTTGAACACAAAAGTGCGTGCATAAGAAGTACAAGACTCAATTACATTTCGAACACAACTTTTTTAGCTCAAAAGTTTGTACTCAAAAGAAAAACTACTTTGTAAAATCGTGGGGGGCGATTTTTTTTTCAAGTTACTGAAAAGAGGGCGATTTGGTGAATGAGTTTGGGAAACCCTGGCCTAGATTGTCAAATTTCATGTTTTTCTAGGGTTTCAGGTTTTGTGGCAACTCTGATATATATAACATACAAGCAAAAAATTAGAACTTGTATCCAAATAACATCTCAATTTTTACATCATAAAACAACCTCTCAAAAGTTTATATTAAAGGAATTAATTGTGCTATCCAATTCAACTTTTTATCTAATACCACACCTAGGTTTTCAATATTTTCACTCTGCTAAATCAAAAAACTGTTTATCTTAACACCAAAAACACTTTTTTTGCAGTTTTTTTAAACATCAAACATTTTGTCTTTACCTGAGATCATATAAGATACTAGTGTATACTAAAAATTCAATTAGACCCTGAAAGAAGATTAATTGCAAAGACAATTTTTTAGAAAATAACATTAGCAAAATGCAGTTTTTAGTGATGACAAGTTTTCTTATTGAGAGCATGTTGATATCAAATTTCCTGACTTTTTTTCAAAAACTCCTTTTTTATCCCGACTTTTTTTTTTCCTGACTTTGTGGCACCCCTGATTTATTTATCTTTAAATTTCATGTATTAAATTCAACTTTGTTTGAAAGTGAAAGTAGAGCATAGATAAAAACTTTTAAATTAAGACCAACTTTAAAGACTTGGTAATTCCTTCCATGGGTCTTACAGTTAAACAATAAACTAAATTTTTAGAAACAATGACATTAAAAAGTCAAAACTAAAAAGATTTTTCAAATATATGACGTTTAAAATTTAAGGACACCCCATGCTTTTATAAACTTCTGAGGACAAAACACAAATTCTAATGAATAAAAATGTTACTTTAAAGTTTCTGTACGTCTTTATATGAAATTTTGTATATATTTTGCTGATGGCCTATATAATTACACTTAAATCTAAAAAAATAAGTTGGTGTAATTAATATTTATTATGTTAACTGAAAAAGTTAAAATTGTAGAAATCTGCAGATTTGTTTAAAATTTTAATCATAAATCTTATTTTTTTAACCCTTAACCTGACTCAGAGGTTGGCAGACTTTAATAAATAATTGTACAATTTTCCTGAAAATTTTTTCTTAGGGCCTCACTTATTTTAGGCCCATTTTGGTGGAAGTGATTTGATTGTTGATTTATTTTTACAGCATCAAGCAATACTTGCATGGAGATTTAAACTTAAGTAATTTCGCACAGTTTTATTTGCTCTTATCTTCAAGCTTTTTGCTACAAGCTAGCCAAAATATTGGGTGGCTGAAAAACTTGAAAATAGTGCAAAACTTTGAATATTTGCTGATTAATTATATTTTTTAAAATAAGATTTTTAATTTTTTTAGTATGATTTGTTGAACGACAAAAAAAAACGCTCAAAATATTTGGTCCTAGGAACTCGTCCACGAAGAACCTTTCGGTTATCGAGTCGCACACCACGGATACTTTATAATACGTTAATACCTTTCGTATCTTTAACCTAACCAGGTCCTAGGACTAAATATTTAAGTGTGTTTTTTGTCGTTCAATTACCCACCTTACCAAAACATTTTAAAACAACTGTAAAATAAAGTTAAAAGTAACATGAAAAAACAATTTTTATTGCTGAACCAGCAAATATGCGAATGGTTTGTAGGTTTATGCAAACTGTCTTTAAGTTTTGCAAACTATCCCAAAAAATCTAGTGTAAATTTGAAAATTTATAACTTGCAGGCAGAGATGTTAAATCGCAGAGCACAAAATCCCCGCAGTAGAATAAAAAAATAAAATCCCCGGCAATAGAATTAAAATTTCTTATGAAAGAAAAAGCTGTATTTTACAAGTTGAGAACATAAAAGTTTCATATATTCAATTACACCAACATATTTAAAACCATATTGTTTTTATAAATATGAATGCCTTAAATGTAAGTTTATGTTTTTTATTTTCATAAGGTTAATTTTAGTCACTTTATTGTTAATTTAATCATAACTACCTTTTAACCTTATAGTTGTAGGTAATGTTTGGTTAGAAAAACTAAAGAAAAGTATCTTCCACTTATTTAAATGGTTAATAAACTAAAAACATTGTAGCTTTGGAACTAATTGATGTTAAGTTAATTTATTATTTGATTTTTTTTTCCAAAAATTAGATGAAATAGACAAATTTTTTTTTCTTATATCCTACTGTTATCAAATTATTTGAATTTTTAAACTTGAAAATAAAGTTTGATTATTATAATTTTTTAAGATTCATTATAAATTATTTTATTAAGACATAGATTTCACTTAAAAGTAATTTGAATATAATTTATTATTTTTGTTTACAAATTTGAAACTACTATTTGCTAAGTAGAAATCTATTTAAAATTTTTAAATTTTAATGTGGCAAATTTATTGAGTCTTTTTTTATTATAATTAGGTAATTTATCTAAAAAAAAATTATACCTGAAAGTTTTAGTGTACAACTCAAGGTTTTTACAACTAGTTTTGTAAATTAAGCAGAGTTGAAACAAGGTCAGGAAAAGTCAGAAAACTCAGGAAAAGCAGAAAAAAAGACAAATAACAAGAATAGTAAGGTTTTTTTTTAACAGTCAGGAAGTTTAACTAAATATTAAAAAATACCAGATTTTGTCAGTTTAAATTTACTGAATTCCTTATATTCAAAAACAAGTCTTTGAATGGTAAAGAATTAATTAAAATTCTTTAAAGTGTGATTAAAATTGAAAAAATTTCCAAGAATTTTACAAAATTACTTAATTATCAATGCCTTCATCTTGTAAAATTAAATGAATATCCTTTATAAAACTGCAAAATGTTTCTATTAAAATTTTGTTAAACTACCCTACTTGAACAGACAGTTTTTGTAGGCAGTATGATAATCTGTAGCATTTTTTAGTAAAACAATGATAATACACAAGAGTTTATCTAGCATACTTTAGAATTGAATTGTTTTTTGTTTAAGTAAATAAATAATTTCATTATAATTAAACACTAGGTTTAGTGTTTTGGGTATTAAGTTTATGTTTATAATTTACCTCATTACAATTTTTTCAAAATTGTTTAAATTTTTTAAATAAATTATAAAAGAGGTGAATTTCATGGTTAAGTTTAATTATTTATAGTTTATTGTAGAATAGTTGTTTTTAAATATTTTTTACATAAATAAGGGTAAAATATTTACTACTAATTTTATAATTATTGATAAGATGAAATATAAAATTGAAAGCTTTATTAATTCCTTTTATTAATATAATTTAATATTTTTATTAACAAACTTGAAACTACTATTTGCTTAGATGAATTCTATTTTAATTTTTTGATATGGCAAATTCATTGAGTCTTTTTTTATTATAATTAGGTAATTTATTAAAAAAAAAAATATATTTGAAAGTTTTAGTATACAACTCAAGGTTCCACAACTAGTTTTGTAAATTAAGCAGACTTGCAACAAGGTCAGGAAAAGTCAGAAAACTCAGGAAAAGCAAAAATAAAAACAAGTAACAGGAATAGTAAAGTAAATCTTTTTTTGAAAACAGTCAGGAAATTTGACTAAATTAAAAAAAAATACCAGATTTTGTCAGTTTAAATTTACTAAATTCCTTATATTTAAAAACAAGTCTTTGAATGGTAAAAGGTTAATTAAAATTCTTTAAAGTGTGATTAAAATTGAAAAAATTTCCAAGAATTTTACAACATTACTTAATTATCAATGCCTTCATCTTGTAAAATTAAATGAATATCCTTTATAAAACTGCTAAATGTTTCTATTAAAATATTCTAAAACTAC
This sequence comes from Thalia democratica, assembly GCF_965202585.1. Taxonomy (NCBI): domain Eukaryota; kingdom Metazoa; phylum Chordata; class Thaliacea; order Salpida; family Salpidae; genus Thalia; species Thalia democratica. The sequence continues at coordinate 19,092,440 of NC_139173.1, read as the reverse complement.
CCTACTTGAACAAGCAGTTTTTGTATGCAGTTTGATAATCTGTAGCATTTCTTAGTAAAACACTGATAATACACATAAGTTTATCTAGCATATTTTAAAATTTAAATGTTTTTTTTAGGTGAATGAATTATTTCATTTTAATTTAACACTAGGTTTAGTGTTTTAGGTAATAAGTTTATGTGTATAATTTACCTGTTTATAATTTTTTCAAAATTGTTTATATTTAAAAAAAAAAATATAAAACAGGTGAATTTCATAGTTAAGTTTAATTATTTGTAGTATGTTGTAGAATAGCTTTCTTTTAATATTTTTACATAAATAAGGGTAAAATATTCACCTCAATATGTTACATGCAATGTTTAATCTTTTCTCTAATAAATAGAACTGTTCTAGATTTTAAAATGTAGTTTAAAAATAAATTAATTTAAATTAAAAAATAATAATTTGCCAAGGTTTATGTTGCACTAATAACAAGGATGAAAAATAGTTTCACCATTATATTGAAAATTTTATTCATAAAAATAATATATATTATTAAATTTTAACTACATTTAAAAATCTAAAAACAATTTTTCATTAACAATAAACTTGTTTTTAAAGCCTGGCGTTGGTTTAATTGTTCTATTTTTATAGATTGAATTTAACCAAAATTATTATGGCCCATTAAAAATTGTTGTTAATGAGAAATAAAAGAAAAAAAAAATTGATTTTTAAGATCATAGGAGGATGAATATATTTTTTAACATTTTGATATTAATTTGTTTTTTTTATTAAGTATAACCATATCATTAATATTTCAAAAAACTTTTCCTGAAAATTTTTAAAATTTAAAAACTTTTATAAATATATTAAGATGTTGAAACATTTAAACTTGTGGTACCTTGAAGAAATTATGTATTTTTTTTAAACACATGATACAAAAAATTATAGTCAATAAACAAAAATGTTAATTAAAACTTAAAATCACAGAAAATTTTTTTTTGTACTTTATAAGTTTTTTTTTTTAAAGCATTAAGCTAAAGAACTTTATTTTTGTTATAAAAGAAAGAGCTTATGTATAAAATTAATATGATATACTGTTTTAATTTTACAAACAAAATGTTATAATAATAAAGTACAATGTAAATTAAAAACTTTAAAAGTTAACTTTTTACTAATTTTATTAAAACAAAAGTAAAAAAAAAATAACTAATGAAATTTTAATATAAGGTAAAAAATGTGAAAAAGTTAGCTACAAATTGTTACTTTAGCATTTTAGTTGCTATAGTAAACAGCTGATATTAACAGCTGTAATTAACTGGCATCTTGATTATAACATGACTGCTTGCAGGTTATACCTTTCATAGCTCGCATCATGTTTGCTCTACATAAGCTGCAGTTTTCGACCTAAAATCTAGTTTTAATTTTTAAATTTAGTTTAGTTGGCCAAATTTACATGCTCGCGAACCGTAGTTTTACTTGTTGTGGGCCGAATTCCACATAATGTTTTAATCTTCAGTAGTCCAGACTCCAGACTCCGATAATTTTGATTTTGAAGACTAGATACGACCTGCGAGCCGTACGTTGCCATTACAATTTCAGACAATCAACATGAATTTAAAATGAAATAATTTATCAATACTTTATTGTATTCGAAACTAAAACCAAATATAAAAACATTTCTTGCCTTTTTAGTTCTGAAAATTTCAAAACTTAAACTTATTTTGACTTCAATAAAATTAAGTATGAGCTTATATTACTTTTTGGTTTATACACGTTGTGTTTAGTTTGTTTTTTTAATCTAAAAAAATATCAAGATAAGAAGTCATGAAATGCTGAATTTATTGTGATTTGCGTCAGTGATAAATATAGAAAATTAGTGATGTGATCCTTATTTCTGTAATCACAATTTGTATATGTTACTTTTTGTGATCATTTATAAATTGTGCTCTGCTGGTGATAATTTAAAGAATCCCCTAAAACGAATACAGTTTACTATAAGTTTGTAAAATGTCTTAGAAAAAAGAAGAAAATGTATCAATTTACATATTATATTGATACTATCATTAATTATGTACAAATTGTTTTTTCTTCAAATTAAATTACATTAAAATTATTGTTTTTATTAAATAATCTATAGTAAAAAAATATGAACATTTAGATGTTTTAATGATAAAAAATGAAAAATTCTTCAAAAGAAACTGAGGATGAAAGTGAAAGCCTTATGCAGTGGTTGAGATGGCAAGATAATAGAGGTGAAGTTGCAACCTGGGAAGAGCTATCTAAAAGAGATTTTAAAAATGTAGTTTGATAATCAATTTTATAAAGTGAAATATTTGTTGTAATTTATAAACTTTAGTTTAATTTATAATACACTATTTAATTTCAAATAAAGCAATATGAACCATTGCTACATGCTGCTTAGGTAAGTGCTATTAAAACTAGAGATAATAGACAGTAAGAATGCTAACTAAAGCTAACTGAGTGTATTTTGAATTATTTTTTGCAAAAATCAGGCTAGTTTGGATATTTTTCATGTTTCTTAAGCTAGTTTTTATGAGTTTTTTTTTTTTTAATTATGTTTTTATTAAGTCTTTTTGTTAATATATTTTGCTATGTACACATTTAAGCTTAATTAATAGTTTTTTATTAATTTTTGGTTATGAAAAGTTTATAAACCCAGAAAAGTTCATTGTTGCAAGGGGTGGAGTTTAAGACTGATATTTTTTACTAGAAAAAATAATAATATAAATTCATATAAACATAAACCAACTCAGACTAGCTTGATGTAACTCAGGTTTGTTTTTTGTCATTTAAACTGACTACTGACAGGGTTGCCAAAAAACCTGGAATTCCGGGAAAAACCTGGAGTTTGACAATTTAGGCTGAAAAAATCTGGAAAAACTTTGAATTTGTGATTTGAAATAAAAACCTTGAACTATGAACAAAATTCCTTAAAAAAGCTGGATTTCTATTATACAAAAATCACCAAAAAACCTAAAACTTTAATCAAATTTTACATGTTTAGTAGTTAAATTTCAATTTTATTAAAAAAATATATTGTACAAATAATTTTTTTGGTCAACATCAAAATTAAAAACAAAAAACACATTTAAAGCTTTTTGATATCTTTTTAATGTTGTTTTACTATTAAAAGCAGTTTTTTACCTTAAACTTAATTTTGAAATAAAAATAGACTCTAAAATATGTAGTTTTTAAACACTGGAGAAAATTTTCCAAAAAATTTATCAAAAATTATACTGAGTTTTTTGCCTCAAAAAGTAGAAGCTTTTTTTTTAAAAACCGTGCTATATCCTGATATTGTAACACTTTTATTAAAAATTTCTTGAAATTTTTACACTTACTAAAAAGTTATTGTATATCTAATTATATTTTTAAACAGTTTTATAGTTCTAATTAAAAAATAAGTATATATTAAGATTGAAGAAAATTTATATACTACTCATTTATAATACTTTTTTCAAGTACTAAGTAAAAATAAATAAAAAGTAAGTTTTTATTAGTTTTTGTAATATGGTACTACTTTTTAAAGCATTGATGTTGATGAAAAAAAAAGCTATAATCTACCATGGGAATTGGGTATTAGACAATTTAAACCCCTAAGTTTAATTTTTTGAACAAGCTATGCTCATATTATCTTTGCTTTTTATAAGTACAATCAGGAATAATGCAGAAAACAAAACGAGTTGGTAGCAAATATGGTTTATACCTATAGCTATCAACAGCTCAAAACAATAGTTTTTTAGTTTTTTTAAGATTAAAGAGGATAGCTATTTTTCTTGAAAACTAGAAATTTTAAAGTTTAGGAAAGAAAAAACCTGAAATTTGTGAATTTCATAAAACACCTAAAAATTTCGAACTATAATTATAGAAAGACTAAAAATTTTAATAGTTTTTATGTGGAAAATAATTTAAGTTTTTAATTAATAAAAAAACTATCATTATCAATAAAAACATTATGTACTATATAAATTTGTTTTACTATAAAACACATTTGAGGTAATGATCTACCATATCCACATTTTAGAATTTGTCCACATCCAACTTTTTTTTCAAATTAAGATCTAGCTGGATCTGGATCTGTTTTACATAATGAAATCAGACTAGAATTTAATCTGCATCCAGTTAATTAAAAATTTTCTAAATTCTGTAGATACATTAAACTTCAAAATATTGTTTTATTTGCTTGTTATTTATAGGGTATGAAACTTTTCTAGTTCTTAAGTAAAATTCACCATAATATCAGGGTTACCACTTTACCTGGAAACCTGGAAAAACCTTAAAAAAACCTGGAATTTGACAACTTGGGTAAAAAAACCTGGAAAAACCTGGAATTTGAACAATTTAAACATGTTCAAAAGAAAAATTTCGATTTGACTCAAAAAATCTATCAAACAAAAAAAAAAAAATTGTCATCATCAAATTTTTTTTTATTAAAAAACATATTTAAAGTAGCTTTACAGTAACAATTTTTTATACTATTTAACACAGTTTCTCACCTTTAACTTAACTCTAAACTATAAATAGACCAAAAAGTGTGTACTTTTAAAAACTTGGAAGAAATTTAGAAAACCTGGAAGAATTTTTGAAAAAACAAGTGGCAACCCTGTAATATAGTTGGCCAGATATATTAAAAAATATGTAAACATCATAGAAATTTTATTTTTTATTTAAAATAAGTTTTAGTATCAATCAATTTAATTTTTTAAATATAATTTTGTGCAAGTTATGTTAGTAACTCTCAAAAAAAAATCTTTTAAATGTAAATATTTCTTACAGCTGCAAATTGATCATAGAAAAAATAAAGAGTTGGAAAGGTATCTTCTTATCAGTATTAGAAAAATTAAAAGTGGCAATGACCTCTTACAAAAACTATGTGCTGTTGCTGATTTAAACAAGTTTGTAATATATGTGTATTTTGAATTGTTTTATTTAAAACTGTTGACCTCTTTTAAAATAATTAAGATTAAAAACAAGTTTTAGTAGTTTTTTAAAATTTTGATACAGTACTCTTTTGTTTTTCATGTTTCAAAAAAAAAAAAAATTTTGAGCATAAACTCAAACAAAGTGATATTTTTATAAATGAGTATCAATTGATAATAAGCTGTTTCAATTTATGGAAAATAATTAAATTTAATTTTTTATAAATAAAATAAATATTTTGAAAATCATTTCTTAAAATTTTTCAAAAACTAAACTACTTAAATAACTAAATAATTTACAGGTTAGAATATAAAATAGAGCAGTTGAATGACCCTAGTGATACAATATTTGAAGTTTTAATTGTTGAAGACAAATTTAAAGTTCAAATTATGTTTAGAAATTTAGATGCAGTATCACAACTTCCAGAAATAAAGAATGTATTAATACATCACATGGACGTAAAAGTTGTTTCGCCTAAGTTGTTGAATCTCATACAGTTAGTTGATTGCTATTCAAACTTAATAGAATTCATATTCTCATAAAACTAAACAAAATTAGTATTTTTATTCTATCAATATGCCAATATTAAAGACCGTCTTAATTATTATTTTTTAAACTTTTATTACTTTAAATGATTGTTTTCATGAAACACTTTTTAATATAATCAATTCTAGGTCAGCAGACTTTATAAGCTTTTCTGAGAAAATATCTGATTTCAACAATGTTTATCCTAAAAGCATGGATATTAATAGTAAAAAAAACTTGCTACTGGCTTTACAGTCTATGTATATGGATATTCAGCGTGCAGCTAATATTAACAAGTAAGACAAAATATTTTAGACTCATGTTTTATATTAGACTAAATTATTTTTTCTACAGGGTTGCCACAAAACCTTGAATTAAAAAAAAAATTTACAATTTATTTAAGTTGTAAAATTTTGAATTGACATGAAGTATCTATCATATAGATAAAAATTTTTTGTTGTCATCAAATGATTTTATTATTAAAAAATACCTTTAAAGTTGCCATACAGTATCTTTTTAATATAATTATGCTTCTTACCACAGTTTTTTAACTTAAACTTGACTTTGAACTAAGATTCAGAAATTCAGAGAATATGGAAGAAATTTCTCAAAAACAAGTGGTAACCCTGTTTCTAGTTTTATATCAAATGCTTAAAAATGTATTAAAGATACTAACCATTAATATATAACTATGTTTAAAACTGTTTTCTAAAATAGAGTTGTCTAAATTATGTTACAACAATATATTGTCAGGGAATCACAACTTGAAAAACAGTTAAGATGCAGCAATGTTGATCTTGCACAACGTGGACTATTTGGTCTTCCTAGTTTGGGTGAAGTTTCTAAGCCATTAAAAATTATTTATTTTATAACTCCAAACGAGCTATATAACAAAAGAACCAAAAAATTAGATGATGATTACAACCCAGGTTGGTTATAAATGTTTTGATTTTTAGTTTTTTAACTGTACATGTTTGTAAGAATTAATGTACAAACTTTAATTAAAGGCAAAAATTAACTATTTTTGTTCTTGTATTTCTTATGATGCAATTTGTGTAAAGTTGTGGAACTTTTTTGTTTTACTTTCCAGTTTTAAAAGCTTTAAATCTTTTTTTGTGTAGGCAATTAATTTTCTGTATTAATACTGTTCATATATTTTAATCAAAAAATGTTCTTTACAACAACTAAGATTAATAAATGTGCTAAATTAACTTTCTATGATTTAAACAATACTAAGTTAACTGAACAAATGTGTATTATTTAGTGGATGTATTAAATGTTTTAGTGTTAATTTTACATAGAAAGAGTTATTTCAAATGGTTTATATTTGTTTAATTTTTTTTGAAACAGTGTCTACAAATTAAATTAAACTACATCCTGACTCTACGCTAAAAGTATAAAATTTTTAGATTATATTAGATTTTCAATTAAAGACTTGAGTGTAGAGTAATATTCTTATTTAGTATAATAGTATAATATTTTTGCAATTTACCAATATTAAAAGTCTAGGTAATTTTTGAAAAAAAGCCATCAGTAACTGAGATTTTCATAGGTTCCTGATAAAAAGTGCAAGCCAAAAAGGCAATAAAAAATTAACAAGATTATATTTCCTACATTTTAAAAATAAATAATTTTTAAATTTTCTCTGTCTTATGTTTATAAAGTTGAAAATAAATGTTAGAAGAAATTTAAAAACTTTAACCTAAAACTTAGTTATTTTTTATAAACAAAAAATAAAGACATTTTTTAATCTTTGAGTCATAAATTTTTTATTTTCAGGTTTTTGAAATTTTTTTCTAACAAATTTTTCTAAATATTGTAAGAAACATTTCTTAAATTTTATGCTTCTAGCGCAAAAATATAAACTTAAGATAGATTTTAGTAATTACAACAAATAATTGTAACTATTGATCAAAAATGTGTTTAAGCTCATTGCTAACAAACTCAAAAGTATGGTATAAATCCGTTTTTATTCTTTAACTATATATTCAAGAATATTTTTGATTCCAAGGAACAGTTTTGATCTTTGCTCAGGTACATACTTAGCTTATATTTGTTTTTGGCAGTGAGCCTATATAAGTTATTTGGAGCTTACTCATGTCTAAAAACATAATTTCATAACATTATTTAACATGAACAATTTTTACTCATTCACAGAAGAGAGAGATTTGGGAATGCAGTGTGAAGTGGGTGTCACTTCTTGCGAAAGAAGTTTCAGGCTGCAAATGATTCCACTGATTGGTCATAACAGACCTAAAGATTCATCCGGGTACGGTTTATTTATAGAATTTTAAAATTTAAATACTAAAAAATTTGACACCAAATGATATTTTTTATTGGTTGTTGAAAACAAAAACGAAAAGTAAAAAAAAAGTATGTTTTTAGCTACTTACAAATAAATTAAACTGCTGTAACAAACAAAATCTTTTTAATTTTAAATTAAAGTTTACTTATCTACATATCATATTTATGGTTAAACAAACATATCACGTACTATTTCAATTTTTAGTAATAGTCAGTTATATGTTTGCTCACTGTATAATAAGTGTAAAAAAACCATTCGACTGTAGAGTTATAGAATTTTTGTTAATTTTTAATATTATAAACAAATTATGATTGTTTTTAAGTAAGTTATTAAATGCGTAGCTATTATTTAATGGTAGATGTTATAGTATTTTATTATTGTGATGTCATTAGAAAAAGTTTGTTAAATTAGCTAAAAAACTAATGTTTTATAATCTTTATTTGCATTTACTGTTTTAATTTAAATACTCTTTTATAAATTGTAGTGAGGAATCAAAAAAGTAAGTATGATGCAAAAAAATATTTATGAATTTGTTACATATTTTGCTGTAATATTGTTTTATTTAAAGCTAGAATAACAAATATACATTTTTGTTCAGGCTTGCCAGGTTTTCTGATACTACTCCAACAAACACTGTTTTGGTTAAAGGTAGTTTCTATTTAGAACTAAAACCTGCTGTTCCTATGCTACTTCACAACATTGAAGAACTTTCGAATGTTTTAGGTTATTAGTTTGGTGCATTTTAAAAATATTTGAATATTTTTGTCTTTTTATTTTGTAACTATCCTGATCGTAAATATCGAAGTTGAAATGTTTCAATTTTGGGTTTTCGTTATCTATTGTTATAATTCGTTTGGAAAAGCTTAAAAAAAAATTAAGTAAGTAGTTTAGTTTTTAATAATTTAAAAAAATAAAAGTATTTTATAATAATTTCAAAAAAAAATTGTTTAGGTATGGACATCATTTTCGTTATATAGCTTTAATGTACCATACAAGTTTATATCACCAAAGTTTTTAAAATTATTAAAAATAATTACATACATAGCTTTTAATATAGTTAATTTATGATGAAAAAGCAACAAAAAAAAAACTCAGCTTTATTGCCTTTTTTTTAAACAATGTTAAAATATATAAATAGTTTTTTTAATTTTTCTAACTTATAAGACTTGTAAACATTAAACTAAAAAAAATGTTTCATATATCATTAAAAAATATATTTTATAGTGAATAGTATAATAATAAATCCGTGCTTAGAATTGACTTTAAATAACAAATGGTAAAGCTTTATGTTTATAGCTTTTTATACATGATGTGATTTTTGATATTTTTGAAACTAAACTGTTATAAGCAAGAGTCTTAGGTAAGCTTTTAGTCAAGTATTATAATTAAATAAATTTAAAGGGATCGAAATAGTAAAAGAAGGAAGTAAACCTGAGCCATTTGTCAAGCTTCTAAAATCTAAAACTGACGTTTGTAAGGTAAGATTATACTCCTTTTTATTTGTTTCGTTTTTGATACTTTAAAGTATTATAATATACAGAATTTAAATAAACTAAAGTAAATATTTAGTTTAAGATTTTGTATAGTACTTAGTACTTATAGTAGCTAAAAGAATATTTAACTTGTGACTATGTTACCTTTAAGAAATATTAATTACAAGGTATTTTCTTTTATTAATTTCGAAAATGACTTATCTAAGAAGGCGTAGCTAAATCCATATCTTAAAAAAATAGTATAAACACTTTTAGTCAAAATTATCATTTATATTATTTGATTAATAATTATATACTATAATTGATATAAACTTTACTTTGATCACAATAAGTATGTTTGCTTATGTTGTGTTGGTAGATTAATACGATACCTTGATAAACTACCTGAAATGTTTTTTTTGTTAACTGTCAAAAAAGTTGTATTACAAACATCAGGGCTGCTAAAAAACCTTGAAAAACTTGGAATTTGAGATTTTAGGCAAAAAAACCTATATTTTAGAAAAATTTAGAAAAAATCGTGAGTTTACAAACAAAATCATTAAAAACCTGGAAAAATCTAGACCCTTATAACTTTTACATGTAAAATGATAAAATTTTGATAGTTCACAAAAATCTTTATAGAATAATTTTTTTTGGTATCTTTTAGAATTTTGTTATCAAACAGATTTAAAGTAGTATTACAGTATCTTTTCAATATTTTTATACTGTTTAATAAAGTTTTTACCTTAAATTTAATTTTATACTAAAAAAGTATAATATATCAGCATTTAATTTTATAGTTTTTAAAGCGTGTGAATATATATGGGATTTTTGTAAAAATAAACATTCTTTAAGCTTTCTCAAAACAATTTTCTCAATTTCCAAAAAAACATTGAATATTCATTTCCAATAATTATGTAAAAAAATTTTATTTTCATTGCTTTTGATATAAAATAGACAACATTTCGAAAGTTTTTGGGTATTTGGTAGTAGTTGGTGTGCTACTAAGTTGTGCTATAAACACGTTAGATTTAAGAATTAGATGCTTCTTTTACTTAAGTTCTAAGATACATATTAGTATTTCTTTGATCATTTGTGTTCAACTGTAGTTTTAGTATAGTGTGATGTAGTTATAATTTATCTTTGTGCTTTTTTAGTTCATGTAAATAAAAAAATAGTTTTCATTCAATTTGTATATCAATTTTAAATATCTTCTACTATGCCCGTTGTATTACCTATTATCCATAAGCGCCTCTATATTGAGACATTAGACTTCACGCCAGGTTTAGTATATTGAGCTAAAAGTACAAAAAAAAAGTACTTTCAAAAACCTGAAAAAAAAACTTAAAAAACTTGGAAAAAAATCAAAAAAAGTTTGGCAATCTTGGAATAATAAATACTAAAAATAACCAATTGAATTAAAACAAAGTTTAATTTATCTTTGAAATGTTAGATAGTTTAAAAAAACCGAAGACTTTACATAATCATGTTCTTTCTAGGTTTTGATACCATAAGGGTCTTAAAGCATTTAATGATTTAATATTTTTCTGTTTACTATTAAACTAGTTATGTATATGTATAAGGTCTGATTCTTAAAAAAAAACTTATTATTTATAAAAACAACAATATATAATAACAAAAAATAGTTTTGATTTATTCAAATTTATTATCAGTCATAATGCAAGTTTTTCTAGTAAACACTCCCAGTAAATCAACTTTATTTTTCTAGCTATACTTTCAGTGAAGTTAATATGTTATTATAAAACTTCTTAGCTGTAAAAAAACAATTGTCTGTAAGCTCTATTGTAAAAAATATAACTTGAAAAAAACAACAAACAAGTATAAACAGTACGAGCACGAGGGAGACATCTTGAACTTCAGGTTGAGCATCGACAACCTTCGCGGTTTCTTGGTGGAGAGAATCCTGTTCAACCACCCGAAGCAGCTGGTCGACGTGCTTAGAATCCTGCGAACTCAAGCCTATTTCAACCACCTCATCAAAAAGTGTTGCAAGTCTTCAACGCCTGGTTAGTTTCGTGTGTGGAAATGTTAGTTTGAAACGTTGGTAACAGATAAAAGTTTTTAGTATAAGCAGTTTTGACTTAGTTATATGAAAATAAGTTAAATTTTAGAGTAATAGAATAAATCAATAGAAGAACAAAAAAAACCACTATCTTCAATCAATTTAAATGTAATAGGTTCAAAATATGTTCTAAGTTTTCAAGTAAATTATAAATAAAAATAGCTCGCTTTAGATTTTAGTATTTAAAATTTGTATTTAGGTTAATATTTTTAGCACTCAAAAAGTATTTCGTTTATAATTTGCAATTTATCTGAAGTCAAAAATTATTTTATTTTGAAAATTTTAGTGAATCACCAAAAATTGTATTTATTTTAGGTCAAGTAAGCAGTAAGAGCAAAAAAGAAAATGTAAAAAGTGATAAAGAAGTTTTGTTTGAAGTTGAATGTCCTATGCAAGAAGCCATTAGAAATGTAGTTTTTGTTCATTTCAAATATCCATTATCACAATATTTGGCCGTTGGTTAGTGTAACTGTTCTAAATAATTTTTTTTTTCTATACAGTAACATCTCACAATCTACGCACATTGTGTCTACATCAAAAATGCGTAATTAAACGAGAGGTAGCAAATATAACTATAATGAAATATTAAATGTAATAAACATTAATACATTTCCTATATAAAAGTGAATACATTCTTAACTCAATATATACAATAATTTTAATTTGTTCAATGTTAAAAGTTTTCAAAAATATTGTTTTTTTTGTTTTTTTGAAAGTTATTAAATTCGTAACTAAACGAGAGTGCGTAATCAAGCGAGTGTGTAGATTCGCGAGAGGTTACTGTAACTCTTTTTAATTGGAACAAATACAAATGAATATGATTTTAAAGTATCTAAGAAGTAACGAGCAGAACGAAACTGTTTTTTAGTTGAGATTCAAGTTTCATCGAGTGGATACGAGCATTGCAAGTTGGCAGCTCGAGGTTGCGATGGTTTGATCGACTTGGCAGCCGAAAGCGAGCATTCGTTGAAAGTTCTGCAAACGACGTGTTCTCTTCCTATCACTGTAAGGTAAATATAAGTTGTTTTCATATTTTTTGTTAACTATAAAAATAGCTCGCCTTTTCGATGTAAACATTTTTTTGAGTACTAAAGAATCAATGACTTCATAATTATAAATTTTCATTTTTTTTTGTTGCTTTGAACTATTTCTTTATTCAGGAGAGTGATAAAAAGGGCGCGAAACATAAAGACGCAGAACCAGTTGAGCCAGCACCAAGTCAGCCCTCCCAGCTTGAAGTACAGCAAGTACTCCATGAGGAACATCAGCCATCCTCAGATGAAGCCGCCGAGCAACAACGCGTTGCAGCGACCCAACATCCCTCAGCAGCGGGTTGCCGAACAGAACAATTTCGCTCCTCTCCAGCAGTCTCAAGCTCCTCAAGCACAAGATCAGAAGAACAGCAGCTACAAAATTTCTGGTTTGAACCAGTTTTCATTAAGATGAATTTTGTGCAAGTAGTCTTCTTTTTCAGACAACTTTAAGTAGTTTAACAATTTTAATTCGTTGAAAAAGCATTTGAAAAACTGTCTCACTTCTTTAAACAAAAGCTTTTATCATTATATCTTTCATTTGATATATATTTATATATATATATAAACGTTATAACTATGCACTCATCAGCTTCAAAACAAGTTCTTGAAATAAACCTTTTTTTTAAACGTTATAACTATATATAAACGAAAGGTGTCTTGCTAAGTGTTTATTTTTCAACGAATTTTGACAATTTTTGACATATTTTAAAAACTAGTTTTTTTGTTAGTTTTCATTTAAAACCAACTAAGTTAAGCTACTATGTTTTCAGGGACGCAAGAGAAAATGCAGCAGCATCCAATACTCTCAACGCTGCTTCTGCCTAAAAGTGAAAGCTCCAAAGTGCAACAGTCTGCCTCGAAATTACAATCTCAAGTTAGTAAGAGTTTATTTTTTGTGCACGATTACAAATGTTCAAATATTGTTACTTGCTAATGCTGTTTGAGAATTGGAAAACAACCCCGTTTGAATGTAGAACAACAATTTTCAAAAGTGAACGTTGACTCAGTTTCTCTATGTAGAACTAATAACACAATTTTACTGTTGAAGAATAACTCTTTGTTGTTATAAGTGAATTTAATAACAATGTAAATATCTGAAACAAAACAAGTATAAACATATAAACTAAAATGAATTACAGCTTGATAATTCTACTACAGTGCTATTTTTAAGTAGATGCATGTACTCGGTCAAATACTTGCATTTTTATCGAAAAACTATGTGAAAATATGTTATTAAATTAACACAGAGAAACGTGCTTCAGCTTGCAATAGTTTAAATACTTTGTAAGTTGTTGTTGTTTTCGATTATTTAAATCCTTAAATATTTGCAAAACAATAAGTTGCTTTTTAAGTATTATTTTTAAGTTTTTTATTTTGGTTCTAGTTTTCAATATTTAAAATTTTTGCGAACGTTGAGAAACATTCCATAATGTAAAACTTTTTGGTTATAAAATATACTATTTTTCGACTGTAAACAATATTCACAACAAAAAAATTGCCTTGTTTTGGTCTTTTGAATTAAAAATTTTTAAATGTTTAAATTTAATTTAAAAATAAAAAGAGTAATATTATATTCAGGGTTGCCACTTTACCTGGAATCCTGGAAAAACCTGGAATTTAAGATTTTAAGCAAAAATAACCTGGAAAAACCTGGAATTTTTCTGAATTTTAACATGTTCAATAGAAAAATTTCAGTTTGACTCAAAAAATTTATCATATAGATAAAAATATTTTGTCATCACCATAAATCTTTTTATTAAAAAACACGTTTTAAGTAGCTTTACAGTACCTTTTCAATCTTTTTATACTATTTAACACAGTTTCTTACCTTAAATTTAACTTTAAACTAAAAATAGATCCAAAAACGTGTACTTATAAAAACCTGGAAGAAATTTGAAAAACCTGGAAAAATTTTTGAAAAAACGAGAGGCAACTTTGTATATTTATATAAACATATCTTTTCTAATTACCTAAATCAGTGGTACATTTTACTTATATTATTTTACTTTAAACAGAAAGTTTAGTAAAATGAAAATTAAGACAACTATTTTGTCGTTTTCCATTAGGAAAAGATTATTATAACTTTATTTAACAGTTTTTAACACATTTTTTATATTACACACTAAACAAAAGATAATAAATAATGTTTTTTAATATTAATTAAAATATCTTATAATCTAGTGTGCACAATTTTTTTCCGTAATTGCTGTGCACAATTTTGAACAATAGAATTTGAAAAATTTGAACCACTGACCTTTACGATAGTAGTTTTTGTTAACTTAAAACTAAGGTTAAAATGTACTTTGAAACATCAAAGAAACTGTATGATCATTTTTTGTTTTTATCATCGTTGTTATTCAAAAGACATATTACTGGGATTAGTGTTACTTATCTTAATTTGAACAAAAGTTTATCTACATGTGCTTTAAAAACCTGAGTGGATAGGTTACTCACACAGTATTATTTACATTGAATTACATTGTAATAAATATTCAAACGGCGAAAATTCTCATGATTATATACCGATGTGATGTTTTCTAGCTTTAAAAATAATTATCATATTTTTTCAAACATATTTAACTAACATTAAATAAGCTGATAAAGTATAAGACCCTGTTTTTTTATTTACTGTCATTATAAAATCAATTCAGCTAGAAAAAGTACTAAAACAGTTTTAAGGAACAACTTATATCTTATATCTAGTTTATTTTTATATAATGAGTTATTTAGTTTCAAATGAATTCATTAAATTATAATAAGTTAAAAGTAATTGATTATTTTCCTTAATTCAAAGAATTAACTCAAATATGTATTATAACCTTGCAGTTTTAATTGAAAATTCTAGCTATATTCAAACTTCAAGCTGATATATGCTTGTTTTAGTGCAAACAATTGCGATTCATGCTTCACACAAAGGTAGAAATATTAATTTAACGTGTAACAGAAACATCCCAGAATTAACATTTCTTAACACATTGTTTATAAAAAAATAAATGATGTGTTCAAATAATAATTTAATTTTCTTATAGTCTAGTTTGCAAAATTTTATTTCTTTTAAATTTTTTTAAATATTCAACAGAAACACCCCATGCTTGTGGATTTGCTGAACGTGACGTCACCGGTCATCGGAAAGCAGCAAGGGACTAACCCCAAGATACTGCCGGCTACCATGCAAAACATGCATCCCGCCGCGTCCAAACCTTCGAATATTAAAAAGCCAAATCACATGATGATGAACCCGCAGGTGAAATGGTTTTATAGATTTAGAATTTTTAGCTGCAGCCTTACATTTAAACATCATTTTCGGTGGCAATATTTAAATAACACGTATTAAACATTAAACTGAATATATGTTTACAAACAAATTAGGTTGTGAAGTTAAAAATATTCTGCTGAAGATATGTTTTCAGTAAGCTTTGTGATCTTAAAATCAAAAAATAATACTCACCGATGATTTAGTTTAATTACTTTAGAAAGAGAAAAGCGTAACAGAAAAAATATACATATATAAAATGACTTGTACCCAAAAAAAAAACTAACGTATTAAATTAAAAGAAGTAGATTTAAAGTTTTAAAACAGTGATTATAATTTTAAAGTCAAACCCTTTAAAAAAAGTTTTGACTATCATAACATTTGTCATATTAAAACTTGCAGGGTGGCAACAAGATAATGAACTCGCCTTACAGTAGCCAGCAGATGATTCAACCCCAGCAAGGGGATTACCCTCCCCAGCAGAACTCGGACCAGGCGATGCCACCTCCGCCCAGCTACGACGCGGCCATGTCGCAGCGCATGACCAATCAGAAGCAGCTTATCAGCAACTTCTCCCCGCACCACCAGCAGCAGTTCTACAACCAGCAAAATTCCCCCGCCGCCGCCATGATGCACTCGCCCGCCCAGCAACCGTCGCCATACCAACAGTTCGCCCCGCAGCAGTCGCCCATGTACAGCAACTCGCCCAAGTACCAGCCGCTCAGCCACCAATCGCCCGTCCACCCCCAGATCCAGCCTTCGCCCCACCACATTCCGCCCCACATAGGAATGTCCCCCAACCCGAGAAACGCTGCCAGGGTCCCGGGTCGCCAGATGCCCAATCAGCAGCCGGACCAGTTCGATTTCAGCCAGTCGGACCACATAGAACCGATTGTGAGTCGATTTTTATTTTGTTGCGTAGAGTGGATTTGTAAACTTTTTTTGATCATAAATAGTTTTTGAAGTTTGTACTTTGAAAGGTAATTTGTTCTATGAGTTTAGTTTTGGAATATATCTGTAACAAGGTTAAAATTCGCTCAGGCTAACTTAAGCTGACCTTATTTAGTTTCAGTGAAAATAAGTCAATTATTAAATGTCTGTTTGTTTGATATAAGTGAGGTTAATAATCGTTAGCGTTTTTACTTTTAAGCCACTACTAATGAATTGCACTTATAATTTTTTAAATAAATTTTAATGATTATATCAAACAAGACGAGATTCCATGAGCTCAATACAATTAACTCAGTTAGGATACAGTTATTAATTAATTTAAATTCCTAAAAAAATTTATGCTATACATAAAAATCTACCAAGTGTTTACTTTTAAATCCTGCAGTTAAATATATTTGTTATTTTTTAAATCCATTTTTATAATCGTGAAATTAGTCCTTTTTATTAGCGTTAAGGTTTAATAGCTTTTTTTTAAAGTAAGTCAAGTGTAACCTGTACTTAGTATATTAATTAAACATTATACTTAATAACTATTTTTTGTAATTTTATAGATGCTTAAAATGAAGTATATAACGCTTTAAAAGTTTTTTCTTAGCTTAGGCTGGCTCGAGGTAGTGTTTGATACTACAAATTATTAATTTTGCTTTAGAGAGTATAAACCATTAGGTAAGTTTATATACTGTATGGAACTATCTTAGAAAAGTTTTTGATTAATAATTTAAGGTTTGTGTTGAAATTTTGAAAGCTTAATTTGTAAAAGCTTATAAAAAAATTAAAAAAAGACATTAGGTAAAACTGTAAACATTTATAAAATAAGCTTATCTTAAACTATCATAATATAATGCTAAGTTTAGTTTAGTTTTAAAGCATGCAGTTAAATAAAACCCTACTCAGCGTTATGTAATTCAAAATATTTTAATAAATTAGTTAAAGAAATCGTTATTTAATCAAATATTTTTGTACGCATATGTTAGCGATTGATAGGACAAAGAGGGATAAAAAGGAGATCAATAAGTGACCTAGATATATACAACTTCAACAACCAAATATTACGACATCAAACTTTTCCAGAAAAGCGGCAAAGAAGAAATTTCTGGCACTCATAAGTATTAAAACCGAACAAGCAAGCTAAACGACATCAGCAATTAGAGTGTAAAAAAGTTATTGCCGCAATTTGTTTATAACAACCCTCGAAATTCCCACAAGCCGATGCATTCGCACTCTCAGCAACCGTCGCCACCCAAGTGCACCCGATTCATAACAAACCCATTAGAAGTCGTTCTACATAATATCCTGAAAATTAACCGTCAACCCAGTACATTCTTTCCGAAATATCGCTTCGGTTAAAATCTAAGTTACTTGTTTTAAAAGAATACAAAGTTTTATAACTCTATTTGCACCGGAATATTTTGTGAGGTCGTTGAACAAACAAGATGCAAGTAGCATTCTTATCAAGACAATTGTGTTTAGCTGCTCTCAACTTTTTTTATAGAAATTTGTTGAAAAACAAAGCTGTAAAATCGTTCTGTTTCTCAAAAATTTTGGATGATGTCCAGGAAATAGTTAAACAATGTAAAATGTATAAGTGTTGTTCTTCTAGAGTCTAGACTGTAAAGGTTATCCAATAAAACTCTAAATATCATCAAATCCAAACATCGACTGATCATTTAGTTTTATATTTATAAGTAGACTTATGTTTTAAATACTATGCAAAGAAACCAGACTCCAAAGTCAAAAAACCCTGGTTAAGTAAATTAGTGTTTTTATGTTTGTAATTTTTTTGTTCTTAGTTTCTAGTTTGTACTTTTTGAATTCTGTTCACCTCTTGTTTAAGTTTTATAGTACGTTTAAATATCGATAGTAAATAAAAGTCTATGCAAAATGTGCTTATAAATTTTATATTTTTATTCATTTAAAGTTATTTAAAGTCTACCAATAAGTAGTTTATGCTTCATTTTTACTGTAAGTATTAGATTTATTAGAGTTGTATATAAATTATTATACCTTTTATACTTAAAAGAATCATCAAGTTTATGATAAACACTCATGCTGTAGTTAGACTTGGTTTTAAAACAGTGTATGTAAATTCTTTATCATTGTTTAATGTATTTTTATATTTTAGTAGTATAGTTTATATTAAATTTTTCTAACAATTAGCTAAAGTTTGGTAAACAAACTGATAAAACTATATTTGAGAAGGCAACTTATTTAAAGAAGTAATTCGAAATACAGTCATATGAATTAATATTTAAATGCTTAGTCTGGTTAAGATATAATCTTGGGCAGCAAATTAGTTAAGAACTTAATTATCTAAAATTGATCTAAAATTTGATAAGTAGACGCTTAGTTCTCTATTCGAATAAATGGAAAACGGTAGATAAAAACATAAAATAAAGGGTTAACCTACAACTTGATCAATTTAATTTCAACCCTACTATTATGTATTGCTTTAAAAAAAATGCTAGAAAATGTTTAAATAATCTTAATTTTCCTTCGAACAATTTGTTTAAAAAACTTAAAAGTAATTTTACTTGGTCTTAACAGGGTTGCCACAAAACCTGGAATTTGACAATTTAGGCTAAAAAATCCGGATAACCTGGAATTTTCAACAAAAATCGCTAAAATACCTGGAATTAAAAATAATTTTTACATGTTAAGTAGTAAAATTTAGATTTGACACGAAAAATGTCTCATATAGATAGAAAAATTTGGCATCATTAAATATTGTTATTATTAAAAAAGCATTTAAAGTAGCTATACAATATCTTTTCAAATTTGTTAAATTATTTAACTCAGTTTTGAAAAATAAACTTAACTTAAAATTAAATATAGACTAAAAACGTGTACTTTCATAAACCTGGAAGAAACTCAGAAAGCCTAGAAGAAATTTATCAAAAACTAGTGGGCAACCCTGTCTTAATAAACATTTTTTTCTTAACTTTTGTTTTAAGCATAAATTTATTTGTACCAATTAAAATTGATTATCCCTAGTACTTTCTTAAAAAATATAAACTATAGTTAGTAAACTAGGTTATTAAACGTGAGCTAACCTTTTAAAAAATTGTTATTGATTTTTTTTTTGTCTATCCGAATGATAAGGACCAATTTTTGCTTATGTAATAATACAAGTTAGTTCAAATAAACGATTAAAACAGTGATTTTAATTATTGAAAAAACATGATCTAAATAAAAGTTTTAACTCTAATTTTTTCAAACAATGCTAAGAATTTTATTTGCATTTATTTTGTTGTAGGCTCACTTAGCTTTGAAAGTTTGTAGCTAGTTTATTTAAGCTGCTTATAGTGTTTTAATTGAAAAACTACGTAAAAATGTAAAGTAATAAGAATGAGTATTTATAATCACAACAAATTTATTATATAATAAACTATTAATGATACATAATTGGTTGTTACTTATTTTACACAAAGCAATTGTTTTTTATTTATTGTGCGTAAACACTCAAATATTATCCAATCAACTCGTGGCGTAGCTTTATTAGATGATAAAAAATTATTTTGAAACTTATTGTAAATGATACTTTTAAACATAATACATATTTATATTTGCTATTTTTTAGCTGTGATGTGTAACCATTTTAAGATACTTAAAACTTTTTTTTTATACTAAATTTATTAAAACTTGTTTTTACAAAAAGGTTGCCACGGATCCGAGCCATCCAAGCTACTTTATCAATAAACCGCAACAAATAACAGGTTTCTTAGCCGCATGGGTGTTGTAGCAATAGATTGTTAGAAAGTGTAAAGTTTGCATAAAACTAACTTGCTAACTGCATGATTTCACTTTACGGTGTCTAATTTGAATCATATTTTGCAATCATTAACAAATTTGATTTTAGTTATAAGCTAATAATTGTCAACTTTAGTTCTAAATTAAAAAAACATTTTTAAAAAAACTTGTTTCTAATGAAAGATAGAAAGTTTTATTGATGTTTATGAGTTAATAGTAAAAAGCGTTTTAAATGCTAAAGCAACTTATGTTTTAGATATATTTACTAAAAATAAAATCGGATTATCGTTTCCTAAAGTTATTATCACAAGGTAAAGACTAAGTAAAACTTTGTAACATAAAAAAAATTAACAAAACATCTAATTGAAATAAATAGATAACATTTTGAATTAACTGAAATTTAATAATAAATGCATGACTTTAATATGATAAAATAAGTTCTAAAAAAGACTATTCTCTTTTACTGACAATCATTTTTCATTTAGTGTTTTGTACAATCGAAATCATTACGAGTATTTTCTTTCTTCTATGTTAATCGGTTACATATTGTTAAAAAAATCTGCTTTAACTTCCAAAAAAAACCTATAGCAAACTTTGCGGGCTTACTCCTACTTTTTACCTACCATAAAGATTTAGTGAAGTTATTTTTCAAAATGATCAGCAAAGATAAAAATAAAATTAACTATTATTTTAAGGCACACCTAAAATACTAAACTAAAAAACTATGCTAGCTTTCTGAAATTGTTTTAGTTCGATAAAAACGCATATTCTGTGATAAATTTCGGTCGTTAAAAACGGGCTCGTTTACGTTTAGGAATAACAATCTGTGAAAATGTTTGTTTTATTAAAAAATCCGAATTATTTAAATGTATTATTTTATACTTAAAAGTAGTGTATTTACTCTATGAAATTATTTTAAATTCAAAATATAGTAAACGAGGTATAAAAAATAGAATAACATAAAAATACTTATTTACAACAGTCTGGGGTAAGCAAACTGCGGGTCACATTGTTTTAAGCTAAGAAATAACTAATGAAGTAGAAATAAGTTCAGAATTTTTTATAATAAAAATTTACAAAAATAAAGTATGATATTTTTATTTGTGGTGAATAAATTGCTGCTTATTTTATTTTTTACACATGTGCTATTATGTACCTTTTCTAAGTCAAGTCTTTCAAAAATACTCACCTGCAAAGAAATTTTACTTTATATGTGGTCCAGAAACAACTATTTTCAGCAAGTCCGGCCCGACTCTCATAATTTTTTTATCGAAAATATTTATAGTAAAGAAAGAATATATTTAAAATGCATAAAAAAATAAAATGGGTTTTAAGGGCATACCTTGTGTGCTACAACCACATTCACGATATTTAAAATTCTCAGCGGTTGTGAACTATATTTTTAAAGATATTATTACCATTTTTTTACCATCATGATCTTTTTTCGTTAAACTTTCTTGTGCTTTTATACTTATTTTTGAGATATACCCAAAATGAACTTTCAAACTTAATAAGCAGTTTAAAATAATCTCTTTTAGTTAAATTTTATTTTATAATCATAATCTTTATAACTTTAGACCAGCGATTCGTGACCATTATTTTTCATGTTTTTTTTCAGATTTACACCCAACAAACATATTTTAATTAATTTTAAGAAGAAAAAGCTAGATCTTTAAATATTTAGGTCACAAAATATAAAAAGATAAAGTTTTTATTTAGCTAAAAAATTTCAGTTAACTACTAAGTCATAAATGAATGAAAAAAAAGAAACGTAATTTACATAACTTGTATTCAATAAAATTTACCCTTAAAACAAAGGAACTTACCCCAGGTTAAGAGCGCTGCTTTAGACATTGTAGTAGATGGCCTCTTAAAAGTATTAATTTTGAATTAAAATAAATTTTAACGATGCTTATCAGTGGGACAGGTTTCTAGTAAAATGTTTGCGGACCCGACTTGTTAAAATATAACTTTCTTGGCCGCGTAATTTTGAAAAGTTATACTAAAAAAAAATTAAAGCAAATCTGTAATGAAATATCAATCTTTAAGAAATACTTAGTACTAAAAATTAAACTAAGAACACATTTTATAATAAATGTTTTAGAAAAGCATAATGTATTATTTTTATTACTCCCTAGTCTGACTAAACAATAACTTTTGTATCTCACAATGAAATTTTTGATAAATAGCAGTTTAAAAATTATATTAATTTTTGTTAAAAGCTGAATTGTAAGCACTTTTATAAAAGATTTCATGTCATCGTTTTTTTGTCAAATTAAAACCGGCCAATTTAATTTTGTGATTGTTTTGTCAATGCATCGTGCCTTCACAAAATCAAGTATTTAGAGTGCATGGATTTTTTAAAACATATTTTAATACTCGTTTGTTCATGTTTTTAAGTCAGCGAAACCACATGGGAAGCTGTTTCTCGAATGTGTATTCAAAAACACAAAATAACCTAGCAGTCTTTCTCGTTCACTTTTGATTACCATTTAAGTATAAAAATTTTAAGGTTCTTAATTGTGGGTTGGTGTTTTAAATGCACAAAGGGACACTTTTCACGAGAGGTCACTTTTGCACCAAGACACTTTTACTTGTGTTAAAATTACTTTATTTTACTAGTTTTCTTTTTTTTACTATTATTGTTACCCATAACACTTACCATTGGTCGGTTACTTTTTTTTTCAAATTATTATTTTTATTAAGAAATTTTATTATTACAATAAATTTTTCACTTTTACTGTTACCCTTGTTCGGTAACTATTTTCTTCTTTTTTTTATGCTATCACTGCTACCCCTAAACCTTACCTTTGGTCGTTTTTTTCTTATTAGCGTTTGTTTACTTTTTTTTTTACTTTTTCTATTACTCCTTACCCTAGGTCGGTAATTTTGTTATCATTATTATTGCTATTTTTTATAAAATTTAATTTTATTTAACTTTTTTTTTACTCTTGTGCGAAATTGTCACTCGTGTAAAAGTGACCCTTCGTGCAAAAATGACCCTTCTCCCTTAATTGTAGTTACAAAAAAGCTTTTTTAGGTCCTTATAGTATACAAATTGTTGTTTATTTATAACTAATATTTTAGTTTTTTTTTAAAATTTAACCTGACCGTGATAAGTATAACTTGATAGAAATGAAAAATAGGAAGAACGTCTTGTACAAACTGAAAACATATTAGGGATTAATCATGCTAATATTTTCTTTGGCACAAAAAACTTAACTAAAACTTTATGACATTAAAAAAAAACTCTTATCATTTAAATGTTTGTAATATGTAAATGTAATAAATTGTAATTTTAGTGTGAAAACATGAAAAATAAATATACAAAAGTTTAAAATTTTTCATTTTATAAAGTAGTTGCTTTTTTTTTTTGTAATTTGTGTTTCAAGCTATTTGATTCATACTGTACTGAAAATTTTTAAATAACACGTAAAGTTGTTTAATCAATTTTATAACTTGTACTCTTTGTTTAATATTTTATCTAGTATTTTTTCAATGATTTTTAACTATTTTTTTTTATCATCAATTACACTAGTTAATTGGATAATAACAGTTGTATTTTTAATTAATAAAAATTGCATACTAAAGAACTACTTATTATCTGATATTAAAGAAGTAAGTTATTTTTATGAACAAATTCTATTAACATATTTTATAACAAAACATTTTAAACAACTAAATAAAACATATTTTTACCTAGCTCGAAGTATTTTTACTTAAAATGCTAAAGTATACCAGTATATCATCAAAAAGATGAACCTGATATTTTTAAAATATACTATTCTTCATGACTCAGGTGTAAATAGGCTGATGCAAAATGACGTGCAGCAAATGAAGACCCACCAACAAAGTTCGATGCCAGTATACGGCTCGATGCAGCATGATAATAATAAAATGAAACATTTTCAAAACATGAACAACAATCCATCTGCTCAAAAGTTTGTTAAGATAAAGTTTATAGGTATTTTAAAAATAATAAAAAGTATAGGTTTTTGACAGGTTTTTTTTTTACTTCAACATAAAACCTAGTATTAAACGCAGTGGTTGTACTTATTTTTTGAAAGTTAAAAAATGTTTTCATAGTTTGGAAACATAAAAAGTATTCAAAGCATAAATATTTAAAAGTTATAGACAGTTTTATAAGATTGAACTTATTAATTTTTTGCCTGCATGTTTAATAATACAGGCCTTCCCTCTTAGATTATAGTTTATTAAGCATTTTTTCGTGACTGATTAGTAAAAAAACATCTAAAAGTTACATGAAGTCAGTTGTTTTAGTTGATGATAAAAAGCAATTAACCTAGTTTTTAACTTGAGTCTAGTTTTTAATTTAAATTTATATTCATACTTATTACAATTTACTCTAAAAGTTTTTACAAAGTGTGGAACATCATTTTAGAAACAATCCACACCAAGCTAACGTGCCCCAAAGTCAAGGCAAAGGATTTCCTGACAATCAAGTTAGACTATACTTCTTTTTTATTTAAATTTATTATCAGTTCAAAATACCTAAAAGCCTAATATTTTATAAAACATACCTAATAAACTACATCGTAGGGTCAGTTGCCACCATACTTGGATGAACAGCCAAACCAAAGCGGTGTCAACTCGTCAAACAACAATATACAAACTGATCGAAACGGAATATACGATTTTATCGAAGAGTCCAGGTACAAGTTGTGAAACTTGTTTTTTTACAAACAATATTTTTCTTAAAGAATTTGTTCTTTAATTTAAAAATTGTTACTTTCATGTTTATTGTTTAAGCGCTTTTTAGTTTGGGTATTTCAAATAAACTCTACTTTTTGTAATTTTTTTTTTATTAGAGAAAGTGTCGACTCCTCAGGAAAAATATCGTTGAATAGTAGAACGAAGCTCATGCAACAAAATAGTGGACAAAATAAATTTCAAGGTAGTTTTAGCTGTTTTCATATATTTAGAAAAACTAAAGTGCATGGTAACTTAGAATTATTAATATAGTTATTTGAAAAGGTGGTGGTTTGTTTTTATTTTTACGGAATTATTGGGCATTAGATTTATCGTGCAAGTTAACTTATTGGCTGTGAATTTTCATGTTTGTATGAATTTTACTAACAGGATAATTAAATGTTAAGAAATTTTAGTGTGTACTTGTCGTCGCTTTGTTTTCAAAATATTTCCCTTGAAATTAAAAGAAAAATCAGTCGTTTTGTTTTTATTCACGCTTGTTTTTAAAATGATAGTTACTAGTATACTTTCTTAATAGAGCTTATAGGTTTTCGTATTATAATCCTTACTATTTTATCAAATACTTTAATTTTTTTTAATATAAAACTTATAATTTTTATTAATACTTTATTATTCTTTGATTTTCTTTATGGTTTTACCTTGAGGTTTCATTAATACAAGTTTGATTTAAAATATTTATTATTTAGTATAGATCTTAAAACCTATTTTGTCCATTCTAATCAAAAAGTGTATGATTTTGTTTTGTAATGCTTCTAGTGCTTAATAGATTAGAAGTTTCGACATCGGTTGACTATTTAGAAACAACACGGGTACAACAATGAAAAATTGGAAAAATTAAATAGATTAAGAACTAATGATTATCTGAGTTTTGTGAATGCGCCTTCTATAAGTAAATTTAGTTTGTAAATGTATTTCAAATGTGGAAGTTTATTTTAAGTTATGGTTTTCTGAAGATTATAACCATTAAGACATTTCAGTAAATAATTTCCAAACTTGCTACACCATTAGCTTTTTTAAATTTCGAATAGTATAAATCTACTTATTTATCCTAACTATTAAAACTAAAATTTTTCAAAACAAATCACACTAGAAAAAGATATCATCAAGCGATTTTTAAAAACCTAATGATAAGCGTATACAGTTTTTATCTGGTATAAGACATTTTAATACTTCAATAAGTTTTAAGAATATAAATGTTTGTTTTTACTAATTAAAAATAAATATAATAGTTTTTGCTTTATTTTTATTAATAATTACTTCTTCTTGTTGTTTTCTATACTTTTGTATTTGTAAAATATATTTTTATGTCTAGTGATTTTAGTAACTAACTAATAAGGAGTTTGTTAAACAAGTATATTTAAAATAAATGAAAAAAAAAGGCTAGACTTTTTTAGCAAAAACAACTTGTTTTTATAAAGTTTTTTTTTTGAAAATGTTTATTTTTTAAATCAGATTTATAAGTTTATTTGTCTTTGAAAAAGTTTGAAAAATATGTTTTATTATTACTAAAACTTAAGTTTGGCTACAACGTATCAATAAAACACATTGAGAATTTTTGTATTAAACTTTTTAAAGGTGAAAAGGGTCTTTTTGTTAAAGTAGGACTATGTTGCAAAGTTGTTGTATATAAATGTTTTATTCAGTCAATAAAAACTGTTTACTGTTTAAAAATATATTTGTAAACTGAAAGTATTGTGTTCTTTTATATTTTAAAGTTTGTGAGTTGGTGTGATTGTTTCTTAAATTCCGTTTTTAAGTCTCTTATTCTTTTTTGAGTATGCTTTATAACTATAAAAATGTGATTTTGATAAAGTTGACTTGCAAGATAAACAGATAAATGTTGATTTTAAAATATATGTTCATAGTTTTTAAAAGTTGTTACAAAAATTATAGTATATGTTTTACCATAGTCATTTATAAGCTAACTACAAACTAACAAAACTAATTTAAAAGTGCTGCTTTTTATAAAACTAAAGACATATTTTAAGTCTTTGGAGATATAAAGGATCTTAGTAGCTGTTATAATTTTAGTGTAGAGTTGAATAAATAAACCTTTTAGGAAAGTCATATAACATCCAAAAACATTTCACAGTTTATTACATGGTTGCCACTCATTAAAAGTAGTTTTTTTATTTTGAACTCAAGTTATTTAAATATGTATGACTAAAGCTAGTTTTACTAATTTTTGATCAAAGTCAGGTTTATTTTTGTTTCATCTACATTAAGAATCTTTCTTTGAAAAAGTTTTAAAATTTCTAACCAACCAAAGTCTACTATTTTGTTTCTGTTCATTTTGTAGTACTGAACCGTAATAATTTCTTTTTACATATTTGGAGTGTTACAAGTAAAAAGTTTTCGTTAACTTTAATAACTCTCTAAACAACAGTCGTTAATAATTTAATTTAATAAAAGTTTTAATCATTTTATATAATATGTAACAAAAAACAACAAGCACCTTTACTAATACACCATAAAATCAAATGTCTTTGAAAGTCATAACCCGAATAGTCGAACTTCTCAGTGCTTACAACTTCTGAGGCCTACTTAACAGTGACTCACAGGTTAGTTTCGGTGATTTCGCTTTCAAGGGCGGCAACCCTGCCGTAGTCATACGCGCTGCGCCTCATCTAACTGCTTGAAACTTTTCAGCGTCGGGCAGCTCTTCGGCTTCGGACAGCACCTTAAAGGGTTTGTTTCAGTCCAGCCCCAGCCTGATGAGCGTGCTCACCAGGGATTCGCCCAACTACAGCAAGCTGCAAAAGCAAAGCAAAATGCAAAGTAGCGCTATTAACTCGAACACTAGTGAGCTTTTTTAGTTGCTTGTGCCATTTGCTTGTTTTATACTAACATTTCGTGTTTTTTGTATGGTGTTTTATTTTTAGATTTATTCAGTAGAAAGTACGTTAGATAATAACGTGTTTTATTATATTTGTTTTTTTAACTTAAATTTTACTAATATGTTTTCATAAATATCTGGCCGGTAATATGTGTTATTTACATTTTTTTTCAAATATTATAGAAAAATTTATGCATCTTATTCTATCTAATAAAGTATATAAAATTTTTTAGTGTTAACTTACAGTTTTAAAAGTTGGTTATTTGTACTACAAAGTCAATTAGTAAAGTTTTTTTCCTTGTAATTGTAATCATGTGTAACTCTAAATCTCAACTGTTTAATGATTCTAAAATGGATAGTTTTTTTAATTTTTTGATTATAAACGTCCTTGAATATCCTTGATCTTATTTAAATATATATTTTTTATTTTCTTAAATATAGGTAGCTAGTTATACTTTTTCAGGAAAGATACTAAAACGTATGTTTGTAAAAACAATAAGTTAAGTAATTTTCAAACAGTTAACTTTTATATAAGGTACCTTTTTTAAGTAAAATGAACTTTAAGGTTTGTAATATCTAAAATATCATACTATAATAAATAAAACAACATTAAATATCATATGAATTAAAATTTATTTTCATTATTATCTAATATTTCATAATATCTAACAAAAGGGGTGTAACTATAATAGCTATAATAATAAGTAAATATTTTAACGTGTTACTATAATACATCTTTAATAAAAAATGAGAAAACCGTGATTGTTAAAATTTCAGTAAACTTTTGATACAGTAAGAAAATGTTTATTACAATAAAATTGTTATACCAAGTATATTAAACATGGATGATTTACAGGCTCCCGAAAAAGTTCCACTTCATCGCAGGAAGGTCAAAGTTCGAAGTTGCTGAGCAGGCAAACTTCATTCGGGCACAGCAAGAGCTTGAGTGGCAGCTCTGGAGGGAAAAGCAACACACTGGTTGGTAACCACTTTGTGAATAAAACTTTGTTATTTTAACTTATTCACGAAATTTTACTAACCTAAGCAAATAAGATTTTAATTATAGTTTGTGTAAGTACTATTGTAAATTTATTAACCTATCAAAAGTTATAATAAAGTTAAAAAACGATATAGGTTTTAATAATGCAATGCTAACTTTATTAATAAACTTGATCGTACACTTTAAATAGTTGTAGATAAATTTCATTCAAAATGTAGTAGCTCAAACTCTTATACATTCGTGTTTTCTTTTATCTTCAAACAGAATTCAGTAGTATCCGTTACAGTAAAAACTAAAGTAAATTCTCAAAATAAAATGAATTTTGTATAAATATGCGAGAACTATTTTAATTATACAAATAATAAATTTCAATTCTTCACACTGCTTCTCAAGAATGTAAACTGTTGTACATAAAAATTAAACGAATATTATACATAATACAAAACACGTTTTGTTTACCTTATTTAAATGTGTTCTTCATGTTACGCTTTTTTAGAGTAAGCAAGACTCGAAAAAAGGAAAAGCTTCAAAGAAGGGAGAAGCACAACCAGTAAGAAAGCGGGGAAGACCTCCTTCAACTGATACTAAAAAAGATTATGGCGGTTAGAATTTTTATTGATTTTGTTCTAATGTGTTTATGGTTACATGGCATTTCAAATTTAAACAGTTTAAATTCTAACAAATCACATGTTTTTACCAAATTGAAAACCTTAAAAATTTAACTTGAACTTAAGAAAGTTAAAACTTACCAGAAGGGCTTATAAATAAAGCTTATGAAGGTATAAGTTATTTTAAAGAATAGTTACTAAAATAGATAACTGATAATTGTTAAAATTTTTCATATTTTAAGATTTTATTTTACTCCTTGCTAAAAAATATTTTAAAATCGAAAAATACAAATAATGTATCAGATGTTCCAATAAAAACAAATTATGACAGTCATGAAAAAAAGTAATTCAAAATAATAACTTAACATCATCAGAATTTTATTAGCCGTTCACCCTGTGTTACAAACACAACTATTAACCTTGCTTCAACAGCGAAACGCAAAAAAGAGGCGCCGACGCTGCAAGAATCTGAGGGCAGCAGGCTGGTCATCCGCAAGATCGAAGACTCTTGGGCGGTGGGAAAGAAATCCTCGCAGCAAAATCACCAGCAGCAGGACATGAACCTGTCCATGAAGTCCCAAGGTAGTTTAAACTGATTTTTATTTCTTTATCAACCATCAAAAACTCTATATTTCAACAGATAACTAGTTTAATGATTCTAAATTAAAAATATCTACAAATTTTTATAACATTATAAGTTTGAAAAGCTTAACTATCATTATCAATAAACCTGAACAGACTAAACTTTCTATTTGGTGCCAGTGAAAAAAAAACACAAAACAACATTGGCTGTGTGCTGGACAGATTTAAGTATCATATTTTAAATATCTTTGTTTCAACAGGAAACGCCTCAATGCCCAACCAGATGAACTTCATGCCTGGCGGCGGGAACGCCAACAGCAACACGTGGTTCAGCAACTACATCAACCAGCAGAACGAGATGAACAACAAGAAGAAGATTTCCAACAACCAGATCGGAGTCAACCAGAAGAACAGCAAGAGCTACGCCGGAAGTCAACTGAATGTTAGTGTTTTAGGAAAAAAATCGGCGAAATTTTCAATTGCGTTTTTTACAAGTGTTTATGGAGATGAAGCGAATTTTCCACTTCTATAGTAAGTGAGAAAAATAAGACATAAGAGCTTTGTTATAAAGAAAAGTTCAAATAACCTGTTTTTTTGTTAAGGCAAAATGTCTAACTGTCAATATTTGTCATTCATTTTTTGTTCATGATCGTGATAGTTTGGAAAAAACTTTGTAAAATACCTTGTGCTTCTTTTAAACTTGTCGAGCGAGGCTTTCTTTTAGTTTGAAAGCATATAGAAAAAATAGTGAAGTTGCCTAATTTAACTAAAATATATATAAACTATGTAAGCATTTTTTTAGAACATTTTAAATTAGTTATAATTTTGCAACGAACGTTGATCGGCTCGCTCAACAATTGAAATTTTTCAGAAAAGCTCTCAAATGGTGAACGGCATGTCGCAGCAGCAGCAGAGCAAGAACCTCAACATGAACAAGAACTCGCGCAAATCATCGCTCAGTGACGTCATAGGCAAGTTGAAGCAGAACAGCAACACGAACAACAACAACTCGTCATCGATCGACCCCTTCGCAAGTGCCACGTCATCGCTGGGTCAAGGTGGTTGATAAAATTAATTGTTTCATGATTAAAATTTTAAGGTGAAAAAACAGTATGTTGTTGTGTCACTCTGATGAAGTTTATAAGATGTACTAACGTAATCAATAATACTTAAACCAAATAGTTTTTTTTTTTTTAAGATGTTTTTCACATAATAAAATACTTATTAATGTATGAGCAGTTAATTTTTTTTAGTTTAAATTGATACGTAATTTTCAAATTTAAAACTGAAAAATTTAAATTTCAGATTAGTGTCCAGCTGGTCCAGTTTTAAACATCGTTTTTTGTTACGCATTGAAGATGTTTGGATTTATACATAAATTTCTGTTTCCATAAAAAATCAATTGAAATATGTATTCAAATCGCCAACATTTTACATTTTGTAATTGATGTCATATAAATTTAGTTTTTATTATATCTAGTTTATTATTAACTTCTTGTTTTTTAAATGTTTTAATTCTGTTTTATTAAAGGAAAATGTTTTATTACCCAAAGTATATTATGTTGGTTTAATTGTATGAGCAGTATTATAATATTTTTATGTTACTGTTAAACTTATTGTGATATTATAAGTAATATTAGAACCGTTTTATTTTTCGACTTACGCAATTTAGACAGAACTTAAACTTTTTAATAATTAATAATTTTAATATTTCTTCGTTGTATTACTATGCTTTTTATCAATTTTTATAATAAAGCCTTTTGAAAACAACTAGAAAGTATTTTTATCTGAAATATCACTTTGTGTTTTCAAATTATCGCGTGTGTACGCGTTTTATTTTGTTGAGCCCTTGTTGTAATTATGAATTGTAGCATAACTTGTGTTTTTAAAAGGAAAATGTAAATTATATAATAATGTAATATTTATAAATGTGCAAAAATCTATTTGATTCAAGTATAGCTAATTTTATATTTTGCTTTTTAATATAGCACTTAACCTTTAAATCCTGTAAAAAAAATTCTGAAAAACTGTGTCACATTATCATTTATATTGAATTCAGTTTATTAAATTGATGTATATTTTATATTGTTGCTGTTACAATTTATAAACTAGAAACAATTAAAAAAAGTTTTTCGATGTTTTACGTTGACTTATTTAGATTAAATAGAAATGAAATCGTTTGAGTAAAAAGCTGTTTGATACAATTTTTTGTGTAATAAAGCTAATCTTTAATTCAGAAAAAATAAGATTAGTTTAATCTTTAAATATTTTACAAAGGTTCATACATTTAAGACAAATTGTCTATAAAGTAAAAACAAGTACATATTTAAACACTTTTAGAATAATTTCAATTTACTTCAAAAAATAAGTAAATTTTACATTTAATTTCTATATTACTTAGTAGGCTTTTTTAAATTTAACCATTTTTCAAAATTTGATGAATTAATTGCGTTATACTAAAAATAAATGTATTTTTTGAACAGGCTAAATTTTATCACCGCTGTTTTTGAGTAAAGTAAATTTTAGTTTTATATAAAAGTAAGCTACGTATTGTATAAACTGAAGATATAAATATTAGTGTATAACGACCAACCTGATTTACAAGCGGAAAGTTAATTCATGTTTTGCTTATTCTAATCAGTGTCAAAATTTCGAAGATTTTATTAAAAATAATGAACTTTTTGTTGCAGCTTTCATTGCAAAAAACTCTTAATTTCCCTTTAAAAAATCGAGATTATTTTAAGCAAATTTTTAATTTCAGCCGAGCAATTACTTGGTAAGTTGTAGCATAGAGGTGGGCAACGTAAATAATTGACGGGCCGGATCCAAAAAAAAATTAGTCCTCAGCGGGCCGGAGTATTTCGTGTAAGTGATCCTTTTTTAGGTCCGGATCTTTATTCAAAAATGTTATCCGGATCCGGCTAATACTAGTTTTAGACAAGGTTTCGTACCCGAATTGAAACTAATTTCAAAAGACTTGGATCCGGCTGGATGCTAATTGATCTGGTGTTTTAAAATTTTGAATCAATTTATTAAATACCAAGGTTTTCAAGTACAAAATTTTAAGTTAATTTTTATTTGCTCATAATTCTATATTTATTACAACTCTGGACCGAATTAATACTAGTTCGTTTTATAAAAACAATAATTTACTTACTTCAAGTTACTCGAGCCTAAGATTTCAAACAAAAACATAAAAAAATTTAACTATTCGAAATAATCTAATTTTGGTAATCCTTGGCTCGAGGCTACATTAATATTATTATTCAGAAGTTAACTAACATTACAATATTAAACTACTATCTTTTAGTTTAAAAAACTTATAAAAATTCATTTAAAATTTTATTAGATTATAAACTGTTATTACAAACATACACAAACAAGTTTCTTAAACAAATCATACTTAAAGTTATTGAGATATTGTTTTGAAATATTGTCATCAGTTGGTCATCATTAAACTTAACCATTTAATTAATCAAAAAATCCTTAATTAAAATATCAATAGCAGAAAAGAGTGCAAACTGTAGTCTCAACTTAGAATGTTCTACTAAACTGAAAAGTTGAGCAGTTTTACTCAAGGTAGGTGTCAATCTTATAAAAAACTACTTTTCTTAACATTTATAAGAACAACTCACTACACATCTGGGAAAGACATCAATTTTTTACATGTTATTTTTTATGAAAATCATTATGATAGGTAAGATCATCAAAGTAAGTTAAGCAAACAATTTTTTTGGATAATTTGAGAAAGAATTAATTCAACTGACTTAAAAAAGAACAAGGTACTATAAAAAAAGAGTGTTTTTATTACTACAAAAATTTAAAGCCATTTTTAAAAACGTTTTCAGATTAAAGTTTTACAGTTTGTTTTGTGAAACTAATTTAAAAAAGGTTTTGTACAAATTTTGTAATATTTACATTGGCTTGTAGGATTTCATATAAATTTTGAAAATGCCTAGCGGGCCGGATAAATTTTGTCCGCGGGCCGGATTCCATTTAAACTAAAAAAAGGTTTGGGAACCGGTCATTTTGACTCCGGGGGCCGGATCCGGCCCGTGGGCCGTACGTTGCCCACCCCTATTGTAGCACTATTCACAAATGTTGTTTTTGCTCATGAAGTATTTTAAAACATTTAGAAATAGATTTTAGTATTTTAGAAGTTTTTAGATTCTTTTAGAATAAGTTAACCATCACTGCATATTTTACACACTGTTAAAATGAAACTAAAGAAAAACTGCATTTTTTGTGTTTAAAAAATCTTTATGTTTGCTTTAGAGCTAAGAGAATATATAATTTACTATAAGAGCAATGAAGTTATATTATAACATTATAAAGTTTATACAAACTTTAAGTTTAACAAAGTCCTTTTTTAAACTTGAAGTTTATTAGTCTACAATTTTTATTATACAAAAGTTTATATAAAAATAGAACAAGGTTTTTTAAATGTGTAGGCTGGTATTTTTGGACCATATTAACTTCTATAGTTGGTGGACCTGAAATGGCAGCGTTTTGTAGACTATAGGCAGGATTTATTTGACATAGACTTTTGCGGAACGCTTTGCTTTTACTAAGTAACTTTTTAAGTAAATTATGTGCAAAAAAACTCTACAAATAAGAACCCAAAAAAAGAACAACTAAACTTAGAGTTTATAATAACACTCATCATTTTTCGCTTAGGCAATGTTTAAAATGAAAAATTTTACAAAACTTAATGGACAGCTATTTACATTTAAAGACTTCAATTTAGAATTCAAATAAAACTTTATCAATTTTTTTTTGTTTTATTTTGTTATCTGGTTCCCATTTGATAAACTGACCTTTAAAACAAAAATAAAGCACTTATGGTGCACATAAACAATACCACTTATATGTGCTTAAAACCAGGGTTTCCAAAAGTGGGCTACATGGAAACTTAGTTAATCTGTAGCTCATGGTGAAGAGCAAAAAAAAGGTCTAATGCCTATTTTAGAAATAGTATTGAAGGACACCATAGTATATTTAATTTCTTGAAAGGAGGCCTTATAAAAAGTCATGCTTCAAATTTATTAATGCATAAAAAATTACTACTAATTTTTTATGTGATTGATGCTTGTATTCAGTAAGTAAGCAATAATTAAAAAATAGAAACTATTTTAAAACCTACAACATATATTGTCCTAGACAGGGCAAAAAAATGTGTCCGTGGTATATGATTCGATACCTAAAAGGTTTTTTCGTACATCAGTTCTTTGAACCAAAGATTTTAGCGATATTATTTTTTGTTTAATAGACCATATATTAAAATTTATAAATAGTTGAGTACATATTTTGATTTTATATTTTGAAATATTTAGGTCATTAATCTAAATACTACTTACTAAATTGATCTATTTTAAAATATATAAACTAAAGAAATTTTTAATATTGAATAACTTTAATTTCAAAGGAAGTAAAAGTATACAACCAAAATACAAACAAAACATTACAAAATACGCATAAAAAATAATGTTACTTAATGTAGATGTTATTCTGCTTAAAAATAAAAACTTTGACAAAAGTATAAACTTTAGCCAAAGTATACACTTACAAAAGTACTTTGTTCTAGACAAGACGTTAAAAGGTGTCCAAATGGTGTGCGACTCGATAACCGAAAGGTTTTTCATACACCAGGTCTTAGGACCAAATATTTTGAGCGTTTGTTTTGTTCAGTAAACAATATATATTGCGTATATATTAAGTATACTTCAAGTTAGACTAATAAGTTAGACTTATAAGTTAGACTTTGTTTCTAAAAAGTACATGTTTCTAAATTATGTGTTTTGTATTTGAAATTTGAATTCAGAAAGCACGCCATATCAAAGCAACAATCACACATCACAGAAGTTCAAAAACCAAATGAGTTTAAATCACATCTAATTTTAGTTCAAATGTATATTAACATATATAATTAATTTAAAGACAAAAAAAAAACGCTCAAAGTATATGGTTCTAGGATCTGGTGCACGATAAACCTTTTGTTTATCGAGTCGCATACCCAAGATCGTTTTAACGTCTTGTCAAGGACAGATAATGTAGAACACTGAACAAGGTTTCTTCATGAATTCATTAGTTTAGTTTTTTGTTAATACAGCTTGTATTAGAATGGATGATGAGTAGGGCTTTTCTTATTCAGATATCAAAAAATTTATAAATTTATTTTGAAATCATATACTGTTACAGATAAAAATAAGCAAAATTGTTTAAAACATATACAAACTATGTACATAAGTGTCTTAAAGATAGAAAAAAATATAGATAATATACTTAATAGCAAATTATAAATATAATTTCACATAAAAATTTTCAAAGTTTCTGCGCTTACTTTATAATTAATAAACTAGAAGTAATTTTTCTAAATAATTAAATTTTTAACTAGAACATGTCATTAGTTAGAAATCGGTAGTTTGGCTTGTAGACTAGATCTTGCCCGCCAAGTAGAAACATATGGCGTGCGACAAACTTTTTAGCTCGAAAAATACTTGTGCAAAACAACTACTACTTGTCCTGGGCAAGACGTTAAAAGGTATCCGTAGTGTACGACTCGATAAGCAAAAGGTTTTTTCGTGCACCAGGTCCTGAGACCAAATATTTCGAGCGCACTTTTTGTCGTTAAATACACAAACTAACACTGAGATTTTTGTAACAAAAATGGTTTTCAAATGTCATATAAATTTTTTGTTTTCCAGATACTGTGGTACTTAAAAACAATTATTTTAATACAATTTTGTAGTTAAAGACTTTAAAAAGCTAATTGACAATTTTCAAAAGTTGCGCGTAGTGACAAATTTTTCGAACAATCAAAAGGCTTTTCTTGTAAATTTTGCCCATCGACTAAAAAAGTTTACCACCCTTTGATAAATGAAAATAAGAAAGATGGTCATAAAAAATAGTAGTTTTATACTTGAGATTTTTTTTAATTACGAAATTATTTCCAAACAAAAATATATAGAAAAAAAAAGGATTTTTCCATTTTTAAAGTGTTTTAGGTTTTCTTAAGTAATCTAAATATTTCTTGTTTGATATTTTACAATATATACAACTAAATGTTTTAATTATTTTAAGCGCGTTCATGTTATCTATTTTTAGTAAACTTACTTTTTTTATTTCTACAGTTTACAAGTATTCAAGTTTACTTTTAAAATACTTTTTATGATTTAAAACTTTTTAAAGTTCTAAATAAGTTTACTAAACTTGAAAAACGTATTTAAAATCAACAGTGTTTATATTTTTTCATATGGTTAGTAATAAAATATTTAACTCATAGATCATATTTAACCACTGTTGTGCTTTTGCATAAAATTTTATCTATAGAATAAATAAAATAAAAAGCTTACTACATGATTTACATATAGTTTGATCATACCAATTCAATCATTAGAACATGAGCATTCAGTAGACCAGGGTTTCCCAAAGTAGGCGATATCGCTCCCTGGGGGCGATTTTAGTAAGTCGGGGGGCGATAATTAGTAAGGGGGCGAAAGGGTGGGCTATAACTAGTAAGAGGGCGAAAAGGGGGCGATTTTAAAATTTTGAGCTGTCAAAAAAATTTGGTTTTTTATCTTGCTATTTTACTAATTTTAGCTTGCTATTAAATGTTTTACCCTGAGGTAAAACTTAAACAAAAAAATTTTTATTTTGTTTATGTAAAATATAGAGAAAAAAATCAAGTACTTATGACTTCTACTTTCAAGTAAATTACATATTTTCATTTACATATTTTCTTTTTTTACAACTACATAGCTAATAGACGATCGGAATCCCTCTCACCATTTTATAACCTGACATATTTGTTATTTGGGATCATAAATGGTTTGTAAAAATATATGTTATATATTATTAACCATCACCTCATGATATTTCAAATTGTCTTTTGAAAAGTCACTAAGTTAGACTAAGAAATAAAACTATACAGGGTTGCCAATTTACCTAGAAACCTGGATAAACCTGGAATTTGACAATTTAGGCAAAAACAAACCTAAAAAATCTGGAATTTTTAACAATTTCAACATATTAAGTAGTAAAACTTCGATTTGACACAAAAAAGCTATCATATAGGTAAAAATATGGATTCCTTCGAGGCAGATCTTTTTGAAGTAAACGACTTACAGGAAACCTTCTCAGACTTACAAACTGGCCTTAAACTTAAAGTAATTTTTTTTTAAATCCAAAGAACGATATGAGAGCTTTTGGACTCAACAAAAACTAAGGCAAAAGAATCCAATCATTTAAGAGGAATTTAGATTGTTGTTTATAGTTTTTCCTTCTAGCTATGTTGTTGAGAAAGCTTTTAGTTCAGTTATAAACATCTTGAGCAAAAGATCTAATCTATATATTTGTAAAGGAGGCTTTATTTTACTGATTAAGAATCAGATCAGAAAAAATTGCAAGCAGACATGAACCTCATCCTTCACATTATATTAGACTTCAGTAGCAGACATTATTTTATGAAAGTATTTTTATTTTATTTGATCTTTTAAAATACTTCTCATTTAACCTGGTTTGTATTGTATTTTTGTAGTCTTTTTTAACTACTATTGTTATGGTTTAAAAAGTTTAAGATTAAGTTTTTAACTTCACAACTAACTTGCTTATAATATATCTTAGCATTGAAATTAATAATTTTACTGCATTAACTGAAGCTGTTGATGAAACAGCTTTTCATGTGATATAATCAACCAGTCGGTCAAACTTTTCAAACTAGATCAGAAATTGTTTTTTAATATTCATTTTATTATGTATAAAATAAACTGTTCATTCTTTTATAGTTTTCAAATCACTAATATAGTAGTTTTAGAATATGCCTATTTATAAAATAATCTAAGTATTTTTTGCGGCTTAAAAAAGTTACTTAGTATTAACTTCTAAATGTCCGAAATTCGTTATATGAGATATTATTATAATTTCAGGTTTCAGTTAAGATTTCAGATGGGTAACGTACGGTTAAGATCCAGTCACATTTCGACCCGCTAAAAAACTTGAAAACTATTTGTGCAAAATGAACAAATTTAGGTTTTTGATACTTAATATTTTGAAATACACTTTTAATTTGGTTTTCAGTTGACAATAGTATTTCCTAGATCACAATAATACTAAATCATTTTATAATAATTTTGCTCGAGTTTTTTAGTTTTCTTATATGTTATTATACAGCCCGCAATTACATTTTTTTAACGAGTTGAAATTAGAAAATATTTTTTAGTAAACATGAATTGCTGACTACAAAATTTGTCCACGACTACCCTAAAAGTTTCATTAGTTTCAAAACAATTCATATCTAAACTAAATTGATTACAGATTACACAAGGCTTTTTAAAAATTAAGTATTTTAATACACTTTACTTGGCTTATAAGAAAACAAATGTAACTTATTTTCTCAAGCCCTGTAAACTACTTTGAACACAGCCCAAAAGTTCGTGCATAAGAAGTACCAGACTAAATAACATTTTGAACACAACTTTTTCGGCTCAAAAGTTTGTACTCAAGAGAAAAACTACTTTGTAAAATTGGGGGGCGATTATTTTTCAAATTTCTAAAAAGGGGGCGATTTAGAAAATGAGTTTGGGAAACCCTGCAGTAGACTGAGACCTTGGTCCTCAGTCTTCCGAAAGCTTGTGGTCTGATGATAGAATTGTTAGATCAAACTATATGTTAATGTTGAGCTTGTCTCACTGCATAAGAAATTCAAGGCTAAGGCTTTGTAGACTTTCACCGATATTTTCTTTCATTATTTAGTTTACACTATATAATCTTAAACAATAATTTAAAAACACAAAAAAAAAAAGAATTTTCTTTTTATGTCTTTCATATAAACAGCATCAAGAGTAATTTAATACTAAAAGAATTTACAAAAAATCACAACAAACATTTTATTTGAATGATAAAATAGCTATTTATATAGTTAACAGCTTTTATTTAGAATTTGTAACTTATATCATATAAAATAAAAATCTGTAGAAATACAGATCACCCTTAAAAAATCGATTATTTTTACACCAGTCAGTTTAAAAATATAACCTACTAATGCTAAATTACATATTAAAGTACAGTTTTTTATTCGTTTGCAACCTATAAAAGAGGAAAGCAATTTTTCAAGCCAATTGGCCTGATTTACCAGAAAAGTGGTTTGTGGGACGGAAATTTTATAACTTAAATCCGGGCGGACTGAGTAATTTCTAAAAATCATACTACAAAATTATTTTAGATCTTAAAACGTTGAGTTGTATTTAAGTTATTACTTTGTATGCATTAGGGTGTACGGCAAACTATATTGCTAGAACATTTAAAACCATTTGTATCTACAAGCTTAATCTTAGTTGTTTTGAATAAGCTTACGCGCCCAAGTTCTGCTTCTATACTTTTATAAATCCAAAATAAGAGTATATATTCCAATAAAGTCCCAGTTAAAAAATTACCTTAGAACTTTTCATTAACCGTTTTTAGTTTTATATCAACGAATAAATATTTATAAATTTCTTTAAACTTAAAGTATACATGAACTGCAATTTTTAAAGTATTAAAACTTGTGGACGTGTTGTTACTAAATCAAGGGTCGGTAAACTACCCAAGTGCGACCAGCGAGCATGTACATCTGGTCTGCTTAACCATAAATTGTCGAAACTTACATGATTATAGTCTGGTTTATAAATTAAAAGTAAATAATGGTCACTTTGTAACTATAACTACTGTAAACTAGAACTCTGTATTTAAGATAAAACCTTTAATATGATGGGTTACTAAAAGTTGTTTAGATAAAAGTTTTTAAATGTTAAACCTTTGCAGGTTTTTAAAGTTACTTCAATAGGTTTTTAAAGATTATTTATAAACTATCTTAAATTGTATTGATAAAATATTGTAGCTTTATTACTAATACATGTAAAAGTGTTTACATAAATTATTTATGTACTATTTTATGTAAAATTTATTAATGTTTAGTAAGCTTTAAACTATTTATATTTTACAAAAATTAATGACTTTTTAGCCTAAGACTTATTCATAATTTTGCTTTTATGAACAACTCTAAACGCTGTTAAGTAAAAGTTTTTTACTATTCTCATAAACTTAAACTTCATTTAACCTTATATTTAATTAACCTCAAGTTCTAAGACTGGATAAATTTTGGTTTTCATTTGCAAAAACGTTTTAAAAAAATAAAATATTAATTTTATAGTTTGTGGTAAAAATTATTATAAAAAATATTTTACTTGTAATTTAAAAATTAAGCATTATTGTTTTCTAGCTTCTATTTTTAAGTATGTAAGCTAAAAAAAGAATGATGTCATATATTCTACGTCATTAGTTTTTAATCATTCAATATTATTGTCATTACTACAAGTTCAAAACTGCAAATTGAGCAGTGATATTTGTTGTTTAGTTGTTTTTAATTAATTTTAATTTAATAATTTTTTTTGAATCCTGTTTTTCAAAACTTTGCTTGAGTAATTTCTAATACTCAACAGCTAAACGTTACTTAAAAAAATCTAATAAGATTTATTTATTATTCTTTACAATTAAGTTTAGTAATTATCATGAAATAAAAACTTTAGTATGTTAATACAGTTTGTTTTAAATGAAAACCAAGAAGCGCTTAATACATCGGAGCATATACGATTTCGATTTTATTTTAAACAGCAAAACTTTACTTTCTCTTCAAGCTTGCGATTTCGAGCTGGTGCTGAACAGCTCGTACCACATAAAAGTGCACAAGAAAGTTTTGGCGCAAGCAGGTTACTTCAGCGCGGCGTGCAACTTCCAGGAGAACGAAGTCGCTTCCATAAACATCAAGCACGACTCCATACAGTGGGAACAGTTTGAAAAGGTCGTCTTGTACTTTTACACGGGCGAGATCGACTTGGACGATCAGTCGGTGCGTCAAATTTACAAGTTCGCCCACTACATAGGAGTCGAGAGGCTTGTGAAGTTGTGCTTCAAATACTGCAAGGAAGGCTTTTCCTTGTCGAATATCTTCCAATGGAACAGCTTCGCAGAAAAAGCCATGATAAACGACTTGGAGCGTTCGACGAAGGAGTACATGTGCACAAACTTCGAGAGGATT
The DNA here is from genome assembly GCF_965202585.1 of Thalia democratica. Lineage (NCBI taxonomy): Eukaryota > Metazoa > Chordata > Thaliacea > Salpida > Salpidae > Thalia > Thalia democratica. The sequence continues at coordinate 19,050,320 of NC_139173.1, read as the reverse complement.
GCTGTTGATCGACAAGTTTTTGAGAGTTTATCGTTTGAAAACGTGAACAAGTTAGTGAGTTTGGACGGCCTTCGAGTAGCTACTGAAGTAAAAGTACTTCAGCTTATGTTTGATTACTCCAAAAAGTTTGAAATCGAAAATACGAACAATGTTTTTAAGACGTTGGCCTCAAAAATACGATTCAAGTTCATAACGAGTAATCAGATTGAATGTTTTTGTCATAATAAAAGTAACATGTACGTTGAAATTGTCAAAAATTTAAAAAACCGCGAGGACATGGGAGAAAAATGTCGTGTTTACAGCAAAGGAATATACATAATAGAGGAAGACTATGTGTTCCCAGAAGCTTACAAGTAAGATCATTTTATTCGTAACCAGAGTAAAACTTGTAAAATAACTTTTGTTAACTACTGGGTTAATAAAATAAAATTTGTACCTTGAAGTGTTTTCTTTCTTTAATTAAAATATTAAGGAATATTGCTTTCTTGATGAAAATCAGTAAACAATATAATCCAGAACGTAAAATGAAATTTTTGAACTAACAAAGATTTAAACGTGAAAAACAAACAAAAATTGTAAAACGAAATTTAGATATAGAATGGTTTATTTTAATATATTTATTTTTTAATTAAGCACAAAAACTTTTGTTTTACAAACCAAATGCAATATAATTTCAAAAAAGTTTGTTACCAATACAAAATTACTTATTACTAAACTTTTTTTTTCACAGAGAAAGAACAAACTTCACCCATTTGAAATGTTCCCGCTTCTCCCCTCTCGACAACACCGTAGAAGTGCTGCCCTCTTTAGACGTCAAACTGCACTCTAGGCACACATTCAACGTCCACAACGACCACGTCCACCACCTGAGCGATTGTGAGCACAACGTGTACGATACCGTCCTCGAAAAGTGGTCGACCCTGGACAACCATCTTCACAGGAGCTTTCACTTCGACAGCTGCGTTTTGAAGGAGAAATTGTACGTTTTCGGGGTTGTCAAGACGAACGTTTCTCCCAGCCACCTCCCGGTGCAAGTTCACTGCCTGAAAACCGGCGAGTGGCGCCAGCACGCGGTGAAAATAAACTGCGAGCCGAAAGCCTCGATGCGGTGCAAATGCGTTGTCGTGGAGGGAAGTGTTTACATTTTCGAGCTTGAAGGCGAGTTTCATCTGGGAATGTTCAGGACGAAGATAAACAGGGTGCTCCTGTTCCAACCTGAAAACCATTCTGAAAATGAGGAAGACGTTCTGACCGACTTGAAAAGCGAAATTCTCTGCAAGTTTTCGCACATGCCGAACTTGTTCGTCGCCAGCAATAAAGTGTGGTTCGTTTCCAGGAGCGTCAGAAAAAGTTCTCATGACGGCAAAAAGAACTTTCTACTAGCAGTCATTTATGACATCACTACGAACAAGTTCTTCGAAAAGACGATCGACGTTCCGCTGGATTTTTTCGGAGTGAACCAGCTGGCGTACTACCAGGGACATGTTTACGTTGCTCACAGCTCGCAGGGGAAAGTTCTCAGGTTTGTTCACGAAGAAGACGAGCTTTTGTTTGATCTTTCTTTCTGCGCAGAAATAGAATACAACTACACCCTGTTCAGATGTATTTTCAGCAACGAGTAGTAAATGTTTCAAAAGCATAAAACTTATTGTAAAACTCTAAGTAATCTAGGTGCTAAGGTTTTTTCTTACTGCGCAGATTTTGTTTTAACATTCAGACTTTGAAACTAAAAACAATGTTTATCATTAGTTTTTTTCTGTATGCAAAAGTTCAAAATTTCATGTTCGATTTTGTTCAAAAATTCATGATTTTTGTTACATATTGTTTTTTTATACTGTCATCTGCTGTGTAGTTTTGCATATGCATAACATCGACTGCTGTAAAAGTTATTAAAATATTATATTAAACATTTAGTTTATTTTCTTTTATGATGAAGTATAATTTTGCGAAAGTTTTAAGAACATGCTTAAGGTGATTTAAACTTTTTTGACTGATCTATTTTCTCAGTTAATTTACACTTAAAAAAACAATATATTGATGAAAATTGAAACCTTTTAATTTTTATTACTATGTTTATACACAATGAAGCTCATAAATTATGATTTTGTAAACTCGGTTTTTTATATCTATAAACAAAGTTTTAGAATATTTTTTCTGAATAACTTATATTCTAACTTTATGGTGCTGTTTAAGTTATTTTAATTTCAATAAAGTATTTTGTTGTTTTTACGAATTTATAAGCTTAATAAAGTCTAATTTACTTGTTATTTTCTTAGCACTAGCCTTGATTTCTTAACAATAAGTGCAAAAGTGCTTGAAATATTTTACTTCAAAGAGTTCCGTTATAAAACAATGTTTCACTTCATTTGAGATATTTAGTTATAATTAAAGTCTTGAAGTTAAGGAAAAAATAGATGGATACCTCAAGGTTTAACTCAAAACAGACTATGAAAAACAATCAAAAATTTTAAAACTACTCATAAAAACTAGTTAAAACACTGTTTAGAAAGAGTCTATTTTAAAAATTGTTTATAAAAAAAGTATGTTAAGAACTTTTTTTTGAAAACAACTTAAAAAACTACATCAAGATTTGAATACCACTTAAAAAATATAAGTTTGAGTTACTTTAAACTTAAATTGTTTAAAAGTTGCAAAAAAAGCTTGATACTAAGTTACTGAATGCACATATTATAAACTACACTTCAAACTTAATTGGTAGTCGGCAAACTGCGGCCTGCGATGCTATACCTTTTTTTAAAGCATTAAAAGAGTTTACAACTAGGCTCTTAGTTTGGTTATTAGAAATAGCTATTGCTTTAATATTATTATTTATATAATTTGTGCTTTAAGCTCACATTACGGTTTGACCATACCAAATTGATCATCATACATCAAGCTTTCGGTAGACTAAGACGCGGGTTTCGTTTTTATTGAAACTCGTCTGTTAGTCGCGACCGAAAAAACTTGCAGCCTTCAATTTACAAAGGGTTTTACCAAAAATACTTTATGCTTTGTGGGCCTTAGTTTACCGACACTGTTATATATCAAAGTTTTGTATAAACTTAAAACTAGATGTTTAATACTTATTTAAAGTTTCAACTCAAAAAATGCTTTACGAACAATCTCAAACATCAAGTAAAATGCTTTGATAAAAGGTATATACATACTGTAATACAAAAGTTATTAAAAATGCAAAGGAATTAAAAATTAAAAAAAAAACGATAAATAACAGACTTGGTTTTTCATTTTCTAAACCTGCATTAAAAAGTCTTCACCTTATATATGAAGTTTTTTCGCTAGATAGGTAAAAAAGTATGAATTCTTAACATGTTAATTATAAGTTTTCGAGCAGATTTGAATTATAATACTACGGTAAGTCAGAAAGGATACAAACCACCTTACTTTATTGAACTAAATTAGTAGCCGATCTTACATCAGTACATCTTTTCAATTGAAGGGCTTTTTGTTGAGGCACTAATACGGTTTAATAGCATTTAGATAAAAGTAGTAAACATTGTCTAAGCTTTGAATATAGCTTTATCTTAGATAACTGTTTAAAATATAGTTTTAATCGTTTGTTAACAAAATATCCTAGGGAGGTAACTTCACTGGAATATAAATTTGTTTTTATTTATCTTAGATAAGTATAGTATTTTTACCTTATAGAAGTTTACTAAGAAAATTATGAGTAATCAAGCCAAGTTTTTGGCCCTGTAGGTTTTAAAAATATTTTTTACACTATTCGATCCTTAAGTGGAATATACAGAGATGTTTATTTTCGCCAAATAAAAAAGTAACATTGTTTATGTTTTCAGTTGTCACTCTTGTAAGTAATTACATGAGATAAACGTCTAAAATTTCTACCTACGGATTGACCAACTTTACCAACATCTTCAAAACATGGATTAAGGTTCTATCTAAAAACCTGACAAAAATTGCTTTTTGCACCTGGTAAACAATCAATTAACAACCACGGAGGTGCCATCAAGTTTAAAGATAAAACCTTTTGATTTTGACACAAGCTAAAAACTCATTTCAGTTACAATTTCTGGAAACTTCTTCTTTTCTATACAGTAAAGTCCGAGATTAGGAAAAATGGCCCTACACTTATAAAAGGCTGCCGACTCATAAACTATTACATGTACAAAGTTAGAGTTAGCCAAAGTTGGCAGCTTTTAATCACTGCGCTCTTTTAACTTTGCCGTTGTTTGATTGAAATTCAAAGCTTAATATTGGGTTTTATTTTGTTATGATAAAGTTTTAAAACAGAATGAAAACTTTGAATAAGCTAAAAATAGTACAGATAATGATACTTTATTTATAACTATTCAAAATATAGATTTAAACGTTTGCTAGTAAAGATCCTAGCAAAACAAGTTCACTGGAATGAATAATATTAACAAATTTAAACAGTATTCTTTCTTTATTACACTAACTTCAATTTTACCCACAAACGGTCCCTTCAGTACTTTGTACTTAAGCCCGCTTGTTTAAGATCACAATAGCGGTTTCTCGCGACTATTCCTTCCTGATGAGTCCTAATAAGGACGAAACCGGTCGTAGGATTGTCTCGGATGCTGTTGTTGTTGATCTTGCGGTAAAGTCCATTGTTTATTATCGATGGCATATAACATCTCAATTTTGTTGATGATGGCCGATATAAATACTGGCTTAAACTGATCAAACGAGCGCAGACTATAATCTCACAATAAGCTGACAATGTCTGAGACGCTGGGCTGTGAATGATTTAGCTGTGTCATTTTTCAACTTTACCCACAAACGGTCGCTTCAGTAATTTGTACTTAACCCCTCTTGTTTAAGATCACAATAGCGGTTTCTCGCGAATAATCCTGCCTGATGAGTCCTAATAAGGACGAAACCGGTCATAGGATTGTCTCGGATGCTGTTGTTGTTGATCTCGATGCTGTTGTTGATTGTTTATTTATTACACTAACACATGTTTCTGTGTGTTAATTGATTAACACACTTCAACGGAGCTCTGTAAAAAATAAATACTATAAGGAAGTAATACTGTAAATTTGTTTTAAATAAATTTAAATTAACTAAATACTTTTTAACTTGTAGCAAAAGTATTTCTAAAAAAGTTTGTAAAGTAAATGTTCATATACACTTAAGGTATACACTATATATACCCACAAAAATTTTAAATCCACAAAAGTTTGTGAAAGTTTTTTATCATAAACTATTAGAAATTAATTAAACTCATTACTATTTTAAGTTTCTAACATATTTTTAGTAGTTAACTTTTTGTTTGTAAAGATTGTAAATTGTTAAGGTCGGCGTTGATGCAAAACCCGTAGACTAATATCTAAAAGTAAAACTAAAAAAAAACTATTTATTTTACACAAAAAAATAATTAAAAGATAAATAGATGCTTTATTAATCTAAATATGCTTAAACTAAATATCTAAGTTCTTATAAGTATATTTTAGTATTATGCTTACTTTAAAGTTTAAAAGTGGTTTTTATGTACATTAAAAAAAACTGTTTAAAAGTTATACACTAGTCTCAAATTTTAATCTTCTTCAAATACAAGCAAATACCAGTCTAGTATTCAGTAATAATCTGGGTTATCATAAATTGAAATCAATATCAGTCTAGTTTTGATGACTCTAGCTCGGTTTTTATCTCAAAAAGCAAAGTTAGGTTTAATTTATATATACCTTCTTTTTTTTTAATCTATTAAACTGGATTTAACTTAGATTTTCATCTTAGCTAAATGATAGTTTTTATTTTTTGTTCAAATTACAATGAAAAAAAAAGCTTTAATTAAATTCACTACCAATACATTTTTATTATTCTATATGACTTTAAACAATTTTAGTTCAGTAAAGTTCATGATACTTTATCTATAGAGGTGTAAAGACTTTACAAACTTAAATAAATTAGTGCTTTCAAGCTAGTTATAAGATTTTATCCTGGTTAAACATATTCATGAAAAATTAACTACAACTTTCTATAACACCTGCAACTTAACTTAATTGTTTGAGAATTATAACTATTTATAGAATAATTGTTGTGATCATTACGTCATATCAGGTAGCACAATTATTAAAAAAAAACTATATGTGAAAATTTAAGTACAGTATTAGTCGTATTTGGTTAAAAAGTTTACACATGACTAATAAAGTAAAAAGCAAGGAAATGATAGCTCGCAAATCTAACTTCAACTACTTTGGTTTTCTGTAAAACTGGTTAAAGCGCAAAAAATTTCACATTATTGAAAATTGTGCAAATTTGATAAAACTTGCCGAATAAAAAAATAATTGAATAATTTTATTTCGTTCGAGTTAGAAATATCAGGCGGTGCGAGTCCGTTACTGCACTTCAAATTAGAAAAAAGTTTATGAAAAGCATCAGACAAAAGTGTCAAACTGCTTTTCTAAGAGTAAAACCCATGGCAACCAGCAGATGTTAAGAAGACTTCCAACAAAAAGTTGTTTGATGAGTTACTAACAATTTCTAACAATCCTATCGGCATTTCTAAGAAGACTTTTCATGCGCCATCAAAATGCCAACTTTCTTAAGTAAAACTTTGAGTACCAAGGAGCATAAAATTCAGGTTAGTTTTGTAATTGGTTTTTTAAATATGAAAAAAGCTTTTATTTTAATGATTTTTTATTTTAAAACTTATAATCAATACTTTTTTTTATAAATTTTATAGTCTTTTAACCTTAAATTAAAATACCTAGTTGCTAACTTTTATTCTACGGATTTCTAAAATACCTTACGTTTGAGATTGATTTATTTTTCAGGGTTTTAATTTAATCTTAACTCAATACTCATTTTTGATAAATATATTTTACTTAAAATCCTATTGATATATTTATTTTTAGCCTATAGATTTCTAAGATAACCTTCATTTAGCTTATTTATTCATAAAACTTTAAATTTATTTAATCTTGGATACTTAAAAGGTATTTTTTTATTTAAAAAATTTGTTTTTATTTTCTTTGGATTTTTGGAGAGAAATAACTTTTAATTGCTGTGCCAGTTTTATAATAATAAGTGATTAGTACAGCAAAGTTTTTTTTATACTATAAGCCATAGCTTAAGTCATAAAGATAGTGATTAGGTTGCTAAATACTCCCTATAAACTTCCTCTAAAGTTCCGGAAAACTGCAAAAAAGCTAATTGTAAAAGCTGTATTGTAATTATTCTGGTCTTAGATAAATATTCAAACCATACAAAACCTTTGGATGTTGGGTCACCAACATTCAGTGGTTTAAAAAGTAATTAAAGTAATAAAACAGTAAAAATTATTTATAATGGTGATAAAGAATTTTTCTCACTACATTCTTGAATTGCCGGTTTTAAAACTCCTTAAAAAGTAATGACTTTAAATATTTGTAGCTGTTTACCTATATATAATCTACTCAATCCTGAAAAGACAACGGGTCCTATCAAAATAGAACTTTTTTTTCAAGGAGTATAAGAGCTCTTTTCTACTACAACCACAAATTACCATCGAAAAGAGCCTATAAGTATTTTAAAAAGTTGTGTCATTAATTATAGATAGCTATTTTCCTAAATGAAATCTATACAATCCTGGAGATAATACAGCGAAACTTTTTACAAAAAACTTCTTTTTGAAGAACAAAAGATCTCACTCCCACTACAACCGGGAAGTACCATCAAGTAGAGCTTTAAAGTTTTATAAAAAGTCATACTTTTGATTAAAGGTAGCTGTTTTCTTAAAATATATCTACTCAATCCTGAAGAAAAGTCAGAAAACTGTCAAAAAGACTTAATTTTGAGGAACATAAGAGCTCTTTCCCACTATAATCGGAGAGTACGATCAAGTAAAGCTCAAAATTTCTTTATAAAGTCATACTTTTGATTATAGGTAGCTGTTATTCTAAACTAATTCTACTCAATCCTGGAGAAAAGTCAGCGGGAACTGACAAAAATACTACTTTTTGAAGAACATAAGAGCTCTTTCCCACTACAACCGGGAAGTACCATCAAGTAGAGCTCAGAGTTCTTTAAAAAATCGTATTTTTGAGTAAAGGTAACTGTTTGCCTAAACTAAATATACTCAATCCTGGAGAAAAGTCAGCGGTATCTGTCAAAAATACTACTTTCTGAAGAACATAAGAGCTCTCTCCCACTACAACCGGGAAGTACCATCAAGTGGAGCTCAGAGTTCTTTGAAAAATCGTATTTTCGTTTAAAGGTTGCTGTTTTACTAAATTAAATCTACTCAATTCTGGAGAAAAGTCAGCGCGAACTGTCAAAAAAACTTCTTTTTGAGGAACAAAAGAGCTCTCTCCTACTACAACCGGGAATTACCACCAAGTAGAGCTCAAAAGTTTTTAAAAAAAGTCATACTTTTGATTAAAGTTAGCTGCTTTCCTAAATAAAATCTACTCAATCCTGGAGAAAAGTCAGCAGGAACTGTCAAAAAAACTTCTTTTCGAGGAACAAAAGAGCTCTCTCCCACTACAACCGGGAAGTACCATCAAGTAGAGCTCAAAAGTTCTTTAAAAAGTCCTATTTTCCTTTAAAGGTAGCTGTTTTCCTAAACTAATTCTACTCAATCCTTGAGAAAAGTCAGCGGGAACTGTCAAAAAAACTTCTTTTCGAGGAACAAAAGAGCTCTCTCCCACTACAACCGGGAAGTACCATCAAGTAGAGCTCAAAAGTTCTTTAAAAAGTCGTATTTTCCTTTAAAGGTAGCTGTTTTCCTAAACTAATTCTACTCAATCCTGGAGAAAAGTCAGCGGGAACTGTCAAAAATACTACTTTTTGAGGAACAAAAGAGCTCTCTCCTACTACAACCGGGAAGTACCATCAAGTAGAGCTCAAAAGTTCATTAAAAAGTCATACTTTTGATTAAAATTAGCTGTTTTCCTAAATTAAATCTAGTCAATCCTGGAGAAAAGTCAGCAGGAACTGTCAAAAAAACTTATTTTCGAGGAACAAAAGAGCTCTCTCCCACTACAACCGGGAAGTACCATCAAGTAGCGCTCAAAAGTTCTTTAAAAATCGTATTTTTGAATAAAGGTAACTGTTTGCCTAAACTAAGTATACTCAATCCTGGAGAAAAGTCAGCGAGAACTGTCAAAAATACTTCTTTATTTGAAAAATAAGACCTCTCCCCCACTACAACCGGAAAGTACCATCAAGTAGAGCTCAAAAGTTCTTTAAAAAGTCGTATTTTGATTATTGGTAGCTGTTTTCCTAAACTAAATTTACTCAATCCTGAAGAAAAGTATTTTGGAACTGTTAAAAATACTTCTCTTTGTAGAACATAAGAGCTCTTTCCCACTACAACTGGGAAGTACCATCAAGTAGAGCTCAAAAGTTCTTTAAAAAAGTCATACTTTTGATTATAAGTAGCTGTTTTCCTAAATTAAATCTACTCAATCCTGGAGAAAAGTCAGCAGGAACTGTCAAAAATACTACTTTTCGAGGAACAAAAGAGCTCTCTCCCACTACAACCGGGAAGTACCATCAAGTAGAGCTCAAAAGTTCTTTAAAAAATTGTATTTTTTATTTAAGGTAGCTGTTTTCGTTAAGTAAATCTACTCAATCCTGGAGAAAAATCAGCGGTATCTGTCAAAAATACTACTTTGTGAAGAACATAAGAGCTCTCTCCCACTACAACCGGGAAGTACCATCAAGTAGAGCTCAGAGTTCTTTGAAAAATCGTATTTTTGTTTAAATGTAGCTGTTTTCCTAAATTAAATCTACTCAATCCTGGAGAAAAGTCAGCGGGAACTGTCAAAAATACTACTTTATGAGGAACAAAAGAGCTCTCTCCTACTACAACCGGGAATTACCACCAAGTAGAGCTTAAAAGTTTTTTAAAAAGTCATACTATTGATTAAAGTTAGCTGCTTTCCTCAATTAAATCTACTCGATTCTGGAGAAAAGTCAGCAGGAACTGTCAAAAAAACTTCTTTTCGAGGAACAAAAGAGCTCTCTCCCACTACAACCGGGAAGTACCATCAAGTAGAGCTCAAAAGTTCTTTGAAAAATCGTATTTTTGAATAAAGGTAACTGTTTGCCTAAACTAAATATACTCAATCCTGGAGAAAAGTCAGCGGGAACTGTCAAAAATACTTCTTTACTTGAAAAATAAGACCTTCCTCCCACTACAACCGGGAAGTACCATCAAGTAGAGCTCAAAAGTTCTTTAAAAAGTCGTATTTTGATTATTGGTAGCTGTTTTCCTAAACTAAATTTACTCAATCCTAGAGAAAAGTATTCGGGAACTGTTAAAAATACTTCTCTTTGTAGAACATAAGAGCTCTTTCCCACTACAACCGGGAAGTACCATCAAGTAAAGCTCAAAAGTTCGTTAAAAAGTCATACTTTTGATTAAAGGTAGCTGCTTTCCTAAATTAAATCTACTCAATCCTGGAGAAAAGTCAGCAGGAACTGTCAAAAAAACTTCTTTTCGAGGAACAAAAGAGCTCTCTCCCACTACAACCGGGAAGTACCATCAAGTAGAGCTCAAAAGTTCTTTTAAAAGTCATACTTGTGATTATAGGTAGCTGTTTTCCTAAACTAAATTTACTTAATCCTGGAGAAAAGTCAGCGGGAACTGTCAAAAATACTACTTTTCGAGGAACAAAAGAGCTCTCTCCCACTACAACCGGGAAGTACCATCATGTAGAGCTCAAAAGTTCTTTGAAAAAGTCGTACTTTTGATTTAAGGTAGCTATTTTCCTAAATAAAATCTACTAATCCCGGAGAAATGACAGCGGAACCTGTCAAAAATACTTCTTCTTTTTGAGGATTATAAGAGCTCTCTCCTACTACAACCGGGATAACCATCAAACTGAACTCAGAACTTCTATCAAAAGTCTTTGATATTGTTTTCCAATTGATATCTAAACAATCCTTCAAAAAAAACTGGACCTTTTGCAAGAAAACTTCTTTTTGAAGAAGATTAGGGCTCTTTTCCACTTCAACCTTGGATCAATATGAAGCAGAGCTCAGAATTTTCATAAAAGTCGTTTTGTTTAATGAGGACAGTTGTTTTCCATATCACCTTCTAACAATTCCGAAGAAAACAAACCGGATTTGCTGCTCAGGACCTCTCTCAATGAAGTTGCTATGAGTAAAGGTATTTCCACATGAATTGACTACAGTACAGAAGAACGATTGCAATTCATCTTTTTTATATGTTCAAAGGTTATTATGTTTGACTTTTGTAAACATGTACCTAACTTTTTTTAAACTTTAGAATGAATATTTGGGTTCTCGAACGTAATCCGTCTTCTCATACTTGTAACAGTAAAGCTGCTTCTTAAACATTTTTAACTTGTTGTAAAAACTTTTTCGAATAACAAAAACATCAAAATTCTAAAGGCTAAACTAATATTAAATATTATTACATGGTTGAACTAAATTGATTTTAGCAACTAATAGTATTAGATTAGACTAGCGAAAAAGGTTACTCAGAGGCAAAAGCAATTTTAAATGGCATGAGTTTTGTAAACGACGTTGCTGCACAATGTGTTAAACTGTGAAGCAAACTTTCAACATCTTCCAGGTACTTTAAAAGTTGTACAAGCTTATTTAAAACTAGATAAAAAATACATTTATTTTATTTTTAGGAATTGAAACATGTTTTAAGAAAGTCTAAAAATGAACAAAAAGGATAGGAAGGAAGTGTCAAACCTTAGAATAAAGCTAGAGGCGAACTACTGTGAAAGCTATTAACAATTTCTTTTCGTTATTTTATTGTTGTTTTTAATAAATTTATCAACTCCCAACGAATTTGTGTAATTCATAAAAAAATTTAAAGGTAGACAAGTCTAAAAGGCTATCTAAAAAAGTATAATTTAATAATTATAAGTTATTTTAAGCAAAAAATATAAACAACACTAAAAGTTAAAAAAAAAGTATTGTATCCTTTCAGCCTTATCAAAGGTAAAAAAATAATAAAATTGTAAACTTTCATTAGCTTATATTTCTAAGAGCAGAGAATCTAATTTTTTTGAGCTATTTTATGTAAAATTTCTGACGATAATGTATTTTATGTTGTTCCATAAGAAATCTCCAACTATTGAGGAGATAGGGTTTAGATAAAGTTGATGATCAAAGCGATAAAGTCAACTTTTATGTTATCTTGAGCTTGTCTCACGGCAAGTTCAGGATTTTGCCGAGAAGACTTTTACCGATATTTTCTTTGAATTTGTTTGTGCGTTAACGTAACTTTTTTATTGATAACTACAATTATTTTAAATAATGCGACCATGAAAACACTTTTTTATAGTATACGACCCGCGAGTAACTTGTTCTACAGAAAGTTAGCCCTTTACTTTTGAAAGTTGGCAGACTTTTGACTAAGAGTCATCAAGGATAAAAAGCAGTTAAACTTTATGTCAATAATAACAATCATTTTTATAACAAAAAATTAACTGTAATGAATTAAATAAAAATGTTGGTTATCAGTAATAAATTTCTAGCCAAATTTTTTAACAAGCTAAAGCGAAATAAGGTTAGTATTACCTGGACTTCTTTTATTAGTTAAAATGCTTCATAGTGAATATTCATGCTTTGTCTTATTTAGAGGTAAAATTTAGTTTCAGGGCAACTTTTTTAAAAGTCATAGTTTCATTGTATTTTTAATTTTTTAAATTGTATTAGTTCAGGGGTTAGAAAATAGCAAACTGCAAACCAAATTCATCCTCAAAGCAAAAATATGCGGTGTACGATGTACTTTTCATTAACGTACTTTTCAAAAAGTGATTAAAACTTACAAGTACAATCTTAATCAAATAACTAGTAATTACTAGTGCTTAGAAATTGTTTGCTTTATAATAATTATAGAACGACAAAAAAACGCTCAAGATGTTTGATCGTAAGACCTAGTGCACGAAGAACTTTTCAGTTATTGAGTTGCACACTACGGACACCTTTTAACGTCTTTTAAAAGTAATCAAAGGCTGCACCCCTTTGACTAATGGTTTAACTTGTGTCTTTTTAGGGAGAATTTTATTACAAATTAAGCGTTACTTTTTATAGAATCGTTTTGCATCTACAAATGAAATAAATTATGCTTCTTTAAACTAATTAGGTCTATTGTTGAAATCAAGACCATGTAAATCACTTTTGGTTTGCATATTGTTTTTTTATTAAGAAAATTCAAGAGCTGAATTAATACTACTTGTTTTAATTCAAAACAAATTAGGTTTTTAATGATATTAAGCAACTTTACGGGTTTTATGTTAATCATAAAAGTGTTTTTTTACTAGTCTGTATCACAAACATAAAAAGACTTATCTTACGTGCAGAAATTATAACCAACTAGAAACAAGTTAGCTTGAAAAACGATTGTTCACAAGATTAGCTTTCCCATCGAAAAAGTAGACTTAAATTGTTTGTAAAAGCTGTTATTTTATCTACCGACTGTTACAGTAAAATTTTAATAACTATTACATAGTTTGAAATTATTTCTGACAATTATTTTTAATCTTAATTATTTAGCAGGTTTTTTTTTTGTTTTGTTTAAGTCTCCTTAAACTTAGCTTCAAATTCAACTTTTCTATTTACTATAAAGTTTATTTTGTTGTTTTATATTTGATTAGTAAATTCAGAGCGATTTTTACTAACATTTCTGGTATGCAGCAATTATGAGTTCTTACTTTTAAATTTAGTTATCGTTCATAATTAATAGTTTTGCATTTTAAATCTAAAAAAATTTCGAATTAGCTAAGCTTTTAAATTTATAATTAATATCATTTAGGTTTGACCAAATAATGACACGAGAAAGAAAATTATTCAAGCTTTTTTAAATTTTCACCTACTCTTAAAGTTTAATAATATTTACTTTTACAATTTAACTTTATTAAATTGTAAAACTTTATGATATAATACAAATGATCAATGTAACAATTATACTCTTAAAAGTTCAATATTAAGAATATTTAAATTAGAATTATCAATTATTATTTAACTGTTTTTGCATCCATAATCACAATAAAGTGTTTTGAGTCTATAGTGTGTAAAGTTAAGTAAAATGAAAAACTTAAAAAATAAGTTTAAAAAAAGTTGTATATACTCCTGGTTTAGTTTTCAAATACATCTACAATAGAACGTTTCTGGCAAGCTCTCTTTAGATGTTTTATTTTAAAAATTTATTTAAACTACTTATTTTGTAGTTTTAAAACAACTGAAATGGACTTTCTTTTTTCTGAATCTAATAAAAATACGATTAGTTTTGTTTAAATACAGATTAAGTTATTTGAACGAATTTAAAATTTAAAATCTAAGCCTAATTTATACAATTTTTAACTCTCTTATAAAACATAACTCAAGAAGCTACTGCACAAGTATATACATATATACAATACTTGAATCTAATAAATGTGGAAAATTGTTTGAAAATCACATATCTAATTCTTATAATTGTCATAATTTTTAAAATATTTTTATTTTAAAACTACAACTTTTCATTAATATAAAGAATATCAATAGTTTTTTTAAATTCACTGATTTAAAAGTATTCCATTTGAAAATATATTAACTATTTTTTAGTATGCTTTTAATTCATTTATAAGTCCAGGAGTTCCTAGTCAACATGTAAACTATTTGTAATAAAGTTTTTAATTTTTTTAACTTCTAAGGCAGTTAGCTTGTTTCACGAAAATAACTTAAGCTATATAAAAATGAAAAAATAATCGTAGATTTTTTAATTCTTTGTTTTTGAGTAGTACTATTAAAAGCTCTTCGTGCTCACTAATATTAGAAAAAAAAAGTTGTAGTAACTACTTTTTAATATCTTTTATTCATCAAAAAACATGGCGGACTAATTTAATCAGTGTCAACAAAATTATAGAATTTAAATAAGATAACAATCTAACAAGAGTTTACTTTATGAAAAAAACTTATCAAAAACACGTTTTCAAAAAGTTTGAAAGAAAAAACAACGTTCAAAAAATACCTTTAAATTTTGTACGAGTTTTTGAAATACGTAGTAGTAAAAGCCTTTTTCATTTTGATATACATAAAAATAATTTATCAAGATACTCTTAAAAAACTAATAACGTTTTTTCAAAGGACAGAATAAGTGTCACAAATGGTATTTTTAAAAAGCCACCGCTAAATATATTTTCGATTAAAATTTTAACTTTTTATTACTTATGAGTAATCAAAGTAGCTTTGGTTCTCTATCACTTAATAACAACTGACTAATTTCTTGCCTCGTTAAATATATTTATGTATTTATTCAATTAATAACACTTATAATATAGTTCCTCGTATTTTATCTTACTTGTGAAACGTACAAATTCACGACTAAATTATAAATTCAATTAATATCATCATGACAAAAGAATAAATTAAAAAGGAATACCGTAATTGGCTTACTCTTTTCTAACCACTCCAATTTATAAGAAGGTAAAATGTAGGTCGTTTAAGTTACAAAATTTAAATATTATGATACTTGTGACATTTAAAACAATAACCAGATACAAACATCTTTTTTTTGTTTTTCAACAAATTTGTTGATTTTATTTTATGTTAATTTTTTCATTGGAAAAAAATTGCAAGTTTAAATAAAAGTTTAAAAAAAAGACACCAAGCTAGCTTTGTCTTTATCAAATGAAAGTAAAAAAAAGTTTTGTTTTAATAAACTACAAATTTGTAAAAATATTTTTCATAGCTTAATGATGACAATTAGTGAAACTAAAATTATGAAATATAAACTTAATACTTTGTTTAAGAAAATAAATAGTGTTTTACAAGGATTCAAAAACGTCAGCATAAACAAGTTAAACAATTGGATCTTCTTAAAGTTTGCTTTAGAAATATATTTACAGTGAAAATATTCTTCTAAGTGCACAATAATTCAATAAGAGTCTATACCTTGAGTTTCAATCAGCAGAACCTACACCCGCTGGTCTCGTCAGTCGTCAAAAGATAACGTTTCTAAATTAAGTTTGCGGTACTCGGATGGAGATTTTTCCAGTTGGTCTTGGGACCAGTTGAGAATGCAAACTAGTTCTGTCAGTTTTGGCGGCTGGGACTCGTTTTGTTTGCTCATGAACACTTTGTTCACTGCTCTCCAAACCTGCGGCATGTTTGTTTTCTTTAAATAGTTTTGTAACACTTAAAATACTTTAAATTTTTTTTAACTTTGAGAAAAAATAATTTAGCTTTTTATTAATGGTAATGCAGAAGTGAAAAGTTTAATTATAAACTTTTTAAAAATATAATGTATAACAATACAAACGCATTTTTAAAATTTCTTAACTAATCTAAATGCTTCAGACTTTGAGTACTTAAGTTTTATACAATTATATAATAGATAGTAACTTGGAAATTTTAAGGACGCTTCTTCAAAACAAGTATGCTAATTTAGTTTCTATAACTATACGTTTTAAAAAAATTAATAATAAATAAGTATTATGCAAAAAGATAACAAACCTACAATCTACAAACATTAAGAAAAGATTTGAGATTGTAAGACTGTTTTATATCTACCAAAAATAGAACTTAACAATTTTGTTTAGTTTAACTAAAAGTATAAATATGAAAAAGCTTAAAGCTCAGTAATAACTTAAGCAGCATTAATTGATTAAACTAAATAATATGTAAAAATGCACTGTTCTTACAATAAAACGAGCAATTACGGTAGAACTATAACGAAAAAAAGAGTGAACAAAAATATATAAATATTATTAGTTTTAATTTAACTAACCAACTTGTAATCATTATAACTTACAAAAAACTGCTAACAAAAAGCATAGACTATATGGCAAAAAATGTCATTAACAGTATATCAAAACTAAATTTATGTAAAAAGCAATTACTTCCTCAATATTAAGTAAGTTTAAGTAGTGTCTTATAATTAATTTAATACATACTACACAACGTTTCTAGCATATAAAAAGATTTAAGCTTTGTCAAATATTGAACAAATTTTATTTTTATTTGTATTTTAGTTTATTTAATATAAAATACAAACATTTATTTACATAAGTTTAAATAAGAACTTCAGTTTTTTTTTGAATCTTTAGAATTGTATTGCTTGGTAAAAACTAGTAGAAGCGCTAAAAAATTATAAGGTGTTACTAAATATGCCTTTACTATAAAAATAAAATACACCAGTTAATTAGTAAAACTGAATTCACATACTATTAAATTCATAAACTATACATTTTTTATATTGAAAACCCAATAATATACGCTACAAAAGCTTTACAGTAACAAGCCAATTTCTGACTTATTTTTCGACTTAATATAGGTAAATTGTTCTTTAAAAGTGAACAAAAACCAAACATAGAAATACTGAAAACACCTAACAACCTTATGACGTTGGGGAACTGTGACGAGGTCTTTGAAGGGACTGTTGGACACGTCATCGTACACGAGGAGGGACATGACTCGCTCGAGCGGCTCCAAGTACTTCTCGTTGTCGTTTATGATGACCGTGAGGTTTTCTTGAGCGAACTTAATCGCCTCTTCGGACTGCTTGAGTCGAATGAACTCGATTAACTGCTGCAGCTAAAAATTGAAAGAAGCAAAACAATTAGTCTCTTGCGCATATCAGTTGATATTTTCTTTGATGTAAATTTTGATCTTAAACTTTTTATGAACATAAATGAAAACAGTTAAAAAGTAGTAGTTTTATAAGCAAAACGTGTTAACAACTTAATTTTTCATGCATCTGCCAGTGCTAATTTTTGGTGTGAGAGAATGGGGAGTCCAAAACGTAATAACTAATTAAAGTAATAAATTAGATTTTAAAATTTGTTGTATTTCAAGGCTCACTTTTAAGTTCATATATAACATGAATAGGATATGTATAAATATGGATACTATTTTTAAAGTTGATGATGCAAGAGAATATTAATTTTCTTCTATTTTTCTTTAAGGTCATCACTATAAAGCAATGCATCAAAAATATTTTAAGAAGCATGAGATATAATGCTAGTTTAATTTGATTGTACTTTGCACTTGGTACTTAAGAAATTTGTATATGAGTTTTTAGTATACTAAACTCACTAAAAAAGTCCGGTTAAAATTAATAGTTACGTAATAGTAGAAAATAATAGTTTGAACCCAATTAAAAATACAACTTCTACATACTCTTAAAAACTATATTTTGTGTATATTATGTACTTAGTTAAAGTATTTGGATTAAAATTAAAATTTGTATGCGTTAAAAAACTTAAAACATTAATTCTAATTTGCATACTGTTTTTTTACTTAGAAATAGTAACAGCTTCTGTAAACCTACTCTAGATTTTACAAAATTAAATATAACTAAATTCATTATTATGTTTTAAAACAAATCGTATGAAATTTACAGACTCTTTTAATGACAATACACATTTTTTAATTCAAAAATATAAAGCTAGAATGGTCAAGTTTTAAACCATGTTTATTAATTCTTTTAGAAGCAATAACATTGACAAAACTAAAATTATTTTAACAATTAAGTTTAATCTAAAATACATTTTAACTACTAAGTATGATTTTTATAAAGATATACATAATGTAAAATAAATTAAGTAAGCTTAAAGATTATTCATAAAATTAAACCATAGTACACTAAAATATTTTACAGTTAATGTGTGATAAGCTTCTTGAGAAGAATTTACCAGAATTTTTTAATAAATTCATATTTGTATACATTAAGTATATAAAAAAAATTAATTTATCACATAATACCTACTTTATCTACTAGGTTTCTCACGTTTTTAACTAGTATAATTTAAACAGGTAAGCAAACCTGAAGATTGAAAAGTAAGAAATGATTTTCATCAAGTAATCCAGGACAAAGATCGTTTATCAACGAGATGGCCTTTTTTATTTCACCATTTAAAATTGCATTTTTTATTTCAGTTTTTTGTTCAAGTTTCTCCACTTTTGGTGAAACTTCAACTTGTGCTTCTTTCTCAAATTTTTCAGCAGCCTGATTTCAAATTGAATTATACAAAACTTTTTCATACTTTACCAATATAAAAATTTATTTAAACCAATATATGGCCTTTTTTTAACTTGATTTTACTTTGTACACTTTTCTGTTTGATACTAGTACAGTTTAATTATGTACATCTTAAGTCTAATTTAGTTTTAAGTATTATCTAAGATTTAAGGCGTTAAATTTGAAGCATAAAATAAAATATTTTTATAAAGGATACCAGGGTTTCCCAAACTTTTTATCAAAAGGCCCCCTTTAAAGAAATTAAAAAAGCTATGGCCTGGCCCCCTCCATAAAGACTACTCAAAAAACTACCATTATAATTACCCAAGACCTTTTTTTTCTGTTCATCTGCAACTCCAGAATATCTAGTGTAAGTTTCAAACTATGATCTCATGGCACCCCTGTGACTCCTTTACTGCTCATGGCCCCCTGAATAACTGTAATGGCCCTTATGGGGACCACTTAGTCCACTTTGGAAACCCTGATTTAAACTATAATGGTAATAATGGACTAATTTATCTTAAACTGGGCCTTAACTTACTGTTTCTAAGCTTTTTATTTTTAACTTTTTTCAAAATTTTTAAAACTACTCAAATTAATTAACAGTTTTTTTTTTTGATAACTTACCCTTTTATAACTAAAGTGGTAAAAAATACTTATTTATTTGCTTTTTAACTAGTTTTATACTAGTTATATCTGTTTTGTATTTTTCTGAAAAAAAGATACTTTTAGCTTTATGGTTTCCAGATTAGAAATGTTAATAAGATAGATTTTCTTAGAAATTAAAAATTTCTAAAAAATTTAAAACCAAATACTAAGGTTTATTACACCATAAGCAAGCATTTCCAACAAAACTGACTCTATCTTTTAAAAAAATATAATTTGATTTAACTTTAAAAGAACTTTTACCAGTTTTTGTAATCAAAAATTGCTAAAAACATCATGCCCTTGGTCAAGTTACATTTTAGTTTTAAAATCAGTTTAAATAAAATTAATATCAAAGTTGCAACTTAATAAAAAAAAAAGTCAGCATGAGTGACCAAAAATTTGCATTAGTTACATCAAATTAGCTAGAGTTTGTATTTACTTTTTAGAAAGTTGTCAGCGTCAAAAGCTGAAAAATCCTGTTAATTAAATGTTATATACATTTAAATTCCATTGAACTAACAAAATGACTTGATAAATAGAAGTAATGATAAAAGTTATAAAGAAAAGTTGAAGTATTAAAAACTAGTATAAAATTTAGAAAATAAAAAACTACCCTTAATTTATTAAAAAACTGTAACCAAGTCTGCACCTTAAAAGAAATAAAAAACACTCTAGTTGGCCAGTTTCAGAAAAAAATTAACTAGCAGAGTTAGCCTGATTGTGTGACAAATTTTTAATATTTGTCATGTATAAATTTTTTAAGTTAAGAAACACTATGATAACTATATATTGAAAATATTGATGGTGTAAAAACTTAAGTATAAAAAAAGCTAAAACTGGAATCTAAAATACTGAATATCAATATGTTAGTAAAACTTATCAGACTTAAATTAGTAAAAAAGCTGTAATTTAGATAAATAATACATCTGTAAATTTTTAAGCCTTAAAATAAATAGAAGTGTCAAAGATGTAGTTTTACATTTACTTGGTACAAAAAAATAGTTAGTCTGTAATCAAGAAAAACAAAATAAATTATTTTGTCAAGTTGCAATTCAATGAAGAGACATTTCAAAATCTAAATTATTCTGGATTGGTAACTAAATACTTTTAAATACCTTTTATTTTAATATTATGACTGTTAGTTAACTTATTTTGATAAGTTATCCAGAAAAACATAGTACAATAACAAAGTGTATACGAAAAAAAAGGTAAGCTGATTTACTACCTCTTTGTAGCCTTCCCTTACAAGATAATCCATTACTAATTTGTTCATGGTATGCGAGCTTATGTTCATTTTATTTAGATCTTCTATCCATTGTTCACTCATAATATCGCTTAAAGACTGGTCTTCCATTAACTTTAGTCAAGTAAACTATAGAAGTTAAACAAGTCCTTTGGAAAAAAAGTGCTGAATAATTTAAGTTTTTAAATAAAAAAGTTATTAACATTGATTTATACTGATATACGAAAGAAAAAAGTATTCATTTTACTTTAAAATTTATAAAAATTTTACTTAACTTTTAAAATTATACTACATTAAATGTAATTTTTAAATCAAATTTTAATAAAAATATCTCTCTTTTAAGCATAAGTTCTGCTATAACTTTCAGCCAATAACTTAATTCATAACTATACATTTGACTTATAAACCAAAATGTTTTGAAAACTATAATATTGATAATTTCAAAATAATCTCAGTAGCACATAGTGATTTCTTGTTTAAGAATATAGAAGCTATCTACGCCTTAAGCCTGTAACTAGAACTCAGCAAGCAAAAGCAATTTGTCTATTTGATCATATTATTTGTGGGATTTACATATATTAATTGTATGCTCTACTAATTATCACGCTTGTGCTACATTTTTAGTTCACTGAATAAATGTTTGCTTTTTATTAAGGCAATTGTTATAATTGTGTTACATTTTATCAGTTTGTTCAAGGTTTAAATTGCTAAGTTACTAGTATATTATCATAATAGAACAATTTTAACCCTTGTTAAATGCTGACAAGAGTGGACGAAAAGTACTTCTGTTCAATTGTTTATATTAAATAAGTATTAATTACATCTGGTTAACTACTCTATATTAGAAAAACCATTGTTTTAACATTTAAATATAAACTAGTAGGCAAGAAAATTTGTTAATAATATAAAAGGGATTTGGTATTATTGATATTTAATACCAAATCCACTTATTTTTTTTTAATTAGTTTCACTTAAAAAAAACTGTATTTTGTTTTGTATCTATGTATTAACTTATTTCATGTTCAGTTGTTGTTTGTGAAATAATATCGTAAGTAAATATGTTACAGTAATAATCAACAATATTGTAAGTAAATATCTTGCAGTACAAATCAGTTAACTTTAGCTAGTGTAAAAATGTTAAGACATAAATTTAATGCTAATGTGTTGACATAATTTATATAAGAATATATACATTAACCTTATGACTTTATTTTTTTAATATTGAAAATATTAGATTTGTCAGATATTATACATATTTTACAATAGTTTATAATATGACTTGTAGTTTTATAACTTGATTTTTAATTCATAAGTTGGTAATAACTTTTTCATAAGTAAGTTCACACAATCATACTGTTTTTCTTTAATTCAATGTTTATTAAAATAATATATGCAAGGATTATTCCTTGGGCACAACAGGTCTCGACAACTTTGGTTTTGGAGACAAAGTTAATTTTTAAATTTATTTATTTACAAAGGCAACAATGTTTCACCCCTAAGGGATCTTCAGGCCTGTAAAATAATATAAACATAAGACGATGGACAACTTAAGAAAATAAATATTAAAATAAAAATAAATAAAAATTTTACTTCAAACTATAATTGTATAAACAATAAGACATTTTCATTGTAAAGTAGATAAGCAAATTTTTATTATGGTGCTTATAAAAATGCAATCTTTGAGTTTTCAGCTCTTGTAAATTTTGTAATACAAAAATGTGCAATAAAATATTTACTTTTTAGAAAGTAAAAACCAGTATTCAAAGAACTACAAAGAAAATAAATATTCTTAAAATAAAACAGTTATTGGCTAAAATATACAGTTAATGAAATTGAAAAAGTACAAAAATTAAAAGTTCAATCAAAGCCAAACACTCAGAAATAGCAATATTTTACAAAACCTTACTTTAAAAAATTCTTTTTGTTTATGTTTTTATATGGTTTTTGTCAATTCTTTAGTCCAAAAGTACTTAAGTTTGTCTGTCTGGTGAGTCCTAATGAGGACAAAACTAGGTCACAGAATGTTAAAACAGTTTTTTTTGATGGCTATGCAATTTGATGCTAAATATGATAAGACATAATAAGTAAAAAGCAACTGTCTTAAGTATAATAAAATTAAATTTTAAAACATTCTACTTACTTAATTTAAATAAATCTTCAAAATTTGCTCATTAGGAACTTTCAATTGATGAAACAAAAAAAAACATTTGTAGTAATTTGAATACTGAAATTAAATTAAAATGAACTTTTTTTAAAGTGAAAACACTATATAGACTGATTGCTAGTCATAAAATATGAACATCTCTACAAAGTATATTATTCCAAACAAATTAATAAAGAAATACATACTTAAATTTATATGTTTGTAGAATCTCAAAAGAATATGAAGCAATTAAGGTGTAGCAAAAATGTCAAACTGAGTAAAAAAAAATAGTCTGAGTATGGCGATTAACTTCTTTATGGAAGATAGTTAAGAGTGCTATTATACCAAAAACCTTTTTTTTACCCCTCATGCAACTATGAAAATTTGTATACAAACCATTCAAGAAGTTTTTGAAACTACTTTTTTAGTTTCTAATCAATCCATTGATTAATTATAATATCACAAAAAAAAATTGATTAGAAAGAATAAAAAAATAATAAGTTAAAAAAAATTTAAGCGTTTAAAACTAGCAGGATTTTGTAAAACATCTAAACTTGCTTGAATTTTGCAAAAAAAAAACAAATAATCCTGAGTTTTTTGAATAACCTGAAACTTTTTACCTAGACTAAATTAGCCTGAGTGTTTGGCAACCCTAAACGATTCAAGTTATTCTTATAAAAATTAAAATATCCATAAAATTGGTCAGCTTAAAGGTGGTCATCAAGTGGCCAATAGATTTTTTTGACTAGAAAATCAAAGTAAGTAAGTGTTATATATATTTGGGTTTGACTGAATTTTGTGTTTTCAAAACTGGTTTTGTTTGTTTTCTGCTTCAAATATTTTAGAAAATGTGTAAGTTATAATATAATGTGTAAGTTATAATGCAATCAGTTTTTGTTACTATTCTGTTCAAAAATTACTCAAAACTATTTTTAATTTATGTTCATACCAATATCTATTTCAGCCATCATCAACTAAATTGAGATGTTCGCGCCTTCAACAATAAACAATGAACTTACATAACAAACAACTACAACATCTAAGACAACCTACAACCAGTTTTGTCCTAATTAGGACTCATTAGGCAGGCATAGTTGTGAGAAACTGCTGTTGTGAACTTACCAAGCGGGCTTAAGTTTTTTTCAACTTTACTTACAAACGGTTGCTTCAGTACTTTGTACTTAAGCCTGCTTGGTAAGATCACAACAGCAGTTTCTCACGACTATGCCTGCCTAATGAGTCCTAATTAGGACAAAACTGGTTGTAGGTTGTCTTAGATGCTGTAGTTGTTGGTTATTTAAGTTCATTATTTATTGTTAAAGGCGCAAACCTCTCAATTTAGTTGATGATGGCCAAATTATATATTGGTTAAAACTGATCATACAAGCAAAGACTATAATCTCACAATGTCTGAGACGTTGGGCTGTGAATGATTTAGCTATGTCAATTTTTTCACCTTTACTCACAAACAGTTGCGTTGCTTCAGTACTTTGTGCTTAAGCCCCCTTGGTAAGATCAGAACACCTGTTTCTTGCAACTATGCCTGCCTGATGAGTCCTAATTAGGACAAAACCGGTCGTAGGTTGTCTTGGATGCTGTTGTTGTTAGTTATGTGAAGTTCATTATTTAATGGTAAAAAGCGTAAGTCTCAAACTCTACCCCTTGCAACAATTAATGCTTTCTGTAGGGGTAGGGAGTACTTGGGTGATGTTTGCTAGACACATGAGGAGTCTTGATTTGGATGTGTTTTGGTCTAATTAAGAAGAATTTGAAAAAAAAATTATAAAAATTCTTAAAAAAAAAAACTGCACCCCAAAAAACTGATCTGAACCCTAAAAATCACATAGTTTTTGATTTTTCGACTTAAACAGTAATAAAGTCACTCATACATGTCCTAGACTTATATATTATATCTTAAATGAAAGCTTATAATTATAGGCATACCTTTATTGACATTTCAACTGCTTTTGATATACTATGACGTCATAATTACACAAAATATGCAAATTTTGTCTGTAAAATGGAATTTTTTCTATTTTAAAAAGCAAATTCTTCTGCTGGTTTTACTTTTAGTTTCTATGTTTTTGAATGACAAATTCTGAAGTCAATCAACCAGAAAGATATTACTAAGTCATTTCAATTGTTTGTTGATAAAGATATAAAAAACACTCTAAATAGGGGTAGGGAGTACTTGGGTGATGTTTGCTAGACTTTTTTTCTTTTCGATTTAGATGTGTTTTAGCATTATTAAGAAGAATTTGATATTAAAAAAAAAAAAATTCCCAAAAAAAAAATTCCGAACCCAAAAATTGATTTTGACCCCAAAAATCACTTATTTTCATTATTTTTGACTTAAATAGTAATAAAATCACTTATACATGTCCTATACTTATAATTTTTATCTTAAATTAAAGTTTACAGTTATAGGCAAACATTTTAAGACATTTTAACTGTTTTTGTAACATTGTGACGTCATAATCACACAAAATATGTAAATTTTGACTGTAAGGGTACATTTTATTAAAAAGAGCTAATTTATTCTGCTGTTGTGCTTTTACATTAGTGTAATGAACTAATGCTTGCATCATTTATTGTTGAACTCAAGAGAATATTTAGAGCTTGTTGCAGTTATGAGAAATGAAGTTTAAAATCAATGATGCAACTTTTTATCAGTTTTATTTTATCAGTGCAGTAAAACTGGCTAGTGCAACAAATCATCAATACATTAATTTTGAGTTTTAGATAAAAAGTTAAAGTTAAATTATATGTTATCTGCTTTAATTTATTTATTTTAAAAGTTTAATAGTTATTAAATTTTTTATAGTTTTATTACACACTAGATAGAAATTTATTTAATTTTTAGTTTATTGTTAAAGTGGTTTGAAAAGTATTATATATCTACAAGATCTTCAAGTGTTTTATAGTTTACTCAAA
Organism: Thalia democratica; assembly: GCF_965202585.1. Classification (NCBI taxonomy): domain Eukaryota; kingdom Metazoa; phylum Chordata; class Thaliacea; order Salpida; family Salpidae; genus Thalia; species Thalia democratica. The sequence goes on along the minus strand of NC_139173.1, from coordinate 19,024,439 downwards.
AAAATTTGATTACTTACTTCTTAGTTGCTTTTGTACTAAAGATTTATAAAGTTCACTATACTGTTAAAGATTAAAAAAAAACAGTTTTTGTTAATTTTTTACAGATGAATAATAGTAGTAATTTAAGTATAATTCTGGGAGATTGCCTACCAACAACTTATGATGTTGCTATTAACATTTTTAACATTTGTTCTAACCCAAAATCACAGAAGATGAAAAATTGTGTTAAGGCGTATGCAACAGCTCTCATTTTACAGTGGACCAAAGCATTTGGTGAAGAATATGTTCTAAAAATAAAACAAGTACAATCAAAGTTGTTAACTGTAGTTAATAATTACTTTAGTAAAGTGTATAAGGAGCAGACCCGAGATAAATCAGGTGTCAAAAAGAGTTTGAGGCAGCTCAACAAAGAATGGAGACAATCTAATATATTTACAGGTAGACATAAAAACGTACCTCTAGTTGTTGACAAGTTGTTTGACATAGGCAAAAACATGGATACTCTTACTGGAGATGAGGCATGTTTTTATACTGATCAACTAAGTTCCTGTTGTGGCCGTATAAGTGAAGATGTTGATTTGAAATATGTAACTGAAAAGCAAACTGAGTTAGAATTAGCACAAGCAGCTCTGAAGCGAGACATGTGTGAGGAGTCATACATTTCGGAAGTTGATGTTGAACCTTCATTTTCCAGTTCAAATGATGGTAGAAGTACTATCATTAGCACTAATCGTTCTGGATTAGTGCGTTTAACTAAAAACCACTCACATTTTGCTGTCCAGTGTTGTCTTTCTAATTGTCCTTCAGTTCGAACAGTTAGAAATTTTACTGATACTATAAAAAACACATTGTGTGAAATTTCAGTAAAATGTAATTTATCACTAGAAGCATCTAGGCTTGCGTTTAAAACCGCTTGTGGCTCATTTTATGGTCATAATTATTTTTTATCTAAAGATGAAGCCATCCAAAATCAATCTGAATTAGATTTAAGAACTTTTTTGTCGACTTCATCATCTTCTCCTTTATCAATAAAACCTCCCAAACGTAGTAGACTGTCTTCTTTCACCTTGTCTGAAGCTGCTAAAAACCTTCCGCAAACTACTGAAGAATGGAAGATCTATGAGTTTGTTCTTCCAAGCACACGCACCTTAACAGATCACAAGCAGTTTAAGGCTGTACAACATGAAAATCAAGCAGCAATGGCTAATATACATACCACTACCACATCATTTAAATCTTTAAAGGTAAGTAAGAAGTTTGTTTAAAATATTAAAGTAACTATTACTTTTAGAATAAAAAACTTTAAATAGAGCTATGCTTATTAAATTTTTAAAAAGTACTATTTTATCGAAAATATTTACATATTTTGTGTGATTATGACATCATAATGTAACAAAAACAGTTGAAATGTCTTTAAATGTTTGCCTATAACTGTAAACTTTAATTTAAGATAAAAAATATAAGTATAGGACATGTATAAGTGACTTTATTACTATTTAAGTCAAAAATAATGAAAATAAGTGATTTTTGGGGTCAAAATCAATTTTTGGGTTCGGAATTTTTTTTTTTGGCAATTTTTTTTTTTTAATATTAAATTCTTCTTAATGATGCTAAAACACATCTAAATCAAAAAGAAAAATATAAATTTTACAACATGACCAAAAAAATGTGGTGTACTCCCTACCCCTACTCTAAACCACCTTTAGATATTATGTTTTTTAAGAGCACCTGAGTAGAAGTAAAAGAATTACACATATATTATAAGAACTACATGTAAATTTATTAAAATTAGTGTTATTTTATTTTTTCATTATATAGCAGGGTTGCCACTTTACCTGAATCCTGGAAAAGCCTGGAATTTGAAACCTTCCGTTTATTTGCATGCTTATAAATGAAACGCACCTAAGCAACCAGCATGTGGAAGTCGTCAAACTACTGCTTGACTCTGAATTTCTAATGACTGAACTTGAGGCACTTTCTTCCTTTACTCACAAGGTAACACTACCATTTTTACACTTTGTTGAGGTTAGCTCTCAACAAGACCTTCTCAAAGTATTTCCTAAACTATACAAAGATCTCAGCAATGGAATAATGAACACTTTGGATGCCTATGTTGTACATTATCCACATATTAAAGTGTTAAACCCAACTTCTGAGATATGTTGTAAAATTCTTAAGATGATGTGTCTCCATGCCGCTTAAGTTTTTGATTGCCAAACAGGTAGAGAATATGGTTTTGGAAAGTTTTGTTTGTCAAATCCACCACGTGCTACTGAGCTCAACCTATCAAGTAATGAAGAACTGGTTGGACTCCCAACAAACAACTTGGAATCTGAAAGACACCTTGCTGGTTTTGAAAGCCAAGTAGCAGTGGCAAAGTTTAGGAACCATTGATTCACAGCAAAGGGATAAGAAATGACTGTACATTACTTATATCTGATTCTTTTCAAACTAAACATGAAAAAATGTTGAATAAAGTTGTTCAATTTCTGAATGAGATGGAGCAAAGGTGGGTAGCAGATTAAAAAAATTTAAAGCTCAAACAGATAAAGGAAAAAATTGAAAAAGGGAAAAAAAGGGATCAATATGTGCAGAAACGTCTAAAACTGTGTAAAAGTTGGGATGGGCCTGTAGTGAGCGTGGAAGAGCTGTGTTCTATTTTAAAATCTCAGCCTGATCGAAATAAAGTTATTATTCGTAATGAGTTAATTTACTTTAGAGATTCTCACAAATCTGAAGTGTTATACAATCCAGAACTTTTTAAAGTTAATGGTAATGCTCACGAAGAAAGACTTCTAAACTTATGTGCTCTTGTTGCAGAAGATGATGAGTTCTCTCTATGTTCTTTACCAACAAACACTGATGCATTATTAACTGTAGGGGGTTCTTTCCCCAATATACAGAAAGAAAAAAATGAAGATATTATGGAAGGAAATTTTTATGTCACATTAATTAGTGAAGGGTCATCAGACACATGGTATATTGCTATGTGTGAAGGTAAAAATGATGATGGGATTTATAAGATGGACCACCTCATGAGAGTTCAAGACAGAAGAAATTCGAAGTGGAAACACCCACCTAAACATGATTTGCTAAACTTGCATTTAAATTCTATTCTTGATTGTAAAGTTGATGGGGAATGGGATGTTTCTAATGAAAGATCTGTTACTTTTTCACTGAGAAACCATGTCTAAATAGATTTAATAGTAGAACAGATGTCTTTTACATAAAGTTAAAAAGTAGTTTTTATGTATTTTTATGAGTATTATGTACATATAGTCAGTTAGATTTTTATCAATCATTTGACAGTTATTTTATACTAGTATTTTTAAAAGTATCAGTCATTTTGCAGTAATCTTAAGTGTTAATACTAGATGATACAGTGCAATGTTCGTTTTTTTATGCAATGTTCTTTATTTTGGTTATGATTAACTTTAGGTGGGCACGAATATCAAAGTGTAATTCAATATACAGAAATTTTTCAGCTTTATTTTTAATAATTTTCAGTTTTATTTTGAAAATAAGTACATAAGCAAGGCTTCGCCCTGCTTATGTACTTATACTACTGAATGTAATATCAGGTGACTCTTCAACTGTATATATCAGTGTTATTTTAACAATGCTACTTTTAAACTATTTTTTATTCTTTTATTATTATGGTTTATGTAGGTTACATATTGCTGTGAATTAATTATAAAAATTAAGTCGGTTTGTAACGCCTCTAGCTAAAAAATTAAACTTTTCAATATTGCAAACATTAGGGTTACAATCATTATAATTTTACATAAAAGTGGACTATTAAATATACTAACGCAGTGAGTATAGTTAATACTGTTTTGGTATTGCTTTTGCAGTAAATTTTGTGTTATAATAAGTTCTTTGATTTGTTTTTTATGTTGTGAGTTGCTATAAATAAATATTATGGTTGCTACATTAACATTACTAGTTAAAAGTTTTTTGCTATAGATTTATTAAGATTTGTAAACAGTTTGCTTCTCTTAAAAGTTATCTCAGTCAAGATTAATTCTAAGAGTTTTAAAATAATTGAATACTTTGATTAAAATATTCTAATAACCAACCGTTAGTTGATTTATATTCGGTTGTTGCTATAATTAAATAAAGTTTTAGTTTTTGCTACCATTATCCATAAGTGTAAATCATTGTTATTTTAGTAAATAATTTGCAAGCAGTCTCTCTCACTTGTTAACATTTTTCTATCAAACTAAGTTATATCAATTTGATACTAATGGTTTAATAGTGTGGCTTAGCACCCCTATACCCTGTTTAAATAATATCATCAGGGCAATTCAATAGTGTGGTTTTAGCACTTTATTCCCTAAATAGTTTCCATCATGGCTAGTAATAGTAATGAGAGTGAGCTTAACTTTACAAGACAAGTCAGTAACCGACTGCAAGACCAAGGCGTCGAGCCCCGGCCTATTGACCCGCAATGCTCTGCACTCCGTGACAGGTCTTGTCCTTGAGTGTACGATAGGTTTTTAGGCCTTATTTAACTCTATTGATAGTGTCATTTCAAATTATATTTTACGTTAGTAGATAAATTGAGTGTTTCTGTTCTTTTCAATAATACTAACATTGGAAAACTAAAGATATTTTTTATTTTTAATAATAAATTCTTATACTACTGAATGTAATTTTAGGTGACTCTTCAACTGTATACAACAGTGTCATTTCAACAATGCGACTTTTAAACTACTTTTTATTCTTTTGGTATTATGGTTTATGTAGGTTACATATCGCTGTGAATTAATTATAAAAATTAAGTCGGTTTTTGGGCCTTATTTAACTCTAACGATAGTTTCATTTCAACTAAGTAAATACAATAACTTATTTTAAAATTAAAGAGCTAGTTTTAAGTTTTATGTACAACACTACAGTAATATCAAGGACTTTATTTATTAAACGAAGTTAAATAAAACTATTACATTTTTGACATAGGAAAAATTTTTAAATTATAGATAGTATTTGGATAGTATTTGAATGACAACTATTTAACATAATTTTTATAAAAATAGTAGATAGTTTAAAATAATACTATTTGTGCTTTATTTAATTTAATATACTTATTTTCAAGTATTTTAAAAATCTGTGCTTTTATAATATTATAAAAAAAAGTATTTGTTATAATAAAATATCTTTAGCTTTCCGATGTTAGTATTATTGAAAAGAACAGAAACAATCCATTTATCTATTAATGTAAAATATAAATTGAAATGATGCTTAGTTGAAATGACACTATCGTTAGAGTTAAATAAGGCCTAAAAACCGACTTAATTTTTATAATTAATTTACAGCGAAATGTAACCTACATAAACCATAATAATAGAAGAACAAAAAATAGTTTAAAAGTCGCATTGTTGAAATGACACTGTTATATACAGTTGAAGAGTCACCTAAAATTGCATTCAGTAGTATAAGTACATAAGCAGGGCGAAGATAAAACTGAAAATTAGTTGAAATAAAGCTGAAAAATTCCTGTATATCAAATTACACAACAATATTGGTGCCCACCTAAAGTTAATCATAACCTTTATTTCTTTATTATACTAGTCTCTATTTATTTTGCAATCATTAACATAATGTTTAATGCCATACAACATTATGTTGCCTATAATAAATTATAACTTTTTTGAATTTCTTTATGTTGTTGTAATGCAAATTGAATAACATTCTTAGGTTATTTTTAAATACTTATAGCTAAATGAATTATGACATCAAGTATCCCATTAATATACATACAACATCACCTAAATTTTAAAGGTAAGTAAGTATATCTACAAAGTTTTATTTTAAAACATTTTGTTTTAATTAGATTAGACAACCAGCTATGCTTCTTAATTTTTCAAAACGCACCATTTTACAGATAAAATTTACATATTTTGTGTGATTAGACGTCAAAATATTCCAAAAGCAGTTGAAATGTCACTAAGTGTATGCCTATAATTACTAGCTTTAATTTAAGATATAAAATATAAGTCTAGGACGTGTATGAGTGACTTTATTACTATTTAAGTCAAAAAATCAAAAATTATGTGATTTTTGGGGTCCAGATCAGTTTTTTGGGGTGCATTTTTTTTTTAGGAATTTTTATAATTTTTTTTTTTAATTCTTATTAATGATACCAAAACACATCCAAATCAAGACTCCTCATTAGGATTTTACATCATGACCAAAAAAATGTGCTGTACTCCCTACCCCTACTTTCTGGGGATAATTTATGTTCAATAATTTATGTTACCAGTTTATAGTTTTTGTTCAAAAATGACTTGCAAAAACTACTCCAAAAACCCTGAAATACTTCTTAATACAATTCTTCTTGCCAGAAAATAAGTGGGTAAAGACTTTTAATTTTACAAAAATTAACAATGGATCATACATTAAAACGAAGTGTAAAAAAAGCTTTGTATTTTGATTTCTTTTTCCAGACATAAAAAATAACTATTTTTAGTAAAATATCAAAATTTCAGTGATGAATTTAGTGCAAGAAATTAAGCACACTTGTTAAAAATTAAGGAGAAGATTAATTTTTAGTGAATTAACTTTTAAAAACTGTTTTGGTTTTACCACCAACTTTGATTGCTTGTATCTCAAAAGTTACTTTAAATTCTATTAAATGGTAAAAAGTATCTGAAAGCACTATAGAAATTTAAAAAACCAAGATCAAGTTAAATTTTATTTCAGTTGCTGTTCAAAAATTAGTTTAGAAGATTGTAAAATTGAATAACTTGCAAACTGGTTTTCTAAGATATCATTTCTCATATGTTTGATTGTCAATTGCTATACAGCTTTATAGATTGTCTTGTCAGCCTCAACTTTACATTCAGCTTTTACTTTAAACCAATGATTATGCACTGCTTTAAGTATCAAGGATTTAGTATAGTATATTTGCAAAATATAAGATTTAACCGTTTATAAGAGAGTTCTCTTATAAAAAATTACAATTATAAAAAAATTCTAAACTTTTTCTGGAGTTTTGTAGTCTTGCAGTTCAGTTTTTAACTCTCAGTTACTTCAATAAATGACGTCTCAATGTAAAATTATTTTTTATTGTACATATTTTTTAGAGAATAATCTTATATTAGCAAATTATAGAACTTTGAGATTGTTTCTCAAGTATTGTATTTTTAGAGTTTCTAAATTGTTTTTGATATATTTTCAAAAATGACTTCAACTCAGAAAAAAAAAGTTTTTCTTTTCTACATGATGCTTTAGTTAAAATAAAGCATTTTAAGTTTTTTTTTTTTTAATTGGCTTGATTTTTTTAAATAACTAATCAAAAAAAAACGCAACGAATCGTCTGTTTTTTCAGATTAAAAAATTATAACTTACGAATATTAAGTTAGTTTGTAACTGTTTTATTTCACTTACATGTTATTTGCACAAAAAGGGCTTTGAGCATAATTTTTTAATTAATGGGTAGCTGTCTAAATTGCACGAGCGAACAAAATTGCACGAAGATACTTTTGCACGAAGGGTCACTTTTGCACGAAGACACTTTTGCACGAGCAGTCAACTTTGCACGGAGACATTTAAGCACGGGTTGAAATTTTTATTTATCTAATTTTACTATCACTGTTACCCCAAACCCTTACTCTCGGTCGGTGAGTTATTTTTAAATTTTTTTTTATTATTACTGTTACCCCTAACCCTTTCCCTCGGTCGGTAACTTTTTTTCTTTATTAAATTATTTTTTTCTTTTTAAGTTTATTTTTTTTTCTGTATTTAATTACTCTCGTGCAAAAATGTAACTAGTGCAAAATTGACCCTTAGTACAAAATCGTCATCGTGTTATTTTGTTCCCTCGTGCAATTTTGTGCCCCGTGCAAATTTGGCTTCGTGCAGTTTAGACCCGTTCCCCATTTAAGTAGCTAATTGTTAGCACATTTTGTAAAATTATTATTTTTACTTATTAAACAGGCAAGATGACTTGCTTGTAGTATCGAATAGTTAATATTAAAAAATGTTCATTAGCATTCATTATTGAACAACAGAAGAAAACTGTTCAAAAAGTCTGGTCTTAGGACCTAGAGTACGAAGAATCTTTCGGTTATCGAGTCATACACCACAAGCAGTGTTATCAGTTTTATATTTAACAAAATAATTAAATACTTTTTAAATAGAATAATTTATTTAACAAATAACTTAAACATTTTTTTTAGACCAATAGTTTATTAAAACTTGTTTGTAACCTATATAAATTTTATATTTAACTAGTTTTAAAAGTTAGTTGTGTTTAATTTTAAATTTAAAATCTATGATATGTAGTTATACATTGAGTGGCATAAAAAAACATTTATATTTAAAAAAAATTACTTAAATTAAGTTAATTGACTAAAAATGACTTAAAAACTTAAACTGTCTACAAAAGCAAAACTAATAAACTAATACTTTATTGCTTGTGTTCTTAATTTTTTTTCAATTGTTTCATAAAAATACAACCTACTGGCCTTTTTTTGATCAAATTTAATATATATTGTTTATTGAACGATAAAAAAAGCGCTCAATAAGTTTGGTATATGGACCTGGTGTACAAAGGAACCTTTCGGTTATCGTGTTGTACACCACGTCATTCTTTAGTTTCAAGTTGATTTAACAGCTACATATATGTACCTTGAAATATTATTTCAAATAATAATTCTTATAAGCAAATTTTTTAAACATAAGTTTACATAAAAGATAAATTTTTCAAAGCTTTTTAATGTTTTTATCAACAGTAGTAATATGATCAATCAATGTTTTCTTTGACACAGAGAAAGTATATAAAAGTAGTAAATACAATGGTATATACAAATAAATCACACAAAAATACTGGTTATTAGTTGTAAGTTTAATATAAAAACGCCTTATAAAAACCCACGCCGTTGTTAATTTTCTAAAAGCTCATCATTTTGTTGACAACACAGTAGTACAAGAATTCTGTCAAAAATTTTAAAATTTTATTTTTTTATTTATAATTCAATAACTCAAGTTATGCTTTAATTGAAAAAATATTTATAAAAACTCTTTATATTAGTTTTTCTTTCTTAAAAATCTTTAAACTTACGATCATCAGTCAATACTATATCTGATGTTAAAGTTTATGCTTGTGCTTAAAACAAAAAAAAGGTGTAAAAAACAAAATTTAAATCAATTCATACAATTAGGAGCATTGTTTCAAAATAACATAACAGTAGATTTTTGAAAATTAATAAACATATAAACTTGACTTAAACTTAAGTTTTCATTCAATTACTAATTTTAAGTAATTCAATAGAGTTTAAAAAATCAAATACATAATAAAATAATTTGATTAAAAAATACATAAATGGTTGTAGATATACCTTAATATAATCTGTTTAAAACTCAGTATAATATTTTTTAAAACAACAAAATCTTTTTAGTATTTCAATAGCTTAGTTTTTTTTTTTAGGCATATATTAAATGTTCACAACACAAAATTAAATTCAAGCTGTTGTAAATTGAAATTAATAAAGAAATATTAAAAAAATTATTAGCTGAAAACATTTTAAAGAATCTGTTTAAACTAACATTTTATTTAAAAAAAAAGGTTTTTTTAAGTATATAAATAGTAGTAAAGGTGTTTCTCATTTTGCTATATATCGTTATCAACATGTTAAAAAACTTTGTTATTATATTCATTCTAATTAAACAGTTAAACTTTTGTAAGAATATTTGATAACAAAAAAAGGTTTATGTTTTTAGCTAGACTATTCTTAAACTTTTAGTTATAAAGATTGCTTTAAAAATATTTTTGTTTTTCAAATGATTATTTACTAAGCATAGAAATTTTTATGAGTAGTAAAATTTTTTTAACATTAATAAACATTTTGTCGTTTAAAGATTAAGAAGTGTAATAAAAAAAAATAAACAAAATTATTTTGCAAAAGCTTAGTTTATCTACGGATCCTTGAGTTTTATATGAAACTTTTTTTTTGTTTTTTGTTCATTAACTTTTCTGTCAAATGAAATTGTAAGAATTATATGCTTTTATATTTCTCAACTATTAAGAAAAAAGAGTGGTGCCAAACCAAAGCTTGTTAAGTTTAAGCAGTTTGTCTTTTATATTAAAGACTTTTACTTTCGAAAAAATTCTTTAAAAAATCTAATGTTATAGTCCAAACTTGTCTGACAAGTTGTATTTTACCCTTTCTAATATCTACAAGATATCGAAAGAATAACTGGAATAAAAAACGCTGGAAGTTCAGAGTTACTACCAGTAGGAGAAGCTCCTACAAAAGCAAAATAACTGAAGATATTCATGACACTTTTTACAGCTATCCATGAATGTTTTTTATGAAAAGTTTTAAAAACCTTTTTTCTGTTTAAAAGTAAAATTTGCATTATATATGAAAAATTTACAGTAAAACCTAATACAGTCAGTTTTTGCTCTTAACTTGTTTTGTAGGTCTATAGCATATTAAACGAGTCTAGCTAGTCCTTAGTTTTTTACTTTCTCAATTTTCCACTATTTAGTAAAAAAATAGTTTTTACAACTATAATAAATACATTAGCTTTCGTTTCACATGGCTATTTTTAGGTACTTGATCTATATTAATACATTTTTCTATATCTAAAACACGAAAAATACTAAACTCTTTTATATCTTAACAAAAATAAAAGGTTAATAAAAAATTAAATGACTTTAAACTTATTTAGATTTCGGTAGAGATTTTCTACCCATCAGTATAATTCAGGATTTCCCAAACTTGACCAAGTGGCCACCTTGGGGGCCATTACAGAAATTTAGGGGGCCATGAGCAGCAAATGGGCCATAGGTCGTAATTTGAAACTTACATTAAATATTCTGGAGTTGATGATGAAGAGCAAAAAAAAATTTAAAACTTATACTAGATATCATGAAAAAAATTAGGAAGTTTAGGGGCTACAAGCCGTAAAAGGGGGAGCCACAAGGCTATTATTTGGAACTTACACTGGATATTCTGGAGTTGATGATAAAGAAAAAAAATGTCCTAGACGGTTTAAAAGGTGTTTTTTTAAGAAATATTATTGGAGGGGGCTAAAGCTTTTTAATTTTCATGAAAGGGGGCGTTTTGAATAAAAACTTTGGGAAACCCTGGTATAATTCATTAGCAGCTTTTATTAATCGCTTTTACAATGTATCTTTGTTTTCTTAAACAATTTTTTTGTACATTCTCAGTCTACATCTACATAATAATTACTTCTTAACAATACCAATTTTAAGTTTAAACATTTTTTTAATTTAGGAAACAAACTAAAAAGTACTTTTTTTCTAAGATAGGTTTTTGCATTAGCTTATATTTAATTTATAGATCCTAAATATTAACAGATAAAATTAATAATTTTTAAATGCAGCGAAAAAATATGTTTGAGCTAGAAAATTTTATGCTAACAAAGAAAACTTGTTTTCATATTCACAAAAGCATTACTAAAAAGGTTATTTTCTTGATAGCTCGATGAATTTGAGATCTTAGTTATTTATGTTAAGAATGAATTTAACAAAATACTTCTTTTTTGTGTTAATACTTAAGAGTATTTAACTGAGTTCTAACGTAAAAGGTAGTCCAGCATTTACAGCCAGTTTTTACAAAATATCTAATTAAGGCAGATAATTTTAAAAAACCTCACTGGTATTTTCTGTAAAAATGCCTGAATTTCTACTCATTTATTTTCTTGCAACCAATAAAAAACCACCATAAATTAGTCAATTTTTTTTTTTACTTAAAAATAACAATTTTTTTGGTTAATATTATTTTAAAAGTCCTGGCCAAATAATTTTAAAATATTACAACACAGAAACTGAAAGAACTCTATGAAAAATTGTAATAAAAAGATAAATATAAAATACTGCACTATAAAATGAATTGAAAGGATATTTTTAAAGTGTTTGTTACAAATTAGGCTAATTTTATCTGCTTTGCATATATAGTTTTCAAGATAAAAAGTATACCAAAATATTAAGTTTTTCTTTGTGGACTAGATCTAGCCCGCAGCTTGTATTTATTTACGAGTTCTATAAAACTAAAAAATGTATTTTAAATTAGTTTTTTTTTGACAGTTACTAAGCATAAAAAAACCGTTACAAAAAAAAGTAAGATATCAACCAGATGTTTAGTTTTTCGAAAATAAAAAAGGTTTTGTTTTACTTCAAATGTGGTAGTTAAAATATATTAAAACTAATTGAAAAACATTGATTGTTATTTATATTGATAAAAAAACTAAAGTAGGCTTAGGTTTTTGATATTAATTAAAAATGTTATTATTAAAACAAAAAAAAAGTTCCTAATCAAATTATAAAGATATTAATCCAAATCTAATAATATTTTCTGAAATCTAAATGTTAAAGGTTTTAATGAATGTTCAAACTTCAAATTGATTATGATAAACTTATGAACGATTTAGAAAAAAGCAAGCTATTAAAACTACAACGTAGAACGAAAGTAATTTTATATATTGTCAATAGATCCATGTTTCTATTTGCGCCACCTTGTATTTTTAACTTCGGTCTATTATTTTCGATTAGCAGTTCTAAACTATAATGCTCACCCGAGCAGGTTTGAGTTTTGATACGGTATACATTCATGCAAAAGATCGGAAATAGTAATGTGTTTGTTTTTTCTTTGTGGAGAAGTTTCTCTGGTCTACAGCGCAGATATACTTGTATATGACGATGCGTAAAACATTAACGAAAACTTTCTTTTAAAATTTAAGTATCAGACACTCTTTTGGTAGTAAATGCTGGTATTGTTTTTACATTTTGTTTTTCAAATATGTTCTTGAAATGTTAACGAGCCTTTTCATATACAGATAGTTGTTAAATACGAAAGTCGATTGATTTTTGAGTTAAAACCTTTTGCCTTGATTAAAAACTAAACTAGAATGTGGTTGCAATTTGGTGTTGATAAATTAAATCACCTGATTGTAACAAAACCATTTCTACAATTAGCGCGTTAGCAAATTTCGTAAATGTAACTGAACATTTTTACGAGGTGGGTAATTGAAAATTAGTATAAAATATATGAACTATTTTTATTATTTTATAACCTAATTTAGGGATCAATAAATTGAGATAGCAAAATAAAATTTTGCGTTATATAGGCCCGGTAAGTACTTGATAATTAAAAGAATACATTTTTAGCAATAAAAAAAATAGTTTCTACGGTATAAGTTTTGAATTAAGCTGTTAGTTTTAAAATTACTTATAATTAGTGCTCGATCATTGCTTATTTTCTCACACTTTTAGCTGTTAATAATATTTTTATTGTCTACTAGAATTATTTTATAAAAGATAAAGATTTGTTGCTATACAGTGCGGCCCGCGAGCAATTTTTCTTCAAAAATTTGCCAACGACTTATGGAAAGCCGCTGACCAAGGTTCTAAAACAAGTGTATAAGGGGACACGCAACAGAAATATTTAAAGCTTATAAATTTGCATATTTTTTACGGCTATTACCTCTAATTGTGCAACTTTTAAATAAATTTTAAAATTTGCATAACAATTTACAAAAATATAAGTAGTTTATAACTATAAGTTAAGTTGCATTAAACTACTTAAGTTAAAAATTTAAAGTTGATACAAAAAACAATTTAAATTAAGTTCAAAGCTTAAGAATCAGTTTTGCAATTTTCAATTAATAGCTAAGTTTTAAGTTTTTTTTTTACTTAAGGATATAATACTGTTATTTATTTTTAATCGACCTACTCAAACTTCTCGACTTAATTAGCCTTAAGGAGATTTTTAACTATTTGTATTTTTACAGTTAATCATCAACAAAACAATGTTTCACTCCTATATTCGGACATAGGAGATCTTCAGTTGTTATAAACATATCTGAAAAAAATTAATTTAGGATATAATTAAGAGGAGTTGAGTTTATTTTTAGCAAATTTTAAAATTAAAACTAGTTCGTAAGTAAGTAATCTTTCTTTTAATTAACTAATTTTTCAACATCTGACTTTGTGTTAAATTTTTTTAATTTTTTTTTTAATAGAAAAAAAGTTTGTTAAAAAAAAACTAATTAAATGAGTGTAAGTTTATTAGATCTGAATACATATTTAGGTAAAACACAAACTGATATATACAACCAACAGTTTAATAAAAAAAGAAATTTTAAGTAAACAAAATCTAAGTTTTGAAATATTTCAATCTTAGAAACTTATAAACTTAGTTTTCTATAGGTAAACTAAATATATCAATATAAACTGAGTTTAGGAAATCTTACTTTGAAATTTTGCACGTTAGGTAATCTCACTTTGTATTTTTGAAGCTATTAGTAAAAGGTATCAAGCAAAAATTAAAAGCACTCAACTAGTTAAATAAAATGCAATACTATAACAGGAAGGGTTAAACTGCAATACTGCAATAGAAAGAATTAAACATTATTCGCAAACAAAAAGCATATAAAAAAAATTAATTTGGTTTACAGCTTTAAATTACACCAGTAACAAAGTTAAAATTTGAAAGTGATAAATAAACAGATTAATTTTTTAGTTGAAAAAAAAAACTTTGAAATTTCAAAACCAAACAAAAAGCTTAGCAAAACGATAGGTAGTTAAAAAATACAAAAGTATATATATTTCATCAAAAAAAGTTGATTAGTTTGCTTGAATCATAAGACACGTGTTTAAACGCATAAACTAAAAATATTAACATTCAAGCGACTCAGCATCAATCTTCACTTTACTTCACTCTCATCGCCTTCTTGATGTCGACGCCCGTCAAACTGTCGATCATCGCCGGAAGCTTGTTGATGACGTCGATGACCTCCCCGGTCAGCTTGGCCGCGCCCACGTCCCCGTCGCCGGCCGAAACCATGGTCACCTTCTTGGCCCTGGTCAGCGGGGCGGCGATTTCAGCGGCCACTTTGGGCAGGGTCTGCAGCACCATGTCGACCATGGCCGCCTCCTGGTATTCCTTCCACGCGTCCGCTTTCTTGATCTGTTGGAAGATGTTTCAAATATTAATTTAATTCTAATAATATTTGTTTAATAATAATTAAGTGATAAATTTGAATGACTTTTGTAATATGCATGTAATGTGTTTTATTGCATCGTTTCAATTTTCCCTGACGAAAATTGATGAAAAATATTGGAAAAAAATAAGTTTGAGTTATCTTTTAGTCAAGCATGTTTGATAATATGTGTTTTAAATATATACTATTTTTTATCTACCACAAATACATGTCATTATAGTAATAAATGTTGAATTTAGCGTGAGCTTTTGGTTTACAATTTTTATTAAGTATTGGAATACAACAGCAAGTTCATCAATGTTTGTGCAACTATCGTTGCATTTTGCTACATAAGCAATATTTTAGTATCATATACTTTTATTAACAATTATGAAGGTAAAAGTGTAACTCATTTGGAATAAAAAGATAAAGCGGACATTTTTGGCTTCTAAAATAATAAAAAAATCTAAAAAACATACAAGTGAAAGTCTACAGAGCCCAAGTCTGGATTTTCGTATGTCATGAGATAAGTTTAAGCTAACATTAAGGTTTAATGATACCACTCCAATCACCGCAAGCTTGTGGTCTGATGATTAAAGTTGTATGATTAATTTTTATGTTAAAATAATAAAAGATATAAAAACAAACGACTTCAAGTTTAAATTATTCTTCTTTATTTTTATTACTTTGAGTTAATTCAATTTTGTATTGAAATTTTGCGACATAACTTTCTTGCCTTTAAGGTTGTAGATAATAAAACACAACTTCTTGTTAGCTTTTATATATTATAAGTTTGATCCTTTACAATTTATAATAACTTTTGAAAATAAAAATAAGATAAATATAACTGTTCCAAAATAAATTTAATGCAGAATACTTTTTTTGTACATAACTAAAATTTATAAGATTTACTTTTAGTTTTAGTTAACTTTTAGCTCCTGCAGTTTTAACATTAAGTTTTAGTGATACATCTAAATTTTATTTGCTTTTTGTATATAAAACTTTGCTCCACAATATCATTATTTGTGCAAAAAATTTTGAGTGTTACGAAAAAATTTTAAAAACATTTGTTTTATGTTTTAACAACTTATAGATAGCTATGAAGGCTCTAAAAAATCTTAACTTTAAAACTTTGAAGTTTTGGCTAAAAATTTTCAAGTCTTTCTTTGTGTCAAACAAAGTAATTTAAATCTTTTGTAAATATATAAAACTTTTTAATAGGCGTTAACACAAAATCAACAGTATAAAATAAACACTAGTTTGATAACCGTATCAAAAGTATGTTACAATTTTTTTGTTAATTCAAAAAGTAATTACAACTAAAAGGTGATTTGAAATAAAATGCATTGCACAAGCGATTTTATAAAAATATAGTTTCACTTTCATATAAAATACAAAAGAAGCTTAGCAAACAAAAGGGCGTACACCATGGCAAAAATACTTTCATATTGTGAAACATAACAATAAAAATTCTTTTTACACTTCATGAAATTTGCCTCGGTTCAACCTGATACTGCTTGAAAATTGCAGGCTTGAATTAATTTCAGCATAAAACTTTACTTTCTAAAAACTTTTTTTTTGGCGAGCTCAGCTTCTATGCAAACCTTTTATTACTAAACCAGAACAAGTTTAAAAGTCAATCAAAACTATGTGCTTACAAAATTATGTTACAAACAACATATTTCACGGATGAGTGAACTCAAAACAACAACAAACCATTTGTTCCGCTTCAGCGGCCGCCTTGGCCTCAATGGCAAACGCCCGAGCCTCACCTCTCATCTTGATCGCCTCAGCTTCTGCCTCGGCCTCCAAAGTGATCCTGTTCCTCTCAGCAGCAGCTATCGTTTCCAACCTTCATGAGATGATGTTTGAGATGCAAGTTTGTGAAAGTTTTTAGAGCAAAATCATCGAAGTTTAACATTTGTTAAAAAATATTGACTTCTTTTTATATTACAAAACAGTGAAGCTAATAATCTTACACCAAAAAAAATATTTAATACTATATAAAATAACGTGAAACTTTTTAAACACTAACTAAAATTAAATTTTTATAAGGCACAAAAGCACAGTTGACTTGTCTAAGTGGGATATTACTCATATCCGCAAGCAAGTATGAATACTACTCAAGTTTTTTGCAGTATATAGTGTTGTTTTGGTTTAAATTATTAAACAATAGAGTTTTAAAATGTTTAAATACTTTTTCAAACTCAACATTTTGTATAAAAAAGAAATTAAGTTTCAAATATAAATTTAACTACTCATAAAAGAATTCATTATATTCAAAAAAATAAAACAAAATCTAAAAAGTTAAGTATAGTGTCTACAAACAATTACTAAAAAATTAATACATATGTGTGAAAATAAATAAATTCATGTTAATTTACAAAAGCTTAGGTCTTTTCTATAACAAAAACAGATTACCAATTTATTTTAGGTTTGTTTTTGTACTTTCTTTTATTTGTGTCATTATTCAATTGTCTTTGTACTTTTAAATAACTAGGTTTTTTATAAATTGATATTTTTATATAAGGTATGGTTTTATTACTTAGTCTTTCTTACAGGCAAATAAGTTTATTTAAACACAGTTCTTTTTTATATACGTATTTGAATCATCTAATATTTCACTTGAGTAAATACAAAACTTTTTAACTTTTTAAATTTCACATGAAAATACATAATTTTAAATTAAGTCAATTGCTGTAAAATAAACATTTGAAAACTAATTAATTTTGTCATTATAATTATTGGAAGTATTTTAAAAGTAAAATCTTAAGGCTTAATAATTTAAAAATTAAGTTTCTACTAAAATTTTTAATCAATGTATATAGTCTTTAAAGTTTTAATTCGAACTAGATATTAACTTAAAATTTAACACAGTCAATTAACAAACCTGTATTTCTCAGCATCAGCTGGTTTCTTTATTTTAGCTTCAAGTTCCTTTTCCCTCCTTAATATTTCCTGCTCTTGAATTTGTATTTCTTTGCTTCTTTCTTCAATTACAACCTTAAAACAAAAATGAGTTAAAAAAGCAATTAAAGAATAATTAAGTAATGAGGTATTTTTGAAAACAAACTAATTTTTATAACTATTTGAGCAGAAACAGATAAAAATCAGGAGTAAATTTTTAACTAGTTTTTAAATATAGCATTCAACAATAAACACTCATTGTTGTTGGTTAACTCTTTATGGCTAAAGACAGTTTAAACAAAATCTATATTTTCGTAAATAAAATATGAATTCAAAATCAATAGTAGTTACACACATAAAAATAAACTTAATTAAGCTTTACTCAGTTTTTCATAAAACAGATGCCTACATTAAGTAGCATAAAACCGAATTTAAATAATAAATAAAATATAGTTTTTAAGTCAAAACAGTATTAGATGGAATTTTATCAAAATTGAAAAATAAATATATTTTTTTATTTTAAAAGAAAACTTTCTTTTAAAATAATCAAAAATAATTCATAAAAATCAAAAAAAAGAAACTGTGCATTTTTCATAATAATAAGCTTCTTTATACATGTAAATCTACTTAAGCTACTAAATAGAAAAACCACAATACTCTATTTAAATTACATTTCATTAAACTTAAAACAGAAAATTTAAAATAATAACTTAAACTACAAACAGCTTGAAACTTGATAATTTAAATTCAGTTTAGTCTAGCTAGAACGTTTAGCTAGACTAAAACCTCATTTAGTAAGTTTAAATTATAAGACATGAGTTTTTGTATTATACTTGAAGTATAGAAATTTTTACTGCCATATATCTTTTAAAATATTTTGGTATTTTAAATTAATATTAAGACATTGACAATATTATGCCTTTTAGCAAAAACTTGCGGATTTTACTTTTGTTAAGTTAATTTAAAGATTTTTCATGGTAGCTAGCATAAAAAATCCAATACATAGTTAAACTTAAATAACTATCCTATCTAACAAATAAATTATTGTTAAAAAGAAAGGATTTAACTACTGATACCTATTCTAATTTAAGATTACTTCGTTTATCTAAGATAATATTTTCACTGTTATTATAACAACTGTACTATTTTAAAAAATAAACCGCTTAACTAAGGTTGAATAATTAAAAATTCAAACTGTCTTATCACAATTTTCATGTTACATATAACGCATATGAAAGACCTGCATATCAGCTTCCTTTATAGCTTGCTTGCTGATAGCTTGCTGCTGTTGATAAGCCATCTCTGATTCTGCTCGACGAGTCTCCACCTATCAAAAAAGTATAACATCAAAAATAAAGTAAAAAACAATTTTTAATTTTTGATACCTTAATCACTTGTGAAAACGAAAGGCTTGGACAAATTATTTTAAATTATCAAATTATTTTTTTTTAATTTAAATCTATAAGAGACACAAAGGTTTTTAGACAAGATTTAAAAAGAAAAAAACCTCCATATCGTAAGCAGCCTTTTTAAGGTCAAAGTCTCTCTTGGCAAGCGCGATTTCAGTGTCTTTTTCAAACCTGACTTTCTGTCTCTCCTGGTCAGCCACTGCCTGCTTGATGCCCGCGTCCCTGCGAGCTTTCGCCTCTCCAATGCGAGCGTCACGCTTCACCTGAGCTGTGCGCGTCTTTCCGAGTGCTTCCAAGTATCTGCCGATAAATAATAGTTTATGGATACTTAAAAAAGGATTTTTTATTTAAAGCATACAGTATTTTCTTCATTTTTTTTATGAATATAGACAAAAAAAGTATTTTGTTAATTTCTGGTAAACTGCATTACAACAGTAAGAATTAACTAAGGAATACACAAATGCACAAACTTCATTAAGTGGGCAACAAGTTAAGAGGTAACTGGTTTTTTGCATTAGTAGTATTAATTAGTGATCTACCGGATCCACTATCCAAATCTGGAAGGACATTTTGTTTTTTCACTACTATCCGAATAAGGTCAGATTCTAATTTTATTAATGGATCGGTATCCTGTTCAAACGGATCTTAATTCTAAAATAAAATCTAAATTCGGTTCTGGCCAAATAGTAATACTTTGGATGTGGTAGATCATTAGTTTTAACATAGTTATTTGGAATTTTATTGTGATTCAAGTGTGTAAATCGTACAATAGTCTTTTTTTATGATTAAAAAATCTTTATATAAAGAAATAACAACACTAAAACTTTTAGAGCAACAATTTTCCTGAGGTAAAGTTTATAACACTTACTAAAGCTAGAAGAGAAAACATAAGCGTTTATTTTTATCTTTTAATAACCTCATGCTATAACTAGAAAAACAACTAACCTCAGTTGCAATAACAGAGCAATAATTTTATTCATTAAAACTAAACCAAAGATTTAGTTATATGTTTTCTTATATTTTTTATGTTAGTTAAAGTATAGTTATTTTGCATGAACAAATTAGCTGAAATGAAATATAATAAGTACTACTGTGGACTGACTTGAAAACATATTTCTTTATTTTTGTTGTTATAAATTTCAATTGTACTTATTATGTACTAGTTATTTTCAAGGTGGAAAATACATCACAAGTCAGAGATTTCTGCTTAGTGAGCTGCATCTGGCTTAAAGAAAATTGATAACAAGGTTACCCAAAAGTTTATAACATAAAATATTATACAAAGCTTTAATAACAATATAAAACTAAAACTTCACAAAGAACAAGAAAAATTTATTATGTCTTTTATTGCAAATAAATTTTGTTTTTTTAACGTGGATATGTTTATGTAAAATAAATTTTATTTTATTTCTTTTTTTTGTAGAGTTTTTTATGTTTTGATGAAAAACAATAGCAAGAAACTTTTTAAGCCAAAAATAAAAGAAGCTAAAGCTTTTACAGTTTTTGAATATAATGCAAAAGTTGAAAAACTGGACTAAATTATTTTTTTCAAACATTGATTGGATATAAATTAGTAATAGTATAAAATATAAAACTATAAGCTCATATAAACACTAACAAAATAAGATCTTAACTATAGTACTTTGAACTATATCATTCTTGTTTTTAGACTGATTCAAAGCAACATTTTTTTTATAAACCTTGTTTTTCAGCTTCCAAATATTGTTTAACTAAATGGTTCTAGCTTTAACTAGCATTCCATTACAATTATATTTTTAAACAATTCTCTTTTTAGCACAACTTTTAAATTTACAGTAGCCAGAAAAGGAGGTTTTTCTAATAGATCTGACCAGCAAATGCCTTTTTTGGTTTTTCAGGTCTATTATTTTAAAACATTACCAAAAAAAGACTAGTCAATTAGTTGCAATATCCTTTAAAGCTTATGAATAAATAAGATTAATTTCATAAAACAACTTAAAAACTAGATTAATGTTTAACATGAGATTGTTTGAAATGTTTAAAACTTTGACAACTTTATTTTTACTCACAAAATGATCGACAAAATTAACTTGTTAAGCTAAAGATTGTAGATACATAAAACATTCCAAACTTATATTCAAGAGCAAAACTAAATCACGATCTAGAGCTTTTTAGCTTCTCTTACTCTTTATCTTATTAATAATAAACAAAACAGCATACTAACCCTTCTGAATCTTTAATGTCTTTGAGAGTATAAGAAACCACAGTGATGCCCATCTGCACAAGATCTGAAGATGCAACTTCAAAAACATTTTTAGCAAACTTTTTTCTGTCTTGGTATATCTCCTCAACAGTCATTGTACCCATAATTGCACGTTGATGGCCTATTTTAAAAATATTTAAAAGAAAAAAAAAAGAACAAATATTTACTGTATAATTTTTCATATACTTTTTAATATTATAAGAAGGTAGTAAGATTTTGTTTCTAACTTAAATAATATTTTTATGAAAATACCAATTGTATAAAAGAAGACAATTACTTTAAAATTGCAAAACTTTCAACATTAATATTTCTAGTTTTTTAAAATACAAAACAGATCATACTTTACAGTAAAGTTAGTTTAAATACTTTCTTGTTTAAAATATAATAATAATATGTAAAAAATTAATTCAAACATTTTAACTACTAAATGACGTTATACAATATCCAAGCATAAAACAACTACAAATCAACTCATCCAATTAACTTTTTAATCTTAATAAATTTAAAAAAGAAAATAATTATATCTTAAAATATAAACACATGTAAGCAAATGCAACAAATTACCCTCAAGAGTTTCAAGTGCAATTGCCTGTATTTCTCGCTCTGTTTTACCAAGAAACTGCATGCAAGCAGCAGCAAGCATCTCTTGAGACTGTCCTTGGACCTTAACCTGAGCCACACCCATGCAAGATATGGGAACACCCTGGGCAGTAGTCACTCCTGATGAGTTTATCTGAAGGGTCATTGTGTTGAGAGATATCCTCTGAAGCCTCTGGAAAAATGGCCAAACCCATACAGAGCCACCTGGAATCATAACAGGGCGGGTATGATTGCACCCAGACACAACCATAGCTTCATTTGGACCACAAGTTTCAAAACCCATTGTTATACAATTTTGTTACAAAAACTGCTTTGAAAAGTTAGAAGCAACGATAAGATTTAACTTTTTGGTTTTTAGTAAGTTTTATTAAAACTCATAATTGATCAAAACTTTTAGTAATTCAAACTACCTAAAGTCATCTACTCAAGTAAAACTTGTTTTTTAATTAAGTTGCATTATAAAAACAATAAGACTCATAGTTTTTCATAGATTTATACTTTTTTTTGTAAAATAATAGATATATATTTTAGTCTGCAAATTTAGAAAAACTATAAAACAAGTTGATTAGTTAAATCAAACCTTAAAAAAACTTTTATTCTTTTATTGAAATGGCTTGTCACTTAAACAATATTACTTTAATTTTTTAATTACAAGTTTTTTGTTCTTTTCCACTGTATACTTAAAAAAATGTATAAACAAAACAGAGGAAAATTTACAACTATAATTAAGTATTTTGATTGTTTTACCTGTCTTCAAATTTTGATTTGAAAAAACAATGATCAAAGATCTTAACCTATAGAAGGAGAACAAATACAAATTTAATCAAAAAAAATTTCAAACAGTGTTTTGCTTAAAGAGCTTATCAGTGCTTAAACTAAAATTCTGAAAAAATATGTTTAAAAGTCATGAAAAATGGACTTTACATAAAAGATAAGTAAAAAACTGGTACGTAGACAAACACAAAACTTAAACTAAATAAACCTTAACTTAAAAAAAACAATTTTTTATCCTTTAGTGTTAATTGACTAGCGAAGAATTGAATGGTGAAATTGTAACTTTTTGAAAAATTAGTAGTTAGTAAATAGTTAAGCTTATAATCAGATGAAAGTAAGTAATCTTCCAGACTAGTAGTAACTGCAGACTCTACTAAAATTGTAACTTTTTAGTACCTTTTTTATTCTTTTAAACTTAGTACATTGGTTTAAATATGGCCAATGGAAAACATCATAAAAATTTTACATTTTGAAACTTGAATTGTTTATAACAGCTATAGAGATATTCAACATTTTATTTACAGAGTGCTAGCTCACATGTTGTTAATTTTTTTAAACCCAGTGGTAGATATTAACAAAAAAATTATTCTAATTCATAAACATATTTTCTTTACAAATGAAGATCAGTGTAATACATTAAGACTTTTTAGTAAAAATCAATCATTATAATATAAAAGTATACATGCAATACCTTATTGTTTTATGAGAATTATCTGATTTTTTAATTTAATTTGTTTAAAAAGTCTAGCTATACATTGGGGTGCACGACAATTCAAATTTGGACAATTAAAATTCCGACAATTCAAATTCTTGGAAAAAAAATTAAAAAGGTCACAACTCAAAAAGTAATGTATATTTGAGTAAAATGTAAAAATATGTATTTAGGTCTTATTAATACCTACAAGCAGTTATTTGTTTTTAGGAAAATTTTAAATACACTTTTAAATATGGCTAGATTAAGTTTAAAAATACAATTATTTTAAGTATTTTTTAATTATCTTTAAATAATTTAAAAAAATTAAAATTGGCTTGTAGGTATTAATAAGACCTGAACACTTATATCTTTTATTTTATTCAAATATACATTAATTTTTGAGTTGTGGCCTTTTGAACTTTTTTGCATTTTATTGTCATGTAACCATACATTGTAACAACAATCAGTGTGTGTAATGATCACAGGAGAAAATTCAAAAGATACTATATCAGTTTGTACTAACCCCGTAGTTGAAACTAACTAAATTGAAGACTAATTATTACAAACTCAGACAATTGCTAAGTTTCAGGCTGAATGGATTTACAAACTGCAACGCTGTAATAAAAAGTTAACAAATATACACGATATATACAAAAATTGATTAAAAAGTCTGTTTTTGTCTGAAAGAACTTTTGTTAAACCTGTTTTCGACGGGACACGCTCAGTGTCAGTACAGTACCATCCCTGGACACAATACCCATCCAAACTAATTTCCATCCGTATCAAATCCTACCTGAATCAACACTACACAAGTTCCTACCCAATTAATGTTGCATGTCTTTTTTACACGGCATCACTTTTGCCTGGAGAGTCATATTTGCACAATGTCAGTTTTGCATGGTGACTGACATGACAATTCAATTTCCTAAATCTTAAATTCTTAAAAAAAAACATTTAAAGGGCCACCACAACTAAAAAAACTATAAATATATTATAAAAAAAAGCATATTCTAGACTAATTATAAAGATTATGATATGATAGTAAAAAAAACTCTCTAGGATCTCTATAAGAAAACGATTAACTTTAAATTTTTAATATTTGAAAAAAAATTAACAGCTTTAGCCTGTAATTTTTCATTTTTTTATATGACACATTTTAAACTTAATACCGATTACCGACTAACTTAAAAATAAATCAGCTAAAACAAACAACTTATACGTTGTACGGCAGATTGAGCTTGTATATATAAAATTATTATAACAGAAATTTAAAACAGTTTTTACACACGAGTCTTGGTAGAAAATGTGTAAGAAATTAGTATTTTATTTACATTATTGTTATAAACTGCACTTTTACACTTTAAGAGGTAAACATTTATAAACTGAAGTAAAACGTTAACATATTTCAAATCATTTAAAGCAGGGTTTCCCAAAGTGGGCGATATCGCCCCCTGGGGGCGATTTTAGTAAGTAGGGGGGGTAAAAATTAGTAAAGGGGCGAAAGGAGAGGCGATAACTAGTAAGGGGGCGAAAGGGGGGCGATTTTGAAATTTTGGGTAGTAACAAAATTTTAATTTTTATCTTGCTATTTTACTAATTTTGGCTTGCGATTAAATATTTGACACTGATGTATAATTTAAACGAAAAAGTCTATTTTGTTTACGTAAAAAAAAGTTTTTACGACTCCTTTTTTAAGTAAATTACAAAATTTTATTCATATGTTTTCTTATTTAACAACTATGTAGGTCATAGAGTATAGACGATTGGAATTTCTCTAACCATTTCATAACTTGACATATGTGCTATTTTGGATCATGAATGGTTTGTAAAAGTCTATGTTATCCATTATTAGCTATCACCTCATGATATTTCCTATTGTTTTTTGACAAGTCACTTAGTAAAAAAAACATGATATATATAGTCGTCTGTTTAAACAGCTGTGCAATGACGAGGTTTTTATTAATTTGATAATGCATACACAATTTAGATGGTTATCAAAGGAAACTGTCTAGAAAAGATTTTAGCTGTTTTTAATTCAGTTTTTTTTCTGAAAAGGATAAGGTATTTGCAGACAATCTTGTTTAAAGAAAAATAGACCTTGCTTACATGTCAGACTTATATGGTAAGTTCAACGATCTGAACAAAACTTTAAAAGGTAAAAACGTTAACCTTGTGAAAGTCAAAAGTAAGATAACTATTTTCAGAAACCAACCTGACCTGTATGAAAGAAATTTCAAAATTATTCAGTTTTCACAGTTTGCAAGTTTAAAAAACTTAGTTAAAACTTCAAATAAGTTAAAGTAAAGTAGAAGTATTTTTATCTTATCTTGAACAGCTTAAAAGAGATATTGATAAACGGTTTACTGACATTTTTCAATTAAACGTCTCGAAGTGGATTAGTGATCCTTATGTAGTAAAAGTTGACTTACAGGAAACCTTTTAAGAATTACAAATTGACATTGAACTTTAAGTAAATTTTTTCAAAGAACAATATGAAAGCTCTTTGACTTAACAAAAATTAAGGCAAAAGTTACCAATCATTTGGGATGAAGTTAGATTGTCGTTTATAATATTTTCCTCTAGCTTTGTTGTTGAGAAAGCTTTCAGTTCAGTTATCAACAACTTGAGCAAAAGGTCTAATCTAGATATTTGTAAAGGAGGTGACTTGAGGCTTTATCTGACTGATTTAAAACCAGGTATAGAAAAACTTGTAAGCAGTCATAAAGCTCATCCTTCACATTTGATTAAACTTTAGTAGCAGACATTATCTTAAGTAAGTTTTTTATTGTATTAGATTTTTATAAATAGTTCTTATTTAACCTTGTTTGTATTGTAATTTTGTAGTCGTTTTACAAAAAGAATTTTATAAAGTTATTTATTCTACTACATGTTTGCTTAATGCCTAATAAATATTAATTACGGTAAACTTCCTTTCGAGTTCGTACTTTTTACAAAAGATAGTGAAAGTTAATATTTTCTTAAATTTAACTTAAATAAAGTCTATTACTTACTAAGTATTTATAAAAAAATGTTATAATATTTAAAAGCTTATTTTTTTTTAAGGAATTTTTATTTTATGTTTTAGTAGATTTTATGTTTATTCATAACATTATTGCATTATAAAATATTAAAAATTGCCATTTTGTACGAAAAACGATAATGATTTTTTGAGTTCGCACTTTTTGATTTTTTTCAAGGTGCGAACTCAAGCGGAAGTCCACTGTATTTATTAAGTGCTTTATTTTTTACAGTTATTAAAAGTTTTATTTTGACCTGTTTAATTTTGTAGTTTATATTTGTCATTTTACATTACAATAAAAGTTTTTTTTTTACATAGTGATTAGAATATTTGTTTGAAATATATTTATTAACAGATTTTTTTATTACTTATTTACCTGTATATATAAAATAATTTTGATAACCATTGAAGTTTTTATTTCAAAAAAAATTATTTGGTTTAAAAAGATTATAGATTGGAGGTCTTTTAAATTTTTCACTTAAAGGATTCTTAAAATAAGTTTTATTTTTAAACTTGATTTATTATTGGTAAAAAAATTAAATTCTAAGGAATTTTAAACTATTAGTACAACTGTTTTTGTTTTATCTTAAATCAGAATATTTTTACAATTAAAATGTGTTGTTTATTTTAATATTTCTACATAAGCTTTTAATTTTTCACTATTTTCCTATGTTAAATTATTTTAGGACTGAATGCTAGAACAAAAAACAATTTTGAACAGAATTAAATGAGCCATCGAAAAGACTGCTACAGTTAAAAAACAAAATTTTAACCTTTTAAAAATTTTATTTTGAATTAGTTACTTTTTCTTCACAGTTTTAGATATAAAACCTTTAATTTTTAGTTTTTAAATTTAAATCAATAAAAAATATTATTAGAATTAAGGTTTGGTTTTTTGAAGGTTATTCCAAGTCAAATACTATTTTATGGTGTTCTACTACAAATTTGAATTAGTTACTTTTTCTTCACAGTTTTAGATATAAAACCTTTAATTTTTAGTTTTTAAATTTAAATCAATAAAAAATATTATTAGAATTAAGGTTTGGTTTTTTGAAGGTTATTCCAAGTCAAATACTATTTTATGGTGTTCTACTACAAAACATATAGTTTAAAAAGGTCAAAATTATATTTACAACTTTATAACTAACTTGCTTATAATTTCTCATTGAAATTAATAAATTTACTTCATTAAGAGAAGTTAAAGATAAAACCACTTTTCATTTGAGATAATCAACCAGTCGGTCAAACATTTTAAAACTAGATAAGCAATGATGTTTTAATTTTTATCCAATTATGTGCAAAATAATCTCTTCATTTTTTAATGTCTGTTATAGTAATTTTAGAATATGCCTATATATATAAGTATATTGTTCGACTTAAATAAAATACTTAGCATTATCTTCTAAATGTCCGCAATCCGTTATATGAAAGATTATTATAATGTCAGGTTTTAGATGGGTGACGTACGATCAAGATCAAGTCAAATTTGGGCCCGCTAAGTAACTTAAAAACCACTTGTGTTAAAACTGTCCTGGACATGACGTTAAAAGGTATCCGTGGTGTGCGACCCAATAACCGAAAGGTTCTTAGCGCACCACATCCTAGGACCAGATATCTTAAGCGTTTTTTTCATTGTTAAATATTGTTATTTTTATTGAGAAAACAAATATAATTAAATTTTTTGATACTTATTATCTTGAAATACGCTTTCAACTTGGTTTTCAGTTCAAAATAATACTTCATAGATCACAATAATACTAAATCATGTCATTACAAATTTGCTCGAGTTTTCTAACTTTCTTACATGTAAGTTATTTAAAATATGCAGCCCGAAAGTAATTTTTTTTTACAAGTCCACATTATAAAGGATTTTTAGTAAAAATGACTTGCTGATTACAAAAATCGTCCACCACTAACCTAAAAGTTCATTAGTTTTATAACAATTCATATCTAAACAGAATTGATTACAAATTACACAAATCTTTTAAATAATTAAGTATTTTAATACACTTTACTGGGCTTATAAGAAAATAACTCTAATTTATTTTTTCAAGCACTGTAAACTAATTTGAACACAGTTCAAAAATGCATGCATAAGAAGTACCAGACTAAAATACATTTTGAACACAACTTTTTTGGCTTAAAAGTGCGTAATTAAGAGAAAAATTACTTTTTAAAATCATGGGGGGCGATTTTTTTCAAACTTGGAGAAAAGGGGGCGATTTAGTAAATGACTTTGGAAACCCTGATTTAAAGTCTTGTAACTTTACTAAAATGCTAAAAAATAACATATACTAATTGTTCAAAAATGTTGTGAACATGCATTGAAAAATAAATTTAAACATCTTTTTAGCAGTAACGACAATAATTTTAACATTTTTTTAAATAAAAGGTAATAAAACTACTATGATGTAAAACTAGCTTAAACTTTCAAATTTTTGCTTTTTTACATCAAAATAAAATATTTTCAAGAACAAAATTTTCAGTTAACTACTTTTTTAGACTTTTTTTTGTTAATTAGTACTTTAAAAAATTAAATTCAACATTGTTATACAAATTATTAAATTTTCGTCTGTGAAGTAAGTCAAATTTTTCTCTAAACAGTTTTGTATTGATTTTCTCTTAATTGAAAAAATATTTTTTTTATGATTTATATCAACTGTTTTGAAATATTTTCTTTATAATATTCTTTAATAAACAATACATATTTTTTTAACTTTAGTTTAGGTTACTTTTGTTTTAACTTTAATAGTTTTATACTCAATAAATAATATTTTATACAATATAAGTTTACATACAGTTCTAAATTAAAATAAAATTATTTAAACTTTATTTATGAAATATAAGTTTAACTTGATTTATTTTTTTTAAATTCAGTATTATTTTGAAAAAGATTAACTGCTCAAAAGTGACGACTAGTGCTAAATTGACGACTTGCTAAAAAGTGACGCCACGCAAAAGCGACGCTTCGTGCAAAAATGAAACCCGTGCAAGAGTGACAATCTTGGGTGAGAATTGATATCTTGTGGGAATTGAATTGAATGAGAATTAACTCGAGTAGAAATTAATTTGGTTTGCAAATTAATTTTTGTTTACATAAGTTATGCAAAACTAAACTTTCAAAAAATAAATTAAACTTAAATTAAATTGTGAGTAAAAAAGAGTGGTAATCAAATGATTGTTTTATCTTAAAAGGATACTTTTCCATTAATGTATGTTTTTGTAGTTACTATTACCCTAGCCACAAAAGACATGGTCTTCCTAAATATTGACCAAAAGTTTTTGGCTAGCCCATTTTTAAAAAGGCTACCGACTCCAAAATTATATAACAACGTTCAATAACTGTATTTTTTATCAAAACGATTTTGCTTTATTTAAGTTTTGTTCTTAAGTGTATATTGTAAAACAATAATAGTTGACTTTAAGTTTACAACTTTATTTTTCGTGTTAACTAAATTTATAAATATAATAGTTCAGACTAAACTTTTCTATTTGTTAAGAACAGCTAAAATCAGTAGATTTTGTTTTCATTTACAACGAGCGTTAACTTAGCTCGATTAGCATTTTTTGCAAGTTTTAGAAAATTTCTAAACTTTATATCCAATTATTTTCCATATCTTTAAAGTAAACTAGTTTTTTTTATAGAGAATACTCCTTTGCCTTTAATTCAATAAAAAATTCATTGGATTTAAGTTTGAATTTTTGAGTGGGGCCCAAGAAAAATTTTTGATTTTTGGAATTTTACGCTAATTGATATTTAAACCAAAACTTTTTTTTTCTATATTCTTATTTTGCTGTGTTCTCAAGGATATTTTTTTTCTTATTTCTAATACTTAAATAATATATAGAAATATGCAAGATTGTAAAATTCAAAAACCTTCGATTTTCTAACGGTCAGTAAAGCCAATAAAAAAAAATTAAACTTACTTTAATACACTTAATTAGGACTTTTTTTAATGGTTCACGCTTTTTTTAAATCTAAACGGTCTTCATGTAAGACATGGCCCATGAACGTTTTACTAAAATTATCATTAATTCAACATGAAATCTCTAATAAAAGAAATATGTAATTATACTTCAAGAAAAAATAAATTAAATTTTTTAAATAACGAGTCAAAAAAAATGTTCAGTAAACCTTTTATTGGATTAAATTTAAAACAAAATATTTTATATTCAACTTAATCAGTATATAAATTTGTATTTGTTAAGATGGTTATACTTTTGTTTAAAGGGCTATAAACTATAAATTCGTCTTATCAAAAGACATCCCAAAATTAACAGTTTATAAGTCACAATAGTTAATCTGCTTTTGTAACACCAATCTAAACTTTAAAATGTTTTGTTTTATAAATCCTCTTTATTTCAACGTCTTACTATATACTATAGTTCAATTGCTTGTCTTTACCTGTTTATATCTTATAATATCTTTGTAAAGGTTTTTTAGCAGCAACATTTTTCTTAATAGATATTTTCTAAATTTTAATTTTTTCAACATATACCTTAATTCTCATAAATTTATATTATCTATCATTTTACCATTATTGTTTTATTACACATTTACAATTTAAAATTCCGCTTTGCGGTGATACAGTATAATTGTTTTTTTTTTTATTATAAATTATTAACCAATTCCAATACACTTGAATAGGATTGCCAGAGTAATATGTTTGCTATGTCTGCTGAACACTTGTTAAAAGTTTGTTTGTTTTAATTAAATTGTCAAGCAAGAGTAACTTTATTTTTAAAGTTTTGTTGTATGAACATATAGTAAGCCTGGTTGGGCTTAGAAAAATCTATTTGAACCTAACACATCTGTTATAAATTTTAAAAGACTTTTTTTGTTAAAAAATCAGTAATTTTACCTTCGTAAAATTTTATTTCTAATCAACTTAAAAAAAGTTACAAGAAAATTTAAATTTGGCCATAATTTACATACCTAATGTATATAACTTTTGATATTTTCTTAAAGCCAACTAAAATAACCTTCAAATGTAAATCATATGGTCTAAACTTGTCTAAATACTTTAATGTGCCACCGAGTACTTTACTCGACTTACTCTTAATTATAAAAAGTTATCAGAAAGTAAAAAGTTAATCTACATAGCTCAGATTTAACAAATAGTTTCACTCTGCAAAATTCAACGCGATTTAGCTTTACTGTGTATATTGGAAATATTTTGTTTAATGTTTATCAATCTTCAAGGTCTTGAGTACTAGATAAACTAATTATTTTGAATATTCTAGTACAATACTGAAGCAAACTAGTTTTTACTTCACTTTGTATACTTTAAGTTTAAAAATATAAACTAATTTAAAAGTCTGACTTATGAAAGACTTCTAGAATTTACAATAATATAAGTCTACCTAAAACTTTTGCACATAGTTTTTTAATAATATTAAGTTGTGAGAGCGTATAAATTATCATTAGTAACAGAAAATATATGTTTTAAAGACTTCTAAACACAATTGAAAACTAGTTAAAACGAAGTATTAAAAACTAAGTATAGTAGTTTACAACAGTATTGTAAAGTTACAAAGTCATAAATAACAAACTCTTTCCAATTTAAAAGTTTATTAACATTGCTAAAAACTAAGTATCAAAAAACTATAGATAAATTAAAATATTTTTTATATTAAAATTTTAAGAACTAGGTATTTTAAACTTTGTAATTATTAATGCTAAAGAACAATTGTTGTAATGTAAAATCTAAAGTTATACTTGTGCAAGGCTGAAAACTTATATAGATAATTTATTTCATACTAAAACAAAACAACATTTCTATTACATGATCAGCTACATGGCTACCGACTAACATTTTATTAAAAGTTAGCTTTCATCTGACTTTGCTTTTCTTTGATCGAGCGATATTTCTTGTAGTACTTCACCGCTACAAAAGCAAAAATAACAGAAGCGACCCCGCAAAAACCAATGATTGCAGCTGAAGCGAAATTCAGCTCATTGTTGGATTCGATGGCTTGCGGCATGAAGCTGCAGGAATTGCACCGATTGTCACCCACTGAGGCATCTGAAGGTTTCAAGCACAAAAACCTATTGGTTTTCGGGTGACAACTTTCGCCCCAAAAGTCGAGCAAGGGCTGAGTGCTCCACGAAGCAAGTGTTGCGAAAGCGCAGTTGTACTTTTTGATGTCCCAAGTGTCATCGTACAGCTTTCCGTGGACATCTTCGTCCCAAACTACTCCGTTGGTGAAAACCCTTTCTTGTTTGCCTCGGCCGCAAGGCGTAATGTCTAAACCGATAAAGTAAGTGTGATCGCCATGGTGAAATGGACAGTTTGGGTTGTTTCCCATCTTCACAACTTTCATAACAGCGTCGTAGTCTTGCTTGTTCGTGATGGGCGCCAAGATTTCGTCGTTTGCAGCGCATATCTTTTTGGCCTCACAAATCGACACCTGTTCATCGTGAAAAGTAAACTTTCCCGTTGCAGTGAGAACTTCTTTTGAACAGCTTGAACTCATTTTATACAAATATATCTAGAGTTTAAGATGTTTTAAGTTAGTAAAAAATACGTCAATTAACTTATTTTTATAAAATACTCTTAATTAGTTTGGTAAACTGGTTTTAAAGTTTAAAGTAAAACATAAGCTTGTTACGTCAAAGAATAAAACTTGATATTATGAACAGACTTTTAAAAAGTAAAATAAAAATTATATGTAAAACTCAAAAAATGTAAAAAATAACTAATTTATTATATACTATATCTAAAATAGTAAAAAAATAATTTAGATCGAAAAACCTAGGTTAACTCGGCTTTAGTTTTTTATTAATTAGATGGTAAAATTTATTCGTAATTATTTTCACTTTATCAATTAAGTCATTTTATTTTAAAGATAAATTTGAGTTGTATAAAATTAAACCCTGGTTTTACTGATGAATAAAAACTTCATAACAAAAAAACTAGTTAAGCTTATTTGTTATAGAGTAGATATACACGACAATCAAACTAAAATAAGGGGAAATTCGAGTCTTATTTTTTATTTGGAAGCTTGAAAACAAAAAAACTTCTTTGTTCTTTATACATATTTTTTACAAAACATAATACCTAAACCATAGAGCTAAAATAAAATATGTTTTTATTAAGTTTGAATTAATTGTGTTAGTGCTAGTCCCTATAGAAAGGTGAAACATTTTAGCTTTTTTAGTCCTCGGAACATATCGTGAAAAATGCATAAATTTTTTACTACTTTTTTAAATATTATTTAGTGAATTAACTTTATTAGTCAGTTTCTTTGTTTTTTAAATAAACTTGATAATTTATAAGTCTTTAATTATAGTCTTCCTGCTTAGTCAAAAAAAAAATTATGTAATTTTCTGACTAATTGAGATATTTTTGTTTAAAATTAAAAAAAATCTTATTTTAGTCTTTTTTTTTAATATGTTGCAGAACTAAAACTCACAAAAGATCGAAAAATTATAAGCTAACATAAACATAAATAATGAAATATTCTATCAGAGGAAGCTAAAAACAAAATACATACTAACCAAAAATAGTAATTAACTTGTCATAATAATAGAAAAAAACATTTAAGTGATATATAAATAAATTACTTTATCAAACAGTTCCAGTTAAAGTATTTTAGCTAAAATAAACTACATATTTTAGAACAATTTGATAGCAGACGTGAACAGTTAATACAACTCGATAAAAATAATTGTAAAACTACATTTTTTCTAATGTTGTAAAAAAAACAATATATGAATTTATTAAAAGTTTTGAAATTTAAAATTAACACTTTGAGTAGTAAAGTAATTCATAAACAGTTTTTAAAACATTTTTGATTGGCTAGTTTTGAGTAAAAGTTTCCTTTTTCAAATTATGCAACTTTCATAACTATAAACACTTTACACATTTTTTTCAATGAAAAAATATGAACTACGTCATTTTTGACATTGTTCTCTGAAAACTTTACTAAGTATTAAAAGTTTAACAAAAAGATATGAATTTTTAGATAAAAAATTAAAAATAACAATCATATTCAATCGCTTTTTTATGACGTTTATACCTTCTTTTTCAGTGGTTGAACAGAAAACTAGTCAAAACACGCCCCTGAACTGATGTACCAGCAAAAGTTATATGTTGATTATTTATTACAACGTAAAACAATTGGTTATGATGTTTAAAGCTGTATAAGTCAGGAATAATATAAGACTATTATATTATTAATAAAATTTAAATAAAGTTACACAAGTATTAAATAGAAATAAAAACAAACTACACTCACGTTAAAAGTTAAAAATAAAACTAAAGCATAAAGTTAAGTGATACAATTTTTAAATTATTCAAAGTATTAAATAAGTAACAATGTTTTTCTCGAAAGTTATTTACAATTATACCCAGACGCAAGTCTTATTATATTTAAGAAACTTAAGTTTAAAAACTAGTTAAAAAGCTATCATTAAGTTAATATTTTACCACTAATCAGAGTATATAGTAATTTATTAACTACACCTATATGTTGAATATAAGCCTGCAGTAAAAAAATTTTGCTGATATTTTATGCGTAGAAAGTAATAAAAAAAAGCATAGCTTATCTTAGAATTAAACGCAGGCTTTCCATTATAGTGTAAAGTTAACACAAGAAACCTTAAGTTTAACAAAGGGTTGATCATGCGACTTCAATCATCAGGCCACAAAGATCGAATTGGCATGATCAACCCTTTGTTAATCTTGAGCTTTTCTCACGGCAAACGATAGTCCAGGCTTCTGCACTGCAAACTTTCGCCGGTGTTTTTGTTGATCGAAACCTTAAGGTTATGAAAAAGTATGCGCACAATTTGATTTTTGGACAAAAGGTAAAATATTTAAAAACTTTATGTATTGACCTAGAATAACTATAAAAAAGTGAAAGGTGAAAACGCAAAAATACTATCTGAAGAAGAGCTGTCGGTTGTGTACACATTTGTTTCAAGTATCTAGCATTTTGTTAACTAATTGTTTTTTATGTTCGGATGCTATTGTAATACCTAAATAGGTAACAATTACTAAACAAGAGGCAAGACATAATTAAACGATATTTAAATATGCCAATGTGTTAATACTTTAATTCGTCAGTTTCATTTTAGAGCTGAACCATTTTTCAATCTGCTTTTATAAACACGGTTGCCACTCATTTAAATAAAAATTTTCCAGGTTTTTCAAATTTCTTCAAGGTTTTTAAAAGTACACATTTTTGGGTCTAGTTTTAGTTTTAAGTTAATTACTGTATAAGAAACTGTGTTAAATAGTATAAAAACTTTGAAAAGATACTGCAAAGTTACTGTACTCTAAATGTGTTTTTTAATAAATAAAATTTTTGATAATGACAAAAAAATCTTATTTATATGATAGATTTTTTGTGTCAATTGAAATTTTACTACTGAAGTTGTTAAAATTATGAAAAATTCCAGGTTTTTTGATCAAATTTCTAGGTTTTTCCAGGTATTTTTCAAAAGTTCTCAAATTCGAGGTTTTTCCAGGTTATTTTTGCCTAAATTGTCCAATTCCAGGTTTCCAGGTAAAGTGGCAACCCTGTATAAACTTTAATTTTTGTGTTTTTGTGATTGCATAACGAACTAAAACAGTGTGAGACCGTGTTCTGAAACAAAACATTAACTAGTTTGAATCATTTTATTTATTCAATTAATTAGTGTTAAGTACAAAAGTTGAACTATACTTAGTTGTTAATAGAAAATAATTTTAAACAAAGAAAACTTTTATTAATTCTTAATATATAGTAATTATAAATTGGGTTACATTTAAGTAGATTTTTACACCTCTTAAACTTTGATATATTATAACAATGTTTAACTTGATTAATTTTCAGAATTCAAGTTTTTATTTCAACTATCAATAGCTTTTTCATCAGTTTTCTTGAAAAGGCATTTAATTGAAAACATTTTGTGTTGTTTTATTTTTTAAAGGTACTATAATTTTAAGCATATTTAGATTTATTGTTATAAGTTTTGGTTTTAAGAAAACAAATAGAGAGATCTCAACTGCTGGAGGAGAAGTAATATATTTATTCTTTCAAAAAGTCATTTTACAAACTAAGTTTCGGTCAAAGACCTCGTCAGTGCTTAAATAAATCTTATTCAAATAGAATTTGAATATAATTTATAATAAGATTTATAAAAAGTATATATTTTATATATACTATTATTATATATTCTATAATATAAGATTTATAAAGATTTATATTAAGTTTCTATTTGAATAAGATTTATTTAAGCACTGACGAGGTCGTTGACTGAAACTTAGTTTGTAAAATAAATTTTTGAAAGAATAAATATATTTAGATTTAATGTAAAAAGTATAATTTTTCTTATAATTTTATTTTAAACTCTATAAATTATATTAAAATATCAACAAAAAACATCGGCGAAAGTCAGCAGAGCAGAAGTCTACCGAAACTTGTTGTCTGATGATCGAATTGGCGTGATCAACCCTATTGTTATATTAAAAATTCAATATCTTATTATACAATGTAATTAAGAAAAACTTGAAAAGACATTATAACAATATATAAATTTTCAGTAATAACATTTAATTTACCAGTATACTTCCAGTTTTAATTAATACTTTTTAATCAAATGATACTTTTTATAAGACATAAATAGTTAACATCGTGTCTGTGTCAGTTAAAAAAACTAATAAAACTTTTTTAAAACCTTTCATTAGAAGAAGAACTTCAAATAAAAGCAGGAACGTTTTAATAAACTAAATAAACTTTTTTAGTGGGGTAGCACAATTTTTTAAC
Source organism: Thalia democratica (assembly GCF_965202585.1). Classification (NCBI taxonomy): domain Eukaryota; kingdom Metazoa; phylum Chordata; class Thaliacea; order Salpida; family Salpidae; genus Thalia; species Thalia democratica. The sequence continues at coordinate 18,987,087 of NC_139173.1, read as the reverse complement.
TTAATAATAGAGTATTTTCTGTGATAGCTTGCAATACTACGTTACTTTCTACAACATAACTGTCTGAGATTTCTCAGGTACATAAAATTATTTGTATTTTAAACATTTTGAAAACATAAGTTAACAAAATAAAAAATCTTAATAAATAATCCAGTTCTTTAATTCTTAGTAAAACAATTTAAATATAACTCTTAGTCCTGTTTTTATTGATTTTTTTGCCTTACACATTGTTAAGCTAAAATAAATAAATAAATAAATATTTTTCACATGAGAAAATAAAAATGAAGTACTAATAAAAATTGTAATTAACTTGTCTAAATATATAAAACTTATTGGTACGTAACTAAATTAATAAGTCAAGGTTATATGACAATTTAAATTTAGAAAACTCAAGTTCCGACAATTCAAAATACTAAAAAAGCATTTAAAAGACTATATCTCAAAATATTATATAAATTTGAAAAAAAAATCAAAATACATACATAGTTCTTATCATTATCTACAAGAAGCTTTTTCTTTTTTTCAAAATCTTAAATACTTTTTAAGGAATTTTAAAATTAATTAAAATAACTTTGTTTTTTTACTTCAGTTAAGCCATACCTAATAAAAATATTTAATGTTTTGCAAAAAAAAAACAGCTAGTAGATATTAATAGGATCTACATAGGTGTTTTTCATATATGACAAATATACATTACTTTTTTAATTATGGCCCTTTCAATTTTTTATAAGAATGTGAATTGTCGGAATTTGATTTGTCCGAATTAGAATAGTCGTGCACCCCTTAATCTAGCAGTCCCAGTTAAAATAGTTTAGCTAAAAATCAGTTTTAAATCAAAAACAAACTATATTTTCAAACAAAAAAGAACAGTTATTTTACAATTTGGTGAAAAAATAATTTATAAAACTACGGTTTTTCTAATGTTGTAGAAAAAACAATATTTGATTTGGTTAAAAGTTTGCAAAATTAAACCTTTAGAGTTGTAGAATCATTCAAAATAGTTTTTAAAACACTTTTCATTGATAAGTTTTAAAAGAAAACTTTTATCTATTAAATGTGAAATTTTTTTATTTATTCAACATTTTTATAGTTTATACAAATTAATAAAAAAACTTAAAAAACTACATCATTTTTGACGTTGTTTTTTTCAAAAATATGAACTATACTTTACCTTATACCAAAAAGTTAACATAAAGGTATGAACTTTTAGTCAACTATTTTAAAGAAAAACCATATTTAATCTTCTTTTTATTTCGTTTATTCCAGTTTTTTAGGGATTGCACAGGAAACCAGTAAAAACATGCCTCTGAATAATGCCTTCTGATGTAACTAAAAACTTCTATAGAAAACACTCTATTAAGCATTGATGTCTCTTTGGACTTCATTTTCAAAGCTACAGTTTTGTAGGCTAGTGTGATTAAAATAGAAAAGACAATATACATACATGAGTTAGAACCAGAAATATTATGACTATAATTAAAGATTATACAACATCTTTGAAAGTTTAAATTTTTTGTATAACTAATTATTTGTATGAGAATTTAGGTGGTATTACCTTGTATATTAAAAATGTATACTTCTATTCTAAGTAAAAGTTCTAACATAAGCTAATTTCAAAATACTTAAAATAGAACCAAAATATATTAGTCCATTATATTTAAACATAAAAAAAATTGCTAATTTTTAGTCAGTTGTAAGAATTTATTCTTTACTAGTAGTCAAATAGTATTAATGTACAAAATTTTGTTTAATAAAAAAGGACCAGTTACTTATAAAACAAAATTGTGATAACCTACTTAAAAAATCCTAAACACGTCCCTGATACAGACATGGTTTTATATTTATCAACAAAGAATTTCAATGTGAAAAAGCTTATACTAACTTAATCACAAATTACTTACTAAAAAATGGCTTTAGTAATTCAAAAACAAAATTGCACAGTAGTGGGAATAAAAGTCAATTTATTTGCACTGTAATATTACTAAATGAAAGAAAAAATCTAGAGTATATATATTATCTTTGGGGGAATATTAGAATAGCACAGCGACATTTTAGCACAGTGCGTCACTTTTGCAGGGTATCACTTTAGCACAGAGGGTCAATTAAGCACGGCGGCCACTTTTGCAGGAAGCGTTACTTTAGCACGGTTGGTCAATCTAGCACGGATCAGAGATGTTAAATAATAATAGTTACTATGGTAATTAAGCAATGAAGTTTTTAAACTTTGGTTTGTTTAAAGTTAGTAATTTCACGCTTGAGTAAACAAAGCAGTGCTTTTTACAGGGTTGCCACTCGTATTTTTTTTCCAGGTTTTCCAAATTTTTTCCAGATTTTTAAAAGTACACATTTTTGGGTTTATTTTTAGTTAAAGTTTAAGGTAAGAAACGGTGTTAAATAGTATAAAAACTTTAAGAAGATCTTGAAAAGCTACTTTAAATATGTTTTTTAATAATTTTTTTTGATGATGACCTTGCAATAAATAGCTTTTTCAGCAAAATACTTGTATTTTCTACCTTATAAACACATGAAAGTGTCCTTACCACGGATCATCAATACTAAAAAGCATACTCAGGGTTGCCACTTATTTTTTCAAAAATTTATTCCAGGTTTTCCAAACTTTTTCCATGTTTTTAAAAGTACAACATTTTTGGGTCTATATTAGTTTAAAGTAAAGTCTAAAGTAAGAAACTGTTTTAAATAGTATAAAAACATTGAAAAGATAATGTAAAGCTACTTTAAATATGTTTTTTAATAAAAAAAGATATTGACGATGACACAATTTTTTTATTTATATGATAAATTTTTTCAGTCAAATCAAAATTTTATAACTGAACATGTGAAAATTGTTAAAATTCCAGGTTTTTACAAGTTGTATTAGTGTTTTTTGTTCAAAATTCCGGGTTTCTCCAGTTTTTTTTTTTATTTATCAAATTCCAGGTTTTTCCAGGTTATTTTTGCCTAAAGTGTCGAACTTCTTGTTTTTCCAGGTTTCTATGTAAAGTGGCAAACCTGCATACAAAAACTGCTTGTTCAAGTAGGGTAGTTGTTCAGTATGTTAATACAAGGCTGTCACTGACTTTAGGCAAATTTTCTCCAGGTTTTCAAAATCTCTTACAGATTTTAAAAGTACTTGTTTTTGCGTCTATTTTCAGTTAAAACTTAAGTTTAAGGTAAACAACTGTGTTAAATAATATAAAAACATTGAAAAGATACTGTAAAGCTACTTTAAATGTGTTTTTTATTAAAAACATTTTTGATGATGACGAAAATCTCTATCTATATGGTAGATTTTTTGTGTCATCTCAAAATTTTTCTATTTAACACATAAAAATTATATAAATTTCCAGGTTTTTTGGCCTAAATTGTCAAATTCCAGGTTTTTCCAGGTAAAGTGGCAACCCTGTTAATAGAAAATTTTTGCAGTTTATGAAGGATATTTTATTAATTTTCATTAGATGAAGGCATTGGAAATTAGTAATTTTGTAAATTTTTAGGAAAATTTTGCAACTTTAGTTTGCCTTTAGAGGATTTTTCACCATTTGAATGATTTGTAAAATAAAAATTGTTTTAAGTTTGCACTGACAAAACCTGACGTTTTTTCAAAATTTCCCGACTTTTTTCAAAAACCTCCATTTTTTCCAGACTTTTGTAATATTTTTTAGTTTTTCCGGACTTTTACTGGTTTTCCTGACCTTATGGCAACCCTCGTTAATACAAAAAATAGTTTCATCTTTATCAAAAATGCTACCCAATAAATTTAAAAACATAGTAGATATGTGTTAGCAAAGCTTGGTTTAAATTTTTTAAGCAACAAAAAGCTATATACAAAAAATGAAGTTAAAAAACATATGCTCTATGGTAAGAATAATATACTACTTATGAACTTTAATCTCTTGATAACTAAAACTTAGCACAAAATAGTTTTTATAATGTTTAAAGTTTAGTTTGTAAACTGTTGCAGAAAAATCTATATCAATTTAAATAAAATCATTAGTTTGTGTCAGTTTAATATTTTAAATAATAATAACAAAAATTTTTGTATAAAGGAAATAAGACATAATTCAACTGTATCTATCACAAACAATTTAAAAAAAAGACAATTTTTTGAAACTTAGCAATTTTTTACCAGAATATATTTTGTTTTTAAGATTATATTTATTTTTTTAAATCTCAATCAAGAAAATTTCTGTTAAAAAAGTGTTAACTTTAAAGATGTAGTAAGTCTACTTAAGTATATTTAAAATATATGTATAAGTTTTTATAATGTATGAATAAATCAGTGGTTCTGAAAATTTTTAAAGCTGTGCAATGTAAAAACATGGTCTATCATTAAGTTTTACATGTTTAATAAATAAAATTTATGCATAAGCCTTACTGGTTTTTGCTTAAAAAAGCATAGTACTAAAAACCTACAAGATTACTATTTTAAACACTGTAAAAATAATATGTTAAAAATTCAAGTGTTTTATTCTAAACAAGTTTCTATGCAAGCTTAAAAAAAAACTACAAAATAAATTGTAATATAATTAATATTTAATGTCCTAACATGCATGAAAATATAAAGATAAACTTAATATAACACATTCCTATATCGAAGTTTTACTTGAACTTTTACTTTTTTGGTTTGTACTAAATTGTCTTTTTATTTTTGCAAGTGAAGTAAAACTACTAAAATATATTATAATATAAAAAAAAATCACATTCATTGCACTAGAACAATTTATTTTATTTAAACAACTATTTTTACGAGTTAGCAAAATTTACAGCAAAATTTATTGCTTTTAGCTAATGAAAATAAGTTAATTAACTACTGTAATTGACAAGAAAAAACTTCTGCTTACGGTTTTTCCTTCTTAGAATTAAATAAAACTATTTAAAAGCTTAGTGTTTGAACAAATCTATAAAAGTTTTCAATGAATGTTAGAAATTATGTTAGATTTTTTTATATATAGTATTTAATTTTAAGCATATTCTTCTATTTAATACTTTTTTATTGACACATATAATCAGAATGAAGCTTTTAAAAGTATTTAGACCAATAGGTGTCGAAAACAAGTTAAGACTTAAAATGTTGTTTAGTATATCAATAAATGTTTTTTTTTAAATAGAATATAAAAAATCATTTATAAACATTAAAGTATGTTGTAAAAAAAAAGAACAATAAGAATACTTTTTTAAATTTTTAATCAGTACAGTAGTCTAGCAGGTTTTCTAGATATCTAATAATTAATTCTAGCTGTTCACAATACTACTTTTAATACGTTTTCCAGTTGAGACTCTAAACTTGAGAGTCCTTTTAACGGCTGGTATATTTAGAGATCAGTCTGAGCGAAATAAAAATGAGTCAGCAACATAAAAGGCTTTTTCATATTGTTTTCAATTCTAATTATTTCAAAGTTAGGGATTACGGTTATAAATTAAAAAAGAACACAAAAAAATGCTTTTTTAAATTAGCTAACTTGAAATTTTTCAGTTTTTTTCAAAGCTCAGACTAATCTTCAAGTATACTTCCCCCTTTTAACTAACAGTTCACGAAATAAAACAGATGATAAAACATTAATAAAATAAAACTAAAATAAGGTATGATAGTTAATTTGGATAAGTTAATTTATAGAAAAACAATTTACAATGTATTAAGAAAGGTGAAATTAAAATATTGAAAAAACCTGTTTTAACAGTTTAAGTAAGTTGTAATCGTTTTTCTTAAATAAAAAAAATATTTTCTTAAGTTTTTTAAACTAAAAAAGTTATATTTTCAGTTTTTATTTTTGGTAACTTACAAATATGTACTATCATAAATATCGTATTTTAAATCTAATCAACGCAAATATATGTTGAAAAGCTTTTTTTTGAAATTTTTTATTATTAAAATCTTTTTCTATAGCTATAAACTAATATGACAACTTAAATTTTTATGTCAAAAGTTGCTAAGAATATTTTTAATTTGTTAAAGCTGAAGTTATATTTTTAGTAAACTTTATAAAATTTTAAGAAAATTTGCGGTAAAAAGTTTCAACTCCATACGTTTATATTGGAAACTTTTAACACCACTAGCTATATCTCAAAAGGTTTTTTTGTAAAAGTTTTTTTATAACTTTAGTACAAAGATTTCTTTTTTATATCAAAAACTTTACATTTAGTATCTAACAAGCTGATAAAAAACAAGTTTTTAAAAATGTAAGTATAGTTTTCCTTTAATTCTATTTTCAAAACAAAGATTTATAATTAAAATGATGCATAAAGCCAAAACATCTTATATCAGCTACTACTTAAAGTTGAATAACTAATTTTCTATTAGGTTTTTTTATTTAGCTTTGAAAGTTCAACAGATACATTCTTAGACTACATAGATACAGTTAAAAGCGATTTGGACCCACTGTGCCCTATGGCCTTAACTTAGATATCAAACAGTTTTTTTTTACTTTACAAAGTTGAAAATATCTTTTTAGATATATGCAATCAAAGTGTAGTTCAAATGCAAGACTAAAACCAGGTTCGCCTCGTGGCAGTATATGTAGCAGTCGTTCCTTCTGAAGAAAGAAAAAGTATAAACCGAATCAGTTTTATCATTTAAGCTTTTAATTTTCTGATAAATTTGTTTTTTACATCTTTGCGTATTCATAAAATTTAAACTGAGGGACGCCAAAAGCATTATGCCATTCTGAAAAAAGTTTCATTGGATTATAATTTTTTTCAAAGCATGAATTCGATAAGAATTAAGAACAATAAGCGCTTAAGAAATTACTGCTCCTTGGTATTCAAACTATTGTAATTGATTCTTTCTACAGGAAAAAATACTATTTTTTTAAACAAACCATCAAACAAAACTTATATTAACAAAATGGCTCATAAACAAACTATATTCTAAAAAACACACAAATAAATATTATACAGTTTATACTGTTAATAAACAAATATTATTGCCTTACTATACAAAAAGACTAATTTAAACTTCCGAATACTTAATTTTTTAGTATAAGTTAAATCTAATTAATTTTAAAAAAAATCAAAATCTGTAATTCTAACAACCAGTATAGGTGATTAATTTGTAAATTTTTGATGCAAATGAGTCCATAAATTTTTATTTCAACTTTTTATAATTAAAAATACTTTCTAAGGCTCTTAGTTTCTGACAGTTTTTTTTTTGTATTTATATATTCAATAATAATTAATATTCATTGGTTTAAAAAACGTAATTTTTGAGAATTTGCTATCTGCAATTTTTTTTGTATTACTTAAAGAATATTTCCAGAAGATCTGAAATAAAATAATTTTTAAAGTGAAGGAAAAATTAGATTTTTAGCACATTCTTAAAACTTTAAAAAATAGACCATTAAAAATTTATCTTTTATATATTTTTATCAGAAAATTTAAAAAAAAACTGGTTATATATCAAAAGTTAATTGAATTTTTCTTATTTTATAAAAAGTATACTGTAGTATAAAAATAGGCTCGATAAAATTAAATCTTTATTTATTATTTCAGTCTATTGAAAGCAAAGTCTGATTAAACTTTACTCTTCATTTTGTTATCTATCTAAAAACATTTAGCTGTTTTTTGTAAATATTTTTTATTTAGATATTATTATCGTAAATAGTTTTACAATTTTTTTTTGCAAAGTCTGACAAAACTTTACTTTTTATTTTATTATTCATCTGAATAAGTATTCAACTGGTCTTACAGCATACGAAAGTCCAGTCCAGGCTTAGGCTACGCAGTCTTTTGCCGATGTTTTCTTTGATTTTTATATATCATTAGTGTGTATTCATTTGCTTCAAAATTAAAAAAAACATACTTCTATTTTGCTTATCCTTAATTAATAATTTTTTCAATGTAAGATTTATATTTCCTTGCAACTTTATAGAATACCAAACACAGTAAACTTAGTTAGGAAGTTTAAAAATACTTATGTTTTTGTTATATGGTTCCATTAGCTAAAAAGTACTTAAATTTGTAATCGTTTTGTTTTTGCATATGTTTATGGTTATTTTGCATAGATAAATTTTTTTAATTTAATTTTTTGGGTTGTGCATAAAATTCGCCTATTTTGGAGGAAAGTTGACAAAACAAAAAGATTAAGTACGTATGAATCATCAAAAACTAAGTAAAACGTTTTAAGGTAGATTCTTTTTTTTTAGTTATGGCAACTGCTCTACCTTCTAATTTGCGTTACTGAAGTTGAGTTTCTAAAGTTATTTATTGTTTTTTGTTTTTTAGCTTAAAAATCTCTTTTTAGGTATATATATAAAACAAAACAGCGATAAAATACATAACTATACAAATAAAAAGTACCTTTATTGTTATTTCTATCTTAAATTACTTTGATGTTTATCAATACTTTAATTTTTAGCTTCTTAAACTATTCTGATATAACTATTTACACTTGTTCAGTTTTCAACTAAAGAAAACACAACAAAAGTGGAAATTCAAATATTTAACAAAGAAAAATTTATATCAAATAAAACTCTTTTGTACTCGATTTATATTTGTCAAACTTATTATAATTGTTATCATCATTCGAAAATATTTGTCGAAAATGTTTAAAAAAAGCTGCTAAAAGTACAATTTTAACAAAATAAAATTTTTTTAAGTTCTATTTTTTAAACAAACTACCTTACTTTAACAAAAGTTAACTTTTTATATCATATTTTAACTTTACAAAACAATTAAATAAATATATACTTTTGATTTGATTTTCGGCATTTATTATTGTGATAAGACAAAATAGTTATAAAACCTAAATAAAATAAACTTGTCTTTTTTTCTACTTTAATCCTTTTGTACTTTGTATAACTTGTATAATCGGCAAGCTGAGGCCTGCAAAAAAATGTGATAAATCTTTTTTTCAATGCAGACATTTAGAAAAATTAGCTAAAAATAAGTTGAAAAAAAAAGCGTTTAATACTTAGATTGAACCTTACTAAATTTAATAAATATAATTTCTATATTTAGTACAAATATAATTAATTAAATATAAATTATAGTGCAAATAATTAAATTAATAATATCAATCACATAAATATTTTTATCAAGATTTAATGTTTTTTTTACCTTAACGTGAAAAAAAAACTTCTATTTTAAATATTATTTATTAGATAATTTAATTTTTTAAGTTATAATAGTACAGTGAAATAGCTTAAATTTTACTATTGATAACGTATATCATATAGGTTAACATAATAAACCACAAAAAATTTGTTAAATGTACATATTAAAGAGTAGTATTTTTCTTTTCATTTTAACTACACAAAAAGTGCAAATTAAGCAGCACTTCACTGTATTGCTGTGTTTTTTAAACTAGAAAACTTCATTAGTTGCAATAAGCTGTAAAATTTTAGTAGTTAATATAGTACTTTAGTTTGTGAAAATGGCCATTTAAATAGCATATTTCTCTTATAATTTTTACGTACACAAACAAAAATAATGTTACTGATTTTATATAAAATATGAAATAATCATAATTTTTCGTTTTCAACATGACTTTAGAGAAATAATAGTTATTAACAATTACTAAGTATGGTTTATGTTAGCTTTTTATTAATAAAAGTTTTATAAAGTAACAATTAAATTATTTTTATCAATAATAAAAGTTATCTTAAAAATAAATAAATGTAAAATATTCCGAGCATGTTTAATCTATTTGTACTTATAGTTCAAGGAAGTAAAATTAAGGTGTTTATTTTGAGTTATTTTTTTCAAACCATTTTAAAGTACAATTTTCTAATGCTATTTCGTTTTAAATAAAAAGTCTTTTTTATTTTACAAAAAAATCTACAGAGTTATAAGTACTCGTTACATTGCCTAAAGTACTTTCAAAAAAATTCGTCTTCAGTAGGCAATTGTATAAGAACTCTAATACAATTGCCTACTAAAAACGAAATTTTTTGAAAGTACTTTAGGCAATGTAACGAGTACTTATAACTTTGTAGATTTTTTTGTAAAATAAAAAAGACTTTTTATTAAAAACGATTTTGATAAAGACAAAAAAATCACGAAGAACAACACACAACCAAGGGAAGATTTGAGATACTTAAAATTACAATATTCTTACTAATGCTGTTTAAAAAATAAAATAGTAATTAATCTAATTTTTCTTTAACTATTTAATTTTGTTTAGCTTTGACAAAGTGAAACCAAAATGTATACAATAATGATACATAGAACAATATATATTGAAAATAAATTTACTATAACGCGTTAAATATAAGGTAAACTTAATTACACTTGTCATAATTCCGAGAATTTGAAAGCCTATTGCTGTATGATACAAAAACACGACATACAGCTAAGCTTATTGTTTTCATCGTAGAAAACTAATTCAAACAATCTTGAGTTTTGTTGATACTCGAGTATCATCAGCTTACGCTGTGCTTTTCAATAAACTAAATCTTACTGTACTGCTACTTTACTAATTTTAAAGTAAAACTTTCTTGTTCAACCTAAATTTAAATAATAACTTATTTTTTTGATAATTAATAATCATATTATGACTTTATACTAAATAAATTAAACATGCGTTTGTTTCTTAAAAGTCATATAAAAGTTATATACTAAATGCAAAAGTAATTAACTTCAGTAAACAAAAAACTTTTTAAAATTAAACATAACTAAAAAAAATACAAGACAATTTTTACAACATTTTTTATTTGAAGTTTTTTTTTTGCTATTTATACAAAAACATTCAAACTACAACAGTAAAAATGAGCCTATATGTAACAAAGTTTAAACTAAATTGAATAAATTAGAAAGTTTGAATACAAGGTAAATGATAAGGATAAGGAAAAAAAGTAAAGGATAAGGCTTAAAATCAGATCGTTATAAAAATCATTAAATTATAAAAACATACATAAAATTGTTTATATAGAAGATTTAAAAATAACATCAAGCACAGCAAAATTTTTCTAGTTTAATGAACGACAAGTTTGGGCTTTAGTGTTCACGGGATCATTAGAGTTGAGCTTTGAAAAATTCTTATTGCGGTAAACAGTATTAACAAACTGGCTAAAATAACTAACTTCCTTGCCGTTATCAGCTTCAGCAAAAGAGATTTTAAAGATGAATATTTTCATTGAGGTAATATGGTGGTTGCATGAATTTTTTAGTTTTTCAAAAATGTTATTTTTAAGATACTTATCATAGCTAACAAGGTATTTTTACTGCATATCAAAGGTTTAGAAAATGATAAAAACTGGCAAGTTAAATATGTTCTTTTTAAAAGGCTAGAATAAAAAATAAAAAAAAAGTGTTTTTCAAAAAAATATATATTGATGAGATTTTAATAAATTTTCTTAAGTTTGTTAAATGAAAATTTCACTAATTTATAAAACTAAATTACATCAAGAAACTTTTGTAAATTTGAGAATGTGAAAGTTATTCAGCTTGAATATATTTTTTAATATCAGTCAGCTGGTCTTATAAAAGTTCTGTTTATAAAAAGGACATGCATGTGATTATTTTACTACTTTAAAGTACTCAGCTATAAAAAAGGTATAAAATAGTTTTTTATTTGAGAATGTAAAAGTTATTCAGCTTGAATTTTTTTTTAATATCAGTCACCTGGTATTATTAAAATGCCCTTTTTCGAAAAGGACATGCATGTGATTATTTTACTACTTTAAAGTACTTAGCTGAAAAAAAAAAAAAAATCTTTTTAAATTTACTATTTTACAATTTTAATTTTTTTTTTGATCACATGATAGTCTTAAAAACTTTTTTTTTACTGTCTAAACTTTATCAATATAAGCGACAAAATGTCTAAAATCATTTTATTGATATTAGTATTAAAACTTCTCTGATTCAAAACTTGTATTTCTTACTACAGATTAGGCTTTATAATTTGTTAGCTAAGAGTCAATGTTGTTTTCTTAAACAAAAATCTGATAAAATAAACTAGTTTTGTTAATAAAGCAATTTTTTTATATTTGAGTTTGTTTTTTAGAAGTGTACAATTTTTTTCAGATTTTAAATTTTAATGGGTATGAAGATACTTTTTATCTTACTTGTTGCTGTTCTTTCAGTTAAAGCAGCGGAACAGTTCATAGTAGCGGAAGGTGTTTATTTGATTCCAGCCAAAGAAAACTTACAGACTTGTAAAGAAAACGGCCTAAGCAATCAGTTGCAAGATAGTTTAAACGAATTGATAACAAGTTTTATTAAAAAAAGAAAGATTGAAGATCTCGTCATCTGGAAAACAGATACCACCGGCAAATGTTACAACGCATTTAAACTAGGGTATAATAAAATAAAAGTTATATGTAGTATTAATAAAAAGCATTTTGTTGGTTGTGTCTCCTTAAGTTCCTATTATAGGAATATTAGCCTAATTATCATAGGCATATTGTCAATTCCTATAATAGGTATCATAGTTTTTTGCGTAAAACTGCATAATCAGTCTAGGAGAGAGCCTTCTGCGAAAAAACACCATAACTATGGCTCAATGAACAGTAATTAACAATTTTAACTTTATTAATTGTATAGTTATGTACTTATTTTTTATATATGATTAGTATTTAAATCTCATGCATTAAAAATAAATAAACAACAAAATTAAAAACCAAATAATAATTTTTATATTGTATGTTATTGTAGTTTTTTAAAAGTGGTTTTTATTACATAAGTTCATATTATTTATATTATTAATATGAACTTATGTGACGCCCCCACTATAAAAAGGGCAAACAATGTCAAGATGCTTGCCTCTACGCGGCGACATTGATCAGTAGCCTGATTAATAAGAATAATTTCTAATTAGTAATAAAACTTATTAATCAGGCGAAGCTAAAAGCATCGTTTATAATTAAAACTGTGTTATTATAATATATTCTACAACTAAAGTTGATTACCTCGAATATTTTTTCAACACAATTTGTATCATGTTCATGATTAAGCGCCTAATTGGTATTACACTTTATAAGATGCCATTAAGTTCTTAATCAGAAATAAGATATCAAAATTTCTTCAAGTTGAAAATTTTTCAAATTTTATAAACTTAGTGCTTTAATAAGTTTATTATAAAAGCATCAACTAGTTTCTGCTGCTTAAAAAGTCCCAAAAAGTCTTTTAACTTGTTTTAATTTGTCATATCATTTAAAGTAAACATCTGTGTATCTTAATTTTTATGAAGAAAAATAAAAAGTATCTATTGATGTTACATTATAATAAATTTCTTAACAAAATATAAATAAGGTAAAATACTACTAATACTTTATATATCAGATAAATAATTGAAATTGACCGACGATTTTAGTAATATACTAGTTATTTCAAGTAAAAATCTTAGCTCAACCAAAAAGTATTAACTATTAACTGAAACAATTTGCTAATACAACAGATAAATACAACTTGATTTAACCAATCTGCTTCTTCGTGGGAATTCCCTAGTTCGAGATCAATTTTAAATTTAATTTGTCAGTTTAAAAAAAAAAGCAAAAAAAAAGTTTATTGTTTTAAACGGTGTTTTATGTTAAAAAAAAGTATTGGTAGTATCCAATTATAAATTCTATAATTCTTTTTTTATACTTCCTTACAACAAACTACAACATGTCTTATATAAATAAGTGCAGCAATAAAGTAAACAATATTTATTCTCAAGTAAGTATAGTCATCTTTCTCTTGAGTTCGCACTTTTGTTTAGTTTGCTTCTTTTACATAAAAATTGTTAAATTAAAAGTGTATGTTTGTGTTTTTTAATTTAATTTTAAAAAATTCTCTTACCAACTGAGTACTAATGAAAGTACAGTTTTTTGTTTGAGGTTAACTAATAAAAATTTGATTAATGAAACTAAACAAAAAACAGTATTTGAATATGTAGAAATACTAAAAAAAAGAAGTAATGTCCTAAATATAATAATCATAACATACGTTTCATAAAGCTAAATGCTTTAGTCTTCAGCTAGTACGGTTTGAAATAAATAGCACTTTTTTAATGTCTTAAATAGCACACAAGTTTAAAGTCTTGGATATGACATTAAACTGTATCTTGGTGTATGATTTGATAACCTAAAGGTTTTTTCCTACACCAAGTCCTTGAAATTAAAATTTTAAGTGCTTTTATTTCGTTTAATAAACAATATGTACACTTTGCTAAAAATGATACAAAAGTTATACGAAAAACAAAAAACACTATGGCGTAATTATTAAATATTGTACATTACAAATATTAAGTGAAAAAGTTAATCTTCCATTCAAATAAACATAATTACGTCATAATGTTTTTTGTTTTTTTGTATAACTTTTGTATCATAGTTTGGCAAAGTGCTATTTATTTCAAACCGTACTAGCTAAAGACTTAAGCATTTAGCTTTATGAAAAGTATGTTCTGATTTATTTTAAATATACTTTTCTTAAAAAATTACTATAAGCTCTTTAAGTAGGCTCTGTGGAAAGTGTTTTAGTTTATTTAATCATATTAAGTGTTTTATTAAAACACTACGTTTTACAAACACAATTGTTTCACTGTTCTATTAGACAGAACAGCTTTTTAGTTTGTTAATAAACTCAGTTTATGATAATATCATAAAACATAAATCAAAATATACATGAGATTAAGCAAAAACTTTAAGGATAGTTACGTCACTAAATAGATCATTAAAAAATATAAGACACACTAAGTTTGCATAAATATTCAAAATTGTTTACTATAACAGCTTGAAAAGAAGAATTACTAGATAGTTCATTCGTTTATCTAAAGCTAGATTTGAGTTAAATTTTGAGATCTCGTGTTTTCCACATTGCAGAAAGTGCAGCCATGTTTTTAATTGATTTATTTTGTTTGTGCTAAAATTTCCAAGTTAATGAAAAATATTTATTTATATCTTCCAAATAAAAATGTATTTCGAAAGCTTAGTTTCTAGTCTGAATTTACTCAAGATTTCTATCATTCTTTCAGGAAATATGTTTTGTTATCATGGTGAAAGTTTTTGTTGTGTGAGATTTTTCTCAATGAAAAACTTGCAAACATTTGTGACTTTAAAAATGTCTGTAACAGGCTTAATGCAGGTAATTTAAGAGCTGCTGGTGGGGTATACACTTTTGCGTTGTTTTCAAAAAACGTACCTAGGTTGCAGGTTACTGTATTTAGAATAAACAAAAGTTTTTTATACCTAAATTTATTTGCTATAAGCAACTAAGTGTAGTTCGACTTTTGTACTTATATTGAAAATTTTAAATCAAAATTTCAGTTTCTAGTTCAAAAAATGTGCATAATCTTTTTATGTTTACTTATGCTAAAATTTTCAATATAAATCTTAGTTTAGTTTTATGTTTTACAACAGGGTCTCAAAAAATTTAAACTAGTTATCCAATAACAATAAACATCAAATTGAAATTTATAAAAGCAGATAATAAAATAATTCAGCTCTAAAATAAATTTGATGATTTACAATGCGATAATGATATTTTTGTAAATTATAAACTTGTTTAATAATGTTTTGCCTTTTGTTTAGTAATTGTTATTTATTTAGGTATTGCAATAGCATTCTAGATATAAAACAATCATGAACAAAATGCTAGAAATTAGAAACAACTGTGTGTTTACAACCAACAGTTCTTTTTCACATAATATCTTTGGGTGTTTTCACCTTTCGATTTTTATTTCAATAAGATAAAGTATAAATGTATTTAAAAATAACTATATAGTTTTTGTTAGTTAATAAATATTCTTTATTCTCAAACCCGTTTGTCTGATTACTATTTCATTATATTAACATTTCATGTGTTAACTTGATACTATAATATAGATTATAGAGTCTTTATTCAAATCACATATAAGCTAGGTTTTTTTTTTACTTATTACGCATAAAGGGTCAGTGAAAAGTTTTTTTTTATTGCAGGCTTATTTTGAACACAATTATCAAAAACATTACTTAGTTAATTTACACTCAAACTAGTTTTTAAGTTTTAATATATAAACTCAGATTAGAGGTAAAGTATTTATTTAATTAGAGCGTTTTAACTAGTATTTAAACTCAAATTGCATGAGAATATAACGATATACGTATGTCTATAATTGTAAACAGGTTTCGAGTACAAGACTGTTTTGTAATTATTTTTCAGAAATTCTATTACTTAACTTGATTCAAGTTATTCCACTTTATGCTTAAGTCATTTTTTTGAAATTTTAATGTTAGTGCAGTTTGTTTTATATATACTTTTATTTTAATTCTGAGAATTTTCAGTTAAACTTTATCGAGTATATTAACTGTTTCATATTACTTCATACGTTTAAAAATTTAAATATCATAAGTAACTATCTTACATTGTATTGAATAATAAACATATAATTTTTATAAACACAGAGTTAAAATTAAATAAGTTGTAACAAAATATCTACATAAACTTTTCACATTACAATAGTTTATATTTACAAATTAATGCTTTTTTATTTAACCAATCTTTCAATGTAAGTGATGAATACATACTGTATTTACTATTAGATATTACTTTATACCAGTTATTGTTTATACTTTGATTTAAACACATAATTATCTTATTTGTCTCTAATCCAAAGCTTGCGATTCCTGCAGTTTCAAGCCGCAAGCCATCAAATCCAACAATGAGTTGAATTTCGCTTCAGCCGCCATCGTTAGCTTTTGCGGTGTCGCTTCTGTGTTTTTTATTTCTATTTTAGCGGTGAAATACTACAAGAAATAGCTTCAAACAATTAATAGTTAGTTGAGTAGTGTACTTAGTTACACATAAAAATATTTTGACAGTTTTAGACGAAATATTTTACATTTAAAGATTTTTTGTTTGGCATTAAAAAAATAGTTTTATTGGATTACATTGATTACATACATAATAATTAAATTTTTATGTTCTCATAACTTTTTAAAAGTTGAAATTTATAGAAATAACATACTGCAGACATAAAGTTACTGATTTTCAAAAAAAATCTTTAAGCTTTATAGCATATGTGTAAAACTATAAAGAACGATTCTTTAATTTAAAGAATTTAAAAAAAATCCAAATTTACTACTAAAAGTTAGATAAAAAGCTTGTTCAAACTAAAATTTACAAACTTCTGGAAGTTCATAAAAATCGATATAGACATTAAAACAAAGTCAAAATTAAAACTAATACTTATAAGAAGTCAAAAAATTTTTCTGTTAACTTTCAGAAATTTACGTGAGTATTTGTAGTTAAATTTCAAAGACCAATAACATTATGTTTTTTATACAATGTAGTAAGTTAAATTCTACAGTGTCAAGATTGCAGTTTAAAAATGGTGTTTATTTAAAAGTTACTTCTAAAACTAAACACTCAGCTCAAGGCTCAGGCTGATATTATTGAAAAAGCATCATTTTTATACATTTAGTATAATTTGATTAAAATTTAATTTTTACTGGCTTCTTATTTATAAAGCTGTATAATTTTCTATTTGCATAAGTTTTAACTTGTAACAATTTAAATGATCATTTAAAGAATTTTCAAGTTATAATATTTTTTTAAATTTCATTTTCTCAATAAACACTTTAATTTTAACACTTTACAGAGATTTGAGTAAAAAAATAACCTTTTAGCACGTGCAATTTTGCTATATTTTTTTCTTACTTTAAATTATACAAATCATTATTGAAAATATTTTTTTAAGACTAATGAAAATTTAAAAAATGTCAACATAAAGTACATTGATCTTTAAACAATTTTTTTTTTTAATTTGCATGACTAATAAGTTGCAATAGAGAAAACTTAAAAAGCAATATTAAATTTCTTGGTGGATAAATTAAATGTACTTGATATTTTACCTTAAAATAATAATACATCGCAAATAAAAAAAAAGTATGAGTAATTTTTATTGTTTTTTTTACTTAACATCAATACTTCAAATAAGACAAACAGTTTTTTGTAAAATAATTAAAGAAGATGAACTATAAGAAAGTTTTTGATATCAATTTATCTTAACGTTAAAGTTTATGGAAGTGAACCTGAAACTAACTTATTTGAGTATATTTCCTAGCTGTGCGGAATTTTCTATCAAATTTATTGGTATTGCTCTTTTTTTAAATTAATTTTTTTATTTGAAGCATATGTAAACAACATACTATAGTGGTGTTAGACTTAGGTTGCTAATCCACACAAACTAAAGTACGCTTTATCCATAGATTTTTTTAAATGCTTGACAACAGAACTAAATAAAGTTTTATATAATTATAAATTTAAGTAACTCACTTATCCATAACATATAAAAGTAACGCACCAAAACAACAAAATGGATGAAAATTTTGTTCTCACTGTGAGGTCTATGTATGAGGTAAATGAGGAATCTAAATTTTATAACACATATATTTTGTTGTCCTGTTTATATAAGTTATTAGTTTAAGGTTGTTTTAAGTTATATATATTTTTACTTTGATAGCATAAGTCTTGTTGCCTTCTTAGATGTAACTCAAGATTTTTTACTAGATTCGTTTGAATTCATTTATATTCAATTTGAACTTTTAAGTTAATAAATTTAGCTTATTGAATTCTTGTAATTTGTTTTTGTTTATATTGTTTAATTTTCCTGTAGTTTTCAGCTATACTTATAATTTTTAATTTTTATTATTTAAAAAACTAGACATTTTTTGTTTGTTTGTAGTACAATCAATGCAGATATCATAGTTTTATGTCTATTTCATAATCAATATATTATATTTAAATGTAGAATTTCTTTTGCATTTTAGTTAAAATATTTTTGTAATTATTTTGTTATAATTTTGTAGATCTATAATAAAACAAAGTTTGTATAAAAAATATTAAAAAATAATTGTCCTATAACCAGGATTGCCACAAAACCTCCTAAAAAAATATAGAATTTTAAATATTTTGAAAAAAAAAAACATGTAACTTATAACATTTTTTAAATTTTAAGTAGTAAAATTTGATTTGCTATAATAAATGTATCAAATAGATATAAAAAATTAGTCATCATCAAATTTCTTTTTATTTAAAAGCACATTTAAAGTAGCTTTAAAGTATCTTTTCCTTTGCTTAACATAGTTATTAACCTCAAACTTTATTTTAAACTAAAAATAGACCAAAAAATGTGTACTTTCAAAAACCTTAAAGAAATACAAAAACCTGGAACAAATTTCTCAAAAACGAGTAGCAACCCTGTATAACTTGAATTGATTTATATATAAAATGAAGTATTTTACTAAGATTATAGTTTACAAATAATATGCTTATCTAAAATTTCTTTCAGTGTCTTTATGCTTTTGTTTGCAAAAATACTAATATACACATACAAAAATATACACATACATATACAAAAATATTAATATATGCTTAGCTAGTAAAATGATTTGAATCAGATTTTGACTTGTTTATAACAATAGAAAAATTAAAACGTAAACGATTATTCGAAGTTGAACAATGGTGTCCTAGTTTCAAAATTTTATTTTCACTAAGAGCTATAAATGGCTACATAAAAATTCTTATTCTCAGAATCTAAATTATTTATTAAAGTTAAGAAGCAGCATCTCTAAAAGTGACTTGAAATCTGAATAATTAAAAATTTACCTGTAGGTTGGTAAATAGGATTATAATAGAACATAAAACTAAAAAAGTAATCTATTAAAAGAAAAAAACATATTTACAATCCTTTTTAAATTGCTTTATTTTATTAATTTTCAGAATATATTTAAATTGATTTCTGTTGCAAAAATGAAAATAAAAATAAACATTGAAACAATCATTAATACTAACTAAAAAAAAATATTTCAGTCTATTTCAATTGCAATTAATTAATATCTCAAATCATGTAAACATCTTTCATTACATTCAGTTTAGATAGAAATAAGGCTAATACAACTGTATAAAGTTCTAAAAAAAAACAAGGAGTCTACAGAATAATATTTTAAGTTTTTTGACAAAATTTATTTTTTTATACAATTGTATATTGGCTCATGGTGCATGCATAAGGTTTACCATTTAACTTGGAATGTATACTAATCTAAAAATTTAAAATTTAGGCAAAAAATAATAAAACCTAGGATTTTGATAATTTATACATATAAAATAATTGAATTTATATTGAAGAAGCAATATTTATTGTATACAATAAAAATAGATATTATTTAGAACCTTATTTACTATAGAACACTTTCAAAGTAAAAAAGCATTTAAATATTTTTTAGTTACTTAATACAATTAACAGCAATTATTTACCTTAAATTAAATTTCCTACTAAAAAGTGACAAGAAAACTAGTGCTTTAACCTGGAAGAAATAAGAAAATGTTAAGTATGTATAGCTCTCCATGAACATACTATCTTTATAAACTCTCCTTATTTTTAAGCCGGAGATAATTTTCTTTTATTTTGTAATACATTGAGAAACTAGTCAAAAAAAGTAAAAAAAAATCAAATTTAATGAGATGTTACTTGTGAGAAACATTTAGTGTTAAGTGTTTCAAAAAATGTCTGTTAGTGCTAGTTTTTGACTTTAGGAAGAAAAGTGTTTTTATCAAGTGGTAAACGATAAAATAGCTAAAAGATATATTTCATGTGATAAGTAATAATAGCCTTTGGGTTCAAAGTATTTACTTATGTAACTTTCTCTTAATTTTTTTATTTTAAGATAAACTACCAATTGTGGTTTAAAACTCCCCAAAATTCAAAGCTAATTATAAAGTAATGAAAATGACCTAAAAAACACAAAATACTATTTCATTTCAAATGTATCTTCTCCAACAATTTTTAAAGTGACTGTTTTTTTTTTCCAAAAAGGATAAAAGTTATAATTATTTTAGTAAAACTTTTTTTTTGAGTGACACAATTTTCTCTCAGAGAGTTTGTAAAACATCATGCAAAAAACACTTTCTAAAATTTTGATTAGCTTAAAACAAACTTTAAAATGAGATTTTTATCGGAATTAATTTTTTTTGATGTTGACAATTAAAGTATTTTCTGTATATGTTTGTAGTTTATAATAGTATTTTTACACTACTAAAACTATTTTAAAATAGTTTTTTGAACTTTTTTAGATTTTATTAATAGTATCTTGTAGTTTGTTTCACATATAGAGGTTTTGAATTATTAACGCTAATGTTAGATTTTTATTTTACAAAATTTTTTAGACTCTTTCTATGGCCTAAAGTAGTAATTTAAGAAAAAAATTAAAAATAGTGTTCTGTAGCTAACTATAGGTTAAATTTATGTGCATACTAGATTTCTAAACAAATACTTTTCTATAAAAAAAATTTATCATGATTTAATTATGTTTTTCAAGTACAAAGTATACCAACACTTTAAGAAGCTTTTTGAAACATAAATAAATGTCTACTTAAAGTTTTAACTTTATAACTTACCAAAGTTAATTTGCTCATATGCACATTTTTTTATAAAACTTAATTACAAAAAAAAGAAGTTAATCAGTTATTTTTAGTAACTTAAATTAACAAATATGCTTCTAATAATGTACAATTTTTAAAGATATTTTTTTTTATATACTTTAATTTATTTTAATTTATATACTTTAATTATAATTTAATTGATTCCCTTCCACTTCACTGTATTTTCATTAAAATCTGCCTAACTAATTTTTTACAAAAAACTTACTTCCAACAGCGGGAAATTTTTTTAACTATATATACAATATTTAATAATAAATGTAATTTTTTATGTACAATATATAAATATTAAGCATTCCAGAAGGCCTATGATATCTTAACTAATACATTAATCTACTAAAATGCTGACATTTTTATTTTAAAAGTTTTTGTAGCAAATCCTTTTTGTATGGTTATTATAAATTTTTAAACTATATACATACATTGTTCACAAAAATATTTTAAAAGAATCTGTTATCTATAAAAGTAAACTTAAACAAAGAATTATGGAAACATAAACTAAAGATCTCATTATACTGCGTTAAAGAAGAGTGTTAACAGTATCTAAATCAGTAGTTTGTTAACTGATAAAATTCTGAGCACAGTAAACAAATATATGAAAAAAAAACTAGTTCACATTTAAATAGATTTATTTGTTAAGTATATACAAAATATTATTTGTGAAGGGAAATAAACTGAGATAACAGTTGTCTAAAAGCTATTGTAAAAGTTTATTAAAGCAAGTTTTGATTTAAAAAAATGTCTGAATGCTTTTAGTGAATAAATATTTTTCTTAAAACAATTACATTGAATTATTAGTTTATTTTTGTAGATTTTATTGTTAAGTTTTCGTCAGAACTCTGTATTATATTAGCTGCTAGATTTTTTTTTGTGTAAAGTAAAGACAAATTACTGATTTGTTGCAGTAGTTAAGCTATCAAAGCTGTTTATTTTTATTTTAAACTTTACTCATATGTACTGGGTTTCCAAAAAAAAAAACTAGAAACCTGGAAAAACCTGGAATTTGACAATTTAGGCTAAAAACATGGAATCTGAGAAATTTAGAAAAAAACCTGTAATTTTGAACAAAACTCACTAAAAAAACCTGGAATTTTAACATTTTAAGATGTAAAATTTAAATTTCACACAAAAAATTTATCATATAGATAAAAATTTTTGTCATCAATAAAATATTTTTGTTAAAAAACACATTTAAACTAGCTTAACTGTATCTTTTCAATGTTTTTACTATTTTAAACAGTTTCTTACTTTAAACTTAACTTTAAACTAAAAATAGACCCAAAAAGGTTTTTAAGAACCTAGAAAAAGTTTACCAAAAACATTTAGTAACCCTGAATGTATTGTGAAAGGGTTTAATCAAATAAGCCAGTTTCATTTATTGCTGTTATTATTATATGTTTTGTATTAAAATCAAGTATCATTTGACTGAATTTGTAGTTATGACTATCAACTAAATCGAAAAATTTCATAAGTTGAAGAGTTTGTTAACTTGTTTGTTGATTTTATTTACTAAAGTAATCACAATGATATTTTTAACAGCGCATTTTGAAAGAAACAAGGACAATTTTAGTCAATATTGAACGGAGGTACAAAATATTTTCTCAACAACAACAAAGTTTTGTTAATGCATTAGAACGTTGCAGATCGTTTGAGCCTGGTGTACCTGGAAAAATAAAGTCAATCTCACAAGTTAGTATCCTCTAATTTTTCAAGTTATCGCTGGTAATAATATTTTTGAAAATTAAAAAGAACATTCTAAATCTTAATATATTGTTCACTTAGTTCTGTTTCATTCTTTTCAAAGATAATCAAATTTTAACCTTGTTTCATTAACATATATTCCTATATAAACTTTTTTCTTTAACTTTAGGTTGCTGATTATGTCCACCACCACTCTATTGAGCGTGTTGATACCAGAATTTGTAAAATATTTCTGGGTTTAGTCAGCGATTTGAATGATTTCAGGCGCACACTTGAAAGACTTTCTGCACCTACCAACGATGTTAGCTTAGAATGGATGTTTTCTACTTGGAAAAAAATATTAGATCCAGTACAAGTATGTGGTTTAAAATGATTCTTTTGACGGTACTTAATTAACTATACACATATTTACTATGTTGGTATGTTTTGTAAAAATTATATTTGAATATGTTTACAAAAATATGTTAAGCAATCAAAAATGTGCTTAAACAGGTGATACAGCTTCTAAAAAATAAGCTTGCCATAGGTTTTGTTAATATTACTATTTAGCTTCTATTTTTAGTAAAGCTCTCTATAAATTATTTGTAAAACAAATATTCTTATAAGTTTAAAAGTGAAGACTAGTTTAAGTAAATTATGCACTTTATCTACTAGTTTTTTAATCTGTACTTAAAAAGACTAGACTAAGTTGTAAAAAGTTTATGCATACCTTATATACGTAGGAATTATAAAAGCTCATTCGTTTCAATTAATAAACAAAATATTAGGTAAAGTAATCTTTCTCTTAAATAAAGCTTCTATTGAGTGTACACTTTTGTGCCAAAAAAAAGTCCTCAGAATGAATGATTAGTACTTTTGTGGTACCCAATCTATGTTGAGTAAGTATTTTTGGGCTGTCTTAAAAGGTATATTTAAGAGGAAGATTACTGTATTATAAATTGAAACTTAAGTAAGTTAAAAAGAATAATTAACGTGCAGATTTTTAATGGAATTAAAAGCGCATTGAACCAAAACTTTTTGTTTATTTTAAATATCACAAGTAAGTTATAAAATAACCTTAAACCATTGATAAAAAGAAAAAAACATAACAACGAATTTTTAACACTAATTTTTACTTAGGAATATAGTTTATAATTTTACTTTAAAATTTTAAGGACAAAGGGGCGGGAAGTTAACCTTTTTTTTTACAATTGATTTAACTAAGCTACAAGTAGCTTTTTACAGATTTAAATAATAAAACTAATTTTGAGTTATAGCTAGTAAAAGTCGGAGAATGCAATAAAAATAAGATTAAACTTGAAATCTATCTCCTGCTAAAATTTATGAAATAAATAGCTCAAATTTTCATGAAGTTTTCGTTGCAGTATTTAGAAAATTATATCGCAACAAGTTAAAAAACAAAATAAAATATATGAAAGAAAATGCTAAAAAAAAGTTTTTTTTATGTTTTTTTGTCATAAAATTTTTATTTTAATTTTTCAATTTTTTTCAAAGTATTCTTTAAATATTGCAAGGAACACTTTCTAAAAATTTGAGGTAATTATCTCAAAAATCGTAGGAGAAGACAGTTTTTAGTAAAATAGTCTTTTTTTGCCTTTTCAGTTTGCGCATCCCATATGAAACCTATTGTACTTTCCGACTTTAACGGGCTATATCTCAAAAGTTTGTTTAAATATTAAATATAAATATAAAGCAACTTGAAGTTTAGTTAAAACTCTACAAGTCAAGATCGAATTGAAAAAAAATTACCCCTTTTATACCCTTGAGAATATTATGCAGTTAAAGCAAATGTTTTGTAATAAGTAAACTAAAAGATAACTTTCATATAAAAGGTACCCTGTTTATATTTAGTATTACCCTTTATTAAGAATATGTGGAAACTTTTACTCAAGGAAACTCTAATTTTCAGGTTTTGAAAATAAGATAAAAATAAGTTTTTTCAGTAGATTGAAGCGTAGCAATAAACAAAGTAGAAGTATAGCACAGTTTAAATGGTTTTAAGTCTAGTAACTTACGCCATCAATAAAAAAAGAATCTTGTTAAAAAGTTAGGACAATAGTATGATACAAATAAATAATAAGATAGCATGTACCAACTTAAAATTTTCAACTTACATCTAGTATATTAATATATTTTGTTTATCTTGCTTTATTTTGGTCACAAGAATATTACCAACTTTTTGTTAGGACATTAGCCATCTTAAAGAAAAAGAGCCAAGAAGCTGTTTAAATCGTATGGGAGTTGAAGAATCAAGAATTTGGTTGGGTGGAATAGTCAGTGTTCTTCCAATTGCCATGGACTGTGCCAAAAACTGTTATAAAAGATTGCAAGCTGTGAAGGCTTATCGTGATCAAGCTAACGAGTATCACTTTGTTGAAGGCTTGAAAATTGAGAAAAATAAAGAAAGAGGTACTGTGCAGTTCATAATTACGTTTTTTATTTCATAAGCTAATATTTTTTTTTTGAAAGATTTTTTTATAATATTGTAATTTTGAATTTAATCATAATTTTAAAGTTACATTACACTGTGTGTTACATATAATAAACTAAATGCTTTGATATTACAAGTTAAAATGAGTGCTATGTGTTACAAGTTTTTTTTATATATATTATGTAAAACTGTAGATAACCAATGAAATTAAGCATTCTAGTTTGATTAAAAAAATAGTTATATTATTTTAATATTTTGTAGTTTTTACACGTTTTTTTTTTCAATGCTTAGTACAGATTGATATATATATATCTACAGTACTATTATTTTTTTAAATACCAATAGAGTAAAATTTTGTCGTTGATTTCACCAAACGATGTCAAAACATTTTCATAGTTCTTTATCAAAACTAGTTAAAGTCACCTTGTTAGTTTATTGTGTATGGTTATGATTTTAATTATCCTTATAATGACTTATGTATAACTTGATTATATCGGTATTGAATATTTTAAATATAATTTAAAAAATATATTTTGAATTTTTTTAATTTTCATGTGAGTTTTATAGATTCAGTTAGTAAAAAATTCTATTAAATAATTTGTTCAAAGTTAATAAGTAAAAATTCTTAGAGCTGTTCTTAAATTTATTTGAGAGCAGTTAAGTAAAAATTCTTAAATTTTCGACAGCCATCATAATTCAACATATAATAGCTTAACAAAAACCAATTTTTCACAATTGAAATAAACATTTCAGAGGAGAGATTTTTTGCTGGCAAATATGATAAGCCTTGCGACAAGGCGCCTTGCAACTCTCCGCTCCCCGAGCGAACAGCATCCAGATCGTTCCGTGCCGAGTCGCGCACTCAAGTTGCCAAGAAAAGCTGCAACAGCAAAAAAACTAGTGCTTCAGGCGACGACATTGTGCTCGGCACCAAAACCCAAGCTATTTCCCGCCCACCCACCGCTGCTTCCATGGTTCGCCCACCGACCGCAGCCTCAGACGTTCGCACCGTGATCTCCTCTGCCACTGCTTCCACTCGCAGCACCGAGAGCAGCTGTCTGTCGCACATCAAGACCAGGTTGTTGGACCCACGTCAACAGCCCACTCACGGTGTTGATCCACGTCCTAGGGACGACAATGTAGCCAAATCAATGAGCTGGCACCCGCGCAAAATGACGGACAATTCGTCAATGGCAAGCGACCAGAAACGCCTTCAGGAAGCTTACTTGAAAAGCCACCGTGACCAGAAGCAATAAGTTCTTATAGCTGTTTAAATTTGTTCTTTTTTGACAAGCAAAAAGCTCATTTGTGTAAATTAAGTTTTTTTTAGGTAAACATTTTTCGTTTACAGTTGCATAAAAAACGTGAAAATAAAGATTAAGAACAGCGTTTAGTGTTTTATTTTATTATTAAAAAGTTATTGATCAGTTCGAGGTCAAGTTTTAATTTATTTTAGTTAACAGCTGCTAAAATATATATTTTCAATATTTTATTAAATGTTTTATTTTTGTTTAACATTTAAAATGTTAAAACTATTTAAAACATACTTGGAAAATTTAGCTTTAATTTTATTGTTAAGTTGTAAAAAATAAATAAATTCTTGTATTAAATAAGTTTTATTTTTTCTACATTGAAGAAAACAATTAGTTTATTAGTTTTAGATGTAAATCAATTACTTCACGTAATGAATACATAATATACATTTTTTTTTAACAAAGGGTTTAAATTTTATTTAATTTAATTGTATAACATAGTCAGTTTTATTTAAAAACAAAGAAGTTTAAAATAGTGCTTGTTTGTGTGGTAATGATAAACAAACAAAATCACCACAAATGTTTGTTTGTTTACCAAAGTCATGCCAGTTTTGTTTTACTACTTTTAATTAGTAAGAATTTATGTATGTGTAGTTTCATAGGAAAATTTTGCATTATATTTAATTAAGCTTAAAGCTGATTAATATTTTTTAAGAGTGGCTGTAAAAATTTAGGAGAA
Organism: Thalia democratica; assembly: GCF_965202585.1. NCBI lineage: Eukaryota > Metazoa > Chordata > Thaliacea > Salpida > Salpidae > Thalia > Thalia democratica. The sequence goes on along the minus strand of NC_139173.1, from coordinate 18,959,633 downwards.
AGTAAACTTTGTTCACTACTTTTAGCTTAACTTTGCAAATGACTTCATTACATATAATCATTTGTTGCAAGGTGTAAGTTTAAAAATGTGATAATTCAGTTTAAGGAAGTCTATAAGTTACTTTTTTGATTTTGTAGCATTATCAGTTTAAGATGTACACAATACATGTTAGATACTTAGTACGAAGACAACCCTTTTCTAATACTAATAAGTAAATTTATTTCAGCAATACTAAAATGTATTTTCTTATTATCTGTGTTAAACTTAAAGCTGTATAATTCAATGGTGAAATTAAAAATATTTTTTATCTAAGTTAATCTTATAATGTTTATCTAGAATGACAAATTTAAAGATAAGTTTTTTGTTTACTAAAAAAATAGAAACAAAGCTAATATGATTAAAACAATTAGTCATGTGTTTAATGGTTTGTTACATTTCTTTGTTTAAATTTGCTTAAAGCAACGAAAGTCTTTGTTCGAAATTTATTAAAGATGAGCTTTTGTCTTTCGTGTATTTTAGATTGTGAAAGTTTTAAACAAGTCAAACTTAAAAAAGCACTTTTTCTTAGGACTAACATATAAACGTAGTTAGTGTTTGTATTTTAAGCATACTAAAAAGGTCATTGGTTAATAGAAGGCGTCAAAAAAAAAGAAGAATAAACATTTCTGCAGCCAGTACTTTCATAAGTTAAAAGTTTAATTAAGTTTTTGATTGCTTACTATGATTTAATGTTGTTGATAACATTTATGCATTGTACAAAGCCTAGTTTTAATGATTATATAATAACTATTTATATGTTGCTTACTAACTGAATAATTACTAAAGGTAGCTAGCATTTTAGTTTCAGTTATTTTTCCAGACTTGTCATGATTTATTTTAAGCTTAATTTCAACAGCTTATACAAAACCGTAGTTCCTTGCAGGTCTTTTTATAGCTAGACATTCAGCACTATTTATGTAAAGTTCTTAGCTCTGCTTAAATCTTAGCTAAAACTGGAAAACCAGTTTCAAAAGTATTTTTTAAATGTTCCTAGTTTCGACAGCTTATTTTAATAAATAAAATCTAGCATTAAAGTGCTTTTTAGGGCTAAGGCAACAATACTTCTTTAAATCTTATCGTGGTTCATAACAACTGTTGTATTTAAAAGTATGTATTTTATCTTCTCATTATGATTTATTAAAACATACATACGTTTGTAGAGTCTGTTTGTATAATGGTTAAATATTTAATTAACATCATAAGGATTAATTGAGAAAAAAAGTTAAGCAAACAAAAATTCTTTTAAGTATGAAAACAAGAAAGTTTTTTAAGAATACACTGGGTTTTATCGATTCTAAAACGTATATGTAAAATACAGCCTAACAATATGTTTAAAAACATTAGAAAACCACTTTTATGAAATTAAAAGTTGTTCTCAACCTATATATATATATATATTTATTTAAATTGTTCTAGTAATAACATTCAAAAAAAGTTTATAATTACTATTTAATTTGTTTACATTTTTTTCAAAGAATAAGAACTTTAAATACATAAAACCAGCATTACTCATTATAGTGTAGTAGGTAGTACGTATTAGTGTGTCACTAATATACCAACATAAGTCTAGCTATTATTATAAAGACTTAATTAAATATTTTGACTTGTTTGCTAAACCGTTTTTGTTTACTAAGAAAACAAAAACTAGTTATAAGATAACTAGTTGTTTTTAAAATATATGCATACAATAATGAACAAAATGACAGTTTCTAGGTTTGATGTACAAGCAATGTTACTAGATCCCTTTTAAAATATACTTAAACTTTTTTATCTAGTTCTCAGACAACTTGCAAAAAGCTTTTTATTCTAATGTAATCTGAAATTGGTATTTATCAATAAAAAAAAATAATACTTCATAAGTTTAAAGAACAGAAGAAATTTTAGTATTTAATTTTTTAGCTTATAAAGAAAGATATCCAAAAAAAACAACTTCACAGAAAATTTAAAGTAAACCTTTAAGTGAAAATATTAAAAGTAAATTTTTATGATGTTTACACCTAAACAATACTCATACAACTTTTATAGATTAAAAAACATTTAGAATTTTACGAACTATTGAATTTTTTTTCAGTAAAAATTTCAAAACTTATTTAAACAAATACAATAAAAACATAATGCATTATATCGATATACTTTTGATCAAAATATAATTATACATTTTTGGTAAATTTATTTGAAATAAATAAGTAAGTAAATTTTTTTTAAGTCAAAGCTAAAATGTGGATTAAATTATATATAAAACAAATTATGTCTAAAAATAAAACTTCATAGAGTTTTTTGCATGTTTTTTTTAAATAGTTGCAGAAATTATTATATCTAAAACTACGATAATATCAAACTTTAAAAAATGATTTAGTAAACTTATATGCGTACATAAATTGCTCACATATAAGTTTTCAATATCATTATCAATAACGACTTTAATATGTAAAACTCAAACAGTATCTCTGCTTGCTTAAAAACGGTAAAAAATGACAGCCCCTAAGATTTAAAGTAAGTGTTCAGAACTTTGTTTTTCTTTGTGATACTAACTAACATAACCATTACTAAAAAACTAAATCTTAAATTAAAGATCATATTTTTTAGTACTGGGAGGCTTAAAAAATAAACCGATTTAATTACTTTTAAATTCTTTTTTTTATAGCTACTACGTAGTTGTAACTTGAAACAAAGTTTAAGTACTTTTTTGCAATTGTAGTAAACTTTTTCTAAATTGTTTTTTTTTTGTTTTGACACTTCATTTTGAGCAGAAGAATCATTGAGCTTGACAGACTAAGTAATCAGTTTTTTTAAATACTTAACTTGAAATAGTAAAAAAAGTAATGTCTGTTAGAAAAGGAGCTTGATATAAATAGGACATATGAATCAGAGTTTAATATTATTAAGGTATGTCTTATTCATGTTGTTCTAAACTAGAATAAACCTTTTTTAATGAATAAATTTAATCTTTAGTTTAATATTATTCAGTGTAAAAAGTGCAAAGTTGTTCTTAATCTGTACCGTACTTCTCTTTCGCCTAGGTCGAAGGCAAAATTGCCAAATTAAAATCAACTAAAAGCCACCCATTTTGAACATAAATGTATTTATTTTGCATAAAAAAGCAACTTTAATTTCATTATTGCTGACAGCCGTTTCAACTCACAAAAGCGTCAATTATCAAAACTCATGGGTTTTTTATGCAGATAGTTCAGTTCAACTAAGATCAGATAAATTTCAGTTACTCCATGAAAAAATGCACCGATGTGCAGCGGCCAGCGAGAGACATAGATTTTTTTATGAAAATTGGCTCATAAGTAATAAAACGATGCCTACCCTTATTTAGTGCACAGTAGATTTTTTTAACATACTTAGTATTAAACTTTACGTCATAATCACTTTTAGAGTTTTGCTCATTTGAGTTTTTCAAATTACGAGGTATTTGAACGAGTTTTTATGAAGAAATTTATCTCACAACTAATCAAAAACAAAGTAAAAGTTTGTTTCTTTAAAAGTTTTATAACTATTGGCGCTTTCTTAAATAGATTTTATAACTATTTTTAAAGCAGCAGTTTGCAAAAAGCTTATACAAAAAAGGTTCAATACAATGATTTAAGTCTGAAAAATATATTACTAGTTTAAAAAATGTGTACCATACTCAGTGGGCTGGAAGCGGCAATCAATTTTTTGGTGATAAAAAATTATTCTAAGTGTTATATTTATTTATTTATAGCTGGCTTTCTTCTTTTCAAAACTATATTTTCAGTTTTTGCTTAAAGAATTGGAACTTATTTTGTTTTTTATTTATTTTTGTAAAAATTTAAACTGAATTATTAGGGTAAATTCAGAGTAATATAATTTAAAATGTCACCTAAAACCTCACTTGATTTTTTTCTCAGGCGAAAAAACAAATATATGTATATAATAGAGAAACTGACCATAGGTTTTCATAAAATCAGCACTCGTGACATAAAACTTTTTTAGGTTTTTAGAGCAAGTTTTTGATCCTTACTTACCTTTGAGAAGAATAACAACTAGTAATGTTACTTACCTTTTGTATATGAACTATTATTAGAAACTAATTTGATTATGATGCTCATACCTTTTGTGTTAAATCAACTAGTTATTAGTATGTACTTGTTAAAACAAATTTGCTTATAAAATAGATGTACTTAACTTTGATAAGTTTCTGCTAAATTAAGTTTGAGTGGTTGTTTCAATTAATACTATGGAACCATTTCAGCAACAAAAACATTATAACTTAAATTATTTTTTCTTTCATTCAGCAAATTTTTATAATTTAACATCAAAAATTAACATGTGTGCATCAATTTTTAGTAGTTTTTAAAATTACTTACTTTTTGTTTGATAGTTTTCTTAAGTTTTATAACAAAGCTCAGTATATTTAAAGATGACTAATCTTCTAAAAATTAACTTAAAAACTTAGAAAAGAACATTTACTAAGTTTTTTGAATAACTTTTCGTTTTTCTAGACACTAAAATGAATTTTTGTAAACTGCTACTCACCATTTTGAGCTTTACTGCTTTTGCATCAGTCAACTCTTCACCAATCAAAGAAACAAGTAGAAACGAACACGACGGCATCAAAATTTTAAACCAAGTCAGAACGACCCCGTTCACATTCGACTTCAACTTTTTCAACAGCTTCAAGTGCTTCGCGTGCAAGACGGCCGCCAGCGTCGTCCTCTGGAAGTTCCGCACTCCCGAGGGCACCTACCCGGGCCTGGCCGGCTTTCTAGCCGACAAGTGCATCGCCTTCGGGGTGGCCAGCGATCACGTGTGCAAGGGCATGATCTCGGCAATGGAGGACGAGGTCTTGTACGTCCTGGAGAAGCTCCACCTTTCGGGCGAGGACGTCTGCGGGTTGGTCCTTCCGGCAACGTGCAGCGCTCCCGACCTCAGCTGGAACCAAAAGTGGCTCGTAGACCTTCCGCCGGAGCCCGTGGAAAAATTTAAGAAAAGCAGGGAAGATGTAAAAGCCGAGAAGCAGCTGAGAGTGGTTCAAATTTCGGACTTGCACGTCGACATGATGTACAAAGCAGGCAGCGAGGCGGACTGCGACGACCCGCTCTGCTGCAGAACGGCGCCTTCAAGTGGCAAAAAAATAAAAAGCCCCGCGGGTCACTGGGGTACCAAAGGGAAGTGCGACACTCCCTACCGCACCGTCGACCACCTGCTGGCTACTTTGAGCGGGCAGCAGGTCGACTACGTCATATGGACGGGAGACCTGCCACCGCACGACGACTGGGAGCAAACCCGCGACGTTCAGCTCAACCACCTGCAGAACCTCACCGACCAGCTGCTCTACCACCTGCCCGGAATCAGGGTGTTCCCCGCGCTCGGCAACCACGAAAGCTTTCCCGTCAACAGCTTCCCGCCGCGCTACATCGACGACGCGGTAGACGATATTTCCTGGCTTTACGAAAAGCTGGCTCAAGTGTGGTCGCCGTGGTTGCCCGCGGAATCGATAGAAACGGTGAAAAAGTTTGGCTACTACACCGCGCTCGTCGAGCCGGGCTTTCGGATCGTGTCGATAAACATGAACTACTGCAACGACCTGAACTTTTGGACTCTGGTCGACGCGGTCGACCCGGACAACCAGCTGAGATGGCTGGTCGAAGTTCTGCACCGGGCGGAGTCCAACAACGAAACCGTGCACATCCTCGGTCACATTCCACCGGCGGTGGTGAACAGCGACTGCGTGCCGGTGTGGAGAAACAACTACTACCGGATAATCAACCGCTTCAAGAGAATAATCACCGGCCAGTTCTTCGGCCACACCCACACCGACGAGTTCGAGATCATGTACCCCGGTGATCGTAGGGAAAACCCCATCGGGGTCGTGTACGTGGCGCCGTCAGTGACGACATTTGAGGGGCTTAACCCGAGCTACCGCGTCTACGACGTGAGCGCTCAGACCTACGAGGTCACGAACCACCACACCTACATCATGAACCTGACCGAATCGAACCGCCACACCGACCCGGACCGAGTGACGTGGGACTTTTTGTACGATGCAAAAAGCGCGTACGGCTTGCCGGACCTGTCGAACGAGTCCTGGCACAAGTTGTACGCATCTTGGACGCGCGAGAGAATCACGAGTAAGGCTGACAAGAGCTTTCAGGCGTACTACAGGAACTACCACAGGGGCGATGACGCAGTAAAGAATTGTGACGTTCACTGCAGAATGGAGATGACGTGCAGCATTGCCGTCGGTAATTTTTCTATCAACTGCGCCACCTAGTGTTTAGTTTTAAATAATTTAACTTAAGTTTCAAACTAAGCTTGTACACTTATTTTCTCATTAGTTATTGTTTTTAGTTACTATTCTTCTTTATTTACATAGTCAAAAAACTATAAAATGTTATTTCTAGATATAAATTTATATGTTTCTTAGTCTTTTACTATGCTGACCTTTCTGAAGAAAAAACTTGTGATAATAATAAGTGATTAAAAAGTACTCCAAAAATTTAATAGTTCAGGTTGGTAAAAATAAAAGACCTTAACTGATTTATTTTTAAGCTTCATGTTAAAATAAACAAGTCGGCTGTTTTTTAACTAAAGCAAAATAGTTTATGCTCACTTGAAGTATTTACAGTTTTTTTAATTAATTATTGTTTATCATCTAATTTGTACATTTTACTTTTTTTTAAGCAGTATACTATTTATTATTAAAAACCTAAGTAAGTTTTTTCAATTAAAAGGTTAAGTACAATTTTATATGTTGGAAATAAAAAGAAAAATATATTATACTATAAATGTGTCTTTCTATAAAATTAAGAGTTTTTATTTCATAATTTTGAAATTATAATTTTCTCTTCTTTCTTGTTAGTTTTATTATTGTTCTTGTATTACACTTACATTTCTATGTTGCATATTTTTAGAAATTGTTTTATGTTTTGGATTCTATTTGCTTAACTTTATATGCGTTTGACTTCTAGTTAAATTAACTTTTAGGTAAACGGTGATTAATTAAGTTTAGGTGAGTTAAAGGCTAAAATTTTTTTAATTATTTGTTTTCAAGTTTTTGTTTAAATAAAACAATCAAAATCTATACATTTAAGTTGTTTAAATTTTAAGAAAACTTTAAAAACTTATTAGTTTGAAAAAGATTATGTAATTTTTTAAGGTTTTTCTTAAAATTTTTTTTTTGATTTTAGTTTGTTTACTGAAAAAAAGGTATATTATATACACAATAACATCAATCCTTTAAAATACTCTATTTTTACACTTAACAGCTAAATTTATTTATTTATATTAACATATCTTGTTTTATTTACATCTTTTATTGCTAAACATATTTAAGAAATAAAGACTTGAAAAGTTATATTTATATGTTATAAAATAATGAAACAGCTTTTATGTTAGTTTTTAAACTCTAACATTTTATACGAGTTTTAAGCGCCTTAAAAAAATTTATACAAAGACTACTATGTTTTCTTTATCAATTATTACTCTTAATCCTTTTTGTTTTTTAACAAAGGTATTATCAGTCGACAATGTTTCACTGTTTAAAACAAAAAAAATACTTTAGAAAAAAAAACATTCTAATACATTAAGTATATTTGTTTGAAAACATTCAAAGTGCGTAGTACTAAACTAACAAAGATAGTTGTAATAAATTTTCAGACAAGACTTTTACAAATAATAAAGTTATTTTTAAGATAAAAATAAACGGTAAACGGTGAGTTATTGTTTTAATACATATCTTAAATTTTTTTTTATTAAATTGTTTAATTTAAGACAGATAAAATAGTGAAATATCCAAATTTACAATTATAATTTTAGTTATATAGACTCTCTTGCATCAAAATAAATCTAAGTATTGTACAACACCAAGAAAAACTAATTACGATGACATTAAACCGTCATTAGCGAAAGCAAACCAGTGTAGCACTGTATACAAACATGTTTATATATAACTTAGGAGTAGAAAGCTTTTAAAGTCGGCGGGCCAGATTTACAACAACAAATCTTTTGTGGCCCGGACTTATTAAAAGAAAAAAATTAGCGGACTGCATAAATTTGAAATTTCTAAAACAAAAGTTAAACAAACTCTTATAAATTAAAACTACAATGAAGTTATCAATAATGAAGTACTAAAATTCAAATTAAATTACGTTTTATATTAGTTGATTTTTAAAAAGCTCTTGTTTTTATGTTGTACTCAAGCTAAAAGAAACGTTGCGAGCTAGAGATTTTTCTTGGCGGGCCGGACCCGTCCTGAGAGTCTTACGTTACCCATTCTAGTCTAAATAATTCTATAGTTTGTTTTAAAAATGTTACAATTATAAAATATTTTTAAAAGTTGGGCAGTATTTTGAAAATTATTAAACTACAAAAATAGCAGGATAAAAATAATTGTAAGCTAAATAACTTTTTTTATTTGATAATTTTTGTATATATTTTTATTGTTTAACAGTTTTAGTGTGAACAAAAAAAACATTTTTTTACTTTTTTTGTTTGTAAGTAAGTTAGTACTTTCCATAAAATTTATTTTTTGAGAAATGAAAGCATTAATTTTAGGTATCAATAAGGAAACTAGTTTAAGTTTGTTAAAATATACTTACAAAAAACAACAAAAGGGTTAGTTAACAAATTTGAGAATCATTACCTTCTGATGATTGGTCTTCATTGACCACTTTCTATACATTTGATAAAAATAGAAGCGCTAACTAAGATTAAAATTGTTATTTCACATGTTATATTTTACAAATGTAACTACTTTTAGATATAAGTTTAAAATAAGTGCTTTAAAATTAACGAGCGTTAACTTAGCTCAACTAGCATTTTTTGCATTTAAAAAAAATGTTAAAACTTTAGATCCAATTACTTTTCTTATCTTTAAAGTTAACTTAGGTTTTTTATTTTAGAAAAAGCTCCTTTACCTTTAATTAAAAAAACCATTGGGTTGGGCTTTGACCTTTTGAGTGGGGCTCTTTGAAAAAAATGTTTTTTTTTTTGATATTTTTACTCCAACCGTTGTTTTAGCCAGAAAAAATATTATTTTTATATTTTTAGTATTCTTACTTTGCTGTGTTTTCAATAGTGGGTGTTTTTTTTTCCAAATTTCTAATTTTTTAATGATATATACCGATTGTAAATTTCAAAGACCCTCAATTTTATAACGGTCACTGTAACAAAAAAATAAAAAGTATATTAAATTATGACTATTTTAAACGGTTTATATTTTGTTTTTATCTAAACTGTTTTTATGTAAGACATCACCCATGCACGTTTGACTAAGATTATCATTATTTGAACATGAAATTCTTCATAAAAGAAAAACTTGAAAAAAAAACACCCACCCTTTAAAACACAGGAAACTAAGAATTAAAAATAAAAAAATTTATTAATTAATCTTTATAAGTAGACGCACAGTTACCATAAATTTAACTTTTTTTCTTCTAAGTTTGGTTTTTAAAAATTTTAATAAATTTTGGTCATTTCAGCTATTTTATGCAAATGAGACCATATTTTAATTACATTTTAAGTTACCATTGTTTAATAATTATATTGAAAGTTTAGATATAGTTCGTTATCAAACAGCAATAGTTTTCAACTTTTGAGTCTTTTGCACTGTATTGTATTTTTCTTAAAAAGTAAAATTAACAAAAGTAATAAGTTATCATAACATATTAAGTTTTTAAGAATTTATACAGGTTTAATAATTACAATCTGATACTGTTCCTGGTGTTTTACCGGCACTTAACCAACAAAACAGATATTCTTGGTTAAAGTATATTGTTAAATTTTAATTCTACCGTGTTTTTAGTAATAAATACATTTTATTTTTAGTTATTCTTGCAAAAAATGAATACAAACTGTTCAAAAGAAGTTTGCAATTTCACGGTAAAGTTTACTTTTCACGATATAAAAATGTCGACGTATGAGGCCAAAAAGATATGCGCTAGAAATGGTTAAATCTTGAAACCTATCACAAGCAAGCAAGACTTCGACGATATCATCAAGGTTACGAAGATGGGAAACCACCAAAATTGTCCCCTCCACCACGGAGACCACCGTTGTATAATTGGTTTAGACATTACCGATTGCGGTAGGGGAAAACAACAAAGGAATTTTACGAACGGTGTCGTTTGGGATGAGGAAGACCATGGAAAGCTCTACGCTGATCGTTGGAACGTCAAAAGGTCCAACTGTCCCTACGCGGAACTCGCCACGTGGGCAAAAGAACCTTGGCTCGAAATCTGGACTCGTAGTCGTTACCAAAAACCCTACTGGTTTTTGTGCTTGAAACCTTAAAATGCCTCAGTAGGTGACACTCGGTGCGATTCTTGCAGTTTCAAGCCGCAAGCCATCTAATCCAACAATGAGCCTAATTTCGCTTCAGCTGCCATCTTTAGCTTTTGTGGGGTCGCTTCTGCGTTTTTTGCTTTGTAGCGGTGAAATACTACAAGAAATATCGCTCAATCAAAGAAAACCAAAGTCAGATGAAAGTCAACCTTCAAAAAAAGGTTGTTTTTAAGCTGGTAGTATAATATAGTTTCATTCCTGCTTCTAATCGAAACAAAGTAGTTTTATAACGTTTTAGAAGCGCGTTAAAATGCATAACGTTTTTATAGATTTTCTAAAAACACCATTTTGGCTAAGCAGACGTTTTTATGGACCTACTTTTTTACAATGTTAATAAATTCAACATCAAAAAGAGTTTGTTAATTTTAATTTTGCAATTAAATGATTATAAACTAAATTGTTAAATTAGTTTTCAAAGCTTAAATTCAATATTGGATTTATTTATATTTATAAGTTTACTTTGTAAAACTAAATCATTTTTTTGCATACTGTTACAACTTTATGTTAATACGTATTGTTTATTGAACGATAAAAAAGCACTTAAACAGTTTGGTCTAAGGACGTGGTGTAGGAAAAAGTTTTACGGTTATCGAGTCATACATCACGGATACAGATTAATGTCATACTTGATCCAAACTGTATAAAAAATACCCTAATTTGTTTTACAATCTTATAAAATTAGAAAACATGACTGATAATAACTGTGACTTAGAATAACTGTGTTGGTTATAAAAAAAACTAAAGGACTTATGGATTATATGTATTATCCAAATGGTTTCTAGTCAAATTATTTAATAAAAACCTTTTAAGTGAATTGGTTCAGTAAGATTAGTCAAAAACATAAAAAACTTGTTATTAATAAAAAAAATTACAGTAGACTACTTAAGAATTTTTAACAACAATAACGAAAATAAAAAAGTAATAAATATAGTAGTCTTCATTTTGCGTTTTTTACTCTAAAAGCGTTGTGTTCAAAGTGAAAATTGGTGTTTTAAAAGTTTAACCCAGAAGTTTATATTCAACAAAAACATCGGCGAAAGTCTGCAGCGCAGAAGCCTGGACTTTCGTTTGCCGTGAGACAAACTCAAGAAGTTTATATTACTAACTTAGTGACAATAAAAAAAAATTACTAATTTAACTAAATTAAATGAAAAGCAAAACGTTTTAAAGTACTCATAAAGTTACAACTGTAAAATCAAATACGTAGATAAAAAACCGCAGTTTACACATAAAATTCTCTTTATTAAATTTAGGTATATAATAAAATTTCACATTAAAGCTAACACATTAATAATTTGACCAGCGTAATTTACTTTAGCAAACTTACATTTATATCTGAAATATAAACAATGAACTTCACCGCACGATCAACAACAACAGCATCCGAGACAATCCTACGACCGGTTTCGTCCTTATTAGGACTCATCAGGCAGGAATAGTCGCGAGAAACCGCTGTTGTGATCTAATCAAGCGGGCTTAAGTACGAAGTAATGAAACGACCGTTTGTGGGTAAAGTCCAAAAAATTGACGCAGGCAAATCTTCACAGCCCAACGTCTTAGACATTGTCAGCTTAATGTGAGATTTTACTCTCCACGCTCGTTTTATCAGTTTTAGCCAGTATTTAATTCGAGCTGATAAAACTAATAAATTCTAAAACTAATAAATTTTTGCTTGGCAAACAAATACAATCTTTTGAGATACCATGTTTTACAATGTTTAAAAAATAAAAACGTAAAGTTTCACAATAATGGTCAATGGATTTGTGTGGAGAAAGACCTATCAGTCATTGAGCTACAATCATAAAGAGGAATCTTAAAAATAATATTATAAAGTTTTATAAAGGTTTAAAGAAAATTCTCTGTAAATATTTAAAACAAAATTCAGTTTAAACTATTCAAAATTTAATCTATTTAGATTATTAGATAAAATAAGCTTATAAAAAGTTAATTTAGAGTTTTCCAAATTCATTATAGTTAAATTTTTTAACGGTTTTTTTAAAAACCTAGGCTAGATCTGGTATTTCTGAAGTTCTTTTGCAAAACTCTTGCTAGTTTAATATATTCTCTTAAACTTGAGTTTAGTTTTAACAACTTTAATTTTTATTTTTGCTTAAAAAATGTGTATCTTATTCTAGCTGTTTAGTCCTTTTATTTTGATAATGGTATTTGTAGAGACAGTCACCTCTCACGAATCTACGCATATTGTGTCCATAGCAAAAGTGCATAAGTAAACGAGAGGTAGCAAACATACCTACTGTATTGGCTGTTTTCTTATAATGCATTTGATTAAATACAGTTTGGAGATTTTCCTACTTTTTTGTTAACAAAAAATATAATATATTTAAGCTGTAAATATGTGAAAAGGTTTGTAATAAAATTTGTTTGACAAAGCTTTTTTTTTATAATTTTTTTTTGCCCTACTAAGATTAAACTTATCTTGCATGGCATATAGTTCTTTTATATTTATTTAATGTAATTGTCGCATTTTGCGACAAAATTTATTTTGAGCTGTTTCTTTATATAATTATTCGTTGAGTTGTGAACTTTATTTATTGTTGGTCCTGGACAAGACGTTAAAAGGTATCCGTAGTGTGCGACTCGATAACCAAAAGGTTTTTTTGTGCACCAGGTCCTAGAAGCAAATATTTTGAGCGTAATTTGTTTCGTTCAATAAACTGCATAGATATTTACTTATTTAGTCAGATACTTTGTCAGTGGTGTTTCTTTCAGAACTTTAATTAAAACTGTTCTTAACTATTAAAACTATAGTACACCGAGGCGCTGTAAAGTGTTTACCCAGCCGTCAAGGAACAATAATTTTACAAACCCTAAACAAATATAAAAAAAAGTTAGCATAAAAAAAAACATATATAAAACTAAAAACATTTTTTACTCAATATACATATGAAAACTTGAAAATGTTTTCAGTTTAATTAAACGCACTTGTTTCATTTCAATATCTTTGTTTTTGTTTCGAAAATCTAAAAAACGATTACTAAAATACTGTGTTTTAAATAAATTTCCATAATAACTTTTCCATAGTGTTTGCATAGTAACTAGTTCGTTAGAAAACCTTATTTAGTTTTATACGGCATTATCTTTTTATTTTTTGTGAAATTTTGTTTACTTGTTGTATGTCCAAAACGAAAATGGAAAAATACAACGGATACGAGCAGCCTAAGTACGAAACGATTAATCTCGACCCAACCAAAAAAAGTTACCAGCTGCGGCACTATTTCAAATGCAAGTGGGTAAACACGAGAGTAAGGTGCAAAAGGTTTGAGGATGGCCAGACGCATGCTTTTCAAAAACTTTTCAGCTACATACAAGTGAGTATGCATGAAAACGTTAGTAATTGGAAAATTTGTTAATTCATATGGGAAAAATAAATACCAACTCTAAGTACATTATTAGCTTAGCAACATCCTTAAAATTGGTTTAAATTATTTGTAATTCAATAAACTTACCTGAATATGCAAATTTGTTTTATGTAAACATTTTTTAAATTTTTTGTACGATTTTGTATGCTTTATAAAATTGTAAGATTTAAAACTATTTGAATAAAAAAGCTAATGACTGTTAGAATTTTTTTTTTATAATATCAATTTTTTTTTTCATCTTGAACATTCTTTACCACTTAGTTTTATTTTTAGAAACTAGAACCTTAATTTAAGTATAAGAATAGACAAAAGTTTAACAGTAACATGTTGTAAACATAAAAAGTCTAGGAAAATAATATTGTAAGCTTTAAATCAGGAACGTGGCTTAAAATATATAAGTATTTTGAATATAACATTGCATTCAATCAAACTTTTTTTACAATAATCTTTGCTTATAAAAACTAAAGTTAACTAAGAAAGTATCAAAAAGAAAAAGTATTAAACAGCTTCACTTTTAGTACTCAAAGTTTATACAGCTTTTTAACGCTAAAAGTTTTGAGCAATTCAAAATAAAAACTTACTTATAAACTTTAAGAATTTAAGAAACTATAAGGGGTTTTTTATGATAAGTTTGTGTAATGTATTTAATCTGATCAACATACGAATTAATTGAAAATTTTTTGTGCATATATGTATAAGCTTCAAATTTTATAATTTTAAGTAGATTATAAAATAAGTACAATATTTATTTTAATTGCATTAATATAATGACAAATTTGCATATAGCCATAATTGACATATAACATTTATTATACTTAGCTGTTATTTGTAGTAAACAACTTTTTTAAAAAACTCTTGCTTTCAAAGTTTAGTAGTTTTGTGAAAGACTTCCTAAATAATCTTACTAAAATGTTTGTTTCTTTACTTTTATACACATTTTTATAAAAATATTCCGTTATATATATCAATTCTTACGGTAGTTGTACATAAAAAAGGGCAACAACGAAACCAACCAGAAGATAAAAATGACGGTCCCGGTGGTTACCAGGGTGGACCATGTGGACGAGGAATCCCCCCGCGTGAATCTCGAAATGATCCAGTCCTTCTACCTGCCCCTGTCCGAACCGCCCAATCCTTCGAAGGGCAGCGAGGTCTATACCGAGGGCGCGTTCGACTGGTACGTCTACGTCAGGGAGTTCCCCGGCAAGGCGAGGTGGGAGGATTACGCGGGTCACGCGGACCAGCTGAAGCGGGAATTGGCGCGGGACGGGTTCGAGTTTGCGGAGGCGCCGATTTTTTACGCGGTCGCTTACGACGGTCCGCAGACACCAGAGGGCGGCAGGAGGAGGAACGAAGTTTGGGTCAAAGCGGCGAACTTGTAGCTGTTATGTTTTTTTAGCCACATTTTGAAATACTATGTTACAAGAAAACCTTCAGTGGTTTTTTCTATGTTGTATAAGATTAGTAGCTTTTCAAAAACATTTTAGCTACCTTAAAAAAAACGCTTTTGTTTAACAACTTTTTGTGATGTTAGAACTTTAGCCATTAGTTCAGTACTTGTTTTAAATAAAAAGTAAATGAAAAGCTTATTTTTTATCTAATAACTTCTTATGATTTTAAAAGTTATCTATTGAGAAATAGACATTCAGTTTTAGTTTCAGGTATCATTAATTATTTTAGTTTGACAAAATATATTCTTACAAAACAATAAAAGGATCATTTATCAATTTTCAGACTTATTATTTCCTTTAATAAAATTAGTAGCACTAACTAACATTGGAAATTGTTAACTCTCCACATTATCTTTTATAGTTATTATTACTTTGAAAACAATTAGAACTCAAACGCAAAAAGAAATGTTTAAAAGATTTTTTAGAAATAATAGCTTTCGATGATTTCGAATTGGTAATAAACTGCATAATTTTAAATATAAAGTTGCTGCACTAGAGGTATAATAATAACAAATTAAACAGTATTCTTTCTTTATTAGACTAACACATGTTTCTGTGTGTTAACGGGTTAACACACTTCATGGAGCTCTGTAAAAAAATAAGAACTGTAAGAAAAGAATAGAAGCTAATGTAGGTATATATGTGTGTATATTAAAAATAAATACAAATACTATAAATTATTGTAGATTAACTGTTATTTATAGTTACAATACATAATGTTAAATCCGACAGTTATAAAACTGTAAAACATTTGTAATTTGGGTATTGTAATTGCTTTTTTCAACGATTTATTTGAAAACTAGTTAGAATTTAGAGGTATTTTAAGGTACAGTTGCATTGCTGACCCTATAAAACCATATTTTGGTACTGTGACGTTATTTCACTTGCTCGTTTATCTTCATCATAAATCGAAAAACCATTGCATTATTTTTTTTTATTTTTAATTTTTGCATTAGAAATATACTAGTCTAAGTTAATAAAAAAAACTTTTTAGTATTTAATAACTACATCTAAAGTATCTTTTAGACTTATTTCATACTTAAAGCGTTATAAAAGTGTTTCATTAACAGTAAAAACTGCATAACTTTAGAAGTAGATGATTCTTTTATTTTTTTTGAATTCTCGGTTCATAAGAATAAAGTGCTTTCAAGTATTAATTTTTACATGGAAATAAAAGTATTTCTGTTTCCAGTTGCTGGTCCTTAGCAACACCACACGCTCATTTTCTGCTGCGTCAGACATGAATGATGTGGCAGAATTTAATAAAAAGTTTAATACTTAAAATTGAAAATATTTACTGGTAACATGCTTGAATATTTTTTATGTATTAACTAAAAAACACTTATTTGCCTTAATAAACCAACACAGTTCATCATGTGATCTTTTGATTGATGAAAAATAATTTTCAATTTGAGTAAGTGTGTTGAATTTTAGTATATATTTACTTATAAGCATTAAGTGCTCTATGCTCTACATTTATAAGAAAAAGTTATTATAATCCTTCAACATTAAAAGTTCATTTAATTTTTCTATTTGTGAATTTATTATCAGAAATAAATAAACTACATAATTAATTTTTCAACAGATAGTACTGACTAATTTTGTAACAGAAATTAAGATATTTTGGTTTTAAATAACGATTTTCGTCTGAAAATACTACCAGTAACTTTAATATGTTTTATACAAATTCACTTAAAACTGTATGTTAAATATATTGTTAAAAAGTCAATGTTAAAAAGCAAAAATATCAGTCAATAAGCCAAGATTTTTGTTTTTCAGGCGTTAATGCAGTATTTTTAACGATTTACAAAATTATAAATATAAAAATAATTTTTTTTCACAGGTATTAAAAGTTACAATTCTTTTCTTTCAAAAAATACTTCTATTACTTTTTACTCTAAAAACACTAGACATTGTTAAGATCTATAAAAAGTAAGGCTTTTAAAATTAAGTATAATATCAAAAAACTACTGATGAATACTTTGGGGAAAATAAACATTTTTCTGAGCTCATGTTAATTTTGTTTATTAATTATTTAAGGTATATGCCTCTGCATTAGATGTTCACTAAACTTAGGAGAAATACCGTTTCAAAGACTAGACAACACTAGTCTATACTCATTTTTCGTTTTATTTTTTACTGAAAGCAAATACTTAAAAGAAACAACTTTATCTATGAATTAAGGACGTACAAAACAACATAAATTTTCAAGTAAATAAATTATAACGTGTAACAAAAGTTTTTAATACGTAGTTAAACTTTTATATCTCTAAACTGTTTCTGTTTAAAATAAACTTAAATCATAATAAATTCTATATTAAAAAGAAAAACTAAAATGTTATTTCTTAGATTAGTGAAGAACTAGCCGTAAGGCTAAAAAATTTTAAACAGGCATTTCAAAATCAATAAAAATCATGTTCTTGAACAAAACTGAGTATATAAAATAGAAATTATTGAAACAAAACATCATTCTTGATCTATAAAGAGTTCTGCCCTGAGATTTTTTAAAAATATTCAAACTATCCTGAGATTTTTATAAAAAAAATCAGAATTGTTGGAGTTATCTTTTTAAAAAAATAAAGTCTAAATATCTTGAGTTACCCTGGAATTTTCTAGAATTTACAAATATTCTGAGTTTTCCAGAGTGTGTGGCAACTGTTAATTGAAGATAATAACAAATAAATTGAATATGACTAAGACAATGCACTTTTGTTCCTATGATTACATCTTAAAAAAGCTGCGGTAGTTCCGCTATACAACTACGTTCTTATTTTTAGCAGTTTTTTGTGCGTTTAGCTCTAAATTTTACTTTTTTATTATGTTATAGACATTTTAATAGAAGTGTATCAAATAATATTTCGATATTTATAACTACTTAGGATTTTTCAATTTTGTGCATTAAAAGCTGTCTATATTTATTAGATACTGCAAACCATTTTTATTATAATCTTTTTTTATGATGGTAGTTAATTTAGCTTCAATTCTAAGAAAGTTAAATCAATTTTATTTGATACATAACTATATTAATAAAAACAAAATACTAAAGAGTACAACAGATTAAGAAAAAATATAAAATACAATAATTTAAGTTATTTATTAATCAAAGTTTATATTTAAGTTTTTAAATTTAATTATTTTATTTTTATTTTTTTAAATTTAAATTATATTAAGTTAGCTTGCAAGTTTTAATTATTCGTAGAACAAAAAACTTTCAAGCCTATACGAATAAAACTAAAAATTTAATTTTAGTTCATCTTAAATGAAAAAAAGCATGTATTTAATATCACAGAGATAACAAATAAAATCAAGCAACTATTATCTTGCATAAGTTGTTAAAAATTTCTAAAACAAGTTTTAAGATCATTAACATATACAAAATAATTGGTTTTATAAAAAAACATGTAATTAAGAAAAAAAAGGTTTAAATTTTTAACTAAGAAGCGACACATCATAATTACAAAAATAAAATTTCAAATCTAATATGTTATAAATCCATACTTTCAAGTTAAAATATTTTTCTAGAATTATTTAATATTTAAAGGTAAAGCTTCATAACAACTAAAACATTTTTGTGACAAAATCTTAAGTGGTATTTAAAAATTTAAAACGAAACTTCAACCAGTTACAAAAACACATTTACACAAACAAATAGTCTCTAAACATTTTTCTAAACGGGAATTAACTAATAGAATGTTGTTTGTGCTGGAACGCAAAATCAGTCTTCTTCTTCTTCCGAGGAGCTTTCTTCTGATTCGTCGTACTCTTTCACGTGATTGGGATTGGCGGGAATGTCGTCGTCCGAATCTTCCTCCGACTCAAAATTGCAGTCTCCCTCCGACAGAAGGTCTCTCTCACACTTTGCCACTTTCTGCTCACCCGCGTGGTAGTAGCTGTCCTTCTCTATTCCGATCTTGTACTTTTGTTTTATGAGCTCTTTGAACTCTTCTGGCCTGCGAAAATTTGTTTTGTTGTTTGTAAACTTGCAGAGCTAAAAACAAGGAAGTTGCTCGCTTTTATTTAACATAACTTTTACTACTCTGTCCTTAAACAAAAAATTCTAAATTTAAGTTAAAATTTGTAAAACATCAAAACAGTTAGAAACATTTTACCAAAAAAACTAATTTAGTTTGAGCTTACCAACCGTGATTATAAAAATTTTCTAAATAAATATTTCAAATACTGTACTGCACCATTTGTTGTAGATCTATTGAAAAATACTCCACACTTAACAACAAAGTACAGGTGTTAGATATAGGAAAATATCAGGCTTAAAATCATTAATGTTTTATATATAACGACCATATCATAACTAACCAAACGCCTGCGCTGACAAACTCTTTAATCTGATCAGCCCACAAAATTCGAACTATTTCTCCTTTTACTTTTTTACCTTCGAGTATGGGCTCAGTGAGTACAAAATCACCTGTAACAAACAGGTAAATCTGGTAACAATCAGAAATAAAACAGTAGTTTAAAAAAAACACTTTATGAAATATTAAATACTTCTACAACATATTTCTTAATATATCTTAACTACAACAGTTGCTATACCTTATTTGTTTTATAATTTTATTGATTCAAAAACTAGTAATAATATTTTAATATTCTAGTAAGTTTGATGTAATAGCTATAGATAAAATATTTCTATTAAAACAATATATCATAATCTGATGAAACTGTGCACACATAGAACAAAAAATATACTTAGTTAGTGAAAATTATTATATTTGTTTTAGGCTGAATAAAACATCTAAGAAGAAATTAATATTAAAGATAAAAATAATTTTATCTATTGGAAACTATTAATATTTAAGTTTTTTATTTCTTATTGAAGATTATAAACATGAATATATTAGTCCATTTACGTTATAATTGATCTACAGTAAAACTAAACATAAATAAAATGAAAACAATCCTTATAAAATATTTCCAAAATAAAAAAACAGTATTGTATAGTCAAAATCTTTTTGCTCACATAAAACAGCTTTCCTTAACAAAATACAACAAACGGCTTCTAATTTAATCAAATCAAAAACATTATTACAGTACTAAATTTTACTAATTTTAAATCTATTTATATTATAACTGCTCGCACAAGTTGGATCGTTAACTAAGTGTTCTGCAATAGATGAACGTTTAGATGCGTTTAAAACCTACAGAAATACATCCCAACTGTAAGGTGATATTTACAATACCTATAACTTTTTTATTTGATAGCTTACAGTCCTTAAAATTTGTACAAACATGATATAAAGCTTTACCTCTCTACTTTATAATCAAGTAAATGGATTAATAATGTTATGCTTACAGGGTTGCCACTCATTTTTTCAATTTTTTTTTCAGGTTTTCCAAATTTCTTCCAGGTTTTTAAAAGTACACATTTTTGGGTCTATTTTTAGTTTTAAGTTAATTTCTATTAAAGAAACAGTGTTAAATAGAATAAAAGCACTGAAAAGATACTGTAAAGTTACTTTAAATGTGTTTTTTAATAAAAAATTTTTGATGATAAAAAAAAATCTTAATTACATGATAGATTTTTTGTGTCACATCAAAATTTTACAACTGAAAATGTTAAAGTTATTTTAATTCCAGGTTTTTCCAGGTTTTTTGATCAAATTTCCAGGTTTTTCCAGGTTTTTTTCAAAATTTGTAAAATTCCAGGTTTTTTCAGGTTATTTTAACATAAATTGTCAAATTATAGGTTTTTCCAGGTTTCCAGGTAAAGTGCCAACCCTGTACTTAGTACAAAAATTACTTAATTTGCACCTCAAATAAGGAACCTACTGTACTTTCCATCTTTAAAAGGCTATATCTCAAAAATTGTTTTGGTTATTAAAAGTCAGTAAAAAGCAACTTGTAGCTCAGTTAAAAGTCAAAATAAAATCAAGTTGTGAAAATAAGTAATTTATATATAAAATTAAATTTTTAATATATTTGATAAATACATGACATTTTATAATTAACATATAAAAAATAACAACATCACAGAGATTTTTAGTAAAATAGTCTACTTTCATCTTTTTAATCTGTGCGTTAAAATAAGACTCCTGAACTATCTAACTCTGATCGCTAATATCTAGAAAGTTATTTTAAATTTAAAAGAATAGTAAAAAACAACTGGTAGCTTCATTATTAGAGTAAAAATTAAGTCTAATTTACAAAAACAAACTTTCTTTTCTTTACCCTTTAACTGATTTAATCCACCCAATTTTTAAGAATATTTATCAACTAAATCAGTTATTATTATTTCAACTGCAAACAAATTTTTCTAAAAGCTGGTATAGACCATGCTGTACATTTAAAACATTGTACTTTTTAAACTTTATCAAAACAATTATAATTTATAACCCATAAAACAATATTATACAAAACATTTTGAAAACTCCTTTTTTTGTTTTTAACCATAAAATTTCATGTGCTTTAACAGATATCATAAGGAAAGTTAATTTATTTTAACTATAGTCATCTGAATTAAATTATCTTAATTACCTCTTTTAATGAAACAAGTGTCCCAGAACTTTTTCAGAAGACTTGCTAAAAAAATTTTACCACTTGCTGTTTCCACTTCATGCAAATGGTTTCCTGCATTTCTGCAAATCTGCAAAACAAATGTTCATAATTTAAAGTTTATGTCAGAAATTTGAAGCTTTTATATTTTTTATATACAACTGATACATTTTGTTACCTATTCAGCAAAGAAAAATTTAAACATTCTATAGTACAGTTTTTAATAAGTTGATTCAATAAACAAACTTTTAATGTTTTAAAATAACTAAATTAGTAATTTTTTGAATTGTTTTATTTATTTAAATTATATTAATATTATACTTATAACTTTACCTCAATACCTCCTTTTTAGTTTTTCAAATATTTTAAAAACATACTAATTTCAAACTATGTAATGTTAACTTTATTAAAGAACGTTAAATTTTGTATGTTTATCAAAGCGTTAACACCATAAAATAAACAAAAACAAGATAAGTGCATACAAACTGATCACAGATAACAAATGAGTGACAAATCTATTAAGAATAAAGTATTAACGAAAACAAAACAAAAAAGTTTATTTATTCATAAGATTAATCTAATGATCAAATGCTTTAGCTGATAGCAAATTTTATTTACTTTGATAATTAAGTTGTTTTAAAACTTTAATAAATTAAAATATTTCAAAACACTTATATTTTAAATATATATTTTAAAAGTGGTAGTTGCAAGGTATAAAATGTAGCTGATACTTAAGCTTTAAGATAAACAAAAGTTATAGGGCAGAACTACATTTCCAAAAATATTAACAATATTAGAAAAAAAAGGTAGATAACATTTACATAAAATTAGCTAGAGTCTAAATGAAAAGAAGTCAGCTTGAGTTAAACCAAATATCTTTAAACATTTTAGAGTTATTTTTTTTTAAGTTTAGTATTAGCATAATACTATATTATTTACAGGGTTGTTACTCTTTCAATCACAGAAGCCATACTGAGTGACTAAATATGAGCTAGTGTTTTAAAAAAGCTAAAAAAGTTAGTACTATTGCTGATCAAGATAAAGTTTTTTAAAAATAAAATAGTAAAAAAAGACCTTGTTATCATGAAAAAAATACCTAAATATCAAGAAAAATAATTGATTTTGAAGTCTTTACAACTATCCTAAGATCTAATTAAAAATCTTATTTAGTCTATGTTTTGAAAAAAAAAAAAATCTTGAAACAAGCCTGAGTTAATCTGAGTTTTTAAAACATTTTAAAATGCTTTAATTCTAGCATGAGTGTGTTCTAACCCTGTTAGCTTGACTTTTATTAGTATCTAAAGTCTAAGCACCTTAAGTAAGAGGCAATGGTGGGAAGATAAGGAAAAAATAACTGAAGCTCTTTTTTATAACATTTAATATTAAATATTTTTAAGGTTTAAAACACAAAAACAGATATATAAGAAAATCAAGGACTAGGAGTTCAAACATAACAAAAATAATACAGTCAGAGCTTTGTGAAAAAAAATCTACATATAAAACAGGGATCGGCAAACTGTAGCCCGCGGGCCAAATGCAGCCCTCAAAGCCAAAATTTGCGGCCCGCAAGGTACTTTTTAATTAAAAACAAGTTTTAAAAAACATAAAAAAAAAGATTTTGTAATA
Source organism: Thalia democratica (assembly GCF_965202585.1). Classification (NCBI taxonomy): domain Eukaryota; kingdom Metazoa; phylum Chordata; class Thaliacea; order Salpida; family Salpidae; genus Thalia; species Thalia democratica. The sequence continues at coordinate 18,936,319 of NC_139173.1, read as the reverse complement.
AAAACTTATAATATAGATCTTAATTTAATAGTTACTCTTAACTAGTGAAATTTTACTGCTTATTATTTTGATATTTTGGTTTAGAATTGTATTTTTCTGCTAATTACTATGATTATTTTTAAGTAATTGTAGCCCTCAAAAACTTTTTTGTAAAAAGTGCGGCCTGCAAGCAATATTTTGTGGAAAAATTGACCCTTGAGTTGCAAAAGGCTGCCAATCCCTGATAGAAAACTTAAAAAAGAAAAAAAAAACTATTATAACATATATAAGTTACTTGATTCTTGTATGATGATAACTAACTGTTTTAGCTTTAGAACTAACAAAATTTTGAAAAACTAAAATTGTTAAAATAGAATAAGAAATATGTTTAAAAACCAATAAATATTCTTTATAAATAGTTTTATCAGATTTTTATGAGTTTAATTTCTGTTTTAAATGTAAACAAACTTATAATTTTTCATTAGTTCATAATTCCATTTCTGGTATAATTCAAACTTTCAATTAAATTTTAAATGTTAAAAATGTAAAAAACTAAAATAACTTTTGTAATGAAAAATACAATTAATGATTTGCAAATAACCAAAATTAAACATACCCTCACTATAGTTTGATTATTTTCAGGTAAGCTGAAATCATTCTCCACTTCAGCCCTGACATACTTTTTCTTTGTAGCACTACTCATTTTTGAATTTCTTCTTTATAAATACCAAAGTACTATATATTTAAAAACTTACTCAAATGTCTAAAAATACATTAAGGGGTTTACAATCTATCATACTAACATATTAATTTACTTAAATACTGTGCATTGTAATCTTGCTTTTTTACAGCCTCATATTTTTATTTAGAAGATTTTACCATTTCAAGTTTTTATTCTAAATGTTCACTATAAAGTGATTTTTACTTCAACATTTTATAAACCAAAGTAGTAAAAATATATTTAAAAAATTTCTAAAAACTTGTTATTCTTATCAAAAATGAATGTTGTTTCATTTCAAAATCTACTTAAAAACTAAAACAATCATATTTGAAATATTGAACAAAATTTGAAATTTCTTCTAGGCTTTCTGTTTTTTTTTGGTTTTTGAAAGTATAAGGTTTCTTGTCCTTTTTAATTATAAAATTAAGATTAACAGGGTTGCCAAATATTTTTAGCAATTTTTTTTAGGTTTTCAAAATTTCCTCCAGGTTTTTAAAAATACACATTATTGGGTCTATTTTAGTTTGAAGTTAAGTTTAAGATAAAATACTGTTTTCAATAGTATAAAACATTATTAATATACTGCAAAGCTACTTTAAATGTGTTTATTTGTTTTTTTTTTTTGAAGATGATGGCAATTTTTTTTTAATCTATATGATAAAATTTTTGTGTCAAATCAAAGTTTTTCTACTTAACATGTAAAAAATATTTTAAATTCCAGGTTTTTTTAAGCTATATTGTCAAATTCTAGGTTTTTTGGCAACCCTGGATTAAGATAGTAACTGTTTTAAATTCTACAAAAATATTTAAAAAAATTACTGTAGTGTTACCTTAAATGTGTTTTATAATCATTATTTAAGTTTTATAATAGTTGTAAATAATTAAAAAAAAATTGTGTTAAATCAATATTTTGTATCTATTAGATTCTATCAGGGTTGCCACTCTTAAAGTAAAAATTGTTTTAAGTGACCAAAAACTGTCAAGAGTCACAAAAAGTTTATTTTTTAGGTCTTAAAAAAATTTAAATTTTCAAAATTAATAAAAATTAAGTTCTACAGCAAAGTTCATTATAAAATTATAAAAATTTGAACTAAATCAACAAAATCTCATTCAAAATTTATAAAAAATTCTGTCCTTTTTGACCTGAGATTATTTAAAAACCCTAAAACAATTCTGAGCTTTTCATTAGAAAAAAAGCTATCCTGAATCAACATGAGTTTAAAAATAAAGTTCAAAATATCCTGAGTGTCCTTAATGTTTGGCAAACATGTTTATTTTGAAATTCATTATTTGAAATAAAAAATTGTTTAAGTTTAGGTCTATTTTCTAACTTTATATTCCAGGTTTTTTTCAGGATTCTAGTTTAAATGGTTTTACCACACTGTATTAAATTTATGTAATGCAATAGACATTAATAGTTAAAGTGAATTTATGTTTTTTTAAACACAATAAGTAAAAACATAAAATTAATCAAATATCTTTCCTAATATAAAAATGTTTTTGTTGTATACTTTAGGACTACCATTATAATTATAAGTTGTATGTAACTAAAACATTACCTGGTGTGAAACAATAATTTTGATTGAAAAGGTAACTTTTATTTAACTTTTGCTTAGTTATAAGTTAAAAATAAAACAGGCAGGTAAAATTACATATGATGTGACACATCAACTTTTGTCAAGAAAAATATAATTGTTGCTAAGAGTAGAGTTTGAGACTGATGCTTTTTACTTTAGAAAAAACATTTTAGGTCTGTATAAAAACTAGCTAATAAGCTTTCAAAACATGAAAATTAATATTCCAAATACAAATAACTTGTACTTAAAAATATTCCTCATTATTCAAGCTTATCATAAAACTACGTGCAGCACAATAAAAAAAATTAAATTTTCCATTGAAAATTCAATAAGTTAACTTTGTTTTAAATATTTTTGTAATGAGACAAATTCTAATATACTGCTTATAAAATTACCTCACACATTTCAAAACTCACTATTCAGTTCAATAGTTTCTATATGTAAAACTAGAGGTAAAACAGAATTACTAAACAACATTTATATAAGCTCAGTCGGAACTATCTCAAACTAACTTTTTTCAAAGTCAAAACTCACAAAATAAAAAACTTAAAAGAATTTTTTGAACAAAACTTCTAGTATTTTAATTAATGTCTTTTTTTTTGTTATGAACTAAGTTTACTTAAACTAACTACATATATATGTTTGTTTAGTTTTGTTTTTCTTTTAATTGGTAATGGGTAAAGTGTTTCTTTATATTTTTTTTTGTACATATTTTTGCAAAATCAAAATTGTTTCACTCATTAAGCTTAGCTTTTTTTTTGATAGTTTGCAAATGGTATGGATGCACTACTATTTTAATTAAGACAATTCAAGTTCTGAAATTTAAAATATTTAAAGTACGGCTTAAGTAACGTTTTTTTTTTAAGATTAATCTAGAGACAGAGAGTATTAATGTTTATATTAAATTATTAGATTTAATGTTATGACAATAAGTTTTATTTGACAATATTTTTAGTGGTAATACTGACATAAAAAAAAATTAAAGATTGTGTTTTTTATTATAAAATTAACAAACTTACTATCAACAAGCCTTTAAACCTTTTCTTAAAAGCCGACTTATAGCGTAGATTAAACTTATAGTCTTTCCAACTTAAATCACCTCCAAAAAAAACGGTATCCTCTTTGGAAAAAGTTTCTTTTAATTAGAAACGATTATAACATTCATTTAGAAACGCAAAAAGAAATTAACGTTTGTAAAACATATATATATATATATATGTACAAGGTTAGCAAAATAACCATAAACTTAGTTTTCATTTATAATAAACATAACTAAAGTATTTGTTAAAACAGTACCAGTAAATATCTTTATTAGAATTTAGCAGGGGCGTGTTTTAACTGGTTTCCTGTTTCCTGTGAAACCCCTGAAAAAAAAAAAAGATTCTTAGAATATCACTAAAAACGTTATTTATTGACTTTGTTTTGGGTATTTGATAAACTTTGAATAATGAATGTTGAATTTATAACACTGAAAGATTAAAAATTTTCCTTAACAAAAAATGCTCCTTATTGCCAGCTGAAATTGTTTTATTTTTAACTTTAATTGTGAGGTCATTAGGTAAAAGTCTAAAAGTAGCATTTTTTTTCTAGGAAACTTCTTACTAAAATGCTCTTAGTTTCCATTATAAATTGTTACTTAGTGTAAACAACTTTTGATTAAGTATTGTTTTTAACTAGTAAGTTCAATTTTACTTAAAAAATGTCCAATATAATCATTAAAGTTTTATTTTACTTAGTTTATTGTATATAATAACGTTTTGTAAAGCTTTTGTGGTATGTTGTTATATAATAATATTGTGTTTGTACTTAAATATTTATATTTTTGTTTATTTGTCAAACAACTGGGTTTAAACCTTGAAAAGTTCAATTCGGAGAGTTTCCAAAATCATCTTTAGACAACTACACCACCTGGCAATTTATTATTTTTTTATTTAATGGTATTTTGATATTTTTATTAAAGTTGTTTTATTTTTGTATATCAATGTATTTAACGCAATAATTTACGCCAACTTATAGCGCAAGTTATACTTATAGTCTTTCCAACTTGAGTCACCTCAAAAAGAACGGTATCCTACTTTGGAAAACCTCTTTTTTAGCAATTAAAAACGATTATAAAATGCATTTAAAAACGCAAAAAAAAATTAACATTTGTAAACCATACATATGTACAACGTTGGCAAAACATCCATAAACTTATTTTGTTTTAAAATAAATATAACTAAAGTAGCTGTTAAAACAGTACCAGTAACCATCTTTATTAGACCTTAGTAAAATTCAAAAAAAAAGTATTTTATATAACTAAGAAATATTCGAGCATATTTGCGGGCTATAAAACTTAAAACTCAGTCGTGACCATAATAGTCACTCATATTAATTAAGTAAGCAAAAAATAAAATCTTTTTACTTTTGTTTTTAACTTTAACTGTTAAAATTTTACTTTTTTTGGTTAATTTTTAATATGCTTGGGTAAAGTGGATTAGGGATTAGGGTATAAAAAAAACTTGAAAATATATTTCTGACTCAGCAAATATGCAAATCAGACTAAGCTTTAGGCTTACTTAGCTCTTTGCGCGGGAGCGAAGTAATATTATACTTTTTTTAAGAGATGAGCTACAATTCGAAAAGGTTTTAGTTTTAATCTATTTTAGTGTATATCATTTCAATTTACACAGTAGTTCTGTTTAAAACCGCGATATAATAATTTTGAATCAAAAACTTATTTTAATTTTGGTTAATTTTAACATTAAATTTATCATGACAGTTTTGTTTAGACATGTAGTATTTTATATTTTAAATATCTGACTGCTTCTATGCTTTACAGAAAATTTTAAGTTTCAAAAGTATTTAAAACATCTGGTATATTTAAAGTATTTTTTATTAGAAAACATATTTGTTATACTTATTTCAACTACAAATGTAGAAAATTATAAGAGTAGCTCAAAGGTTGAATAACGTTATCTTATACTTAAAACGTTATAGCTTTTTTTATAACTATTCTCTTTGTAAATCAATAAATTTATTAACATTTTTATCATGTAATGCTTAGCTTATAAACAAAATTTTGTATTATAAAATATTAAACTAACTCACCATAAAATTGATATACTACTGTTTAAAAGTGAAAAACTTATACATAATAACTTTATTATAAAATATGTTTAATTATAGTTCATTTCACATCCAAATATTTAACGATTTATTATGAAATCTAGTTAATTACCTAAATCTAACGAAAACTATTTAAATCCAATTGCAATTTTCAATGACCGAAGCTCAAATCTGCGATCTGAGGTAATTTCAGGCAAGCAAAACTTGCCGAATATCTTGTAGCTTCAAACTGCTCTTCAGACCACTCATCTTTATCGACATCGTACAAAGCTGCCGTTTCTGAATTCCTCCCAAAAACGACAACTCTGCCGCCCATCGAAACTGCTGCAACTGCCTTGCAAAGATCAAACCTGAAAGGTTCCGGTGTTTCTTTCAAGGACGAAAAAATCCCAGAGCGAGCGTCGTAAACTTCACAACTGTTCAAGTAGTTGTTGACGTCACTCCCAAGCCCCCCTACCGCAACCATCTTGTTTTTCACGCAAACCAAACTGTGGTGAGATCTGGGCTCCATCATGCTCGGCATGTAAGACCACGAATTGGAAGAATGGTCGTAAACCTCAACGGTGTTTGAAACGTCTCGAGCGTTGCGTCCGCCGCAAACGACCACGTTACCGCAAAAAACCGTGCACGCCGGCCTCAGTCTTTCCATTTTCATATTTTGAATTTTTCTCCACTCGTAGTCGCTAGCGTCCAACACCGAGCAAGAAGGGGTGATGACTTTTCTACGGTACCCTCCTATGATAAATATTTTGTTCATGAAAACGCACAAGCGGAAGGACAAGCAACCGATGTCTTTGTTCTCGGCCACGACTTGCCACTTTTTCGTTTCGCTTGAGTACTTCTTCACGCACCATTGCATGTGGTTTCTGTTGTCGAAATAGTGGATCTCGCCGTTGACAAAAACCGTACCAAGGTAGCGTTTGTGGTTTTTAGAACGCTCAACTAATTCTATTTTGTTGAAGTTTCCATCGTAAAACTGAACTTCATTTCTGTTTATTTTGCTTGATATGCCTCTCAATAGAAAATAAAAGTTTTGCTGGTCGCAATGTCTATGTGTGTGGAAATTGACCGTTTTGTTTAGGTAAAATGTGTCTCGGTTTTCTAAGATGGTCTCTATTAGTTTGAAACTATCTTCGTTTTCATAGAAAGACGATTCACCTAATACATTACTGCAACTTAGTAAGTTTTTTACAGCATTTTCAGATAACAAGGGTAGGCGCACTTTCATTGAAATATCTTTCGCAAACTTTTTTCTTTTTTCGAGGTTGTACTTTACCCAGTTGTTTGCTGCATGATAAACTTCTAGCTCAGAGGTGATTTTGAGTTGAGAACTAGCAAGTATTTTTGACAAATTGGCAAAACTCAGTTCAAAAAAACTGTTTTGGTTGCATACTATTGCAAAACAGCAATCTACGTGGCGAAAAAAAACCTTTGATGTCTTCAGTTGGTTAAAACAGTTGATAACCTGATAATGCGTGACAACATTTTGAACTTTAAGTTTGTTTTCAATGAAACCGGCTATATTTTTATCTGAAACTTCGTTCAAAATAATACTGTTTTCTTTTAGTAACCTTATAAATTCGTTGTTGCGTGGTTTTTTGTTACCTGTTAGTATTGAGTTTTTGTTGTTTTAACGATTATTTATTACTTGGTATTGTACAAACATTCATAACATTTAAGATTTTTTAAAGTTTAGTTTAATTACTTCAACTAAAAAACGTCAAGTATTTGTAATAGTCCAGAGCTCAAATACTACTGAACTTAACAATAGACTACATATAAGATGTACAAAAAAATTTCTATATAAGTTTAAAAATAAACAAGTTTTGTCAAAGCTTAGTATTTTAAAGTATAAGTTTATTAATTCAATAAAGTGCGTAGATAAAAATACTTTTCAAACGCTCAGCTTTTTTATAAAGCTGATGTTAAAATCATTGTTACTAAATCATAAAAAAACATACAGTTAATAAACAACTTATTTAACCTGGTAGTTTAAATAAACTTGTCCTTTTAGAAATATTTGCTTCAAAAAGTTCCGACAGATTTTCTTTGCACGAGATGACAAATTTAGAACGTACATTCAAGCACAAAAAATTTTGATTTGCATATTTTGTGTCAGCTTTTATTTTGTTATTTTGCAGTTCCGTCGACAAAATCCTGTTGGACTTACCAGTTTTAAAACCCCGTTTTGGTGTTTTAAGTATGTAAGTTCGTTTGTCCTTATCCGTTTTGACAAAATGTTTGGATTTATCAGTTTCAAAAAACTGCTTCCGTTTTACAGTTTTGATAAAACATTTGTTAGTTTTTGCTTTCAAACCCCGCTGGTGAGTTTCGGAAATTCGCTTGTCTTTATTTTTACCCATTTTCAAATTATTTTAAGCTGAGATTAAAATATAAATTGCGCTCAGTAAAACAATTAAATCATTTATTAACCGAGGTGCACCGAAACATTTCTAAGACAAAATAAAAAATTCTTGCCTAATTCATTAGGGCAAAGGACAAATCGGAAAAATCACTGGTAGTTAAGACACCAGAGCCTAATTTTACAATATTTAAAGTAAAGATTATTATGTGCCGTCAGGCAGGCTATATACTTATTTTTCTTGTATTATCTATTACACATAATAAATATTTTGACTTATGGTATAGTTTTACACCCTTAGCTACTATTCCTAGTTCTATTGTCAAAAAACATACACTGAACGCTCTCTGTTAAAATAAAGTTTAATTGTCAAAATATTTCTGGTTAAAATCCCTATTAGTTCTAATTAATGTTAATTAAAAACGTTTAATAGTACCAAAAAGTTTTATAACTTTTTACAATGTTTCATTATAGTTGCCATTTTTAGCAGAAAAAATCTGTTTTTTTTTAAGAATTTGTTAAGTTACAAAAATGACAATTATAATATCAATCAAGCCTGAATACTATAAATGTCATAAACTAAAAGACATTTTGACAAAAAGTAAAACTTAAATTTAACAAGAGGATTCAAAGTTAGCATTAGTTTTATAAAATACCTTAAAGAGCATGAATTTTCACAAAAAAAAACAAGCTAGAAATTTTTACATGACTTGTTAAATGCTTATTAATTTTCTTTTGCAAAAAAAGTTGCACAATTTTCCAGATTAAAAACAATGCAGCATAATTAGTAACTTGAATTAAAGTTTTTTTTTGTAAATGAACAGTTTTTATAAAAATTTTTATAGTTTTTAGGTTTATTAAATAAATAATTGTTATTTAATTAAGTTTAAGTTATATACCATTTAGGCATTTATTTTTTGAGACTTACTGTAACTCTTAGGTGAAGCACCTACTTAAGTTAGTGAATTTAAACTGTTGTATTAAAAAGTAATCAAAAACAAAGTTTTAATTATTAAAATCAAAAATAACATGAAAATAGCTTTTAATTTGCAAAAATCCGAATCAGACTGATCTTTTAGTATACCAGCCATCCACACTATATTCTAGTCGTGAAATAATCAATAATAAACATGGTTCAGGGTTGCCACTCGTTTTTTCAAATTTTTTTCTAGGTTTTCAAATTTCTTCCAGGTTTTTAAAAGTACACATTTCGGGTCTATTTTTAGTTTAAGTTAATTTTAAGGTAAGAATTTGTGTTAAATAGTATAACAACATTGAAGAGACTTTGTAAAGTTACTTTAATTATGTTTTTTAATTAAAAAGATTATGATGAAGAAAATTTATTTTATTCATGGTATATGTTTTTAGAGTCAAATTTCTGTTTTAGAAAATTTTAAAATTGTTAAAAATTCCAGGTTTTTTTTTTCAAAATTTCTCAAATTCCTGGTTTTTTTTCCTAAATTGTTATATTCCAGGTAAAGTGGTTTTATAAAACTAAGGTCCCACAAAAACTAACAACTTCACTTTCAACTCTATTTTTTATTTGTAAAATAATGTATATTTTGTTTTTTAACCCAAAACTCTTTTTCAAATAAAATAGCTAGTGTACCCTAACCTCAAACTAATATCAATCAGCTACATTAAAGCAGATCCGTGAAAACTAAACAAAAATTTTTAAACAAAATACTTTTTTTTTCATATAATGGTAACATTACAACATGCTGATTTTTAATGGTTACTAAAACTGAAAAACAGTTAACTTAAATTACTGTTCACTATAGAACTGTTATATAATCATCAAGAAATTTCAAATATATTAAGGTTTGAGTTTTAAACTTTCACTCTAAAATAATTTTCAACTTTCAATGTAACTAGTCACTTAAACTAGATAACTTTTAATTATTCAAGTTATCAGATAATTTTTTGAACATTTCATCAAATATTAACTTTACTATAATGTCAAGTTAATTTTTTTATTTAACTTATCACATAAGTATCACTATATTAGTTTGTGGTCAAAATATCCTTACAATTAAAGTTGCATTATCATTTTGTAAATAAAATTTAAAAATAAAATCTTGGTATTGTAAAACTGCATAAATTAAATGTTAAAACAAAGTATCTCAATGGTAAACTTGTGGGAATCTTCATTATTATAATATAATCAAATGATGTTTTATGTCCTCTTTTTAATAAAAGTGGAATAGAAAAAAATTCATTAAAAAATGAAATATTATGTAGACAAAAGTTAATTATTAAATACAAACATTGAAGACATTAATAGTAATTTTTTTGTGATTGAATAGAAATAAAAAAAAAAAAAATGATAAAAGTTTTAAAACATTTTGAAGTAGTGTTAAACTAATGGTTTACATTACTATTTTGTAATACCTCACAGCTTTAATTATTTTGTATTTTTCTATTATAAACTAAAATTGGTTTACACAATATTTTTAAGTTCTAAGGATTTAACATATAAAAGAAAAAACTGTTAGGGCAACAACATTTTTACAATAAAATTATAATGAAAATAATATAAAAAAATTGAAAGTTCTTTAAGTACTAATACTTGTGCAAACCACTCAAAAGACTTTCTGAAACTTAAAATTTACAACACAGCCATTTTAGCCTACTAGAAAATTCGAGGAAAGTATAAAAACGCCAAAAACGTTTAGTGTTAAACGAGACTTATTGTAACTCTTAGGTGAAGCACCTACTTTAGTTAATAAATTTAAACTATCATATCAGTGACAAAAACTTCAAAAGCAGATTTTATAAACAATATATTAAGTGAAAAATTTTTTTTTGCAAATATAACAAAAATAGCAGGCAAAATATGGCAACTATGGCAAATATATTGCAATTATATCAAAAAATGGTAAAATTGGAAAATTATGGCAAATATGGCAAGTTTTATTGAACATCTGTAACATTTTTTTATAACATCTTCAATTGAAATTACTCTCTCTGGTAATTTGGTTTATATTTACTGGTTACACACTTGAAGTTTTTGTCACTGGTGTGACAGTTTAAATTTACTATCTAAAGTAGGGGACTTACATTCAAGTTAAAATAGTAAACTTTAAAAAAATCCTTTTTTAATAAGTAAAAAATTACAACTTAATTAACAATTAATAAGTTTTTTGAATCAGACAAAAATCAGACAAATTTTATGCTAGATTTTTGGAACTGTATATGCCTGCTACTTCCTTACAGATAAGATTCTGGTTTGTGCCAGTGTTCCTCAAAGTGTGCTTGATAAGGTTGACGAAAACTATTACAAAACAACACTTTAAATTTAGCTTTTTACAAATATATTTAGTACAAGATTTTCCACAAAGCAGACAAAAGTAAAATCAGAAGTTTCACTGTGTTGCATAAATTTTATCCTTTTTTTACTGAAATTTTAAGAATACAATAAAAATTGTTTATACAAATAACTTCAATGTTTTCAAAACATAAAAGTCTGAGTGATAAAAATTAGCCTGAAATTAAAAATACTTGCAACAACTTATAAAACAAACTGAACATAGTAGTTATAGTTTTAAACTGACACTAAATACTATTATAAATTTTAAAACTATCAAAACAAAAAAAAATTTTTTAAGTATATACAATGAAATAAGTAATAAAATAGTGTTTAAAAGTCATGAAAACTTCCTAATGATCCAAAAAAGTACACTCAAACCTTTACAGTGCCATTTTTGTACAAATTTGTAAAAAAGTTACTCAAGCATGGTTTCTTAAGTTAACACAAGCGAATGTTTGTTCAGTGTACACTTCGGATAGCAATACTAGCATTATGGAATCCTTGATTAGGGTCTTTAAAACATGAAATCCTGAGTGTTCAAAAGATACACTGAATTTTATAAAAATAATCTGAAATTAAGAAAAATTAAAAGAGTAGTGAAATAACTTATAACTATATTCTTTGTTTACCCGAATTAATCATAACAAAAATAAATGTACTTTTTATCAACAATGAAAAACAAAGTTATAATAAAAATAACATAAAGACATTTATATTGTCTGACATTAAGGCAAATATCAAAACTAATAAGATATTTGTAAACAAACTTTAAAAAAAACTGACTGATTCTCAAAGTATCTCATAAAATCAACCTAGCCTGAGATTTAAAAAAAATATAGTTCTGAGTGTCCGCAAACCCTGTTTATGGGGACATTTTCAAGAAATTTACTGTATTCTCTTTCACAAACCAACGGGGTTTGTTCAACCGTAGGGACTAGATCCTGTATAATAAAAACTAAAAAAAAACTGTAAGTATTTAATAGAGATAATTAAATACAGTTATAATTAAATAGCAAGAAATCTAAATTATATGACTTCCAAATTTATCAAAAAATTAAAGTATATTAAAAAGTGGTCATCAGCAAAGTCATCAAAATTTAAATTATAAAAACACTTAATACTTTAAGCACTAAACAACTTTTAAAAATAAAGGTATTTAAGTAAGTTTATATTTTTTTAGTCAATTTAAGTGTCAGTTTAAAAAAAATCTATGTTTCTAAAACAATTTCATGGTAAAGCTATTTAGATTATAAGATCAGTTTGTAGTAAATTATAAAAATTAAAACTTTAAAAATGTTACTAAAATCAAACATTTATATTTAAACATAATGTTAGAATACGTAACTGAATCAAACTTAATATAACCAAAATTTTGAGTTTTTATGTTTAATATAAATAAAAGTTTTGCTTTACAATTTATTTATTTATTTATTTATACGTTGTTCATTTAAAAAATAAGCATTAACCATTTTTGAAGTAAAATTCATTTTCTTGTTGTAAATTATACTTAATCTTCAATTATCTACTTACGCTTGCTTTTTTAACAGAAAACTTTCGGAAAATTAGTGAACAATTTTTTTTTATAAATAGTAGTTATAATCTAAAAGTTATAATGACATCACAAAGGACTTTAAATTCAAAATTTGTTACAGCTGATTGGAAAATACTTTTTGCAGTGAAATAATAATAACGACTTATAATTGCTGGTTCTATTAAGTTCAACATTCAAAAGATTACTAGAAAAGTAAAACTGTTGTACTGTTTTTAGTTTCTGATAAAAATACATATTAAACTAACTATCGAAATTTTCTGTTTTTTACAGGGTAGAAAAGACTCTTGAAAAATTTTAGATTCGCCCTTAGTGTATTCATAACATTGAACTTAAAACTTTATACTAATAAAAGTATAAACTTATGCATTTACTTTTTACATGTATAAATGCAGAATTTGACTATAACTTGAGAAAATAGTTTAATACTTAGATTTTACTGATTTAATTAGTGTTTTTTGCATAAAGCAATGATCATAATAACAAATACATAGTTTGTTGAACGACAAAAATACGCTCAAAATATTTGGTCCTAGGACCTGGTGCACGAAAAAACCTTTCGTTTATAGAGTCGTACACCACGTATACCTTCTAACGCCTTATCCAAGACAGAAAAAAATATGACAAAGTTATTTGTACTGTCACTAATTTACAGTAACTAATATTTATAAAATTCTAATTTTAATAAAAATCGTATAGTTATGATAACAAATTATACATGACTTAATTAAAAAAATACATTGCACTAAAAACTCAAAATTAACATTAAAAGTTATTAAAAATGCATAAATAATAAAAATTGAATATAATAAATAATAAAAAAAAATTTATAGATTTACGTAGATTTAACTACATAAGTAATAGAAAATTTATTTTATCAGTAGACTAAAACATTATACTTTTGAAAGTTTGTTTTAAAGCTGCATAAGTATTGGTATATAACACTAGGAAAAAAATTGTACTCATTTCGCAGTATATATAAAATTTTAAATATCTTTAAAACTACAACAACTCTTTAAAAGATAACACTTAAAAGAACAATGGCAAAGTAATTTGTTTTCTAAAACAATCTAAGTGTTAAAAAACGATTTAACAAAAACATAAAACTATTAAGCTAGTCACTTTTCAAAAATTACAATTTTGAATTAGAATAAAAATATTAAATTTTTAATCGAGCTTCATTTGAATAAATTTCAAAATCTTTTTACATCTGAGCAAACTTTAAAAACTGTTTTAGTTATAAAATAATAGCATAATCTGAATTTCTGAAATTATAAGAATAAACTTAAGCCAAATTATACTTTTATTGTTTGACAGGAATGAATATTATTTCAAAATAACAATAAACGATGCATTTTAAAAACTTAGCGATTCTAAAAAAACCTTTTTCTTTTAATTGCTGTATTATATTACTGCATATCATCAGTTCATCTTTAAGAAGTATGTTTTTATTAGTTTTAAATACTTCATTTTATTTGAAAAGAGTACTTAATTTATGATTTAATATTACAAAGTTTACTCATTTTCTAGTTAAAACCTTTATAATTAGTTCCTTTTTGTAATTGATTTTGTTAAAAAAAATACTTTATAGTTTAAAAAATGATACTTTTGTTTATAAAATGCTGAATGTTTTATTGCTTCATCTGTTAAATATAAGTAAATGAATAGTTATTTTGTCAATTAAGTTTTTGTAAAGTAAATAAGAAACACTATTTTAGTGTTTTTGTGTACAAAAATATTAAAATTTTTTATTTAAAAACATTAATTTTTAGCTAAATTGGAAAACTCGGCAATTTCTCTTGTGAGCTGTATATAAATAAGAAAATTGTTATCCTTTCGGTAAAAGAGTACGCACAAAGTAAATGCTGTTTGAAATTGTTGAAAACAAAATATACAAGTTTAATAAGGTCTTAAAGTAAATATTCATGTCAAATTTGTTTAACATGTTTGCAAAAATAATAAGTTATCGCTACGACTTAGTGTAAAAGTGTTACGATAGAAAGTAGTATTATGTAAAAAAGGGGTTCGATACCCTACTACTAGTTTAAGTGCTTATTTTATGTTACCATGTACTTAGATAATCTTAAGATTGTATTTTAATAGTTTACGTAAATTACCTATAAAAAGAATTATACTTTATAAAGTTTAAATTTATGTTTCAAACTATTTACTTAGAAGACATTACATTAAACTAGCAATAATTGCATTTGACATGGTATAAGAAACCAGTAGTAAAATCGTATTTAAAAAAACAATTGTTGAGATGATATTAATCACAAAAGTTACTAAAAACAACACCATGATTTTCTTCATTTAGAAATAATAGTATGGCGAACACAGTAAGTTGAAGAAATTAAAAAAATAGAAATTAAACACCAAAAAACTGCAAGAAAATTTAAATTGATCAATTGAGGCTTTTTTGATAAGCAACAAACAATATAAAAATATATATATTTGAATTTAATTTATACTTTAGAACTAATCAAGAATAAAAAATAACTTAATATCACATAAAAAACACCTTCAAACTTTTAAAACTAAAATAATACTTTTTTACAATAATTTTAATAAAATTTTGTATAAAAAAATAAAGAAAAATAATGCAAGTTTGATTGAGATATAATAAATTATGTTTTATAAGTTTTCAACAATAATTAGTTTTTGTTATAATTAACTTTACAAATTAGAAATAAAAATTAGTCTTCTTCAAACTAATCAAATAAGATTTAAAAAAATATACATATAATATAATAAAATTTTTTATTTTTTGTTTTTAGCAAAGTAAATAAAATTTAAAAATGCCAAACCCATATACAAGTTTGTTAACATTGGCAAATATTTTGGAAGAGTTAAAACTGTACTTTCGTACATTCACTTTGTATCTTTTCTACATACAATATACTGGAAATAATGTAGAAGTGAAATTTTTTTTTAATAAAAACAATTGTTTAAATCTATTGCAGTATGTGTAAAAGATAGTAAAACTTAAAACCAAAATTAATAAAACAAACTTAGTTTAAAACAAAACATGAAACCGTTTGTATTAACTTTCAAGTGTTAATTTTCAACATGAATATAAATTTTTACAATTCAAAGATGAAACAAGCCGTCTTCGTCCACGTTGTCCAGCAGCTCGCAAATAATTCCGCTTTCCAACGTCAGGTGGTACGAGCAAGTGGAAGGCTCCCTCAAGTAAATGATAACCGCGTTCACCGATGAATCCCTCCGGCACTTCATGCTCACCTGATTACCGCATGTAGTAATAAACATTAAAACATCTCACTCATTATATTTCAAGTAAGCATTTGTTGTATTTTGCAAGTTTTGATTTAATAGAATTAAACTTTAATTTTTTTTCTAAACTGAATCAAAGTTGACCTTGTTTGTTTATTCTTGACTTTTCACACAACAGTTGGCTTCTTAAAATCTTATAAAGCTACTCAAAACAAACAATTGAAAACTCAACTCACGACGACTTGTCTGTTGCTTTTGCTATCCTCGCAATATTCCCCGCCAACGTACAGCTGCTGCACCCCGACCTTCTCCTTCTCCCCGCCAGACGTCCTCTTCCACATCACCGGGTCTTTGCCGCTCCCCACCCACTTCTTGTGCGCCTCCCGGTCCCACCTTCCCAGCGTTATGGTGGTTCTCTTGGAGGGACTTCCCCCTTTTTTGGCGGGCTTTTCGTCGTGGTACTGGATGACGTGCTTGCCGTAGCAGAACTCGAACCTCCACCAACCAGTGCCACCCTGCGGTTAAAAAAAAACTTCAGAAAAAATAATGAAAACTATTATGGTTAAACTTTACCGTAAAATACGTATGCGTTGATGTTATTTGTTTTTAAATACTTTGCTTGGAGAAAAGTTTATTTCAAAGTTAAAACATTATTGGTATGCATGGGTTTAAGAAGCTCAACAAGCTATGCAAAGAAATAATGTTAAGAGCAAGATTAGAATTAAGGCAAATTGTTTGATTAGAAGCTGATATTTAATATTATAGCTTTTATACAGTAAATGATATTCTTTAAAAAAAACTAAGTTTTTGAGTTAAAGTTAAGATGAATAAGAATAAAAACTTTTTCAAAGTGGTGACCATAAGATCAAAAATATTATTTTAAAACAAACTTTCAAACTAAACATAAATGACAAATAAAATAATCAAGTACATATTGAAACTAGACTCAACTTCATAAAAACAAAAAAACTAGCCAGATATTAAAAAATTGATATATAAATTGACCTGAATCAGTTTTAATTTTTCAAAAAGCCTTCAAAAGAACAAGCTAGTGCTAGCCAAAACTATACTAATAAAAGTGTCATTTAAATATCGATTAAGTGTTATTATCATTTTTAAACAAATAATACTAAGCATAATCAGATAAGCTTGATTTAAAAAATATGGAAAAACACAAAAACTCTTTATTTATAATATTTTTTTAAATGGTACATTTATACGAGGAAAGTATTAAAACTACTAATGACAACTACAACAAATACGTAATTATTCTTCTATAGATACTATCAAAATTGCCTTAACTAATTTTAGTAATTCAGAGAAAAATTAAAAACTTTTGCAATGCTATAAAAAAAATTTAGTAATAAAATTTCTGGCTCTTGCTTATTCAGAAATTAATCATTCATACTGTTTTCTATAATTTTCTCTTTTAATAAATAAAGTTTATAAGAATGTAAAAATAAATCATACTTCTTGATTAGTTTAACCTCTTAAAACTAGTGATCTACTGGATCCAAAAATTACTATCCGGGCGGATCCAAATCTTAATTTGAAATTATAAATTATCCAAATCTCAAACTAATTTTTAAATTTGGATCCGGGTGAATCTTTTAAACCTCTCCAAGTTTGCCGTAATGTCTAATTTAAGTTAAAAAACAACCCTAAAATACGCATAAGACCTTTTTTTGCTCTTCACCATGAACTTAAGTTTATGTAGTAGAATATTCAAAACCCTCAAATATGTCATTTACCTTTTTTAGCGGAAAAATTTAAAATGAATCAAGTGTTTTAAGTGACCTATTGGATCCATAACATTACGATTTAGCTGGACCCAATTAATATTTTCAAAACAGGATCCGGATATTTTTTATATGGCCAGGTCCGAATCCGGATCCGATTCCAGATAATCTTTTCAAATTAAGATCTGACCATGTCAGAATCCGAATCCAAAAAACGCATTATCCGGCACGATCCGAATCCAAATGTTAGGATCTGGCAGATCACTAGTTAAAACAATACTATTTTTTTTTAATCAATCACATAAAAGTTCTTAAAACGAAAAAACATTTATTACTTACTACTTAGTTTTAAAAAAATTACTACTTTTTGAACCTTGAAACAAAAAGTTCCTCTTAAGAACTCCTGAATTGCTTTCCTGTCAACGTTCTGGTGTTTACTTGTCGTGATTGGTTTGTTATTGTGACCATCCATTTTAATTGGTTGTTTCTTCTGCAAGTTCACGGCTGGTGAAGTGTCGGGATCCAAATCTTCAAGATTTTCATTGTCAACATCTGTGATCAAAATTTTATATATTTGAGTCAGTTGCTATAGATCATTAAAGCTTATATTGAAATTAAACAAAATAAACTTTTGTTCTACTGCAGTGCCAATAGTTTTACTTCAAATACTAATTAGTCATCTTTTTTAAAATTGAAAAAAACTTCAAAACCAGCTAAGCACGTTTCCACAGATAAAGAAAAATCACCTTGTAAAGCCGCAACAAACTAAAACCTTCAAACCTAAAATATCAATTTTAATTTTTCCTTTCTCGAGGTCTTCTATGGTGAAGGGCGTTCCACCCGGGGTGTCGTCGATGACGATGGCCTGCGAGAGCAGCTTCTGGATCATTTTCTCCGAGTTGGGGTGCAGCAATTTGCTCTCCTGCACCATCAGGCGGTGAGGCTTCTTCGGAGACCCCTCTTCCGCAATGCACTGGATCTTGTTCACCTGGGAACAAAAGTGAGTGTTTTACAAATAAAGGCGAGAAAAAGTATACAAGTGTGGTGACAACATATGTTATTAGGTTTTTACTAACCTAAACCTGTTAATATAATTTTGTTTTGTTACTTAGCTAAGGACATAAACTATTAAATATACAAACTTATAAAAACTACAAAACAAACCTGTTTTTCAACTGTCTTAAAGAACGGGTTTTTGCACAGCAGTGGCGAGTGAAATATAATTTCGTACTCACAAGTTGAAACTTCAGTGACTGCAGACAATTGAAACCAGTTGCTGCTGCCACTGCAAACATACAACACCCGAGTTCTTCGTTTCGTTCCTATCATTGTTGAATGCATTTCAATTTGAAAATAGCACAACAACACATAAATAAATACCAAAAGCAGATAAAATAAAAGTTTGACAAAATATCTCATTTTAATCGTAGTCCAAAAAACAAAAACTTAAATACAGTACTAGTCATTAAATTAAACATTATATTTAAAAAAAAATATTTACTTTATGATTGAAGTAAAGTGTTTTGTTAGAAAAAGTCAGACAGACATAAATCTATTACATACAATTTTTTTTAAATACAAAAATAATGAAAGAACAAACCAACGCACCAGGTTTAAGGTCGCAAGCCGTGCCCAAAGTATAGTTGACCGCAAAGTACGGCCTGCCCACGCCGTCTATCTTGATCGTGGGCACTTCTTCTCTCGTCTCGTACTCCTTCGGCTTGGGCTCAACCAACACCCCTTCTGCATCGACCAGCCCCTCGAAGTGTCCGAGCATGTACTCTGTTTTCATGATCAGCGTGTTGTCCTCCTTGGTTGACTCGTACGTCACCTGTTGCACATAACGTATATTGTAACAATAAATTTGAATGTTTTAAAACTGTGTTGTATATTTGAATATTTCTTAACTGTCGAATAAACTTAACACCTGTAAAGACTTTTATTCGCTTGTCAATTTTACTTTGCTCACTAGTGTTTATCTACTAAGAATATAACTTATTATGGTTTCGTACTATGTTAATGCATTTAAATTTTCTTTTTGAATACCAGCAAAATTAATTTTATTATAGTTTTATTATCTAACTGAGTCAAAAAGAGTAAATGCAAAAGAACTTATTTTTAAAACTTGTAACGTACAAAACACATAACTTTAAAAACCTTTTTTTTTTGTTTTGAGATAGCTCTTAAATTTTTTTTTAATAGTTACAAATGTATTTGTGTATATACAACTAACTTAAACATAATAAATTTAAGTTTAGTGTCAGCCTTAAGTAATTTATTATCTGAATTTCGAGCTAACGAAGAACTTCATTTTGCAGATATTTAAAGCCTTGACCAAGAAAAGAATTTATTTTCGGAAAAAGCAAAAGTTTAAATAACTTTTTTCGCATTTTGTACTTTATGCAAGTCTAGTACTCTGAGAGAATAAGAGCACACTTATATTTAAATCACGAACTGTTCAGAACACAGTTGTATACTTTAACTTTTATTTATATTGTTACAACTCAGCACTTTGCCTCCGCCGTCCGAAACGTAGGGCTTGGGCAGGGTCTTGCTGAAACTTCTGACCTTCTCCTCGTGGTACTGCTTGACGTGCTTGCCGTGACACACCTCGTACGACCAGTAAGCTTCCAGCCTCTGCGCGCAGGCAGCTGTGCGAATGGGTTTGCAAATATATAATTAAAAGTTGTGTGTAAAAACGCGTGGAAGTTTTATAAAAATAAAAAAATCAGCTGCTATTTCAAATAAAGTTAGCTTTTTTTATAAAAAAACTCTGCACAAACAAAGTTTGATCCTGGTTTATTGAAATATATGAAAATAAAATAATTGGTTGACATCTTTTTGCTTAATTTAGTTTTTTAAATGAAGTAAGTTGATATTGCTGATTAATTTTTTTTTAATCACAAACAAAACCGGTTCAGAACAATTCAAAATCTGACAATTTAATTTCTTAAGAAATATTTAAGTGGTTACCCTTCACAAAGAATATATATATTTTTTTTTTTAATTCTTTTGTAGGTCTATATAATAAAACTATGATGGTAAAAAACATTTACAAAACACAGAACTAATAACTACAAAAAATTACTATATTTTAATAAGTTTTAAAAACTTATTTTACGCACATCTTGAAAAATTCTAAAATTCTAAAAAATATAAAGTATTCATGTATGTCTAATTAATAATATTATGATGTGTTTTTTTCGAGAGATAAATAACTCAGAATTATTAAAACTTGACTTGACAGAATTCGCATAGTTGTGCATCTAAAAAAACCATAAGAACTACAATTTATAGCTAAAAGCAAAAACTTTTTTTAAACAAAGGAGCAAGCAGATTTTGTGGTCGATGGTCAGTTGAAACTTTATTGTCTTCTTTTTCATCATCTGAGTCAACCAAGGATGGCAAAGTGCATGAATATTCCTCTTTTAATGAGGTCTTCATTTTGTATGAATTATCTGTCAACATTGATTGTTTAATAGAATTGTTTAATGACTTGAAATTTTGAAATTTTGTTTTAATTTATTTTTTAACCTTTTTTTCAACACTAAATCAAGTTATATTATTTTTAAGTTATTTCTGTGTCCTCAGAATATGTTGGTGCTTAGTAAATAGAAAATATAAACTACTATTAACTTTTTTGTTTTTATTTTTGTTTTTAATTGTAACAAACATATTTAACAATTATATCTTAAATTTTCAGTGTTTAAATTTAACAATTTTAATAATTTTTAATATAGCTTATATAATTAAGACCTTGATGTCTACATCGTTGTTTGTTTTAGCTTAGAGTTAAATCATAACTGCTTATATCAAATAAAGTGAAACATTATTATATACATAAATATTTGAAACCAAAAAAAAATTGTTTATGTTTAGTATCGTTTTTTAACAATTTAAAAAGTCTATTTTACACATTTTGAAAGGTTTTGCAACTTTGATGTTTGAAAACATTTTAAGAAACTAGAAAACTAATATTGTAAGAAAACTATACACTATTAAAATTATAAGCATGAAAATGTCTAAAACCTCAAATAAGCTCAAAAACATTTATTTTTAGCATCAAAGCTAACTTTTTTGACTGTTAAACAATCAGGTAAAAACTGTATGAAGTTTTAGATCTAATTCCGGCCAAATTCTTATTTAAAAGACTAATTTGAATTTAGTTTCGGCAGAATCTTAATTTTAAAAACTGATCCTGAACCGGCTACTTTCAAGTTTCAAAAATAGATCCAGATCTTTTTCTAGTCATATCCTTATTTTGTGGATCCAGTAGACCAATAATTTGTCATATATCATCCAACAACAAATAAATTTCTAAACATTGAAAATATTTCTTTTTATTTTTTAAGTTGTGCGGTCTTAAAATTGACTTTCATATAGACGGTCCCTTAAAGGCTTTTCTTTAAAATCATTCTATTGACTAAACACTTTTCCACCCCTTTGATAAATGAAAAAATTTAAAACAAATTAAAAAAAAGTACCCATCACCACACTTATGTTTACGAAATTTATTTTAGAATACACAATTTATTTTGAAATTTACACTAGACTTTCTAGAGTTTATGATAAAGAGCAATAAAAATCTCAATATAAAAAAACACAGTGATTTGGCCAGATCCTAATTTTGTGTATTTAGTAATTCACTAATTACTTATATGCATCTTACAACTTATTTATAATAGAAATAACTAAAAAACTGTCATTTATGTTTTTACTATTATTTTTTTTTTATAGGGTGGACTGACAGTGGATTGAAAACAAGAAATTAAAAAAAAAACAATAACATTTATTACATTACTGTAAGATTAACTATTAAAATAACCAAAAGATTTAATAAAGAAAATACTTAAACTAAACAAAACATAAATTTTCATATCAAAGTTAGTAGACTTTAAGTTACAGAAAACAAAAATGTTTTGCTACATGGTTAAACCTAGATTACTTACATGGTAAAACTAGGTTATTTTGAAACTTCAAAAAAATAGAAAATTAATATTATTATTGAATTATATATGTTTTCTATATTCTGTAAATTCTTATTATATAAAAAGCATAAAACAGTTATTTTTTTTTTTACTTTTCTTGAAACACAAAAAGATAATAGAATTTATATTTTTTTAATTTTATATGATTATGACTGTTTATTAAAATTTAAACTTGCAATAATGATATTATAAAAATTTTTAAATAACTTATTTGTAATAAAAAAACAGTTTTGTATAAAAATATATGTATTGTTGTAATACTTATAAAAAATCTCTTAAAGACCAGTTCCTATTTGAAGTTCAAAGCTTATTATAGTTCACTGCATGACTGTGCTTAGATGAACCTTATTTACTTAAAACTTTCCATTAAATCAAAAATGTTGTCAATTGCAATTTTATAATGTTACATTAAATTTTTAACAATTTTTTTTATCGATGTTGTAGGTTACTAGCCTTAAAACTATTTAAGCTGTGCTATACTCCTATTTTGAATATTGCTAAGCATCAAACTTATTTTTAACTCATTCTTAATGCCTAAATACCGATTTTTATAAAATAAAAGTTTATATTTTTTAAATAAAAGGTAATGATTAAATAAAACATACAAGTTTATCTTTTTTAAATGCTATTAGTACTGAATTTATTGAAGGATACATAAAATACCAGTTTTCTTGCTTTTTTCTAGTGCAATTCTTAATTTCAAAAAATAAAATATCATTATTGCTTTTAACATTATTTATATATAGCTTGTACTGGTTATTATACCCATCAAAATTGCTAGACATGTTACCAAGTTTTTATTTCAAACATAAATTAAAATAAACACAACTTCATGAGTTATTCTCATTATGAATAAAATTGAACTTATTAGCTAGTTTTGTTACATATAGCACTAGGTTAACAAATTGAATAATAAAAATAAACCAACTTTTAAATATTTTTTTAGAGTTTTTAAAAACAGGTAGACTAAATCTGATTATAGAACTACTTATACCTTATTTTATTCATATAAAACTTGATCTAATTAAAAAAAAATATTGTTATTAGAGGTTGTCAATTGAAATTTTAATCAGAATAATATTTAAATTTAATTATAATAAAAATTTCAATAAACTTAAAGTTTAATTTTTTTCTAACTTAAACATATTTTAAAATTCAGCACTTTATTGTCATTCAAAAACTATTAAATTTTAAATTAAAAACAAGCTTATATAAAGTTACCAAAAATTAAATTTAAGCTATAGTAAGCACAAATTTTAAATTTTTCAAGGTTTTTCTATAATACTCAAAAACTTTCAAAATACTTAGGGAAACTAGAAGTATATATTTAGATATTTTATCCCTAATATTTTTTGTACAAAAATATGCAACATTAGTATAGATTCCTTTTTTTGAAACCACTTTTTGTTTCAAATAAACACACATACTTGCATCAAGTTTTTGACCTGGTCCTACTTTGATTTCAGACAGTTTGGTAGAAGATGGATGCCAGTTGATTCGGAACAAAATGTCATCTTTGTAAGGTGAGAGCTCTACTGTGTTGCTGAGGGGTAAGAACAAGAAGGGTAAAAACAGTTTTAACATAGTTCTAAAAAATCTAGAAAACAATCAAAATATTCTAATTTGACAAAAATATCTAGTTGTATCAATTATAAATATTTTTTGAAGTTTTAAAATATGATAAAAACTTTCCATGATAATCAAAATTAGTAGATTTTTACTTAAGATTTAACAATTTTCAAGGATTCATACTGAATTTTCTAAAGTGATGGTAAAAAACATCTATCAACTTTTAAAAAAAATAACACTACAGGCAAAGCATTATGTTGAATTAGCAGCTGCAGGCAGAGCAATATAAACTACCTAAAGTATTATTACTAATTTAAATTTATGTTAAAATTGAAAATAAAAGAATAAGACTAGTGAAGGTGGTTTATCTTGATCTAAACTCCCCATGAGTTTATTACAATGATTACAACTAAACACTTAAAAGCACAATTAGAGGCTGCTAGCTGCTACAGTAATTTTTCTTGTTGCTTATGAAAATTTTATTTAAAGAGGACAGCATGACATTTTTTAATAAGGTTTACATGCCTAATTTCTATCAAATTTATTCTACAAAACTTTTAATTTACAAAAAAATTTAAAAAAATTTGTTATTGCAGTCAAACAACAAAAAAAGTTTTAAAAAACTTGAGTATATCCTTTTCAAATAGTTTTTGTTGTAGTTATATATATTGTACTTACTTAGCTAGGTCAAGTATAAATTGTTATCGAACCTTCTACTTTAGCAATTTCACTATGAATAAGTTAAAGTAGTGTTTTTAAATAACTAGTGATATACATAATACAGTGCTTATTCACTTATCCAGACATGTTGGGCAAGATTGTTTTGTAAACATGTTTGGATAAACATTTTTCCAGATAAAAAAAAAAAAAAAAATTCATAAAATAATATAACTGCTGTGGGAAGGTCACTTTTGCATTTTGCACAAGCTTCACTTTAGCACAAGGTGACACTTTTGAACTCAGGGTCACTTTTGCACAAGTGGTCAGTTTTGTACAAGACTGACTTTAGCACAAGAGGACACTTTGCACGGAGATTTACTTTTGCACTACGGGTCATTTTTGACCAAAAGTAAAAAAAAAGAAAAATATTTACTAATAAAATAAAACAAAAATAATTTACCAACGGAGGGTAAGGGTTAGTGGTAACAGTGATAACAAAAATAAAAACAAAAATATTACAAAAAAAAAATTTAGATAAAATAAACTATTAAAAAAAGTAAAACAAGTTACAGACCACCGGAAAGAGTTAGGGGTAACAGTGATAGGAAAAAAATATACACCTATTAAAACTATTAATCAAAATAAAACAAGAAAACAAAAAAAATATATAAGATAATTTATAAAAAACATAAAACATTAAATAAATAAAATTACCAACCGAGGGTTAGGGTTAGGGATAAAACTGATAGCAAAAAAATATAAAATAAACTTAAGAAATAAAAAAAAATTAAAATATTTTTCAACCTGTGCGAAAGTGACCCTCCGTGCAAAAGAGTCCCCTTGTGCTAAAGTGACTCTATGTCAAAATTTCCTTGTGCAAAAGTGTCACTTTGTGCGAAAGTGTCCCTTTGTGCAAAAGTGTGCTGCTGTATATTATGCAATGCATAATAAATAATAAAAGCCTTATAGTAAAAACAAATAGTAACAATGTGTAAAAGATAATAAAAAGATAAATAATAAGAGCTTAATTTTAGGTTAGTTTACTGAATTATTTTTTCTAAGTTGAAAAACATCAGACTTACTAACCCTTTCCAACAATGTTTGTTTTTTGAGGGTCAAGCAAGTGTAAAATACATCATTTGTGAATCCTACTGCCCTAACTTTTAATTAAAAAAAGATTAATTTTGTTTGAAAGACAATAAATAAAAATTTTAAACAAAAAAAAACTAATCAAAATGAAGAATATGTAAACTTATCTCAAGCTTTGAATAAAGTTTGGATGTAAGCTTAAGTAGTATCATACATAATAATAATAAACTAAGTTCCAGAATTTAAAAATACACTTAAATTTTTTTACAGCATGAAAGCTTAAATATTTGTATCACAGAAAAATTTTGTGTTTAATAAATAAGTTTTTTTGTTTGTTTTTGATTAAAACTGTCCAGATAAGTGAGTGTCCAGATAAATGAAGTGCAGATGAGTGAGTAAGCACTCTACTCATTTTGTTTTTTATTTAAGATAACGTTTTTGTTCAAAAACTTTTACATATACTATATGGAATATATTATTTTGTCCTGGACAAGAAAGAAGAATGTAAATGCTCACAACTATGGTCAATGGATTGGTGTGGAGAAAGAACTTTCTATCATTAAGCCATGTGGTATGAGACTCATAACCAAAAGGTTTTTTTGAACACTAAGTCCTAGGAAAAAATATTTTAATCGCTTTTTATTTGTCG
This sequence comes from Thalia democratica, assembly GCF_965202585.1. Classification (NCBI taxonomy): domain Eukaryota; kingdom Metazoa; phylum Chordata; class Thaliacea; order Salpida; family Salpidae; genus Thalia; species Thalia democratica. Next base: position 18,909,785 of record NC_139173.1, on the reverse strand, counting down.
TCCAATAAACTATTACTATAAAGCTAAAAAAAAGTAAATTAAAAAAGTTTATCAAATAAGTTTTTAAAACATCTGCATTTTGTTATGTTCAGTTTTTGTATTAATCCCCTAACAAAAAACAAACTTTAGGACACATGTTTCATAAACGAAGTTGAAATTGAAACTAATACCTATACAAATATATGTGAAAAGTTATTTAAACAGATTAAATTTCAAATACAACATAAGAATTTTGTTTGACAATAAAATGCTTATGAGGTAATAATGTAATTGTTTTTGAAGGGTCATGCACCGAAATTAAATTACAAATTTGACTTAATAAAGTATATAAGTGTGTTTATTCGGAAGTAAAGATAAATTTTCAAAACGAAATTAAACTTTAAACGTATATTTTTAAAAAGTGACTGTTGAGTTTTGGAAACTTTGGAAAATCTAGAACATTTTTTCACTCCAGTGCGACATTTCAGTTTAAAACAAGCAAACGTTTATTATGTGTTCATTGTTCATTTGGTATAGCAACATAAGTATTTTGATATTCTTATTTTCATGCATAGTTGTCATGTGAGGTTGGATAAGAAAATCAGAAAAGTTTGAATAGCAGAATATTTCTAGTTAAAACAAACTACCGATCAACATTAAGTATTTAATACAACAAAATTCCTTCCGACAATACAGCAAAGACTTTTTTTTTTTTGAATCTCTAGCCACCCTGAAATCATAAAACAATTTTGAAAATTCAAAAAATGAAAACTTTATTAGTTTTAACTAGTAAGTAGGTTTAAAACTTGAACAATATGTAAAGAAAAAATTATGTTAAAAGTTTTATTGTGTTACTACAGAATTATAAAAATGTCTTGTATTTAGAAAAATTTCATTTTAAGGGAAGAACTCACTTATAATTAAAATAACAGTAGTATTAGTTTTAGTTTTATTCATCACTGTTTTATGAATTTTATTTTTAAATACACAAGTTCATCTTAAAAATATCTAAAGTTGAGCATAAATTATCACTAAAGCCATGTAGTGTGCTAGGCCTAGGACTATTTAGTATTTTTGTTTTACTAGACTCTGTAAATGATATATGTATACAAGTTACTAAGCTATTGAAATAAGTAAGTTTTTGGGAGAAAGTTTGGTTTGATGCCTGTGTTCTATGATTGTCTTTTTTACAAATTTTTGCACATTTGCATATATAAATGAAAATTACTGAAAAAATCTTTACAAATTACTGATCTCTTTAGACTAACTTTAAAAATTTTAAACTTTTAATTTTAAATGAAGGTAAACCAACTGGGTAACCCAAAACAGCGCCGGCTGGCGAATATTAATTTTAATATTTTTTGAGAAAACTAGATTATTAGTTATTTAAAAGTGTTTAAAAAAGCTATAATAAATACAGTAATGCATCAAAATAACAAATGATTAAAAAACACATACAAAAACTAAAAATAATAAAAACTAGATTAATGGCAAGGTTTAGTTATTCCGTTTTAGTATAACAATACTATTACTTCAAACTCTAAAAATAATATACAAACAATTTGTTATAGTAACGCAAAACTTTACTAGTCATAAAGTTTTATATAGTGTTAAATAATTTGCAAAAATAGTGAATGCTTAGAGAATCAGATGAATAGTATTGTTTAATTAAACAACTTTCTTTAACATAAAACTACTTTCTACATAAATCAAAAAAACTAAGCAACTCACTTATTTAAAGTATTAATTTTTGTATCCACTGTAACTTTTTAAGTTCTTATAACTAACAGTCAAAACTCTACACTGCAACAGTTGCACGCATTTATAACATCATACAAAAGTTTCTTTATTTATTTCACTACACTACCGTATTTGTAAGGCTCGATAAACGTTAGTTAGAGTACAAGACGTTAGTTTTTTGGTTTTGTAATTTTTCTATACAGCTTTGGATCGAACTCAACGATAGTACATTGAAAAATATTTAAATTCTTTGGGGTGAACCGGACCCCTTGAATCTTTTAAAGTTGAATTAGGGTACAAGATGTTAGTTTTTTGCTTTGTAGTTTGATACACAGTTTTGGATCGTACTCAACAATGGTACGTTAAAAAAAAAATTGAAACTTTTTTGGGTCAACGGACCCAGTAAAACTTTGAATGTATAGTACAGGACTTTAGTTTTTTGCTTTGTAATTTATTAGACGTTTTTTTATTGTACTCTGAGATTCAATAAATAAAAAAACAAATAATTTGGGGTCTACCGGACCCCGTGAAACTTTGAAAGTTAAATAAAGGTACAAGAAGCTAGTTTTTTGCTTTGTAATTTTACACAAAGTTTTGGATCGTACTCAACAATACATATTGTTTATTGAACAATAAAAAAAAAAACGCTCAAAAAGTTTGGTCTAAGGACTTAGCGTACAAAGGAACCTTTCGGTTGTTGAGTCGTACACCACATACGTACACAATAATACGTTAAAGAAAAAAAAGAAAAAATTCTAATGTCACTAAAACAATTATAAGACTTCCGAAACTATTCCATGCTATTGATAATTCGTTAAGATACGAAATTGACTTATATATATTATAAACCTTTGTTTTTATCGTAAACTTTTTAATTTTTATAGCTAACAGTCAAATTTTTATCATATATTTTGTTAGTATATATTAGCTTTTCATATTCTAAATAAATCACTGTTCAATATTTTATTGATACGAACAGAACTAAATTTAACACGAAATAAAATTTATCATTTCAATAGCTAAATGTTTCATTATTTTCAAAGTCTTTGTTGATAAGTCGATTTTGCACAATGGACAAAAATAAGCTTCATCTTCAGCCGGAACAAGAACTATGTCATGGACAAGACGTTAAAAGGTATCCAACAGGTATGCGACTCGATAACTGAATGGTTCTTCGTGCATTAGGTCTTAGGACCAAATATTTTAGCGTCTTTGAGCTTAGTTTAGCACAAAAGATGGTACCACCTTTTTCTCAGATTAGCGCTGCATCCTATCTGTTTTACACACCATGTTTAAATGGATTGGTTAAAAACAACCGGTGGTTTTCATTTGGACCTAAAAGTGTATACACATTTTTAGTTTTATTTATAAATTATTCAATCTTATATAAACAATACTATAAAGTACGTATTCATACAATTATTATAAAGATTCACAAACTAAAAACTTGATGATAAATCATTTTTTTTAAAGTTTTAACGCGGTATTATTTTGAATCTCCTCAAATGTCGGAATATTCAAACCTGCGTCTTCTATTTTTTCAACAAAAGTTATTCTATCAACTAAAATTATGCATTAAAGAAAATTTCAACTTTTATTTCTCTAACTTAAGACGTTCTTTAAACTTTTTAACAACAAAGGTATTTTTGTTTCTTTATAACTATCTGTTGATACTTCAATTTTTGAATAGGTCTGTCAAGTTTTGCACATTTTACACAACCATCTAGGCACACCCTTTTTTTTCTTTTTTGTCAATTAACTGTTTGTTTTACTAACAAACGAAATCAATTTTAACATTTTTAAGCAGCTTCAAATAGTGCTAAATAGATAACAGAGTAAAGATAATTTATCAAAGTTTTATTTAATGAGCCGCTTAAAACAAAAGCAATTTTTGAAGACTTTAAAACCGATGAAAATTGTCTTCTATTAGAGGATCAAAAATTCTACCTTTAATAAGTACACACACTGCACCTGTTAGAAACAAGTTGTTCAACAATTTGCAAATAAACTTGATCAAACTTAAAAATCGTTACAAATACAATTGTAAAAAGGTAATGCAAGTTTACCTTTAGGCTTTATACTACCGTAAAATATTAAGAATTTTTGACTAAACCTTTTATTCGGTTTAAGCGTGTAATTGCTTGAACATAAAATCCCTCATGTTTATTTTAAGGAGGATTTCATGTTCAAATAATGATAGTTTTAGTCAAACGTACATGGGTCATGTCTTTCATAAAACAGTTTAGATAAAAAAGAGTAAACCATTTGAAATAGTAATAATTAAGTGTATTAAAATAAGTTTTTTTTTTGCATCAATGACCGTTAGAAAATTGAAGGTTTTTGAAATTTAGAAACGGGCACATTTGTATATATTATTTAAATATTAAAATATTTGAAATTTGAAAAAAAATAATGACCTTTGAGAACACAGCAAAGTAAGAATATTAATAAAATAAAAACTGAAAAAAAGTTTTATGTTTTGGCTAAAAATTGAACGTTGAAGTAAAAATTCCAAATAAAACATTTTTTTCTAAAAGTCCAAACTCAAAAGTTCAAACCCCAATCCAATGGATTTTTTTTAAATTAAAGTCAAAGGAGAGTTCTCTAGAACAGTGGTCGTCAAGGTGTAAACTGGTACACACTAGTGTGCACAAAATTTATTTTTGGGTGCACGAAACTTTTAAGGTACACAAAACTCGTTTAGGGGTGCACAAAATTTTTAAACTACAAAAAAAAATCCAGTTTTTCTTATAATATTTATCTAGTTTAAGCGACATAAAGATATTAAAAAAAACATTTTAAGAGTACTGTACTGGGAATTTTGTAGTGATTGCGGAGATGTGTTCAATTGATATGTATATAAGACAAAGCCATATAAATAAAATATCATTGTGCAAACAAGGTAAACCATTTATAATGGTTCACGAAAAAGAAGATAAAAAGATAAATTTTAGTTTTAGTTGTTAAAAGGTTTGCATGTAAATATAAACTGAGTTAAAACTTTAAAGGATAAATGCATTAGTAAAAGTGTTTACGTAATGACACCACTAGCAGCACTTATTAAGATTAGACCTTGGGGTGCACCGATTTTAATTTTTGCATTTTGGTGTACTGTACACATACTTTGATTAGCTTTACGACCACTGCTCTAGAAAAAAAAAAGTAAACTTTAAAGATAAGGAAAATAACTGGATCTAAAGTTTGGACATTTCAAATAATTGCAAAAAATGCTAATCCAGCTAAGTTAGCGCTTGTGGTTAACGCTCTATTTGGCGTAAACCTGAACTCGTAGCTAAATGCATTTTATATCATAAATTAACTAATCTGGGAAATAATTGTGTGCTTTTCTTTTAAAAGCTTCAACAAGTCATTCATAAGATTAATGAATATATAAATTTGTGTTTAAAATTTATAGTTTAATGCGAATAAACTTCAATTTAATTAAATTCAAAAAATAGTCCGTTCAATAAATTCTTATAAAGTATATTTCATCGTACAGTTATACTTTATTCTGTTGATTATTGTTTAGTATAAAAACGCTACTTTTACTTATTAAAATAACTTTAATACTCTATAGGTCAAATTATACAGTATCTTCTTTTATTGTACTGACATATGTTTCTGTGTGTTAACGGATTAACACACTTCAACTGGGTTCTGTTAAAAAATAAATACTGTAAAAAAAAAGAATGGTCTAAGGTAGGCGTTTACATGTGTTCATTGTATTAAAAATAATTTCTACAGATTTTTAGAGTTTAGTGGTAAGTAATAGATAAAATACTTAATGTTAAATCTGATTGTTATAAAACTATGTAATGTTTGTAACTATTAAGTCTAAATTAAGTAAAGTAAACTAAAATTCACAATAAAATAACAAATCTTAATATTAACTACTTACATGAATGAAACGAAGAACTAATTCAAACTTATTTACCGCTTGTATTCTTTTTCTTTTACAGTATTTATTTTTTTTACAGAACTCAGTTGAAGTGTGTTAATTCGTTAACACACAGAAACATATGTCGGTACAATAAAAGAAGATACTGTATAATTTGTTTTATTATATATTTCAGTGAACTTGTTTTACTAGGATCTTTTATTAACAATCTTTTAAATTTATATTTCGAATAGTTATACTCTATAGGTCGTTAACTTTTTAAGAAATTAGCTTTTAAACTATAAAAAAACATTTTTGTTCCTTATTTATAAGTTTGATCAAAGTTCTTTTTACTAATTAATAAAATTACATTTGTTTACCACAATCATTGTTTTTCTGTTGCTGTTTAATCGTAAAATATATTGACATATCATAATTTTTACTTTTGTACTATTAGTCATTTAAATCGTATAAATTTAGCATATCAAACTTAAATAAATTAGACTTTTACTATATAAGGCATAAATTTTCTTTAATAATTATAATAAAATTAAAACTATTTTCTACAGGTATTAGCTGGTCCGAACATACAATTATCATTTAAAATTATTTATTTTAATGTATAAACTTAAATTGTATTTTTCAATTGACATCTCAATTTTTAAGCTGCTTAATAAACTATTGTGATTAATTTTTACTGCATAAAAAATTTCTGTTTACTGCTTGTTGTGTAATAAGTACGTAGGCGCAAACTAATTGAGCTTCTCAACAATAAACTCGGCTTGCTTACTCTGTTTGTTTTTAAACTAAAGTTATTAAGTTTAATTTTTCAAAGCACATAATACGCACTACTAAATAAGCGGCTCGCTAAGTTTTCAAACGCCGCGCACAGTACACCATTTAAAATGAATATCTGTGCTCACTAGATTATTTACGATGAACATCTTAATTACTAAAGCTTTTATATTATTTTCTTTTTGATGTTTCTTATATAAAAATAGTAAAAAGTTTTTATACCTTATGCTTCTGTTCTACTCACTCTCTGCCTGAACAATTTTTTTAAAGCGCTATTTTTTTTTCACTTGTTTAAATAAAACTAAACCAACAAGTTTAAATTTATTGAAAATTTTATGATCAATTAAAAATTGTAAAAGATGTTTAACTTTTCACTTTAAAACATATGACTTCTGCAAACTTTGATTTTGTTTTTGTTGATTGTTAATACTTTTGACTAGTTCATTTTAAAGATATTATTTTGCACGAAAGCTCAATTTTGCACGACAGACAGTTTTGCACGGAGGGTCAATTTTGCACAAAAATGTACTAACTTAAAATAATTAAATAAAAAATATATTAAAACCTTAAATCCTATAAAAAAAAAGCATGTATTAGTGTAATTATTTTAATTTAATAACGTTTAAAATAACTTTATTTATTAATTTTATTTAATTTATTTAGTTTTTTTTAATTAAAACTAAATTATTGTGTTTAAAAACTAATATAAATTTTAAAACTCTTTAATAAAAATGAAAATAAAACTAAAATTTTATTTTAATAAAATTATCCTTTATTTAAGAATAAACATATATTGATGTAAACTTAAATTAAATTAAAACTATACTAAACTTCAATATGAAATAAAACAAGATTAAAAATAAAAATAAATTAATGATATTTACATGGGTAGGTGTTAAAATTGCACGAGCGTACAAAATTGCACGAGGGGACAAAATTGCACGAAGATACTTTTGCACAGAAAAAAACGAGCATGCAAAGTAGTAAGAAAATTAAATAAATTTAAAATGGAGAAAGTCCGTCTGATGAAATTTTTATTGTGCATTGTACAAAGTTCTATTATGGCTGTGTACTTCTATAAGTTATACTTAAAATTGTTTTTTGTTTTGTTTTATATACAATTTCTAAACATAGTTTAGCTCTTGAGTTTCTCCTGCTGTGTTTTTTCTCTTTACCTACCCAGACTTGCGAAAAAGCACTGTCAGAAGCAATTTTCTTCTTACCTTTTCAGAAGAAAAAGGATATACAAGCTTTTGACTAAAATGAAACAAATAAAATAATACAACGACTACAATTAGTTAATTTCTACTTTTAACAAAAAAAAATTATTAGTATAAACAAAACTCTTTTTGGTAATTATATTTTAATTACGGTTAGAATCTAATTTTACGATCTAGTTTTTATTTTTATTTATATAAATTCTTTTTGATTGATTTTATTTAATTATTTAATTTGTTCATTTTGACTTTTTTAGTTATTATTATTTCTTTAAAATTAATTTAATCATTTATTTCATTAAATTTGACTTTTTTTATTAATTTTATTGACTTTTGTTTTGGACTTTTATTTAGTGTATTTATTATTTAAATTATTAATTTTATTTTTATAATTCTATTAACTTTTTGATTTTTAAAAAATTATTGATTATTTATTTATTTAATTTTTTTAATTCTGACTTTTTACTTTATTTATTTAATCTATTTAACATTTAAATTTAATTTTTTTTACTTAAAAATATTATTTATATTTTTTCAAATTTAGTTATTATTGTTTTTTTTTGTTATTTTTTACTTAATGTTTATTTATTAATTTTTTTTTATTGATTTGTTATTTTTTACTTAAAGTTTTTTACTTAAATTTTTTTCTTATCAATTTTTTTATTATTTAGTTATTAAATTTTATAATTCAGATTTTTTTATTTTTCATAATATTGAATAAATTTTTTTCGTTTTTTTCTATTATTTAGTTAATAAATTTTTTAATTCTGATTTTTTTATTTTTTTAAATTTTATAAAAAAAATTTCGTGCAGAGAGTCTTCTCGTGCAATTTTGTCCCCTCGTGCAAAAATTTCTACGCGCAATTTTGACCCGTCGTGACCCGACGCGGGTGGATTTTGATCGCGGATGGATTTTGAACGTGTCCCGTTTATAACACATAAAGCAGTAAAAAAGAGATTTTTACGAAGTGAACAGTTTTACTAAGAAGTTAAATCAGTTTAAGCAATAATAACTTATAGTGTGATTAACTATATGCTCGTTTTTTGATAACAATAAAACTAAATTAAACCAGTATGAGCCAGTCAACAGTATTTACAATCAAAAAAAAAATCAAAGTTTGCCTTAACCACATATTTCAAATTCAAAAGTTAAATAAAAATTACAACTATCCGTTGATCATACAATTTTCAATAAGTTAAAACTTTTGGCTTAGTTTTGTTTAAGCAAGTCAAATAAGTATAGTGCCTTTAAAGTTATATATATAGCTTAGGCACAGAGTTATTATTACAGAGTTATAAAGTATTATTTAAATTACTTACACCACTTTTATTTACTACGCATTAGCAAATTTTAAAACATAATCAAACATACATCAGTAATTAAACTGTTCATCGTAAACAATCTAGTGTGCACAGAAATTCTTTTCAAGTAGTCTAGTGATCGTAGCTTTTGAATATTTGACAAGCTGCTACTTTGATGGTGTATCATATGAGTTTTGAAAATTTAAAACAAGTTAATTAAACTATTAAACAAAATACTGTAAGCAAGCAATGAGGTTTATTAATAATATTTCAAGAGGCTCAATGAGCTTTCGCTTACATGTTTATTACACATAAAGCAGTAAAAAAGAATTTTCATGAAGTAAACAGTTACTAAGAAGTCAAATCAGTTTAAGCAATAATAACTTATAGTGTGATTAACTATATGCTCGTTATTTTAATTTAACATAACTAAATTAATCTGAAACAGTTTTCAAGTTTTTCATTGCTTAAGATAAAACAAACTCTTACTTAAAATGGGCTGGACAAAAGTATTAACAATATCGAAAAAACAAATTTCTACCTAAGCCACATGTTTCAAAGTAAAAGTTTAAATAAATTGTACAATTTTTGATCGACTAAACAAATTTTAATAATCTTAAACTTATTGAATTAGGTTTATTATAGCAATTCATAGAAGTATAGCGCCGTTAAAAATATATATTCTAGGCAGAAAGTGAGTAGTAAAGAAGCATAAGCTACTATTTTGAGTACTTTGTACTGTTTTCATATAAAAAACTTCAATAAAAACAACTTAATAAAAAAGCTTCAGTAATTAAGCTGTTCATCGTAAACAATCTAGTGCGCACATTTTTTTATATAGTCTACTGTGCGTAGCGTTCAAATTTAGCGAGCCAATTCTTTAGTAGAGAATAGTATGTACTTTGAAAAATTAAACTAAATAACTTTAATAAAAAACTAACATTGTTAGCAAGCCAAATTTACTGTTGGTAAGCTCAACTAGTTTGCGCCTACGTACTTATTACAAAGCAATGAATTAACAGAAAGTTTATATGAAGTAACAATTAATCACGCTGTTTAAAAGTTTATTAAGTAGCATGTAATAACAACGAGCTTCTTACTCATTTCTTGTGCAGGCAGAGATGATGCAGTTACACGTGTACAACGTTCTCATCCAATCAGAATTGATGAAAACGCACGGCAATTTTCAGCATAAATACGCTGCTGGTGTGTTGAGAGCACCTATTAGTTTAAAAGTTCTGTAAAGGCGAATGAAAATGTAGAACCTAGTAAATGAGGTGCTTAAGAGCTTTTCATGTGTTTATTATTCAAAGCTTCATTGATAAAAGCTATACTTTTTTAAGATAAATTTTTGGGCTTTTTTTTGGTCGTTCTCAAGACAAATATTTTTAAATAGTACAATTAACAAATTTTATAAGCTACAATTTTGATTAAACCTAACTTCAAATTTAAAAACAGAAGACATATCAAATAACAACCAAACACATACTTTTAAAAATGAACTTTGTTATTTTGGCAATTGCCATAATATTCTACATGCAGGTGACAGAAACAAAAGGTATGTTTTAGAAGTTTCTTATTCCTAGCAACAGCCTTTAATTTTTCGTTTTATAAGTTTTTTTATTTCACAGTTCAAGTAATACTAATAGTTGTAATACTAAATACGTACGAGTTTACTTGTACAAGGAAATAAAATTAAATAGCTTTGTTATCAGCTAACAAAATTACCTATAGAAACCTTTTTAAAAGTATAATAACGACTGAAAATAACTACTTTCATTATTTTCAACGAGTCGGCCGAAACCCCAGTGTTTCTTAATTTTTTAAAATTTTGCACAATAGGTTGTAAACCAATTTTTATTAGTCTTTTACATTTCATGTACTTTTTTAAAATGATGGTATTTTAGTTAGGTATTTAAGCTTTTGTTTTTTTAATGCAAGTTTTTGGCTTTTTATACTTTTAAACTTTGGATTGTTTGATGTATTTCAGACATTTTTGGTTTTAAAGTGGCAATTATGTAAAAAAACTGATTAATTAATAATAAGGTGTTTTATTAGATATTCAAGCATTAATTATGTTAAATAAATTGTAGTAGTTTTTTTTTATAATACAAATTAAATTAATCATATTTAGTCAACTAGTTACTAAAATTTTTAAAGAGTGCAAGTTATTTTAAATGCAAAATCCAATTTAGAAAATGGTTGATAATATAAAAAATATACATAAGTGACTTATAGATGTTTTTTAAACTCAATTTTTATAGAGAGTTATGTTGTAAGTAACATTACAAAAATGTCAAGTTAAACTTAATAACTGTATAAGATAGTACATAGTTTGTTAAGGCTTAAGTATATTAGTCAAAGTAAATTTCATTCCATTAAATATGTATACTCAAACAAGCATTCTATGTGTAGGTAAAATTCATTAAAAATAGTAAACTTAGTAAAAGTAAATTTTTTTTAGTGTGACTATACCTGAAACCAAAAAATTATTTAAACGTCATTAAAACTGCAACCCGCAAAAATTTTGAAACTTGAAATTTGGCCCGCGAGCACCAACTGCCTGCCGACCCTGTTAACGATAATCATAGTATTTTCGCATACTTTTTTGTACTAATACTAGTTGTTCTGCACTGTACTTCGTTAAAATTACTATTTTAAATCAAGTCAGTCATAAAACTCTGATTTTGATTTGTACATTTTTCATAACCTTTATGCTGGTAAACTTTTTTTTGGTGTGCTCAATAAAAAGATTAAAAATTTTCACAGAGTGCATCAAGTATGTTGTAGCCGATACTAAGGGGGACTTCGAAAAATCCAAAAAAGAATGCATAAAATTGAACGGAAAAATGGCATCAGAAGACTTAAAAAACAAGTTAATTGCAAATACTACTACTCAAAAAACTAACTTTTAATAAGATACATATTATGTTTATTAAAGTACTTTAAAAAAAAAACACTTTTGTAGGTAAAACCAGTTTACTTTAAATTAATCAAACCAAATTCATTCAAAAACTATAAATCTATAATAAAATAGCTATTGTTTTACTACTAAAAACGTAAGTTAATAAAACATAAGTTAGTTAAAAGTCTAATCAAATTGATTTAACTATAAACTCTAGTGATATACGAAAAATAACCAATTGTAGAATAATAGTGTTTTTTTTTTAATATTTGGTTGTAGTAGACAAAACAAAAAGTCGCATCTTAATTTATAAAGCAAGTTAACAAGTTGTAGAACATAACGATGTCTTATTTAATCTGAAAAGGCTAACGCAACTTTATAGAAAAAAATACTAATGAAACAAAAGTGTAATTATATGATGATTAATAATTTTGATTGAAAGATCAATTTTACAAAATAATAATGGTTTAGTAGACAAATACAATTTAATTAATAATATTAAAACAACTTTAATCAAAAGTATTATTCTCTAGAAGAAAAGTGTAGTTTGTTTCAAGTCACAAGAAAGAATTTATTTTAAAAATTTGCATTACTTTATAAAAGTGTTACTTATTTTATTTTTTAAGACTAAATTTATAGAAGCTAAAATACTTTTAGAAAAAAGTAGTAAATTTATGGTAAAATTAGTTTTACAATTTAACAGCAACTTTACAGAAAAAAAATATCGTGGTAGAATAATATAAATCACTGTAATTAGTAGTTAATTTTTTAAGAAAAGTAATGATTTAAAGAATAACAGTGCTTTTTTACGAAGTTAAAACAGCAACTTTATACAAAACAATGAGTAATATAACAAAATACAACTGTTTGACAAACATATAAAGTTAAAAAAGAATGTTGGTACAAAAAAAAGACTTATAGAAAAAAATATAGCTCTATAGTTATACATATTTTATATACAACTTTACTTGTAAGTAATTGCTTGTAAACAAAAGAATATTTTCTAAACTTCAAAGCGTAAATTTATTTAAAAACACTGAGTTATGTTTAAACTTTTTAATTAAAACCAGTACCAAAACCAAACTATTTTAAAAATAAGAAAAGAAGTTTATTCATTTTGAGTTAAAAAGATAAAACTATTTAAAAATAATAGTAACTTATAAAATGTTTTTATCAACATTAAAAATTCAGCTTTAATAAAAATGTTATGGAAAATATATTCATTTTAAACTTGAAAGAATATCACTTTAAAATTATGGTCTTGTTTTTGAAGTTTTACAGTACATTCAGAAGTTGAGAAATATATTAGTTATTTTATATCAAAGCTACAATCTTGTAGACAAAATTAGTTAAGAACTACTAATAATGATAGATATACATAATTCTGTTTTTTTTTTTTAATTGATAAATATAAAATTTATCAATGCAAACTGCATTATTTAAAAACAAGTATTCTTCTAATTGTAAAATTTTATTGAATTAATAAGCTTGAATAAGTTTACGTGATACGTCACTATGTGTAATTTTGTAAATAAGAAAAATCGATAACAAATCTTTATTTTTTCTCTGAATATATTTGTTAAGCACTGAAATAGTTGTTAGGACTTAAAAGAAAAGATGTTATTTATGAAATAAATATATAAGATTAATTATTCAAGATTTTTGTTTGCAAAAATAAGTTTCACCCTTTAAGGCAGTGCTTCTGAAATGGGGTTCCGCGGAACCCTAAGGTTCCGCGAAGCCTTTCAAAATTAAAAAAAGAAGTTTGAAAGAAAAAAAAACATAAATCATAAAACTTCAAAAAAAATGGAACACATAAAAAATGTTTAAAAATATGTCTATTAGCTTGATTTAAAATTTAATATGTATAAAAGCTTGTTTTTTACTTAAAAAATGCTACTATAGTTTAAAGAAAAATCTGGCCAGGCCTATAAAATTTTAACAGAAATTGAATTTGAAATAGTTTTTTTAGACTTAGATGATAAGAAATGATACTCTAATTTTTAAAAGTTGTGGCCAGGTCTTTAAAATTTTAACAGAAATTGAGTTTGAAATAGTTTTTTAATTTTACATGATAAAAATGTTTAAATGTCTATGTGTTAGCCAAGTTTTAAAGTTTGTTATTTAAGTATTAAATGCTTTTTCTGTTTAATTATTATTACTCAATCATTTTTTTTTATATTCATTTATAAAAAACACCTAAAAACCTTTTGCGATGTTTCACCGGTTTGATGAGGCCCATGAAAAATGCATAGAATTCAACTTCTCTGACGAAATATACAACCACCTTGATCTTTTGTCTATAAAGTTTCATTACTATTTTTCTGAAGATGTTCACATCGGAAATTTATGGATTTTGAATCCTTTTATAAGTGATATTGCTTCAGAAGAAGTGAATCTTCCTACAGATACAAAAAACGAATTGCTGCAACTATCTGAAGATAGGAATTTAAAATTTAGTTTCAAAAGGAAGGAGCTTTTAGATTTTTCGATATGTGCGATTTCAGAGTACCCCGTCTTAGCAAAGCGTGCAGTAAAATTTATTTTACCATTCACCACCACTTATCTTTGCGAGTCCGGCTTTTCGCATGTAACAAACATTAAAACGAAGCAAAGGAACTGTATGCTGACTCCAACCTTATGTGCCTGTCTCATTCTATCCAAAATCCAGCCGCGCATTGACATGCTTGTTGCTAAGAGACAAGTTCAAGTTTCGCACTAAATGTTTTTTATTTATTTTTCGTTAGGCATCTTACCTATTTATTACAGTAATCTGTGAATTCGATTAGGTTCATGTTTGTTTTGTTATTGTTTGTAGCTCTCATTTTGTTTTTATTATGCAAGGAAAGATTTTTATGACGTTGTGATTAATCATGTTTGTTTACGTTTATTTATTATAAAATCATAAAATACCTATTGCCTCTGGCGCACTTTGAGTTTGACTCGACTTAATACTATTACAATTGGTATGATTTCTAACAATGATATAGTTTTGCTAAAAAATTCGTTTTTCACTGAAATTCTTTTGTTTTTTTGCAGGATATATTATATTAAACATTTTATGTAAAATTTAATTAGGGGTTCCGCGGAAAAGTTGAACTTTGGAAAAGGGTTCCGCTACTAGAAAAAGGTTCAGAAGCACTGCTTTAAGGGATCTTCAGTTACAATTTAAATCTTATTCAAATAGAATTTAATTAAATATAATAAACATTAAATTTTATAAGTATAGCTGTATATATACTTGAATTTTAAGTTATTTGAGAATAAAAGAGACTCTTCGCATTTCGTAGATGACAAATAATTTTAAACTGACCTGTTTTAGATGCCAAAAATAAATCAAGTAGAATTAAACAACCTTCAGTAACGGAACTTTATTTAATTATATTATTTTATTTTTCAATTGGAAATACTCTGTTGTTGGGCAAGCTATAAAGAACAAAAAATGAGATGTTGACTAGTTATACTACAATAAGTTTGAAATTGGTTGATATAACAACTTTTGAGTGTATATAAGTTGTCCCAACTGCTTTGTATTTTGTGTTATTAAATAGTTTTTGTTAAAGTTAATTTAAATTATGTCACGAGTCAGTCCAAATCCAGAGTGTTTTCCAGACTCGGGCTAAGAGTGCTCGCATTCAGAGCCAAAGACCTCTTAGCCATGAGTCAACCATTAAACCCCTTACCCTTTTAAACAAACCCTTGGAAGTTGGCGTGCTAACTTCCTCTGGTTTCACTTCTACCTTGAGTAGCTGTTTTAACGTTTAATATTTCTTAATGTTTTCAGCGTTTTAGCAAGATTTCTATTCAATAAAAGTAATTTTATAAGCATAAATATGAAGCTGTATAAAACTTGATGTTTGTCCTGGAAATTAGATACTAATAAATAAATAAAACTTGTACAAATAATAAAATTAAAAAACTGTAAATATATCATAAGACAAATAAAACTCTAAAATAATAAAATGGAATTGGTAAAACTAAAATCCGTTTTTATTTTACAGAGATAACGGTGATAAAGCCGAAATGGCCGTCTCAAACCTAAAAGATTTTATCTGGCTGGGAATCACAGTCAACGACACAAATAACGATGCCCATAGGGACGACAACCCTTTCACCTTTTTCGACGGAACACCGGTAAACAAAACCAACATTGCTTTCGAGTGGAAACCATCACAACCCGACTATATGTTTCCAGATACCAACAAATGTGCTTATGTAAAGATGCGTACTGGGTTAGTGGAAATTGGTAGTTGTAATACCATTGGAAAACCTCTGTGCTGGATCGATTGCTCAGGCAAGGATGAGAGCTCAACGAACTCCGAATCCGACCGTTCCCGCGCGAACTTGCCGGTTTTCGCTCTTAATTTAGCGGGCAGTACCTTCATAGTTTTTATGCGCAAGTCGGACCTGTGATGTAAGCTTGCGCGTCTTTGTGCGTGTGGAAACTCGTCTTTTGAGTTTCCACCTGGAATCTTTAAAAAGGTTTGTAAGCTATAAAAAAATTGATTTTTCGTATACATGAGTCTTGTTTTGCTCGTTACTGTCTTCTTTAGAAATTAATACCTGTGAAATTTTGTCGCTGTAAAATGATTAACATTTGACACTTGGGTATTTTATGAAACAAAGCAAACCAACACAATATATAATTTGTTTGACTTGTTTTTATATCAACAATTGTCTTTAAAATCTTTTTAAATTTACACTAACTACAAACCAACAAATTTAATTAATGAAATTTATAATCACCTTCTTTACTTCTTTTACAGCACATTTTTACAAATTATCACAAAAATAAGTATAATTAAATACAAATTTATAGCTATTTTATATCGTTTCTGTCTTATACTTATACCACCTTTTAATCTTTTTAAGCTTATCTTAAACAAAAAAATAAACTATGCTTGTATTCTACCTACCAGTCAAAAAAATCAGAGCTTGGAGGTTTTTTAACGCAGGTTTAAACAATAATAGATTTTTTCTAATGTTTAAAATAAAAATATTTGACTTTCTATTGAACAGACAACCTCTTTATTGTCAGTTGTTGAATAGCTTTACGATAATATGCTATATTAAAATACATTTGCTATTAGTTATGGTTATTACTACTTGTTTGTTTATTTTATTAACGCTTATTTTGATAATTCTTTACGTTAATAAATAGAATGTACGAGTAACAAGCACTGTCAAATTTGTTAGATAGTGCAGAAAAGATTTTGTGATCAAAAATTTCTCTAAATTAAAACATTTGTTATGAGTATACTTATACACTATTTCTAAATATTAAAACTAAATATTTTTTTTTATTCAAAAAATGTTTTATATTGAACAAATACATAATTTAGAAATTATAAAGACATGTTTATTTATTTTCAAACTCCTAATTAATTTTAAAATTAACTTCTTTCATAAAATTATCATCTATCTAAGTTTTCACCATGTATAGCTATAAAACTTACTTACCCAATTAAAAATTACCACAAAGTAAATTAGTAGTAAATAAACCTTTAAAATAAAAAGTGCTATAATGCATGTAGCTTGAAAAACAGTAACGAGGTCAATTTATTGTTTAACAAAATATAAATTTTTAATTTGATAAATTACTAAACTAAACTTTTGAATTAATATTTTAAAATTTAAGTTAATTAATTCTCAAAAGTAAGGTAAAACAAACATATAACTAATAAAAATAATATGAAGCAACTAAATATATCTTGCATACTATGTTAGTTAAAAGGACAAAATCAGTTCCAACCCGCGCAAAATAGTTTTTTTTGTTCAAAATGTTTTAGTCCTAAATTCTGAGTTAATACACTTTTCAAAATCTGCTTGTATAACGAAAAAGCATAAGTGTTTTAAAAAAACTAAGCTAACACAATACTACAATGAAAATTCATTTGGCTAATTTAAAACTAATATACTAGTGTTCATTTACTTACTTTAAGTAAACACAAACGGTTTTTGATCATCTTTCAAAAAAGTTGATGTTATTTTAAACTTATTTAATGTCTACATATTTGAATACTTTAAATATAAAGTTTTTATACATATATAGTATTTAAAAAAAAAACTTATTGATAAAAAACGGATTATGTTACTGATAATTATAATATAACACACAACAAAGATTTGTTTAACAACTGCTGTTTTTTAATAGTTCATAAGCAAAACATGTAAACTAAAACTTTAGTTTATCAAATGGAATAAGAATAAATAATATTTTAAATAAGTTTTAATTATTTATAAATTACACTATCTAAAATGTATAAGATTTATTTCAAATCTTACTTCTTCAAGATTTTTTTACGTAAAAAATTATATATTTAACCTTTAAATTACTCTAGAACATTTTTATTCTAGAAGCTACATAATATAAAAGTAAAAAGGTTAGAATACTTTTTTAACGTTCTTCATTTCTTTTATACAGCAATAATTAAAAATGTTTTAAAGCCCAAACAGTTTAAAAAGCGTCTTCTATTAATAAAATAATAATTGAAAAATTCCACTACTTTGTTGTTTTTTAAAACTTATTAAAGTTCAAGAATCTCTAAGAACTTCTAATTTTGATATTTTTTCTAATTTTTACAGAATTATTGCTTTTTCCTTGAAAACATACTAGTATGATTTTACGAATGCTAGTTAAAAATTGTTTAGTCTCTTTAGTAAACATTTAATAAACAGTTTGTAAATTTACTCATGAAACAACTTTCTATCATTCAACATTTTACTTAATTTTTCAAATCTATACTTTTAGCTCGGGCACAATACAAAGTTTCTCTTAAAAAAAAGCTTATATATTTTATTAAAAACCATTAAAATTGAAAAAATATAAATATTAGTGATTTTTGTCAAACTTTAAATTAGCCCATCCTTCGGACCTTATTAATGCTACGAGAGTAAACTTGATAAAACAATTAGGTACTGAGCAGTGGCGTAGCGTGGCATTTTGGTCAGGAGGTGCGCAAATTTTTTTCTCAAAAAATCCTCTACAACAAAACTTTTGTAATTAGCTATAAAAAAAATTTTTATAAACAATATAATTGAAATAAATCTATTAAGTAAAATAAGTTCGTTAACTGTTTTAAAAAATATTTATATATTACAAAACTAAACAATTAAATAGAAGTATAAATTTCATTAGAATTACTTATACTTGCAAAAATGTAAACTTACTAAATAAAAATTGTTTTTATTACTTACAGTAAACTTTATATCTTTAAAAATTAATATATTCAATAAAACGAAAGTATCTGTTTTATTTACGAAAAAAACATTAATCTCTTTAATATACAATACAACAGTGATAACAACACCTCATTGCACATAATTTTAATAAAGTTACAGAGAAGTTAAAATAGACCAACTTTATAACTGTTATTACAGTTTATTACTACTTTGTAAAATAGTTAAAAGTATACTTTTTAAATTTAATTAATTTGATTGTATTTGTTTAAAATAAAAATCACAAATTAAGTTTATTTCTCATAGGCCGACACGCTTATCTTGTATGTTTACAAAAATAAAGTTCAGAAAACTAGCAGTAGTCTTAACATTGTAGCATAAAAAAAAATTGTAAAATTGTTTAATTTTTCTTTAAGCGTAACGTATTTTTGTAAACTTTTTGTATAAAAATAATCTGCCATAAGGTTATAATACACTGGTGCGCTATATTAATTGCGTACTTATTGAGTCTAAATTCTTATGAAGTTAATGAACTTATAAAATTTTTCCTTATGGAGTTTTTCATCAACATCGTTGCGCATTTGCAATTACGCACCGAATCAGTATATTGAGTAATAACATGTACTTTCCTAACTTGTCACTAATTGGTATTAAAAATTTCGTTTAACTTTTTGAATACTAGATAAACATAGTTGAAAAAAGGCAAATTAAGCAGAAAAAATAAACTATAAAGGATAAAGATATTACATTCTTTTTTTTAATTTTTCTTTTTTTGGTGGCACGCATGCGCCAGTGTCCCTCCCCACGCTACGCCCCTGGTACTGAGTACCTGACATTGACATCTTACCAAAAAAAATTCATCTTTCAAAATTTTAAACTCTTTCTGTCATGCGCAGAGAATCAACTCAAAAAAAAATCTCAAAGCAAACGAAGCAGCGTTTTTGTTTCAACTTCACAGGAGATTTGCACGCTGCAACACTCTGACCCAAACTTCACTTTGTCGGTCTGTCACAAGTACAGCGACAGGTAAATTTTTACGAGAGAGCTTTCATCCAGTATTGTAGTGGCACAAGCTGTTTCTTTAATCTTAATTTCAAACAGTCCGTCATGTTAGCCTGACTGCCGCACGAACTTCTTAGACAACGAAGGCAATTTGAGCGGAAATAGACGCTGATAAAGCCTAAAAGTTCAAATGCATGCTAAACATATTTCATTTAACTGCTTTAAAAGTTTAATTTTACAGCTGTGTTCGACATGAAAAAAGTGTAAGATTTTTCGTCTTTTTTTCGTTGCGTTTTATGAAAATGTTTTCTAAACGCTTTTAGACAATGTAAACAAATTTAAGAAAGTCTGTTTTTTGTGAGCTTTTAAAATATTCAGCAAGTATCCTTGTAAGTGTTTAGGTACAAAAGTTTTCGTAACAAACGTAATTGATTCTTTTAACTGATGTTATAAAAGGAATAAAGTATAAATTCGGAACTCTAACTGAAACAATTTAATAATTGTAGCATAGAAATCTGTTTGAGATACACGTTTCAGCAGGTTTTTTTTTATTGCTGTACACTTAAAATTAAAACTACTTTACTTATTTTAACTTATTATTTTAGCAAAGAATGTTATTTATTACCAAAAATTTAAACAAAGCACTTGTTAATTTACTTAAAATAAACACAACTATTTCAACCAATTAAAAATCATAATATTACTTTATTATTATATTGTTTATTGTATAATGCTGGACTCAGGCATCAAAACCTGAGCCACTTTAAAAGGACACAGAATGAGAAAAATAAAATAAAATACACTTATATTCAACAAAAAAAGTATACATAAATAAAGCATGAAAAAAATATATATATACCTTCATATTTTTTAAAACGCACTATTTGCTCTCTAATTTTTCCAATCTCGTTAATTTTTAATTGCTCGTTAGCTATATCATTCAATAAAAGGCAATGGAAAATGCCTTATATTATACCAATTCACAAAAAAGGAAAAAGAAATAATCCATTAAACTACATACCAATTTCATTAACTAGTAGCGTTTGCAGATCTTTTGAACATATAATTTCATTAAAAATACTAAATCATCTTTTTTAAAAATAATCATATTTCTCCGAAACAATTTGGTTTTCTTCATAAAATAACTTCCTGTATTCAATCACTGGATCGCTTTCATTCATGGTTAGTACCTTTATTTTACCAATAAATCTATCAATGTAATTTATACAGACATTCAGAAAGCGTTTGAATCTGTCTCTCATTTTAAGTCAATTAAAACTTATAAAAGAACGTCAAATAAAGACGACACAAAAATATTTAGCCAATCTAACTTAGTTTTACAAAAATCTTTAGATATTGTTTATTGAACGATAAAAAAAAAGCGCTGAAAAAGTTTGGTCTAAGGACCTGGTGTACAAAGAAACCTTTCGGTTATCGAGTCGTACACCACTGACCACATGCTTATAAAGTTTTTTACTAGCTATTACACTTAGTTTTATTTTATCATTTAAATATTTAAATCTTTAGTAATGAACAATCAATTAAACGAAAAGAAAATGAAATAAAATAAAACTAAACGAAAATTAACTAAACTTTGTGTTTAATATTGTACAATGAATCTTATTTAGTAACATATGAACTAAAAGATATATATACAACTTTAAATTAACTGTTAAAAGTAGATAAACAACACTAAAAACAAACGTGTGAATACCTGAATTATAGGTTACAACTTCTTTAAAGAAAGTAAAATGTAATACGCTGAAATTTTTTCAAAATAATCTTTCTTATAATTATTTTTGTTAAAAATGTTATTTTTATTTTTTTTAATAACTTAACTTAAACAGTAAAAACAATTTTACATTTGAATAGTTAAATAAACTGTTGTAAACTTTTTTTATAAGAATTTTAAGAAGTGATTTTTACAATAACTGAACTTAACTTTTATAAAATATGAAGATAAATACTGTAAAATTTATGCTTTTAATAAGAAAAAAAGATAAAAAATTATAATAATTTTAACAACAATAATATTAACAATAACAAATTTCCTTCTATTTTATAATATTCTTTTATTTCTCTCTTTTTTTGAAAACTGTTCCAAGTCTAAAACTGTAATAATAGAAGGCAAGCAAAATTTGCAAACGTAAAAAAAGAATATTTTCTTCAATTTACTCAAAAAAAAATCATAATATTAATAACTTAAGTTTGCTTGGAACAGTTATCTTAGCTTACTATTTAGATAATTTATTTTTTGCTAAAGTAAAAACATCTATAACTACTTTTTTACATTTGTATACTAAAAAAGAAAAAAAAAATTGTAGGCATAACAAAAAAAAAGTTTTTAAGTATTCTGAACTTAATTCAATATAGTAATCTTAAAGAATAACTTTAAAACATAACCAGATAGAAAATGCTAAAACCTAGACTAAACCAAATGCTACCTAGTTAATGTAACCAAACAAATCAACTTTCGAACAAAAAAATACAACTATAAAAAAATAAATAGAATTTTGGATATTTTAGGACATATACTATTAACTCCTTAAACAGAGTAAACAAACGAGTAGGAATGATCACTAATAACCTTGAGAATCACTATTTAAAAGATAACTTTTAAGTTCATCCTGGAAATTTCCAAAATGACTTATATTTTTTAGATATAATGGTAGCTTAGTTCATAACTTACTTCCTTGGTAGGATAGCGATTTATAAAATCTACCATTGGTTAAAAGAAAGGAAACTAAACCTAAATCCTAGCAGATGTCATGTTTTAAATACTCACAGAAGTACACCTAATCCTAAGTTTGACTTTAAAATAAACAATGTAATCTTACCTAAAACTAAAGTGCTTTTAAGACATTGGAATTTTTATTTCAGATAATTTAAAATGGAACCATCACATTAACTATATTTACCGTACTGCATAAACTTTATCTTTTCCAATTCTAAAAAGCTTTATATCAACGAATTCGGAAATTGTTAAAAAATTGTACCTAGTTTACATCCGTCCTAAGATGGAATACAACACACCTTTATGGTCTCCATGTTCTATAAAAGACATCAACCAACTAGAATCTATTCAAAGAAAATTTACGAGATCAATCTTCAATCGGTGCAACATTTCATATACGTCTTACATAGACAGACTAAAAAAGCTTAGTATAAAACTTTAGAGTACAGAAGACTTGAATTTGATCTTATTACATTTTAAAACTGATTAAAAAGGAAACTAATACTGATTCCCAAACTTTCTTTAAACCTTATAAAAATAATTACTCACTCAGAGGAAAATATACATGCAAATATCATTTCAACAATGTTAGTTGGCAGAATTCTTTTTTTTATCGTTCGGTAAAAATGTGGAACGAGCTTCCAAATGAACTAGTATCTTGCAAAAATCTTGAACATTTTGGATTAAAGTTAAAAAAAATTAGGTTTAATTAAAATATTTACCAGTAAAATTTATTAGTAATTAGTTTTGTTCATCTCTTTGACCATTGATTTGGTATGTGCTATGTAGTTTATTGGTAGTTTGATTTGTAAGCAACACCTTCCCTTATAGATCTTAAGTACTTTTTAATTTTTGATTTTTTGGCCGGTCTATTGTTAATGTACTTGGGGCTTTAGATTCTAAAATTATTAGATGCTTAGTTGATTTAAAAGCTAGATTTGTGAGTTGTTGCTGCCACATGTTTGAAGTGATTTTTGACTGAATTTGCCGTGGTGAAACTTTGAAAACATGATGAATGGCGAATAGTTGTTGAGATCAATGTTTTGCAAGATGAAGGTTTCTGTCTAAAGTTGAAAATGAATGCCGTTTTGAAATGTTTTGTTTGATGAAGAGTGGTTTACCGATCGACCGATGTAGAGTTGTTACTTATATTACGCGAACCTGGATATTAACTGACTTAACGCGTTATAACAATATCGGTGACGGTTACTTAAATTTTTAGCATTGAATTAGCTAAAGACCTTAGACTATCATTTAAGCTTAGCCTAATTAAGTAATAAGTTTGTTAGAATGCTTAAACTAATAGTATATAAAGAAATCGAGTCTTAGAAACAAAAAGCTGTATTACGATGAATAGAAAATGCGATGAAATACAACAACTGCTGACTGAAAGACACAAAATAAGCTACTTTAAATCAAAAGTTCATATGAAAAACAGACGCCATCGTTAAAAAGTGTAACGATGGAAAATTACACGCAATAGACGCGTGCTCGACTAAAGTCACTAAAACTAAGTCAAAAAACAAGCGTGTATTTTACTGACTTTTAAGGTAAATAAATTTGAGAGAAAAGAAAGAAAGAAAGTCGCTTTCGACTGCGAAAAACACTGTTTTAGTGTTACAGTGGTCTTCAAGATGGGAGCCGATCATTTCTAACCCGCTATCATTTCTAACCCGATCACTTCTACCCCGATCATTTCTAACCCGATCATTTCTAACCCGATCATTTCTAACCCGATCACTTCTAACCCGATCATTTCTAACCCGATCACTTCTAACACGATCACTTCTAACCCGATCATTTCTAACCCGATCACTTCTAACCCGATCATTTCTAACCCGATCACTTCTAACCCGATCACTTCTAACACGATCATTTCTAACCCGATCACTTCTAACCTGATCACTTCTAACCCGATCACTTCTAACACGATCATTTCTAACCCGATCACTTCTAACACGATCGTTTCTAACCCGATCATTTCTAACCCGATCACTTATAACCCGATCATTTCTAACAAGATCACTTCTAACCCGATTATTTCTAACCCAGTTTAGCCAGATCATTTCTAACCCGATCATTTCTAACCCGATCATTTCTAACCCGATCACTTCTAACCCGATCACTTCTAACCTGATAACTTCTAGCCTAATCGTTTCTAGTCCGATCGTTTCTAACCTATTTTACTTGTTTATTTACATTTCTTTGTATTAAGGACTTAATGCAAAAACCAAAAAATCTTAATAAAGTAATTAAACCAATAAAAAATATTCAATTTTTATTTTTTTATAATATAATGATTTAATTTGTTACGTAAAAAATAATTTTTGTATATTTTTTTATTTTAGTATTAACTTAACATAATATTAATTTAATTTGTTTACCTCATTTTTTGAGTTGTATAAACGAATCTATTAACTTATATTTATAATTCATACATAATGATCGCTAAATAATATAAAGTTTTTGTGTTTTTGTAAATCTGTAAAATAATAACTTTTATGACATATCAAAAAAATTATTAAAGAAGTTTTTACTATTAATCGTGTAAAATTATTTTTGGAATTTTAAATTTCTAAAACTTTTAAGTTTTTATTAAAAATGTAAATTTATTTTGCTCTATATACAACATATTTTTAAAGAAATATGAAAAAATCAAAATATTAAGTTTTCGACACTTAACTTTTATGTTTAAGTTTATTATATAATATTTCTTATTTAATCTTTAGATATAATTTACCATTGGCTAAAAGAAAGAAAATCTAATCGTTTACCTCTACTTTTTACTTTGTGCTATACAGTATACACTTTCGTTTTAAGAACTTATGATTTAATGATAATATTTTTTAATTAAATTAACATACTAATTATTATTACTAAATTTTTTTAACTGTATCATTTTAAGTTTCATATATACTCATACTAATACTCTTAAAAAATGGTATTTCGTTTAAATTTGCCCTAAATTTGAATGCAACTTGCCAGTCTGGTCTCCATATTTAAAATTTATACTAACCATATAGAATCTCTTCAAGAAAAAGTAAAGAATAGTCTTTAACCACTGCAATGCTCATTATATTTCTTACATTGACGACTATCAAAACTTAATATTTAATCTTTAGAATTCAGAAGACTTCTACTTTTCCTAATGCTTTTAAAACAAAAAACTACAGTTAATTTATAATCAATTTTTGAACTCTATTAAAATAATTAATTACCACGAAAATTACCACAAAGTCATAAATATTTTTCAGTTTAAATGTGGACTTAGCTTTTAAACAAAACTAATCTTTACATAAAGTTGAACAAGTTTGATTAAAATAAGATAATTTATATTAGAAACTATCAGTAATTTAACAAATTTTGTACTTATGAACCATTGATTTAATATGTAGGATTTTGTTCATTCTATAGTTTGATTTTATTGTAATTGCCTTTCCTATGTAAATAATAAATCATTTTCTAATGTTTCCGATAAATGTTTATTTAAACTGTATTATTAATGTGCTTTGGACTTAAGGTTTTAAATTTAGTGGTTAGTCAATGTATTTAAATTTTTCGATTATGCTTTGGCAAAGCTACAAAAAATGATAAAAAACAATGAAATACCAAACGGTTGCACAAATGAGCAGAGTCTAACTCTAAAAGTTAGAATGTGAAAATCTGGTAGATGTATAAACTAGAAGAAGTTTTATTCATAAGTTTTTGTAGTTTGTTTAAATTCTGACACTGTAGTATATTCTAAATGAATTTCATAAAAGTAATACTGAACCTTATTTCAATGTAGAAGTGCTTGATTAAGACTACTTTGCTTTTTTCTGAACTAAATTCATAGAAGAAATTTGCTAAATTGTCTCAATATGTATTGCTGAATTTTGCAGAGAAGGTTGTTTGTTGAAAAGAAATTAAAGTTAATTCTAAAAAGAAAGGTTAAGCAGCTGTGTTTTGTTTTATTGCAACTTACTGATCGTTGAAAGAGTTGATATTTAAGTTGCTTATTATAAAATAAAAACTGAGTTTGTTAAAAAAATTTTATTCGAATCATAGGTAACTTAATTAGTCTTATACTAAGTGTTGATTTTATTTTTTGCTGTTAAAAAAAAACTGTAGTTTTTGGTTTTAAGATATATAAATTTTTGTCTCTTTGTTATGTGCTTTTTAGTTTAAGCTGCCCAGATTATTATGTTTGGGTCTAGCGTAGGAAAAAATAAACTTCCAATAACAATAAATATCAAAAAATTGAATTTTTATAAAGCTATCTAAACATTAAGTTTTACTTTAAACAAAATATACTAAATTTCGATTAAAAAAATCCAACTTTGTTGAGATTTTTTTGTTTTTAAAACAAATCTTTAATTTACTTCAATAATACATAAACATATTTATACAGATCGAATAAATAATAGTCGGGTTAGAAACGATCAAGTTAGAAATAATCGGGTTAGAAATGATCGGGTTAGATATGATCGGGTTAGAAATGATCGGGTTAGAAATGATAGTGTTTAATCGGGTTAGAAGTAATCGGGTTAGAAGTGATCGGGTTAGAAATGATCGTGTTAGAAGTGATCGGGTTTGAAATGATCGGGTTAGATGTGATCGTGTTAGAAGTGATCAGGTTAGAAGTGATCGGGTTAGAAATGATCGTGTTAGAAGTGATCGTGTTAGAAGTGATCGGGTTAGAAATGATCGTGTTAGAAGTGATCGGGTTTGAAATGATCGGGTTAGATGTGATCGTGTTAGAAGTGATCAGGTTAGAAGTGATCGGGTTAGAAATGATCGTGTTAGAAGTGATCGTGTTAGAAGTGATCGGGTTAGAAATGATCAGGTTAGAAGTAATCGGGTTAGAAGTGATCGGGTTACAAGTGATTGGGTTAGAAATGATCGGGTAAGAAATGATCGGGTTAGAAGTGATCGGGTTAGAAATGATCGGGTTAGAAGTGATTGGGTTAGAAATAATCGGGTTAGAAATGATCGGGTTAGAAGTGATCGGGTTAGAAGTGATCGGGTTAGAAATGATCGGGTTAGAAATGATAGCGAGTTAGAAATGATAGTAAACCCTTCAAGATGGTTCCTAGAATTTCAAGCCAGGTTCTGAAGAATTTTGACAAGAGACGCTTGTTTCAAAGATTTGTTGTTTTGGAATGTATAATTGGAGTTTGGTGGCTTTGGAATCGTTGAATATTTTGGTTGTTAAAGTTTGAGTTTTTTCAGTTTGTGCCTTGTATGGGTTTTATGTTTGTTTTGACACTGTTATTTGTTTTTTAATTTTTATGTTATTGTTTTTCAGTTTAAGTGGCTTAGGCTTTAATGCCTAGGTCCTTCGTTTGACAATAAACTTCAATAACAATAATAATAAACACTTACAAGGATATTTGCTGAATATTTTAAAAGCTCACAAAAAAACAGATTTTCTTAAATTTGTTTAGATTGTCTAAAACCGTTCAATAAACATTTTCATAAAACACAACGAAAAAAAGACGAAAAATCTTACACTTTTTTCATGTGGAACACAGCTGTAAAATTAAACTTTTAAAGCAGTTAACACCATGAAATATGTTTAGCATTCATTTGAACTTTTAGGCTTTATCATCGTCTGTTTCCGCTCAAATTGCCTTCGTTGTCTAAAAAGTTCGTGCAGCAGTCAGGCTAACATGACGGACTGTTTGAAATTAAGATTAAAGAAACAGCTTGTGCCACTAAAACACTGGATGAAATC
The DNA here is from genome assembly GCF_965202585.1 of Thalia democratica. NCBI lineage: Eukaryota > Metazoa > Chordata > Thaliacea > Salpida > Salpidae > Thalia > Thalia democratica. The sequence goes on along the minus strand of NC_139173.1, from coordinate 18,881,339 downwards.
TCTCTCGTAAAAAGTTACCTGTCGCTGTACTTGTGACAGACCGACAAAGTGAAGTTTGGGTCAGAGTATTGCAGCGTGCAAACCTCCTGTGAAGTTGAAACAAAAACGCTGCTTCGTTTGCTTTGAGATTTTTTTTTGAGTTGATTCTCTGCGCATGACAAAAAGAGTTTAAAATTTTGACAGATGAATTTTTTTTAGGTAAGATGTCAATGTCGAGTACCTAATTGTTTTATCAAGTTTATTCTCGTAGTTTTAATTAGGTTGAAAAGATAAGCTTATTTTTACTAAAAACAATTTTTTAAACAATTCGCAATTTGGTTACTACCATGGCTTTGTCTGAATTTCTAGAAGATGTTCTGAACAGGTTTAATAAGGGAGAAGCAGTATGTGCAGTATTACTTGATTTGAGTAAAGCATTTGACATTGTTAATAGAAGGATTTTGATAATCAAATTACAATGTTATGGTGTAAGAGGGAAAATACAATTGTTAATTAAATCTAACTTGATTACAATGACAATATTTAAGTTGAAATGAAAAAGTATTAATGTACTTGTTTGATAAATGTATTAAGAATGTTTTTTGTTACAAAAATTTAAACAAGGCAGTTTTATAATTTACTTAAAATAAGCACAACTATTTCAACTAATTAAAAATCATAATATTACTTTATTATTACATTGTTTATTGTGCAATGCTGGGCTCAGGCATCAAAACCTGAGCCACTTAAACAGGACACAGAATGAGAAAAATAAAAATAAATTAATACATTTATATTCAACAAAAACCATATACATAAATAATACATGAAACAAAGTTAGAACTATAAAAAAAATCATTAATAAGTTTAAATTTATTTGCTTTATATAAAAGACGATAACTTAGTACATACCAATTCATTTTTACAAGTTAATAAAAGTAAGTTAGTAGTCTGTTAGGGGGAGGCGTTGGGAAATAAAACTAATCAATATTACAAATAAAAAAATGAAGAAATCACTAGTTAGTTTAGATGGGATAAATACTATGAAAATTTTATTTTAAAAATACAATTTATTTATTTACCTGTACTGTTTTTGTGGAAAGTTACTGAAGTTTACTTATATTTATAATATTTGATTTAAATCTTTTTAGTTAAACGAAAATGTTCCACCCTTTTTTACGAGACCACATCCTGTGGTTATCTGTTCGACATAGACTTTACTCTGTGAAAGAATGAAGCTTACCACTGACTGTTGTTAAAAACGTGTTTGCATTTTATTTTTCTATTATTTCCTTTCAAGTAATATTATATTTATCATGGAAAAAACTAAAAGATCGACTGAAATAATCCTTATAATTGACATTAATATTTTAATAAAGCATACATAAATCAAATTCCCATGTTTTAAATTCCAGAGACTTCAACTAGAAGTATAGTTTTGGATAAGTTCTAAAAATCCGGGAAGAAATTAAAAATGACTTGTAATTTTGTTTTAGTACCTTTATTAAAATATGACTTAAAAAATAATATAAGAGACTCTAGCGCACTACATTTACAAAAAATATATTAAACAAGTACGTTAATATTTTTTCATTTGAACTGAAAAAAATTAAAACTTATTGAAAACGTTGTATATAACTGATCATTACTCGTACATGAATTTAAAAAAACAAAAGGTAAATGTAACAAATACACCTTACTTATAAACTTAATTTGAAAAGAGAAGGTAAAAGTTATAATTAAAAACTTTAATTGCAAAGACCATTTGTAACGCTTTGTGGTATCAAACCAATTTATGTATTAAAGGACTTTAAATATGCAGGTAAACTCACATAAAGTTGTAGCATGCTATTAACTTTTATCTGTTATAGCGAAAACGTATAAGCCATATAGTCAAGTGAGACATGCATGTAAAACAAATTTTAAGCAAATAAACCTAGTAAGCCACTTTGGAGTTTCAAAAATTTTCAGAAAACTCACTAGCTTCAGTATCGTAACAATCTGCCATCTGTACTTGATCTTGTTCAATAAAACCCCCATTAAAACAAAAACCTTGCTACCAACTGAAGTAAACGCTTTAAAATCTGAGAAAATATTCTTTGAAATTTTAACAGCAGCAAAAAGGTTAAATTTTCAATCGAAAGCTTCCAATGCACGTACTTTTTATAACCTCCAAAACAAAAAGCTTGTTCTTAACGATTACTAAATTAATTTCTGTATCATTTGTAACTAAATTAGGCTATTGAAACCATTTATCAGAAAAAAAAATCGTATGAATCAACACTGCTTGTATCATATCTCCGTTTGTTCTACCGCCACCAGTTACTACTTTTTCGTCATAAACAGCAGAATTTCAAGTAGAACGGCTGTAATTTGATCTTACAAAATTCATACACGATACTTTTTTCAACTCGTTATTTTGTACCGATTTGCTAACAAGAATCTGTTCGATAGTAAACTCTGTTGTCAGGGAGACAATAGGGCGTTTCACTGTCATCAGATTCATCGCTTTCGTAATTTTCAACGTTGTCGTCAATAATGTAAATAGGTAAGTTGCCTAGTTTTTTGATTTAAGTAGAAAGTAGTTTTATGTTTAATTAAACAACACTATTCGTCTAAATCTCAAAGCATTTACTACTTTAGAAAAAATATTTTAACTTTTTATAAAATTTTATGACTAGTTTTGTTTTGCGTTACTATTATGAAGTGTTTGTAAACTACTTTCCGAGTTTGAAGTAATAGTATTTTATACTAAAACGTAATAACCAAAACTCGCTATTAATCTATTTTTATAAATTTTTTTTTTAATTCATTTGTTTTCCATTATGCATTACTGTGTTTACAAATTTATTATGTTGCAGCATATAGTGTAGTATTCGCCAAGCATTCGATGTAATTATGATGTTTCGGAGAATTCTCCTACAATGAGTCAAAGTTAGTCTTTTTAAAAATGGTATGGGCGTCTTTCTTAAGGTCTGTAGTTTTGCAAATCAGTCTTTTATTTTTAATTTTTGACGTTTTCTGTTCAAAAATGATGTCACAAAAATAGTCATTTTTTGCCTAAAAAAAAGTTTCGGAGAATTATCACATAAAGAGTCAAAAATTAACTTTCTTTGCTGAGTCAGCAAAATAGTTTTTTTTATTAATCTTTTACATTCATACCCACCTTACCCAAGAATATTGAAAAATTATCAAAAAATAAGTTTTTAACAACTAAAAATAGAAAAGTTATGATAAAATCTTATTTATTTTGCTGACTCAGCAAATATTAGATGAGTTACCTTTAAATTACAACAAGCAAGATTGCAAGACTCACTAAAGACGAGTCCGATTGTAATTTAAAGGTAATTCCCCTAATATTTGCCAAGTCAGCAAAAAAAAAAAAAATTCTCAATTTTTCTATTTTTAGTTATTAAAAATTAATTTTTTTGATAAATTTTCAATATTTTGGGAAAGGTGTTTCTTTTTAATTTTATATAAATATACTTGTTTTAGTACTAAAAAATTAAAAAAAGCTTTCACAACCTATCGGTAATTAATTAGATAAGTTAGTTATAAATTAATGTTCAAAAATATACATTTAATCGTTTGCTTCCAAGAGTATTTATTTCCATTAAAAACCCAGTTGAAGTGTGTTGATTAGTTAACACACAGAAACATATGTTGGTACAATAAAGGAAGATAACTGTATAATTTGTTTTTATTTACTTCTTACATAATAATTTTTATTTTTTATCGTTTTCAGTGAACTACGAAAACAGAAAAACTATACTTCTTATTTTGATGTAGCATAAAAAACAATAATAAACAAAAATTTGTTTACAAAACAATTTGATTACTGAAAGTTTCGAAGCAAATTACACCACAATTTATTTAGTTTGTTGTACAAATCTTTCCAAACGCTATCAGTAAATAGCTGTCTTTTTACTTTATTTACAAAAACAAAATAACTTGTTTTAGTTAACTTTAAACTAAATGGATTAATTTTGTCAGTTTCTTATTAAGTATACTTTGAATTGTTAATAATAAGTTTGAATTTTACTACATGTTGTACTAGTGTTTTAAAACATTATTTTAAATTTGACAAATAAATATTTCATTCAGTTTAATGTTTTTTTATGTGCCGTATCTACATTTTTTAAACTCTTTGTACTTAAAGTTTATTTCATTGAATATAATTTATAAAATTTGTTAAAAATTATATAAACAACTAAAACTTTGACTAGTGTAACAAACAGAATTTAAATCTTTTTTGAAATTGTTATTTAAAATTATAAATTATTCAATTTAAAATACTTTACAAATTGATTTTATATTAGATTGCTTCAAAAGTTATATATATATATAATGTAATTAGGTTTAACAATTTAATTAAAAAATTTAAAAGTATTTTCAAAAATTAAAGAACTAAAAGAGGATGATAACACTTTTTTAAGAAAAAAAAATCATTTTTTAAATATAAACGTTTTTAAAACAATCAGAAACTAATTTACAAAATTACAAAACTTGATAAAGATTCTTATTTTTTTATCAGTTAATTCTGGTTGTGAGGAAATACACTAAAGAAATATTTAAAAATTATAACTACAGACCTTGGGAAAGACGCCCATACCGTTTTTAAAGACCAATTTTGACCATTATATAAGAATTCTTTGAAACTATTTTTTTATGGCAAAAAACGACTTTTTTTGTGACGTCATTTTTAAACAGAATACGTCAAAAATTAAAAATCAGAGACTGATTTGCAAAATTACAGACCTTGGGAAAGAAGCCCATATCATTTTTAAAAACTATCTTTGACTCTTTATATGAGGATTCTCCGAAGCAAAGTTTTTAGACAAAAATAGGATTTTTATTGTGATGTCATTTTTGAATAAAATTTTAAAAATCAAAGACTGATTTGCAAAACTACAGACCGTGGGAAAAAAAGCCCATACCATTTTTTAAGACTAACTTTGACTCTTTGAAGGAGAATTCTCCGAAACAAGTTTTTTAGGATATTGTATATAGATAAAAAAAAACTATTGTGAAGTAATTTAAGTTAAGTTAAAAATTATACACTTAAAAATAAAAAACTGTTTTCTGAAACTCCAGAGTCTGTAGTCCAGACCTTCTAGAACAAGAAGGTACTTTCTTTGGTATATACTTAACTTCTGTTTGATAAATTATCTTTTGAAAAAAACTTTGAATACTTGGCGAATACTGCACTAAATGCTGCAACGTAAATTTTTATAGTTATTGGTTAAGTTTTTTATAAAACTATAAGTTTTTAATTTTTAAAAAGTTAGGCTAGAGAGATTAGTAATTTGTAAAAAAATTGTCTGTTGTTTGGTTTTATATATGCAAATTAGCAAAAGTTTGTCAAATAAGACAGCTATCCTGAGTTTTATGATGACATTTAAAACTTTCTTAGTTGATTGTTACAACATGAAATCCCAATACTGTACATATTTTAATCAACTGTTTTTTGTATAAAAAATAAATAAATTTAAGAAAATTACATTTTTATTAAAAAAAAAATATTAATATTTGTATAAACTTCTTTTTTATATGTTTCAACCACTGTGTTTTGATTTGGAGCAGCAGCTCAATGACCAAAAGGTCTTTCTCCACACCAATCCATTGACCTTAGTAGTGAGCATTCACATTTTTCTTTCTTGCAATGTTCAACTCAAGAAAGAAAAATGTGAACGCTCACAACTAAGGTCAATGGATTGGTGTGGAGAAAGACCTTTCGGTTATCGAGCTGCACACCATTTACCTGTAACTGCTACTTTGAGCTAACTTGAAAACAATATTGAAAAATTAAAACAAAAAACTTAAAAAATAACTATATATACATCAATTTTTTTTTAGATCAAGGAGATCTTAATTGTGCAATGCAATTTTGAGAAGTACTAGTTTATACAGCCAATGTAACATTTAAGAATTAATAATTATGATCATTTTATATCCCTATAAAGTTTCAAATTTTAATATATTAGATTTAACTTTATTTAAAGTTATAAATGATTAATATAACTAGAGAAAAAAAATGTTGATTGATAACCAAACATATATACTTTTTTTAGACCAAAAAAAATTATTAAACAATTTCACAAATGGCAGAAAATGAAAGATCAAAGCAACAAATAGTAAAAAGACTGCTTCTATATACATTTCTTCTTTTAGGTTTCTATACAATACTTAACAAAAATGATGAAAACAAATGTGAAATGACTTATATGTTTCAGTATCCGCAATATTTGAAGGTATTTTTTTCTTTAAAAATATAAACTTTTATGCTTAATGTAGAAGTGTATATTTTTCTCAGTTACTTATTTGTTTTTCTATTTTATAATAAGTGCATTTTATTGCAATAAATTTACCTTTTTTTAATAATAACTTTGAAATTTATTTTTGTTGCAGAAACTATTTAATTTTTTTTTCTAGGGTTGCTACTTTCTAATAGACTACTTTAAACTTTAACCATTCAGGATAACTCAAGCTAGATTATATTTTGAAAAACTCAGGCTAACCCAAGCTAAATTAAACAAACTTAGGTTAGTTTTGATAATTCTATAAATCTCAGACTAGTGTTAATGGCTTTAAGGGCATAGGGGGGGGCTACATAACATAGGGGGGGGGGGCTACAAGATGCTTTTTACAGATTTTAAAAATTCAAAATAGTTTTTGAGATATAGTCGGTCAAAGTCGAAGGCAACAATAGGAACCTTATGGGAGGCGCAAACTAAAACAGCAAAAATAGACTATTTCACTAAAAATCTATCTCCTCCTACGTTTTTTGAGATAAATACCTCAAATTTTCAGGAAATGTTCCTTGGTATATTTAGAAAATTCTGTCTAAAAGAATTTTAAAAAAATTAAAAAATAAAAATTTTATATAAAAAATAAACAAAAAACAATTTTTTTTTAGTATTTTTGTTATAAAATTTTTATTTTTAAATTTTTTTAAATTCTGTTCCGACAGAATTTTCTCAATATTGCAAGGAACATTTCTTAAAAATTTGAGGTAGTTATCTCGAAAAATGTAGGAGGAGATAGATTTTTAGTGATTTCTAGTTATTTGCTGTTTTAGTTTGCGCCTCCCATAAGGTTCCTATTGTTGCCTCCAACTTTGACCGGCTATATCTCAAAAATTATTTTGAATTTTTAAAATCTATAAAAAGCATTTTTTAGCTTAGTAAAAACTATATAAAATAAGATAAAAAACCAAAAAAGGGTGTTTACCCTCCCCTATGCCCTTAACTTTTTTCTTAAAAATTTTTAGTTTTTTTAAATGGTATTGATATGGTGTTGTAGGTAATAGCTTGATTAACAATAATTTATTAGGTTTTAGCTTATGCTTTTTTTTTTCAATTTTCTTATAAATTCAGGTTAGCTCTTTGTTACTCTGACACATTTTTCTTCAAAGGGTGGGAACCCTGTTTAAAGTCCATATCCTATACCCTAAAATTCCCTGGATTTCTTGGATGATTGTAAACTTGAAATATGTTTTTTTTTTCATAATGCTAGACTAATTTTAAACTAAATCTACAATTGCTTATGATAAAATTTATTTGTTTTGTAATCAGTAATACTTATATTAAAAGTTATGAGTTTAAAAGCAAAATGTTTAGAAATCAAAACTAGAGTAAATATAGGGCGTTGGAGGGAAGGCACTATTTTATGATGATTGTATTATAATTATCTATAACCTAGCTAACAGTTCCTTTTTACCATTTCTTAATGTAAAAATTTGCTCTTGACCTATTAGGGGACAAAATTGATAAGTAAAACAACAGTTTATTGAACGACGATTAAATGATCCAAAAAACATTTGGTCCTTAGGACTTAGTACAAGAAAAAACCTTCTGGTTATCATGTTGTACACTACTTGGATACAGTTTAACGTCTTGTCAAGGACAAGTTTAATACGATCCTTATGGAAGTGACAAGTTAAAAAGGCAACAAAAGACTATTTTACAAAAATTTTTTATCTTCTCCTCAGTTTTTAAGCAAACCTTTGAAACTTTATGAGTACCGTCTTAACAATTGTATTATAGGATATAATAAAATTAATTGTAAATATATTTTTTTTTATTGATTTTTTTCTTCTTTTGGTCTTTTTTTTTTCAAATTGTACAATACAATTTTTTAGTAGTGTAAGGAACTCTTAAAAACATGAGGTCAGTAGCTTGAAAATGAAGAAGAAGATATAATTTTAGTTAACTTTTTAATTAAGGAGTAAATTGACATTAAAAAAGCTAACTTTTTTTAATCAGAAACGTTTTACTATATCTCAAAAAAATAGTTAAATTTTTTTGACTATAAAAACTAACTTATAGTTTATACTTAAGCTTTCTTTTGTTAATTTTTGTAAAAAAAATCCTTTACTTTCCCTCCCTTATGATTTTAAAGGTGTAGCAATTAATTTAATTTTTTTTTAAATTTGTTTGAAAGGGCTAAGCTTATCAATTACTTAAATTTGAGTAGAATATCACTAACAAACAATCTTTTTTTTAGTTTAATCTATTTTAGTACTTTTATAAGTTTTAGTTTGCTTTCATAACATATGAAGCAAATAATGGGTGAAACAAAAATTTCTTAGATGTAAAAAATGATTAAACATGTACTCTGGTTTTGTGAATAAATTCATTACTTTTGTTATAACAACAACAAAAAAAAATGATAAACTTATGTTTTTTTTTGAGATAATAGAGTAAACACCATTTTTATGAAATTTGATCTTATTTTATATAGTTTTTACTAAGCTACAAGATGCTTTTTACAGATTTTAAAAATTCAAAATGATTTTTGACATATAGCCGGTCAAAGATGGAGGCAACAATAAGATTCTAATGGGAGACACAAACTAAAACGGCAAATAACTAGAAATCACTAAAAATCTATCTTCTCTTATGATTTTTGAGATAACTACCTCAAATTTTCAGGAAATGTTCCTTGCAATCTTAGAAAATTCTGTCGTAACAAAATTTAAAAAAAATTAAAATTTTATAACAATTTTGTTTATTTTATTTTTTTTTTTTTTGATTTTAATTTTTATAAATTATTTTGGACAGAATTTTCTAAATATATCAAGGAACATTTCCTGTAGGTTTGAGGTATTTGTCTCAAAAAACGTAGGAGAAGATAGATTTTTAGTGAAATAGTCTATTTTGCCGTTTTAGTTTGCGCCTCCCATAAGGAACCTATTGTTGCCTCGGACTTTGACCTCAAAAATTATTTTGAATTTTTTAAATTTAAAAAAAGCATTTTGTAGCCTAGTAAAAACTATATAAAATAAGATCAATTTTCAAAAAAAAAGGTGTTTATCCCCCCTATGCCCTTAATGTACATTTTTTTCAATATAAGAAAAATAACTTAGGTTAGTTATTAAAATCTTAGTAGAATTTCTAAAATATAAAGAATAGTTATTAAAAAATAAAAAAGAAAATGACTTTTATTGAAATAGTCTTTTAATGCCTTAAAGATTAAACATTCTTTAAGGAACCTAATGAACTCACAAAATTTAATTGCTTATATCTATAACAATTTTTTGTTGACTTTTTTTTAGGAGTTGAAATGTCTACTAATATTCGAAATAAGATCAAATTAGAAAGAAATTATATCAAAAAACTTTCTTTCTTTTTTTTTATAAAATTTTTAATTTTTTTTTATTTAGTTCTGAATTTTTTTTCTAAATATTGCATGGAACACTTCTTGAAAGTTTGAAGTAATTATCTCTAAAAACATAAGATAAGATAGATTTTAAGTGATTTCTGGTTATTTGCTGTTTTAGTTTGCGCCTCCCATAAGGAACCTATTGTAGTCTATGACTTCAACCGGCTATATCTTAAAAATTATTTTGATTTTTTAAAATCTGTGAAAAGCAATTTGTAGCTTGGTTAAAACTCAATTAAATAAGACATAAATTGTAAAAAAGGTTATTTATCCCCTCTATGCCATTAATATAGTATGGTTTTGTAATTAAAAAGTTTTTGTATTTTAAACTGATCTATCCCACAATTAATTTTTCAAAATACAGTTAAAAATAAAATGGTTTAAGCCTATTCAAAACACATTATTTAGAATATTAAAATTACAATTTCTGAAAATTTAATTCATAACTTTTACAAAAAAAAATTATTTATGTTAAGATACTTTGTAAAAACTACAAACCTAATAAGATTACACTATATTTTTTTTGACTTTTTTGTATTAGATTACATTTCACTTTTCTTATTTATACTATAAGTAATATATTTAGTTTATGAACTTTGAATTTTTGTTATAATTTTTAAATTTTTCAGGTCCCTATTCATAAAGATCTCATAGAACAGTTTCCTAACTACAATTTGTATCTATATGGAGAAGGAAGTTACTATGAGAAAATGAAAAATCTAGATCTAAAGGGAATTCCTTTACTGTATATTCCAGGAAATGCTGGTAGCTATAAGCAAGTCAGTTTATTTTAATATTTTTTATCTAACTCATTCAGAGTTTCTGAAGAGCGTTCCTTTTCAATTTTAGTTAATTTTAAGGTTGTACAAAGCACAAAATTAAAATTTTTTTTTTTGTTTTAATGCTTTTTTTCAAGTTACAAAACTTTACATTCTTGTATTTCACTGTAGTTTATCCTTAAAACACTTTTTATTAAAATGATAACCCCTAGACTTTGTATAATTCACTTTTTTTTTTAATATTTCTTTTATTTTAAATACTTAAATGCATCTGTAAATGAACTTTATTATTGAAATTTTACTTGAATTTTCTAATTATTTATGTTCCCTAAAAGTTTTCAAAGCGTTAGGGTTCTAAAATATAAATACAGTATTTTATGTTCTTAGTTTATGGCACTACTGCTTTGAAAAACCTAGATTAACAAAAAATAAACATAGGAAAATCCTGATATTTAACTGTAAGTATCATAAAACACACAAAATTTTGCTTTTTTTGTGGCAGACCATTTTGAATAACATTTATAATTGTTTAAAATTTAAGCATTTATATTAAGTGATAAGATGTACTTAAAATAAGTTACAACACTGTACACACTTTGAGAAACAATATCTTAAGTTAAAAAACACAAACTTACTAGATAACTTTAATTGTTTATTAACATATTTATACTGCAGATATCAGCTCTTTTTTAGCAGTTAGTCATTAGTAAACTTGAAAAAACATATGATTTTATTTTCAAATTGTTACTTTTATTTAGAATTTTTTATTCAACAATTAAGTTATACGATTTTAATTTATTAGACCTATGATGTTCCAATGCTAATATGATGACACAGTTCTATTGAATTGTAAATTAGTACTATAAAAGATTGTCGTCATTATGTTCTACAAATCCTTTTTTAGATATTTAACTACTAACAGGGTTGCCAAAAAACTTGGAAACCTGGAAAAACCTGAAATCTTGACCAAAAATCTGGAATTTAAAACAATTTTTACATGTTAAGCAGAAAAGTTTTGATTTGACACAAACAATCTACCATATGGAAAAATTTGTTTGTCATCACCAAAAAATAATTTATTAAAAAACACATTTGAAGTAGCTTTACAGTATCTTTTCAGTGTTTTTATACTATTTAGCACAGTTTTTTACCTTAAACTTAACTTTAAACTAAAATAGACCCAAAAATGTGTACTTTTAAAACTGGAGAAAATTTGCAAAAACATTTGTCAACCCTGTACTAAGCATATTTCTAAATAGCATTCAAAACATTGATCCTTAATTTACAAGTTTAGATTTTTTGGTAATGTTTTTATTTTAAAGTTAAAAAAAAACTATTATTGTTGCTAATTAAAAAAGCTCATACTTATATATATGCAAGTAAAAATTTTCCAAGTGAGGAACATAATGTACGAATCAGTAAATATATTATTAAATTGATTATTATAAGGTTTATTAGTTTAATAGTAATTACTTTAGATTATTAAAATGTTCCAGTAGTTATTTGCAGTTTTGTTTTTGTGAATTTTTTATTAAGCACAATATTGTAGTTCTTTAAAAAAATTATCACTGTTACATCAATATTATTTGATTCTTTTTTTCTATCAAATTAGCTTTGAGTTTTTATAAATATAATATTATTAATAGTTTTTACCTTATTTTTGTTGAGTTGTATGTTCTTAACTTTTTCTACCAATTTTCAAATAAAATTCAAAGTACTGTACAACTTCATAAAATTAATGTTTAAAGTGTATTTAACAATATTTTAAAATGAATAGCACTAAAATCCATCATTTACAACATTGACAAAGTATAGAAAAATAATTTTTTAAACGAATTGTCATCACAAAAGAATTAACAAAAGTTACAATTTAGGTAATGTCACTACAGTCTGAAGACTTTTTAGTACTGAACATTATTGCTTTCATTTAGTTTATGACTTCAGATGAATTTATCATACATTTTTGCAGTACAAGTGTAACTTCTTGTCGGATACTAACTTGTGAAATTTTTTAAACCTTTTAGATGTAAAATTTCAATTAAATGATATGTAATGTTTTAGTTTCAAAATAAAAAAATCTTTGATGTTTCAGTTAATTATAGAAAAAATTTTTAATAGTTTTAGTGGTAATCGTATATGTCATTACGCATAACTTTTACAAATGCTAAACATTAATGATATTTCTAGGCAAGATCAATAGCTAGCATTCTTCTCAGAAAATCGCATTCAAGATCGGACGGAATCCACTTCAACGTTTTCACGGTCGACTCAAACGAAGAATTATCTGCGTTCGCCGGCGCCAAGCTATTCAAGCAAGAAAAGTTTGTCAACGCAGCGATTGAAAAGATAGAGTCTTTGTACAATGGAAAGAAAAGCGTTGTGCTCATCGGCCACTCGATGGGAGGCGTGATAGCGAGATCCATAGCGACCAAAAGAAGCCTCAACGTGCCGATCGTGATCACTTTAGCCAGCCCCCATCTCATGCCAGTGCTGGACATTGATGCAAAAATGCACAGCTACTATAACCAAATCGACTCGCTTGACAAGCACGTTCGTACGACTTTTGTTTCCATTGCAGGTGGCGATGGCCGCGACTCCCAAGTCACTTCTTCCCTGACCCGCTTCCCGGGCAATATGACGTCACAGAGGCACGTGGTTCAGGTGGAGGCCGCTTCCGTTCCGCGGGTCCACGCTGAAGCTGACCACCAGTGCATTGTTTGGTGCAAGCAGCTGCAGCTGGTGATCGCCCGCTTCCTCTACGCTTGCATTGATGATGAGAAAGTTGGTGTTGTTGAGAAACCTGAAACGCGAAACCAGATTGCCAATTTCTATTTCAATCACAACACCGGTTTCTCAAACGCAAAAGTTGAATCGAGCAAGGTTGCCTTAAAGCCGACTTACGCGTGGAAGGAGATCACCTCGGCTTGCTGGGCATCGAGGGATTTTAAGTCAAAGAAAAACAGTTCTGGAACTTATTTTACTTTCTCAATCAAAAAGTTTTTAAATCAAAATAAAAACGAGTTTGTTGCAAGAACTGTTTTGAGTAATAATGCGTGGATTATGGGTTGCAGCATTGATTCTAATGGACAATGTGTTTATGCAGATGATTTGAATACTAAAAAGGGCATTCTTGTAAACTTTTCTAAAGTTGATAATTATAATATAGTGCATCTGGACTTAGAAAAATTACAGCACGAATACACTCACATTGTAGTTCCAGTATCAAAATTTAGATTTAATTCAGACCTCGATGTAAATATTATTGAAAACAACGAAGTTCTTACTGATATAGAAACCCCGTACCTAATTTCATATTTTTACAATTTTATCAGTCCAAAAAACGTTCAACTTTCTGACTCGGGTAGTCAGTGTAAAAACAGGTTTTATTGGAAAGTTGCCTTCAGAAATTTTGAAACAATGACGCAAGTTTATTGGACTGCTTTAAGCTCCTTGAAACAAAGAAACTATTTCAGCCGCACTGAAATCGGATGGGACAAAGGCGCTGCAGTTTACACAAAAAGTAATGAGGATGTGAGTGAGAGTAGCAATGACATGATTGTTACGGTGAGGTCCAATCCGCCTCCGAATTCAGACAAATCTGTGTACGTGCATTATTACGCTGCAGGGAGGCCCGTAAAAAACGAAAAACTGAATCTTTCCTACAACTATTCAGGCGGGTTGTTCATTGCAAGGATTTTGCGTCACTTCGGTTCTTTCCTGGTTGTTTTCACGGTTACTTCTGCACTGTTTGTGTTGAGTTTTCAGTTTGACCAAGCGACTCAACGCAAGTCGCTGAGCAAAATCGAGCAAGCCCACTTTGTTTCTGCGGACCTGCTGAAAATTCAACCTTGGCTCCTGCTGCCCTATCATTTCTTGAGCAAGTTTCCTTCAATGCGCAACTTGTACAGTTTGACTAAGCTGCCTTTGCCTGAAGTTTTAACACTAGAAAGCTGCGGCATGTGGTCGATCCTCGTTCCCATCACCACTTTTTTCTTTAGCCTGGAAATTTTCAGGCTGTTCAATTTCCTTAACCTGTTAGTAATTCACCTGGTAAGGTTTACGCTGCTGCCCATAGTAGATTTGTCGTTGAGGATGTTTCGTGTTCCCTGCTTGGGCAAAGTTTCCTCTCTCACCCTTCACGTGACCGTGCTGGCTTGCCTGATCGGTTTTCACAGCTTCCTTGCGTTCGTCTACTGCTACGCCGTCGCGCTTGCTCGAGGCGCTCGCGCCAGAAACGAGATGGTAAAATTTTACCAACAGCCGACTGCAGTTGACGATCTGTCTGAAACAAAATCGCAAAGTGACGAGTCGGATGACAGTTCAAGCGAGGAGCTCAGTGGGGAAGGCGATGCAGTGAGTGACCAAGCAACTGAAGAAGACCTGGTCAAAGAACTTGAAAAAGAAGGTGATTTAGAAAAAGAACTGGAAAAAGGTGAAGAATCCGGCACAGAAGATGAGCAAGGCGACGAATCAAGTGCAGCATGTGACTTAACTGGAGAACGAAAAACAGAAGAAGAACCAACACAAGGCGAAAATCGTCTCATGGAAGGCGGTGACGCTACACCAGAAAACGTTGCAAACAGCGAATGCAACAAAGAACCGAGCTTAGACAACCTGCTGAAACTTAACAAGCCGCCGCCGTTCAAATTCGACGAGACGACGAAATCGGAAGATGTCTTCGCGTCCGCGCAATCCGTCATAAACATCCTGATGTGGCTCGTCATTTTGACCCTGCCTTCCTTCGTCGCGCACGCCAGAGACGACAGAATGACTTTTTACGAGTCAGTGAACGACGACGCAAACTTGCTGCCGGCGGTTTTGCTCGTCGTCGCCTTCGCCATGATGACGTTAAAGCCTGACGTCACAGAGCTGCCTCCAGACGCGGATGAGTATTGGCTGGGTCACGTGAGCAAGCTGGTCAAGTACTCGCCGGTGTTGATGGTGGTGTACTCGTGCGTGTCAATTTACCGCGTACCTTACTTCGTGCTTGTCATGCTGATTGCGCGTTACAGCGCACACTTTCTTTAGTTTTGCTTCGCATTGTGGCTGTTTAAAGTTTTTCTTTTTAGCTTTCCATGATAAGAAATGAATCTAGTATAATTGTGAATGTGTAGTATTTTGGTTTTGGATTGCTTTTTTTATAAGAACAATTTTCTTGCAGTTCTGTTTAGGTCTTTTAACATCCCACTTTTTGTTTTGGATTTTTGGCCATTTTTATTTTTTTACACAAGTTATACCACATTCGTTCTTATAACTTATTTTTCTGTTATTTAAATAGTCTTAGATTTTTGTTTTATATTGATAGTTTTTGTGATTTAAATTATCCTATATTTAACTACTTTTGTATCGTATGTTATAAGAAGTAATATTATATTACTTATATTAAAGTTTTAAAAAATTGTATAATTATTTTGCGGTATCAGAGATTATTACTTAACGATATTTGCTACTATTGTATTAAATTATTAGATTGTTGATAGACTAATAAAACTAATCCATACTTTTTTAAAGATCATAGACAATGCACCATTATATTTATATGCCTAGATGTTCTTCATTCAACTATAGTATGTCTAGCGAGTAAACATTGTGTTATTTTATCAGTACTTTCGAAGTAACTTTATTTACTTAATGTTGTAGTTGCAAACTTTGTAAAAAAAAATGCTATTTTTTATTTCAGTTTAAAATACATAACTTGTTCAGTAGGGATATTATTATCAGCAATAAAACTGTTTACATCAAAATTACTTTAGTTCTGTGATTATAACTTCTATTTAAGACGATAGTAATTTAATACGTTCTAAATTATTTTCTTCATCACGTTTTTTTTATAAAAAACTTTTTGTTTATAGTTGCAAATATGACTCACCTTTTTCGTACTGTTGTATAGTAAATAAAGTAGTTAATCACGATCTTTATGTTTTTTCAAAGTACAGATCTAGTTGTAATGTTATAAGCTATGTCTATTTAAACAAAACTCGAACTAAGTGAATGTTCCATTTTATAGTAACAAACTTTATGGCAGTGTTTCTTAAAATAGGTGTTATTGTCCCTTTTGGTGAAAAAAAAGTTAATCGGCAGTATTTAATAGATTAAGGTACAAAAACTTTTAAGAAAAATATTAATGCTATAAAACTTTTTTTTTGATTATAAGCTATAAACAGGTAAAGACAAACAATTAAACTATAGTATATACTGGAAACTATTTATTTTTATGCAAAAAATTCAGGTTTCTTTTTTTTAAATGTTAAGCAAAAAGTTAACAAACAAACAAAAGTCACTGGCTGTAAGTTATGTTACCACTTTGATATAACAGTTTACCTCTGATAAGTTACCACTTATAAAAAAAAAGTTTCCTTTTAAAGAGCTTTTACATTAATAGTAATAAAAAAATTTATAAGAAGTTTAGCTCATTAAAAATAGTTTTTTAAGTTGTATCTTAGTTTTTTTAACAATTGTCGCTTTGTATAGTGTATGTAATACTATCTAAATAAAATTAACAAAAAAAAACGAAAACTGTTGATCATTTTGATAAAATGTTAAACTTCTAAAGCCGTTATTTACTATACTGTTTAGAGCGATTTATGACATTTTTTAACAAGGACTTAAAACTGCATTTGTATACATATTCTCAGCTATGTAAGTGTAATGAAACAACATTTTAGGAAGAAAGTTGTAAAAAGTAACTAATAAAAAATCAAAGACACTACGAAACATAAAGTGTTGCAAATAAAGGCATAAACTATTGACTGTAAAATAAACTGAATGTTAAAAGCCGTTAAAACTGAAATGTATAAAACATATTTAACATAGTTTCAACTACTTCAAAAAATTATCTAATCGTTTTTGATAATAGATAAAGTGTTATATACTCCATTCGAAAATATTTCTTTTTTTTTAATTAAAATAACTCAGTTATTTATTCATATTTTAATAATAATTAAAACTTAATAATTTTAATAATAATTCTACTAATTGTAAGAAATTAGTATTACAACATTGTTTTTCACTTAACGTATCATTTTAAATCATTGATATGCAAATAGTAAATCAAAAATTTCTCGTAGTATAAATTGCAATCAGCTAAACCTGTTTAGAATTTATCTTACATTTATTTATAAACAAATTGAAAAAGTTTAACTTTTAGTAAGATCAAACCGAAATAGTGAAGATGTTTAAGATAAATAAAATTTAGCTTGTGTATCGAAACTTTCAAAAAAATGAACCGCGTCGCAAGTATAATCGTTTATTGCACTTCAGCTCATTACAAAATTAAATGATAAAGTTAACAAAAGAACAACTTGTATTGTAGTTAAGATAATGTTGATTTTGACAAAAATTGATAAAGTAATGTTAAACTGTTTCAATAAGACAGTTTCACATGCCGATAGTAGAACGCAAGTTGGTTAAATTTGGAATTTTTGTTGACATATTGTACACCAAAGGATACTTGGCTTAAAATTAGGTGTAAATTTTTGTAGTTGATTTAAAAAAAGGAATAATTTAAGTTGTTTGCATTTTATACAATTTTAAACATCTAAATTTCAAATGGCACTTCAAAAAGTTGATAAAATACATCTTTTAAAACAGCTTAATCTTTTTTAAACTTTGTTTTCAGTAAAACCCTACTTTATGTACAATATAAATATTCATGACATGTACATGATTGTAGGCTTTTGAAAACTGGTTTCAGATAGCAAACTTGGAAAAGTTTGTGCTTTTTTCTCGAAACCTTTAGAGTTTTGTGAGATATGTTGTAAATATTTCAGTTGAAAATTACTTTTGGCTGAAATACGTGAGGTTTAGTCAAAATATTTTTTCAAAAAGTACTTCGGCTTTCCACATAAAAACAAAGTTTTTACTCGACTTTAATTTATTTTTCCTTCTTGATAGTGGTAAGTTATTTTTAGACATTCTCCTTTTTTTGTACAAATCAGCCTTATTTTCTGGTCACTTACAGGTCTGAATCTTTCTTTTCATTTCGAAAATTGTAGAAGGATTGATAGACTCTTATAAAAGAAATAAACTTTTTCAGAATTCTAATCAAAGAAATATTTTAAATCAATTCAATCTATGTACTCTTCTGAAAAGTTTTTGGCTATTACTCCATTTTTTTAATGACCGACGCTCATATTTATGATGAAAGGAATTGATTTATGGAAATAAAAACGTTTTTTTTTAATTTAAGCCAATTTAATTTTTGTTGTAATGTTTTTTGTCTTTAGTCTTTTTTGACTTGGTTTTTATTTTTGCAACTTAATTTGTAACTCGTTTTAAATGATTTGTAGCTGATTGAACAACTTTTTTCATGACTTTTTTTTGTGTTTAACTCACTAGTATTTGTATTTATATTACTTTCTTATTTCTATGTTTTCACTCGTTTATTTTCGAAACTCAAACTTTAAAGGTTGTTTGATCGACTTTCACTTTTAAGCAACTACTTTTAACTTTTTTGTTTCAACCAAGTATCTAAAAAATTTTTACAATGTTCTGCAACTCTTCAAAAATTAACTTTTATCATTTATTTATTTTCACTTATAAAAAAGATTTGCTTCTTGCAGCAAACGTATCATCAATATTAAGTAGTTAATCGGAGTTGAGAGTAGCAATTTGAAGCAACTGGCTGGTTTATAACTTGTTTGGTTTTTCGTCAAATGCTAGTTTTGACCAAGTATTAGAGCATTTAAAGTTGAATAACTTTTTAAGTTGTGCAAGAAAATAAACTTTGCCTCTTAAATGATTTTTTTGTTACACTCCAACATAAATGCTGCTTCTTGACATAGTTTTCAATGGTTAATGAAATATTTGACTTAATTCTGTTATCATTTCAACTAAAGTATCTTCTGGAAAGCTTTTCATGTTCATTTTAAAATATGCAAATTATTTTAATCCTGATATCTTATGGAGTTTAAAGTTTTATGTAAAAGTTTGAACCATAAAGGAGCTTTTACTATGGACTTTCTTAAAACAGTTACAATATCACTGTTTGTAGGATAGGTACTTATAACTTGGTAAAATTTATTTGGTATTAGTTTCACTGCATTTAGCTTAAGTCTTGAATTAGCATTGTTAGATGCGATTTTTTATGCTTGAAAAAGTAGTTTTATTTGTTCTGTTATTTTTAGGAAGACTCGAATAGTTTTTTGTTGATATTTTGTACTTTTTTGAAGCTTCAGTTTCTCTAGACATAGATTCAATTGTATAATTACTTATTTTATACCTCGAATATAATTGGACACTTCTTTTTTCTCGGCTAGTTTAAGCTGACTTTTTGTTTTTTTTAAATTATCACCACTTTGATTCTTGAAATAAAGTACTTTTAGTTTTTAATAAAACTTTGTGAATAGTTTGAGCTCCGTTAAGTCAATTATTACGGTATCAGTTATAACAGATAGTTAAGCTAAATAACTATTTTTTATTAGGGTTTTTTTTTTGTTTCTAAAAAAAGTAATATTTGATAAACTAATATTGAGATTTATTTGTAATGTGAGTAATAATTATAAGTGAACCTTATGTAAGATAACTATTTACCTATAATAAATGGTACGCAAAAAGGTTATAAAATTAGTATTTTGTTCTAACAGTTTACTTTTACTGTTAATAGTTTTTAAAGATCAGTCTAATGCTCTATTTAGTAAGAACTTGTCAAACTTCAATTGTTGTTTTTACCTCAGTATTGTGACTTAATTTAGTAAAAACATACGTCGTAAGAGATTGAAGTTTTGAAGCTAGTTTAATTCTAGTGATGCACACTTCGGAGTTACTTTCAAAGTCTGAAGAAAAATATGTCTCGATCTGTTTTTTTTTTGTATAACTGTTTATAAAATGCAAAAAAAAAATTAAACATAACACTTATCTGAAATAAAGGAAAACTGCTTAAGAAAAATTGAAACATTGCCCTCATTACAGTTCGGCTTTTTGTTGATGCAATAAACTAAATGTAATTTGCCTTTTACTGTAACGTTTTTGACGTTTAAGTTTTATAGACTTCGTTTTTCTATAGCTAGTAGGATGTTAAATACATTTGTTTCTTTTAGTAGTTAAGCTGTCTTCTTTTTATAAGTTTTTTCTCAGTTGACTTTTGTCTTTGCTGCTAATGATAATTTAATTGATGTAAAGTCTTTGAAGCATAAGTTTTTTCGGCGACTCTAACTTTTTTTTTGCAGCTGATTTACAATTTTCATCCTTATTTTTCCGTATAAACATCACTCTTTTTACTTTAATTATCTAGTTTGGATTATTTATCTTTTCGAAAACTTTCATTGTTGCTTGATCAAGGAACATTTAGTTTTCTTTTAAGAACCTGTATACTAAAGTGGTAATGAGAATGACCGTATTGGGACTTTTCCATCCCTAAAAGTAAATTCATCCGTAAGGTATTTTTGTTTTGTTTTAGCGCTTTGGAAGCTACAGTTTATTTCAAATAGTTTTTAGAAAACATAATTCTTATCTTATAAACATCGTCGGTTCATAAATTTAACTTTTCCGGTTGATCACAATTATTTTTATAATTTTTTGAAAACTGTTATAACAATGACCTTATTTAGTTTTTCAAAAAATTAGTGGTTGTTGGAGTTTTGACAGTTTTGTTCTATTTTTTAACATATTTATCATACTTGTTTAATAAATACAAGGAGATACTGCTTAAACACATCAAAAAAAACACACTACTATACTAAAATATATTAAAAAGATTCTTAACAAAAATTAAGCAAAAATGTCTTTTTAGCTCAGCTCATTGTCGTTTACGAGGGGATAAAAAACAACTCTTATGTTATATAAGTTGCTGTAGATGTTTGTTTATTGTTGCAAGTCTCTTCAATTTCTGAAAAATTCAGATTATTTTTCTAAAATTCTGGAACTTTTTTTTTCATCAAAGTTTGCAATATGGTTTCTTTAAATCGTTTGTGTACAACTCACTCTCTTTCTTCAATTACTTCCAGTTTAGGCTCTACTTCCCATACTTTTCTTTTTGGATGTTTGATTTTTTGGATGTGTTGGTCAATCCTTACATTTAAAATCGGTTTATTTAGAACTTTAGTTGTTTGGAAATTAAGATTTTGCAGCAATTTAGCTTTTGCGCTCTTCTAGAAAGTTTTACGCAATCACGCTTAAACTTTATAACGATCGACACTCATAAAAAAGATTGTAGGACTTGATCTCTACATTAAATAACAAATCGGTTCTTTAAGCATTAGCCAATAAAAATTACGATCAATTTCATTTTAAGTTTTTGTTGTAATGTTTCAGCGTCTTTAGTCTCTTTGGACTTTGTATTTTTGTGCGACTTGAATTTCTTGTAGCAAAAGTAACACCACATTAAAATGTTGATCGAGTCTTTTTTAGTTTTCGAACTTTATTCTTCACAGCCGCGGTTCTCAACACTTCAAAATTTTTGCACTTAAACCGCTAAAAACAAACCAATGACGAAGATAAAGATCTACTCTTATATATTAAAAAAAAATATGGTGTAGTTGTTATTTTTTGTTTATGGAATTTGTTGATAACTAAAAAACAGGTTTAAAAAGTAAAAAGTAAACTAAACATATACTACTTTTAAATGTATACTGCATTTAAAAGTACTTGTACACCTTACTTTTTTTTTTGGAAAGTACAACAAGTTTTATTAAACTGTGCAAGGCACATATTGAATTTTACGGCTATCATTGTAACACGTCTAACTTCTCAGTTTACTCTCCAAAAATTACGACAAGCTGTTTAAAAGGTACACACTACACAGTCTGCAAGCAAAGTGAAGTAAAAATAGATACGTGAAATAATTCTTCTTCGAAAATTTGTTCTGTGACCTTTTAAATTTTTCAGCGTTTGGATAAGCCAAACAACTCGGCAAACTACTTTAAGATATTATTTAGTGTCATTATTGTTATTGAAGTTTATTGTCAAACGAAAGACATAGGCATTAAAACCTAAACCACTTAAACTGAAAAACACTAACATAAAAAGAAAAAACAAATTACAAAATTACAGTGTTAAAACAAACATAAAACCCATACTAGGCATGAAATGAAAAAACTAAAACTTTAACAACCAAAATATTCAACGATTCATAAGTCACCAATCTCCAATTATACATTTCAAAACAACAAATCTTTAAAACAAGCATCTCTTGTCAAAATTCTTCAGAACCTGGCTCGAAGTTCTAGGAACCATGTTTAAGACCATTCTTCATCAAACAAGAAATTTCAAAACGGCATTTAGTTTCAACTTTAGACAGAAATCTTCATCTTGCAGAACATTGATCTCAACAACTATTCGCCATTCATCATGTTTTCAAAGTTGCACCATTCAGTCAAAAATCAATTCAAACATGTGGCAACAACAATTCACAAATCTAGCTTACAAATCAACTGAGCATCCAATAATTTTAGAATCTAAATCCCAAAGCACATTAACAATAGACCGGCCAAAAAATCAAAATTAAAAAGTACTTAAGATCGATTAGGGGAAGGTGTTGCTTACATAACAAACTACCAATAAACTACATACCACACACCAAATCAATGGTTAAAGAGATGAACAAAACTAACTACTTATAAATTTTACTGTTAAATATTTTATTTAAATCAAATTTTTTTAAGTTTATTCGTAAATTTTCAAGATTTTTGCACGATACCAGTTCATTTGGAAGTTTGTTCCACATTTTTACCGAACGATAGAAAGAATAATTTTTCCAACCAACATTGTTGAAATGATACTTGCATGTAAATTTTCTATTATTACCTCTGAGTGCGTAATTATTTTTATAAGGTTTAAAGAAAGTTTAGGAATCAGTAGTAATTTCATTGTTAATCAGTTAAAAAATAATAATAAGATCAAATTAAAGTCTTCTGTACTCTAAAGTTTTTATATTAAGCTTTGTTAGTCTATCTATGTAAGACGTATATGAAATGTTGCACAGATTAAAGATTGATTTCGAAAATTTTCTTTGAATAGATTCTAGTTGGTTGATGTCTTTTATAGAACATGAAGACCATAAAGGTGTGTTGTATTCCATCTTAGGACGGATGTAAACTAGGTACAATTTTTTAACAATTTCCGAATTCGTAGATATAAAGCTTTTTAGAATTTGAAAAGATAAAATTGATGCAGTACGGAAAATATAGTTAATGTGATGGTTACATTTTAAATTATCAGAAATAAAAATTCCAAGTTCTTTAAACACTTCAGTTTTAGGTAAGATTACATTGTTTATTTTAAAGCCAAACGTAGGAATAGGTGTATTTCTGTGAATATTCAAAACATGACATCTGCTGGGATTTAGGTTTAATTGCCTTTCTTTTAACCAATGGTAAATTTTATCTAAAGATTTTTGTAAAACTAAGTTAGATTGGCTAAATATTTTTGTGTCGTCTGCAAAAAACTTAATGTTGCTATTAGAATCAACTTCTGAGGCTATATCATTTATGTAAATTATAAATAAAAGTGTGTCAATAACCCCTCTTTGAGAAACTCTACTAAAAATTGGTAAGGATTCTGAGAACGTGTTACTGGTAACTACTCTTTGTGTTCTATCCTGAAGAAATTCTTTAAACCATTCAACTAGATTTCTATTAATTTTGTATTGAGATAAAGTTTTAATTAACTTAAAATGAGAGACATAGTCAAACGCTTTCTGAATGTCTGTATAAATTGTATTGATAGATTTAATGGTAAAAAAAGATACCAAGCATAAATGAAAGCAATCCAATAACTGAATTACTTCGTTTAGGAAGGAAACCAAATTGTTTCGGAAAAATAAGATTATTCGAAAAAGATGATTAAGTATTTTTAATGAATTATATGTTCAAAAGATCTGCAAAAGCTACTAGTTAGTGAAGTTGGTCTGTGGTTTAATGGATTATTTTTGTTTCCTTTTTTGTATATTGGTATAGTATAAGATACTTTCCATTGTCTTGGTATGAAAGATATAGCTAAAGAGCAATTAAAACTTAACGAGACTGGAAAAATGAGAGAGCAAATAGTTCGTTTTAAAAAATATGAAGGTATATTTTCTGCTGTTCTAAGTATTTTATCTTTTAAATTATTTACAAACTCAATTATTTCATTATTACTAATAAAAAAATCCTTCATTTCAGGACAACTTTTATCAATAAGTTTAAAATGTTCATCTTCATAATCTTTACTAAATACTTTTTGGAATGATTTGTTAAAACAAGAGGCTTTATCAAAGTCAGAAGTTAGTGGTAAATTATTTTCATTAAGTAAAAGAGAAAAGGAAAGTGATAGATTTAGCTTTGATTTTACAAAAGAGTAAAAAATTTTTGAATTTGTATTTTGACAAAAGCTTTTTTCATGTTGTTTGTCGAAATTTTTTACAGCTTTTTCGTATGCTTTTGAAACTAGCTTGTATTTTTTAGTAATCTGCTGATCTAACTTGCATTTGACTCCAATCCTTTATCAGTTTTAATCAAGATTTTAATTTACTGTTAAATCTACCTTAATTATAGACTATATTATAACAAATAAGAGTTTCAACTTATCAAACGAAACTTTAATTAATTATAATCGCAAACAAATTTTAAATTTTAACAGTATTGTTGTAGTCGGAAGCTTTAACACAAAAACAATTAGTTAATAATAAAAGATAAAATGTCACTTTTTATTCTTATTTTACTTCAACAATACTTATGAGACTGTAAACAATTTTTAAGCTAAAGTTTTAACCAGTATTTATTTCGGCCATCAATAACTAAGTTGAGATGTTTTGCTTTATCAACAAAAACAAACTTACCACACAACCGACAGCATCCGAGACAACCTACGACCGGTTTCGTCTTTGTTAGAACTCATCAGGCAGGCATAGACGCGAGAAATTGCTGTTGAGATCTAACCGACTGGTATCAAGTACATACGAACTGAAGCGACCGTGTAAAGTCGAAAAAGTTGGCGTCTGAGATATTATCAGGTCTACGCCCGTTCGAACAGTTTTAACCAGTGTTTATTTTGGTTATCATAATCATCAAGTTTTTAATGGATGTTGAATATATTTTTGCTGGTTCAAGAACAACTAGCTAATTGTAAGTGTTGTTATAAATAATACAACGGTTTTAACATGTTTTTGTTTATAATATAAAAAATGGATGCAAACATTTAAAAAGTAAAACTATCACTTCATGAATTAGTCATAAAAAGTATAGAGCATAGTTGCCAGAATTATTTAATTATTTTTGTCCTCATTCAACTTTTATAGAAAATTGACATATGTAAATTTTTAACCGTTAAGTACCGCCCAAGAGCTAAGTTTGACTTTCTTTGAATTTCAGTAAATGATATTGTCTACAAATATAACACTATACTATAGTGCTATTCTTTTTAACTTTCAGTTCATGGGAATTAAGTTTGTGCCGCTCTCGCGGTAATTGTCTCTTATTTTTTTTCTTCTTTTCTCTCAAGCTGAGTATAAATTGAAAAATCGCGCGTAAAATCGCCTTTTAGTTTTGGCTGCGTAGCAGCTAACTATAAGTCATGGTGGCTTTTCGCTGCACTTAGTTGTGAATGGTTTTAATCTTGTTTATCGAGTTTAGTTCGCTTTTAGAACACTTTATGAGTTTAGTTTAAACAAATACTTAGTTTTAGGCTTCTTTGATTCATACATTTTAGTCTTTTAAAAAGTTAATAACTCGATTCATTGGCTTTATGTTGTATAGTATTTTATCACCTTTTTGTTTCGCAATTTCATTGTAAATACATTCATTATCACAGACTCGAATTGCGTTAAACATTAGTACAAGTAATTTATTTATTAAAACTTTAGTAAATAGTAAGTAAGTCATATTAGTCTACTTATCAACTTCATAGTGAGTTTTTAGACACGGTTGAGGTTTACGACCATGTATCTGATAAATGGTCGCACATTTAAAACATGGTCAGTGGGAGGAGCGAACACGCGTCACTTGCCGTGAGAAACAGAATGTTGGTGAGTCCGGGAACTGGGTGTGCTTCATGCGAAATGCTTGACAGTATTTCCAACAAGTTCACTCTTATAAATCCTGAACTCAGCCATTGTGCTGGCTTCGTTACAATTGGAAACAGAATTGTGGTGATTGGAGATCAAAACACCACTTTCGATCATCTGTCATCAACAAATTTCGTATGGTACAATTTTGAAACTGAATATTGGTCCAAGGAACGTTTAGAGCTGACGATGAACATGAAAGGCTTTTGTTGCGTTAAAATTCCTCAATTACAGAAGTTTTTAAGTTAATTTCAATTTGATTTTAATTTTCTTTGGAAGCACTAATTACAATTTTTCTTTTTAATTATAAGATAAGTTTACTACTCTTAAATACTGATTTTAAATTTTATAAAAGTTGTGCACGCTAACCTCTACACTTTAAGCTTAAACTTATTTTCTAATTTTTACACTAGACTGTTTTGTTAGTAAATGGCTTATTTTTTTTATAGATTGTTATGTTGTTTTTGCACAAATAAAACTACACTTATTACAATTTTTGTATTTTAATTTATTATTTTTAATTCTTAGATTAATTTGTTTACTTTTTTATAGTCATATT
The DNA here is from genome assembly GCF_965202585.1 of Thalia democratica. Taxonomy (NCBI): domain Eukaryota; kingdom Metazoa; phylum Chordata; class Thaliacea; order Salpida; family Salpidae; genus Thalia; species Thalia democratica. The sequence goes on along the minus strand of NC_139173.1, from coordinate 18,854,383 downwards.
TTTAAGTGGTATGTCTTACTTTAATTAAACGTCTAAAATTAGTGATAAAAATTACAAAGATAAAAATAATGTTAAGAATTTTTTATTTGGGATGAAAGTCTTCAGCTTGTTTTAAGAGCCATTAAATACTATCATTGATAACTTAAAAAGTTGAAAGCCCAAATTAGTCATACAAGTAATCAAATAAAAACATGCTTTATTCATATTAAGTGTGTATTATTTATGTATTCTATTAAACAAAAACTATCATTTGGTAGTTTTTTTTTAATAAAATACATAAATAATATACACTTAATATGAATAAAATTGTCTAATTTACTAATTTCCTTTACAAATCAAAAAATGATGCGTTTAATTTTTTATGCTACTTCTAGCACTAAGTTTCAAAGACATTGCTACACCCTTACAACTAATGACCCTTGAATTGCTGCAAGCTGAGTTTTATTTCTAAAAATTACATTTATTTAATAAATTACAGTTGATAATGATCACTCAATGTTAAATAAAAGTGAAAACAAAAATTTTATTTAATATCATAATGTTTTATTTAATCAGTTTAAAATCAAAAAAAAACTTTTAGTAGCTAAGGCTTAATATTTTATTAAAAGTTATTTTCGGCGATGTGTAAAAGAGTTTGTAAATAAACGTAGATTTCATTAACTTTAAAATTAATGACCTGCATAGTCACAAATTAGGCTTCAAAAACAATGAAATAAAAATTACATTTTATTGTTTTTTACCACTGATTTTACAATACCACGATTGTTTTAAGCTAGCTTTTGCTTATTTAAAAAGTTTTTGTTTAACAACTCTTTACTTTATGCAACATTTGAAGATTCTGTCATCTACAAACGTAAAATTCTTTTTTTTTCTAGTTTAAGACTTTTATTATCTTACATAAGCATGTTTATTAACTTTTTGATAACTTTCCGTGTATTAAAAAAATCAGAATTAATTTTTGAATGACAACAACCATGTGATTTTTAAGTCATTATATGAATACATACATTATCTGAGATAATCGCAAATGGGAATTGTTAGTTTACCCTCTATACTAAGGCATTCTAACTTTTTAACTGACATTAGTTAAATGTATAATCAAAATTAGTCAACAATTTTTTAATAGTAAGTATAATATATAAGTATATTTAATAAAATATTTACCAGACCTATTGGTTTGTTCTATAAACTTAAATACCAACTAAATAAAGTTGTAACTTGATACTTTTTTACATTAACTTAACAATAATATTTTCAATAACTAAGATTTTTTTTTTTTTCATCCTATTTAGTTCAAATTTTGTTCAAAAAAAATTTTACAGCTAAACAATAAAGTAAAAATGCGATTTTATACTAATTGCATGTTTTTACAGTTTACTAATTTTACTTATATATTGAAACATATAATGATGACCATAGTATATAAATACAAGGCAAACGTTTTCTAAAAAACTACCCTTTACTAGTTAATAATAAAAAACTATCAGTAACAAAACTTAACTGTTAAACTTTTAATGACTTCAAAATCAAAGTTTTATACCCCATAAAAGCGACTATAAAACTAAGAGATAACAGAACTTAGTTAGCTAAAATAAAAAAAGTTATAATTAAAGTTTAAATCGTTAATATAAATTACCGTTAAGGGATTTAACGTCAAATAAGTCTATTATAGTTAAACCTAGCTTAAAAAATTAGACCTATATACTTAGGTTAAAATATCTATTTAATAATGGCAAGTTTGAATTAGTTAAATAAAAACAAGCATAAAGTTTTTTTTTTAATAATAACGTTATAGAATAAGTCAAATAAAATAGAATAACAGTATTAGACTTAAATTAATCTTAGAAATTGTATAATTCAAAAGCTTCATATTTAGAACTATCTCTAAAAAAACAGATCATATATAATTATTTGAACGGTAAAAAAATGTTAAAAAGGTTTGGTCTAAGGACCTGGTGTACTAAAAAACTTGTTGGTTATCGAGTCATACAAACGTATACTACTTAATTTAATTTTATATAAATTTGCAAAAACTGATAAAAGATTTTAACGCTTATAATGGATACTTTTTTGTTAAGTACTGTTATAAAAAACTAAAATAAAGCGTAGTTTGTTTATAAATTTATTTTGAGAATAAGTTGAGATCGTTTTGTGTTAAGACCTTTAATCTTTTGTTTTACCAGAAAAATAAAAAAAGATTTTATGTGGTTTACTTTATAATAAGTAAATCTATAGGTGTAATAAATCTTTGCTGTTTTAAAAATACTTTAAAATAGATAATTTTACTTTTCTGAAAGCAAAAAAAGATTTAAAACTTAATAAATTTGTTAATTTTCTACTGTTTTTACAACTAAACAGGCATAATCTTATTATTTTTGTCATTTTAATTTTTATGTTAAGTGTCGTATTTTTTTGTTTATTTTTTATCTTAATTATTTAAAACGTAAATAACCTTCACTTTTCAAAGTATTTCTTATTCCATTTTCTATTACAAAACAGTTTGTGCAAAAAAGTGGCATCTAGCTCAATGACCAAAAGGTTTTTCTATGAATAAGGTACTTTGACCAATTTTGTAGGCTTCAATTTTTTCATTGTGCTCAATAAACTTACTTACACATTTATAAAGGTTTTCTTACATGCTGAAGACGTTTTATTTTTTACTTAATAAATAAATGTAAAAATATCTCAAAGTTTGTTTTAATTTAACTAAGATCTCTATATATCTAAAATAAAATCTGGTTAAATAATAGTTTTTGTCGTCGTTAAGTAAAATAGATGTACTTTAAAATTTACTAAAATGCAATAAAACTTTTTTAGTTATTGCTAATAAACTAAATGTCAATTTATGCTTATATATATATTTATTTAATAACATTAAATTAGAAAATATAAAATGTTAACACGCAAATTGTAACTATCTACAAAATATTATACAAAAATTTAATGCTATAGCAAAAATCAGTAGAATTAACAAAATAAACCTGTTAAATAATGAATTTTTTTTTTTGCTTAAATTTAAGTATGAATAAATCAGGTTCACATAAGTCTTGTGGTTGCTTGAAAATCAATTGTGTTTGCATTTTTCATCAGCTCAAATGCCGATTCGATATATTTGCTTTTCTACAAGAATTAACTCAAATTATATTCAAATAATCCTATCAATAAAATCAATTTTCATTTATAATGTAAGAAAGCTAAAAATAAATTCACTTGACTGACTTTTAACATCTAGGCATAATTCAAACATGGTTTGTTTATATTAGTACAGTTTTTAGTAGAGCTTGATAAAAGTATGTATATAAATAGTCAATAAGAGTTTCAAAAAATAATTATCAATGCTCTTTAAAAAAAAAACTCTTCAGTTGTCAGTAAAATATTAACATTAATTAAGTATAGTAGAAATATTCTAAGATGGCTGATATACTTAAAAATGGGTCTAGAGTTCGTATACAGAAAAACATAGTATCTTAAGAATATTGATGGAAAAACTAATCCAAGTTATTATTGAAAATAGAGTTTGTCAGATGTATAATAACATATGAAATCAACTTATACCTAGCTAATTGTATAGTACATAGAACTTTTGTATTAAGTGCTTTAAAAATAATATTTACTTTTTTTCCTAGAAATTTTTAAGTTTAACTTAACTGATTAAGATTTTCTTAGTAGCAATTTTTTTAATTATCTTAACCTAAAAAAGATACCTTTTATCATTTTTACCACTTATTTCACACTGTCTTAGCTAACACTGGAGCTTAGTTTAAAACAAGTGTGTATAAAAAATGTTTTAAGCTTATATATATTAACTTAATAAAAAAATAAAAAAAGTTTGTTTTCTTTTTTACAGAAACTTAAATTATATGTATTTGTCTTTCTTTTTTAGTTTTTAATATATTTCCTAATATAAATATAGTACAATAAACTGTTTAATTCCTATCCGAAATGTTGTTCCAAGTCAGAAATTTGCCTTTTTTTTGAAAAATGATAAAGCTTTATTTATTACAAATACTTCTCAAATTATTAAAATATATGGTCTAACTGTCCAAAATATAAGTTTAATCGTTTGCTAACAAAAGATCCTAGTGAAATAACTTCACTGGAATATAAATAAAAACAAATTGTACAGTAATCTTCCTTTATTGTACAAACATATATTTCTGTGTGTCAACGAATCAACACACTTTAACTTGGTTCTGTAAAAAAATAATTACTGTAATGAAAGAATAGAAGCATAGAACAAAGTGGGTGTATACATGTTTCATTAACAACAGTAAATTTGAATCATTTTATCTTTCCATTAACGTGAGTGCTTTGTTTATGTTATGATTTGTTGTTTGTTGTGTATTTTAGTTTACTTTAAGTGTTTTAGACTTAATAATTACAAATATTATATAGTTTTATAACAGTCGGATTTAATATTAAGTATTTTACCTATCATTAACTATTATCTGTAGTAACTATTTTATTTTAATAAAAAACATGTACACACCCACTTTGTTCTATGCTTCTATTCTTTCATTACAGTAATTATTTTTTTTACAGAACCAAGTTGAAGTGTGTTGATTCGTTGACGCACAGAAACATATGTTGGTACAATAAAGGAAGATTACTGTACAATTTGTTACTATTAAAACATATGGTCATAATTTTAAGTGCATTGCTTTTGATAAAGATTATTTGCTTTAACTTTTTGAGAGTTTTTATTGATTTTAAAGTAAGTTTTTTTTTTAATGACTATATTTAAATCTGGCAAACTTCGACGCGCAGAGAAAAACATAATTAAATTTGTATACATATGTATTTGTCAATGACGTGTGTTTTTTCGAAAATGATGCAAACTAAACCTTTTACGTGATAAATTTTACAAATATTTTCTCAATTTTGTTTAAACTTTTGCCTGATTTACTGTTGTTGCATATTAGTTTTATTTTTTATAATATTATTTTCAAAAAACTATGGTGGCAAGGAATTGACTTTAGACACGGTAAGAAGTTTTTTAGCTAAACTGACTCGTGTCTCATATAAATTTGCGAAATCCCAATTTAAATACTTAACTAATGATTACATAAGCTACCACTTAGGTACGCACTTTGAGCACAGCGCAAAAGTTTGTACTCAATCGGTAGTACGTACCTAAGAAATGTTGGTGTTTATTACCTGCATAGAGACTACTACAAACATGTTACAAGCCATTAAAAAGTTTACAGATGACTAATACATCATAGTCCCATCTTAACTGTAATTATAATCTGCTAATATCTTAGTATATAATTATTATGCATTATAACACAAAATAAATTTTCATACGTGTTATACAGTTATGTTTTAACCAAGAGGTATGAACATGCTAAATGCATTGTTCAAACTTTCTTTTATCAAAGTTTTTATGAATATTAAAAATATTTTTTATTCCAATGTTTCAATCATCGAAAATTCAAATCTAGACTACTCTGTTCTTTAACTTTGTGATATAAATCAACTATAATAGTTGGATAAAATATTTTGTTTTATATGTAGTTTGCAAACATATAAATTTTTTTTGGGTTCTTTAATGTTCATGTTATCTAAATCTAATACACAACATTTTTTTTTTAAATAACACTTTTACATTGGTACTTTATTGTAGTTTTTATTGTGAAACTAAAAGAAATTTCGTTTTGAAATAAAGCGTTTTACGAATAAAAAAGGGTACCAGGCCGGGAGTACTCCCTAAAGTGGCAAATTTATTTATTTCGACTGTTTAACCACTTAAACACGGTGCTGTTTAAGTCTAAGCATACAACACACAAAAGTCTAAGAGCTGACGTACTTGTAATTATTCCAACTTAGAATTTTAATAAAATAGAATATCTATACCCTGGGTATCAAGCTTGAGTAACCAACATCATTTATTTAGAGGTGATAACATAAAACGATTCTAAATCAGTCCGTAAGGATTTTCTTTCGTTTTGAAAAAATCATATCTATTTGTTACCTTAAAACCATATCATATAATGAGCATGGTTGCCACTGATCAAGCTGATCAAAATTTCCTGACTTTTCCTGACTTTTTCCTGACTTCTTACCAAAATTTTCCTGACTTTTCTAAATCAAACTCTTAAATTAAACTTATTCTAAAATACATAATTTAACACTTGAAACTATATAAAGATTTCAATCTAATTTTAATACAGGTTAAAAACAACAGTCATCAAACTATCAGTACATCACTTGAACCATATGTGTATGATTGATGTTTGTAATAAACAGCTCTATTAGCAAAATACTTGTATTATTACCTTATAAACACAGCTTGTCTAAAAAAAGACACAATTTTTTAGCATTTCCTAGCATAAATGCATCTAGATAAACTAACGTTCTGCTCCAAAAATTTCAACGGCTTTTATAACAAATAATCTACATTATTTATTAAAGATCTTTTGTTCCTCAACTAGGTCTTTTTTCCTCAAATTTGAAAGCAAATTGGTTGCTGCACAACAAAGATCAAGGGCAGGTTTCATGGAAGCTTGATCATTCAATTCAATCTTGAATAACTTGGGAAGGCTGAGGTTCGAAACTATCCAGTCTTTCATAAAGATACACAGCAATTTAATCATCAAGCACAAAATGTCCTCATGCATAAAGGCAACAATAGGCTGAGTACTCTGGTATAGTGTCAAAAAAGGTTGCATGAGAGATGCTACATAGCTAAAGAAATGCATCTTCACTAAGACAAGATAATCAGCCACTGCATCCTTTACGACTCGGTAACACCTGCTGTCAGGACATTTACTCTTTGGACCTAACTTCCAAACATGAAAAAAAAAATTTAATGTTTAGTCAAATTTCGATGGTACGATCAGCCACTAATACCTCTCTTATAACTTATTTTATAAATTCAAACAACTTTGAAAAAAATAGAAAGAGGTAAAGTATACACATTAACTTGTTACATAAAATACTAAACTAACTGCTTAGTTATAAAGAACTTAATTTTTTAACAAAAAAAACTTTGATTCTAAAGTTATGCTAGATAAACTTTTGTGTATATATCAGTTTCTATATGGAAGTGTCCTTGCTACAGATCATCAATACTAAAAAGCTTACAAAATCTGCTTGTTCAATTAGGGTACTTGTTCAATTAGGGTACTTGTTCAATGTGTTATAGAAAATTTTTGCAGTTTTATTAAGGATAATCTACTAAATTTTACCAGATGAAGGCATTAGAAACAAAATTAAACATCTTTGTAAATTTCTAGTAAAATTTTGGAATTTTTTTCTGACTTTAAAGAACTTTTAATTAATTTTTACCATTTGAAGGCTTTGGAAAACAAGGAATTTCGTAAATTTAAACTAACAAAATCTGACTTTTTTTTAAATTTTATCAAATTTCCCGACTTTTTTTCAAAACCCCCCATTTTTTCCTGACCAAGTGGCAACCCTGAATGAGTCGTGTGATTATTTATTACAAAATACTTTATATAATAAAAATGTTGCCAAAGTGAGCCAAATGGCTCCTTGGAGGTTACTTTTAAAATGATAGTCTTGGAGTTTATGATGAAGAGCAAAATAGGTCTGTTCTCTGAAAAAAGTTGTTGAAGGGGCAATAGCTTTTTATTTCTTTCAAGGGGACTCATGAAATAGTTTTGAAATCCCTGCTGTGAACTAAAAGAAGAATATAAGTTATAAGCTTATATTAAAATCAACTTTTATTGGCTATGATCAACTATTTTGTCTTCAGACAATTTACCGTTAATTTCTAATTCGTTTACATAGTAAGATACTGAATTATGTAACCGTTGAATAAGAAATTGTTAACTTTACAAAAATTAATATAATTACTGAGGAATCATTTTTACTTATGTTTAAACACTCTTCCTTCTATTTCCGTCCCTAAAAATTAACCTTAAGAAAGTATAAGGGTAACTTTGGTTATACGTAATCATTAATCACTTTGTGTTTTAAAACTTTTGATTACCTACAACATCACAAGACAACTGGTTAAGTTTTAGTGTATCAAAATTATAAAAAGTATCAATTCCCATCCTACAGTATATAATAAACCATCTTATATCTAGGCCCTAAAAAATAGCAATGTAGCTATTAATAATATAGTCAATGTTTAAAAAAAATTTTAACTGTTTATGGTCCCATTAGTGAGTGCTTGATTCAAAATATTCAATCATAAATTCAAAAATAACGCTGTTGTTACATTCCTTTATTGAGATACGATATCTGCTAATTAGTAGCATTTTCCTAATTTAGTTTACTATTAAAACAATGATTTACTACTAAAATCCTTTTCATTAAGATGTATTAAAATTCCATTATCATTACCTAGTTCTCTAATAATATTTACTTTCAGCTTTAGAAAACACTAACTTGATAAAAACAATCAACTGAATTTTAAATTGAATTAGAAACGCATTTTAGTCAGCATAGGATTTAAAATATATTAATTTAACATATATTAATTTCAAGAAGTTAATAATATTTAAGTAGATATAATTTGTCGACAGCATGGCCATATAAGAAAAAAATGTTTTTAGAATTTGAAACACAAACTTGTAATACTTTAATTAATACAACACACGAGTCAATTTGCACTACTTAATGCATTATTTCTAGTTTATTTAGCTATGAAAATCAAAAAGAATTTATCTCCTTCCTCTTGCAGCTTCGAATTTGCGTCCCTTGCTGCGTACATATGGTTTGGTGTGGCTGTGTGGAACACCTGGAGCAGCGCCGAAGTGACGGTACACTTCACGTGCTTTGCGTGGTCCTGTCGAGACAAATTAGTATACTTTATTTTTCTAAAAAGTCATTGCAACATATTTTTTAAATATTAGTAAAATGCAAACGAGCAGTTAAACTTAATAATTTTGTTATTTTATGTTTTTTCAATCATGAATTAATCAGGTTCGGCTAAATTGAATCTCTAAGCAGTTTAAGTCGGTTTTCAAAACTATCTAACGTCTGTTTAAATGTTTTATTTTTGACAAGTTATGAAATTTAGTTTAATTGTTAGGTCTAACTAATTCATAGCCCTTAAAGAATCTAGTATCTATGATTATACGGTTCAATTAATAATGGAGTAAAAACAGGGTTGCCATGTTTTTAGAATTTTTCTCAGGTTATTGATTGTACAAGTCGTTTTTGTCCATTTTCAATAAAATTATATTTGAGATAATAGAAATGTTTTCAAATGTATAAAGATATTGTAATGGTATTTGAAATGTCTTTTATACTTAATAAAATTATAATTCAATTATAGAAAATTGCTTCAAATCATAGATTTATTGTTTACATCCGAAAATTCTTTATTCTTCATGTGCAAATTGTTTAAAATTTAAGGTTGTTTTTGTTGACAACCTCCAGGTTCCTAGGTTTTACGGAAACCCTGCGTAGAGCACACTTAAAAGGGGTCACAAGGCCATAATTTGAAACTTAACCTAGATATTCTTGAATTGATGATGAAGAGCAAAAAAAGTCATAGTCGTTTTTAATGGTAGTTTTTAGAGTAATTTTGTTGGAGGGATCCATAGCTTTTCAACTTCTTTAAAAGAGGCCTTATGAAAAAAGTTTGGAAAACCCTTATATAGACACACACGAGTTGAAATATTGAAGTTTTACTCAAAATTTAACTTGAAAACTATTCATCTGTAAATATTTAATTTATTTTCTTAAAATAAATGCTTTTACTTATATTCTTATTTAATGTTTTAGGTTTTTAAAAGTGAAGTTATTTGTTATTATATGTATTTTTAAAACTTTGATTTATTACTTTTAAACGAATGATGTTAAATAATATACATGTACTTAAAATGACAATCAATTCATTTAGTTTGCTGAAGTAGCTAAGGACAAAAATTTATTTTAATACCAGGCTCTTGTTCTAGCAAACCCCATTAAGACAACCTATGAAGTTTAATGTATAGAAAATGCTATTTAAGAGTGGATTCTGAAGATAAACTAACTATCATTCAAGCTAATATGTATTCAGGACAGCAATGTTTTTGGGTGCTTGTTTATTGTTACACCAATCAGCCCAATAAGAACCTAGTTCAAAAGCTAATACAGGTTAATAAGTCACTTGTAAAATAATTTATGATAAGAACAAATTTGGACAACTACCTCCCAGTTTTAAAAACTATTTAGGGAGAACATAGCAAAATTTAGTCAAATTATGTCTTAAAATATTGATTTGAAACACTGTCAAAGTAAAAAACTATAGTCTTTTAAAATAAAACTGATCATTTAAATGGGTTATCTGCCTCTTAACAAATGATTTTGTTAACTTGATTAACAATACATTTTAAAAAAAGAATAAACAGAATTTGTGTTTACTAGGTTTGATAAATAAGTATAAGTTTAAACTCATTAAAGCATCTTTTGAATACATACATAGTCATGAAAGTCAGTTATTATGAATTACTATGTTATTTTTTATTTTCTACTTGTTGCACATAATAACTTTGATTTATCACTTACTTATTTTTTTTTTTTAAATTGAACTTCAAGCACTACAAAAAAATATAATTCTTTTTTTGAGTGATACATTGAGCTTATAACAAAAAAATAAGATAATAATTTAAAGCTATATTTAGATTTCCTTTAAGATATTTTTAATAATCACAATACACACTTTAGTTGAAACATTACTTAAAATAATATAAAATTTACTAATTAAAAAAGTAAAAACAAAAGATTTAAGTTTAAAATACCTTGCAAGAGGACAGTGTTTTCACCCTTGGGGTTGTTTTGAGCAAGTTGATCAAAGGTCAAGACAGTTCCACCAGCTTTCAAGATGCGAGCGCGGGCAGCTTCGGTCACATGAAGAGCACAGACGGTGAGTTTTGGGAGCTCCTTGAGGTACCTGTTGTCATCAGTGATGGTTCCGACGCATACAGCAGCCTTTCCCTTTCGGTCTTCCTGGCTCATGTTTTTCACCAGCCTGGAAATGGACAGAGGTGGGCGGTTAGACCTGCTCATGTACATCCTCTTGAGAACAACCCTGTTGAATCCAGAGTTAGTCCTTCTTGCAAGGAACCTGTAAAGCTTTAAAAAAATATACACATTATTATTTATAATTAAACTTGTAAAAAAGAGATCTTAATTATTACATAATTTAAATTACTATTTTACTTGATTTCTTCCTGCTAAAATTCAAATTATTAATTTAAATAATTTATTTTTTCAGACTCACTGTGTTAGTAGAACTTAATAGTTCTAAATAAACATATATAAATATAAAATTCATTTTACAGTTATGGTAAATAATTTTGTTACATCCAATCCAGTAACAATTTAAAAACATACACTTTATCTTATTTTAAAGTGAATAAGAAAATAAATTAACGCTATTATTTATCTTTTGAGCTTTTCAAATTGTAATCTATTAAAAATTTTATTTTAAATCTGTTAATTAAATCAGTAGTTAAATTCATTATGATACATTTCATAGTATTATGAACTTGTTGACATATTTAGGAATAAACCTTAATATTGACAAAAATTAAAATATTATAGCCAATAAAACAGTTTAATTTACATGCATTAATAAACACAAAATAAAATGTACTTTTATACTTTAAGTAAATCTTTTGAAACATTTAAGAAACATTTTTTAAACTGGTTTATTTAATTTAACAAAAAAGTTAAATTAAAACTACAATGTATCTTCAGCTATACTATGTCTTAGTTTAGGTTATTTTTCCTCACATTTAAAAACTTAATTGAAAGACACTGCTTGAAAAACCAAGTTTTGAACTCACTTTTACAAGGAGATGCATGTAGACATCATTGCTCCTTGGTGATTTCCTCACCACCTTGCGGTCGTGTTTGTGGCTGATGTCAATACCCTGGAATATTCAAAATATTAGCATTAAAAATTTTAAACTACATGTAATTTTTTTACCAAATAACCAATTTATTACATCAAATATTTAGTTTTATAGAATTGTGTAAAGTTTCTTGGAAATATATACAAGTTACTTGATATTAATTAAAATTTCCATGGGAAACTTAAACTATAAATTAATTGGGTCAATAATTGTACTTTAATTCTATTAGACTCGACAGTTTTAATTTACTTGTGACAGTTCAACTTGTCTAAAAATTAATACAATTTATAATGAAGTAACACATTAGCATCACGGTATACAAAGTAGTGATGAATGTATTCTATTTACTTTAAAATGTAAAATATATGATATGCATTTTTATATGTGTAAAAGTTGTAAAGAAAAACTTGATTTATATTTTTAGATTAAAGCTCATAATTGCAAATTAATATACTTAAAATTTAAGATGATACTTAGTAAGTTCTGTTTAAAAATAACTATATGACAATCTTATATAATAGGTCTTATTTTAACCGTGCTAACCTTTTAAAGCTATATTTTTATGCTTATAAGGGACCTTAAAAAAAACAGACAAAGTAATTCATATCGCTGAGATTTATTTAGTTGATTTATAACATAACTTGTGAATGATATTTTGCTCTATCTTTAAGATTTTATATTATCTCAATAACTGTACAATAAACCTGTTCTTGACTTACTAAAAATAAGAATTAAGTTTATGTTTTACAACACTAGTATTTTTTAATACTTCAAACTCCAGTTTATGAGTATTTAATAAAAATAGTTACATATTTGAGAACGGTTTATTTAGTTTTGGTAAGTTTAAGAATATGACACAGCAATCAGAAGCTTTAACTTAAAGAAAAATTAAAATATTCTGTAACAAATATTATAAGTTCATTAATAACAAAACAAATTCAGAGATTCATCTTTATGGGTATATCAAATGAAGTTTACTATCTTTTTTTTAATATAACTGGTGCACTGTCAAAAAAAACAAATCAATATTCAACAATACTTAAAAATTACAAAAATGAGTTATATTAATGCAAATTAAGAAACATTATAAGTGTCAAATTTGAGAAACTACATTGGGAAAAATTAGGTGAGACTCCAACCAAGATATGAACCAGTACAGAAAATGCTTAATTTTAATTTCATAAAAGGCACAACTTTTTAATGTTATCTATGGTGACTTACCTATTTGATAGAGAATTTGACATAGTTATGGACATTTAATATATTAATAATAATAGTTATTTATAATAGTCAAATCTTAATATACAACTATGTATCAAGTTGATTAATGCAAGTTAAAAACTTACCATTTTAAAGATTACCAAAGACTTATGAATTTAATTTTAAAATAGCCCTGCATTTTCAATTTTTATTACCAATAAATAAAAAATTGATTCTTTTAATACACAAAACTAAACCAAACTACACAAATACAAGGTATGTAAACTGATTTATATGACAACTGCAGGGTTACTAAGTTTTATGAAAATTTCCTTAAAGTTTTCAAAATTTTGTCCAGGTTTTTTGCTAAATACATACTTGTGGGTCTATTTTCATAAAACTGTGATAAATACAACAAAAACATTGAAAATAATCTGTTAAACTGCTTCAAAAGTTTTTTAATAAAAAAATTTTTTTAAGATGACAAAAAACACCTTATCTATATGATAGATTTTTCAGGTCAAATTATTATGTTTACTTTGTTTTACAAACTTGTTTAAATTGTCTTAAATTAAAGGTTTTTTTTTCAAAATTACTAAAATTCCAGTAATTTAAGCCTAAATTGTTGAATCCTGGTATTTCAAGGTAGCCAAGTTTTCTGGCAATCCTGCAACTGTAATAAAAAGTACTGTATATTAAGCAATACTGTAAGATTAATTTATGATAATTTTATTATTTAATAATTAGTATAACAAAACTAAAACTTATATAAACTAAAAACAAATTTACCATAATGAATGAGAGTATCTTTCACAAAGAGTTTAGTATGAAAGTATATAAGAAATCTCAAAATGACTAAAATGGCTTTTTAAGATTATTACAAATTGGTACTTTTATATTTAGTAACAGGAAAGAAAAAAGTTATTATCTCAAAACAGTACAAATTCAAAGTTAATAAAATACGTTACTAAACAATGATTTTTATTTAATTTATTATTTTTACTTATTTAGTCTTTTCTTTATAAATTTATTTTAAACTGTAAATTTAAATTAAAACTAAATAAAAATTTAAGTAGAACATATATATAGTTTATTGAACGATAAAAAAGCAGCTCAAAATGTTTGGTTTTGGAACGTGGTGCAAGAAAAGCCTTACGGTTATCGAGTCGCACACCACTTAGATACAGTTTAACGTCTTGCCCAAGACATGAATAACTATATAATATTAAACAAAGAAAATTATGACAGTTAAAATGTTAGTTTTATTTTCTGTAGTAAGTGAAAACTAACCATACTTTAGTAATTTTGTTACTAACTTGAAACATAAAATAAAAAAACGATTGCTTTATCAACTTAATCTTTATAGCTATAATTCTTTAAAAGGTAAACGTAGAGTTATTTTAGCTGCAAAAACCTGATTTCGGTTTGTATGCTTAAAGTAGTCGCTTTTTTTTTGTATTTTAGGCTTACTAATGTTAGATAGAAGTTTAATACAAAATATTAACTTATAAAAAAAATTAAGGCGAACTATTTTCATACATAGTAAAAATTATTTAGTTAGTACATTTTTAAAAACAGTATATTATAATGTTTATCTTGACAATTTTCGAAATCAACGATTAAAACTCAAAACTTTTCAGTTTTCTCCAATTATACTTATTTTTGATAAAAAACAACAACAAAAACATAAAGCTTTAAACTAAAAACGAAGTAAAATGTTTAAAATGTGGTCTAATGACCTAGTGTATAAAAATACTACAACTAAACATATTGATCATCAATTTAAATTTAGTGGACTATTACAAAAGTACTTGAATTAGCAATTTTACAGTTTCGATATTTATTTATTTTAGTGATGTTTAGGCTTTATTAATTGTGTTATAATATCAAAAAAATTTAGCGTTTTGTTTATTAATTAAAAAAGTAATTTAAACTAGTCTAAGGATACGTTATTCAAACAAGTTTCTTTTTATACTTATTTACTATAAAAAATTATAAGCACTGTGTAAAACTAAATAAAAAGTTCAAAGTTTTACAGCTATAACAATAAATTTCAGGCTTGCCACCTCAAGCTTTTAAAACAACATATACTTTGTTTTTACAAATTAGTGTTAAGTATATTTTAAAAAAGTTTTAACTTCAACTATTTAATTATATTTTACTTGTTAAGTAACTATTGAGATCAGAGTTGACAAAATGAGTTATTTTTAAATTCTTCTAGGCCTGTAGCAATCTGTCTTAACTAATTTAGCTTCTAGTGTTGCTGCTATGCTAACTGAACACTGAATACATATTAAGCATATATTTGTTTTTTAGTAAAATTTCAAGCCGATGAAATGTGTAGCAATTAACTGATTAAAATCTGGCAACTATGCTTAGGATAACCTTTAACTTTAAATTTCAGAAAAAGTAAAAAAAAGACACTCTTGTTTGAAAACCTACATTTGTTTTAATACTTTTTCTTGTAAGTAGGAATAAGATATAGTATGTTTTAGATTTTTAGAGAACGTATCTTTAAATCAAATATGTTTTTTACATACCTAACCTAATGGTTAATTTTTGGAGAAGAAGATACCTAATGGTTAATTTTTGGAGAAGAAGCCATTTAAAAATAATGAACACCGTTTTTTTGTTGAAGGCCGGTAAGGTTACAACTCATCGATGTACACTTTTAACAAGAATACTAGCTAACCAAAATAATAAAGACAAACAGTTGCAAAACCTAATTAGGTTAAGCCAATAAATCAGTTTAGACTTTAGACACTTAACAAAAATATCTGAACACTAAAAACAAAACAGGTAATAAGGCACTTTGCAATTGCCCTACAAAAAACGAATGCCTGTTTAATTACAAATGCTTGTTTAGAAACTGTTAAAATAAATTTTAAAACTTTTAAGAAAACAAGCATGAAAACTGCTAATGGTCAACAGTTGGTACTAAATAAAGGAAATCTATAAACACGATAGTGATTTTTTAAAAACTAAATACAAATGACATAGAGCTATCATAATATGTCTCGAAGTTAAAAAAAGCACTATTAACTTTAAAGTTAACTCGAAAAAACACACAATACCATAAAGTTTACATCATACATCAATACATTTATATATATTTAAATGATAACTCTAAGTAAATAATGATTTATTGTAATTATTTTTTCTTAACCTAAAGTTGTAAATCATTTTATTTAAAAAACTCTACATTAGTACATTTTTAGCTAAAAAATTTATTAGACCTTATTTTAGAAATCCTATAAAAACATTGCTATCGAGTTTTCAAGACTATGTTTGAGCAATATCTAAACAGCTAGATTAAAAAATTATAATTTTAGGCAAAGTTGACTTAACCACATAAACTTTATTTGTAGCATCTCATCTACCATACCACCTTAAAAAGAATTGCAATCATGAAGGCTATTAAAAAAACAATTTAAAAAAGCATTATTATTTATTGTACACATGTTCTCATTAAAAAAATTACTTTAATACCTGAGTAATTTAGACAGTTTAATAAAAATATATTTTTTGTATTATTTCAATTTAAAACTGTACTGTATAAAAAGCCATTTGTAACTGCAGTTATTAGGTTAAAATTAAAGAGATTCTTAATTTAATTTAAAATGTTAAAGTTGTTACACCTATAGCTAACATTAACTATCAAATTATCACGTTCTATAAATTTTTCAATACTTTTCAAAGCTCTGTCACATTGCTACTGAGAAGGTTTTTAAGATAAACTTTCGCTTCCATAAGTAATGTATCAGTATTGAAGTTTGTCAGTAGCATCAACAAAACTAAAAAATGCAAAATGAAAATTAAACATGCCTAAACTTTGATTTATCTTTTTTGTTAATAGTAGTTATAAATAAGCTTTTACGTGATATTAAATTTAATTGTTTAAATAATATGTAGTTACGTTATCAAAAAAAATTATTTTAGGTTGCAAGCATTAATTGCAAGCATCCTGGACATGACATTTAACTGTATCCTGGTGTATGACTCGATAACCGAAAGGTTTTTCGTACACAAGGTCCTAGGACCAAATATTGAGCGCTTTTTTTTTCGTTCAATAAACATCTATAATATTATTAACATTGATTGATTTTTTAATGTGTTATACTACAAACCATTTAACTTAATTTATGCTACAAAAGTAAATAAAAATTGTTTTAACTATTGATCATAAGCAAACAAATTTAAAAAAACTTTGTTTTTATGTTTTCTATGTTACTTACAATATCTAAAATATTAAGAACTATTTGTTTTTTAGAATTTTTATTTCTTCTGTTAAACTTTTTTTTTGTTTCATGATTTAATTAGGCAATAGTTAATAAATAACATCACTACATCAATTAGAAAAAAAAAATTAGATCTTGTGTTTCACTCGAATTAAACTTTTATTAAAATATTTAGCCAGTAGTTAGAAATATTAATACTATTTTGAACATAGTATCTTCTTTATGACTTAAATTTTTTTCAAATTTTTTTTAGATTGATGAGCTCATTGAGCGAAATATTGTTTATGAATTAACTAAAAATAAAGTTTTGATATATTTTTATCTAAAGTCAAGAACCCTAAATGTATAATAATTTTTTCGATTTAAAATAATCTTGTTGGAGGCAGAGGATTAATTTAAATTATGTTGCTTTTAATGGTGTAATATGCAGTCATTTAAACTTAATTAAAGTAATAGTTACATTTCGTAATATTTTACTTTTCTAGAAGTCCATGGATTGTATAAGATAATGTTAAGCATAGTTGAACTTGTAATGACAAAATAAATATTTTTATACTAGTTTGTCGATACATAAGACACTATGTGGTGTTTTTAGATAAACAAAAATTGTTAATCTTTAAAATCATTCATACCATTATGCACAGATTGTATCCTTATTTTGTAAACAAATGCATTTTTATTTTTATTTTATAGTAGTTTATGTATTGCATATATTGATTTTTTTTACTTGAGATGTAAAGTTTTTTTGTTTAGCTGTTGATTTAAAAAACCATTACTAATTTATTTTTTCGGTAACAACCTTAATTTTAAAATACTTAAAAAATGTTATAAAAAATATGAAAACTACAACTTAAATAAAGTAGTTCAAAAACCGTAGCATAGCAAACATTTTTTATAATTAACTATTTAAATATAAAATGCTGTACATCAACTGTATTTTTTATGAACTAAATAAAAGGACAAGACATTAAACTTTATCCGTAGAGCAGAGTTTCCAAAAATTTTGAATTTGCACATGTATATAAATGTATGTTTAATACTTTTAGCTTTCAGCTCATTGATATCGGGCAACTACGCCGTGGATTATGAATCGATAATCGAAAAGTACTTTTGTATACCAAGTCCTCAGACCAAACACTTTGAGCAACTTATTTTTTGTCGTTCAAAAATGAACGAAAAAAACGCTCAAAATACTGTGTCGAGGACCTCGTGTACGGAAGAAATCTTTCGGCTATTGAGTCGTAAATACTTGAATACAGTTTAACGTCGTGTCTAGAAAAAATAAACAATAATTCTTAAGAATATAATGCAGTACTTTAAGTATGGCTTTTTTTGTTAGTCTGTGTAAAAACAACAAACAACAATTAACATTTTTTAAAAGGTTCACGCTCTAAAATTAAGATTATTTACTTGATTGATTTTTATGCTACTATTGATTACATTTGTTTAAAAAAACATAAAGTTATAGTAAAAAGTATATTGATAATTAAAGATAAAGCCGGTTAAAAAAACATAAAATTGCAAACTCAAATAATTGTAGCTTAGTTAAACACATTAATATTCATTAATGCTTAATTTGACCACACAAAAACTGACTTTTTTGGTATAAAATTGGTTGAAAGTTAGATAATTCCAGCATATGATATTAAGACCCTAATGCCTACCAGTTGGAGATGTAAGACTGTTCGATATAACTCTACTCTTAATCACAGAAAACATATAAACACCCTAGTTCAGTTTTCTCTGATAGTTGTCAAAAACTTCGACTTTTCATCTTTTTCTTACTTATCAACTGTAAAGAATTGTACTTGATGGTTTTTATACTATAAAAAACCATCCATTTAACGCAATTTTATAGCATCGGATAAATTTTAAAGAGGTAGCCTTCTGATCTAAAACTTGATGTGTTATTTATTGCTAATCTTTGTAAATACTTAGGTTTAGTTTTGTTTGAACCGTTCAAAACTACTAACAATTATTTTTAAAGCATGGAACAAGAATAAAACCACGTATGATCGTTTCTGTGAAAGTATTTAAGTTAATGACTTTTTATATCTTGTCCTGGACAAGAAGTTAAAAGGTATCCATGTGGTGTGCGACTCGATAACCAAAATATTCTTTCGTACTCCAGGTCGTAGGAAAAAATACTTTGATCGATTTTTTTTGGCGTTCCGTAAACTATACTATTAACAACAGTTTTATTTGTTTACTGGCTCTTTTTATACTAGCTGCTTCACTCAGAATTGAACAAATAACAGAAAAAATTTATAAGAAAACCGCCTTAGCTATTGAGATATTAGAGTCTTAATCTAGTTTCTAACAAAAATACACTACATTAAAATGATATATTTCTTAGGAAAAAGACTGTAGCAAACTAAATAAAAACATTTACGCTTCAACAATTATAATGGTTTATAATTTATAGAAGGACTGCAATCAAAAAACCAAACATTTAACTACAAAATAGACTTATACAAAGACAGAGAAGACATAAAAATGTAGTTTTATACTAGAAGTATAAACAAAAAACACAGATCAAATCAATAAAATCGTTAAGAAATTTTCGTAAGGTTGCTTTAGCATAGCGGTTCACCTTTTTTAATATTTTAACTTTCTATGTAAGGTAATTACCAAATTTACCCCTAACACACAAGATAGTGCTTAATTTTGAGGTAAAAAACAAGGTTTTTAAACCTTAAGCATATAAAGTTGTAAAAAATACAAAAAGTTAGTTTAAATAAAAGAAAGTTAAAATTAAGCACTAATTTTTAATTTAAGCAACAATATTGTTCTAGAACCTTTATTTTTTATAGAGTTACGGAGTTCCAGAGAAGCAAAGTCGAGTCAAACTAAAGTAAGTGTATGCCCCTAAATAAAATTACCAGACAAGTACGTGTCGAAATCTTTGCTGAAGTTATAAAGGTATTGAACACTGATGTTATTTAATTTATGCAACGACCAGCAAATTTTATCCGATTTAAAGCAACTAAAAAATTCAGTAAGTGCTTTAGAAAATTTATTTTATCAAGTACTTTAGTAATTTAAAAATTATTTGAACGCTGAGTCAAACTAAATGTTATTTAAAACTACTTTAGATGAAACTACCTTGAAAAATCACTGTCGCTGAATTAACTGTCAATAAAAAAATATTAGGACTTTTTGAAATAACAGTCTTGATAAGTATACAAAATTCTTTGGAAAAATTAATATTTTATGTCTGTAGGACTCGAACTATGCTGTTAATGGTCCTTCGCTATAAAATAGCATTAGATTTATATAGTAGCTAAAACAAATGTAGAATAAATTATACTTTTATTGATTAAAAGCAAATGTAAACTTTTTTGTCAAAGACTATCCCTTTCATAGTTATATGTAGACAGAAACTAAACATGTTCAAACAGTTAGCCTGTTTAAAAAATTGAATTGCTTTATAACTTAATTAGTTTAACCTAGAATGATTATCACAAAGTAGAAGAGCCTTTAAACTAAGTTCTGTACTGAATATTCTTAAAAATACGTACTAAAACAAGCCTATTTTTACTTGTTACTGGCATACTAGTAAATTATCATAGTTTCAAATAAATCCAATTTTTATTTGCTAAGTTTAATAATGAAAATTTGTAAAAAATAGTCTAATTTTTTGACATGAGAAACCTAGTTTTTTATACTTTTGATCAAAACTTGTCATGCCTACACCGTCTCTCTATAAAATTGATATCATCTATTTTAAAACACTACAATATTATTTGTTTACTACTGTACATTTTTATTTAGATCTTTCATCACTTTTTTGTACAAAAGTACACCTGGCTAAACAGTCTGATTCAGAACATTTAAATTAGTAATTTCATTAATTTTAATGTTAAAATTAAATTATTTATTGTTTGTCCTGCTCAATCTTAAGTTTGACTCAAGTTAAATAAATTTAATCTATATCATTTTTATGGTATACAAATATTAAAAAACTATTCAAGAATTATAAGATAAAAAAATTACGCCAGATTGGTAGGCAAACACTTAAATAAGTGCAATAGTTCACTTGCTATTAAATGATATAAAGTAATAATAAGAATACTAAACATTAAAAATAAAAAAACATAAAAGTCAAATGTATAATTTGAAAAATTTTTAGCTGATAAAAAAGTTTTTGCGTTTAGTAGTAGTAGTAGTAGTAAAAAACTTCTATGTATAACTTATCTTTCTTTAATACTTTTATAGACAATTTACATGAAATTAAAAAATAAAATGTTCAATAAATAATATAAACTTATATTGATGTAAAAATAGTTAAATGTTCTCTAAGCTGTATAAAGATTACTTAATAAACAAGTTACACTTTGATAATGCCGTGCTTCTAAAATAACCTTAAAAATTGAAATTACAACTTATAGATTGTTTACTTGCACTAGCTTATTACAGTGATTTTAAAATTTGTTATTGTTACAATAGATTATTATATAAAAAGAATCTGTGCACATAAAAATTTGTACATGAAAAAACTTTCAGGAACAGTTTATAGGTTGGTTTATAAATTAACTGTTTTATTAATACAAGATATACTATAGACCAGTGGTTCTTAACTATTAATAAATTGTTTTACCCCTTTTTGAAATGTTACTACCAAATTTAGCCTCAATATACAAACTGGTGTTTAATTTTGAGGAAAAAAGAAGTTTTTTTGAATTTTTCGTTTATTTAGTATAAAAAATCGTACAATTTAAAGAGTCTATTTAACTTAAAAAAAACAATAAAAACCAGTTTACAAATTTAAACGACAATTAAAAAACATTAATTTACATAACTTATAGTTACCCCAGGTTAAGAATTGATGCAGACTATTAAATTTTGATATAAACAATAATTTAACACTTAAGATATTTTTTACAAATTCAGACTAGATTGTTATAGAAGCTTATAGATTTTTAAAGTACAGCTAAATTAATTGTATGCAATCTAGGTGCTCACATGAAAAAACAACACATTTTTAATATAAAACTGGCTCGCTTGTAGATCAATTCAACCATACATTGCGTGCTCACAGAAATTTGTACACACATCAAAACAGAGCTTAAATTAAAGACCACGCTTAGTACAATTAGTACAAGTAATAATACTATAAATAATAAAGCAATAGAATAATGTTATCATTAAGTTAAATAAGCACAAATTTAGAAGTAAATATTTAAAAACTGAACAAATGAAAAATTTAAATAATGAATAAAAAAAAAAAAAAACTTTAATTGATGTCAATTACAAAAGTTGATAACGAAAATAAAATAAAAAGTCAGAAAAAGTAAATTCTACGTTAAAAATCGATTTCATTTATTATTTAAGTGCATAGGTGATGAAAAATCAGTAGGTGTAAAATTTTCACGAACGATTATAATTAAAATTTAAAAATCTTTGCTTCTAACTTTATTTAAATTTCTGTGGTTTACCATAAACTACTAAACTTCTACCCTGATCATAAAAACAAACTCGTGCAAAAGTCTTACCCTTTGCAATTCTGATGAAAATTTACAAAGTATGCATAATAATTACTTAATATTCCTCACATCTTACGCTAAGATAGCTGTATAAAAAAAGTTATTAAAATAAAAGTAGTAGTATATTAAAATTCTATACTTGTTAGATTATATGTATTAAATCACTTTGATTAAATAAACTGCAGTGGTAAGAATATATAAAATTTCAAACCAAATGAACTTAGCATTAAAAATTAAATAATAAAGTCAAATGGTTTTTAGGCTTTTTCGTTTAAAATCAATTTTTTGAAATTCCTGCAAAGTTATTATGTTAGTGTGTTAGTTTATTAGTTATTTATTATGTTTAAACATAGGCTTAATTTAACAATACTACAATCGTTAAATATTTTATTCATTAAAATATTGAAAATTTTCTTAAAAAAATTGCACGATGTATACAGGTGTGTACTTTAAGAGCCTTTAATAAGCAGTTTATAAAGTGAACGTGGTTACTTTAGAGCCGTAATTGCATTTATTATACTATTATAAAAGTAGTTTTAATGCTCTGGTGAACATTGTTGAAAAAAATTAATACTGCATGAAAAAAGTAAATCTTTGGCTTAAGTTATAAAAATTGTTCATTATGTTTAAAGTTAATGTTTAGAATACATTCGTTTTTAACTTTAATAAACGAGTTTGTAATATGCAAAAAAATAAAAAGCTGTAAAAGTATTAGATAGGTAGTGTTTCGGTTTTTATGATGTTTTAACTATTGGAGATATGTGTTACAAATATTTTTAATTTTTTCTAAGCTTTTTGTAAGTAGTTTTATTAAAAGTGTCTTTTAAAACAAATGTTTCTACACCTGTAAAAATTTATTATTATTCTTAATGTTTCCTTAAGTAGTTTTCATTTAACATAACAATAACTTAAGCCTAGTTCAAAACTTAAAAATTAAATTCAAAAATTAAGAAACATATTTATTAAGTGCAGAAATAACACAGGAGCTATGCAATTTAAAATCTTTGAACTTTTATTCTCTTAAATAAAGATATCAACACGACAATCATCCTAGAAAAAAAAGGAAGTTGTAAATAAATGTATCTTAAATTACTAAAATTAACTGTTTCTTTTAGTTAAATATCTCAAAGAATACTTTACGCAGTATTTTGTTGCTTACCTTAAATTTTTAGTGATTATATTAGCTGGGGTTCATCGAATTAATGTTAGAAATAAAATAGAACATAAAGGATTTTTTATCAACAAACAATTTTTTTCACCAGCATAAATTAAAAAAAGCACAGCAAAAATGCCGCTGGAAAAGCAAGAAGTCAACGTTTGTGTTCTCGGCCACCAGCAGTCGGGAAAGTCGACGACGGCCGGCCACCTAGTGTACGCTTGCGGGGGCGTGCACAAGGGGATGAGGGAAAAGCTGGAAAAGGACGCGGTGGAGGAGGGGATTCCCGAGGAGTTGAAGTACGCGTGGGTAGTGGAAAAGTTGCGGGAGGCGGAGGGGGGAAGTATGCACGTGGTGAAGTTCAAATCTAAATCGCGTGAAGTTGTGGTTTTCGACAACATGGGACGGAAGGGCTTCGTCAAGAACATGATAACTGGTTTGTGGTGTGTTTAAGACAGGGTTTCCAAATCTAATTTTCATAATCGCCCCTTTGCTAGTTAATTAAATGTCTCCTTTTTTGTTCTCTAACTGATTATTACATATGATAGCCAAAATATCCACTAAGAGGGCAATATCGCCCACTTTTGAAAACCCTGTTTTAAAGTGTTTTTTTTGTTATAACAACTTTTTGCTGTTGTCAATTAAAAAAAACAATAACTCAATTATACGCCACTTTTCACAGTGGGCCCGGATTTTGGTGAACAAGAATGATTTTATCTTTTGAATATAAATTTGTTAACATTTTCAAAAATTTGATTTTGTTGTGTGCTAGATTATACCATTCGATTAAAAAAATTCTCTCTACAACAAAGTTAATTGTAGATGAAGTAGTACCTTTGAGTTTTTTGTTATTTTTTTTTGTTCTGCTACAAATTAGTTTTACATCAAACTTAAAAAAGAGGCAACTAAAATTCTTATTTTATCTACTTTTGTATTATAACAGCTTGTAGATGTTTGGTAGATGTGAAAAATAAGTCTTATGTATTAAATCTGAAAACGTTTTAATTAAATTATTAGTATAAATTAGAAATATATGCAAACAAGATATTTTCGAAATATCCTTAATAGAAAGCAACCGCTGTTGACCATTTTCTGTTATTATCAGGAAAAATATGCAAAACAAAAGATTTTAATTAACATAATCAATTACCTTTTCGGTTTTTTTACAATCTGTAAACGTTTACCAGATTAAGGACTAAAAATAGGAAAAACTACACATTGTTCATTTATCTTTTTAAACTATTTAAAGTTTCAACAAGTTAATAACTAAAATTAAGAAACAAAAAAATTATTTAAAAGTAATTCCGTAACAGTATTTGTATTTTATAGTTGATTATATAACATTTTAGTTATTTAAATTTGTTTTGAGCAGAATTTATTTTTACGGCCCTTGCACTAACTGGCATAACTTTAGTTGTAGAAGGATCTGTAAATTTTGTTTGATGACCTAAATTTATTGGGTTTTTGACTGTCTTATCACTAACAATCAGAGAAAAACGTAAAGATAAATATTTTTAATTTTTTCACTAGCAAAATTATAATTTTTTCTGATAGCAACATTGTTAATGGTGAATATTCATTTTTTATTTTAGGGGATTGTTTGGTAACCTCTAGAAATTAGAACTATTTAAATATAAATATTCGGTTTTTTTTAGTAAAGTTTAGACAAAAAACTTCTGAATAGGATTTTTGAGCAAAGATAAGATTGATAAGTTTATTAAAGCCTAGTTTCCTGTTGGTTTACTGTTTTTTTTATATTGGTTATTTTAATTGTTAGAAGTGTACGTATTTCCAGTTTCGGCTCCTAGCAGCCATCATTATCTTATTTAATAAATATGCCAAAAAAAGTATTTTAAAATGTTTCTAATAAGTACTTTTTTAGGAAGTAACAATTTTCAAAACAAACTTAGCAGATTATAAATGTTTAAATTTTACTAATCACTAAATTAATAGTTAAAAAAATCATTTGCTAAAAAATAAACCAAAAAAAAAAGTTTAAAATAGCCTCATTCCGAAAATTTTTATGTAAATGCCACGAATATTTTAGGAGGTTTACAGGCAGATTGTGCAATTTTGGTGGTTGCCGCTCCCACGTCTGAATTTGAAGACGGAATGGCCGGACAGACGAAGGAGCACGCCTCGCTGGCAAAAACGCTGGGAGTCAAGCAAATTGTTTGCGTTGTCAACAAAATGGACTCCACTGAGCCTCCATACAGCCAAATAAGGTTTAACTTTGAGGATTTTTTTTAAAGCATGTATAAATGTTAAGTTAATTTCCTCTTATAAATAAATTTAAAATTTGTCTTTTATAGTTCATATTTAAAAATTTGTTTTCTATTAAAACTTTAAAGCTACTTATTGAAACTTTTTAGATTCTTTTTGCTTGTTTGAAAAGCAGTTGGATATTTTATAAAAAGTCTTGCACAAAATTCAAATTTACGACATATTGTTTTTTGAAATTTAGTATAATATTTCTAAATACAATTTTACGTTTGAGTGTTATATTTTAGCCCTTATTAGCTGAAGAACCCATAAGTGTGGAACTATAGTACTACTTTTAAGTTTATTTTAAGCATAGAAAAGACTTCAAAAGGACAATTAAGTTTTCTCAGTGAACAAAGTAAAAGTTTATTGGGCTACTAAAACTTAGTTGTATATATATAACTTTAAAATTTCTAACAGTAAATAAAGAAATAATAGTTTTTTTTTAATTTGTTTACAAAGAAGTTCAGCACTTAAAGCTTTTTTAATTGTTTAATTAAATTATTTACTATTTCAAACACTATATAAGTACTTAATTATAAACAGACATTCTGTTTGCATACATCTTAACGAGTAAATACATATTTTATGTAAAAGAAATAGTAATTACAATTAGTTATTAAAGACTATGTTTATTTTATAAAAGTGAGAAACTTATAGCTTGCTTAAGTCTCTTATGAAAAAGATTTAAAAGTAAGTATTCAATACATGCATGAAAAGGAATCTTTAAAAGTCTAAGACTTTAAGCTACAAGATAAATATTACTGGCTCTACATCATCTGCTTTTTAATTCATCATACAATAGTTTTGAATCTCAACACACTTTTAGGTTTGATGAAGTTAGCAAGGAAGTTTCTGGGTGCCTTGACAAAGTTGGATACGACACCAAACGGGTGGTGTTTATACCAATTTCGGCATTTAAGGGAGACAACATGATAGAGCCTTCAACAAACATGCCGTGGTACAAAGGATGGGAAACTGAAACGAAAGAGGGAAAGTTTTCTGGCAAAACCCTTTTGGATGCCGTAGATGCAACTCAACCACCAGACCGTCAAGCTGTTAGTTGAATTTTACTTTTAGCACAACGCAGGGCTGAAAGAATTTCATAAACAACTTTAGTTACTAAGTAAATGTTTGTTTTTTAATTTAAAATTTCTTGCTCGAGTAATTATGCAGCAACTTTTTATGAAAACTATTGCATAAAAGTATTAAACTTTTACTCTCATTATTTGATCAAAACTCTTACAAACTTTGTTAGAGTGTTAAAAAATACTATATAGCAAAAAATTTGTATGAAACTACAAACTATATTTTAAATATTTAAACTAAAAACTAATCAAAACACACAGCTTCTGAAACTACCACTGCGCATACCACTTCACCACGTGTTCGAAATAAACGGAGTGGGAACAATTGCAGAGGGAAGGGTCGAGACGGGATCGCTCAGACCTGGAATGAGCGCGCTCTTCGCTCCTTCGCCAGTGAAAAACGCCACCGTCTATTCAGTCGAGGAGCATCACAAGCAGGTAAAGGAAGCACTCACTGGCCACATAGTGGCATTCAACATTGGTGACGTGTCTCTCGATGACGTCAAGGAGGGCATGGTCGCCGGCGATGCGGACAACCAGCCGCCCGCGGAAGCAGAATCATTCGTCGCTCAAGTCACCCTCTTGGCCCACCCGGGAGAAATCAACGTCGGGTATTCCCCGGTGTTGGAAGTTCATACCGCCCTCGTGCGGTGTGAGTTCGCCGAGCTGCTGCTCAAAGTCGACATTCGATCGGGCCAAGTGCTTGAAGAAAACCCGAAAGTTTTGAAGAGCGGCGACACCGCGCTGGTCAAAATCGTGCCGGGTGCTCCCTTGTGCGTTGAGACTCACAAGGATTTTCCGTCGCTAGGCCGGTTCGTTATTACTTATATGGACCAAGCTACTGCGATCGGTGTTATAAAGTCGGTGCAAAAGAAAGGTGGAAGTAAAAAGGAAAGTAAAAAACCAAAATAGATCACTTAAAGAACAGACGGCCGTCGTTGACAGTTTTAACTGACTTAGCTGGACTTGTTGTTCGCTTCATAAATAAAACATATTTGAATAGAATTAAACTTGTTTTGGTCATTTATAAGTTTAAATAGACTTTATATAACTAAAACTACATTAAATGATAATATTAAACGAAATCCTACAAAAATACTATTTTTATCATAAACTTTATCTTTTATGCAAGAAAAATATCACGAGATGAAGTGTAAAGCAGGGTTTCTTAAATTTTAATTACTTAATTTAAACTACTTTATATAGTTATTTGACTCTCCACTACTGAGTAAAAGATTTATTAGGTTAATACTAATTTATCGGGTGTCAGATATTCTAGACTACTTTTTAATAGTTATGTGCTTAGTTAGTAAAACATTTATAAATTTAGATACTGATTAAAACTTTCTAAAAGTAAGAATTGAAAAAACTCAAACAAAATTAAAAACGTGAAAACTAATAATGTTAGTATTTAAATATAAAAGAAATTTTTAAGTCTAATTTTAATAAAGTATTTACGTTAAGGATAAGCTAGAAGAAATAAATAAAAACAGCAAGTAATTGAACTACTTTATATAAAGAAAATAACTACACAATAACAACGACTAGCACGGTTAATGTAGACAACAAAAAGTTTTAGTTAAAAAGTTTCCTGTTTGTGTTGGTCACAAAAAAAAATTCTAGTCTAGAAAGTGCTTCGAGGTTAATGAACTCGGAATTTAGTGAACTCGGGAAGTGCAGTCTGATGACTTACTTCAAGCTGTAAGAAATACTGTAAACTGTCAGGTAACTAAAAAGATTTGATACCTAAAACTGACCTTGATATGTATTAATATCAGACCTTCCAAACCCTGACTTATTGGTTTAAAAACGTTTTTATTAAGCTTTCTGCTAGTTGGCTTTCTTTTCTTTTCTTCCCTCGTTTTATATAATAACACACACGAAATCAAGGCAAAATTATTTAGTTTTTGTGGGCGCTTTGGTGTCAGTACTTACTGTTTCATTTCTACCTTTTCTTTGTTTTAATATTTTGTTTACTGATTAGCTATGTTTCTAGTTTTTAAGAAGTATGATTATATCGTAACATATTTTGTATAAGTTAGAATAACGTAGGCAACTAATAATAAGTATAGTTTTTTAAACTAAGGAATATATTAAGTATATAAGTAAACTCATAAATATAGTTTGGGTTTATTAATATTAAATATCAGCCTTAGACTTGAGTCCTCTCGAATCTCCGGTTTGTTACAGATGATCATAATAAAAGAAATTAGGACTGACGATAGTAATTCAAAAAACTATCCGCATTAAAGTCATTCAGTTCTTATATACGAATTATATTTGAGAGATCTAGATTTTCTCTAGACAATTTATTTCCATTGAATGTGGAAACTTACCTTACATTTATAAAAAGGACAGTTATCGGTCACTGCCTATACAAAACATTAGACGACATTTTTATTCTCCTTTTCCATTAAAAGAAGCTAAATATAACATTAATTAACAGTTCTAACACGCTATTTATATTTTAAGACGCTAAAAACATAAAAAAATAGTGTTTTTTAATGACTGTTTATAAGTTTTGTACTCCAGTTTGCACAAAATTTATTTTAAAGTATTACACTAAAATGGTCAAACTTGTTTTTGAAATGGTCAAACAACACTGGTCTAGATATTGTTGCATAATTAGTTCTAAAAACATTCAGTAAAATTTCAAGGTCTATAAAGGGGTCGGCAAACTGCGGCCCGCGGGCCAACTGCGTCCCTTGAAGTGTAAATCTGCGGCCTGCGAGCATGTTTTTTATTTAAAGGTATCTGGCCCGCGAATGAAAAAGCTGCGGCCTACGAGCATGTAAATGTGGCAGATAGTAGTTTTAGCAGTTTTTATTTAAAGTTTAGATTTTGCTTTTCCATACAAACAACAACATCTTGGAATGTATAAAAAAGCTTACGTACTTTAATTAGAGTGTCTCTTAGATACAGTAAGTTGACAATGCAATAAGTAATTTAATTTAGTATAAAGATTTTTTTGAGTACAAACACTGTGCAAACATTACAGTGTTTTACTAACATTTTAATTCTTTATAGGTTAGGTCTTTGGTTTGACGTGTGATCATAAAAATGGTTCTTTTATATTGTTTTTTCACTAAATTGAAATTTGCAGAGAAATACTTAAAAGAAATCAAAAACTATTAACTAAAACTAAAATATTTTTTTCAACTTGTAAACTATTTTGTGTAAATGGCAAAGTTTTTCAATCTTGTTTTCTTTACATTTGTTTAACTTTTAAAAACAGTAACTGATTTGATGTAACTAATTGTAACTTTTTTGTTTTAAAAATTTGCAATTAAGAAAACTTTGAAATTATTATTAATTCACTTAAGGGTTTTAAAAGAAAAACTTACGCTGTTCAAAATGAAAATAATAATATATTTTTTGTTTATATTTTAGTTAAGTAAAAGAATAACTAAAACTTTAGATTTCTGCTCTGCAATGTATTGAAATGCACAAAGATAAGTTTCCAGAACTTAAAGAAAATAATAACTAAATAAATAGAAGTTGATCATATAAAAAGTGTACAAAGTGACCCGCATCAGTTTTTTGAGCTTATTTTTCTACAGATGTCAGTGAGAGTTGCTTGTAAATGACTACGTGAAATAGCTATCTCCAAAATACAAAAAACTGGATGAAAGAGAAAAAAAAACACTTTATGAAACCGAACTAGAAGAGAGAATAGATTTCAAATTTTGTTAATTGTTTTATTGTATCACTGTGTTTGTAGTTGATCTTTTATTGTTGTGTATCGTGTAAGTTTTTTTAAACACAAATCGTCTGGTAGATTGCTTATTTCATTGTGAAAGAGGTAGGTGGTTATGAAAAGAACAAAATTGTTGTTTTATTTAAATAAACTTATAGGTAATAGTAAAAATGATATTAGGACATAAGTACTTTATTAAAAAATCATTTTAGACTTTAAACTCAAAATACATTTTAAATAGGCCAGACCCCTAAATAAAATAGGCTAAATGTGATTGAAACCGATAAAAATAAAATTTGACTCAAACTAAAACTGCGGCCCGCGTAGAATTTCGAAACTTTAAATTTGGCCCGCGAGAACCAATTGCCTGCCGACCCCTGGTCTATATCGAGGAATGCCAGTCTAAAATTGGAAAATTTTGCATACGATCTCTGTAATTGCAATAATTGTATATGTATGTTTATAAAAACAAATTATACAGTAATCTTCCTTTATTCTATCAACATATGTTTCTGTGTGTCAACGAATCAACACACTTCAACTGGGTTCTGTAAAAAAAATAATTACTGTAATGAGAGAATAGAAGCATAGAATAGCTTCTATTCTTCTATTCTATATCCTATGCTTCTATTCTCTCATTACAGTAATTATTTTTTTACAGAACCCAGTTGAAGTGTGTTGATTCGTTGACACACAGAAACATATGTTGGTAGAATAAAGGAAGATTACTGTATAATTTGTTTTTATTTATATTCCAGTGAAGTTACTTTACTATGATCTTTTGTTAGCAAACAATTAAAACTATATTTTGAACAGTTATATGTATGTTTAGAAATGTTTATTTCTGTTTTTTCGTTGCTTTATAAAATACAAGAATACTTGATGAAAAAGCAAAGGTAAACTTTTTATTGTTCTTTTTAATCATAACTTTAATTGTATCAATGAAATCATGTTAATTGTTTTTTTCATAGTTATCTTGCTTCCTTCGTTTCATGACATACCAATTATCTTTTATATGTAGTGTTTTAATTAAGTAAAAAAATTTTAATTAATATTTTTTTGTACACATTTTCAATGCTTTATAATAAGTTAGGCAATTTCTATAGTCGGTTGACCTGATATTGCAATGTTTTGTACATAACAGGCCAAATTTATTCGTCATATATTATTACGAAACGCTTTACTTTTTTAAGCTAGTAACTTTATTAGTAAGTTATATCCAGAAAAAGCACTATTGATAGAAGCTAAAAGATAACAAAGTACAATTTTAACTTAGAGTTTGTAAGAACACACATTGCTGTGCATTATGCAATATTTAAAAAATAACTGTAAAACACAAAAGACAAAACTATTTACACTTATATGACAATTGATTAAGACAAAAGTTTAACCTTGATATTTTTCTATTCATAACCTATAGTTATTTTTTAGTGTTTAGTTTTTAATAAATAACAAAAGAATGCTCAAATTATACGGATATTTTTTACTACCTGGTTTTGTTTGGATAAACATTCTTTTCAAAACAATAACAAAACAGTTGATTAACATTATCAACAGTATGATTCAACAGTATGATTAACAGTATGATTCAACATTGGTACTTGTATTTATTTCAAAGTTATAAATACATAAAAAAATACTCAAGATGTTATTGTATTTGTAGTCAACAAAAAAATATTACCTATAAAATAGTTTATAAATATATATATGAGTAAAAACTAGTTTTTATTAAGTAAATAACAAGTTTAATGTTAATTGTACTATGCTTTTAATAAGTAGATTAATATATGTATTTTTAATTAAAAATTTAAACACCATAAAAAAGTAACAAAACATCAATAAAAATCAAAAACTAAACGAGTTCAAAAAAATTTACAGTTGAGTTAAATTTATATTAACACTGAACTTTTTAAACACTTCTGTTTCTTTTCAGTTTAATAATTAATTACACAAATGTTAATTAAAAACTAATACAGTAAAATTTTAAAGGTCATCTTTAAAGATATTGTTTAAATTATTATTAGTGTTTAAGTACATATAATGCAGAAGTAGTATATAAAATATAATTGTACTTTTGTACAAAATTTTTTTTATGAGTTTTAACTAGAGTCTCCGAAAGTAGGCCATATGACCCCTTTGAGGCAGCTTAAGAAATTTAGTGGGCCTAAAGCTGCAAAGGGGGAATAATGGACTAATTACTTACAGGCCTTTATTTTAAATTTACGCAAGATAGTTTGGAGTTGATAATGAAGAGAAACAAAAAAAAACGTTCTTAAGCGTATTTAAGGGTAGTATCGGAACTTGTACTAGATATTCTGAACTTCATAGTGAAAAGCAAAAAAAAAAGGTTATACATGTATTTATGTTTAGTCTTTTGAGATATCTTATTGGAGGGGGCCATATTTTTTTAAATTTATTCAAAAGAGGTCTTATGAAAAAAAAAAAGGAACTGGGGTTAAAGATACTGTATATATTTTTAGTTTGAAATCTAAAAGTAAAAGCTCTCAACTTGGGTACAAGGAAGTAACTACAGATTTTATTTTTAAAGAATTCCGTTATAACGTAAAATTAACTTTATCAAAAATTCTTAACTATAATAATGTTAATCAAATTAATGAAAAATTAATCTAGTAAAAGTTGAGTTTTATTTATAAACTACAAAAACAGGTCTAATTAGAAAAGTATAGTTTATAAATTACTATAAATTTTGAAAATAATAATCATCTTTATTAAACGATGTTTTAAATAAAAGATTAGAAACTAAGATGAAATTAAGAAAACTAATCGTCAAATTTGAACCAAGTCTAAAATGAATAGACTTAAGGTCTTGGACAAGACATTAAACTGTATCCGTGTAGTATGCTCCGATAACCGAAAGGTTTTTTCGTACTTCAGGTCCCTGGACCAAGTTTTTTGAGTTTTAATTTTGTTCAATAACGAATAATTATACAACATACTACTTTTAAATAAGTTATACATCTTTTAGATTAAAATATTTAATAGACTTTAAGAAAAGTTTTTTTTTTAATTTAATTAGATCTAAAAATAAACAACAAAATTCTCACATAATTCATACACAAAACGCAAGATTTTTTAGAAAATGTTATATTTATTTTTTATACGATGGTTGTCTAACTTTACTAAATTAATTTATTACATATTTATATAGTATTAGATTGTAACTTATTGCTATGTATACATTTTAAAGATTGTAGTGTACTTATACTTAAGTATAAATAGTTGAATTAGTTTCGATTTTAATCACATTTTATGCAGAACTTTAAATACTGCAAACTGCCGCTTGAGTACGCGCGTTGAAAAAAGCGTAAAAGTGAGTACTAAACCGACATTGTGTGCTCAAGTAATCCTGGTTTTTATTTATCTATTTACCTTTATTAATCCTAATACAAATATGCTAAAAGCCACTACTAAATTAACAGATGACTAAAAACAAAGTACCAAATATAACCTTTAGGATCTGTCATCCTGGACTCAGACGTTAATAGGTATCCTGTGGTGTGCGACTTGATAACCGAAAGGTTTTATGTGCACCAGGTCCTAAAACCAAATATTTTGAGCGTCTTTATTTTTGTCGTGCAATATGCAATACAGAAGGAGAACTGTCTTTAGCAGAAATGCAAGTAGCTGTCGGTAAAAACGGCTTTAGAAAGCTATAATAAGTTTTGAAAAACTTAAAAAATATTTAGTAAAAAACTGCGAACAACAAAAAGTGTCTGCTAAACTCAAACAACAAGCTACACTAACAGACATGATTTCAAGAGCATTTAGTTAGAAATTAACTTTGATGTTTATTATTTTCATAAGTTTTTAAACTTGAATATAGCTTGAATATTTCAAACATTGGGTTTGTAAATATCAATTGCTTTGTTCATTACTTTCGTTTGTCTAAATTTCAATATGACATTTTTAAATTTCTACGTTTTAATCATGTGATATGCATTTTTTGTTATAACTTAAATTAATAAACTGTAATACTTTTGTTTTTAATATTCTAAGTAAATGGATTTGATATATAATTTGTGAAATCATAAAATTTTTTCTGATTCTTTTAGTTTTCGTTTTTTATTGTTAATTTAATAAAATTAGTTTTAAAATATATTTTCTGTACCATTACTTTTAGGTAATTCTGTTTTTAATTTCAAAGTAAAAAAAAAAACGTTTTAAGGAGAGAGTATTTTGGTTGAAAAGAAAGTGTTCAAGCGACAGGTTACTGTATCTATGTTGTATTTTTAGGATTGAGGTTTACAATTATTTAGTTTATATTTTTGTGTTAAGTAGAGTTTAATTTATAAATTTAAAACTTGTCAGTGAAAATATAATTTTTTTTTAATTAATCAGAATTTAAATATAAATAAGTTTTAATCAAAAGTATATAAAATTTAAAATTTAACTAAACAAAATTTAAGCTAAAATCAAGTTGTGGCTTTAAACGTAGAAATTAAAGATTATGATTAACAAGATTATAAACATACTAAACTAAAAAATAAATAGATTGAACACATCAACTTAAAAATAATTGAGAGTTAGAAATGATTAGCATTTTTTAAAAAGTAATGATCCGTGTTCAATAGAAAGTCGTTCGCGGCCGCCATAACTTTCAAAAATATAACAAAGTTACTCTAAAAACAAAGACTATAAAATATGTATCAACTATTTAGTTAATTCTAAACAATTATAGAAAAAAAGTAGTGTGCTTATTTTGCACAATTTAGTTTCAAGCTGAAATACGTCGCGACCATGAAATTTTATAAGCATATTTGCTTAGTCTCGTCCTGAGAGATTTAGTAAAAAGAAACTGAATAAACCACTGTCGCGAAAACTGTATAAAAAGCCAGGCGAGGCTTGAAAGGGCGACGTCGCAGTTTTATTATTTTAAAGCGCGTTTTCCACTTGCGGGTCCATTCTGAAATGTATTTTACACGCTTGAAGAGTCTCGGAAACATTCGCTTTCCGTCTGCTTGATTTACTAAACAACCTAGTTTCGATTGTTTAACAACTTCTGTTATTCAGCCAAGGCAATCTTAAGTCGTTTTACGTGAAATGATTGTCTCCTCAAATTCGAACATCGATTTCAGAACGAGCTATCAAGAAACGAAAGTAAGTCAAATACACAAATACCCGTTTAAGCGACCTAACTCTAAAATGTATGAAATTTGAGTTTTCTTTTCATACCTTGTGTAATACAAGTTGAGTGCTTAATTGTTAATTGTTTATTACTTACAGATTAGCTTAGCAAAACAACAATTTATACTCTCAATACTTATTTGAAATTTATTTATTATGTTATTATATAAAAGTTATTTATTCGGTCAGACTAAAGGAAGTTTTTTTTTAAAGTGTTTTTAAGTAAATAACTTATAGATTATTTTTATCGGGGTTTACTATCATTTCTAACTCGCTATCATTTCTAACCCGATCATTTCTAACCTGATCACTTCTAACCCGATCATGTCTAACCCGATCACTTCTAGCTCGATTACTTCTAACCCGATCACTTCTAACCCGATCACTTCTAACCCGATTATTTCTAACCCGATCACTTCTAACTCGATTACTTCTAACCCGATCACTTCTAACCCGATCATTTCTAACCCGATCACTTCTAACCCGATCATTTCTAACCCGATCATTTCTAACCCGATCATTTCTAACAAGATCATTTCTAACCCGATTTAACCCAATCACTTCTAACCTGATCATTTCTAACCTGATCATATCTAATCCGATCATTTCTAACCTGATCATATCTAACCCGATCTTTTCTAACCCAATACAACCCGACAATTATTAACCCGATCTATATTAATATATTTGTTTTTTATTGTTTTAGAATAAGGGTTTGTTTCAAAAACAAACTAATCATAACAAAGTTGTTTTTTTAATGAAATTTAGTTAGTTTTGTTTAAAATAAAACTTAATGTTTAGATAGCTTTTGTTAAAATTTAATTTTTGATTTTCATTGCTATAGAAAGTTTGTTATCCTACGCTAGACCTAGGCATCAAAATCTGGGCCACTTAAACTGAATGACACTTAACAAAGAGACGCAAATTTAAATACCTTAAAATCAAAAACTATATTTTTATCTAATATTTATAGATTAACAGCAAAGGAATTTAACACTTTAGTATAATACTAATTGACTTATTTATGATTTGAAGGAAAAGTTTAAAAAAAAAATTGGTTTTGACTCCATAACAAGCAAGTTTAACATCAATTCTTTCATAGATCAGTGAGTTCCAATAAAACCAAACACAGTTGCACAATCTTTCAATTTAGAATTAACTTCCGATTTCTTTTCAACAAAAAAAAACATTCTTTAAAAATTTTAGCAACACATATTGAGACGATTTAGTAAATTATTTCAATGGTTTTAGTGCAGCAATAAGCAAAATAGCCTGAATTGCGCACTTCTTCATTAAAATAAGGTTCATTGTTACTCTTATAATTTTTTTTTAGAACATACCAGAATGTCAGAATTCAAACAAACTACAAAAATTCATGAATATTTTTTTTCCTGTTCAAAAAACAACCGGATATACATATCCTTACTTTTAGAGTTAGGTTCTGTACATTTGTGCAACCGTTTGGTATATCATTGTTTTTTTATCAATTATTTTTGTCGCTTTGCCAAAGCATAATCAATACAATTAAAATAAACATTATTGGAATTAAGGTACAGACAATTTAAAAAAAATAAAAAAATAAGTGCATTTATTAACCACTAAATTTAAAGTCCAAAAGACATTAGGAATACAGGTTAAAACATATCTATCGAAAATATTGAAAAACCTTATATTGCTCTACAGAGGAAAGGCGCTGCTAATAAAATCAAACTATAGAGCTACCAAAATTCTACATATTATATCATGGTATATAATGGTTTATTTTCGTTAGGTTAATAAATTAATGGTTTATTTTCGTGGTAATTAATTATTCAAATAAAGTTAAAAACGGATTATTAATTAACTGTAGTTAATTAGTTTCAAAAAGCATTGGGAAATTATAAGTCTTCTGTATTCTAAAGATTAAATATTAAGTTTTGATAGTCGTCAATGTAAGAAATATAATAAGTTTTGCAGCCTTTAAAGACTACTCCGTACTTATCATTGAAGAGATTCTATATGTTTAATATACATTTTTTAAGTATGGAGACCAGATTGGCAAGTTGCATTCAAATTTAAGGCGAATTTATATAAAATACAACTTTTTAAGAATATTAATATCAGTATATATGAAACTCGAAATAATACAGTTAATAAAATTTAGTAATCGTAATTAGTATGGTGGTTTCATTTAAAATTATCATTATTAAATTCTAAGTTCTTAAAACGAAAGTGTTTACTGTTTAAAAGGTCAAAAGTAGAGATAGACGTTTTTCCATATTTAGAACCTGTCATTTGCTAAAACTTATATTTAATTTTCTTTCTTTTAGCCAATGGTAAATTATATTTAAAGATTAAATGAGTTATGTCATGTAATAAACTTAACTATAAAAGTTAAGTGTCGAAAACTTATTATTTTGCCTTTTTTTCTTTTAAAATATGATGTGTGTAGAGAAAAACAATTTTACATTTATCATAAAAATTTAAAAGTTTTCAAAATTTAAAATTGCAAAAACAGTTTCTCACGATTAATCATAGAAACTTCTTTAAAAAATTTCTTGATATATTTTAAAAGTTATTGTTTCACAGGAATCCAAAAACACAAGAACTTAAGATTATTCAGTGATAATTAAATATGAAATATGAGTATAAATTTGATTAATTTATATGTCTTTAAAATTCATAACAAAATAATAAAATTTGTTTGTATTGTTAAACTCTAATATAGGTTTCTAGAAAATTAGAGGTGCAAAAATCGTTTTTAGAAATTTAGAGGTGCAAAAAAACACCGAGAATAAAGTCAACAGACTTCAAGCTGGCTTTACTGATATGAATTAAAAGTAAATATGTTGCGTGTAATAATCGTCTGGAAAAATAATTGATAAAAGGAAACAAAAAACTTGATGTAGTTTTTATAAACTTCTGCTCCTAGTTATACTTAATTTAACTATAATTAATTTATTACTCTATTTCAAATTTTTTTTCAGTACTTATTTCGTTGACACTTACGTTATTTCAACTGTTCATGTTAAAAATAAATTTTATATAAATTTTTGTTTACTAAAGTACTAATTTAAGTCGTAATTAAAACATTTTGTATAGATTGAAGTGAAGGTTTTAAAGAAGTTTACCTGGGTGAGATTTGATTAACCTTGGACTTTTTATACAAATAAACATGTCTGTTTAATTGTTAGTGACTTTTTTGCTCTAGGAATAAGTAGGAACTTATTGATGATGTGAAATCAAGACGGTCAATCGACGTAATATACTTTTGCTCTTTGTTATACGACATAACTGTTTTAATATCTAGATCAGGGGTCGGCAGGCAGTTGGTGCTCGCGGGCCAAAATTCAAGTTCCTAAAATCTTCGCTGGCCGCAGTTTTAGTTTTAGTGACATTTGAATACTATTTTGGTTTTAGTTTTAGTCACTGTACAGAATTTTTTTTATTTAAAACACTTTACTATTTATAAATGACTTTTAGCTACACATAGTTTAAATTTAAATTATAAATATTTATTTGAATAAATTTACGTTGACTAATATACTTAAGTTTTTATAAAATACTAACTTTCTTAAAAACTTAATAAGCTAAATTTTTTATTTTTTATTTTACTTACAACCTAACTATCTATAATAACCGAGCTTAAAAAAATTTATGGGACACTTTTATACTATGAACCAGTGGCGTCGCGTGGTATTTTTATTAGGTGGTGCAGAATTTTTAAAAAATCCCCTACTTTAAAACTCTTTTTTATCTTAAATAAAGACTTTTTTCTATAACAATTTTATCATCTACTTTAGAATTATTTTAATGAAGTTAGTTTATACAGTTTTAATTTAACTAAAAGTCATCTTTTATCAATATAAAAAATTCATTTTTTGAGATATGGTAATTCACAGTCAGAGGTACAAAAGAATCCTTATTAATATAATATAAACTCGAACAACAAATAAATCAAATCACTATAATAATATCTTTTTTTTATAAGTTGGCCTTAAAATCTTTAGATGTTTCTTTTATAAAACAAAACAATTTGCTAAAATAAATTTTTAAAACACTAAGAAAAAAAGTTATAACAAAAGTAATTATTTTTTTGTATATATAAAAATATATATTGATACTTAAAAATTTAAAACTTCTCTTCAACAAAAGTATAAAATTTTCTAAAAAGTAGGATAAAAAGTTTAATAAAAATTGCTTTAAAAATTATGGAGAACATAGGTTTTCAGTAAAATTGTATTTTTTTGGTGTTTTGGTTTGCTCCTTGTATAATAAATCATTGTACTCTCTGGCTTTGACCAGTTGTATCTAAAAGTTTAATTTGAAATTTCAAGTTTATTAAAATCAACTATTTGCTTTCTGAAAACGTTAAAATAAGAACAACATGAAAAAAGAGCCTATACACCCCTTCCCCCCAAAATTTTGCACAATTTTTTTTACAAACATTTAGATTTTTATTAACTTTTTTCTAAATTTAAGGTTTTTTTGTTGGAGGTTTAAAATTCAATAGTTCTTTAAGAGTATCTTTTCTTTATTTAAATTTAATTTGTTTTTCATTTTGATGACAGTATTTTTCTCAGGAGCTCAACTTTTTTAAGTTTAGTTGGTGAGGCTGTTGTCTTTTCAAGAAATTTGAAGATAAATTATAAATATGTAACCATTATAGCATTAAAAAAATTGGTTAGTTAGTTTTCATGTGGCCATAGGGGTAAAACACTTATTTTTTAATTATAAATAAGCTTGTTATTTTCAGAGTAAAAACTAAAACTGCTTTAGTCAGCCTGAATATTTTTCTAATTTGGTCTGTTTTAATTTATCTTGGGTCATCTTTAGTTTTTTTTTTAATTTCTAAGTTATTCTGATTATGAGGCAAGGCAACCATGTTTCAGAAATTTTATCTAAAATTTTTTCTTTGTTAATAAAAAAATTAAACCAAAAGTCATATAAAGTAGACTAAATTCTCCTAAAATGTTAAACTACTCTAAGTAATCAAAATTTCTAAGTTAAAGCTATTTACTTTATTTAAATATGTGACTGTATCAATAATACAAATTTTTATTTAATATAAATCTAAATTATTTTTCTGTAAGAGTAAACTAGAAGTTTATAATAAACTTCTTAACATTTATTTTCAGCACTCAAATTTTATATTTAAATATATTTTAATTAAATATTTTATTAACTTTATGATAACAATAATCAGTTATAGTTAAGTTTATGTATGCAGATTTAAATAAAAAAACAATTTTTTAAGACTTTGGTGATTTAGGTTTTTTGTCTATTTTTTTCAAAATATGTAGTTTATGACAAGTTTTGTTCTTTTATTGTTTCTTTTTAATAGAAGTGATCTCTTAAATTTAAAAAATCAGGGGGGTACATAAACTTAAGTTTAATCCTTTGCACTTTGCAGTAGCTTAGCTTTGTGTTTACTTTATGTTTACAATAGCTTGTAGATGATACTTAAGCAAGTCCTGTTTTAGGGAATTTTCAACTTAGCTTACTTACCGCAAGATATTGATTTTGCGGTAATTCTTGAAGAAATTTTGCTTTTTTGAGTTCATTTGCGGCAGTCAGCTAAGAGTTTGCGGCAGTGAAGTGGGCAAAATGGTCGTTTTCAAAATTGGAGTTTTAAAAGAGATTTCGTTTAAAAAATAACGAAAACGTTATAGATACTTTTTTTTTCTTACAAAATTTCAAGGTGGTGCAGTTGCGGCAGTGCAACACCCCACGCGACGCCCCTGCTATGAACCACTTTTTCATATTTTGAAAATATTAAAATTTGAAAATAACTTTTGCGTCTAAAATTTTTCGTTTTCAGTTAAAAAAAAAAGTAGTTAGTTAATTAAATTAAACTAATACCTATTTGTATTATAGAAAAGCTAAAACAAACTCTTTAACATAATTAATGGTCAAATACTTTAATAAAATACATTATTATTAATTAATTAGTTTTTTTCATGGTTGCCACTTTAAAAGCAAAACATGTCTGAGTTATATCAAACCAGCTTAAATTTATTAAAGTTGAAAAGGTTAAAAATTTGTTGTTAATCAAGGTTAAATACCTATCTAAAATATCATCATTAAATAAAAACAATATTTAAGAAGACGAGAAAAAATAAACAATTAGTGAGCTACACTACAGACATAAAAATATTCTGAGATTTCGAATATTTATTCAAAGTGTTTAAAATAGATGCTTAACACACACCTGAGTTGTTAAAAATTATCTTTAATAGGTTTAAAATAGTCTGAGTTTTTCAAATTTTTAAATTAGCTTGTGTGTTTGGCAACAGTGTTTAAAAAAAATTCAAAAATAAAGAAATAACAAATCTTATTCACAACTAGTAAAAAATATAGCGAAAGAAAACATATAAATCAGCTTGAATGGACAATTAAGTTACTTAAATATTTTAAACAAAATTGTAAAACTTTATTAAGCCATTAATGAAGTAGAAAAAATTTATTAAGTGA
The DNA here is from genome assembly GCF_965202585.1 of Thalia democratica. Classification (NCBI taxonomy): domain Eukaryota; kingdom Metazoa; phylum Chordata; class Thaliacea; order Salpida; family Salpidae; genus Thalia; species Thalia democratica. The sequence continues at coordinate 18,811,836 of NC_139173.1, read as the reverse complement.
TAAAGAAATTTTTATCTGCAATAAAATTATTGCATTTAAAAAGAGTAAATTTGAAATATAAGACGAGCTAAAAGAATTAAAAAACGTTAGTTAGGAGTTTTCGGAGAAACAAAAAAAATTAAAAATTGCTTAAGTCAGTTTCAAAAAAGCACATGATTATTTTTTAGTAACTACAGACTGATCAGTAAAATTTTTTAATGCAAATTATAAAGTAGCAAAATTAACTACTAAAAAGAAGTTACCTTTTAGAATTTTAAACTTTTTTAAAGAACTTGTGTTGGCTGTAGCAAAATATTTTTGTTTATTTCTTCAATGACAACAAGAAGTCGTGTTTAGGAAATGTCTTAAGATTAAAAAGCCGAATAAATTAAATTAAGACATTAAAAATCTGTTAAGATGAGAGTACTGATACAACAAAAAGTGTTCATTTAATTCTAGATTCTATTAAATACCTACGTTCTACTAGAGGTAGAGGTGTTTTTACTAACTTTGACATTTTAGAAAATTTTCTAGGTTAAGTTCAATGCAAAGCACAAAAATAGGCAAAGACCTTTCAAAAGCAAAGGTGCGATGCACCACTTAAAATTTTTAAAAGTACAACATTTTTCTTCTATTATTAGTATAAAATAAAATTAAATAACATAAAAATATTCAAAAATACTGTTATGCTACTTTAAATGGGTTTTTAATAAGAAAATATTTGTATGGTAGATTTTATGTGTCGAAACGAAATTTCACTACTTTACATGTATAAAACATTTAAAACTCAAGGTTTTTTCAAAAAATTCTCAAAATCAAGGTTTTTCTAGATTTTTTAAAGCATAAATTGTCAAATTCATAGCTTTTCCGGGTTTCAAGTTTTTTAGCAACACTGATTGTTCACACCTATGTGTATAGAATTAATTAAATAGTATCTCAAATTATATCAGCTGCAAGATTTTAAACTTTAAATATATTTTAATGAAAACGAACACTGTAAATCGAACAAAACATACATCATTAGTTTAATTTGCCACTCTTTAAAGCAAAAGAGCCAGCTTGAGTGACAAAAAACTAGCCTGATATTTTAGTATACAAAAGGCAATTCAATCAGAAAATAAAAAAATAATAAATTTGCCTGATATTTAAAACCTTCAAATACTCATAGTCTGAGTGTTTTGCAATGTTAAGTTGTTTATTTTCTTGAATTTGAACTACTTTGATTAACAATGTACAAACTTAATAAGTTTGCCATACCAAAATCTAGTTTGTATTAAATAGCTATTTCTAAAAAACAGCAACTGTGTATATCAGTATGCGACGCATAAAAGTTAACTTAATTTGCAAAAAAAATTGTTTGTAAAATGAAAATATAGACCAGACAAAAACTATTTTAATTTATGTCATATATGTTCTTTATAATGTGGTTGTGGACAATTAGTAATTACATGTAGAAACAACAATCTTAAAAAGCACATACTAAACTAATCTAACTTAGTTATTTAACAAAAAGTGGTTTAAAATATGAGCATCTTTGTACATTGGTGTGCATAGAAATTTATTTAAAGTGCAAAGAAAACTTCTAAAAAATTTAAACGTGTCAAAATCAAAATAAAATAAACTTATTTCTTGAAACTATTTAATTTAAACTGTTTTTATTCTCTCTCAAATATAACATTTAGTAAAATAACATCTATAAAGTACACTTATGAATAAAAAACTTTAAAAAAATATCTAAACTGTCAATAAATGACATCGTAGTTAATTACAGTTCATTACTTTCGTACAAAATGGAAAACATTTGCATGTAGTTTGTTTACTAAATACGTATTATATAAGTAACTTACTAAAACCAAGCACTCTTAACACTGTTTTTTCAGATAATAACTTGCTGTCGTAAGAAGAAAATTATTATAAAACTGAGAAAAAAACCCTGATGGATTGCTAATCTGTCTTTTTCACATTTTTAAGCTAAAGAAATAAAGTATTTTAATTATTTAAAAATGTTATACAGGGACTAAAACGATATTAAACAAATTAAACCAAATAACAAAAAAAAAATTCTGAAAATATATTTTTTGCTCAGCGGGCCACATTTACATACTCGCGGGCCGCAAAACTTTCTTTCAAGGGCCGCATTCCATTCAAAAAAATACCGTGCTCACGGGCCAATTCTATAACTTATAGTAATTCATTACCTATTTGTGCAAAATGTTTTCAATATTAGTAAAAAACTATAAAATAATAAAAACTTTTTTCAACTGATTTATTTACATATGCTTGAAAATTTTCTACAATGTTTGCTATTTATTAACAAAAAGTAACTATTTGGTCATTTATGCACGATACCTTGTTGAGCTGTCTACTAAATATATAATCCAAATTTCTTAATAACTATCAATCATCAGCAGTTTTCAACACTACAAAAAAATTAGAAGATTTTTGTATGAATTTTCGATCATCAGTGCTTTAGACTAATAAAATAATAAACTTTCAAAAATTAAAAGTTTGTAAACTTTTATAAAAAATCAGAAGAAGTATCAAATGTTTGTAAATCTTAAGGCAAAAATACAGGGTAGGCTTGCGAAAGAAGGTTCTATACCAATAACAACAACTGAATGACAAAAATTACTGTTTGCCACAACAGCTGTTGATCCACGATATCGACTTTAGGCTTTCCTTTCTTACCTCTAAAATGATGTTAAAGAGCAGCTAAAATTAAATTGTAATAAGCATATCTGTTTCGAGGCTAATCAAGGTGATAATTCTCCTATATTGCCATCAGAGAAACCAAAACCACAACACTTTGTCAATTTTGATCCGAAGAAGTTTTCAACTTGATATTCTTTGTTTAAAATTTAATCAAACACAGCTACATAGGAGGACGAGCATCAGGATTCTATTGATAAAGAAATTGAAGCAGAAATATAGTGCTTTTTTTACTACAGAATATTTGAATGCAGAAACTGAAGAGGATAAAGTCTTAAACTGTTGGAACTTGAACAAGACAAAATACCCACATCTTGCCAGTTTTGCAAGGAAATATCTTGCTGCACCATCATCTTCTGTGTATCTTGAAAGACTACTTTCTCAAGCTGGAAGTTTGTACGAGAAGAAGTAAATCGCCTCCAAAGACCGGCGAAAAGCTTTTATTTCTCCACCACAAAATGAAAAAAAAAGAAGAATAGTCTTTAAGTAATAAAGAAAAAATAAATAAAAGAATAGTCTTTTGTAGTATAACAGAGACATTTTTCCGATTGTAGTTCGTTTTATATATTTAAACAGTTGCTTAAGTTAATCTATATTTCCTTTTTGTTATTGTAAACGTGTAATCCTAAGTGTAATTTAAATAATTTTTATTACAATTGTAATTTATATTATTTTTTCGGCCTTTACTACAGTTGGTATTATATTTCTATTCATTACGGCTCAATGTTTTTTTTCAATTGCACTTTGTTTTATAAACATAAACACTTGCAAAAGTTTATGTTTTAATTTGTTTATGGTCACAATAAGAACTAACCCTTAAGATAAACGTAAAACGTTTTAACTTTTTTTGTGATTTTTTTCTGCTTTAGGAATTTATTAAAGTCTATAATTTATTTATTTTGCATAACAAAAGTACAATTTAATCGTTAATGTTGTATGCTTGGCTATCAAAATATTGAAACTAAGTTTTATGTATTTAGCTTAATTTTTTTCCAGCAAGACATATGTTATTTTGTTCGCTTTTAAAACAAGTTATTCTTAAATGAAAATTAATTTCTTTAATAATACGTTAAAGTATTGTTTAGTCTTTTTTTTCGAAATAAGTAATGATATAATACGTAATTATTATTTATAAACTTATATTGTATTTACATAACAAGCAGATTAAATCTTTTGAATTCCAAATATTAGAATATTCGGACTCGGACCCGGATTCGGCCGAATTTAAATTTCAAAATTGAGATTCGGATTCGGCCGAATCCAAGTTTGAAATTAAGACTCGGATTCGGATTCGTTAGATCACTAGTCGTAAGTCAATAAAGTACTTGCGCAGAAAAACAGATATTTAGATTTCATTTTGGGCTCTGCTTGTTTAGATCTCTAGGATTTAATGTCTTAATACATTTTAATCATAGGTTTAGAACTAACAATTTCTAAGAATTTTAACTGTTGTAACTTAAAAATATTTGCTTAGTGATTATATATATGTTATTTTGATTGCTTTTTGTAATGTTATAAAAAAATAAAAAGCGAAGACAATTTTAAGTTCTTGTATTTGAAACCCTTAAGAGTTTTAAGCATTATATAAAGAATTCATAACAAATGCCTTGAAAAAACTTTTTATGGTCAAGCAAACGAAGTCTATTTCCTTATTTCTATGAACTGCTTTATGTATTGAAACTTTCACCAGATAAGTTTTAAAGATTTTCTGTTTTTCCGTAAAAGCTTTAACAAACATCGTATGTCTTAAAAGAACTTTAACATCTAAAAATTACTTTCTCTTTGTAAATTTTAGGTTTTTTGCAAAAACGAAAAGCAAAACACTGTGAAGCATTTTAGTTATTTTGTTTTAGTATTTCAGAGTTTTATTAATTTTTACACAAAGCAACGTTTAAACTCTAAAACTGAACTTAAAAATTTAAAACTCAAAGAAAATATTTTTAAACTATCAAACTATTTCATAAAAACCTTAATAATTTAATCAAAAACTTCCTTTACACTTTATTTTTTGATGTTTTATATGTAAAACTTTAAAAAAAGGAAAGTATACAAGTTTATAGTTTTACAATGAATGCTGTTTGTATATAAAACCTATGACAGTGTAAAAAACCACATAAAAAATATTTACATGACATTTTTTGAGTTGAATATAGTTAAAAATCTAATACAAAGTTGGTAAGCTTTTTATATTATTTACTATGTTATTAGCGTTTTGATATTTGCCCTGTGGGAAATTTTTACGCTGACAACTTTTACGTAACTAAGTTAACATGAGTTCTAGAAGCTCAGCTTTAAGAACACATTTTAAAGTAATCGGAATATCATTTGTTCGTAAATTAAAGTTAGAATGAAACTGATAATTTTAGTTTTTGTCTGGATAGCTTTAACTTTTTACGTTGATGGTCAGTCTTTGATAAGTATTAATTGATTTTTTTAAAGTTTTACTGTGTTTAAAATTCAGAAGTTTGCTAATAAAGTAGAAAAAATAAAACTACATGTTATTAAAAGTTTTGCTAAAAATTAAAAAAAAAAGAAGACTAAATCTTCAATTTTACGATAATTATTATTTGTTTTTTAAATAGTAAACTTCTGGTAAATGTCATGTTGTTTAAAGTTAGTCATAACCAAAAAGTATGTGTTTGCTTTGTTATAAAGTTAAAACTTTAAAAGCACTAAATAATATTGGTCATAACAAAGGCTAATAAGTACTAATATTAATTAAAACTTTCATTTAAAACTTTTAAAATGTGTTTTAACTATGTTCATTTTTGCAGTACCTACTTTCTTACTTTTATGAAACCTATCTAAAATGCTTTTTTTAATGACTGCTTATATTTTCTTTTAGTTTTAAGGGTGTAAAAAATATTTATATTTATTAAAGTAAAACTTACACTTTAAACTTAATACATTTTACTTGTTTATAAAAAAATCTTTTTTCAGGTATGAGTTTACGTTTTGGACCACAACTTAACAAGCAACTTGGACAATTCACTGGACCACAACCTAACGGTTTAAAGTATGATCAATACACAAGGTTTTTAGCTTATTTCTTATGAACGTTATAATTTTAGTATATAGTTTTAGAAAATAGTTTTTTATTAGTTAAACAGTGTTTTAGACTTGTAAAAAAAGTTTAAATATAAAGGTTTTAATATTTTGTTTTTTTCTAACTAAGAAAACAAGGTTGAACCAACTAAACAAAAACTTAAAAAAAAAGGAATGTCGAAAACCAATTATTTTTGGAAGCCAATTGGAGTTCCTAAAAATAAAACTTTTATTACAAGAAATGTAACTAAAAGTAAAAACAAATTAAAGCAATTTCTGTTCAACTATTTTAATATCTAATAGCCCCTAAAGACTCCTAACACTGTTTAAACTCAATCATTAAATTAATAATGGTTTCTACAAAATGTTTCGAATTGAAAATAAAATTTTTAACTATAAATAGTATTTGACTAGTTCGGTTAATACTAAAACTTCATCCAAATCAAATAAAATTGTAGACAAGTTTTTTGTCCATATTTATAAAAAACTAAGTTTTAAATGGAAATAAACGTTTTTGTTTTTATATTCGTTTTAAAATAATAGATTTGCTTACTGATCTATTTTTACACTATTGTAAACTGTATCAAATGGTTTTTATCAAAAAAACAGCTGTTTTTAAGTATAACCATCTTACTGGTTAAATAACTAGTACATTTTAAAATAAGTTTTAATCCAAAGTTTTAGTTTCAAACCTTTAAAAAACATATTCTGCTATAATATCTAACATTTCTAAACATTATAGAAACTGTGATCAAACTTAAAATAAAAAAGAAAAGCAAAACATTAAACTTCCTTTTAGTATATTTTTGTTTTTAAATGATACTTTACAACAAAAACTCTTTTTGAGTATTTTTTACTTATAACATAACAAAAAGGATTCTGATTATATAACATTTTGTTGTACATTTTGAGAAATATTTGTTTGATGAGTATAGTCGTATTAGTTAGTAGACTTTTATTTTACAGTTTGCATACTTGTTGATTTCTTAAAATTTTTTATTTTAGTTTCTGTAATCAAAAAGAATTTTTATGAGTATGTTTTTCTTTATTTTTTTATAGTTTGAGTATTAAAAATACCTAATTACACCAGTTAAAGTTTAAAACTCTAGATTAAATGCTATATTTATTAATTATGATTAAGAGTTATGTAATCAAAAGTTCAAGAAAAAAGTTGTTTTTTTAGTTTAATCATATATTTAACAAAATGTAAGTTTCTATTTTTAATTAAGCAAACATTTTTTTTATTACAAATTAGTATATTTTAGTCAATCTAATACATAAGTTAGTAGAGTGATTTATATGTGCTGTGTAAAATTTTCTTTTTCTTTTAAAAACAATCATTAATTTCTTATTAATAAAAAAAAAACAACATTTAGCACAAGTAGGAACTAAGAATGAGCTAGTTAGTTTAAAGTTTAAACAAAATAATTTTGTCAAACCTTTTTAGACTTTTATCATTAATACGTGTTTATTTATAACTACTTTTTTTTTCAGGTATGTTACCAACTATCATTCAAACCTTAAAAAAAATGCCCCTTATCCAGCTCGGTTTAAAGGTGGAGTAACTAGAGAAAAACCTTTAAGTTATTTTTACAGAAGTAAGCCTAATTTTGGTTTAACTGGACAATATAAATTTCGATTTTAAAATCGAAACTAAAACATTTAACTTGCTTTGAAAAAAAATTCTTACACAAAAAATTTAAAAAACGCCTGAAGCTTAACTTAAACTTTTATTTTTTCAATTTTTAAACTAAAATTTGTGTTTGAATAACCATAAAATACTTTAAAACATGCTACATTTTTTAATAATTTAGAATTTTAACTAAAAGAGCTCAAGATAGCCAATAACTTTTTATTATTAATTAAGCATAAAAACATTTGTGTTTATAGTTTTTATAGATAAAAATAAACTGTTTTTTCATAAACCAAATTTTTTTTATACATTTACTCTTTACTTTTTAAATAATACATTGTAAGCTATTCGAAAACAACACCGTTGTATTATTTGATTTATTGTTTTTAGTTTTATAACAAAACATTAAAGCTGACTGTAATATTTTGTATATACTCGGTAATAAAATACGTTTTAAATAATATTTTGTGTAAGTTTGTCTATATATACTTTTTTGTTAAACATTATCAACTCGTAAACGCGAACAAAAATTTAAATATAGTAAGGTTGGTTATTTATTTTATTTTAACTACAGATAGTTTGCTGAAAACTATTTTGGTTGTTAACAATTTCTGTATAGATTTTTTAAGCTTTTAAGTATATTTCAAAGTATATTAGTGCATAATTTTACAACCTTTTTAACAACTGTTTTTAATTTTAAACTTTTGTGTTTTTTTTTTCAATACAGCTCTAATTTTATAGCTACTCAGTGATAGCGTGGTTTTTAGGTCAGTGCCCAGTGGGTAAGCAATTTTCTTTTAAAAAAATCCCCTAACTTAAGACTTTTGTAATTAGCTATATATCAGGGGTCGGCAAACTGCGGCCCGCGGACCAATTGCGGCCCGCGGACCAATTGCGGCCCGCGAAGGGTAAATCTGCGGCCCGCGAGCACGTTATTTTTTTGAATGGAATGCGGCCCGCAAGAGAAAATTTTGTGGCCCGCGAGCATGTAAATGTGGCCCGCTGAGCAAAAATATATTTCAAGTTGAATTTTTTTCGGTAATTCGATTTAATTTGATTAGTTTGGTTTTAAGTCTCTGTATAACATTTAAAAACAGTTAGAAGAAATTACTGCTTTAGTTAAGTAATTATCTGAAAAAAGAGTGTAAAGAGTGCTTGAATTTAATAAGTTAGTTATAAAATATCTGTTTATTAAATAAACTAAATGCAAATGTTTTCCATTTTGTACAAAAGTAATGAACAGTAATTAACTAAAGTGTCATTTCTTTATAGCTTAGATATTTTTTTTCAACATTTTTTAAACCAAAGTTTCTTTTATAGATTTTTTATTTGTAAATGTTATATTTCAGTGTAAAAGCATTTAAAATAACATAGTAATAAGAAATAAGGTTTGTTTAATTTTTGTTTTTACAAATTATTTAAAAGTTTTCTTTGCACTTAAATTAATTTATATGCACACCAACTTGAAAACATGTTCATATTTTAAACAACTTTTTATTTAATACTTTAGTTAATTTAAGTTTAGTTTATGCATAATTTTCTGACATTGTTGTTTCTACATGTAATATCTAAATTTGTACAGACACATTAAAAAAGTATATACCACATAAATTAATAAATTTTTCTTAGGTGTACATTTTCATTTTTCAAACATTGTTTATGTAAAACTAAGTTAACTTTTATGCCTTGCATATCAATACACACATTTGCTGTTTTTTGGAGCTACCTATTTAAAATAAACTAGGTTTAGAGATGGTAAATTTATCAAGTTTGTACATTGTTAATCCAAATAGTTCAAATTCAAGCAAATAAACAACTAAAAAATGACACACACTCAGACTATCACTATTTGAAGACTTCAAATCTCAGGCCAATTAAGTCTTTTTATAATTTTTTGGCTAGAATTGTTTTTTGTATACAAAAATATCAGGAATGTTTTTGTTGACTCAGGCTGGCTTTTTTGCTCGAAAGAGTGGCAAATTAAACTTATTATGTAAGTTTTGCTCAATCCACAGTGTTAGTTTGAGTTATAATATATGCTAAATTTTAAGTCTTCCAGCTGATATAATTCAAAATATTATTTATATTATTGTGTACATTTAAGTGTGATAAATCAGTGTTGCCAAAAAGTTGAATCCCGGAAAAGCTTTGAACTTGAAACTTTATGCTTAAAAATTCTGGAAAAAAACTTTTATTTGAGAATTTTTGAAAAAACCTGGAATTTCAAACAATTTTTACATGTAAAGTAATTAAATTTCTATTTGACACAAAAAATTTAGCAAATACACATTTCTTTATTAAAAAATATATTAAAGTAGCTTAACAGTGTTTTTTAATATTGATATATTTTTTAAGACACTTTTTAAACTTTAATTAAACTTTATACTTAAAATAAAAGAAGGAATTGTACTTCTAAAAACTTTGTATTGGTGCATTGCACCTTTACTTGTGAAATTTCACCGATTAAAGTGCTTCGTGTTGGAACTAAACCAAGAATTTCTACTAAAATGTCAAAGTTAGTAAAAACATCTCTAATAAAATTCTCAGATGAGCAATAGTTTTTCTATCAGTGCTCTCATGTTAACATATTGATTAAAGTCCTAATTTGATTTATGCGACTTTATAACCTTAATGCATTTCCTAAATATGACTTTTTGTTGTCATTGAAGAAATAAAAATAAGTTTTTCATTACAGCCAACATAAATTCTTTAAATAAGTTTTCAATTATAAACGGTATCTCATTTTAAATGATAAATTTTGCTACTTTATAACTTGCCTTAACAATTTTTTCTGATAATTCTGTAGTTACTGAAGATAATCATGTGCTTTGTTGGAACTGACTTTGGTGATTTGTTTTATTATCGTTTCTCGCAATTAGTCCTAACTAACGTTTTATTTTTATTTTTGTAGCTCGTCTTATATTTTACAATTAATATTTTTAAATGCAATAATGTTATTGCAGATAAAGAATTGCTATAATGCTAAATAAAAAATAAGTTTTTATATTTAGCTAATGACTCAATAAAGTTTTATATTTTTGTTAAAATTGTTTTAGAAACTTAATTGTCCATTCCAGCCGACTTTTACTTTTTTTGGCATGTAATTTATTTACTGTTAATAACTTTCGTTATTTCTTTATGCTGTTAGCTTTGTTTTAACTGGGTTGCTACACAAACAGGCTATTTTAAAAGCTGGAAAACTCAGGTGCGTGTGAAAATTTTATTTCAAACACTTTAAAGAAATCTTTTAATTCCCAGAATAGTTTTTATGACTGTAGTGTAGTTTACTAATTGTAGTTTTTTCTTGTTTTCTTACACTTTGTGTTCTTAGATACAAATGTTAATGATGTTACTTTTACTAGGTATTTAAGCGTGATTAAAAACTATTGGTTAGCTTTTTCAACTTTTAATAAACTTAGGCTGATTTGTAACAACTCAGACATTTTTTCTTTATAAGTGGCAACCATGTAAAAGACTAATCACTAATAAGATATTTCATTAAAGTATTCGAGAATTAATTATGTTAAAGAATTTGTTCTAGCTTTCTGGAATACAAACATGTATTAATTTTATTAAGTTAACTAATTACTAAATTTTTAAATGAATGTAAACTATTTAACACGAAAAAACTTTTTTTGAAGTAAATACTCTTAGAAATATGAAAAAAAGGGTTGATAATATAACAAATATATAAAATTAACCCATAAATTGTCTTACATGTTTGGTTTTTATAGAGAGTTAGGTTGTAATTAAAATTACAGAAGTATTAAGCTTAACTTATTAAGTGCTTATGAAAATACATAGTTTATTAATACTTAAGTATATTAGTCAAAGAAAATTTTATTCTAATAAATATTAATTTAAATAGGCATTATATGTATAGCTAAAAGTCATTTAAAATGATAAGGTGAATAAAATTAATTTTTTCTATAGTGTGACTAAAACTAAAAGTTTATTCAAATGTCACTAAAACTAAAACTGCGGCCCGCGAAGATTTTGTAAACTTGAAATTTGGCCCGCGACCACTAACTACCTGCCGACCCCTGCTATATATAAATCTTTTTCTAAGTAATATAATTGAAAAAAATTCATTAAGTAAAAAAAATCGAAAATACTTTTTTTAAAAATACTTATAATTACAAAATTAAACAATTTTAAAAAAGTATAAATTTTAGTAAAGTTACTTATACTTCAGAAATGTAAACTTACTAAATAAAAATTGTTTTTACTACTTACAGTAAACTTTATATCTTTAAAAATTAATAGTATTAAATAAAACGTAAATATCTGTTCTCTTTACGAAAAAATATCAATCTATTTAATATACAATACAACAGTGATAGCAACACCTCATTGCACATTATATATTACACAAAAACGTCTTTGAGTAAAATAACGTGAAATTTTATTATTAGAATAGATTGCTTGCTTATTTAATGTAAATTAGGTATTAATGCTAGAACATTTAATCTGAATTATAACAAAGTTAAAGCAAGGTGAACTTAGCTTATTGCTTTTTTTTAATTAAAAGAAATACAAATCAAAAGTTATAAAAAAAGAAACAGTAAATGAAAAATGTAGAACACAAGACATTATGAAAAACAATTTTATAGCAAGTTTGAAACGTAAGACTTAATGACAGTAAAACTGATTATCTAAAGAACAAGAAAAAATCACAAAAAACATCTTATTAAAGAGTTAATAAGACACAAAAGTTTTTATATTTTCAAAAATATTCTATTGCAAGTAAGTTGAAATATAATAAAAAAGCTTTTTTTTTTTTATAAAATAGCTAAATACTTTCGAAGTTTATAACAAAATAAAAAGTAATTTAAGTCAGACAATTCGTAGAATATGTAAAACAAACTACATGTAATAATATCTAATAATAAAAGACATATATCTGAAACATGTCATTTTTATCAAAAGCTAAAGTAGTTAAAAAGAAAAACTAAAATGCTTATTTTTACCTTTGTAATGAAAGTGCATCCTTTTATCTTTTTTGTTTATAAGTAAATTCATAACTTCCTCATTAAAACCACTACAGTTTTTAATTAAGTTTTTAGCAATAGAAACAACACTGAGAGAGTTTAATCTAGACTAGACCAAGGGTCGGCAGGAATTTGGTGCTCGCGGGCCAAATTTCAAGTTTTCAAAATCTTCGCGGGCCACAGTTTTAGTTTTAGTGATATTTGAATAATCTTTTGGCTTTAGTTTTGGTCACACCAGAGATAGTTTTACTTTTATTCATTTAATTACTTTAAATGACTTTAAGCTATACATAGAATGCCTGTTTTATATTTAAATATCTATTATAATAGAATTTACATTGTTTAATATACTTAAGTCTTAATAAAATATGTACTTTCTTAAATACTTAATAAGTTAAACTTAATAAAATACGTATACTTTTTTACTTACAACCTAACTCTCTGTAAAAACGGAGCTTGAAAAACATTTATGGGTCACTTTTATACATTTTTTATATTATGAACCACCTTTTCATATTTTAAAAACTGTTAACTTTAGAAATTAGTTTTTGCGTCTTAAACAGTTTGCACTCTTTAGAAAATTCAGTAATTAGTTAATCAAATAAAATTAATACCTATTAATACTGTAGATAAGCTTAATCAAATTTTTTAGCATAATTAATGCTGGAATACTTTAATAAAATACCTTATTGGTAATTAATTAGTCTTTTACACGGGTTCCATATTAAAAGCAAAAATTTCTGAATTATACTAAAAGTTTACTTAAAGTTAAAAAAGCTTGAAATATTTGTTAATCAAGCTTAAATACATAACTAAAATATCATTATTATAAAAAAGCACAATATGTAAATAAACAAAACATTACAATTAGTAAACTACACTACAGTTATATAAACTATTCTGAGAATTCGAGGATTTATTCAAAGTGTTTGAAATAAAAGTTTCAGATACACCTGAGTTTTATAAAAATTTCTTAAACAGCTTTAATCTAGTCTGATTTTTTAAATTTTTAAACTAGCCTGTTTGTTCAGCAACCCTGTTTAAAATAAAGTTCACATAATAAAGAAATACCGAAGTTTATTAACAGTGAATTAATTATACAACTAAAGAAAATATTGTAGTTAAGCTTTAATGGACAATCAAGTTTTTAAACATTTTTATCAAATGTATAAAAATTTATTGAGCTATTAATGAATTAGAAAATTCTGTTTTTTATTGAGCATTTTAGGAATTCTTTATCTGCAATAACAATGTTGTATTTATAAAGAGCAAATGTGAATTATGAGACGAGCTATAAGAACTATAATACGTTATTTAGGAGTTATTTAGATAAACGAAAAAAAAAAAACAAATCGCTTAAGTCAGTTTCAACAACGCGCATAATTATTTTCATTAACTACAGACTGATCAGAAAAAACTGTCTAGGCAAGTTATAAAGTAGCAAAATTAACTACTAAAAAAAGATACCGTTGTGAGTTGAAAATTTATTTAAATAACTTGTGTTTGCGTTAGTAAAAAATCTTTGTTTATTTCTTCAATATCAACAAGAAACCGTGTTTAGGAAATGTCTGAAGATTTTACAGCCGAATAAACCAAATTAAGACTTAAATCAGTCTGTTAAGATGCGAGAACTGATACAACAGATATGGCTAATTTTTGAATTTTTATTACAGGTGTTTTACTAATTTTGACATTTTAGAAGAACTCCTAGGTTTAGTTCCAATACAAAGCACAACAATAGGTTAAGACATTTTAAAAGTAAAGGTGCTATGCATCGAAATAGAGTTTTTAAAAGTACAACTTTTTGCTTCTATTTTTAGTATAAAATTAAGTTAAAGGTAAAAAAAAATTCTTATATAATATAGAAAAATTTAAAAGATACCGTTAAGATACTTTAAATGTGTTTTTTTATTTAAAATGATTTATATTAAAGATTTTTTGTGTCAAATCGAAACTTTATTACTTTACATGTAAAAATTGTTTAAAATGCCAGGTTTTTTCAATAATTCTCAAATTCAAGGCTTTTTCAGATTTTTTAAGTATGAATTGTCAAATTTCAAGCGTTTCCGGGATTTTTTGGCAACACTAATTGTTCACACTTATATGTATGCAATTAGTATAAATAATAATTTAAATTATATCAGCTGAAATACTTAAAATTTAAAAAATATTTTAATACAAACCAACACTGTGCATTGAACAAAACACGCATCATAAACTTAACTTACCACTCTTTAAAGCAAAAAGTCAGTCCGAGTGACCAAAACTAGCCTGATATTTTAGCATATAAAAAGTAATTCAAGCCAGAAACTAAAAAAATGACAAAATTAACCTGAGATTTGAAGTCTTCAAATAGTCATCGTCTGAGTGTGTGGCATTTTTTATTTGTTTATTTGATCGAATTCGAACTACTTTGATTGAAAAAGTACAAACTTAAAAAATTACCATTTCTCAATCTAGTTTCTATTAAACAGGTAGTTCCAAAAAACAGCAACTGTTTATACTAGTATACAACGCATAAAAATTAACTTATTTTGCCAAAAACCATGGTTTGAAAAATCAAAAAGTATGCTAAACAAAAACTTTTTTTAATTTAAGTCATATATATTGCTTTAAATGTGTCTGTAAACACTTAGATATTACATGTAGAAACAATAATGTTAGGAAATTGTGCTTAGACTAAATTCTATCTCGTTAATTATTAAATAAAAAGTAGTTTAAAATATTAGCATTTTTTTTAATTGGTGTGCATAGGAATGAAGTTAAAATGTAAAGAAAACTTCTAAAAAATCAAAGGTGTCAAAACCAAAATAAAATTAACTTTATTTCTTATTATTATTTATAATATTAAAGTTATTATTATTATGTTATTTTAAATGTTTTTGTGTAAACTAGAATATATCATTTAGAAATAAAACATCTGTAATAGAAACTTAGGTATAAAAACGATTAAAAAAAACTAAACTGTAAAGAAATTACATTTTAGTTAATTACTGTGCATTACTTTTGTACAAAACGGAAAACATTTGCATTTAATTTTTACCCAATAGGTATTATATAACTATCTTACTAATTCAAATCACTTTTTACACTCTTTTTTCAAAAAATAACTTGCTGTTGTAAGAAGAAAGTTATTATGAAATTGAGAAAAAAAAACCTAGTAGAATGCTAACCTGTCTTTTTTTCACATTTTTAGGCTAAATCAGTAAAGTATTTTAATTGTTTTATTTAAAATGTTATACAGGAACTTAAAACTAAATTTATCAAACAAATTTAACTTGAAATATATTTTTGCTCAGCGGGCCACATTTACATGCTCGCGGGCCGCAAAATTTTCTTTCGCGGGCCGCATTCCATTCAAAAAAATAAAGTGTTCGCGGGTCGCAGATTTACCCTTCGCGGACTGCATTTGGCCCGCGGGCCACAGTTTGCCGACCCCTGATCTAGATTATACCTAAAAATAAGGCTTTTTTACTTAATAAAACAAAAGTATTTAATTTCTTGTAGTGTTTTTTTGAATTCCATTATCTTAATAGGCGTATGCAAGTTGTATAAAAATTTGTAAAAGTTATTAAAATGAAATTTAAAAATAACCTACTATAAAGCGCTAATACATTAGCCAGCAAAAATACAACATTTACAACAGACTTACATTGTAGTTTTTAGACTATAATATAACGGTTTTGTATCTGAATATTACAACTGTAAAGGTTTACTTTTTAAAATTTGCTTATGTTAAAATTATTATAGTCACGTGAATAATTATAAGATCCAACTTAAATATAGTTATAACTACTTACTTTAAAATCCTACAAAGAATAGTTCAAACTATTGTAAAGTAAACGATTTAGTGAATTGTATATTATTAACGAAAAATGTCTCTTAAAGTAAATTAAAAGCACAAAAATATATGAAATAATGAAAAAAAAATTGAAATTATGTGTAGAATGAAATATCAAAAATAAGGTGATAAATATAAATTAAACTTATGTTTAGTTAATACTAAAGTTAAAGTTTATACTAACAATGTTTTTGACGTAACACATTAAATCATAATGCTTTAAAGAAACAAGAAAAAAAATACTTAAAAAATTTTATTAAGACTAGTTAGTTTTTGTAGATATCTAGATTAAAATTAAGAAATAAAATAAACAAGTAGAATGGGTTAGAAATGATCAGGTTAGAAGTGATCGGGTTAGAAGTGATCAGGTTAGATATGATCGGGTTAGAAGTAATCGGGTTAGAAATGATTGGGTCTAATCGGGTTAGAAATAATCGGGTTAGAAGTTATCGGGTTAGAACTGATCGGGTTAGAAACGATCGGCTTAGAAGTGATCTGGTTAGAAGTGATCGGGTTAGAAATGAACGGGTTAGAAGTGATCGGGTTAGAAACATTCGGGTTAGAAGCGATCGGGTTAAAAGTGATCGGGTTAGAAGTGATCGGGTTTGAAATGATCGGTTTAGAAGTGATCGGGTTAGAAATGATCGGGTTAGAAGTGATTGGGTTAGAAGTGATCGGGTTAGAAATGATCAGGTTAGAAGTGAACGGGTTAAAAATGATAGCGGGTTAGAAATGATCGGCTCCCCTTTATCGGTAGTACTAATAACTGATACTAACTATGAGTAATACTAGCAAGAAACTCAAGCTTTTATCAGTTACCAAGCGTGCCACGTGTGCGCATACGGGAGCCGATCATTTCTAACCCGTTCACTTCTAACCCAATCATTTCTAAGACGATCACTTCTAAGCCGATTACTTATAAGCCGATCATTTTCAACCCGATCTTTTCTAACCCGATCATTTCTAACCCGATCATTTCTAACCCGATCACTTCAACCCGATCACTTCTAACCCGATCATTTCTAACAAGATCACTTCTAACCCGATAATTTCTAACCAGATCACTTCTAACCCAATCATTTCTTACCCGATCATTTCTAACCCATTTGTTTGTTTTAAATCTGGACTTCATGCAAAAACAAATTAGTCTTAATAAAGTTATTAAATTTTTAATTTCTTTAAAACATTATGATTTTAATGTGTTACGTAAAAAATATTGTTAGTATAAACTTTAATTTTAGTATTAACTTAACATAAGTTTAATTTATTTTTATTACCTAACATTTTTATACTTCATCCTACACATAATTTCAATTATTTTCATTATTTCAAAAATATTTTGTTCATTTAATTTACTTTAACAGACGTTTTTCGTTAATCGTAAACAATTCACTAAGTCTTATACTTTACAATATTTGAACTATTCTTTGTAGAATTGTAAAGTAAGAAGTTATAATTATATTTAAGTTGGATCTTATAATAATTCACGTGACTATAATAATTTTAACATAGGCAAGTTTTAAAAAGTAAACCTTTACAATTGTAGTATTCAGATACAAAAACTTTTATATTACGGTCTAAAAAATACATTGAAAGTCTGTTGTAAATGTTGTATTATTGCTGATTTATGTATTAATGTTTTATAGTAGGTTAGTTTTAAGTTTCCTTTTAATTTCTTTTACAAATTGTTATTTAATTTTATTCAGTTTATTAACTTTATTAATTCAAGTCTCATATATACTGATATTAATATTCTTAAAAGGTTGTATTTCATATAAATTCGCCCTAAATTTGAATGCAACTTGCCAGTCTGGTTTTCATACTTTAAAAACATATACTAACCATATAGAATCTTGTCAAAGAAAAAGTACGGAGTAGTCTTTAACGGTTGCAATACTCATTATACTTCTTACATTGACGACTATCAAAACTTAATAGTTAATCTTTAGAATTCAAAAGACTTACAACCCAAACTAATTAACTACAATTAATTTATAATCCTTTTTTGTACCTTATTTCAAGAGTCTTTTTGTTGATGTGACGGAAATCCCCAAAATTTTGCTGAGTCAGTATAAAAAAATTATAACAAAATTGTGTTTTAATTAGTTTGGGTAAGGGTATAAATAAAATTTAAAAAAATATGTTGGGTAAGGTAGGTTAGGGTTAAGGGCATAAATATTAAAATAAGTTGAAAAAAAAAAGATGATTCAGCAAATATTAGGGAAAACACCTTTGCTTTAAAATCGGACCCTTATCAAAATAATTAATTACCACAAAATTATATCGAAAAATTCATAGTTATTAATTATGTTTCAGTTTAAATGTGGAATAGCTTTAAAAAAAAATAATTTTTGCATAAAAATGACCAACTTTGATTTAAGTTTACTTGATTAGATAAAATAATTTATACTAGAAACTATAAGTAATTTAACAACTTTTTAAACTTATAAACCATTGATTTAATATGGTCAAATATTTGGCTCATTCTATAGTTTGATTTTATTAGCAGCGCCTTTCCTCTGTAAATAATAAACCGTTTTTCAATAGATATTTATTTGACCTGTATTGTTAATGTGATTTGAAGTTTAAATTTAGTTTTTAGTCAATGCACTTAATTATTGATTTTTTTACACCTTAATTTGTCTGGACCTTAATTCCAATTATGTTTATTTTAATTGTATTGATTATGCTTTGGCAAAGCGATAAAAATAATTGTAAAAAAACAATGAAATACCAAACGGTTGAACAAATGTACATAAACTAACTATAAAAGTCAGGTGTATATCCGGTTGATGTTTGAACAAGAATAAATTTATTCATGAACTTATGTAGTTTGAATTCTGACATTCTGGTATGTTTTAAATGAAACTAATAAAAATAACCCTGAACTTTATTTTACTGCGTAATTCAGACTATTTTGCTGATTGTTGCACTAAAATCATTGAAATAATTTACTAAATCGTCTCAATATTTGTTGCTGAATTTTGCAAAGAAGGGTTTTGGTTGAAAAGAAATCGGAAGTTAAATCTAAATTGAAAGATTGTGCAACTGTGTTTGGTTTTATTGGAACTCACTGATCTATGAAAGAATTGATGTTAAACTTGCTTAATAGGGATTAAAACCAAATTTGTTAAAAACCTTCTCCTTTAAATCATAAATAAGTCAATTAGTATTATACTAAAGTGTTGATATCTTTTGCTGTTAATCTATAAAGATTGGATAAAACTGTAGTTTTTGATTTTAAGGTGTATAAATTTGCGACTCTTTGTTAAGTGTCATTCAGTTTAAGTGGCCCAGATTTTGATGCCTGGGTCTAGCGTAGAATTACAAACTTCCAATAGCAATAAATATCAAAAATTAACTTCTAACAAAAGCTATAAGAAAATTAAGTTTTATTTTAAACAAAACAAACTAAATTTCATTAACAAAACTTCTTTGTTGAGATTAGTTTTGTTTTAAAACAAACCCTTATTTAAAAAAATAATAAAAAAACATATTAATACAGATCGGGTTAGAAATGATCGGGTTAGAAGTGATTGGGTTTGAAATGATAGCGAGTTAGAAATGATAGTAAAACGCGCATACAGCTAAAAAGATTTGAGGTGCTAGTAAACATACTCGAGCAAGTTATCCTGAGCAAAATACATCATCAGAGACAGATTTAGTACTAGAGTGAAAGTAGAGGATTGTTTAATAATAATTTTTTAGCTGGTTGTAGTTTGCCGACCCCTATAGTAGTGCGATGTGTATGTTCCAAAAACACTGAAGCATAATGCCCACCTTATAAATACATTAACTTTAAAATTGGTACACTAAGCTTAAATAAGTAGTCGTAGGCTTAGAAAAAGGTATAACATTTTTTATACACTTCAACAGTTTAAGAAAAACTTTTATGAAAATTGTAAAATGTATGACAAAAGCTACCTTTTAAAAAATAATAAAAATGCTTGGTATTTTTATACATTTTTTAAAGAATTTAAAAATACATTTATTACTATTCAAATAAAAATATAAACTAAATTGCAGTATTTTCTACCTTAAATCGAAACATATATTTCTATTTTTTGAGTATAAACATTTAATTTTTAAAATACCTGTTTGTTAAATGAACAATTCTACACAAGTTCTATATTTTTCAATACAAGATTTTAAAGTTAATTAAAATATATTAAACAAAAAGTGGTTACAAAAAACCGTTTGAAGGGCCATCACTATAATTTGATAATAAAATAATAAAACTTTTTGTTGCCAGAAAAATTAAAGAACTGGTAGTTCGAAGTTAAAAAAAAAGTTCATACAAAAAAATAACTATTGTTATGAACTGTTTTGAAGTTAAAAGCAATATAATTTTCAATCATTATATTAAAAACCTTAGATTAGTTTAAATTAAATGTTTTAGCTTTTAACAAAAAAACCTATAATCGATAATATTAAATTTTATTAATACTTTTAGAAAAACATTGCTATGATAAAATAAACAGTAAAATTTGATAAATAAGCACAAAAATTAAAAATAATTCTTGTACACCATTCTGTTGACAAAATTTTAAATCAAAGTTTAAATACTTCAAAAGTGGCAATGTTTGTGACTTATTCATATCAAATCTTAACAAGTTTTTAAACAAGTCAAAAAGAAAAAATACTTACATAAAAAACGACTTTTAAAACTTGTAAATAGAGAAAAATAAACAATACAAAAACTAAAAAGAATCATATTTTTATAATTAACTTTTATTAAAATTATAGATATAAAAAAAAATGTTATAGTTATCTAAAAAATAAGAAAAATTCACTAAATTCTACCACAGTACATGTAAAAGTTGAGAATAAAAAATTGCTGAGACCAACTAAACTCCTAATAGGTTTAATTGTTCTAAAAAGTCTTCGGAATTGAGCAGCTCCATGCAGCCATATGAAACTTGTTTTCCCTGCTTACTCTTGGCATACTCAGTGAGGTTTTGATATTCAATGTAATTCCCCCCGCCCACTACAAACACAATGGCGTTGGAGTAAGGCGACTTTGACTTTCTGGTCATGTTGCCGCTTCTGCGAGCTAATTTTGGGTCGTAGTACAAATACTTTTCAGTTTCAACTTCCTCTTTCAACTCCATCAGCTGGTCTAGCACTTTGGTGACGGGCAAGTTTTGTTTTTTGATGACCAGGTTTTTCACTCCTTCCATGACAAACTGCGAGCCTGTGTTCATCAGGTGAGTGAACATGTTCATTGATTTTGTGCCACCACCGTGCTGCTGAGATGAGCTGCTGGCAATGAGCGAGTTGTTGAATTGCTTCCATTGTTTGATGTAGTTGAAGGAAGAAGTATCGCAACCATGCTTTTGCAAAAGTTCAATGAACTTGGCTGTGTCAGCTTCTGAAATGCTGGGGTTGCTCAGGTAGTATAGGAGAAAAATTCTCATGCGATCCTTGTTGTTAGTTATGTTGCTGTTGCTTAAAAACTCATACAACTCATTTTCTGCAGCACTAGACTTTGCTAAGATTTTTTCCTCCAACTCATAGAACTCATCAAGCTTTCTGTCCTTGATACAAGCCAAAAGTGTAGTTGCAATTTCGGTGTGCATGTCAGCTTGACTTTTTTCGTTCAATAGTTTTGGTAAGGCGCCCATGGCATGGGTCAATTTAGCAGTATTGTCTGAAACATCTACAGCCTGACCTGATCCATCATACCCCATAGTTGCTTTTAATCTTTTTAATTCCTCATGGTTGTTTTTACACTTTTCAATTTCTTGCTGCACAGCATCAGCAACTTCAGGGAATGATTTACCTTTCTGTTCTTGCCAAAAAGTGTTTGATACACCTAAATTAAATACTTTTGGAGATTTTTTGTGATCTCCGTTATCAATTTGGCTGGGGAGTTTTACACTGTTTAAATTGAATTCTAGTAGATCATGAACTAATGCTTGATATGTCCAAGTGTGATGCAGGGGAGTAGCCAAGTCAATGTTCCTGTCTACAATCAAAAGAAGGGGTCTTTGAAAAGACATCATTGGCATCCCACTGTTACTTGACTGACTTGATATGGATGAAAAAAAGCTATTTCTAGCATCTCTAAAGTTTTCTCCAAGTTTTTCACTTAGGCTTTTAGCCACCATTTCAGCAATATTGCCTGGAGGACATCTTATGACTGGTAGAGTTCCAAGTGTTACAAAAATGCAATACAAGCTATTGACTACACTTTCTACAATAGTTACTATTTCATCATTTTTTAAGTCAGGTTTGTTTAAATTGTAGTAAGATTGCAAATTTGTCTTAGACGAATTTAAAGTAAACATATCCTTTTCAAGGCTAATGAAGTTAACAAACTGGTCATGAATTTTGTTTATTTTGGTTTCAACCCCTGCTGCCATTGCAGCTTCTGCCAAGTCTTCAAGTTTTGTCCTGGAAATCTGAGATATAAAGTTGAAATGGTAACTGTCATACAATCCATTTTTCATGTCTGAACAAATTTGTTTGATATTTGCATCAGTAGGTGAAACAAAATAAACAGCTGGAACGTCAGATACACTGCTTCTTAAGGTATTTAATTGCAAGTAAAGAGTCACACCTAGGTCATGCAAGTCACGAACGGACAATAACGGTAAAATAATATCTTGACCAATTTTGTCATATATTAGAATTTTGAACTCTGACTCAAATGAAACCTTAGATGTAATTGGTTTTCCAAAGTTGAGCATGCATTTTATAGCTGAAAGCTGCCTTTCTCTAATAGTATTACTCATTTTAATCTGTTAGATATGTTTTGTTAAAGTATCTGAATACCTATAAACAAACACTAATTAAATTATCATTTTCAAAATTTTATATTCAAATGTTACTTTATACTAAATTGACTAAAAAAACATTTCAATACAATTAATTAACTTATCAAGCACTTAAAACATATCTTATAATATGATTTCATTATGGGCATAGGGGGGAGGAAGAGGGTAAAACTATTTTTTTACAATTTGATCTTATTTTGTATAGGTTTTACTAAGCTACAAGATGCATTTTACAAATTTAAAATATTCAAAATAATTTTTAAGATATAACCAGTCACAGTTGGAGGTAACAATAGCTTCCTTATGGGAGGCGCAAACTAAAACGGCAAAAATAGACTATTAACTAAAAATCTATCTTTTCCTACATTTTTTGAGATAACTATATCAAACTTTCAGGAAATATTTCTTGTAATATTTAGAAAATTCAATCGAAAGGAATTAAAAATAAATTAAAATACAAGAATTCTATAAAAACTATAAAAAAAAAACAGTTTTTTTTATAAATTTTATTTTATTTTTTAAACTTTGTTTTACAGAATTTTCTAAATGTTGCAAGGAACATTTCCCAAAAATTTGAGGTGGTTATCTCAAAAAACATAGGAGATAGATTTTTAGTGATTTCTAGTTATTTGCCGTTTTAGTTTGCGCCTCCGATAAAGGACCTATTGTTGTCTCCAACTTTGACCCACTATATCTCAAAAATTATTTGAATCTTAAAATCTGTAAAAATCATCTTGTAGCTTAGTATAAACTATATAAATTAAGATTAAATTGTGAAAATAGTGTTTTATTTTCCCTATGCCCTTAACCAAATATATATAGTACATCAAGGTGGCAATAAATTTTTAGAAAGTTGTCTGAAGTTTTTTACATGCTACAAGTTAACATTTTCAAATATTTTCCACAATTTTGTAGTACAAGTTTTTTTGTCCTTTTTTAGTATTAATTTAAACTTAAGATAAAAAGGAGTTCTTAATATATACAAAATATTTTTTTAAATGTTTTGCAATTTACATATTTTTTTTTTATTACAATGCAACTAGTTAAAAACTTTTTAATACAAATTCACAACTCACTAGATACTTTTAACAACATCATTGATGAATACTTTTTAAGTTATTTGTATTAATAGATAATTAACAAAAAAAGACACTCAAAATATTTTGTCCTAGGTGCTGGTGCACAAAGAACCTTTTGGTTATCAAGAACCCTACATGGCGTCTTTGGGTAAAAATAACCAGTTTTTTAGGTAACAGTTAAATATTACCAAGACAGTATTTTACTCAAATAAATTTTACTAGTGTATTACCTTTTATTTTGAAGGCAGTATTTATCACATTTTTATCTCACATTCTTATATTTTTGTTATATACAGTACACTACCGCTTAAGTACGCAAATTGAACCCGACCAAAAAGTGCGTACTTAGCACGGGTAGTGCGTACTTTTTGACGACATAGTATAATATGAAATTTAGTTGTTTGTTTTCTTTCTTACAACTAGCCACTAAATAATTAAGCCAAACAAACAAGTCTTTTTATTTTAAATAACATTTAATACATAATTCTAATTTGTAAAATTTTTTCATAAATTTTAAAATGATTTATTTTTTCTATAAAAAGTTTCTGCATAATTAATACATACATTTAATATAGAAAGTCAATGTCAGTCAAATATTAAAAAAAAATATTAAGCTACATTTTGTTTTGTTAGAGGAAAAGTACCAAACTACATTGTGTTTACCAAACATTTTCAAAACATCAATGTATGTACATTTAAATTAATTTATGACTTAACTATTTTGTATTTGTAGGTTTTTTTAACTTTGTCATCTATATTTATTTATTTTATAGCATTACAGCTCAAATATCATTATTCTTTTTACTTTTCTGCAACCACTACATAGTATTTAGTTTATTAACATTTAATAAAGGACTGTCACAATCTCAGGTTACTTTAGACTACTCAGGATTACTCACCCTAGTTAAAAAGTTGTGAAAGTCTCAGGCTAACTCAGCAGGTTGGCCATTCTACCTAGAAACATAAAATAATCTGAAAAAACTTGATGATTGAAAATTTAGGCAAAAAAACTGGAATTTCTTATAAGTTCTAGTATAACATCCTTTACTTTGTCTTTCTGGATAAGTGCGTACTTAAGGCGTGATGCGTACCAAAAAAAGTGCGTACTTAAGCGGTAGTATACTGTAGTTCATATTATTAACAGTAGATTTAGAGAAACTTTACAATAAAGCTTGCATTTAGTTTTTCAGAAGCAGTACTCACATTTACTATATGCCCATTTAAAAGCCTTTGAGTTTTTATCCATAACCAGAAAGAATAAAAAATAGAGGTTAGGAAAACCAATAGGAGTCATATTGAATAAAGTATCATAGGGAAAATAATAAGTAAGAAGGGTATTAAGAGAGTTCGAGCCATAATAAGTCACAGAAAGTTAGTGACAATGCTTAAGTCAAAATAAGCCACAAAATGTATTGGCTCAATTTAAGATTTTAAGTCACAAAAAATAGGTGACAATATTTTAGTCAAAGTAAACCAACAGGCTACAAAGATACAAGTTAAGTCTGAAGTCACAGAAAGTAAGTGACAAAGTTTAAGTCAAATAAGTTACAAAGTGTTTTGTCCCAGTTTTAGTCTAAAAAGTCAAAGTAGAACTGACAAATTTAGTCCACTAAGTAAAAATAGAATTGACAAAATTTAGTCCAAAAAATCAAATTAATCCGACAAAGTATAAGTATAAATAAGTGGTGATCAATTTTAAGTCAAAGTGAGTCATTTTAAATTTATATAATGCTCTTAAATCTTAATGGCATAATAGAAAAAGACAATACTCAATAGTAACTAAGACAGCAAAGACCAAGAACATGCTGAATTTTTTTGGAATTTGTATCATAGGGGTTTGCATAGGCATGACATTTGAGTAATTTTTTTTTTGTGTTTTTAAATGTATCCGTTTTTCAACTCCTGCAATCTATAAAACAGGTTGTGACATATGTAAAACATTGTTTTAGAAGTTAAAGTGAATTGTTGAAGTAAACACATTACTTTTTTTGATTATAGAAATATAAAACTTTTTAGAACTAGAAGACTATTATTTTAAATTTGTTTAGTTATTTTAATTTCTAGCTTACCTTAAATCTTTTTTTGAAAACATTAATAGTAGTTTTGATACCATATTTCAACATTTACAACAACATTTAGTATTTAGTAAAATATTGGTTGTATTAAAATAATAAATTTTTTTTAATTTTCAATCAAAATTTTTATCTTCAAATGTTTGCTATAGCTAAATATTTCAACCTAGTTGTTAATGTCTGATCAACTGCAACATTTCAACTTTTTTAATCAAAATTTTTCATTCAAAAGGGTTGCTTATATTTGAGCCAAAAAAAACCCTGAGTGACCAAAAACTGTCCTGCAATATTTTTTACTCTTTAGAAAATTTAATTTTTGAAATTTAAATAATTTTAAATCAATAAAAACAGGGTTGATTAATGTTTTTTTGTAATTTCTCTTAGGTTTTCCAAAATTCTTCCTGGTTTAAAAAAAACAGTTTTTTGGTATATTTTTAGTACAAAACTAAATTTAAGTTAAAAAATGTGTTCAATAGTATAAAACATTGAAAAAATACTGTAAAGCTATTTTAAATGTGTTTTTTAGTAAAAAAATATAATGATATAAATTTGTTTTAATCTTTATGACAGATTTATTGTACGTAATCAACATTTTGCCACTTAAAATGTAAAACTAGTTTTAAATTCCAGGTTTTTAATGATTTTTTCTTCAAAATTCCAACTTTTCTCAAAATTTTTCAAATTTCAGATTTTTCCTTTTTTTTTGCCTAAGTTGTCAAGTTACAGTTATTTCCATGATTACAGGTTTTTTGGCAACCCTGTAAAAATCTAGTCTTTGAATAAAATTGGTTATAAAATAACAAAATATTGAAACTATATTGCATTTAAATTCTAGAAAAAAACTGGTCTGAGATTTTAGAAAACTTACTATCCAGAGCTTTTTTATAAAAACTTAACTTGCCTGAGTCATCCTGAGTTTTTTAAGCTATTCTGAGTGTGTGCAACTATGTGAAACTTAGATAAATTATATAATAATTATAAGCTATTCTTTTTACTTTATTTAGAATAGGTCTCCTATAAAACACATTTAAAGTACCATTAAAGTATAATTTTAATACTTTTGAAATGTTAAAATAAGAGTTTGACCTTAAATTTAATCTTTTACTAAAAGTTAACAAGAACACCAAAACTTCAGATACTATTTTAAAAGCCTAGAAAAAAATTTGAAAACTTCAGTGGCCAACAATAATTGCTTACTAATTTATGTTTATCATTAAACAATTTCTAAAAATATAACAAAAATTAGGTTTAATATAACTTTAAGGGGTAGCTTTTAATTTAAAAAACTTTGAACTTCTCACAGAGACTTTATTTAATATCATTTTGCTTTATATAACAGCTAAAAAAATTAAAATATTTTGTTTGTTATTAATGATGTCTTTTTAACAGCTACTATTAATGTCATTTCAACTTTTATCAAATAAATATTATCTTACGAATAACCATAAATCAAAATTAAAGATAAATGTATATTTGTTCAGAGCTGATTAAAAAAGGCAGCACCTCTAATATAATTTTCAATATTTTTTAACTTAAAAATTAAGATAAGTTTATATATTTTTTCAAAACTGGTTCAAAGCATCAGCACTAGAATACTTTTGAACTCATAAATTAAGAAAATATATAACTATTATAAAGCTAGTTAAAAAAGTTATTAACAATATAACACTTTATTAATTACCTATCATTTTAAAATAAGTTAACTAACACTAATTGTAGCAGCTAAGTAGGCATCATTAATAACAAAAAAAAAGTACTAAAGAAGAAAAGTAGTACAAAACTAAAGATTTTCTTTGAAAAGTTCAGACTTTTGTTGAACAACTGCTGATGCTTAAAGTTAAAGTGACTAAAATTGAGTAATAAAAATTTAAGGTATTTTTGTTGCTAAACATAACTAATTTTCATCTCAATCTAATACTAATTATAATATGCATAACTTTAAACTGTCCATTAAATTTTTAATTTTATGAATTTATTTGTAATATTTTGATATGTTTAAAAATTTAAAACTTATTAATATACAGAGGACAAACAACAGTGTACTTTAATTTAGTATGTATTTAAAAACCAAAACAATTTTTGTAGATGTCACACATGTTTTAGCTTCATACTATAGGATAATAAGTTCAGAACCAAACTTAGTAGTAAACTCCTGAATGTAACAAACTTTTTTTGGGTGAAAAAATGATTTTTTAGAGTTTGTTAATAGTATTTAAAGACAGCAATATTGTTGAGTTGTAGTTTGAAAGTAGTTAGTTTAGTTACTACTGATACTGAGACACGTATACGTATTTTGTTGCTTCAAACTCAAGCTTATATTCATTTTTAGTTTTTATTCCTTAAACTCCAACATGAATTTTGTTTTGCATCTTCAAAAACAGTTTAACTTAATTTATAAACTTTTGAACCTTAAAAATTATAACTAAAGCATAAATTTTTCAGTATTTATTATGATTTAGAATAAGGATCTTAAATATTTTTTTTTCTTTATTTTATGGTTTAACTCGTTTAAAATAATCGTTTCTGTTTAGTTTTTGTCGATCAAGAATTTATGTTTTGTGTATTTAAAACCTATTATAAAAATAGTTATGTTTTTATTTTAATCTAAAATTTTTTTTAGCTTAAATTTGAATCAAGCTAACGAAACTTAAATTAAAAACAAACTTAATGTAAAACTTTTATATTTAAACATCTTACATAGTTTCCTATAAGTATAGTATAGTTGTCATTATAGCGATGAGGGTATTGCCAAAAACTATTTGAACATAAAATATTTAGATTAAAAAAGAACAAACAAAACTCTCCTTAGTATTCAGAAATTATGGCAATTATACTTGTAGCCTACTTCGAAAAACTGAAAAAAATCATTCTAACTAGTTTAAATACTTATGGTTAATAATTAAGTAGGAAGCTATAAATTTGTTAATATGTACAAACAAAAGCTTTATAATCTTTTTAATAAATGTTTTTAAATGCCATTATTTGAATTAACTGTTAAAAGTAAATTTAAATATCAACTAATTTAACTATGCTGCTAAATACATATGTAATGTACTATGTTCTACAATTTATAAATCAACAACTAGCTTTTAATTCTTATAAAATACTTTTCAAGTTCATTTACTTCTTAAAAAATGTTCTAAATCATTAAAAAAAAATCTTTATAGCGGAGCTGGCAATTGGCATAGTTTTAATAGTTGTTAATCTAATTGTAAACAAGTGTAAATTGTTAACAAGTGCTGTTTATAAACATTTAGATTCTTATGTGTTGACTGTTGAGTTTTTATTTACTAAATGCAAAAAAAATATGTATATATGGTTTTTCTGAACTTAGAGAAGTATTATAAAAAAAGTTATACTCTTTAGATTCCATTTAAAAAACTAACGGATAAGTTTTTTTTTAAAGCATCGTTTCAAATAAATTACTTATTTATAACTACTATGCTTTAAAATGTCAACTGTCTCTGTTAAGATATGATTATGTTAATTATTAGTAATAGTACTTTAAAGATTTTAAATATAAAGAATTATTATTTAATTTTTATTCTAACTACATTAGGTCAAAAATTTAGATTGAACTCTTCTTTATTAATAATTTATGTCAAGGAAAAAATCATGAAAAGGTATGGTATTTGTGGCCCTATCTACAATGTTTTAGTTAATTAAAACAAGGCTGAATCTTATAAACTTTTAATTTAGTAAACCATAGAACTTCAATATGTAGAAATCTTATTCTTAAATTTTTTTTTTTTGTAAATCCAGGTAAAAAGAATCTAAAAAGGCTGTAATGACTTGAGTACTTAATTTAAAAAATGGTACTCACTCAGTAACTCATAGTAGTAAAGTTGTTTTTCTTTAATTCATAAACTTTTTTAAAGAGGCCATCCATAACAAGACATCCAGTAATATTTTTAAAATTTCAAAAAAAATTGCTAAACTTGATTTAGGTTTTTTAATCAAAATAGTTTTTAAATTTATAAATAAAACATTTAAAATAAAGTAAAGTTTTTCTGGCAATAATATAAGATTTAAATATCTCACTTATAAAACGGTTATTAAAAATTGTCGTTAACTTTAGTAAGTAATTTTAATTTTTTATCTATAAATAACAGTAAGGTATTAAGATAAAAGAAAAAAAAAGTTATAAAGATAATCTTTTTACTCTAGAATTTAATTAAGGCTTTGAGTTCGTTAAAAGAAGATTTATTATTGTCTGTTAGCATACCTTCAAACTTAAAACTACAAAATGACTTTTTTGCTTTATTTAGCTTTGATAACAGAATATAATTATTTTTACATTTTACTATTAAAGAAAAAGTTTCATAAGTAAGTATAATGTTATAAAAACTTACTATTTAAAGTAATATATAGCAGCAAAATACTTTAACGAGTTAGAAATTTAGATCTTTTCGCAATAAAGTATGAGTTTGATACAATTTATTATGCTTACTTTAGTTAATGCAATAAATAACTCTTTACTGTTAGCTTTGACAAATGTAGTTTATTAAAGCAAGTTTTAATATTTAATAACTTATTGATTATTTATTTATACTATTTCTATCAAAAGTTGTATAAGGTTGTATCTTATAATTAACGACTTTAATTTGTTGAAGTTTTGGTTTAATTTTTGAATAATTTTAATTTCTGTGGACTGTGAAAAACATTTATTTCTTAGTACTGAAGATAATTTGTTTTAAATTTTGTTAGTGATAGTTCTTTTCGTAAACCTAAACGAAAAATACTTTTAGATTATTATTTATTTATGACGAAAAAAGCGCCAATAAGTTTAGTCCAAGGACCTGGTGCACAAAAAACCTTTCGATTATCGAGTCGCACACCACGGATTCAGTTTAATAACTTGTCCTGGACAGATAGTAATCATTGTTATGATAACTTATCGTACTAATTCTGAAGTGATCTCTAAACAGTATCCAAATAACACTTAACCATGCTTTAAGTATAAACCTTATATGGACATATTTAATAAAGTTTTAGAAAAAAAATAAATCTAAGACTATTTTAAGTTGTTAATCTTTTCGAGACCTGAATTTTTTTTTATTGATTGTTAGACACTTGTTTTGCTTAAAACTAAAAAATTAAAATATCAAAAGTACAAACAATAAAATGCTTTTTGAAAGCTAAAACTATTTAAGTATTAAGTTTCTTGGTATTTTATTAGACTTAGAAGACAAACTTTCAGACAATAATAATTGTTAAAAAAACATATAAAAGCTTTAACCAAAAGATTTTTTTTGAAGTTATTGATAATTTTTGATTACAAATATTTTTAAGAATTTAATGATCGTAATATTTCGAAAGCTGTCTTACTTGTTGTTTCTGTATTTTAGTTTAATAAATTTAAAGTCTGTTAGAAGCTTTTTTAAATTGTTTTCAGATCCTCAAAAATACCTTATAATTTCTTGTTTTAAAGTAGTTATAAAGTTTTAAACTAGACCCGCAAGCATGTGAATTAAGCCCACCAAACAAAAATTGTTAAAACTTCCACTAAGACTATATACTTTTGGGTTTGTAATGAAGAGTAGCAATAAGTCTCGTCAAACTTGACGGTAAATATAAACTTTAAACTAAATGTGTTAGAAACAAAAAAAATATATTTTAATTTTTATTAGATTTTAATTGGAGTAAAAAAGTCTAAAACAAAACTACAACTACAGTCAACAATTTTTTTTATAACTTTGTACGTGACCACAAAGTTCCTGCCGACCTATTACCTACTAACAAATCAAACCAGAGTTACTTAAATTTTCTTATTTAAGAGTCTAAAGTTGATTTCGTCATATTCATCTATTGTTTTTCTTAATGTACCCATTTTTTAAGGTGTTACTTAAAAAATACATAAACTGAAGAGCAATTTTATATATCGATGTTTTAATATTTTATGAACTATAAATTTTATAGTATAAAGTATGATAAGCTTAAAGAAATATTAAAGAAGTACTATTTTATTAATATAAATTTATTGACCAGCAAATTTTGATCTTGAATAGTTCTGTTACGGCTTTCAATGGCTGACTGGAATTTTAGACTAAACTGAAACTGAGTAAAGCTGCGAGAATGATATAAATAAAGTATTCTATTTACTGAATAACTATTTGTTTGTTTTAATTAAAATTTCATACTACAATCTTTTTTGATTTACTTTTGTCGCTACAATGACAACTATGCCACCAAGTCATCAACTTATATTGTAATCACATGTAACATAGCAAGAAAAAAAAATCAGCTAATTAACTAAAATGTTAAAGAAAGAATAAATATTGTTTAACCCTCAACTAACTTTTTAATTTGTTACTTAAAAGACTCGATTAAATTACACTAATCGATTAAAGCTACTACTTGGTTTTTGTAAAAATATAACAGAATATATTTCATTTTCCTTAAATTTATTTTAGTACTTTCGTAATAAGGCTCATCAGTGATTGTTTCTTACTAAATTGGAATGAATACAAATTGAAATAAAATCATACTGAATTTTAAAGTTTTAAAATATAAATGACGTAAAAATCAAATAATAAAATTAACTAAGTGCTTATGCTATATACATTTGGTATACTAGTTAAACTAGACTATTTAAATCCTTATATTAAGTAATTTTAAAGTAGTTAGTTTCTTATTAAATTTTATATTGAAGTATAGTTTTAATTTTAATTTTTATCGCTTGTTTATTTTAGATTGTTTTAATTCTAACGAGTTTTATTAGTATACCAAATGTATATAGCACAAGCACTTAGTTAATTTTAAATTTGATTGTTACGTCATTTATATTTTAAAACTTTAAAATTCAGTATGATTTTATTTCAATTTGTATTCATTCCAATTTAGTGAGAAACAATTTCCGATGAGCCTTACTACGAAAGTACTAAAATAAATTTGAGGAAAATGAAATGTTAACTGTTATTTTTTTTGAATAAGTTATGCACCGGAAAAAGCTGTTCAAATACTTGGTTTTTAAAACAAACGTTTCAAAATTAAAACTTTAGAAGTATGTCTTAATTACTTTTAGTTCTTAATACACATTTGATAAACAAAAAAAATTTTTACAACTGTTTCTTTAGAATTTTTTTCATAATAAGTTATTTTAAATAGCCTATGTTAGGGAACGGCAACGTAAAGCTTGCAGGCCGGACCAGGCTTGTCAAGCAAAATTTCCGGCAAGCAACATGATTTTAGCTTGGAGACTACTTTTGTAAAACAAATTCTTAGTAAGAAGTTTTCCTATAGCAAATATTATATTTTAAAAGTACTCTCAGTTTGGTCTTCAGTACTGCATTCAAACTTATCAATTCATAGTGTTTTTACTGTGAAAAGGTTTTGTATTTATTTATTTTAACTATAATTTGAA
Source organism: Thalia democratica (assembly GCF_965202585.1). Taxonomy (NCBI): domain Eukaryota; kingdom Metazoa; phylum Chordata; class Thaliacea; order Salpida; family Salpidae; genus Thalia; species Thalia democratica. The sequence goes on along the minus strand of NC_139173.1, from coordinate 18,778,345 downwards.
ATAACGTGGCCAAAAAAATATTTTTATTACAAGTCTAGCCTCAAAAGAATTTTTATATTCAAATCTGGCTTGCCAACTAAAAAAGTTGTCCATCCTGTGCAAAGTTGTAAAACCTAATAAACTATCACAACATATACTTTTAATAAAAAAATTTTAACATAAAGAAAATTAACATAAGAATGTCTATAACAAGGTTTTCCAAACACATCTTCATAATCATCCTCTTGGCAGAAGTTTATAACAAAATCGCTTCCTCTTCCCCATCTAGATTTTGCTCCTTTACTAGTATTTTAACCTTTTACATTTACGCCCCTTTTTTATTATTTTTGTATTTGATTTGATAAATTCTAGTTCTTTAAAGTTTACTCATGAACAGTTTATAAGTAAAAAAAAATTATTGAACTTTAAAGTAGATTTAAAAAAAAATGCAAGACTGCAAGTATTTAAATCTTTTTGCGTATCCAGGTACTTGAACCAAAAATTTTTGAGCAATTTTTTGATTTTGTTCAATAAACCACTAAGTTTAAAAAATTAAAAAAAAGTCAGTTCTTAATAAACTTATTGATTTTGTAAAAAAAACACGTTTATTTAATTTTTAACAGCAAGTTTCGTTAACGAAAACTAGAAAAATTTAAAAAGCTTGGTTTAAAAGATTTTTTTATACAAGTTTTTCATCAATTTATGAAATATTTATTATTCTGAACGCTTTTTAGTTTGTCATTTATCGCTTTTGTTTTAATTTTATTATACGTTTAAATCTGTTTTTATTTAAACGATATAAATATATTGAATTAAAACTAATTAAGTTGTGTGCACAGAACTTTTTCTGCTGATCGAGTGTGCCACACGCCCTTTTTTGTGGTTTTTATCTTTAACTTTAAATGTTAATAAATTTGAAAAACTGTTTAAAAATTTATTTTTGCTCCATAAAGTAAGTCTTAAACATTATAAAAACAGAACTTAATATCTATTTGTATATTTTTGAACATGTCTATTATCATAACTAATAACAACAGTAAATACTAATAAATGAAGAAATCAAAACAAATAGCTCATAACAGCTCATTAAAATTTGTTTATAATTCATAATTTCAAAAACTTTTTGTAAATTTTTTATAATCAATTTCCCTAAACTAAAAACAATAGTTAGTTGTTTATTTGGTGGATTTTATTTAAACATATGTTTACAAAATTTATGCCATAATTAAGCTCATGTTAAATAATATCTAAAAGTTTACAACAGCTGTTTGTTGATTCTAACAGATTGTGATTGAATTTATAATTTTTCTTTTTTGTGTTTTCTGAAACTATAATGGGTACCTGCACTTTATGATTTTTACTTGTTTATTAGTTTATGATATGCTTTATTTATATAAAGGTACCTTGTTGCAAGATTTGTTTTTTATTCAATTTTATAACTCTTAAGTACTAATTCTTATCTGTTCACCATTAACCTTCTGTCAGTAAACTGGTCCATAGGCTGCACTTAAAATTTTATTTCAACTAATTTAGTATAGTTTTTTTTATAAAAACTATTCTGAAATTTTAGTGTTATCTTCATAACTATTTTTAACATGAATGTCTTTGTGTACAACAATCCATTAATCATAGTTGTCAAACTTTACATTGTTCTTCCTTCTTTCTATTTTCTTAAAAAAATTTATCAAAATTATATTTTCAATGCTCATCAAGTTACTTCTTTAAAGACCTGCAAACCTATACATAAATTAGTCATGTTATGTAAACACTTTAAATTATAATTTAAAATAGAGTTATTTCAGTTTTAAACGTACTGAAAAGCTACAAAAAATACAATCATTAAGTTTTGTTAATTGTTATTTTATCTAAATTATTAAACTAAAAAAGTAGTCTCAAACAATGTAAAGTTGTTCAGGAAAAAAGAACAATTACAGTTCAACCAGAGAGATAAAATTGTCATAATAAAAAAAATAAACTAGCTACACCCATAAAACAATTTTACTTATTCAGCTCTTTATTTAAAAACTAGTTGCTAAATCGAACTGCTAATTTGTAAGACCTTAGTTTGTATGACTAAACTCACCATTCTTTACTCAATTTCAAATTGATTTTGTAAATGTTTAAAACACTTAAAAACTATATTTTAGACTCCACTATTTATACTAGAACCATAATATTTATAATAATTTGTATAAATTCTTAAAAAAGTGGTCTTGAGCCTTTTCAAAAGCTGTGCACAGTGAATAAATTGAAAATAATTTTTGTGCACACTGTACTATTAATAAGTACATAAATTATTATTAAAAAGAACTTATTTTTCAATATTCTGAATGTTTTAATAAATAGATAGCATGTTAAGAACTGTTAAATTATGTTATAATTTTTTTTCTAATAGAGAAAGACTAAAAAAAATGTCATTCAGAGAGTAATTTTTCATGGTACAAAATTTTCTGTGCAAGGTAAAATATTTTTTATGCACATTCTTGTACACAGTTGCTAACTGTGAGACCACTGCCTTAGAAAACCCAAAGATAAGTTTTGGTTTATGAAAAATACATAAGAAATAATTGCATAAAAATGTCTGTATAGTGGTTTTAGTGTTTCATTAATTAAAGTTATTTTTTTTTGTCATTTAAGAAATATTTTAAAAGAAATCAGTTGAGGATTTTGTTAGATGTTGATGTTACACTTAATTTGTCATCTATAATTACACTATTATAAAATAAAAGCTACATTTGTTTCATCAACAGTTACTAAAATAGTATCTATCATTATACTATTGATCTTGTAATGAAAACTGATCACATAGTTTACAACTGACTATTCATAGTTATTATTACTAATTGTTACACAAAGTATTAGTTTTTTTAAAACTGAAGTGGATGGTTTTTAATTGTGCTAATGATTTTTTCTGATAAAATTTGTACCAGTTGAAAACATAAGAAGGCTACTTCAACTGATTTTCATAAATAAATATAGTACACTGCATATTAGAAGAAACAGTTTTTAATTTTTTTAATGAATAAAAGAACACTCAATTTTTTTTTCATTCCAATATATTTTGTCAAATTCTCTTCAGGGAAACTACATTGAAACAATAAAATAAAACACAACAAGTATATATACAAAAAAAATTACAAATTAATTAACTGATCAATTAAGTAAGCGTAAATGTAATCAACAAAACTTTAAAAATCAACACAAAATGGTCTTAACTAAATAAGGCTAGGGTGTAATCAGTTTTTAATTTGTTTATACTAGCACTAAGTTGTTTACTGCATATGAATGATTTTCTACCTAAACTTTAGTAAACCATTAATCAGTACAAATTTACACAATTTTAAGTAGTAATCCTGATTAAATAATAGTAGGGTTCAACCATGATATAAAAATTATAGATGTTTCAAAAGTGGCACTCCTAATAGGGCATTGAGGAGGGGGGTTAAAACATTGAGTTCTAACATTTTTTTTAATAAACTTAACATTGGTTTTTGTATTTAAGCTAGAAGTATAAACTATAAGTCAATTTTTATAGAATTAGTTTGTTTTTGAGATATAGATGTTTTTGTAAAAAATTGTATGAACCACAATTTTTTCATTGTCAATTTTCTCGGATATTTATATATTCACTAAAAATCTATTCATTTTTTGAAGGAGCTAGAGAGCTCAAATTTCCAGGAAAAGCTTCTTTCATAGTTTAAAAGACTTTGAATGTAATGGTTTAAAAAAAAAAAAAATTTAAAAATTAAATAAGTCCTGCATTTAGTCAATTTAGATATTAGTCTTGGATTTTCTGTTAAAATTTAAAGAAGGTTGGTTAAAAAACTAAAGAGAAGATATATTTTAATGAAGTACTCTTTTTTCATGTTTTTGGTTTGCGACCTCCATTAGGAACCTATTAAGCTCACTGACTTTAAATTTTGTTAAACGTTAAAACTTTCTGGTAACTAAGTTGAAAAAAATTGCCGTAAATTGCTTGTAAAAAATAAGGTGGACCTTCCTATGGCCGTTAACAAATCTATTTCTCAACTGAAACTGGCTGGATTAGCAAGGAACCGGATAAGCAAGGAAGCACTGTATTAGTCATGTTGTTTGTAACAGAAACTTAAAAATTTTAAGTAAATGTTAAAAACTTTATTTTTTTAATAGATTTTCAAAGTTGTCCTTAAAATAAGCTCCCAGTTATATAAGGGTATAACAAAGTTCTCAACAACCTTACCTAATTCTTTGCTTGACCTAGCTTCCTGTAATTGCAGTCTTCTCTATGGTTTAATGAAAATGTACTAGTTATTGCACAGAGAAATGTTCCTAGTTTTTTAGTAAATTGAATCTTTTAAAAAATGTTGTTTTACTTCAATAAGTTTTAGTTGTTTGGATCTTTTATTAGCAAATATAATCGTTTACAGCTAATATTTTCAATGTTCAAAATGTATTCTCCTACCTTTAGTTTTGATTAGTTTTTACAAGTTATTATTAATAGAAATATTTCTATTGAATTTAAGACACTAAAGTTCTTTAAAATATTGACAAAAATAATTGATTTCAATGTTTCATTGTTTTTCTAGATTTTCTTATCAAAGTTATGAAAAACATGTGTAAACTAAATGAAAAATATTCAACTCCTTCTCAAAACTATACCAACAACCAATCAAGTAAAAGTTTGAAGTTTAAAAGCTTACCAATTTCAGAGAAAAATGTTGTTACTAGTAGCAGTAAAATTGGACAAACTAACAATTCAGATGTAAAGCATTATTATCAAACAATAGTTTTAGAGAAAAATAGCAACGCTTGTACTACTTCACCTATTTTTTCAAATATATATTCCACTATTAAAAAGAAAGAATCTTTGAAGTCTGTAAATCAAGAAGAAATAATAAGTGCAAAAAAATGTAACAAGTCTGACTCTACTTTTTTTTCTACAAATAATAAAAAAACTGAAGAAAGTTCAATATCAAGTTTTATAAAAGATAATTATTTAAACAGAACTGATCAAAAAAATAATAATGATGTACCTCTTGGAAACAATCAAAACAATATATTTACCTATAGCTCAATAAATAAATGTCAGAGCTGTAAAGAAGACATAGCTGTAAATTTAAAAGACCAAAACTTTTTATTGAATAAGAAAAGAAGTATCATTCAAAATAAGAAATCAAGAAATACGGAGCATTTAAATAGTCCTGAGTTTTTTTCTTATCATAATGGGAAAAATAAAAATGAAAACTGCTTGGAATATTGTCTTCAACAGAACAGTTGCTTTCAAACACAAAACAAAGTTCCATGTATCCTAAAATCAGAAAACAAAGTTGATTTAGATCATCAGTATACTAAAAAAAGGTCTTATGAAACTAAAACTAAAGAAGATATGAATAAAAGTAAGTAGCATTTTATCTTCCAAGTTGTGTTCAGACGTTGATATTCTTACTGTTTTTATTTGAATTTTGACTTGAAAAATATACAATTATTTAAAAAATAAGACAGTATAAGTAAGCCTGAAAATTTTAATTAGCACTTTAAATTATTATAGTTGGATAATTACATTGTACTTCAAATAATAAAAAAAACTGTTGTTTTTATAGAATTCAAAGTGTAAACTTAGTTTGATATGATTTTTAACTAAATTTATTATGCAGTTTAACCTAATAATCCCATGAAAAAGTTACTTGTAGCAGTTTCAGGTGTTAACAATTTTATTTATATTTTAAAATTTACGAATATAAGTAGAAAAATTGTCAATAGTTTTTGTAGAATTTATTTTTGCTGCCAGGCAGTTTGAACTGATTAAATTATTTTAAACTGTTTTTGTGGTATAGAAATTATAAGTATTTAAAGTTAAGTGGTGGGCCTTGATAAAATCTAAAAACAACACATTAAAAAAACAACGATTAGCAAAATATTAAAAGTTTAAAAATATACCTAAACCAAAAACTTATATTTATAAAACTAGAATTTGATAGTTTCAAAATGTTAGAACTAGGTAAACAAAGTTTTTTTCATGTTTCAAACGTAAAGCTGTTTTGCTGATCTAAGATAAACAATTTTTTTATAAAATTACCTACTTATTACTGGTTTTGAAGTGCTAATACTATAAAAAGGAATAAAGTTAATCAGAAATATATAGTCTGATATTTGCTTAGTAGTATAATGATCGACCTAACTATGCTAATAGTATAATTTACTATCCTTTTGTATACGTTTGATTGAATATTTTTTTTTTTAAATATTACTTAAATTCTGATTGTTTTATACAAATAATTCTAGTCTTAAATAGCTTAAATTGATAAGTTTTTTTTTCTTTAGTTAGATAAATAATGTCAAATTTAGTCTGAATGTTGATGGTGAAAATTTTAAAATAAATTAATGTAAATTGCTTGTAATATATGACTGTTATTATAAAACTACCTGACATAGCATTAAGTTTGTGTCACTAAAATGAGGTAAATGTATACTCAATCAACGTAGTAATTACTAAATAAGTTTTGTTTAATTTTCTAAATTAAAATTTCTTAATGATGATAAGTAATATGTTTGAATTTTTAAGTTTTATATGTCTCTGTAAAGCTAAAGTTAATAATTTCTGATCTTATGAGATTTGTGTTGAAAAAAATTACCACAATAGTTTTTAATGTTGATTTGACATTAGTGATTCCATAATCTAATATGATAAATTGTGATGTATTTTCGATTTTGTGATTAACTTAAACTGGTGATTAAGTAGGCAATTACTGATTACGATTACTTTTCAAAAGAATTTTTTGATAACTGTATTTGTCAAAGTTTTTTGAAATAAGGTTTACTCAGGTATTTATTGTTAAAAAGTTTAGATAAATATGACTTAATTCGTAAGTATTTTAGTTAGTTTGTATTAGATTAAATGTAAAGAAGATTTGATTTAAAATTTTCTCTATTCTGTATCTTATTGAATTTGAAAAAAATAAACTATGCTTTGTTATTCTGTATATTTAAATTTAAATATCTTAAATTGCCAATATTTATTAATACATTTAGAGTTAGACCAGGAAGTCAGTTATATCAGTGAATACGTTTTTGTAGTTAGTTTTATATAGCTTTTTATTTTAGGTATTTTTTACAGAAACTGTTTTAAACTTGATTAAAACTCAATTTGTATATTAAAAGTATCTAAGTTATACAAGTAAGCAAAAGCCTCTGCACATATTATCGAAAGTATAATGTTTTTTATTAGTTTGTCATGGACTATATCGCTTTTAATTTTTTTTTGAAAGTATTTAATAAAGCATTCTTAATCAAAATATACACTTAAAAAAGTTTAGTTTGCGCTTTTAGTAGTAGTGTAAAATGAAATATAAGACTGAATACTTAATTTAACGGTGTTTAAATTTTCTATTGTCTAGTTTTTAAATCTTTTGTTGCTAAACGTTTTATTTACATTTTGTTTTTGAAATACTTAGTTTGTTTTATGACTTTGATCAGACATTTAGACAAATCTGTGAAAGGTTAAATTAACCTGAGTTATACTTAACAAACTAACTTAGCTTTTTTCAAAGATATAATTGAAACTCGAACACTTTTTATCAGTTTTTGTTTAATAAAATTTAAAAGGATTTTAAAAACTTTAACATTTTATAATTTATTACGTACGATAATAATCAATCTCCTTTACTATTCTAGTTTACATACTCTGATTATTTTTCAAACTGAACATTTAAAATACAGTTTTGAATTAAACATATTTGTTATGTTTCAATTGAGTTATTAAAAGTTCCTTAAGCCTCAACATTACAAAAATTAGAAACAAGTCTTTTCTGTCTTTGAACTTTTAATCAATTTTTAGTGTAGCAGTAAATTAATCGAAAAAATAAACTTATTGACAAAATATGTATTAGAAAAAATTATATTTCTTGGCTATATCATTATATGAACTTTGTTAACAATTTAATGATAATGAAAAACTAGTTTAAATATTTTTTTAAAACGTTTGAAGCTACAAAGTTTTGCTTTTTTAAGATAAGTATTACCAAAGAGAAAACACTAAATTAAAAAAAAACAAGTTTTGATAAGTATCTTAACCAATTTATTCTTCAAAGTTTAATTAATAAGTATGCTAAAAACGAAAAATAATGTATTACAATAGATTTTAAAGAGAGGTTGAATTGTAATATCTTTTTGCTAAAGTATATTTCATAGACAAAATTAATAAAAATAGTAGTTACGTTATTACCTTGCTGATTTTTAAAGCGTTTCAAACTAAAGTATTTTGAAGTATCAAATTAATCGAGTTTAAGATTAAACCATTAAGAAAAGTTGCATATAAATGGTATGAAACTTAATAGCTTTATTGATTCAAAAATATTTAAAAAATACTGAGCTATCTGAATATGTTTTTTGAATAGCTAGTTAAAAAATATTTTAATACTACAGATTAAAAAAAAAGTTTAAAATAATTTATTTGGTAGAACAACGCTAGCACTACAATATGTGTTTTATGCATTTCGCGTAGAGTAAGAAATTTTTGAGTTTGAATTTTTTAAATTGTGAAACTGCTTACGATAGCTATAAATTCATATTTTTATTTTTTTTCGTTTTTAAATCACCTAGTCAAAATAATGTATAATTTAAATTTAGATGGTAAAATAGTTAAATATTGAATAAGTTTCTACATAAAATTTTAATTAAGCTTATACTTTGTTTTAAAGAGTAATAATCTTAGTTTAGAATTATGACTGTAAAAAAGTTACACAAGTGTTAATGAAAAAGATAAAAAATGTATGGCACAAGGAAGTGTTTAATCTCCAAAATTAAGAAATGCAGTGAGTGTTTTGTTTTGGCAGTTTTTATAGAGATTCTTTTTAAGCTTTTGTCTTATTTATGTTAAGTAGCAGGTATATACGAAGGCAGTCTTCCAATAATAGTTAGTTGTTAAAAGTTATTAAACATTTTCTTTTGCAGTTAATTTTTTCTTCACACATTGTGCTTTTATTTTAGTTAACTAGACGATGTGTAAGAGTTCGGAAAATTAAAGTCTTTTAAGTTTATGTAAGAAATTTGAAAACTTACACAAATTTTATGTTTATAATAAAGAAATAGACATTAAAAATAGTAAATATATAAAATTAATAGTTTATAAATGTTTTTTAGAATTTCAGTTTGTGATACATGTATTAAACTAAAATAAAGTGACTAAATTTTGACTCTTAAAGCTTATGGACTAGAAATAGATATGAAAATGTTTAAACCTAAAAAAAAGAAGCGTTTAGATTTATAATATTCTAAAATATATGATAATTTTAAAATCTCTGAAAGGTTTAACAAAACATATATTACAATTTCTAAATTAAACTTACCTTTTTTTTTATTTTTATTTTCAGAGAACCAAAATTTAATCAGTGATTCGAAAAACATGTTAAATGAACCCGCAAGTATGAAGCGATTTTTGAATTTAAAAAGATCAAAAGGTTAATTTAGTTTAATATCAATTTTTTCTGTATCATTTTATCTATATTTAAATGATCATTTTGTCTTATAATTTTATAGGTTTTAATAAGTATTTATATTAATTGAGACTACTTATTATAAAAGTTATCTAAATTTAAAACGAATAAGACTGCGAAATAGAAAAATCTTACTATTTAGTTATGTTTAAAGTAAATTTTACAAATATTGAATTATAAATAATATACAATAATATATAATAAATAATGTATCTAACTCAAGTCTATTTTTTACGTAACTGATATATAAAGTAAAATTTATTTATTTGAATTTATAAATATAAAATTATTGATCAAAAATAAAACATAAAAAGAAAAATATTAATAGTTTCTAACTAGTTTCACATCTTATCCAATATTTAAATAGCTTTTTAGATTCCAAAAAATTGATATGTAAAACTTCGATTAACAGGAACTATCTTAAGTTAATCTTGTACTGTACAAAGTAGCTAAATATAACCTGCAAATTGCTTAAAGTGTTTTTTACAGTTTCAAAGTTTTTGATAACATAGTTTTTTGTAATTATTTTCATCAAAATAATTCATAAAAAATTGAATTCTTAATATACATTTTTTTAAGTGTGGTGTACCACTCCATTACTTAAGGTTTTTTCGTGCACCAGGTCCTTCGACCTAAGTTTTTTTGTCGTTTAATAAACATTATACTTTAAAAAAAGTTTTGTCTAAGCTTTTATTGATTTTAACAACTTCTTATTGCAGTTTTACATCAGTATGGTAGAACCAATATAATTTTTTTTTCAAATAATCTTTTTTCTTATGCTTTTAATAGAACCTTTAGGACATTAAACTTGTGTTTTAAAAAATACTCAATAAATTTTAAAATGATATTTAATTTATTTTTTATTTCTTAAACACTATGTATTATTATTTTTTAAATTTGTGAAAACTGAAAGTTAATAGTATAGTATTTAGTAGGATTTTATAGTTGTTTAATAAAAAGGACTAATACGAAAATTGGTTAAAATAGTTCGTAGAACTTTAGAATGTTATTTTTAAGTTTTATAACTTAATTACATAGTGTTTTAAAAACTTATCGTGAACTTACATCCCATAATTTTTTATGAAGAATTATCAAAATAAGATAAAAATTACTATTTATGTTCAATTGTTAAAATTTTGTTTATACTGTTTATAGTTTACTAGTAGTTGTTGTATTTTCAAAACACCATACTATTACATAGTCTTTGATTTTTTCCATTCATAAAAAACAAATTTAGATAACCGAAAAAAAAAACATTAAAATACTGAAGAAAAAAGTTGCTGTAGTTCAACAACACCAATTTATTTACAAATATTTCACAGACGAAAACTGCCAACTGGTCTTCAAAAAAGCAAAAAGCAATTACCACGAAGTCGAAGATTCCAACTCGCTAGACGAGGATGACCAACCCAAACCAATGATTTCTTTTTCAATTACCGAAAAGCACCTCAAATGCAGCAAAGTGATGTTTGGGTCTGTGATCAAGTATTATTTTGGTAGGAAGCAGAACAAGATGACAATTCCATCTGAGGGCGGGTCATCTTTAGGTTGCTAAAAAGAATTAACTGAGTAAAAATACGTTAATATTAAAAACAATTTAAAAAAATCGCAATTTATGAAAACCTGTTATGTTTTTTAAGCTATGATAGCACAGCTCGACAGAGTTTTATAGAGATGGTAACGTAGAGATATGTTGTCAGTTTTAGTAAGTTAAGGCCATACGGGGTTCCACCTTGGTTTTACAAGTTGATGCTATTTTTTAGAGTTTAATCTATGAGATAATTTTATCGCTTAACGAAATTCAAAGTTACTCTCAAGATGTAGGCGATCGAAGTTAGTGACCACAATAGGTTCCAAATAGAAGGCGGAAACCAAAAACGCAAAATAATTATTTCACTAAAATCTACCTCTCCTTCATTTTCAACATATCTTCTTTAATTTTTAAGATAATTTAAGTAAGTTCACTACTAATATTTACATTGATTCAATGCAGGATTTTTTAAAGTTTAAAGAATAAAAAATTGTTAAAAAATCACTAATTTTTTTATTTTTGTTTTCTGAAGCTTTCATTTTTCAATATTTTAAATATCCCTACATTAAAAGTCTTTTAAACTGTAAAAACAATGATTCTTGAAAATTTGAGGTCTCTAGCTCGAAAAATGAAAGAGAAGATAGATTTTTAGTGAATTTTCAAACTTCCTAGAAAATTGACGATGAAAAATTGCAGTTTATACTTTTTTTTTGGAAACTTTTTACAATCACGTCTATATCTCAATAGTGATTGAAAATTTTGTATTCTTTAAAAACTGGCTTGTAGTTTATACTTTAAGCTTTCAAATACAAGCCAATATTAATTTTTGTAAAAAATGTAGGACTCCTTCTATGGACTATGTGCTTTTTAAAATGTTTCTTATTAGGTTAAAAAATTTTTTTTGTTAGGATCTTTTTGTAAAAAACATCCTTGATAATTAATTTTTTCAATATAATATATCTTAAACCTTTTTATTGTAATTTTGTTTTGCTATGAAAATAGAAAAAGTAATTTCTAAAGGTTATGAATATTTATTACTAATCAGAAATAACTACCTAAATTTATTTCGGTAAATTATGGTTTTAAAGAGCAAGTAATATGATTACTTTTTTATATGTCTACTACCTGTAACAGTTCATAGTTCATTTTGTATAAGAAATAGTCTGATACCTGAAATATTTTCGTTACATTTAAAAATTCAGAAAACTCACATCTTAAAAAAAATATTTTTTACGTTAAAATTAAGATATATCACAACTGGCATGTAAATTAAGAAAAAAAAGTATCATGTATTTATTTTGGTTATATTTGTTAACTTTAAGAATAATGAAGTATTTGTTAATAAATAAAAAATCAACAAACATAAGACTGCCAATTTTTGTGTATGTTTTATGTATTTTGTTTATACAGCTTGGTCAATAGTTATACAATAATTATTTAATTTTGATTTTTTTAATTTAGAGTTTTTGTAGTTTTCTGCACATATATTTCAATACTTTATCAAATTTAAATTGTACTTAGAAGTAGAATAATTTTTAAACAAATCCCTGAAAAGATAATTGAGCAAAATTTTAACTAAAATGTAAGTCAAGTATAAAAAAACACTATTTCAGGGATGGAACGAAAACATTTCAACAAAAAGCAAATGACTGTTGATGCTCACCAGCGAAAAACATTAAAGTTCAGAAGCAAATCGCTGTCTCGCGCCAGCAGATTAAAAAACTTTGGGTCTAAAATTAAGCAGGTATTTTTTGTCGCTGATTTAGTTGGTGTCGCTAAGTATAGAACGTCAAAATTAGTTTTTTATTTAATGTCCAAGAGCTATTAAAAAAACTTGTTTTAAATTTAGTTTAAAATATTAGTTTTAAGCTTATTAAATAACTAACTGTTTTAAAATCAAGTAGTGTATATTAGACATTTTGTTATTAAAGTAGAATTGAACTAGTAAAGTATAAACTCAAAAGTAAGTAGTAACGTAAGTCATGGTTGCCGAAAAACCTGGAATCTTTTAAACATTTATATATTTATAAAAACACTTTTATATTGAGCTTAATTTTATACTAAAAATGTACTTAAAATTTGTAAAAAAACTTATACTTTCAAAAATCTGAAATAAATTTAAAAAGGATTGAAAAAAAAGTTTAAAAACTTTCGGCAACCATGGTAAATTTATACAGACAGTAATCTCACTATAATATTTCAACTTGTTTTTTTATTGTTGTATTTCGTTTATCGCTTTCTAAATAGTTTTGTCACGCCAGCTGAGGAGAGAGAAGCCGGACATGAACAACTACAAGTACGTGCAGATAGCCATGAAGAAGTATCCCGATCTCATCCCCTCGTTCTCCTCATCTTCCGATTCCGAAGACGATCGCTCGAGCGAAAACTTGCAAAAGTACGGAGAGTGCCACCGTTTAAACACGATCGCGCCCAAAAAGCGACGGCTAATTCTAAGGTGAGTTGATTTTGCTGAGTTATTTCGTAACGCTTTGCAAAAAAATTACTGTATGTTGGATTTTATTGTGGTATTTTAATAGTTTTGTTTTTCCGGTTTTAAATATTTTGTAATAAAAGTGACCTTTTTTTACAATATTTTTTTGGTTAAAAATAATTTTTTATAACAGTTATTTTTTACAGATTAAAGTATAATTCACAGTGTTAAAAGTACAACAAAAATACTTATTACAAGTTTAAACCGTTTTTTAAACTAGTGCTTATGGTTTTACTATATCAATAATGTTATAATTTTAAATAAAGTAACCAAGTACTCGTGTGTTCTGCAGATTATCCGGTGTGTGTAAGATAGATTCTAATGAGAAGCTGAAGAACCAGTGTTTGCGGGAATCGCGGGAGAAGTGCGGTTGCGATTGCAACGGAATTTGTTATCCTGAAACCTGTTCCTGCTACCAAATGGGCATCCCCTGTCAGGTTAAAACGCTGTTTGTTAAAATTTAGCTTTTAAGGTTTTTTTTTTACTAAAATTTGAAAGTTGAGTAGTTTTTATTTTATTTTAATTATTATCTTATTTAAGACGTTGTTAGAAAAGAAAAAATAGTTGATTAGCCATAGATTTTTTTGTATTTTTTTATAGACACATTTTAAATTTTACGCAAGCTTGAAAAACACTTTAAATTTAATAATTTGTTTCTATTCGAATATTTATTTGTCAATATGAAACTGAAAATTATGACCACTTGAGAAAAATTGTATATGCGAAAGATAAGCATGTTTACATCAGATAAATTACAGGCAAATTGTACACAGGTCGACCGAGACACTTTTCCCTGCGGTTGTGCCAACCACGGGTGCCACAACTCCGTGGGGAAGGTTCAGTTTGACACTCATCGCGTCAAAACGCACTACGACCAAGTTCTCCACCGTAAAAATGACACTAAAGGTACGTTTGCTGGCTCGCGTAAAAACAACGATTTTTTGTTGTTTTGTTCTGATTTGTTTTTTTGACTTTTTGAATAATGAATATATTTTTGAGTGCAGTTAGATAATCATTAGAAATGACACAAAAGGTGCGTTTGTCATCTTGCATGAAAACAACGAGTTTTTGTTGTTTTGTTATAAGTTGTACTCGTAATTTGTTATTAAATAAAGTTTTGTTTAGGATGTAGTTAAATAATCAGTACAGAATTTTAGTTTTATGGTAATCCTTTTGACATTTTGAATTAAACTAATTATCGATACATGTGATATCCTCTTTATCAACGACTTCGTTCAATTCAGTAGGCAGTTAAATAGTTTTTAAGAATAAGACAATAGTTTAAAGATGAAAACCTTATTTTTGTACTTAGGTAGTCTGTTTACTTAAAATAACAGTTGTTATAGAAATGAAAAAAGTTAAAATTAAGTATTTTATAACTATATCTTAACTCTTTTAGTCTATGTAATGTGTTGAAAATAATTTTCAAATTATGATGTTTATACTACAGTCTACTTTTTAGCTATGTAAAGTTGTTATAATCTACCTAAAATTATAACTACTAAAAATTGTATTAAATAAGCAGTAGAGGTACTTCTGGTTATTCACAACTTCAAGATTAGTTAAACGTTTAACAACATTTAAAACAAATAAACTTAAGACAAGAGTACTTAGATTACTGATTTACAGTTATATAATTTTAGCTATTTTATAATCAAATTAAGCTACTTTACATGCAATCTAATGTACTCTCGTCTTAGCTCAAGTTGCTTTGAATGCTTAAGCGGTGATAAAGTTATAAATTATAAATAAATATTTGTATTAACACATATGTTTTTACATTTTATAATGAAGAAAATATCAATAAAAATAAACAAACTAGATAGACTTGCTTTAAAAAGTGACTCATTATTATGACTGTCAAATTTAAAGTGACGTTTTTCTATGCTATGTCAAATTTAAAGTGACGTTTTTCTATGCTATGTAGTGTTGACGTATAAAGTTAAATAAATAAGTGTACTAGAAGCATTTTACTATAACAACTGTTTTTTAACTATTTTACATAACAAATATGCTATTTAAAAAAATGTGATGTATCCTGTTACTTAGTTTATTAAATTTTACTTAATTAAGATTTATTTTTCTTTGCAGTTAATCAAATACTTTTTCGTATGTACATTGAAAGCTAGGGCAATAGTTTGACTTAAAATAAACTTCAACTAAATTTGTTGAAACATACGTCAGCTTATTTATGGAATTTAAGCTATACTAACTAGAACTGACTAATGTATTTTTTTTGTGTCATCAGAAAAAAAATTATCGTCTAAAAAATACCGTTTTGATAGTTGTAAAATTATGGTTTAGCAAATAGTACTTTTTCATAATATTTTGTATATAAAATTGAAAAAAGAAATTAAAAAAAAAAAAACAGTAAAAACTTATGAAAGCCCAAAAACGTCATTTAACAGAAAAAAAAGAAAAAGAGTAATATGTATGTGTTATAAAAATAAGTATTTTTGCTCTTTTTTTTAATTATCATTGTTTTTGATTGTTTTATTGCATTTGCTTGGAATTTAAAGCAAATTATAGTAAATATGTTGTAATAACTTCATATTTATTTATAAATTTTATTCCATTCAAGACTAATTTCAAGTGAATAAAAAATGGTGTAATCTAGGAAGTTATGTTAGTTGACTAAAAGAAAAAAAAAGCAAATTATTTAAAAATTAAAATTATTTAAAAAAATTTAAAGCAAATTATAGTAAATATATTGTAATAACTTCATATTTATTTATAAATTATATTCCATTCAAGACTAATTTCAAGTGAATTAAAAATGGTGTAATCTAGGAAGTTATGTTAGTTGACTAAAAGAAAAAAAAAGCTTTATAACTTTTCAAGTATTATGTTTTTAATGTAATATGCAATATATTAGACATTTTGTTTATATTTTTTGATTTTATTCATCGATATCAACTTGTTGTAAAGTAACAATAGAAAGAGAAATCATGCATAATGAAACCATTATGGTTTATATTTAGATGATGTGTTGTTTCTAAAAATCTTGTTATTTTACTGGTGCAAGCAAGGGGTGAGAGTACAAATAAATAAATAATAAAGTTTTCCATATTTTTTTAAAACACTTTAATTTAAAGGGTTAAGCCGGTTGTTTAGTACAGTTTTTATTATAAAATGACCACAATAACGGTTCTACCGCTCAGTGTGACTGACTAGTTATAACTAACTATGAAGAAATTGCCCACTACATATGAATAAATCACTCGGTATGTTGTATCAGCAGTGAAAACACATACGTAGTAAGCAGTTGCTTTTGCAAAACATTATTTGTAAAGCACGTTAAAAACAAAAAATACTGTGTAATTTTCTAAAATGTTAAGTTCGAGTAGAAATTTAAATTCAGTCCAATAGTTATCTTTTGGTTAATTTTTTAAAGTTACGTCATTGTTTTAATATCAATTGACAAAAACAATCAAAAAAATATTAATAATACAGTCTGCAGTAATTATCTACATATAACTTAGGCTTTTTGTAAAAATATTTTTTTTATATTTTGAATAATTACTACTGGTTAGTAGTGATCATTAGATAAATGCTTATTTTACGTTTTATAATTTAATTATTTTTTTTGTTGTACTTTAATTTTTTATATGATTTTTACTATGTTAATTTTTTGTAAGTTGTAATTTTATAAGTTTGAAGTAAGTCTGTTAGTTCATAAAATAGTTTTTTAAAAGTTGTTTTTATTTGTTTAATTTTATAATGTTTGTGTGGTTATGTAACTATTTGTTAGTTTATGAACTTTTACTTATTTATCTACCATTTCAAACGCTTAATTGCTATCTAGAATGTAAATAAGTATGATTATCAATTTTCGAATGAAATTTTTCTTAATTGTTATAATTTTTTATAAATAAATTAGTTAACCAATTTTTTCATAAAACAATGAGACTTATTGAGATTCTCAGTTATTTCCCACTTGTATAAAACTTTAGCTTTACATTAGATATTGGTTGTGCATTAATTTTTATGCTTCAAAAATGAAAAAAAAGTATCGAGCAAGTTTGAAGGAGAATATACTTTTTTAATTTCTTTAGTGATTCTTTTAATGACATCTGCTCTAATGTACAAACGACAAAGTGTTTTCAAGATTCAATAATTTTTAATTTCCTTAAGTAGTCTACCCCACTGTCAGTACCTCAACCCTTTTAAAATAGTTTAAACGTTTTATAACTAAAAAAACAAACTTAAGGATTATAAACTACCTTTGTCATTGAACTGCTTTTTTTTTTTAAATATAGCATCAATAAACAATTGCTTTCGCAGATGAATACGAGATCGAGTTGCCAGAGAGCGCTCACTACACTCCTTACGTCACGATGTGTGACGTCACATCGCCACCAGCCTCCTTCGACGACAAAAACGTGCCTTCAACTGTCGTTACCTGCACGAACGGCAGACCCCGCAGAAAAAGGATCATCAAGTTTTCCCAATCGCCTGGTGAGTTGGCTGTTGTGTTCTTAAAATTTGTTTTTGTCAGGATTTTAGACTAGTTTGGGCTGTTATGAAGTCTTTAAAACTTTTAGTTCGATTTTGCTTTTAAATCACATGACATTGTTCATCGTTTTCGTAGAACTAAAATTTAACGCAAGTGCTCAGAAGCATAGCATGGTGCCTGCCCGGGGGTAACTGCATTCATTCGTTTGTAGCAATGTAACAATGATAATGTTACTGAGTACGTGACAATAAACGTAAAGTAGCAGATTGAAGCATGATTATTTTTTAAAATTAAAATAAAAAGTTAACTTAAGTCATGTTATTTAACTAGTTTTGAAATTTAGATTATAGTATAGAATATTTTCAGTTAAAAATAAAAATAATATTGCTGAAAGCCTTTTTAAACGGTTCATTTGATTAAAGTATTATAAATTTTAATATTTTTTGTTATCTCTTTTTATTTAGAGATTTTATATTAAGCTGTATAAATTTTTATTACAATCCAAAATAGTTGCAAATGACCATCCAGTGAGCTTTTTTTTTTTTTGTTTATTTTGCATACTTCTTATTTTTCGATTTAATAGCCTGTTAAAAACATGATTAGTGATTTGATTATATGAATCTAAAAAGTTTGAAGTAACAATTTCGCAAAGTTGAGTTTACATCATTAGATTATAAATTATTTATCTGGGTTAAAAAAATTTGAAAAAAAATATAATGTTTATAAATATTCTATAACTAATTATTTGTGTTCTCATTTTTTCTATTGTTTAAAGTTTATACTTTTATTGTAATTACTTATTTTTTACAACTTTGAAAAGAAAAAAATTAAACTAAAACAGTTTGTTATGCAATTCCTTTTAAAAATATTACTGGCATTCAAAATCTCTTCGTATGGTGTTTTTGGTATTCAAGATATTTATATATGCGACTTATGTATGCATTTATTCCATAAGCTGTAGTTATAAAACATTTGCTAGTTGTACGCATGCTTTTTCGAACATAACTGTTTTATGAACTCCTAACAATTTTACTTTATTTTAATAGTTTAGAGTACTTGCCGAAATTCTTTGATCAAATAATCACGCATATTTCGCTAATTAATCTATATAAAAATACCGCAAAATTGTTAAAAGTTGTTAGTCGGAGAGCCGGAGAAAATTTTTTAGTATGCTGAATTTCATTGCCCGGGCGAAAAACCCGTGATTAACTTTAGTAACTTATATACAAAAGTTTTTTTTAAATTATAACATAAAGTGGGCTGAAATCTCCAGAGGTACTTTGACATTCTAATAATCATTTGCGTGTTGGCTTGTTCGCTATAGTTAACACGCAACTGTTAAACGTATATGCTAAACGTTCGTATTTTTTCAAGCAACAAAAAGCGCATCTATGTATTTTACTAAGCACTCGTTTCACATGATATCGTCACGAAAGCTTTTTATTTTTGTGCTGAGCGGCGATTGTTCTACCTGAAAGACGACTCGTTGGCGCCTCAAGCGTTACTAATTTTTTCATCCCATAACTTTGTTGAGAATTTTGTTATTTTGAACTTAAAGTACTGTTTGTACTGATTTGTTTTAAAAAAATGACTTGATTATTGAATTAAGTTTTGTTTAGATCCTTAAAATCTTTTCTTAATGTTATAGTAAATTTAAAAAATTAAATAGTTAGTATTTTTTCATGCTTTAAAATCAATTAAATTATTTTTATATTATCTTTTAGCTAAGTTTACTTAATTATATATTATTTTTAATTCTATCTTTGTTATTTAGTATCTTTAAAAGTTATTTAAATATACTAGCAAATATGACTATAAATGTGTTTTTAAAGTTCAGCAATTAAAATATAGAGTCGAAAAAAGTTAATAGTTTGAATATACCTATCAAGTTTTGCTATACAGCTTACTTTACGCTTGTTGCTTTAGAAATATAAAATTTAATACTTAAAATACTCATGTACTTTAATTCTAATCTGATTATTTAAATTTAAACAGTGTCAGAAGATTGTGATTCTGATGCAGAAGGCAAAGCAGCGTGAATGTAATTTATACACATGACCCTTGTTAATGTGCAACATGTTATTTTCATATACACTTAAATATCCAAGTGACGAAACACAAGCACTTAGTATTACTTTTATTTTTTAAACTTTTTAGTTTTTTCAAAAATATCAATTAAAATCAATTTTTTTTTTTCCAAACATTTTTTTCTGTATCTTAAGGCTATTTAAGTTTTTAACGTCATTAATTTTCAAGTTGTTTTTTCTGTAAGAGTGTGACTGATAATTTTGTTGTTTCTATTGCATTTTGTTTAAACACTTTTTTTTTCAAACATACTTCGAGCATGTCTTTAGTTTTTTTATGATATAGATTTTGTCTTTTCAATGTGTTTGTATATGAAGCGATATGAATAAAATAATCAACTGCATAAGTTTTGATTTGTTTAACCACGATTAAGTAAAAGTGAGAAGTTTTGAACTTTTATAAAAATATCCATTAGTTTAATGATAAACAATAAAATCAAAACAGCGTATGCCAACTGTAAATAAGCAATGCAACTGTCGAAGTTTAAAAATTGAAATTAAAAAAAAAAAAGAATAATTACATTTATAAAATAAACTTATACTTTTGTCAAATTTGGCAACAAAATTGTAGTAAGTTTTATAAAATTTCATTTGTTTATTTAAAACACTTAAAAATTATAATTGACAAGCGAATAAATAAAATTGCAGTTTAGTGTTTTTCGACTTTTATTTTTTATTTATTGTTTGAATTATGTTATTGCAAAAGAAAATAGAAGTTTTTTTTAAAGTTTATTATACTTTAAAACAAACTGTTTATTGACGTATTAGGTAAGTTGAAATTTTTATACATAAATTAAATATTAAGGATTTTGTTCGTAACAATAACATTATTAATTGTAATAATAAAATATTAACAATAAAGTAGTAAAATATTAACAATGAAATAGTAAAAATATTAATAACAAATAGTCTGTTTGCTAAGTTTGATTTTATTTACCATTTGCTTAGAATTAGTTAAATATTTTATTTGATGAAAGCATATGTTATTTTAAAGCTTTTTAACAATACAAGTACTTGAAAAATAAATACTTAAAAAAAAACTGAAAAAACTGTTTTTTATATTTAAATAGTTTTTTATTAGAAATGAGAATCAATAATGCTTTTAGTTAACACGTAAACAGTTATGTAACTACAGAAAACTTAAAATAGCTGATAATAATAAGTTTTTAATTAAATGAAAAAAGCTTTGCCGTGAGCAAAAGAAATAAACAACAAAATAAATATCTGAAAAACATTTACTTGTGTAATTTTTGTTTCTTATGTTCATTAGTAACTTAAAACAAGTTAAAAGTAATCTTAAATACCAACTTATAGTAGATAAAAACTTGCTAAAGGCGATTATTAAATATCTTATTTTTGTCGTGCATTGTTTAAAAAGCAAACTATTTGTAAAACACAGTAATATACACTATAAATTTCTCTGTACACTTTAAATTTCTTCTTGTTCACACATAAGTTTGTAAGCTCTATAAGGATTTGAATAAAATCTTAGTAATCACGGTACAGTAGACACATCTTATAAGTTATACTGCAACGGTTTAGAAGCGATTATTTTTTAACTTGCAATAAAATAAGTTTCATACTAGCTTAAAGTTTGTAGAATTAATTACTACTTAATCATGTAAGTTTGAGAAAATGAATTTTTAGTATTTTTGATAACTGAACAAATTCTATTTTACTTAACTACTTTTTTCTAATATTAGTAATAACTTAAAGTTTATAAAATATGTAATTTAGTCTTAATTAATAGTCTTTGTTTTTCATTTCGAAACGAAGGTTAAGAAGTTTTTTGCTTAAAATGAAAATAAAATGTAGGTTGAGTCACCTAAACCATGTAAGCGATCATGTAGAAGGAAAACAAATTAAAAAGAAAATTAACTGACTTAAAATTATTAATTCTATTACAAATAGAACTACTAACTAGCTTTTAAAACTAGACAAAATTTATCAACAAAAAGTCTATCTTGTTGAAAGATGTGTTTGCGGCCTGCATAACATAGAGAAATTATACTATAAAAATTAAAGATACTCTTTATAAGGATAATTAAATGAAATTAACATTTAATATACACACACTACAATGTACTCAAAATAAAGAATACGTTTTAAAGTATATGTTAGAAAAAAATGTTTTTACACAGAAAACCAAAACTTTCTAGCTACAAATAGGTCGCGGGCAAAATACTTATGTTGGCGTGCCGGATCTGGCCTGCAGTTTACCCACTCTCATTTAAAAATCATCGTAACATTAAAAAAAAAAAATTCGAATAAAACAAACTAAATTATTATGTTTCAATTGTTTATACAAACAATAATGTACTTTATTTTCAATTTTATTTTTTAAATATTTTTGTATTACTTCATTAAAATCGATTACATTTCAATTTTAAAAAGTATATAAAATTACAGCTTTAAAACACTGAAAATAAACTTTTGAATTAAAATTAAATTTTTAAAGTTGCTTTAAACATTGAAGTCTTTGTAACTAATTGTCTAAGAACTTTCAAAAGTATTTTCAGATAGCGACAGGTTTATTTGGTTTCAATTCTAGGATGCTTAACATACGGCGCGCCACTCAGATCCAGTTTTATTATTTTTTGTTGATTTTGTT
Source organism: Thalia democratica (assembly GCF_965202585.1). Lineage (NCBI taxonomy): Eukaryota > Metazoa > Chordata > Thaliacea > Salpida > Salpidae > Thalia > Thalia democratica. The sequence continues at coordinate 18,755,723 of NC_139173.1, read as the reverse complement.
TTTATAGGTTCTATAGTCGTATGATGTAAAATAACAAACAGTCTAAAAAATAATACTCTAATAAAATTTACACCACGATACAACTTTAACTCTGATTAAACTGTGGGGTTAATTTAATTATTATTTTGTTTTCTTTTCCATATGAATTTACAAAAGTGAGGTAGCCCGCAAAATTATGTTTCTAATAAAATAGTACGTTATATGCAAAAGGCTATTTCATTGGACCAACCTACTAGAAAAAATTACCCTTCCTATACTTCTGAATTAAAGCAAAGAAAATGTATATTGTTACAGACTTGTTTAAACTTCAAAAATAGAAATATTAATAATTTTTCTAGAATGATTAAAATATTTAAATAAAAAAAAAGCTTGATGTAAAAGTAGAAACAGTTTTTCTCAGTAGAAACAGTTATTATTATACTATTTTTCAAATATATTTAAAGCAGTTAACTTAGTGGGAACGTTTTTGGCTATCTCTGATATTTTTTCCCGCAATCATAACGAACCTTGTTTTTAACTGCAAGACCATCCAACGTTCATGTGAAATTCAGCGACCAGGTTTAGTCCTCATCAGGAACACGTATACACAATGAGGACGAAACTTGTTTACAGAATGTCCAATGGATCGTTATTGATAGACTTGCAGATCGGGACATGTTCAAAATTCCCACCGATTAAAATCCATCCAGTCAAATTCGAGAACCGCTTACCGATCGAGTGATAGTGAAAAAAAAAATAAAACGCAAAAATGTTTAAAATAAACTAATAAAGAAAATGTTTAAAAAAATCGGGTGGATTTTAATAGTATACCTGCAGTTCAGTTTAATGCTATAGTTTAAAACAGTTTACTTTTTAAACGAAAAACTAGTCCCAGTAAATCACAGTTTAAAGTGATACGCTTATTTATAAAATATACTAACTGTATATTTAATCTAAAAATTCTCTGACTTATATTCAATTTAAATGTTGATTAATCATTAAAATCATAACGCTTACGATATTCAAAACTTGATACAACTTTGAGAGAAAAAAAACTTCAACTCATGTATGTCATTTATTATTTTATTGATCTTATAAGTTGTCAAAATTTGATTGTAATTGCACACTCTTATTTAAACTCATTTTACAATCCTAATTAGTAACTTTTACACAACTGCTTTAAAAAGCTTAATTATTATTGGTATTTATCAGAATTAGTTTCATGGGTAAACATAATATACAATAAAGTAATACATCAAACTTATTATTATCAAAAGCTTCTAAAGTTGACGAAACTAGATTGTTAAGTTAAATAAAAAAAATTAGAATTAGGTTTTAGTTATAAGTCATTAGAAAAGAAAATCGTTAACAGTTATTTAAGAAAATAAAATGGCTTCAGGAACGAAGTTAAATCGTGTCTATTTTTTTATTTATTTTAAAATTATCAGATAAATATGCCGAGAAGTAGTTATGGACTGTAGTAATTACATTTCAACCTTTCATTTATTAAACCAGTACATTTCATGATGTTTATTATGGCCTTTAGTAAAAAAAAAGTTTGACTGAAGATAAACGACTAGTTGCTTTAAAAAAATTTAGATTTTTTTATCTTGCGTTTAATATCTTTGTAAATAAATAATACCGTGTTTGAAAGATATAAGAAATTTTAAAGTTTTATTTACATTCTCTAATACCAGTTTTTTTATTGAAGTAGAAATACTTTATAAAAATCTATAAAAGCAAGTTTTTGATTTACCTACAGTTTAAAAACTCTATAACATATTATAGTAATAAGAAAACTTACTAAGCTATAAAATAATTATAAAAATTCAAGTGTTTACGAAATTAAAAGAACAAATTTATATACAAAATTTTATAAGAAAACTCAATTCACGAACCTAAAAAACTAAATCATTTAAAAACTAAACAAAACTTAGAAAATATTTATTGAATAAAAATATTCTACAATATAGAAAAGTAAAAAGCTACTTGACATTTATTATTTGATGCAAGTTACAGTAGAAAAAAAATGACAGTTAAAAAACCTAAGAATTTTAAAAAGGAATATGAAACTAAGATTGCACAAAAAAAAGACTTCAATGTGCAATACACAGATGGCAAGACAAAACATTACAGCTGTCTAGTTTAATACAAAAAACATATATGCATTTAAAAATGTTAAATTTAATTTAAAAAATGTGGTCGACTTTCAAATAAGAGTTTAATAATTTAATAAATAATTGTAATTAATTGAAACTACTATAAAATTTGAACAGTAATGATTTGAATATCACTTGAATTGAAAAATTAATCTTACTAACTAGAAACAGACATTGAAAAATCTCTACAAATAACATCTTAACGTTTTTTTTTTCACTAAAAGTTGGGCCGTTTTTCTTTGTACGCCAACAAAATGTCTTTCAAACACTCCATGCTTTGCGGGGAGGGCGAGTACGCGACTATGCCACCGATGTTGGCCCACGTGGGCAGGTTGCTGACGTTGGGAACCGCGTTTTTCAAGCTGTTCTCGTGGCACATCTGGAGAAGGTCGTCCGTGCTCACATCCCCACACTCCACTGTTGAGTTAAAAAAAACTTTGAATGAAAAATGTTTCCCTCAACAAAAATCAAATAATAAATAAACACTTTCCATGTTAAATTATGATCGCCAGTCATCAAATAGGTGAGTTTTTAACTGTTTCTATCAGGGTTATCCAAACTGTTTTTTCAAAAGGCCCCCTTTAAAAAAACTTAAAAAAGCTATGGTCCCCTCCAAGAAGATTACTCAAAAAACTACCATTAAAAACACCTAAGACCTTTTTTATTTTTCTCTTCATCTACAACTCCGGAATATCTAGTGTAAGTTTTAAAACTACCATAAAACCACCTAAGGACTTTTTTTGCATTTCATCATTAACTCTAAAATATCTAATGTAACTTTCAAATTATGACCTCATGGCCCCCTGTGGCTCCTTTACTGCTCATGACATCTCTTTGGCCCCTTTGCTGCTCATGGCCCCCAGTGGGACCACTTGGCCCACTTTGAAAAGTCCTGGTTTTTACTAACTGACAAAAATGATATTAGAGATATTAAAATTAAATCTTATAAGTCTGATTTTTATCTTTAGGATAGAATTTAATAAAAAAAAAGTTTTAAAATATAAAATCTTATTAAACAGAACTTTTTTTTACAAAAAAGATATATTTCTTAATAAAACATTTCGCAGCTACATTCTTTTAGAAAAACATCTTTATTCTTTTAAATTTATGTAGTTTATATAACAAAAAAAATCACAATCAATTCTAAACTTGTTTGCTTATTATACTTTTCACACACCAACAGGTTAAGGCAGTTATTTAATTCTATAAACAACAATTTTAATATTATACTCAGTTTTATTAGGCTTATTTTGAAAAGCATTGCTTAACTTAAATTTATTTCTCAAGTTTACAGCTAAGGTAAAGTTTATCTTTAAAATAAAAAGAGTTTTAAACAAAAAACCTAAAAGGGCTTTAGTAAGAAAATCAAAAGTAATAAGTTAAGAGGTCATGACAATCAATTAAATTTTTGATTACAAATTACTTAAGTTTTTAGAACTTCATGCTTAGTGAAAAAATACGTTACCATACATTTATACTGAATAGTTACAAAGGTAATTAAAAAAATAATTTATAAAATACGGATAAAAGAAAGTTACTATATTCAATTTACAAAACTCAAAAACAGTATTGCACATTAAACTGTATAAAAGTTAGCAGCAGTGCGTTGAAAATTTGAATTTAAAATACTTTCAATTTCCTTCATTTTATAACAAATACTACTTTTAGTTTTTTTAGTTCCTAAGAAACATTTACAGCAAAACAGTGGTAAAAACAAAATAACGGTGCTGTTATTTATCTTTCATTTAAATCACAAAAATATTCTTCAATGCGCAGTGAATGCATATACGAATACTTCAGTGATCGAGTCCTCACACAAAAACTACATTTAATAATGACAAAAGCATGTTTAACATACCGAACTGTCTGAGCAGTGATGCGAACTGGCAAATTCCGCCGCCGATGCTCATCAGTATGGACTGAACTGCGCATGTGTCCCATTTGTAACATGAATCTGACGTGGACACGTACAAATCGACCAGCCCTTTGTAAACGCATGACGCCTGCGCAAATACTAACTTTCAATTAAAAATAAAAACTGTAAAGTAAAAGAAGCTGTATTTTTAAAAATAATTGCACTATACTCCAAAATAAAACTAATGGTTGTCGGAGAAAGAACAAAATGGTTCGTAAAATGTACAATTTAAACTACACACTATTTATTATCAATTTTGCTCAAGTCTCATTTTTGTCAATTATTGACTAAAACTATTTATTTAACTTTTTTTAAATTGTTTTAATTAATAAAACAAGTGTACCAGTTTTTTTGAGTTAGAAATAGATAAAAAACTTAAAAAAACATTATTAAAAGAATTAAATAAAAAAAAACCTAGTAAAAAAAAGCATTAAAGTAAGTAGTATAGTAAGTCTGACAATTATTTTACGGGAAAAAAATTTATAACAAAAAAATTATAATTTAAAAAACAAGCATATAAATTTTAAGGAAGTTTAATTGGAGTAAACCTTTTGTTCAGGAACAATGACTGTGGCTTACACGAAAAATAAATTTACCCTAGTAAAACCAACAAACACCAAATTTTCACTGAAATGAAACGGTTTATATGAGGTAATAAACACAAATAAGGTTTGATCAAACTTGAAATTTAGTTCTCATGTTAAAAACTGTCACCCTTGGTCTAGTCTAGTCAGTAAGGACGGATTTAAATATTAACCGGTAAAATAAACTTGTACCTTAATTAGTAATTGATTCCAAACATTTGAATCAAATATGACAAAAAAAATTAAAAAATTAATATCTACATAGAAAAACAAAGACAGCTTAAGCAAAACAATCAATGATAGTTTACTGATGTAATGGAAACCATGTATAATATTGATGTCTGCACAAGTAAGTAACAATTAAACTAAATTTAATGAAGTTTTGTTTGAAAAAAATTGAGGAACGAGTATTTTTAGACAACTGAAGTATCTATTTTTTATATTTCAGGATAATATAAACTTAAAAAAAATAGATAAAAATCTCCTTAAAGCTAATTAAGTCGAGAACTTTGAATTGTTTGATTTAAAACTAATTATAATACTATTACAACTGAAGTATGACTAACTACATGAATCATAATGTTATTTAAGTATATTTATGATCGTAAAAAGAAAAGTTAAACTATTTAAGTAAAACCACAGAATATTTTCGAAATGCAGCTATTGACCTTTTTGTTAAATTGTAAAAGGAAGTATGTGTATTTTTATTTCAACAATGCACTATATTTGGTGTATTGACTTAAATAATACAGAACAATTATTAAAGTTAGGAGAACTTATTTGCGAAGTGTAGTTTCATATTCTTACTGTTAACAATGACTTTGAGGTGATTTAAATTTTGAACGGTAAATGTATAAATCTAAACATTGAAGTATAAAGCTTTATTTCTCACTTGTTTTAGCTAAAAACATAAACAGTACGCAATTAAGTACAAATAATAATTTAATTTAGGTCAATTATTTAATAACAAAAGTCTACTTTGTAGCCACAAGCTCCAGCAATCAGAGTGCTGAAATTGCTGCATGTCGAAGTGATGTGAATGAGTTCTTCATCGTTGCTACTCATAACCACCAATTTGTTAGTAGTCCCACCAACGAAACGCTCAGATAATGTTTTCTGCGAAAAGTGTTACATTGTAGAGACGTTATTGAAATTTTTTAAAAAGAATGGAAAAAAATTGAGGTCATATGACCTACATGTAAATTTATTGTTTTCTTTTTACGCAGAATGTAGTTGTAGTTTGCTTATGTTTACTAATAACACGCATTAAATTATGTAATGTCACGTGGAACTTTGATAATTTATAGTGAAATTTGTCATATTTGAATTTGCTTATGTTGCAAAAATAAGTAAATTCTTTAGTATATATAAACATACATAAAAACTTGAGTATAGAGATATTTTCCATAATATATTATAACTACTTAAATAATATACTACATAATATAGATAAACAACACTTTCTTTTAAAACAAGTCATCCAAGTAAAAAAAACAATCAACATTTTTATTAAATCTAGTTTTATAAAACATAAAATTTTGTAGAAAACAATGCATAGCGTTTATAATATCTATGATAATATAAAAAGCAATGCCATAGGCGTAAACTGAATCTTTTCAGATAGAACTACTTATCTATTAGTCTAAGTTAAAAACTTTATAACAATTGTTGAATACAGACAGTTTCACTAGCTCTTGTTTTACCAACAAGGTTTTCAACTTTAAATTGAAAAAAAATCCTTTTTAAAAATATATTTTGCAACTTTTCTAATACAAACTAAAAACTTTCTTTGAAAGTGTTTTTAATGAAACATTGCTTAAGTCTACAGGTATATATACAAATAAGGTATATATAATTTTACTTACAGAGATTGCAAAAAAAGCTGATACTATTGTTACTAAAAAAACTTTTTACACTTAAGTTTTATGTACACTTTTAGATTGTAGTATTGTGTATTAAAAAATAATTCTTCTAAAAAAATAATAACTTACTTTGAACAAATCTTCAACATTGTTAAATTCTGCCCCAGGGACTGAACACGACCAATAACATTTTGAATTCCATAAACTATTTCAATGTATTTGTAAATTATTAGTTTAGAATGTATTCACAGAAAACAAACAATTTATTCAAAGTTTAATTATTATACTATTTAGCTTTACTAATAGAACTTAATTTGAAAACAATTTTAATTTATAAATCAATTATTAAAATGTATTTAAATGTACAATAGAGACCGTATAATTTGATGGTTGTAGATGCTTTTTTAATAACAAAAGTATAAATTATTTAAAAGCCCTTCAAGTGGGCTCTGTGGAAGGTGATTTAGTTTATATAATGGATATAGTTTATATATGGCAGTTTGACTTGATAACACTTTTTAAAATTGTTAATGGTAAAAATAAAGAATTTTTCAATCAGTTTTTTGTTTTTTCTAGGACCAATTATAATTTGAGAGGAAATAATAAAAAAATAAAATGTAAATATAATTTTAATAACAGTCAGTGGCAAAACTCTTTTTTCTGCAGAACAATAAATATGTGGAATAGGTTACCGCAGGATGTGGTTTCGTGTGGGAGGGTGGAACAATTTCAATTAAAACTAAAAAAAATCGATTTAAATAATATAAACACAAGTAAAATACAGTGATTAACGAATAAAAAATCATTTTAAAATATTAGTATCACTAAGATCAATTTTTCTTCCTTACGCCTTCCCCCTACAGATTATAAGTTTATATATATAATTTTTGTAAATGTGTAATCTTTTCTAGTCTATGCATAGGTTTTTATATGAGAATTTATTTCGTTTTGTTCTATGTGCATACTAAGTTATTATTTATCGTACATGACTATTTGTTTGTATTTTTTTTTGTTGTTTATTTATTTTTTTTTTTACTGTGTTGTTTTTAGATTTCAATTTTCATCGAATGTAATTTGTTTGTTTCTTTTCTCGTGTGTATCGTTTAAGCGGCTCGGGTTTTAATGCCCGAGTCCATCTTTGCACAATAAACTCCAATAATAATAATATAATCACATCATTTTCTCTAATTAAATATATATGTATATATATATATATATATCAATAAAGTTATTTTTATCATGGATTTTAAATTTTTTATAAAAAAATTTTTATAACAAATAATAAAACTTAAGACAGAAATATTCTATATACAGGTTTCAAACTTGTGTTTAAATAGACTAGGGTTTACCAAACTCATTTTCATAATTGCTACCTTGCAAGTAATTTAATATTTAGTTGCATTAAAGGCATAGGAGAAAGGATTTTTTCTTAATTCAAATTGGTACTTATATAAAATCTTAAAGTATAAACTTTAAATAAGTTTTTCTAGGATATAAATATTTTTATAAATTTTCAGATATAGACATTTTTGTAAAAAGTTTATGATTACAAACGTATGGATCGCAATATTTATGTCGTCAATTTTCTAGGAAATTTAGAAGTTCACTAAAAATTTTTCTTCTTCTTTGTTTTTAAAATAGAAACTTTTATCCAGGAAACTATTCTTATATAGTTTAAATGACACTCAACTTTGGATAGATTTTTAATGAAATAGTCTTTTACTGCAATTTTTGTGTGCACCTTCCACTAGAGACTTATTTAGCTCACCGATTTTGTTTACTTATATCTCTAAAGTTAATTAGAATTTTGTTATACATTAAAATTTTCTGGTAGCTTAGATAAAACTACTAAAAAAACATCATATGAAAAAACAAGGTGGATCCCTATGCCCTAAACTGATTAATCACCAAATTACTTTTTGGTTGCTTTTCTATTTATTTCCCCATGATAGCCATAATTGTTCCTAAGGGTGCGACATGGCCCACTTTAGGAAACCCTGCAATAAACTAATTACTTAGTTTACTTGTTTAGTAAAATTAAAGTTTGTAGAAATTTAATACAATAATATACAAAATTTTAAAAATCTATCTATTTTGTCTTTGTTTATATAACAATTATCAAATTATACAAATTATTACTGTTTTTCTTCACTTAACTATGTTTTAAAAAGGAATTTAATTAAATGACTATAAGCTTAATACAGTTAATTAAAAAGTATACCTAAATAACTAAGTTTCATATCATATTAAAAGAACATTTACTTTAAATCAAATTATATTTTTTTGCTACTAACTACTTAAAAGTAACTAAATATTTAAACTAAAGTAAAAAATACTTACAAATAATTAAGTTATTCTAATATTTTTTCTTGATAATTAACATACTAAGGCAATAGGGGTAAGAAACATTTTTACAAACTCATTTAATTTTAAACATCTTTAACGTAGCTAGCTATTTATTTTTAATAGTTTTAAAATTACTTTTTGAGATATAAGGGTAAAAGTTTAAATGTTAAATAGGTTTTTAATAAAAAAACAAGTAAAAAGGCAAAAAATAGTATTCATTAAAAATATATGTTTTCCTACAAATTTAAGCAATCATTCTTAACCTTTTCCAGTTAATCTTAACTTAATACTTAACTAAAGATATGTAGGATTTAACTTTTAATTAATTAAAAAAAATTACTTCTGGTCATAAAGTTGTATTGCTTATACATTTTTACACTTAGAAGTATTTCTTATGATGAAATTTTTTTTTTTTGAAAATTTGAGGTTAATTTCTTTTATCATTAAGAAAAGATAGTTTTTAGTAATTTCCAAAAATTAGAAAAATTAACAAAGAAAACTTTCTTCTCTATACACTTGTATTGTAATTTTGTCACTAAATAATTTTTTCTCATAGATATATCATTATTTTATTGTTCTACTAAAGTTATTTTTTAAATATACAATTTTACATTTAAGGCCAGGGTTAATTTTCAGGGTGGCCACGGCTTTTTAGATTTTTTTTTGACATTTTTACGAACAATTTTTTTCAATAAGAAATCGAAATCAAGATAAAAACTAATCTTTTATTTTAAAGTTGCAATAAATAAACAATTAAATAGTATACAATCTTAAATATAGTTCTTATTTCCTATCTAATCTAAATTTTATTATTTTGCAAACAAAATAATACAAAATTACAGGTTTTCATGTAAAACAACAATTTTGATTCTTTAAAAAATGTTGATGCCTCATATAACTTTAAATACAACTTTTTTTATTGTATAGTTATTTAAAAAACTGTTTAAAGTTCGTCTCACAAAAACAAAACAGAAGATTTTATGTTCTTTAAGGGTAATACATGTAAATTAAAAAACATAAAAAACTAAACTAAAAAATTGACACAAAAAATAACTATTTTAAGGTTGAAATCTTAAACAAAATTTATATATTATTTCGAGTAACACTAACAGTTGTAATAAAACTTTTAGATTTAATTTGAAAAATTAAAAGTAATAAACTTATTTTTTAACAAACTGAAGAAACTGATAAAACCTTGGTATATACAACTAACAATAAAACTTTAAATAAATTATTTAAGTTAGCGAAAACTTATACAAAAACCATAACTTTCTAATTCTCATACCATATAATGAACTTGTTGTTTTAATATTTAAAGAGTACTAGTAAAATTATAAAACAAAAACATAATACGCATTTAACACAAACTAACTTATCATTCTCTGAAATCCTACTACAGAATGGTTCAAATACTACTCCTAAAATAGGTAATCCAGATTGCAGACTGTAGGCACCCATTAGTACAGCTACGCATTTTAAACCTTGTTCAGCTACCCCATTTTTCATATTATCATCTTTATAGTCTTTAACATAATGATGAGTTCCATCTAAAGTTATTCTATTTTATAGTTAAACTAGTTATAGTTAAAAAGATTGTAATATAGTATTTATTTTGAAAATCAACATATAAGTTTAAAATAAAAACTATTACATACTTAATGTTTTCAGTAATTTGTAATTGAAAATTCTTAATTGTGAAATCAAGTTTTCTATCATAGTTTTAATTCTTCTTAAACAAAGAACTTTAAAAAATTACATTAAAACCAAAAAGAAAAGAAAACTGAAACTTACCTATTGGGTCAACCCAAAAAGCAGTTTTGTCAAAACAAATATGAACATTTTCCAAAGAATTCAATGCTTCTTTACTTATATGATTAGATACAGAATCTGTTAAGTCTTCATGAGTCAAATGAGCCAAATTTCTAAAAATATAATTACTTTGTTATGTATAGCTTAAAACTATTATTTGAAGTATTATAACTTGTAAACAAATCAGCACAACAAAAAATTAAATTTTAGATAAAAAGTTTACACTAGACATCTGACCACATTAAAACACTTACAAATAAATAAAACTAATACTTAATAAAAAAGTAAGATTAAATAACTAACATTAAAAATAAAATTAAATAAAATTGATATCAAAAGATAGCAACCATCTAAAAAAAGTGTTACAAAAATAAGAAAAAATACCAACTTAGCTGCATACTTATTTCCATCAAGAACTTTACTCAACAAGTTAGCAGTTTTTTCTTCTGTATCTTGAATTTGGACTATTATTTTCTCACCAAATTTGTTTTTGAACTCATTATCTTCTTCTCCAAAAACTCTAGTTCCGAGACCTGAAAACTATTTTTATTCAATAAGTAATTCACAATCAGTAATACAATACTAAAAAGTTTCTAATAAAGAAAAACTACAACCTATTTAATTTTTATATAGATTAATAGTTATAAAATATAGCAGTATAACAAATAGTTATTTTCTAACATTTTTAGAGTTTTAAAAATCCTAGTAATTAAAAAATATTACAAAAGTAAACTTGAATAACAAAAAGCTTATAAAAAAAATCAAACTAACTTGAAAACTATAATATAATTTTTAGCTTAAAAGTTTATATTAAAGTAAAGTAAATAAAAGTTATGATAAGCAACACTAATAACATAAGCAACATTGTTATGTGCAGTTTACTATCTTAATATACTTAAAAAGGTCGTTTTTTTTTGCAACAAAAACCTGGTAGTAAATAAATTATTTAATTTGCCCATTATTATTTAAATAAGCTCTTTACATTTCATTAAATCTCTTTTTAGTTAAGACAAGTAACTATACTAAAGTAAAAAATAAAAGTTATAAAACATTTAAAACTTAGAATCATATAACAGTAATAACTATAAGAATATATATACAGGATTTGTGAGCGAATTTTTTTTCATTTAGCCTGACTGAGACCAATTTAGCCTGATATTTTTTCAAAGTAAGGAAAATCCCCTTTAGAAGTCATTTTAGGTATTGGGGGTATTGATTAGTACTATTGTAGTCTCCGACTTCAACCAGCTTTATCTCAAAAATATTTTGAGCTTATAAAATCTGCAAAAAGCAACTCATAGCTTAGTTACAACTCAATAAAATAAGACTAAACTGTAAAAAAGGTAATTAACCCCTCCTTATGCCCTTAACATAACAAATTTAGTGCTTAGTTTTAAAATATATTCATATATTACTAGTGTAAAAATTCAATACATATTACTAAACACAATTGTTCAATTCAATTAAGCACTAAGTAGAAACATTATAACCAAAAGATTTATAATAAAACGACGTGCATTGTCGTCTTTTATTAAAATTTAAAATGAAACGCTTACACAAGAATTAAAATTCAAACAAACAGCTAAGTTGTTCTCCGACTTCAACCAGCTTTATCTCAAAAATATTTTGAGCTTATAAAATCTGCAAAAAGCAACTCATAGCTTAGTTACAACTCAATAAAATAAGACTAAACTGTAAAAAAGGTAATTAACCCCTCCTTATGCCCTTAACATAACAAATTCAGTGATTAGTTTTAAAATATACTCATATATTACTAGTGTAAAAATTCAATATATATTACTAAACACAATTGTTCAATTCAATTAAGCACTAAGTAGAAACATTATAACCAAAAGATTTATAATAAAACAACGTGCATTGTCGTCTTTTATTAAAATTTAAAATGAAACGCTTACACAAGAATTAAAATTCAAACAAACAGCTAAGTTGTTTACTAAACTGTAATGTTTAAACTGTATTTTTTTTTCATAATTATGACATATGTAATCTACTCAAAACTAAATAATGAAAATTCTTAAACTTTTTTTTTGAGATTCAACATAAGGTTTTAAGCATTTATATTTACAAATACAGACTGATTTTGTCTTTAATAACTAAATACTTATTTAGAAATAAATTCACATCTCAATTTGATCTAAAAAAGATTTCTCAATTTTTCTGAATCAAAAATTTTCAAGCATTTGAACTGAAAAAACTGAGATTCTCAAATCTTTAAATAAAAAAACTGATTTAGCCTGACGCGCAGGAACCCTGTATATAACTAAATAAAACTGTTTGTTATTTGAAAACAAAAATACAAAAGTATATCTATTATTATACAGTAGTAGTTATTTTTTATATCAAAAAGTCCTTAAAGTTTAAACCATCTTATACTTTTTAATTTAAAATACAAATACTTGTATGTCATTAAGTAAAAAGACGTTATGTTAAATGCAGAAAGTAAAACTACTGAAATAATAATTTTATCAAAAAAAATTCAACATAAAAAATATACTATACAATACTTTATTTTAAATCTAAACTAACTTTATTATCAACAGTGTGTATCACTACTTGCTGAATTAGAACATCTGCTAAAGTTTTAAAATCTACCCTAGAATTTGGTAAAATTGATTTTTGTTGGACAAGAATATCAAACAGTTTCTCATCTTTTCTTATTGTTGAAGCTATTCTTGTAGCCTTATATCCTGCTTCTACAAGACATTTCATGAGAGAATCAGCCATATTAATATTTAATTTTAATAATTACTTTTAAACTAGTTTCTATAAGTAAATATATATGTTTATAAGATGTAACGTTATAAGGCGTTAAATCCTGGAGATCCTGATAAGCTAAGCTTATCGGAATGTATACCACAGATGTTCTTGTGCTAAAACTTTATTTTAACTAACGGCGTTTCACTGCTCTCAAATAAATTTAAGAACAGATCTACGGAGTCTCAAAAAGCTCTAAGAATAGAAATCTATTCTTAGAGCTTTTTGAGACTCCGTAGATCTGTTCTTAAATTTATTTGAGAGCCGTTAGTTGAAATAAAGTTTTAGCACAAGAACATCTGTGGTATATATGTTTATATATAATTACTTTACTTTCTATTTATAATATAAAAAAACAACTAGTTTTCAAATCGTTTACTTAGTTTTGATGCTTTATGCATCTCCTTAGAACGATAAAAAGAACAAAGTAAGGTTTTTAAAGAATAAAACAAAAAAACACATTGTGACGTTTCAACTAAATTGAATAATTTTAGTTAGCCTATTTTAAAAACAACTTATGTACAAGTTAACTTATCATTGCTTTGTTTGTTCTTGTTTTTAGATTTATCTTGTTGTTATTTTTTTGTTATTATTTAGTGGTTTTGGTTCTTTTGAAATACATATTTTGATTATGTAGGCAGGGTTGCTGCCTTTCTTTTCTTTTATTTAATGATAAATCTTTTTTAATTTTTCAATCTCGTATTTTTCCAAGCAACATAAATGGCATGTTTTATTGTTTTTTGGTTTTGTTTTGGTTCTGCAGAGTATTTCCCATTTTAAATTATAGTCTTTTTTTGCGTCTTTTAATTACTTTACTTTCTATATAACTACAAAAAAGTCATGAACAGTAAAACAAAAAAAAAGTATTTCTAAAAATAAATTATGCAGCAAAGCAATATAAAATAAAATACACTGGTGAATGGTAATAGTACATGTTAGACTATATATAGTAATAAGCAAATATAAATACTTAAAAAAAAATATTTAAACAATTTCAATGATATAAAAAACAATCAATAAAATATGTTTAATTTTTTTTAATTATTTGGATGCTTATAGTTGTGCTGGACTCATGGGACAAATAGAAACACTTAAATTTTAAAAGTCAACAAAAAAAAAATTCAGTTACTATATTTATATTTGTTAATAAAATTAAAAGTACAGTTCTTATTCACTTATCCGGACTTCACTTATCCGGACGCTCACTTATCCAGACAGTTTTGGTCAGAAGAAAATTTAAATAAATTTCAAAAGTAAACACAAAAATTTATTCAAAAAGTTTCAGAACTTTTTAAATTCTATGAGTTTTCTGCAGAAAAACGTGGAAAAACTATAAAACAAGCGTCTATTATTTTTAATTTAAGTAAAACTTTCGATAAAAACTTGTTTGTTAGGAGTGATATGTTTTCATTAAACTGACTTTAAACTTAGTCAAAGTTTCCCGTTTTCTTTCTGTTTGGTTTTTAAATTAAAAAAAAGTCTTTCATTTCATTTAAAGAGATAAGTTTACATTATTTTTTGTTTTTAAAGATAAATTTAGTTTATATTTTCTCTTAAACAAAAATTAATATTTTTTTTTAAATTAATAGTTAGGGCAAGTGGAATTACAAATGATGAATTTTACTTGCTTGAGCCATAAAAAATGTATATATTTGCAGAAGATTAGTAAGTCTGATGTTTTTCTACCATAGAAAAAATAAACTAATTAACCTTAAGTTTAGCTTTTATTATTTAATCATTTTATTATATATTACTTACAATTACTATGTATTTGATTTTACCACAACACTTTTATTATGCATTGCATTATATGCAGCAGTATATTATTATATGAAAAAAATAATTTTTTGTAGTTATCCGGATTTTTAGTTATCCGGACACGTTTACAGAAAAATCTTGCCCAACGTGTCCGGATAAGTGAATAAGCACTGTACTATTTTTAGATATTTATTTTTGAAACTATATATTCTGAAAAAAAACAACCAATTAACAACTAGAAATTTGTACTGAGCAATATCTAGATAAAGAATTCATTTCAAATTAAATGAAAAAAATCATAAGGTTTTTTAATGATATAAAAAGTGTTGTGAGTGATCTCTAAATGGATGTCACCAAGGTTTTTTTTTAATTGTTTAAAAGATAGTTTTTGTTTATTTTAAGATAATTAAAGTTTATTATTAATGGAGCAGGTAAAATTACATATGATCACAATAATTTTTCCCCAGAAAACATTTATTGTTGCAAGGGGTAGAGTTTGAGACTAATGCTTTTTTAACTAAAAAAAAGTCACCAACTAAAATTATTAATCTTTTATTATTAGTTGAAAACTTATAGGTATGTTTGACTCCTGGGACAAAAAGTAATACTTTATTTTTTTATCCTTTTTAAGTATTCAATTAATAAACTTATATATAAAAATTTAATCCAAAGTAATATTTCTATACATTAATCTATAGATCAATAACTTCTTAAAGAAATAAAAACAATTAAAAACTTAAAATTAGTAAAGAGCAATTAAAAAAAATTAATTTAAATCTAAATGAATAAAAATGTATAAGTGTACTTCTATATAAACCTTTTATCAAAATTTACTACAACTCTTGTGTTTTTGGACTGGGCAAAAAATTCACAATTTTGCAGAATTTGGATCTTAAAGCAAAAGTGACCCTTAATGAATTTTTGATATCTAACTGTTCAATTTATATTCTGGTTTCAATTTGATTTCTATAAAAGAAATATTTTATCAAAATTTTTTCAACTAGGTTTCTTATAGTAGTATTACAACAAATTGCTTTTTAAAGTGTAATTCAAAAACAGTCCTTAAATTAAAAACAAACAATTAATACTACGAAAATACACTGTTAGTGGTTGAACTCATTCTTTATGCTAAACATTAAAAATTTACTAACAAAGAGTGATTAAGTAAGAAGTTATGAAACCAAAAAACTAGCGAAAAAAAGGTTACTTACATAAACTTTGATCTATTTTGAATTATTGATCTAAAAAACATTGCTTTAATGTCTATTAAAACTACTTATACAGTGTTATAAAACTTTTACTTTTATTTGATGAATTGTTTAAAAACACGAAACAAAAAAAGAATTGTAATTATTATTAGAAAACCACAAAATTTATATTCTTAATCTATTAAAAATCTTTAAAAAATGATCAATGTAGTATATTGTTAAATTTGCTTTGAAACTTCGTCTATAATAAAAATTTAAAAAGTATTAACTATGGTAAAAAGTTACATTTAAGCTCAGTTTAAAAAAATAAACATAAATATTTACGTTGTTAAGGTAATTTAGTTTTACTGTGTAAAATTAAAAGGTATTTAATTTTAACTACGGAGTACAAAACGGATGTTTGCTTCTTGCTAAAACAAAGTTTCTTACGTACAAAAAAGATTTAACAAACTAACTATGGTGTCCGACTCAATAACCGAAAGGTTCCTTTGTACACTAGGTTCCTAGACCAAACTTTTTAAACGCTTTTTTTATCGTTCAATACACAATATTGATTAATCATATAAATTTATATTATGAAAATAGATAAAACTTTAAAAAAATAAGAAACCCATTATTATGTAGAAGTAAATTTAAAGTTAATTTTAGCCTTATTGAAAAAGTAAACCCTACACTAATTTGCATAAGAATTTCAATTGACACTACACGCAAGTGTACAAGTTATTATGATCCACTTATTTAAAATTCGATACTGCATATTTACCGCAAAAGTTTTAAAAGTGTATGTTATTAATTTAAAAGTACACTTAGTTCAATGTTAAAAATAAATAAAAATATAGAAATCAATTAAAAAAAAAATTAAACAGAATTTAAAAGTCGGACTATATTAGAGCAGATTTCCATATACTTTTGAATACGGTATTTTTTAAACATTTTAATTTTAACTTATTAACTTAACTTAAATATTTCCGTATCATTTCGATTACTTAAACAAAATATTACTTTAGTAACATTTTGATACTTTCTTTCGTCTTGTCATCTAACTAAATATGTAAGTAGTTATCGGTCGGTATACATACGAATTCACAGTTGCCAGAATTTTTCTGCTATTTTTGCCCTCATTCAACTTGTATTGGAAAATTGACATATACAGATTTTTAACCGTTAAGTATCGCCCAAGAGCTAAGTTTGGCTTTTTTTGAATTTCAGTAAATGAATTAGTCTACAACTAAAACACTATACTATAGTGCTATTCTTATTAACTTTCAGTTTACGGAAAATAACTTCTTTATACTGAAATACTAAAAGAATAATTCTTGCAAACTTATAGTACAAATTCCGGTATCATTCTTTAGCTGATTTGAAAGTTGCTTGCAGTTTTTTGTTCATACTTAAAATTTTCAAATGCAGAAGTCTATCAGTTAGGTTCGTGTTTTTTGAGTTCGCACAGTCGCTTAAATTTGCAAAATTTGAGTTCGCACTGCTGTTTAAGTTTGGATTTCAAATTTAAAATATTTACTTAGTATGTAACTTTTTCAATTTTAAGTTAAGTAAATTTGAGTTTAACATAAGCTTCAAAATATTATTTTTAATTGTGTAATTTTTTTCTAATGTATTTAAATAAATATATAAAAACTTTAGAAAAAACAAAACGTAAAACTTTTAAATGTACTTTAGGTTCTAATCAAGGAAATAAATTTAATTCAAAACTTAAATTTTATATTTCTGTAAACTCAGTCTCAAAATAACAGTAATAAACACTTTTTTTTGAAGAAAAGTAAATTATAAGATTGTTTTTCAATTTTTACTAAAAGACGATTATTTTAAAAATTTTTAAATGAAATTGTACTTAATGTTTAGACTATGATTTTTTTTTTTAATTTACAGTAACTTCAAAATATGTAACCTTTTTGTAATAAATGTTGGTTTAAATTTTAACGATAACAATGGATAAAAGCATTTTTTATTATTAATAGATTAATTTATAAAATACAGTAATTAAGTATTGAACTCTAATATTTATATAGCTTTAGACTTTTACACTGAACTCAAAGTGAAATTTAGTAAGTGTATTTAAAAAAAAGGTTATTTATCAGTTTTATAATAAATATTTAAAAAAAAAACTCTTTAGTTTATTTAGTTTGCATATATTCCTACAGTGAGCAGGATTTTTTGATAACCTTAGAAAAACAAATGATATCATTTCTAATAATTGAACGTGTACAAATACGGTGCATTTACCTATAGGATACAGAAAACTTTTAAATGTAAAAAAATCATTAGTTTAAAGTTAAGTTTTTAAAGCTAATTTAAGTTTTTTTTCCAATATTTGAAATATATTAAGTTATTTGTTGAATAAATTTGTGATAAATTAGCTAAAAAGAATATATTAAAAACTAAAGCTTTATCATAGTCAACATATAAAAATTACAAACAATAAAAACAAATAAACACAAAAGCAATTGCAGAAATTATAAATTGCAGAAATTGTAAATAGTTCACTGTCTAAAATCCAGCAAAACTATTTACATAACTAAAAAACACCTTAAAAAACATCTTATAAACAGTAAAACTTATTTTACAATAACTTTACAATATAAAACACCTAGAAGAACTTATTTCAAATTTTATGCTGGTCTTTTAATCTTTTTTGTTCATCATAATAATGAAAAACAAATGGATTAAAGCTATTAGAATTAAATTGCTTCTATTGGTACTTCTTAAAACTAAATTATAAAAATAATAGGTAACAATTTAAGCTTCATAATTAACTGTTTTATGTCATTATTTTAGGTATTAATTTGAAAAATTAATAAGAAATAGTTCAAAAAACATCATATAATCTACTGTGAAATTAAAAAGACTAATCAAATAGATTTAAGATATTTTCTACACTATTTATTCTTAAAAGGTAGTTTTCACATAAAAAGTAGAGCTTACTGTTGTAGTTTCTAAATTTCATTTCTATAAAAGCTTTTGTGATAAAATAATTATGAAAAACTTTAAATTTGGTATAAAGAAAATTGATAAAAAGATACAGCTTAAAGTGCATTTTAAGATCAAAAATACTGAATATCAAAATGTTCTATTAAAAACAAAACTTCCAAGGTACGAGGTAAAAATTTCACTTAGTTTTAAGCATCTGAACGAAAATATCGGTTTAATAAAAACACAAATTAAATTTCAAAATATTTTGAAATGTTACATAAGCTTGGTTTATACAACTAATTTGTTTAAGCATTTCTAAAAAACTAGTAAATCAGTAAATCAACAAGACAAATAAGTTTTATCAAAACCAACAATTCATAAGTTGACACGCTGAATAAAAAACTGTTTACTATTTCTAAAATTTTTAATAAAGTTAGTATACTAAATTAGTAAATTTTTACATTTAAAGTAAAAAATAGACTAAATAGACTATAACTAAATAAACTCTTTTTTAATTAAAATAATCAGAAAAAACATCAGTAATAATATTGTAGATTGTAAAGTTGGCTTAAAACATAAAGAAACTCTAAAGCAATTAAAACAAATTGTTTTAAACAGTAACTGTTTTTATTTTTAAGCCACGTAATTATTAATTTCTGATTGAAAAATAACACTAAAATGAAACAAAACTACACAAAGGAGGAACTTTCTATTGAAACCATTATTTTTTAACATACATCACTTTAAAAAGTTAATTGCTACTATATATAACTTTTAAAATGTTTGTTCTTTTAATAAACATGACTATAAATAATAACCAGAAATTTATGTTTTTGTTCAAAATTAAATAAATTTAAAAGATCTAATAAAACAAAAAATATTTTTTGAACACATTTTAATTAAAAAACAAGTAGTTTATATAATTACTAAAGTTGTTTTACAAAACAGTTAGTGATAAAACTATTAGTTCTATAACTTCAAAAACACAAGAACAACATTTTGTGAACATATTTAACACAACTAAATTCACTTAAGTGCAAAATTTGTTACATAAAACTGTTAGTAGTAAAATAATAAATATACACTGAACTAATTAAAAATTAAAAGAGTTATATATTTTTTTTTAATCTGAAAAAACATTTAGAACAAATTACTTCAAGTTACCCTAGCAGTGAAGTATGTTTTTTTACATGTATAATAATTAAAATTGCAAACAATTAGGAAATGAAATAACTGGCATATAACAAACATTTATTTATTTATAGTTACAGAACATATACCTTTATATATATTTATTTAAAACTAATTTAAACTTTTCTTCCAGTTCAAATGTTTATCTAAATCATTTAATTTTTTATCTTTGTAAACTTAAAAATTTTAAATATTTTAAAAGTTATTGTGCTCTCAATTTTAAACAGTTATATTTCAAAATTTGTTTAATAAATTAAATAAACAGTAAATAAAAACAACATAAAATTTAGTTAAAAATCTACAAAGTAAGATCGAGCCATACATTGTTTTAAAATTCTTTAGAATCTATTAAACTTCAATTCAACTGATACAGTATGCATGAAGTAATACTTAAGTTAACCAAAAATTAAAATTACAGTTCTTTTGATCAGAAAGTTGTATTACATGACACAAAGCAAGAGCAAATTATAACAAAAATAAAGCACTTTGAGTATTTTTAATCTCTAATGTTTACTTAAACTTGGATTAGCATTCTAATAAAAATCTTTATACAAAAGTTTTAAAATTTGTTGATTTTTGAGTAAATTTATATCTAAGTTTAATTGATAATTTTATGTTTTTCTTCATTGCAAAAAAAAAATTAATTCAAGGTTTTTTGCTTAAGAACATAAAAGAAGTTGTGTAAATTAGTTAAAACTTTTAAATATAACTACAAAAGATTTGTTTTACATATGTTTGTATTTGAAACTTTTTATAGAGAAGTGAAATTTCAAAAACTTGTTTATCACTCAAAAATATTTTTTTAAATATTTGAAAATCCATTGTAGTTAAAAATAATATTATTATACATTTTAAAACAAAGAGTTAGAAAAACAATATAGATACTATGAAGTGGAAAAATTGGAATCATACTTTTATTTAAGTTGAAAAAAAACTTTAGAAAGGTAATTTTTTTTTTTAACTAACTTAAAGACCAAAGTATCTTTTTAATTAGGGAAGATGGTCTAAAAATAAATAAATAGATAAATTACAAACACTGATGAGTTATATAGAATAAATGAAATATTAAAACAAAAACTAACTTAAAGAGATGAGTGCTCCTGGGACAATTAAAATCCTACTTGTTTTACAACTTTGACAGGCACTATCAAATTGAAAAATTCTCTTGAAATCTTAACTAACTTTTTGCGGTTGGCTTTACTATAATCAGTGCTTCAAGTGATATAAATTCCTGTTTAGTCAAAAAAAATTTCTAAAATAGGTTGAACTAGAACAAACACATTAAATACTAAACAAAAAATATAATTAAAAGTAGAAAGCTATAAAATTTATTCAAGTATAAAACATTAAAAATTGATTAATTTGTACAAATATTTCAATTAAAAAATTAAACAAAAAATAAAAAACAACTTTCATACAAATACACTTTATCAAACTTAAAAGATTACTAGAAATAATTGTATATTTACTGATAATACTTTTATCATGTTTATAAAATGTTCGAATATAATTTAATTAGATTTAAATTGCTTTTATATGCAAAAAAATGTACGTGTAGTATATTATTCTTAATTATTTTTAATAATATATTTTAAATTAAACCCAAAACTTAATAGTAAACATTCTTATTAAATGAAAACTGTGGACTTAAATACTTTGGAAGAAACAATATCTCAGTAAAAAAAAATTATAAAAGTATTGAATATATAAATATCTCATTTGTGGCCTGTGAATAAAATTAAATTATGTAAGCTTAAATGTAGCAAATTTTTCCTTTTTAAAAAAAGAAAAATAAGTTGAAAAAACCTAAATTTTATGAAAAAAATAATGAATAAAACCTGTTATTGAAGTTTTAATCATGAATATCTATGAAAACTACATGCTAATAGTAGAGCAGTATGAAAATTAATTTAGTTATTTTTAAAATCAAGAAATGCAAACAAATTTTAATAAAAGTATCAAGGGCATAGGAGGGTTAACACTTATTTCACATTTTGATCTTATTTTATTGAGTTTTTAAGGTACAAGATGGTTTTTACTGGTTTTAATAATAAAAAAAATTTTGAGATATATAAGGTCAAAGTGGGAGGCAACAATAGGTTCCTTTAGGAGGGGCAAACTAAAACAGCAAAAAAAAAGACTACTTCACTAAAAATCTATATTCTCCTACGTTTTTTGAGATAAATACCTCAAACTTTCAGAATATTTTGTTTAAAGTACTTCAAAACTTTGTCAGAAAGAATGTTTTAAAAATTAAAAAAATAAAATTATAAAAAAATAAAATAAAAAAACAGCTTTTTTTTGTTTTTTTGTCACAAATTACCTATTTTTATTTGTTTAAATTCTCTTCCGACACAACTTTTTAAAAATTGCAAGGAGCATATTCTGAAAGTTTGTGGCATTTATCTCAAAAAACGTAGAAGAATATAGATTTTTAGTGATGTAGTCTTTTTTTGCTGTTTTACTTTGCCACTCCCAAAAGGAACCTATTGTTGCTGTCCAATATGACCTGCTATATCTCAAAAAGTAATTTTATTTTTTTAAATTGGTAAAAAGCAACTTGGAGCTAAGTTAAAATTCAATATTATAAGACTAAATTGTAAAAATGGTGATCTACATCCCTATGCCCTTAATATGTTTTTAATTGTTATTCAAAATTTTTGGTAGGATGATTAATTAAAACGAATTTTTTTCAAATGTTGGCTAGTATTAGCATGGTATTTAAGACTTAAATCTCTTCTTAAAATATCTACACCATTACGTGGTATGAACTAGAAACATCAGGCATAATCTAGCCTATTAGTAAAATCATTTTCTATATTTAATAGATAAGTCTTATTTATGTAAAGCAATAATCAACTACTTTACCTTTAAACTCAGGAACAGATTTCCATTTAGAAGTGTATTTTTGTTTATTCTTCCTAGTAGGTGCCTCAATTTTGACATTTTAATTTTTAACCAGCTGTGACAAATAAATTTTTTAGTGCTTTATATTAAATAGGCTGTTATAAAGTTAACTATCATAAAATAACAAATAATATTTTTTTAGTATTTTGGATTAAATAAATATTGGGAAACATATTTGTACATATTTTTTTAGTAATATTGTTACTTTTTTTAAATTAATCAATTTAAAGTTCTTGACTTAAATGCCTATTTCAATATTTTGTTTTTAATTGTATTTTACTTCCATTTATTTGGTCAAACTTTTTTTTTCAAATTTGTTAACAACAACTGAGGATCTCCTATATGCAAATATAGGAGTAAAACATTGTTTTGTTAGTAATAAGCTATTAAAAAAATATTATTTTTTTTCTTTACTTAATACTTAATAAAAATTCATTAGTTAGTTAGATAGATGTTTTTCCTACTTTTTAAACAACTTACAAATGTATACTTTGCTTTTAACTATTCTAACTACTAAGTTAATGTAATTATAATTTATCTGAGTTAATAATAATCAGAATTGCCACTCTTTGAGACAAAATAGTCAGTCTGTGTTACCTCAGACTAGTTAGAGTTTATAATTAAATAGAAACAAAACGTTTTTGTTATAAAATTTTTGATTAAAAATAATACTAATTAAGTTTAAATACAAAAAGATACCTAAATAATTACAGAAGAATTTAAAAAATCAATATTTGTAACAAATAAGAAATAATTAAGGCATACAAACTGGTATGAGATACTTAAAGGATATCAGCACTAGCATGAGATTTCAAAAGAAGTTCATACTAGCCTAAGAGTGCCACACACAGTATGTATCTGAAACTTTTTTTTAACTGAATATATCTTAAAAGTTAATTGAAACTGGTTTTAGTTGTATAAAATATCTTAGTATAGACTTGATGGATGATACTATAAATAAAACTAATCTACTGATGTTAAATTTTTACATGATACAAACAAACTATAAAACTAAAACATTAATTCTTAGCACAAAAATTTTATCTAAAGTCCACCACAAAAACTAAAGTACATTTTCATTGACTATTTGAATGCTTTAAAAGCCATAACTTTACTTGTTTGCTCATATATTGTAGGATATGGGAAATGTGAGCTGAAAACTTTTTTAATGAAGCAAATCTATCAAATTTTATAATGATTATTTTATTAAAACTGTTCTTAATGATTCTTTTTTATAACAATTAGATGATTAAGATCAATTATTTAACTATTATTTTGTTATACTTATTACACAAAATTTATTTTTAATTTTTTTAGGATTGTTTTACATAATACTTGATTAATTGTTTTTAGTGAATAAAAGACATTGTTTAGTTTTGATTTAAACACAGCTGTTTTTAGAAAAATTTCTACACTTCTAAACTTAAGCTATAAAATCATAACTTCTAGAATTCTTGTAAAACATAATTTATCAAAACCAAAATTGTAACAAAAATATTTATCAAATAACAGAAGAACTTATTTAAGAAATCAAAGAAGAGCTAAAAAGAGTAAATAAAATGATAAATATTAAAAAGAAAACATTATATAACTGTTAAGTTCTAAAATAATAGATAAAGTGTTTTTTACTAGTCTAAAGTCATTTAGATAATTCTTGAATAATTAATAAGTATACAGTTAAAATATTTAGTTGTTACAAAAGGAGAGTCTTCAAAGATATTTTTAATAAGAGTTAGCTTATAAAACTGGACTAATTTAATAACACAGGTTAACCAATTTCATCATTTTAATGGTTAACACAATTATGCACATTTGTAGGCTACTTTTTATATGGCTACTATACAAACAGTCCTAGACTTTATAATGCAAGACATAATTAAATTAAAATTTGCAGATAGATTGTTACAAGAAATCTTATTTACCAATTTCATTAAGACTAAATCTGTTGTTTTTTTTTAGTAAAGAGTGACCAGCAAAAATGTGCAAAAATTAAGTCAAAGAGACATTTCTAAAAACTAAAAAAAAATGTTAAACCTTATTTTTGTTTTTGAAAAAATGATAAACTTATGTTTGAATAAATAGTAATTTGAATATAGTAATGTTTTGGTTATAAACTATATTACTTGAATGAAATCATAAAATTTGAAATTTAAATAAGGCATTTAAAAATTCATTATAACATTCAAACATATAAAATAGAATACAAAAATTTAAACAAAATTTAAAATTTTAAAATTTTAAATTGATAAATTTTTGATAAAAATCTTTAATTATTCTAAGACTTTAATCACAATTTATTATTTTATTTCTAGGATATTTTAATTTTTTATGGTAGACAACCATCAGATTTACTCCACCCTCCTCTATTTTGCTTCTTAACATTAAATTGAACACTTTGTAAATTTAAAAATTTGTATTTTTAGTGTAATTAATTTAGTGGCAATGTTTCATAAACAACTCACTAAGCTTACTATTTTGCTGAAAGTCTTATTTCGTCTTATTTTCGTAAAACAATATAAAAAAGTTTAAATAAGTTTAAATTAACATTTAAATAAGTTATTTAATTTTCTATCTGAAAAAAGAAAATATATATAACTAATTGAAATTTTAAAACATATTAAAAATTGGCTTTTTAAAACTGATGATTTTTTTTATAAAAGTTATGAGCATGAGCATTTTTTAAATATTTCCAAATTTACTTTATTTGAAGAGCAGTGTTCCTTTAGAACCTTTTACAATGATTTAACTTGTCACAGTTTAAATTTATTATTTTAAACCTTACAACTTGTAGTTACAAGCATTGTTACTACAGTTTATAAACTTTGATAAATTATTTTTCAAAATGTTCTTCTTTACGTTTACGTGACGCCCCTTGAGGCCGTTCTGCTACAAAAATAAAAATTTCGGTTAAAAGAGGTTTATGCTAAGCTAACAGCTATTGTGGAAAATAGCTCATTTTTTAACTAATTTTCCGCGTTTCAGCTACATTTGGCTTCTCTGCATACGATATATATCAGGGACGTGTTTAGAATTTTTTCAGTGAGGTATCACATTTTTTTAATCAAAACCAAAGTATTTTCTGTGGTAGCTTTAAAGTTTAAATAAACACTTTTGAAACTTTCATGAATGTCTACTACATAACTGTATAAAATTTGTAGTAATACAGTTCTTCAAATTTTAGTAAAACAATTAAAATATACACCTATGTTATTTATTATTGACCATGTGAAAATTTTGTCTTACATTGTGAAGCTAACATGAATAACGAAAACATTTTTTAAATAAGAAACTGCACACGAGAACTAACTAAAATTAGTAACTAACCTGTATTAGTATTAGTAAAACATTATCACGATATTTAAATAAATTGATAAGTCGAACAATTCCAGTTAAAAGAATTTAGCTAAACATCAAATTTTTGTCAAAAATTACTTATGTTTTTGAAACGAAACTTCAGCAAAAATTAAAGTTTCCAAAATTAAAAATGAAACCCTTTCACTTGTAATAACACTCAAAATTATTTTATAAACAATTTTTGTTGGCGTAATTTGTAACAAAAGTTTTATTGTTCATATGTGCAACTTTTGCAAGTATAACATTTTTATACTGTTTTTACTTTTTTTTAAAAATAAAACTTGCAAAACTACGTCATATTAGGTCAATAATATTCAAAAGTTTAGTAAAAAAGCACAACTAAATATAAATAAATTTTAAAATTTTCGGTTAAATAATCTAAGATTTTTCCGTTATACTTCTTTTTTTCAGGGGTTGCAGAGGAAACCAGTCGTAACACGCCCCTGCTGTATATATATACATAAATATATTAAAGATTTTATGAAAAGTTCTGGTCGATAGTGCTCGAAAAATTGAATTGGAGCTAAATATTTATTTGGTTATACAAAAACCAATAGTTTAGACGAACGTTTCGTATATGATATATAAAATCCCATATACTCCTCAGTAAGATATTGTTTATTACAGTTTTAAACAAAAATTTAGAAAGTGAAAATTTTTACAATGATTATGACGTAGTAATAACAGACAGAGTTAATTAGAGATAAATAGAGTACAGTGAGCTGAGTTTGAAAAAATACGCTGAACTTGTTAATTTATGCTAGGAAAATGTTTTAAATTATTTAAAAAAATATTTTATCTATTCGTGTTTGCGGCTTAATTTTACTTAGTTTTAAATTTTAGTTAGTTTTAATTTCGCTAAAAAAGTTATTTGGTAGTGAATGCATATATTTTGTCTTTCGCGTTTCTTGTTTAGTGTTACATTATTATCTGATTTAGCAATTTCTATATATTCTAAGTTACAAAGTTTGCAGCCGAATTTAGTATTGAATTTTTATTTTGTCCTGTCTAATATTTCCCATTTAATTTTGTAGTCTGTGTTGTTATCTTTCAAATTCAAAATGTAGTTCGCCAGCTCTGTTGTTTGTGTTTTGTTAATATTGTTGAACGATGATTTGTGGTTTCTGTATATTTGTTTAAAAGTAAATCATGTGGATCCTAAATACTGTTTTGTTCTGTTACAGCCTTTTGTAACGCACGGGCCAATTTTTTCAGAAAAATATGCTTTGCGGGCCGCACTATTTAAAAAAAAGTCTTCGAGGGCCGCAGTTATTTAAAAATAGTTACAGTAATTAGTATTACAAAATTATAACAAAATAAGCAGTAAAATAGCACCTTTAAACAGTATTTAGTAAAGTAAGAGCCTGGCTGTAAGTTTTTATTGCAAAACGTTTTATTTTAACTTTTTTGAAATTAAGTTTTTAACTAGAAAGTAACTCGCGGGCCGCAGATTTTGGCTTTGAGGGCCACATTTGGCCCGTGGGCCGCAGTTTGTCGACCCCTGGTATGGAGTAATATAAAGAGTTTGTATGTGGTGTATAATTGGTATGAGAAGAGTTTACAAACATTCAGGCTACTCAGATTTTAAAAAGTTTTAATAGATTTAGGCAACTCAAGCTAATTTAGATTTTCTTAATATAGTTTGAAAAAACTCAGGCTGTCTTAAGCTATTTTTTTTTGAGAAACCGAATTAAATGTTTTGTAAACACTTTGGTTAGTTATTTATTTAATTCCAAATTACTTTAACTTGGGTTAGTTTTAATACTTTTTACAACTAATACTTACTCTTGTTTTACCATTTAAATTTTATCATGTTAGTTTTAAAGTATTTATTTTAGTTTATAACAATGGCTGCCTTGCGACTAGCTTTAATAAATCATAAAATACGTATTTAAAATTGTTTTCTGTAAACATAAAAAATAAAAGCATAAATTTACAGTTTTGCTATCAGTGATTCTCAGCATCTTAAATATTTTGTGAACAGTTATTCGTGTTTTTTATCTTAAACTACACATTGAAAGAATATTTATTTTTCTGTATATATGCATGAAATATTGGAATTTTTAATGTACTTGAAGATATTTCAAGACTGATTTGTATACATTTAAGCATATATTTGTAATCTAAATAGTTTTCTGTTCGTACTACGTTAAACACTTTGTACCCTACTGAAACACAACGCTCAGTATATAAATATATATTTTTTAAAGATTTAAAATAAACTCAGACTAATCTAGCTAATTTATAGTTACTCAGGGTAGTTTATTATTCCTCGCAGAGTTTTAACTAAATTTAAGTTGTGCAAGATACAAAAAAACAAATTATGTAGTAAGTATTTTCAATTGTACTTTAACTTCGTTTTTTAAGTCTATATTTAATTTGAGTTTAAATCATTATAATAAGTTCTAGTTGTTATTATTTATTTCTAGTGTACTTGTTTTTGTATAATATTTTAATGTTATAATTGAAATTACTTGGCAATCGTTTGTAGATTTGTTAATGAAATGTATTCAAAAAACTTAAATTATTAAAATTAAGTTTTTAAATTTTTAAAGTAAGATTTTTTTTTGATAAAATATTGCGTGTTTCATCTTATACTTAAATGAACAAAAAGGTATTGAGTTAATAAAATTTGAAATTGTAAAAAGTTTTTGAAAGATTAAAAAGACAATTACTTAACGTATTATAAGTAATATTTCATTGAAATATATAAGTAATTTAAGATAAAAAGTTACGTTCTAACATAGATTAAATGGTATAATGTATCAAAAAATATTTCGGCTATCAATTTACATAAATTTTTGTGCAGAAACAACACTTCAATTAACTATGCGGAGTTCCTACTGAGTTATAAAAAAAATGTTAAAAAAAAATAGTAATAATTAGACTGGTGCCTGTTTGAAATTTTTTTAATTAAAAAAACTCAAACTTGTTTGAATTCTTTATTAGTAACTCAAGCTATAAAAGTATTTTTTCTAGTTCTAACGTATTTTTATATATTTAAGTTTTTTTGTAAATACAAAATCCTTTTGCTACATTTATCATTTTTTCAGTATTCAAGCTTGATTTACTGTATTTTATAATCTTTTTTTACACTTAAATATACTTAAACAAAATATGTACTAAGTAAGTGGTTTCAATTATTTTCAATTTAGAGCTGGTTAGGAGCTTTACTAAGAAATATTATGGAAACTAACATGATTTGAATGGTTTATTTATATTTTATTAAACCAGTTGTAGATAATAGAGCTAACAGTATTTGAACAGTCTAAGATGCTCGTAAAGTGTATGATAGCAACTTTATAAAGTTAATTATTCTAAAAATATTAATGTAACTAATAAGAGAGCTACTATTTTACTGGTAGAAAAAACTATGTGCTTTATCAAAGTAAAACAGTATTATTAATAAAAAATGAGTGAATAGAAAAACAGTGCAAAAAATTGTAATTATTTTTCTAAATTAAACTTTTAATGTACTACCTAGAAGTGTTTATAAAATAATCTATTCAATAATATTTCACCGTTTATTATAGTAAACGTTTTCAAAATTGCGTAGCCAAACTATTTAACTTAGTTCATTTTTGAAAACATTTTGTTGACTAAAAAAGTTGCCTACCTTATTGTAATTTAAGCTAAAAATTACAAATATAATTATACCATGTCAAGGTTTTTTATCATTAATCTGAATAATTTTTTCAAAGTATAAATCAATTACAAGGAAAAATGTCAAGCAGTTTTTAAAGAGTTTTGAAGTGGACCAGAAAAAGAGTCTCAACTTAAAAAAATAGTTCTACTAAATAGGGTTTGCCAAAGTGAGCGAAATGCCCCTTAAAATGCTAACAGGGATCTTTAATTAGTAGGCAAGAAAATAGTAAATGGGTTGTTAAATAATTGAGGGGCAGTATCTAAAAACAACATTTTTATTATTTATTTCCGAAACGGGGCGTTAACTAAAACGAGTTTGGGAAACCCTGAACTTAACGAATTTTGATTTCAAAGAAAAACAGTCGGCGAAATTTCGATGTAAACTAATAAATAAAAAGCTTTCAAGCGTCAAGGATATATTTCTTAAGTACTAATCTAAATGAGCAAAATCGAGCTTTTATGTACTTATAACTGTAATTAGGTTTTAAATACTTTGATGCTTGTACTTTATAACTATATAAGACATTAATAAACAGCGTTTCTGAAGTATTTTCAGCATGATGAGTCTTAATAATGAGTCTTAATCGTAGATGTCACGGAAACTGTTGTAGATGTTAATATGGAGCAACTTAAGAACTTAAAATAAAATATAAAACTTTTTCAGTTTAAAAACAATGATTTAAAGCTAGAAATAATACTTATACTACTTAAATTTATAAAAGTAAAAACACATATAAGGTTAAAGAGAAAAAACAAATGCAAGTTTAGAAACTTTTAATCTCGTAACGGTGCTAAAATTATCTACAGTAAGTAATAAGAAACTTTATTTATCGATAGAAAGAAAACATTTTGGAATTCATTTACCTAGAAAACTTCATTTGTGAAAGAAAAGAAAAAACTTTACAAGTCACTATTCACATTTTGTCTAAAGGCGGATACTTAAACTTTGATTCTCCAGCTGTATCCTTCAACAAGTATTTACCGATCCATACTTGTCCCCTCAGATTGCTACACTCCTCAACGATACCCTTTATATATGTCTTCTTGTCAATAAGACTTTTGTTCGAATACTTTTTATTAGCCTGCTTCTGAATAGTTTTATGTACAATAGCAGGTTTGCACAGCGGCTTCACCAACACTTTCTTTTCATCCGGGACGTTCTGTCTGGGAGGTGGCGGTCTGTGATGATGGTCGCGCGGAAGGTTCTTCCTGGTCACGAGCAGGTTGTTGCTGTTCGGACCCAACGCGTTCAGCGAGTAGATGGTCGCGTTGCGGGTGGGAGGCGTGTCGGTGAGCACCAGGGGAGAGTCGTGCTTCTGGTGGCTTTTCAACGCTGTAAAATAATAGATGAAGTGAGCAGATGCGTGTGTTTGTGTTGAGCTATACAAATTTATTTGTGAACAGTTATTATAACATTTTTCAAAAAAGTTTTTAAATTAAATATTAAATCACTTAAAAACTTTTGTTTATGTTACAACAGCTGTAGGGTGTTGTTGTTATACTAATTAATTTAAATATTGTTTGGTCAGAAATTTTACGAGTCAGTATAATGAACAATATAACTACAAACATAGATCTAAACAAATACTACTTTAATTGTAAGCTTAGATGTAGACATTAGATAATTTTTCAATAAAGTTGATCAGTTGTATCTAAAATAGTAACAGCTTTACAGTATTTTAAAAGATAAAAAAGGACATTAATTAAACTTAAACAACATATCAAAACTGACATTTTTACAACAGCTGTATAATAATTGATTTTTTTAGTTTAATGCCATTAAAAAAAATATTTTAATCTAAATTCATGAAACTAAATGAGATTAAAATCATTACAGTACTTTTAATTTTTTCATGTGTCAACATATTTGAAAATACTTCAAAACAGCAAATTAAAAAAATTACTAAATTACATTTTTAAATATTTACCAAGTAACCTTTAAATATTTTTACCAAAATATTCATTTTTAAATAACAATGACAACTCGTTTCTATTAATAATAAAAAAGCTTTTTTAATTTTACAAATTTAAAATCAAAGCAATGAACTAATAAACAAAAATTACTTAAAACATTTTATTACTCTTGAATAGCTGTATTCTTTTTAATCAAAAACTACCAGTCTTGCAATATGTCACAACTAATAAGTAAAAAAATAAGTAGTTTCAAAACTATTTTTAAAATAAATTCTTCAAAATATATTGTACTATTCATAAGTTAAAAGTTCCCAGAACGAAATAAACAAGCAATGTGTTTTCTGGCTAGCAACATATAAAAAACAAAATACTTTATCAGTTTTGTTTCAATAAAGTATTTTGTTTTTTATATAATGTTAGCCAGAAATAACATTTTCGAAACAAAACTGAATTAGATTGAAATTAAATGTAAATACAAAAAAAACTCCTCTCTGTTCAACAAATGTCCAAAACATTTAACAAGCTTGTTTTTTTTGAGTATTTTATTAACAAACCTGTAACTTTTCCTTCTTTATCCATTTTGTATATTAGTTTTGGAGAGCCTAAAAAATAAAGCTTTCTTAGTTTTAATTGTTTACTTTTAATTAAAATCTTAACTAAATAAACTAAGACTAAACAAAACTTAACTTTCTTCAACACTTATATTAGCATAAAATTTAAATTGACTTACTGTCTATGTAAAAAAGTTTTCCACTGAGGTTTGATACTTAAACTCTACCTTTAGTAAAAAAAATAATTTAAAATACTATTTGAACAAAGTTACAATTTTCTTCAAACAAGGATTATTATGTGTCAGGCTGAATCAGTTGATATCAATTATGAAAACTCTCCAAATGACAGTTTTTTGATAAGCTTAGAAGTTTATTAAACACCAAGAAGTTTGTAAAACTTTATTTTTTGAGTAGATTATTAAATTGCAAATTTATTTTAAATAATTTCCTTTTTGTAAATTAACTTATACCGAATTTAAGGCAATATTTTCAAAATGTCAGTTTTTGTCAATATAATTACTTAAAACTTCCTGGCTTTTCAAAATAAATTTGAGAGTCACTATTTTTTTTGTAAAAAATTTTAAGTTGTGAATTTATTTCTAAACTAGTATCTGTTTTTTTTTAGCCCAGCCATTGTGAGCGAGGACTTTAGAATTAAATGTTAAGTATATCTGTAGAAGCTATGTGAAAATTCAATATCATACTACTCAAAATTTTATGATATTATTAAGGTACAATATCTTTAAAAAAATCATATGAACAAGTAACAAAAATTACTCAGAAGTCTTATAACTTTGCCACTACAACCAAACTAATAAACTACGTAGTATCTTCTAGTTATAAGTCCTATTGGGAGCTGACTTCTAATGGCGAGAAAATGTCAGTGTAAATTGTGGTATGCAAGACTAAAATCAAAAAAATTATGTACAATCCATGTTTAAACTAACTTGAATTAAAATTTTGCGTTAATAAATAGATAACTTAACAAATAGTTAATTGAATCCTCTTGGTATTTTATGAGCTGTAAGCTTGTTCCTCATTAAAAAGATAATTAGATTTCATCTCCTTTAGAGGAAATATTTAATTTAACCCTAACTTAAATTCACCATACCAAAATCCTATCTACAAATAGATATTCTTACTAATTAACAATAATTAAGAAATTATCTAAATACTAACAAAAGTTTCTAAAAAAAAAATCAACTAAGAACAAAATTAAAACTGCAGCTTTTTTAAGCAAAATATATCTCTGATACTTAAAAGTTAAGTTATATATTACTTCAAAACAGAAAACTAGTTTCAATTAAGTTCAAAAACAAAATCTGATTTCTAGAAAATTACCAATTTAAAAGTTATAACATAAGTAAATGTATATAACAACGTTTATTATTCATAAACTACTAGTTTTTTTAGTTTTAACTTTAAAAAATCAAAAAAAAGTGTTTTCTTGTCCAGTTTTTACAAAAGTGTGTATCTGGGTACAAAATTTCATTTATAAGTTACAAAAAACTTTTGAATAATAAAATGAAACGACATTATTCAGTTTTTATTCTTTAATAGTTTTGTTTTTAAACTTTTTTATAGACTTAAACATTTTCATACCAATAGACACAACTTAATAATAAACTATTATTTAAGCGTTACTAATCATAAAAGTATAGTTTATTTGATATTAAAACTTAACAATTTTTTAATTTCAGGACATCATCTTAAAAAAGATTATATTATTATTTTCAAAAAATAAAATTATTGTTTTAATGTTTTTTTTTAACTGTAAATAAAAGTTGATTTTGTTAAGTAGAGTATTTATTTAATTCCTTATTAGATACTTTTTTAATGCCCTAATTAAAAACATTGATTGTTTCATCTTTTCTGATTTTACTGTGCTGAACTTGCCTAACAACTGATACTTAAGTAGTGCTACTTACATTAAACAAAATAATTTAAGCAAAGTGTACTTAGACAAAGTGTACTGCTAAATTTAACTTAAAGAGACTAATTTGGTGGTTAATATGAAAAAATATATGTGATTATTGTTCTAAAATACAAATGGAATACTACAAGAAAAAGTATTCAAATATACTTATAAGAGTTTTACAACATATTAAGGATATAGGATGTGCATTTTTATAGTAGTTATTTTTATTTTGTAGAGTTGTGTATTAGCTATCATTTAGTACTACTTTTACTACAAGAATCAAAACAGCTTTTAGGAATAAGGAATATTACCTTGACAGTTACAAAAGTTTTTTATTCAGGGTTGTCACTCTTTAAAGCAAAAAAAGCCTGAAATTCTGAACTTTATAAACTAGTCTAAGTTTATGATAAATCCAAAAAAATAACAAGGTTTCTTCATAAAAATATAACTAAAAAAAAACAGAGTTTTAGGCACATACATATAAACTTACTGGAGTTTTGGAAAAAAGGACTGAGTCAGAGTTAAAAAGAATTAAACTAGCCTAGGTTGGCCTGAGTTTTACAAAAAAATTAAACTAATCTGAGTTGTGCTGATTGTGTTGCAGCGCTACTAATAGAATTCACAAACTAAAAATACTTTTTTTTATAATATTTCTGCTAGTTTAAATATGTATTCTGCATTTTGTTTTTTTAGTGCTGCTTGTAAAAACCCTGAAAAAAGGTTGATAAATGCACTGGTTTTTATAAAAACAAAGTAACAAAATAGTGAGTATATGTTTGAGTTGATACTAAAATTAGACTTTGTTTTTACTACTAAAAACACTTTTTTATTTTGTATACAAATTTTCCTTAATTTACCATTTTCAAATATTTATATTTCAGTTTTAACCGTTTAGTAGAAATGACACTATGATAGAGTATAATGATTGTAGATTTTGTAGTAAATAACTACTTTAAATCAATGAGTAATGTTTATTCAATTTTATTATATAAATATTTACAAAAAAAAAAATCTCTATATCAAATAATGTCCTGCCAATAAAATGTTTATAGCTGAAATAATATGACTAGTTTATAGTAAAATTATAACTGTTATAAAATACACTGATATTAAAACAAAATATATTGATCAAAAGCAAATGGAAGTCTGATTTAATACAATAATTTATCAGTTCTATGCTTATAACTGATTAAAATTTCTATTAAAAAAGTTAATTATAAAGGATTTATAAAAAGTGAATTTTTAAGCCAAATTTTTGTAAGTATTAAAAAAAAAAGTACTTTTGAATTAAGATAAAATATTAACAACTTTCTCAATTACTTAATTAAGTTAAAAAAGATGGTACATTAAAATCTGTTAAAAACTACACTATTGTTTAAGTATTACTTAAGAATTAAAGTTTTCAATTATAAAATAACTTAACCCATTAAAAATTGTATTCTAATGAAAAACATGAAAGTTTTTGGCAATATCAGGGTTGTCACTTTCTGATTGTGTGGCAACCCTGCAACATTAAAGTGCATGTTAAAAAACAGACCTTTGTTGACAAAATCAATTGAAAAAGATGATGGGCTTCTTGAACTTTTCTTTATTAGTTCTATTTCTGATATAGGTGTTGCAACTCCTTTCTTATAGGCAGTTACATTGCTTTTTTTATAAAACCCCATTTTAAAAGCTTAAAATATATGTACTTTAAATATGATTCTGTTAAAAAAAACAATTTGTAATTTAACACCTATCTATGCATAAAATGTTTAATTTGAAAATACTTTTTAAAGAATTGCACTAAAATATGAACCACCAGTAAGCAAATACAAATTAAAAAAATTTATTAGAGAAGAACATTGTATTTTCAAGTTCACTGGAATGCACACAATGTTAGATTTTAACAATTTCAAAAAGAACTGATTTCAAATCACGTTTAGTAAGATCCCCTAAGTAAAAGCTAAAGTCTTCTTAGTTTAAAGTAAAGCCTGAACATCAGGCCCTGAAATATTCTTTGAACAAAATAAGTAGAAACGGTAAATTTCCAACATATCCATCTCAATTCTAACGAATTTAAAAAAGCAAATATAACGGCAAGAAAACTTAAAATGCTGTCAAAACGGTAGCCTAACAATGACAATTTAAAGTAAGGAAAAGGTTGAGTGAGACAATTTTATTGTTTTAGAAATTTCAACCCACAAATTAAAATAAAATAAACAAATTTTATTTTGAAATAAATGACTTTTTTTGAGTTTGGGCTAATTGGGTTGGTAAAAAAGCCTACAGAAAAAGTTATTTGATATTTTTTTATTCATTCTATATTATTATAGGCATTAGTTTTAGAACGAGCTTTTTCAAAAAAAAAAAACAACTATATTCAAAAAAAAAGATCATGCAAATTGAAAACTGTGGAGCACAGTTACTAAATTCATGAAATGAAATAAACACATAAATACTCGAGTATGCTTTTTAAAGTTTTAAACTTAGAAACCTTTATTAAGTATTCAGAGCTGTTTCGTTCTAGAACTTATGCAACTCTATCTAGAATCAATTTAAAATAAATAAATCATTTCACTTTTGAATATTGAAGTAAGTTAAGGTGTAAATATAAATATGTGATGCAAATAAAAAGTACTACACTAAAAGTTGTAAAAACAACAATTTGCAACTTATCAAATTTTTTTTAAAGCTATAGTGCATAATATTAACTTACAATTAAAATAATAGAATAATAGAAAACACCTACTGCATATTAAACAATTAAGCTTTCATTTTGGACAACACAAGACTAATTAAATAAAGTTTTTGTAAATATATAGTTTATTGAGCGATATATTTGGTCCTAGGTAGGACTAGCTTCACAAAGAACCTTTTTGTTATCGAGTCGCGCACTACGGATGCTTTATAACGTCTTGTCCAGGACATATAAAGGAAAACAAGAAAAAATAAAAAACTCTACTTATAAAAAAATGTTATAAAACTATTAGATTATGAATCGCTCGCAAAACTAAAAAAAAAATTTTAAGCACTATGCTAATGGAATTACCAAAATGAATTATATGTAGCACCTATAAGAAAAAAAAAGTCAACACTAGAATTAATATAAATTAAGTAAGTAACATTGCTATAACAATTTATTAAAAAAGAATTTAAACTATGTATGTAGAAACAGAAAATGAGATTCTGTTCAAGACAAATTTAAGTTTTCACATCATTTTGTTGTATTATTTCTTACTTATAAACTAAGCTCATTCAGTGGTTCGCAACAATTCAAATGACGAAAATTTAAATTCAAATTTTTTTGAGTTTACTCTAAATTTTTTCAAGTTTTTTTTTTTTTTTATCTTGTTAATAAGATCTACATGTGCAATTTAAAATTTTTCAAAATTTAAAATATTTTTTGAGATATGGTTATAGATATTCCAAAACTTACTAAAGTATGGCTAATTTTGATAATTCTAACTTTTTTCGGTTAAAAATACATATCTCAGTTTCGTTTTAGTATCATAACTTTGTTAATTAGACCCACATAAATTTTGTTTATTGTCGTACTTGAATTAAATTTTGAATTATAGTTTTTAAGCCTTCAAAAATAATTTATATTGTAAGAAATTGAATTAAAGTAATTTTAACAGTTATGTAAGCCTCATTTAAAACGACAAACTGACTTTTTTCTTGAACTGAAGAGAGACTGAAGTCGTCGTAAAACTTTGGAACAAACGACGCATAAATTTCAGAAAAAAATGGTGAGTCACCCAATACAACTTGTGGTGAGTAGTTTAATTGTTGTACAACCATTCAAAATTATTATTACATTTTAAATGCGAATCAATAGCGATTTTATTAAATCCTTTTTGACTGTCTACCGACAATACGGCGTCGTTTGTTTCAAAACCGCATCTATTATTTACGATTTTTTTACGGCTTAAGTTTTTTACCTATGTATTTAAATCATTACAGTGGAAAAAGATTAACTCATTAAACAATATCCAAAATAAATGGCTTAAGGAAGGAAACGTCTGCGGTTTATAATAAGAAGACAACTGATAATCCTCTTTTTCACACAAATTGTGGTAAGTACAGTAGTTTTTGTCAGTGTAGAAGCTAAATTTTCTTAACTTTCTAATAAATAGTACATTTATTAATTTATCATTAATTGCAAACACATAAGGTGTTTTATTCAAATTATCAAATTAGTAAAAAGTAAGTTAGATGCATAAAAATAGACTTTATAGATTAGAACAAAGTTATGTAAGACAATTTATGCAACATTAAACTGATATAAAAATTAAAAATGTTTTAGCTGCTTAGCACACTCCAGTGTACAAAAAATTTGACTTGTAACTTTGTAGGTGTTTAGTTTTTACACAAATACTGTTACAGAATCTTTTAAATAACTTCTTTTCAAAAGTACAAATTATACATCTAAAAAGATGTAAACATTGAAATGTAATCGAGTAATTTTAAAATTTTACTAAATATCTTTTTGAGTTTGCTTTAGTACTCTAAAGGTGATAATTTTATTATACAACCTTGTAAAATTATTGAAAAGTCTTTTTCAAAGCATAGATATTTATTAAAAAACAATTGTGTTCATAGAGCAGTGACTTGTAACAGAATAGCTTTAAAAACTAGCCGAAATATAAAATTATTATTATTTAAAGACACTTGTAATAAAAATTAACGACCTCTACAACAAATTTATATTTTGAAAACAAACTTTAATCAAAAACCTTAAGTTTATAACATTTTCATTATTATAACTATGAAGTCAAAGAAAATTATATTTTATAAGAAGCTTGTTTTACAGGTATTTCAAGGAAGGGGTGGGAAAACTACGGCTTCCAGACTACCAAGCAGAATTTTCTGGCCGCGTTGTACTCTTTAGCAGTTATATGACAATTAAAGTTCGAATAATTTAAGTGCTGACCTTTCGAATTTTTTAAAAATATCAAAAAAAACTATATCTCAAAAAGTTAAATAAACTTGATGAAAAAAAAGTTTGTAGGTCCTTTTAATATTTACAAACCATTTTCTTATTTTTGTAAAATAAGTTTTTTTTATATAATTAAAAGTTACTAAAAGTTATCAAAAATTAATACTCTTTAAAACTTGTTTTAGCCATATCTCAAGAATTATTTAGATTTCGCGAAAAAGAAAAAATGGCTTGTAGATATTAATAAAACCTACATAATTTTATTTTTTAGAAATATACATAAATCAAATTTAATATTGCTGAATTGTTGACTGATAATCTGTG
The DNA here is from genome assembly GCF_965202585.1 of Thalia democratica. Lineage (NCBI taxonomy): Eukaryota > Metazoa > Chordata > Thaliacea > Salpida > Salpidae > Thalia > Thalia democratica. Next base: position 18,715,675 of record NC_139173.1, on the reverse strand, counting down.
AACAGTTATTACTGTGTAATTTCAAAAACGTTTTTATTTTAACAATAATACACTTTATTGGCAGCAATAAATCTAAGTTATTAGTATTTTTTTTTAAACATTGCAGTTTAAATAAAAATTAAATAGTTTAATGTTTAGTATAAAATTTTATGTTAGTTAGTTAACGTCTTGTCCTGGGCAAGACGTTAAAATGTATCCGTGGTGTGCGACTCGACAACCGAAAGGTTCTTTGTGCACCAGGTCCTGAACCAAACTTTTTGAGTTCTTTTTTGTTATTCAATAAACTGTATTATCATGAGATATTGGTAAATAAATGTTATATTAAACACCCTGTGTTTATGGTTTGAAATAGGTGTTATATCCATTATTTTATTTACCATAGCCTTAAAACTACCTTAAAACATGCGAATTCTAATTTTATACTAAATTATCAAACTTAAACGATACTTATACAAATAAAACAAAAATTTTTACGAATTGATGTAGAATTTATCTAATTTAAAATAACCTTCTGCTTGAATCAAATATTTTGGAAGCGGTATGTATAACCTAGCTGGCTTTTTTATTTATATAACTTAACTATACAACAAACAGCAATATTTATTTTATATATTTTATTTATACTTAGTACAAAAACCAAATAAAACTTCATGACAGACATATACAACAAAAACACAGTAAAAATTGGCAGTAACTCATATTTTTTTGCATAAAAAAAGAAGAAGAAAGAACGCGCGATAAACATAGTTGAAAAAAAGTTTTGCGCTAATTTAAATTTCAATTACTACATGGAAAAAGAAGGAAGCGTAATTACTATAGATAATTTTATTCTTTTGAAACAGTCAACTTTGTATAGAAGGACTGCATTACATTCACGAGTGTGAAGTTAGCTTGAATAAATTAAAAAAAAAGTCCAAACTTTGGATCCAATTATTCTCCTTATCTTAATAGCTAAATAAAAACTTTTGTAAAATATTAATAGTTGTATAACAAAAAATGTTATATAAAATTTATTTGCTAATAAATATGAATATCAAAAGAAAAAAAAAAAAAAAATTTATTTTTTTTAGTTCGAGCTAAGTAAAAATAGATAAAAAAAACTCTTTTTTTCTAAGGGGCCCCACACTAAAATTCAAGCCCCAATCAAATGGAGTTTTTTTTTTTTATATTAAAGACAAAGGACCGCTCTCTAAAATAAAAACAAAAGTTTTTAGTTAGCTATTAAGATAAGGAAAATAATTGGATCTAAAGTTTGGACATTTTTTTAAAAACTTATTCAAGCTAACTTCACACCAGTTTTACGTTCTAATAGGAGGAACTGGTGTACAAAGCGCATCTTTGAAATTCTTCCAAGCACTTCCTCTGTAAAATAACTTTACATGCTGACATTTTATTGTTTCTTCAATGGCCGACTGTCCCTTTGCCATGATTGTGTTGTGGTAACAAAACGTTATCAGTACAAAACAGAGGGAACAAAAGGAAATTATCAACACAACTATGGTTCCTGGACTGTCATGAGCTACGTTTGAAAATCCTTCCAGCAGGTTTGAAAGCTTTACCAGATGGATTATTGCAAAAGAGATGATATAAATAAGGAGCAAAATGTAGGACACTAAATAAAAATAGAAGAACTTGTAGTTTCTTTTACCGACACAACAGCCCATCCAAATACAGTGATGGTCTCGTTTTTCAATGCATTTGTTACATTTTTTACAATGTGAAGCTCTCAAGGGCTTGTACATTTGGCAAACTTCACAGTAGATTAACTTTATCAGAGTTTCATCAACAGACAACCAATTATAATTTTTTCTGACTCGTCTGCCATTAATTAAAACACAGTGGTCATGAGTTTCTGGGGTTGTTGAAATTATGTAGGGGTCCTGCTAAAAAAATTTTTTAGTAAAATTTAATTATGTAGTAAAGTTACAATATTTATGTTCTAAAATAACTTTAGAGCCTAATTTTTTAATATAAAAATAAAATTTAGCATCAACTAAATTGAATTATTAATGATCAGATTTTGTAGGTGATGCAACGCTTGTTTCAAAAAAAATTAATAATAAAATAGGTCTAAGTAAATTAACTATTTTAAAGAAATTAAACACTCAGGAACGGGTAAAATATGCACGAAGACACTTTTGCACGCAGACAATTTTGCACGAAGACATTTTTACACAAAGAGTCACCTTTGCATAAAGACACTTTTGCACGAAAGGTCATTTTTGCACGATAGTAAAAAAATAAACAAAAAAAAAAGAAGAAAACCGTAAAAAAAAATACTATAAAATAAAAAGTAAAACAATGAATTAAAAAGACAGCTACCGACCGAGGGTAAAGGGTAACAGTGATAGAAAAAAAAAAATTAAAAAAATCTCTTACAGGGTTGCCACTCGTTTTTTCAATTTTTTTTTCAGGTTTTCCAAATTTGTTCCAGGTTTTTAAAAGTTCACATTTTTGGGTCTATTTTTAGTTAAAAGTTAAGTTTAAGGTAAGAAACTATGTTAAATAGTATAAAACCATTGAAAAGAAACTATAAAGCTACTTTAAATATGTTTTTTAATAAAAAATAACTTTGATGATGACAAAATTTTTTTATTTGTATGATAGATTTTTTTAGCCAAATCAAAATTTTACTACTGTATATGTGAAAACTGTTAAAATGCCAGGTTTTTCCAGGTTTTTTTTACATGTTTCACAAATTACAGGTTTTTTTGCCTAATTTGGCAAATTCCAAGTTTTTCTAGGTAAAGTGGCAACCCTGATCTCAAAAAATATTAATCAAAAAAACAAGAAAAAAAAAAAATAAATAAAAAAACAAAAAAATATCGGACCAAGGGTAAGGGGTGATAGTGATAGTAAAAAAATATTTAAAAAATTTTCGACTTGTGCAAAAGTGTCTTTGTTCTAGAGTGACGCCTCGTGCAAAGTTGACGCCGTGCAAAAGCGTCTTCGTGCAAAAATCTCCTTTCGTGCAAAAGTGTCCCTTTGTGAGTATTAGACTCCTACCCTAAACACTTTTTTAAATAGTATAATATACCTCAACAGTCCTCGCAGGCAGCTGCTGCCTCGAAATTTCCACAACTTGCTCCTCATCACTACCGGCAGGGATCACACCCGGATCAGTTAAGTAAGTCTTTATCCAGAAAAAGATGTTTATGACGAAACACATGACACAAAAAACAGCAACAGTCCATCTCATCTCGCCCAAAAGCTGACATTTGTCGAACAAGAACAATGATACCGAGGTTAGAACAGCTCCGACGTTGACGCAGATCGGGTAAAGAAATATGATTTTTTTCTTCAGCTGTTCGCTAGCCATTAGGCCGAAAGTTTTGTGTACAGTAACATTTTAGTGTTGGTATTTTTTAAGTTGAGTTTAAACAAAAGTGGTCTAAAAAACTTGGTATGATTTCTTGTGCCAATGTAAAAAATGGAAACAAAGTAAGACAAAAATCAAGAAGTTTCTGAAATTGTTTAGTTTTTAGATGTTTAATTGCACTTTAGAAGTAAAAACGTAAAATTTAGTTCAAAATTTTTTGTAGTTATATAAAAACGTTAAAGTTCAAAAAAAAACATTATAAGTTCTATTTATTTTTGTGTTAAATTGTACAACAACTAAGTAATACGTTAAAAAAAGTTAAAATTATCTTTAAGATACTCTATGTAACTTTTAATTTTATATTCAGATTTTACAAGGTAACTAAAATTATTTTAGTTTAAATTATAGTATGAAAAACTTTGAATTAAATTTAACCTTTTAAGTTTTCTTAAAAAAAAAACAGTTTGTTTGTATATGTTTTCACAAATAGTTTAAGGAAAACATTTTTCTATATTTCTTTATTAAAATAAATTTCGCCTTAAAAGTTATAAACAAAGAAGTATTTATCCAAGTTAAATACTAAAATTTATAATGTCATATCAAATATATAAGCTAATATTTGTTAAACCAAACTACAAAAACTAACTCTAAATCTAAACTATTAACCCTAATTAATTTTTAAAACACTAAGCAGTCAGCAATTGTTTTAATTAAAACAAGTAAAAAAAGATATCATACACGTCTTAGTAGCCTATAACTTGAATACAACTTACAATATATCAAAAACTTATTACCTAAGTTGTTTTTGTTTTTAGTAATAATTTTGTTAAAAATTTAAAGCAACAAATTAAATTGACACCTTATTGTATTTTTTGTTATACTTTTTCCTATAAAAAGCATGCTAGACTAATAAATATGTTTAATAATATTTTAAGTAATAAAATTTTATAAACTAAAGTAATTTTTCAAAATTTCAACCTTTAAATGCTTAATTAATATAAGTCAAGTCAGTAATAAATTTTTAAGTTCAATAAGGTTTTTTTTATGTAATTAAACAGATTTTTTTTTCTGTAAATATCTTATGATATTAAATTTTATTAGGATCATTCTTTTTTATAAAAACAAATCTTAATTCTTAAATAAAAGCAAAATTTTCACGGATTTATGTTGCATTACAAATCTATTCTAAATCTTAGATTTAAATATTTAAAATCTTATGTTAGGTAGTAGTAAAGTATTATAAAAATATGTAAAAATGATTTTTTTTTACTATGTAATGCATTCCTTTTTTGAATCCAACAAGTAGAGATGAATATCTGTTAAGTATACATATTACAATAAAAAATTAAGAAATATACAATTAAGGTTTTTTATTTATTTGTTTAGTTACAAATTTCTAGTTTTATTTGTTAAACAATCAATTAGATGACTTTTGCTTAACACACCATTCAATTATTTTTAAGATATGCATGTTCGAGTTTTATATAACAATAATAAATTGAATTTAGTAGACAAAAACTAGCAACAAAAGTCTATAAAATTTAGTGCAATTTTGATTTAAAACTTAGCCTTTTTTACAGTTCAGTCAGAATAAATAAAGCAATTCTACTTTATTTTAGAACTATCTGTTATGACGAGTGTGAAGTTAGCTTGGTAACATTATTCAACAATTTTTAAAAAAATTTCAAACTTTAGATTTAATAATTTTCCTTATCTTAATAGCTAAATACAAACTTTTTTATTTATTTTAGAGAGTGTTTAATAAAAGAAAAAATTATTGGATTAGGGCTTGACTTTTAGTGTGAGGCTCCTTAGAAAAAATGATAATTTTTTATAAATTTTTACTTAGCTCTAATTAAAAAAAAAATTAATATAAAAAATATATACTTTTTTTTAAATATTTATATTCATTTTTAAATAAATTCTGTACAATAATTTTTATTTTCCAACTGTTAATATATTGTACTATTTTGCCTTATTCTAGATTTCTTAAATCGAATTAAGGCCAAATAAAACAAAATATTAACAGTTGAAAAAAAAAAAAATTGTATAACATTGTTCACATATAAATATAAAAATTGAAAAAATAATAGTTTAATTTAATTTCTTTTTTTTTAATTCGAGGTAAGTGAAAATCGATAACAAAACTCATAATTTGTACTATTTGGCCTTATTCCGGAATTAGGAGTTCTAGAATAAGGCTAAATAGTACAAAATATTAACAGTTGGAAAAAACAACGTTGTACAGAATCTATTTACTAATAAACATGAATATTAAATAAAAAAAAAATTATTATTATTTTTTAATTCCAGCCAAGTAGAAATTGATAAAAAAACTCATTTCTTTCTAAGGGGCCCCACACTAAAATTCAAACCCCAATCCAATGGATTTTTTTAAAATTAAAGACAAACGACCGTTCTCTAACATTAAAAAAAAAATTCATTTAGCTATTAAGATAAGGAAAATAGTTGGGTCTAAAGTTTGGACATTTTTTAAAAATTCTTGAAAACGTTACCAAGCTAACTTCACTTTCGTTAAGTTACACTACAATTTTCTACCTACATTAATCTTCAATGTTCTAAAATTTTTATAAGTAGTAAAACTTTTATAAAACCAGCACAACCTCATTAATTCAATTAAAAATTCTATGCTTTCTTAAAAAGTTAAAGATAAAGAAACTTTGTTATTTTTTCTTATAATATCTTTATTTTTAATTTATTAATGAATTAATGAATAAGGTCTTTTTTAGTGCAACCAACTAAATACAGTTTCAATCAAATTAACTTTATAATTAAGCGTTTAATAAAAATAAGCTGAACTTAATTCCTAAAACTTAATAAATAAAACTACTTAAGGTACTGTAATGGTAAGTAAGTTATTTTTTTTAGGTTAACACTATTTCTAAAAAGTAAATTAAATACTCCAAATCGTTGTACTTAAAACTTAAAAAAATCAACTAAAAACAAGTGTAAGTCTAAAAAATTAAAATACGTAAGTAGTTCACAAAAAACAAAGCTTTTCTCATTTACAAACCTTAGTAGAGTTTCTAACTTGTTTTTAGAAGTTATACTATTCTACTAAGTTTACACGTTTCACTTGTTATTGTCAAAATCATCTGTAGCCACAAAAACAGTATACTTTTTAAAACTATCACACCTTTGTGACAATAATTGCGTAAACAAATGAAAATATGTTTACTTATAAGTTTATTTAGAAACGGTTTAATTATACAAATGTCATCATTACTGTAGAATTTTAGTTCAAGTTTTCCTTAAGTTAAATTTAACTACAAAAATTGAAATATAAATATATCAATCATAAATAGAATAAAAATAAAAATTAAATTTTTTCTATTTAAAAACAGGATGTAACCCTAGGCCTCAACACATAACGAAAATGGCCGAAAACTAATATACAATCAACAAAGAAGGGCAAATATGTTACAAGGATTGAAACGATACGAAATAAAAATGCAAGTTGATTAGATGTATTTTATTGTGCTCTATTTTCTAAATTAATTTGTTTTTTCAAATGTTTTAAAATGCTATTTAGTGAATCCTAAAATGTACTAGTTTAAAAAAAATCTAAATTCAATTAGTAGTTAAGGCATTTTATCAAAATTTTCAAAATAAAATGCTTATTAAAAAACTTAAAAACATTTATAAACCGTTTTGTGGTTTTCCATTTCTCGCAGCATATCTTAATTACTCAGTGAATTTAGAACTTATGCAAAAAACTTTTTTTTTGACTAACCAGTAAGATCATAATTAAATATCATAACTGAAAAAAACAAAATGGCCTATATCTCAAAAAGTATTAAATTTATGAAAAAAAATTTACTAAATAGCAAAGTTAGTTCATTAAAAAAAAGTTGTTAAAAAGTTTATTCATTTTTTTACGGGCTCTTCGCACTAACTCAATAAACCCAAAAAAAATTCTATTTTAGCTCTATCATTTAGCTATTAAATTCAGTAAAAAATGTACTTAAAAGCCAAAGAACAAAGAAATCATTGTGTTTTTAAATTTTTAAATTAAAATAAATAATTTAATGTTCCCCTGATTGTCGTATACAATTCACACTTTTAAATTTTGAGTAGTTTAATTCAGTAAAATATATTTACCAGAATTTTAAGATCTAAAAGTTTCTATATTTATTATAAAAGGTATTAATTGTAATAAGTAAACTATTCGTAAACGTTTAATAAATTATCTAAAGTTTATACTGGGTTGTCACTTTTTGAAACAAAAAATTTAGTCTTAGTTACATAAGATATACCAAAGTTTACACTTTACAGGGTTGCCAAATGTTTTTGGCAAATTTTCTCTAGATTTTAAAAAATTATTCCAGGATTATAATATTACAAGTTTTAGGGTCTAATAATAGTTTAAAATTAAGTTAAAGGTAAAAAACTGAATTAAATAGTATAAAGACATTGACAAGATATCTTAAAGCTTTTTTTAAATCTACATTTTATTAAAAAAAACTTTTTATGATCACAAAAATACTTTATCTATACAGTAGATTTTTTGTGTCAAATCGAAATTTTAACATTTAAGATAAAAAATTGTTTTAAATTTCAGGTTTTCCTAGGTTTTTAATGAATTTTGTTCAAAATTCCAGTCATTTAATGAATTTTGTTCAAAGTTCCAGATTTTTTTCAAAATTTTTCAAGTTTCAGGTTTTTCCAAGATTCCAGGTTTTTTGGTATATTTGAGTTTATTAAAAGTAAAAAAATATTAAAAGTCTTTAAAAAATCAAAAACTAAAAAGCATTAAAAAATCAATTAATGTACAAAAAAAATCAAGCAAGCAAAAATTGTCTGAGGTAAAGAAAAAGTAGTGTAGCCTAAATAGCCTGAATTCTGTTAAAGATAATGGTAGAGCCAGATTAAGCCAAAAATTTTGAAAAATTACAATCTAGCCCAATATATCTTTACCCTTGGCCCATACCAATATACTAGTCAGAAGGATTGGCAACAACTCTGAGACAAGTTATTAAATTAAGGTCTTTTCAACTTCTAAGAAACAAAATAAAGCCTGATTAGATTTAAATTACTAATCAGTAAAAAAATAACTCAACTTAATTTTACATTTGTCTCACTTTTATATCGACTCAATTTAAGTTTAAACAAAAGTCTGGTTTTAACTTATGAAAAATCTTTAACAAGTCTGAGATACCTTGGGTAGTCAGGGAGGCCACATGTTTTTTAGAATTTTCGTTTAGGTATTCTGATTAATATTCAGGTTTTTATAGCGCAAGTTATCTTTTTTTTTTGTGGAAAACAAAATTCAAGATTAAAAAAATATTTATTAGTATAAAACTACTGAAAAAAAAAGTTACTTTAATTGTCTGTAAAAAATCTAAATATTTAATAATTCTTTTGTGTATAATAATTGTTTTCTTATCTCATCTAGATTACTTATTTAAATTCGAAAAACATTCTTAATTTAAGGTAATTCCAGTTTTTTATTATTTTTTACCAGGATCCAGGTTAAATGGCTATCTTGCTGAGCGTGTAGCAACCATGATCATTATAATTTTTAACCAAGCACTGAGCCAAATGTTTGGTTCAGTGCTTGGTTAAAATATTTTTAAAACCATTTTGGATAAATGGTTTTGAAAAAGTAGTTCTACTCAAAGGACAGATAGTTTAGTTTTATAAAATCAAATAGCTACAAATATTTAAGTACCAGAGTAAGTTATTACTTTTTGTTGAAGAGTTTTGTGTTTTAAAGTCTTTTGCTCTATTAAAATAAAAAATTGCAAAATTAATTTGCCTAACGAAAATTTAAAACAACAAATCTATATTTTTGGTTTCTTTTTGTTTTTATACCCTTTTTAAGGCTTGACAGCAACACATCATTATTCAGAAATAAAGTATTTTTTAATTTTTAGGTAGTTCATTGATTCAACTAAACAGGGAAAATTGTTTTTAAAAAACTAAACACAAAAAACGCAGAAAAAGTTCATAATTTATAAAAATAGATATTTAGTTATATCTATGAAAGAAACTAATATACTTCTTGTGATTTATCAACCTTTTTTATGTGTTTTTGCTTACGTTTGTTTAACATCTTTTTTTCTTTGGGAACCATGACATATTTCAGTGATTTTAACATTCCTAAATCAAAAGTACATTAAATAAGTAGTTCCAAATAAGAGCTCTTGTGTGTTTGTGTGCAATGCATAACAATTAACTTAACTTGAAAGAAATATTATTTAAAAAATGAAAATGTACTCTCAACAAAAACCTGTTTTAACTTATGTCATATTATTAACTATTTTAAACGTGTCTGTTGACACTTAACTATGATGTGTAGTGGAAAAAAAATATTATAGAAAGTTATGCTTAAATAAAACTTTATCAAAATTAAGTATTAGTAAAAGTTTGGTTTCAAAAATGAACATATATGTACATTAGCACTCCTAGAAAATAATTCAATATTCACAGACAATCTAAAAAAAAAAATTAAAATTAAATTCTGAAAAAAAAAAGTTCTACCTTATATCTTATTGTTTTTTGTTTGAAATGTGTCTTTTTACACTTGTATCATTAAATTGATAATTATATTAGAAATTCCTGCTCAAATTACACTTTATTTTTCTTAAGCATAATTTTAAAACTTGGTTTTAAAAATATGCATTTGTCTACACCAGGGTTTCCTAAAGTGGGCGTTACCGGAGGCCATTAAAATAAGTTGGAGGCAATAATCAGTAAAGGGGACAAAGGGATGGGGGAGTTTTAAAATTTTGAAACTTACACTAGATATTCTTGAGTTGCAGATGAAACGCAAAAAAAAGAAGGTCTTAGGTGTATTTACTAGTAAATTTGAAACTTACACTAGATATTCTTGAGTTGCAGATGTAGATCAAAAAGAAAAAATAGTAGTCTTGTTGGAAGGGGAAATAGCCTTTTTTATTTCTTCAAAGGGGCATTTAAAAAAAGGTTTGTGAAACCCTAGTCTACACTGTACATTAGTTTGCATAAAAAATAAATAAATTTACACTGAAAGTTACTTAGAAAATAGAAAATGTTTTATGAACAAATAATGATTTAGCTTATGTCTTATTTCAATTTTTTTATAAATATTTATGTGCACACTTAAAAATAATATGCAGTAAAAAGATACCTTTACTGAACCAAGTAATTTTAAAACATTGTTTTAGTTCACTAGTTGCTATTATAAAAAGGAGAGTTATTTTAAAAGCTGAGAAAAAATACTGCCAGAATGTCAGTCTGTATTTTTACTTTTATAGGCCTGATAAGTAACTTTTTTAAATTGTTTAAGAATGTTAATGTTTAAAATAAAACTGATCAAATTACAGCATTCTTATCAAAAACAATTATTTAATTGTTTTGTAATTCATCTTTTGTTTTCATATTTATAAATAAAGTAGACAAATTGTTAAAAGTTGGAAAGTCCCAAGTCTGCTTCTAACTAAAAGCAATATCAAATAACAGCCATTATAGTTAGTATATTTGGACCTCTCGTATCTTTACGATCTCTCGTATCTTTACGAACTTTTTCTGTGGACACAATGTGCGTAAATAAGCGAGAGGCTACTGTAATTTAGCATTTCTTTAAAAAAAGTAAACGAGCTCGTGGGCCGCAGCTTGCCGACCTCTAGTGTTTAGTTCATTTATTCAAGAGGTTTACTTTTTTGTTTGATTCACCATTACATTGTTATTTGGTAATATGATCACTCATAAAGACAATTACTTCGTTATTCATTCAATGTTTATCTCTGTATTATCTCAATTCTTGATTTAATAATAGATGTTTTTAACATTGGCTAGGTAAACCAAGTTTTTAAAATTTAAATCAATTCTATTACTCATATTTATCTCAGAATGCTTTAAGACTTTAAGTAGCTAAAATGAAAAATAATCTGTCTAAACAAAATCAAGCTTTACCACCAACAAGACATCTCAATAACTTAAAAAGAAAAATTGGGGAAGCCACTCAAAATTTACTCGGCTACGGTAAACATCCTATTGCAAGGTCAAAAAATACTATTTTTGTTAAATTGTGCAAGAGCAATACTGAAAAGCGTTTGGCGAAGAAGAGTACGCAAATTGGGAACAATATTTCCGAAGCAGGTTAACTAGTTTATAAATTTTTCCATTTCGAATAAATTTTTAAATTTCTATAACTATTTTTGATAAAAACAAATATTTATCGATGTCGCTGATAATCTTATTGATGATATTTACTGCTATAATCAAGACAAAATAAAGCAAATAATTTTTACAAGTTTTACAAACAAACACGATGTCTACGTAGAATCTACCCCATACGTAGATAAACAGATTAAATCAAGTTTATCTATTTCAAAAATGGTTTAGCTCACGAACAAAGCTTTAGTAGTTTGTGTTTTGTTTGCACCAGTTTGTGTTATTGGCTTTTGACTATTTTTAAACAAATGATTTGGTAAAGGAATGAGGGCTGTCGTCACTGTTTTACATCGATAATTAGTTGTTTTTTTATTTAAAGTATATATTTAAATCTGCAACATTTAATTTAACTTTGACAATAACAAATTTTAATAATTAAAAATGAAAATCTATACTTATTATATTATTTGATTTAAAACGAAACACTGTTTTAAGTGCATTTCAATCTTGATATTATACAATCAAACTATCTTCAGAGTAAATTTTTTTAGATTAGTTCTTGTATTATTAAAGCTTAAACAGTTGTATATATATATTGGATTAAATTTTAAGAAAAAATCCTGGACAAGACGTTAAAAGGTATCCGTGATGTACGACTCGATAGCCGAAAGGTTCTTCGTGCATCAGGTAATAGAATCAAATACTTTGATCGTCTTTTATTATCGTTCAATAAACTATATTAAACACTTAAATGAATAACTAGTTTAGGAATTTATTTAGCAAGCGTAATCACGACTAAGCTTGGCTTGAAACCAAAGCATAAAACAAATTTAATTTTAAATATTTTCACAGGAGCAACGAGACACGACCGGAGAAAAACGTGTCAGCGTTTTAAACCCGAAGCTTTTATTTCAAACGAAATCATGAAACAAGACATCGTCGAGCGCATGAGCGATAAAGTAAGCGTCGAAAACGTAGCGACTTTCCACCAGGTGGCGAAAATATTCAACATGCCCGCATTTTCCAAAGCAACTTTTCACTGCATGGAGCGCTTTTTCGCGTCTGCTGCCAAAAGCGAAAACTTCCTGCACCTCGATTTTGCGCGCGTGAGCGAAATTTTGTCCAGTTTAAAGCTGAACGTCACCTCGGAGATGGAGGTGCTTCAAGCCGCCGACCGCTGGCTGAGCTTTGGAGCTGCGCAGAGGCGCGCGTTTTCAATGGACCTCCTGGTGAAAGTCCGTCTTCCCCTGCTTTCCAACGGCGAGCTCTACCAATTTTTAAACGAGTCTTTGGCGTTTAGGAAATGCAAAAAATGCAGCTCGCTGATTGACGACGTCTTGAAGAGGAAGAATCGAAACAAGGTGACTGAGCCGAGGCACTGTGACGACTTTGACCTGGTGGTCGTCGGAGGCAGCAACTTGGGTATTGCCCATCCCGTTCAGCGGGTCGATGGGAGAAACGGCTCGGTGACAAAATGCTCACATTTAGAGCTTTCTAAGCAGCGGGAGTTCTTTGCTGCGGCGTGCCTGGACGGCTGCGTTTACGTTTTCGGCGGCAGCGAAAGCGACGCGCAAAACGTCGAAGTGAAAAAGATGTCGCTGGGTAGCCAAAAGTGGCAAGACCTGCCCGACCTGGACCTGGTGGCAGACCACTTCGGCTTGTGCGCTTTCATGGGCGGCATCTACGTGATCGGCGGATTAAGTACTGCTCCGGGTACGTGGGAGCAGTGGACCGAGCGTCGCTGCGTCAGGTTCGACGCGGAAAGGCACGGATGGGATGAAATCGGCAGTATGCGCGAGTCAAGGGCAGAAACGGGCAGCGCAGTTTTCAGAGGCAAGTTGGTGGCGTGCGGTGGAATGCAGAAATATAGGGGCTTCGGAAACTGGAGGATTTTGCCCACCGTGGAGGCGTACGATTGCGCTATGGAAAAGTGGACTTTCATGCCGAGAATGATCGAGCGAAGACAGGGCTGCAAGCTGGCGGCGATCAGAAACAAACTGTTTGTGTTTGGCGGAGGGCCCATGACCTGCGAGATTTTCGACTCTGTTTGCAACCGGTTCGTTTTTGTGAAACCGCCGCCCGAGCACCTAAAAATCGATCTCGGGCAGTGCGCGTGCGCCGCTTCAGTTCGGGCGAGCAGATTGGTTCTTCATTTGAACGGCAGCCCGAAAACGGCCGTTTACGATACGGAAGCGCGTGATTGGTCGGTTGAAAGTTGCGACGTCACGGCCGCCAGTTGCCCGAAGTACGCGGTTGTGAATGTTCCTGTACCGTTTAGAGGCAGGAACACTCAGTAAATTTCAGTTTTCATCGCACTACTTTCCCGCGCACGCTTATACGTAAATCCGCATAAAATAAAGAAAAATCAAAACTGTCTATGACTTGAAAGCCTTAAAAATATATTTATGCATGCCTAGTTTGTAAACTGTTTTTCAAAATGTTTCGTTTTAATGACTGAATAAAGTACTATTTGGAATTAAAGTAACTTTTTATTGTTATAGAACATATATTTGTCAGATTTCTTTATGAATTGTTCTATTTTAAAATTTTAACTGATTGCTAGTAGATTGGAACTAACCAATGTTGATAATTTTACTGTTAAAAAATGTTTGAATTAAAGCTGACATAATAGATAAGCTACTTAGCAGGCAGTTGTTATATTTTTGTCGTGAATAACTTTCATGAACCAATAAAATTTTCACGGAGCTTAAAAGATTTTGTAGTCCTTGATAAGACATTAAACTGTATTCATCATGTATGACTCGATAACCGATAGGTTTTTTCCTGGATTAAACTTTTTGAACTTTTTTTTTGTGGTGCAATAAGCAGTTTTACTTGAGATGTTAATGTTGAAAACTAAAATTAGAAATTGTATGATATTACTTTTGTTGAAGTGAAATCATATGTAAGAAATGGTACATTCTAACTTATACTTTTGTGCACACTAGTCTAAAATTAAAAATAAACAAAGTTTATTAAAAAATTGAACGAGAGGCTATTTTAGCCATGTATAAAGTCTTGTTTTTTAAAGTACTAAAACTATCACGTATTTTGATAAAATCAAACATTTATTTTAGTAAAGTGTGTTACAAACAAAAAAAATATTACATAAGCAAAGACTATTATTTGTTTAAAACAAAAAATTAAACAAAAATATTATAGGCCTTAAAAATTAAAATCGACCAATTAAAGTTAATTTTCTTTATCTTAAAACGTCAAGCAAAAGTCACAGTTGCTATGTGTTATTACGACATTTAAAAAACATGTACATACTTTTGAAGTATAAAATTTATAACAAAAAATAAATGTTTTATTTCCTCTCGCTAACTATGAAAATGAAATATTACTGGATTATTTTTTGAAAACTCTTAGTTTTTCACATACTTAGATATTTGTGAAAATAAATTATATAGTGAATATGAAAACTGTGCATATTTTTAATAAAATAATATAGTTTATTTGTAAACAAAATATTCATTTTTACTATTTTTCTTATAAATCTCAGACTACTATTATTTTATTACTTTTATACTTATATCTTTCAAATTAAAAAATGAATATTATCTTTTCTCCAATGGAAACGGGTCAGAAAAGCACGGGTGTCACTTTAGCACAGAGTGACACTTTAGCACGGGGTGACACTTTAACACGGCGTCACTTTAGCACGGACGGACACTGTTTTTTATGCTTACATAATATTTTTACTGTTATATTTAAAATCTAAAAACAAACTATGCAACATGTAGACTAAAAGTTAACAAGCTTTAAATATGTTACAAGTTAAAGCTTTAATAAAACTTCGTTTTGTTATAAAATGCTACTAGTTATTTTAAAGCAAACCTTAACTTTTTAATGATAGTATAAAAATAATTTTACAAATTCTATTAACTCATTTTACCAAAACATTATAACAAAAATATTTAAAACTTTCATTTATATATTTTCAACATAAAATTGTTTGTTTAAACCTAACAACATATACGATCTCATAGTTTTTTTATAAAATTTTTGTTAAGCTTAAATTAACTTTAGTGAGTAAAATATAAGTAATAATAAAAACATACTGATAAATAAATTGCCTTTGTTTTTAAAAAGGCTCCGATAACTTAATAGATCATTAAACAAATTATTTTGTGCTAAAGTGTCACTCTGTGCTAAAGTGTCACTCCGTGCTAAAGTGACACTCCGTGCCAAAGTGTCACCCCGTGCTAAAGTGACGTATAACGAAAGTGAAACTTTGTGGTAAAGTGTCACTCTGTGTTAAAGTACCTCCCCGTGCTTAAGTTACACTCTGTGCTAAAGTGTGACTCCGTGCTAAATAGGCGCTGTGCTTTTCTGACACCTAACCACTCCAATAGTCTAATTCTATCTAAATTATACAATAATATATTAGCTAACAATAACGTTACTTCATTTTGAATGTAAAATGTCAAATTCAATGAAATGCACTTTAATGTATTTATCAAAATGGCAAAAATATGTTTGATTCGTTTTAAACTTTGTAATACTAATAAGATTACTAAATTAAATTTGAGTTATAATAATATATTGATTTATACACTTTGTACTTTATAGTTAGCAAAATAAAGTTTCGATTTATATACGATGTTAGTTTACATTTATAATTGTTGTTTATTGTACGAAAAAAAAAGCGCTCAAAATATTTGGTCTAAAAACATGGTGTACAAAGGAACCTTTCGGTTATCAAGTCGTAAACCACTTGGATAAAGTTTAACGTCGTTTTCCAGGACATAATTCTGAATGTTATTAATTCCATAACAAACTAAACTCACAATAAATAAGTAAAAAAAAACATTAAAAACAATTTACAAAAGAAGCTGAATTAAAAAAAAATCAGCTCTATCACAAAAGTTAAGTAAGAATTTGTATAAAACTACTTGTTTTTACTTCTGAAAAATGTTGCTAAAATTAAATTTAAGCAGTTAAAATAAAAATTCAGGTATCTTTAAACTTTCGAATGTATTAAAAATAACCTTACTAAAAACATTAATAACATAAAAAATTAATTAATAACGTTTTTTAAGTTAGTTTTTCGTATTTAGAACTTTCAAATAATCAAACTGAAGTCAATTTAGTTTGGTTTGCAGTTTTCAAGAAGTCTATAACTGGTGTATGATATAGATTTTAGACAGATTAGAATAACTGAATTTTAAATAATCTTAAAATTTTAGTACAATAATATCGTTTACATAAATTTATATTCTTGCTCAAAAGGGAGAACGCAGACGGCAAACTGTGGGAAATTCTTTTCTTTTTGTGTTTAGTATTTAAATTATAAGATAAAGTTAATCCAATTAGCTATAAAAATAAGGTTAGATGTCTATCCAATATCTATGCGAGCTACTAAGTAATTCTACTTGTATTATACTTTATCAATTAACTTGCAGAGCAATTTGTAATTAAAATTGCACCACAAATTGTTTATTAATAAATCTAGCAACTTAAATACGGTTAACTATACAAATAGCTATTTTTATATAACTTATAATTTGTTCTGTAATCAAGTATATCATGAAGTAAAAATAAAATACATACTAAACTAAACGTATAAGTAAAATTTAACTTAAAATACTTTTTACCGAGAATAAATTGTACTCATGATAAGAGTAAGTTCATAAATATATATAGCAAACATTTAAATAATACAAAGAGAGAAATAAACTCTTTATACTAGGTACAGGACTTTAACTTCAAACAGCCCGAAAGATTCAGTATTCATTATATAATCAGATTTTTTTTTCATGATTCTCTGGATTG
Source organism: Thalia democratica (assembly GCF_965202585.1). Taxonomy (NCBI): domain Eukaryota; kingdom Metazoa; phylum Chordata; class Thaliacea; order Salpida; family Salpidae; genus Thalia; species Thalia democratica. Next base: position 18,698,460 of record NC_139173.1, on the reverse strand, counting down.
TCACTTTTGTTCAGCTTTAACATTATCGTCTTCAAAGGCAGGAACTAAATTTGCAGAAATTTCATTATTTTCGGGGATTTTTAGGAATTTTTTTGGATAGTCATAACAGTAGAGCAGCATAATACTACTAAAGCCCATTGAATTCTGTTCCAACAGTTTGTTTTCCACTTGGCTTGGTTTGATCTGCTTTTCCATTGGAATTAGGAGCAGAAATGTTCATGCCATTTGTTTGTTTAGGTAATTCAGATCCTTTTCTTTCACCCGCTTGATAAATATGCTTGCTTTCCATGTTTCAAACATTACACTTTTAGGACACAGCTGTAAAAGAAAAATGTATTGGAACTGCAATTTTTAAGATCGTTATCAATACCTATATATAACTAATAGTAGTTGATTAGTTTTGCATTAAACTGAGTGGTGAACATTGAGCAACAAACATTTTGTGCAGACCATTATAACTCTAAGTAATGCAAAAAATCTGTCTCAACTGAACTTAATAAGTAGTTTTAGCAATTTTCGTTAATATACTTAATTTTTAATGTTCATGAACTTAGCAATATAAAATCTTTACCATGTTAAACACTAAATTCGGGGCAATTGTTCATTTAAATTTTTTAGTATTAACAAAATCTCAATTTATTCAAGTAGAAATAATAAATGAATAATCTAAAACTAATTTGATTTCACCATGAAGTAGAAACACAATACGGTTTGATTAAAAGTTGTCTATGTCTAATGTCATTAAAAAATAGGTATTTACTGCAACTAAACCAATTAAAAGTTTTATAATAGTAAACTAAACCAATAACTTTTGCATACGTTTGTAACATGTTTTTTAAATATTGGAACATAAGTGACCAGTAATTACTAATTATACAATAAGATATACAAGACATAAAATTTCAGAAAAACTAAATATATTTTGAGCAATTCTCATCAGTAGAGTACAAAGCTAACAAGTAAAAAAAAAATTACAAACTTATATAGTAACCAAGTAATCAAATAATCATAAAGTAACCAAGAGAATAATACACGACAAAAGCAATTAGCAACGGTTAAAATCATTTAAGTTTACTTACGTTATAATTGATCTACAATAAAATTAAACAAAATAAAATGAAAACAATCCTTATTAATGTTTTTTAAACTATAAATCTAGTACATAGCGCTTTTGCTATCAAAGTAGATCAATATATTGCTTTAGTAAACATAACAAACTTTTATTTATTTTCTCATTAAAATAGATATATACATGTATATATATACAGTTCTTTTAGTTAACTATATGCTTGAGTATTTCGCAAAAATCTAAAATTATACAGTTTTACTTCTTATTGAGTTTATGATTGTTGAACTTTTTGATTGGTGTAGATTGCAAAATGCACTTTGAATGTTTTATCTAGGTATTGTAACTAAACTTATATGTTTTTTATTAGTTTAACAAAAAGTAAGTAAGATTTATAAATTTAAGGTATATAAAATGACAGACTTAACTATTATTTTTCAAGGTTTTCATTAGCATAAAATACTGTTTTACTAAAGATCAAACTATAAAAAGTTAATGGTTCTATATAAGTTTAGTTTCATCATAAATTAAATAATATGACAAGTTTTTTAATTGTCTGATTAACTTAATCAATTTTATACCGATTGAAATTCCAAATGCATTTAAACGTTCATCAATTGCAGAACATTTGGTAAATAACTCAATATGTGCAAACATTTATAATCTAAACCTATTTAAAAATATTAAAACTTGTAGTAACGTTTTCGATTTGATTAAACTAGAATCTATTTGTATTTTATTAAGGAAACTTGAATTATGTATCCAAAAATATTTTCATTATACTACTTCTTTATTTTCGTAATACTTTATAAGGCGTGTTATTGTCATTATATTAGTGTATAGTTTTACTGTAGATTAATTATAGTATAAGTAAACTTAAATTGTTTTGATTTTTTTAATTAATTTTGTCTTTTATTACTCTTTTAATTACTTGTTTACTATATAAATTTGTAAAATCTTATCTCTATTAGCTTTGTACTCTACTGATACGAAATATATTTAGTTTAATTGAATTTGTGTGTCCTGTGTATCTTATTGTACAATTACTGGTCAGTTATGTTCCAATAACAAAAAGTTTCCTAAGTTTCTTATAGTTAAAGCTAAAAATAGTGTAAGTCAAAAATAAATTGTATAACTATCATAAAATGCATGTTTTATATTAGGCAATTTACTATTTTTTTCGACATCTTAGATTTACTATTAAAGTTCTTTTGTAGTTCGTATTTATTTAAAAAATATTCATGGGTCGTAAAATGTAAAAAATAAGCCAAAACTTTTTTAAGAGTAAAAAACTTAAAGAAATAGTCATTTAGTAGTGTGTATTTACTAGTCTTAGACAAGACGCTAAAAGGTATCAGAGTTAAAGAAAAAGACTTGAAAAGCTTTTTATACGGTTGCTTTATAAAAAAAAATGCTAAAAATTTGCCAAATAAAAAAACCTAAATGGTTTTAATCTTTTTAAGCTAGCGGTTTTTTAAATAAAAAAAGAACAACTGTAACAGCAAAGCTTACATAGCCTCTTCAACTTATTTTTTAAACCGAATAATTAAAAAAATCCAACTAAATAAATTTCAAGATTGAATATTTTTTAATCTGTTTTTCTTCTATTGATTATAATATAAGCAATTACGATTGTATGTTTATAATTTCAATTAATCAAAGGTAAAATTGTTTAAAAAAAATATACTTCTGTAATTAAGGGATTAAACTATATACTAACCTATGATAAATTTCGAATCAGTATTTTTTTAGATGCTAAATGGTTATTTGCAACTACGTGAGTTACTTACGAGATAATTATAAACATAAAATATAATTTTACTGAAATTAAGTGTGTACTTACTTTAGACTGTTTTTCAAAACTCATAACTATATTTTTCTAATCAACTTACTATAATTAATTAGTGTATGTTAAGCCATAAACCTTTCAAATTCAAATGATGCATCTAAATTCTAAATATATTTTTACTACCCTTAATTTATACAGAAAATAACTTGCTAATTATGCTTAGATATTAAGTTTTTCTTTTGAATTTTTTTATCATATTATAGGTTTTACACATCAATAAGAACTGATCGATAGAAAATAATTCGGATGGGAAATAAACAAATTGAAACCGATCAAAAAGAAATGAGTGGATAGCACTTAATTTCGAAGGGAACTGATAGATAAGAAGTAGTTTGGATAAAAATGATCCAAATGGAAAATAACTTGAATGTTTACTAATAGTATACTATTTTCTCAGTTTAAAGTAAAATATTTTACTAAGCTTCCTAGATGGATAACTCTTAGCCTAGAGAAAAAAACAATGGATTAATTAAACAGTTGTTTTAAAACAAACTTTGTATTTTGATTGAGTTAATAACCCAGGTTATGCTCGCAGCAAACATGAAACGATGCTTCAACTTTGAGTACTTATTAAATTCAAACATAGTTTACACTACAAAAGAAGGTGCAGAAAAAGTTAAAAAACTTTTTAAACCGCAAAAAAGAGAAAAAAGATAACAAACTTAGAGATTATCTGCATATTATTCACAGCATTGATTATTTAAACGTATGTGCATTCTAATTATGTATTACATTTTTTAGTCGCTGGGCAGTTTTAAAGGGGTTTATTTAAACTTTAAAATATTTTAGATACTTTAGAAACATTATTTTACTAAATACTTTCAACTTACGTATACAGAACATAAATATATCAAACTTTGTAGTGATGATTTAACAAATTGTCAGTAACTGTAAAAAAATCTTAAGTAGTTCTAGTCATTTAAACACTCGGACAAAATCAATAAGTATTTAAGAGAATTTTATAAAGTTACAAGTAAGCTTACAGATATTTAATAACTGTATTTATAATGTTATAAAAAGAATATTTTTTGGTATTTAAACTTATAGCTTAAAAAAAGTTAAGTGCTATGCTGTAAGTTTTTTTTTACAAATCAAAATTTAATTAGTTAAAAGTCGAACAAACCAGTACATTTACTAACCATAACAATTTATAAACAGGATTTATTACAGTGGTTATGAGAGAGAACGATTTAGAATAGAGTGGTTTGTCAAGTTAAAATCAATTTTTAAAAGAATTAAGTAATGATGTAAATACTATGATAATTTGTTCTTACTAATTTTTAATTAGATTTTAAACATTGGTATTAGTTATAACATTATATATAATCATTGTAGTTGAAAACTTAAGCTTGTTATTGTTTTTAATGAAGGAGTAGAACTTTAAACAATTTTAGAAAAAAAAAGTTTTAGGATTAATATTATAATCTATGATAGATTGAAGATACCTGAATAATAGATAAAATATTTATCCTAAAAAAGGTAAGTCATATACTTTTTTAATATAGTTAATAATATAATCATTTACAAAAGCGGAAATAATAGCTTTAATGAGCAACTTAAATATCGATAAAGGTTTTTGAATTGTTCACTAGTATAAAAAATTTTTGACCTTTAGTATTGGAAAACTACATTAAATAAAAACCAATTAAAAATAATTTAATGCTGGACACTGGTCCTGGACAATGACGTTAAACTGTATCCAAGTGGTGTACGTCTTGATAACCGAAAGGTTCTTCGTGCACCAGGTCATAGGACCGAATATTTTGAGCGCTTTTATTTTGTCGTTCAACAAACAATAATAATACACTTTACTAAAAACCTTGTTCAATAACGGTAGTTATTTTTAAAAGTGATAAGATTTTATATCGTTTTTTTTTTCCTGGAATAAAATTAAAATAATTTAGTAACTTAGATTGCACGTTTTATACCACAAATTATAAAAATACCATTTAAAAGTTACAAATGCTGTCTAAGTTAAAAAAAAACAGTTTTTTAACTTTATACAAGTTTATTGAGTTTATTTATCCAAGGTTGCTTAATAAATCGCAATTTTTTTTTTTAAGTTCGTGTTCAGAACTTGAAATCGTTTAACATACTAAATTTAGACCTGTTCTTTACAAAGTCGAGTAGTGCAAGAAAAATATAGTTGAGAAAATACTGTTGTAAATTTTTATTTCAAGTAGAAATCATCTATAACAAAAGGTTTTGTATTTAACGTTGTCAGTAAAATCAAATTAAAAGTTTTAATGCACATGCTGAGGCTTACAGTCACAACACAGAATTATGAAACTATCTTCACGAAGGACCAAGTTCTTTTGTTTGTACAAAAAATGTTCGTCAGTTATAATAAATAAAAATACAGTAACCTCTCGTGAACCTGCGTACTCGTTTGGTTACGTAATCTCGTTTTGTTAGGCATTTTAGAACTCTAAATAACACAAAAAAAAATTGTTAATTTTTTTTTGTTTTTGAATTTAATTTTATTGTACGTAATTAAAGTAGAAAAAAATAAAAATAAAAATTTAATTGCTAAGTCACCCTCTGGGTAAGTGTCAAGTATGCACGAAGGGACACTTTTGCACGTAGTTTTTGCACAAATTGAAATTTTTTAAAGTTTTTCTTTTTTTGATAATTTTAAGGTTTTGGTTTTTTTATTTTTACTATCACTGTTACCTCTAACCCTTACCCTCGGTCGGTTTTTTTTTTGTTTTTAGCTCTTATTATGAATTTACTTTTTTTTAATTTGTTTTATTGTTTTATTGTTTATTAATATATTTTACTAACTTTTATTATTATTATTTTTTTACTATCACTATTACCCCTATCCCTTACCCTCGGTTGGTAACCTTTTATATGTATTTGTTTTTAATTCTTTTATTTCTATTTTCACTGTTACCCCTAACCCTTACTTACCTTCGGTCGGTAACTAATTTTTTCTTGTCATTATTAATATTTTTTCTTTTATTTTTGTTTAGTTTCGTACAAAAATGACCCTTCGTGCAAAAGTGTCTTCGTGCAAAAATGTTTTTGTGCGAAAATGTCCCTTCGTGCATATTTGACCCTTCGTGCTAAAGTGTCATTTTGCACATTAGACCCATTCCCCACATCTCTATATCTTTGGTCTTTGCAAATTTTATCTCTTTGACCGATGGATAAGCAATTGTATATGTCTTAGCGTACTATAAGTTTTAAGAGTTACCAAAAGTTTTTACCAAGACTTAAATTAAGCATAACAATAGACTAACATTAGTGAGAGTTCACAATCCTTTATATCTTAGGTGTCTTAACCCCCCTTCTATCCTTTAAATCAAACAAGTACAATGTTCGATTCCTCAAAACATTTATGGCAAAAATTTTCGTTCCAACTCAACTAATCCCTTCATATTCTCTAACACCTTGCATTAAAAGTTTAATTTTAAGTGGGCAAGGAAAAAGTTAATGGAAAAATCTGTTTACATTTAATCAATTGTTTCAAAAAATAATTTTTTTTACTTCATCATTGTCTTTATAAATAAGATAGTATAACTTGAATAAAAACTACTATAGTAACAAATGATTAAAAGTTGGAAAGTCTCTAAACTGCTTCTAATCAAACTTATTTTTAGAAAACAACCAATACAGTAGGTTTATTTACTTCCTTTCCATTAATTACGCATTTTCGCTGTGAACAAAATGTGCGTAGATTAGCGAGAGGTTAATGTAGTCAAAAAAGTTTTTATGTATCTGCTCAAGTTTCAAGAGCTATCTTATACCTATAAGGTAAATATAAAATTCCAGTCTCAAAAGATTGTTTTATTATAAAAACCCTTATTATCATTTAACCGTCCTTTAAAAAATCTCCTACAAAAATGTATCGTTTAAGTGGAAATTAAAAACATTTTTCCTAAACTGTCAAATATGCCTTAAAAGTAAGTTTATGTGTTAAGGATATCTTCTGAATGTATATTAAGCTAAGACTGGAAAATATTTTTTTATGGTTGCTTTATAAATTTCCTGACCATAAAAGACTTAAAAAAAACCAATTTAGTTGGTTTTAATCTTTTTAAGCTAGTGGTTTTGGAAAAAAAAAACGTAATAGTATGCCTTAAAAGTCATTGTATGGTTTAAAGATATCTTATAAAGTATATTAAGCTAAAACTTGAAAATCCTTGTACATGGTTGCTTTGCAAAATATTTTGACTAAAAATGAGCTAAACAAACCCATTCAAATGGTTTAATACTTTTTAAGCTAGCGTTTTTTAAAATTTGAAATAGAACAACTGTAATATTAAAGCCTACTTAGCCTCTTCAACTTATTTTTTAACCGAATAATTAAAAAAAAAACAAAATAAATTCCGGGTTGAATATTTCCTAATCTGTTTCTTCTTCTATTGATTATAATATAAACAATTGCCATTGTAAGTTTTAGATTTTATTAAATCTGAGGTAAAATTGCTTCAAAAAAACTTTTGTAATGAAGGGATTAAAAAATCTACTAATTTATGATAATTTTCTATACATATTAAACTTTTTGATGACAAAGGCTTAGTTTCAACTACGTTAGTAACCAACTACTTACGAAATAATTATTAATGTTAAGTATAATTCTACTGAAACTCATAAATATGTTTTAATATCCCAAATTACTAGAATTAATTAGTGTGTGTTGGACCTTAAACCTGAAACAATTTAATCAAATGATGCATCTAAATCACCAACTCTTAACCTTTTTTTTTATGTTTTACCCCTTTTTGAAAGTTTTACCAAACTTACCCCTTTTCGGAAGATAATTACCAAATTTACCTTAAATATACAAAATAGTGTTTAATTTTGAGGTAAAAAGCTAATTTTTTTAACTTTAAGCTTATTGGACATAAAAAATCTTAAGATATAAAAAGAATATTAAGTTTAAAAAAATATTTAAGTAAATTTTCCTCAGTTTGAGTATCGATGATCTTAATAAATTTTTATTAACCTTAATATATTAAAATAAAATTTCTGACTAAGCTTAAAAATGAAGTAACATTTATTTTATTTTATTACAATAATATACCTTTTACACTTCCACAAGAACTGATCGGATAGAAATTAATTCGGATAGGAACTGCACGAATTGGAAAACGATTAACTAGAAATTATTGGGTAGCACTTAATTTTCATGGGAGCTGATTTGATAAGAAATAGTTTATATAAAATGATTCGAATGGGAAACAACTTGGATGTATATTAATATTATACTATTTTCTCAGTTTAAAGTAAAATATTTTAGTTAGCCTCCTCAGATGGACAACTCTTAGCTAAGAGAAAAAAGATTTATTTAATAGTCGATTTGATAAAAATATTGTTTTGATTGAGCTACTGACCCAGGTTGTGTTTGCAGCAAATATGAACCGATGCTTCAACTTTAAGTACTTATTAGATTAAAACATAGTTTACACTACAAATAAAGCTGCAGAAATAGTTAAAAATCGTAAAAAAGAAAAAAGATAACAAACTTAGAGATCATCTGCATATTATTTAAAGCAAAGATTCTTTAAAGCGTATGTGTGTTCTAAATTTTTTTTCTGTAATACATTGTTTAGTCTCTTAGCAGTTTTAGTGGGTTTGTATAAATTAAAAATATTTTAAATACTAAAGAAACATTATTTTATTAATTATGTTAAACTCACATAAATATGGCAAACTTTTTAGTGATGATTTAAAAAGTAGTGAGTGATTGTAAAAAAAATATTAAGTAATTCTAGCTGCTTAACCACTCGGAAAAAAATTAAAAAAAGAAAGTTTTATGAAATTACAAGTAAGCTTACAGATATTTGAAAACTATGACTTTAATAATGTTTAAAGAACATTTTTGATTATTATTTAAACTTACAGCTTTAAAAAAATAGGTGCTATGCTGTACGAATTGTAGACACAGTGTTTTATCAACAATTTTCTTAGTTAAGTTTAAATAATATACAAACAAAGCTTAAGCAATATAGATGTTAAGTTTTAGTATTTTTTACAAATTAAAATTTAATTGACTTAAAGAGACTTAATGAGCACCTTAAATATCGACAAAGGTTTTTAAACTGCTCACAAGTATAAAAAATACTTTGAACTTTAGTGTTGGAAAATTAAATTAAAGAAAAACTGATGAAATAGTATTTAAACTTTACTGAAAACTTTATTCGATAACGGTACTTATTTTTTAAAGTGATAAGATTTTTTTTAAATATCTTAGTAACTTAAACCGCACGTTTTATACCACAAACTATTAAACTATCATTTAAAAATTATAAATGTTGTCATTCTTGTAACTTTTTGAACTTTGTACAACTTTATTGAGTATATTTCGACAAGACTGCTCAAAAAACCGAAAAACTCTTTTTTATTATTTTACCTTGAAAAATTCGTGTTCAGTACTTGAAATCGTTTCACGTTCTAAATTTAGACCTGTTCTTTACAAAGTCGAGTAGTGTATAATAGAATAGTTGAGAAAACACTGTTGTAAATTTTTATTTCAAGTAGAAATCATTTACAACAAAAGGTTTTGTATTTAACGTTGTCAGTAAAACTAACTTTAAAAAAATCTTAAGCACATACCGATGCTTACACTCAAAACACAGAATTATGAAATCATATTTACAAAGGACCAGTTGCTTTTGTTTGTGCAAAAAAAGCAGCCACGTTAAGAATGTTAACTTATTTATTTTAATATGTTCAACGGTGAATCTTACAGATGCCTCCGGGCCTCAAAACCGCAGCGAAGATAAGAAGCGAAAAAAGATACGGGTAGCAAAACATGCTATCAATCTGATATTAATAATTCGCTTTAGTGATATTTGCTCGCGTTAGTTTGTGCAAAGTCGGTCTTCAGTTATTTAGCTGCTTTTCAGTTTCAAAACAAGCCGTAAAAAATTTTGAGTTTTTTTAATTAGTTTTTTTTAAACAAATTTTTGAAAAACTCAGGGCCGTCTTGTTTATTAGTATAGATATTAAGACAGATATATTAACAAATAGCTATAAGAATTAAAAAAAAATACTTGAAAGGTATGTGTCTTTTTAAATTCAAAAGAATGGAAAAGAATAAGTAGACTTAATTTTTATATCGAAAGTTTTAGTTTTTGAAAATAATGCTTAAGTGTGAACGGTTTTTCATTAGCTTAGTACTTAGAGTTTTTGTATACCATGGAAATCAATTAATAGAAGAACTATTTACTTATATTTTTGAAACATAAACTATTAACGTTTTAAATAAAATTAGTTTTTCGGGTAATAATTGATAAGTCTTATATTTAAAGTTAGAAAATCGTATCACAGAACACATAACAGTTATTGAAAGAAATCATTGTTTTAATTTACTAAAAAAATTATGATGTTTTTAGAAACATTGTTTATTTTGAACTCATTTGTTTCGTTTACGGACTAAATAACTTTAATACATATTAAATTGTTAAGAGTAGCTAAAAATATCAAGCAAAACCGGAAAAAACTAATCGAAATAAATCTATATTTTCAATATACTTTACCAAATGCGAGTTAGTTTTACAAAAAATAAAATCCATCAAAATATTTAAATTATATACACCGAAACTCATAACTTGATGTTGACTAGAAATACTTAAATTGATTGAAAAAAAACAATGTTGCACAAAAAATTTACAGTTATTTTTGACAGTTTTTCAGTTTGTATAAGTACTTATAAAAGATATAGGAGCATTTAAATGCACTCAATTCGTCAAATAATAAAAAACATATAGAAACTTATGGATATAAACAAAACTTTTATCATTTTGATATCTTAAAAAAAAACATAGAATAATGTATAATTTTTAGCTGATTATGATTTTTTTTATACAACACAAAACTTAAAGTTTATAAAATGTTTGCAAACAGCTTAATAAAACTGTTTAAAACTATTTTTAAAGTACTTACTACAAACTTTTTTTTTGTGGTTTAAAAATTGAATATTATTTTGTTTGAAATTAATTAGTTGACTTTTAATAATGAGGTATTAATAATAATAGATAAACATTTTTTTTTGTTGATCAACAAAAATTATTTAGTTTTGTCTAAGTCTAATTTTTCTCTTAAATGTACAATCTAATTTAAAAAAGTAAAGGGTACTACGGTAACTTAATTAAATACCATTAACCAGTTAAGTAAAGTAAAATTTTAAATAGTGTTTTTCTATGTTATAATTTTCAATGGTTCAATAAATATATTAATATATTGTTAAAAGTATAACTTGAAAAAAAATATTAAAATTTACACAATTGAACTAACTTAGTGTTTTTTCATGAACTTTTACTTACTTTTATTGAACTTAAATTTTATTTAATTGATTACTTGTGCACTTACATAAAACTTAAAATATATAATTGACAACGATTTTTAAGGATAGTAAAAAACGAGAATAATTTTCACCTTTTGAAAAGTTAATAATTTAGATCAAACAAAGTTTAAGTATAAGTACAACGTTTTACTTAGTTACTTTGATACAGAACAGTTATAATATATTTTAGAATGCTTAACTTAAATGAATATGTGCGTTTTAGTAAGTATGCCTTATATGGTTTATCAAAGATTTATTTTTGAATAGCTTGTAAGTTATTTGTTTATCCTATATGGAAATTGTATTAAAAAATAATGGTTGGCTGAGCAAATATTTTTATATAAAACAAGATAATAAAGAAAATGACTTGTTTAAAATATCAGAAAACAAGTTTAAAACTCTTTCCAAACATTTTTTTCTTTAGATGAAAAGGGTATAAAATTCGTAATTTTCTAAATTGAAAACGATTTACTTCTTTTAAAAATATTTAAAAACTTTTTTTTTTGGTTCGTTCTTAAACGTGAAATCTATAATAAAAAATACAATCTTTATCGGTAAAAATTTTATACTCTTTATTTTGAATAGCTTTTTGTAATATATACTTTGTGCTGTCAAACGTAAAAAGTACACTAACAGAAACAATAATTAAGCTTAAAGTTTTAAGGTACGAAAATTTCTAAGCATCTTAACGCTTAGGTTGATTCAAAATTTCTTTCTCTAGGGTTAATACTTTTATTAGTAAAGTTTTAGCTATTATTTATTTATATAAAAGTTCATTAGTTTAAGTTCTGAACTTTTTAGTGGAAATTGGTTGTCACGATACATACTGACTAGATTTTTTGGGATGAAAACCACTTACTAAAAGTTGAAAATTGAAGTTATACTAAACTTGTGTGTACAACTTACATTTATAACATTAATTTTTGCTGAAAAAAGAAAAAAACATCATTAATAAAACTTGGTAGAGTTTCTCTTTTAAAATTAAATATAATTCTATTTTAGTTTCAATTGCTAAAAAATATCTATTGATTTTGCTAATTAGTTTGAGTTTTGAATATATTTTAAGACAAATAAGTATATATTTTCTTTTTGAAAATTAAAGTTTTTAAGATTGTTAAATTAGATAATGAAAACGTTAATTAAAAGTTTTATTAGTATATAATAAAGATGTAATTTTCAAAAGGATAAAGCCAAAAAAATTTTCACACACATAACACTTTAAAAAAACTATCAAAATTTTAAGAAGTTAGCAAAAAGTATGTAAACTTAATGCAAAGTTTTATGAAAAATATAGTACTTAATTCCGGTACTAAAACTTATTTAAGCTTTTTAAACTCAATACTTTAATCGCTGCTAAAAATGCCTTATGTGCTTAAGTTAATACAAATGTATATTCAAAAATTATAGGTTTGATTGTTGAAAAGCAATTAGAGGTGTCACTTTTTAAGATTTTAGAGATCGCTCCAAGTCTCTATATAAAATAATTTATAATATTAGGCAAAAAAGTTCTAGACAAAACAAATCAAAACAAATTATTGCCTTAAGGTGAAAGCTAGATAACTAAGAAATAATTAAGCTTACTCAATTACATAGTTAATACTCTTAAAGCAGACCAACTATATATTGAAATATTTAAACCGTATACATATTTAAGAAAAATTTTAAAATTTGGAGACTTATAGCTTCTAACACATAGTGTGTGTTTTTTAAATTCTGATTTACTCAACTATCACTAAACTAACTATCTAATTTTCACCTTAAAATGACAATTTGTTACAAATTGCATTACCTAGTTTTGGTTTTGCTTAGTATTTTAATTAATTGCCTAATTAAAAAATTTACTTTCAATGATGTTCAAGTATATTTTTTCAAATTTATTGATTAACAAATTTTTTTGTAAAACGTAGTTTCACTTAATTAGCTAATATTAATGAGATCCTCACTAATATTAGATATTATTAAGTCTTAGCTTGTGTTTATAAACTATATGACTAAAACTTTACAAAACTAATAAAAATCTGGTAAAAAATATTATTGCTACTATAAATAAAACTATTTAAGAAATTAACACTACAAATCAACAAAAAACTAATGAGAACTGGTAAAAAAGCTTAAAGCTACTATGAACAAAAATGTCAAAGAAGTTTAAACACAAATCATAGCAAATATAAATAAATTTGTTAATAAACAAATATAAATCATTTTAACTATTGATTCAAGAATGTAAATGCTAATTTTGTACATATAAAGCGAGATATTTTCAGAAATTTTTAGTATATTTTAAGCAGTAACTAGTTATTTAAGCGATACTTAGTTTGTCAAAATAACTTTTTTGTAAAGGAAAAGTATGTATATTTAAATGTAATAGATTATATTTTATTTTAATTATTTACCAAGTCTGATAAAAACTATAGTGCTTAATATGGGTGTGTATATCTTTTTTAAGGTTTTCGAATTTAAAGTTTTACCAACCGCTAAAAAAGTATTTTTTGGCTTCAGTCAACACAAATATATGTTTATTTGAACATAACATATTATCTCATAATCAAAGTTGTAAATTTAACAGCTTAAATTACGTATTCTAGTTACAATCATGGATTAGCACAAAGCAAACATATATGATTTAGCTCTCACAACAACAAGCAAACTTTGAGATATCGTGGTCGTCTATTGCCTCCAGTAACTGTAATATATAAACGTATAAAGAACAAAGCTTTATTAAATCATTGTAGAAAACATAAATGTTAACATTTTATAAAGCTTTTATTGGATTTGATTTAACTGACAGCTACTATACTCATGAAGAAAGAAATAAAATTAATTCAATAATTTTATTTTTGTTTAAAATTAGTCTTTTAGTGGTTTTAGTTCTGAAATTAATAAAACACAGGTAAATTTCGTTATATAAGAATAAATTTTTATGTATATGTCATAAGAAAATGAGTATTTTTTCAATATAATTATTAAATATTTTTAATTAGTTTACATTTGCTGTAAATTCACTTGAATACTGACAAAGCTAAACATTCTTCAAAGCGTACTTGTAGAAACTATTGTGCAAAGATAAGTTTTGGCTGTACACAAAATTTTCAAAGATGTTTTTACATAAAAATCATATATCAATAAAAATTATCAATGGTTTTTTCCATGTTAATATTTTACTTTGATAACATTAAAAATTATGTTTAGATATTTTTGGATTTGAAAATTTAAAACATGTGTTAACAGTTTTCAAAGGTGTTCATTGTAAACTTATATACATATACTTGAATAGTATACATACAAATTATAGTTTTATATTTAACCTAAAAAAAGTTTATTTATATTAACTGTTATGTTAGATTTAAAAGAACACCTTGACTGTTTTTGATACTTATTTGCACAATCTGGATTTTAACTTAATAAGTAAATAATAACTTTCACAACATCTTTATTTTACTAATTTTTTATGCATCTGCAGAACCAGTAGACTTAATTTTTTTTTATTCACTAGATAATAAATGTAAAAATTTTTCTTTGAACTGGTATAACCGTTATTTATAATAGAATAAAATTTAGACAGAGTATGTGTTAATATTCAAATTGAACTTACAATGGAAGAAAAAACTACTAACAGTGATTGTGAACGCTCACAAAAATTCTGCTCTAAAATAGATAGATCCCAAACGGAACTTGAAAAAAACTTCTTAAAGAACGGCTTGATGAGACTAAAAAATGACGAAAAAAATGCTTATTCAAAGTCCAGCACAAAGCGGAAATGGACGCACGAAGAGCTGAATGCGATAGAGGATAAAGAATTGAGAAAAAAGTTACGTAACAGACAGTCTGCAATGGCTGCAAGGGAAAGAAAAAAGGCGAAAATGGAGCAGCTAGAAAGCAAAGTTAGTTAAATGTTTTTTATTTAAAAAGTACCACTGTGTTTTCCTTACTAAAAAATGTTCGAAAAAGCACTTTTGTAGTCAAAAAATACAATAAAATTAATTTAGTCTGTTGAAGGGTTTAAACTATTTTTTAGCTCTCTTAGGCAAAATAATTGACGTTGAAGTTGATATAGAAATATATACAGCTTTATTTACGCTTAAGAATATAAATGTGATATAAAATTGTGGCTATAAGAAAAGTGTAAATTAGTATAACTATTTAAAAGCAAGCCTTAATGGTTTTCTATTTAAAGTAAAAATTTATGTGAATTGCTTAAGATTGATAGTTTTTCTGGTGAAAATTTCTAAATCAGCAATGTTATACTACCACAGAATGAGGCTTTAGATAATATCTTTCCCATTAAAAAACTCAGTTTGTAAAAACGATGGAAGGTTATTACATTTATTTATGTATGATTGAAGTTAGAAAATTCGCTCTTAAACTTTCTTCTATTTAAAACCGCTTAAGATTCTTGTGATATAATTAGAAATGAAACTAAGAAACTTAAGTTTTATTTTATTATTGCTAGTTTGTTGTCCTACGCTGGACCCAGGCATCAAAATCTGGGTCACTTAAACTGAAAGACAAACAAGAAAAAGACAAAAAAACTACAAAAAAAGTTAAACTGTTTTAACTCAGAAAACATAAACATTTTTAATTGTTTTTTTTGCGAAATCAAAATTATGTTTTTAATTAATGATATAATATACCTTTAAAATGTTATTTCTAGAGCTTATGTTTTAAATTCTTAAAGCCTTTGAATAGATGATGAACTACATTTATAGTTAAAAATATCACACAAGGGCTAATAAGTCAGTATTTTATAAAATTTTTATTAGTTATAAGTGCTTAAATATATATAATCAGTATAAACATCAGCTAGGTTATAAATAAATGAAGTATTCATGTGCCTATCAAAAAGTATAAGTCTGATAGTTTCCTGTTCGTTTTTAAAACACGTTTAGATAGTACAACTTCAGCCTAACAGCTTTTAAGGGTAATAACTTAATACTGATTTTTTCTTTCTTTTTGTAGTTACTTAAAAGGATGTTAATCTATACTCTAATGTTAGTTAACAAAATATTTTTAAAACCTGTAGTTACAATTTCCAATAATATAGTTTTATTTAAAGCATTCTGAAAAATTTCCTAGGCTCTAGTTAATATTAACAAATTGAACACAACTTTTTATTTTAAAAGACTTCTACTGAAAGTTTGTAAAGTTTCTAGTTAATCTGTTTAACTTTTCTTAAATAAAAAAAAAATTGATAACTATAATAAAAGTTGAATCTTAAAAAAACATTGTAGATAGTATATAATAGTTCAGGGAAAACTAGTTTGGTCATCTTAACTATATTTTTTCTGCTTTAGTTTTTTTTAAATTTTTAGTGAATAAATTGAAAGTTATTAGTTCTAATTTTATGAAATCTTCACTAAAACAACAAAAAAACCTAACACTTAAAAATAGAAGTAATAAAAAAACTTTACGCATACAACTAAATAAAAGTTTACTCAATTAAAAAATGAATATTAAACGTCTAAAGAAATTGATAAAAAAAAATCACATAAGTTATAAAATCATAAACATTTAGACAATAAACTTTTGATTTTTAAAACTTATTTGAATTTATGAATGTTTTAAATATCAATACAAAATAGATTGGATTAGTTTTAATTTTCTACATATAGATCTATAGTTTTAGTTTACTTGAAATGTGCTTGAAAATATTTTTACTATATTACAAAGTTTGTAAATACTTGTGTGAAAGTAAAGAACGAATGGTTTATGACCAAATTTCATTTAAGTTAAATACAAATATGAAGATAGCTTGAAATGTTTTTAAAGAATAAGTTTAATAGGTTACTATTAAAAAAGTTAAACACTTTAATAGTAATATGGTTAAAATACAAATAAGTTCTTGTAAAAAAGCATAAAAAGTGTGGATTTATTTTAAGTTATAAATTACTCATTGTAATGTTATTTATTGGTTTTTTATAATTTTTTATATACTTTTCTACTACGATTTGACAAATATATGAAGCTCATAAAAAACTAATAATAAGTTTAATTTGCTTTTTAAAACTATCAGTAAAAAAAGACGGCATAAGATAAATTTATATATTTAAATACTAATTTAAAATTTTATTAAAAGTAGTTTGAATATTTGGATTACGTATTGAAATAGTTTGAAGCAAAACCTTGCTCGTTAGATAAGTTAGAGATGCGATATAACAAGTTCAAAAAGTTTCATTGTATAAAATAATAATTTGTTTACTTACACATTGAAGTGAAAAATAAAAAAGTATCCAACTAAAAAGAAACTGTTTTTCAACAGATTTTTATATAGGTTCACTAGAGGTATATAAGCAGTTTAATTTTTTTATTTTTTTTTAAGTATAGAAAGCTTTACAATGTTAACAAATTATCAACAATAACTATTTTTCAAAAACAAAGTAGTTAGAAAATTTTTATTTGAACAGAGTTTATTTATTAAACTTTTGATTTTATTAAAACTTGTTTAGTCGTTTCAAACTTCGTTTTAAATCTTTGTTAGATTTTTTTAAAATATTTATTTTTCATAAAAAATATGTTTATAAATAATCTAACGTTGCAAATTTTTTATTATACTGAGTGATCATTAAACAATTTTTTTTAGGTAATTTTTAAATTTAAAATAGATAATTTTTTGGCATTATATTTTTATGCAATACTGGTGTTTGAATTAAAAAAAAATTTTTATAGTTAAACAAAAAAGTAATTTATAATTTTCAAAATTGCCATAAAAAATACAACTGTACTAAAACCAAAAAGTATACTTTCAAATTTTTTTTCTCAAACAATAGCTTTATTGTAGGTCAAAGATCTAGAAAAAAATCAGCGATCTTTGGAAGATGAAAATCTATTTTTACGAGCAAGATTGGAAACCATTAGTAGGCACTTGGACAAAATGGGCATCAAACTTGCAGGGGGCTTCGACAAAAATAAGCCTGCCAGTCAAATATTTCCAATTTTTGATTTCACTAAAATAAATAAAAGCAGTGAAGTCATTCGTAACGACGTCATAATAACACCACCAAAAACTCCAGATTACAGTACAAATGCCATGGTTGACTCGGTAGAAAGGACAAATTCAAATACAAAAAGCATTGTTGAAATGGCAAATAAAGTGATAAAAGAAGAACCGTTAGATTCTTTTTTGTTTGAAACAGAGCCATGGACGAAGGATCTGCATGACAGAACATTATCTAGTAGCAATGATTTCAAAGTTGATGGTAAGCGTAAACTAAACTGTTTAAAAAATGCTCTGTATGCCTGTAGAAAGTATTTTAATATCATTGTCAACACTTTTAATGTAAGTGTAACTATAGGGTTAAGGTATTATGTAATGTAAATCAAATATGACAACTTTAGTTGTCGATATTGGTAAAAGCTTAACTAATGAAATAGTTTTTATTTACATTATTTGCTATTGTAATACATATAAATTGTGTACTTACGAAATTCTTTTGCTTATACAATCAACATACAAGACACTAATTAAAAAAAAACTTGTTGAGATAATTTTAGATCATGTTTTATAGCGATATTAATAATACATTTTATCAAAATATAACTAAAAATTAAAGCTTAACGTTTTCGATTGTTTGAAATTTTTAGACGAGGAAGTTTAGGAATAAATTGCAGCTTTGCTATCTTTATCTGACAGTTGGTTAAAAAAAATTGGAATTTTTTTTTAATATCTGCAAATTGCTTGAAATATAAAGTCCGTAAACTATTAAAATGAAACTTATAATATTTACGTAAGCGATCATAATTTAATTTAAGTTTAAAAAACCTATTACTGTATTTATATCTAAGTAGCATAAAGTTTAATTTACAAAAGTATTAGTTTTTACTTTTACATATGTGCTAAACAAACGTTAAGCACGTTTTTTTTAAAATTTCATCATACGCTGAAAGTTTAAGTTAGAATACAAAACTGTAAACTTATTTTAGTATCAACTTAATCATAACTTTAATATGTATCGCTTTTAAAGATCTAAAAATATGTGTACTTTTATTTAAACTTGAACACTTTTAAAAAATCAGCTATCAATTAAAAGTATATAATAATAAATTTAATAAAAATGTTGCTTGAATTTCAAAACCTACCTAATTTAAAAAAACTTAAACATTTATTGTAGTATTTTAAGCAAAGTTGTTACCACTATTTTTTAAAACAAGTAAACTCAGTTAAAAATTATTTTATAGACTTTTCTTTGCATCTTCCTCCAATATCTTCCATTGTTAACAACACGATAGATGCAAACATTTTTAAAGGTACTTCTCAAGCTGCCGGCAAAAAATCATTTGACTACGTAAATGAAAACAAAGTTTTTGTAAAAGACAGTTTGCAAACAGAGCAGCGGTTAGAAAACATGGAACTGGATTCCAACAGTATGATGGAAAACCTTTATTTTCCTGATATACTCGAACTGAGCTTGATTTAATTCGTTTCGATTACTATTTTAAACTTATGACTAAACAGTCGTTAATATTATTATTTTAAACATTTATAAGTATTTTAGCATTATTCAAAATTTTTATAGCAGCTTTTAAAGCATTCCTTTTTTAACTAAATCAGCATGAAAAAGCTTTATATGTACTAAACTAAGTATTGCTATTAAAAGTAAACTAAAGTTGTTTTGCGTTACTTAATTTTAAACGTAAACATTGAGTTCTTTATAGTTTTATTATAATAATTAGGGTGATAGGTATAAAAAGTTTACTAAATGTTTTATTTATGTTAAAAAGTACTTTTTTTAATCTAAATTGTTCAAAAATAAATAAAAACTAAGATATTGTTAAAAGTTATTTTATTCAAAAAACGTTTGTTTATAGAATCAAAGTTTAAATTTTAGCTGTGTATCAAAAATATTAAAATAATATAAGAAAATCTTTTGATCACAATTAAAAATACTGTGAGTATTATTTTTTAATTTTATAAAGTTACAATATTTTAATAATAACGTGCATTAAGTGAAAGTTGGGGATCAAAATTTCAGAAAACTATACTTGTTAACCTAACAAACTTATAGTTAAGTAAGAATAATTATTTATGCAGTATAATCATGGTTTTTAATAAAAAATAATACTTTACAGCGAGCTAAACCACATATATATGAAACTGCTGCAATTAAAAATATTCAATATTTTTAAGGCGTTTTTAAATTAAATATATGTTAAACTATACTATAACTATTTTTAAAAAGTTTTAACATTCATGAAATAGGGTTAAATTTTTATAACTTTTTGACTTTTACCTTTTGTAATTCGAGTTTGAAAGTGTGTAAATTGCAAAAAAGTCTTTTCTTAAAATTGGTAATTTGTTTAAGGTTTAGTAAAAACATACTGGACAAGTGTAGATGATTTCTAAGGTAAATTTCAGACGGACATAAAGTTTTAACTATATTAGTTAGAACAAAAAATAAACACAATTGGCTTCATGACCATACTTTTAACAACGTGACTGCAAAATTTCAACTGTTTTTATAAAGAATTGTCTGTTTTAGAGTACTTTTGGTAATGGCTTACACACTATATGTGATTTTTAACAATAAACTTTAAATGGTTGTAAAACTTTTAATAAATCAGTTAGAACAGGGGTCGGCAGGAAATTGGTACTCACGGGTCAAAATTTCAAATTTAAAAATCTTCGCGGGCCGCAGGTTTATTTAAATTAACAATTGAATAATCTCTCAGTTTTAGTCACATTACTACTTTTAATTACTTTATTAGTTTAAATAACTTTTATCCACACAGTGAAGGCTATTTAATTTGAACATATTTGTTCGACTAAAATTTATTTTACATGTATGTATACTTAATAACTAATTATTACTAATTAACTACCTAATATCTAACACTTAATGCTAGATGTCAACCTATAACAAAATATTAATAGTTCATTAACTGGAGGAAGATAAGAAGCCTGAATTAATTTAAACTATTAATAACTAATCAGTTAAACACTGATTTAACTCATTTCATTTAGGTTTTAATTATAAAATAACTTAAACTTACAACGTGAAACAGAACAACACAAAAATAGTTTAGCAAATCACAAAAATTGTTTTAGTTTCAAGCATAGAAATATGTAGTTTTTTATCGTATATCCTTTTTTCTAGTTTATTTGGTGCAAATTCGGTTTTCCTGTGTTGTAATTATGAACAAACAAATAATTTTCTTTTACCCTTGAGAAACTGTGAAATGATAACAGACCATTAAGACTGTGTTGTTGTTTATTGTTTGTAAAATTTGTTTTGTAAACTTTTATTACAAAGCAAAGATTTTTTTAATAAAGTTTTGTTCTAAAAACTTTAATATGTTTGTTTTCGTTATTGAACATTAAGGGATACAGGGCTTAAACTCATTAAAGGCAAAAAAAAACTATTCTGAGTCACTAAAGCTTTGCTTGAGTCAGCCTGAGTCTTTTAAAATACCTTTAAAAAAAGTTTTCTTGGTTAATGCAATTACTTTTTAAGCCTGTGTGCGTTGTTCAAATTTATACAATAAATCAAACGTTTACAATTAATTAAAATCAACAAAAATATTGGCAAAAGTCTACAGGGCCTAAACCTGAATTTTCTTATGTTGTGAGACAACCTCAAGTTAGTTTCATATTACCAATATGATCATCAGACTAGAAGCCTTCGGTAACTAAGACCGGTTTCGTCCTTATTAAGATTTATCAGTAAGCCACAAACAAAAAAAAAACTTGCAGTCTTGAGCCGACAAACTATTTATAATTTTCTAACATAAAGTAAACGATTGCTTTATTTTTTATCATGATAAACCGTTTGTAAATTGAAGACTACAAGTTTTTTGGTTGTAGCTGACTGATGGACCCTAATAAGGACGAAACAGGTCTCAGTCTACCGAAAGCATTTGGTCTGATGATCGAATTGGTATGACCGAACCGTATATACAATTAACATAATTATTACTTTAATTTATAGCAGCTTCAAGGCTTAAAATTTTATTTATTTAATTAAGCTAAAATTCTATATTGAACAAAACATAACACATAAGTTTTCTTTGCAACTCTTAAAAAAAAAGCCATTTTTATGACAAAAAACTTGCCAGATATTTTAGAAAAGATTTAACCAAAAACTGAAAAAGTTTTCTAATATGCCGCGATGTTTTAATTCTTTCAAGTAACCTGACTTAGTCTGAGTTGTAGCAATATTCACTTGTTTATTTTCTTAAGTTTTAAGTATTTTGATTAAAAATACACAGACTAAACAAACTTTATAATTCCTAAATAAAGTTTACATTAAATAGATTATTCCAAAAAAGAGCATCTGTGAAAACTAGTGTGCAATGCACAGGAATTGACTTGTTTTCCAAAGAAGTACTATTTAAAAAAATTTAAATGTATTCCAACAAAAAACTACTTAACTTATTTCATTTATTTAGTATTAATGTGTCTGTACAAACTTAAATATAATTAAAGTTAAAATATAATTATAATAGAAACTTATGTGTAAACTTCATGCTAACATAAACTGAGTATAGATCAAAAACTTGGTGTGAAAAATTAGTAACTGTGTATATTAGTGTGCATTGGAATTAATTTCATGTGCACAGAAAATATTTTGAAAAAGGGTGTTATGATAAAAACAACTATTTTATATTAAGTTATGTTCTCATTTTGCTTAAAGTTTTTATGTGCACACTTAAATATAATCTGTAGTGATAAAATAAATACAAAACATAACTATGGTGAAACATTTAAAGAAACTAGGTATAAGTTAAAAGTAAAAAAAAAAAGCATCTTTTTACTTTGATGTAAGATTATGCGTCATAAAAGGTAAATAAAATTATATGTACATAGCAGTGGCGTAGCGTAGTGTTTTGGTCAAAGGTGTGCGCAATTTTTTTTCTCAAAAAATCCCCTAAGTTGCAACTTTTGTAATTAGCTATAAAAAGATCTTTCATAAGTTATATAATTGAAATAAATTTATTAAGTAAAATAAGTTCACAGCAACTGTTTTAAAAAATAGTTATTTATTACAAAATTAAATAATTAAAAAAAGTATAAACTTTATTAGAACTACTTATACTTATACAAATGTAAACTTACTTCGGGGTCAATTTTCTGGGAAATTTAAAAGATTATTAAAAATTTATCTTCTTCTTCATTTTTCAAGCAATCTTTATAAATTTTAGAAAATGATCTTTACTTTACAAAAACAAACGTAATTTATGAATTTTGATAATTAAAATAAATAAAAATTTTATAAAAAAACTTTAAAATTTATTTTTATTTTTCATAAAAAATACATTGTTACTACAATTTTTTTAAATTCACAAGTAATGTTATTTTATTATTGTAAAAAGATTAAACTGTTAAAGTTTGAAGAAGATTGCTTGAAAAATGTAGCAGGAGATAGATTTTAATCAAAATAGTCTTTCTCGCTGTTTTAGTTTTCCCTTCCCATAGGGAACCTATTATGCGGCCCAACTTTGACTAGTCATATCTCAAAAAATAATTCGAATTTTTTATAACAATAAAAAGCACCTTATTGCTTAGAAAAAATTTTATAAGATAAGATCAACTTCTAAAAAAACATGGCTTACCCCCCCCCCCCCCCCTATGGCCTTAAACTACAAATAAATAGTCAACTAAGTATAACAATTAATGCCTCTAAACATTTTTTCTGTGCATTTTCTAGATAATTTTCAATATCTATTTTATATCAACAAATAGAATTGTATTAAACTCAAAATAACTCATACTTTTAGTTTGTTGCAGCTTTTAATATACTAGTACATACTATGCGATGCTATTATAAAGTTTGCAAAGTTTTAAGTTTGCAAACAAAATTTTAAGTATAAAGCTTAAGTACATACTAGAAATTGAAAGCATTAAAAGCAATTTTAATAAGAGCAACATGAACTTTTGAAAAGCGTAGATTGAAAAATTTAAAGTTCACAAAAACTAAAATAAATTGCAAAATTAATTTCTGTCTAAAATTTTTATTATACAACTTGGTAAAATTTCACTAGTTGTTTTTTTTAAAGATTTTTCTTAATCTGAACTAAGAAAAAACACTGCTACAATGCAAATCTATGTATTTTTAAGCTAAACCAGTAAAATTCTTTAATGGAATCCTAACGTAATCCAGGGACTTAAAACGAAAAAAACCAAATAACAGCATATATATCGTAAAAAAATATTAAAACATAGTTTTGTTCGGCGGGCCACATTTAAATGCTCGCGGGTTGAAGACATTTTCTTTCGCGGGCCGCATTCCATTTGAAATAAAGATATGCTCGCGGGCCGCAGGTTTACCCTTTGCGGGCCGCAGTTTGCCGACCCCTGAGTTAGAACAATAAAAAACAAACAGACTGGTTTATATATGTAAATTTAACAACGTGTATGCAAAATTATTAACTCTTTTTAAAAAAGAACTGTTAGTGTGAAAGCATTTTGTCTGACTTTGACTAGTCTAACTTTTTTTTTAAAGACTATGTGTTAAATATAGAAATAAACTGTAACACATAGTCCAAAGAAATATTTATGTATTTTAAGTCGTTAAATTACTTTAGCATAAAATTTTATTATAAAACGTAAAGCTATTCTTATGAAATCTAAGTAATTAAAAATGTTTAAAAAATTATATGTTAAAGTTTTAATAAAATACTTTGGTATGTGACAGTAAATAAGAGTAACAACTGATTAGTAAATATCTAAATAGAGTTTAAGACTTTGCAATAACAAGAATTTTTATGATACTACAATAAATTATATAATACATTTATACCATTATATTGTAGAAAAATTAAACATATAGTAAGCAAGTACTATTATTGTTAATAACTAAGCTCAGTAGCTAAACCACGTATAATTTATGGTTATTAATAAACCATGTTTGATTCTTTGAAAAAAAAAAAAATTAAAGACAAATGTAACAATCTTAAGCAACTGTGTTTAAGAGTTGATAAAAATATTTCAAACATTTAATTCACTTTAAAAGTGGTTTGAAGTAAAGCCTTCTTGATTGGATAAATAAGAGGTGGGGTATATCAAATAGTTTTGTTATTTATATCTTCATTTAAAATCATGTGTCTACATACGTAAAATAGTGAAAAAAAAACTTTACAAAAAAACTATGGTAACAGATTTAAAAGTGAAAAATGTTTGATTTGAAAACAAAAAACTCTCAAAAATATTATTACATTCTGCTTAAAACTAATTAGTTCTAAAAACAAACCTAAAAGAATTTTTCAAAAAAAAAAGATTGTACAGTTTTTTGACATAACCATAACTTTTTAAACTAGCTTGAGATTCTTAGATTTATTCAACATAAAAATAGAGATTTAAAAAAAATCTTTTGCAGCGAAAATTTTTAAATGCTATCATTCCTGCTTACTAAAAGAAAGTTTAAGCTCTACATAAAATATTAATTAAGTAACACGTTTTATTAGGGTAATAATACCTTCAAGCAATGAACTTAGTAGTTATTAACTTCGTAAATTTTAAGCAGAATTTTTACTTTACATCGTGATAGAGAAAAATACTCATGAAAATAAAAATACTTTTTTTCAACTTATTTAAACATTTCAGAAAAATATAGTTATACTACGCTATATCTTTTTATGTTGAAATAGATATTCATGAGTTAGCGGCAATATCTTACATGTTCAACTATAATATTTAAATAAACTACTTATAGTATTGTTAAACTTCGTTTTTGAAAATAATGTTATTTTTAATACGTTTATTGGTTATGTTTTTATGTTTGTTTTAGAAACTTTAATTTAAGTTGATGAGGGTTTCCTTACCACATTGAATTATATTGCGGACCTGGTGTACAAAAAACCTTTCTGTTATTACAGTAGTAACAGGAATAAAAGTAACTACTTATTTTAAAAAATAGTTGTTTAATATCCTACTTATATTTTCTTAATATATATATATATATATTGGTGCAAATTTTTATTGTCATCAGATCAAAATTTTTCAAAATTTTAAAAGCTTTAAACATAACTAACAAAAATGTTAACTTTGGCTTTGTGAAAATAATGCTTTTATTTTAATAAGAGGT
This sequence comes from Thalia democratica, assembly GCF_965202585.1. Lineage (NCBI taxonomy): Eukaryota > Metazoa > Chordata > Thaliacea > Salpida > Salpidae > Thalia > Thalia democratica. Next base: position 18,672,235 of record NC_139173.1, on the reverse strand, counting down.
TTTTTTAACTAATAATGTTTTACGAATTTTTTGTAGTCTTAAAATATTAAACTTTTTAATCTACTTCACTTACAAATAATCTTACTTAATATCATAATAGCATTATAAAATTGACTTAAGTATTTTATAACAAAGGTAGCAAGTAAAAAATAGACTACTAAAATTTAAATTCAAGATTTATTAAAATAAAGACATTACGCTTATACTAAAACATACGTAACATAGTTGTATATTTAAATTATAAAAAGAATAAAAATATAATTAGTAACAATTCATACAGAAAAATTGAACTCAAATTTACTATTTTTATTTATTTTAAGAATTATTTATTGATATACAGTAACTTCTCGCTTATTTATGCACATTGTGTCCTCAGAAAAAGTGCGTAAATATACGAGAGATCGTAAAGATACGAGAGGTACCAAATATACTTACTATAATGGCTGTTTTTTGATATTGCTTCTAGTTGAAAGTAGACTTGGGACTTTCCTACTTTTAACAATTTGTTTACTTTATTTATAAATATAAAAATAAAAGATAAAACTATACATATATTAAAAGAAAGGATTTAAATTTATATAAAATAATAATACTTGTAAAAAATGTTTACTAATTTCAATAATAAGTAGGTTTTATCTTTACCTTTATAAATATTTGACTTATTTGATACTTACCATTTATACTCTATTCCACTTAAAAAATTCAATTTATAATTAAGCATTTGTTTACAATTAAAAAATTGTATGGTGTCTATATAAACATTTGTTTCTATAGCCTTTTACAAAAATATTCATTTGGTACTGTAATGGATTTCTTCTTTTGAACAAAAACATAAAAATATCATAAAAATTAATCTCTTATTGTTAACAAAATTTCTGATATACTGAGGTATAATTAAATGTTCATCAATTAGTCAAGTAACATAAGTTTACAAAGTCTAAAGAAATAGAGAGGTGAGTTAGCATTTAAAAACATATTTTAAACTCAAAATATACAATAAACCTAATTTGTGCAACATTAAAAAAAGTAAAAGTTTTATTTTTTGAATTTTTTAGAATTCTAAAATGCGTAACTAAACGAGAGTGCGTAAAGATGCGAGATGTTATTGTACATAAAGTACGTTATTACCGACAATTTTTCAATCAATAGTTATTATGAAGTTTTTTATGTCAGTAAAACATTTAATTAAATAGAAACAAATGAACTTCATAATAAATGTATGTATATTATTTTACTGTCGTGTAATAAAGTTGATAAACTAAGTTTATATAATTAAAAATTTAAAGTGTCGTTAACTTGTTTAGAACTTTGGTCTACTCTTAGTTTTTGTTACTAACTTAAATCTCAAAATAAAAAACATTGTGGAGGATTTTAATGTGATTTTATTGGTAAACTTTGATCAAAGTTTTCTTTTTAATGATTAATAACACTAAAAACTTTCGTCAGAGAGTCAAAACGTCATAAATCATCAATTTAATCACAAAAATAACATTTATTGACAGTAATACCGACTAGAATATTTTTTAAATTGTTAAGTACAGATTATAAACGTGTGTTTTACTAATTGTTGTGCACAATCTATTAAAAATACTTGAACTCATTTAACTTGCGACATTAAAAACTTTTTATTTCAAGAATTTGATAAGTATTTTGATTTAAAACTTGATATGAGCTTCTTAATAAAGTTTCCAATTCAGCATTTTTTTTATTTTATTCTTGATCATTCAACATTTTTTTGCATATGTTTTATTGTTTATAATCACTTTTCGTAAACTTTTGAAAATATAGTTTTAATAAACCAACTTAAATTAAGGGTTTTCAGTTGAGTAATAATTAAAATTTGAACGTTTAAAACAATGTCAAAGTTTAAAGTAAACAGTAAAAAACACTCATGACATACTAGTATGATATATTTAAATTTGATTTTTTTTACACTGATATATACAACAATTTCTTGAGAAGTAAAAGACACTTTGAGAAAAACTTATTAAAATAAATACTATATGTAATTATAACAAACATCAATTACATCATAGTTGTTTTTATACTTCTCTAAATGTTATAGTCTTGAGAGATAAACTAATTTATATATATTATACTTTTTAAGGCATAAGTATTGTACCTAAAACAGTTCATTAGGCTTTACATAGTAGAATGAAGATTTAAGCTTTGTTTTTAAATTTACAGAAACAAATAAATTTTAGTGCATGAAAGAGTTTAAATGGTTGATTTTGTTGTGTATTAATTCCAAACTACCTTCTTTATCTTTAGTTTCTTTTTATCTAACAAAGAAGATTCTATGTAGTCTAATGCTACAATATTAAAAACAATATTTGTATAAAAGTTAAAAGCTAAACGACGTGTTTATTTATATAGTATAACAAAACGGTATTTTTTGTTTAATAAAATGTTCTATTTACACTTCTAAAATATTTAACAATAAACTAAAATACTTAAACAGCGTTTCATTTTAGTAAACTTCTAAGTATTTTATTAGTCTAAATGTTCTTTTTATAGAAATAGCGTTTTACTATGATCTTCGTTAAGTATACGAAAAAAGCTGGAAGTCTTTATCTCAGAACTTTTTTAAACGGGCGTAAGTATACAAAAATTGATATATAGCTACAGAGATTATTATAGGATAAAGAATATTATCCAAAAGATGTTTGTTCAAAATACTGAATTTAAGCATTTTAAAGTTTTATACTTAAAACAAAAATGAGTGTTTATAGTTAAATAGTTTTTAAAGAAAAACAGTACTTTATGTAATATTATAATTATTTGATTTCTTAAATGTTTACAGCTAATAACTATTAAATTCAAAAATAATGACTATGATATTTTGCTAGACATTTTATCAACGTCTGTAAGCAGTTTGGTTAATTATTAATCACCAATATACTCTGTCTGTAGGAAGGTATAATAAACCAATATATCTATAAAAAAGCATGTTTTTAACTACTGTTTTTTTACATAACCCAAGTACTGCTTTTGTTAAAAAAGATTGATATATGAAGGTCATTCCTAATATTTAAAGTTTAATTCAGCTTTGTTTTGCAAAATAACACATGATTACAAAGCAAATATAAGTTTTTGATCAAACAAGTCATTGTTTACCTTTTGAAAAGTTTGTTCTCGTCCTTGCTACGGCATTTTTGTTTAATATAAATTGCTGTGTGTTTATGAAACAAGCATCTTTTTTCAAACCCTATTTATACTCTTTATATGTTTAATTGTTAGAACAGACATAATAATGAGACATGTAAGCTAACTATATGTAAACTGGCTTTTCTTTTTTGTTCAAGTCGTACGATTATGTTTTTGTTTATTTATATTTATTGATTAAAAAACAGACTATGAATAAAAAAGTAGCTTGTAAAGTAATTTACAAATGTTTTGTATCAAAGTTTAAACTTTTTTCAAGTGAAAAACCATGTTTTTATTTACTAATAAAATGTTTTGTACTGAAAAATAAAATAGTGGCTATTTATATGTTAATGAATTTTGGTTGAATCATTAAAAAAATATTTTCTTTTGATAATTTTCTTGATGCAGTGTTTTTAGTTAATACAAAAACTGAAATTGATTGATATTCAAAATGGGTAGAGATAAAAGTTCAAACCAGCTAAATGATTACGCACTCAAAAACAAGGTATTCAGAAGTTTTTTGTTGTTTTAGTTTGAATATAAATCATTGTAAACATAGTCTGTCTACCATTTGTTTAAAAAGATATAATTTAATGCATCAAAACATTTTTTTGAACATTCAAATTAAACTAATGAATTTAAATAAATCTTTAAAGGGTGGTGAACCTCTTATGACGAGCACTGGAGCTCCTATAGATGAAAAGCTGAACTCATTGAGCGCTGGTGAAAGGGGTCCATTACTTTTGCAAGTATGAATGTAACAACAGACGATAATAATAACTAGAGTATAAATTTTTTAAATCAAACCAAAGAAGTTTTAACAATATTGCTTAAGTCTTAAGTTGTTTTTAGGTTATATGAATCAAAATTTAATAAATTATTTGTATCAGGATTTTACCTTCACCGATGAAATGGCTCATTTTAATAGAGAGAGAATTCCAGAAAGAGTTGTTCACGCAAAAGGAGCTGGTTAGATAACTATTTTTCTAATTAAATTGAACATTTTTTATTTAAGTAAAAGTTTTAGTTACTCAGTAGTTATTTCGTAGTAAAAGAGCATATAATGATATGAATTAAAATACTTTGACAGTTAAACAACTTTTTTGCAATATAAAAGCTGATACTTATTAAGATACTTTTCAATGTTAGCTAAAAAAGTTAATGAAAGATAATGAACTAGTCAAAAAAATAATTTATTTACCTTTTTGAGTTTTAATTTAATAAAAGTTAGAAATTGAAATGAACTTAAAACATTTTTAAATATAACTTATCAATCTATTTTCAAAGGTGCAAAGGGGTTTTTCGAAGTAACTCATGATATTAGCAAGTACTGCAAGGCTGATATTTTCAATAAAATTGGTAAAAAGACTCCAGTCGCTGTTAGGTTTTCAACTGTTGGTAAGTAGAATTGATTAATATTAAAGAAACGTAGCGTTTAATTCTTAAAAATAAGCCCTTTAAGTACTATTTTAATATATGTTATTTTTTAGATTTTTAGTAAAAGTAATAGTACATAATTTTTAATTTTTCTTTTACAAAATCAATAATAAAAAGTGTTAGAAAACTAAAACTTAGGAAACTTTGGAAATTAACCCTTAAGAAACTTTAAAACAAATTTCAGTACTTTAAGATTTTTGACTAACAATTAAAAATTATTGCTAAGTTTAAATTTTCCAAAAATTTCAAACTTTCTTACATTAATAGGCAGATATTTGTTTAAGTCGGAGTAGATCTTTATAAGTTATATTTAGTATAAAAATGTAAAAACTAAGCAAAGTATATTCAAAAATCATCTACTAAACTATTAACTGTTACAAGACCAGAACTTTATATCAATATATAATTAGGCGGTGAGTCTGGCAGTGCAGACACTGCAAGGGATCCTCGTGGTTTCGCAGTTAAGTTTTACACGGAAGAAGGAAACTGGGACTTAGTTGGTAACAACACACCAATATTTTTTATTAGAGATCCTATTTTTGTTAGTATTTTGTTGTGTTTCTAATGAGTAGTGTTTTTTTTTCATTTTTTAAGCAAACTTAATTGATTAAAATACTTTAAATATTACTGTTTGTATAAGCGCGAATACTAACTTTAAACTCAGAGCATGTTAGCTTAAACTATTATTTTTTTGTTTATTTGGTTATATAAAAATACTTTAAGAACATAAACGGTGTTTTTCTACAGTTTCCTTCGTTCATACACACTCAGAAACGAAACCCAGTAACCCATCTTAAAGACCCTGACATGTTTTGGGACTTCATTTCACTAAGACCTGAAACCTGTCATCAAGTGAGAATAACAAACCATCTAAAACAACTATGACTTACTTTAATGAATTGAAATGAACTACTTCACTTAATGATGGGCATTAAATTTGTGTAATAAAATTTGTTACAGATCAAAATAACTATCTTAATACCAATCAATTACAACAAAAATGAAAAAAAAAACTAGTTACAGAAAACTATTCTAAACCCATTAGAAACTTTCAATACAAACATTTTTTATAAAAGTTTCCTTTCCAACATACTATAAGAGTATACAACAAAACAATTATTCTTAGGTCAGCTTTTTGTTCAGTGACAGAGGCACCCCAATGGGCTACCGTCACATGAACGGTTACGGCAGTCACACCTTTAAGCTTGTCAACATAGATGGAGAAGCAGTCTACTGCAAATTCCACTTTAAAGTAATTTTCAACTTAAAATTTCTAAGCATTCTAAAGACCCTTATTAACAATTTTCTTTCTTAATCAGTGCGACCAAGGAATAAAATGCTTCTATGCTGAAGAAGCGGACAAAATGGGAGCTGAGGATCCGGATTATGCGATCAGGGATCTCTACAACGCGATTGCTTCCGGACAGCCCCCATCATGGACGCTCTACATACAAGTGAGATAGTTAAAAATATCTGTACTTAAAGTGAATTTATAACTACTGAAAAATTATGTTTCTTTTTCAAAATATTTAAAAAAAAGTTTAGTTAAATAAACTCCTTTAGTTTAATTACGTTTGTTTTTTGTTTCCTTTGTATATTTTTAATTACAAAACAACATTTAAAAAGTTGAATTAATAAATCTTATCTTTTTTTTGCAATTGTTGACTTTGTATTGTTTGACGTGTTACCAGCTTTTATTTTACTATAATAAGTACAAAAAAATAAACCGCAATCAAACATCTTTAAAGTAATTTTTTTGTCGTATCCTATTAAGTTTTTTTTAAACAAGTTTATTTACTTTTAAATGTTTTAAGAAATTGTTTTGTCAATAAAATTTTGTATTTTTGTTAAAACCATTACATTTATACTTTAGTATTTTTATACTGTTTATTTAAAAATAACTGATCAGATATTTTTACTTGACATACTGAAAAAACTAAAAAAAACAACATCCCCTCATATAATTACTACTATTCAAAAAATCTTACACTTGTAGTCATAAAAACATAATTTGTGTGAAACTAAACCTTAAAACTGTGTTACTTAAAAAAGGAGACTATACACTAGCTTAATTGTAAAAAATTGAAAAACCACTATTATCTGTAGTTTTATTTTTGTTTGAATCAAACCTGAAAACATAAAAAGTAAAAACAATTTAACTATTTGTTTAAAAAGTAGAGTACTGATTTTATTCAAAGACTAATAAAACACTTAACCTAACCTAAGCTCTTTGATGTGTAAAACTAAGAAAAATGAAAAACAGTAAACATGCTTAATGTAAAATAATACAGTTTAAACACTTTTTTTTCTCTACTTATTTTTTATCAGGTTTTTTCTTATCTAAAATTGTTTAAACAAATAAAAAAGGGTTATATATAGAAAGTAACGATCTTGATTAAATTTCAAATTAGTTAAAACAACAACATTGTATATGGCAAGTGAGTAGATATAATTCAAGGTCAGCAGCCTTTATTAAGTCACGTGCCAATTTTCACTTGAAAAAATTGCTTGCGGGTCGCACTTTATAATAAAGTGTCTTCTTTTGACCAGTTTTATTTAAAATAATCTTTGTAATTAATATAAAATAATCTTTTAAATCAAAAATAGTATTACATAAACAATATTTAAGCAACAAAGATTGTAAATTTTAAAATTATAAGCTTTTCAAAAAATAAGTTTCCTTAAATATTTTATTTTTCTTTTAACCTATGATTTTTAGATGAAAAGTACATTGCAGGCCGCAGATTTTTGCTTCGAGGGCAACATTTTGCCCAAGGGCCGCAGTTTGCCGACCTCTAATTTAAAACTTTCTCCTGAAAAAAACATTTTTTTACAAGACATCAATAAATAAAAAAATCTTTAATGAGTAAAATTTAAAACTTACAGAACTGTAGAACATGTAAATTAGTATTTTTGTATTAAGTAAATAAATACACTATAACGTATTAATCATTTATTTGAAATACCAAATATAAAGAAACATTTTTTAGTTTTATTGATATAAAAGACGCAAAAAGTAAACAAATATTTGTTTAATTAAAACTCAATGTAAACTTTTTTACATAAGTTTACTTCAACTTTAATACTAAAATGTATAAAAAACTTTTTTTTTTGTGGTTTAAGTAGCAACAATTTTTAGTAAAGTTAATGAACATACGATAAAAAAGTGCTAGGAAGTTAAACATTTTTTTATTATTTAGGACTAATTTTGAACTTTTACCTAACTGAAAACATTAAAACTAAAAAGTTTAATTCTATAGGTGATGACTTTTGATGAAGCTGAGAATTTCAAATGGAATCCATTTGATCTTACGAAAGTTTGTTTTTTCTACAGATTCGTCAAAACTTGTTTGGTTTTAAAGATAAAAAACAGAAAAATTTCTTAAATATATAATTTTAAATTCTTTTTACTTATTCTTTGTATAACTTTAAAACTTTATAATAACTTGGTTTTACTATAAACTTATTTTATGCTAATGTTTTTTACTTATTTTATTTTAGTTTAAAAGAAACAAGCGTGTTAGTCAACTTTTTTAGGTGCTAACTAGTGTTTTTTTATTGCTAAAACTGTTTTTCCTAGACAAAACATTATTGTAAACACTTTTAAGTTTATTTTTAAGATATTATTATTTTTCTAATTTAAAACTTGTGATAATTTAAGTATGTATTTTTTAAATAACTCATTTATGTAATCAATTTAGTTAATTTTTTATTTGCTAGATGTTTAAGTTTATAAAAAGAAAATTTATACTATACCTTTAATCATATCTAATGTTGACGATACAAGTATAAGTTTGTTAAATCTTTATTTTGTGCACTTATATTTTAAAAAAGAGAATTTTAAACGTTGGGTTTAATACATTTTTAAGCTAATTAAAGCAAGTTTAAGTTCGTAGTGATTTTGAAACAAAAGAAAGTGTTTTTTATATCCAAGCAAAAATACTTTTCAGACTTGGCCTCAAGGAGAGTTTCCTCTTATTCCAGTTGGAAAGATGACTTTAAATGAAAATCCGAAAAACTACTTTGCAGAAGTCGAACAGATTGCTTTCTCACCTTCTCACATGGTCCCTGGTGTAGAACCAAGTCCTGACAAAATGTTGCAGGTTTACAAGAAAAATTATAATAAGACAATTTATAAGTGTAATTTTTTATTTTTATGTATTTATTCCAAACTTTGTTTAAACCATAAAATTCTTTATAGTTACTACTCACATAAATATTATACATAAATATACATGCTTTTTTTCTAATGTGTGTTAATATTTTATAGACTCTTTAGATCTGTTCTTAAATTTATTTGAGAGCAGTGAAACGCCGTTAGTCGGAATAAAGTTTTAACACAAAAACATCTGTGGTAAGATAATTTTTAAATATCTTATTAATGAAGATCATACAAATCAAAAACAAAAACAACAATTTTTTAAAGTAAAAAATGTTGAAATACCTATTTGGTTCAATTATCTGATAGAATATTTCTTTAAGAAACCCTTAGAAGTATTAAGAATATTGATAACTTATAAAAACTTAATCTTAGTTGCTGGTAGTTAGACTAACACCTTTTTGGTTATAAAATGTTTATAGAAAATACTAAATTTAATTTCTAAGTAGTTATAAAGCTATGAAAAACATAAACATTGTTCTTATAATTTTCAAATAAATAAAGATTTGTCAGTTTACTTAACATCAAAACTTGTTGTCAAACTACGAATTATACTAGATCAAGTACTTGTAATGATATTATAATATATATATAACAAAAAGATTGAATAATAAAAAACAGCATGCGTAACTTAAAGACAACCAACTTTTATTTTGTTTCTAGTAGCTTAAAAGTTTAAACAAATAAAAAATGTTAGTCTTAAAGTTAATTAGTCAAACGGTTTTAAAATAAACAGTTGTACTTATTTCTACACGTTAACAAGTACAATTTTCCCAGGGACGTCTATTTTCATACCCAGACACACACAGACACCGATTGGGGTCTAACTACATGCAAATTCCTGTCAACTGTCCGTTCCAAAACAAAAGAAGAGTGACTTCGTACCAGAGAGACGGGCCACAATGTGTAGCTGACAACAATGGTTAGTAAATTTATACAAAAAAAAAAGAACGACTAAAAGTCGCTTAGTTATCAATAGTTCTTCCTTTTACAAAATCTCTAACAAAAGTACAGTTTTAAACATTGGTTTAAGTTTTTATATTTTACTTGTTCTAAACTTGTAGCTGGAGCACCGAACTACTACCCAAACAGCTTCAACGGCCCGGTGGACGGCTTGAGAGCAGAGGCATCGAGGGAGCGACAAACGAGAGCTTCGACCTTCCAAGTGAGCGGCGACGTTAAAAGATGGAACACCGCTGACGACGACAATTTCACTCAGGTATAATTTAATCGATGTTTGTTCACTTTTGATGTTAAATGTTGATAGCAGTTAAGTACAAGTTTTCGACTTAGCTAATATATGACTAAACTGTGAAACTTAAAATTTTAGTTCAAATACAACTTTATAACTGCTTGCTTTATATCAATGTTAATTAAAAATATACTTTTTATATTTATTATATCAGTAAAAGTTATAGTAGTTAAAGATTTTTTTGCTTAAATTAAAACGGAAGCTAATAATTATAAGTAAATTAAATAAAACACAAAATACTTATTATAATTAGTTAACAATGAAAAAATTAACCTTTTTATAGTTGTTAACTGCAAAATAAAGCGGCTTCTGATCGGCAAAAACTTGATCTCTGTTGAATATAAGTTTTAATTATAAAACATTGTTTTTGTTTTACTTTTTATATGTTTGTGTAAGGCGGGTTAGGAGTAACGGTTTACAATAAAAAATGGATAAATGGGTTAGGAATAAGGGCTTAAATGTTATTAATGTACTGCTGTAGTATTACTTTAACTCATTTGCATAATGTTATGAATGTATAAAAATAGTCTAGAACCTAACACTGCAGCTCATCCTTTTTATAGTAACACAAAGTATCTCAAAATTAAATAAAAAAATAATTTTGAGTAAAACAAATGTATTTATTAGTTTTACTAACAGCACGTTCAACATTTTCTTTCAAAAATTATATTGTTTTTTGATAATATTTTCTTTACTTACAAACACAGCTTTTTCTTCCAAGAGGTTAAGATTAACTTTTTTGTAGTAGCTTTAAAAGAAACTATGTGAATATATATTTTTTTGTGGTCATTAGTAATGGACAATTTTATTTGCTTGATGACTCATTATTGCTTGCTTATTTCGTAAGTTTTTTATCGTGTCATTAAGAAAAAAGCTTAAAACTATTTCTTTAATACAAAAAAAATTCTAAGCTTAACTAAACTATACTAAGAATGTTATATGTGATTATAGGTGGCACAAAATATCTAAATCTATTTATTAAAAGGCCAAAACTAATCAACTTATTTAAACATAGGTTGGAATTTTTTTCAACAACGTATTGAACGAAGAGGAACGCGTAAGATTAGCATCAAACATTGGAAATCATTTGAAAGGCGCTCAAAAGTTTCTTCAACAGAGAGCTGTAAGTCTATTAAGTTTACCTAAAATTTATTTAAATAACTTGAATTATTTTAATTTTAAAAGTCTTTTGTATAAAAACATATGAGGTTTTGTCTGTTGTTCGAACCTTAAAGTTTAACGCTTCGATATAAGCACTTAATTTCAATTATCTAACATAATTCATTTTATTTTAAACTTAATTCAATTTTTTTTTTATAGATTTCCAATGTTGATAAAAACAATAACATAAGCTTAGCTGTTAAATACTGTAAATACAGTATATTTTTTGTTTGTATTTCTATTTATATTTTCCGAAATCTAGTTAAACATTTAAAGCAAATAAAACTTAATTAGATTATTACTTTAAAATAGCTTATTTTATGAAGTTGTTTTTTATAAAAAAGCATAAGCACATGTGAAAAGATGTGCCTGAAATAGTTTTGGAAATGCAATATGTACCCTAAAAACCTACTAAAAAATGGAAACGGGTCACTTTTGCACGAGGGGGCACTTTTGCACGAGGATCACTTTTGCACAGTTACTCTTTTGCACGAGCGTCACTTAAGCACAAGTGAACACTTTAGCAGGGCGTCACTTTTGAAAAAAGAGGTACGCACCCGCATTAGTTAAGCGTTAAGTATGCGTTAAGTACGCACTAAATCTCGAAATAAACAAAAATAAATATTTTACAATGTACTATACACGGGTGCGTACTTAACGCGGGTGTGTACTTCACGTGGGTACGTAATTCACGTGGGTGTATACTTTGCGCGGATGAGTAATTTACGCGGGAGTGTACCTCTTCAATTTCGTACTTTGTACAAAAGTGACGCCGTGCACAAGTGACCCTGCGTGCAAAAAAAATCACCGTGCAAAAGTGAAGCTCGTGCAAAAGAGTCGACGTGCAAAATTGTCCACTCGTGCAAAAGTGAGACCCACTCAAAAAAGTATATTTAAAATTTACTTTGTCTTTATGGAACTACAAATCCAAGACTAACCTTGTCTTGATTTAAAATACGTGAGTATTGTGATTTTTTTGTTTATAGTTTGTAAAGTAACTAACTCTTTTTTTCTTTATAAAAATTTAAACTCTAATTTTTCTTAGATAGATAGCTTTGATCAAAACTTGTAAAGGAATAATTAAAAGATAATAAAGTTAGAAAATTTTAAATACTTAAATTTTCAAAAGTTACTACTTTTTTTGAAATTAAGTATATATTAGCTACTTTTCGGTATGAAAAGAATAAAAAAATTTCAAAAATGTAAGACAAGTGTTTTTGCTTTGATTTAAAGTGTATACCTTATTGGTGTGCCTACTGTGTTTATAAGTAGAGTGTCATTTTTATTTCTTAATGCATAAAAGATATATATACTTAGTTCTTTAAACATCATAAATTTTTGTACTAAATAAAACAAATTGTGTTCGATTTCATAAAAGAATAGTGCAAGGTATTTATTTTTCAATTAATTTCAGAAAAAAAAAGCGTTATACTCAAAAGTTTTAAACATTTTTCAGATTGCTAACTTCACTAAATGTGATTCGCGCTATGGAGCTATGATTCAGTCAGTAGTGAACGGGGAAGACATTTCAACTAACAAGACCACAGTTCCTGCTAGAATTTAAAATGTAACTCTATGTGTGTACTTCATAAACTTTTGAAATGTTTATACTTTTAAAGCTTTAAACTATCTGATAATTAAAGTTTTTAAAATTACAAAATGTATTTTGCTACTAAAAGTAATTTTTCTAATTGAAACTGACTATTTTTTTTATGGTTTACTTTACAGAATTTTTTTCTCAGTGTTTTAAATGCTTAATGTTTTAATGTCGACAGGTTTCTTTCGTAAACTTTAGCAATAAATAAAGTCGTTTAAATTTGATACAGTTGTTTTCAATATACTAGTATGAATATTCTTTGGTACATTTTGGGGATAGTAAAGCTTTTTATACTTGCACATATAATTAAAACATAAAGTTATAGATTAAATATATTCAAAACTGCATGTCTCCACAATAAACAATTGGAAGAACGTTTTAAATTTGCTATTTTTATGGTTGTTTATATATAACTAAAAGTAAATATTTATTTACTAAACCAGTTTTTTAATCAATAACAAAGTGGATAAAAGTATAAGAAAACAAAGTTCTAGAAACTATAAATAAGTTCTAAGAAGTAAAACAATTTTTTATCAGGTTTAGTTATATTTATAAACATAAATAAAATGTTTAACAGTTGTTGTATATTGTAAAACTATATAATTTATATAAATAAAATTCTTGTAAACACATGTAAGAGCATAAACTTTCCAAGTTAGGTAAAAAACATGCATTAAGAACCTTATTAAAAGGAGTTAAAACTCTTAACTTAAAGCCAACAATTGAAATATTTCGTTAGTTTATGAAAAACTTATATATCTTAAGTTTTACAGAGATTTATTTTTTGAAGTTGATCTTAGTTTATTACAAAATTTTAAAGCTAAAAATGTCTACTAAGCTTTACATTACTTTACTCAACTACGATTTAAAAAAGGTTTAATTACATATTTTTGATTTTCTTTATCAAAATTAATTTATAACAAATTTTTATAGAACAGTAAAGACTGCGTAAAGTTTATACATTAGCTAGCACCTTTTATGTCCATGGTTTCATCGCTTTTAATTTTAAAGTGATATTAAAGAAAAAAGTAGAAATCTAGAACTAAATAATATTTAGTTTGTTATTTTTAAGCTCAATGTAGTTTTTTATAAGCTGAGCTAATTTTCACAAACTTATGAAAAATAAAACTTAATTATAAACTCATTTAAGCAAAAATTTCAAGAGCTGTTGCATTTTTTTCGAAATCAATTAACAAAGCTAGCATTATTTTATTGGAAGTTGGCATGGTAGTTAAAAAGTGACAAAGTGATTATTATAACTTACGTCACTATTCTGAAGCATTTAATTTTAATAAATATTCACAACGGATAGCTAACGATTTCTCAATAAAGACATGAATCGTTTTTAAAAATATGGTTTAAATTTATAAAATTTAGCAATGGGAGCAGTCTTGTCTAAATGTCACACTAAAACTCAAAATCGTAGTTCATTCAGGAAAAGTTTTGATTTTGGAGCTAATATTCAAGAGGAACAACTTGAAAAGATTAAAAATCATCCAAACAGGTATAAACAGTGAAACAATTCATAAAAGATCTGTTTTCCGTAATTATTGCATCCTTATTACTAACTAATTATTAAATATTTTTTTCAATTTCTACTAAGTACTTGCTTTTAGTTTAGGGTAATTCATTTTTGTTTTTATCCATTAACGACTCGAAAATGCATCTTTTTTAATTCTCATCATCTAGAAATTAAAGAAAAATTGTCAATTTAAAAGCACATATAATTTCCAACAAACAATTTGTTGAAGTCACAGATAGAATTTTAAAACAAACAATTTTTCACCTTAAACAATTTACTTAATTATAATAACGCATCAACAAATAAATAGTGCATTTATAATCAGGGACACGTTCAAAATCCACCCAGTCAAATTCGAGAACCGCTTACCAAACGAGGGTAAGGGTTAGGGGTTATAGTGATAGTGAAAAAAAAAATAAAAGATAAGAAATAAAAATAAATAAATAAATAAGTAAATAAAGAAAATGTAAAAAAGAATCGGGTTGATTTTGAACGCGGGTGGATTTTGATAGTATACCTACAATGAAAAGTAATTTTGAAACTATCTATTAACAAATATTCACACAAATTAAAATAAGATTAATACAATTATATATTTTTTGCTCAAACACTTGAAAAACGCAGGGAGCGTCGCAAGTCTTCAGCCGCGCCCAGCACCGGCTTCATCGCCGAAAACAAAATCCTGGAGGAGCTGTGCGAGAAGCTGAGCCTGGAGGTGGACGAGACGGTGCCGATCATGAGCAAGGTGGAAACCCTGAAGGTGATCAAGAGGATTTCGGAGAGCGACAACGGGACGCACGAGGAGCAGCTGAAGATGATTAGCGATAAGTTGGTGGATCAGATAAAGCAGGAAAATATAGGTTCGTTGGTCAAGGTAATTTCGCTTACTGTGTTGCTGAGTTATACGTTTTTTTTTGAAGTAGACTAGTTTTTTTAAGTCATTTATACTATAGTTTTTTTTTTTTTTGTCAATTCCTTTAAAATAAACAGTAGTTTAAAGTAAGTTAATTGTTTTAGATGGAAAATTGGTTAAAATATTAAGTTATGTTAAGGTTAGAGGAACTGTATTATCAACCTGATAAGCCAAATTTTATATTAGTATAAATGTTGATAGGTATCAAATAAGTATAACAAACAGATAAAAAAAATTATTAAAAATACTATCAAATTTATGTCAATACTTTAAGGACATCGTTTTCAATTTGGATACAGGAAAAAACTTAAACCGAAACTTTTGATCGATTTTATATTTAGGTCTTTAGGAGAATACTTACAATGTTGTATCAAGTGTAATTTAAATGACGTCTTTTCTGTATAAAGTTAAAACTGTATTTCGATTCTTTTTAGTAATCGGTATTAAAAAAAGATGTTCAAAAAAAAAAACTATTAACATTTATAGAAGTTGTAACTTTTTTTTTAACTATTTACAAGTATAAAATAAAATGAAAACTGATGTTGAAAGTTAGCATCATGAAAATTATATATAAAGTTTTATTGTAGTAACTAATTTCCAACACAAGTATAACAACCAATTTAATAGAAGTTTTTAGTTGCAAGTATGTTAACTTAACTTAATGCTCTTTAAAGTCTTAAGTAAGTAATTTTAACAGTTTTAATAAAATTTTTTATCTATAACTAACAAATGTAAAAAATGTTTTTTTAAAGATATGAAATATTTATTTTTATTTGATATTTGTTCAATAGTCGCATACTTAAAAACTGAGAAACTTAGTAATTGTTTTTCTCAAAATTAATAAGCTATTATTTATCAATCTCCGTTGTAGATAGATTACTGTGTCTTATTTATTTGTTTTGAACTCAATAGTTAAATTATTATTTGTTTTATACAAAACCTTTTGAAAGTCTTAGTTATATATATATAAAATTTAAATTTTAAAATAGTTATGTCATCTTTTAATAATTAATTTAAACTTTTTAAAACTATTTACCTTAACAAAAACCTATATAAAACCTGGATGGGCAAAAATGGGCAAGGACCTGGACTTTAAGGACATCGTTTATCATTTTGATACAAGAAAAAAACTTTTTTGGTTCAAGGACCTGGATACGCAAAAAGACCTCTCGGTCATCGAATTCTTTTTGCGTATCCAGGTCCTTGAACCAAAAAAATTTAAAGCAATTTTTCGTTTTTGTTCAAAAAACCACTTACTACTATCATATAACTTTTACATAATAAACCAAACTTTATTTATTTATATTTGCATCAATCACAACAAAAACAGTTTTCTATCAATTTGTGACAATTTAAATAAAACTAACTAAGTACTTTGCTAATTAGAATTTGTAGTTAAACTTGTATTTTAAAGCTTGATTCTTACTTTACGCTTAAATTAATAGACAGTTTATATTTGTTTTTTGTTTTTATAGAGTCTTAATTTTTTTAAAGAACTTGCATGTAAATCTTGTGAATTAGTTTTGTCTTAATTTTCTTTTAAACAACTAAATACAACTATTCTTAACAGAAATTATGAGAAAAACAACTTCAAAACGTAAGACAACAAGCAACAGAGTATCAAACAATGAAGACATTTAAATATATTTCGTAAAAATATAAAACAAATTTAAAATATATTCTTGTATTATAACTTAAAAGAATTTTTAAATGATAAACAAGTTTACTCAAAAATATAAACAATAAGTTTTACATATACTTAATATAACTTATACTTTATGACAACCTTAAAAACTACGAGTTAAAATGGTTGGCTTAAAATTGAACTACTTTTAATTAACTAACTTTTTTATTAAATTTGGCAACTTTCAATTAAAGATTGAATTTAACATAGCTTATTGTAAGTAACAAAAAAAAAAAAACTTTTAATGCACTAACTTGTTTGGGTTTCAAAAAGTTAAACTTTTATTATTTGCAGAGCATACTAAAGAAATTTATTGTAAAAATTTAAACCAGAGTTTTATTTCATTTTTTATGAAAAGTATTAAGCCAACCAAGAGTTTTATTAAGTTGTTTTTTTACGTTTGCTTTAGTGAATATGCACATATTCACATTGTCAAAACTAAAAATGAATAGAATTATCGCTTAGTATTAAAAGAAGACTGCTCTTTTTAAATTTTCTTATTAAGAACTAAAAAGCTACCGATATACAATTTATGATTTTATAATATTCAGTAACTATTTTAAGAATCTAGTTTTTTTAAATATAACTTTTGCACTGTGTTCCACTTTAATGCTAGGATTAAATTAAATTTCATTAGCTAGTTATACCAGAGACAGTGTAAAACGGTTTTTTTAAACTTAGTTTTTTTAAGTTTAAATTAGATTTAGAGACACAACAATACAAAGGTTTGAGATTAAAAATGTGCCATAAAAAGAAGCAAACTAAAATAGAAAAAAAAAACTTTTACATTTATTTTTTTTTTACTGCTAAGTTTTTAAGCATGTTTAAAAAATAATTGAGGCTAATCTTAATTATGTGTAAAAATATCTTAATGTTAATTTTTACAGATTTAATTATTAAATGGTAATAAGTGGTTTTTCTGTAATAAAACAAAGCAGTGATTTCTAAATATTCCTCTTAAGTTCGCACTTATTACGAAAATAACGTTCTGCTTGAAATAGAAATCACTTATTTTTCAGCTTAACTTAAAAAATTTTATTACCTACTAAGTAATGATAAAAAAACTATCTTATTTAAGGTTTTTAACTAATAATGAAATGAAACGAAAAAAAAAGGAAATAATTAAAAAAAATACTAATAGAATTAAGGTAAAATACAAAAAATTAACGAATATAACGAAAATCTTTAAATATCAAGATAAATACTAATAAAAAGATTTTAAAACATATTTAATAAAACTTACACGTAAAACAAACAGTTTAATTTAGATTAGCATCATTTATTATTGAAATATGAATATAAACATTGTCTAGATCTAGAAGGCATATGTAGTTTAATAGTTAAACATATTTAAGTTAGTTATTTTAATAATCATTAACTAAACTTAAATTTCGGGGTTACACAATAAATTAAAAAAAAAAATTACATGTAATTTTAGAGCTTCAATAAAAAATAATGTTTTTAAAAAACTTATTTTATGTTTTAGGAATTTTTATGTCTCTTCATAGCATAAACTACAATACTAATTAGGCTTTTAAGATGTTTGGAATTTCCTGTTGAGTTTGCAATTTTGAGTTTTGTTTAAAGTGTGAGTTCAAGAGGAAGACTACTATACTTATAACTTATAAATTAGATGCAATGTTAGTTTTTTTTATTTTATAAATATGAACACAACCTATGGTTGATAATCGAAAGGCCCTAGAACCAAGTATTACTAACGATTTTCTTTGTCGTTAATAGAATAGACTAACAATGGCTATTTACAATAGTATGCGATGGTTTAAATACAAATTCGTTCGAATCTAATATTTTGTAAAAACTTGAAAGTCACACTTATTAAACTTTTGGTTTCATTACATAAAGTTTAATTATTAATCAATTATAAAAAACATTTTTTTTACTATCAAATAACACAACTGTTTTATTTTCAACTATTCATACCGTATTTTATTCTTTCAATGACATTTAAAAAATAATTATATCATCTTAATCTAAAAATAACTAAAGTTTTTCAATAAATTTTACTGTTTTTCAAAAATTAATTATAGTATCTAAAGGATTTTGTTTTGTGTCTTAAATAACTAGTTGCTGTTTAATAGTCTACAAAGGTTTTATAAAACAGCAGACAATGTAACACAATTTTTCGATGTCAGTATAACAATTACTGTTTTGGAAATATTTGAAGTATTTATTTTGTTTAGCATCTTTACTATTTAACAATTAATTAATATTCAGCATCTAAAAAATTACTATAAACATTAGTATTAGTAAGTCTATGTTAAAAATTTTGAGTCACAAAACTAAACCAACAAACAAAAATGGAATTATACAACTTATAAAATTTAGTTACGCAAAAAAAAGTCCAGAGATGTTACGCACAGCACAACTAAAACACTCAACATTTTACATGTATAAAAATGTAAAAGTGTATTAAATTTTCTTGTGGATAAAATCTATTGAACTGTTTTATTTTAAAGAAAAACGATTTAAACTTGTAAGTAATTCACCAAAAACTTTATAAATGTTTTTTTTGTTTACCATTTGCTTAAATTAAAAATAAAAACAAAGGTAAAAAGCTTCTGTTATACTTTTAAAATCCAGTACAAAAAAACTTTGATTAGTCAAATGTAAAAGATTTATGTTCTGTATAAATTTTTTAATTTTGAATCTAAACGATTAAACTAATTTAAGCAACCTTGTTACATTATAAAAACTGATAATTTTATAAACAATTATATAACTTTTAATGTTCCTAGTTATGTTTTTGAATAAAAAAACATTTTATTTTAGATATAGTTCGATTCAAGTAGACTTTAACTAATCTAAACACTTGAATAAAAGTTAATTTTTTACTTACAAGTATTACATAAAAGTATAACATTTTTATTGCTTTTTACTTCAGTTAATAAACTCAGTTTAGCTTTTAAAAAACCTAACTCGATTTAGGTAAAAGGTGGTCCTTTTTTTCTAAGTTTGCTTCAAAACCTCTCTGGTTTCAGCAAAAATTAAATTAATTTCAATTATACTTTTATGCTCTAGAAATTTGTTTGATGAAGCAGCGGCCGGCTCGCTTCAGAACAGTGTAATTTAGTAATAACTTTGGTGTCTATTGTTTCCTGTTAAAAAGAAAAGGAAAAAAAACTGACGTAATTAAGAAAGGCATAAACTTAAGCAAACTACCTGAAAAACCAAAATTTGTACGTAAACACTTTTAATTAACAGCATAATCGCAACTCTTACGTTTCAATACAAAAAAGGCATTGATTTTGGTCATTGAAGCTCTTTGGACGGTGTTAGTTTAAACTAGGAGAAAACCGACAATATGGTAAATTAAAAGAATGAAAAGGGAAACGCTGCCAAGCATAATTTTTTGTTTGTTGTTTGCGTAAGACGATACTCCAATGAACGGACGGTCTTTGATGACTTTGAAGAATTGAAATATTCATGTAATGCTCTTGATGTCATCGTTTAAAAATTAGTTTTAAACGATTGACGGTATTTATAGAAAAATAATAATATGATCTTAAATATGGCAGCTATGAGTAGAAGAAAAGTGTTAGTTACTTAAAGTGTTCGAAAAAACTAAAGTTGAATTTGATTTACAATTTATCAAAATTAAAGTATTTTGAAAGTAGTTTTGAACAATTTTTAGTGTAAAACAGCATTCAAATCGAATTGTATTTTAGCAAAAACTTACTAAACTTTTTTTTGTAGACACAAACCGTAAAACTTTATTTAAAAAGTTTTTAATTGTACGAAGTGTTTAAACTATAGTTAGCAATCGATTATGATTGGAATGGTACAATATATCTTTATAAATAAAAAAGAAAAACTTTAATGTATTAGTTTTCAACAAAAAACAAATTTAAATATTTTCAGAACGTGTTATTACTTTACTAATTTTTTTGTCAAAAAAAAAACGAACGAACATGACTTATATTTAAATAAGTTCTTGTTTCTAACCAAATTCCACAATTATCGTATATTATAAAAAGGTATACTAAAGTATGGACTTACAAAACTTAAAAAATAGAAATCTTTTTTTTTTAGTTATGTAACATTTTTATTCTAGTTCTACCAAAACTAAATAGTAGCACAAAATTTTTATAGGTTTTATAGTATTTGACTTATTTATTTTGAATACTTAGCATAAAAATCAGGGAAAAACAGTTTATACTATTTAACTATAACTTGTTCATTTCAAAATTAAAATTCTGCAAGTTCTTGTTGTTAAAATCTTAAATTCTTACTCAAATATGACTTTACTTCTTAATTTTTTCTTAAATATAATATTTAACTTTAAACTGTTAAACAGCTACAGTTCGTTAAACTTTTTCAATAATGCTTATCCTTTACTCTTGCTTTATTTTTCTACTCCGGCTAACACATTTATATTTTTTGAACCTTATTTTTAAAATAAAATTTTCACTGTAAAGTAGCAATTTTATTTTCAAAATTATTTTCTAATAATTTCTAAATATTGTCTAATTCTTTTAAAGTATTAAAACAGTTTCAGGTAACTTTTTACAATTAATTTTAACGTGTTGAAAATATATTTAGTATTTAAACTGATAGAATTTATTTATAGGGTTATATATTTTGTACTCAACTATATGTCGGTTGTACTAAAGTTTGTTGCTTAATAAAACTAAGAAGACTATTATAAAATCAAGAATTTAAAACTTGCACCTTACTTTTTATACTTATGTTTTGAAGTTAAGTAAACGTTTAGTTTCTATTTTGTTTAAATTTTATTTTGTAAGTGTAAACAGTAATTATCTATTTAGTAAAACAGAATTTCGTTAATTAATTACTTCAATAGTTTTAAATTATGAAGGAAAAACTTTCCTATACAATCTAAAACTGCAGCAAATTTAATTAAGGTATTTTATAATTTAAGAAAATTTAGCTTGCTGAAAAAAGGCAAAGAGCAGTATTGCTTTTCGAATTGGTTTTACGCTAACTTAAAGTTTTTTTTTGAGATCAAACTAAGTATACTTTAACATGAAACAATAAACATAATTAATATCTGAACAGTCTAGTTTTTTTATGGTGTAATCATTCGTTTGTTGAAGAAATTTCTCAGAATCAAAATTATTCCATAGTTAAAACACTTTGACATAATGAATAAAACATTTTCAAATTATTTTATATTTTCAAAGCTTGTTTGAAAACTGAGCTTGTTACATAAAATTTGTAAATTGCTGTATATGAATTACAGTTTTAATTTAAAATTAAACAGTATAATGGTCTAGAACTTATTACTCTATTTTTGCATGTTGAAAATATACTTTAAAAACGAAAAAAGTTAAAATATGAAAAATGTAAAATATAAAGTTTAAAAATATGCAATTGGTAAACTACTCTTATATATTTTAATTCAATGTAAACTTTTGAAGCTGTACAATAAATAATAAATTGTATCAGTTTTAATATACAATATACTGTTTTGTACATAACCTTTATGAGTAAATTTTAAAGATACTAGAATAATGTGTGCAAAATAAATTAAAAAATTATACTTTTTATGAAATTAGTAAAATATATAGAATGATTTATTCTCTAAAAACTTCAAAAAATTACACTTTAATTGTTAAGATTTACTCTACGGTAATTTTTTTTTAAATTACTATATAAACAGTTTAATAGACTTAATCTCCGATAAAATTAACTTTGAAACAGTTTTTTAAATAAAAATGATTTTGAATTTATCTTAATTTCACTTCATTAATAACACTTTGCTTTATTAATTTTTCAAATTCTAATTTTTATTTTTACACTCTCATAATAACAACGATATCTTAAACTTCAAAGATACGTCTTTGCTTTTAATTAGGTACATAACAGGTAATTAACACTCTCTAAGAAAAAATTTGACAGTTGAATATATATTTCTATACTTATCTTCAGAAACTAACAGTAGAAATAGAACATAAAACTATGAACAGTTTTTAAGTAAAAACAACAATCAAAAATGTTTTGTTTACAAAGTTTCTTTTTTTACTTAAAATTAACTATTTTGTTTCCTTTAATAGCATTTAGGTTTAATTTAATGATTGCTTTACATTGATTTTTTATTACTATCATTGATCACTTTGTAAGTTTAAAGTTTTGTTGTTTTTGATGAAAAACTATTAACTAATATCAATATGTTCTGTATTTACTGTAAGTTTCTGAAGATAAGTAGATAAATATATATCAAACACACAAAAAAACTTTAGATAGTGTTTTTTTACTTGTTATGTACCTATGTAAACGATATTTAGAATATATAAACTGGTATATAAGATGTTTAGTCAATCGAAACACGTATTGGTTCTACAAAATATACAACTTACACTCAATGCGTAGGACAGTACGTAGTAAAAAAATAGTTTCAAATATGTAATTTTTTTATCATAAAGAGCACTTTTACAGACATAAATCTAAAAAATTAGCTATCAAGTCTAAAACGTGTGAACTTTTATGACTTAAACATAACTAAATGTACTCAGTGGAAGTGTAGTGAAAAGCATTTATCTATAAAATATTATACTCGGTTATTATTCTACGCCTTACACAGTTTATCTTTTCAACTTATTTTACGTTTCACAGTTTAAAAGAATTTTAAAAAGATATATGATAAACAAATAAAAAAACTAAGCGTTAAAAGGATACTTATGTATACTGTAAAATAATAATAAAATGATAATATGTAAACATGTAATTTTTAAGAATAGAAATTACGTACCTCTGTAATACTTTTCAAGCAGAAAAATTATCAAAGTTTTAAAAAGTTAATTAGAAGCAATCAATCACGAATTATTAGAGAACTACTACAAAGCTTAACATTACAGCTTTTATTGTTTCACGGAAAAAGTGTTCACTATAATTTTTATTTATTATTCTTTAAACTTTTATCTAAAAACGTTATGACTTACTATTTCACCAACATCAAAAATTTTTAGTACTAGGAAAAAGTTGTTACAAATGTAGTTAAACTTAAAATATCAAAATCTAAAACAGTTTATATCTAACTGTAAATATTTTACAACTTACACTGCTTAACGACTGACAACTTTTTACCGAAATGCGAATATTTGTCTTACGATTATAATGTCTTAACGAATAATTTTAAAAACGTTTATAAGTTAAACTATTAATACTTAAAATTCTTAAGTAAGTTGAATTTCTAAAAGTTTAATTTTTTAGTTAAAACAAAAACAAATTTCATAAAAAACCATACTTTTTTTCTTACATTTTCTATTTATTTTTTTAAGCTCTTATTAGCCCCTTTCAACCATCAATTTAGCCCTAAAAATCATCTTAGTTTAAATACTTTACAAAAATTAAAAAACAAGTAACTTTTAATAACAAAATTAAAAAACATTTTGGACTAAGTTTCTTCTTAATTTTTTTAACTAAGATGATTTAATGCGTTTTACAAGAGTTTTCTACTAAAAAAAAAAAAAGAAACTAACGGTATTTAGTATACGATTATACAAACTTATAGAAGTACTTCTTATTAGTAACAAAATATTGATTGTAAATTTAGCATTTTACAAAGTCATTTATTGATATAAAGTGAATTAAGCAATTTTACAACACCTACTTTCAATATACTTTTTTTTAGAATACTTAAAGTTTAATAAAACTATAGATGATTTTTTTTAATTTATGTGATTTTATTTCTTTTAATTTTATTAAAAAGCTTATTTAGTATAAGACATTTTGCTATTTGTTTTTGTTTAAACTTTACGTAAAATCAAATAAATATCTTCAAATGTTTCAGTGTATATTTTTACAGAAAAATAACAAGAAAAACTTTAACCTAAAATATAGTCAGTTGCTGTTTAAGTTTTTAATCAAAAACTAATAAATATTTATTTCAAGCTACGTTTTTCATTTTAGTTTAAGTATTAAAGTATTTTATTTTCTTACAAACTTAAATGTAAACACAGTCAGTACTTGTTTTTTATTTATTTTACTAAAATTTTCTTTAAAGCGCTTGATTGAAGCGATCAAATTTAATTGCGTTTAAAATGAATAAGCTTAATTAGGTGTGTAACGTAAACAAAGATTTTTCAATTACTTTAGTAGTATTTATAGGTCATCGTCAACTATTTGATATATTAATTTCTTACATGCTTGGTTTCAGGGTTGGTATAGTATTTAATCGTTTTACAAATTGCTTTCCAACTTAAAAGGTGCGAGCGCTAGTGTAGTGTCTTGAAATTATAGAAAACTATATTTATAAATGGAAAAATTATTTTAAAATGCATAAATAGATTAAGTCTTTTAAATATAGAAAAGGAAAGCTATTTAATTAATCTTAAACAGTTTACTGTTTTCTCGATGCTAAAGGATTTTATTAAATGTTTTTGTTAAAATATTCAACAAAAAATATTTGTGTATGTTTTATTATGCAATAATATAAATTTTACGTAAATATACATCGGATTAGTTTTTAATATCTTTATATTTTCGTTTGTTTCATTAAAAACCCTACTAACTGTTAATTTTTCTCAAAAGTCTTAGTAATTTAAATATTTTTTTTTAAGTAGTCAATAAAACAAACTTTAAATAAACATATAAAAGTTTTGTGGAATTGAAACCAATAATTTACATAAAAGTTTTTGAAAATCTAGAACATGAGAACTTAAAACAACTAGATATAAAAATCATTAGTTTTTTAACTTTATGTAAGTAGTAAAACCAAAACTCTTTACTCTTAAGTTGTTTTGTTGAACATAAATTGATTCAATTACTAAATGTACTTTACAATAGCAACATTTAAAAATATTAAACTTACAAACTACGAATTTATAACTTTTTAAGTATTAAAAAGAAAAAGCTATAAATCAACCAATATGACATATTTTTTTCTTAAAGTTTACAAAACAATAGAAAATTACAAACTTTGTTTATTTATGATGTTTAGTTTATTCAAATGATGTATATTAAATTATGTAAAGCACTTTTGTTGTACTCAGCTTATCTTGTTTATATAGTGTATTCAAAAGTTAAAAACACAATAAGTAAATTATGAGTATTTAAAACACAAACGTTAAAATAATGTTCAGTTCTTATTTCTTTGAGGGAGCTTTAATTTTAATTCATAAGCTTAAGCAGTATTTCTAAGAAACTTAAATTTCTATTTTGATTGAAGTTTATTGAAAATAGTCTTAAACAATTTAGCAGTGAAAAGTTACAATTCTTTAGAATTTGTTTTTTAAATCAATAAATATACTTATATCAAAACTTAACATTTATATGTGATAACATTTCCTAACTTAATATTACAAGAATTTAAATTAATTTGTTTGATTAAGCCGAATTTTTATTTCAGGCATATTTTATGATTAAGCCTTGAACTCTTTAATGTTGTTTAAGTTGTATAAGATTACAGCTAAAAATATTAACACGAATTTGACTATACTTTTAGCTAAATTTTAAATTATCGCAGTCTCAGGTTTCATTCTAAACTCATGGTCAACCTTTAGCTTGGTTTAAGCTTAGTTCAACAGAAGGTTAAGATGTCATATTTACAGTTATTAGAATCAGTACAAAATAAAATCAATTGAATAATCCTCTAAACCGTATAATTTTCGCTTGGGTGACCTCGCAAAATTCAAGGTGAACTTGGAAGCACTTTGTGGAATAATACAAAGTCAGAAATTTGTAAGAATAAGTAATTGAACGGTTGACCTTCATAATGAATATTCTCCTCCCCAACCTTTTTTTGAACTTTTCAACCAAGATTGTTAGAGGTACACGAATTTTTTCAATAACTCATTTTTTTTTTAGTAAAGATGTGCATTATAAGTGTTTTGTACTAATTGGAAATATAAAGTAAAAAGACTTATTAAAAGTAAATAATTACAAAAAAACTACTCCTTTTGATAGAACTACCATTATCACAAAATGCAAACACTTTTTATAATTTTTTAACTGCTTTTATAAATACTTATTAAGTCATTAATTATCCTATAAAACTTTTGAATAAAAATTTTTATACTATTGTTGAGCAATTATGTAAAGTCGAAAGTCTATAAAAAAAAAACAAACTAAAAATAACTAATAAAAGGTTTATCTTAATTTATGTGGTTAAAATGTTATTATTTTTGTTATTTGAAAGAAAAAATTTAGAAACGGTTTAAATTTTTAGTAAAAAGTACTTTATTTATAGTTTTATTTGAATTGCATAAGTTTTTTTGTTTCCAGTAAGTAAAAAGTATTTAATTTTGTACGAGTACTTTGAAATTGGAAACTATGTTAGTTTTTAAACTCGTTTCTTGTTTTAATTATAATCAATTCCGTAAACAACTAATTAAAAAAAATTATCTGATGTAATAACCTTTTTAAAGAATACCCATAAGCTATAACAGTTATTTTTACTCAAAATAAAAATTCTCTCGATAAGAGGAAATTGCTTTTTTCTCATTACACGCTAGTATATGTATATAAAGACTTTCAAACATTTTTCATATCATATTATTCAGATAGTAGTAATAACTACTTAATAGAAAATATAAAGCTTAAATAAAAGAAAGTACAAATTTTAGTTTAATAAAATTTTAATATAAATTATTAGAAATGATTATAAGAAGTACATCAATTTAAACAAAGCTTATACTAGTTAGAGAAATGTTAATTAATTAAATTTTAAGTGAAAACTATTTCTACTTAAACACGTATGCTGAGCTTTACTAGTTTTAGATAAAATTGAAATTTTCTATAGAAAAATATATTTAAAAAATTTACCAACAAAACCATTTTCAACATGAACATCTACAGCATGAATTTCTACCTTGCAATCTTTCTACTCGTTCTACGAAAAGTAAGTATTTAAATTCAATTAATTTAAAACAACTTTAATCAAAAAGTTTTTACGTTGTATGTTTTTTCACAGCAACTAGTAACCGCAACTGGGTGCCCCTTCAAATGCTCCTGCCCCGATCAACCGACGAGCTGCCCGAACGGAGAGGCGCTGGTGAGCGACGGTTGCGACTGCTGCATGGTGTGCGCGCGGCAGATCGACGAGCCGTGCAACGACATCTACATCTGCGACTTCACCAAGGGACTCACCTGCCGCTATTATTACGACACGGCGAAGACAGGATACGGTGTGTGCACAGGTAGAGGAAATGATAATTACTATTATCTCAAATTTGTTTTTATACATTTTGATAAACTAATTGAACATATTTAAATCTAATTTCGTTTAATTCTATTAAGTTTTATATCGATATTTTAAGGTAAACGTTTTCAGAGTTCAAATCAAATACTATGATCTTCCAATTTAATAACTTTGATGTTGAGTGGTTATGCTAAACTAAACTGTTTAAAACTTTTG
Source organism: Thalia democratica (assembly GCF_965202585.1). NCBI lineage: Eukaryota > Metazoa > Chordata > Thaliacea > Salpida > Salpidae > Thalia > Thalia democratica. The sequence goes on along the minus strand of NC_139173.1, from coordinate 18,644,028 downwards.
ATTTTAACCTAACAAAATTTATAAATTGCATAATTAATTGCTTTAATGCAATTGTTTAACTGTAATAAACGTTACAGCTAGCAGAAGGCAATCATGCAGTCACGAAGGTCACGTGATTGCTCACGGGCACACGCTGACTCAAGGCTGCAAGGAGCAGTGTTCCTGCAACGACGGAATACTGACCTGCCAGCCGATATGCCCCGACCCCATCCCCAGACCGACCAACTGTGAAAACCCCATATTCAGGATGCCGCGTCCGGGCGAGTGCTGTGCCCAATGGGTGTGCGAGAACGAGTATGAACCGGACTACTACAGCTCCTACGGCGACTACGGCGAGATTACCAACTCCATAGAAGATCATCAAGGAGTATTTGAGGAAGATCCGGGAAGCGACGGAGACGAAATTGATTACCAGTTTGAGCATTTTTTCAACTCTCAAAACCCAGGCAAAGCGTTCAATGGGTACGGGAGAAACGATAACTATTTGAGAACGAACTTTCTGCCGGCAGACGTACACGGTTAGTTGTGGTGCAGTTTTAAACAGTTTGTTTTAGCGTTGTATTAACTTCAGTTCTTTCAAAAAAAAATTGTACTGTTTTCAAAATTAGAGTAATCTTATATTGTAATAATTTGTTAGTTTGTTTCAGTGAAATGTTTGTTTGAACATTTCGTTGTTAAAATTGTGTCAGTGAATTTAAACATTAACATACGATTTAAAGAAATTTTAAATAACATAAAATAAACATTTAAAACATTCTTTTTTTCTCATACTTTTTTGTTCTGTATTTTTATACAATACAGTTACTGAACATTCCTTTCACAAAAGTTAAAAAATAAATATTTTTAAACTAGAGTACAAGGATACAAAAAAAGACTGCAGGCGAAAGAACAGCGGTTGGACTCCTTGTAGCAAAACTTGTGGCATGGGAATTCAATACAAAACAAGCAATGAAAACCCTCAATGCACTCTTAAAAGAGAAAAAAGATTATGTATAATCAGACCCTGTCATGAATCCATGAAGACCACTAATCAAGATGTAAGTAACATTAAACTAAGTATAACTTCTAAAAGTACTTAGACTTTTTTTAATCTTTTTACTGTTAAAATACATCGTGCATAAAACATATCAAAACATAACATGCTTTTTTTCAGAAACGAACCTGTAATAGGTATATAGAAAAGTCAACAAAAAGGAAAACCCTAGTATACAAAAACAAGTGCTTTTCTACAAGTAAAGTTCAAACAAAGTTCTGTGGACTTTGCAACAAAAATACAAAGTTTGTTTTTCTACAACTTGTTAAAGACTTTAAAGTTTTGAGTGAAGTTAAACTTTTTTTTACATCAATACAGAAAGTGCTGTAAACCAAACAAAACTAAAACTCAAATGGTTGAATTCAAATGTGTAGACGGTTCTGTGATTCGAAGGCAGTTTATGACGATTAAAAGCTGTAGCTGTTCAAGAAACTGCAAATCTAATAGGTACAAAAAACGTCAAAGGGGTCCTAAGCTTAGCGCTAGAGAAAAATTTTACAATGTTCGATAGTAATTAACTATGATAAAAACTATTTTTAAGTTAAGTGACAAGAGTTTAGAATTACTAGAATTTCTAGTTTCTTATTTTGTCGAACAAAATATACTTAATAATGTTTTTTTGACAGAAAAAAAGTTTAAGCATAACCAACTATTTTTTACCTATTTTATGTAATTGCTATATTATTATATTTAGTTATTATTTGTATACAGCTTTTAATACTTAAAATTTAACCTACTGTGTTTTAGAACTTTTATATACTTTTTAATGTTCCATTTTTCGATTTTGTTTGCTAATTTATACTGCCTCCGAACAAGAAAAGTCAGTTTGTTTTGTTTACTTTTACATAGAAAATTGTTTTAAAGCAATAAATGTTAAGAATTAAATAACTTTATTGTTCAATTATATATTTTTAACAATTTTATTAGTTGTTGAAATCATTTTCTTAAATGTCGATTTTATTTCTGATTTTCTTTTTTTTTTCAGTTTTTGTAAAGACGTAATAGTTTTGAACAAATGACAAGTTTTTCAATTTGTTTATTATACATTTTTTAATTTAGAAATACCGTTTTGTACTTGTCATTATTTTAAATTTTAAAAATTATAAGGTGTTTTTAACTTTTTTAAACACTTAAACGAAGTTTTAAAGGCAACATTTTTATACTATTTGTTTCTATCGTTGTTTTAGCTTCTAAGTTTCCAAAAATATACGTATTATAATAGAAACGCAAAACTTAAGTAATTTTCTTTTGAAACTAGTTTATTAAAACCAAAGTTACTTGTATTTTGATTTCTTTTTTATATAAAAATTTTTTAATAAAAGGCATTAAAGGATGAAATTTTTGTTATATCATATAAAATATATTTTGTTTAATGTAAAAAATATATTGTAGACTATTTAGCTTAGTAGTGTTTAAAAGATCAAAAGCTTTTTTGAAGTAATAATTTTGCAAATTAAATTAGTTTGATTAGTTATTATTTAGAAATTTTAATTGCTAAGGTAAAAAAGGCTAAGTTAATCGTTAGTGTCAAAACTTCGCAAAGTTTTAGTTTATAAGAAAAATATACTATTTTTAATTTGAAAGAAATTAGTTTTGATAAAAATAGTTCTTTACATTAAAATTGTTTTTGTATTTATTTTTTTTAATTAGTGTTACCTTTTTAGAACAATTTCTTAGACTACCAAAAAATTATTTTTATAAAAAATATTTGCGACAAACTCGTAGGAACAATAAACAATTAAGTAATAAAACTGTTTCTTATGTAAAACTTATTTCTATTGTGATATAATACTTAATTATGAAACTATTTTATTAAATGTATGCTGTATAAGCTTTTTCCTTGGCTAAGTCAATTTTTTTTGGTTATATGTAGCACTGTTTTTTTTATATTGTCTGTAAAATTTAAATGTCTAAATTAAAAACTCATAGTTAATTTTTAAACTAAAATAAGTTAAGAATATAAAAAGGTTTATTATAGCTTGTTTATTTAAACAATAACTAAAACTCCACTTTCTTTTCTACTTGACAATTTTTAACTTATAACTTATTTAAGATTTTTTTATTTTGTTTTAATTAAATTTTAAACTAAAATTTAATAAATACTGATCAAACAAACCCATTTGGATATACTATTTTTATTTGTCAAATCTTAACACAAAGTATTAATAACTTTAAATTATTCTAAAAACAATTTTTTTTTAACATTTATGAATTTGAAATACTTTTTTTTTTAATGTGAATTTAACAAGTTATCAACAAAGTATCAACTTATAAAACATACTTTCTTAATCATCATATTTTTATTTAAAAACTGAAGTTTTATTTTAGTGTAAGTATACTAAAGTTTTAATTGTTTTTTTTTTTTATAATAATAAAAGTACTGTCTACTGTTTGTTTCTTAATATATTTTCTAAAATAAATAGTGAAAGATATACTAAAAATTTTGAGTTTTTTTGTAACGAATGGTTTTAAATTCCTTTTAAACCAGACAAAGTTGTAACAATTATGTTTTAAACCTTTTATTTCAAGTTTGCATAACTTACATTTTTTATTTGTAATACTTTACCTTAATCTTATTATGATAAAGATATTATTGTACTATATGTTGTGAAATTAAAGAAAAACAACACAATGGTTTGTCCGTAAGATACTTTTTATTATATTAATTCTACAAGTAGCCCAATAAAATTATTTATAAATGTTCTAATTTTCAACTGACTTTATAAAGTTTCAAAGTTTGACTTAAATTCAACTAAAACTTAAATTATGCTTCATAAATGTTGGCGAAAATTAATAAGAACCTGTAACTTCATAAATAAAGTTTTTTTTAGGAAATATTAAGACAACTTAATTTTATTTTCTTAAATTTAATTTTTTATAAATAATTGATAACTAAAATCTTTAGGAATAAGTTTTAAACAAAAATAATTTTTATGAGAAAAATGTTAAACAAAAATATTGGGTGCCTTTAAAAGTTTTGAAAGGAGTAAATTCAATTTTTTTTTTTTTTAAACTATGTAGTTAGATAAAATTCAAAAAACTTATTTAGTAGCTTAAACTATGTTAAACCTTAAGTAGAAATACTTAATATATAGGTTTCAAGTGCTGTTTAAAAAATTTACGATGTTTTTATGTAGTTTTGTAATAAAAAAACCTTTTACTAACAGTTTGTTTCAATTTTTTAGTATAAGTGTTACAGAATCCGTTGTTGTTAATTTACAACCATAAAAGCATTAAATATAAATTTACTTCACTACATTTTTGGCTATCTTAAAATAACACGTCATGCAACTCTACTTAAAACGCTGACGTAAAGCCCATACATTTGTTAAGGCCTTATCTTCTTATTTTTTTTTATTTCAAGCTAATAACGTGCAATTTCCACTACACCTTACCTCGCTACTGCGTGTCCCCCCATTGTTCTTCGCTTCAATTTACAACTGCTTAAAAGACCGCGTAAACGGCGAACACAGAGGCAGCAACAAACCTCCCCCCCCCTCACACACCAACACTTTCCGCCTCAACCCATATGCGAGCAACAATGACGTAACCGCGTGTATCAAAGAAAGGCTGATGTAATGAAGATGTTGGCGCATTGTTCGAATATCATTAGCACCGGTAATTATACGTTTCACCGCTCGTATCGGCAAGAAGGTTCGCGTCGGTTTCGTGTTAGAGTTACGGCGTTTTGTTGAGCAACTTTTTTTTTGCAAAGCAAATCCGAGCAAGTTTTTTAAAGTTTTATTTGGGTTGCTTTTGACCGTATTTTTAAGTTGTTTAACTTGATTTGATTCGTTAAGTGTTTTTAAGTGTAAACTGTGAAAAACTGTGTAACTAAATTGTTTAAGGTTTTAAATCTAATTGATTTTATACCTCAACGTTAAAATTTAAATAATATTTAACTACTAAAATTTATTTAATCTTTAAAATTTTTTTGTATAAGCTCATAAACACAAGCAAAATTTTAAGTTGGCAAACAAAAAAAAAACAAACAAAAACCGACCAAGCAAAAACATGATGATTATAAACAAGCAAATCCGGCTGAATTAATTCAGCTTTATATTCCTTCTCGATATATAAAGAACGTCAATCAGTGCTATTGTATTAATGCATGCGACGCGCCCTAAGCCGAGGTGTGAGTGTATTTTAAGATAACTTGTTTGTTGGCTAGTCCAATGGCATGGTCAGCGAAGTTCGTCTACGGCTATTTTTGTTTATTGTTATTGACGTAGAGCTAGAAACATTTGAGAAAATATATTTTCAAGTTAAATAGGTTGAGTTCGTTATTGTGCGCAATATTAATGTGCTTTAAAAGTGTTTTTGATTGAAATACGATTTGAAAACAAGTACGAAGTTGGTTGAATTTTTTTTAAGTTGTTTTTCAAAATAAACAAGAAATTCTTCTTTAAGAAAACAGTGCCTAAACTTTGAGAAAATTATTTTACAAAATGAGCTACTATTCTAAAACTGTTTTATTTTATTCTAGTTATAATACTTCTTTTTGGAACAATTATGTTTTTCGTCGTAAGTAGTAAAAGAATTTATAACTAGTTTCATTAAAGAATATTTTATCTTGCAATTGACGTTTTGTAATCACTTAATTAGTTGTAACTTTATACATGCCAACTTTTTTTAAACCTTTAAAGTTAGAACATTAAAAGAATCGTACTAGCTCTCAAAGCTGTTTACTGTTGTTGAGAATCACAAGTATTATATAATATACTTGTTTTATACAAACAGTACAAGTAGCTTTAAGAAGAAAAGAACAAAAGTTGTTGTCGAGTTCAAAATTAAATTTGGTACAAGGATATTGAACCAATCATATTAATGTATGCATAAGATATTGAACTTTATTTGATATTTCAGTTTTACATTTTAAAATCTGGGTAAATAACACATGCGTTATGTCAGTTTTTTTTTTCTTACTATTCAATAAAACTAGTATGTGAAAAAATAAAGTAGAAAGCTTTGTTTTTATACACGTGAAAAAATAAGGTAGAAAACCAATAATTTAAACCATTTTGGATTAGCTTCAAGTTTCTAACCATATTTAACTTTAAAAAAAAAAAAATCTTTTAGTTCGAAACAATTTAGTCTCATTGAAACACTAAACTCATGACACACCAAATAAAAATTTAGCATGATTTTAAATCGAAAATTAATTCGAAACAAGTTTTCCGTAGATGCAGTTTCTTTATGCTCTTATTTAGTTAGGAATTTTCATCTGATGTAAACTATAAAACTTTTTATTAAGTTTAGTTTTTAATACTTCTTAATAGAATGTTAAATGTTATTTGTTACAGATTGTAATGAGTTGGTAAATGCAAGAAAAATACGCAGGTCAAAGAACTTTTCTCAAAAACTAGTTATTTATGTGCATAGTTTTGTATTTCCTTAAAAAACATTTTAGACTTAGTTTAAAAAATTCTTAACTAATTTTAGTACGGTTCACACAATTTTGAAGATCTAAGGTTTGCTTTGGTTTATTCATAAAAAGCACAGTATTTTGCTTGAAAAATGTATTAACCTTCCAGTTGAAACTTAAGTTTTTTATATATGATGTATAGCTTAATTTTTAAATCCGTTTATCCCCTCATACTTCAATGTAGCTATATTAAAATATAGGCCTATTTAATCTTTCTTTTTCTTGAATTATTTTTTAATTTGTAATTGATCAAATAAAATTAATGCAACTGTTTTGCATGTCTTTTCAACCGAAACATTATCAGTATTGTATACATTTACTGATTTTAAATCTTAAAAAGTTCTGTCTCCATGAATGAAGTTTGAACTAGAAGTATTTCAAAATACAAATTAAGCTTCTTAAATACAAATTAAACTAGTTTAATGCAAAATATATTTTATACGCTTTAATCAATTTTTTAAACATTTACTTTTTATCATAGCAGTAATACCTTGCAATATTCATACGAACTATTTTTTCGCATTCTTTAAAAGTTATATTACTTTAGTTTCACACTGCAAAGATGAAACTCGATATGTGAATAAATAATTAAAGTAATTGTCTTTAAACCTTTCTGAAAGCTTTTCTCTTCAACTGGGTTATGAATGGAAAGATTAACTCAGAGTTATTCTTTCCATTCATAACCCAGTTGAAGTGTGTTAATCCTTTAACACACAGAAATATATGTTAGTACAATAAAGAAAGATTAATGAATAATTTGTTTTTATTTTAACATTTATTTACATATTTCTAACTGTAATATGATAAGAACTATTATATAAACTTTTTTTTTAAACATTATCTACTAAAATTTATTATTCTATAGATGTTGTTGTCAAAAAACAAAATTACAGTCTGTTTTAAAATTACACACAAAAATAAACATTGAATCTATTCTGTAGAAGTTGCAATTTAAAAACTATTAGCTTATACATGTTTTTAGTAAGTTTTAGAAACAGTATCAACATATTACTGGACTAAAATTTTTACAATAAATTATTAATATTTCTAATAATAGATATTTTTCAAATTTCTTCCCAGAATGAATAAGCTTAAAACTTCAGCGATTTAAAGAAGAGCTCCTTGAAAGGTGACGTAAAGGAAACAACTAAGATTAAAAATTTACTATCACTAAATTATTACGTAATATTAAATAAACTATTTTTTTTTAGTTTTTTTTTTATTATAATATTCATTAGTTTAATACTTGCGTATATTTTTGTAATTTCTCTTTTAAGTTGGTTGATATTGAAATGCTATTGAACAACGTTGTTTTTTAAAATTTAAAGGTTTTGCAAAATCTTTAAGATCACATACAATTTAACGGTAAGAAAACCTTTTTTTAGAAGTGTTTTTAAACAAACTTTAAGGTAATTTTTTTTTAATATATTACAGTTTCTAAAAAATTGACTGTTTAGTTTTTTTTTTTACTAAAGTTTTAATAACAATTAAAAAATTAGTTGTTATAAAATAACACACAAAGTTACCAAAAGTAAAACCTTTTAAACTTTAATCTAAACTAAAAGATTCAAAATATGTTAATTAAAACCATTCTATAAACTAAGTTAATGGTCATTGTAATAATTTTTAAATAATTCTAACGAAAGCTAGATAAACATCAAAGTCTCTTTCACTTCAATCAGTTTATACTGGCTCCAATGCTTTCCAACCCCAAACAAAAGTTCATTTCAAAACTGCTAAATTGAAATGGTAAAAGTTTGCTTCAAACCGAAACTAATTAGTTTCACAATTGATCCGAAAAATAAAATTGTCTGCTTATGCCAGATCAAATGTGACCGCCCTGCGTCACAGGGTTAATGCCAGTGACTTATATTAATACGGCGGTGTACCTGCAGTGAACTTTTTGCAACGTTCAGTCTAATATGCTGGGTGTGAACTTGCAAAGACTGGTATACGTTTTTTAGATTTCTTTTAAAAGTGGAAATAGTTTTAATGTTTACTTTTTTCTCATAGAATTTAAACGATGATTAATATAGTTTAGTTAACCTAACGACACAAGACTTTCTGAGGCGTTGGATCGTTTTATAAAAAATCAAACTTGAATTTATTTGATTTAATTTATAAAGTAAAGTTACCTCTGAACTATAAATTATTGATCTTTCAAAACTTTAAAGTTAAACAGTTACTTAGAATTAAACTTCGTTAAACATACCTTTACTTTTTTATACATCAATTGTTTTAGAAAAATAATTGTTTTACTGTTTAATGTTTTTTCTAACAAATAATTACTCTACTAACAAGGTCAGCTAACTAATATTAATTATATGAAAATTGATTACTTTTAGTTAGATAGTAAACTTTTATAAAAAGAATAATTATTTGTAAAATAAATATTGAAAAAAAAAATCATAATTTTTTTTCAGAAAACTTTTAATTTTAATGATTTTCGGGTTTTAACACTCTTAAAACTTGTTTTTTTTTACTTGACCTTTTAAGAATACTTTAATGATACTTTATTATTGCTCAGTTAATATGTTGACTAAAGTTGTTTCAATTTTTTATTACAACAAAAAATTGTTGTGCATTTCAAAACTTTCAAAACCAAGTTTGGAGAGAATAATTTTGAAAAACTTTATTGGTAAACAAAACTTTTTTATAAACAATCATACTTTTAGACCGAATTAAATTTATTAAACACTTCAATATATAACTTTTTTTTTATAAGTATAGTTTTTTACGCAGAAGAATGACAGATACAACAACTAGATTTTTCTTAGTTGAAAAAATAATTAGTTTTCAACCTCTAAATCACTAACTTTGCGTTTTAACTTTTATTTCCGAATAGTTTTCTGTGGCTGACATGATTGATCACATGTATTTATTTCATCATACCACCAGATAATTCCTTGGCAATGTGTATGGCAGTAATTCTCTGCACATGAGCTCATGTGCGTACAAATTTTTTCTTTCTTGGAACAAACTTTTATTGAGTGACTAAATCTTTTGATATATTGCTTGTTCAAAAAAATTTAGTTAAACTTATCTTCAGTGGAGAATAATTTGAAAAAATAAATAAAACCACAAGTTAAGTCAATGATTTTTTTATGGTTAATTTTAATTTAATCAACTAAAGTTCTGGTTTAGTTTCTAAAAATTTTTGAAGGATTTCGAATTATAGTCACATTGAAATATCTTTAAGTTTTTCATCTTCAATTTCTTAAACGAAGTTATGAGTGTGTGACATTTGATACAACACATTTTAAAATCTGTTTACATTAGATAGTAAAAAAGTACTATTATAAAAGGATATTCTTAAAGCTAAATTTTTGTTTTTACATTCATGAAAGTCGTTTAAAATTAATATTTTTCAATATTATTACAAACCACTACAATTAAAAATAGTTAACTTTTAAACCACCTACTTAAAAGGTATTACTACGGAACTGAAAGTAAGTATTAACAAATGAATTATATAATTTTTTTAGAGATTATAATAAAATAAATAATATAGACTTTTTTAAACTTGATTTATATGTTCATGAAAAAAGCATTAACTTAGCTGTAAAAATAAAACTTTACAGTTTTAAAAGTAATCGCTATTGACTATTATGTTTATAGAATACTTAAGACTGGTTTTTTGACTTATGGTTTCGCTTAATACTATTTATTTTCTAGCATAGTAACACAAAACCATAAACAAATGCTACGCTGCCAAGTACTTACATTTTAAATAACTTTACTTTGCTTTAGACACAAAATATATAAACTTAGATAGTGTCAAATTTAGTTATAATTTTTCGATCTAAAATTCTAAATTTATACAAGTAAAATTGTTTAAGAATTTAGTCTATTAATGATGAGAATAGTTTTTAAACACCTACCTGTAGTTTGTTTTGAAATTTGATACCTTTAAAAACTAATATTTTTTCTGTACCACAAATGGCTGTACCACAAAATTAAGTTCAAAGAGTAGTAGAAAATATAGATGGCAAAAAGATGACTTTACAAAGTATAAAAGACTAAGTTCTGAACCTTTTAACTTTTAATAACAACTGATACTGATTATAAGATAAATGATAAGTTAAGTAGGACTTTACAACTAACTGGGACTAACGAATATTTTTTGCAACATATACTAAAAAAGTTTGTTAAGTTACATTATGTTATGTTGTTAACGAAATATTACAAAATATTTACAGTTTTTTTTCATATTTAAAAAAATTAGTAAGAGCATAAATTATTTAACTTTGAAATATATCAAACAAGTTTAATTTGTTCTAAAAAACAGCTGAAAAAACTATCATAACATGTATAAAGTTTATACATGCTTGAAAACACAGCGAAAAAAAAGTATTAAAAATTTCTAAGAGACCATAATAAGTTAAAATTTGTATGACACTTGTTGACGAAGAAAAAGCGTTTGACTAAACATGCAATGTGCAAAACTTGTTTCAAAAGTTTCCGAACATATTAAATTATGAAAATAAAATATCTCTGAGAAAGTCTAGATATTTTTCTTAATACTGCTTACTTCGGTATCAATGAAACGATTGAAATAAAAAAACCTGAGATAAAATGCAGAGTTTGCCTCTGAAATGTACTAATTAGCTTTTTGTAAGAGTATTTTGAAGTATTTGTATCTTAACTCTACACAATAGACCCAAAATGCGCTGAACTAAGCTTTGGTGTTTATGACTTTTTTTTTATAAACCTTTTAAAACTTTATCTAAAATTTTCTTCAACTATCCTAAACTTTTATTTTGAAACTAAATAAAAAGATCCTGATAAAAAAATATTATCACATTAAAGTAGAAATATTGAAGATATGTTTGCTAAAAGCTTTTTTTGTATTACAAAATTTGTATTTATTTACTTAAAAATTAAATTTTTAAACTAAAAAAAGATAGATATTACTCAGTTTTTAGTTTTTCTTGCGTTGTAAAAGCTTGCAGATATTTTGTAAATGTGAAAAATTAGTTAAGATTAGTATGATTTTTATTATAGTTTTTCTTTTCTATAGGAATTTCCAATTCAGTTTTAGAAACAAAAACTTAAACTTTAGCATTTTTAGCTTAACATCTACAATTTGAGTACCCCAAGTTATTGGTTTTACTTTTATCAACTAAAGTCTTAAATTTAAATAATATACGTATGTGATGTTTCCACAACCTTTAGGTATTTACATGGTTTACAAAGCTTAGAGATTAAAAAGTGTAAATAGTACATTATATTTTAGAACTTCAAAAAATAAAAATTTAATAGCTTCTTTAATTAGATTAAATAATGAAATTTTAAAACATCGTATAAAAACTACGAATAAAAGAATAATAACTTAGTTATGACCGAAAGGAGTTTTTATACACTAGGTCCTTTGCTCAAAACTTTTGAGCGATGATTTCTTTATCGTGTTTGATAAATTTCTTTACTATTAATTTGTATTAAACTGTAATATATAAAACATTAGATATAAAAAGAAACTCATAAATCTCAGAAATAGAATTAGAATATATTTGGTAAGATTATATTGTATTTTACTTTATAACCAAATACTTCTAAGGTCTCAACTCTTAGCTGTCTATCGGAGATATCAAGTTTAGTTTTAGATATCATGGTATATACTATTTAACCTTTTTTGTATAGTTTACTTTAGGTTTGTTTTAAAACTATTTTATGAAGTAAAATTTAAATTAGTACCCTTGAAATCTTTCGACATAACTATATATTAATTCATCACCATTTTTTTCAATAGATTCTCTTTGCTTTAAACACTTTGACAAAACATTTAATAATGCTGATGATAATCTATTAATAAACGAATCAACTAAGCTAGGGGTGGGGAACTTTTCTGGTTGGATTGCTAGATTTACATGAAAGAAGTTAACGCAGATAGGACTTCTTTAAAAAAATTGTTAGCTTATTTCGGACTTGATTTTAGACTGTAATTTTAAATAACTTGCAAAAGTTCTGCGCAAAATTTATGCAGATCTAAAAAAGCTCTACACAAGTAAAATTGCATTAAATCTTTCATTTAATAGTCACTACTGTGTAGTTTTGCCAAAAGTTTTGAATTTGCTCCTATATATACATGTACGTTAAATACGTGAGTAAATTAGCTGACTAAAATCAGGCAACTTTGCTAATGTGTACTAAAAACAAAGTTAAAGCACATTCAATTTTTTTTGACTTTCATAACATGCTTTCGAGCTGAAAATACGTCGTGTGCAAGAGATTTCTGTTGACAGACCGTGCGTTGATCACCTCTAAACTATGCAGATAACTATCCAAGTACTTCAAAAAAATTTATTGCTCCCAAAAACTTAAAATAAATAAGTGTCAAACAGCTTTAATGTGTTCATACAGTTTCTTAATTTAAAAAATGATTATGAAAATCTAGATTTTGATTATTAACTTTCGTTTTGCTGCTAAGTAATTGAAGTTAACACAAATATGTTTAACTTTTAAAGAATTCTGATTAATGTTTAACCAAGTTAATAAAATATTAAAATTTAATTTCCAATTACACTACGTAACGACGAGTTTTATTCAACATAATAAGCAGTCATTACTAACTAGCAGTTTACTACTACTACAGTTTACAGGCTCATGAAAGTGGAAAAGTCAGTGGTATATAATCTGTATATTTTGAATTAACTTAATTAGTGTATAAAAATCTGAAGTTTAAGTTTACTCTACGGTTTTAATAAAACATTATGTCATAAAGCGAAATTTTAAAAGTTATTTTTATAAATTTTACATCTATAACTTCAGATAGAAGTAAAGACAATAAAAACAATGATACGTTTTTATGAAATATTATACGGTAAGTTTTAAAACAAGTTAAAAAGGTTTTAATATATTTTTTTCGGTGACGTAGCTTGAAACATGTTAAAGTCACAAAAAGGGGTAAATTGATGATCTAATAACTTAAGTGCTTTTCAATTGCATAACGACAAACATTTGTTTTATTATTTCATGTTGTTTAACTCCTAATGTGTTTTTTAATTAAAAAACATTAGTTAAAACTTTTTTCAAGTTTGAAAATTTTAACACTATATTATACTAGCAAGTAGCAATAGCCAAGTTTAAACAGTTTTAATCCTGTAAATCAAAAATCTATCTTTTGCACACCAATAAAATATAAATATTACTTTTTTAAACAAAAATATTTATAAAAAAATAATTTTAATAATTAAAATAACCCGATTGTTACACAGTTTTAGAATGCTTGAAATTATTTAAGCTGTTTTAATTTTCAATTCTTTAATGTAAAATGTTTTTTCTTTGGCTTAGGTTGTTTTCTTTTTTTCAAATCATGATTTTATAGTTTTTAATCGAAGTTAGTAACCGTTTATATTTACTTTAATTTTTTGCGTTCACAAACCTTAATACAAAACTCAGGAAAAATTAAGTACTAGTTCTTAAATTTTAACTCGCGAAGCATTTCTAAATAAAAACAGCCTTTTAAAAATAAAAGAAAATAATTTAGAAAAGTAAGTTTTTGTCAGTTACTACCCAAAGCAGATGAATAACAATAATTCGTTATAATTATGCAATACTTGCTTAGAAAGATTTTACTTTACCAACAATATGTTAAAAAACCTGGATTTTTTAGTGAATTTCACGATGTATCTATACAAATTTAATCAAAAACTTCACAAAAAATACTAATCTTGTAAAAAACATATATATGTGTGTGTATATTCTATGCATGAAAAATATAAAAGCCTAGTTAAAAAGTACTATTTTTTATTAGTAAAAATAATTATTGAAAGTTAGTTATTTTCAGACATAGAACCACACATTAAGTAAATCTATATCATTAAAATCCATCAAAATTTTCATTAAAACATTTATGTAACTTAATGGTTTAATGAAAAAAAGGTTATATAAACGTTTAAAGTATATTTCAAAAACTATTACTAAATTACTGTACAAGTGAGTTTAAGTAAAAGTTCGTTATTTGTATTTACAAAGATAATTGCAAATTAAATTCTATAAGTTAGTTTAACAAATTCCAGAACTCATTTTCAGTACACAAAAATTTAAAATTTCATTTATACTTTACGCAAACAATTACCTTTATTAAGCATACACGATTATACAGTTTTAAACACAAAGATAAAACGAAACTTCATAATTATTTGTTTGCTTTTAAAGAAGAAAAATAAATTACGTCTCTGTTTAACATATAAGTTGAAAATTTTTAATTAGAATAACAGTAACATTTTTTATGACAAAAGATAAAACCAAATTACAATAGATCATAAAATGTTCATCCTATAAGACTATTGTCATCATTGTTTTCATGACGCTTTATTTTCCATTCGTTAAATACTTGTTATAAAAACAGTTACATTGAAAATGTTTCATTTTGTATAATTCATTGGAAAAATCAATTAATTACTAGAAATGAACTTTGTAATTACAAAAAAAAAGTTAAGCTTTCAGTTTTAAAATAATGTTTTTAACTTACTCACCTTTCCATTTTATATTTACAAAATTATACCATAAACTTTATATGATGCATAAGCATAAGGTAAATACTTTTTTTTAATTAATAGTATCCAAACAAATTTGACAAAAATTTCAAATATACATCTTGCAATAGTTGCTTTATTTTGTATAAACATATATCATATGAAGAATAAATCGACTTTAAATAAAGTTTTAAAATTTGTTATTTTTAGTGCAACTTTATATAAGAAGTTCAAACTTCGTAACTAAACAATCTAGTCAAATAAAACAATAAAAAAAAAATTAAAAACCGAAAAAATAAGACTGATAAAAAATTAAACTTTTAAAACTATTATTAATAACTATATAGGAAGCACTATACTTTTTAAATACTGACAACAATAAAATTACACAACAATGTTTTAAATATAACCGTTTTAGTACAAAACAAATAAATTAGATAAGCAAAACACTAACGTACTGATTGAATTAAATAACTTGTTTATTATCAAAAAAAAATTACTTAAATTCTATTTTATTGATAATAAACAAGGTAAATATAAAACTTTAAACAAAAAAGTTCAAAAATTGGCAGGCTAAAATAGACTTACAGTTAGTTCAGTATCAGACATCTTATATTAGTATAAGGAATTTGAAAGTAGCAGCTTTAAAACAAATTGTATTAGTACGTTAAAGAATGTACAGTACATAATTTAAAAAGAAGCTAAAAACCTGAAACAGTATTAAAAAAATATTATCAAACTTGCTATCATTTTCTTGTTTTCACTAATATTTTTTTTAATTTGTAAACGTAGTAAAATTATTGAAAGGTAAAGAATACTGATTTTATCTTTATTTAAAAAAAGAAACATCTTGTATTTTGAAAAGAAGACAATAACATAATTATTAAAGTCTAGTATTAAGTTTTTCAAATAGTTCTTATTTATTTTAATGGTTTAGTACAATTAGAGCAAAATAGTATAAAAAATTAATGCAGCAAGAAAGTTGTAAGTAGAATGTAATTTTCAAAGCATTAAAAATATTAAAGAATAGGATTTTAGGATATAAATATGCAAAAAATGAGTATAATTAAAAACAAAGTTTAAATGACTACACAAATATTTAGACTTTTCATTTAACAGCAAAGTACTAAATTAAAATATTTTTAAATTTCATTAATGTAAATCTTGAACATGTTTTCTATAATAAAACTTTTTTTTAATTATTTTGATTTCAAACAAATTACCTCCGCTTTCAAACTTTTTTATCATGCAAACTAATGTTCAAAATAAAGGCGTTTTATAAAAAGTTTAAACAGTTTTCATTAACCTATTATCTAAAAATAAGTAGTTTAAATTTACTTAGTGAAAAACTTATCAGTTTAATATTTTGCTCAAGTTGGGAATATTTTCTAACTTTTTTAATAACAACAAAAACACTTTAATTATTTTCACAAATACAATTTAAAAATATGTGTATTAGGGTTGTTTATCTTATCTAAATATATTTACATCAATGAAAATCAAAATGATTCTTTCACAGTTTGAAACTGGTATTAAGTTTGAAATATATCAGAAAAAATGTATTAGAGATACTTTGATTCTAACTAGAATATAGTAAAAAGACTTGATGTTAAAACAATTGAAGAACATTCATAAAATTAATAAGATTAACAAACAACTTACTGTTTGAAAATCTTAAAACTAATTTAAAGTTACATTTTATGATATTGGTAAATAAAACTATTCAAACTTATTACTTGTTGGAGAAACCACCAATACAGGTCGCTCCTCTCGCTTTTCCCATTTAGATGTATAACTAATATTTCTATTCAAAGGAAAAGATTCTAACTTTGCTTGTGAACTTTCACTCTTTTTTAATTTACTAACTGTTTGCCCAACTGGTTTAAGTCTGAAGCTACTCTCAGCAGTTTTTTCATTTTTATCAAAACGAGCTTGAGAATCAAATTTGTTGTTATTAAACGGTATATTCACCATCTCTTCAAAAGGTACAAACCAGGCTCTTGGATGGCCTTTTCTATCTGTAGGAAAGCTGGAAGAGACACTTTTAAATAGCCCAGCATCTAAATCAGTTGACTTTAAACTTAGTGGGTGAAGATCATTTGATAACAACGAACAATTCAAAGGGCTGCCTGACCAGAACTGTTCACGTTCACTTGTAGATAACAGAGTAGAATATTCATTTTTACCTTCATTGACAATTTTTTCTAGTGTTTGACTATTATTTTTGTCTTTGCTACTTGTCTGGAAACTGAATGTGTTTGACAACTGATTGCCAATTGTATTTCCTTCTACAGTAGTAGCTATTAAACTGTTTGAACTGCAGTGCTGTGGCTGAGTAATAAAATGCAAGCCTGTTGTTGAAGTTGATCTTGTTTGCTGATATTGGGGCTTGTATTTTTGACAACATATGAAAATAAAAATCATAAAAACCATAATTAAAATTACCCCACACAAGAACAAGATTAAAAGCAGAATATTCTTCTCTTGGTTTTCAATGTCATAGTCTTTATTGATATCAAGTGTATTTTTTCTTACGGCCAAAGTTGTTAGTTGGACAACATCTGATTGATTTATTTCTACACCACTTCCCAAATCCATTTATTCTTAATGAATATAAGACAACTTACTTACTTAAGAGCACATATTTGTCTAAAAAAGAATTAAACTATCATTTACATATAAACAATGGAATTTTGCTTGAGAACTAGGCTAGTAAATAACAATTATAAAACTTGAACAAATTAAACAATTAGTTGCTTAGCTAATTTAGTATTATACACACTTAAAAACCTTTTTCTTATAAAAAAAGTATATCATATTGATTAAAAAGTATATCATTGTTAATACTTAACATATTAAGAAACCTTTTTACACAGCATAGTAATTTAATTTACAAAACTTAAATTAACTTTTTTCAATTACCAATTATGAAATAACTAATATTTTTATGTATAATTTCAAAACTGTAAACATTGAATTATTATTTTTAAAAATTTGAAAAACAACAACAAAATATGTTGCAAGAAACAGAACAAAAGAATTTAGATAATTAGTTTTTAACAAATAAATACAAAACAGAATATAAATAAAACCTTAATGTTTACTAGATCTTTTTTACTAGAGTTTAAAACTGTTAACTAGAATAAAAAATAAACTTATTTCTTAAAAAACCTTATAGACTATAAAATTAGTACATTTAATTATAAGATCACTATTTATATAACCTTAAAATATAAACTCATTAATTATTTACTGTTATACTTAGTACATGGTTGCCAAATGGTTTTAGCAAATTACCTCCAGGTTTTTTAAAGTACACATTTTTAGGTCTATTTTTAGCTAAATAAAGTTTAAAGTAAAAAAACTGTGTTAAATAGTATAAAAACATTGAAAAGATATTGTAAAGCTACTTTGAATTTGTTTAAAAAAAAAACTTTGATAATGACAATTTTTTTTAATCTATATGATACATTTTTTGTGTCAAATCGAAATTTTACTACTTAACATGTAAAAGTTGTTTAACATTCCAGGTTTTTCGAGGTTTAAAATCAAAATTTTTCAAATTCCAGGTTTTTCCAGGTTTTGAGGTTTTTTTACAACCCTGTT
This sequence comes from Thalia democratica, assembly GCF_965202585.1. Classification (NCBI taxonomy): domain Eukaryota; kingdom Metazoa; phylum Chordata; class Thaliacea; order Salpida; family Salpidae; genus Thalia; species Thalia democratica. The sequence continues at coordinate 18,625,487 of NC_139173.1, read as the reverse complement.
AGTATATAAACTAAAATGGTCTACAACCATTTCAAAAAGCAAAACATAAGTTAGCCTTAGTCTTTCAAAAAATTAAATGAGCGTGGTTGGCTTGAGTCTTCAAACTTTGCACTAGTTTTGGTTAAGCAAATTTTAAAAATTGAAAATTAGTGGTAGCTCTTTTAAAAGTACAAAACTAGTTTATTAAAAAGTAAAACCGGAGAACTCTATATCATGACTTTATCTCAAATAAGTTTTATTAAAATAAATTTATTTTTATATTGATTAATAATATTAATTAAAAAAATCAAAAAAATTTAAAGGATCATTTATAAAAAAAAAGCTAGAAAAGTGATTAAAACCAAAAATATATATAATTAAAACATCCAATAGGTTATTAATTTTTTTTTTAATTTAAGTATATTTTAGTAAGCTATAAGTTACAGTGAATTGTTCAACAATTTTACATATTTAAGAACTATTTTTTATAAATTTTAATTTTAGTTCATGATTTGAAAATGTCTAAACAAAAAATGTATTTACTAACTATCTCTAAAGCTACTAATTTATCAACAGAATTTAAAATGTTTATATTCTAAACGAAAGATCTCTGTATCTGATGTTTTTTGTTTTTGTAAAAGAATTGAAACAGTTTTTTATATGTTTTTTTTAAACTAAGTTTATTATATGTTGATAATAAATAAATATATTAAGCTAACAAACAGAGTACAACAAACTGAAAAACAGCAAATAAATAATCCTGCATATCAATACAAGTTAGTTTTCCTAATCAACAGACCAAAACTAGCTAAACAGAATTTAGAATTAAACACACACAAAACTAACAATACATATATTAAGATAAACAAATTTCAAACACCAACCAAAAAGAATTAAATAATATCTGCATGCAGCACAATTTTATACAATTAAAGCATTTTAAACTTACTCAGTATAGTGGCTTAACAAGAGTTTTTTGTAGCTTTATTTAAACTGATACTTTTCTAGGTTTTAAAAATTCTTGAACAATAGACCACATCTAAGGACTCAAATACCTGAAGAAGATTAGGCCAAGTCCTGCTCTAGGTCTTTCAACTACGAAATTATTGTTTTTTGAATGTCTGGTATTGTGTAAACAAACCTTACTTACTAAAGTAAAGCAACTGTGGCCAACCTCAAGTCTTCTCGAAGTATTCAGCATCAACTGACAAACTTTCAAATTAAACACCTCATTAAATTTCAGAATACCAGTTTGTACAAACAAATAATTTGTTAGAGTCAGTGCAGACACACAACAAACATATCTTACAATTCTTTTTTGCATATTTATAATTTGAAAGTCTTAGATGGTTTCATTATTACAACTTAAAACTTTATGGTTTTTAATGTCATGATTTCATGTCACAGTGAAAATCATAAAAATATATTGATATTCTAACACATTTTTCACTAAACTTTCTAGTGACAAAATAATTATCAATATATCAAAGATTACCAGGGTATTTTATGATTTTCCCAAAATTATCAAAATGTATTGATACTCTAGCACATTGTTAACTAAATTTTCTAGTCCCATAGAATTCTAATAAACTATGATTTATGGTCAACCTTTATGTAGCAAAAAATATCTACTTTAATACTTGTTGTCCTGGGTATGACCTTAAACTGTTCTGGTGTATGACCCGATAACCAAAAGGTTTTTTGTACACCAGGTCCTTAGACCAAACCTTTTGGGCGTATTTTGTTGTTCGATAAAAAATACACATAATAGTGCCAATACTTGATTAATTAAATTTAAATTAGCATTAAAAAATTTACAAGGAATTAAGATTTGTTTGAAGCAGTAAATATTTTTCTTTTTATGGCAGAAAAACATTAGACTTACTCTTTCCTGTACAATAATAAACTTATTTTTATGTTAACTTTACAGGAATGCCACTTTATTATGGATAACTTTGATCATGTTATAACTTTGTTTTTTTTTTTCAAATTTTAGTTAAAGGACTTCTGTTTACATGCTAAGAATATTACTACTTTATGGAGAAAATATATACAAACTGTCAAATGCAGGACTAATAACAACGAGCATAAAGTTAATTTTATAGGCAAATTTATAAATTTTTCAAAAAACATAAAACTTTAATGTCAATTATTTTCCTTATCTTAAAAGCTATCTAAAAAATTTTTTTTTTATCTTAGAGAACGCACCTTTGTCTTTAATTTAAGAAAAAAAAATTTGGGTTATGCTTACGAATCGGGGCACACGCTTTTCAACATTATTTGAAGGAACTTTTTCCTAATTTTAAAGATATTCAACATACTTTTGCTAACAGGTCCAAATTTCAAAAAGTAAAGACGTCGTAAGGTAAGAACTTTGAGAGGTACGCACCCGCGTAAGGTACGCACCCGCGTAAGGTACGCAAATTAGAAATTATCTTTTTATAGTTGGTTTTTAAAACTAAACATTTAAAAATTTTTTACAGGTATTATCAGAGACGAAGACAAGCTCTTTAAAGCAAAGTTAGAAAACTGTAACAGTAACTACCAGTGACATTTCAACTACGTTTGACATTTTTACTATTTCAAAACTTTATCGTCAAATAAATGAAAATTTTATTTTTGTGAAACTTGTATTTGACTAAAACGAAATAAAATTAAAAAAAAAGTTTAGTAATATATTTAGTTAAACCAAAGTTTAGTCAAACTTGTACTAGAACTGTTTTAAAAAGAAAATTAATTATTATTATCAGTAGATAGAAATAAGAATGCAACTCTTCAAAAGAAATTAAACTCTAAAATTTATCAATATTTTTAAGTTTTAACTAACTAAGTTAAACTAAGTTAAACTAGTTCTAAAATATTTGAACAATTGTCAAAAGCTGAACCTGGAAGTTTCGAAATTATTTTCTTATATATGATTATTTAACTAAAATAATTCTATAAAAATAAGTTTCATGGCAATTAAGAGGCGACTGCTACGCTCTTTTTATTTTTTTTTAATATAAGAAACAAAAGTAAAACATTGATGTTAACAATATTAAAAACGTATGTTAAAAAAACCACTAAAGACATTGCTATTTTTTGCTAAATATAAGAATAAAATTAGATTAACTTGTTTTATTTTCGCTAAAAGTGTATGCACGCGTAAATTTTCTTGTTTATTTAAACTAAAACTTCGTTAAATAGCTTAATTATATTAAAAAACTATTGCACACACTATGTATGTGCTTGATAAAACGATAAAACTTTCAATACTTTTTTATTTTTTTAATAAGTATCTGCACAATATGTAAATTTTTCTTTATTCAACAATAAAAATTTGTTATAATAGTATTATTTAAACTATAGACTGTTGCACGCATAACTATAACAATGCAAAGTTGTAAAAAATATTTAATGAAAGCGTTTAAGATATCATTAACTTACTAATCAGGTAAGCATTTTAAAAGAAAACAAAGTTTGAAGTTATTTAGTTAAAATATACTTTATTTAATTGAATTTTTTTCTTATTTTCGTTAAATTTTAATTTTTAGATTTTAGAATTCAGTCTTAAATTTGATAAACATGACCAAAATAATGTTTTAAAGTCATGCCAATACTAATTAATTTTGTTAAAAATCATAAAACTACTACTTATTAAAAAATAATTACAATTAGTACTTTATAAAACTCGCCTCAACAAGCTGTTTTAAATCTATTTTTAATAACTTGTTTGAAACACGTTAAAGTTGTGACAATGGTAACATAAAAACTAGTAATAAACAAACATTGCAAATCATATTGTCATAAAATTACCAAAATGTCTATCATCTACGGAGCTGATGTAGAATTTAAAGAATGTGGAGTCTGTCCCTTGGAAAAGGACTTGATAAAAATTTCGCTAATTCTAGAGGTACTGACTTTTATAAAAACTTAATATGTCCTTTATTAATTTATCACTTTTAGTTAATTTTAGTTAATATTTATCATGTTTAAAGTTAATAAACGTTTTGTATATAATAAAGTAAAAGTATTTAATCATTTCAATAATTTTTATAAAAATTTAATACAGAGCGCTCAAATTGGACGAGAAAGCTACTATCGCGACTTGTTAATTAGGCACAACATCCTTCCAAAAGGCAGAAGATGCAAAAAATGCAACAACCCTTGCAGGTTTGTATGTATAGTTAATTAAATGTGATAAAAACATCTATGTTTCTTAACTATGTTTAATTATTTTCTAGAAAACATAAACATGTTCAAAAATTGATCAAGTAAAATGTTGGTTGATAACCTTGAGCAAAAAAAAAAGTACAAACTATATTTTTCATTATTACTTGAAAGTTCAAATTTGAACTAAACAAAATTCTAAACAAAAATTAAAGGGCCACTCCATAAGTAATATATAACTAAAAAATTTAATGAAAAACGCTTGTACGTCTAATTAACAACATTATTATAAAAAAATATTGAAATAAATTTCTATTGCAAGATAGTGTTAAAAATTACTTAAACTATACTTTATTTTTAAACTTCTTAAAGCCATGATTCATAAAACATTAAGGTTATAGGGGGGTGGTCGTGTTTTTTACAGGTTAATCTTAATTTATAGAGTATTAAAACAGCGAAAAAATACTATTTTATTTAAAATCTATCTTCTTCTACATTTTTAAGCAATCTTCTTCAAACTTTTACTTGTTTGTTGGGATTTGTTGCTTTGGAACGTATAATTGGAGATTGGTGACTTTGGAATCGTTGAATATTTGTTTGTTAAAGTTTTAGTTTATTCAGTGTGTGCCTTGTATAAGTTTTATGTTTATTTAATCACTGTAATTTGTTTTCTTTTTCTTTTTATTTTAGTGTCTTTCAGTTTAAGTGGCTTAAGTTTTAATGCCTAGGTCCTTCGTTGGACAATAAACTTAATAATAATTTAATTTTTAATTATTTCTAATTTAATTTTTATCTACTGATAAATATAATAAATATCTTATCTTAAACTAATATGAACTAATTATTAATTTTTTTTTCGGTTGGTTTTAATAAAATAAATGTTTCACAAAAATAAAATTTTCATTTATTTGACGATAAAGTTTTGAAATAGTAAAAATGTCAAACGTAGTTGAAATGTCACTGGTAGTTACTGTTACAGTTTTCTAACTTTGCTTTAAAGAGCTTGTCTTCGTCTCTGATAATACCTGTAAAAAATTTTTAAATGTTTAGTTTTAAAAACCAACTATAAAAAGATAATTTCTAATTTGCGTACCTTACGCGGGTGCGTACCTTACGCGGGTGCGTACCTCTCAAAGTTCTTACCTTACGACGTCTTTACTTTTTGAAATTTGGACCTGTTAGCAAAAGTATGTTGAATATCTTTAAAATTAGGAAAAAGTTCCTTCAAATAATGTTGAAAAGCGTGTGCCCCGATTCGTAAGCATAACCAAAATTTGGTTTGGGGTTTGAATTATTTCATGGGGTCCCTCCAAAAATAAAGGTTTTTTTTTTGATTTTTCTATTAAAATTGCTTTATAACCAAAAATTTTTTTTTTATTTATTTTTTTTTTGATTTCCTTTAGTTTGCATGTTATTTAAACTCTTAAATAGTTATTTTATAAATAATGTTAATATCTTTTACGATTTGGCCCCAAAACAAAATGATGTATATTACACTATCATTTGCCTTGGCCATTTCCTAGATAAAAAATTGATAAAAGGAAAAAAACAATTAATAAGAATGTAAATTACAACAAATTTAATTAAACTATAATAATTTAATTACATTTGTTGTAATTCACATTCTTATTAATTGTTTTTTTCCTTTTATCTATTTTTTATCTAGGAAATGGCCAAGGCAAATGATAGTGTAATATACATCATTTTGTTTTGGGGCCAAATCGTAAAAGATATTAACATTATTTATAAAATAACTATTTAAGAGTGTAAATAACATGCAAACTAAGGGAAATCAAAAAAAAAATTAAAAAATATATATATTTTTGGTTATAAAGCAATTTTAATAGAAAAATCAAAAAAAAAACCTTTATTTTTGGAGGGACCCCATGAAATAATTCAAACCCCAAACCAAATTTTTTTTTCTTAAATTAAAGACAAAGGTGCGTTCTCTAAGATAAAAAAAAAAATTTTTAGATAGCTTTTAAGATAAGAATAATAATTGACATTAAAGTTTTATGTTTTTTGAAAAATTTATAAGTTTGTCTATAAAATTAACTTTATGCTCGTCTAATAACATCTGCAATAGCATGGTGTGTAAGTATATTTACTGTTCTCACAAAGCTTTACAGGCTTTATTGTATGTTTTCCCTAAAGTGTACTATAGATAGACAACAAATAAATTTCAGAGGCTTATTATAGCCTCTATTTTATAATATATTATATTTCTTAAAAGAAATTACAACTAAAAAAAAAACTTATAAAAGGATGTTTTATCTTATTTAGTTTAAAAAACTAAAACTAAAGGTAAAAGACAAAAAAAAACTTTTTTAAATCGTACAAAAACTATAAAGATAAAAAATAAGTATAGCCAAAAAAGTTTATAAATACGGATTAAAAAATTGTAAATATAAATGAAAGATTAAAAAACGACACCTTAGTTGTAAACTACTAAACAGTTTATATTTTCTTTTAGACAAAACAAAGACTAGCTAAACACAGATTGTTGTAAATGTACAGAAAACCAACTAATCATAAACTAAAAAAAAGCGCATGTAAAACAGGAACTAAATACAACTAGGCTGGACTACATCCATATGTAACACAATTTACAGGTACGAAAGATTGATAATTTTTTCAATATAACACCTAAACAAGATTTTTTTTGTTTAAAAAAATATTCTTAATAAGTTTAGGGTTAACTTTAAGACTTATCAATGATATTAATGTTCTGTGGATACTTTTTTAAATATTTGATCATCTAAGGAACAAAGTAGGTCGTTAGTTTACAGTCTAGGCACCAATGCTATAATTCTAGGTAAGTTTAATTTCCACTGTAGGAAGTTGTCGAGCTGAAAGCATCAACAAAATTAAATTTAAAACTTATTTCAGTTTTTCTTCAAAACAAGTGCGTGTTTTGACTGGTTTCCTGTGCAACCCCTAAAAAAAACAGAATAAACGTTATAAAATAATGATTAAATATAGTTTTTTTTTTATTATTCAACATAAAATTATCATATCAATATGTTAAGTGAAGGTTCAGCAAACTGCGGCCCACGAGAAACGTGTGACCAATGAAGGGTAAAAGTTCTACCCGCGAGCACGTTTTTATTTTATATGTTATGCGCATAAGCATGCTAATGTGGCCCAAAAATAAAAAACCTTAAAACTTATACTAAAAATTCTAGTTTCAAAGTAAAGAGTAAAAAAAGGCCTTAGATACACTGCATGAAAAATTCTAAATTTGTACTAAATATTTTGAGTATATTATGTAAGTAGATACTAAAACTACAACTGCAGCTTGCCTTTGTTTATACTTATATATATAAATTATATATAAAATAAGGTTAATGTTTAAACTTAAACACTTTCAACTGAGCCCACTTGAAGGGCTTTTAAATAATTTATTCAAATGGAGATTTTAAAAATTCTGGAACATATGTTTCACAAAGCTTTATTTGTATCTTTGTTTAGTACAGTGCTTTGTATTTTGAATTTAACTGGCTGATGATCAAAGCTTTATGAAAAATTAAAGCTTTGTGAAACATATGTTCCAGAATTTTTAAAATCTCCATTTGAATAAATTATAAATTATATATATATATATACTTTTGTTTCCAAATTTTGGCTTTTGACCACCAAACTCCTACAGACCCACGCTCTACTTTATTAACTTTAATTGTTTAAAATGATGATAAATACTACTTTAAAACTTGTTTTAGCTAAATGCATGGTTTTTATAAAGAATACTTTGTAGTTCAAACTTACAAGTATGAGTACTACTAAACAACATTAATACCTATTTTTTGTAGTCTAAGTACATGTACGGCTAATTTAGAGTGAATAATTTGGTTGCACAATCGCTAAGTATCAAAAAAAATAATCAAAGTCAATGTAATTGTGCTCGTAGCTGCAAATATAATTTGAAAGGAGGCCATTGCCTATCGGAAAACATTATTTACAAGGCAACAGTTAAATCTGACCTCGAAAAGAAGTTTTACACCGGCTTATGACTCAGTTTAGGTTCAGATATGCTATCCATAAGAAATATTTTTAAGATAGCATATATGAAAATGAGACTGATATTTTAAAGTATGTTTGTGACTTAAGGCACAAAAACATTGACTTTAAATTACCTTCGGAACATATACAAAGAGCATAGCCTATAGTCGATGGAAACAAGACGATGTGTAGGCGATGCTTAATATGTACAATACATTTTATTTATAATTCAAGTAGCTGATGAATGTAACAACATATATAAACTTATTGTTAAACTTTTATTGCGTTACGCCGTTTTTCTGCAGAGCAGTTCATCAGACGCTAAAAAAAGCTGAAAACAAAAATATACAGGGCGATGAATTGGAAAATAAAAATACACACATAAATGAAAATAATATTTACATTTGAAATATGGGTTTTAAATAATATGTAGTTTACAAAAGTTAAATTTTAAAGTTAAGTTAAATTAAATTAAAATGAAATATAGGTAAGTTTAGTATAAATAATTTATTAACTATAGATTTTATATATTTTGAAAATTTATTTACTAAGCACTTAATATATTAGGATTTTGAAAAAATGTAAATACTAAGATTTGTAGGGGATTTTTAGAAAACAGAAATGGTCTTTTTACGGGAATGTTGTAACTTTAAAACAAAATCTTTACACAATACAAACATAAATACAATGTAACAATATAATTAAATAGAATGAAATAAACTAAATAAACTAAGTTAATGCGATAAAAAATAAACTAAAAGTATTCCTTAGGGTAATGAGGGCATTGCGTGACTAGTTCATTTCTTTTATTAAGGATTTTTCTCTGGTTAGCATTTGCTATAAACAGTCTTTCAAGGTTACATATCGAGCACATGAAGTTTGGTTTAAATCTGCTTTTTGTCTGTCGGAGAATTTTCCATTCAATAGTGGGTTTCTCGCCTTTTTCATATAATTTCCACATGTAGTTGGCGAGTTGTGTACAGTTGGCGGGCTTCTTCTTGTTGGGTTTTGGAAATGATACTCTATGTTCGTACAATCTATTTTTGAATGCTCTTCGGGTGGATCCAATATATGACATTCTCTTATTTTTCTCAGATGAGACGATTGCTTCGTATATTACATTTTCTAATTTACATTTATTCATTACTGGACATTGCTCTCTGTTTCTGCAGTTGCATAGCTTCGGTTCTATTTGTGGTTTTTCTAGCAGTTTCTTATTATGTCCACTTGTTCACTATGTCCATTGTTACAAAAAATGTAACAACATCCCACAAAAAAAAATACTTAAAGTAAGGCTTATGTATATTCTTTTTTTAAATTAAAAACATGTCTATCAAATTCAAAAATACCAATATGAATTTATATTACAATATTTTATAATAAGTTAATATTTTTAAATAATATTTTAAATTGAAGCATTTTGTATTTAACTTTTAATTTTTTATTTAAAACTTAAAGAAGTACATAATATTCATAGTTTTTTTTTCATTCCACTAATTTTAAATTTTTATTGATTTGATTTTTAAACGCTTATAAAAAAAAGTTAAAAAGCCTATCTAGTCTTGAGTAACGTCAAAGAATAATTAAATGATTAAGATTGTACGTACGTTGATTTCCATTAATTATACTTGTTTCCGTTTTCATTATTGACACTAAGTAATGAAAAACAAATGATAAATATTTATTAAGGTAGTATTTGTATTAAGCTTGGAAGCTTGCGTTTTTTAAACTTTTATAATAAAACATTAAAATTGCACTTATACTTTAAGCTTTGAATTAAGTATTTTTAAGAGAGTTTTCAAATGATGAATAATGATCAAGTTATTATAAACTATTTTGTATTCATAAGTTATAAGTATGGAGTGTTAATCTACTAAAGAAAACTACATTAATACGAATTAGTTTTCGCGTCCTAGCATTTTCTTAAAATTTTTATTTTTATTTTTAAAAGATTAATAAAATTATTTGTTTTCCTAACATTATTAAATTCACATTATAAATATTAAAGAAAAGAACTTTAAAGACGTGAAATGTTGTATACAGAGTGAGCAAAAAAGATACAAACACTTAAAACTAATATAAGCTTGAGAACTATTCTAAGTCGAAAAAGTATCAAGAGTGTAGCAGATGAAAAATCGATCGTTTTTTTTCAAGGTTAAACATAGTATTTTTGTTAAACTAACCGAGTTGTGGCAGCCAGAATTGACTAAGAAAAAAGTTTTGTAATATTTTTGTCACATCCTGTACATCAAGGTGTCCCAAACTTTTTTTTCATAAGGCCCGCTTTAAAAAAATAACAAAAATTTATGGCCCCCGCAGACAAGACTTCTTAAAAAACTAATCTTAAATAAACCTTATAATATATTTTTTTTTGCTTTTTACCATTAACTCCACAATATCTAGTATAAGTTTTAAAACTACCCCTAAATACATCAGGGATCTTTTTTTTCTCTTCACCATCAAATCCAGAATACATGGTGTAAGTTTCAAACTATGGCCTTGTGACCCCCCCTCCCTTTGCTGCTTACGGCCTCCTAGATATTTGTAATAGCCCCCAAGAAGGCCATATGACTCACTTTGGGAAACCCTGCTGTACATAAAAATGTGGCCCATGAAAGGTAAAAGTAGGGTGGTGTACAATGTACATAAAAGCGGTAGGACGTATATGTCTCAGATTTTCATCGTTGCAAATACTACTTTGCAGTTTAATTCTAAGAATACGACGTAAGCATCGTTTTTGGAGATGTTGCGTAATTGACAGGATACGCTTCTGGTTCCTTTACATCTGAATACGCAGACACAATACACAGCTGACTTTTGAAGATAGAACGTTCAGGATTGAGACTATTGCAATAATTAGTCTCATTGTCCACTCATTGATGAATTGAAGTCAGATACACTGTTTGAGTTAACGTTCGATACACAAAGAGTATCATACAACTTTCGGTTAACTAAAAACTTTTACCCGATCAATTCTAAACCAAATTTATCGTATGTTTTGAAAGGATCTTCACTTTTCACATCATCATTTTTGCCCGAGTATCGTTTTTGAACAAGTTGTCAATTTAGGACTAGTCGTCACTTTTAAACCAGTCGTATTTTTTGCACAGATGACAGTTTTGCACAGTTTAATTTTATGAAACTATAATAAAACTATAATTGAAAAATATTCAATTTAGTTGAATTTAAGTTTCATAAACGTAAATAGAAATGACACAATACATTGAAATAATGTTGAAATTAAAACGAATTTATCCTATAACTAAACTTATAATAATGTTAGTTAGTTTTTTTTTTTATAAGTAAGACAGAAATAAAAAATTTCAAACAAAAAATATAAAATCATATAGTATTTTCTTGTTTTTTATTTTAACTTTTTCAATATACATTAGTTTTGAAACGATTTTGACTTAGTTTAGATACGAAAAAAGGAAATTAGATACATAGACGTAAAAAAACACGAATACTGATTTTGGAAAATGACTGAATTAAATTATATTCAATTCAGTTTAATTGTACAAATATCAAGAGTATTCAAAAACTTTTTTAGTTTCAGAGTTTTTCTTAGTAAAAAAAAAAACAACAGCTTGATGGTCTTAGTTTCTTTAGGGAATTTAAATTTTGAGTAATTTTAATATACTTTTTTTTTTTTTTTAAGTTATCATTATAGCTCAAAAAATTGTTTGAAGACGTATGCTAATGCGCTTTTAGAACTTTTTTAGGCCAGATTAACTATTAGTACATGTTGTACTTTAACACAAAGTTAGCATTTACTTAAGGTTATTAATAAAAATTATTCTATAACTGTTTGCCCCGTATCGTGAGTAAATGCAGTTTTAAGCAACAGTTAAAACGAATTACTCCTTTGTTACAAAATTTCTACCAAGATTTGTTCGTAAATACTGTAATACACTTTTTTATAATATGTTTATATTTTACAAGCACAACATACCGTACAACGTGAAAAGTTATTTGTTTTAGAAAGTGTATGAACTGATTCGTGTTTTTGTGTGCCTTTTAGATTTTTTATTTTAAAAATAACTTCATATAAAGTTTAAACTTATGCATATTTAGTATAGTTGTTTTTAATATTTAAAATTCTAGGCTTAAATTGTTTAAATTTGTATATATACTTTTTTTGAATTAATAAAATTAGTAATCTTAGATAAAAAAAAGTAGTAAGTTTTTAGTATTGTTTAAAGTTTTTAATTATATTCAAAGTGAATAAGAAAAGATGCATTGCTTTTATTGTCAGTAGTTAAATTGTTTTTAAAATAAATAATATTATCAGACTCTCTTCAAAAAAAGATGTTGCTTTAGTAGCGTAAAATTAAAAGTGAATATACGGACATTGTAGTAAAAATAATTAATTAAAAAATTGAAATATGAAAGTAAAAAAAATCGGGCATGAACGTTAAAGTAAATTAGAAAAGTTAAATTATTTTTTTTTTTCCTGAATCGTTTGCAGTTTTTTATGATAATAATCAATATATACTTCTTAATTCTAAATAAGTTGAATTTAAGTAAGATTTTAATAATATTTAATTTTATTATATTTTAGTCAAACCTAGTTTAATTCTAATTTTACGTTTACACTAAAGCGCAATTATTTTTCAAACAAGTTGGATTTAATTATAATACAATTTCACTTTAATTATATTTATTTTTATAAATGAATTCAAATAATTCTTGTCAACTTAGTTTTTTTCTTAAAATAAAAAAAAGTCGACTGTTCATAACTGTCACTAAGGCAAAAGTGACGACTGGTGCAAAAAATGACATCTGTAAAAAATTGAAGCCATGCAAACATAACGCATTGTGCAAAAGTGCAGTCATAAAAAATGATTACTCGTAATAAGTGACACATATGCACTAAAAATGTTTCTCTGTTCAAAAGTGATGCTGTGTGAAAGTGACGTTCCAAGTTGGTTGGGTGGGAATTGATCGGGTAAGAACTGGTCAGATGGGAATTGATTCCGGTAGGAATTGATCAGATGAGAATAGATTTGGTAGGAATTGACTCGGATGGGAATCGATTCTGGTAGAAATTAATTCGATTAGAAATTGTACACGGATTCTTAATGAGCGTGTTCCAAAAGTTTCATAAGACTTTTTAAAATAAATGATTTATTAGTTAGTTTAGCTTTTTATTATAAGCTCGCTTTTGGTTTTCACCTTTTTACCGATTCTAGATGGAATGATAAAATATTTATCTTATAGTTTTTAGAGAACTTTAAAGTAGAGTACATAAAAAATTTTATAACGTTTAATTTTTGACTCAAATAAAATTAATTTTGATTTTAAACAACAATCATTTTAAAATCTTTTTCATTCTTATTAATTTAAAACTTTCTAATTTGAAATATTCGACACTAATGAAATAAACAAGGTTTGTATTCCTGTTAAAAAATTGCCTGCATTCTTTTTAAAGTAAAATGGCTAGATTCAATTTAATTTACATACACAGAAACGCATATTTATAATGATTGTTTTTTTCTTGGGAAACCATAACTTTTGAAACTTTACTAAAAAATAAAATTGCAAGTTCAAATGCAGAATCATAATGTAACAGTCTTTTGATTAGTAACAATTAAATCAACAGGCTGTTTTTGACTTCCTAATAAAAGATAATCATTTATCTAAATCTATTACATAAGTAGGTTTATGATTTAAAATTTATTCGAAAGTCGTGTGTTTTATACACGAAGGATAGAATACGGTTTTCGGCTTGCTGACCTCTGGGTCCTGTCCTAGACGTTCAGTAAAACTTATATTGATTGAAAAAATGAACTAAAAAATTGTAATGAATGCTGAACATAATGTACATTTTTCATGGTTCAATTCAAACGTAATATATTTGTTTCATCACTAATTAACCTTAAGCAAAATTGTTCTGTTTTTGATAAATATTAGATAGTAATAAAATGAGTACAGTCATTATTCACTTATCCGGACATGTTGGGCACGATTTTTCCATAAACATGTCAAGCATTTTCCGGAGAAGTAGATTTTTTTTCAAACCATAGTATAACTGCTGTATTTTATGCAAAGCATGGAAAATTATAAGATAATTAAAAACTGACTTAATTTACACACAAAAGCTTTTGATAACTAATACAGTTATGCTCAAAGTTCGAATGTAAACTATAGTAGTATTATGACATCATAATAATGGACTTAATTGCAGAAGTTGTAATAAACCTAAAATTTTCTTACAGTATGAAGCCTCAAATATTTGCATCACACAATAATAATTGTGTTCTACACTAAATTTTTGTCTTGACTGAAACTGTTCGGATAAGTGAAGTCCAGATAAGTGAATAAGCACTGTACTAAAATTATTACACTTGTCCATTTTCAATAATTTTTTTTTTAAGTATGGCATACACGTAGCTTATGTGTTGTCATGTGATAAACTATCTCATATGTGGCCTGATGGTGGTTGTAGCGGTCCCAATGACTCTGTGAAAACTCTCTGAGTTGAATGCTGCAAGATAAAATCTGTGGTGGACACATATACAAAAAATATTCATAATATTTAATAGTTTATTATGATAAATAGAGAATAGTAATAATGGTTACTTTTTAGGGAACAATAAAAGTGTTTAAATTATTATTTTTTTGTTAAAAAAAAGTTTATGAAATAAAACAATTGTTTATAAACTTCTTCAAAGTATTTTTGAAATTCTTTATAATTACAATTAGAATTTTTGTATTTTCTTATTTCAATTTGATCCTTTATTACTCATTATTAACCATTAAATTTTCTATTTATAGCTTAAAAGTTTTATTTAAATGGTCTCTAACTTTTTACCATTAATTTGTTTTTTATGAGTGGTAACATTTTTAATGCAACACAGTTTGACAAAAAAAAAGTGCTTTGTTTAAATTAGATGCTACATAATAAGTTCTGAAATTTAAGGAAAGTAAAACTTGATTAAATCTTTAACTTTCTCAATTGTATGATTTTGTTAATATTATTATTTTTTAAGTTGATTATGTTGTTTTTCTAAACATAATGTGACCAGGATGACCAAACACTCAGTATACTTAAAATGACATGAAAATATCACGATAAATTAGGCTAGTTTTTTTTAACTCAGGATGACTCAGGCCAGTTTAGTTTGTTTAAAATTGTTGTTAATAATGTATTTTTTCTTTTAATTAATCCTTTTTAAATATTTTTAAATCTTTATAATCATATTAATTTATTTTTTACAAATTTTATTCACTGTCTGAGTCCTTTACAATTAAAAAAAAGAACTTGAATGGTTGTAATTTGAATAGTCAGTAATTTATTAGGACATTTAATTTTCAGCCTTGGAATTTTAGCCTTCAATTTTTTTGTTTATCATAGGTCTGCTCTTGTTTGTTTTAGTATGTTTACTGAACCTAATTTTATTTATAAAAGCTAAAAATAAAAAAGTAGGTTAAGTAAACATTATAATACAAATTTTAATTTAAAAAAAAATTTCCAAACATAAACTAATTGTATGTTTGTTCTACTTTTTTGTTTAAAACATTTTTTATGTATTCCAGCAAAAATACTTTATCTTTTTTCTTAAATAAATATTTTTAATAATAATTTATATAACAAATAATAAAAGGTTCCTTTAATAAAATTTTATTAAAAACTTTTAGAAACACTGACTTAATTTTGTAATAAATGAATAAAATTATTTTCATTTTTTACCTTGATATAAAAGCAATTTTAAGTAAAAATTATACATTGACTCCTCTATTACTGTTTCATCTAAGTTTTAAAAAGTTAATGTAATAAAAAATAATCTAGGTTTGGTATTTTTTAATAACATGGCCTATGATAGTAACATAGATAAAAGCGTACAGTATAAATTATAAATAATTTTTTTATATAATAAAAAAAAGTTAACTTTGAGATATAGACTGGTATTTTTGCAAATACTTCTAATACAAACTTGTGGACCATAACTTTTTCTTTGTCAATTTTTTTATTAACTTATTTATTCTTTTTTGAGCTAAAAATCTTAAATTTTTAGGAAGTATTCCTTACAAAATCTAAAAGTTTTAGTCTAAAAGAAAAAGTTTGCTATCAAAATTTTGTTTATCATTTTTGAAAAACAAATGATTCTAGTAAGAAATTCCTTCTAACAAACTTTTTTAAATTTAGTAAATTTGAGATATAATATTTCAAACATTTTTAGTAAAACAGTTATTATTTGCTTATCATAAGAAAGCAATACAAACTTTGATATTTTGATTGTTTTTTTATTCTAAAATTTACATAAGCTTTTAAAAGTGGCAAAAAAATAATTGGTAGCTTAGTTACTTAATTAAAATTAAGACTTAAAAAAGTGATTTACACTCCATTTGCCTTGAAATGTATAGCTTTTTTTTTAGCCTTCTCTTAAGTTATGGGCCTTCTCTTGCAAGATATGCAACTTTATGCAACCTCTAAGAATACCAATTAAAAAAAAATTGTTACTGATTTTTTTAAACATTTTTCTTGAAGTGTTATTGTAACCTAATTTAAATTAGACTTAAGTTTTGATAATCTTATTAACTGTGAAAGAAGATAAATGAAATTAATATTTTTATTTCTGTTTTTTATTTACAAGGTACCTATGCACCATCCAAAAAACCAAAAAACAGATTTTGTGCACAATTTGATAAACACTGGTCTAGATGACTACTAAACTATAAAATAAAATAACTAAAATTGCAAATCTAAAACTTAGCCTCAGCTTTAAAAATCGTTTCAATATTCTGTTTTACCTATTAGTTTATTGAACAACAAAAAACTCAAAGTATTTGGTCTTAGGACCTGAAGAACCAAGAACCTTCAGGGTTTGTTTACTCATTTAAATTTTAAATGAATTTTTAGATTTAAAAAAGTCTAAACATTATAAAAAATATTCGTAGTGTTTAATGAAGCTTACATGTTGAAAGTTAGTTAAATGTTTACTTTTTAAAAAGTTTTTTTCTTCATACTTGTAGAACATAGATACTTATACAACTGTATTGTTAAATTAAGTTTATTAAATAAAAACAAATTATGCAGTAATCTTCCTTTATTGTACCAACATATGTTTCTGTGTGTTAACGAATCAACACACTGCAACTGGGTTCTGTAAAAAAAATAATTACTGTAATGAAAGAATAGAAGCATGGAATAAAGTAGGTGTATACACGTTTTCATTAAAATCAAATATTTTCTACAGATAATAGTTAATAATAGGTAAAATACTTAATACTAAATCCGACTGTTATAAAACTATATAATATTTGTCATTATTAAGTCTAAAATAAGTAAAGTAAACTAAAATACACGACAAAACAACAAATCATAATATAAACAAACAACTCATGTTAGCGGAAAGAAAAACTGATTCAAATTTTACTGTTGTTAATGAATGAACAAAATACATTCATTACATCTAAAACTTATCTCACAATATAAATGAGGTTATTTCAACTATTTAATTAGTATTGCAAAGCATGTTAATTTAGTTTTTGTGTTTGTAATCTATTTTGAACAAAATAAAACATTAATCATTAGTTAGTGTATCAATAAAATTTAATAAAACTTAACAACGGTAAAGACAATAAAAGTCTCAGAAACTCGATGTAACATGTATATTATATATTAAATATTTGTAATAATTAAATCAAACTTATATACAATTAGGAAGCAGATTTAGTTCAAATGTAAAAATCAAAGATGAATAAATTTAAAATTTAAGAAACAAAACAAAAAAAAAAAAAAAAATTGTTCTTAAGTTTACAAAGTACTGACCGATAATTAAGTTACAGCAGCATATATAAAATCACAATGACTTAAATTACATATATATTGTATTTAATAATTATTAAAATAATTGATTGATAAAGTAGCAGTAGGGTGTTTAAATATCCCATACATATATTTTAAATATTAATAAGTAAACTGTGTTATATACAGGGTTGCCACACACTCAGGGAACTCAGGGAACTCAGGGAATCTCAGGGAATTTTCAAACTGTAGAAAATCTCAGGGAAACTCAGGGAATCTCAGGGAAACTCAGGGAATTTCGGCATTTTTCTTTTAACTCAGGGAAACTCAGGGAAGTTTTGATTTTTTCTCTAAATTTCAGGGAAGTTTTTGAAAATCTCAGGGAATTTTTTTTCTAGATCTAGAATGAGGTTTAGTTAATCCAGTTTCAATATTTTGTTCAAAAGTAGTAATTTTTATTATTTAAGTGGTTATTTAGAATTTTTTTAGCCTTGCAGCTAGTTCTTTAATATTGAGACCTTGAGGCTGTTTTTGTGCTTCACAATGGCCAGGCAAGTGTTGAACTGGGCTTTAGCTTAAATAAGGAAGTAATATCAACTGAAATGGGAGAGATGACAATAAGGTCACGAAGAATGATCAAAGATCATCTATATGCAAACAGTCTAGAACCAAGCACAGTTGAACTAAGTTCTGAATTGTTAAAATTTGTAAAATCTTCTAGGGCCCAATATTTGGCATATCTTGAGCAACAGCGCTTTGCTAAAGGTTTTTGCAGGTTTTTTTTACAATAATGTTAAGCTTTTAAGTTTTATTTACTGCATTCAGAACAGTTGCTAGGAAAGACATACAAGTCATAATGAAGTTATTATGTATGCATTTAAGTGAGTTCTTCATGTGAAATTATTATTATAGTATAATTAAATTTTGTCAATTAAAATGTCAAACAAATTAAACTTTATTCTTTTATGTAGAAAGTTAACTAACAAGTTTACACAAAGTTGTGCAAAAATTTAGTTTTTAATTTTTAGTTGGTTTAAACCTTTTAAGATTGAGTTTTTGAAAACAGTTTTTTTCATAAATTTAATGCAGAAGCATACACATACAACCTTCCTTTTATTATTAAAGAAGAAAAATGAGAATGAGGTATTAATAATTTGTGTTAGAATAGAAATTTTTTTTTTAAGATTTGAAAAATACTCAGGGAAACTCAGGGAAATTTAAGGTTACTCAGGGAAATTTTTGGTCACTCAGGGAAGATTTTTTGGCTCAAAGAGTGGCAACCCTGTATATATGAAAGTTAAAATGTAAAACAACAAGGTGGTCATGCTAAGTATAAACCTGCAGTAAAAAACCTACTAGCTCTCTTGGGCGTAGTAAGTAAAAAAGCACTGTTTATCTGTGATTTGAATACAGGCTTCCAATTAAACTTGGAACTTAACACATAAAGGTGTGAAGAATTACAGTCGTAGGGTAAAGTGAAAAATGAAATGTCGGAGAATAGAAAGTGACTTGTGTGAAATAGATATAAAGGTAATAAATGATTAAAACTATATATTACTTAGGATATATAATTATATTAATATATGTTAAGTGAATGTGTGTGTGTATGTGAAAGGTGGATGAAAAATATGAAAGGTGAGAAAGCGCCAAAGTAGTTTGCGCCTCCCATAAGGATCCTATTGTTGCCTCCAACTTTTACTGGCTATATCTCAAAAATTATTTATAATTTTTAAAATCTGTAAAAAGCATCTTGTAGCTTAGTAAAAATTATATAAAATAAGATCAAAAACCAAAAAAGGGTGTTTACCCCCCCTATGCCCTTAACATACTTTGCAATACTAATCAAGTAGTTGAAATAACCTCATTTATATTGTGAGATAAGTTTTAGATGTAATGAATTTATTTTGTTCATTCATTAACAACAGTAAAATTTGAATCAGTTTTTCTTTCCGTTAACGTGAGTTGTTTGTTTATATTATGATTTGTTGTTTTGTCGTGTATTTTAGTTTACTTTACTATTTTAGACTTAATAATGACAAATATTATATAGTTTTATAACAGTCGGATTTAGTATTAAGTATTTTACCTATTATTAACTATTATCTGTAGAAAATATTTGATTTTAATGAAAACATGTATACACCTACTTTATTCTATGCTTCTATTCTTTCACTACAGTAATTATTTTTTTACAGAACCAAGTTGAAGTTTGTTGATTTATTAACACACAGAAACATATGTTGGTACAATAAAGGAAGATTACTGTACAATTTGTTTTTATTTATATTCCAGTGAAGTTACTTCACTAGGATCTTTTGTTAGCAAGCGATTAAACCTATATTTTTGAACAGTTAAATTAAATTTATATTTAAAAGGACATTTAATATTTTAAATTTTAATACTTCCAAGTTTTATACAATTTTTTTTTAAATAATTTAGTCACTTATATTATAACTATTTAGTCACTTATATTATAATTATTTTAAATATACAAAAAATAGGCTTGCCACACACTCAGGCTACTCAGGATAACTCATACAAGTTTGAAAATATTAAAATCAGACTAACCATGTTTTTTTTTGCAAACTTGGCTTGTTTGTAAGTTTTCCCCTAATCTCTGGCTATTTTTTATGACTTTGATTTTTTTATTATAGTTGAGTTTTTACGTCCTTGATATTATAGTGGTATTATAGTACAAAAACTTTATTAATAGTAAGTTTTAACAGTTGTTGGCTCATTTAGTTTACTTTTTCAATTTTCTTATAAATTTAAGCAATTCATATACAACTTAAGGCAAATAGGATAAGGGGTCAAGCGGTTTTTGACGTATAACTCACAAGCTTGACCCCTTATCCTATTTGCCTTAAGTTGTATATGAATTGCTTAAATTTATAAGAAAATTGAAAAAGTAAACTAAATGAGCCAACAACTGTTAAAACTTACTATTAATAAAGTTTTTGTACTATAATACCACTATAATATCAAGGACGTAAAAACTCAACTATAATAAAAAAATCAAAGTCATAAAAAATAGCCAGAGATTAGGGGAAAACTTACAAACAAGCCAAGTTTGCAAAAAAAAACATGGTTAGTCTGATTTTAATATTTTCAAACTTGTATGAGTTATCCTGAGTAGCCTGAGTGTGTGGCAAGCCTATTTTTTGTATATTTAAAATAATTATAATATAAGTGACTAAATAGTTATAATATAAGTGACTAAATTATTTAAAAAAAAATTGTATAAAACTTGTAAGTATTAAAATTTAAAATATTAAATGTCCTTTTAAATATAAATTTAATTTAACTGTTCAAAAATATAGGTTTAATCGTTTGCTAACAAAAGATCCTAGTGAAGTAACTTCACTGGAATATAAATAAAAACAAATTGTACAGTAATCTTCCTTTATTGTACCAACATATGTTTCTGTGTGTTAATAAATCAACAAACTTCAACTTGGTTCTGTAAAAAAATAATTACTGTAGTGAAAGAATAGAAGCATAGAATAAAGTAGGTGTATACATGTTTTCATTAAAATCAAATATTTTCTACAGATAATAGTTAATAATAGGTAAAATACTTAATACTAAATCCGACTGTTATAAAACTATATAATATTTGTCATTATTAAGTCTAAAATAGTAAAGTAAACTAAAATACACGACAAAACAACAAATCATAATATAAACAAACAACTCACGTTAACGGAAAGAAAAACTGATTCAAATTTTACTGTTGTTAATGAATGAACAAAATAAATTCATTACATCTAAAACTTATCTCACAATATAAATGAGGTTATTTCAACTACTTGATTAGTATTGCAAAGTATGTTAAGGGCATAGGGGGGGTAAACACCCTTTTTTGGTTTTTGATCTTATTTTATATAATTTTTACTAAGCTACAAGATGCTTTTTACAGATTTTAAAAATTATAAATAATTTTTGAGATATAGCCAGTAAAAGTTGGAGGCAACAATAGGATCCTTATGGGAGGCGCAAACTACTTTGGCGCTTTCTCACCTTTCATATTTTTCATCCACCTTTCACATACACACACACATTCACTTAACATATATTAATATAATTATATATCCTAAGTAATATATAGTTTTAATCATTTATTACCTTTATATCTATTTCACACAAGTCACTTTCTATTCTCCGACATTTCATTTTTCACTTTACCCTACGACTGTAATTCTTCACACCTTTATGTGTTAAGTTCCAAGTTTAATTGGAAGCCTGTATTCAAATCACAGATAAACAGTGCTTTTTTACTTACTACGCCCAAGAGAGCTAGTAGGTTTTTTACTGCAGGTTTATACTTAGCATGACCACCTTGTTGTTTTACATTTTAACTTTCATATATAACACAGTTTACTTATTAATATTTAAAATATATGTATGGGATATTTAAACACCCTACTGCTACTTTATCAATCAATTATTTTAATAATTATTAAATACAATATATATGTAATTTAAGTCATTGTGATTTTATATATGCTGCTGTAACTTAATTATCGGTCAGTACTTTGTAAACTTAAGAACAATTTTTTTTTTTTTTTGTGTTTTGTTTCTTAAATTTTAAATTTATTCATCTTTGATTTTTACATTTGAACTAAATCTGCTTCCTAATTGTATATAAGTTTGATTTAATTATTACAAATATTTAATATATAATATACATGTTACATCGAGTTTCTGAGACTTTTATTGTCTTTACCGTTGTTAAGTTTTATTAAATTTTATTGATACACTAACTAATGATTAATGTTTTATTTTGTTCAAAATAGATTACAAACACAAAAACTAAATTAACATGCTTTGCAATACTAATTAAATAGTTGAAATAACCTCATTTATATTGTGAGATAAGTTTTAGATGTAATGAATGTATTTTGTTCATTCATTAACAACAGTAAAATTTGAATCAGTTTTTCTTTCCGCTAACATGAGTTGTTTGTTTATATTATGATTTGTTGTTTTGTCGTGTATTTTAGTTTACTTTACTTATTTTAGACTTAATAATGACAAATATTATATAGTTTTATAACAGTCGGATTTAGTATTAAGTATTTTACCTATTATTAACTATTATCTGTAGAAAATATTTGATTTTAATGAAAACATGTATACACCTACTTTATTCTATGCTTCTATTCTTTCACTACAGTAATTATTTTTTTACAGAACCAAGTTGAAGTTTGTTGATTTATTAACACACAGAAACATATGTTGGTACAATAAAGGAAGATTACTGTACAATTTGTTTTTATTTATATTCCAGTGAAGTTACTTCACTAGGATCTTTTGTTAGCAAACGATTAAACCTATATTTTTTAACAGTTAAATTAAATTTATATTTAAAAGGACATTTAATATTTTAAATTTTAATACTTCCAAGTTTTATACAATTTTTTTTTAAATAATTTAGTCACTTATATTATAACTATTTAGTCACTTATATTATAATTATTTTAAATATACAAAAAATAGGCTTGCCACACACTCAGGCTACTCAGGATAACTCATACAAGTTTGAAAATATTAAAATCAGACTAACCATGTTTTTTTTTGCAAACTTGGCTTGTTTGTAAGTTTTCCCCTAATCTCTGGCTATTTTTTATGACTTTGATTTTTTTATTATAGTTGAGTTTTTACGTCCTTGATATTATAGTGGTATTATAGTACAAAAACTTTATTAATAGTAAGTTTTAACAGTTGTTGGCTCATTTAGTTTACTTTTTCAATTTTCTTATAAATTTAAGCAATTCATATACAACTTAAGGCAAATAGGATAAGGGGTCAAGCGGTTTTTGACGTATAACTCACAAAAAGCACTATTGTACATTAAACTTAGACTTACCAGTAGAATAAGGCCTTATAAGGTTTGTTTTTTTTTAGAAAATAGTTAAATTTTTATGAAACTTTAGGACTAAAAAGAGAAAAAAAGACTACCTCAAGAAAGTCACATTTACACCTAAAACCTAAAGAAATTACATTTTTTTTAAGCTTGATATAAGTTTTATAATTTTTTGATTTACTTTTAATTTCAAAACAGCAAAATTTTGCTAAATTAAACTTACATAAGTTTTTAAGTACTTAAAGAAGAATAGAACCAAACACAGTTTTTGAAAAAAGAAACCCAGCTGCAAACAGCTAAAATAAAACTATTAGTTAAAATTTTCAGTCATTAAAGTAATTAATGGCCACTTGCCAGTCGACGGTGTAGGGGCTAGTTTTTGTTTATTCAGGCAGGCATATTTGCCTCAAAGAAAGGCAACCTTGAAAAAAGAACATTAAGTTAATTTTCACATATGTGGAATTAAACATTTATATAAATCTAATTTAGTAAAACTTTTTTAAATAGAATGAATACTTAAATTAAATTAAATATTTTTTTTGTTGTTGAACATACCAAATACTGTTTTAACCAAAAGTCTAATTGAATCATTACAATACAGTAATACTAGTAGTTGTTTAATGGTAGTAGTTGTTTTACAAAATGATGAAAAACAATGAATTGCATCGAGTCAGATCATCAAGGCGAAGAGATTCTGAAAGTGTAGTTGAAGATGATGGTACAAATACGTTTTTTTGGAGAGCTCATTCATTTTCAGTGCTAGTTCTTGTTCTTTCTGTGCTTATATATGTCTTATTTATTGAGGAAGAGAAAAATGATTGGCAATATAATTTAAAAAGAGGGATTCTAGCTGCTTCTTTCATGTTTCTTTCTTTTGGAATAACTCAAGCAAAAGATGGTCCTTTTATCAGACCACATCCTGCCTTTTGGAGGTTGTTGTTGTGCATCAGCGTTCTCTATGAACTTGGACTAGTTTTTCTGCTATTTCAAGTCAAAGCGGATGCGAGGTATCTGATGAAATTTATGGATTCTAGTCTTGGTAAAGAAATTGATTTCACAGCTTATGGAAACGAGTGTACAATATGGGACACTGATCACCCAAACCCACTACATAATGTCATGGACAAAATGGATGGGTTTGTACCAGCACACTTTTTTGGGTGGTTCTTTAAGACTCTAATTTTGAGAAATGTTTGGGTGGCTATGATGATTAGCTTTGGCTTTGAGCTGTTGGAGTACACTTTTGAACATCAGCTACCCAACTTCTCTGAATGTTGGTGGGATCACTGGATTTTAGACTTCATACTTTGTAATGGCCTAGGAATATACCTAGGCATGTTGTGTTTGCAACATTTGTCAATGAAGACTTATAAGTGGAGAGGACTGTTCAACATTCCCACTTACAGAGGTAAAATAAGACGTGTGTTTGCTCAATTTGGCCCTTACAGCTGGGTAAGGTTCAGTTGGAAGCCAACTGAAAACCTTTACCGTTGGTTTTATGTTTCATTCGTAATTTTTTTCTTTTTATTGGCTGAACTAAACACGTTTTACTTGAAATTTGTTATGTGGGTGCCTCCAGAAAACCCAATGGTACTCGGCCGCATGCTTTTGTTTATTTTTTGGGGTGCAGTGTCCGTGCGCGAAGCTTATGATTATGCAGCTGGTCAAGCTAAAACTTTTGGACAGCAAAGCTGGATTACTTGTGCTATCATAGTGACAGAGTTTCTGATAGTTATTAAGTTTGGTGGTGAAACACTGGTTAAACCTTTTCCAACACACATCAAGTACTTATGGTTAGCCATTTTTCTTTCTTATATAGTGTGGTCTATTTGGAAGTTCCAAATGAAATTTCCAAGGATTAAGCTGATGTGGAGGTCTCTTCTTTCCACTTACTTGCCTGAATTATGCAGGAAAAAATCTTCTAAACGTTCGCTAAGTGATGACAATACAAGTGAGTACTCTGAAACTGAATTAATTATAAAAAAATCTGTAATGTCAACTAGTGATAATTAAAGTTTTTCATATCAAGTTAACAAAAGTTGTCATTTTTAGATGTAAGGTTATACAATCAGTAGTTGTTTTATTTTATTTTGTCTAATTTTACTTAATTATTAAAGTGAATTATTAATATATCAGTTTAACTTCGCAAATGTTTCATTTTATAGCTGTTGTCATTTACATATGAAAACATTACACCTTTTCTAAACCTATGTACTAGGTTGCATTCACGTTAAGTGAATTTTATTGACTCAAAAGCCATATGCTTAAAATACTATTGATTAGAAAACATGCTTTACTTACCATTTTTATTTATTTATCAAATTTAAAGTTATTAAGCTCTTGCTTGAATGTTTTTTTAAGTACTTTGCAAGTAGTACTACAACAGTTTGTTTTAATAATTAGTACTATTTATGTTTGATAGTGTAACTCATTTTGAATAGTTCTTTTACAACTTAATGTTAAATTCTTTTTTCTATTGGTACAAAGTTACTGTTTATTTTAGTTACCTATACACATATGATCCATTTAATGCTTACTCTATGTAAAATGTTTAAGTGCTATTGGTAAACTTGTGTTTTTCTTATTAGCTGCCTATTGCATGTTAAAATAAGTATTTTTTTGTTGATATTTTTATATAATAAATTTTTATTAGATTTTCATCTGAGAAGTTTTTGTAAGCTTATTATGTGCCTATTTACGATAATACAAAATTTTATTACATACTAAATACAGCATGTTGTATGATGTGTTATGTAGTAAGTTTAAAACAGTTTGTTTTATTATGTCACTATTTATTCATACTGTTTACATTACTAAGTTTTTGTAGAAACAAAATTTAAAAACTAAATGTGATGCTGAAAATGACTAATATTTTACACTACGCACACATTTAGGTTTAAAAAGTATAAAGTATTCTGTAGTTTATTTGCCCAACAGTAAAATCTAGTATAAGTTTAACTCTTATTTAAACATGTATATGCTTTTCTTATTACAATCTCATATGCATGTATTTCAGAGATTAAATATTTTTTTTCCTAGAAAAATTCTAAGACTTAAGTATCCAAACAAAAGTAGACACATTATTTTACTATACTATAGAAAATCTCAAAAAAAAATTACTTAAACAACTCTATCCTAAAAAATCACAAATTTTTTGATTCGCTACGGTATAATTCAGTTTTGTAGAAATTCAATACTAATGTATGTACTTTGGAATGAAAATAATAAATTAATTTAAGGTCTTTGATAAATCCTTGTAGTAAAAAAATAATAAAAGCAACTTACAAGTAATGTATATTTAGGGTTTTAATTACACTTTAAAATCGCAGCTTTATAAAGAATACTAAACAAAAAAGACATATTTTAAAAATTCAGAATTTGCTTTTCTACAGACCGTTTTTCAATGATCTCTTTGATTATTTATAATGTGTACTTTATGCAATAAATTATACTTTATCAAGCTTATAGTTTTAAAGTAAAACAGTTAAAATTCTCAACTAACATAAGTTTATAGAGTTATTATTCAAACATCGTTCAGTTTGCTACAGAACTTAAATTTATTGAACTTGTTGTATATATATTTATATATTTATAACAATAGAATCAGTGGACTTTTTTGTTATTTATTAAAACACATTGACATAGACTTAAAAACCGCTAGCAAACATAGTTTAGTGAAAGAAAAATGTGTAACTGTGATTTCGAACTTGAAAATGTCTGTTTACAGTAGATGACTAAAGGCAAAGTTATGTGCTCCCCATATTATTAAGTATACTTTTCTTATACAAAACTACTTAAATTATGGTGTGCGAAAATACAAAACTGAATTTAAAACAATTATCACAAGAAATCTCTTGAAACATCAGATAAAAAGTATATCGCTTAAAAAATAGTTTTATATCTTGAAGATTCTGTGCACAACTAAATAACTTCTATTGATTCAAAACTATTCACTTCTTTTGTTGTTTAGATTTGTATTATTATGATTTTCAAAACATGATGTTAGAAACATTACGAGTTAGAAAATATAAAACTAAAAACAAATCTAGTTATAAAACATCAAATTAGAAACGTAAACTTGTAGAAAGATCAAATTATAAAGTAAATGATCAGAAAGTTTTAGCAGCGACTTCGAGCAGATAACTTTTTAATTGTTAAGACTCGAATATTGTTTTCCAATACATAATTTTCGTTTAAACTTCATTTGGAAGCTTGTATACTGATAACTATCCAATAGTTTTAAACTATTAATAATTAACTACATAACTATGTACACAACTACTTTCTAAGTTTAAATCTTTTAGAACATCAAGGTTCGAAATAGTTTTATTTGTATATATATATGCACAATAACAAAAAGTTTTAAAAGCTGTAAAAATAAAGTAGATCAGGGGTCGGCAGGCAGTTGGTGCTCGCGGGCCAAATTTCGAGTTTTCTAAATCTTCGCGGGCCACAGTTTTAGTGATAATTGAATAATCTTTTGGCATTAGTTTTGGTCACACCAAAGATAGTTTTACTTTTATTTACGTTATTACTTTAAATGACTTTTAGCCACAAAAAGAATGCCTATTTAATATATAAATATCTATTGGAATAGAATATACATTGTTAAATGTACTTAAGTCTTAAAAGAGTATGTACTTTCGTAAACACTTAATGAGTTAAACTTAATAAGTTAATTTTTTTTTACAACCTAACTTTCTATAAAAACCGAGCTTGAAAAAACATTTTTGGGTCACTTTTATACATTTTTTATGTTATGAACCACCTTTTCATATTTAAAAAAATGTTAACTTTTGAAAATAGTTTTTGCGTCTTAATAGTTTGCACTTTTTTGAAAACTTAGTAATTAGTTAATTAAATAAAATTGTTAGCTATTTATATGTAGATAAGCAAAACAAAACTTTTAACATAATTAATGCTCGAATACTTTAATAAAATACTTTATTAGTATTTAATTAGTCTTTTACACGGCTGACACTTTAAAAGCAAAAATGTCTGAATTATATTAAAAGTTTATTAAAAGTTAAAATAGCTAAAAACTTTTTGTTAATCAAGCTTAAATACATAACTAAAATAAAAAAAAATATTAAAAAAAAAAATTAAAAATAGAATAATTATTATAAAAAAGCACAATATGTAAATAGTCAAAAAAAATTACAATTAGTAAGCTAAACTACAGTCATAAAAACTATTCTAAAAATTCGAAGATTTATTCAAAGAGTTTGAAATAAAAGTTTGAGATACACCTGAGTTAAAAAAAAAACTTCTTAAACGGCTTTAATTAGTCTGAGCTTTTAAAATTTTTAAACTAGCCTGCTTGTTTGTTTTGCAACCCTGTTTGAAATAAAATTCACAAAATAAAGAAATATTGAAGTTTATTAACAATTTATTAATTATATAACTTAAAAATTATTGTAAATCAGCTTGAATAGACAACTAAGTTTTTAAACATTTGTAGCACATGTATAAAAAATTATTAAGCTATTAATGAATTAGAAAAACGTATTTTTTATTGTGCATTCTAGCAATTCTTTATCTGCAATAAAAATATTGCATTTAAAAAGAGCAAATTTGAATTATAAGACGAGCTATAAAAACTATAATACGTTAGTTTGGAGTTATTTCGAAAATCAAAAAAAAAAACCGCTTAAGTCAGTTTCAACAACGCACAAGATTATTTTCAGTAACTACAGACTGATCAGAAAAAAACTGTTAAGGCAAATTAGAAAGTAGCAAAAGTAATTACTAAAAAAAGATAGCGTTTAGAGTTGAAAACTCATTTAAATATTTTTTGTTGGCGTTAGTAAAACATTTTTGTTTATTTTTTCAATATCAACAAGAAGTCGTGTTTAGGAAATGTCTGAAGATTATAAAGCCGCTTAAATCAAATTAGGACTTAAATTAATATGTTAAGATGAGGAACTAATACAACAAATATTGCTCATTAAAAAAAAAATTATTACAGATGGTTTTACTAATTTTGACATTTTAGAAGAATTTCTAGGTTTAGTTCCAAAACAAAGCACAATAATAGGTAAAACCATTTAAAAGCAAAGGTGCAATGCACCAACAAAAAGTTTTTAAAAGTACAATTTTTGCTTCTACTTTTAGTATAAAATAAAATTAAAGGTGAAAAAATGTCTTTAATAATAAAGAAAATTTTAAAAGATACTGTTAAGCTGTTTTAAGTTTTTATTAATAAAAAATAATTATGTGGTAGATTTTTGGTGTCAAATCGATATTTCACTACTTTACATGTAAAAATTGTTTAAAATTCCAGGTTTTTTCAATAATTCTCAAATTTTAAGGCTTTTTCAGACTTTTTAAGTATAAATTATTTGATTCCAAGCTTTTCAAGGATTTTTTGCAACATTAATTGTTCACAGTTCTATGTATACAACTAAAATAAATAATAATTCAAATAATATCAGCTGCAAGAATTAAATTTTAAAATATATGTTAATTCAAACAAACACTGTGCATTGAACAAAACATACAGCATAAACTTAATTTACTACTCTTTAATAAAAAAAGTTAGTCCGAGTGATTAAAACTAGCCTGATATTTTAGCATAAAAAAAGCAATTCAAGCCAAAAACTGAAAAATGACTAAATTGGACTGAGATTTGAAGTCTTCAAATAGTCATAGTCTGAGTGTGGGGCAATTTTTATTTGCTTATTTGATCGAATTTGAACTATTTTGATTAAAAATGTATAAACATAATAAACTATTATTTCTCATTTAGTTAATAGCAATTGTTTATATTAGTATGCAATGCATAAAGATTAAAAACTAACTTATTTTGCCAAAAAACACTGTTTGAAAAATCAAAAAGTATACCTAACAAAAACCTTTTTAATTTAAGTCATATATTGTTTTGAATGTGTTAGTATACACTTAGATATTACATGTAGAAACAATAATGTTAGAAATATATGCATAAACTAAAGTTAGTATCGCTAAGTATTAAATAAAAAGTGGTTTCAAATGTAAGCATCTTTGTACATTGGTTTGCATAGGAATTAATTAAAATGCAAAGAAAACTTCTAAAAAATTAAAGGTATCAAAACCAAAATAAAATTGACCTTATTTTTTATTATTATGTTATTTTAAATGTTTTTGCGCACACTAAATTATAACATTTAGTAATAAAACACATCTGTAATAGAAACTTAGATAAAAAAACGTCTAAAAAAAACAAAACTGTAAAGAAATGACATTTTAATTAGTTATTGTACACTACTTTTGTACAAAACGGAAAACATTTAGTTTATTTACAAAATAGTTATCATATAACTATCTTACTAATTTAAAGAACTTTTTGTTCTCGTTTTTTAGAAAATAATTTGCTGTTGTAAGAAGAAAGTTATTATGAAATTAAGAAA
The DNA here is from genome assembly GCF_965202585.1 of Thalia democratica. NCBI lineage: Eukaryota > Metazoa > Chordata > Thaliacea > Salpida > Salpidae > Thalia > Thalia democratica. Next base: position 18,594,355 of record NC_139173.1, on the reverse strand, counting down.
TAAAACTAGTGGAATGCTAACCTTTCTTTTTTAAATTTTTAAACTTAATAAGTAAAGCCTTTTAATTGTTTTAAAATGTTATACAGGGACTTAAAACTAATTTAATCAAACAAATTTAATTCAAAACATAATTTTGCTTAGCGGGCCACATTTACATGCTCGCAGGCCGCAAAATTTTCTTTGGCGGGCCACATTCCATTCAAAAAAGTAACGTGCTTGTGGGCCGAAGATTTACCCTTTGCAGGACGCATTTGGCCCGCGGGCCGCAGTTTGCCGACCCCTGAAGTAGATTAAGATTTAGAAAAATAAAACCTATAGTGCTAGACTAAGTCTCGTTAAATTTTAAAGCGTTTTTAAAATTGATAGTTCGACCTTTTTTATATTTTTTATTTTAGAAAAGGTTTCCTTACTTTATATACCTTAATGTACAATGTATATTTTGCTTCAACATTCATTGTTATTTTATATAGTTTTATTTTTACCTTCATGAAAAAATGTCAATTTTTAACCTATATTTTTTTTGAAGACATTCTTTTTTTTTAATTAGGTTTTAAGTATAGTTGCTTAATATTGAAAGGAACTTAAACTAGACAAGAAAAAACAAATTTAAACTTAAACCTGATGTTTAAAGAATTTTTTTTAAGTTTTGTAATAAAAAAATTCCCAACAAGTACTTAAAATTACTACAAAGTCATAGGAGTTGTTAGTAAAATAGCTTAAAACAGTATAGTTTGTTGAACGACAAGAAAGCGCTCAAAATATTATGTTCTTGGATCTGGTGCACGAAAACACCTTTCGGTTATAGAGTCACACACCACTTGAATACCTTTTACCGTCTTCTTCCAGGACTTGTCCAGGAAATAAGTGGAAACACTTAAACTTTTTACTTAACGAAGAGACTAGGGTGCACTATATGTTCTTTCTTAGAGATCAAATATGAATTCAGCTAGAAAAAAGCTTCCTTCACCTTTCTAAGATATTTTCAAGCTTTGTTTTATATATTGCGTAAAGTTTCATCAATGTTTTTTTTAGTTAAAAATATCAAACTGTTTTTTGTAGAACAGATTCTAAAACAGTAGACTGTAGTTTTATTTTTGTAAAACACAACTAAAACTGAAGTTATTAATGGAGAAAATTTATAACATATATTGTTAAAACTTGGAGAGTAAATAACGTAAAAAGGTTAAAAACTAAGGTTTTTACTGTTGTTAATACAAAAAATAGAACTATTCAAAAAAATATGGAGTTGTCATGAACTACACAAATGCATCTACGTATTATTAGTATTTGTTACATTACGAATATATTTATATTAGTAATGCATGTTATGAAAAGAACTGCTGACTTGTTGACCAAAAGACAGCTAATAACTGTTAGAATTTCGTTTTAATTGAAAGAAGTTAACTTCCAATATTTTAAGATTTTAGTTTCAAATAATATAAAGTTAAAAAAAGAGATCATTAGTTAATAATAAAACTTTATTTAAATGGAAAATATAGCAAGTAAAGATAAGCTCATTTTCACAAATATACTTATTATAAAGTATTATACTTTCTAAGCTCTTACATTCTTAGTTTAGTGATTATGTTTTTATTATTTGTCAAGGGTGTATTAAGTCTAGAAAAAAATTATAAAAACTACTATTGACCAATATTAAAAACCTACTAATAAACAATATTAAAAAAATTTAACTACAAGTACATTACCGAATTTAAAAATTAAATTTTTGACGTATAGTAAGCTTTGTTTAAAATTTCTCATACAAACGCACTGTAGAAAAATTCTTCAAGTCCAATTTTTTTGAGCATTTTTAAAATTAAAAAAAAAAAAATTTCTCCATGGTGTTAAAATTAGTGACTTCAAGTTTTCAAGTAATTCTCGAGACGACTTTAAATTACTGTTGTACAGTATTCCATGAAGTTTTAAAAACAATAAAGAAAATCCTATGTTTCTTGAGTATGAGCTACATTTACTATTTAATGACGAGTAGTTATGACGGCTATTTTCAGCATAGCGGAAATATTTATTTGCCATCATTCAACAAACAATTGTTGTATCAGTCAAATCTAACTTGCTTAAGTACATTAGCATTTAAGCGTTTGCTTGTACAATGGACGAAACCAGGTCGCAGAATGTCATATGGACAGTATGTGATGGTTGTGAAGTGCAATTTAATGCTTACTACTTAGTTTTCAAATTTTATAGAATAAATTTTTCTAGTTTCTATAGAGTAAGCTAAATCATGATTGTTTAAAACTGTAGGAAACGACGTATTTTCAACAAAGAAGTTAACATTTTCTATTTTAGTTTACGCATTCTAAAAACAATGAGAATAATCTCAAATTTTGACTTTTATATGTCAAAAAACACTTGAATATTTTTAATGAAAAATAGCAATTGATATTTTTGTTAAATGTCTACATAATTGAAAAAAAAAATTTCCTATGACTTTTATGGACTTTTGATACTGAAAAATTCTGATTAAGACTGTACTTTCAGTAAAAACTAAATAAAACGAAATTATATAATAACAAAACACTTATCATTTTTTAAATTATACCTAAATTATTCCTGTTTGTATATCAAAAATATGAATAAAAATTAATTGTCTATTACATATATCAGACAAAATGTAATTCTAGTATAAAGACAAGCAGCAAAAACCTTATTTAGCAATATTAACCTAAAACTTCAGATTGTTAGTGCAAAGAATATAAGTCTGTTAACGACAAATAGTTAGCCTTTTATTGCACGTTAAAAACCTTTTATTAGCAATTCTTAATGTAAAATTAACAAAAATTGGCACTCCACAAAGTAGTTGATTTAAGACTACAATGATAAATATCTAATAGCTAAAGATATTTTTGTTAGGTGAGATGTAATAATTAAGTTATATTTAGCTAAAAACATTCAAGAGCATTATAAAGTGTTCTTTAATATAATTATCGTTTTTATTGTCTGTTAAAACTTTGCACAAAAACAGTTTTATTTTAGCGTTATTAGTATCGTACATAAGGCAATATCGTACGAACTATTTGTGCAAACACATAATAAATATGATTATAAAGTTATCAAGGCGAGGCTATATTTTTTATCATTAAAACTGAATTATTAATTTAGTTGTTACATTACTTTATTAGTATTTTCTGTATACTTCACACTTTAAGATTTTAAACTTACCAACAAAGTTTTTGAAAAACTAATAAAAAAAAAAAGTTTTATATCTTTAAGATTCTGTGCAAACTTAAACAACTTATACTCATGAATGACTATTTGCTTTTTATATTATTCAGATTAGTATTATTTTGATTTTCTAAATATGAAGTAGAAAGTATTACAAGTTAGCAAAAATAAAACTAGAACAAATTATAGTTAGCTAAGATCAAATTAGAAAAGTAAACTTTTAGAATGGTCAACTTATAAACGTAATTGTTAAAATTGATCATAATATTTTAATAAAGACTTCGACCATATAGTTTTTTAAATATTTATCCTAGGAAATTGTATTCCAGTACACAATTTGCGTTTCAACTTCAGTTGGAATTTGTGTTTTGGTAATTGTCTTACAGTTTCAAATTATTAATAATTAACTTCATAACTATCTATACAATTACTTTGTATGTTTAAGTCGTTAGGGGTATAAGAGCTCGAAATTGTTTTACTTGTATATCAATCAGTAGCCTGCATAACTTTTAAAAGTTTTTTATGAGCACAAACATACACTTAGAAATATTTCGATCTCAGATTTAGTAAACGATTTAAACACACAAAGTAATTGTGTTGAAAGTTATAAAGTTAATTATTATATTTTAAAACTTTCAGATAGTTACCTTTATACAAACTTCCAATTGAAGCATCCATTCTATATTTGAAAAACATATTCGAGTATAAATGCTGAGAAAATAATCTGCTTGAAGTCGCTACTAAAAGTCATTTATATTGAAAGGGTTTTTTTTACTAAACAAGAAGTAACAAATTTAACCTGAAATGTCTGGTTTAAGTAGGTAAAGTTAAGTTCAGAGTTAAATATACCTATAAAGTTGTAGATTTTTAAGCGTACACCTTTTTAATTTAAATAAATAATTTTAGAATTATTTATCAAGGCCGTAAGACAGTCTAAAAATATTTTAATGAGTATTAAAGCTGGACTTTGTTTGAAAGCTTTAAGTAATAACTGTATGTATACTATCGAAAACAAAAGTTTAACTTTTAAGGTAAAGTCAATTTTGTGATACAAAGGCTTTGAAGAAAATGTTTATGTTCTTTTTTTGAATTCACTTAAAATTATCTTCTCCTAAAGTGTTAAAGCTAGTGACTTAAAATTTTTAGGTAATTCTTGAGACGACATTAATTACTTTTGCATGGAGTTGTAAAATACATCACAAATTCAAGCCTACTTTTTAATGATTATTAGCTATATTTACTGATTGAAAACAAGTAATTTTTCCGGCAATCTTCAGCAAAGCAAACATAGTATTTAGCCATTAGTCTGATACTTGTCGTATCAGTTAAACCAAACGTTGTTAATTACATTAGCAGTCGAGCGTTCGTTTGTGGGTACAGTGGACAAAACCAGGTCACAGAATGCCATATGGGCTGTTAATGATGGTCGTGCGGTGCAATCTAGTGCTTACTAATGCTGCAAACTTTTAATTTTGTAGTGTTATTTTTACTAGTTTATGAAGAGTAGTCTGAAAATAAAGTCGCTGAAAAGCTGTAAGAACATCATTAAAAAAATACTCTTCAACTTTGACCCTTTATTCCAAAAGATACTTTGAATATTTTTAATAGGAAAAATTAGAGCTGATACATTTGTTAAGTTTTACATAAATGAAAGAAAAATAAAGTTTCCTTCAATGCTTTTAAAATACTTTCAATACAGAATACTTCTAATTTAGATTGTCTTTTAAAAAGAAAAATTAATACGTATTTTTATTATAAAAATCAGCTATCGATTTTTAAATAAAATATTACTAGTTATAGTGTAATTATATAAATAAGAACTGGTTTTCATTACTTATACAAAATAAAACGAGTTTTTATATAAAAAACAGTAAGAACTCTTGGAAACTTATTTAGAATTATTAACCTAAGACTTCAAACTTTTAGAGCAAAGATTAGAATATCAGCCAGTTAATGAAAACTAGTTAGAATTTGATTGCACGTTTAAAATCTTTAATTAGCAATTTTTATGTAGAATTAACTACAATAGGCACTCAAAAAATAGTTGTTTACAGACTACATGGTTTAAATATCTACCAGTTAAAGGTATTCTTTTAGGTGTTGATGTAATAATTTTGTTATTTTTCGCTACAAACGTTCAAGAACTTAAATGTTTCTTAACATTTTTTTAAATTTTCATTGTCTGATACAACTGTGCCTAATTTTTTTTTATGTTACTACTATTGTATATAAGGCAATATCGTACAAACCAGCTGTTCAAAAAATAAATTATGAGTATGAAACTATTAAGATGCGGCTTATACTTTTATTCATAAAAACTGAATTATAGATCATTCTTTAGTTTCAGAGCTACTCTCCTTTTCTTCTTCTTCTTCTTGAACTTTATCATAAAACGGATTTCGAATGATGGTAGCAATTTCTGCTGCTAGATTTTTCAATTCCTCGTTGTCTTTGTCCACGTAAAAATCATCGTAAAAATCTTCGGAAAGTTGTGTGTTCTGCAAGTTGGTCAGAATTGCGATGCTGACTTTTGGCTCGTGTTTCATGTCAGTTGTAATTCCGTGCAAGTACAAAATACATCGGCAACCAATTGAGTTGCTGTTGTAATATACTGTAGGCATGCCATCTATTTCCTGTAGCATTTAGTTAATATGTTATTTTATTAGTATGATTAATGTTTTCATGAACTTTAGTTACTGAGTTTATAAACTACCAAAATATTTTTTCGTACACCAGGTCCTAGGACCAAGTTTTTTTTTTTTGTTCAATAAAAAAAAACTCTAAGCACTATTCTATCACTTCAAACACACGTTTAAACTACTGTATTTTACGCTTAACATAAAATCAGTATGCGTGGTTTTTTTTTGTACTTTTAAAACTAATGTTTAGTATTGGTTGATTTTAAATTGTATAGTTATAATGCGACATATATTTTTTATAAAGTCTGTACTTATTTTAATGGTTGAATTTTAAACTATTTTGCTTAACTAGTTTTAAAATCAAACATAAATTTTGTTTTACATAAAAAGACCCCCTTTAGGAAACCTTTAAGTTGTTGTCGGAGTTGATGATGCATTTTAATTTTAAAAAAAAGTTTAACTACTTTGATGGAAAAACGATAACATTTAAGCTATAAACCTGCATGACATGTATGAAATGTTTTTGCTTTCTATTATAATGTATTTATAAATTTTTAATATATTTTATTACGATCAAGTTAGTGTTTTCTCAAAAGTTTACAAAATGTTGTAATTTTTAAATAGTAAAGCATTTATTGAAAAAATATTTTAAATTAAAAGAAAATATTTTGGCACACCAAAGATTTTATTCTTGTAAATTTACAAAACTTTGTAAACTTTAAGAAAACATGTCTAATGAATTAAAATGAAAGAGTATTATGTATGGGTAAATATTTAAAGATAAATAGAAGTATATATTTAATAATCAAACGAAGTTCCTTCTTGAAGTGGTGAACTTAACAGTATAGTGAAAATAAATTATTGTATACAAGATAAAACCTTTTTTAATTTTCGTTATCTGTGTAAAAAAGTATAAATGCCTCACTTTTTGAAAGGTTCCTGCTTCAAAATCCAACCCCATATATGTTAAAACAATGTTTTTTGAAATATGATAAAGAATTAAATTGAAAAATTAAAAAAAACTGTAGATATATCTAAAAACCAAAGAGAGATATTCATTATCAAAATTAGGCAATTTTTCAAAAATACAAAAAAAAGTTGTCGCAAAAACTTGATTATCGGTAAAAAAAACTCTTATTTAGCATTATAGCTTATGAGCAAATAAGACAGCTTGAATCAAGTACGGAGGTAAAAAAATGAAATTAAAACAAAAAATACATAATTATAACATACTAACCAACGTAGTGCCGAGTATACACCTCATGTACTCAACTCCGTCGACTATTTCAACTTCGATCGGGTGCACCAGTTTGTTCACCTGCACAATGTGTGTATTGTTCATAATGCAATTAACTATATGATAAAAAAAATGTTTCTTACCACTTGATGACTCGGTGATGGATAAATGTTTTTCCCCTGTAATATTTAATTGTCAACAAACGGTAGCTAATTTTAAATATACTAAAATATTTTCAAAAAAAAAAAATTGTAGTTGAATTTTATTTGAAAGGAAATTCAACTTTGTATTTCATAACTGAAATAAACACTTAGTTATTAAAACCAATAAATAATTTCGAAATACCGAATTTATTTCACTACAACAATAATAAATACTTTGTTATACTGACAAAAGAATTCATCAAAATTCTCTGGCCGAGACTGCACATATCATAGGATGTAGACAGGATACCATGAACTCCCAGAAGTCTACTTGGGTCGATGTATGGTGATCTATTCACAACACCTTCCTTGTCTGATGTGTAATGTCTGTTGAAAAATTAAATTCATTAAATTTTACAGAGCAGATTTTACCTCGTAAACAAACTTAGCGTTTAAAACTTTTTTTTTAATTTACGACAAAACGATAAACTTATAAAAAGATAAATGACCATAATGTTTATTTAAAGTTATAAATTTTAGCATTACTAAAGTTATGATAAACATCTAAACAAAAAAAAGCATCTATAAAGTTGTGATGTAAAACGCTAACTCTATCAAAAAAAGTTACCAACATTTACTTACACAAAAAGTTTTGTAAGTTTATAAGAATTTTATAAAAGTGAAGTCACAGCTTATCTTAGGTTATGCAAGTTATTAAACAGTGTTTCTAAAACGTGCATCTGTAAAATGTTGAAAGCAATATGTCTAGGAACAGAAAAGTTGTAAAGAAAATTGAGTAGGGTTGTTTTAATCTAACTTTGTTTAACTGTTTTTATAAAACACTTCATTCATAGTAATATATACAACATTGTATATCAACTGCAATTTTGATGAAATAACCCTATATGATCGTAAATATCTAAGAGTGGAGATGGTTTGGTTCCCATGGTAAACTGTGGTTTTATGATCAATGTTTGCAATTATGGGTTAAAATAACGGCTACAATATGTTAACTTTGTGAGATGCTTTATTTATTTTAATTGTTTTTTTAACTGCTTATTTTTGTAAAAATCTCAAAACAGTTAAAGTCAAAGCATGGTGGGTGTATAACAATCTCGTTAAAAAAAACTAAAAGACTTAATTCCAAAAAAGTTTTAGTATATATACTTAATAAAGAAAACATTTGTATAAACTTGGTTTAAAGTAAAACAAATATAAATTATTTTTTCCGGTATTAGAAAAGTATGAGTGATAATGTAAACATAATGGTAGTAACATAATAGCTTTAACGTCTTTATATTGTAGCTAAGATAAAAAAGTTAATAATGTTTGCAAGCGTTTGCAATTTAATTTTTAGTGTAAAAATTTATTAACTAATTTTAGTTTAGCTTCAATAAAATTTAAATAAGTTTAAACAAAACACTTTAAAGGGTTAAATAAAACTGCAACATTTTTGTTAAAAGAGTGAGGTATATATGCTTTTACACCGGTCAATAAAAATCTAGTTATTTTTTAGTATAAAAATGTGAAAAAAAATATTTTAAGTTGTATTAAAATTTAAGTTAAATATGTGGTTGAAACAGATTGAACAAAAGAATAAACTTAAGTTGAAGATTCATTCATTTATTGAAAAATTTATACAGAACTGAGCTTCACCGCGAGTTTGAGTTTGTTTAAATTAAACACACTTTGAGTTTGTTTAAGCTAAACACAGACTAAGTTTGTTTAAGTTAGATATACTTACGAAATCTATTCAATCAAGGTTATTTATCAATTTGTTTATTATGCTGTAATATATTAATAAAAAAATTTATAAAAAAGTTTTAATTTAAAAACTAATCAATAGGGTTAAATAATATGTAAGCTTTTTGACAAAAAAAATTGTGTATAAGTCTTAAATTAAGACCTAATAATTTAATAGTTTGAAAACTTTTGTGTTTTAAAGTTTAATAATATAACAATTTTGTCCAAGTTTTAAAATTTAAGCAAATTAATTCGGAAAGATAAATATTAAAACTGCTCAAAAGTTCAGAATTTCTGACTAATTTGAATTGGCGGAAAGTTTTTCAAACTATTTTTTTAAACAATTACTGAAAAAACAAACAATCAAAAAGCATACAAATAGAAAAAATAATCCAACCACTTGATTCAAGTTATAACTAAATGTTTTGTGAGTAAAAATATATCATGCTTATTAAAATATTAAACTGCCTTACTTTGAACGAAAGGAAATTATTTCACTACTTTCATCAATGCATGTTGATAGGAGGCCATAACTCTGAAACAACTCATTGAAAGCATCGGCAACTTTTAACTTTTTCGCCAGCGCTTGACTAACTACAATGGCTAGAAACAAATAATTTAGCCTGGAAAACTTGTAATTGTTCCATCTTTTCAGGGACTTATCTTCAAGGGTTTCAGTATTTTGCGCTCCTGGAATTATTAAAGATTTTAGTTTTCAAAAAAATAATAATTATGTCAGGCTTCTATACAAGTAATTTAATAAGTTAAATATTTAATGTAAGCTGATTATGAACAAACTAAGAAACTATCAACGACATAGTGTACTTGATTTTAATGTTTATGAGAAAAAATATAAGGAATTGCTTAAGTAATGTTATCTATTCAAATTCGTTACTTTATGTTGAATAATTTTTACACGAATAAGGAGCTAAAAAATACATAATGTCATAGTAAACCAATTTGTTATAATGAAAATATTTTAAAGTTAAAATCTCGAGTGAAAAAAAACATACTTTATATAATTTTACATTTCATTATATGTCGAAGGTCAGAAAAAGTGTGTTGAAGTCTATAAGAAAATTTGTTTATACCATATTAGCTTTAAAAAAGAGTTTAAAAACTTCAAAACAAGTGGATGATATATATTATAAAATAAAGCAGAACTATTATAGCTTTTATAAAAAAATTGTTAATGATTTACAAAACATCTCTTATTTTTCTATAAAAACAGAGAGCAATTACATTTCATAATAAATTTACTTTTTGTAATCGTACTTGACATCTAAAATTGTAAAACAGTATAACTTATACTAAGTTTCTTTTCAAAAACATAATTTAGTTAAAGTAGCTGCATCCTATTGTAAAAGCTATATGTTTCTCTATATTAACTTAATAACACCTTATACGGAGTTTTAAAACTAATTTAACGAGCAAAATTTACATAAAAAAATATTACAAATAAGTGTTATTCAAAAAATTATTTATGTAAGGTTACTTTTTTTAATAAGGAATTAGTACTAAAATTGTTCAACAAATTCATGAAAGTAGTTTATATCAACAAATATATATATACATTAACATGATACCAGGGGCGTGTTTTGACTGGTTTCCTGTGAACCCCATGAAAAAAAGAGAAGAAAAAAGAAAAAAAGATTCTTATAATATCTTTAAAAACGTTGTTTATTGACTTTGTTTTGCTTATTTGATAAACTTTGAATAATGAATGCTGAATTTATAACACTGAAAGATAAAAAAAATTCCTTAACAAAAAATGCTCCTTTTTGCCCAGCTGAAATAGATTTTAAATAAAATTTTAATTGTGACGTCATAATAGGTGAAAGTTTTAAAGTAGCACTTTTATTCTAGGAAACTTTTTACTAAGATGCTTTTAGTTTCCACTACAACTTGTTATTTAGTATAAACAACTTTTTATACAGTATTGTTTTTGAACTAGTAAGTACAATTTTACTTAAAAAATGTCCAATATAATTACTAAAGTTTTTTTTTACCAAGTTATTGTGTATAATAATGTTTTGTGAAGCTTTTTAAACTTATATTTTTTGTTTATGTGTCAACCAACTGGGTTTAAACCTTGAAAAGTTCAGTTTAGAGAGTTTTCAGATTATCTTTAGACCACTACACCATGTTGTGTGGCAATTTATTTTTTTATCATTTAATGGTATTTTAATATTTTTTTATTTAAGTTGTTTTGTTTTCGTATATCTGTTGGCCACAAAGTTGGTTCCTGATTTATTGAAATTTTTAACTCAGAGAGATTACAAAATCATTTTTAGAATTCCTGCACCATCAGGCAAACATTTTAATTCTAATTTAGAGATATTTTAATTTTGTTGTAAAAGTCTAAGCATTTTTGGTAATTACCTAGGATGATGTTGCACCAATATCAAGCTGAAATTAAATTGTGTTTAATATCTTTTTGAACCTTAATTTGCATCTTAATTATGATATTTTAAGCCTTATATGATTGATCTAAAACTATTCTTCGTTTTAAACAAGCTATGTAAAAACATAGTTAGAATTAAATTCATTTTTTATAAACAAAAATAGTTAACTGATTTTATTTTACAGTGTAGGAATGCATATAAGTTATTGCATCATTTGCTTTATTTAAAAAATAAAATAAATTAAATATATAAGTTTTATTGGTTTATGACAAGTAAGTTTTATTTATGTATTTATAAAATATATTTTTTAAGCATATAATTATGGTAAAAAATAACATTTAATTTAATATAATTTCAGCTTGATATTGGTGCGACATCATCCTAGGTAATTACCATTTATCTTTAGTTAAATTTAAATTTTTATAGATTAAAGTACTTGAAAAAATGTTTTTTTTTATAAATATAATTTTTTCCGGCTCTTTTAGTTTTAATTTATCTAAATTTAGTACAGTGTCTCGTTACACAGATGTTAAAGGGGGGTAATATGGATTATTAAAGTAGATTAGTACAACAATCAAAACAACACTTATATTTTATTTACATAAACTAAACAACACAAAGATACAATTACATCACTCTATACGAGAACTAAAGTTAAACACACAATAAAACATTAGTTCTTAAATCTAACGTGCTTAAAATGCATCTTAACTTAAAGCACACTTGCCGAATGCTCTGCCGAAACTGCTACTGCTAGTAAATGCAAGTCAAAATCCGTTTTATAAGCACTAAAACAAACGTAACTCCTAACAATAAAAAATGTTTGTTTTTTCAAAACTGGAAGCACGTCACGAAGTCTGCGTAAAACAGTTTACAACATCCGCTTTTAAATAAATTTGGAAAAGCTTGTTTTGAGAATAATTAAAAATGCTTTGGAAAAACTTTTATTGTTACAAAAAATTACATATTTATTCACGAGCTTTAAAATATTAAAATGAAATGTTAGTTTCATTACAACAGTATAATAAATAAAAATATGTAGTATTATTTCATTACTACTTATATGTTTTTTTTTTAATTTCTAAGCAGAAAAAATTATTTTTAACACACAGAGTTTTTTGGCTAAATATTGCGTACTTAACTGGTAGTGCATACCTAAGAAATGCGTACTTAAGTGGGAAATTAAGAACAAAAAAAGTTGTGAACCCCCTTTGAAAAAAGTCTAGACACGCCCTTGCATGATACACTACTTAAATATTAATTGTTAGTTGTAATAACTTAAAAAATAAAGTTGAAAACAGCTACAAAAGGTATAAAAACCATAATATTTTCAACACTAATTGCTTTATACCAGGTTATTAGGTACTAAATAAAAACTTTTAAACTTTAATATCTTTACTTTAAGCAGAGCTGAGTACTGGCCCCAACACTCTTTAGAATTATCTTTGATATTTCTCAAACATGCTTTTACGACAGTATAAGAAGGTACCTGCTTAAACGAACTAAAAACAAATTGTTCATTACCTATCATCTAAATTAGGGGTGGGCAACGTACGGCCCGCGGGCCGGATCCAGCCCGCAGAGTGGAAATGACCGGCCCGCGAGCGAAGTGACAGGCCCGCAAAGGGTCAATATTATAAAACTTTGTATCATATTTTTAGAAAACAAAACTGTAAGAATTTGACTTAAAAAAAAATTCTAAAAAATGACTTTATAATTTAATGTGTACCAATAGATACACCATTTTGTCCTAATATTTTGTGTTGTTCTAACTTAGTTTGAATATCTTTTTGTCACATTACCTCAAGCAAAGTATTTTTTAAGTACGATATTTTATATACGTAGTACGTACTTTTGACAATTACAATGTCTATTATATTTATAGTTATTATTTGAACATGTGACATGTCTCAATCTACATCTTAAGCTGTTAGACTTGAAAAAGTTTTGTGAATTTAAAGAATCAAAAAAGTGATCAACTGCATCTATAAAATTAGATTCTTGCCGGATCCAAAACTTTTATTTAAACTAGAATCTGACCGAATCCGGATCTCGATTTAAAATTAGTATCTAGTCGGGTTCGGATCTAAAAAGTCATCATTCGGTTAGATCCGGATACCGGATCCGGTAAATAGCTAATTCGAGATGCTCCGGCCCGCAAATGAAAAATTTTTTCTGGATCCGGCCCGTTGTGTAAAAAACGTTGCCCAACCCTAATCTAAATCAAAGAGACAAATAAAAAAAATGTAACAAAAGCCTTCTTTGCGTGTTCAACCAATTCTTCAGTAGCGGCATTAACTACTATTTAAAAATTTCTGACGAAGTTACACACTTAGAATCCAAAATAAGTAACAAGCTGTATCCAAACTAAAAGGTAGACAGAAAAAATGGCATGACATCACTTTAGCTCTCCTTGGAACACATGTATGAAAAAACCTCAACTCAGTATTAAAACCAAGTTGTTATAAATAGCGCTTGTGTTCTTACTTCTTTTCTATACATAAAAATCCTACACAACATATGCTGCTATTGAGAAAGGATTAAATATCTTCACTATGCGCTTAAACATAAATCTGAATGGGATGTATCAAATTAGCCGTATACCAACCACATTTGTGCTTTCTAAATATGATTAACTATGTTTACGTTGCTTTGTCAACAAGGACTGCACTGTTTTAGACATTTCCGTCGTATGTAAGAAAGAAGTCCACATACTAAGATATGTTGTATGGAGATCTTATTGCTGAAAATCTTTATATCAAGCGTGCCTAACTACCTTACCAGAATGTGTGAAAGCAAAACACTAAGGTGATTAACTTTAAAACTAGACAAATGAATTAAATTTTCATGTAACGATGTAAATTGAAAAGTTATGTTCAAGACGTTATAAAAGTTTGCGAATAAGGTCTATAACCACTGCCTGTGATAATAAATGTAGACTTGAGAAAAAATAAAAACTGCCAACCAGCTAACAAATTATAAATCATAACAACATTGTGACAAATGGTTTCAACAAATAAATATTCAGGATTAAATGAGGCCTACTGCAGCTTTTAAAAAAATACTTATTAGATATTAATAACAAATAATAATTACTAAAGTTAGAAACTTTCTAACTAAGCCTCAAACTTTAATTAGATTAAAAAGTCATTTGACTGCATTAAATAAAACTTAAAAAGTAACACTAACATAACTAGTATATTTTTGTCAAACTTGTTCTAATCTATTACCAATTTCAGTATATACCCTAACAACTTACCACACAATAAATAATAGACCAATTGTTGAAGTGGTACATCATTATGATCGTCGAAATCGTTTACATCAGATTCCAAAAGATCAGAAATTCCACTTTTATGTGTAAGCAGCTGTTGCAAAGATGTCCTCTGTGTGTGAAAAAACATAAAAAAATTATAGTTTAGTTTTACAAAGCAATTTGTTTACACCAATTGTATCTAATTCAGTTTTCCTAAACATTTTAATCAATGACAATGGCGACCTCAAGCAAAATTATTATTAAGGTTAAAGATTTTTCACTTTCAATGTTTATTTTACGCCTTTTAACTACAATTTATCAGTTGAATTTATAGCAAATGTATAAATAGTTTTGATCTACTTAGAGTTCAATTTGCATTTTTTATTTTAATTAAAAATCACCCGGTAGGCTTTTAAGCTTAACAATACTGTATAATACATCTGAAAACTGACACACAAATTACTTCATAGACGTGTCTCTAACAAAATATTACTATCATGACATAACTAAAAATGCTAATAATAACAACTATAATTAAAAAATGGTCTACAATAATTTTTAAATAATTAATAAAACGAAAAGAACTTATAAATAGTCATTTCGGCACACTACAAAGAAACTTATCAGGATATAAACTATAACAAAATATCAATTACGACTAAAACTGATTTACAAAAAAAATACTAAAACAGAATTACTATTAATTAAAAAAAAATTATATAACAAAACACATTTAATTTTTTCTTAAATTTATTTGAGTACTTTCGTAGTAAGTCTTATCAAAAATTTTATCTTACTAAATTAAACTGAACTGAAATTGAAATAAAATTATACTGTGTAAGCAGAAAAAGTTCGTATACCAAACTAGACTTTATAAATTCTTATATTAAGTAATTTTAAGTAATTAGTTTCTTGTATAAAAAATTTAAAGTGTAATTTTATTTTAATTTTTATCGCTGGTTTATTTTAGTTTGATTTTAATCAAACGAGTTTTATTAGTACAGCAAAGTTCTACTGTATAAGCATTTAGTTAGTTTTTACACTCAATTATTACGCCATTTTATATTTTAAAACTTTAAACTACAGTGTAATTTTATTTCAATTTCAATTCAGTTTAATTTAGTAAGATAGAATTTTCGATAAGACTTACTACGAAAGTATTCAAATAAATTTAAGAAAAAATGAAATGTGCTTTGTTATAGTTTTTAAATAAGTTATGCACCGGAGAAAAGTTTTAAAAATATTTTTAAAGCAGCTTTTACAGTGATTATAATCTAATAGTGTAAAATTGTATTATTAACAAGTAGTTGTAACAAATAAGTTACGAAACAATACTAATGTTAAGAAACATTTTTTAATTTAGTATATATGTAATTCAAAAAATTAACTTGAACAAATAACTCAAAAAATAAATTTTAAAGGAGAAACTTGTACATAATAAACTTTTTATAATGACTACGTGAAAAGTAAACTGTTTATAAACCACTAATTTTGTTAAATAACAGATCTTTAGGTTACTATGTGTTTCCAAAAATTTATCTTGTTCTAAGCGCAAAACATAATTTCTAAAGTATTTAAATTAGACAAACAGGTAAAATATACCCTTTTAAATTTACATTAACTTTTCATGATATTGATTATAACAAAGTTTAAACAACATAGCTTTTAGTTATTTAGCTTTAGAATTTAGTCTACTACACTGTAAATTAAAAAAGTATCGCTAACGGGGAGTTCTACTTATACACTGTTAGGGACCTGGTTTATGACGCAACGTGCGATTTAACTTGTATAATAGATGTCTCCAAGATAACGAGTAAGCTATAATTGATTTAGATAAACTGATATGACTTACTTACTATTTACTAAAGGTTTAATAAATAAGTTACTTATACTAATGTTAAACGTAATTCCAGTATGTGATAATGAATGTACTTACAATGAAATTGCGAAACGAAAAGATGATATAATACTGTAAAACATAAAACTAATAAATCAAATTATCAATTCTTTTAAAAGACTAAAATACATGAATCAAAGGAGCTGAAAACTAAGTGTTCGTTTAAACAAAACTCATAAAGTGATCTAAAAGCGAACTAAATTCGATAAAAAAGATTGAAACCATTCTTAACTAAGTGCAGCGAAAAGCCGCAATGACTTAAAGTTAGCTGCACGCAGCCAAAACTAAGCCAGTTTTAAGCGTAACTTTAATTTAAATACAAGATAGCTCGCTCGAAAAGGCGAAAATGCCAATAGCATTACAAAAGCAAGATTCCGAATAAAATTATACTCATAAAATATATTTAGGTTATAGAACACACAAAAATTGCAATCATAAAATACTAAGACTTGGTATACCAATTATACTGCTACACCTTTATATTCAACTTGTGTTTAAAAAAAAATAGAAATATCTTCTAGATTTTCTGAATAGTGAAACTTAAAACTTAAAAAAATATAACTAACGGCAACATAGTTATTCCAAAAACTTTTTCCAATATTTCTCAAGTTGTCATCAAGGTCGATAAAATTATTTTGAGCCAGCTGTAGTACAAACATAGCTGTTATTGGCATAGAAATTGTACCTATTCTAATTTTTGTCTCCATGTGCATTGGAAGGTCGTTTTCTTTATCACTGACACCATAATCTAAAAAAACACTTTTTTTAATCTTAAACACAATTTTTTAACTGTATTGTGTCAAAATAGAAACTATATAAACAACTAGCTTTAAGTAAGGAACTGTTAGGGTATTTTTAAACGCAAGAACTATTATAATACCTATTTTTGTAAATAACAAATAAACAATATTTTATGTAGTTTTACTAGACTAACTTAAAGTCATAGGAAGTCCATCGTTAATAGCAACAGAGCAAGATAGACCGGGAGTGTTGGTTTTCTTTATATACCCATCAATGAGCTCTTCAACTCTTTCAAAAATTCCTTGCATCACATGTTTGTACTGAAAAAAAAAAAAGTATTCCATAACACTATTACCAAATAAAGTAATTTAAACAGTTAAGTATTAAGTTAAAGTCTAAACCAGGGTTTCCCAAAGTGGGCCAAGTGCCCCCTTGGGGGCCATGATAGATATTCAGGGGGCCACGAGCAGCAAAGGGGTAAGAGTGGGGGCCATGAGCAGTAAAGGAGCCACAGGGGGCCATGAGATCATAATTTGAAACTCACACTAGATATTCTTGAGTTGCAGATGAAGAGCAAAAAAAAGGTCTTTGGTGTTTTTTTATCGTAGTTTATGAGTAATCTTGTTGAAGGGGGTCATGGCTTTTTCAATTTCTTTAAAAGAGGGCCATTTGCAAAAAAGTTTGGGAAACCCTGGTTTAAACGATCAAAGTAAGTTTAAATGGTAAAATTTAAAGAAAAGTTAAATTAAAAAATATATCTTTATTTTAGATAACTGTTAATTTGACTTATTTTTACTAAATAACTCTTAGACAACTTTCATAATAATTGTTTAATTTCCTTCTATGTTAAAAGTTGATAAATAGGCTGCTAAAAAAATTATTTGTATAATATTAAAAACTTAAGTAAAACCAACATTTTTATTTGTGAAACCTTTTGGGTAGTTAGGCAAACATTCTGGCACAACAACAGGCAAATGGAAAACTTTTTTAGGAGTTGCATCTATGTGAGTACAGTCTAGTTGAAATAAGCCAGCACTTCCAGCTAAAAAAGCTGAGCGAAAGTTTAAGTTTTTTATCAAGTACATTTACAGGTTATAAGCTTACAAAAACTATGTTTTGTTATTTCTAACTTATAAATGTACTTTGAAACAAAAACTATTTGGTTTTGTCCGTACTAAAAAATGTATAGCAAAAAGCTTGTTATTTGTTTTATTCTAGTTCATTTTTTGAAGCTGTTTTTTAATATATTATGTTTACTATTATTATGGTGTATAGTTTTAAAGTATAAATACCTAAACTCGAGAAGAAATTAAATACAAGAACAAAAATTGATTTGAAGATATTTTAGTTATATTAGTATGTTAGTCTATGAAGTTGACTATTAATAACAAAAAAATATTTTATTAAAAGTACAAACAAAACATTGATGAAAATAAGTGATTAAAAAGTCAAAACATGACATAAAACAACTAATCTATTTAATTAAACATAAAAAAATATAAAAATGCAAATTTGTTTCTCAAGTGTTTCTTTTAAACATCAAATTTTTGATTAAAATAAGTTTTAGCACAGTAATTTACAAAAAACGCTAATAGAAATAGTTTATTGCACATTTACTTATAGTATCATATTGAAACCAAAATTTTAAACTAGACAATTAAAAATGAGGTTATACTATTTTCTTACACTAACAAAAATTAATATTACAAAATGATACTTTATATTTTACTATAACAAAAAAATTGCACATGCAGAATGTTTTTCTTTAAAATATTTGTTTGCATTGAACAATTTTTTAAACATAACTTTTATCAATTTCATAAGAGGTTTAGATATATGTGTGAGTCATCTATTATACTTGATATAAATAACAGATGATACTACAGAGCTGATTATAAAAAGAATATATACAAAATAAAGGCAGTTGTTTTTAAATTTAAAAGTAAGCCAGTTACTTTAGTATTGTTTCGTTTGTCTTTTATTTTTTTTAAGTTTTCAAAGACAAGGTAATGTACAAATATAAAATGATAACTATAACTATTGTTTTAATAAACACAAAAAATTAAGAGTATATATTACTTTCAATGTTAAGAACTTAAAATTTTTTATATCATTCAGTGTTTTTCTTTATTAACAAATGACTGATTGAATACATTGCAAATGCTTTAAAATATTCCAAGTTTTTGCTTTAACTTATTTAAACTTTAAAACTGCATTTTTAAAAGTAAAAAATTAATACATTTTTCTTAGTTAGTATGTTCTTATATATTCTATTTTACTTTTGCAATATCTTCTGCACTATATTTTGCATCACCGCTTAGATTTAGATTTTTATTATATCTTGAACTAGTTGGCAAAACAAAAAAGTTTGGTGTATTTCTATTTACAACAGTTATAGGTTTTAACCATACACCATTTTCAGGACTGTAAACACTTTGGGGAGCTAAACATGCTTGTTGGTTGGGTAAGCATAAGAATGGTGGCAAAGTAATTCTAACTGTTTTTTCTTTTTTTATAAAAGTATTAAAGTTTCTAACAACATTTAACTTCTTATTTCTCCTTTCAACAAGAGTTTTTTCATTTGAAATAGCTCCCTTGATTAAAGCACATTTTTGCTCATGATTTTTTAGACTTCTACTTTCATAAAATTTCTTACTGCAAAAAAAACACTTAAGCTTTGGTTCTTGATGGTACTTCATGTGTCTTTTAAGATTATTTTTAGTATTAAAGTATCTTGGCTCAGTGCAAAGCTCACACTTATAAGGTTTAGACCCGTCACTATGAATAGCATCAACATGTCTTTTTAGTGTGGACAATTGGCTAAAAGACTTAAAGCAAATTTTACATTCAAATGGCTTTTCACCAGTGTGCACTCTGCTGTGAGATTTTAATCCATCTTTTTTAGAAAACTTTTTCAAACAGATTTTGCACTGATGGTACTTTTTAATACCAAGGTTATTCTTCTTTGATTCTTGGTAGCTTAATGAATTTGTAAAGGCGTTTTGTAAGTATTCGTTTGTTAATTTTAAAGGCTTTTTGTTCATATTTAAGTTTCTTTGTAAATAGCTGTTACTGCTCTAAAGATTTATTGAAATATAATTTGGTTTACTAAAAAGTGTTATATTATAAAACAGTTTTTGATAATAAATGTTGAACATTTTGTGCTCAGTTTGATATTTGTTTACAATATTTTTTAAATTAACTTTTTATAATAAACTGCTTGGATATCCTTTCTACAAAACCTTTTTTTACAAACTCAAAAATGGGACTTTATTAATTATGCTAGAAAGTTATAACAAAAATTTTATAATACAACCTAAAACCTTGTAAAGTAAATTTTTTTATATTTAAGGTTTATTTATTTATTTCATAATTACTAGTGATCTACCAGACCCTAGTATTCAAATTTGGATCCCGCTTGAGTCACTGAATATATTTTATTTGTTTTAGTTTTTTCTGCTAAAAGATAAAACACATTTTAACATTTTTTAAACTTATAGAGTTTGTGATTAAGAGCAAAAAAGTCTGAGGCGTATTTTGGGGTAGTTTTGAAAGTTACACTATATATTACAAAAAAAAAAAGAGAGATGAGAGATTTATAGGATCCGGCCAAATCTTGATTATAAAATAGATTTAGCCAGATCTTAATTTCAAAATAATATTTGGATCAATGTCCGGCCAGATCCTAATTTTAAAGTCAGATTTGGATCATGCCAGATAGTTTCAAAATTAGATTTAGATTGTCCTGCCAGATACTAAATTCAAAAAAAGATTCGAACCCTGATCAAAGTGGATACTATTTTTTTAGATTTGGTAGATAACTAAATTACAGTTCATAGCAGTGTCTAAACTATAAATATTATATCTGGTCTGTGTAACTTTTATAACTAAAATCAAAACTTGTGAAACACTTCTTAATTGAAACTAAAGTATTTATTTGATTCTATTTTTTCATATAAAACAATATAATTCTTCTAAAAACTATTTGAGGTTATATTACCAACAAACAACCGTTTTTATACTTTTGTAAATGTATATAGTTTATGTTATCAAAAATAGAAACTTAAAATAATTTTAAAATAATAAAATTAAGGACTTTCTAAAAATTTCAAGTGTAAAGACTCGAAAAAAATATAGTAAATTTGAATTTAAAAGTTATAAATATATCTTAAGAGAAATTAAATAAATTTAAATGAATAGCTTTTTCATACAACATTCCTTTTTAAATCAATTGAAATTTTTGTTTTAATAATGGATATCAAAAATTGATAAAATCATAATATTTCTATTTTACTTTATTGTGAGCTTGATAAAAACTTATGATTGTAATTTAATTTTTCATGTATAAACTAACTTCATTGATACAATGCATAAAGCCCTATTTTATCAGTAAAACAGAATATATAATTTATAGGAATGTTAAACTTGTTGTTATTTTACTCACATTGTACTAGTTTTGATTACATTTATTGTTTATGTTGCTAAGAATGAAAATACCCAAAAAACAATTCTTAAAATTCCCTTAGAAACAGCCTTCTGCTATACTATCACCGCCAGATTATATCCCAGCTTAAGAAAAATGTATTATATCCTCAACCGTTACAAAAATAAAAGAATGGTTTAAATATGTATTGATATCTCATTTAAATAAAAAAAAAATATCAAAGTTCGGTCTTTAATCATTATAGTACTTTCTTATTTTGTGTTTACCGCAGTAATAAAATAATATGTCAAATTTTTTTTTTAATATTTTAATTTTTTTTTTGTTTTAAACTAACTGCATTAAACCTATGCTAAAATAAAGACTAGAAAATTTACTAGATTAATAAAGTAAACAATTAACTAAATTAAATAGAAAAATTAGTAAGGTCTTAACTAAAATAAAAACAATAAAGATAAAACAAAAGTTATTTGTTTAATTCAAAAAATACTTCCTTAAGTAGTGCAGTCTAATATAGTAAAGTGCAAAAAAAAATTATACAAAACTAAATAAACAGCTAAATTATAATCGTTTTCAAGGAATACTAATCTAATTAAATAAATAGAATAAATAGTATTTAGAGGTCTTGCTTTCAAAATAAAAAATATGAGTTTTCTGATTTATAAAAAGAGGCGCTGCTTCAAAATTAAGACTACGCTCCGATATGTTTAAAGCTTTTTTGGTTAAACAAAAATTTCTTTAGAATAAATATTTATTAGCTTTGGATATAATTAAAATTAAATCTATTTTAGACAAGACCATATGCATATTTTGACTCGTTTTCAAGTGCCTATGAATCCCCTGAAAAGTTAATTAAAAAAAAATTATAATGTTTACAAAAACCTTGTTTAATAAAAAACTTTACACATATTAACATACGTCTTGAAATTTGCCTAATTTAATTACTTTCGTAGTAGCATTCAAATTTATAGAATTCTCGTGTAGTAAGGTGTTTTCTGCTTAATTAAGTATTGGCTTAAATTGATCAACGAGCATTTTCCTAAATAAATAGTTGTAAAATACGAGCTTTGATCAACTACAGAGTTTTTACCAGTATTTATTTTTTGCCATTGTTAAAATAATTAAATCCTTTATTTTGTTAGTTTGAAGAAAATTATCTATTCTAGTTCCTATAAATTGAATTTGAATGAACTCAACTTTTGTTATAAAGCTATAGTTTTAGTTAAATTTTCTAATTGAAATTTGAAAAGAAACATGTTATAAGTTCAAAAGTTTAAACTTAAATTAATTTAAAAAGTTATGTTTATGTCTACATTTGATACAAGTTCAGCAATATGTTCTGTAATTTAAATTAAGTCAATGTACTTCTTAAACAATCACTTAGATATCTTTATTTATAATGATTTGACAAAAGTATAAGAAAACTGAAAAAAAGTGTTAAGTTTTGATTACATATGAGATAGTTGTTTTGTGTAAAAAAATTAATTACTTTTTACTACTAGATTTCCAGTGTCACTTTATGATATAAATAAAGTTATGAGCAATAAACAACATAGAACCGTGTTAAAAATTTTTTTAAACAAGATATAATATTTATTACTAAAAGTAAACTTGGACTTAATTCTCTAGCTTTATGCGGTTAAAAACTGTTGACCAAAATTCCAAATAACTTAATAAGTATATCCTATCATAAAAGATTCCAGATTAACTTCGAAGATCTTTTACTAAAAGTATCAAGGTAAAAAACTATAATAGGTTGCATTGTTTTATAATTTATATATGTCGCAGAAGTATCATAACAATTAAGTTATTTATAAAGGTAGTTTTCACCAAGCATTCTGGTTAGGTTTTAATTAAAATGGTCCAGTACGAGTTAAAGCAATCGTTACAAGTTAAAATATTTAAATGTTAAAAGTTTTTGATATGTTTAGTATCTATTGTTATCTAAAACTACTGCTATAGTGTAGATTGAATTTATCTCTGTTAAATTTTTTATTTTGTCATAAAATTTAAAAAAATATGTATTATTGCCGGTTTAAATGTTTTAATTTTTTTCAGCTAAATTTAAAGTATATTTGTACAATTTTAAAAACTGAAAACTCACAAAAAAAGCAATATTATTTTTCCTTAAATCAAACAGATGTAAACTTTTAAGATTTGATTAGTTTTTTATAGTTCATAACAAGTTAAAAGGCCTAAATTTGTTATTACAAATAGTATATTTCTCCAACTTAGACATTTCTTTTTGTTGTTATGATATATTGACTTAAGCGACATTTTAGTTTTCTTGTTTTTTTGTAAGTTTTTTATCTCTTAACCTTTAAAAAAACTTATTTTAAAGATAACTACAATTCTTTTTATAGATTACCTCAATTAAAAACGAATTAATGGTCCATAGCTCGATGACCGTAAGGTGTTTCTACACATCATATTTTCGTATTATATTTATAAGATAAAATTTATTTGTATTTATTCAAAAAAAATAACAACTATATCTAAATTATTTTATTCTCAACCAACGAAATCATAACGATTTTGTAAAATGTTAATCATTTCATGCAATGCACAAAAAGCGAACTTTAAAGTCTTTGCAGTATTTCGAAAGTTGTTTTTTCTGCTTACTGTTTACGCAAACCAAACCTTTTGTAGGGCTCATTTCTACATAGTTTCCTGACACTGAGATTGGGCTGCAATTTTTTTATTAAATTTAACACAAAATTTTAGTTAGTATAAAGCGATCAAAGCGTATATAATAAAATTTTATAAATAGTTAACAAAACTTTTTCTGTTATTTATTACCTTCCATTAGTGAGTTGACCTTCTACTGCGATTGGATTATCACATATTTGTCCAGGATACTGTGCTTTCAGACTACTGAGAGTTTCGTAGTCACCATAGCCGCCCGGGTTATCTCTATCGAAAAACTTTGTCCAATAGACTTTGCACTTTTGTTCTAAAAAAAGTTTTTCCTTACAATTTTAATAAGGCTTGCTTACTTATTTCTACTTGAGCTAAAAACTAATATTTGCTTTACTAGTTATGTTTTTAATTTTTGTAAAATATTAATTGAAAATTTACCACATCCCCATGTAACTGTTAGGTATTTGTAAGTTCCAACACATGGATCTCCACCTAAAGCAAAGTTAGAAGCAACTAAAACACAGCTGCTTTTACCATCGCAGTTTTTTTTGACTATGGTCGGAGCTGTTTTTGAAACCTAACCACCGGCAGGAAACTTGTTGTTTTTAGAAGGACAACTGAAAATAAGTCATTGAAGTAACAACTTAAAGTTTATATGACCTATTTTTTTCATTACTTACGTGTTATGGTTGTTTCTTCCATAGAAAACACTAAATATTTTAATCTTCTCATTTGCCTTGCAACCAATTTTTAGAGACTTTCCTTCGCAAACAAGACTACTTTGAGAAAAAGGCGGGTAAATTGGAAGTGGAAACTTTGAAACTGTTAAAAATTTTGTAGAAAAATTATGGCTTTTTTGTAGTTTACAAAATACAAATTTTTACAGTATACTATTTTCAATATTTATGTAGCTACATAATTTTATATAAAAAATGCAAGTTTTCTTTGGTTTTGATTGAATATTTTTTAATATACGAAACTTATTAGTTACAAAAGTTTATAATATGAACGAAAATATATTTTATAGTAATTCAATAATGTATATACATTTAAAAATTTTAATTACTTTCTAACTACGTAACTAGGTTAGAATTCAATAGCATACAATCTATATTCGTACTAATAGTTTCATAAATGTAATTAAAAATATCTAAAAAGTAGTTTCTTACTCTCTAATGGTGAGATTAGTTTTTGCGAAACACATAAGTTTGCAAAAGCTATAGATAATACTGTAAGCAAAAATATCTTCATTTCTTGTCTAATTGAATCTGTATGAAATAGAATATTTTTATGCAGCATATAAAAATATGTTGTTTATACACTTTTTAGAAGCAACGAAAAAAAGAGTTCGACCTACTTAACTGTTGCCCCTGGCAGTTTCGACCACAAACAAATTTTACTTCTTTAATTAGCTTTAGTTTTTTTTTAGTATCATTTTGGGTATTTCCTCTAAAAATTCCTTGTGTAATTTAAAACTTAACATTGCAAATTTTTTTGTAACAAGTACTTTTAGTTTGTAAAAGAAACAAATTTAAACGAGTTGTTAATGTATTTTGAACGCGACCAATAGATATAAGCAATATTTTAATTAACTTTTCAAGTGTTTGATTGTTGATAAAAAATTCACTGTTTTTTTTTTTTCTAGTCTTTTTAAAATGTGTTTAAAATAAATCTAATTCTAGCAAAAAAAGTAGATGATTTTCATTTCATAAAAAGCAATTTAAATTGTGTTTTTTTTTTTTTGAACTGTTTTTTTAATACTTTGACTGCAATACATCATTAAAACAAGCTTAATTTCTTAAATTTTTTATGATTTTTTTCTAAATAAACATAAAAAGAAGTCAGTACGTTTATTCGTGATGGTTATTTAAAAAATAATTTTTTTTTCTACCAGAACTAAAAAACTTTACGTAATTTTTTTTTTGTGTACTTAAAACTTAATCTTTTTTCTAAAAATTTAAATGTGCAAGATTATACTTTATAGGTAACTCTTTTAATCATAAAGTTTTATAAATTTTTCATTGCTTTTTATAGTTATCAATAATCTTAACTAAATTCGAAAGCTTAAAATCATAGTTTATTTACGGTACCCATACTTAAACTTTTCTATAAACTTCTTAGAAATTAATTTTAAATGTAGTTTTTTTATAAAAGCGTTATCAGAACGCTAAAAACGTTTAGCTTTTACTTTGCAGTATTAACACCTTAAGGCAAACTTACTTCAGCTATTTTATTAATAATATTTAGTAAGTAATATTTGTAATTCAATAAAAAAAGTTAAGTTTTATAATATATTGTTTTACTGCATATTAACTGTTAAACATATATTTGAAAAAAAGTCTAAACTTACTTTTAAAGTTTTACAAATATCATATTTAAAAAACCAACTAAAAAATGTGTAAGCTGTTTCTTTAAAATGTGTGTACTATTCCTGTTTTTAAAATTTTTTGTTCCTTAAAAGTAGAATACACATAATTAAAGTTAGTTTCAACAATTACTTTTTTCCTGTAAGCCATTTCTTTTAAAATATTAAAGTATTACTTTTTAATCAGTAAGTTTAAGTTAATTTTTTATTCAAAAACTAACTTTTTATTGTGCGAAGTAAATTCACCAAATTCTTTCTATTAATGTTTTAGAATAGATAAACAGTTATAAATCATTAACTTAAGCTAATATTAAAAATCAAGGCTCATAATGTCTTAGATAATTTTTATAAGTATGTCTTTTTATAAAATTGTTTTAAATAGTGTAAAATTAAAGTCTATTTTTCTTTTATGTCAGTTTACATGGTTTATATACAGTTATACTTGTAATTTTATTTCCATTTGTAGGTGTAGTGTAGATATAAATCTAAAATATAAAACATTTAACATCTAAGCTGTTAAAAATATCTTTAGTTTTGGAAGCACAAAGATATAAACTTTAACAGTTTTAATTATTTAAAAAAAACTATGTTAAGTTGTAAGCTTAAGTTAAAAATTTTTAGTCTAAAAAAATATTTTTAACGTATAGATTTTTTTCATGTAAAATTTAACTGAGTTAAGTTCATGTTTTGTTTTTATGATTAAAAGTTATCTAACTTAAAATAATTAAATTTACTGACTTGTAAGTATCTCGATAGCTGTAACGTTTTTTTATACGTTAAGTCCTTTCACCATCAATTTTTGTTGTGTTCAATAAACCTTTCTTAATACCTTATTTTAGATACTACATAGAAAATTAAAGTTAATGAAAGGAGCAAAATTTTATTGTGGCCAAAACTGCCAAGGGCAACAGGTAGGTCGAACTCTTTTTTTTTTTGCTTCTAAAAAGTTTAAAAATGCAAAATTTTCTATGCTAAATAAATGTATTTTATCTTATACTCATCTATTTTAACATCAAATATATTTATGCTAACAGTGTTGTCTATATTTTTTGCAAACTTCTGTTTTTCGCAAAAACTAATCTTATCATCAAAGAGTAAACAAAAAAGTGGTACTTTATAAGTTGTTTGCTACTTCGAATCAAAATAAGTGTTTTTAAAACAAATTAAGGTCTTATATAAATTATTTATAATCCAAATGGTGAAATAATATTTTGTTTAGATATTGTATACTCAAAATATTTCTATCAAAATCAAAGTACAAATTTTTATTTAGAAATATGCATTAAACAAATTTAATGTCAATTACTTTATACAACTATATTATTTAAACTCTATTTTATAAAGAAGATAATTGTTTATAAACAAATTAATAGACTCAAAGTTTCCTCTTCTTTCAATTTATCCTCCCTTTTCTCAAAGTAGTCTTATTTGCGAAGGAAAGTCTCTAAAAATTGATTGCAAGGCAAATGTAAAGATTAAAATATTCAGTGTTTTCTATGGAAGAAACAACCATAACACGTAAGTAAAGGAAAATAAAAACATAATATAAATTTTAAGTTATTACTTGAATGTTTTACTTTCAGGTGCCCTTCTAATCACAACAAGTTTCCTGGTTGGTAAAAGCAGCTGTGTTTTAGTTGCTTCTAACTTTGCTTTAGGTTGAGATCCATGTGTTGGAACTTACAAATACCTAACAGTTACATGGGGATGTGGTAATTTGTTATTCAATATTTTTACAAACTTTTGGACTAAACTTGAAACATAACTAATAAAGCAAATATTACTTTCAAAGCTAAAATAGAAACAATTAAGCAAGTGTTGTTAAGTCTTTAATGAAAAATCTATTTTTAGAACAAAAGTGCAAAGTCTATTGGACAAAGTTCTTCGATAGAGACAACCCGAGCGGTAAAGGTGACTGGGAAACTCTCAGTAGTCTAAAAGCACAATATCCTGGACAAATATGTGATAATCCAATCGCAGTAGAAGGTCAACTCACTAACGGAAGGTAATTTTGAAATAAATTATTGAACCACAGTTTTTTACACACTCTGTGATCGTTTTAAAATGAATATGTTTTAGTTTAAATTAATTTTTTTGTTTCCAAAGTATTTTAAAATTACAGCCCGATCTCAGTATCAGGAAACTATGTGGAAATGAGCCCTACAAAAGGTTTGGTTTGCCAAAACATCAAGCAGAAAAAACAACTTTCGAAATACTGCAAAGACTTTAAAGTTCGCTTTTTGTGCATTGCATGAATTTATTAACATTTTACAAAATCGTTATGATTTCTTTAGTTGTAAATAAAATAATTTAGCTACACGTTGTTTTTGTTTTAGAATTAAACTATTTCTTTGAGTTTAATAAAAAGATATTGTTGACTTTTTAAATTATGATTGACCACTAATAACATATTTTGTCTAAAAGTTTATACTTTAATCATTAGCATTCTTTTGAATTTCTAACTACATTGTGTAGTGTAGATTTGCAATTTATAAAAGTTAATAATGACATTAAGTGAGATATTTTCACTTGAAAGATATTGAAACAGTTTAAGATAACAAAGGTTTAAAAAACTGTTTATGATTAATTATTGTTTTTCCTAAGTACACAGACGACTCATTTTAAGAACTGTGCTGTTAGCATTATTCTAAGTTCAATTATTTGAAAATAATCTAGCTGTTGATATAATATGTTTTAAATACTTGCCTTTAAAGTATTGAATTAAGTTTAATTAAAAAACTTCTATGTAACGTCATGGTTGATATATGGCATACTTTTAGTATATTTTAAAGTATCAACATAATGCATAAACAATTTATGGGTTTAATTGACAACAGCTCTAAAATTTATTTACAAATTAAAACCAAGTGATGGGAAAATATTTAAATTCTATTTGTTGCAGTAAAAAAAAAAAAAGATATACTACTAAGAATTTTTTAGAGTTAAGAAAAAATAGAGCATATTGCATAAGAATGTTAAACAGAACTGGTTCTATTAATTTTCAGTGTTTGAAACTACTTAGAAAACTTTTTATACTTTTTAAATCTAACCATGCTTGCTTTTTAACTGTTTAGGCTATTTCAATGACATAATACACGGTTAGCTTTTTAAAAAAAGTTTGGAATTTTTAAGAAATCCAAACAAATACAGCTTAAATAACAAAGAAAAACAGATTAGCGGATTTAGTTTAATACTGTTGCCTTTACTTATTTATAACAATAATAACTAAATTTTTTGATCTTAAACGTCTTCAAAAAATAGTAAATACATTTCAAAAGAGAGCTTTTTTTTGGAAAAAAAACATTTGACTAGTCTTCAAAAGTAGACTTAGCTCCTCATCAATTACGAAAAAACGTTGTATTGTATATACATATATATCTAAAATATTATCACAATAAACAAACTAAAGATCTGTTCTGTTTAAAAGAATAGTGAAAAAATTGTATTTGGAAAACGTTGTGTTTTATTAATACATATAGATAGAAATAAAATACACAAAATAAACTTTTGCTTGGGACAGCTGTTTCTGCGTTTAATAAGCGTCTTCAGCCAAGTTTTATTCGATGAAAAGCAAACTTGTAAGTACTGCAATAAAATTATACAAAATTAGGTATTACGTAATAATAGAATACTTAGTTGATTTTAGACAACATTATCAACCGAGTTTTTAGATAAATTGTTTTCGATAATGTGTACAGCCAGTTTGTAATTCGTTTCTTTTGTTTAGATATTCAGATTTTTTAACTTTTAAAATTTCGGTTATTTTCGCATTGCACAATTTATATCCATTTTTTAAACTATATTTATTTTTCGTTCTTGTTAATATTTACCACTGAAAATTAATATTAACTTTGTTATTTTTTAGTTTCCAAATTTACTGCGATAAAAATGTCGTATTTCTATGTTTTTCGTGTTTGAAGCTGTACTTGTGCTTTGTGTAGCGATTCTTGAACGATAGTCCAGTAGAGCCAACATAAAACTTGGTCTGGTTTTCAGTTATGACTGTCGCTTTGTATATAGTATTTTTTATTAGGAAACTCTCACAACTTCGCCTCTCTTTGTCCTGCGTGTCTAACATCTTTCGATTGTGTGCCATTATAAGTTGTTTCATGTCTGGCATGCAGGAATTTTGGCTTTTAGTGTCTTCCTGTTAAAAACTTTCAATATAGATAGTTTTCAGTAAAGTTTTTGTCCACAATTTCTAGGAAGCACTTCGCAACCCGCGTTGCCACACTTTTACAGAATGGAGCATTGAAGTATAAAATATTCCTTCTTTTCTTGTTCTTACCCTTCTCGTTTTTGTGGCTATAGGCTAACTCGTGATCGTACCCTGTTTCTCTTATAGCTTCCTGGTATTGTTGGGTTATTTCCTTGAAATTGCTTTGACTGCTAGAAATATTTTGGAGGCGGTTATTTACTGCGACCGGTATGTGTTTTAACACATGCTCTGGATGGTTTGACTTGCTATCCACATAAACCGTATGCGCATTTGGTTTTCTAAACGGCTTATGGCTTTAATTTTGAAGATCTAACGTTACATCTAAGAAGTCTGTTACAAACAGATAGGCTTCGATGGTAACATCAAAACCAATTTTTCAAAAACTTTTCTTAGATGTTCGACTTTTTCCTCCATATCTGGTCCCGGTAGAATGTCCACCACTGCTAAACCATCGTCACGGTATATGCCAAAGTTACCATCTCTAAAGATCTGTTCCATCTTCAGTATATCTAAAATGTATGGGCCAACCAGTTCGCAAACTTCTGTGCCATGGAAGCTTCCCATTGGTACATCAAAGCTGTTCTTGTTATGCTTGATCATGGTTCACCTTCGTTGAACAGTACTGATTTGCAGCAATGTCTGATTAGCTCTTTTTCATTTTCCGTGATTTCAGTTAGGTCTGCAGCAAAATTGAAGGAGTTTTCCAAAATTGTTGCTGAGATGGCTGGATAAAAGCTAACTATATCAAATTTGATAAACCTTGAAGTTGATTTATTACTTAAGTTATTGAACCAGTTAAATATCTCATAAGTATTTTTCCATTGTATTAAATTACTTTTTGATCTTATAAAATTGTTGATGTTATATATATATATATACATACATATGAAAACTTATATATATAAATATATACATGTTTAACGTACAAAACGACTTTTTCCTCGTACGGCTATTTCAGCGCAATACACGCTATTTTTTGTTTGAAACAATTTTCTTAATTATAACGGATAATTAAGGATTAAGTTCATTTTTGATAGAACATATGTTTATAACTTAAACGGTCTTATTATAAAAAGCGCATGCATTATAAGTTTAATATAACTAAGTTTTCTTCGTTGACCATGTATATAAGTTTCTCAAAAAATTAAGAGCTACTGGTTTTATAAAACTCTTTCATTGAATAAAAAAAATTATAAATGATTACCAGCAGTAGTAATTATTTGATGTTGGAGTGATAATAAATCACCTATTAAGCAAAATAAAACTCTTGTTTTACAAACGTTAGCTATTAACTAATAACAATCAAATAAAATAAATTTCAATTTACTTTGTTATAAAAACAAACAAATATTAATTTTTCAAGTGGTTAATTTTACCATAAACTTAACTTATATCAATTGATATACAAAATTAAGTACTGTAACAATTATACACTATGCACTTAATGAGAAAAAAAAACAATAACAATGAATGATGATAACAAAAAGGAGTTTTCTTCTATTATAATTTTTTTCTGAATACTTTTTGAAGCTCAAAAATGTAACTATAAAAAGCAAATAATATTTACAAACACAAAAAAAAAATTCTAGGTTTCCTCAGAAAATTATATTATTTTTTTTAACAAGCTAACTTGAGACAGTAGTCTCAGATTACCACTTATTTGTATGCCTAACTCTCTGATAAAAAGTACATTTATAACCTAATTTTTATATGGGCATACTAGAGAAATATATAAAGTAGTTTGTAAATATTCTGAAGCTAGTTCAAAATAATTTCTTAATAAACCCTCTAAAGAATAGCCAGATAGAAAATGCTGAAATTTAGACTGAACCACTGTTATTAGACCAAAAAAATCAACTTTAGAACTAAATATTTTGGTATTAGTAAAAAAGTTATGATTAAATCCCTAACCAAAAGTAAATAAACAAGTAGCTATAATATTTTATGACCTTGATAATCACTTTTTGATAAATATTTATAAATATTTTTTTAATTTCATCCTGGAACTTTCCAAAATGACTTAGATTTTTTAAACATAATAATGGTAGCTTAGTCAATAATTTACTACCTTGGTAAGCTAGCACTTCATACTACTATAACTATTCATAGTTTATGTTGTTTTAAGTCTTAATGTTTGGATCGTTAGCAGTTTTTAATTTATTAAATATGTTGTATAATGTTAGTTTCCTAATAAATGAAATTAAAACATTAAATAAGATGTTTTTATAAAGTGAACTATAATAAATCAACAAAGGTTTCAAGAACCATTTATGACAATTACTATTTTCCCCAATAAACACTGAATACTTCTATTGTTACCCGGACTAGTAGCCTCACTGATTTCCTTCGAAATTGCCTCGGTCTCAGGCTCGACAATCTCATCAGATTCCAGGTTAGCAGTAGTCTCGGAACAACTGATTTCGGTGCACGAATGTGTGCGTGGCACTTTCAAGACTAATGCCTATTTTAGGGGTTTTATGGCTATAACTATATAATTTATATAACTAAATATAATAAAACTAAGTAATGTTGTTTTATTATGTACAAATAAACGCAATGACAGCTCACAATAAGTCTAAAAACTTAAAGTTAACAATTAGAAGGAAAACGTGCTCTGGATTCCCTCCTTGACGTGTCACTGGTCTCCGGTCTCTCAGTTTCTGGCACTCGACGTTGGTCCGTCTCGTTTACAGAATCTTGATGAACGTGGCTTGATCTTCTTTCGTTTCCTTTCCGTAATCGGAGCGTGGCGATAAAATACAATATAAATAGGCACGATGATATAAATATGTATAAATATTACAATACAAGTACAATAATAAGTAGATACGATAATATAAATATGTATAAATGTTACGACAGAATTATTTAAAAGTACGAAAACAACTTGTTCGTAGAAGTGTAGCTAAGGTTGACGCCACAGTCTGTGTGGGCTTGCTCGATAAGATGAATGTTCAAGTTTGTTTCTTTGAACGCTGAGGACTCAATCGTGGAATTCAGTGTTCAAATTGATCCAAAGAAGTTGTCTGCTAAAGTATAATAGGCTTATGAGTATGGCACGTTAACAACTCAAATCGAGTTGTTCGCCCCGTCGATGTTCTTAAATAAGAAGGTTTTCTCGGGTGTCATCTAGCTTTTCCAAGATGGCGACTTATGTTCAGAGCGCCAAGAGAAGGTTTTTCCAAAGATTAGCTAGCTTTTCCAAGATGGCGGCTAACGCTCAAATTTTCGAGCAGCAGAGTGTCGCTTCGTGCTTGTTTCGAGGTAAATGACCTGCATCACGCTCTGATTGGGCGTATTTATAATTTTCCAATTTTTTTTCTAGAACTTTTGTAAATCACGCGATCTCTCATTTGATTCTCTCATTTTCCTGGACTTTGGACTGTAGATCACTTGATCTCTCATTCGATTCTCTCATTTTCCCTTAGCCACACCCATAAACAAGCTATTTCCAGTTCAATCAAGAAATCAAAAACAAAAATCATTTTAACTAGCACTTATTTTGTTTGTGAAAAATAGTTTTTTTTGGGAATTAGTTTTACTATATTTATTTGTTGTTTTTTTAAACGAAAACTATAATATCAAGTGAAAAAAATTAATTTCTTTAAATTATCAAAATTTGGACACATAAGGGAAAATGAAATTTTGCATAAGTGTCCTACACTTCTAAGAGCTGTCATGTTAGCATCATAATAAGGTAAGGTTTATCAAAAAACACTCTAGCTGTTGATATAATCTAGGGGTGGGCAACGTACGGCCCGCGGGCCGGATCCGGCCCGCAAAGTGAAAATGACCGGCCCCCAAACCTTTTTTAAATTTAAATGGAATCCGACCCGCAGACAAAATAGATCCGGCCCGCTAAGCATTTTCAAAATTTATATGAAATCCGGCCAACCAATGTAAATATTACAAAATTTGTAAAAAACCATTTTAGAATTATTTTAATAAAACAAAAATGTAACACTTTGACCCTGAAAACGTTTGTAAAATTGGCTTTTTGTCTTGTGGTGATAAAAACACTCTTTTGTTAAAGTCTCTTTCTCTGTTTCGAGTCAGTTGAAGTAATCCTTTCTCAAATTATCCAAAAACAATTATTTGCTGAACTAACTTTGATGATCTTACCTAACATAATGACTTTCATAAAAAATTGACGTGTTAAAAATTGCTGTCTTTCCTAGATGTGTAGTAAGTTGTTTTTATACTTGTTTAGAAAAGTAAAAAAAAAAATTTTTAAGCTCTGACAATTATTTTAAGTCAAACTGCTCAACATTAAATTTTAATAAAATATTTTTATTTATGACTTTTTGATTAATTATATGGTTAAGTTTAGTGATGACCAATTGATGATAATAGTTTCACTTGATAATGAGTTTGGTCGTCGTTTTGCAGACTTTCAACAACTAATAGAAGAGTTTGATATTGTGTCACCATAGTTGAAGTTTGACACCGAAAATGCACCTAGTAGTGTACAGTTAGAACTGCTAAACTTCAATGTGACAGTACACTAAAAAGAACCTTAAAAGTTTGACAGATTTTACGCCCTACTTAACAAGTCAAAGTTTGTTAATTTAAAATAAATGGCGCTGAAGTTACTTGTTCTGTTTGGGTCTACATATTCTTGCGAACAAACAACCTCAACCATGTATATAAACAAAAGTTAGCTGCGTTCAAATCTTACTGATACCAATCTGCAGTCATTACTGAGAATATCTACTTAGAATATACTTTAAGATTTTAAATAACTTTTAAAATCTTTAATGATCTACAAATATCTCATTGACTTCTTTTTAGTGTAATTATTCTTGCTAAACTCTTTAACCTTACATTTAAAATATAATATAACAGTTTTATATGTTAGTTTTTCGTTTAGTACTATTTTTATTTGTGAAACTGATCTTAATCTAAAAGTCTAATAAATTAATATGGTTATCATGTTTAATTATAAATTAATCTCTTTTTTATTTTAGTATTTCTTTATTTTATGTTATACTTTTATAAAAGTGTAATAGATGAATTTTTTGATAATATTATTTTTAGAGTACAGAACTTAGTTACGTTTCATAAGTTGATCATTACTGTTTGATAT
The DNA here is from genome assembly GCF_965202585.1 of Thalia democratica. Taxonomy (NCBI): domain Eukaryota; kingdom Metazoa; phylum Chordata; class Thaliacea; order Salpida; family Salpidae; genus Thalia; species Thalia democratica. The sequence goes on along the minus strand of NC_139173.1, from coordinate 18,558,360 downwards.
TATTTTGAAAGTAAAAGTACTAGAATTAAAAGCCAAAGTAGTTTTTTATCTAGGTTTAACTGTTTTTTAAATATGTTGATATGAAAATTTAAATCAAACATATAATTTTCGTTGCTTAAAGTAGATTTTTAGATAGATTTTTATGTATTACTAAACGAACCAAAGTTTATCAACTTAAATTATGACCATGAAACTAGTTGTTTTGTTCGAGACTTCATACATTTAAAAACAAACATTTCTGACCATAATTATTAACAAGCATAAGCTAATTTCAAACCTAATCGGTATTTCAGTGCACTTGCAGATTTTCCCAAACCGTCATGCAACTAGACTTAAACAACTGTAATATATGATTAACCTTAAGTGTTTCATCGAGATCTTTTAATTTTCTTTTTTCGCTTTTTATGGTAAAACTGTTTATTATATCAGAATTATTTGTTGTTTGGTTTCTTTTGTACGTGCAAAAATATTTAATGAGTCTTTATTAGTTTGTTCAAATTAAAAGTTAGTAGTTTAATTTTGTAATGTTAGTTAACTTCTGAATATTATAACTAATGAAAACTCTAGCCAAGGATTGCCAAAATTAGATAATTTCAAATAATTAACAATTTTTTAATGTTTTAGCTTGAAATATTAGGCTCGAGTATTTTTTACTAAGTAAGTTATTGGTTTTATAAGACTAACTAGTACTAATTCCGTCAAGAGTTATAATAAATACAGAGTTATGAATACTTAATGAAAATAAACACAAAATTTCATACTTGAGAACCTTGGTAATTAAAATATTGATTCAAAGTTCTGAAATACCCGATCAAATAGCATCCAGCTGGATCGAAATCTTTTTCAAATTAGCTTCCATTCGGATTCGGATCTTTGTTTAAAATTATTATTTAGCCGGATCAGAACAATATTTTCAAATTATGATCCGGATCTAAAAAAGGATCCAGCTGAATTCGGTAGATCACTAACTCGAAATGCTCCGGCCCGCTGAGGACTATTTTTTTTGGATCCGGCCCGTCAACTATTTACGTTGCCCACCCCTAATATAATCGTATTAAAGTCTTTGCAACTCTATTATACTTTTACATGTTAATCATTTAGATTTATATAATGATTTTTTTTAATTGCAAAACTTTAGACATATCACTTTAACACTTAATAAATTTAGTTGTCAGTATGCGTAAAATTATAAAGTTAAAATCTACTTATCAGAAAACTGATTGACTTAATTAGTTTAGTTTAAAAAAAACTAAGTATAAATTTTACAAATTATTTAAAAGCGTTAAAAAATACAGTTTTTTGCACAAGAACTGATCTAGATCTAAAAAATCAAAAATAAAACTTATAGCAAACTAACGCTTTGAAATTATTATCAAACTTTAATTAGATTACGTTATTTTAGTTCTACATGGTTAAACGTATTGAAAAGTTGTATGAATTTAAAGAAATATAAACAAATGCAACGGAAATTACAAACAAAAAAAAATAACGAACATTTATACCTTAACTACCATAGTTTCAAACATATTATGATAAACTAAAATATAGTTTTAGTTTATAAGTGTTTTTAAACTTAATTTTTAATGTCACATAGTCCAAACTACTTAAAACCTGTTTATCGAAAAGTATACTTCATAGCTTTTTTGCTTTGTTTTAGTTTAAAACTTAAGTAAACAAAGCGCCAAAAACTTATAGAACAATACTTATTAATAAGGATTATTAACTAAAAAATTGAATTAATTTTAACATAACAAGCTCTTTCTTAAATTGCTTTATGAAACATTTGTTTTTACTTATTCAAGTTTGATGTAAATTAAAAAAAAAATTGACTTCAAAGTAAAATTGGTTTTTACAACTTGTTTAGCTCTTAGCATACAAGTTATTTAACTATTTTAAAAACTACATTACAGTGGAGTTTTTCTTACAACTCGTAAAAACATTGAAAAATCACTTTCATAATAAAATTGCAAGCTTTAAAAAAACCTTTTTAAATTGACGTAGTTCTAAATATAAACTATTTAATTAGATTTTGCAGTTAACTTTTTTTTTGAGTTATAAAACTTTCAAAACAAACTTTAAATTTTTTTTCAGAATATGTTTAAAAAAAATTATAATAAAAAGGTTGTTTGTAAATTTGTAACATAAATGTAAAAACAAATTGTACAGTAATCTTCCTTTAATGTACCAACATATGTTTCTGTGTGTTAACGAATCAACACACTTCAACTGAGTTGTTAATGGAAAGAATAACATAAATGTACTAATTATAAAAAAGGTATTCATACTGAAGTTTCATATAACTAAGTTTTCTTAAAAGACCTATACCATGTACGCTTTTCAGAAATTAAAGAACCGCTAATATGAAGTTATATTTAAACTTATCACTTTAATTTTAAAACATCAGAATTTATTAAATCTAAATACATAGTTTGCGAACATCACTAACTTGTTTACCGGCTAACAAATTGCTGCTAGTACCAAACACTTCAGGTAAACATTATTTTAAAAACTTACGATATGCTCACTAAGTGTTTTAGAATAAAAAGATATTTTTTTTTCATTTTAACTGTGAAAATTTTAAACATATTTCGATAAATTTAAAGTATAACTTTAATTTACAAGTGTTTTTAGACTTAACTATTACTGTCACACAGTCCAAACTAGTTAAAACCTGTTCATTAAAAAGTATACTTAAAAGTTATTTAACTTTAATTTATTAAAAAAAAACTTACTAAACAACGCACCTAAAAGTTATAACAAAATAGTAATTTCTAAGGATGAATAACTAAAAAATGTAGTTATCTATAACGTAAAAAGCGACTTTTTAAATTGCTTTATTAAATATTTGTTTTTACTTATACAAGTTTGAAGTAAATACCAAAAAAAAATTGACTTCAAATTAAAATTTATTTTTACAACTTAGAGTTTCTTTTAGTATACAAGTTATTTAACTATTTCAAAAATTACAGTACAGTTGAGTTATTCTTACAACTCGTAAAAACCTTGAAAAAATAACTTTAATTATTAAATTTAAACTTTAATAAACCTTTTTAAGTTAACGTATTTGTATAAAAAACTAGTTAATTAGATTATGCGTTTAACTTTTGTTTGAAATACATAACTTTCTAAAACAATTTTTTTTTTTCAGAGTTTGCTTAAATAAAGTATAATAAAAAGGTTGTTTGTAGAGTTAAGTTGTCTAAAATTTGAACGAAAAATTCAGATTGAAGGTTAGTTTTTAAATTATCATTAAAATAATTTTTAATGCAATAAACTTTTACGTTAAAAAACTCCTTTAATGTTTAATTATTAGTTGTTTAATTAATTTTTACACTTCTGTACGATTTTATACATTCTAATGAATGTTAGTATGTCTTGCATAAGTTTAAGTGTACAGAAGAATTAATTTGAAACAAACCAAATTTAAAGTATTTGTGGCAGAGTTTGTATAAATGCCTTATGTTATTTATAATAATTCATGTTGGGCACGTTGTTTTGATGCATGAAGTTTATGATCATAACTTTCTATAAACAAGGTCTTTAGACAATACTTTTGAACATCGATTATTTTACAGTGTCTAATAACTTATACAATAACAACAACATATAAATGAATTATTTATTTATACTGACAAAGTCATAACATTTTTTTAATGTTAATTAGTTCATGCAGTGCACAAAAAGCGAACTTTAAAGTCTTTGCAGTATTTCGAAAGTTGATTTTTCTGCTTGATGTTTTGGCAAACCAAACCTTTTGTAGGGCTCATTTCTACATAGTTTCCTGATACTGAGATCGGGCTGCAATTTTTGAATTATTATTTGAAAAAAAAGTAGCTTGAACTAAAACTTATTTATTTAAAACGATCACAGAGTATGTAAAAAACTGTGGTTCAATAATTTATTTCAAAATTACCTTCCGTTAGTGAGTTGACCTTCTACTGCAATTGGATTATCACATATTTGTCCAGGATACTGTGCTTTTAGACTACTGAGAGTTTCCCAGTCGCCTTTACCGCTCGGGTTATCTCTATCGAAGAACTTTGTCCAATAGACTTTGCACTTTTGTTCTGAAAATTGTTTTGTATTTAAAATTTTAATAATGCTTGTTTACTTGTTTCTATTTTAGCTTTAAAACTAACTTGTAGTATTTCCTTTATTAATTTTATTTTTAATTTTTGTAAAAGTATTAATTGTCAATTTACCACATCCCCATGTAACTGTTAGGTATTTGTAAGTTCCAACACATGGATCTCCACCTAAAGCAAAGTTAGAAGCAACTAAAACACAGCTGCTTTTACCATCGCAGTTTTTTTTGACAATAGTCGGAGCTGTTTTTGAAACACAACCACCGGCAGGAAACTTGTGGTATTTAGAAGGACATCTGAAAATAAGTCACTCAAGTAACAACTTAAAGTTTATATTATGTTTATTTTCACTTCACTAACGTGTTATGGTTGTTTCTTCCATAGAAAACACTGAAAATTTTTATCTTCTCATTTGCCTTGCAACCAATTTTTAGAGACTTTCCTTCGCAAACAAGACTACTTTGAGAAAAGGGAGGATAAATTGGAAGAGGAAACTTTGAAACTGATAAAGTTGTTTATTGATAAATTATGTATCTTTTTGTAAAATTTACAAAAAATAATAGTTTTAGTGTATGATCAGTAATATTCGTTTAAATACATACATTTATACAAAAAAAAATTGAGTTTCGAATTTGAAATAAATAAATCAATTTAACAGTCTTAAAACAAAAAAAGTTTACCATATTTAATTTTCAATATTTAATTAAATAAAAAACAAATCATCCAAATACATTTAATTAGATGAAAAATCAATAGCATACAACTTGAAAAATACAAATTTATTCAAAGATTTTTCAAAATATTGAAAATATTTTGCTTACTTTCTAATGGTGAAAATAATTTTTGTGAAACACATAAGTTTGCAAAAGCTATAGACAGTATTGTCAGCAAAAATATCTTCATTTTTTATGACTAAATACTATATAAGATAGAATACTTTTATGTAGCATAGAAAAGTGTGTCGTTTATATACTTTTTAAAAGCAACGAAAAAAAAAAAGAGTTCGACCTACTTAACTATTGCCCCTGGCAGTTTCGACCACAATAAAATTTTATTTCTTTAATTAGCTGTAATATTCCTTATAGTATCAATTTGGGTATTTCCTTGTATAATTATACAAATTTAAAAGTAATATGCTATACTTTTTGAATGTATCGTAATTATAAATTTTGAACCAGCTTTATTAGGTTTTTAACTTATTTATAAAATAAAAATTTTATTATAGTCCATTTTTTAATGTTTTATTATCGATGGCTACTTTTGACTACTTAATGTAGAATTTTTTCAACTAACTTAGTACGAGTAAATATAGTTAAATGTTTACAAAAAAAGTGAAAGTTACTATAACATAGTTTGCATACTAGTGTTTGTTCTTTTTCTTAGGAGCTTAATTGTAAAATTTTGCTAAATATTTTGTTTTTATAATAAATTTATAATAGAGCATTTAAACACAATTTTTAACTAACAACTTAAACTAAATATAAAAGAATATTCTTGGATATATACTAAAATACTTCAACGTTTTTGTTTGTGTTGCTAATTACGATAAAAGTTCTTGTTTATCCAGAAGTAAATGTAAAGTACTGAAAAGTATTACACATTTTAAAACTTACTTTTATTAACAAACTATTATAAAGTAAATAAATGTTTTTTTAAATATTTTATAATATTTATGATGCTTCTTAAATATATTTTTTAAACAATGCTACTTTTTTTTTAATTAATGTTGTTCAAACTGAAAAATTATCTGTAAGACTCTCAAAATCATGTTTATACTTTAACAAGTTTAATAAATCTTAAAAAATTATATTAATACGCTTTTTTTTTAAGTTTGTTTCAAGAAAGTAAGATACATTAAATTTAAGAACTATCAATAATAAGTTTTTCCTGTAAGCATTTTTGTAAGATTGTACCGTTTTTCTCAATTTTGTTTAACTTTATTTCTATTTATGTGAAATAATATTTTATAGTTATCGTGTTTATAATCTTCGATTTAAATCTGTTTTTGAAAAATCTAAATAGTTAAATCATAAAAAAAACTAGGTTATCATTAAAGTACAATTTATTTTGTATACTAGCTAGTTTTTTTTTACGTCTAAGGAAATTATTGGCGCATATTTTTTAAGTATATTTTCAGTCTCTTTTCATTGTTTATTCAGTTATAATTAAACTTACAGTCAAATTTTGATATATACAATTCAATATATAATATTAGCTTCAACCAAGTTAAAACTACTTTCTACCGAAAGCACATCGATTTCAGAATTACAGTATGGTCTATATCATAGAACTTATAACAAGATATAAAGTTTAATTATTTTAAGTTATAAGTTTATTATTACTAGCGATTTTTTCTACTATATAAATAGCATTTTTTTATCATTTTAAATTAGTCACATATAAGTTATTTTTTTAGTTTTCTGTTGTTTTTCTTGTTTAACATTTTTATTCAATTTATTTTAATGTTAGTAAAAATAAACAAAAACAGTTTAAATAAATGATTGGTGTGTAGCTCGATGACCGAAAGTTCACTATATAAATCATGTGCTTATAACAAATTTTTGAACGTTGATTTTGTCGTTGTGTTTAAATTAAATATTAATTTCAAACAGTTTTCAGCTCTTAAACTATAAGCTATTTTTTAGACAGCAATAAAACACATATATTCATATAAAATTGCTTTTCAAAGATACTGTAACAAAAGTTATGAAAACAATTGTGGTTGTTTATGTTATACAACTAACTTCATTATTTACGTTACACTGCATTAAAATGCAAACAATCTCGAAACAATTTTTAATAAATTTCTAAATATATTTCGTTTATTTTTAAAATTATAGCTAATTCATTTTTAACATTTTCAAGTTAAATTTTCGAAAGTCTTTTTAATTTAATTTTAATTTAATAAAGAAAATGATTAAAAAACTTAAAACTTTTATAATATGTATTTTTTGATATCTAGTTTAAAAAATTATAACTAAAGTATGTTAAAATGCTGTAACATAGTAAACATTAAAAAACATTTTATCAATAAAACTTAATGGTTAAAATCATATTTACAATAGCTTTCTATAACAAATTAAAAGTTGTTTCTTTGATTTTTTAAAAGACAAAATGTTCTTGTACTTATAACATCTAATACTTATAAATTAAGGGCTAAAGGAGGAAATACCCAAATTGATACTACGTAGAAAAATTAAAGCTAATTAAAGGAGTAAAATTTTATTGTGGTCGAAACTGCCAGGGGCAACAGTTAAGTAGGTCGAACTCTTTTTTTTTCGTTTTTTCTAAAAAGTATATAAACGGCATATTTTTATATGCTTCATAAAAGTATTCTATCTTACACAGATTCAATTAGTCATAAAAAATGAAGATATTTTTGCTGACAGTACTGTCTATAGTTTTTGCAAACTTATGTGTTTCGCAACAACTAATCTCTTCATTAAAGAGTAAGTAATTAATTTTTAGATCATTTTGATATAATAAATGTAAAAATTGTACTTTATAAGTTGTTTGCTACTTCTAATCAAGTTAAGTGCAATTTAATACTTATTTAAGTTTTTTAATAAAGAACAATAAAAAAACTGTTTGGTGATTTTCTATAAAAAATATTTCTATTTAAATCGAAATATATAATTATGTTTTTATTTTTTTAATTTTCATTACAAAAAAAATTAAAATCGTCGCATTAAACAAGTATATTTTATAAATTTACTTTTAAAAAATTAGAAAGTTGCTTATAAACAACTTTAACAGTTCCAAAGTTTCCTCTTCCAATTTATCCTCCCTTTTCTCAAAGTAGTCTTGTTTGCGAAGTAAAGTCTCTAAAAATTGGTTGCAAGGCAAATGAGAAGATTAAAATTTTCAGTGTTTTCTATGGAAGAAACAACCATAACACGTAAGTGAAGCAATAAAAACAGATAATATTAACTTTAAGTTGTTACTTGAGTGACTTATTTTCAGATGTCCTTCTAAATACCACAAGTTTCCTGCCGGTGGTTGTGTTTCAAAAACAGCTCCGACTATTGTCAAAAAAAACTGCGATGGTAAAAGCAGCTGTGTTTTAGTTGCTTCTAACTTTGCTTTAGGTGGAGATCCATGTGTTGGAACTTACAAATACCTAACAGTTACATGGGGATGTGGTAAATTGACAGTTAATACTTTTACAAAAATTAAAAATAAAATTTATAAAGCAAATACTACAAGTTAGTTTTAAAGCTAAAATAGAAACAAGTAAGCAAGCATTATTAAAATTTTAAATACAAACCAATTTTCAGAGCAAAAGTGCAAAGTCTATTGGACAAAGTTCTTCGATAGAGATAACCCGAGCGGTAAAGGCGACTGGGAAACTCTCAGTAGTCTAAAAGCACAATATCCTGGACAAATATGTGATAATCCAATCGCAGTAGAAGGTCAACTCACTAACGGAAGGTAATTTTGAAATAAATTATTGAACCACAGTTTTTTACACACTCTGTGATCGTTTTAAAATGAATATGCTTAGTTTAAGTTAATTTTTTTGTTTCCAATATATTTTTAAATTACAGCCCGATCTCAGTATCAGGAAACTATGTGGAAATGAGCCCTACAAAAGGTTTGGTTTGCCAAAACATCAAGCAGAAAAAACAACTTTCGAAATACTGCAAAGACTTTAAAGTTCGCTTTTTGTGCATTGCATAAATTTATCAACATTTTACAAAATCGTTATGATTTCTTTAGTTGTAAATAAAACAATTTAGCTATACGTTGTTTTTATTTTAGAATTAAACTATTTCTTCGAGTTTAATAAAAAGATAATGTCGACTTTTTAAATCATGATTGACCACTAATAACATATTTTGTCTAAAAGTTTATACTTTAATCATTAGCATTTTTTATAATTTCTAACTACATTCTGTAGTGTAGATTTGCAAGTTAAAAAAGTTAATAATGGCTTTAAGTGAGATATTTTCACTTGAAAGATGTCGAAACAGTTTAAAATAACAAAGGTTTAAAATCTATTAATGATTAATTATTGTTTTTCCTAAATACACAGACGACTCATTTTAAGAACTGTGCTGTTAGCATTATTCTAAGTTCAATTATTTGAAAATAATCTAGATATTGATATAATATTGTTTAAATACTTGCCTTTCTTTAAGTATTGAATTAAGTTTAATTAAAAAAATTCTATATAACGTCATGATTGATATATTTCATACTTTCAGTATATTTTAAAGTATCAACATAATGCATAAACAGTTTATGGGTTCAATTGACAACAGCTCTAAAAGTTATTTACAAGTTAAAACCAAGTGATAGGAAAATAATTAAATTCTATCTATTGCAGTAAAAAAAAAATAAAAGATATACTACTAAGAATTTTTTAAAGTTGAGAAAAAATAGAGCATATTGCATAAGAATGTTGAACAGAACTGGTTCTATTAATTTTCAGTTTTTGAAACTGCTTAGAAAACTTATTATACATTTTAAATCTAACCATGCTTGCTTTTTAACTGATTAGGCTATTTCAATGACGTAATTCACGGTTAGCTTTTTAAAAACGTTTGGAATTTTAAAAAATTCAAACAAATACAGCTTAAATAACAAAGAAAAACAGAATAGCGGATTTAGTTTAATACTGTTGCCTTTACTTATAACAATAATAACTAAATTTTTTGATCTTAAACGTCATCAAAAAATAGTAAATACATTTCAAAAGTGAACCTTTTTAAAAAAAAAAAACATTTGACTAGTCTTCAAAAGTAGACTTAGGTCATCAGTTACGAAAAAACGTTGTATTGTATATACATATATATCTAAAATATTATCACAATAAACAAACTGAAAAAATTGTATTTGGAAAACGTTGTGTTTTACTAATACATATAGATAGAAATAAAATACACAAAATAAACTTTTGCTTGGGACAGCTGTTTCTGCGTTTAATAAGCGTCTTCAGCCAAGTTTTATTCGATGAAAAGCAAACTTGTAAGTACTGCAATAAAACTATACAAAATTATTTATTACGTAATAATAGAATACTTAGTTGATTTTAGACAACATTATCAACCGAGCTTTTAGATAAATTGTTTTCGATAGTGTATACAGCCAGTTTGTAATTCGTTTCTTTTGTTTAGATATTCAGATTTTTTAACTTTTAAAATTTCGGTTATTTTCGCATTGCACAATTTATATCCATTTTTTAAACTATATTTATTTTTCGTTCTTGTTAATATTTACCACTTAAATTTAATATTAACTTTGTTATTTTTTAGTTTCCAAATTTACTGCGATAAAAATGTCGTACTTCTATGTTTTTTGTGTTTGAAGCTGTACTTGTGCTTTGTGTAGCGATTCTTGAACGATAGTCCAGTAGAGCCTACATAAAACTTGGTCTGATTTTCAGTTATGACTGTCGCTTTATATATAATATTTTTTATTAGGAAACTCTCACAAATTCGCCTCTCTTTGTCCTGCGTGTCTAACATCTTTCGATTGTGTGCCATTATAAGTTGTTTCATGTTTGGCATGCAGGAATTTTGGCTTTTAGTGTCTTCCTGTTAAAAACTTTCAATATGGATAGTTTTCAGTAAAGTTTTTGTCCACAATCTCTAGGAAGCACTTCGCAAACCGCGTTGCCACACTTTTACAGAATGGAGCATTGAAGTATAAAATATTCCTTCTTTTCTTGTTCTTACCCTTCTCGTTTTTGTGGCTATAGGCTAACTCGTGATCGTACCCTGTTTCTCTTATAGCTTCCTGGTATTGTTGGGTTATTTCCTTGAAATTGCTTTGACTGCTAGAAATATTTTGGAGGCGGTTATTTACTGCGACCGGTATGTGTTTTAACACATGATCTGGGTGGTTTGACTTGCTATCCACATAAACCGTATGCGCATTTGGTTTTCTAAACGGCTTATGGCTTTCATTTTGAAGATCTAAAGTTACATCTAAGAAGTCTGTTACAAACAGATTAACTTCGATGGTAACATCAAAACCAATGTTTTTAAAAACTTTTCTTAGATGTTCGACTTTTTTCTCCATATCTGGTCCCGGTAGAATGTCCACCACTGCTAAACCATCGTCACGGTATATGCCAAAGTTACCATCTCTAAAGATCTGTTCCAAAATATATAGGCCAACCAGTTCGCAAACTTCTGTGCCATGGAAGCTACCCATTGGTACATCAAAGCTGTTCTTATTATGCTTTTTCGACCATGGTTCACCTTCGTGGAACAGTACTGATTTGCAGCAATGTCTGATTTGCAGCAATGTCTGATTAGCTCTTTTTCATTTTCCGTGATTTCAGTTAGGTCTGCAGCAAAATTGAAGGAGTTTTCCAAAATTGTTGCTGAGATGGCTGGATAAAAGCTAACTATATCAAATTTGATTTATTACGTAATTTATTGAACCAGTTAAATACCTCATAAGTATTTTTCCATTGTATTATATTACTTTTTGATCTTATAAAATTGTTGATGTTATATATATACATACATATGAAAACTTATATATATTAAAGGTTTTATAAAAAGTTCTGGTCAATAGTGCTCGACAAATTAAATTGGAGCTAAATATTTATCTAATAATATAAAAACTATAATTTATACAGCTGTTTCACACATGAAATGTAAAATTTCATGTGATCCTCAGTAAGTTACAGTTTATTATAATAATGAACAGAAATTTAGATTTCAAATTTTTTATAATAATTGTGACGTAGTAATAGTACAGTTTATTGTACGATTAGCTGAATTTGAAATAATACGATGTAATTGTTAATTTATGCTTTTTAGGAAAGTTTAGAAAGGTTATTTTGGAAAAATGTTTTAATCTATTGCTTTAATCCAACATTCTAAAAAAAAATTCTTAATAGATTAAAACATTTTTCCAAAATAATCTTTTTAAACTTTATTAAAAAGCATAAATTAACAATTACAGCGTATTATTTCAAGTTCAGCTAATCGTACAATAAACTGTACTATCACTACGTCACAATTATTATAAAAATTTTAAAATATAAATTTCTGTTCATTATTATAATAAACTGTAACTTACTGAGGATCACATGAAATTTTACATTTCACGTGTGAAACAGCTGTATAAATTATAGTTTTTTATAATTAGATAAATAGATATATGTATATTTATAATATAAAAAAAAACTAGTTTTCAAATCGTTTACTTAGTTTCGATGCTTTATGCATCTCCTCAGAACGATAATAAAGAACAAAGTAAGATTTTTAAAGAATAAAACAAAAAAACACATTGTGACGTTTCAACTAAAATTAAATAATTTTAGTTAGCCTATTTTAAAAACAACTTATGTACAAGTTAGGTTATCTTTGCTTTGTTTGTTCTTGTTTTTAGATTTATTTTGTTGTTATTTTTTTGTTATTATTTAGTGGTTTTTGTTCTTTTGAAATACATATTTTGATTATGTAGGCAGGGTTGCTGCCTTTCTTTTCTTTTATTTAATGATAAATCTTTTTTAATTTTTTCGATCTCGTATTTTTCCAAGCAACATAAATGGCATGTTTTTTGGTTTTGTTTTGGTTCTGCAGAGTATTTCCCATTTTAAATTATAGTCTTTTTTTGCGTCTTTTGATTCCCAAATATAGTTCGGTATTGTGTCTTTTTGATTTGTTGGTAAAGCTTGCTTTATGGTTGCTATATCTGTTTTTAAATGTTGTACTGGTGGAACCTACGTAAAATTTTGTTATATCATCTGTTTTTATAGTTGCTTGGTAGATTATATTTTTTGATAGGCAATTATTATTTAACGGGCATTTTTCTTTCCTGCAGTTGCAGGTTTTTTCTTGTTGTTTGAGGTTTAGGTTGTTTAATATTTTGTTATTGTGTTTAAGAATTTTTGTTTTAAAATTTTCCATACAGCTATAAGAAATTTTGAGTGTGTTCCTGTTAAAGATTTTGTGATATGGGTGATTTGTGTCAAAGTGTTTATTTGTAACAAAATATGCATTTTGTTGTTTTTTAAATGACCGCCAGGGGGCGTTAGACGATTGTTTATCAAATCAACACACAATAAAACTTAAAATATGTCTGTTATTACGCTCAGTTAAGCCATAAGACCGTGCGAGACTCACACGAATTCATTATAAGAACTTTTTTATTATTTTCGTTCTATAAGATCTTGATGCTTATTTGCGTTATCGTATTATATTGTGCTTAGTTTAGCCATCGTTGTGCATGAAGCACGATATATATTAAGACTCTGTATTATTAGTAAGAACTATTTTAGTATTTAAGATTTTAAACACTTTAAGAACATTTCTATTTGTAGAACTTTGTGTTTATTTATTGTGCTTATATTCGCAGTTTTATTCAACTGATTTATTAGCTGCTCTATCATTTCTACTTCCTAATTTTCACATTAACATCACGTTTTTAATAAACTCACTTCATTAAAGAAATTATATATATTAAGTTTATTACATACTTATTAAGTACTAAGTAAAACCTAATGAGTAAGGTATGTTCAGTAAAAGCCTTAAGAGCTAAACGCGCTAAGCGTTTAGCACAAAAATGGGGACTTCCCCCAATTAAAGGTAGTTCCTACCTCAGGCCCTGGAGGACTACAAATGGTGACCCTGTGTTTAATATGAGTTTGCAACCTTCTAATGCTGCTGAAGTAAATAGACTAAATTCTTTAAATTTAAGAAATGCCAATAGTACCATGATGGCTGACCATATACCACCACAACATATTTCTTCCAGAGAAGCATCTCGTTACACAGAAATGCTAAAGCGTGCAACCAGTCCAAAAGAACACAACACCTTGCGACACAGAATGCTTCAAATGGAAAATTACAGCATTGATTATAACTCATACTCAAAATCAATTGATTATGGAGACAGTAGACTCAACTGGCTGAAGTCATTTAAATTTGACATTGATGATTCAAAGGCACAATTTATTTATTTCGAAGAACGCTTAGCTGACCATGGCATTATTGAAAATGCTGAAAAATACTGGGTGATTCGTGAATTTTGGCCAAACAAAGACATGTCAGACTATAATTTGTGCACAGCGCCTAAAGATAGAAACTTTGGAAGTTTACGTAAATATCTTTTGGAAAAAGATGGAGTTTTGCCACAAATTTTACTGCCAAAGAAAGATTTCAAGTCTGTTAGTGGGTACGACCTCAACGCTGAAGTAAGTAGGTGTTTACTCGACTTGAAAAACGACGAAGTACTGCAAAAAATTTTATACTTACACTTAGTACCAAATCACTTAAAAAACAGGGTGTCCAGTAACCTTACACTAAGATTAGCAGATTTCAAAAGGTATGTGATGAACGTTTGTGATATAGATTTAAGACAAACACGGGATAAAGCAAAAAATATAAGTTATAGTTGTAACGGATTTGATAGAAAACGATCTAAATCAAACTACTATATTAACAACCAAAAAAAGTTTAGTCAAAGCAATTAATACAACAACATAATTAAAATTGACAACTATCATGTAAATACCTACACTCAAAACCAAAAAACTTCCGTACATGAAGATAATGACAAAATTGTAAAACACTGTTCGTCCGCTACCAGAAAAGCTCCTTTATTTAGAACGATTAGAACGTTTAAAACAGCTAGACTTAAAAAAACAAGATCTAAAAAGACTTTAGAATCTGGAATTACTGGCCGAGTGGTGTGGTTTAATGTTCGCAAAAGCTACGGATTTACTCATCGTGACGATCAAAACACTAATATTTTTGTCCATCAAACTTTCATTACCAAAAACAACCCAAATAAATTATTAAGATCAGTCGCACAAGGCGAAGTTGTCCAGTTCGATATTGTTATGGGTAATAAGAACATGCCTGAGGCCTCAAACGTATCAGGTCCGAACGGCAAACCTGTCCGGGGATCCAAGTATGCCCCAAACAGATGGCCAAGCTACAGCCAGCAAAGGCCTCAACAAAACAATTATATAAGTAATGGTTATTGCAAACTAAGAAACTATCATCAGTATAAGAGAAGACCAAGCAACTACAGAAGAAGATACACATACGAGCATGATCCTAGAGTAACAAATAAATATTATGAAACGTACGAACAAAACTCCGGCTGC
Organism: Thalia democratica; assembly: GCF_965202585.1. Classification (NCBI taxonomy): domain Eukaryota; kingdom Metazoa; phylum Chordata; class Thaliacea; order Salpida; family Salpidae; genus Thalia; species Thalia democratica. Next base: position 18,543,198 of record NC_139173.1, on the reverse strand, counting down.
TACGAATCTTCTGAAAACAGTGAATCTGGATATGACTCAGATACCAAAAATTTATTTTACAACTATGCAGAAAGTATAGATTCCAAACCTTATTAGTCTCAAAAGCTTAAATATTGTAAATAATGTTTTTTTATCAGGCAAGCAACCTTAAAACCTTTTTAAATCTATTAAAAAACTTTTAGAAAAACAGGATAAAAATTTCGAGAAACACTCATTAGAACGTTTGACTGAATTTCATTAAAATCAATTAAACAATATTCTATATAAATTTAAACAAGTGATATAGCAACAAATTTGTTGGTTGTGACAATAACTTGTATTAAAACTTTGTTGAATTTTAAAATTTTGAGGTTTTTAGAAGTAGTTCAAGTAAAATGTAGTTTTTCATTAATTTCTGTTACTTAAATTTTTTTTCCTAACCTTCATAAGTTCAATGTTATTTTATTTTAAAAGCTTTCAAACTACAATTTCGAAATTAAAAATAAATTTTAAATATTTAAAAAAAATTTAAACAACTATACTAAGAAAAACATTATCAGTTTAAATTAAAATTAAGTTTTGTTAAAACGTTTTTTAAATTTAATGTATTTTTAAGAATCTATGTAAACCTTAGAACTTTTTAATTGATATTTTAAAATTTCATGGTAATAAGTTTTATAACTTCTTGTAGTGAGAGGTTTTATAAAGTTTTTACTATGAAGTTTGTATGTATTTGAGCAAGTTTATTTTTAAAAACATCGTCTAAAAAAACAATGTATAAAGTTAGTTTTAAACTAAAAGTTTTATGTAACTGAAAGATTTATTACTGCTTACAAGTGCGAGTAATAATGCAGCTGAAAAAAAGTTTCAAAAATGTTTCCACTAAGATTTTGTGAAATAGCAACTCGGTTTGAAAATTATAACGGCTTGTGAAAATGTGTTTTGAGTGTAATTTAGGTCAAACTTTACGACTATTAATAAAAAACTTTTTTAAGCTATTTTAAGAATAAAACTAAGTTCATCTGTATTTTTCTTAAAAAAATGCACCTTTTACCTTATTAAACTTTGGCCATTTAATTTTTTATGTCAATTTTTACAACTTTGAAATAAAAATATGTGTAAAATTATTTTAAACAATAAATTAATCTGTTCTCTTAAGCCAATATCTTTTTGACCTCTAAATTTAGAATGATTAAAAACAAGTTCAAACTTGGTTGCTCAAAATTGAACTTGCTCAGAAGAAACTTGCTCAAAATTGTTTCGTAAAGTTTTACTTTAAAAATTAAATTTTAAAGCTAATTGATTTTTTGCTTAGCGAGCTGGGAAGACGTAAAAGTTTTACAGTTGGCTAATCACGTATTTTAAACTCGGGTAATTAAACTTAACTTGTAGAAAATTTTTACGGAAAGCATTTGCGATTTAAGAAAAAATAATGTTGTTTATTTTGCATTATGCATGGAGATTAAAATAATTAACTTTGCCACAATTAGAATTTGAATTGCTTTCACACATTGTTTTAAAAACTTGTTTTTTATTAATTCGTTTATTTTAATAGTCAAGATTTAAGTCACTTTAAGAGGTTTACTGTATTATGTTCTAATAAGTAACTTTAATAACTTTATTTTTTTGACAATTAAAATTTTAATAACGTTGTTTTTGAGCAAAGCTGTTAACTATTAGAAATTAAAAAAATATTAACACTTTTTTTTTAAATTAACCCCAAACGAGTTTTGAAATATTAAAAGCTAACCTTTTTATCGATATCGCTATTTATGTTCTTTTATTGCTTGCCTTGTGTGTATATAAAAAGACTTTTGTATTTGATTTTTTGTAATTAATGGTTGAGCAAGAAAAACTGTTTGATACACATGATCATGTTATATATTAATCAAAAAAGTTGATTAAAATTGTACAAACCGTCTCATAACGATGCCAGTAAGCAAGACAGTTTATATACGCAAGACGAAAATACTTGCTTTTGTGCACAGCCTAACGGAGAAAACATCAATTACGTCATCAGATAGTAAAAGAGACGCAAAGCAATGTTTCTGAAGTGTGAAGTCACTTGGAGCGGTTACACACCACAGCTGATGTTACAAACAGATCGAACCGAGTTGAAGAGAGGTATACAACAGACAGACAGGCTTAGCGCCTAAAAGTGGTCAGATTGGAGAGGCAGGCAGAAAACGCAGCAGCTGACGGCCGCCGATGGAGTGAACACTTATTAAAATTTTTGACAGAAAGTATTATCTACTTTTTCACTATTGTATAAGCACTTGTAAGAACCACTTGAACTTAAAAATAATACTATCTAAAGATTTCGTACAATTGAAAATTAATACTCATAAATTATGCAATAATAATTGTAAGAAACACTTAAAAACGTTGCAAGACCCCATCAAAGGTCTTTAATTGAAGACTTTTAGATGGGAAAATGTAACAAAATATGCATTTTGTTGTTTTTTAAATGACTGCCAGGGGGCGTTAGACGATTGTTTATCAAATCAACACACAATAAAACTTAAAATATGTCTGTTATTACGCTCAGTTAAGCCATAAGACCGTGCGAGACGCACACGAATTCATTATAAGAACTTTTTTATTATTTTCCTTCTATAAGATCTTGATGCTTATTTGCGTTATCGTATTATATTGTGCTTAGTTTAGCCATCGTTGTGCATGAAGCACGATATATATTAAGACTCTGTATTATTAGTAAGAACTATTTTAGTATTTAAGATTTTAAACACTTTAAGAACATTTCTATTTGTAGAACTTTGTGTTTATTTATTGTGCTTATATTCGCAGTTTTATTCAACTGATTTATTAGCTGCTCTATCATTTCTACTTCCTAATTTTCTCATTAACATCACGTTTTTAGTAAACTCACTTCATTAAAGAAATTATATATATTAAGTTTATTACATACTTATTAAGTACTAAGTAAAACCTAATGAGTAAGGTAAGTTCAGTAAAAGCCTTAAGAGCTAAACGCGCTAAGCGTTTAGCACAAAAAATGGGACTTCCCCCAATTAAAGGTAGTTCCTACCTCAGGCCCTGGAGGACTACATATTTACCAGGTTTAAGAATTCTTTGCCTATTTTAGTTGCTACAGTTAGGGAAAAAGGTGGGTTGAAATAAATAGTTTTTCTTTTTCTTTGCTTTTTTGTTGTTTTTTCATTTGCTTTTTGGTACGTTATGTTGAATTTGTAGTTGGCGGATTTTAGTGCTGATTGATAACTGTTTTTTATACGGTTAAATGATTCTTCGTTACTTGATAAATTGTTTAGTCTTTCGTTAATAGTTATAGGTAATTGTTTTAATATTTGATTAGGGTGGTTTGATTTGTTGTTTACGTAAAGGATGTCCGAGTTTGGTTTTCTGAATGGGATGTATGTTTTGTTGGGTAAGTTTAGTTCGATATCTAAAAAATCTGTTATAATTAGGCATGCATCTACTGTTAAATTATCCCCATTTGTTAAATATTTTGTGTATTTTTTTTTGTGGTATTTTCTATGGTTCTCGGCGATTTAGATTGGATGACCGCAAGGCCATCGTCTCTATATATGCCGAATTCTTCTTCATTGAATATATTAGTTTTTTTTTTATCTCGCTTAGCATGAAAAGTCTTACCATGTCGCACACTTCGGCTCCATTGTAGGATCCCATGCTAACATTAAATAGGTCAGAGGTGTTTATTTTTTCCTATGTTTTGTTTTCGTGAAAGATTGTAGATTTGCAGGAATGTAGTATTAAGTTTTGATCGTTGTTAGTGATTGGTGTGAATTTTTCAGCTCAGTTGTTTTTGTTATAGATGGGTAAAATTCAGTGATATCGAATTTTATGAATCGGGTTTTAGGGGTTATTTTTAGTTTATTGAACCAGTTTATAACGCTGTCAGTGTTTTTCCATTGATTTAGTTTTGAGCCTGTTATTGTTCTTTTATTTATTGTGTCTAGTTTAGCTTTTATATATAAATATATATATATACATGTTTAATGCACAAAACGACTTTTTCCTCGTACGGCTATTTCAGCGCAATACACGCTATTTTTTGTTTGAAACAATTTTCTTAATTATAACGGATAATTAAGGATTAAGTTCATTTTTGATAGAACATATGTTTATAACTTAAACGGTCTTATTATAAAAAGCGCATGCATTATAAGTTTAATATAACTAAGTTTTCTTCATTGACCATGTACATAAATTTCTCAAAAAATTAAGAGCTACTGGTTTTATGAAATTCTTTCATTGAATAAAAATATTTATAAATGAATACCAGCAGTAGTAATTATTTGACGCTGGAGTGATAATAAATCATCTATTAAGCAAAATAAAACTCTTGTTTTACAAATGTTAGCTATTAACTAATAACAATGAAATAAATTAAATTTCAATATACTCTGTTATAAAAACAAACAAATTACAATTTTTCATGTGGTTAATTTTACCATAAACTTAACTTTTATGAATTGAAATACAAAATTTAAGTACTGTAACAATTATACACTAAGCACTTAATGAGAAAAAACAACAATAACAATGAATGATGATAACAAAAAGGAGTTTTCTTCTATTATGATTTTTTTCTGAATACTTTTTGAAGCTCAAAAATGTAACTATAAAAAAGCAAATAATATTTACAAACACAAAAAAAAATTTCTAGGTTTCCTCAGAAAATTAGATTATTTTTTTTAACAAGCTAACTTGAGACAGTAGTCTCAGCTTACCACTTATTTGTATTCCTAACTCTCTGTTAAAAAGTACATTTATAACTTCATTTTTATATGGGCATACTAGAGTAATATATATATGCATATAAAGTAGTTAGTAAATATTCTGAAGTTAGTTCAAAATAATATCTTAATAAACAATCTAAAGAATAGCCAGGTAGAAAATGCTGCAATTTAGACTAAACCACTGTTATTAGACCAAAAAAATCAACTTTAGAACTAATTTTTTTGGTATTAGATGAAAGTTATGATTAAATCCCTAAACAAAAGTAAATAAACAAGTAGCAATAATCTTTTATGACCTTAATAATCTTTTTTTGATAAATGTTTTTTTAATTTCATCCTGGAACTTTCCAAAATGAATTAGATTTTTCAAATATAATATTAGCTTAGTCAACAATTTACTACCTTGGTAAGCTAGCAATTCATACTACTATAACTTTTCATAATTTATGTTGTTTTAAGTCTTAATGTTTGGATCGCCAGCAGTTTTTAATTTTTTTAATATAATGTATAATGTTAACTTCCTAACAAATGAAATTAAAAAGTTAAATAAGATGTTTTTATAAAGTGAACCATAATAAATCAACAAAGGTTTTAAGAATCATTTATGACAATTACTATTTTCCTTAGAAAACACTGACCACTCTTTCTAAGAGCTGTCATCTAAGCATCATAATAAAGTAAGCTTATCAAAAACTCTAACTGTTGATATAATCGTATTGAAGTTTTATCAACTCTAACATACTTTTATATGTTAATCATTTTGATTTATGTAATAGCAGTTTTTAGAAGTTTCAAAACTTTAAACATATCACTTAAGCACTTAATTAATTTAGATGTCAATATGCGTGAGATTTTTAAGTTAAAATCAACTGATTAGAAAACAGATTGACTTAATTAGTTGTGTTGAAAACATTTAAATATTAGTTTTACAAATTATTTAAAAGCGTTAAAAAAAACAGCTTTTTGCACAAGAACTGATCTAGATCTAAAAAAATCAAAAATAAAACTTATAGCAAACTATCGCTTTAAAAATATAATTAAACTTTCCGTAAACGTTTAGATTACGTTATTTTAGTTCTACATAGTTAAACGTATTGGAAAGTTGTATGATTTTAAACAAAAATATAAACAAATGCAACGGAAAGAAAATAACGAATTGTTTTTTTAATACTATAACTGTCATAGTTTCAAACATATTACGATTAACTAAAATATAGTTTTAGCTTATAAGTGTTTTTAGACTTAACTATTATTGTCACATAGTCCAAACAAGTTAAAACCTGTTTATCAAAAAGTATACTTCATAGCTTTTTTGCTTTGTTTTAGTTTAAAACAGTAAACTTTTGACTTTAAATTATTACATAAAACTTAAGTTAAAAAAGCGCTAAAAAGTTATAGCACAATTTTCATTTTAAGGATGATTAACTAATAAATGTAATTAATTATAACGTAACAAGCTCCTTTAAAATTGCTTTATGAAACATTTGTTTTTACTTATTCAAGTTTGATGTAAATATCTAAAAAAAAAATGACTTCAAAGTAAAATTGGTTTTTACAACTTGTTTAACTCTTAGTATACAAGTTGTTCAACTACTTCAAAAACTACAGGACAGTGAAGTTTTTCTTACAACTCGTAAAAACCTTGAAAAAATCACTTTCATAATAAAATTGCAAGCTTTAAAAAACCTTTTTAAATTGACGTAGTTCTGTATAAAAAATACTTAATTATATTTTGTAGCTAACTTTTTTTTTTAAATACATAACTTTCAAAAACAAAAATTTAATTTTTTTCAGAATATGTTTAAAAAAATTATAATAAAAAGGTTGTTTGTAAATTTATAATATAAATTTAAAAACAAATTGTACAGTAATCTTCCTTTATTGTACCAACATATGTTTCTGTGTGTTAACGAATCAACACACTTCAACTGAGTTGTTAATGGAAATAATAACATAAATGTACTAATTATAAAAAATGTATTTATACTGAAGTTTGATATAACTAAGTTTTCTTCAAAGACCATGTACGCTTTTCAAAAATTAAAGAACCGCTAATATGAAGTTATATTTAAACTTATCACTTTAATTTTAAAACATCAGAATTTCTTAAATCTAAATAGATTGCGAACATCACTAACTTGTTTACCGGCTAACAAATTGCTGCTAGTACCAAACACTTCAGGTAAACATTATTTTAAAAACTTACGATAGGCTTGCTAAGTTTTTTAGAAAAAAAAATCTTTTTTTTTCATTTTAACTGTGAAAATTTTAAACATATTTCGATAAATTTAAAATATAACTTTAATTTACAAGTGTTTTTAGACTTAACTATTACTGTCAAACAGTCCAAACTAGTTAAAACCTGTTCATTAAAAAGTATACTTAAAAGTTATTTAACTTTAATTTATTACAAAAAAACCTACTAAACAACGCACCTAAAAGTTATAACAAAATAGTAATTTCTAAGGATGAATAACTAAAAAATGTAGTTATCTATAACGTAAAAAGCGACTTTTTAAATTGCTTTATTAAATATTTGTTTTTACTTATACAAGTTTGAAGTAAATAACAAAAAAAAAATTGACTTCAAATTAAAATTGGTATTTACAACTTAGAGTTCCTTTTAGTATACAAATTATTTAACTATTTCAAAAATTACAGTACAGTTGAGTTATTCTTACAACTCGTAAAAATCTTTAAAAAATAACTTTATTAATGAAATTTAAAGTTTAAAAAAACCTTTTTAAGTTAATTTAGTTGTATATATAACTATTTAATTAGATTATGCGTTTAACTTTTGTTTGAAATACATAACTTTCTAAAACAATTTTTTTTTTTCAGAGTATGCTTAAATAAAGTATAATAAAAAGGTTGTTTGTAGAGTTAAGTTGTCTAAAATTTGAACGAAAAATTCAGATTGAAGGTTAGTTTTTAAATTATCATTAAAATAATTTTTAATGCAATAAACTTTTACGTTAAAAAACTCCTTTAATGTTTAATTATTAGTTGTTTAATTAATTTTTACATTTCTGTACAATTTTAAACATTCTAATGAATGTTAGTATGTCTTGCATAAGTTTAAGTGCACAGAAAAATTAATTTGAAACAAACCAAATTTAAAGTATTTGTGGCAGAGTTTGTATAAATGCCTTATGTTTTTTTATAATAATTCATGTTGGGCACGTTGTTTTGATGCATGAAGTTTATGATCATAACTTTCTATAAACCAGGTCTTAGACCACACTTTTGAAGATCGATTATTTTACAGTGTCTAAAAACTAATACAATAACAACAACATATAACTGAATTATTTATTTATACTGACGAAAACATAACATTTTAAATTTTAATTAGTTCATGCAATGCACAAAAAGCGAACTTTAAAGTCTTTGCAGTATTTCGAAAGTTGATTTTTCTGCTTGATGTTTTGGCAAACCAAACCTTTTGTAGGGCTCATTTCTACATAGTTTCCTGATACTGAGATCGGGCTGCAATTTTTGAATTATTATTGGAAACAAAAAATTAAGCTAAAACTCAAACTTATTTATTCTAAAACGATCACAGAGTATGTAAAAAACTGTGGTTCAAAAATTTATTTCAAAATTACCTTCCGTTAGTGAGTTGACCTTCTACTGCTATTGGATTATCACATATTTGTCCAGGATACTGTGCTTTTAGACTACTGAGAGTTTCCCAGTCGCCTTTACCGCTCGGGTTATCTCTATCGAAAAACTTTGTCCAATAGACTTTGCACTTTTGTTCTGAAAATTGGTTTGTATTTAAAATTTTAATAATGCTTGCTTACTTGTTTCTATTTTAGCTTTAAAACTAACTTGTAGTATTTGCTTTATAAATTTTATTTTCAATTTTTGTAAAAGTATTAACTGTCAATTTACCACATCCCCATGTAACTGTTAGGTATTTGTAAGTTCCAACACATGGATCTCCACCTAAAGCTAAATTAGAAGCAACTAAAACACAGCTGCTTTTACCATCGCAGTTTTTTTTGACAATAGTCGGAGCTGTTTTTGAAACACAACCACCGGCAGGAAACTTGTTGTTTTTAGAAGGACATCTGAAAATAAGTCACTTAAGTAACAACTTAAAGTTTATATTATCTTTATTTTCACTTCACTAACGTGTTATGGTTGTTTCTTCCATAGAAAACACTGAAAATTTTAATCTTCTCATTTGCCTTGCAACCAATTTTTAGAGACTTTCCTTCGCAAACAAGACTACTTTGAGAAAAGGGAGGATAAATTGTAAGAGGAAACTTTGAAACTGATAAAGTTGTTTATTGATAAATTGTGTCTCTTTTTGTAAAATTTAAAAAAGTAATAGTTTTAGTGTATGATCAGTAATATTCATTTAAATACATACATTTATACAAAAAAAAAAAAGTTTCGAATTTGAAATAAATAATTCAATTTAACAGTCTTAAAACAAAAAAAGTTTACCATATTTAATTTTCAATATTTAAATTAAAAAAAAACAAATCATCCAAAATGCACTTAATTAGATGAAAAATCAATAGCATACAACTTGAAAAATACAAGTTTATTCAAAGATTTTTCAAAATATTGAAAATATTTTGCTTACTTTCTAATGGTGAAAATATTTTTTGTGAAACACATAAGTTTGCAAAAACTATAGACAGTATTGTCAGCAAAAATATCTTCATTTTTATGACTAAATACTATATAAGATAGAATACTTTTATGTAGCATAGAAAAGTGTGTCGTTTATATACTTTTTAAAAGCAACGAAAAAAAAAAGAGTTCGACCTACTTAACTGTTGCCCCTGGCAGTTTCGACCACAATAAAATTTTACTTCTTTAATTAGCTTTAATATTCCTTATAGTATCAATTTGGGTATTTCCTTGTATAATTTTACATATTTAAGTGTAATATGCTTTACTTTTTAAATGTATCGTAATTTTAAATTTTGAACTAGCTTTAATAGTTTTTAACTTAATTATAAAATAAAAATTTTATTATAGTCTTTTTTATAATGTTTTATTATTGATTGCTACGTTTGGCTACTTAACTTAGAATTTTTTGAACTAACTTAGTACGATTGAATGTTTACAAAAAAAGTGAAAGTTACTATAACATAGTTTGCATACTAGTGCTTGTTCTTTTTTTTAAGAGCTTAATTGTAAAATTTTGTTGAATATTTTGTTTTTATAATAAATTTGTAATAGAGCATTTAAACACACTTTTTAACTAACAACATAAACTAAATATAAAAGAATATTCTTGGATATATACTAAAATACTTCAACGTTTTTGTTTGTTTTGCTAATTACGATAAAAAGTTATGTTTATCCAGAAGTAAATGTAAAGTACTGAAAAGTATTACACATTTTAAAACTTACTTTTATTTACCAACTATTATAAAGTAAATAAATGTTTTCTAAAATATTTTATAACTTTTATAATGCTTCCTAATTATATTTTTAAAACAATGTTACTTTTTTTTTTAATTAATGTTGTTCAAACTGAAAAATTATCTGTAAAACTCTCAAAATAATGTTTATACTATAACAAGTTTAATAAATCTTAAAAAATTATATTAACACGTTTTTCTTTTAAAGTTTGTTTCAAGAAAGTAAGATACATTCAATTTAAGAAGTATCAATAATAAGTTTTTACCTGTAAGCATTTTTGTAAGATTGTACCATTTTTCTCAATTTTGTTTAACCAAATTTTCGTAAAAATGTTATTCTATAGTTATCGTGTTTTTAAATCTTTAATTTAAATCTGTTTTTGCAAAGTATAAATAGTTAAATCATTAAATAAAACTAGGTTATCATTAAAGTACAATTTATTTTGTATACTAGCTAGTTTTTTTTTACGTCTAAGGAAATTATGGGCGTATATCTTTTAAGTGTATTTTCTGTCTGTTTTCATAGTTTACTTAGTTATAATTAACCTTACAGTCAAATTTTGATATTTACAATTCAATAAATAATAATAGCTTCAACCAAGTTAAAAATATTTTCTACCGAAAGCACATCGATTTCAGAAATATGGTTTGGTCCATATTTTAGAACTTAAAACTAGATATAAAGTTTAATTATTTTAAGTTATAAGTTTATTATTATTAGCGATTTTTTCTACTATATTAATAGCGGGTGGGTGTCACTTTTGCACGAGCGTCACTTTTGCACGAGCGTCACTTTTGCACGAGGGGACACTTTTGCACGAGGGTCACTTTTGCACGAAGGGTCACTTTTGCACGAGGGGACACTTTTGCACGGCGACACTTTTGCACGGAGGGTCACTTTTGCACGAGGGGACACTTTTGCACGGCGACTCTTTTGCACAGAGGTTCTCTTTTGCACGAGGTGACACTTTTGCACGGCGTCACTTTTGCACGAGGATACAATTTTGTACGGCGACATTTTTTCATGATGACAGTTTTTTACGGCAGCATTGTTGCACAGCGTCACATTTTTACGATGAAATTTTTGCACAGCGACATTTTGGCACGATGACTTTTAAGCATGGAAAATCAATTTTGCATGCAGGCCGATTAAAAGTTTTTTAGCTACTACCAAGTCTGTAACCTAAAAAGAAACTGAAAACTAATATTAAGTAAAAGTTTATGTTAGAAACAAACTAACGAAAAGATAAAATAAAAATATTTATAAAAGATTCATACCAGGGACAATAAAGTTAATTTATTTAGAAACTAGGATAAAAAATACTTTAATTGTAAGTAAGTTGTTCTAGTTTATTTTGAATTTTAATTTATTAATCAACAACTATGCCTTTTTATATATTTTACTATACGGTTACAAGTTTATTGTCCATATGATCGATGGCATCAAAACCTAGACCACTTAAACTGGAAGACACATAAACAAAAAATAAATTAACACAAATAGTTTATTTATTATAACAAAGATAAAAACATAACTTGATAAAAAATTTATAGCTTAACATAAAAACCAAAATTTTAACCACAAACTTATATGTACTTACGCTTTGATGTAGAACGATCAACATCGAGTATTTAAATGCAATACAAAATAAAACCTAACGCTCCAAGGACATTAACGTTAGGCTCTTATTGGCTTATTTCATGATCATGAAATGCTGGTGTAAGCAACTCTTGATACTTTTGATGAACATAAGTTCAAACTTCCAAATGTTACTCTCTCATTGGCTTATCATGATCATGAAACATTATTGTAATGAAATAATTTAAGTTTAAATCATGAAAAATGCGTTATTTTATTTCTTTTTTTTTTCTCACGCTAAATTAAAAAATTAAACACCAGGTAAAATTTGAAATACCTTACACTTCATAAACTAACTAAATCTTTTTTTTTTAATTTAACAATTGTTTGAAATAAAAATAAATTAAAACTTTTTTTTTAATAGCTATATAAAACTAATTATAATATCAAGAGAAAATAAGTAAAAATAATACTTAAAATTCGTGTTTTGAAGCCTTACTAAATTAAGTTTAACTTTCTTTTTAAAAAGTAACAAAATTCAGATTATTTTCATTTAATGTATTCAAAGTTACTTTTATTTAAATTTAAAAATCTGTATTCAACTATTTCATTTAAATAAAGCTATTAAATCTAAATTAATGAATTGTGGTACATTATTATATTGTTCTACGTAAAACTTAAAATAACAACTTTACATTAAAATTTCATTAAATAATTACCACATTTTATTTATTCAAAACAACTTGCGTTTAAAAGCGAATATTATTTAAGTTAATTTTTTTTTTTTAATTTTAAAAGTGTCGCCGTGCAAAAGTGTCACCTCGTGCAAAAGTGACCCTGCGTGCAAAAGAGTCGCCGTGCAAAAGTGTCCCCTCGTGCAAAAGTGACTCTCCGTGCAAAAGTGTCGCCGTGCAAAAGTGTCCCCTCGTGTAAAAGTGACGCTCGTGCAAAAGAGTCGCCGTGCAAAAGTGTCCCCTCGTGCAAAAGTGACCCTTCGTGCAAAAGTGACCCTCGTGCAAAAGTGTCCCCTCGTGCAAAAGTGACGCTCGGGCAAAAGTGACGCTCGTGCAAAAGTGACCCGTTCCCATAAATAGCATTTGTTTTATCATTTTAAATTAGTCATATATAAGTTTTTTTTTTTAATTTTCTGTTGTTTTTCTTGTTTAACATTTTTATTCAATTTATTTTAATGTTAGCAAAAATAAACCAAAACAGTTTAAATAAATGATTAGTGTGTAGCTCGATGACCGAAAGTTCACTATATAAATCATGTGCTTATAACAAATTGTTGAACGTTGATTTTGTAGTTGTGTTTAAATTAAATATTTAATTCAAACAATTTTCAGCTCTTAAACTATAAGCTATTTTTTAGACAGCAATAAAACACATATATTCATATAAAATTGCTTTTCAAAGATACTGTAACAAAAGTTATGAAAACAATTGTGGTTGTTTATGTTATACAACTAACTTTATTATTTACGTTACACTGCATTAAAATGCAAACAATCTCGAAACAATTTTTAATAAATTTTTAAATATATTTCGTTAATTTTTAAAATTGTAGCTAATTTATTTTTAACATTTTCAAGTTAAATTTTCGAAAGTCTTTTTAATTTAGTTTTAATTTAATAAAGAAAATGATTAAAAAACTTAAAACTTTTATAAAATGTATTTTTTGATATCTAGTTTAAAATATTATAACTAAAGTATGTTAAAATGCTGTAACATAGTAAACATTAAAAAACATTTTATCAATAAAACTTAATGGTTAAAATCATATTTACAATAGCTTTCTATAACAAATTAAAAGTTGTTTCTTTGATTTTTTAAAAGACAAAATGTTCTTGTACTTATAACATCTAATACTTATAAATTAAGGGCTAAAGGAGGAAATACCCAAATTGATACTACGTAGAAAAATTAAAGCTAATTAAAGGAGTAAAATTTTATTGTGGTCGAAACTGCCAGGGGCAACAGTTAAGTAGGTCGAACTCTTTTTTTTTTCGTTTTTTCTAAAAAGTATATAAACGGCATATTTTTATATGCTTCATAAAAGTATTCTATCTTACACAGATTCAATTAGTCATAAAAAATGAAGATATTTTTTCTGACAGTACTGTCTATAGTTTTTGCAAACTTATGTGTTTCGCAACAACTAGTCTCTTCATTAAAGAGTAAGTAATTAATTTTTAGATCATTTTGATATAATAAATGTAAAAATTGTACTTTATAAGTTGTTTGCTACTTCTAATCAAGTTAAGTGCAATTTAATACTTATTTAAGTTTTTTAATAAAGAACGATAAAAAAACTGTTTGGTGGTTTTCTATACAAAACATTTCTATTTAAATCGAAATATATAATTATGTTTTTATCTTTTAATTTTCATTACAAAAAAAATTAAAATCGTCGCATTAAACAATTATATTTTATAAATTTACTTTTTAAAAATTAGAAAGTTGCTTATAAACAACTTTAACAGTTCCAAAGTTTCCTTTTCCAATTTATCCTCCCTTTTCTCAAAGTAGTCTTGTTTGCGAAGGAAAGTCTCTAATAATTGGTTGCAAGGCAAATGAGAAGATTAAAATTTTCAGTGCTTTCTATGGAAGAAACAACCATAACACGTAAGTGAAGCAATAAAAACAGATAATATTAACTTTAAGTTGTTACTTGAGTGACTTATTTTCAGATGTCCTTCTAAAAACAACAAGTTTCCTGCCGGTGGTTGTGTTTCAAAAACAGCTCCGACTATTGTCAAAAAAAACTGCGATGGTAAAAGCAGCTGTGTTTTAGTTGCTTCTAACTTTGCTTTAGGTGGAGATCCATGTGTTGGAACTTACAAATACCTAACAGTTACATGGGGATGTGGTAATTTGTTATTCAATATTTTTACAAACTTTTAGACTAAACATAAAAACATAACTAATAAAGCAGTTATTACTTTAAAAGCTAAAATAGAAACAAGTAAGCAAGTATTATTAAGTCTTTAATGAAAAATCTATTTTTAGAACAAAAGTGCAAAGTCTACTGGACAAAGTTTTTCGATAGAGACAACCCGAGCGGTACAGGTGACTGGGAAACTCTCAGTAGTCTGAAAGCACAGTATCCTGGACAAATATGTGATAATCCAATCGCAGTAGAAGGTCAACTCACTAACGGAAGGTAATTTTGAAATAAATTATTGAACCACAGTTTTTTACATACTCTGTGATCGTTTTAAAATGAATATGCTTAGTTTAAGTTAATTTTTTTGTTTCCAATATATATTTAAATTACAGCCCGATCTCAGTATCAGGAAACTATGTGGAAATGAGCCCTACA
Organism: Thalia democratica; assembly: GCF_965202585.1. Lineage (NCBI taxonomy): Eukaryota > Metazoa > Chordata > Thaliacea > Salpida > Salpidae > Thalia > Thalia democratica. The sequence goes on along the minus strand of NC_139173.1, from coordinate 18,528,186 downwards.
AAAGGTTTGGTTTGCCAAAACATCAAGCAGAAAAAACAACTTTCGAAATACTGCAAAGACTTTAAAGTTCGCTTTTTGTGCATTGCATGAATTTATTAACATTTTACAAAATCGTTATGATTTCTTTAGTTGTAAATAAAACAATTTAGCTATACGTTGTTTTTATTTTAGAATTAAACTATTTCTTCAAGTTTAATAAAAAGATAATGTCGACTTTTTAAATCATGATTGACCACTAATAACATATTTTGTCTAAAAGTTTATACTTTAATCATTAGCATTTTTTATAATTTCTTACTACATTGTGTAGTGTAGATTTGCAAGTTAAAAAAGTTAATAATGACTTTAAGTGAGATATTTTCACTTGAAAGATGTCGAAACAGTTTAAAATAACAAAGGTTTAAAAAACTATTTATATTAATTATTGTTTTTCCTAAATACACAGACGACTTATTTTAAGAACTGTGCTGTTAGCATTATTCTAAGTTCAATTATTTGAAAATAATCTAGATATTGATATAATATTGTTTAAATACTTGCATTTCTTTAAGTATTGAATTAAGTTTAATTAAAAAAATTCTATATAACGTCATGATTGATATATTTCATACTTTCAGTATATTTTAAAGTATCAACATAATGCATAAACAGTTTATGGGTTCAATTGACAACAGCTCTAAAAGTTATTTACAAGTTAAAACCAAGTGATAGGAAAATAATTAAATTCTATTTATTGCAGTAAAAAAAAAAAAATATATACAACTAAGAATTTTTTAAAGTTGAGAAAAAATAGAGCATATTGCATAAGAATGTTGAACAGAACTGGTTCTATTAATTTTCAGTTTTTGAAACTGCTTAGAAAACTTTTTATACATTTTAAATCTAAACATGCTTGCTTTTTAACTGATTAGGCTATTTCAATGACATAATTCACGGTTAGCTTTTTAAAAAAGTTTGGAATTTTAAAGAAATCCAAACAAATACAGCTTAAATAACAAAGAAAAACAGAATAGCGGATTTAGTTTAATACTGTTGCCTTTACTTATAACAATAATAACTAAATTTTTTGATCTTAAACGTCATCAAAAAATAGTAAATACATTTCAAAAGTGAACCTTTTTAAAAAAAAAAAACATTTGACTAGTCTTCAAAAGTAGACTTAGGTCATCAGTTACGAAAAAACGTTGTATTGTATATACATATATATCTAAAATATTATCACACTAAACAAACTGAAGATCTGTTCTGTTTAACATAATAGTGAAACAATTGTATTTGGAAAACGTTGTGTTTTATTAATACATATAGATAGAACTAAAATACACAAAATAAACTTTTGCTTGGGACAGCTGTTTCTGCGTTTAATAAGCGTCTTCAGCCAAGTTTTATTCAATGAAAAGCAAACTTGTAAGTACTGCAATAAAATTATACAAAATTAGTTATTACGTAATAATAGAATACTTAGTTGATTTTAGACAACATAATTAACCGAGTTTTTAGATAAATTGTTTTCGATAGTGTTTACAGCCAGTTTGTAATTCGTTTCTTTTGTTTAAATATTCAGATTTTTTAACTTTTAAAATTTCGGTTATTTTCGAATTGCACAATTTATATCGATTTCTTAAACTATATTTATTTTTCGTTCTTGTTAATATTTACCACTGAAATTTAATATAAACTTTGTTATATTTTAGTTTCCAAATGTACTGCGATAAAAATGTCGTACTTCTATGTTTTTCGTGTTTGAAGCTTTACTTGTACTTTGTGTAGCGATTCTTGAACGATAGTCCAGTAGAGCCAACATAAAACTTGGTTTGGTTTTCAGTTATGACTGTCGCTTTATATATAGTATTTTCCATTAGGAAACTCCCACACATTCGCCTCTCTTTGTCCTGCGTGTCTAACATCTTTCGATTGTGTGGCATTGTAAGTTGTTTCTTGTTTAGCATGCAGGAATAGGACATTTTTAGTGTCTTACTGTTAAAAATTTTTAATATGGATAGTTTTCAGTAAAGTTTTTGTCCACAATCTCTAGGAAGCACTTCCCAACCTGCGTTGCCACACTTTTGCAGAATGAAGCATTGAAGTATAAAATATTCCTTCTTTTCTTTTGTGGCTATAGGCTAACTCGTGATCGTACCCACTTTCTCTTATAGCTTCCTGGTATTGTTGGGTTATTTCCTTGAAATTGCTTTGACTGCTAGAAATATTTTGGAGGCGGCTATTTACTGCGATCGGTATGTGTTTTAACACATGCTCTGGATGGTTTGACTTACTATACACATAAACCGTATGCGCATTTGGTTTTCTAAACGGCTTATGGCTTTCATTTTGAAGATCTAAAATTACATCTAAGAAGTCTGTTACAAACAGATTAACTTCGATGGTAACATCAAAACCAATGTTTTTAAAAACTTTTCTTAGATGTTCGACTTTTTTCTCCATATCTGGTCCCGGTAGAATGTCCACCACTGCTAAACCATCGTCATGGTATATGCCAAAGTTACCATCTCTAAAATCTGTTCCATCTTCAATATATCTAAAATATATAGGCCAACTAGTTCACAAATTTCTGCGCCATGGAAGCTTCCCAGTGGTACATCAAAGCTGTTCTTATTATGCTTTTTCGACCATGGTTCACCTTCGTTGAACAGTACTGATTTGCAGCAATGTCTGATTAGCTCTTTTTCATTTTCCGTGATTTCAGTTAGGTCTGCAGCAAAATTGAAGGAGTTTTCCAAAATTGTTGCTGAGATGGCTGGATAAAAGCTAACTATATCAAATTTGATAAACCTTGAAGTTGATTTATTACTTAAGTTATTGAACCAGTTAAATACCTCATAAGTATTTTTCCATTGTATAAATTACGTTTTGATCTTATAAAATTGTTGATGTTATATTTATATATACATACATATGAAAACTTATATATATAAATATATACATGTTTAATGTACAAAACGACTTTTTCCTCGCACGGCTATTTCAGCGCAATACACGTTATTTTTTGTTTAAAACAATTTTTTTAATTATAACGGATAATTAAAGGATTAAGTTCATTTTTGATAGAAGATATGTTTATAACTTAAACGGGAGAAAAATCGAGGAGCGAATTTATATCGTCTTGTCGACATATGAAAAAACTCCTCTTAAAATACAACAAATTTTGAAGTATTTTATAGTCAATTAACTGTTGTTTTCGTTAATTTTGCTTGTTTGATTAGTTAGATGGTAGATCGATTTTTATACTGAATATTTGTAATGTACAATGTTCAATTCTTACGTCATATTGTTTTTGTTTTTTTGTAAACTTTCGCATCTTTGTTTACCAAAGTGCTTTTTATTTTAAATTTGAACTGGCTGAAGATTAGAGACAATCTTCTTTGATTTATGAAACATATGTTCAAGAATTTTTAAAATCGCCATTTCAATAAATTATATATACATATATACATACATATGAAAACTTATATATATAAAGTAGATGTTTATATACAAAACGACTTTTTCCTCGTACGGCTATTTCAGCGCAATACATGCTATTTTTTGTTTAAAACAATTTTTCTTAATTATAACGCATAATTAAAGGATTAAGTTCATTTTTGATAGAACATATGTTTATAACTTAAACGATCTTATTATAAAAAGCGCATGCATTATAAGTTTAATATAACTAAGTTTTCTTCATTGACCATGTACATAAATTTCTCAAAAAATTAAGAGCTACTGGTTTTATAAAATTCTTTCATTGAATAAAAAAATTTATAAATGATTACCAGCAGTAGTAATTATTTGACGTTGGAGTGATAATAAATCACCTATTAAGCAAAGTAAAACTCTTGTTTTACAAATGTTAGCTATTAACTAATAACAATCAAATAAAATAAATTTCAATTTACTCTGTTATAAAAACAAACAAATTACAATTTTTCAAGTGGTTATTAATTTCACCATAAACTTAACTTTTATGAATTGAAATACAAAATTAAGTACTGTAACAATTATACACTATGCACTTAATGAGAAAAAACAACAATAACAATGAATGATGATAACAAAAAGGAGTCTTCTTCTATTATGACTTTTTTCTGAATACTTTTTGAAGCTCAAAAATGTAACTATAAAAAAGCAAATAATATTTACAAACACAAAAAAAAAATTTGAAGGTTTCCTCAGAAAATTAGTTTTTTTTTTCAAGCTAACTTGAGACAGTAGTCTCAGCTTACCACTTATTTGTATGCCTAACTCTCTGTTAAAAAGTACATTTATAACTTAATTTTTATATGGTTATACTAGAGAAATATATATATAAAGTAGTTTGTAAATATTCTGAAGCTAGTTCAACATAATATCTTAATGAACAATACAAACAATAGCCAGATAGATAATGCTGCAATTTAGACTGAATCACTGTTATTAGACCAAAAAAATCAATTTTAGAACTAATTTTTTTGGTATTAGATGAAAGTTATGATTAAATCCCTAAACAAAAGTAAATAAACAAGTCGAAATAATCTTTTATGACTTTGATAATAATTTTTTGATAAATAATTTCATCCTGGAACTTTCCAAAATGACTTAGATTTTATGGTAGCTTAGTCCATAATATACTACCTTGGTAAGCTAGCACTTCATACTACTATAACTATTCATAGTTTATGTTGTTTCAAGTCTTAATGTTTGGATCGTTAGCAGTTTTTTAATTTATTAAGTATGTTGTATAACGTTAACTTCCTAACAAATGAAATTAAAACATTAAATAATATGTTTTTATGAAGTGAACTAAAATAAATCAAAAAAAGTTTTAAAAACCATTTATGACAATTATTATTTTCTCCAAAAACAACTGAATACTTCTAAGAGCTGTCATGTAAGCATCATAATAAAGTAAGCTTATCAAAAAACACTCTAGCTGTTGATATAATCATATTAAAGTCTTTGCAACTCTAATATAATTTTATATGTTAATCATTTTGATTTATGTAATAGTATTTTTTAGAAACTTCAAAACTTTAAACATATCACTTAAGCACTTAATTAATTTAGATTTCAATATGCGTGAGATTTTTAAGTTAAAATCAACTGACTAGAAAACAGATTGACTTAATTAGTTGTGTTAAAAACATTTAAATATTAATTTAACAAATTATTTAAAAGCGTTAAAAAAAAATACAGCTTTTTGCACAAGAACTGATCTAGATCCAAAAAATCAAAAATAAAACTTATAGCAAACTATCGCTTTAAAAATATAATCAAACTTTAATTAGATAACGTTATTTTAGTTCTACATAGTTAAACGTATTGGAAAGTTGTATGACTTTAAAGAAATATAAACAAATGCAACGGAAAGAAAATAACGAATATTTTTTAATACTATAACTGTCATAGTTTCAAACATAATACGATGAACTAAACTATAGTTTTAGTTTATAACTGTTTTTAGACTTAACTATTATTGTCACATAGTCCAAACAAGTTAAAACCTGTTTATCAAAAAGTGTACTTCATAGCTTTTTTTGCTTTTTTTAGTTTGAAACAGTAAACTTTTGACTTTAAGTTATTACATAAAACTTAAGTTAAAAAAGCGCTAAAAAGTTATAGCACAATTTTTATTTTAAGGATGATTAACTAAAAAATGTAATTAATTATAACGTAACAAGCTCCTTTTTAAATTGCTTTATGAAACATTTGTTTTTACTTATTCAAGTTTGATGTAAATATCTAAAAAAAAATGACTTCAAAGTAAAATTGGTTTTTACAACTTGTTTAACTCTTACTATACAAGTAATTTAACTAATTCAAAAACTACATTATAGTGAAGTTTTTCTTACAACTGGTAATAACCTTGAAAAAATCACTTTCATTATAAAATTGCAAGCTTTAAAAAAACCTTTTTAAATTGACGTAGTTCTGTATATAAACTATTTAATTAGATTTTAAAGTTAACTTGTTTTTGAAATACATAACTTTCAAAAACAAACTTTAAAAATGTTTCATAATATGTTTAAAAAACTATAATAAAAAGGTTGTTTGTAGATTTAACTTGTATAAAAATTGGACAGAAATTCTGTACTAAAGGTAAAAGATGAATTAAGTATTAATAACGTTTTTCAAAATATATAAAATTTTACTTTTAAAAACTCCTGAAATGTTTAATTATTAGTTATTTAATTAATTTTTACACTTCTGTACGATTTTAAACATTCTAATGAATATTAGTATGTCTTGCATAAGTTTAAGTGCACATAAGAACTAAGTATAAATGCCTTATGTTTTTTTATAATAATTCATGTTGGGCACGTTGTTTTGTTCATAAAGTTTATGATCATACCTTTCTATAAACCACGTCTTTAGACCATACTTTTGAACATCGACAGTTTTACCGTGTCTAAAAACTAATACAATGACAACAGCATACAACTTAATTGTTTTATTTGTTACTGACGAAACTATAACATACTTTTAATGTTAATTAATTCACGCAATACACAAAAAGCGAACTTTAAAGTCTTTGCAGTATTTCGAAAGTTGTTTGTTCTGCTTGATGTTTTGGCAAATCAAACCTTTTGTTGGGCTCATTTCTACATAGTTTCCTGATACTGAGATCGGGCTGCAATTATTGAAATATTATTGGAAACAAAACATTTAGCTTAAACTAAAACTTATTTATTTAAAACGATGAAAGAATATGTAAAAAACCGTAATTCAAAAATTTATTTCAAAATTACCTTCCGTTAGTAAGTTGACCTTCTACTGCGATTGGATTATCACATATTTGTCCAGGATACTGTGCTTTCAGACTACTGAGAGTTTCCCAGTCGCCTTTTCCGCTCGGGTTATCTCTGTCGAAGAACTTTGTCCAATAGATTTTGCACTTTTGTTCTAAAAATTGATTTTTATTTAAAATTCTTTTTAGCTTTAAAAATAACTTTTACTACTTGCTTTATAAATTTTATTTTTAATTTTTGTAAAAGTATTAATTGTCAATTTACCACATCCCCATGTAACTGTTAGGTATTTGTAAGTTCCAACACATGGATCTCCACCTAAAGCTAAATTAGAAGCAACTAAAACACAGCTGCTTTTACCATCGCAGTTTTTTTTGACAATAGTCGGAGCTGTTTTTGAAATACAACCACCGGCAGGAAACTTGTGGTATTTAGAAGGACATCTGAAAATAAATCACTCAAGTAATATTTTTAAGTTTATATAGGTTTTTTTTTTTTGCTTCACTTACGTGTTATGGTTGTTTCTTCCATAGAAAACACTGAAAATTTTTATCTTCTCATTTGCCTTGCAACCAATTTTTAGATACTTTCCTTCACAAACAAGACTACTTTGAGAAAAGGGAGGATAAATTGGAAGGGGAAACTTTGAAACTGATAAAGTTTTTTGTTGATAAACTATGTCTCTTTTTGTAAAATTTATAAAAAATAATGTTTTTTAGTATATGATCATTGATATTCATTTAAACACATTTTTTTATACAAAAAAAAACTTTAAGTTTTGATTTTGAACGAAATACTTTAATTTAACAGTCTCAAAACAAAGAAATTTTACCATATTTAATTCTTAAATAAAAATAACATCAAATTATCCAAAATGCACTTAATTAGATAAAAAATCGATAGCATATAACTTAGAAAATACAAATTTATTCAAAGATTTTTTAAAATATTGAAAATATTTTGCTTACTTTCTAATGGTGAAATTAGTTTTTGTGAAACACATAAGTTTGCAAAAACTATAGACAGTACTGTCAGCAAAAATATCTTCATTTTTATGACTAATTGAATCTGTATACAATAGAATACTTTTATGTAGCATAGAAAAGTATGCCGTTTATATACTTTTTAAAAGCAACGAAAAAAAAGATTTCAACCTACTTAACTGTTGCCCCTGGCAGTTTCGACCACAATAAAATTTTATTTCTTTAATTAGCTTTGATATTCTTTATAGTATCAATTTGGGTATTTCCTTGTATAATAATACATATTTAAGTGTAATATACTTTACTTTTTAAACATATCGTAATTTTAAATTTTGAACCGGTTTTAATAGGTTTTTAACTTAATTATAAAATAAAAAGGTTATTATGGTCTATTTTTTAATGTTTTATTATCGGTGGCTACTTTTGGCTACTTAATTTAGAATTTTTTCAACTAACTTAGTACGAGTAAATATAATTAAATTTCCATTAAAAAAGTGAAAGTTAATATAACACAGTTTGCATATAATGTTTGTTCTTTATTCTTAAGAGCCTAATTGTAAAATTTTGTTGAATGTTTGTTTTTTATAGTATATTCGTTTAATATAAGAACTTAAACTAAATATAAAAGAATATTCTTGGATATATACTAAAATACTTCAATGTTTTTGTTTGTTTTGCTAATTACGATAAAAAGTTATGTTTATCCAGAAGTAAATACTGTTACATGAAAAGTATTACACATTTTAAAACTTACTTTTTTCTACAAATTATTATAAAGTAAATAAATGTTTTTTTAAATATTATAAAATTTTTATAATGCTTTCTAATTATATTTTTAAAACAATGTTACTTTTTTTTTTAATTAATGTTGTTCAAACTGAAAAATTATCTGTAAAACTCTCAAAATAATGTTTATACTATAACAAGTTTAATAAATCTTAAAAAATTATATAAACACGTTTTTCTTTTAAAGTTTGTTTCAAGAAAGTAAGATACATTCAATTTAAGAAGTATCAATAATAAGTTTTTACCTGTAAGCGTTTTTGTAAGATTGTACCATTTTTCTCAATTTTGTTTAACTTAATTTCTATTTATGTAAAAATATTATTCTATAGCTATCATGTTTTTAATCTTTAATTTAAATCTAGTTAAATCATAAAAAAAAGTAGGTTATTATTTGAGTACTATTTATTTTGTATACTAGCTAGTTTTTTATTTACGTCTAAGGAAATTATTGGCGTATATTTTTTAAGTGTATTTTCTGTCTGTTTTCATTGTTTACTTAGTTATAATTAACCTTACAGTCAAATTTTGATATTTACAATTCAATAAATAATAATAGCTTCAACCAAGTTAAGAATATTTTCTACCGAATGCACATCCATATCAGAATTACGGTTCGGTCTATATTTTAGAACTTATAACAAGATATAAAGCATAATTATTTTAAGTTATAAGTTTATTATTAGTAATTGTTCTACCATATAAATAGCGTTTGTTTTATCATTTTAAATTATTCATATATAAGTTTTTTTTTTTTAATTTTCTGTTGTTTTTCTTGTTTAACATTTTTATTCAATTTATTTTAATGTTAGTTCAAAACAGTTTAAAAAAAAATTGGTGTGTAGCTCGGTGACCGAAAGTTCATTATATAAATCATGTGCTTTTAACAAATTGTTGAACGTTGATTTTGTAGTTGTGTTTAAATTAAATATTTAATTCAAACAATTTTTAGCTCTTAAACTTAAACTATAAGCTATTTTTTAGACAGCAATAAAACACATATATTCATATAAAATTGCTTTTCAAAGATACTGTAACAAAAGTTATGAAAACAATTGTGGTTGTTTATGTTATACAACTAACTTCATTATTTAGGTTACACTGCATTAAAATGCAAACAATCTCGAAACAATTTTTAATAAATTTAAAAAATATTACTTTAGTTTTTAAAATTGTAACTAATTCATGTCTAAAATTTTCAAGTTAAATTTTCGAAAGTCTTTTTAATTCAATAAAGAAAATGATTAAAAAACTTAAAACTTTTTTAATATGTATTTTTTGATATCTAGTATAAAATATTATAACTAAAGTATGTTAAAATGCTGTAACATAGTAAACATTAAAAAACATTTTATCAATAAAACTTAATGGTTAAAATCATTTTCACAATAGCTTTCTATAACAGATTAAAAGCTTTTCTTTGAATTTTTAAAAGACAAAATATTCTTGTACATATAACATCTAATACTTATAAATTAAGGGCTAAAGGAGGAAATACCCAAATTGATACTACGTAGAAAATTAAAGCTATTTAAAAAAGTAAAATTTTATTGTGGTTGAAACTGCCAGGGGCAACAGTTAAGTAGGTCGAACTCTTATTTTTTAGTTTCTTCTAAAAAGTATATAAACGGCATACTTTTATATACTGCATAAACGTATTCTATCTTATACTGAATCATTTACTCATAAAAATGAAGACATTTCTGCTAACAGTACTGTCTATAGTTTTTGCAAACTTATGTGTTTCGCAACAACTAATCTCTTCATTAAAGAGTAAGTAATTAATTTTTAGATCATTTTGATAAAATAAATGTAAAAATTGTACTTTATAAGTTGTTTGCTACTTCTAATCAAGTTAAGTGCAATTTAATACTTATTTAAGTTTTTAAATAAAGAACGATAAAAAAACTGTTTAGTAGTTGTCTATACAAAATATTTCTATTAAAATCGAAATCTATAATTATGTTTTTATTTTTTAATTTTCATTAGAAAAAAAGTTAAAATCGTCGCATTAAACAAGTATATTTCATAAATTATGTTAAAAAAATTAGAAAGTTGTTTATAAACAACTTTAACAGTTCCAAAGTTTCCTGTTCCAATCTATCCTCCCTTTTCTCAAAGTAGTCTTGTTTGCGAAGGAAAGTCTCTAAAAATTGATTGCAAGGCAAATGAGAAGATAAAAATTTTCAGTGTTTTCTATGGAAGAAACAACCATAACACGTAAGTGAAGCAATAAAAACAGATAATATTAACTTTAAGTTGTTACTTGAGTGACTTATTTTCAGATGTCCTTCTAAAAACAACAAGTTTCCTGCCGGTGGTTGTGTTTCAAAAACAGCTCCGACTATTGTCAAAAAAAACTGCGATGGTAAAAGCAGCTGTGTTTTAGTTGCTTCTAACTTTGCTTTAGGTGGAGATCCATGTGTTGGAACTTACAAATACCTAATAGTTACATGGGGATGTGGTAATTTGTTATTCAATATTTTTACAAAATTTTACACTAAACTTAAAAACATAACTAATAAGCAAATATTAGCTTCAAAGCTAAATTAGAAACAAGTAAGCAAGTATTGTTAAGTCTTTAATTAAAAATCTATTTTTATAACAAAAGTTCAAAGTCTATTGGACTAAGTTTTTCGACAGAGATAACCCGAGCGGAAAAGGCGACTGGGAAACTCTCAGTAGTCTGAAAGCACAGTATCCTGGACAAATATGTGATAATCCAATCGCAGTAGAAGGTCAACTTACTAACGGAAGGTAATTTTGAAATAAATTACTGAACCACAGTTTTTTACTTACTCTTTGATCGTTTTAAAATAAATAAGTTTTAGTTTAAGCTAAATATTTTGTTTCCAATAATATTTCAATAATTGCAGCCCGATCTCAGTATCAGGAAACTATGTAGAAATGAGCCCTACAAAAGGTTTGGTTTGCCAAAACATTAAGCAGAACAAACAACTTTCGAAATACTGCAAAGACTTTAAAGTTCGCTTTTTGTGTATTGCATGAACTAATTAATATTAAAAAAATGTTATGATTTCGTCAGTAATAAATAATTCAGTTATATGTTGTTGTCATTGTATAAGTTTTTAGACACGGTAAAACAGTCGATGTTCAAAAGTATTGTCTAAAGACGTGGTTTATAGAAAAGTATGATCATAAACTTTATGTACAAAAGAGTGTGCCCAACATGAATTATTATAAAAAAACACAAGGCATTTATATAATCTCTGCCACAAATACTTTAAATTTGGTTTGTTTTAAATCAATTTAAGTTCTTCTGTGCACCTAAACTTATGCAAGACATACTATTATTCATTAAAATTTTAAAATCGTACAGAAGTGTAAAAATTAATTAACTAATAGTTAAACATTACAGGAGTTTTTAAAAGTAAAATTTTGTATATTTTGAAAAATTTTATTAGTACTAAATTCACCTTTTACCTTTAATACAGAATTTCTGTCTAAGTTTTATACAAGTTAAATCTACAAACAACCTTTTTATTATAGTTCATTTAAACATATTTTGAAAAAAAATTAAAGTTTTGTATTTGAAAGTAATGTATTTCAAAAATAAAGATAACTGCAAAATTGTGCTGTTAGCATTATTTTAAGATCAATTATTTGAAAATAATCTAGATGTTGGTATAATATTTTTTAAATAATTGCAACTCTTTAAAGTATTGAATTAAGTTTAACATAAAAAATTGTATGTAACGTCATGATTGATATATGTCATACTTTTAGTATATTTTAAAGTATCAACATAATGCACAAACAGATTATGGGTTTAATTGACAACAGCTCTAAATTTTTTTACATACAAGTTAAAAACAAGTGATGGGAAAATAATTAAGTTATATTTATTGCGGTAATTTTTTTTTTTGAGTTATACCACAAAGATTTTTTTAAAGTTGAGAAAAATTAGAGCATATTGCATAAGAATGTTAAACAGATCTGTTTCTATTAACAATCAATATTTAAAACTGCTTCGAAAACTGTTTATACTTTTTAAATCTAACCACGCTTTTTAATTGATTGTGCTATTTCAATGACATAATACCTGGTTAGCTTTATAAAAAAGTGTAGAATTTCAATGAAATCCAAACAAATACAGCTTAAATAACAAAGAAAAGTAGAATAGCGGATTCAGTTTAATACTGTTGCCTTTACTTACAGCAGTAATAAAAAAAATTGACCTTAAAGGTCTTCAAATACATAGTAAATATATTTTCACAAGACAACGTTTGTTTTTTGAAAAAAATGTTTGACTAGTTTTCAAAAGTAGGCTAAGCTCGTCAGTTACTTTTTATTTCACAAAAACGTTTTGTTATCTATACATATATATATATATATATATATATAATTTGTTAGAAAAATAAGATTTTAAAAATACTGGTACACGTGTTTCATAAGACTAGACGCCTTAATCATCAGCCAGCTAAATTTAAAATAAAAATCACTTTGCTAAACATAGATGCAAAAGTTATACAAAAAAACAAAAAACACTATGACGTAATTTGTGCATCACAAAAATTCAGAACAAAAATCGATCTACCATCTAACTTTCAAGATTCTATATTATTATTATTATTCTAATAATAGAATTCTATTTGAATAAGAATTGAAAATGTTTGTTTTTTAATAAACGAAAAATCTCTTCAAAGCGTTTGTATAAGACTGAGACTGATTTTTTTGATAGTTCTAACCAATTTTTATTTTTATTTATCTAAATTTTAATCATGTCCGGTATTTAAAACTAAAAGAGGAAAACTACCTTTATCCCATTTTAATTTATAAGTTTTTTTCATTGACTATGTATATAAAACTCTCAAAAGTTTAAGTGCTACTGGGTATTATAAAACTCGCTCATTGAATAAAAAAATAATAATAAATCAATAAAAGTATAAATTATAAATAAATACCAGCAGTAGTAATTATTTGAAGTTGGAGAGATAATAAATCACCTATTATGCAAAATACAACTCTTGTTTTACAAACGTTAGCTATTAACTAATAACAAGCAAATAAAATAAATTTCAATTAAAAAAATATCTTACTCTGTAATAAAACCAAACAATATATTAGTGTAATATTTTCTAGTTTAATTAAAAATTTAAAACACTTCACTGATTAAATTCTAACAAAACGTTTATTTTAATGTAAGTTATGAGTGTTTGTAGACTTTTAAATGAAAACTAAATTTCCAAAAAATAATCTCAATTTTTTTAAAACCTTCTATTGTGTGTTGGTTTGTTACTCAAATTATTTTTGTTTTGTGTCAATTTCAAAAGAAACTCTTTTTTACTTTAGATGAAACATCATAAAAAATATTTATGTTACAGATGTTGATTTTAATATCTTAGTTTGTGATTTAGAAATTATAAATTTGTAAAGAAACTTAGCACTTTTCAAAACGTTACTTTTATTAAATATTTTTAAAGAAAAAAATAACAACTTTAGATAGATGAGGTTCTTAGACAACGTGTTAAAGTTTAGCTTTACTTAAACCTTAAACAATTAAGATGCCTTAAAAAGGTAAATATTGTCGTATTGTATTTTTTATTTATAAGTTGTTTTCATAACGTTTCAATATAAGTTAAAGTTGGTGTAATGAGAAACCGCAAGCAAATTTATACTTACTAATACTTAGCAAAAGTAGAATTTTTAAAAACATTTAGTTAAAAAAATAGCAACGGTTAGTCTAACTTTTATTACTAATTAGAGAATGTTTTAAAACTTTTTAAAAGCTTTTCATTTTTTTTAGTCTAAGAAATTTTTTTGTTAAACTTAAACTTTAATCGTTTAGTTTTACAAATTTATTTCAAAAATGCCACTATTAACTAAAATGTTAGTTTTCAAATAGCAATGCTACTTTAGTATTATTCTGAATACAAATAAAGTTGTTTATTCTAATTTTTTTCTTTAAATATAAACTTAGGTATCTATCTCTTAGTTTATAGTTTTAAGTTGAATAACATAACCAAAAAACAAATATTTATTGACTTTATATTGTAGCTTAAAAATCTGTACTAAATATATAGTTTGTTTTATTTAAAATTATGGTACATAAGAAAGCAATTTTTCACTGTAATTTATTGGTGTCTGGTCGACGAAAAAGAATAAGAAGGTAAAAAAAGGAGAAAATCAAACTACGCTAAATTACAAAACAACAATAACGAATATAAGTGTCGGAACAGCGATTTTTTTTGTGTCTTGGCGACTTTTTGTTCTCTTTCTTGCTTTGTTTTGTGGATTTGCTGCGACATTTAGAAGCACTTCCTGTGGACGATGGATGGACCGGCTTCGTCGTACTCTTGCTTTGTGATCCACATCTGTTGGAAGGTGGACAATGAAGCGAGGATGGAGCCTCCGATCCATACGGAGTATTTCCTCTCTGGTGGAGCGATGATCTTGATTTTCATGGTGGACGGGGCGAGGGCAGTGATTTCCTTCTGCATTCTGTCGGCAATACCGGGGTACATGGTGGTACCTCCGGAAAGAACGTTGTTGGCGTACAAGTCTTTACGGATGTCAATGTCGCACTTCATGATGGAGTTGTAGGTAGTTTCGTGGACACCAGATGATTCCATACCTAAAAGTTGATATAAGTTTAGTTGGTATCATTGAAAAACTTTTATGCGAAAAGCAATTACAATTGTATGTAAAACTTACCAATGAAAGATGGTTGGAACATGGTTTCTGGACAACGGAAACGTTCGTTACCAATGGTGATGACTTGACCATCAGGAAGCTCGTAGCTTTTTTCGAGTGAGCTGCTTGAGGCGGCGGTAGCCATCTCTTGTTCGAAGTCAAGGGCAACATAGCAAAGTTTTTCTTTGATGTCACGGACGATTTCACGTTCGGCTAAAGAGGTAAATTGAGTTATAAAAACCGAAAACTTATAAATTTTTACAGTTAAAACCAGTTCTTACCTGTGGTGACGAATGAGTAGCCACGTTCAGTCAGGATTTTCATCAAGTAATCAGTAAGATCGCGACCAGCAAGATCGAGTCTCATGATGGCATGAGGAAGAGCGTAACCTTCATAGATTGGGACGTTGTGAGAAACACCATCACCAGAGTCGAGAACAATACCTATAAATTTTTATTATAAAATTATATTTTAATGCAAACATGTAAGATATTTACAAGTATACTATTTGTTTCAGTGCAAAAAAAAAAGATTTAATAAGATATTTACCGGTGGTACGTCCAGAAGCGTACAATGAGAGGACAGCTTGGATGGCAACGTACATGGCTGGGACATTGAAAGTTTCGAACATGATTTGGGTCATCTTTTCACGGTTAGCTTTTGGGTTGAGAGGAGCTTCAGTGAGGAGCACGGGATGTTCTTCAGGTGCAACACGGAGCTCGTTGTAGAAGGTGTGATGCCAGATTTTTTCCATATCGTCCCAGTTAGTAATGATACCGTGCTCGATTGGGTATTTCAAGGTGAGGATACCTCTCTTGCTCTGTGCTTCATCACCGACGTAGCTGTCTTTTTGACCCATACCGACCATGACACCCTAAATTAAAAAACATAAGTTTAAATTAAGATCTATATAGCATACTTTAGTTTTGGCAAAGTTAAAATTATTTAGCATGAATACAAATGTATATCGATGAATTAACATAAAAAAGATTCTAATGCTTATGTTTTGTTAAATCATGATAAAAGTCTAAAAAAGTTTTAGCCAGAAAACTTTAAAACTAGTATATTCTTGAAAGTATATAATTCTATTAACTTGATGGCGGGGACGTCCAACAATGGATGGGAAGACGGCTCTTGGTGCGTCATCACCGGCGAAACCGGCTTTTACCAATCCTGATCCGTTGTCGCATACCAGGGCGGTTTGTTCTTCTTCTTCATCAGACATTGTTGCAGATTATTTTATCTGAAAGTGTATAAACAGCTATAGACAAAGTAAGTCACTAACTTAAATTAACTGAAAAGTATTTTTGCTAAGCTTAATTATTTTGAAAAACATATAAAGAGAAAAAAGTTTTTAGATTTGAATAACAATATTGAGTCGCAGCCTTAATTTATATAAACAATCAATTTAAAAAAACAAAGCCGCTTATGTTCAACAATATATAAGCATTATCAATGACGTCAGATTACGTAGACAATCATGTCACTTATTGATAATGGAGATACGAATTCCCAGCAGACATGCCACCGCATCAGCTGTCTTTTACTACACTTCCCTATATGGATAGTTATAAACGTTAAATGACGTAAAGCGTGCAGTTCGATGTATGCGTCTAATAATAGAAGGCATCACTTGACCCGTTAATAATTACATAATACGGTTTTTCCTATAACGTCTTTTTATATTACTTAAAAATAAAGTTGAAAAACGGAAACATCACACAATATAATGTTTTTTATTCAAGTGTATTTGAGTTTAGTATGTCCCAAATAATTAAAAACCTAAGCTACTTAAAAATTTGTCGTGTGACAAGAAAGAATAAATGGTGTTGATTAAAATTAGTTAAGCTAAGCTACTTAGTACAATTAAAAACGACAGAAAACATATTGAAAATGATAAATTTCAATTGAAAATTTTATTTTGCCTTTGTTGCTCAACCTATTAAATATGCATGTTCTTTTAAAAAAATATCATTTTTAAGTCTTAACTGTTCCGTAAATTTTTCGGATGTAACATTAAACAAGTTAAAATATTTAAAAACTTTATTTATTAAAAACATTAAAAACTAATACCTTGATTATTTAAACTACACATATTTTTGACGTAGTTTTAAATTTAATTAGCTTTAGCAATTAAAATACATCGAAAGAGTAACTATTTTAAAAAAATTATTTATCTATTAAATTATTACTAATGAAAAAATATAACAAAACTAGCGTAAAACTTTTAAAATAGTTCTTAATCTATTATATTTTTAATTTTGAACAATAGAAAAATTAGTAGTAAAATATTGAAAGCAGTAACAGTTTTTATCGAACATTAAATGACTTATAAAATCAATTCAAGCTCTAGACAAATAGTTTTACATAATGTGATAATCTTTTTATTTAGTTATACTATTCAAATTAAATACTCTAAAAGCTAGTACTACGTTATCTTATGATTAATAATTTTAGGAAACGCTATAAATGAAACTGTAGTGGTGTACTTTTTGTTTTAGTTCTAAATATTTTATTTGTGAGAAGTAACCTAGATTTAATAATAATAGCAAAAACTTACAGTAAAAAAATAGATGAAATTTAATACCAACAGTTTTATTATTACTTATGTATATATAATTTTTGTTTTCTTTTTGTTTTACTAAATATTGTTTGAATATATACTCTTTAAGTTAGAAAAATATCGATTTAATTCTTTAAAAAACAGTTACTTGTATTTAGATCGCTAATAAACTTTAAAATTTAACAAAAGCTTTGCTAATAAATAACTTTAGTTGACAAGTAATGTAGTTCTAGTTTTCTAAAACCGTTAGTAGATAATGAATATTAGTTTTTTAAAAAAGAATTTATTGTAAATTCAACTTGTAAAACGTATACTACAACTTTGTATTGTTCTTATTAATTATCTAAAAACAATTAAGTTGCCTTTAGCTAAACTGACAACTATAGTAATTATTTACAGTATCTAAATAATGAAACAGTTTTTTTTTTTTTTTTAACATTTAAGTATTAATTTAAATTAAAGTTTGAAATAACTGTATTAAAGATACTTTTTTAAACATTCTGTTGAAGAAATCATAATTACTAGCATTAAAACTTTAAGTTTGAAACAAATTGTTCTTTTTCTTATTCTCATAAAACTTTGTAGAAATATTATCAAAATACTCCTAGCAAAAAATAAATAAATACAAGCTAAATCTAGGCAAGAGTTTCAATATCTAAACTAAAGTTTAAGCTCATCGCAGTTACTTTCATAATTTTTCATTACAATCAACAACAAACTGCTAACCGATAAACGCAGGAAGGAAAGAGGCTTGAATGCTCAAATACCAAGTAGATGGATGATATGAGTGCTGCTAGTCACCCCAGCACCGCTTTTATACGGCCGTCGAGAAAAGCGGCTGTCTCTCGTTTTGGCCTTGAGTGAGCTGGCGATGACACGCCAGTCTCTTCAGCCATATTTGGGATCAGAGAGGCTGTGTAGAAGGCTGTAGTTAACACAGACAAATAGGGTGGATGGCGCTCCATACGCACCGTTATCTCGTTGCTCTGCGCGCTGGTGAGAACGCCGCTTCCTTCTAAGCATAATTGTTTTACAACGTATTATCAAGCGTTGAACTTTTGTTTTAAATGACTTTAAAAATTAAATAGTCTGATTTTTTTAATCAAAAATACCAAAAAAGCCAAATAAAAGTAAAGCTGAATAAAAACCTTAATAAGAGCAAATTCATGGTTTAACCTTATAAACTTTAATAAGGATGTTCTTCACTACTAAGTTGATTATCACGGTCACAACGCAAAGCTATTTTAGTTAAATACAAAGCCTTTGCTTTTGTTTAGTTATGGCTATTTTTAAACGTTACAAAACATAAAATTCAGCAAAAAAATGAACTAGCACAATTATTACTTGTTTATATATTAAGTTAACTTTTTATGAAACTATGTAAACTTTTTTTAAAAGTTTAACTGTTAGTATATTTAGAAATTTCTGCAGTTTTCACTATTTTATAATCATTATTATATTTTTAATATTCTTGTACGGCTGTTTTATTGTACATCATTTAAAACAAATTAATTAAAAACAAAAAAATAAGAGAAGCTATGTTATAGCTTGCAAAATACATATCTCACATTAAAAATTTTTAACTAAAAAGCATTGAAAAACGTTTAAAAAATTGTATTAATTTATAAGTAGTTTAAAAATGTTACACTTTAATTTTCTCATAGTACTTTTTTAGTTAACAAAAATTGTTCAAAATAAAAAAAAAGCTGGTTTAACCATTTAAAAATCAAGAGTTGGCTAAATTAGCTTTTTAACACTTTTAAACTAAATTCAATATATTACCTGTTAACCTACATCAATTTGTTAAAGATATATTTTGATTTATAATTGGTTTCTACTTTTCAATCGATTTAGCGAGTGTAAAAATATATTAAAGAAATTACAGTTTTTTTGACTGAAGCCAAATTGATAACATAGAGCAAGACTAACTAATTAGTTTTCATTTCAACAAATGTTTTTTATAAGCTTTTTAAGTCGAAAATATTTAATAACTTATTATTGACTTTGTTCTCCAAAGTTATACAAGCTCTTTAAATTACTTTTAAAACGGTAACTAAATAACTACATATTTAAGTTTACTACGTTTTAATTAAGTTAGGTGTTTTTGATGCTTGTTATGCTAATAAACTATATTTAAAGCTTAGTTATTTAAGCTCTAACAATACAATACTATTTACTTTTAAATTAGTTTACATAAACTACAAAATAAACCTCTTCTACTATTTTTTTCTCAAGTACAAACCAGATGATTACTTTTTTTTACAAACTTGAACTACCATAAAAAATATTAACTTCTTATTGTCAATGTTTAAACAAATATTCTCATGAAACTAAAAATTAGCTTGAAGTTTAAATTCGTACAACAAATCGGTACAACTTTAGTATAACTTAAAACAATTACATTCAAGTTGAAGATCTGAATGACTTAAATTGTCAACTAGACTTTGTTTTGGTATAGTCTTAAATTGTGAAAAGACTTTTTATTCTTGTTCAAAACTATCAACTTCATCACATTAAAACTAAAAACAAGAGTGCCGGAACTGATTCAGATATTTACATAACATGTTTGTGTACTATTTATGTAAAGTTAAACCATTTATTATAAAAATAAGCTAAGGCTTTTTTTCTTAGTTTTATAACTTTTCATATGCTGTAAAATATAATGTCGACTTAAATATAAGTATTTATAGCGATATCTGAACTTGATATCAAAAATAACAATTTTTTGTTACTTTAAAATAAATAAAAAGTTTTGGTCAAAGACCTTTGACCGAAACTTAGCTTGTAAAATAAATTCTTGAAAGAATAAATTCATTATTTCTCCTCCAGTAGTTGAGATCTCTCTATTTGTTTTCTTAAAACCAAAACATATAATAAATAAAAAGTATATAATTTACTTCACGTTCTTCAATCGTTATTTAAGTTTCAGCTGTGTTTAAACATCTGACATATTTTTGAACGCTCTTGAATGTAAATTTGTTAAGTTTTTAAATGAAGGTTTTAATTTTGAACGTTGTATAAATTATAAAATTTATCTTAGTTAAGAGTATACAAAACTATCATTTCAATGTACTTAAACTGATAAGTAATATAAATGCCACGTTTCTTTATTATCTGGTATGATACAAACCAGATAGCTTTGACAATAGGATTTTTTAAGTTATTATATTTTATAAGTTAACGACACTAACAGTCAGTTTCGTAATTAATATTATTAAGTTTTTGTAAAACTTTCAACTTTAGTGTTGTTTGTACTACAGATGAGTAAACCTTCGAAAAAAACGGAACTTAAGTGAAAATGCACTACTTAACCTAAGTTTTTCGAACAATATTATAAGTTTTTAAGTTTGCGTTTAAATTAAGCGATTTGAAACTAGTTTAAAAAAAAAAACTTAAATAGAAAATTATATTTGAAAAAAGTTTTTATTTGTTCTAGCAAATCTATAAATTAAAAAATGTACGTAGTTTATATATTTTTTCAAACTTGTTAACATATTAATTTTAATACAAATGAAAATTCAACCTATTCTTTTAATAAGTGATTAGTTTTATTATACATTTTTATACTGTTTAAACAAACTTTAGTAAATAGTTTAAAAAATCTTTAGCCAAATTAATTTTTTAAGTTAAGAAACATATAAAGCTTTTTATTTATAGTTACAATATCTACTACATATAAAAAAGGCTACAAATATCTATCAAAACTTAATAGTTAATTCTCGCCTTATGTTTTTTAAGCAATCAACTTAGAACTAGCTAATAATTAAATTCAAATAGTTTGTGAAACTTATACTAAAATTTGATTTTAAACTATAGATGGTTGATAAGGTCTAATTATAAAATTAAAATAAATACAAATAAATTATGTTTGTTTCTTTATCTGTTAATAAAAGTGTTTAGAAATTTACTCTTCATTAACAGTTTTTTTAAATAAACTAGAAAAAATAAGGTTAATAAGGACATTTTTGTTTTAATATAATCCGAATTTTCGTGATTTTTTATTTTATTTTACGTTTAGTACCAACCTTGCATATAAAAAAAAAGTATCAATATTCAATACATTCTTAGGCGTGTTGAAAACCTGTTTAAAAATTTAGTAATTTCTGTAAATTCAAGAAAGTAGAAAATGATCCGTTAATACTTCTTCTTGTTCTTCACATTTAGAATTACTTTAAAAGTTTATTTAGTAATTAAAAAAAAAATTTAATCATCTTGTTTTGTGTAACTTTTTTAAACTACAACATTTAAATCAATCAAATTCTACGATAGAAACTAAAGAAATACGTACAATCTATTTTAGTTTGAAGCAAACAATCCCGTGGGACATATTATTTCTAACTGCTCTCAAACGGCATGCCTTTTGTAGATATTTATTTTAGTAGCTTTATGTATCTGTAAGCTGTCGTTTACAAAACTTTGATTTATATCAAATTTAGTTCAGCTTTGCTGAAACACGATTCAAAGTTTTTAATGTTATTCAACAACTTTGCTTGGTTTGAATGATAATGATTTTAATTAGGTGACTTTTTGTAATAACTTTTTAAATATATTATTGAAAAATACAGTAGTTTTAAGTTTAATGTATTGCAATTAAAGAATTTAAACTCTACTATGCTTTAAAATCTTCAGGTAGTATTTTAATGATTATTACAGCAACTTCTTTAAATGGCCATTTGTTTTAGTTTAATTCATAATTTCGTTTTTTTGTATTAGCAATTTAGTTATATTCAAAAGGTTGAGAAAATCGCTATTGATCAAAAAAGCAAATTTTATTTAACATTATTGTATGTAACAGTAGTATTTCTGGCCAACTCAAGTTTAAAATTTAAATTGTTATTATACTTCCAAGTCTTTAAGCTTACTAGTCTTTTTTACTTAACACTTAATTTAACTTAAAGTGTAAAAAAACTGGAACAACAAAAGCTAATGTAGAAAAAACTGAAAACCTTAAATACTTTAAAAAAAACTTTGAGTATTAACTTTCTTTTTTTTAATAACTTTAAAGCTTAAGTAAAATTTACCGTGCATATATTCCAAAAAGTTTTAGATAAATACGTTTATTATTTAAATATGTGGTAAGTTTTTATTGTTTTGTTAAAAACTTATTTTATTATTATATTATAAAATAAATAACTTTAAAAGTATATTAGAGCTTTTATATTTTACGTATAACTTTTACCTGGAAAAAACTAGACTAAACAAAGTAAAAATCTTAACATTTATATGGTAAATTTTGAAATTAAATAGTATTTATTAGATCTGTAATGAAGGGTTTTACAACCTTAGAAATAAGAGATATTAATTTACTGCTTCGACTTAAATTAAGAAGTTAATTAAGAAATTTGATAATCTTCATTAAAAATTATGTCCAAGTTTTTGTCTTAACATAAACCTTAATTTGTATATCTTATATAGCTTATACTATAGCTTATAAAACATAAATTATTTTATTAAAATCAGCACTCTCCTAACTCAACGATTTAAGTCAATCATTAGGAATTGTAAGTTAAAGCAGTAAAGTTTTTTTACTAGCTTTATTTAAATTTAGACTTTTTCCTGTTAACATTATACCTTTATATATTTATACCTTACTTCTTAACTAATAGCAACTAGGTGACAA
This sequence comes from Thalia democratica, assembly GCF_965202585.1. Lineage (NCBI taxonomy): Eukaryota > Metazoa > Chordata > Thaliacea > Salpida > Salpidae > Thalia > Thalia democratica. Next base: position 18,504,855 of record NC_139173.1, on the reverse strand, counting down.
AAATAATACTGCTAACTTAATTATAAAAAAATGAACTTAAGAAAGTTCATAGAAACAGCTAAAAAAATCATCAGTTTATTTAAAAAATAATCAAAAGCTGTGTAACTTTTGATTAAGAACCCTAAAACGTGACATAATTTGAAAAGTTTACTTTATTAAATTTCAAAAAAGCATTCAAGTTATGAGTTTACTTTTTAAGTGCTACCTTTAAAAGTTTAAACAAACAAAACCTTACAAATACTTTTACATTTTAAACATTAGTACTTTATAATTAACTCAACTTGTTTTACTGAAGTTTAACTTTTTCTGTTACTATTAAAAGCTTTTAATAAATTCTACATTTTTTTAATTCTTAAAAGAAATAAAAAAAAAACTATTAGAAATAATTACTAAAGTATTTTAGCTTGAAAATTTAAAAACCTTATGATTAATTAGTTATAGTAAAAAGATCAATAAGTTTGTACGGATTTTTTAATGTAAGAAAAATTAAAATTTTCTGTACGACTAGTATTAGAAAGAGCACTTGGTTTAGTAAGAGTCTCTTCACAGTATTCTTCAAAAATAAGATGTTTTTGTTACGGACAAATAATGTTTCATAAGTAAATACTAGCTAATTTTTTAAATTTAAATTAAAACGAACAGATTTTATTTTTCAAAAGTTACAAACATCATATTCAATTTATAAAGTATCTGTAAAGTTCTTAATAACTAGTTAAAAAAATTAAAAAACTAAAAATTTTTTAGCTGAAGTTAGACGGAATACATTAAAAATTTAAACATCGTTAACCTACTTTATTTAATTGAACTAAGATTAATGTTTTTATAATGAAGTGGATGGTTTTTTTTGTCCGTGTCTTAACACGATATATATACACCATATATACCATAGTAGATAAATAATTTTAACAATAACTTTGTATACTACATTACTATAAATTTTTTTAAGTTTGATAGATAATAAATTTGTATTTAAAGTAAGAGGTGAACTTAGATATTTTGTTTGGTCAGAAGCAATATTGTCGAAAATAATAAAAAAACGAACTAAGTACAAACAGTTAAAAACTGCTTTTTTAACAATTATTTCAATATTCTCTCGTTATTATGGTCACGTTACTTAAAGGTAAAAAGGCTTTTATGAGCTAATAGACATTTTCTCAAAAAAGTAAAATTTCTTGATTTTTGAATAAGTTTATTTTGTGGAATCTTTAAAAAATACTCTTTTTAATTGGGTCACCTGTTTTGTTTAATTAAGTTTTCATTACATTTTTTTATCAAGTACTTTGCAAACAAGTGAACTTTATTTTGAAAAAACAGTTTAATAATGCTGTTAAGTTATTTACAGTATAGCAAAAAAAAATCAAACGTTTTTATAACAACTTTGTCAAACTTATAAAAAAGAGGTTTTTAATAAAGTTTAACAGTTAATACTAATCAATACAAATATGAATTATATTTCTACTTTATTAAAGAAAACAATTTTCCTAGTTTAAATGTTAGAAGAACAACAAAGAGCTTTTTTAAAATTATACTATACCGAGTTTGTTAAACTTTCACCTGTGATTTCTTTACCCGAAGTAATTTTTGGTAGCTTTTTGAAGCATGTTAGTTTAAGATTATTTTTTAATTTATTCCGATACAATAGTCTTTTGTATGTAACTTCAACACTCTAGTCACTATTTCTGGATTGCAGAGATATTGTTTATGAACAGTAAGGTAAGATTTGATGTTGGACCTATTTTATATGTCAACTCTTACATTATTTTTTACTTATGTAAAACAGTCGTTGTGTAAGTTTGATATTGTAGCTTATTTGATAATAAAAATTTTACAAGCTACCAAAAACTATATGCCTATTGCCGCTCCAGAAATACATAAGATAAGTATGAAAACTTAACGATTGTTTTTATATCAGGGTATAGTATTTAAAATGTTTTCAATATAAGGTTTTTACACAGTCTCTAGTTCAATATGTATAATAGAAGGTACGTAAATAATTTATTTCGGACAGAAAAACTTACTTATTTAGTATATAAACAAGTCTGTGATGCAAATATTTATGTAACTGTTATACTATAATAGACAATAATTAAGTTGAAGGAAAATGTGTGCTTTGTGCTTAAAATTGATCATGTATGTATTTTATTAAAGATAATAGAATGTCAACTCTCAAAAACATGATCAAGGAACCTGGTATGGAGAAAAACCTTCATCGAGCTACACACCTCGTATTTTAACTTTTTTAAGCTATGTAAACAATTAATAAAAAATGCAAAATTTCTAATTTAAGAAGAGAAAAGAAAAAATATATAAACTAACAAAAAAAAAATTCTAAACAATGCGCCCCTCGAGCAATTCTTTTTAGAAAAATTAGCCTGCGATTTGTAAAAGGCTGTCGTCCCCTGACTTAACATAAAAAATAAATAGTAGAAAAAAAATTACTTTGCATAATTAATGGTTTTTAACTCAAAAAATAAAACATAACAAAATAAAAGTTAAATCTATGCGCTTCCAGTAAAAACAATTTTTTTATACTTGTTTTGAGATACTAAATTCTTACAACTGTAAATGTATATACTTATCTTGACATTCAACTATAAAGAGATAAATTATGTAAACACACACAAAAGGTAAACAACTTAATCATTATAATTTGTAATACGAAAACAAATGTAAGAATTAGCTAAATTGCTTTCGTTTTTTTTAATTTAAAAGTAGTTTCAGTTAATGGTTTAACTATCCAATTTTCCATTAACGACTATTTCATGAACTTTATAACTTAACCTAAACAAAAGGTGTTATATATTAATTAAAATTCTCACTAATAGTCTAAAATAAAGGTATTACAGTAATTGCTACAATCTAGAGTCTAGAAGACTAAACCATTGTCATCAAAACCCAATTATTATACTTGATAAGGACTATCCTCAGATATAAAACAATTACAGTATTTTCCTTTGCTACATAAAAATAATAACCCAATTTAGCCAATTTGTACTCTATTTATTTAGTTGTTTAATACTTTATAACTTTAAATTCGTACAAGGAAATTTTAAAAGTAAAAAGATTTTAAAGCTACATATGTCCTACTTATTACCTTTATTTTAGTTTGATATGTTTATCAGGAAAGTTTATTTACATTAATAAAAGGGTCTTACTAGTTATTACAACTTTAATCAAGTAAAATTATTCATTTTACGACCATAAAATATTGTGATGTATAGAAAATTTAAGTGTGTATCAAATTAAAGTTCGTAAAAAATTAAGCACAGTAGTTTTTAACTGTTTGTTGACTGTTTAGTTTTCAGTAATTAAAAAGATGACAGAAATAAAGTAATATATAGGATATAAGTATTAATTACAAGTAAAAAATTGAAATATCTACATTTTTTAAAACTTATTAGAGTTATTTTAAATATTACATTATCCAAGTTTCAAAACATAAAGTGAATACAAATTACAAAATACAAAAAGTTCTCTAAACCTGTAAAAAAAATCATGATACCTGCAAAATACAAATTATTAAGTATTCTGTTTCGTAGTCAGGGTTTTTTGAGTTAAAACCAGTAACCGCTTTTCTTTTTTAACTACAGTAAGTTTAATGGAAAAAACGAAAAAAACGAAGATGCCCAAAATTTTTGGATTAATAACCTTGGTGTACAAAAAGACCTCTTGGTCGTCAAGTCGTACACCACATACAATTTAAGCAATTAATTAGTTTTTTGAACACAAAGTTTCACTTTATACATAAATTTACAAAAAACTAAATATGATTATTTGTATTTTGTACATAAACAAAGTGCTGTACTAACTTTAACTGTATCAAAACTATGTTTTTAATAACTTAATATAACTTTTATATGTTCTTTTGTTTTATCCATACAATGAAGCAGTGCTTCTATACGGTTTTAAGAAAAACAATTGCCATAAGACCACACTTAAATATTTTATTAGTTAAAACTTTGTTTAATGATACTATTTTCATTCAAGACTTTCTGTTTACGTAACTTGGTTAAATTTTTAGCTTATAGAATGCAACTATCTAATTTAGTGACAGTATTTATGTTAAATATTGTAAAATTGCTCATAATACCATCGAAAAAACTAAATAACGTTTTTTGACTGCATTAAAAAGGAGTCGAAAACTAAAAATGCGAGATAATTATTTTAATAGGTATTATACAATTTTTTTCTCAAATTTAGTGAATCAACTATAAACTAATAAAATGTTATAAGCTTCCTAGCTAAGCTTGTGGATTTTTTTATTTTTAAAAAATAGGCCTAAAATATTTAAACATTACTTTAAAATATGTTTTGTTTTTTTTGGGTCCAGAATAGTTATTTTTGTAATTAAACTAACAGTTAGTTGTCTTTCTTAGAAGATTCTTATGAATTGTCTAAACTATTTATACTTACATCCAAAAACATACTAAAAGCAAATAGATTTAAAAACTAACGTTTTTGTAAACCTTTCTTGCTCTAAATAATACAAATAACTTTAATTTTCATAAAATTAAAAATTAACTGTTATACTATTCTGATCAACTTTTAATTCTACAACACTAAACTTTAAAAAAGGGATAATCAAAGTGTGCGCAAAATATATTTTGAGGTGCACGAAATCTATTTTGGGGTGAATAAAAAGTTATTCTTAAATATAAAACTAACACTAGATGTTCTGGAGTACTTGATGAAAAGCAAAAAAAAAGTTGTGTTATTAAGGCTAATTTTGAAACTTACACTACATATTCTTAATGAATAGCACATATTATTTTTTTTGCGATTTAAGATGCACAAATTTTGATTAATTTGATAACCACTGCTCTAAAGCAGTTATCTTCAATCATTTCAAAATCAGTGCACAAGTATATTTTTACAAAAAAAAAAATCTCTGCACAGCAAACTAGACAATAAAACTTAAATTTATTTAAAAATATATTTTTAAAAACGTTTTCATATTAAAACAAAATGTTAAAGACAGTTAATTAATGTTATAATTAGCTTTTACTAAAACAAAAAGACAAAACCAACTTAGTTTCACATAACATTTTTCTAAAACTTTTTATTCACTCTAAAATATTTTCTATGCACATTAGTGTGCATACTGTGAAGACCACTGCTCCAAAAGAATCATTTAGCTAACTTAGTTCAATGCTAGTCGTATGATTTTATTAGAAAAGTTTGGTATTTTATTATCTAAACTTGTTTCTAAACAAGGAGACAAGGGTAAGGTAATATCCATAATGTGAACAGCCAAGTAGTGTTAATTTGTTTGAGTTGTACTTTGTTAAGAAAAGTTCAACACAAGATTTACAATATATAAAAGTAGTTATAGTTATTTAGTGAAAAACGTTTGATTTTAGTTTAAATTGTACAAAGGGATCCAAAACTGTAAGGTAGTATTAGTCAAAAACTATTAAGGTTTTTTTGATTTCTTGTCCCATTTTGAAAACAAAACAGTCCGTGTTATAGTAAACTACTTCAAATTGAAAAGAAAATCGAACTTGTGCAAAATAAATTTAACTTTTCCAAATTTTGAATCAAGCCAAATGAAAGCCCTTTATATTTTTCATGTACATAATAAACTTAAGTGTAACTATTCTTATTGTTTGTTTTTCTGCTGTCAAGTTATAAATAAAAAGTTTAATTTAGTGTTTTCAGGGGTTAATTTAACTTTTCTAGGGCAAGCTTTATATTTCTTAAATTTTTAGATTATTAAGTTATTTATACTTCATCGTTATCAGTGTAAGGAATACGAGATCGTAACTTTTGATAAGTAAAATACCGTTAAACAGTTTTACCTAAATAATTTAATTTCAAATAATTATCAATATTAGATCAATGAAACAATATATAGATCAGAACTTTTATAACTGCGGACTGCAAAGCAAACATTTACGGTCCTCGATAGACTTATGAGCTAAAAACCTACTTTTTTTTTAATAAAAAATTTTCAAAATTAATATACCTGCATTTAGTCGTAAGTAAACACACAAGTACTTTGCTATTTTAAAATTTATCAGACTTTAGTCTCAGTATAGTATTTTGTTATTGAAAGCTACAATTAGTTTAATTCCTGCAGCTCATGGACTTCTCGTATGAAGTAATATTTTACAAATGACGTTATTTCCCTTATTGAACAAGTAAGAAAAATAGTAGTAACAACATTATTTATCAGTCTAATGTGCTGTGCACATTTAGAAACACGCAAGTAGACTTGTGCTTAAAATAACTCCACGGTTTTTTTTTTTTGCTGAAATTGTCGAACTCCAGGTTTTGTTGCAACCCTGATATACTTGTTGTTACATTTTATCGAAAGATATTTTACTGTGAGATATAATCTAGGGTTTTTTTCTCGTACCTACTATATAAGTTTTATTTGATGCTCATACTAACTTAGTCAAGATGATTTTTTTAGCTCAACTTGTTGGTCTTTTAAACAATACATAGATTACCTTTTTTTTGTTTAGTTAGCCAAAACTGTTAGCTTTCAGACTCAAGTCGCTGAACAATTTTAAATAATTAAATTGAAAAAATTATTATTATGCTAGTTACGGACCCCTAAGATATTTTCTATGGAAGTCAAGTAAAACATTGCTTTGTAAGTTAAATAGAACACTAACACCGTTTAATAATTTATTAAATAAGTAACAAAATAATTTATGTTAATGAAATTCCATTAGAATCCATAAAATTGGATGATAAAACAAAATATCACAAGCACATAATAAAAAACATAATCCAGAGAGCAAATTGAATTAATATTAACAAAAATAAATAAATAGTTTCTAAAATTTTAAGAACTTTCATATCAACTTATAAATAAAAATTCACGAATCTTAATTTCTTTTACGTAAAAATGAAAAGCAAAACTATTGTGCTTAATCCAAAGAGCATATTAAATTAGGTAACAAATGCAAATAATCAGCAATAAGTATAATTTTTCTTTAATTTAGATGATTTAAATAAACTCAGATCAAATTACAATTCTCATAACTTAAAATAGAAAAACAAGACTACTGTACTGAAAAATAAACATTATGTTCTTTAACGCAACATTATTTTTCCTCTGATAAATCTTGCCAACCTTAGGTTAAGGCGTACCAACTCCTTCGTAATGTTCGGCTCAAAAAACAATTTTTTGACTTCATGCAGTCATTTGTTATTTAATTTACGCGCTACTCACATCCGTTATGTGATTGGGTTTGTCTCCTCCCTCGTACTTCTTCCACATTTTCATCAGAAGTTTTTCCAGATCGCTGGCGTAGTGACGCACGTTGAAGAGGGGACTCGCCGTTCGCTGGTGCCACACCTTCGCCCTCATTTTCGCCAAACTGTTGAGTTTATTTTTTGTTTGATATCACATCATTAAATGTTGGTTTTTTATAATATTTCAAATTTTAATCCTTTAACTTTTAAATTTAGTTCTTTATAAATTTAACTTTGTTTATGTTTAGTTTTTTATTTTCAATTGTTAATTATAGTTAGTTTTAATTTTATTTTTCTCTTTTCTTTTTGTGAGTCCTGTTTAAGTGGCTCAGGTTTTGATGCCGGAGTAAAACATTGTACAATAAACAATAAATAATAAAATGTTAAACCTAATTTTATCTGGTTAAATTTTAAGTAAACAATTGGGAGTTTCGGACTTACTATTGCTTGTCTGTGCCAAGTTGTACGGCAATATCTTCGTAGTTTGCTGCATCTTTCGCGATCAGTTCGGGGCAGCCAAGTGTTGCAAGCTGTGATGATGCCACACGAGACGCGAGAGTTTCTTTCGGCAACGTCACCATCGGACATCCGGCCCACAAAACATCCATGCCTATTTTAAAATATCAGTTTTACAGTCGCAACTAACTCAATTTACTTATAACTATAAGAAGGTTTATACTTAATTTTTGAATTATTTTAGTTATACAAAAAATTAAATTTGTTTTAAGAATTGAACAATTTTTTCTAAAACCAATGAAAGTATAAGAATAAAAAAGTGTCAATAAAAGTTGTTTGATTTTTGAGTTATTTGTGAATACTTATGACAATTCTTACCAGTTGTATGTCCATTGCAAAGCGGGGTATCAAGACATATGTCAGCCAACTGGCCTCTTCTGACATGCTCTTCCTTGGGAGCAACCGGGGAAAATATAATCCTGTCCGGATTTAATCCACAAGTTACTTTGGCAAAATTTTTAACATTTGCTTCTCCGACAGCTGGAAACCTCAGCAGCCACAATACGCTGTTTGGTACCCGCTTCAAAATCTGAAACAATATTTATAATAAGTAAAAAATTAACAAAATTGTATAAATTTAAACATACTAATAAAATTTTTGTTAAGCATTAACTACTTCGAGAAAACGTGACTTTATTTATCTTATAATTAAAAATGAGATATTGTCCTGTGAATCCACTTGTTGATTATTGAAAATATACTAATTGAAAAAATAGGTTAAATATATCACTTGTAGTTAGTTGTCTTTTGCAAATACTTACATTACACCACATAAAAAGCGTGGATGGGTCTATCTTATACAGCTGGTTGAAGTTGCAGTAAACGATGGCTTTGGGAGGCAATCTGTATTGAAGTCTACCAGAAGCTACGACTTCTGTTGGTGGTTTTTCACCCGTAGCAGTCTTACTTTCAATCTGGTAAAAATTAACTTAATTTACAACATAATTTTATTCTAAAATATCCTATAAAAGTTTAAGTATTATCATGAAAAGCGACGAAATTTAGAGAAACAAATCAGGCTTTTAAAATTAGAAAATGGGGACTTTTCAGTCAATTACATTATTAGTCAATGTTTAATTTTAACTTGTTCTTTTTATCTTCTTAATATATATTAGCTAATTTTAAATCTAATAAAGTAAATTAAACGAAACAAATTTTATTCTCAATTTAAAAATTTTTAAAATTATTCTTAGTCATTTTAATGTTAAATATCTACACGAGTTAACCACAGCAAGTTACATTAGTGACATTTAATAATTAGAATGTAACATTTAGTCATATACAAATACAAACCTGCACCATAGCAAGACCATTCAAAACTTGCTTCAAAGTCGTATCATCTAATGTTGAAGTCATCTGTGAGTTTTTCAACATACTTTCAATTCTAAGAGTTTTCTGACTGTACGGCACAATGGGAGTCAGTACCTATAAACATTAAAAATTATTATTAATTTGTAAACTAAGTGTACAACAATATTACTTGGAAGTACTTGTTTTTATTTAAAAAGATAGTTTATCAATACTTTCAAAAAAAAGCAACTTACATGTTTTTCTTCTTGATCCTTAACAGAATGCTGTATAAACTTGTAATCTCCAAAGAAATCTAGCAGCTCTTTGGTATTAGTGGTATTCAATACAATAACTTCATCTTCAGTTAGCTGACCTTGGCTTAAATTTTCTTTCGATGCTGGCACGTCAACCAAGATTTTTTCCTGTTATATAAATTGATTATACTTGTTTAATGAAATAAATCGATAGTCTAGATTTAAACAAAGAGGAATTTATTTCTATTTTACTAACACAGTGTTTCAAACTCAAACATAAAACTTACGCGAAGATGAGGGAACATTTGGGCGTGATCACCAATGAAAAAAGTGTTTGGCATGTAGGCAAGCTTTTCGCAATACTGATCTTTCAAATCTATGGGAGATGTCACCTTGTCAGTAATTATGTAATCCATGAAGGTTGCACCTGACGTACCTGGGTATCCTAACCACATAGCCTGCAAGTGGAAAGTAGTTTAATTGTTCAGCTCATTCTTCTATACAATTACAACATTTATAAAAACACAGAGATACTATATTTCTAGTTAATAGATTTTTAACCTAAACATTTTATTACATATAAAATAAAAACGTTGTTTTTACAAATCAAAGTTTTTTTTTAATTTAGTATACACTTGTACAGTTTTCAAGGAAAAATAAATGCTTCTTGCGTTTTGGTAACAGATCTATATAATTCTAACTATTAATAACTAGTTATCAATTTTTGATAATACCAAAAATACAAGTAATACTAGTTTTGTAACTTAATGTTGAAACACTCAAGTCATTATTATCTGTCAGACTAAAGGCATAACAGACTATTATTTTTAAATACCTGTACAGGCGCTGGTCTAAGAGCAAAGATTTCATTACGAGCTCCTTTTGTATATCCATTCATATTTAAAAGAACATGAATTCCATCTTGATTGATCTTGTCTGCAGCCTATAAGTATTTTTTTTATTTCTACATTTATGCGACATACTAATGAATAAATACTAATAACATCAATGAATAAAAATATTATATACATTTTAAGAGATGTCATCACACAAAATATATTATTCAACTTCAATAAAAGCAGTTGTTACATAACTAAAAATCTTCGGTTACTTAAGCGTTTTTATGTATTTAAGAAAAATTACCTGCTTATTGCAAGGAATTTTTGATAAATCAATAAAATGATCAACTTCAGAAGATACTTTCTTGCGGAAATTAGTTCCGTCATCTGGGCTAAGTGCATAACAAAAGACCTGATAATTATTAATTGTTAATTTTTAGCATTCATAAAATCTTATTCAAAATTTAAAAACTTACTTCGACGTTATTACGGTTATGAACGCCTGGAATACTTTGCATTAAATGAGAAGTCGGATGGTTACCAAAATCAGAACTGACATAACCAATCCTCAATTTACCTTCACTTCTATCCAAGTTTTTAGGGTAGGTGTATGGTTGCTTGTGGTACACGTTTATCTGAAAAAGTTTTTTTTTAATAAACTATATAAGGAATTTAAATAGTGGGTATTAAACTTATTTTGTATGTTATTTAGTAGAAATCCAAAAAATAAAATTAAATAATTAAATATGTATCAATAATTAAACTAATATTTGTATCATAGTTTACTTAGCAATTATATCTTTATAAAATTCTAAACTAACTTACTTTGTCAATACACAAGGCACCATGTCTAGCTGCAATAGCTTTTCTGAAATCGTGAGTTAGTGGATACAGCATAGAATGATGAGGATGAACTGAAGGTAGCCTACTTTTAGCTAACTGGTCACCAACTGTTGTAACTAATTTCTTCATGCGATCATCATAATCTTTCCAATCACAAATTATCTGCGGGTAAAAACATTAATTTAGGATAACTTGAGAAAAAAATATTTTTTTAGGTCTTCAAATACTTGTTATACTGTTTCGTAGTCTTTGCTTGATTTATATCATATTGTTGATTAGATTTAAAAAAAAATTTTATTCTAAATAGCATGAGATCTTAAACCTGAAGACAATGAGCAAGATTGCAATAGGCATCGGGGAAGTCAGGCTTAAGCTTCAAAGCAGTTCTGTACGACTGAATAGCAGATGGAATACTACCGCTGTCTTTGTGAACTGATGCCAAGTTGCTGTGTGCATCTGCAAATCCTGGATTAATCTGGATGGCACGTGTATAGCACTGAAAGTAAATAGAGGGTTTGTACTTATACTTATAATAGGTATAACAATTTCTATATTTTTTTTTGATTGCATGAGAGTGTACTACAGATTTGGAAACATAAAAGGAAAAAATATCTGATAATTACCTGGATGGCTCCTTGTACATCCTGCATTTCTTTCAAAGTATTTCCCATGTTGGAGTATGCATCAGCAAATGTTGGACTGATTCTAATTGCATCTTTGTAATGAACCAGAGCTTCGTTTAGTTTTCCCTGTTGTTGCAACACAGAAGCCAGGTTTGAATGGGCCGCTGCAAACTCGGGGAATACTTCTAAAGCTTTGGAATATAAAGCGATTGCCTCTTCAATCAATCCTTGCTCTCTTTTAATGTTTGCTAAATTGTTGAGAGAATCAGCATGGGTCGGGCACAATGTCAAAGCCTCGTTATAACAGTTCTGAGCTTCCTCGACTAATCCTGCGATAATGGAGGAATAGTTTTAAATTAAAATTTAATAAGTGCTGCTTATATTAAACCTATTTAGATGTTACATAGCTAAACAATTAAAATATTTAAACACTAGATTATTCTAAACATTAAAACTAACCTTTTTCTTTCAAGGCATTAGCCAAATTGCAATAGGCATCTGGAAAGTGTGGCTGCAATTCAATAGCACGTCTATAAGTATCGATAGCTAAATCAACTAGACCCTGCTCATAGTACACACAAGCCAAGTTTCCATGGACTACAGCGTGAGTCGGAGACAAGTTCAACGCTCTCAAGTAAGCTGCCACAGCTCTGTTCAATGTAATATATAAACTCATGAATGCTTACTTGTTATTTTATTTAAGCATAAGTTAGCAATGTTTAATTCAAGTTAATAAAAATTAGTACAAATGTTATTACCTGTCAAATATACGTGCTTCTTTCAAGACGTTTCCCAAGTTAATGTAAGCATCCAAGAAGTTTTGATCAAGTTTAACAGCCTGTTAAATAAACACAAAACGTTATTTTTTTGCAAATTTATTTAAAAAATTACATCTTTATTTCCATTAAAATTTGACAAATTTTTTCAAATATATTAGTTAAAACATATATTGTTCAAAAATTAGTAAGCTAATTGAGTTTTATTATTGGATATTTGTAGCATACTTCAGAAGTTACAAAATCAAAACCTTAATGTGTATTAGAAATACTGATACCAAAATATCTAAATATTATTATAAATGATTATGATTATCAATTAACTTAAAACAAACCTTTTCAAAATGATGAATTGCCAGCCAAATCTCATTTTGACTGTTAAAAACACAACCCAAGTTGCTCCAAGCAACAGCAAAGGTTGGTTGAGTTTCGATGGCTTTCAAGTAGCAAGCCTGTTAGTTTATTAAGAGCGTTTAAGTACAAGAAAAAGTATTTAACATTTTGCAATGCAGTGAATAGTTTTTTGTAACAAAAACAACATTGTATTCTGCTGGCAGCACAAACAATGATTTTATGGTTATCAGGAACCATATTCGTAACACAGCTAAAGTTGTGGTTATTGGTAGAAGGAAAAGAAAACGCTGAAATGCCTGCTATATTTTGCGCCGCATAGCTTTTGCACCAGTTTTAAACCATTGGTTCAAAGTAGACTTCTTGTCTAAGTTAGTTAACTTTTTTTAATTACACAAAAAAAATGTTAATACTCAAAAAAAAATTGTTTCTTAAAGATTTAATTCCAAAGGTTTTATGACTGGTGCTAGCATATGCTTAATATAGCTTTTCAAGAAACAACAGTCATTGTCTTTCTGATTTTTTTTTTCTATTTTATGACAAAAAACTTAACCTTCAAAGATATTTTATACAAAAAATTGCTTCAAAAAGACAATGAATGAACAAAGATAAAAGACGCATAAGCGCATTAACTAATTCACTGCATTATTCGCTGCTGCGCTGCTATAAAGAAGACAGTTGTCATTCTTTATTGTTTTATACTATACCCAATTGAATCCAATAACAAAAAAGGATAAGGATGTTTAAAATCATTTTAAAGTCTTAATAAAAATTTTCCCAGTTTAATATTTTTTATAACTTTATAAATGTTTCCCTTTAACTTTTAAACTTTTTAAAACATTACCACAATTTACAATAGTAGCAGCTTATTTGGCCTCAATGGAACGTTTTGCGCTCAGTTGCAGCTTCAGTCCGGTTTCCTTTGGCTCCTTTTGTTCACTCACAGCAGGTTGGCACTTGGTAACAGCTAGCTTTAATCACACAAGAAAAATGATAATGGTTAGTAATATTTTTCAATGACGTTTTTTTATCCATAAACAAATAAAGTTTACTATTTCTATTTAAATAGCTAATCTAAATATTGCGTAAATTGTATAACGAAAAACAAAGACTGTGTCACATGGCTTAAAAACCTTAAAAACAACGATTGATGTTTTTTTAACTTCAATATCAAAAAAAGATTTGAACAACTTAAGATATAAATTATTTGATAAAGCATTTTTAATAAAGAACACTTAGTATTTTTTAATAAAATAAATATACGGTAAGCATTAAGGCAAAATATTTTCGCTATAGCGCTATGTCTGTATCTGTCAATAATATGTAATACAATAACACAAGCATTAAGTTTAAAATTTAAAAATTGATATCATTTAAGCTTTTAAAACAATATACTTTTAAATGCAAAACTTTATTTTTTAAGCACAGCTGCTCTTGTGTCAGCTTAATAAAGCACAAAAATGGAGCTTTAAGCGTGTAATCGCTTAATCACAGACATAATTTTCGCAATTTAGCAATCGCTTTAAGAAAATAGCTGAGTTTTCATAAAAATTAAATTGAATTTAAAACTTTATTTAGTTAACTATTTATTAACTTTAAATTGATCAAAAACAAGAAGTGTATTATTATATTTCAAGTAAACATTTTTGAAGAAATATATTTACTTAAACTTTGTTGCAACATAAAACAAAACAAAAAATGTTACATCAATATATAGACCAACCAAGTTTTATAAGTTAACAGAACTTGCTCTAAAAATTTTAAATAAAAACTTGAAAAATTTTTATTTGTTTAAGAAGTTAAGTGTAGTCTTTAAAGTAAACCTTTATATATTTTAGAGAGTGGTTGAACTAGATGATGTTATAAATTTTGTTAACAATTCGCATGAAATGCAGGCTATTTTGCCATATGCTTCCGTGTAAAATAAAAATTCGACTTGTACATTTGTTAACACAGTCTTTGAATATAGAAACAACAAACATCTATTCAACAGACATTTCTAGTGCTCACCAAACAGATGTGATAAGATTATTTCAATTATTAGTTGAGATTGATGTTTACTTTTTAAAAAAATGAGAATTAACCGAAACAAAATATTAACTTAAAAATAAAATATTTAGTTAAACGTAGTCATAGGACTATTTGCATGCTTTATTTCAGACGTACAAATTACCTTAGCTTCTTCTAATCTGCCTAAAGCTTTCAATAGATTCCCAAGATCACTTCGAACACAGTAAAGTTCCTATAAAAATAATTAGATAAGTTTAAAAACAACAAAAAAACAAAATAGACTTCACAAAAGATATACTAAAATGTTAGGTGAGATAAGTGTTAACCATATTTTAGTAAAATATTAGTTAGTGATTATTTTAAGCTAACTTCAACTATAATTCACTTACAGATTGTTGAATTCATCTGCATACTTAAATAGTAGTGAATAGCTTTGTCTACAGCTATAAGTCAGAAATTAATTAAAGAAAGAAGCATATTGTTAAATTAATATCAAATCAAATTGCTTTATAGGTAATTGAATTAAAATCATTGAAAATATCCAATTTCTTTAAATACTGGAAATCTTTTGACTTATTTTACAAACCAATGAAACACATATTGCTGATAAAATGAATTTTATACATTGTTAAATAGTTTTTTAATTTAAAAAACATACAACAAAAAATAAACAAAATAAATGAGATACCAATCAATCTTCAAAAAAGTCAACTTACTGGGTTTATTTGTAAAGCTGAAAAATACGAGTGTACTGCTCCTTCAAGGTCGCCAGCAGTCACTAATGCTGCAGCTAAATTTATGTAGCCATCAATGAAATCAGGCTTCAATCTAACTGCGTGTCTAAACATGTATATTATTTAATTTCTAAACATATTTTAATGTATGTAAATGAGTAATACTCAATTCATTCATTTTAAAAATTATCTTAGTTTTCTACAAAAAAATAGTCTTCTTATGTTCTAACAAAACACAACTTATTCTAAAAATAGCTCTTTATAAACTCATTGCAGTTTATCAACTTATGTTATCAATAATCAGAAAACATAAATTATAAGTATTATTTTTGCTCAATTTTGTGTCATTTTGACTTTGATAAAATCTGTGCTTAATAAGATACCTGTAATGATCAAGAGCATCCTGTAGTTGACCTCTTTCCTTAAAAACATTGCCTAAATTTGAATATGCTTCAGCAAGCATTGGGTTAGTTTTGATGGCATGTTTAGAGAAGTAGGCTGATCTAAAACAATATAGGTAAACTAAGTAACAGATTTTTTTTCTGATTTCAGTTTGCATCAATTTAGAATAGATATTATTTAGATATGTATTATCAAAATGGTGAGAAAAAAATCATTATCAAGTGTAAAAGCACAAATCTTTTAAAATTTATAATTAGGGAGATTTAATTACATTTACACTGCATTTTAAAGTTGGTATTTCAAATTGAAAATAAGTTTACTTGCTAATTATTAAAAATTGTTCTAGATCACAGATTAGCAAACTATGACCTGCAGGCCAAGTTTAATACTCTATATAAATAAATTTAATATTTTTTCATTAAAATTTGAAGTGTTATTAGTTTAAAAACTAATGTCTGTTTAAAAAATCTATTAAAACACTTTTCTTAAGGATTATAATAAAGTTTACTTTTTAACCTGTTGTAAACACAGAACTTCTAGAGCATTAATGGTTAATAAAGTAA
The DNA here is from genome assembly GCF_965202585.1 of Thalia democratica. Taxonomy (NCBI): domain Eukaryota; kingdom Metazoa; phylum Chordata; class Thaliacea; order Salpida; family Salpidae; genus Thalia; species Thalia democratica. The sequence continues at coordinate 18,488,448 of NC_139173.1, read as the reverse complement.
GTAGCTACATACTTGAATATGATAGTGACAATGGCACTTTAACTTTTTTAATACTGTCTAGCTTAAAAAAGTTCTAAAACAAACTAACTTATCTAAACGCCTACATTGAAAATGAATGGAGCTGAGTAGTAGCAAAACTCCTGTATTGTTGGGTTCTTGCTGCCACAAGCTCATACAATATTGTTCAGCATCAGTGTAATTTCCAGCTTGATATTCTCTATGGGCTAATTCAGCAATAGCTAAAAATTTAATAAGTTTGAGTTAAATTTTAGTTATGTAAGTGGATACCTTTTTTAATAATGCTTAGATTTATAATTATGCTATACTAATAATGTTAGGACATTTTTTATTAAAAAAACATGACTTTTATCAACTTAAAGATTAGAACTAAAATAATGAACACTTTATTCATGTTTAGCATAACTTTTAATCAACTGTATTTAACAGGACAATTTTTGGTTCGATTATTACATCTAACTAAACTTAAAAAATACTAATAAATAGGAAAAATTAATTATTCAAATTGAATATGTTTATTTTCGTTTTATTAAAGACAATTATGACAACTTTAAAACAAACCTTAAAACATATATAAAAATGTATAACAGTAGAATGATTCTATATTTAAATTGGGCAAGGTTTCAAATAACTTGTTGAATTTGTTAAAAAAAAATACTAATTTTTGGTCTTTATCTGGTAATGAGTATTTTGTGTGAATGTTAAAGAGGGTTGCACTGAAGAGTTAAATACAAATGTTTAAAAGCTCACATTTAGATTGAACATGATTGTGTCCAACATATAAACATTTTAAGTGCAACCTTTCATAACTATCTATATTAAAGACTATTTTTACTAGTTAATACTTTTTTGTGCTTAATCAAATTTTATTGCTTTAAACATAAAAGTTGATTAAAATCATAGGTTAATTATATTTTTTTAACTTTTTTTCAAACTAATTTAAAATATTTTTCAACTACATTACTAATTTAATATATAATCATTATAATTAACTGATTAAGAATAAGAAGGAAGTTTCAGATTCACAAATAAAAGTTAAATTTTATGTAAATAGAAAAAATGTGAATTTAAGTTGGTATCTATAATTAAGGGCATAGGGGGGGTAAACACCCTTTTTTGGTTTTTGATCTTATTTTATATAGTTTTTACTAAGCTACAAGATGCTTTTTACAGATTTAAAAAATTCAAAATAACTTTTGAGATATAGCCGGTCAAATTCGGAGCCAACAATAGGATCCTTATGGGAGGCGCAAACTAAAACGGCAAATAACTAGAAATCACTAAAATTCTATCTCCTCCTACGTTTTTTGAGATAACTACCTCAAATTTTTAGAAAATGTTCTTTGCAGTATTTAGAAAATTCTGTCAGAACAGAATTTTAAAAAATTAAAAAATAAAATTTTTATAAAAAAAAAACTTTTTTTTTGTTTATTTTTTATATAAAATTTTTATTTTTTTTTTCAATTCCTTCCAACAGCATTTTCTAAATATATCAAGGAACATTTCCTGAAAGTTTGAGGTAGTTATCTCAAAAAACGTAGGAGAAGATAGATTTTTAGTGAAATAGTCTATTTTTGCTGTTTTAGTTTGCGCCTCCCATAAGGAACTTATTGTTGGCTCCGAATTTGACCGGCTATATCTTAAAAATTATTTTGAATTTTTTAAATCTGTAAAAAGCATCTTGTAGCTTAGTAAAAACTATATAAAATAAGATCAAAAACCAAAAAAGGGTGTTTACCCCCCTATGCCATTAAATCATAATATGATGACTTAAGGTAAATACTAATGGTAGATTTAACATTTATATATTTTGTACAAACAATGTATAAAAGGAGTTTTACTAACATAAGCTGCAAATGAGGATAAATATAAAAAATCTCAAGTGCTTAAAAAGATGAGCTTAACTTTTAGTTATTTATTTTTGTTGTTTTTAATTACATTTGTGTCTTTCTGTGAAAAATAGACTAAGTGTTTGAATTATTGAAACTAAAAACGATTCCAATATATATGAAAAATGTCTGGCAGTAATTTTAACTAAAAGTCTTAGCTTAATAATAATTCATTCGACTTAACTTGAAATATTTTAATAGTTAATTGGTTTTGATGTTTCTGAAAGGAAATTTTGTTGAAAGTAATTTTATAATAGTTATATTAAGAATGCTATAAATATAGAAGTTCACTTCAGTCTTGGAATATGTATACATATGAAAAAGGTCCTCTTAAAATACAATAAATTTTGAAGTATTTAATAAATAAAAACAAATTATACAGTAATCTTCCTTTATTGTACCAACATATGTTTCTGTATGTTAACTAATCAACACACTTCAACTGGGTTGTTAATGGGAAAGATAAAGAAGTATTTCATAGTCACTTAACTATTGTTTTTGTTAATTTTAGTTGTTTGAAAGTTAGATGGTAGATAAATTTTTGTACCGAATTTATGTAATACACAATATTACGTCATACTGTTTTTTGTATAACTTTTGCATCAATGTTAAGCAAAGTACTTTTTATTTTAAATTTAACTGGCTAATGATTAAGGCATCTAGTCTTATGAAACATGTGTACCAGTATTTTTAAGATCTTACTTTTCTAATAAATTATTTAAAAGCCCTTCAAGTGGACTCAGTAGAAGGTGTTCAATTAATTAATAACCTTACATGTATATATATATATAATGATTATTATTATTTAATAAAATCTTATTTAATAAAAAAAAGTTAAGAAATATAATTTTTTTTAACCACAAATGCAAGAAAATACTACACAATTAACCATTTTTATTAGATTTTAGTACATCAAGACATTTTTAAGGAATAACTTTTTGCAATACACTTTTAAACTAGTAATTAAAAATATTTATATAAGAATCACCTGTTGAATCCTGAATACTTGGCATACTGAGTTCTTTAGGGATATCTTCTTCCTTAGCAATTTGATACATCACATATATTTCACAGCAAATTTTCCACTGTTGAATGAAGTTTTGTGAACATTTTTATCAAAAGCCAAAATGAATGCAAACACAAAAATAGAGCTTTACATAAACTCATCCGCGAGACCTCAAAACTGCCTTACAGTACAAAACAAAACATTTACATTTCCTTTCACAAATGTTAATGTAAATACTAAAACATAGTGATAAACTTGTTAACACTTTTTCTTAAAGATTTAATTCAACAATTTTAAAAATAATGTATAAGTTAATTTTATCAAAGCATATTTAATTTAAAATACTTACTGCAATTTTTCTCTGATTATAAAACTGAAAAATCAGTATTGAATTCAATATTTTTTTTAATAAATATTTCTTCCGTTATATTTAATACAAGTTATTGTTGTGTTAGTTTTTTTTTGTAATATAATGTAAAATATTTATACTTTTCAAGTTAAATTATTAAATAAAATAGAAATTACCTTTTTAGCACAAAATACTTGAAAAATTATTTCGTAAAAATCTTTCAGCGTATTACATTTTACTTTCTTTAGAAGGTTGTAAGTGTAACCTACAATTCAAATATCCACACGTTTGCTATTAGTGTTGTTTATCTCCTTTTAAAAGTTAATTTAAAATTATATATATTTTTTGGTTTTTATGTTACTAAGCAAGATTCATAGTACATTATCAAACACAAAATTCAATTAATTTTCATTCAGTTTTATTTTCTTTCGTTTTTCAATTTGTTTTACTAGTAAAGATTTAAATATTTAAATGATAAAAAACTATGTGTAATAGCTCGTAAAAAACTTTTTAAGCATGTGGTGTACGACTCGATTACCGTAAGGTTCCTTTTACACCAGGCCAGGTCCTTAGAGCAAATATTTTTGAGCTTTTTTTCATCGTTTATGCTTGCTCAAAATAGAAACAATAACAAGTTTTAATTTCCATATATTAATTAAAATAAGTTAAGGATATTTTTTATTTTCACATTAACTTGTACTGTTGAAGCTGAGTTTTAAATTTTCTGCAAATATAACTTATTAAAATGTTTTGATTTATGTAAATATAATTATTCAAATTGCAATTTTGTATAAAAATATTTACAAGGTAAATGTTATTTATCTTTCACGTTGTTGATATTAAGTTTTTTTTTTATAATTTTGCATAATCTACTTTTTTCAACTTGGTTTTCAACGCAGGATGTCGTTAAATAACTTTAGTCTTTTTAAAAAATTTAGTGCAAACCTTACTTCGTACACTACACATGTGGTTAGTGTGTCATAAATTGCGTTTTTATTACAAAAACTATTGATAACGCTTAATATACATTAAAATAGCCTTAAAAATCTTTTTATATTATTATTTAAGAAGTTCTTTTTTTAGTTTGTTTTATGTAAACTTTTGTCTTTTTATAAAAACTTTTAAAGAAATTTCACTAGACAAGTTTAAAAGAAGTTAATTTACTCTTAAAGAGTGTTTTGTTTTTTAATATTTTATATACCAGTCGTTCTTAACATTTTAAAAAGCTGGTCTTAGTAAACTACCAAGAAAGAAAATTTTTGCATACTAGAGTCTACACTTTAAAAATGAAAATTATTAACTTAATAAAGTACTTTTTTACTATCCGAGTCTCTTAATATACAAATAGTGTGTTAGGAACTGTTTGTTTATACTATAAATAGATTTTCTAGTACAAAATAACCGTCTTTTATAAAGAAACTTTTGTTTTACTTAATTTGCTGTCCACAAAACAATAATTTTAACGCACACCGTGAAAACCACTGATTAAGAGAAAATTTGTAATAAGTTTATACTGATTCGTACTTTTTTATAAATGTCATCTACAAAATTTATCATTAAGTACTTGCAGTTAGATTGTTACACCTAAATTTAAAGTGAACAGATGACATATATTGTGTAATAAATTTTTAAAAACATGCTTGTTGTTAGTTTGATGATAAATAAAACACAAGAAAATATAATTTCTATTATACCAAGTCCATCGTGAAAAGCAAGAATTAATTACGTATGTTTGTTTAAAGATGACGCCTTTAAAAAATATGTTTTTAGACTTATCTCTTACAAGTAATAAGTTCAGTTCAGAATGTTTTTAAATTTGAAAAGTAAAAGCTTACAATTACCTGAAATTTCTGTATCTGTATTCTTAACACTTGAACATTATTCTGTAAAATTACTTTTCATAGATATACTGTTAAATTTAATTTAAAATGAAATAAAAATTTGTATCTTAATCAAAAACTTGGTATAACAATTAAATAGTTTATTGGAATATCCTTTTCTTAACTTTATAAACGTTCTTAAACGTCCAGAGAAAATTTAAAACGCGTTGAAGTAATGCTTCGTACGTATAAGTTGAATATTTATCAAGTGTCATCAGAAATTAATAAGAAACAAATAAAAATACAATCAAAGTTTGTTATTCTTGATTCAATTGTTTTCTAAGACTAGTAGAATTGAATTTAAAAAAAAAAAGTTTTATATTAAAAAAGTTATACCCTAATTACCTTCAAAAAGCTAAGCAACAAACTTATTCTATTAGTAAAAAGTATCGAAAAACTAATTCAATCAAATCACGTAAAAAGAGCATTACATATGTTTGTTTACAAAGCTCTTTTAAAAGTTTATTTAATATATTTTATGGTTTTTCGTGTATTTTAAATAAAATGTTGTTGTTTTATTATTTCAATCTATTTCAAATGTCAAAGTAAAACGTTTTACCAAATAATAAAATACAGAGATTTAAATATGTTTCAACTTTATGTGTATGTCTTGTTTCGACTTTATGTGTATGTGTTTCGTAAATATCCAAATCTGTCTTTAATCTTCCTGCTAAATTTGTTTTTTTTTTAACTTTTATATTTGATATTCAAAATTTTCATGATATTTGAGTTGCAAGCTCAATCTGTGTCAGATGCATCTTAAACTTATACAAGTTTTTAATATAATTTTTTTTTAATAGCTTAATGCTTGAGCTGCATGAACTTAAGCACCATGTGAAACAAAAATCATGATCGTTGTTGAAAATTCACCACAAATCGCGAACAATAAGATAGGTAGTGATAAGTTGAGCTCGAGCAGGGGCAGTTTGGGCAACTGTAACTCGAGCAGGGTCAACCAGAGCAAGGACAGCTCGAGCAGGGGCAACTTGAGCAAGGATAACTTGAGTAGGATCAGAATAGTTCTTATTTGATAAAAAGTAGTTATAACTATTACGAAATTGTAATGTTTTACATTAAATGTTTATTTTTATAGTTACTTAGTTTTTTCATCTAAAAAATATTTTGTTAAATTTACAAGTTGATTTAGTTGTAGTATAAAAAGGTATTGAACTAGTTTATAATAAAATCATTATGTTTAGAATTTATAAATATTTTTCACCCCTTAAAAATATACCACGCGATGCCACTGGTCAGCAGTAGCTTAAATACAAGCGTTTAACTAAAAATTTCTAGCGCATTTCTTTGCTGAACTTCATAAACTTATTCTATATTTACGTAGCCTTTTTCGACTCGTGCTACCTGCGTATTTTGCGGTTTATTTTTGAAAAAGAACTGGTCACACAGAAGTTTTGTTTTCGACCAAACTCTAAATAGCGTGGACCGGTTGAATTCAACCATAACTTCCTAGACAGGGCCAAGGAGTCAATTTTAATTTTTGGACTACTTTCTTATTATAAGATTAAAATTCTTAAAAAATGTATCTTTTACTTACTCATCAGAATATAACATACGCGAAAAGCGCATGTATACTAGTAAAAATTTCTGTTTCTTGATGTGTAAAATAAAAGTGGCAAAGCCTTTTGTTGTCTGTTTCAAGTTTCAAAGATTTTATTTTACTCTTAACAGCAAGTTCTATACAACCTTGGCTACGTTAATCAACAAAATTATCTTACAAAAAAAGTTTTAGTCCTTTTTTCTAGTTTTTCTTGTTGAGCCTTGACCAGCATGGTGTGTTTTCTGAAGAGCTCTATTATCAATCTTAAGACAGGGAAGTTCGTTGTTTATAACAGAAGTTTATTTTTCCACAAACTACATTTTTAGGGTTCATAACAGTAGCCATGGTACGGACGATTCAGCTTTTCAGTTTAAGAGTAGGTTTCTTTATTCTGTTTTGTTTGTCAAACTCATTTTCAGTTTACTTTTTGCTATAATAATTTTTATTCACCTATTTAGGAAGTTATGTGGTAAAACAACACCTTGTTGGCTTGGTCTGTTTAGCTTAAGGAAGGCGGTAGTTGTTCAGTATGCTGCAAATATTTCTCATACCGATGAATACGACCCTTGGCGCCCATATTTTTGCCAAATAGATAACAACTGCATTCAGTGTTGTGTCTTAAAAATTAAACCTACGTAAATGGAGTGACCTCTCAAAGAGTGGAAGTTAAGGTTCTAGCAGTTGTCCATGCAAAAAGATCTGTTTTTCTACAATAACAAATGGCTCAGGGAAACAGTGAGGATGATACAGCTGATATTTATCATTGTCGCATGAGCTGACTGCAGTAATGACACTAAATTGTCAGATTGCCTACGCGGCTCTAACTACGGCTTTTTAATTAGAGTTTTGCATTTCAACAAGTATTTAAGCTAGGTCTAAGAAGTTCTCTCTTCCTCAGTGTTTAAGACTTATCTCTATCTGAATTTTTCTCAGAGCTTACTATTGAAGCCTTTACTTAATCAAAAGCATCTACGCACGGTGGTGGTAGGCAAAGGATATATAGAGCTGTTACCAAATCAGCTATAATCCATAAGTGGAAATTAAGACTTGACTGGCATTAATTTACAGATGGAAGACATTTAAGGTTGGATCTAGTATAAGAACTGATAATTTAAGGTTATACTTATTCAATTGAGCGCATTTCAAATAATTTTATGCTTACTTTGGATTCACAACTAATGACAAAACTAAATAGAATTTGTTGCAAAGTTCATGGAATCTGTTGCTGTAATCAAAACTGCCATTGTAGTGTAAAGAGCAAAGCTTAAGGCCTGTATCAGACCATATTGAAATTTTTTTGAAGATTTGTCATTCAAAATTTTAACAAAGCATAAACATGAAATTTTACCAATGTGAGTTAGTGTGACTGTTGTAAACAGGATATTATAACTTTCACGGGAAAGCAATAAAGGTTGTAATGCTTGCTGGTTATGAAGACGATGAAGTTAAGAGAAAAGTCATTACTCGAAGGACTTTTGTCTAGGTCATTCTATTAGATATTTATTTAAAGCAAGGAAATGGGCCGCTGTCCAAACAAAACTTCACAGACTTTATCAGCAGGGTCCTCCTTCAAACTTAAAAAAATGAACGCTTTAACGTAAGGAATAAGTCCCATCATGTTTTTTGCCTGGGCTGTAACCAGTTATTGTGTCTTATCAACAAAAAAGGTGTTCTAAAAATAAAAAAACTTCAGATGATACCTTCCTTGTTGGCGCAGTTGATCTAAGAAGTATAATGCTTTCCATATACAAGATGATGACTCTAACTTTTTACAACAAGATGCCGAGTTAATATCACACTTGTTAATAAAGTATACCGAAAATGTTGGGAGTTCAAATCAGTTAGCTAATCTGCATACAGATGATAGTAGAGTTACTGGTGATTTTTCACCAAAGAGTGAAGTGCCTGATCAAAAACCTGATTGTAAACTACCCCAGCAAAGGAAGAAGTCCTTGATATGCTATGAAGTTTATTATTTGATGGCCATTACTAAAAATGAAAATGCCAAAATTTATATTATAACAAACTGCTTTTAGGTGTTACAAAGCATGTAAAAAAATTACAACTTGTATAAAGAAGATTAATTTTTATTTAAAATTTAAATATGTAATACATTGGTTGTATCTTAGTGGTGGAGTCAAGGACAAAGTAGTAGTATCCAGCTCCGTGCCCCCAAAATTTGAATCTGACGCATCATGGAATGACTTCAATGCAAAGTTCTGTCAAACAAATGATTTATGACCGATTAGTACATTATACAGGTCCATAATTGCAATTTACCCTCACAACCTTTAATGTTAAATGAAAAATTAAGTCCTTCTACATGACTATTTGAAAATTTGTTTTTGAGTTCGTAAGGAACAATATTTTATTTAATGTGATAATTTTTCAGGATGTTTGAAATAGTTTCAACCTTGCGTGAAACTACTCATGTTAGCTCGCGTTGATTGATGAACTGCATTGAAATTTCTTTTATAGTTTAATAAAACCTAATGAAGCATCTTTTGACAGCGGATCGGAATCTATATATGGTGCGACATAAGAGTTATTAGAAACTTGAGACTCCAGCAATTGTTAATTGAGCAGCATTCTTGCTACCTGCTGTTATATTTGTTATTGAGCTTATTATATGCATCTTTACAAAATGCGTCACATTTTTTTGTTAATTTAAATTTTTCTGCAAATGAAAGTAGGCTTTAGGTAGAATCTAGCGTATCGTACTGCTGAAAATAATGCGAGTTTTGCCGATGAATTCTTAACTGTTGCTGTTGTGCGAGATGCATTTGCTGCTGCTGATAAGTTCGAGTGTTTTAACTCAGCTGTTGAAAATTCTATACGGTTAAGGAATGATTTAGCCTGAGTTTTCAATAAAGTTTAAGATTGTTTAAGTTTTGCTTGGTAAACTAATTATTTATGTTGTTCATTATCATAGATTTTAAAAATAAAGTTAGTATACAAACTTTTTCTAGTTTAGTGAGTTTTTTAATTTTATTCGAGTTAAAGTATGTTTTAGTTTTTTTTTATCAATCCATTCTAAATGAATGCTTTTTAAATGAGCTGGTGAGTTGTAGACTGTATTGTGCGGTTGCCAGATTTCAAGGTAAAAAAGTTCCGTATACTGAAAAAAGTCATTGTTTTAGCTTAAAATGCTTTAGTAATTGTTTGGCGACTTTTTGAAAGATCTAGCAACTATCTGTTTAACATGGGTCGGCAAACTGTAGCTCGCGGGTCAAATGCAACCTAAAAAGCAAACCTCTGCGGCCCTTGATGAACATTTTAGTTGAAAACATGCTACTTACTAACAATAAAAACATGTTTTTTGAGTAAAAGCCTATCAACTAGGTTGTTAAATAATAGATTATAATTAATATTTGTTTAATTTATTACACTTTTAATTTAAATAGAACTTGTATATTGATTACCACAACATTTAAATAACTTCAACGGCGCACGAATTTTATTTATACAGAGGCTCGCGAACAGTTTTTCTTGAGAAATTTCACTCGCGCCATGTATAAGGTTGCCGAAAGCCGTGCTGAGCCGACCCCTCTGTAGTGTAGTGCAGACTGCAGAGTTGTCATTATGGCCATTACCGATGAGCTTATAGAAAAAAGTTGTTCATGTATATTTTGAAATTAATTCTTTTTACCAAGTCTTATAATTGTATTTTTCAGTAGTAATTTCTCTAAGGTGTTTCAAAAACTTATGCATTTATTTATTGCCAGATATCTATGGGGAAATCGCTACACAATACTAAAGCATAAGATTTTAAATTTAAGCATGCAAACGGTTAACCAGTATTCAATTTTTTCAAATTTTTAAGCTCTATTATTCTCGCTTGTTCATAATTAAGTATATATTTCAACCAAAATTCTAAGGTTTTATTAACTTTAAACAACATATTTGATTAGTGTAAAGTAGTAGTAGATGTAGTGGTGTCTTAGAGGGTTTTTCAATTTTAACTGCAGAAATTAAAAAAAAAAATTAAACTAAATATGTATTTGTAGCAAAATTTAAAACTAAAATAATTTTTTTGTAATTTCTGAGTTTTTTTGATGAAACACTGTTTTATAAAAGTCCTAAGAAAAATGTACGGGTAAAGATAAGTATAAACCATTTTTTTAAGGAAAAAGGGTAAGGTTAGTAAGATAAAATAGAAGTACGCAAACTCAATTCATTTTATAATAGTTTAAAAGGGTAACATTCCTTTACAAAACATAATAGTTTAGCTTTTGCCCAGGACCTGTTCTTCAAATAGATTCGAAAAAATTGTATTTGTTTGCACATTGAATAATTTGTTAGGTGAAATTATTTATATTAGAATTCAAATTTCTTATTGTTATGCTTAAGCTTACTAATCAAGCCATGAAAAGCTTAAGTTACAAATTAGTATCAAGTACAGATAAAAGCAGAACAACATTTCAATTGTAACTAAAATAAAAAATAACATTTTTTTGTAATAACAAATAGACCACTTTAAACTTGTAAGGCTTACATTAGTTGAAGAAAGAAAATCAAGTCTGAGTTTTTAAGATAATTGAAAAAAGTTACCATAATCTGGTAAAACTTACTATTAATCAAATATTAATATCATAATGTCAATGAAAGGACTCAACATTTAAAAGGTTTTCATAAAAAAAATTATTAATGATATTCCTAAATATTTGCTTAAAAACCAGTTTAAAAAGAATAAAAAAAGTTTGATTATTTAAAGTTAACCTTAAAAATTCCAAGTTAGACTGAGTGGTGAAGCAAGTATCTGGTCTTATAAACTTTTTAAAAATAAAAATTAAATTTAGAGTTTATTGTGCAGTTATAAAGATAAGACAATGACTTTAATAATGGAATTAATTTTCTATAATATTAAATATTTTTACTACATTCAGGAGTGCCAATTTACTTTAAAAATTGAAAAAAAAAGCCAAGCTACTTGAATCAAAGAAAAAGTAAAATCCTTAAATCTTGTATTTAAATAATTTATATGAATTCTAGTATAAAAGTTTTTTAAGTTATGACTTAATTTTAAATTCAAGTTTTTAGTTTTTATAGAAAAAACACCCCTAGTATAGCAATAATTCTAAAAGTATATATATTTTTGTTTTTTTTGATGTTCTAATGTTTTGCACTAAATAAGATTTGAAATTTTTTAACTTCAGGCTTTGTTACCAGCTTTATTATATCTTATCATACATAATTTTAAGGTAAAGTTATCTGTTAATTTTATGTTTAAAAAGTCATAGACAGACAGGGTTGCCACTTTACCTGAAATCCTGGAAAAACCTGAAATTTGACAATTTAGGCAAAAAAAATCTGGAAAAACCTGGAATTTATGAAATTAAAAAACAACCTGGAGTTTTGAACAAAAATTATTAAAAAAAGCACAAAAAGCCTGTAATTTTAACAATTTTCACATGTTCAGTAGTAAAATTTCGATTTGACACAAAAAATCTATCATATATTTAGAAAAATTTTGTTATCATCAAAAGTTTTTTTTATTAATAAACATATTTAAAGTAGCTTTACAGTATATTTAAAATGTTTTTATACTATTTCACAGTTTCTTACATTAAACTTAATTTTAAACTAAAAGTAGACCCAAAAATGGGTACTTATAAAAATCTGGAAGAAATTTGGTAAACCTGGAAAAAATTTAGAAAAAGTGAGTGGCAACTGGCAACCCTGCATAGAATTTGAATTATAGTTATTTTATTATCATATTTTTTAATGTAAAGAAATATTTAATTTAAAGAAAGTTTTCTCTACTTTTTTATTCTATGAATACCTACCGATTCAGGGTGCCAAAAAACCTTGAATCCTTGAAAAAAACTCAAATTTAACAACTTATACCAAAAAACTGGAAACACTTGAAATTTCAAGAAATAAAAAAAACCTAGAAAAACCTGAAACTTTAGACTATTTTGACATGTAAAGAAATAAAATTTCAAGTAGATGCACAACAAAAACTATCACATAAGATTTTTTTTTATCAAAAAACACATTTAAAGTACCTTAACTATAAATATTTTTTGTTGTCATACTATTTAAGAAAATTTTTACCTTAAATTTAATATTTTACTTACAATAGACCAAAATATAGTTTTTTAAGGAACTTTGAAGAAATTCAGAAATCTTGGAAAGAATAAGAAAAAAAACTTATCCAACCCTGACTTATACAATTTTCAGTTAAGACCAAATTCAGTTGTTTTTTTCTGAGATAGGAAAGCTAAATCAGGTTATTTCAAAATTTTTGAAAATTTTGGGCCAACTTAAGTCAGCTCAATCTAGTTTGATATTTTTACTTCTTACAATACATTTCAGGTTAATCAATTTTGTATTTACAATGAGTCAATTTACTTTTTATAAACAATTTGTACTTTTGTATACTTAAACTTGAAGCCCATAAAATTTGTTAATTTTAATGAAGAAGTTCAAATAGAAATTAATGTTTTTATTTTATTTAAAGCAATTTTTCTAAATGATTGTCAAAAAATTTGCAATTAGCAGGGTGTTTTTGGTAAAACAGGAATTGAAAAATTTTGGCAGTAAAACCTGGAATTGAATAATACCTAAACTAAAAATTAGATTACATAAGAAATAGCTGTTACATAAATTGTTACACATAAATATTAAAAAAGTATTTTTCAGAGTTTTAATTATTATAGACCATACTTCAAATGGCATTTAAGTAATTTTTATTAATAAAATAATTTTTTACCTTAAAACTTAAAACAAACTAGGCTTGGTTTTCATTTATTTCATGACTTTAACTCATTTCGTTATTAAAAGTTTTGTTTTATATAATTGCTTGTTATACAAATAACTCCTAATTACTCATATTAGTTTTTATCAAACTGCTATCAATAAAAAAAAAAAGTTTAATTTTATTTTATCATTATTTATAAACTTTACTAAATCTCTTTTTTAAGTCATTAGCTTAATAGAGTTTTTTTATTCAATAAAGGTAGAAATATATTTTTTGTTTGTTTTTATATAAAACAAAACTATTCAAAAACAAATGTTTATAACTCATGGTTTATGCTGAAACTTCTGGATCAAGTAGTTATTTTCAAACCAGTACCTTAACAAAACAACTTAACATTATTTATTTTTTTAACTAAAGAAAATTTGTAGTTCTAAAAATCAAAGAACACATCTCTACTATGAAACCTTATGAAATTCTTAATGAACAAAACTCCCAGGAAACACAAGTAGTAAATGGAATTAAAAAAAGACCCATGGACGGAAAATCAGTTGCTGATGGATTATGTCACAAAAAGCCTAAGGTATTTGTTAACAATATAAAAAACCAACCTATTACTTGCCCAAAAGAGCCTTGCAATGCTTTTCTAAAACTAATGGTTAAAAAAAGAATACAACTACAAAAAAAGAAAAACAACAATAACCCTGAAAGAATACAACTACAAAGAAAGAAAAACAATAATCCTAAAAGAACCCGCCCTTCTAGTATTGAAGAGCAAGAAGATAGTTCATCTGATGAAGAAAGCTTAAGCTTAAAGCAACTGAAACATAACTGTGAACAAACTAGAAACAACAAAACAAAACCAATAAAAAAAAGAAAAAAATCTGAAGAAGATGAATGGACTACTCTAGGAGCTCCATATACTTCTTTAGTTTATGTAAGTTAAATTGAAATGGTATTTATTGATTTAATCTGTAATTTTATTTTGATTTAATCAAACTAAAATTCAAAGACATTTCAAAAATAATTAAATGTAAATACTTAAGAATTAAAATATAAATGAGGAAGTTGGTTAATAATAGTTAAAAAATATAAAGAAAACTTTATTAGATTAAATTAAAAAGATAAATTCAAAAAATAGATTTAGAAAAACCAAAATTTTATATTAAAAAGTTTGTTTGCAACAAAATTATATAATTTTTTTTGTACTTCTTTTGCAGTGTTTGAAAAATTTGATAGTAACATTATGATATATTTGTATTTTATTACTGATAAATGTATTTCACAAGAATGTAGTTATAAGATATTCATTCAAAATTTTAAATAAAATATTGTCTTCCTTTTATATGCAATTAAAATAAAACATGCTTACCTTTACAACTTAAAATTAAATAACTTGGTTAATTTTTTTTCAGTTTTTATCAGTATGTAAATAAAGCTGTTAATTTCCTAGCATTTTTTAGTTATTACTTAAAATTAAGCTATTTTCTGAAACTCTGGCTTATTTATTGTTTCAAATAACAAAATCTTTATTAAAATTTTATATTCAAAATAATAATATGTTTATAAAATTTTTTTTACTAATTTTAAAAATAAAAAAATTAAAAACTTGTAGATTTAAAAAAAATCAATAAAATAGTTCAATCTAAGATGTCCAATGAATATCTACATAAACACTAATCCTAATTGGGTTTTATATGTAGCCTGCCTAAAATAGCTTTAAATTAACAAAGAATATGTTAATACACTTAAGGCAAGTTAAAAACCTAATGTTGTAAAAACCTAGTCTGACATAAAGCTAGTTCAACCTTGTTGTAAAACTCATGCTTACTCATACAAATTTGAGTATTTTTTTATATAACTCTTGCTTGTTTAGTATTTTGAAAACTTGATAATACTTTTCAAAATAAGTTTATCAATCAAGTCAAGTTAATTTCTGAAAACTAGTTAAAAATTTCTAAAAACTTTATTATTTTTTAGATCAATTACTGTTATATCATTTTGTATTATAGTTTTACATTTTAGTTGCAACATTTTCAGTTTTCTGCTTATACAATTTTAATTATTAGTAACTGTATTATTAAATTTTTTATAAAAACTAGTCCTATTTTTTTCCTTGTTTTTAACCATAAAATGAAAAGCTAGCCTAAAAAAGTAGCAATCCTTAATAATTGCTTTATTTTAAATTAAATATTTATTATAGCTTATTTGTTTTGATTATTTTAATGAACCTATACAAATTTTAATATTCTTTTTCTCTATTTTAACTATTTTTTTTAACTGATAACTATTATACCAGACACAAAAGTGTTACGAGCTGAAAACTATATGCCACCCTGCCATTCGTTCCAATAATGATGTCATAATGGTAAATGACTGTGTAGAGGTCCGAGGGGAGGACGACCACAGCTATTTTGCTAAAATTCAAGCAATCTATGTAATATTTGATGATGATTTTCAAAGAGAAATTAAACTTAGTGTAATGTGGTTTTACAGGTAGTTTTACAAATTTTAGCTCACCACACCTTAATAAAGTATAAAGTTTTTCTTGATATTGTTTCAAATCAAAACTAAAACAAAAATTGTAAAATAAAGAGTAATTTTATTAAATTTCTTAAACCTCACGTAAATGTATTTGACATTTCTTAAAATTTAACTTATAAATTTTCCAAGGTAATGTTAAAAAATAATATTAATTTCACCTTATCTAAAACTTTCATTATTATTTATCATATTTGAGTGTAATTTAACAAGGTATAAGTAGATACTGAATCATGAGTAAAATAATATTAATATAAGACAGTAAAATACCCCTTTAAATATTTTATTTTTGATAAAAATAGTCATAAGTATGACGAAAACTACAAAATAGATCATCACCTTTGTAATTATATTTAAGACTATAAGGAAGGTTCGGTTTTTTATTTAAAAATTGGTCTAAAGTAAATTTTAAGCTTAGCTACCATACACTTTTACAGACTAAGAAAGCTTAAATTTTTTTTTCTTAAATTTGGGGTCATAATTGATAACTAAACAAGTTTTTCAAGGAAAATCTGAGTAAAAGGTAACAAAAAAAATTGAAACACTATTCCATCTATAAATATAAAAATTTGTTTCCCATAAAATAAATTTTTACAATTTTTGTTTAAGTTAACAATATGTCATAGATTTTTTTTACCATAAATATGATTTTTAAGCAATACAAAAATAGTTTCTTAAAAGTTGAAGTCCTAGCTATAAAAACTTAGATTTGAGTAGACATTTGTTGACATTTTAGAATTATTGAAAATTAGTTATAAAAAACTGCCTCACCACATAATTATAATTGTATAACACATTTTTTACAAAACTGACGTGAAGAAATAATATCAAAGTGAAATAAAGCAAAATTCATACTCTAAATTTCCATAAAAGTCTTATTTCTGTAGAAAAATTGCTTAGATTATCCCTATATGACTTTAATTCTAAATGCTTTAATAGTTATTTTAAGGCTATGGAAGTTATGGTGCAATTTTATAAAAAAAAAAATTGGCTGTTAATTGAAAGCTATATAGACTATAAAATACTTGTTATTAATGATTAGTTAACATATAACATACATTCAGTCTTGTTAAAAGTTATCAATACAAACCTATGAAAGGTAAATTTTATAAAATTAATAATATTTATGTAAAAAAAATCATTAGAATCTATCTCATCCCATCATGCTAGGGATCTTATTTTCATCAAAAATTCCTTGCA
This sequence comes from Thalia democratica, assembly GCF_965202585.1. NCBI lineage: Eukaryota > Metazoa > Chordata > Thaliacea > Salpida > Salpidae > Thalia > Thalia democratica. Next base: position 18,471,310 of record NC_139173.1, on the reverse strand, counting down.
TAGTTAAAACTACTTTAAAAAAAGAATTTTTATAAAAAAAAAAAATTATTAGAATTATAAAATAATCTTGGTATTTTTAGTTGAACAACTAAATTTTTTAGATATGAATTAAATAAATTTATACATAATGTCTTTGAATTAATTTTTAATATTATTCTGAAAAATTTGAAAGCAACTGCTTAAAATCTGTTAGTAAAAGTATATTTTTAATAAAGTAGTTTTGTATCTTTTTTTTAATGTTCCTTCCATAATAAAACAGATATACTCTAAAATTCTAGTTTGTTATATCACAAAATTATAAAAAACCTTGAAAAATAATCTCACCGAAAGCATAAAATTACAATATAAGACCAAATTGTACAATTTTATTTGGTCCAAATTTAGCCTGTGTAGATTTAGTTAACTTTAGTTAACTGTATGTAGAATGATTTAATAAATGAATATTAATAACTATGTCTTTTGTCAATCAAATAAAAAAGCTGCTTTTCCTTGAAAAATCAAACTATTGAGAAAAAAGTTTAATGAAAAATTAGTTTTATTAGAAATATAAACTAATTGTAAGAAAAATATATTAAATTTATGATAATAACTGTTAGAACATACTTTTAAAGCTTATACATATATAGCTTAGACTTAGCTATATGTAACAATAAACTTTTATTTGAAGCTAATTGAGTTAACTTGAAATATTTTAACTCCAAGAATATTTAAAAATTTAAATAAAATTTGGTCAAAATAAGCATAACATAAAAAAATGTTGGTTAAAGTTTTCAAAAGCAAACAAAAAATATTAAATTAATGTTTAGTTTTAAAAGTATTCGTTTTAACCTATTTCAATTCAAAAATGTACAGCACTGTAAGTTATAAGAATTTAATTGTTTATTACTACCAAAGCTGATATAATTAAGTCTTAGTGCTAAAAGTACATAATTAAAAACAGCTTCCAGCTTTTGGTACTTTTTAATTCTTAAAATGTCAGAGTAAACACAAAATAAAACTTATGTTTACATTGGCAGTTATTACATATAAAAAAAGTCATTTTAAAAACACAAAATATTGTCTTTAAACAGCATTTAAATATATTTGTAATTTTGACTTAAAGCTGTTTTCTGTTTTAATTATTATCAATAAACGAATATTACTTTTTAATTTGCTTGCACTAGCTAAGTTATTTTCATTTGTCTAATAAAACTTGTGGTTTAATTTTTTACTTTATTGTATGGAGTCAACCTTCTCTTAAAACTTTGTTGTTTGATTTAACATAGTTTCTACAATTTAGTTTTCATAAATTTTACATTACTGAGTATAGATTCCCTTTAAAATTGTTGATTGTACTAAAAATAATCTTGACATGTATATAGTTAAGTAGTTTAAATTAGCAGTTTGGGAAATCAAATGTCATATGTTGTTAAAAACTACTGCAAATTAAGCTCAAGATTTAAGTAAGTACACTTACTTACCAGGTTTTTGTATTATAATATGATAATAAAAAATAGGCAGTTACTGTTGACAAACCTGCAATAACAAGTTTTAAAACTTTATTTTTCTAGATTTGTTAACTTACTGAAGTTGTAATTTTGTAGTTTCAAACTGACCGTGTTGCACTTAAGGGTTTTAAAAATATGTGTAACAACGAGACTTAAAGTAAACAGCTTCAGAAATAATTGTTTTATATGTTTAGTCATAATTTTGAATTATTTAAAGTAGTTCTTTTTTATTTAAAAAATCTTATAATTTAATTGTTTCCAAAACAAAATATTTACTTGTCCTGGACAACACATTAAAATGTATCTGTGGTGTACGACTCAATAACTGAAAGATTCTTCGTGCACCAGGTCCTAGGACTAAATATTTTGAGCGTTTTTTTTATCGTTTAATAAACTATAGTACCTTAGCGTGTCTATAGCCCATTAGCTTGAAATTATACACGTTACAAATAACTGCTCTACAACAAATAAAATAAAATATATAATTTCTAAATAAAAGAAAATAAAAAGTTTTATATAAAGCTTATTTCAAATGTGTTTTATAAATATATATATTAAAAAAATACTACTTTAAATGTGGTTTAATTTTGTAATATGTCATATGTCTGAGATATTTCGTTTAAAACTTACTCTATTTAGTTCAACTGTTAATCACATGTTTAAAAACTAGTAGTTAGTTCAACATTACAACTCTCAGCTCGCAAGACGAAATAAAGCAGGAGATTTTAGACATGAAAAACGAGGAAAATTCCGCCGCATACAAACTTCATTTCGAAACTTTCAAGGTTTTCAACAAAGAAAAAAACGAGGAAAAGTACAACGACATTTTACTGCACAAGAACGAGTTGTACGCCTCGAATCACATGGATTGTATCAGCGCATGCACTGTTAAAAGAAGGTGCCATGTCCTTTCTTACAACCACTATTGCAGGTTAACGCCGTTAGATTTTTCAGGGATAAGTAATATTTTGTCATTAAAAAAAGAATATAATTTTCGGGTGTTATAGTAGACTACGAGTAGAAGTTGGACAGTTTATTTTGTTGGTTTATGTAGTAAGCTAAAATATATTTTTTTTATTTCAACAGATCTACCTTTTACACACAATAGTTAATATTACTGCTATCTTCTTTTTGAGTACGCACTCTGAACACAGCTCAAAAGTGTTACTTAACAAGATGAGCACACCTTAAAGTATCAGTTTTAACTGAAACTTTCATCTTAAACATAAACATTGGCTCAAAAGTTAGTAATCAACAGAATACGTGTCCCTAAGAAGTGCGTGCTCAAAGTAAAGATTATTGTAATCTCTAATAGATCTACAATTAAAAAATAAAAAAGTAAATTTTTTTCTAGTTAAATTGTATTTATAAAAATTGTCAAAACGGTTTTTATCCGCTTCCAATTTTTATTATAAATAGTATTTTTTGGATTTTAACAATCATCTTGACTAATTAGAAATAGACTATCATCAAATAAATTTGAAATAGCTTATACATAATATAACTGGTCTTTTTCTAGCTGCATACTAAGTGGTTTAGTGATATAATATCTATTGTTATATGGAAATTGTTACATAATCTTTCTGAGAACAGACTAAATTCCTGTTAGATGTTGATGCTGCACCTAATTTTACATCTATTAGTATACTATAATAAGGGAAAGCTACACGTGTTTCATCAACAGTTATTAAACGAGTATCTACCATTATACTATTAATCTTATAATGATTACTGACTACATAGTACACAACTGACTATTTATAGTTGTTATTACTAATTGTTTCACAAAGTATTAGTTTTTTTTTAAACTGAAGTGGGTAGTTTTTAATTATGCTATTGACTTTTTCTAATAAAGTATATACCAGTCGAAAAATAAGACGAATATTTCAACTGTTTTTTGTAAACAAGTTATGTATAATGCTTATTAGAATGAACGATTTTGAATTTCTATAAATTAGCACTAAGTTCTTAACAACTTATGAATTATTTTCTACTTAAACTTTATAATAATACCATTAATCAGTACAAATTTAGACAACTTATAGTAATAATCATGATTAAAATAATGATAGGGTTTAGCCATGACGTTATAAGAGTTCCAAAAATACACGTCTATTTAGCAGTATCAATTTGAATATTTAACTGAAGACATCGTGTCTACTTTTGATGAATTATAGAGTTTTGTGTAAACTAAATAAGGTGTAAATATTGAAAATTTTTAATTTTTACATGAGAATAGATGAAACTCTGTTGTTTTGCTTCAGAATTATTTTAAATACTTCTTCATGAAAAACTTAGTTGAATTTTTTGATCAATGTTTTTATGTGTAGAAAGGAAAACAAAACTTGACTTCGCTTTGCTTCAAAATGTTTTTGATTAAATTAGAATCATCTTTTATTCTCTATATTAATTACTTTTCAGTTCAATTTTGCTCTGTTGAATATCTGTAATAGAGTGATCACACATTTTTTATTAAAAAAGTAGTTGTTGAAAAACCTTAACACTAGTAGTTTGTCTTGTAGAAATTATAATAGTTCTCTAAATTCGTGTAAAAAGCACGAAAGTCCTTAAATATTTTTTTGTAAACACTATTTTACTTATTGACAATTTTTATTTTCTACCTATCAATTATTAAAAGTAGAAATAGATATAGTTGCAAGTCCCAAATAACCTTAATTTGTCCAATAAACTCAGATTTTTATTTAAAAATTGTTTTTCATGAGGACAGAGTAAATAGAGTTTGTTTATATTGATAGTTAACATGTACAACTATTATCTGTATTAAAAATGTAGCATATTTATTTATTTTTTTATTAATCTTTTATGTACTTATCAACAATTTTATTTACTTTTTCTAGAAATATACAAGTTATACTGATTTTTACAATGACTTGAATTAATATCTAATTAGAAAATTGAGCTTTACGTCTTTTGAATCTTTTTTGAAACTTCAAAATGCTTACACATGTTGATTTAATTTCACAAAAACCATATACAAATACTTTCTATTTTACCATTGCTATGTACAATTAGGTATGTAATAAAAAGAGTAAATTCTGTATTAAAATACTTAAAGTTTTAATAAATTTCATAGTAAAATAGTGATAGTGACTAATACAAAGCTGATACATTATGGTAATGGTAGACGTTTTACGAAAGATTTTAATGATACTTCAAAATATTTACGTTGTTAAAAGAAATTAGCTTTATATAGTTAGTTATAAAATAAAATAATACAAGTTTTGTATCTAGCATGACGAATAGAAACTAACAATTTAGTATTAAGTATCTATATAATAATTAATTATAATACTTACTCGCCCGTTTCAGAGAATAATATATAATTAAAAGCCTTGTAAATTATTGTCTATTAATCAAAAAATTATTTTGAACTCTTCCTACAAAGCAATAATATTTTTAGTCTAAAAATGCAAATACATTATTATTAAGATAAATTGAATATACTGTTTGTGTTACTTTAATGTATGCATCTGGAAACTACGACGAAAAGAGTAACTTAGATAAATCTGTATTTAATTTGTTTATATTTTGTTTTTGTTTTATATTATGTTTTTTTTGGATACAATAGACGAAAATTGCTGAATGCTGACAAAAATTAAAATAGTTATGTTCAAAGTAAAAATGAAAAGTTGAATTAAAGGTATATAAAAGAAAGTTATAATTTATTTAGATTGAAATGTGTCCTATGCAATGGATCTACATTTTAATGTTTTGATAAAGTATTTTAATTAGATATTTAAATTAGTTTTAGACAAAAACAATATAAAATCTAATTTTGGTTAAACTTTCTTCTGGCTTAAATTGAAGTTACTGTAAAAGGTTAAATAAATTAATTTTATATAACTTCTGAAATAAAAATTTAAAGTTTTAAATTCGATTGTTATTAATGTTATACATGTTTAGAATAACTCAAACTAAGTATCTAATGTATCAATCTACTTAATTGATAATAAATTGAATTATTCTAGTACCGTACATTATTAGTGATTTTGTACTACTTGGGTTTATAAATTATTTAAGTATTGCCTGCTATCTCTCTAAAATTAAAAAAAATGTTTAGTTCAAATTTTATATGAACAAAGTTTAAAAAGAGATTAGTATCATAAGTTTTTCTTAGTTTCTTTAAGTTTTATAATAAACTATGCAATGCCATTTATAGTGAATTTTTTTATAATTGGTCTTTACTTCCGCATTATTAGAATAGTTAATCTATACCATATGAAAATACTTGAAGTTTGTTTAAAATTAAATTATAATATTTGATCCCTTATTTTTAATTTTTTTTTTACTACAGATAAAAATAATTTCCTTAAAATTATTGAATAAACTGAGAGTTTTTTTGCAAGTTTTTAAGTATAAGTTTAGTGATAACTATTGTTAAGTATTAATATTTTCATTCGAAAAGATAACTTAAATTTACTACAGTTCAAAATACAATTGCAATTGAGATTTTTTTGTTAACTGTCTTAAAACTTTAACGTTTTAAAAAACTGCAACAGTTGCTATTTGTTTCTTGTAAAATTAGAGTGATAGTTTAAAAATACGAAAAACAATATTATTTTACTTTGTTTATAAAGCTAATATTTTGGCATTGAAACAAAAAAAGTTTTGTTTTAAACAATTTTAGTGTGTTTTATTTAAAGAAAACAAAACTTATAAATTATGTTTTTGTTATAAATATGCTATCTTCAAAAAAAACTTTATTTTAGCATTACTTTTAAGCAGGGTTTCCCAAACTCAGTTTCATAAATACCCCTTTGGAAAAAATAAAAAAGATAATTGCCCTTATTTATTAAATTTCGTCCACAAAAGGGCAATATTGCCTATTTTGGGAATCACTGCTTTAAAGTATTACTTAAGATGCAATATATTAAAAGAACAGTTATTATTTCTTTTGTGTAACATTTATTTTCATTATAACTTACTTAATCTCAAAGCTGAACAAACAAATTATTTAGTTAAAGCAATAAAAACTTATAAAAAATCTATGAACTATAACGTACAGGGGTATTAGTTCTATTTAAAAAAGAAGTGATTTTGTATCTTCAAAATATAAGTAGTTGATTAATGAAAAAACACTGTCTTTTTATCATTTTTAGGATGAAAATCACAAAACTATTTTAGACTAAGACCAAAAAGGACTAAGTCCTTGATTTTGTAAATATTATTTATTTGATGATTACCTTTCAACTTGTTAAAAGTAAAATAAAATTGAAATTTTGTAATAGTATTAAGGAGAATTAAAAAAAAAAATTAAAAAACATTTGAAAAATAACATAAGGAGATAAAAAGAGGTTTTTCATATAAAATATTATTCTAAAATTTAATTAAAAACTAAAAGTTATTTGATTGATGTTTAAAAAAGGTTAATAATATTTCATTGAATCAAAACTATTTGTTCAGAGTTCAATCACGTTTAAAGCAAGGTAAGAAGTTGTGTTTGTTTGATATTCACGAGCCAGAAAATAATGGCGGTTGTCAAACAGAAGAAAACAACTTTTTCCACCAAAGACCGTTTCTAAATAGCGAGGCTGTTTTTCCCAGAAACACAAAGCTGTTCTTCTGTAGAAGAAGGTACGAAACAAAAAATGGGCGCGTAAGCTTGCATCAAAATAAAAGCTTTTGGCAACGAATTTTTAAAGCAGAATGTTCAAAAATCAAAACTGAAAAATAGTTGTTTATCTGTCAACTTTGTGTTTTGTTTTTAGTTTTAACAGTAAAAAAGGCATTGTAAGGATAAATTATTGCAATAGGATTTTTCTTGACATATTGAAAACTTTATAAATAAAATTAGAAATATTGTTTGTTTAAAATTCAGAGTGTTTATCTTTTTGTAATGTTTTTTATAATATGTCCTCGAATTTTTATTAAAACTTTACATTTTTTGTCTTGTATTTAAGTTTTATATAAAAACAATCATCTAGTAGTTCGAACTATATATATTTGTACATGTAAGTATGAATTTTGTCATGTCGTTTATAATGGTTTTTAGTAACAATTTATATATTTATATAGTTTCAGATTTTTATAAAAAGTTTTTCACTGCTTGAAAAATTGTATTTATTGCTATACCTGAATTTTATAAATTATATTTATAGCTAAAATTGTTTCTACAGACCTATAAGTGATATAACAACTGTTTTTAAGTTAAAGTTTTGAAAAGTAAAAGTTTCTTGCATATGACCTATCTTTTATAAATGAAAGCTTTAGTAAATTATTGAAAAAAAATTATAAACTGATTTGAAGTGTTTTTTTGTCGCAATGTTGTAATAAATCGAAACAACATTTATTTTCAAAATGTTAAAATTTGAATAAATCTAATCAGTTTAAAAAGTAGTTTTTAGTTTTTTGGTTAAAGTTTACATAAGAAAAATTAAATTTAAGGCAAAGAATATTAAACCACACTATCTTAATTAATAAGATTGAAATTGCTTTAGTAAAACAGTTAGTAGTGAATCTTTAATATAATTTCTAGTCCAATAGGTGTTATTTATGTATAAAAATTTTTAATAGATAGTCTGAATATGAGTAAATTAACTGATATAATAAGTACTTTTTTATACTTTTTTCTTGCATAACTATAAATTACTACACATTAGCTGTATGTAGAACGTTAAATACTTAGGTGTATAGAGCAAAATATTTTTTGTTTCAACTAGTTTTTATTATTTTAGATCATGGTTCGATTGTTTAATAAATAGCTAGCCAAATTTCTAGAAAAAAGTTACTCATGGGCAATTTTTTATAGAAAAGTGTCTTCCACGGGATGCACTTAAGTTAAATTAATGTAGTTAATAAAAAAGCTATTTTAAAACAAAATGTGATAAAAAACATTAGTAAGTACTGCTTACTGAATTAGGAGCCTAATTTTATTATTTCACCACAAAAAATTATGTTTTAAAAGAATTGTTTTAGCTGAAAAGTACATCGCGGCCCACAGATTACCGAACACTGATTTAGATTAAAAAAAATTCTATATAATTTATTAGTTTTAAATTCAACTATATATTCTCGTTTTTTTTCAAAAGAAATTATAATTAAGTATGACATAAAACACTTATATATTTCAAGTGTTTTAAATGTATATTAACTGATATCTATAATGAAAAACATCTTAATGATCAAAAAATAATTCAGTTTACTAGTTATTCATCTACATTGTTTTGTGCCTTACAAAGGTCTGCAACAAAATACTAAACGATAACATGACAATTCAAATAAGGGAAATTTTAATTCTTTTAAAATTTCTAAGGGGTAACATCTCAAACAGTAACTTAAATTTAATAAAAAATAAAACATACCACAAGTTCTAGTTAAGATTATGATGGTAAAAACAATTCTTAAAAGAGAAAAACCTTAATTAGAAAAACTTGACAACTGACATATTTTAGAAGATTTAAAAGTTTCATATCTTAAAGTATTAAAATAAAATGTATACATTCTAAAGATCTAAATGATAAGATTATGATAGTAAAAAGTATTAAATTAGATAATTCACAATAACTCAGAATTGTTAGAATTTTAAGAGTCGAAGTCTGAACTGCCAGATCTTGCTTTGTCAAGTTTTGAATTGTTTTGCACCCATACTGAATATATCTGTTAGTGTTCTATTTTTGTAACTTTTACGGGAGGCTTCATTCTGTAGGTCGAAATGCTTTAGGCTCATGCAGTTTTACACCGATTCGCTTGAGTGAGTTTTGATTTTTTCAAAAGCTTGTTTTAACTTTTCTATTTCATCGAGCTTTTTATTTTAACTCATACTCTAACCCTCATATTTTTATCAAAGTTTTTTCAAAGCCTAATTATTTTTCTTCATTAAAAAAATGATATTTGTAAAAACAAGTTACATAATTTTTAATAACATACTTTATATTTTCAATAAACCCTGTAAAAATTTTATTGAAAATTATTAAGAAAAATTCAAAATATTTTTTTTAGGTATTTTTTGTAGTTTTTGCAAGTTATTTTTGACAGAAATTATGAATAATTTTGACTAAATTTTAAACTAAAAAAGTTTAAACTAAGAATTTAAGTTAAATAACTACAGAAATATTTAGAGCACAAAAGAAACAAAACCAGTTTTTAAAATAATAAATCTAGTTCTATTCAACTTTGGTTAAACTTCGTTGTAATTTTTAAATACTAAAAAAGTCAATGACCGCTTCACCCCTTTTAGTCCATTGTACAGAAGAAAACCTTCAATTTTTACGTATATTTTTTTCATTTTAGTGTTGTTGAGTATGTAATTGATTTGTATAACTTTTGCCTTTTATTTAAGATAAGCCTAATGTCTTCTTACATGTTTACCATTATTTTTTCAAGTTTTTTATCACTAACTGATAATATATTTTTTGGAGTGAAACATTGTTTTTAAAATAATTTTTTTTAGACAGCTCTCAATTTAACTTAAATAAATTTTTAGAATTTTTTAGATAGTTCTTAAATCCGTTTAAATATCAACTGTTACATTAAATTAAATAAATTTTTTTTGAAATTTTTCAGTGATTTTGAGTTTTGTTGATACTTGGCTTAAAACTCCAATTTTGGATAGTTTTTAATTCCATCTAGATAAATTTCAAGATATAAATATCTTAAAACTTAAAAAAAAAGCTCTTAATCAGTTAACTTTTTTTTGACTCGATATATTAATTAAATACAATTTATTTAAAAACTAGTACTATTTTCACCTAATTATACACTAAAAAGCTTGAATTTTCGAATAGGTAACATTTTAGGTTTTTGTTAAGATTTTTATGCATAAATAGTTTTCAAATAACATTATAGATAAGCAACATTGTTATGTGCAGTTTAATATTTTAGTTTACTTGAAGACGTCGTAATTTTTTGTCATCGAAACCTGGTTGCAGATAAAATATTCAATTTTCACATCTTTATTTAAAATAAAATCCTAAAATATTTGAAGTCTTGATTGCATAACCAACAGCCCCAAAAAAAGTTGTATTGTGATGTGAATATATGTATGTCAATAAAAATAAAAAACAATACATTTACAGAACACAAGACTATATGGACTTTTATACTATTACGAAGAAGATAATTTCTATATAACTTTAGACTTAATTTTGCAAACTTATAGTAAAAAAAAACACTCACAACGTTTGTTGTTTCAGTGGTAAACTTTATTATATCATTAGTTTAGTCCGTTTTAAGAATATAAACTTTAAAAAATAAATTTACACAAGTATTATAAAAATAAAAGTTACAAAGTTCTTGGTACCTTTAAATTTTTTTCTTATATTTGAGAATAAATTTAGATTTAACTTGGCAATATATATTTTTTAATTTTGAAGCTGTTTTTTAATCTAAATTTATTAACTGTTCGGGCTAAAATTTCCCAGTATATCTTACAGACTAAATTTCAACCTCTTAACTTTAAACACATTTTAAATGGTAATTTTAATCTTGTATTTATGATATTTAAAAATAATGCCTTGTGTTTCTGTTCTTAAACAATAAATTTGATGCGCCAACGTTTTGGTTAATGTTCTCCACTGTTTACTATCGCTTAATAAATACAAATGAATTTTAATAGTAAGCAACTGTAACTTACCTTGCATTTGCTGTTGTCATGTTTTGGTTTTAACAATTTCTATCGAAAAAAATCATGGAAGAATTGTGTTGGGTCAAAGTTTCGGCTAACGATTTGTAAAAAAGCAAGCTAACTTTCGTCTTAACCGTTAAAAATATGGTAATGTATAGTATATATTTCATTTTCACTTTATTGTACTTCAACTCGTTCTTGTAAAGATTTACTTAACTGATCTTGGTAGTGTCTTATCGCCCTAAAAAAATATTTTCTCATCTTTAGGTATAGTTGTAATTTTTTGTTGATTGAAACTGGCATTTTATTGACGACAAAAAGTTAGTTGATTTATTTTACGTTGATGTACGATGATAGTTTGCTTTTCTATACAGTGCGTAAAACTCTTTGCAAAAGTCTAGTTCTACATCAAAGTCATCGTTTTTTCATAGTTTGACTTTATAGTCATTTCCAGGTCAGTTCTATCGAACACCTTTGTGAGTCTTTATGAAAAATGTTCTTCAATGAATGGAACCGAATTACTTTCTACGATCGCTAAGTCATCATTTGTATAAAAAATATATTAGTTTTGCTTAAATATGTTTTTTCAATCTGCTTCTTATACTATGATCAACATAAGTAGTTTGCATGCTTTCGCAATATGAAAACTTTATTGCAGTAATTCAAAATTATTTTTGATATTTTTTTTTCGAAAAGCTATTTAAAAAAATAATTGATTTGCAGCAATATCAATTTTTTATATGCTTATAGTACAATAAATTGTTATTGTTTCTAAAATAAATTTGGTAGTATTTCATGATTAAAAGACAGTAAAATAAAATTAACTATTTTTTGCTTCTGTATTAATACTTTTTTTCTTCTAGAAAAGTTTTTTTCAACAAAAAAATTTGTTAAAAGTAAAAGTACTGGCATTTTTAGTTATTACAATTCAGAAATGTGGTATCATTATGTTCAATTCTTAAAAATTTTTGAGATAAAGTAAAAAAAAAATCACGACATTTTAATTGTTTACATGACTTAGAACTTATCAAAAGTTTGGTCAATTTCTATTTAATTAAGAAAGACATTTCATACGTCCTGTACAAAACGTTAAAAAGTAATCGTGGTGTGCGACTCAACAACCGAAAGGTTTTTTCGTGCAACAGGTCCTAGGACCAAGTATTTTGAGCCTCTTTTGTTGCGTAATAAACTTTAATATTCTTATACTTCTACGATGTCAACTAATTAACAAAAAAATATATTGCTCTAGCACGCACAAATTACTTAATAAACAATACCAAACTCATGAAAAAATATTTGCATTTATGTATTGAAGAATTGTTGTGTACGACTCGATAATTCAAAGAATTCTTCGTACACCAGGTCCTTATACAAAACCTTTTGAACGCTTTTCTTTTATCGTTCAATACAATTTTTTATGTTTGTATACCTAGTTAATTTTTATTATTTAATTGAATTCAAATCCGATTAAACTAAAACTTTTGCTCAAAAGAAATCAAATTTTTTTTAAGAAGAGACATTTAGATTTTAAGCTTTTGAAACAAACTAAATATCACTAAAAAAGTCAAAATAACTTAAAATACTAAATAGTTTTTGATAAAATTAAATTAACCCACTTACGATTAAGAAAGTTTGTAAAAATAAAAATTATACCCTTTTTTAAAATATGTTGAAAACCAGTTAAGACCAATCAACACTTTACTTGGTATTTGTTAAAAATTATTTTTAATTTAAAGATTTATTTTTAAAATTTTGTTTTAATGTGTAGTCAGATAATTTTCATAAGTGAACTTTGTTTTTCTTTGTTTTCAAACTTTACTTAGAACTTAGTTGAAAATTCAATTTTATATAGATGTTCACTAATTTTAATGACTTATCAGTTTAGTACAAGGTTTTTATATTTATATAAACAATGTTTTTTTCAAATAACAGTTCATTTTTATAACAAAAAATGTATAAAATAAGTACTTTAAAATTAAACGTCAACAAACAATACAAGTAAAATAACAGTTACTTATTTGGTATCGAGATAAACTTATTAATGTTATAAATATAAAACAAGTAAAGCACAAAGAGTTTTAAAACTTTAAAAATAAATAACTGCTTATTTTAAATTAAGGAACAAAAATCATTTAAATTAGGGGTGTATTTTGACTTTTTTCCTGGAGCCTGTGCTACCCTTGAAAAAGAAAGAAGAAACATTAAATTTTTTTAAATTCTTTAATCACGTTATTTAAGTAGAAATTTTTTAGTTTTGGTTGTGCTTTTTCTATAAAATTTTCAAATACTAAATTTTGAACATATAAGATGTAAACAAAAAATAACTTAAAGATTTAAATGTATATATATTTTTTTCAAAATCTAAAGAATAAGACGAAATTTAGATTCATCTTTTTCGTAAGAGCAAAATATTATAATAAATAGTTGAAAATACTTTTATAGAGATTAATATTTAAAATATTTTTTTTTTATGAGAGGTAGTAGAAAAAAATTGTTTAAATAACATTTACTTAGTCAAAGTTCTTTTTTCGATCTACATCAACATAGTTACAGGATTGTGTGATTTAATTTTTATTGTATAGTTAATTGAACTATAAATTTTTTTGTTTGTTAACAGTTTTACTTTACATTGTATTTTAAATAGTTAGACATGAGTTTGTTTCATTTCATTTTACTCTTTTCTTCTTGTGTACCTTGTTTAAGTGGCTCAGGGTATGATGCCTGAGTCCAACATTGCACAAGAAACAGTATAATAATAATAAATGTTTATTTTAAATGTTTTGTTAAATATTTTTAAACGTTTTTACATTAATATTTGATATAAAATTATGAAAGATAATTGTTTACTAAAAAGCTAACATTAAATGTACTTTTTACTATATCTAAAGTTAGGTGTATTTAAGTTAGGTAGATGTACATTGTACAACTCCGTTAAATACTTGCATAATATTAGTTTACTTAAAGCACTATGACAAAGCACAAGTTTTTTGAGTTTTGTATGTTTTTTTGTTAATATGTTTTTATAACATAATGTTATTATTTACACTTAAATGAAAATAAAAAATTATTTTATACAAATAGTGCTGTCAATGTTTAAAAAATGTTACTCTTTTATGTTGAGCTTTAAACTTATTTTAACTAAAGTTATCTTTATTGAGCATCATACATTTTTATCATTTAAAAATAAGGTGGTAGATTATGTAAAATTAGTTAGATATGGATTAAAACTAGTGATGTACCGGACTCACTATCCGTATTTTCTCAAAAACAAACCCTGTGTAAATTAATAAGAGTCATTTTCGTCAGTTAAAATTAAACACCTACCGTGATTGGCTCATTCTGTACCAAAACTAATTTACATTTGTTTACATTTGAACTATGAAATAAACATTTCATAAATGCAACTCTTTACATATCTTGTAAAATTAAAAGCTTTGGAATGAATACTTGCATTATTTATTGTTTTAAGTTGTGCTCAGAGAATATTTAGAGTTAATACGTTGAATGTACGAGCAAATGAGAATCATATGACAAAATGTTTCAAACTAAATACTGATGCAACAAAACATCAGAACACGAAAGGCAGTTTATATGTAAGCAGTTAGTTAGTTTAGTGTGCAGCTTAAAGCAACAAAATATCTTGAACTTTTTTGTGAATACTTATTGTAAGTAGTGTTTTGTTTTAAAAGTGAATATTTCAACTGGTGTTTAGTTGTTTAAATATTTAAGCCAGGTTTAAAATTTAATAGTTTATTAAAAATTTTACATTTTCTTGTTTACTAAAAGTTTTATTTTTCTTTTTAGTTTGTTGTTTTAAGTCTTTTGATATAGATTTAAATAGCTTCCAGTTTTTAAAGTGTTACCAAAGTAATTAATAATTTTGTATATGCTAGTATTTCTTGTTGTGTTTTATATAAAAGATTCATCACTCAAAACTGTCGTGTCTGATTATAGAAAGTAATCTCAGTTAGAATTTAGTATTTGTTAGATATTAATCAAATAAAGTAGGATTTAATTATGATGGGTAGTACTAATAAGTTAAGTGCACCACAATCAGTCCACAACTTTACTACCAAATTTTCAACCTTTGCTAGCTATCTGATTGTTAGATTAAAGTAATTTTTTCAGTTTTTAAAAACCTCATTCTGACTCCGGCTTGTTTATACTCACTCTAGCTAGTCTAATTGACTTAAACAGTGGCAACCCTGCTGGTTTAAAAATTTTAGGGAATTTAAGAAAATCTTGGACTGCCTCAGGTTAGTTTAGTTTTTTATAAAAACTCAGGCTAGTTTTCTTTTAGATTTTGAATGAGTTTGAGCTGATCCAGTTTTCAATATTTTGTATTTTTCTAGTGTATTTTGTTCCAGAACTTGATTTCAGATTTTTAATTGTAAATAAGACCTAAATTTGTAAACCTTGTGGCTAGCTGTTCTACTTATTATTATATTAAAGTTCTTTTTTTTTTCAGTTTTTAAAAACCTCATTCTGACTTAGGCTAGTTTATACTAGTGATGTACCGGACTCACTATCCGGGTCCGGCCGGATATTGCCATTTTTGTCTGATATCCGGATCCGGCCGGATTCTAATTTGAAAAAAAGTTCGGATCCGGTTCCGGCCGGACTCTAATTTGAAAAAAAAGTCCGGATCCGGTTCCGGCCGGATTCCAATTTGAAAAAAAAGTCCGGATCCGGTTCCGGCCGGATTCTAATTTGAAAGATAAGTCCGGATCCGGGTCCGGTACATCACTAATTAAAACTAAGAAGTTTTGAGTAGAGTAGGTTAGGGATAATATTTAATATGTATATTGACATGGCATGTTCATCTTCAGTATTAATTGATGTTTTAACAGTGCAATTTGGATATCTTGAGTTTTGTGAACAGCTTAACTTTTAAAACAAAATCTCTAGATTTAAGTAAAGTCAGCTTTAGGTTTTTTAAGCAGGTTAGCACAATATTTATGTGTTTTGAAAAGAGCGTACTGTGTTTTTTAATGAAACACTTTATAAATGAAGTGTCTGTTGTTTTGTTATACCATTTGTTTGTTATAATACAATTATAATTAAGTATATCTAAAATTAATACTATATTATTAATCATATTTTATTTTATAATAAACTGTTATTTAAAAATACAAGTATAAAAATAAAAGTTTTGAAATTTTTTAATTTTAAAATCTTATTCTTATAACTCACTTAAACTGAACATGTCATTTTTACTATTAGCAATTAAAAGAAATTACTAGAGTGATATATACAAACTTTTCTTAAAATTTTTAAACAATTATTTTTTTAAATTTCATAATGTTTTTAAATTTTAAGTTTAATTAATAATTAAGTTTAAATAATTTTTAATCTCACTATAAAATTAAGTGATTTGTAGTATTTAAGAATTTTAAAAATATAAGTCAAAAACTTTAGTTTGATATCAAATTAATAAAAAAAAATACCTTTTTATTGTCGTCGTTTAGTAGTTAAAACAAATGAAATCGAACGTCAGCCTTTAGTGAAATGTATAAACTAAAACTTGATAGTTTCGAAAAACCAAATACTTAAAAGAAAATACAATGCTAAAAAACATGAGTGAATTTGCTTAAATATAACCAAATTTTAAAAGTTATATACTTATTTTAAAGAAAAGTTTTATTCTGTTAAGTGCTAAGTGAAATTAATACATAGTTTTTCCAACTATATAACTTATTTTTTAAAGTTTTTTTCTTAAAGTATAGTAAATTTTTGTTTTAAAACTAGTTACTGCTGTTTTAAAGGTATCTTAAACACCTCTTGTGCTAATTTTTATCATGTTAATATTTTTTAATCTCATTGATTAGAATTTTAAAGTAAATAAGAAATTAGAAAAAAGTTTATTAATAAAAGTAAAGTCTCTGTTTGAAAAATATTTTAGTCAGTAAACAAGAATATATTTTTATTATCTTTTCGGAGGTAGCACTTGTTTAAAGAAAGCGCTACCTTGCGGTTTAACATACGTTGCATTTGAGATCATTTAAAAAATATACAGATTCATCGTTACGAACTGAAGTTTAAAATAACGTTGAAAGCTTTGCTATAGAAGTAATTTGTATTTTTACTGTCATAAAACTTTGTTTTTTTTTTTCTATACAGTATTTAAATTAAACAAATACATTGACGACGCTTAGTGATGATTAGATTAAGCTTTTGTTCGTTATTATATTATTTCGATTAATGAACATCAGATTTAATAAAATAAATTAAACCATGCTTTAAGTTGTTGCCTTAAAAAAAAAAACTAATAATCTACAATGTATTAATTTTAAATTTATTAATTTCAAACTAAGTTTAGCTCGTTAATTTTTTTTTAGTTTTTGCAATTAATAAGACCGTATTTAGTACTTACTTAAAAAAAAAGTTTTATACAATTTAAGTGAATGTTATAACGAGTCAAAAAAAAAAAAAAAGAAACTTTAATTTGGAAAATTTACACGCTTAATTTTTTTTTTACAATTAAGATAAAATGTAAAATTCATAAAAAGGTAAGTTAGGTCTAAGAGAGGTCGAGCGTTTTTCAGAACATTTTACATTCACCCTCAATAAAAACCCTAAAGAATTGTTTTCAATCCGATCAGTTTTCATCCCAATTTATTCCCATCTTTTAAGAAATCATCCGATTTTTCTAACACTAAATTTATTTAAACCCATTAGACTCTAAATTAAACAAATTTGTTTGAAAAACTAATCTAGAATAAAATATTAAGAATTAAAAACATAGTAAATAGTTATTTGCTTAAACTTTGTGTTTGTTCAAAAAAAAGCAAGTCTTACGACCTTGCTATAAACTAAAACATAGTATTGATGACTGTAAGATTCGATTTTAAATATTAATTACAACTAACTTATTTTCTTACATGTTAAGCTAATTTTTTCATATTTAGTAAAAGCTGTACAAGTTTTCGTGAAAACTTTATCTTGTCTGTAATTTAAAAAAAATTATTGACTTAAAATCTGAGTTTTCAGAAAAAAATATCATTTTGAACACGATAGCACACAATTTAAGTTTAGATGATGAGCTTTTTTCACTTATTGTTATACTATTCTTATTAGAAATAGTAAAAAAGTATTTCAAATTTAATAAAATTTTTTGATGCGCTTAAACATAACTACTATATTTAATTTTCGGGGGTTAATTTTTTGGTCGGGAAATAATTCGGACAAGAAATATTTCTGATCGGGTTTGATCTGGATAGCAATTAATTAAGTTCTTTATACAACAACAATTCCTTTAAATATGGCACATAAATTAAGACAACTTTTTCAGAAAAATGTTTAAAATTGTTGTTAAAGCTTTATCTGGAGCATGCATGGCAGGATGCACTGCAAAAACCATCGCGAAATACAGGGAACATACGGGGGATACCATTGAACATTATAGCAGACAGAAAAGATGATGCAGACTGTGACGTAACACAGCATAGTTATATACAAGGAGATTTATGAAATTGCGGCATGATTTCTGCAATGGCGACACTGCCTAGCAACCGCGAGCTGTACAGTCAAGTTATACCGAAAAAAAATCTGCAACCTCGCTGCAAAGTACAACAGTTCCAAGCCGGAACTCGAGTTCAATATTTACAAGTTTGGAAAACTTCACAAAGTTGTCATCGACGACAGTTTGCCGACTGACGAAAATGGAAAATTGAATTACTCTAAAAGCTCCAAAAACGGAACCTTGTCAGGGCCATGATTGGAAAAAGCGTTGATTTAGTTTCTGTTTGATGTAAGTTATGAACTGCAGTAGGAACTCGTGTGCACCGGATATTAACAAGTTTAACAAACAGCTTTTTTAAATTATCCAAATAATTATAAAATTAGAGTTGAAAACGGATATGTCATGAACGTACCTGATATAGTCAAACACGGGTTAGGAAATAAATCCCAAATGACAGTAGCTTTTACTAGGGAACGCCATTGTAACACTTTAGTTGATGTACATGATTATTTAGAAAAACTTTACAACCCACATGGTAGGACATTCTTTATTAAAAAAAAAAAGTTTTTAGATAACGTACGTAGACTTGATCATTATTTCTTACATTTAAAACAAGCTGTTAAACTTAAAGAAATCAACTCTTTTATCGAATTCACTGGTACTTAACCCGCTGATAACTGGCCATCATGGAAAGTGGATGAAACTGAAGTACCTTTAAACGTGATAGAAAAAGCTAAAATGGGAATATATGTTTCATGTAAAATTACTGATTCGGAATTTAAAAAAGATTAGTCGACGAAGTCCCTGCTCGTCCAAACTCGTTTAGGGCAAATTTGAATCGTGGAAAACATAAAATAGTTATACTTGTTACAGACAATGATAAAGATTGGGAACTCTGTTTAAAGTATTCAGAAAATGGTAGAAACAAGTTTATTTTTCGGTAAGCTACTTCAAAAAAATGCGTAGTGGAAAAAGAAACTTCTTTTATACAAATGATTCTCTGGAAAATACTTCTTTACTTGTAAAGTAGTATCGATAACCGAAAAGTTTTTCGTATACCAGGTCCTAGTACAAAATATTTTGAGCGCCTTTTTTGTCGTTCAATAAACCAATATTTTTATAATTCGAATCCAGAAAGTGTTTTATTAAGCAGTTTTTCAAAAGATAAAAATGGTATTTTTGATTAAATTTTAATTTATCTGAAAAGAAAAACAACTTAAAGCGTTTTTTAACACGAACATGTATTTTTTATAGAAAGAAAAAATAAAAGTGTTAATTAAAGTTATATATTATAAGGGATTTAAAATGGATAAATATTTTTTTAGTTATAATAAATAATATATGCTTATTTTGAACAGATAGTTTATTTATATATTTTTTATATCAAAAATTTGAAATTTATTTCAAATACTCTAAAAGTAGTTTCATTCCTTTTTAACTTTTAGCATTAAACAGAACTGCAAGACTATCAACAACAATCTATGTAACATTCTGTTAAAAAAAAAAATTGTGACCAACTTTATATTTCTCACTAAAAAGTTCGGCTGAGGCCACTACTACTAATTTTACATGTTGAAGTGCTACCAAGATACTTTACGACAGCTGAGGTGTAAACGAAAATAATCTACCCACACAGTTTTTTGAGAAACAAAGTTTTTTTGGTAAATAGAATATTAATTCTGTCTAAACTTCTCGACAAATGTGTACGTACACAGCTAATTTTTTTGTTATAATCTGCTGTTCAGTAAAGTTTGACATGAAGAAAGAACTAATGATAATGTTAGAACTATTACTTTTGTACTCTAGTAGCACTCCCTACATATTTGAAAAAATATGAATTTTTTTTTTATCTTTTTGCGCTGTTAGGTGGTCATTTACTTTCGAAGACCACAAAGACAGATAAAGTTTTTGATTGCGTAATGAAGCTCTTTGTAACTAATCTTATTTGGAGATTTTTATCAACCTGAATCAGCTTTGTTTTAAAGCAAAATTTTGATTGTTTTTATAAGAAAAACACTGACTTTTGTAAAAAACTATAAAGCTAAGCTTATCGTACGAAAATGGCTAAAGAGTATTATAAGTCTTGAAAAAAGATTATATAAGTGTATTACTATCCAAAAAGACTTATTTAAATCTCAGTAACTCAAAAGTTTTATATAGGTAAGTTTAAATTTATTTTAAAAGTGAACAAAAAAAAAGTGTTATTGTAGAAACCAGTAGAGTCAAAAAATTGATCAATTTTTGAAGCAAACTATTCAATTAGAATTGTTGTTTTAACACAATTAGTTAGCTAATTTTAAATCAAAAATTTCATTTTAAAAATATGCTCTTGACATAATTATTCAATATTCGTACAACTTAACTTCTTTTCACAAAAAAAATTACGTCATTTCTGCATAAAAGTAAGAACTAAACTATACTTTAAATCGTTATGGTCTCAATACAACTTGATAGCAAAATTTTATGAAATTTTAGTAAATAAACTATTTCAAAAAAAAAAAAAATATTCAATCGCTTTTTTAGTGCCTTTTTTCCCGGTTCTTCAGGAGTTCAAGAAACCAGTCATAACACACCCCTGATAAGGAGTCCATGCTTCCATTTGTTCAAAAAGTAATTATTCTAACAATTAAAAATTCTAACACGTAAAAGCCACAGGGTGAGGAGTAAATCATTTGGGTGCACGACTTCTCAAATTCGAACAATTCAAGTTGTAAAAAAACTTAAACCGCTAAAACTCATTAAGTAATATACATTTACAAAAAAAAAATGTGCGTATCTAGTTTTAATTAAAACCTCTAAACATTTTTTTTTCTTTGACATTTAATAAATATTTTGGAGGTATGGAAAAATTAAGTTTTAGGATATAGTAATTTTAGATTGTTAAATTTTTTTATAATTAAATATTTTAAAATAATCTTTCTGTGTTTGTATTGTACAGTAACCTCTCGTATCTTTACGCACTCGTGACGTTACGCACTCTCGTTTAGTTAAGCATTTTAGAATTCAAAACTAAAAAATAGTTTTTTTAATATTGCACAAATTAGGTTTATTGTATATTTTTAATTAAAAGTATGTTTTTAAATGCTATCTCACCTCTCTATATATTTAGACTTTGTAAACTTATGTTCCTTGACTAATTGAAAAAACATTAGTTATTAGTATATCAGCAATTTTGTTAACAATAAGAGATTAAGTTGAAATTCTAAAAGAATTATTACTGTGTTAAATGATAAATGTATAATGAAGTTTTAAAACACAAATAAATAATACAGTACTCTTGCCCTATATATGGTAAACATTTAAAAAATAAATCTAATAAAACTTCCTAGCAAAAAGTAGCAGTGATACAAAATATAGAGCTTATACTTATCACAAATTTCAATTGTTTTTTTAGTAAAAATATCACTTATTTTCATTTGACACTTTTTTTTAGTTTAAGTTTATCTTCTGTAACACAGCAAGCGTTGAAATTTTTCGCTTGTTGCCTTCAATTCTTCGCAATGCTTACCAGCACCAGTTACTCCAACATTTTCCTTATATTTTATATATTTTTGTTTAAAAGAAGAAATCCATTACAGCACCAAATGCATATTTTTGTAAAAGGCTACAAAAACAATTTTTAATATAGAAACCTCATTATTTCTTAATTGTAAACAAATGCTTAATTATAAGTTGAATTTGCTAACTAGAATACAATGTAAATGTTAAGTATCAAATAAGTCACATATTAATAAAAAAAAAAGATAAAATATACTTATTATTAAAATTAGTAAAATTTTTCTAAAAGTATTATTATTTTATATAAACTTAAATTTGATTTTTTTAACACATGTATAGTTTTATCTTTTGTTTTTATATATAAAAACTAAATAAACAAACTTTTATAAGTGGAAAAGTCCCCAGTATGCTTTTAACTAGAAGCATTATCAAAAAACAGCCATTATAGTAAGTATATTTGGTACCTCTCGTATCTTTACGCACTTTTTCTGTGGACACAATGTGCGTAATTAAGCTAGAGGTTACTGTATTGTGTTAGTCCAGAAGAATTTATTTTAATCCCGACAAATAATAATATGTGTTTGTTTTATATAAACTTTTTATACGTTTTTCAACAGTTAGGAATCTAATCTAGTCTTGATTGTAACTATGAAGCTTGCTAACATTAGTTTCATATGATTATTAATTGACCTCTTTTTTTTGAATAATTTTCAGTTGCTAC
The DNA here is from genome assembly GCF_965202585.1 of Thalia democratica. Lineage (NCBI taxonomy): Eukaryota > Metazoa > Chordata > Thaliacea > Salpida > Salpidae > Thalia > Thalia democratica. The sequence continues at coordinate 18,448,559 of NC_139173.1, read as the reverse complement.
AAAAAAAAACTTTCATCAAGTATAAAAACGCATCATAAGTCTGAACAAATTTATTCGGTAATTTTGTCAATTTAGTGCATGTTTGATTTTTTTGTTTTTATTTTTAGGTGCAAATTCAAGGTTTTCTTCGTATTAGAAACCTTCATAGTGTAAAGATATAATTTTCTTCTATCAAGCAATTTTACGGTAGGTCTTGAGTTTTTACCTTAAACTTTTAAGTTCCCTTAAACAGTGGTCTTCACAGTGTGCACAGTAAGGTGCTTATTTTTACTGCCATTTTTGATTTTCCAGCTGGAAAAATGTTTATGTTTTCGAAATATCGTAAAAATACTCTGTACAAAATTTTTGATGATTTGAAGAAACTTTTACCTTGGCACGAACCAATTTTCTAAAAACCACTCCAATGCAAAATGTATGGGATCCAAAAATTGCGGCCTTGGAGTTTTAAGCTCAATTTTTTTTTACATATGGCTTATTGTCACACAAACACACTGTGAACAATTTAAAAAGATTTAAAGAAAGTTTAATAAAATATTTACATAGAAATCTTAGTGGTTTTACAATGAGTTTTATGGTGGAATTTCTTGATTTTATGTAATTATTATCACTTTTTGTAACTTTTATTAAATTTCCATTTTTTTTTCCAAAAACAATAAATTCCACCATAAAACTCATTATAAAACCACTAGGATTTCTATGTTAATAATTTTTCTAAAATTAAATCAAAGGGTAAACTAATACACGCTTTTACATTACAATAACCAAGTTGTCTATAGCAGCTTCGTTTATAAAGCTGTTAAAAATCTTTTTAATAACTTCTTTCACACATTAAACACAGCACAAAAACCAAATCAAGTTTCAAAATATAGTGTGTATTTAGTCCATCGTAAATCGTAATATATTTTATCATTCAGTATAATTTCGATTTTATGTACACATCTTTAAAAAATTCTAGAGCTAGGTAAGAAAAAATTAATTTCAAGTGCATTTAAAAAATTCAAACTAGCCTGGACTGTTCCGATTTTTTCTAAAACTTAAAATTTTCCTGAGTGGGTTGTGAGTTTAAACAGTGCCTTTAAAACCATTATACTATTTTATATTTACTGCTACATGTTTATAATGTTAAATAGTTTAACAATTCTATAAGTACAAACCCATAAAAGTAGATTATAAATAAATTTTTTTAAATATTACAAAAATCAACTGTTCTAATATAAGTATACAATATATTACAATTAATTATTAACATAAAATAAGAACTATACCAAAAATAAACGAATGAAATACTAAATAAAAAACGACTCTATGCAGGACAGTCAAGAATTTTATTAAACAAAACTTAAGTGCTACAACACTGGTTTTTTATTCAACAATATTATATATTTGGAATTAAAATTTTAAAATAAGTAGAAACTTCTTCTATACTAAACTTAAACGAGTTATGTAAGTGTTTAGTTGAACGACCAAAAATAAAAATTAAACTAATAAAAAATGTAAAACTAAATTTGTATAAAATAACTTAATTCAGTGTGAAAAACCGTTTTAGTCCTTTTCGGCGAGCGCAGTCAAATGTTGTTCCACCTCATCTTCGGTGAGAACACGGAATGAAGGATCTTTCTTGCTCACCACTGCCACTTCAATCTCGCTGGACTGCAGATAAATTTATCTATTACTTGTAAAACAACTAACAAAGTAGTGCTTAAACAAATGATATTCAGGGCTGTCACATATCGAGCTGAAAAAATTGCTGAATTTTATAAATCTGATTCCTAATTAAAACCGATTCAAAAATACATGACCAAAGACTTAAAAATATGTAAAATTTTCAATCTTACTTTTATTCAGGTTAAATCAAAAATTTTTATAAAACAACATTAGCTAAATGCAGTCTTTAATGATGTTAAACTTTATTATTAAGAGCACGTTTACATGAATTTTTCTGCCTTTTTCTAAAAACCCTCAATTTTTTCCTGAATTTTATAATTTTTCTTCGTTTTTCCTGACAACCCTGGACATTTATGGCTATTATGACAAAGACTATTGTTGGGTAAAACATAGATGTATTTATAACATTATAGTTAAAAGATATTTGTGGAAGTCAGAATACACTGAAGAATTTAAACTAAAACAACCCATACTTACGTTAAGTACATAGATGATATGTTCTGAATAGTTATAAAATAGCCTAAACTTTAAGTTTATGATATGGGAGAAAAACCCTTTTAAGATGTCAAAACAAACATTGGTTAGATAAGGAGAAAAATTTCCCTGAAAATAACTGGAGTACAAATACTATTTCAAAAACATAGAAAACAGCTTAATTTTTATCAAAGACTTTAATTCAAAAATATCAAAAAAAAATTTAATAAAATGCAATATCGTTATCTTTAAAAATGTATAAACGAAAAGTATAAAATTAGGTTTTATTGGTACATTAAGAACTCAGGACAAAATTAAGATTGAACAACTAAAGCTTATCAAGTATCGAAATATTCAAGTCAATTAAAACAAAAATACAAATTGTAAACTTTTTAGATATACATTGTTTAAATAAGCAGGTTGTATTGACACAGGTAATTTAATCTTTGCTTATATATTTGATAAAAAGCTGCTAAAAATTTGATTAAAAAAGTTTTAGATTAGAAATTAATTAGGTTTAATGTTTTTAAAGATATTTATACAATTATTTTTTACTTAAGACACCTTATTAAAAATCAGTAGCTAAACTGATATTTAGGTTGTTACGAAAAAGTTTAGCACATTTAAAAAAGAAACTTAAATGCGTGTTGAAAAGTAAATAAAAAATTCATACTAATAATAACAAAGTCTAATGGTTATTTAAAAAAACAAGTATAAATATTTTCTTGTTAGATCTCCAAACTAAGTTCTAAGTTAAACTATGCTGCATAACTAAAAGGTTTAGAAAATACTGTTTTTTTTACATAACTATACATAGTTAAGACCTCAGACAATTTTTTAATACATATAAAGACAATTTACAAAAATCTGTATAAAAAATAAATATGGGCCAAAACGGTTTAAAATAGTTAAAATCTACAACAATTTCGTAAAACAAACCACTGTAAAAGTCTGATCTTCAGCTGTGAGTAACATATTGTTTACATTACAATTTTTGTATAAAACATATGTCATTTAACATTTAATTATTTTGCTGTTACATATTACATGCACAACAAAAACAAACTCTTAAAAATAAACGTGCGAACTTACCTTGAAATCAACAGCAAGCACGTGGGTGAGACAAGCCAGCGCCACTTGAATGGTCTTGTTCAAATCCCACTTCTCATCGGCTTTCCTCTTCTTTATCTTCTTCTCCAGAAAAGTGTTGGCTTCAGTTTGCTTCACTCCGGCCGCGACCGCGTGGAACCCGCTGTAGTAGCCTGCGCAAAAAACATTGCAAGTCAGCAAGATGTACGTAAATTATTTAAGACATAACTTTGTAACGTAAGTATAATAAAAAGTAGGTTGTTTTAAGATTGGAAGTTGTATGTTAAAGTAAAAATATGCCAAGTACTTCGGTTGATAAAACATATTTCATAAATGTTGATCATTAGCATTTAACTTGCTATCTGTAAGTGAATTATTCACTTAGAAACATTGAGCATTTTAGATGATTTTTACCTATCTGTTTTTTATTCTCATAAAAATCTAAAGAAATTTCAGACCATAATTTTTAAAAGCAAAAAAAATTAAGAACTATATAATTACTGTTCATATGTATAAGGTTAACTCATTTTTAAGAAAAACAACTTTCAAAAAAAAGATACTCAATTAAATTATATAAATTAGGGGTGGGCATCCTTATAGTAGATACGCTTTATTAAACTAGAAAAAGTACTTTGCTGGTTGGATAATTGAAAAAAATTATTATAAAAATTTAAGTTAACTTTTACAAATAGAGTGCTAAAGTTTATTTTGTTTAACTCTACAGTTAAAACTTTAGCACTCTATTTGTATTATTAGCTCTTTACACTTGTAAATCGAGCACTCTTAAATAGTAATAGTCAAATTTACTAGTAAAGTTAACTTTTAAAAATAATAATTTAAAGAAAAATATAAAATAATACGCACTACTGTTAATTACAATCGTTTTAAAAACATATTTCAAAATATCTGTTATAAAAAGCTCAATTTCATATAATTTGTTAAACATAATCTATTTTCTAGCTAAAAAAATAAATAACAGGCCAGAGACTTTTGCTTGGCGGGTCATACGATGCCCTCTTCTAATTACAAACAATTTATAAAGCTATATTTAAGTTTACCAAACACTCAGGCAAAAAACTAGCTTTAGTTTATTAAAAAGCATTAAAAATATTCGCCCATCCTGCCTAATTTTTAAATCTTATAGCAAAGGCTTTTAACGGTCGCGGGCCATAGTTAAAAAATAAAAAAATCGCAAGCCATAGGTTATACCTGTTATGGTCCGCACCCCATTTAAAATAAAATCATACTCGCGGGCCGTACTTTTACTCTTCATGGGCTGCAGCTTTCAGACCTCTGCTTTATAAAAAAAAAAGCATGGTTGCCACAGATCAAGCTGAGAAAAATTTCCTGACTTAAAAATTTTTTTTTCAACTTTTCTAAATCTAAACTCTTAAGTTAAACTTATTCAAAAATACACAATCAAACACTTAAAACTGTATAAATCTTCCAATCTTATTTTTATACAGGTTAAAACAACAGTTTTTTTGATGAATTCAATCATCTAACTTCCATTACATCACTTGAACCATCTGTGTATGATTGATGTATTTGCAATAAACAGCTCTATCAGCAAAATACTGTATTTTCTAACTTGATGCAGTTCAAGTTTGTATGCATACATATAATCTTTAACTCTTCTTCTGGATGTAATAGTTTCTCATTTCATACTGTTTTCAAGCAGAGCTTTGATACTTAAATTAAATCGACCTCAGCCTGGTCATTGTGCAACACAAATAATGGTTGCAACAACTTTCCGAGAGAAGATTTGGCAGGACATTTTAATGTTTCAAAATAGAACTGGTCCAAACAATCTTCCTTTTGCTTAAAGCTCTTGAACTTTAATGCATTCATTATTTACCAAAGTTCTAAATTGTTCAATGATGGTATCACCTTCAAAGTTGGAGCACAGTTTTTACTTCGTTAAGGAGTGCACAATGTTGGCAAAACGCTTAACAACAATTGTGACTCCTATTTTTTTCAAGGCTATGCAGATTTAGGCATGACATACTTTTTACAAATGTACTTCCAATGGCCATTCTGCTCCGGAGATTTTCAACCGCTTTTATAACAAATAATCTATATTTTTTGTTGAATTTAAGACCTTTTGTTCCTCAACTAGGTCTTTTTTCCTCAAATTTGCAAGCTTTCTTCTTTCATAAAGGGTAACTTTAAAGCCCTTTTTCTCAAGTTTTTAAAGACGGGCTTTAAAATCTATCTTCTCCTTCATTTTTCAAGCAATCTTCTTTAAATTTTCAGGAAATGTTCCTTACATTATGAAAAAAAAACATTATTTGTGAATTTAAATAATTTAAAAAAATAAAAATTTTATGACAAAAAAAAAAAAAAAAAGTGATATTTTATCAAAAAATTTTTTTTTTTCAAAAAAAAGTGTTTTTTTACTTGAAATTTTTTAAAGTCACAAATAACGTTTTTTTGTTATTGTATAAAGAATAGGCTGTAAAAGTTTGAAGAAGATTGCTTAAAAAATGAAGGAGGAGATAGATTTTGAATGCATTAGTCTTTTTTCGCCGTTTTAGTTTTTCCATCCCCATAAGGAACCTGTTATGCGGCCCGACTTTGGCCGGTCATATCTCAAAAACTAATTCGAATTTTTAAAAACGGTAAAAAGCAACTTGAAGCTTAGTAAAAACTCTATAAAATAAGATCAACTTGTAAAAAACATGGCCTACCCCCCTATGGCCTTAAATACTTCGAAAAAATTTACTAATGCTTTAAGGACTTAATTCCATAAAAAAAAATCAAGAAAAAGTTTAATTTGAATTTATAAAAACTTACTTAAAATTAGCAAAAACAAGTGTTAAAAGGTAAGTTAAATAAAAAATTAAACAATTTGTACAATCAATATATGTTGTAACAAAAAAGTAGCCTAAGTTTAACCAAATTTATTCAACAATAAAGCTGTATTGAGTGTGTGGCAGTCCTGTATGCTTAGAAAAATAACAGAACCAAAACAAAACACTTTTAATAATAATAAATACTATTATCATAGCATATTTCAATTATCTATAAAAGTTATTTAAATCTTCAAGTTAAAAACATCATACATCTTAAAAAGTTTACAAAAGAAACTAAAATTTACGCATATTACTTTGAAAATTTGTATACAACAAATAAATAAATGTAATGCTGCTATCAAAGTTGTCATAACAAAATATACTTTTATTTTGTTTATTTACAGAAATACTTTAATTTTGTTTATTTACAGAAATACTTTAACTTTTAATAATACTTAGTCATAAAAAATATAATAAAATGCAAGTTTTTAAAAGTTTCTTAGGCGAATCTAAAAATAGTAAAAATTTCCTGAACTAATTTTATTCAATGTAACAAAAATGCCTCACTACTGGTATTTTAAATATTTTGTTGATTCTTTTGATTACTTACAAGGTTGTTAACGATTTTTTGAAATTTTTTCCAGGCTTTTGAAAGTATTTTTTTTGACAATTTTTAGTATAAAATTAAATTTAAGGTAAAAGAAAAAAAAAATTAAAACAGTATACAGTTATTGAAAATATATTCTAATGTCATTTTGAATGTGCTTTATAACAAGTAAATTTATAAGTACAAACTTTTTTTTGTATCCAATATAAATTTCACTATGTTACATATAACATGTTTAAAATTATGTGATTTTTAGTTATTTTTATTCAAAATTTTTCAAATTACAGGTTTTTATTGCTTCAATTGTCAAATTCTAGGTATGTCCTGTACTTAATAAAACTTCACCTTGTATTTTAATTGTCAACTAACAATTTTTACTTTAGCAATGATGTTAAAATAAATAAATAATGCTTAGAGATATTTGCTTAACATAAAAATTAGCAAGGTTAGTCAAGTTTTCTAATAAGTAACATTATTATATTACGTTATTGAATAAACAAAAGTTTTGTGTTTCATACTTCATTTGGTTTTAGATACTAAAATTAAGATATGTTTTGTATTTAACACTTACAAAATACCGTTTATACTCAAAAAGTAAATTTTTAGAACTAAAACTATTTCTATTATAAATATATTAAAAATTAAAAACTAACTTAAAAGTGGTTCTTATTTAAAATTATAAATAAGTATTTTGAAAACCTTAATAAATTTATTTAGTTTAGTATCTAATTTGTAATTAGGGTCTTTTTACAATATTTTTTTATGTTATGTTTCACTTGTTTATCTAATAAAAATTATTTCTAAGTTGCAAAATTAAAAAATACCTGCAGGGTCAGCTTTGTATAGCATGGGTTTATCGAACTCTTTATCATAACCAATAAGCATCATCGTACAACCAAGCGGTCTCATTTCAGCATTTTGAGTGTAAACCTGTTTTCAAAAGTAAATTATAATTTATCAACAAAACCTAAAACTATCTTAAAAACTAAAATAAATGTTAATTTAAATAAAGAATTTATTTCTAGAAAAGTGAGTTTGGAATACATTGAAATTTATACTTTTGTATAACCAACAGTTTTATAAATATATTGAATAGGTGATTAATTGATATATATATATATTTTTAATAAGTAATTTATATTCCCTTTGAGCTGTTATAAATAAACTGTCTTTTTTAAAGAAATACTGAGTCAAATAAAAGTTTGTAAGAAAATTCTATGAGTATCTAACAAATTTATGAGAAAAATATGCATATTTAATAAAAGTCAACTATTTATTTTTTCAAGTTATAAAATAGTAACTACAAAAGTATCAGAACCGTTCTTTACAGTACAAAAAAGAAACACCTAAAGATATTCAATGTACATACATATAAAAATTCACAAGAATTTTATTATTCTTGCAAGTTGACTTTATATTGTTATTTTAAACATTTTGCTCAAACAGTACATTTCAGGTTTGCATGCTTTGAACATGGTTACCAATGGTCATCTGAAGTTAATTTCTTGACCATAACTCTTTTTATTTTATTTTGATTAAAATTTGAGAAAATGTAAGGGCTTACTTTATTTTTTTAAAATTGCAAATAGTTTGTAAATTTATCTAGCTATCAGACGCTTTTAACTATTCAACATAATTTCAAGTGACTCTTGAGATATATGAGATCAAAGTTAGTGAGTTGAACAGGTTACTTATAAAATACAAAAAAAAAAGACTACTTTGCTTAGAATCTATCTCCACTTTTATTTTTTGATTAATCTTTTTATTTATATTAATAATGTTGAATTCTTTCTACCTTAGAAAATTTTAATTCTAAGAAACTTTTTTGTTTTGTTTTCAATTAAAAATTTTTATTTTACAATGTTTGAAAAACTAAAATTCTAGGCATCTTTAAAACTATATATAAATTAGTTCATAAAAGTGATGATTTTAATTTATAAATATAAAAACAGATAGATTTTAATTTTTAAATTTCTGAGAAAAGACAAAAAATTATAGTCCATTTAAGTTTTATTTTTTTACAAAATTGACAATTTGTAAAAAATTGTAAAAATTTGTATATCTTATAGCAACTCAGTTAAAGTTATTCTTTTATTAGCTGTGACATAAATAAGCGCCCATAATAAATTAATAAATATCATTTAACTCTAACACACACCAATTATCCGCTAGAGGGGTATAAAAACCTGTAAATAATATAAAACCTGTTATATAATTTCATTTAATTATTAGATCTATATCAGATGAACTATTGATCTATTACAATTTACTTTAGTTAATGCTTTATTGTTTGTCTTCTTATTGTAATTTAGGTTTTTACTATAATTTTAAAGCAAGGGTCAACAAGCTGAGACATAGAATTTAAGACAACTGGAAGAAAATTAATCAAAAATTACTGACAATCAAAAGAAACCTCTGTGAAACTTTTCTCAAACTGTTTTAAATTATACACAATGTGTTTTTGTGTTAATTGATATATGTAAAACAATTTTCAGCAAAAACTCCAAGGTCACATTTAAAAATCCTATACAGTTTACATTGGGAGTTGTTTTGAATAAACTATAAAATGCTAATGTGAAAGTATTTTAAAACAAGCTCAAGTTTTAAGAAGGTGTTTTTGTGATACCTGCCACATACAAAAAAAAATCAGCTGAAAACTCCAAGGTCAAATTTTTTATAAGAATCCTGATGTAATACTATATATTAAAGCCATAGGAGAGTTCCAACATTTTCTTTATAAAAAATAATATTCTTATTTAAAAGCTTAGAGTATATACTACAGGGTTGCCAATGGGTTTTTCCAAATTTCTTCCAGGTTTTAAAAAAACTGTTTTATTTTCTAGTATAATATTTAAACTGTATTTTTATTTTCGTTTTTTGTCTTAAAACTTTTATTTTTGATTTTTCAAAATTTTGTTGCAACAGAATTTTATAAATATTGCAAGGAACATTTCCTGAAAGCTTGAGATAACTATCTCAAAAACTGTAGGAGGAAATAGACTTTTAGTAACTTCAAGTTGTTTGCTATTTTAGTTTTCTCCTACATTTTTTAAGATAGTTACCTCAAGCTTTCAGGAAAGTTTCCTTGCAATATTTATAAAATTTATAAGGAACCTATTTTAATCTCTGACTTTGACCTGCTATTTCTCAAAATTAATTTCGAAATTTTAAAATCTGTAAAAAGCAACTTGTAGCTTAGTTAAAGCTCAACAAAATAAGATTAAATTTCCAAAAAAAAAGTAATTTACCCCTTTACCCTAAGGCCTTAATTAAACCATTAAATCAAGTAGATTTTAATAATTTACTACACTTAAACTTTTAGATAATGCTTATAATTAAGTTTTTTAGACAATTTTAACAATGCTTTCTTCAAAAAAAACCTAAACCTTTTTTTAAATCTTCATTAAATAATATCAGTATTATTATTTTTTATCAACAAAACTTTTTATTTAACACCTAATTAACATTTACAAGGTGTTACAAAGTTTAGTTGACATAATTTAGGGCTACATTAAACTTAACTTTTGAAAAAAAATTTCAAATATCAATTATATACTAAGCTAATTTTCATATCCAACTAAACATAATTTGAGTCTATTGTATGTATTAAATTCTTATTTTAAAACTATAATTTCTTTTTGTTTAAAAGATACTTTACATTAATTAAAAACAAATTATAATAGATTTAAAAACTTAAAGTCCAGTATATACTAAACATGGATTAAAAAACTTTTGTGTGGAATTTTAAAACTAAAAAAAATCTTTCTTTAATAAGAAATTAGCAAATCAAGGCTAGTTAAAATTTGCAAAAAGAATTAAAAACAAAAATGTACTGACCACAATTTCTTTTTGTTTATTTTCTAAGAAATTTGAAAATTAATAAAAAAGAATTTTTTTTTGGAGCAAGAGACTCTTAAGCTTTTATGAAACATTTCCTGAATAGTTTAAGGCCATAAGGGAGGGTGAACTACACTTTTTATAATTTGATCTTATTTTGTAAACTTTAAACAAACTTTCACGTTGCTTTTTGCAGGTTTTTAAATCAAAATTTTTGAGTTACAGCTGGTTAAGTTGGAGAGTAAAATAGGTTATTTTTGGGAGGCGCAAACTAAAAAGGGAAACATAGACTATTACACTAAAAATCTATACCCTCATACGTTTTTTGAATAAATAGCTAATAGATTCTTGTTAAATTTAAAAAAAATCACGTAAGGAGCTTAAAAACTTTTTTTATTTCTTTGGTTTTTTGATCATAAAAATATTATTTTTTAACTTTTTATATATTTGTTTCTATAGATTTATTTAAATATAGCAAGACACATTTCCTAAAAATTTCAGGTATTTATCTCAAAAATGTAGGAGAGAAACTTTTATTTACAGCTTAAGTTTTCTCCTCCCATAAAGAACCTATTATACTTTCCACTTTAACTAAATATATATAAAAAAATTGTTTGATTATAATTATAAATTGACCTTTAAAATGAAAATGGTAGCTTATTCAATATTCTACACAATTAGACCAGTTGTAAAAAAAAGTGTGGCAACTCTGGGATTTTTAAGGGCATAGGGGGATCCACCTTCATTTTTACAACTTGATCTTAATTTATAGTTTTATCTGAGTTATCATACATTTTTAACCACTTAAAACATTCAAAGTCAGTGACCTCAATAGGTTCCTAATGAAAGGCACTAACCAGAAAATAACTATTTCATTAAAAATCTATCTTGTCCTTCATTTTTTAACCAATCTTCTTTAAAATTTTCATAGAAAGTCCATATTTAATTTTTTAAAAGACTTAATAGAGGAATTTTTCAATTTTGAAAAATAAAACTTTTATTAAAAAAAAACATCAATTTTTTTTGTCTAAAATTTTTGTTTTTTATTATTTTTAAAACTGCAACTTTTAAAGTTTTTTAAACTAAAAAAGAAACATTTTCTAAAAGTTTGAGGTCAATAATTCAAAAAATGAAGGAGAAAATAAATTTTTAATGATTTTTTAAATTTTCAAGAAAATTGACCCCTTAAAAATTTGTGGTCAATACGTTTGTATTGGAAACTTTTTACAAAAATTTCAATATCTGAAAAGTTAAATAATATTTTTTAATTCTTTAAAAAACTGGCTTGTAGTTAGAACTTAAAGCTTTTATATAAGAGCCAATGTTATTTAGAAAAAAAAAATTGGACCCCTCCCTCCTATGCTCACAATTCCCACACATTTTTTTTTAATTTTCTTTATTTATTCCTTTGTTTTGTAATATTTTTGCTTTATTTTTTTCCTATCACTTTTACCCCTAACACTTGGTTGGTAAGCGGTTCTCGGATTTGACAAGGTAGGATTTAATCGGGTGGTATTTGACCCAGGGTTGGAAATGAGTGGTTTTTAAAAAGTACCTTTCCTTTATGAATCACTTATAATGACAAAATTTGATAAATAAGTTGTTGAAACATGTAGTATTTTAAAAATAAAAATTTTATATATGAGCAATTGAAAACCAATACTAATGTACAAACAAAAAACTTTTATACTAATTAGTTGGTTAAAAATTGAATAGACTGACTCTTAATTTTGTTAACTCATTACCTTAAAAAAAACTACATTTACATTTAGTTAAAATCAATTTAAAAATAAGTTGAATGTCTCAATAGTAATATAATATTGTGACCAATTTAAACTAATAGTTAAAGCAACATCATCCTAAAATAAAATACATATACTTGAACAAATGTCAGAAAAAATTAGGAGCTGAAAAATAAACAGAATCTGCTTTAATACTACCCAATTAGAATTTTAAACAATATTAACACATAAAGTACAAATTAAGATCACATTATTTTAAAGACTAGCATTTAAAACAAACACAATTTTTATTTATTTTTTATTCTATTAAGATAAAAATTTAGGGATGTTATATTATTAATTGTAGTTAAAACTTAAGACTATTCATTCTATCAAGTTTTAAGTCAGTTAAAAATGTATTTTTGAAAAAGACTAACCTGAGAAATATCAGCCATTCTCTTGCTTAAAGCATCAACTGGAATATTGTAACCATATTTGTATTTAAACTGCATTGCTTCATGACGAGCTCTGTTTACCTGTGATTTACTATCTGCAGTTAAGCCAGTCATTACACATCCAACTGTTGGTGTTATTTCATACATGTGAGTAACAGTTGATTTATCAATAAGTTTGTCTTGAATTTTCTTTTGAGTAATTAAAACAGCAGACTTATGCCCCCTAACACCAACAGAAGTTAATCCAGCTTGATTTATAGCTTTAAAGGCATATTCTACTTGGTAAAGACGGCCTTCAGGACTAAATATAGTTATATGCCTATCAAATCCAGCACTTGTTCCTCTAGACATTTTATTTGTTGAAGAAGTTATAACTTGACAACTACAATAAGTTTAAGCAGCTTTAAAATTGCTTGTAATTGTGTTTTTAAATTTGAAAATGTTGCTTGGACGTAATTCGTCAAAAAGTAAACTAGTTAAAGCAGATGCACAACAGTAAAGTAACTAAATTTTTTCTTTTAAATAAGAAAACCAGTCAGTATAAATTCTCTTGCAAGAAAATAGTACGGTTACATCACTATTCAAATTCAGACAATTAAAGTTCTTAAAAAAAAAAAAAATAAAAAAAAACAGAAAAAAAAAGTAGGTTGTAATTAGACCATGAAGAGCTATCCTTATAAAAAAATTTTTTTTTTAGTTGTTTGTGACTATTTAAATATATTTTAAAGAATTTGACTAGTTAGGCACCAAAGTAATGTATTTTAAGTTAAAAGAAAAATAATTTAAAAATTCTAAAACAACTTAATTTCAACCAAAACCATAAAGTAAAGTTTTTTCTGCGACCGTAGAATAAGCTTTTATGAGTTTTTGTTTAAAATGATTTGGAAGTTTAATGATAAAATTTATTTGATGATTAAGATGATTATCAAATCCTTATTAAAACGACAAAATACATTTTTTAACTGTTAAGTAAAAAAAACGTCAATTTCTCTAATAAATGATATAAATAAAAACTATTTTATAAGAAGTTTCATTTTCTTAAACTTTTTTCTAAGAAAAAAAAACTATCAGTAAGGATTTGTTTGTATCAAAGATGCGAAACGTGTAAATTATAACCAGGCTTAATAATTCATAATTAGATTCGAAGCAGTGTACAAATGTTAAGTTGCTAAAATATTTCTAATTAATAGTATTTAAAGTGTTAATTTATTATGATGTAAGTTTGCTTTGAAATAAAGTTACGTAATAGCATACGTTCTTTTCTCATTAAGTAATTTCTGAAAATATTTTTTTACTGATTGACATACAGTACACTGCAGTTTTTAAACTAAAATAAATAAGTTATATAATTTTTATTTTTAAAGTTATTTAAATTATCGCATGAAAAAAGGTGTAGTTGGTATTTGGTAACTTACATTTGTGCACAAGTATTTAGTTAAAACTTGAAAACAAAAAACAAGTTGTTTAGTACTCTATACTCCATCATGGTGAATAAGTTTTAGATTCTATACATTATTTATGATTCATGATAACTATAAACGTAAAGGTCTTCGAAAAGTTTCTTTAAAGTTAAAAAAAAGTTCAAAAAAGGATTGGTCATTTAAATTTTGTACAAGTTTAGAAGATGGTAATCAAGTTACAGATAAGTTTGTTTTTTATCTTAATAGACTGCATAACTGAATATTTTTGTTGATCTTATAGATATTAAACTTTTTTTTATTGATTTAACTAAAATAACAAAAAAGTAAATGGAGTTTTAAATCTTTAATTTTATCTCTACAATTTCTCTACCGTCTTTTTTTACTCTGCATAATATGTGGAAATATATTTATTACAGTTTATTTAGAATATAAAGTTTAGTTACTACATAACTGTGAAGGTTTTGTTAATCGACCTGTTAAAACTAATATTCAAAAAAACTCTTTTTACTGTTATATGAATATGGTTTTTCAAACTAGTCAAGTACAGGAAAGGCTTGTTGTCATACGTTTTATTTTAGACTGTTAATGGTTTTTGTTCGAGTTTTTAGGATTAAGCTATGGTCACAAAATAAAGTTTACAAAAAATGAAAAACGTTGTATTTGTAAACTTTCAACCGTTTTTGATTATTAAAGTAAGTTGTAAAAATTTTAAGATTTTATCAATTATTATAATTTTTTGAAACTATGTAGTAAATAAGTTAGTATATGTTTGTTCAATATAATTTAGTCTCTATAGTAAAACAATATTGTTGCATATAAGTAACTAAGTTTTAAGTTTTTTTATAAAAGAAAACTTAAGTTTAGTATTCTTTTTCGCTTTAAGATATAAACATTAATTGAAATATTAAATGTTTTAGAAATTCTATAAGCTGTTAGCAAACTACGGCCTGCGTCTCTTTTTTTGGATAGTACGTTTATAAAGAAACATAAAATGGTTGTTAGCTATATGTAAATGAGCACTTATGCTTGTTTTACTAAATATTTTTAGTTTTTATTACAAAGTACAAATCTATTAAATGTCATGCCCCTTGGAAGAAAAATGTCTGTTAAACCTGGTCACTTACTCACAATAGACTAATTTATTGCAGACCATAAGGCAAAAGCTTGTGATTTTTTTAATATATAGTCTTGAATTATAGATAGTTCTTGTTTTATTATAGATTTGTACTTAAAGTGGTTGATAATGTGAATTTCCAAGCGTTATTTAATAAATTCAAAGCACTTTGACTGGTAAATAAACTGTTACATCAACGAAGCTTATAACAGCAAGTTTTATTATTTAATTGGGTCGTAGGCTATATATTTTATATAAAGGCTTCTAGATTGTTACCCATTTGTGCAACTATTTATTAAGTCAACTGATAGGAGATTAATCTGGTGAGATCATAACTCAAAGGGAAGCAGATAAAAGAGAAGAAGTTCTTAGTGAACTGAGTAACTTAACTGCTTTATTAATTAACTTAAAATGTAGTTATTCAAAAAAATTAACAATACTAATTAAGAAAGACTTTTAACGTTAAAAAATGTAGAAAAAAAATATTATTTTAAATTCTCTTTCTTTCAATTCCGTGTTTCCGACACTTTACACAAAACAGTTTAATGTAACAATATATGCTGTTATGCATAGACTCCTAAGTAACTAAAGTTGCTTTGTTTAAAACTTCGATAAAACTAAAAGCCATTTTAATTCTACACAACATAAAAGAACAACAAGTAGTAGTAGATAAAAACTAGCTTGCACAAAATTTTACACAAAATTTGTTTACTAAATAAAAGTTTAGCGATGTTGATATATATAGTTAAAAAATTTTTTTAAGCTAAACACTTTGTTGCATTAGGTTGTGTATTTTTATTATAAAGCAGTAATGAAAGTTTTTTGGTACAACATCGCTAACACATTTGCAGTTTATTTATACAAAACTTATAAAAAGTATCAATTATTTTTCAAATTAAATAAGTTAAAGTTAAATTAGTGATAAAAAGTATGCTTATAGTAATTTTGTTAAGAAAATAATTTGTTCAAAAAAGCATACCAAGTTTTTATATAGCAGTAGCTATTAGTAATACAGTGCAGGGGCGTGTCTAGACATTTTTCAAAGGGGATTCACAACTTTTTTTTGTTTATTAATTTTTTTGTTTATTTTGTTTAAAATGATTTTTTCAGCTTAGAAAAAAAATATGTAAGTAGTGATAGAAAAATATTATATTTTATTACAGTAGACTACCGCTTAAGTACGCACTTTTTTTGGTACGCACCCCGCCTTAAGTACGCACTTATCCAGAAAGATAAAAAAAATATTTTAAATTTTTTACATATTTCTTATAGTTTTTTATAAATAAAACTAAACTTAGCTTAACTAGCAATCTATTCAGAATAAAAATAAATCTTGGATTTATTTCATCATTTCAAAAAGTGTGAGCTGCTTGGTTTTCTTTCTGTGCGAGCCCTGCTCAGATAAGGCGGCTTTGTTTAGCAAACGTTGATATTTTTCATAGGTGCTTTTTAGCTTGTGACAGAGCTCAGGAGCTATACCAAGTGCTGCTTCACTAGAGAGCTGACACTCTGTTTCCACAGCTTCAGTGTATAGCTTGGTGTACCCACGAAATTGACATTGATTAGATCCTGCAGCCATCTCATTATTTTCTTCATCATTAAAGTGAATAGCAGCACTTGGTTTAACAGGTGTACAAGGTCTTCAACATCTACCTCCTTTACAGGACTTGAGTCATCTTCTTGATCAACAAATTGAATTTTTAGACCAGCTTTTCGAAAGAAATTTTGGATCGCTTTAAACATTATTTAAAATAAAAAGACTTGTTTATTTGGCTTAATTATTTGGTGGCTAGTTGTAAGAAAGAAAACAAACAACTAAGTTTCATATTATACTATGTCGTCAAAAAGTACGCACTACCCGTGCTAAGTACGCACTTTTTGGTCGGGTTCAATTTGCGTACTTAAGCGGTAGTCTACTGTAATTATTATATTGTATTAGTTTTCACTGTGTTGAATTTTAAAAAATTCAAAAATTTAAAAAATCAAGAATCAATTTTGTGGCCAACAGATATACAAAATAAAATAACTTAAATAAAAACATTAAAATAACACTAATTGAAAAAAGAACAAATTACCAGGTGTCGTAGTGGTCTACAGATGATTTTGAAAACTCTCTGAATTGAACTTTTCAAGGTTTAAACCCAGTTGGTATAAAAATATATATGTTAAAGTACAAAAGCTTCACTCAACATTATTATATACAATCAACTAAGTAAAATAAAACTTTAGTAATTATATTGGACATTTTTGAACTAAAGTTGTACTTACTAGTTGAAAAACAAAACTTAATCAAAAGTTATTTTCACTAACTAACAATTTATAATGGGAACTAGGAGCATCTTAGTAAAAAGTTTCCCTGAAAAAAAAGCTACTTTAAAAATTTTACCTATTATCTCGTCACACTTACAATTTTATTTGAAATCTATTTCAGCAGGGCAAAAGCGAGAATTTTTGTTACGGCAACTTATAATCTTTCAGTGTTATAAATTCAACATTCATTATTCAAAGTTTATCAAATAACCAAAACAAAGTCAATAAACAACGTTTTTAGTGATATTCTAAGAATATTTTTTTCTTTTTTTTTCGTTTTTTTCAGGGGTTCACAGGAAACACGAAACCAGTCAAAACACGCCCCTGATACAGTGCCTTCTTGCTAATCCGGCCATGTTAGGCAAGCTATTTTTGTAGTTATGGCAGGATTAGCCTTTTGCCGGATAAGAAAAAAGCATCGTTTTTACCTCTTTTATTATTTGCAATGTATACAAAATAATCGAAACTAAATTTTCTGTTAATTTTATTTATTTTAATTCTAAAACGAACAATGCAACTAAAACAAACAAATAATAAACAAAGAAAAACTTTTATAAACTTTAAAATCAATTTAATAAAAACAATATACCGGAATTTAACAAAACAAAACAAAAAAACAATTTAACTTATAACAATTTTAAGTTTTAAATAAGAAAGCCTAGTTTTTTTATTAATTTATTAAATTAACTTTTTGAGTAAAACTGGCCGGATTAGCGAGGAACCGAATAAGCGAGGATGTACTGTACTTACATATAGAATACATGCTTACTTTAAAGATAAAAAAAATCGTATAAAAAGTAAGCAGAATATTTATAATTTTGGTTTAAATCAAAAATAAAAATTATATAATCTATATCAAAAACATTACAACTCGTTATAAGTATAAGAAATATAGAAAACTAACTGGTTACTTTAAGAAAATGTAAGTAATCAATTTTTTAACTATCTTTTTGTAAAGTTTTTTTTTTAATACAGTTATGTTAAGTTGTTTATTATATGTTGTAATGTTAATGATAAATAATGAAATTTACAAGACCAACAACAACAGCATCCGAGACAACCTACGACCGGTTTCGTCCTTATTAGGACTCATCAGGCAGGCTTAATCGCGAGAAACTTTGTTGATGACAGCTGAAATAGATATTGGTTGTTGTGATGTTAAAAAGCTTGTTGAAAACAAGGTTATTTTCTTGAGTTTAAGAATTTAAATTGGAGAAGCCATAGACTTTTTACAAGCAAGTAGATAAAAACTTAAACGTTTTATAAAACTAAGCGTATTTTAAATTAGCGTGAAACAAAGTGAATTATATACATAAAAACAAAATACATAGTTACTAAACATACACCTACGCAGTTAAAAGAAGCTAAACAAACTATAAAGAAAAATATTAAACCATATAAAGTAGTTCATAACACTTTTATGTTAATGTATTAACAGTTACAAATATCAAACTATTTAAAAATTTTTGATTTTTTGTGTTAAAAGTTAGATCAAACAAATTAAGTTATGATGTTGCATTTGTAAAGCCTTGAAAACTTTTTGCACAATTTTTTTATCTTCATTTTAAAAGTTTGAAAAATGTTGTAAACATTTTTAGAAATGAATTTATTATTTTCTCCATAATAAACCTTTCAAGCTAGTTATGTTAATTGATAAATTATTTTAAAGGTTTTAAGTTGTGTTTATTTAGATTGAATTATAGTTTTCAGTAACAGTACAAAAAGTATACTTGTTGTGATTGAACTAGAAAATAGTTTATATTTCTACGTAAAATTTACTTTAATTCAATTTTTTATCATAAAAATAAAAGAAAAGCAAATAAAATTTAATAAAAACAAACTAATAACTTACTGTACTTTATCTGCGAAATGTTACAGTATATACTAGTACTGTTACCGTAAAAAAAAGATAATAAAGCATTTAGTAATGGGCACACAAAAAAGTGACAAGTTTGATTTAGACGGTCTCTTCGAGAAATACGGTGGTTACAGCAGGTACCAGGTGTTTGTGGTGTTCTGCGTTACATTCTGCGCTTTTGCCACCGCGCCAGCAGGTCAACTGGGCGTGTTCATTGCTGCTACTCCTGAATTCAGGTTTTTCGTTTATTGTTTTATTTTAATTTGTTGTAGTTTAAGTTAAACTTAAAAAAAAATCTGCTAGTTTTTGTAAATAAGATGAATTTTAGTATAAAAATTAATTTAAATTCCAGTTGCTTTTCACCAGAAGTGAGCAGCTATGCTAAGGCTAACAACCTATCATTTTCAAAGCAGATAATTGACGTTAAAGAGTCTTTATTGACGCAGTCTAAGGTAAGATTTTTAACATTTGTAAAAACTAATTGTTAAATGCTTTATCGTTTTTTGTTTCAAAATAGAAAGCCCAAATTATTCCAAAAGCTTAAATATATAAGTTATAAGATATAAGGTGTTTAATAAAGTATTTGTTTTTATTATGACCTACTACAGTATGAACCACATTCTGTGATAATTAAAGTCACAATTTGTTTTCATGCTTATGGATTACAAAGTAATAAATATATATCAATGTTATGTAGCGAAAATAAAAAAATCATTAAAAATTTCAAACGTTTAAAAACTTATCATGGAAACAATTACTTAAATAAAAAATATTCTATAACTATATGGTTATAATTGTAGTTTGTAAACTAACGATTATTTATTGTTTTAAGGTATTTGACCATTGTAAGAAAATTGAATTTTCTGAGCAAACATCTAATTGTATAAATATGAAACAAAATAATTGCACAGTTGTCTATAAGTCAGATACTACCTGCAATGAAAGTTTTACTTTCAAAAAAGATTTTTTCAAAAGGACAGTTATAACTGATGTGAGCAATGGTTTATTACTAAATTAATGGACTGTTTTATATATTTTAAAACAATAATCGTTCAGTTTTCTTAATGTTTACCTTGTAATATCTACATTTTTAGTTAACTTACTATCTCAAAAGTTTTACCTTACAGTACGATGTCGTTTGTGACAAAGCTATATGGAATACAGTGGCGAATAGCTTGTATTTTATTGGATTTTTTCTTGGATCGTTCATGGCCGGTCCTATTTGTGACTGGTTAGCTTTTACGTATTAGTAATTTTATTTTAAAAATACAATTAAACTTTAATTTAAAAGTATTAAAAACTAAAATCAGTTTCTTATAAAACGTGTTTAACAAACAAGGTATGGACGAAAAAAAGGAATCGCGGTTGCGCTAGGAATATACTTAATCTTTGAGTGTGCAAACTTTTTCTCCACCAGTTTTGCAGTGTACACAATACTGCATATTGGTGTGGGTGCTGCCTACATACTCTGTTTTATAGCTGTTGTCACGTACGGTATGTTTATGCTTTTAACAAAATTTACACTAAAATAATGTACATAAACTATAAAGCGACACAATATTTTAAATACTTTTATTAGTAATGTGTTAAGTGTATCTAAATTATCAGGTAATGCAACTTTTCATTTTCCTTATTCCATAAAACAAGTAGCTTTATAACGTCCATCGTTTTAGCGAAGTAAGTTTTACCTAATCCGATAATGAGTTAAATCAGTAGCTTCTCAAAAGTGTGCAATGTTTGAGTTTTAAAATGAATTGACGGATGATGTTGTTGACTACTTTGTGTATATATGTTAAGAAATTAAAAGTATGACATATCCTTTACCAAAAACATCATCTAACTTCATAGCCAGCTTATCTTTAGCTATTTTTCTATTTTACAACAAATCTTTTACAGTAGCGTCGTTTATATAAAAACTAGTATTATTAAATAATTTAGACGATAAATTTTATTTCTACCCTTCAAAATAATTATATAACTATATAAAAAGACTTCTATAAAAACAACTCCAATACTTGAATTTTCGCTACTAAAACTTATGTGCACTGAAATTTAATTCAAACGAAGCTGCCGAAATCATGCCAGCGAGACAGAGGAGTTTCGCTCAGCTTTGCGTCTTCGTCAACTCCTCGACCTCTCACACACTCCTGCCGGTTGTGTCCTACTTTTTCAGAGACTGGCGCGTCCTTTCAGTAGTGGTTTCCTTCTACCTCGTGCCCTGCTTCATTTCTTTTTGGTTTATTCCCGAAACACCGCAGTGAGTTACGAATTTTTTACTGAAATTGTACATTTTAAAACTTGTTTGATTTTTTTTTTGATTATTACTTGTTGTAATAGATTAAATTCTCATTTTCCTGAAGAAGTTTCGTTATGAAATGTTGATTAAAAGTATTGCAATTTTAGGTGGTTGCTCTCCCAAGGAAAAAACGAGGAAGCAAGAAGAGTTGTAGAAAAAATTATTCAATCAAACAAAGCAGTTTTGCTTGAAAAAGATTGGCAGAAAGTTGTGCTCAATGAAGAACTTAAGGTTTTTAAAGTCTTTTGGTAAAAATTTTAACTGTTAAAGATATAAAACTTAGGTATAGTTAAGACAAAGGTTAGACTTCGAATTAAAAATAGTGAGGCAGTATTCACAGTATAAGGCCATCACTCGTGCTGTAAAATTTCTTAGGCATTTTAGACAAAGGTATAGTAAATTAATGCTTTATAAATAAATTTATTGTAAATATTTAAAAACTTTAAGCTAATATTTTAAAACAAACTTTTTGAGTATAAGCAAAAAATTAAATAAAAGTTTTGTTGTCTTGCAGAAAAAAAAAGAAGATAAATTATTAATAACTAAATATTTAAAACAAATGCAAATAAAAATAGTCTATATGAGTCTATAAAACAGTAAAAAAATGCACATAAATTTTAAGTTTCGGATCAAATTGCAAACTTTTGCATACATTTTAAGTAACGTAGACAAGTACTGTATACTTTTTAGAGACAAGAAATAAAACAAGAGAAAAAGTATAGCTACTTGGACTTATTGAAACTTCCAAGAATAAGGATAGTGACGATATCACTTTCTTTTCTGTGGTTTTCAACTTGTCTTGTTTATTACGGGTTGATTTACAACGCCGCCAATCTCGCAGGTGCGGAAAAACAGTAATGAACAAATTGTTTTTTTGTTAAGCTAACTAATAAAAAAGTTTTTATATCTAAAATATATAGTTTATAACATTTTTTCTATTTTTAGAGACGAATTTTTAATGTTTTTTGATAAATTAAAATTTTATAAATTAAAATTTAAGTTTGCTGAAACTTTCATAACTTCATTGAGAATTTTAAATTTGTAATTAGGAATGTTTAACTTTACCTATTTTTAAACATAACTTAAAACTACTAATTTTTTTTTTAATTAAAAATAAGTTCCCACTAAAAAGTATTGATAGTTTTAACAATGTCGTGTAAATTTATCTGACTTTTTTTGTAAGTTGTAAAGCTGTTTCATCGTACCGTGTTGAAAAATTTAGGTAGTTTTTTCCTAGCAATACTATTAATGCTTTTTAAAGATTAAACAAATAAAAAACACCAAGGAAATATCTATTTAAACGGAGTGTTGAACGCGGGAGTGGAAATAATATCGGTGATGATGTGCACCCTCGTGTTTGTGATCGGCAAGAGGAAGATGTTCAGTTTCTGTTACTTCCTTTCCGGAACGACTTGCATAATTTCGTGCATCATTTCACAAACAACAAGTTCAGTTGGTAAGTTTGTGAGTTGAAAAACAAAATATATGATATTTTAAAAAGTTATTTTGTTTATATTGTTTTGAAGGAAAGTCAGTTGATAAAAAATGAAGTCAGTTTTTGTAGCTTTTTATGAATAATTTTCTTATGTTTGAGTTCTAACATTATCATAATATTTAAACTTTTTTGTACTTAAAGCATAATTAGTACACTTAAACAATAGTTGTAAGTTTTTAACAGCTCAAAAAAAAAAAAACACTTTAGGATGAAGAATACATCCTTTTATGCTTTAAGGATTATGATTAAAAGACTAAATAAAATGCCTCACGGAATTAATCTTGCTATTTAGATGATATATCTAATGAATAACTAAATTTAGACATAAAAAATTTTACGTTTTTGTAATAAAGTATTAATAAAAGCTTTATTAAAGTTTTTCTTATTTTTTTATTGCCATTTTTCTTTAAAGTTTATTGCAAAGTGTTTTTGCTGGCTGGTACATTTTTGTGTTTGCAATCCAGCCCAAAATTAAACAAAACGTTTTTGGTTCTTGGTCAATGCTATTTGATAATACTAAGATCTTACTGAACCTTTAATATTATCATTGCAAAAAAATTTGAAAATTTAATCAAAAAAAATAGTTAAATAAGCGATAATAAGTGTTTAATAATAATAGTTACGCATGGCCGATCTCGGCTGCTAGCGGGCCTTTTACTAGTATCATTCTAAGTTAAATAAATGCATGTCGGTTTACTTTTACTAAATCTATTTCTTTAAAGTTGGACAATCACTCAGCACTGTTTTTGTTTTAATTGGAAAGCTGGGATCACAAGCTTCCTGGATAGTGATATACAGCGTCACATCTGACATATATCCAACTATTCTCAGGTACAATAACAAAAAAACTAAAAAAAATAGCATTTAAGGACTGAAATTACTTTCTGCGGTTAAAAACTAGCTTTTAGTTATTGTTTAAATTTTTGAAACTGTTTTTCAAAAATGAAAATAAATCTCGATATTTTGTTTCTACAAAAATTACAAGAAAAAAACTAGCTTACAGAAAACATGCTACAATTGTTATTTCAAATTTCAACACACTAAAAACAATTGTATTTGTACAAAGCAAAACAGGAGTGAAAGTTTACAAACAAAATAATTGTTCATCATTTTTTCAGGAGCACAGGGATGGGATTCTGTTCAATGATTTCTCGATTTGGGGGAATGTTTTTTCCTTTCACTTTACATTTGTACGAAAGGTTTCCATGGTTTCCAAAGGTATACTGTTGCTTTGTTAAACTAGAACAATTCTTAAATGTTTTTATTTATCTCTTAAGGATAAAATTAGTACGTTAAAAAAAAAACATTTAAATAAATTTTTTAATTTAATATCAATCGAACAATTCGAAATCTAAATAGATCTAAGAAAAAAAAAAACAAATTAACCTACATCATTATTTTAAATGTTTAGTAAATAGAAAAAAAATTGGGCTGTTAAAAAGATTTTATTTCTAGGTAAAAATAAAACTTGTTTCGTTTAAACTCTAAATTTTGTTTTTACAGTTTGTAAAGTTAACATATACTGAGTAAAATATAAAAAAAAACAGACGGTTTTTGGAATATTAGGAATTTTAGCTGGCTTTGTTTGTCTAATTTTGCCAGAAACCGAAGGTTCAGAGTGTCTAAAAACTCTGAAAGATACTGAAAAATTTATTCTCACTAAAATGACCCTATATAACAGAATATTCAGGTAAATGAATTAGCTTCTAAATCAATTGTAGCATACAGAAAAAAATATTTATAGAAAACACTTCTACACTATGAGTTAGGAATATCTAAATAATTTGTCTAAAAAGTATGAAAAGTAAAAACAAAAGTTAAAGATAACGTGTGTTTTTATACATCTATACTTTAAAGCTTTTTATTTTCATACTACAATTTAACTTTTACGAACCAGATAGCTAAAAAACTATAGATTTTATCTTTTGAAATTAGTCAATACTTGTTTATAAAAGCCAAACTTTTTATTTTATTTCTAGCAAACGAAAGTGCATTCAAGCCGATAGAGCAAATAAAAGTGAATTAGATAAAGACTTCGATGATGTACTTTTTTCAAAAGAAAGAGAAATTCTGTTTCTAACTCATTAGGTTTTTGCTCAGTTCTTTTTTAGGATTCCAAAACACTAGCCTGATTCTATTCTTCTTCGCCTGCGTTAATTTTAACCATTTATTGTTCTGACATACGTGTCACGTGCTTTAACACGTGTATTCAAATTCTCAACGTTTGTAAATAAAATTGAAAGTATGTGCTGTTGAACTGTTTTTCAAAACTAATCACTAAATTTCTTTAGCTTCATATAAGTTATTTTATTAGAATAGAACTCGCAGCTTTAAAATATTCAAAAAGTATTAAAAAGGCAATTTGTAGAAGTGCTTTTGATTTTTTATTCAAACTGTTACTGGAGAAAGTTTCTATTATTTTTATATTATTTATTCTTATGTTATTTTGTAAGGTTTTCTTTACACTAAAATAGTTATGCACAGTATATACTAATATAGTGACATACACATAGACTAAAAATTAGTCTAAGTTTGAGGGTACTAACTAGTAATGAAGTGAAAGAGTGGCTATTTTGAAATTTTTAGGGTTGAAAAAATGGGGTTTGAAATGATAATTCAAAAATGGGGGAAGCTTTGTAGTAGGGCGGAAACTTTAACTAAAAATTCGGAGGTTTTGAATGAAGAGTAAAACATTTTGAATTTTAAGTGACGGGGGAATTTAACTAAATATTCTAGGGTTTGTTAATGAAAGAAGTCAAGCTATTTGGATAAGCTAATATTTTTGAAATTGTCGTCAAATAACGTTCTATGTCAAAAGCTTTAATATTTAACTAAATGTGTGACAATGCGTTACACATATGAATTAAAAAAAAAGTCTTATTTGCCAATTATTTAAATTTTCAACATCATTAAGTTGCTACTGATAAAACTTAATAGCAACAGAACTCAGTCAAGTTTGCTTTCGATTTAAATAAGTGTAATAATACAAAGAAGAATTATTAAATGTACAAAACAACTAGTTGTGAACTTATACAATACTTTATTTTAGTCAATAAAAATAACAAAAAGTTAATTTTTCTACAACATTCTTCAAACTGGCATGATTATAAATAAACGCGGAGTAGTTAAAATATTAGGACTTTTATAAACCGCAGCTGCTAACAACTAAACAATACAACATAAAATTCACGGTTTGAAAAATTAATGCTTTTATAAAAAACTTATTAGTTATCATTTATAAATTTAACGACGGATATACGAGGACAGCTACTAAAACAATAACTACTATCACGATGAATAGGACCGCAACAGTTTTTACTCCTCGAGCTGCAGCAGTTTTCTTTACTTCTTGGCTTTCGTCAGAGTTGTCTGGAACGCTCATCTGGCTTAAAATTTCTTGAAATTCGAATTTTCTTTGGCGATTATCATCTGGTCCGCTTTGAGCTTCAACGGATGCTACTCTTTTTTGCTCTTTTAATACGCACAAGCAGTACTCAACAGTTTCAATCAGAAACTTTGTGCGGACATCGTCAGCCAAAATGGACTGCTTCAACATCGAAACTGCGTTTTCTAGAAGGCAAAATGCACTGCTGTAATTACCTACGCTTGCGTCTTTCGTAGCCCAATCAATTGCAATGTTTGAAGTAGCCCGGTTGCGCGTCATGGCTTCTTCGGGATCCGACACACTTGGCAAAATCGATGGACGCTCGCTGTTGAGCATTATAGCTCCTGTACAGGGTGCTTGTGGTAAAAGTGGAAACTGAGGAGGTGGAAAGTGAGGAGGCGGGAAGAGTGGTGGCGCATCTGCTAGATATGGTGGTGGTTGAAAACACGGAGGAGGCACTTTGGTGTTGATGAAAGGAGGCAGGTCAACTGGGGGCTTGTCATCCAACGAAACATGGGAGCTATTCGTAGGTCTCACCGAAGTACTGGGCAATGGAAGAGGTAGGTTTGGAGGTGGTATGCTGGTAGCTTGTAGAGAAGAAATGTACTTATTCTCAAGTTTTTTCTTGTTTTTCTTGTTATATTGAAGGACTCGTAAATTTTTGTCATGAAACTTCATGCATGATAGCTTTTCCATGATAGCTTTTTTTGAAGTTTCAGACTGCAAATGCACTGTCGCGTAGCCTTTGGACTGTCCATTGTGTTCATCCTTCATCAACTTTACTTCCACTATGTCTTTTGCAGTAACAGATTGAATCAGCTTCTTTAGATCTGATTCAGATGTGCACAAATGTAAGTTTCCCACATAAACTGAATACTTTTTGCCTTGGTAGGGTTTGTTAGAAGCATATTTTGTTTATCCATACTTTTGAACATTTATAAAGCTGTTAGTAAAATTATTTACGATATATGTTAAAACTTTAACAAATTTAAAATATATATCTTAAAGAATATTATTTTTGTTTCTTGAATTAAATAGTATAAAATTTAAGACTTTTTAATTACTTTATTCAAAATTTAACTACTTTCCTTTTAATAGGTTCAATAACATGATAACAATTTTTAAATTGCAATTTTCTTAATAATTTTAAATCATACAAACTTTCAACAAAAAATTAGTGCTGTGTTTTATTTAAAATAAATGAGTATTGTATTTTAATCTAAATTATAAATAGTAATTTCACTTCTTAAAACACAAGTAGTGTTTAAGTAGTGTATATTTCCTAAATTTACCTGCTATATATAAAATAGTATTGAGATCGTAATAATTTGTAGGTGTAGTTATTAAAAGATTGCAATTATGATATTACACAACAACTTTTATAGTACACATAATGTACTATTATGTCTTATTTACTAAGCTTTGATTAGTACATTAGACTAAAAACTTAACAAAATATGGTTAAATAAAAAACAATATTAAAGCTTTATGCACGTATTTAGGAAGAAGAACTTGATAAATTAGTTCTGGCAATTGGAAAAAGTTAACTAGAAATGCAATAGTTTTGCTATTATTTTTTATTACAAGATTAAACATTTATTAGAAGATGTTAAATAATAATAAACTAGATAACAAACTAAAAAAATATTTTAATTTTAATTTTTAGTTTTTTGTTACAAAATTTGAGTTAGATTTTATTTAAATGCAGGTTTTACGGTTGTTCTATAATAACTTATAACTATTGACTAATGATTCTTTTTTAAGTATGGTTATTACAATGCCTAATAAAACTATGATATATAGTATTACTTATTAAAGGTAAACTAAAACTTGTTAGATTAGTTTGAACTAGATCCTTTTTTGATAGGCTAATATAGTAGACTTTTTAATTTAAGAACTAATAAGTATTTTTTATGCCAATGAGTGCAGTTTTACTATAAAAAAAAGTTACGTTTTCGATTTTTTTAAACAATGTTCACTAAATCATCAAAAGAGAACTGAAGAAAGGTTAAAAAATAACAGTACAATTTTCAAAGACAAAGCCAGAAAATAAAAAAGTATTAGTTTTTTAAACGACAAACAAAAATTACCCAAAGAAAAATTTGTTCCAAGGACCTAGTGTACATAAAATCTTTTTGGACCATAACTTTCTCTTGTTAAGTTAAGTTTATTAAAAATTATAATTAAAAACAAAAAACGCCAATAAAGTTTTTATAAATTAATATAATACTATAAAAATTACTTTTATCTAGTTAAATAAAACTTAATTTTCATATAGTATCAAAGTAACATTAGTACTAACAGTTTTGGAAAGTAATTAGTTCATAAAGTGCATTCTTTAAATACCAAAACCGTCACAAATTGGCCTATTAACCATATATCAAACATCCGTGTTCTAGATTAATCTTAGACAGCTCGAAGTGAAAAAAAGTGTTCAGACCAAAATTGAATGCAGTTTATAACTATTTTAGTTAAAATTTATTGATCTTTGTCATAAAAGTTTAAATATACTCTTTAATATAGTATCCATTAGTGAGAAATAAGTCTTCCAGGTCTGACTTAGTTTTAAAGAAGAATTTATATCAAAGATTATCCTTTATATAAATACTTTCTAATACTTATACTTTACTCTTCAACCTATATGAAAGATGCATCTAAATTTATTTTTGAGGAAAAATAAATAATTTTGAAACTGATACATTTACAGTTTTTTTTATATAGATCAACCTTAATAAACAATAAGAATTGAAAAACTATTAATAAATTAAGTATTTGTAACTAAACATTGTTTTTATTGATTCCAAACATAACTAATTTTACACTGAAAAGTTATTCACTTCAAATTTATATACTTTTTAAAATTTCTTACAAGACAACTTAAATTGTACACTTAAACTACAAAATACAAATCTCTAACTTTTATTTTACGAACATTCAAAAAAACAACGAACAAAGTAATAACTAACACAAAACATTTTAACTTTTTGCTGTCATTGACCAAGTTTTCTTTTTATGTCATATTCATGATAATCGGCTATATTACTAGCTATTTCTGTATGGTAGGACTCGACCCTTTAAAACATTTCAAATATTAATAAATACTTCCGAGTTTTTTTTGCAATCTAAACAAGCAATATTTTTATTATAAAAAGCCTACAAAGTTGATTTTGCACATTTAAAGTTTAAAGTGCCTCCGAGTTATTTTCTTCTACAGTAAATTTGAAACCAAAAATTATGTATATATATATATATATATATATATAAAAAGTTTTATTCAAAGATGAAAAAACGAGAAGAACTCAAGTTTCGTGATTACTCACTCATCAGCTTCAAAACAAGTTTAAAATAAAGCACAAAACAAAATCACCAATGAAGGTAAAAAATTTTTTGCATAAATAGATTATGACGTAATTTTGAAACTATCAAAAATCGTGCAAAACGGCTTGTGCAAAAACTAATCTACCAACAGACAATAAACTAGCGAAAATTCATATAACTTCAGTGAGTAATTACATATTAGGACAGATAATTGGAAGAGATAAAGATAAAATTAAGATGCAAATTGAAATTTAGGTTATTTTAAGATGAAATTAAAACTTGTTAAACTTTAAAAGCGACTTTTTTATATGTCTACAAGACGATACAAACTCGCTTCTTTTGTTCAAACATCTTTTGTCTTTCAGTGCATATACAACGGCTGATGCTTCTTTGAGACACAGCCTACATATCGGGCTATTGCCGTCGGCTATAGGCTGTGCTCTTTTTATAACTTCCCAGGATATTTCGTAGTCAATGCCGCTGCGCTTTAAGCCACAAACATACTTCGAAAGTTCAGTGTCATTTTCATATATGCCGCCTTTAAAAGATTTTTTATGATTGGCATACCTGAATCTAAACTGAGTCGAGCACAAGCCGACATAGAACCTCGTCTCAACGCCAGAGTTAACTGTGGCCTTGTAGACGATGTTCTCTGAACGGCAATTACCCCCTTTCAAATTATATTTACAGCTACCAGCGCAGCCGCATTCACTTTGAATTCCTGAGTTTTGATTTAAAATTTTTTGGGAGGTTCTATGTCGGCTTGTGCTCGACTCAGTTTAGATTCAGGTATGCCAATCATAAAAAATCTTTTAAAGGCGGCATATATGAAAATGACACTGAACTTTCGAAGTATGTTTGTGGCTTAAAGCGCAGCGGCATTGACTACGAAATATCCTGGGAAGTTATAAAAAGAGCACAGCCTATAGCCGACGGCAATAGCCCGATATGTAGGCTGTGTCTCAAAGAAGCATCAGCCGTTGTATATGCACTGAAAGACAAAAGATGTTTGAACAAAAGAAGCGAGTTTGTATCGTCTTGTAGACATATAAAAAAGTCGCTTTTAAAGTTTAACAAGTTTTAATTTCATCTTAAAATAACCTAAATTTCAATTTGCATCTTAATTTTATCTTTATCTCTTCCAATTATCTGTCCTAATATGTAATTACTCACTGAAGTTATATGAATTTTCGCTAGTTTATTGTCTGTTGGTAGATTAGTTTTTGCACAAGCCGTTTTGCACGATTTTTGATAGTTTCAAAATTACGTCATAATCTATTTATGCAAAAAATTTTTTACCTTCATTGGTGATTTTGTTTTGTGCTTTATTTTAAACTTGTTTTGAAGCTGATGAGTGAGTAATCACGAAACTTGAGTTCTTCTCGTTTTTTCATCTTTGAATAAAACTTTTTATTAACAAAGCCCTCAAGGTGGGCTCAGTGCGAAAAATTTAATTTATTAAGTTAAATAACTTAATTCTATATATATATATATATATATATATAAAGTTGTCTGATAAAAAAATATTAAAACAAAAATACTGTTTTTAAATGCAAAAATCTCACATTGCTATAGTTTTGTCAGTTTCTTCTATCATTTCTAAATAGCTTTCAATCCATTCGATGTCTGTGAAAAGGTTACTTTTGAGCACAATTTGTTTTTTGCTCTCTCTATCGATACTGTCGACTATTTCTTTGACATTGTTGTAATGGTGATCGTGAGCTTCTTTTATGAATTTACTGTTGAAAACAATATATTAGTAACTGGAGTTTTTATGTTTGTGTATTTGAAAAATAAGTTTAACATTTTTTATAAAATAAAACCTACAATAATTTATATTTCAAAAAAAATGTTGATGAGTACTACCTGTAAAAATAAAGTACAAAACATAAGATATATAGTATAAAATGAAGTTTTTAAGTGTATATACCAATTTAAAAAAAAGTCGATGGTAATTAAATTTGCTGTTTAAAAATATATTGACTATAAGAGTTATTCAAATATTTTAAATCAATGCTTTATATTTAATAGTAATAAACTAAAAAAATAAAACGATAAAATTAACATTACATAAAAGCTCTAGAAAAAGTATTTATTTAAAACAAAAAATTAAAAATACTAAAGCATATTTAAAAATTATTGATACTGTATCTTAATTGAAATACTAACGCCATATCCTGTTCTTGTCTTGTAAGTATTATTTGTTTTTGATATGCCAGGTTAGCTTCTCTTTCAGCTAAAAGCTGAGAAAATTATTATAGTAAATTAAATTCTAATTATTTTGTTCAAAAACAAATAAAGTAGTCAGTTTAAAATTTATTGTTTTAAAAACTTAACATTTTTATAATACTTTTAGCAATAAGTGTTTACCTTTTCATTGATATTTTGGCAATCGAACTTTTTGATAACCCTTACTAATTTACAGTAAGTTTTTGATATACTTGATTTCAAATTTAATTTACTGTTAAAACAAGTAAACTAATTTAAAAGATAAGTTTGGCCATTAAAAGGGTAATGCGGTAAGTATTTATTTATTATACAACCCTTGCATCAAATTTAGCCATAACAAAATTAATTATTTTAGACAATTTTTGTTTTAAATTTTTTGACTCTAGTTCAGTTCTGTATAGTTTTTAATTATATTTCATTCAATTTTATAAAACTCGCAAACTTTTATCTTTATTCAGAGTTTACAAGTAAATTTAAACAATTAATATTTTTATAAGGTTAAAAAATGTTTAAACGTTTTTATTTATTAAAGCAAATAAGTTTGATACATACTCGTTCTCTTTTATAAGTTTAAGTTAAACTAGTTTTTCTAAATTTTAACAATAACAAAGTTTAAGTAGTTAAACAAGTAGTTGTAGCAAGAGTCTAAATATAATGAAGAAAATTTATATATAAACACTTTTACATATACTTTTACAATAGTTGTATATTTTAGAAAATGACATAAAGAACTTAACTACTTTTTCATTGTAGTTTCTATTCGACTCTTGAATTGTTAGTATATTAACTCCAATGAAAATATTAAACAATAAAAAATGTCCAATTAAGATGAAAAAAATCGTAAAAAATCTTGATGTTTTTCCGATCATATCATCCATGCCTTTTTGGATATCGTAATAACCGTCTATCTTAATAAATATGACTTAATTAAAACAGAGGTTTTTAAATACTAAGCAACAGTTTGTAAGCAATATTAAAGTTAAAGATCGATCAAATATTGTTTCTTTCAATATTCAAAGTGATTAGAATTAAAAGGTTGTTTTGTGTTTTTTTTAAATGAACAACCTGTTTTAATATTAATGTTTTAAAATCAACTTGAAATTGGTCGATAAAATTTTCAAAAATTCACTGTATTGACCTCAAAACTTATAGTTTAATGATTTCTGTAAAAGTTATTTCTTTATAGGTAAATAACAAAAAGTTTTATACAAATGCATTGTTAAAATAAAACTTGTTAGAAGTAGTGAAAAGCAAAAAAAGCAAAGTTAAGTTATTTAAATAATAAGATGCTGTATTAAAAACTGTTTTACTTGCAGGAAATTTGTAAAGTTTTTTGTAAGACATTACATTAAAATTATAGATATATATAATTTTATTTCTCATGCACTAAATACTTTAAAAGAGAGTACATAATTAAGTACAATCAAAAAACTTATAAAACTATAGATTTATCAACATTTAAAGGTTAGTTAAAGACTTATAAAAATTTTTAAGTAGTTATGTTTTTAATAATTATGAAGTTTAGTAGTAAAGTTTTTGAACACTTATTTTTTTAGAAAAACCAGGTAAATAATCTTTCAAAAAAATAGTTAAAACTAATTACTTAGATTTGTAACTTTTTGTTAAATTCAACGAAAAACATTCAAAAAAAAGTTATTTTTATGTACAAAGCATTTATGCCGTATTCAAACTAGTTCTAGGCTTTTATTATTTTTGTAATTTTTGTAAATAACTTACTGTTACAAAAGTAAAAAGAGTAAGCAAGCCGTTTCCAAAGTTACTCCAATTTGGTGATTCACTTTCTCTGAAAATGTTCAGAGCAAAAATAACAAAAATGAACATTGCAACTAGTAGCAAAACAGAAACACTTATAAGAGATCTTGAAACTGTCTTTACAAGTGCTCGTAAAAGAACCTGAATGTAAGTGTTTTGTCAAAAAGTAGTTACAATAAATACAAAAAGCTAGATATAGATTCTGCGTTTTTTTGCTAGTTGTTTAATTAACCTACCTAGAAGTATTTAAACAGTCCTTTATATGTTTTATCTATGTAGAAAATAATGTATAACTTATAGTCCTGAACCTAAGACTAATGTTTCGATCAATTTTTTATATTATATTTTTACTTGATTCCTCCAAGATACATTTAAATTAGTACTTTAACGCAGCTTCAAGTAAATTTAAAAAGATGGAAATTTAATTTTTATTATATAAAACATTTTAAATATTTTCAAAACAACTTCATCTCAGTACTAGTTCGAAGTTAAAAACATTGAGATCTAAAATTTTACATAGTAATTAAAATGTTAACAGAGTAAATAAATCAGTTAAAGTGTTATTTCATACAAACTTTCTAAAACACATACAGTAAAAAGTTTTCTCATATAACATCTAAACATATATAAACCCGTAAAGCTTGTATTCTATTTGCTGTTAGAATAACTTTTGCAATTTGTATTGTATGTATAATGAAAACAGCTATATTATGACCAACAGTTCGATTCTGCACCTCAAGGTCCTCAATAAGCACAACAAAATAGTTTGGTTCAGTAAGTTTCAGTGTAATCTGAGCAGACACAAAACTTTGATTAAAAAATTTAGAAAAAAGTAATAAAGTACATAAATTTACTGTAAGTCTAAGAGCGTATACTTGCATTGAAACGCTATTAAGAACATTAACGTATGCAGTAGCTTTGAACTTTGAGTATATAAAAATTATTTCTTCATTATTTATAGATGACTAACGTATACAATAGTAGTTAGTAAGGCAACAAAATCAAACTGATGCTGAAGAGAGTTCCAGTATTTTTTTTTATGAACTATAAACTTCGATGTGAACTCCAACAGTTGATAAAATCCTACATACATCCACTGAAAAATAAGAGTTTTGCACTTAGTTAGTAAATTAAATTAAATGATTTTGAAAAAAGTATATACAAAATAGTTAACTGAGTCATTTAATTAATCTCTGGTATAAAGTTCTGTATCATCTACTTGAAAAACTCATTTAATTGCGTTCGCATCTCAAGAGATCTTTGGTTAAGTAACGATAAAATTACATATGCAAATATGAATTCTATATAAGCTATACAATGTTATACAGTTTAACGGGTTTATATCATTGTATAAAATTCATTACCTATTAAAGATTTATAATGATGTTTAACCCTAAACGTCTTTAAGATTATAATTTTTACAAGTACTAATTGTTCAATTTTTTAAAATATTTTGCTAAAATTATTATTTTTAAACAGCCGACATTGAAACAACGGAAACATTTTAAGTATGAACTTATTGTAAAAGTATTTTTTTCATTGTATGCTACAAGAAGAAACTGCTTACAGCAATTGTCATCCAAAGATGGCTTGTTGTCGTTTCTCCAACATCTTTTGTTATCAGGTACAGCATAAGAAGAGTTGTCAAAATTGTCAAGTACTTTGAAGCCTGGCTATATATCAACTTTCTAAAGTTGTTTACAGTTTCAACTGTGGTTCCATTTTTGTAGCCATCTAAAATTGATAAACATAAAAAAAAACATTTTTAAGGCAATCAAAAAAAAAAAACTAAGGAAAATGATAAAGCTTAAAAATAAAAAGCTCCGAAAATTTCTGATACTAAAAACGATCTTAAAACTATTTAAGAAACAATTATATACAACTTTATTTTTTTTCAAATTCAATTTTTAAAAAAGCAATTTAAGACAGGTACTTTAAAACTTTAACTCTAAAATATAAAATCTTTATTTTTTTTATGTAGTATTCAAAAACATTTTGTTTTACATATCAAAAAACCTGCTCAAGTAAAGTTCTATTCGTCAGAAAATAACCTATGAATAGTTTACCGAAAAATACTATCTACTTAGTTGTATACTAACTATTAATTTTCTACTACCTCAAAAAGTTACTAACACTACTTAAACTTATTTTTGTAATGTTAAAGGTAGTTTTTAATTTATGTTATAAAATGAAAATTCATTTATGATTGTTTTGTTAGCTAAGTACATGCATAGACTTAATTTATCTACTTGGTGTAAATATTAGAAAAAAAAATATTTGATTAAACGCTTATTTATTTTTGGTAGTTTAGTTATAAAATTTCAAACGTAGCTTTAAAGTATGGTTCATAGTTTTTGCTAAACTAATTTAAGTTCTTTGGATTTCTAAAATATTAAAAAAAATGGCAGCTGATTTGATAATCTTTTAAAACATAAGTATGCAATTTATTTTCTTGTTTAACTAAATGTTAATTAAAAACTTGTTTAAATCTAAATCATACTGATTAACTTGAGTTTCTTAAAGTTTTTTGTTTGAAAACAAAGCACTTAAAAGTTGTAAAATAATCTTTACTAGTCTTTAGACAAAAAAAAGTTTCTTGAAACAGAATTCTATTATTTTGTATTAATTTCGTTTAAAAATAACTTAAATATCTAATTAAGACATTTTTAGAACTTTTTTAGATATATATAGTACTGCAGAGTAGTATTATAAAAGAGTTTTACTAATTAAGTGTACATTTATAAGTATTATACATTTCTATATGTTTATAATATGAGTTATTTAACGAGTGACCAGAAATCTAGTTACAGACATGAATATATATTAGTTTTGTTCTTATTGTAACAGAACAACGTTGATATACTAACTTGAGGTCGTTTATTCATATAAAGTTATGAAAATAATAACTCTAATTAAAAGTGTTATCAGAAATAACTTTTAGTGTGCACTTTAATTTATTAGACAAAATGTGTATGCTTATGATGTAAAAAAACGCTAAACAAAGTTCCAAACAACCTGCTAACAGTACTAAGTTGAATAAAAGAATTTAGTATTTATAGATATCTTTGCTTTTATACACAAAATATTTTACTTGCATTTTTTCATACTTTTATAAATAATTGAAACCAAGTGACGGACTTGTTAAAACTCAGTAAAATTAAGTTGACATTGTTGGTTATTCATAAATAGAACTAGTTGTTTAAAATAGAAATAAAAACCTTCTATTTCATCAACTGAATAGTCACTATCTCCTGAGCTCGAGAATGAGCTACCTTTTTTTTGAAAAAAGCTACTAGATTCGTATATTGGTGGATACGACGTTCTTTTTTCGATTTCCGATTCAACTTTGTTTTTACTAATAAGCCTCATCGTTTTAATTCAATGAAAAAAAAACAGAATAATTTAACAACGAATTGCTTGTGTACCCGTTATTGTGACGTGACTTATAAAACTGAAATATAATTTTGCCTATAGTTTTTTGTTTATTAATCATTGAACTCGTTGTATATTAATCAAAAACTTACCTAAACTTTGTTGTCAGATTGTTCTAACAAAATGGTTTTTGCATTATATTTGAATTATAAACACAAACTAATATATAACTTTTGTTTTTTGTTAATGTTTATTTATAATCTAATAATAATATTTATACATTTTAGTCCATTAATACAGTCAGATATGTACGGTTTAGAAACGG
Source organism: Thalia democratica (assembly GCF_965202585.1). Taxonomy (NCBI): domain Eukaryota; kingdom Metazoa; phylum Chordata; class Thaliacea; order Salpida; family Salpidae; genus Thalia; species Thalia democratica. The sequence continues at coordinate 18,411,020 of NC_139173.1, read as the reverse complement.
TCTTTAGAAAATATAAATACAAAAATGTAGACCCTACAAAATTTTTTATCATACATTTGTTTTTGTAACATTTTAATTAAGGTTTTCAATTTAATTGCAATTATGAATTTCGGTTGATAATAACATTAACTTAAGCTAAAAATATAAATTTATGTATATATACAACGTATCAGCTTTTTTTGTAATTTTTAAAACACAAATTGTTTTTTATTTTGCTTAAAAACTAACATAATGTCTAATAACGTAGCTTAACACTACTTCTATCTCCTCTCTGAAACGTTTAATATTCTATGAACATCAAAATCCAAACCTTTTAACAACTTGAATTTGAACTGTAAATAAAATCAAAATCTTTCTTTGAAATATATTTTTGGTGACCTATTAAGCAAAAATTCCTAGGTCAAATCTTAACAGTGAAGTTATAAAATGTGGCAAATCGTAAAACTGAAACTTTTTTGAGAGTGTTTAACAGCACCAAAAAGATTTACGAGTGATTTTTGCTACCAAAAAGAACCTACAATTAGCTGAGGATTCTAAATTACAGAATTTTAATACAAATACTCAAAGCACAAGATAACTAGAGGTGTGACTAAAAGCAATATACTAATTCAAAGTCTTTTCTTACTTATGTTAAAACAATATCATATAGTACTTGGTCATAGTAATATTCTACAAGGTAAGTGTAACCAAATTATTTACGGTCTTAAAACTTTATTAGAAGTAATTAATATTTAAAATACATGCTAAGAACCTATATATGAATTGTTGTCATTTACAACCTGTTAACGACAACACGCTTTCTATACCAAAAACATTACAAATTCAGTGATTATTTAGTCGACTTTGTTATTTATGATAGGCTGTAGTTTAAGACTTAAGAAACCAGCCCAAAACTTTAGACTCATTTATCTAAAAATGTTAGTCATGTGGGTCTTAGTTATTAAAATTTAAAAACTTTAAAAAAACCTTTTACCATGCGAAGAAACCAAACAAAGGGTGTAGAATAGTTGTGTCCTATATCTTTTATTTACAAAATAGCAAATTTTACTAATATAGTTTCAACTAATAGTTTTATAGAATTATTGATGACGCTAATAACAAAGTAAACTTGCTATAATAAACTTTTTGAATTACTTAATATAAATGAGTATCCAAAGATCTTTATTAAACTTAATAAGTACAATTTAATAAGTGTATACGATGGCTGACTTAATCGAACGCAGTTTGCTTTTTACAATTAACGTCATAAGTTAACAACTTAACAGCTAAATTCAGTTTATGCTTAAAAGATTGAAATTTTAAACTCATGTTTGTTGTTTCAGCAGAATAATTATTACATACTTCGTATCAAGTGTGATTCTTCTAATGATTTTTTAAAGTACGCATAAAGCTCATTTCTATTTATATAGTTTTTAAACAAAGAATTTTAGTAAAAGTAAAAAGCGGAAATATTCAAATTTTGTCAAAGTAGTTTATTAGACTTAAAAACTCAAACATTTTGCTATTCATGATTGAGTTTTTTGATTCTAAAAATTTCTTCCTTTACTGCTTGAACTATTCTTAGGTCGCCACAGCTCTTGTTGTTTAGTTGCCGGCTGCTCCTCGTGAACAAATAATCCTCCATTGACGAATTGCTTCTTACGTATTTATAAACACTGGTCTTATCTACGAAAGAATTAATCTTTAACACAGTAAAACAATGTTTTACAAGAAATCCTAGCTTAGTAGTAAGTAGTAAGATAACCTAAACCAAATGACTGAAATTAATGTTACTCGATTTAAAAGCTTGCATGTGATGCAAGAAAATGTAACAAACCTTTGTATTCTGTTCACCATACAGTTATAAAACACTGTACTAAAAAATAAGCTAGAACAAAAATAAGTTTTGAAAATTGTTCGATTAAATAGTTATCGCATTTTAAGAAGAAATTTCACTTTTGTTTACAAAATAACTGTATCTCTCGTTCATTTCGACTAGCTCAATAAAAATGTAAATTATATTATTATTTTCATACACTGTACAACTTACGATATGACTATATATTTTTATTTTTATTAGTAGTTCAATATGTTAATTTACTTTTTTAAAATTTATTAATTTTATCAAAAATCCATTTAATTTTAGATATTATATTTAAATTGTCGGTTCAAAGTTATCGCTTAAGCAAAGATGTAATTTATAATTTTTTATTGACATTAAATTTAACTTAATTCTAAATACTTTAAACTTTTGTTATCAACACAATCGATGGGTTAAAAAACTGTTTTAAAAACTTAAAACAATAATTTGTTATATAAAGTATATTCAATAAGAAAAAAAATCGTGTGTTTTGTTTTAAAAGCTTGAGTAAAGTTAAAAAAAAACTTTTTTTTTATATTTAATAGTTTTGACAATGTAAAGCGAGTTTAGTGAAGCTTTTTATTAAATATTTATATTGTTAGTATTAGAAATTCAGCAAGCAATTATATATTGTTAGACTTAATTTAATTTGGTAAGTTTAGAAAAAAAAAATATTACTTGTTTATTAAGCTAAGAAATTTTATATGTAATTAATAAGTCTCCATTTAATATTTTGTCGTACTTTTTATATTCAACTATATATGTTTCATTTTAATTCATTTAAAAACATGAGTAAAAAAAAATCAAATCAGAAAAATACTTTTTAAGGTTTTAGAGTTTACAAACGTTAGAAATTAAACCTTACCTTTATTTTTGACCACGTCTTCACTAACATTTCCTCGACAAGTAAAATCTTTTTTGAGAACTTTGTTTTTATCATTTTGTGTGCCATACTTTTCTTTCTATTATAAGTTATGTTTTAAAATCTTTAAGTGTTCTTAAATGGTTCCGCATGAAATAAATAGAATAAGGACTTAAAGTAGTATAAGAGTATTAAAATAAATACTTGAAGGTAGTTAAAAGTTTAACACTTAACTTGAAATGTGCGTAAAATAGTGTTTGTTTTTGTTTTCAATACAAATTGCTCTGAAATATTTCTAAAGCATCGATCACTACAAAACTAAACTTAAACAGTAAATAGTAAAAAATAAGAATTACTTGTTTGCAAAATACCTTCATAGACTAGGTCATAACTAAATCTTCTACATGACAATGTTTGAAAATTTATTTATTAATAAAAAATATTCAACTAATTTAAAGGTTATAGCAATAAAAACTTTTAGATTAAGTTTAGGAAGTTAATTAATATAAATACAGCAAATGTAAGACGTTTTTATACTAGTTGAAAAAATAGTTACGTATAAGTCTTGAAAATTTGTTCTTGTAAGTTTAGTATAGTATTTAGGACAAAAATATTACTTTATTATTTATGTACACTGGTGTATCCACTAAACAATCTTTGTCTTTTTCCTTTAGATAATTTTCCCGTAATTCCGAGTATTTCAAAATGTCAAACTCTTTTGCTGTCTCTAAAACATAAAAATACACTTTAAATAAGTATTACCCAAACAAGAATTTTTAAAACTTAAGTTTAGAACTATTAATGTATGATTCAAAAGCAAAAGTAAATATAAAAGTATAAAACAACAATATTTTAACAATAGAATACTTTACAGTTATATAAGTATTAAAATGAAGTATACTCTTTTAGTACTTTTAAAAACAATTGAGAAAACTAACTACTGTCTTTTTTGCACTCAAACATTAGTGTCGACCGTTTTTGACTTTTATTTGTTTCAAAACTGTTTTTGAAATGTTTATTCAACAGTAAGTTTCAAAAATGTTAAGTATAAAACGAAAATCCTTACTTTATAACTTTTAAGCTACTTTAATTTTAATTTTTGTTTAAATTGTAGGTTTTTATAACTTAAAAATTATTAATTAACAAAAAAAAATAGTTCTATTTTATAGTTTAAACTTGAAGAGTCTGTTTAAGAAAACTATAAACTGTAACTTACGTTTTTTGATAAGGACTTCTTGATTTAGGACTAAATTTCTTTGCTGCTAAAATTAATAAATACTTAATCACTAGAATAGGTTAATTAAATTATGGCTTTGTAGTCAATAATAGAAATAAAAAGTTACTCTGTTGCTTGTTTGCGTTCATAAGTTGATCTCTTCGTAAACTCTAAAATACAATAAAAAATTAACTGTGTTAAACGTATTACCAAATTTTTAAACAATTAAATAGAATTTGCATGTAATTAGCCTTACCTTTCTTTTGGAATCTTTCAGTGTTATATTGAAATCTTCATACTTGTTAATTTTTGATTTTTCTTCATTTTTATTTTCTACAGTGCATAAACTTTTTAACCTACATAAAAAAGTGTAAAAAGCATTTGTGCTAATATTTACATTCGTATTTTGTTTCATTATAAGACTGCTATTGCTATAAAAAATAATTAGTTTACTTAACTATGATTTCACCTTTCAGAATTCATATATTTATATGATTCATAACTTTCTTTCTTGTTACAAGTAACGAAGTTTAGTTTATTTTCAATAGTTGAATAACTATTCCGTTTTTTCTTATCACTTTGAAGGTCGTTGGATTTATTTTCCTTAAAACAGTAAATAAAATTTAATCTAATAAAGAGAGTCTAATAGTAACTTTCTACTCAAAGTGTTATTGAATTTTGAATATTTTATTATAGTCGAATATTTCAAGATGAAACTTTAGTCTTGTTTTGTAACTTTATTTTTGGATTTAGTCTTTTTCTTTTAAATTAGTTTGATTTTAGTTATAAAAACAATTGTTTAGAGGTAGTCTGCCTTTTTTATAGTTGGGATCGGACAGTTTTGAAAATTGTAACTTACAGGTAATAAAACTGGTTTAAAAAACCATATGAAAAGAAGTAATAAAACTAATAAACTTCTACAATGTCTATTACGTCTATTATTATATTGTGCTTTGTCGTATGTTGAATTAAGCAGTATATAAGTTTGAGTAAATGGGAAATAAATTTTGATGTAAAAAAAGCTGCACAACTAAAACTCAACTAAATTTTTTTTTTTTTTCTCAGAGCTGAAAAACATGGTACATAAGTATTTGTTCCGTTTAGTAAATAGTGTTTTCTACAAAACTTAATTAATTACTTTATACTTTACAATTTTAAAATTTTCAGATATTGTCAAGTGCTTTATAAAATTTTAAACTCTATTGTTATAATTTTGCAGTATTTAGTCAGAGTCTTAGTGAAAAAGTTAGTGTGATTGATAAAGTTTTATATAGTTATTAAAAACTTAAAGTTACATTCTAAAGTGTACAAAAATAATATTCTTTGGAATTTCATAAAATTCTTTATAAAATAAACTTACCTTTAGTGTTTGATTAAGTTTTATATGTATATCAATTGGCACTCGCTTTTGCTTGGAAGAATTTGCTCTGGTAAAAGAAAAATTGGTGAAAGGTTTAATTAAGCTTAATCTTAACTCATAAGCTTTTGTAAAAAATAAAAATGTTGACGTTTTGTGTAAAAACTATTCTTAGATAAAAGTTAAAAAGCTTTTTCTATTTTGAGACTAAATAAAGTTTTAATATTGCACTTTTTGACAGTTTTCAAAAAACTTCAAAAAACTAATTATTATTTTTATAAAAACTTAAACTAGTGTTTAATTTAATGTATTAGTAATTAATATGACAGATCGTATGAAAACAAAGTTAGATAATATCATATTTTTCTTTAAAAATTTATAAAACTTAATTTACTAAAACCATCTGTATTGAAAAACATATTAAGTTAATTTAACTAAGTTCAAAAAATACAAACCTCGTTGAAAAACCAAAACAACTATTTTTCACACAAATACTTTTTTAGATTAGCAGTGTTTACTTTGTTGTTTAAGTAGAAAATAAATAACAAATTTTTAGGTATTATTACTATAAATGTAGATTAAAAAAATAAATGTAAATATTATTACAAGTCTACATTATATATTTAAGCAGTTTTTTGCATGCTTATTTCTAATGTACTATATAGTCTCTTCAGATTCTGTAGAGCTGTTTTTTCAAAAATTGAAAAGTTTAAGGTAGGAGCTCAAAACATAAAGCGTAAAAAAATTAGTTTTGAACTAAAATTTTGTAAAAACATTACTTAACTTAAAGTTTAGTAAAAAACATGATAAATTAATGATCGTTATTCTTTTAAAATTTACTAGAGTTTAGAATAGATCTAAATTAACAAAAAATATTTAAAAGTAGTTAAAAATTAAAAAAGCTGATTTTGGTTTAAAAAAATCTACCTTGAAACAAAAGTTGTTTTTTTGTTACTATCTTCAGAAATAGATTGATAATCTTCGCTTAAAACATACTTGGGGTTTAAATTAGATTCTGAGCTATCACTAGTCTGTAAATTCAGTAAATGATGAAAAAAAAAGCTGAAAAATGATTAAACACAAATGTTTTAAAGTATAGATAATTTGTTTGCAAAAACAAATTACTTTTTTAGATAATTTCTTTTTTGAACTGGTCTTCTTTTTTTCTTTTGCTGTTTAAAATATTTACTAGTTATATTTATAATAAGTTTACATTAGATTTACTTTTTGTCTATAACTTAATCTACTTAGTACTAGTTTTGGTCAAAATTTTTGTTACATTTATTGAATTCTTAAGTAAAATACTGTTTGTAGTTGTGTTTGTATAACATTAAAAATTTTTGATCAATAATTTTACACAAAACAAACGTTTTAAAAAGTCATCACACTTTACAAAAATTTTACAGAAAATGAAAAACAAAAAAAAAAAACAATATCGTAGAACGTTATAAACTTTTGTTGAACAAAATGCTTTTGCTTACATAAAAAGCGATTTAAACATAACAAATTAACATCTAAATTTAAACAAAATAAATAGTTTAACCGTAAAAGTTAAATGAAAAAAAAATTAAATAAAAAACAAAAAAAAATCTACTAATAGAGACAATTTGTCAAAAATATGTGGTTGTAAAACTACTATTGTTTTATTATTGAATTAAATTAAGTAAGCTTTTTTGTTTATTTAAAAAAAACTATAGTTAAAACAAAGCTGTCATAACAAAAATACATTTTTAATTGTTTTTAAAAATGAATTATTATCTAACTAAATATAACTAGCAAGTAGAAACTTCAAAACTGACCAAGTAATAAATGTTTAATTGTCGTATTTAAATCTTTTATGAGTTTGTTGTTTGTTTTCTGTTTAAAATAAGCTGTAGCATTAGAGTATTAAGTGTTAAACCTTTTACTGTTAAGGTTTAACAAAAACATATTATTTTTGTTTTATAGATATAGTTATAGGGATAATAATTAAAACCAAATAAAAATACTATTTAAAATTTATGGTAGAAGGTTTAAAAGGATTACAAAATATTTTTCGTCTAGAATTTTTGAAAAACTTACATCCTTCATCTTTTGCATTTTTATGAGCTTTTTAATGCGTTTGTCGTTTTCTATTTTTCTGTTTTAACAAGTTAAAAAAAGTGAAAATATTCAAACTTAAAAATTAATTTTTTTTTAGCTTAGACCAAGAAATTTCAATTTAGAAATTTTGGATGACATAGAAAAAATAGTAGAAAGTTTGCAAAAAACATTAAAGATCCAACTACTAGAGGGTTCTACATAAATTAGAAAGAAAAAATTAGTAAAAAGTTGTTATAACACGAAATACTTGTACCAAATTTTTATGTAGAAACTTTTAGAAATTAGACAATAAATTGTTTCATAACAACAAAAAAAGTAGATGAATAATTTTTATACAATTGTGAAGCTACAGTTAACAAGTTGTATAAATTTTATTTTGCTTCGACAACAGTTAATTATAATGGTCGTGTATATAATAGCCTTTATTTATACCTATTAAACTTTCTTTAAAATAAACTAACTGATTGGTTTTCTTAATTATCTTCTTTCTATGAGTAGTCTGAAACATAAAGAAATTTAAAGATACCTGCTGTTAGAACAGTATATAAAACCATATATTAACTTTTTTTGTAGTAGAAGAGGAACCATGGAGTTTTTATAATCAAGTGATCTTAATTTTGAACTAAACTAAGTATATTAATTTTGAATAACATTAAGACCAAATTGAATATCAAACATTTGCTAATTTTCTTCAGCAACGCAACTGTCTTTAAACATTTTATTAACTTTATATGAGCAAGGTTTTAATTTATATATATATATATGAATTGTACCTGACTGATTTGTTACTCTCTGAAGTGAAAATATACTTGTTTGCTAAAATATAAAAAATATAAAATTTTATATTAAATATGTTTTAAAGTTGTAGTTACACTTTCTTTGATGGTTGTTTAAGTACGCACAGAATTTAAGAAACGAATTGGAAACTGATTTCAAGAACTTTTTTTAAACTTAATTTTTACTTTTATAAAAAATTAAGTTTAATTTTACTTGCTCAAACCCTAATTTAAGTTCAAAGAGTAATCCCAGATTTAGTCTAAGAAATTCTTACTTAGATGTTTATGGATGCTTAACAATAATTTACTTTTTTTGTTTGAAACTAAAAGTAAACTCATGATACTTTAAAACGAACAGTGAGTATTTTATAAATGAAAAACTTTAAACCATATTTTTACTTTTTAAGTACTTTATTTCAAATTATATGTACAGAGCATTGCATTTTTATTTAACATTTGATACATGACGGTAGCTAATTTTAACATAATAAATATAACTTTACTAATTGAGTTAGGTTTAACAAAGTTTTGGTAATAAAGTGATGGTATTTTTTTATATTACATCTTTGAACAACTTAAAACTCCATAACTTTCCACTACTTAAAAGAAACCGCAGAAAATACTCATGCTTGCTTGAATTTTTTCAAGTAAGTATGTATAGTATTACTTTAAGATATTTATTTTTTTATCTGTTTCTTAAGACCTTATGATAAGAAACTTAATGGTTGAAGAGTGATTTAATGTAGGTAATTGTAAGCTGAAAAGTTGTTCTAAATAAAGTTTTTGATTTAAAAGAAATAAAACAAAATGTAAACGTCATTACTCATTCTATTTGGCGAATGTCAAGGTGTTTATAAATATGGCAACCTTTGAGTTTTGAGCTAGTTTTTTTTACATGCGGCAAACATCTCAAAAACACCCTGTGTAAAATTTTAGATGTTTTGAAGAAACTTTCACTTTGTCGGAATTTGATTTTCTGAAAACCACTCCATTGCAAATTGTATGGGACCAAAACAATGTGACCTTAAAGATTTTAGCTAGAATTTTTTTACATGTAACAGTTATAACAAAAACACATTGTGCGCTTTTTAAGACGATTAAATAAGTTTTTATGGACACACTTTTTAATTTTATGTAATACTTATCACTTTTTATATGTTTTCTTAAACTTTCTAAATACAAATTTAACTGTTTTCGTTTATAAACAAAAAAATATGACTTTTTTTTGATCTGAGCAGCTACCAGTTTTTTTATTCAAAAAGTCAAGAAGTGCCTCCATTAAAATTAATTTAAATCGTCTTAAATTGTGCACAATGTGTTTTTGTCATAACTGCCATCTGAAAAAAAAATCCAGTTAAAAAATCTTAAGTCGCATTTTTCGCCGTATTTATAAGCACCCTAGTGAATACTCTAGTCGTTGAGAAAATAAATATAGCATTGTAATTAAAAAAAAAAAAGAAATCGAATGTTTGCATTTGTAAACTTACAATTGTTTCAAATGACGAGTCTTTAGCCAAACCTGTAATGTAATATATTTTAGTTGAGGATATTTTAAAATGTGATTAAAACACTTTCTTATTATTTCTAAGTTTTAAAACTTTAATTATTATTTTTTAAAGTAAGCTTGATCAGAAATAAGGTTGTTACTTTATAATCATAAAAAAAAAAATTGAAACAAACCTTTTATATGATTGCATTTGTTTTTATATTTGTTTTCGTTTCTTCAAAGTAAATAATTTTTTAAAATGTGCTTGCAATATTAAGTTTTAAATGTAAATCTTTATAAGCTTAATTATGTAATTTTTTAGCTGAAATTTACTTGTAACTGAAAAAATGGAAAAATATTCTATCTAAAGAGTATAGCATATTTATATGAACCTTTTAGTAAAAAATAAATTTTTCTGCCTTATAAATTTTTAAACTTAGTTAAATTTTTCAACCTTGAAAAAAAAAGTATTCAAACTCATATTTATAAAATACTTAATATTACCACAACTTCGCACATTTTACATAAATATAGTAAATATAACAAAAGAAAGATTAATATTTAAACATAAATAGTCTAATTTTTTTGACCAAATCAAATCTCAATAAAATTTAATTTTGTGTGGAAAATAAGTGTGGTAGAATTGATTATTTCTTTATTTAGTTTTTGTTTTTGTTTTTCGATAAGTTTTTCGTTAGGAAATAAGTATTGAAATTTCGTAGAACTAAATACTATATATTGATTTATAATTAGCAAAGTACTTTTTTTCACTAAGTATTCTAAATTTAATTATTCACAATTAAAACTTAATAGTATTCATTTATTTTACCGTAATGTAAGGTTTCAACGTTTTCCTAATTTTGGATTTTCACTAATGGTATACAATTTTTCAAAAACTCAAAGAAATTAAACTTACTTGATTTCATCTGACTGAGCTGAAACATACATTTTTCAAGTTAATTAAAACTTATTGAAAAAAAAAAGTAAAATACCTTTATTCAGCTCTACGAAATTGTTTTTCCATGTGTCATACAAATGCTTTGTATCATTTTCCAATTCATTCTGAAAAAAGTTCATACATGAAATATTTAGAACTATTTCAGATTTTTTATGATTAATTAGTTAAAAAAAAATTGTTTAGTTTTTGTAAGTTAGAGAAAAATAACATTTTACTAAACTTGTCGAATTTTTTTGTTCGTTTTCGGCCATTTCTGTTCGAGCTCTAGTTTTTTGAGAGAGTTATCGTTGTAAACACAAGACGACAATTCATCTGTGAGTAAATAAGGTCGATTTAATTTACCTGTTTCAATTTCAAGTGCACAAATTGCACATTCAACGTGCGCAACAGTGGAAGATAAAATACTTTTCATTTCGTATAATACGAGTTTTCAGGGACGACTTACACTAAAGTTTTTTTCTTACGATTGAAATTGCTAAGCAACAACTGATGAACTTAATCTGCATTAAAATCTTTTAAAAATCGATAAGGTTGTACCTTGTAGGATTTAAGTCTTATTAAGTTATATATCTTGAATTTGTAACAAACTAAATTATAGTCATGAGTAAAACAAAATGTTAAAATAAAAAAAATGTGTACTAAGCTAGGTTAGTAAAACGTATAAAAATAAAGAAAAGTATTTAGTTATTATATAACAGTTTATTGAAAACGATAAAAAAATTGAAGCTCAAAAATTTGACCATTTGTAGAAAGACCTTTAGGTCATCGAGCTACTTACCTATAAAGAAAAAAAAACTAAAAGTCTATTTCAAATTAAAAACTTTTATTGAAAAAATGAAGGCATGAGAAAAATAAATATTTGTAAAACAAAACGGTTTCCCACATTTAACTCGGAACAAGTTAATATGAAAGTTAAACATTTGTTTGACACTTTAACAATAAAAAAAAAAAAAAGAAAACACAAGACTCAAACTTCATTACAGTATATATTTCATGCTTAACTCATCAGTTGTTTACTAAGCAATAAAAATAAAGTTTCAAGTCTAGCTTATATAGTTAAAATGTAATCAACGTAAAAGAAATAATAATAAAGCAAATGGTAACTAATAGTACATAAGTACTTCTAATTACAATGCAACTATAAAATTAATAAAAAATACGTAACAACTTTTAAAACAATTTATGAAAACAAAGAAACAGTATGATCAAAGTCTTTATGTTTACAAAACTTAGATTTTCTTAATAGAATACATATAGCCTCAAGTTTAATTAAATCAAAAATGTTAATTTTTTTTTAAATATATTTATATCTTTTTAAGTTGTAATTACTTGCACAACCAAGGTTATTAACTAGGTGTTCTGCAATAGCAGATCTTTTTGAAGCATTTACTACTCTGATAGATTTATTTTCCTTAATACTCGTTTTACAAAATTCATTAATACTTTTTGGAATATACTCCTTTATCCTTTTGCCAAATTGCCTTGAATTCATTCCGACATAACTATCTTCACAGAAGCAGTTAAACTGGTAAACTACCAAACTTTTTTTATATTATGATATCGGATCTTTGCCCCCAGGTGTAATCATTGGTCTGGATAAAAAAATAACTCTCGGTTTCGCTGAGTGATAAGATTTACTAATTAATTGTTTGATATTTCTCTTTATAATTCTTGAGTTCTTATTGACATTAGGTAGTAAATAAAGTAATCGAACATTTTTCCGGCCCTCCTGGCTTTATTTTGTTTAAACTTTTAAAATGAAAATTAATTATTCTATTTAAAAGTTCTTGTCGATAGCCATTTTTATTTAACTTTTTTTTTGAAATTAATATGAAAAATAAATTGCAGAATAAATTTTCACTTAAAATAATAACCTCATATGTAATTTAATGTTTAAAGTTAAAAAAAACGGCTAAAATTTTTAATGTTAAAATCTATGTGCTTCAGAAAAAGAATATTTTTTTATCTGTTTTAATATCCTAAAATTTCACAACTGAACATATATATTTATAGTTTTGGATTAAACTGTAACAAAATAAACCGTGTAAAGAACACAAATAACAATACACGTAAGCTGATTACTAAAAAAAAGTTATAGGAAGGAAAAAAAAAACTACCTTAACTTATTGAAAAACGGTATTTAGACAAAATTTTGACACTTTTTTTTAGTTAATAATTTAGCAATTTTTTTTCTAATTTTGATATTAAGAATTTAGTAAGTATACCTCCATAAAAAAATGTTTACTTACAAAAAAACTAATAGTTAAAACCTTTTAAAGTATATATGTACTTGCTAAGATATAAAATGGATCAAAGTCATTAGAACCAAGTTTAAATACATCCTTAAGTATAAATAAATCATCAGTATACTTCTAATACATGTGAAAAGATTTACCATTGCAATCTATTTGAACTTAATGTGTTCACTTGTTCTTTTGGCAAAACAATTTTTAAAATCAACCTGGTACCTTTTAAGATTGATTTTGGTCTTTTAGGTCATTTAGCAGTTCTGTTTACTACCCTGATAGTTTAGCAAGTTATGTCTACGTCTATTACGGTTTCGTAGGAACAGGTTTCTTCAAGAACGTTTTATTAGATGATTATATAACTTATCTATATTTTAAATTACGTCTTGAAATTAACTGCTAAGAAGTCATATTTGAATTTATACAGACAAAAATAAAGCTCTTGTTTAAACAAGCTTTGAACATTTATTATAATTTTTGTTATTTTTAGGTTTTTTACACTTTCATTTCATCTTTTAATATGAATACATCTTAGTGATTTCTTAGTAAATACATTGACTTCATTTTTTTAGTTTTGTTTGTTTTTCCCAAGCTTAACAAACCGTATCTAACATGACTAATGAAAAGTGGAGTTAAGGATCAAACACAATGATTTATCATTTAAAAGGTATCTCGTTTTATATAAAACACCATTTTTAAAAAAGCATTGTTTTAATGTTTCTTAACTTTCTGTCCATTTAAGATTATTATCCATTATTACACTGATATATTTGTAACTGTCTACTTTTATATATATTAGTATTAACGTTTTTACGTATTTTTTTTTCTGAATTATAATAAAACTAATATTTTATGTAACGACAAAAAAGCACTGAAAAATATTTGGTCCAATGACCTAGTGTACAAAAACTTTTGGTTATCGAGTCTTACACTACTCGGATACTGTTTAACGTCTTGTCCAGGACTATAAAACAACATGCATTTTGTTTTCTCAACATTTAACTTAAGTCTGTTTATAATAAACAAGTCTGGTAAGATGTTCAGCTCTAAATTACGTTGGCACTGTCTTGTGCGTGTTCTTCATTAAAGTTTTATAGAAAATAACTAAAAACTCTTTAATTCAAAAAAAAAAAAGAGGAAAAAATAACTATTTACATATAACAAAAACATATTCTAACTATCATTCGAAATTTCATCTAATGGGTATACTATCAAAATCCACCCGCGTTCAAAATCCACCTGATTTTATATTATTCTTTATTTATTAATTTTATTTTGAATTTTTTTATTCATTCTTTATTTAATTTTCACTATCACTGTTACCCCTAACCCTTGCCCTCGATCGGTAAGCGGTTCTCGAGTTTGACTGGGTGGATTTTGATCGGTGGGTTATGAACGTGTCCCCGTCTAATGTATCATCAGCAAAGTTTAGAACCCTTAAACCAGTATTGTTACGCAAACCATTAGTATGTGTTAAAAACAATAAGCGTCAAGGACTGAACCTTGTGGAGCTTAAAAATTAATATTTTATAGAATGTTAAAAAATTGTTTCAACACTTTATTCTTCAAAACTAATTTATTTAAACCTAACTATTAAATATATGCCATACTATACTTTTGTACTATAATAGAGTTGACTATTAGAGATAACGATAATGAATGCATTAAAATCTCGAAAAATTTAAAGATCTCAATGTTTTACTTTTATTTTGCACTTATAGTCGTTAGTTATTACTTGTTTCTTATTTATGATTTTAAAACGCATTAATCACAAAAAGGTAATGTTTCAATTGTTAAAGTCGTTATGTAGAATTTTTTGAATACAATTTTTTTTCCGGTTTCTATACGACATTTAATCACGTGCTTTTTTATATTATTGTAAAGTTTTTTTTTCTAACTCGTTCTAAAAACTATTTTTTTAAAATATAAACAGTGTCAACTCAAGTATTAACTATATGCTAATACTTTATTGATTAGAAATTTTCACCATAAGGCTGTATTGTTGTGCAAATCATTAGTATGTGTAAAAAACAACTAAGGTTCTAGAACTTAACCTTGTGAAACTTCAGCATTAATATTTTACAGAATATTTAAAAGCTTTATAAAAATTTTCTTCATCACAGCTAATTTATCTACGCTTTAAAGCTGATTTCAACGGTTAGATTTAAAAAAAAGATTATAAAAAAATCTAGAAAAACTTAAGGTCGCAATGTTTTATTTTTTTTGCAATTATAGTTGTTAATTTGTAACTCATTTTATAAATATGATTCTAGAATGCATTAATGACAAAAAAGTTATCTTTTAGTAGTCAAAGTTGTTATGCAGTACTTTTTGAATATTAAGTTTTTTATTCGATTTCTAGATGATATTTAATTATCTACTTGCGTTTGTTTATTCTAAAATTATATTTTCAGCTTCTTTTAAAAACTATATTTATCTAAAAAGTACATAGTGCGAACATAAGTGAGAATTATCTGCTGAATTTAAGATTTTTAATCATTTACATTAGTTAGAAAATGAGCTTCAAAGTATTGAGCTGTATTCTTTGCTTATAATTAAAATGCGTAAGTTATAAAATAATAAATACTAATCAAAAAACATCTTGGTTAGAAAGGTTTCTTGAAATAGTTGTTGGAGTTGATTCTAAAAAATTACATAAAAAATGTATTTACAAAAAAGTAAATTATATAATCTTCAATATTATACCTTGGTCAGAAACATTGGTTGATGAAGAAGAAAGCTCGACTATTTTGAAACAATTGCTTGAGTTTCTTGAGTCAGTTGCTGCAAGTAAATAATAAAAACAATACTTTCTTACAGTTGAAATGTATAAACTGTAACGATGAGTAAGAGCTCAAACAAAGATGTTTGTAAGGTAATAAGAAAAACGTTAGAAAGCTAGTATTAACGCCTATTTACACCATAACTTCAAAAACAAATTATAAGTTGAAAAAAAGTGTGCCTACTGATAAAAAAAGAAGACTTTTATTAGAACTTCACTTACATTGGGTACTTTCAATGTTTTCTGAGTTAGAATCACCTAAGTACTTATTTTTGTTGAACTCCATTGTATTCGATGGCGTTGCATGTAGGCTGTAAAACAGAACAGACTAAATTAAAACTAAAAGCTTATGAAAAATTAAAAACAAACTCAATCACTTTTTTTTCCAATAATTAAAACAATTTAAAAAATATTAAGTTAGTTTTGTTGTTTAAATATTATTCTAAATACATATTGATTTAATTACTATTATATTTACTTATATTTTTTTTATTAGATTTAAGTTAGGTTATTTAACTGTTAATTCTTTAAACTATACAGACTCGGTTGTTTTAAACGAATAAAAAACACGACAAAAACAGAGAATGTTTTAAATAAATCTTTAAATATCTGGGTTTATAAAAAGAATAAAACTATAGATTAGGACTTACTTCATATAATTTTAACTTATGAACAAATTTTTCTAAAAGTTATTTTTAGTAAGATATTATATTCAAATAAATAAAAAAAACTACTATTTATGAGTTTTGCAGTTGTTTTTAAACCTCAAAAGCAATTGAAACTAAAACCATATATAATTATGAAGTTTAATTGTGCTTTGGAAAATAATGAAACTAGAAAGAATGTTCGTTAATGCAAAGGTTTAAGAACCTTTGAAAAATTACGAGCTGTTGATAATAAAAGTATATGTGCACACTAAGTTAACATTTACATGTCTTTACGTTTTTGGAAATTATTTGTTTGATTCATGTAATTAAAATTCTATCGACTAACAAAAATGAATTATACATGTTGTTAACAATTTTATCTATAAATTAAAAATAAAAGTCCTGGTAACAAAAACATGTCAAAAAAAAGTCTCATGCTGCTATATTGATTTATGAGTCAACTTTTTTCTGTAAACAAGCTTATTATTTTATATCAAGGTTTTCAGTAATAATTGTTTAATATTTGTTTATCGAGCTAGTATTTAAAAGCTAAGAAAAAATTTATGTGTTAGGTTTTTGATTTTGTTAAAAACTTTTGAGATAATTTAATAGAATTCTCAATGCAAAAGTTATTCTTAAGTTTTAAATTTTTTTCGAAAAAGCTTTAAGTAGACAAAAAAAAAATTAGTTTATCATTTCAAGATTGAAGTTTTGTAGACTAACATAATTTTATTGATTGTCAATTACTACTAAAATTAAAGTTTGAATGTGAATAATATTGTTATAGAGCATTTTGTAATACTAACTTTAATTAAGTTATACTTATTAGTAATGTTTTAAAGTTTATGGCGCAAAGTACTCATAAAAAACAACTTTCGTTATAACTAGTAATTTGTTTTTAGGATATTTTCAATAAAATGAGTCATTTAGTTATACATTATTTAATGAATTAATTTAAGTGGTAAATAACAAAATCTTAAATTTATCTAAATAGAAGAAAAAAGGCATTAAGATTTAAATAAATATTAATTGTAATATAAATCGAAAGTCAAAATGCTAAAATAGCCTAAAATACTTTTAAATACCTGCTGTTAGTATATAGCATTCAAAAAAGTTATAAAGATAACAATCTCTTAAGTGACAGCAAAAATTTAATGATAATAATAGTGATAATCTTTTAAAATGTATGCAGGAGTTATTTTAATGTATATAAAATAGTACTAGTTCAAATAAATAAACTACTTTAGGTACTTATGAACACTCAAAACTGTTAAACCTGGTATCGAATTTAACTTCTGTCTCATTTTTTCTTTTAGTTAAGGAACTTTTTAAAGGAAGATCTTTGTAACCTTTGCTAATTTTATTGTTTTTCTTTTTTTGTTTGTTGTTGTTAAACTCATGAATTGTCTTTCTATCGACATTAAAATTAGTCATACGTTTATTTTCATCGTTATCAAATAACTTTTCTTCAATTTTGTTATGAGATTTTCTTTTCAAAATTTTGTTTTTCAACAAGTTGTGACTCTTGGAAGATAAATTACCTTTCTGCCCAATTATAAGTAGGTTTTTTCAATGATATTTATTTTAATTAGTTAACATACTATAGAATGTAATACACAAAGTGTATACATATTTATTGAATTTATGTAAGAAAAGTTTGATTCTTATAGTTTGTGAGTTATCTTTTTCTAAACAACTTTTAAGAATAAAAAAAACTCACAAGGCCTATATAGGAATGTTTTTCTTTTTTTGTACATCTATCAAAGAAAAACATATACAGTAGACTGAATGTAAGAAAAAAATCAATTATTCCCATACCTCCGACTAGTCCCCATATGAGTGATTCATCTTCTACAATTATTGTTACAATAATACTATTAAAACAAATAAAGAACTTTCTCACAAGTTTTAGACAAGATTTATACCAAACTTAAGCAAACTTAACTAGTAATAAAGATTATTTAATTTTCATTTCGCTTAAAATAATAATTTATCGTAGTTTAATTTTAAGCATAAAAAGATAAAAGTAGAAAGACCAGTTTATTGAGATTGGTAAACTTATAAGATCAAAAGCAAGTGCTCAAAAAAATTAAACGTTAATGTTTGCTTATTAAAGATCCAAAAGAAACAAGTTTGTTGGAGTATAACAATATCATCTACTACTAATCAAGCTTGTGAAAACTCTGTATAACAGTGTTATAATTAAAAAAGTCGTTAGTTTAATATAAATTGAGTACTTTTTAAATTGCTGGTGTAATATCAAACGTATCTCTTTTATTGTGTGTATGCTAACGATTTAATTACACAAATTTTATACTAGTCTGCTATAAACTTATCTGAAAATAAAACAAAGCATAATGTATGCTGAAACCTTTTTCAAACTAACTTTTTTTTTTAAAGCAATATTAAAATCATTACCCGAAAAAGGAGAGTTCATAATTTCTTTTCCTTTTTTTTTTTGCAGTTTTCTTTAGCTTTTAATCTGTGTTTAATAAAGTTAAAAAAGGATATGAACAAAAAAAGCTAAGTTATATTATTTTTAAAGCGCGTATTGTTTAATTTAATAAGATTCTTAAATGATTTAGAAGTTTGAAACATGAATAGATTTAAAATAAAAAAACTTTATGAGTTGATGTTTTGCATATTCAAGATATTAGAACACACGGCATAATTAAAAACTGCTAAGGTAATTAAATGTAATTCTATTGTGGAAATGCATTCTTATAATTCATTAACTTGATTAATATTTTTGATAATTATAAAAGAAATGTATATTAGTACAGCATTTTAGACTTAAGTCGTCCATGTCTATGTTTATTACTTTGATGTACACCATAATATTTTTTAACACACCTCGGAGAAAAAAAATAGGTAGGATCCCTGTCCATACAGTATAAATGATAATAGTTTAATAGATCTTAAAAGAATTGACGTTAAATGTTTTTATTATACGTTTTCATGTTTGCACTGATGGAAAAGTAACTTGTATATTATTTCTTTGTAAAACCTATCTTACTAATATTTTTCGACTGTTTCGTTAGTAAAACTAGTTTTAGATAAAAAAATTTAAGATATACATACTTAAAAAATCTTACCTTCGTTCAGTTCATGCTTTGGTTTAATTAATCAAATACTAGTACAACTATCGCAGTGCATAATTAAAAGTGACAGTTAGAATTTTATTATGACATCATTAGGTAATTTTCGTGTAAATATAATTATACCATATAACTGTAAGCTTTTTGATAAACAAATAAACTTAAAGCTCCGATTATTGAAGTACGGATAAAAAAAGATAATTTGAAGAAATCAATTTTAAGTTCATAAAACGCGTAATACATAAATTTATATATAACAGGGGTCGGCAAACTGCGGCCGGCGAGCATGTTTTTTTATTTAAAGGTATCCGGCCTTCTAAAGGTAAAGCTGCGGCCCGCGAGCATATAATTGTGGCCCGCCAAACAAAACTATACTTCAAGGTTATTTATTACGTAAAAAATTCTAACTTGATAAGTTTTGTTTAAAATGTTTGCATACAGGAGTGCACAACGCACGCTGTCTCAAAGGTAATTAAACTGATTTTTTTGAGCTATTTTAGTTAATCTTTGGCTAACTCAGGCTAGCTTATAGTCACTCAGCTTTAGTTTTCTTTTACGTTGATAGTTTTTTTTCCTTAAATAATTTAAAGCCTTGATTCTTGGTAGACTAGGACCAGGGTTTCGTTCAGCAAAAAATAATGCCGACGTAACTGATCAATACTAGCAAACAGTTTCTTCCTGGTAAAACATGATAAACCGCTAGTATATTGACGACTGCAAGTTTTTCGGTTGCGGCTGACTGACGAGTTTCAATAAGAACAAAACCCGGGTCTTGGTCTACCGAAGGTTTGTGGTCTGGTGATCAACTTGGTATGATGGAGTCTTTATGTTTCGTGAAAAAAAAAAATGATTTTTTGTTTTATGTATTTCATTTTCTAAAAATTAACTTTTCCTGTGTAATTGGACACATGGTATATGCCGAACTATTAAAATAAACGCTTTATTTTTAAGTAGTTTTGTTTACTGTCAAACCTTTAAAACGATATAAAACAACAAAAGAAAAACAAGAAAAAACAAAAGATTGTAGTTGTTGTTTAGAATTATTTTAGGCAAATTAGTTAAGTAAACTTTAATTTTAGTACAGCAAGAGATTTAAAACACAAAATTGTTGAATAAAAACTAAAAGTTAATAAACTTCACTGATGTTTAAAATATTTTTTTAACTTATCAAAAAATATTGAGTAGTAATACTTTATTAAAAGTACTTAAGTTTTAATGCTTCATTAAATTTTAATATAATATTAGCGTATTAAAAGGTATTTTTTTGAGAAATTCTGTTGGAAGGGCGATTTCTTCAAAGTGAGCCCTATGAAAAAAGTTTGGGAAACCCTGATCATTGAAAACTTGGAATTTAAATACTTAGGCAAAAATAACCTGGAATGGCTTAAATTTTTGAACATTTTATGCATTTAAAACAATAAAGTTTAGATTAGGTAAGAAAAACAACTATGATACACTACTTTTATCATTATAACTTTTATCATTTGTTTAGAATTTTTTTAGAACTTATTTAGAGTTTTATCATTATAAGACGCATTTTAAAAGCTTTATAGTGTTTCTTCAGTAATTTTGTACAAAACTTTAAGTTTTTTGAATTATTTTTTCTACTAAAGAAACAAAAAAAATTGTTCTTTAAAAAACCTTAAAATTAATAAAAAGATCTAAAAGAAATTAAACAAAAAACCCGGTAGCAACCTCGAATCAGGCTATCCCAGACTTGTTTGAAGACTTAAGTTTTGTTTAAACTGAAGTCAAATTGATTTAAACTGTTTTTCAACTGATTAGTTACTAGTAATTTAAAATTCATCAAACTTTCTTAAGTTTCTTCATATATTAGTTAAACTTTAATTTGATTTTAATTTACGTTTAGTTTCTACTGTATGTTACTGACGGCAAGTAGGGAAATGTTTTAAACTGTTACAAAAATTAGAGAGTGTTATTATATTGTGGTTGATTATACAAGAAAATTATAAAAGTGATCCAACAAAAAATGAGAGGTGTTGCAAATCACTACGTCAAATGGCGATCTACAACATGCAAAGACTGAAGGAAGTGTAAAATCAACACTTTATGAAACTAATTTAGAAGAAGAAATGAAAACAAAATTATTTAATAAACAAGTAATTCATCTTTATATTTTGTTTTTTTGCATCAATGTGTTTGTAAATGTCCTTTTACTGTTGTGTATTTTGTACATGTTGTTTTAAAACACATAACGCAAAGTCTATTTCAGCTGATAGCTGTCTTATCATTATTTTTACAAAGTTGGTTGGTAGTTATAAGTATAAAATTTATATATTATTAAAGTCTTAGATGATGAAAGAGAGTTAATTAGGACAAAAATATTTTACTTAATGTAATTTTTGACTACAAAAATGATGTAGATTTTAAATAGGTCCTCTATAAGTAGCTAAATGTGCCTAATACCGAGAAAAAACAAAAACTTAAAAAACTAAAACTGCGGCTAAAACTATTATCACTGTTACCCTTAGCCCTTACCTTCGGTCGGTAAATTATTATTTTTTTTTAATTGTTTATTTTAGTTATAATTTTTTTTTACTATCACTGTTACCCCTAACCCTTACCCTTAGTCGGTAGCTTTTTTTTTTCTTTTTAGCTTATTTGTTTTTAAAAACACAACAAATTTTGAAGCATTTTATAGTCAATTAACTGTTGTTTTCGTTAATTTTGGTTGTTTGATTAGTTAGAAGGTAGATCGATTTTTGTACTGAACATTTGTAATGTACAATATTACGTCATACTGTTTTTTGTTTTTTTGCATAACTTTTGTATCTTTGTTTAGTACAGTGCTTTTTATTTTGAATTTAACTGGCTGATGATCAAAGCTTTATGAAAAATTAAAGCTTTGTGAAACATATGTTCCAGAATTTTTAAAATCGCCATTTGAATAAATTATTTAAAAGCCCTTCAAGTGGGCTCAGTTGAAAGTGTTTAAGTTTAAACATTAACCTTATTTTATATATATATATATATTTGTTTTCTGTTTTTTTTACTCTCGTGCAAAAATGACCCTCTGTGCAAAATTGTAACTCGTGCAAACTTGTCTTTGTGCAAAAGTATCTTCGTACAATTTGTCCCCTCGTGCAACTTTGTTCCCTGTATTGCTGTTTTTTTAATAAAAGGTTTTATGTTTTAAAAGTAGCGATGACTTTTTTTTTGCAAAAAAAAGTTATTGTAATGAATTAGAAATGATACAGCTAATTTTTTCTACTAAACATTAATTTCAAGTCAGTGCTATAAGTTAATAGCTTAAATGATAATGTTATTAAGCTTTATTGCTGTCTTCTTATTAAAAGATTTTACGTTCTAAAAGTATTGATGACTTTTTTTTGTAAAACGTACATTGTCTAGAATTAAAAGTGATACAGTTTACTTTTTCAACTAAAAAATTGATTTAAAGTCAGTATTGTAAGTTAATAGGTTTATGTAGTCTAATCTAAAAAAATTAGACATTAAACTACATGAACATTATAAGTGTATAAAAAGAAATTAACAAATTAAGCACACAAAATGTTTAATTCAAACTACTTATTAATGCATTAGTCTTTATATTAAGCAATAATTTTACATGGTTTAAAACACAATACAGACAATTTTCAATAAAAAGATAAATCTATCAGTTATATGGAATTGTTAAAGAAGTTGCTATAAAAAATTTATATTTAAAAAAGTAGTATGTATAAACTTGGAAAGCAAAACGTTTAGACATTTTTTGACAATTAAAAAAAAGTAAAACTTTAGTATGTAAACCAGCCATAGTCTAAATTCTTTTTAATAAAAACATATACTAACTACTTATAAAACTTTATTAGCTTGTTATTTATTCATCGCTTAACGGAAATTTAATACTGTGAGATTAACGATATGTTAATACTTATGATTCTTAAACACTTTAGAAAGCAAAAACCATCGTTAAACTTAACATAACAATAAAAGCTTAACTTCTAATGGAAATCGCGAGTCGTCCCTAGTATCTGGAACAGTGTTTACAGTTATTTAAAATAAAGTTTTTAACACTGTTTGAATTTAAAGGTGTAACGACAATTGGACGTTATGCAAAATTTCTGCATAACTACGGCTGTTGATGTCCTTAGTGACTTATAGTAGCGGACAATTTGTTGATGACACGCTGATTCGATTTTCTTAGAATAAAGAATTTAGAGCTTCAGATAAGCGAATTGACTTTTTTATTTATATTGTTTACTTTTTATTTTGAAAGAGAGTACCAAGTTAATAAGTTATTTTTTAGTGTCAATAATTTTTGATCGGTTTTATACATTTTAAATGTCTTTTAACTAACATTTTTTATTGAAAACTGCTGTATCATACTTTTTTGTTGTAATTTATAGCCAATAGTTGTTAATTTTAGTTATCATATAAGTTGTTATTAAGTTGTCCAACTATCATACACTAAGAGATCATAACGTGTCTCCAAAACGGAGTCTCAAATTAAAAACAAGCGGCTTATAAGTAAAAGTCATTTTTTTTGATAAGACCCCCTTTAAAGAAATAAAAATAGCTATGACCCCTTCCAACAAAATTAAAAAAAAACTTCCCTTAAATACCCCTAAGATCTTTTTTCTTCAACTCAAGGATATCTAGTGTAAGTTTTAAACCATGGCCTAATGGATCCCCCTTTTACAGCTTGTGGCCCCCTAAACTTCTAAAATATTTAGTATAAGTTCCAAAACTACCGTTAAATACCCTTAGGACCTTTTTTACTCTTCACCATCAACTCCAGAGTATCTAGTGTAAGTTTCAAATGATGACTTAATGGCTCCCCTGTGCTTCTTTACTACTCATGGTCCTCCCCTTTGGCCCCTTGCTACTTATGGCCTACTGATTTTGGGAAACCCTGTTCTAATGTAACCGGCCTTGCAGACGGAGTACATTTATGATTCTTAAACATCTTAGAAAGCAAAAACCATCGTTAAACTTACTTTAAACAGTAAAAATTTAACTTATTTACTGATATACCAAAAAAAAAACTTTTTTTTAATGTGTGAACAAAACTGTTTTATACAGTTTTTAGAAAAATAAATTACTAATAAAATAATGAATTAATTACAGTCTTTAATTGTATACGGTCGTTGTTAAGTTTATCTAAAAAATCTATGTTTGCCTTAAAATAAATTTTTTAAGAGTTTTATTATTAGAATTTTTATATTTAGGATAAAGTTATCAAACTTACTTTTTATATTTATTCAAAATTACTAGCTAACTGTTTTTTAATACAGATCCCAACGAAGCAAGCCTGCTGGACTATATAATAAACGCATTCTGCTCAGTACTTTTCTTTATTGAAAAACATATGTTTCTATGTGTTAAACACGTTAACACACTTTCACGGATTTCTGTAAAAAAAGTAAGTGCTGCAGAAAACAGAATAGAAGATAAAGTAGATCAATATATTATTTACTAAAGTATAAGTCACAACTATTGTATATTAATAAATATTAGTTTTACATCACTTCTGATTTTAATTAGCTTTAAAATTGATAAGTTAACATCTTAAGTTGTATTGAATAATAAACATACAGCATTTTATAGTACTTTAGTTTAAATATATTTATTAATTTTTATCTCTTCACTTCATTTTCATAGTTTATAACAGTTGGATTATATAACATATAAAGTATCTACTATTAATTATTATCCTAAAGTATTTATGGCTTGTATTTAAGCATATTCGTCTACTTAATACTCTTTTCTTTTTCTGAGTACTTATCAACTTTTACTGAATTCCGTAGAATTGTGTTAACTTGTTCAATAAAAACAGCACTGTGCAAATTGTATTTATTGTTTTATTTATGTTTATTAATTTGTATATGAGAAAAAAATGTACTACCATTGTTTTTTTATTTACCACATTAGAAAAGTTACTTTGTTTTGTACTACAAATTTAAAAGCGAATTGTAAAAATCCTAGATTTAAAATGAAACTTATTGATGTAATTTTCAATTAAAGTAAATTATTTAACTAAACACATTTATTAGTTAACTTTTAAAATTTCCTAAAACTATTAACTTTTTGTTACAGCTGATTTAAAAATACATCAACATACATTAAAAAAGCAATTAAATGATGTCATCAATTTGCCAAGAGAACAAAAATGATTTGAGGAAGAGAGAAAGTGAAATTCTAAGTCAAAACTTAACCGATTTCGCACAGCGAAAAAGCAATGCTTTTTTGGTGTTATGTAAGAAAAATAGTACGATAATGCTTCAAAACAAAACATTGCCAAGTCAAAAAGGTACTGATAAAAAGTTGTTGTTTGGTATAACTATTTCTATACTCGTTTATATTTGTGAAAACTACTTAAGTTAGAAATATTAAAAGTTTGAAAATGTTAGTTTAAGATATAAAGCAAAGTGCAATAAAAGTAAAAGTTTAATCTAAAAAATATAAAGTATAAAGAGATAGTTAACGTAGTGTGGTAGATATTTTTATTAAAGCCATTTAGAATATTATTTTAAACTTTATTTTAGTAACTGTATAAGTTTATAAAACTAGTGAAAAGCCTAAATTACTTACATTTTTATTATAGCAACTTTTACTTATTATTTAAAATTAAACAGATCTTTTAATGATATTTATTAAAAAGTCACAGTTTTTTTTTATAATTATTTTTTATCTCACTGTAAAGCAATTTAGGTTGAAAGTTTAGAAACGTTTTTAAATTTTAATTTACTTAATACTGTTTGAGTTATAATATCTATTTTTTTTGTAATTTCTTTGATTGTTTTTATTGAAGACTGTTATTAACATTAGTTCTATATTATATCAAATAATTTTAGCATTTTATTAACAATGTATTCTAGTATAAGAAAGAAAAAAATTCATCGATTGTTTTCACGATAACTTTGAAGATGCTAATTCTAAAAATATAACTTATGCTTTTTTAGGTTCTGTATACCTGTGTTGTTAAACTAGCACATTGAAACGTCGTGAGTTATAATAATTTAAGCGTTTTAAATAAGTTTTATTATGACTCTAGTAGGGGCGACATGTTGGGAGGAACGTTGGGCAGTTGTTCCTCCTAAAATTGAGAAGAACATGAAAATTTGATGTACAATGTGTCAGTTTAATTTTTAAGCTGTTATTTTCCCTGCTAAATTATTATTTTTTCAATTTGTATGTTTGTTATTCAAAAAACTCCGTTACGAGAGTCAAAGAAAGTGTACTTTTTCTTCTGAAAAACTTTTAAACGCATATACATTCGATTACATTTCATAATAATTAAGAACAGAAGGAGCTGACAGAGTTTACTGCTTCTTGGTACTGAAACTAACTTAATTGAATTTTTCTCAACTTAAAAAAAACATCAAGCTAAACTTGCCTTTTAAATGGCTTCAGTATAGACAAGGTTTTAAAAAAGTAATGATGTGATACAGTGCACACTTTTAATAATTTATTGGCCTTACTATACAAAAACACTAACCTAAATCTTAGTAAACTTAAAAGCATGAGAAATTTATAATTTACTTAAAATATTGAGAGCTTATATTTGTTATTGTGCTACTTAAGAGAACTGAAAAACTCATCAATTTTTGAAGCAAATTAGTCATTGTTTTATATTAAATTTTTTCTTAAAGTCTTTAATTTTATAACAGTTAGTTTATTGTAAATCTATGTACTTATTAAAAAAGATTTAATCTTAGTTTTAAAACTTTACTGGTTCCTAAAGGAACAATATTTAAAACAACTTTGAACTGTAATTTAAATAGTTGTTTTTAAATAATTTCATAAATAATGCATTACTTAACTCCACTGTTACAAAAGAAAGATCATTGAATTTGTTATAATAAAAAACTAAATAATTTTTTTTAAATATTGAATAACTTGCTTTATAAGTGATAATATGTTTTTTTTGGTTGCTACAATATTACAGGTACAATTTATACTTTATTTTTTAGTAACTTGGTTTTTATAATCTTCATCTAGTAATTAAAAGTAAATTATTGAGAAAGTTAGCTATGAAACTTTGCTTTCTTTCATTACAATTTTTTTTTAGCCGTGCAACATTTAACCTGAGAAGGCCATAGGTATAGACTTCTAATTACATGATAGTTTTCGTTGAAAACCAAAACAATTCATTTGGCAAAGCTACTGCACGTATAGCTTTAAAGGTGCAGTACGTTTAAGTTTGTATACCTAACAATAATAACCCGAATCAAATCACTTTTTAGTTACAAGTCATTTCTTGTAGTCTCTATGACGTCACAGAAACATTTTTAACTTATTACGACTCGTTTGGCGAAGTTTTTGTATGTATACAAATAAAAGTATGTATACCTATTAATGATAACCTTGATTAAATGTTTTCTTAGTTTAAAGTCTGCCTAGCTTATTATGACGTCACAACAAAAAATTTGTTCTATACTTATGATTTTTTCTGTTTTAAGTTCAGAAATTTTCCGCGCCCCTAATAAAAATGCCACGCGTCGCCACTGGACTTTAGTATTGTTTTTTTACAAAGTATAGTTTGTACAACAAATTAATATCTATTTATAATTTTAAAATCAAAAGTTCAACCTAAATAATTTTATCTTTGAAAAAAATGCTTGTTACACTTTGGTTTTGATTTTGAATTCACACCTATCTACTAAAAAAAAACATTCAACTTTTACATTATAAACTATTTGCATACGGCAATTTATACGTTGATACAGTTCTATTGAAAATGTAAATTGAGATTTAGAGTTTGAAAACTATGAAAACTGGAGATAAAAGAGTATAAGTTTGTAGAATTTAAGAAGAGGAGTTAAAAAAATATTGTTATAATAGAAAATAATTGTTACTTTTTGAGTATAAGGTTAAAGGTTTAATGTAAGTACCAATCGTTAGTGTAAAATGCAAAAAATAACTTTAGTTAACAAAGAAGATAAAAGAGTTCTGGTTTCCAAGTTAAAAGTTTTATTTTAAAATGATAGAGTAAGTTTGTTACACATACAGAAAAAGTACGTGAAAGTTATAGAGGTAGAAAACAATATTACTTTAATGTTTTAGAGTAGTGGTGGGCAACGTAAATAGTTGACGGGCCGGATCAAAAAAAAATAGTCCTAAGCGGGCCGGAGCATTTCGAAATAGTGATCTACCGGTTTCAGCTGGATCCTTTTTTAGATCCGGATCCTAATTTGAAAATATTATTCTGACCCGGTTAAATACTAATTTTAAACAAAGATCCGGATCCGAATGGAAGCTAATTTGAAAAAGATTTCGATCCAGCTGGATGCAATTTGATCGGGTATTTCAGAACTTTGAATCAGTATTTTAATTACCAAGTTTCTCAAGTATGAAATTTTGTACTAATTTTTATTAAGTATTCATAACTCTGTATTTGTTATAACTCTGGACCGAATTATTCTAGATCGTCTTATAAAAACAATAACTTACTTAGTAAAAAATACTCGAGCCTTATTTTTCAAGCTAAAACATTAAAGAATTGTTAACTATCCAAAATTGTCTAATTTTGGAAATCCTTGGCTAGAGTTTTCATTAATAATAATATTCAGAAGTTAACTAACATTACAAAATTAAACTACTAACTTTTAATTTGAACAAACTAATAAAGATTCATTAAATATTTTTTGCACGTATAAAAGAAACCAAACTACAAATAGTTCTGATATAATAAACAGTTTTACCATAAAAAGCGAAAAAATAAAATAAAAAGATCTCGATGAAACACTTAAGGTTAATCATATATTACAGTTGTTTAAATCTAGTTGCATGACGGTTTGGGAAAATCTGCAAGTGCACTGAAATATCGATTAGGTTTGAAATTAGCTTATCCTTGCTAATGATTATGGTCAGAAATGTTTTTTATCAAACGTATGAAGTCTCGAACAAAACAACTAGTTTCATAGTCATATCTTGAAGTTTACAAACTTTGGCTCGTTTAATAATAGATAAAAATCTATCTAAAAATCTACTAAAAGCAACGAAAATTATATGTTTGATTTAAATTGTCATATCAAAATATTTAAAAACAGTTAAACCTAGATAAAAAACTACTTTGGCTTAAAATTCTAGTACTTTTACTTTCAAAATACCAAACAGTAATGATCAACTTATGAAACTTAACTAAGTTCTGTACTCTAAAAATAATATTATCAAACAATTCATCTAAAACACTTTTATAAAAGTATAACATAAAATAACGAAATACTAAAGTTAAAAAGAGATTAATTTATAATTAAATATGATAACCATATTAATTTTTAAGTCTTTTAGATTAAGATCAGTTTCACTAATGAAAATAGTACTAAACGAAAAACTAACATATAAAACTATCATATTATATTTTAAATCTAAGGTTGAAGAGTTTAGCAAGAATAATTACACTAAAAAGAAGTCAATGAGACATTTGTGGATCATCAAAGGTTTTAACAAGTTGTTTAAAATCTTAAAGTATATTTGAAGTAGATATTCTCAGTAATGACTGCAGATTGGTATCAGTAAGATTTGAACGCAGCTAACTTTTGTTTATATACATGGTTGAGATTGTTTGTTCGCAAGTATATGTAAACCCAAACAGAACAAGTAAACTGATTGCCATCTTTTTTAAATTAACAAACTTTGACTTGTTAAGTAGGGCGTAAAATCTGTCAAACTTTCAAGGTTCTTTTTAGTGTACTGTTACATTGAAGTTTAGCAGTTCTAACTGTATATTTCTAGGTGCATTTTCGGTGTCAAACGTCAATTATGGTGACACAATATCAAACTCTTCTATTAGTTGTTGAAAGTCTGCAAAACGACGACCAAACTCATTATCAAGTGAAACTATTGTCATCAATTAATCATAACTAAACTTAACCATATAATTAATCAAAAAGTCATAAATAAAAAAATCAATAGCAGAAAAAAGTGGAAATTATAGTCTCAACTAAAAATATTTTATTAAAATTTAATGTTGATCAGTTTGACTTAAAATAATTGTCAATGCTTAAAAAGATTTTTTTTTTACTTTTCTAAACAAGTATAAAAATAACTCAATACACATCTGAGAAAGACAGCAATCTTTAACAAGTCCATTTTTTATGAAAGTCATTATGGTAGGTAAGATCATCAAATCTAGTTAAGCAAACAACTGTTTTTGGATAGTTTGAGAAAGGATTACTTCAACTGACTCGAAACAGAAAAAAAATACTTTAAGTAAAGAGTGTTTTTATCACCACAAAAATAAAAAGCCAGTTTTACAAACGTTGTCAAGGTCAAAGTCTTACATTTTTGTTTTATTGAAATATTTCTAAAAAGTTTTTTTACAAATTTTGTAATATTTACATTGGTTGGCCGGATTTCATATAAATTTTGAAAATGCTTAGCGGGCCGGATTATCTACTCGCGGGCCGGATCAATTTTGTCCGCGGGCCGGATACCATTTAAATTTAAAAAAGGTTTGGGGGCCGGTCATTTTCACTTCGCGGGCCGGATCCGGCCCGCGGGCCGTACGTTGCCCACCCCTATTTTAGAGTTATAGTTTTAGCAAAACGTAAATTTAAAAATACGAGCAAAACAAAAACAAATAGTTAAAACTTTATTGTGCATGTATCACCTTGACGGATCAAACACAATTTGAATAAAAACTTTTAGTATGTTAATATACCAAATCAAGTTTTATTAATGTTCGTGTGATCCAAACAAATACAAAACCTTTAAAAATCAACTCTTATTTAAAACAAATACCTAAACAATTAAAAACATTTTTTGTAGGTGTTACCTAGAAAGATGATTATGGACTAGTATCTCTTTTGAAATTACAGAAGCTTTTTTCGAACCAAAATTTGCGGAGTAAAATGTGCAGAGTTATCGAAGAAAATTAAATATTCAAAACGCAGTGTTTTTTTATTACTTAACAGGAGTGTTCAATTTGCCAAGTGCAAATAAGACAATTTTCAGCTATATAGAACGTTGCTTCACAATGGTGGTTGAAACTCAAAACTTTTTAGACTTGGGTTTCACTTATTTATTAAAAATACTCGCAAGTTCTGGACTTAGAATAACTTCAGAAGTTGAAGTTTACAACGCAGCTGACTGGTGGATGAGGCACAGCATTGAAGAACGCAGCAGGCACGCTGAAAGTCTCTTGTCGAAAGTGCGCCTTGTTTTTTTAACTGACCGCACCATAAGACTGCTGCTGGATGAATTTTCGGCCTTTTTTAAAATTAAAGATTTTTTAATGAAACTAAAAGAAGCTACTGCGAGAGGGTCATTGTTCTTCGACGGTTATAAAATTTCTTATGCAAGCAGACACTGCGATCAAAAATCCTATAAAGTTTTGCTTTGCGGAGGTTTTACAGGCTCACCAGTGAAGTAAATGATGTCGTTGCAAACAATTTCGGCATCGCAAAAGCTCTCCCTCCAATGATAGAACAGCGAGCAGTTTTCCATGCAGTATGTCTTAAAGGAGAGCTTTATGTTCTTGGTGGTCTTTCACGAACATACACCATCAATAAATTTTCGCCCACAACTAACGTTTGGAGCAGGCTAGGAAGAATTCAAGGCATGTTTCGTTTGAATTTTTGCTCTTGCGCGTTCATGGACAAGATCTATTTCATGGGAGGTTTTTTCTATGTCATGGGAGGACGTGGAAACACTGCATCTTGTTTGCATTTTGCTACAAAAAACCGCAGGTGGAAAGAAGTTTCCAGAATGAAAGAAGGAAGGACGTCGGCAGCTTGCGCAGTATTTCAAGGAAGAATTGTGGTTGCCGGTGGCGGTTTTAATTTAACAAACACTGTTGAGTCGTACGATGTTTTGCCAGACAGGTGGTCGCAAATGCTGAACATGATCACCAGCAAAGCGAACCACAATTTAGTTGCTGTTAAGAACAAGTTGTTCGTTTTTTCGCAAGGAGCAAACGCTTGCGAAGTATTTGACGGCGCCTGTAAAAAGTTTGTCTCTCTCAAACTGCCCGAACTAGTTTCGGGCATTAGAGTCAGGGCTGTTTCCGTTGAAAATAATATTTTTGTCTTTAAGGAAGACAGCTCGAGCGTAGTTTGTTACGATGTTGAAAAAGATGAATGGTTATATAAACCATGTGAAGTTACGAAAAACATCAAAGGCTATTCTTGCGTAAAACTACCTTCGTATTAACAGTATGAGTACTAGTAAACATTGCTGAGTAATTTTTTACCTAATCTTTATATTTAAGTTTGCAATTATTTTCTTGCTGTATATTGGTTATTATCGATGTAGTATCAATTTTTTTAACAAATTTATAGCTAATTATTGATAAATTTAAAAGTTATAATTTTTTATTAAAATTATATCTATGAAGTTTGTTATAAAGATAACTACGATAAAATAAAAAAAAACATTTATTGAACTATTGTTTACGTTTTTAAACGTGTACTAAAAAAATCTTCATAAGCAGAATTATTTTCAGAACGTATGAATGCATATTTCGAAGTTCTTACTGTCTTTTATTTCATATTTGTTCAGTATTGATACTTTTAAATTATATCTAACTATTAGTCGAAAGTTTTTGATTAATATAATAAAACTTTCAAACAAAACTTTAAAATACACACCCTAAAATTTTTGTATGTTATAAAATATAACTTTACGTTTATATTTTACAAGTAAATCTTTATCTTAAAAAACTTTTTAAAAGTTATGAATTTTAAATCAATTTAATGTTTATACAAAAAATTGATATCTAGTAGAATCTTAAAATCAGTTGACTTTAGAAATATTAATTTGTAGTAATTTGTTACATTAAGCTATAAAGTTATTGAAGAACGCAAAGCCAACTTCTAAGGTTAAATTTGTATTGTTCGTTTTCGACCTGTTTTTAAATTTTATTGTACTTTACTTATGCAATTAAAAATAAAATAAAATAAATTTGAATGGTCGAGGTTAATACTTTTAAGTCATAGTAATTAAAACTTTTGTTATAGTCTAAGATTTAAACATATAACTCTAAAACAAAAACTGTTTTCTCACACTGAACTTGTTAAATTTTAATAATATAAATTTATACTTAAAAACTAAGTTTAATAGATAATAAGATAAAACATATCTTGAACGGCTTTTTATTTTTTAGTAAAGTTATTGGTTTCAAAAAAATGTTACGATCCACTAGATATAAAATAGTGCTGCGTAATATAATACTTAAGACACTAGTTTTTATAATGCATTATAAATTTACTGAGTTTAATGTACCAGCGTAAAGAGTATTTTTATATAGATAAATTAGAAATATTATAGAAATTATTTCTTGAAACATATTTGCTTTTTGCTTATACAAAATACTTTTAAGTCACTATAAATGCAATTACTAAAAATATTTACTTTGTTTTATCAAACATAGTGAAATATAGAGGCTCTCAACAAAAAAACTGTAGGTACCAGTAAATATTTAAAATAAAACACTATAGTTTTTTAACGAATGTTGCACTAGCCTATAAAAAATAAACTAGCTGGTCATTTTTTCTTTTAAACATAAACATTAAGCAAAACCTGCACTTATTTTTGTAGTTATTACGTCATTAATTTAATTATTTTTAAAGTAGGAACATTAGAACATCATAAGTGTTCAAAGTGTTAAAAGTAGCAGTTAAAATAAGGTTGACAGTAACTAAAAAGTACCTTTCTTTAATTTTTATTTTAAAAGTATTTAGTTTATTTCTTAAGCAGTCTCATATGAACCCAATACAAATATTTTTACACAAACACAATACTGGACAAAATATTTATGTAAATTAAATTATATACTCAATTAAAATTTGCTAGTGTTTAAAAACTATCAATAGTATTTTTTCGTACGCCTAACCTCTAAAAGTATTTAAAATTTTCATCAATCTATGAATTTTTTTTTTTTAATTTTCAAGCTTATAAACCGTTTTGACTAGCTAACCTTGAAGTTTGTTTTGACTTAAGAATTTATAAACAGAAAAAATTTACTTGAAATTTAGTCTTTTATTTTCAAAACTATTTTATTTCAAAACTTATATAAGTTACTATAAAACAAAATTAAAGAACGATAGATACCTGCAACTAAATTACTATTAATCTATTTTTAAAAGAAATCTTGACATAAACAATTATTTTAATAATTAATATTTAAATGAAACTTGTTGTTTATTTTATTATTTTTACATAAAAAATCTCAAAAAACATGGTTATAAATATATTAATTATACAAAACCGTCATTATGTATACCTTAACGTTAAGCTAAGAAACAAAAAATGTTTAAACTTATCGACCTTTACTCAAAAATAATTTCAAATAAAGTACGATTTAGAACAACAACAGGTAGTTTTTTTATTCTAATAAAACTTAACTAATAAACATTTGCACGTAAATCTTAATATGCTCTTAAAACTTTTAAAAGTATCCAACATTAAAAGTCTTATTGATAAATATAGTCGACTAAAAGTATCAACAAC
The DNA here is from genome assembly GCF_965202585.1 of Thalia democratica. Lineage (NCBI taxonomy): Eukaryota > Metazoa > Chordata > Thaliacea > Salpida > Salpidae > Thalia > Thalia democratica. The sequence continues at coordinate 18,376,253 of NC_139173.1, read as the reverse complement.
GGTTTTAATCGAAGTTCAACTCTATAGTTTGGATTTTCTACTGTCGAAACCAGTGGTATTCACTATGCATTCCTGTGCACACTAGTGTTCATATAAACTATTTTGATATGCACAGAAAATTTAGTAAGTTGAGAAATAGTTTTAAATGACGTTTGATTTATATTTTTTAATAAAAAAAGCTAACTATAACATAAATTAACAATTTTGATACATCTAAAATCATTACACAAAATGGTTTTTTAATTAACTTTTTTTTGAATAAAATTATGCAGTATGCACAGCATATATTTTACAGTAAGACAACTGGTCTAAACTAGTCTACTGTAAACTATCTTGCTGTGAATAGAGTGTCAATTTATAATTGTGATAGTGTAAAGTAGAACCCTATATGTTATTTCAATAATTTGTATCAAAATCTATAGCATAGTAATAAAAAAATATTTTTGATCTTAAATTTATTTTATTGATAAAACAAAAACCATATTTGGCTTTAAATCTATACTTAGAAATAACATGATGTAGATAAATACTAACTTTTTCAAACAGAAGTAAGTTTGTGAAGAAATCAATACTATATTAGTTGTTCTATCAGAGATGCACTAACACCATCTGATAAATCTGACAAACTTTTTCATTTTATTTAGTTTTTGCAGTGACAACAGTGTTATGTTGTCATCTTTTTTTTACAATAACTTGAACTGTAAACTTTATATTGACTCGGTAAAAACTGAAAAAATATTTTTTTTCTAGTGTTGTTAATTTGTAATTCGGAACGTGGATGGACGAAATCATTAAAACTAGTTGCAAAGTAGTAATTTTGATACTTATTGTATAAATTTAGATAGTTTCTAATACTAGTTTTTTAAACCATTTAAACGATCAAAGAAAAAACTTTGATTACTTAAAATTGTGTAGTTTGTAGTTATTGCAATAATATTTAATAAGAAACAAACCTTTTACAATAATGACATTGCAAATCGTTTAAGGAAATTTTAATAATTTTTAAATAGTTTTCTAATAACTAAAACAAAGTTACAAACAGAAAATGTATTAAAAATCTATAATATAAAATGCAGGAAAAATATGTTCATTAAAAGTAGTTTTAAAATTTTTTATTAAAACTGTTTTATTTTACTATATTTTGTTTATTTTAAAACTGTTCGATAAAAATAGAATATTTTCAAACTTTCGGTATTAGAAAACTATTTAAAAGTTTAATTTTTCAATCTTTTTTAACATTTCAAATTTTAGTACAAAAAATAAGAAAATACCAAACTGAAAAAAAGAGCCTACTTATTGAAAGAAACGATAATTCCAAATTTTAAACTGTTAGAATAATTGTTTAAACTAGTATCAATAATAATTATAATATTCAAGATTGCAATATATTTTATACTTATTTTGTTTTACTACAGCTGTTTAAATTTAAAATTAATTTATTATCTATGATTAAAAACTCTAGTTATAGAAGAGATAAATGAATATCGAACTATGTTAAAGTTGATTTATAAGAAATTAAGTTTTCATATACTTGCAAAACTTAATTGTTTTGAAATGGTGTTTAAACTATAACTCGATTGTGTTAAACTTATGTCAAACCTAAACAATCAATTCTTTACAACATCATTAAAATTTAAAAAAATGTTTAAAAGAACTAAATGCAAGTAAGTTTTTGTGTGAAGAAAAGCTTATTGCATAGAATTAATTGCACACACGAAATTAAGTCAGAGTTACGTGATGAAGAAAACAAGTTTCAGGATTACATATTGAATTGTATAACCTAAAAAAAGTTCTATTCGTGAATGCTTGAATGAAAAAAAAGATTAATAACTTTAATTATTTTTTTATATTGATAGGTTGAAAAAATACCTTGTGTACAAAAATTTTGTATGAGATTTCTTTTTTATTTAGCAATCTGTATTAATAATCTTATTTTGCTATTATTTTTATACTTATGAAGAATTTTATCAACTACTTTTAATAAATTATCTTTTAGTTATAAAATGTAAATGCGTTTAAAAATTAATATATTAAAAGACAAAAACTACTCATAGTGTATATTACTTTTTAAACCAATTTGAAACAAAAAAAAAAGTGCGATCAACTAATTTTATTTTTTTTTGATCTTTAAATTTTCAAAATTTTAAAATAACTGTAGCTACAAATTATGCACTGTTTACAGATTTGATAAGGTTTTTCTGACTATGTTAGGTGAAAAAATTAGACTTATAAACATTGAAACATTAACTTATATTTTTTAGAAATAATTGAATTAAAAAAAAAAGAAAATAAAAGTTTATTAGAAAAACATAAAACATAACATTTATTTAAACATAAACAATAAAAAGAAAACTATTTTACATGAGTATACAAAAAATTATTATAGAACTAAATCATTTATACATAAAAAATAAATTATTAAGTGGCTTTAAAAATAACTTACAGCTTTAAAATGATGTTTTTAAACTTGAGCTTAATTAATAGTTTATAAGAATAAATTTAATAAAATAAAATAATTTTTATAGTTTATCCTTAATTTTTATTAAGCAGAAACTTACAAAGTAAAAGAATTTTAAGAACTATAAAACAGTTAGTTACACATTTTTTCTTTCGAAAAAAAAAAAGAAAGTTGCTTATCATTTCGTTTTTATTTGGTTCATACTATATACCTTATTCAGATACAAAAAGTAATTAAATAAAATTAAGTATTATTTCAAGCAATTTTTATAAACTATTTTAATTAATAAGATCTAATAAGCTATAAGGAGGCTATTTAATTTTCTGTCATTATAGGTGGGAAATAATCAAGGGAAGGAAAAAAAAGAGCACCCACGCGGACTTAACTTGCATTAAAAATTTTAAAGTAAAATATTATCAAAATTATTTCTAAATATTACAAAATTTACCTTTAATTAGTTTCTGAAGTGAAGAAAAAAAAGAGCCCTAAACAACACAATAAAGGAAAAGTTTTACATTGCAAGGTAAAAAGAAACTTACAAACTTTACTTTCCTAAATCAACCGAACAAATAAAAAAATAACTTTATATAAATGTTAATTTAAAAAAATATATATCTTATGCAACAGTTTTTATAAATTGATTAGTTAAAATTGTTAGGTAGGAAAGACAAATGTTAGCTTTATTACGTAATAACTTTTATATGAGTTAGTGTCGGTTTGTGTCCATTCCACCATTATGAAAATTTGGTTAAGTTTACATTTTTGCATTTTTAAAAGATTTTGAATATGTTAACAAAGTTAAATTAAGTTCACAAGTTCATATCTGAGTGGTGTTATTAATATAAAAAAAAAAATTTTTTTTGAATGTAATTAAAAAACAGTTTTTTTGTTAAGCATCACTATAAAAACATTTTTTATTCAAATGTTTTTTCAATGAACAACTTTGTTACTTAGTATTACAAAAATATTTACTACTGCACTAAAGTAATAAAGTTGCACTTTTCAAGTTGAACTAAAGAAACAATAGAACGCAGTTTTAGCATAGAAAATGAGATAGCAAGTATAAGTTTAGAAAAAGCTTGCTAACCTCACACGAGAAAAAGAAAATCAGGTGGTGGGAAAATAAATTTGATACAACAATGTGAATTTTGAAGTTCGTCCAAAAAAGTTTGAATATTAAACACGTTAGTTTTAATGTTCTACTGTTTAGCAACTTTAAACTAATATGTTAAGTTATTAAAGACTTAGTTTTTTTTTTTTTTTTTTTGATTTAGAAAAAGGTTTTCGGTTTATACTGTTTAAAAATCAATTCATTACAAAGACTAAGGTTATGATAGAAATTCCCAAAATTTTTATTGATAGCTATAAAGCCGTGTAGTAAAAATCGTGTATTACAATAAAAGTGAGTGTACTGCGTCGCAAAAGAATTTTATTTTTTTGCAATGTTGTTTTCCGTAACTCCTTAAAAAGCATTTTAGGTTTTTAAATTTAGTATTTCGTTTAGACATCTTACAAGCAGTACAAAATTTTTCATTAAAATATTTTTTTTGATTAAGCTGTATTGCCATATATTTAAAAATAAACAGCAAAATAGTTATTTCTTTGACTCCTTATCGTGATAAGTTATATAAAAGGCTATAAGTTATATTTTGTTCAATTTAGAATCAAATTCTTTATAAATGATCTTTGTTAGAAAGTTAAATAGTTAAGCGTTATTTTTATGGTAATGTTTTTAAAAGTTTTACATCTAATTAGTTTTAGTTGTAATTTAGTTAAGAAACGATAAGAATGGTTTATATACAGTTAAGCTTTAGGACTAAAAAATAGCATTTTTGTTTGTTGACTTAGTTTTATTGTTAGTTTATATCACATTATATATTTTTTAAGTAAATGCATAAAATTAAAACTATATTCTTTTAGCGTATCTATAAAATATTATATATTTTGATTTTTGAAAACTAATAAAAAGATCTCAACTTCTAGAGGAGAAAATATTTATTCAAATAAAAATACTCTATTCGAAATAAGATTTATTAAATGAGCACTGAAGAGGTCTTTGACAGAAACTGAGTTTGCATTAAAAAATTTTCAAAGAATTAAATAGTTATCTGTAATACTTCATTAACTTATTTTTTAAATTGATGAAATCATATTTAAGTTTTTAAGATTTAAAAATTCATACATTGACTTTTAGTTTTAAGATTTAATTTAATTGAAAGTACTTTTTTATAAATGTGATAACTTTGATTCCTGTATAAAATTTAAATAAGCGTAAGTGTTTATATTTTCCTGTGATAAAAAAACTTTACCAAATGCAAATAGAATCTGTGTAGTTAGTGACGTGATTTAAAACGATATTATATAAATGCATCAGCTGTTTATTACTATTTGTTTAAACCAAGCATAAAATCCTTTTAAAAACTTTTAGTTACCCTCTTAAGTTTGAAGTTATACACTGAAGTTATTCTTTTATAACTTCTGTACGTTTAGTTTTTTAATTTCTGTATCACTATGTGTTTAATCGGTAGAGTAGAGACATCGATAACATACGCACCATGTACCTACGAAAAAAAAACGAGCCTTTAATTAAAAAAGTACATTACAGTTTTGGAAAATTGTTGTCCTTTAAATCAAATAAATGCTATGTTCTTCTTATTTCTAGAAAAATACAGTCTATATTGGAGTTACTAAATTTTTCAAAAAATAACTGTATAATATTTAAGTTAACCATACTAAGGTATTGTTTGTGTTCGTTTAAACTTATTTGTTCGAGAATGATATATAAAAAATAGCTTTCTAGCCCAGTAATTTCGAGATTATTTGCGTTACTAACAGGTGTTGCGTACCTTGTCTATATGTATTGTTTATTAAACGACAAAAAAAGCTCTTAATTTTTGGTCCAAGGATCTGGTGCACAAAAAAACCTTTCGGTTTTCTAGTCATACACCAGAACAGTTTAAGGTCATGTCCAGGACTAACTATGTCTCTTCTAAACATCTAATACTAAAATATTTTGACGCTTTACAATATATAAAAAAAATTGTTTAGTTATTGGAAAAAACTCGACACATACATTTTTGTAGTATTTAAAAAAATGTCTAATAAGTAAACTTAGAATTGAGTTTAAAATAAATTGTGTTAAAGAGTTTATAATAATATAATTTAAATTAAAAAAATAGCGATATCTAAAATTTAAAAACTTTTTAAGTCTTAATTGGTAAGGTAAAAATCAAGTTATCGCAACATACCAAAGTACAACATTTGATTAGTAGTATCATTATTACTTTTAAACATTTAAATGAATAAAATAAAAACCGTTTTGTAATGACTGAGAATTTGTTAGTAAAAAAAATAATATCACTATAATAACCGACTAGATATTTTAAATTTAAGTATACCGAAACAATTATCATCTAACAAGTATAGGAATATAAAATATCCTTAAGTGTGAATTTAAAGTAATGAGGAGATTTAGTCCATTATGTGTTAATTTGTGCATATTAGAACTTTAAGTTAAACAATTAATTTACGGTCGTTCTGGGCTAACTTTATAATAGTTTTATTTTCAAACAAATATAACGTTAGAATTTTTTGAATAAGTTTCTAATTTTTCAAACTTCATTTTTTCAATCTAAAAGAATTTGTAAAGTTACAATTTTTAACTAATTAATTAGAGTTTAACTTCCTGTTATAGAAAACTTTAATAAGAAAGAAACAAAAAAGTAATAACAAAAATACTTTAACTAAAATATTTTTAGATGCTTTATGTAATCTTATACATATCTATGTGTTAAGAACACCAAAAAAAAATTAAATATTGATTCTTTGTTGCGTTGCTTTTGCTAAAAGAACAAAGTTTGTAAAACAATTTATAATTTCTGTTGTTGGTATTTATTTGTATTGTTTTTATAACTCTAGCTTTCGAAAAATAAAATTTTTCCAAATTCTTGCATTTTCCGCCATTTTAAGGATAAAGTAATGAGTTAAAAATCATATAAGCACTTGAAACTTAGTGTAAGATAAAAAGAAAGTATATAGCTGTCAAGAACTTTTTTTTTTTTGTCAGAACAAGACTAACTGTTTTTATTTCAACAGTTTTACATGAAAATTTTAGAAAATAAATATAAAATAGGAAAACAAATGCAGGTAAACTGTTATATTTCTATTCATGAAGAAAAGCTTTAAAAATTTTTCTGAAGTTATTTTTTAAATTAAAACAGTTTACTGTAAAATAATTATGGCATTCTGTTTAAAAGAAGAATAAAAACCTTAATTAAAAAGTTCCGAATTTTAATTATAATTTTGCGCTAAATAAAAACTTAATCGAATACAGATTAAAACTAGGATGCTAAACTTTTTATTTAATCATAAAAAATTTTAACAGTAATGTAAAATGACCATCCTAATTTCAAATTTAATAAATGTTTCACCGCAAATTTTCAACTTTAAAGACACAAAGAAACATTTTTCATTGGATGAACACCAGGTTTTGCCACAAAACTTTAAAAGTAAGCTAAAAATACACAAGTTATATTTAATACTTATCTAATTTTGAACTAGATTTCTAAATTCAACAGGACTTTTAGCTTTATTAGTATTAACCTTAAATAGTAATATATTTATTTTTTTTTTCAACAAAAAGCATTAAAATTTTTTTTGAAATCCTTACACAGCTTTTGTAACAAAGCATTATTTTTACTTTTAATAAAAAAATATTACAACTAATATTTTACTGAACCGCAGTGTCGGAAGAATATAAATCTGATATTCAAAACTCGTTGGCTTTAAACACAAACATTGAAGCTGCATCGAAGAACTCAGCACAGAGTTTCCGAAGTTTACCTGTTTGCGAAGGTTGTAACGAGCCAATTAACGATCAGTTTTACATGAAAGTGGACCGAACAAGTTGGCATGAAAAATGTTTAAAATGTTGTGTTTGCAATCTTTTTCTTAAAAAGCAATGCTTCGTGAAGCAAGGAAAAATATACTGCCATCACCATTATACACGGTCAGTTGTTCAAACTACTTAAAGTGTTTGTATAATACAGGTTAAATTAAAATAAACTAGCAGGTTAATTAGTTTTATATATAAATACATTCAAACAAAAAACTAAAAACTTGAATACAAATCAAATTTTTTTTGTCTTTGTAATACTTTCTATTATCAATTTAGAAGCAGCTGTTATTAATTATAAAACTTTAAATTTATTTTAAACAACTATATTAATTGAACTCTTTTTTTTCATATATTTAGGGCTTATTTTGTATTCACTGACTTAGTATTTTATTAGTAGTAAAAAAAAAACAAGTAAAGAACTTTCAAATGCTTTTGTGAATATTTGTACTTTTTGTGAGTTTTAAAATTTAGTTTTTTTGTCTAATGAAAAAAATAAAAACAAGTTTTCTGACTAGAAATAATTTAATGTTTATTAACAGTTTTCAATATTTTTTTGATCACTCAATGCAAAAGTTAGTTATTTTATTTAAATAAAATTCTTACTTAGCATATTTAAGTTACGATCGATTGGTAGCTTTTCCGATCAGAATATTCAAAAAAAAACATTATTCAGTAGTCCTAATTTTTTTCAAATGTGAATTGAAACACAAAATAAAAACAAACAACTCAACGTTAAAACCAATCCTCAAGACAACAAAAATTGTTTGCAATAAATTAAAATATACATTTACGACGCGGGGACAAACAATAAAAGCTGGCTGCCTAACATCAGTCATAAGCGCAAATAAAATTTACGACCACTGTCGCAGTGCAGTTTGAGCAAGGATCATGTACATCGAGCCTCGCTTGTTTGATCTGTCACTTTCGCTTGTCGGCTGCTGATGAAAGAGCCGCCGCCTTTTCATTGTGTTCATCAAATCAGCAAACAATGTCGCGCGGGCTTTCAATGCTTGCGGAGCTGTGCGCGACCCCATTGAATTGAACTTTATCGCACTGCGTTAGATGGAAGGCCTGAGATGTTTGTGAAGGTTTTTTTTTGCTACTCTAGGTGTTTGAAAAAGACAGCTTTAATTTTTTTTGTCCGGTTTTTACGTTCTAAGTTGCTTTTAAAAATAAGGTTTTTCGAAATAGTTTTAGGAGTTTTGAACACTTTTTTTTAACAAGTTAACTTTTAAACGTCGCATATTTTTTACGTAGGTTTTTTAATTAAAATGACAAAACAAATACTCTGTAACTTTTGCTATGAATTTTTATTCTATTAAACTTATGAAATTTTAAGTAGTTTCAAAAATACTACTAAGCACATAACAATTAAATTTATCCGTGCAAATAATTGTAATAGATAGAACACAGTTTACAAATTAGCTTTGAATAGTAAATTATAAGCTTTTCGCTCAACGGTCAAACCTTGGTATTTACAGTATTTCATTATGCTTAAATTATTGTTCAATTAAAAAATACAATGCAAAAGTATTACTAATACTTATAACGTAACTTGTTTGTGTTTGTTTTGAAAAAAATGGCTGTTGTTTTTGTGTTAACTAAACTTTTTTTTTATATCACTTCAAAAAGATTATTGCAACATAGAATAACTTAAAAAGTTTATAAAACATAAAGTTTAACAATTCCTTTATTTTAGATATTGTGTCTAGTTTTAAATATTAATACGGAGTTTTATGTAATCTTTTTCTTTAGCTATTTGATTTTTACTTTTAATACTTTTAACACAAAAACACTTTTAAAGCTTTTTTAAATTGGAAAAACACCATAAAAACTTATACAATTGGCGTTTTTTATCATAGCTAATGCTTTATATTAAAAACAAGTATAGTAAAAGTTGATATAGTCGTAAAATATGGATTGATATATTTATGCGTTAAGAATAAGCCCGTCAAAACTCATTTCTTTCATTTCTAACTTCATAATTTTCTTAATAAAGCTAAGCAAATGATAAATCAAACGTATATTTTTAGCTAGATTGAGTAGCAAGTAATAAAAAGCTAATGTTTGATATTGAAAAGGTTTTGTTTTAATTTATAATGAAAAGTCTGCAGCAAAGCTGTTTGTAGCTTCTTTTTAAAACTCGTGACAAGTTTAAGACTTTGTTGGTGAGAAATAGTTATGTTTATTTTCGAAATCGTTCAAAATATATACTAAAAATAAGTCTTTTCGCTTACTTGCCAAAAATTGTCAGATGTCAAGTGCAATCAAACTAGCACAATAATCAACACTTTGTCTATTTTCTAATAAACAATTTTTTAATAACTCTAAATTGTGCAGACTGAATATGTGCAAACGATGCTATCAACCAATTGAACCAAACACCAAAGTTTTTCCTGGTCCGATCCACGTAAATTGTTTGTCATGTGAAGTGTGCCACCGGCTTATGAAAGTACTTATAACGTTTTTTAATATAGAAGAATAAAAATTATAAATTTAAACAAGAAGTTTAAAGTTAACAAAAAACTTACTAATAGTTATAACATGTTTTTTTTAATTCTGAAAATTTATTCTAAGAATGTTTTTTGATATATAGAAAAACGAGCTTATACTAATAAAAAAAAAGCAGTAAAATAGTTTATCATTTTAAGTTTAGTAAAAATAACTGCTTAAATATAATATGAAATTTAAAATATATGCTTAAACTTTTAAAACTTATCTTTTTATGCAGATCAAAAACTAAGTTTAGTAATTTTTAAATTTTGCTCAATTAACTTATTTACTTTAAAAACAGCACTTGTTTTAAGTACTCAAGATTTATGTATTACTTTTTAATGTGTAATTTTGTAACAGCCAGGAGATCAATATTGTTGTAGTGAAGATAGGGGGTTTATTTGTGTATCGTGCGAATTTGTAGAAATTTCAACAAGTTTTTGTGACGGTAGCGATACATCTAACTTGTCAGATACAGGTTAATACTTCAATAATGTAATAAGGTTTTTAACTGCTGTGAAAACTAAAAAACTAAATAAATAAATATATATATAAATTTACATACAAAATTTTTAATATTGTAAAAAAGTTAAACTTGTAGAAATTATGACATGCAATTTGTTTTGAATTTGTAGACTTTAAAAGTTCCTACTCACATACACAACATATTAAAAGCAAATAGTCATCACACTAGTGTTTTATAATTAGTTCTTAATGACACCAATCAGAATTTTTTTTTTAAGAATTTAATAATAAAAAGTTAAATAAAAACTTTAAGCTAGAAATTAATTATTTAAATAACTACTTGTTTTATGGAGTATAAACCTTGAAACATTGAATAACTTAAAAGTTACAGTAGTACTTATATCATGTTTCCTTAAGAAAACTTAAAAAGTTATATTTACTAAACTTTTTTTGTATAATTACTACATTAGATAGCTTGGTCAAAAGCTTATATCAAAATAAACATTAATCTTAATTGTAAAGTATGTCCATTATTTCAAAACGAAAACATACAATATAAAATAAGCGGCAAACGTAAACTAAAAAGTTTAACTATTACTACTTAATAATCAAAACTATTTACTATCTAATTTTTTTTTTTAATTTTATGAAATATTTACAATTTAAAAAAAGTTCTTTAAGATTCAAAAAGTCAACAACATGAATTTTTTTAATCTATAATATGACAGCTTGTTTATAAAGAATTTCTTTATAGTTTAGGTAAATAATATAAATAAAAACTGTACTTTTGTAACTATAAAAGTTTTTTTAAATTGCAATAAAATCAGTTTTATTTTAAATATTTTAAAACTAAATTTTTTTTTAACTTCTTATAAGATTTATTAGTAAAAACTTTTTTTCAGAAAAGTGTATGTGTTTTTTATTGTTCTTTATATAAAGTAGTTTAGCTTTGTCGCTGAGACTAATTTAATAGATTGTATACTTATTCTAGAATCTTTATGTATCTAAATACTTTATTAGACTTTTAAGTTCAAGTCCTAATAAAAGTCTAAGCTGCTTGTTAGATTTCATATGTTCGATGTTATATCTTGAATAAAGTAAATAAGTAATTAACTATTTATAACTTATCTAATTTTTTTCTTAACAGTTTATTACTAAAAAAACAATGTTTCACTCCTATATTTACATATATATGTCTCCTTAAAGACATTTAAGTCGACAACTTTAAATTGTTTAATTTAAATTAAGTTACAATATTATTTATTACTTATAAATTTTTATAAGGTGTAACAATTAGTGTCGTAGATAAATAAAAAAAAAAAGATTTTAGTCAAATTAAAAGTTAGTGACAAGTAGGGTAATAAAAGTTGCGTAAAATTAATTCAGATAAGTATAGTCTAGTTATAACGTTAAGTTAATATACTTATATTTGCACGTCTAAATTTTAGAAAGCTTACAAAATGTGTTTGATTCAACGTACCAACAACTAGAAGCAGAAGAGTATTTGCAATTAGATCCTCACAAGTTGAATAATATGTACATGAATGATACTACTGACAATGAAAAGTTTACAACTTTTGGGAAACGGCCTAGAACTATACTGACGACCGCCCAGCGTAAAAAATTCAAACAAGTGTTTCAAGTTTCGCAAAAACCAACAAGAAAGGTTGTTTGATAGAGTATTGTGAAATTTTTGTAACTGTGCTTTTGTGTTCTCCGTAGCAGTTTCGAGTTAGGAAAAAATGTTTTACAAAAAATTACTATAACAATTCAAATTTTCATCAAATGCTTTATTTTTTTATCTATTCTATTGTGTGCTATTTTTTGACAGTTTTTAATTATGCTTATAACGACAATTAAAGTGTTAAAAATGCATATTACTAATTAACTTGTATCGCTTCTTATTCTTTTAATTATCTACTTTTAGTGCTCTTTTAGGTTTTATATTTCATTTCAAGGATTAAAACTTTTACTTTATTTTTATTTCTGATTATTTCATTAAAGGTGGTAATAGTTATTTTATGCTTTTTGGTTAACTTTTATTCTAAACTGACTGTTTATTTAAATTTTAGGATGTTTTAGAAGAACCAAAAAATAGATTTATATGGTCAAACAAGGTTTAATAACGAAATTTTGAGGAAATTGAAAAAAAAAAAACTAACTTATTCTTTTATAGGCCAAAAGCGTTTTGTTAAAACATACAATAAGTTCCTAGTTTTTCTGTAGAATCCCGATAACACAATTTCACCATAAATTAACTGAAAAAATAAACAACAATAGTAATTTAAGTTTTAAATCAATTAAAGTTTTATATGCTAGCATCAAAAAAAAGTCATTGTGTGTTGAAACAAAGATATGGTTGATATTTTTTTCTCAGGATTTGAAAGTAGTTTTTAAAAAACAAGAATTAATGTGATTATCTTAATTTGATAAAAAAAAAATAGTTTTTAAGATTATGGTTATTAAACTAGTTATTTTAAAACCAAATTTATTGTTTTACTACTTACTTTGCTAATAGAGAAGTTATAAATTAATTTATAAGCATTGTCATTTAACTTTTAAATTTAGATTGATGTTGACCTTAGTTACTTTGGTGTTAAATAGTTAAGTAAAAACAAATTTTGAAATCAAAAAATATTGAAGTTTACATAAATATAGGAATAATAAAAACTTTTGTTCATATAATTTCTGGTTACATTTTTATCACTATTAATAAACAGTTATAAATTGAAATTTAAAAAATATCTAACTAGATAAAGCAGTCGACTCAAATAAGTTAAATTACTGTTTTTGTTAACTGTAAAAGAAAACTTAAGCATTTTAATTAAATATTTTGATTTCTTCATTGGTTTAAAACTAAAATATTAGTTTTTAGGTTTTGTTTCTTATCTTAAAAAACTAATTCTAGACACGAGAATCTTTAGCAATGGAAACGTGTCTAAGTCCACGAGTTGTCCAAGTTTGGTTTCAAAATCAACGTGCCAAGGTCAAAAATTTAACAGTTAATCAATTAAAAAGTTGTAATTTTTCAACCTTATATCAATTTAAATTTTTCAAAAGTATGTACAAGTTTACTTTAGAAAAAGATCACTATTTTATTGTTTGTTGAAGTTAGTTTAACTTTTGAGGTATTTTAATGAACTATATTAGTTTTTTATGTATAAGCTTAAACATTTCATCCTTAAACTTATTTTTAGCTGGTGCCTGATTATTGTACTTTGTTGATTTTTTATATTCAAAAATTTTATAAGTCGTTTTTACAAATAAAACGAATCTGATTTTTCTAAAATATACATTTGAGATTTACCGTTTTTTAATTTTTTTTACAACGCGTTTGTTGTTTAAAAAATAACCGAGAACTTCGATAAAGTTTTATTAAGATCATATGAGCACAAAGTGTAAAAAGCAAAACATAACATTTTTTTATACAAAACCGGTTTGATCACAACAACTTGATACAACAACAATTTTTAATTTTTTAAATATATGACAAATTATCTACTTAGTACAAATAATCATAAAAATAACAGATTAAAAAAATTGCTCGAAGACAGCAATTGCAGGAGGCTTCAGAAGAAAAAAACTTATCAAAAGCTATTAACACAGATTCTGAAAGTTAGTTGCAACTAATATATTTTAATATTTTCAAATTTAGTTGTTGTACATGAATTTTAACCAAAAGTGTTTTTTACTAAACATCATCATGTAATTATTTAAATATTTATAGCTGAAAGTTGCAGTTTGTACTCTTGTCAATCCTTGCCAACATCTACACAGTTTAACACAACCCAGTCTGCATATTTTTCACCCTGTACTGCTCCGATTTAATTGAAAGTATATGATGTTAAGCAATTATTGTAGTTTAAATTAAAGAATTTTAACTTAAAAATATTCTTCAACCTTTGTATTTTGAGTTAATAAATAAGATTTTTGGACATTTTTGTTCATACAATACGCTTTTATTGTTTTGCTAAAATTTCTACTATTTATTTGTACTTTTTTTAATCGCTTAAGCTAGAAAAAGCTTTTGTATATTATTTATATAAAATGGTGTTACACAAAAAATGGGAACCTATTTAGAAGTTTAAAATTTTATAAAAAACGGTGTTCTATTTTTTAATTTTATCTTTTGTACACAACCTGGTATTGTTTTCAGTCAGAGCATTTTAATTTACAAAAACCAATAATTAAAAGTGTTATACCCCTGCGTACTTTCTTAAAATAAAATGTTTATTAAATTAAGATCTGTTAGCTTTATGCAAAAGGCTTAAAAGACTCTAAATGCGTTATAAACTAATAGTATTTTTGCTGATGTTTAAGTTGTTTAAAACAAAAACTTTCGTTAAAATAATATGATGCTACATTAAAAGAGTGAACAATTACCTTTTGTGTAAGTGTTATCTAAAAAACGGTTTATATGTATCTTGTTATCTAAAACTGTGAAATTAAAAACTATAAAGTAAGTAAAAAGAAAACTGGTTCAGTAATAACTTAAAAAAAACAAAATTGAAAGTTTACGTATAATATTTGTTGTAATAAACTAGATATTGAGAAGTCTAGAAAACTAAGCACTAGAAACATAAAACGTATTTTGACTGTAATAAGCCGACAAAACTTATTTCTAAATTTGTTTTTTGAACAAACACTTTAGGTACAAAATATAAAATACTTTGATCAGCTTTTCATATATACCAAAAGCGCTTCTTTGAATACCATCAAAAAAAAACAGACCCGCAAACAGCAATATTTGGTCGTTGCCGTGTTTTTTTAACTCGAAAACAACTTGCGTAAAACATATAATTTTATTTTTTTTATTATAAGTGTAAGGTAGTGCTCATTAAATATTTATTTCACCACATTTTTACTTTAAAGAGTTTTTTTTTAATATTTATAACGTATTTTTCTAAAAAGTCCAGTTCGCGAAAGACTTTTCATTGGAAGTCAAACCCGCCGACTAGAAAAGTTGGCCACCGATACAAAACAATTTTAGAAGATATTAAAAAAGACTATTATTCACTTTTCATTTAGAAGTTCTTTATTTAAGTCGTAAATATCGAAAAGGACTCTCAAAAGTTTTATGTAATGGTTGTTTGTAATGTTTCGTTTCATAAATGTGAAATACACGAAGTAGTTATTATTAGAACTTCTTTTTGAACAGTTGTTAATTCTTGTTGTTAACAAAAATTTTAAGTGTAATTTTCAACGTATTTGTTTTTAACAAAAGAAAACTAAATTCAACTTCAAGAAATAAAAGATGATTTACAACTTTACAACTTGTGTTCGATTAGGTAGTAGACTAAAAGTGCTGTAATTATTTAATTTTAAAACCTTTGTAAAGTTTTGATCTTCCTGATACACTATAAAACATTATATGACATCAAAATCAATAACTAAAACTGTTAACTGAGGCTAGTCGTTTTATTTTGGTCATAGTACATATTTGGTCTTTAAATTTAAGATTTATATTGTATGGTTTTAAACAGAGTCTCTGACTATTGTTGTTTGATCAACGCCTGGGGTTTGAGTTTGTTTAGTTTTCAAACATAAACTTTCCCTTACTTTTTGCTTGTAACCTAAAAATAAATTTATTTGTTTAACATAACAAAATTACTTTATTCCTTTTCTTTCATTAAGTTTACTTTTATATATAAAACAGACCAAAATACTTTTGCTAATATTTTTAGGTTAGTTTTGTCTCAAATTTAAAACATTCAAGCTTACTTTGATTAAAAGTTTAAAAGTATTAAACCTTTGAAATTTTATAAAAATTAGCCTTTACTTTCTTGTTACTTTAATAACTTTAAAAAAGTTTAGTATAGATTTTATTGTTTAAAGTCTAAATTATTAAAAGTATCGAAAGCTTACGTTCAACTACTGATGAAGCAATAGTTGATTTTGACTGTAATTTTGTGACCGACTTAGTTTCTAAATTGTGTGATGGTTTGATATCTGGAACAAAAAATGACAAGTCCTTGCTAGTCGTCAGAAAAAATTGATTTGTGTCTTTCTGCTTTTTTATTTTTATTTAAGTAATGACCAAAAGCAGTTAAAAATTTAAAGATAAAATCTTAAAATTATGATAAATAAGCTATGATGTAAAATTTTACCAACAATAGGTCATACAAATAAAAGTATTACGTTAAAAACTTTCCGTATTTAAACTGTTTTAAGAATTTTCATTACCAAGCCTACAAGAATAATTTTAGCTGCATGTAATAAAAAACGATAAATATATAATTTTACATATTCAATTAGTTTTAGTTTAATAATCAAAGTTTTTTAGACTAGTTTGTGTAGAAATTTTTCTAAACTCAAAGCAAAGTTTAGTTCTACCTAGAATACTTAATACACAAGCATGGTTCTATATGCAGTGAATATTAGTTAAAAAAAACTTTTCAACTGTTAATACTTTAATATGAACATTTAATGAAAATTGTAGCTAATATTACTGTTAATCAGTTGAATAATAAAACTATCTGATTGTGTATAACATTTATAAACAGTTTTTACAGCTTATACTTGGAGTAAGTATAAAACTTAAGTAGATTGAAAAGAAACATGTCGATGAGGAAATAAATTAAATTGAATTTTTCGTTAAGACTTTAAGTATCATGATTTCTTTAGACCAAGTGGTTAGACTAGTTTTGTAAAAGTTGTACCTAAAAGTACTAAGACAGTTGTTATAACAATTAAGCCACCAAATTACAGAGTTGAACTAAAATACGTTCTAAACAAGTCCTGTTGAACATAAAAAAATTCTAGTAAGTACACGGCGTATCAATAAAAAATTATTGACTAAAATCACTTTCGATCTAATACAGAATTTTAAAGTTACATAACTGTGTGAATTTTATATAAAAATAAAGAAACTAACGTATCCACTATAAGAGTTGGTTGTTCCACTTTGTTTAAATGTCTTTAAAAATATAGTTTTTTTTATCAAAAGTTTCTATACTTGTTTTAATTTCAGCAAGCTATATAAAAAAAGTATAAATTAAATACTGCAAAATTTTAAACCTTATAGCTACTACATTCTTTTTCGGTTCTTTCCTTAAAACTTATCAACAAATAAATCAAAATAGCTGTTAGACATATGATAATGAAAAGTAAACAAGCATTTAAACCCCAAATAAGACCTTCATCAAAGCTTGTAGTACCTACAAAAACAATTTTGTCTTTATTAACCTTAAGTAAATAAGTACTGAAGAAAATATTGAAGCTTACTTTATTCTAATTTATAAAGTCTAGAATATTTTATTACAGTAATTTCTCATAAAATGTTATTATAAAATAAATTTCAAAGCTGTTTAATTGTATAGTACAATAATGTCATTTTTTACTTTAAACTTATTTAAAGGTCTATCCAGCTTTGATAATTTATAGTTATAATGTGTATAACACTCGAAATTTGTACATAATAAAGTATTATGAATACAGTTTTATCATGTTTTAGGTTTTTAGTATCAATAATAAGTAATAAGTTTTATACAAATTTTAAACTAAAAAATAAAGTTCACTTTCATTAATAAAAGTTTTATTACATTACCAAGTAAAAATACAAGAAATAAGTATTAAAAAAATTTCTGTTTTAAAAAAAGTTTTAAATTGTATTAGTTTAACCAATATATATGCATCATTTTTATTCATCAGAGGATTGCAACTACTTCTATAGTAAGAACTATTTTTGTTCAATATTTATGTTTATCTAATGTATATTTAAAATTGTACACTATATAGCATGTTTTATTAATACTAATATACTTTAATGATTTGATTATAGTGGTTTAGTAACAAAAATATTCCTAAAAATTAAAGGTTTATCATTAAGACAAATCTATTTTTTTAAACTAGCTTGAACTGTTTAACAAAAAACTTACTTTTGTAATCTGGGTTTGAAACTTTTGTTGTAGTTGCTAATGTACTAAAGTTTTCATTGTCTTTATTTTCTTTAAAACATTTTTATATTTTATTTAAAAATTGAGAGAAAAACAGTTTACCTCTCTACTAATACATAACAAAATATAGTTGTTGAGTTCTTAATATAATTCAATTACCATAAAAATAGTAATTACTTTTTAATAAAATGCCTTTAATTTATAAATTTTATTACTTTAAAAATTAGTTATATTTTTTTTGTTCTACTTTTTATTATTATAAATATATAAAAAGTTTTAAGATAAAAAAGAGATTTTTAAACGGTTTGAACAACAAATCAAACAATGATAAAACACGTTTTCCAATACTTTCAATACCACTAAACTATAGTAGTCATTTAAAACGTATAACATTTACTAACAAAATAAATATTTAGTTGATTATAAAAACATAACTGACTAACTTTTATAATCTTCTTCGCTAACAAATTTTGGTTGAACTGGAATTATAAAATTTATAGACAAGTTTCAAACTACTATTTTTTTTGTTTATTATTAGTAAACAATTTAAAATCACTAATCTAATTCTAATTTTCAAGAAGCAACAAATTTATTTTTGTTTTAGAAAAAAAACTTTTTTACTAATCTTATGATTCCTTTAATTAAAAAAGTCCTTAAAACTGTGTTTGATGCTTTATATATGTCACTTTTTTAAAAATATTGGTTTATATATTTTTAAACCAAAATTTTGCATAAAACTGTGAGAATGAAAGTTATCAAAAAAGTAATATGCCTCGAGTTTTAAAAATATGTATTAAAGTGTTATTGTCTATTATAAACTTATAACAAATATTGTTTTAACAGAAAGTATATAAAGGGATAATAAATACTGTGTATATTGGTTAGACTAATTTTACTACTAGTACTAATGACGACTATATTGAAAAATACGGAAAACTTAGGCAATTGAATTATACTTACAAGCAATCGAAAGTTACTATAAAAATCGAAATCAGAAAAGTGATTTGAATATACTAGGCTGTTGAAAAACTTTGTAACTTTTATGTTCTTTTTTTTTTAATTTAAAAACGAAAAGCGTCTCATCAGCACACATCATTTACATTCATAAATTAAAATAGAATTTTTATAGTTTGAAAAATTTACTAGATGGTTTTGGTTCCCTTTTTTGACTCGCTACATCGATTATGATTTTATATGAAAATAAATACATATAATAAACTAAATGTGAGTTTAATTAAATTTTGTAAGTATGTCGTGTAAAGTTTTTATAAACTTAAGAACAATAATAAACTTATGTTATACTGTTGTATAAGCTTAAGATATATAAATTTACCTCTAAAGTTTCCATTTACATCAATTCCATATGCTGCCATCGTAGTTTTTGTTTTAGTTCAATTTCTAGAGTTGTTTAAAAAGGTATTAAGTTAAAGTTGACTAAAAATGTTAGTTGTAAAGGCTGTGCGCTGGTCGACTGTAAGTTTTAGATTATCATTTAAGTACATTTATAGACACTCAAACATATTATAAGTCGGTAACTGAACATAGTTTGAATAAATTTAGAAAAAAATCTGTTTTATTGTATTATTTTTACTCTACTACAAGTTACTTTTGCCGATCATATTTCAGTTTAAATTAGTATTTTGTTGCAAGGCACATTCAATTCATTTCAAACATTAACTATATTTTTTTAAGTCAAGCTGCAAAAAAAACTAAACTAGCTATCTCAATAAATCTAATAAAATCACTTAGTCTAAGACTAAACTCGCGATATTTTACTAAAACGTTAGAATTTTTTCTCAAATAGGCATGTTTATAGTATAAATTTAGCTACGTTGCTATCTTTACTAGCATAAGTTAAATCTTACTAATACTATTTTGAGATTTTAAACTTATATAGTTTTGAATCAACAACGAATTGTTAAGTTACAAAAATTGATAAAAATACATACTAACCTCACTAATAGGCTTTTTGCTTATAAAGTTGAATTTAATTAAAGTGTCTTACAGTACAAGTTTTACAGAAAGTCATAGTTTTTATGACATCATTATTTATGATAAATGTTTCAGTCTCACAAAGTTGATCATTAATTTACAGTAAAAACTGGATTTAAAATGCTTTACCGCACAAGTAAAACTTAGATTTTTTTAAAACTAGAATGAGAGATCTAGTTTAAAGCCTTTTGTGTATCGCGTATAAAAAATTAGGTTATTTAAATACAATATTTAAGTACCTAATAGAAAGCTCAATACCATATTACTAAAAGAAAGTGTTTTTATAGTTTTAAATATATTCAAAAGTTATCAATTTTTAATACTGTTTGCTAATAGAGATCCGCACGAAACAAATTAGTTGCAATATACAACAGCAATTTACAAAGTACATACTCAATTTTATTGTAAACTTACGTCGTTTCTCTACGTTATACTAATAACATAGTTCTCACTGTCATAGTTCTCAAACTTTTTAAGGTGCAAACTCCGCAAAACTGTGTCATTAGTTTGATATAGAGAAACAAGGTTAATTTTTATTAATTTGAGTACTTTGCAAACTGTTGTTAATTTAAAAAAAAAAATTTTAGATAAAACTTTGTATAAAAACCCTAATCACAATAAATATAGTTTTGAAAAACTTGAAGGAACACAATGGCAAGTATTTATATTTCGTTTATTGCGTTGGCTTTATAACAAACTTATAACTTCATAAGTATGCTGGTTACAGTTAATCTTCATCATGTCTTTCATGATAGGCCACCTTTAACAGAATAATTTTTATACAGACAAGTATACTTGCCGACCTAAAGACTTATGCCGCTGTTTGATATTCAAACTGTTTTAAACGGACTTGTATGATGCTCTTTAGTGCGAGATTTTCCTGCGAATGTATTTGAGCTTTTTATCTTTTTGGTGATTTCCTCTACGTATCCTGTGTTTTATTATCTAACTTAATAGAACTTTCAGATAATACTTATTAGTAAATGATTAAACAATTATGTACACGCTTTTTTGATAAAATGATTACTATACAAAACAAGTTTTTGTTTTAGCTACTGAATTACTTTATAAGTTATTATTTCTTAGAAGTTAAACAGAATATTATTAATTAAAAACTTTGCATCATTATAAATCTTAAGTAAAATAAGTAGGAGATATGACAGAGTTTAAAGTCTTAAAAGAATACTTAACTTTATTCTACATTTCAATTAAGTATATTACAAAATAAAACTGCTTTGTATTAAAAAAAATATCCAAGGTGTTCTAACGATTAACAACGCTTGACGCAACACTTGATACCGAATCTTTTTTTGTCATTTTGTTACTTTTGTAAGCACTTGTACCTTCATGTACGTTTTTACTTAAAACCTCATCTGAATGAAGAACCTCGTAAGTATCCTGTTATTAGAGTAAAACTTAAATCCAAGTTTTGAAGGTTTTAAATTTGTTTTTTATCAACTGTAAATTAAAAATATTAATATCAGGTCATAGGTAAATTCAGAAACTTCTGATAATAGACAATTTATTAATTTTGATAAGAATATTAGACTGCAAACTTACAACCGGGTTAGAGTACTGATTGGTATGAAATGTATTCAGATTTTTTTTACTGTTCATAGCATTTGTTGTTGTACTCTATAAAATTAATGGGTCAAAAGTTGAGCTAGTTTTGATAAGAAACATGTATGTACAGGAAAATAAGTACTAATGTGTTATACAACTGATTAATAGCATATTTTTTTTTTGTTAACACTAAAAAGTCACTTTATAAATACTTTAAATAATCACGAAAAATTCATAAACAAATTAAGCCTAAAACCCAAATTATATAGTTTTTAAACTAAATTCAAAACATATAAAGCAGTTTTATGTCTAAAAAATAATAACAGTATAGCATTTTGTTATTTTGTAGCTAACCTCATTAATAGGTCCAACGCTGCCTTTTTTCTTTAATCGACAAACTAAAAGTACAACAATACAAAGTGTTTCGATAACAGCTAAAATTACCAGTCCAATAAGCAAAGAACCTGTTTATTGTATTAAACTTCTTGAGTAATGTTATTACTACAAAATTTTTGTAGCGTTTTAAATTTGTCTAGTACTTACAATTGGAGTTTTTTATTCAGTTATCTTTACAAAAAATATATAGAAAATTTGTTTGTAGAACTAAATAACTAATACTTTGATATAACCAACTTAATAAAGCTTTTAGATAATTAGAAATGTTATTTATAAATTTTATTGTTAACTTTTCTCTATGGTAAATGTGACTTAAAATTATTCAAATTTTAAACACAGGCATTAAAAGTATTAAAGTTACTTTAGTACTTTTGATTTAAATTTTACTCAACACAGTTTAATACAAGCACGAAAAATCCTTTTTTTTCTCCCTAGACTGTTCCTAAGTTTCATTAGTTTAGTAGCTTTTAAAACTCTCTAAAAAATTAGTTATTATGAAAAAATTAGAAAACAGTTTTAAATCTTAGAGAGCAGAATTATATCTAAAACATAATTTCATTTAAAAGTAAATAAGTGGTATAATATTTTCTAATAAGTTAATTACTGAAAATGTTAATAAGATTTGAAGATTTAATTCTAAATTTCCAGGTAGTAAAATTTTTATAGTAATTTACTAACCTGCTGCACTGTAGGGAACTGTAAAAATATTCATAATAAAAAAAACTTATTATTTAAAATAAATTGAAATATAAAATAGATATTAACCTGATTGTGTCATTTTAGAATTTAAATTTGAGACAATAGGTAACGGACCTGAAATTTAAAGCTGGTTTTAATCTATATATCTTATATTAAGTTTTATTTTAAACACTTGGAAAATTAGTATTTTTAGACTTACTTCCTTTTGTATATATCCTTAACGTTTGATTTTCTATCTTCACAAAACTTGATGAAGTAGTATTCGCTGAAAATTTATAAAGTAGTCGTTTTGTTTTGTTCAAAAAGTACTTACGAGCTTAAAATATTAATTTGTCGGTATAAAGCAAAGTAAAAAACCAATAAGATTGGAAGATAAGTTAAAATACTTATCAAAGTTAGGTGTGCACTTTAAAAAGTTTTTTTTAAATCTATATTGGTTAAATTGTTCAAATTTAAAATATTGCCTATTGCTTTTCAATATAAAATTAAAATATTTAGAGTTGAGACACATGCCTAATCTACCCATCAAATAAAATTATGCGGATCGCGACTTATGTTTTGATAATAAGAATTTCTACATAACATAAAAACTTAAAAAATAGTTAGATAAATAGTACAAGAATTCTTTTAACTTTTCTTAGCTATGATTCTAATTTCATGATTCTATTGTTATATGTTAGTAGTATATTTTTATTAAAGTATAAAAAATACGGTAGCCCGCGAGTGTCGATGCCTAATGGTTGCATGAAAGTTAAAATCCCGACATTTCAAATTGTAATACTTTTTAGTTATTTTAAATCATCTATTTTAATGAACTTTTTTTTTGATGTTTTCTTAACATCTTAGATTTAATAACTAGATAAACTTTTTTTTTTTTGGGAAGATATTATTGTTGTTCAAAGAAGTTTTTATACTTACTAAAATATGGCTTATAACATTATATTTATTTGTTTTTTTATTTTTCTATTATAAAGTTATTAATTAAATCTTTAATTACATATATACTGTGTATTTATTGTATATATATATATATATATA
This sequence comes from Thalia democratica, assembly GCF_965202585.1. NCBI lineage: Eukaryota > Metazoa > Chordata > Thaliacea > Salpida > Salpidae > Thalia > Thalia democratica. Next base: position 18,352,357 of record NC_139173.1, on the reverse strand, counting down.
CATTCATACACAAAAGTTTGTTAAAGTATTTTTTTTTGAGTTTGTAAAGTTTAGTCGATTAATGAAAACATTTTTGTAAGAAGGGGGGAACACAAAATTATAAATTTGTTGAACAAACACTTAGATCAGGGTTTCCCAATTTTTTTTCATAAGGCCCCCTTTAAAGAAATTTAAAAATCTATGGCCCTCTTTTACAAGATTTCTCAAAATACTAATGTTAAATACGCCTAGGATCTTTTTTTTTGCTCTTCATCATCAAATCGAGAGTATCAAGTGTAAGTTTAAATTATGACCCAATGCCACCTTAATTTCTGAATTTTTTTTGTAATATATAGTATAAATTTCAAAACTACCCTTATTTGCGCTTAAGGGCTTTTTTTTTGCTATTTAAGGTCAACTCGAGAATATCTAGTGTAAGTTTCAAAAAATGGCCCTATGGGCCCCTTATGGTCCCTTTACTACTTACGGGCCCCTTTTTTAACCCTTTTCAGCTTGTGGTCCCCTAATTTTCTGAAATGGTCCACTTTGGAAAAACCTGCTTTAGATGTTTATACATAGCAAAAGTAACGTAATAAGCAGTGTTGTATAATTATAGTTTATTGAACGACAAATAAAAAAGACGCTCAAAATATTTGGTCCTAGGACCTGGTGCACAAAAAACCTTTCGGTTATCGAGTCGTACACCACGGATACCTTTTAAGGTCTTGTCCAGGACTATAATGTTGCATGAGACATATTTCAACTGATTTATGATTTATGATTCCAATTTATTAAGAATAAAGTACAAATATAATTGCACTGTTGTAGTTAACTACTTAAAATTTACATACTACATTTCGTACAGTTAATTTTTATGTGAGCTAAACAAAATATACTTGTTGTAGAACTTTTGTTAAAAGATAAAGTAGTTGTTGATTTTGTTTTTGGAACTGTTTTTTCTGCTAACTTTCCTTTTGGTTTCAAGGTTGCTGAAATTTAAGTGAAGTATTTATTATGCTTTTACTTACTTAATAAACATTCAGTAAATTATATTAATTTGGTTGAAGTATAAAAAAGAGTAAATATTTTCAAATGCACAAAAAAAACTGTAAGTACTTGCAAAACTTACTTGTAGACTTTATTGTACTGGTTTTTGTAGTTGATGAACTGCTTTTAGCTAAAAGATGTACAAATAAGTTAGTTTTGAAGTTGTGTACAAATTTAATTAAGTGATAAGGTTAAGAAATTATAGCTAGTATTTTATAAAATATTACCTAAAGCATCAATAAAATGGCTTTGAGCATTTGTATTTTTCTTTTCCTCGTTTTTTGAATTGTCATTGGGAGCTATATTTTAAAGACAAAGTATAAAAGTTGTTGATAAAACATTATATTTGCATAAATTACGTCTATAGCTTTTATTTAATTTTGTAAATTATGAAACACAAAAAAAAAAACGAAATCAAACAAAACAAAAAGGTAAAGAATAAAAAAAAATTATAAATTATTAGAAACATGTTAAAGATAGTGTAATAGTCCCATTACTTAAGTTTTTTAATGAATATCTTAAATGCTTTTTTTCATAACCATACCTATAATTAGTTAGGCTTGCACCAAATAAACTTATAAAACTTCCAGCCTACCTTCTTTATTTTCATTTGCAGAACCTCCAATGTTTAAATTCACTTGCCTACCATCGGGTACAATCTCTTATATAAAATATTTAGTAAAGTTAAGTTATTCTTTATAGGCGTTTTGCGTTTTAAATAAACAAATATCACAAATACTTTTTAACGTACAGCCTGATTTTTACCATAACTATTTCTTAATTGCTATAAACCTTGAAACTTTTAGTGATGATGTACTTAAGTTTATAAAATGTGTGTATACATTATTTGTTAAACTGAGTTAATCTAAAAATTTATCAATATTCAGTGAAAGAATATTTACAAAGAATATCGAATAGTTTAATTTACTTATTTGCTATATTTTTTTCCAGTAAGTAAATACAAATAAACGAACTCATCGAAAACTATGGTGTTCATGAGTATTTACTTAAACTAATTTAAATATTGTTGAACATACTTTCAGTGTCTTTCTCATGAGCTTTATCTGCTGCTGCAGTATTTTCATTTTGTTTCTCTTTTATAGTAGTTGTTGACACAGTTATGCTAGCTTTGGTAGAAGTTGATTGGGTGCTACTTGTTGTCGACAATGATTCAGTTGATAAAACCTTATTGTCGTTTTTGATTGCTGTTGGTGGTTTTTTTGTTATACTTTCTTTATCAGTAGTTGTTGGTTTCTTTTTACTATTGTAGTTCTCCATAATATCTTTGTAGGTGTTCATATCAAACCAGTGATTCAAACTCATGCTTATGTTTTAATTATATAAGAGCTTAACTTGAAATGGCGTTTTAGATGAACGTAATTAGACTTGTCTATATTTTTTTTCCTAAAGTTTTATGATTGACGTCATATTAGTAAACGATATTAGTCTTACTCAGGTTTTGTATAAAAAATATAAATCTATTATTGTAAATAATTTATTGCCGTGTATACGATACCATAAAACACTGACTAAAAGATGGATACAAGGTTAGACATTGATGGAAAATGGAACGGTACGTTACTATTTTGATTTAGAGTATACAAAATCTGAAGACTAAAAGTTAATTATATAAAATTTTATTTGTTTTCAATAGTTTTAAAACAACTAAAGGATAATACTTTAAATATTAAAAGGTCTGAAAATATTAAACGACTTATCAACACATGTTAATATTAAAGAAAATTTAACTACAGTAAAATTAAGATGCCTCGTAAATTTTGTTTTAAGTAGAAACATCGTAAGTTATGAAAAACAATATCGAAATTTTATGATAGTTCAAAACGACACATCGCAGTATATTTAAACAACTGAAAAGAAACTAATAAACTAAAAAGTTGTGAAAAATTGTCTTTTTAACATTAGCTAACAAGTTAATTTAAATGTTCTTACTTTAATTACATGAGACTATAAATTATAATTCCATTCTTAATTAGAAACAAATGTAAACGAACATTGAAAAAATTAGATTTTGTACTTATTTTACTGAGAAATACTTTCAATTTTTGAAAATAGTAAACGAAAATTAGAGAAAGTTTAAAAATTTCAATTTACTTTTTTAGCTTTTAATGACTACTCGAATAAGTAACAAGTTCCTTTAGTTTATAATTAATTAAATGATCGAACTGGGTTTAGTTTAATATGAATTTATAATATGATAAAAAGTATTCTAATTTTATATTTTCACAGTTCAACCTGGTTATGAATGGACCCCAGAAGGTTAGTTTTAAATAGTATCACCAATTATTTTAGCGGTTTTTATTTATGTCTAAGAGCGTAACAAAATTCTAAAACTTTTTACTTGATTAGTATATTTTATAATTATTTTTAGTATACCGTCAATATAACTTAATAACTTTTAAAAAACACCTGTTAACTATTCTAAAGTTAGTTTAGAATTTTTTTTACTTTTGAAGTTTTTGTAGACTAACTTAAACGTTTGCTTATATAATAAAATATTGCTCTCTTTTTTAAACATGTAAACTTTTAAGATTGATTTTACTATTAAAGTTGAAATCCTAAATAATTATTTTATAAATTGATTTATTTACCTAAAATTTTTATGAAAAATAACCTTAAAAACTGCAATGTTTGTTTTGCTGACTAAAATTAAATTATAAAACCAATTTTAAAATTAATTGATGATTTGAAGCACTTTTGCCACACATTACTTTTTTTTTCTGAAGAAGTTTTAACGAAATGGGAAAATGAAGATGGGCCACCAACTGGTGTTCAGCCCCCAAATGGTGTAGTTCCTCCTATTCACGTTCAGAACGGTCCAGTAGTTCTTCCTACCCTGCACTTAAAGTTCATTCCAGGTTTTAAGCGTTTTGAGTATGAAAAAGGAAACACTTACACTTATTTTTTTTATATTATGTTTAAATACTGAAAAAAAGTATTTTATTTATTTTAAGTATTTATATATTGTTTTAAATATAAGATTAGACTTATAAAGGCTGAAAAGCTTCTCTTAGTTCCTCTTTCTAAAACTGAAGGGTAGAGTACACACTTTTTCACCTGCCAAATAAAAAAAAAAAACTAAAATACTATTATACTTTGATATTAAAAAGTTTCAAAAAATTGTAGTACATACAATGAAAAATCCATTTAAGAATATATAAGTTTAATATTCTATTTATTTTTAAAACGTTTTTTATTCTTGTGGTTTTTTTGTATCGATGTCGAGAAAAAATACCTTGTTCCTTTATAACTAACTTTTACTAGTAGAAATAACTTTTTTCGAATTAAAGCCAATTTTTATAAAATAAAAAAATGATAAAGATTTTGTAAGTAAAGCATATCAAGTTTACTTTATTTTTATCTACATATTTTTACAACTATGGTTTTAGTTTTTTCTGTTATCACTTTTTTGGAAGTGTGTTGCATAAAAACTCGTTAAAAAACATTCATTTTAATTAATCTTGTTAAAAAAGTACAAGTTTTTTTTTACCGTTTTATATAGTAAAAATTAGTGGTCAAAACTAATATTTTTATGTATTTAAGGTTGCTTAAAAAATTTACTTTATAATTTTAATATTAAATTAACTATTTTATTGATATGTTTAACAGAGTTTTCTCTCGTGGAGTTTTGTAAGTTTTGCTGGTTGCTAATTTTTATGAGGTATTTTAAGTTAATTTCTAAAATGAAGTTTTTTTCAGATTTACTAACTATTGGACTTTACTTCATAATTATAGCGCAGGGACTTATCATCGGAATACTTATTAAACAGTACTATAGCTCAAAAAAACTTAAAGCCAAAAATTTCGAAGAACAAGAGGTAAATCATCATAGAAAGTTTAAAAAAAAGAGCAAATTGTACTATAATTTTAACAAATGAAAATTTTTAGTTACATTTAAGAGTAAGAACAAAACAAATAACACTTTTCTTTTGTTTAAAACTTTTGCTACATTTTTTCCAAAAATAAACCTTTTAAAAAGTGTAAATTAAATCTTTTTTATAAATGTATTTAAAACTTACGTTTTATTAAACTCCCTTAAAATTACTTAAATCCTATTTTTATATAATCTTGTGTAGCTTGTTAACCGAATAGTCTTTTACACAAAGATCCTTTGATCATTTTTTAGTGTCGATTTTTTGTTGTGTTTCATAAACTTATAATTTTTCATAACTTCGTATAAATAGAGCTTAGCTTTTCTTTAATAGCTCTACGAGCCTAAAAAGTTTGATATCTGAAGATGATATCCAGTTATTTTAAAACAATGAATTTAAAGTGTGCCTCAAAAAATCTTTATATTTAGTTTTCGATAGGCATATGTTATACTATCTCGAAAATAATAACTTTGTACATAAAATAATTTCATGTTTAAACCTACTTAGTTTTTGTGATTTATCACTTAAACTTTTTGTGTAAATGCAATTTTTTCAAAGTCATAACACTTTTTCTTGATTTGAACTCTTTGACCCTTTAACACAGTTTCCTGAAAAAAGTCATTACAGTTTTTTCAAAAATGAGTATTCGCGTGATCATTGCAACCCTAATCCAACTTTTTTGGAAACCAAACACAACTTGTGAGTTTAAATTAAGTAAAATTGTACTTAAGTGAGTAACTAAAAACTTTTGAAAACTAAATAATTTTATTTTCATTTAAAAGTAAGTGTTAATTTTCATAAATTTTACTTTTTAATACACTGATAGAATTTGGTTTTAAAGTCTTTGTAAAAAACAACTCTGAGTTTAGTTTTGATTACTTTTATTATCTATTTTAAACTCGACAAAATGTTTTTTTAACATGCTTACAAAAAATATTGTCATAAAACAAAATTTAAAATTTATACTCTGCCAGAAACTTTAACGATATCTTAAATTATTTATACGTGAATATAACTTAATTCATTAGTTGTATATATATTGTTTAAAAAGTATTTTTATATAAAAATATTTTTATTTTAGTACCAAGTCTTTAAATTTCTCAGTAAATGTTAAATCACTATTTATTGAAAACGTATATTTTAAAAAAATTAACATCACTTTATTTTAAGGTCTAAGACTGTTACAAAAGAATGTCAAGAAAATATAGCTAAGAAAGGTTAGTTAAATAAAAAAGATGTTAAATTTCAAAACTTTATTTTATCAATTAATTCTCATAAATTATTTTTATACCTTAAAATCTAATATATAATGTGTTAACAGTACACTAAAGATTAATAAAAAACTTACATAAGTATGCTAAAAATCATTTGTTATCATAACATCGTTTTGAGAACCCTATGAGTACTTGATGTAAATAATAAATTCTTTATCAAAAAATTAATTTGCTTGATATGACACAATTGATTGATACAATTAATATTTTGCTTAAATTTCAAGTTTTTTTTTTAGAAAATGATCAATCTATATTTTAAAACGATCTATTATATACAACATCGTCTGAAAATTTTTACTCCTGGTGATTTTACTTCAGCTAACTATGTATTTAAGATCTCCAAAAAAAGTCATATATAGGTCTTAAATAACCAAAAAAGAATTAAATATTACAAAACAAACAAGCATTCAAATTAAATAATCAATAAGTTCAAAATAACACTAAAATAACAACAACATAACTTTTTTATACATTTAAATTTATTTTAGTGTTACATGTAAATTTATGAAAGCCATGTTTTTATAAAAACTCAAGTCTTGCTTACTTAGCATATTTACAACAAACAAAACAGACATTGGAACAAACACCAATGAAACAGTAAATATGGTTAGAAGTCTTCCATTTGAAGTTGTTGATACAAGAGAACCTGAATCATTGCAAGTTAATGATCTTTCCTGGCTCAACAATCTAACAACCAGAAAAAGCTACACTGCACCAACAAACGCAAACTGTCTGGATACTGAAATCAAAAGTTCGACTGAAAAAGAGCAACAATAAATAAAAAGTGTAACAATTTAAAGAAAAAGTTAAATTAGAGAAAGCAAGAAAAACATAAGATAACTAATAAACAACAAACAAATACTTTTTATAAAACTCGTTCTTAATCAAAACTATTTTAAAACAATTGAAAAAAGGTTTTCTTCATTTCTATTATTCAAAATAGTTAGTGTTTGCTATACGCTTAAATTTTTATAATATTTACATTAGTTTTATAAATCAATTTTTGTACTAATAGCATACTATACTCTTTTATAAACTTTTAAGTCAGTTTAATATTGTGTGGACATCAACACCTCATATTTTTGTTAACATTTTAATAACAATTAAAAATACATTTATATAACTAACAGGAATTGTATGATTATCTTAGTTTTAGTTTTAATGCTTGTTTTATATAAAAAAATTGATACATGCTAGTATACCTAAGAGATCTCGACATATGTAAAAACACTCAAAACTTTTCTTATTGATTTAAGATGTATTTAAATTAATATTTTCATTTGCTTACATTTATAAGAAATAAGTAGTTATAAATCGTACAAAAAATAGTTCAAATCCACAACTGTTATAGATGTAACGACTTTATATAGACTTTGTTTTCAAAGAAAATATTTTTAACGAAAAAGTACAAAGAGGAGTTTATAATCTGCAAACAGTAAATTTTTTTAAAAAACTATAACTAAAAAGGTACAAAGTTTTATATTGAACCTGAACCGCAAAGTAATAAGTTTTAATCTGTTAACATTATTTTTTTAAAAAAAGTAACAAAATAAAAAACGAACATAAAACGAACTTAAAGAAGTTTAACCTTTTTTATTTTTACATAATGAAAAAAAGTTTAAGCTAGTGAAAAAGTTATAGAGTGAAAACTTAAAAAAAATTACCTATGACAAATAATTTACTAAATGGTACTTTAGGACTCTTCAAAAGTTTGATAAAAATAAAGTTTTAAAAACGTAAAACACACAAAAAAAATCCAAGTACTTTACAATTCCTTTACTTTAGCTCTTTTTTAATTTTCCTCTTTAATGGTTTATAGAAACTTGGATCCTCAGCATAGGGACAAATGGACTGATTGAGACACTGTGAACATTTTGGTCTAAGAGGCAAGCATATTTGTTGTCCAAATCCAACTAAAAGCTTATTAACTTCCTTCCAGTATTCCCTAAAATTATTATTTTATCAAGTATTTAAACAGCATATTTTTTCAAAACTTATTGTTCTAAAATAATAAAATACATTTTGATATATGTAAAATAACTTACGCTAGATTAATTGAGTACGGTTTTATTTATCAAATTGTGCACTGCACATAGTGTGCATGATTTTTTTACTGGGCAAAGAAAGTTTTGTTAGAAATTTGAATATATTTTGAGATTGGCTTTTACTGTATGTAATACAAGTTTAAACTTTACTTTTAGTTAGCTTCAGATGATTTGTAACTTAGTCTAATTAAATATTAAGTTACAAACAAACGATAGTATTGAATACAATATACATGCTCGGTGTGAATTGAATGAAGTAAATATTTTCTTTGAATGTGCACAGTTTTTATTCTGTGAGCCACTGGTTATTCACTTTTATTCACGCTTTAATTTATTTTCAAAATTGATTATTTTATAATCTTTAACTAAACAAGTAAAACAACTAATTTCTACCTTCTTCTTATAATGAAGTTTGGGTAAATACTTCTACTTAGTCATTTTGTAAATAATTTATACCAAAGGCACATTGCTTAAAGTATCATCTACTTTAAATAAGTTCACCTATTATTTTTACAATTATAAAAAGTACTATATTTTACATTATAAAAAATTAATATGTCTAAATAACCTTGATTTATACTTTATTAATATATATTGCTACAACTACTGACATTAGATGGTTTTCTATCACTTAAAATGAATTGACAACTATAACAAGCTCTGATACTCCAGTGAAAACTTAAAAAAAACATTAATATAACATCATACAGTTTGATTGTATAAATCTATTTCAGAGTGTCTAATTTCTACCGTAAATTATATTTTAGAATATTAAAAATGATGCACTTCTATTTAGCAACTAATAATATGATACATTTCTTCGATGATATTATATATACGTATATCATTATAAATTGAATGAAATTACCTTGGTAACCAATCCTCAAGCTCCTTTCTTGTCTTTTCAGGTATATTCGTTTGATTTTTCACCCATCTAAGTCGGTTTGATATTCTATGGACATGCACATCAACACCTAGTATTTTCATATAAAGTTTAATTACAATTTAAAAAGTTACACTTCTATAGCTCTACACAAGTCATTAAATTAACTTAAATTTTGTCGATTAAATTATATTATTAATTTTATTTATTATGAGTAGGAATTTATACCGTAAAGCAAATTACAAAGTAGGTAACATTTATACAACTTGTACAGCCATACAAAAATCTCTGTCAACAACACAGGATTGCAATTTTTGTTGACTTTTTCATGGGCAATTATAAATCATCTTAGAAAACATTGTTCACTTAATTTACATGCTTTCATTTACTTTTAAATAAACTATAATTTAACAACTAACAGTATCTGTAATAACAAATTAAAAGTAGATTACAATATTGAATACGTTCATAAACTTCTTTTATTTTAAGGTTAATTTGTATTTATTGCCACAATTAATAAATGTTACTTGAGTTTTATTTTATTAAATTTGATGCAATCAGTGTAAATTTTAAGGATTTGTTTAGAATTTACTTATTGTTTAGAAAAAAAATATTTTTAATAAAATGCTCTAATGTTTGATGTCAAGTTGCTAAAAAACGCTGAATAGCCAAGAAATATCATCAACTAGCATAAGAACTCATTTAAAATGCAAAGAAAACTTCTAAAAAATCAAAGGTGTCAAAACCAAAACAAAATTAACCATATTTCTTATTGTTATTACTGTTATTATTATTTTTATTATTATTGTGTTGTTTTAATATTTTGTGTAGACTAGAATATATCAATTATAAATAAAACATGTGTAATAGAAACTTAGGTATAAAAAACGTGTAAAAAAATTAAACTGTAAAGAAATGACATTTTAGTTAATTACTATGCATTACTTTTGTACAAAACGGAAAACATTTGCATTTAGTTTTTACCAAATAGATATTATATAACTATCATACTAATTCAAAGTACTTTTTACACTATTTTTTAAGAAAATAATTTGCTGTTGTAAGAAGAAAGTTGTTATAGAATTGAGAAAAAAAACCTGGTATAATGCTAACCTGTCTTTTTCACATTTTTAAGCTAAATCAGTAAAGTCTTTTAACTGTCTTAAAATTTTATACATGAGCTTGAAACTAAACTTATTAAACAAATTTAATTTAAAACATATGTTTGCTCAGCGGGCCACATTTACATGCTCACGGGCCGCAAAATTTTCTTTTGCGGGCCGCATTCCATTCAAAAAAATAACTTGCTCGCGGGCCGCAGATTTACCCTTCACGGGCCGCATTTGGCCTGCGGGCCGCAGTTTGCTGACCCCTGAACTAGATCATGGTTTTGCCATAAGCTACAACGAGGCCATAGGTTAAGGGTCGTCAGTAATTAAAGGACCATGAGGCCTATTATGGAATTAATCATGAAGAGCAAAAAAAAGGTCTTAAGCGTATTTATGGATAGTTTTGAAACTTATACTAGATATTATTGAAAAATTTAATAAATTTAAGGAGAAATAAACTGTAAAAGGTGGTGCCACAACCCTATAATTTGAAACTTACTTTAGATATTCTGGAATTAATGATGAAGAGCAAAAAACAAAAAGGCCTTAAGGCGTATTTGAGGGTAGTTTTTTGAGAAACCTTGTCTGAGGGGTGTATAGTATTTTATAATTCCTTAAAGGGAGCCTTATGAAAAATAAAGTTTGGGAAACCCTGAATTAAATCAAAAAGTTACAAATAGTTTAAAAGTAAAGCTGTGATATTTTATAAAAACTAAAACTGTCTTGTAACTTTGTTTATTAAACTTTTATATAAAAAAGTTTTAATGTACTTCAAATAAGCTATTTTTTATTGGAAACTATTTTTCTTAGCTGCTAAGTCATCTTTGAAGCTTACAAAAATTAAACTGCCATTAAAGACATGAGAGTTCAATAGTTTCCCAGTAAAATATACAAACTTTAAAACGAAACTTATTAACATATTTTTTAAAGAACAGTTTAATGAAAATTTGAAATATAAAAAAGTTAGGAATTGTAAAATTTACAATTTCAAATATTAATCAAATCGTCAATTTAGGATTATAAAAGAATTTTATGCAAGACTAATTGTACCTTGAATTTTTATTCGAACCTATATATTGTGTAAAAACTTAATCTTAGCGGAGTCCATAGATCTTTGATATAAAAGAAAATGCATGATTTAATTAAATAAAACAAGTTTTAAAAAATAATAAAAACTTAATTTATTACTTAAACAAAATGTTCTTAACTTAATATAATCTGTCTGACAAATATTGCAATTAGTTTAAAAAAATAATATTCGGTTTTTTAAACTATCAACTAATTAGAATTAGTCTAAAGAGACGACTATTTTTTTTTGTAGATTCAAAGAGATTTAAATTCATATTTATTATCAAATAATAAGACTGATATAATATTGGTTTAGTTAAACGTACTTAAAGCTTTTTCATGTTAGCTTCCCATATTATATCCTTAATACTTACTAGTGTTGTCCTTAGTATTGTTTATAGTTGCCAATTGTAAATTAGTTTTAAAAGAAGAGCTGGTATAATTAAAGTTTTTTTAAATCTAATAGTTATAAAGTTTATACATTTTCGCACTTAATCTAAGGGCATAGGAGGGTCCAACAACACGGATATAGTTATGAACTGCAAAAATTTTAAACAATCAGTCAATTTTGAACGGAGCTTAACTTCAATTACTAGATAGCTTATACTCTTGTTTGGTATCTTTTTTAAGCAATATGTCTACTTTGTTATCTATACAGAGTATAAGGTTTTGACTCTTTCTCTCCATTTGAAAAAAAAAAACTAAATATTATTGTAATACAAAATTTATAGTAGTCTGGTTAGTTAGTTAAAAAGTTTCTAATTGATATAGCTTCAGAAGTTGATGTTAACAGCAACATTAGCCTTTTCGCAGATGGCAAAAAATTGTTTTACCAATCGAACTCAACTTTACAATATTCCTTAGATATAATTTACGATTAGCTTAAATAAATCAAACTAAACTATAACCCTAGTAAATGTCAAGTTCTAAATATTAAAATATACACTACTATCTCTACTTTTGTTTTTTAAATAAACAATATTAACTTATCTTCAACTGAAGTGTTTAATGACCTTTGAATTTTTATTGCTAAAAATTTTAAATGGATCAGCATATTAATTACATTTACCGAATTGCATCTACTAAATCTTTTCAAGATTTAAAAAGCTTTCAGTCTCCGGATATAAACAGCCTTAATAATTTTTTTCTTATTTTAACTCGTCCTAAGTTAAAATATAAAACACCAATCTGTCCTACAATATTAAAAAAAAATATATTAACCATATAGAATCTCTTCAAAGAAAATATACTATATTAGCCTTCAACCGCTGCAATATTTCAATAATGAGGCTTGGCAGAGTTCTTTTCTTTATATCAGTCAGTTGAAATATGGAACAAACTTAAAGATAAATCAAAAATTTAAAGAATTTCGTTTAAAGTTAAAAAAGTTTTATTTGAATTAAATTTTTGTTAGTAAAACTAATAAGTAATATTTATCAAGTGTTGATTTAATTTAAGATTTAGCTTAGTTTATAATTTAGCAGCACCTTTATTCTATAATTGATGAGACCTTTTCAATTTTATAAAATTTAAGTTTTCAGTGTTTTTTTTATGTTACAGATTTGGTACTAGTTTTAAACTTAAATTGGCCTGCATGCAAAATTGATGTTCTGTGCAAAAAAGTCATTGTGCAAAATTGCTGTTGTGCAACAATGCTGCCATAAAAAATTTTAATAGTGAAAAAGTGTCTCCTTGTGAAAAATGACCACGCGTGCAAAAGTGACGATTGTGCAAAAGTGTTCCCTCGTGCAAAAGTGTTCCCTCGTGCAAAAGTGACCCTCAGTGCAAAAGAGTTGCTGTGCAAAAGTGACCCTCCGTGCAAAAACGACGCCCTGCAAAAGTGTCACCTTGTGCTAAAGTGACACTCGTGCAAAAGTGTCCCCTTGTGCAAAAGTGACGCTTGTGCAAAAGTGACACCCACCCGAACAGAGACATTGTACAAAGATCTAAGTGCCACTAAATTTAAATTTTACTAATGCTAAAATAAAATATATAGTTTAAGGCAACAAATAATAATGCTTATAAAGGGACAGTTATTTATAAACAAAGACTTAAAACTATACAACTTTGCTTTATAAATCATTTTGTATAATAACATTTGTCTAACCTATGCCAACAACCTGGTTCCAACCGCTAGACATTGCTAGATAAGCCATCTTAGGACCTACTCCAGGTAATTTAATCAAATCTTCAACATTGTTTGGTATATCACTGTCATACTTATCAACCAATATCTTGGCACAATCTTTGAGATAAGTGGCTTTTCGCTGTATTAAATACATGTTTTTTATTAAATTTGTGTAGATGTTTATCAAATTTTTGATTTGAAAAAATGGTTTCTTATATTGATAATAATTAGTGATGTACCGGACTCACTATCCAGGTATCTATCCAGGACTCACTAGCCGGATATTGCCATTTTTGTCTGATACCTGGTTCAGGCCAAATCTTGATATGAAAAAAATGTCCGGATCCAGTTCCGGCTGGATCCTAATTTGAAAAAAAAGTCCGAATCCGGGTCTGGCTGGATCCTAATTTGAAAAAAAAAAGTCCGTATTTGGGTCCGGCCGGACCCTAAATTGTGGGTCCGGTACATCACTAATAATAATTTATACGTTTTATTTTTTTATATTATTAAGTTTAAAATCTGAAATTCACTTTATTAGACTAAGTTAATATACTATATTAATCTAATTAAACTCAATTTTTGGTTAAAACCTTAAAGTAAAGGAAGACTTAATAAAACAGAAGGCTACATGACATCAAACTACCAAAAGTCAAATAAATTCTGATTAAAATTTTAAGAGACCATGGCTAAAAAACTTACTTGAAATAGAAAAACTATATCAGAAAGCCTACTTAATAAAGTATTGAATAGAGTTATGATGGAAATTATAGAGTTTATAAGAAAAAAATCACCATTAGTAAAAAAAATTATATTGATCGCCCAAGATAGACAAAAATTTTAAGAATTTAAACATTTAATTTTTAAATTTATCCATAAAGTCTTATTTAAAATATACAAACTTATAGCACCAGTAGCATCCTTTTAAATATACAGTTAATATTAATAAAAAATAGATTGGTAAGCTCTAGTAATATTTAAAATACAATAATTGTGTTAGTTTACTTTTTCTTAACACAACTCACTATAAAAGTTTAAATCATGAAAAATAAATGCTTGGCCTTACTTATTAAATCAAATAACTTTATACATAACTATTTGACAGACATAATTTTTTTGAAAGTTTATAAAAGTTACACTTGACATTTTATTTCTCAAAATATAAACTTTAATTTGTTATAAATTTACTAGATATATCAATAAAAAATGATTGGTTGATTTTATCAAACAACTTGCCTTTACATTTTTTTAATTGATATAACTGGTAAAGATAGAAAATTTGAATACCATAGAAAGTTTACAATTTTATTTAGTCTTATTCTTAACACTACATGGTTGTCATTCTTAAAGCAAAAAAAAAAGCAGTCTTATTGACCAAAAACTACTCTGAGTCAGTTAGAGTTTTTTTAATGAAAAACTTATTGTATAAATAGTTCAAAAAATGGATAATTTTGCTGTTGATTAAGCTTAAATACTTCAAAATAAACTTTTTTCATAAGATTTTATAATTTAAAAAATCACAGTTTATAGAAAAAAATGTTTTAAAATTGTTTAAACTAGCCTGATATTTGCTGTTAAAAATATAAAGCTGCCTGAATTTGGAAAAAAAACTGCAACCAGGCCTGACTTAACATAAGTTTTTAAAAGACCTTAAAAGTTTTAAACTAGCCTGAGTTATGCTGGTTAAAAGGTAAGATTAACATTAATCAACAGTTTAACACAATTAAAAACAAATTTTCAAAACACAATAAGTTATAATCTAGCAAATTTATTCATTATTGTATCTTAAAAAAAATGAAGTCTCTGAAAAAGAATAAGAAGGAGATCAAACTTTTATTTTAACCTTAAAGAATCCTACAGGATATATAAGATCTTGTATTTTTGTAACATTCATGTTCGCAATTTTTTCTGGTGTAAGTCCATGAACTATAAGCTTTTGTACAGCTGCATGTGTGACCTGATCCTTTGTCATAGCTGATAGCATCAATGACGTTAATACATGATAACGCTTTTCCTGTTTTGTAAGATAAAGTCATAATAAAGTAACACATTTAAAAATAATTTAAACTTATTCTTCATAGATATTTTTCTGTTTAATGGTTTGGTAGTTACCTAGGACGATGTTGCACCAACATCAAGCTGAATTTATATAATATTTGATGTCTTTTTTAACAATAGTTTTAGGCTAAAAATCATTGCTTTAAGCCTAATATTTTTAATCTTAAAAGATACTTGGTTTTAAACAAGCTATATGAATAAATGGTAAAAAATAATTTAATTATTTTAAATATTTGATTGTATTTTAAAATATTGTAATCAATATAAATTGTTATATTACTATAATTGCTTTACATTGTAAAATTAAAGCGATTAAATATTTGAATTTATAAGTCTATGAGAAATAAGTTTATTTTTATTTATAGAAGATAAATTTTTAGTCAAAAGTTATGGATGAAAAAGGCATTAAATATAATATAATTTCTGCTTAATATACTTATTTATTGTAAACTAATAAAACTTAAATATTTTATCTCTTTTATATGACAATACAAAGCGATTATATCAATACATTGATTTATGTTGATTATGATATGGTGAAATAAAGTCAATTAAATATTTAAGTTTATCATAATTAAATTTAATTCTTACTATGTATTTATAACGCTTGTTTAAAAAAAGTATCTTTTTAGATTTAAATTAACACAAATTAGGCTTAAAACATTGATTTTTAACATATAATTGTGGTTAAAAAAGACATCAAATATAACATATTTTCAGTTTGATATTGGTGCAACATCATCCTAATTAATTACCCAAGTATCTTTTAAGATTAAACATTTTAGGCTCAAAACATAGATTTTTAGCCTAAAGTTATCCTTGTAAAAAACATAAAATATAATATAACTTCAGCTTGACATTGGTGTGACATTATCCTAGGTAATTACCAAAGGTTTTTTATAGGTTAATATTTTTTGTGAGTAAGCTAATATTTTGTACAATTGTCTATGATTGAATCTTTTAAATCTATATAAGGTACTTATTTTAAAAACAAGTACAAGTATTTCAATTACAAAATTTTTGATCATAAGTAAAAAAATATTATACTTGTTTATTACATCCTAAACATTTAGCTTATGGTATTTTATTAGTAAAATAATCAAAACATATTAAGCATGTTTGCAAAAAAACTTGAGAAAGTTTTTATAAAAGTAAAAGTTTTAAAAAAAGTATTTAAGATCCCAAAATTCAGTATTTTTAAATATTTATCTTTATTATCAAGAAAAAAAATGGAGTTTACTTTTTCTGTGAGTTCTTGATTTGTTCGCTCACAGCCCATTGTGTCAACAGGAGCATCTTTTTTAGCTCTCATAGTACGAATGTTATCAAGCTGTTTTCTCCAATACAAAGGCTCCCATTTGGTTCCTGGCTCAGTTTTTATTTCAACTTTAATCTCTTTCTTTACAGACTTATTCAAAACATCATTTGCAAGTTTTTCTGCTTTAACTTTCTTACTTAAGGCTGTAAGTGCTAACTTTGAAACTTTGTTAGAGTTCATTGTATTTGTTATGTCTGGTTCTACTTTTATTAACTTGGAGTCTATACTTTTTGTGGTCGAGCGAGTTCTTCTTGACATGTTAATTGTAAAACTCTGCAGACAGGCTTTCAAAATTGCTGCAACTAACTAATAGTATTTTTCAAATATTTTACTTACACAATTGAAAGTATTTTTTTAAGTATCTCCAACTTTAGATTGATATTCAAACAATTTATAGTCTGAAAAAGTTTTAATCTAAAATCTGTATTGTATTGATTATTGAACGACAAAAAATACGCTAAAATATAGTTTGGTCAAAGGACCTGTTGTACAAAAAAAAACCTTTTGATTATCGAGTCGTACACCAGAACAGTTTAATGTCATACCCAGGACAGAATCTTAAACTTAACGTGTAATTGTAAAAACGTAACATTTTTAAAACTAAAAGAAATAAAACTTATGAATTATTTAAATCGCGTAGATTTATTTTCCACTAGTTTTTATTTTAAACCAAGAGATAATTTATGAATTTAATCTAGGGTAGAACACAATTTTGTTCTTAAAGTAGGTCGAGTTTTCGAAAGTACTATTTTAACTGATTAAATTTAACAAGTTTAAATTTGTAACTTGCTTTATGAAATCTTAACATCAACTCTGATTGTTTTAATTATTTTAGTATATGTTAGAATCCGTAAAAATTGCCTCGGGCATTTACAATTGTGGCTAAAACTAAAAAGTTTTAGGCAGAAATAAATTCAAAATGCGATTTTTTTTTATTTCTCTTAGAGAAATTGTTTTTAAAGTAAAATAAACCGAAATGATCATGACAAAACTTAATGAACCTGTTTTGTATAAATTTTACGCTAAGTAAGTTACACAAAAGTTTTTCAAAGATATTTTAGAAGCTAGAAGTATACTTAAACTTAGCATTAATCATACATAGGGGCAACCTAAGATTATAAGTCAAATATGTACCTAACATTTTTTTAAGAAAAAGCTACTCAAAAGTTATACTTTACAAAAGTTAATTGTAAAAAAATAATAAAACATATAAAAAATTCAAAATAAAGTTTAAGTTTTATGGAATACTGATAACTGAAAAGTTTTTTGGCTACTTATAAACAAATTTTCTGTATGTCTACAATCTATAATGTACACTTTAATAGTTTATATATGATTAAGTTTAAAGTTAATGTATTTTTTTACTGTCTTTATAATTTAAAAGTATACTAACTTGCGCTGTAAAGCTAGAGCTTTTAGATTAGTTTTCAGATTATTATTTTAGTTTAATAATTTTGGAAAAAATTAAATTGTTAAAAGAAAATATACTTCAAATTATAAGAACTTAGTTAACAGTTTAATAATAAAATTAATTTAACTGTTAACTAAGTTGTTATAACTTAATTTTCTTTTAATAATTTAATTTTTAATAATAACAAAATTTATTTAAGTTTAAAACTAAATTATATCATTGTTTAACGATCGTGATTATTTGACAATCGGAATACAGTTACTAAAGTAAGCGTTTAAAGTTTTATATAATATTAAGTACTATAAACGAAATTAAATTAGCTTTTATCTCAAAAAGTTTGCTTACATTGTGGAATACCTAAAAACTAAATTTCTAACTTGGCTATTTATTTAATCTAAATAATATATAGAAAATCTACGCACACTAAGATTACTCTTAAAGTAAAGCCCAGTTTAGCGAAAAAACATCTTTTAACCGATTCACTAAACTAAGACTTCTTAAGACTTCTTAAGACCACTTAAATGAGATGTATACTAAAAATAGAATATGGTAGGTGTATTCAATTGGTTTTGAAATGATCCATATCTAATTTCCAGTTACAAAAAAAGTAACAGTATACGAATTCAAAATTTATCACGTATGATATGTAATAAAGAAAAACACTGTTTACGTTTAAAAGCATCTGTTTAATTTGTTATTATAAACAGTGAAAACCATTTAGTTTATTAATTACTATTAAAATTTATTTAACTTATTTATTTAACTCAGTGTACGAATATTTTGATATTTTTTTAAAGATTCCTCAGTAACAAAATTTTAATTACAAATTATGCCTAACATATTTTACACAAGTAAAAAGGTAGAGACTTTATTTCTCTAACACAGGTCTTTCTAAATTAAAACTAGTAATTGCCCTTACGCAGAAGTTCAAAAATAATTGCCTTCTATAATAATTATCAACTATTCTTCTTCAGGGGACGATATTGCCCACTTTGAAAAATGCTGATCTAAAAAGTAATATTCTTAACAGTTTGGTATTAGGTTTGCTTCTGAACTTTAAACTCAATTTTATTTAACAAATAAAATTACAAGGGAATCATATAAAATAAAAGTTACGATATCGATTCTGTTTTTCTATAATAAGCTGCCTTCTTTATCTAAACATAATTAACACCGGCTGTCAAGAAAAACTTTTTTTGCAACTTACCTTTAATTAAATAAATAAGTAAAACTTGAGTAAAACCACATTTTTTTAAATTTACAAACATAATGTTAGCTTAATTTTCTGTAAGCAACAATGCTAAATCAACTTTTTATTTTATTCGAACTTTTTTATCAAACAAATAATTTTTTTATGCTACAAAAACATAAAAGCTGCAAAATAATTCATCTTAAAAATCGGTTTGTTACTTATTAAAAGCTACTGACCTCTGCCTTAAAATATTCATAGAATTAGCTTAAAAAAGTGGTTTAAAATTAGTAAGCCATCATTTCAAAAATTTTTTTCTTTTCTAACCTGTTTTTTAACTTAAATTGATTCTAAATTTTTTAATTAATAAAGAATCTAGTATTTAAAGGTTAATTTACAGTTAGTAACATTGTAATATTACATATAAAAGTAAACATAAAGATACAGTATAGAAGTTAGATTAAAATGATCAATTTAAAATCAAAGAATAAAACAAACGCAAGTTGGATATTAAATAAATCCATATACTTATATTAAATACTTAAAATTAAATGAGCTACGACCTATAAAACTCTTAACAAAATTTTAAATTATGTTATTTAGGTTCGCTATGTAATACTAAACTTTTTCTTTACCGCCTAGTTATGATTGTAGATATACATACAATATAAATCATAGTACAATTCGTTACCACTATGATATGCAAACTTTTGTAAGAAGATATGTAGAATCTAGAATTTAGCCATTTTTTGAAAAAAGTAAACCAACACTTTTTTGTTTCTTAGAAATTTATATAAGTAGAAAAATTATCACTTGCTACTACTTAAGATACTACTATAAGATTTTTAATTTCTTTAATACAACTATAATGGTTTTAATCGTAAAATTATTCAAGCTGTTACCGCATAAAAACAGAAAAAAAAAACAGAAATCAAATTATTATAAAGTAGAGTTTTAAAAAAATCTATAAGAAATAGTAACTTGATTGTATAAAATAGTTTTTCTTTAAAATATTAGTTACAATCATAGCTTTCAAAAAAGAAGTTTATTTCTTCATTCAGTTTAAAATAATGTTATTTAAGATATTAAAGAACATGTTTGAAACTGTACATTGTACACATACAGTAAAGTTTTATTATTATTATTTGTTTTAACAGATTCTTAGTTTTAATGAAATAAATTTCTTTTAATGTATTTATGTAAGCTTAACTTAATAAACTACATTTTTGCTCTAAATAGTACAAAGTAAAACAAAACAAGCAGAATGGTTAGAAATCGTATTTAAGCAAAATTTTGTAACTAACATCAAAACTTTAAGAAAATTAAAACCTTAATATTAAAAAGTTTTTGAAAAGTATATAAACATAAATTTATTAAAAGTAAAAATAAAAAAGTATTTCTAAACCGATTTATCTAAATAAATGCTTTCTAGCAGTAAAATTTATATCTTACTTGCAATGATAACTGTTTAACAAGCTCTTTTACTTTTCCGCAGAATAATTTCAAATAACTAAACAAAAAAACATAAATCAACGAAAACTTATTAATAATTATACAAGTAGCAGATAGATTTCATTAAAAAAAAACTATAGTAAGTGTATACCATAAGGCATTATTAATTTGAAAAAATCATAATTAAAATAAAGTTAAAAGCAGACTGGGGAGTTTTCCATTTTTAACAATTTGTTTACTTTGTTTATAAATACTCGTGCTGGTGAGCATTATGAAGAATTGAAGGCAACGTGCGAAAAATTTTAAAAGCAAATGTTACAGAAGAAGAACTTAAACTAAAACTTTTTTTAAGTTTAGTATTAGCTTAATTTTGTACAAATCATATTAGTTTTATTATGACTGTTTTTTTTATTGCCTATGCAAGTTTAAATAAAGCTTTAGTTCAATTTTCGATTGAAGTAGCTGGAATTTAACTTAATTTAATTTTCTTTTAAATTTATTATACTTTTAGTTTTACATAATTAATGTGCAAAAATGACACATGTGGAAAACAGTTACCTGTGAAAAATGAACAACCAGTGCTAAGGTGACGCTTTGTTGTTAACTGTTCGGGTGAAATTTAACTTTGATGAGAATCGGTTTGGATAGGAATTGATTTGAATTGGAATTGATCGGGTGAGAATTTATCACGTGTTTGAACTGAGCATGTCCAAATGTATGTATACCATGAGTTATTGCATTTTATAAGGATTAAAAGATTTTTTATGTTGAAACAATTTGTGAGCTTAGTTTGTTAACTTTTCTTTTTACAATTATTTTAGATATAAAATTTCAGACAAGATTTATATATAATTCTCAAATCGGTGCAGGATACAGTCAATTGTTTTTAGTTGTGATCTCACCCTTGTGGAAAATGCTTGTTGTGCAACCGAGGGGGAGTAGGCGGAATGGTGAAAAAAACTAACTTAATACTTTAAAAGAATCAAAAAACGGTAAAACAATTAAATTAAAAATGAATTTGAATTGCAAAAATTTTGGGATTTATGCGGCAAAGTGCAATGTCTGTGATGAGCACTATATGGGACAGACAGTTACGTCTTTTTCTTAAAGATTGTGCTCTCACAGACATAACTGGAAGAACATGACTACCAGCGAGACAAATGATCGAGCTTTACTCAAACTTCATTATGCCAACAAGCATCTAACATCGAGCAAAACCTTTAAAGAAGCATATTCAATCACTTTTACAGACTCAACAAGCAACCATACAAACTTAGATTATTTAGAGAGTAAATGGGTTAAATTATTACAAGCAAGTATAAGCATAAATAAAACAACATTACTTTTTTATAGATAATATAAAACTTATAAAACCAATAGTTTTACAACAACCGATTTTTAATAGGATAGCTTTACTAATAATAATTTTTGTTTCAAAATAGTTTTTAACCGTTTGTTTATTTGATAAAATGTTTACTTTAAAGTCAAAATATTAGGAAAAATAGTTTGCTGTTAAAATATTTAATTTAATTCTTTATTCAATTTTTGTATTATTGTTTTACTTGGATTTTGTTTCAAAATAGTTATTTTTATTCACCGATAATATTATTTCTTTAAGATAAGAAGTTTGTAAGTTACAGTTTCTTATTGTTATAGGTTTTTGTAATTACTAAAAGTGTTGTTTGGGGAAAGTTTTTTATTTTTATTTCACCGATAGTAGTAATTATTTATAACAATAACTTTCATCAAACAGTTCCTTACTAAGATAGTTTTTAATTTCAATTTTATATCGGCAAAGTGTTTGTTTTCATATTCATTTCATTTGGATTACTTTAACATACAAAAATATAATTATAATGTAAAAAATCTATCAGCTTTGAAATATTTGGTTTATACACAGTTTTAAATTACTACCTTATAATAAATTAAAAGTTTTTGTTTACTTAGTTGCATGAATGTGTTTTAGTTTTTTTATTTTAAGGTTCACTGAAGAAGGACTGTTGTCCGAAATCGATTAGAACTAAAGTTTGCAACAAACTTGTAGTTTTTTTAAACCACCTTCTAATTTTTTGTAAACAGATATGTAATTAAATATATTTTAATTCTGTTTTACGTTATGCAAAAATTAAACAGTGTTAAGCTATTTACTTGTATAACTATATTTAAATCAATGTTTCAATAGGAAAAAACAAACTGCATCATTTTTAATTCATGACAATGTATATTTTACAAAAAAATAAGTCAACAACATTTTTAAAATATAAAAACTTACACTAAGAACACAGAATAACAAAGTCTTATTATTACTTTTTCTTTTTTAAATTACGTTCACTTGTATTGTTGGTATACTAATAAGTGTTATCGTAAATAAAGCAATAAACCAAAAACAAACGAGTTAATAAATTTAAACCATATTATTAATAAATAATGTTTTTTGGGTAAAACTAAATTTTATTATTATTTTAAAAACATATAAAAATTAAGTATTCTGAAAGTTTAAAGAAATACATATTTTATTAAGACTTTTTCAAGGCTTATGGGCTTTTGATGTCACAAAAAAATTCTTAGATAAAAAACTAACTTTTCTTTACAACAAAAAGTATAAATAAAGTTAATATACTCTATATCAGTGCTTCTGAACCTTTTTCTAGTGGCGGAACCCTTTTTCAAAGTTCAACTTTTCTGCGGAACCCCTAATTTAATTTTACATAAAATGTTAAATATAATAACTCCTGCAAAAAACAAAAGAATTTCAGTGAAATATTAATTTTTCAGCAAAACTATATCATTGTTAGAAATCATACAAATTTTAATAGTATTAAGTCGAGTAAAACTCAAAGTGCGCCAGAGGCAATAGGTATTTTATGATTCTATAATAAATAAACGAAAACAAACATGATTAATTTCAACGTCATAAAAATCTTTCCTTGCATAATAAAAACAAAATGAGAGCTACGAACAATAACGAAATGAACATGAACCTAATCGGATTCACATATTACTGTAATAAACGGGTAAGATGCCTAACAAATAATAAATAAAAAACAATTAGTGCGAAGCTTGAACTTGTCTCTTAGCAACAAGCATGTCAATATGTGGCTGGATTTTGGATAGACTGAGACAGGCAGATAAGGTTGGAGTCAGCATTCAGTTCCTTTGCTTCGTTTTAATGTTTGTTACATGCGAAAAGACGGACTTATAAAGATAAGAGGTGGTGAATGGTAAAATAAATTTTACTACACGCTTTGCTAAGACGGGGTACTCTGAAATTGTACATATCCAAAAATCTAAAAACTCCTTCCCTTTGAAACTCAATTTTAAATTGCTATCTTCAGATAGTTGCAGCAATTCGTTTACTGTATCTGTAGGAAGATTCAGTTCTTCTGAAGCAATATCACACATAAAAGGATTCAAAATCCATAAATTTCCGATGCTAACATCTTCAGGAAAATAATGTTGAAACTTTATAGACAAAAGATCAAGATGGTTGTATATTTCGTCAGAGTAGTTGAATTCTATGCATTTTTCATGGGTCTTATCAAACCGGTGAAACATCGCAAAATTACCATTGCTAACCTTTGCTAACTATTGCTTACTGGGTGAACACCTGCTTCTTTAATTTAACGAGACGAACCAGTGTCCGCCCCTTCGACAGCCAGCGAACTTAGTTGTGATAAAGAAGTCGCAGATGGTCAGCATCTAGACTTTCACATAAGTTATTGAAACATCTAGCCTTTGCGTCACTTTTCTTTATAAAGTTAACATTTTTAATCGACGCTGAGAGAAATTCTTGTAATCAAGAAGGAAGATGTTTTGTTGCTAAATTTTCTCTATGTAAAAAAAATGTATTAATTAAGCTTCAACTGCTTTATCCTTTATTTTCCTTTCCTCACTACACCATTTTTGGACCCAGTCATAGACGCTGCACCGTCAGTACAAATGCCGACACATTTATTCCACTCTAAACCCTTGCTGATAAAATAATTTTCGATACATTGCATTTCATTATAGTAGCATTTTTTAAGTAGAAAATAAGCTTTTATACATATTAAATTTTGAATCAAGCTAATAGACATCTTTTTAAACATTTTTACAGCATTTGAAACAATATAATATACCAGAAATAAGTTTCTGATAAAGATCTTTTATTTAGTTTTATTGTGTAAACATTTAGAATTTGTTTTGATCGCTCCTACATTGTTTGCTGTAGTGATAATACCAGTATTTTAATGACTTCACTAAAAATAAAAATTCAAAAAATTTACAAAAATTTGCGCAACCAGGACACGTATTAATAATGAATACCTATTAAAATTTCTACCACTAGATACACACTAAGCAGATTAATGAATGCTATAATTATATATGTTTTCCATTTTATGTGTTCTAGTTTTTTTGAACTTTTATAATTTATATATTTTTTTTCTTTAAAATTTTTTTTTTTAATTTTGAAAGGCTTCGCGGAACCCCTGAGAGGCGTCACGGAACCCTAGGGTTCCACGGAACCCCATTTCAGAAGCACTGCTCTATATTATAATTCTCTAGTTAAAGGCTTTAAAAAATAAAATAAAAGTAAAATAAACTTATATTTGTATGTTTATATCTGTTGAAAATTAAAGTTATACTGTAACTTATTAAAACAAAACTGTTTTAGCATGTTAAATTAATGTTTTAGTATAAAAAGTAAACTGAATATTTTTTATTTCACGACAATATAAGTAAAAGTCAACAGTACTTATTGAACAACATAAAAACTTACTTTAAGAAAACAGAAAAAATATTTTCACTTTAAAAACGCTTAATTGGTTGAAATACTAACTCTAAATTCGTATAGTGTATGAAAGTAAAAAAAAAACATATATCTTTGTAATAGTATTACCCGACGAGAAAAAACGTCAAACGGAAAAAACGAGCTAATAAAATTAAAAAAGTAAACAAAAAATACTACTTATTGATTCAGGAAAAAATTACAGTTGTTTCTTTAAATAGCTTTAAATAAGTTTTCTAAAAGTATAAGAAAATGCATTTTCTGTTGAAAATTTTTCAAAGCATATGAGCTTTTAATGTGTTTACAAGTATTATATTAAAACATTTAACTTCTGTACAAAAATAATTGTTTAATAGAGTTATATAATATTTAAGTTTAAGATTTGGTTTTCCTGGAAAAAGCAGTAATACAGTATACTTAAATGTTTGTATATTTAAGGCTTTATTTAAAATAATTGTACTGTAATGTAAAATATAGTAAGCATCGGTTTAATTTAGGAGAAGAAAAAGTTTAATTAAAAAAAAAATACTAAAAACTAACCAAAATTATTGAACTTATTTTATATAAGATCCTTCAAGAAATTTAGACTATGAAATCAAATTATAAGTAATATTACGTAGTTAGAGGATACTCGTTTCAAAATACTATTTTAAATTAATTTTATGCTATTTTCTTCAATAGTTTATATAACAAACCAAAAATAAAAATCTATCCAATAACAAAAAGTTTATTACAAGTTATAAAGAAAATAAATCATGATTTTATGTTAACCAAACAAAACACTAAGAACTAAAATTAATATATTACAAATTAAAGAAAAATTATAAAATGTTAATTTTTTTTCTTTAGATATTTTAAACCTTTTAAAACTAAATTTATTTTCAAACTTTGGGTTATTTACTTAGTTTTGAGCTACAAACAAACGCTTTTTATAATTAACAGCTTGAATAAATTTGTCATTTTTTTATAAAATGAAACGAAGTTTTTTGATACTACGTACTAGATATATCATACTTTCATTTGATTACTATACAACTAATGAAAAAAGTTGATTAAAATATATATAGAGTTATTAACTAAGCTTATTTAACTTATGTACTTTGAAAGTTTTGTAATAGCAGTAAATTATTAGTTAGTAATAACACTGTTATAATAATGATGTTACAATTAAACAAAACCTTAGACATTAGCAAACTATGGCTTTAATCAGTGCCTTAAATCAAAGCAAAAATACCAGAAATAGAATGGTTATAGTTATTATTGTACTTTATTTGGTCTTTATTTTTTTGATAAATTTTTTATAAAAAGTGCTGTAAAATATAAACTTTGTTTAAACAAATAACTTTTTTTTTTAAGTTAAAATAAACACTAAATTTGATTTATTTGGAAACAAGTTTTCTCGAGTTTATGTTTACTTATTGTACTGATTACTTTGTTTTAAAGATTATATAGATATTATTTTACATAGAATAAAAATTCAATATAATTTTCTATTTAATTTTTTGTTAGCTATTTACAACAAAATGTAACTAGATTTGTTTCAGAAATTATTTTTTAGCCAATAAGTCTAAAAACTAAAGCAACTTTAAAACTAAAAATTTACTTTGAACAGTTTAAATTAAAACTATATATACCTTTTTTATCCAATTTTGTTCTCACCATAGTTTTTTTAAAGCGATAACGCTGTAAAGTTAGAAATTTTCTTTAGGCTTTCACAAGACACTACTGTCCATTCATTCCTAATGGTGTCGTAACAAAAGACTGATTGTGACATTTCAGGAAACATTACTATGAATTTTCCAATCAAAATTGAATTCTTCCAGAAGAAAAAATTAGAAGCAGGTAGTGGAGGTGTCTTAAATATCTCAAATCTTTTTGTTTTATTGTCGTATACTTCAAATTTTTGACTGCAATCTTTTCCAAATGCAAAGAGTTTTTCATTTGCAGCAACTAAACTATGGTCGTATTTACCCTCGTTCATATTCCCTACTTTCAACCAGCGATTTGTCTTGTTGTTAAAAAATTCAACAGACTTTTTAGGTGATCCGCCCGTATAATCAACGCCACCAGATACATGAGCATAACCATTGTAAAATGCGCATGCGGCAAAACTTCTTCTTTCTGATGGATTACTTACTAC
This sequence comes from Thalia democratica, assembly GCF_965202585.1. NCBI lineage: Eukaryota > Metazoa > Chordata > Thaliacea > Salpida > Salpidae > Thalia > Thalia democratica. The sequence goes on along the minus strand of NC_139173.1, from coordinate 18,324,601 downwards.
TCTCCAACTTAATTTTTTCAAATCAAATATTAAGCTGGAGTTTATAGTATTATCTCTGTCTATTTCGTTATCTCCTCCAATTACTATTATTCTATTGTTTTCTACAGCGCAAAGACAGTAGTGTTCGCGAGTATCATACATTTCAGTCAATTTACTCCAGGTATTCAATGAAAAGCTAAACTTTTCAATGGTTTTAACTGTTTGTTGTCTAGAGTTTTTACCTCCGAAAAGATAAATATCTTCGTTAAGCACAATAGTTTGTGGAGAACTTCTCGCTTCTAAAACAGATGGAATCTCTTTGATTTTTTCGAAATTGTCTGGATCAAGTTGTAAAACTTTACCGAAATAGCCAGCTTCAAGTATTAGCACTTTAAGCTGGCTACAATACCTATGTGTCTTGTGGTTATTATTAAAGACTACTGAAGATGGATCACTTTTCCATTTAATTGCTCGTTCTATTAACTTAACGCAATTTTTATCCATTTGAAATTTTGAATTGACTAAAATGTTATTTAATTCATGCTCAGAAAGAAGATTTAAACGTATAAGTTTTAAAACTTTGTGTGTTAAATGTCCTCGGTCTTTATGAGCTAACCACTTAAGCGCCGCGTCGCATACTTGAAACTCGCTCGTAGATTCTAGCTGAGAACTACTTAAAATTTTACACACAGAATTAAAATCGAGTTCAAGAAAATTATCAATATTGTTTGCAACTATCCTAGAAAAATATCTCTCAAACAACTTTAAAGTTAGTTTCTGGAGACTAGTAAAATTAAAAATACGAGCTAGGAAATAAAAGACAGGAATATTTTTGGTTGTTTTTTCTTTTATCATGTACGAGCATAATTTTTCATCTAGTTCTCTCTTAAATTCTTGATCATGTTCTTTATAAGATGAAATTATATCAGACACATTTATCATCACACCATCTGCAAATAAAAAAAATCGCATAAGATTTATTTCTAAAAAATTTAAATTTGTACACTAAGCAAATAAAAAATTATGAACTTATGATTCAAAAAGTATTTTACTTGTACAAAGAAATGATTTAAATTTCTTTAAAACTTATCACTACTAAATGTAAGTTTATATTTCTTTATTATAGTTTTATATTTTTTTTGTAAAACATAGTACAGTAAATATAGTCGTCCAAAACTTAAAAGTTAAAAATTAAAAGATATTTGTACTTTATAAATAATGAATACGGTTATGAAAGTTCTACGATTAATATTTGCACTTCTTGTATATTTGTACTAAAATGTATGCTTTAGCAAAAATACTAAATTTAAATAAGAAATTAAACTATGTGTATTAATAAGATATTATTATTTTACAAAAAGTTGATACTTGTTTACGTACAGTTGATAATACTAGCTTTGAATTAAAACAATAAGAAAATGAATATTAGCAGTTTTATACGTTTACTGCGTTAAAAATAATAACTATTAACAAGAAGTATTGTATATTATTTCTTAAAGTTGCTTATTATATACTTAATTTAAAAATGGATAAAGTTAGTTAGAAAATAGTTTTAACTTATTATATAATTATTATTAAATACTTTATTTACGAAATTTCAATTTAAATTCTGTGTAGTTTTGCATTTGTGTGGTAAAGATTTCTCTTTTTTGTTTAGTCCGTTTATAATAAAGTTTTAAAATAGTTAACCAAAAGTTTTTACGGTTTGGATAAGTTAGTTTCATCAATAAAACTTTATCTTGAAGATTGCATCAATGTATACGTTTAGTTCCAATTTAATAATATTGTAATGGTTTTAGAAACGGCTATTTTTACCTATGTTTAGTGTTTCCTTATCAATGCAAAATAAGTTAGATTAAAAACTAATAAAAATTTAAAGAAAAAAACATTTACCGGCTTCAATACAAGCACTAGTTATTCTTGAACTTTGATCTTTCAAAACCTCTTGTTTTGCATACTTTTTAAAAACTTCTACTACTTTCATTGTTTTTTTGGGTGCACCTTCGTTCATTTTTAATTTAACTTTTTTCAATCTAAAGATTAGTATGATTTACAGCAAGAATAGAAATTATTAAATTAATGTTTTAATCATAGAAATTAACAACTTTTAAACTTTTAATTATAATTCTAATTAAACGCATAGAGGAGTGTTTAAAAAAAATTGATATTCCTCTGTTAAAATTTCTTTTTTTTTTAATTTAATTTATTAGTTGTTAATTTTCAATTTAAAAGCTTCCAGTTTTGACCTACAGGCATATAGTGTTACTTTTTATTTAGCTTAATATAAACAGCTTGTACAAACGTTTGTTTAACTTTTTATACATATATTTTAACTTTCATTTTCAAAATGAAAAAAAATTTAAAGTTCAATACTGCAAAACAACTAGTTTTGATAAACTAATATGTTTTTCTATTAAAATTAGTAATTCTAATTAGTGACTTAATCAAAAGTCCTATAAAACTTGTTTTTTTTAATTACAGCTTTTTTCAAAATAAAATATTTAGCTTTTACCCGTGAATGTGATATACCCATTTGTTTACTTAAAACTACTGTATTAAAACTTGTTTTTTTTAGTTGTCATGACTTCTGCTTATCTTTTAAAAAATATCTTAATTTTTAAAGCAAAGTATTTTGAAAATAAATAATCTAGAAATTTAAAAAAACTGTTTGATTTGATTTTTTAATCCTTTTTTAAAAGCCTTTAAATTTTAATCGACAGCAAATATATGATTTACTATCTCAAAATTTAATAATAATAGTTAAAAAAAGTGTTTTGTTTTAATTTCAAACTTATAACTTGTTCTGTTTTGTTTTCAACTTAATTAAACTAATAACTAATACTTATTAACACTATTCCTCTGAAATTGTTTATACTGATGAGCTTTTTGAGCGAAACACTGATTAATAAATTTCTGGGAAAATTAAAAATCAAAACTATATAATCAAAAAAAAAGACATCAATAATATATTTATAATTACTTATATTTTTATATTAAAAACACATGCTTTATTAACATAACAGTAAAAACGTAATTCTTTTTATAAAATGTTTTATTTTATGCTACTGTAAAAAAAACACTGTTAATTAACAAGTAAAATATGCGCTACTTTACTTAATAAAGCCTAAGTATGCTTCTACAATTTGCTGCTTTTTTTACACCTATATTAACACTAAACTTACACATAACTGTTAATAAAAGTTGCTAAGTTGTTATTTTTGAGTAAAAAACAAATTTGTAAGTATTTTTTTTATACAAAAGTGTTTTGCAATATTATGTTCGTATTAATAGAAAAAGTCGATATTTTTTACAATCTACAACTACAAACTAAAATCTTTATGCTGTAACTACTAAGTTTGTCACATTAAAATTAAGTTTATCTAAATAAAGTTTATGTCACTGTTAATTTACATAATGTTAAAATTATTACATAGACCATCTATTTTCATTGCTACTCTATTCGTTAATACTTTCTATTGACTATCACTTTTGCTATTAAAGCAATGTTTATTGGTATTTATGAAACTTTAAAGTAAGTCGCTTATTAATACTTTAGTGAATACACTGTCTAATTAGTCCTGGACAAGACGTTAGACTGTATCCAAGTAGTGTACGGCTCGATAACCGAAAGGTTTTTTCGAATTCTAAGTCATTGGACCAAGTATTTTTGAGTGCTACAGAAGTTTATAGTTTATTTTTAAATACTAAGCGTGTGCAATTTTGATAGTTAAAAACCACAGTTGTTTTATTAACCATAACAGTATTTATGCTGAAAAAAGATTTACATACTCTCAGAGCTTTATGGTAATTTATGTAAACATTTAAATTTATTCTTAAAAATGTTATATATATGCACTTTTCTGATATTAAGCAAATGCTGAAATGAGAGGATCTCTACATCGAGTTGAAGATGCAGGTATTTATCAATAGAACAATACAGTTTTTTTCTGAAACAGTTGTTTAACTATTCTGTTAAACAGAACAAATATCAGTCAGTTTTTTAAACATTAATTCAAAACATAAGTCAAAATTTAAATGAAATTAATTGAAAACTTTATAGTTATGTCATTAATTTAATCCCTTAAGAAATTAGACACGCTAGTTTTGCATAAACGCTCAAAATTATTTAAAATAACTGCTAGAAAAGTGTTTACAACTACTAAAAGGATTTTTTTGTTTATTTAGAGCTAGATTTATGTTTTGTTTTATTATCTCTTAATTAATTGACTAAAAATCTGTTTTGTTTAAAAAAATATTTTGGAAAAAAACGTATTGTTGTATTAATATTATATATTGTAATAATATAACAATATAGACTAGAATTATATTTATTTAACTGAATCAATCTTAATTGAGCCCGCTTGGAAGGGAATTTAAATGCTGATTTCTAGTTCAAACAGCTAATGATTATAGCAACAAGCTATATGAAACATTTGTTTTTTCTATTGTTAAATCTTTTTATTTTAAAATAAAGTTGGTATATATCAGCTGTTCAAAATTGTGCAGGACGTAGGTAAGTGCATAAATATATTTGTGTTTTTGAATTAAACTTCTAATTATTTCAAAATTTCAGTAACTGCCTATAAAATAATATTATACGAAAATATTACTTATGATACGAAGTTGTTACAGTATACGAAAAGTTCTGTAACAAAGCTATAAACGAAATTAACTTATAGCCTACACCAGGGTTTCCCAAATTGGGCCATGACAGAAATTTAGGGGGCTATGAGCAGAAAAGTGGTAACAAGGGGGCCATGAGGTCATAATTTGAAATTAACTAGATATTCTGAAATTGATGATTAAGGTTAAAAATGTCTTAGGTGTGTTAAGTGGTAATTTTTGTTTAAAGAGGACCTTTTTTGTTTGGAATGATAAAAAGTTTGGAAAATCCTTTGCTACTTTTTTAACTAGTTTTTTAATAAATGAACAGTTTTAAAAACTTAAAAATGAAGTATATATTTTAAAAAAACAAAAATATTTTTTAACATATCACAAACGTAGGTCAATCAACATTTTAAGTCCAAGGTGTTTCGTAAATATAAGATCAAAAGTTATTGTATTAACAAAGCTGTGCGTTTAAAACATAACTTATGCTGTCGATTAATAGATACCAAGTCTAAAATTGTTTAATTGGTTAGATAAAATCTAGACCAGAGTTCAGTCGTTTCAAAATTGATGATGTAAATTATTATCCTTTTCTGAACGAAAATAAGTAATAAAATAACTAAAATTACCCCTAACCCTTACCTTTGGTCGGTTTTTTTGTTATTTAAAACTTTTTTATTTATTCTCGTGCAAAACTATTTTCGTTCATATTTGACCACCCCACCAGGAAATACATTGCCTTTGACTTTAATTATCTTAATAAATAGATTTTAACTATGTACTTTAAATAATCTCTCTAATTTAAATGTACTTGGTTAGCCAATTCACATTTTATGCCTTTTGAATTTTTTTATAACGGATTGTTTGAAGTAACTTTTTTTTACTAAATTTTTAAACTTTCCACCAATAACTTTTTTTTGACTGAACTGATAAGTGGGAGATAGTAAAAAGTGATAGTAAATAAATAGTTTTAAAAATAATAACTATAGAACAAATAAGAAAACAAAGTTACCGACCAAGGGTTAAAAGTAACAGTGATAGTAAGAAATAAAAAAGAAAAAAAAAAGAAAAAAAAAGTTACTTAAAAATAAATAAATTAATTAAATAAATGATACAAACAAATACAAATTACCGATCAACGGTAAGGGTTGGGGTTACAGTAATAAAAAAAAAAGAAAAAGGTAATAAAAAAGATCACACTGTGCAAAAATGACCCCTCTTGAAAAAGTAGTTCCGTACAAAAATGTCTTTATGCAGAAGTGACCCTTAATGCAAAAATTTCCCTTTTTGCATATTTGAAATCTACCCGTATAGGCTACACAAACGTTTTCAAAAATAAACTGAGCTCCTTTTTCAAATAAAAAACGTTAAATAAATTTTAAAATACTTGTTTAGTAAACAAGTTTAAAGAATAAGTTTAAATTATGACGTATTATTATAGGATATAAGCAAACACAGGTTTAAAAGTTTAACAATAAACTTAATAAGGGTATGTTAATTAGTAAATTTTTGATAGTTTTGCTTTTTTTTAATGTTGTTTGTGGTTACATGACAATTCTATTTCAGACAATTCAAATTCCAACAATTTAAATTCTAAAAAAAAGAATTAAGAGACCATATTTTAAAATATAATACGGGGACGAGTCAAGTTTGCACGAAGACACTTTTGCACGAAGGTTCACTTTTGCACCGTTTAAAACTTTCCAAGTTTCTTTTTTTTATCTATTTATTTCTAACTTTATCTATCACTGTTACTCCTAACTCTTAATCGGTAATTTTTATTATTATTGATATTATTATTTTTAATTATTTTATCGTTTATTTTTTAACTGTCCCTGTTACAAATAGTAAAAACAAATTTTAAGGTCAGCTAGTCAAAATGGTTTATAAGCTTAAAACTTAAAAAAATTAAATTTTCATAGATTGATGAAAATTTTAAATACTTTTAAAGGTTAGGCATAGGAAAAAAATACTATTGATATTTTTTAAACATTGGCAAATTTTAATTCAGTAAACAATTTAATTTACATAAATATTGTGTTCAATATTGTATTTGTGTTAAAATATTTGTATTTGGTTCATATGAGATTGCTTAAGAAATAAACTAAATTTAAATAAAAATAAAAGAAAGGTACTTCTTAACCTTACTTTAACAACTACTTTTAAGACTCTGAACACATATGATGTTCTAATGTTTCGTTTTAAAATAATTAAATTAATGACGTAATAACTACAAAAATATGTGCAGGTTTTGCTTTATGTTTCTATTTAAAAGAAAAAATGACCAGCTAGTTTATTTTTTATAGGCTAGTGCAACATTTGTTAAAAAACCATAGTTTTTTATTTTAAATATTTACTGGTACCGACAGTTTATTGTCGAGAGCCTCTATATTACACTATGTCTGATAAAACAAAGTAAATATTTTTTAGTAATTGTATTTATATAGTGACTTGAAAGTACTTTGTATAAAAAAAAATCAAATATGTTTCGAGCAATAATTTCTACAATTTTTCTAATTTATCTATATAAAAATACTCTTTACGTAAGTACATTAAACTCAGTAAATTTATAGTGCATTATAAAAACTAGTGTCTTAATTATTACATTATGCAGCAACACTTTATATCTAGTGGATCGTAACATTTTTTTAGACCAACAGTTTTACTAAAGAATCAAAAGCAGTTCAAGATATGTTTTATCTTATTATCTATTAAACTTAGTTTTTCAGTATAAAAATATATTATTAAAAGTTATCAAATTCAGTGTGAGAAAATATTTTTTGTTTTAGAGTTTTATGTTTGAATCTTTCACTATAACAAAAGTTTTAATTATTATGACTTAAAAACACTAACCTCGACCTTTCAAATTTATTTTATTTTTTTTAAATTGCATAATAAAATACAATAAGATTTAAAAACAGGTCGAAAACGAACAACACAAATTTAACTTTAGAAGTTTGCTTTATGTTCTTCAATAAGTTATAGTTTAATGTAACAAATTGCTACTAGTGAATATTTTAAAGTCAACTGATTTTAAGATTCTACTAGATATCAATTTTTTGGATAAACATTAAATAGATTTAAAAAGGTTCTTAAAGTAAAGATTTACTTGTAAATATAAACGTATTGTTATATTTTATAACATGCAAAAATTTTAGAATGTGTATTTAAAATTTTTTTTTGGAATTTTTATTATATTAATCAAAAACTTTTGACTAATAGTTAGATATAATTTAAGATTATCAATACTGAACAAGTATGAAATAAAAGACAGTAAGAACTTCGATATATGCATTCATACGTTCAGAAAATAATTCTGCTTATGAAGATTTTTATAGTACACGTTTAAAAACGTAAATAATAGTTCAATGAATGTTTTTTTAATTTATCGTAGTTATCTTTATAATGAACTTTATAGATTAAACTTTAATAAAAAATCATAACTTTTAAAGTTATCAATAATTAGTTATAAGTTTGTAAAATAATTGATACTACATCGTTTGTAACCAATATACAGCAAGAAAATAACTGCAAACTTAAAATTAAGAAAAAGATAAGGTCTAAAAATAACTAAGCAATAATTACAAGTACTCATACTGTTAATACAAAGGTAATGTTACGCAAGAATAGCCTTTGATGTTTTCCGTAACTTCACATGGTTTATATGACCATTCATCTTTTTCAACATCGTAACAAATCACGCTCGAGCTGTCTTCCTGAAAGACAAAAATATTATTTTCAACGGAAACAGCCCTGACTCTAATACCCGAAACTAGTTCGGGCAGTTTGAGAGAGACAAACTTTTTACAGGCGCCGTCAAATACTTCGCAGGCGTTTACTCCTTGCGAAAAAACGAACAACTTGTTCTTAACAGCAACTAAACTGTGGTTCGCTTTGCTGGTGATCATGTTCGGCATTTGCGACCACCTGTCTGGCAAAACATCGTACGACTCAACAGTGTTTGTTAAATTAAGTCCGCCACCGGCAACCACAATTCTTCCTTGAAATACTGCGCAAGCCGCCGACGTCCTTCCTTCTTTCATTCTGGAAACTTCTTTCCACCTGCGGTTTTTTGTAGCAAATTGCAAACAAGATGCAGTGTTTCCACGTCCTCCCAGGACATAGAAAAAACCTCCCATGACATAGATCTTGTCCATGAACGCGCAAGAGCAAAAATTCAAACGAATCATGCCTTGAATTCTTCCTAGCCTGCTCCAAACGTTAGTGGTGGGCGAAAATTTATTGATGGTGTATGTTCGTGAAAGACCACCAAGAACATAAAGCTCTCCTTTAAGACATACTGCATGGAAAACTGCTCGCTGTTCTATCATTGGAGGGAGAGCTTTTGCAATGCCGAAATTGTTTGCATCGACAACATTTACTTCACTGGTGTATATACTTGGTGAGCCGGTAAAACCTCCGCAAAGCAAAACTTTATAGGATTTTTGATCGCAGTGTCTGCTTGCATAAGAAATTTTATAACCGTCGAAGAACAATGACCCTCTCGCAGTAGCTTCCTTTAGTTTCATTAAAAAATCTTTCTCCTTAAAAAAGGCCGAAAATTCATCCAGTAGCAGTCTTATGGTGCGGTCAGTTAAAAAAACAAGGCGCACTTTTGACAAGAGACTTTTAGCGTGCCTGCTGCGTTCTTCAATGTTGTGCCTCATCCACCGGTCAGCTGCGTTGTAAACTTCAACTTCTGAAGTTATTCTAAGTCCAGAACTTGCGAGTATTTTTAATAAATAAGTGAAACCCAAATCTAAAAAGTTTTGAGTTTCAACCACCATTGTGAAGCAACGTTCTATATAGCTGAAAATTGTCTCATTTGCACTTGGCAAATTGAACACTCCTGTTAAGTAATAAAAAAACGCTGCGTTTTGAATGTTTAATTTTTCTTCGATAACTCTGCACATTTTACTCCGCAAATGTTGGTTCGAAGAAAGCTTCTGTAATTTCAAAAGAGATACTAGTGCATAGTCATCTTTCTTGATATCACCTACAAAAAAAAATTAATTGATTAGGTATTTGTTTTAAATTAAAGTTGATTATCGAAGTTTTTATATTTATTTGGATCACACGAACATTAGTAAAGCTTGATTTGGTATATTAACATACTAAAAGTTTTTATTCAAATTGTGTTTAATCCGTCAAGGTGATACATGCATAATAAAGTTTTAACTGTTTGTTTTTGTTTTACTCGTATTTTTAAATTTACGTTTTGCTAAAACTATAACTCTAAAACATTAAAGTAATATTGTTTTCTACCTCTATAACTTTCACGGACTTTTTCGTTTGTGTAACAAACTTAGTCTATCATCTTAAAATAAAACTTTTAACTTGTAAACCAAAACTCTTTTATCTTCATTGTTGACTAAAGTTTTTTTTTGCACTTTACACTAACGATTGGTACTTACATTAAACCTTTAACCTTATACTCAAAAAGTAACAATTAGTTTCTATTATAACAATATTTTTTTAACACCAGTTACTTTAACCTCTTCTTAAGTTCTACAAACTTATACTCTTACATCTCCAGTTTTTATAGTTTTTAAGCTCTAAATCTCAATTAATATTTTCAATAGAACTGTATCAACGTATAAATTGCCGTATGCAAATAGTTTATAATGTAAAAATTTAAATTTTTTTTTTAGTAGATAGGTTTGAAATCAAAATCAAAACCAAAGTGTAATAAGCAATTTTAAGATAAAATTATTTAAGTTGAACTTTTGATTTTGAAATTATAAATATATATTAATTTGTTGTAAAAACTATACTTTGTAAAAAAAAACAATACTAAAGTCCAGTGGCGACGCGTGGTTTTTTTATTAAGGGGCGCGGAAAAATTTAAAACTTAAAATAGAAAAAATCATAAGTAGAGAAGGAGTTTTTTTTGTTGTGAAGTCATAATAAAATAGGCAGACTTAAAAACTAAGAAAACATTTAATCCAGGTTATCATTAATAGGTATACAAACTTTTATTTGTATACATACAAAAACTTCGCAAAACAATTCGTAATAAGTTGAAAAGATTTGTTGTGACGTCATAAAGACTACAAGAAATGACTTGTAACTAAAAAGTGATTTGATTCGGGTTATTATTGTTAGGTATACAAACTTAAACTGCTATACGTGCAGTAGCTTTGCCAAATGAATTGTTTTGGTCTTCAACCAACATTATCCTCTAATTAGAAGTCTATACCTATGGCCTTCTCAGGTTAAATGTTGCACGGCTAAAAAAAATTTAATGAAAGAAACCAAAGTTTCATAGCTAACTTTCTCAATAACTTACTTTTAATTATTAGATGAAGTTTATAAAAACATACCAGGTTACTAAAAAATAAAATATAAATTGTAAATGTAATATTGTAGCAACCAGAATAAAAAACAGATTATCAACTTATAAAGCAAATTATTCAACATCAAAAAAAAAAATTAATTTTAAATTAAAACTAAGTTCAATGATCTTTCATTTGTAACAGTGGAGTTTAGTAATGCATTATTTATGAAATTATTTAAAGCATTTATTTAAATTACAGTTCAAAGTTGTTCAAAATATTGTTTCTTTAGAAACCAGTAAAGTTTTGAAACTAAAAGTAAAACTTTTTTTAATAAGTACATAAATTTACATTAAACTAACTGTTTTAAAATTAAAGACTTAAAGAAAAAAATTAATAAATAACAATGACTAATTTGCTTAAAAAATTGATGAATTTTTTAGTTCTCTTAATTAGCATAATAACAAATATAAGCTCTCAATATTTTAAGTAAATTATGAATTTCTCATTTAAGTTTACTAAGAATCAAGTTAGTGTTTTTGTATAGTAAGGCCAATAAAATATCAAAAGTGTGCACTGTATCACATTACTACTTTTTTGAAACCTTGTCTATACTGAAGCCATTTAAAAGGCAAGTTTAGCTAGATGTTTTTTTAAGTTTAGAAAAATTCAATTAAGTTAGTTCCAGTACCAAGAAGCAGTAACCTCTGTCAGCTCCTTCTGTTCTTAATCCTTATGAAATGTAATCGAATGTATATGCGTTAAAAAGTTTTTTAGAAGGAAAAGTACACTTTCTTTGACTCTCGTAACGGAGTTTTTGAATAACAAACATAAAAATTAAAAATAATAATAATTTACCAGGGAAAATAACAGCTTAAAAAATTAAACTGATACATTTTGCATCAAATTTATATGTTCTTCTCAATTTTAGGAGGAACAACTGCCCCAACGTTCCTCCCAACTCGTCGCCCCTGCTAGAGTCATAATAAAACTTATTTAAAACGCTTAAATTATTATAACTCACGACGTTTCAATGTGCTAGTTTAACAATACAGATATACAGAACCTAAAAAAGCATAAGTTATATTTTTAGAATTAACATCTTCAAAGTTATCGTGAAAACAATCGATGAATTTTTTTCTTTCTTATACTAGAATACATTGTTAATATGCTAAAATTATTTGATATAATATAGAACTGATGTTTATAACAGTCTTCAATAGAAACAATCAAAGAGCTCACAAAAAAATTAAATTTTATAACTCAAACAGTATTAAGTAAATAAAATTTTAAAACGTTTCTAAATTTTCAACCTAAATTGCTATACAAGAGATAAAAAGTAAATTAAAAAAAATTTTAACTCTTTAATTAATATCATTAAAAGACCAGTTTAACTTTAAATAAGGAGTAAAAGTTGCTATAATTAAAATGTAAGTAACTTAGGCTTTTCACTGGTTTTATAAACTTATACAATTACTAAAATAAAGTGTAAAATAACATTCTAAACAGCTTTTGTAACGAACCAATCATTACATTTTATGCTTCGTTTTATTTCAGAAGAGTTAAAGTTAAAGAATTTCAATGTTTTCAGTGACGTCACAACTAGTATTGAGAATAGAAAATGAGAAAAGGAAGCGTGAAGTAAATTTGAGAGAAAGAGTTTAAAACTTAGCTTGCAGACGCGAGTCGCGGATTGAGTGACGGAAGAGACGCGAGTCGGCGTATTACTACCGGGGGAGAGAGCGCACAAAACTACGTGTTGACGATAGGATTGTGAATCGTATGATGAACAATCGAGAAGGGTTTTATTGATAAAATGTGGATAGAATACTTGATCGTCCAGTCTACTTTCTGTACATTTCAACAAAATGTTTAGTAGTTAGTATATGTGCCTACTGGGCTCTTATCAGAAGTCATTGGTTTTAATTTCTTTTCTTTCACTTATTTCACGATGTGTTTATTAATGTTGTATATAAAATCACGTGCACTAATAACTAGTTTTTGTATTATTATTTTCATGGTAAGTACTAGTATATCAAATTAAGCCTGCGTTCCATCTGAACGACTGTAATACTTTAAATAACCGTTTCTTGTTATCTTATTTAAGAGCAGCTAAACCAACCTAACATCAACGTAATTGATGACGGTTACACTTTAACTAAAAATAACTACCACACTACGTTTACTATCTCTTTATACTTTATATTTTTTGGATAAAACTTTTATTTTTAATACACTTTGCTTTACATCTTAAACTAACTTTTTCTAACTTTTAATATTTCTAACTTAACTAGTTTTCACAAATATAAACGAGTATAGAAATAAATATACTAAACTACAACTTTTTTTCAGTACCTTTTTGACTTGGCAATGTTTTGTTTTGAAACATTATCGTACTATTTTTCTTACATAACTCCAAAAAAGCATTGCTTTTTTGCTGTGGGAAATCGGTTAAGTTTTGACTTAGTCTTTCACTTTCTCTCTTCCTCAAATCATTTTTGTTCTCTTGGCAAATAGATGACATCATTTAATTATTTTTTAATGTATGTTACTGTATTTTTAAATAAGCTGTTACAAAAAGTTAATAATTTTAGAAACTCTTAAAAGTTAATTTATAAATGTGTTTATTAAATAATTTACTTTAATTGAAAATTACATAAATAAGTTTTATTTTAAATCTAGGATTTTTACAATTCGCTTTTAAATTAGTTGTACAAAACATAGTAATTTTTCTAATGTGGTAAATAAAAAGTTATGGTAATACATTTTTTTCTTATAAACAAATTAATAAACATAAATAAAACAATAAAAACATTTTGCACAGTGCTGTCTTTATTGAACAAGTTAACACAATTCTACGGAGTTAAGTAAAAGTTAATAAATACGTCAGAAAAAGAATAGAATTTTAAGTAGATGAATATACTTAAATACAAGCCATAAATATTTTAGGATAATAATTAATAGTAGATACTTTATATGTTATATAATCAACTGTTATAAACTATGAAAATGGAGTGAGTAAATAAAAAATAATAAGCAACTTAAACTTAAATTAATAAATATATTCAAACTAAAGTACTATAAAATGCTGTATGTTTATTATTCTATACAACTAAAGATGTTAACTTATCATTTTTAAAGCTAATTAAAATCAGAAGTGATGTAAAACTAATAATTATTAATTTATAATAGTTGTGACTTATGCTTTAGTATATAATATATTGATCTACTTTATCTTCTTTTCTGTTTTCTGCAGTACTTACTTTTTTTACAGAATTCCATTAAACTGTGTTAATTTGTTTAACACATAGAAGCATATGTTTTTCAATAAAGAAAAGTACTGAACAGAAAGCGTTTGTTATATAGTCCAGCAAGCTTGCTTCGTTGGGATTTGTATTAAAAAACAATTAGCTATTAATTTTGAATAAATATAAGAAGTAAGTTTAAAAACTTTATCCTAAATACAGAATTTCTAAATATAAAACTCTTAAAAAGTTTATCTTAAGGCAAACACAGATTTTCTAAATAAGCTTAACAACGACCGTATACAATTAAAAACTGTAGTTTATTGTTTGTAATTGATTTCTCTAAAAACTGTATAAAACATTAAAAAAACGTTTTTATTCGTTATGCCAGTGAACAAGTTAAACTTTTACTGTTTAAAGTAATTTTAACAATGGTTTTTGCTTTCTAAAATGTTTAAGAATCATAAATGTACGCCGTATGCAAGGCCGTTTACATTAGAACAGGGTTTCCCATATGACCCCCTTAGGAGCCATAAGCAGCAAGGGGCCAAAGGGGAGGACCATGAGTAGTCAAGAACCACAGGGGAGCCATTAGGTCATTATTTGAAACTTACACTAAATATTCTGAAGTTGATGGTGAAGGGCAAAAAGGTTTTAGGGGTATTTAACGGTAGTTTTGAACTTATACTAGATATTAAGGGAAAACTTTAGAAATTTAGAGGGTTACAAGCTGTAAAAGAGTGATCCATTGAGCCGTGGTTTGAAACTTACACTAGATATTCTTGAGTTGATGGTGAAGAGGAAATAAAAGGTCTTAGGTGTATTTAAGGGAAGTTTTTAAAAAAATCTTGTCGGAAAGGTTCATAGCTATTTTTATTTTTTTAATGGGGGTCTTATAAAAAAAAAGTTTGGAAAACCCTGCATTAAACGAACTTATACTTATAAGCTGCTCATTTTTAATTTTAGACTCCGTTTTGGAGACACGCTCATGATATCTTAGTGTATGATAGTTGGACAACTTAAATAATAACTTAAATGATAACTAAAGTTAACAACTACTGACTATAATTTACAACAAAAAAGTTTAATACAGCAGTTTTCAATAAAAATGTTAGTTAAAAGACATTTAAAATGTATAAAACCGATTAAAAATTATTGACACTAAAAAATAACTTATTAACTTGGTACTTACTTTCAAAAAAAAAAATAAATAAAAAATTCAATTTGCTTGTCTGAAACTCTAAATTCTGTATTCTAAGAAAATAAAATCAGCGTGTCATCAACAAATTGTCCGTTACTATAAGTCAAAAAGGACATCAACAGCCGTAGTTATACAGAAATTTTGCATAACGTCCAATTGTCATAACACCTTCAAACAGTGTTAAAAACTTTATTTTAAATAACAGTAAACACTGTTCCAGATACTAGGGACTATTCGCCATTTCCATTAGAAGTTAAGCTTTTATTTTTGTGTTAAGTTTAACGATGGTTTTTGCTTACTAAAGTGTTAAAGAATCAGAAATATTAACATATCGTTATTCGCACAGCACCAAATTTCTTTTAAGCAACAAATAAATAACAAGCTAATAAAATTTTACAAGTAGTTAGTATATGTTTTTATTAAAAATAATTTAGACTATAGCTGGTTTACGTACTAAAGTTTTACTTCTTTTAACTTTTTTTAACTGACAAAAAATATCTAAACGTTTTGCTTTCCAAGTTTACACGTACTACTTTTTTTAATCTAATTTTTTTATAACAACTTCTTCAACAATTCAATGTAACTGATATATTTATCTTTTTATTGAAAATTGTCTGTATTGTGTTTTAAACCATGTAGAATTATTTCTTGTTATAAGGATTACTGCATTAATAATTAGTTTGGATTAAACATTTTGTGTGCTTAATTTTTAATTTCTTTTTATACACTTCTAATGTTCATGTAGCTTAATGTCTAATTTTTTTAGATTAGACAACATAAACCTATTAACTTACAATACTGACTTTAAATCAATTTTTTAGTTGAAAAAGTAAACTGTATAACTTTTAATTCAAGACAATGTACGTTTTACAAAGAAAAAGTCATCAATACTTTTAGAACGTAAAATCTTTTAATAATAAGACAGCAATAAAGCTTAATAAGATTATCATTTAAGCTATTAACTTATATCACTGATTTTAAATTAATATTTAGTAGAAAAAGTTGGCTATATCTTTTCTAATTCATTACAAAATTTTTTTTTGTAAAAAAAAAGTCATCACTACTTTTAGAACATAAAACCTTTTATCAAAAAAACAGCAATACAGGGAACAGGTCAAAGTTGCGCGAAGACAAAAATGCACTAAGGGACTAAATTGCACGGAGACAAAATTGCACAAGGACACTACAGTAACCTCTCGCTTATTTACGCACATTGTGTCCACAGAAAAAGTGCGTAAAGATATGAGAGATCGTAAAGAAACGAGAGGTACCAATTATACTCACTATAATGGCTGTTTTTTAATATTGCTTCTAGTTAAAAGCAGACTGGGCACTTTCCCACTTTTAACTATTTGTTTACTTTATTTATAAATATGAAAACAACAGATAAAACTATAAATATATAAAAAAAAGGATTTGAATTTCTTTGAAATAATAATACGGGTAGAAATAATTTTACTATTTTAATAATAAGTATAACTTATCTTAATCTTTATTTATATTTGACATTTAGATTTTATTCTACTTAGCAAATTCAATTTATAATTAAGCATTTCTTTACAATTATAAAAAAGTGTTTATTAATATATAGGGCAAGACTGCTGTATTATTTCTTTGTGTTTTAAACTCTCACTATTTCATTATACTTTTATTATTAAACACAGTCATATTTCTTTCAGAATTTTGATTTAATATTTTATTTTTAACAAAATTTCTGATATAATGGGGTATAACTAAATATTTATCAATTAGTCAAGGAACATAAATTTACAAAGTCTAAAAATATAGAGAGGTGTATTAGCATTCAAAGACATATTTTAAGTTAAAAATTTTTGCAATAAACCTAATTTTTGCAATATTAAAAAAAAATAAAATTTTTATTTCTGAAATTTATATAATTCTGAAATGCGTAACTAAACGAGAGTGCGTAACGTCACGAGTGCGTAAAGATCCGAGAGGTTACTGTAATTGCACAAGGACACTAATTGCACAAAGATACTTTTACACAAAGACAAGTTTGCACGATGGGACAAAATTGCACGAAGACATTTTTGCACCAAGGTTCAATTTTGCACGAGTTACAATTTTGCACAGAGAGTCATTTTCGCACGAGAGTAAAAAAAAACAGAAAAAAAAAGTATATAAAAACAGTAAAAAAGACTAAAATATAAAATAATAAAAAACAAAACTAAAAAAAAAGTTACTGACCGAGAGTAAGGGCTAGGGGTAACAGTGATAGTAAAAATAAAAATAAAAACAAAACTAATAAAAATTATTATAGAAATTATTATAAAAAAAAAGAATAATAAAAACAAATTAGCTAAAAAGAAAAAAAAAGCTACCAACTGAGGGTAAGGGTTAGGGGTAACAGTGATAGTAAAAAAAAAAACAAATAACTAGAATAAATATTTAAAAAATAATAATAGTTTACCGACCGAAGGTAAGGGTTAAGGGTAACAGTAGTAGTAAAAAATAAAATAAAAATATCAACCCAAGCAAAAATGTCTCCATGCAAAAGTGTCTTTGTGCAAAAGTGATCCTGCGTTCAATTTTTTCTTCTTTCAATATAGTTCATTCTGCAAAAGTATCTTCGTGCAATTTTGTACGCTCGTGCAAACTTGACAGCAACCCTAATAACAACATCATTTTAAAAACCTTAACTTAGTTGAAATACTAACTTTGATTTCATAGAGTATGCGAAGTTAATAAAACATTTATCTTCTTATAAGTGTTACCAACGTAAAGAAAAAAACTCTAAATAGAAACAACCGAGATTATAAATTCAAAACAGTGTATGAAAAAAATAGTCAATTATTAAGTAAAACAAACTTAATATAAGGAATATTCTTAAACACTAAAAGTCTAAAGTTGTATATAATATTTTACAAAAATACGATTTGCTAGATTTTTTCAAGGCTTGTTGATATTTGGTTTTACAACAACTATTAAGTTATAAAAAAAAAAATTTACGAAAATAGTTATACAATTGTTTTTTTTTAATTTAGTTTAGGTCTAAATGAAAATTTTTAACAGTAAACATAACAGTTTATAGTTTTTGTAAATAGAATAAGCCTTATGGTTTTTTTTTGCAATACCCACTAAATTTGTGATAGTTGTTTAACCAACTGGGATTAAGGGTTATTAAATTGATAGAATGATATTGATACATTTTAACTTAATAAACTTAGATAATGCTAATAGTAATGTATGATACTTAAAGCTGTTAAATGCTACCCGTTATAAACTAGACACAATAAATGAATGGTTTGATTATTATTAAAAAAACATAAAATGATACAACACTAATAATATAAAGAGCCATGCACAAAATAACTATATAAAAACTTTACTTTAGAATGTATTTAAAATAAAATTTAAACTTTTTCACATGAGTTAGAACTGGAAAAGTATACTTTCCGAACGTATAAATTAAGATAAAATTAACTACTTTGGATAATAATTTATATAAGAAATAAACATTGTAAATAAAAACTTTACATTAGTTATTAAAATATTACAAGTGTCTAAATTTGAAACTACACGTTGATTCTGTTAAAAAGTAAATTAATGTAATTTAGGGTTAGGCAGTATTTGGGTGGTGTTTGCTGGACACATAGACTAATACGATTTAAATTGAAACCAACAAATAATGTTGGTACTTCAGAAAATAAACTTATATGGTTATAGTATATTTTACACCCTCACTATTAACCATAATAGATAATAAACAATAACTTAACTAATACAGATAATAAATAATACTTAAATTAGGCATGACAATTTTTAGTTATATTTTATATTAAAGAACAAATACACAATCTAACAATAGGAACTCTATAAAATACTTTAAAAAGATTTAAACCTTTACACATGTTTTAAATCTAAAATACAAAATAAGAATAAGAACAAACTACTCAAACTTTAACCCATAAAACACTTTTAAGAATATAACACTAAAAAGGACTTTACAATAAACAATTTAAATAATAACTAAGTTCCATAATAATAATAAAGCCACTTGCTTATAATTAACTGCAAAACAGCAAAAACTAAAAAGCCAAACTCAAGCGTAGCTTGGGGTTTTGAAAAAATTACGTTCTCTCGAAAAGGAGAAAATGCAATTAGTATTACAAATTCTAGAACTACATTTGGAAAGATCTTTACTTAAATCTCACTGCAATCAAAATGACACGCCTTTTTCACAGACGCCTGTATAAAGTATATCTCTTTTATGATTTTATTTACATCAGACGTTTGTTAATTTATTTTCTCCTTATCTGAACTCTAATTTAATTGCATGAGTACTTGCACGCGTCTCATTCTGGCATTCTCCCTTAAATACAAAACGGTTTATCAAATACAACTTGATATACCGCTACAGGATGTTTTTTAGCTTATTTAAAATAAACTGAAGTTAAAAGTAAAAGTTACTTAAAACAAAAAAATTGCACTTAAAAAACTGATTTGACACCTTTAAATCACATCTAATTTAATTTTTGACTTAAAACATGTTCAAGACTTGTAATTAATAGTTTAAATGAAAGCTTATACTTATAGGCATACATTTAAATACATTTAAACTGCTTTTGATGTATTGTGACGTCATAATCAAACAAAATATGCAAATTTTTTTAGTAAAATGGTATTTCTTGAAAATTTTAAAAGCATAGCTGGTTGCTTAATATAATTCATTATATTTATTGTAAAATGAAACTTAAAAGTTATATTTACCAACCTTTAGTTAGAACTTAGGTAATGTGATATGTATGATTTTAGCGGTATATAATTTCTTTAGCTATTGTAACACTTCAACAGTGTTTTTCGCAGTCGAAAGTAGCTTTCTTTCTTTTCTTTCAAATTTATTTAACTTAAATTGAGTAACGCGTTTGTTTTGGTGGGTCAGTTTTTAGTGTCTTAGTTGAGAACGCTTATTTATTGCAAAGTGTTGTGTTCGCATCGTACACTTGTACGATGGCGACTGTTTTTTATATGAGCTTTTGAATTTAAGTATTACAATCTTACTACTTAATTAGGCTAAGCTTAAATGATAGTCTAAGTTAATTCGCGTTTCATAAGTCGACTTAACTAAATAACTTAGCTAAGTCAGTTCTAAACATTTAAGTAACCGTCACCGATATTGTTATAACGTGTTAAGCCAGTTAATATCTAGGTTAGCGTACCTAAGTAACAACATTACATCGGTAGATCGGCATAATATAAAAGTCAGGTTCCGTTAGCAAAAACTTAAAAATTGGTAAGAAATTTTATAAAGCTTTTTAATCAACTGTTCCATTTTTAACTCATTTGTTGTGCAAACCTCATATAGATGAGCCGTTTGATTGATATATTTTGACAGTTTTGGCTAAAATAGAAACCAAGTCTAATTTTCGAAAAAAGCTTCGAGTTTGCTTACATCACTTAAACTATTTTTGCGAGAAAAAATTGTAACTGAGTGTGCAATTTCATCCATATTAAGTTTGGTCAGCCATGAAAAGTCAGCGGACAGCACAAATCAAACAGATATAATTGATTCTATCCTGAACAGATAGAACCAAGTTAAGCACCTTGCAATTTATTATTAGTGCAGGTTTGCCCTTTCTGCATTACAGCAGTGGGTATTCTGCCGCATCTATTTTGCAAAACAGTCCGTTTCTTCGAATGTTTATTAATTAAAAACATTTAAGCTTCTAGCTAGTGTAAGTTTTCAAACTACTGCTCAACTAAAAATTTCTAGTCACTAGACTTGAAGCGCTTTCTTTACCCACAAGGTAAAACTCCCGTTTTTATATTTGGTTAGCTCTCAACAAGACCTTCTCAAAGTATTTTCTGAGATGTATGAAGATTATTTGAACTTAAAATTGTACAAAAATTAATTAGAAATAAACATTTCAATAAAATATTGGCATATAAAAATCAAAAAATACAAAAGTTTAGTTGAACTACACGTAAGCAGTAGCAAGGTTGTGGCTATAATAATTCTCTGCTCAAAATGATGAGTATTTATATATGGCTGAAGTACGCAGATGCAAAATTGCATCAGTTAATCACGTGACCTTTCGAGCTTTCTCTTAAACGTTTGGAGTTTTTCTCAAAACTTTGTATCAAAACGGCTATCAAATGCAGTTTGATAACCCTTTACAAATTTGCTCTAAATAGTCACAAACATACTTTGAAAGCTTGATCTCATTTTCATGCACGCCACCTATAGATTTTTTTATGATTAGCATATCTGAACCTGAACAGATTTGAATATAAGTCGATTTAAAACTTCTATAAATGGTAAGAGTTAACTGATGCCTAGTAATTTTTTTCGAACAGCAGTTGTTTCTTGAGTTTAGCGTTCTCTAGCTGTCTTTTTCATAAACCATAAAATAAATATTCATTTTCAAAAGTTTGTCACTTTTGTCGACTTTTAAAAATATATAACTCATTTATGCCTTGGTAAGTTATTCTATAAGTACTTGATTAAATTGTAGGAAGCTTCCGCAAATAGGGAAATTGATCGTTGAGAGAAAAGCCAATTCTCTCGAAAATCATTACCGTATATAAGCACTAGATTTCTTGAATGCAGTCGCTTTTGTATTGTATGAGTCAAAGTTAGCCAGCGTTGTTTTTTATGATAAAGTGTTGCAAAGTTTAGCCATCTTTGCGGTAATCGTATTATCGTCAGCTAGTTTTTTAGTGGCGGTTTTTTGAAATATTAGACATAATTTTGTAATTTTTTTTCAAGTGAGGAGCTCAGTCAAGCGAATCTCTAATGTTCAGACAGTAAAGCATTTCGTCCAGCTCAAAGTGTCCTACCCCGTTTTAGCCATTCTAAATCTGAAAGGTCAGTTCCGAAACATACCTTGATATAAACTTTTTAAGCTTCCCGAGTAGACCACTGAAAATCCAATCGTTGTTAAAAAGTGTCTTAGTGTCGTTTTGTAGTATTGTTATAAAGAAGTACAAATAAAAAAAAAAATTATACAGTAATCTTCCTTTATTCTACCAACATATGTTTCTGTGTGTCAACGAATCAACACACTTCAACTGGGTTCTGTAAAAAAATAATTACTGTAATGAGTGAATAGAAGCATAGAATAAAGTAGGTGTATAAATGTTTTCATTAAAATAATATATTTTCTACAGTGATAGTTATTAATAGGTTAAATACTTAATATTAAGTCCGACTGTTATAAAACTATATAATATTTGTGATTATTAAGTCTAAAATAAGTAAAGTAAGCTATATTACACAACAAAACAACAAATTATAATGTAAACAAACAACTCACGTTAATAAGAAAGATAACTGATTCAAAATTTATTGTCGTTTAATGAAAAATACATTCATTGCAACTAATAATTACGTCACAATGTAAACGAGGTTATTTAAACTATTTAATTTGTATTGCAAAGAACATTAATTTAGTTTTTATGTAATCTATTTTGATTAAAAATAATAAAAAATTAACCATTAGATAGTGAATCAATGAAATTTAATAAAACTTAACGACGGTGAAGGCAATAAAGTCACAGAAACTCGATGTAACATGTATATTATATATTGAATGTTTGTAATGATTGAATCAAAATTATATAGAATTAGGAAGCAGATTTAGTTCAAATGTAAAAATCAAAAATGAAAAAAATTAAACTTTAAGAAAAACCGAAACACAAAAAAATCAAAATTGTTATTGGGCTTATAATGTACTGACCGATAATTAATTTACAGCGACATACATAAAATCATAATAAACTAAATTATATATATATTGTATTTAATAATTAATGAAATAATTAATTGGTAAAGTAGGAGTCGGCTGTTTAATTTAAATATCCCATACAGATATTTTAAATATTTAGTAAGTAAGTTGTGTTATTTATGAAAGTTAAAATGTAAAACAACAAGGTAGTCGTATGCTAAGTATAAACCTGCAGTAAAAAACCTACTAGCTCTCTTGGGCGTAGTAGGTAAAAAAGCACGGTTTATCTGTGATTTGAATACAGGCTTCCAATTAAACTTGAAAGTTAACATATAAAGATGTGAAGAATTATAGTCGGAGGGTAAAGTGAATATGTGAAATATCGGAGAATAGAAAGTGACTTGTGTGAAATAGATATAAATAATAAATGAATAAAGCTATATGTTACTTAGGATATATAATTATATTGATATATGTTAAGTTAATGTGTGTGTGTATGTGGAAGGTGAATGAAAAGTATGAAAGGTGAGAAGGCGCCAAGGTGTTATTTGAAGAAAAACCGTCGGTTGTGTGCACAATTGTTTGAAATATCACGACTTTTATTTAGTGATTGTTTACTATCTTCTGCTAAAATTACCATTCGTTCAAGGTTGCATATTTGGCAGATCTTGCTTGCGCTACTGATGTTATTGTTGGCGTGGTGGAGGATGCTCCATTCCATTTCTGGTTTGGTTCCATACCTACCAATATTAATAAGGACATAACCAATAATAGTAACAATATTAGTGATATTAATAATTATGATAATAATAATAGTTACGACAATAATGATAATAATTATTATTATTATAAAAATAATAACTGTAGTAACCAGAAAAATACGAATATCTGTAATACTTATAACAACGAAGTAATTAAATGTGGTTTTAAATTCAAGAACAATGTAGGTAAAAATTGTAACTGTCGTAAGTCGAATAAAATAAACTGTCCGTTACATGGAAACTGCTTAATTAAAAATGTTGTGTATAAGGTGCGTGTTAAATGTAAACTTAATGAATATAATAACAAAAGCAATAATAATGTTAATGATAATCATAAGGATAAAGTGTATATTGGTTCGACAGGAGGTCACTTTAAAGATAGGTAAACTGGACATAAGTATACTTTTAAGCATGTAAATAAAAAGAATAGTACAAGATTGTCAGATTTCGTTTGGCAGTATTTTGATAGGTATGGAACCAAACCAGAAATGGAATGGAGCATCCTCCACCACGCCAACAATAACATCAGTAGCGCAAGCAAGATCTGCCAAACATGCAACCTTGTACGAATGGCAATTTTAGCAGAAGATAGTAAACAGTTACTAAACAAAAGACGTGATATTTCAAACAACTGTGCACACAACCGACGGTTTTTCTTCAAATAACACCTTGGCGCCTTCTCACCTTTCATACTTTTCATTCACCTTCCACATACACACACACATTCACTTAACATATATCAATATAATTATATATCCTAAGTAACATATAGCTTTATTCATTTATTATTTATATCTATTTCACACAAGTCACTTTCTATTCTCCGATATTTCACATATTCACTTTACCCTCCGACTATAATTCTTCACACCTTTATATGTTAAATTTCAAGTTTAATTGGAAGCCTGTATTCAAATCACAGATAAAACGTGCTTTTTTATCTACTACGCCCAAGAGAGCTAGTAGGTTTTTTACTGCAGGTTTATACTTAGCATACGACTACCTTGTTGTTTTACATTTTAATTTTCATATATAACACAACTTACTTATTAAATATTTAAAATATCTGTATGGGATATTTAAATTAAACAGCCGACTCCTACTTTACCAATTAATTATTTTATTAATTATAAAATAAAATATATATTTAATTTAGTTCATTATGATTTTATGTATTTCGCTGTAAATTAATTATCGGTCAGTACATTATAAGCCCAATAACAATTTTGATTTTTTTGTGTTTCGGTTTTTCTTAAAGTTTAATTTTTTCATTTTTGATTTTTACATTTGAACTAAATCTGCTTCCTAATTCTATATAACTTTGATTTAATCATTACAAGCATTCAATATATAATATACATGTTACATCGAGTTTCTGTGACTTTATTGCCTTCACCGTCGTTAAGTTTTATTAAATTTCATTGATTCACTATCTAATGGTTAATGTTTTATTATTTTTAATCAAAATAGATTACATAAAAACTAAATTAATGTTCTTTGCAATACAAATTAAATAGTTTAAATAACCTCGTTTACATTGTGACGTAATTATTAGTTGCAATGAATGTATTTTTCATTAGTTAACGACAATAAATTTTGAATCAGTTATCTTTCTTATTAACGTGAGTTGTTTGTTTACATTATAATTTGTTGTTTTGTTGTGTAATTTAGCTTACTTTACTTATTTTAGACTTAATAATCACAAATATTATATAGCCTTATATCAGTCGGACTTAATATTAAGTATTTTACCTATTAATAACTATTATCTGTAGAAAATATCTTATTTTAAAGAAAACATTTATACACCTACTTTATTCTATGCTTCTATTCTCTCATTACAGTAATTATTTTTTTACAGAACCCAGTTGAAGTGTGTTGATTCGTTGACACACAGAAACATATGTTGGTAGAATAAAGGAAGATTACTGTATAATTTGTTTTTATTTATATTCCAGTGAAGTTACTTCACTAGGATCTTTTGTTAGCAAACAATTAACACTATATTTTGAACATTTATAAAGAAGTACTAAATATTTGCTGTGTTTATTTATCTGTTTAGACTTAAGTGTAAAGTATATACTTTATTTAAGTTAAAGCTAGTGTTTCTTATTAAGACCGAAAACTAACTTTATTAGTTTTTGCGTTTCTAACGATTAAGAAGTTATTTAGTATTCTTACTTTTAGATGACTTTGTTTCTATATACATTTCGTAACTGTACTTTAAAATTTAGTAGTAACTAAACTTTTAAGCAATAAATCCGGTAAAGTAGTAGTATACAACTATTTGCTTACTCAGTAGTGCAGTTATTATATTATAATATTTAGTTTCTCAAATCATCCCCTTAGTATGTCCATTACCTATCATAAGCACTTTACGATCCGCTGTCACCTTATTGCTCATGATTTTTTTCTTAAATTATATTTGCAGCTACCAGGGCAGGGTAAGTGTCAGATATGAACAAAGGGACACTTTTGCACAGATAGAATTTTTTTTACTATCACTGTTACCCCTTACCCCTTGATCGGTATTTTTTTTTCTTTTACTATTTATTATTTTTTAATTAACTTATTTATTATTTTATCGTTTTTGTCTTTTTTCTGTTTATTTTCAACTAACACTGTTACTTCTAATCCATGGTAGATAATTAAGTTTTTTTATATTTTTTATCATTTTTCTAAAACTATGTATATTCTTTTTACACTACTGGTACCCCTGACCATTACCTTTGGTCGGTTTTTATTTTATTTAAAAAAAATTTCACCCTCATGTAAAAATGACTCTTCGTGCTAAAGGGTCTTCAAGCAAAATTGTGCCTTCGTGCATTTTTGACACCAACCAAGTGTTTTTAGCTAACTTTTCAAGAGTTGTTACCCGATAATGATAGACTCATAATTAAATGGACATTTTCTTTTAGGAAACCAAGTTTTCTTCATTAAAAAAATGTTTTAAATACCTAGAGATTTAAAATAATTTTATAAACTGACTCAACATAAATATTAAACAACTAAATTCAAAAAATACATTACACGCACAGCTTTTGATGGTTTACTATCATATCTAATTCGCTAGCTTTTCTAACCCGATCACTTCTAACCCGATCACTTCTAACCCGATCACTTCTAACCCAATCACTTCTAACCCGATCACTTCTAACTTGATCACTTGTAACCCGATCACTTCGAACCCGCTATCATTTCTAACCCGATTATATCTAACCCGATCACTTTTAACCCGATCATTTCTAACCCGATCACTTCTAACCCGATCACTTCTAACCCGATTATATCTAACCCGATCAGATCTAACCCTATCATTTCTAACCCAATCGTTTCTAACCCAATCTAATTAGACAATTATTAACCCGATCTCTATTAATATGTTTGTTTATTATTGTTCTAAAATAAGGGTTAGTTAAAAAATACAAAATAATCTCATCAAAGTTGTTTTTTTAATGAAATTTAGTTTGTTTTGTTTAAATTAAAACTTAATTTTCTGATAGGTTTTGTTAAAATTTAGTTCTTGATATTTATTGCTATTAGAAGTTTGTTATCCTACGCTAGACCCAGGCATCAAAATCTGGGCCACTTAAACTGAATGACAATTAACAAAGAGACGAAAATTTATGTATCTTAAAATCAAAAACTACAGTTTTATCTAATATTTATATATCAACGGAAAAAGAAATCAACACTTTGGTACAATATAAATTGACTTATTTATGATTTGAAGGAGGAGGTTTTTTAATAAGTTTGGTTTTAACTCGCTAATAAGCAAGTTTAACATCAGTTCTTTCATCGATCAGTGAGGTTTAATAAAACCAAACACACCTGCACAATCTTTCAATTTAGAATTAACTTCCAATTTCTTTTCAACAAAAAACTTTCTCTTCAAAATTCTACATATATTAAGACGATTTAGTAGATAATTTCAATGATTTTAGTGCAGCAATCAGCAAAATAGGCTGAATCACGCACTTCTTCATTAAAATAAGTTTAATTGTTACCTTCGTAAAATTCATTTAGAACGTACTAGAATGTCAGAATTCAAACAAACTACAAAAGTTCATGAATAAAATTTATTCTTGTTCAAACATCAACCGGATATACACATCCTAACTTTCAGAGTTTGGTTCAGTACATTTGTGCAACCGTTTGGTATTTCATTGTTTTTTTATCAATTATTTTTTTCGCTTTACCAAAGAATAATCGATACAATTAAAATAAACACTATTGAAACTAAGGTACAGACAGTTGTAAAAAAATCAAAAATTTAAAAACATTGACTAACCACTAAATTTAAACTTTAAAGTCTAAAGCATATTAAGAATACAGGTCAAATAAATATCTATCAAAAAAATTGAAAAACGATTTATTATTTACAGAGAAAAGGCGCTGCTAATAAAATCACACTATAAAATGAACCAAATTCTACATATAAAATCAATGGTTTATAAGTTTAAAAACTTTATAAATTACTTATAGTTTCTAGTATTAAGTATTTTATGTTATTCAAGTGAACTTAAATCAAAGTTGTTCAATTTTTTTGCAAAAAATAGTTTTGTTTGAAAGCTAATTCCACATTTAGACTGAAAAATAACTATGACTGGATGAATTTTTTGATTTATTTTCGTGGTAATTAATCATTTAGTAACGTTCAAAAATCGATTGTAATCAATTGTAGACAACTAGTTTTAAAAAGCATTATAAAAAGTATAATTCTTTTGAATTCTAAAGATTAAATATAAAGTTTTGTGATAGTCGTCAAATGAAGAATAATAATGAGTATTGCAGCCGTTAAAGACTACTCCGTACTTTTTTTGAAGAGATTCTTTATAGTTAATATATTTTTTTCAAGTATAGTGACCAGATTGGCAAGTTGCATTCAAATTTAGAGCGAATTTATATGAAATACAACTTTTTAAGAATATTAATACCATTATATATGAAACTAGAAATAATGCAGTTAGTAAATATTAGTAATCGTAATTAGTGTGGTGGTTTCATTAAAAATTATTTTTTTTTTAATTTTAAGTTCTTAAAACGAAAGTGTATACTGTTTCATAAGTTAAAAGTAGAGTTAGATGTTTTTTAATATTTAGAACCTGTCATTTACTAAAACTTAAAATTAATTTCTTTCTTTTAGCCAATTGTAAATTATCTTTAAAGCTTGAATAAAATATATTATATAATAAACTTAACTATAAAAGCTAAGTGTCGAAAACTTATTATTTTGCTTTTTTTTTTTCAAAATATGATGTATGTAAATAAAGCAAAATAAATTTACATTTAATATGAAAATTCAAAAGTTTTCAAAATTTAAAATTGCTAAAACAGTTTCTCACGATAAATAGTAGAAAATAATTTTAAAAATTTCTTGATATCTTTTTAAATTTATTGTTTCACAGGTTTCCGAAAACTTTAGAATATTAGCGATAATTAAACATGAAATATAAGTATATGTTATTTGATTTTTTTATATAACTAAAAATCTTATAATAAAGGAATTAAATTTGTTTGTATTGTAAAACTGTAATCTAATATAAGTCTACGAAGAAACTAATATAAGTATAACGAAGAAAAAACTCATGACAAATGTAGAAGTTTTGAGGTGTAAAAAAACACCGAGAATAAAGTCAATAGACTTCAAGCTGGCTTTACTGTAATAAATAAAAAGTAAATATGTTACGTGTAATAATCGTCTGAAAAATAGTTGATTAAAGGAAACAAAAAACTTGATGGAGTTTTTTTTATAAACTTCTTCTCCTAGTTATACTTAATTTAACTTTAATTAATTTATTACTCTATTTCAAAATGTTTTTTCAGTACTTATTTCATTTTTACTTACGTTACTTCAACTGTTCATAATAAAGTAAATTTTTAAGAAATTTTTCTCAACTAAAGTAACTTAAGTCGTTAGTTAAAACATTTTGTATATTAGATAGATTGAAGTAAAGGTTTTTAAGATCACCTGGGCGAGATTTCATTAACCTCGGACTTGTTATACAAATAAACATGTCTGTTTAATTATTAAAGACTTTTTTTGCTCTAGGACTAAGTAGGAATTTATTAATGATATGAAACCAAGACAATCAATCGACGTAACATATTTTTGCGGTTTATTATATGATGAAACTTTTTTAGTATCTAGATTATATCTAAAAATCATATTTTCAATTTTTATAACAAAAGTATTTAATTTCTCCTAGTGTGTGTTTGAATTCCGTTATCTTAATAGGCGTATGCAAGTTGTATAACAATTTGTAAAAGTTATAAAATGAAACTCAAAACTAACCTACTATAAAACATCAATACATTAGTCAGCAATAATACAACATTTACAACAAACTTTTGTTGTTTTTAAATCGTAATTTAAAGTTTTTTGTATCTGAATATTACAATTGTAAAAATATACTTTTTAAAATTTGCTTATCTTAAAATTATTTAGTCACGTGAATTATTATACAATCTAACTTAAATATAGTTTTAACTGCTTACTTTAAATTCCTACAAAGAATAGTTCAAAATATTTTAAAGTAAACGATTTAATGAATTGTAAATGATTAACGAAAAACGTCTATTAATGTAGATTGAAAGAACAAAAAAAATATGAAATAATGAAAAAAAATTGAAATTATGTGTAGGATAAAATATCAAAAAATGAGGTAATAAAAATAAATTAAACTTATGTTAAGTTAACACTAAATTTAAATTTATACTAACAATGATAATAACTGTTTTTACGTAACACATTAAAATCATAATGCTTTAAAAAAACTAAAAGTAAATAACAACAAATATTTTAATAACTTTATTAAGACTAATCTGTTTTTGTATGAAATCCAGATTAAAAAATAAGAGTAAATCAAACAAGTAGAATGGTTAGATACGATCGGGTTAGAAGTGATCGGGTTAGAAATGATTGGGTTAGAAATGATCTTGTTAGAATTGTTCGGGTTAGAAGTGATCGGGTTAGAAATGATCGGGTTTGAAATGATTGAGTTAGAAATGATAGCGGGTTAGAAGTGATCGGGTTAAAAGTGAACGGGTTAGAAGTGAACGGGTTAGAAATGATAGCGGGTTAGAAATGATCGGCTCCCAAAATAATCATGACAAAACCAAATGAAGACGTTGTATAAAAAATTTCACGTTAAGTAAACTACAGAAGATTTTTTCAAAAGTATCTTGAAAACTAAAAATACTCTTACACTGTGCATTTAACATACATAGAAAATAGGGAAAACGTAAGATTATAAGGCAAATATGTACCTAAGATCTTTTAAGAAAACGCTACTCCAACGTTTTAATTAACAAAAGTACAGCTTTAGACTAGTTTTCAATTTGTTATTTTAGTTTAATTTTTTTTTTAATTCTCATAAAATAAAAAATATTATAAATTACTACAACTTAGTTAATAGCTAAACCTGTTTTATTAACGTGTTTTTAAATTAGGCACCCCTT
The DNA here is from genome assembly GCF_965202585.1 of Thalia democratica. Taxonomy (NCBI): domain Eukaryota; kingdom Metazoa; phylum Chordata; class Thaliacea; order Salpida; family Salpidae; genus Thalia; species Thalia democratica. The sequence continues at coordinate 18,293,383 of NC_139173.1, read as the reverse complement.
ATTAGTTAACTACCTATCACTTTTTTTCGCCCTTACTAGGTATTATTCATAGGTCGCAAAAATCTCCTTGAGGGGACGATATTGCCCACTTTGGAAAGCCCTGATCTAAAAAGCAACATTTTTTTATAGTTTGGTATTAGTTGTGCTTCCAAAGTAAGAAATCAACTTTATTTAATGAATAAACTTACTAGGGAATCAGATAAAATAAAAGTTACGATACCGTTTTTGCTTTTCTGAAATAAGCTGCTTTTTTAATCTAAACATAAATAACACTGGCTATCCAGAAAAACTCTTTCTCGCAACTTACCTATAATTAAGTAGCTTGATTAGAACAACATTTTTTTAATTAACAAACATAATGTTATTTTAATTTTCTGTAAGCATTAATGCGCAATCAATTAAATATTATAACTTTTTTGTTAAACAAAAATATTTTATATATCTTTCCAAAAACATAACAGCTGCATAATAATTTCTCTTTAAAGTCGGATTGCTACTTATAAAAAGCTACTGCCTTACATCAAACTAGTTTAACAAAAAAAAGGTTTAGAAATTGGTAAGCGATCATTTGTAACCTTTCCTTTTATAACCTGATATTTTTTAACTTGACTGGTTTCTAAAATGTTTTTATCACTGAAGGGTCTATTAAGTAAAGGTTAGTTTGCAGTTATTAACATAAAAGTTTACATATAGAAGTAAACATAAAGAAACAGTATAGAAGTTAGACTATTATGATCAATTAAAAAATCAAAGTATAAAACGAATACAACTTGAATATTTCATTAATCCATACTTCTTGTATTAAACATTAAAAATTAAATGAGCTATGACCTATAACACTCTTAACACACTTTTAGATTGTACTATTTAGGCTCGCTAAGTAATACTAAACTTTTTCTTTACCGCCTAGTTATGATTGTAGTTATACATACAATATAAATCATAGTATAGTTCGTTACCACTATGATATGCAAACTTTTGTAAGAAAATATGTAGACTCTGGAACTTAACCATCTTTAGAAAAAGTTAACCAACACTTTTTTGTTTCTTAGAAATTTATATGAGTAGAAAAATTATCACTTGCTACTATTCAAAATACTACTATAAGAATTTTAAATTTTTAAAACAAATATAATGTTCTTTATCGTAAAACTATTTAAGCTATTACCGTGTTGAAAAAAGTTTTAAAAATAAACAGAAATCAATTTTTTATAAAGTAGAGTTTAAAAAGCAAATCTATAAGGAATAGTAACCTTATTGTACAAAATAGTTCAACTTTAAAATAATAGTTACAATCAAAGCTTTCAAAAAAGAAGTTTATTTTTTCATCCAGTTTAAAATAAATGTATTTTAAATATTGAAGAACATGTTTGAAACTGTACATTGTACATATACAGTAAAGTTTTTTATTATTATTTTTTTAAGAGGTTCTTAGTTTTAATGAAATAAATACCTTTTAATTTATTTATGTAAGCTAAACTTAATAAACTACATTTTTGCTCTAAATAGTACAAAGTAAAACAATACAAGCAAAATAGTTAAAAATCGTATTTAAGCAAAATTTTGTAGCTAACATCAAAACTTTAAGAAAATTAAAACCTTATTATTAAAAAGTTTTTTGAAAAATATTTAAACATAAATTAATTAAAAGTAAAAATAAAAAAGTATTTCTAAACTCATTTATCTAAACAAATGCTTTTTAGCAGTAAAATGTATATGTTACTTGAAATTTTAACTGTTTAACAAGTTCTTTTACTTTTCCGCAGAATAATTTAAAATAACTAAACAAAGAAAACATAAATCAACGAAAACTTATTAACAATTATACAAGTAGCATATAAATTTCATAAAATAAAAATAAAAACTATAGTAAGTGCATACCATAAGGCACTACTAGTTTGAAAAAATCATAAGTAAAATAAGCTTTGTAAATTTTACTTCTCATTTGATAAGCATTTTGAAGTTGTCTTATTGAGTTTCTATAAAGTTTTTAAGGTTTTCATTTAACTGAATATTTCTTGAATTACTGCAATAAAATTTATATAGTTAAAAAATAAATAAAAAGTTAAATTGCACTATTTTTATAAGTTTTAAAGTACACCAAAGAAAAAAAACATTTTAAGTAAGCCTATAAATATATCAGTAAGTAAAATATAATTGATCGTAAAATACTTAATTTATCATTTAAATTACAACAATAAAGAAATTAAATTTGGCTATTCATGTACCTAAATACTTTTTAATTGAGAATGTTGATTAAGAATAAAATAAATAAATACAAATATTTTTTTTCTTTTAATAAATATTTTCAAATATACATCAAGCTTAAGCTAAAACTGAATTTATATTCTTTTAATCTAGTTAAAACTTATTCAATGTGTCTTAAATATTTATATTAAATATACTACCTTTAAGTACCTTAATAAAATCTTTTTCAATTCCACTTCACGTCTGACTAAATCTGAATAAAATACTTAATCCACATAAGTACTAAGGAATTTACTTAGAAGAAATTAAATGACATTGATAACATAAAATGCTTACAGAACTGATTGTTTCTAAATATCAACCAACACAACCGCAATTAAACAATATTTAAATATTATACTAAGTTTTAAATAAAAGTAGCAAGTGGCAGTGATAGTTTTCTATGAAAAAAAAAAACAAATACTACAGCTCTGTTTTTATAACTTTTTCTTCTTCGTTTGAAACTGACTTTTCATCTTCTGATATTTTGTTTTCTTTGCTTTTTTTCAACTCTCGATATTGCGTTAACAGGAACTCTGAATAATACAGCAAACTGTCTTTTAAACAATATAGCCACAGTTGGTTGTAAAAAAAGTTCTAATAATTATTATAGATCTTACTGAAACAGTTTGATAGTGTATGACAATTTTATTGTGATTTAAAACTTTAGAGTACAAAAAAATGTATCGTTTTTAAAAAGTTATAAAAGTAATTAGTTATATACTTTTTAACCGCTAGTAAAGACAATTGGAACTTTGAAAACTAAAGACAGAAATGGTATAACATTACTAGTATTTAAAACTCTTTCTTTTGATACAACCGTCTTTATTTAAAAAAAAATTGTAAACTTTTACCTATGATATTTAAACTATCCGGCAAAAAACGTATATAACTAAATATCTACATCAATAGAAGATAAAAATCAGTTGGCTGCTTTAATTCAAGTTGTTTACTAACTACCAAAGATACAAATTAAGCACTACCGAGGCTTCTTTAAATATTTTACAAAAAACTCACTGTCAGGAACCGACTGGTGGGAGAGGGAAACGGTCAGCTTGTCGTTCTTCATCAAGTCGATGAGCTCCTGACCTTCCCGCCAGTACAAGAAGACGGACACCACATTGGTCTCAGTTCTGCCATCTCCCGCCATCGCGAACGCGTCTGACGTCTTGTAAGAGGTGTTGTACACATTGTCTGTGAAATTGTTTCTAAAAAAATTTGTGAACATTGTGCTCTATAGAACAGTAAGTTGATGAACAATTCAGCTAAAAGTTTTACAAACTTTAACTGTTAATACAAAAATAATTTTAATAAACACTCACGCAGTATAAATACTCTAAAAATACTATTCTAATAGTTAAAACGTAAGTAATAAATTAATTTAAATAAAAAGCTTACAGCAAAACTTTAAGTTTTTTTTCTAATGATTAAGCAATTTCCTTACGAATATTGCACAAGATGCTAAGAACTAAAATGTAAATTATAGGTCAATAAAACTTGAACTTGTCTAGTTTAATATTAAAACTAAAGATTAAAAAACCTTTCAAAAATAACGTATTAATTTAATATGTAAAGTATAAATAAGCTATAACGTATAAATATAGAAGAATAAGGTATAAATAAACTTTTTGACCTATTTTTTAACCACACTAAAAAACGTTTAAGCAAAATTTATTTTATTTTAATTAAAATATTAAAAAATACCACGGAGGCGTTTACAAGCAAAAAAAAAATATAATGAAAACAATTATGTAACTTAAGTCAGTGGTTCCAATTTTTTCAAAGTATGCGCACAGTAAACTATTTAAGAAATAAAAGTATGTGCACAAAATATACTAATACTATCGTAATATTTGTACTTTTAAGTACAAAACACAATAAATTATATATAAAAACATCAAAAATCAGTAAAAAAACAGATTTCGTTACTTGAAACCTATTTTACTAGTTTAAAATTACACAGTTAATTTGTGTTTATGCACTCTACCGTGCAGCTTGCAGGTGTACACTTTGAGAAACACTAACCTACATTATAACATAAAAACCTTAAAAAACTTGTGTTAAAAAATAAGAGTTTATTAGATTATTTGAAAAGTTAATAAACTTGTGAGCTAAATTTAAAAAAATATAGCAGACTACATACCGACAACGACCATCCCGATGCTTCCTCTCTCCTCAATGATCTTGGCCTTCTCAACGAACATGCAGTCGCCCCTCCTCACCACAACAATCTTCCCGCTCAAATCGCCCTCGTTCCTCAGTGAGGTGCACGCGTTTTCCGGCTCCGCTATGAGCACGTCTCCGATCACCGATAGGGGCTGAATATGTTTATAAGTGATGTAAATAGATGTTAGTTGTAGCATAAGAGGAAAGAAACAAGACAGTATGAAAATATGTTAGGTTGACAGAAAAACTGTTACCTGTTTGAAAAATAGAAATAAACAGTAATTTTTTAAACGCTTCTCGAAATTCTACATAGCAAAATCATTTTAAAACTCAAGTTTAAGAAAAAAATTAATTATTCAAGTTTTTTAAAAAAACATGAAAACTTAAAACACCTTAGAACTTAACTTTAGTATATGTTGTCGTTTAACAACTTTCTTATAACGTTATAATACATGTAGGCTTAGTCCTTTTTAATGAAAAAATAAATAAAACTAACTAAAAGGTTATAGAAAATAATTCGAGTATCATATTTCAAAAGGTTATATGAGCTTTAGGTTTTTTATACAATTTAAAAAGTTCATGTACTTTCTTAAAAAAAGGAAATACTTTATCTTTGGTCTGGACAGGTCCGAACTGAGCGGATCCGCCGGCAAAAGTGAGATCGCCCTCGTATGGGGAGGACATTATGTGGAGGTACATTGTGGGGAGGACGTACTTGTTCCGCTGCTCGGACAACTTCTGCATGTCCTGCATGAACAACGCTCCTTCCTGGTGATTTGTGTTTGGTGAAAATTTTTATAAACAAAAACTAAATAACTCAAAATCATAATGTGGTTTGCCAAAATTAAAACAAGTTTTATGCAAGAGCTTTACTGATCTTTAATAAAAACTTCAATTATTTTGAATGTATAAAAAAATAAACTAACACCGAGTAAATTTAATTTTACAGTAATGGTAACAAACAAAAATTGCATTAGCACTTAATAAACAAAACAAAATATCTAACTACTGCATCTCTATAAGAATTGGCGTTCTGTTGATTCTGGACCAAATGTAGAGTGTTGTCCTTCATTTTGGTCAGGCTGACTCCCATGGTTTTCAGTATGGATATGTGCTGGCTGTTCTGTGGGTTGAAATCGGCAGCTTGCAACTTTCTTGGGCCTTTGAAGTCCAAAACAATGGTCGTTTTGTCAGTTCTTTAAAAGTTTAATATTTAAAACAATTTATATTTTTATTAAAGTTGCCAAAAACTGCTGGATTTTATTTTGAACTAATAAAAAAATATAATGAGCTTTTTAATGCTACTCATAATTTTAAAACTAAAAAATCAAAATGCGTTCAGTCTTATGTAGTCAGAAAAGTTAATAGTTCAGCTACCTAAAACTAAAAACTTTAAAGTTTTAATGTAAAACAATTTTTTTTCTGATATATAAACTTAAGTTTTTCATTAGCCTAATAATGAGCTTTAGCTGCATTAATGTTTAGATATTGTTTTTAACGATAATTTCTTTTATCAAACTAAAACACTAGTTAGTAGTTGTATTGTATTTTATATCATTACGATAACAACACGATGCAAAATCGTAAATTTAAAAAAAAATACAAAAAAATAAAATAAATTTATATTAAAAACACAAATCAAACTATATTCCAACTACGAAAAATGTTAATTCAACAAAAAATATACTTTAAAAGTTTATACTTACTTTTCCGGTAGACTGAAAGTTTCTATGTTGACAGCGGACCTTATTCTATTATAAGTTTCTACGTTTAGTTTCTTCGACTCGGGGCGCGAACAACTTTTATAGCTTTCAGTGTTCATGTAGCTTTGAATCGGATCACTTGTGTTCAGCTTATCCTATTAGATTACTTATAAATTAAAAATTGGTAACTGCTAGCTGCTATTGTAAAAGTAAAACTGATATAGTGGTACGAAGTTTCTACAAAACAATGCTAACATCTACAAAAAATAACTTAGTAAGATATACTGTAGATTATTTTGTAGTAACATACACTTAGTGTAACTTAAGTTTAAAAGATTACCCATTTTTAGCTAAATATGTATTATTTTAGAGTTTTTTTTTCTATTTAATTAAAAGTTTGTTTGACTGTAAGCTGTCTAAGCAATTTCTAAATTTCGTTTATTAAGTAAAGTAATTACATACTAAGACTATTTCAATGTTAAATAAAGTTAACTTTAAGCTACTTTTCATTTACATAAACATTAACCAAAAACATTTATTTTGAGAATTTATTTAAATCAATACTAATATTTCAAAAATGTATTTTATTACATCAGAATAATAAGAAAAACCTTATCACTTTTAAAGTCCATCTGATTCAGTGTGAGTGGTAACAAGTGAGCTTCAGTGGTGAAAACATAATTGTCAACATCGATACCATCTTTGTTTGAAGGCGGTGTGAAGAGCAAGTAGAGATATTTGAACATTTCCGCTAGAAAATACGAATCCATTCGGTCTTCGTGCTTGAACGTTCTGATGTCCTGAAATATTATAACTTTGTTTTAATTTAGTAGGTAAACATAAGTTACCTAACATCATTTTATAGTTCTTGAAGACGTTTGTTAACTTATTACAAAATGTAAAGCATATCCGTAAAAGTTAAAAGTAAAAGTTCGTTCATTAAAATAGCTGAACTTCAATAATAAATCATTCATTTATAAATCAGAAATAAGTAATAAGCTAGTAATTAAACTAAGACTTTGTCGTAAATAAAGTTAAATGTACTTATTTATAGTCATTTACCTAAATTTATAATATTTAGTTTATTAAAAAATAATTAAATAACATTTTACGATATGTTAAATAATTATCTTAATTCAAAAGTATTCTGAAAACAACATAAAAAACGATTTCTGTTATAAAAAGCTAACCTTGATAGCAGCAAATCCACATTGAACTCTGCAATTTCTTTGCAAATTTTCAATTATTTTCTCACCAACATGCAAATAATATGGGTCATTTGTAGCCTGTTAATTTTTTTTTTAATGCGACAAAATCTTAGCAGAATAACATGAACAAACCTTGTGCAAAAAGTAAGTAGACTCTGCGAACTCAGGTCTCAGTAAATACTGACCCCAGTAAACATCAAACGTAGTAGTGAACGCTTCTGGAAGGAATGTGTACTTTTTGAACACTTGGTACAACAGTTCATGCGATTCTACGGCTTGCAAGATATCACCCTTCAACACCTTTGGATGTACAAACTCTAAATTACTCAAACACAACTAAAGTGCTAAAAACAATGTCTTAAGCTTATAAAAACAAGCTTGTTTTATATAAGAATACTACTTAGTTGAACACTTGGTTATTTAAAATATTTTACAAAGCACTACCTGAAGCCCAGGCCAAAACGCAGATAAGGCATCAATAAAGTTTTTTGCATTCTGATTCGGTTTGTGCATTAATACGTCTAACATCAGCGGACCTTGTGCTATGTACTGTTGGATTGCCTAATAATAAATAAAAATACTGTTATTCAATTAAAAATAATGAAAAAAAACAATAAGTATCTACTTCATAATGTATGTTGAACCTATGAAGATAGGTTTCATCACCGAGCAGTATGTAGGCTTTTAGTAAATACTCGTAATACGAATCGATACCTGCTCCTATTCCGGATTCTTTTCTATAAAATTATTAACTTTAGTTTTTAATGATTAAACTAAAGCAACATATAATTAATTTTCATTCAATTTTTATATTTTTTATCAAAGAAAACATCGGCGAAAGTAACGCAGCCTAAGCCTAGACTTACCTATGACGTGTAAAAAGCTCAGGTTTTTATAAAAGTTTGATCACACCACTTCCGCTATCATATGAATCTGATGATCAAAGTGGTATGATAACCTTTTTTGTTAACTTGACCTTTCTATTAGCTTAGAAACATTTTTCTCGTTTTTTTTTTCATTTTTTTTCAGATTTTTAAAAATAAGATTAAGTATTTTATACAAATTGTATTTTATCAAAATTTAAATTTAAGATAATTTTTGTTATCATAGAACTAGTAGTCAAACTGATTAGAATTAAAAACCTGATCCATTCCCCGCTATCTACCTTGAGTACAGTTCCCATCAGTTCAGTGCTTCTTTGACGCTTGCTCCATAAGAAATCCATGGATTGACGAGCTTTTTTTTCGTATATTGGGTCACCTACAAACACATATTTCGTATTTGAGTTTTCAACAAAAGTAACGATATCATTTTTGTTAAAGGATTAATTGTGAAATATTTCAATTTATATCTACAAATTCTAGCACTAACAAAATCTGAAAGAATGTACTTCTTTAGTGTATTATTAAAGTTGTGGTTTTTTATAAAAACAATGTCTAGAATTTTTTTTTCTGAAAAACAACAATTTTGAAATATGTAGTATTTAAACAAAGTATATTGAACTAAAATCTTTATAGCACTGATTTGAACGCGTAATTGAGGGCTTATAAATTTTTATCATTGACACAGTTTTTTTTAGCTGTATTGTATAACTACTTGCATTAAAAAAAAGCTTTAAATTTTGTTCAGAAAAATACAAGACTTTTTAGATTGTTTTTAATTTTTTCAAACCTCTACAGATCTAAAAATACAAAAATTTGTAAACATACAAGAAGCTGCTAAAAATATTTCTTCTGTTACTTTTTTATTTTTATCTTTTATAAATAAATTAATTTTTTAAACTTAAATTTTTTTAAAGAGAAGTATTTTTATGAAAATCATAAGAAATTAAAAAACAACTAACAATTAAAACAACTAAATTAATTTTATTTCATAAAACAATATGAAATATTTTTGAAAGCAAGTTAATCAACTTTCCAATATTCAAAATTAAATTAAAGAAGATAAATATAGTACCAACATAATTTTACTTAATGGTTCTGGTAGGCTGATAGTTTTTATAGTTTATGTTGTCAATACCTATAGTAGTATGGTAATTTGAGGTAGTTACATTATTAAAAATAGCTTTTGTTACATGATTTTATTTGATAACGTGGGTCAAAATCTAATTGTTAAAAAAACAGATTATAATTAAACATATGATACCACGTTACTCTGAATATGCTAATAAAGACTAAATGTGTTCATCAAAAAACACTTATTTGAATGAAATTTAAACTTATATTTTTATAGAATTGTAAATTAAAAACATTGGTTATTACATGCACACCGACAAATTTTTTTTTTTAATTTTTCATTTCTAACTAAACACTACTAATTTAGACTTGACTTTAATTTAGTTCACATACTAATATTTAAACCTTTAGTAAATTAATTTAATTAGGTTATTCATGTAATTGTTAAAGTTTAAAACTTTTGGACATAAAAAAAGTTCATTTTATATTTGTTAAAACTATTTACTCATGCTTTCATTAAATTAAAACAACTATGATAATTTCAGCTTATAATATGTCAAAGTAAAACATTCTCTAACATACTATTTAATTTTCTGAGGAAATAAAGAAAGTTTACAATTTTTTACTCTTTTCTTACACTTTAAAATATTATTTTTTGACAACTTATAAAGATTATTAAGTAAGCTAATGATAATCTGGCATGGATTTATTTTCAAGTATAAGTTCTAGAAGTATGAACAAAAATTAAATAAACAAACCAGTGAATCTAGACAAGGCAGCCATCTCAAGCAGCATAGTACCCGCGCACGCTGTGCATGTGTCTTTATTTTTATGTGGCTTGATGGCGTGAGTTTTGTTTGATAGGTTTATCTGTGTTTTTTAATAATTTAAGCCAAGTTTCAACTTAATTATTTTTCAAACTTATTGTATTTACATTATAAATACTTATTGGTATATTACAAAATATAAGTATTAACGAGGTTGCAACTCTTTAGTGCAAAAAATCCAGCCTGACTTCAGTTAAAAAAAACTAGCCTGACTTATGAGTTAAGATAATAAAATTTGATTAATTATTTACTTCTGGCAATCACTACATCAATAGCCCTTAATGTAGATGGTAGAGTGAGTGGCTACTATGTTATACTATAAAATCGTGACAATAATAACTATAAATTAAGTTAAATAAAAAACATGTATTTAACTAATTCAGTGCAGTAAAAGTACTAAAGGTGGGTGAGAATAGAAAAAATAATAACTATAAACGAGATTGAATATAAAACCTAAGTTTTACTATAACTGTACAGTAAATAAATGTTTTAAAAATTTAATAAATCTTTAATAAAAATTTAACGATTCCTTTATACTTTTTGTACTTATTACTCAAAAAAACTTATAGGAAACTTTTGTTAATTTAAAAAAAAATAATTATTTTAATCAAAACAACATAAAAAAAACTAAGATAGATCTTGAATAAATAATTCAATATATTGCAGTTAATTTTTATAATGTTAACCTAAGATTTTTATAAGAAGAGCTAAGACATAGAAGGAATCAATGCAGTGTTTTTTTAATTAATTTAACATAGGCTTTTATAAGAGAGACTGTAGTATAAACTTAACAACTTAAAAAGTATTTAAAAATCAACTAACTCTTGAAAGAGGAATGCCAGATTTAGTATTAAAAGCAGGCAATAGTCGATCTCCTATATCTTTAGCCATTTTCAATAAGGAACCGTTATAGTTTTTTAATCTTCCCTTATTTTGTTGAATGTCCAAAGCTGCTGAATGACCTCCTAATAAACCACTGAAAAAAAAGCCTTACTAAAAATAGTACCAAAAAGTTAAAATATAAGTTTTGAATATAAAAAAAACAAAAATATTTCACTAAATAACTACAAAATGAATATTTAAATGTGATAGAAAATAATATTTTTGAAGCTTTCTGTTTATAAAAAATTTCACAAGTATACAAAACGTTTACACATATAATTTTGAAGAGCTTTAATTTTTTTAATATAATAAAAACTATTTTTTTTAAACTAAGTTTTGAATATAAGTTGAACAGCTCAAAACAACTTAAACATAGTGTTAAATCAAATTAAAACTTAATCAAAGTGTTTTTAATGTGAAAAAGTTACTAATAATATCAGATAACAAAAATTTTATTATTAGTTTAGGCAGTCAAAAAATTTTCGTAGAAATTCAAGTAACACAAGACTATTTAAAAAACAAACAGATAAAAAAACATAATTTAAAACCACTTAAAGTATATGCACATTCTAACAAAATACAACTTAATAAAACCAACCCTAGCACACGAATGTTTGTTTCAAACACTGATACAACTATATTGGAATCAAATGAAACATTTTCTTCTATTTTTTTCACTGCTTTTTCAAATTCATCGTACAACCCTAATACTGCCAATGTGTCCAAAGTGTCAATCAGAGTCAATGAAAAACTGTTAAAATGGATTATCAAGTAGCTTTAGCTTTAATTTAAAAATTTAAACTGACAAAAAACGTTTAAGTTTTAATTAAATAACCCAGAACTTTTAACAAGGTGCTTTTAGCACTACTTTGAAAAATGCTAAAGTTTTCATGATTTTAACAATTAAAAGTTTTGATAAACATAAAAGTCACCATGTTTAACTACGATGTAGCAAATATTATAAATAATAACTTGTAATTAACAAATGATACTTTCTATATTATAATTTACTAAAACTGAATTATAATAACAAAACAAAAACATACAAATTAAGTTTTGAGATACTTTTAGTTTTCAAAAAAACCATCAATATAAAAGTACAAAGGAGACTCTTTTTTCTTATATCTTTAATAAACTACAACAAATATTTTAGTACAATTTTAAAGATAATTTACTTAAATATTTGGCAAATATTAATTTAATTTTTAGAACAATATATTGAGAAAAATTATAGATGTACATATTTCTTTGCTGAAAAGAAGAAAAAACTTAGTTTTAATTTTGTTTGTTATTAAAAAAAAAAACTATTTTTCTTAAAAGTTAGAAAATTTGTTTTAAACAAATTTTTAAAACTAAATAAAGATTATACTGAGAAATATTGAAAAAGAGTACTTAACAATTTTTGAAAAGATAATTTTTAAAGAAATAGAGAAAATTAGTAAAAACTCGATAGTTTTTAAATAATCAATTTGAAACTTCTATTTTATACTAAAAAAAATTATATTTAGAATTATGAAACGTTTTCATTCAAAGAAAGTTACTTTTCTTACAAAAAGAGTTATTAAATTAGAAACGTTAAAATAATTTAACATTATTAACAGAATAATTAATAAAAACTTCATTGCATGGACATCCAAAGAGGAGAAAAATATTTAATAAATATTTATAAACATTAAAATTACAAAATAACTACATAGTATATATTTTACAAAACATAAATATATCTCAAAATGAAAATTAAATTAAGAACTGTATAAGAATTGACTTTATCTCATATTTAAGTTTTGAATAAAAACAACTTCAATTTTAGTAAGAAAATGCTAGAACCCCATGACCTCAGCAATGCAAAGAAATATAGAATTTTAAAGGTATATTATTTAGCATAAACAAATAAACTCAAATTTTTGTTACTCAGTTATTTAGTTTTGAAATAAAAAAATTTAAACAACAAAGCTTAACAAAGTATATAAAAGTTCTTATTTTTTAACATTGATAATTTAACTTATTTATTACTAAAAAGCAAAATTTGGGTTTAGTTATTATTTTGTTTTTCTAATAAATTTACAGGTCTAATTGAGCAATTTAAGAATGATAAAAACATAATAAACTTATTTGTTATGTAACAAAACTAACTTTCCAAATGATTCATCAACATCACCTCTAGATGGAGTTTTTCCTCTGACTCTTCCAGTGCAGGCAATTGGCATCAACTCGTCTGCAGGAAATGCATTGTTCATGTAGGACTTGTAAGCATGCAAAAACATTTCTATTGTTTTGTTTCTATAAAATATTAACTAGTCAGAATAGATATTTAACAAAAATTATAATTGGAGAAAATTTACAATAAAAGAAAATAACTGTACACAAACTTTTTCAATTATTAAACAAAAACATTAATCAAATAATTTCAAACAAACCTTAAGTCATACTGTTTCTCTTCTGTAAATGGTTCTGAAGATTTAGAATCAGCAAGAGCATCATAATAAAAAATAAAAATGTAAATAGCACTTGCAAATATTGAAGTCCATAACTTCATTCTATCCATTAAACAAAACTGCTTATAAAAACAAGAATAATTTGTAATACAAAATAAATATTACTATATTATTATTTTGAGTTCTTGCAGTTTTACAAGCTTTCATGAAAAAATTAGTAAAAAATAAGTTTTGTGTTTTATGTAATTATAAACAGCTTAATTTTGAGTATTAGGATCAAAAAAATCAAGATCAATTATAGTTATTTGTATTAACTAAAAAATATTGCTCAATTAACTGTAATGCTTAGTAGTTAACTATTTTATCAGGGTAGGTATCAAATTTGCATGAGCGTACGAAATTGCACAAAGATACTTTTGCACGAGGGGACAAAATTGCACAAAGACATTTTTGCATTGGTTAAATTGTTTTTTCATTTTTTTTTACATTTTTTTTTTATTATTTACTTAAGTTTTTTTTACTATTACTGTAACCACTAACCCTTACCTTTGGTTAATTACTAACTTTTTTTTATAAATTATTTTTTTATTTTTTTATGATTTATTTTGTTTTTTATTTCATTATTACCATCATTGTTAACCCTAACCCTCGGTCGATAGCTTTTTTATTTTATTAATTTTATTTTCTTGTTTTTACTTTAACTATCACTGTTACCCCTAACCCTTACCCTCCGTTGGTAACTTTTTTTTTCTCTTTGTTTTTTTTTTTGTAAATTTATGTTTTAGTTTTTTTTTTTTTTTTTTATTTACTCTTGTGCAAAAATACTCTCCATGCAAAACTGTCACTCGTGCAAAATTAACCCTCCATGCAAATTTGTCTTTGTGAAATTTAGTCCTCTTGTGCAATTTTGACCAGTTCCCACATTATTAACACTTGATAAAGTCAGAAATTTTTTTAACTGAAACTTTGTAATAAATAGAAGTGTTAATTTGCACTTTTATTATTATCTAAAACTCAACATCCATAAAATGTTCATACTTTATTAAAAATTCAACAAGTGTTTGCTTGGAATATAGGTAGGTTAGTTTGAGCAGATTTGAGGTTGATAAGAGTTGTTTTAATCCAGTTAGTATGTACTAACAAAAACAGACACTTAAAAAATAACAACTTTGTATTTGAAAGACATAGAAAAGAGCTTGGCCTAAACTCCTCTAGGTATTTGGGATCTAAGTTGTGGTCTAAAGTTTCAGAAAATTTATAAAACTTAAAAAAAGAACCAGTAAAAAAATACTTGTTGAGCCAGTAAAAAGAATAAATTTAAAATTCTTTGAACCAGTAATTTAGTTACATGTGGATGTTGCTTGACTTTGTTTAGTTTACAATTGTCATGTATTTATCTGAGTATATAGTGGGTTAATTCTGTGTACTTTAAAAAAATAAATATTTAGCTAGTTTTTGATTGTTAATAAAAAACTAACCTATGTGGTTAAATTTACTGTTATATAGTTGATTAAAACTTTTTTTTTTTTTGGAAAAAGTAATTTATAAGCTTTAAATGAAACAAAATAAGCTTTTATTTTATTTCATCACAGTGAATAATTGCATAATAATTTTTTTGAAGATAGCTTCTGAATGATAATGTATTATTAAAGTATTAGTTTGCTGTAATATATACTGGTCCTGGACAAGACATTAAAAGGTATCCGTGGTGTGCAACTCGATAACCTAAATGTTTTTTCGTGCACTAGGTCCTAAGACCAAATATTTTGAGCGTATTTTTTGTTGTTTGTTCAATAATAGTAATATCTCAATGTGCTTTGTCAACTGATTGTGGCTTTACTCTAGTGGTCACATAATTAGATTGTTTTTGTGATTTTTTGTTATAGCACCAGTAAACACTTGCTTTGGGATTTTAGCTTCATGATTTTCTGACATGTAGCTTTTATTGTTGAGGATTTAGCCTTGTAAGTCTTCTCCAAACAGAATGTCACCAAGGATTTTTTCAGATATTTTTTACTTTATATTTTTTAGTCAATTATAACTAAAAATTAAAGGGACAGGTAAAATTACACATGATGTGACGAACTCACTTTTTTTCAGAAAAATTTTACCATTTCAAGGGGTAGAGAATGGGCTGATATTCTTTTACTATCAAAAAAAGGTTTTGATACAAATTAGATACAATTATTTTTTCCTGATAGTTTTTAAATGGTATACAATGTTTTTAAAAAATCATTTATCTCTATGTCAATACTTTCATTAAAAAAGTTTTTACTTTCATTTTTTGGAAGTTTTATTTCCACAAATTAAGTGTTGTTAACATATTATTCATTACTAACAATTCATTCATATTACATAGCATTGACAGCATAGCATTTGATATAGTTCGATAAAAGGGACTTTTTTTAAAGTTTGTTGTATGAACAATGAAGTTAAAAGTACAAAAGAGTTTGCTTTCTGCATTCGGCAATAATTAAAAAATGAGCTTTTGAAAAAGTTTATATATTCCGAATACCTGAAAAGTCTTTGATATTTTTTTTTTTATGTTGTCTAGTCAAAATGATGATATATCTTTTAACAAACTAACTGTTTACTATGTTTAAATGTTAAATAAGTTAAATTTATGTACAGTAATCTGCCTTTTAGGTATGCTTTTTTAACACAGCACAAAAAAAAAGTACGTTACGTACTGCATACCTAACCAGCAATGCGTACCTAAGAAACTTTGGTCTTTATTTTAATTATTTATTATTTTATATTATTTTTTACTGCAAAGCAAGCTTGGTACTAAATTTTGTTTTTACCAACGCACAGTGGGCTGGCAAGTGGCCATTGACTATTTTCGCGACTAAACAGTTAAAGCAAGATTTTTATTTAATTGTTTAGAGCGGGGTTTCGTCTTTTAAAAACTGGGTTTGTTTCTGTTCTGCTTAAAGTATACTAAAAGTTATGTAAGCTTAATTGTAGCCAAAGTTTGCTTTTTTTAAGTTTAAAAAAGCCTCGAAAAATGCTTAAATTTTTGTCAAAATTAAGGTCTACATCTACTGTTAAAAAACACCTTATAAGCTTTTATACAAATACTTTTTTTTAAGTTTTTTCACTCTTTGGTTTAATGTTAATTTAAAAAAGTCAAAGTTCTTTGAATATTTAAATGTAAAAGTATAATATTTCTTATTTAAAAAATCTTTTATTCTCGCCGAAATTCATTGATGCTTTTTTGGCAATTTAGGGTATTCTTCAGGGTTAATTTTCTCAATTCGCCACCGAAGAACGAACATAATTTTTTTTTTATAATCTAGTAAAAATGACAAGGAATCTATTTACAAGTTTACAGACAAATCTATCATGTGAAATATAACTATTTTTTTAGGTTTTAACAAGCGATATTTCTGTTAAAAAAATTGACATAATATCCTATCCCTGGTTTTTCACTGTGACAAAAAAGACCATTTTGTATGTTCTAGAATAGGGGTGGGCAACGTAAATATTTGACGGGCCGGATCCAGAAAAATATAGTCCTCAGCGGGCCGGATCATTTCAAGTTAGTGATCTTTTGGATTCAGCTTGATCCTTTTTTTAGATCCGGATCCCACTTTAAACATATTATCCGGATCCGGCTAAATACTAATTTTAGACAAAGATCTAGATCCGAATGGAAGCTAATTTCAAAAAGATTTGGATCCGGTTAGATGCTTATTGATCGGGTATTTCAGAATTTTGAATCAATATATTAATTACCAAGGTTCTTAAGTATGAAATTTTATGTTAAATTTAGTTAAGTATTCATAATTATATATATATTATAACTCTGGACCGAATTAATACTAGTTAGTCCTAAAAAATTATTATTTCGTTACTAAAAGTTACTCGAGCCTAACATTTTAAGCTAAAACATAAAAAAAATGCTAACTACTCGAAATTAATTAATTTTGGAAATCCTTATCTGGAGTTTATATTGATAGTATTTGTTCAAAAATTAACAAACAATACAATATTAAACTACTATTATTTAATTTGATTAAGCTAAAGAAGATTCATTACATTTTTTTGCATGTATAAAAGAAACAAAACAAAAAATAATTCTGATATAATAAACAGTTTTACCATAAAAAGTAAAAAAATAAATAAAAGATCTCGATGAAACACTTAAGGTTGATCATGTATTAGAGTTGTTTAAATCTAGTTGCATGACAGTTTTGGAAAATCTGCAAGTGCACTGAAACACCGATTAGGTTTGAAGTTGGCTTATCCTTGTTAATGTTTATGGTCGGAAATGTTTGTTTTCAAATGTATGAAGTATCGAACAACACAACTAGTTCCATGGTCATCTTTAGAAGTTGAAAAACTTTAGCTCGATCAATTATACATAAAATTTATCTAAAAATTTTATAAAAGCAATAAAAATTATATGTTTGATTTCAAATTTTCTTATTAACTTATTTAAAAAACAGTTAAGCCTAGATAACAAATTACTTTGGCTTGAAATTTTAAACTTTTATAATTTTTCAAATATCAAATAGTTAAATTAACTTACGAAATTTAACCAAGTTCTGTACTTTAAAAATATTATTATCAAACAGTGCACCTAAAATACTTTAATAAGTTTACTAACATAAAATAACGAAATATTTAAACAAAAAAGAAATTAATATGTATTTTTAGCATAACAAACCTTTTAGTTTAATAGACTTTAAGATTAAGGTCGATTTCACTAGTGAAAATATTACTAAACGAAAAACTAAAACATAAAACTGTCACATTATACTTTTAATGTCAAGTTTAAAGAATTTAGCAAGAATAATTACGCTAAAAAGAAGTCAATGAGACATTTTTGGATCATTAAAGTTTTTAACAAGTTATTTAAAATCTGGAAGTTTATTTGAAGTAGATATTCTCAGTAATGACTGCAAATTGGTATCAGTAAGATTTGAACGCAGCTTACTTTTGTTTATATACATGGTTAAGAATGTTTGTATGCAAAAATATGTAGACCAAAACAGAACAAATAACTTCATTGTCATCTTTTTTAAATTAACAAACTTCGACTTGTTAAGTAATTCATAAGATCTGTCAATTTTTCAGTTTTGAACTTTTCTTTTTGTGTACTGCCACATTAAAGTTCAACAGTTCTAACAATATTACTAAGTACATTTTCGGTGTCAAACGTCGACGGTGATGAAATAATGTCAAATTCTTCACTTAATTGTTAAAAGTCTGCAAAACGACGACCAAACTTATTATCAAGTGAAACTATTGTCATCAATTGGTCATCACTAAACTTAACCATATATTTAATCAAAAAGTCTTTAATGAAAAAACAATAGCAGAAAAAGTGCAAATTGTAGTCTAAACTTAAAACATTTGAAAAAAAATTAAATTTGAGCAGTTTGACTTAGAAAATTTGTCGATGTTTAATAAGATATTTTTTTTTACTTTTAAACAACTCAATACTTATCTGGAAAAGACAACAACTTTTTACACGTCTATGTTTTATGAAAACATTATGGTAGGTAAGATCATCAAAGTTACTTTAGCAAACAATTGCTTTTGATAATTTGAGAAAGGATTACTTCAACTGACTTAAAACAGAACAAGATACTATAACAAAATAGTGTTTTATCACCACAAAATAATAAACCATTTTAACAAACGTTTTCAGGGTCAAAGTCTTACAGTTTTGTTTAATGAAATACTTCAAAAAAGGTTTTGTACAAGTTTTGTGATAATTAAATTGGCTGGCCGGATTTTATATAAATCTTGAAAATGCTTAGCGGGCCGGATCATCCACTTGCGGGCCGGATCAATGTTGTCCGCGGGCCGGATTCCATTTAAAATTAAAAAAGGTTTGGGGGCCGGTCATTTTCACTCTGCGGGCCGGATCCGGCCCGCGGGCCGTACGTTGCCCACCCCTATTCTAGAAGGTTCTTAATGTGTATAGATTCACTTACTTTTGTTTACAGATCATTTAAGCTCAAAGAATGATGAGAACAGTTAATATTGGTCAAAACATGGTAGCTTAGTATATGTTTTAGTTATTGAAATATTTTTTTTTTTACTATTTTAGCAAATTAAAGGTTTTCTTGAAAAACCGTATCCCACAGGCCATGGTGAAACTTATACAACAGGTAACGAAGTCAAAACTTTGCTAAACACCAATAATAGGACTCTGCTGACAAAGCATATTTCTGATGTTAGTTTAAAAGAAAACATTTACAAAATTATTATGTATGTTCCCTTTATATTATGGACTATAAATAACAGAAAGATTAATGGAGAGAAATACTCAGTCTTATTTCAAAAAACAATGATGCTGGTCATGTCGGTTAAATGGATTCGCTTTACTCTAACTGCACATACTGTTCTTGCACATAGTGCTGAACTAATTGAGCAAAATAACGGTAGAGGTTTGCTAAATTACACCGAAAGTGGATTGTAAGCTAACAACAAGTTTCTAAAACAGTACAGAATGTACTTTTTAAGGAAAACTTCTCAGTATGAAAATTTAACAGACTGTTTAAATCGATTATGGGACAAGAGTGACTACGATGTTAACAACACTTTAGACAAACTGAATTGCACTTATTGTAAAGAAGTCGGACATACTGCGCGAAGTCGTTTGCAGATAAATGAAAAAAATTCATCATGTATTTCAGAATGGGAAACGTTGTTACATATGCTTTGTGCTACTGAATAGAGTGTTTTATTTATTTGAGAAACTTAATTTCAAAGAAGTTTTAAGAACTTACTGTTTGACTTAAATTTTCTAGTAAATTTAAAGTGCTTTTTTTTAATCACAGGCTAAATTATTTTGTTTTTTGCACTGTTTTGCAACGAATAAATGTTTTTATTGTTCAAAAAGTTTACGGTTTTTTTCTTTTGATAAACTAGTACAAATGTAACGTTATTAATAATAAAAACTTTGATATACAAAGATCAACCTTAAATCAAAAATAAACTGTATTTAAAGTATAGTTTCACCCGGCTTGATATTGAAAATTCATTCATATTTAAACTAAAATGAAAGTAAATGTGACTCTCTTGAGGTAGCCAATTATAATTTTCTTTTTTTTTAAATTTCTTTCTTTAAAGTTTCATTAAAAATTAAACTATTTTTTATATAAAAACAAACATTATTCTTATTGTAACACTAAGTGTAACTTTAAATTGTATTATAGTGCTTCTTATGACAGTTTTATGTCAATGGCCGCTTGATCCCCGTTTTCAGCCCACTGTGCAACGTTTAGTTTTTGTTGGGTTTAGATTAGACTTATTATACTAATTCTTATTAAGTAAGGCCAATAGAAAACTACAATTTAAAAAGTATATATCTAATATTCCATTTGAAACAGCTGTTGTTTAAGTTACAAAATTATTGTAAGTGTATAAACTTTTTAACACAAAAAAAAACCTAGCAAAATAAGCTGAGAATATCCATTTTTGTGTTTTTATTCATATCTTTTGAATTTCATTAATAATAATTTATTATTTATATATATACTTCGGTCAATAATATTTTATACTTGTTATATAACTATTTTATTCCACTTTATATTTTTCTTTAAGGAACATTATTTTAGTATTGTTTTGTTACCAATCAACTACTAGACTTCATTAAAATAGTTGTTTTATTATTACTTTTTTGTTTTACTTGTTATATCATTTATTTAAAGTGTTCTACTTTATTAACCACAATTTGCAACAGTAAACATTTATCTGTACAAAAATCGCAGTTAATTTAAAATTACAATAACTAAAATATATTTTTATAATGTCTATAAAAAATAATGTACATACATACATTTTTTATTAAAAACTTCCTTTTTGGTTTTTTTTAAACTATTTAAATTATGTTTCTCACCATAGAATACTTGGCCATATAATTTTTTTTATTAATATTATATAAAAACAAACCAAAGACAACAACAAATGCATCAAATAATAATATAAATAAACTATCTGAAGATTGAGTTAAATAAAACTTGGCAATCAGGAAATATAAGATTTATTAGCTTATAAAATAAAATACAAAAGTATTTAATTTTATAAGAGCTCTTTTTTTATTATCTTAAAATCACAAATATGATTTTTAATTTAGAACATAACATTTTGTTCAATCTTCCGAACATATCCTTTTGATTTATGTTTGCTCCTTCATAAAAAAAACTTTTATATATCGCTTGTCTTAGGCTTACGCTCTGAGTGAGGTTGATATTTAACATGCTTCTAAATTGATTTTGCATTTCTTTTTCCTTAGGAAGTTTAGATAGTATAAAAAAACTTTTATCTTCTTTGTCTCCTTCGCTGAAAACATTACTGAAATCTCGTACTCTATCCCACACTCCATTTAACGCAGCTTTATCTAAAGATGTCGATGTTGTTTAGATTACGGTTGATTTCCCTTACAACGTCCGGTTTAATTGGACCAAGCGTCAAATGGACCAGCATCATCAAATCGACTTGCGTTTCAGCGTCGAAAAGCTCAAACAATATACACCCTATCGACCAAACATAGCATGGATACTCTATATGAGACCTCATAATCCATCAGGGCGCGGTAAGGAAGGGTCGTGATGAAGTCATTGCAAAAATTTTCTTCCAAGTACACAGAACCCAATTCGCACAGCACAATGTTGGGATCTGCGTATTGCCTTTATTTCTTTTGGCCATAGGAATACCGGCTTAACAGGATGTTTTCCGGTTTTATATCGCTGTGCAGCATTTGGTTTCTGTGAAGAAAGTCTGTTGCAGTGATCAGCTGACGGCGATAGTGCGAACCTCATCTACACGGAACCTTGAAACGTATTCAACCATGGCTTCGGCAATTGTGGGGCCGTAATCTGGAAAAACTATGCAAGTCAAATCACCTTGTGCAAAGTTGTCTTGCACTTCTATAAAATTGTGGTGTCTCGTACTTTTGTTTCTTAAACCATCGAGTACATCTAGTTCATGTTGCGCAAAAATGTAGTGTGATTCTTCGCCCAGCACATTTAGAACATCGTATGCTGTAAAGCCGTCTGTAAATGACCGTCTTATTTAGTTTAAATTTGACATTGAGGGTTTTTACTAACTTCTGAAATAGTAAGTATTCATTAATTTGCTTTGTTTTTTTTACTTTTAAGAAGTTACTTTCACTAGTAATTGACAATGGAGTATTTTATGGATAAAAACTACTATAGTTTTAATAACAACAGTATTTAAAAAAATGTTTTTTTTGGAATAGAATGAATTATGATATTTTAAACTTAATTTATTGTGAATATACTATTGATCAAATTTAAGAACTAACTTACATAAAAAAATCATTACTGATATAATAAACAAACCTTAGGAATTTTAAAATTTGCTAAAAAGCTTTTAAAACAAATTATAAAAATCTTAGATTTGTTTTTCAAAGTGTAGTAATAACTAAAATTGAGTTAACTAAAACAAGTTATTTTCAGGATCGTACAATTTATATGAGCTAGTAAACATTTATTAGTTTGACTGATTTTTAAACTTTATAAACGCAATAGATTATAAAATTTAAAATTTCAGAGACATTTACTTCTTTTTTACCTATGCATTATTTTAATCGGAAGGTTTTGATGACATGATGCTAGGAAGTTGTAGAAATTAACTTGTTTTGTAGAACTGCTAGTTTATTTTTGTTTTTAAAGCTGTAGATTTAAGTCAAGCAGACATTTTTAGTTATTTTTGAACTTTTTTATAATAGTTTAACATTATAGTTTATTGTACGACAAAAAAAAGACGCTCAAAATATTTGGTCGTAGGACCTGGTGCACTAAAAACCTTAGCCCGGTTATCGAGTCGCACACTACTACTTTGATAAATTTTGTTTCGATATTATATCTTGTACAACTTATTTGTTGTATAAAAAGTAATAACTCTTGAATGTTTTTTATTTTAAAAACATTAAAACTTTAAATTAAAAAAATCTGAACTGAAACTATTTGTGTTAAAAAAGTTTTGTCATTATTAATTATTAATGTCACATATGTAAAATATTGTATGATAGTTGTGTATTACAACTTAAAATTTACTTCTAATTTATGTTGTTTAACTTTCATACGATCTTTTATAGTGATGTAGTTTAAGCTGCGTAGTAATTTTATTTATATCATAATCATATATACATAATAAATATTGCTTTGGTATAGACTAAAGTTTTTTTAACTGAGGTTTCGCCTGGCGCACTATAGAGCAAAAATCAGTGATACATAACAAAATGTTCATTTAAAACAATTTATTGACATTTGTAATATATATCAGTTTTAAGCTCGATCATTTCAATCTTAATTTTTCTAAACATTATGATTTTAAACTAAATAAAATAAAATATTTTTATTTATACGCTTTAAAATATATTTGATTAACGTACGTCCATAGGTTAAATAAATCCACATAAATAATTTCTAGTCTGCTAAATTTTTTTATACTTAAAATGCTCTTCTTTATAAAATAAATAATCGTAATGGCTTAGAAACCTTTTTATTTCTAAACCAAAATTTTATTTATCGGGTCTGAGCCTAGAAAAGTTTTTTCAGGTAATCCTGGTCTGTCGATTAAAACAATTGTCTATCATTAAGTTTAAACAAAAAAAGTATTGATATTTTTAATTTTTGTTAATCACATTTTTCATAATCATTAATAGTTCTATTTATCAAGTAATGTTTGGGCTTAGTTCTATATTTTAGTATCTCTTCAAAT
Organism: Thalia democratica; assembly: GCF_965202585.1. Taxonomy (NCBI): domain Eukaryota; kingdom Metazoa; phylum Chordata; class Thaliacea; order Salpida; family Salpidae; genus Thalia; species Thalia democratica. The sequence continues at coordinate 18,269,253 of NC_139173.1, read as the reverse complement.
AAATAAAAAACTAGATGTAAGCACTGCATAAACAAATACTTGTTATACTTTATTAGTAAGTTGTGATATAATTTATAGTTGTTTTTATAACAAATGATAATTTTTAAAAGTCTTTTTTATTCAAATTTAAAGGCTTGGCCGATAATTTCAAAACGTGCTTTTCTGATTCGACCAGATTATTATTAGCTGTTTTTAGTTTAATAATTTTTAACTTGATCATATCAAATGTTGTTATCTTTTTTTTGTTTGAAATTAAAAACTTCTTGAATAGTTAACCAAGAAGTTTGTTTTGACTATCTGTATTGTTAGTTAGCGTTATTATTATTATTTTCTATTTACATTAAAAATTATGGTCTTTTTTGCGTTCAACATTTTTATTTTTCTTTAATACAAGTATATCTATGTTTCCTGGTTTTTAAATTTACGTGTCTAGTTAATATATATAAGTTAAAATACACAAAAATAGACTCTTGCTTGGTACAAATGCTTTAGCGTCTAAACCAAGGTTTCTCAAAGTGAGTCAAACTGTCCCCTTGGGCGCCAGTACAGAAATTAAGGAGGTAATAAGCAGCAAAGGGGCCCATAATTTGTAACTTACCCAACATATTCTGGAGTTGATGGTGAAGAGCAAGGTCTTGGGTGCATTTGAGAGTGATTTTAAAACTTATACTAGATATTTGAGGAAAATTTTAGAAATTTAGGAGGTTATAAGCTGCAAAGGGGGGGCCATGAGCTATAATTTGAAAATTACACTATTTTCTATGGAGTTGTTGTTGAAAAGTAAAAAAAAAGTCTTAGTTGCATGTAAGGGTAATTTTTAAACTTATAGTAGATATTATGGGTAAATTTTAGAAGTTTAGGGGGTCATAATCTGTAACAGAGGCTATAATTTGTAATTTACGCTAGATATTCTGGAGTCGATGGTGAAGAGCGAAAAAAGTCTTAGCTGTATTTAAGGGAAGTTTTTTGAGAAATCTTGCCGGAGGGGCCATAGTTTTTTTTCTATAAAGAGGGCCTTATGAAAAAAATTTTGAAAAATTCTGGTCTAAACGCTTTATCAGCCAAGTGTTTAATCACTAAAAAAAAAGTACAGTACAAAATTAGATATAATGTAATTAGTAAAAATGGCATATTTTAAACAGCATTTAACAAAACTAGTAACATAATTAAAAAAACTATTTTCCCTAATGCAAACATCCAGTTTGTAATTCATTCCTTTCATTTTAAGATTCAGACTTTTTAACTTTAACATTTATATTTTTTCCAAGTCGCATAATTTACATCCATTTTTCAAACTGTTTTCGTTGTAGTTAATATTTCCTGATAATGTTATAAACTTAATTTTATACTTTTGAGTTTTCTTATGTACTGCGATAATGCTGTAGAGTTTCAATGTTTTTCATGTATAATACTGTATGCATGTTTTGTGTAGCCATCTTTAAACCGAACATTCCTGCTTTCAGCAGTCAAACATACGCTTTTTTTAAATCTTGTATGTGTAACAGTTTTTCATTAAGTTCCATTATTAATAGACTCATGTTTGGCATACAGGAATGAGACACTTTAGTCTCTTCCTGCAAAATGATCTTCAGTAAAGTTTTTGTCCACAATCTCTAGGAATCGTTTCCAACCCGTGTTGCTACGCTTTTGCGAATGGAGCATTTAAATATAGTTTATTTCTTCTCCTTTTTTTCTTATTTTTTTTCTAAAAACCACCATTAAAGCCGCATAAAACTTTTTTTATCTTTATCTTCAACTCAAGAATAGAAAGTGTAAGTTTTAAATTATTGCCTTGTGGCTCTCCCTTTTACGGCTTGTGTTCCCAAAAATTTCCTAAACTTTTCCATAATATCTACACTCTACAGGGTTGCCAAATTTTCTCCTCAAATTGGTTTTCAAAATTTCTTCCAGGTTTCCAAAGTTAAACGTTTAAGGGTCTATTTTTATTCAAAAATTAAGTTTAAGGTAAAAAACTGTGATAAAAAGTATAAGGACATTCAAAAGATATCTTAAAGGTTCTTTAGATGTGTGTTTAAAAAAAAAATTGATGAGGACATAAAATTTTTATCTATACGATAAATTTTTTGTGTCAAATCGAAATTTTACTACTTAATATCCAAAAGTTATTTAAAATTCCAGGTTTTTTAGTAATTTTTGTTTGAAATTCCAGGTTTTTTAGTGATATTTCTTCAAAACTCCAGGTTTTCTGGCAACCCTGTATCTATTATACATTTCAATACTCTCATTAAAAACGCCTAAGACCTTTTTTTGTTCTTCATCATCAACTACAGAATATCTAGTGTAAATTCCAAATTATGATCTCATACCCCCCTTAAGGCCCCTTTACTGCTCATGCCCCCTAAACTTCTGTAATGGCCTAATTTGAGAAACCCTGATCTAAAGTTACATCTAGGTAGTCTGGTAGTTAAAAACAAAATAGCTGTATGTACAAACGAATCTGAACTCTAAATATTTTTAAACAATATGATTAGATAAACATAATCCATTTCCACAGAGCCCACTTTAAGGGCTTTAAAATAGTTTATTGCAAATAGTTGAATTAAAAAAACAGTACATATGTTTTTTATAAATAATAAAACTCTTTGTAATCCTCAGCTTTAGCTCGAATTAAATTGCAGCGTGCTTAAGATTAATACAAAGTTACACAAAAAAAAAAAACAATATGAAGTAATAATGAAATTTTGTAGCGGACAAATTTTAGTGCAAAAATTAAACTTCCTTCTAAACCAGGGGTTGGGAAACTGAGGCCCTAAAAGTCAAAATCTGCAGCCCGCAAGCTCTCTTTCAGCCAAAAATATAGATTTCAAAAACAATAAAAGTTTAAGATTTTGTAATAAAAACTTACATTTAGGCTCTTTATTTAATACTCTTTATTAGTGCTCTAATATTGCTTAATCTATCATACTTTTAATCTTAAATAATATTTTTACACTGATAACCAGAATATTTTTCAAATAAATGCGGCCCTCAAAGGTTTTTTCTAAATAGTGCGGCCCGCGAGAAATTTTTCCTAGGAAAATTGGCCCGCAAATTACATAAAGCTGCCGACCCCTGTTCTAAACAAACAACCGAAAATCACAAAACTAAAAATAAGTTACCACAACATTAAATACTTAAAAATTTATATAATTTTAAGAGGAGCTTTTTCAAATGTAGACAAAACAATATGAATTCGCTCCTCTGGTTTAAGCAACCGTCTTTCTTGAACGAATAAATAACGGCAGTTGATTCTTTTAAGCACTGCCTAAAGACAGGGATAGTACCATCTGCTATTGGCTGTGCTCTTGAAAATTAAAATGAGCTTTTAAAGTAACTTTGTGACCTTAAGCGCAAAAACATTGATTTTAGAATAACTTGGCAGATGATAAAAAGAGCACAGCCTACAGCAGAATTTAAAAGCCACTTAAAAACTTTACAATAATTGCTTTCCGGAAACTTATTTTGTTGATTCGGTAAATCACTAAGTAACTTACTACTTGTAAATTATTGTTCTCAAAAGCAATACATCTTTATTTAAGCAGTTAACTTTTATCTAAATTATATCAAATACAAAAAACACATTAAGTATATTTTTTAACAGTTTATTTTACTTGTAATGATTTTAATTAAAAACAAGTATAAAAAATCTGTAAGACAATTTACTATTTAAGAATAAGGTTTAATTAAACTAATAAATAATTACCTAAAAAAAATGGTGCAGAAAAGATGTTATGTTTTTGTGTAAGTAACTCATAAACTTAAGGAAACATAACTTTTACGTTACACTTTAGTTGTGCTTTATTAAAAACAAAACTTAAATATGCGTAAAAAAACTATTTACAAGATATTTTATTATCGTCGATGTACTCAACGAAATAGCAAAGTTGCTTAAGAATAGGCTGAATATTAACAGAAAACATTTTTTTCTGCGAACCAGTTTTTAAGAAGTTGTTTAAACTTTTTAAAAAGGTAACTGTTTCATTGAAGCAGTTACTGTTATAACTTTTACATATGGTTATAAAACTATCAGGAGAATAGTTAAGTTCTTTAAGATATTGGTAAAAATAAATGAAAAATTCAGTATCGGTGATGAAGTCCGTTAAAAAGCTCACATCAAATGAAGTTCTTCTGATAAATTCAATAAAAATTTCGTGAGGTGAAAAAGCTAAGCAGGGAAAATTTTTCTTTCTGTGTAAATATAATTACAATATATATTGAAGTTAGTTTAAAACAACGTGTAATTTAATTTCATTTAAAATGAAACTTAACTTTTTTCAGGACAATAAAAAATTGCACCAAAACAATGTCTTTAAAACCATTAAAATAAAAAGTTAAAAAGATTGTAAATACAGGGTTCCCACTAAGATTTCAAAAAAAAATTATAGACAAATCCATAAAATATAGCAAATTTATAGGGAAATAATCAAAAAAAATTAAAACATTACGAACATGTTTTTAAGGTAAATAAAGTAAAAAAATGTTATTAACCCTTTATAAGCACAGTCTTAATAGGAAGTTTACGAAAGTTAGAAAGATTTTGAGCTCTAATTTTAGTTAAATAAGCAGATATTAGATAAATAGTACTAGATATACAAAAGAAAAAAAACACTAAGTTGCGCCATAAAGTAACTTTTTTTTATACTGAGATTGAAAAGATTTTGATTAAAGAATATATTCTTTTCACTACGGAGTGCTGTTTTGGCTTTCAAGTTTAAATTACTAAGCAAAAAAACGTAATTTATAGGAATTTTCACATGTTTTTAAATTTTTTCTAGGTATTTATTGGGATTTTCCTGAATAATGCAAACATATATGGATTATTAGGGAAGTGGGGATCCTGCATATTTTATATTCTTTATATAAAATAAAATAACTGATTATCTTAATTAAAAAAACATTAACAAAAAATTTTGTAAAAATTTAATTAATTGAAAGAATATAGAAATAGCTATTTATAATTGTAAAATTTGTTATAAAAAAATCATAACCTAATAAAAACATTGATTAAAAGTAATTTTTAAATTAATAAAAGCTTTTCCTTATGTAAATAAACAATAGAGGTAGATCATAAAATACCTGATAAAAAATTTAAATTGATTAAATCAAAAAATTTTGACTATAAACTTTAAAATAGTGCTAAAACTAAAATACAAAGTATTACTAATTTTTACAGAACTTGTCTTAAATAATTTTTTCTTTAAACAATTAAAAAGCATTAAAGTTAAGCACATGTATTTTCAAAGAAAATAAAGTCTGTAACAAGTAAAAGAAATAATTTATACTATTATCATAATAATTTTATTTCACAGCATTTGCTATTTAACATCTTAAAATGCCTTATATTTAAAATAACTATTAATAAAGCGTATTTCGATATATTTTTGACAGTTTATTATTATTAATTTAATTATTATTACAACTAAAAATTCAAATATAAAAACTAGAAGTTTAAAAGTAGAAATACTTTAAATATAGAATTAAGAAAAAAACAAGTTTTACACAAAGTATGTAATGTATAAGTAAATATAACTAGTAATTTCTCTAAAATATTCAGAAAATAATTTTAATAGCAAATCAATCTAGTGTAACTTCTGAAAATTTATAAGATGTAATACTAAAAATTAAATTAACAGTAAGCAGACATATAAAATTTAAAAAAAATCATAAAGTTGAAAATAATTTTGAGAATTAAGAATAAAAATCACTTACAAAATAAATGTATACAAAAAATTTACTTATATATGCAATACTAACCACAATTTTTAATAAAAAAAATTACATAGATTGATTGAATTATTAAAAATTTATATATTTTTTAGAAGAAACAATAAATAATTTGATGAGATAAACAAAGATGAATAATTAAGCAGTTCACACCAAAAACTTATATGAAAATCTAAATAAATGTTTCACTTATTTAGCTGTGTAACGGTTAAATTTTCTTAGTTTATAGCTTTAGTATGTAATTCTATAAATGTTTTTACATTTTCACTTTTTTAGGATTAAAAATATGATTAAGAACATGAGAGACTATAAATAGATAACTTACATAAAAAGTTAAATTTTTTGATCAGGTCCTAACTTTAGTCTAGAATGTAGTTGAATTAATCAATAGTTTATTGAAACTAGTAGTTTATACCAGAATTGTGCTTAACTTGCCAATATTAAACCAGATTTTGATTTTATTTTAATTTGAATTCGGTTCTGGAAAATCGTCATCTCAAAAAGTTCATGTCTGGTTCCAGTAGGTTATCAATTAAGATCAAAGATCAGGACTTGGCTGAGCTCATTTTAAAAATAAGTTTCCTAATCTAAATTCAGACCTGACCTAAACCGAATTCATATTTTTTTTAATCAAAATAGGGTAGGACTAAGATCTTGACAAGCTATGATCAGATCCAGAATTTAAAGCCGGTAGACCACTATTTAAAACCCTGTTAAATAATAGATAGGGGTTTGTTTGTAAAAAGTTGTACACTGTTTTATAAGAATATTTTGAATACTATAAACCCCATACGAGAGCTACTAACAGAAATGCTAACAAACTAATTACAAAAAAGAATATACATTTCATATGCAAAAAACTATGATTAAATGTATACTAACCTTCTGTAAAGCTGAAATGTTTTTAAATGCAGATTAAAAAATTCTATAAGGAAAGAATCATCATCAAACATAATATCAAAAAGACTTTTTAAGAATTTAATCTTGGATTTAAAACTATTTTCCACTACTGTTCTTAAGACATCAAGTGATTGTGATGCCACGTTTTCTGTACTGTTGTTATCATCCTAACAAAATATTTTAAGGAAATTAATAATTATTACAAACATTATTAAAAATACGTTTTTTAACGGAGTTTTTTACATTCAGTTAAAGTTTATAACAACTTATTTTTAAAAATTATGTGACTTACTTTTAAAGTATAGTAAATTGAACGAAAAGTACAGACTATAAATGAAACACATTGTTGCTTTGTAATTGCTTCTTTGTAACTTTTATCAATCCAAGCAAAAGTTAATTTTAAAAATTTAGTTGGAAAAATAAGTTTTGAAAAAATTGGCTTTGTCTTTGCTAGAAATGTTTTAGTTAACTTTATTTCATCTTCAGTTGCAGTGTAGGTAAGAGAATACTTTGGTATTACATTTTCCCAAGCTTCTAGTATTATTTTATTTGTTAGAACAGTTTTAACCTTTGTAGATGTTATTAAGCTATCAACGGATTCAAGCTTAATGTTACAACCTTTACATTTTTTTAGAAGTATAAAAACTTGTAAAATGTGGTTGAAGTTAAAATTATTTTTGTCAAGTTCTTTGCTTTTAATCAAAACTTTTTCTGTAAATGTTAAAATCATTTGATAACAGTCATTTTCATTATTAAACTGGTATAAAAGTATTTGCAGCATTTCTAAATACTTAACATAATTTTTTTTGTTTATTTGTTCAACAAGATCATTTATAATATCCTGCTTTTTGTCTATAGACATACTGCCTTGGAAATAACATCTTAGTAGCTTATGAAAACTATAAGAAATCAACAAATCTCCAGAATTTAGCAAAAAAATTAAACACTTTTTATTCAAACTCAATTCATATGCCAAAAAGGGATATCTACTAATTAACATATAAATAAAGTCTAAAACTTGAGTAACAATTACAGATTTATTCCAATTTGTTTTGACTAAATTAACATTGAAAACATTTTTCAAGTAAGATTTGATATATAAGGTAACTTCTTCATTTTCTTCTTTTGTACATTCAGATTGAGAAAGTAACTTGTTTTCTATGTTTTTAGTTAAACTGTTATGGAACTTTATTTTAAACATCTACACTGTTAAAATCAAACATTAAACATATTCTATATAATATACAATGAAACATTGTATTTCTTTGTTATACTAAACTTTAACAAATTATCTTAGAAATTAGTAAATGCTTTAAATTTTTAGTTTAATTTTTATACAACAACTAATAAAAACTATGTTGTTAAAAATATTCTATTAGATTAGATTTTACTAAAAAAAAATTTGATCTGAAAAAATTTAAGAAATTGTTTTTTAAAGACAGCTTCTTTACTAAATAATCTAAATGCAATTGTCTATTACTAGAAAAAAAAAACAGAGATAATAAAAGGCTAAGTTTTAAAGGTTTAGACAAGATAAACCAAAATGGAATCAAAAAACTTGCTTTAATCAAATAGAGTGTTTGCTGACAAAAAAATGTTTTGAAGATCATTACAAATAACAGCGTTTAAAAAAAAAAAAAAAATTGACCTATGCTACACCACTGAAGTATTTAAACTTATAAAAAAATTAGTATATACTTATTTCTGATGGTTTAATTTATAACTAAATATTAAGTATTATAAAACAAACAATTTAAAAACTAAACAAAATCTTAATACTTAGTTAAAACCAACAATAAATCAAAATGTACATACATTTCTATTAGTGTATGAAAAACTCATTTAAATTTTTTAACAAATAGTTTCACATATGATATTTTTGAAGGTGATGATTCAGAACCAGCGTTTTATTATATCAATAGAATAAGATATCATAAAACTTCTAAATCTTATATTTGTTTATGAAAATTAAAACAAACTGCTAGAAATACTAAAATTAGTTGTACTTGACATAAATTATGTACAATAAAGTGTATGTATAAAATAACTTATTTAATAAATAGTTGTTAAGCAAATAAAATATACTGCTTCATTAGACTTCATTTAATAAAAAAATATTCAAAAAATAAATTCTTCATAAGTTTTTGTAGTAATATCAAATCATAACAATCAAATTGAACAAAGTAAAACTTTTACTCTGCCTTCCTAATAAAGATTTAAACTTAAGAAAAAACATTCAACATCACCACTTCATTAGACAAAAAACAGCCTGAGTGACTATATAAGACTAGCCTGAGTTTAAAAAACAAAAAAAAAATATTTTGCTTCAATAGCACAACTTAATTAAAATCTGTGTACAATGTTGACATTAGTACAACGTGTATGACTTATTTATAAATTGCACAGAAAATCTATTAACAAAAAAAAATTTCATTGTTTTCATTAACAGTTTTTATCATTTTTAACTTATAATTATTACAGGCTTTGTACAAAATATCAGTGCTTAACCTAAAAAAATTTTGATTAAAAATATGTATTTACAAAAACTAGTGCTAACAGTTTTGTTTTCCTGTAATCAAGATTCATTTTATTAGTTCTTTAGCTATATTTGACAAAACTAGATTTGAATTTTAATTTTCTGACATTTTTAATTCAAAACTAAATTTAGGCTCCAAAACTTTATTCAAATTATATAAATAATGATAATTTCTATGCTTTACTGTTTTTGAAATTCCCTAAGTATAATTCAAAAAATATTTAATTTAAATATATTTACTTTATACAAATTAAAAAATACATAACCTTTTTTGTATATTACATTTTAATCAAAAATATATTTCATTATTAACATATAAATATTATTCAAACTACAGGTTTTTTCATGCTTTTTAAACTAAATTTTAGTTTTTATAGTAATTTTTGAAATGCACAAATTTCTTTTTTTTTGCCAAAATTTTCAAGTTCTAGGTTTTTCTAGGTATTCAGATAAAAATGTCCACTCTAAAAAACATGTTTATTAGCTGAATTGCAAGTTTGAATAAAATATTTTGGGTTGTAGCTTATTATAATATTTTCAATTGTACAAAGAGTATAACTGAAACAATTATTAAAATAAAATAAAAAATAACAAAAATTTATAGAGAAGATTGACTTAGTTTTGTTATAAATCTGTCTAGGTTTTTCAAAATTGATTCATAAAGTGGCATCCCTGTAAAAAGTACTAATCTAGCTGTTTACTAATAGTTTAAAAGAATAAGTTATCATAACTATGTCTAACAAATGTTGACTTACTTGAGTACTATAACAAACCTCATTGAGTATCCAACTATTAAATAAAACTCCTAAACCCCTGCTATTCATAACTTGAAATACAAAAGTTAAAATGAAAATTTCAAGAAGTAAAAACTACATGACTAACTGTTTTTTTTTATAAATTTGTTCAGTTTTAGATTTAAAAACAAAATGATTTAGTTTGCATTTTGTGTATGTATTAATAGTGCGTAATGGGCATGATATATATCTTCCTATAAACAATTACCATTTTCTAGTATCATTATTGTAACCTTTATACTACTAAGACACTGGTTTTGCTGTTTAAGAATTTAACAACTCATAATTTACAACTTAAATATGCAAATGTATTTATAATTACAAAAGATAGTACCTACGTTTAATAAATATCAGATATTTTGAGCAAACATTTCTACACCATTATGACATATGATACACAAAAAATTGTATTTTTATTTATTTAAACTTTTGGGTGGTGGGGCAGTTGAAAAATATTTTGTAATAAAAAATCAACACTCTGAAACTATTAACTGTAACAAATTTTTTTAGACTAAAGGTCACAACCCGATAACTTTTAACTTATGTAAACTACTTTTAGTACAATAACTTTAACAAAACTTTCATAAAGTTCAATCTTGAATCTTTTCAATTTTATAAAAAAACATTAGACAAAAAAATATCACTCTCTATTTATGAATAGGATAAAACTTTCAATTACCTTAAAGCTGAATTTAAACTTTAAGAAAAATTAAAATGTACAAATTCTAGGTTTAAAATCCTCTAGTATAATTATAAAAATTGTATCTTAGCTTTCAAACTAGGGAAATTTTGAAGTATTATGATTTTTTTACTACTGAATGTTAGAATTGGAACACAACAGTAGGCTTTCGGCAAACACTAAAGCAAAAATTTGAGTCATCGGGAAAAATGTTTACCTAAATACATAGTTTTTAAAACAATAATAACAAATAAAACAACATAATTTTAATTTGTTAAACACGCTTTACTGGTGCCATACTATTGCATATTTTATTAAACTTCAGTTCAAAATATTTTTTTTACAAATTACTACAATTTTTTTTAAATTACTGCAGCCCGAGAAACATTTTCAAGAAGCAGCAACCTAAAATAGGCTATTGACAGCTAAGTTTAACTAACAAAACTATTTTTTTTTAATTTTAAATTTTATGCTTTTAAAAAGTTTAGTCTATAGCAAAGGTTCAATCAAGTACCTGTCTAGTCACTAGACTCTAGTGTATTTATAATTTAAGTTAAGCTGCTTTTTAAATGACCGTCAAGATTTATATAGAGATGATGCTTTGCAAAGACTACAAAGCCACAGATACTAAAGTTAATTTTTCTCAAAATATAGCGGGTGTTACAAGAGTGTTTTTTTACATTTTGTTTTATTTTATTACAAATTTGTAAATAAGTGTGATTTGATTCAGTAGAAATTGCGTTGCGTTGCGAGCATACCGATTACCGGTACTTAGTAAAACACCTATTGAAGAAACTACGTTACAAGTAATGAAAAGTTAATTTTCTACTTAGGGAGTTTCTTACTACAAATTGTTAAAATTTTGCACTTAATCAGCTGATGCAGTTCCAGTTAAATGAAACAATAAAGATAAAACAAAACATTAAAGTACATTTTCAAAAAGTATATTTACATTAACTTGGCATTTTTTAATTCTGTAATTTACAGTTAAATTCGTCAAGTCTTCCATTTAAGACCAAGAAGAAAACACAAGATTGTCTAAAGTTGCTGCAAACGTATAAAATAGTTTACATTGTACAAATATAAACTACTTTTAAATTAAATTTAGTTTCAACAAGTTTAAAACTTTTAAAATAAATTTATTTTTCGAAAACTAAGGTTAATATACAAAATAGTTGTTTAAATGTTGTTTAACTCTGTCAATGATTTTCAATTTATTAAGTTTTTAAAAGTTATATTTAAGGTTGTTATTATTTGTATATGGTTTAATCAATTTTTAAAGAATTAGTTTTTAACTGTATATGTAATAAATAAAATAAAATTACAAAGCAAATTGATTTAATTTTATAAAATCAACAACTTTCATAATAACAATTTATCCCAGAACACATTTACTATTGAAAAGGGCAGAGTACTGATATTTTTTTAACATTAAAAACTACTTGAAAAACTTCCTTATGGTAATATTTATAAAATTTGAGCATTTTACTAGCTTATTCGAGTTTTAGTTTTCTAAAGCTTTTATTTTGTTAAAGTTTTCACTAGGAAGTTGGACTTAATGCCAAAAGAAATTAAATATTTTAAATTTTCATCTAATGTTATTTTTGCACTAAGAACTAAGCTATTAATTACCTTTTAATTAAAGTGCTTTTGCTAATAGTTCAAAAAGTTTTCAAATAAGCTGTTAAGCTGTCAAAGTAAGTTAAGTAGTCTCTTTAAAAAAAGCTTGATTAAGATAAAATGTTTCAAAAAGACCTATTTACTAAAAATCTATCGCCTCCTACAATTTTCAACAAACAATGTTAAACTTTCTTAAGTCGTTGTTTAAGAATCTTCTTTTGTTGTGCTGACAAAAAATGTAACTTAAAATGAATGTTTTGTTCATAAAAATTTTATTTTCAACAATGTTTTTTTTCCAAAAACATATTCTAAATCTTTCAAGATAAGTTTTTTTAAAGTTTATAGATATATTTGTTAAGAGATGTAGGATGATGTTAAGTTTTAATAGAATTTTTATGTTCTGAGTAAAAATGCTAAAAACGATTTCTCCACAACTTTTTATCAAGAAATTTTATAGAATTTAAAATATGCATTAAAACCTTCAATGAGAAACATTCTATAATCTTTTAAAATTATCATAGAGTATACTATAAGTTTTGAAATATTAGCCAAGATTAATTTTTGGAAAAAATGTGTTTGAACTCATATTGCCTAAAGCTCATATAAGTCGGTTTTTTCAAAAATTAATTTTTTATATACTATTGAAGTAAAAAAAAGAATTACTATATATATTTTTATTATATTTTTAGTTACAGTTTTTTTCTATATAATTAAAAGAGATATAGTGCAATCTTTATAATTATTCAAACAGTGTAAAAATTTTATTTGGTCAAAAATATAACAAAATTAAAAATGAGTGCTGAAGAAGTTCTAATTAAAAAAGAGAGGAATAATGCTACATTCGTCACAAAAGAATTAACTAACATTCTTGATGGTGGTAGTGATTGTACTGCAAGACGTCATAAATATGGCAAGTAACTTATTATTTTATGTTTTTTTTTAAGTTAAAAGAGATACCTGTAGTTAAAGTTCTGTATCTTTAAACTTTTGATTAGACCTCTTATACTATCATGGTGGCCTTGTGTTTTTAAAGGTTCTAAAAGTTTTATAATGGAGTCCACACATTTAGGCTAGTTTATATTTTTAGAAAAACTCAGGCCAAATTTAGCTTAACAAAACCAGCTCAGATTAGTTTGAAACTTTTAAGATTTTTTTTAGAAAACCTGGATATATCAAGTTTGTTTAAATTTTTCTTCAAAACCTCAGACTATTTTTTATATTTTTCTAAAACTCAGGCTAGTTGTTTTAAATTTAGTACTTCAATGTTTTAAGTTTTTTTTTTTCTGGAAACTACTAAATTTCTTATAACCATAAGTTTTAAAATTGAAGTTTAATCAGTTTTAGTTTTTATCAAATTTTGGCTTTTTTAATTTTTATAAAACATTATATTTATTGATAAACTATTATGATTTGTTTTTGCTTTAAATAGTGGTGACACTTTATCATTAAAAATAAAAGTTTTATGTATATACTTAAACTTTAAAATAAAATACTTTAGTTTTTGACTAAAATAAATTATAAATGTTCTTTTTTACAATTTTACTTCAAAAGCAAAATGTAAGTACAGTTACACATTTTAATTATTATAACTTTAACATTTGTTAAAAAATTGTGTAAATGTTTTAGAGTTTGATTTTGTTAAAGCTCATTGCCATAAATACTTTAAGAATTTATATTTAGTAAAAAACAGAGACTGAGTAAAATTTAATTCAAACAACATATTTTTAACTCCTATATTTTTATCTTCAATTTTCTTTATTACATTCATAGAAAAGATATGTTAGCTAAAAAGGGTATACGTTTAAGCTTTCATATACTACACAGACCTAAATTTTCAATTTAATTAACTGCATATATTTAAAAAAATTGCTTTAAAAAATCTATTTACTTTTCATCTATGGTCTAATAAATATCAAGTAATTTGAATATCTAAAAAAAGCTATATAATTTTTTTTCTCAAAACTAATAATTTATGGTAGTTTTAACCTTAATACAGTTGTAAAATATGTTTTTTTAGTAGAAATTTACAACTATAGTTTATAAAGGAAAACTGTACAAAATGCAGTTATGATATCCTGTACAGAGTGCAATATATATTTAAGTTTTTTATTAGGCTGTTTCCATAAATTATTACAATTTAACCATAAAACTGAAGTAGTTTGATAAATTTTAAATTGAGATTAAAAACATTTTGTTGCTGTTACCAATACTATTACCTTTATTACGAATAGGCAAGTATAATAACTAAAATTTATTTTTCTTTAAAAAAAAAGATTCTTTGTAAACAAGTAAGTTGCATAAAATACTAATGTCAAAATTTTGTTATGCTGTTGCACAGTCTTACATATTAAACCCAAGGTTAAAACTTTCAATTAAAGATAACAAATAGATCAATATAATAGTGACAGGTCCAAACGTAGGTTTTATATGTCCGAAAGAATTTTTTAAAATAAATAAAGTTTATGACCTTAAAAGATACAGGTGCAAAGTCACCCAACATGTTAATGTACTGTCAACTTAAACAGGCAATTGAGTATCTATCATTATTTTTTATTAATTGTAGTCTACATATATATTTTACTTTAATAGTTTTGCTAAACAAACTTGACTGTGTAGTTTGATTTTTATGTTGTACTTTGAAATTAGGCTTAACATAGTGTTTACATTTTTATGTTTGTAAAGAGTGTAACACATAAATTTAAACATACTTAACTTGTATAACTTTTTCATTGTTTTCCAATTTCTTTAGTTTAAAAATGTTAAACATGTTTTACTCCTTTGTAGAAAAGCTGTTTAAAGAAGATAAACATATTAAGGTTCCATACGTTGGAAATATGTCAAGAGAAGAAAGATTTGTTGAATGTGTAAAAAGATCTACTTATTTCTACAAGCATTTTTTAAACAAAAATGGTTGGGACTATAAAAGTGATGGCTATGCATTTGCAGACAGGTCAGAAACAAAAATATTTTATTTATTGCTTTTTTGTAACAATTTTATGGCATTTTTTTTTTTAAATTTTTTTTCTTAACTTTAATTATTTATTATACTTCATTTAGAAGTAACTTTTACTTGTTTATTTTCATAGACTGTGTTTTCCTTAACAATTTGTTATTAATAAGTATTAGGGTTGCCACATACTCAGGGTAATCAGGATAAAGCTTGCTAGTTTGAAAATTGACAAAAACTCAAGCTGATTCAGGTTAAACTAGGCTGGGAACAGGTCAAATAGTCACAAAAACAATTTTGCAGGAAGAGTCAAATATGCACAAAGAGACATTTCTGCACGAAGACACTTTTGCATGGAGGGTCAATTTTGCGCAACATTACAAAAATAAATAAAACAAAAAGAATAAGAGAAGTAAAAATTAAACAAGAATATAAAAAGTAAAAACATAAACTAAAAAAAAGGGAAAAAATTACCAACTGATGGTAAGGGGTAACAATGATAATAGAATTTAAAAAATATAATAAGAAGAAAAATGTTTAGAACAAAAAATTAAATTAAAAGTTAGTTACCGACCAATGGTAAGGCTTAGGGGTAACAGTGATAAAAAAGATACTAAAAAATACCTGATAAAAAATATTGATCATAAAAACTAGAATATAAAAAAATATAGAAAATAAGTTATATATAAACTAAAATAATGAAAAATAAACACTGACCGAGGGTAAGGGTTAGGGGTAATAGTTATAGTAAAAAATATATAAATTAAGCAAAGAAAATAATTTAATTAAAACTTATTTACAACCTGTGCAAAAGAATGTCCCTTCGTGCATTTTAAACTCCTACTCACTCAAACTAGTTTGAACTGTTTTGAAAAATCATGCTGACTCATGCTTGTTTGAATTTTTCTGCAAAACTCTAATTAGTTTTGATGACTTTTCTTATTAGACTAGATTTTGTTACTTTAAGTCTCATTTCTTATCAAGTCCTTGTGTTACTATTTAGTTCCTTTAGGTGTTTATTAAGAACGATTAACAGTAATTTTTTAACTTTTTTGTCCATCTTCTCAAAACTCAGGCTAGTTTGATGTAACTCAGGCTGAATTTTTGCTTTTAAGAGTTGCAACTATGATTTTCTTAAAAGTAAATTAAGTAACTATAACATTGTCAGAGTTTAAGAAGTTTTATGATAAAAAATTGTTAAAGCTATAAAGTATTTTTATTATGTTTAGCATATTTTTTCTCTATGCCTAATAACCTGAAATTAAAGCAAGTTGTTTTTGGAAACTCTTATTAATTTATGCCAATTTATTTTCTAGAGGAGATATTGCTGAATACTGTTTTGGGCTACATTTTGGAGCTTTTACTCCTTGTATATACAGTTTTGGTTCTGACGTTCAAGTTAGAAAATGGGCACCTCTTGCAGAGAATTTATCAATAATTGGTGCTTATGCTCAAACGGAGCTTGGTCATGGTGAATTAATTGTTTTTTTATGTTTTAGTTAACTGAAACTTGGCACTAAACTTAGTACAAGTATTTATATAGTCTATTTCAATTTTTTTGTTTAAATTTTTTATGCACGTTAGTTTTTGTTAGCTTTCAGTTTACTATAGCCACTCTTTGTTTTGTTTTATGAAAATATTATTTTAAAAAAAATCTAAAAAAGAATGATGCAGTTTTTTAATCTGGACATAAATCTTCCTAAAAGTTAATTAAGAATTTATTATAGGCTGCTATATTTGC
Source organism: Thalia democratica (assembly GCF_965202585.1). Classification (NCBI taxonomy): domain Eukaryota; kingdom Metazoa; phylum Chordata; class Thaliacea; order Salpida; family Salpidae; genus Thalia; species Thalia democratica. The sequence continues at coordinate 18,252,312 of NC_139173.1, read as the reverse complement.
TTAAACGATTATTTTTCTTTAAACAAGATTATAAAAGCAGCTTGAAATTTGTAAAATTTTTTGAGTAATTGATTTCTGTTCGCATTTTTTTTTATTATTTAATTATTTGCCATTTTTACGTGATATTTCTGTTTTATTGGGTATTAAATTGCTAATATAATAGGAAAATGTAAATTAAGTTAGTTGTAAATGTTTAATTTGAACGTAACAATTGCAGTTAAAAAAGTATCACTATAATAAAGCTTGTATATCTTTTTCTTAAAAAAAAAAGTTTATTAGAAAGTTGGACTAATCAATTAAGCATCGTTTTTAATAAATTTCAGTAAAAGAATAAATTAATTAAAGTCAGTATTTAATTTATTTCTGTTAAATAAAGCTAAAACAGAGAATTTTTTGGAAGTAAAAATTGTTTATTTAATTTTACTAGTTTGTTTTTATTTTATTAAATGCATTTAAAATTTGTTGTTATTTTTAAAGTGTATTTTTTCACCTTTTGAAAAATTAATTACAAAAAAAAATGCTTGTGTAAACTCAGTTTTTAATATATTCACGATGTTTAGGTGTTGTTTGTTACGAGATATTTAAATAAACGAAATTACTTTATACAGGATCAAGTTTAAGGGAATTAGAAACTACAGTTACATATGACAAAAAAGCAAGGGAATTTATTGTAAATTCTCCAAATATTACAGCAGCAAAATGGTGGCCTGGCGATAGTTAGTTAATTAAAATATGTATTTTTGTAACAAGTAAAATTTTTAACAGTATGTTATTTGATTCATTTAAAGCTAGTTTAAATGATCAAGATCTGTTTTACTTATACTGAAGTTTTAACTTACAGATTAATTTAGTTGAAATAAAATCAATTTTTGTACTCAACTTTATTAAATTTAAATCTTTGAACTTTTTTATTTAGTCTCTAAGTGTTTCATTATAGACATATATGATTAATATACACTTTATATATACAAACGATTTGATAGCTAAAAATGTAGTTTTATTTCTGTTTTTTCATAAGTTTTTGTATTCTTTTTATATAGGATTATGAATTAATTTAAAATTCTATTTTAAAGTTATGCTTCTGTAAACACTGTTTTTAATTTGATCAAAAATCTTTTAAGCTGAATCTATTACAGAATTACTATATTTTAAAAGTTATTTGTCGTGCTTAATAATTGTTAATTTTTGAAATCTAAATAAATTATAGACATAGGAAAAAAATATACAAATTTAATTTTTGTACATTAAATTTTATCTATAACTCTGTTTTACAAGTTATAAACAAGTTTTTTACGTAGCTCAGAAGTAATTTTTATAATTTAATTATTTGTTTTTAGTTCATTTAAAAAAATCCTATGAAAAATTTATAACTCAAGTTTTTAGAATGTATTATTAGTAATATCTAGTTTATTTTGTGTATACTATAATATTTTTTTATGAATTACTTAACTCACTTAAGCTATAGTATATATTTTTATTAGTATCATAATTTTTGTAATAAAGTTTATTTTCTTTTGTAAAAAAAGGTGTTGAAAAAAGTTATTGTCTTTATTTTTTAGTCTTTAAAATTTATTGTTATCATTAAATCAAGTTTAAAAAATACTATTTTATAACAATTTTTTGATAATATATTACAGTGGGACTTTTAGCAAACCATGTTGTTCTTATGTCCAACTTGTTTCTTGATGGCAAGAACATGGGAATTCATCCATTTATTGTGCAAACAAGAGATCTTTCTACTCACAGACCTCTTGCAGGTTTTAAATTTTGATTTAAATTTTTGAACCATTAGTTTATGTAAATTGAAAAAGTTTTTTTCTTTTTTACATATTAGTTAGATTTCCAAAAATCACTCTAAATTAGATTTAACTAAAAAGTTTAAATTTTAACATGGTTGCCACACGTTCAAGCCAAAAATAAGGTTAATTTAATAATTTTTTGAGAAACTCCCTGTTTTTTTTTTTTGGAATTTACATGAGATTGAGTTGGTTTTTTTTTTTTTTCAAGCTTAACTTTGTTTTACAGTCTAATTAATGCTAACTTTATAGTATTGATTTAATTTATAACCTAAAATTTAAAAATTTTACATTTAATAAAACATCTAAACTAAGATTTATCGTAATGACATTAAAAACTTATACTTAAAAAATGAGGAAGTGTAACAACCTCAAATTGTTTTATTTTAATTTAAGGTATTTTTTATGCTTACTTGTATGTTTTTAATATGTTTTTTTGAACCAATGGTTGTCGATGTTTGTAATCACGTCCTTAAAACTAATTGTTGTTTTATAAACATTAGAAGCTTACTTTCAGTTCAGCATATGTGTTTACATTCATTGTTGTATAAAGGCTTTTGAGTTTTGAAGAATTTTTACCCCATTGTATACCATTGTGTGTTATAGGTTTTTACTAACAAGTAAACATGCATTTATAGTCATGCTCTTTGTAATTCAGAACTCGATTTTATGCTGAAATTTATATTTTTAATTTTTTTTGCACAAAATACTTTTAAATAAGGTAATAGTTAACTTTGAGTAATATTAACAAAGTAAATTTAAGTTTAGCCTAAATAGTTTGGTGTTATAAAATAGAGTTTAAAAGATATTTATATGTAATATAAGATAGACTTAAAATAAAAACAACCAATATAGTAAGTATATTTTATCCACCTCTCGTTTAGTTACGTTATCTAGTTAAGTTACGCACTTTTGCTGTGAACACAATGTGCGTAGATTTGCGAGAGGTGATTGCATTAAGAATTTTTTTTATGAAGAAAAACCTATAACTAGTTGTCCTAAATATATAATTTTTAGACTTCAGTTTTTAAACTACTTTAGTGCACTGTATGGTTTTCATTCTATATTATATATATTTCCTTTTAAATGAAAAATTAATACTTACGTGTTTAAAATGAAACTTATGTATGTTTCTTTATTTATGAAAAGAATAGATAATGTCAAAGATTTTTAATTTTTTTTTTTTAACTATCAACAGAAAAACCTATGTCGTAGAAAAAAGTTTTAAAAAGTAAGTTTTTTTTTTTCCTTAGGTGTACAAGTTGGTGACATTGGAAATAAAATGGCTTTTGAAACTATTGACAACGGTTACTTGATGATGAACAATGTAAGAATTCCTAGAGAAAATTTATTATGCAAAAATGCAGAGGTGAATAAAATGTTGTAAACAAAGTGTTTAACATTTTTATACTTATTAATATTTTACTACTTTTTTGTTTAGAATAGTAATTAATTCTTTTATAACTTAAAATTAAAGATGATAAATATTTAAATAAAAAAATAATTTTAATAAAAAAATTAAAGAGGTGTGTATTAGGCTTTAATTGGTAAAATTTTTAAATAATATAAATGAAAATACTTATTGAATGAGTTACTATGACAATTTTATTGTATATAGTTTATAACTGTTATATAGTTCAACCACTAACTGCATAGTGTATGTTAGTACACTTTATTGAACGTGTTTTTGTTTTAAAAAGATGAAGTTTATGACTTCAACTTGTAAATATTAGTTTTTAGTTCCTTAAACAAAGCTTCAAAACTGTAGTCAACGATTCTTTTTTTCTTAGGTTTTAGAGGATGGTAGTTACGTGAGGCATGCGAGCGATCGTCTCATGTATTCTTCAATGAGCCGCATCCGGGTCGTTCTCATCAGACAAGTCATTGTTGCCAGATTCGCCAAAGCTGCCACCATTGCAACCAGATACTCTGCCGTGCGCTGCCAAGGAAGAATTAACAAGTTAGAACTAGTAAATTGTATTAGTTTAGATTAACTATTTTGAGATATTTGTGTTTTGTATAGAATAATTACAAATTTAAACAGTATTCTTATTTTATTTCACTAACACATGTTTCTGTGTGACGGGTTAACACACTTCAACGGAGCTATGAAGATCAAGAAGTACTTGATATTTCTTGATACTGAGTATTGATTAATTATTATAAATATATAAATTAACTTGTTTTTTTGTTATAAAAAATTTATTAATAACGCTTCTCTACGATTACATGCTTAATTTTGTATAACTCTAGTATCGTAAAGTTTTTATTTTTTAGGGAGCAAAGCGAAGTCTCAATTCTGGACTACCAAGCACAGCAGCACAAAGTTCTGCCACAGATAGCTGCAGTTTACGCCTTGCACTTTGCTACAAACGATTTGTTTGATTTTTATGAAAATTTTATGAAAGAGTGCGAGAAAGGTGATTTGTCCAATCTTCCTGAGGTAAGTTTTTTAAAACTTTATATTTTTAGAAGTAACATGTGATATCAAAGACGTAATTATCAATAAAAAAGAAGGGGAAATAAACTATAATGTGGTCTAAAGAGTCAATAAAAATTGTTTTAATTAGTTACTCATCATATCAACTGGTCAGATGCTATCGTCCTACTAGCGATTTTAATTATTAAAATAATTATATTCAGATTATGCTGCGGTTTTATTACTATTTTTAAAGTATGTACAATGTACAGATGATACAATGGTGTGACCATAAATATAAATTTGTTGAACTTTCATCATTCAATAAAAGAATTTTTCCAAATTGATAGCTTATTTTGCTAGCAATGCAGCTGTTTTAACTTTTAATAAGATTATCATACATTACTGTGTTTTGTTTGGTATGGATTTTAAACTTTTTAAGAGATTGTAGTTTTAATATATTGTTTACTTGGAAACTTTGTACTAAAGGTTTATCTCAAATTAATCTTCAAATATTTGCTCTTTAGTGTTAGGAAATATGCTTGAAAACTTATTTTATTTCTTGCTATTATTGTCAAAACTACAAATGTGTAGATGTTTTTTTAAATAACAGCTTCTAGCTATGTTGGACTTATTTGATAATTAATTATATGTTTTCTTAGATGCACGTTCTATCAGCCGGAATGAAAGCGACATCTAGTGAGCAAGCGGTAAACGGATGTGAAGTGTTGAGGAGGGCATGCGGAGGTCACGGCTACTCTAATGTTTGTATACAAATGAGCTAAAAAAATAATTATTAAATATCAATATGTACAATAATAACAGTTTTTCAGCACATTTTGAAGTAAAACTTGTTTTATTTTAAGTTTAAAGACATCCACACCTTATTCTTTTCAGATTATAACACAAAAGTTAGTAGTTAAAGCAAGTATAAGTTGTGTAAAAGTTAAACAGTAAGTCCAAAATACTTTAGCTTAAGATTTAAACCTTTTTTAGTTGTGTTAAGTTTAGCTTTCATTGTGAAATGTTTACAAGTTGTTTATTGGAAAGTCACAAATGTAATAATTAAAGTTAAAATTTTATTTTAGTCATTAAGTTTAAGTTTCAATATATTCATTTAGAAATGTGTACGTAAGAAATTACAGTTCTAAAAACCTTTAATGTGTTAGAAACATTTCTCTACTTAATATAGTTATATGAACAACATTTGTTTAGCAACATAAAATCTAAGTAACACGAAAACAACCATTAAAAGTAAACTGATATAAAATCAAACAAAATAAATATTCCTAATTAACTATTATAAAAGTAAGTTATATAGACTTAGCTAATTGACTTTTTTAACTCATTGTTTTGAATTTATCTTATAATATACTTATTAGCTTTATTTAATAAAAACCTCCGTTTTTCTTAGCTCTTATTATTATCAGAACTACACTTTTCAATTTTATCTACTTGTGTATGTTCTAGGCAAGTGGTCTTCCGCGATTGTACTTGAGTTTGGTACCATCATGCACTTATGAAGGCGAGAACACCGTCATGTTTCTCCAAGTTGCCAGGTACGTTTCTATTATAATACTTTTGTTAACATCATAACTATTTAATAGTTACCTAATAAGTATTACTTAGGCCAGTTTTTCTCAAAGAGTGCTAATAAGCAAAATAGTGTGTTGAATAAAAATATTTACTGCTCACAGATCTTTTCGAGAATAAAAAAAGTTTATAACTAGTGCATATAACAAAGTTAGTCCAGACTGTTTTTTTCAGCTTGTTCTCAGTGAGTAAGACATATTTATATTAGACCATAACAAATAAACTAGAAAAAATCCAGCTCTAATATTTTTTTTAAATTCAAAATGATCTAGTGTGCATTAATTTTTAAAACGATACACTGTGCACTGCTTTATTTTTTTTAAATCACTAACTTAGGTAAATAGGTTGAACTATAATAAAGTAAAATTAATAAAACTTTTTAGCTTTACTTTTTTTTTGGGAAAAATCTTAATGCACAGAAAAAAATTGTTAAACTATTACTTATTAAGCTTAATTATTTTTAAAGGTAGATGCAACAACTTTTTTTTGATTAAAAAGTACTTTGAACGGTAAAAATTTTAAAACAAATACAAACTTATGTTTACATACATTAATTAGGTAAACATTTACTTAAAGGTCGATTTAAAATGATTCCTGTGTAGGCTTATGCTTTAGTTTATTTATTTTTACTTTTTTTAAATTTGAATTTTATTAAAAATAAATTCCGGTGTTTAATTATTTTTTGTATAAGAAATAAATACATAAACGTTCTACTTGTATTAATTTGAGTTTAAATAAAAATGTGCAAATTAATTATTTTATTTAAAACCAGGTTTCGGTGACAAAAGTTGCGACCTCTTTAAGTAAAATAATATAGTAAACTGCACATAACAATGCTGCTTATTTATAATGTTATTTAAAAACATATTCTTGTATGAAATCTAAACAAATAACTAAAGTTTTACATATTCGAAAATTCAAGCTTATCAGTGTATAATTAGGTAAAATTAGTACTAGTTTTAAAACGAATTACATTTAATTAATATAATGAATCAAAAAAAAAAAGAGCTGAATTAAGAGCTTTTTAAAAAATTTTTAAAGATATTTCTACCTTGAAATTTATCTAAATGTAATTAAAACTATCTAAAACTGGATCTATAAGCCAAGTATCAACAAAACATTAACAAAACTTAAAGTCACTGAAAAAATTCAAAAATATAATTTTATTTAAGTAAACGGAACAGTTTAAATTTAAACGGATTAAAGAACAATCTAAGAAATTCTAAAAGAACTATTTAAAAAAATTTAATATAAACAAAACACAACAAAACTCAATAAAAAAGTCAAAAACCTATTTTGTACTAGTATTATAATCTGGTTTAAGTTTTGTCTGCTTTCCAGTTTATTAACAAAAAATTGTTTCTGGGTCTGCATGACTTTATTAATTTCGTTCTTTTGTTGATGCAATTTGTAACAAATTCAAGTATTAATAAAGCTTCTTTTAAGCACAACCTGCATTTTATTGATCCTGGTTTAGATTTTTTTTCCCTTTTTAGTATTTTCCAACTTTTTTTGTAGTTCTTATTTTCATTTTTTAAATATGTATTAATTTAAAAGTTCGGTTGCTTGTTTGTACTGGAGGTAGTTTTTGTCGTTTTGTTTGCTGTTTATTGTTGTATTGTGTGTTGCTATACGTTTTTTAGCTGATTGATTTGAGTTAAAAAAATTCTCATATGTTTATATTTATTTTATATATTTCAAGTAGTTTTTATTGACCTAAAAAATTATATAGCAGTATAAGTTTTAGCAAAAATAATTTTCAACTAGTAACAAAGTTTTAACTAATAACTTAAGTAAATAAACCATTGGTATAAGAATTACTAATAAAATTAAAAAAAAAAATTGTTATAACATCAATACAAAAAAAACATAAATAATTATAACTTTTCAGATACTTGCTAAAATGTGCCAGTCAAATTGGCAGTGGAGTTTTAAAGGGTAGCGTTGCCTACCTCGATGAAAATTACGATGACATAGTGCTTAAAGGTGGCAACTGCATGGACATGGAAGCACTTGTTCGTTGTTACAAGAAGAGGTATAGTTATCAGAATTAGTTTACCAATAGAATTTTATTTCAATAAAAAATTATCTTAAAGTTTAATTTTTGTGATAATATTAAATAACTATTAATAATTTACTTTTTTGCTAAAATTTCGTTCAGTTTCAACTTTCGCAATTTTTTATGTCAAATGTTTTTTTATCTTTACTTTTAGATAGTTTTTTTAGAAAACTAGTATTTATTTATCTAACATTTGTACTGCACTTTAGACTATTTTTTATTATTTTCTTCCTAAAAATAAAAGATAAGAAAAAACAATTATTAAAAAGACATGGTACTAGGCAATTAGCTTTAAAATAAAATTATTTTTAATTAATTATAACAATGAATAGTTTTTAAGGATTTAATTACAAAATAGTTCTAACTAATTTTTTTCAACAAACTGTTAATAAAAATGTATTACAGGTCTCAAGGAATTATTATAAATGTCGGCAAAAAGTTCCAAGAGCTGATGATGCAAGGAAAGAGCATGTCAGAATGCGCTAACATGATGCAAGTACAGCTCATAAACGCTGCTAAGGTTCGAAACGTTTTATTTAAATGTTTATTGTATGAAAAGTTTTTTTTGTATGAGAAACTTACAAAAAAGGTAATGTGAAGAGTATTGTATTTTATTTAATTAATTTAGTAAAAACAATATAAGAGTTTTTTCAGTGTTTAAATAATAAATTTATTATTTCTTAAAGTAGAAACATGTTAAATGTATAAGTATTTTATAAATCATTAAAATACCTTTATTATTTATTTTTTAAAGTAACTGAAAAATGTTTATTCTGATAATTCGATTTTGTTTATTTGGAAAAATCTGTAAACTTGTTAACAAAAAAAAACAACTTCTAAATTGTTATCTCACTATTATTTCTAAAAAAGAACTAAACTCATAATTCTTACGTTAAATAATAACATCTAGTTTTCTGTATTTTATTACTTAACTTTTTAAGATAAGTTATATATAAATGTAAAGTATTTAGTTTTTTTTTGCTCAAGGCAATTGTTTTTGCTATAGTAATGTGTAAACATTTTTTTAAGGTGTTTATTTTTGTTTTGTTTAAAAGTGGTAGCTATTTCAAATAAAAAATCTTGAGTCTTTTATTAAAAAAATGTAGGTAGTTTTTTCTTAAGAAATTTAAAATCCAGAATATTTATCACAATATTTTTTACTGTTAATTCACATAAATTAGTGGTTTATAAATACTCAATTGATATAATGACACTTTATATGTATGTTCACTTAGTGTTAAATAAAACAAGTGGACTTTACTTGTTTAATCCATGTTTGTAAATTTGCATAATGAATTCTATTCACAAGTACAATTTTTATAATCATTGTCTCAAAAAGTTTTACTTAGCTAATGGATTAATGGTTTTTTAAAGTAATCGTAAGTTTTTCACGCTAAAATTTTCAGAGTTTCAGTAGTAGCATTAGAAACATAGATAGTGTTCTGATTTTAAGTAGAGATTGCAACTAACTTTTTAGCGTTAAGCTGTTTTTTTATAATTTTAATGTATGCTAATACTAAACACTAATTTATAAAAAAAGTGAATATTAATGTGATGACGAGGTCTTTGACCGAAACTTAATTTGCTTGATAAAGTCTTAAAAAATAAAAAAATATTTTTCTTAACTAGAACTTAAGATCTTTTTGTTTGTTTTCAAAGAAAATCAAAACATATAATAGTAACAAAAGGTTTAAAAATATCAGTAACGTCCTTATAAAACTATTCTTGAAGCATTTTTGAATGTACTATCAGAAAACTTTTTGAAAATTTAATTTAAAGTAACTATGTATATTTAAGTATATTAATTAAAAGCTTAAAAAACTGTTTTTTATTAAACTAATAAAAACAATTCTTTTGTAGGCCTACGTGATGCAGAACATAATAGCAAGTTTTGCCACTCACGTGACCAATTTGCCTTGTTCTGATTCGCTGAGGCAAGTTCTCGATCAGATGTTCAAATTGTACGCTCTTCACAACATCAATTTGAACCAGGCAGATTTTGTCAAGGTTGATTTTTTCGTTACCGTTCATAATTAAAAAAAATTGTGTATTGTATCTAAGATAATATTTGAAAGTATTTTAAGTACTTATCAAATTAAGTTCTAATTTAAAAAAATTTCTTCAACTTATCTTAATAAAAAATAATGATCTACATTAATATATGACTTGTTTTGCTTTCAATCATACAATCTTGTTTATTGTACTTTAAAGTAATTAAAAGTTAAATCTATGTACTAAAATATTGTTTGATGTATAATTCTAGAACTCTATTTAAGTAAAAAAGGTTCGTTCTGATAAAATTTAATTTAAATTTTGAAGTTTAATTTTTATTTGATATATTTAGGACTATGATAATTTCACTCAATGTTTTTTTATTAAAATTTATTATTTTTATGTAGATACAATTAAACATTCATTTTGTTTGTCTTATAGACAAATTCCCTCGGAAAATGCTGCATGGATAAAGTGATGACTGCAGAAACTGATATTTTGTTGGTATTAAGAAGAAATGCAGTTGCTTTAGTAGACGCATTCGACTACACTGACGACTGTTTGCAAAGCTGTATTGGTTGCTATGACGGTGAAGTTTACCAAAGACTGTTTGAAAATGCTAAAAACTCTCCGATGAATAAAAATGATGTTAGATTTTTATTCATTAACTGTTTGTGATGTTTTATAACTAATGATTTTAACTACTTTATCATTGTTTATAAAAAAATTATACCCTTAAGTTAATATTTTATTTTTCATCTTCTATTTTCTATTCACTTAATATTTTATTACAAATTGAATGTTAGACTAATACTGAATGAAATACTTATTTTTTTTTTTTTAAACAAAGTTATTAGTGGCCAAAAGTAACGTGCATGTAATAATGTAACACATGTTTACCAAATAAATTAATCAAAATGTTATAAGATGTAACGTTAAAAGGCGTTAAATCCTGGAGATCCTGATAAGCTAAACTTATCGGAATATTATCCACAGATGTTTTTGTGTTAAAACTTTATTCCGACTAACGGCGTTTCACTGCTCTCAAATAAATTTAAGAATAGATCTACGGAGTCTATAAAATATTAACACACTTTAGAAAAAAAGCAGAAAAAGCATGTATAATTATATTTGTTATGTATAATTCCAAACATGTATAATTCCAAACTTTGTTTTTAAACCATAAAGTTCGTTTATAGTTGCTACCTACATAAACACTATACATAATTATACATGCTTTTTCTGCTTTTTTTCTAATGTGTATTAATATTTTATAGACTCCGTAGATCTGTTCTTAAATTTATTTGAGAGCAGTGAAACGCCGTTAGTCGGAATAAAGTTTTAACACAAAAACATCTGTGGTCAAAGTGTTATATAAATGTAAAGTTAGAAAGTTATTTCTTTTCTTAATTGCTCAGTACTTACGGTTTTTTGTATGCATCTTATAACATTTTAAGGACTAAATACTGCATTGAATTTTTATAGATATAAGTTAATAAATAAATTTTAGAAAAATTTATAAACAGGTCCATGAGGCATCTTACAAGTACATTCGACCTTATTTGTTGCAAGGGAGAGATGCGCTCGAGCCGAAATCGAAATTGTAGGAAATATTTCAAATACTTTTAAGTTAAAAACAGTTTAATCAATACTTTTAAAATCATTTTTAAACTACTTTTACTCATGTAATCATAAGTAATCATATTACCCAGCTTATTTTTATATTTTTGTAACATACTGTTTTTAAAACTTTAACCGTGTATTTATATAAAGACAAATTTTTAGTATTTATGCAAATTGTAATTGTTTCTACCTAATTAATTAATTTGGTTTTTTTTTTAATTTCGATATGCAATAAAAAACTATTTTTTAGTAATATTTATATATTGTTTTATTTTTATATATCTTTGTTTCTTCAAGCTTGTATATGTTTATTCCCATATGTTGTAGAGTGTATCACCTATAACTATCTAAACTTTTTCTCTATTTATAATTAACTACTATTTATTGTTGCTTCAATCAACTTTGGCATATGCGTCTATGCTTCCGTCATAACTTTCTACAAATTTCAAACTCTACTTCGTTGCTAGTCAATACAACATTTGATCGAAAAAATGCGGCTCACTTTTTCTTACTCCCTTCAAGGAATTCTTTATGCTTGTTTTTTTTTTTATATCAAACTTATAGCAAGTTTCTTTACTTCAAGATCAGCAGTCCTATCACCAAAGCTAAACTATTTGTGAACTACAAGGACAAAAGTTTATTTTTAAATCATACATACCAGTTATACGTTTGCAAGTCATAATAATAAAAAAGTCTTAGTTTTAATAAAGAGTTAGTGGTTTAGTTATAATTTATTTTGGTAAGATAATAGTTTGTTTGTATAAACCATTCTTAAAATAAACTAGTAATACCTTTTATTTTACATTAATTGTCAACTCAGTCATCAGTATTTTAATTAAAATATTTATGATGAGTTTTTTAAGTATTTAGTCTTTATAAATGATATACAACAGTTCCATAAAAAACTTATAAACAAAGTTTTCAGTTTATTACCTTTGATAGACATTATTTGTACTTTGTAGAAAGCTATAAATCGAGCTTGACATTTTTTTACTTATATTAGCAATTTTCAGTTTTCGGCTTTACTATAATTTCAGTAACCATTCTAATTTTCGTATAAAAAAAGATCAATTTACTATCAATATAGTTTAAAAGGTCATAAAAACCATATTAATGTTTTGATTATGAAGATTATTCAAATGCAGAAGACAATATTAGATTTTTTACTTATAAAATTTTTACAAAGAGCTAAATACTTTTAAATGTTATAAACCAAGTTGTTTTAGCATTATTAAGAAAGAAGTTGTTCAACTTTATAGATAGAAAGCTTTTGAAAATTTGATTAAGTTATGGACTAGAAACTACTTTAAAACAATAACAATTGTTTACACCTGCTATTTAGCTATGTAGATGTTTTCTTTTTACATTTATTTATTAAATAAAAATTTCAAAACAATTATTGTTAAACTAACAGAAAAATATATATCAAACTTTTATTGTTTATCGAAATAAAAAAATATTCTTGTTTTATATAAACATTTAAGATGTAAAATAAAATTAATTGATTTTTAGAGTAAAGTTTTTCTAAATGACTAATTAGAACTAAAAACCTCTTTAAATATCTTAAATTACAGTGACAGTATTTTAAAGAACTTCTTGAATTGATTTTAAGTACAAGGAAACACTGGAAGAATTTAACATGCAAAAATTTTCTATTTATTTAGAACGGTGTCAAGACTTTTTTTTGTATTTATTTTCAAAATATTTTTTTCTTTTACAATGGAATCCAAAATGAGCTAGTATCATTGTTTCACTCGAATTAAACTAAGTTTGCATTATATGAGATTTGTTTTACAATATGAAACCTGGTTTTGCACCTAATGGTTTAACAAAAAAATATCGCTTATATTTTCTAAAGTTATTATTTTAGTAGCTTAGTTTTGAAAATTATAAAAAAAAAACCTAACCTTATTATGTATATCTAAGAGCAGAATGAAAATTTAAATGTTTTTTAAAATTACTCTAACACTAAAAAGACATGTTGGAAAAAGAATAGCTATCATAAACGACAAGTTAAGCCTTGGAATTTTTAATTGATAACGTACCTCAAACTGCACAATGTAGGACAGACTACAAATTAATTTTTTGACAGCTACTTAAACAAATTTTAAAAAATGACCGTTGGAAAATCTAAGTTAAGTATTGTAAATCTAAATAAAAATTATCATTTTTAATAGTGTTAAAATGTTTATTCTAAATCAGGGTTTCTCAAAATGGGCCGAGCGGCCCTTTTATGGGCCATTACAGAAGTTTGGGCCATGAGCAGTAAAGGGGCCACAGCGGGGCCATGAGGTCATAGTTTGAAACTTACACTAGATATTCTTGAGTTGATGATGAAGAGCAAAAATAAAGTTTATAAGCGTTTTAAATGGTAATTTAAAAAAAAACTATTCTTCTTTTTCATCCATTTAAATACAAGGCTTAAATATTTCTTAAACTTCATTTAAAGTTTAAATTATGTTAAGTAAGAATAAAAGTTTGTATTAGATCTATACAGTTTATCTGTTATTAAAAACTAATACAATAAAAAAATTGCAAAATTAACTAAAAATTACAGCTCATTTGGTGTTTTATAATAATCAAACAAAGTAAATAACTATATAAGACAATTAAAATATTGGTAAAATAGAATTAAAAATTTTGATTTAGTTTTGTCTAGTTATAGTTTATATATTGTATAATTCTATAGGCCTAAAGTTGTTTTTCTAAGTGTATAAGTTTAGTTTGTAAATATGTATATAATTTAAATTAAGTTTACTAAATTTTTAAAGTATAATTTTGAGGTTACTTTTATAAATTAAAGTTAAATTTTAAAATTTATATAATTTTTTTTTTTTGTAATTTAATTAGTTAGTAAAGTCTTTTAATCATTTCAGAGAGCTAACAAAAACTTACAACTCGAATTTTTCTGCATTTATATTGTATAAGAAATTAATTAAAATTGAAAACAAAATTACGATATTTTTTAGTTTTTTTTAATGCAATTAGTTTCTTAAACCCTATTGATTGCTAGACCTCTAAAAATTTCGAGTGAAAAAATATTTAAATGTTTGTGCAGGTAAAAGAACTAAACACCTTACTAAACTACTTAAATGAATAACTTTAGTTTATTATCTTAAATAAAACGATCAAAAACCTAATAGCTTAGCATTGTTTTGATAACAACTTTAACTGTATAATTCAATAGTTTTCGCAGAACAAAGTAAAATCAAATTAGAATCGATAACTTCGAAATAATTTTAAAATATCCGGTAGAAAAATTCTTCACATTAATAATCATTTTTTAAGAACACAAGAATATTTTAACAACAGTTTTTTTCAAAAATTTTTCAAGTTACCGAATTTCGATTTTTATGCCTCGAAATTAAGTAACATTGAAATTTATAAGAAAAATGCTGATATCTTAAAACATTATTCATTTAAATTCTGTCAGATTATACAATAAAATGTTTGTTCCACAATAATAAATATTTAGATTACATAGAATAATATGCTTCTTGATTTGCAATTTTTCTAACAATGAAGGTTTTTAAGATCTTTTCTGTAAAAAAGGTAAACTCGGTTGGTTCAATTACTTACAATCAAGTAATTTGAAATAATTAAGATATATCATAGCATTCTTTTAAACTAATTAAAGATGTCATCATGATAATATTTATTTGATTATATCTCCTACTTATACAAAATTTTATAAACCTATTTATTATCTAAAATAACTTTACTAAAGTAGTCAAGTTAAAATACTAAACTTTAAGGCCTTAAATTTGTTACAAAATTATTTTACATCTTTAAAGTTATAGGCATTTAGTTAATTGTTGTACACCAATTAATAAAGTAATACATGGATATTTCGTTGAATGATAATTATATTTAATCTAAAAGATTAAAGTAGTTCTAATACACTTTTTGTGTTTAAATTTATTTTTAAGTATTTCGTGTTACAAATACGACTGCTAAGAGTATTGAAATGACTTATAATTTAATTTTTGCAAAGATTATATTTTATTAGTACTAGATTATGTCTTTAACTATTTACATGATTAATCATATCTGCAATTAGTTGTCTTAAATCACAGGATAATATTTGCTAATTTTTTTATAGGTCTATGCTTAAAAAAAGTACAAAAGAAAGTTTTTGCTATTATGACACAACGTAAAAGTTTGTACTGGCTAGGAATACTTAATGTTACAAAAGTTTTAATACTGTCGTAAAAAAATGAAGTTTTTAAGTTTTTTTCTTTAGTTTAAACATAAATAAATAATAAAAACTAAAACTTTTAAAAGTTTGTATTTAATGCTTGATGTCTACTAAATACTAGTATGCTATTTTTTATTTTGAAAGAAAATCTCGCTAAATTAGAACAAAATTGACCGTATAAGAATTGGAAAACAGTTTTGTTTAACTTTCGACCAGATCTATCTCATATAAAAACTATGAAAAGAGTACAGAGTCAAGACTCAATGTCTATAAAAGATACAGAAAGTATAGGTTCCGACACACCGCAACATCATCTTTCTTTGGAAGAAACTAGTTTTGGTTAGTATATTTTAGTTGTCTAATAACATTAATTACAGTATAACGTATAATGAGTTTAATGTTTTTATTCTTAGTAAAATTTAATAGTGTTTATAATTAATAAACTAAAGTAATATCACTCTTTATAAGTAAATAAAGGTTGATATCTTTTAATGGTAAATTTGTGAAAAGTTGAAACAAATTTTAGCTTCACTAAACACTTAAACTTTGTTAGCTTATTTTAAAGTTATACTTTAAGAATTATTATTAGTTAAAAAGTTAACATGTATCTTAACATAAACTATTTCTACCATTGTACTATTATTCTTTTATAAATTTACTATAAAGAAACATCCGAAAATTGTTAGTTTTATAGAAACTAACTTACTGTTATCTTATTTAGCTTTTTATTTTTGTTTCAAACTAGTTATGTTTGGAAACTTCAAGTTTCTATAAACTAATTTTCATTCAAACAATAAGTTATTTTTTTAAACTTTTTTTGATGCAAAATTATAAAGCAACATATTTTAAACAACAAAATACAGTGGATGTTCGCCTATCCAATCCTTACTTATTACAGAAATATTAAGACTATGTATGTATAGTATTTTAGCCGTTCGAAACATATAGTGAATGGAATTATTTTTCTAGAAAAATACTAGTGATGCACAAAATTGAAGATCAGATCAGCTGTTAAATTAACATTTAAAGTTTTTACAACTATACCTAGGTTTAAAAAGTGTATGCACTACATTTTGCCAATACAAAAGTTTATCTTTATTACAAAAAATGTAATATATGCCGTAATAAACTATTTAATTTTTATTACTTTTTTACAGATTTTGTATACGTGTAACACTTAAAGATATCAAAGAATAACTAACAAACTTGGCATAAAAAATAAAATAATGCTTTTTTTTATCGTATAAATGAGTTTCGTTAGTTTCAGTTTAAACAAATTTAATAAAAGTTGAAAAAAATTGTACGAAAAAGACTAACTAAAATTTAAAAAAAAAAAAAAAAATTAAACACAATAAACATTAAATATTGTTAAATCATTATATATGTAAACAACTAAGGGTGTTGTAAATTACTTAATTTACTGGTACTACTCATAGTTAAACACTTACTTAGTTACTAAATGCTACCTTAGTTTACTTCATACAAACCAGGCAGACAGTTTGAGTTACGTATCTATTATAAAAAAGACCCACAAAACACTATACAAAATAACTATTTCAAAAATCTAATTTATTTTATAAATCACTTAAGAATAAATAAAACTTAATAATACGTTTACGTGAAAAATACTTTATAGTTAAAAAATACTAAACTATACTGAACTTTTATGAATATCTTAAAATATAGATCATAACACTATTTATAGTCAAACATTTTTGTTAAAATGTCAAAATTTTATACTTAATGTCACTTAATCTTTTACTATATTTTAAAGAATCTTGACACCTAAACTAAAGATGTATAAGTAAAACAATTTCATGGTTTTGTTTTTACAACCAATATTTTTGCTAATACGCATACAGTCGAAACTTAGTTTAAATACTGAGCTTTTGTACAATTATTTAACTTTTTATTTTGGTTTGAATAAATCAAAACATTTTATAAGTTTTAATTTGAAAATAGCACATTTTGATTCAATTTACGAAAACTCTTTGTACTGTTAGAAATTTCAATTAACTTATTTTCATTTTTAAAGATAAACAAAAGGGTGTATATGATTCCATAGATGCTTTAAATGAAAAGGAGATAGAAGAATATTGGTTAAACGGCATAGGTTATAAAGTTTTTATGATTTTTTTAATATAAACATTTTTGTATGCTTAAGTTAATTAGGTAATGTTACTGTATCAAAAAACCAAACAATCCAATCAGAAAAAAAACGTGATTTAAGTTATAAAAATATGTCTTCAAACAAAAAGTTCAAATAAAAATAGTTTCAAGCGCAACTACCTAAATATTTTAAAAGTTTAATAAAACGATTCTTTTTTTCCAAGTATAATTAATTATAAGTCTGAAAACTTTTATTTGCTGATTACATCAAATTTTTTACATTTTATTTATAAATTTTCATTCTAAATTATGTAAATACTTAGCTGTTTAGATTTTTTTCCCATGAACTATGGTTAAAGTAACTAATTTTAAAAAAATAGTAGTATATTAGTTTTTCAAACTATTTTTAGAAATAAATTGTTTTAAATACTGTTTACAAGTTAATATAAATAATCAGAAATAACTCTTTGTTTCTATTAATGTATTAAATAAGGGGTCGGAAAACTGCGAACTGTGGGACAATGCAGTTTACAAATCAAAAATATGCGACCCGCCATATACTATTAGTAAAAAAACTGAAGTTATGTATTTAAAAAGTCGTAGTGTTCAATAAAAACATATTTTTAGTATTGTAATTTACAATTTGTCAAGTAAAGTATTGTTTAATGAACGGCAAAAATAAAAGTTCTCAAAATATTTGGTCTTAGGACCTTTCGGTTATCGAGATGATACCACTTGAATACGTTTTATTGTCTTGTCAAGGAGATAACTAATAATTAAGCTCTTTGTTTAATGTTTTATAGTTACTAATGCTTTGTAATTGCATATTTTATCATACTCGAGGTTAAAAAAGTACATTTTTATTGATAACTACTACTTTTTCAAATAACTGCGTCCCGTGGAAGACTTTTTGCTATTCAGTGCGGCCCGTTAGTGGCTTTGTATGAGAAAATTAACCCATTACTTATTAAAGGTTGCTAACCCCTGATTTTGACAAAGATATTTGAAATGAAAACTTAGTCAATTTTAACTAATTAAAATTAATAAATCAAAAACGTTAGCATTAAAACTTAAGCTGAAAGTAGTTTTCATTAATAAAAAAATACTTGTCTATCATTCGAATTATTAAAAAGACTTTGACAAACAAAAACTCAAAGTTTTAGTATTTTAAACCTATAAATGTTTAAGTGTATACTTTAGACTTTAAGTATCAGAAAATTTTTTTTTTAATAATTACGTTTATTTGAAAATGAACTATGCTTGAAATCGTTTAGAATAAATATCATTTGTACTAGTAGTTTTAAAATATTTGTGGAAACGTTATAAAAAGCAGATAAACACGAAACTAAAAAAACTGATGATCAAAGTTCTAAAAAAATGAAAAATAGAAAAAACAAGCTACAAGCTCACCCAGAAGTTAGAGATGATCCAAAAAAAATGCTGTACAAATTACAGAAGGTCGAGAGATATAAATCATTTTTTGTTGAAAATAAAGATAAAACTGAAGAGCAGCTACTAGAAATTGTAAGTATTAGGTCTAAAATAAATATTAGATATCTATTTTACTTTTTATCAATAGCAAAGATTAAAAAAACTTAAATATTATGTTCAAATTTGTCTTTAGATACGAAAAGGTGGTTTAGAACCATATTATACTGAAGAAGACTATGTAAAAAAAGATAGAAAGATTGACATCGATTATGACTCAGATGTTAGTTTTTCAGAAAATAAATTATCAACCATTTAATTAATGTTTTTGAATGTAAATATCACCTAACTTTATTTACGCAGTCAGTAAAATGGTTGCAACCTTACAATAAAATATCAAATTTAAAGATATATTTAGTTTTTTAATTAATTTACTATTTTTTCATAGAGGCTTAAAACTTTATAAAATAAATAATCAAGTAGTAAATAATTTTAGGTCTATTTTTTAGCTAATTGTATATAAGTAAAGTGATTGTATTTAGAAGTATACAAATAATCCTTCTTTTTGTTTACTAAGAACGTATAAGAGACGCTTGGCACGGTATTTTTAGAAGCAAGTGTATAGTTTAAATTATATACAACTGTTTTCGGTCGTTTTTTATTATAATTTTACAACAAATTTTGTTAAATAAGTTGACGGATGATTCACAAGAAAAATATATACATTTTTATAAAAAGTTTTTCATCTGTTTGGTCTGTAAAGTATTTTTTATTCCAGTTTAAATGTACATGATTTAAATAAACTTAAGATATTTTAATTATGTATATAAACATAAACTTGTTGGTTTATTAATATATGCTGTTTTGATATATAGAGTGGTGTTTTATAGTTTTACATTTTAATAAGTAAACTACGCAGAATTAAATTTTAAGTTAAATATTTTTAGTTAGATCAGTTGTTTTTTGACTCTAGTCTTTACTCCTTACAAAAACTTTAAGAACTTTTAATATTAATTACAAAATTAGTAAATTAACAATTAAAGCTTTAAAATTAAATGTATGTAAACTTTAAAAGTACTTATTAAGACAGAAACTAGTTTACAGCCTTTATAAAAACATATACATATATTTTGTTTTAAGTAAAAGCTTATTTAGTTGACTTTTTGTAATAGTTAACTATTCATAGACGTATTTGATAAAATTTGTAGCTATACAAAAAAATTCTTAAACTATTTATAATAATCTTTATACGTTTCAAATAATAATTTAATTATTACTTTAGTCTATAGAATAATTAGTCTTAAGTAGTTCAATACAAAAAAAAAACTATTAAATTTATTTTTATCACGATTTTTCTTTAAGGTTAGTTGGGTAATTAAACAAGTTATAAGAAAAATTGTTTATAGTTAAGTTTTTAAAAACTTAGTTTGTATACATAGTTGTAATAACAAACTTTTTTTTTTATTTCTATAATTTTAAGTAGAAAATTAAGTTGAAATTTTGTTTTAAGCTGGAAGATGATTTTTCTTTGATGAATATTAAATGCCACAACTGTATCAAATCATGCTCAAGTGAGCCAATCATAATAATCAGAAAAAGTTCCATATGAACATTCTTAAAGCAAAATTTTCAGAAAATTATAACTTGTGTTTTTTTTGTTGTCAATTTCCATGGTATTCTGTTTTTTCTTTCGTCTACAAATGAAAAGTAGCAGTATAACTCTTAGCTGCATAAGTCTTTTTTTTGTACTCTTAAAACAAACGTATACTTTTTATAGACTACTTCAAGAATTTAAATTTCAAAACATTAAAAAAACTATTCTAAAATATAGGGCATGGAGATTGACCAAACCATATTTGTAATGTAAAGTATAGGGTTATTTTATTTACTTTTATTTATGTAGTTTACAAGTTATGAATAAAAATTCTTAAATTTAAAACTACAAAAGTCGCACAACACTGGTTTATAATTAAAAATAAACTTATATAAAGAGACATTTTAAGTTTGTACGGAGTATTTGAAGTTATTTTTATCGATGACAGGGTCATACTTAAATTATAAGTTATGAAAAATGCTTTACTTGAGGATTTGCATAACTGAATATTTTATATTTGAAAAGATGTTTATCTAAAACGTGTTCTTATAATGGGCTTTACTGATACAATTAGTTGTATCCGGATTCCGGTTGTTATATATTCTTTCACTACATTTCAAAAAAAATAAATTAGTTTTAAATAGTTGCAATATCCGAGACTATGGTATGTAATGTAAATCCAAAGTAGTAAAAATACTTTAATAGCGAAGAGCCTCCTTTAAAATCAATAACATAACAACTGCTTTAAAATTTTAATAGTTTTTGTAATAAAACTATTTACTGTGTTTTTAGAATTATTTAGATATAAAAATTAAGTTATAACAAGAATTTCGTTTGATGCTAATAAAACTTCAATATTTTAATATCTTAATTTAGTTTTTTTTTGGGTGTTACACCAAAATTCTAATTTTTTAAATTCTAAACTTTGCTGAAAAAACTTCTAAAAGATTTGCATATGAATTTAAACTTAAAAAAACATGTTTGAATGTTTTTTTTCTTTTATTTTAAATAATGTTGTCGATTTATTTAAAACAAATTTACTAATAGTTATGTTTTAAATTTGGTATTCAAAAGTAGTTTTATCTCCTTTGTTGATGTATAAATAAACTATTAAGTATGAATATGAATATTAAGTATAAAGTTGTGCATATTGCTATCTACCATTATTTTCAAACATTTATTAAGCCATTTCACCTTATTAAACTAAAACCACAAAAAAGACACACTAGTTTTAGGCGCGAAGACAAAACAATATAAAATTTTAAAAAATACTAAATTATTTTTGTTTTATAAGTAAAATAATCAAACTTTTATTCGACTAAAATAAATTTGAATATGGAGATTTGTAACTAAAACCTAAAAACTACTTTTAAAAAAATATCGATCTTTGCGTGAACCGTGAATGTTTTTGTAATCACAACAGTTTTTAAACAAAAGTAATTAATGTTAATTATTTTGTTCATCAAGGAGAACCAAATGCTTGCAACTCAAAAAATACTACATATATGATAAACTAAAGTTTTCAAATTATTAAAACTGTTAGTTAGATTAGTTTTTAGTAATCAAAAAAAATACAACAACTAACTATAAAAAGTAAAAAAAAACATGACTTGTAGAAATAAATAAGTAGATTGGAATCAAAATTTCACACACTTGTTATTATCTCACTTTTTAAGCATTAAGTTTATTGTTTAAGATGGCCGTTTTTTCACTGGACAGAATCCAAACGGACAAAATTTTCAGCTCGATATTCGGCAAAAAACCAAAGAAGTTAAAACTAACTAAATTGGACGGTTTTAAACTGGACAAAATCCGACAGGACAAGTTTAAACTGGACAAAAAAAACTTTGTAAAATTAAGAGAGATAATAAATAAAAAGAAAAAATTGTTTAATAAATTTTTAGCTTTGTATATTTTTGATATAATATGATTAACATTAAATTTAAAAATACATAAATTGAATTTAATTGTAAAATTGCAATAAAAAAAAATTGAAAAAACTTAATTTTTTCTCATATACAAAACTTTAGTAAACCTTTCGTACAAAAAAAATCTGCTTAGCTACCGCTCATCTTATTTAATAATCCCTTGCAATATTTTTTAATATCATCAGTACTCAGTAGTTATCCAGATAGAAAATTAAAGAAAAAGTATATCATCAAAATGTTTCAAACTTTGAAATAGTGATCATTTTCTGATTATCTACCGCTAATTTTATAAACAAACCCTAGATTTCATTTTTTTATTACTAATGGTCAAAGTTTGGCACAAAAACACTAGTAACACTGCTATAAACACTAGTGTAGTTGCTTTTTCGAAAAACACAGTTTGGCTCATAGATGATTAGAGAAAAAGTACTTCATCAAACTAATTTAAACTTTTTAATTGTGTTTATTAATTGCTTAGCTACCGCTGATTTGAAAAAAAATTAGCATTCATATTTTTTGAGTTATCAATGGTCAAAGTTTGACATAAAACACTAGTATAGTTGCTTTTTCGGAAAAGTTAGCCTAATAGATAGTTAAAGAAAAAGTACTTTATTAAACTTCTTGAATCTTTGTAATTGTGTTTATTAATTGCTTAGCTACCGCTGATTTTAAGAAAAATAAACTTTAGCTTTAATATTTTTTAGTTATCAATGGTCAAAGTTTATCATAAAAACACTACTATAGGTGCTTTTTTGGAAAACACAGTTTGGCTAAAAGATTATTAAAGAAAAAATATTTAATCAAACTAATTCAAACTTTGTAATTGTGTTTATTAATTGCTCGGCTACCGCTGATTTTTTGAAAATTAACTTTAAATTTTATAATTTTTGAGTTATCAATGGTCAAAGTTTGGCATAAAAACACTAGTATAGTTGCTTTGTTATATAATAATTTACTAAACTAATACTTTGTTTTATAATATTATTATTTATATTTATGACAAATATAAATTTTTAGTATGGTTGTGGAAAATGCGAAAGTTATTTTCATCTTCCCTGCTTTAAAGATTGCACTCAAGGTAAAAACTATGAGTGTGGATTGTGTATTTGAACAAATACAAGTGGATTATAGGACTTATGTTATTTTAAGTGATACTCCACTATAAAAAAGTCAACCCAGTACATGATGCTGGCCTCATCGTGGCGTACTGGTGGAGTAGCCGTACATACGGTGAAACTAACAGCATCAATTAAAACATACATCTTCTTGCTTAGCATAATAATGTATGTTTAAAAAAAATAATAAAAAAATCATACAATCCGATAAAGTAAAAAAAAATCAGCGGTAGCTAAGCAACTAATAAACACAATTAGAAAGTTTGAATTAGTTTGATGAAGTACTTTTTCTCTAATCATCTATGAGCCAAACTGTGTTTTTTGAAAAAGCAACTGCACTAGTGTTTATAGCAGTGTTACTAGTGTTTTTGTGCCAAATTTTGACCATTAGTAATAAAAAAATGAAATCTAGGGTTTGTTTATTAAAATCAGCGGTAGATAATCAGAAAATGATCACTATTTCAAAGTTTGAAACATTTTGATGATATACTTTTTCTTTAATTTTCTATCTGGATAACTACTGAGTACTGATGATATTAAAAAGTATTGCTAGGGATTATTAAATAAGATGAGCGGTAGCTAAGCAGAAATAGCTTCTTTTTTTGTACAAAAGGTTAACTAAAACATTCTATTTGAGAAAAAAAAAATTTATTTAATTTTTTTTTATAGTTATTTTAAGATTAAGTTTAACTTACATATTTTTTCAAAAATTTTTAAGAAGAATAATATATAAAAAGTTAAATTTTTATTAAATTGTACTTTCTTTTCTATTATTATTTCTTTTTTAATCCTTCTCTCTAATTATCTATGAGGAATGAGGATAACTACTGATGATATTAAAACATATAGCTAGGGTTTATTTTTTTTAGATAAGCGGTAGCTAAGCAGCTTTTTTTTTTGTACGAAAGGTTTACTAAAGTTTTGTATTTGAGAAAAAAAAATGTTTTGTTACTTTTTTTTTATTGCATTTTTACAATTAAATTCAACTTATGTATTTTTAAATTATATTCTATTATAATTTTTAAATTTAATATTAATCATATCACTTATGTATATCATAAATATACAAAGTTGAAATTTTTATTAAACAATTTTTTCCTCTTTATTTATTATCTCTTTTAATTTTACAAAGTTTTTTTTGTCCAGTTTAAACTTGTCCTGTCGGATTTTGTCCAGTTTAAATTCGTCCAGTTTAGTTTGTTTTAACTTCTTTGGTTTTTTGCCGAATATCGAGCTTAAAATTTTTTCCAGTCGGATTTTGTCCAGTGAAAAAACGACCATATTGTTTAAGGGGTTTCTTAAGTTTGAATTTGTAGCATTTTTGCAAGATTGCATGCAGGCAACTCAAAGTTTAAAATCCATTGAAATAAACTGCTTTAAGAGTAGTAAAGTTATCATGAAGTTTTTTTAAATTAAAACAACAAATAGTTTTTGGAACAAAATATAAACAATTTTAAATGTGGCTAATGGATCTGTTTTAAAGAATAACCTTTCTGTCAACAAGCTATACACCAACTATTTAAAAATTTTGAGTTGTATATACAATATGTATAATTATGTACACTTTGACTTTTGTTTTAAAATATTATCACAATAAACAAACTGAAGATCTGTTCTGTTTAACAAAATAGTGAAACAATTGTATTTGTAAAATGTTGTGTTTTATTAATACAATATGTATATATACAATTTGTATATACTATATATATAAACTCACTCACTTGACCTTCAAAAAATGTTTATTGTTGCAAATGGGAGAGTGTGTTATCTGATGTTTCTTTACCAAAAACATATATGTGTATATGTAAAATGAAATTTATGCTACTCAATAAGTTTTTAGTTTGTACACTGAGAATCCACACAAAGCCCACCGAGTGAAATTTTTGTATAAAAAATTGTTACAGAAAGCAAAAACAAAACAATCTTTTTGTTTATTTTTGGGCTCCTCAGCTAGTAAAAGTTAAAAAATAATACTGAAAGCATACAAAACAGAAGTAAAAAAATATATATTTGTTTTAGTTTTAATGATAGTTCATGCTAAACTAAATAGGATTATTATAAAATTAAAAATGTTTTTAAGTTTCTGTGACTTAGTGTTTAGAATTTAAAAATAACTAACTGTGTAGGAGTTTAAATTTTAGCAAAAAAAATTATGAAATGTTAATGAAGCACTTTAAATTAAATTAAAGTTTAATTCATCTCGTTAAAAAATATAAAAAATAAAATGTAGCATAAATATAATAGAGTTGCCAAAAAATTTGAAATCCTGGAAAAACCTAGAATTTTAAACAATTTTTACTAGTAAATAATGAAATTCTAAAAAATACAAAAAATCTTATGTATACAGTTTTTTTTTATTATTTAGACTTTTTGTTATTTTAAAGCTCATTTAAAGCAAAATTTCAGTATTTTTTAATTTTTTCTAGTATTTAAGATAGTTTTTTTTATTACCTTAAATTTAATTTTCTACCAAAAAAAAAAAAAAACTTAGAATTTCAAAAACCAGGAAGAAATTCAAAAATCTAGAAAAAATTTTTTAAAACCTTTGGCAACCCTGTGAAAGTTAGTTTTTCTTTGATAAAATTGATGTCAAACTGTGAATCATAAGTATTAAATATAGAATTGTTTTAACCAAAGCTAATGCGTTGTGAGGCTAGAGAAGTCTATTTAGATTTTACTTTTTACAATTATATTTTATGTTACTTATGTAGTTATGTTAAACTGCAAAAATAAAACCCTTTAGTATGAGAGATACATGTTATTAAGATAGCCTATGCTGCTTATTATGTTTTTTTTTACTTCTATGTACCAACAAAGTTTATAAAATCCCTTGAAAAGTAACAAGTATTAGTGATTTTTGTTATTATTACTACTTTTTATAAAAGCTCTTGAATAAATAAAAATGATATTAAGACCATAGGGGGTAAAGGGCATTTTAAAGGTATTTATTGACATTAAAAAGCATAAACTTTATGTATAAGTCAGTTTTTATAAAATGTGAAAATTTTAATAATCTTTTTGAATATAGTGATTTTTGTAAAAAATTTTCAATAAAAGTGTGTAGACAGAAACAATTTTCATTGTCAAATTACTCAGAAAATTATAATACGACACAAAAAATTTATCTTAATTTTTTAAACTATTTACCTCAATTTTTCAGGACGTTTTCCTTGCATAATATGAAAAAATTGTATTGTAACCATTATAAATAATATTTTTTTTCTAAATATATTTGTACATAAAGCTTTCAAAATCCTAAAATACGATGTACAATTTATTATTATACTCATTAATTTTGAGAAACGTTGCTTAAAACTACATTTTTTACAAAATATTTTTTATAACTTGACCTTTCCATAATGATCCAATTGAACTGTCCAGTTTTGACCCCTCTTATGTAAAAAAACTATCTTTCATTATAAGACACGGTAAAAAGCAAATGTTAGCTTAGTTAAAAATCAACATATGAAAAATTATTATATCCCCTATGCCCTTAGTTAATTTCAAAAGTGTATTTACTCTGTTTTAATTTTTATCAAAATGTAAGTTTTAAGCCTATTTAGAGAAATTTGTAAAAATATAGTACAAAAAATGTTTAAAAATGAGTTTAGTAAAATTACACATCCTTAGTTTTTTCTTAGTCTTAAAATCTTGGTTTTGTGTTTTGTTATATTTTTTTGTTATACTTAAGTAAAAAATAACTCTCTCAAGTTCTCAATCTTAAATATTCCATAAAAACTAAAGAATGAAATGACATTTTGAATTATATTTAACTTGTAGTGAAAGTTAAACATTTCAGCTTTAATAGTATTAAAATATCTTTATATGATAAAACACTGTTAATACTGGTAATGAAAATCTAATGTGATTTAAAATGTTTTTAGATTTTGTGTGTTTTAAAAGAAATTAACTTTTAAAAAATACATGATCAGTTTTAAGAAAACGTTTAAAGTTCTAAACTTTGTATGTTATACAAAAAAAAACAGTAAAATTAAAAAGAGCAATTCAAAATTTGTGTTAAAACTAGCTTTAGTATTCGTTCCAAGTTTGTTAGTCAAAGATTTCTAAAGTTGTACAAGGAAAATTTTAAACTTAGATGAGAAATAGTTTTGCAAAACAAGAAGTTTTCACTGGAAATCCTTGAGATTTTAGTATATTATGTAGCATTATATGTATTAGGGAACATTGAATTATTAATAAAATAAAAACTTAGTTAGGTAGTCACTAGTTATCAGAGAGAAATAATATATACTTATAGTTTTAAGTTGTTTTTAATTTAATACTTAAGTTAAGAAAATAGTTAGCAATATTTTTTTTACAGATTTTTAAAGATGCCAGTATTAGAACAATTAGGTCATAAGACTTTTTTAGTATCGTTAACATTCCTACTTGGTACCTTTTTGTTTAGCTACTTCACTAAACTAAAGTGCAGCAGTATTCATGGTAATTTGTTTAAATTCAATGTTACTGGAGTTAGTGGAAAAATTGTTAGTTTGAAAAAGTATCAAGATTTGGTGACAATTATAGTAAATGTTGCTTCAGACTGACAGTATACTGATTTGAATTACAAGCAGTTTGAATATTTATTAAACAAATACTACCACCTTGGACTAAGAGTTCTTGCTTTTCCTTGTAACCAATTTGGCCAACAAGAAACAGGTGAAATAGACACAATTTTTGCTTTTATCAAACAAAAAGCACCAATGATTGAGTTATTTGATAAGTGCCAAGTGGTAGGTGAAAACCAAATACCTTTGTTCAACTTTTTGTCACATCATCCAAACACTTGTAGTTTACTTTATTCCTCGCCTAATTGGAATTTTGTAAAGTATTTGGTAGACAAAAAGGGAGTTCCTTTTAAAAGATATCCCTGTTCTACTCCTCCTGTTGATTTGGAGCCAGATATTTTAAAAATCTTGAAAGTAAATTAGTTTTTTTTTAACCTTTGTTGAATATTATACTTTTAATGAAACATAAAAAAAATGTTTTATTAGTAGTAGGTTTTACAATTTAATGCTAGATCATTTATTTGTGCTATTTATGACAAACACTTTTAAAACTAAGTATTAGAGGAAGTGTTTTGAAATTTTATATTAAAATTTTTTTTTTGTAAAATTTATGAATTAAAGAATTATGAAGCACAACTAAATGTTAACTAAACATTATTTTAGTTTTAGCCTGTTAAAATTAAGTATGAACAATATGGAAATAAATAAAGAAAACATTCAAGCCCTTAGAGACGAAGTAGCTCCTAAGCTGAAAGGTATTTTTTGCAAAACATGTTTCTATTCATAACTTAGTATCACTACTTCTGAAATTTAAGGCAATAGGGGGGGGGGGGGTAAGCCATGTTTTTTACAAAATCATTTTATTTTATAGAATTTTTCTAAGCTTTAAGATGCTTTTTATGGTTTTAAAAAAATCAAATTACTTTTTGAGATATGACCAGCCAAAGACAAGCCGCATAATAGGTCCCCTAAAGGAAGGGAAAACTAAAACAGCGCAAAAAGACTATTTTGTTTAAAATCTATCTCCTACTTTTTTAAGCAATCTTCTTCAAACTTTCACAGTCTACTCTTTATAAAATAACAAAAAAATGTTACTTTTGAATTTAAAAATTTTTACATATATATTTTTTTTTTTAGGACTTTTTTTTTACTTTTGTCATAAAATTTTTAATTTTTTAAATTATCAAAACTCATAAATAACTTTTTTTTTTATAATGTCAGGAACATTTCCTAAATATGTGAAGAACATTGATTAAAAAATGAAGCAGGAGATAGATTTTTAGTGAATTTTTAAAATTTTCAAGAAAATTGACCCTGAATAGTTTGTGGTCCATACATTTGTATCAGAAACTTTTTACAAAAATTTAATATCCCAAAAGTTAAATTACATTTTTGAATTCTATGAAAACTGTCTTATAGTTTGTAATTAAAGCTTTCATATAAAAGCCAAAGTTAATTTTTGGAAAAAAAAGTGTTTAACTCCCCCTATGGCCTAAAACTTTTCTCAACTTTTAAACTCTTTCAACTT
Source organism: Thalia democratica (assembly GCF_965202585.1). Lineage (NCBI taxonomy): Eukaryota > Metazoa > Chordata > Thaliacea > Salpida > Salpidae > Thalia > Thalia democratica. The sequence goes on along the minus strand of NC_139173.1, from coordinate 18,222,422 downwards.
ATAATAGTTTATAAACTGAATTGAACTAAATAATATTTATTTTTATTGTATGCTACTATCTATTTATGTAAGATCAAGCAAAACACTTGCAACTTAAAAAAACTATAAAAGCAATTTAATTTAGGAAGTATTTTAGACAGTAGTATTTTTGACTTTTTATTTCTTTTAGAAATATTTATAATTTGTCTTTTTTACTCATTAAAACTAATTTTTATTTTATTTAAATCTGAGTAGTAACTTATAAACAAGTCTTCAGATCAATATTTTTTGCATATTCTAAAAATACTTTTCATTTAACGGCATAGGAGTGGGGAGGTAAATCACTTTTTTTTGCTGTTTTATTTTATTGAATTTAAACCAAGCTACCAGTTGCTTTTTACAGATTTTGAAAGTTCAAAATAATTTTTGAGATATAGCAGGTCAAAGTCGTAGGCAACAATAGGTTCCTTATGGGAGGCGCAAACTAAAACGGTGAAAATAGACTATTTCACTAAAAATCTATTTTATCCTACACTTTTTGATATAACTTCAAACTTTCAGGAATTGTTCCTTGCAATACTTAGAAAATTTCGTTAGAACAAAATTAAAAAATAATAATTTAAAACTTATAAAATAACACAAAAAAATACAGTTTTTTTTTGGTTTTTTTGTCATAAAATTTTAATTTTTTAAGTAAAAAAAAAAATTCTGAAAAAATTTTCTTAAGAGGTGATTATGAAATTAATTTTGTTTAACCCTGGTAGTCTAAAAACTTTACCTGTTAGTTTTGTTTTACCTCTCTAGATTACATAAGACAGTTCTAATATTCATTTATTAATTGTTTAAGAATGAACTATATTTTTTTTAGTTTAACACTACTTATCTTTAATACTTTGACATGTTTTAAACAGCCTAAAAGCAGCTGCCAAAATTAATCTATATCAATTACTATATGCTATAAGTCTGAAAAAATTTTTAATAGTAAATTATAATTTGTTACAAAACAAGTTACTATTTTAACTTAATTAGAAATATTTAAAGTATCATTAGTTTAGCCATAATAATAATAAATAGTATAACAATACATTTAAAATATATAGCAGAATACATTTCACTTTCTTTAAATTTATTTTAGTACTTTTGTAGTAAGGCTCATCAGAAATTTAGCATAAGCACTTATTTTATTTTTAACATTTGATTATTAACAGGGTTGCCACACACTCAGGGAACTCATGGAATCTCAGGGAATTTTCAAACTGTAGAAAATCTCAGGGAAACTCAGGGAATTTTGGCATTTTTCTTTTAACTCAGGGAAACTCAAGGAAGTTTTGATTTTTTCTCTAAATTTCAGGGAAGTTTTTGAAAATCTCAGGGAATTTTTTTTCTAGATCTAGAATGAGGTTTAGTTAATCCAGTTTCAATATTTTGTTCAAAAGCAGTAATTTTTATTATTTAAGTGGTTATTTAGAATTTTTTTAGCCTTACGGCTAGTTCTTTAATATTCTTAGTATTAACATTGTAGTTTTTTTAAGTTTTAAATTTATATTTACTTAAGTATAATCAAACAGTTTAGAGAAATGAAAGTTGTTGTTAACTATTCATTATTATATGTATGCATTTAAGTGAGTTCTTCATGTGAAATTATTATTATAGTATAATTAAATTTTGTCAATCAAAATGTAAACAAATTAAACTTTATTCTTTTATGTAGAAAGTTAACTAACAAGTTTACACAAAGTTGTGCAAAAATTTAGTTTTTAATTTTTAATTGGTTTAAACCTTTCAAGATTGAGTTTTTGAAAACATTTTTTTTCATAAATTTAATGCAGAAGCATACACATACAACCTTCCTTTTATTATTAAAGAAGAAAAATTAGAATGAGGTATTAATAACTTGTGTTAGAAGAGAAATTTTTTTTTTTAAGATTTGAAAAATACTCAGGGAAACTCAGGGAAATTTAAGGTTACTCAGGGAAATTTTTGGTCACTCAGGGAAGATTTTTTGGCTCAAAGAGTGGCAACCCTGTATTAAGTCATTTTATAACTTTAAACTTCAGTATGATTTTATTTCAATTTTTATTTATTCCAATTCAGTAAGAAACTATTTCTGATGAGCCTTACTACGAAAGTACTAAAATAAATTGAAAGAAAATCAAATGTATTCTGCTATATATTTTAAATAAGTTATGCACCGGAAAAAAGCTGTTCAGTATAATAATAATAATAATAATTAAAATAATAATAATAATAGTATGAAATTAAAAATAATAATTTTTTTCAATAATAAAGCGTTAATAATAAATGTTTTATTCAATTTAAGTATTTGTTGTATAGTTATATGTTTCATTGCTTAAACTATATTCGACAATTTGCGTTATATGTTTCAACTAGTAATTTAGGCCATAGAGTATAATGTTGGTTAATGTACGCAGTACAGTCACTAAGAAGAAATCTCTAGCTTGTGACGCATTTTGAGCTTGAAAACAATTTGGCAAAAAATATATTGTTGACCTTTTTTACAAAAACCCTTATAAAATAAACTCTCAGTGATATTATCTGTACACATTGATACTTATTAAACAATAATTTCAGTAAGTTTTGTTTTAAAAAGTTTTTTATCACTTTTCAAAATTAAGTAGTCCAAAGACTTTTTACTAATAAATTTTCATCCCTAAAGATTTTTTGTAAATCTAGCTTACCAAGTATAAACTTGGCAACCTTTACAATAGAGCTTCTACCTTTTTTTAGCAAGTTTATCTAAATAAAAAACAGGAAGTAACTTTTGAGTTTAAAGAATCTTTTTTTGTGAGTTTATTAGTTAACTTATGTAACGTGCAAGCTGAAAATAAAATAAAATCATTTTCACTAAAAATTTATCTTCTTAGATACTAAGAAATCTCATCAAAGTTTTAACACTAAATCTATACATTAAACTAAATCGTTCTATCAAAGAATTTTATTTGTGATTAAAAAAAAGTTAAAAATTATCCGTTTTTTATTATTCAAAACTTTTGTTTTATAATAGAAAACTCCAACACTAGAAATTTAAGAAAAAAATTTAAGAAAGTTAAAGAACAAACTTGACCACTAGCCTTTTGGTAATTTTTTTTTTTGGTTAAAAATATACAATCAAATTAGTGCTATAAAATTGTTTTAGAACTAGCATCTGATGTTGAAAGTTCAGATGTGCAAAGACTGGAGAATGATGATAAATACGTTGGATTTTTTCTTGAGTGGAACAAAACCATTAAAGATGCTGGAAATATGGTAGTGAAGTCATTGAAATGGAGAAAGTCTTTTGGAGTTAAAGGTAAACAAAGTTTAAAAATTAAGAAAGTACTTTTTTAAAATATGTTTTAAGTTTTATACACTACTGTTGTTTTTATGACTTAGAAAATAATTAACTAATAACATTTTTATGTTTTAAACACTAATTTAAAGGTAAAAGTTTTTATATTTTATCTTAACAAAATTTTTGGCACTCTTAAAATTATCCCTTGGTTAGCACGTGCTTTTGAGTTGATTTATAATTAAAACACTATCCAATCAGATCTTACTAAGGAAAGTTTAGACGAGCGTTTGAACAAGGGGTTAATCTTTGTGTTAGGCCGTGCAACTGACGGATCGAGAGTTTGTGAGTTTTTTTAACATTGTTTTTATTTGATACTTATCTAAAATTTTATTTCTTGGATCATTTTGATAAAGTTTGTACACCATCTAAATAAAACTTTACTTTTTTAATGAACAAACTTGTACTTCAGTGCATGTGCAAACTGGCAAATTTGAGAAAAAAGAGAGGGAAGAAAACATGAAGCTGCTGGTGTTCTGGTTCGAAAGGATTCAGAGGGCAGAACCGGGCGAGAAGATCACGATACTGATGGACGTGAGTGGCACGAGGGTGTCCCAGGCTGACATGGGCTTCTCTCAGTTCATCATCGAGTGCTGTGCCTCTTACTTTCCTGCCATCATGAGTAAGTTTCAATTTACATCTTAACTCATTTTTGTAACGCAAAAATATTTCAAGGCACTTTATGAAATGTAAAGATGATTGAATTTATAACAGAAAAACTGAAACTATTTTACGATAAATTTATCTAAACAACACTAATAGTTTGATTACTTTTCATACTTTAAATGATAAAGTTCAAAAAAATACTATTGAAGCACTATAAGCTCACTAAAAAAATAGTTGTCAAAGTTTGAATAGTACATTGCTTAAAAAATTTGATAAAGTATTAATTTTTAGGAATGTTGTCAAAACAGCATAAATTTACTTGTATTATAATTAATTAGCTTCGTTGATACTACTAAAAGTATATAAAAAGTTGTTAAGATACAAGTTTGAGCTATAAGGTTTTATAATTAAGATATAGTTTAATTTCATAAAACTTAAAGACTCAGAGTGTTTTTTTTTTGAATTTAACGCTTCAAGGTTTAACTTTAAAGTATTTAAGCTTTTTTGCTTTTCAAAAGTTTTATTAAAACATAATATTTCCGCCAGAAATAAAATTAAGCTTTACTTTTCAAGTTATGGATTTAAAGCTTAAAAAGCTTTTGTAGAATTTTGGGAATTTTTGTGTTTCTTTTTATACTACAACGTGTAGACTAAAACTTACATAAGTACTTTTCAGAAAACCGTGTAATGTATTAATATATAGAGCTAAAAAGAAATAAGTTTAGCTATTTTATATTTACATAAAGTATAAGGCTTTGTATTGGTTCGTACAAAAAGGTTTTAAAAATTACACAATTTTGTTTGGCGGTATGTTTATTTGAAGAACGAAATACGTGAACAAATTTGAATTCTTCTGATTTATGTTGTTTGTTTTGCATTAATTAGCATATGTTTGTTTACAGTTTGTAATGTTTGTGACTTTTTGTACTTTAACCTGTAGTTTTATTGCTGTTGTTTGTTCTAAAAGTTCAAGTAACTCAAGGTCATTTAAAATTAAAACTTTTGTTTTATTCACCTAATTTAAAACTATTATATATTGCATTTTTTATGTAATTCAAGTATCATATTAAATCTTTCTGTATCTGTAATAGTTTGACCAAGGATATCTATCTAAAATAACACTGTTTTCGTTCATTACTAACTATGGTAACTTTTCAAAGCTGTTTTTAATCTAATTTTGAAATATTTGATTGTCCAATATTACATTTTAAAGTTATACATAAAGTTTTACTTAAAATAAAGAATGAGTTGTACTTATAAAAACGATAAATAAATCTTTACCAAAGGTATTGTATATAATATTAATTACAAACTTTATTTAGAAAAAAAGTATATTGTAAAGTTAAACATTTATAATAAATACAGAGAGCTTTAAACTACATACATGTTTTTTCTAGTTATATATCTAACCTTATTAATTGTTTCTAGTAAAAAAACTGTAAGAGTAGCCTAATCATCATTAAATATTTTTTAAAGACGTTTATTACATTTTTAAAACCCTTTGATGATAAGCGAAGTAGCATGCGGTATATGTGCAAAAAAAATCTAACACAACTACAGGGTTGCCACTTTACCTGGAAAAACCTAGAATTTGACAATTTAAGCAAAAATAAGCCTAGAAAAACCTGGAACTTTAATAATTTTCACATGTTCAGTAGTAAAATTTCGATTTGACTCAAAAAATCTATCATATAAAAAAAATATATTATTATTAAAATTATTTTTTAATAAAAGAAAATTTAAAATAGCTTTACAGTATCTTTTTAATGTTTTACATTATTTAACACAATTTCTTACCTTAAACTTAACTTAAAACTAAAAATAGACCCAAAAATGTGTACTTTTAAAAAGCTGGAAGAAATTTTGAAACCTGGAAAAAAATTTGAAAAAACGACTGGCAACCCTGCAACTATCACAGATAGAACTTTAAAATACTTGCCATAAGTAAATTGCTTGTTGCTATATTTTTTATTTGTTTAAATACTTTTATCTAACGTATACAAATGTTTAATGATTGTTTACCTGTTTGTTTAACTTTTTTGGTCTGCAAAAAGTTTAAAGTAATTTTTGTACACAATTAAATTTTAGCTACATTGTTTGTTTTAATAATATTAGGCTTGTCATAAAGTTTGAATATCTATTTAGCTGATTTTGATGTTTATTATTCTGTTTTTAATAATTAAAAGATGTTACTGTAACAGTTGTGATGAAAGTTGTTAACTTTAAATTACTTAAAGTAAAATTATGTTTTTAATAAAAATAAATTTGTATGTACAATACATGGATTATTCAACAAAAGTACTTTGGTTCATATTGAACTACTTTGTTGTTCTTACTTTTTTAGCGCATAAACTTTTTATGTATGAGCTTATATACTTTTTTATTCCAACATTGTAGTGGTAAAACTCTGTATTCATCATTGAATCTTATTGTGGAGACTCAAATGTTTACTGCAAGCAAAGCTCAGATGGTAAAAATTTACATCAAACACAACATCTGTGAATAATTCACAAACATATCAAAGCGTTTGTTTATCTAACAACTTATTCATTCACAGAACGAATTGTCATCTACAATCTGCCAACACTGCTAGTGGCATTTTGGAAGCTTGTGAGCAAGCTGATGTCTAAGGAACAGCAGGAAGTCACTCAAGTCGTTTCGAAGAAAGCCGATCTGGCCAAGATAATTGACAAGGAGAATCTCACCGTTGAAATGGGCGGAAATGTGAGTTCGTTTTATTGATTTTGCAGTTTATCTCTAAATTGTTTAAAGGTTTTGCAACAGTTTGTACCAAAATTTAAAGCAATTTAGTATTAAATGTCCAGTTTAAATTAAAATATTTAAGGAAATTATTAGTAGCTTATGACAGATAAATTTTGTAATTTAATATAAAATCATAACTTACTGCCTAATAATAATATACTAATCAAAAAGTATTTAAATTTATTTGTTGCATACTAGTTCTGTGCACTATTATTAGCAATACAATATTAAACATCAGAAAAAATGTCGTAGTAAAAGTAAAATAATTGAAAAAAATTTAATTTATAATTTATTTAACACTAAACTTATTACAGTAAGTTCTATGCTCTTAAATAGTTTTTATATTGAAGTAATAACAAAAAAGGGTATCTCTACGACTTAACTATTTTTAGTAATATACAAAACTTGAATCTAACTTCAAAATAATTAATACATATTTTATTTTATATTTCTAAAAGGTTCTACTTTTTAACTTATGTAAAATAAAGTTATTAGTATTGCAGATAAATGTTTACGGTATAGTTATTCAATTTTAAAAGTGTTGTATTATTCTAACTTGATCTCTCTTGCAGATAACTTTTAAATACGAGTATCCTCCGTTCCAAGATGACATTAAAGGTAATTAATATGTGTGTTCATAAGTTTTGTAAACAACTTCGTACTACTTCTTCAAAAAAACCTTATCTTCAACCAACAGCAATCAACTTGTTTTTATTTTGAACAGCTACTAAAATGGTACAAAAAGCTTTATTTAACTTAGTTTGATTTTTTAGTACAAAAATTAATAACAGTTTGCCAAATTAAAACTATTTGTTTACCGCTTTATCATATTTTATTACGAGATTCAAGTAATTTATGCAAAAAATGAAAGTCAAACTTTTTATTCAAGTAATGTGGTGCAATAAACATTGTGTTGTGTAATAATTTTATATCTGTCAAGCTGACTTTTCTATTGAAGTGGTGAATCATTGTGTAAGGTCAAATAAAAGTTTTACTATTTTATAGTTTTTTACCAAATATATATTTTTGTTTTTATTACTTTAATTATAGATTTTACGATACAATTTAAAATATATTAATGTTTACCAAATAAATAATTCTGCTAAAAATATTTGTTTTTATTCCCTTTTAAGTTTTTTTGTTTACTAATTAGTATATTTTTTTACTTTGTATGAAAATCTGTATTAAATAAATCCTATACAATACCACTTGTTTAATTATAAGAAGATGTAAATTTTATTACCGTTAAAAATCTAAATATTAAATTAAAATAGCTTACATTAAATTAGATCATTTTAATTTGTTTTTGATCAGCAGCTAGTTGTAATAAGTACTGAAAACAAAATAGTATATAGTTTATGTATTTTATCTCTACCAAAGTTTTTTTTCTATGTATTAACCAAAGAGTTAACATATTTATTTCGAAATAGTAAGTGTACTACTGTACCTTTATTTCAATCTAAATTTATTTTTTATTGAAAATTAACAGTTTTTTTTTTGTTTATTTAGATCTGATAGTTTAAATTCTAACAAGAGTTACAAAGTTTTATTAGAGCAATTGCCTATATATAGTAGTTTTATCAGAAACCTTAATATGTCTCCATTTTTTCCAGCAAAGTTGTTTACTTACACAGTTTCTTGTATGAAACAAGTTACTTTTTAGTATAATTTTGTTAACTTTCAGTGGAATTTAAGTTCGAAGGATTTATAAAGATGTTATTATTACATAAGATATGTGATTTAAAAATCTTGATAACATGTACATTTTTAAAATATATTGCCTTAAACTATTTTCTACAAGATTTATTTTCTTTTGTGTAATGCGTTTATAATACACTATAAAAATAACCAGGCTTTAATATGTACAAACTTGCATATATTACAAAAAGATTTTCATGATAAAAGTTAAAAAATAGAGATAATTATTATATTAAAAACCTGTTATCTTTATATTGACTATACTTATGTTTTATAGGTAGTTGTTTAAAAAATATACAAAAACTTCAATAGTATTAAACTTATATACTTAGTTATTTCTTAGTGTGTTTATAATTGTTGAAACTATCGAAAAGGCACGTTATGAGAACTCTTCGTAAAACACTGGTTTATCAACTCAATGAACTTAGAGATAAATATTTTATTTGTTACAATTATTATTTTTTAGGACTTTAAGGAAAAGTTTTAGGTATTTAGTTGTACTACGAATTAAAGCTTTGAAATTGCCTAAATTTTTTATATTTAAAAAAGATATGGTTTACAAATATAACCCCTTAAAAATTTGAAAATCTGTTTAAACCATATCGTTTATAACACAAATTAAAATACTACAAGTTGCTTAAAAGTTTTTGATATACTAGTGTATATATTTTTATGCCCTTTTTTGATTAAAAACTTCCGATAAAAGTTAAATTTATACGCTTTTACATCTGTGAATTTAATTGAAACTTTAATTGACTAATTTTTAAAAGTTTAAATATTTTAAGAAAACTAACTGTGAATAAAACAGTAAAAACTGAAAAGTTAACTGAAATAGTTTTCCTGTTATAAATATGATGAAAATAGTAACATAGAAAATATTTTTAAAGAAATACAGCGTAGTTTTTACCCAGTAATAGTTTACGGAAATATTTCTAAAAAAAATAATTTTTATCAAAAACTTATAATTTGATATTCTTATTTTTAGCTTCTTCTAAAACTTTTATTGATTCAACACAAACAAGGTGAAAATATTTTTTGTAGTACAGCTAAAAGATTCTTGTTTATAGAACTAAATATAAAATGATAGGTTTTGTACAACATATATAAAATTAGAAATATGTGTTTTTAATTAATTTACGACAAATTTATTTTTCTTAAAAAAAGTATATACTTTTTGGATGCAGTGCCTTTTAAATTCTGACGATTTAAAATGTAACAAGCCTTTATTAGTTTTTTATAATGATAGATTTTTAACATCATATTCTGATTAAAGAGACGTACATAGGCATTTAGTTTGCTTTTTAAATTTAAGTTGTTTTTTAAAAGAAATTTTAAAGCTTATTAAGATATTGAAAGTTTTACAAGAATTTAAATCGTCTGAATGTTAAGTTACTTTTATTAGTAAACAACTTATAATCAAAGTATTTTTTTTTATTTTTTTATGTCTAAAATGTTTTTAAATATTCAAGGCTACTAACCGTGTAACTTTATTTTGATGTTTAAATAAGTAAAAATATCAAAGGAAGAAATGAAAGATCAAAAGCAACTCTACTTAGCCCTAAAATGTAACTAAAAATAGTTTTTTTGAACCACTTGAAAATAAGTATTAGTTTTTCAAAACACTTCATTTAAGTGCTTAAATTTTTTTTTCAATGTTTTCTGTTTTTTAGAGTTATTGTCTTAGGCTGAAATTAATTAAACTTAAATTAAGCTTTTAAAAAGAAAATTTATCTGAGTTGTTAGAATTTTACTGTTTTTAACCAGTAAAAAGTTAAATGAATAAGCCATGATTAAAATTCTAAAAAATAAGTTGCTAAGTTAAAATTGTATACATAAATTATAAGAGTTTTAACAATGCAATAGCAAAAAGATCTACTACAGAAGTGTTTTAACACAACTGTGTGTAATGTTATACTTTCTTTGTTCTTAAAACAGTTTCTTCTAATTAGTAATTCTTAAAATGAAATTGCTAAATATTGTTGTTTAAATATTTTTCTTTTATTAATTTTGTACTATCTTTAAAAAAACGGTGATTAACTGTATGTACCTTTAGGCCATAATACTTTTTTTGTATATAACGTACAATTCTAAAATACTAGCTTACTGAGTTGTACGACGGTTATTTTAAACTAACTAAGTAAGTTTTAATATGAAGCTTAACTTGTATTGTTGGAACTCAGCAAGTTAACTTTATACTAATCATTTCTTAAATTATCTCCTTATGACAACAAACATTTACAAGATTGAGTGCTTATACAACTTTTACAGCAAAAAACTAAATGTTTTGCATCGTTTTCTTACCATACTAAACAAAAACTAATCTTAAATTGCCTTTTCTTATTCATATGGATATAAGAAACCTTTGAATAAACAAAATTACACTATTTTACAGTTAAAGAATACAATTTTTAACAAAGTAAACTAGTTTTACTCTTTTTTAAGTAAAAAAAGATTTACAAACATTCTGCTTCTGTTGTTCTTAACTTTTAACGACTTCATAATAAAAAAATCATAATGTTATTTATGTTAGTTAACATTAACGTAATTTATAGCTGTTTAATTTTTTAATAGTTTTCTAAAATCTAAATACTTATTTATTGATACTTCTATGCACAATTTGATAGAACAGAATATAGCAAATTTAACTAGTTAGAGTATTACTTTTTTTTTAAACGAAAAAAAAAACATCACTTATTTAATATAAAATCCTTTAGAGATCTTTTTTAACATTGAAATGAGTTTATAATACGTTTTAAAACTCATTAAAATAGCTTGTAATATGTTTTTTAGTTTATTAATATCTCATGCAACAACATTCAACAAACAAAGAATTTACTACTTGTTTATTGTATACTAAAATCTTTGAGTTACTCAGTTGTTTTTAGTAAATGTTATTAAAACTTATGCAGACATCTATTATTTTAGTAATTTTAGAAAACTTTAATATTTTGTATTTTCATTTGAAAAATAAGTTGTTATGAATTTAGAACGAAATAAAATTGTCTTTCTGACGTTTTATCTTTAAACCACAGTTCTAAAAGTTTTAAAATAGTAATAAAAATATTGACATCTCTACTTAATAACAACTTTTACAATAAAACTCTAAGTTAAATAAACTAATTAGATCTAACTAACTATTTTTGCTAGTAAAATCGGTTAAATATAAACTGAATAGGTTATTATCATACACCTGATTTAAGTTCTTTATTGTGATTTTTTAAGTCTTAGTAGGAGTTTAAAGGAAAGCTATAATTGATATATATATAACTACTGCTAAATTTGTAAATATTGTATTTTAAGAACTAATTAGACTTTAAATATAAAAATAAACCTTGTTATTAAATAAAATAGTTTTATTTAAAAATTAAATTGAAAACTAGTAGGAGTTTAAAGTATAAATTTTAGCAATTTTTAGTTTCTCAAAGTGTAAAATTTAAAATAAGCAAGCACAAATTTTAAAAAGTACTTTATTATTCCTGTTAAATATCTCTACACTTTATACTGCAGCAACTCAAACTTTTACGTAAATAATTCAAATTTTGAACAAAACTTATTAGAAAAAAAAAATAGTTTAGAAAATGTTAAACTTTTTCGATTTATCAAATAAAAAAAACTAGTTAACAAATATTAAAACTACATCCAGTACAAAATCGCATAACTTTTAGTTTTACAATAACAAATATACTTGAAGTACATATCTGGCTTAGTAAAGACAAAAAACGAGTTTTGTTGAAACTTTGAGGTGTTTTCCTTAGTATTTGCTGAGTCAAATAAATTAAAAGCTTTTTTTTTCATGCTTTTTAAAATTTTAGTAACTAAAAAAATATTTTTGATTAATTTTCATTATAATTGGGTAAGGTGGGGGGTTAGGGATAAAATTTTTAAAAAACTTTAAATACTTGTTTAACTATATAAACTTAATTCAAAAATAAGGACAATGTCTTCCGTGTAAGTCCTAAAAAGGTTGCAGTTTATCACATGGACTGGGCTATTGATGAAGACCGAACAGTGCTATAATATAAGTATGGAGTAATACAACTCTATGCTTACCACTTTATGTAAATATTGCACTTAAAGGATTAATTCTATGAGAAGAAGCGCCTAATTTTTAAACAAAACGTCCAATCCTTTATCGAAATTGAAGTTCTACAAGAAGGTTACTTACTGAACAAAACTTTTTAAGTTCTTCTTAAAGAAATATAATTTTTTGAATAGTTTTTCCAATACCCTACTCGTCGCCTATGATACTGATTTATTTTTCTAAAGAGTTTCTTAAAACATCTTTATTAAATTAGCTGAATACTTTTGTTCTATTTGATGTTTAATCCTTGAATATTAAAATTGGTTTCTAGTAGTTTTAACATCGGGTGAAAACTGTTTTAAGGGTAAGGAATATTTTATATAATAGTTAGTTTTCCATATGTTATGAAAGAAGTTTAAATTCTTACTTGAAACTAGATTAATAGACTTTTTATATACACTAACAAATAAATTTGTACCAGTTCAACTAAGGCACAGTACTTTTTTTTATTTGAGTTCTGAAGAATTGTTTTGTTAGCGTAGATTAAGAGTAACCCACGTAAAATCATATCTTTAATAAAATAGTACTTAAAAGAATAAACTTTAAGTACTAAGCATATGAAAAGATGTTTTATCAGTAATAATGAAAAGTGCATTAAAATGTGTAAAAACAGATAGAACTAGATACACTAACATAATACTTCACTGTGGGCAAGCGGTTATTGATTTTTTTGTGACTAAAAATTAAATTAAGAGCGAAAACTTGTTAAAAGTAAATTGTTTTTTTCTTTTTCGTTTTATGTAGTATAGAAGTTATGTTAGCGTAAATTAGATCATTTTTGTTTAATTTGTTCTTAAGTACTTTAAGTCAAAATTAAAGCTTGCAACAACTACTCAAAACTAACTAAACAATTATATATATTCTTTTTTATATGATATGGTATAGTTCTACCCGTTGAAAAAATGCAACATTTTGAAAATTTAATATAAATGAACTTCCTTTTTACAAAAACAGTTTTAGGTATATCCAAAATAAAACTGAGAGCCATATAAATCAAAAAGCCTTCAAGAATCTTAAGTTAACTTTTTCAAGATAGAGCACATATAATAGAGAAGCTAAAAAATAACTTTTACAAAAGCTGAACTTTAGGTACTTAACTTTTTTTCTTTTTTAAAACAAGAACTTAACGATTTTTTTTTTTAATTTAAAATAAAATAATGTTAAGTTAATAAATAATTTATCTTAACTTACATGAAAACTTTATCATACAAGGATAAAAAAGTAGCAAAACTTAAGTATTTCTGTAAATTTTTGTAGTATGTACTCACAAGCCAATTTGGAAATAATTTAGAGATATTTAAGTAATTTTTAAACTAAAGTAGAAAAAATTGATTGCATCTAAAATTAAATAACTTTTTTATTCTTAAAACTAAAAAAACATTTTAAAAAGTTGTTTTAAAACCCTATAGCATTGCATAAAATTTACTATACATGCTAAGCCAGGACTATTGTTGATGCCAGGAATTTTAAAATAAAACAAACTTTAATGTCTGTGCAAAAATCAACATTTTCTAAACTTATGCATTTACAAATCTAATAAAAAACAAACTATTTTGTAATACTAATAAAACTAACTCCGTAATTAGAATGCACTTTAAGGTAAACTGTTTTCGCAATACTGCACAGAACTAATATTAAAAGAATAAAAACGTTTTTTAGGTTCAATCTTTGTAAGCTTAATTTAGCAATAATGTTCCTAAATGTAGCTAACGTTCATCAAATGTAGCTTGCATAGTAATTAAGTCAATCATGCAAGCTACTCAAGTATACATTGAATTACGACAAAAAACTTTTTTTATAAAAGCTGTCTTTACCAAACAAAAACTTTCACTAAGTATAGTAAGACAGCTTAAAGAAAGTACTTGCTAGTTTTATAAAAAAAAAAAACCTAAATTAACTAAACTAATTACTCAGTTAAAAACGTGTATAAGAAAAATATTTGATAAAGTTAAAACGAAAAGTAGAAAACTACAAAAATTTTAGTACTAAATTTTATTGAGTTTCACCTAATACAAAATAGACTAAATAACTTTTTTTAATACTAAAAATTAGATATATATGTTTTACAGAGTTTACTAAAACGATACTATGTTTTCAGTAAACTTTTATTTTTTGTAAATAAGTTTGAAATAATTATTTTGACATTTAAGTTGCTAAAAATATTTAGTAAAGCAAAAAAACACATAGTTAATTTCAAACTAACTTGCACTAAACAAAATAATTAGCCCAAACTAGAATAAAATTAAACATAGTTAACGACAGTTATTTAAAAAAAAAAACTTATTTATCTTTGTCTGTTTGAATATTTAAACAAAAAAACGAACACAAGATGCATATAGTTCATATTTGGAAGCTATTTTTGACCATTTCTCGCGGACTCTCAATCTACCTGTACATGTGGTCGGCCTTGATGTTGGCCTCGATTTCGACCTCCCACTTGTCCCCGTTCTGCAGCAGCTTCTCCTTGTTGTACAGCAGCTCCTCGTGCGTCTCGGTGGCGTACTCGAAGTTGGGCCCTTCCACGATGGCGTCCACCGGGCACGCTTCCTGGCAGAAGCCGCAGTATATGCACTTGGTCATGTCGATGTCGTACCTGCAGTTGTAATCAAGGAAGTTTAGAGTAGAATTTAATTATATTTTTTAATATTATCTTCTATGTTAATAAAAATGTTACAAAAGCGAACTTTTTTTATAGTTAATTTTTCATAAACATTCGATATGTTAAAAAAATATTTTACAAATAAAGAAGTATATAATCAAACGTTCAAAAAGGTTTTTCTTCTTTTAAGTCGTAATATAACATTTACTATTCATTGGTTATAATAATGAAAAACTTTAAATAACATTTACTATGAACTATTTTTAACTAAATCCTAAGTTTTGCTAATTATAGAATAAATTGCGATTATTCATTTCAGAATTGAAACTAATAAATTTTTTCATGTCTTTCACAAAAACATGTATTTTGATTTATAATTAAATATTTGTTTCAGTTTTTTTTTTGTAAATAACTATTGTTTTACTCTGTGTACTTTAACTTGTACATTAAATAAAAACTTAACCTTATTTTCAAATTTCTCACATTTCACACAAATCGTCATTTGAAAGAATAAGTTTTTTAATAGTATATAACCTTGTTATTACTTTTATACCATTTACGCTTAAAGTTAGAAAAGTATGTACATCATAGTAAAAACTATAATTCTAAAATGTAATGCATCAAGCCAAATAAAGCCACATCAATATTTACATATTCTTATAAAAGTACTTGGTAAGATAAGTTTATATTTTAGTCTTTTTCAGTGGCGACAAAGACTAAGATATTATTGTCAACTATCGTTTTTTTTATCATGGAGATATCGAGTTCTTATGTAAGATAAAAACGAACCTGGTAGTTCTCCTGCTACCATCGCTTCTCTCTTCAGCCTCGATGGTGATGGCTTGCGCGGGGCAAACTGCTTCACACAGCTTGCAAGCGATGCACCTCTCCTCTCCGTTCGGGTACCTGCGGAGTGCGTGCTCACCTGTCGGTAGTTGTTGAAAACTTTTTTTAATTTTCAAAATTCTTGTCAACGAATGCAATAAACAAAACGAAACTATTTGTTACTGCTGTTTAAAGCCAAGGAAATTAGTCTGAGTTTATTAGCTCCGCAGTTTATCGTTATGAGCTTAATTCTATTTATATAGCAGGCAACTTAGATGGTCTAACCTGTGATTTTACATATTGATTTTGTTTTTGAATTGTTTAACTATCAGACACTTTTTGAAGCTAAGAATTTCAATAAAAATACGATGCATTTTACATCAAAATATAATTCGATGGACTCTATATAAAAGGAGCTAACTAAAATGGAGGAAAAGCCTCAGTTTAAATTTTATTTGTTGTTACTAAAACTTTGAAGAAAACTGTTCTTATTAAGAAAAATAAATATAAAACAAAGTAATTTATATCTAATAATTGTATTAAGCCCTTTATTATTAGAAACAATTTTTATGTTTTTTATTCAAATATAGCAATCCAAGGATTTATTACTTTTAAAGAATTTCCTGAAATAGAAATTTTATAGCAGGATTCGGCGGTCTGCGAGCTTCAAAGCTAAAAATCAACTAATTAGAAGAAAAAAAAAATCTAATTTAAGCTATTTAAAAAAAAACTCTAAATTTATGCGTTTATGTTGCTTTTGCAGCTTACTTGATGTATGTTTTATTACTTTTTAGCTCTTATATAAGTTTCTTTTACTTCAAATAAACTTTTTTCAAATATGATGGCCTGCATAGAACTAATTTCAGTAAATCTGGTCATTTCTTTATAAAAGTCTGCCAACTTGAGCTCTAATAAAGCATAAATACTTGAAAAATTGTATATTTGAAGCAAGTTTTAACTATTTGAAAGACTGAGAGTTTCCTTTCATTATTCATCAAGAAATTTTTCATTAAGTTATAACTTCTAACAATTTAATGTTGCCAATACCCTAAGTAAGCATATTTCAGGGTTGCAACTCTTTGAGGCAAAAATAGCCTGCCTGAGTGACCTAACTAGCTTGTTTTACATTGAAAATGAGCCAAAAACTGAAAAAAAAAAGTTTAATAACTAATACCAACAAAACAAAAAAAAATATAAGTACTAAAAATTAGAATAAGATTTCGAAAAAATCTAAACTAGCCTGAGTTAGAAAAAAAAATCAATTAAATTCGAGCAAGCCTGATTTTTTTAACTTTAAAATAGATGAGTCTTCTGAATAACCTGAGTTTGAAGTAACCCTGATGTTTATCAGTAGTGTGGATTTTAATTTTTTTTGAAAAGTTTTAAAGTTGTTTGTAAGTGGGTCTAAGAACCTAATTAGCTAGTTGTAATTAAATGTTACTTTTAGCAAACATTATTCTCTGAGTCAAACATACATCTTACTTTCTAAACTTATATACAACATGTTTGTTAAAGAGGTATTTTTATTAACTATTAACTATATGAAATAAATAAACAAAACTATATAAATAAAATATATTTTTTTTAATAAATATCTTATTGTTGTCTAATCAAAAACTTAAGAAACCAAGAAGACTTTTGAAAGTTACCGTAACTACCCTGAGTGAGTGCAACCCTATAGTAAGTTTTATCATAAAAACTTGCTCATTTTAAATTAAAATTGTTCAAAAAAGTTTTAAAATACTTTTAAAAAAATGTTTTTGGTAGATTGGTAAGTTTAAAAACTAAAACGGTGTTTATCTATTTTTATAATCCTAGATTTTAGAGATTTCCAAATATTAAATTTATAGGAATTTTAAGCTATATTTGAATAAGCTAAAGATTATACATATATAAAATTGATTTTGAATCTCTTAAATACTTACTTATTATATTTAATACTTTAAACCATACACATTTTTTCAATACTATCAACAAAAATCATATGTAACAATATATAATATACAAATCAAACATATTTTTGTAGGACAAACTCAAAAGGCACATTTGACTCAAATTTATGTTAAGTTTATTAAACGTTTTGTAGATTAATTTGTAAATTAAAAAAAAACTACTTATAATCAAAATTATAATGAAGATATTTAATTTTCAAAACAAGTTTTGGTTTAATAACAAAAAAAATCAAAAATATTACATTTAAAACTCAAAAGATTGAAGTTCAAAACTTTAAAAAGTTTTTAATTTTTCATCAACAACTTTACAAGACCAAATTTTACTTAAAATATAACAACACTGAAAAATTATATGTATGTATGAAACCTTTTTTATTTTTAATGAAAACTATAAAAATATTTAAAATTTATTGTCTACTTATTAAGTTTGACCAAGAACTAGAAAGTTTTATATAAGATACTAATATTTAAAGCTAAAAATACAAGTATAACTAAAGTAAAACAAAGGAGAAGCACAATAAACAATTGAAACAAACATGTGTTTAAAAAAAAATTGTGTATAATTAAGATATCAATTAAGTAACCTGAACATTAAGACAGATTAATTTAACTGGTTGACTTGATTTGTTTTATAAAGTCTTTTTTATTTTAGATGACCAATATAAATAATTAAAATCTAAACTCTACATAATTAGCAAATATAGTTATTTAGAATAAGATGCATCATTTTAGTAAAAGAAAACATAGTCACTAATTTTAGCTAAAGACAACATGAGTTTTTAAAAACAATTTTAACTTAAAGTATTGAAGTAAATTTTATAAACTTCCATAGAAAATTGTAGCAGTTATTTTTTACTACGAAGTAATAAAATTAAATTGTGAAACATTACTTAATCAAAAACCATAACATAAAGAAAAAAAACACAAAAACTCGTTAAAACTAAAACTAGCTTTAGACTAACAAAAAATCCCAAACTAACCTGAGTTAACAAAAACACAAGATCTTTAAAGAGATCAGAAAAAATTGAGTTATTACAAGTATTTTTAGTGAGTAAAAAAATTTAAAAAATGTATAAACTATAAAAATATAATTAAAAGGATGCTACTTGTATAATATCAAAAAAAAGATTTTTTGGAGGGTTACAAAAAAAACTATTTTTTATACTATTTTAATTACAAATAATAAAACTACCTAGTATTTATCATTAATAACTTAAAGAAAATTTGAATTTATGTTACGAAAACTAAACAAGTAAGAAAAAGTAAAGTTATAAATTATTGTACTCTACTTAAAAAAATTGTTAAAACTAATTTATACTACACAGTAAAATATTTATAAAACAATTATTTACAAAAAGATTTAAAAAAATATTTTTATTATTAGACTCTTTAAATAAAACCTAACAGTAAATAAAAAAGCAATTTATAGCTAACTGTAATTTCAAACATAGTAAACAAAAAGATTGTAACAAAATTGAATATTAGTTAATAAAAATAGTAGTATAAACTTGAGTGTTATTTTAAAGAGACTTTTTTTTTAATATTCATAACAAAATGCACTTAAGGACTTGAAAAAAAATAGTCTTGTTTTGAATTAAAGCTCTAATATAGCTTGTTATATGAGTTTTTACTAATTACAGGGTTGCCACTCTTTGAGCCAAAAAATCTTCCCTGAGTGACCAAAAATTTCCCTGAGTAACCTTAAATTTCCCTGAGTTTCCCTGAATATTTTTCAAATCTTAAAAAAAAAATTTCTCTTCTAACACAAATTATTAATACCTCATTCTCATTTTTCTTCTTTAATAATAAAAGGAAGGTTGTATGTGTATGCTTCTGCATTAAATTTATGAAAAAAACTGTTTTCAAAAACTCAATCTTAAAAGGTTTAAACCAATTAAAAATTAAAAACTAAATTTTTGCACAACTTTGTGTAAACTTGTTAGTTAACTTTCTACATAAAAGAATAAAGTTTAATTTGTTTGACATTTTAATTGAAAAAATTTAATTATACTATAATAATAATTTCACATGAATTTTCATTTAAAAAATAAGAACTAATAGTACAACATAGTGTTTTTTCAACTACATAAGTAACTAAAAATAAAAAGTTTATTAGAACTTTTCAATGAATAGTTAACAACAACTTTCACTCTCTTAATTGTTTGATTTTACTTAAGTAAATATAAATTTAAAACTTAAAAAACTACAATGTTAACACTAAGAATATTGAAGAACTAGCCGCAAGGCTAAAAAAATTCTAAATAACCACTTAAATAATAAAAATTACTACTTTTGAACAAAATATTGAAACTAGATTAACTAAACCTCATTCTAGATCTAGAAAAAATTTCCCTGAGATTTTCAAAAACTTCCCTGAAATTTAGAGAAAAAATCAAAACTTTCCTGAGTTTCCCTGAGTTGAAAGAAAAATGCCAAAATTCCCTGAGTTTCCCTGAGATTCCCTGAGTTTCCCTGAGATTTTCTACAGTTTGAAAATTCCCTGAGATTCCCTGAGTTCCCTGAGTGTGTGGCAACCCTGTAATTAAAAAAAAACTGGTTAACTTTTATCAAATAAAAATACCTCTAAATCTTGGAGACAGAGGGCCCTTTTCAAAGGGATAATTAATTGTAGCAGGTTCAGCCAAAGATTTTCCCAAAACCATAGAAAAACCTGCATTAGAATTAATTATTTAGTCTTTATAGTCAATAACCAACACCCAAATCATAATACACAAAAGGTTTTTTAAATGTAAATAACTTATTCATTTAAGATAACCTTATTTTAAAAACATTTGCAATCTAATGAATTGATACAAACATTTTGAAAAACTACTTAATGAATACATTTTTTATAATAAACTATGATATATTAACTTTTTATACGCATGTTTAAAATGTTTACTTGATGTCATATGCTAAAATTTTTGAGTGATAATTCAAAAGACGAATAAAAAGTTCTAATCTATTTACAAAATTAAAATAGACTTCTGCTTGACTGTTTTAATCTTTTGTAATTGTTGCAGAGTAATTAATGTTATGTATAATTGTTTCTAAAAATTAGGTAAAACTTTTTACAAATAAATACTTATTAAGCAGCTTAAGTAATTTTTTTATATAAATTTAGTGAATGAAATTATAGTAAGTTTTTTGGAACTTTAAAACTATAGATTTTTTTAAGAAAAATTTACCTCTCAGCAGTTCTGTTCCAAAAAGTGCGTTTGCATTTTCATCCACAATACTTTTAAAATCAGATTTTTGTACTGAGTTATTGACATACTTGTACTGATACAGCTTACTAGATGAGCTAAAGTTTCTCAAAGAAGAAACTCCAAAGCTTTTTGTTAAATTTCTTGTTAGTACACTCATAGTTGATTCTAAGTAATAAACTCTCTAATAAAATGTGTACCAAATGATTTTGTATCAGTGTAATGTGTTACAAAGAATAAATATTACAAATTTGTATAAAATAACTAACTATGTAAGTTACGTAAGTATTTTATACATTATTATGTCTAAAAAGATAAATCAGCATTTCAATTAGTTAGTAAAACTACCATACTATTAGGTTTTTCTTTATATTCAAATGACACAAAAAGTACAATACAAAAAAAAGTTTTTGCATGAAACCTTTGTCCTAAATGTGTACTTATAGTACTAAGCATAAGTACTAGAAATAAGAAAATATATACAACAAAAAATATATAATTAGTTTAGTTTATAAAACAACTTAATTCTTAATATTTAGTTTATTATCAATGTGAACTACTCTGAAATTTATCAAAAAGTAACAACATCAATACAACAATAATACGTTTAAAATAAAAGGAATCTAAAGTATAGTGATTTTAAAAGCTAAAAAATATTGTGAATCGTTTTACAAAAGTTATAAGGAATTTTACTACAACAATTTTTGTTTATTCTAATCTGATAATTGATATTAAAAAGTTTTTAACTTTGTTATATTAGAAAACCAAAAATTCATAAGTACATAATTTTGTTTATAAAATAGTATTATTGAATTTACTTTATGAGTTTTACTTTAGATCTTAAAAACATATTTAATACCATAGAAAAAGTTTACAACACTTTCAACAAAAACCTACATAAGATATTATATAAATTTTCAGAATGAGCTACAAGTTTCTTTTTATGATATAACTAAAAAGTTTATACTTTTACTTAGACTTTAAATCTTTTAGTTGCTATATATTTACTGCTTTTTTATGGTGTTTTAGTGGAAGTATTTCTGAAGTTTAGTATAATTTTTTTTTGAATTGACCTAACATTAATTGAGTGTTATAATTGCCATAATTTATGTCATAGATAGTACATACACAAATTTTTACTACTATATATGCAGTAACTTTACCAAACAAAACTTTTTAAATTAATATGATAAAAAGATTTTTTTTAAATAGAAACAATTTTTTGTTGTGGCATCTAACTACTAAATTGATTGATTAAAAGTTATTATGCACCTTTACTAAAGTTGTAGACTGCTTATATACAAATTTTAATAATTATTTATTGCATGGGGTAAATCTCTTTTTCCACAACGTTTTTGGACTATGCAGCAAGTTTCTTTCTAAAGATATAGCCAGTTAAAGTCAGAGAGTTCAGTAGATTCCTTATTGGAGGAGAAAACATAAACCATAAATAAATAGAAACTAAAACCACAAACAGGTGATGACAACTTGACTTCAAAAAATGTTTATCTTTGTAGTGGTAAAAGTGAGACTGATGTTTTTCTAACATAAAAAACTTGTGCTTATTTAAATTTGCAACAGCTGATTGTGAGTTCACACTGGTGACAGTGACCACACAATTGGATTATTGATGCATTTTTTGTTGCAGCGTCAGCAGGTACTAAGAGGCTTCAGATTTCCATTACTTTTTTGAATTGCTTAAAAATCATGCAAATAATTTGTATATTTGCTGAGTCAGCAATTTTTTTGTTTTTATTTTATTTTAACAGCTTTTTTCCGGTGCATAACTTATTTAAGATATATAACAGAATATATTTCATTTTCTTTAAATCTATTTTAGTTTTTTTGTAGTAAGGCTCATCAGAAATATTTTTTTACTGAATTGGAATGAATACAAATTGAAATAAAATCATACTGAAGTTTAAAGTTTTAAGATATAAAATGACGAAATAATCAAATGTAAAAAAAATAAGTAAGTGCTAATGCTAAATAAATTTGGTATATTAATAAAACTTGTTAGAATTAAAACAATCTAAATAAACAAGCAATAAAAATTAAAATTAAAACTATACATAAAAATAAAATTTAACAAAAAACTAACTACTTTAAAATTACTAATACAAGGATTTAAAAAGTCTATTTTGGTAAACAAACTTTTTCTGGTAGCATAAACTGGGCCTTAAAGTTAGAATACATAAGGCTTCCAGAAAATGCAATTGAAAAGAGTTCTCCCCTCTAACTAAGACTGAAAAATTGTCCTTTTTATAATTTTTAACACACTCAGGAATGTCCAACAAATGTTGCCCAATCGTTTTCGTTGGTTTCTCAGAACTTGGGCAACATTTGTTGGACAATCCTGAGTGTGTTAAAAAATATAAAAAGGACAATTTTTCAGTCTTTGTGAGAACAGTGAACTCTTTTCAATTGCATATTCTGGAAGCCTTATGTATTCAATCTTTATGGCCCAGTTTAAGCAAGCAGAAAAAGTTTGTTTACCAAACTAGACTTTTTAAATCCTTCTATTAGTAATTTTAAAGTAGTTAGTCTTTTGTTAAATTTTATTTATATGTATAGTTTTAATTTTAATTTTTATTGCTTGTTTATCTAGATTGTTTTAATTCTAACAAGTTTTATTAGTATAACAAAATTATTTAGCATTAGCACTTACTTAATTTTTTTACATTTGATTATTACGTCATTTTATATCTTAAAACATTAAACATCAGTATGATTTTATTTCAATTTGTATTCATACCATTTAAGTAAGAAAATATTTCTGATGAGCCTTAATACGTAAGTACTAAAATAAATTTAAAGAAAATGAAATGTATTCTGTTATATATCTTAAATATTTTATTTTAGTAATAAAATTTTAATTTTAGATTTATTTTTTCATGTTTGGGTAAGGTGGGTTAGGGTTAAGGGTATAAATGTATAAAAAAAGATAAAAAACTTTAAAAATATTTTACTGACTCAGCAAATATGCAAATTAATTGCATGATTTTCCAATGGTTAAAAAAGAGTAGTGGAAATTTGAAGATACCCACAGGTACTTGCTTAAGGATGTTTTTCTAAAACTTTTGCGTTGAGATGTTAATCTTGTAAGTATTTGCCATATGATGCTCTTAAGTGGATTTCATTCAGTTATTAGATAGTATTTTTAATAATTTTAATTTTTTGATTAGTTTAATGTTAATTTTAAAGGAGCAAGTAGTACAACAGGTGATGACAACTTGCTTGCTAGACCTTCAAAAAATATTTATAATTACTGAGAAAGAGTAAGACTGATATTTTTCTTCCATAAAAAAAATTGTCAAATTCCAGGTTTTTTGGCAACCCTGATACATACATGCACTGTATTAACAAAGCTAAATTAATAGTGTGTAGTTTAAAAAATTTATACCACTGATAGATTAAATTTCTTTTTTACTTAAGTAGTTCTTTATCAGATGTAAAAGTCACCTTCTTGACTATACTATAATTTTAACAATGATTTTCAGTAGTAGATTGATTGTTGCAATATTGAGCATTGTTTATTACACTTGGTACAGCCAAGGTAAATTTACATTAATGGTTTTATTATTTTTATTGTTCGTTATAACCAAGGACTTTTTTTTTTTAAATACTAAAATTTCTAAAATGACAGAATAATAGTAAACTAAATTCAATGAAAGTTTTTATAAAGTATTACCAATGATTTATAATTTTTGTTTTTCACACTAAAATGAGTTAGTAAAAATAATATTTCTACATTTTTTTTACGGAAATGTGGAAGTTTATTTTTTTAAATTTTTGTTGCAATTTATTTTTATTTTTAATTGTTACTAAGTAAATTAATAAAAAACCTTAAATTTCAAATCAAACTTAAAGTAATTTGTCTTTTAAGTTTTCAAAGATAAATTTTATAAGTTTTATTTACTCTTTAAACTTAATTTACTCAAGTTTGTAGCTTTTTTTTCTCTAAGCTTTGAATAAACTTTGAATTTGTTTTGTTTACCAAACAAAGCAGTAGTCTCCAAAATTAGGGGGCAATTAAGAGGCGATATTGTCCCCTTTGCTAAACTATCAGCTTAATAAGTATGAAAAATTGATTCTGTATCATTGAGTACCATCCTTAGTTTACTACATACTGAAAAAAAATTGTAGTTTATTGAACACGATAACAAAAATAAACGCTAAAAGAATTCAGTCGAAGTATTAAATAATATTTCGATCATCAAACTACACACAAATTGTTTAACTCTTTTTTTGTACTTTAAAACAAGCAAGAAGTAACAATTTTTAGCATTAATAATTTGTAATTTGCAAAAATAAAATAAACAAGAAAAAAATGTTGAAAGAAACTAACCAAAAACTGATACTTACCTTAGATTAACTTATAATTAAAACTAAAATATAATAAATGGTATTTAAGTTGTAGAATAGTTGTTTTTTTTTAGAAAAATATCCTAGCATTATTGACTTGTTTTAAATGTTTTATAAGTAAAGTTATTTACCTATGCTAACAGTAATGTTAATTTAATAAGATAAACTACGTATAAAAACAGCAAAACAAATACAGTAAAAAATTTTATTACAGCTAAACCATACAAAAAGAAAATAAATGCAAAACTAGCTGACATATTTCCATTTGTTTTACAGTAATTTAATTGTAATTTAACTATTTAATGTTTTTAAAACAGTTATACCAAAGACTTTATAAATTTGAAAATATAAAAGAACTACCGTTTTATAAAACTAAACAATATGAAATACTTTTTACAGTCTAGACTGGACTAATGTCATCAGAACCTAAACAGTACTCTTAGCAGAGACTACTCCTTTTTTTTATCGGTATAATCCTAAAACTTGTGACAGTAATATCTTATTGTAACCTATCTATGCTTGAAACATTTAAAGGTTCTTTTAGTAAAAAGTCCTTTCAGTAAAATTAACTTGGTACCTTACATAATGAGCCTTATTTTAAAATATCTCCACATACTAGTACATATTTATATCCTGATTCACTAGACAGCTAGAGATTTATGTCCATGTCTATTACTATTTGGTAAAAAATATAGTCGTATATAACTTTTAAGTTTTATATACTTCTAAGTTTGTAACAAAATATTTAATAAATTTAAGATAATAATAACTTGTTAGTTTTGCATCATTTGTTTTATTCACGTTTTAAAAATAATTTTTAAATATTTAGGCTTTAAGTATTTTCTAACTTCATTATTTTTTAACTTTATTTTAGTTTTGTATCTAATGCTTTAATTTTTTTTAATAAAACCGTTGTTAATGTTTTTAAATCTTTAAAAATTATTTAAAGTTTAAAATTTTTATTAAATGAAAGCAGTAAAATAATAACAGTTGTAAAACTGTAGTTATAAAATTTATTGCTCGGGAAAGCCTTTTATTTAAGTTTTAACTATACAAATTAAGTTATCCAAAACTGAATTTGATAGTCTTCTTCTTGGCAGAAACTTATAAAACAATTTACTCCTTTGTTAAATACTGAGTATTAACTACATACTTAATATACGATAAAAATCTAGCAGAATTTAGAAAAAAAAACTAATGGTAAACATAAAAAGTTAGTCGAAAATTTAGTTGATTTGTTTTAAAATGGTTCGAATCGCGTTTAAAAAGTTTTTATTATGATTTAATGTCATTACTTAAGTTTTGTATAGTATTTTTAAAGTTATTATAATAAATAAAACACTAGCAGGTTTCTCTGGTATTTAGCTTATATTAGAACACATGTAACAAAAGTAATTTTATATCTACACATAAGTTTCAAATAAATTTCGTTCTTAGGAACGCTTTTGTTTAACCTAAAAACAAACAAAAACTAGTAGAAAGAAACGTGCTGATTTAATTTAACCTTTTTTTTTTAAACCAGCGATCATAAAAATTGTTTATAAGTTTTAACTGTTCAAAATATAGATTTAATCTTTTGCTAACAAAAGATCCTAGTGAAACAAGTTCACTGGAATAAAAATAAAAATAACTAAATATTAATAAAACAGGAATGTATGTATATAAGTTTTATCAATTTTTAATACCTTAGAAAGGTGAAAATTGTATTTAATAGGTTTAAGCTGCTAAAAATAAAAGATCAAGCGTTTTCACAAGTACTGAAACTTAAAAAATTTTCTTTGTATAAGTTATTGAACTAAAATTTATCTAGTTTTAAAATTTTTAAGTTTAAACTAAAGTTTTAAAAAAATACTTCATTGAAAAACGATATACCGAGTGATTTATATAATAAAAATCAGTTAAATTAAAGTAAAATCAGAAACTTAAAAAACTTAATTAATTAATTTTTAAATTACATCACAGAATGTCAATAAAATATAAAGACTTAAAGTCTAGTAATTACTAAAAACAGATAAACTTGAAAAATAGTTTTTTTGCCTTTAATTTAGAAAAGTTTCACACCTTCTGGGAGCAATTTTGTAGAGACAAAATTGTATTTATATGTTTAGCAGTTTTGTTATGTTTTATTAAAATCGTAGCGCTAAAGTTTAACTTGAAGTTTATTTTTTATTCTTATATTATTTTATTTTTATAGTTTGTTGAACGAAAAAAATAAGACACTTAAAACATTTTGTCCTATCATAATTAAACTTCCTATAAAAAAGCTTATTGTGTTGGATAAAACAATACAAATTTACCTTTGTTTGCTTAATAATAGTAAATAGTACTTTGAAATCAGTTTTCGGTATTGTTTGCTTTCGTCAGAATGCGGTAATGATTACACAAACAACATTAGCTTGTATTTTATCAGACTCGTAGAAAGTTTCTAAACATTTTAAATGAAAAAATAGAAAATTAAAAAATATAATTCAAATAGTTTTTGGTTTAGAATAACACTTGTTGTTTAATTCAAAAAATAATAATAAAAAAGTACAGCAAATAAAAAATCGCGAACTTATTGTTACTACAAAAGTGTAAAACAAATAAAAGGAGGTATACAAAAATGAACTAGTTTAATATTAAATCAATTATTATTTAGTATTTTTGAACTTGCATTATATAAAATTTTGTAGCATTTTTGTTGTTCTAAGTTTTAGCACCTATTTTGAAGTTACGTATTTTTCAGTTATATAAAAGTTTTATAATAATAGTTATAGTAAGATTTTATTTTTTTTGCAAGTGTAAATTGATACTTAGTTCTAGTGATTTTAAAGAAAGAATATAGTTATATTTTTACTTTATTTTTATTTATACGGATACGCTAAAACAATATGTATTGTTAGATGCATATTATAACTCTGTATATGTAAGTCTTTGTTTATTAAGTACTACATGAGTTTTAAGTTGATCAAATTTTTGTGGAACCTTTTGCTTTATTATAATATTTTCTTTATTATACGAAAAAAAAGCGCTCAAACTAAAAAAACGTTTTATACTAAAAAACTTTTCGGTTATCGAGTCATACAACAGGATACAGTCTAATGTCATGTCCAGGATGCTTTTGGTATATTATATTCTTATAATTATATTCATTTTGCTTTAAGAACAATAATTAGATTTCTCAAATTAAGTTAAAGGAGATATATACATTTTTATTATAAAAAAATAATATTTTCAAAATAATATTTAGCCCTGTTTGGTTCTTTAGTTATAATAAATATTCAATCATTTGTTAATCTAATGAAATCTAAGTCTTAAAATTTTTAAATTTGATATTTTTGTAACAGTACTATATTATGCCAAACTTAAAAAAACAATTTTTGTATTTTCACAAACATAAGCATTACGTTTTATGAATATTTACTAAGGAACTTAATACATTTAGTATATTTGTATAAAATAAAATTAAAGTTTATTTAGAAAGCTTTTTTTTTTAAAGACTTGTGCTCAATAGTTATATCCAACATCATTAACTTCGAATGAGTAAGAAAGAAATAGTTTATTACTGAAATAGTTATTTAACGCAAAGTATTTTAAAAAGTATAATGCTAAAAAGTATCATGAACATTAATTTACTTCCATTAAAAATCTCAACAAAAACTGTTTCAAATACCTTTAATTTATTACAATTCATAATTTTTGAAAAAAGGAAGTTGTATTCACTTATACAAAAGGAGTCAAAGATGTTCTAATAAAATAAATACATATGATTAATTAAATTAGCTTGAAGTGTATGGAACAAAAATTAACAAAAACAATGATAAAAAATTCAATGATAATATATTTACAGTTGAACTGCTTTAGTTTTAAGAAGTTTTATACTTCTTTAAAATGTGGTTTATTGATATCTTAAAAGAATATAAACTTGGAAAAAAAAACTTTAAAAAGAACTTTAACTTGAATGTTAAATTAAATAATGAAACCACTTTTTTACTTTCGCATTTGAACAACGTAAGTATAAAAGTTAAAACAACGTAGTAAATTAAAACTTATTAATATAAACACAATATAGTTTAACTCAACGCTTAAAAATTATATACATGTTATAACTTATAATAATATAAAACCTTTTTTCAAGATAACCTTTTTTAACAAATGATTACAATGAAAAAAACTGTTTTTTGTTGGTCATTGTTAGTACTTGTTGTTCTTGGTGATGAGTACCATGGAAACCTGAAACAACGGAATCCCTTAAAAGAAAGAAAACAGTCTGTTACTCTCAGGGACCTTTCTCCTCCTCCGAAGTTTGATCTTGACAAAGATGTAAAAATGCACCCTGACCCTTGCGCAGAAAATACTTGCAGTGCCACAAAATCTGTAAGAGTTAATGAAGGTTAGAGTACAATCGAATTTTAAATAAAATAAGATAAAAGGGTGTTAAGTTAGTTTTGTATATATTGTTGTTTTATTAAGAATTTTACGGTTTTCAGAAGACCAGAAAAATTTTGAGCTTAGTTATGTCAAAAGTAGCAATTAGATGCATTTTCATTTGTATAATATAAAGGAAAAAAATAATTATTTATTTTCGTGTGTAAATTTTTTAATATAGTTACAAATTTTAAGAAAACACTTTTCGTATTGATTTTTTCCTCTCATACAGAAATAATTATTTAAACGGTTATGTCTAGTTTTATGTTAGTTGAACCCTTTTATTACAAGTTAAAGTATTCATTTCATCCAAATATCATTTTTTTGCTTTTTATGCTTTTTTTTTTTTTAAAATACTTGTTTACTTTTATAATAAACATTGTTTTTAGTTTTTATTTAAAATGCTAAAATCTTTTTTAAGCTAACTTATGTTTATTTTAATAACTAATATTCAATTTTTAAATAAACATTCAATTTATTTAGTAGTTAAAGTTAATTTCTTAAGTAAAATAACAAGAATTACTTTTATATACAATACAAAAGGTAAAAAAGTTTTCAAAGTCATAGCCAACTTAAACATTGGACTAAAAAAAAATATTAGTAAAATGAAAAATAAAAATAATATAAATTATTTTAAATTTAAAACAACTAACTTTGATTTTAGTTGTCATTATTTTAAGTATATAAACCTTTTAAAACTAATTAAATTAAAAGAGGAGCTCGATGCGATCCACTGGAAAACAAAAGCAGAAGACGAACTACAACTTGCACTAAAGCTTCAGAAAAAAGATAGAAAAGTTGCCAAGAATGTCATCGTGTTTCTTGGAGATGGAATGGCAACTGCAAGTATAACCGCTGGTCGCATACTGAAGGGGCAAAAAGAAGGTAAATTGGGGGCAGAAGCCACGTTGTCAATGGACACGGCGACTCATCTTGGCTTTTCTAGGGTAAGTGCTATAGAAAAATTTGAAGTTAAGTTTGTAAAGCTATCAAAATTAAAAACATCTACTATTAAAGTAATTAATTTGGTATTAAAGTTTAGTTGTGCTTCTCTTACTTGTACTACTTAGTTTTTAATATCACTAAGCTGTACTTTATACGAGTTGTATTCACTAAATGAAAAAAACTCTTTTTTGCAATTGCTTAAATACTGTTTTGAACTTAGTAAAAACTACGTATTATATTAATGATTTAGTCACACCTTAAATACTTTTTGAGTCAAACTAAATTGATAATTTATTTGTTTGTTTTATCTATTTAGTCATATAAAACTTTGTCAACAGACGTACAATGTTGATGCTCAAGTTCCCGATTCGGCCGGGACTGCAACTGCATATTTGACAGGAGTGAAAACAGACCTGGGCGTGGTTGGTCTCACTGCCGCCGTGACTCCTGGCATCTGCGAAGGTTCAAAAGGTCAAGAAGTCAAATCTGTTTTGATGGACTCTCATGACGCAGGTTAAATGTGCAATTTTTTCAGTTTAAATGTAAAGGAGTTGCACTGGTGTACCTATTTCAAAGCTTTATCTGAAATTTTATAGTTAAGAATTGCTGAGTATGTAAACTAGCATTACTTTCCACGCTTGCATATATCTTTATTTTAAGACGTAGGTACAAAACATACTTTGTCAAATTTTGAATTACTTACAAAACTCTTTATTGGTTTTTGTTAGAAAGATGGCTTTGAATTAAAAGGTGTTTTTTATAAACTTGCGTGTATATGCCTCGAACTTTAAAAAAATATAAGATCAATGTTTTTTATTCTAATATGTTTTTAATTATTAAATGAAAATGCGATAGCATTATGACTTTAAAATGTTATAAGCTTCGATGAATACTTTTTATCATTTTATCTACATTAGAACTTATCGCATAATACACATTCTTGTTTTTTAAATTATAAAATTGGTAAACTTAAAAAAAATGTTTAGTCATTTTATTTACTTTGCAACTTATGGTACAATTTATGATATAACATCATGGTACAACACTGACTTCCATAGTTACCATAATTTAGAATTTTTTGTTTACACTTATGTAAATAGCATGATAATTAAAAAAAAAAGCTATAAATTATGAAAGTCAGTTATACCATTTTATTATACCATAAGTTATGCCATAAGTTTCAATGTAAATAAATTGACTAAAAAGTTTGATTACTTTTTTAAAGTTTAGTAGTGACTACGAGTTTTTAAATTAAAGTTGTTGTTGTTTCTTTAAAAACTAAAGTATTTAAAGTATGTTTAACATTACCAATAGAAATTTTAATGCATTTACAATAGTGATGTACCGGACCCACAATTTCGGGTCCGGCCGGACCCGGATCCGGACTTTTTTTTCAAACTAGAATCCGGCCGGAACCGGATCCGGACTTTTTTTTCAAATTAAAATCCGGCCGGAACCGGATCCGGACTTTTTTTTCAAATTAGAGTCCGGCCGGAACCGGATCCGGACTTTTTTTTTCAAATTAAAATCCGGCCGGATCCGGATATCAGACAAAAATGGCAATATCCGGCCGGACCCGGATAGTGAGTCCGGTACATCACTAGAATAAACTAGCCTGAGTCAGAATGAGGTTTTTAAAAACTGAAAAAAAAGAACTTTAATCTAATAATAAGTAGAACAGCTAGCCACAAGTTTTACAAATTTAGGTGTTATTTACAATTAAAAATCTAAAAGAAAACTAGCCTGAGTTTTTATAAAAAACTAAACTAGCCTGAGGCAGTTCAAGATTTTCTAAAATTCCCAAAAATTTTCAAACTAGCAGGGTTGCCACTGTTTAAGTCAATAAAACTAGCTAGAGTGAGTATAAACAAGCCTGAGTCAGAATGAGGTTTTTTAAAAATGAAAAATTACTTTAATCTAATAATCAGTAGAACAGCTAGCAAAGGTTTACAATTTGGTAGTAAAGTTGTGGACTGATTGTGGTACACTTAACTTATTAGTACTACCCATCATAATTAAATCCTACCTTATTTAATTAATATCTAACAAATACTAAATTCTAACTGAGACTACTATATATAATCAGACACGACAGTTTTGAGTGATGAATCTTTTATATAAAACACAAGAAATACTAGCATATACAAAATTATTAATTACTTTGGTAACACTTTAAAAACTGGAAGCTATTTATGTCTATATCAAAAGACTTAAAACAATAAACTAAAAATTAAATACAACTTTTAGTAAACAAGAAACTGTAAAAATTTTAATAAACTGTTAAACTCTAAACCTGGCTTATATATTTAAACAATTAAACACCTGTTGAAATATTCACTTTTAGGACAAAACACTACTTACAATAAGCATTCACAAAAACGTTCAAGATATTTTGTTGCTTCAAGCTACACACCAAATTAACTAACTGCTTACATATAAACTGCCTGTCATGTTCTGATGTTTTGTTGCATCAGTATTTAGTTAGAAACATTTCGTCATATGATTCTCATTGGCTCGTACATTCAACCGTATTAACTCTAAATATTCTCTGAGCTCAACTTTATACAATAAATAATGCAAGTATTCATTTCAAAGTTTTTAATTTTACAACATATTTAAAGAGTTGCATTTCATGAAATGTTTATTTATAGTTTAAATGTAAACAAATGTAAATTAGTCACGTGTACAAAATGAGCCAATCACGGTAGGTGTTTAATTTTAACTGACGAAAATGACTCTTATTAATTTTCACAGGGTTTGTTTTTGAAAAAATACTTTTAGTATGCTCTTTTTTACTAACTAGATCCGGGTCCGGCCGGATCTCTGTTAGGATCCGGCCGGACCCGGATCCGGACTTTTTTTTCAAATTAGAATCCGGCCGGAACCGGACCCGGACTTTTTTTTCAAATTATAATCCGGCCGGAACCGGATCCGGACTTTTTTTTCGAATTAGAATCCGGCCGGATCCGGATATCAGACAAAAATGGCAATATCCGGCCGGACCCGGACCCGGATAGTGAGTCCGGTACATCACTAATTTACAATACATTTTTTATATAAGAACACAAAATATCTTGCGTTTGAAAAAAATAGTAAGGTGTTAAATAACTATATACTTTATATAAAAACATAAAAGTAAACTGTAATATTTCATCTACTTTTAAAACTTACAAAACTAGAAAAATAGTATTTCTGTTTTTTTTTGTAAAGTTTTATTTATGTTTGATGTATAATGAAGTGTAGCTTCAAACTTGAAAACAGCCTAAGTATATAGTAAGTAATACACAAAATAAGTCTTTTGTCACATTAGACTTAGTAACTTAATTTTTTGAGCTTAACTTATTAAAGTATAAATATTTGAACTTTACAATATTTGCTGTAATTTATCTTAATTTTAGTTAAATATTTATCTATTATTTAAACTATCGTTAGATTGACTTGTTGTAAGTTTTCTTGCTTGTTTTGGATTTAATAAAAAAACCGCAAAATATGTCATTTACATGATAAAGTTTAAACAAAACCAACTTTTTCCAAAGCAAACACCTTTGCACCGCAGTAAAGTGCATAGAATTGATTTCTTTTGTACAAAAATAATTTTCCTAGGTTAAAGTCTTTTTATGTTTACATATTCTGACTTCTTTTGTTTTATATAACAGTTTTTAAAAGTTATTAACAAGTTTTTACATGTCGTATACGAACAAAGACTTCGTTTAAATGTGTTAATGTTATTCTAGTAGAACTTAACAACATCAAAGTAAGACTTTTAATAAATGTTAATATTTTACTAAAGGTTATAAGGGTATTCGTTTTTGTGACTTTTAAATTGATTTTTCTTTAGTTGTAAAAATACTCTCCTAGAAAATCCCCGCCTTATAGTTTAAAATTATTTTTCTAGACTATCTAATATCTTTAAAATAGTGTTGTCTCTTTATTTTGTGTACTATATGCAGCATTTGTTGAACGATACTTAGTTTTTCTACTAAAGTATAAAATTTAACATTTTGTAGTCTTAATTAAATTTTAAAACTGTCTGAAGTTTCATGTGCGTTAAGTTAATACGACGTGGAACTAATGAAAATAGAAGTCTATGTTGTATCTACATAGTTTTAGGCACTTAAAAGTTTTAAACAAGTTTTTTTTTTAATACTAACTAATTTTTACTTTTAATTCTTTATTAATAAAACCATGACGTTAATACAAAAAAAAGTACAAAAAAAGTGTTAGTTCAAACAAACAAAGTACAATGGATAAACAGGAAAGGCGACTGGTATAGTGACGACTACTCGGTTGAACCATGCCACTCCCAGTGGTGCTTATGCTCACAGCGCTTACAGGTACTGGTACGACGATAGTGACCTCACAGAGGAAGCTAAAGCCAACGGATGCACCGACATCGCCTTTCAACTCTATAATGAATCTCCGAAAATTCAGGTTGTGTTTAGTTATTTCAATTGATTGTAGACTACCGTAAAACGACTGTCAGAGTAGTCAATTCAAACTTTTTCAAAATTTTATACATTGAGTTTATTTAAATCATTTAAAACAACGGTAAGCTTGTTAATTAACTATTTTATTTGTGACCGGTTTCGGTGAGAAAAAATCTAAACTTGTCAAACAAATACTTTTTTTACTGAAACCGGTCACTAATAAAGTATTAGGTTAGCACGTTCATTATTATTTAAATACGCTTTTTAATCAGTAAATTGAGCAATATTTTATAGTCAACACATATAGTTATATAACAACATGTATAAAAAATTAAAGTGGCATTTTAATAAAGTATCTTTTTTAGTTTCATTGAACATAAAGCATCAATTTTAGGTTCTTTTGGGCGGTGGGAGGAAGTATTTTAGACCAAAAGGGACCAATGACGAGGAGTATGATACAGAAAACGGGCGAACTGACGGGCAGGACTTGATCGAAAAATGGAGGGAAAACATGATAAATCTGAACAGAAAAGCTGAGTACGTGTGGAATAAAGAGCAGTTTGATAACGTTGATCCAACAGACATCGACCATTTGTGGGGTTAGCTTGAATGAAGTATTTTTTTATGTACTAAAAATTCTTTGAAAGTACTACTGTGAAAATTCTTTGACTGTTTTCTAGTATAAAAGTAAACTGTATATTTATACCAATTTTATGTTATTAAGTTATTTTTTTTGCAATTTATAATAAGTGATGATTAACGTTGATAATTAAAGAGGCTTTCGAATATTTATTTTTAAGGAGTAAGTATTCATCGAATAATGCATACTTACTCCTTAAAACAGTAATTTTTATTCAAAATTTTCTTTTAAAAAGTGATGTTTTTTTAAATTTAACTTTTTATAACTTATAATTTTTAAGTGAGATTAAATATCTAAAATAAAAATGTTAAAAACTTGAGATAAAAATAAGAATATTCTCTTATGAAATAATGCTACACTGTTTTAGTTCTGTATACCAAGCTATCAAAAAACGATTTTTTAAAGATTTTCTCATATAATATTAAAACTAAAAAATATATTCAAGTTTTCTTTTTTTGTTAATTCCTATAAGGAAATTAAAAGGAAGAAAATTGTAAATAATTAACAGTGTAAATAATTAGATTTTAAAGTTTATTTTTACAGTAAATTAAAAAAGTGCTTATCGAAGTCAGGTTTTCTAAATACTTTTAAAGTTTTAAGTTCGTTTGTAACCAAATTTTGATTTTTGCTTTTCTTATTATTCATTATAAAACAATATATTTTTAAGCAAAAGTGCTAAGTTTTAATATTAACAGTAGTTTAAAAAAGATTAGATATAATTTTCATGTAAAAGTAAACGTTTTTCAATGTCTAATTCTTAAACCTAAAACAGTTGGTAAACTAATAAACATTAATAATATAACAAAATCAAAAGATTTTTTTATGTTTGTATTTTTGTTAAATCAGTAAGAACTTTTGTAGCAAACAATACACATGAATGATAATTTAAACTTTAAGTAAGCTTGTATTTTAAATAATTCAACTATATTTGTTTATAATTTATATGAGGCTCGTACTTAATTTTTTAACTAGCTTATTTGCTGCTTTAAATATATTAAACAGGTATGTTCGAGCCTGGAGATATGGAATATGAAGTAGATAGAAAGGATAATGAACCTAGCTTAACAGAGATGACGGAAAAAGCAATAGAAGTTCTCAAGAAAAACGAAAACGGCTTCTACTTGCTCGTTGAAGGAGGAAGGATAGGTTTTAATAATTTTTGTGTTATACTCACAAAAGAATTAAACATATAAACCAAAAAAACTGTATCTAAGTTTTTAAAATTGGTTTTTGATGTAACGAAGCGAAAAACAGTTTACAAAGCATTTGAATTGCAAAATAATATTAAAAAAGATTATTAAAACACTTTGTGTAATACTTTTTAAAAATTTAAATTATTGTAAAACTTAAAACATAGAGTTCACTAGCATGAGTAAACAAACAGTACGCAGTATTTTGAGTTTGTTTTACACACGTTACGTTGATTACGATGCTGTTTTTTATCAACAAAACTTGCGTTAATCAAAACAAAAGCATGGTCTACTAACATACAATATTAAATGTTGAATTTGATCTATCAATATTTTAAATGTAAAAAACACGGTAATACTTTTGATTTTTTTTTTCTTTAAAAAAGGTTTTAAGATAATTTAAAGAATACTACTTATTGCAGTAGTGTATAAAGGTTTTGTTAAACAAATTATTAGTAGGATATTTTTAAATCTAGATAATTTTGCATTTTGTTTCAATATAAAACGTACTTGTGGTAAAACTATATAAACTACACTTATTTGAATATAGAACTCTTATAGGAATTTCATTTACAAGTTTAGTATTTAATATATGATAAAGTTTTCAAAAAAATTAGCGAAATAGTTTCACAAGTTTGAAAAATATAACTTCATTGCCTAACATGTTTGGTAAAATTCTTATTTATATGCAATGTTTCGGATATCTTTAGCAAGGCTAAGATATTTTCATCACCATTTATTACCTCCGCGAAAACTTTTGTTGATGGTCGTTCGTTAAAGTCTGGTGCTTACTGAAAGATGGCGAATACACTTAACTTTTCTGAAACCGAAAATTTCTGCTCATTGATCTATCAGACGAGCATAATCTACAATCTTGCATAGAAACAGAAAATATCTTAGACCTTAAGTTTTTCAATTATTACTTAAGGTACTTAAACCCGCTTGATTAGACTATTATAGTCGTTTCTATCAGCTATGCCAGCTTGGTAAGGTCTAACGAAGACGAAACTGGTCGTATATTGTCTCGGAAACTTTTGTTGATAGTAGTGCAGTGCGTTTTAAAGCTTATGCACTTACTAGTTAAACAAAAATATAAGCAAATAGCTATTGCTTAACTTAATTTAAGTATACTTTGTTAGTCATGAAAAAGTATTTAATAGTCCCGAAACCTAAAAAAACATGCACAACTCTTAAATATTTCAGTGCATTTTTTTATATGCTAAATATTTTTGTTAATCTATTTTCAACTGAACCTACTTACACCTATCAGATCACGCTCACCACGGCGCGAACGCGAACCGCGCCATCAACGAAGTGCATCAGTTCGACCAGGCCATTGCCAGGGCGCGGGAGATGACCTCAGAGGAGGACACTCTGATCATTGTCACCGCCGACCACGGCCACACTTTCACCTTCGCCGGGTACCCGAGAAGGGGAACCCCCATATTCGGCCTGTCGGGTACCAATGAAGACCCGGACGCGGCTTTTGACGGGAAGCCGTGGACGAGCATGCTGTACGGAAACGGTGAGGGATGGCAGGGAAGTCCCGATCAAGAGACTAAGTCGAACAGAGAAGAGATTACTGTTGAAATCGCAGGCTAGTTGCTTATGAGTACTGTATATTACTTACAAATACTATTAAGGGTCGTAGTTGATTCTAATTAATTTTTGTTAAATAAATACGACTAGTTGTTTAAACTCATGGGTTCTATATAACAATTCAAATGACGTAAAACATATTAGTTTTTAATACTTTTTATTAATGAAGTAATGTTTAGTTTTATACTAAGTTCAACAGAATCCATACAACAACATTAATTCCAATAAAAGAAATCAAAAACAAATTTTATTTAGTTTTACACCTTTTAAAAACTTAGCTGTAACCATTAAATCTTATAAGAGGTTACGTTGAATTAAAGCAACTAAACTAAAATGCTTGTTTTTATAAGCTTCTTTTTTATATAAACTCTTTACATATATACAGATATGAGTGAACTTATTAACTGGAATTTTAACAGGTGACGTCGATTATCAGCAACAAAGTGCTGTACCTCTAGATTCCGAGACGCATGGAGGAGATGATATTCCCATCTTGGCAAGCGGTCCGATGTCTCACTTGTTTCATTCTGTACACCAACAAAGTTATATTGCTCATGTTACAAGGTTAATGTATAAGTATTTACCTAGCTTTCATTATGTTTTCTTGTACAGATTTTATCATTCTTTTAATTAGTTTGTAAATAAACTCAACAAAGAAAGATATATTTATTTATGATAAAATCTTGCTGAATTGAATCTACAATGCCTGTGATTAAATGCCCTCTTGAGTGTTGCACATATGAAACACCAGACGTTGATGCTTCTGTAGCTGCTTCTTTACTTATCATTCACAACAACGTTCACATAAATGCAAATTCTTCAAAACCAAAGCCTCCAAAAATGGACCGTCCTCGAATAGGGAGAGACTGCAATGAAGAGGGTTGGAACATATTTTTGCAAAAGTGGACTATTTTTAAAGATAGTATGGAAATGACAGAAGGAGAAAAGCATCGTCAACTGTACCAGTGCTGTGAGGAAGATCTAGGCGATGCTATTTTGAAGGGACATAATGATGTAGTAAATTTAAGTGAGCAAGAGCTTTTAAGGATGATCAAGCAGCTTGCAGTTATTCCTGTTTCAGTTGTTGTACGACGATCAGACTTTCTTAGTACAAGACAGGATTTGACTGAAAACACGAGATCATTTGCTGCCCGTTTAAAGGGAAAAGCTAGTACATGCTCGTACTTATGTAAATGCCCAAAGGATGGCTGTAACCAAATGATAGATTTCACAGACATTATCCTTAAAGATGTCATGGTAACCGGTTTAGCTGATGAGGATATACGCAAAGAGGTGTTAGGATGGGGTAGTTTAGACGAGAAAGATGTCAATGAGACAATTGGTTTTATTGAAGCAAAAGAGATGGCACGTGATGCAATGACACAACCTGCTGTTACTGCCTCAGTTTCCTCGTACAAATCCTTTAGGAAAATTACAAAACGACCAAGTGGTAAAATAACTTGTAATATATGTAGTAAAACATCTACAAAATTTATTTGGAGCAGGAAAAATAACAAGTATATTGAGTGTTCTACATGTAAGCAATGCTGGATTAAATCCAGGAAAAAAGTTTATCATGGTGACAACAATTGTGCAGATGAGACGAATGCACTTCTAGTTGGTGGATCATATACACTAAATTTTGATCAGTCAGTTGATGTTAATGATAATGTAGTAAAACTTGATCATTACGTCTTTGATTGTTTGAATGGATGGAAAGCATCAGTGTCACTGAAACATCCAACAATTCAATTAAAAGCTTCTATTGATGAACAAGCATACACTCAGATGAATATAAAATGCCCTAGACAAAATTATTGCAAAATTAATGTCGTTACAGATACGGGTGCTCAGTCATGCTTATGGGACCTTAATAGTTACCTCAAACATGGTTTTAAGAAGTCAAGTCTTATACCAGTTAAAAGGAAAATGTTAGCGGCCAACAGAGAACAGATCAAAATAACTGGTGCTATATTTATGGAATTAATGGCTAAAGATGTACAAGGTAAAGTTCATGTTGCAAAAGAAATGGTATATATAAGCCCATGTACTGACAGGTTTTTCCAATCAAGAAATGCCTGCATAACACTTGGCATAATAAATCATGATTTTCCTCGTATTGGTGCGACCATTGAATCCTGCACTGTCCATGAAGAACTGCAAACTTGTGATTGTATACCTAGAACTCCTCCCCCTGATAGGCCAAAGGAGTTGCCATTTGCTTGCATTCCTGCAAACAATCAAAAGATGAGAGAATGGCTTTTAGATAGGTACGCATCATCTACATTTAATAAATGTACTCACCAATTACTTCCAGAAATGACAGGTCCACCTTTGAAAATTCATATTGACCCAGATGCCATTCCAAAAGCAATATCAACTGCTTCCCCAATTCCAAAACATTGGGAAAATGAAGTAAAAGAAACTTTAGATAGGGATACTCGATTAGGTGTGCTTGGTAAGACTCCAGTTGGTGTTCCGTCTACTTGGGTACATCGTATGGTTGTGGTTGCTAAAGCTGATGGTAGCTGTAGAAGAGTTGTTGACCTTTCACCTTTAAATAAGTATTGTGTACGAGAAACACATCATGTAAAGCCTCCATTCATTCAAGTATGTGAAATTCCTGCAAACACCTGGAAAAGTGTGACCGATGCATGGAATGGGTTTCATTCAGTACCACTTCGTCCAGAAGATCATCATCTCACAACATTTCTCACTCCATGGGGGAGGTACTACTACAAAGTAGCACCACAAGGTTATTTGGCAAGTGGAGATGCATATACGCGCAGGTATGATGAAATCATAATAGATATACCTAGAAAGACAAAATGCGTTGATGACACTGTTTTATGGGATGAGAAGTTGGCTGATCATTGGTGGCGTATGATTGACTATTTAGATTTAATGGGAAAAAATGGAGTTGTACTCAATCCTGAAAAGTTTCAATTTGCACAAAAAGAAATAGACTTTGCTGGCTTTACTATTACGAAATCTGAAATTAAGCCACAAGAAAAGTTCATAAATGCTATTAGAGATTTTCCTATACCAAAGTCAATAACAGATGTGCGATCATGGTTTGGTTTAGTGCACCAAGTTTCACACTACAACCAATTGACTTCTTTGATGATTGTGTTTAAGCCATTATTAAGTCCAAAAACTAAATTTTACTGGAATGATGAGCTAGATGATACATTCTACAAATCAAGAGAAGCTATAGTTGCAGCCATAACAAATGGAATACAAATTTTTGATTTGGGAAAGCCCACTTGTATACAGCCAGACTGGTCTACAACTGGTATTGGTTACTTTTTGTCGCAGAAACATTGCTCTTGTAAGTCTGCTGTGCCAGGATGTTGTCAAACCGGATGGCGTATTGTTTTAGCAGGCTCTCGCTTTCTTAGACCTTCTGAATCACGTTATGCTGCGGTAGAGGGAGAAAACCTTGCAATTGTATGGGCACTTGAGCAATCACGGTATTTCACACAAGGATGTGATAATTTGTTGGTTCTGACTGATCACAAACCACTGGTTAAATTATTTGGAGACAGAACACTTGATGAAATTGCAAACCCCCGCCTTTTCCGGTTAAAGCAGAGAAGTCTTTTATGGCGATTCAAGATTCTACATAAACCTGGTAAACTACACCTTGCTCCAGATGCAATGTCACGTCATCCAGTGGTTACCGTACACAAAACAAAAGATGAAGTTGAGATAAGTGCTTCTGAAATTTTAGCTGGAATACGTTTGCCAGACAGT
The DNA here is from genome assembly GCF_965202585.1 of Thalia democratica. Taxonomy (NCBI): domain Eukaryota; kingdom Metazoa; phylum Chordata; class Thaliacea; order Salpida; family Salpidae; genus Thalia; species Thalia democratica. The sequence continues at coordinate 18,180,035 of NC_139173.1, read as the reverse complement.
GAGTGTATCATTGCAAGTAATCAAGTAGGTGACAATTTTCAAGCTGTGACTTTTGACCGAGTTAAAGAAGAAACTTTAAAAGATAAACAAATGATGAAGCTTATTCATTATGTTCAAGCTGGTTTTCCAGAGACCAAAGACCACCTACCATTAGAATTGCATGAGTTTTGGATAGTTCGCTATTCTTTGTTTATGATGGATGGGGTCATTATGTGTGGTGATCGTAAACGAGAACTTGATCATAATAAGTTTCTATCACCTAGCAGTATACTTAAGGATGATGTGTATAGAATTGTTATTCCTCCATCATTAAGAAAAGAGGTTTTAAGAGTGTTGCATTCTGCTCATCAAGGAGTCACTGCAATGAACGAGCGAGCAAAATCGATTGTTTATTGGCCGGGAATAACAAATGACATTCAAGGCTGTCGGGAAAATTGCAATAGTTGCAACTTAATTGCACCAAGCAATCCTCGCCTACCTCCAATTGAACCATTGATTCCAAAGGTTCCTTTTGAGTCAATTGTTTGTGATTATTTTCAGTTCAAAGGTTGGTATTATTTTGTAGCTGCCGACAGACTTTCAGGATGGACAGAACAACAAAGAATCAAATTGGGTACAAATGATTCTGGTTCAAAAGGGCTGTGTAAAGCTTTGCGTCGTATTTTTGTGACTTTTGGTGTTCCAGTTGAAATATCTTCTGATGGAGGTCCAGAGTTTTCTGCAAAAGTTACCAAAGATTTTCTGAAACGATGGGGTATACACCATCATATGTCATCTGCATATCATCCAGTGTCAAACGGTAGGGCGGAATTAGCAGTAAAGGCTTCTAAGCGATTGTTAATGGAGAATGTTGGTTCAAATGGTGAACTAAATAATGACAAAATGGTACAAGCTTTACTTACGCAGAGAAACACGCCTGATCCAGGATGCAAACTATCACCTGCACAGATCCTTCTTGGAAGAAATTTAAAGGACTCCTTGCCTTACCTCAGGAAGAGTATTATGGCTTACAATAACCCGCAGATCTTAAACATTTGGCGTAACGCATGGAGTAAAAAGGAAGAAGCTCTTAGGTCTCGTTATGTTAAGTCTCTCGAGAATTTAAGTGAGCACACAAGATTGTTGCCACCATTGAATTGCGGTGATCATGTCATGATACAGAATCAAGCAGGTAACTTCCCTAACAAGTGGGGGAAAAGTGGTGTAATAGTAGAACTAAAAGACTATCATCAGTATGTTGTCAAGATTGATGGATCAGGTCGCTTAACTGTACGAAATCGAAAGTTTTTAAGAAAATTTAATCCTCCTGTTTGCAAATCTCAAAACAGTATCCCTTATCTTAGAAAAGCAAACATACCAACGCAGAAGTTGGTTTTTTCTGGCAACTATGAGAGAAAAGATTCCAAGGAAAGTTTTGATTGTGTGCGCTCCCATAAAGGAATACGTTTCAAAGCTGGAGATAACTTTGACAAAATTTGCAAAGCGAAACCAGCTACCTTCCTTTCACCTGAGGACTCAAATTGCACTGATGAAAACCAATCCTCTACAAATCAGAAAAATGGTGTATTGTCTCGTTTGGACCCTAATGATAAATCTAGGGTATTTGAAAGAAATTTTAATGACGATGGAGTATTTCCAGAAAATGAACTGCGTCGTTCCGGTCGTGTAAGAACCTGGAGAAAGATTTATGATGCCGAAAGCGGTACATACAAACCTGTTTAAACTGTTGTTAAAATTAATGTTTTTGTACAAATTGTAACTATGTTTATTGTAACATTTTAGTGATTTACGTTCGTTTTGAGTGTTGTTTCGTTGATGTTAGCACAGAAAACGGTATTTAAGTTTGCAATTTTGTAAATAATTTGTTTTGTTAGCTAGACGTGTCGTTTCATCTCCTTGGTGATAAAATCTTGGGGGAGATGTATAAGTATTTACCTAGCTTTCATTATGTTTTCTTGTACAGATTTTATCATTCTTTTAATTAGTTTGTAAATAAACTCAACAAAGAAAGATATATTTATTTAGTTAACTTTTGCATAAGATCACGACTATAATATTATTTTACTTATTAATGTTTTTATATACAATAACTATTTACGATTCTTACGACTGGTTGAAAAGTTTAATTTTAAGACAAGATTATTTGGATTAAAATAAACTACAGGCTTGCATAATTTAAATTTTTATATACATTTTGTAAAACTAGTAGATCGTTTAGTAAAAATTCTACTAAATTTAACCTTTATATACTTTTACTAGTTTTCGATGGATTTTTCATCTTTTTCTAAAGACGAAAGGTGCTGTTATTTGTAGTATTAATGAATCCTAAAATTTATTAGCTTTTAACGATAAATTACTATCTAAAAATTATAAAAAAATACACCTTATGAAAAAGCTATTTCAAATAAACTTTGTAGAATATTTTTTATTGAAAAATTAACTTATGAAATCTTTAAAACAGTATTCAAAATTCAACTCATAAATACTAAAAAAATTGATACTTACAAAAAATTTAAAAATAAATCTTATCTATATAATTTTTTAATAACAAATATTTATTATTTATTTATTTTTTTTTTAACTACAACAATTCTTTTACTACTATATATTAATACCAAAATTATAATTAAAAATAATATGTGTTTTTTGTAATTTATCAAATGTAAGTAAAAAAAAAAATTGAATAAAAAGTTTTTTTGAACTTCAAAATTTCACTCAGATATGCATCATGCGTCGGTGGATACACAGAATTGTGCGAAGAGCAGCAAACTATAAATGAGAACTACGTTGAATTTTTGGGTTATAGTTTGAACTATCAGCAAACAGAAAACGCCTTGAACGCTATGTTTGGCCTAGAAATTGCATTCTTTGCATCCAGTGTATTTTCATTTATCTTTATAAGAATGCGACTAAGCAAATAACTTACATCTTAAAAAAGCTTTTAATTATTTTGCAAGGTTGTTTGTTTAACCCGAAACTAATTTAATTGTGTTTCTTTTTTTGAACTGTATAGTCAATAAAAGCATTAAGATAAACTTTAATAAGTTATTTTTTAGCAACAGTTATTTATGTTTAAAATATATGCAATCAAAACTATACACTTTGTGTAAAAATTTGAAATCTTGTTAAAAAATAACTAACAGAGTTTTTAATTACAACAGTTACTTAGTTTACTGTTACATTAACATTTGATAGAGTTGGATTTTCTTCAACTGAAATCTAGTAATAAATAGACTTGCTAATTTGCACTTGAATTATTATTTTTTAACAGAACTTTCAAAAATATCAAAAAGAAATCAAGTACTAATTTGAATAAATAAAATATTATTATAAGTAAGTATTAAAAAATAAAGTAACTTAAGTATAACATCAACAGTTACCAAAGAATGTCGTTGTATGTATGGAAAGTTAAAATAACTACTTAATCGTATTTGTTGTTTAAGTATACATTTCAAAATAAACAATGTACACTCTAATTTACTTTTACTGCGTAATTTTAAAAAATAAGTTTCTTTAAATTTTTGTGTTAACTTTTATTTTATGGTTTACTATTAAAAACCTATAAAACGCTGAAAAAATTCTTAGTGTAAGTGTTAAATTTTCCGAAACTTAAAAAGGTTCAAAAAGTAAAAAATATATAATTTGAAGATATTTAATTACCATTTAAGCAGTAGTTAAATAAAATTCTATGTTTTAAAGAAACTTTAGTTCCTCAAATTAAAAGTTAGTTTTCAAATTCATTTTATAACTCTGCACGAATAAAATTTAACCTAGTTAAAATACACTGTAAAAAAATATAAACAAATGAAATAAAAATATATTATTTATACTACAACTTAAAGTTTACAATTTATATAAGTTATTGAAGTGTACATATATATGTTTTACTGTATCCTAATATCAAAAGTATATCTTAAGTTAGGACATCGGTATGCTTGGTGCACGACTGTTCGATTTCTAACAATAAAAATTCCAAAATTTTTAATTTTAATAACTGTGAGTTATTTTTAATTACTCTTTTTATAAACTTAACATGACAATTTTTTTTTTTTTTTTAGATGTTGGTAATAAACTGATCAAGTTAAACTTAGTAGCTAATAAATATCTATAAACATTTATACATAAAGTATTAGCTCGAAGACAGATTTATGCACAATTTTTTATTTAATACTTAATTTAAACTTTTAAACAAAAGAAGTATTAAATAAAAAACTGTGCATAATTCTGTAAAATAAATTAACTTAAAACAACGAACGGTATTAACAGGCTTAAACTGAAAATATAAAAATTCAAACATTAATAGAAGTTTGTAGCTTAGTTATGAATTCTATCGTACTCTTTTGAAAATTATAAAATAAAACTGAGATTCCAGTATTACTTTTTAAGGTTTAACTTTTGTTTTCATTGACAAAGTTTTTAACTTTAAGACATTAAAGTGTATCCGTGGTGTATGACTCGATAACCGAAATGTTTCGTCGTGCACCAGGTCCTTGGACAAAATGTCTGATCGCTTTTTTGGTCAGCTAATAAACAGTTAACTTGTTAAAATTCTAATGTTACTATTTAAAACTAAGTAGGAAAATTATGGCTAAATTATAACAAACAAGTTATGATTTAAAAAAATATATCAAGTTGACACACACTTAAAGCTTAAAAATCAGTATTAGAGAGTTTCTGGTATAATGGCAAGGATTTTGCTAAGTTTTCACAGCCGATACAGTTTGGATTTTTTTAGGTGAACTCAAGCGACAAAATACTTTACTTAAAAATTAATCAACAAAGTATTGACTTTGTAGCGATCTTTTTTTCAATAAAGTTTCATTTTTACAAAGTTTAAAAACCTTTGACACTATTTCTATTAGAAAAGTGTATTTAGGATAAGCTAAACAAATATAGCATCAGGTGAGTAAAATTGTAAAAGTTGCTAGCATAACTATTTTGGTTATACGGAAAAAATCCAAAAGGCTGTTCTGAAACACTTAACATACATAAAAGTTTTAGCTTTTTATGATACCATTTATATACGTTTTTTAATAGATGTACATAAAATAAAGTTTATTGAATATATTTTTAACATTTATCGGACTAATAAAAATTAAAGCCGTAGTTGGTTAATGTAGATTGTAATATTCTTGGAGTAACAAAATTTATCACTATAGTTTATAATAAATATTTAAATTTAGTTATAGATAGACCTTTAAATGTATTTAAATACCATTTTATTGCAAGACACAAGACTTTTTCCATTAACATTTATTAACAATTTAAGCGCTTTTGGAACTCACAAATTCCCTTGTCAAAAATTATACTAAGCACTCATAAATTAACTAAACACAATATAGATAGATTGAAACTAAATACTTAATAAAGTAACTCAATTAATTAAAACTAGAAGTAATTACAAAAATGGATTTCTTAAACAATAAAACCAATAGAAACAAAATGGATTGTTAAATATGAAAATAGTAACTCTTGATCCTTTATTTTAAGGACCAAAGTGATTATTCAAACTTTTTTTTGTTTTTTAATTAGTAATGCTTCTGTAGATAATAGATCATTATAAGATCTGCACGTTTTAATGATTTTAAAAAAATTATAAATTTTATTAAAATTTGTACAATATCCATAATTTTCGATATATTTAAATATTGCACTATTAGTTGGAGTCACATGCTCTTAAATTCTTACAAAAATTGTCTTTCAGACTCACCAATATATTGGATGTTCAAATCACCTGGACACGTGAACTTGTAGACTAAGAAACTTTGATACATACTATTTATTGAGTGGTTTAAGGAAAAAACATTTCCCTACCTTTTGTGTTTTACAAGCAGTACGTATTTTTACTCCCATCTCTTCGCACATAGCTTTGATGTTCTTGGAGAATTTATCGAATATTTTTCTGACATATGGTATTGTAGTGTAGTGTTTATTTTCATTTTTATTTTCAATTCGTTCTGACTCGAAGTATCTTTCTTTTGTATCTGCTCATCGATAAATTTAGTCGGAAAAGAGTTTTTCCCTCCATTTTTGTTAATTACTTGTCGTTTTAATTAAATTGATTTTTTAGGTCAAATATAATTATATCGTTTTTAATTAATTTGTGAGTGTTTAGTATTTTTGACAAGAAAATTTTTGAGTTCCGAAAGTGCTTAAATTGTAAATAATAGTCCTGTCATGACGTTAAAAGGTATCCGTGGTGTGCGACTCGATAACCAAAAGTTTTTATTGTGCACCAGGTCCTAGGACAAAATACTTTGAGCGTGTGTTTATACATATAATAAATATTATAGTGGAAAAAGCTTTGCATCTTACAATAAAATGGTATTTAAAAGTTTAATTTCTATTCTTGTTAAAAAGATATTTAATAACAAAGTATTTGTGAAAATGTTTAATAAAACATAGAATTAGTGAACATGTTGGGAATAAAACACTTGGTCTTCTTATTCAAAACTGAAGTTTTTGTTTTCAAAATTCTTAATATTGATAGTAGGTTAATTTTATAGCTTTTTTATACTTTTATTATTTTATACGTTTTATATTTATTTTTTAGACACATAACTTACCAATTTTTAATAGATTTGCAATAGTCTGTTTCCAATGCTATTTAATTTTTGTATGGTAGAGTTAAATGTTTTAGGTCAAAACCTTTTATGAAAATATTTTAAAGTTTGTAAAAACTCTTTCATTACTTGAAATTCTTTTAACTTACTAAGTAGTCCATATATTTATTATTTTAATTAGTTACAAAAGTGAGTATTGATTATTTTTTCAAACAAATTTTAGATATAAATAATGAATTATCATCAGTTTAAGTATTTAGAAAACAAGAGATCAACACAGAAGGTAGAAGAACAATACCTAGCTGACTTTTGAGAAAATTAAATTTTCTTAGTTAGTCTGAAATTTCATTTCTGTTCTTTTAACTATAAAATGTAAACTACAAATTTTCATGGTTAAACATAAAAAACCGTTAGTAGAATGACGACTGCACGTTTTTCTGTCGCGGGTAGATGACGAGTTTCAATAAGAACAAAAACCGGGTCTCAGTCTACCGAAGACTTGTGGTCTGATTATCGAATTGGTATGATAAAAATTTTATCTTAAGTTGAGCATGTCTCACGGTCACGGCATATAAAAGTCAAGGTTTAGACTTTCACCGATGTTTTCTTTGATCGTATTTAAACTACAAAGATATAGAAAAAATTTATAAAATTTAAATTTTAGTTTTTCAAAACACTATTATTTATTTAAAATTATACACTTAAACGCTTTTTCTCCAACAGAAATAAATTTAAAGCAAAATGTAAGTAAATTGCAGATTAAAAACACTAACAAACTGACATGAATCACAAAGTTTTTAAGTTTATGTTTAAGTAGACTTAGTATGACATTTTACAAAAAATAAATCTAAACTTTGTTTTAGCTGCTGTGATGTTTAAACAGTAAACATTTCATTATGTTTATTGCTAATTAAAAAAAAGTTCAATTATAAGCAGTGTTAATCAATTAATAAAAATTATTAGAAAAAGAAGTATTTAAAAATACTTTAAAATTTATTATAAATGGATCACAAATAATTTTTTTTAAATATAGCAAACAGAAAAAAGTATATTTAAAGCAATAACTAGGTTTCATTTTAGTAGCGCACAATTTGAGTCAACGTATTTAGGAAGGTTTAACTAAAAAATTATCTAAAAAATATAAAAAAGTTTAGAATCGTGTTTTGTATAGTTTGTCTTGATAAATCTTAAAGTACTGATCGTATTAGTTTAGTAACTGTTTGTAAAACTTCTATAAGGTGCAGGAATAAAAAAAAACGCTATTTTAATAAAAATAGTACAACTAGGTTTTTTAAAATTCAAACGATAGTTTTCAATAGATGTTGATTTTTTATATATAAATATATATTTATTTAGATAGATTTATTTCTATTAGAACAAGGTAATAGATATTTATAAACAATTTGTCTTTGTAAAAACTTATGAAACGACAAACAAAAACGCTCAAAATATTTGGTCCAACGACCTAATGCATCAAAAAACTTTTCGGTTATAGAGTCGTAGACTACTTAGATACAGTTCAATGTCTTTTTTATGACTATATTCTTAAACTTAATTATAAAAGCTCTCATTTGAATTATTTTTATTAGATTTATTAATTTTAATAACAATATTTATACAATTTCAAAAATTCAATTTAATAAAACTAAAATTCTTTGGTTTCTAATCTTTAATTACTAATTCCTACAATTCTATTAGTTCACAGTCGTAAAATACAAAAAAAAGTTTTTAAGTTTTTTAAATTTTACTTTTTGTTAGTAATGAACTTACGAGTTATGAAAAAAATGTTTAAATATTTTATTTGTTATTACATAACTGGTGTTAATATGCACTTTCATATTTCTATAATAGGAAACTAAATATTTTTTGTCAGGGTCTTTCAACTACTTTATTTTTTGATCAAAAAATATTGGAAATTAAAATTAAATTTAAGTATGATGTAGATATAAATTAGTTACTACAAATAGAAAAAAATGATTAAGTAAATATTACATGAGATTTTAGCCCGTTTAGAACAGGATTTTCTAAACTAATTTTCATAATAGACCCTAAATAAACTGGCAATATAACTTCTATGTAAAGTTTTTATTATATAGTTTTACAAGAAACAGCGCTAAATTTATAGTAATTTTTACAGCTGACTGAATTGGTTATAAGAACTTCAATTAAGTAGTTATAGCTACTATTAAAGCTAAAATTGAAATTTGAGCTTTATTACTTTGCAGTACTTTCAAGAAAAAGTCAACATTTTAGTTAATTTATTTCAATAAGATAGTTACAATCACAATAAAGCATACATTTAAGCTAAAGTATTAATAAAAAGTTTGCTTTGAGAAACTTTTTTGTTAAATATTTGACTGACATATAAATAAAAAAGTTTAAAAAATTGAGTTGGTAAAAACATGTTAAAATTATGGTATTTATTATTAGTTAGTAGTAATATTGATTTTTCATTAATGTATGGTATTACTGCTCAAAAATATTAAAGCTGCTCAAAAAATGTTATTAAATGTATGGTGTGAGGCTTGATGACCAAAAGGTCTTTCTCCACACCAATCCATTGACCACAGTTGTGAGTGTTCAAATTTTTCTTTCTTTTTTTTATTTTCAAAATAACTTAAACAACACCATTTTTTTAGTTTAGTACATAGATCCTTTGCGCTTTTAACTTTTATTCTAGCTTTTATTATTAAAAAAGAATGTAGTGTTATTAAAACTGGGAAAAACTATACTTTTAAAGCAAAAAAAGTTAATATTTGAATAAACTAAAACTTGATTAATTCAAAAGACCATCTTGCTAATTTTCATAGCTTTAGTTATAGAAAAAAAAAAAAATAAATAAATGAACGCTAACAACTAAGGTCATTGGGTTTGTGTGGAGAAAGACCTTTTGGTCATTGAGCTTCGCACCATTTGCTTGTAACTAATACTTTGAGCTAACTTTAAAACATTTATTAAAATCCAAGTAAAAAACAAAAAACTTAAAAATTGATTATATATACATTAATTAAAATAAAAATTAAGTTTAAAAATGGTAAGCACCCTTTTTTAACCCATTACTGCCAATATTGACCATGGAAACTATAGTCTACCATGAGCTCCACATAGTCTCCTCCCCTAGATTTTAATTTTTATGATCATTTGCATTCACATTTTTCTTGTTGCCCTATCTACAAAAGCAACCACAAAAAATGCAACAAATAATTCAAAATTAAATAAGAGGGGAGAATTGGTAATGTCACTATACATAAGATATTTAGTATAATCATAATATGAATTTATTCTTTCAAAAATTTTTTTTACAAACTAAGTTTTGGTCAAAGACCTTGTCAGTGCTTAAATAAATCTTTTTCAAATAGAAATAGAATCAAATAGATCCACCAGTAGTTGAGATCTCTCTATTTGTTTTATTAAAACCAAAACATATAATAATAATCATAATATTGTAAGAGCACCATGTATTTTTAAATAATGTCTAAAAATTTTATTGTATTTGCTTGTAGGTAGGTACATGAGTTTTTTCAACTTTAATAAGGCTAAAAGTTTTTAGAGTCTTAATTTTCTGATCACTTATTATCAAAGAAAAGTTTAAAATTTATTGTTATACAATATAAAAAACATAGTTATTTTTTTATAATAAATTTACTTAAAAAAGATAAGAATTTTAATTTTTTATAGAATTTGTAAAAATTCTTGATACTAACTCTAAAAAACCTAAGATATTTTTTTAAGCTATAAATTTTTTTAGTTAAGTATTATTATCTGCAAGTGTCTAAAACTCTAAAAGTCTAAAGTATATTAATTTGCAAGTAAATATTACAAGAAAATAAGTGTTTCAAGTCAAGTTGTATAGCTTTTATTAATAATTTATTTAAAGTAGAGTATTTTATCCTTTCAAGGTTTAAAGATATACAATCATGAGTTAAAGAAAATAAAAATATTTAAAATGGATAGTGTTAGTGAAGAAAGCTCAATTTTGGTAAAGCAGAAAAATATAGAAAAGTTGAATGAAGTTAATGAACTTGCAAACAAATTGATGGAACAGAGAAATTATAACAGTATGAAAGGTGTAGAAGTTAGTAAAAGTTAGTTTTTATTATAACTAAGCTTTATAGTTTTACAGTTTACTATAACTTTTTTTTTAAGTTGAACAGTTTATAATGTAATATTCATAGATATTATTCATATTCTTTTTTAAACTATGCCAAACTATCAATTATAGCTTTAAAGCTATTTTATTGTATATTACTTTTTAAAATAATAGCTTGTTTCTATGCTAGAAACTTTGAAGTAATATAAAAGTTTTGTTTTATACTTTAGTAAATATGTGGTTCTACTTATAATTGCTCCTATGATATTTTTTTAGTGGGCTTTGAAGTAAATTTTTAAATAAAAACATTAGTATTAATGCTTTCTACATGCTATAAATAAAAAGAACTTACTTTTACTTGTTTGAATAGCTGCTATTTTTAATTGTGCAACAATTTACCTTTGAAAATGGTATTTACTAATTATAGTGCTATAATATTTATTTTTGTTATAAGCAAAAGTTTTTTTAAATTAATAATGTTGCAGCAAATTATTCTTTTTAAAAATTAGGCTTAGGCAATAGGTAATGGGAGGGAGTTAAAATTCTATATTTCCAAAAACTAATATAGACTGTTATATAAAAAATTATAATATAAACTACAAGCCAGTTTTTATACAATTAAAAAATGATTATTAACTTTTGAGATATTACAACTTTTGTAAAAAGTTTCCCAAATAAACCGTAAAATTTTCATTTTTGATTTGTTTGGATATTTTAAAGTTGTCTAAAAATCTACCTTCTCCTTCAGCATTTGAGCTAGAGACCTCAAATTTTCAGGAAACATTATTTTAAGGGTTTAGAAAACTTTTAATGTTAGGTTAAAAAAAAAAAAATTTTTTTTTGATAAGAGCAAAACAAAAATGCATTTTTTATTTTTTGATTAAGAAAAGAGATAAATATTAGTAATTGACTTACTATAAAAGTTTGAAAAAGATTGGTTAAAAAATCAAGCAAAAGATATATTTTTAGTGAAATTAATCATATTTTTTTAATTAACTATCGTATAAGATAAATAGTTTTGTCAATTGTGTTTTGTACAGTTATTTGAATAAAACAATACCTTTTGCTTAAAACAATGTGTTTTCTTATAAACTCTAAGTGCAAAATTTAACTTTGTTATCTTTTGGATCCTATTAGTAGAACTTTTCTCCTGATATAACTTACTTATAAAGTAAAGCCTCTCGAAAAGTCTATGTAAAAAATATCTTGCCTGTATATTATGTACAAATGCTACCAAATTGGGTCCACCAACTAAATAAGTTGGATAAACTATTTTATGGAATATGAAAAAAGTGTATTAAAACTTATTAACTTAGGAATAAAACAAAATCATTAAAACCTTAAACACTATATATAAAAAAGTATTAGTTTGTCATGGAAGGAGTCAAAATTACTATCAATTAATCAACATATTTTTATTGAATTAGCTCTGCTTTGGTATGTCATTGAAGAGCAAATAGAAAGTTTGCCTTTTTTATTTAAGTCAAACACTTTTATTTGATAGCAACAAAAGCCCAAACAAATAATTGTCAGTTTACAATATACATCAATTACAATTTTCAAAAGTACTGATACTTTAAATTTGTTTACGCTCAATAGTTTACTTGTGCTGTTTTAAGGAATGTTTTGTTATGATTTTAGTGTGGTTGTTTCATTATATAAGATTTTTTTCAACAAAAAAAAACTGTTTCTTTTACAAAGTTAGATTTCGATCTAGTTTCAAATAAAATATGCCAAAACTAGTTATCTACTGGATTGGGTCTTTTTTATTAAGATATTGCCAGACCAGATTATATGAATTTTTTAAATAAGAGTCTGACTGGGTATGGATAGTGGATCTGTTAGATTACTATTTAAAAGAAAAGCAGCTCTTTGTTTAGACTAGTTATATCTTAAAAAATCCTGTAAAATTATGCAACTTTGGTTTATAAGCAAGTTAAATATTTTTATGTGTATTAAAATAAATAATAAAAACAAGTATATTTAAAATTAATTTTTGTTTGTATCTATTTTCAATTAAGAAACTAAAAGTTTCAATTAAAATTGTAGTTTAAATGTTATTGTTATTTTATTATTATGAAAAAAATACTTTTCTGTTTCTCTAAATATAAAAAAAAGTTTCAAGTTAAAAACTATTGAAAGTAAACGATGGTTAAAGATTAAGATAAACTATTTTATAAGTTTTGCTTTATGCAAATATTATTAATATTAGTTAGATAAACGTATGGTTTATAAAAGCTTTGTTTATTATAATTGAACTATTTATCTATAAGTTAATATTTTTGGTGTAATTTTAAACAAACAGCAACAAACTAAGTTGATAACTTGAAACAACAACACTGTATTAAAGCTTTATATGTTAAATTTTAGGTTTCATCTTGTATTTTTTTTTAAATTTTATGCCTAATCTTGTCTAAGTAACTTCAAATTAATAAAATAAACTTACAATAAATTACGTGGAATATAAATATTGCTAGCTTGAAATACTTTAAATTTTTAGGTGTTTCAAGAAGGAAGACTGTGAACGATGACAGTTACAAAATATCTTTTGATAAAACTAAGAAAAAAAATGACAGTTTACATTTTGTATCAAGCTACTTGCATGAGACTGACAAGTTGATCGAACAAACAAAAGATTTAAAGAACCTGATTGTAAAATCAACTTACCAAGTCGTTGATTCAATACAAGAACTCACAAAAGAAAGCCAAGTTACAAGCAATCTCTTTACTACAGAAGAATATGATTCAAAGAACAATGTAGTAAAAAGTTTTCAAAATTACCAAAGTCTTTCTAGCATCGACCATAAAAATAACCAAAATGTATCTCAATGCTCTAAAGACTCTTCTAATTTTACAAGCTTCTGTACAAATACAAACATGCAGTCTAGTATTTTTGAAGAAGCAGAAGTTGATGATAAAATAAATGATGCTATTGGTATTAGTGAGAAATGCATTATGTCCAAGTTGAAACATTTAAATACTGAATTTAACAGCTTATGTAAAAATCCAATTCGTACTAATATCTTGGAACTAGCTAAACCTTTTACCTCAACAACTATTAGTCCCAGAATAAACAAAACTTGTTTAAGTGACGAATTGAATAATAATGGTAGAGTGTCAAACTCTACTAGTACTTTATCTTCTGTTACTGATGTAGAAGTACCACAGCTTGATTTAAGTGAATTGCTAAGATCTAAAGAATTTCTTGTTGATACAAAAAGCTCTCGAAATGTCGAAAAGACAAACAAAACATTAGAAAAAAGCTTAAATGATAAAAATTATAAAAACAATGACTTTAATTGTAAGAAACAAAGCACTTCTGAGAAAAACAACAAATTGTATTTGGTAAATGAAAATGATAAAAATATGCTTTCCAATAAACAAAAAAACCTTTATAATGTTGCAATTAAAGCAAATTTTCCAGACTTTAACTGCAATTTCAGAGAAGGTTTTAAACTGTCTTGTAAAAAATGTACTTTAGACACTATCCCAAATGAAATGTGGTTACTGATATTTTCATTTCTATCTTTTGAAAATCTTTTTGCTATTAGGCTAGTTTGCTCTAAATTTTACAATTTAGCAAATGATTCCAGTCTCTGGCGACGAATAAAGCTAACTGATAAAAAGTTAACTAACAGTTCTCTAAAAGTGTACAGTAGTAATTCACCTCGGCATTTAGAATTTAATAGGTGCAGTTCGAAATTACTTACAAATTCAGACATGAGGAGTTTTTTTCAAAGTTTGAAAACATCTTTAATGTCTTTAAGTGTTGTCAGTTGTTCAGGAAAAGCTTTTTTAGGTGACAACATTTCTTTGCACGTTTCTACTCATTGCTTAAATATAAGAACAATTAACATTCCTTGGAGCTGTATTACTAGTGATGGGTTTTCAGCACTTGTAGAGTCTCTGAATTTTATAGAAAATATTGATATAAGTGGAAATTCCTTAATCGATGATTTGTCTTTTTTGAAGTTTGTGGAAAAACATTGCACTAATCTGTTAAGCATCCAAATGGAAGGTTGTTTTAATATATCCCCTTATCTTATTTTAAAAATGGTTGACAATAGTCCTAAACTTAAAGTTTTAAACATTGCTCTATGTAATAGAATTGATAACCAGACTTGCAACAAAATTTGTTCTGCCTTACCTAACATACGTTGTCTTGACTTACACGGAATTAAGTCCTTTGATGACACATCTTTAAAACTTCTGAGTGAAACTTCTAAACTATTACACACGCTGATCATTGGTAACTGTGGTGAGATAACAGACAAAGGCGCTATGTTCTTAAGCAGATTTAGTTTTAAACACTTAGATATCAGTAATTGCTTCAAAATAACTAATCAGTCATTGCTTTCGCACAACTTCTCACAGCTTGAAGTTATCGACCTGAGTAGTCTTGCAGTTTCGGACACTTTCATTAAGCATTTATCTTATTCTGCTCCAAGACTTCATACAATAAAAGTCAGCTACTGCTGCCACATAACAAATGATGCACTTGTAAAGTTTGTTTCATCTGCTAAAAGCTTAAAAAACGTATGGGCTTATGGTTGCAAGCAAATTAACTTTTCATTGTTAAAGGAGGTAGATCCTACTTTGACTTTGAAATTGTGATTTTTTTTAAAGATACAATGATATTGTTTCCTGCTTAATCTGCGAAAAGAAAAGTTTGGATGCGTTAAATATTTTTAAAAATATTGATAACTTTAAACCCGCCTTAGTTTTAAAGTAGATAAATTTATTTTTATACAATCAGTTTGTAAATCACTCTGTAGGGTATTAATCGCATAGTACAGTTTAGTAACAAAAAATAATTAGCATATAAGAATTTAAAAAAAAATAATTAAAATTAAACTTCTTAAAATTTTTTAACTAATTTCACCTGTTTAAATAAAAACTAAAAGAAAACTATAATTTTTATAAACCTTTTTTATTCAAGCTTTACAATAAGCTATGTTTTTGCTACATTAATCTTATTTCTTTTCAAATCATATAAATCGTATTATTCAAGTGATAAATTGTTTTTTCAAATGTTTAAATGCATTTATATTACTTTTATAATTTAAATATTCTTAACTTTACTAAAAAATCTATAACTTATAAAAATTTTATTTTTTCATATGTTCACACGTTAACTGTTAATTTTCTCAAAATTTGAATGGTATTTTGATCCGTTGTTTGAATTTTTTAAGTATTTAATTTTTACAATTAAAAAAAAAAGGCTAACTCAAGTCAAAATTGCAGAACAACTTTCTTCCTTTTACTTTAATGCTAACAATTAACAAGTTTATCTATACTTAAATGCTATAAAACAAAAAGTCAAAATACTTTAATTCAAATGCGATTTTGTTGATAAAACAAAAAATTATTATCGAACATTTTCCTGTTTAACCATTTTTTGAAATATTTTCTATCATATAAATAATAAAGTTTTATAATGTACTGCATTTAAAAACAAATGCGTGTATGCAACAAAATAGTAAAAAAAAAGTTCTAAATTGCTATTGTAATTTTTTTTTTTGTCTTACAACTAATTTCATATTTTTAATTTTTAGTTTAGTAACAAAATCACATTTATAATAAGAGTACTTTTTATTTTTACGCATAAAACGTTTTTTTCTTCACTCTTTGACTATTTTCGTGACTAACTAAGTAATAAACAAAAACCTCAAAGGTAATTTACAAAAATAGAGCCTAAAATTAAGTTCTGTTGCAACTAAAATAAGCGACAACGTTGCTGTACTGTTCTAGCTGTTAATTGTTATAATCGAAGATATTTTTTTTATTTTTAAGAGAGGGTAATTAATTAGAATTATTAGTTTTACTAAAGCACAACAAAGAAGTTTTTATTACTTTATCAAAATAGTCAAATTTCTATGAAAGATGGCTTTACTTAGCTTCTAATTTCATATAAAAGTTGCTATCCTTTTAAATACACCAAAGCAGGCATTAAATCAAACCAATGCAAATAGTTCCAGATAATTTTCTCAAGTGATGCATTTTTAAATATTTAGACTCGGAGTTAAAAATTACAACAAAAAAAAAACTAATAATATAACGTAAACCTAACACTGAATCTATACTAAAATAACTATGAAAATCTTAAATTTTTATACCTCCTAGTCTTAAAAATTCAAGGTATTAGTTTGTGCAGAAGTTAGCTGTTCCAACTAGCCCATTGGTAATTCAAACCATATTTACAAAAATAAAGCTTAAATATTCAGCTTTTGTTTAAATAAAATCTTCCGAAAACATAGAAAAAGTAAAAGCTAAACATCATATCAGGGTTGCAACACACTCAGGGAATTTTAAAGTTCTAAAAAATCTCAGGAAATTTTGATTTTAGGGAAACTCAGGGCAATTTTGGTTTTTTCTACAAATTTCAGGGAAAATTTTAAGATTTTTTAAAAAATCTCAGTGAAAATTTTTCTAGATCTAGAATGAGATTTAGTTAATCCAGTTTCAATATTTTGTTTAGAAAACTTAATTTCATTTATTTCTAATTACTTAATTAGAAATGTTTTAGTCTTGCGGCTAGTTCTTCAATATTCTTAGAATTAACATTGTAGTTTTTTAATAATTTTTAAGGATTTGAAAAAAACTCAGGGAAGTTTAAGGTTACTCAGGGAAGTTTCTGGTCACTCAGGGAAGATTTTTTGACTCAAAGAGTGGCAACCCTGTCATATGCAATTAGCACATAGGTTTTCAGCGCATATTTTTTGTAGCATTCAAAAACTGTTTATTCTAGGTGTACAAAATTATATTATTTGAAAAAATTAAACCTGTTATTACAGTAGCAGAAATTTTAACAGCAATAAAAAAATACCTTTAAATATTTCTCGTTTATAGTCTTATCTAATTATATGAGAGTTAGATAATATTTATAAGATTTTGTAAATAAAAACTCGATCCCTGACAAAATGTTAGTAATTGGTAGCAAAAACAGTAATGGCACGCTGAGTGCGGCTCACTAAGTAAACTACTACATGTGCACACTAAAACATAAAAATTTAGCCCACAGTTAATAAGGCTTTATGAATACTTAAAAGTTTTAAAATTACAGCTAGTTAAAAACTGATAAATTAATTAAGTAGTAAATGTTGTTATCGTTTTATAATTTTTGCCCTGCTAAATATTTTTTTGTTTTTTAGTAAGTTTTTCGCTAATGAAAAAAGCGATAAAACCTTTTAATTTTAAAACTTTAGTACAATGTCTTATAGTTTTAATATTTTCTACGCTTTAATTTAATTTGTGATCTGCCGGATCCGGCTTGATCCGCCCTTTCTTCTTAAGATCTAGATTCTTATTTTAAAAAAGTTTCGGATCTTAATTGAAAAACAGATCTAGAACTGGTTACGGCCAGACTCAAGCTAAAACCGAATTTGATCCGGATCCAATTAAATTAATGTTTATATAATTATTTTCATACGTTTAAATTAACAATAATTTGTTACCAGCTAACTTTAATGATTATTTTTAAAATTTAAAAATTATCCATAGTTGTCATACGAAATATCCATAAACAATTTCTTTCCTACCTAAATTCAGCAACAAGAGTGGTCACAAATCGCTAGCCTACCAAGGTAGTAAATTATGGACTGAGCTACCATTATATTTTAAAAATTCAAGTGAGTTTGGAAAGATCCAGGATGAACTTAGAATTTATTTATTAAATTGTGATTATCAAGGTCATAAGTGATCGTTGCTACTTGTTAAATTACTTTTGTTAAAGGAGTTGATAATTATTGTCATTAATACCTAAAACTTTTGTTCAAAAGTTGGTTTGTTTGAATACAATAACAGTAGTTCAGTCTAAATTGCAGCATTTTCCATCTTGCTATTTTATAGATTGTTTATTAAGTTAACTATTTCGAATTAACTTCAAAATATTTACAAACCTCTTTTTTTTTAGCATACCCATGTATGCACCCCATAGATATCAGTTCTTCTGAACCTTTTTTTAGTGGCGGAACCTTTTTCCAGAGTTCAACTTTTCCGCGGAACCCCTAATTTTAATTTTACATAAAATGTTTAATTTTTTAATGAAATTTTTAAAATTTCTAAAGGCTTCGCGGAACTCCTGAGAGGCGTCGCGGAACCCTAGCCAGAATAGAATAGTTCAGAAGCACTGCCATAGATAATCTTTTTAAGAGAGAGTTAAGTATAAAAATGTTAAGCTGAGATTACTGTTTCAAGTAAACTTATAATAAATTAATCAAAACTTCTGAGGAAAACCTAAAAAAAGTTACTATGTTTGCAAATATTATTTGCTTCTTTATAGTAACATTTTGGTGTTAGAAAAAATTCAATTTTTTTTTTAAGTAGAAGGAAATTTTAGTTGTTATTATTATTCATTGTTTTTTTTTCTCATTAAGTGCATAGTGTATATATGTTACAGTACTTATTTTTATATCATTATTTATAAAAGTTTAGTTTATAGTTAAATTCACTTCTTTAAAAATTAATATTAAGTATATAGTATTGCTTTTAGCTATTCAAACATAAATTTCTTTAAGTGTTTCAATCAAATTATATAAAAAAAGAAGAAAAGTTGAACGTTTATCATAATTTACTGATAAAATTAAGCATAACAATACTTCAAATTATTAAAATTCTACCCTCGTTAAAAAAGTTATGACCTACATTCCAAGCACTTTGTTGTCTGCTATCAGTGTTGTTTATTTAGTTTTATAATTAAAGTTAAACTTAATTCTTTAAGTCCATAAATGTGCTTTACTTTTCTTTTTTTTCGAAGTTTTAGACTTAGACTATGTTTTCATTTTTACCTTATTAGACAAGTATTTGACTACATCATAAATAAAACTTTCTTAAGTTAAAATTACTTACTTAATTTTCGTTTGATATTTTTTTCTGTTCTTTTATTTTACTGATTGTTTTATTTAAAAAAATTAAAAATTTCAAACTAAAAAAAAATATTTTTTAGCTCGTAAGAAATTGTAAAAGCATGTGGTGTACCGTGTACGACTCGGTAACCGAAAGGTTTTTTCGTACACCAAGTCCTTAGACCAAAAAATTTGAGCGCTTTTATATCGTTTAATAAACAACAGTTAAAGGTAATTTGAAAATTAAGTAATACATTTATATCTTACTCAAAGTAGTATTTTCGTCTATAAATAAAAACTGCATGTAGTTTAACTATTTTATTTATAACTGAAGAAACTAAAACGACTAGTTAGTTCATACAATACACAAAAAGCGAACTTTAAAGTCTTTGCAGTATTTCGAAAGTTGTTTTTTCTGCTTACTGTTTTGGCAAATCAAACCTTTTGTAGGGCTCATTTCTACATAGTTTCCTGATACTGAAATCGGGCTGCAATGTTTATTATCTTAGGTATTAATTGATACGATACTCTATACTACAAAATAAAACTTAGTTAGTATAGAATAACAAAGTTAATATAATAAATTGTCATCCAAAAATTCATATTAAAGTTACCTTCCGTTAGTGAGTTGACCTTCTACTGCAATTGGGTTGTCACATATCTGTCCAGGATACTGTGCTTTCAGACTACTGAGAGTTTACCAGTCACCTAAACCGCCCGGGTTATCTCTATCGAAAAACTTTGTCCAATAGACTTTGCACTTTTGTTCTAAAATTTAGATTTTTCAATGAAGGTTTAGTAATATTTGCTTAAGTTTTTCTACTTTACTGTTAAAAATAATATTTGCTTTGTTTTTAAACTTAGTATTTAAATTTCTAAAAACATTAATTAACAAATTACCACATCCCCATGTAACTGTTAGGTACTTGCGTGTTCCAACACATGGATCTCCACCTAAAGCAAAGTTAGAAGCAACTAAAACACAGCTGCTTTTACCATCGCAGTTTTTTTTGACTATAGTCGGAGCTGTTTTTGAAACACAACCACCGACAGGAAACTTGTTGTAATTGGATGGACATCTAAAATTAAGTCACTCAAGTAACAACTTTAAGTTTGTATTAACTGTTTTTA
Organism: Thalia democratica; assembly: GCF_965202585.1. Taxonomy (NCBI): domain Eukaryota; kingdom Metazoa; phylum Chordata; class Thaliacea; order Salpida; family Salpidae; genus Thalia; species Thalia democratica. The sequence continues at coordinate 18,159,408 of NC_139173.1, read as the reverse complement.
TTTCTCCACTTACGTGTTATGGTTGTTTCTTCCATAGAAAACACTGAATATTTTTATCTTCTCATTTGCCTTGCAACCAATTTTTAAAGCTTTTCCTTCGCAAACAAGACTACTTTGAGAAAAGGGAGGATAAATTGGAAGAAGAGGAAACTTTGAATCTGTTAATTTGTTTATAAACAATTTTTTTCTTTTATTAAACAAAGTTTTAAAAATATACTTATTTTTACTGATCAACATTAATTTTATTTAATGCATATTTCTAAATGAAAACTCGTACTTGCTTCGATTTTGCGTAGACAACTTCTAAACAAATTACTTATTTTACCATTTGTTTTTATTTATACATTTAAATAAGATTTTACATTGTTTTAAAAACACTTAATTTGGTTAGAAGTAGCAAACAACTTATTAAGTACCATTTGTTTCTTTACTCTTTGATGATAAAATTAGTTTTTGTGAAAAACAGAAGTTTGCAAAAAATATAGACAATACTATTAGCAGAAATATCTTCATTTTTGATGTTAAAAAGAATCAGTATAAGATAGAATGCTTTTATGTTGCATATAAAACTTTGCCATTTATATGATTTTTGGAAAAAAAAATCCGACCTACTTGTTGCCCCTGGCAGTTTTGACCACAATAAAATTTACTCTTTCATTTAGCTTTTATTTTCTTTGTAGTATCAACTTGGGTATTTCCTACTTTTCAAATATAAGTATTTAAGAGCAAGTTATATATTTTAAGTATAAAAAATACTTGTTTCAGAACAAAAAAACTATGTTATAAAAATTATTTAACCTAGAAACTTTTTGTTGTTAAAATTTTTTGTACTTTGACAAAAATACAGCTTTAAGCACACTTAAATTCTAACACTTTATATTAAATATCTAAAAACGTTTTTAAGTTAATATCAAAGTTTACTTCAATTTTTGAATGATTTTCATTATCAGCTGTTTTAATATTAAAGTTTAAAAGTAAATTTTATAAGATTATATTTTAAAGTGAGCATTTGAAATTTATTAAAAATTATTTCGACACTGTTTACATCTTAGTGTAATTGCTATCTAAATTTTAACAAAATATTTTAAACTAATTTTTAACAAAATTTCTTTTAAAAACTAGTCAATATGCATCATTTCTCAGAAAACGAAAACTATTTGCATAATATTGAAGTTTTAGGCCTAAAGGTTCATAATAATATTTCTATGTTAAATTAGTAGGTATAAAGAATTTTTACTTAAATTTAAAGTTTAAAAAAAAGGGTTTATTGAACACAACAAAAATTGATGGCTAGAGGACTTATTGTAAAGAAAGAAGTTTTAGCCATCGATATGCTTACCATACCAGTAATTACTTCACTATTTTAAGTTACATAACTTTTAATTAAAAAACAAAACATGAAACTTAACTCAAAATAGTTTTACAGAAAAAAAATCTAGTTGTTAGAAAAAGTTTTTTAGGCTAAAAGCAATCAACTTAAGCATACTTACTTATTATAGTTTTTTTTTAATAATTAAAATTGTAAAAGTTTATATATGTGTGCTTCCAAAACTGAATATATTTTTAAACTATTTGAAGCTGTTAAATGTTTTATATTTTGGATATATATCTACACTACAACTACAAATGTAAGTATAATTACAAATATAACTGTATATAAACCATGTATTCTGACATAAAAGAAAAATAGATTTAAGTTTTACACTATATAAAAATTTTCATAAAAAAATAAATTATAAAATTTAGCTAAGGTATTATGAGCTTTGATTTTTAACACTAATTTAAGTTGATGTTTTAGCAGTTTATCTATTCTAAAAACAATTAAACAAAACACTTGGTGAATTTACTTCGCACAAAGTAGTTAATTAAATTTACTGTTAATAAAAGACAAAAACGTTATCATTTTAAATTAAAGGGCTTGAAGAAAAAAATAATTGTTATGTTTTTTTTTAACTAACTTTAGTTATGTTTATTTTACTTTTTAGAAAAAAAAATTAAAAACAGGAATAGTTAAGCACATATTTAAATATATAGTTTATAATTTTTTTAGTTGGTTTTTTAAATATAATACTTGTAAAATTTTAAAATTTAATTTTTATCCAAAGTAAAGTTTAAATAATTAATACGCAGTAAAACAACATATTGTAAAATTAATTTTTTTAATGAATTAGAAATATAAGTATATTAAAGTTATTGATAAAATAACTAAAGTAAGTCTGTCTTAGGGTAATACTGCAAGGTACAAACTAAACATTATTAAGTTTATTAATGACGTTTTTATTAAAAAACACCTATATTAAAAATTAATTTTCAATAATTTAGAAGAGATGATTAAATATGAGTACCGTAAATAAACTAAAGTGTTAAACTTTTAAATTTAGCTAAAAAAACTAATAGCTTAAAAGATCATCGTAAAAAAATTATAAATTCTTTTAGTAAAAAAAGTTACCCGAAAATAAATATATTTGCACACTTTTTATGTTTTAAAAATAAAACTCTATTTTAAGTATATAAAAGTTTAGTTAAGTTATAGCAGAAGAGATTTTTAAAGTTTAATTAAAAAAAATTAGTATTAAATGTAAGTAATCAAGCTCGTTTTAATGATATTTTACAGTAAAAGTATAAAAACAATAGACCAAAAAAAAAAAAACACAATTTAATTTATTTATATGAACATTTTAAATTAAAACAATTTACTTAGAAAAGAAAATACAGCAATTTACAAACATTGACGAAATGACTTTTTATAAATTAAGAATTATCTACATTTCGTTAATCGTAAAAAAATTATTTTAAAAACATTATAAGTTAATAAGCCGAGTGACTTTTTCATCAATAATCAAACACTTAAAAAGTAAACTACGGTATGATTTATATTTAATAATCGTGTGTAAAACACATTTATAGTTCGTTTAAATTTGTTTCATTTACAAACAGAATGTATTTATTACAAAAAAATCTGCAATGTTAAATTTTCATCTATACGGAGAAATTTTCAGGAAGTACCCGAACTGATACTAAAAAGAAAATTAAAGCTAATTAAAGTAGTAAAATTTTATTGTGGTCGAAACTGCCAGGGGCAACAGTTAAGTAGGTCGAACTCTTTTTTTTTGTTGCTTCTAAAACGTATATAAACGACATATTTTTCTATGCTACATAAAAGTATTCTATCTTACATAGATTCATTTAGTCATAAAAAATGAAGATAATTTTGATCACAATACTGTCTATAGTTTTTGCAAACTTATGCGTTTCGCAAAAACTAATTTCACCATTAGAGAGTAAGAAATTTTTTAGACGTTTTTGATTACATGAGTGAAACTACTAGTACGATATAGATTGTATGCTATTGAATTCTAACCTAATTACGTGTTTTTAAAGTATTTGTATCTTTTATTTGTATCTACATACTTTTGTATCTTCATTATCAAATATCTTACAACATTTTTTTGTTTATAAAAAAAACTTTAGTAGTTAATAATTTTTTGTACAGTTAAAAATATTTGATGAAAATCAAAGCAGATTTGTAAATTTTTGTATAAAAGTATGTACCTACATAAATACTTAAAATAGCATACTGTAAATTTTGTGTTTTGTTATCTATATAAAAGCTACAATTTTTCAACAAAAAATTTAACAGTTTCTAAATTTCCTCTTCCAATTTTGCCTCCCTTTTCTCAAAGTAGTCTTGTTTGCGAAGGAAAAGCTTTAAAAATTGGTTGCAAGGCAAATGAGAAGATAAAAATATTCAGTGTTTTCTATGGAAGAAACAACCATAACACGTAAGTGAATTAAAATAAACATAAATTTTTAATTTTTACTTGAGTGCCTAACTTTCAGGTGTCCATCTAAAAACAACAAGTTTCCTGCCGGTGGTTGTGTTTCAAAAACAGCTCCGACTATTGTCAAAAAAAACTGCGATGGTAAAAACAGCTGTGTTTTAGTTGCTTCTAACTTTGCTTTAGGTGGAGATCCATGTGTTGGAACTTACAAATACCTAACAGTTACATGGGGATGTGGTAAATTGAAAATTAATACTTTTAGAAATAAAATACTAAGTTTAAAAACAAAGCAAATATTATTTTTAATATTAAAGTAGAAAAACTTATAAAATAGAAAAATACTATAAAACCTTTATGGAAAAATCTAAACTTTAGAACAAAAGTGCAAAGTCTATTGGACAAAGTTTTTCGATAGAGATAACCCGAGCGGTACAGGTGACTGGGAAACTCTCAGTAGTCTGAAAGCACAGTATCCTGGACAGATATGTGACAACCCAATCGCAGTAGAAGGTTAACTCACTAACGGAAGGTAATAAATAACAGATAAAAAAATGTTTTAACATCAGTTTAATATATACATTTTAATCGTTTTATATTAACTATACTTTTATGTTTATTCTAATAAAAATTTGCAGCCCGATTTCAGTATCAGGAAACTATGTGGAAATGAGCCCCACAAAAGGTTTAGTTTGCCAAAACATTAAGCAGAAAAAACAACTTTCAAAATACTGCAAGGACTTTAAAGTTCGCTTTTTGTGTATTGCATGAACTAATTACTAATTAACATTAAAAAAATGTTTTGTTTTTGTCAATATTAAATAAAATAATTTTGTTATATGTTGTTGTTAATTTATTAGTTTTTAGAACTTTTAAAATAATTGATCTTTAAAAGTATAGTCTAAAGACCTGGTTTATAGAAAGGTATGATCCTAAACTTTATGTACATAACAACGTGCCCAACATGAATTGTTATAAAAAACATAAGGCATTTAAATAAACTCTGCCATACATACTTTAAATTTGACTTGTTTTGTATTAGATTAAGTTATTCTGCGCACTTAAACTTATGTAAGATATACAAATATTCATAAGGATCTTTAAAATCGTATAGAAGTATAAAAATTAAATAAATAACTTATAATTAAACATTAAAGGAGTTTTTAAAAGTAAAATTTTACTGTATCAAAAGTTATATTTAATAATAAATTAAAAACTAACCTTTAATCAAAATTTTTGTTAAATTTCATACAAATTGACTCTACATCAACCTTTCTATTATACTTTATTTAAATATATTCTGATAAAAATTAAATCTTTGTTTTTGAAAGTTATATGTCTCAAAAAAAAGTTAAATACAAAATCTAATTAAATAGTTTATATACAACTACCTCAATTTAAGAAGGTTTATTTAAGGCTTTCAAACTATTTTTAAAGTTATTTTTTCAAGGTTTTTAAGAGTTGTAAGAATAACTCCACTGTACTGTAGTTTTTGAAATAGTCATAAAACTTGTATACTAAGAAGTTAAATATTTTGTAAAATCCTATTTTAATTTGAATTCTTTTTTATTTGTTGTTTACATCAAACTTGTATGAGTAAAAACAAATGTTTAATAAAGCAATTTAAAAAGTAGGTTGTTACGTTATAGATTATTAAATTTTTTAGTTATTGATCCATAGAAATTGTTATTTTGCTATAACTATAAGGTGCGTTGTTAAGTTAAGTTTTTTGTAATAAATTAAAGCCAAACATTTACTTTTTTAAAATAAAACAAAGAAAAATAAACTATTAAGTATACTTTTTAATAAACAGGTTTAAACTAGTTTGGACTATTAGACAATAATAGTTAAGTCTAAAAACACTTATAATTATATTTTAGTTTAGCGAAGTATGTTTAAAGTTTTGACAATTAGAATAATAATAATGTTCTTTTTTCTAAAAAACTTAGCAAGCACATCGTAAAATTTTAAAATTATATTTACCTAAAATATTTGGTATTAGCAGCATTTTGTTAACCGGTAAATAAGTATGTATCGTTGTTTATTCTCAATCTCTAAAGATTTAAGAAATTCTGAAATTTTAAAATTAAAGTGATAAGGTAAAATATAACTTTATACTAGTGGTTCTTGAATTTTTGAAAAGCGTACATGGTATAGGTCACTGAAGAAAACTTAGTTATATGAAACTTCAGTATAAATACCTTTTTTATAGTTTTTAAGATATAAATTTAGTCTATCTAAAAATTTCAATGTTTGAAGTCTTCTATTCACAACAAAAACTTCTCTAAAAGTTTGCAAATTGTCAGAATCATTGATACATATACAAAACACAACGTTTGTTGTGAAAATTTTCAACAAAAACTGTCCTTTTTAAAAACGTATGTACTATTATATTTGAAGACTTTTACGATCAAACACAGTTTATTTTAAGTTGTTATAAGTATATTCGTTATTTTATTGTTGTTCTTTAATTCCTTTGCATTTATTTAAATTATATTCTTTAAAATTATACACTTTTTCAATAAATTTAACCATGTAAAATTAAAACAACATAATCTCATTAAAGTTTGATTAGAGTTTTTAAAGCAATAGTTTGCTATAAGTTTTTCATTTTTGATTTATTAGATTCAGATCAGTTCTTGTGCAATTAGCTGTACTTTTTACTAACTTTTTAAAATAATTTGTAAAATAAATACTTAAACACAAATAATTAAATCAATCTGTTTTCTAATCAGTTGATTTTAACTTAAAATAAATCACACATACTGATAACTAAATTCATTTAGTGCTTAAGTGATATGTTTAAAGTTTTAAAATTTCTAAAAATATCATTACATATACCAAATTAATTTTGCAACAAGTTTTTAAAGAGTAGCAAAAACTTTAAAAAGATTATATCAACAGCTAGAGTGTTTTTTGATAAGCTTACTCTATTATGATGCTAAGATGACAGCTCTTAGAAAGAGTGGTTAGTACTATTTTGGGAAAAATATTAATTGTCATAAATGGTTCTTTAAACCTTTGTTTATTTATTTCTTTTAGTACATTTTATAAAAAATCTCATTTAATGTTTAAATTTTTTGTTAGCAAACTAACTTTATGCTACATATTTGATAAATTGAAAACTGCTAACGATCCAAACATTAAGACTTAAAATAACATAAACTATAAGTATTTATAGTAGTATAAGTTGCTAGCTTATTAAGAGACTATGTCTAGTGTCAAGCATAATATATAAAGCAACAACAACATCAAAAAAAAAAACCAAGCAGTACTTAAAATCTAAGGAAATACGTTCAAACAAAGATATAAAAACCACTAATCATCATTCAACAATATTAACAAAAGACATACAACAGAACTGGCAAACTACATTTGGATTTTAAAAGATAACAATACAAACTATAAAATTAAATCGGAAATATTAAACAGGACAAAAACAAAATTCAATACTAAATTCGGCTGCAAACTTTGCAACTTAAAAAAAAAGAAATTGATAAATTAGACAAAAACATATCACTAAACAAGAAAAGCGAAAGACAAAATTTATGCATTCATTAGCAAAAATACTTTTTTAGCAAAATTAAACTACCTAAATATTAAATCAAATTAAAATCAAGCCGCGAACACGAATAGTTTCAAACATTTTTCTGATATAGTTTAAAACATTTTTCTAATACAGTTTAAAACGTTTTGCTAATACAACTTAACCAAACTTTTCAAAATGCATAAATTCTTAAACTAACAAGATAAGCGTATATTTTCAAACTTAACTTTCTGTACAATAAACTTCATTATTACTACGTCATACTAATTTTATAATAAATTTCTGTTTAACATTGTAAATAAACTTTAGCTTATTGATGAGTATATGAGGATATATATCTCATATAAGAAACAGTTGTGTTAACCTATTGTATTTTATATAATCAAATTTATATTTAGCTCCTATTCAATTTGTAGAGCACTATCGACCAGAACTTTTTATATAAGCTTTTAATACATACAAATATATATATATATATACCACAATGTTTTTGTGTTAAAACTTTATTCCGACTAACGGCGTTTCGTTTGTCAGGAATAAACGCCGTTAGTCGGAATAAAGTTTTAACAGAAAAACATCTGTTTTATCAGGATCTCCAGGATTTAACGCCTTTTAACGTTACATCTTATATATATATAAATTTTTAAGCTGAGACTACTGTCTTAAATTAGCTTATAATAAATTAAACTAATTTTCTGAGAAAACTTTTTTCTAATCAGTTTGCAAATACTTTTTGCTTCTTATAGTTACATTTATGGGCTTAGAAAAGTATTCAGAAAAAAAAGAAAACTAATAGAATGACATCTTTTTTGTTATTGTTATTCATTTTTATTGTTTTTTTTTTTTCATTAAATGTATAATGTAGAAGTGTTACAGTACTCATATATATATATGTATATATTTTAAAAGTTAAGTTGAGTTTATGGTCAAATTCATTTCTTTAAAAATTGATAAAATCTATACAGTATTTTGGGTATGCAACTCGATGACCGTGAGGTCTTTTTGCGTATCCAGGTCATTGAACCAAAAAATTTTTTGAGCAAATCTTTTTTTCGTTTTTGTTCAATAAACAACTAATTTTAGCTATTCAAATATAAAATTCTTTAACTGTTTCTATCAAAATATAAAAAAAGGAAGAAAAGTTAAACTTTTAGCATTAAATACTGATAAAGTTCAACGTAACAATATTTCAAATGATTAAAATTTTACCTTCTTTCAAAAAGTTGTGGCCTACATTTCAAGTATTTTATGTCTGCTGTTATTATTGTTTATACCGTTTTATAAATTAAGTTAAAATTATTTTTAGGTCTAAAAATTTTATTTTTTGTTCCATTTTTAAGATATAGGCTCATAATGTATTTTAATTTTAATTTTGTTAGACAAGTTTTTGAGTACATTATGAATAAAGCTTATTTAAGTAAGCACATATCTTAGTTAGTTTTCGTTTAATTTTCCTTTATTTCATTTTGATTATTGTTTTATTTCTTCAGGTTTAAAACTTAAAAGTTTAGATTAGCCTGTAAGAAATTTTAAAAGCATGTAGTGTACGACTTATTAATCCAAAGGTTTTTTCGTACACCAAATCCTAATAAAAACCTTTTGAGCGCTTTTTTATCCTCAATAAACACTATATTAAAAGATCAATAGTATAGTTTTTTATAAAAAAATGTGTTTACATACCGCAATAAAACTTAATGTAGAACAAAACGTTCCTAAAAAGACACAATTTACCATCAAGAATATAAAAATTCAAAATAGTTGTTCTTTTACAAGTCGTAATTGATGTTTGTTGTAAAGTAGGTTTACAAATATTTATAAATACTTTCTCGTTGTTTATGAAAAACATATCTATAAAAAAGGCAATAGTTAGCTTCCTCATTAGTTTTTATTTGCATACGTACCAATAAAATCATATTAATTGATTGATTCATAGCAAAATAGCTAAGTTCATTTCATAAAAACTAATAACTCTTATGTAATTTCTTATGACAGTATTTTTTATGGACCTTATTTATTTTTTTAATTCCGAATTAAATTAGTTTTTTTTAATTTTCTACTATAGTGTTTGACAACTTTTATTTTGGTGGTTGGGTGTTGCAGTATTTCCTACAATTCGCTTTGTTTTTGTTGAGTAGTTGAATAAACATTATCATTTTTAAAGAACTATAACAATCAAAGCATATATAATTAAACAATAAGATCTAAATTTTTTATGAAAATGACATAACAAAATTTTGGGAATCTGCTTTAATACAACCGGTTTTTTATTGCTATAAAACTAAAATTGTAAAAAACTTGCTTCAAATGAACCTATTTTCTACAGGTAATTAAGTTAATTAAATAGCATTGAGTATTTTTTAGAGAAAATTCACTTTCTATTTCAAAAAAAAAAAATATTTTATTACTTGTGTAGGCAAATGTAATTGAAAACTACAAGCAACTTAGTAAAAGATTTTTTTTAAAAATTGGCTCTTTTTAGATATAAATTCCTTTTGATAACATAATCAAACTTGAATTTTTAACCTTTTCGACCTGACAGCTAGTTCAACTATTAAATTAAAAAACTTTCAACTAATAAATTATACATTCATATTTAAAAACTTAGTTAAAACGCATAATCAAAACTATTAACATGTATATGTTTTTTTTTCTGAATAAACGACGTTTTTAGTAAGTAATGCTAGCTTATTTTTACTTCCTTTTTCTTTTTTGCTTTCAGGGGATGTACAGGCTATAGAAAATCAGTCAAAATATAGCTCTGGGTTTCAGATAATCAGAGGACGGCACGTGTATTGAACCAAACAGAAACCTTAACTGTGCAATGCAATTTTAGATTTAAGAAAAAAACATGAATTCATCATTTTTAAACAAATGTATGTGCTATTTATTGTATTTTACGTGCAAACTACACATTAGTATTTAAAAAATACTGCTTCAATATAATTTTGCGTATAAAACTTAATAGAAAAAACTGTAAGGTTTTCTAAAACCTTATGTCCTGTAGAAACTTATTTTAAAATGCTAGTAGACGTTGACAGGTAAATGGATTTTACCGACTATAGTAGTTTTCCATACCTGTTACAAGTTACGAACTAGTTTACAAAACTAACTAAAATTTAATTTAATATTTTAATTATTTTAAATTTTCTCGATTTAGTTCTATATCCAGATGGAACTTAGTTTTGTTCATCCGGTATATGACTTTAACTTAAATTTACTTAGTTTATTAAACATATTTAAACTTTTTTTTAATTTTAAAACTCCTTATTAGCAGCAGTCTACAACTTTCTACTTTAAATTAAATTAAATTTTAGTTTAAATAAATAATTAGTTAATTTTGTTTGAAAGTTATATGACTTATAGGAAGTATTTTAGCCATAAATTGAGTAAATTTTTTCCTGCTTAAGTTAAATGCTTTCTTTGTCACAATTTTATTGCTTTTAGTCGTTAACAGCTATTTTAACTCCTAAAAATTTTCATATATAAAAAACGGCGAGCTGATTGACAAAAAATTTAACAAATAAAGATGTCTAACTTAGCTCATTTAGAGTTGACTATAAACAGTGCATTTAAATATTAGTATTTGAAATCGTATACTTAAAGTTCGATTTTTTTGTCTTTATTTAATTACGCTGGCAAGCTACAGTATGCAAAAAAAAGGGTCAATCAAGATTCTAGCGCAGGGTCCCAAAGTGGGCGATAACTAGTAAGGGGGCCATTTAAAAATTTTGGGCTGTCGTAAAATTTTTACTTTTTATATTGCTATTTTACTAATGTTAGCTTGCTCTTAAATATTTGACCCTAAAGTAGGGGTGGGCAACGTACGGCCCGCAGGCCGGATCCGGCCCCCGGAGTCAAAATGAACGGCCCCCAAACCTTTTTTCAATTTAAATGGAATCCGGCCCGCGGACAAAATTTATCCGGCCCGCGAGTGGATGATCCGGCCCGCTAGGCATTTTCAAAATTTATATGAAATCTTACAAGCAAATGTAAATATTACAAAATTTGTACAAAACATTTTTTAAATTAATTTCTTAAAATAAACTGTAAGACTATAACCTGAAAAATATAGACCAACGTTTTTAAAAATGGCTTTTAATTTTTGTAGTAATAAAAACACTCTTTTGTTATAGTACCTTGTTCTGTTTCAAGTCAGTTGAATTAATTCTTTCTCAATTAAGTCTTTTTCTCAAACTATCCAAAAAAATGTTTGCTGAACTAACTTTGATGATCGTACCTATCATAATGATTTTCATAAAAAATGACATGTAAAAAATGGATGTCTTTCCCAGATGTGTAGTGAGTTATTCTTATAAATGTTAAGAAAAGTAGTTTTTAGTAACGTTGACACCTACTTTAAGTAAAACTGCTCAATTTTACATTTTAGTAGAATATTCCAAGTTGAGACTACAGCTTGCACTCTTTTCTTCTACTGATATTTTAATTAGGGGATTTTTGATTAACTAAATGGATAAGTTTAATGGTGACCAACTGAATACAATATTTCAAAATAATTTGTCATTAATTTTAAGCATAATTTGTTTGGGAAATTTATTTGTGTATATTTGTAATAGCAGTTTACAATCTAATAAAATTTTAAATGAATCTTTAAAAGTTTTTTAAATTAAAAGATAGTAGTTTAATATTGTAACGTTTGTTAACTTCTGAATAATATTATTAATGTAGCCTCTAGCCAAGGATTACCAAAATTAGATAATTTCGAATAGTTAAAATTTTTTAATGTTTTAGTTGGAAATCTTATGGTCGAGTAACTTTTAGTAAGTAAGTTATTGTTTTTACAAAACTAACTAGTATTAATTCGGTCCAGAGTTGTAATAAATATAGAACTTTGAGTACTTAATAAAAACTAACTTAGCATTTTAGACTTTAGAACCTTGGTAGTTAATAAATTGATTAAAAATTTTAAAACACCAGATCAATTAGCATCCAGTCGGATCCAAATCTTTTAAAATTAGTCATATTCGGATACGAAACCTTGTCTAAAATTAGGACTAAGCCGGATCCGGATAACACTTTTGAATAAAGATCCGGTTCTAAAAAAGGATCCAACTGAATCCGGTAGATCACTTTCTCGAAATGCTCCGGCCCGCTGAGGACTAAATTTTTTTGGATCCGGCCCGTCAATTATTTACGTTGCCCACCCCTACCCTAAGGTAAAACTTAAACAAAAAAAGATTATTTTGTTTATGTAAAATATAGAGAAAAAATTCAAATACTTATGACTCCTATTTTCAAGTAAATTACATATTTTCATTTATATTTTTTCTTATTTAACAATAACATAGATCATAGACGATCGGAATCCCTCTAACCATTTTATAACCTGACATATATGTTATTTGGGATCATAAATGGTTTGTAAAAATCTATGTTATACATTATTAAATTTCTAGGTAAACTGGCAACCCTGTATACTTTTATTTTTATTGGAAATATCATGAGGTGATAGTTATATCACCTCATGATATTTCCAATTGTTTTTTGAAAAGTCACTAAGTTATACTAAGAAATAAAACTATACAGGGTTGCCAATTTACCTAGAAACCTGGAAAAACCTAGAATTTGACAATTTAGGCAAAAAAAAACCTAAAAAATCTGGAACTTTTAACAATTTCTACATATTAAGTAGTAAAATTTCGATTTGACACAAAAAAGCTATAATATTGATAAAAATATGGATCCCTTCGAGCAGATCTTTTTGAAGTAAACGACTAACAGGAAACCTTCTCAGACTTACAAACTGACCTTGAACTTAAAGTAAATTTTTCCAAAGAATGATATGAAAGCTTTTGGACTCAACAAAAACTAAAGTAAAAGTAACCAATCATTTGAGAGGAATTTAGATTGTTGTTTATAGTTTTTCCTTCTAGCTATGTTGTTGAGAAAGTTTTCAGTTCAGTTATCAACATCTTGAGCAAAAGATCTAATCTAGATATTTGTAAAGGAGGCTTTACTTTACTAATTAAGAATCAGATTAGAAAAACTTGCAAGCAGTCATGAACCTCATCCTTCACATTTTATTAGACTTCAGTAGCAGACATTATTTTACGAAAGTTTTTTTTATTTTTATTTGATCTTTTAAAATACTTCTTATTCAACCTGGTTTGTATTGTATTTAAGTAGTCTTTTTATAATAAATTTTTTATTAAGTTATTTATTCTATCACAGGTTTGCGTAAGGCCTAATAAGTATTAATTACGGTAGACTTCCTCTTGAGTTCGCACTTTTTACCCAATAAAATTGCAAATTTATATTTTCTAAAATCTAAAGTCTATTACTAACTAAGTATTACCAAAACAAAAAATACATAATATTTAATAGCTTATATAAATCTATTTTTTTAAAGAATGTTTGTTTTATGTTTTAGTTGATTTCATGTTTATGCATAACGTTATTGCATAAAAAATATTTAAATTTATCATTTTGTAAAAAAAATGGTAATAATTTTTGAGTTTGCACTTTTTGATTTTGTTCAAAGTGAAAACTTAAGCGGATGTCTACTGTATTCATTAAATGGTTTATGTTTTAAATCTGTTAATAGTTTTATTTTGACCTGGTTAATTTTGTAGTTAATATGTGTCGTTTTACATTACACGAAAAGTTTTTATAGCGTAGTGATTAAAGTATTTGTTTTAAAGAAATTTATTTGACATATTTTTGTTATTACTTGTTTAATCTGTATAAATAAAAAAATCTTGATAACCATTAAAGTTTTTATTTCAAATATTTTTTTTGTTTTAAAAGAGTATAGATTTGAGGTCTCTATTTGAAATGACTTCAAATTTTTCATTTAAAAGATTCCTAAAATCAATTTCATTTTCTTACTTTATTTATTATTGTTAAAAAATTTGTATACTAAGGAATTTTAAACTATTAATACAACTGTTTTTTATTTTATCTTTTTTTAATATATTAGCAATTGAATGTGTTGTTTATTTTATTAGTTCAGCACTAGCTTTTAGTTTTTCACTACTTTTTTCTGGTAAATTATTAGAGGCTAATAACTAAAAAAAAATTAATTTAAACAGTATTAAATAAGCCATCAAAAAGACTGCTACAGTTACATAACAAAATTTTAACCTAATTAAAAGAATTTTTTAATCGATTACTTTTTGTTCACAGAATTAACTGTAAAACTATTGATTTTTTTTTGAACTTCAATTAAGAAAAAAGAAAGTGTTAAAATTTAGGTTCAGTTATTCCAAGTCAAACACTATTAAATGGTATTCTACTACAAAACATATAGTTTAAAACAAGTTTTTTAACTTTACAACTAAATTGCTTATAATATATCTTAGCATTGAAATTAATAACTTTACTGCATTAACTGAAGCTGTTGATGAAACCACTTTTAATGTTGATGTGAGATAATCAACCAGTCGGTCAGACTTCCTCAAACTACATCAGAAATTATGTTTTAATTTTTATTTTATTATGTATAAAATAAACTGTTCATTCTTTTATAGTTTTTTAATCTCTGGTATAGTAATTTTAGTTTATGCCTATTTATAAAATAATTTAAGTATTTTGTGCGGCTTAAATAAGTTACTTAGTATTAACTTCTAAATGTCCGAAGTTCGTTATATGAGAGATTATTATAATGTCAGGTTTAAGCTAAGATTTCAGATGGGTAACGTACGGTTAAAAATCCAGTCAAATTTCGACCCGCTAAGTAACTTGAAAACTACTTGTGCAAAATAAACAAAACTTAGTTTTTTGATACTTAATATTTTGAAATACACTTTCAATTTGGTTTTCAGTTCACAACGGTTTTCCTAGATCACAATAATACTAAATCTTTTTATTACAATTTTGCTCCAGTTTTTTTAACTTTCATATATGTAGTTTTTTTAAATTATGCAGCCCGCAATTGCATTTTTTTAAAGATTTGAAACTAGAAAAGATTTTTTAGTAAATATGAATTGCTGACTACAAAAGTTTTCCACCACTACCCTAAAAGTTTCATTAGTTTCAAAACAATTTATATCTAAACAGGATTGATTACAGATTACACATAGCTTTTTAATAATTAAGTGTTTTAATACACTTTACTGGGCTTATAAGAAAACAAATGTAACTTATTTTCTCAAGCCCTGTAAACTACCCTAAAACACAGCTCGAAAGTGCGTGGATAAGAAGTACCAGACTAAATTACATTTCGAACACAATTTTTTCGGCTCAAAAGTTTGTACTCAAGAGAAAAACTACCTTGTAAAATCGTGGGGGGCGATTATTTTTCAAATTTCTGAAAAGGGGGCGTTTTAGAAAATGAGTTTAGGAAACCCTGCTCTAGCGGGTAGTGAGTTTTTTGGCAACTAAACATTTAAACAAAGTGTTGTATGTAGTTGGATTAAATAGGACTAGACTTATTGTTTAAAAAACTATGTTTATTCTTTCGCATTAACTTTCTTTAAGTTATAAAAGTTTAAGTCTAACTAGATTCGATTTTTTTGTGTAAAAAGTAACTTTTTTTAAGTTTTAGTTTAAGTTAAAGTTATTTTATACTTTATGTAGAATTAACGTATAAAAATTTCATAAAAATACCTGAACTACTTATACGTAAACATTTAATGTTTTATTTTAAATATCATATTATTATGTTTATAAAAAAGTAATATAAGTTGTTTAAAACTCAAAGTTTAAGAGTTTTACTATTTTTTTAGAAATTGATATTTTCAATAAAAATTAATGGACTTAAAATATTGCTTACGAAAATCGATAAAACAGTTGTGGCTCTGGGTCTAAGAATATAAATTTATGGATTTTTTTAGTTTCTTGGTTGTAAGTCCTGGAAAAGACGTTAACTTGTATCCAAGTAGTCTACAAGTTGATAACCGAAACAAAACGCTTTTTTGTTTACCAAGTCCTTAGACAAATTTTGGTGAGCGCTTTTTTTTTGTCGTTTAATAAACAACAACATATATGGTGTGTGATCTGACTAAAAAAAAATCAGGCTTTTTGAGTTATTCAAGAATTAAAAACCCTAAAACTGCCCTGAAAGTACTACTGAATTTTTGGAAAGACATCAAAAAATGTAAATAAAAACTTTTTTTTAGAAACTGTTTACCATATTCACGAAATTCGGTAACAAAAAGGCACAAATGTAGTTATTGTAGCTCGTTTTATGGAGTTAAATCAGGTATCATTATTGAGATAAAATTATGCCATAATTTTGGACAATTTTCGAAAAAATAGTTTGAAAATAATGGCCGCTTTTAAACTAAGTTTACCTCTTCATGAATTGGAGCAAAAAATGTTCTTATTTGTAAAATGTTCTTATTTGTAATTTGCAAGTCCACAGACCACAATACTACCAAAAAAAGTTACATAAGTAGTAATTATATTAAACTTAAAATTTTAAACTGAAGCTGGCGCCTTGCGCTCATCGAAGCATAAATAAGTACATCTATTAAAGCTAAACTATTAGTAATTTTATTTTATAATTATACAACAGTATTTTATACTAACTTTCTTGGTTTTTTTGACTATAAAAACACAAGAAAAGCTTAAACTTAAAATAAATGTTTATTTTATAATTGAAATTGCTTGTAACTAAACTATTTTGTTTTGATTAAATTGTCTTTGTTTAAATGTAAAGTTATGGTTTGGTTATTGAGCTGAGTAAAAATGTTACATATCTAGGTATTAGATGACAAAGTGAATGGGAAAAGCTTTAATTTCAAGCTTTAAATAAGTTGAATTTAATTTCAAAGTTGAGGCATTGTTTGGATATGAGTAATTTTAAAATGGTGTATTGCAGTTTGTTTTATCTGCATATTCAATGTTGTATATCTGCCTGGGGTGGTGCTGCTAGGTACCAATTGTTAGTATGCAAAAGAGAATTGTGAGAAACGTTTGTTGCTGATTAGAATAAATTCCTTGTTTTCTGATTTTTTGAAAATTAGTTGGTTGTTTAATTTGCAAGCATCTAAGTGGATGCTACTTGTATCATTCCTGTTGACAACATAAACGAAACTTGATCAACTTTAGTACTTCCTTCATGACTTATACTTCATTGTTTTTGTAAAAACTTTTTTTTATAATGATTTACAAAGATCAAAGATTAACGAACTAACTTCTTTTATCTTTTAAGTCGTTTTGATTTTTTCAGAGAGACGTTTTAAAAATTAAACTAAAATTTGTCAAAAACGGTTATTCTGATAGCCAGAATTAAGCAATCTTGGATTAGCGCTTTTTATTATTAGCAATTATTTGCTTCAGAGGAAGTTTAATTTTACTTTATTAGGGTTATTATTTTATTTAGTTTTAAATTTTAGCTTAAGATGTTTATTTGGAATGTAAATAAAGTATAACTATCACAAATTATAAATATTATTCTACGATTGTTGATCAGTATTTATCGTCAATAGTAATCAGAAGGTCGCAGGTTCGAAACCGATTAAAATCTTTTTTTTTTTTTTTTTTGATTGAATATTAACTAAATTTAACTTTATGCAACTATTTATGTTGAGAATAAAAATAATTGCTAATAATAAAAAGCGCTAATCCAAGATTGCTTAATTCTGGCTATCAGAATAACCCGTTTTTGACAAATTTTAGTTTAATTTTTAAAACGTCTCTCTGAAAAAATCAAAACAACTTAAAAGATAAAAGAAGTTAGTTCGTTAATCTTTGATCATTGTAGATCATTATAAAAAAAAAATTTTACAAAAACAATGAAGTATAAGTCATGAAGGAAGCACTAAAGTTGATCAAGTTTCGTTTATGTTGTCAACAGGAATGATACACATGTGGATGCTGAATACTTTGAGAACTACACTTTTTATATATAAACTAATATATTTTACTTTTTTTTGAGCTGTTTAACAGTCAGTTACTTTTTTTTGTTTACTTATAAGTAATTTATGTCCATTGTGTTCACCATAGGGTTTAGATTTTACAACATTTCACTCAAAGAGAAATATATAAGTTAAAAGTGTTTGATTTGGAGGTGGTATATATTAGATTAGAAACTTACTTTTACACACTTTAAAATAAATTTATTTTGTATACAATTGCTTTACATTTGCCTAATAGCATGTCACTGACAATAAAATGTTGTCAGGTCTTTGTTTCTGTAAAGAATAACAGACATAAAAAATAAAGCCTAATATAGATTCAAAATGTAATAAGTGTATCTATTAAGTAGGACATCAATAGTTATACTAAGTATATGAAGTATAAAGTTTGTGCTTTTAATTTTTTTCTATTATTTTACAGGTCTTTTTTTTTGCTACTTATAAATAAAATATATCTATGAATGGTGAGAATACCCCTTTTCATTATGGTCCTGAAACTGTAAACAAGGAGTTGGGTAACCAATTATTACACAGAGAACCAATATCTTACACTCACCAAGTATCAACTGAAAACAAGTTAATTGATAACTATGATGGACTCTACGAAAATTTTTGTATTGAAAGTGAAAATAGAACCTTTAGTTTAAGTCAAAATTTACAGGAACCTAGCAAAGAAATCAGCATTTGTAAGTCAACAAAAAATTCCTGGGGAGATGAAACATACTCTGAACTTATAACCAAAGCAATTAAATCTTCATCTGGTAAAAAACTAGTTTTGTCAGAAATTTATGAATGGATATTTACAAATTACCCAAGTATTGCAAGTGAATCTCGAAACTGGAAAGTTAGTTTCTCCTTTTGTTTTAATTGAAAGATAAAGAAGTTTTAGAAAATAAAAATGTTTGTAATAACCAGAAATAGGTATAAGGATTTTGGTTTTATAAAAAGCCTTACTTAGAAGTATACATTTAAAGTTTTTGCAAAGTCATAAATTTTAAAATTATAATAATTTTTTTGTAATATACTTTAATAATAGTATATTAGTTATGATAAAACTATCTTTATTTCTAACACAAAATTTCAAAGTTGTAATCATTCTGAACTAAAAAAATCTTTTCATAATATCTATATGTAAAGCATAACTTCTAGTGTTGATATAAATATATAATTTAAATGAGTTATTGAAGTTCTTAAATAAAAAAAACTATGATTGTTTACATTTTTGTTGAATACTTATATATTTTAAAAGAAAAGTTAAATGTTTTAAACCAATTAAAGCTTAAGTTAATTACTATGAAATTTGATTTATTTCATTTTAAATCAAAAAGTCACTGTCATTCTTGTAGTATTTTTTAGGAAAATGTTTTTAATTGTTATATGTACACCAGTTAATAAGTGTTAGCCTTACTCTATTATCTGATTGTATATCTAAGGTACTATTTAATATCAAAACTTATTTTATTAAGCTTACAGTCTGTAAATTTAATGGGTTTGTCTTCTATGTGTTTCAGTAAACTACAACACTCTTTCTTTTTAACAAAAAATTTTTTTTTATAAGACTCACTAAAGAAACTTCTATATAATATTAAGTTTTAAAATATTGAATCAATTTTAAGTATCTATGCTGAAATAAATAAAAATATGTAAAGAAAATTCTTGTTTGAGAACATATCATCATGTTTTATAAAACTTGCATCATAAGTATAAAAAAATATACGTAACCTTTATAACCACTGTTATGTATTTAATTTTTTTAACCAAGTTTCCACTATTTTTTTAGCTATGAAAAAATAATACTATTGTTTTACAGACATGTTTCTTGTTCTAATATTTAGAAATGCTATTTTATGAATTTCTGCGCTTGTTTTGAGTTTATAGTTCTTAAAACAAAAATGCTAATTAAGTTTCTAATATTACATTAAAAAACCTAAGCTCTATATACTTTTATGAAGTTAATTTTAATTTTTACATCAATAAATCTTATTAAAGTATCAAAATATAAAGTAATATATTTTTATTTTACAGAACTCTGTTAGACACAATTTGAGTCTTCATAAAATTTTTGAGAAAACCAAAAATGAAGAAAATGGAAGGTCAAGGTATTTTTAGCTAATATTTTAACACTAAGTTATAAAATATTAACTTTTAAAAGTTTATTTAATAAAAACTATTTAAATTTTTCCATGCTATAATAAATTTTACTAGTTGGTGGACTATTAATGAGCAAGAGCTAAAAAGAATCACCGAAAAAAGAAACAAAACTAATAAGAAACCTAGTCCAAAAAAAACAAAACAAAAACCTAAGATCATTAAACCTTCAAGTAATTCTACAAAAAATGCTGCTGAAACTAACAAGAGAAAAGGTTGTGATAAATCACATGTTAGTTTCGAGTTCAAACTAAAACAGTTTACTTTCTTAGAAACCTCTTAAAAAAAACTGGTAAAACATTATTAAATTAATTTTTTTTTATGGTTTGCAGTAATCACTTTATACAGCCAAAATCTTTAAAATTAAAACAATGTTAGATAATATAAAAATTTTATCTGTTAATTAATATTAGCGTTATTAATATGTATTATTGTGTTTTCTTTATTTGGTGCAACTTTTTTATGCTTTCTTGCCTAAAGGCAAAAAATATCTGTAAAAGTTTTAATGTCATAAAATTACTAATAAAATGTGTAAATTGATACCTATTTCTTAATAGAATTATATTACTTTACGATAAAAACTCAATAAATTACATGATTTTAAATTTAATTTAATAATTTGATGTTATTTGTTTTACATTGGATTAACACAACTACATATTTTTTTATAAATGAAACATAGTAACTGGATAAAAGTATTTTGATAATCAATGCAACTTAGTCAGAATTTTTACTACCTGAACAAAAAAAGCTACCCCATAAAAAAAAGACCAATTTTAAAACAAAACAATAAATGTAAGTAACTTTTACTACAATTATCACTGAAAAAAAAATCAATTGTGTGTGTTTTACAGATTTAAAGAAATTAACTGTTTTTGTAATATAAAAGCGTACATGTAGTATCTAAAAAAAGCTACAATTTAGCCAACTTTTTATTTTACAGCTTGAACGGAAAATGTCAAAGTCCAATGTTCAAAGAAGCTCTGGTTCAACCTCTGACTCTTATCATGATTTTAGAAACAATATGAAGTTAGACTACAGGTTGATAATAAACTTTTAAGTATAACTAATTCTAAAAATACTTTGTTTTATGACAGAAAAAAAAAAATTATGGACTATTTTATGCTTTCATGTATTTTTTCAAAGTAGAGTTATATTGTATCCCCTGTTAGTATAAGATAAGTTGGTATATAAACTGTTGTTTAGAATAATAGTATTGGTTTTAATGACAAGAATGGTTTTGCTAAAGACAAAAAGTTTTAAAATTTGTTTTTTAAATAATATATTAATAGCTTTGTTTTACAAATTTATAACTAATTAAAATGTTTTTGTGAAAATTAATATCAAGGCAAACCAATGTTCATCTAAAGATGATTAAAGTTAGTTTTTATTTCTTGTTATAGTTAAATTGATTTGAATTTTGGTAGAAAAGTAATTACTCTGAACATGCTTACTTAATTTATTGTCACTGAGATCATACGATTAATTACAAGTATTAAAATACTACTTTTTTTTTTGAAATATTATTAAACTTTTAAGAAATATTATATACTGTACAGCTAGCTATGTTTTTACCAAAACCTATTTATTTAAAATTTATTTACCAACAAAAGTAAATGAAGCCGAAAAAAAAGTTTTACAGAATACATTATATGTTTAGTGTAGCATTTGAAAAATTTAACTAGTCTAAAAGTTGATAATCATCTTGTTATATTTTTTTTCAGAATTCGAGCTGAGAGTTTCTCATCTATTCCTGGACAAGATATGGGTTTAGAATACCAAAGTAATTTTATAATTTTTACTTTTTTTTTATTGAAAATAGTTTTTATAACGTATGAAAAAGCAATAACTTTTTTAATGACATTCAAGTTTATGTTCAACTCTTTAAAAATATTCTGTAATACACTTTTAAAAGTCTAATTTAAAATAAAAAATATGTATTATTAAAACTTTAGAAAAATTAGATGTATTTAGTTTCTTATATGAAATACTTATTATTGTTGATGTTTATATTGTAAAAACCTGTACGATTGAAATTGATTACTTCACAATTGTTCATTTATTCCACCCTTCAATGGCACCACTTGCCGCCATTAATGGGTAAAAAATGCAGCTATGAAAGAAAGTTCATGAAACTTGTATTAGATATTTGAGTTAACTTAGAAAGCAATGCATGGGTAGTTAAGTAATTTTCGTGGGTTAGAAATTTAAATGCTCTGGTCCGCCGACTGAAAACGTTGCCCACCCCTACACTAAATTATACTTTTACTCTACCAAAAAACGTAATATATTAATTTAGATTAGATATAACTTTTTATTGTTAGGTATTATGGTTATTTCATAAAATAGATAATTTTAATATTAGCTAAAATAAAAACATTTAGCTTAAAAACGCTTACAGTTATAAATAAGATATATAAATTTAGATAAGTAGCTTTTATTTTGTGTTAATAAAATGATATGTCTAAAGAAAAGTTTAATATTTTATTGAATTTTAAATGTTGTATATTTAACAAGTTAAGGTTAGTAATCTTTCGGTTTGTTTTATCTGGTAGTTTTCCTAGATAATCTTCAAGATTTTGTTTAATATTATTAATAAAAACAGTTTTTAAAATTTAACCTGGTAAATTTCTAATTAAAGAATTAGTATTTTTAAATATATATTTAAAAGTAATAAGTAAGGTTTAGTTAAATGATCATTATACAGTTTTTAATATAATAATTTTTTTATTTGTTATTTATCTCACAGCATCTAATAATTCCGAGTAAACTAATTCTTTTGTTTAATAACATATAAGTAAGAAATATAAGTATTTCACAAATAAGTTAAAAAAGTTTTGATATTTGTTTGAAACTTTTATCTATTTACGATATTATATTTATTATTAAGTATTATGACCACATTGAAAGTATGCTTTGGTTTTAACAAAAACTTTTAGCAATAAAAATTGTTTGTTGTTTGTAAGCTTAGTTTTAAACAGGTATAATTGTACAAAAGTATAAAAACTTTTTGTAGTTGATTTACTTAATTTTAAAAATTTTACCCAATGATTTTACCTAAAAACGTTTAAAACACTTATTTCCTTTTCAACGAGTTTAAGCAAACCAAGCTGAACTTTGGTACATTGAAACAACGCCGTTGAGACCCTTTAAAATGCAAATATTGCGAAAAGGAGCGAAGTTAAACAAAAGTTCACGTGCTCCAACTCTAATTTATAACAAAAAAAGTGTTCAAATTGCGAAATTGCCAAAAGTTTGAAAATGTTTGTACGCTTGAATGCGGTTTGCAGTCATGTGAGCTGCCGTGTGTGTTTGCGGTCAGCATATATGCATATTAGAATTACACTTGACTGTTTATCTATTTGTTTAAAAGTATTTCCAACACATTTGTATTGTAATCAAGAAATCAGTTTTATCGTTTTTTATTACCTGCTTCCACATTTTTTAAAGTGGATAGCGACCACTTGACTTATAAGTTTTCTTATTTTGGTTTATTCATTTTTCTAAGTTTGTTTTATTTGAAATGTAAAAGAAAAATTACTAAGCCTTTTTCAATCAGTACTTTATTAGTAAAATAATCATTCCAATTTTTTAACTACATTTACTTACATTTCATTAAGTTTTAATAAAATTTAACAAAGACTTTTTATATAATTAAACATTTATGTGGTTGTTTGCCCTAAAAAGAAAATTTTATAATATACTGTTACAATGTTTTCAAACTTACTAAATTCTAATAATAAGATATTTGAAATTTTTATATTTTGCTTTTATCAAATACAAAAAAATCAATACTTTTATAAATAAATTAACTCATTATTAATAGTTAATTTTATTTTTTGATGCTTTAAAATGTAGAATATTTTAAACAAACTAAAACGTATATCTAAGAGCACAAAAATTTCGTTTAAATCTAGTTTGTGTGGCACTATTTAAAACTCATAGTCTTTTAATAGTTATGAACGGTTATTATCTACATAAAATCAACGATTTCATTATTCTTTTATAACATCAAAAAATATTTTTACCTAAATGACAACCCTAAAATTAGTGTTTCTCTTATCAATAAAAAACACAAACGATTTCAGATATAAAAACTCCAGATGAATTTCCAGAACAAAATATGACTCCTAGATATTTGATGGTTTGTTTCAATTTATAAAAAAGCTTTTAAATTTTATATTATTCAATAATTTGTTTTAAGGGCCCTGAAAGGAGTCTAGCTAAAGAACTGCCGAACCTTACAAGACTGTTGATAGTTAGTTTGTTTTATTTTGTTACTTTGTTTGAAGAATACTATTTTTTAACCAACACTCGTCGTAGAATTAAAAACCATTAGTTTTTATTAAAGTAAACTCACCTCATTAAAATTATATATCAAATAATAGCTATAGTAAAATTTAAAGGGAGATAACCTGCGACCAGCAAACAACGTCGGATGTAGCAAGAGAATTTACTCTTCAACTGGCACGCAGCAAGCTACCTTCAATACTAGACCTCGGACTACTGATCACCCACACTTAACATTGGATAACGGCAACGTTAGTTTATTAGAATTTAGAAGTTTTTGTTCAGCTAATTTAATTATATTTCCGTTAAACTGGTTTGTACTTAATGTTTATTTTATTGCAGTAAGATTTAAGGAGATTACTAAAAAAATTATTTTTACTTAGTTTTATGTTATTGGAAATTTTGGTTTATTTAGACCTTTTTTTTCAATTTTAAACATCTATAACATTTTTTAATTGAATTTAATATTAATTCTATGATCAGATTAAGTACAACGAAGAATTGTACGACAGAAACGATGATTTTAGTGAATTTGACAATTTTACTTTTGATCTGAATACTGATCTGAGCCTGATAGAACCTGCATTTTTTACTAAGTAGAAACATATAATTTAAACTGGATATAATCACATTATTAGTTTAGTATATTTTAATGACTTTCTTAATTAAAATATCACCATCCTTTTTTACAATTTGATTGCTTAAAAAATGAAAAATCAAAACTGGTTGAATCAAGTTTTTGTTATACCTAATTCTTTTACCAAATAGTTGTACTTCTACAAATTGTTTAGCAATTTTTATATTTGTGCCACTATATAGAACTAAACTAGATAATATTTTAGATTAATATATTTTTCAATAATTAGTTAAGCAGGTATGTATTTTGTTTATTTTATATATTTTTGTTTTATTTTTTATAATTTTTTTCTTGTCAGTGCCAATTCAAAAATAAAACCTTTTAAAAGTTCTTTTACCTTTTTTTGAAAGTGGCTTAAAATGATCGCAAGTTTTTAAATGCCTTATCTTCGTTCAAAAGCAAATGCATACGTTTTTTATCAACTTCTTTAATTATGTATCATTAAGATTTTCTAGTTCCCTTTGTTTGGTGTTACGTTTTTACTTTGTTGAATGAACTTTTAGGTGAATGTGTATTTTTTGTGTCATGTTGAAGTTTAATTTTTAGAAAAAAGTATTAAGGTACGCAAAACATTTTGAAAGTACAAAACAGTTCTAAATATTCTAGATAAAGTAATATTTCAATGCAATATACATGTTTTTGATTTAAAATTCGTTATAAAAACAAAACGAAATAATTTGATAAATAGTCTGAATAAGTTATAATAAGGTTTTCGTTATGTGCCAACAATTGTCAAAACATTTTGTTTTATATTACTTATAAAATCGTTTAGCATCATTTTATTTCATCATTGTTATTTTACTGCTAAGTGTTTAAAACTAGTTTATTATATGTTTTACATCTACAGAGTACTTTATAATGTTACATTATTAAAGAAGTATAAGTTAAATTATAATTTTAAATGTATATATATTGATTTAAACAGTAACAGTTAAACTTTAGTTTTCTTTTTCTCAAAATCTTTAAGCCAAAATTTAATTGTTGTTTTAAGAACTTATCTTTTTGATTTGGTTGTATGTTTTTAAAGTTTTACTCTTATTCCAACTTAATGTTTGGTGCATAGATAAAGATTAAAAATAGTGCTTTTATTACTTTATTCTGTAGCTTGAGATTATAATATATAATTGAAATCTTTTAAACATGATAGCATTTTTTTACTAACTCTGAATTGATTTAAATTTATGATGTAAATTTTTATGTGAATAAGTGAAATAAACTTTTTGCCATAGAAATTTATTTCTGTTTATACTTCCGGTTTACTTAAGTATATTAATAAAACAGTTTTAATATAAATTTTAGTGGTTTTAAAATCTTATAAGATACATAAAACTTCTGAAATTCACAGTTTATTCTCGTCACAAAATCTACAAAAAATTCATAACTTTATAACCACTTAGCTGAATAAGTTTGATGTTTTTCTTAATTTATAACAAATATTAGTCATTTTCGAAGAAATAAAATGAAACATAATAATATTATTTTTATTACTTATTTCCGTTTCAATTGAATGTCTAGCAAACTTTAATGAATAAAAACGTTTCGCGTTTCTTTAGAAATATAAGTTAAAATATTGTAATTAACAATATAAAAATTATTAAACTATAATATTTACAAATAATTTTTGAAAACTAATAAATCAGCACATGTTTATAATTTCTGCATCTTAAAAAGTAACCACCAATTTTTTATTAAATATTCATCATTAAATAATATATTTCAAACGTTTAAGAGCAGGGGTTCTAAACTTATTTCTATCCTGTGTACAACGGATTGTTAAAGGTTGAACAATAAATACTGTGCACATTCAGATTTTAGTATACAACATTTTGTTCAAAAAATGTATTATTTTTATTTAATATAATATTTATAACACTTTTAGAACATTAAAAATAGCCTTTTAAGTTGATACAGTTGTTAATTATTTTATAGTTCTTAAAATTTTTCTACATAACAAATGCTTTCATTCACGATTAAAAAAACATATATTTAGAGCATTGCTAGATCAATGGTCTTCAAGGTGCACACTAGTGTACACGAAAATTTTTTGGGGTACACGAAACTAATTTAGGGGTGCACGAAATTTTTAGATTACACAAAAAAAAATCTTGTTATTTTATTTATTTAGTTTATGCGACATAGTTCAATATGAAAGTTAAACTAACCCTGATGTTTAATTCAGCTTTTAGTTTATTGGCCATTTTACTCTCATGATCTAACTTGGTATTAAATCTAACATATCATTCTTATACAAACAATATCATAAAGTAACAACGTAAATGGAAATGCTTAAAGCCCTTGTAGAGTCCAATGACTGATGGGGAGGAAGCTGTCATCCAGCTACTACCAAACGACACAAAATTTTATTAGCTTGAAGACCACTGCAGTCTAAATGGTTAGTATACAGTTTTGAGACAAATTTATCCGATTTCATACCAAATAATAGCTAACTTCGACTTATAAAAAAAAAAATCAATCTATTCTAATTAATCTTATCAAACATTCTGTTAGTATTTGAAAATTCAAGTCACGACTATATCTTTGTTCTTTTATTTTATTATAATTATTTAAATAAAAAAGTTTGATTCATTCCTTTTTTTGATATTCAGTGCATACATTTTTGTTATCCTTACTGTACTTAATTCTTAATACAATTATGATATTACATAAAAAGTATTAATGATAAATACATTCCATTTAACAACATTTAGTATATTTGTAGCTTAAGAACTAATTAAGAAACCACAAGTAATCTGTAATTACTGATTTGTAGTTTTTAAATATTAAATCGTATGTTATTTCTCAAAATACTTATCAAAACACAATGCAACAATACTTTTATGAACGTATCAACATACTTTGTTAAACTAATATATTTACTATTTATATATTGACTGATTACGTTGTTGCAATATTCTATATCTTGAACAAATTTTATCGGCTGATTTTAAGATATGTGTTAAAAATAACTGTTTTCAACCTAAATTTTAGTTTTTTACATGTATGTGCTTGAAAACTTTGAATAGTTAGTTAAAAGTGCTTTTTTTGTTTTAAAATACAACAAATTTGTATAATAATTTTTTAGGTTTAATGATTCTACCGCCTCAAGTGACGCAATATTTGAATGAAATGAACTGTGCAAATGCCGGGACGGTCAATGGTGTTAGTTGATTGTGTGTTAAAAATGAAGACGTGTCTAAAGACTTCTAACTGAAGTTTTAAAGATAGATAACAACTCTGCCCTTCTCTCAAACCCTTTCAGTCTTATATTGTTAAGTAACTGTCCGTATAATTTTATTGTTTTTAAGTTGTTTTTTGTTGTCTTTATTTATTTTTGTTAAAATTCAAATGTGTATTTACAGCTCCTAATTTTTATTTTAATTAATGAAAAAAATTTCTATTTAGACTAATGTATATCTTAAAATTTGACACTGACTATAGTGTGTTTTTATACTTAAAATTTTTCATGTAAATAATATTTCGAGCATTGCATTTTTTGTAATAAAATAATTTTCACTCAATTGTTGATTCTACAACCATGAAATATAAAAAGTGTAAGTCATAAAGATAAGAGTTTGTATGCTGAAGAGTCAAACTTTTTTAAAATACCGCCAAAAAATCAGCTGATTCTACCAGAAAAATCAAAAAGAAAACCTGATCTCAAATAGTCTACCATTCAAAATAAATCTTTAGAAGCTAAGCTATTTTTTGGTTTTTACCAAGTTAATTTATATTCGGATTTTTTAATTAATGTTTTTTACTAATAAATTTTAAAGAAAACTGTTGCTTGAAAATTTTCTATGCGATCGATAAAACAGTTTTAACTATAATCACTTCGGAATTTGTATTAAATAAAACTTTAGTTGAAAACAATATAAATATTTTTCATTAAAAAAATAAAAGCACTCTCAATTTAATCAACAAAAAATCGATTTCTAAAAATATGTTGTGTTTTCTGGCAGCATTAAAGTCAGCAGTTTTTGCAAATTTTGATTATCAGTTGTGCTTCACAAATTACCTCATTCATATTGTGGTAATAGTGTGTTTGTCTCTATCAGTTTACTCGCTCCTTAAAAATAAGATGGTACTATTAAAATACATTAAATATTGCTTAAAATAAAATTTTTTGTTCATGAAAAAATACAAACAAGTTATTCATTGGTTTATTAGTTACCACTCTTTTTTTTCATCATATATAATTAAAATCATAAATTTTAGTTTTATATAAAAAAGTGAGCACATTAGAGTTTAGGTTAATGATAAAACTTTAGTTTGTATCCTTAAAAAATATGATTTGAAAAGTTTAAAATTCTTAATAAAATGGAAACTTTTAAGTCTTATAATATTTTTCTATATTTGTAGAAAATATTTACCTTAAAACTCATTATTAATTTAAAAAAACATACAAAACTTTATATTTAACCGCAAATTTTTCAACCACTGTAATATTATAACAGGTAATGCGAAATAAATGTTTCTATTAATATTTGTTTTATGTCAAAACAAAGCCAAAATTATATTTTAACAGTTATTTATAAAACTTATTAATTATTATTAGTATTACAGTTATTAGTGTTACACTAAGTAGTCTATTGTCTTGTTAATTTTACATATAACACATAAGCTGTCATACAGCTCAAAATCAGCAAGCATCATTTAATTTCTACAAGTAAAATTTATTTATATAAATTCATTAAAAATAATATTATAAATAACTCGGACAAAAAATGTACAACAAAAGACGTTAAAAATGCAGTTCAACCTCCTTCACGTTTACTAACTAATAATAAAACTTTAATTTCTTTTTGCATTAAAACAAAATAGTAAATTTAAACATATTTTTATTAAAATTTATATACTAAGTTTGATGTATAAAAGTGTTTAAAAAAAGACTTGGGAAAAAAACTGTATAGTAATATAGCTATAAACAAAGTTATGGCTTTGTTATTTAACCGTCATCAATTACGTTGTTACTAGGTTTTGGTTTTAGTATAGATAAAGCTGCTCTTAAATATCATGATTATAACGGTCATTTTAAGTATTGCAAACGTTCAGATGGAACGCCAGATAAACATAATAAACTAGTTCTTACTACTAAGTTAATATTATCAAACTGGCTATTAGTGCATGTGAATTATGTACAAAAGTGATAAAAAATGGGAAACAAATGAAAGAAAACAAAGTGCTATAAAAAAGTTACAAACAACCGCTATAAGAGCCTCGTAAGCACGTTAAATATGTACAAAATATGTTTTGCCCTTCAACCACAAAAAGCCCATTTTGATTTCGCTACATTATTTGCAGTATCCTATCGTCTTCCCTGTCTACCCTGCCGTGCGTCTGCAAGACAACTTTGAAACTTTTTCTCTCAAAATTACTGAACGCTTCTTTTTCTCACTTTCTGTTCTCAATACGAATTGTGACGTCACAGTAAGCTTTAAAACTCTTCCACTTTAACTCTTTTGTAATAATTTAATAAAAAGAAACGGTTAATGTAAAGACTGGATCGTTACAATTACACGATATTTTAC
The DNA here is from genome assembly GCF_965202585.1 of Thalia democratica. Lineage (NCBI taxonomy): Eukaryota > Metazoa > Chordata > Thaliacea > Salpida > Salpidae > Thalia > Thalia democratica. The sequence continues at coordinate 18,128,659 of NC_139173.1, read as the reverse complement.
TAACCTTTAACGTATCTACAAAAGAAGTATGCTATAAAAACCAAGACAAAATTTTATTCGAATTTAAAGTTACAGGTTATAATTTAATCGACTTTTAAGTATAAAACTTTATAATATTTAATATTAGTTTATGACTGTACTTTACATACCTATACAAAATATTAATTAAAACCAGTAACATACAAAGGAAACAAGAAATAGGTAAATATTTTACATATTTTATATATCAAAAGTAGACTGAAGTAACAAACTTTCTTTTATGTATATCTATTTATTTTTTAACAAAGTTGATATAGTTTTAAATGTTAGAGCCCGAATCTGATTCATTGACTCTTCAAAATAATTGAAAATTCATGATAGCACAAAGTTTAACTGTGACAAAAGCCTTCTAATAATATATGAAAATACTTTTTTCTTTTGAAAATGCTGAAAACTTTTTGACCACTAGAAGCGTTCTTTATATTCAAAATAAAGAATTTAAGATGTTAGCCGAATCTTTATTGCTTCAAATACATGCATTTTTTTTACCGATAGGCTTGAGTGAGTCTCTTTAATTATTTTTATAATTTTAATTTTTATACCCTATTTTTTAATCCTTACCAAAGCGCGTACCTTACCCATAGTCTAATTCCAACCCTTACCCTAAGTTTAACTTTTTTATCAAAAAAATACACCATGTATATAAAGCAATCAAAGTTTTTTAACTAGCAGTGCTACAAATTCGGCTAACAATTGCGAGCTTCTTATTCAAAACTGTACAATATATATGAGTATAATATTCATTTCAAAGAAATTCAAAACTTGAAATTAAATTATAACTAAATAAGTAAATATTTCAAAACCGATTGAACTTAAAAAACTATAATATGAAAACAATTTCAACTAATTTAAGATAAAATTTTACCTAGTTTTATAGTAAAAGTTTAAATAAAAGTCATTTATAATGTCGTACACTGGAAGACGATACTTGTCCAGTGGGACAAGACCTGCCACGGAGTGCAGAGCATTGCGGATCAATAGGCCGGGGCTCGACGCCTTGCTCTAACAGTCGGTCACTGACCCGTCTTGTAAAGTCAAGCTCACTCTCATTTTTAGTGGTATTACTAGCCATTATATAAACTATTTAGGGTAAGGGGAGCAAAAGCCACGCTTTTGAATTACACTGATGATATTATTTAAACAGGGTATAGGGGTACTAAGCCACACTCCTGAACCGCCGGTATCAAACCGATATAACTTTGTTTGATAGAAAAAAGGTTAATAAAAGTGAGAGAGACTGCTTGTAATTATAAATTCACAATGATTTACACTTATGAATAATGGTAGCAAAAACTAAAACTTATTTAATTATAGCAGCAACTAAATATAAATTAACTAACAGTTGATTATGAGAATATTTCACTCAAAGAATTCAACTATTTTAAAACTCTTAGAATTAATCTTGACTGAGATCACTTTTAAGAAAAGCAAAACTGTTTACAAATCTTATTAAATCTTTAGCAAACACTTTTAACTAGTACTTGTGAATGTAGCAACCACTATATATAAACAAATCAAATAATTTATTATAACACGAAATTTACTGCAAAAACAGTACCAAAACTATATTAAATATACTCACTGTGTTTTATAGTCCACCTCTATGTAAAATTCAATCAAAAAAATCCAATCTAAAAAACTCCAAGAGGAAAAACCACTCTATTCAGAAACTCATGCACTAAAAACTTAACATATCAGAGTCAAATTCAACTGACTACTTTTGTTTGTTTGGCGGCAAAACAATATAAAAAACCCCTAATGTTTGCAATATTGAAAAGTTTATTTTATTTAGCCAGAGGCGTTACAATATAATTTACTATACCTTTGAATTTTCAAAAATATATTAACAAATTAAAATTTTTATTTTGTTGATAAAAACTTTTATTTTACTTTTTATGTTTTTTAATATATATGGAGATGAAAATTTATATAAAAACCAATCCAAAAAAAATAATTTATGTTAAAACTACAAGAGTGGAATTATATTTATTTTAAATTTATTTGGAGGTAACTTGGTTTATAAATAACTCAGATTATAATTTGTCGGATGAGCAATAATTACACATTGAAAAATATACAGTTACCAGACGTATTTCGGGTTATAAATAAACTGTATGAAACTATATTAAGCATAACTAAAGTAATCTTCAGTTTAGTTAGCGTTTTGAAGACAAGCCAAAAGTGCAAACTAAAGAAGTCTTAATATAATTTTTAAATTTAAATTGCTAGTATTGACTAATAATCTAAATAGACGATGAAGATTAATTGTATTAAACTAATTTATATTCTTATATTATAACAGTTTCGGTAAAAACTTAATGGAAAAAGGTATATATTATTACAGCTTAGAAATGCGTGCTGAAACGCTATTATAAATGTTTTTTATCATGTTTACTGCTATACTATACAAGTACAGTTCATTTTTTCAACGATGAATTTTTCCTTAACTTAAATAAAAGTCTTTTGAAACTATGTTTCCACTTTTTAATTATTAAAGGTTTTGTATTGGAAAAATATTAAACTTACATAATTTTATAAATTTCCTATATTTGAAATAAAAACAATCAAATTCAGTCAGTTTAAATATAAAGAGAAAAAAATATACTTTTCAAATTAAATATCATTTAACCTTTAATATTAGTAAATACTATTATTAACATCACGTTGTAATTAAAGTTTAAAACAATAGCAAATCTTTTTCAATGCTTATGAAAGCTTTTTTTTTATGAAAACTATTTAGCTGATCAGTTTTTAATAAGACATAAGATTTGTTAAGTAACGATATTTGTTTGTTTTTATTTATTTGTAAACATACAAACTACATTTTAAGAGATATTTTATTTTAACTTTTTGTATTTTAAATAACCATTAATAACAATGAGATCTTCATTAGAGAAAAGTATTTTAAAAAGTGTTAGAGATTGTTATAAGGGCACGTTACATGTTTAGTTTATTTAAAATTACTATATTAAATATTCTAAGATGTAACGTTATAAGGCGTTAAATCCTGGAGATCCTGATAAGCTAAGCTTATCGGAATGTGTATCACAGATGTTCTTGTGCTAAAACTTTATTTCAACTAACGGCGTTTCACTGCTCTCAAATAAATTTAAGAACAGATTTAAAATTTGCCTATTCTTAGAGCTTTTTGAGGTTAGTGCCAACTTTTATTAAATTTGTTTTTTTTGTAGACAATTTTATAATTTTATGCTTTTATCCCAAACTTTGTTTTTAAACCATAAAGTCCATTTATAGTTACTACCTAGATAAACACTATACATAATTATACATGCTTTTTTCTGCTTTTTTTCTAATGTGTGTTAACATTTTATAGACTCCGTAGATCTGTTCTTAAATTTATTTGAGAGCAGTGAAACGCCGTTAGTTGAAATAAAGTTTTAGCACAAGAACATCTGTGATATATTAAATATTCTCAAGTTCTTCTCATTCTTGAGCCAAGCTGAATACTTGTCATAATAATTATTATTAAGCTAAACTATTTAAATCGCTTTCAAATGAGTTTACACTAAAGATGTTAGTGTAGAAAAGCACAAAGTATAAAATAAATAAAAATATTCTACAACTCATACTATTTTTCTAAAACAACTAGCAAAATGTTTTAGTCATAAACTTTAAAGTCAGATAATTAAGCATTATATTAACTAAATTTTATTGTATTTTATACTAAAAATTAAGAAAAATATTTGAAGGTTCAAATAAGATATACTACTCTTTTGATTAACGATTCTTACAAGTACTACATATAGTTGAAGTACAGTTCATTTTAAATAAACTTAAAACAGTCATTTTTTGCAGGAAATAAAACTATTGAAAAGTATACACGAAAAAATGCAGTGTTACGTAACAATAATAATTGCTTTTTATATCTCAAGATTGTCTTGTTTTAAGGCTGAATACGACGAAAAATACACATTATTACCAAGAAAAACTATAAAAAGTACAGAATTAGTTATAAAAACTTTTATTTATCAATTAAAATACTGTTACAATGATTATTTCTAGTATGAAAACTTTTATAACGGGTCTATACTGTTTTTGATTACGTAAGCGTTAAAATTGACTTCGAATTATAAAAAGCTTTGTGGAAAATATTTCTTTTGTATTTTAGTAGAATAATAAGTCGCATGTAATAAAATCAAAAATTTAAATCTATTTAATACATTATTATGATGAAAATTTTTTGATATTTTGAAATATTATAGAAAATCACATACAGTAGCGCCGCAAAACTTGAAATAGAAAAAGTATTTAGTTTGAAACTTTACTTTTATTTTTATTTGATAGAAAATTAAAATTTAATGAATTTGAGCTAGAAATCAAGTTTTTTAAAATTCGTATACAATTGAATTTATGTCAGTTGATGCGAGGTAATTCAAAGGGTTTTTGCTTCAGTCAAATTAGATATGTTTAAAATTAGAACTCTAATCGTGAAAAATTTTAAAAATAAAAGATACTTTAAAACTTAGTTTATTAATTTTAACCAGTAGCTTCTAACCAAAATATTTTGAAAAAAACTTCATACCTAGACCATATAAATAGATACATATGGTACAAATGAAAATTAAATTTGACACGTCATAATGTGTATTTTTGTGATCCTTTAAAAATTTTGCTGTTAACTTTACTATTGTTCTGATGACACGCTAAAAGCGTATAAACTAGAGTAAACAAATCGAACATTAGTCGTTTTTTTTTTTTTAAAGAATGTGTATATTGATTAAAACGTTTGGTTTTATAACTTCTAATAATTTTAAGACACAACTGTTAACATCTGATTTTTTATTTAAAGTTATTATTTAATCTTCGAAAGTTTGTGTGAAAACTTAAAAAAAAATAGTCAAGTAAAGCGTTTATTTATTAAATAAAAAATTTAAAATATTCTATACCTACTAAACATCTAAAATCTGTAAAAATAGTTTCACTTACCTACAATGAAGTTAACCATAAGCTTATCTTTTAATATAGAAAACGCTTAAAATAATTCATTCACTATTTCCAGTTCAGCACAATTTAGACTTAATGTTACACATTTAATTTATACTATTTGATACTACGAATTAATATACAAACAAAAGTGATATCTGCTTTATTTCATTAAAACTCTTTAATGAAATATTTATAAAAATACTTTATTATTTAGAAGTGGCCAACTTTAATCCAACGCGCAAATGCCTTGAGAATGAACATGAATGCTACAATTCATATGGATACAAAATATGTGTTGAAGAAAAAACTAAATATATTGCTTGTGCAAGCTATTCACTAAGGATGTGTGACGATAATGAAAATTTTTATAAAAAAATCTCTGACTATCAGTATGTAATAAAATGTTTACAATATATCAAATAATTTTACTTTTCAATAAATTTATTTTTACGTAGCAAGGGTATTAACTTAAAAAAAAACTATTTCAAATTAAAATAACTTATTATTTTAGATGCTAGATGTGCATTAAAGGAACGCAAAAGTCAACTGTTTTTGGAAAAAGTATAAAAACTGATAGAAACTTCACTCAGAAGTTATTTAAGATAGGTAAAGCCTTTGTGGAGGCGAATTGCTTTGATCAAAGTGTAAGTATAAATAGAATAAATGTTTCACTTATCAAAAAAGTGAGTATATAATAAAAGACCATTAAAAGTATAAGTGCTCAATAACCTTAACATTTAAAAGCATTTTAGGCTTTAAAACATACTTATTGTTAGAGTAACTCTTCTTGGATTTTTTTTAATTTGCAGGAAAGCATGCTGAAATTGAAATGCAACTCGGAAACAGTCTTCAAATGCGAGTCAGGAAAAGTGGCGTGCATTCCAAGAAGTTTTGTCAATAACGAAGAAAACGACTGCTCAGACGGATCGGACGAAAAAGTAAAACATTTCAGTTGTTTAGAAATTGAGTTTCAGTGTGATGGTTTTGAAAGTAAAAAACATAACAGATGTCTTCCTTACGAACTGATTGGTAACGGAAGACGCGATTGCGCGACTTGGAACGACGAAAACGAGCTGATTGCAAACTGCAACCACAGCTCTTTGTTTTTGTGCCAGGATCATAGCCGATGCCTTCCTGTTAAATTCAAGTGCGATGGCATCACTCAGTGCGTAGACTCCAGTGACGAAATCGAGCTGTGTGAGTATCCAAAGTTCTTTCGGTATTTTGAATCGAAGAAAGTACACGTACAGAGTTGGATACAGTTCATTGTTTTTTATCAACCAAACCGGTATTCCAGCGTGTTATTAGGTGATTCAAAGGAGTTGAGCAAAACAGCAAAAAAAGTATTCAAAAGTATTTTTTTTGGTTTGAAGTGTACGGTGAAACCAATTCTTAACAACAGCTATTTGTACACAGTACCTCAGCCAAGCAGATATTCTAGTCAATATTTTTGCAAAAATGAAGAAGACAGATGTTTTAACATCTTAGGAGAGTTTACGTGTTTTCGATGCTTTAATGGCATGATCATTCTTAAAAGGCAAGTATGCAATGGAGTAATTGATTGTCAGGACCTATCAGACGAGTGCACATGTGAAAAATCGCGAATAAAGCCTTTATGTGATGTTTTTTACAGCAAAAGCAACTTCAAAGCAGAGTTTTTCCCATTTGACTCTATATGTAACTCGACTTTTGAGCTACACGGAGGGATTGATGAAAAGTTCTGTTTAAACGAAGTGTTACCAACTATCAGAAGAAAACGCCTACAACTGGTTACATATCGAAGGCAAACACACTTGCTTCTAAGTTGTTCTCAAGGACAAACAGCTTTTAATCAAACATTTAGCATTCAAAAAACTAGTTTTAAATCAAAGTTTCGGAAAGTTTTAAAAGGTTATTATGCTAAAAACTCCAAACTTTATGACTCCAATGTACCTGACGAACAACGAAAAAACATGTACAGCCTGTCGAATGTAAATGGGACAACTTGTGATCTTTTTTCGGAATGTCCTTTCAAGGAAGACGAGTGTTCAGAAACCTGCTTTTTATCATTTGAACCAATCGACCGTGTTTACAACTTTCTTAAATGCTTCAGATTTACTTTTAAAGAGTTAACGCCAATTTCAATTAATTATTATTACAAAACGTTTCAGTTTTATCTCAAAAGCTCAGCATTACACTATATTCGACCCCCTTAAAGTAGTACAAACAGTTCTCAAGTTATTTACCTTAGAAAAAATAATACTTTGCAGTATTATAATAGAGAAACAAACTTAAGCTTCGATTTCAAAGGAAACTTTATAAAAACATGCAAACATTATTTACTGGAATGTCCTTGGTACTTTCGTTGCGAATATAACAAGCATGATCTCATAGAGATCAATAAAGTCTGTGACTTTAATTTTGATTGTAAGGATCAGTCTGATGAAAAATATTGTTCAATTAAAACGCATTTCAACTGCACTTCAGGATTACCTGTTTCGATAAGTAAAAACAAAGTAAATGACGACGAGTTCGATTGCTCAGACCGTTCGGACGAATGTAGAGAAAGCTATATTAGCTCAGCTAAAGAAATGATTAAAAATAAAAACCTGAGATATTTCATTTGGGTTTCTTTTGTCGGAATCATTGTTTTAAACTTTGTTGTAATAGTAAAAAAATTTAAAGAAATCAAAAGAAATAATGATATGCGTTTGACTAATTACTATAACTTAATGTTCGTTATTAACTTATCGTTTTCTGACATTATTTATGGTTTTGTTTTAAGTGCAATAACGTTTTTTTCAATCAGTTTTTCAGGTGACTATTGCCTTAACGATTTTGAATGGCGTTCCAGCATAAAGTGTAAAGTGATTGGAGCTTTAACTTTGCTCTCATCTCAGACTTCGCTAAATATATTAGTATTGATGACTATTTTTAGAGTATATACCGTTATTAGACCGTTTGAAAGTTTAGATAGCAAAAAAAAAACTAATTCGGTTTTTTCTGTTAGTTTGTTAGTTTTTATCTTTATTATTGGCTATCACACCAATTGTTCTAGACAAAGAGTTTTTACAAGAAATGGTTATTTCAAGTAACATTTTTTTAAACAATCGAAAAAGTGATAGAATTATAAAACCTGACGATTTTTACTCTTTGGCTGAAAACATTGAAAATATCTGGATTACGAGCAATCCAAATAGTATACTAACTTCTATGAGCATCAGCAATGTTCGAAATTTCAACAACTGGTTTTTCAACTCGGAAGATTTCAAGATGCGAAACCCTAACACGAGCATGAATGTTTTACTCACCTTTGGATTTTACAGTTCACCTCCAGTATGCCTACCTGACTTTTATTCAAAGTCTTTTTCAGCTTCAAGATTTTCAGTAGCCCTCATGACTTTTAACTTGTTTTTAATTGTGGTTATACTAGTAGGCTATATCGTACTTTCACACAAAATCAGGTCAACGTTAGTTGACAAACATTTTAAAGTCTCTCAACACAAGACAAGCGTAAAGCGTTATAACAGGTCAGAAAGAGAAAGGATGTTAATGATAAGAACGCTTTTGATCGTAGTTACAGACATATCTTGTTGGTTACCTGTTATAATTTTTTCTTTTGCTAGTTATTTTGGGTATCAACTTCCAGAAATTGTACATCCTCTCACTTCAATTGTGCTTTTACCTATAAATAGTTTGATCAACCCAATTTTGTACTCCAGAATAGAGGTTACATTGTATAAAGCGTTAAAAAAAATTTTAGATGTTGTTTTGTAAACTACAAAAATTAACTTATTTTACATATCTTAAACCTTGTTAATATATTTTTTTTTGCTGTTTTCAGTCGTTAAAATTGCAATACATAACTTGTTGCTATGTACTAACGATTTTTAAACTCTATTTTTGATATTAACACCATTCGTTATATAATTAAGTGCCTTTTGTAAAGTGTATAGTTATTTATATATAAAAAAACATGCTAACATAACAAAAAAATATACTTTCATAAAAAATAAAGTTTAATACAACTTTAAAGTAAATTTTTAGCTTCTAAATAATCTAATGGCAACAGGTTTATCATGCTTTTAAAATGATGCTCTAAACAAAAACAAATACATAAATATAAATTTAAATTCTTAATTTAGACAATTCGAGATTTTTCAAAAGATATACAATAACAAAGAACTAGTTTTTTATTCACGATGTTTTGGATTATTTTTAAAGCCTAGTTTTGTTTACTACATTGCAAATTTTGTTGTAGAGAAAAAATTAAAAATTAAAAGTATTCTAAATAAATTCAGCCATTATATATTTCTGCAACCAAGCTAAGTTATAATTTTAAACAGTTTTACAATATTCTTACTTCAACAATTTTCAAAGTAGTCAAATTATGAAAAACTAACGAAGTTTTTCTGTGCTGTTACTAGCACAATTCTTCGGAAATGTTTAATAAGATTTAGTATACCTTGCTATTTATAGCACAAAGAAAAGTCGATAGTTTTTAATATATTATTTAATTGTTTTTAAATTATCAAGAAAATAATTAATAATATCAAGTTGTAATTTTAGTTTAAAATCATAATAAACTGTTAATTAACATTTAAGTTAAAGAAAAAACTATAAAATATACATTCAATAATACAAAACTACTCACAAAAAACATTCATTAACTCAAAATAACAAAGCATAAGTTTTTGTTGCATTTTATAAAATAAACAAAACTTAGTATACAAAAAAGAACACGACATTTAGTGGTACTTAAATATTTAAAAAAATTAAAAAAAAATTAAGTCATATTTAACTTTAAGCTTAGCTAGTCAAAAACATTTCAAAGCATTGAGCTAGAAACAAACTTTTTTCTACAAAACTGATAAAACAATTAAAATCTTTAAATGGAAATTGTAAAAAGTATACAGCTTTCATCAGTTCGTAAACATATTGAGTATTTAATTTAGATAAAGGTATATATTTAAATCAAATAAAACCAGTTTTCAACTCTTTTTTATGTTCATTAAGTTACATTGTCGATATAGTAACATAACTACGTTTTCTGGATACAAAACAATGTTACTTAAGTTTCAAGATCAAAAACAACCAAAATTGTACGTAAGTTTAAACTATATTATACATTTTATAAAAAAAAAATATTTTTTGCAAATTAAAATGTAAAAAATTTTAATAAATTTGTATAAAACTGCCGAGTTCTAAACTTTAACAACACTGTAAATATTTTTTATACATAAATTTTTATATGTTTACTAATTAAACTTAATAAATAAAAGTACTCTGTAGTAACTATAATTTTCATCATACAATGATAAAGTAAACTCTTTAAACATCAATTTAAAATTTTTATATTTGTCTTTGACAAGACGTTAAAAGGTATTTGTGGTGTGCGACTCGATAACCAAAAGGTTCTTCGTGCACCAGGTCCTAGGACCAAATATTTTGAGCGTCGTTTTTTGTCGTTTAATATACTAAACTACTTATAAGTATGACTTTTACTAAAAGAACAAAGATAAAGTATAACCAAAACCTTACTAATCCGAATGAGTTTGGACAATTGTTTAATATAATAATACGACAAAGGTTTAACACTTTTTACAATGATAAAAAGATTCTATTTAAAAAGCTGTTAAACTTTTTCAATTATTTGCTGCAATTGATGTATTTGATGTATATTTTTTAGATTGTTCTATTTTTTTAGTTCTAAAACCCCTTTTTGTTTGTTAATTTAAAAAAAAACTGTTATTTTAAAACTATATTCTACTTACTAAGGTGACTTTAACAGCTTTTTTAACTAATTTTTTAGAGTTCTATTATCTCCTTGTTCTTTATTTAACACGCTTTATAAGTTTATAAAAATCGTTAAAGAAATAGAATTTTTATTTCTCAAGGGATTAAAATTTTTTTTTTTTGTTAACAAATTTATATCATTCTAATTTAAAAGATATTGAAATTAATGTTCTTTGGTATAACAAGCTCTACTAAATCTGTTTTTAAATTATAAACATACTTTATTAGACTTAAGTTTTTATTTCGATTTATTTTATTTTACTGATTTTGTTAATGGATATTAAACTGAAACATGTAACATCTAGCTTAACATTGTCTTGCCTTTTAAATACTAAAAAATACTTATTGTTCTACCTTGAAAAAAATAATTAAAAATAAAATGTTATTGTTATAAGCATGTTTTTGTAAACTTTAGTGATTTGTTACAGAGCAATTACGTTTAAAATGTTGATTTATGTCTAATTTTAATTATTTCTTCATGTAGAATGAACGAGGTAAATAAATAAAAAGAGTTACAACGATTATAAATTAATACACATATGATGTATTACTTCGATAGTACAATAAGAAGTTTTTTTTTTAATTAACTAACAGCAATTAACTAAAAAAATATTGTTTATTTGGTTGCACGTGTAAAAAATTAGTCTATACTTTGTATATAAAAGAGTTAAAAAGTACTTTGAAAACGTAACGTCAGAAATTTTACTTATCAATAAAATTTTCGTAAAAGCATGTTAAGGTTTTTACAACAGTTTAATATTTTTAAGTTGTTTTTTTTTTCAATAACTAATCGTGAGTTATTTTTAACTTTTTGTTTTTATGTCAAAAGTTTCAATAATTTACTTACTAATTTTTTAATTTTATTATTATATTTGTTTATGACACTGTGTAGTTTTAGATAACTTTTGTTTAAGTATTGATTATTTTCAACCTTTATGAAATTTTTACACTGTTTTAAATTATTTTTATTGTGATGCATAAAAATTAACTTGCTTAGTATTTTCGCCGTTAAATGAGTAAAAATTGATATTAATGTACTATCCTTAATAGTTAGATATCTGTATGTCTATACTTTTAAAGATTTGACTTTAGTAGATTTAAAAAAACAATTTTAGCTTTTGAGGATAATACCTTAAATATTTCATATAGTATTTTTTGATTTATTAATTTGATTATAGAAACAAGTTCTTTACTGTATTACAGCTTTTAGTAAATATCTTATATTTGAGTGCTTGAGTTAAAAAGTTATACATTATTAAACATCTTGTCTGTGATAGTCAAAAAATATATTCTTACACTTTTTTTTACTGTTCATTTTTTAATGATGCTAATTGCTAACCATGACAATATATTGTTTTAATATAACTAATAAATCAAACCCTGTTAGAGACACACAGTGTTTAAAACGATATAAATGTTTTAAAAAACCGAAAAGTAATTACTGTGTCGAAAGTTGAAATGTTAGTTAAATTAGTAATAATTTGTATTTATAGTAACCTCTCGCTTATTTACGCACATTCCGTCCACAGAAAAATTATGCGTAAATATACGAGATATCGTAAAGATACGAGAGGTACCAAATATGCTTACTATAATGGCTGTTTTTTTATATTGCTTCTAGTTAAAAGCAGACTTGGGACTTTCCCGCTTTTAACAATTTGTTTACTTTATTTAAAATAAAAACAAATTATACAGTTATCTTCCTTTATTCTACCAACATATGTTTCTGTGTGTCAACGAATCAACACACTTCAACTGGGTTCTGTAAAAAAATAATTACTGTAATGAGAGAATAGAAGCATAGAATAGAATATGTGTATACATGTTTTCATTAAAATAAGATATTTTCTACAGATAATAGTTATTAATAGGTAAAATACTTAATATTAAATCCGACTGTTATAAAACTATATAATATTTATGATTATTAAGTCTAAAATAAGTAAAGTAAGCTAAATTAAACAACAAAACAACAAATTATGATATAAACAAACAACTCACGTTAATGGGAAAGATAACTGATTCAAAATTTATTGTCGTTAACTAATGAAAAATATATTAATTGCAACTAATAATTACGTCACAATGTAAACGAGGTTATTTAAACTATTTAATTTGTATTGCAAAGATCATTAATTTAGTTTTTATGTAATCTATTTTGAACAAAAATAAAACATTAACCATTAGATAGTTGATCTATAAAGTTTAATAAAACTTAACGACGGTGAAGGCAATAAGAGTCACAGAAACTCGATGTAACATGTATATTATATATTAAATGTTTGTAATGATTGAATCAAAGTTATATAGAATTAGGAAGCAGATTTAGTTCAAATGTAAAAATCAAAATGAAAAAATTAAACTTTAAGAAAAAACCAAAACACAAAAAAACAAAACTGTTATTAGGCTTACGATGTACTGGCCGATAATTAATTTACAGCGACATACATAAAATCATAATGAACTAAATTTAATATATATTTTATTTTATAATTAATAAAATAATTAATTGGTAAAGTAGGAGTCGGCTGTTTAATTTAAAATATCAATATTACAATAATATAGCTGTAATAATATTACAGATATTTTAAATAATTAATAAGTAAGTTGTGTTTTATATGAAAGTTAAAATGTAAAACAACAAGGTAGTCATATGCTAAGTATAAACCTGCAGTAAAAAACCTACTAGCTCTCTTGGGCGTAGTAGGTAAAAAAGCACGGTTTATCTGTGATTTGAATACAGGCTTCCAATTAAACTTAGAACTTAACATATAAAGGTGTGAAGAATTATGGTCGGAGGGTAAAGTGAATATATAATATATAATATAATAACGCCCAAGAGAGCTAGTAGGTTTTTTACTGCAGGTATATACTTAGCATATGACTACCTGGTTGTTTTACATTTTAACTTTCATATATAACACAACTTACTTATTAATTATTTAAAATATCTGTAATATTATTACAGCTATATTATTGTAATATTGATATTTTAAATTAAACAGCCGACTCCTACTTTACCAATTAATTATTTTATTAATTATAAAATAAAATATATATTAAATTTATTTCATTATGGTTTTATGTATGTCGCTGTAAATTAATTATCGGTCAGTACATCGTAAGCCTAATAACAATTTTGTTTTTTTGTGTTTTGTTTTTTTCTTAAAGTTTAATTTTTTCATTTTGATTTTTACATTTGAACTAAATCTGCTTCCTAATTCTATATAACTTTGATTCAATCATTACAAACATTCAATATATAATATACATGTTACATCGAGTTTCTGTGACTCTTATTGCCTTCACCGTCGTTAAGTTTTATTAAATTTTATTGATCAACTATCTAATGGTTAATGTTTTATTTGTGTTCAAAATAGATTACATAAAAACTAAATTAATGATCTTTGCAATACAAATTAAATAGTTTAAATAACCTCGTTTACATTGTGATGTAATTATTAGTTGCAATGAATATATTTTGAATGAAATTTTGAATCAGTTATCTTTCTCATTAACGTGAGTTGTTTGTTTATATCATAATTTGTTGTTTTGTTGTTTAATTTAGCTTACTTTACTTGTTTTAGACTTAATAATCATAAATACTATATAGTTTTATAACAGTCGGATTTAATATTAAGTATTTTACCTATTAATAACTTTTATCTGTAGAAAATATCTTATTTTAATGAAAACATGTATACACATATTCTATTCTATGCTTCTATTCTCTCATTACAGTAATTATTTTTTTACAGAACCCAGTTGAAGTGTGTTGATTCGTTGACACACAGAAACATATGTTGGTAGAATAAAGGAAGATTACTGTATAATTTGTTTTTATTTATATTCCAGTGAACCTACCTCACTAGGGTCTTTTGTTAACAAACGATTAAAACTATATTTTGAACAGTTTACTTTATTTATAAATATGTCTGTAATGTTTGAAATATAGTCTGTGATGCTTGTAAGCTCATTTCTGAGAAAACTGTGAGAAATTCTTTTATAAAAGCTGATTTAAAGATGAACCTAGTGACTGAAGTAGAAGAACCACTTTTATTTGATAGGTTGATAAAAGAATTTTCAAAAATTAACATTGATTTAGAGAAAAAATATATAAAAAAATTCTTACAAATGACAACAATAAAACAACTGAAGAATACTCAGAAAGTATTTTAGAGGAAGTTGAAGCGGTAAACAGTGAATTTCATTCCACAAACACGCCTGGAACTTCAAAGGATCATCTTGAAACTGATGAAGAATATTTTTCAGAGCAAGAAGAAGAATTTGAATTCGAGGGTTTTAAACCACTGTTAATGTTTTAACGCGCAGTTGTGTTCTTCCAAAGCTGTAACTGGTGCTGGTGAGCATTACGAAGAATTGAAGGCAACGTGCGAAAAATTTCAACGGTTGCTGTGCAAAGCAAATGTTACAGAAAAAGAACTTAAACTAAAAAAAAATACGTCAAATGAAAACTAGTGATATATTTACCAAAAAAAAAAAACTATTGAGATTTGTGTTAAGTGTTAGCCTTTTTATTATTAAGTATCACTAATACTTTTTGCTAGGAAGTTTCATTAGATTTCTTTTTTAGATGTTTATTCATACATAGGGCAAGAGTGCTGTATTATTTATTTGTGTTTCAAACTCTCATTATTTCATTATACTTTCATTATTTAACACAGTCACATTTCTTTCAGTATTTTTATTTAACCTCTTATTGTTTACAAAATTTCTGATATACTGAGGTATAACTAATGTTTATCAACTAGTCAAGGAACATAAATTTACAAAGTCTAAAGATATAGAGAGGTGAGTAAGCATTTAAAAACATATTTTAAATTGAAAAATATACAATAAACCTAATTTGTGCAATATTAAGAAAATTAAAAAAAAATATTTTTAAATATTTTAGAATTTTAAAATGCGTAACTAAACAAGAGTGCGTAACGTCACGACTGCGTAAAGACGCGAGAGGTTAATGTAATAACTAAAAAATTTACTTTGTGATGTACCTTTTTTAAAGTTCAATATCCATAAAACCTTTAATTTTTTGTTTAAAGCAGGGTTTCCCAAACTCATTTACTAAATCGCCCCTTTTTCAGAAATTTGAAAAATAATCGCCCCCCACGATTTTACAAAGTAGTTTTTCTCTTGAGTACAAACTTTTGAGCCAAAAAAAGTTGTGTTTGAAATGTAACTTAGTCTGGTATTTCTTATGCAAGCATTTTTGTGGCTGTTTTCAAAGTAGTTTACAGGGCTTGAGAAAATAAGTTACAGTTGTTTTCTTATACGCCCAGTGTAGTGTATTAAAATAGTTGATTATTAAAAAGCCTTGTGTAATCTGTAATCAATCCTGTTTAAATATGAATTGTTTTAAAAATAATGAAACTTTTAGGGTAGTGGTGGACAACTTTTGTAACCAGCAATTAATATTTACTAAACATTTTTTTCTAGTTTCAACTAGTTAAAAAAACTGAATTGCGGGCTGCATAATTTAATAAAATAACATATAAGAAAATTAAACAACTCGATCAAAATTGTAATAAAATGATTTAGTATTATTGTGATCTAGGAAAAGCTATTGTGAACTGAAAACCAAATTGAAAGTGTATTACAAAATATTAAGTATCAAAAATTCTTTTTTTTTTTGCACAAGTAGTTTTCAAGTTATTTAGCGGGTCGAAATTTGACTGGATCTTAACCGTACATTACCGATCTGAAATCTTAATTGAAACCTGACATTTTAATAATCTCTCATATAACGAATTTCGGACATTTAGTAGTTAATACTAAGTAACTTAATCAAGCCGTTAGTTATTAGCCTATAATAATTTATTAAAGGTAGTGTTGAACTATTAAAATAAACAACACATTATAATTGTTAATATATTAAAAATTAAGATAAAACAAAAAACAGTAGTATTAATAGTTTAAATTTTCTTAATATATAGATTTTTTAAAAATAATAAATCAAATAAAAACTTTAATGGTTATCAAGACTTTTTTATTTATACAGATTAAAAAAGTAATAACAAAAATATGTCAAATAAATTTCTTTCAAACAAATACTTTATCACTACGCTATAAAATCTTTTAGTGTAATATAAAACGACAAATATAAACTACAAAATTAACCAGGTCAAAATAAAACTTTTAACAGATTTAAAACATAAACCATTTAATAAATACAGTAGACTTACACTTGAAATCGCACTTTCAACAAAATAAAAAAGTGCAAACTCAAAAATTATTACCGTTTTTTTTTACAAAATAATAAATTTAAATATGCTAGTTACAACAACATAATGAATAAACATGAAATCAACTAAAACATAAAACGAACATTCATTAAAAAAATAAATCTATATAAGATATCAAATATTATGGAATTTTTGTTTTATTAATACTTAGTTCGTAAATGACTTTATTTAAGTTAAATTTAAGAAAGTATAAATTTGCAGTTTTTTTTTGTGTAAAAAGTGCGAAATCAAGAGGAAGTCTACCGTAATTAATATTTATTAGGCATTATTCAAACCTGTTGTCGAATAAATAACTTAATAAGTTTTTTATCATAAAAAAACTTTTTAGATACATTACAAACCAGGTCAAAAAAGAAGAATTTTAAAAGATCAAATAAAATAAAAAAACTTTTATAAAATAATGTCTGCTACTGAAGTCTAATATAATGTGAAGGATGAGGTTCATGACTGCTTGCAAGTTTTTTTTTAAATCTGGTTCTTAATCAGTAAAAATAAGCCTCCTTTACAAATATCTAGATTAAATCTTTTGCTCAAGATGTTGATAATGAACTGAAAGTTTTTTCAACAACAGAGCTAGAAGGAAAAACTATAAACAACAATCTAAATTCCTCTTAAATGATTAGATACTTTTGCCTTATTTTTTTTTAGTCCAAAAGCTTTCATATCGTTCTTTAGAAAAATTTACTTTAAGTTAAAGGTTAGTTTGTAAGTCTGAGAAGGTTTCCTTTAAGTCGTTTACTTCAAAAAGATCTGCCTCGAAGGGATCTATGTTTTTATCTATATGATAGCTTTTTTAAAACAAATCAAAATTTTGACACTACACTTTTGACTATACAATATGTTGAAATTGTTAAAAATACCTAATTTTTTAGGTTTTTTTTTTTTGCCTAAATTGTCAAATTCTAGTTTTTCCAGGTTTCTAGGTAAATTGGTAACCCTTTCTATTTTTATTTCTTAGTCTAACTTAGTGACTTTTCAAAAATCAATTGAAAATATCATGAGGTTATAGTTGATAATAGATAAAATAGATTTTTACAAACTATTTATGATCCCAAATAACATATGTGTCAAGTTATGGTGAGAGGGATTCCGATCGTCTATGATCTATGTAATTGTCAAATGAGAAAACATATAAATGAAAATATATAATTTACTTGAAAGTAGGAGTCATAAGTACTTGATTTTTTCTCTATATTTTACATAAAAAAAAAAACTTTTTTGTTTAAGTTTTATCTCAAAGTCAAATATTTAATAGCAAGCTAAAATTAGTAAAATAGCAAGATAAAAAATACAAATTTTTTGACAGCCCAAAATTTTAAAATCGCCCCCTTTTCGCCCCCTTACTAATTATCGCCCCCCGATTTACTAAAATCGCCCCCAGGGGGGCGATATCGCCCACTTTGGGAAACCCTGGTTTAAAGTGTAAATAATATTTCAATACACGAAATATGCTTTAAATTACATATTCGATAAGATTTGGTATGTTTACATAAGTTATTTTTGGTTGTACAAGCTTATGTATCGCTCAAAGAGACTCTGGTCCATGTGTAGTAAATAAATATTTAACTCCTATGACCTACACCGTAGCATTTTAAATTTCTTAACAAAGTTCTTCTTTTCATCACGCTATCTAAAAATTTTACTTAGGTTTACACTTTGTTACGTTTAATTTAGGTCGGATTTACTTTAAAACAAATAGTTATCAGTATTTTAATTCTCAGGGATCTAATTAACAAAGAGACTAGGAAGATAATTACTAACAGTGTGTAAAAAGTCAATACTGTGGTTAATTCCATTAAGTTATAAACAATATACTTTATAACAATTTACAAACATGTTTATCTGAATAGTTAAAAGTATAATTTTACAACCATAATTTATTTTTGAGCTTTAGCTTTATGGATGAAAGTTTTTTATGCCTTAGATACAAAAGTAGGCCAACCAACAAAGAAGCTACTATTTAGAATAGGGGTTGGCTTAGAAAACTGTAGCCGGTGGCCTCATATAGCCCATGAAAAGGGTAACACACCTGCGGCCTTCAATTGTGCAAATGTGGCTCGCGAGTCAAACAAAAAAAAAACTTGCATTAAACATTTTGTGAGTTTAAGTAAAGTGTACAAAAAAGTCAAGGTACATTTCATGGGGATTCAAAACTTACACTTTATATTTTGGATCTGTTATGAAAAGTAACTACCACTGCGGCGAAAATTTTTATTTTTGAAGTTTGACCTACGACAACCTAAATTCTGCAAAAAATAAAAAATCTAACGGTCATCAAGTTACACCAAATAAAATAATTTATTTAAGCTTTAATAATAATAAAATAATTGTTGTGGTCATGCTAGTTAAAAATCATGAAATTAAGTTATTTGCAGAATATCTTGATAATTGTGATGTTTGTATGAGGATTGGTCGAAAAAAAAAACAAGAGTAGTGTAACATGAAAAAAAAAAAATCAAAACAACTCATTATCTGAAAAAAATTCAATATAAATATTTTTATGTTGGATTTTGTTTGGTAGAAATTAATTTGGATCAGAAATAGTTCAATAAAAAACTTACTGCACCACACCAATTTTAACTAAACTCCCTACTTTTAAAATACATAAATTTTTACATTTGATTGTTGAACATCTGTTTCTTTAGAAAGAAAAATGTGATGCATGTTTGTTGAGTTGTAAAACTATTTACAACATTTAGTAAAATACTAAAAGCAATCAAAATACCTATTTCCTTCATACTTTTCTACTTACTTATTTACATTATTCTTTTACCTTTTTTACAAGAGTAACCAGAAAGTATGCAATTAACAACTATATAAAAGTTTCAATAGAAAAAAAAGTTTTTTTTGAACCAGTTTCAAAGTATAAGTATAGACATGATAAGAAAGAAAGAAAAAAAGTGAACGCTCACAACTATGGTCAATGGATTGGTGTGGAGAAAGACCATTCGGTCATCGATCCTCACACCATATATGTATAAATAACTTTGATAAGCTTTATTTAAAACTTTGATAAAATCTAATTTAAGTTAAATGTATGATTTTTTTTAAAACTTAAACTAATTAAAGAAATTAATTCTTAAAGAAAAAAAAATGGTATGCATTCTTTTTTAAACCCATTACTGCCAATATTAACCATGAAAATCATAGTCTACCATGGGCACCACACCGTTTCCTCCCAAAGAATTCAATTTTTATGATCATGTACGTTCACATTTTTCTTGTTGCCCTCTCTACATGAGCAACCCTGAAAAATTCAATAAAAAGGTCAATAATAGAACAAAAAGGGAGAACTTGTTATAACCTCTGAGTTGAATCTAATATTAAAAAGATTATGTGCTTTTAGCTAAATAATATAACTAATGTGTTACAAATGAAGTTTTTTCAACAAATTTAATTTAAGAACTCTGCAAATTTATTTACACTATAAAAAAAGTGAATACTGAAATTATAGGTCAATTGGTTGGAGTGTAGAAAGACCTTTTAGTCATAGAGCTACACATAAACCTAATACTTGCTTGTAAACACTGTTTTGTACTACAGGGTTGCCACAAGGTCAGGAAAATCAGAAAAAAGTTAGGAAAAAACTTAAAAAAAATGACACAAGTCAGGAAATAATAGGGGTTTTTGAAAAAAAGTCAGGAAAATGACAAAATTTGAATAAAGGTCAGATTTTGTCAGTTCAAATTTACAAATTTCTTTTTTTCCTAAGACTTGAAATTATTATAAATTTATTAAAAATCCTTTATAATCAGACTAAATTGCAAAATTTTCCTAGAAATTTACAAAATTACTGAACTTATAGTTGCAGAGGGAGATTGAGTTGTTATGTGTTTTTACCTAAAAAAAAGTCCAAATTTTGTAAAAACTAAATTAAGTCTTTTAAAAAACTGCAAAATTTTTCTATTAACATATTGAACAACTATCCTACTTGAAAAAGCAGTTTTTGTATGCACTATCGTATTGATGATCTGTGGCAAGGACACTTTCATAGTGAAACTGTGATATATACACAAAAATTATTCTTGCAGAATTTGAAAATCAAAGTGTTTTTTGTTTAAGTAAATAATTAAGTTCTTTATAGTTAAGCTCTAAGTTAGTATTTTATGTAACAAGTTTATGTGTATACTTAACCTCTTTATAATTTTTTAAAGTTGTTTAAAGTTTGAAAATAAGTTGTATGACAGGTATATGCAATGGTTAAGTTAACTTACTTGCAATTTTTTGTAAAATGACTGAAATTTTTAAAATAAGTAATAGTAGATTTATTTATTACAAATATATACTAAATGATAAGAGGAAGTATATGATTGAAAGCTTTATATACTTTCAAGTGTTCAATTATGTATTTTAGAATAAGTTTAAATTAAGAATTTGATTTAGAAAAGTCAGGATTTAAATAGAAAGTCAGGAAAAAGTCATTAAATTTTTCTCAGCTTAATCTGTGGCAATCCTGGTATAATTTGAATTTGTATAACAATAAAAATAAAAACTTAAAGATAAGTTACAATTTATTTATATATAAGATATAAGTGATAAAATAAAAAAAAATTATACAATAATCTTCCTTTATTGTACAAACAAATGTTTCTGTGTGTTAATAAATTAACACCCTTTAACTGGGTTCTGTAAAAAAATAAATACTGTTATGTAAGAATAGAAGCTAAAGTAGGTGTATACAAGTACTTAAGCTTCTATTCTTTGATTACAGTATTTATTTTTTTTACAGAACCCAGTTGAAGTGTGTTGATTCATTAACACACAAAAACATATGTTGGTACAATAAAGGAAGATTAATGTATAATTTGTTTTTTATTTATATTCCAGTGAACTTGTTTTACTAGGATCTTTTGTTAGAAAACACTTAAATCTATATTTTGAACAGTTAAAATATAAGTGATATATTTAAGTTAAAAATTGTCAGCATTCTTTTTTTAACTTGATACTGCCAAGATTGATAATATGAAACTTGTTGACCACACTGTATCTTATCTTTGATCATTCCCATATTTCTTGTTGCCCTTTCTACAAAAGCAACCACAAAAATGCTACAAACAACTCAATGATGATCAAAAAGGAAATAGTGGTAAAGTCACTATAAACCTTATTTTTAGTTTAAAAATACAAGTGTACAAGTACATTTAATTTTTTATGAAAACTTTCAGTTCAGTTTTTTTGATCTTGAATAAGATTTAGTTGTCCTAATTTCAATGTTTTGATATTTTATCACTATTTTTTTTTTGATTTAATATTGTTTTTAAAAGATTAAAATAAACTCAGGATGACTCAAGATAGTTTAAGGTCATTTAGGACAGTTTATAGTGACTCAAGACAGTTTATGGTCACTCAAAATAATATTTTTAAATTAAAAAGTGATCATTTTGTAAAGTTTATATCTTGAACTTTTATCTATATATAGGTTTTTACTTAAAGATTAAACTACATTTATACTGTATGATAACTACATAATTACTGGAAAGCAATTTAATAACCTTAAGAGTTTTACAAATTTAATCTATTAAGTATATTAAAGATTTTTCTATTATGTTTTTCTACAATTTTTTTACATATAATTCTTCTTAATGAAGTATTATAATTAATCAAAAAATATCAAAGTATTATAAAGTATATATTTATTGTTTTAAAAATACAGGTGCACAACTATTCAAATTCTGACAATTTAAATTCTTTTTTTTTTTTTTTTTTTTCTAATTCAAAAAATAATTTTAGGTCTGACTACTTAAAAACACTTTTTTGTAAAACTATTATCATTTTTAAAGATAAGGTATATATACAAGAATTTTTAGTATTTTTGAAAAATTTCTCTTAATTTTTTTCACTTTTTTTTTACTACCATAATTTAAAACTTTTGTCTTAAAGATAACAATTAAAGTTCTCAAATTATTGCTAAGGAGAATAATATAAATTCCAATTAGCAATGTTTCACTCAAAAAGAAATTTCATCAGTTAATAAAAAAACCCTGTAAAAATATGGAAAAAAAAAAATATATATAGAAATTCTTACTTAAAATTAAAATCTTAAAGTATTTGAAGTTTTACTATCATTACCTTATTAGAACTACACCAATTTTTATTTTTCTCATATCTGTAACACTTTTTTAAGTTGTGGCTTTATAAACATTTTTAAAGAATTTGAATTGTCATGTAACCAAAAATACTCAAGTTAGTATAAAAATATATAAAATTATAATTTAGTTAGTTTTTACAAACGGTTAATTAAGAAAAAAGTTACTATTGTATTAACAAACTGTTAAGTGAGCCTTGTTTTAAGTAATTTTTATAATACACAAATTTAAAATAAGTAAAATTACTTAAAGCTTATTGCACAATGGCTAAAGCATAATTAACTAATTAGAAAAAAAGAACTAATTTTATTAAATCTATTTTTGTCAATTTTGATTTTATTTGTAATTAAAAGAAGCTACTGGCTCATTATTTAACCTGTTTAAGAAAATTTTTTACAGCTTCTAATAAAATAAAGAAAACAAGAATATTGCATTATTTATTTATAAACCTTATAACTATGTTATGTATAGCTTGTGTTATATTGAAGATAATTATAAAAATATTAAAGTATAGATTCATAATAATAACCTAACTAGCTTTTACAAAGCTAACATTCATCAATTTCTTAAGCTCTTGTTTTATCATTAAAATTTGTGTAAAGTTCTAGTTGAAGCTATATTTTATGTTAAAATTCTGATGCTATTCAAAGTTTAAATTAGTAAAACATACTTTATGATTTAATGTGGTATAAAACATTAAGCTGTTCAAAATACAAGCTTTTTAATTGAAAATAAAACAAAGTTTACAATCAACAAAGTTTTCAATGCAACTCAAGTATATCATTTAAATGCCTTGTTTTGTTAGTATTTTAACTATAAATATATTTTTACATTTTAGATTAAAAAACTATTAGACATGGCAAATAAAAAAGAATCTGGGCGTGGTGTTTCAAGAATGGAAGAAAACTTGCGTAGAAGTAAGGATGCTAAAGAATTTTATGAATGTCATCAGTTTTATACCACAATCATCCGTAGACTAAATTCAAGAGGAAAATGTGAAGGAGCTCTGAGCAAAGGTGCTGAAGGTGCTAGGTTTTTGGTTGATAACAAACAGTTCGAATCCGGCTTAGATCTTGCACTACTTTATGTTGAAGTTCTTGAAAAAAGTTTTACAAGAATTGATGATAGTACAATCAAAACATTGAGCTACCTGCATAAAAACATACCACAAAGCCTTGCCAAGTTTTTTGATTTTCAAAACAGAGCAGTTCGTTGGTCTGCTACTTGTGAAGGCAATCCAAAAACTGGGAACAGAGTTTTGAGAAATGAGTTTGCTGCCAATATGTGGAATGCCCAGAATTATGGGGAAGCCAGACAGCAGTTTTTGTATGGAAGTAATGGCAAGCACTTTGCGCAGCTGCTTGTTGAAATGTCAGTAAATCATGGACGTCCTGAAGAGTGTGACATGTTCCTGGCACAAGCTGTTTTACAGCTACTCACCATCAAGTCATTAGATGTTGCCAAGGATGTTTTTCAAACTTACTTGATCAGACACCCAAAACTGAGCCCCAACTTACCATGTGAATATCCGCTAGTAAACTTCTTGCACTACCTTATGACTGCTATTGACAATAAAAATGTAAATATCTATAAAGCATTGTTAAAGTCATATGAACCTTCACTGAGTAGAGATCCAAGCTTCAATCATTATTATTCAGTCATAGGAACTAACTACTTTGATATAAAACCCCCACCAAAGAAAGCTGGTGGTCAAGGGCTGTTTAGTGAAATATTGAATAGCTTCATGGGTGGCAGCGAAAGCCAGCAGAATAGTAAGCCTCCTGTTAAAGTCAACAAAAAAGAAGCTACTCCAACGCCTCCTCCTGCAGTTGATTTTGAAGATGATTTAGACTAGTGTAACTAATTAACAACATATATTGCTGTTTAATAAACTTTTGTATTAGTATTTTTAGTTGCAATTATTTATTTAGTTTTGTGAAACAACTTAACTTATTTAGCTTTTAATAAAAGTATTTAAATATGTTCTATTTTTTTTAAAGTTTTATCAATCCTATATTAAAAATAAATTGTTTTTACAGAAGAACATAGAACAAGTATTAAAACTTTCAAATGCTGATAAAAACATGATTATTTACTTTATACTGTTTGTAGTATTGGCACTTTATTTTTTATTGGTAGTTAGCAAAAAACCAAGTAACTTAGACTTAAATGAATCGCATGTTGTTATAACTGGTGGTTCAAGTGGTATAGGGCTAGAGATAGCTAAAATTTGTTTATCAAAAGGTTCAAATGTTACCCTTGTAGCCAGAAACATAACAAAACTTCAAAAGGCTAAAGAAACATTAGAAGAAAGCTGTGCTTCATCTAAAATTTCTGTATTATCTCTAGATGTATCAGAAGACCATAACAAGGTAATTACTTTCCCTTAATTTTTTGATAACTGATTAGTAGGTTAAATTTTTGACTGCACTTTTTTGAATTTATAATTTTAGGTTGTTTTATATTTGTAAATTATACTATGAAGTTAATAAATAATGTATAAAGTTGTCTTTAATTAGTTTACTCTTTTACTTCTGTTGCAACTTGTTTAGTAAGTTTGATATTATTTTTGTTAGTCAAATGTAAAAAATTTTTAATCAAATATTTTTAAAGTAAAGTCTTTTACTAGTAGGAGCTGCAATTTTATTTATATAATATATTTAATAAAGTTATCTGACTAAAGACTATCAAACTAAACTTTATAATGGAAATATGTTATTTTATGAAATTCTATAAAGTTGTTGGTATCATTAATTTTTTATTTTGGTAGTAGTAGTTTTAAAGCTATATGGGTTAAATCATTTTTTTTACAACCTTTTTTTGTAGATTTTCTACTAAGCAACAAGTTGCTTTTTACAGAATTTTAATATTCAATAAATTTTTGATATATAACTATATAAATTCGGAGAGTACAATAGGTTACTTATTGTAGAGACAGCTAAAACTGGATAAACAAAAGATCACTAAAAATCTACCTCTCCTACATTTTTTCCGATAAATAACTCAATATTTCAGGAAAAGTTCCTTGCAATATTAAGAAAAACCTATTGTAAAAAATTTGAAAAAAAAAAATTAAAATTTTATCACCAAATGACCAAAAAAAAAGAGTTTTAGTCAAGAATTTAACAATTTATTCCTTATAACAGAGTTTTAGAAATATTGGATGGATTTTTTTTTGAAAATATGAGGTATTTATTTTAAAAAATGTTGAAAGAGATATACTAATCAATTTTTTATTTATTCACTATTTTAGTTTTCTCCTATAAGAAATTTATTGTACTCTCCGAATGTATTTTTTAATATTTGAAATAAAAAATCTGTCAAAAGCAACTTGTAGCTCAGTTAAAACTCAATAAATTAAGATAAAGTTGTAAAGAAGTGATTACATACCTATGGCCTTAAACAAAATGAAAATTTTTTTTTAAAGGCTAATCGTAACATCCAAAATTTATAGTTTAGTTAAGTTTTTAACAATAAAAAAGTTTATTTATTTGATACTCAACCTAATAAACAGTTTAACTAATCTTTTATTAGGTGCTAGAAAATTTCAAAGATTTAGCAAGCAAATATGGACCTGTAGATTTTCTTTTTAACTGTGCAGGTACATCATGCGCTGCATCCTTCATGGTTGGTGTAGTAAACAAGTTGTATAAATAATATTTGTTAAAAGGATATTAGTGTTTTTTTAAACTTTGTAACTTACAAGTCTCGTATACAACTTGTATTAAAAACATCGTCCAAAAATAGGTTTATTTCAAAAAACACTTACTAAAAATACTGAATATTTTGCAATAAATTTTTGTTAAAATTAAACAATTGTCGTTTTGTTGTTTTAGACATAGCTGCAGTTGTTGGCAGCTTTAAATAAGTAGTGGGATAACTTTGAAAATAGAAATACACTAAGTAAAACTGTTGAAGTAATTTTAACATCTGAAGTATAATTATCTACAAAAACTTTTAAAATCTGTAATAAACTCAGAAACTCTGAAATAAATTTCAGAAAAAGGCCACCTCTTATTTGAAAACTTAAAGTTTATACTATTATATATATTTTAAAGATTATAAAAACAAACTTTTAAATAAACTTTTGAGTTTTTAGGTTTTAATAAATAGAAATTACATTAGAATTCGGAATTAATTTCACGTAAAAAAAAAACTATATATACTTCTACGTTTTTAATATAGTTTGCATAATATTTTAATGAAATGTTTCCTTTGCAATATTAAGAAAAAGAAAACTGTTTTGCAGCCCTTTTTATAAAAATTACAAGTTTAAATGGCAAAAACAATTTTTCAAGTACAGTGACCTCTCGCTTATTTACGCACATTGTGTTTACAGAAAAAGTTCGTAAAGATATGAGAGATCGTAAAGAAACGAGAGGTACCAAATATACTCACTATAATGGCTGTTTTTTAATATTGCTTCTAGTTAAAAGCAGACTGGGCACTTTCCCACTTTTAACTATTTGTTTACTTAATTTATAAATATGAAAACAACAGATAAATCTATACATATATTAAAAAAAAGGATTTGAATTTCTATAAAATAATAATATGAGTAGAAGTATTTTTACTATTTTAATAATAAGCAGAATTATCTTTATCTTTATTTATATGTGACATTTATATTCTATTCTACTTAGCAAATTCAATTTATAATTAAGCATTTCTTTACAATTATAAAATGGTGTTTATTAATATATAGGGCAAGACTGCTGTATTATTTCTTTGTGTTTGAAACTCTCATTATTTTATGATAATTTCATTATTAAACAAAGTCATGTTTATTTCAGAATTTTGATTTAATCTCTTATTGTTAACAAAATTTCTGATATACTGAGGTATAACTAAATGTTTATCAATTAGTCAAGGAACATAAATTTACAAAGTCTAAAGATATAGAGAGGTGTGTTAGCATTCAAAAACATATTTTAATTTAAAAATATACATTAAACCTAGTTTGTGCAATTTTAAAAACATTAAAATTTTTATTTTCTGAATTTATAGAATTCTGAAATGCGTAACTAAACGAGAGTGCGTAACGTCACGAGTGCGTAAAGATCCGAGATGTTACTGTAGCTGAAATTTTAAACTTTCATAAAGTATTTATAGAAAAATTTAGACAGTAACAAACTATACAAGAGTCTTCAGCTTGGTTAGATTTCTTTTTTAAGGCTGTTTCAACCACATATTTAGATATTAAACATTCTTCAATATTTTTTTATTAATTTTATAGAAATTGAATGGGAAATTTAGAAAATAATTGCTGGAAAATTGGAGAAGTTAAATTTTTTTATAAATTAGTCTTTTCTTGCTTTCTTATTTTGTGCATTCTTTGAGTAACTTATAATTTTAAAGCTGCTTTAAGTAATAAAAGCGGTAAAAGTAAATGGTAGCTTACAAGATTGCCGAAAAACCTAGAAAAATGACAATTTAGACTAAATAAACCTAGAAAAACCTGGATTTTGAGAAATTAAGAAAATAGATTTAACAAAAATCACTAGGAAAACCAAAAAAACTTAACAATTTTAACAAAGATTTAAATTTGGCACAAAAAATCTGTTGTTTGGATCAATTTTTAGTATTATCATTAGATTTTTTTAAAACACATTTTAAGTACAGTAACCTTTGCTTATTTACGCACATTGTGTCCACAGAAAAAGTGCGTAAAGATACGAGAGGTACCAAATATACTTACTATAATGGCTGTTTTTTGATATTGCTTCTAGTTAGAAACAGACTGGGGACTTTCCAACTTTTAACAATTTGTTTACTTTTTTTATGAATATGAAAACAAAAGATGAAACTACACATATATTAAAAAAAAGATTTAAATTGGTATAAAATAATTTTACTAATTAAATTTATTAATTTTAATAATAAGTAGATTTTATCTTTATTTATATGTGACATATTTGATACTTTACGTTTATATACTATTCTACGTAGCAATTTCATTTTATAATAAAGCATTTGCTTACAATTAAGAAATGGTGTGGTGTCTATATTAAAATTTGTTTCTATAGCCTTTTACAAAAATATGCATATGGTGCTGTAATAGATGTCTTCTTTTGAACAAATATCTATAAAATATATAAAAAAATGTTTAATAAAAATTGTTTATCTTACTACAACTTTTTTTAAATTGTACATTGCCCGCATAAACTTGTCTTGCATTGTATGAAAGATATATTAATGGATTTTTAGAGTAGGAATGAAATTTCATGCCATAAGAGTTTGAGGAATTGAATTTTTTTATTTAAAGGTATAAAAGGAGGATTGTTAAGACACCTAAAAGTCAAAGCAATAGAGTTCAGAGGCTCCTTATGGAAAGCACAAACTAAAAATGCCAAAATACTAATTTCACTTAAAAATATACAATAAACCTAATTTGTGCAATATTAAAAAAAATTAATTTTTTAATTTTTTAGAATTTTAAAATGCGTAACTAAACGAGAGTGCGTAACGTCACGAGTGCGTAAAGATGCGAGAGGTAACTGTAGCTTATAAGTATCTTTTCAATTCTGGTATACTATAAGACATTTTTTACATTAAACTTTAGGTGGTATTAAAGATAAATCAAAAAATTGTACTATCAGAATCCTGGAAGAAATTCAGGAAACCTGAAATAAATTTCTCATAGAACTTTAGGCAACCCTGAGCTTTATTATGCATGTTTAGACTAAGATATAAAAAAAAAAAAATACCTCTTCCCTTTTTGGTCTTAGTTAAGTAGACTGGTTATTTCAATGAGATATTTACTCAAAATTTTATGCGAAAATTTAAAATAATTTTTTAAGTATACATTTATTTTTAGGACCTCCCCATTGAAAAGTTTTCATCTTTGATGAAAATAAACTATCTTGGTTCTGTTTATTGTACTAGAGCCGTGCTTGCTTCTATGAAATCAAGAAAAAAAGGCTAGTTAATTATAGTTTTTATTATTAATATATTTTTGAAAAATACAGGTGTTCAAGTCCTATAAAAAGTTCAGAAAAGTAAGATTGATAATTTAATGTATTAAAATATATTTATTTCTGTTGTCAAAATAGTTTTTTTTTTGCTAGTTTCTTGTTTTTTAATGCCGAATATCTGAATTGTAGTGAGCTAAGCTGCTTTGGCATACATTTCTCTTACTTTATTATACTTTTATACGAAATAACTTTTTATTGTTTTAATTTGGTTATATTAGTTAGTAATTACTTTTGTTTATCTATATTATTTTAACATACAATCTGTTAAAATTTGTACATGATGACCAAAAACAATTATTCAAGTTTTTTGTCAAATATATTTATAAAGCTTAAGCTAAGAATTGTACTGAATAATTTTTCTTACAAGTTACAAAAAAAAAATGTGCTGAAAATTAAAAAAAAAACTTGTAAACCAGGTAGGATAGTTTATGTGAGCTCGCAAGCAGGGCAGACGGGTGTTTACGGATACACTGCATACTCTGCATCTAAATTTGCACTGAGAGGTCTTGCTGAAACACTGCACATGGAAGTTAATCATTTGGGAATCGGAGTTACAATTTCTTTTCCACCCGACACTCAAACCCCTGGATTTGATGAAGAAAGTAAGACCATTTTTCTAAACTAAAAAAGTTTTTTTAGTATTTTACAAAAGATAAAAAGATAAATATCAATCTTGTTGGTATAATTTGAAAGTATTTCTACTTTTATATTACAAAATATGTACGTTAAATACAATAAATGTTCATTTATAAGTTTTACCGTATTTAGCCAACTTTTTTAGTTAACTTTTTTTAGTTTATACACTAAATTACGAAATAAGAAATAAAATAGTATGTAATGTTTGGAGAATATTTGTTATACTTATACTCAGACGTTAAAGTTTTTATTGTTTTTCAGTTATGAAAAAAGTTCTGATACTTTTTAACTTGTTGCGCTTTCGCTTAAATTTTTACAAACCATTTTAAGAGCTACAAAGATATGTACTGTACACACAAATACCAATGAAATTATAAGTTCAAGTTTGTTATAACAAAAAATAAATTTAAATAGCATGACTTAGTTATAATAAATATGAAGACTATAGTAGTTTTTAAAACAATTTTTTGTAAAATTTTTGAAAGACCTTTTCAATAAGCTTTACATATCAAAGTTTGAACATTTTTTTAGACGTAGACAAGCCAGAAGAAACGAGGCTTATTTCTGGCGATGGTGTGGTCTTCCAACCCGATCACGTGGCCCAGTGTATAGTTTCTGACGCTGTTAAAGGAAACTTTATGAGTTATGTAGGTTTTGACGGGTTCATTCTCGGTTAGTTGTAGTAGTTAACACCTGTTTTTATTGAAAAATGTTCAAAGTAGAAAACAATTTTGTACTGGCCTCGAGTTTACAACACCTCAATCGTAACTATACGGCATTTGAAAGGAAGTATAAATCAAGCTACATTTTTTTTTCTTTACTTATTGGTTTGTATATGCATGTACAGTGTTTTTGACTAACGAAACTTAATTTGTAACTAAAAGTTTTTAGACTTGATACAAAAATGAACGATAGTAAAAGCAAAGGTGATGAGTTAGTGCTAAAAAACTTTAATTTGCAAAAAATCTTAACTAAACTGTATTAATGAGAAAAATTGTTTTAACTACATAACCTTTTTATCAATTTTTATCTTTTTAAGTTAGGGCAGCTTTTTCTCCAATTTTTATGTTCAAACCTTAATAATTCTAAATAAGACTTACACAATGGTTGGTGTTGTCCATTTATAAATAGAAATGGGTAGTCTAGACTAGTTTTTTACTCTGGCCGTGCATTATATATATTTTTATTTTATATGTCTAAATAAAAATTTTGAAGTTTATTAATAGATTTTCTTAGACCAAAAAAATAGTTTTATTTGTATATTTTATTGTGTTTTACTATCTAAAATAATTACGACGATAATGTTCCTTATAACTTATTTTTTCAATTACACTCCGATATTTAAATTTTATTGAATAATTAAAAACTTTTTATCAATAACAAAAAGTTTTAGCAAAGACTTGCTTATTTTATGATAAAGACTTTTTTAAACAATGATGGTTTTAACTATGAGTATTCTTACAAATAACTGCTTTAAAATTGAATGATAAAAAATAATAACTAGAGAAATTTGAGTTAAGGTTTTTAAATATTGAAATTAACTAATTTCTTTATTTCAGTTAAATATTAGTTTTATTTTGATCATTTAGATTTTTGTAGATTAAGAAAACTTGCATTGGGTTATAGTGCAATATTATACAAATTTTAATAAAACTATATTTTATTTCATTGTTCGTATACTGCTTTAAAACTAAATTGAACAACTTAAAAAATTTATTTGTTTGAAAATTTTTTACTCGGAAAAAATAACATATTAAAGTACTTTAGTTATTTTGTTTATTTAAAACCTGACTGCTAATTTGTTAACATTAATCTAACATGTTCTATGTATAAACATTATTAAAAATAAACTTCAAAGTAATCACTATTTTTGTAAAAATAAATGTTTTGGTGAAACTTTTTTCTGTCTGAGATATTCTTATTTAATATTCCTTTTAATTTTTGTATTAAAAATGAATAGCGGTTCTTAATTGCAGCAAACAAATAACATTAGAAAATAAAATATGAAAGTTAATACAATTTTTGCCGAAAAAAAAAATTCTTTTTACAACGTGATTTTAATCTTTAATAATTTTAGTTAAAATTTTTATTTAAAAGTTGCTCGACTGCTTTTAAATTTGCTATCAACAACAATTCACAGGTCACGTGACAAGCGGAATGGCTCCAACAAGCTCGTCACTTCACTGTTTCATCCAGTTTGCTTGCATGGGCCTGTTTCGAGTCATTTCGCTGGCGTATCAGAAAAGTTTTCTTGGTATTGTTAAAAATTGCTACAATAGGAATAATACTAAAAAAAAGGATTGAAGGAAAATCTAGAAAATTCGTTGCGTTAACTTAGTATTCACAACTTTTGATTTTTTTTTATTTTTATTTTTTTTATTTTTAGTTGTGCTTTCGAATATCAACTTCTGTAAGAACTGTTTGATCGAATTTCTCTTTTTGTTTTTGTAAATCATGTTATTAATCAGTTATGCAACATATTTTTACCATTTGTCTTGACATCATAAAACTATTTATTTAGAGATTAACTGTTCTACATTATGTTTGTGCTTTAAAATCATTGAACATTTATTTGGATTGTAATTTAAAAGTGATGCAGTATTAAGTTCATATTAATTTATTTGATTTACATTTTGCACTAATGGTTTTTTTATTAAATATTTTATACATTTAATGGAAAATAGATTTTGTATCGGCTACTTCGTTATAAAGTTTATTTAGCCTGTATAATTTTATATGCTACAAACTAAAACTAGTTCGTAGCATATATAGTTTTTTTTTTGTCGTTTTTGCTATATAAATATGCATTTTATTTATATAAACGGAAGTTTTTTTGATTATATTTGCTTTAGTAAGTTTTTGAAATATATCTGTGATCTTAAAAACTTTTTTTTTTGATTTTATAAAAATGTAAATAATGATATAAAAACAATTTTGTTGTCAATCTCTAAGAAGAAAATTTAGAAAAGTAATGCAAAAATTAAAAAAAAACTTGTAATACAGTTTAACATTACTAAATACAGTAAAAAATAAAAGAGTAATAAAATCTGAAAAAAAAATGTTATATTTTTAATTTTTTAGATATATTATAAACAGGGTTGCAAAAAAAAAACCTGGAATATGATAATTTAGGCAAAAAAAACTTAGAAAAATCGGGATCTTTAAACAATTTTCACATGTTAAGTAGAAAATTTTCGATTTGACACATAAAATCTGTCATTTAAATAAAAAAATTGTGTCATCGTTAATTTTTTCTATTAAACAACTCGATTAAAGTAGCTTTACAGTATGTTTTCGATGTTTTTATACAAATTAACCTAGTTTTTTACCTTAAACTTAATCTTAAACAATAAATACACCCAAAAATGTATACTTTTAAAACCTGGACAAAGTTTGTCAAAAGCATTAACTACAAAAAAAGGTATAGACTTTATTAACTATAAAACATTTTAATATTTAACAACAAACTTAATTTCCTTTTAAGTGTTGCTATAAATTATGATTGTGCGGACGTTAAGGCGATCATCAAAGTCTGGCCAACGTCATCGATGACATCATAGAACGCGAATACAGATTTCATTAAATAACCCTAATTTAAGTTTTCTAAATAAATCCATAAACTTGAAAAAAAAAGGAATCTTAATTCAGAAAAGCTATTTTAGAAAATTGTTGATAAATATTATCAAAGGTTGAAAAGCTAGATAAAAAGAAAAAATAAAATTATGTAAGGTAGTTTAAAAATGAAATTTAAATTATTCAAACGATCTTATTTATAAAGATTAAAAAAAATTGATTAATTAACTCTAACAAAATAATTTTCAGTTTAACTAAAGGGGTTTGTCATTGCAATGATTACCCGTTCACAAAACACAGTTACATGTATTAAAAAAATCAAAAGAGATTATTGACAGTTAATTAATCTTTCAAATACACACGTAATAGATAACATTTATTTTATTAAAACTAATATATCTTGTCAATTTTCTTATTTTTTCGAACAGATTCACCTATTCTGAGTTCTTAACCATTACAAATTCTATTGAGTTTTCTGACTCGGTTTTTGTGTTTATTGGATTAAGTAGTTGTTTATTCAATTTTCTAGTAATCAACTGATTTTCATATCGCCAGTTATAATATCAAGCGCCTCCTTAATTTCGTATAAAATAGAACTGTTTTTGTTACTATGTTCAGGTGAAACTACATCTTCTTTAACAAGCTCAAAAAAAACACCTTTTTATTGGTCTTTTTAGATAATTGTTCCTTATTCTTCTCCAGTTTGTTTTTAGTTGCTTCCCATTTTGCGGCTTTCGATTCTATACTCTCACTAATATCTGTTTTTTCTATTCCTGTCCACAGTTATTAAGTGTAAAACTTGTTTTAAATTTTTGTCACGTCAATATAAATTTCGTACATTGAGGAGCATCTGGTGCCCTCAAAAAAAAAAAAAAAAAACACTTCTGGATGTTACCAAAGTTAATGGCATTTAATCAATATATTTTCAAACGTTAACGTGGTCAAAATTTTACTTTATACAGTTTTAACTTTGTTTTAAAACTTGTGGCTTCAATGACTTTAGAAATTGTTTGTATATTTCTAAAAAAATTGTACAATGAACCTGGTGACTTATGTATCCTGTGTGAAACTTATCTTTATTTAAAATCAACAAATTACAAGTGCCCTAAACAAATTATATAACAAAATTTTATGTAGGTCAAGATAAACATTAATTAGTCGACTTTAGGTAAGTTTCAAAAGCTCAGTAGTCTTAAAATCTCAATCTACCAAACAACGTAGATGTTGTTTGTTGTAGAATGTATGTACTGATTTCTGTTCTAGCGTGCCTTCAATTTTTTTTTTGTTTTACGAGTAAATCAATGTAACTTTAAATTATTCATATTCAATACATATTTTAAAAACAATAAAAATTATTGGCTTAAACTAATAAAACTTTTTTTTAACAATTTAAGCAGGGTAGCTGTCAGAACTGCACGACTTGACACTTTTGCACGAGGGGACACTTTTGGACGGATTGAAACTTTTTTAAATATTTTCCTTTTGTTATTTACTATCACTGTTATTTTTAACCTTTACCCTTAATCATTAAATTGCCTTTTTTTCTTCTAACTGAAAATAACATTTATTATTTTTTTATTAATTTTTTCAATTATTTTTTTAATTCTTTGTTTTTAATTTTATTAAATTTATTATTTTTGTCATTTTTTACTACCACTGTTACCCCTTACCCTTGATCGGCAGTTTTTTTATGTTTTTTTTTATTATTGTTTTCTATTTTTTACTATCACCGTTATCCCTTACCCTTAGTCAATTTATTTTTTAATGATATTTTTTTAATTTTTTTTTTTACACTTGTGCAAAAATGTTACTCGTGCAAAATTAACTACTCGTGCAAAAGTATCTTCGAGCAATATTGAACGGTCACGATTTTAGTAAGAAGCAATCTTAAAAGTTGAAATTTTTAATAAGTCTAAAATATGGCGTAAATTTTGTAGGTTAATCAAATTCAAAATGAAATAAAAAAGTTGTATTGCTTTTATTGTCAGCAGTAAACTTGTCTGAAAAGTAATAACGTTATCAGACTGTTTTTTAACAAAGATTTAGCTTTAACAGTGTATAATTAAGTGTGGATATTCGGATCTGGTACAATATTAAAGTAAAAATAGAAAAGTTAGTCCAAAAAATTTAAAACTTATGCTAAATATCTTGCTCCATTAATCGTCCGTAGTTTAATATATAAGACAATTTAATATATATTTTTCTCTGTTTAGTTTTCAATAAGCTTTTAGATATATTTAGTTTATTTAAATTTTATGTTAATCTTAATTTGATTTATATTAAAGTTTAGCCTTAGATTAATACATAATTGGTTTTTAAACAGGTAAGATATAATTTTAATAACTAATCAACTAAAAAAACTGTTAAAGAAATATTTAAAAAATCAAAACCCTAAAAATAATAAGTTTTAGCTGAAGAAAGCTCTTTTAGTTCTTCATTCAAACAGCCATTGTTTTAATAATCAACAAGAAGAAATAGATTTGTTCAAACACGAGAATTTATTTTTACTAAAAACTGAAATTAAATAAATTTTTGTTTACTACTTTTAAATATATTTTATATATTGCTAGCATTTTATATCAGGATTATGCATTAATCGAAATTATAAAATTTTAAGATAGTTATACTCTCTATTTTCACACTTTAAATTATAACTTTAAATAAATTAAATTTGTTAAAGCTTTTAATCGTTTTTTTTTTTCTATCATTATTAACATCATTTTTTTGGATAAATTATAAGTGTAATCAGCTAGTACTGTTTATTTATCCTGGACAATGATGTTAAACTGTAACAAAGTGATGTGCGTAAAACCTGTATAACCAAACTGTTTAACCGAAAGGTTCTTTCGTACGCTAGTACCTAGGACCAAATATTTTGAGCTTTTTTTTGTCATTCAATAACTACTAATTTT
Source organism: Thalia democratica (assembly GCF_965202585.1). NCBI lineage: Eukaryota > Metazoa > Chordata > Thaliacea > Salpida > Salpidae > Thalia > Thalia democratica. The sequence goes on along the minus strand of NC_139173.1, from coordinate 18,091,454 downwards.
ACTTAAACTTAAAACGGATGCTAGTAAACCATTAAAAAGATATCGTAAACAAAGCTTGCACTTAATTTTAATAACTCAATTACTATAAATGTTACCACAGCATGTGGTACCGTGTGAGAGGGTGGGACACTTGTGTATTTTTTTATTTATATAAATATAAAAAGTATTTTTTTGATAATCTAAATATTTAAACGTAAAAAAAAAACATTTGCACATTTATTGTTACTGATTTTATAACACTTAAGTTACTTCGATGAGAAACTATTTGAATCATACTTTAAAAACGCATTGCTTTATTTACTCGACTCTGAAGTTATTAACTTAAAACAAACAAAAGTTTATAAGCTTCTGTGCTCAATTAGCATAACAACTATTAGTATTTTGACAACTTTGCTTTGAACCAAATCAATGACACTTATATTATAAATTTCTTTGGAATTATTAATAACTTTCAATAAAATACCTCAAACTGACGCTAAACTCGATTTTAATAAATCTAAAACGAAAAAAAAAAACCAAAAGCTCTATAGGTTCAAAAGTTAATATTTCATACAAAAATAAAACTTTAATGTAAAGCACTCTTTATAAAGAGATCAATAGGAAAAGTTCCAACTAAAAAATTAATTTAACCTAAAACCTCGGACAAGCTAAGTCATACTAAATTCTATATGTAAAAAACTAATTATTTCAAGTTTTTGTAAAAAGTATTAAACTCAAATGAAAATATTAAACCAAAATGGTTAAAGCCTTATTATAAATAGAAAATTTTTAAAACAGGCTTTAAAACTCTACTAAAGGTATTTTTTAGTTTGGGAAATAGTATATAACATCACCATAGACAAAAACATACTAAGTTGTGTACTATGTTTTTATATGTATGCTTTTTATTTGAGGTATTAGTTGGTCAAAATAAAAACATGTACTTTATAGCTTAAAAACATTTAAGTACGTAAGTTATGAGTGGCTCGATAACCAATAGTTCTTTTTATACACCAGGTCTTTTGACTATACTTATTAGCTTCGATTTTTTTTTTCGTTTAACAAACTTAATTACTAACTATAGTTTCAGAAAGTGACACAGTGCCTACTTGGAGTCATAATTTAAAAGGTTAGAAAGACTTTAATAGATATTTTCACAACTACTTACATATTAACTTTTAAGACGGTTAAGATATATATTCCATTAACTTTTTAAAAGGAGAGTTTATAAGAAATTCGAATTATAAAAATTTTATAACTTTAATTGATTAATTGTATAACGTGCTATTTTAAAATGTAAATTTTAGGGTTTAAATGAAATACTTTCTTGAAATAAAACTTTTGCATTAGGCATATGATAGAAATGTATAAATTTAACTTCATTCTTACTAAATATAGACTATAAAAATAAACAAATATTTTCTGTTTGATTCGTTTTACAGAAGCATCTTTTTTACTTTGAAAACGTAGCTACACTAAGTAATTCAGTTTTTGTGTTTCAAAACAACATTTAAATGCTTCTAAAAAACATTAAGATTTGTCATTTACTTTATACTATTACGCATATTTAAAAAGCACAAAACATATTGTTGCGGTTTTCTTCATTTATTCACTTCCTCATATAAAACGCGGACTCAGCACATTTGAGTCTGAACCTAAGGCAGTTAGCTGATCGCTGCAACCAATCAACACTTATGTTGGAGTCGTTGCCTTGCTCACAGCTACTCAGAGCGCAGTAAGTTTCCATCCAGCGTTTGTACATTTTTTTAGACAGCAAATTGCTAATGTGCATTTCGCAGAAGTGAGCAACCAAGTTTCGTTTTTTCTTGCTCGCCACCGAACGGTTGAATCTTTTTAAAGCCACCATCAACTGTAATTAAAGCATTGTTTTAAATATTTTAAAGTTTTATACTTGGACGGTTTCTATTTTTTGGTAAGATTACTAGTTTCAGTCATCATAATTTGTTTATAGATATAAAAGTAACTGAGATAAATGTAAACAAATTTAATGGTTTCAAGGCTTTTTATTTACGTATTAACGAAGTTTAAAAGTACTGCATATTTTTTTATTTATTTATTGAAAACATATTTGTTAATCTTATCATACTGAGAGTATCTTAAAGATGTTAAAGAAACATCTGTTTTTACAATTTAGAAAAGTAATATATAGTATTGTTTGATGAAACTTGAGATTATATTGTCCTGGACAAGACGTTAAAAGGTATCCGTGGAGTGCGACTCGATGACCGAAATGTTTTTTTGTGCACCAGGTCCTAGGACCAAATGTTTTGAGCGTATTTTTTGTCGTTCAATAAACAATATATAGTACATATATTAATAAATAAATATTTTTCAAAAGTTTATTGTATTTGCTGCTGTCTGGTTTACTTCATTATTTATATGGAAAATAATGATGATAAAAATTAACAGTTTTACCGATATTCAGATTTCGTCCCGCTATATGTACTATGTTAAACATTTACTAAAAGTAGTGGTATGGTAGTATACTATAAACTTAAATATTTTAGATAGACTAGTTAACATTGAGTTATTTTAAGATATTTTACCACTTACATTACTAAAACATGTTTAAGATTTTAGCTAAGATAATAATAAAGATTGATGTAACACTAGCTTGTTTTAACATTGAATATTTTTTAGATCAAATAGGTTTTACAAAACTAGATGTCTAATTAGTTTATATTGCGAAAAACATTCAACTTAGGTTAGGTTAACCTTAGTAAAAAAATTGGTGAAAACTTACTTAAGTTGAAATTAAAACAAAAAAGTTTAATCTATTTCCACTAAAATACTATATTTTACTTAATTTTTCAATTCGCAATTAACCTAAATATGCTCCTTAAGCAGTTTAAATTAGTTTGAGTACTGAAATTTAAAACAAACAAAAAAAAAACAATTTTAAACTAATAAAACAAAACATTTTTTATTATTACCTTAAAATGAGTAAAACATGAGAAATGGAATTAATATAAATGTTTAAAAGAAAAATGGTTCAAAAATGTGAAGATTGATTTTCAGTGAAATTTTTGTTTTGTTTTTTATTTGTTTGCAACTTCTCTAAAAAACCTATTGAACTTAGCGGTTTTGACTGCTTATATTTAAAAAAATTCTTTTAGTTCTATTAAAGGCTAATAATGCGTCTGATAGCTGACATAAAACTCTATTAAATAAGATTAATTAAGAAAAAGAAAAAAAGAAGGTAAACTCTCTATGCCCCTAAAATGCTTTCTTTTAGTAGACATCAATAACGTATTTCTTTAAGCTATTATAAGATATTGAGGTTCAAATATATAAATAAAGATAAAAAGTTCTACAGTTTTACACTTACAGTAATGACAAGTTAGGAACCAATGATGGTTACACAACTTTAGTTATTTTTCTGACAGTAATAAATCTACTAAACTTAACGATGCTGGATATTAAAGTTTTAAAATAAGTATAAGCATTAAGGCTCGGTCATACTTAAACCAAAAAAAAGTCATTCAAAAAATTTTTTAATTAATTTTTTTACAACTTTTATCTAGAATCCTGTTGAAAATTTATCAATTTTAACAAAATTTAAGGATACTTAAACAATTACTCTAGCTGTAAAATAAAAACTTGTTACTTTTTATGATAGTAAATATACTAAAGTATCAATACAGAAAATAACAATAAATCTAATTAAAAAATTAAGCCAAAATTTTTTTTTGAACTTATCATGTTTAAGCGTTGGTCTTATTAAGTAAAAAAAAAAAAAAATTCTGTCATTATTTTATTTTTAAGAGTTCTAAATTTAAAGTCAGTCGTTTGCTAATAGAAATCCTAGCGAATCAAGTACATTGGAATATACAATAAGAAATTGCTCTTTCTCAATACTCTTTCTTTATTTAACTAACATATGTTCCTGTGTGTTGACAAGTAAGACTTATTAAAATTAAACTTTTCTAATAGAGAGCTTATACAACTTTAACAGTTTTTTAAACACTGTACTGTACAGGATACTTTGTTTGCGATAAATAAATTGGCAACTAACATAATCTCGAAGTTTCATCAGTTTGTTCAGAGGCCAACGAGTAAACTTTGGAGGCAGATCCAAAACAAAATCGTAGCTGTAGTGTCGAGAGGACACACTCACGTATCTTTGGTAAAACAACCAAGCATTATGATCGAGCTCTGCTTTGGGAACTTTCTTTTTCAGTCGAACACGAGTGCCGTCCTATAAAAACATAATTATGACAACTAAGTAATAATTAAAATATGGCCTGTATGTTAGTTTTCAGTAGACTTAAATTAGTTTAAAAATTTGTAAACGTGTATATAATTTTTAAACGACTATATTTGAATGGGTTTAAAAAAAAACTTGCATTGTTTCATATAAATAATTTCAGCATAGTTATTGGTTACCCATAGATAAAATTCCTTCAAACATTTGAACATGTTCAATTTAAAAGTAAAGTAAGATAATGTTTAACATCTTTTTCGATTTACAAAAGTTAGTTTGTAGTAAATGAAATAAAACTAAATATATTCTACCACACACTTAAACCAAACTAAGTGCCTACTGTATTTACGCGTTAGTTACTATTTAAAAATATACAAAGACTCAAACTTTTTTAATTTTCACAACGTCAGCATATGATCTTCTTACGTCCAAAGAAGACGTTGGGCTCTGTTGTAATATAAGTAAAGTTATGATAGGTAGATAAAAATAATGCTGAATAGATAGAGTTTCACATACAGTTTGATAGAAATAAGTATCTAGCTTCTATCTTTTTAAATTTATTATCAAAGCAATGTTTAACTCCAACGAGGTCTTCAGTTGTTAATTAAACTATTTTTAGATAGAATTTGCGATCTACTTGAACAATATTTTATTAACAACTAAAGATCTCGTTTGAGTGAAACATAGTTTTGGTTAAAGTTAAAAATTTTGAAGCTATATTCCCTTAAAACATTTAAAAGTTTAAAACTGTAGTTGTGATCTTTAAAGTTAAATGCATACGAGATAGTTATCTATTTAGAACAAAAGAAGTTATAAAGCGACAGTAAAAAGTATCATTATCACGTTTAATTTAAACTTATAAACAAATACTAATTAGATTTGCAAAAAAAAAAACTTACAAGTTCTTCAAAACTCTTGCGAGCTTTCCAAGCGACTTTCATGTTCATCTCGTCTTTTTCCCATGGCATGATAAAGGGCATGAATTTCTTCTCTATCATCTTCCTCTTCTTTGCAAACGGTCTGAAAACTATAACCAGCTTCTTTCTGCGGTTCAGTCTCCCCAGTCGAAGCTCTTCTTCTGCCTGACCAGTCATCAGGCTCTTTGGCATTTGTGTGCCGTACTTGTGGGAAAATTCCATTTCGTGGTTGTGTCTTTTTTCAACTTGCTCCCAATAGTCTTTAGTTCCAGAGTAAAGATGAGCTGAAAATATGTGATATAACAATTTAGTTAATTAATTGAAAAGTTTAATTAGTTTAATGTTGAAAGAAAAACATATTTAACTTTTATGAGCATTGAGCCTACTTAAAAGTATTACGAAAAAGATATTTATAAGACTAAACAAGATACTTTTTATAAATTATCTTATTTGTAAAAATGATAAAAAATGTTTAAGCTAGACGCAAAACTTATACTTATCATAACTGCTTTCATGCATAAAAAGTCTTAACTTAATTCATAAACTATTTTTCTTTTTCTTTTTTGTCTTAAGCAAATTTAAATCATACTTTTTCCTGATTCTTCGCTGTACTTGGGGTTCGCACCACGAGGCGCTCGAGGGTTTAAAAGTTCCTTTATTGCTTTCGGTGTTATGCTTGATTTTCTTCCTTTGAAAATATCTAAAAGGAAAAGTATCGATAAGGTTTACTTTGCTGTATACTTGAACACAAAGTTTAATAAGATATGTTGATTTAGAATTAGTATAATATTACTATCTAAAAGTCAATTTTGGCTTTCTAACGTAGATTATGGTTTACTTATTTGTTAATGTACTTACTAAAGATTTTTGTTTTATAAAACGTGTCAGAATTAAAACAAAGACGATTAAAAAAAAGTTTAAAGATAAAACTTTGTAACTAAAAATTAGCTGCTTGATGTAATTCCATATATGCTTTTTTTCATTGAAGCCTTAACAACCTGCATCATAAAATCCTTTCTTTTCTTTCAGTTGCTCAACTCTGTCTCGCAGTTCACCGCCACTCGGCCCGTACAGCCGCTTGCTGGTGTGGAACTTGTCAACTTCGAAAGAGCTCAGCTCAGGATGCTTGTGAATTGCTTCGTTGAATCTTTTCGCATAAAACCTGTGAAAACAGATAATGTTTAAAACTTTTTAGAGCAGATTAAGTCACTCACAGCTTTTCTAGCATTAAATAGTTGTTAAACTACAAGTGTTTATATTGAAAGCCAATAGAATTGCTGCTTTTATCACAAAAAACTAGTGTTGAAAAATTGCAAACAAAAACTTTAAACTAAGATCAAAAAGTTATTGCACTGTATGTGCAAGCATTAACTAACAAAATAGTTCCTCAAATCAAGTACAATATTCTAAAGGTTATTTTGTAAATTTTTTTCAAAGACTTGAATTCAAAACTCTTTTTTTTTTCCTCTGCTGCAACGTTAGTTGTTTAAGTTTTGTTAAATTTGATAATGGTGTAAAGTAAAGTTGTTAGGGTTTAGTCACCAACTTATTTTAGTTCTAGTTTCCTACAAAATTAACTTAAGTTCGATCATAAGTAAAATATTTTTTCAATTAAAATTAGAGTAAAACAAAGTTTTCAAATGTTTCTTGAAAACTAGCAAAAATAAATCAATAAAATTCACATTCTTTATGAGGTTTTTAATGATATGTGCCTGTTTTTATGTCCTTTTTCTAAGATTATATTATCATATCTAAGATTTTTGTCATAAAAAATTTTTAATATAAACTTTGCATATACAGATTAAGAAATAATCAACTATAAACTTTGTTAAAATTAATCAAAAAATTGTTTTTTAAAGTGGTTTACCAGATCCAGAATCCGGATCAAATAATGCGTATCCAGAATGCGTATCCAATAATTTGAAAAATTTAAAACTTATTAAAAAAAAACGTCTTTATCTTAAATATACCCTAAAAATACACGAGTAAACAACCAAGGATCAACAAATTAACAATATTTGTGTTTTTAAAAGTTTCAATTGATATAAACAGTAGGATTACAAACATTATAAACATTTTATCGTTGTTATAGAACTTACAAAAGCTTTTAATGAAAATTCTTAGACTATTTTTTTAATTTGCACTTTATTGGCATATGTATAACTTTGTGGATCAAAAAAGTATGTTGATTGACTGATTCTTAGTAATTTTTGTTTCTTCTTTACATGACACAGCAGTATTTACATTTTTTTTTGTTTAGGCACTGGTTTAATCTTATTTATTTTTACTAATAAATAAGTAAATTTTTATGAATTAAAAAAAAGTTTATGATAGGGTTGGAAAACATCTCTAGTCATTGAACTAGATGAGGGAGCATTTACTACAAATCTGCCAAATTTGTTCAAAATAGACTTTTGCGGGACACTTTACTTATGTAATACTTACGAAAAACTTGACAGAGTTGATTATGTCTAAAGTGAGAGGGGCTCTACTAATAGGAGAAAATAGATAACAAAGTACAATTTAACACTTAATGTTTGTTAAAGTTTTATGTATTAGGCTAGGGGTCGGCAGCTTTTTACAAGTCGTGGGCAAACTTTCCTATCAAAAGTTGCTTGCGCGCCGCAACTATCTAAAATGTTTATAGGTAATACTAAATATTAATCTATAAGCCTAATTGAAAGTTTTTACTGTAAAAACTTTGTATATATTTTTTTTTTTTGAAGTTGGTTTTTACCTAAAAAGTACATTAAGGACTGCAGATTTATGCTTTACGGACCTCACTTTGCCAACTCCTATACTAGGCAAGGTTAAAAAATGATAAATTATACAAAACAAAGTGGACAAAACTATCAATAATATAGAACTACAAATTAAAACAAAAAAAGTTATCATGTTTAATATAAAAATACACTCAAGATCATAATGTATTAATTATTTGATAATTCTTTTTGTTGTTTTTGATTATTCAAAGTATTCAAAGTTTTACAAAAAATAATTGTTATAACAATAAAAACAATGTTTTTTAATAAACTTTATAAACTAGAAAGTTAAGAATGCAAAGACTTTTAAAAGGCTGCCGACTACCCTGGCTTAGCGCGAGAAACACAGTTAAAAAATAACATTGAATATTTTTAAAATTTAAATTAACTTACCTAGGTCTAATTCTAATAGGTCACAGCAAAAAACTGAACTAAACTAACGCTTTCAGTTCACGACAGATACCTCTAGCGAGTGCTTCTTTCTGAATTATCTCACCTAAGGCACTGTATAGAATTGTGGTGAATTTTCGGTGGTACTTTCCATTATCAACCGTCGGTGGTACTAGAATAAATCATGAAAATAATTTTTACAACAATTATTTTAAATTGAAAATAAACTTATTAAACTAATAATTCGTCAAAAGGTTCAAAAGAGGCTAATACTTTAGCATCTACAATAACTGTAACTAATTAAATAACAGTATCTAATTATAGTCAAAACCAAGTCAATAAACACTTTATAAGAAGAATTAAGACAAATAAGAAAAATACAATCCTTATCAACGTAAATAGATAAATAATATCAACTCAAGTTTTGTTACATCACCAAACAACTTATGTTTTAAAATTTAAGAATACTAAATATTATTTCGAACGTTTTTAATTCACATTCTATAAACTAGTTATAACAGGAACTAATAAATACTTTATAACGTCAAAAATAGTATAAAAAAAACAGTTTTTAATTTTTTTTTTTTTTGAAAAAAAATCTTCTTTTACTGTTTTCGTTAATAATTCTAAACTTAATATTTTATTTTATTTCTTACGCTTGTTAGAACAAAAAATTATTTTTTCTTTTATTTAATGCTAAACTTCAAGTTTTTGACCTTGGTTAGATACTTTTAGTAAAGGTATTATTTTGTTTATTAATAAAAATAAAGTTTAAAGTTCTATTTGATAAAAATTGATCGAGCTAGGTATACACAACAAAGTGGCTTCAAATAATAAACCAAATTGAAAAAATTAGGGTAAAACTATGACAAACTTGCACAGAATAGTCAATACAACTGTTAGTTGATAATATAGTTTTAGAAACTAAGTATCTCAAAATATCAGAGTTTAAACATTCACAAAACAAAAATAACGATTGTAAAATCTGTAAAAAGTGAAAGTTATATTTAAAATGAACATATATTTTGTAGATAATACTGACAACAAATAAATTAAAAGCAAAATTATTTTAGTACACTGCAGTTATACAAAAAGTTAATGAAATACTTCAAATATAATAAATCTACAGTTATTATTATAAGTTTCTAAAAATGTTTTAAATATATTTTGTAGGCACTTTGATAGGATAGTTCAAAATCATTTTCTAATAAAGAATGTTTTTTCTTATAGATTAAAAAAAGTTTTGGATAACAAAGTGATTATTTTATTTCACTCTACAACATTTTAAAAATACAAAACATGCCTTTTATTAAAAGAAATACAATGTACAAATCCAATATAACATTTTTACATGGTACATACATAACGCTTTTCCTATTAACTCGTTAACATTGGAAAGTAAATATTCTTATATTTTGCACGAATAACATTACATTTCAATTTTAGATATTTTTAATACACTTGAAATAAAACAACAATAAATAAAACACTAAAAGTACTCGTATTTATACTAGTATATTTAGTTGATATAAAGTTAAAAACTTATCTCAACAAGATCATTATGTACAAAAAATTAGTAAATTATTTTTTTAATTTGTTAAAAAATATAAAAACCCTTAAATATAAAATAATTAGTCTACTTTATTTATAAACCTTCAAACTACATTTGCTCTATATTACTTTGCATAATTACAAGTATAAATAGTGATATATAATCAATGCGCAAAAAATAAGCAACTTCAAAACACTATCAATTTGATTTACCTAAGTAGTCAGCAAAATGATCCATATCCTTCCAATAATTGATCCAATCGTTGATGCCCACTACATTGTCACCTTAATTTCATACAGAATTAAATATCTCGTTATTTATACTATTTTAGTAAACTTATCTTTTTTTAAATACTATTTAAGAAAAATTTAATATTTTGAAAAATAATAATAGTACATATTAACCTCTTGTGTCAAGGGTAGTTATCAAAGTTTGAGCGTCTTCCATAGTTAAGTCGAAATTCATTAACTTTAAAGTGTCAAACATTTCTTCTGTAGTAATTTTTCCATTTGCGTCAGTGTCAAAAAACTGAAAGACTGCCTTAAATGCTGTTGAAATACTTTAGTTGTTTGTTTTAAATGTAAAGATTGACTATATTTCGTACAACAAATTTTAGTCAAGCATACAGTTTAATCAGGGTTCAGTTGTTTCTAAAATTAAAAAAATTAACCTTTTTTTGTGTTGTCACTAAAATAGTCTCGCATTTTGTGAAGAACTGCGTCTGGTGTTGTATGTTTTTCTGGTTTTCTAGCTGCAGATGGGTTGGGGTTGTCCATTTCTTCCAGGTCACATGCCGCATTTTTTGCAGAGATTAGAGCTTTATCATTTTCACTAAAAGAGTATATATTTTAATAGATTTTAAAACATAGTATACAAAATTCTTAATGCATTAGTTTTTATAAAAATAAACACCTTTGTAAAAACAGTAATTTCTTTTATTGTATATGTTTTGGCACAGAAAACTTGATACAATAAATTGGTTTTACTGATACGTTTATTCCAAAAAACAGAACGTTTAACAAATTAACATTTGTTTCAGTACAACATTTAAATAGTATTAATATTGAATTTAGGTTTGAAGATATTTTTAGCTTACTATACTTAATATAATTCATAAAAGTATTTCATACATCGACTAATTCGAAATAACTAGAATTTAAAACTACAATTAAAAACACTGTACAGAACTCACTTAGGCTTTGGTAACCAGCTTGGCCTACGAATTTTTCTTTCAGTAAGTTTTTTCATGGCTTCCCTTGCAGCTGGTGAGGACATGTCAGATGGCATGGGATGCGGTTTTATGTCGTGTACGCTGTAAATTTTTCCGGCTTTCTGCTGCTTCATTGGCCTATGCACAACACCGTAAACTTTTCTCAAGTGTCTGTCGTCAGCGTTCTCTCCCGGTATGGAGTGCTTCCTACCTTTTGGAGGCTTTTGAAAAGACACTGACTTGCAAGGTTTTGTGTAGAGTCCATCAGCGACTTCAGGATCCTCTTTAAACTGTTTATTTTTGTTCTTTTCGTCTAACTGAATGCTCTTTTTCTTTACTTGTTTTTGAATCGACTTTTTAAGCGTTTTCAAGTTGCTTTTGTTATCTATTCTTTCAGTTGCTTCTTCTTGCAGTGAAATTCTAGTATTTCTTGCTTCCTTTTTACTTTTAATATTCACTTTGTCAACTCTTCTTTTAAGGTCTAGTAGTCGAAGGTTTAGTTCTTTAGCTCTTGTGGTTCGTTTAACGCAGTTAGAAAGACAATCATTATCTCTCTGGTATGATATCCATTTTTCTATTAAGCTGTTGTAAATACTTTCGTATTTGGTATACGTTCGACTTCTTAAAGGTAATTCTCCTTTAGCACATTTAACTGTTAAGATATAAAGTATAGATAATTAGGCTGTAGTACAGTCTGTTCAAAGTATTTTTTTAAATCTTAGTTGCAATTTTACATGATAGTATATTATTAAAAAACATTTTGTATTAAACAAAAAAAGGTTGTTAAGTTTTTATTTGAAATTTTGAAAGCTGATGGCTGTATTTAAAATGGTCTAACACTTTAAAAGTTTATTAAATTAGTATATTAAAGAATTACCAGTTTCTTCTGCCATGGCTCCTTTCTTTTTACTAAATTTATAAACATTTTTATGTTGGCAAGTCGTTTTTACAATAACATGATTTTTGTGTACATATGATGCTGTAACTCCACTAACACTGCAAATTTAACTTGTAATTATATAAATAGAACATAAAATGTTTTGTCTGAGTGGTATAAGTAAGACAAAAAGTCTTAAAATATTTTTATACTATCAAAACATTCTGTACTATAATAATTACGTTTTTATAAAATATATATGTTGAGTCATAGATAACGAAAAGTACTAAATCAGGTGAAAATTAATGATCAAGTAAACCAGCTAAGTAGATTTCACTTACTGAATTAAAATAAACAGTCTAACTTTAGTGTAAAAAAATTAAAGTATTATAATATTCAACTTGTGATTCGTGTGTTTCAAAGTTATAAAAATAATGTATAAGGAATTACTTCTACACACAATCTATTAAAACTTTTTGTGTCATTAGATGCACAGTATCGAAACTTAGAAACAAAAAAATTGTAAAAAATCAAGTTCTTAAACTTATACTTTTCTCTCTTTGATTTTAGTGGATAAACAATGGTATTAATTTCTGTTAAGTTTAGTATTATTTTTGAATACTACTTTGTCAAAATCATGATAAAAGTTTAAATTTGTATGTTTTGTTGTGAAATATCAATCAGTACTACTAATATAGTTTTACTATAATCTTATACTTTTGGAACATACATGCTTAAAGAACAACCAACTAAAATGTTATCTTAAACTTATGCAGAACGGCTATTCGACTATTTATAAAACGATTTCATTTTAATTTAAACTAAATAAGCTTAATATTTTTAACTTTTTTAGTAAGAATGATAATAAAACTACGCTTTTGTAAAACATTGTATTTATATAAAAACACCGGCTACTAAACTAGTTTGTCATGATATAAATGTTTTTGTTAAAAAGGAAGTTATTAAAACTTACGAACTTTCTTATTTGTGGAAGTTTGTTGTATCCTAAATAAGGTAAATCTTTACTTATATGTCTTGAATGAGTTGGTAACTGCTGTAAACTTTTTTTGGACATTTTTCTTGCGTTAAATTTGCTTCATTATCTGTGCTTTTTAACTTTAAAAAGTTTTATTGGTTTTATTAAACATGTATAATGGAATTACTTAAATTGTTACGTCATCAAAGAATAACACATTTAAATTTTAAAAACCAATGTATAAAACAACATGTAAAACGCTAACTTTTAGATTTGGAGTATTTAAAGTAAAACCGTGAATTTCATTAGAAATATAGAAAAACTATTTTATTTAACTAACAAAAACAGGGGAAGCCAAATTACGGACCACACAACAAGCCGGATCCTTCCCGCTTTGTTTAACTTGTTTAAAAGCATTTAAAAGATTGCATTGTAAAATAAAAAGTTATTAAAGTTGTGTTACTTAGATTTTACATTTTTCCTATTAATTTAATTATAAGTAAACTATTTAAAAAAGTTCTTATTTTATATTTACTCTATTATAATTTTTTGGTTCGAATTTAGCGCATCTTTAATAAAAAGGCTGCTGACTCCTGTATTTAAACTTAAGGGTAGCTTTAACATTTTAATTGGTCATTTTAAATTGATTTAGTCAATGTGTCATAGAGTTAGTTTGAAAACTGTTTAAAAGCCCCTAAGTTCGATAATTTTTGTAACGATGCTTTATAATTAGATAGTCTAGTTACAAGGAATAAAAAAAAGATTCAGAAGTTTTCTAAAAGATTTAAGATAAGCTCACTTAAAGCAATTTTAATATGTTATACTAAACTAACCAACTTGGCTTCCACAAAGTAAAACAAAATTGTTTATATTTAACTTTGTAGAATATTAGTTGTCTAACTTTAAAAGAGAAAGCTTTTATATTTGTATAACGAATGTATTTAAAGGACTTTACATGTAAATAAGTTTTGGTTATAATCAGACACGTTGCAAAAAATCAATAAATAATTACAAAACATAAATGTGTAATTTTTACGACTTAAGCAAAAATATTACATGTTAGAAAAGTTAATACTGTTTTTAATTAAAATATAATGAGCATTACATGCATTTAAAAATTCTTGTGTTTTGTTTTTGTTACCGTGTTAACTTCTTGCATCATTTACTCTTCATTGAAGCTTTATGGTATTAACTCTTGAAATCATGTATAATCTGTTTGTACAATTAAATTGTATTCAATGTTTCTTTACAGTTAAATTGACAACAGTTTTTTCTTTTAAGTCGGACAACTAACTGTTTTTCTGCAAATAAAAGCTTTTGCCATGAATTTTGGTTTGTTTATAAACGTCAAGTTGAATTGTTTTGCTTATTAAGGTCCTGGTTTAAAACATATGCAAGCCAAGATACCATTGGTATAGTTAAGTTTTTGTATTTAAACAATCTTTATACAAAGAACTGTAAAGTAACAAGTATTTTATTAAACCTTAAAACTAGTTTTCCGCATAAAAAACCTTACAGCATCTGTTTCTTAAATATTCACAGAAAATACGGTACACAAGTTTTTTTGTCTTAGCCTTAAGAATTTTTGTCAAATTGTGTTGCTTTTCTACACCGTTGTTGTATGTCAAACTTTATTGGGCCATAGTTTCTTGGCCTTAAAATTGAACTTAAAAATATTTTCAACTAATCGTTTTAAATAGACTATAAAGCGCAAAGTTGTATAAATTTTAACGTTCTACAACAGCTGTTTTGACTTTTCGACGTGCATTATTGCACCTTTAAAAAGTTTACCGTCCTAAGACGTAAAAGTTCTTTTCTATATTGATAACTTTAATTTATTTTTCTCGATACTATCTGTTTAAAAAAAGAGTTGAGTACTAAACGACAGTTTTGTGTTGTCTATGCTTAAACAAGACTCTTTAATAACTTTTAAAATTATACCTTTGTAAACTTGTTTAAAAATTGTAACTTTTTTATTATACCGTTTATTAGGTATGTGCAACGTACGGCCCATGGAACTGATCTGGCCCTCTAGTATAAATATGTGACCCGCGACGCGTTTTTTAGCTAGGAACATCTTGCGCATATCGAAAAAAACAACTTTTTAATAATTTATACTTCAAAATGTTCTTTTTATTTTATTTTTAGTATACACTAGTGCTTATTAAATGATTATTTCACTGTAACTTTTATTTTTGAAAGTTTGTTTAATTTCTGTTGTATTTTTCAAATTATGCCACGCAATTAACAACCCACAAAATGTTTTTTCTTGTAGGTTTAGCCCAACGACTAAAAATTGTTTGCCCCTACCGTAGATCGTAATAGCAATGAAAATGTTCTTTAAACTAATACAGAGGCTAGTTAGTTTCGGTTTTTATGTTAAGAAATAGATAACTTATAAAAAAAGTTCATAAAAGTTCACAGATTACTATTATTTTTTATCAAAGTTTCTTTATACACCAACATAAATTTTTTGTAAAACATATTTTTCGTAAAATAACCTTTATAAGTATTAATAAAATATTTATTTTGCTAGTCTTATCTAGAACATTAAAAATGAATAGTTTGATAACTTGAATAGTTTACACATTATAAAATAGTCTATTGCATCTTCTTTTCACAGTAGGTGTTAGTTACTTATTCTTAGAAGAATAAATTTTACCTGCATAATAATAATGCGTCCTGGACAAGACGTTTATAGGTATACAAGAGGTGTGTGACTCGATAACCGAAAGGTTCTTCGTGCACCAGGTTCTAGGACCAAACATTTTTAACGTTTTCTTTTTTTGTCGTTCTATATTTAACTATTTAAAGCACTATGAACAAAAACTAGCAATATTCATATTAGATTTAAATAAATTTGAACTAAAATCAAATGTTACGATGCTTCACAAACTAATTAACTTAACAGCAATTGCAATCGTCCTATTCGAGTCATAAATACCCTTGACCATAGCATCTGGGGCGTGTTTCGACTGGTTTACTTGAGCCTGTGCGACCCCTGAAAAAATAAAGCTTAGATTATTCACAAAAGCATTTGTTTTAACATAAACTTTACATAAGTTAAAATTTTTGATTGTGTAATTTTTCTAAACTTTAAAATAAAGAATGATGAGTTTATAACCAAAGCAGCTTTACACCAATCTTTAAGCATTATTATTCATTTCAATATTTGATTTAATTTTCAATTTTTCAAAGTTATGGATCTTATAGTTCATTAAAGCTGACAATGTCATTTTTACAACTCAGGATTACACTAATATAAGAAAATTTTAATATTTTCAATAAATTACATTTGAACTAAAAATATTTTCTGTTGCTTTATCTTTTGAAATACTTTAATTTTAATATTAAATTTTGTTGGTTTATCTTATAGTTTTGTAGGTACTTAGTTAGACAATTTATTTCTGAGCTGTATAGCTTTTTTGATTGATTAAAACTGTTTGACTGTCTGAAATGATAGATAACTGGAATTTGTTCTGACCCCGGATTTACAGTTTAATTATATTTCCACATTAATTAATTAGACATTTTTTATGTTTATACAAAATAGTTTTACTTTTCATTATTTCTTGCCAAGCTTTTAAAGTGTGGTATACAAAAAAATCTCACGGCATACAAAATTCCAGGCTTCTGCTCTGCAGACTTTCGCCGATGTTTTGTTGGTTGTATTTAATACGAGCCTACCAGCTGTCTTGCCTAGTGAACACTATATTGAACGTTGCACTGTAAAAGAAAACACAGACGTCAATGCAAGCAAACATCATGCTTGCATGTATAAACCGTTTATAGATTGACTACTACAGGTTTTTCAGTTTTGACTGACTGATGAGTCCTAATCAGGACGAAAAGGTGATCGAAAACGAACCGCAGTTGACGTGGATCACAAAAACAACCTGATGCTACTTCACGGCACCACCGTGGAAAACTCCATTGGAATTTTGCGTGAGGGTTTCAAAAATTCGGTAAAAGGGCGTTTCGGCAGAGGTCTCTACCTAACAGCGTGCTCAGACGAAGCCATCACTTACACTGACATCAGGACCGAGGGAATAGACACTGAAAACACTGGATTTTTATCAGCGAAGTTCTTAACTCTTAAGTTTTAAAGTACGACATGAAATTAGGACCAGTCCTCGAACAACAGCTGGAGGAAAAACTCGGAGAGCACCCATTTACCGTTTTTGAAAGCATGATGGGCGATTGACCCGATAGAGGCAAAGAAAATTTTGAGAGGGACGAAAAAGGTAGGCTCTACAGGTTCGATCCCTTTTAAAAATGGAGCTTCAACGACCAGTACAGATTTGATGCGAGTGTGGTGAAGCCGAGGTATTATTTGGAGTTTGAAAGAACAGTGAATGAGGTGCAGACTGATAAATATGAAAAACACATTGAATTAGCAAATGAAATGGCTTTAAAATATGCATCCAAATGTAATGGTCATTGCCCCTCTAATCAAGAATAAGTGCACCATTGTGAACAGCACAACTTGGTATTGCTTCATAGAATAAATAGCAAAAAAAAATATCGTTCATTATTGTTTATCTTTTTTAATTTATCTAGTATTTGTCATATCTAGTAGTCAATAAGATTCAAGTAATTTAAATTTTATAAGACCCAGTCATCAAGAAAATATGACTGTATACTTACAACATTAACTTTTGCTTACAAGTGTTAATTTTTCAACGTAAAAATATGCAACATTGAAACTTGCAATGAATATAATTAAAATACAATAAAATATTTGACATTAAAAAGTGAAGTTAAGTGATGTATAGAAAAAACTTACGAACATCGAGCTTAAAAATATTTTTAAACTTTAAAAAGTTTACGCTATATGTAAAAGTTGCACGAAGACAAAATTGCACGAGGTTACTAAATTGCATGAGGGGACTAAATTGCATAAGAAAATTGCACGAGTGTACAAAATTGCACGAATATACTTTTGCACGCAGAAAAACTTGCACGAGGGCACACAATAGCACGATGACAATTTTGCACAAAGGTTTAGTTTTGCACGAGTTACAATTTTTCACGGAGGGTCATTTTTGCATGAGAATAAAAAAGGTAGAAAAATATTTATATATATATATAAAAAGTAAAAAAACTAAAAGACATATAGTAAAAAACAAAAAGAAAAAAAAAGTTACTGACCGAGAGTAAAGGCTAGGGGTAACAGTGATGGTAAAAATAAATCAAAAAAATAACTGATAATCTTTTTTATTAAAAAAGACAAGAAAAAAAAGTTAATAAAGTTAATTTAAAACGAAAAAAAAAAGCTAATGACCGAGGGTAACGATTAGGGGTAACAGTGATGATAAAAAATAATTAAAAAACAAATAAATGTTAAAAATAAAATAAAAACTAAAAAAAAAAGTTACCACCAAAGGTAAGGGTTAGGGGTAAAAGTAATAGTAATAAAAAAACATCAAAGTTAATTAAAAAATATATAGTTATATAAAACAAAAAATTCAACCCATGCAAAAATTTATCCGTGTGAAATTGTCTGCTCGTGCAAAAGTGTCTTCGTGCAGAAGTATCTTCGTGCAATTTTGTGCCCTCGTGCATTTTTGTACGCTCGTACAAATTTGACAGCTACACGATAAAATAACTAAAAAAAACAAAAAAATTTTAAAGGAAGAAAACTAAAAGATATTATAAAGCAAAAAAAAAAACAGTGTGTGAAACGAAATTTTTTAGAATAAAAAATAACATATTTTAACAAAAAAAACTTTCTGAGGATAATAAAATCAGGCTTATCAACTTGTTAAAAATATATAAAACCATCAAATTTAGAAAAATCGTGGTTACAGAAAAAAAACTCTTCGTTCGTGTTTTGAGTTATTTTGTAACAAAATATGCATTTTGTTGTATTTTAAATGACCGCCAGGGGGCATTAGACGATTTTTTATCAAATCACACAATAAAACTTTAACAATGATTGTTATAATACTCTTTAGC
This sequence comes from Thalia democratica, assembly GCF_965202585.1. Taxonomy (NCBI): domain Eukaryota; kingdom Metazoa; phylum Chordata; class Thaliacea; order Salpida; family Salpidae; genus Thalia; species Thalia democratica. Next base: position 18,072,608 of record NC_139173.1, on the reverse strand, counting down.
CTCTAGCTTGCGCACTACGCGCAGCTCGATATGTTGATCGTTATTTTTGTTTTTGGCCCAGTTAGCCATAAGATCGTGCAGAAAGCACACTAATTTTAAGAACTTAAGACACTGATTGAATTTAAGAACTTTGTTATGATTGTCATTTTATAAGAACTTTATGTTTATTTGTATTACTGTATTGTAATTTGCTCAGTTAAGCCATAAGACCGTGCGAGACGCACACGAATTCATTATAAGAACTTTTATATTATTTTCGTTTTATAAGATCTTGATGCTTATTTGCATTATCGTATTATATTGTGCTTAGTTTAGCCATCGTTGTGCATGAAGCACGGTATATATTAAGACTCTGTATTATTAGTACTTTTATTAGTAAGAACTATTTTTGTATTTAAGATTTAAACCGTTTTAAGAACATTTATATTTGTAGAACTTTGTGTTTATTTGTGTGTTTATATTCGAAGTTTTATTCAACTGATTTATTAGCTGCTTTATCACTTCTAATTCTATTTTCATTCACATTAAAATCACATAATCAATAAACTCACTTCATTAACGAAATTATTTATAATAAGTTTATTACATACTTACTAATTACTAAGTTAAACCTAATGAGTAAGGTAAATTCAGTAAAAGCCTTAAGAGCCAAACGCGCTAAGCGTTTAGCACAAAAAAGGGGGACTTCCCCCAATTAAAGGTAGTTCCTACCACAGGCCCCCTAAGACTACATTTTTTTTTTAAATCTTTAATAGTATACCTATGTCAGACAACTATAAGTTTAACAATAACAAAATAAATGATGTTAACAGACAATAAAAAAACTTTAAGTGTTAAAAACCGGTACTTTTTCGAAAAAAAAGTAATATCAGCATAAAACATCTATTTTTGTACCAGAATACTTTTTTGACTAACGAGCTTTTAAATTATTTATACGTAATTTAGCTTTGAAAATTAAAAAGAGATCATTCAGTGTTGACGCGTGGTATTTTTTTAGGAGTGCGCAAGGTTTACAAGTATCTAAAAAACAATTTTATTAATTGTTATATATTTTTTAACCAATTTTGAATAATAAAAATTATACATTTACAAAAAATCGTTTGCATACTGAAATTTATTTAAAATCAACTGTTTTATATGAACATAGTTTTTGAATGTTTTTAGGCAGAGCATCCGCTCTACCCAAAACTACGCCCATGGTGTCATTTGTATGTTACAAAAATAAATACTTTTTATCAAAAGTAACACGTTGTAACAGGATACAAAAATGATAATTGTTTAAATTTAATGGAAAGTTTTGAGTTAAAGTTCATGTTTATCCAAACATTTAAGAGAAAGCTCGCAAGGTCAAGTGTTTTACTGATGGAAAGTTGCATTTGCATACAACAGCTGGAAACGGGTCAAATATGCACGAAGACACTTTTGCACGGAGGGTCATTTGTGCGTACAAGTGTTAATTTTTCAACTTAAAAATATGCAACATTGAAACTTGCATCTTTTATAATTTTAACTCATAAACGTATTAGACGTTCAAAAGTACAGTAAAACCACAGGATGCAAACTTCACGGTAGTCAAGCTTCTTAACTCTTAGAAATTTTAAAGTTTTTATCTATATTTAGAAGAAAAATATGTATAAACTCAAACAAATTTAAAAGAAAGAAAACAAAAACGTTGATTAAACGAAAACAGAACAAAGTATCACACGTAACTCAGAATCTTTTAAGATGAAAAAAAAATGTTATAAGAAAAAAGTTGCTTACAATGATAAACTCAGGCGTATTGACTTGTTATGAAGTCTAAAATATGTATATATCGTAAAAAATTAAAGTACATTTGGTTCCAGAAAAACAAATACAGTTTATACTTGTTTTGAGGTTTTTAAAATGTAAGTTTATTTTTATACTCTATACCTATAAGTTTAAGTATAAATAACAAACAATGTAAACAGACACAAAAAATCATTGTATATATAGTAAACTAGTTTATTTGTAAGAAAATATAAATATAAAAAGGACAAAGAGACTATTTACTTTATATTCTAACACTTATTTAAGTGAATAGTTTCACTATTAACTTTTTTTGAAAAAAATTATACCATTGACTGTTTTTGTACCAAATTACTTTATTGACTAACGATATTTCGCTGCTCTTAAAATATGAACATATACAGAGTATGTACAAGATTAACTTAAAATATAAATATCTTGCAAAGTTATTTATGAGTATGTTAGATATATTTAGTATAGAAATAAATTTATGAATAAAAGCAAGGTGCAAACCTTTTTATACAGTAAAAACTAGCTTTAAACATTTTAATTTAGTTATTCAAAAACAGCAGTATAGCTTTTTGATACGAACTTACTAAATTTATAAAATTTTGTTAGAGTAAATATCAAAAACTAAGTTTCAAAGCTACAAATCATGTTGTAAAACATTTTTTACAAAAAAAATTAACAATATGTAAAATAACAGACTAAAGTTTTTAAAGTGTGCACAAATTTTAAATAAATTTTAGTTATTTAGAATTTGAAATTAAGATTTACCAACACAATGCTTTGTGTGTGGGTAAATTTTAATGATAGCAAAGCTTATAAAACAGTTATATGTTCTATCTAGGATATTCTATCTAGGATATTATTAAACCAATTTTACAGCTTAGCACTTAGCAGCACTCTTCTATCGGATTAAACTAGTCAGGGTTCTAGCGTCTTTAATTATACCCATTAAATCTTCTTTACATATTTTACCAATTATATTTATCATTATTAAATGATTGTTGTCGCATATTAGTAGTTTTTGTAATACTATTTTCTAATTTAATATAGTTATTTAGTATAGTTTTGTGTACAATAAAAGTTTTTTTATAGAAGAAAGAAACTTATTGATTTTGTTATAAAACTAATATTATTACGTGGTTATATTGAAATTGTTGAATTTTGCAACATTAAAAACCAATTTTAATAATTTTCACAAAAAGTTCAGATTTTAAAAGTGTTAATAACGCACAAACTGGTGCTGAATTATTTCTTTTTTAACGCTAACATCTACTTATATTATTTAATTAACATGTATTCAAATGAGCATCAATATTATCAGCAACATAGTCTACTTTGTTACATAATTTTTCTTCTAAAAAGTATACACTATCTCATTTTTGGGTGAGAGCGCTTGTGTGATTGAACTTTCTTATCTAACAAGTGTGCTTGGTCGCGGTCAATATAGTATTAAAGTACAAAATTTATTTGGATTTTCCAACAGGCTCTGCTTTTTTGAATCTCTAGGTTCTAGGGTTCAAAGCTTGATCACTAACTAAGGACTAAGAAAACTTACATTAAAAGGATCGTTCGTTCACTTATATATAAAAACGAAAACATTTAACTCAATGAATTTATAGATAATACATTTTTTGTTTAAAATTTCGATTTAGTTAGTACAATATGACAAAAACATTCCATAAACGTAACAAAAATACTTTTTGTTTACTTTTTAAACGTAGTAGAAACATAATATATGTGTTCTTTCGGTGTAATATTTGTTTTGAAAATGATGAAACTTAATAACTATTATTAATTAAAATTTTAATCATTTATCAAAATCTAACGCCAAAAGTTTTTTTTATGAAGTTTTATTAGTATATATATTTATTTTATCAAAGGTGTATTTTAAGCACTGACAAGCTCTTTTAGTAAAATTTAGTCTGCTAAACATTCTTTGATAATGTAGAAAACTTTCGATTTTCCTTTTATTAAGTGTAGATAGACCTTTAAATGTTTTTTTTTTAAATTAAACCTATATTGTTTTTTAGTACGTGTAAGTTTTATGTGTACTTTTAATTAATGTTAGTGTTTTAAAAATAATACCAATCGTAGCGAAGTTATGCTAGTATTAAAATTATGATTTTTGAAAAAAAGTTTTTATAAATAAAAACTTCATGTGAATACTCTGGACTAGAACATCCACTGAGTAACTCAGGAATTTTATATTTGACAGTTTATTTTTGAAAATATATTTTTTATTTTATTTTTAATGTTTAATAAGCTTATAAGCTTAAAAGTAAAATTTTAAAAATTAATGCTACATAAATTTTAAGCTTTTTAATTTGTTCTTTATCGTTGTGTTGTAAATACCTGTTTTAATTAACTATCAAAGCAATCTGTTTATTAAAATCTTATAGCGACCATAAATACATTTTGTTATGATTTTAGAAAAAAGTTAATTATACTTTATATATATACTAAAGTTTAATTCAAACTGTTTATTTATTAACTACTTAGTATGTTTTTTTAAAAATATACACGTTTTTTAAACTGCTCAACTAAATGTATAAGTAAGATGTATATTTTTTCATTTTTTTTTTAATTCTTTCTTTTTTATAAGTTTCTAAAACTTAAAATAAATTGTTGAAAACAAAATAAAATAAACGAATACTATTCTAAGGTCCCCAAGACCCCAATTATCTTAGATTTTAATGAATTTTCTAAGGTAACTGATAAATCCCCGGTAGAAATATAAATTAAATAAAAAGTAAAACAGTTATTCGCTGAAAAATAAATCAATTTAAAAAAATAAACAGTTTTTCATCAAACGCTAAAAGTTGAAAAGATTGAAGCAAACGAAAAATAAAGAAATTAATGGCTTCCAGTATTTTGAAACAAGTAAATAAGTTTACATAAATTTAGCGCTAGTAGAATAAAAGCAAATTAAACAAACTTTAGATTTTACTCAAAAATGTACAGCATTCAAATTGTTACATCTATTCAAGAGTAAAAATAAGATAAATAGTAATAATGGTCATGTGTACTATAAATGCTTAAAGAACTTTATAGGTTTTGTTAATACTTTTTATTTCATCGTAGTTAAAACGAATAACTTCTTTTTTAATTATAATATTTTAAACATGTAATAAGTGCTTCTTTTGAAAATTTATAGACTAATTTATAGATTTTGTTTTTTGTTATTTAAGATAAAAAACATCAGAATACACTCTCCCCCACAACAATAAACTATTCTGAAGGTCAAGCAAGTGAGTTTGAGCTCATCATGTGTTATTCCACCTGCCCTATCTTTAAGTTTATCAAGAAAAAAAAATTATCTTTTGATTAAAAAATAAAACTCTATCTGTCTAAAAACAAAAAAAAAAATGCAGAACTTTTATTTTTATTTAAAAAAAATAGCCTTTATTAAAAAACACCCTATTGACACGTTATTTAGCAAACACTCACATTAAACACGTTAAAATCTCAACATTAAACACCACATAGTGTGAAAAAATCCTGAAGCTCAAATCCCCAAGCAAGTGCTGCCAACGTTCTGAACAAAACAACAATAGCAACAATACAATTATAATATCACTGCCACTAAAGTGATTCCACAATTAGCTGTTAAAAATTTTAGTAGCAAATACCATTGAGCAGTATAAATTAAAAACTACCATAAGGAACCTTCTGTTGCCTCCGATTTTGACCAGCTGTATCTCAAAAATTATTTTGGATTTTTAAAATCTGTAAAAATCATCTTGTAGCTTAGTAAAAACTATATAAAATAAGATCAAATTGTGAAAAAAAGTGTTTTACCCCTCCCCCCTATGCCCTTAAGTTTAATACATTTACAAGATGACCATTTAACTTGGAATCATGGAAAAACCTTGATTTAATAAGTTTTTGAAAAAACCCTTGAATTTTGAACAAAAATTTATTAAAAGTCTAATACTTTAATAATTTGTCGTACAAAATTAAACATAAATTTTACAAAGGATTCATTCAGAAACATTTTTATTTAGCAATTTTAATATTGTTATACTGTTTAAGACATTTTTACCTAAAGTTTAATTTTATACTTAAAATTGACCAAAAAACTTGTTATCAAAAGAACCTGGAAGAAATTAAGAAAACCTAGAAAAAAATTTCAAAAAACCTTTGGCAACCCTGTAAAATAAAATAAAAACACTTAGATCATTAATTTTATACAATAATAGTAGTTTTGTATAGATTTATACATTATAACTGTTCAAAATATAGGTTTAATTGTTTGCTAACAAAAGATCCTAGTGAAGTAACTTCACTGGAATATAAATAAAAACAAATTGTACAGTTATCTTCCTTTATTGTACCAACATATAATTCTGTGTGTTAACAAATCAACACACTTCAACTGGGTTCTTTAAAAAAATAATTACTGTAATGAAAGAATAGAATAAAGTAGGTGTATACATGTTTTCATTAAAATAAAATAATTTCTACAGATAAAAGTTAATAATAGGTAAAATACTTAATATTAAATCCAACTGTTATAAAACTATATAATATTTGTGATTATGAAGTCTAAAATAAGTAAAGTAAACTAAAATACACAACAAAACAACAAATAGTAATATAAACAAACAACTCATGTTAATGGAAAGAAAACTGATTCAACAGTAAAATTTGATATAACAGTTGGATTTAATATTAAGTATTTACCTATTATTAACTATTATCTGTAGAAAATATTTTATTTTAATGAAAACATGTATACACCTACTTTATTCTATTCTACCTATTCTTTCATTTCAGTAATTATTTTTTTACAGAACCCAGTTGAAGTGTGTTGATTTGTTAATACACAGAAACATATGTTGGTACAGTAAAGGAAGATTACTGTACAATTTGTTTTTACTAATTACACTTTTATACATTATATAAATTTAAACGACAAATTTAAATTGTTTGATACTTGATGGGTTGTCAACAAATTTTTAGTTATTAAATATACCTTAAGAATTTTAACTACTATGTTGAACCCTCAAATCCGAGATATTAGTACAAATTGTTCTAATTATTAGAATAACTCACTATTCACAGGATATATTTTTTATAAATATTCACCTCAATCAGAAAGAATCATAAGGTAAAGTTTTATAGAAATACAAGTTGCCATATTATCAATTTTTAGTTTTTCTACTAAAGCTAAGTGTGTTGTTATGCATACTTGATTAAATCAACAAAAGTGATAAGTTTTATGTTTTTCATGTATTCAAAATAACGAAATATATTTTTAAGGATTATAAAAACTAATATGAAAAATGGTTGAAATAAATTCTTTAGAAGACATCAGCAGACTAAGCAATACTGAACTTAGTCAAAAACTGAAAGAGTATGGTGTAAATGCAGTGATAAGCTCTGCAACAGCAAATACTTACCGAAAGAAATTAGCTAAACTTTTGGGAATTTCAAAAGATATGACTGTCAATAGTTCTAATAATAATGATAAAATTCCTAAAAAAGTGAGTTTTTGATTTTTTTTTTCCAAAAAATTAAGTAAAAATATTATTACAACTGAAAATTAAGTTTTGATTAAATATGCTAAAAAGGCACTTGTGTTGTTCAACTTTTGTATTCATATGTTATGCTTCTTTGAATTTTATATTATTTTTTAATTTTAAACTTGGAAAATGTTCATTTTTACTTAAAAAAATTTCAAACTTTATGATTTTAGCTAATTTAAAGTAATTTCATTTTAACTTCATATTTTAAATTGTTTTAGCTTTGTTATTAGTAATAAAAGTACTTTTTGGTATAATTTTGCTTGGAAAACCTAGATATTACTGATGATTTTACATAATGTACTGTAGTCAGTATACATTAAACTTGTTCTTATTCTTTTTAGTCTTAACAGTTTTTTAAAGATATTTATTTCAGAGATAACTTTAGTATTACTTTATATGTTTCTATATTCTTTTTTTTATTGAAAAATTTGTACATATAAATATTTTTAGTCAAAATTTATTTTTTTACAGACACCAGAAGAAAACCAAAGAAAAGTAGCTACAGGTACTTTAAAATTGTTCAATTTTTAAAGTTTGATTTAGCTGTATAGTTTTTTTAAACAACTTTACTTTATTATTTGATATAGCTAGGTAGATTTTTTAAGCAACATAATTTTATATTAACTTTTTAATTGTAGTTTTTTTTTTCAGTTGAATGTTCTAATTACTTTTACAAATTTTAAACAAAATACTCTAGTATATTATTATTATCCAAAAAATCAGTTTGTCATTGTCTATGTTGATTTTCTTAATAGCTTTTAGTTATTTCGACTGGAATAGTTTTTGTTAGTAGCTATAAGTTGTTTAAAACTCTTTAAATGTTAAAAAATTAATATTGTGTTACATGTTAAATATTTTAAGTAATTAAGGGCATAGGGGGGTAAAACACCCTTTTTTGGTTTTTGATCTTATTTTATATACTTTTTACTAAGCTACAAGATGCTTTTTACAGATTTTAATGATTAAAAATAATTTTTGAGATATAGCCGGTCAAAGTCAGAGGCAACAATAGGTTCCTTATGGGAGACGCAAACTAAAACGACAAATAACTAAAAATCAAAAAAATCTATTTTCTCCTACGTTTTTTGAGATAACTACCTCAAGTTTTCAGGAAATGTTCCTTAATGTATTTAGAAAATTCTGTCAAAAAGAAATTTAAAAAAATGAAATAATATAAATTTAATAACAAAAAAACTAAAAAATTTTTTTTTTAAAATTTTTTATATTAAATTTTTGTTTTTTAATTTTTTAAAATTTTTTTTAGACAGAATTTTCTAAATATATTAAGGAACATTTCCTGAAAATTTGAGGTAGTTATCTCAAAAAACGTATGAGAAGATAGATTTTTAGTGAAATAGTCTGTTTTTGCCGTTTTAATTTGTGCCTCCCATAAGGATCCTATTGTTGCCTCCTACTTTAACCGGCTATATCTCAAAAATTATTTTGAATTTTATAAATCTGTAAAAAGCATCTTGTAGCTTAGTAAAAACTATATAAAATAAGATCAAAAACCAAAAAAAGGTGTTTACTCCCCCCTCCCCCGCCTATGCCCTTAAAGAATACTATGTGGTACTATTTTATGTTTTATATATACTAATGTTAATCTATATTATTTTCAATGATTATTATTTTAAAAATTATCAGTAGGTAGTCTATTTTGAAACTTAAAAAATAATTTAAGCCTATCATTGCAAAAGTTTAATGTTAGATAAATTAAAATTACATTGTATTTTTTTTAATTGTTACAAGTTTTACTTGTAAATTACAAGTTTTAATTGTAATTAACTAATTTTGGTTTCTGCAAAAAAAAGGTTTTACTAATAGTTTTTTCGTATTATCTAAATAAGCCTTTTTGGCAAAAACAAATCATTACTTTGTTTATTTTTTGATAAGTAATCAAAGTTTATAGATTGAATTACTATTTTTTACTTATTTTTTTTTGTTTTAATAAGTAGTAAAGTAAATTATATCTAGGTTTATAGTTTATCTTTTTTTTATAGGGAAGTATCTTAAAAATTTACAAAAATTTTAAAACATGAGTATAAAAGTTAAATTAGATACTTATACTTTTACATAGTACCAATAAAATGTACATTGAATTTAAAATGATAGTTTTAGCTATTCTTATAAAATATTTAAAAATGTTCAGTTTTGTATATTTTTTCTAAATACTTACTGGTGTATTAATCTAAGTTAATACCAAAATACTGCAATTGTAATTTTTTTTTTTAATTTGATAATACAACATTTTTTACATTTCTCCTTATAAAACTTATAGTTGTAAACAAATAGTTTGTTTTTGTATATAAATTTATTATTTTTTTAAGGAAAGTCATTCTACATCACTTTTGACAAGGAAAACAATAGTTTTAGTAAGTTTTTGTCTGTTTTTTTAATTTTGATTTTTACTTTTCAGTATTTGTTTTATGCGTTGTAAACTTTATATTAAATTTTCAATTAGAACAGATTTGCCCATTTTCAAGTTATATATTAAATAAAGTTTTTTATTTAGTTCACATTTAATAAAATTGACATTAGTTTAATTTTTTTTCATAAAAAAATCCAAGAATTACTTATACAAAATAGAAATTAGTGGAAGGCGTTAAGTACTAAGTATAACAAATTTCTTAAGAGTTCAGTAATTTCAAACAACTTTTAAGGTAAAGTCAGTTAAGAATATAGATCTGGTTCAAATAAATGTAAGAAACTTGACCCTTTAAGGCCTTAAATCGAAACTATAAAACTTTAAGTTGTTTAACATGTTTTCTTAACTGTTTGATAAATTTGACATTTCATGTAAATGACAGTTTTAAGTAAAATCATATAAGTTTCTTACATTTAAAGAAGATTTACTTATATTTACATCACAAGTTACAAGTAACTTAAATATATATATTTTTTCATTATTATTACCATTTATTATTATTTGTATTTATAAAAGTGCTGAGCCATTTGCTGTACTTTGCTGCTTATGTTTTGATTTATCACTAAAATATATTACTTCGACATTTAGATTATAGTTATTTTTATACTATCTAATTTATTTTATAAGACTTTGTTAAATATTTCAGACATAGTAACTTGTCTGTCCGAATTAAAAATTCTTGTTTTAAATATTAAAAGTTTGTTAAATACTAAAACAACTGTTTGAGTGTTTTAAACTAAAGTTGTTTAATTAAAATGGGCAATTTTGCTGAGTATTTTAAGACCTAGAAATTATATAGTAATCACAACTTTGTGTAACAACTTGTTTTTATTGACTGCCAATAATTGTGAATGATTAAAATGTAAGTAGAGTTGCTGTCTTTTAAAGCTTATAAAAATGTATTTCAGTTCCAAGAATGTTTTGTGACTTTAAGCTAGCCCAAAAATTTATAAAGAAAACATCGGGTAGATTTAAGTTGTTCTCTGAAGAAGAAAACGCACAAAACTATTTAAATGAACTTTTAGAGTAAGTATTTTTTTGTATTACATTATTCTTTATAAACATGAGAAAGTTGATGATTTTTTTTAGAAAAAAGTTTTTGTTAAAAGATAATCTTAGTTATGTTAAGATTTATTATTTATAATTGTAACAGATGATAAAAAATTTGAATAAAGTCATTTGTAGAGTATTTACAACTTTTAAATGTGTGTAAATAACCGTTAGTTTATTATAACCCTTGCCTAATTAAGTAAAAGAAAAAGAATTTAAAATGGTATTGTCATTTGTAATGATGTAGGAATTCTCACATAAAAAGTATTTTTACCCTTAAAATTTTCATAACCTATTCTTTTTTTTTCAAATTAAAAAAAGTTTTAATTTTTAAATAATGTCAAGGAAATTATAGTGAAAATTATTAGATCTAGTGTTAAATCATTTATCGCATAAATTATTTGTAGCAGAATAAATAAAATATTTTGTTGTGAAAAAAACAAGCTTAATAACAAATAAAAACTAAGTAAGGGTTATTTTATATCCAAAAGTTATATAACGTTTTTTTTTTTTTTTTCAGAGTTTCAAAAATAACTATCATGTTAGATAATTATAAAATGAAAAATTTAAGTAATTTAAAAATATGTTCTTAAGTTATTATTTTAAACTAAAATAATTTTTTTTGTGACTTATAAAGCCAAGTTTAAATGTATTATTCGTAACTATAAAATTTAATATAATATTTTGTTTTGATATTTAAAAAATATAAGCAGTATTAACTATTTTAAGTCGCTGGAAAGTTGTTGCAATTTTAGCACTAGTAAGTATATTTTTTACAAACTAGTAATTGTTTGTTTTATTTTTTTTTTATACGATTCACTGTGCTTAGAATTCATGTAATTAAGGTAACTTTATTTTAAAAAGTAAAAACTGTTCAATGTCTAAATGTTTTGTTTAACTTTTTTACGTTGAACTAACAAACACCAAATAAGGTAAGAATAAAATATTCTTCATAAATATAAAAACTAATTATACAGCAATCTTCCTTTATTGTACCAACATATGTTTCTGTGTGTTAACGAATCAACACACTTCAACTGGGTTCTGTACAAAATAATTACTGTAATGTAAGAGTAGAAGCATAGAATAAAGTAGGTGTATACATGTTTTCATTAAAATAAAATTAAATAATTTCTGCAGATTTTTACAGGTTAATATTTAATAATAGGTAAAATACTTTATGTTAAATCCGACTGTTATAAAGCTATATAATATTTGTAACTATTAAGCCTAAGTTAAGTAAAGTAAACTAAAATACACAACAAAACAACAAATCATAATATAAACAAACCACTTACTATAATGAAAAGAAAAACTGATTCAAAATTATTTTAACGTTGTCAATGATTGAACAAAATACATCCAATAGTTACGTCACAATATGTATGAAGATTAATACAGCTTTTTAATTTGTATTGTAAAGTTAGTTAACTTAGTCTATTTTGATTAAAATGAAACAACAACTATTAATTAGTAAATCAATAAAATTTAGCAACGGCAAAGACAATAAAAGTCACAGGAACTTGATATAACGTGTAACGTGGTAACTTCATAAATATATGCATATTTTAATATTTTACATTTACTATCAGCACCATTATTACTCAGTTCGTATGTTTTTAATTCAGTAGTTTCATATTATTAAACTAAAAGCTTATTTAGTACTATTGTATGATAAAATGATTTTAATAGCGCCCAAGCTTTTATTACATTTTCTCCATTTATTTTTAAGTTTTTATTTTAAACATTATGTTTAATCTTAATCTAAAAATACTTTCATTTTTTGTTTAATGTTATTTACTAGTTTTAAACTGTCAAAACAACTTTATACTTAAAAAATAAGTTTTTCTCAGATTTACAACTAAAAGCTTCTTTTGACTTCTAATAATACTAAAAAGTTATAAATCCTAGTCTTTACAAAGAAAAACGATATAAACTCTAATGAGGAAAGTTCAAGTTTATATAATTAAAAAATTTAAATCAAAAAAGTATGAATTCTTCATAACTTTTATTTTTGTCCTCTGTTACAAGTGTAATAATGTTAAACAAAAATTTAGATTTTAGGAAAAAATTATATGTTGTTTAAGGTTTAGCTTGCTTACAATACAATATCATCACTTTATGTTCTATTTTCCATAAAACACTGATCACCATAGGCATAATTTAAACACATTAAAGCACAGTAAAAATAATAAAATAATTCAATATATGTTAATTAGTTTTACAACTCATTTTAGCTATAACATTTTACTTTTCTTAAAAAAACTATCAAATCTCATAAATAAAAAACTCTTTTAATTTCTTAAAAATACTCAAATAAATTAATTTTCATATATAGAAATATTTTTTAATGTTTTACTCTCTTTGTTTAAGTACAAGTTTTATTTGAGCTTATAAAAACTTTCTATTCTTTAGGAACTTTTGTTTGACACTTTATGGTGATAGAAATATTCTATAAAATCAAAAACTTGAATATTGTTCTTCTCATTGTTTATGTTCTTATAAAGTATTTTTGCTAACAGAAAAATACCAATTGAAATCAAAAAAGAGAAAATAAAAAAACCTGCAGCACCACAAAGTCCACCGCTTGAAAGAAAAAATGAAGAAAAACCTGACTTTTGCCCGTTTAAAAGTCCGTCAATAAAACAAATCAACCAAATTAGAAAGACAATTGAAGATGGTAACCTAGTTGAGTTTGAGAAAATGGTCGAATCAAATCCCCTTTATCTGGTCACCCAAAATGATAGTCCGCTGATTTATAAGCCCAGTTGCAAGTAAGCAGTTTATTTTTCTTAATTACCTTCGTGTGTAAATTAAGTAGATATAGAAATAACTAATTATCATGCTTCTTTTTAAAATACACAGTCATTTTATATGTTTCAGCCACAATTCCATGTTTTAATAGTTTTCCGTATATTTACTGGTAAGAACAGTGTGATTGCAGATACAACGCGATGCACGTGGCAGCGGTGGCAAACAAACCCGAGTTCGTTCAAAAAATTGTCTGCCTGGTCAATGACGAGTTTATCAAAAAAATAAGACCGAACGCCAAATTTTCAAAGGTTCAAATCAAAACCAGCGTTGATAAAATTTTGGATTATTATTTCAACCTGGGAGATAAAATTAACAATGAAACTCCTCTCCATTTGGCCTGCAAACACGGATATTCCGGTTCGTTTTTACAATTCATGTCTTTTTCGCAGAGTATATGCTTAATGATTTGATATATCTACCACTAAACAGATACTTTTACATATTTATACAGAAATGGTCGAGGAACTGGCGTCTCATGAGTGGTGCAAAAATGACTTGAAAAACAAATTCGGCCAAATGCCTATTGACATCATCTGCAGCAGGTCAAAAAAAGAACCAGAAGAAAAAGAGTAAGTTGGAAATGTTTTATCTAAATTTAATTATTTTTGTTTTTACTTTTTAGCGTATTTATCATGTTGTTTTTATTAACTTTTACTTAATTTTTTATTTATCTAATCACTTGTTAGTTCTTAAAATTTTGTTGGTTTAGTTGAAAAACTGTATTTTATTTTTAACTGTTCAAAATATAGATTTAAGTGTTTGCTAACAAAAGATCCTAGTAAAACAAGTTCATTGGAAGATAAATTAAAATAAATTATACAATAATCTTTGTTTATTGTACCAACATATGTTTCTGTGTATTAAAGAATCAACTTTCGTTGTTGTTCTTTCCATTAAAAACCCAGTTAAGTGTGTTGATTCGTTAACACACAGAAACATATGTTGGTACAATTAAGGAAGATTACTGTATAATTTGTTTTTATTTTTATTCTGCAGTACGTTTCTGATGATAAACAGTGAAAATACGTTAAAATGTTTACAAAAAAAAGGTTGGAGTATTTTATTAAAACACAATTAATTTATTTTTACAGGTCACTCAAGCAAGCCATCACGAACTTGCTCACCAACAAGTACTTTGTGCCGCTGTACCGCGTCCACGACAACGCATTCCAAGCCAAAGTGCACCGACCCGTGATATCTTCGAGCTTGCTGAAGCATGACGAGTCACGTGGTGTTCAGCTGACTCCCTCGAAGCAGCTGACTCCGATTAAGTTGAGGGGAAGCCCCGTAGTAGCAGCCGTTGTCGGTCCCTTCACGGATCGCCGCCAAGCGGATGAGTGTTACGAGAAGTGGGCTTCCCCCAACAGAAAACTGAAGCCAGGTTTTTTTTCAATACTCATTTCTTTAATACCATTTACTATAAATAAATATGGATAAGGCACTTTGTATGCTGTTTTTTATACAAATCGCTGTAGTTTATAATTTTTGCTGCCAAGCGAGACAAAAATTTAAAACTTATCTAGGGTAGTTTTGAAAACTGTTTAAAAATGTTATAAAAGTTATGTAAACGATGTATTCGCTAAGTATAAGATTCACAACTTTTGTATTAGATTTTAAGATAGTATTTTTCGAAGGTATAATTTTTTATAAACTTTCATAAAAGTATTTATAGTTATTATAAAGTTTTTGTTAATAGTTCAGCAGTAAAGTATTTTTATAAACCTTAATTATAACATAAATCTATCTTTTAGCGATATAGCCTTTTGATAATACATAATGTTATTACTAGCAAATGTCTATAAGTTTTACTGTATATACTGAATTAACTTTTATTTTTTATTGAATTAACAAAACGTGTAAACACAGGAGTCGAGAGTTCTTTTAAGCTGAGGGTTTCCGACATGGAAAAAGGCGACGAGCGAATCGGCCGTCAAGTTTCCAGGCAACTGAACGCTGATTGGCTGGAATATTGGGAATTTCTAAAAAGTTACGCTGATTTTCACACGCAGTCTGGCATTGAACTTTTGGAAAACTACTTCCGTAAAAAGTTTGTATTAAAATATTCAGTTTATTCTAGCTCAAACATAGTTTAGTATCCAAAATAAAGTTTTAGATCATATGGTAAAAATATTTTTGTTCAAAAGATTTTTATCTGTTTTTACCGAATATATAATGCTGCCATTATTTAGGTTGTCTTTGTCAACTTCGGCCGCAGAAGCCGCGCTGTCATCGGGTGACGCGAAGCAAAACGGAGCAGTCAAAAGCGGAGACACGCCGCAGGAAAAGTTGCGAAAAGCGTTGAATTTGAAGCGAGCCGACTCAATTTCGTACGACTCGCCTGCGCCCAACATAAAGCTGATGCCGAGAGACGAAAATCCAATGGAGGACGAGTTGTCCAGTTGCTTTTCCAACCTCAATATTAGGAGCCCGACGTCGCCAACTTTTGAAAACAGTGACTTTGATAGTTTCAAATCGCCTTTGCCAAGAGACCGGTGTAAGCTTAACAAGTTCGTTTATTTGTAGTGTTCTGGTTTAGATCATAAAAATTTAGTTTATTTTGTTTCTTGAAGCTTAAATGGAATAATTATTTTTCTTTTCAGAGGTGATTGCACAAACATGTACGCAAGTCAAATGGATTTTCAAGTTTCAACTAAACTGTTTATAATTAAGTAAGTTTTTCTAAAACATGGTTGCCACACACTCAGGCTAGTTTGAAATTAATAAGACTCAGGTCAGCTTAGTTTAGCTTGTTTTTTTTTGTGGCCTTTAGAACTCTTACTGGTTTTTTTGAAAAATTCACCCTAGGGCCTAGATTAAAGAATTAAAAAAAACTACAGACAAGTTTTTTGCAAGGTCTTTAATGAGGTTGTGTTTTTTGAATTTATCATTATTTTTTTTAACTTTTAGTTTACTAATGTTAAACATTAATAAAAAATTAGTATTGATTTCAGTTATTATGTAAAGTTTTCCGCCGTTTTACTATCTATAATTTATTATAACACTATAAACTGTAGAAAAATTTTAGTCTTCTAATAACGATTTAGGATAATAAAATAAATTCGATTATGTTAAGCTGTAACATCTTTGTTAAATTATTAAAAAAATAATAAATGTTTAAGTTGTGTTTTTACAAGTATATAATTGTATAACTTTCGTTTTATATAAACAAATTCTGAAGGTGTTAAAAATCACTAATATATAGTAAATTGTAAAATTTTATTTGGATTTATTTACATTATTTAAAAATTATAGCTAAGATTAAGTTTAGACTGTTGTTGTTTTACTTATTTATGAAATCTGTAAGTTGAAAATGTAGTAGAAATATATTTATTTTAGTTTTAATTTTATTAGTTAACTTTTTTTCATAAATTTTTCACTTTTGTTTTCAGGTTTATTTCAAAATTTTATAAAATGAGTTGTATACAAATAACATATTAACATGATCACTTCCAATTCTGCATACACACTTTTAAATAACTTGACTGTATTGAACTTGTAAAGTTTTTATACTTTTCCATATGTATGTTTTATAGTGTTCCAACATACGTTTTTAAATACATGCTAGTAGTGATTTTTATATATCTAGATAGAAGCCTTAAGCAAATTTAAATTGCGTTTACACGGAAAATTGAAATATTTTTTTTTTAATAAACTCAGACCAGATTTTACCTTGATGAGTTGGAACCCTAATTTGAATTTTGAAAGACCACAATCATTTTAAAAGAATTGTTTACAGAATCAAGATAAATTTTAGCTAAAAGTTTAATTTTACGAATGTATTTTTATCTTTGATAGTTTTATCTATTTTAAGAAACAATTCCTTAAACTGATGTTTAATATTATAACAAACTGTAGCGAATCACCATCAAAGTGGGATAGAGATGTTTCAATAGCCATCGACAAAAATCTTGTCAATGAAAAAAATTATCCTTACGTATCAAAATGGCTGCAATCTATCGAGCAGTTTCCTGCAAACTTGCAAAAAAGGTTACTTTTATTCAAAGAATTTTAATGATATTGTAAATTTAAGAAAATACTTTAAAAATTATAAATTTATTTACAGCCAAGAATACTTTATTAAATGAAATTAGAAAGGATTTAACAAAAGAAATCTATGTTTTTTACGTTATAAATAATTTGTAGATGTTTATTTAATCTAAGTTTTGTGTAACAAATGTTCCAAATAAAAATTACTTTTAAAAAATTAAATATTGATAAAAAAAAAGTATTAGTTAAATATTAATCATTTTCTTTCAAGTCTATAAAAAATGTTAGTTGTTTTTTAAAAATAAAACTAATAAAAAAAAATTTAGTTGGAAAACACCAAGACCAAATAAAGTAGTAAGTAGAGCCATTAGCTCAACGAACAGACAAATATTTTCTCCAGTAAAATTCGTTTGGAAATGAAATAAAACTAAATTTCTTCTCAATTCATGATTGTCGAAATTTATTGCTTTTGTAACGTAAATTTAATTTTGTAGTAATTTTTAGTCTATTTAATGTTTTAATGATGTTATCTTTTACATGTTAGGTAATATGTATTTTTACTTTTTTATTTTTAAGTTTTTATTTTATATATAAGCATTAGTTGTTTTAGTTTACGTATTTTACTGCCAAATAATGACTTTTCCACATACAAAGCTTTTTACTTTAAAGAAATTTTTGTTTTATACTTTTTTTCTTTGAATAAAAACATTTGCAATTTAGATAAATTAATATGCGTTTTATATTCAAAATGTGTATCTGACCAAAGTATTGTTAATTGATTGATTAACCCAAGTACTACTTTTGTAACAATACTTTAAAAACGTATGTTTACTTTATTACATAGATTACCAAGTAGTAAAAAATTGTTAAACAAGTTACTAGACTGACCAATCAGCATAGCTTTGTACTGTTAGTCCCACTATGGGTTTAATTTTGAACATTACTTTGAAAATACTACATGATACATTTAAGTTATGCCAAATATATATCGTAATAAGTTTTTAGTCTTAATTTTAAACAAAACTAAAAAGTAGCAGATACTGATAACGGTTGCATTTTATAATTTTTTATAAAAACTGAAGTAATTACGTTATTACTGTGATATTCTAGATAAATTAAGCCGAACGAATGTTTTAAAATTTATTTACTTAATTAAAATGACGAAACTGTTTTACAAATCTCGACATATATTGTTGTAGTTTGTTGTTAATAGTTTTAAAACTCTTTACAGCAAAATATTAGGAATATAATAAGTAGCTTTCTACGAGTAGTAAACTTGGTAAACGGGTTACACTCTATAGAAAATATATATACAATAGTTTTTGTAAAATGCAATTGATACCAGGGGCGTGATTTGGAATGAAGCGAATGCTCAGTTAAAAATATTAAAAAAAAATTGCTATATTAGAGCTTTAGTTTACAAACGATTTTTTCTAATTGTAGTATTTTTATTGTACTAAGTTAAACTATTTAAAATTACAAAGTTTTTCAATTACTTTTGACCCCGAAAAAATACCAAGCGTTCCACTGTTGTTTTTAAATTTCAAAGCAAACTTAAGTAAATTTGAAGAGCTTTTTATTCAAAAAAGTATTTGGGTACAAAAACAATTTTTTTATACTGTTGTTTTTTTTTTTTCAGAAAGAGTAAATAGTTAAATTAATACTGAAAGAAGATTAAATTGATTGTATCTTCGCAAACTTTTTTCCTATTACGGTAATAATTTCTTTATACAATTAAAGTGTTTTATTGTCTGTTAACATAATTTATTTTGTTATAGTTAAACTTATAGATGTAAATTAAATTACTCAAAACAAATAAAAATAATTTTCCGAAATCACGATTTTTTTAAGTTTTTACGATGTTATATATTTTAAACAATGTGTAACAAATAAATGCGCCTGACTTTATCTATTTCGGTATTCTTTCCTATTAAATGCTATGTTTTATATGCTAAAAGATTCTGAGTTACGTTTCATACTTTGTTTGTTTTTATCTTTTTCTTTTCTTCTTTCAAATATTTAATAAGTTTTTATATATAGCTTAAAAACTTTGAAATATACAATTGTTATAAACCTTGATGACCGTGAAATTTTCTATACATCACATTGTTTTACTGTATTTTTAAATTTTTACTGTTAAATTATTTATTACTTTCTAATGTTTGTTTCAAAAAATGCAAGCTTTAATGTTGCATATTTTACGTTGAAAAATAACACTTGTGCGCAAAAGTTTATGTGGTAAATTTATAGTCATGTGTTACTTTTTTTTACTAGGTGTTGTTAGTTATAATAATTAAGGGCATAAGGGGGAATAAAAAAACTTTTTTCGAAATATGATCTTATTTTGTATAGTTTTTGTTAAGCTACAAGATTTTTTACAGATTAAAAAAGTTCAAAATAACTTTTGAGATATAGCCGGTCAAAGTCGGAGGCAACAACAGGGTCCTTATGGGAGGCGCAAACTAAAACGGCAAATAACTAGAAATCACTAAAAATCTATCTCTTCCTACGTTTTTTGAGATAAATTTCTCAAATTTTCAGGAAATGTTACTTGATATATTTAGAAAATCCTGTCGGAAAGAATTTAGAAAAATTAAAATTTTATAAAAAAAAATCTGTTTAGACAGAATTTAGAATTTTCTTAACATATCAAGGAACATTTCCTGAAAATTTGAGGTAGTTATCTCAAAAAACTTAGGAGAAGATAAATTTTTAGTGAAGTAGTCTATTTTTGCCGTTTTAGTTTGCGCCTCCCACAAGGATCCTATTGTTGCCTCCGACTTAGACCGGCTATACCTCATAAGTTATTTTGAACTTTTTTAATCTGTAAAAAGCATCTTGTAGCTTAGTAAAAACTATGTAAAATAAAATCAAGTTTCGAAAAAAGTGCTTAACCCCCCTATGCCTTAAGTGCTTCCTCATAACTTTAAGTGACTACTCTATGTAATGTTGTCTATAAAAAAACTATTAATGGAAAAAACGTAATGAAGGATACTTTATTGTTTTTATTATTAAATCGCATAAAACTAAGTTGTGCTATTCACACTATTGCACTTATTCTTGATCAGAGGGGCAGTGACCATCACGTTTGTATGCGTATTTGCAAGCCATTTCATTTTTGTATTCAATGTGTTTTTCAAGTTTATCCATCTGCACTTCATTTACTGTTCTTTCAAACTCCAAATAATACCTCGGCTTCACCAGACGCGCATCAACTCTGTACTAGTTAGTGATGTACCGGACCCGGATCAGATTTTTTTTTTAAATTAGGATCCGGTCGGATCCGGACTTTTTTTTCAAATTAGAATCCGGCCGGATCCGGATATTTTTTTGCAAATTAAAATCCGGCCGGATCCGGATTCTTAATACTCTAAGTCAGTGGTTTCCAACCTTTTTCATGCCCCGCACCCCTAAAGTCTCTTAATTTGATCTCGCACCTCTAACACTATATGCTATAATTACTTACTAATAATTTGATAGTAAGTTCATTGATTTCATTAATTAATATTTTGTATTTTAATTTTTACGATAGTGTACTATTATTATATTAATGTTACGTTATACGCCACATGGTAAGAAGCCAATAAAATAAGTTTGCCAGCAGATACCGAACTGAACTTTGGAAGTGTTCCTCGTGATTCATAGCAGATCCTTTTAGATTTCAATGACTCAAAATTTTGACCTGAAATATTTTCTCCACCATGTCGTTTGTTAAAATGTTCTTGCAACTTAGCTGGCTTCAAATTAAAGTTCTAAAACACAATTTTACATAACATGAATTGCGTTTTTTGCAGGCCTTCAACTGTTTCAGTGCAAGTAAAACCAAACTGAACATAACTATCATTCCACTTCCTTAACTTGACATGATTGAGTACTAATTAAATAAACTGTATTCTAAGAAAAATAAAAAAGTCAATTACTAAGACATTTTTTTTCATAAAATTTATACAAAAACAATGCTTCAGCCTATGACTTCGTCATTTAGTTTTTTAAGATTTGAAAAAGTATTAGAAGTGAGAAAAAAGCACTAAAAAAGTTATTAATATTAGGGTTAAAACTAAACTTTTTATATTTTTAGTTTTGTTATAAATATATGTACTCATAAAAAAAAATCAGCTGTTCAAGTTAAGCTTTTGTATTGTTTTATTTTCAAATCTATTAGCAAGTAGGAGGTTTAAAAATAAGAAAAGTTTGAGTTAAGATTCAAAAAAATTAAAACATATTTAGTCAAAAATTCTAAAAAAATATGTATAAAAGCAAATACAATAAAAGTTTATGCTTACAACATAAATAGAAAAAAGTAGATTGAAAAAGGTAAACGGTTTAAGTTCAAAAAAGGAATGAATAGAAATAAAGTTGATGCATTAAATACTCTTGCTGATCTATAAAAATTGGTTTCACTAAAGCTAAAAACAAGTTTTCTTAAATGGTATAACATACAGTAATTGCTGTGAACTTTACAATTTACTGATGTAAAATCTTCAAGCACTACTTTCTGCACAACTAAGTTTAATAAAAACTACATTATAAATGTAATAGACTTAAAAGAACCTGTTTTTAACAGCTAATAAAAAACCTGCTGAAGTTACTAATTTTTATCTAAGTATTTCAATTAAAATAGGTGCTAGCTCATGAACTGTTTTAAACAATTAATGGCCAGTTAAGAAAATAAAATATTTAAAGTTTAGATGATTAAAATTCACAGGTGTAAAACTTTAAGAAAGTTTTACTGAAATGTTAATTCTAAACTAAGAATTATTAAAACAAATTAGTAAAATGAATTTACTTCTATAAAAGCGCTATTGCTCTATGACGTATTAATAAAATTAATTTATTCAGAAAATTAGCGCCAACTTTTTTTTTATAAAAAAATGTACTTTTAATTTTATTAACTTCATCAGAGAGTAAAAATCTACTTATTTGTCATACAAAAACGAAAAGCCATCTCGCACCCCCTGGAATGCTGCCTCGCACCCCCAAGGGTTGCGAGCACCCCTGGTTGGGAACCCCTGCTCTAAGTTATTTGTAATGTAAGTAGTAAATAGATTTACGCAAATTTTATATTTTATTCGCGACCGGTTTCGGTGGCAAGAGATTGCGACCTTTTCAAGCAAAAATAAAATATGAAACTGCATATAACAATGTTAGTTAATTATACTGTTGTTTAAAAACTTATTCATGCGTGAAGAATATAAACAAAAATGTTGCATATTCGAAAATTCAAGCATATCAGAGTATATTTAGGTAAAATTGGTACTAGTTTAAAAAAAAAAAAGGATTGAATTAATATTAATATAATGAGTCAAAAATAAAAACTGAATCCAGAGCTTTTCTTTGAAAAAATAATAATAAAATATTTATATCTTTTCTTTAAAAAAAAAATAATAAAATATTTATACCTTTAAATTTATCTAAATGAAATTAAGAATTGTCTTAAATTGTGGTTTTAAGCCAAGAGTCAACAAAACATTAATAAAACTCAAAGTCGCTGAAGATTTAAAAATCTATTTTGTGCTAAGTTAACAACAGTCAAAATTTAAACGAATTTAATAATATTTAAAAAAAAAAAATCTAAAAAATTTATCTAAGTTGAATTAAGAACTGTTTAATTTTTTTTTTTTCATTTTAAGTCAAATGTCGACAAAAACTCAATGAAAAATAATCTATTTTTTACTTTAATTATGATTTGGTTTAAGTTTTGTCTGCTTTCCAATTTATTAGTATAATAAACAATGAACTTTACCGCAAGATCAACAACAACAGCATCCGAGACAATCCTACGACCGGTTTCGTCCTTATTAGGACTCATCAGGCAGGAATAGTCGCGAGAAACCGCTATTGTGATCTTAAACAAGCGGGCTTAAGTACTTAAGCGACCGTTTGTGGGTAAAGTTGAAAAAATGACACAGCTATATCATTCACAGCTCAACGTCTCAGACATTGTCAGCTTGTTGTGAGATTGTAGTCTGTGCTCGTTTGATCAGTTTTAGCCAATATTTATTTTCATTTTTTTTACTTTACCCACAAACGGTCGCTTCAGTACTTAAGCCCGCTTGTTTAAGATCACAATAGCGGTTTCTCGCGACTATTCCTGTCTGATGAGTCCTAATAAGGACGAAACCGGTCGTAGGATTGTCTCGGATGCTGTTGTTGTTGATCTTGCGGTAAAGTTCATTGTTTATTATCGATGGCATAAAACATCTCAACATTGTTGATGATGGCCGAAATAAATATTGGTTAAAACAATTTATTAGTAAAAATCTGTTTCTGTGTCTGCATGAGTTCATTAATTCTGTTCTTTTGTTGATGCAATTTGTACCGGATTCAAGGATTAGTAAAGCAGCGACTTTGAGTTTTATTAATGTTTTGTTGACTCTTGGCTTAAAACCACAATTTAAGACAATTCTTAATTTCATTTAGATAAATTTAAAGGTATAAATATTTTATTATTTTTTTTTTAAAGAAAAGATATAAATATTTTATTATTATTTTTTCAAAGAAAAGCTCTGGATTCAGTTTTTATTTTTGACTCATTATATTAATATTAATTCAATCCTTTTTTTTTTTTAAACTAGTACCAATTTTACCTAAATATACTCTGATATGCTTGAATTTTCGAATATGCAACATTTTTGTTTATATTCTTCACGCATGAATAAGTTTTTAAACAACAGTATAATTAACTAACATTGTTTTATGCAGTTTCATATTTTATCTTTGCTTGAAAAGGTCGCAATCTCTTGCCACCGAAACCGGTCGCGAATAAAATATAAAACTTGCATAAATCTATTTAAATAAGCTCTTTACATCCCAGTAAATTGAGCATTCTTTTTTAGTTAAGGCAAATAACTATATAATGTAAGTAGTATAAAAACTACTATGTACGATAATGCAATTTTATATAACTAACTACTAACTAATTATAATTGTGTGAAGTTTATCTTTTATGTGTTATATCTTACAATATACTTTTGAATTTTGAAAAATTATAGATTAAAAAAAAATTAGACTAAAAGTATTTAATGTGCTGCTAAAAAACTAAATAATAAGAAAGTTTATGATATGTTATTAAGGTCTAGTTAAGATTAACAGTTAAAAATAGTAGCTGGTATGTTTGCTAATTTTCTGAACAATATTTACATTTAATTTTTATTAAAATTGAAAGAACAAAAGAAAAACTTGAAATTGAAAGAAAAATAAAAAACACTAAAATATCTTTCTAAACTTATAAACTTTCCATGATTTTTGGCAACCAGTATATCACCTAATTTTAGCTAATATCAGGGTTGCCACTCCTTGATTCAAAAAAACTAACCTGAGTGATTATAAACTTTCCTGAGACAGAATGAGGTATCTGAAAACCAAAAAATATAATTACTTTAAGCTAATAATTAGCAGAACAGCCAGCCACAAGTTTGAACATTTTAAGAAATGTTTACAATTAAGGCTATAGGGGTGTTAAACACTCTTTTTACAAATTGATCTTGTTTAATAGAATGCTATCTTAGCTACCAGATGCTTTTTATAGCTTTTCAAAATTCAAAGTAGTTTTTTAGATATAAGCGGTCAAAGTCGGAGAGTTCCATAGGGACCTAATGGAAGGCGCAAGCTAAAAACGCGGAAATATCCATTTCACTAAAAATCTATTTTCTCCTAGGTTTTTAAGCTAGATACCTCAAATTTTCAAAAAAATATTCCTTATACAGTTTAAAAGCTTTTGAGTGTTGGAATTTTAACCAATTGAAATTTACAAATTTAAGGTCTAAAATTCAAAAAAAAAACACCTTTTTTTTGAAAAAAAAAAACACATTTTCTCAAAATAAAAAAATTTCCTACACTCAAATGATTCAGAATTTATTAAAGAGGAAACTGTGAAAATTTAAATAAGATTGCTTAAAAACTGTAGGAGGAGATAGTTTTTTAATAAAATTGTTTTTTTTTTTCGCCTTTTTAGTTTGCACCTTCTATAAGGAAGCTATTGAGCTGGCCGGCATTGACCCCTTGTATCTCGAAAACTACTTTGAATTTTGTTAAGCGAACTATTTGTAAAAATCAAGGTGGACCCCTCTATAGCTTTACCAATCTAAAATCAATTAAAATCAAGTACTTGAACAAAACTAACTGGAAAATCATAAAATATTGAAAACTGGATCATCTCAAACTCATTCAAAACCTTAAAGAAAGCTAGTCTGAGTTTTTCAAAAAATCTTAAAACTAGCCTGAGTTTTTATAAAAAACTAAACTAGCCTGAGGCAGCCTTAGATTTTCAAAAATTCCCAAAAATTTTCAGTCTAGCAGGGTTGCAACTGTTTAAGTCAAAAAAAAAAAACTAGCTAGAGTGAGTATAAACTAGCCTGAGTCTAAAATTACTTTAATCTAATAATCAGTAGAACAGCTAGCAAAAAGGTTGACAATTTAGTAGTAAAGTTTTTAATTTTACAACATAGGTAAAGAGTTGCATTTCTGAAATGTTTGTTTCATTGTTTAAATGTAAACAAATGTAAATTAGTCACGTGTACAAAATGAGCCAATCAATATAGCTGTTTAATTTTCGAACGTATTTTCTGACGAAAATGACTCTTTTAATTTACACAGGGTTTGTTTTTGAAAAAAATACTTTTCTGTACGCTCTTTTTTACTAACTAGATCCGAATCGGCCGGAGTTTTGTTAGGATCCGGCCGGACCCGGATCCGGACTTTTTTTTCAAATTAGGATCCGGCCGGAACCGGATCCGGACTTTTTTTCAAATTAGAATCCGGCCAGAACCGGATCCGGATTTTTTTTTCATATCAAGATCCGGCCGTATCCGGATATCAGACAAAAGTGGCAATATCCGGCAGGATCCGGACCCGGATAGTGATACATCACTAGTACATCACGTCCGGTACATCACTAGTACTAGTCATTGAAGCTCCATTTGCAAAACGGATCGAACCTGTAGAGCCTACCTTTTTCGTTCCTCTTGAAATTTTCTTCATCTTCTCTCAGTCTATCGCCAATAATACTTTTGAAAACACTGAAAGGGTGCTATTCGAGTTCTTGCTCCAGCTGCTCTTCGAGAACAGGCTTCAAAATTGACTTCTACTCTCTAACTTCCGAGTTAAGAAGTTTCCTATAAAATGCAGTGTTTTTCAGTGTCTTTTCTCTCGGTCCTGATGTCAGTGTAAGTGATGGCTTCGTCTGAGCACGCCTTCAGTTAGAGACCTCTGCCAAAACGCCCTTCTTCTGAATTTTTGAAACCCTCTCGCATATTCCCAACCAGGTTTTTCACAGTAGTGCCATGAAACAGCATCAGGTTGTTGTTGTGATCCACACGTCAAGTTGTGCGCCGATAAATTTTCAAAAGAAATAATGAACCGAAGTCTTTGATGATGGTTCCCACTAAAAACTGACGCATAGGTTTATACTTTTCCGATGAGCGTTCAATTAGCATGAGAGAGTATTTTGTTCGGGTGGATTTTGATAGTATACCCTTTTTAAGAAAAACATACTAAATAATTAATAAATAAACACTTTGAACTAAACTGTAGTATATGTGTCAACTTTAATTAAGTGTTTTCTACAATTATAACAAAATGTATTAATGGTCGTTATAAGATTTGAATAAACACATTGCTTTAATAGTTAATTGAAACATGTATTTATAACACAACGATAAAAACAAATTAAAAAGCTTAAAATATATCTAGCATTAATTTTAAACAATAATCTTTTCAGCTTATTCAACATAAAAAAAGCAAAGTTTTATATTTTCATAAATAATTTTATATTTATAAAATTCTAAGCTACGCAGTGGTTATTCCAATCCAGAGTATTTACATGAGGTTTTAATTTAGAAAAACTTTTTTCAAATATCATAATTTTAATATTAGCATAGTTTTGGTACAATTGGAATAATTTTCAATACACTAACATTAATAATTAAAAAGTACACATAAAACTTACACGTACTAAAAAACAATATAAGTTTATATATAAAAAAAAAAAATTAGGATCTATTTACAATAAATAAAAAGAAAACAAAAAAGTTTTCTACTTTATCAAAAAATGTTTAGCAGACTAAATATTACTAAAAGAGCTTGTCAGTGCTTAAAATACACTTTTACTAAAATAAAGAAGATTAATAAAGAAACTTAATAAAAAAAACAGTGGCTACAATATTAGACTTTAATGAATCATTATAATTTTAAGTTTAAAGTTATCAAGTTTCATAATTTTTAAAACAAATGTTACCGAAAGTACACATACATTCCGTTTCTACTACGTTTAAAGTGTAAGCACATAAGTATTTTTGTCATATTGTACTAACTAAATCGAAATTTTAAACAACAAATGTATTATCTATAAATTCATTGAATTAAATATTTTCGTTTTTATATATAAATGAATGAATATTACTTTTAATGTAATTTTCTTAGTCCTTAGTTAGATATAAAGTGATCAAGCTTTGAATCCTAGGACCAAGAGACCCAAAAAAGTAGAGCTTATTTGAAAATCAAAACAACTTTTGTACACTAATACTATATTGACCGCGACCAAGCACACTTTTAAGATAAGAATGTTCAATCACACAAGCGCTCTCACCTAAAAAACGAGATGGTGTATACTTTTTAGAAGAAAAATTATGTAACAAAGCAGACTATGTTGCCGATAATATTGATGCTCATTTGAATACATGCTAATTAAATAATATATTTAGATGTTAGCGTTTAAAAAGAAATAATTCAGCACCAGTTTGTGCGTAATTAACATTTTTAAAGTCTGAACTTTTTGTGAATATAATTAAAATTGGTTTTTAATGTTGCAAAATTCAACAATTTCAATATAACCATGTAATAATATTAGTTTTATAAAAAAATCATTAAGTTTTTTTCTTCTACAAATAAACTTTTATATTACACAAAACTATTATAACTAACTATATTAAATTAGTAGAAAATATTACAAAAACTACTAGTATGTGACAATTATCATTTTTTAATGATGAATGTAGCTAGTAAAATATATAAGGAAGTTTAAACTAGTATATTAAAAACGTTAGAAAACACTGACTAGTTTAATCCGATAGAAGAATGCAGCTGAAAGCTGAGCTGTTAAAATTGGTTTAATAATATGATAGGTAGAACATATAGCTGCTTTATAAGCTTTGCTATTGTTAAAATTTACCCATACACAAAGCATTGTGTTGGTAAATCTTAACTTTAAACTTTATGTAACTAAAACTTATTTGAAAACTTCAGTCTGTTATTTTACATATTCTTATAATGTTTTTGTAAACAATGTTTTACAACATGATTTGTAGCTTTGAAACTTAATTTTTGACACTTACTCTAACAAAAGTTTATAATTTTAGTAAGTTCATATCAGTTTTTGAATGATTAAGTTAAAATGTTTAAAACTAGTTTTTTATTGTATAAAAAAGGTTATATATGATTTTTATTCAAAAACTTATTTCTATAGTAAATATATCTAACACATTAACAATTAACTTTTCTCTACTTTTCTAATTTCCGTTAATCTTTTACATACTTTGTATATGTTCATATTTTAAGAACAGCGAAACATCGTTAGTCAGTAAAGTAGTTTAGTACAAAAACATTCAATAATATAATTTTTTTCAAGAAAAAAAAAAGTTAAAGTATTCACTGAAATAACTGTTAGAATATAAAGAAAGTAGTGTCTTTGCACTTTTTATATTTATATTTGTTTTACAAATGAACTAATTTATTGTATATGTAATTATTTTTTGTGTCTGTTTACATTGTTTATTATTTTTACTTAAACTTGTTGGTATAGAGTATTAAAATAAGTATACATTTTAAAAAACCTCAAAACAGGTAAAAACTGTATTTGTTTTTCTGGAACCAAATGTATTTTAATTTTTTACGATTTTATGTATACTTTAGAACTTAAAACAAGTCAATTCGCCTGAGTTTATCATTGTAAGCAATTTTTTCTTATAGATTTTTTTTTTCATGTTAAAAGATTGTAAGTTTTATGTGATACTTTGTTCTGTTTTCGTTTAATCGACGTTTTCGTTTTCTTTATTTTAAATTTGTTTGAGTTTATATACATATTTTTTTATAAATACAGATAAAAACTTTAAAATTTTTAAGAGTTAAGAAGCTTGACAACCATGAAGTTTTTCTATGCATTATGTGGTTTTACTGTATTTTTAAACTTCTAAATATTTATGAGTTAAAATTATAAAAGACGCGAGTTTTAATGTTGCATATTTTTACGTTGAAAACTCAACACTTGTGCGCAAAAGTGACCTTCCGTGCAACAATGTCATTGTGCAAAAGTGACCCTCCGTTTGAAAGTGTTCCTTCGTGCATATTTGACTTGTTCCCGGCTGTTGCATGCAAATTAAAACTTGCATCAGTAAAATGCCTTGCAAGCTTTCTCTTAAACGTTTGGATGAACATGAACTTTAACTCAAAACTTTCCAATAAATTTTAATCAAATGCAGTTTGATATCCTGTTACAATTTGTTACTTTTGATAAAAATTGTATATAACATAATTTTTTTAATACAGTTAACACTAGGGGCGTGATTTTGGGTGGAGCGGATGCTCTGCCTAAAAACATTTAAAAACTATATAATTATATAAAACTGTAAAAATTGCTATTTTTTGAATAAATTTAAGTTTTCAAATGATTTGTTGTAACTGTAAATATTCTATTATTCTAAATTATTAAAAATTATACAATAAAATAGTTATTTAAATACTTGTAAACTTTTGGCACCCCTAAAAATACCACGCGTCAACAATGAGTGACTTTGTTTTTATTTTTAAAAGCTAATTTACGTAAAAGTAAATTAAAAATTTCGTTTGTCAAAAAAGTATTCTGGTACAAAAACAAATTTTTACACTGATATTATTTTTTTTTAAAGTTAACAGCTAAATCATTACTATAATATTTAGTTGATGGTAACTTTGCAAAGTATTACATTTGTTTACCTCATACCTATTTTTAATACTCAAAGTGTTTTATTGTCTATTAACATAACTTATTTTATTATAGTTAAACTTATAGTTGTCTAACATAGATACACTTTAAAAAAAAACTCAAAACACGAAAGAAGAGTTTTTTCTGTAATCTTGGTTTTTCTAAACTTTGATGGTTTTATATATTTTTAACCAGTTAATAAGCCTGATTTTATTATTCTCAGTAACTTTTTTTCTTAAAACATTTTATTTTTCATGCTAAAAAGATTCTTTTCACAAACTGTTTTTTTTTTTGCTTTATTACATCTTTTAGTTTTCTTCCTTTAAAAATTGTTTTTTTTTAGTTATTTTATCGGGTAGCAGTCAATTTGCGAAATTGCACGAGGGCACAAAACTGAACAAAAATACTTCTGCACGAATACAAAATTGCACGAAGAGACTTTTGCACAAAGGGTCACCTTTGCACGAAAACACTTTTGCACGAGCAGATAATTTCACACGCAGAAATTTTTGCACGGGTTGAATTTTTTGTTTTTTATATTTATATATTTTTTTTATTAACTTTAATATAATTTTTTTAATTTAGTTTTTTTGTTAATTTTTTATAAATGTAACTGTTACTCCTAATGCTTACCTTCGGCGGTAACTTATTTATTTATTTTTCTTTTATTTTCTTTAATTTTTTTTTGTTTTTTACTAACACTGTTACTTCTACCCTACGCTAGGTTTTTCTATACATCACTTCGTTTCACTGTACTTTTTAACGTCAAATATTTTATTGATTAAAAATTATTGTCATTGCAAGTTTCAATGTTGCATATTTTTAAGTTGAAAAATTAACATTTGTACGAAAAAGTTTGTAAGTGTATAGTCATATTTTCTTGACGACTGGGTCTTATAAATATTAAATTACTCAAAGGATTTTATTGACTACTAAACATGACAAATACGAGATAAATAAAAAAAGATATACAACAATGAACGATCTTTTTTTGCTATTTATTCTAATAACAATACCAAGTTGTGTTGTTCACACTGGTGCACTTATTCTTGATCCGAGGGACAGTGACCATCACATTTGGATGCATATTTGCAAGCCATTTCATTGTTGTATTCAATCCATTTTTCAAGTTTATCCATTTGCACTTCATTTACTGTTCTTTCAAACTCCAAGTAATACCTCGGCTTCACCAGACGCGCATCAACTCTGTACTGGTCGTTGAAGCTCCATTTGCTAAACGGATCGAACCTGTAGAGCCTACCTTGTTCGTCCTTCTCGAAATTTTCTTCGCCTCTATCGGGTCCCTCGCCCATCATGCTTTCAAAAACGGTAAATGGGTGCTCTTCGAGTTCTTGCTCCAGCTGTTGTTCGAGGACTGCTCCTAATTTCATGTCGTACTTTAAAACATGTGAGTTGAGAACTTCACTGATAAAAATGCAGTGTTTTTCAATGTCTTTTCCCTCGGTCCTGATATCAGTGTAAGTGATGGCTTCGTCTGAGCACGCTGTTAGGTAGAGACCTCTGCCGAAACGCCCTTTTTCCGATTTTTTAAAACCCTCACGCAAAATTCCAATCGAGTTTTCCACGGTGGTGCCGTGAAATAGCATCAGGTTGTTTTTGTGATCCACGTCAAGTTTCAGTTCGTTTTCGATCACCTTGTGCGCCAATACATTTTTCAAAAGAAATAAAGGTCCAAAGTCTTTGATGATGGTTGCCTTCAAAAACTGCCGTAAAAATTCATACTTTGTCGATAAGCGTTCAATTGGCATAAGAGAGTATTTCGGTTCTTTTTTACTGAAAAGTTTAATTTTTAAAAAAGGGTTGATCATACCAATTCGATCATCAAACCACTAGCCTTCGGTAGACTGGGAGCGGTTTCGTCCTGATTAGGACTCATCAGTCAGTCAAAACTGAAAAACCTGTAGTAGTCAATCTACAAATGGTTTATACATGCAAGCATGGTGTTTGCTTGCATTGACGTCTGCGTATTTTTTTTTGCCGTTTGACGTTCAATATATTGTTCACTAGGCAAGACAGCTGGTAGGCTCGTATTAAATACAACCAACAAAACATTGGTGAAAGTCTGCAGAGCAGAAGACTGGACTTTTGTACGCCGTGAGCTTTTTTTGTATACCACACTTTAAAAGCTTAGCAAGAAATAATGAAAAATAAAACTATTTTGTATATACACAAAAAACTTCTAATTAATTAATGTCGAAATATAAGTAAGCCGAAATTCGGGGTCAGAACAAATTCCAGTTATCTATCATTTCAGACAGTTAAACAATTTTAATCAATCAAAAAAACTATACAGCTCAGAAATAAACTGTCCAACCAAACTATTAACTAACAAAACTTTCATCATTTAGTAAAAATTGACATTATTTAAGGGCTTATTCAAATAGAATTCTAATACTGTACATAAATTTAATAAGCCGTTTTTACATTGATAATGTCAATTAATGATGAAAGCTTTGTGAGTTAATAGGTTGGTTAGTATTACATTAACATTTTTTTCTGAGAAATATAGCTTTTTTGACTATCTAAGTAATTGTTAATATAAAACTGTTTGATATTAAAACATAAGAAAAAGCGATTTCGTTATTGAATTTATGTCTTAAACAACAAATATAATTTTTATAATTTAAAAACAATAAATAAAAACAAGTAGTACATTAACACTACAACAAAACTTACTCTGAAAAATTTCTCCATTTTACCAAGCAGCCAGTAGTACCTTGAATAGTTTTCCTGTGCATTGCTTTACTTACCTCCTTTATGGTCTTGTTTATTATTTTAAACATTTTTTATGAAGAAATATCTACAAATAAAACAAAAAAATTATCATAGTATCTAAACAACAAAGAAAAGCGGAACCAAAAAAATTGGTTGATGTAAATCATTAATAGTTCATGAAAAGAATATTAGACTGGTAATTTGCATTTGTTTTAAATTATTTTAAACTTTTAGATCATGATTTTGAAAAGTTTTTCATATTTTCAGAAGTTTAAACAAGGTTTAGTATTGAATAAACGGTGTTTACAGTTTCAAGTATTGAAAATATTTTAATAAAAACATCAACATAAAAAATCATAACCAACTAACTATTAATGATATTTTTTGATGAAAATCTTGTATTAACATTGTATACAAGACTAAGTGTTTTAGACTGATTATAAAAAAATCAACTTTAATATTTCAGCTGAAAACTATTTTAAATGCGGCTATTATCCAGGGGCGTGTCAAGACTTTTTTAAATGGGAGTGCACAGTTTTATTTGTTAAATAGTAGAGTAATTTTTATAGCAGCTTTTAATAATACACTTTAAAAAATACACAACTGTCTACTACTATGTTTGTCTAAAATTTATCAGGTACATTAAAGTGTTTAATCTTTAAACAATTTAAAATACCAATAAACACGATTGGCACTGGTTTTTGGCAAGTTTTTTTTAGGTTTTCAAAATTTCTTCCAAGTTTTTAATAGTACACGTTTTTGAATCTATTTTTTGTTAAAAATTAAGTTAAGGTAAAAAACTATGTAAAATAGTATAAATATATTGAAAAGATACTGTTAAGCTACTCAAAATTTGTTAAATAAATGATGATGACAAATAAGTTTATTCTGTATTATATTTTTTTTTTTTCAAACTAAAAATTTACTATGAAACATGTAAAAAAATTATTTAAAACTCCAGGATTTTCAAGGTGTTTTAGTGATTTTGATTTAAAATTCTAGGTTTTTTTAGGCTTATTTTTTAAATTTCTCAAATTCCATGTTTTTTAGCCTGAATTCTCATATTCGAAGTTTTTTCAAGACTCCAGGTTTTTTGGCAACCCTGAGTAAAACAGAACGCAAAATCTTTTTAAGTAGTCTAGTTCTTCAACGTTTGTTAAATTAATCTAAATATCCACCTAAGTCAAGTTTTTGTTAACAATGTAAAAGGTTTTCCTTGCACAGTGAAGCTAACACAACTAACTAAATATTTTATACATAAGAAAGTAAAAACTAAGTTTTATTCAAACTTACTAATTGATTTATCTTAATAATAGAAAAAATATTTCATGATACGTAAATAAGTTACTTATCTAAATAGTTCTACTTCAAATTATTTAGCTAAAAATCAAGTTTAAATCAAAATCAAATGTATTTTTGAAAATAAACTAATAGCAAAGGTGAACAATTATTTTAAACAATTATTAAAGAAACAAAAACTGTAAACTACGGTTTTCTAATGTTGCAAAAATAAAAAAAGTATGGGACTTGGTCAAAAGTATCCAAAACTAAAAAAGAAACCCTTCGAGCTGTAAAACCATTTGAAAATTGTTTTTAAAAGCTTCTTTGATTGGCTTATTTTGAATAAAAAATTCAAGTTGTGAAACTTTGTAATTATAAAACTTTAAAATAGTTTGTACATTATTATCTATAAAATTAACTATAGAACTTTGTCATTTTTGACTTAGTTCTTTAAAAAGTATGAACTTAACTTTACTTGGTATTAAAAATTTAACATGTAAGTATGAATTCTTAACAAAATATTTTAAAATTAAACCATAATCAACCGTTTTTTATTACACTTATTCCAGTTTTTTCAGGGGTAGCAAAGGAAACTAGAAATCAGACAAAACACGCCCCTTCAATTATCACAAAAACCTCTCGTGATATAACTTTCTGATTTCGATAATTATTCGTATAGTCGATTTTTGATTTTATGAAAACAACCCCAATGTAAACTTTATTGGTTCAAAAAGTATGACGTTAGAGTTATTAGGTGAAAATAGTTTTAAAATTGGACATTTTCTTAAAAATACATTGTGCCGAGTTTAAGACAATTTAAATTTAAAAAAGTTTTACGGAGGCTTTAACTGTCTCTATTTTTCTATCGTTTTTCCTCTGTTTAATTTTTTTTTGAAAAAAACATACTAAGAGCCTCGGTAATCCTTATTTTTTAGAACCAGTAAATCACTTACTTTGGCTTTTGTTGTACAAATTTTGGCAAAAAAAGCACCAAATTAATCGTGAAACTTATAATAGTCTTTTTGAAGTTTACGATATAGAGAAATAAAAAGCATACGGCATAACTGTGGGAATTTTATAGTTTACAATAGACATGCCGGGGAAATTTTAAAACTTATAATATTTATTCTGGAGTCTACAATGAAGAGCATAAAAAGACTTCGGTATATTTGTGGAGAATTTAGCTTGGGGTTATTAAAATATAAACTTTATCCGGATACTAATGTTGTGGATCCTGTAGATCACTATTAAAAACTGTAAATGGAAAGCTAATTCCAAACTATTATATCAATATTATCAAGATATGCTACTCGACCTATTCTTAACTAAGCATTTAAACTTTTATATAAACTTATTGTTAAACTTTTATTGCGTTACGCCGTTTCCCTGCAGAGCAGTTCATCAGACGCTAAAAAAAGCTGAAAACAAAAGTATACAGGGCGATGAATTGGAAAATAAAAATACACACATAAATGAAAATAATATTTACATTTGAAATATGAGTTTTAAATAATATGTAGTTTACAAAAGTTAAATTTTAAAGTTAAGTTAAATTAAAATGAAATATAGGTAAGTTTAGTTTAAATAATTTATTAACTATAGATTTTATATATTTTGAAAATTTATTTACTAAGCATTTAATATATTAGGATTTTGAAAAAATGTAAATACTAAGATTTGTAGGGGATTTTTAGAAAACAGAAATGGTCTTTTTACGGGAATGTTGTAACTTTAAAACAAAATCTTTACACAATACAAACATAAATACAATGTAACAATATAATTAAATTAAATGAAATAAACTAAATAAACTAAGTTAATGCGATAAAAAATAAACTAAAAGTATTCCTTAGGGTAATGAGGGCATTGCGTGACTAGTTCATTTCTTTTATTTAGGATTTTTCTCTGGTTAGCATTTGCTATAAACAGTCTTTCAAGGTTACATATCGAGCACATGAAGTTTGGTTTAAATCTGCTTTTTGTCTGTCGGAGGATTTTCCATTCAATAGTGGGTTTCTCGCCTTTTTCATATAATTTCCACATGTAGTTGGCGAGTTGTGTACAGTTGGCGGGCTTCTTCTTGTTGGGTTTTGGAAATGATACTCTATGTTCGTACAATCTATTTTTGAATGCTCTTCGGGTGGATCCAATATATGACATTCTCTTATTTTTCTCAGATGAGACGATTGCTTCGTATATTACATTTTCTAATTTACATTTATTCATTACTGGACATTGCTCTCTGTTTCTGCAGTTGCATAGCTTCGGTTCTATTTGTGGTTTTTCTAGCAGTTTCTTATTATGTCCACTTATTAGTGCTTTAATATTTGGGGAACAACAGTATGATATCTTGGTGGAACTTCTATTGAAGATTTTGTGTAATTCTGTTGATTGTGGGAAGTGCTTGTCAAGCAGTTTTAAAAAGAGGTTTCCGAATTTGGTTTTCAGTGATTCACAGAAAGGTGGGTTGTAAAATATACATTTTCTTTTTCTGTTTTTTGCTTTGTTGTTATTAATTGTTGGATTATATTCGAGCTTATGATGGAAGTTGCTTTTGCTTAAAGCGTTTTGGTAGATTTGTTTCGCGTTATCAAATGATTCTTTGCTTTTTGTTAGTTTTGAGATTCTATTTTCGATCATTTTTGGGATATTTTTCTTAATTGTTCTAGGATGGTTAGAATCTTTGTCAATATAGATGGTCTTTGCGTTTGGCTTTACATATGGACAATAATCATCAGTTAGGAGGTTTAAATGTATGTCTAAGAAGTTGGTGGAGGTTTCACCTGCGCTAATTGTAATGTCGAATCCTATGTCTGCTAGTTTTCTTGTAATTTTGTTTTTTATTTAAACTTTTCACGTAACTATACTTTTTTCCGACATTGAAACGAATATTTTGCATTTAATTCTGGGTTTCCTAAACTTTTTCTTTCATAAGGCCCCTTTTAAAGAAAATGAAAAAGCTATGATCGCCTTGACAAGATTTCTCAAAAAAAATTTCTTAAGTACACCTAACACTTTTAAGAATTATTTTTGTTTTTTGCTTTTCACTATCATTTCTAGAACATTTATTGTAAGTTCAAAATTATAGCCCACTAAACTAAATTTTTGTAATAGCCCCTATGGGGTGCAATATGGCTAACTTTAGAAAAACTAGATTTAAGTATAACATCAGTTTCTTATCACTTTTTTCTCTTAAAGACTTAACCAAAACTCGATGAAAAAACCTAGGGTATCATCTACAGGAGATAATCCAAATATAAGCCTTTAAATTTAATGCAGGCTAAGTTTACCAGCAATACAAAATATTTATTTTTTTTCAAATTACTGAAAACCAAGAAACTCTCAATTGTATCTAAATATCATTAAAAGAAAAACTAAGAAAAAAGTCTAAAAACCCCTGAAAACAAAGATTTCTAATAAATTTTTTATTCAAGCAAACAAAACTAACATCTTATTAAAAATTTTCACTAATTTAAGGAATAAATACTTTATGTTGGTTAGATATAGATCACTACTCATTTCATTATTATACACTTACAAAAATAATGCGCATGACAAATTTTACTTAACTAACAATTGTACAATAAAATACCACCCACAGAGGTTTAGAAACACCCATTTACTTTAAACTTAATTCCTACATATTTTGTGGATAGGTTACAAAATTTTATCAAACCTATTAAAGTAACAGTTATTATAAATGGTAAGAAATGTACTTATGTAAAAATCGCGTGCATTTATTTGTTATAAAGTGAAAAAATATTAAACAGCTTGATAACCAATAACTTAGCTACTGTTCATTTTTATCTTTCACTTGTTGTGATTACTTTCACAACTAAGTGTGGTTGCACAGGTTATACCTACTTAATTATGTTTTTTTTTTCTGTAATTAGTTTTAGTTAAATATTTTTAAAATGGTGTAATTTTTTACTCAAATGTTAATAAAGTATTTTTGTTATAATGTATACAGAAGTATGTATTCATAAAAGAAATAATAAACTATAAAAACTATTTTCTAATTATCTATATTTAGGGTTATATAAAAAAAAAAGTATTTTATATTCAGTTCCTTCCTTAATGAAATAACCAGTGTAAATAAGCCTGATAAACAACTCAAAAATGGTTTAAATGACACTTTATTGGTGTTGTAGTTGAAAATAAACTATCTGTTTTTAGTACATTACAGAATGAAAACTTTAAAAGTTAAACCTAAACAGAGAAAATCATATTAAGACACGCGCGAGAATGAGCTTTTATTTAATAAAAATTTCAGTTGCTGTAAATTAAAAAACAAAAATCTTTTTTCATAAACTTACAACTAAAATTGATAAATGTACTTCAACTTTCTTACAATGTAAATTGATGTAAACTTGCGATATCTACTCAAAAAATATTACACAACTTAATTACATTTACTATACTATCATTATCTATTATTTAAAAAATGTATAGCTAAATGTTTTTTTTTTAAAAAGACTTTCATTAATTATAAACTTTTATTGAAAAAGAACTATGTTTTTACTAGCTTGAAAGAAATGCATAGCACAAAATTTTTTTTAGTAAACTCTATTATGTGCTAACATCTTTTCACAGAAAAATTGTTTATATTCAAAATTTAAAAATTCAGTGAAAAAGACAAGCAAGTCTACTATAGCAAAGTTTTAGATTAAAAATTTTTAAAGAACAAAAAAAAAAATTGGGGTAGCACAGGCTTTATCTAATCAATCTACGACTGCCACTAGTATCTTCTATAGTGAAGGAATGAAAAGTGTTTAACAATATTAGTATTAAACTAACACTAAATCTGCATTTTAGTAGACCAATATGATATATTTTGTAGATTATTCAAGTACTTTCAAAAGACTTAGTAATATTTTTAAATTGTCAAAAATTTATAATTACTGAACATAGGCTAATGACAACAAAAAGACATACTTTTACAGCGTACTATTATTAGATTGTAATCATTGGCAAGCTGACTTAGCTATAAGCGTCGCATTATCTATGTAAAACTGAGGATATTTAACCATAATAACAAATATAATTATAATATTTAATTATACTTTTAGAACTGAAGAACAACAATATTCTAAAAGATAAAATATTAAGTTGTTAATTTAAAGATTAAATAGTTAAAGTTTCAATATAGCTAACTTTTCCTTGAAATTTTATACAAATAAAAATTTACTTACGTTAATTAACAGTACGCTATGCGTTTATCTCAAATCAAAAGCAGATTTTAATCATCACTCTAACTCAGGGTTTCTCAAAGTGGGCAATATCGCCGCCTAATGGCAGTTTTAGTAATTCGGGGAGCAATAAAAGTAAATGGGCAAAAGGGGGAGGAGGTCTGTTTTTAAATTTTGGGCAGTCAAAAAAATTTCACTTTTTAGCTTGCTAATTTACTAAATTTAGCTTGCTATTGAATACTTGATCCTGAGGTAAAACTTAAACAAAAAAGTCCATTTTGTTTACTTGCTGAGTCAGCAGAAAAATGGGAATTCCGTAGAACCAACAATAGGACCCAGTGTTATATCGACGTAAATGACTTCTATTTAGAGATAAAAGTGGCTTATTGAAAAGTTGAAAATGGCTTTTTTACATTTGTAAAGTTCGTGTTGTAACCAACTGATGTACGGTCCTTAAGTAAAAATTTAAATTATACTAAATGCTGATGTTAAATAATACTTAAGGCTACTCTGTATAAAACTAGGCATGATAATGAATGAACATGTTGTATTAAAGAACAATTGCGAACACTAACAAATATATAAACAACAACATCATACTTTAGAAACTACTTTAAATGTAGTCAAACCTTTACACACGAATTAATCTAACACGAATATACTAAAAAATGGAGGAATGAATTCTTGGCTCAATGTTAATGTTAGTGACTAATATTCCAAATTGCTTACCAAAAAACTTTAATATTCAATTTCGTTAGACATCTCAAACACTTAAAATTTATTAAAAATACTTAATATGTTAACAGATAACTCGTGGATACTTCTTATTGTTATAAAATACAATCAAGAAAAAGAAATTAAAGTTTGTCTCTAATTTAAAAACTTCCGCTTTGTATGAGGGAAAGGAAGTTGAAAAGTATTTTTTACAAACTGTAAGTTCTTACGTCATGTATTTATTTAATTCAATTATCAAAAGATTTTAAACTGAAAAAATTTTAGATTTCAAGAAATGATATCATCAGTTAAGCACATGTAAATGGAATTCATTGGATTGGAGTAGTGATATTTTGACATTTTTAATTAAAAATTAGTTAGACATTCATAAAACTATGAAGATTTATATCATAAAACAGTATTTTTAAGTAATTGTTGTCTTTGTTGTTAATGTTCATTGATTTGTCATTTTGTCTATTGATTTATACAGTAGTTGTTATACATATTTAATGTTTAACTGATATCAAGTATACTAACTTTAAAAGTGTTTGCAATTTTTTTTACTCATTACTAGGTTTGAGTAATGTTGAGGTTTTATTTAAACTAAACTAATCTAGAGTCTTTTAGATTTTTTTTAAACAATATAGAAAACGAAACATGAATTATTTACATAAAGTATAGGATTTACGTAATAAAAAATATGTTACATATTTTTTTTTGATTATAACTTAATAGCTTGTCTTGTCTTTTTAATGTTGGGAACCAAAGCTTTTACATGCTTAATGAAATTGGTAAGTGTCAAAAATGCATGGAGGGACACTTTTGCACGGGTTGAAAATGTTTTTTTTTTTGTTAATATACTTATTCTTTATTATTTTTTCTACCACTGTTTCCCCTATTTATTACCCTATGTCGGTATTACTTTTATTATTTACATTTTTTACTATCAACTTTACCCCTGACCTTACTGTTACCTATAGCTCTTATACTAACTAAACTACCATTTTCAATTAAAAGTTTAATGAATGTTATTTAAAGGTTTTTCTTTACAAACAAGCTCTCATAAATTATAACTTTGTTTTTGATATGGTTAACAACTTTTAGCTTGAAAATAGTTTCAAAGGAGTGCAAAAAATTTCTAAGATCTTTTTTAGCAAAATCTAATTTAATGTTGTATTTTTTTACAGCATTTGGTTGTGTATATTCAACATTTAAAAACTTAGTAAAATTTTACCAACAAATCTACTATTATAAGTAAAATTTATGATTAGAAAACGTTATCAAATTTTATTAATCTAAAATATTGCCGAATCCGGATCCTAAATGATAATATTTTATAAAGTTGTAATACAAAACAAACTTACAAAATCTAATTAATCATGATAACTATTTAGCAACGTTTATTCTTTTTCTCGCAAAATTTCAACCGAGTTTTCCACGGTGGTGCCGTGAAACAGCATCAGGTTGTTTTTGTGATCCACATTAAGTTGCGGTTCGTTTTCGATTACCTTGTGCGCCGATACATTTTCAAAAGAAATAAAGGTCCAAAGTCTTTGATGATGGTTGCCTTCAAAAACTGCCGTAAAAATTCATACTTTGTCGATGAGCGTTCAATAGGCATGAGAGGGTATTTCGGTTCATTTTACTGAAACGTAAAATTTTTTAAGTAAGGTGCACTTTAAAAGTAAAGCTTGAAACAATTAAATGTAATATATTTTTGTATATGAAAAAAAAAACTTAATAACTATTAAAATATTTTTTTTTGTTATTCATATATAACTAAAGTTAGTTTAGTAATTAAAAAAATGTTTATAACTAATATATAAAAAGAGTTTATTTTAGAGATATAATATTTAGTACAATAATAGTACACAAAATTAACTCTGAAAATTTTTACCAAGCAGCCTGTAGTTTGTTGAATAGTTTTCCAGTGCAGTACTTTGTTTACCTCCATTATGGTTATGTTTAATACTTTAATCATTTTTTATGAATAAATGTCTTTAAATAAAGTGTTAAAGTTTCTAAATAACTCAAAGTAAGCGGAACTAAAATAAAACAAGTTGACGTAAGTT
The DNA here is from genome assembly GCF_965202585.1 of Thalia democratica. Classification (NCBI taxonomy): domain Eukaryota; kingdom Metazoa; phylum Chordata; class Thaliacea; order Salpida; family Salpidae; genus Thalia; species Thalia democratica. The sequence continues at coordinate 18,030,081 of NC_139173.1, read as the reverse complement.
ATTAATAGATCTTATGAATAATAGTAGTCTAGTTAGTTACATTTGTTTGAAAATTATTTGAAGCTGTTAAATTTTCAAAAGTGGCTCATATTCTAGAAGTTTAAACTTGGTTAAGTTCTGAATAAAAGTTGCCTATAACTTGAAATATTAAATAGTTTTTAATAAAAGTATCGACATATAAAATCGTAACCAACTAACTATAAATGGTATTTTTTGACGTCAATCTTGTATAACCTTTAAATTACATACAAAGTGAATTAGGATATTTATAAAAAATTCTACTTTTGAGTTTTCAGCTGAAAATTGTTTTACATGTTGCAATTATCACAAAAATACCTAAAATTTATCTGTTTTTGATAAACCTTCATAGAAGCGGTGTTTGATTATCTAAAAACAACCCCCAATGTAAACTAAATAGGGTCCAAAAATTTGACCTTAGAGTTTTTAGCTGAAGATTCTTTTACATTTAAAATTATCTTAATAACAGAGTGTGCGGAATTTAAGACGATTTGATGAAAGTTTTACGGAGGCTTTTTTTGATTTTATCTAAATTTTCACCACTTTTTATCAATTTAATTAAAAAATAATAATAAGATGTTCTTCCGTGATCCTTCTTTTGTAGATCTGTAGGTCACTAAACTTGGCTTTTTGTATACATGTTTTGACAAAAAAAAAGAACCAAGTTTATCGTGAAAATTAACATTCTGAAGTTGACAATAAAGAGCAAAATAAGTCTACGGCGTAAATGTAGAAGTTTTTAATTTAAAATAAATATTCAGAATTTGAAATTTTAATATATGTTCCGGAGTTTACAATGAAGAGCAAAAAAATCTTTTAGCATACTTGTGGGGAGTTTTTAGCTTTAGTTTCATAAAATTTAAACTGAATCCGTATAGAGCCGGATCCTTATTTTGTGGATCCGGTAGATCACTATTTAAAATCGTAGATAAAAACCTAAACCCAGAATAAAAACAAGCTCTCATAAATTATAATTTTGTTTTTGATATAGTTAAAAACTTTTAGCTTGAAAATAGTTTCAAAGGAGTGCACAAAGTTTATATTTTTTTCTCAAAACCTTATTTAATGTTGTATTTTGTTACAGCATTTGGTTGTGTATATTCGTGATAATTATTAGTGAAAATATCTATAATATTAGTCAAAATTCACAAACAAATCTACCATTAAATGTAAAATTTATTATTAGAAAACGTTTACAAAAAATAATTAAAACTTGTTTTTTCCATTTCCTTTCTTTTTTAAGGTAGCACCGGCTCCAGTAAACCAATCTAAAGCTTTTACTATTATATATAAATACAGGATGATAAGTTTTTTATATAAAATGTGTTAAACTAGGTACAAAGGCAGCATTTTAGTACATCAAAGCATTGAGACCAATATCAAAACAACAGGAGTAGTTACCAGTTTTAAAAGTCTTAATCTTATTTTAGGTTTTTAAAAGAATTGAAACCATTGGTTAAAACTATTTTAATCTTGAGTACTGAACATAAATTAAGTAAAATAAAAAGATAATTTACATAGTAACCATTGTCAAGCTGACTTAGCTATAAGCCTCGCACTATCTATGTAAAATTGAGAATACTCAATAGATAATAACAACTATTATTTAATTATAATCTTGGAATTTAAAATAATTATCTTTCAATAATTAAAAATTATTTTTTCTAGTACTAAATAATAATAGAAAACTTTAAATTTTATACAAATTAAAATAAGTATAGATACTGATATAAATATTTTAATTATAAGTATGTCTTTATTTTAAATCACACGTCAAAGTTACAGTCTTATATTAAAGAAGTTTTTTTCATTATAGCTTTTATACGTTATGAAACAAAATAAAAAAGGATATTAACATCAAGTATATTGTTAAAACTTTTAAATTTTATTTAAAACTTACCTTATTTTTACTGACAAGCCGTTTTAGTTAAATCTGGTTTATACTAAACTTTAAAACTTAAATATCGTGTACTATTTTATTTTAGTAAAGAACTCTTAATTTTTTTGCTATTAAACACATAAAATTATCATCTGTTTTTTTATACAAAATACATACTGTAAACAATCATGTATCTAATTAGTCCAGCACTAGGGAAAAATAAGTAAAATCCAAAAAAGTCCATTTTTTTAATGGCTTTAAAAATTTTATACAGGTAATTTCATTATTATTGTTGCCTTTATTTAAGAAAATCAAATAAAATATAGGGTAGGTGGAAACAGTATTAATTTTAGTAAAATAAAATAATTTTACCTAATAATTGTAAAATTAGTTTATTTTTTGATTTAAGTACTTATTAGAAAATGTTTTTATATCATAAGTAAAAACGTATTGCAGTTGTAAGGTTTTGAGATTTTTTTATTCGTAAAATTATGCAAAAGAAGTGAATTACTAATACAGCAGTATATTTTTAAAATACTAACCTTTATCCCTTACCATTGATAACCGAAATTTTTAATCTATTGTCTCAAGCCTAACCCAAGTTAAAAATTGTAAATAGAAAAAATAGTTATATGTAAAAAAGTTATACTAAAACAAACTTAAATTAAAATTAAGTAAAATATTAGCCTATCAGAACGCCTTAGATTAGTTTCAACTGACGCAAAACTTAAAGCACCTAATATAGTTAGTAAATTTAAACTATCTCATCAGGGATAAAAAATTATTTAAGTTAGGACTTAAGACTAGATAGATTTTTGGAGGCAAAAACTAATACGATAAAATTTAAAAAAATGTTTACAATGTATAATAATGCTATAAAATAGATAGATGTTAAAAAAACATGTTTAGTAAATTTTGTCGTATTTGCTTAAAAAGACATGTTTAACATATTGCCATACTATAACTTAACTTTGTCTATAAAAAAGAAAAACATATATTTACTACATATTTTCTAGATTTACTTATAATTAAAAAACATATTTCATATCGAAGAAAAAGTAACAAAAGAATAAAAATTAACAGTTTGGATTAGTTAAAGAAAAAGTTTACTTTATTAGATTTTTCTAAAACTCTTAGAAAAAGTATCTAAGGTTATTAAAATAAGGAGTTAGAAAAATAATTTTAACAGTTCAAAACTTGAGTAGCTTAAACTTAAATCACTAACTTTATTGTCTTTTTTTTACAAGCTCATTCAGCATGAAACCTAATCAAAATTATTGTTTTTTGACATTAAATTTAGGGAAATTATTTAAAAAAATATAAAATCTAATTGTATACAAGGTTGTTGGTATAATTTTACACTTACGTCAATAAGTTTTAAAATATCAATATAACTTACCTGTATTAAAGAAACAGATTAATTAGCACTAATAGTTATAACGATAGACCAGGAAATTTTAGGGGCCATGAGGTCATAGTTTGAAACTTACCTTAGATATTGTGTAGTTGCAACTAGTTGATGAAAAAGAGCAAAAAAAGGGTCTTAGGCGTTTTTCATGACTGTTTTGAAGCTTATACTAGATACTATGAAAAAAAACTAGGGGGCCACAAGCCGTAAAAGGGGGAGCCACAAGACCATTATTTGAAACTTACGCTAGATATTTGGAGTTGATGATGAAGAGCAAGAAAAAAGGTCCTAGGCGTTTTTAATGGTAGTTTTTTAAGAAATCTTGTTGTAGGGGGCCATAACTTTTTTAATTTCTTTAAAGGTGGTCTAAAGAAAATAAGTTTGGGAAACCCTGCGCTAGACTATGGTAAATAAAATTCCAACACTTATTTCGATTTGTTGCATTATATTACAAGCTAATAGCATTATCAAGCTTCATTTGTTTTAAAAAGTTCGTAAATAGTGTAAAAAAAAAGTGAGTAATAACCTGTATAAATGACAAACTTATTGTAACCTTTTATGTGATTTAGTATTTAGTGTTGATATAACTATCTACTAAACAAAGAATACACTTGTTGCTTCCTTTGAAATTTTTTTAAACTTTTTTTGATAATTTAAAATTTATTTTGGAAGGTAGACAACTAGGTTATGTCATATACACTTTTTGTAGTGTATAATTGTAATTCGTGAATGAAGTAAGGGTATAACTTTATATTTTTAATGTTGTTTAATAGTCAGTCGCATATAATTGATGTTAAGTTTTTAACATTATTTAGTGCAGCTCTGTTATTAGAATGTAATAGTATAGAAATAAAATTATGGTAATTATCTTAGGACCACAGCTATGATATTGTTATATCCTAAAATATTATGATTGTATAGGAATTTATATATTTTTAAAACAAGCAAAAAGAACCACTATAATTCTTAAAACTAGAGTTTTGAATTGTCAATTCTAACTTTATTAACGAAAATGCTAACTCAAAAAGTTCGTAGATGTACTAGCTTATAAATTTAATGGTTTGTTATTGTATTAAATAGTAGCATTACAAAAGTCTGAAAATTTCATTTTAGAAAAAAATTGATGAGAATAACTTGAAATAATATGAACTTTATTTTTATGCTAATTTTTTGTGCTTTAATAAAACTTTATTACAGAAGAAGAAAAAAATTAAATAACCTTTGAACAACTTATTTATTAACAAAATGTACCAACAATTTGAATTCAAAATAATATTTCAAACTCTGAAACACTTAACAGAAATTTCTTTGATTTAACATGATAATGAAATGACATTTTAACAGCTTCGATTATTTCTTTCGTTCCCAAAGCTCTCTAAGTCCCATGCTTTCGAAATCTTTTTGTACCTGTAAAATATTATGTTGCACTGTAAAAACTAATTAGTTTTAATCTTATTTAATTAATTTTTGTAATTGTCGTACATATTTGTATTCGTTAAATTTTGCTCAAAAGTAATAAATTTGTAACAAATTGTGTTTTTCATAAGCTACATAAATAAAAGTATATAAATTTGAAAAAAAGCGTACGTAGGTCTAATTGATACCTTTAATGTTTTTTTTTGCTTAAAAAATTTAAAACATTATATGAGTTAAATTTAAAATATGTTTTAAAATATAGCAAACTCTGGTAATTAAACTTTTTTTGTTTTTGAATTTTTTTTACTACCATAATCATATCAACTTGAGCTTTAAACTTTTTTTTTTTTTTATATAACTTTTTGAGTTGTGACCCTTTAAATATAAAAAAAGTTGAGTTGTACAAATTTGAATAGTCGTGTCATCATTGCTATAAAATTCTTTTCGAAATAGGATAAAAGAATAAAAACAAAAGGACAAAAAATGCATTACGCATCCCTAATGAGATAACAAGCTTCGAAGTCTTTCAGCATCTCTAATTTAAAAAAAAAATTAACTTCAAAACTAGTGGGTTATCAAGTATTTTATGAAGCTTTTAATTAAATTCAAGTATTTTAATAAAATATTGTCTTTTTTTTTCAAATTACCTTTAGACATAACATATGTCATTCAACAACAACTCAACTTGGACCAACTTGTTCAAGCTTAAAGTATTAAAATAATTAAGGCACAAATCATATCAGCGAATACAAAGCAAACAATTCGATCAATCAAAACGAAATACAACAAATTCAAAAACCTGGTCGTTCTCGGTGTTGTCCTCCATGGTGGCGGAGTTTTGCACCGCCCAGATGTTGTAGTACCTCCCGTTGCCGCTCGTGGATGTAGATGGAGGGAAAGCCCCCGTCTGCTCGTTCGAACTCCAAATATTATCATGTTGCGTCGCCGGCGCCACGACGGAGTGGCTGATGACACCTGGGGCCTGAGGGGCGGCTTGAAAAACGGGGTCCAGGTTCTGGTTGAGAATGTCCTCGATCGTGGTCGCGGGCCAGAGTGGAAGCTGGGGCAGCGCTTCGGTGGTGAAAACAAAGTTTTGGACGAGGGGAAGTCCGGGCGGCAGAATTGCGCTGTTAGCGACCAGGGAATCTGCGGGAATCAACGGTGGGCTGTACGGGTACAGCTTGTCGGGAGTCACCTGCCTGCTGGGAGGTCCGATGGGGGTTTTGCTCGCGGGCCTGGGAGCTGTTAATCGAAATAATGAGATGAATATAAGCAGTTGAGCTTTTTGCATTAAACCTAAAGCTAGATAATTCGTAATGTAAGTAGAAAGTTATAGTTCTTTTTTAAAATGTTGTTTTCAATATAAATAAGTAAAACTTTATTGAATTTACTTTAAATTGCAAAATCTGATAGGAGTATAAAAATAAAAAAAAAAAAATACAGAGTAAAAAATTGGTAGAATAATATTGTGCTACATAATGATAATAAAATTTAAAAGAAAAACAATAAGCAGCTAAACTTATGATCAAAAAAAGTAAACCATGTGACTTAAAAATGGAGAATTTTAATGTTTTATTTAAAATCAATTTTATGAGTTTTTTATTTAAAACTTTTAACTTCATAAATAAATATTTTATTGCACGCTGTAATATAGTATATTTTAAAGCTGTTGAAATTTAATAGAATGAATTGTAAAATAAAGTACTGTTGTACCAATTTTAACACAGCCGCTACAGAGCTTTTACATTTAAATTAGTTTTACAAATTTTGTTAACAAAAAAATATATATAAATACTTTTAAACACCATTTTAAGTTTTAGTTTAAAATCTTCAATAAAAACTGTTGTTGTTAAATTCGAGTATCTTTTAAGCTTGGAAGCTTAGTATGTATGTTAAATTAACTAGCGTAAACATTTTACGTAACTTTTATTTTAAAAACAAAAAACTGACGGCTAAATTTAGCTTATATTGAGAAAAACAAATTTAAGTTAATATTTTAAAATTAGATTACCGTTTAAACCAACACCAAGGTTAGAAACGGTTCTTATTTAATAATAACAAATATTTTAGGTTATTTAATTTAATTAACATTAGAAGGCGATTAACTTAAAGCGGTTGATATAAAATGTTTTTTATAACTTTCTTAGAAAATGTAATTGCAGAATTTTTTTTTTCTCTTTAAATTCGGAATTATCAATTTGTTACAAATTGTTAGACTTCTTTTTTATTTATAAATTAATCAAAGACAACAATTTATAATTTTATGGCCCAAAAAAAAAATCTAAGAAGTATCTTTAGTATTGCAGCTTTTGAAGTCAAAATATCTTAACCATTTTAATGTTTAACATCACAGTTTAAAACTTTTATTTTGTTTTTAGTTTATACAAAACAAAAAATAAATTAATAAAAGGAGATGTTCAGTTAATTTTATTTTAAATGTTATTTACATCTTATGTTGCTGTTTTTAATTCAAAAAACAAAAGTGTTTTAAAACTTTGAAGACTCTTATTAAACTTAAATACAATATTGACGATTTAAATACTTTAATAAAAAAATTATTTTATGTTATAATTATTTCAATATCTATTAAAGCGTGTAAGTGTGCACAGAAATGTAACCAGTTCACAGTAGATTTTGAGAATACTGATTTATAATTTTTTTAGCTTTTTTACTTTTTAACTAAACAATTTGATTAAATATGATAAAATTTTCCAACATAGCATAAAATTAATATAGTGTTACTGGGCCATAAACCGAAAAAGTATACAAAAGGTCTTTAAAAATCTAAAGTATATCTTTTGTTAGAGATTTTTTATTAGACTTAAGCAAACTAACAAAAATATACTCAATTAACAAACTCATAAGTTAATAATATTAAAAAAAAAACGATATTTCCAAGTACAAATGGTTTAAATTAAATAAAAACTTTAAAGAATAAAAAATACATAACAACCTATACTTATGCCTTCCATTCCAGTACTTGTACTTTTTTCTTTGTTCAACAACGGATTTCCAATAGCTTGAAAAGATAATTTGATTAAAAATTGCAGAAAAGTTTGCTACTAGCTTTATGGAAAAAACATACAGCAACATAAAAATTTAATCAACCAACCCTCTGTATTTAACATTGGCAAATTTTCATCGAAATGCGCGTTTAAAGAAGGTAAGCACGGCACATTGGTGAATTGATTACTATTTTGTATCAGGTTATCAAGAACAATAGATTGTGAGGATGTAAAAGGTGTTTCTATATAACTGTCTGCTAAAATAAAAAAACTGTCACATTATACTTTTTGATAAAAATTCAATATTAGTTGAACAAGACTCAATTTTTATACAAAATAAAGATAAAGGTTAGAAAGAATTATTATATGAAAGTATTAACCTTTAATGACAAAAAAGCATTTTGCCCAAAAGCCATAAAATAATCTTTTAAACGGAGCACAGGTATAATATTTGTGATCTTTTACTTATATAGCTGATAAAAACCAATTTTATTTGTTTATGTTGCACGAAAACTTTTAAGTATGGTTAAAACTTTTTTTAGTCTACTCAGTATTTCCAAAACCGTTCACTTATGCACAAAAAATTTTGATGAGTAACGAAAAAATTTGTAAACAGTTTATATTTAATATTACTTCATTTTGAAGCATTCTCGATAGTTCTTAGCAAGCTTTAAAAAGGTAGTTTTTATTAAAAAACATCAAAAATTGTCTTGTGTGCATCTTTTTTTAGTGATACCTGTGCGAATTTAAATAAAAAACACTGGCTAAACAATGTCTAAGTCACTTAATAAGTTTCAACAAAACGCTGCGAAAAAAGCTGATACAGATCAGATTCTCACTTGAAAAGTTCCACGGGCTCGCCCGTTGAAACACGTCGTGTTGGTGGGAGCTCACAGTGGCGAGGGGTGATTGTTGAGCGGAAGACGCAGAGACAGTCGACGACAATTTGGCAGTATTGTTAGCGTTGCTGGCCACATCTCTCTGTTAACAAAACCCAAGTAGTGAGTTTGAGTTAGGAAGGAGCTATGTGTTAACTTTTTATTTTTATTTAAACATCACAGCGGATAAATTTAGTTTAGATGTAAAAAGGAAGCTTTAACTTTAAACTGTAGCATGTTAGCAAAAGTTTATTTAACTGAAATTAATAAAACTAAAGATGCCCGTTAAAGTTAGCGAGTCTTAATTATACTTACTTATCTTTAAAGGAGCACATATATATTTTTTAAAATTCTTAAAACTTTTAACAAGTTGATGATAAAAAAAGTATTCATCTTAATACCTTTGTATTTAAGACAGGAAAACAAAACACTTATCAAAAAGACTTATATTGAAAGTATAATACCAGTCTTGAAGCGCTTATAGTCTAATTACGGGTAGGAAAATTTTTTAGTCGACAGGCCATACTTAATACAAAGAGTCTAGTCTTTAACGAATTACATTTCTTCATAAAATTTTTATCTATTGAGCAACGAAATGGTCGCCACAGATCAAGCTGAGAAAAATTTCCTGACTTTTCCTGACTTGTAACTAAAATTTTCCTGACTTTTCTAAATCTAAACTTTTAAGTTAAACTTATTTTAATATACATAGTCAAACACTTGAAACTATATAAATCTTCCAATCTTATTTTTATACAGGTTAAAACAACTGTTTTTTTGATGAATTCAATCATCTAACTTCCATTACATCACTTGAACCATCTGTGTATGATTGATGTATTTGCAATAAACAGTTCTATCACCAAAATACTTGTATTTTCTAACTTTATAAAGTTATAGTTTGTTTACATACATATAATATTTAATTCTTCTGGATGTAATAGTTTCTCATTTCATACTGTTTTCAAGCAGAGCTTTCTTAATACTTAATCTAGCTCAACCTCAGCCTGGTCATTGTGCAACACAAATAATGGTTGCAACAACTTTCCAAGAGAAGATTTGGCAGAAAATTTAAATGTTTCAAAATAGAACTGGTCAAAAAAATCTTCCTTTTGCTTGAAGCTCTTGAACTTTAATGCATTCATTGGACAATTTACCAAAGTTCTAAATTGTTCAATGCTAGTATCACCTTCAGAGTTGGAGCACATTTTTTACTATGTTAAGGAGTGCACTATGTTGGAAAAACGCCTAACAACAATTGTGACTCCTATTTTTTTCAAGGCTATGCGGATTTAGGCATGACATATTTTTTACAAATGTACTTCCAATAGCCATTCTGCTCCGGAGATTTTCAACCGCTTTTATAACAAATAATTTTTTTTCAATAAAAGACCATTTGTTCCTCAACTAGGTCTTTTTTCCTCAAATTTGCAAGTAAATTAGTTGCAGCACAACCAAGATCAAGGGCAGGTTTTAGGACAGCTTGATCATTTAATTCAACCTTGAATAACTGGTTAAGCTGAGGTTCGTAACTATCACGTCTTTCATAATGATGCACAGCAATTTGATTACCAAGCACAAAATGTTTTCATGCATAAAGGCAACAACAGGCTGGGTACTCTGGTACAATGTCAAAAAAGGCTGCATAAGAAATCACATAACTAAAGAAATGCAAGAAAACTTTTGCGTATATATCACAGTTTCACTATGGAAGTGTTCTTGCCACAGGTAATCAATACTAAAGAGCATAAAAAACTGCTTGTTCAAGTAGGGTAGTTGTTCAATATGTTAATAGAAAAATGCTGCAATTTTACAATAGGAAATTTATAAACTTATACCAGATAAAGGCATTGGAAATTAAATAATTTTGTAAATTTCTTTGCAATTTTAGTCTGACTTAAAAAGATTTTTAATTATTTTTTTACTATTTGAAGGCCTTAGAAAATAAGGAATTTTCTAAATTAATCTGACATAATCTGACCTTTTTTTTTTTTAATCTTGTCAAATTTCCTGACTATTCCTGACTTTTTTTCAAAAACCCCCATTTTTTTCTGACTTTTCCTGATTTCCTGACCATGTTGCAACCCTGAACGTATCTTTATAAAAAAACTTATAAATACAATTAACTTTAAAATCAAGGTTCTAATAAAATATATAAGTAAATAATCATCATCTAATAAGCACTATTATGTTCTGAAAATCAAAAAATGAGCACTTTAAAAAATGCTTGTTTTATAAAAGCTCTTTTTTTTATTGCAAAAGGTCATTTTCAAGCAAAAGTAACGTCGCGGGCAAGATATTTCTACTTGGTGGATTAGTGAGTTGTAATAGTGAATAAACAAAAGTGTATTTCCGAAATACATAACATTGATAACGATCTTTCATAAGTGTAAATCAATGTAAAATATAAATCTCAACTTCCTTTAATAATCTAAGCTAAGTACGATTATTAAACGGATACAAAAACATTTGAAAAGTAAAGTATTATCAGAAGCCTTATTTTATAATGCAAAGAAAAATTTTAAAACTGTGTTTTGCAAAGATTATACGGCTAGTATTTGGATACTAATTTCAAGTGGATTAACTTTGGATTAAAAAAGTTTTTTATCCAAAGCCGATTATCTTTAGCTTTATTCGTATAAATTCTAAATTTCAGCTGAAAAAAATATAAAGTTTATTTTTTAGTTTCTATTTTAACTATATATAACTAGGCGTTTAAAACTCTTTTGATATAAGTACAAATACTTTCCATGTCAGTCATATTTTTATATACATTAGTTAGTAATAAATAAGAAAGATTAACTTTACGTATGTAAAAAAATAGAATTTCGCTGTTTGTTGTGTCGCTGAATACTAAGAAATAACAACTAGTTTGTAATAGAAAATTATGTAGTTCTTGGCTTCACAAATAAATCAGTTTTAAACTTCACCTTAAGTTTATGCAAAAAAAAGTTGGAATTTTCCAATTAAAATAAAAAATTTTGAATATTAAATCTAAAAATCTAAACTTTTAGTTTCATTACATGATAACAGTTTAAGTATTTTCAAACCTTAAATGTGGATCTTTGTATAGAAAATTCAGCTCCGTTTTCAATGACAGTTTGGCTTGAAGCATCTTGAGAGGCTTCTAAAATATTGATAAGATCATATTTTTTTAGTATTTTGGAACTTCTACTTTTTAAAACTGCTTAGAGTGTCATTTATAGCACTTAAATGACGCGTTCTATCGATTCATTTTAAGCTTAAGCCGAAAATATAATAACTGTTTTTAAATTTACTTCAGTTGATGAAATGAATTACCATATAAATTTTACTCTAAAATCAATACTAAAAGGAGTTTAAAACTTGTTCACAAGCAAACTTACAAAACATCACAAAAAAGCTCAATAAAATTGTTCTCACTTGAGCTCGTGTTGCTGACGCTGCTCGTTGGTGGAAGATCGGAATGAGCAGGCGAGGGGGATCTGGTCGGTTTGGAAGGTTGCTTGGCTCCCGTGAGCGCTCCCGCGTACGACATCGGACCGACGTTGACGCAGGTGGAGGGTGGGGATTGCACGGGGAAGCTGTTGGCACGCGAGGGTAGTGAAGGTTTCTGTGAAAATAAAACCGAATTCAAAAGTCTCCAATGGGCTAATTTTGGTGGTTGAACTATGCAGACAGTGGTAGGCAGCTTGAAAACGGGTGAACAAAAATTTAAAGAGTTTAAATAAGGATAATGGATGTAGCGTGTAAAGTAGTCTTTGTTGTTCAACCAGATAAGTATAGCTTTGATTACAAGAAGTTTTTGGCTGAAGAGCTAATAAATTAAATATATAAGCATATAATAGGATATAATAACTTTTAGCAGTCGTTATTCACATTGGATGACTTTTTCTGAATAAATAAAAGCTTGTGTAATTTCAAGTTGGTCTTGATGCCCCATTTGACGAAAGTTTTGAAGCTACTTGAATTTTTCGTTGAATTATGTAAATACTCAAAATAATTTACATTCTAAATTTAAAAAAACTTTTTAACTATCATACAACGTAGCTTTCTCAAACTAAATTAACTAAAAAGGATCTTTGTCAGACTATTATGTCTCTGAACGGTTTTCGAGTGAAGTGTGAAACTACTTATAGAATACACAAAGAATAAAAACCAATTAAACTAGTCAAAACTTACTTGTGGTGCAGATTTGACAGGTTCGGCAACAGCGTCTACAAAAGAGTTTTTAATGGTCACAGAAGAAGACGTCGAAACTTTATCGAGTGTTTTTTGTTTTACTAAGTATCCTGAATTTGAAACACTTTTAGCTTTGACTTTTTCTTTGGTAGAATTTCTGTAAAAAAAATCTTGAGTTAGTGCCAAAGTGCTACGTTCATAAATAAAAAGTAATAGTTGCAGTATTTAGAAAATATTTTTAAGTTACTCAAAGAAGGTTACCATGTTTGTAAGCACACTTACCTTTCAAATAAAGAAAAAAAATATATACAACTAAAAAATATAAGTAAAAGTTAAAGTATCTCACTTATGAGAACTTGTGCTAGACGAGCTTTCATATTTACTAGTTTCAGATTTGTTCTCAAAAGTTTTGCTCGTTCGATAGATAGGTAAAGATGATTTTCGAGGTATTGATGGTTTTGAAACAGACTTCTTCGTCTAAAAGTTAAGAATTTATAAAATAGAGTAAAATTATTGCTTTTTATTAATTAAAACTTACTTTTGGATCTTCATTTTTTATTTTGTCCGCAATGTTATTGTTCCTTAAATTTTTTGTTTTCTTTGCTGTAAAAATTATTATGTAATGTTTAGTACAAGAAAACAATAAATATTGTCGTAGCTTTGACTATGCTATTCGATAAAATTTAATTAGTTTTTAAGTATTTTTTGTATAAAAGTAAAATATACATATATGATAGTTTTAAGAAAAACACAACTAGTAATTAGTTTTACACAAAATAAATACTTAAGAACGATAAAACAGGCGAGCAAAAAAAAATTAGAATTAAACCATAATTTTAAACTAGTTTAATTTGTTAAAGAATATTTAATTTGTATAATAAAATATACAAGAACTTTTAAAAAAGACTAATGTGACAATCCCGAAGAAATTAAATTTTCTAGATGCAACAATAAAAAACTACATATAAAAAATGATTTAAACATTTATTTCATACAGTTTTAATATGTCCGAAAATATGTTAGTTCATTATGCTCAAATATTAAAATTATAAAGTTTTATAAACTAAAATTAACTAAAAACTAATTAGTGCTTGGTTTTAATGTAAACAATTTAAGTTTTTAAGAACTTTAAAAAAATTGAAGAGTAATTTTTTTAATAAATAACAAAAATAAAAATAAAACAGTAAACAAAACAATAAAAAACTATAACTTTGCTTTTGTTTAAAAACGTAGTCAATTTTAAACTTGATTTTAATTTTAAAAATTGTGAGCAAATAGCTAATCTACAAGCAAAAAGTCATTACTTAATATTCAAATAAAGGGTAAAAAAGATCCAAATAACTTAAAAACATCTATTAATAACGCCTTAAGTAAATAATGTTGGTTACTTTAAACATAAAACTATTTAACAATCAACTTATACAATTTTTAATAAAGAATAAATTTAAAGCATGTATACTTTTCACAGTGATTTTTCATGAAAAATTAAAAACTACAAAAGACTAATAAGATTTGTCTACTCTAAGGTAATATAAGCGACGGACCTCAAAATTTGAGAGTTATTTTTAAAGCGGTTAAAAAGCTTTAAAATGTAAGTATGTAATAAAAATTTAAAACAAAAAATGAGACTATTTAAAAAGATCGACGAAAATATAATAAGATTTTTTTGGAATCTAATTTTAAAACTATTCTAATACAACTATTTAACTCAAGTTTAATAAATTCTTTTTAATAAAAACTAATTATAGCATTAAAATAAAAACCTTAAACAAAGTATATTAAAAGATTACCCTAAAAAATAATCATATCCCTTAAAATTAACTTAAATTCAATTTAACATTACCTACCTTTAACTTTTTTATTGTATTGAACGTTTTCACTTTTCAACGTGCTGCAAACTTTCCTATTGGAGCAGACTGCAGCAACGTTCTGCACGGGATTGTTCTTTTTGTTGACCTTTGCGGCCTGTTGAGAGCTTTTGCATTTAGCAGCATTTTTTTTAACGTCGTCTTGCAACGCCGAGCCGTCGCCCGACGACGAACAAGAGTGCGGTGGATAGGAAAAATACTTAAAAAATTTTGATACTCTGCTCTTGGCGTGACTCCTCGCCGAGGAGTCGTGTTGAGGTAGTGTGAAGAAAGCGCGCGCGCGGCACCACACGCGGGAAAAGAACGCCTGAAAGCATCTGGGAATGTACAAGAAAAATTTCAACGCTTCGTCAGTGAACCTGCTGCTGCCCCGGTTCTGCTTGCTCAGCCTGTGCTGCTGCCTGACCCTGGTCCTCCTCGGCGTGTTGCTCATCCGCGACAGGCTTCCCGGCGAGCTGCTCGGCCGCTTCTGCTGGTTCTTTTTGACGCTCGCGCCGTTTTTGCCGCAAACGCCTTCTGCGCTAGAGCCGTTCTTAGCAGAAGAGTTGTGCTTTTTGTTCTGGTAGCATATGATGTCGATGGTCGGTTCAACTTTTTTCTCGAGTTTAACGTAATTGATGTGCAAGTCGTCCCTTCTGCGCGGGATGACAACCTTTAGTAGTCTGACTAGGTAGCGTAGGATCCTAAAAGGAACAAAATAAACGTTGGAATGAAAGCAGTTAAAATAAGCTTTTACTCATATGAACACAACAGATGCAGGAAAATAATTTATCTAAGTATTAAAGATTTGATTAAATTCAAGTTTTTTTTTACTGAACTAAGTAACATTTTAAAAGAAAAAAGTAGGCAAACAAAGGTTTGCTTTGTATATAAAAGTATACATACAGAGTAGATATGTGCATAAAACAAAAGTTTTAATAAAGACAATCAGTTGTTATTAGTGTTATAACTTAACCTATAAAACCTTCAACTAAAATTAAAACTTTTGTACTTACACCTACACAACAAGTACAAAGGATCTTTAAAGGTTAAAAAAAACGTCTTTATTGGTGTTTTGAAATTTCGTAAAACTAACTTGACAAGATGCAAAGGATTGACAACTGGTTCGCAGTTAGTTTCGCATTTAGGCGTGGATGGCAATTGAACACAACCATCTACCATTGCTAGTTTTATCAGAGGAGCTTGCTGCTCGTCTTTTAATTTTATGATTGCTTCCAGTACTTCGTTTGCCTAGTTTTTCACTTATTTAAAAAGAGTTTTTTTTTATTTTTTCTGTTTAATAGGTTTTGTCACACACTTAAAAACTAAACGAACGATGAGATTATGAACACTAAAAGTAAATTTTTAATTACAAAATCAATTGTTTAAAGGAGGGGTCAGCAGCCTTTTTTAAATTCAACGAGTGAACAATTGTTTTGACAATTAAATTTAAAAACTGAGTTGATTATTCTCCTTATTATTATTATTATTATTATATCAAAAACCTTTATTGTGATATCTAAAGTAAAAAGTACACAAAAATTGTATTTTAGCTAAAAAGAACCGTGCTTGGCGAGCCACATTTGGCCTGATGCCCGCAGTTTTCCGGCCCCTGAGGTTTAAACATACTTATAATCTTTTACCAAACCAAAGTTATTTCCAGGGTTGCCATTCATTTTTTCAAATTTTTTTCCAGGTTTTCCAAATTTCTTCCAGGTTTTTAAAAGTACACATTTTTGGGTCTATTTTCAGTTTTAAATTAATTTCCATTAAAGAAACTGTGTTAAATAGCATTGAAAAGATATTTTAAAGTTACTTTAAATGTGTTTTGTAATAAAAAAAAATTTTGATGATGACAAAAAATCTTAATTATATGATAGATTTTTTGTGTCAAATCAAAATTTTACAACTAAAAATGTTAAAGTTATTAAAATTCCAGGTTTTTCCATGTTATTTTAGCCTAGATTGTCAAATACCAGGTTTTTCCAGGTTTTCAGGTAAAGTGGCAACCCTGTATTTCAAACCGTACAGACTTTACAAAAATGTGAGATGAACTTAAAATCACCTCGAAGTAGGCCGCGACGAGCACGCCCACGACAAAGAACATGACCATGACCCGGGCGGCGACGGCGATGGTCAGCTCGTCCGCGTGCTTCGGTATCGCCTGCTGGCATATTCGCAGCATGCTCCTGGGAAGCGTGACGTTCAAGTTGAACTGGAACAGCGTTCCCTGCTCAGTGAGGAACTTGAGCGTGCGAGTGACCTGCGTCGTGGTGAAGTCGGGAGAGAACCTGCGTCGAAGAAAAAGAGATTGAAATTTAGCGGAATAATAAAATAAAGAACAGTAAAAATAATCAAACAGCATTTTTCACCGTTTCATATACTTTTTAATCAGGCGATTAGCCGTTTTGAAATGCACATGCTTATTTTATTTTTTTAACTAAAACTATTTAAATTTTATATACTAGTAGAAAGTGAATAAAAAAAGATTTATTAATATTAAATATAGTTTTAAAATGTTTATGTTTTATTAGCATGTTTAAAACTAACTGGACATATAAAAAAGGCACAATATTTAGAATTAGTATCAAAAAAAAACCTTATAACTATTTCCTGCGAAGCGTTGGGCTGTAAAATATTTTCAAACTCAAAGCAATTGACAATTTTAAATCCGTATCCTTCGCAAACTTGATCATCTAT
This sequence comes from Thalia democratica, assembly GCF_965202585.1. Classification (NCBI taxonomy): domain Eukaryota; kingdom Metazoa; phylum Chordata; class Thaliacea; order Salpida; family Salpidae; genus Thalia; species Thalia democratica. The sequence continues at coordinate 18,012,769 of NC_139173.1, read as the reverse complement.
AACTAAATGCAATATTTCTAGAGGCAGAGGTCCCATATTTTTTACTTGAAACTTTTTTAAGATGGTAATGTATGGTCCTTCATAATAAGCTGAAATAAATCAAAAAAATATTTTTTTATTCTTTAATACATAATACTTAGTATAAACACTGATAGGATTCTGAAACACATTAACCTTTTCAAAAATGAACCATCTATAACAGTTATTATATATTGTTAATATTTTTTTACAAAACATTTTAAAAACACTAACAATTATGCCTATTGTTTTTAGGATACTGTAAACAGTCTCGCAACAAGTATTCTGTGTACTGAATCTTCAAGTCTTTAATGTGGGACTGGTGGTGTTCAACTGATCCGACTTTCAGTTTTTCAATGTACGAATCTCCAATTAAGTGAATTGGCTCCAAAGCAGTTAAGTTGTTTCTAGTTTGTAATTGATATGGAGTTACAAATATTGTAAAACTAATTTCATTAATAACAAAAATCTAAATTTCAAGAATTAATCCGTTTATAAAATTATTTTCTAATATAAAAGCTAGTTTTATAGCATAGCATACAAATCGACTTACTTTAAATTTTATTTACAAAAATCAACTTCATATGTAGTACTATATACGAAAATCTTAACTTTGAAAATCGATGATTAAGCGTTAATATTGTTAACAGGAACTATTAATTAAACAAAACCTTTACCAAAAAATTAAAACAAAGCGTAAGAACGTTTTAATCGCTCGGTTTTACTAATGTACTAAAAGTTAGTTTTACTTAAGTTTTTTTAATTAGAAAAAATGTCAGTCTTAATGTTTTTGTAATTTCTTCCATTTTACCTTATCAGTATGTAAGAATGATGCTTTGTATTAACAGTAGGTTTGTATTGAATAGGTATGGTTCTCTGCTGGCCAGGTTCAAGGACCATTATGGTGCATTTTTCATCGTTCGCACAGTTGTCCAAGTTCAGATTGAAGGCAATTTTCAGCCAAGTAAGTCCGCTATTTCCGTTCATAACTTCGCGTAGTTTCTGCTTCTTGTACTGTGATTTTAACGAATTCAAACTATTAAAATTTTATGTGCATTTGACAAAAAAAAATTGAGGCCTACTGAGTTAAAAACCAAAAAAAAAATTGTTAAAGCCTCTGTTAGTATAGAATAAGAATTTTTTTTTGTTAAAGTACCTAAATTATAGTTGCATGATTGGCTTCAAGTTTATCGCCACAAACTCACTCAAGTATGACATTTTGTACTAAAACAAACAAAAACTTATGTACTTGTTATGATTGTTACACAGGTAAGAACTTTAATATCATGGTAAGTACAAATTAGCTTAAATAGTACTTAGAAAGTTGTAGCTTATATGGTGCATTGCTGGACGATACAAAAAAATATTTTTAGCAAGCGTTTACTGGTCTTTTTTGAAAGAACTTTTTATATTTAGGAACTTTTATGTTATTTTAACAGCCTAACTGACATTTTGGCACTTAAATTTAGAGCCTAAACATGAAACTACAAGGTTTAAAAAAAATATTTATTTCATGTAAAAACTTAGTTATAACTTGATACAAAAGCTTATTTTTTAAATTTTATGTCTTGAGTCACTGTGAGTAACTTAAACTTGATTTATAATTTTTTTTAAGCAATACTAACATTATTTAAACTGATGATTTAGAAACAAAACGTATAAAATCTTTTACAACTACTTTTACAACTAACTAATTTTCTGTATAAATCATTTTATTATTACTAGTAAAAATAAATTTTGTTATTAAATGATTTATTTTAAATTAATGCTAAAAATAGTTGAACAAACTTGTTTGTTATGTAAATACTTGAGAACGTTTTAAATATATTTTTATTAAACATATACTGCTCTCCTCTTGTTAAAAATACGAATAACTTTTCCAGAAAATATAAACTTTGTTATAAAACAGAAAATTAGAATTTAAAGTTTATTCCTTTTAAGAAACTTCCTAGAAAATTGACAATGAACATATTTGGATACATTTATGTTTAGACCGAAAACTATTTTTGACACTATCCCAAAACATAATTATTATTTTTTCCATAAAAATTGAACTATAACACGTCAAACTATAAGCTTTCATATAATGGTCAATGTTAAACTTCATAAAAATAATACCTTTCCCCATTGGCCTTAAAAATTAATTTAAACTAATTTTAAACAAAATACAACTTACTAAGTCTGAATTGTGATTAATTTGAAATACTGACGAGTCGTTGCTAACAAAACTGCTGAACGGAAGTTCGGTTGTTAAGTTCAAAAGCTTTATGACGTCATCAGATTGAGGATAATTTGATAACGTGGTCAGCTGGACTACAAGAAAAAAGTCTGATGGATTTCTTATTTTGACCTCCAGATTCTGAAACAATATTGTATAACTAAAAAAAATGTTTACTAGTTTGTTTAAACCTTTCTTTTATTAAAACAAATATAAATTATTTGAAAATTGTTAATTTTCTTAAATTTTATCACTTAAATTGTTTAGTTCAACAATGTTTAGTTTAGGTATTACTATAAAACCTATCAACTATAGTTTCGACTAACACTGCTATGTCCAACCATGGTTTTAGGAAACTTGTAATGGTTGGTGTCAGCCAAATGCGGCCAATACAAAGACGCTCGGGTGTCCAAGTGGTAAGTCTGCTGTGATGACGTCATCAATGTAAATGTGGCTTCCTTTCTGTTGACGTAATTTATTTTGTAATATAAAAATTCCAGCTTGGTAAACTTGATCAGATATTATAAATTTATTATAAATATATAACAATTACAAAGACATATTCTATTTGCACTACGAAAGGTATAAAACTTTTACCTCAAGCAGCTATGTACTTTATAAACATTTTATTTTTATTTTATATTATATTTCAGTAGCAGTAAAAATATTTAATTCGTTTTCAAACTAAACTTACTTAGCTTGATTGCTATTCACAACTTTGTTCCACCGATCAGTTAAAATTTTATAGCACTTTTCATCAATGCTACTTGTGCTTTTTCCTAAGCTTAAACTTGTAATCCATGTATGTCCAACTGAAAAGAAATTACCACAACTATTTGGCACATCTATTAACTATTACAACATGTATAATATTTACAAAAATAAATCACTTGACTATCAAATAAACCAAAAGGAACGAAAACAATTAGTGAGCAGTAAAACACTATAAAATATATTCACCAAACTTCTGTCTATTTTTTCATCGTTTTTATTCTGTTTGAGTGGCTCAGGTTTTAGTGCCTGGGTTGCGCAATAAACCACAATAAAAACAAATAACTCTTAATCTTAATAGTTTACAATCTACGGAAAACTTGCGAAACAAACATAAAAAACAAACTAACGAGTTGTTGAAGATGGCAGTGTGGTGTAGCAACCGTTCAGCTTGCATTCCTGTCGTATGTCGAAGTAAACTTTGCCGCTTTTCACAAACTTCCCTCCGCACGACTCTTTGCTTCTCAGCTTACTGTGAGTTGAAGTTGATAAGTCAAAGTGAGCATGAGTTAATTTGTATCATTAAAAAACAACAGTAAGTGTGAGTGGCAGCAGATCAGTTGATACAAACATAAGGAAAGTACGTAAGACTTGATATTTATTCTACCTCTAAATATATTGAGTTTTTCAACAGCTGAAATTAACTTTTACAACGTTTTATTTGATCGAAAATATATGAAGTTATTAAATTTATAAAAATATTCAAGTCTTAATAATACAAAAAAACTTTATAAAAATAGTTTTATACTATATAAGACTTTAGAAAATTTCAACCTCAAAAACAAAATTAAAAAGAGAACTAATTTTGTTGGTATTGCATAAACTTTAATTTTATTATACCTCAAGGTAAATCGTTGAATTAAATAAAACTACAAAAACAGCAAATGTGATTTTTTGAACCTTTTTACTTAGTCCTTATTGCTTTGTCTATAAATATATTAAGCGAAATATGCCACACAAAAAACATTTGATTCGTAAGTAAATTAGATCTTCTTCAAAAGGCTACCACGGAAGAGCAGTATTAAATAAGGGGATAAGAAGGTCATGCGCTTTTTTACATGTTGATCTATAAAGATTTTTAACTTAACAGTTGCTTGTTATCATTTCTTATAATAAAAATAAGTTTATGAGATATGAGGCGACAGAGTCGGAGAAATCTTCAGGGTCCCAATGGAAGGGCGAGGTAAAAAAAAGTCGAAAAAGACTATATCACTAAAAATATCATCTCCCACAATTTTTGAGCAATTTTTCTCAAACTTACTTAGTTGAATCTTAACTTAGTAATAAAGAATTCTATAAAAGTTATTTGTAAAATTTTAAGTATATATTTTTTTTCTTAAAAAATAATATTTTTTTTTTGTTTTTATGGTCATAATTTAGTATTTATTTATTTTTTATTATTACAATAGCGCTTTTATTTAAATAGAAGAAACATTTCGTGAAAATTTGAGATTAATAGCTTAAAAAATGAAGGATAAGATAGATTTTAATTGAACTTTTCGAAACTCCGAGAAAATCGGCCTTAAAGTTTTTTGATTCCAAACAGTTGTATCATTTTTTTTACAAAACTGATTATATCTCAAAAATTAATTAATTTTTTTATTAATTGCTAAGTTTTTTATAGTATATACTCCAAGTTTTCAAATAAGAGCCAATGTTAATTTTTGTAAACAAATGTTGGAAACCCCTATGTCCTTACTGGGAACGGGTCACTTTTGAACGAGGGGACACTTTTGCACGCAGGGTTACTTTTACACGTGGGGACACTTTTGCACGGCGTTACTTTTGCACGAGCGTCACTTTAGGACGAGGGGACACTTTTGCACGGCGTCACTTTTGCACGCAGGGTCACTTTTGCACGAGGGGACACTTTTGCACAGCGTCACTATGCGCGACGTTACATTTGCATGGTGTCATTTTTGCAAAGCGTCACTTTCGCACGGCATTATGTTTTCGAGGATATACTTATGAACAGCAAAAAATTTAAACAGTCAGTCAATTTCGAACGGAACTTCACTTTTGCACGCTTCTAATCGTTTTTTCTCATATGAAAACTAAAATATTTTTTTGTCAACTTAAATAATATTCGCTTTTAAACGAAAGTTGTTTTGAATTAATAAAACGTGGTAGTTTTTTAATAAAATTTTAATGTAAAGTTTTATAAGTTTATTCTTTTAAGAGTTTATTTTACAACTAAGTTTCGGTCAAAGAGCTCGTAAGTGCTTAAATAAAGTTCTTAAATAAAAGTTTTTATTTGAAGTTTTACGTAGAACAATATTTTAACGTACCACAATTCATTAATTCATATTTATAATCTTAATTTAAATAAACTAGATGAACACACATTTTCTAATTAAAAAAAAAATAAATTTTAAATACTTTGAATAAAAATAATCTCAATCTCGTTAATTTTTAAACAGAAAGATTAACTTAATTTAGTAAGGCTTTAAAATACGAATCTTGAGTATTATTTTTTATTTATATTCTCTTTATGTTATAATTATATTATATAGTTGTTAGAAAAATATTTTAAATTTATTTTAATTTTAAACAATTGTTAAATAAAAAAAAAAATTAGTTAATTTATGAAGCGTAAAGGTATTTCAAATTTTACTTGATATTTTTTATTTTTTTTTTTTTACCTTAGCGTGAGAATAAAAAGAGTAATGAAATAGCGCATTTTTCATGATTTAAACTCGGATTAATTCATTACTATAATTGCAAGATCATAATAAGCCCATGAGAGAGTAACATTTGCAAGTTTGAACTTATGTTCAAAAAAATATACAATAATAGTCTTCAACCGCTGCAATATTTCAATAATGAGGCTTGGCAGATTTATTTTTATCGGTCACTTGAAATAAGAAACAAACTACCAAATGAATTAGTTTCTTGCAAAAACTTTAAAGAACTTCGATTGAAGTTAAAAAAGCTTTATCTGAATTATATTTGTGTTAGTAAATTTAATAAGTAATTTTATTAACCGTTGATTTAATTTTAAGATTTAACTTAGTTTACAGTTAAATTTTATTAGCCGTATCTTTACTCTATTAATAATGAGTAATTTTTCAATGTATTTAATGATTATTCATCTGGCCAGTCTATTGTTAAGGTCCTTGCAGCGTTAGGTTTTTATTTTTGTTGTTGGTTAATGCATTTAAATAATTGATGTTGATCGTTCTACATCAAAGTGTAAATAAGTATAAGTTTGTGGTTAAAACTTTGCTTTTTATGTTAACCTATAAATTTTATATCAAATTATGTTTTTATCTTTGTTTTAATAAATAAACTATTTGTGTTTATTCTTATTTTTTTCTTTGTGTGTCTTTCAGTTTAAGTGGTCTAGGTTTTGATGCCTAGGTCCATCATATGGACAATAAACTTGGAACCGAAAATATATAAAAAGGCATAGCTGTTGATTTTATTAAAGTTCAAAATAAACTAGAACAATTTACTTACACTTAAAGATTTTTTTATCCTAGTTTCTAAATAAGTAAGTTTTTTGTCCCTGGTATGAATTTTTTGTAAAAAAAATTATTTTATTCTTTCGCTAGTTTGTTTCAAACATTAACTTTTACTGTTTAAGACTTTAAATCTTTCATTATTTGCCTTTAATATAAGCATGTTATAAAATTTTAGTTTTCAGATTCTTTTTATGTTACAGATTTGGTACTAGCTAAAAAACTTTTTACCAAAAAGCAAAATTGATGTTCCTTGCAAAATAGTCATCGTGCGAAAATGTCGCTGTGCAAAAAATCCATCGTAAAAATGTGACGTTCTGCAAAAGTATCGTTGTGCAACAATGCTGCCGTAAAAAGTTGTTATCGTAAAAATGTCGCCGTGCAAAAGTGTCTTCTCGTGCAATAATGACGCTGTGCAAAAATGAACCTGCGTGCAAAAGTGACGACCGTGCAAAAGTGTCTCCTTGTGCAAAAGTAACGCCGTGCAAAAGTGTCCCCTCGTGCAAAAGTGACCCTTCGTGAAAAAGAGTCGCCGTGCAAAAGTGTCCCCTCGTGCAAAAGTGACACTCCGTGCAAAAGTGACGCCGTGCAAAAGTGTCTCCTCGTGCTAAAGTGACGCTCGTGCATAAGTAACGCCGTGCAAAAGAGTCCCCTCGTGCAAAAGTGACGCCGTGGAAAATTGTCCCCTCGTGCTAAAGTGACGCTCGTGCAAAAGAGTCGCCGTGCAAAAGTGTCCCCTCGTCCAAAAGTGACCCTTCCTGCAAAAGTGACGCTCGTGCAAAAGTGACGATCGTGCAAAAATGACACCCACCCTCCCTAACTATAGTAAAATCTATATACAAACACACACACTATATATTTTTAATGCCAGATTCTTTATTCACAAAAGTAAAAATTACGAAAATAAAAGCATGTAACTAATTTAAACTAACCGATGGTAAAAAAGCTTGCTGTTAGACGTGAAACTTTCTAATTTAGTTGAATGAGCGAAAGATGAAGAAATCTTCAAAGTTTGATGCACAATTTTACCCTGTCGTAATACTTTTATTCTGATTTCTTGTCAAAAACACTTCTTTACAAACTTTATTTCAAATTTTTATTTGTTACCAAACTCACTTTAATAAACTTTTTACTTATATAATACAATAAAAGTTTTAAATTTCATACAATGAAAAAAACTTGCTGAATTAGTTTTAATCTTCAATAAATAGTTTCAAGTAAGTACAACACTTAACTCATTTTATATACAAATTTAATACTGTTTACCTTATTACTATCAAGAAACATATTATTAAGAAAAACTATATGAGTAATTTCAAAAACTAACAGGGAAACTTCTTGGAAATGTTAGAGATTCCGGTTCAAACACCAAAGACCCCATCTCAACCTGTCCTCTCACCGTTATTTGCAATGTCTACAAGGTTGTTTGAATAAACATTTTTTAAATTTTAATTTTTCTTTGCTACAATAAAGGTACTTTTAAGTTTATTTTAAACTTTTGACAACATATAAAAATAGGAAGTTGCTTACAAAATACGTTTTTAAATCAATTCAGATATTTTTAGGAAACTACTTTATGTTAATTTTTATAAATACAGTTTATTGATATATTGTTTAAATAGTAACTAATAAAACAAGTGCTTTTAGTTAAAGAGTATTAAAATTATATCTTTAACAATTTAAAAATTTTAATCTATTAAAATAAAATACTTACTTAACAACTATTTTGAACACTAAATAATTATACATTTTTAAAAGCAAAGATACAAAAGTGTACTTATTTCAAGGAATATTCTAGTTCTGTGAATCATTAGCTAAGCAAAAAATTAATAAAGAACCATACCATAAACTCTTTAATTGTAAATGTCAAAATATTTTATTTTGTACCTCATAATTGGTCTCAATTATAAGAAGCCCAGTGTAGCTTTGCTCATTAGGTGGCGCTGTGAACGTAACATCCAACGTAAGGTTGCTTTTCTCATTTACTACTACCTTTTAAAAATTAAAGTAGAATTAAATTCTAAGCATTTTATTACAGTATTTTTAAATAAGCTTTTTATTTCATTAAAATAAAAGTATGTTCCTAGTAACTAAAATTTTAGATAAAATTTAGATAGAATTTTTTAAACTTGTGTACAAAAAGCTACCTATATAAAAATATTAGTTAAAGGTATACAACTATAGTTATCATAATTCAATCAAGCGCTAAATCATATAAATGTATATAATAAAACAAAAAGTGTAATTTATTGCGACATCTACTTGAAAAAAAAATCAATAGATAGGTAAACCAATGATCCATATACATATATATATATAAGTGAAAAACTACTTTATTTATCTGATTCGTGCCGACATCGTGTTCAGCAACGTCGTCTCCGCTGCTGTCCTGCGCCATCGACACTTCCTCCTCGTCCAAATGCAGTTTCAACTTGAGACCGCTGAGCGTCGTGTAGATTGACTCTATGTTGACCTTGAAAGCACAACAGTTGTTGTAAAATTTGTTCAGCTTGTTGTTTTAATAACTACAAAGAATAGCTTTGCGTAAACTGTGTTTACAAACTTTTTTCAAAGAGTAGTATAAAATAGCTTAACTACCATTTAATGTTTTTTATTAGTTTTATGTGAAACTCATAAATTTATACTAAAGAATAATAAACTCACTGGCGCAGGGTTTAAGTTGATAACTTTGATAGTTTTCATCCGTTTTTGCCTGACAGCAACAACTTGAAAATCCAATATTTGGGTTTTGTCTTGTGTTTCATACTAAAAAATGTTTACTTTGAAATCTATAGTTAGGATAAAGCATACTTGAGTAATTCTCAATAGATATAACTTTTTTTTACGTCAAAAAAATATAACAACAATTCTATTAAAGTAATACTAAATTAGTGTTATTGTTTTATATACAGGTTTGCTAGAAGTTTTTTGAAATTTTTTTCCAGGTTTTCTGAGTTTTTACAAGATTTTTGATAGTAAAAGTTTTATTGTCCATTTTTATTATAAAATTAAACTTAAGATTAAAAACTGTCTTAAATATTATAAAGATATTGAAATGTATTGTAACGCTATTTTTAAAGCTTTTTATAATTAATAAAACTCTAAATAGTACGAAAAAAAATTGTATTTGATAGATTTTTTTGTATCTAACCAAAATTTCATTATTTGATATGTAAAAAATTCTTTAAAAATCCAGATTTTTTCAGGCCTAGGTTTTCTAATTGTACTGAAATTAAAATATAGTTTAATATTACTCATCGAGTTAAAGTTTTGATGTTAAGTTTTAAAAAGGATTATTACTTTTAGAAACTATTATTTTATATGAGTTTCAAGAAAAGATCTTTTTCAACTTTGCGAGTAAAATAGAATTACCTGCAGCCAATTGCTGTATATTGTGATTGGAACAGTAAAGGAAGATATGTTGGTGTTCACGACAGCTTGCAAATTCATCAGAGTGGACCCCGTGCTCTTCATGGCGTTGCGGGCGGCTGTCATGTTGCAAACGAGGTTGAAAGAGGGGCTGATGTGACGGGCGGTCAACTTGACATTGACTTTTATCGACGTCGCAGACTTCAACTTGGTGCCGAGCTCTTCAACCTGGATGAGAAATATAATCGAATTGATTGCATTTTGTCCTTTAATTTAAATTTATTTAAATCATAAATGTTTATTTATACAACTGCAAGATAGTAATTTTACTGTCATGGGACGTTACAAACATTCTTATTTTTTAAAATGTTTCAAACTAATACTATTAAATGAAACAATGGCTAAAACATTACTTTAGCTTTGATATAAAAGTTTACCTATTTAGGTAATTAAGAATTTTTTCAATAGAATACTTAGCTTATATTTATTTAAGGATACTTATACTTGTTATTTAAATCCCTTTCTTACTTTTGTATAGATGAAAAAAAATCCAGAACTAACAAAATTATACATTTCAAAGAAACTTCAAGAAACAAAACTGTTAACATGATACATATCTACTTTAAAGCTATTTTTATTTATCACAAAATTTTCATAAATCAGTTTTTTTAGAACAGTGTACAGACAAAAAATAGTTAGTATCAACAAACTTAACAAATTCACATTGTAAATGAACAACTTTGACGTAAATTTTAAAAGGTTTGTTCAATAGAAAATATATTTTTTTTAAACACAAATCTTTTATTGATGATAAATTCAAACAGTACATGCAATAAATTATAAATCTGCCCTGTATGGTTTACACTTCATTATACCTGTACAATGGGGTCGTTGCTAGTCATGCCGTTGCCGTGCACATCTATCCGGTGCAGCAAAACGTCAAACGTAAACGAATTCATCATTTCGATTGTTCTCTCAACCACGCTGTCTCCGTCGTCCTTAAACTTCGGCAACCCGATCAAGGTGGTAGTCTCGTTCCAACCGAGCGTGCTGTGCATTTAAAATCATTTACAAGTTTTTACTTTCGATCTTACGTAAAATTTTGTAACAGGTAAAATAATAAGTTTTTTTTTTATGCACAACTATAAAACTATGCTACTCAGATACGTTTCATTCGTGTTTATAAAACTTTATACAATATTTAAAATATATAGTCAATGTTTTTTATATGCTATTGAAAATATGTACATTTGACTTAAATAAATTATATACTCCTCGTTAAAAAACTTTATTATGTTGTTTAACAACTTTAATTAAATTGTTAAGTAAGACAAATACAGATAGTTATCATGTGTTTGTCACATGAGTTAATAATGAAAACAAAATTAACAAACTTAAAAACAATATTCTACTTCATATATCTGTGTTTGTATTACACCCTTTAGCTAGCATACATATATATTTTGTTTATGAAACGTATTTTTTGTATTTTTTTAAATCGAATTTTTTTATAAATCATTCAAAAGCCCTTCAAGCGGGCTCTATTGAAAGTGATTAATTTTATAAAATCACATTATTTTCTATACATATATATATATATATATATTAACAAAACACAATGCTTTACAAATACAATTGTTTCACTATTCTGTTAAACAGAACGGATCTTCAGTTTGTACATTGTGATAACATTTTAAAACATAAATATTTTAAAACATATATATATATATAGAGAGAGAGAGCATTAAAAAATTAAATGTTTATTACAAAGTATGATATTATACCAAATACATGTGTTTAATTAGAAAACATTTTGGACTAAAATTTATTATTATTTATTTAGATATCTCTCGAAGCAAGCTTCTTTGAAATACTGTAAGATATTTTCTCGCTATTATTAAAGACTGTTAAAAGTTTTTAAAAACTTCATCATTTTAAATTGGCTTATAATCTAGCCCCGCAAACTAGTTAAAGATTACTAATGTTTATACAGTTAAATAAAAACTAGTAAAAATTACCCGTCGTAGACAACGGCTTTATAAGGCAAATAAAGATATGGCTGTTCTGCACTTGAGGTCGCTATAATTAAGTTACCATAACAACCTTGCCTGTGCTTTGATTTAACTTTTTCAGCTGTAAATAAAAAAATCATTTGTTAATACTAATAAAAAAAAAGTTAAGAATAGAACTATTTAAAAATATGCTATACCTTGCCTGTACTTCACTTTAACTTTTTGAGATGTTATTTAAAAGTAATTTTGTATGTATAAAACTATAAGTCTTATATACTTATGATTATTTACTCTTTTGGTAAATTTGAAAATTTATGTTAGCTACAATATTTAACGAGATGTGCCAAACTATTTCATCATTAAAACCACAAAAATCAAAAATAGTCTAATTTACTATGGCTCAAAATCAATTCGTTATTTAACTAATTTCTAACTGTATACTTGAATCATAAAACATGCAAAAATTTAAAAGGTTATCCTAATAACAAATGTTTTAAATAATACCACTGTTTGTATACCACGAACTGTTTGAATTCTAGTTAGAAACTAAAGTATTCAAAACTTACGATTAAACGTAACATTGGCAGCAAGCACAAATTGTTGTTTTGATGTGGGTATTTTCGTTTGTGTGAGTTGTATCTCTAACGGTTCTTCCCTCTTGACTTTTTTCTTTTCCACTTTTATGCTTTTTATGGTAATTTCACGATCTCCTGTGTTCAGCATGTACACTGACAGCATTCTTTTTTCGTCTGTCAATTTAAAAATAATTAAAAGTCCGTTCATAATCATGTAACTTTTTAACTTTCTATATAAGTGGTAATAACACTGATTTAACTAATTTGTTTAAAACTAACTCTTAAAAATGTACTAACCAATTCTTTATTATAATGTACTAGTTCAAAAAACACTACATATATTATGTATAAGTGGACTACATAAACTACACGTTTTTTAAAAGCATTTTACTACACTTTATGAACAAAACAAAGCAGATGTAAAATTTTAATTTTCTATTATTTAAACAATTTATTTGACATGCAATTAAAAGATTAATTTTTCACTTATACTAAGATTATGAGTTATAAAATAAATAAAAATGAGAAATAATTATATAAAAGTAAGTCTAATACAAATACTTATATTAAATAAATGTCTACTTATGTACTAATTTATTTCACAAAACTTACATATACTTGCAAGTTTAATACTTCATGTTTTCAAGCTGTATAAATTATTGAACAATTTGTTAAAATTATTATGACGTAACATTTCTGCACAACCCAATTTAATTTTCATTTTTAAAACCTGCCTATTCTTAGAGCTTTTTGAGGTTAGTGCCTACTTTTATTAAATTTGTTTTTTTTGTAGATAATTTTATAATTTTATGCTTTTATCCCAAACTTTGTTTTTAAACCATAAAGTCCATTTATAGTTACTACCTAGATAAACACTATACATAATTATACATGCTTTTTTTCTGCTTTTTTTCTAATGTGTGTTAACATTTTATAGACTCCGTAGATCTGTTCTTAAATTTATTTGAGAGCAGTGAAACGCCGTTAGTTGAAATAAAGTTTTAGCACAAGAACATCTGTGATATACATTCCGATAAGCTTAGCTTATCAGGATCTCCAGGATTTAACGCCTTATAACGTTACATCTTATATTAAATAAATGTTTTTTTAGTTTATGAATACAAAAACAAACTTAAAAAAAAAATTATTATATAAATTAACTTTAAACCAAGAAAAAAAAAACTATTTCAATGCTATAAAATCTAACAAGAAATTGTACTTAATGCTTCAGCGTGTAAATAAAACATTTGTATAGAAGAAGCTAAACTCATTCACATTCAAACTAATTAAAAAAAATTACCTCCGGATCTCATTGTACCAAAATCCAAATAATCCATTGAAAAATATATACCAGGTTCTGTTAAAAAACTATTAATTTAGACATGCCACATATGATTCTTTTTAGCAAAGTCTTTTATCAACTAAAGTGTATTATAAGATTTTATTTTAAATAGTTAAATATTTTTTTTCATACTTCATATCATATACAAACACTTTATATGTAGAAATATTATTTAAATTTTGTTGTTATTTTTAACGTTTTTTGGTAAATAATTATAAAAATATATTTTAAAAAACTAACTGGAAGTGATAGTGACATCCATGGGAACTTTAAACAACGTGCAATTATTTTCACTTTCAGCCCGAATATTAATATATGCTGTTCGGTTACCGAAAGTATTTAAATTTGACACAATATAGTAAACTCGCATTAAAGATTTAGTTTCGTAAGGCTCCACTTTCTAAATAACATTAAGTGATAATTCAAAACACAACTTAAAACAAAAAAATAACATAATGTACGTACAATTTTTTAAACTGTTTAAATTTCGGATGTTCATTTTTTATACAACTGAAACTTTTTTACACTCATTTTATAAATTACAATACAAGCTTAGTTATTCTTCAGCAGAAACTGATACGTATCACTGAATACATACTACAAAAATATTTTAACACATAAGTGAATATTTCAAGTTAAAACAAACCCATGCAGAAGTGTCAGCTGAATCTTGGCCGTCAGGTAATTGCAGATGCAAATTAACCGACGAACTATATACTTCTTTCACCTATGGTAGAGAGTTTTTTATTATGTAAACATATATAAGTGGAAATGATAGTAAATCATAGTTATTAAAAAAACATCAGTTTCTTTATAATTTTTCTTTTTAAGTTGTAAAATTTAAGCATGAGCTTATATACATGAGCTTTACTTAAGTAAACCTTAAAACGTATTTTTATTCATATAAAATTAGTACTGATTCTCTTTAAACAACAAAAAAATAAATTCAATACTTGTATAGGCGAAGAAGTTGGATTGAAAATGGTTAGTAATGGAGAAAAAGAACTATTGACAAATACAGAAGAACTCGTAAGCGGCTTAAACCGGTATGGATTCGGATGCCCAACTCCAAACAACTAAATAATGTAAAGATTATATTTTTTATTTTACACCAATTAATATACTAAAGAGTTTTTATTAATTAGTTTTTTTAAAAACAGTTAAAGTAAAAAAAAAATTTTTTTAACTTATACCAAAATTAAAAGTTCTTATGTGAAATAAGTTTTAAAATGCTAATAGTAAAACTGGTACCTAAAACTAAAACAATAACTTAACATACTGGTTACTTAAAAAGCCCTTAATGTTATTATCTAAAATAAAAGTAGCATAAAATAAAACTTTTAAGTCAATAAATAAAATTAAATTTTTTCAAATAAGTATTTACTGAACTTGTTCTTTAATGCTTTACTAATTACATAGAAAGTTCATTTATATAAAAGATTGATAAGACAAAAGAAAATGAGAATATTTGGCCATCTAAAGGTAAAAACAGAATTTTAGAAAGCTTGCATTTCCTAGTTAATATCTTGTGATTTAAACTTCTAAGCCACCTTTATTTGATTTCTATCAGTAATTTTAAAACGATTTCAAAATGTTTTTTCTTAAGTAATTGGTAGTTGTGTACTTTGTATACGTATAAAAATCTAATCATAAAAATTAAGTTTAATCTAAAGTATAACTTTATATGATGTTTAAAATAAAAGATTAAGTAATCTTATTTTTTAACTGAATTA
This sequence comes from Thalia democratica, assembly GCF_965202585.1. Taxonomy (NCBI): domain Eukaryota; kingdom Metazoa; phylum Chordata; class Thaliacea; order Salpida; family Salpidae; genus Thalia; species Thalia democratica. The sequence goes on along the minus strand of NC_139173.1, from coordinate 17,997,270 downwards.
TGTAATTTTTGTTTCACTGAAACCATTTTATCAACAAACTAAGTATATTAGGTGTAATCGAATATCCTCGCATAAACAAAGTGGCTTCTGAAGCTGCACGAACTTTTAAAATATTCACTCAAGTGTTTAAATCTTAGCTTTCCCTTTATCAGATTTTTTTTAAAGATGCAGTTTTACATAAGAGAGGTATGAGATATGAAACACTCAGGAAAATAATGCAGGCACGTCAAACACAACATAAAATATACTAGTGATGACATAAACGAAAAAGCTAAATAAATCTCTACAAATTGAGGGTTCTTGAATTAACAAAGTTACAAACTTACTGTTGAATTTAAAACTTTATTAATAATATTAAAAATGAAAAGAATTTGAAAAGATTTCAATAAAATACATTTTATATTTAAAGTATTATTTATCAGTACTATCCTTTAAAACAGAGTCTTTCAATAAGTACCAAGAAATCAATTTTACAATTATATATGAGAAAAGTAAACTTGATGCTTGTAACCGTAAAATAAATATACAGTTATAGTTTACAAATACAACTAAAATTATTTACACTCATCAGCATTGCCAAGAAGTTACTTCCTAAATCTAAAATTTAACACTAGACTGAAAGAACAAAAAAATCCAATAACAGACTTCGAATCTAGTTTTGATCTTATTAGAACTTTTAGGTAAGGATACCTATACTAAGAAAAAACCCGGGCCGTAGTCTGTAGCAAGAGCTGTTATTTTAGGTAGTATGTGCAGTTTAGTATTTCACGTAGATAAAAGTTACAATGGCAGAAGTGTTTTCTAATAAATTTTATAAGTTATTCATTTATGAATTGATGCTAAAACATTTTTTTCAAGTTGAAATAAATACTGTTTGTGTAAGGAGGATTAAATGTTAAGGTTTTTTTTTTTCTAATTTTTGCAAAAGATAGGCTAGGGATGTATGTTATATGTGTATAGACTTGTTTTGTTTGGCATTGTTTTAAGTTTGCTTTTAAAATATATTAAAAACAATAGCAAATTTAAAAAAAAACCATTCCATTAAAACTGTGTTCATAAATGCAATCCCTGCTTTAAAAATATATATATAAACACATTTAAAATTTTAAATAGTAAATATCAAAAACCCATTAATCGACTAGTCTTTTATTAGTCTTAAGCTTAAGTATAAGCTAAGCTAACAGCTTTAGATGTTGTCTACTTATAAGCTAAAATGTATTTTATATAAAAGCTAAATATAACTATTTTTGCTAAAAAAATCATCAATAGCTTATACAACTTCAAAAATTTGTCTTTACTGATTAGAATTATGATACTATTTAACTAATTTTGGTTGTCAGTAAAAATAATCATTGTTTAACCAACTTCTTTTCTTTATGTGGATTTCATCGAATAGTTTTACTGTATGTATAGTTAAAGATTTTTTATCTTAAATGCATAATAAAAACAAAATTTTATAATGAAATTCAAACATACCTGATAGGAAAATCTTCCTTGTGAAGTATCTATATAGATAGTGTTTTCAACATTTCCAGAACTTCTTGGATTAAAAATAGTTTGAAACGATGTATTACCACCAGTTGCTAATATCTAAACATATTTTTAATTTTTCAGTTATAAGTTGTTTCATAATCTTTTTTTGTAAAATAAAGATTATAACTATACATTTATTATTATTATTATTATTATGTTCTTATATATACAATCAACAAATATATTCTAAAACTTTAGTTGTTAGTGTAAATTGATGCTAATAAGTAGCTTAATTATCAGTTTAAATACAATATTTTACCGGACATAAAATGTTATCATTATATTAAAGTTTGTTGTTTTTATTTTTCAGACAGATAATAACTTTAAAATTATCGTGGTTGTGATTAAATAAACAATGAGCTTCTCTATCTAAATTTTAACAAAATTCAAAAAAACTACAAAATTTTAAGTTTAAGACCTAAAAAAAGTAGCAACAAGTATTTTAGCACCGAAACAAGAAAAGCAATGATATAGCAATTCAAGTTATTTTGAACCTGCGTCGAATCATGGTTATACTGCATGTTCATTATTCATAGCTATAGACTTCGGCTTTAAAATTTATTCGACAGGCCTAGCTTTCATTTGTTGTATGAAATAAGTATTTTGAATACTTTATAAAAAAGCTATTAATTAATAATACGCATACTTTAAGGTGAATTTTACAGAAAATTAACAAAAAATAAAAAATTTCAAAATCAAATAGTAAATAGCAATACAGTGCTTATTCGCTTATCCGGACAGTTTCAGTCAAGAAAAAAATTCAAAAATAACACAATATCAAACACAAACATTTTTGTGTGACACAAATATTTAAGCTTTCATACTGTAAGAAAATTTTAAGGGATTTAGTAAGATCTGCAATTTGTTTCATTATTATGACGTAATCATATTACTGAAGCTTACATTTAAGCTTTGTTCAAAACTAGTTTAGTTATAAAAAACCTTTGTATATAAAGTCAGTTTTTAAAACTTTTGTAAACAATTTAAATATGACTTAACATTTTTTTTTAACTTTAAATGTTTTTTTAATAGTTTAACAAATTCTAAGTTTTAAAAATAATAATGTAAAACTGTTATTTTATGTTTCACTTTTTGACAACTTTTTATATTTATAAGTTATACAAGTTGTTTAACACACTCAACATACCAGATTTTAGAAATGGCAAGACTTCAAAAAAAGAAAACGAGTTGCACTAACCATTGAAAATAAATCAGAAGTTTGTAAAATGGTAAAAATATTCTGTTAAAGTCTTTAATAATTGAGCAATTTAGCATAAGAAGGTCACTTTGTACAACATTTTGATAAGTGAAAAAAAGTTTAAAAAGTTTAAAGTAAAAAAAATGAGGAGCTGAGCTTTTATTATGTATTGCACTAAATACAGCAGTTTGTTCTTTTATAAAAAATAACTTTTTGTACTTATCCGGACATTTTACAGAAAAATCTCGCCCAACATGTCCAGAAAAAAACCAAATACTAATTTTTTATGATCTGTTTATAATACTAAAAACTGTAGATAAATATTACTAGGCATCAGCACAGCATGCTAAAATTTCAAACACTCTGACAAAAATTATTTTTTTAAATCATATAAGATCTCATACAAAATTATGCGTTAACCTTATTTCCAAAGAAAGATGCATGTAGGTGCGGAGTAGAGCCAGCAATCGAATTCAACTCAACATCTTTGTCCATTTTATTATATATAATGATGTCTCTTGTTGTAACTGTACCTATTTCTCTGTAATTAATAAGAAACATTGTTATTTTTATTGGTATCATAAATCAGATGTTAGCTTCCGATACTCATAAATAATATTTCAGAGTTACTTTTAAATACTTTATACAACTTACTGTGAAAATTTAAAAAAACTTACTGGTGACCAAAGTCTATGTATGGAGGACTAAATTCTAAAAATCCTATTGTTTTTGTTCCTTCATCTCTGTGTTAACAATAGATTTATGTATAAACATTTCTTTATATAACTTTTTATAAAGATCATGTTAAGTAAAAATATTATTTTTTTAATTTGTACAGATACCACTAATTTTATTTTACAAAAATAAAATATCTAAAAATAAACCTGATAACTTATAGCTAATAAGCTAAATAGCTAGAACGAAAAATTTTTTAATTAAGAAGCATAGTTTAATGATAGATGCTGTGATGTAGTTATTTGTTAAAGCATTGCATTAAATAGAAGAAAATCTACATAACATCACTTTAAAAAATTAAAAAATCAAAGACATTAAATGGTTTAAGATGTAAAAAACATATAAAACTGGATATACTTATTTTTTTTTGGATTGATTACTGTCACAGTTATTATATGCAATTCGTTATTGCAGAGCTAAATATTTTGAATAAAAAAAACTTTTTTCCAAAATTGCTTATAATTGTCTATTTAAGAAGCTTGGAGAGATATTAAGTCAAAAAAATTATTAAAAAAAAAACTATTGGTAAATAAATAAAAAATTAAAAAGAGTATAAACATAAATAAAATTTATTTATAAGATGTAACGTTAAAAGGCGTTAAATCCTGGAGATCCTGATAAGCTAAACTCATCAGAAGATATACCACAGATGTTTTTGTGTCAAAACTTTATTCTGACTAACGGCGTTTCACTGCTCTCAAATAAATTTAAGAACATATCTACAGAGTCTCAAAAAAGCTCTAATAATAGACCTAAGCTAATAATAGACATAAGCTCTAAAAATAGTCTATTCTTAGAGCTTTTTTGAGACTCCGTAGATCTGTTCTTAAATTTATTTGAGAGCAGTGAAACGCTGTTAGTCAGAATAAAGTTTTGACACAAAAACGTCTGAGGTAAAATTTATTTATTTAAAAATTGAATCATAACTTAAAACTTATGTACTTATGTATTTGAAAATATCAACTAACTAAATTATTTTTATTGCCTCACAATGTTTTAGTAAACTTTATAATAATTTCACCAACAAACTTAACTTTAATTTGCTTTGACAATTGGTGCAATAAGCACTAAAACAATAGCAAGCAAATTTGGAAAAAAGTGTTTTTATATAAAAAAAATTAAACTAGATATAATTTTCTACTTTCTTTCAATGTTATATTTGAAATATATAAAACATTTTTAATAAAAAAAAATACCTCAAGGCTGTATTTTCACACAAAGAACTACTAATACTTTTTTGTTCATCTGTTATAGCATCAAGCAGATTTCTTAGTAGCTGTAATTGCTTGTTTGCTATATCATCCGGTGGCTATAATTATTATTTTTTTTTATTATTCATATTTACTTTTTTATAAGTTTATAAGAACAAAATGTAAAAACTACCTTAACTATTTTACCAAATTCAACTAAAACTTTAAAAAAATCATTAATGCGTTTCAACTTTTGTTTTACTTTGAAGTTTTTTTTTTTGTTAATTAAAAATTAATTTGTAGTACAAAAATCTTTACAATAATACATACTTTTGTAAAAATCTTAGAAAATTTAATAAAAAATTAACTTACTTACAATGAATATGTTTGGAAAATACTTAAGAACTACTATATAATTTTGAAAACAAATAAAGTTGCAATACTGTAAAATAAAATAACTACTTTTCTGTGACTACTTTCATCCTTAAATGAAATCATAGCTTGCATTTGCTTAATTTCAACTTGCACATGCTCTATAATTGTGCTACTATCATCCTCACTCTCATAATCCCAACTTAATATTTCTGACTTCATCTCCCCTAAAAAACAAATTGATAAAAAAAAAAGTTTTCATTATTATTCATTAAATTATAATTCATAACAAATATTAGATACTATTGATTTTTTTTTTCAACTAGATGGTTGCAGTTTTTTAATCTTTATTTAAAAAGTATAGTTATGACTGTTGATTATAAAAACTATATTAGCAGTCATAAAATTAACTTCTACAAAATTAAGAAAAATCTAAACAGAACATAAGTTTAATTAATATATGTACATATAAAATTGTATTAGTTTAAATATTCACAAAAAATTAAAACATACCTAAAGCATTCACAAAATTAGAACACAGTGAAAGTAAGAACACCAACATAAAAAATACAGCTTCAATTTTTAACTCCATTTTTTTTTAATATTTACTATAGTTTATCTCTGCAAAAGTTTATAAAGCTTATAAAACATTTTTTAATCTTAAAAATAAAAACAAGTGTAAAAAAATAAAAGTTTACAACTGTTATAAAAACATGTTTTATCAAACTTTATAAAAAGGAAAAGTCTTATGACTTACTTAGATAATAGTAACAAATAATTTTCTAGTTTGTATTTTATAATATACATTGCTGCATTGGTTTCGTAGATTTTATAAATGATGAAGTAAACAATTGTTTTTATAGTTAGTATTTTATTTCAAAATTACTTTTCTACTTAACTAGGGAGCAGTAGAGTTTTATAATCTAAATCAGGGTTTCCCAAAGTGGGCCACAAGCAGCAAAGGGGTAAGAGGGGGGCCATGAGCAGTAAAGGAGCCACAGGGGGACCATGAGTTCATACTTTGAAACTTACACTAGATATTCTTGAGTTGCAGATGAAGAGCAAAAAAAAAGGTCTTAGGGGTTTTTTATGGTAGTTTAGAAAATTACACTAGACATTCTCGAGTCGCAGATGTAGAGCAAAGAAAAAAAGGTCTTAGGGGTTTAGTTTAGGAACTTACACTAGATATTCTCGAGTTGCAGATAAAGATTTAAAAAAAAAGGTAGTTTATGAGTAATCTTGTTGAAGAGGGCCATAGCTTTTTCAATTTCTTTAAAGGGGGCCATTTGAAAAAAAGTTTGGGAAATCTAAATCAACAAACAAAATTTTGCTAAAGTTGTAACTAAATTTTAAGTATATATGAACTACTACTCAGCATATATAACGTGTGACAATGAACTATTTACTGTACCTCAAGCAAAATAATTTTACTATTTTTATTTTAAAAAGGAGAAAAGTTCAAAAACCCACATTTACTTAGAGTGTGTAAAATTTAATTTTATTATTGTTGAAGAAAATTTGTTCATTGTGGAAATATGTGTTACATAAAAATTTAATTACTAAATATAGTAAAGCTAGAGTATATCGTTTATTATATAGTAATTTAAAAGGTTTACTAATTAAGTTATTACTAAATTTTATTATTTTATATATACTATTTTAAAACTATTAACTGTATTTCATACAATTTTTTTAATACCCTAACATGAAAAAGTTTGGTGGTTGAAGCTAAATTTACTACAAACCATGATTGGCTGCTGAGTGCTGACTTTTAAATACCGTTTACTAGTTATCCGGTTAAAATAAAAGTACATAAACAAATTTAACAAAAAATTAAATATGTTTTTATTAAAATAAATATATAGTACTGCGACATTAATGACTCTAGTTAATTAGTTCAAAACAGTTTATTTAACTGTTCACCCTTTTTTTTTATAAATAATTTTATTACAGTTTCTATACTAAACAACTAAAAGTTGTTTATTTTCTAAGTTGTGACTAAAAAAAATCTTTTATAAAATAGTTTTTGTTTTTTCCCAAATTAACTAGTTACGTTTAATGATTTTCTTTTCTTTAATAAAAAGTTTTTAAGCTAACAGTCTTTCTTTAGTTTACAGTAAACATACCAGTTAAAACACCACAAGAAAATGTCTGTGTTACTGTAAAATACTGTTATAAATAATTACTTATGAGAATTTAATTGGCTTGATTAGTAATATTTGTGTTAATATTTTTGAATAAAGTAGTAGCGTTTTTTAATTTTAGATGGTTCGCATATAATAAAAAAATATATATTCTATTAAACGTACTTTAATCAGCTAAATTTAAATTAGATTTTTGGATAAAAAGTTATTTATTAAGTATTTTTCTTTGCTAATTTTTATTTTAAACATAAAATGTTAAAGATTTGTTTTGGTTTATTGATATAAATATATATATATAAAGTAAAAATGATATTAAATTTTTACATTATTTTAAGTTCAGAATACAATAATCTTTATAAATTTAAATAAAATACTGTATAAAACTTTTTTTTCCTTAACTTCCTTATTGCTTATGTCCTTGATAAGACATTACAAGGTATCAAAATGGTGCTCGCTTCAATAACGAAAGGTTTTTCGTGTAACAGATCCTATGACCAAACATTTTGAGCGCTATTTCTGTCGTTCAATAAACAATAATATAACAACAAATTTTAGTAATCGTACCTAATGAAGCCTTATAGCTATTTATTACATAAATAGAGAAACGTTGAGGTTGACATCACTGATTAATTTTTTGTAGAGTAATAATCGAACTTAAAAATTGCGCTAGTTTTTTAAGATCTATTTTTACTAATAGTGAGAAAAAACTTTTATTTTCTTAAGATTTTAAATTCAAAGCAATCTTATTGCTCTATTAAATACAACTTGTAAGCGTAAATAAGCAAAACAATTTAATAAGTTGTATTGTAACATATACTTTTACATACTAAACAATTTTTTCTACGTTTACAAAGTATTGAAAGACAACTTATCACATTTAAAACAAATTTTTATTTTTAAGTAACAATGTTTTACTTTTAAAGATACAAATCTTTTTTTTGAAAAAGATGTGTGTACTTTTTGAAACTTGAGTAGGTATAAAACTTAAACTTTATGTCGACAACTTGTTACATGATATCAAATTGCATTTAATAAACAGTTTTGATTTAATGGAAAGTTTGAAGTAATTAATATCCATCCAAGTGTTTAAGAGAAAGCTCGCAAGAAGAATAAGAGAGAACTACGAGAAGCGCAACTTTTGTAATCTTACGACAACATCATACGATAAGTAACATGGTTTACTGATGCAACAAACTACGCGAACATATAAACTTATCAGTTTGAGCAGACACATTCGAGCCACAACCCATCTGGCAGTCATTGAAAGTGTCAACATGTAGTTTTCGGAATATAGACATTTGTGTTATATAACTGCTTGTGTTAAGTATTTTTTTAACAATGTTTATTTCTTAAATGTGTGATTTATTTCATGTAGTTATTTTTCAACTTAATTAAGTATTCCTTAAGTATGCTTCTCTTAGATTTATACTACGTGTAAAGGTTTTAATTCCATATAAAGTATTTTATGAAGCATAAATTTTTTGACACTTTTATTATATGCATGGTTCTTTATACTGTTAACGGTGTATCTTTTTTTTCTAAAACAATAATTAAAGCACTCAATTATTATGCCTAGTTATTAAGTATCATTTAGCTAGATTATTATTTTTTATTATTTATGGTTAATAATTGGCATTTAAAGAGTACCATAACCATTCTCTAATTGAAGTAACCCACAATCTTGTAGGGTTATACACTGTATTTCAGTATGGCAAATATAATTCAGAGAGTTTTTAAAGCCAGCATTAGGACTTCTACGTCATAAAACCAGTTTTCGTTTATAAATATCACTATATAAGTATAAGGTAGTACTGTCATAATTTAAATTAAACTTGTAGCAATATAGACAAAATAATTTTAAGTAAGATGATATATTTATGTAGATGATAACATAAAAGTATGTGTGGGATATTTTACTGATGAAATGTACAATTTAAAAGAAATAAAAACGTATTTTATAAGGGAAAGATTATATACAAGACAGATGTTAAGTTACCAGAGAAAACTACGTTTAAACATGCGGTGAAAACAGCATAAAGTGTTGATTAGAAGATTATTATCACTGTTTTGAAGTAGTTGTGGTTTAAAACACTAACCGTTACTTAAAAAAGCTCATTTTCAAGCTTTAGTACATGATATTTCTGTCCCATTTCAAGCTTCACTGCTACCACTTATGTCCTTATTTTAAAATTTTACTTCGTGGGTTGGTAGTTTCAAGCTGTGCAGGACGACGTTATAAACTAAAACCAAATCTTGGCGCATTTTTCCTTCATTTTTTGTCTTCTTGCATTCTTTCCTATCTTCGAAAATTGGTTATAGCTTTGAAGGACGCCATTACAACAGTTTATAACTAACGTGTTAGGTTTGGTATTAACATAATTAATGCGTGCTTGGTTATCATAGTTAAAATTGGTTATTGATGTTACTATTACAGACGTCAAGATGGAACGCCAGATAAATCTTATATAGGTTAATTCTAAAACAATTAGTTATAGATTAAATACTATTTTATGCTATATGATTTTATATAAAACTGAAATTGAAGAAAAATTGTAATAAAAATGTTACTAACAACTTCACATAAATTCTTGTAGGCACGATAAACTTAACTATAAGATTAAATTTCTTCTATTTAGATTTCATAACATGGACAGGTTAATAATTGGACAGTGTAGTTTTCGGCTACTTTTATACCCTCGTTCCATCAAAAAACTCTTTTCTTAAACAGTGCTTCAGCATTTGCTTCGCCGTCTCCCCGTGTACCAGGGAAACAAACACTTTTAAAACTCTTAGAAGTAAATCACGTTTCTTTTCTCAACTTTTTCTTTACTAAAAGATTTGAGACTGCACAGAAAGCTTTTGTAGTTTTTCGACTTAACTATTAACTCTTTCGTAAAGACTTGAAAACAAAACAACAAGGTTTACGATCGCTTTGTTACACTTTCTTTTTTTCCTCTTTCTGAAGCTTAGTTAGTATTTTAAAGACACTTCTTTTTCTTTATGCTTTTATAAGTTTTATTATGTGGGACAATCCTACTCTACCATACCTTTTTTTTTCAAATTATATAAATTATTTGTTTCAGTTACTGTTTGATATAAAGTTTTTCACAAGACTCGCTAATTAACATTTATTTTAACAGTTTTTTATTTAAGTATCTACACCTAGTCTTCGAACTTTACAGGTCTCTCGACAATTGTTAGCCGCAAAAAAAAATAAAACGAGTTAAAAAATATATAAAATTTAGTATTCAAACAACAAAAACTTTTTATCTTTGCATGTTTTTTGTACGCTGCAAGAGTTTATTTTGAAAAACTAAGTTTTGCCTAAAAAGTTCGTGTGTAATTAAATTAAAATTCTAAAAATATATATTTTAAAAATCATAGAAAGTGAAAAAGTAAAACAAGACTATAAAGTATAACCCTAAACAAATTTTTTCTTTGAATAAAACAATACAACTTGTTTGGAAACTAAGTAATACCTGTCCTTGACAAGACGTTAGAAGGTATCAAAGTAGTGTGCGACTCGATAACCGAAATGTTTTTTCGTGCACCCGGTCCTAGGATCAAACATTTTGAGCAATTTTATTTTTGTCGTTCAGTGTACAATAATATGTAAATCACAATTTAAAAAAAAGAACTACAAGTATGGAGCTATAGTACTAAAAAACTAATTTATTGTTTTTAGTTATACGTTATTACAGTTAAAATATTTAAATAAAATAGTTCTGTTTAAAAGCATAATATATGTAAATGATAATAAAGTAAAGATTAAACATATGTTTTAAAATTTAATGTCGTGGTGTTGCTTTGTATATGAAATTTTATATTAAGTTATAATTAATTGAAAATCCCTAAAAAAAGTAAAAATGATTAGATAATATAAACTAGTTGTTTTTTTTTCAACTTTAGATTCTGATAAGCATAAAAACAGGCAACAATGTACAAATTTTTTATTGATTTATTGCTAGAGATATAAAATGTTAAACATTTTCATATTAGAACGACAGTATTTAGTACTACGACGTAGTCTTAAAAGTTTATAAATTGAATAAACTTTACTTTTATACCTCTTGATGTGAAAATTTTAAGTTAAAGTATTTTTTATTTGATTTTTAATTGTCGGAGTTTAACATGTCAGAACTTGAATTGTCCGAATTCGAATCGGCGGGATTTAGATTGTCGGAATTTGAATTGTCGGAATTTCAATTGTCTGAACTTGAATTGTCCGAATTTGAGTTGTTGTATTTGAATCGTCGGAATTTGAATTGTTGGAAGTTTAATTGACCGAATTTTAATAATCATGTGACCAAGCAAAAGAAATAGTAAATTACATGAGTGTAGTCAACGACGCTGATAAACAAGATATTAAACTATTCAGCAATTTTGCAACTTCTTCAAGAAATGAAGACACGTTTCAAGACAATCTACAAATTATCAAATAGAAATGACGTACCAAACCTCAGAATAAAGAATAGTTCAAGGAACAAACTATAGTGATTTATTTTATTTTCATATTAAATTTATATAATTCGAATCTCAACAAATATTTGCGGTTTATGTATTTTAAAAAAGACAAAGCTGAAAAAATTAAAAAAATCTTTCTGAAGCTAAGTACTAATATATTTTAAAAGTAACTTGTATTAAAAAAAAAAGAAGATCTTTTTCAAAAGCAACGATAAAAAGCAAAATCGTCAAAAGTCTTTGGCTAGTAGCTAGTTTCACTCTTTTTTTTATATGATTTGTTACAAACAAATACTTAACCTAAGATTTACCACAAAACTTTTATTTTTGAGGGGAAATAGAAGCATTCTTATAATAAAGAGAATAAATAAGGTTTTTAATTGGTTTTTCTATTAATTGTAATTGTTTTCCAAAAAAATTTAACCACAAGTTTATGTTGTTTAAAACTTGATAAAATTAGTTTGCTTGAGTCTGTGTAAAATAAACATAAGAAACACTTGATTCACGTCTAACATTTGATAGAAAACTTGTTATAAAAGATACCACACTTGTTTTGTTTTCTTATTATAACACGAGGATATCATCAATTAAACGAAGTCAGGGTCGTAAAAATACGACCCGCAGGCCAGATTCGGACGATCAAGCGTAAATCCCTTGCTGACAACGTTTTTTCTAGCTTGAAATAAACTTTAGCAAAACAAACAAACCTAAGCTTTCTTTAAAAAAAATGTGTACTTATTATTGATTATGAGTAAGCAGTAGTTTTTGTGTAATGGTTATTTTAGTAATGCTTTGTTGTTGATGCGTTTGTTTGTATTTTTTAAACTATGGTGGCCCGCGTAAAGACCCTGAAACCTGTCTCGTTATTTATAAAATGTTCTAAAACTTTGCTTTAAATCATTGATTTTGTCTTAAATATTTAAAAAAGTATTTTTTAGAAGTATTTTCAATAATTTAAACTGTACAGAGCAGTTTTCAGAAGAACTTAAATAAATGAAATTAACATGCACAAATTTAAAATTACTAGTTTTAAGTTAACACTATTATGAAATATTTTATTGGTAGTACGAGTTTAGTGTTGTGTACTTTGTTAAAAGTCCAACATCACAATTTAAATCACGATTTATATTTTTGAATTTTTTTAAAGTAAAGCCAATAAAATTTTTCTATAGTCAGATAAATCATCTACTTGTTGTCCCAGCTTTCTTTTTTAGGCTAAATAAATATCATTACACAAGGCTTACTGATGTTCAACCAATGTTTTAGAAACGTTTAATGTATTACAACTATCAAATAAAATTACCGATCTTCTTTTTTACGAATCTAGTTTAAAGTTAAAGCTAATAAAAAGGTATGACAATTATTTAATTTAGTATGTTTATACAGTTTGTAACAGTTATACAGGTAAAAGACTGAAAAATATAGCGCTCAAACTTGGAAGTTTCACTGTTTTGATAAACTATATAAAATCTGAAAATTTGTGCTCTTTTTTGCAACATTTATAGCTTAAATTGTATTTAAATTTTATAGCTTAAGTATAGCATTAACATTATAATGTTTATTTTAAAAACTATCAAAGGTAAAACTCTTTTTTTTTCATTACATCTTTAAAGCTAATCTGTTGTCTTGTTCACAACCATCTTTTTTAAAACTACTAGCTTAAGATGAACTCAAATGACAACTAAATTTGAGTAAAATTAAAAATTGTTAAGAGTTTTAATCATTTAAAAAATATTAGCTTAGATTGTTTTTAAACACGTAGGTTTCGAAGATAAAAACTATATTGATTTTCCATATATGTTTTAAAAGTAATTCATAGCAATAAATAAAATCAATAGTTTTACATAAAGTGTCCTTGACAAGATGTTATAATATATCCAAGTGGTGTACGACTTGATAACCTAAGAGTTTTTTTGTACACCAGGTCCTAGGACTAATTATTTTGAGCGCTTATTTTTTGTTTCAAAACTAATATATAATAAATACGAGAGTGTTTTATCTCTCTTCCAACATATATGTAAATATATATATATATAATTTATTGAAATGACGATTTTTAAAATGCTGGAACATATGTTTCATAAAGACAAAAAAGATTGTCTCTAATCTTCAGCCAGTTCAAATTCAAAAATCTTTTTTAAAATTTGAACTGGCTGAAGATTAGAGACAATCTTTTTTGTCTTTATGAAACATATGTTCCAGCATTTTTAAAATCGTCGTTTCAAAAAATTATTAAAAGCCCTTCAAGTGGGCTCAGTAGAAGGTGTTTAAGTTTGAACATTAACCTTATTTTATAAATATATATATATAACTTTATAGAACTAAAATACATAAAATAAACTTTTGCTTGGGACAGCTGTTTCTATGGCTATAAAGCAGTGAAACTGTGGTAGTACTTAATAAACGCTTGGTATTTGAACGTTTTACTACTATATTTTTAACTATAAATTTATTTGCAATTGTAATTAAACCTTAAAAAAAACTATTTAAACCTTTTAAATCCAAATTTAAAACAATATAATGCATTGTTCAAAAAAACAGCTTATACTTTATGGCACAGAATATTTCTTTTACTTATATATTATTTAAAACGATAAATACCTGATTTTAGGGAAATATTATTCTAAGTGTTTAAAAATGCTAGATATTTCAGTAATTACAAAAGTTTTGTTTTAAAGTAGAAATATAAGACAAAAAACAGTAATATTCTGTCTACTTAGTTTGTATTCTATACAGTTAGTTGCCGCTTCTAATAAAAAGATAACTGTGTTAAGTAAAACTATATAAAACAAAAAAAGTAAAGAAATAAAGAAGGTGCTGTTTCAATATTTTTTAAATCAACTTTTGAAAGTTTTTCAAGCTAACAAAATGCTGAATTGATGAAGTCTATAACACAAAAAATAACGATTATGTTGCTACGATTTAAGTTCATCGACCACGACAAAGAAATCAAAGTTTAAAGATATGATTAAATGAATTGATGTCTAGAAAGATATTTCCATAATCGAACTGCACACCACTTTTTTCTTTTACTATTTTAAAATATATTAATATAAAGAGTTTCTAGTTTTATAAAAATGAAGATATAAAAAAAACATATTTTGTCTTAAAAACAAAACAGAATATAACATTTAACTCAACATAACTTAAAACTAAATATACATTGTAGAACAAATGTTTGCTTAAAACTTTAAGCTAATGCTTTTTTAATTGCTTTAGGATAAAATAACCGTTAAAGTTTTTAAGGTATATCACTTTTTTATTAATAAAAAAAGACAAAAACAGACATTATTTGTAGATAACTGACACTGTAATAAAGTTTCCTAGCTATAAAAAGATTTTATTTGAAATTACATAGTGTGGACACTCATTAACATAATAAGAAAATTACACTTCAATTGAAATAATGATAATACCACCGTGGCAGAAGTAATTAAACTATTGAAAGCAGGCGTGGTTTTACTGCAACAAATGATCAAACAGTAACATGTTTTAGTTTGTATAACACAACTTGTTATACATAGTTTAAAGTAGGTTAAAAAGCAGATAACTACAGTAGTTCTGATATTGTAGCTAAAACTATTTCTGTTATCCGTTAAAGTAATTATTTTCTTTCAAACAACTATTCTAGAAATATCAAAATTAAAACTTGTAATTTTTTTTTATAAATTCTTAAATTACTTTCGGTTTTGTAATACCATTAGTAGTATTGTTTTATTGTTTTCAATTTTTGAAACAGTTTTATAAGTTTTTACTTATAATATTGTTTTGAAGTTTACTTCAAAAGATTTTCTTATGAAATAAATAATCGTTTGCGGAACTCACTGGTTTTGTTCAGAAAAAAACTTTAATAATTTCGTAACGTTTTTACGAAGTTTAGTTAACAACCACACTAATATGAAAAACAAATTTCAAAAAGTTGTTTAAAAGCTTTTCTCTTTAAAATGATTTTTTTTTCAATATCCGTTATTAAATACATTTATTTACTGTTAAAAAACAATGCGATAAAACATAGATCTCTAGTTAATGTAGTGACTTTACTTATAACAGTTAGATATTAACTATGTTTATTTATAAAAGTAGTATTTAAAACTAATTATTTTTTTCTGAACCAGGTAGAGTTTGCAAATCAAATTAATATTTGATACTATATATATAATATACTTAAAATAAGTTTTATAAAATTATATACTTCTCCAATAACAATTTTCAAAAGTTTCCTTTTTAGTTTTATCAAAGACAAAAGAAAATAATAACTTAAATAACTTTATTACCTTGTCTACAATAAAGCCTGCAAATAACTTTTAGAAGTTTTAAAAAAATTTAACAAATTGTATATGTCTAATAATTTAAAATTTTGTATATATGAAACTTAGCTTTAGACGATTATAAAAAAAAAATTTGATGGTGCCTAAATTTTAAAAGCGTATAATAGATTAGTTATTTAGTTTTAATTACAGTTAAACCTTAGTATTTCTAAAATATTCTTCACTTTAATGCTTTACGACAACTTGATTTTACAGTCGTATACTAGATATTTTTGAATTTATAACCTCTTTCTCTTTTGTTGTTTAAACAAATGTCTTACTTGTTATTAAAAAATTAAAAAGTATAAAATAAAAATAGACTTAAGCAAACGTAGTTCATAATAAAAAAAATTTGGTCATATTTTTTTAATTCGCAACTATTTATTTGCAGCTATTTATTAGAAATAAAAGCGTAAGTTTACTTAAACATACACAACATTTACAGTAATTTTAAACAAAATTTTATAAAAAAATTGGTCATACTTTTTTAATTCGCAACTATTTATTTGCAGTTATTTAGTAGAAATAAAGGCGTTAGCTTACTTAAACAAACACAACATTCACAGTAACTTTAAACATTTATTTTTCATAAACAATATCTTTTTTTATATTTATTGAGATAACGAGAATATATACATATTAAAAAAAATAATATTATGTGGTTTTTCAACTTATTAAACATCGGTAAAGTTTCATCGGTAAATTTATAGAAGTAAAAAATTGTTACATGTAACGTATTATGCATCTACAAACGTTGTTAAGCAGACATTAAAAATGATTTTAAAAATGATTTTTGGGAAAAATGTAAGCTTTTACTAGAAATTTTCAATCATATTAAAATAAAAGTTTAGTGTTTATATTTGTAACCTTCAGAGTACACAATATACAAAACAAAGCTATTAGAAATAAGCTTTCAATTTAGTTTTGTACTTTTTCTAAATAAAACTAAGTTGCTCTGAAAGTAATCTAATAAATTTATTTTTTCCTTATTAATAAAAAAAGTAGAAAAAAAATACTACGCTCACTACGCTTAAAAAAAACTTTTAGCAAGGGGAATTATAAAGTTTGGGCATTTATAAATTGAGTCAACCTCCAGAACTTTGCAACATAAACATAAGTTATTTGGGAACGGGTCAAAATTGCACGAAGACAGTTTTGCACCAAGGGTCAATTTTGCACAAGTTAAAATTTTGCATGGAGGATCAATTTCGCACGAGAGTAAAAAAAAAAACAGAAAAAAATATAAAAAAAAAAAGAAAAAAAAACTTAAGGAAAAATTAATAAAAAATTTAAAAAAATACTGACCGAGGGTAAGGGTCAGGGGTAGCAGTGATAAAAAAGAAAAAAAAGCTACCGACTACGGTAAGGTTAAGGGGTAACAGTGATAGTAAAAAAAATTCAACCTGTGCAAAAATGCCTCCGTGCAAAATTTTTTGCTCGTGCAAAAGTGTCTTCGTGCAATTTTGTGCCATCGTGCAAATTTGACAGCTACCCAAGTTATTTAATCGCTATCAAGTAACTAAAATTATTTTTTTTGCACAAATATTTAAATTAAATACTTTAAAAAAAATTAATGTAATATTATAAAGCCTTAATGAAGGATTACCTGTAGAAATCAGCTTTGTTTCATTTTTAAAGTATTATCTCATACTTAAACATTTCAATTTGTTTTTTAAGTCAAAACTTGAAAAATTGAGGTTATTTGCTCTGCTACACCCCTACAACGTCATTACGCGTTGTCATTGGTCATAATTGCCAGAATAGTTTGAAAAATAGTTTATTTTGGATTTTTCTCTTCACCTATTGGCGTAAAGTATTAAGTTTACAAATATTTGATATAAACTTTAAGCTATATAACTTTATTTATTTATCTCTCGCGGATCTACGCACTCGTTTGGTTACGCATTTTAAAATTATCTCAAAATACACAAAAAATAAAATTGAAAATCTTTAATATTGTAGTTTTATTGCATGTAGTTATTTAAAAAAAAAAATATTTTTATATATAACTTTAAATCCAAAATTACCTCTACATCAGTTTAAATTTTTTTTAAATTATGTTCCTTGACGAATGGTTAAACATTTAATTGTGCCTCATTCAAGCAGTATGAGGCAATGTCATTTATTAAAAATATGCATACATATTACACAAATCTTATTTGTTTTCTTGGTGAACATGTCATTAGTTGTCATTTTAGCTAGTTTGTTCCCCGCCCACTTAAGATTAAACTTGTCTTGCATGGTATACCAAGCAAGACAAGTTTATTCTTAATTAGGCAAGTCACAAAATATTAAAAAAATACTTTGTATACACATAAACAATTTTTATTAAAAAACTTTTCATATAAATGTACAACTTTAATAAAACCTATTTTTGTATTAAAAAAGTGGGAAAGTCCCCAAACTGTATTTAATCCAATGCATTTTAAAAAAACAGCCAATATAGTAGGTATGTTTGCTACTTATCATTTAGTTTATAAATAGAACTTGTTGAGCGATAAAAAACGCTCAAAGTATTTGGTCTTAAGATCTGAACAACATGTTTGTAGATTTGCGAGAGGTGACTTTTATTTTAATACTGCCTTAGTTAGAATAGTTTGCAATACTTAAAGACAGTACTTATAACAGCTAGATTTAAGAAAAATAAATTCCGACAAGCTTGCCCTTTGCACCGACACTTACAAATTTTAAGATTTATTTTAACATGGTTTTTAAAGGAATAATACCTTAAATATTTTAAAGTATATTTAAACAATTAAATTAATAAGAAAACAAAAACACAACTGAAAGAACTAATATAAGTAAAATCATAAAAATAAAAGTTATAGTTTATTGAACGATAAAAAAAGCGCTAAAAAAGTTTGGTCCAGGGACCTGGTGTACGATAAAACTTTTCGATTATCGAGTCGTACACTCTTTTAATTCCTCTTAAAGTCTTGCCATGACTGTTTAACTACTGCTACTTACAAACTTCAAGTTATTTGAATCTTTACTATTTATTTTATAGTAATAATTAAATTAGTTTAAAATTATAGGTTTTTAAACAATCCCACTTATATATAATGCTTTGCAGTAATTTTACTTTGTTAATTTCATTTGGTTTTAAAACATAGTTCCTTTGAAATAAGTATTCGTATATAAAAAATAAGAAATTAGTTACCAAAAACAGCCATTATAACAATAGAAACCAATAAGAAGATAAAAGCATGAAAAAATTCTTTGCCTTGTAAGTATAACCACATAAAAGTGTTTCAACAAATTACAATTTAAAATTAAACAGCAAATTTAATTATTTAAAAACAAAAGTTGATTCAAATACAAATATTTAGTCAGAAATCCCCTTAAATTTCCGTCACTAATGAACTTTAGATGTAATACGAAGTTTAAATGTAAACGTTTTGTGTGTCAATATTTACTATTAAATACGCCTAACATACGTTGTCCTTTGTGTAGTCTGATTGACGTCACTTTTAGTTTTTAGCCCCTCTTAATACTAATTTAAACATAGTCGTGTTTTTGTTAGAATTTTATGTAACTTTTTTTTCAAAGTTAACTTTTAAATTCTAAAAACTTAGAAATTAATAAATATGTCTTGAGTAACAACATAGTAGGTTTAAGATTTATCTGTAGATTTTTTAGTTTGGTACTTTTTACTTGAACTTCTTGTATAAAAAATAGTTATAAATAAAAAAGAAAGTATAACTTTTGTAACAAATTTACAGAAAAAAATGTCCAATTAAAATACAAAATAGTTACAAAATAAACAAACAGGGCATACATTACATTGTTAGTATGACTGAACAAAATTGAATTATACTCACTCAGCTGTTTTTAATTTAAAAAGCTTTTACTGACATTTAACGAATCACTAAGTGAATAAGTGTCAAATGAATATTACTTAACTCTTCACAACTAGACTGTTATAAAATTGAATTATAAACTTTTGTTTTTTTAATGCTTTAAAGCTGTTTTTTTAAACCAACTAAAACTAAAATAAAAAAATTAATAGGAAAATTTAGGTAGTAGTATAGAATGTATTTTTGTTTTATTATAAGTACAATGCAAAACATACACACTTTTTTATAGTTCATAATATTTAAGTTTAGTTTTAACAAAGATGTAAAAAATATCTCGATAGATTAAGTTACGTTAGAAAAAAAAACACTTTAGTCAACAAAATAAACAAAACTAATAAATAGATATTTTTTCTAAATAAATTGTTTGTCTTGATATTTTTAAATATGTAAGTTTACTAACTTTTTCAAAACAACTTAATATAATAAAAATGTAATTAACCTTACTTATATGTATAATGTTTTTAAATAAATTTATTTCAAATTGCTTCTTTTTAAGTAAAAATATTATAACTTTTATTGTTTTTAAATTTTTTGTTAATTTAACATTCTTACAGTTTTTTATCAAATTTAATAAATACTTTACTGTTTTTTGATTTTTATTATATTAAAGTCATGGTTTGTCAATAAAATTGCTAAAAATGTGTTGAAATGTAAGCTGGTTAAATTAAAAATCAAAAAAAAAGTTTGGAAGAACCTATAACAAAATTAACTAAAGTTAATAAAAGAACTAAAATTCTTTGAAAAAAAAGTTTTTTATTAAAAAAATATTTAACTTAGTAAATTACATAGTGTTTATAAATATTTTAAAAGCTTATATTTAATATCTTTTTAAAATAAAAAATATGTATTGATTTAGTTGATTTTTATTTATGTTACAAAGTAGCAAAAGTACTATTTCAATATTTACAAACAAGAAAAAACGAATTCCAACTTTTACACGTCAAACGCAAGGAAACTTCAAAAAGACCGTGCACTTCGGACTTTGTTTTCGACTTGACTAAAGTTCATTGACCTTTAAAAGCTAGTAAAAATTGAGCAACGTGATGCTATGTATAGCGTCGCACCACTAGCACTCACGCATGAACTGCACATAGGTTACTATAGTTCTCACCAGCGAGCTTTTCAATTGGCTAACTAACATCGGCATATGCAGCGCAGCGAAAAGGGAGAAACTAGAATTAAGAAAAAAGTAAACATGCGAGCACATTTTACATCTGTCGAACTTATTCTGCTCGGGCTATATAACAAAGTTGAAGTTTGTGAGCTAAAGTTACTTTGTCAGTTTACTCTAGTGCACTTGTGAGGTGCTTTTTGTAACTCTCTCTCGAAGTTTAGTTATGGCATGATTTTTAAAATGTACAAAGTCTGTTTCGTTCGAAGTTTTAGGCTTTTTAGTATTAAAAGCACTTCGTTTGCTTCATTCTTTCTTAGTTGGCTGACAGGAAAGTGTCTTGAGTTTTAAAGTTTATTTAGAAAAAACTTTTTTTACGTTATAGCAACAAGTTGATTGCTTTTTATTAATTTACTTACTATTTTGTTAAGATAAGATACATATAGAAATTTTAAATATTTTTGTTAAAGAGTAATTGTTTGAATTATAATAACAACAAACTTTAAGCTGCTGAAGACAAAATTTTATTTCCAGTAGATCTAAAAGTATTAACTTATAGCTTTAAAAATGTCGTTTAGTTATACATATTAGCCTAGATGCTATATATTTAGTTTTTATTACAATAAATGTAACTTATACGCTGTTAATTCGTATTAGAATGTAGTTAAATAAACTAATATACCTTCCGGAAACGTATTGAACTATGAACTTGACGTTAAAAAGCAAAAAACTTATGGGCGTTAAAAACTTAGGAACTAGTGCAACCGAAATTAAAAAAAATAGTTTATGCAGCCTTAAACATATAAAACTTATATTACTATATTTTAATGCAACTCTGATCAAGAGTATACCAAATAAGAGTAGAAATTTTTAAGTTGTAAGATGTACACTTTCAGTTGTTTGAATGAATTACTTTTACATAGTCAAAAAAATAGTTTTGCAATGTTGTAAACTATAGCGTTAAAAAAGAAATCAAAAACCAATGTTTGTGAGAGTATTTAATAGTTGTAAAAGTAGTTAGATTTAGGAACTTGTGGTTGATAAATTCTCTTTATAAGAATAGTTTTAGTTGGTACTATTCATTATTATATCTTAAATGACGTCATAATAAAATCTGTAAACGGTTTAAGGGTAGGAAGAAAACACTTTTACGAAACCATATTTATCAGAATAAATAAAAGTATTGCTAATTACAAGTAATATAGTAATCGTTTATATTTTGAAACTAATCTAATTGAAATGCAATACCACCTACAAATTGTAACTTAAAAAAATCATAAGTATAAATAATTGTATAACATTTTTGTTTGAAAGAAATACAAAGGAACGTAAGTAAGATTGAAACTTTATTTAGATTTAATAAATAAAATGACACCGATCGGGTTAACAGCGGAACAAGCTAGAGGAAAAATGATCAAATGCTTGTTTTGTCCTTTTTCCGGCTCGCACACCAGCCACATCATCGAGCACATGTGGCAACAGCACCCGTTGTTGATGAAAAGAAAGAAAAACTTGCTGCCAATGAGGAAGAGGCCGATTTCGGAAAGTCAGGTCGCCGACGCTGAACTGGTCAAAGTCGCGCAGAACCTTCAGGCGGCGGGAGAGCCAACTGCGAAAAAGTTCAGTTCATCCTGGAATCTGACGGAAAACAGTCTGTCGCACGGAATCAAAAATTTGTTGGTTAGTTTTTTTTTTTAATTATTTGTCGTTGAAAGAGCTATATAGAGCTTGTCAACATTGGTTTATGTATTTAATAATCATAAAAAATAGTCTAATGGAGTTGTTAAAGTAGAAGCTTATAGCACATTGAATTTGTTTGGAGGATTTAACAGTTATCTTACAGTTTTAAATGTCACATTAACATAATTTGTTTCCAATATATAAATTAAATCCACATAAAAAAAAACTAATTAAGGCAAGGAACACTTAGTTTTTAAACTTGTAATTATAGAAGTTCTATCGAAAGTAAGACTTTAAAATATTTTTGTATACAAAAAAAAAACTGAAAACCATAGTAATCATTAAGTATAAACAAACTTACGGTTGACGTTTTACAGAAAGATACTGAAACTGACCAATACATCAAGTTCGGAGAAGCGTCTTCATACAAAACGTTAAGAAATGATATGAAACAACCGCTTCAGAGAAAAGCAGAAAACATTTGCATGCCAACTATCAAACACTCCTACTCAGATGTTGCATTAGACTTAAGGTAATTTTGTTGTTAATTATGCAAAAAGTCAGTTTTAGGATCTATATTAAAAATATTTATGTGTTTTTACAATGCTTAAAGAAAACTTAATCTTACAGGACCCACTTGCGCAAGAACATAATTGTACAGAAGACGGAAAACCAAAAGAAAGAAGCTATTCGGTTGCAGGAAGACAAACCAACTACTGATTGCATTACAAATAGCCCTACTTTTGACAAAGAGCTACCTAAAAAGAAAGAAAAAAGTCTTGACTTTTTATCATCAAAAGTATCTTACCAATCGAATAAACAACCTTTTATTTCTTCCAATTACTTTACTCAAGTGCTTAATCAATGTTCAGGCTTAGACATTTTATCTACTGTTGCCACTCAAAAGCTAAAAATAAAAAACGATTTCAGCGGTGTTAAAAGCGAGGCGGATACAAAACCTATTACAAATGAAGTTCTTGATGTGTCAAAAATTTTATTTCAAGCCAATATAAAATCTACAAGCAGCGATTGTTTAGCTGAAAACCAGGCTAAAACGATTTCAAAACCAATCATGGATGAAAGAAGAGTGCAACAGTTGGAAAATAAAGTAAAGAACATTAACTGCCTCGACTACAGCAAAGGCATGTTTGTCATTCCCCTCAAAATTCCCGGTCACGGGTACAAAAAAGTCAAAGTTAAAAGGGTTGGTAACAGCTACCTTGTATTGTTTCCAGGGGAGTCAGTACCCAGGTTTTGCAACCTTAACGCCACCAGTAAACCTGACCTTACATCAAAAAATAACGTACCTTCTCAGCAGTCATGTTTGAAAAATCTGTTTAAACAAAAGCCCAGTGAAAAAAGCCTGATGAAGGAAATTTTGTTAAAAAAAAACAAGCCGGTCAGTGTGTTGAACTAGTATCTGTATAAGTTAAAAACTTTATAGACATCACTTTTTATTTTCGTTCTAATTATACATTCTTTTTTGTTCTTACTACTTTTTATTTATTGTTTCCTATCACTCTAAAACCACTTGTAGTAATTTTTTGCACAAGTTTTGTTTAACCTTGAAACAAACTCCACATTTTAACTCCGCATTAAAAGTAGTTTCTGTACATTATACGCCATTGTCTGATATTTTATTGTTTTTATTTAATCTAAGGCAAGTCATCAAATATTGTTTAGTTTAGAGACTTTTCATATACTTTAAAAGATTGAGCTATTAATTTCACGCTAAAATCATTTGTGTTATTGTGCGGAAATAGCTAAAACTTTGTTACAGCCAAAAAATGCTCTGGTATATTTTTGAAATACAAACTAGTTTAAGTTTTAGTTTAAAGGTTTAAAGCAAGTGTAACTATTTAAAATATTTCGTAGCACATTAAATATTTTCATGACATTTTAGTTACTGTGCATCTTAATTCAAAGGATTTACCAGAGTAACAAAAAGTGCTTTCCTTTACAATGCCATGTCGTGTTTGTAATTTGTTTGTTTAAATTAATAAAAAACTCATATATGTAGGACTCATGTTTGTAGTAATAAACATAAATAGTGCTTTAAAAACTATACTTTATTTCAAAGCATAAAAATTTATTTTTAAACGTATAATTAAGCTTAACTTTTTCAAATATCCTAACATAAGATGAGTAACGTGTACGTCCCTCGAGCCGGGTCCGGCCCGTCAACAGAAATTTACGGCGCGTGATGTATACTTTTATTATACGTTAGAAAGAGCTGCAAAAATCAAATAAAATGGAGCTTTATGATAACAAACATGTGAAAATTTATTTTTTTGGATTTTTAGTATATAGCACAGTTAATAATTGGGTGCACGACAATTCAAATGGAGACAATTCAAATTCTAAAAATAAAGTATAAAAGGCCACAACTTAAATAGTAGCATATCTTTGAATAATATAAAAAATATGTATGCTGATTTTATTAATATCTACAAACTATTTTTTTCTTTTTGTAAAATATGAAATATTTATTTCGATATGGCTAAAATAAGTTTTAAAGTATACTTATTTTTATTATTTTTTTAATATCTTAAGAAATTTTTAATATTAAAAAAAAAGAAAAAATGGCTTGTAGATATTAATAAAAACAACATACATATTTTTCTTTATTTCAAATGTATAATACTTTTTAAGTTGTGGCCCTTTAAGTTTATTTTTTAGAATTTGAGTTGTAGAAATTTGAATTGTCATGAAACCTTAATAATTAATTGTTTTATTTCAATTATCTTTTTAATGATTTTACAGATTATAGTACACATTTAAAAAAATACACGGCACGCTATAGATTTTTTAACAAGTTCGGTCCACGAAACTTATTCTGGTGAATCTGGCTATTAAAAAAGGTACTAACTAAAACAATAAAAATTATATAT
Source organism: Thalia democratica (assembly GCF_965202585.1). NCBI lineage: Eukaryota > Metazoa > Chordata > Thaliacea > Salpida > Salpidae > Thalia > Thalia democratica. The sequence goes on along the minus strand of NC_139173.1, from coordinate 17,971,791 downwards.
TTCAATTACATACTTTTTTTCCCCAAAGTTTTAACTTTAAAAAAATGTTTGAACTATTTATAGTATAATCTGCAACCCATAACATTTTTTAATAAAAAATGTTTTTATATAAGAAACTAAAAAAACACTTATTTTGACAACTTTTTATGAAAGTTTATAACTTTGTATGTGAGTTTTTTGACACTCAAAAGTTAAAGATAAACATATAGAACTTCTTATTAATAAAAGCTTAAAACTATAAAATTTAAGTTTTGTCTAGAAAATGTGTGAACCAGGTACTCTGAATCTTAGTGTCAGGGCAATGCTTTAAATTTTTCTTTAAATACAGTAGAAAAACTTAGTTATTCTAAATAAGTTTTATTTTATTTGAAAAGTTATACTGTATTAATTAGTTATTTAAATGTTTTTTAAAGATTTTCTGGTTTTTCTCGCTATAGAGCGACTTTGCTTTTAACTTTTTTTCTACTTAATAAGGAGTAAAAACAAATGTTTCAATGATAATAAGTAGAAACTGAACGTTAGTAACTCACGGTATATAAACTAATATTCCTATTTGTTATAAGTAATCTAGTTTTAATAGAATAGTTTTGTTCAAATATAGAAACTATTAACTTAGTATCGATCTTACCCTTGATTTTGCACAAATAAACTAGTAAGTTTTAATTAAGTTTGTATGTGCTTAGCTTTTTATTTAGTATATCATGATCTAACTTTTTACATAATAGTTTTTAAAATTAAAATAACACAGAAATAACCAATTACTCGTTGTTTAACATAACTTATGGAAAATCATACTACAAATTTATATTAGATTGTAAATACAAAATTTTATTAAAGAATAAGTTTATTATAACTGTTTTTGCAAAAATAGATTAGTACCACATTTAAAAACTTTTGTTAAAAATATTCAATATTAGTTGTTGGTAAAAGTAACCATAAAACTGGCTTATTAACCCTCAAATCTTGGTGGTTGAGACAAATTTGTGATTAGACGGGGAACTTTGAAACAACAGTCGTCTTCAAGATCTAAGCGTAGTTCGAATTGACGATGCGACCACTCATTCTCACCAACATCGTAGCAGTAGTACTCTGCAGCCTGTGTCTGAAAACAGATATCTTGTCTCCTATCGCAAAAGACTGATAAAATGTACGCATCAGCGGTTTCAGCTTCATCAAAACCCAAGCGTCGCATGCGGAATCCAAAACTTCAATGTTCCTCGCCGAAACGGCACAGCTTGTTCCCGCCAAAAGCTACCAGCCGGTGGTTTTTTCTCAGATCAGTCAAGCGTGACATTTTCGCCCACTCGTCTGCCACGTGATTTTACTTTTGTTTACTGCCACGGCATCTTGACGGTCGCCACGAACAACGGTCCCAGCGCAAGTGACGACGCCACATAGGAAGACGGCGCAGTCTAGATTTTAAATGATAAACAGTATAAAAATTTATTTTAAAGAAGCGGACCGAAAAGTATGACCATTACTAAATCTATAGTAAAAAGCAAAACTAAAAAAAATAAGTAATACAAACTTTAATTCTAAAAAGCAAACCTGTAACAAGGAATAAAAAAAAACTTAATTAAAATAACAAGCCGGAAAAGAAAGTAAAAAAGGCAAAGCTAAAAAAAAAAATAGTATGAAATTGAAAAAAAAAGCTTTAAAAAACAACCATCTCAAAAATATATAACATAAAAATTAATAAAAAGATGAACAAATTTTAATAAACAGTTAATAAAAAAAAATGGTAAAAATAAAGGGAACCTGGCCTGCTTCATTGCGGCGACCCGCTTCCATTTACTGTTTCCGATGTCGAATTCTACGCAGGCGTCGACGGTTTCCGTTTTGCTGCGGTCAGTTCCGCCAATAAAGTATATTTTTTCGAGGAAGGGACGCGCGAAAAAGTGTATTTTCTGCCGCCTTTGGCAACGTTTTAGTGGCCACGGAGTACCTAAAAACGTAAAAATGGGAATTCTCTTCTTCGTTTGAACAGCCGTTTGTGACCTTTTCGAACCAGATACCGTTTAGGTTGTTCCTATTGAAAATTTTATGTTTTTGGAAGTTAAAAATTTATTGTATCCATAAACTAAAATACTGAACATTTCTCGACTGCAAAATCTATTTATACAGTAAGAACTATGTTTGTCACAAAAAACCTGTTTTTATGAAACAAGATATAATTGACTTCCGCAAGACATTTTTTAAATAAAGAATCTTTCTGCAATACAAACATTAGAGCCTGTTCTGATAATGATGGAAAATCGAATTTTGAAGAAAAGGTGTTTTGCGAATATTATTCTTTCTTCAGGGTTGCCCCCAATCCAATCAACTGCTGCATTGATTACTTCAATTCTGATAAAATATGCAGATCGTTGCTTGAGAGTATTTTGGCGACGAGGTTAAAGATTAACTCTAGAAAATTTTCAGATTCAGTAAGACTTGTAAAACAACTTTTATGGAATGCAAATAAGCTGCAAAACGGAACGGGGTAACGCGTAAAGATAACACAAGCTAAATGTTACTAGAACGTTGTAATATTCATTTTTTTCTCGTCGTTTTTTAATATGTCTTTATTTGTATCTCTATCAAGAAGTTCTGCACTTAATTTTATGGATGCAACAAACTTGCTTTTCTCTAATGTTTTTTACCTGAAAAAGAACTAAGTTAAACAATCATACAAACATTTTAAAAATATACCTTTTTAAGTCAATAACTAGTTTTATACTTCTTACAAGATTACTACAAACCAAACAAAATATTAGGTTTATATACAACAGCATAGTAACTTTTTTTAATCTGTAAAACATTATTCAAAATCATTATGTAAGTCTAAACATAATATTTTTTGTTAGTTTTTGGGTTAAAACTTCTAACTAAGTTAAAAAGTTTAAGTGTAGTTGTCTTTAATATTATTTTATTTATAAACAAATAATACTTTACCTTTATCAGCAGGAAAATTTGATATGAGTTTGTGTTCCTTACAAAATTTCACGAAACTACCATTTTATAAGCGTCTTAACATTTTACTATAAACTTTGCAGTACATTTAACATTTATTTTTTTTCGCTGAACTGAATTGTTGGTTACTTTCTTCAATATTCATATTTCTAAACAATGGAGTTCTAAAACAATCTTTAATTTATACACATCATTAGCAATTTTTTGAAATATTTCTACAAAAAACAATAATTAATTTAAACTTTAAGTAAGACTTTTAGAATAGTTTTTATTTTATTTTATTGCAATTAATAACTAATAAACCTACAACTAAACTGTGAAATTCTGTGTTAACAACAATGTTAAATGGTAGTGATTTATAACAGTTGTGTGTTGTAAGAGGAAAAGTAATTTTCTACTAGTTAATATGTAAATTTACTAAGTATTTTTAAATTATAGGTTCGAAAATTCCACTGGTAAAAATTGAAAAAAAACTTAATTATTTAAACAAACTTTTACATCCTAAGATCTGATTCTAATTTTTTTATAATTTTATTTTTCGTAGGAAGAATATGAGAGTAATATTAAAATAAAAAACTAAAATTCAAGAACAAATGTCCTTAAAAAATTAAGTAATTGAAAATAGTAGTACGGTTAACCAAAGGCCTGTGCTTACTTAATAACTTATTATATGTTAAATTTGGAAAATTTAAACATTTGATAAAGGGTTGCACAAAAAAGTTGGAAATATCTTGAAACAAGCTGTAAATAGTTTAAGATATAAATTCACTATGATATCATTTTAAACTTGTAATTATTAAGAGCCTATTTGCAAAAGTAAACACTTGCTTCTTTGCATAAGGTTTTGAAATAAAAATGATAATTCACGTAAATAATTGAAATAATACTTCTAAACTAGATACTTTACCAAAAACTGTTAAATTCCATTTTGTTAATCTTTAATTACTTTCATTTATTTAAAAAAATGATAGCGATTTTCTTACACTTTACACTGTTTTTTAAATAAGTTTTGTAAAATCAGTTTCCCGCACAGTTTTCAACATATATTTTCTTTTTGATATTATCCTTGTTATCAGCTTTACAAGTTTAGAATCTTATAGTTCATGATATACTGAAAGTATATAAAAAATATACAAACAAAATTTAACAAATTTCAACATCGTTTTATAAATTGTATTATTAAAATGTACTAAATGCTCTTTAAAAAAAAAGTACGTTCTACCACACTTAAAAAACTTAAAATCGCGTCTTCACTGATCACACATATAACTAATACTCGAACAACATTAAACTTCATCAGAAGAACAAATTTCAAAAACATGCTTGGTTTTTGTAAAATTTAATTGTCCTAAATCACTTTTATATCCCAAGTTGTTACTCCTTAGCTCTCTTAGCTACCAATGATTTTATTAGGTGGCTTCAATTGAAATACAATTATTTGTCAGAATATTTCTGATTAGAGTTCCTAACTAATGAAAAAAGAGCTTTATGATACTTTTTTCTTTGGCTTAGTCTGAGTTTGTAGAAGGAGTCTGAATAGATTGGATAAGGAAAAAAACATTATTTGCGGTTTCACTTGATTTATGTAAATCCTTTGACAATGCTTTGTAGATGGATATTGCTAAACAAATTAGAATGCTCTGGCATAAGAGGTAATATATATTTATTTATTCAATCGATTTAGCTGAAAGGAAAAAGTTCGTTAATTTTTGTGGATGTGAATCGACATGTGAAAAAATTGAAGCAGGAATACCATAAGGTTCAGTCTTAGGATAAGACGTTAGAAGGTATCCGTGGTGTGCGATTCGATAACCGAGATGTTTTTGTACACTAGGTCATAGAACTAAATGTTTTAAGTGTTTTTTGTCGTTCAATAAACACAAACGAACTCTACTGTATTATTACAAGTTTATGACTTACAAAACTATACCAGCTAAGAGTTTTAAATTTCGCCGATGATACCTTACTATCTATATTCTAGAACATTAATTAAATGATAAAATGTGTTAGCTGTACAAAATTCTCCTTATATCAATAATAAAAATCTATCAAAAAAAATAATTTTTACGTAAACTAAAAAACGTATACACATAAAAAAAGTTTTTCAAAATTTATTAACTTTTAAAATTGCCTACCCTGTTTTTTGATTCATAATGAACATAAATGATAAACCAATGCTACATAACTTGATAGGAGTAACTATTCATTGTAAATTAAACTGTTATCACTATAAAAAAATGTTTTTATAGATTTTTATTTAAATTGACTTGTCAAATATACTTCAACAAAGTTAGTTGTTAGTTGTTTTAAAAAACCTAAAAATAAATACTTACAAGTTAAAGTTCACATTAGCAAAAATAGAACTTTTTAAAATGTGTGTTTTTTTAATATGTGTTTATAAATTGACAACTTTGGTCTATGATTGTATATGTTTTAACAGGATTTTTATCAATATAAAATGTGTCTAAGTTTTGAAAGAAAACTTCAAGGGTTTTTTTTCTTTCTGACTAAGATCTGTATTTCATTATATTATTCAAACTGAAAAGCTTAATTGTTGTAGCCAATAAAACTTCAACTACAAAAGTTAACTCAAGAATCGGGAGAGTTTTAAAACTAACTGACTGGGTTTAGTTTTTGTTAGTTTTCGTATTTTCTAAGTGCTAAATATTAAATTAAGCAATTTTACGTTTTCTAGACATTTCTTTAAAGTGTAAAAATTGATATTCCTTGGAGCCGTACATAGTTTTTAATTTATTATGTTCTATGTATTTTTTTGATTATAACAAGCTAATATAGTATACCAGCCAGAGTTTATATTTTAAGCAGACAATTATCCTACATTTAATACCATTTTTCAAGTTTCAATCATCGTCGTATTTTATTTTATTTTTTAATAGTTTTTAAGTCGTTTTTCCTTACTAAGTTTAAGTTTTTTGATTGAAAAAAAAACCTTTTAATACCACAAAACAGTTGATGTAGATAAGTTTTGTGCAGCTCGATGACCGAGAGGTTTTTTTGTACACCAGACTTTTTGACCATATTTATTAATGACTTTCTTTGTTATGATATATTATTGTTTTGGTGTTCAATAAACTAATTTTTTTTGTTGAACAAAAAATATATACAAATTGTTAATTTCTAAACCTAAATATTTGTCTTTATAATTTTGTCAAAAGCTTCAAAAATAAACATAAAGTTTTTTTTACTTTGTTTTCTGAAAAAAATGAGTTAGTACAGTTTCTTTTAAGTAAAATACTTTTAATAAAGGTTATTGTTAACTCATTAATTAAATAGCTTTTTCAGCCAAAAACCAAAATTAAAGTTTTAAAGTTAATGTCTATCTAGTGATCAAATGATAAATCAATAAGACTACTTTAAAAACTTATGTCTAGAAAATTTATAACAAATCAAATCAGAAAAAAACAATTCACTTATCTAGCTTTAAAACAATTAAACAATTTAAAGTTAGTTTCTGAAAACTTACGAGAGTTTTGTATTGTTAATAGTTTTTTTTTTACTTTATAAGCACATAAAACTGATAACTTGGAAGTAATGAAGAATTTTTTATTAAAAACCGTGAAGAGATAATTACATGACTGTTTAGAGCTGAGGTTCGAAAAGTTCAAAAAACTTTAAACGTGATTTTTAGTTAAGGAATACTTATTCAATAGGTGCGAGTTAAAACTTTTTTATAATGAAAGTTTACAAGTATACTGTTTATTTGGCTTGTGAGTTAACTGCCTCCCGTTTTTTTTATTTACCTATTTGCTCTTATGTTTATACTTAAAAATACTTATAAAAAGTACTATGGCCTGCCAATGCTATAATTATTTTAAGGTGGCTCTTTTAACATAAAAAGTTGCACACCCCTTGTCTAGAGTTAGCTTATATAAAATTATTTTTACCTGTGTTAAGCATTTTCAGTTGTAAAAATTGACAAAAATCTTTAAGCTTAAGTTAACGACATATTTTGCTAATTGCCACTTAGAATATCAGACCCCAAGCCCTCATCAGACTGAGACTTTGTTACTTATTAAGTTTTAGTTTATTAGTATTTAGTTTTATATAAATTAGATTAAAAAATCTTAAAGAAAAATATTAAATTTGAAAACATGTCAACTTTATCATAAATTCGGGATGTTGAATTTATACTTCATTGTTTTATTAAGTAAAATAGAGTCTATTAACAGCTGTAAATGTTTCAATTACCTTTTTGTAATGACAACAATTATAAAGTTTTATTAGCTAACAAACAAAAAAACAATAAATTTTTGTAAAATACCAAGTAAAGTTTTCGATTTTTTTTGATAAATAAAGTTCTTACAAACTTAGATGTTCATTGCTAAAAGTTAAGTGGTAATATATTTTCGAAACAACTAACTATGAATTACAAAAAAACGGTTTTCTCAAAGCTTGATAAATAAGAAACTAATATTTTGTTAACATAATTTTTTGTTTTGTGTTTTTCTTTAAGTATTATTGCTTATGTAGAAAGTTATCAAAGTCTTTTTTTTAAGTTGTATACGTTGAAACATATAAATAATTTTAATAAGCACAAATGTTTAAAAGAAGTAATAAAACCTTAGTTTTGAAAACTAGATATACTTGTTAATTTGTAAATAAAACACTGAAAAATTAGTTGATAAATATACCAGTAAAAATAGAACTTAACTAAAAACTTATTTATAAATTTTTCTTACTTTAGGTCTTTATATTTATATTTAACGTTCTTGTTGAAGTAAAATTTACTTTAAAACAGATAAGTTTTCAAAATTGAGTAATTTAATATTGTCAATTCAATAATTGTTTCCTTGAATACAATATTGATCATGAACTGTAATATATTTAAAAAAAACGACATTCAATAGTTCTGAAATCCCCTTTAATGACTACAGTAAATAATCTTATTGCCATGTTTAAAGTTAAACGATGTAGACATTACATGTATTGATAATATTTAAAAAAATCTTTAATCAATTAAAAAGTAAGATTATTTACTAAACTAACTAGACTCTTTATCAACTCCAACATATTAATTTTCTAAATATAAATTACAGTTGTTAAATCTAAATTACAACATAAAGTTTATAAATGGCAAAGAGGTTTGAAGGTTGCCACGTGTGCCTGGAAGAAAAATCCCGAAAAAACAACAAATTTCACACATGCAGCGGACGGGGATGTCAACTGACAGCACATCAGGCCTGTTACGGCATCCGGTTGGGGCCAAACGGTGAGTGGACTTGCCAATCGTGCCAGTATAGTTGGCCACCTAAAAGTGTAAGTTGCCGAATGTGCCCGCTGGTAGGAGGTGCTATAAAACGCAAAAGGAAAAATACAGGTTGGTGCCACATCGTCTGCGCTCTGTATATCAAGGAAGTATCTTTTGAAAATAATGAACTGAGGGAAGAAATTAGTTTTGCCAATGTTCCAGAACATATAAATCAAAATGAATGCTATATATGTACAGATGAAGGAAAGTGTAAAATTTGTGCTGATTATGGAGTTCGTATCACGTGTATAAGTAAGGAATGTACTAAAAGCATGCATGTCACTTGTGCTCAACTCAGAGGATTGTTAGTGGAATACGTATATGATAGAAAAAGTTACTATGTTGGGTTTTGTGATGAACATTTACCAGAACATAATAAAAAAAATAGGTCTTCTGATTTAAGAAAATCAATTGAGAAGACTTTGTACTCCGACCAAATTTGTAGTGAATGGAATTCAGATGAGCTTTCATGTGTGACGAATCAAGTAATCCTTAAAGTTAAGACTAAAAGATCGTCAACTGTGATAACAGAACATTCTTCTAAGAAAATGAGAGCTTCCAAAAAACTTATAGACCAATCAAAGGAGCTGAATTGCAGCTTAAAGGACAAAACTTTAGTTTCAAATAGTAAACTGCATTCTAACATAAAAAGCATTAGCAGTGACGTTGTTCAAGCAATTGTTGAAAATAATTCTGCTCTTCCTGAAACAGGACAGCAACTAACAACAACAGTCATTCAAAATGTTGAAGTGCAGAAGGCAGAGCCTAGCTATGAAGCTATTCTTAAAAGTCTTCCAACTAAAAAAAAAGAAAAATATATTGAAGATTGGTTAAAAATTGATCGATAGGGCACTAATTAAATTATAACACCAATTGGTTAAAGTTTAGAAAGTAAAAGTTGAACTGTTGTATGACCTCCATCGTACTTTAGATATTAAAACTGTTTAATGTGATGAAATGATACATTTGTACATTAGTTTAACTATTTTAATGCTTGTTACAATTTTGAGTCTTTATATTGATATAACTTTGAATATTAGAAGTCTCTTATATTTTGTATAAGTTATCGAAGTAATAAATTATCATATTATAAAATAAGTATTGTTACTTTTTATTTTGAGTCCGTACAACTTGCTTATGTGAAACAACGCTTTAAGTTTTTAGTTTTAATAGTTTTTAATGCAGTCAAAGGCTGTCAATTGAAAATAAAAATACCAGACTAAAGCAACATAAAACCCGCTCTCGGCGTTCAGTTATTGAAGGAGTAAAAAAACTTATGTATAATTTAATGATAACTATTTAAACTATCTTCAATTTGAATCGCATTGTTTTCAATCATTATAATATTTTTATTGCCTGACTAAGCTAGTTGTTTTGTGACATAACTGTGTACTTACTTTCCCTAGCCCGTCACCTCTTATAATACAAATTCATTTTACTTATAAGTTTTACTTTTTCATTTTTATATACAAGTTTTGTTGCACAAGTAACGTTTCAAACAAAAACTATCACAAAGTTACAAAAGAAGCATAAAAGATAAACTGTGCAAATGCTGTAAAGTACCCTGCTCTTTAAACTACCAATGCTAAAATTGTAATATAATCTGTAGAGCAACAGTAATGTCATTAAAGCAACCATACAGTACGTGGGGTCTACAGAAAACAGTTTCAAAGAAATAATTGGAATACTGAATCTTCTTATCAATAATGATAAAAGACATACAACAGAAATTGCAAAAATTATTACATATTAATAATTACAAATATTATATAGTTTTATAACAGTGGGATTTAATATTAAGTATTTTACTTATTATTAACTATTATCTGTAGAAATTATTTTATTTTAATGAAAAACATGTGTAAACCCATATTATTCTATGCTTCTATTCTTTCATTACAGTAATTAGTTTTTTACAGAACCCACTTGAAGTGTGTTGATTCGTTGACACACAGAAACATATGTTGGTAGAATAAAGGAAGATTACTGTACAATTTGTTTTTATTTACCAAAAAATTATTAAGTTATGAAATTGGTTTGATCTGATAAATCAAATTAAGTTTTTTGATAAAATATGTAAAGTTCTGGTACTACCAAAAACATTGCTTAAATCAATTTTCAAACTCGCTAAAATGAAAAGCTGAACTATACATTCAATTGATGTAAACTGATGTAATATTTAATGCAATAATAGTGGCGTCAATATTCTTGACTTTGAAACGCTTACACATCTTGGACTAAACTCGCAAGAAAAATACTACATGTAATAGAAGCTTACCATAGTGGTGCACAATAGACTTTATTTTGACGCTTGAAGGCTCAAGGCTAGATAGGGTAAAGTGCGACTTGTGGGACGGATTGGACCTGCCAAACAGTAATTTATGGCACGCAACGTGATTTTCAGTTTAAAAGCAACTTGTGCAAAAGAAACAAAATGTAAATTTTTTTTAGTTGATATTTTCAATTGAGCTTTTAATTCAATATTAGTACACAGTAGTGCTGATTAAATGATCATTTAATTACAAATTTTATTTTTAAGAACTATTTTTAATTCTACAGCATAGTTTACAAAAAATATGCAAATAAATTTTTAAACAAGTCTGGCACGCAAAAAAATCTTTTAATTACAGCTGACTAAAGTCTTTAAGAAAAGAACCATGCTGCAACAGAAAACGAGTCGCTTATAATTGCTTGGTCGTTTGAGCAAAAGAAATAAATCACCAAGGTTAGAATTTCTTTATACCTTAAAGTATTTAGTGCTAAACAAAAAACGTGACAAAGTTAGTCTATTAAAATGGTTTAAAGAATATAATTTCTTAAATTAAACTTTTTCATTATTTTTTTAGTAATATTTCTTTTTGTATTGCTTTTAAAATCTATATAATTTTGAAATCAGAAAATAAATTAAGAAAAAACAACTCAATTTTTTTTTTTTCAAAGTTTTTGTTACTGGTTTAACATGTTTACTTTTCTTGGAAAACAAAACACACCGGAAAGGAAAAAAAAAATTTAAAAAACTTACCTTTTTTGGATATTGAAAATAATGACTAATATATCGTGAAATTATACGTAAAATTTTGCTTTCTTTTAAATTTTAGTGGTGATAATTTTTTCACTTGACTCTCTGTTATTACGTCATCACTGGTATAAAGCTTGTGTAAAGCGATTACAAGCACAGAAAAAATAAAGTAGTCAAGAACAATGTATAAATTTAGTTTTTGCCTTGTTTTGAGTTTTTTATACTACAATGGAGTTCATTCTGGTTAGTTAATTTTGTTTTGTCATTTATGAAAAAAAAGATATTCAAAAAAGCGTACTTGAAACATACAAAAATGAGATGTAAATAAGCTAAAAATCATAAAATTTTGTAGCTTTTCTTTTTTAATTTAGTGCTGTGTAGTACCTATTTCACAATTTTAAAACAATGTACTGCTTATTTGAATATTCCAAACAAATAATACTTTTTTCAGTTTCAAGTTTTCTTAAAAAAACGTCTTAAATTAAACTTTTTTATCAACAACTGTTTATATACATCATTATGGATTAATATTAAAAAGTACAATTTATTTTTATTTTTATTTAAACTTTAAACCTTAAGTTAAAGCTTAATAGTAACAATAAAACTTATTGAAAAACTTCTAAACTATTTTTACTGAGGTAAACTGCATGTACTTTGTAGAAAACGAAAGTATAAACTAATTAATCAATTAATAAATGATATATAATTAAAACGACCAAGTTTAATGTAATGATTTTAGGCTATTTTACTTTTTAAGACTAGTTCCAATATTGTACATACTAATTTTCTACAGTTAATTGTACAGTTTGCAAACTATGAATGGCATGCTATAAACTTCATTTTAAACACAACAGTTTAGTTACGACCGAACTACAATGTTAACTTAAACTGCTTTATGAATTATTTACTAAAAAAAAAACATTTTATCATTTTAGAATTTAAGTTTAACAATTTTTTATAGACCGGAGTTGTCCAAAATTGCGAGCACCGTCTAACGGAAAGCTGTTGAATTGTTGGAGATCCAAGGAAAACAGTAAGTGTTACTTCTCCTGCAATCCGGGATTTGTCAAAAGTTCGGGTTCGACCGCTACGTGTCGCTGTGACCCTTCTGGTTGTAAGTGGGTCGGGGAAAGATTTGCTTGCAGTTAGTAAACTGTTATTTTTATAGTTTAAATTAAAAAAAAAACTTGCTTACAGAAGAGTACTCTTTTTAGTTGTACTAATTTTGAGCTTGAAATTATATTTTTCGCTATTAGTTTTTACAACAAATAAAAGATTAATTTCATCTAAGTGAGGTTAACTTGTTAAAAAAGAACTGATTTTTTAATAAAAACCTTAAAGTATATGATTAAGAAGCATTTTATTACAGTATTGTTTTCAAAGGTGCAAAAAAAGTTGTTGTATAACTTTAAAAAGAAGTTAACTCTGCAAAGAGATTTTTTTATTTACCTCTAACATTATTATTTTATGTGAACTCCCTTTCTTCTAAAAGTTATCTGAAGAAAAGAAACTTAAACCTACTTATAATTTTATAAAGGTTTACCCTTTGCGGAAAAAAAAACTAAATTATAACTCAACTTGTTTTAAGATATTTAAAACAGTGCTATAAATATAGAAAAAATTGAAACTTGACGAACATTAAATTAAGAAAATATATTTAATTAACAATTTAGTTGTTCTCATATATATATAAATGAAATGATTCAAGTTATTATTATTTAAGTTAAAATAAAATATTTTTTGTTAAATCTTAAAAAGGATTGTATTTTTTAAAAAGTTTAAAACTTTTCAATGTGTCACACAACGCTGTAATTTCCTAAATACGCACGTTTTATGAATCATTATTTTTCTTGTATTTTTTTAAGCTGTGTATGTCTTATGACAAAAAGTCACGTTAAAATGTATTTCTTAAAGGTTTTAATTTTGTAAAAAATAAAAATAGTATATCTTGCTCATCGCTACATGTTAACAGAAATGCTACGATGTTTTATTTTTTTATAAGCATACTAACATCAAAGAATTATTTGAAATTTACTTTTAAAGATCAACTTACTTCAACCAAAAAATCAAAAATATTTCTACAACACACAGCTTGAACAAGTATTATATTTTAATTAATCAAAATTCAAAATTTTTAGGAAGAAGACCAGTTGTTAACGCAAAATCTTCGCAAGCTGAAGTGTGCAAATATCCTGATTTCAGCCAAGCATCTTTCGGTGTTGTTGAAATCTCACCCAATGGAGCCTTCATAAGATTGCAATTGAGACCAAAAAAAGTTGTTGATAACGGATTTACCATCGCACTAGTCTTTCCAAGGTATAAATTATTCTGATCAATAAAGATACTTTTTTTTTAAATTTTGTTTTGAAACAAAAAATTATCTAGTTTACTTAATAAAACTAAAAGATACCATTATCACTAGAGATAACATACTCACATTTAAAAAGCTCATTGTAATTGTTCAAAAGTTCTAAATTTATCTTTTTTTTATATAATTACGATGCTTCCAAAGCTGATAAGGCGTCTCTACAGCCATCAGTTAACCAATTTAAGTTTATAATTAATATTTTTTTGTGAAACGTTGAAACTAGTTATTTCATAAAAGAATGTAAGTGCTTAAATATAATTGATTTAATACTGATTTAGTTGACTTTGGTTAAGAACACTTGATTTTACACTTTTTACATAAACACAAAAAGACTACCTACTAAAACAAATTACAACAATCTTTGGCTTTTAGGGCATTCCCCCAAGATGTAACATTTTCTGCCGGTCAAGTCGATGTTACCAGGGCTGAAAATTCGAGGATACTAGTTGTCAACAGCAAAGATCACAATAAGGACATCTCTTCCATGGATGTGTACTCTTTCTACATCCAACTAAAAAGCAACAAACGGCTCAACCCATCTCTTTTTACAGGTTACTTTTTATTTCTTTTTTATATTTAAATTAATATAATTATACAGTAGAACTACTACTTAAGCTTATAAGACAAAAAAAGTTTCCATAACTTATTTACAAAATTTTCTAAACGATACTATTTTGCTGAATTGTTACGAATCTTAGGATAAACACGAAATGTCTTTAGTAGTACAACTAATTGACTTTCGAAGTATTTCTAGGTCTTTCTATCATTCTTAAATAAATTTTTTAAACATTTTAATGAACATTTAACTTTTGTATTTGAAAATTAAAGCTTGGACTTGAATACTTTTTTAACTAAAAAACTTACTTTTCACAGCGTTGGTTGGGTTTTATAATGAAAAAGTGTCAGCATCGGATGTCAACTGCATTTTAGATGAAGTCACAGTTCGACCAACTCCAAAACCAACATCTTCACCTGTCACAAGATCTACTACGGCTAAACCGACACCAAAACCTACTACAACTAAGCAGACTCCAAAACCTACTACAACTAAGCAGACTCAAAAAACTACAACAACTAAAAAGCCTGAAACAGAACCGACTACCACTACAAAACAGCCCGTTGTTCCGTCTGGCTGCGAAAGTAAGAGTTGTTTTTTTTTGATAAGCTTGTTTGATGTTTTAAAAGCTTTAAAAAAATGTTTGTTTTAACGCACAAAAATATAGTAAGTTATTAACTTTTAATTTCGCTTTTAAGCGCAAACAACGTCTTTAAAAAAAATTAAATAAAATAGTTGTTATACAAAACTAGGCTCAATTTTTTTCCAAAACTTCACAGTTTTATCAAACGATGGAGACAAGCCGGGCTACATCATCCTGAACAGTGGTTGGGAGGAAAACGGAGTCCAAAAATATTCAGCCAGAGCGCAAGTTTTCAAAAATGCCAACGAAATAAACAACTGGATCATGAAGCTCGAGTTTGAGACTCCTATTAACGAGATCGAAGTAAAATAAAAAAAACTTTGGTTCTACGTTGTACTTATGATTTTAAACTTGCTGTATATTGTTTTAACAAAACAGTTAAAACTAATTAGAGCTGGAAAATAGTGCTTGTTTTTCAACACTTATTGTCATTAAAATGTGTGTGTGATCTCGAAAAGTGAGAAAACTGTTTTTACCTAAAAGGTAATAAAAATTAAAACTTTTGCAGACATTCATAGCTAACGCAGAAGGACCGTTTTCAGACGGAATGGTTTGGATTTTGAAACCAAAAAGTTTTAACGTCAACCAACAAACTCTATTGCAAATTTTGATGATTTTAAAACATGATGAAAGCTCTGCGCCTTCATGTAAGTTATTTTAATATTAATGTTATACAGAGTTGTATTTCAAAGTTTATAAAAAAAATCATGAAGCTAATAAAATAACTGAACAGCTTAATAGTTTTTAACTCAAAATCATCCAAAAATGCATAAACAATTGTTATTTTCATTTTTATAAATTTTTAAGAAGTATACTTAGATCTAAGGCTTACGCTTCAAGTGATAAAAAGAATAACAACAAAGTTAAAAGAATAAAGAGCACTTTACATATTGAATATAATTCATGTCAGGCAAAGTAACTTTTTGCAACAACGGAGCTTCCCCTAACATGGGAACAACTGCAACAACATCAAGTCCTGACAACTCCCTAACAACTTCAGAACCTGTTGTCCCTGGCAACAGATGTTCTGGACCCTCGTCTCAACTTCCCTCCTTCTCCAGGCAAACTGACACCTCAGGGTATACCCAACTTGAAACATCTTGTTTGTTTTTGTTTATATTCAAGTTTTTAACAAAAAGTATATTTTTTAATTGTTTGTATATTTCGTTGTTTTTTGTGATCCGTTTATAAAACTTGATTAGAAAAAAAAATTATATAAGAAGAACTTTATAACGTTTAGAATTTTTATGCCTACACTAAACATCCTTAACACCTCAATACATAGTTTTCTTTTCTAGAGAACTTACAAATTTCTTTGGTAAATAACAAAAAATAAATAATCAGACCTCAACAAATTGAAATACGACTACAATCAAGTCCTTCACTACTCCCTACTTTTTTACGAAGCTCAGAGATCCGGAAAAATATTACCTGACACCAGAATAGGTTTCAGAGGAGATTCAGGACTGAAAGACGGATGCGATGTTGGTATTGATCTCAGCAAGGGGTACTATGACGGTTAATTTTTAATTGGACATATTTATTAGACTAAATTTTTTTTATGTAATCACAAAAAAAATTTAAACTATAACTTTTTTTAGATTTTTTAAGGTAACTATAAAAAAGACTTTGAGCTAAAAATTCACTTAAAATTTAAAAAAGTATTTATAAAAGTATGTGGAGATTATGGTGTATTTTTTAAAGTGAGCAACTAAGTTTTACAGTCAGAATATTTATACGTCAGTAAATATAAATTTGAGATAATTAAACCATTTCATCATTCAGAAAACACTTATTTTGTAAAATAAACAAGACATTTTTTCAATAATATTTCGTTAGTACAGAAAGTTATAAGTACAACTACATTTTAAATAAGCTTATAATACTAGTGCAAAAGATAAACTTAAAAAACATTTGTAACAGCGGGAGACAATGTGAAGTTTGGATTTCCTATGGCTTTCACTGTTACTACAGTTGCTTGGGGAATGATCGAGTTTGAAGATGCATACAAGCAAGCTGGGGAATTTACGAGAGGATTGGAAATGATAAAGTGGGCAACTGACTACTTTATCGCAGCTCACCCAACTAAATTTGAACTGTACGCTCAAGTTAGTTTTACTTAATACTTAAGTTTATTTTAAAACTATTTTTAAGTAATATATAAAATAATTTGAGTTAGTGATAGTTTAAGTTACCTTAATTGAACTCTTTTTAGTTTTGTTTGTGCTACTACAGAAACTTACTATACAGTTATCATGTCTTATAGATTTAGTTTTAAATATTTTTTATTAGTTTTTATAACAAAGCAGTATAGCGGTGTACGACTCGATAACCGAAAGGTTTCTTTGTACACCAGGTCCTTAGACCAAACTTTTTGAGCGTTTAAACAAGTCAATAAACAGAATAGATATATAGATAATTTATAAGGTTATTTTTCATATATTTACATTTATAACATTTTATTTTTGCAATAAAAGTTAAGTTTATTTTGATTTTAAACTTTGAATAGAACAACATATACGTAAACCGTTACAACTCAGAGTAGTTGTCATTAAAAAAATAAAGAACAGTACAAACTTACTTTAAGTGTTTTTTAATTTTAATGATGAGTTGTAGTTTAGTATTGCAACAATTATATAAATGCTAAAATTATTAATTAAGAAAAAACGGAATACAAATATTAAGATTTTATTACGTATTTATCAGCTTTAGTGAAACAACAAGATAAAAAAACATACATAAAAAACTTATTAAACTTCTTAAAAAAAAAGACTTACATATTTTAAATTTTTATATTGACAGGTAATGGACGCAAGCGAGGATCATGGAAGATGGGAACGACCTGAGGAAGCTCCGCAGATGAGGAGGCTGTACAAAATTGACCAGAACAACCCAGGAACCGAACTGGCTGCTGAAACGTCAGCAGCGTTGAGCGCAGCCTCAGTACTTTTCAGGAATGAGGATCCTGCATACTCGGATCTGCTGATTAGACACGCGGAAGAACTGTACGTGTTTGCCGATACATACAGGTATTTAATTGGATTGTTGATATTTTTTTTTCTGTCAGTAAGCTTTTAATATTAATAAATAATCTCAGTCAGGTTCCTTTTTAATGTAATTTAAAACGATGTAGATGTTCAAATTATAAAGTATTAATTTAATCAAGTAACCTTAGATGTTTGAACTTCCTGATAAGAATATTTTGTACTCGACGAAAGTTTTCAAATTGATTGAAAAATACATACAATAAAAAATTAGTTGTGTTAATGTAATAAATTTTGATTGAACTTAAGTTTTTAAAGTAGTATTAAAGCAGTAAAAGATGCGTTAATAAAGTAGAGCTTGTTAAGATATAAATTTATTTATAAATAAAAAAGTTAATTAATCAAATAAAAATTAATTATTTCTATAATTCATTACTAAGAGATCCAGCGAGAAAAAAAGTAACCTCTAAAAGACTTTTATTTCTAATTAAACAGGAAGAATTACCATCATTCAGTTCCAGGGGTATCAAGTTACTACAAGTCTTGGAGTGGGTTCGACGATGAACTTTTGTGGGGTCTAGCCTGGTTGTTCAAGGCAACGAACAACAATATGTACCTTAATAAAATTGAAAGTGCTTACGATTCGTTAGGTGGCGGCAACACACCGTCGGAATTTTCCTGGGACAACAAAGTAGCTGGTGTTCAGGTGGGTGTTTAGATACTACACTACTTTTCGACATTTTGAAAATGCAATAGAGTTTTAAATAATTCTAGATGAAATGCTAAATTACACGTAATATTTATACTATTATTTGCCACATTAATATTTTTTCAACTAATCATTTATATTCAGGAGGTTTAAATTTTTTTGACACTAAATATGACTTTCTCATGTAGTAAAATTTAAGTCTAAAACCAAATATTAATTAAAAATGTTCTAAATGAATAAAATTCTATAACCAAATATTCTTTAAAATAGACTGCGAAAACTTTAAACCTGATAACATTTTAACAACAATTGCAAATTGAGGTACAGTAAAATTACAGTATATAACATAGCTTTACTTCATAAAAATAATTAAGAATAAATAATGTATGTTTTTAATAGTTAATGATTTCAAAAGCTGTTTAGAAAATTATTAATACTTCAAAGGTGCTTATGGCCTCAATGACTGGCAAAAGTAAATACAGGGAAGATGTCCAAAACTTCATAGACCTGGCAATATCGACTAAAACCACTCCAATGGGTCTAACGTGGAAGAGTAGATGGGGTCCTAATAGATACGCAGGTATAATAAAATAAATACAGCTTATTTTAATATGTATCGTTAATCAAAAACACATTCATTTTCATAAATCTTATCATCGTATGTCTTCTAAAAAAATACTTGTTTTCAAACTAAAACTAGTACAAATTTAAGTAGTATTCCTAAATTTATTATTTAAAACGAAAAGGTTATAGTATTTTATTCAAATTAGCTTTGTTTTTAATCAAACTAACTTTACTTGTAAAACATTTATTAGTATAAAACAACAGTTAATATTCTAAATTTATTGTTACATTTTTTTTTGTAGTAGCGTTCAGTTATTATACTTTTTTTACTCATCTTAGAATAAAATACAAACAAATCTAAAATTTTAGCTGAAAATAAGTATATATTGTTCTACCGAATACTATATTTCGTAAATTTTTTCAACATTTAAATGAAACTAGTCATCATACATAAAATTTATAATTTGTGTTTGTACAATATGAATCTTTCAACTTTTTATCTGCAGATATTAGATAGCACGAGTTTCAAAACAAAAAATATAATAAAAGCAAAAAAGTATTAAATTTTTTTCTTCACAAAACATTACTATATCACTTCGAACAGCAAACTACGCAGCCATCGCGGCAGTTGCAGGGAAAATATCTCCTCCTCTTCAGAACAGGCAGGGATTCCTGAGGTACGCCAAACACCAGATCAACTATCTGCTCGGAGACAATGAAATTCAAAGTAGTTACGTTGTCGGTTTTGGGCAAAATCCACCTAAAAGACCGCATCACAGGGCGAGGTTTGTTGTAAAGAATGATGTAGTTTCCTAAAATGTAAGCTATAAATACTTCTTTTTTTTGTTATTTATAGCTAGGTAATAAGCTGTATAATTTAATAACTAAGTAAATAAAGTTACAGTTTTGTTATATCTATAAATGTATACTTATTTCAAATATACCTATTGTTATTTCTAATTAAAACAAAAATAATAATAATTCTAAATTATTTTTTTATTTAATTTAAAACTGTGTAGTCATGATTAAATAATATTGAGCACTATAAAGCAATACTTAGTCTCTATAAAGTACATAATGTATAACAGTTTCTGTCTACTTTGACTTCTAAATAAAATGTGTAAAATAACTAAACAAAATTAACTTTTGTATAAACGTTGCTTTTTTAAACACTTTATTTTATAAAACTTCTCTTTAAACGTGTCTTACATACAAACCAACTAACAGTTCGTGTCCGGCGTGGAGAAACCTTAGCGGGCTTCAAAAGTGCGACTTCAACTCCGGTCTCAATCCGGACCAGGACAACCCGCACATTTTGTTCGGGGCCCTGGTGGGTGGTCCGGACGAGAGTGGTGGGTATGTGGACTCGAGAGATGACTATGTGGCGAACGAGGTCGCTACCGACTACAACGCCGGTTTCCAAACAGCTGTTGCTGGTTTGTTTGGCTGTTTAATATATGTGTTTTTAAACACTCTAACAAATTTTTGTGATGCTTTTTACTTAATTAAATTCTAATTAGCTGATTTGCAATGGCCTTTGATTATTAATTTTATAGTTGTACAGTAATAGTATATTCGTAGAGTTTTGAAATTAAAATATAAACAACTTGCAATGTTTTTTTTACAGGAGTTCTTCACTATACTTTGAACGGAGAGCTAAATTAGGAGGTCGTTGGTTTGCAATCAAGCTTAACTATATTGGTTTTCGATAATAAATTTTAAATCTTTTTATAAATTGACTTGTAATAAAACTTCAAAGTTAGAACAAACTAGCAAAGTTTCATTATATAAAAAATTAATTTTCTAAAGTAAAGTAAATTTTTTTCATTTTTAGCTCATTATAATATTGATTAAGTTTGGGTATGCAACTCGATGACCGAGAGGTCTTTTTGCTATCCAGGTCATTGAACCAAAACATTTTTGAGCAAAAATTTTTGTTTTTTTTTTTTTTTTTCGCTTTTTGTTCAATAAACTATTGTAAAAAGACGTAAAAAATGATTTAATATTATATTATGATATAAAATACAACTGTTAGAAGCCATTGAAACTTAGGTTTTTCGTAGTACGAAGTACAAACGTATCAAGTTTCATACAAACCAAATATATTTTGTGGTAACTCCTCAGTTGTTTACATAGCAATAAAAGATTAAGTTTTTTTCAACACAATCGTAAGGTAAACAATGAAAGTTAATTCAAGGCAACAATAATTAGCAAATGTATATAAAAAATTAAATTAACAAGAAATTTACTTTTAAAAGAAAAAAAAAAGTACAGAACGAAACATATATATTCATCACAGTTTAAATACCCAATTACGAAAATAAAGCAACATGGAATCAATGTTTATCACAAAGGTTAGGTTTTCTTAATGAAATACAAATGTATTCTTATTTAGTCAAACCATAAATGCTATAACACTTTTAAATGTTTCTAAATTTGTTTCAACTATAGTTTTTCTCATTCACAAATATTTACTAAGTGTTTTGAAATGAATGACTGTTTCTTTGCATTCAATACACTGGTAGAATTTTTTTTTGGCATATCTTCATTTTTATATTTTTTGGTTTAAAGCTCTAAATGCGTTAGAATCTTGTTTTTTTGACCCTTAATATTCAAGTTAAGGTTTTTAATTTAATAGCAGGTTTATTGTAACATTATGAATTAGTATAAATAAACGTAAACATTTAACATGCTTAATTTTAAGTATGAATATATAAAAACCGTTGTATAATACATACTTGATACATAAAGAAATTCATTATGAAATAAAATAAATTGTACAAACTTTAGCGCTATTATACATATTGTTATAAAATCTTTCGGAAAACTTCTTATCGACAAAAAATATTAGTATTGTAAGAGAAGTTTTACCTGCTTTTGCTTAGCTTCAAGTTCAAGTCAAGTACTATTAATACGTTTTGTACAGATGACTTCGTCCATCTAATCAATGATACAATTATTGATTTTACATTTACTAGCGGTAAAAATTTTGTAAAAAATTGTTCTTAAATACTGTTTGTTGGTATTAGCAAGCTAAATTGTACTCATAATTTACTATTGCTTAATATAAGCAAAAACTTTTTTAGATACTGTAACAAAAATTTAGACTATTTTCTTCAAAAATAACCTTGCCATGTAGTCTTAGTTGCGTTAATATTTTTTTGAATTTTAATATTGTCTTATTTTATAATTATAAAGATATTCTGATAAGTTTACAGAATCACTAAGTAAATATAAAACAATTTTAGATTTTTTTATCTAAAGCATAACTTGTTCACAAGTTCTTCCTCTAGGGTAGAGAATAGTACATTTAACTTCTTAAAAAATTGTCTTTTTTGTTAATATAATTATAGCTTTTAATTCATGAGTGTTTATTTGTTTAAAACAGGGTTTCCCAAACTCATTTTAATACCAATATCCTTTGCAAAATTAATTGCCTAACTTCACTAGGTATTTACCCTTTTAATTTTTTGTCACCCTTCTAGTTATTGCTCCCGTATAGCCAATAGTTTCCCACTTTAGGAAACCCTGGTCTAACCTTTTGAGAAAAATAACTAAACACAAAAGTTAAAATAATTTTTCAAGATAAGATATGTTACTTTTAATAATCTATTTTACAAAAATATTCGGTTTATTATTTAGTTTTTGTTTTTACATATCTAGATATTTATTAAAACTTAACTTACTATTTAACATTTATAAAGATTCAATAAACAAAAAACTGGTTATTTAGAAACATTAAAGTAAAAGTTTTCAAGTATAAGTTTTATACTTGAAAAGTTGTTCTATTAAAATTATAACTGTTTTTGATAAACTTTTTAAAAGAAAATACTTAGCATTTTTTAACTGTTATATTAAAAGAAAACTTCAGTTTATCATATATTAAACGTAGTAAGTCGGTTTTTAAGTCTTTGCTTAATCGGTCCTTTAAAAGAGAACTTTAGTAGAAAGCTCTTTTGTTTTTTGAAGTAAAAAGTTTAAAGTTTAATTTCAGTTGTTTCATATTAGGAGTTCGTCTTGTTATTTTCATACTATACATTTGTTGAAACATTCTGCTTTTATGAATACTAAAACAAATTTGTGTATTACGAGTATCTAAAATTTTTTACACTCAACAAGTTTTTTGATATGTTTTAATTATTTATTTTATCACATAAAAACTATTTGTTTCTTTTGTTTATTTACAAGTAGACCTGTTTAACAATATTTTAAAGGCATATGTTAAAAAGAGCCATAAAATTACGTATTTTTGAAACATTAAAACTTTCATTAAAGCATGCGTTAATAGGGCAGGTGTAAAAACTCCAAGCAAGGAGTAAAACAATATATTTAGAAATAAACCTTGATATTAAATATTTTTAAAGTAGAATAGTTAACTTAAGATATTGAATAGGTTTAGTTTCACATTTAAAAGTTAAAAGTTCTCAAATTCTTTTATTATAGTAAACTATTTAACATGCTTAATTTCTTGCATTAAAGAAAAAAAGTGCTTGCATTTTTTAAATCATGAATTTGAAAGTTATCATAATGTTATAACAATACTTTATAAAAAAAAAAAAACTTCATCATCAATATCTTTTTGTTTAAAATTAATATATGTTATATAACTGTTCAAAATATAGGTTTAATCGTTTGCTAAGAAAAGATCCTAGTTAAATAATTTCACTGGAATATAAATAAAAACAAATTGTACAGTAATCTTCCTTTATTGTAACAACATATGTTTCTGTGTGTTAAGGAATCAACACACTTCAACTGGATTCTGTAAAAAAGTAATTACTGTAATGAAAGAATAGAAGCATAGAATAAAGTGGGTGTATACATGTTTTTCATTAAAATAAAATAATTTCTACAGATAAAAGTTAATAATAGGTAAAATACTAATATTAAATCCGACTGGTATAAAACTATATAATATTTGTAACTATTAAGTCTAAAACAAGTAAAATAAACTAAAATACACAACAAAACAACAAATCATAATATAAACAAAGCACAACAGTAAATTTGAATCAGTTATTCTTTCCATTTAACGTGAGTGCTTTGTTTATATTATAATTTGTTGTTTTGTTGTGTATTTTAGTTTATTTTACTTGTTTTAGACTTAATAATTACAAATATTATATAGTTTTATAACAGTCGGATTTAATATCAAGTATTTTTTCTATTATTAACTATTATCTGTAGAAATTATTTTATTTTAATGAAAAAAATGCATTTACCCATTTTATTCTAAGCTTCTATTCTTTCATTACAGTAATTACTTTTTTACAGAACCCAGTTGAAGTGTGTTAATTCGTTAACACACAGAAACATATGTTGGTACAATAAAGGAAAATTACTGTACAATTTGTTTTTATATATGTTATTTATTTGTAAATAAAGTACTAAAAGTCTTAAAGTTTTAAAATGAGAAGCTTATAAGTCTAATTGAACTTGAAATTTCTAGGTCAAAGAAAAATTGTGCTCGTATATACATATATATATATATATATATATATATAAAGGTTTATTTAAAGATGCAAAACTCAAAGGACTCGAGTTTCGTGACTATTCACTCATCAGCTTCAAAACAAGTTTAAAATAAAGCACAAAACAAAATCACCAATGAAAGTAAAAAAATTTTGCATAAATAGATTATGACGTAATTTTAAAACTATTCACGCTAGTATTTAAAAAAACACTTAATAAGATCCAAATCTAAATTACCATTTACTGATACAACTCATAAAATCTGTGAGAAGTTAACTTTTTAATAAAAAAAAAACTTCCATAATAAAACTTTTGGTTTGATTTAGATATACATTTAGTTCATAAAGATAATTATCAAATAGCTATACCAACCAAATAGATACTTTTGGGTCTAAAATAATCTAAATTTAGTGACATCATTAATGATAACTCACAATAATAGCATTTAATAATAAATTGAATTTTTATTAATAAAGCCCTCAAGGTGGGCTCAGGGTGAAAAATTTAATTTATTAAGTTAAATAACTTAATTCTATATATATATATATTTATATAATTAATACTTAATAATTATGTATGTTAACATACAATCAAGCCACCCTAAAAACATTATAAAACAAATTCCTAACATAATATATCGTATAAAATAAATAAAAATAAAGTATAATAAATCAACGCCTAAATAAACGATCAAGCAAAGAAGAAAATTTTTTAAAGACTAAAGATGAATATGAAAAAATAATGAAAAAATGCGGATACGACAACAAACTTAAATTTGAAAAACCTGAGCAACAACCTAATAATCAAAAACACAAAAGAAAAAGAAATGTAATCTGGTACAACCCTCCTTTTAGCAATTCTGTCAAAACTAATATTGGAAGAAAATTTATAAATCTAGTCAAAAAACACTTCAATAAACAAAATCCGTTAACAAAAATTTTCAACAAACATAATATGCGAATAAGTTATTCGTGTACGGCAAATTTAGAGAATATCATTAAGGCACACAACCAAAAAATTTTAAATCAAAACTCAGAAATTCGAAGTCAATGTGGCTGCGCTGGTAGCTGTAAATATAATTTGAAAGGGGGTAATTGCCGTTCAGAGAACATCGTCTACAAAGCCACAGTTAACTCTGGCGTTGAGACGAGGTTCTATGTCGGCTTGTGCTCGACTCAGTTTAGATTCAGGTATGCCAATCATAAAAAATCTTTTAAAGGCGGCATATATGAAAATGACACTGAACTTTCGAAGTATGTTTGTGGCTTAAAGCGCAGCGGTATTGACTTCGAAATATCCTGGGAAGTTATAAAAAGAGCACAGCCTATAGCCGACGGCAATAGCCCAATATGTAGGCTGTGTCTCAAAGAAGCATCAGCCGTTGTATATGCACTGAAAGACAAGAGATGTTTAAACAATAGAAGTGAGTTTGTATCGTCTTGTAGACATATAAAAAAGTCGCTTTTAAAGTTTAGCAAGTTTTAATTTCATCTTAAAATAACCTAAATTTCAATTTGTATCTTAATTTTATCTTTATCTCTTTCAATTATCTGTCCTAATATATAGTTACTCACTAAAGTTATATGAATTTTTGCTAGTTTATTGTCGATTGGTTAGTTAATTTTTGCACAAGCCGGTTTGCATGATTTTTGATAGTTTCAAAATTACGTCATAATCTATTTATGCAAATAATTTTTTACTTTCATTAGTGATTTTGTTTTGTGCTTTATTTTAAACTTGTTTTGAAGCTGATGAGTGAATAGTCACGAAACTCGAGTTCTTTGAGTTTTGCATCTTTAAATAAACCTTTATATATATATATATATATATGCTACTTGCGTTGTACTAACCTTTATATGTTATAAACTAGAAACAAAGCGTTATTTTTTCACAAAGTATAATATGATAAATTATTAATAAAAGAAAGCCTAATTTGTTCATAAAAGACTGTTTTACTAAACTGTCTCTTTAATTACTTCCGTTGCACCTATATATGTATACTTTTTGAAATTACTAAGGTGTTTTACATTGATTACAAAGTTATATTTTCTTAATTGTGTCTTTTATAAGCTGTAACGATTATTTATTGTGTAGTAAACAATTTTTGATTTTGTTTTTTGTTATTTAATACATTGACCACTTTTATTGTACACAACTTGTATTTATTTATTTGCTATGTTATTCATGATCAGAATAGCAAGGATTGTTTAATAAATTAAGTTGTCTCTTTATAAATAATCATACTATTCGTTGCATTGTTTTTGAATAGAATATCTAAAATATTTCGAAATATTTTTGATTTATTACATTTTTACAATAATAATAAAAAATCAAACGATGGTTTGAAAAATCTACAAATATACTATTTTATTTCAAAACGCTTTCAGACAAAAGTCCGTCTTCCGTGAACTTATGATAAACTAATAGAACTGAAACACATTCATGCAACTAAGTAAATAATAGTGAAAAAACATACATTATGACGTAGTTATTTAAAGTTGTGTATAAAACCAAATTTGTTAAGGCTATAATATTTTTTACAGTAAAACAGTGCAGACTGAACGATATGCATGAAACTTTGGTGTATATTTTTAACTCTTATATATTTAAAAGTGATGACAAACTTTCAAACAATTGCGATTGTAATATACTGAATAATAGAATATACTTTAGACATATAGTTTTATTTTTAAAAGAGCATACATAACAAGATGAAATGTTAGAAACACAAACAAACGTTATTTGAAATTAATAAAAAAAATCAGTTTAAACTTGTTGGCAGACAACTGACAATTTTTCACCGCAATTGGCAATAATAATTTCTGATCCAGTCCATTTTAGGCATTGATTTTTGTTAACATATTAAATCCAAAAAGCACCTTTTTGCTCAATTGTGGCCTCCAATGGTCTTATTGCTTGTCTGAGGTTTAAAAAAATGGTCTTTTTTTAAGCTTGTTTAAAAATTTTCGTTTCAATATGTTTAATAAATGTTAAGCTAAGATTTTTTTTTAGACTTTCTTATGCAGCAAAATTAATCTAAACTTTATAATAAAAAACTCAAATGCATTTTTATAAAGTTTACCTTATTTGCTCAAGTGACAGCTTGTAGCTGTTGTCTCTTAGAATATAATTTCCTTCAATTGTCAGATGTTTGTTAAAAGTCGCTACATCCCAGCCTCCTCCATATTTTCTACACGTTTGCTCAGCTCTCCAGTAATCCTTACCATAGTTATAATAATTGAAGTCGAATGTTGAAGTCTTCGGACCGTCAAGTGGAGTGTTAGTAGAATAAGTCCATTTGTAACCTAATCAGTCGGTTTTTATAAAATTAAAATATTTTATTTTGGATTTCCGTTAATCAAAAAAAAATTGACTATATTTTTAGTAGGTAAAAACACAATACAAAATAACTAATAACCTATACACCAGTCCCAGTTGTAGCCGTCGAAGTCGCACCAAGGCCACCTAGCGTGATTCAAAACTGTCACTAGTCCCCTCCTAGGCGCTCTCTTCTTTTCTTTCCAGCCCACCGTGCACGAGTGACTGGTCATCGGCCATCTGGGAAGCCCGAAGACGCCGGGGGATCTCCTGTACCAGTTGTCGAAGTCGCAAAAGTGGCCGTCTTGGGTTCTGACGCGCAAGTGTGTGACTTCTGTTGGGGAAAACTGTGAGTTGTTTGTACATTATAAATGTTAAGTTACCTTTAAAACTTGTTAAAAATTAGCTTTGGTAAACGATAGTATCATTTAAAAAAGTTGTTTATATTCATAAAAAAAAATACTTTTGTACTTTTCTTTTACTTTAATAAATATTTTGTGGTCCTTTTTAAGCTACTATATAAAAGTAGTCCAATTTCGTAATAAACATATTTGAAATTATTTTACACTTATTTTTAAAATATTTCTTACTTCCGCTAATCGCTGCACCACCATTGATCAGAAAGCCGACAAGAACCTAGAATTTTTTTATATACATATAAAATTTTATATTTATACATAATTAGTAGTTTTTTTCATTTTCAACTGTACACAAATTTTCTTACTTTTTAAATATGTGCTTTACTTTATAGATTTTAGGTATTACTGTAATAAATCATAACTATTTCTATACTGTTTTTTATTCTCGTAAATACATAAAAAACTTATATGAACGTTTTTGTTATCATTTATCTTTAATTTAGTTCAAAATAAAACTAAAACATTTACAACGTGTTAAACTAACAAAAATAAAAGTCACTATCATTTTTTCTTTGGTACCTTAAATTTATTGTACAAAGTATATCTGTAGATTACTAACATATTTTTTCAATCTTAAGTACAAATTTATATGTATATTAACATTGACTTATACAATATTACTTAATAAACTTGTTATAGATTTTTGAAATGCTAAATAAACTGTATGTAAATAAAGTTTTACTTCATTATCAGGCTCTTAATAAATTGTTTAAGAAGTAATATACTTTTTTTACCAAAAATACACTTTCATTAAAAAACGCATAAACTTTATAATAAACTTTACTTATAAAATTTTAAATACTTCATATAAAATATCTAAACCTTTATATAGCACAAGTTTTTTTTTCTATTTTGTAAATTTATACAAATAAATTTACATTTAAAGTATATTTTAAAAGTTTTCATCTCTACAACCTTTTTAGCTTCTATAAAAAGTGTTTAATTAGAAAACTGTATAAAATTTTAATTTCAAAAAAAAAAAAAAAATGAAACAAAAACTTTTCTAGTACATATATATATATATATATATACGATACAGATTACCACTAAAAGTTATAATTTATATTATTTTAATATTTTTTTCTATCTCTTATGTATATTGTAGAAATAAATTTACTGATTCAATTTTTACTGAGCCTGCTTAAAGGGCTAAAATAAATTATTGCAAAATATAACGCTCAAAATATACTGTACTATTGTTTCATAAAGCTTAATAAAACAATCTTCAGCTGTTTAGATTTCGAAATGAATGACAATAGTACACAAATTACTCAAGAAAACAAAACACATTATGACGTAATAATGAAATTTTGTACAGAATGCAGATAGTGCTAAAGTTCAACTTAGATTGAAACAAACAACTACGATTACAAAACTGCAAATAAATAACTACAAAATTTGAAATTAAAAAAATTGTTAATTTTTATGAGAAACTTTTTCATATGTCGGAAAGACAATACGAATTCGTTTCTGTTGTTTATCCGCATACATAACGGCAGTTGATTCTGTTAAGCACATCTTACACACCGATTTATTACCATCAGCATAGGCTGTGCTCTTATTATCACCTCCTAAGTTATTCTAAAATCAATGTTATTGCGATTTAGGTTACAAACAAGCTTTGAAAACTCAGTTTCATTTTTATACCTTTAAAATATTTTTTCATTGTGAGCATATCTGAATCTCAACTGAGTGAACATAAGCCGATGTAGAACTTCTTCCCAGGTCAGGGTTTACTGTTGCCTTGTAAATGATGCTTTCCAAACGGCAATTGCAGTTTTTCAAATCATATTTGCAGCCACCAGCGCAATTACATTAACTCTTAATTAAATTTTTTTTAGTATATTTTTGTTATAAGTATTAACCAATATATCCAAATTAGCCGTACATGAATAACTAATTAGCACAATATGCCTATTGAAGATTTTCTACAGTGGGTTGTATTTGTTATTATTATCTTTTTTAATCATAAATTCGATGTTGGTTTAAGTGAACTGTTAAATGGGTGTTTATACCAAACTATATTTCGTTATCGTTTTTTAATTTTTATTGTTAATTTTATTTTTTGCTCAGGCATTTCAAATTCTGGTTTATCATTGTATCACCATGAAAGTATAGACAGAAAAATTAAATAAAAAAAAAAATTTTAATTTCATTTAGAAAAAACGGTAATCAATGTTTAATTTTAGCAAATCCGCATCAAAATTTAGTTAAACCTACTATATTTCAAAACCATATCTATATATAAAACTGCTAAATTCTTGACCAGGTTAAAAATAAGTTATATCAAAGTACACAATATCTTTTTCATAAACTTAATTAAACTCAGAATATAATTTGAATTTTTTTTTTTACAGTCAGCCATAAAAGGTTTATAATAGTTTTAAAAAAATAGCTATATTTATAAACTAAATAATAAATAAAAATAAAAAGGTAAAACTTTATTGTTATTAATTATGTAATGATATTAAAACTAATCTATAAATACAGTAATTTAAATTAGACAGTACAAAGCTTAAAATAGTTACAAAAATCGGACAGCAAAGCAAACACCATGATTAAGTAATTTTTCTTTTTCTTTTCGTTTAATATTTAATTAAATTTATAAATATTAATTTTAGTTTGCAGCAAATTATTTTCGAATTTTAATTAGACACATTCTAGTTTTAAAGACCCTTACAAGAATTAGATTTTAATAGATATAAAATTACTAACAAACAAAAGTGATAAAAAATTTGCTTAACTTGTCGAGCTTTTCAAATTTTTTTTGATTTTGAATCTTTATCAGAATATTAAATATATTCAATCTAGTAAGTAAGAAGTTTATATAAAATTCGAAAATTATTCATTTTAATAAACATACACTGATTTAGACCTGGGTTTCATAAACTCTTATTTATAATCGCCCATTTTGCAGAAGTTTACAAAATGACTCCTCCCTCAGTTAGACATCGCCCCTTTACCAGTTAATTACCTCTTTACTTTTAGAAGTTTGACTTGAAGATACTAAACTTGAGTAAAAATTAAATAAGCATTACATTTTTGCTCAAGTTTTAGTATCTTTAAGTTTTATTTTTGTTGTTAAACCATTAGTTCAATATTTTGTTTTCAATTTTGTTTTACTTCCATTTATTTTGTTCAAAATTTTTTCAGATTTGTTTACAACAACTGAGGATCTCCTATATGCAAATATAGGGGTGAGACATTGTTTTGTTAAAAATAAACTGTTAAGATAAATAATAAGTATTAGAGTATGCAAAATTACCTACTTAATATGAATTTTTTTATGATTACTGTTTAGTTGTTTTTGGTGCGAAAACTACAATAATGAGATAAAAGTTTTAGTATAGTTATAATATTAACTTTAGTTTTTGTTTCTTTCTGAAATCTATAACACCAGAAGTTGTCAAAAACTACCTTAATCTTAATTAAACTTAAATTGTAATAGTGGTGAGAAGTATGAGCTCGTACAAATCCGAACAAAGTTACATTTAAGAGGTATTAATCTTTTAAAACTAACAAGCTTAGTGTTTATGTTGTATTGGAGCAACACAACTCGTAATATATAAAGCATCAAAAAATCCATGTAAGACTTTCTAGTTTAATAAATTAATGACAAAAACTAAAAAACATGTCGGCACTATTTTTTATCTTTTGAACAGTTTTCACAACTATCTTCATAGCTGTACGACAACTGTGCTCCTTCATCTTCTTCGTTCTTTTTTTCAACTTCCTTTCTCCTCCATCTGCGTCTCTCCCTTTTGCCCGGCGGCAACGCTATAGGGTGGTTGGAACTGTCAAAACATTTTCCGAAGGCCATGCAGTACAGCGAGAAGAAGGTCACGAAGCACGCAATGACTCCGCAGCCCGCGATGAGAAAAATTCCGAAATAAATCATCCACGTGTAGTGAGGGTCCGAAGCATCGTAGTTTCTTCCGGAAACGGGTAAACTGTCACATACAAAAGGGTGCCGCAAGTCCTTGTAGCATTCATCCGCTTCTAAAAGGCCGGTTTTCAAGTCGTACACGACGCTATTGCACTGATTAAAAACAGGCCTTTTGCTTAGAGCAAACAAGTCTTGGTGTTTTGAAATTTCAAACGTTGTGTTGTCATTCCACATGAGGTTAGCTCTTCTAGGCTCTAAGTTACCCATGTGGAAAAGATTTTCATTCCAACTACTTATGTTGCATATGTGATAGGATAGTTTTGAAGTAAACTCTTTTAAAACCTGCTTGGATTTAATTACAGCGAGCTTTTTAAAGTCATACTTTTTGCATGCTTCTTCAACATTTTCGTTTGTGGTTGTATTTCTAAAAACACCTACAGTTTTATCCAAGACGTAAACTTTTGTTTGACAGTCGAGTTCACTTTGTTGCATGTTTTTTAATATTCATAAATCAATACAGATGCTTTATTATTTAGAACTTTTAAAGTTTTTCATGCTTAAAGATTGTTTTACTTGTTAGTGAGTAAAAAACTATATTTTTATATAAAAATTTTCGTAAACGTCATAAACTATCAAACCAATTAGTCATCGTATATTTAACAGTTATTAAGATAAAAATAACAATTTGAATATTTTAACTGTTTGTTTATTTATAGGTTTGTTATAATGTCTTTTGTAAATCTTTACTTTTAGAGTTATTTAGAAATTGATAAAATTTTTATAATAATGCCAATATCGTTCGAAAAATTCTTAAAAGAAAACGAATGTGATAAAAATGATCCAAAAAGTGAAGTTAATAAACTAAAAAATGATTTTACCATTGATGACCAATGCAATAAAAAAGTTAGAAAAAATTTGGTTTCATTTATAAACAACAGTTTTGTTAGCATAAAAACATGGCAAAAACCAGTTTTATCAGTAGATGAGTTATTTCATAAACGCCAAAAATGCAAACGAAAAGAAAAACAACCACAAGTAACAGTAGAATATAAGCCGAAGAAAAAAGAAGGGAAGCTAAAAAGCTTTATTAAGAAAACATTCAGTAAAACTAGTCATAATTCAAAATATTCAAAATATTCTACAACAGCTAGTAAAAGCAATAGTAACAACTCATTGACGACAAATAAAAGTCATGTGGAAATAGCAGAACAAACTTCATCAGTTAAACTGAAGCCTTCAAAGTCAATTAGTACAAAGAGCGTTGAACAAGATCAGGAAACTAAAGAAGTGACTAATAGGACAAAAATTAAGGATAAATTAAGCAACAGTACAAACAACAAGCATTGTTTTCAGATACGAAATTCAACAAGTTGTTTAAGTTATCCTAACAAAATCAAATGCTTGAGCTCGATTAATTTAAATACGGGAAAACCAGGCGAAGATTTTGTACTTGAACGCACTGCGGAAAGTCAAAAACGTAGAAGGAATTACGCCGAGTACAAACTGGAGGAAATGTCTAAAGTTACTGCAATTATGTTTGCCCGAACTCAAATTGAAGTCTTGTATAACGCTAATACGAATGGATTGAAAAAATTTAATCAATTTATAGACGACTTACGTGTTGTGAATTCTTAAAGCCATAAACCTTAAAGTATATCAATGAGAAACTTTGTTTTTGTTTTGTTTTAAGTTATAGCCAACTATCTTTTAAAGAATAAAAACAAGTCAATCATTAATTAAGTTATTTCTAAAACAGAAAATGTCTAGATGTTAACTTTTATTTTATCTATTAAAAAACTAAGAAAACATTTTGAATTATCAAGTGTAAATTTTTAATAAAAGGTTAAAGTAACCATAAGTGTATTCACTAGTTTATATACTCATACTCTAAAATAAACAGTTTCTTGTCATTAAATTTGAATTTCTGTTCAGATGGCTAAAAGCATTAATCGATTTGGATTTGAAAAGGTTTATATAAAAGAGCAATAGATTGTTCAGTTATATATTCTGAATAAATTGTTTGTAAACACTAAACTTATTGTTATATAACCTGAAAATACTTATACTTCAAAATCACCAATGAATATAATGCATTTATATATACTCATACTCTAAAATAAACTTATAGTTTATATACTCATACTCTAAAATAAACACTTTCTTGTCATTAAATTTGAATTTCTGTTCAGATGGCTTAAAGTTAAAGCATTAATTGATTTGGATTTGAAAAGATTAATATAAAAGAGCAATAGAATGTTCAGTTATAAACTCTGAATAAGTTGTTTTTAACACTAAACTTATTGTTATATAACCTGAAAACACTTATACTTCAAAATAACCAATGAATATAATGCAACACTTTTAACTTTTAGTCATATTACACTTTTCAAATACTTTTTTGTAACATCTTTTCTGACTAATTTGACTCAGTCTAGTGTTGTCTGACTTTTTAAGTAACAGGCATAACTAATTAAAAAATAAAATATTTTTGCGGGCCAGATTAGTTACAAAAAAGTCTTCACGGTCGCCTTGATTTAGTGAAATTATAATTAAAGAAATCAAAAAACTTTTCAAAAATATTTTTTTAATTAAAAATTCACTTAATATTCTTTAATAATCATTTACAGTTATTTCATATTTGGTAAACAACTTTTACAAAAGAAAACTTAATGTAATTGTATTTTGAAGCTTAAAAACACGTCGTAGACCAACTGTTTCTGCTTGGCGTGACAAATTCGGCCCACGGGCTGTAGTTTGCCGACCTTGGCTTAGTTACTACAGTCAAAAATTTCTGATAGTTTTTATTTTTAATACATACCTGTTTGCTTTTTATACTTAAATATAATCAAAATATCAAAAAATGTACTTTATTTTGATTGAAAATTTTAAAGAATCGGATTGTGCTTTATTGTCTCTCTTTTTAATACCTACCTAAAAATTTAAAACGTATAGTTATAAAGTTTAACTATGGTAATTAAACTACAACAAATTACTTTCACTTTTAACCTTATAAAGTTTTACTTTACTCAAATATTATTCTATTTTAACTAATTGCTACATTTTTCTTGAAAGATGAACCGTTTTCGTTTAAGAAAAGTTGTGATATTTTTGTTCATAATTTATTTAACTACTTAAAAATTTAGTTTTACCATTCGATACATCAGGGGTCGGCAAACTGCGGCCCGTGAGCCTGGTATGGCCTTCAAGCAATTATTTCTGACCCTCGACGTGCTCGTTAGCTAAAAAACAACCAGTGACCAAAAATATATTTCAAGGTTCATAAATGAAAGTTCTACAAATATGTATAAACATTTTGTGGTTGTTAGTAAACTGTGCTGCTAGTTTTTTTAATTCATTACTTACTTGCTCTTATAATACTTTTTCTTTTAAAGTAAAATTTTTGAAAATACGTTGGCCCATAAAGAAATTTTTTTAGTAAATTTGACCCCTTTTTCATAAAATGCTTAGTTATAAGAAGAAAGTCTTCTTAAAGTTCTAATTAACTAGATTCTTTTTTACTTTTTGTTGCTTGGATACACTTAATAGCATATAGGTAATGAAAAACTATTTTACAATTAAGTTTTTATAGCTGCACAGCACGCTTTTGTTTTATGTATTGCATAGAAAATTTAAAGGAGTTAGACAGTTAGAAAGAAAGGTGAACAAGTTTACATACCTAAAAGCAAATAAAAAATAAACATGGATGAAAACGACATGAATAATGAAAACTTAAAAGCAAGACAATTAAAAAAAGTTTTAGAAAATTCCAAGATCTGCAATGGTAATCATGTTTCACGCATGACACCAAATCTGTCAACTGGTAAAATGGACCAAGACAAAAAAAATAAACAGAAAAGTAAACTAGAAGATGATAATAAAAGTAAGAATAGTAGTAACTCAAACTCTAGTAGCATTTTTAAAAGGATGTCAAACAGGAGTAACGCTAAGAGGCGAAAACCTGAGGAGGCGAAACATCACAACACAAATGAAACATCAAAAAAGAACAATACGCACGAAACAACAAAAAAGACTACAAGAGATTCTGGTGTTTCGACGGACCCTTTTAAAACTAAAGAAGACAGTAGATCCAAGCCAAAAAGAAGAGTCATTGATAGCGATGCGAGTAATGATGGTAGTTATGCTGGAAAAAAGACGTCTGTAGACAAAGATACAGACTTAAAAATACATTATGACAATAACTCAGTAAACGGATCTGAGGCAGACCTTCATTCAAAGAATGATCACAAAAGCAGACACAATTCTAACACAATTAGCAGTAACAGTGTTGTTGAGCCAAGAAAAGTGGAGTCTCTTATAGATACGGACGAGCTTTTTAACGAGTACAAAACTGAGAAAAAGCACAATGTGCAAAACGTTGTTGGAAAATGTGCGAATCACGACGTGAACGTTTTCAAATCTATTTACCCTACCAAAAGATTGTGGGAAGAACTAAACGATAAAGACGCTTCTAGCTACATCACTTGGGCAGATAACAGACTCAATCACGGCGCCATACAAGTGTCAGATTACTTGGTGAGCCAGGACAAAGTTTCAAAGTCTTATTATGAAAAGTTCCCGAAATCTCCTCGAGTTCCTTTACCAAAGTTGGAAGAGCTCAACTTTTTTAGAAACAAAAACTGCCCGAATATTGAAAATGTGAGGGACTCGCCTGAAAATAATATTTTTGTTACGAGTTTTATGACGCCTGACAAATACAAAAAGTTTCCAGGGAGAAAAGACTGTTTTGATGAACAATGAAAATTTCAATGTGTTTTATTTCAACAAACTACTACAGACTTTGTTCAGCTAAAGTTTTTGACTTTTGGAGCTAAAAATAAAAAAAGATTTTGAAAAAAATATTCCATAAGTTAAAATTAGTTTTTTTAATACTAAGGACTACAACCAAATATTTTTTTTTAAATATCAAAACTTTAATATCTTGATCATATCAGTATGTTTTGTTCAAAACTATAAATATACTTTTTTTTGGTCACTAAAACTTAATGAAAACGGTAGAATTAAATTTTTATTGATAAAACTTAAATCTTAAAAGATGCTTGTGAAAATTTTGATTACTTTTCATTATTACAAACTTTCCAATGCTGTTAATTTTTTCTTAGTAGCAATAGCTTTAATAAAAGGTAAAATAAACAAAGAATTATAAGTTTTTAAAGCTTTAACTAATAGTATTTTGCATTCGTTGAAAATAAAAAGTTTTATGTTTATTTATCAAAAATTGAAAATTAATCAACTTCTATTAAGGTTACAAAAATGGCGTTCTATTTGAAAATAGAAATTTTTTATTAGTTACGAATGAAGTTCAACTAAATTATATAAATAAAAAACTTTATTAAGTCGATTTTTTTTTTCTTTTTTTAATGCAGATTTTCGTATTTTTTATCTGTACTTCTTATTTTAACTTTAAAATAAGTAGATAGATTTTTTTATTTTAAAAAAACAGAAAAATAAGTCAATACAAAACACAAAAATACTACTTAAAACAAAAAACAACGTGAGCAGATCTATTTTAAAATGTTTAGCGATGCTGCAGGATTATAAATTAGAAATTTTATGACTTATTTTTGTATTGTATAACTAATTTTAAAACGTATTTATCGCCTAAAACTAAAAGTTTGTAGTTAACTGCTTACAAAATATATTCAAAAGTTAAAAATAAGCTATCTTATTTGTAAAAGACAAAAAACGTAAACACTTTAATTCATTATTTGTTAGTTATGAAATTGCAACAATATGCCTTGTAATGTTAATTAGTTAATGCAGAACTGTAAAAGGTGTTTCATTAAATTGACAATAATGTCAATAATCAAATATATAGAGCTATATTTCAATTATTTCATTAAATGTATTATTCAGCAATAATTGAAGTAGCTTGAATACAATAACTTCAACTTAAAAATAATAATAGAGTTTTTATACTTATTTATTAATAATAATAGAAGTTTAAAGTTCAGTTAAAGCTTCAATCATATGATTAAGTTAAAATGACGATATTTTGTTTGTTTAAAATAAGTTTATAAAACATAGGATAAAAACAATAGAAGTATGATTATGTGTGTTCTTCAAACTATTTTATAAGAACATCTGTTTTTTTAGGATTGGATTTGGTTCATGTTAAATCTTTAATGCTTATTTGTTACTTTTTAGTAGCTACACTAATGAAAGTGTTTTTTATAAGTTCTACCAATTTATTCATAACTAATTACTTAGTAATTCTTCTTAAGTACAGTATCTAATTATATAATTTACAACTAGTTAGGACAAGTTAGCCAAGCAGTTTGTTTCGGTAAAAAAAGCTTACCGATATTATAAACCATAATATTTAAATAATTTTGCATATAATAATATCCTGCATTTAGTTTAAACTCATCAACTGTATTGTAGAATAGCTAACACATGTTATCGAAAACAATACTTTTCAAACTTTAGCCTAAAATTACTTAACTGCGAGTATATTTGTTATTAATTATAATATATGTACCTATAAGTTTATTAATGTTTTGATAAGTTTGCATAGAAATTTTCGTAAAAAAGTGCTTGAGTATATAACTTTGAGAATTTAAGTTTAGTTCGTGTTCTGTTATAAACTTGTTTGAACTACACTTTTTGTGCTTTGTTATAATTTTTTGTTTTACTTTATATAAAAATTAATATTTATTGGTTTTGATATACTTTTGAATATTAAAAAAAAAAAGCATTTGGACTAAACTTTAGCAGCTATTTTTTGAATTTAAAGTGTTTTAACAAAAAGAATTTAAAACTTTTGACAGAACTGTATATAATATTCGTAATGATTTAGTAAATATTTTTAAATTTTTTGTATCCAAAAATATTATCTCAGACTAAGTAAAACAAACTGTACACATAGTACCTAAACGAGCGAAAGCAAAAATTTTTGTTTTTTATTGAACGACAAAAAAGCGCTCTAAAAGTTTGGTCTAATGACCTGGTGTATGAAAAATTCTTTCGATAACAGGGTCATACTCCACGGATACAGTTTAATCTCTTGTACAAATATTTGAAATATGTTAAGTTAAACTATAAGCTGTTTAACATAGTTTGATATGTTTCTAAATTATGTTATTTTGATTTTAAAATTAACATAAACTTGTTCAGTAGTTAATGTCTAAAGTGTTATCATAAACACAGACAGAAAGAAACTATTTCAAATTAATTGTTTAAATAGTTTAAAATACGCAAATATAAATTGTTATCTTTCTATAGCGTCTAATTTTTACTTTAAAAATCAAAATAAAAATTCTCGACTTAATAATAATAATAATAATAATAATAATAATAATAATAATAATAATAATAATAATAATAATAATAATAATAATAATAATAATAATAATAATAATAATAATAATAATAATAATAATAATAATAATAATAATAATAATAATAATAATAATAATAATAATAATAATAATAATAATAATAATAATAATAATAATAATAATAATAATAAGTAGAATAACTCAATAGAAATATTCTATTATTCAACTGAGGATCTTGTTTGAACTAATTCAAACAAGTGTAACATTGTTTTGACAATAAAATTAAAAAAAAAAAGTTTATTCTTCTATAGAAGCAAACTAGATTGATTTTCTGTCTTCTAAAGTCTAAAAAAATCTTAGAGATTATTTGAAGTCGTACAGAAATAAGTAATACGCATCTTACAGTGTTATAGGCAAGTAACAATGTGTAAAGATGAGTCCTATGCCAAATCTATTTTGGATCATCAAAAGGCAAAACTTAAAAAAGCTGACAACTTAAACTTGAAAAGTGGTCCACCTACATACAACAACAAGCAGGTAAATAAATACCTGGTAGGATTCATTTTAAGTATTAAATGTGCTAGTGTAATAGAAAACTAAACTTTCTTGCTTAAATATTTTATCTCTTAATAACAGCTTTAATTAGAACTGAAAACTTTTAGATTTTACTTAAAATTTTATTAAAATATGTTATAAAAAAAAACCATATGCTTTAAATACAATAAGTATAATACGTTTGAAAAAATTTAGTAACTTATATCATTTGTAATAATTTATTTTTTTCAATTTAATTCTCACAGTAAGTAGTAAAATATTTGTTTATCATTATATTTTATACAATATTAGAATAGAAACTTCCTTTAAACGATAAGTTGTAGATTTATTCAGCAAAAAATTTGAAGTTTTATATTTTTAATTAATTATTTCAAAAATAAGTAGTGTTGAAAATATAGTAGTTTTTGGGATTTACTTGATCAATTGTTTCTGCACAAAGTATAATAAAATAAAATTTTATATTAATACACTATTTCTATCACGATGATTTATTGTTTTTGATACTTTTTGAAAATGGTTATGGTATTTAGCTAAACACCAATAACTAGAGTATTTTTTATACAATTAGTACTCTAGATTTTTATTTATATTTTGCTAGGTCTCATGTAAAAAAAAAGAACAAAGAAATGAAAAGAGAAAAACGATTAAATGGCGTATTCAAATAGGCAAATCTTATGGAAAGTAATTCAGTTTTTTTATATAACAAATTTACTTTGATTTTAGTACTCTTTTGGATTTTTTTATTTATTGTAAGGTTTGTATAAAGGATTAATTTCTTTTTAATTAGAATAATAATAATAAATATAATATAAAATTTTGTTTCGTTGTAACATTTTTTTGTTATTTAGGTACATGAGAGCGTTTTGCAGGGAAACAGGTGATAACCCAAACTCAGTTTATTTCATTTACAAAGGAAAGGTAATTAATGATACAGATACACCCGAGTCAATTGGTTTTAAAGAAGGAGGTGTTATTGAATGTTATGATAAATAAGCTGATTCAGTATGATCGATAAGCAAAAAAGAAATTTATTGTACCTGTATACATTGGCTTGACTAAAATAACTGTATTATTTTTATTAAACTAATATAAATTTAATGAAAAATTTAAGCTGACAAGTACTTTTAATTTTAGTTCCTCATACGATTTATAAGTCTTTTATAATAATTTTTGAATTACGTATACATTAAAAATTTCATTGATTAATTATTATAAAAAAGTAAAGTACTTGTTCATAGGCAGTCTAAAGATTACAATTGTTTTGTTAACCTTTATTTATACATATATCGTGGTTTTTTCAAGATATAATCTTTTTGGACTTACAAACAGGAAATGTTGTAAAAAATAAAATGCGTCTGTATAACATTTATTTATTGTTATGTATTTATTAGTAGTTCTATACTGTTTTCATGTGAAATTTTACGAATTTGCGGAATTTTCATTACTTCAATTACAAGTTTATTGCAAACAATTGTTATATTTGTATCATAGGAATAATACATCTAATAAAGATAAAAATAGTATTTATACATTTAAATCAGTGCCTAAAAACTTTTGAAATTTGTTTACACTGTAAATTTTTAGAATGAGAACTATGATTGCACAGCTTAAAATAACCATGGTGAATTATTTCTTTTTTCATTAACAACTTTTCTGTACTTATTTAAATTAAATATACGCTGACTAGTTTAGTTAATTAGTACTATTTAGTACAATATATGTTTAATAATAAAAAAATGTGTAATTTATTTAATCATTAAGTCTAACAACCTATCTACGTAGATTAATTTAGTATTCAATACTTTATAATGTTAAACAATAAAATACTTTTTTATTACTTTTAATCAATCTTTTATTATGTTTTATAAAATTATTTTAAAACTTGCTTTTAAAAGCAATTCAAATAACTGCTTTTTTTTTTAACTTGCTCACGGACCCGAGTAGGTATGTCTCGCCTTTTGAGCTTAGGAAATCCATAATGCCTAGGTCAAACTAACTCTGCAAGTCTTATTTAACTTAGAACTGTTTGTGGTATTTCTATTTACTAACCAAACGATCTAAAAAAAAGGAAACTAAAAGCTCAACTTTTAAATAACAAAAGTGTAAAGTTTATTAGATAATCTAAATTTTATTACGTCTCATAACATACTTTGCAGTTATCGAGATTACCTCAGCTTCTTAAGCTAGATGTCCCTATGTAAGCAGCTATTTACCCATTGTCACCCTAAAATAAAACAAAATATACATACTTTAAAGTGTATGAACTAGTGTTAAACTATTGATCTAAATTAGGGGTGGGCAACGTGAATAATTGACGGGCCGGATCCAAAAAAAATAGTCCTCAGTGGGCCGGAGCATTTCGAGTAATTGATCTACCGGATTAAGTTGGAACCTTTTTTAGATCCGGATCTTTATTCAAAAATTTTATCCGGATCCGGCTTAATACTAATGTTAGACAAGGTTTCGTATCCGAATAGACCTAATTTCAAAAGACTTGGATTCAGATGGATGCTAATTGATCTGGTGTTTTAAAATTTTGAATCAAATTGTTAATTACCAAGGTTCTCAAG
Source organism: Thalia democratica (assembly GCF_965202585.1). NCBI lineage: Eukaryota > Metazoa > Chordata > Thaliacea > Salpida > Salpidae > Thalia > Thalia democratica. The sequence continues at coordinate 17,929,209 of NC_139173.1, read as the reverse complement.
TACAAAATTTTAAGTTAATTTTTATTAAGTACTCATAATTCTATATTTATTACAACTCTGGACCGAATTAATACTAGTTAGTTTTATAAAAACAATAATTTACTTACTAAAAGTTACTCGAGCCTAATATTTCAAACCTAAACATTAAAATTTTTTAACCAATTCTTTTCGGAATCATATAACTTTGGTAATCCTTGGCTCGAGGCTACATTAATAATATTTTTCAGAAGTTAACTAACATTACAATATCAAACTACTGTCTTTTAATTTAAAAAAACTTGCAAAGATCATTCAAAATTTTGTTAGATTGTAAACTGTTATTACAAACGTGCACAAATAAATTTTATAAACAAATCATACTTAAAGTTAATGAGATATTGTCCTCAATTGGTCATCATTAAACTTAACCATTTAATTAATCAAAAATTCCTAATTAAAATTAACCAAAAATCAATAGCAGAAAAGAGTGCAAACAGTAGTCTCAACTTGGAATATTCTACAAAAATGTAAAGTTGAGCAGTTTTACTTAAAGTAGGTGTCAATGTTATTAAAATCTACTTTTTTTAACACTTATAAGAACAACTCATTACACATCTGGGAAAGACATCAATTTTTTACATATCATTTTATATGAAAATTATTATGATAGGTTAGATCATCAAAGTTAGTTCAGCAAACAATTTTTTTGGATAACTTGAGAAAGAGTTAATTCAACTGACTTAAAACAGAACAAGGTACTATAACAAAAAAGTTTTTTTATTACTACAAAAATTTAAAGCCATTTTTTAAAACGTTTTCAGGTTAAAGTCTTACAGTTTATCTTGTGAAAATGATTTAAAAAAGGTTTTGTACAAATTTTGTAATATTTACATGGGCTTTTAGGATTTCATATAAATTTTGAAAATGCCTAGCGGGCCGGATCATCCACTCGCGGGCCGGATAGATTTTGTCCGCAGGCCGGATAGATTTTGTCCGCAGGCCGGATTCCATTTAAATTTAAAAAACGTTTGGGGGCCAGTCATTTTGACTCCGGGGGCCGGATCCGGCCCGCGGGCCGTACGTTGCCCACCACTAATCTATATAAACAGTAGAGAAATCACTAACGATAGTGGATAAAATCCAAAAATTGAACTTTGCTGATACATTTGTAATATAATTTGTTTGTTAACTTAAATATTTATAAAAAATTCAGTAAATCAATACAAAAAATGTTTAACTTCTCAATCTACATGTCAAAAAATACATAAATGAAGACTTTTTATTATAGTTTATTAAACACACTTTAGTAAATTAAGTTGTTTTTAAACCACAACAATTGTTTGTTTTAATATTTTAGTTCTTTACTGTAGTTTTTAATAACCATTAATATAAGTAGAACAATGTAATATTTTTTATTTTAAGATGATGGCTTTACTTACAGATGTATGCAACTTAAAAAACTTTTAAAAAGTATGGTACAAAATAGTTTGATGGTAAACTGTAGTGCTTTATTGATCTAATTTAGTGTTTGCAAAAATGAACTATAATCTAGAGAACTTGCCTAAACTTATTGAATAACATTTTAAAAAAGTACACAAAGGCTAGTTGATTGAGTAACAGAACTTGACAATTCCTTATTTATAATTAAAAAGAGGTTGAAACACGTTATAAAAACTTTATAAAGTGGTTGAAAAACTAACAAATAAAAAAACTTATTTAGTTTATTTACTAAAAAAACAAACAACCAAAAACCAAATTTCCAGTAGTAAAATTAACTGATATTACATTAGTTTCAAACTATGGAAGTTAAAAAACTAGTGACTTGGGATATGATAAATTAAAAGTTACACAGATATAACATTTAGCTAACAGAAACTGATAGACACACAACAGTTCAGTTTCTTTAAAAGATTAATATTTAAAAAACTGGTAAACATATTATTTTTGAGAAAGGTGTTGTATCTAAAAGTTTATCAGCAGAGTATTTGTTGTTGACTTATAGCGTATAAATTATTTTATAAATAATTTGATTTTACTTATATAAATAACCAAGTACTTAACTTTAACAACAAATTTATATTATAAAATTATAAATTTATCTAAAGTTTTGAGAATATAAAGTATATAGAATGGTAGAATTGGACCACTGTTTATAGATTGACGATTCTAGGGTTCTTTAGTTACAATTGACTGACGAAAATCGATAAAAAAGAAACTTAGTTCTCATTCTACTGCGAGCTTATGGTCTGATTCCAAGTAGTATGGTCAAAAATTGTTTAAAAGTTTTAGCATCGTTTCACAGCAGATTAAAATCTATGCTTCGCACCTAGTGTATTTCATTTATTTATTCTTTAAATATAAAATTATGGCTCGCTAGCAGCCGAAGTCAGCCATACGTGAAATAGTCAGAGAATTTTTTTACAAAAAACAAAGACAACAAACAGTAAACGATAAGGTTAACAGTTGGACAAAAAGAAATAAAACGATTATAATTAAACAAATTAATAAAATAAAAACAAAGTCAAACACATCAGTCAATTCTAAATTATTTTTTTCTCTTTTTCATATACCCTAAAAACTATTTCTATCTTTGACATAGCTTTTCGCTGATGAAATAAATGACTAAATGATTTTAATTATCATTTAGCTTTCCTCACACTTCAGTTTCGACAATTAAAAGATTCAGATCGCCGTTACAAGCCGTTTGATAAAGTAGACATGGTTGATCGACGTTTTGTTTGTAAATTACCAACTTACTACATGGCAAAGTCTTTAGAATGCGCTAGTCTCTTATCCTCCGGGTATGACCAAGCTAGTAAATCCTGCGCTGGTTGAGGGTGCTTGTACCGAGTTTAACTGGTAGGTCACAAGTATCAACGAATTGTACATTATCGTACGCAGTTTATCTACTATAGCTATTTAGTAAACACCTCACTTAACAACATAAAAAAAGATTCTAAAAAGAGTTGGACAAAGAAGCAACTTTGCTAAACCCAAAATTTATTTTATAATAAGTTTGAAAAAAAGTTTGTAAGAGTAAAACAACTTTAACTCAATACATACAATTAGATATTGTAAAATGTGTACCTAAAAAACTGATTCTCCACCAAAATAAAACTTTTAAAAACTCATTTTGTTTCATTAACTTGTTAGCAAAGATTTATATTTATTATAAACCAAATTTAATTATATGCATTATAAAAAAAAGTAATTTAATTAAACTGTTTAAGACTAAAGTAAAAGTTTAGTCTAAATGATTAATATTTATAATTAAATGACTTATTGACACAAGTCCTTTAAAGGGACTTATTGCAAAATCCCTGTTTTATCGCTAAATAGTTTAAAAACGTTGTTAGAAACATTTAATAGTATTTTTACTGTGAAATTGAAATATACTTTTTTCTATGTGCAAAAAGTCGATAAAAACCTAGCAAGCACGAAAGTTTTAGACTAAAAATATGTCTATTAGTTAAGTTGAATTATTTACGTAAGTTAAGTTTTACAAATTAAAATATTTAAAAAATACTTTTTTAAATGTAGCAATATTAAAAGTTTATGTACTGTCATACATATACAAAAACTTTTTTGGTGTCTTAAAGTTTTTATTTTTTGTATAAATAGTTCCGAAAAGTAAATTCATTATTAAAAACTATAACTTTTTTACAATTATTTACAAATTAAAATTAAAAGTTACCTTGATCTTTTTTTGCCTTTTTATTATACTTAGTTCCAAAACATTTCTTTAACTTTTACCAAAAAAAGGTAAAAACAGTGTATTAGAACAAGATTTGACAAACTTTTAAGATTGTGGGCGGTACTTGGTAGAAAAAACCTTTTCCCGTACTAATTTGTTAAAAAATTGTCTCTCACATAGTTTTCAAAACTATGCTACAAAAATAAAACTTTTTAAAAGCATAAATGTAATGAAAGTATAATCAAATTAGAACCATTGCTCACTCACAATCAAGTCAAATAAGTACTTCATAATTTATATTCACAGAAAATTATTTGCATAGTGTTAACCGAAAGATACATCGCAGGTCGTAGTTTTCCGATCCCTACTTTAGTTAGAAGCTAGGTTAACAACCTACAAAAGTTTAACAAGTAAGAAATTACATTGTTTCCATTTGAAGAAATAAAATTAACTTTGTGCTAAATTAGAAACACCAAAAGTTGTTGGCAGGCAAAATTTTTACATTGCCTATGTTTTTAGAAGTTCTTCATTTACCACTAAAGTTTTTCTTTACTACGAAGTCCTATTTTATAAAGAAAAAAAAAGCTAAAAGTTAAATAGATATACCTTGAGTAGCAGATAGTATGTAATATAAATTAGATGTTTTTATTGATTTAACTGCAATTACAATTTGTCTTACCTGTATCGAGTTGATGTTCACAACTAAAGATTTTTAAACCTCTACTAATTATAACTAAGTTACAATTGAACTATACAAAGTTCTTAAAAAGCAACACAAAACTTAAATCAAACTTATTTAAAACTGTATTCTTAGTTTTTCTTTTCATTAGCATACAACGTTTATTAAACGATCAAAAGTCCTAAAAAAGTTTCGACTAAGGACCTTGTACACGATTTTGTTTTACGAGTAATACACCACTGATTATTTTTTTTTGTCTAGGACTAGAACGTGTTAGACAGGTTGACATAAAATAGCAGTTTTCATTTAAAGTTAACTAAAGTCTCATATAATAATTTTAATCTTAAACATTCCAACAAGTTTTAATGTTAATAAGTCTATAAAAGTTGTCTTTTGTATACACTTTATAATGTAAGAGTAGAAAGATGAACTACTAGACAAAATACGTCGTGTATTTTTAGCAAAATTGTTTCAACGCATCTTAATTGTAACTCGAAAAACGGTCATATGTCAAATTGTTTTCTTAATTGACCATAATGTTTCTTAAAGTTTACTGTCTTAGTTGTCAAGCCCAAAAGTTTCGTGATTATACATATGACAACCAATACCGAGAAATATGTTTAGTAAATTTTGTACAGCTTTAAGACGAATGAGAGATTCAGTATCAGTGACCGTTAGAGGTTCTAGCAGGGTTGTACTACATACACACCTCAAGGCATGATTACATTAGCTTTTCTCTGAATGACTGATCAACAGAGGTCATATTGTCTACTTAAATTTAGTTCCACAATATTTATCTGTAGAGGTACCTGAAGCTCAGAGATTATGCAAACAACTGCTAAAGTACTCCTATCTTAAAAATAAAAATCAAAGAGTTCGAAAGCTTTATTTAGTATACTCAACAGTGTTTTGTACTCGTTTATATTTTTGAGCACTACTAAAGTCTTAAAACTTTGTAATACATATCTAAAGAATTTGAGTTGTCTGCTTCAAGGAATACAACTAATGTAGCTATAATGCTGTTTAAAAGCTTTTACAACTTTGAAGATAAATAAATTTTAGTAAATGACTGTTTATTTGCAATACACACTGTTCATAAAGTTACTTTAAATCATGAAACTATTTAACAAAATTTAAATAACTTTAATTGTTAAAACCTATACTTTTGAAAATAAATAACTAGTCGAGGTTGTATATACAAAAGGGGTTATAGTGTTACGGAACGTCATTTAATATTAGTTGTTTTTATAAAAATTCTTAAGACTTTTTCAACAAACATTCTATTTTCAATATTTATATTCTCTACTTTCGGTTATTTTTCTTTACTGCTTGTTATAAAAGCACCGGTATATCTTAAAACTTTAAAGTTATCTTAAAATTATTTTACAGTTTTTATATTTTTGTTTTTTTATTTTAATACAGTTTTCTTAATTAAATGTATTTTGAAACAAACTAAGTTAATTAGCTTCATAGACAACTTTTTTTGATTATTTAGTATTTTTTCAAACGTTATTGTTAAAAACAGATAACACACGAACCAATCAAAATAGTTTCAAATCGAAATTAGTTTGTATTTTATTGAGAAAATTTGCGCAAACAAATAAAAATAATAAACTAGTTTTATTCTTTTACAGCTCTTAGTACAAACAAACCGTACTAACCGAAATAAAAAAAATTCAACTATGGTTTTTCTTAACCTCTCTTGAGTTCTTGTTTGCGAAAGGTGAAGAAAGCTGCAACAAACGAAAAAAACAACAGCGAGTTATTATGGACAGGAAGCAGCAGTGAATGAGCGCGTTTTCCGGTGTTTTGTTAGCTGAGCGCGCGACCCGCCTGCTGATAATTGCGAGCGATTAACGTTGTGTTATTACAACATTCATGTTCGATTCAATTAAAGCGGATTATCTGTTGCTTCCTGCTTGTCGCTGTATGAGCCTCGACTGTATTATCTCCACGGTTGTTTTCATTATGCAAGCGAGAGTGAGTTTATTTTCATTTAATGTATTTCGTAATAAAAATGCAGTCGAGATAAGGTGATGCTGTTGACGTTTTTGGCTTCTGTTTTTATAATGAATTTTGCTAAAATAAATGTAAACTAGCAAATGTGCTTTAAAATAGTTGAAAACGTTATACTCAAACAGATTTAAAGCAAGTTTCTAACTTTAACACAAAAGCTCAGTTTCTTATTGTTTTTACTACAAATATTATCTAAGCCTCAGGCAAATTAGACATTTAAAATAAGTAAAGAAAAAGCTTTTAAAAACAAACAACCGTTATAAACTCCTTTTTGTATTTTAAAGGTTTATTTATTGTTTACAAGAAAATATAAAAAATACATAATATGCAAAGGAAAAAAGCTAAGGTATTAAAATATAAGTACTTGTAATATAACACTAATTATATTCTGCATTGTAATAGTATTAAAAATATTTTAGTGTATAGCTGTACTTGTATTAAATTAGAGTTTTTTATTTGTTACATTGTAACTAAACTGTCTAAATAATCTTTGATGAAAAGTTGAAAATAACTTTTTTTATTAACAACAGTTGATATTTTTTTCAAAATTCCTAATATTTTAGCTATTAAATATAGTAATATAAACTCAGCTGTTTAATATTTTATTTTAGCTTGAAGAGGTCGCAATTTTTTGCCACCGAAACCGGTCGTAAATAAAGTATTTAATTTGCACAACTCTATCTAAATTCCTATAAAATTTTACTACACTTAAGTGTAAATACGTATAAAGGCTTAGTAGTTAAGCTCTTTTTAAGTCTTTGACATGCTTGTGGTTTATAATTTAAAATACGTTGATCATATATAAAAAATTGTAAATAAACTTTATTAAGATAGCATTTGTGGAAACACATAAGAGTTCAAGTTAAAGACCTAGTGATCGGGGATCTGTGACCTGGACGGCAAACATATGCGACCTGAGATGTACTTTTTAGCTAAAATTATCCTTTTTAAAATGAAAAAATAATGTCTCTTTGGTAAAAACTTACATTTAAGCTCTTTATCTAAAATTAGCTTTTTATAGTTATTTATTATTGCACATTTTATACAAAATACAGTATTTTTTATAGGTTAGAACAGTTATTTTAAAAAGCTGCCTTAGGCGGGAGACTATTCTTATCTACATTGCGACCCGCGAGCCACTTTTTTATGAAAATTTTTTCATTACTTATAAAAGGCTACCAGCCCTGTTTTACTCAACAAATAAACAAAGTAAAATCAAGTAAAAATAATTCTAAATAGTTGATTCATTATTTTGTAACAAGTTTTGAAGAATTGGTTAAATATGAAGTTATTTTTTTCTAATTAAAAAAGTATAAGTTATTTTTAAGAAAAAAAGACAACATTTATTTTATTTTAGTAGAAATTCTTAGTCCAATTTTCTTAGAAAAATGCTTATAAAAATAAACTTTATTTTTAAACGTATGCAATACGTTTTAATTATTTTTTATAAAGACTTAATTTCAGCTAAAATACGCAATTACTAAAAATGCCTTAAAAAACTAGGTTTCTAAAAATTTTTCAGTTCTGATTAAAATTTTGATTATTGAAGTTGCTTCTCAACAAACATTTTTTTATCTAATAATTTTCAAAACTTGTTATTTTTGACTATAACAAGTAATAAAAACTTTGTCATTAATAACTTTTTAGTTAAAACAACGAACTATAAATCAAAAGTAAACTAATATACAACATAATACAGTAGATAATAACATAATAATCCCTGAAAAAGATTAATAAAATCTACGATAATTAATAAAAAAAACATTTTTATGTATTTTAAATATTGACATTTAATTTACAACAGTAAAAATGTGTCTTTAATTTAAAGTAAACTTTTCAAGAAAAATATTGAAATAAAAGTTTGTTAAATTTGATAATTTTACATTATATAACAATCTCAAATTTTTCGGTCAACTGATAATAAAAATACTTACTTTTTGGTTAAATAAAAATAATGCGTTGTTTTTTGAGTATTTCATAGTACTCTTTTAAAAACAAATTTACTCAATTTCTAAAAAAATTTTTTTTTTTTAATTTTTATATTATTAAAACATCCAACTATTTATTAAGTCTTAAAGGATAATAAGTAAATTTAAAAATAATCTAACTCGTTGGTTTATTTTTAACTTCTAAAGGTTAGTTAAACTGCATTATTTTCAAAAATAAGTCTTTACTTAATGTTTATTTATTATCATCTAATTTTGTTACTAATGTAAAAATCATAAATCATACAAAAAAGTAGGCGTTATAAAAATAAAATGTTATCACAAATTGATTTAGTTTTAAATTAATTCTTATTTCTGCAAACATTTTGCAGAATATTTGTGCAAATAAAAAGATTGCAAACCAAATTCTTTAATCTTAAAGAATTGATGTCAATAACATTTTGGGTAACCTCTAATTATTAGGTTTTCCAGATAAAATTTGCGTCCCATCAATAGATAGAAAAAATTTTTAAGTTCATAAATAGGTAACTTATAACGCTTAATTAAACAAACGCATAAATCCGATACAAAGACGGAAGGAAATCTTATGAGCAAGTAAAAAGATTACATTACGTATTTGGCCTATTTCCTGTTAGTTTAACATAGAAATTACAAATCTTTAAATTACCTTGAGTTGAAAAACGTAACTACAATGAAAAAGAGACAAAAACTTAGATAACTAAAAAACTAGTCCAGGGGTCGACAAAATTCAGTCAGAAGAGCAAAAATTTTCGGCCAGCGATGCACTTTTCGTGCTTGATCACTGTAAATTTTATCACATTTTATGGTTTAAAATGGTATTTTTTATTGATTACGATAATTATTTTAAATAACTGCAGTTGCAGACATTTTTTCTGTAAAGTCCGGACTGCGAAAGCAACTTTTTCTAAAAACATTTGCCCTTTACAAAAGTGTCTTTCCAACACATAAATTAATTATGTAACTATAAGAAAACTATAACAGTTCTGTTGAGAACTTAAGCATGCCTATTTTAAGACACTTAAAACATAGTTTATTATAAGTATGTCAATACTTTCAGTTTACTAATGAGTCTCAAAACAAATATGTACTAAATAAATACGTTGCAAAACTGCTATCTCAAAGGATTTTGAACTATCGAGGGTAAGGGTGGGCAATGTGTGGTCTACGGGCTGAATATGGCCTACCAACAGAAATCTCTGGTTCGCAAAGAATTTTTATCTTGAAAAAAACTTCAGCAAATAAATAAAATTGGAATTTTTTATAAATAAAATTTTTTTAGTGTTTTTTTTTTATTTTCAATATACAGTAGTTATTTCAATTATACGATTGTTCCGTTATAATATGTTTTAAAAGAGTTAATTGTTTTTTTTTTTGAATAAGTAAGCGTCCACAGAAATTTTATTTTTTCTTTATATCCAGCCCACAAAAGACTTTCTTTTGTAAATCTTGTCCGTCGAATAAAAATGTTTCTCCCCTACATTAGGAAATTCTTTTAAAGTTTTAAAAGCTTGATACTTTTATTTTAGCTCTTGTATTTTCACAACTTTATGATAAAGTTTAAAATCATACATTTTTAAACTACAGAAAAAAATACAATTTAGAGTTAATAAGTTTATCTAATAAACTAATTTAAATAATTTTGAAATTCTTCACAACTTTTTCAAAAAAATGTACGCTTTTCAAAAACTTTTATAAACTAATAATTAACATTTTTGTACACTTTTTTATAAATATTTTACATATGCAAGCTTTATAATTGGTACAATAATGTTATATATTGTTTATTAATCGAAAAAATAAAAACACTCAAAATATTTGGATCTAGGACCTGTTTCACGAAGAAACCTTTTGGTTATCGAGACGCACACCACTTAAAAACCTTTTAGCGTCTTGTTCAGGACTTTTAAATTAGCTATCGCTCTTAGTTAATGCTGATACTTTATACTCAACTAAAGTTAAAATACTTAAGTTATAGCTCTAAAATTTATAAAAATTTAAACTGTCTCAAAATGTCCAAAAACATTTGTAAAAGTTATTTTCCAAAAATTTTTTAATACAGTTATATATATATAAATTATTTATTCCTGTTCTATATATAGAATCCGTTTGTACGTGATTCTATTTGCTAATATACCAGTAATTTTTTTTTGTTCTATAATAAAAAAATAAATAAACAGATAAAAAAATAAAATTTACTTAAATGAAACAGTAACCTCTCGCTTATTTACGCACATTGTGTCTACAGAAAAAATGCGTATAGATACGAGAGATCGTAAAGATACAAGAGGTACCAAATATACTTACTATAATGGCTGTTTTTTGATATTGCTTCTAGTTAAAAGTTATTTATAAATATAGAAACAAATGATAAAACTATGCATATATTAAAATAAAAAGATTAAATTTTATATAAAACAATAATACTTGTAATATAGTTTTACTAATTTTAATAATAAGTAGATTTATCTTTCTCTTTATTTATATGTGACTTATTTGATACTTATCATTTATATTCTATTCTACTTAGCATATTTAATTTATAATTAAGTATTTGTTTAAAATTAAGAAATGGTGTGGTGTCTATATTCAAATTTGTTTCTATTACGAAAATATGCATTTGGTGCTGTAATTGATTTCTTCTTTTGAACAAAAATATATAAAATATAAGAAAATGTTTAATAAAAAATAAAAATTGTTTATGTTAACCTTATTGTTAACAAACTTTCTAATATAATGAGGTATAACTAAATGTTTATCAATTAGTCAAAGAACATAAGTATACAAAGTTTAAAGATATAGAGAGGTGGTTTAGCATTTAAAAACATTTGTGAAATTAAAAATATACAACAAACCTAATTTGTGCAATTTAAAAGATTAAAACTTTATTTTTTGAACTTTTTAGAATTCTTAACTGCGTAACAAAACGAGAGTTCGTAATGTCATAAGTGCGTAAAGATGCGAGAGGTTACTGTAATAAAATTAATTAATTTTATGCTAGTAATTTATAAAATTAATTGTACTAAAGTTTTACCGACTTTCAAAATTGTCATATGGCACAAGTGACAAAATAGCATACATTTTAAAAAATAAAACGTTAGTTTGCAATAAATATTTCTAAATGTTATCAAAAAAACTTGATTATAAATTGTTTTGTCATACTAAAAGTATATTAGTAAAAATATTCAAAATTAAATTACAATGTTTTTATTCTATATCTAAATAATGTTTAATACTGTTTTAGCTACTTACTTTTGAATAACAGCTATAGCTAAATCATGTTTAGCTACTATTTTTTAACCTGTGTTAAACTCTTACAATCAAATTTTAAACTAACTGCTTAAAATATGTTTTTTAAAAGGATGTAATTTATTGTTGTAATCTCGGATCGGAACACTTCGTTCTGCAGAAGTTATACACAAGAACAATTAAACAAACCATTAAGTTTGAGAAAAATGTATAAATTCTCTACAATGAAAGCTTAAAGACTTTTAGTTGTAAATTAAACCTACAAAAAAAGATGTTTTTATTTTTTATAGTACAATTGGTGTATCTAACTAATAATCTAGTTATTTTGTTTTTTAAACCAATAGATAGTTTTATTAATAACTAGATTTTCAACTGAATATGCTCTTTTAAATAATGAAAAACTAAGCTCACAAAAATTAAGTTAAATTTTTACCCATAAATTTTAACTTTAAAATACTGCTATTAAAACTAAATGAAGCTACTTTGTCTTTTAGACTTATGTATTACTGCTATTATTTGTACTATAAGATCGAATGTAGGTTTAATGTTAGATAAACTTTTAAAAGAACTGAATTGTTTGTAGCTTTAAAATGAAAACAAGGAATTTTAAATTTATTGGCATGTAGAACTAATAAAAGGAACTTACTCTAGTCATTATAAAATAGATAGTTAAACTTAAGTTTTTTTTTGAGATTTTATTTTTAATCGTTGCTTTTAAATGCTTAATCTCACTAGCTTTTTTTCTAAAGTTTTTAATGTTGATTTTTAAAACTAGTTTTTCAATTAAATCCATATAGTACTCAATGTAAAATGTACAAGTTGAAGTTTTAGAAGTCAAAAACCTTTACTAAGCAAGTTTAAAAGAACCTTTAAAAAAAAATTGTTTTACTTTATGTTCTGTATTAAAATAGGAAGTGAGCGATTATGCTGTTGCTAAGTAGAAACAGTACAACGGCTTGTAGAAACAATCATATCTAAGTGGCTGCGGCTAATCCAGTTTTTCCTCAATGTAAAATTTGCACTTTCAAGGGTGCTTACCGACAGCTAATTCACCCATTGTAATCAAAACTCTGCACGGAAGCAGTCCTTATAATTTTTCAAGCGCCAGTTGAGAGCGCGCACTCTTGTGAGTGTGAACTGCAATTAACTTTGGCAACCTCGCTCTGCTGCTGCTAAGTGCACGGTAATGACGAGTTTAATCCAAAGTTTTTGGCTGTAATTTTTTTTTACCAAGTTAAGATGCTTGATGCTGATGTTTGTTTTGTGAAAGTTAAAAAAGTTATATAAATGTTTTAACTAGTTGCACTTTATATGTGTCAAATGCAGTGAAATATATAACAATGTTAGAAAATTGTTTATTATGTAGTTGTTATTTTGAATTCGTTCTATAAAAGTCAATTTTATAACATGTATTTAAGTATTTATTCAAGCATTAACGTAATATTTTTTTTACTTGAATACTTTAAAAATATAATCTGATACATATATTGGTACAAAACATTAATAACTAGTCTAATAATATAACCATAGGCTACTGGTTATCATTTTACTAAAAGTTTTGTGAAAAAACTCTTTTTTCATATGTCTTACTATTATGAGCTCTATTATATATAAACACTTTATAAAAACTTGTGTTTGTCAAAAACAATTTACTTTGCTAATTCAAACGAGTTAAATATTGTTTTGACAATAAAAATCAAAAATTTGAGTTAAAAGCTATTTACGGTTAAAATATATCAAAAACAATAGTTTGTTTATAACTTTTCTTTAGATTTGGCTATAAGTTCTGTCTATAAAAGTTATATAAACTTAATTATGTTTTTTTACTTAGAACTACTGTTAATAATTTATTTCACAAAGGAATCATCGGAAGCAATTACAACGTAATTTTTCTGGAAATTACAATTAAAAAATATGTAGACATTCTTCTTCATAAAAAAATAAAAGTCACTTTTGATTATCTTTATAAAAAGTTTATGCAAGATTTACACAGTGTAAATTAAATTATAAAAGCTTTTAAACAGTTCCAAAGATTATTTTAATAAGTATTGTATTTGTAATAAGTATTTTAAAGTTAATTTTATTTGTTATCTTGTGGAAATGTTGTATTATACTTTACAAATTGTGGGTTTTTTTTCTAGTCGGTGGGTATCAGAAAAAGTTTTTGTGTGCGGCGTAATTTAAAAAAGTCTTATAACAAAATATAAAAATTTACTTCTTAAAATCGAAATTGTTATAAAATAATCATTTAATAAGATTTTTGTGCACTTAAATTCATGTTGGAAGCACATATAAAATACTTTTCAAAAATTGCACAATTTTATTTGTTTTATAAAAGTTATTTTAGGCTAAAGACCAGTCACTTATGTTTGGCCGGCCTTTTCTTTACTTTACACCATCGATCATAATTTAAAAAGTGGTGGCTTTTCAATATATATTTTTTGTATTAATAGCTTTAACCAATGAGGACTTATAAGCTGCTGTTTCTTTCCTAATTTGAGTTTAATTTTATAGTAAGTTACTTGATAAATTCTACTTTCAAGATTAAAAATTGTAAATTCTTTAACTAAGAAGACTCCGACATCCCATTGAAATGCATAAAACATCATACTGAATATTTTCACCATTGATGGTTGAGCTAAATTGTTCTGATGAAACGCAAGAAAAGTTTGATCGATCCCATCAGTTACTTTCGAGTATGAAGTTTTAACAGTTTGTTAATGTGCAAAAAGTGCCAAGATTTCATATTTTACAGAAAACATATATATATATCCTTAAATAAATAACTCCTTTGTAAACTTTTAAAGCATTATTACATAAAATACTTTAAAAGAGGTTTTTTCAATATGGGCGATAGCGATTTTATTATACGTAAGGTATAATCAGAGGTAAGGTCTAAAAACTTAAATGAGTAATAAATTAGTAAAGGGGTAATATCTAGTAAAAGAAGGCGATTGTTGCACAATTATGAAAATTATTTTAGGAAACTCTGCTTTAAAAGGAATTAGTGTTTAATCAAATTTGTTACCACTTTTCTTAATATATACAGAATTTAGCATTACATCAACGTAAAACTAAACCTGAAGTTTGCTAAGTCTATGTCTTAATAAACTATTGCATAAAATTTAACACTTAACTCTTTAAATACAAAGTTAAATACTTATATAATCTCAGTCATCAAAAAACTTTCTAAGGTGTAAAATATCTATATTGAAACTAGCTTTAAACTGTATAATTTGAGTGTTCGCATAATTTACTTCAAAAAAAGATATCTACTTAAAGCTGCAGCAGAAACGTATGATTAAAAAAAAAAATTAACTCTAACAAAATCATCTAAAAACTTGAGAAGAGAATTAAAGTGCCACAAAAATTTAAAGAAGAAAAGCAATTAAAAGAATTGCAAAAATATCAAGAAAGTTTATCAAAATTATAAAAGTAATTACAATACAGGGCAATAATAAAGACACAAAAAAAAAAACAAGTGACCTTCATTGTAGAACATGCTCTAAAATACTAACATTATTATTCGAACTGAAAAGTTAAAGTAAAGAAGTATCTTAAGTTCAATGACGAAAAAAATATTTAATCTCAAAAATCTACTTAAAGATAATCTATTTTAACAAGAGACTTTTTAAAAAGAAAACAACTAATTGCGGTTAAAATTAGTTCTCTATATATACTGTTGCATTAGACATTAGAGCATACTAATAAAGTTTTCTTATATTATATTTGTAGTTTTAAAGTACTAGAATGTTAATTTAATGTTAAGGTTATTGAAAAGAAATACTAACGTGTAAAAGATTTTTAAATACCAAAAAAAAACGCTGTTGTTGATTTTATTTTCAAACTAAATATAAAATACTTATTAAATTAGTTTTGTTCTTAGATTCATCGTTAATGGACTACTTTTATAGAACTTGAAAAAAACTAAAAAGAATGAAAACTGTCAAAAAGAACTTTTTAAAACAATTCACAATTAAAGTTTCTTTTATATTTCTTATTAACAAATTTATTGACTCAGGTTTGCATTTTGTGTAGATCGTAAGTAGTTAAAATTGTTTCAAAACTATTACATTACAGTTTATTAGACGACAAAAAACAAAGATGCACAACATTTTTGGTCCTAAGACCTGGTGCACGAAGAACTTTTCAATAATCAAGTCGCACACCACAGATACCTTTTAATGTTTTTTCAACTAATGCGAGTTGTTTAACAAGATGATAAATTGTACAACAGTTTTAGCTTTTTAGTTTTTTTAGTGAAGTATCACTTTTTTAACTAAAACAAGTACATAAAAAAAAGTGTTGATATTTTTATTATTATTATTAAAAACCAACAACCCGACTATGTTTTTTTTATACTATTCTATACAAAAAATCAGCTTAAAATACCTAATGATAAATTATTAAAAAAAATAATAATATTTAAAAGTTTGAAACATTTATCTCTAGACATAATATAAACGTATTTGTTTTAATTGTTTTTATTTGCAACTACAGTAATAAAATAAAGGTGAACAAAAACTTTAGTTTTACTTTTATCAAATTAAAAATAGCCAGACAATCAAAACTTATTGAAAAATATCAAGTCAATTTTTAAAGTTTGAAGGTTTAAACAACAGTCTTAGCAAAAAAAAAAGTTTTTAGAAAGTTGATGTTACTTTGAAATATCATGTTATAAACGCTATATACATCAAGTTCAAGTTTGATGAATACGTTTTATTTCAAAACTTTAATATTTTAAAACTTGACGTGTAGTCTGAAAAACTTTAATTTTTAGAATTTAAGAAATTTTTTTTGGTCGTTCAACTTTAAAACATTAAATAAAATTTTACTCGTCGATTGCGTTATTAACTTGTATCATGAACCATTACTAATCTGTTAAAAAAAGCCTTATTTCAATTTCTTAAACTTGATTCGGCTCAGCTAGCTAACTGACTTTCGCAAGGTATTTGTTTTCCAATCAATTTTTCCTCAACGCGCTGGAATTCGAGCCATTTGCGAAGAATGGAGCTCCATGAAGGTATCAACCGAAACCAGTAACCAGAGCACACAGCAAATTCTAGCGTTGTCGCTGCCGAGATGACAGGGAGGCTCAGCAGACAGCGATCGACTTCAACTGGCGCCCCGGGCACTCTTTATAGGCAAGATCGCGTGCAAGGGACTTTAACTTTTGCTAAACCGCTGAAAACCAGTATCAACGCACTTCGCCGGTGTGAAGTTGGAACTTTCAAACGGTTTTTGTGAAGCTTTGTCCCGAAGTGTGTGTTTGGTTTGTGAAGTTCGTTACACACATTCGCTATTTTTCTTGTTTGATTGTACTGTTATAGGCGTTAAAATTAACTGACAATATAACGTCTAAGCTCTTCTTCACAATGTTATAAATACGATGTATTTTAGACTTTATGATAGCTAATTCAAATTTGGTAAAAAAAAAACAGTATTATGATCGTTTTTAAATAGTGTAATAAACCTTATAAAATTAAAACTAATACTAAACAGACAAAGAGCTATCGATAAATATTGAATAAAAAAGAATAATAATAATTCATTAAAAAAATTTTATGTTTATGATAAGAACAATTGTAAAAAAAATTCTTTGTTTATGCAATTGCTTATAAAACATAAATTAATTAAAAACAACCTTACAATTATAGCAACAAAAATGTCATAAAAATAAAAAAAAGTAAAGTGTGTGTCTCGCCCAATATTTCACTGTATCATTGTTGGGCTGGGTCGCTTCCGCTCCTTTCCTCCCCTCTACTTTCCCCCTCTCACATGTGCCCGCCGCTCATCTCACTTTCTTATCGTCACTCTGCACCGGATGTTGCGACATAGACCGACCGGATATTAGCTGAAATGTAAAATAGCTAAACAGTGATTGCCACACTTTGCTTTTACAGCTTCGCTGTTTTGCCTTGTTAAAAAAAATGTATAACTGGTTAATAGTTATTGTAAAAAGTGACACTACGTAGGACTATTTTAAATGCTGTTTTTTGATAGCCTTTTTTTTCTTTTAAAGCTGCTTTTTAGTTTTAAATTCGTTAAAATTAAATTATACTTAACTTTTTGTTAAATCTTCCGTTCGGTTTATAAAGCTTTAAAACTTTATCAGAAAAATAAAATCGTTTAAAAAAAAAAAAGGTTAAATATATTATTATATACATAAACTTAAATCTTTTATAGATCTTGTATAAAGATATGCATTCGTACTCAAACAAACTTCTTTATTTTATTAAAAGTTTTTAAAGTACAATATTCCAATGAAATTTTAACTAAAATAATTTAATCATATAAGTTATTTATTAAGATGAATTTATATAAAAAATTGCAACTTACTAAATAAAAATTAAAAACTGTCAAAAATCACCATAATACTTAATGTTTAAAGATTTGTTGTTTATCAAGCGTGGCTCAAGGGTTTAAGGTTGATTAACAAAACACACAAACTAAATAGAAAGAAACTTAAAAATAAACAAAATATTTTTGATTACAATAAAATAAGATAAGTGTATTGATTGTTAAACTGTAGTTGTTGTTTTTTTTTTTTGTTTTTTGGTAAAGCTAAGATAAACAGATAAAACTTGATATTTCATTTAATTAAAAAATGTTTCAATCTTTGAGCTATAAAAAATCAATTTCAAGAATCTAATTAAGATAAGTTAAAATGATTACTAAAAATACCAACTGCGGAAAAACAACTTTCATAAAGACCATTAGTGTTTAGTTTTGAACAATAATGTGTTAGCTTTTTTAAGTAAATTTATAAAAATAAAATTTTTATTAAAATATATTTCTTAACTTAGTAACTTTAATAACTCTATAACTTATCTTTTTTTTTAAGAATTATGGTAGACAATTATAAATGGTAATTAATTTAACAAAAAATTAGTAAATTTTTAATTAGATAATAAAAGTTGAAAAAAAATGCTGAATAACTTTTAGAAGTAGATCAGGAAAACTAAACAATTTAAAGGCAATTTTTGGTTTTTAGGTTTTTTCTTATATCGTTATAACTTATATTTACTATTAAACTTGTATTTAAGTTTAGATTCACCAGTTTAAGCACAGTTAAGTAGATTTAAACTATACTGTATTATTAGTTTTAACTTATAAAGATTAATTATTTGTGTTTTTAACAGTTCAAAATAGTTATGTTAACAATATTGTAAGTATCGAATCTAGAATCTAAAAAATTAGTGCTGATACTTTATAAACACATATATTGTTAAAATTTTCTTTTTATCAAAAAAATTACAACGCTATTTATTACTTTTTTATATGTTTGACAAGTATTTACTTATTTGATTTATTTTACGTGTGTATACTAATTAAGTAAAACAAAAACCTAATTAATTAAGTAAACTATTGTCAAATAAACTACAACTTTTTTTATCAAATTAAACAAAAAACATATGAGAAAATTTAGGTCTTTAAAACTTGGTTCATTAAATACAAAAATTCAGAGTTTGGAAAGTTTAAGCTAATAATCTATTCAGTACAAAAATAAAACTCTGAAAAGGTTGCAACAAAAATATCAACTATAATATACCTTTAATAAAATTGATACAACTAACACGATTTTTTAACTGGAAGGTGAAGGTTATACTTCGAAACGAAACCATTTAAAACTAATGAAAACTATAAAAACTTCTGTTTCCAGTTAACCAGCTTTAAACAAAACGTTATAATTACTACAGAAAAAAAAGATTAAAAGTATGTTAAAATCTGGTGTAATGTCTGAAATAGTTTAAGTTTCAATGTTTTTGAATTACTTCATTCTGTATTATTATTATTTATGTTTTCATAAGCATTAAGTCTAAATAGCAAAACTTTTTTAACAACTGGTAGTAATTATTTTCTTAAAGTTTATTAATGAGTCATAAAGTCATAACTTTAGCTTTACAAAAACAGATAAAAGACTTTGATTAAATATCTCACTATGTGCATCTCAAAAGTAAAGCATACTTCATTGTTTGTTTACTGGTTAAATATTAAACATCCGGTCATATAGAGTTGATAGGTATTGTTTTGACGTAATAGTATACACTATTGAATTTTTTAATGCCTTAATGACTGAAAAGGTGAGATATTTTTCATAGTTGTTTGCTTACAGCTAGTTTTTAAATTCAATATCACTCTAAAACTTCAATTATGAAAGTAAATAAAAGACTAAGTAGTTATAAAAACATATAAATTTATAGTTTATACATTTGATATACTTTTAAATTGCAGAAAACAGTTTGTTAAAAAGATACTTAGAGGAAGTTTCTTTATTAATAAAACACAAAACTATAATACTACTTATAAATTTAGTAGTCTGAAATTTTATTGTATTGTTTAAGTAGTCGTTTTAGATAGTGTTATTTGTTTATATAAAATATACAATTTTTAAGCTTAAAATATTAAATCATAAAAACTACTGGAGTAAACTAAATACTGCTTTCACTAAAAAAATATAAAACCTAAATGACTTTACTTAGTTTTGATCATAACCATGTAAGCATATAACTTATTTAAGCTTGAGGTTTTTTTTTTAATTGTATAAAAAAATAAAAAAGTTATACATATAGGTTTTTAACACCTGTTAAAACTCTTATCAATAATTTCCACTTAAAAAGTTCTAGCTCAAGTCTTAAACACAGTTTTTTTGAGGTATAAAATCCCTAAATCAAATAAACAAGTGTTTATTCATATATTTAAACTTATGATGCTTTGTCCAGATAAATGTTTTCTATTTATAGTACAACTATACTTATAAAAATCAGCATATGAATATACTTTCATGATTTTATAAGCTGATAACTAAATTATTTTTAAAAACCCTGTGACAAAATATGTTTATATTAGCATCTGTCAATATATTATACGTTTTTATCTTTTTACTGTTTTTTTTTTAAAGCTTTGACAGTTGTTTTTTATTTGAATATTCATTTTACTTTATTTATTAACTGTTTCTTACAAAATACTTCGTTAGAATTAAATAAGTACGATTTTTTTGCTTTAAATTTTCTATAATAATTTTTCTTTATGTTGTAATTTTATTATAAAACTAAAACTTCAAAAAATATCATAAAACTATAACTTTTATATAAATCAAGTTTTCTGTATTTAATTTCTAACTTTATAAAAAAAATAGGTATAAGTTTATAATAAGCGAGTAAAAACAGAAGCGTTTAAAACCTTTTACAAAGTAAAAAGACGAAAACAAAAGTTTTATTTTCAATCATGCTGCTTTTTATAAAAAGAAGAGCGAATTAAAATGAGCAAAATAAAGATTAGAACGGAAAAGGAAACAACAGCTTGAAGGAAGGAAGTTAAACCGCACAATTGGCTAAAAAATAATTTAGATAAGTTCGAAAGAAATTCAAAAGACCGAGAAATTTCCTGTGTGTCATTCATAAAAACTGAACTGTACAACAAGCGTGGTAAATACACACACACACACACTTTTTTCAGTAATTGCGCAAACATGCAAAATAGAAATGCGAATAAAGAGCACAAGAGTAAAATTTTAATTAAAAACCCAACGATAAAGTCGAACATACACACACGAAAGCCTTCTGCGACAATGCCTTTTAATACCGAGATGCGAGCGGCACGGCACAAATGTGGAAGCCAGCCTTTTCATAAATGTAGCTGTTTATTTACTCGCGAGCCGTATATTTATGCGGTCACTAACCCGCGCGCTTACCAAGGAAGTTATCAATCTGAATTGGGCCTCTCGTCGCGCATGGCTGCGCCCATTTCCGCTGTGTGCCAACGACGAAAGGAAGCGGACGGGAAGTTATAAGACAAACACACTGCGAGCGCGCCCGTGTTCGCTGCTCCGTTTCTTTTATTACGTGGCCGCACAGCGACTCCCCCTCAAACGTCTTCTCTGACATCCTGCTTCGCTGAGAGGCGATTTCACCTGCCCGGCGTTCTCTTCGCCTTCTCTCCTTCAACAGCTCGCGTCTCCCCGTGTCACTCGGCCACCTCCGGCATCGAGCGCCCGCCTCTCTCTTGCCTTTTGCTGTGACGTGCCGCTTTAATCGATCGCTCCTCGCCCAGTCTCTTTTGTTGTTCGCAACAATGAGAGTGTGGCACACAACGAGAGAGAGCAAAGGCTGTAAAGAGAAAAATGAAAAACATAAAGGAAAAAGCAGCTTCGTTCACAACCGAACGCTGGCTATTGGCTCGAGTTATACAGCGCAGAGCTGCGCACAGAATACAACTTGTTTCAAGTTTTTTTTTATTACTATGCTTTATTTGATTGTAACTGGTCATTTTTTCACAGAGAAGTAAACTTAATTATTACAATAAGCACAGCTTCTAGTTTTTGTACTTATTGTTAGTTTTTTTTTTTGTCAATTAAAGTGTTTGGTTGTTAAAAGTTTTGTTTAGTGAAGTGATCGATAGTTGTGTATCAACTTATTTTTAAGAAGTGTATTTAGTTTGAGTACTCATTCAAAAACTTAAAGTATTTATCAATTGTTAATTATGAGTTTTAGTTTTCTTTTTTTAAACTTTAACATACGGATATCTCTTTTTATATAATTTGTAAACTTAAGCACTCCTTCATTTATAATTTAATGCCCTTAGGCGTTCATTTAAAAAAATTTAAACACTGAGATTTTTGTTTTCTTAGTTGCTTTTAACTACTAAGCTTGTCAACGTTACTTTTTCAAAAGATCAGACTTTGCTTTATTTTTTATTACTTACTTTCCTACAAAAATATTCTAAAAGTTTAAGTGAGTAAACAAATTATCATAAGCAAGGCTAAAAAGTTTAGTTTTATCGCTTAGCTTTAAGATAAATATATATATTTTTTTAGTTCTTATAAATAGAGTATGAGTTTTATTAGTAAAAAGAAAATTAGTTATTTTTTTTATTTTAATATCACTTCATTATTTTTGTCGCTTCTTTAAACTTTTATTCAGCGTTTAAAACGACAAAAGCAAATTTATACAGCTGCTCAGCTCAAAAAACAGTTCATTGAGAAAATTGCCAGCCCATTCATAAAGTGTATATAGCTGCGCGCAATAGAGAGCTGCTACAGCGCCATCGCATAAGCTAAATATGACTTTATAGGCTGGAATGTCGCCCAAGTCGTAATTCAACATCAAGTCATTTCCTGTTATTATTTCGCAAGTGAAAGCTTTAAAGAAAAGAGCTCAGTTGTGTTTGAAAGCTGAAGGCTTGTAAATAGAAAGGGAGAAAGCGAACTTCAATGTGTTTTTAATCATATTGTTCTTTTCATATCCACCGAGCTGATGTTTGCTTATGTATACAACTCGGGCTTTTTCAGAAACTTCTAAAAACTTTCAGACAGTTTAAATTTTAAGTTTTTAGCGTTTATTCAGGCATAAACAAGTCAGCGAAAACAAAACTTAAACTTTAAAACTTTCTTATTTTCATCCGAACAATAATTGTGTTTTTATTTTTCTAAATGTAACAAGTATTAAAAATGTAATCAAGGAAGGTAGAAAATTTGGTTATTGTGCGGTTATTCATATACTTCATACCCTAAAGGCATTTTCTTATTATTTAATATAAAGCAAATGCTGGTTTCCGCTGAGATATTACCTTTATCTAAAAAAACTGTCCCACTTTTTATTTTTTATTTTCTAAACTTAAAACTGTATTAAAAATTAAATGTATGGCAACTTTGCAATATTTTCAGCGAAAATAAAACAATCTACAATGTTCTCTCTAAATTAAGAAGGCCACTCGACAGCACGCAACAAAACATAATAAGTAGGTCGCAAAAAAACTTTGAGTAGCAGCGGCAGTGGCGGCAGTGAAAAGCGGGCAGAGAACCTAAACATCCGTTATGACGTCATATTGAAAGAGCAGAAAGGTCGAATTACTAATCAGCTTGTAAAAACCGTTTTGGCAAGCATAATAACACAGCATAGAAAAAAAAAGCAGAGAATTGTTAGCAGCTTTGTAGCAGCGCATATCGGCAGTTGTTGGCTTTTGAAAGGGTGTCGTGCGTTGAATGACTTCCTATTTCTTAAGTCGCCAACTAATTAGATATATTACTTTGTGAATCTACTTTACTATTATGCTTTGTAATTAAAAGTTTTTAATTTAACTTTTTTTTTGTTTAACAGCTTATACTATGCTTCTAATAATTTTCTAATGCATTTCTAATAGATTATTTTTAGCACATGAAATATTTCTAATTATTTTATCAAGTATTTTAATTAGATGTATCTTCGTTATATAAAAATAATATTTACAATCAAAACAAAGCTAGGAAAGTAGATATAACAAAAGCTTTAACTTTGTAAATATTTTAATTGAATAATTTTATAAAAAACTAAAATATTAACTAATCAATTCAATCAAATAAATTTTAATTTTCAGAAAGATAAAAAACTGTAAAATTTAACTGCTTGAATGAAGAACTGAAAAAATATTGACTGCCTTGCTTTCAAACAACAATGGAATCGTTCAGCTCTTCATCTGGTAACCCCAGCCCGCAGCCTTCTCCGGAAAACCTACGCAAGCAAAAGCAGACTCCCTTTCTGAGCAAGCTGGTAGAAAAAAAGAAGAGCAGGACGCTCGAAACGGAAGAGAACGATTACACGGAGAATCCGATGGTAGTCGGGCAAAAGGGGAAGTTTGTGTCGGACGGCAACGACATGATGAGGCGGGCCCTGCTTCTCACAAACTCGCTGCCTGACCGTTTGCAATTCGCAATCAAACAAAACCAAGCCTCGTCTCAATCGGAAAAGAGCCGGTCGAGCGTGGAAATGCTCACTCCGCCGCCCGTACCCCCGAGGCCACTGCCGTGCAACAGAATTCCTTCCGGGTTCGAGCTGCGGAGCAGTCGGTGGCACGAAAGGGAGCTGCCTCTGAGAAGCCAAAGCCGTTCGCAGAACGTTTCGAGAGTACCACCTCCCAGGCCGCCCAAAAGTGCCAGCGTGATCGCGTTGATGATGACTAATCCGCATCACGTCAACACAAACAATTCAGTACCTAACCGACCTTCGCATTCTTTGCTGCGGGACCGCAGAGGCGATGTTATTGAAGTTCCTCAATCCTGTCGCCTGATAAGAAGCTGTCCAAAGGAAAAAGCGACTTGCGCGATAACGATGCAGCCTTCTAACATTTCGGCGAAAGCGGCCGAAACCGAAAGGTTATTGCCTGTCCGTGTCAACATGAACCCTAACGACGAAATAGCAGAACAAAAACGGAGAAACAAAATCGTAGCTGAAAACTGTGAGCTGCTAGTTCGAAACGTCCCGCAGAACGACTCGGTCGAGGAAAAACCGTGTCCGCATTGCGGAAAAAACATAAACGAAGTTCCGTTTCAGAGCGGCAAGGACGAAAAGAAGAAGCCCGTGCTAAGGCAAGACGCCGACGTGGAGCGAGCGGAGAGCCTGCCGAGGTGCGACTGTTCCTGCGGCAGCTCGGTGGAAATGGTGACGTGCATGTGGTGCGTCAAGTCCTGCTTCTACCACTGCGCCGACGACGTTGAGCGGGAAGAGAACTTGTGGGCGGACAAGCCGTGCGCCTGCCACGGCCTGCACTGCCAGCGCCGGTGGTTCTACATGGTCTTCATGTTCTTCGTCTTCCCGCTGATCATCCTGTACCCGCTGTTCAGACTCGTCTCGGACTCCTGCTGCCGGCCCGAGCAAAGGAATGAGAGCCGAAAGGAGGACCGCCGCCGCCAGCAAAGGAACAATTCGAACAATTACACACCTGCACCGACGTTTTCGTGACGCTCGTGTGTTTGTTTTTCAATTTCAAAACAAAACGTTGTTTTCCATTTTATTTATTGAGATATCGCATCCACACATTAGCGATTAAGTACTTTTTGTTTTTTGTTAGCTAATTTTGTCTGTTCATCTTCCAAGTGTTTTAAATTGCCGCTGTAACGCCGCGTTCAACTTTCACCGCTATCTCGTCGCCCCAAAAGCCGTTTTTGTTTAATTTTCAGTGTTTTACAAGTTTCACACAAGGCACCACTGAACAGTGATTGCTCAGCTGATCGACTTTAATTTCTTTTTGTTTTTATTTAAAAGATAACTTGCACACTTTTTGCTTGTCGCCCAAGAAACGACGCCTGTTTCGTTGACGTCAGTGACGACGGGCGGAAACTTTAATTAACTTTTTTTCTTTTCCTTTTTATCAGTCACTTCAATCACCTCATACTGGCTTTTGTTTCTTTGTTTTCTAAGTTAATTTTTTAAATTTTACTTTAACACAGCTATTATCATTTTTAAATTGTATTCGCTCTTTTGTTAGTTTTTTCCAGGCATTAGCATCAAAAAACTAAGTTTCATAAGTTTTTCACGAAAATTTTAACTACATGCTGATTTTATTTTTAAAAATAAAGTTTGAATGAGTATTAACGCTTAAAAAAAGTTTTTTTTTGAAATAAAAATTTTAAAATGTTTGTTACACGAAGTATACCTGCTAGCTCTATTGTATTTTTCAAATTTTATCATGCCCTAGAAAACTTAATAAACAACAAACTAAATAAACTTGTGATACTGTATATTTATAAAATATATTTTACTTATTGTTCATAGTTGGATGTCTTGAGTAAGTATAAAATTAAGCTGATAAGCTCGGTGATCTGATTTTCAAAATAGCCTGAAGCTGATAAAAGCTTGAAATGAACAAAAACAACTTGTATATAAAAGAAGCATGACTCTAAATTTTTTCTTTAAATCTAAAACTATATAGAATTAATATCTATAAAAAGTACTAACTTTTAACCCTTTAAGTTCTGTTTAAAACTTAATGAAGTTTAAAAAATTAAATCTTTGCTTAATTTAGATAAAAAACAGCGACGATTTCATTTAAACTATATATACATTAGAGTTTAATAAGTATTTATTTGCAGAAATGTAATACGTAAACTGTTTAAAGTAAAAATTGATTATAGATATGTTTATATTAAAACTTAGTTAAAAGCAAAAGTCTTTAGTTTAGAAAATTTATAGTATTTTATATTAGTGGTTAAACTTACTTTTAGTCTACTTTTGAGTATAGAATACTTTACTATATTATATATTATACTTGACTATTTTGTAAACGACACTTTACTTTAAAACATACTACTTTTTTTATTATGCATATTACTTATCATTAATATGCATTATATGAATAGTTAAAACATGCGTAAAATACTGTTTTCAAAAACAAAATTTAACGTTTAAAATTCAGAACAAATACTTCAAAGTATTAAAAATATCTCGATTATAACAAAATAACAATTTTGTAGAAAACTAAAAGTTTATTTTTAATAGTTGATCAGTTTAAAAAGTTATAACAATACTTATTATAGGGTATTAAAATTTGGTCCAAACAAAACATAAACAAATAAGTGCTACTAATTATATATTTAGTCAATCGAGACTCGTAGTTTTTATTTTATTTAAGCAAAATAATTCCTTTACAATTGAAAATTTAAAAATTTTTGATGTAAATATGTACAATCATTATTATTCCAGAGTTTCAGCAAGTTTATTAAGCAAAGTTAAGCTTAATTTATTTTTGTTCTTAAAACACGGAACATCTAAAACACAGAAAATCTAAAACAATTAGAACTTTAAAGTACTTACTATGAAAAATATGGTATTTAAAGAGCATTTTACTTTATTTTAAAGCTAAACAGTTAATACCAAAAGTATTACCAAAGCATTTATAAGTTCTAAATTCGAGTCAACAAATATTTAGTATGTTTTTTTTTAACTTGTTAAATACTTGAACGGAACATAAATGCAATTTAAAAAAGCTTTGGTAGTGAGTTTCAAAAGATGTTTAAATTTAGAACTTTTATTTACTTTCTTGGACTATTACCTTCGTTTTTATTTAATTTTTGCATAAAACTATTTTTAATTTCCCATCTAACGATGTTTCTTTTAAACTACCCTTTACTGGTAATTTTTACTAAATATAAGAGTTGTGTGTATAAATTGGAATACAACAACATTTACATCTTGTATTTTTTGACAATTATTATTTTGATTTATCTTAAAAACAATGTCAGTTTCGATGATCAATGTTTATAAAATAGTTAGATTGAAAATATTGAATTTACGATGAGGTTTGAATAAATTTAAACCAACATGTCTATAAGTACCAAGTAAATTTTTACAGCAAAAAGTACACAAGAACTTAAACTTCCAGCAAAATTATGTACCCTATATCATTTTACTAACTAAAAGCTAGACTCAAAATGTTAATGATATGTAGTTATTTTTAATGTGGTTTATATTTTTGAAGTTTTATCCTATTTTGTACTATACACAATATTTTGAGAAGCTAAAGACTAATTGCAGTCTAAAATTCTTTAGTTTAAACTGTAAATATTATTAGATAAAACTTACAAAGGTTACAATTGTAACTCATTTTATACATACAACTTAGATACAATTTTATACATGACATAACTTCAACTAAACTTTCCGAAACTCTTATATATGATACATATATACTTTTTGTGGAGACTTATAAGAACTAAAATTTAATTTGACTTTTGCTTTTTATTACAGCATTAAAAAAGACCGCATTCAAAGTTATTTTTAGTTTTTGAAATTATATTAAGCTTTTTGTACACTGTGACAAAAGTTATTTAAATCATTTAAATTTGTGCTGATTCTAAATTATTCGTTTTACTTACCTGAAATAAAAGTGATAACATTTTAAGTATGAAATATATAAAATATTTATTAAAAAATATTTTTTTTATATCTTATTTTCTTATAACTTAATCTTATTATAAGTTATCTTTTAGAAGTCTCAAAGTTACAATTAAGCAGTATAGTGTTGTAAAAAGTTAAATAACATATTAGATTAAAGAATACTAAAACCAATAATAAATATAGATTGATAATACTTTTACTGCGATTGAAACTTTTTTCTAATCAAGTTTGCACAAACCTAAAACTTTATCAAAACACGTGCATAATAAAGTTATAAAGATAAACAATGGATGTAAAAAATTTACGGTGTCAGTCAAAAGCGTAGTTTAACTAGCGTAAGTTGGTAGCTTTAAGAATATGTTAATTTATAAACTTTACATACTGTTGCAAACTTTATTTTAGTAAACTTTATTTAACTGTTTTGTAGTTAAAGTACTTGTTTAAATCTTCATTTAACTATATATAAATAGTTTGTAAAGTTAAAACTAAAATGCTTAATTGCACAACAACTTTAATGAAAACTATGAATATAAAAAATAAATAAATAGAACATTTATAAGTTATGTAAAAAATAAATTAGTTTTCACTATAGTTATATAGAATAGTTTTATACAAGAAACCTACCTTAGCATTTGCATTACTTATATATTATATACTGTATAAGTTTTTTTTTTATAAAGTTTTATTTTAAATTTATAGAAGGCTATTGCAAATGATTGCTAGTTTTTACTAACATTTTTTCAGCAGTTTATGCTGGTCTAAAATAAGCGTATTTAAATCTTGTTTATATGTTATATATATCTAATAAATATAGCTTATATTTAATTAAAGAATAAGTTTAATACTTCTGTATGTTATTGAAGTCGTTGATTGCGTTAATTACAATATGAGTATTTAAACGAAATATTTTTTGTAGTGTCTTAATTATTTAAAGTAGAAGAAGTTATAGTATAAATTCATATTTTATTAATAAAAGCAAAAACAATTGTGTTCTTATTTTGATTAAGTAGTGTTTCTAAATAAAATTTGCACTTAAAATAACGTTGTTATAATTTTCTAGCTTTCTTTCAATAAAGTAAGTTTTAAAAAAATTCTATGTAATACTAAAACGAAACAAAACAAGTTTTATTATATTTTTAAACTATAGAAATATTAATTTTAAGTAATTTTTTTTTTACTTTTTATTTTTTTTTTACTTATAATTTACTACTTGTATATCTAACCCTAAAAAAAAGATTTTAAAAACTTAAGTTTTTTCAGTAACTTTTTTAATATTTTAGTTACATTCATGAACTTTTTTTTTCAATATGAATTTAATTGTTTGTATCAGTTTCAAACGTTAACATTTAAAAACAAAAAACATTTTCTAAATGAAAAACATTTTTTTAGTTTCATAGTTTAAGCATTTAAATAAAACTTTTAAAAACATTTCAATAACTTTAGTTTCCAAGAAGAGACTATTTTTGTATGATATAAGTGTTTCCAATTATACTCACAAATCTACTTTTACCTTAAATTCAATAAAAATAATTAAATTGAAAACTAAAGAAAAACTTGCTATAGTCAAAAATAGATTATAAAAATACTGAAAAATTTTTGATGATCAGTAAAAAAATCTAAATAAAACACGTTTACAATAAAAGATACGTTTAGTTTTTCAGAACTACTTCAATCTTACGGAAAATACGGATTTCTTTAACTTTATATTCAAGAAAGGATCAAGACGTAAATTAAAAAGTTGTAATAAACTCAGTTTTAAAGCTGATGCTTACATCGCATACGCTTATGGCAAAACTTAAATTCAGTTTTTAAAAGCTGCGGAATTTAAAATCCCAATTGCTTTGCTCCCAGCTCAAACTTTGGATGGCTGCCGCTTCGGACGGCCTCTCGCATTCTTCGCCTTCCCCTCTCTTCCTTTGCTCCGTTCGTTTTCGGCGCACCGGAACTGCGCGGTCAATTTGCGGTGGCAATTTGGATCAGGCTACAGGAAGCAAAGTTGGCTTGAGTTCGCACTAACCCCCGCACTCTTGAGCGCCATTCCATGCTACGTCATTCCACAATTTGGCATCTCGTTTCTTTTCTTTCACGATTTATTTTCTATTTCGCCGCCCAACGACTTCCAGCCGTCGCACTTTTTTTATTCGACTTTCGGTTTTTACACTCTTCTTTTTTTTTTTTTGTTGCTTAATAGATTAGCCGCTTATTTCGCTTGAATGTGATATCGCGTTTCTTATTGAATTAATGAGTTTGAATGACATAAAAGTTTTCAGATGCAAGTACAAGTAAAGGTTTATAGTTTGTAACGTATTTTTTTTTGTAAAATATATGTACATATGGCAATAAAGTTTTCATCACTAATTTTTACAATAATTTACTTTAGTATTATATGTTTTGGTTTTAAGTCTTTTTTTTTAGATTAAGTTTTGCTCTTTGACCGAAACTTAGTTAGTAAAGTAAATTCGTGAAAGAATAAATTGATAATATTTTTTAGTATATAAACCTTTTTTAGCAAATACTTAAGCTTATCTAAGTCAAACTTTTACTTTAAGAAAAACTTTTTTTATTTTGTCTTATTGTTTATAAGAACGTTACATGATTCAGTAAGTTACAACAAAGATAAAAAACTTTAACTAATAAATTCAAATTAAAGTAGTTTCATAAGTGTTATTAACTACTTCTAATTTAAACAACTGTAGTAAAAAGTAGCAAAAAAGTTGTTATTTAAACTAACATACTACAATTATTTTGTTTATCGAACAAAATATAGTTAAGAAAAATATAAAACAACTAAAACAATGGTGTAAACTTTAAAGAGTATTCAAAGATCAAATCTTAATAAAGATTTTAAGAAATATTGCTTCTTACATTCGTAAAAAAAAACATAAAAATATCAACTATTTAGCTTATTAAAAGGTTACTAAAACAGGAAATAAGTTACTTTCATTTATTTTAAATAAAAGTTTATTCATTATTAGCTTATAACTAATGTAATAATAATAAATAGAATTTAGTTATAAAAAATAAATTATCAGTAAGAAATTAATTAGAAATAAGTTTTTGAAAAGCTACTAAAAAGTTTTGACTTACATATTTTAACTATAAATAAGCAATACAATTATAGCTTGATATTACAGGTTTATTGAACAAAAACAAAAAATTGCTCAAAAGTTTTTGGTTCAAGGACCTGGATACGCAAAAAAACCTCTCGGTCATCGAGTTGCATACCCAACTTAATCAAAATTATAATGAGCTAAAAAAAAAAAAATTACTGTCAAAATTTAAACTCTAAAACGAAAAACTCTATGAAAAATTGAACTATTAAATTTTACAACATTAAATATTTAAAAAAAAATATCCAAAAAAAAAAATTATATAATAGTATTTAAAATTATACACACATAAAGTATATATTGAACTCTACATTAAAAGGTAAAGTTTCAATCTGATAGTTCATGATACATTAGTTAAGTAATTTTTGAATGTTTTACTATTAGGTTATGTTTAAAAAACAGTTGTGTAAAGGTATGAATTTAAGTTTAGTAAACTTTTACAAAAAGTTCAACAACGATTTGAATACTATAAACGAGTAGCTAGTACTATATGTATCAAGTATGGGTAGGTGTCAAATTTGCACGAGCGGACAAAATTGCACGAAGACACTTTTGCAAGAGTGGAATTTTTAGCTCGAGAAGAAAATTTTGCACAGAGAAACTTTTGCACGAAGGGTCATTTATGCACGAGTGACAGTTTTGCACAGGCTGATTTTTTTTTAGTTTAAATTATATATTTATTTTATTTTTACTATCACTGTTACCCCTAACCCTTACCCTCGTTCGGTAAATTATTTTTTGTTAATTAATTTTTAAATTTTTATTAGTTATTATTAATTTTTTTGTCTCTGTTACCCCTAACGCATACCCTCGGTCGGTAGCTATATTTTTTATAATTATTTCTATTCTTTAAATTTTTTATTTTTACTATCACTGTTACCCATAGCCCTTACCCTCAATCGGTAGCTTTTTTTGTTTTTTTATTAATTTACCTTTTAGCTTCTTTTTTTTCTGTTTTTTTTTTTACTTTTGTGCAAAATTTTCCTTCGTTCAAAATTGATTCTTTAAGCAAAATTTTCTTCGTGCAGTTTTGTCCCCTCGTGCAGACTTTTTTTCGTGCAAAAGTGTCTTAGTGAAAAATTGACCCTTTGTGCAAACTTTCGTTTGTGCAATTTTGACTTGTTCCCATCAAGTATAGATAAATGATAAGTTACTTTAAAGCTACAAAATTAGCACATTTGAAAAATTTTTGCGACCTTATATACTAACTAAACTTAGATCATCATTGACATGTCTTTATTAATATTTACAACTTAGTTTGCTAAAGTAAACCTTAGTAAAGTTATTTTTCAACTTTTTATAATGCAAACTTATTTTGTGTCAATAAATTTGAATACGTATAGCACTTTGTAATATTGCTAAAAGATTTTTTTTATTAAGTTTTTTAAAGTTTAGTTAAAACTTAGGAAATAAATTTTGGCATAACTATACTTAAAAAAACTAGGTAACTAGATCAAAAAATATTTTCATTAAGAACGATTTCTAATATTTCATAATAGTTAGAAAAATTATTGTGTAAAAGTTATACTAGTTTATCATTTTACTACAAACTAGTGGAAATATGTTTTTCTTAAGATTAAATAAGAAAAGTTAACATAGACGGTTTTAATTTTGCAAAAATTTAATTGAATTTTGTTTTGGATGCTTAAACTATTACAAACACAAGTCTTACTTTTGTATTATAAATAAATTTTGCATCCAGGAAAGCATATAAAAGGCCAGTACTAGTTTCCATTGTACGACTTTTTTTTTTGTTATGTCAGATAACAGCTTCATCCTTATTTGGAATCATCTTGCGGCAATAAACAACTACAAAACAGAATCTATGTAAAAACAGCTTAAAACTTAGTATTATATTTTTCTTAAATATTTCTCATTTAAATAAATAAGACTATTATATAGCAAAAAATCAGAATGGTTACAAACTTCTCTAAAAGTCTCTTCACAATTAATATATCAGAAATATAGTTTTGTTCTTAAGAAGAAACATTGGCTTATAGCTTTGTTATTTAACCTCAAATTTGTTTTCAAATTTTTAAAGGCAAAATGTCATCTTATGTTTATAAGCAGATATCTTATTTCCTCTGCAGACTAAAAAATATATTTTTTAAATTTAAAAATTTACAGCATAACTTGATCAAATACCATACTTTAAAAGTAATCTTTTTTATTAAAAATACAGTTTCACGGGTAACTTACGTATATATACATATATATAATTAAAAAGCAATTTTTCTTAAATTAATAAACTAGTTATGTCTTATCAGAATGATAAAATAAATCAAATAACTCGAAAATTTTATTTAGATTTTTCTTATGTAAAAAAAATCAAAAATAAAAGGCAATAAACTTAATAAAAATAATTTTCATGTTGTATTAAATGGCACAACAAATTGTGGTTTTTATTTTTATAAATAAATATTTTGTCTTAAAAATAGTTAAAAGAGAAGTTTTATGTACTAAACAGTAAAACGTTTTTAACAAACTAGTTAACACTTTTGTATAGTAAAAGAAAAGTTTGTAGTACAAATATTAGTCATAAAAATAGTTTATAAAGTTCAACTTTTATTTATTTCTTTCGTTTTTTCGTGTTCATAAATAAATACTGTAAAATCGCAATAATTATAAAAATATTTTTATAAGTCAATGTACAAATGCTTAATATGAAATAAATATATGTCAGGTTAAGTAAAAGTAAATACTTTTGCACTTTAACAGTATATGTTAGTTACATTTAAATAGTTTCCGAGCTTAAACAATTAAAAAAAAGTCATTAGAGTTATAAACAAAATAACTTGCCATTTATCTTTAAGTATAACTCTGCTTGTTTTTGAGATTAGCTAGTAACTAAAGTGTAAAAGACAATTTTTTATTTTTGCAGTAGTCACACATAATTCTTTTTCATTTTTAAAATCTATAATTTTATTTACAAATATAAAACTGTATTAAATTTGATGCAAACATATACTTAAATGTTTGCCTCATATACCTAAATTAAAAAATATTAATTAATAGTATAAACTTTTATTTCATTTTAATATTTACTTATATTATTTTTATTAAAATTTATGACTAAATTTGAAATTAAAAATGTCAAAGATTAGTTTTAGCAAATAATAAGTTTAAATTAACGCTTTTAGAATAAATTAAAGGGGAATTTCACAAAATTACATGAGTAAAAAATAGCACGAGTCACTGAATAGCATGATTAAGCACGAGAGATAGTAACTATTGTGAAAGTTTACTAGTATATTATCAAAAAATAAAACAAATCAGACTTTCTTTTGTGATGTAACCCCTATAATTTCTATTTAGTATATTTTTTAACCATAAATTTTTATAAAAACAAAACAAGTTAAATACTCTTTTTCTTTTCTAAATAAATATTAGTCCAACTAAGAAATTTTTTAAGTTATATTTGACAATACTCTTTCTTATTTTTTTATCAAATCGTTATATCTGAAGCAATTTTTTTTCAATTCTTTAAGTAGGATCTCATAAGTAAATGCCCTGGAACAGCTAAATTAAATTAAGAACAAGTTATTTAAAGTTTTTCACAACTTAAATGTTAAAATGAGATAGTATTTAAAACTACTATACACAATAAAAAGTGTAAATATTAAATTTATATTCTTCAGTACAGCTTAAAATTAATCAAGGAAAAAAGAATATATTACTCATATAAGTTTTTTAATAATTTAAAGTAAACTTGCCTAAAAAAAATGACCAAAAAAATCTTTGTTACACACAAAATATTTATTTATTGCGAAAACAGTACAAAAAAGTGTTAAACTATAAATAACTTTAGTCAATGCAGTCTTGTCTGTTGAACTATAAATCCTGCCTACATAGAAGAGATATTAACATCTGTATGACCAATGATTCTAAATATGTAAATGAAGCAAGTTTTTTCTCGCGTCAAAACTTAAAATAGTACATCTTTTAAAAAACAAGCTTTATCAAATTGTTTGTTTTTTTTTCAACTTATATTTTTATTATATTTCCAAAGACAAAAAAGTTCCAGTAAATATGTTTTTATGTATTTTTTAAACACATTTTTATTTATTTTTTGTTTTGAGTAAAAGTGTGTTAAAAAAGTCTATTGATAGTATCTAATAGCATTAACTTTAGTGTTAGTAACCATACAGTTAGACTATTAGTGTTATTTTTCGTAAATATTTGATTCAGAATTTAAGCATTAAAATTTTTCCTAAGTTTTTCATTTAATTATGCTAAACTGTTTTCTAAATGACTTGAAAGTTGCAACAACTATTTTTTTAAATTTTGGTTAGACTTGTTAAAGTAAAATATTATTTTTTTAATGTAAGTTTATAGTAAAATAAGATCAAAATCTAGCTCTGTTTAGGTTTGTACGAGAGAGATTAAAATACTAAAGATCTAAAACTTTCGAAGAGAGATTTTTATAAAAAAATATATGTACTAAGTTAAAAACATAAAAGTTTGTCGAAAAAAATTAAATATATTTGACTTTCTTAGCTTCTTAATATTCGTTAAGGCAATTTTGGAAAAGTCATTAAACTATAATTTTTACAAAACAGGGTTAATATTTATATTGATTCTATAATTTTTCTTCCGACTACTTTATAGAAAATACAATGTTTATAAGAATATTAATAGTAATAAATAGGGCTGACTAAAACATGTGTTTATTATTATGATATATAAGTTATAGAAATTATTACGTAACCACTAGTTTAGTTTTTATATATTGTTAATATTTGAGACATATTTTTTATCTAAATAAACAGATATAATATATGTTACACAATGAATAAATTCATTTTTAATTAAATCAAAGCGAGAGTTTTAATGAACAAAAAGTACTTTTAAAACTATAAAGAGAAAGTTTAAAAATAATTTACTACAACTATTTAAAGTAAATTACTGCTTATTAAATCAGAAAACTGTTGTATTACGCAAATATAAGTCACTAAATTTTTTTTTCAACACTGAGAAGTTTTTATTTGATATAAACATTAAGTAATTTACTTAATTATTATATAAAATTTTGGTATACAAAATTGTATGTAAATTTATTTAAAAGTTCTTTATGTTAATTTAAGTTTTCTATCCGATACAAGTAATAAATTGTATAGCTACTACTTTATAATTTTAAGATAAAACTTTTTAAAGAAACATTTTAACAACTTATAGTTGCAACAGATCAGGTGTTAACAGCTTTTATGGTCGCGGGCCAGATTTATCAGAAAGAGTTCATACGCTATGGCTATACTACTCAAAGTTGTACAATCAAAAAATTAAATAAATCCTTAAAAGCTAAAATGCTATAAACTAATCATTTAATAAGAATTACTGTGTATTAAACATTAAATTTGTAGCACATTTTTCAATATTTTGTATTATCTGATTCACAAAAAAAAATTTCGAGTTAAAAATAATACTTTGCAGGGCTAAAAACTTCTGTTGGCCGGCCGTACGTTGCCCATCCCTAATATATATGGTTATAAAACAACAAAGGTTATGTAAAGTAATAATTTTTCTTAAACGTAAACTTTATTTTTTGTTATACATACTTATAAAAGTAATAGAACTACTTTAATTGTCACGTTTTAAATTTATCTAAAATAACGAAGTATAAAATAAACAGTCTGCGTAAAATTGCAAACTGGTATCATTTGAATATAGAATAAGTACTTTTCCTAGTCTTGCGGTATTAATATTTCTATGTTTTCAGAACTGTATTGCTAGAAATATGACAGAATCTGACTGTAAAAAAGACGGTTTACTATCATTTCTAACTCGCTATCATTTCTAACCCGATCATTTCTAACCCGATCATTTCTAACCCGATCACTTCTAACCCGATCATTTCTAACCCGATCACTTCTAACTTGATCACTTCTAACCCGATCATTTCTAACCCGATCACTTCTAACCCGATCATTTCTAACCCGATTACTTCTAACCCGATCACTTCTAACCCGATCACTTCTAACCCGATCATTTCTAACCCGATCATTTCTAACCCGATCACTTCTAACCCGATCATTTCTGACCCGATCACTTCTAACCCGATCACTTATAACCCGATCACTTCTAACCCGATCATTTCTAACCCGATCATTTCTAACCCGATCACTTCTAACCCGATCACTTCTAACCCTGTTCAGCCCGATCATTTCTAACCCAATCATTTCTAACCCGATCATATCTAACCCGATCACTACTAACCCGATCATT
The DNA here is from genome assembly GCF_965202585.1 of Thalia democratica. Taxonomy (NCBI): domain Eukaryota; kingdom Metazoa; phylum Chordata; class Thaliacea; order Salpida; family Salpidae; genus Thalia; species Thalia democratica. The sequence continues at coordinate 17,891,647 of NC_139173.1, read as the reverse complement.
TCTAACTCATTTATTTCTAACCTGACAATTATTAATTCGATCTGTATTAATATTTTTATTTATCATTGTATTAAAGTAAGGATTTATTTTAAAAAGAAAATAATCTCAACAAAGTTGTTTTTTCATCGAAATTTAGTTTATTTTGTTTAAAGTAAAAGTAACTAGTTTTATAAAATATAACTTTTGATGTTTATTGCTATTTGAAGTTTTTTTTTTCTACGCTAGATCTACACATAAAAGTCTGAACCGCTTAAACTAAATAGCACATAACGAAGAGACAAACATTTATATACCTTAAAATCAAAAACTACAGTTTTATCTAATTTTTATAGATTAACAGGATAAAAAATCAACACTTAGCATTAGACTTATTTATGATTCGAAGGAGAAATATTTTAACAAACTTGGTTTTAATTTTATAATAAGCAACTTAAATATCAACTCTTTCAACGATCAGTGAGTTCCAATAAAACAAAACACAGCTGCACAATCTTTCATTTTAGAATTTACTTCCAACTTCTTTTCAACAAACAACCTTCTCTGCAAAATTCAGCAATACATACTGACACAATTTAGTAAATTTTTTTTATGATTTTAGTTCAGCAATCAGCAAAATAGTCTGAGTTACGCACTTTTACATAAAGTACGGTTCAGACTTACTTTTATAAAATCAATTTAGAATATACTATAATGTCAGAATTGAAACAGCCTAGAAAAATTTATGAATAAAACTTCTTCTTGTTTATATATCTACCGGATATACACATCCTAACTTTTAGAGTTAGGTTTTGCACATTTGTGCAACCGTTTGGTATTTCATTGTTTTTTTTATTGTTTTTTTTGTAGCTTTGCTAAAGCATAATCGAAAAATTAAAATAAATATTATTAGAATTTAAGTACAGACAATTGAAAAAAAAAAATCAAAAATTTAAATGCATTGACTAACCACTAAGTTTAAAACCTTAAGTCTTAATGACATTTATAATACAGGTCAACAAACATTTATCGGAAACATTGAAAAATGGTTTATTATTTACATAGGAAAACCAATTTTAATAAAATCAAACTATAGAATGAACAAAATCCTACATATTAAATCAATGGTTCATAAGTTTAAAATTTGTTAAATTACTGATAGTTTCTAATATAAAGTATCTTATTTTAATCAAATAAGATTTAATCAAATTTTTTCAACTTTATACAAAGATTAGTTTTGTTTAAAAGCTAACTCCACTTTTAAACTGAAAAATACTTTATGAATTTTTCGATTTATATTCGTGGTAATTAATTATTTTATTAGGATTCAAAAAATGATTATAAATTAACTGTAGTTTTTAGTTTTAAAAGCATTAGGAAAAGTATAAGTCTTCTGTATTCTAAAGATTAAATATTAAGTTTTGATAGTCGTCAATGTAAGAAATATAATGAGCATTGCAACGGTTAAAGACTATTCTTAATTTTTTCTTGAAGAGATTCTATATGGTTAGTATAAATTTTAAGTATGGAAACCAGATTGGCAAGTTGCATTCAAATTTATGAAAAATTTATACGAAATACCATTCGTTAAGAGTATTAGTATGAGTATATATGAAACTTATAATAATACAGTTAATAAAATTTAGTAATCGTAACTAGTATGGTAATTTCATTTAAAATTATCATCATTAAATTTTAAGTTCTTAAAACGAAAGTGTATATTGTTTAATACAAAGTAAAAAGTAGAGGTAAACGTTAACTTTTTTTATAAAAAGACCCTGTCATTGACTAGAACTTAAATTAGATTTTCTTTCTTTTAGCCAATGGTAATTTATATCTAAAGATTAAATAAGAAATATCATATAATAAACTTTAAAATAAAATTTAAGTGTCGGAAACTTATTATTTATATTTTTTCATATTTCCTTACAATATGTTGTATATAAAGCAAAATAAATTTACAGTTTTAATAAAAATGTAAAAGTTTAAAAAATTTAAAATTGCAGAAATAATTTTACACAATTAATAGTAAAAACTACTTTAATATTTTTCATGATATCTTTTAAAAGTTATTCTTCATAGATTTCCAAAAACACAAAAACTTAAGATTATTTTGCAAACATTATGTATTAATTATAAATATAAGTTATTAGATGTTTATACAGCTCAAAAAATGAGGTAAAAAATGTAAATTAATATTACGTTAAGTTAATGCTAAAATAAAAAATTATACAAAAAATATTTTTTTACGTAACACATTAAATCATTATGTTTATAAAAAATTGAAAATTAAACTTTTTTTAAATACTTGAATTACTTTATTAAGAATTGTTTGTTTTTGCATAAAAACCTGAAAAGAAAATAAACGTAAATTAAGAAGTTAATTAGGTTAGAAACGTTCGGGCTAGAATCGATCAGGCTGGAAACGATCAGGTTAGAAGTGATCGGGTTAGAAGTGATCGGGTTAGAAGTGATCGGGTTAGAAATGACCAGGTTAGAAATGATCGGGCTGAACAGGGTTAGAAATGATCGGGTTAGAAGTGATCGGGTTAGAAGTGATTGGGTTAGAAGTGATCAGGTTAGAAATGATCGGGTTAGAAGTGATCGGGTTAGAAGTGATCGGGTTAGAAATGACCAGGTTAGAAATTATCGGGCTGAACAGGGTTAGAAATGATCGGGTTAGAAGTGATCTTGTTAGAAATGATCGGGTTAGAAGTGATCTTGTTAGAAATGATCGGGTTAGAAGTGATCGGGTTAGAAGTGATTGGGTTAGAAGTGATCAGGTTAGAAATGATCGGGTTAGAAGTGATCGGGTTAGAAGTGATCGGGTTAGAAGTGATCGGGTTAGAAATGATAACGGGTTAGAAATGATCGGCTCTTAAAAAAGACAGATGTTATAACAACTGCACTTAAAAAGTTAATTATTTTAGTAGTGTTTTTAAAACACTTTTTTGAACCTACTAACATATCTATCAATTTTTTGTACTATTTCATAGCAAAGTGTGGCTCTGAAGTGGCTTTAAGGAAACGTTCTACTAAGGTTTATAGATTTTACTACTGTATTTTTTCTAATAAAAAAGTTTTTCTTAACTTTTTTTTAATGTTTTTTTTTATGACTTGATAAATATTTTACGTTAAAAACCCGAGTAATAATATTTTTTCACTGTACTTTAGTAATAAGTAATAACTGTTCTTTAATAAAATGCTCTATATTATTCGCAACAGCTTATGACTTAAAAAAAATACTTTAGTCTCAAAAAAGTATTTTAAAATTAAAATTCAAGTGTAACTTTATAGATTAAAGATTATAAACTGTTAAGTAATATGTTTAGTTTTCTAAAATATTTGTATAATTTTTACACTTCTAACTTTAAATTAGTGATGTACCGGACTCACTATCCGGATCCGGGTCCGGCCGGATATTGCCATTTTTGTCTGATATCCGGATCCGGCCGGACTCTAATTAGAAAAAAAAGTCCGGATCCGGTTCCGGCCGGATTCTAATTTGAAAAAAAAGTCCGGGTCCGGTTCCGGCCGGATTCTAATTTGAAAAAAAAGTCCGGATCCGGGTCCGGCCGGATCTTAACAGAGATCCGGCCGGACCCGGATCTAGTTAGTAAAAAATAGCATATTGAAAAATATTTTTTTTAAAACAAACCCTGTGTTAATTAATAAGAGTCATTTTCGTCACTTAAAATTAAACACCTACCCCGATTGGCTCATTTTGTACACGTGACTAATTTACACTTGTTTACATTTAAACTATGAAATAAACATTTTAGAAATGCAACTCTTTACAAATGTTGTAAAATTGAAAACTTTGGAATGAATATTTGCATTATTTGTTGTTTAAAGTTGAGCTCAGAGAATATTTAGAGTTAATACGGTTGAATGTACGAGCCAATGAGAATCATATGACGAAATGTTTCAAACTAAATACTGATGCAACAAAACATCAGAACATGACAGGCAGTTTATATGTAAGCAGTTAGTTAGTTTGGTGAGCAGCTTGAAGCAACAAAATATCTTGAACTTTTTGTGAATGCTTATTGTAAGTAGTGTTATGTTTTAAAAGTGAATATTTCAACTGGTGTTTAATTGTTTAAATATTTAAGCCAGGTTTATAGTTTAATAGTTTATGAAAAATTTTACAGTTTCTTGTTTACTAAAAGTTTTATTTAATTTTTAGTATATTGTTTGAAGTCTTTTGAAATATATTTGAATAGTTTCCAGTTTTTAAAGTGTTACCAAATTATTTAATAATTTTGTATATGCTAGTATTTCTTGTTGTGTTTTATGTAAAAGATTCATCACTCAAAACTGTCGTGTCTGATTATAGAAAAAAGTCTCAGTTTGAACTTAGTATTTGTTAGATATTAATTATATAAGGTAGGATTTAATTATGATGGGTACTACTAAAAAGTTAAGTGTACCACAATCAGTCCACAACTTTACTACCAAATTGTCAACCTTTGCTAGCTGTTATCTGATTATTAGATTAAAGTAATTTTAAAAACCTCATTCTAACTCAGGCTTGTTTATACTCACTCTAGCTAGGTTTATTGACTTAAACAGTGGCAACCCTGCTAGTTTGAAATTTTTTGGGAATTTAAGAAAATCTTGGATTGCCTGCCTCAAGCTAGTTTAGTTTTTTGTAAAAACTCAGGCTAGTTTTCTTTTAGATTTTGAATGAGTTTGAGCTGATCCAGTTTTCAATATTTTGTAATTTTCTAGTGTATTTTGTTCATGAACTTGATTTCAGATTTTTAATTGTAAATAACACCTAAATTTGTAAACCTTGTGGCTAGCTGTTCTACTTATTATTAGATTAAAGTTATTTTTTTTCGTTTTTAAAAATCTCATTGTGACTTAGGCTAGTTTATACTAATGATGTACCGTACTCACTATCCGGGTCCGGGTCCGGCCGGATATTGCCATTTTTGTCTGATATCCGGATCCGGCCGGACTCTAATTAGAAAAAAAAGTCCGGATCCGGTTCCGGCCGGATTCTAATTTGAAAAAAAAAGTCCGGATCCGGTTCCGGCCGGATTCTAATTTGAAAAAAAGTCCGGATCCGGTTCCGGCCGGATTCTGATTAGAAAAAAAAGTCCGGATCCGGGTCCGGCCGGACCCGAAATTGTGGGTCCGGTACATCACTACTTTAAATACAAAGAAATATCCAATGTTTTAGTACGAAACGTGTTTCAACCTTAGCTAAATCAAAAGTTTATTTTGATTTCAAGAGTAAAATAATTTCTAGAAATACAGTTATAAAATTTAAAAAGCAGTGTGCTAGCAAAAATCTTTGAATTTTTCTAATTTAAAATAAAATATATAAAAAAACAGAACACGCAAATTCAACAAACAAGATATATTTCGAGCTATTTTCATTAGTACAATACAAAGCTAACATAGTATAAGATTATAAACTTATACAGTAACAGAAAAATCATAAAGTAATCATAAGAGTAATAAAAGCACAAAAGCAATTAGCAACTATTAAAAGGTAATTTTAATTCCATACAAGTAATTTATGTACAGTTAAAAATAAACGGTAATGAATATAAATATAATACGACTTTCAAAATTAAAGTACTAAGAAAATAAAGAAACAGTATAATTTAAATCTTTGTTCTTAAATAGGTTTACTTAATAAGATACAAGCAGTTTCTAGTCTAATTAAAATGAAATTACTTATAGATATATAATATGATAATTGTTTAAAAAGTTAGCTTATTTACAATACACTATGGGTAGGCAACGTTTACAGTCAACTTGCCAGATGTGAATAAAGTTAGTTTAAGACGGACAAGAGTATTTCGTTTAATTTATAAAAACTAAAATTCATTTTGAAAGACCTTTTTTTTGCTCTTCGCTTCAGACGTCAAAATATCTAGTGTTAGTTTAGTGAGTTATCTTTTGCATGCTGAATGCAGTACCTTTCGTTGGCCGCATCATGTTTTAATCTTCGTGGACTGCAGTTTCCGATTCCTTATTTAGTGTAAATTTCAAAATTTGATTTGGCTGGCCGGATTTACATAATCGTGGGCTGGAGTTTTTCCTTTCGCTGGTCGGATTCCACTTAATTTGATAATTATTAATGGGCCAATCATTTTCACTCGCATGCCGTACGTTGTCCACTCCTACAATATACGAACAATTTCAAGAATTCAAAACCGGTTTTTGAAGAATTTTGAACCGGTATAAATTTTCTATTTTCTAAGTTACAAAAACCCTCTATATTCTGTTAGACATGTTCTTTTTTTTTTTTTGAGTTGTCTTTTTGTCAATCCGATTTAGCTTGCTTTAGAAAAACAAATAAATTAGTAAATTACCATAATATTTCTTAAGTTAGATACCGGATCTTTACCAACTGGTGTAATTAGTGGTTTTGACGTGAAGATAACCGTTGGATTCGCTGCATAATAAGAAGTTTTGAACTTATATATAAACGGGAGTTTTAAGTTCACTAAACATTTATCAGGTGCTAATGTCTTTCTTCTAAAAGTTCTTGAAAAGTAAATTAGTTATTATGTTGACATCTTTTTTTTGGTGATATTTTATTTAGTAACAAATTAATCTGATGTAATTTACTTGAAAACAGTTCTGGAGAGCAAATTTTTTGTGCACAATGACACAAACTTGTTACCAAATTCACTATTCTCTTTAAACTACAGAACGATTGGAAATCAAGTTATTAGTAATTTGTAATTACAGTTTTTTACTATCTGTAAAAGTTCTAATCTATACACAGACGTTAAAAATATATTACTTTTAGCGTTTTACCTGTACATCTGAAAAAGTAATTTCATTAGTAGTTTATTTTTCCATGGAGAAATTGATAAAAGTATGAACATATGTTAAATTATTCAATAATACTTATCAATAGTCTTCTCGTATAGACAAACACAAAACAATCATCAAAATACCGGGATTAAATAAACTTATGTTTAAAAGTATTTATAGTTTTTGATTTAATTAAAACGCTAAAGTTAATTATACTTGAATTTTTGTGCCACTGTGCACATTAATTTAGCTTTCAAGAACTGTTTTCAACAAAAATAAATCAACAAAGTTATTAGTAAATAAAACAAAAGCACCCAAAAGAGTTTATTAACTAAACAACTAATTTACATTTGAAGAGTTTCGATAAAAGTAAGACACTAGGAAAAAATAACATTTGGTAAACAACCCAACGTGTGCAAGTAGATATAGTTTAAAAAGATTTTAAATAATTAAAACCTGTAATAATACTTTTGATTTAATTAAACTAGAAGCTTATTGTATCTTAATAAGGAAACTTATTTTATTTAAGCAAAATTGCTCTAACTTTACTGTTTTATTTTATTTTCTTAGTACTTTATATTTTATAAGTTGTGTTACTTAAATATTTATTAACGTAAATTTTGAAAAATAGACTAATTACATATAAGTAAAAAGATGTTTTTGTAAGTTGCTGATTGATTTTGTCTTTTACTACTCTTTAATCAAACTATGATTACTTTGTTTCTATATAAGTTTTAAAAATATTTTCTCAAGTTAGCTTTGTATTCGACTAATGAGAACAGCTCGAATTTTATTTTTCTTATTGAATTAGAATAGTGTCATGTTTTGTAATAAACAGTTACTAGTCAGAAATATTTGATAGTGTAGAAAAAAAACTTTGTTTTTATATAAATTGCATTTAATTTTTCTATTTGGCTTACTGTTTTGATAAGAAATATTCAACACTTAATTTAATTTTTTATAAGTCCAAAAGAATAGAAATAATTAAGCCTAAATGCGCGGGGAGAAAAAAAAGATAAAAATGTTCAAGCTCATTAAGTTCTAAATAAAAAGTTTGACGTTTTATTAAAGACTTATGCAGCTAAGAAAGTTAATACAACCGTCTGACAACTTTCCTAGAAGTAAAGACAACGCACTGCCCAATAGAAGCACATTGTTAAAGCTGTCTCGGAAAAGGTAAGGAGATAAGCAAAATTTTATAAAGCAGATGGCTAAAAGCTTCAATGTGAGTGTGACCTTAACAAGAAGAATCATCTGAATGATCTAAAGCTCCCTTATCCAGTCCTCTTTACTAATAAATTCTGTTCCATCTTTTAAAGGGTTGGAAAAAAAATTATGATTAGTTTTTTACCTTAAAAATAATAGAGTTACCAACTTAATAAAAATTTAACACTGATGCAAACGCTATTTACAAAAGTTTAAGATAAAAAGAGATATGGCCTCCTGCATTGCATGTTTTAAATCCAATGTTTTTCTTATGTTTCTCATCAAAATTTAATTGCTTTTAAAAGATCTCTTTTGAGATGCTGGGCTCAGAAATTGCTGTGTGCCTCGGTTTGCTATTTATAAATATAGTTTAGCTCATAGCCTACTAGAGGATAACTTAATACATGGAAAATTTAGTTACACTTATTTACAGTTATAGTCTTAAAAAACATAATTTTAGTTTGACATTTTTTGCTAATACACCATTTTAGACTTAGTCGAAGAATTTGAATTATGTATTATAAATTTTTTAGTTCCCTTAGCCCTGTAGATCATTAAATAAATAAAAGTTACAATTAAAAATGAGAATAGGTAGCCATGTATGAAAAACGCACCAAATTTACTAAAAATGGCTTCACGAAAACATTAAATTGAAAATATCTTTTGCAGGTACAGTACTATTTTAATATATTTCAACAAAAAAAAAATTATAAATAAAGTAAGATTTAAGAACAGCATAGTTTTTTGAAAAAAAGAAAAAAAAACAATTTTTTTAAGTTTTTTTAACTAGCTTAGCTTCATTCTTTAACATTATTTGTTTTTTAGCTAAAAAGCATTTTGAAAATCTGAAGTTTTTGTTTTACGTCACACAAAAGTTTGCCTGCCCTTATTTTAAAGTCTTAAATTATATTTTATAAGTTTAACATATTAAAATAACTTATTATTTTATACGACACTGTAACAAAAAACTAACGAAAACATTATGATGTAAAAAATTAAAGTTTTAAATACTATTTGTTTTCTAAATATTAGCTGTCTTCTTATTGACTTAAAGTTGTTTAATTTCGTTTCTTGTTTACTTTAATAAACAATGAATTCACTGCACGACCAACAACAACAGCATCCGAGACACCGTACGACCGGTTTCGCCCTGACTCACCAGGCAGGCTTAGTCGCGAGTAACCGCTGTTGTGATCTTACCAAGCGGGCTTTAGTACAAATGCACTGAAGAAACCGTTTGTGGGTAAATTCTGAAAAAGGACGAAACCGGTCGTAGGTTGTCTCGGATGCTGTTGTCGTTGGTCGTGCGGTGAAGTTCATTGTTTATTATTGATGGCATAAAACATCTCAACTTTGTTGATGATAGTCTAAATAAATAATGGCTTGTTTACTTTAAGAAATGTAACCTCATTTTATTTCTACTTTTATACATATTTTTGAAATATTATTAACTCAAGGTTTTTTTTTATCGTCATGTACCAAAAAGAAGAATAATGTTTAAATAAGATCGAAGAAAACTTTTAGATGCATTATTTTTGGTTTTCATACGAATTTTTTATAACGAAAATTCAATATTTATAAACAAAAACTTAAAAAAATTAAATATATTAAATTTCAAATGATTAACACAAATGCTAATTTTAGAATTTTAAGATGTTCAGCAGACTTTAGTTAGACTTTACTAAAATATTATTCACCACAACACTACATCTGAACACATTTATTTAACACTTCAAATCACAAAAAAAAAAACAAATTTAGAGTTAATTTTAATAAGGTATAAAGATTTTTTTGTTTTGTAGCACCGTGCAAACCTTTAAGTATAATGAACTGGTTATAATTTTGTTTAATATAGACAGAATGTTTGATATTGTTCTCTGCACATTTAATGTAAGTAAAAGCCCCTTTTTATGAAAAAATTTTTATCCTAAAACTGTATAATTGCTTTGATTTTGCAGATAATTTTGAAGAGATAAAAAATAAAGATGAGGAGAATTAGGATTCCTGGTAAACTACCTAAGATTATGTTAGTTTCTTGATATGTAAATGTATTAAAATAATTGGTTTTCTTAAAAAAAAAATTGATATGTTATTATAGCAGTGTAGTATTAATCTATTATACATTAATTTTTTTCTGGACAAGCTGTTAAAAGGTATCAGTGGTGTGTGGTGTGCGACTCAATAACTGAAAGGTTTTTGTGCACCAGGTCCTAGGATCAAATATTTTGAGCGCTTTTTTTGTCGTTTAATAACAATAGTATACCTATACAACTAACTTTTATTATATAAAAAAAGAGTTTTATTATTAGTAAATTATTTTATCTTAAATTTAAAAATTAATCATTTAAAATAGATATTGTTTTTAGATTACTATAGTCTCTGTGATAAATGAAATTTAAAAAACCCAATATCAAAAGTTTCGTTACTACAAAAAATCTTAAAAACTATTATTAACATCATATATCTTGAGTTGATATTGTATATTACCAGTTAGTTATCTAATGAATAGTTTTATGTCTAAAACATTTATCATTGCTTTAAAAACATTTATTTTAATACATCAGATTACATTGCCTTTTTTGTACACATTTAAAACTTTTTTGAAGACATTTAATATTATTTTTTTTGTCTATGTGTTGACCACTAGGTTTTGACCTTGCAATGTTCAACCCAGAGAGTTATCAAGGCCAATAAGAACCCCTACAAAATCAAGAAGGCACATTTTTAGTTTCCTTAATAATACAAAGTTGATACTTTTTTTCTCATAATTTTATATTTAGTTTAAAAATTAAATGTTTCTGAAAAAAAATGTTGAGCTAAAAAAAGGTTTCTCATAGTTGGCAATTTTGACTATCAGCAGACAATAACTAGTAAAAGGAAAGTAAATTTGAGTAATTATTAAGGGCATAGGGGGGTAAACTTTTTTTTTTAAATATAATCTTATTTTATATAGTTTTTACTAAGCTACAAGATGCTTTTTACAGATTATAAAAATTCAAAATAGTTTTTGAGATATAGGTGGTCAAAGTCCAAGGCAGCAATAGGATCCTTATGGGAGGCGTAAACTAAAACAGCAAATAACTAGATATCACTACAAATCTATCTTCTCCTACGTTTTTTGAGATAACTACCCCAAATTTTCAGGAAATGTTCCTTAATATATTTGGATAATTCTGTCTGAAAGAGTTTTAAAAAAAGTAAAAAAAAATAATTATATAAAAAATAAACAAAACAAAAGTTTTTTTTTATTTTTTGTTATAAAATTTTATTTTTTAACTTTTTTAATTTTTGTTTCAACAGAATTTTCTAAAGATTCCAAGGAACTTTTCCTGAAAATTTGAGGTAGTTATCACAAAAAACGTAGGAGAAGATAGATTTTTAGTGATTTCTAGTTATTTGCTATTTTAGTTTGCGCCTCGCATAAGGATTCTATTGCTGTCTCTGACTTTGACCAACTATATCTCAAAAACTATTTTGAATTTTTATAATCTGTAAAAAGCATCTTGTAGCTTAGTAAAAACTATATAAAGTAAGATAAAATTTTGAAATAAAAGTGTTTTACTCCCTCCCCCCCCCTATGCCCTTAACTTCTAAAGGGCCAACTTTTAATACAGAAAGGTGATCATTAAATTAATTTTTTTTGCCTAATGGCAAACCATAAAAATAATTTTTGGAAATCTTAAACTAAAAGCCATTAAAATATCATTAATTAAAAGTTTGAATTACATTACACATATTGTCGTTAGCTTTGAGTAAAGAGGTTTTTTTTTGTCCTACAGACAACAAGTAGCTATATTTTTTAATGGATATCGGTATTGACAACTATTGAAAGTAATGAACATGATATATTGAAAACCAAAAAAAATCTGTCTACTTTGTTATAAGTTGATCTTTTTCTGTGTAGTTTAGTTTAAGCTATCAGTAACTTTTGAGATATAATAAATTAGAGTAAGTTTCTTGTAGAAATAACAAACTAAAAGGCAAAAAAAACTGCTTAAATTTTTTTATTAAAAATAAAATAAAGTTAGTTTAAAAAAAGATAGGTGTTTTATCAATTTTTAAATACTCAAAAATTTGAAAAATGTTGTATAGATTAATTAGAAATTTTTTATTGTTGGTTTTATGTTATTTTTAGTAGTTTGTAAAAACTATTTACTTTTTGTTTTTTAGACATTATACTTCACATTAAAAAAAGAAGTTCTATAATAGTTTCAATATATTTAAATCAGGATTTCCTAAACACATTCTCATATCACTGATGTCAAAAAAATGTAATTGCTTTCCCCTCTTTTTTATATATTGCCCCTTACTGGTTAATTATGGGCATAAGGGGGATCCAACATTTTTTTTACTAAAAATAACATTGGATGTTATATGAAAGCTTGAAGTACAAACTACAAGCCAGTTTTTATAGAATCTAAAAATATTATTTAACTTTTGAAATATTGTAACTTTTATAAAATTTTCCTATACAAATGTATGGACAGCAAATTTTCAGGGTCAATTTTCTTGGAAACTTAAAAAATCTATCTTCTCCTTCATTTTTTGAGCTAGAGAACTCAAATTTTCAGGTAAAGTTCCTTTTATAATTTAAAAGACTTTGAATTTAAAAATTTTTTAAAATAATATAAGATAAAATTTTATAAAAAAAAAAAAATAGGTAGTTTTTTTTTGATAAAGTTTTATTTTTCAAATTGAAAAAAAAATTCTTGCATTCAATCTTTTTAAAACTTAATAATACACTTTCTGTAAAAATTTTAAGAAGATTGCTCAAAAAATGAAGAAGGAGATAGATTTTTAGTAAAATGGTCTTTTTTTGCGTTTTTAGTTTGTGCCTTCTATTAGGAACCTATTGAGGTCGCCGACTTTGATTGCTCAAATCTTAAAAGTTACTTTGAATTTTTCAAACGGTTGAAAATGTCTGATAGCTCAGATGAAACTCCATAAAATAAGATCAACTTGTAAAAATCAAGGTGGACCCCCTTTGCCCTTATCCATTTACTTTTTCTTCCTTACTACTTTTTGCCACCTATAAACCAAAATTTTCTTTAAATTTATCATATGAGAAACCTGGATTGGCATGTTAATTTTTAAACAAATATGACCAATAATTTCTAAACACCAAACATATTTTTTTCTAAACCTAAATCATTTCTTGTAAAATATAGTGTTTGGGACCATTAAAAAGTGCAGTAAAAGTAAGGCATCTTACTTAAATAGACTATTTAGTTTGCACAGTTTTATGTAGAAGCTGTTAAAACTCACAAACTTTGATAATTTATATATCAAAAAATAGGTAAAAATAAAATCTAAAATGAGATTAACTTTAAAGAACTCTTCACCATCAGGGTAAGGGTTAGGGGTAACAGTGATACTAAAAAAAAAAATATAAAAAAATTAGTTACCGACCAAGGATAAGGGTTAGGGATAACAGTTATAGTAAAAAAAAAGCTAGACAAAAATAAAATAAATTCAACCTGTGCAAAAATGTCTAAGTGCAAAAGTGTCTTTGTGCAACATAGTCTCATGTGCAATTTTTTCAGCTCGTGCAAATTTGACATCTACCCTTTTTACATATCTCAGTATCTAAATTTTATGATTTTAAATCTTATTTTTTATTACCAAGTTGTTTTGTTATCATTTGGTGTTTTTAGAAGTTTAAGCGTGATCAACATTTTTTTTTTAGTTTTTGACTCATAATAGTTATTTTTCAATTTTAACATAAACTCAGGCTGACTTAGACTAGCTTTTTTGTCTCAGAGAATGGCAACCCTGTTTTAAGTTAATAACATAATTAAAAATTAAACAACTTTATAGCTAGGTTTAAAACTTATTGGGACTTGAATAAAAACATTTTCAAAGTTTTTAACACTTCAAATAGTCATATGCATTCAATAATTTAAATAAAAACTGCAGGTTTCCGACAAATTATGAAGGAGCCCCCCAAAGGAGATTGTACATGCCAGAGTGGTATGTAACAATGGTTAAGCCAGATGAAAAGGATCTACCTAAAAACTATGTTAAATTTCACATCCCAGCTGAGTAAGTCTAAATAGATTTTTTTTTGTAAATAAAGTTCTATTCTTTTTACATTTTGTTAAAACATATGAATAAACAATTTAATGAAACTAATCACACTTAAATTATTTTTTTAGTTGATTTGGTAGTGATCTACTGATTTGGTAGTGATCTACAGAAATTAGGATCTGTCTAGGTGATGATTTTTAATTAAAATAAGAATCAATTTTTAATAAAAAAAACTACCAAATTTTAAAGTTTTGAATTGTTTATGTTACTAGTATATAAGAGGTTAAATGGTTTTAGTTACTGAAGACTAAAAACTTAAAGGTGTTTATTTATATTATTATCTGCAAATGTAATGTATTTTTTTCTTCTTTTTTTATAAGAAAAAATAAACAAAATTTTTCTACTTTTATTATTTTTTTTCTAAACTTGTAAACTTTTAAAAGTTATAATAGGTGTCATTAGATACTCATTTAATAACCTTAAATTAAAAATATAAAAAGTCCAAAAGTAATTGCTAACAAATATAAAAAATTAAGTTTTCAAGTTTTTTAAAGACAGTTCCAATTACAATTCAAAAATACCAGATAAAATTTATTTAAAAAAATAATTTTTAATAAATTAAGTAAAACTTATTCATTTTTTACAAAAATATGTCATTTTTATAATCTACTAAAAGTCTTAAAGCTGTTACTCAACAAAAAATTGAGTTTAACCTGCCTCCTTTTAATATTTAGAATAAATCTATTAGTTTTGTAAAAAACTGAATAAAGAAAACAATATTACAAATCTACAACTTTAAGTCTTTTAGCTATTATTTTAAAAGAAGAATTATTTTTTTGTTTAAAAAACTCTTTTGATATAATTTTGGGCAACATTAAATATTCGTTTGTGTAAAGATTTATAAAAGTTTATTTCTGAATTTCCAGTTTAACTTGATTTGAGTCCACTGTTAACCGTGATGCTGGACTATGAAAATATTATTTAAAGTTTGAAATAACTATGCATTACAATTTATTTTATACAAACACTTGTAAATAAAGTTCAAGGTTGCTGCACACTCAGGATATTTTAAAGTTTTTGAAAATCTCAAGATGACTTAGGGTAACATAGGATATTTTAAATTTTAATTTTAAAGTAAGACTGACTCAAGAAGTTTTTTTAATGAAAATCTCAGGATAGTTTTAAGTTTTACAATAATTTTGGGACAGACTTTGTCTAGGTTTTAAATGGTATTTAGTTGATTTAATTATAATATTTTATTACCTGTAACTAATTTTGTTAAAGAACTTGGATTTTATTAATTTTGAAAAGTAAAAAAAAAATTTTTTAATTATTTGAAAGATTGCTCAAAAAAATTTAAGGTCACTCAGGACATATTTTTGGAGTCAAAGAGTGGCAACCCTGAAAGTTGTAAATAAAGAAACACAAGTTTTAATCCTACCACTTGATTTTTACAACTGTACCACAAACATACAGTTTTAAGTCTACTAAGAGCTTGTTATTTGATAAATCAAGTGGAATAAACAAAACTTTTTATTAACAAACTTTGAGCTTATCTCATGGCACTTCATAGTTGACTTTATTCTAATAATTTAAAATGATGCTATTTTTACATAAGTAAATTTAGTAGTAACAAACTTTAAGTTTGAATTATTTTTAAGAAATCATGTGGTTTAAAATGGTTTAATTGTTTATCTAACAACAAAGTACACATTTATGGAAAAGTACAAAGTTTTTTAAACACAGTATGACGAAGTACGACTTAAAAGAGTACCTGGATAAGGTGTATGGTGTCAAAGTTTTGAACATAAAGCTAACAACTGTGGGTTATCAAAAGTACAAATTTCCAACACCCTGGATAAAAGGAGGTTATAAATGGGAGTTCATGGATCCTTACCATGAAGCTCATGTCTATTTGGTAAGTTTTTAGCTGTATTTATCAGAAAACTGAGTATATAATTTTGACTAGGCTTGAATTATTTTAATAAGCAGTTAAACGATATCACTTTAAAATCAAAAAATTATCTATTTTTAGTTAATTTTTTATTCATTAAAAAAATTTTTTTAGTTCATGAGTGTTTGTGTTAAAAGTATTAAACTATTCATTGGTAAAATGTTTAATAACATCTGTTTTAAAAGTTCTTAAAGTTAAGTTTAAAAGTTCTAAAAGTTAAAATATACAAATCTACTAGCCTATAGTAGGTGTTTACCTGTATCTTTTAAAAATAATTAATCGAAATTTATACCCGTTTAAAAAAAAAAAAAGTTTTATTTAAGCAGAAGAGTATGGTTTATAAGTCAGCATAGCGTAATAAGAAAACAAAAAGTACCTGATGACTTTACTAAAAAGTCATTATAATAATTCAGATAAATTTGATTAGTTGTAGTTTAAAATAAATATATTATGTGTTTTTTTTAATTCTAGGTAGAAAACTTTTGTAAATGGTATGTAATTAGAATAAAATTAAAGTATATTGCCATAAGTTTTAAAATTTGGTAACTAACAATAATATATTATCTAGTACCATCAACTGTTTAATATCTATTTGTTTACTAAGCAGTTTTTTATTTTGTTACAATTTAAAAAATAAAAACAAGTATTTCAAGCAACATAATTTATTTTTATCACCACTAAAAAGCTTTAGTATTTTATTATAAGATATATTTGTTTTAAACATATTTGGATTATACTGTAGAAAACAACACTAAGCTTAAAAAACGTATTTAAAATAATTAATAATTATAGCAAATTATTATTTTAAAAGTACCATATACAACTTTTTTTATATTAAATTAACTAAATTTCAAGATATGTTTTTTGCTGTAACAGCTGTATTCTTACTAAAAAAACTATAAATATATTAAGTATTTATTACCGACGTTTTTTATTACAACCAGATCAAAAAATATTTGCACCTTGAACTAATTAACAGCTAATAAATTTAACGCATAGGTAAAAAAAAAACTAAATAAGTATCTATAACAGTTTTTTAATAGTGAGCTGTGTTTATAAAATTAAATTTAATTTTTAATTTATACATAACAATTTGTAAAAGTACTATTTGTAGGTAAAAAACTACTTCTTTTTAATTTCCTATAAAATAAATTATTTAAAATAAGTTTGAAAAAAGTTATCAACTTGCACTTTACAATTTTATTTGTTACAACTTTAAAAATTATTAACATTAACTACTTTAAAGTGATTTTTAAAGTAAAATAATTTTGGTTATTATTTAATATAGGTAACTTTTAAAACAGTCTTATAAAGTTTAAATGTTTATAAAACATAGGTTATTTTTATACAATTTATTCTTAGACATAAAACTTCATGATTTTACTTAATAGATAAAAAAAAGTTAGCAATGCTATTAAAAGTAGTTATAGATTATTGTTATTAGTTCCTCAACTTATTCTGTATTAATATACATTAATAAAAAGTATTGAGATTTCAAAGATCTGCCATTTAGATGAAAAGTACTGTAGTTGTGATAATATTACTAGGACTTAAACGATTCTACTTAAATAAAATGAATTTTTTTTTTAAATTAACAGTATTTTCTGCCATTGTATCTTACTTTCTTTATTTAAAAAATATATCAAAATATGCGTTAGGTAAGATCTCAAGATATTTAAGTACTTTCTATAAAAGTAGAAATTAATAAAATGAGTTCCTCTTTAGTTTTAAATATAAATTTTAATAAAAATTTCACTATTTCCTTTCATTTTAAACGCTCGTATCATTTAAAAAAAAATATTTTAAACATTAACTTATTTTAATTTCAGCCGAGAGGAGAAACTTTCAAATTTCCGGACTTTTTGAAATCGGCAAAAGGCGAGAACAAGTCGAGCATCTTGGAGCAGTACGAAGAGATGAGAGCGCAGCAGGAAGCAGAAAAGCACGAGAAAAACAAAAACATAGAATCCAAAACAGTTTTTTCCAATAGCTGGTTGCAATAGTAATTTTTTAAATTGTTGCATGTTAGTTTCATCATGGATACTTTATTTGACTATGACTTGTGTTAAATTTAAGTTTACTTTTTCTTAGTTGAATTTGATAGCTCAATTGTACTAGGAATAATGGGAAGATTCGTTCATTTATAACTTTTCACATTTAAATAAATAGATCTCACACAAAAGAATAGATCTAGTTTATTTACTTATATACCAAACTATATTTTTTAACTATCAATAAAGTTTTTATTATTTACAATGGGTAATTAGAATTTTACTGAATGATTATCAAATTCGTTTTAAATAGAAAAGATTGTTTTGGTAATTTTGATAATATCAAGCAATTTCAACTTCAAAACTACTATACTAGTTGTACAGAAATTTAGCTGAGACAAAAAAAGTTTCATTTACAAAGTTAATTTGTTACACTGTACAACGATTAATGTGTAAAGTTTATCTAAAAATTATTATATTCAGTATTAAATTTTTTACTCAACTGTTTTCGAAATAAAATAAAAACAAATATTTTTTATTTATGTTTTTTAATACAAGTAATGAAATTTTGTTTTAAGTTTTAGAAAAAGTGTTTTTAGAATTTTTCGTTCTCATAAATTGCTATCACATATATGAAATGTATTTTTTTTTTTTGATTTTGAACTTTCTTTAAAAAGCATTGAAAAAAAAATCAAAGTATTGTATTTAGTATTAAAGAGTATTATTGCATTTATTTAAAAGCTTATTCGCGGAGTTTTTTAGTAGTTTTAAATTAATTTGTTTAGATAGGTTACCTATAATATCAATTTCTTTAAGTAATTAAATTTGTTACTTATATTATTATTACAAAGTTTATGGGTTTTACAATAATAATTATTTCCTGTTATTATTGTAGTTAATTGTTTATAATGGTTTTCAAGCACTTAAGCTATTTGTTACTGTATATCAAATTAGCAACTTGCTATAATGTGTAACTTTTTTTATGAATTTGCATGAAATTTAAATAATGGCAAACAAAAGTTTGGAAACAAAAAAAGCTTTTACCAAGTCTTAGTCATTTTTTAATTTTTAATACAAGCATATCTTGTTAATATAACTTGTTAGCTAAATAATCACTTGATTAATCAGCAAGAAGTTATACACCAAACAGCAACATAAAAGACATTATTGGTTTTCAAACTAAATTTTAGGATAATTAAAATTATTTGTACTAATTTGTTGAATGTAAAGTTAAAGCATAGAAAGTGGGAGGATACTAAAATTAACTTAATATTGTTTTATCTTTAACTAAATAAAACGTTGAATCTAATGACTGACTTTTTTAAAACGAAGATAAACTTAATTAATAACATTAAATTTAAAAATACCAAAAATTATCGAAACATACGTGTAGATTTTTAATGCGTTCAAAAAACGACTAGCAAATCTTAGTAATTTATTTAAAGACATTTTTTAATGCGTTACCTTCTAAGAATGAATAAAATACAGATATCAATTTTAAATTTGATAAATGATTTTTGAAACAAGGTGTTATTTAGAATAACAAAATTTACTTGTTTAAGATAGAACTAAATAAATGAATAAGTGATTTATCTACTTTGGTTTTATATTGTTTTTATTCTTTACAAAAAAATATAAAAGTTAATTACATTAATATGATATATCTAGATTAAATTATCGTTTGTCTATATAAAGGAGAAATAAAAAGAGTTAATGTAAAAAAATACGCCCTCACTAATTTATACAATAAGGAATAGTAACAAGCGGGCCCGATCCGACCCTCATGTAAAAATGACCGATTCTGCCATTAATAATAAATTAGTAAATTCCGCGAAAGGTGAAACCGCGGCCCGCGACCAATTAATCTGGCCCTCTAAACAGAACTTACCCAAGACTTTTTGAGAAATAAAAAGTGGGAAAAAAAGTTTTAGGTATACTTTATGGGAAATTTTAAACATTTTCTACATTTAATTTTACAAAAATCATTCAATATTTGTGAAAATCAATTGGGTTACCAAGTAATTTTCGTGAATTAAATAAACTTTTAATGCTCCAAACACTATTTTTTTTTGCATTCTGCCCGCCGACTGAAAACGTTGCTCACCCCTAATCTAGTCAGTTTTGTGTTTGTAACCGAAACACTTTTCTTTTGTCATAACCATTTTTCTCTAAATATGCATCGGGTCCCCTGACCTTGGATTTTTGCGGTAATAAATTTTTCTGCAAATAATGTAAAAAAATAAGTAGCTTCCTAGCTGTTACCTAAGTTGAGCTAGTTATATTGGATAATTGCGTTTTTATCGGTATATTTTTAATTTTAAAGGGGGCAGGTTAAATTTTTACACAAGCCAGTTCTTAATTTGTAAATTTTTATCCAAGTTATAAGTTGCTTTTAACAGTTATTTCCTAATATTTTTAAGGCATTAACAATCAAAGTTAGAAAACTTGATTGGCTTTTTAAGGAAAAAAATAAATTAAAATATAAAAGAGTTTGTAGGTATGCATATAATTTTTAAGATTCATATGAGTTCCTTGTTCCTTACATGATACATACTAGCGTTTTTATGATAAGTCACTAGAACCATTCTATTTGATTATAACTGGTAGCAGACTATATAGACCCTTGCAAGTACAACATTGTTATAAACCAAATAGGCAAAAACTAGTGGCTGAAAAATAGACATAATGATTTAAAATTTATTACTGTCAAAGTTGTTTATAAAGAAATGACAGTTCGTTAAAAAGTTAAAAGTATTGTTTCCTCTGTAAAATTAACCAGATTTTAAACATGACTTCGAGAAGCAACTGCAGCATCCCACGTCATTATTGAAAGGTAATAAAGGCAAAGGGGTATAAATAAAAATAACCATGCACTCACGTCCATGAGGTACTAAAGATATAATTAATAAATAAAGTTTTAAGATTTTTTTCTACCTAAGAAAGAAAAAAAAACAATTGAAACTGACTTGCAGTATCTTATAAGCATAAAAACAGACATAGTAGCTAGTAATGGCTCTTTCGACAAAACAAATATCAGAAGAATGAAGAAACGCAAGCAAAATATAAGCAGGAAAATCTCAGAACTATCTTGCTTAAGAGGAATTGATGATTCAAGGAAATTCTGATATGTCCCTTAGTGATTTTAGGCTCAAATGTGACACCTTTAATTGAACTTCTTAAGAAACGATAACACCAAAGTGTTTCCAAAAAAACCATATCAAAATTTTTATCTGCTGATTTTCTTAAAAATGACAGGTTAGTTAGATCTGTAAACTGAATCAATATATATTCGGTTAAAGTATGCAAAAAAGTTTTAATTTTAATAGATATTGATGGTGGAAATAGAAATTGAAATAGTTTAAACTACACATTTATTCAAAACATTTTAACAAGATACCTAAAGAAATTTCTTCCACTATCAGGCAAAAATGGACTGCTAAAAATTTTTTGGTTCATTTGGACGACAAAGTTAACCTAACACTGGATTGCACTTGAAAGGAAAATGCTCGTCCTTTTTTTGTCATAGGAAAACAACATAAACTTCTGTAGAAAGATCATAAGAAAAAAATGTATTCACTGCAAAAGCGTTTATAAGAAATTGGTCTTTCACTTAAAAATGGGACTGTGTTAACAGCATTATCAGTATGGTTTTGACACTACAAGATGAAATACAGGGCACAACACAGCTAATTGTTAGATGTTGCGAAACTATTTTGGTAAGCCAACATTTTGGCTAGATTTTAGGCAACACGTACTAGATCTGCTACATAAAAAACGTTTTCTGTTCTCTGGAAATAGAATATTAAAAACCTTCCGAAAAGAAGCCTGCAAAAGTTTTAAGAAGCATTTGAGTATGTCTGGATAAACTTTATTTCAATCTTGCATATTTTTTTATGAAACTTGTTTAAAATATCAAAATCTTGGGAATGTTTATCGTCTGCATGATGATTGTAAAGAATTTATTAAAATAACTTTAATTATATTGCTATACTATAAACTATTGCTTGGTAACACTATTCAACATCAAGGAGTTGTTTCTAAAGCTAGATGGATGTACAAAGTCATTTATGCTTATCACTCGTTTGAAGAAAGTTAAACGCTTTTTGATTTTTATTAATTTACTGCAGCTTCAGTAGCTGTCGGTAAAGACTTGGATTTAACAAACACACATTAAAATTACAAAATTACGGGTAAATTTTGTGCAATCTCTATGTCGAATGCTATGAATCGCTATTTCTGGTTTCTTATTAAAGAACTTGCTTGTTTTAAATGATAGTACTCTGTCAGCTGTGGTTTCTGATGCTTTTTAAACAAGATAGGATCAGATCACAATCTTTAAAACTAAGAAACCTTTACCTAAACTCCTTTTTGTGCTACTAAGAAAAAAAGCAAGAGATATCTAGGAGGCTTTGTTAGAAGTATTTTTTTTTAGTTTTAGACTGCAGCCATTCTTTTTATACTGAACATACAGAACAATTAATACAAGACAAAGATTAACGAGACGTAGAATAAGTAGTAAATAATGTGAGTATTGTCAACGACGTTGCCAATTGGGTGTTGAACTGTGCAGCGATAATTTAACTATATTAGAAATAAAGACATGTTTTCAAATAATATACAAGTTAGCTTAGATAACCTTAGAAAAAAACTTATTTAAATCAAACTTGTGTAAAACGATTTTATCAATTTGGTTTACTTGAAATAAATTTAAATGAAATTAAATTCTAAAATACTTCACTAAAAACTCGATTACAACAGAAATGTATGTGATAACAACTGATATAGATAACAAATAGTTAGTTTTGGTTTTTATAGAGGTATCACTTAAATATTTTAAACTTAGTAAGCTTGTGATACTTTGTTTTTTATTTGACTTAAATCATGAAGTGTAAACTACATAAAATAAAATTATAGTTGTTATACGGATATTTAGAAATTACAATAGTAGATAATTTGTTGGTAGTTGTAAACTTAGTTCCTTTTTAAATAACTTGTTCTTATTTTATAAAATTTTGATAGTTAAAACTATATTATCGAAATATAGATTCCTGTGTTATCTAGGTTTTTAAGGTTCAGATAATCTTGTTTCTTTTCTATTCACTTTTTATATATATTTTTTGAATATTGTCTAATAGTATCGTTTTTCAAACCAGTTATCTCAAGTATGGACGAAA
The DNA here is from genome assembly GCF_965202585.1 of Thalia democratica. Classification (NCBI taxonomy): domain Eukaryota; kingdom Metazoa; phylum Chordata; class Thaliacea; order Salpida; family Salpidae; genus Thalia; species Thalia democratica. The sequence goes on along the minus strand of NC_139173.1, from coordinate 17,868,533 downwards.
AGTATTTAATTTTTTGCGCACATAAGTTTAGACGTGTAATAAAAACATTATGAAAATAAGTCTGTAATAAGTAAATTCAATCCAAAAGCTACTGTTTAACAGTATATGTATATTTTTATAACTTACAAATAAAAAACTACTACAAGAAAATTAGTAAAGTTTTAGTAGGAAAAAATGTTTATACTGAATAATTAGTTCTACAGTACACTTTCAATAGAAATTTTTCTTTGATTGTTTATTGTGTTTAGCTTTTAAAAGTTATGATAGTCACTAATTAAAATTACTACACTTGTCGTTCTTATTTTAAGCTGTTCTTAAAATTTCTTACAAAACAAACATATAATTATAATTATTGTGGAAAAAGTTTTGTTAATCAAAATAATCTAAGACGAATAATAAATAAGTGTGAGCTTTATATTGAAAGTACTTAAAATGAGTTAATAAAACTAAAACAAAACGTTGGCAATTTTGATTAGTTAAAAAAACAACTAAGTAAAATTTTGAAGTTTAAAAAAATCATCAAAATGACCGAAACCAGTTATTAGAAGTAATCTTAACATAATATTTTTAAATTTAAATTATACGAAAATGGTTGTTAATAACTGTAAAGTTAAAAAAGGTATTTATATATGGAGGAATAAATCCTTTTTTTTACTACATTTAAATGTTTATTTTGCTAAAAACTTTATTACACTTCCTCTAATTAAATACTTTCATAAGAAGATATTCAACTGAGGTATCAGAAAAAACTGTTTTTGTTACTTTTTTCATCAAATGCAAGTAATCTTATTTATGAAATCCGTCGTCAATGGACTTTTAATTTTTTTTTTACCAGATTTAGAACAAAAATGTTTTAAAACCTTTTTTTTTTTCTATATCAGTTAGCTCATCCGGTTTTCATTACGAGCAATAACTTGGCTTAAATGGTTTTTTTTTTGTAATCTTATTTTTTAATCAAACTTTAAAATCAATTATTTTCAATTTCTATAATGCTAACTTGGAACTTTTTTTTTAATTCTAAAGAACGTTCTTTTGCTTAGCTTTTCATAATAATTTTCATCGAATTGGGGTTTTAGTTTTGTAGTTGGGCCCCTTTAAAAATTTAATGTTTTTAGCATTTTTTACTTTGCAAAGTTTTTCTCCAAAAATATTTTTTTTCAATTTTTTTTTTATTAAGATACTTATTTAATTGAGTTTTAAGACGTTATTGATTTTTTTTATTTATTTTATTATTTTTAATATATGTTTAAATAAATTTTCCAGAGAAGTTCGAAATATGCACGATTTTGGTTCTTTTTTTACATGGTTTTAGAGCAAAAGTAAATTATTTTTTAAATAATTTTTGTTTTTAACAGACTTGTATAATTAAGTTTTATAACGTTACTAAGTTTTTTTCAGGCTTATATTATTTTTTAAACACATGACCCATAAAAGTTTTACCTAAATATTTTGTTTAAATAATTTGAGAGATTTCTTTATCAAATACTAAGAGTTTAAGTAAAATTTAAATTAGTCATATATTTGAAAAATAATAATAATTTGGGAAAAAATATAATAACGTTTAAAAACTTGATTATATAAGTCTGTTAAAAATAAAAATTATTTAAAAAACAATATAATTTTGCTGTAAAACCATGTAAAAAAAGAACCAAAACCGTGAAAATTTGGAATTTTTGTGAAAAATTTATTTTAGCAAATGCTGTAACTTTTTTTTTTTTGAAAAAAAAAACTAATAACGTTTTAAAACTCAATTAAATAAGTCTGTTGATAACAAAAAAATTAAAAAAAAAAAAAAATTTGGAGAAAAACTTTGCAAAATAAAAAATGCTAAAAAACATTAAATTTTTAAAGGGGCCCCACTACAAAACTAAAACCCCAATTCGATGAAAATTATTGTGAAAAGCGAAGCAAAATAAGGTTCTTTAGAATTAAAAAAAAAGTTCCAAGCTAGCATTAAAGAAATTGAAAATAATTGGTTTTGAGGTTTGATTAAAAAATAAAGTTACAAAAAAATCTATTCAGTTTAATAACATGTATAACTTTATTTGTAATAAGTAATGTTCAATTAGCTATGTTTATCGTACAAAAATGCTTTGATTTAAAATATAAGTATTTAGACAGTTTAGCTTGAATACACTTTGTTTTTAATATCAGTATTGTTTTTTTTTTGAAAAATAAATCATGGTTGTTAAATATATGTATCATTAAAAGACTTAGACTGGAGAATAGTCTGATTTGAGTATAAAAAAGCTCAAAAAAATAATGTTGTAAAACTTGCGATTTACTTTTCATTCTTTTTTACTACATCACAAAGAAAGCAAAAAATAAATAAAACATATAAATCTATAAGAATAGAAGTAACTAGACGTTAAAAGGTATCCGAGTGGTGTGCGGCTCGATAACCGTAAGATTTTTTTGCGCACCAGATCCTAGGACCAAAAATTTGTTCGCCTTTTTGTCGCTTAATAAAGAGTACTTTAACAAAACAGTTTTAGTGGGTTATTTAGAGGTAAAAAACTTCGTAGAAATAAGTCGACAAATTAAAAAACACTTATTCATTTTAAGTTAAGGTTTATTTAAGTAATACATTTAAAATTTGAAAGTAAATTAAAAAATAAGTTTAACTAGAAATAATAAGCTTCTTCGACTTTATTAATTAGTTTTAGATAGTTCTTTAAGTTTATATAGTGTTTTTTCTGGTAAAGTTGTAGTGATAGTCGTTAAAATTTTCGATAAAAAAAGCTTCTAAAACGCAAAAAAAATATATAATGCTTTAAATTAAGTAATTTTAAGTCAGTAAGCTCTCGCTTATTTACGCACATTGTGTCCACAAAAAAAAAAATGCCTAAAGATACGAGAGATCGTAAAGATACGAGAGGTACCAAATATACTTACTATAATGGCTGTTTTTTGATATTGCTTCTAGTTAAAAGCAGACTGGGAACTTTTTCACTTTTAACAATTTGTTTTCTTTATTTATAAATATGAAAACAAAAGATAAAACTATACATATATTAAAAAAAGGATTTAAATTTATATAAAATGATAATACCTGTAAAAAATTTTTACTAGCTTTAATAATAAGTAGACTTTATCTTTACAATCGTTATTACATGTGACTTTTTTGATACTTAACATTTATATTCTATTCTACTTAGCATATTAAATTTATAATTAAACATTTGTTTACAATTAAGAAACGGTGTAGTGTCTATTTTAAAACTTGTTTCTATAGCCTATTACTGCTACTTTTTTCCTAGGAAGTTTCATTAGATTTTTTTTATTCATATTTAGGGCAAGAGTGCTGTATTATTTACTTGTGTTTTAAACACTCATTATATTATTATACTTTCATTATTTAACACAGTCACATTTCTTTCAGAACTTTAATTCAATCTCTAATTAATAACAAAATTTCTAATATATTGAGGTACAACTAAATGTTTATCATTTAGTCAAGGAACATAAGTTTACAAAGTCTAAAGATATAGAGAGGTGAGTTAGTGTTTAAAAACATTTTTCAAATAAAAAATACACAATAAACCTAATTTGTCCAATATTAAAAAAAGTTAAAATTTTATCCTTTGAATTTTAGATTTCTAAATTGCGTAACTAAACGAGAGTTCGTAACGTCACAAGTGCGTAAAGGTACGAGAGGTTACTGTTTGTAGTTATAAATTTTACTCTTTTATAAGTACATATATAACCAAAACAGCATAGCAAAGTTTTTGGACGCATTGATTACAAAAATTAATTAAATTAAATAAAAATTAAATAAAGATCTCATAAAAAGTAGAAAACTGTAAAATTTTAAACTGAATAAAGAAAAAACAATACTTAGTTAACTACCCAGACACCAAAAGAATGAATTTAAGTTCACATTATTGGTGATTTAACACCTAGAAAATGGGAAGCTGTGAAAAATTTTATATAAGTTAATCATAACATGTTTTTAAAAAGTCTAGAAGGTTAAAATATATAATTTTGTTTATAAATGATAAAAAGCTTATTTAAACTTTAAGTTTAGCTAACATTTTGATAAACATTAAAACATAAATTTGGAAATTGATTTGCTTAAGAAAAAAAATATTAGAATCTCGATTAATAGTTCGAAAAACTAGAGTTTTATACTACAAATAAAAACATTATACTTAATGTGTCTATTAAGTTTGTTGATAACTTTACTTATAAAAATTACCGTTAGAGCTTTAGAAAAACATTAAGTAAAAAATTATTAAATTCAAGTTGAGCTTAGTTGATATTGTTAAAAAACTAAAAGCTTTACAATTATTTATTTTATTATTTACAATTATTTGTACAAATTTAATGAACTAAGTTCGTAGTCATTATAGCCTAGAAAATGATAATAATAATAATTAAGTCTAACATTAGAATAGTCAAAACTTTCGATTATAATTTTTTAAAGTTAAAGTTTTAAAATGCATATATGCTTTCTGTGTTTTTAATATAAATTTAATTTTATCTTACTTTCAATTTTTGATCATAAATGTGCAAGCCATAGATTAAAAACAAAAGCAAATTTTAAAGTATAAAGTAGATTAAATATTATACAATATACATAAAAAATAATTAATAAAATATAATTTTACAGTGATGAAGTTGAAGTCAAGGTTATAGTATTAAACCAAATTAATTAAAGTCTTGTATACAAAAACATATACTTTCATAAACTTTATTCACACTTTGGTCATGCTTCTACTTTTAGTTTGTTATGTACTTTACGTGATATGTTACAACAAATATAGTGGCTGATAGTGTGTATATTGCGTGTGTAAAAACAAATATGTTTGTTCAAAAACTTTTGAATATAAACTAAAGTTTATCATCCTCTAAAATGTTTATTGAACAAAATCGAAAAAAAAAGCACGAAGGTTCACCAACAAATTTTGTGTAAGGACTTGGCGTACGAAAAGACCTCTCGCTTATCGATTTGTACACCACACTTAATAAAAATTATGATGAGCTCGAAAAAAACCTTACAGTCAAATTATAAATTCTAACGATAAAAAAAATCACAATAACCAATACTAAAAAAAATACAAGAAACTAAACTAAATGTGAAATTTTATTGTAAAATAAATTTATATGAGTAAAACAGTTTTAGCTAAAAACCAATCGAAAATTAGATACAATTATTAATTATCTAATTCATGTTTAATTTTGATAAGTTCTGAAAAAAAAAGATTGCAATAGTTAAAAACTGTATGCTCAAGAAAAATAAATACTAGAAAATAGATAAATAAAACTAGATCATACGGCTCTTTTTATTTTAAAAGTTAAATTCTTTTTGAAAGATCTGCAACTAAGATAAATAAAATTCGTTGTATATATGTAGTCCTAAAAAAAAAAACACTTATTTACGATATTAACTTAGAAGTATTCAAGTCAATCGACAAATAAATTATATACTGTTATTTCTGAAGTTAAGAAATTTTACGTGATTTTAATAGAAATCTTCATAAATCCTAAATTTTTCTAATTGTTCTTGTCGATACTTTTGCGGAGTAAGGACTAATTGTACTTGTATTTCGGTTTATAATTTTATATTCTTAACTTTAGCTGTGTTTTAAAAGAATTGAAATAGTAAAACTTTAGAATCAATCTGACTTTTATACCTACAATTTAAGTTGCCACGAGGATATCATGCCTTCATCATGTAAATCAAATTTGAGTTCATTAACTTTGTTTGTTTTAGTTTTAATGATAGTCGAGTTAACCATTTGTTTATTCAGAAAAAAGTTTGTAATCTTTTTATTTATAAGCGATTGTAAGTTTGACCTCAATTTTGTCTTTCAACATAAACAGTTGAAACAAATACTTGTTAATACTATTAAACTTATGAACTTAATTTCTTAAAATATTAGAACTCTAAGTGAGCTTGTAAATAAAGTAAGATTATTTTTTACGTTAACAAAATATTTTAATAAAGTTTTGCTAGCAATAACTATCATTTAATACATTATTAGATAAATTATTCAAAATTAGTGTTTAGTTTAAAAGTATAGTATAACTTGATAAAAAGTATAATATTTTTAAAGAAAGTTCAACACTGTAAAATTTTATTATTTCGGGTGCATGATAGTTCTTATTGTTATCTTGAACACTAAATTAAAATAAAATTTAATACAATGTAAGTTTATATGATAGTTTCTCAACATGATTTCTATGATGATTTAGTATGCAGTATAATGATCATTTTAATAAAGTAGTCCTATAAAATAAAAGATAAAATTTTCAAGTTTTGTATTTTATAAATTGTCATATTTTTAACTAAGATTTGTTTACAAATCATTAAAGCTATCTGGTTTACCTATGTATTTAAATATACAATATTGATTATCTGATATTATTTATTTAGTACTTAAGCATTTAATAATTTTTCTTTGTGCGTAAAGTTTTTGTGCAAATAGAACAAAATTCTAACAGTTTAGCACAAGCTCTTGAATAAATAGTACAAGAACTAATCAGAGATTTTTGTGTAGAAAACTCTTCATAAGTTTCAAAAATTCCAATCAACAAACTTTGCTAAAATTGAAACATAATACAATGAATTTTAGTTATTGTAGTTTGTTTTTAGATTAATCCCTATTCCCTACTAATCAAGTTAACCTACATACTAACTAAATAGGGGATTTTAGCGCATTTTTCTAATTACTTCTTTACATTGTCATTAAGAAATTTATCGAAACAAATCTATCTACTTAGTATGACAAAAAAGATCCTTATAAAAAGTCACAAAACAAAGATTCAGAGTATGTTTTAATTTGTGTATTGTTTTGTATTATACTAAAGTTCATTGTTGTTTATAATTTAAAAAGCCGGCTTCCGTTTCAAAGACTAATAATTTTCTGTGTAATTTCATTGCTACTGGTTATTATTATTCTAATTCTATTATCTTAATCGGATGTTATTATTCAATTACTTGTCTATTAAGCATAATACAGTAGTTATTTCTAATTTAAATATATACTTCTATAAATCGTCAGTTCTCTTACAAGATTTTTTTCTCAATTTGAAAAACCTGTCGTTTATGATTTATGTAAAGTTTATTTAACAACAAAACTAAGACAAAAATTTTTTCATGACAATTAAAATTATAAGAACGTAAATTTAAATTCAAACAGTTTAATTTGTATTTAAAATTAAAGGGTCATAATAAGAAAATATTTTTTTTTCAAAAAATTAAAAAATATTTAATGTAATAACTCACAATGATTCAGAATTTAAATTATAGGAATTTAAATTGTTAGAGCTTGAATTTTCGTGCATCCAAAAAAAAACTTACTGACTACATCACTTAATATACTACAAAAGCAAAACAATGAGTAAAAGAAAATAACTTAACATTCTTTTTTTCACCATAGATAAAACTTGTACTTGAAAAAACAGTAGCCGACAGTCTTTTATAAGCTACAGGTCAGATTTTCTAAAAAAAGATGTTCACGGGCTCGATATTTACAGAAAAAATCACTCGGATTAATAAATTTAAAAAATAATCTTATTAAAGTACTGAAAATACTATCTTAACAATCGATTTTGTAATGAAATGATTATAATATAAACACAAGTGCTTATTTACAAATAAAATAAAGTTGCATTTTTAAATGCATGTTATAAAAGAAAGTTTGGGTTTAGCAAAAAACTTCCAAGGCAGCATTCTGCAAACTTTTGTTATAAAATATCGTTTTTGTTAAAAAGAAACAACTTAGTAATAGGTTTTTGTTTAATGAATATCAAATTATCAGATCAGTTTGTTTTACTTTTTTTCAGAAGTTTTAATTTTTGATTAGTTTAAATGTTTTTTAATGACAATAACTTTTAACACGGCTATTAAATTTACAGCACCTAATAAAAAACTTACAAAACTTTAAATTCATCTAACTTTTTAAAGCATTATGATACCAAAATTATTTTACCAAGCTTTCTAGGTAAAGACAGAAACTATTGATTAAAATTTAGACCATTTATAACGGCTATCGTAAAATATTATGTTACAAAATATATTTTAGATAAGTTTTATACATATTTTAAGTAACTGTTTTAATATTAATATTTTTTTATAATTTGCATTCAGAAGGCTTTAGAAAATAATTTTAATATTAAAGATATCAAGTAGCTAACAATTTTAAATTTTTATTTATTCATTTTTGTTTTCTAAAAACTTATGATAAATACTTTAATATAAATAATAGCTTTAAAAAAAAAACAAGATGCACCAGTAATATTTTAAGAAGTTAGTGTTAGCAACGCTTATAAAAACATGATTTTCTCAAACATATATAACAGGTTCAGTAAATAAAAATCCTTGAGCGCTTGAGATACGTAATAAGCACGTGTACTTAATAACAAAGCGTGAAATGCTGGATTTTTCAACTGCAATGTATTTTTTTCAAACATGCAGATATAACAGCTAACAGAAAGTTTTTTTTTCAAAAAATCTTGTTTTCATAAGATTTTTTTTCTAGCTTGTATTATTTGTTGATTACACAATGTTTTTGACAACCAGTTTATGTTTTAAAATGAAATGAGTTTGTAGATTTTGTTCTAAAGTACTGTATTAAATCAAGCTTTTATAGTTTTAAAAAAGCGAAAACCTAGAATTGTATTATAAAAAACACGTGCTTGTAACAAACTTTTATACTTACTATGACTTTTAATATTAAAAACTTAATTGTTTTTTATAGTTCAAGAAATCTAATGCTAATTTTCGCTTTATTTTGGTTTGTAATTTTGTGTTTTTTATTGTATAATAGTTTTCATAGTATATTTCAAAAATTTCTATTTGAAAGTTGTTTGTTTCAAAATATTGTTTTTAGTTTTACTTTGCAGTATACTTTTTAACTTAGTTTTTCAAAAGCTTTTATTTTTTTATTGTTTTCATTAAAGCTTTAAATTAATTTTAGCAAACAGTTTTAATGTTTAAAGATATATATATTTTTTCTAAATATTTTTATATAATTGCGTAATTTTTACAACTTACAACCCTAAACTGTATGCATGATATTGTAGAGAGCATTAAAAATTGATAAGATGTGTATAAGTCTTAACTTCAAAGCATAACTCTAGCACTTATAAATCAATTGTAGAAAAGAAAGTTTACACTAATAAGTTATTTTATTAGTTTAATTAAATTTGGACTTAAGTAATAAAACGTCTTAAGCACTGAAAAATAATAAAGCATAAAGTTAAATAATGGTAATAACACACATAAATTATTATTTGAATAAGCTCTTTATTCAGTAAACAAAGCAAATTTTATAGTCAAAAAATATAAATATATAAATATAAAATTTAAAAAATTTAGTTGTTTACGATGATACTTTATAAAAGATCTCAATCAAACAACTTTGTTGAAATAAAACGAGAAAAATCTAAAGTACATACTTTGAAAATTATTGTTAATTTAAGTTTGTTACTTTAGGCACTACAAAATTTTTAAACTTTAAGAAATGAGAATAATCCACACTAACTATTTATTTTACTTTAATTAATTTTAACATAAATATATTAAAAACAAATAAGTGCTTAAACAAATATTTTTAATAAAAAAGAATTTATTTTCTTGTTTCTTTTTTTAAATCAATTCAAACCAACAAAAAGCACCTTATATGTGTTTATATTACAAAAAAAGGATTTCAGGGTGTTATCTTATAAAAAAATATATAATAACGCAAAACTTTTTTTCTTAAAAACCGTACTAAACTTTGATTTCTACATACAAACTGTTTAAACTTAACATACTAGTTTTAAAGCATAACATAAATGCTGTTAAAAATACGTGCATATTTAAGATTTTGACCAAAAGTATTTCTACAATCATTATTTTATTCAAGTTAATTAGCTGAACTCACTTGAACTCTTATTAGCGATTATGTGAAAACATAACAAACTTTTAACTTATTTTAAGTTTAATATTTTACTTCTATTTTGTTAGGGTTTGTTTCAGTTTATTAAATACTGCTAGAAAGTTATGTTTAATATAAACAAATTTTAAATACTTGTTTTAGTACAACATTTGTGTAAAATAGTTTGTAGTAAGTAGAATGTTTTTGCTAATATTATTGTTTTAAATTTTGCAAATATATGTCAAATAATTTTTGTTTATACTGCTGAGGGAGTATTAATAGTATTTAATGTTATTAGTTTTAAATGACATACTCTATCAATTTTTTGATATAAAATAATAACAATTTTTGATTAAACTACTTTTTTTAGTCAAGCTAACAATATCAAAAAATATTGTTCTTTTAAAAATTTACTCATTTTAGTCCATACAAGATATAGATGTAAGCTGTAAAAAATCTTTTGTTTTAACAAACTTAATACCATTTCTGTTTGTTGTTTACCAAACTTTTAAATTTTATGGTATTCATAAAGTTTTCATAAAAATCTTCAAGCTGTACTACAGTTGGAAATTTACAGTCCTTTAAATTAATGAAAAATTTACTCCTACTAAATTGCAAGCAAAATTCGTTTCTGGTAAAGTAAAACGAGTGATAAATCAATTTAAACATTTTTTTTTGTTTAAATAAACAAACTTATGGTTTAAATAAATATTTTTTTTAATAGTTAGAATAAAAATGTAGGTAAGTGTACAGTTTTTTAGATAAGCGTTACATGTTAACTTAAAAAGCGGTAAAAAAAAGAAAGTTGATTTAGTTAATGTAAGTTTTAAAACCAGCTTTTAAAATCAGAAATATATTTTAATGAGTTTAGAAATAAGGTATAGTTAGAAATAGGTTACAAAACACAAAAAAAAGCTAAATTTAAAATAAGAAGAAAAATCAAGTAGCAATATTTTTAGATTAAAATTAGTACTAAAGTTTCATGTTTGAAAACAATATTTGTACAAATACATGAAACAGCTAAAATACTTAAAATATTTTTTCAATGTAAGTTTTTATTTTTTAGTTAGCGTCTACTTTGCATTAGATTAGTTAAAAAAAATAAGAGTAACTGTGTTTATTATCTAACTTTTATCTTCTACGTAATTGTTTATTTCCTTTTAGTTTCCTTTATTCTAGTAATCTAATACATATTTGTAATACTATCTTTAGAGTTTTAATTCTTGTTTAAATATATATTTATCGACACGAGTATATTTTTATGTATTATGTTAATAAACTTAGCATGAATTTTTTCACATGACTAATATGTACAATACACTATGTAAAATGAACTTAAGCTTAAACTATAGCTTAAACTTTTTTAAAACTACATTCAGTTTTTTAAAACCTTCAAAAAATCTCTTACATTTCAAACTGTTAAGTTTCTTAAAGTGATTAAATTAAAAAACCTTGGTTTTTACTTTACAAATTAAATGTACTTGTTTTAAAAAAAACTATTGAAGAAAATATTTTAAATTCGAGTAGAGTATACACAAATTGTTTTTTTTTAATTCACATAAAATTAGTTAGTTTTTAATCGTAAATTTTATTAAAGGTTTGTTAGTTTGGCTGCTATTCATAGTCGTAATTATTTTCAGTTTTTCCGTTATGTTTGTTTCATTATGATCCTTTATATTTTTTGCGTCGTCGTATTATTTTATGCATAACAGTGTTCTTTATTAACTTTAAGTTTTAAACTAAACTAGGTAAAGTTGTAGTAGACTTTTTGTTCTTTCAAGTGCGCATTATGTACAAAAAAAAAGTTAAAGCACTAATTAAGAGGCCAAGTTCTATTATTGAATAAAGTTTATAAGTGAATTTTCAACAGTGAAAGTACATTAACAATACGATATGAACTCAAAAACTTCAAACAAAAAAGAAACGAAAGTCCTGATGACTGAATACTGGAAGGAACATTCCTCTAATGCCGACCTCACCGAAATGATGCTTGACTCGAACGCATCAGAAATGAGCGAGTTTGAAATGAACGAAATTTTATCTGTCATTCCTTCAGTTCGCAACTGTAATGTTCTTGAGTTAGGCGCTGGAATCGGGTATGTTAAGAATATTTTATAAAAGCACTTTAAACCGACACAAAGCTAGTTAGTTTATTGAACACAGTAAAGAAAACCAAGCTTAAATTTTTAAACTATCTTTATACAATTCATCGAGTTATATACCACCGGTAGAACTTGTTATTAATTAGTAATCGATTATTAGATATACTATTTAGAACAGGGGTCGGCAGCTTTTTTTTTTAGAAACGGGCCAAGTTTACAAAAAAACTTTTGCTGGTCTTAGTGCCTTTAAAACTTTACTTTAAATTTTGTTATAAGAGCAATTAAACAATTTTATAAACACAAATTTATCAGAACGGCTGATTTGCAAGCATAAAAAAAGCAAGTTTGCATTTTTTCAATATATATGTATATAACTAAAACTTGCTTTATCTACATAAGTTATTTATTATCTAAAAAGCACGTCGTGAGCAAGATATTTTTGATGGAGGGCCGAAGTTTGCCGATTTATAATTTAGAATACAATTTAAGATAAATTTGCAATGTTTTTTTATTTCAAATATGTCTCCGTATATCTTAACAAAAATGTTAAAATATTATTAAATAGTGCGTCGCATTTAAAAAAAATATAAAATAGATAATTTTATAAGATATAGTGCTTAAGTAAAAATGATAAAAGTTAATGTACAAGGTTAATTTTTAATACTCTTAGGGCATCTAATGATATAGATTTGTTTAAACATGTCTAATAAATGTTCATTTTAATGACAAAGTTAAACGTAAACATTTATTTTTAGTAATATTTTTGCAGACGATACACAAAAAAGTTTTGTAGTCAGGCAAAAAAAGTCGTAGCAGTTGATTTTATGAAAAGTTTTATACAAAAGAACAAGGAAAATAACCAAAACTTTGAAAATCTTACACTGATATGTGATGATGTTATGAACTTAAGCTTTCCAGAAGAAAGGTATCTTATCACTAAACATACTATATTGTAAAAATTATCTCACTAATAAAACTTTTTATTAAATTACAAAATAGTTTTCAATAATGTGTTATCAATTAAAAAAAAAACGCTTAGTTAAAATTTAATCCATGTAAACTATTAGAAAAAACTATAATAGTGTTAAATTTCACTTAGAACTGCATAAAATTGTTTAAATAAACAGTTGAATATAAGGTAAGTCTACTTAAAAAAAAGTAAAGTTATTCTCATTAAATGTAAAGATTTTCCTTAAACACATCGTACAAAACTAAACTAGTTATAAAAGAAAATATTTTTCTCTAAGAAATTTCCCAAAAACAGTTTTGACATAATATTCATCAACTGGCTCTTCATGTACTTGAGTGATGAGGACATAAGTTTGTTGACTTCTCGAATACTAACCTGGCTGGTTCCTGAAGGACACTTCTTTGTCAGGGAATCATGCAATAGACAGTCAGGTTAGATACTTTTAATAAACAGAAATAAAATTTATTTCTAACTAAAACAGTTTTATTTTTAACTAAAACAGTTTAATATATGATAAAAAGATACAGCTAACTTTATTTTTACACGCACACGCTAGTTAATGTTTTTTTAAAACTTAATAAGATAATTTTAAGACAAATTATGAATAACCTAAGTTTAAAAAAAAAAATGTTTTCTTTATATGTTTTTCTTAAACTTCATGTATTATTATAATTGGAAAAGACTTTCATTTTATTGTTCGCATATTTTTAGGAAATGCTAAACGATCAGATAATCCAACATTTTATCGTAGTAAACTTCAGTATGACAACTTGCTTACTTTGCCGACTTCACTAGAAAACGAAAACTGTAGGTTCAAAATTCTGTGGTCTAAACCTATTGGAACTTATATCAAGGTTCATTGTTTATACATTTATCCAAAACTATCAGTCTAGTTTTACTTTTCTCAAATTTAATAATAAACGACAGAATGGTAATAAAAACTTAGTCGATTAAAAGCTTAGTTTGATAAAGTGTGATTTTTTTTTTGATAGTAAACAAAAACCTTATTTTCAATCAAATATTTATTTTTCTTTTAATTAAAGTGTTAACATGATCAGATAGTCAGAAACATGTATGATATGTATATATATCTTTGTTAGTTTATTTACAGCAACAAATATTAAAAAAAAAATATTTGTATCATTTATTATCAGACCGGTTCAACTTAATCATTTGTTTTTCAAAATTATAAACATTGAAATGAATTATTTTATATGAAGTAAAAAAGTTAATGAAAACTTAATTTTATACGTTGTTAGCTATAAAATAGTAAAAAAAATTTATTATCAATTTAATTGTACATTTTTGGAAAAAAATGATTTATTTCCTTAATTTAAGTTTAAGAACAACCAAAATCAAATCTGCTGGCTTCTGCAATCAAGAACCAATCAGGATCAAGAGTTAAACACATTCGAACCAGGTATGGGACAAATATCTTTTTATGAGGAAATATATGGAGAAAACAACATTGACAGTGGTTCTGATGTTATCAACAAAGTTAATAGTTTTTTGATAATTATGTATTTTTAGTTTAAACCTACACATTTTATTCTAAAACATTTTTAACTTTTATGTCTTCTAAGATTTACATTTCAAACTTGCATCTTTTAAACTCTAGTGTTTTTTTCTTTCATTTCTAATTCTCATTAAACTTTTAAGTTGACTCTACAGTTTAAAACAAAACCATAGATAATTTTAATTTTTAATTATAAACATAAATTTGCTCGTAAGAAATGTGTACGTTTAAACAACTGTGTTAAATGAACAAGTTTGAAACGTGCTTATTTAAAATAGGCTAGTTATAAAACGTGCATAAATAAAGTTAATTGTTTCCTTAATCTACATGTCAAATAATGTTATATATAACGCTTAACATTTATACTTATTAATATTTTTAAATTAAAACAAAACTTACTTGAGCTTAAATCATTAAGTTAAAAGTTGTTTGGTTTTGTTTACAAAAATTAACTTTTAAGTTTAAGGAAAAATATTAAATTAAAACCTTTCAAATGTCTTTAAAAACTAAAATATATTAATTTTATTTATTCATAATGTTGAGAAGTCTATAATTAAGCCCTAAAGCACCTTTTTGGCTCAAATCTTTTTTTTTGTCAAATGAAGACATTTCTATGATTGGTTTGTGCTTAAATTCAAACGGTAATAATACTTCAAAATTATATTCTTTGGTTTGATCGGTTTTATAGGAGCTACAAATTTTATCATATGTTTTGCAGCAGTTTAATTTTAGTCAACTAAAACCACGTACAAACCACGTATAAAACAATGTAATAAAAACCATAACAATCAAATTTCGATAAGTGCTAAAGACCAGTTTAGTGGTTATTTTTTGCAAATGTTGTGTAAATATCATTAGCTCAATTTGTAAAAATTGTACATGAATTAAAATTTTTAAGGTACGTTTTTGAAATTAAAAAACAAAAACTTACATATCAATACATAAACATATTTAAATTACTTCATTATCTTTAGGTTGTTATTAAACGGTATGTATGTATAATTATTTAAAAAAAACTTTAACACGTAAAAGTTTATTTAATACAGTTACTTAAAGAAACTTATTTTACTAAAACTATGTTTTAGCTTGTGTTTTCATAATTAATTGTTCCAATTTAAATTTTATATAATTAAAAAGTAATAACTTTATTACCTTTTTTAAAAGCTGTGATTCTTCATTACATATTACAAAAAGTTACTAAATTTCTAAGCATTTATTTTAGTAACATTATTTTTAATGTTAATAAAAAGTAAACCACAAACAAATAGATTTAACAATAATTTATTTCGACTATACATAATTTAACAGAAAATAGCTGAAGTCATACAAGGAATTAACCAAAGCTCTCATGTTCTTGATATTGGCTGTGGCATAGGGGGAAATTCCATTGCACTTAACCAAGTAGGTTTTAGTATAAAAGAAAATTATAAATTTTCTAAATTACGATGAGTTACTTAAAGTTTAATTGCGAAGCAATTAGTTTTTAAAATTTTAATTACAAAATTGTTTAAAGATTTTGCTTTAAAAAATAGTATCTTAGTTTTCAATAGTTTTAGCTTTACTTTTGCAGTGAATTTATTTTACAACAATTAAGTCAAGTAAAATTTAATGTTAATAATGGGCGTTTTTTTACAAATATTTTAAAATTAAGTAGCAAGCTTTTTTATAAAAAAATAAAATTCGAGCATCTTAACCAAAGCTTTTAAGCATTATTCATTAAATGACTAAGAAGAAAATTGTTTAAAACTCATTATTAAATGTTTATAAAATTTCTTTCGTAAAGATGGAGAACAATTTTTTTTTTTTCAAATTAGCAAAACATGTAGAAACTAAAATATAATTTAAAGAAACTACAAATATCTTCTTTTACGTACTTTTTAAAAATATGTTAACTACTACAAAAATAATTTCTAGCAGAAAAAAAAATACACCAGTTTAAAACAGATTTTAGTTTAGCTTTTAGTAGAAGCTTGTCTTTACTTTAAGCAGTTGATAAAAACACTTATTTTCACTTTTCAAATTGAAATTAAAAGAATTAAATTACAAGAAAGTTTTAGTGAATGCCCTTAATCTACAAGATAAAAAAATGTTTTAAGCAATAAAAACTATATTTTAAAAAATTAACTTTTTATCAAATTTCTATAAAAAAGTTTGAGTTATGAAAATATATTTTAGGAATATTATTAACTTTTTATATGTTATTTCTGTATAGGAGTATGTTTATGTATAATTCTTTATAAAACCTTCTTACTAAAACATCATAATACAAATGTTTCGAAATGACTATGGTAAACAAGTGTTTAGTTTTGTATTGTGTTTAAGTAAACACCATTCTAGGTTTGAAACATTTTTAACGCTATTTATACATAAAAAGTTTAAGAATAATAAATGAAATATTTATATTGTTTTAAACGGTTAATTTATTATCTTAAATAATTAACTTTAAGCTATTTATTTAAGACTACATAGATATACCAACTGAGCTACAAATTTATAATGTGACTCGTGGGTAAGTGATGACTAATATTGTATACGTAACAATTGCAAAAAAAAAGTTTGAACGTTTCATAAATAGGTTTGTATTACAAATGTACGAAGTAGAAAATAAATATAATAAATCTAAACTTGTTGAAATACAGTTAATATAAACCATTTAGCTGACCACTGATCTGTTTGATCTTTTCATAAGTCCTTTTTGTCATTTGAAAATAAGTCGAAATTAACAAGCTTTAATAAAAAAATAATTAATTGAATTAACTTTTACTCTACTTATAGCAACGTTTTTTATTTGACTATTAATTTCTAAAAGTTATCTTCAAAAACATATCATCTTAGAAAAATTTTAACCTTCAGAATTTTGGTTGCTCTGTCCAAGGAATTGACTGGTCAAAATTTCTAATAGATATTGCAATTAGAAGACATTCTAACAAATATGAAAAGGTTTAGATAAGTTTTTGAATTCATAAAATACAGTTATTTAAACGACATAATTTAATTTTACAGGAGATAGAAATAATAATAAAACTTACTTAATTAAACTTGAAAAATTCAAATATTAAAACTTGTTTTTTTGATCAGGCTAACGCTTTTTTTACTAAAACGAATAAATATAAAAATAACTTTAATTTCAAACAAATTATAGATAAATTTGATATAGTTGAATAATATGTTCTTACTTCTAAAATTATACTTTTGTTAAGTAAATAAAATTCGAAAAACTAAACTACGACTTTGAACTTTGTTCATTTTATTTAACATGAATTTATTCAAAATTTTTACGTAGCATTAAGTTTTACAGTAAATGCTAAAAACTTTATTTTTATTTTTTTTTAGCATAAAAACCGCTACTCAACATGTATAGTTTATACTGTACATATTTTAACTGAAACAGACTTACAAAACGTTACACGAATGCTAAACCATAAAGCTGTAGCTTTTAATATTCTGATGGTTCTATTCTAAGTTTAAACCTAAACTTGTTTTAAAAATAAAGGTGAAATTTAAAGTCGCTGATGTTAGAACAGTAGATTTTCACTCGAGTTCATTTGATGTAGTGTTCACTAAAGATGCTTTGTTTCATAACTCTGAAAAAAAAGAAATTCTTTCCAAAATAATGGTAAGTGAAAATTATAAGAAAAACAAACTTGCGTAAAAGTAAATTTTTGTAAAGTAACGATTTACTATTTTGTACATGCCATGTGCACTGTACGTACATACATTTATAAAAATAATCTCAATCAAAACAAAAAGATTTAGTTAGACTCAAATTGACTATTTTAAAGCAATATACTATTCTAGTTTTATGAAAAATAAAAATTAAAGTAAGACTAATAATTACAACTTCTTTCGATTTACAAAATTATCAATTTTAATCTTGTGTAAAACTTTAAAACACTCATGACTAGACTAGAATACAATAAAATGAAATAGTATCACGTAAAAATTTATAAAGTTAAGTCAAGAAACTAATTTATGTACACAAGTACTTTATTCAACTAACGGCGTTTCGATGCACATAAAATGTTACCCGCTCTTCAGAGTTTCTAAAAAATTTAACGTGTTTCAGATTAGAGCAGTATTCTTCAACCTTTTAAAAAAGCTGTGCTTATTAACTTATTGAAATAAGAATTCGTTGCACACTAAACTTAAAAAACTATTTTATTTTTAAGAAACACTGTACTTTTTTACATTCAATGTACAAATATATACGTAAGTGTAATGAAATGTTATTTTAAATTCTAAAAAGCTTCATCTGCCAGAAAAAGACTAAACAAATTTCGTTTTTTTCCTTAATAAACTTCTTTAGAAAAAGAATTTGTGTTCACACTAGTGTGCACAAGAGCTTACCGTGAAGACCACTGTATTAAAGTATGCAATAAAAGTTTTGCATTATATGTGTGTTTTAAGTAGATAATTGTTTAAAAAAAATATATTCATTTGTTTTCACTAAAAATAAAAATCAATAATTTATTTTGTTTAAGCTAATTTAAAACGTTAGTAATTTCAAACAAATTATAAATGATAATCTTGAACTAATGAAATAACTTATTTAAGAACAAAAAATAGAGTATTAATTTTAGCTATTTAAAGCTTGATATCTAAATCTGTTACAAAAAATCTTAAAAA
The DNA here is from genome assembly GCF_965202585.1 of Thalia democratica. Taxonomy (NCBI): domain Eukaryota; kingdom Metazoa; phylum Chordata; class Thaliacea; order Salpida; family Salpidae; genus Thalia; species Thalia democratica. The sequence goes on along the minus strand of NC_139173.1, from coordinate 17,849,453 downwards.
ACTGATAAGACTACTTGTAACTTGCAAAAATATTATAAACAAAACGCATCCAGATAAAAGTATTAGAATATTTTTAAACTGAAAAAAACTGGTAGCTTCAAAACTTAACCGAATTATTACATATGACTTAAAGTTTTAACTGGGTAAAGTTTAATCGTAAGTGTCATTTATATTTAAGGTTAATCATTTTTTATTTTTTCTTACTCAAATTTTTAAGGCTCAACCTAACACTCACATCAACCCTAAATGTAGAAGCCTTATATTTTTGAGTTGAATCAACTAAATTTTATCAAGCATGTCAATCAGTATTTTAAGGATCCCTAAGTAAAGAACATAAAACTTATAATAACAGTTAAGTGTAGTCGTTTGTGAATTTAGTTTGCTTTAAATTTGTATGTAAAATACCTCGCGCTTTAAAATATTTCTGTGTCATCTTATAACATTATTATCTTTAAAGTAACTTAAAAGCTAGTAGCAAACAAACAATTATTTTTTTACCTATCTAGCAAGAAAAATAAGGAAGCAGAAGAAATTGAGGTTTAAACAATGACATCACATTTCCGTTTTTATTTGTGTTTAGTCTTGTTTCTTTTATTTATTACTATTTTGCAGTACATCTTATTTTTTATATACATTTTATTACCTTAATTTACTTCATGCGTATAGATTATTTGTAAAGTTTTTAGTTATAAATCTTGCTTATTTTTTAAGCATATTATAAGCGTAATTAATTCAAAAGCATCGATAACAAAATTTAAAGCTAAAAGTAAAGTAAATCAGCATAATAGTTTATTTTTCTACAAAATTTTCACCCATTTTAAACATTATAGAGATGGTTGAGACCACAAGGAAAGCTTGTTCTTGTTGATTATTGTTGTCCCAATTATTCTGAGTTGTCTACGGATGAAAATACTGGATTCATGATTTCTGCTGAAAGTTACGAAAAGGTTTATATTTATACTTCTTTTTTTCATTTTGTTACACTTTATGAGTAACTTTAAGAGATAACAAAAGTGTTGTTAAGTAACTTTGAGTAAATATTCTTATTAAAATAAATCTCCATTGATAGTTAAAAATGTTTTGCGTAAGAGCGTACTATGTTTTTGGTCATTTTTACGTAATAAATTTTAAAGCTGATAGCAGGGGCGTAGCGTGGGGAGGGACACTGGCGCATGCATGCCACCCAAAAAAAAATGTAAAAAAAAGAATGTAACATCTTTATCCTTTATAGTTCATTTTTTCTGCTTAATTTGCCTTTTTTCAACTATGTTTATCTAGTATTCAAAAAGTTAAACGAAATTTTGAATACCAATTAGTGACAAGTTAGGAAAGTACATGTTAATACTCAATATACTGATTCGGTGCGTAATTGCAAATACGCACCGATGTTGATGAAAAACTCCATAAGGAAAAATTTTATAAGTTCATTAACTTCATAAGAATTTAGACTCAAAAAGTACGCAATTTTTATAGCGCACCGCTGTAGTATAACCTTATGGCAGATTATTTATCTACAAAAAGTTTACAAAAATACATCACGCTTAAAGAAAAATTAAACAATTTTACAAATTTTTTTTTAATGCTATATTGTTAAGACTACTCCTAGTTTTCTGAACTTTATTTTTGTAAACATACAAGATAAGCATGTCGGCCTATGAGAAATAAACTTTGTTTGTGATTTTTATTTTAAACAAATACAATCAAATGAATTAAATTTAAAAAGTATACTTTTAACTATTTTACAAAGTTGTAATAAACTGTAATAACAGTTATAAAGTTGGTCTATTTTTACTTCTGTGTAACTTTATTAAAATTATGTGCAATGAGGTGTTGTTATCACTGTTGTATTGTATATTAAAGAGATTGATATTTTTTTCGTAAATAAAACAGATACTTTCGTTTTATTGAATATATAAATTCTTAAAGATATTAAGTTTACTATAAGTAATAAAGACAATTTTTATTTAGTAAGTTTACATTTTTGCAAGTATAAGTAATTCTAATTAAATTTATACTTTTATTTAATTCTTTAATTTCGTAATATATAAATATTTTTTAAAACAGTTAACGAACTTATTTTACTTAATAAATTTATTTCAACTAAATTACTTATAAAACGTTTTTTTTATAGCTAATTACAAAAGTTTTAATTTAGAGGATTTTTTGAGAAAAAAACTTGCGCACCCCCTGACCAAAATACCACGCTACGCCACGGGCTGATAGGAAATTAAATTGCTTGTAAGAATTTATTTCTGATATCCAATTTCTAGTTTAAAAACTATTTAAACTTTTAGTTGTTTATTTCACACTGAAGGTAAAGTTTCCTCAGTAGCTTCACAAAGTTTATGTCATCTTGAAACATGGTAGTCATAAGAGAAAAAAGAAAATACGAGTAGTAACAATTTTTTTGTAGATATTTGAGAGCTGTGGATACAAGAACATTGAATTTGCTAACATGACGAATGAAATGGTTAAAAGTTTGTACAGGAGCTTAGGAAACTATGATTGGGTATCAACAAGTGTTCATTCTTTAGAAGTAAGCTTAAGTTCATAAAATTTAAAAACTTAATTTTCAAGTATCTGTTAAGTTTGAATAAGTTAAAGGTTTTAATCAGTTAACATTACATAAAGTATACATAATAAAACTCTTGTAATCTATTTTATTTAACTTGCAATGAAATTAATGTTCAATATAAAGGAGTAATATTTTTGTGTTAAGAACTTAATTTGTAAAAGAACTAATAAAAAGTTCAAGTTAATTTGACTCATAATGTTATAAAAAACATATATTGCACAAAATGTATAGGCAAAGTAGAAGTTAAATTTAAAATGTTATATAACTTAGAACAAAGAAAAAGAAAAAATTGAAGAAAAAATAAAATATCTCTGTTCGAAAAAAGTTGAATGGATTCTAATAACCGCAAAAAAATAACTCAAAGCAGAAAAACAATCAAATAATTTTGAAAAACTATAATTTAAGTTTAAAAATGTAATGCATATTTGCGTGAATCTGTTTAAAATAAAAAAAAATATTGAGTGGAGTTTTAGTTTAAGTAAGATACTTTTAGTTGGATGATTTCAGGTAAAAACAAAATATTTCTTTTTATTTAATTTGTACTCAAAAAAAAAAGATTAAATTAATATTTTTTAAAAGTATTTTTTCAAAATTTTACAATAAAATAAAACCTAATAAAAATACTTCTGTTTCATTTTTATAGCTTAAACATGTTTACTTTTCTTAACTTAGTAATAAAAACCATCAGTTATTAATATTGACATGGTTAAGATTTATTCTTGTTAAAAAAGTATAACACAAAACTTATGAGACTTTTAATACATCAGTGTTATGAAAATACCAACGTTACTCAGGCTGTTATTAACTTTATTTAAACTATATCCAAAACAGCATAGTTTTTTTCTAACTAAAGCAATTTTTATCTTTAATTTAGTTTTGTGCCAACTTAAACAGTACTCGTTTGAACGTTGTTTTTAAGTTTATTCGTTTTTTGTAAATGCATAGATGTGTACAATAAACTGATGTAAACATGTTGTATTTTATCACTATTGTATTTTCACTCTAACATATGTCCGTAAAAGTTAGTTAGTTAAAAACTAATACCTTTCTCAGAAAAATAACAAGAAATTGCAACAGTTTTATATAAAACCATATAAAACGTATAATACTTTGAATACAACCTTTTTTAATTTTATTTTCTTGATGTTGTGCTTTTTACAGTTATAAATTTAATTTAATTATACTAAAATACATATATTATAGTAGTACACTATTTACGAATATAGGCTCAAAATTTTTTAATAACACGTTTTAACTAGTGCTTTATTTATCATTACTATTTGCAAATAAAAAGAATTTAAGTACCTAACAATTTTCAATTTTAAAATTTTTACGTTAAAGTTTTTATTATTTCAGTGTATACTAGTTTGTATGTACATGTGTGCTACAAACAAGTAAAAATGAATGTTTTAAGCAGAACAAAAATTTTTTTTATTGTTAAGTAAATTTGGTTCGATTGAAGTTGACAAAATACGTTTTTGTTACTTTATTCTATTTTGGTAAGTAAAAGTTTGTAAAGTATATTCATTATATAAAAAGCTAAAATTAAATTTTAAAAATAAATAATTTTTGAACTAGTTTTAACAAGTGTCATCTTTTAATAACTCTTTATTTTACTGAAAAAAAGTTAATTACATGAGAAAACTTACATTTTTTTAACAGCTCAATAACGTTATAACACAACTAACTGACAAATTGGAAAATTAATTTTATAAGGGAAAAACTTATTAAAATAAGTTAATTTTCTAAATTAAAATGCTAAATGCTTTATAAGTAAATAAAACAAACTTTATTAATTTTAATCTTTGATTGTGTAATTTATTATCTTTAAAGACCAAATGTTCTTCTTTTATTATATATTGTACAACAATTTCAAGTAATCAAAAATTTAAAGTATTTCAGCCACTAAATTAGTTTATAATTTAGTTATAAAATGCTAACTTCAGACTTTAAAAATATTTATTTTTGAAACATATTTAAACATTATTTTACAACAAATGTTATTAAATTAAAATTTAAGAGGAATTTTTCATTCGACACCTTAAAAATTTTACCAAAAATAACTAATAAAAAATTTCTAAAATATTTATATAAATAAAAAACAATAAACACAAAATATACTTTTTTAAGACAACTACCTCATAATTAAAAGGTATTAAACAGTTCATAATAAGTGTATGTCCACAATGATTTAAGCTTTTCAAAACACTGCATACTTTTTCAGAATAAAGAAGTACATAATAGTTCAACTGCTAAGCAAGCGAAACTGAAATTTTTACTTTTAATGAACTCCTTTTCAAATTTACACTTTATAAAATAATTTTTAGAACGCAAATGTTTTAATTCAATTTATTAATATGCAATTTTTGATGAGTTCGTACTTCTAGCTGTATTTATAGTACGAAGTGAACTCAAACAGCATACTACTGTACTTTAGCCTTAAACTAAATTTTTTATTTAGATTTTAATGATAATTAAATAAGACTTTCAACATGCAGAACTAAAACAATTATAAAAGTAATTGCAACAGAAATAAAAATTATAAATAGTGTTAAAAGTAGAAACTAGAATAATTTAGGATCTAGTAGATCACCAATTGTAGCAAACTTGTACCTTTAAAAAATTTTTTTAAACTTAGGCAATCTCAGGTTATTTAAAAATTTAAAGAACCCTAAAAGTTTTGCAATATTTTTATAGTATAAGCTTTCTTTTAATCAAATGTTCTAAAATCTAAATTAATGTGTAGATGATATCAAAAAAAGTTTCAAAATGCTTTGATAACATCGAAAGTTGAAAATTTAGTAGAGCTCAACAATCTAATACTTATAAATAAAAATTCAAATAAAACACCGATATAATTTTGCTCTTCATCATCAACTCCAGAATTTATAGTGTAAGTTTTAAATATTGACCTCATGGCCCCCTTGTGGAACCTTTGCTGCTCATGACCCCCTAAATATCTGTAATTGGCCCAATTTGGTAAACACTGCCCTATATTAAACAATCAACTCGACTGCAGTAAAACTGTTAGTAAAAATTTGGGTGACATTTCGACCTCAGGTAGTCAACCAGACCAGACAAAATTGAACCTTTAGTTGTTGAGAAATCATCATCCACTAGCTCTAAACTTAGGTAAAGAAAATAAATTTAAATTACCTTACATGGTTGTTCAAATTTTTTACTGCTTAAAATGTTAATAAAACTTCCAAGTTCCAGTTTAAACATTATGTATTAAAAATTGTGTTGGAATCGATTGAAATTATTACTTTAAACTGTTGATTACGTACGATCAATAACAAAATCTCCCATCTTATATTTTGTTATGCAGTTTACTAATAATTATATGCTTCTTAATAAGTACTTTAAGTAGATTTAGTTATCTTTTTTAATAGAGAAATAAAATCCTACGATATAGTATTTAAGTTAGAAATACTTATAGAAAATATATCATGTACTTAATATCCATGCCAGAATGTACAAAGTAAGTATGTTTAAGAACAGGCAAAATGTAAAAAAGTTTCTACACACAGGTTAATTCAGCCTAGCTTAGTTTGTTAGATGTTTTTTAAGTTTTTATAAACTCAGATTGAGTAAAAGTAGTTTGATATGTTTTTTTTTATAAACTCAGGCTAGTAAGTTCTTTTTTTAATCAAATGGCAATGGGTTTATTTATATTTTACTTAACGTTTGTTCCTATTATTTTTTCGAAAACACAAAAATATGTGATTAAAAAACACAAAATAGTTAAATAAACATGCATAATCTCAGTTTATAATATGCAAAAAAATATTGGGCCATTTCAGTAAAAACTCACAGTTAACTGCACAGTTAGCTAAAATCAGGCTGCCATTGAATTATATGGTGACTAGAAAGCAAAATCAAGTGTTGAACATAGTTGGATAAAACCAGACTTCTTGTTTTTAAAATTAAAATACACTTTATATAAATTTAAATGCACTTAAGCAGAAAAAAAAAAAAAAGTTATTAAATTGAAAGTATTAGTTATCTCTTGTTATGATGATCAAATAGTCTAAGAACAACTTTAAAATGTTCAAAAGTTTTTAGAGCTAACAGTTATTTACATGCTGACACAAAGTATCTTGGTATTATTTTTGTTTGATTTTTTATTATCTTACTTGTTATGCATTTTTTTGTCTTTTCATTGTGATTAAATATGTAAAAATTACAATACTATGTTTTAGAACTCCTGTATTGATAGTATAAGAGGAGACTTGTTTTTTTTCTGTTATATATTTTTTATCCTATACCAATACCTATTTTTGTATCGAACTCTTCTTTTATATTAAAAACTATTTAAATGTATTAAAATTAGTTATGCTAACTAGAGGTATATAGTTTTAAATTTTATGTTATAACATTGCAGTAGCATTTCTAATGAGAATATAACATTTTATATAAAAAATAATCGTCTCATAGTTTATGAGTAAATATGATGAAGTCTGTATGGAGCAGGTATGCTACACTTTTAGACCTTTCAAACCATTTTAACTAAAATTTAATTCAGGTCAACTAATTCAGGTTTGTTGCATTTTTATAAAAAAAAATTTTTTTTTTTGAGATTTATGTAATTTAAGTTATTGAGATTATAAAACTTGTTATTTTTTGGATAATTTATTCTCTATTAGTTATTTTCAGTCTACTTTATAGTATTTATTACATTTGTACAATATATTTTTTAAAATCTTTTTTGACAACTTTCCAAGCAGCACCGTTACAAATAAGGTTCCATTAAATCTAGCTGCTTTTAAACGTCTACTTTTATGAGTTTGTTTCTTAAAAAACTAGAAGCTTAACGATTTAAATTCAAAAATTATTACATCTATAACCGCTATATTTACGCCATTTTTAGGTTTTGATGTAATGAACCTGCTGCGTTTACCTGCATTTTATACTTTGAAGATTGAATACTTAGTTTTAGTAAACAAAATGACCATATTGTATTTGTGCATTCAAGCACAATAATGACTAACTCTCTCTAGTAACAACTATTTTTGTGATTGTTTTGGTAAGACCTAGAGACTGAGAGTCAGACCTTTTTATTGAGTAAAAGCTGCAGGGAAATTTATTAGTGTTTTTTAATGTTTCATATACAAAAAGTACTATTTAAACACTACTTTATTGATTTAGAATTCTTTAAATTTTATAGCTCACGTTATTTTAATTTTTAAATATTTTTAAATTAAACTTAAATTGTTATTAAATTTAATTAATCTTAAATTGTTTATATAACAGGGTTGCCGTAAAATCTGGAATCCTGGAAAAACCAAAAATATCTGGAATTTTTTGGTAATTTTTTGACAATTTAGGCTGAAAAACCTGGAATTTGAGAAGTTTTGAAAAAAAACCTGGAATCTTAAACAAAAATCACTTAAAAACCTTAAATTCTAAACAATTTTTAAAAATTTAATAAGTAGTAAAATTTTAAATTGATTTTACTTTACTATTAATTAATATTATCTTTAAATGTTTTTATACTTATTGGCACAGTTTTTAACCTTAAACATAGCTTTAAACCAGAAATAGACCCAAAAAATTATACTTTTAAAAACTTGGAAGAAATTTATCTAAAAAATTTGTCAACCCTGATAAAAGTAACTTATACTTATAAAATAGTGTTGCTGTAATAGTGTTTATTGCTTTTTATTTAGTTTGAGATAATTTATTCTATATAAAAAGCATCTAGTATTTATAATATGGTAATTAAATAAAGTATAATTTGATTATGATGAGTACAGGAATACGACATCCCTATGAATTTTCATTGTTCTGAAAATCCCTATAAATTCCGAGAAAAAATTGAAAATACGTGAAAAACCCTAGATATAAGTGTTAGATTGTGTACAGTAGCTACAACTACCATCAGAAAAGCTGTGTTGACATACTGAAGAGACAGTAAGTTCAGTTCTTTATTGCTGAGACAGATGTTGTTAGGATATGTTTTTATTTGTTAAGTTCTATTAAAGTTCAAGTAGTTATTAGTTTAAGGTTGTACCAGGTGATGCATAATTAAAAGAATATTACTTAAATTTTTATACGTTTAATACCTTTTAGTGTACTTATCTACTTTATTCTTGTTCAGAAATAAAAAAAGTGAAGTGTTTTAGTTTTTTATTTTGGATATAGTATAAATTGACCTTTTAAAAACAATTCAAAATGCCTCCTATATCTTAAATGTTGTATTGATCTACTTATTTACTAGAATACTACTACTATATTACTCCTGCACATAGTTTAATACTGTTTATGTTAGGGGTAGACAACGATTTTAATCGGCGGGCCGGATCAGGAAAAAATTAGTCCTTGCCGGGCCGGAGAATTTCGAGTTAGTAAACTACAGGATCCGGCCCGATACTAATTTTATGGATCCGGTTGATTACTATTTCAAATCCGTTTAATTTACTAAAGTTTCTCAAGTATAACATTTAAATTAATATTTATTAAGGATTTAGATTCATAAGTTTGTAAACCCTGGGTAAAATTAATAATAATTTTATAAGTTAAGTAGTTTAATTACTAAAAATTACTTGGTACAAACTTTAACTTATTAAACGTATCATATATTTTGTAAACTTTTTTAAATTTGAGTTTTTCTACTAAAGTATAGTTTTACTGAAATTCATCGTCAAACCGAACTCATTGTCAGCTGAAACTATGGTGTTAATTTACTTTTCCGTTCATATCGCTGATTGTTTGTACATGCAAGTGTTGCAAGTCAAATTATTCTTATTGAAACCGGGAAAAAATAGCTTCAACATTAACCTTAACTACAGAACACATTTCATGAGCAAAAGTACCCTTCCCCCATTAGTTTTGTACTCAGTTCGTTTACATACTTGAACAAATTTACCATGAATGCAAAATCTAATAACTAAACCTTATTGGAAAATTGAGTAAAACCTTTATACTTTTCTTTCCTTTTTAAAAGTTTCCAAATTTGCGGCTTTAGGTCCCGAACGCATTTTAAAACTTTTCCTAAACATTGTTAAAATGTTAAGTTGAACATTTAGACTGAAAAAAGTTGTCATTAACTTGTTGAGAAAAAAATACTTTTCTAAATACTGATATAAACGAATCATTATTTTTTCTGTAAAAGATGTCATTTTTGACTCGTCTATTGTTTATGATTGTCATAGATATGGTAGATTTACAAAGATGTAGAACTGTATAATATCAAATTAAAAGTAAAACTTTTTGCTTAGGGTAATGCTTTCAAAGTCTTACTTTTACGTTTTTTTTGGAAAAAAAATTATACATAATTTTATTCAGGTTTTGTAATATTGACCTCGGCGGGCCGGTCAGAATTTTTATTCGAGTCGAATCTTTAGTGGCCGTATTGCTGCATTAATGCACAAGTTGTACGCGCTACTTGGGAATAAACATGTTGCCTTTTTTTTTTTGATTTCTGTAGCTAACCGACCAATTAATAAATTAATTTTTTTGAGTTTTTAAGCTGGAAATCACAGCTAGATTGATCTCAAGTTTGATGAAATTGAACAAAAAATTATAAAGCTATGATTAATATGTTTTAAAATGATAGAAAAATTATCATTAAGTTTTTATATACAGTAAATTTTAAATTAACCTGTTTTAGATTTAATATTTTAAGTAGAATTTAAGTAAATACCTTCCAGTCATGTCCAAGCTAATCGATGAGTCAAAGAAAAATGCCTTAAAAATTTTTCAAAAAAATTTAAAAAGTTTTGATAAACAAGGTAAGTAAAAAGAAAAGTAAAGTAACACGTGTTTAGAAAACAAAATTTTTTTGTTAAACAGTTTATATAACGGACATAAAGCATTTTAAATTACGGATTAAAATAAAAGTTTAAATATTTAATAAACGAGTTTACAGTTAAAATCTTTAAACTTTCCAAAAGTTTTCTAACAATATAAAGTTAGACTTGAAATAATCTTTCATGTTTTATACCTTGTTTTGTAGGTAGATGGCACGAAGATCAAGGAAGGCAAATTAGTTACAGCTTTAAAAATAGACGAGCTTATGCTATATGAAAATGAAAGTATGAAGATGTGCGAATACATCCAAGACAAAATAGCTATTGAAAATGTGCTTTATTTTTACAGTTTAGCTAAAGTTTTTAAAAAAGTTAAGGCGGCCAAGTCATGTTTGATTTATATAGAACGTTGTTTCACGATGTTAGTGGAAACTCCAAACTTTTTACATTTAAATTTTAATCTTATCGCAGAAATTTTAAGTAGTTCTGAACTAGATGTTCACTCAGAAGTAGAAGTTTTTAATGCAGCTACTACCTGGTTAGAACATGGAATTGAAGATCGTAGGTTGTTTGCGAAACAATTGCTAACAAAAGTTCGTCTTACACTGCTTCCAGAAGAAGTATTGAAACATTTTTTAGGTTTCAAGTCGACGTTCACTAGACATCATAAGTGCGTTGAAATATTAAAGGAAGTACTACTTTGCAAAGAAAAGCGTTTACCAAACAATTTAGGCTACAGGTATTGTAGCCAAGATATGTTTAGCATAATGACCTGCGGTGGTGTTGAAAGGAAAAGTAAGAAAGTCGTCAGCAAGGTGAACAAAGTTTGGGTGGGCGATTTGGAGAAAGTAGAAGCTCTTTCTCCAATGAAAAAGGCGAGAAAGCGTTTTGAAGCTGTTTGTTTAAAAGGAGAAGTTTATGTTTTTGGTGGTTATAAAGATGATGGCAATTGGATGACGACTGTAGAAAAATATTCACCTCCTACTAACACGTGGGTTGAGATAGCTGAGATACCTGACAGCCGTGAAAGATTCTGTGCTTGTGCATTTATGAGCAAAATATTTTTGTTCGGAGGTTTTTACTACGAAATGAGCTATAAGAACGATATAACTAACTCTTGTTTGCAGTATGATACAACGCAAGTAAATTACAAAGGCAACAATTGGAAAGAAGTTGCTGTAATGAAAGAAGCAAGATATTGTGCAGCTTGTGCAATATTTCAAGGAAACATCATTGTTTCTGGTGGAATGGATAATGGTCGTAATATCTTGAGCACAGTGGAATCGTATGATGTTTTTGCTGATAAATGGTCATCCATGCCCAATATGATCCATGGTAAGTTTAAAATGAGTTTATCTGTGGTTAAAGATAAACTATTCGTTATTAGTGAAGGAAGACAATTTTGTGAAGTTTTTGACAACATTGGCAAACAGTTTGTTGCTCTTGAGTCACCATTTTGTATATATATTTCGGTAAACAAAAGTATAGCACTTGGAAATAAAATTGTAGTAATTCAAGATAGTGACATTTGTTATGATGTTGTTGAAAATAAATGGACGTATGAAATATGTGAAATCACAAGAAATTACAAGTTTTCAAGTGTGAAGCTACCTTTTTATTAAGTCTTGTCGAGTACACATTGATTAAAGGCATAGGGGGTCCGAATTTTTTTTTATAAAAAGTAACACTGGCTCTCATATAAACGCTTAAATTTCAAAATACAAGCCAGTTTTTCTAGTACTTTACTTATTGAAATATTGTACTTTTTGTTCAAAATTTCCGATTCAAACTAACAAATCGCATATTTTTCAGGGTAAACTTTCTCGGAACTAAGTTGTTTTTTTTTTAAGTTATAAAGTTCCAGCATTAAATCTGTTTGAAATTTACAGTTTATGAATTTTTGAAGAAGATTGGTTAAAAATGAAAGATAAGATATATTTTTAGTGAAATAGACTTTTTTGCTCTTTAAGTTTGCGCCTTCTATAAGGAACCTTTTGAGAACACAGACTTTGAATACTTGTACCTCAAAATTTAATATTTTCAAGTAGTAAAAATGTTTAATAGCTCAGATAAAACTTTACAAAACAAGATAAACTTGTAAAAATCGAAGTGGACCCCCAATGCCCTTTATATTACAAGAATTAAAACTGTATCCGTGGTGTACGACTCGATAACCTAAAAGTTTTTCGTACTCCATGATCATAGAGAAAACTTTTTAAGCGCCTTTTTTTTTGTCGTTTAATAAACAGTATGCTTCTTATTAAAAATCTACAGTATAAAATTTTGTAGTTAACGTAATAACTAATTCAGGTATAAAAATTACATTCAATTAAAATGAATTATAAAAAGTAGTACTTTTTAGTTGTATACTAAAACTTATGTATGTTTTAATGAAAGAATTTTTTTTCTAGTATATAGATTAAAAATTATATTTAACAAAACACATTACATAGCTAAAAATTTGTTGAAAATATATTTAGACTAAGGCTTTTCTTTGCAATATCTTAGTAAAATAAAATGAATCTAAGTTGTGTTTATTAGATATCACTCCTTTACTAATTAATTGCCCGTTCACTGTTTGCGGCCGTACTAATTATCGCTAACTTTGTGAAACCGTGTCCTGGGCAATCATTTTTTTGTATGTTTTACAAAAACAGAATGATCTTTTTTTGATTTTTAATATTACCTTATGTTCAAAAAGTAAATATGTAACTAAAATTAATGAAGTAGCAAGCTAAAAAGTAATTATCTTAAGTTCTATAACTGTTTTAAATTTCAAAATTGCTCTATTATTAATTATCTATTCCTACTTACAAAAATCCCCGAAAAGAAATTTCACCAATTTGTTAAACCCATCAACTTATATATTAAGTTTTAAATTTAACAATGGATATTTTTAATTATTAGTTTGCTTTCAGTGGCTTTGACACTTTTTCTTGCTCTATAGTTGCCTAATTTATTTGACTCAAGCCTAGAACAATTTCTTAAACAAGAAATTTAAAGATAAAGCAAACAAACGTTTATTCAGAACTCTTTATTATAGAGTTCTGGCAACCCGGCTTTGCTCAAAAATTTAAAACTAGAAAACTACTTAAAAGGAATATGTTGTTGCAAAACCTAAAAACTGTATTAACATAGGTTTTTTTACATTATTATTTTTTGTTAACTAAATCCTTAAATTCTATGTCGATAGAGAAAAGTATCAAACCTATCAAAAGCAAATTGATAAAAATATGTAGCACTTGATTTAAATTTTTGAAGGCTGAAATTTTTTCACAGATATTCGAATTTTTGAACACTTATTCGCTATAAACAAGTTTTTGTAAAAAATTCATGGAGCTCACAATTCTTATTCAATTAAGACAAAAAACATCTTTAACGATTCGTCTTGCTTTGTAGATATTACATTTTTGGTATAGATTGAATAAAATCATCAAAAAATTTTTTCTCGAGTTTAAATTTTAACTAATTTTTTTCTTTTTTATTCTAAATAAAACAATTAAGTTTTGTAAAAAATTAATGGAGCTTAAAATTCTTATTTAATTTAGACAAAAGACACTTAAACGATTTGTCTTGCTTTGTAGATATTACATTTATGGTTTAAGTTGAATAAAATTATCAAAAAAATTTTTTTTTTGAATTTAAAGTTCAACTAATTTTTTTCTTGTTTATTTTATGTAAATCAACTAAAAAAAAGTTACGACCTAAAAACCATACAATTTTTCTGTCGGTTTTCTTAATAAAAAGTAAACACTCTTCCAAATCGACTTTTCAACTCTAGATTATTTAAAAAAATTAAGCCTTTTGTCTCGTGCACACTGTTAGTGTTTAATATGTCTAAATCAAAAAGAAACAATCCCTCATTAACTTTCTAATTTAAAGTTCTAAATTAAATTTCAAATGATAAGTTTAAAGAAAATTATTATAAAGATTTAGAAGCACCTAAGGAAGCTAACAAAATATACACGAAGAAAAACTATGTTTAAAAAAAGAAATTGAAATGATCATAAGAGCTTGGAGGTGTAATATTGGAGGAGTTAAAGAAATGTATCAGAAAATACTAAATGGTTTGTTTGAATTTGTTAATTTTTTCAAGTACTTTTAAAACAGCTTCCCGCATGCTTCTAAGATCTTTATGTTGTAGGATATTTTAATTTTACTTATCATTAATATGTTTTATTTCATACTTTAAAAAATTAACTAAAAATTAATGAAGTCAGCATAATTTTTATCTATTATCGATCAAAGCATTACTATAGTGACATATCTGTTATCCAAAATTCTTAGTTCTTAAAATTTGTCATTTTAATTAATATATTGCTGTTTTGTCTTTGAAAGATACTTAATCACTACCTGTGCTTAATTGATAAATTTTTACTTTATTAACAGCATAACCTAAAAATTGTTATTTAACTTAAAGCTAATCTATTTCATTTTTTTAAGATATATTTAAATACTACGAGGGCTAAAACATTAATTTTAACAGTAAAGTCATTTTAACCTTTAAATATTAATATACTTAGTATCATTAGTACTCATACACAAACTTATTAATTAGCAATTTTATGATATATATTGTTTTATGAACTTAAACATATGTAATTTTTTACTTAATATTTAAACATACGTTATCAAAAAATTTAAGTTGGAAAAAAAAAGTTAAAAAAAATACTGAGTATTTTTAATTAAATTAAATTTAAATAAATTGTTTTTATTACTGCAAGTTTTTACTTTAAACTTAAAATAAAATACAGATGCTGATTCTGTGCTTGTGCATTTATGAGCAAAATATTTTTGTTCGGAGGTTTTTACTACGAAAGGAGCTATAAGAACGATATAACTAACTCTTGTTTGCAGTATGATACAATGCAAGTAAATTACAAAAGCAACAGTTGGAAAGAAGTTGCTGTAATGAAAGAAGCAAGATATTATGCAGCTTGTGCAATTTTTCAAGGAAACATCATTGTTTCTGGTGGAATGGATAATGGTCGTAATATCTTGAGCACAGTGGAATCGTATGATGTTTTTGCTGATAAATGGTCATCCATACCCAGTATGATCCGTGGTAAGTTTAAAATCAGTTTATCTGTGGTTAAAGATAAACTATTCGTTATTAGTGAAGGAAGACAATTTTGTGAAGTTTTTGACAACATTAGCAAACAGTTTGTTGTTCTTGAGTCACGATTTTGTATATATATTTCGGTAAACAAAAGTATAGCACTTGGAAATAAAATTATAGTAATTCAAGATAGTGACTGTCGTGCAATCTGTTATGATGTTGTTGAAAATAAATGGACGTATGAAATATGTGAAATCACAAGAAATTACAAGTTTTCAACTGTGAAGCAACCTTTTTATTAAGTCTTGTCGAGTACACATTAATTAAAGGCATAGGGGGTCCGAATTTTTTTTATAAAAAGTAACACTGGCTCTCATATAAAAGCTTAAATTACAAACTAAACTACAAGCCAGTTTTTCTAGTACTTTACTTATTGAGATATTGTATTTTTTGTACAAAACTTCCGATTCAAACTTATGAATCGCAAATTTTTCAGTGTCAACTTTCTTGGTAATATGTATTTTCTTTTAACTTGGTTTAAGTTACAAAATTCCAGCATTAAATCTGTTTAAAATTTAGTAATTGACTTACTGTGAAAGTTTGAAGAAGATTTGTTAAAACTGAAAAAGAAGATAAACTTTTAGTGAAATAGACTTTTTCGCGTTTTTAGTTTGCGCCTTCTATAAAGAACCTACCGAGAACACAGACTTTGATTACTTGTATCTAAAAATTTAGTTTTTTTAAGCGGTAAAAATGTCAAATGGCTCAGATATAACTTTACAATACAAGATCAATATATAAAAATCAAGGTGAACCCTCCAATGCCCTTAATATTACACCCTATCCTTGACAAGAATTAAAACTGTATCCATGGTGTACGACTCGATAACCTAAAAGTTTTTTCGCACATCAGTACCTTAGACAAAACTTTTTGAGCACCTTTTTATTTTCGTAGTTCTATAAACAGTTTGTCTTTATTAAAAGTCTGCAATATTAAAGTTTGGGATTTTGTACTTAACAAATTCAGTAATGAAAATTACAAATAATAAAAGTAGTTTTTGTTAAATTGTATACTAAAACTTATGTATGTTTTAATAAAACAATAATTTTTTTTGGTGTATAGCTTAGAAATGATATTTTACAAAACACCTTACATAAGTAAAAAAAATTTGAAAAAACATGTAGACTAAGACTTTTATTATGTTCATTAGATATCGCTTTTTTACTAGTTAATTCTCCGTTTACTACTTGCGGCCATACTAGTTATCGCTACTTTTGTGAACCCGTGTCCTGGGCAATCTTTTTTTTATATTTTACTTAAGGAGAATGAACTTTTTGTTTTTTCAACCTTACTTTATGGTCAAATACTAAAAATCAAACTAAAATTAATGAAGTAAGCACAGAAGGAAATATAATAAGTTCTATAACTGTCTTAAATTTCAAAATTTCTCAGTTACTAAATATTTAACCTTACTTACTACAATCACCGAAAAGGGACAACTTCGTCCATTTTCTTAAACCTATAAATTTAGAAATTGAATTTATATTTTAATAAGGGAGATTTTCAACGATTAATTTGCTTTTAGTGGCTTTGGCACTTTATTTTGCTCTATAGTTGCCTAATTTATTTGACTCAAGCCTAACACGATTTATAAAACATGAAACTTTCAGTTAAAACAAAAAACGTTTGTCCAGTGTTCAGATCTCTTTATTGTAGAATTCTGGCAATCCTGCTTTGCTCAAACAGATATAAACTAAAAAATTAGTTAATAGGAAAGTGTTGTTGCAAAACTTATAAACTGTATCAACACTGAAATTTTAAATTTATTTTGTTAACTAGATCCTTAAATTCTTTCGATAGAGCATAGCAAAGTATTAAACCCATTAAGAGAAAACTGATAATAGAAAATTGTATCACTTCATTTGAACTTTTATAAAAATATGATTTTTTTTTTTTAAATTATCGTAGTTTTAAGCTTTCAGATATGCAGATAAGAAAGGCAGAAACACAGTAAATTACTAAGAGTATCATTAAAAAGTCAAATATTTTGTTTTTGGTACTGTTTTGGATTTCACTGTTTTGTATCTCAACACATATTCATTGCATAAATAGTGTTCTCACTTTTCCAATAACTGTTTATTTAATCGGACTGTGGCTAAACATAATTTATTCATCTGCTGTACCTAACTTATACAAAATATGGAAATATAGCTGACTTTTATCTAATTATCTAAAAAACAAGAAATTTTTATATTTAAAGTTTGCCTAACTCAAAATTATAGTATAACGTTTATTAAACACGAATATATAGCTGGTAGAGACCATGCGCAATAAAATCAATTAAAACCTTTTTATTTCTAATTTTTTAGTATAAAATAAAAAGTTTTTCATTTTTGTTTTAGTTTTAAAACTCCAAATTTACTTTTTTGAACAAAAGTTGAAAACATTCTATAAAATTTGAAAAATACATTTTTAATATGAAAACAGATATATTTTATTTAACAGTAATAATAATTTAAAATCCTACAAAACAAAAACTATTAAAAAAAAACTAATATGATATCTAATTTTTTTAAAGTGAGTGCTACAATTTTTTTAAGTTGTTTAACATTTAGCTTATCTAACTGAAATTGTCTAACGTCATACAGAACTTCAGTCCAAGATGGCTCTTATAACTTTAGCTATTTTTTTCTTTATGATCGTATCAAAAACGGACGTATAAGCTGTCTTGCTAGTGAACAAGACACTGTATCAAACATTTTATAACAATCAGACAGAATGATATGACTGACATTACCAACAATTTTAAAATTTTTGTGGTAAACAATAAAGTTTTTTAAATATTGACAAAAAAAAGTTTTTTGTTACAACTGACTAATGATTTTTTTAAATAACGAAACCTAGATTTCTAACTATCAGGAGCTTGTAGTGTGATAGCCTGAAAAGTTTAACAAAAAATTTTGGATAAATTGTGATAAGATTTCTTTTCAAAATTGTACATTTCCTTAAATGTTAGTTTTACATTGTTTTTAACTAGTAATTTATTACACTTTTGGTCAAAACAGAAAGTCAAACGTAGATGAACTATAATGTGAAAAAACTACTTGTTGGGTGGAATTTAGCAACTTTTTAAAACCATGACGCGTTTTTTTATTGGCGGACCGTACTTTACCAACCCTTCTTAAAAGACACCATTATGTAATTTTTTTAAATATTTTTTTACAAACTGTATGATTATTACACTTAAACAATATAGATTAAGCTTATTTTATTAAGTGTAAGTTTGTAGTTGAATTAGTATCTTTGAAAAGTACATAGTTCTTTTTTAACTTTTTTTTGGTAAACTACCATTTAAGCTTAAAATTGTTGCGGCAAAAAATTAATCCAAACTTAATCATAAAAAATTCTTTGAATAATAATAATTTTTTTTTTAAGAAAATGTTTTTGGCATTTACAACAAAGCAAAGAAAACTTATTGATACAGATATTGTTAATAAGTAGTTAAATATTCTATTAATGAAGTTTTAATAAACTAAGTTACAATTTTAAAGTAATATTGTTTCCTTTTCATATATTTCGGATTTGTAGCTGTAAACACATTTTTCATGTTCTTAAAATAAGCCATTTGTCGAATTGGTTTTTGCTCAATTTTTTTTAAGTTTATGTCATTTTTTTTACCAGTTTGTCTATCGGAAGTATTTAAATAAATATATCTTTCTTGGTTGAGTTTATTCACAAACTAATTACAAGAATGATAAAGTCTGTAACACAAAACATAACTAAAACTAGGTAAATACTTCTACATCTCCCCCCAGATTTTATCTACAAGGAGATAAAACGGAAAATTTACCTAGCAAAACAAAATTTTTTTTTTAAACAATTTGTTACAACTTAAACGCATTTTTCAGGTCTAAAATTCAACGAAATTAAACTAAAAAAGACAAAAACATTTCAAAAATAACGATTAACTTAGTTCACTAATAAATGATTTGTTAACAAACTACAACTTAAACAAACAAACTGTAACAAAAAAATTGAGACTTAATCTTTACTTTTCTTCACTCACTTGCTGAATACAAGTATAAAAAAACTTAATTGCTTCACCGATTCGAACTTTTCAGCTTTGAAGAACGAAACCACACGTCATTCATCTAACTATCTTGAAACTTCACTTCATTTGACCATAAAACATTAATTTACAGTGAACATTCCAACTTGACAATAAATGAATATCAGCAACAACGGTGGCACGAAGCTTTTGAAAATTATCGTAAAGTCTTACACGGAAACGCTGCAAATAGTCCAATAATTTCACACACTCATCCCGGACACATTGTTGTTCGCAGTAAACTTTGGCTGTCTGTTTGCTTTTGTGTAGAAAATGTAAGTCAAGAAAATATAGATCAAAGCAAATCCGAGCCATTCCAGTTCAACATCAATTTCGAAGAAAACCATTAGTACAAACGGAAATTATACAATGCTTCACAAAAAGAATCTTCCTTCTATAAAAACATAGAACATTAAAACTTTTCTTGACATCTTTTTCTCAACCTTACAGAAAAGACAAACTTTTACAGTGGTATGTTTGCCTTTCTCAGATAAGGGATACTACTTAAAGATAAGGGATACTACTTAAAGGAGGGGTAAATCTTCTCAGAAACTTACGATTTTGAGCAGTTAAGCGACCTGATCCATCAACTTTGACAACACATTGATGGCAGTCCTTCACTTCCACCACCACTCCACTATTCCCCCACTTGCTAGGAAAGTTACCTGTTCGATTTAGTATCACGACATGATCACCGCAATTCAGTGGTGGCAACGATTTTGTGTTCTCACTTATGTTTTCCAGAGACTTTACAAAACAAATACTGATAGATTCTTCCTTTTCATTCCAAACGTCACGCCACATTTTTGAGATCTGCGGGTTATTGTAGGTCATAACACTTTTTCTGACGTAAGGTAATGACTTCTTTAAATTTCGTCGCGATCCAGTGTGTAAAAGTACGTTTTTCTGTCCCTGTACCTCCTTTTTCTTCTTCGCGTTTTTCCGCTCGAACATATTTTTTCTACGACCTCGGCTGCAAAGGCGATCAAAGTTTTGTGTATACAATCCACCAACTAGAAGTGCATTTGACTCAACAGCATAATTTATATGACTTTGATAAACTTTTTTACGGGACTTTATCCAGCATTTTTTATAGGCAAAACACTCAATATACCTCATATTTTTACTGCTCCAAACAAATTTATCAGTTGATTTATTACATATGCTACAAGTTGTTTTACCACTTGGTTTTTGTGTGGTTTTCTTTAAGGAATTGCATACATTTGGTGTGTACAATCCACCAACTAGAAGTGCATTTGACTCATCAGCATAATTTTGGTGACTTTGATAAATTTTTTTACAGGACTTTAACCAGCATTTTTTACAGGCAGAACACTCAATATACCTCATATTTTTACTGCTCCAAACAAATTTATCAGTTAATTTATTACATGTGTCACAAGTTATTTTACCACTTGGTTTTTGTGTGGTTTTCTTTGAGGATTTGTATGAGAAAACTGATGCTGTAACAGCGGGTTTCGACATTGCATCACGTGCCATCTCTTTTCCTTCAATAAAACCGATTGTCTCATTGACATTTTTCTCATCTAGATTTTCCCATCCTAGCACCTCTTTACGGATATCCTCATCGGCTAAACCTGTTACCATGACATCTTTTAGGATTATTTCTGTAAAATCTATCATTTGATTACAGCCATCCTTTGGGCATTTACATGTGTACGAGCATGTACTGGCTTTTCCCCTTAAACGGGCAGCAAATGATCTAGTGTTTTCAGTCAAATCCTGTCTTGCACTAAGAAAGTCTGATCGTCGTACAACAACTGAAACAGGAATAACTGCAAGCTGCTTGATCATCCTTAAAAGCTCTTGCTCACTTAAATTTACTATATCTTCAGGTCCCTTCAGAATAGCATCGCCTAAATCTTCCTCACAGCACTGGTACAGTTGACGGCGTTTTTCTACATCTGTCATCTCCATGCTATCTTTAAAGATAGTCCACTTTTTTACAAATATGTTCCAACCCTCTTCGTTGCAGTCTGTCCCTATTCGAGGACGGTCCATCTTTGGAAGCTTTGGTTTTGAAGAATTTGCATTAATGTGTACATTGTTGTGAATGATAAGCAAAGAGGCAACTACAGAAGCATCGACGTCTGGTGTTTCATATGTGCAAATCACATTTAATCACAGGAATTGTTGATTCAATTCAGCTTGACTTTATCATAAATAAATATATTTTTCTTGGTTGAGTTTATTCACAAACTAATTACAAGAATGATAAAGTCTGTAACACAAAACATAACTAAAATTAGGTAAATACTTCTACAGTATTAAATGTTTTTCACATTTTGGTACGTTTTAATCTTTAATCCTTTCAATATATAAAGCTATCATAAACTAAAAAAACTTCATACCAAATTGTATTTTTTTAGTTAATGTTGTTTGCCTTAGAACTCTAGAAGTTTTATTTATAAGTGAGTTAATCTTTTCAAAAAGCACAACTTGAAAACGATAATTGACTCATTTTTTTAAAATTTATGAGAAAAATAAAACTATATTTTGTTACCTAACCGTTAATTATTTTAATCAATTTAAATCAACACTAGTTTAGTGTAGACATAAAGAACTTAAACAATCTAAAGTTTTTCAAAAGCTTAAATCTACTGTGAAATATTATATCATTTTTTTTGCAGCATCTGAACGTCAAATTTTGGTTTTGAAGACTTTTATTGAATTTAATATTGATTTAATTTAATTTTTACAAATTTTTTTTTTTATTATATTTGGTGAATTTCATTATTGATTTATAAAAATTTTAAAGTAGCTTTTTATTTATAAAATTTTTATTAAAAGCTTTAAATACTAATTTTAAAAACGTTAAGGTTTAATTATGACTTTTATAAATTAGTAAATTTTATAATGTAATTGATAACTTTTTAAGTTCCTCTTACTTTATATAATATGATGCATAAGAACTTTGAACTAAAATCGGTTTATTAGTTTTTTTCAAAAAAACATATTCTTTCTAAATATACTTTTATTAAAAACTTCATTCATCGCATTATAAGTTTGACGTCCTCTTTGGAAAAAAAAATAGTATTTAAAATAAACTTTAAATTACGATTCAAAGAAAAGTAAAATTTTATAAACTAAATCTTAACACGATTTATCAAAAAAATTTGTTTATACTTCTTGGTTAGAAAATCAGACCAGAAATTCTTAAAAGACAAAAATCTAGGTTTTGCTGTTTTACAAACTCATCAGTGAGTTATAACCAAGAAAAACTTGTAAATGTCAATTTGCAAGCAATTGTATTGTTTTACTACACGAAGGTTAAGTTTGTTAATAATTTCAGTGAACATCAGCCTTCATTGTTAAAAAATATTAAATACAATGTCTAGTTCACTTTCAGGACAGCTGTTACGTTCGTTTGAGATACGATTAAAAAGGAAACATTGGTAATAGTAATAAAAGCAAAAACCTGGACTGAAGTTTTATATGACATGAAACAAGCTAAAAGTTTGTAAGCATCGACTTTTGATGATCGTTAGACCAGGGACGTAGCTTGGTACGTTTCTGCAAATCTCCAGAAACGTATACTTATGTGCGAAAAAACTTGCCTTTAAAAGACTCTGCTCTCTTAGCTTTTAGTATACATTTATACTTTATACTTAGTTATGCACTTCTGAGAGATAATTTTGACATATTTGTACTCTTTAGCATTTTTAGTGTCGTAAATATTAAACAAATTAAAAGAGTCATAGGGGTGTGGAGCAAAATAAATTGCCTTGTATACAGTTATCACTCGTGTTTCAACATTACATTTTTTGTGTATTAATGTAACAGCATATTTTAAGAATAAATTCAAATAGATTTATGCAAATTGTATATTTTATTCGCGAATGGTTTCGGTGGCAAAAGATTACGACCTTTTCAAGCAAAAAATAAAATATTAAACTGCATATAACAATGTTAATTATTTATACTGTTAGTTAAAGTCTTATTCATGCGTGAAGAATATAAACAAAAACAAAAACGTTGCATATTCGAAAATTCGAGGTACTTGTTAAAAAATAAAAAATTGAATTAATATTAATATAATGAGTCAAAGAAAAAAACTGAATTCAGAGCTTTTTTAAAAACATAGTTTAAAAACATTTTTTTTATAAAAAATTACCTTGAAATTTATCTAAATGAAATTAAGAATTGTCTAAAATTGTGATTTTTAGCCAAGAGTGAACAAAACATTAATAAAACTTAAAGTCACTAAAGATTTCAAAATTCAATTTGTATTAAGTAACATAACAGTCAAAATTTAAATCGATTTAAGAACTATCTAAAAGAAAAATTCGAAAAATTTTTCTAAGTTCAGTTAAGAATTATCTATAAAATTTTTTTTAAGCTATATGTCAACAAAAAATCAATAAAAAATCTTAAATTGTAAACATCATTATACAAAAATTTTTCATACAATGTTTTATCACAAAATATTTGCTTGTTATTTTGATCGTTGATAACGCCTTTGTCTAATTGTCTAACGCAGGGACGTAGCTAGCTCAAAAAAGTTACGAATCTGCAAAAATTAATCATGTGAAATGACGCGTGATAACTTCCTAGCGGGAACACATGAATTTAAACTATAAGAATATATAAACTATAAACTATAAGAAAAAATTCAAAAACATTATTAGAGGTAGTTTAGAGGTAGTTTAAATCGCTGTGTTCCCGCTAGGAAGTTATCATGCGTCATTTCACATGATTAATTTTTGTAGATTTGTAACTTTTTTGAGCTAGCTACGTCCCTGCGTTAGACGATTAGACAAGGGCGTCATCAATGATCAAAATAACAAGCAAAGATTTTGTGATAAAACATTGTATGAAAAATTTTTGTATAATGATATTTACAATTTAAGATTATAACTGCAACAATTCATTATAAGTAAAAGATTAAAAAAAGCATTTTTTAACTTTTATTTACATTTAAACAAAAATATTTTTTTACTTACTTTAAGTAAATAGAATCTCTAAACTTTAGCGGTTCAAAAGTTTACATTTGTAGATTAGTAACAAGACTGGGAATTTTTTTAAATGTGATTTTCTAGACTCACCCAAACAAGTTTTCTAATGCACATATTCATAAATATTTGTTTGAACAAAACTTGTGGTTGACAATTGTAAATTTATTTATATTTTTATAAAATTTTTTGAAGTTAAATATTTTTAAAAAGTTAAATTTTTTGTTAGGCCATAAAAAAGACTAATAAAATCAAAGAATAAAGTAAAGCAATCATTTAATGTCTTGGATTTTAATCTTTTGATATTAAAAGTGTTTTAATTAAGATTCTTAGCCTAGTTTTCGTCTAAAAATTATAAATAAATGTAAAATAACACTTTGAAAAAGCACATTTGTCAAGAATTAAATTTTAAGATTTCAAGTAAAAAGTTTAGTTTTACACTGTACACAGTAAATAACTTAAAAATAAGTTTAGAGTACACTAAACTATAAAGTATATAAATATTAACTTTTTTTAATCCTTTAAAGTATAATGTGTCAGGAACTGTTATTCATGTTCTTTTTTATTTTGTTTATGTGTCGGAAATTGGTTTCAAACTTGCACCCATCAACTCAAAGAGTTTTCATTAGGACCCTTACACCATCAGGCTACACATTGTATTTATTAATTTAACACATTTTTAACAGAAAAAAAACTAAATAACAAAATACAAATATTTAAAAAAAAAATCAAAATAACTTTGCTAACTTTTCTGTGCTTATCATAATTATATTATAAGGTTTACTGATTTATACTTAATGGAAAATTAAGATAGTAATTTGTTTTTTTGATCTAGTTTGTAATCTTAACATTACATGTAAATTTTGTAGATACAAACAGTTTATTCATTTTAAAATATAATTAAACTTAAAAAAAAAAAGTTCCTGGTTGCTCTTAATTTAACCATTAGAACTTACTATACAATTGAACAATATTATACAAATCAAAAAACTTAAATAAAATAAAGTACTAATATAGTAGTTAGTTAGTTTGAAGTTAATTTTATGATTTTTAGGTTTTTATTTTAAATATTCTTGTGCAAAACTCAAAACTATTAAAATAAGAGAATTCAGTATACTATAGTTTGATTGAATTTGTTGACAATTTTACAAACATACAAAAACAAGCAAGTGTATTATTGTCTTCAGAGTCTGTAACTAAGACTATTAAATTTAATAAAGTGTTTTAAGTTTTTGTATTTAATATGCTATTTGAATAACTTTATGCATGTAGTTTTGCTTAGCTTACAGCTTTATTTCGAATACAACATGATACTATTTAAATTTTTATTACTTAATTTAAAACATTTTCTTAAAAAGACATTAGTAAAATGTGCGTTTTTGAAGGGAAAAGAGTAAGTACTGATGTGTTTCATCAAGAAGTAAAAGTACTATAAAAAACAAACACATAAGTTATTTAAGTTGTGCTTTTATTTAAGGCATAGTTTTTTCAATTTTGCATACAGTTTATTTTGTGCATAAATAATTGTAAAAAATTTGCTTTTGCCATGTATTGCAACAAAATGCAAAATAGAAATGTTTAGATAATTTTAAATTATATCATTATTCAATAAAAATTATTTGTTTTAAAATATTTTACATAAGTATGTAAATTAAATTTGATTAACATCAATAGGTTTTATTTATAAGTAAATTCAATATATTTCGGATAATTCTTACTTCATTACTTTTTTATTTCAGCTGGTGTTTTAAATTTTAGGTAATTGCATCAACAGTTAGTATTTAAATAGTAATTTTACTTAAATATTTTAACAACTCTTTGATGGAATTACCAGATCTAAGCCATTTAACTGCTGAAGAACAAGAAAAGATTTTATCAGTAATAAAAAGGCATCAAGAGGAAGAAAAAAGAGAAAAAGCTTTGATTAGGTAATTATTTGTTAGTTTTTTATTTGGTTGCTTAATTTCTTTAACTTTATCTTTTTTATTTAATTTTAAAGTAAGTAGTTGATTGACAAATATTATGTTTAAACACAAATATATATTACTTAATAGTTAAGACTTTAGTTTTTATATTATTTTTAAATTTGATTAGTATCATTCAGGGTTGCTAAAAAACTTAGAACCCTTGAAAAACCTGGATTTTGACAACTTAGGCAAAAAACCAAGAATTTGAAAAAAAAATCTTGAATTTTGAAGAAAACTCCTAAAAAACCTGAAAAAAAATAGAGCTTTGAACTATTTTTACATGAAGTGTATCAAAATTTTGAGAATTTTTCATTAGACACAAGAAGTCTATAATAAAAAATTTTTTTTTATGTATCATAGAAATTTATTTTCATTAAAAAACACATTGAAAGTATCTTTTAATGTTGTTATACTGTTTATGAGTTTTTTTTTATTAAAGTCTAATTTTATACTAAAATTGGCCAAAAACATGTTTTTTAAAAACTTAACAAAATTTCCAAAAGCCTTAGGCAACCCTGATAATTTAATCTCAGTTTAAATTTAATTTAGTTAAAAAACATAAATTATTCTTTGATAACCAATAAAAGTAACTGGTATACAACAATAAAAATTATATATATTTTCAGTAGATGATAAGTGATGCAATATAATGTTTATATAAGTTTGTGTATTAAAAAAAACTAAAAAGATCACTTTATAGTTTATGGTTTACTTTCTTTCAATTGTGTACTAAATTTTTTTTTGTATTTGTTTTTGATTAAAACTATATAATATAAAGTAAAAATGTATTTTATTGTTTTTATACTATCATAGATATTTGAAATTTTTGATCAACAATATGTTTACAGTAGTATGATAAGTTTTTTAATATTAGACTTATTAATACTAAACATTGTAAAGCTCTATTTTTCTCAATACTTAAACTGCTAAAAAAAATAGTTTCAACTATTTAATAATTGTATTATATAGACTTAGTACTACTTTTTGTTTAGATTTGCCTAAAATTTGTTGATGAAGTAGTTAAATTTATTAATTGACTTTCTCTAAAACACTAGCTATAACTATAACTCTATAAAACACTTTAAAACTGTTTCACTAAACACATGATAAAAAGTTGTGTACCTTTCTCTCAGAATTAAAAAAAATGTTTTATATCTTTTAAATTTAAATCGAAAAACTTTGCTTAAACTTTGCTTGAACTTAATTAACATAATTTTCAAACAGACATTTTTGCCTTTAATTTTTGCAAACTCAAGTACCTTTTTTTAGTTCAGATATTTTCTAACTAAATGTACATGCGAAAACAGAATCAATTCTTAAGCAAAATTAAGACTTTTTTGTTAGTTTTGAATATACTGTCTATTTTAGATAAAAATAAGTAGTTTTTGTTAAGCTCTGTATGTAGAGAAAATTTTGTGACATTTGTATAGTTTAAAAATACAGTTTATTTTATTTATTTTTTATTAAATATTAGTACTATATATGAAATAGATAGATAGTACTCTTAAAGATTTTTATTTTAAACTTTTATAATGATTAGCCAGTATTAATTTATGCCATCATCAACAAACTTTAAATGTTTTTCACCATCAATAATAAACAATGAACTTCACCGCATGACCAACAACAACAGCATCCAAGACAACCTACAACAGCATCCAAGACGATCTACAACCAGTTTTGTCTTTTTTAAGACTTATCAGGCAGGCATAGTGGCAAGAAAATGATGTAGTGGTCTTAACATCGGTTTTTAACAGATCACACCAGCGGTTTTTTGCAACTATGCCTGCCTGATGAGTCATAAAAAGGACAAAACTGGTCGTAGGTTGTCTTGGATGCTGTTGATGGTCGTGTGAAGTTCATTATGTTTTAAAAGGTTTAGAAAATATTAGAATAATATTCAAAAGAGAATGGAATTAAAACAAAAGTAAGTATAGGGTTTGATTTAATTAGTAGTACATTTACTGCCTGTATTAAAGTAGTCAGTCACTTACAACCACATTTTTTCTAATAACAGAAACACTAAATTTTCTGTTGATTATTTTATTTATGTAGATTATTTTTCAACAGTGACCTTCAAGATCATTTTAAGAGTTACAAGGAAAATGTAATACAATCTTCTAAGGAAACTTCTCAAAGCAATGAAAATTCAACTCGTGATGCTGAAAAAGGAGACGTAAGATTTTGTTGTGAATGTTTAAAAGAGTGATTTTAATAAAGAAAAATAACTAGTTAAGTTTTATTACATTGCAAGTATGATTATGAATATGTTTTAAATTTTTTTTAATAAAAAAGTAAGTAGTGTCTTATTCTTATTTTCTAAAATACTGTTTTATGTTTTTATAGTTCTACTAGTTTTGTTTATGAAACTATGTTGATATTAATTATGAATACCTGTTTTTTAAAATTTTGTTAACCTATAAAATTTATAAAATTAAAATATTTGATTTTTTTTCGTATAAAATTAATACTTTAAGTAAGGTTAAATATAATTTTATTCTGGTTAAGCAAAAAAGAAATATACTGAATTTTGAATTACTATAAAATGTTCAAATAACTGAATTGTTAATTGCTAATATTTTTACAATACAAAGTTTTGATCATATTATTTAAACCATCAGACTACAAGCTTTTAGTATATTGAAACCCAGGTTTCATTCTTTATTTGAAACTCGTCAGTGGCACAAAATTTACAATTAAACTAATGTTTCAAGGTATGAATTGTCCTCTGAAACAAAACAAGGGTCTCAGTTTACTGAAAGCTTTTCATCTAATGATCCAAGTGGTTTTTATTTTTTTTGTTAAGTTAAGCTTGTCTTACGGCACATGTAAGTCATGAATTTGGATTTAAGATACTTTCAAATGTGTTTTCTTAATTGTTTTTAAGATAGATAGGAATTTATTACTTTTTATACAAACTTTTATCGAATAGAGGTAACAAAGTTTATAAAGTTGTTTCCTTGGAAATATTACCATTTTGTAAAAAAAAAAAAAAATCTTCTGTAGATAAAATTGTTTAGTTAAATATTACAAGTTGAAAAAAATATTTTTATATAGTTTATATATTATTAATAACAATTTTTACCCTTTTGAATAGTTTAACTTTTAACAAAATTAAAAGTAGTTAAACTTTTTATGAAATTATGTTGACAAAAGGGGGTCAAGTATTAATTTTTACTAAAACTTACATTTATAAACATTTAAAGTGAAAACTATAACATAATTAAAAGAAATAAATTATAGTCAGTTTTGTAAAAAGGTTTCTATTGAAAGTGTATTCAGTTAAAAAAAAATCATTTAAATGTTATCTCCTAGCTTTTTCAACTAGAAATCTGAATTTTAAATGTCTCTTGCATGTTTTAAAATATTTTTATTTTTAGAATATATATAAAAAGCTTATGACTAATACAAAAATATATGTCTTTTTTTTGAATAAAAATGTTTACTTGAAAATTTTTAAAATCCAAGTTTTCGATTAAAAAAAAAGTTTTTCTTAAAATAAAAAGAAGTTCTAAATGGTAGTCATTTGTTATTTTATAAAAATGAAACTAAGCATTTTTCAAAATTCTACTTTAAAACTGAAGGAGATGATATTTTTGAATCAAGTTTTCTTAATTATTTATTTTTTTACGACTTCTTTAAGAAAACTATTAACTCTTAAACATAGACCAATTGTAACTCGAAAATAACTATTGATTTTAAAACATTGGTAAAGACCAAGTCAAGTATTATTAGATTCTTACAAAACAAAACCAAATTTAAAAAAAAATAACTACTCTCTAGCATTAGTATTATTTCAAATAATTATTTTTTTGTCTTGGCTACTTTTGTAAAATTAAAGCTGCTCTTAGTAAAATAAGGTATCAAAAAATTGAGTTTTTTGAATGAGAATATTTGAATAATAGATAATATTATTTAAAATTTGAGAAAAAAATGTCTTTTTATGAAGCTTTTAAAAATTATTGTGCATAGAATTACTCTAAATTTAAAACAACGTTTGCTATATACACTTAACATTAAATTATTATTTTTGTATTTTTTAACGTTCTAGGCATTAGTTAAATTTTATATAGAGTATAAAAAAAAACAGTTTATAAATATAACTTTGCACAAAACTCTAATGAGTTTATAAATTAAAAAACGATTAAAGTACTAAACTTCTTTTTTTAATTGAGAAAACATCATATCATATAATATCTGTAACTTGTGTTAAGTAAATTAATTATCTTGTTAATTTTTATATATTAATAACTAATTATAATAAGGTTTGAAAACTAAAAATGTAGTTTTATTGCGTGAAAAAAGTTTTTCATTATGTATTTTTATAGTTTATATGGAACTGTAAAATTAGTTATAGTAATAGAAAGTATTTTGGTTATTAAACTGAAGTCTACTAGTAAATATACTAAATTCCTAAAACTATCTTCTTTTTATTGAAATAATATTTTTTATAAAAAGAAATTCTATTAAAGTAGTTCATCAAAAAGTCATAATTAAAGCAAACTGTCTATGCGACCTAATTTTATTGAAAAGTATACTAGTTACTTGATAGTTAATTTGAAACAGATTTGTTCAAGATGCAAAAAAACAAAGATAGCTGTTGGCTGTGGTCATAAATGTTCATTTTGTTCATTGAAAGTCTGCATGCGGTGTAGCATCAGAATTGGTGTTACTTCAAGTAAGGTATGCTCAAATACTTTATTATTTATAATAATTTAGCTTGGAAACTACTTTTTTTAACTTGACTTTTAGTTTTATGCAAACTTTAGAAAATAGAGTGTGTTTACAAGTTTTACAACTGTAAACAGTTATAGTGCAATTAGTAGCACTAGATTTTTTATCAAAAGTCAAAAATTAAAAATAGCTTACTCCTTTGTTTAAAAACAAAAATTAGATTTTAATAACATATACGGATAAAGAAATGATTTTTAATACTAGTCATTAAGTATGTGTTGTTTAATATTTTCTACATAAATGTTATTTTTATTTTGTATACCATTTTTTTATAAGGTTTATTACATTTTTTTTAGTTTAATTTTTGCATCATTAATTTTTTTTTACAAATTAAGAGTAAATTATTGTAATAGTTTATGCTATATAAAGGTTGACTAAAGTATTTATTTAACATTGAAAATATAAAGAACATTTAAAGTTATACTAATTTTGATGCATTGTGTCAGTTTAAGTATTTAAATTATTATAGTTTTTGTTTAATTTATTTAAATATTTTTCAAACATGTACATTTTTGGCTGAACGTCTGGTTACCTCTAACAATAATTCACAGAATAAAGATCGAATGGTTAGTTTTGTTCAGAAAATATAAACTAATCTAAAGTATTGCTTGTATTGACTTTAACTTTGCAGCTGGTTTAGTTTAAAACAAAATTACCTATCGTTTTTTAAGTCTGCTTTTATAGTAAAAAAAACCTTGAAACTAGGATAGACACTTTTAATGCTTCGATTGATTTTCTTAAAATATTGAATTAACATCTTTAAAAATATAAGCTTTCAGAGTTAAAAACTTAAACAGGGTTCGTGCGCGTCAGGCTAAATCAGTTTTTTTATTTAAAAATTTGAGAATCTCAGTTTTTCTCAGTTCAAATGCTTCAAAATATTGGTTAAAAATACTGAGAAGTCTTTTTAAGATCAAATTGAGATGTGAATTTATTTCTAAAAAATGATTTAGTTGTTAAAGACAAAATCAGTAAGTATTTGTAAAAATAAATGTTCTAAACCTTTTGTTGAATCTTTAATAAATGTTTAAGAATCTTCATTATTTTGTGTTGAGTAGATTATATACGTCATAATTATGAAAATTCATAAAAAAATACAGTTTAAACATTACAGTTTTGTTCAACAACTTAGCTGTTTGTTTGAATTTTAATACTCGTGTAAGCGTTTCATTTTAAGTTTTAGTAAAACACGACAATGCACGTCATTTTATTATAAATCTTCTGGTTATAATGTTTTTACTTAGTATTTAATTAAATTGATTAATTGTGTTTAGTAATATATATTAATTTTTACATTAGTAATAGATTAGATATAACAGTTAATTTAAAACTTATCACTGAATTTGCTATGTTAAGGGGGGAGGGGGGAGTCAATAACTTTTTTCACAATTTAGTCTTATTTTATTGAGTTGTAACTAAGCTATGAGTTGTTTTTTGCAGATTTTTAAAGTTCTAAACATTTTTGAGAGAAAGCTAGTTGAAGTCGGAGACTACAATAGTACTAATTAAGACCCCCCCAATATCTAAAATGACTTCTTTAGGGGATTTTCCTTACTTTGAAAAAATGTCAGGCTAAATTGGTCCCAGTCAGGCTAAATGAAAAAAATTTCGCGCACGAACCCTGGTTAAAGCAGGTGTAAGCACTACGAGTTCGTCTAAGAAAATTCTTTAAACAGATTAAATTAAAAAGTTTTAAGTATTATTAAAAAAAAGGTTTTACATAATTTTCCAAAAAATTAAGTTTTAAAATAAGAATATATTAATTTAATTACATTTTTTTAACCTTTAAAGTTATTATTAGAACTTACGTTTAGAACGCATGTTTTGTATCTATTTATCTTCGTTTTTATCATTAATATTATAATACAGTTACGAAATAGAAAACCTAACGAGTTTAATTAATATTAAAATTTATCGTAAATTTTAAAATAAAGTCAAATTCTTAAATGTTATTACCGTAGCAGATAAAAAGTTAACCATGCATATCGCAAATAAAAGATGGAATGTGATACTTTACACTATAATTTCTTATTTAATGTTTTTGAGCGTGTACATTACACACAATAGCTATAATTTATACCTTAAAGTTCTCATTTTAAAATAAAAAAGTTACAAAAGCATGTCATTTATTTGCATTAAAATTATCTTAAATATAATTTGAATCAATTAGCTTTTAAAATGTTGTTGATTATTTCATACTAGATGTCATAAAAATTTAATTAATGGTACACATTCTTTTGAAATAAGTCGTGTTGTGTATATTATACATACATTTTTCAATATAAATATTGGTTTTTGTTTAAAACTAAAAATTTATGGTTTGTGTTCTTTTAATTTTTATACTGAGGTCATACTTATTTTTTCAAACATTTTTTTACAATTTGGCTTTTGTGAAGTAGTTAGTGCGGGTTTCTTAAGTAAAAATTGGAAAATTTGTATTTACATTTGGTGTTGTAAGAACTCGTTTGGTAATTATCAAATACGCCAAAACTAATAACTAGCTTGAAATCTAGCCCCTATTAGGCAAAACCCACTGTAACCTAACAAATTTTTGTATAGTGTCAGTTTCAGTGTCATGTTTAATTTAGATCTTATATTTTGTTTTATTTTGAAATAAGCAAAATTCTTTTTACTATTAAGTTGAAATTCCTCACTCAAAAGTTTGTAAAAAAACTTTTTTTTTCACTCTATATATTTTAATATTTCGAGCAATTTACTTTTCCTAACTATATATGCGCTGATAAAGCAAGCTCTCATTAGTTCGCCCAACGAAAACTCGATTTCGCAAATCTTTAAGCCGAGAAGAAGTCATCAGGTTTGGATTGAAAAGTTTTCAGGGAAAATTTTCCATGAAATTTACATGGCTCTCGATTTATCGATTTACTTTTTCCCGTTCGCTGCCTCCCCCCGCGCTCTGCCACCAGCCAGCTTTTGTGCACAAGAAGGTGGCAGCCTCGTTTTGTAGCTGCTCTTTCTGTGTGCGACGCGTCTTTCCACTAATTAATTCAAATTCGCTCACACCTTGCGCCACGCTGCTAAATGCTTTAAAGCGAGTTTGTTTTTTAACTAGAGCTCTCTAATGAAGTTTGTGCGCGAACGCTTTGTTTTTCGTTTTCATTTGTTTTTGTCTTTTGCGAAGAATATAAAGGAAACGTGTGGGATGTTTGGGATAACCGTATAATTTTGTTTTGCTTAATTAGTTAATAAATTTTTGAACTTTTTTATAACAGTTAAATACAAAAACGTTTGAAATTCGAAAATAAAGTATTTAGTATCCCTTTAAGTTATCAATTAAAGGCCATCTAAAATTAAAAATATTTTAACTACTAAACTAAATTTAAAAAATTAAGTTATAAACTTTGTATTATTTTCTTATATTGATAACTTATTTATAAGGGAACTTGAGCAAACTATATAAAAAAAGATTTTGTAAATTAACGAAATCAAAGTTTATGTTGGTAGTTATCAAAAAAAAAACTTTTATTTAATTGAAGTATATTAGTTTTATTTATTTGTAGGGCCACCGGGTTTTGCTTTAATTTATAAAATTGTCATATAATACGCATATTCACCTTCTTTATCTTATATTCTTTGTTGCAGTACTTATTATTTTTTATAGAACTCCGTAAAACTGAGTTAATTGTTTAACACAGAGAAACGTACTTCAGTTAAATGACAGAAAACTGCTGGGCAAATTGTTGTTGTTATTAAAGTTGTTAACATTACAAAAATCTAAAATAGCTAGTCTGTTTACAAAAATTTTAATTAACGAAAACTTTGTACAATAAAGTTTGTAGCAGGGTCTCAAAAAGTGGGCAATCTTTTCCCTTTAGGGACGGTTTTGGCTATCAGGGGTCGTTAATTAGTTAGGTGGTAAAAAGTATATTGGTAATTAACTAGTAAAAGCCGATTTTTAAT
This sequence comes from Thalia democratica, assembly GCF_965202585.1. Classification (NCBI taxonomy): domain Eukaryota; kingdom Metazoa; phylum Chordata; class Thaliacea; order Salpida; family Salpidae; genus Thalia; species Thalia democratica. The sequence continues at coordinate 17,814,367 of NC_139173.1, read as the reverse complement.
AAGTTATGGCGATTTTTTGTTAAAATATTTCCAATGGAAACCTTGGTTTTTAGTCTTCTTGTACAAAGCTATGACAGTTTTAGAATATATTTAGAAATAATTAATGCGTGCATAGATTTTGATAAACATAAAGTACTATACATAATGTACTTGGTTTGTAACATAAGTTTACTGGTATGTTAATGTATTTATAGGTTTCTAATTTGTTATAGTAACAATATAATATTAATTAGTTTATATTTTCTATTTCAAATATAGTTAAAACTTTTTTTTTTGAGAAAATGTTAGTGTTAATAATTTGATGTAACATTAATTTACAAATTACAATAGCAAAATTTAAAAAAATTCATTTGATTTCATAGATTTTTTATAAATAAATCAGTTTACTAAAAAGTTTTTGTGCTTTTTTATTACAATGATTTCGCTTTTTCCTTAAAACTATTCATATTTTGCTGAATTTAAAAATCTTAAAATTTTTTTTAGGAAATTTTTTAGGTTAGGATGACTAGTTTTTAGAGAAACCTTATCCTTTATGGTTTCTTTAAATTTCACGTTACTACTTATTAGTATTTGTTTAGCTTTACAGACTTGTATGGCATTAAATCAACTTTTGAAATTTTACGATTATTTTCTGCAAATTTTTAAATACTTTTAGTCTGGCATTAAGTTTTTTGTAATAAAGCAAAGTTTCTATCATTTTTAGAGACAAATAAGACTTACTGAACTTAACTCAAGCTTAGATTTGACTTAAAATAGAATTACAAGTTACAGTTGCTTAAACTTAGTTATGAAGTTAACATTTTAGATAAATAAAAATAAGTTGTTTGAAACTTTATTTGTATGACTACTTTTTTTAATTGAAAAGTTAACAAACTGCTCAGTTGAAATGCAACCTCATAATTTTGCTTGTTAATTTACAACGTCTTACTTGGCATTTCAAATTAGTTAATTGTTAGAATAATTACAGCGTTAGCTGTTACTCCAACGTAAATCACGTTACATAACTGCAGTGATTTTTGGTTTTCTCTGAAAGTTTTCCTTGAATGCGTTTTCCTACTTTTCATTACGCTGTGTTAGGTGACGTACGCATAAATAATTCAGATTATCTTTTCTATTTAGGCTTTCTACTGGCAATAACTTTGCTTTCTAGTTAGTCTTTGATTTCTTAAAACTGTATAATAACCTTTTATAGTCTGAGTCAACATTGACTTGTTTCGAAAAGGTTTAAGGTTGTTAAATAATGAAATCTTTGAAATGATAAAAGTGTATTTGGTTCAAATTTTTCTAGTTGTAATTAAAAAAAAAACTCAAAAGCACTTCATATTAAATTTATGGATGAACAAGCACATTATAATGTTTTTTACAATTAATTCTTGCTTTTAATCATTAAAGTTAAATGAAAATAATACAAGAATAATTTAAATAATTAAAAGGTAGAAATTATTTACGATTAATTACTAAATCTGAAATTCTTAAAGTATTATAGTAAAGCAACTGCTTACTTTAGCTTTTTTACTAAGATGTTGTAAACAGTCAAAAGTTGTTTTCAAAATGCTAAGGAACGTGTGTCTTAAAGTTTTATTAACGTTTAGCTTTTATGATACAACTAACTAACTTAAAAATTCTATATTTTGAAGTAATTAACTTATGTCTAACTTTTGATATATGATACCCGTTAATTTCTAACTTAAGAAATTTTAAATGAAAACGTTTACTTGTTCTTTTTAGCTTGGTAATATTTAAAACTAATTCAAATTTATGTAGTGACATATTTTAATGTCTATGATTAGCAAATAAAATTAAACCAACTCATTTAATATATTCATGTTAAACTCTTCCATACTTAACTTAGATAGAAAATGTAGTAATTTGAAAGAAAATATTTTCCTAACTGGTTTAAATGATGGCATTTTAACCGTAATTAAATATTAATTGTCTATTTATAGCAGTTTACTGACAATTAAGGCGCACAGAACGGGTGATAATTCAATCTTAGTATAGTCTTTATATATTTTAAATTAGTTTTTAGTGAATTTTGTAGGTGACTTACATTTTATTACTTTGTTTATGAACTGGATAAAAGTATTTTATAGTGAATCAAACATTTTAACTTTGTGCAATTGAATTCGTTTAGATGCAAAAGTTTAATACATTAATTACCATACTTACTTACCTCACAACTTCAATATATATAACAAATTGTTGAAAAAGTATATAGTTATATTGTGATTGTTTAGGGTTAATGAAGTATCGCTTTTGAATGAATATATTAAAGCTTAATTAATAATATAATTTTTCAAATTTTACCATGTATGTTTCGTTAGATGCTAATGCGACATTTAACTTCATATAAGTGATGGTTTTAAGATTGTTTGATAAAAAGTCAACTAAATTACAGTATTCAAACTGCATATAAAAAATATAATTCTGAGTTTTACATTTTTACTAATCTCAATCTTTTTGTTTTTCTTAAGAAACTTTTTTTAAAGTGTGCACAACTTTAGCTTTTATGTAACTTTTAATGATGCAAGACAGTAAAATTAATCACTACTTTGCACATTGATTATATCTAGGTTAGTTGGAATGTTATACTTTGATTGGAAAACGTAAAATAGATTATTAAAGAAACTTAACTTTTGATTAGGATTGTTAGCCATGACTTTAGTTAAAAGAAATTACATGAGTGTTTTTATTGTATATCGTAGGGTTTTGTAATTGTAAAGTATCATTCATTTGTCATAATTTAATTTAATTAGCCTATTATAAATTGATAAAATGCAAATATTTTTTTAAGTCAAAAATTGTACTAATTTCCTCTAAATTTTATCGTTATTGAATTTACTACATTTAACTGTGAAAGAACTCATTTTAAAGAACTCAAGCGAGTGTTTTGTCTAAACTAATGGAAACCTATTATGTAGCGTTATTGTGAAAATAATATTAAGAGATTTGTAAAATATGTTGTAAACAAATCCATAGTGTCAAAAACATCACATTTGAAAAATGTAATCTCGCTTACACTACCTAGTGGATGTTTTTTTAAGGATGTGTTGTAAATTTTGTTCTGTAAACTTTAGTTGAAATGTATTTGGTTGTCAGATACTTGAAAAGTTAGGTATATAAGCTATTAAATATGTGAGTCATTTAAAAGTTTGCTAATTTTTATTTTATACGCAAAAACGTCTTGAAAAACTTAAGTAATTCTTAATGTTTGTTAATTAGCATATACTTATCAATTTATTGTTTTATCAAACAGTTGTGTACTTATTTTAAAAAGATAAGAAAATATTTAAATAACAGTCTAGATAAAAAAATAAATGTTGTAGTTTAAAAAAAAGTTTTTAGTACATGTTAATTCTACTTATTAATTTTTTGGCTATAGTACTTAAAAAGTATAATAGGTTTCACAATCACAGCCACAATTTATAAGCCTCTAAAAAATGGTTTTATAATATATATATTCTTTTTAAAGTGTTATTAAGTTTTTCTTTATTGTTATCTTAACCAAATCATTAATTTTAACGTCCGATGAAGTTGTGAATCTGTTTTACTTTAATGTTATTTTACAAAAACAAAAGTTTTTAGCTGTTTTTGCATTCTTAACATAAAAATACTAAAAAAACTGAAACAATTTTGATTTAATGCAGACAGTTTGGATCTGCCTGCAATGTCGAAAGCAGCAAGTCCTGTCGGTGAAAAATCGCAACTTGATGTCCAACGACAAATTTCACCTGCACATAGAACCCTACCCCACCAAAAGTAAATTTAAAAATAAGCAAACTTCGAAGCACGACTCTATGCGGTGAACATAAATTTTGATCGTAAAACAAAGTTTTTGCAGCTGCCGAAAACAGCAAAAGCTGGCCTTTGGAATTGATTAGTCCCACGCCGAAATACGAAGATGAAAAAAGGGCTGAGGAGAATGTCAACAACAACGACAAGAACGCTTATGTCAGCAGCATGAACGGCGAAGACCACGCGAATAACAACGAGACCAACTCGAACAGTTCTTATATATTAAGTCTAGACGCAAACGATCCTGTTGTAGGTGAATTTATGTTTGGTAGTTTTGTGCTATTGAAATGCAAAATTCTGTTAAAATTTACTGTACTTGCAGATTAAATTTATGTAAAGCATAAAAGTAGTCTTTAAAAAAGTTCAAGTATTTCCAAAAGCTTAATAAAATAGATAAGTTGAACTGACATCTTTAACTATTTTCCCGTCGGTGTTCAAGTTTTTTATTTAACAAAAATAATTTAGGATTACACGTTTAAATTTACTTAAATTTTTTTAGTTATAATTTTTTGTTAAGTAAAAATTAGTAATACTTTTTTATTCATTTTATGATTTACTTATAACTTAAAATTTTACCGTATTTAGTTAGTATTATTACTATAGAAAAAAATATAAATAAATAAAAACTTACTCTGCGTTTATTAAATCATCAAATTTTTGTTAAGTTTCCGAACACAAAGATTTTTTGACTATACGGCTCATTAAACCACTGTCTTTTTAGTAGACTGGGCTGATTTTGTACACAACAAATCATTCAACTAACGAAGTCTTAACTCCTTAGCATAAAACGAAATAAGTTTAAAAGTGTGTGATTGAAACTGATAAAAACTAGAACTTTCAACAAATGATTGCGTAGCTATAGATACATTATTGATTATAGCCAGATAAAGTTATGCTTTTTTTCGTTTATCAAAGTATTATATGGTTGCTTTGATTAGAAGTCTGTACTTTTGAGTTTCCTTTTAATAAAAATCACAACTTTTGAATCTATTATTACACACACTACTGAACTAGTTTCTTTTAATCTTTTTTAAGTTTACTCTCAACAATAATGTGTATAAAAAGTTTAAGCTACTCCACTATTTAAAAGCTTGTAATCTCATATTAAAAAGTTGATAAGCTAACATATTTTAAAAGTATGTACTTATCAGTTAACTAAGTGTGTTTTGGTATTTTTAGTTTTTTCTCTTAAAAATAATTAACTAAAATACTTAGATGCAATTTTTTATATAACTTAGACGTAGAGTTTTCAAATTATAGGCTTGAGACTCTACGCTTCACACTTTTTAGTTAATTTGTTCAATATAGTTAAGCATTTAGTCGTCATCGAGAGAAAAAAAAACATACATACGATTTATTTGAAAAATAGTTTATTTTTAAAGGTTTTTTTTTCTACCTTTAACAAAAAAATCTAGATGATGAAGTTGTATAACAATGTTTTCTTGTAAGGTTATAAAAATAATTTATGGGCAGAACTTATTTAAAAATCATTGCGTAAGGACAAAAATAATTTGATAAAATTATAACTGTAACAAAAACAAAACAAATTATTTATCTAATGCCTTGTATAATTATATATGCCATTTATTCAGTTTTAATGTAATTACTTGAATTTTTGAAAAAAAATCTTTAAAAAAGTATTATAGAACAATCTTAATAAATGAAATAATACTCAAATCCTTATAAAATTAAGTTCAATTCAAAAATGTTTAAATAAAACGTATAATTCCTTAAAACTAGTGCTTATATATTTGTTTTTACTTAAAGTGGTTTATAAAAAGTTCTATAACTTTCATATTCAAACATATAAGTTGTTTTATTTTTAGTTTTATTTTACATAAATTACAACACACAAAAAACATACTAACTTCTTAATATGAAAAGTTATTTTTTTGTTTTTGTCACGGAAATTAATCGTATTTTTTGTTCAAATAAAAATTTTAGTTTCAGGATTTTTTAAAGGATACATAAAACAGTTAAGGTTTGTTAAAAGCTTTTTGGTTATTTAAATAAGTACTATTGAAACAGATAAGCTTAAAACTAACTTAGCTTCTACTAATTTAAAAAACGAAAAAGTTTTCTATCTGTTATACATTTGTTTCTTGAATAATATTTTTAAAGAGTTATTATTGTTACTTCACGAAACTATTAGTATAAGACTGAATGTATAAGTTGTTTTCTAAGTTTTTAATTGATAGTGAATAAGTTAAACAGTACTTTTTTTGATATATTCTACTTGAGACTTAAATATTAGAACATCAAATTTAACTCTTAGCTCGGTATAAACATAAAGTGAAATTTTATATGTATTCCCTTTAAGATTTATCTATTAATTTTTTTTTAATTTGTCAACCAAATATAAAAGTATTGCTTACAAAACCGTGCTACCAACACAAGTTTAAACTTCAATGTCGCCAAGCACCTGTAAAGCTTACATTAAAAAAACTGCCAAAAACTCGCAAATACGTCACCACGCTGAACGACGCAAACTCACGCAACTCGAAGTTTTCACATTCGCACTTCGCTTCACCGTTCCAGCCGTTCTCCTGCCTTCAGAGCGAAAAAAAACTGCTGCACCTGCGCGCACTTTTCCCACCTCACACGAAAACAACAAACTTTTTTGGCTCTTTTTTTTCACGCGCTTCCCAAACACGCAGCCACTTTAGCGTTCGCTTTTTTCCCCCGCTTTCTTGTAAGTAATTGCAAATTGACGGCTCGTCGACAGCGCTTTAGTGATAAATGGTCGCGAAGGAAGCAGCGCGATTCCATTACACGCCTAATTAATTTTCACTTTGCTTTTTATTTTAGTTTTTAAGTGACGCCGAGTGCATTGTTGTGAAGTAGTTTTCCAGCCGTTCAGGTTTTCGGCATCTTTTTTTTTGCGGTTCCTATAGTTAACAGTTTTTATTTCAAGAAAAGTTTAACTAGATTTTTTTTAATTTAACTGTTTTAGTTTTTTTTTATTGATTACTTGCAAGCTTACGTTGTTTGAAAATTTGCCATTAAGTTTGAATCGATCATGTTTTATTTATAGTTTTTGAGTTTACTCTAACCAAAATAAAGGTTTCTTAGTAATTAGTAGAACAAAATTTAAATTAAAAGTACTATAGCTCAAAGTATTTTATTGACGAAAATGCAAATATCATATACGTTATGAAAGCTGTGAAATTCACGTAATTAAATTAAAAAAAAGTTCTCAGTTAATATATATTTTTTTTTTTTGAATAAGTTTTTAGTTTTACTTTTTTTAATTTTGAGTGAGTGTAGTTGGTATGTTTGTTTTAGTTATGAAAACTTAAGTACATTAAACATAATATAGGATAATCTTAACAAGATTTGAAAATTGTTTGGCGTTATTAAGTTGAAACAAACTTAAATTATTAACAAAGCTCAGTAAATAAGCCTATTTTAGAAAATAAATTAGTTATAATGCTTTATTTAAAGCTTCTACTTGTTACTTAAGCTCATTTAATCATTTAACATCATCGGAATTTTTCAGCTCATAACTTTCACAGAAAAATTTCTAATAAACAAACGAAACAAACTTTTGACAAGCTCGTGCAATCTCGAGTCGCTTAAATTGTTTAAAATTCATGAGCCAAATGGCTAACTAGTTGCCACCTTGTTTACTGCCACTTTTACTAGAATTACACTTTTTTACGAAAGTTGGCTTGTAAGTCACTTTTCTGGCTTGCTTCGTTGTGTGAATGAATTATTCAGGTATTTTTTATTTTTTAATATTCCAAAACGGTTTGCTGCCTAATCTTAATAAAAAGTGTGCTCCGCGGTTTTTTTTACGTTTATTTTCGTCTCTATGTTTAATTTATAATGAACATTTATTAGTGGACTTTAATAAATGTATATAAATATAATAATTTTAAAATACTAAATACAAAACGTTAGCAAGCTGCATTGTAATTTTTTTTTAAATAAGTTTGCTTCTTTCTTTTAGATAACATTAATTGTTTTATATAACGCACAAATACATGTCATTTAGTTTTATAAGCAATCTGAATAATATTTGCTAGTTATCAAAAAAACACGGTTTTTAAGTGTTTTCTTTAATATAAATTTAATAATTACTAATCATAGTTTTTTATCTATAAATAAAATTAAATTTTGAATAAAAATCCTGCCAATACTTTATTTTTTGATAAATAAGCTAAAGCTTAGTATTGGTAACATTCGAATATATTAGAAGCTTACTTGCTAACTTTATAAAATTTATTTATAAATAAAACACAACTTAGTTTTGGATTGTCTTTTTCACTCTGCTAGCTTTTCTATACCGTAAATTTAAAAAAAAATGCTTTTAATTTATTCACTTGTACCATTTTCTGTAACATAGTCTTGAAAACGCTTTCTCATGTTATTTTATTAGCCGGTTTTAAGAAAATTAAAAAAAAGTTTCAAAATAAATACAAGTTGTCAAACACCGTTTCTTCACCAACTTTACTCCGAACAGCGCAAAGCAACGACGACACAACTCACCGCCGCGCCAACCTCCACCAGCAACCGACGTTTCGCGCCTCCCTGCAGCGCCAACCCAAGATTGAAGCGCCGGCGTCGCCCCGCTCCCCCCAAAACGACCAGGTCGAAGGCAAGGACGAGACGCAGAGGTCGTCCAGTTCCCGCCGCTTCGACCGACCGGATCAGGCGGAAGAGTTGGAGTTGTCACGTGACATGAGCTCGAACCAATCGTACTACTCGAGCAAGCAGGCTCACGAGATGGACATGCAACCGCAGGAGGCCAAGGTCGACCGGCTTTCAAAGTACAAGGCGACGGAAAATTCGCGCAAAGCGAGAACGCCCGACAGCGCGTTCAACGCGTACAAGAAGGGCGGCACAGCGCCACCAAGTGCCGACAGGTACGAAGGAGCTAAACCCAACGACGACGCCCGGGAATACCCGGATGCGGAAGTCGACGAGTCGTGCAGCAAGTTCGACGACAGCGATTACGTCACGGACCACCAGCAGACGTGGGCTCACTCGCATCACATGATCGGTTCGAAGGAGGACAAGCCGGTTGAAAAGTGGTTGGAGCACAGGCACGGTGGAAGGGTGAAGGGGATTCGGTACTCGGAAGGTTCGCCGTCTCACGCCTCGTACAGCGGCACCACCGGTCGAGAGTACCAGTCTCGCAGACGATACGGTAAATTTATTTATAACCATATAGTTTGAAACAATCAATAAAAAAAGAATTAACGAATGTTATTGTACATGTTATAACATTGCTAGTTTTTGGATATTTAGTGTTTTAATTGTTTGTTTTTAAGTACTGGATGCTATTTTTTAAAACAAAAATATAAAATTCAAGGTTAACTATAAAAGCTGTTTAATTTTCTAAACATATATATAGTAGAAAAATAACTTTAAAAATTCATTAAGAAAACTAATTTAGCTGAAAACTGTTTCTGTTTTCTAATACTTCTGTAATATACTACAGATGTGATATACTTTTAAACTAAACTAATATTGTATACAAGTTATCTAATACACAAAAAGTAAGCTTTTAATTGTTCTTTTGTTTACTATTTTTGATACTCAATACTTTTAAATAATTTGGAGCTATATAAGCTTTAAAGAAAGTGTTACGTTTTAGTTTTTTAACATATATATTACATTATGTTTAAAGCTTTCTTCTACATAGTAGTCTTTTTAAACTTTGTTTATTTATAAAAAAGTTTCACTGTAAATTCAATGTTTAGCAAGCAATCTTAATAACTATAGTTCTAATCTACAAACATATTATTAGGTCGCGCTCCTCAGCAACGACATACCCAGTATTATAAAAAAGGTCAGTTTAATTTATGAGTTATAATATAAAAGTTGTGATTTAATAAGTAAATGTTTTTTTTTATGATTTGTATTTATTAACTAACAAGTTATTGTAGTTGCTAAATAATGCAAAATAAGTGTTTATAAAATTCTGTCATTTAGTTCATCGGTAGTTTGTTTGTTAGTTTATGAAAGCTAGACATTTCGTACATAAAAAGCGATATAAGTTATAATAGCCATAGGTCGTCAGTTTTGTTTTAATTAAGCTGTAGTCATGATTACTCTATTCGGTAAAATACAAGTTGCAAGTTTAATTAAGTGCTTTTAAGTTATTTGTCATCATAATACACAAACACATCTACACCGTATGAAAGCTATGTATTTTGCAGGTTACTGTAGTGATACGGAGAGTTATGACCACTCTTACCAAAATTCAGATGAACTTTACCGCTTCAGCGAAAATGAGATGAAAAGTTCCAGAAAAAGCAATGCTATTAGATACAATAGCTCTAATGTAAATTTCTTGTTGTTTTATATAGTGTTTTATTTTTAAATTTTTCACATAAAACTTGTATGTTTCTGCCACAAAGTATGAAAAAAAAATCTGCAAATAAAAACAAAAAGTTGAATCTAGTTGTTTATTGTTTTTTCATCACTAATTTATAAAAAAATCTAGTCTGAGCACAAAAAACTGATGTAGGATTTGCTTATTTAGTAATGCTTATTTAGAATATAGCTTAAAAACTAAAGTTTGTTGTAATAGTTTTTTAAACTTCTTTCATTACATACAAAACATTAGCGAAGAAAAATTTAAATTTTGTTTCAACTTATAAATTGCACCAAAGCTCATATTACTTTACAATTGTTTTTTCAAGGATCATTTTCACCAGCGGCAGCAGAAGCCTCGAAGGTACACGACTGCCGACAAGGTTTCAAAATCTTCCACTCTTCCCCACCAGCACCGCCACACTACTTCCTCCAGACACAATAATTTTGGTTGGTTTTTTAATAAAAAGCAGTTTTACAAGGCGACTATCTGGTTGAAACACTTAACAAAGTATAAATTTTACTTAGTTGTTTACGTTTTTATTTTGCATTTAATCTAAAAATTAAGACGCATTAATTCTAGTTATGATTATGTAAGGTCTCTTTAAAAGCAGATGCATTGGTTTTATACTAATATTTTTAATCGTATCCACTATTAATAAATATAGAGCTGCTTCTTCAATCTAACATGACTTGTTGAGACGTTTTTTTTCAGGGCATTACGATGAAAATTGGGAACATCACTCTTTGGTTGGCGACGAAGGTTTCTACGGGCTTTCGGGCAGGCTGCAAAGCAGTGTAAAGATATCTGGTCATCACCAGCGAAGTGCGCATCGCAGCGAGATGCGGTCTTCCAGCTCCGGCCGCACCAGAAGAATGTCAACTTCTTACAACTGCATACCGCACTCGTTAGTAGCACGGTTAAAATTTGCTATTAAATATGTTTTTTATATTAAACAAATTAAAAGTTTATCACGAAATGGTTAAATCCATTTTGTAGTAGTAACAGCTCAATAAAACATAGCTTACTGTATTTTTGAATAATTGGAACAACTAATATAATATATGAGTTTTTATTGAACTGACGCCTTTCTCAATAGTTGTTACTTTTAGTAAAGCTTTATAAACTACTAAAGTTGTTTTTTGATTTTCCCGCGGGTCTTGCTTGTCTGGATTTTTAAGATTTACGTCATAATACGTTGTTACTGATATTTGAAATATTATTGATTTTGTAGTAAAGTTGTATTGTATAACTTCTATACTCTTACATTTGTTTCAAGTTAACTTTTTAGGTTAATACTAAACAAGTTTAATAATTACTTGTAGAAAAAATTAAAAAGTTTGTTTATTTCTAGTTAGTATTGATCACTATAATATTATTTTTTAATGAACTTTTTATAATCAGAATATAATGATCTATACTAAGTTTTATAAAAAACTTTTTTATTTAAATATTATTGCTGCAGATAAAAAATGTTGAGAAAATAAATTAAGTTTTTATGAACATTAAAGCTAAATATTCTTATGTGTACTTTACTGAACTACTGTTCGAATGATATTTAATTTAAGGTAACAATTTTTATATTTTATTTGTTAGATTAACAACTATACTGAAATTGATATCGCTTAAAGAAATTAACTTTTGATTAACTAGTAAAATAAAAGAAATTATTAAGCAAGTAATTAAAATAAACTTTTCAAAATATAAATGTATTTTAGTACAAAAAAATTATAATGAAAACTATTGTTATTTACTTGTATAATATTTACTTGTGCCTTAAAATAAATATATTAAAATAATAAAAAATAATATTTCAAAGTAAAAACAAAACAACATACAAGAGCAATTATTATTTGTCAAAAAAAGTTTATTCAGTTTTAACTTTTTACTGAATGCATAAACTTTTATAAAATACACATTTTTTTCCATTAACTGAACCAATCATTTTCAATCATATTTGTATGTCATATGTTTAAACTATAGATAAAATTTCAAAACAAAATTCAGAAAAACATACAACATTGAAAAGAGTGGTAGAAGGTCAAGCGACGACTTGAGTGGCAGATCCATTAAACAGGCGGACATTAATTATTCGAAAAACAATCAATTTGTAAATGTTGCCGCGAAAACCTCCTACGGCCACTTGAGTCAAGACAGAGTGAAAAATTACAAGTATCGAAGCAAGACAAAGTCGAATCAAGGTGAGTTTCAAGGTGTTGGTAGGTTGTATAATCTGATAAATGAAAATTTATGTCATGTTTTTTTTTTAGGTTATTATTTTTTCTTTTTAATTGCAGGCAGGGAAAGCATGCAACGTATACAGCCGTCAAGCAGCTCAGAAGAAGATGAGATTTTACCCGAGTCCACACCAGAGTGCTCCAGTTGCGAGGAAGGTGAGTTTCTTTATTTTGTTGAGATTTGTTGGAAAATTGTTTTGTTTAATACCGAAAGTATAAAGTTAATTTATTGACATAGTAGCTAAACTCTTTTACAACACTTTTATAAAACATACAAGCAATATTTAATTTAAATGCATTAAGTTAAAAAATATTTTTTCTCCATTATATTAAAAATATGTAAGCAAATAAAATTATAAAAACAGTTTTTTAATTCATTATTTTTGTCTAGAACTTTGTTTTTGACCTAAATACATTTTGTTTTATTTCGGATTGGCTTGCATATATTTATTTTGTTTGTTTTTATTAATAATCAGACAGCAAAAGTAATAGGAGCAAGTTTGTAAAATATTCGCCTGAAAGACATCAAGACGCTCCTTTGAATCGACATTCAGAGGTTCAATATCGTCGTCGTAAAACTTATATGTTGATAATTGAAATGTCTGTTGTAATAAAAGCACTTGTTGTTGTACATAATCAAACAAATTGTATGCTTTTATGTGTATTGTCTAAAATGTAAACACTTACTAGAAAAAGTCCATAAAAACAGTATTTTTTTAAGATGTTGAAAATATTACAAGTTAACGTATAATGATTCTAAATTATTTTGAAAGGTTTCTTTAATATTCAAATATGATCAGCGTTTTAGTTATCATCTACTTAAAATAGTATGCATCAGTTTGAAAATGTGCTGCTTTGAATAAATAAAATTTATGTTTATTTCTTATTAAGTTTATGATCTATTGATTCCATATTTTATGCCGGAACAGTGAAATTTTTACATTTAATTGCTTTTGACCTGTTTACTCGCACTGCTGTTTGAATGCATGTGGGCACGGCTGATTTGTTTGGGTTGAAAGTAATTTTACCTTTTATACTGAAGCGAGTTGTATGGTGATCACAGAAACAGAAGCTCCGTTCGTGTCGGAGCACGAGAAAGTGGAAGAGATATTGCACGCCTCGTCTCCGTGGCACTTCCGCAAACACCGGCACGCCCAACCTAGTTTAACACCTCACAAGTTTATGAAGCACCCGAAGGTTTCACGGCGGTCGACTCTGCCGTACATAGAAGACACCGCGGAAACTCTTTCCGAAGACTCTGAATCGCCATCTTTTCAGAGCGAAAGTACGTCTCGAAGTAAAACTGATGGCAAAGTTCGTCGTCACACTTCGATGACCTCTGAACTGTTTGAAAAGTCTCGGCTGAGGTTGAACAGCATATCTTTCATAAAAACGCTGATGGACGGACAGTTAAAAAATAAAAATAGTTTGTGTTCTAGTAACAGCAATGTAAATAACAACAAGGTTTGTTTTTTCACAACAGTTAGAGTCGGTGATGGTTTCTAAACTTTTTGTGAATCTTTTTCCAAAAAGTTTACGTTAAAAAAGTTATTGTCAACGTTTTTTAATATGAGATCATAAAAAAATTAAATAATTTATTGGCTGAATTGAGGTTTATTCTAATAATCAAGAAAATTTCATAAGGCTTTATGGTAATTAATGTAGTTTCAATAAAACTCAGCTTTAAAAGTTTGACTATAAGTACAGTCTTTGGAATTTATTAAGTTTTTATTCCACATTGAATAAAACAATAATTTCGTAAGATTTAGATAGATATTAGTTTATCTCATAGTTGTATTGTGTGTTGTAATTCATTAATGTTGTTTTGTGGTAAATTTAACAGCTAATTATTACAATTTCAAAGTATATATAGTTTTAGCCAAGTATTTTTTCTATTTATATCTTAAGTATGTACGTGAATATTGTATCGTTAAAAGTTGCTTGTTAAATTGTTTCTTTTAGAAAAATCTAATAAAGTGTTAAAATTATTTTGACGGTTTTTAAAACAATTTACAAAGCTATATATACTGTTTTTAGTTTAAGTTCAAGCTAAATAAACTTAACAACGCCTAAGAATTCATTTAAATATTTTTAATTCTAAGCAAACTAGATAAATTAATTACTTACACTGCAAATTTATATAAAATAATCTCAAACTTTATAAATTTATCAATTTATTAATGTTACAACGTTTCTCCTTGAGAAATAAGTCACACGGTTCAACAGAGTTTCAAATTAGCTAGTTATTGATTTTATACCCCTTGCTTTTTTATACTGTTTGAAAATTATTTCAGATAAAATTAAAATATAATATCTTTATTAATACTTTATATTTTCCAAATACTATATCTAATCAAATTTATGCAATAAAGTTTTTTTGAAGACCAAAAAACTTTTTTTTTTGTTTTATTGGTTAAAAACAAGTTTTAATGTTAGTATGTTTATAACACATGTTTTAAAGTAATTCTGATGTCTATGACCACTTGTCCATGTAATACAATACTCTTTTAAAACCTGATAATAACACTTTTCGCATATTTTACTTAAATGTAGTAAAATATGTGTAAAACCTTTGTACAGTTTAGTATTTTCAAAAATTTTAATGATACAAAAGTTAATTTAAAAAATATTAACAAACATTTAAGAAAAATCTTTTAATACTTTTCTTCTCGTAATTTGAACAAATGTGGTTTTTCAGCAATTGGTGTCTTGGCAACCCTCAACAGACGGAAAGAATTTAATTGGTCGGATGATATTAGATCGTTACTCAATTCCCGCAACCAACCAGTTAGGTGAAAGCATTCCGCCTTCAGAAAACATACTTGGATTACAGGTGAAACTCATTTGTCAGTATCGGAAAACGAAAAGTTTTCAGAACAAAAATCAATTTTATAAACTAAGCTTGTTTTATTTAGCCAAGCAAGCTGTAGTTAATCAGAGGATGTTCAAAGCATAATTTTAGTAATTAATAAATAAGTTTTTTAGACGCATAATTTTGTGTAACTTTTTATTAGAATTTTGTTTTTATAAAAGACTTTACTTACTAAATGAACTTATTTACATATTGTCGATTATTTTAAAAGTTAGGAAGTTGTTGAAATTTTTAAATACTGGGAATTCTAAACTACCTAAACATAAGTACTGTTTTTTAAAAGTTTTTTTCTATGAAGCAGATATAATGTATTCCATTAGCTTTATCAAATATATTACTGCACATATTATATAAAGTAATTCCATGTAGTAGATATCTTAATACTATATAAAATGCTTCTAAAAGGTAACAAAAGAGCTATTTCTTTATATATTGAAAAAAAAAACTTGAAAATTACACTATCCTCAACTTGTTTGTTTCATTCTAGCTTCTTTCATCAACTCCTTTACAATTTTTTCGCAGGTGATCGGAGGAAAGAAGACGGAGTCCGGCAGGCTGGGAGCGTTCGTGAAGAAGGTGAAGAGGGGGAGCGTTGCCGACAAGAAGGGACACCTGAAGCGGGGGGACGAGGTGATAATGTGGGACAAGACGTGTTTGCAGGACGCCTCGTACGAGCAAGTCTGTGACGCGATACTCGCCTCCAAGTCGCACAGACTGGTGAGAAAGAGTTTTTGATGCCTTTAATTTATGTCGTTGTGAACCCGTGACGTTGGCTTATTTTTATAGTTTTATGTGTAATACATAAAAATAATTTTTATATGATGCAGCTGTGTTACTATGCTGAGACGTATTGTTATAATTTTTAGGTAACTTGTAATTTTTTTAACATTTTTTTTTCTATTAGAATATAAGTATTGAAAGAATAAAGCTGCATTAATGTTTAAAAAAAAATCAGCCAAATACTCCGAGTCATTTTGTTTTACTAATACTAATTATAAGTCTAAATTAAATGTTCTACTTTTAATTCACTAAAAATTTAACTAAAAAGTTTTGATCAGTGTAAGTTCAAAGTTAAATGATTTTTATTTATTTAAGTTTTAATTTGCTTTCCTTTTTTTTTAATAAATATAGTCAGTAAATTGTAAAACTTAACTATTGTTTTATTATTAATCTTTAATTGAAATAAATAACAACTTTAATGTAATTGTGAGGAATTTAAAACTGGGTTTAAAGTACTATCTGTTTTCTAGTCACTGAAAATAGGTAAATTTTTAAGTTTTTTACATTGTATTTTTAGTAAAATCAGTTAAAATATTGCAAAATTAAGTTTTATTTCTATTAAACGTAAATAAGTACAATTTAATGTTATGTGCTTATTTCTTTCTTTTAGAATTTAAAGTTTTATTAACGACCAATGGTAGTAGCTAAACTATAGAAGTATTAAGTTGAATTAATTAAAATAAGAGGGTTTTAACATTTTCTTTCTAAATTTTAGACTTTAAGTATTAATGAAACAGCTGAGGTGATTTGAACAAGTTTAAATAAGTTCTACTGACAGAGTTTTCAATATGTATATATCAAAAACTTGAAATAAAAAAGGTGTTAATAAGATGTAGTTTTATATTTATTTAGTTGCTATATTTTTTAAAAACATAAAGAAATTATATTCTGAGATAAAATGTTTCTAACTTACTTCTTTTTATACCATATTTGCGCCAATTAGTTGAATTATGGTTAGCTGTGTTTTAATAGCTTTTTAATAGTTACTATAGTTTACATAAAACTAAACTTATTTAAAACAAATAACTATGCTTAAAATAATTTTAAAAACACTTTTTTACTTAAGTTTACTTTTTTATACCCCAAAATTAAAATTTTTTGATAACAAGCTTTAGTAAACAATAATATAATAGTTTATTCTCTTGAGATGGTGAATTTTTTATACCTATGTTAGTGGTTTCAGTGCATATTGCGTATAATGTATTTTCTCCTTTTCCGTAAAGTTCACACCGTTTTATCGATCCATTCAACAATAATTAACTGACCCTTTTTAAGAGAAAACTCAACAAAAAAAAAAAAAGTGATTTAGTATTTATATATCCAGATGTTGTAGTATTTTTATAAAACATTAGTTTTTGTGAAAATAGAAAACTTTTTTTTTTAATAAAAACTTTTACTTACTGTAGTTAGTTTTCAAAAATTCTTATTTGTGTTGAGAAACTATTTTTGATATTTTTTGTTAGTATTTAGAAGTTTTTGTACAAACTTGATTAATTATTATATTTGTAAAAATAAAAAGTTTTTAACAAGATATCAAACTGAAAGTTTTTGCATTCTAAAAAAAATTTAAATATAATTTCTATGTAAGTAAAAAGCTGTATAAATAGTTTTTTTATTTTAATTTTTTTTTTTTAATTCGTACTTGATGATTTTCTAGATATTTAAGGTACTTTCAATATTTAATTATACTGACTTGTAACCGATCGGAATAAATTAAGGTCGAGTTGTTGGTGTCCCGACCAATCGAAGACACGCCTCGGATTCCCGCTACGCGCCGCCACCAGCTCATCAACCAATCAAGCAGCAGCTCGTTCGACTCGGCCAAGCGTGACGACGACCCGTACATGAAGTCGCGTCACGTGACCAGCAGGATGAGCCGGCACCACCAGAGGGAGTACCATCCGACTTCCATGAGCTCCTTCGCCTCTTCCAGTCAGCTCAGGGAGGCTCACGCGCCGCCTGGGAGACTGCAGGTTTGTTGTATAACTTGATGTATGCTTGCAAAGCTGAATAAAAGATTATTTTAATAAATTTTTGATATTTTCTTATATACATTTAATATATCAAGGCATATGCCAGAGTGTTGTTTAAAGCACAAATTTGAAGCATAAACCGTTTAAAATTTTCATAATTAAGTTTTTTCAATGAACAAGCTGAAGTTACTGCTTAGCAGTATGTATGATAAACATCCAATAATTTATTAAATAAAATCTATACTTTAACATACTTCTAGGTACGGTTGAGCTATGAAGTTGAGTCAGAGCAACTGTACGTTACTATCATTAAAGCCAACGATTTGACGTTGAGGCAAGGAATTTTCAAACGAAATCCTTATGTCAAAATGTATCTTTTGCCGGGTAATTATTTTTGTACTTAATCATTTTGCCGGTTATTGGTTTTAAATAATTTATTCTACTAACTTGATAGTTAGTTAAACACTATCTACGATATACTTCTAATAACATGTTTCAATTTTATTTTAGAAATTTAGAGCTACTTAATTTGTAAAACTTTAGCCGTCATTTAAACTTACTAATCTAAATTTCTTAGTTTTTGTTTTTAGACTATTAATACTTGATTTCAACTACCTGATCTACAATATCTTGTTTTTATGCATATAAACAAGAACTATAAAAACTTATATAAAAAAAACAAATAGCTTGATAGACATCTTGTTTTATGGCATCATAAGACTAAGCAAATTGATCAACATGGAACCTTTAAATGTCATTATAACTAGTTAAAATATTTCTTAAGAGTTGTTTTTATTGCGATAATTTATCTTTAAAAGCAATTAAACGCCGCAGATCGCAGTGAATCTTCGAAGCGGAGGACGAAGACGGAGAAGAAGACGTTGTCCCCGCAGTGGAACCAGTCGTTCGTGTACGCTCCCGTCACGCAGAACGACCTCGGGTCGATGAGCCTCGAGCTCAGCCTGTGGGACCTCGACAGATCCGTGGACTCCAACAATCACTTCATCGGAGAGGTATTGAATTTTCAATACTTTAAACAGTCACCTTTGACATGGATTGCATTTTAAAATTTTAACATCTAAATAGTTAATTAATAAGAAAGTGTTATTTTTTATATATTAATTTTTTTTAAGCTGTATACAGTATAGTAAAATATAAAACGACTGTTTCTATAAAGTTTCAGTGTAATTAAAACTAATCTAGATATTTATGCCTTTTTGTTCTAGTATAGATGATTTTATCATTGAAATAAATACTTTCTGTACTATTACTTTTCGACAACTTAAAACACAAAACTTTGAAATTTTTGCAGCTTTACTTGAGTATTAAAATAACTGTATTGTATTCAAAGTAAGATGTTTCAGGTAATAATCGACCTCGGGCTGGCAGCGTTGGACGACAGGTCTCAGTGGTACGAGCTGCTGCCGATTGGCTGCGAACTTCGCCACAAGAAGACTTATTCCGGAAACTTCACCTCCAGGAGGGACTTCTCGCCAAACCACAATTCCCGCTCTTCTTCCCAGCAAGCCATCAACCAGAATAATTCCTCGTCAGTCGCAAGTTTCGCTGATCATAACTTGCACGCCGCTGACTATAAAAACAAGTTATTTCCGCATCTAGCATTGTTTTAAAGTGCTCACAGCTTTTTGAAATTCTTAGATATTTTTGTACAGCTACATACTTAGTTTCGTGCGTTTTTTAAAACAATCACAGCTATTCCAACTTTATTTCAAATTTTCTTACAACATTTTTGCTGAAAAGTTTTGTTGTAGTACTTAGCATATTTCTTACCTGAAATTAAAAAAGTTAAAGTTTATGTAAATAGTTGAAATAGTGTAAAGTTTTGATCTTAACATTTGATAAAGTGACTTATTTTACTACACTACCTATTTAATTTAATGTTTTACGGTATATCTTGCATATCATTTAAAACACACGTAAAAATTTTACCAAGGTTTACATAATTTTCTTTTGACAGGAAAAGCAACTTTCATATTTGCACGTCTTCCAGCGGTTCCATCAACCAAACAGCGAAACAGTCGTATCACGAAGACCCGGTCAACAAAAGGCACCGCAGAAAACTGCCTGTCACTCCAATGCATGCATCTCACACTTGTTTGTTGTTTTGATACTTGTATTTTAAACTATACTAGGCATTATTTTGCTTCTTTATTTTTTTATTTTAAATTTTATGTACGTTACCTCGTACCTAATTAAAACATATCTTTGACGTATTTAATCATAAACTACCTATTTCACAGGTTCCTTGGTGTTTTTAATAAAGTTCTTAAACCTTATCAGAAGTATACGTTTTGTTTAGTTTTCATAAAGTTTGTCTGTCTTTTCAGCTCCATTTGCCTTTTAGTTATAAGCATCTAAATCCTTTCTAATCCTGACCTCTCTGTTTATAGCTTGTTAAATATTTCATAATTTTCAGTCACATTCTGTTTTGCTTCGATGCATCGTAACTAAACCTGACACAAAATTAAATTTAATTTTGTACATATATACTTTTTTTTGCTCTATATATTTTTTGGTTTCTTCATTAGCTAAGTTTTATTTTACAATCTTTGAAAAGAAAATAAAACATACATTTTTGCTTATTTAAATTAAATAACAATTTTGTAAACGAAAAATACTAACGTAACTTGATAAAAGCAGTTGTAGTTTTATATATATAAATATTTATATTTTTTATTGATAAAAATATAAATTGTCAAGTAAAGATAATTTGATATTTCCACGAATATCTATCTAAAACTCTATAAACTTGTGTTTGACAATACAGTGAAAAAATTACTTAATCAAACTTTCTTTAACATGCTTGCAGTTTTTTTTTTTCAAGTACAAAATTTGAAAAAAACTATTCTTAAATTAAATTATTTATAACATCAACAACTTCAAGTTTTGCAATATTTATAAAGAACTTACCTACCAAGTTTTTTTTTGCTTATGATTGCTGAAGTAGTATGGTTTTCCTCCTATTTTCAAACATAGAATGTTCGGATATTTACTATACTTCGTTTTATTTAAAAATAGTCTCATCATTTCTTAAACTTTACTGCTAAAATTTCGCACAAAGAAAAATTTCTTCTGCAATTTCTGACCTTGTTTACTGTGTTGTAGTCGAGTTTATATTTTTTGAATAGTTTTTTCTATCAACGAGGTTTGTAATTTCAGTTTTCGAAGCAAACACTTTCGGGTCAGACGGCAGTTTGTCGATGAAAGGGGTGGGCAAGCACCAAAAGTATTTTTCGGAGCGCGACCTGAAAGTAATTTACAATCAGCAGGAGCCGAAAACGAGGCACCTCCCTCAGACCGGATCTTCCAAAGTAATTTTTAGCTGTGGTTTTCAAAAATGTCAACCATACAAGTTTTTGTTCACTTTCCATATAAGTTAATATAGATATTATATTTTTTATTATATTATTTTTATAGATTAAGTTTGTTTATATTTTCATTTTAACTTTTGGATCAAATTTAAGCTCAAGCAGCTATTTGGTACTAAAAATTTCAGCAATATGTTTGATATTTAATAAAATTTTAAGTTATTACTATAAGTTAAAACTATTTTTTATTTCTTTTTACTATTCAACTAAAACTTTAATACTTAGAAACAATTATGGTTCACATATTCTGATCAGCAACATGTTTAAAACTTATACACAAAAACAATTTATAGCTAGTGGTTTAATAAGCAAAAAGCGTTTAACTTTTGTCTAAAAGACATCACAACAACTTTAAAAACCTTTGAATCTTTTTATCGCAACATTTAAACTTGTTAACACAATCTTAAACTTAAGACTAGAATAATAAAAGTAACTGCATTTTTTTTTAATCAGCAAGTGTATGCTGTTAGCAACCAGAGCCAGCCAGGTTCGTCACCTGGCAACTCCAAGCAGAAGGGGTCTCGTTGGTATGACAACCAGGCGAGCGCTCCGAGCCACTCTAGATACAATGAAAGTGATCGGAGGCTGGGGAGTAACATGGAAGACAGAACTGATGTGAACATGTCAGTTGTGAATTGAGTTTTTATTAATTGTGCTGTTTACCAACATCTGGTGCACTTTTGCTATTTTTATTTACTAAAACACTAAAATAGTTTAATAGTCTTATGATTTAATAAATTTATGTACTTTTTTTTTGAGTACGAAAAATAAGTAAAAACCAAATTTATAACGGTTATAGTAATAATGCAAAAAAAAACTAAATATAACGTTTATATATTTTTAGTAAAATACTGGTGTTACCAATTTTAACTTATTAATATTTAAACTCCTGTTTTTAGAAGTCAACAGAAAATTTGTCATGTGTTTAAAAAATTAACACATAAAAAACTGTTATGATTAAGTAATCTTTACACAGTAAATTTATTATGCACACTTAATTATTTTATATTGTTTCTAGTGTGCACATTTCGCTCTGTATAATTTTCCAAAATTATCTTGTTATTTTTTTCATGCTTTCAGGAACAGAGGATAAAACATTTTACATAAATATAACGAAGTTTATTCATAAGATTATTTTTAAAAAACTAAGAAGATTATTTAATTGGTAATGTTTAGTACAACTCTTTTATCAAGATACTCTCAGAATTATTTTCTTTATATGCAGTTTGAATACTGTAATTTAGTCAACCTTTTATCAAACATAACTTGTTGGTTAACTAACTAAATTTTATGTGCAAAATATTTTTTATTCTTAGTGACAATTGTGTTCTACTGGCAGTAGCTAATTTAAAACTCTACATTTTTATAATTTTATTTTAACTTGAGTTTACAGACAAGTTAGTACTTGTAATAGTTTTGAATCTCTTTTGTTTAAAACTTATTCTTGTGAATTTTTTTGGCCTTGAAAAATGTTTAAAATTCCAATCTTGTCAGAATTTGATACTTAAAAATATTTCGCATGAGCCATCATACAATACTTTATTCAAATGCATTTAGAAGCAGATGAAATTTAAGTCGTCTTTGTTATTTCAGTATAAATTTTTCATGTAAACCCAACGAAATCTACCGTTAGGATCAAAATTAAAACGGTTTAAAAAGAAAATTTTCAACAAAAGTAAATTAATATTTTATGGTTTTTTATGCCAAACGTCAATTACAAGTCTTATTACAAATGATCGTGTGACCTTCAGCTGTGATTTTCTTTTTATAAAAATAAAATTGCTTTAAAGAATTTCTGCTTTGGTAATTACTCAAGTTTAAACAGTAAATTTTAAATATGTTTGGTTGACTGAAATATTCTAAAGCTTCAATACTGAAAATATAACAATTGCGTTGATGCATTTTTAATTACAACATTCTTTTACAGATCTTGAATGTATAAAAACTAAAAACAAATTGAAAATACTTTATAAGTATTTCAGGAAATCAAATTTCACAAAATAGACTGGATTTTTGCAACTATTTTTTTCAATGACCAAATCCTAAAAACTATATCTTTAAATTTGTAATAAAACTTTCAGTAAATATTTTTTAGTTATATTTTAATTCAATATTTTTGTTATTTTATTGAGTAAACTCAAACATATTTTCAGCTAATTTGTTTTAAAATGTTTTACTTGTTTTACTTATATATAATTTAAAAATTTGTTTTAATGCAAAGGTTTTATTTATTCATTAGTTAGTTGTAATTCTTTATTAAGTGGAATTATTAAAGTGTTTTATTATATGTTTTCAATTTTTTACTGCATTCTTTTTTTAATAAATATTAATTTACAGAGTTGAACCGATAATTCGATCAGTAAATATAAACGAAACAGAAACTGAGAGAAAAAATATCAACTACAATATTGAAAAAGATAATGCAACTCATTCAACTCCTGTAAGATCTACTTTATTTTCTATACTATTAACAGTTTCATACTTTTCATGAAGATTAGAAATTTTTTGAAAATGAATCTTTAAACAAGTTAAATTACATAAAGTTTTATTAAATTTAGTATCACTTCAATAACTTTCTACGGAAACTTCAACAAAAATTTACTTAATATATTTATTATAAATATTATATAAACCTTAGTAGATAAGATACAGATACAATCGACATACAGTACAGATTATTAATTCTCAAAAACCTTATATAAACAAGTCTCATAAAAATAATCTAGGACAACATTTTTTTAATGATAAATAAATTTGTTTGTTAAAATAAAAAACTTGGTGAACTGCAAATTTTGTCAACTACTCAACCTAATTACTTTACGCTAAGGTTTAGTATTTTTTTTCCACTTGAAAATGTTTAAGTAAAAATACTTATTAAACTGTTTTATTAATAATAAAATTGTTGTAAAAATACAATATTGCTTCTACTATTTTGTAAATAAACAAATAACACGCTTTCTATTCACTGGTACTTTCGTTTATTAAAACATTATCAAGCGATAAACGGCTGAAATTATAAAAACACAATTATTAGTAACTTTTATTTTAATTTTGTGTACTTTATAAATTAGTTACTATTAATTATATTTTTATAATTTAAGCCTTTTATCGCTTAATAATGTTTTAATAAACGAAAGTACTAGTGAATCGAAAGCGTGTTATTTGTTTATTTTCAAGACAGTAGAAGCAATTTTGTATTTTTTACAATAATTTTATTATGCTTATTTATTATTTTTTACTGTCTAAACAAAGAAGTTCTTATTATCTTGGACACTGGAAATAAAAAACGGTTTAAAATTTATCTGTGTTATTAATATTGCACTTCAAACTTTAAACAAGTTGTATAAATAAATATCTAAAATAAAAAATATTTTTATACCAACCATATTAAGGGATTTTTTAAAGTACATTGCAAGATATGTTTGTGTTTTTTGAACTGTTTATCTCATAAAGTTCAATTGTAACTTCTAAATAGGAACGGGTAATCCAACAGAAGTTACCTCACCGACAAAACAACCAATCAGCGAGTCGAAGCAGAACGAAGCAGCCAACCAACAACCAGCTTTTCACTGCTTCAAATGAAAAACCAAAGCGTAGTAAAAGCAGTGGACAACTCGGTAGTTTTACTTTTTTTTGTTTTTCATGAAAATTTAATATGATTTGAAAGCTTATACTAAGTTTTTTGTATTTTTATTTTATGTAACATATAAAGTAAAATGGTATTTTTGCAATATAACGCTTTATCTATGTAATATGATATGACTCCAGTTTCAATTTATGGTTTTGAGTTTTCTATTTTTTCATTTACTTAATATTGTTAAATGTATAACTTTTTTAAAGTGACTGCACATAGCACTAAGATTTTTAACAAAACAATTTTTGATAGGTAATAAAAAAAACTTTGTTTGAAATTGTGTATCAATTTTCTACTAAGTACAGTAAATCCTACAATTTAATGAATTTTTAACTAAAATATTTTAAAATTTAAATTACATGGCCGTTATGTATTAAAACTAACTTTATTTAGTACACATGCATATTGTGACAGCATCTGTTTTATGCAGCAAACAACCAGAAGCAGGGAAGCGACAAAATTCGAGGAAGCGATTCGGCATCAGCATCGATCGCCAGCCTCGTTTCTGAAGAGTCAACGTCAGTCGTTACATCGTTTTGCTATATTTTAATTTAGTCACAGCTGCAAACATTGTTACATTACTTTTGAAACTAAAAACGTAGTAATTTAGTTGTAAATGTTTTATGAACAGAATGGGTCGAATGATCAACGACTTCATCGGAGTGATCGGTCCGGGCCAGATTGCGGGTCGCGACACTGTCACAGCCAGATCAATGGGTGATATACAAGTTGGTGCTTTTAAAATGAGTTTATTTTGCTTGTGAAGTTTTTCAATAAAGCTTGTAAGCATGTATTTTACTAAAAAATTACTTTTAAATGTTTTATTGAGTATAAGTACATTTTTGATAAACTTGTGAAAGTTTGTTAAAAATAAATTTCCAGAACCGTTTCTCATCTGAGTTACTACTTACAGGTTTGCCAAAATTTCTTTAATACTGGTAATACCTGGAATTTGACAATTTAGGCTAAAAAGTTCTGGGATTTAAAAAAAAATTATAAAAAAATGGAATTTTGAATAAAAATCACAAAAAATAACCCGGAAAAACCTGGAATTCAAATCAATTTTTACATGTAAAGTAAAGAATTTTGATTTAGTACAAAAAGTCTGTCATATAGATAAAAAGACTTTAATTTTTAATTTTTTCTATCTAAAAATTTTAAAGTACATTTAAAGCTGCTCTTTTCAGTGTTTTTTACTAATTAAGACAATTTTTTACCTTAAACTTAATTTTATCCTAAAAGTAGACCCAAAAACTTATATTTTCGAAAACCTGAAAGAAGTTTCTCAAAAACCTTTGGCAATCTTGTACTTATATACACATCAATAAATATAACAAAAGTGTTTGAATGCTAATTAGCTTATATTACTTATGCATTATATCATCATAGATTGGAGTTAGTGATAGAAATGGCAGATTAGAAGTAAGAATTGGAAACACCAGAAACTTGACATCAAGGCCGTATGCAAAAACCACCCCAGGTTTTGAAATATTTTTAAATAGTAGCTTTTTTTTATAAATAAATATATAACATTATTTTTTTTTTGTTACTGCAATATGTTTTATTGCTTTAAAGACAAAATGTTCATTATTTTGTTTCAAAGTACAAGCTTTTCTTACATTACGAAAAATACATTAGTAAGGAACGTATAAATGTAAACCGCCTTCACGCAGATACATATTTTAACATTTTTTTGAAAGTCAATATAATATTTGTAGTCGGGGTTTTTTGAGGTCTTAGCGGAAACCATGCTTTACAGTAATTTAGTACTTTATTATTTTACTATTACTACATACATTGCCATTTAAAGTAAATCTTTTCAAACAGCACCATACCTGAAAGTCTACCTGATGTCGGGATCAAAATGTTTGATAAAAAAGAAAACAAAGCCCGGCATGAGGACGATCACCCCCCAGTTTAACCAATGTTTTTCTTTCGATGCCAAGCATTCTGCTAACAACTTGCAGGTATACTTTTTTTATTAACTTTAAAAATTTTTGCACTTTTAGTATATTTTGTTTATCTATAATTGATTTAATATTTTACAAACCGAAGCTCTTAGTCTTAAAATTGAGCTCAATATTTCGCACAACACGCCTGTAAAACCACATCTTCTTTAAGGTG
This sequence comes from Thalia democratica, assembly GCF_965202585.1. Taxonomy (NCBI): domain Eukaryota; kingdom Metazoa; phylum Chordata; class Thaliacea; order Salpida; family Salpidae; genus Thalia; species Thalia democratica. Next base: position 17,787,238 of record NC_139173.1, on the reverse strand, counting down.
ACGGTTTGGGGCGACCACGGCCGTCTGGACCACAAGTCCTTCATGGGGTGCGCCCAGATCGACCTGAACAGCTACGACCTGGTCAACAAGCGCAAGGCGAAGATGCACTGGTACCGGCTGTTCCAGACCAGCTCCCTGGTGGACGCCACCAGCCCTGGTGAGAACAACTTCGCCGCCGGCTCGATAACCTCCGGTGACAGCGACCTGCATCTGCAGAAGCACTATTGAGTTTGGAAATTTATCTTGTGAACTAGTTTGTATGCCAATGAAACAAAAAGTTAAGATCTTTTAACTGTATAAGTGTTTACTCGTTTTTCAAAAAAAAAAAAAGACTTTTTGTTTTGAATTTAAAAAAAGTTCTTTTTTGTCGAAAGATTTGCTCAGAGTAGTTTTGATCGTTTAAAGTTTTGTTTGAAATTTTCATGTTTTAAACTGTAAAACACGAATGTGTTGTGTTTTAAGATTGCTTGTTTAAATGATAAGTGTTATAAAAACATTTTTGCAGTTTGTGAGACCAATTATGCAGATTAACTATATTTTTAGTAGCTTGATGAAATAAAAGATCTATTTTATTCTTTTTTTTATCAAATTCGCTTTCTTTTTTCAAATAAAGCGCTTTCAATCTTTTGTTTTTAAAAAAAATAATTTAATTTAGGTTTTCATCAATTTCAGTATTTTTCAAAACAGAAACTTTGTAAATTTTCAACTAAATCTAAAATTATTTTCAATATATTTTAAATAAAAGCTATCGAAAGCCTTGGTAGTAAGTAAACTTAATAATAAAAACTAAAGTTTTAAGTATATAAAGATTTACTTCCACAAAAATATTTTAAAAGCTCGATAAACACCAATTCTTTAATTTTTTATTAATTGAATGTAGAATTACTGTTTGACATTAAAAAAGGATTAAAATAAATTTAAAATATTATTAATAAGAAAAATTCTGTAATGCAATAAGTTTTAATTATTTTCTATAACTCATAAAATTTAAAATAAAAATTAATACATTTACAGCTTCTTTTAGGATCTAAAGTATTTTAGCAAGTATATTTAAAATGTAATTAGATGGTTTACAAAGTTTTTTTTCTTCAGATAAAAATTACACTCTAGGTTTATATTTAGCAGGGTTCGTGCGCGTCAGGCTAAATCAGTTTTTTTGAAAAAAGTTGAAAAACGTCAGGCTAAATTTTATGTTTAAAAATTTGAGAATCTCAGTTTTTGTCAGTTCAAATGCATGAAATTTTTTTAATTAAGAATAAATTGAGATGTGAATTTATTTCTAAATAAAGATTTAGTTATTAAAGACAAAATCAGTCAGTATTTGTAAAAATAAGTGCTTAAAACCTTTTGTTGAATCTCTCAAATAATTTTAAGAATCTTTATTATTTTGTTTTTAGTAGATTATATACGTCATGATTATAAAAATTCATAAAAAAGTACAGTTTAAACATTACAGTTTAGTTCAACAACTTAGCTGTGTGTCTGAATTTGTTTACATGAGCTTTGTTTTTCAGAGCTTAGTTGGTTAAACTGTTTTAATTTCTAATATAAAGGCTTTATACCAAATACTTTTTAGATTAAAACTCTTAGCAGTTTATTCATATATTTTATTTTCTGTTCATTCAAAGTTATTAGAGATATTCACAAGACTAAAACTTAGCTTAAAGATATAAGTTTCATAAGTAGTAGAATCATATTTTGCAAGTTAATGAGTTGATAGTAACTTTTATTTTACTCTTTTTAAATGTTTCAGTTTATTATAACGCTTAGATAATTTTACTTAGCAAAATGAAGCTTATTTTAAAATTTAGTTTTTTTGTTTAAAAAGTTCAAATTAAGTGATAAAAGCATGTATTTTAAAAACAGGTATATGATAAACTTAATGTTTTCAAAATTATGTTGTTAATGAAAAGATAAGTTTTAGAGTCCAGATCATGTGTTTAATACTTATCTTTATGTATTCGTTTAAAAGGATTCTTTAAAATAACTTTTGTAATATCATGATTAGCTTAATTAGTTTTTTTTTAAATTAAGATGCTTTATGATAACAAAGTTTTTGAGAGATGTGTTTAATTACATTTTGTTTTTCTTTTACAGACTTATTCACATTTCTGTTTTAATAGAAGCTTCTGGTCCAGTCATGTAACTTATAATTGACGAATTCAAGTACTAATTGACACGAACCCTGTATATGGGTGATATAGGTGGATGTAACTAAGCCCCAAAATTTAATAAAGGTATGAATCTATTGAAGCAGAAATTACAATGACTAGTTAAAAATATTCAAGTTGCTGGGTAAGCGATTGATAGATGTTGAAAAATAATTCATTTTTATTTTCTTTAAAAGTAGTTTTGTAAATACTTTTATTGTGTTAATTTGCTAATTGAGACCCCCCCGATACCCAAAATGCCTTCTGAAGGTGATTTTTTCTACTTTGAAAAAATGTCAGGCTAAATTGGTCTCCGTCAGGCTAAATGAAAAGGAATTTCGCGCACAAACCCTGATTTAGTAATAATCGTTAATTTTATTTAGTAACAGAGAAGCATTTTTTAAGTATCTCTTGATAATTATATCTACCAAAAAGCCAGTCATATTTTGGATATATGTAAGTTTATAAATGATTTAATTCATACCTTAACTTCAGTGAACTAATTCTTATTTTTGCCTTATCGGGAACGAAAAAAAAAAGAATAAAGTCAACTTAAAAGTAAATGCAGTTACCAATTTTCTTTCCGTTCAAGTAAACCTGTTTTAAAGTCTAAATATTTTTATGATATATATTTAAACTAGGGTTTCCAAAGTGAGCCATATGGCCCCCTTGGGGGCCATTACAGAAATTCAGGGGGCAATAAGTAGGTCATAGTTGAAACTTACACTAGATATTCTAGACTTAGTGATGAACAGCTAAAATAGGCGTATTTTTGGGTAGTTTTGAAACTTTTACTAAATACTATTAGAAATTTAGGGGGCAATAACCTATAAAAGGGAAAGCCAAAAGGCTTTAACTTGAAACTTACACTATATATTCTGGAGTTGATGATGGAGAGAAAAAAAAAGATCTCAGGCATATTTATTGGTAGTTATTTGAAAATTCTTGTCGAGAGGACAATAAGTTTTTTATTTCTTTAAAAGGGGCCTTATAACAATAAGTTTAAAAAACCCTGGTGATTAAGGTTCTAATCATTGGTGGTCAGTAGCACAGACTTAGCTTTTAAAGTAAAAGAATAAATTTAAATAAAACAACTCTATTTAAATTAAGTAAGTGTTTTGTGATAGATCTTTTTGTTATAATATAAACATAAATACAATAATTAATAGAGTCATTTTAATATTTTTTTATAGTTTTATTTTAAATTTTTAAGTAATAATTTTAATAAAAACAGCCGCTTGAGTTCTTTCGAACAAAACCCAAAGTGAGAACTCAAAAAATTGTGTTTTTTTTTCAAAATTGCTAATAAATTTATATTAAAAGCCAATAATTTTAATAGAGGTATAATCCCTAAACAACATAAAATAAAGAAAATTAGAAACATTTACAATTTAAGCTATCAAATATGTTTAACTATTAAACAATATAAAAAAATATTTAAACAACTTATGTTTAGTCATAAGATTTTAGATGTAAATGCACTCTTCTCTTTTTTTATTAACTTTTTGGATTTTACTACATTTTTAGAATTGTTTTTAAATGTTTTCCTTATGTTTTTATTTTAGTTTCATTCTATAAGGAAAAACTTGTTGAAAAATTCTGTTTTTATTAACACTTGGTTATTAATTGAGTTTTTTTATTATATTTAAAAAGATACAAGTTTGCACTTTAAACACAACGTTTTTATGGTAAAAAGTGCGAACTCAAAAAGTCGGAACCAAAGATGAAGGTGACGATACAAGCAAATTTTGTTTTATTTTTCAAAACTACAAACTAACACTGTTTTAGAAAGGATTATTTAATTTTAATTATTACGAGGTAGCCATTCCTTTAAATGAAACATTCAGCCTGATTTACAATAAATTAGCCGCAATCCTCCTGATATTTCGATCAATCAGTTACCTAGTAACAACTCGTTACTAACAAGTGCCTAAAACTTAAAAATTACTGTTATTTAAGCTTAGGACTTATCAAAACAACAATTTCAAAGGAATCACTATCTAAATTTCATTATTTTTATAGAAAATTTATTGAAATTATAAAAACTAACCTGAGGATAAAAAAACAAACTCACCAAAGCTTTAAAATGGAAACTTAAGTAAGCCTGATCTCTAGTCAAAACTTGAAGTTTTTAAGTGATCTTCTTAATACATTTTTCCTTATTTTATAAGACAAAAATTTTATAGATCTACTTTAACTTCAATTTTTTAACAAACATACTTTAACCTAACATAATAACACAACTAACTTTAATAACCACAAAACTAAAATAATCATTTAGTTTTTTAAATTTTTCGTTGTAACACTGTTTCCGCTACAAAAACTTTTTTTAATAAGAAGAATTGAGATTTAAAACTTTAATCAAAGCATTTTTATATCACGGAGTGTTTTATTTTGACAACTTTTTAATCTTTTTAGGTTTAACTTTTTGTTATTTTCTTTTATTATAAACAGTAAGACACTACTCAAAAGTTCGTTTTCGTTTAAAAAAATTCTTAAAAACTGTACGATATCAATTTCCAGCATTATTGTGTACCTTACTTTAAAATTTCGACTGAATTAAAACCATATTATAATAAATGATACAGTTTATGATGAACTTTTAATCTTACTTTTGAGTAATAAAGATAAAGCTACTATTGCTGCGTTTTGCAGAAAATTTTTAACTAGCGGCTTATTTATTTAAAAAAAATTTTATTGATAGTAAAAATTGTAAAAGCAATTTCAAATTTACTTGGTAAGACTAATTATTTATGTGAGGCTCTGTTGCATTGACTTTATTACAAAGAAAACTTGTTTTGAAGTTTATTATTCAAGAAATACAGTAAACTACCACTTATGTACGCACTTTGAAAAGCGCAAAAGTTCGTAGCCAACCAGCAGTGCGCGCTTAAGAAATTTCGGTCTTTATTTAACTACATTAAGCCTAATATAATTATGTTATAAGCCACTAAAGTTTACAGATGACTACTACACCAAAATTCTATCTTAATTGTAAATTAATTGACAGAGATAAAAATTCATAAATATCTTTATCTATTAGTACTTTATTTTTTCATTATTACATATCAAAATAAAAATATAGTACAGCTAATAATCATGTATTTTATGTTACTGTTTTAGCATTTATGTTTCGATCATGAGGTTTGTAAATGTTAATTACACTGTTCATTATTTTTGATTATCTAAATTTTTTGAGATCTTATAAACATATTTTACATTTTCGTGTTTTAATCATTGAGTATGTAAGTTAAAATTGCTTTGTTCTTGATTTTCGTTAGATAAATAAACTGTTTGATTTTTGTTTTAAATATTGGTTTTGATGTACAGTTTGTGAGTTCATAACTTTTTCTGGTTCGTTAAGTTTTTGTTTTATTTAGATTTAAAACACTACAATTTATGTAAAAGTATATTACTTTTTTATACTTTTACGCTTGTTTTCAATATTAAAGTAAAATAAAGCATTTTGAACACAGCAAACGAGCGACTACATAGTGCGTACTCAATCTGCAGTGCGTACCTAAGCGACAGGTTACTGTAATGTGATAATGGAATTCTGTATTTTAATCACAAAAAAAACAGTTATTGCTCGGTAAATACTTATCAATTTTTAGTTAATTTGATTTATTTGGTCTAAGAAGAAAAAAAATAAAACATTTGCAACTAAAGAAGGTTTTTCAATGCTTTTAAATAAAGTTAAATAATGCATAAATTTATTCAAAGAAATTTATTAAACAAATATGATAAAGCCATGTTTCTCACAGCTTTAAACTTTTTGAAGCATTGCTTTAGAACTGATTTATCTACTTAATTATTACTAAGTTACTATGTACCTTCTTGTCTTGGACAAGACGTTAAAAGGTATCCGTAGTGTGCGACTCGATAACCGAAAGGATATTTCGTGCACCAGGTTCTAGGACTAAGTATTTTGAGCGTCTTTTTTCTTTTCGTTGAATAAGCTATAATACGTATAATCATACTTTTTAATGAAAGTACTTAGCATAGTATACATTTAGTTAAACTTATACAAGATATTGTTCTAATTATTTCTTTGAAACTTTCAATTTGTTTTAAATTTTTATCTAAGAATAGACATTTACGTCAAAGTTTATGCATGACATAGCAACCCTAAAATTTTTTTTGATATTGACTATTAATTAAAAATACAAAAAGGTTTAAACACATTTCAATTAAAAATACAGTGCGGTTTTTCAGATATTTTTTACGAAGTTAATTTAACATTTCACAATTTAATTAATGTTGAAAAACTTCGAAATTACAATAATTCACAATTTTAAATTACAAAAATAAAAGCAAAGTATAATTTTAAGAAACGAAAAGTTTTATTCAGATAATTAAATTAAACTTTAATAGAGTTTTATACAACAAATGGTTTTAATTCTATCGATTAAAGTCACAACTTGTTAAAAACTTTGTTTTGTAATGTTTGGTTTGTTTAGAAACTACGGTTTTTCTTGGTAATAGTTTGGTGGGCTGTAAGCCGGTGGTTGATTTAAGTTTTGACCAACACCGCTCTGGTTGTTCAAATTATTCGCATCACTGACTTTGTTTTCGTCCGATTCCTCTTCTTCCCACAACACAACATCTAAAAAGATAAAAATGTAGTTATATGTTTTTCTAACTGTTTTTTCAACTACAAAACTCTTATATATTGAGCAAGATATATTTATAATCTATTGATAGCAATTTTTAAACTACAGTAAACGTTTAACTCGAAAGCCTGTTATGATAATAGTAAATTTAACTGTATAAAGATTATTTTTGCTTGTTATCAAAAAAATTCTTTAAAGCTTCAGTTGAAAGTAAATCTGAAAATTAAAATCTTAATAACAGTATTACTACTATTTTCCTGTTGCATCAAATAAGTAACAAACGAGATTTTTGCAGAAGTGTGACGCCCCACCAAATAGACCACACATAACCAACAATGGTAGGAGAAAGTATTAATTGACACAGCGCAATACACATAAAGTTGCACATTCTGTTGTACTTGATGTAGTCTGCGTCGTAATCAAGTTCGAAACCGTACAACAACAGTCCGGCCAAAGCAGTACCTAAAAAAGTGGTGATTTATGTTTAATAATAACAAAAAAAATGTAATTTGTAAAGTATTTAACTTAGGGTGTTTTGAACCGATATTGTTCTCTGTGTTTTACATTTATATGACTATTTGTGTTGTCTATAAATAATTTCTCAATTTACTGGGTAAAGAGCTTATTAAAATAGTTATACAAGTTCGAATTAACTATTCTAATTATTACTAGTTTTGAGTATGAAAAAGTTCCGAACTATATAAATAATAATAAAATAATGTGCTTAAAATTTTAAAAGTCATATAACTTATAATTTATAGAATTGTACCTTTATTTTTCGAACTTTCAGCTAAAACTTTGAGCTATCTTAATGCAGTACTATTAAAAACTCAAAATTAAATATAACTTTTAAATTTAAAGTCTTTTTATGATATTTAGAACAGTCAAACTAAAAAAAAATCACTTTTTATTTGTAGTAATTACTTAATTTTTTATTATGTATGTTTTTTGTTTATAAATATTTTAATCGTAGAAAACTATACAAAAAAATTTTATTATCATTCACTACAAAACTAAGCTTTTTTAGTTGTATAAGATTATAAAAAATAGAGACAACGTACATAATAATAAAAAATTACACAGTATTCTTCTTTTATTACATTAACACATGTTCCTGTGTATTAAACAAGCTAACACACTTCAACGGAGCTATAAAAATAAAGGAAGTACCGATTCTGTGTGTTAACAGATTAACACACAGAAACATTTGTTAGTGTAATGAAAGAAACATACTGTATAATTTGTTATTATTATAATATATTCCAGTGAACGTGTTTCGCTAGGACCTTTTGTTAACAAACTCTTAAGTTTATATTTTGAATAGACAACGTTTATAGCTATTTTTAGTAATAAATGGAATTTTTTTTAACTTTTTCACAACTTTTTATAGCTTTTATAACTTATAGTCTATTAAAATTCGTTTTTCCTCTGAAAAAAAAAGAATAATCGAACAGTATTTTTCTTAACTTTTACGTAGCTAGTCTCTAACTTTTCCAAGAATTTAAACAGATTTTGAACTGTTAAAACAGTTAAAACAAGTTATTCAAAACAAGCAAATTTTATGTATGTAGATTGTTTAAACGTTTTTTGATAAGTGTACAGAAAAGTAATAAAACAAGTATAATGTTCTAATTTTACAGAAAATAAATTTAAACAAATCGATACGAAGATAAATTTAATACCTGAACCAGGAGCCATACAATTCATTGCCAGCACAAATCCAGCGATAGAAGTTGGAAAAGTTGGTATATTCTCTGCCATGCTTGTAAGACAACTACCCTGTAATAAAATTATGTTTCTTTTGTTGTTATACAAACTTTTTAAAGTTATTGATTAAAGTTTAACTGTATTATAAAAAAGTTACTGATATCAAAACTTAACCTACATTAATAAAACTTGTGCTACTAAGCTATATTATAGTTATAGTATTCATTATATTAGTTGCTATATCATAAAGTCTGTTCAACTTTTTTTAATGGAGATATTTCAAGCTTACAACTTTTTTTTTTTTGAATTAAAAATGTAAGTTTGTTTTGTTTAAATTGTAAAAACATCTTTTAAACCCCATAACTAAACTTTCTTTTTTTAATAAGTGTTACGTTCAAATTTAACTTTTTATAAGTATTATATTATAAGGGTATAGCTTACCATATTTTTTTGATGAACTAGTTTCGATCTTTTTAAAAAAAACACCTAAAATTAGACTAAAAAGTATTTTTGTTTGTTATTTTTTAACTTTTTACAAAATTGATAAAAAAAACTTTATGCATTCTGTTATTCTGAAGTTGCATTTATGATTTATTTTAAATCTTCAAACTAAATCGAGTTAATATTAAAAATTATAATATTTATTGTAACAGCTTTTGTTTATTTCTGTTCTTAAAAGAGTCCTCTAATTCCTAGAGTTCTAGCTCAATTTCTTAAACTTAGTATATATAAAACTAGATGAAACATTTTTATTCTTATAACAAACTTATAATAAAAAAACTACTACTTAAATTTAAAAATACAAAAGTCTCAGTTTAAACAAATATATAAGTCTTAGTGTAACGAAAGTAATGATTTATTACATGAGTGCTATATTTACACATGTACTGATCTATTAATTTTACAAAAGTACTATTTATTTTATTGGTTTAGTGTTAATTTTAAGCAAATTACTAATAACATACCTAAACTATGCTAAAATGGTTATCTAACTAAAACTGGCTTAACAAGTAATTAGTTTTAATTGTTCAAAACTTTTATACCACTTTCATAATTTTTGCATAACTGTTTAACAGTAAACTGTAAAATTATATCATACAACAAATTAATACAATTATAGTAATACGTTGTTATCTAACTTTCTAAAATGTGGTTAGTAGGTTATACTAAACTAAAAAACACTTTTAAAATATCTTTATTAAATTTTGGTTTTGCTCAACTTTCTTTATATATAGCTTTTTTAGTCCAAACAATGTAAAAATTTTTACTATTATTTTTTAATAGTAAAAGAGTTATTGATTTTAATTTCTTAAAAAAAATGTATTTTCTGTTATATTATCTTTATTTTTCTAATTTTTTTTGTAAATAAAAACAAGTTATCTAAATAATAAATCTATGGTTTAGTGTTTCAACTTGTAACCACTTCGACAGAAATCTTATTTTTCATGTATTAAGGCAGTAGCTTCAATAACTAAATAATACACTTAATATTAAGTTGAAAAAATTTATAAAGGAAGGTAAAAAAGAAGGTGTAGAAAATATAATACCTTAGATAAATCAACAAAGTTAAGAAAAAAAAGTTGTTAATATGTAAACGTAAAAGTAAAAAACGTATTTATGTTACCTTCTTTCGAATTAAATAGATAAACATTAAATAAAGTTCAGATTTTATTTCGGATTTATAAGTTTTGTGTTACAAAACAATAGCAGAAAATTTTAGCAGATAATATTATTACCAGTAAAAACATAATTTATTTACACTTGGCATACTAACAGAATGTGATACATTGTTAAAAATTTTAACGAAGGTTTACTTTTCAAATTAAAATTTCCTTAAGTTGTATAAAACTAATTCTACGACGATTTTTTGCTTCATACATTGATAATGTGTTTTTTAGATTTATAATAGGATTGAGAAAAGTATTATCAAAAAATTCCAAAGCTAAGATGGACAGCACAACTTAAATTAGTTTTTATAAATAAATACGATGTTTGAAAAGAGACCGAGATCCTTCATACTACTAAGTTATGAAGTTGAACTAGATAATAAAACTTTAGAACTATATACTTTAAGATTATGGTTTGATTTATTTGTTCAAATATTTGCATAGTTTTATAACGAGTTTAAGGTTAGTTCAAGGACTCAGTTGGCGTTTTAGTCTTTAAAAATATATTTTAGTAACTAAAACATAAAATATTACAACACAGTTTTTGATAGTACTATTTACGAAAATATTTTTAAATTTTTTTTCAGTCTTCAAAACACTCATAATGTAATAACTACAAAGTAAAGTTTATACAAAAACATTTTTATTTGCTTTAATTATACTTTTACAATTTAAATTTAGTTTCATTTCTTCTCATAATATCTGATTGGGGGTCGTACGTTAAAAGCACTAATTTTTTGAACAGAAGCTTGGACTTGAGTCTTTTTAAAAAAATCTAATGATTTGAAGTTAGTGATGAATTCTAATTGCGTGATTTAGAATAAATTCAGAATACTTAGCTTGAATTTTAGGAGGCAAACATTAGTATATTTTTTATTGAACGATAAAAAAGTACTAAAGAATTTGAGTCTATGGACCTTGTGTACGAAAAAATCTTTCAGTTTTTGAGTCATACTCAACGGATGTAGTTTAATATCTTATCTAGGACAAATATTTTGTCTAGTACAAGAATTATTACAATTAAAATTTTCTACTTATTTATATTGTACTTAAAGAATACAAAATACTTATTTTTATTTTATAAATAACTTGACAAGCAATACATAACAATCTTAATCTATTTTCTAGTATAAAACATTTTAAAACATCGTTACCTAAACTTCAAACTGTACGATTGAAATTGATATGTTTATGTATTATACTTTTTTAAATATTTTGTTACATCACTGGGTTTGTCTTTGTTTTAGTGTAGTGTATTTAATGCATGCTTTTTTTTATCATAACATGCATAGCCGAGCTGATAGTAGACCTATTGCTACCAATTTAAATTTTATTTTTTAATAATTCCTTTTTAGTTTTATAACAATCATATTTAAGTTTTATACTTTTGAAAATAGTGAAAGTTTTTAGAAAAGAGATTTAATTAAAAGCATTTTTTAAGAGAAAACGTAATTATTATTCTATTTTACTTAACCTAATTAAGTAAATAGTTTCTGTTTTTTTTTCATTTTTATAGTATATCTAAATCATAAGAAAGTTTTATTTATTCTTTTAATTTATTTACAACTAAGCTATAACTTAATTTTTAACGCAATTTACAAAACAACTTGAATATATTATATTTTTAGGCAAACTACTTTTTAGACTTTATATTACCTAGTTTCTGTTTTTAAAGCATATCGTTTATATTAAAGTAGGGGTCGGCATCCTTTTACAAGTCACGGGCCAATTTCCTATAAAAATTTGCTCGCGGGCCGGCCGCACTGCATAAAAAAGTCATTTTGGGACAGCAATTATTTCAAAATGTTTGAAGTTATCAACTTAGAAATACTATGTTAAACTAAAGTTAGATAAAATAAGCAATAGTAGAACATGAGTAATGCGTAATTAATAATTAAAAGTCTAAATGTAAGCTTTTACGACAAAATAATTTCCTATTACTGTTTTCAAAAAATATATTTCAGCTGAAAAGTAGCTCGCGGGCCGCAGATTTTGGCTTCAAGGCCAAAAATTTAATAGATTGTTGTATATAGCCTTTTAAAGGTCACGGACTAGTTTTTATACCAAATACTGCTTGCGAGCTTGTATATCAAACAACATTCCGCAGGCCTCAGATACATAAACAAAACTTAGTTACTAGTATACAAATCTATTTTAAACTAACGTTGTTATTAAATAGAAATTTAACGAAATTTACTAAACTAAGAGCCTAATCGAAGTTTTTTATCATATTTTTTGGCTTTATAAAGTATTTATTTTATCTCAAAGTACCTTGCAGGCCGTATTTAGCCGATTTTGTTGTAAACAAAGCTTAAGAAAGTAATCATTTTTACATTAAATAAAAATTGCGCATTCCAACGCAGAGTTAACTTAAATAAAAACTAAACATGTTTTTAATTAAAACTTCATTAATTTAGACTTGTTTGGTTTTAAGCATAAGTTTCAATCGTTAAACTTTTTGAGTAGGGTTGGAAAACTTTTTAAAGTTTACTTGGCAGGTTTACTAGAAAGAGTCTTTTAAAGGCGAGACTTTTTTAGTAATAGTTTTTTTCAGATCGCGTATTTTAAGAAGTTTTTAAAAAAAAAAAGCAAAATACTATTGAAAAAAAACATTAAAACTGTTTGTCTTTTGTATGTAAACATGTTCAACTTTACAGTTAATCTCTAAAAAACGAAACTAAACCTAATGATACGGAAATCAAATAAACATTGATGTAATAAATATATTTAGTAATATTAAACTTAAAATGATATAAAGTATTCTTATTATTATTTAAAACAAAAAATTTAACATATATTTTTATAGGCGTCTAATCGTTAATTCGAGATTTTAAAAGTTGATTATTATTTTCCATAAACTTGTAAATTGTTTAGAAAAATAATAATATAAAAACACTAATTTGTTTGTGTTCTTTTCAAAAAAACATTACTGACATAAAAATCAACAATGCAGTTAGTATGTGACTAAAAACTTTTAAGAGTTCCATGCACAAAATATTTTACCGTTTTCCATAGAATTAAGTCTTAAGTTCAATTTAAGAACTTAGATTAGCGGTTCTTTTTTCATGTTTTACTTTTTTCGAAGGTTATTACTAAATTTACCCCTTTATGGAACGTAATTACCAAATTTACCCCCAATATACAAACGTATTGAGTTTTGAGGAAAAAAAACTATATTTTTTAAACTTCAAGCTTAATAAATATAAAAAGTTTAAAATATAAAGAGTTAATTTAACTTTTAAAAAAAGCTACAGTTTATTACTAACTTATAAATTAAAAAGACAATTAGTAACATTAATACACATAACTTGTAATAAAAATGAATTACCCTTTAAAACAAGGGAATTTAAACTTATCCTAGTTTAAAGAATCGCTGCTTTAGATCAAAAAAAAAACTTGAGTTTGATTAAACACTTCTTCAAAGTACTTCTAACACTTGAATAAATTTAAATGTTAATAAAACTTTTAATACATTTAAATAAATTATATGAACTTTTTTAAACCACTTACCTTTAATTTTTGAACATTTGTTTTAAATGTCAACTTTTTTTAACAAAAAAAAAAATTAGTCAGTAAAAACTTTTAGTGCAAGATCGTTTCAAGAAAATTCTAAAAATATTTAGAAATTGTGGAGCTTCACGAAAAAAAAGCACTATACGCTATAAACAACATCATTTAGTTAGTTTTACAGCGAGTACCTTTTTTTTCTGCAAATTGAAACTTAAAAAAGCAGTTTAATTTAAAGGTTTTCAAGTTCAGCTAGTGATAAAATATAGCTTTGTTGTTATCTATATGATTAAAAAGTTTACTTAATTTTCAAAATGCTTTTTTTTCTTATAAAAACAAATTTTTGAAATTAACGCTAGAAACTTCAGCAGTTTATCTTCAAAAAGTTTTTTGTAAGTTTAATCTTTCCAAGCAAAAAAAGAACGATTTTTTGTAAAATATTTTCTTTAATTAATAAAACTTAATATTATAAGCTAAGTAAACTTTTTAATGAGTTTATCAATTTTATATATTTTTAAGACTTTTTAAATAAAAACCTATCCGTGTTTTAAGATAATAATGATAATATATATAAATATCTATAACTTTTTTGTAAACAATAAAGAATACTTTTTGTTTATATAGAGAGAAACTTAAAACTGTTGTATTTTTATTACATATGCTAGCTTTATTACCTATTTGATAATCATCAACTTTTTAAAAATTTTCTGAAGTTTTTCGAGTACAATTTTATGCGCTAGAGCTAAACTTTACTCTTAACTATACGTACTAATTACTGGTAAGCATTAATATTACTAGTTGTTATATTTAAACAAATAAGTTTTAAGTTTATTTATGTTATCATATTAATGTTGAAAAAAAAATAGCTATATTGAACTAAAACTTTAATGAATCTGTTCGAAAAGTAGGCAAATTAATAATCATAATAAAAATTTATATAGACTTATTGCATTCAGAATTAAGACAGTAAAAATGAAGTGTTTAGTATTAATTTTAGTTTTAAACAATATAGATGGTCAAAACTCTTGCATTTTACATAACGAAGTTGAAGATTTACTTTTCACCGAACGTCATTACTTATATGAAAGATATCCACTTTTTAGTTACCTTAGCTATCATAACAGTAGGAAGAAAGTTAGAAACATTGTCGATTTAAAAGTATGTAACATAAAAGACATCTGCTCTACAAGAATAAACGAAACTGTGTATGAATTTAACTATTGGTATTCATTTTGTGAAATGTATTTCTTTTTTGAACATAAATCAAATCACGTATTTAAAATCAACCGCTTTGAAATGTGGTTTTTTACTTTTGAAAATGTTACTATCAATTCAAATGAAATTTTAAACAACTCTGCAAACATTTTTATAACTTCAAGGTGAGAACAATTTTTCATTTTACTTAATAAGTTAAATTTTCCTTAACTTTTACACTCATTATCACGATAAATAAAAAAAGTAAAACTTTAAACTGCTGATATTAAATAAAAAACTATTTATTTAGTTGTTGATATGTATAAGTTTTGATGAATAGATTCTATAAAACACAACAATAATTAATTTCAGAGAAAAAGCAATGATCATAGCTGTGATGATATTCTTTCTGCTTATTGGCACAGTATCTGTCGTTGGAAACATTATTGTGCTCTTTGTTGTCTACAAGTCTAAACAATTACGTCATAGCCAGTATATTTATAAATGTTCTATAGCTATTTCTGATGTTATTTGGGGCTTTTCTATAAGTGCTTTTTTTATAGGCATCTCACTACAGTATATGAATTTAAAAGGAGTTGGCATATTAGAAACATATGATAACGCTAAAAGTCCAGAAGTAACTATAGACAAAAATAATTTTACAACTTATAGACATGAAGTACAAGAAGCAATATTCTATTTAGATATCTTTTTTAAAGATGATAGAAAATGGTTTTTGACATTTATATATTATGTGCTACAGTACGTAACACCAATAACACTCTTTGTCTCGTTTATTTCCTTGGTGTTTGCTTCGATCGATAGATTCGTTGCATTAGCTTTTCCTTTTAGATATAAGCAAGTAAATAACATTAAAATAGCGAAAATTGTTTCTGTTTTTGTTTGGCTTTTCACTGCTGCGATTCAAACAGTCACAATACTTTTGTGTTTTGAAAGCTCTGGTACGCCATCCCTATTGTTCCAACCTATAGATTACAGTTTTTCTGAATTTCCAACATATTCTTTGCATCAGAATGTTACTGCTGCAGTGTTATTCATGTTGTTTAGCGTGTCGTGGGTTTTGACTTGTTTGACATTATGTAGCTTATACAAAAGTTATAAAAGATCATTAAGACTTAATAGAAAAGTTTTAAAAGGATTGTCAGTAGAAAAACAAATGTCTTTAGTTCTTGTTTTTATGGTTTTAGCATTTACTTTTAGTTTATTCCCAACAATATATTCTCACGTTTGCTTATACTTATACAATAAGGAATTTAAAGGCAATATTTTCAATCAAAAAACTATGTTAATATCTGTTGCATTCTTGACAACTAATTCAGTTTGGAACTTTTTTATTTATAATATTTTTAATAAAAAATTTCGATCTGCTCTTAATAATGTTTGTTTAAAATGCAAATAACTTTGTTTTTAAAGAAAAAACCAAAAATTTGAATACTATCTCATATTAACACAAAAAATATATACAAACCTATTAAAATTGGGAACAGGTCAAAATTGCACGAAGGGTCAATTTTGCACGAAGATACTTTTTCACGAAATGAAATTTGCACGAGAGGAAAAAAATTGCACGAAGAAAAATACGGTCAACTTTGCACGAGTTACAGTTTTGCACCGAGGGTCGTTTTTGCACGAGAGTAAAAAAACAAATATATATATAAACTAATAAAAAAACAAAAAGAAAAAAAAGTTAATGACCGAGGGTAAGAGATAGGGGTAACAGTGATAGTAAAAATAAAAATATAACTTATAAAAACTATTATTAGAAAAAATAAAAAAAGCAAACAAAATAAATTAAAAACAAAAAAAAAGCTACCGACCAAGGGTAAGGGTTAGGGGTAACTCTTTTAGCAAAAAAAAAGTTAATTAGTAAAAAAAAATAGTAATAAGTTACTGACCGAGGGTAAGGGTTAGTGGTAACAGTGATATAAAATAAAATAATTCAAAAAACTAAAAAAAAATTTAACTACTAAAAAATTTGAAAAAAAAAAAAAAAATTCAGCCCGTGCAAAATTTTCTGCTCGTACAAAAGTGTCTTCGTGCAATTTTGTCTTCGTGCAATTTAGTCTCCTCGTGCAATTTTTTCAGCTCGTGCAAACTTGACACTTACCCATTTAAGTCATTAACCAAGAGAAAGTTTTATTTCTAAGTTTTACACTGAAAGCTACGTGTAAATACCTTAAATTGCTTATAAGGTAGTTATAAAATTATTAGTAACACATAACATTAATACTTCAGCTTGGCATTGATTTTTTTTGTGTTATTCCCTTTTTATAATTTAAAGTAATTCATGTTTTGTTTTATTATTTTTATTATCTTTTAGTTGATTAGTTAGCTTTAGATATATGGCTACTAATAATGTTTTTATTTTTTTATCAGCAAGTTTTTTTCTTAATTTTGGGTCAAAATTTGAAATATATTATGATAAACTGTTTTGTATTTTTAAGTCGTTTTTGTTTTGTTTAATTTTTTTTAACTTGTTGCTTTTATTAACAATAAAGGTCAATACTAAAGTCAAATCTTAATGTATGATAATATATTAGTTTTACAAGTATGTTTATACTATAAGAAGTTGTGTAATTAAAAAAACAATATTAGAAAGTAGTTAAATTAAAGCTAGAAGTTTTCGTGTAACCTTAATAATTTTATGCTAATGTTCTTTCAAGTTGTTTGCAACATACCTTCTTTCTTTACCTTTTTTGAAATTAACTTTTTCATTTATACTTTTGTCTATCTTATAAGAACGCTAATTTATAATAAAATTTAACGACTCTCAAACAAAAAACACTGTGTTTACTATCAACTTTATAGTTAAAATTATTAGTAAAAAAAATTCATTTGTACTAAGTTAGTTTCTTTTAATTTAGTAATATGTAAAGAAGCTAATCATAGATTTTAGTTTATTTATTTGTCACAAGGCATTTTATTTTGAAATTAGAAAAACTATTGTTTCTAACCATAAAATTAAACAGCTTTACATTTAATTGTACTTTGAAATTAGTATGACAACTTTTTTTTGTTTTTATTTATTTTATAATTAAATCTAAAGTTTCAGTAACAATTTATTGGGCCTTCAAAAAAGTTTTAAAAGTAAGCTTATAAAAACATAAAAAGCAACTAAGCGCAGCAGTATTCGAGAGAAAATAAGTTTTATTTTTATATGCAATATTTACTTAAATAAAACTCTGTTTAGTATCATAGATAAAACAGGTATAAAAAATAGTAGTAACATGCTATAAATATTTTATATTTTATTAATATTTATAAATAGTTTGTTAAGTTTATGGCAGGGGTCGGCAGACACTTAGTGATTGCGGGCAAAGTTGGTAAAAAGCAGCTTAAAAGTGGGAATTTAATTAGATATGAATATTTTATGAATTTAATTGTCTTTATTTTTTGTTTTTATCCTACTGCCTGACTTTTTTTTAAACTCTTAACACAGGCCGCAATGTAGAAAAATCTTCTGCAGTCGGGATTAATTTAAAATAATTAAGTATTTAAAATAAAAAACCTACTTTAATCAAAAAAATTCATAAAATAATTTTGTAGAGCACTATCAATAAGCAAATATTAAATTTAAGAGCTTAATTATAAGCTTTTACTACAAAAAGTTTTTATAACTATTTTTTTAAAAGGTAAAAATTTAGAGATAAAAGTACCTTGCGGGCCGCAGATTTTGACTTTGAGGGCCGCATTTGGCTCGTGCGCCGCAGTTTGCCTACCCCTGTACAACTAATTGCTCAATTATTAATTTACTTTGATGACTTTTTTATAATTTTTTTTTTCAGAATCGTTAATAAAATGCACTGACAAGCTTTTTCAGTGAAACTTCGTTAACTAAATATATTTTTGAATCATGATTATAAAATAAGTGATTTTTATTTTAACTTAGGGTGGTTTTAAATGATACATTTTTATAAAAATTTCTCCTCGAATAATTTTATTTTATTGTAGTTTACAAAAACACTTTGTGCAAAATTTTTGATTATTAGAAGCATCTTAGGCTTTTTTATCATAAAAAGAATTTAAATTACTGAAAAATGTCTTATTTGCTGTAAATTTTAAAACAAAACATCACAAAAAATTTAAAAAGTTTTTATATTCGTAGGCAGTTTTTATTTAATTCTTTTTCATTAAATCAAAAAATCAAAAAATACTTTAGTTTATACCTTTAACATTTAAATTCACTATTATGATATTAGAAGAGCCAAAAAATAAAGAAAACCTTAAGCTGAAATTAATAATATTGCTTTCGTTTTAAGCGCTTAAAGTTAACATTTGAAAATTATATTCTTTTAATCAGCTGAAAGTTTAAATAACTTTTTTTAAAGAATGTTTTAATTTTTGTAGGACTTTTCGGAGTCTATATTCTCGATCTGATTATCTATAAATAAAAAATGCTTTTTAGTAAATAGTAGTAAAAACACATAGATTTAAAAAAAAAGTCATATATTTGCATTAAACTTTTAAAAATAAATTATTTTAAGTTTTGTTATCGACTGTTTGATAATTTTTACAAAATAACTTAATGTACTTGTGGATTCTTATAAAATATGTTAATTAAAAAATGGCTTAAAGGTTTTAAACGATGATTATAAAAAATACAACAGTTACAAAAAGACTCAATCTAATTCCCACAGTTTAGACAAAAAGAGAACATTATTTAACGGTTTTCCTAACTTTGTTCATACTGAATCTACATTATAGAAATTATTATAACACTAAATAGATATTTTCTTGATTTGTCTACATTAGAAGATTTATATTAAAAAAACAAAACTTAAGTTTTCAAGCAAGTTAGATAATCTAAAAAGCTACGAACTTCGTAAAAATAAACTAAGGCATTTAAGACTGTTTTCACTTGTAAAAAATAATTTACGGTTATTGATTAAGTAAACAAAATAAAGAACTAATTTTGTTTTTAAAACACAATATAGAATTATTAAATTTATAAGATGTAAAGTATGTCTTTTTTAGATATTATTCGTTTATTTTCGAAAACTTAGTTAAACTCTTTTAATATAAGTTCGACTTAGATTATATTAAGTAATAAAGAGTTTTTAAATTTAGCATCATAATATTTAGTTTGGTGAAAATTTATTTTATGTTATACGTTAATCTAAAAGAGTTGATCATGCCTTGTCTGACGGCAAACGAAAGTCCGGACTTGTTCTGCAGACTTTCGCCGATTTTGTTGATTAATCTAAAAGACTACACAAATTTATACTTTTAATATAAAAAGCATATAGCTATCTTTTTATATTTTACTTTCTATAAACAATTAAACTTTTATTTCAAATTTAAATTTAGTGCTTAACTTCCTTGATATATAAGTTTTGCTTTTTAAACTTGTGAAATACATTTAGAAACATTATGTTATGGTATCTTTATTATAAGCATTTTCTATTTAAAGGAAGTAAACAGCAAAACTTGTAGTAATTAAGTAGTAAAAATTAGCTAAGTCTTTAGATGAAATATCTATTTATAAAAATAAAAATTCATCATGCCTTTAAAATATTTAACAAGTATAAAACAAATTCAATTAATTTTAATACAATGTAGCAACTGTTACTATTTCTAGAAATTTGTGTTGTTGTCTGTTAGTAAACAATACAAATAGTTTTTTATTTCTATATTGTTAAAAACTAATTTAATTTTGTGACCCAAAAAACTTTAAATAAATTTTTTTAGATATTAATATACAAAAAACACTAGGACAAAAACATGTTCTTTTCACCTGATTTGTTATGCAAAAGAAGTGGGAAGTTTGCAGTAATATGGACTGCAGCTATGAAAAGAAACAAACTTAAAAGAAGAGATTATGAAAGTGTAGACTTGATTGAAGTTTGGTTAGTTACATTATAAATTCTGTATAAGTATAAATATTTGAAGAGTTAACATATTTAATACAAACATTTTCCAAATGGATTCTTAACTTAATTAACTTAATTTTAGTGGTTTTGTAAAACCCAAGTAGTTTTGAAATATCTTATTTTAACTAATATTTTAATATACATAAAAAATATACTAAGTTTAGTTTCTTTAGTTTGTGATTTGATTTAACAAAAATTGAAAATAAATGTCTTTTGGAAATTATAATGAATTTTGTGGTACACCATAATTAAAAAAGTATCAAGTATTTTGAACTTAATTTTAGTTCTTTAAAATGTCAAATAAAGTGATACTCTTAAATACAGTGTTTTTACACACTCAGAAAACTTATGACTGTTTTTATGATCAACCATATTCACAAAATTAAGGTCTAGCCGTATCCTTTTTTTTTGCTATTCATCATAAACTCCAGAATAACTGGTGTAAGTTCCATAAATAATTTAAAAATACTAATACTTTATTTAAAAAAATAAAAATTTTATGACAAAATACAACAAAAACTGTTTTATTTTGTATTTTTATTATAAGTTTTTTATTTTTGTTCAGACAAATTTTTCAAATGTTTCAAGAAACATTTTGGAAAGTTTGAGATATTAATCTCAAAAAACAAAGGAGAAGATAGATTTTTTATGAAATAGTCTTTTTTGCTGTTTTGGTTAGAGCCTCCCATATAGAACCTATTGTTGCCTCCAACTTTGACATGCTATACTTCAAAAATTAGTTTGAGTATTTTAAATCTGTAAAAAGCATCTTGTAGCTTAGTAAAAATTTTATAAAATAAGATTAAATTGTCAAAAAAGTGTTAACCCTCCTATGCCCTTAATTTGTTTTGTTATAAGCATTAAAGTTTAAATGTAGCAACAGACTAGTTTATAGTTACTCAGTCTACTTATTGGTCACTCAGATTAGTTTTTTCCTAAATGAAAGACTCCCTGTATTTAAACACTTTTAGATAAAGTTAAGAATTTTTATTTTACTTATTATTGTTTTAGTTTAATTTTTACAGTTCTGAACTAGAGAAACTGCTATCTCCATCTTGGAGAGGTCAGATGGCAACAGTTCAAGGTTTTTCTTTGCGTTTGTCTGCTCAACTTATTCATGGTGTTACTGTGGTTTACAACATGCAGATTACTTACCTTTACAGTATGTTTGATTGGTATTTTATTAAAATAAGTTTTAGACCTAAGTAGTCTTGAAGAAATTGCTTTTAGTAAAGTTTTGTGTATTTAGTCTAAGTTTAACACAAACCAAAGTAACACCATTTTTACCCTTTATTTAATTTCATAGTACTAACAATCATATGAAAAAAACTATATCATCTAAAAATTTAAATAGTGTATTGAATTATATAAAATTAGTATGCTCAGTTTTATCCTTTTGTATAAAAATTATAAAATTTTGTAAGTGTACATAATTTTGCATATAAAACCAGTTAAAAAAAACTTTTTACTGCTTTATATTTCAGCTGTGACAATACTAGAAAGGATTAGTAAAACCAAGTTTATATTTAAAAAATGTATTATTCTGTAGTAAAACTAAAGTAGTTTTTATACCAATTGATAAAACAACTTGAGTTTCCATTTTTTATTTAATTAGTACTAGACTGCATTGCACAACGATTCACAGCAGTGCTTGTGGTAGTCTAAGATCTGGTTCTATTCTCATTTAAGAGTGTTTTTCATATGAAATAGAATCCCTGTGATCACTTTGCAGAAGCCCCTGTTGATGATTTTGCAGTTAATTGTAGTGTTAATTAATGATTTAAGTAGTGCTAATTGTATGATTGTGAAAAACATTTAGCTTTGCAGATAATAAACAAATAAATACATTAGTAATTATTGATATAAAGAAAGTAGTTTCAATATTCTATTTATAAAACAATTATTTTTTGCTGCTCCTCTCTTACTTTGCCTCTGCTTACATATATAATTTTATTTACTACAAACATTCTTCTCATTTAAAAAATCACACAACTTTTATTAAAGAGGATATCAACAAACAATACCAAATGCTTCATCAAAAAAGCTATGTCATTGATCCTAATCCCCATGATTTACCTCCCCAAAGCAGTAAAGACAAAAAGCAAAACAAGAGAGACATAAGCCAAGCCAACGTTAATTTTGTGGACCCACTGTTTGGTCAGCCTCTTCTACCAGAAGCTGTGTCACCAACATTGCTGGCTGCAACTCAATCTTATTTTGATATCGACCAACCACTTCCACAAGTTAATTTAGATCAAGTAAGTTTTCTTAATCAATCAATTTAGTTATGTTTTTGCACTTTTGTTTATAGTTTTGTTAGTTATTGGAAAACTTTAAAACTTAAACTCTTTTATAATTGAAACATGACATGATTTTAAGAAATTTTTGTTTTTGAAACAAAACAGTAATTTTTTTTCAAATTTTTCAATTTAGTCAAAAAAAAAAATTAAAGAGAAAAAATCCAAAAATATTATTTTCTAAAACTAACTTTAGCTTTTATACTAACTAATGTATGAATTAGAGTTAAGTTTTATGTAAAATATTAAGATTTAAATTAATTGTTAGATATAGTCACTTTTATAAAATGATTTTAATACAAACAAGCATAGAGGGCAATTTTTCAAAAATTTAAAAACTCACTTAAAATCAATCTTACCCTAAGTTTTTTTTGGCTAGGGACTTAACATTTTCTAAAAGTGTTCCTTGTAAAATTTGAAAAATGTTCTCATATGGAAATTAAGCTTAAGTCTATCTAAAATAAAAAAAAATTATGCAAAATAATTTCTTACACAAAAATGTATAAGAATTTGAAAATTCTTTTGTAAAATTATAAAGTAAGTTAAATTGTTTATTACGAAAGTTTGAAAAAGAATGCCAAAACTTTTTAAGAGAATATATGTTTTTATTGAAACAGTATTTTTGCTCTATTCGTTTTCTCCATTTTTAAGTACTTAGCACTCCAACTTTGGTTATATTTCAAAACTTATTTTTAGTTTTAAGAAGCAGTAAATAGCACCTTGGAGCTTAGTTAAAAATCACTTAGCTATGATCAAGTTTATAAAAAAACTGCTTTACTCCCTTATGGCCTTAATGAACTTTAATAGCTTACATTATTGTTATTTTTTAAATAAGTTTATTTTGACTTGAAATAAAAACTGTTTTGATTATATTGGCATAAAATTTTAAGTCATGCAATGACTATGTAAATAAATGACAGAGGAAATTAGACCAAACATGTTTTCCTCTTTTTATTTCCTTTCCAGTCTTTGATTTAAAAAAAGGTATAAATATCATCAATTATTTTTTACTAAGTAATACAAAGAAGGTTGCAGAGCTAAGTTGACTGTTTATTACTAAACTATGTTTTATGTACAAGCTCGTACCATACTAAATTATGTGTACAGGTTGACATGAATCGAAACACAGTTCAAGATTTGTCTACAATTACAATGCAAGAACCAATAAACATGGAATTTCTACAGGTTGTTTTTAATAGTTTCTCTTATGGTTATTTTTTAAGTAAGCATTTTATTAATATTATTTGTAAACAATATTTATTCACTAAGTGATTATTTTATTATTATTGAAGTATTAGCACATGTGTAAAATAAGAAGTACTATTTATGTTGAAGTATTCGATTATACTTTAGTCCATTAAGAGTACTATCTTCAGTAGTATGTTCATCGATTTAATTCAAATTAACTTTGAGTTGGTAAGTTAAGGATTTTTTTAAATATCATAGTTATAAAGAATGTTTATACTATCCATACAAAATATTTTCTTTAATTTCTGTTAAAGTTTAAATGTTTCTAGTCTTTTTTATTTTTTAAGTAGTTTAAACCACTGGTTGCCACCTCCCTTTTATTATTTTTGAAACACCTAAGCTAGTATAAATAAACCACGATTTACTAACATTAAAAAAAAAAACTTTTGTTTACTTGCTCTGGCTTAAGCTCAATAAAAGTAAAAGTATTTACTAATTGCGATTAATATTTTTGTGTCAAGGAGTAAAGTGTTTAATTTTAGATGCAAATTCAATAACAATTAACATAGCGTTACTTTTTGTACTTTTCAACCAGATGCCTAACGTCATTGACGAAATGATGAAGGCTGGTCTCGATGAAATGGGTCAACCGTTGCAAACTGTTGAGGAGCTCAATATGCTCGTGGGTGAAAATCCTGATAGTTTACTGCAACCTGATTTGCAAGATCCACAATCTGTATTGAATGATGAACAAAGGCAAGTGATTTTTATTTTTTGCCATTAAACAATGTTGACTGATCGCAATTTTTTATTTACAGTAAAGAGGAGACGAATGTGGCTGTCATTAGTAACGAAGAAAATAAAGGTATATTTTTTAAGGCCAAGTAATTTTTGAGCTTTTATGTACATTTACGGTTTTGACGATTGTTTACTTTTCCATTTATTCTTTAACAAGTTCTAAAGCTCTTAAAAGGTGTTGCTAATAAAAAAAAATCGTAACAGTAACAAGCGTTACTTTTATTTTACTACTTTACAAATTGAACAGTATATAATAGTTCAGTTATTAATATAGAAAGCTCTATCATTATTTGAATCTTACTTGAATTTTGATAATTTTAGTGTGAGTATAAATTTGATTTAGTTAACAAGTTTATCTAAGTTTTTAAACTTAAATTGCTCTATAGTAGCAACGGGCAACCTTTTTAGGTTTTTGAGTAACATTTTTGCTAACTCGCTCATTTTAAGCCTGTGTTTTTCTTTTTTAACTTAAGCTTGGTATTTTTCTAACTATTGTTTTTTTATCGTTTATTTTTTCTCTTTGTAAAAAATGTTAGTAAGCTGACGGTAATAGTATAATAATTTTCTCTTTAAAAAATATTTTATTGATATTTATGTTAAAGTAAGTCTCAACTGTTTATTTTGATTGTAACCTTTTACTTTAAGTGTCAGATGAAACCGAAAAAGAGGTTGTAGGTGAAACGGTTGATAAAGAAGTCACTGAACAGCAACAAGAAGTGATCGATCAACAACAAGCTCCACAACAAGAAGCAGTTGATAATATTGCAGTTTAAATTTGTTTATTTTATTAAAATAACTAGCCATTGTATAAAAAAAAAAAATATAATTCTTATTACAACTAACTTTAATTTATACATTTGATAAAATGTAGCTGAAATTTCATCCTGAACAAAAATTATTTTTGCTAAAATTTTTGAAACACCATAAAGAAATTAAAAAAAAAAACGAAGACTATTAAAAATTTCCTTTAAGAATAAAAGTTTAGAATTTGTAACATAAACTAATGCGTGTAGGAGTTTACTTAAAAAATTAATAGTTATGTTAACAAAATTAATACTTTTTTAATCTAATTATAAGTTATTATTTTTATTTAATGATGAACTTGTTTCAGATTGCAGACAGTTTATGTCTGGGGCCAGCACCTGAACGCCAGAGACGAATAAAAAAGACCAAACTTAAAACGTTGATAGTTGACAAAAAAACACAACTAGACAATAACCAAATGATTGCAAACCTCCGTTCTAAAGTTGAAACTGTTGACATTGAGGTAATATTATTTTATAAAACTTTAAAGCTTATTTTTGTACTAATTTATATCTAAAATTAGTATTTCTGCTTTTTTATATTTATTTTCAAAGTTTAAAATAAAGATAAAAAGTGTTTAATTTTATGATACCTTTAAAGCAAAAGTTTTGTTAAATAGAGCATAGTTTGTTTATTTTAATAGACATTTATCTTAGTGAGTTATTTTTTAACCATTATGATATAGGAGGAAACACAGTACCGCATGCATCTACCCCCGCCAGAAATGTTGTTTCACTACCCGATGCACTGGTACAATGTCAATAAACCTACGAAAGATAACCATTTCAACGTTAGTTGTACAAAAAAGTTGACTGTTTTCACTTTTTATTTAAATCTAAACAATTGTTACTTTAATTTTGTCCAGGATGGACTTAGCAAGGACGATGAGGCAGACATTGATTATTTGACGCTCTTCAGAGAGTACAGTCAGTTTGTGAACGATGCTGCAGTAGACGAAGCTCCAAACAATGCTGACACAATCACTAAAGATAATGTTCCTCAAGAGGCTGCTGTAGAACACCAACAAAGCGAAGTTGCCGTTGATGCTGGTTGGTTTTGCGAAAAGTAGTTTATAAGTATGAAACTATAATTTTCAGTGCTAAAAAGTGTAGTAAAGCATGGTTACATGACAATTCAAATTCGGACAACTCAAATTCCGACAATTCAAATTCTTAAGGAAATATTTAAAAGACTATATATCAAAAAGTAATATAAATTTGAAAAAAATAAAAAATGCGTATAAAGATCTTATTAATATCTACAAGACATTTTTATCTTTTTTGAAAATTTAAAATATTTTTCATAATATTTTAAAATTACTAAAAATAACTATATTTTTTTACTTTATTAAAGCCATATGTCAAAAAATATTTAATTTTTTGCAAAAAGTAAAAAATT
The DNA here is from genome assembly GCF_965202585.1 of Thalia democratica. NCBI lineage: Eukaryota > Metazoa > Chordata > Thaliacea > Salpida > Salpidae > Thalia > Thalia democratica. The sequence goes on along the minus strand of NC_139173.1, from coordinate 17,760,024 downwards.
GCTTTTAGATATTAACATGATTTACATATGTATTTTTTATTTTAGACAAATGTTCATTACTTTTTTATTTTTAGCCGTTTTAATTTTTTATTAAGAATTTGAACTGTCGGAATTTGAGTTGTCCGAATTTGAATAGTCGTGCACCCGTAAGGCATGAATAAGGTTTAAAAGTTTTCTTTACATTTGAGATCTGTTTTTTTTAATTGAAGTATTGTTTTGGTGAAAAATGTAGTTTTAAATAAAAAACCGTTATTTTTACTGAAATATTGATTTGTGAGATGTATAAATAAGGGGTAGGTGTCTATATTGCGCGAGCGTACAAAATTGCACGAGGGGACAAAATTGCACGAAAACACAAAATTGCACGAAGATACATTTGCACGAGCGCACAAAATTGCACGAAGATAAAATTGCACGTAAACAAAATTGCACGAAGGCTCACTTTTGCACGAAGACACTTTTGCACAAGGGTATATTTTTGCACGAGCAGACAATTTTGCACGCGGACACTTTTGCACGAAGCGTCATTTTTGCACGAGTGACAATTTAGCACGGAGGGTCAATTTTGCACGGGTTTTGTTTCCTTCCCAGGGACGGGTCAAAATTGCGCGTAGACATTTTTGCACGAGGGGACAAAATTGCATGAGAAGACTATTTTGCACGAATATTTTTTTAAAATATTTAAAAAAAATAAAAAAAGCAGAATTGAAAAATTTATAACTTAATAATAAAAAATACGAAACAAAATTATATAATTTTCAAAAAAATAAAAAATTCTAAATTATAAAATTTAATAACTAAATAACAAAAAAAAAATTAAATAAAAAATAAAAAATCAATAAAAAATGAAAAATATAAATAAATAAATATTAATTAAAAAATAAAAAATCAAATAATGAAAAAAATACATATATAGTAAGTAAAAAAAAATATTTTCAAATATAATAAAAGTTAAATATTATTTAGTTTTCAATATATAATAAAAAAAAGTCAGAATATAAATAATCAATTAATCAAATAATAAATATTTTTTTTAAATCAAAAATTAATTAAATTTTATAAAAATTAAAAATTAATAAATTAAATAATAAATACATTAAACAAAAGTCCAAAACAAAAGTTGATAAAATTAATAAAAAAAATTAAAATAAATGAAATAAATAACTAAATAAATTTAAAAGAAATAATAATAGTTATAAAAGTCAAAATGAACAATTTAGATAATAAACAAAATCAATCAAAAAAATTTATATAAATAAAAATAAAAATAGATTATAAAATTAGATTCTAACCGTTTTTAAAATATAATCAGCAAACATTGTTTTGTTTATCCTAACTTTTTTTTTGTTAAAAATAGAAATTAAATAATTGTAGCTGTTGTATTATTTCGTTTATTTCATTTAAGTCAAACTCTTATATCTCCTTTTTCTTCTAAAAAAGTAAGAATAAAATTGCTTCTGACAGTGCTTTTTCGCTAGTCTGGGTTAAGTAAAGAGAAAATACAGAGCAGGAGAAAGTTAAGAGGTAATTAGAGTAAAACGCGTGCAAATAGTAATGCAACTAGGATAAAGTTTAGACAAATAGAAAATAATGATATATAAATTAGGTTTAAAACTTTTATATAACGCAAAAAAAAACTTTATGTATAATTTATGGAAGTACACAGCCGTAACAGAACTTTCTGTACAATGCACAATAAAAATTTCATAAGACGGATTTTCTTCTTTCTAGATTTATTTAATTGTTTCACTATTTCGCATGCTCGTTTTTTTCTGTGCAAAAGTATCTTCGTGCATTTTTGTCCCCTTGTGCAATTTTGTACGCTCGCGCAATTTTAACACCTTACCCATGTAATTTTTTTTTTATTTTTATTTTTTAATCTTGTTTTATTTCATATTTAAGTTTAGTATAACTATAATATAATATAAGTTTACATCAATACATGTCTATTTTTAAATAAGGATTATTTTAAGTATAATAAAATTCTAGTTTTATTTTTATTAAAATAAAATTTTAATTTATTTTAGTTTTAAAACACATTAATTTAATTTTAATAAACAAAGGCTATATATCTTTAAAAAAAAGTTAAATAAAATTTATTCAAACCTAATTAAACTAAAATGAACTACACTAGCACATGCTTGTTATTATTTTTTTATAAAACATAAAGGTTTTAACATATTTTCTATTTAGCTATTTTAAGCTGATATTTTTTGTGCAAAAATGACCCTCCGTGCAAAATTGTCTGTCGTGCAAAATTGACTTTCCGTGCAAAATTGTAACTCGTGCAAAATTGACCTTCTGTGCAAAATAGTCTTCGTGCAATTTTGTCCCCTCGTGCGATTTTGTGCCCGCGTGCAAACTAGTCTTCGTGCAAAAGTATCTTCGTGCAATTTTGTACACTCGTGCAATTTTTTTCTCGTGCAATTTAGTAACCTCGTGCACTTTTGTCTTCGCGCAATTTAGACCCGTTCCCATAAATAAGTTGTAGTTTTGAACTTCATTCAGGGTTGCCAAAAAACCTGAAAACCTGGAATTTTAAAATTTAGGCTAAAAAACCTGGAATTTTTAACAATTTTAACATGGTCAGTGGTAAAATTTCGATTTGACACAAAAAATCTATCATATAGATAAAAAAAAATTTGTCATCATCAAAATTTTTTCAATTCAAAAACACATTTAAAGTAGCTTTACAGTATCTTTTCAATGTTTTTATACTATTTGACACAGTTTCTTACCTTAAACTTAACTTTAAACTAAAAATAGACCCAAAAATGTGTACTTTTGAAAAACTGGAGGAAATTTTGAAAACCTGGAGAAAATTTTCCAAAAACATTTGGCAACCCTGTTAATTTACAGAGAAATATTTCAAAAAATTTTAATACATCATAACTAGTGATGTACCGGACTCACTATCCGGGTCCGGCCGGATATTGCCATTTTTGTCTGATATCCGGATCCGGCCGGATTCTAATTTGAAAAAAAAGTCCGGATCCGGTTCCGGCCGGATTCTAATTTAAAAAAAAAAGTCCGGATCCGGTTCCGGCCGGATTCCAATTTGAAAAAAAAGTCCGGACCCGGATCTAGTTAGTAAAAAAGAGTATACTGAAAAAGTATTTTTTCAAAAACAAACCCTGTGTAAATTAATAAGAGTCATTTTCGTCAGTTAAAATTAAACACCTACCGTGATTGGCTCATTTTATACACGTGACTAATTTAAACTTGTTTACATTTAAACTATGAAATAAACATTTCATAAATGCAACTCTTTACATATGTTGTAAAATTGAAAACTTTGGAATGAATACTTGCATTATTTATTGTTTAAAGTTGAGCTCAGAGAATATTTAGAGTTAATACGGTTGAATGTACGAGCAAATGAGAATTATATGACGAAATGTTTTAAACTAAACACTGATGCAACAAAACATCAGAACATGACAGGCAGTTTATATGTAAGCAGTTAGTTAGTTTGGTGTGCAGCTTGAAGCAACAAAATATCTAGAACTTTTTTATGAATGCTTATTGTTAGTAGTGTTTTGTTTCAAAAGTGAATATTTCAACAGGTGTTTAGTTGTTTAAATATTTAAGCCAGGTTTATAGTTTAATAGTTTATTAAAAATATCCCAGTTTCTTGTTTACTAAAAGTTTTATTTAATTTTTAGTTTATTGTTTTAAGTATTTGATATAGATTTAAATAGCTTCCAGTTTTTAAAGTGTTACCAAAGTGTTTAATAATTTTGTATATGCTAGTATTTCTTGCTGTGTTTTATATAAAAGATTCACCACTCAAAACTGTCGTGTCTGATTATAGAAAGTAGTCTCAGTTTAAATTTAGTATTTGTTAGATATTAATTAAATAAGGTAGGATTTAATTATGATGGGTAGTACTAATAAGTTAAGTGTACCACAATCAGTCCACTACTTTACTAGAAGTTGTCAACCTTTGCTAGCTGTCTGATTATTAGATTAAAGTGATTTTTTTCAGTTTTTAAAAACCTCATCCTGACTCCGGCTTTTTTATACTCACTCTAACTAGTTTTATTGACTTAAACAGTGGCAACCGTGCTGGTTTGAAAATTTTTGGGAATTTTAGAAAATCTTGGACTGCCTCAGGCTAGTTTAGTTTTTTTATAAAAACTCAGGCTAGTTTTCTTTTAGATTTTGAATGAGTTTGAGCTGATCCAGTTTTCAATGTTTTGTAATTTTCTAGTGTATTTTGTTCAAGAACTTGATTTCAGATTTTTAATTGAAATAACACCCAAATTTGTAAATCTTGTGGCTAGCTGTTCTACTTATAATTAGATTAATTTTTTTTTTTTTAGTTTTTAAAAAACTCATTCTAATCTAGGCTAGTTTATACTGTTGATGTACCGGACTCACTATCCGGGTCCGGCCGGATATTGCCATTTTTGTCTGATATCCGGATCCGGCCGGATTCTAATTTGAAAATAAAGTCCGGATCCGGTTCCGGCCGGATTCCAATTTGAAAAAAAAAGTCCGGATCCGGTTCCGGCCGGATTCTAATTTGAAAAAAAAGTCCGGATCCGGGTCCGGCCGGACCAGAAATTGTGGGTCCGGTACATCACTAATCATAACCAAACATTTTGATATATACGAAAGTGGATAAAACATTAGATAAGTACTTAAAAACTTAAAAAAAGTAATAAAATTATAAATTAATTAAATATAATTAAAAAAACTTTCAAGTTAGAATGAATTGAAAACAACAAGCTATGAATATAAATCTTTATTAGTACTTTTAGTATAATTTTTGAATCTTTAAAATAGAAGTAGATTAATAAATGAAAACAGTTTTTAGACCAGGGTTTTCAAAACTCATTTTCTTAATCGCTCCCTTTGGCAAGTATTTTAAATAAAATCATCCCTCTTAATTAGTTACCCATTTACGTTTATCATCTCAAACTAGTTATTTTCCTCTGATATTACCAGGGTTGCCACTCGGTCAGGAAATCAGGAAAAGTCAGGAAAGATTTTTTAAAAAGACAAAAGTCAGGAAAAAATGGGGTGTTTTGAAAAAAAGTCAGGAAAAGTCAGGAAATTTTATAAAATTAAAAAAAAAGTCAGATTTTGTCAGTGTAAATTTACAAAATTCCTTGTTTTCCAAAGTCTTCAAATGGTAAAAATTAATTAAAAGTCCTTTAAAGTCAGAAAAAAATTCCGAAATTTTCCTAAAAATTTCCAAAAATATTTAATTTTATTTCCAATGCCTTTATCTGGTATAAATTAGTAAAATATCCTTTATAAGCAAAAATTTTCTATTAACATATTGAACAAGTACCCTACGTGAACAAGCAAATTTTGTAAGCTTTTTAGTATTGATGATCTGTAGCAAGGACACTTCCATAGTGAAACTGTGATATATACACAAAAGTTTATCTAGCATAACTTTAGAATCAAAGTGTTTTTTGTTTAAGTAAATAATTGAGTTCTTTATAACTAAGCAGTTAGTTTAGTATTTTATGTAACAAGTTGATGTCTATACTTTACCTCTTTATAATTTTTTAAAAAGTTGTTTAAATTTATAAAATAAGTTATAAGAGAGGTATATGCCAAGATTAAGTTTACTTATTGTTTGTATTTTTTGTAGAATAACTTAAGTTTTTAAAGTAAATAAGAGTATATTTATTTGTTACAAACTTTATACTTAATGATAAGAGGAAATATTTTTTACAACAGATATATAGTATACTTTTTTATGTCTTTTTTTTACAGTTACTTAAGTATATTATTTTTTAATTTATTTTTAATTTAAGGGTTTTATATTAAATATTTTGGGTAGTATTTTTTTAAACTAAATGAACAATTTGTATAAGTAAAGCATGTTTTAGGTAAATACATAATGTCGTTTCGTTTATTTAGATACATTTATGCTAGGAAATTCTAAAAAGTTGTGTTCTTTATTGTTTTAAGGTTTCAACTGTAAAAATTTGTTATTGTTTTAAGATTTTAGTTGTGAAAGTTCGTTATTAATTCAAGGTTTTAATTGTAAAAGTTCCTTATATGTCGTTTGTTTATCTAGATACATTTATGCTAGGAAATGCTAAAAAATTGTGTCTTTTTTCAGACAAGCTGTGTTTATAAGGTTATCATACAAGTATTTTGCTGATAGAGCTGTTTATTACAAACACCAATCATACACAGATGGTTCAAGTGATGTACTGGAAGTTTGATGATAGAATTAAGCAACAAACTGTTGTTTTTAACCTGTATTGAAATTAGATTGAAATCTTTATATAGTTTCAAGTGTTAGATTATGTATTATATATAAGTTTAATTTAAGAGTTTGATTTAGAAAAGTCAGGAAAATTTTGGTAAAAAGTCAGGAAATTTTTCTCAGCTTGATCAGTGGCAACCATGTATTACCCACTTTATCCTGATTTAAATCTTATCGCTGGTTAAAACTGAGAAAAGTAAGCTAGAACTAGTAAAATACTAAGCTTTAAGTAAAAATTATATGTCCAAAAATTTCAAATTACCTTTCCCGTTCGCCTCTTCACTAGTTATTATACCCGACTTACTAAAATCGCCTAAAAGGGCGAATTTATTTTCTTTAGGATACCCTGCTTTAGACTTTCATACTGCGATAAAAGTTTTTTAGATAAAAAGTTTCTTGCATTCGGTACTATTTTTTAGGTACTGCAGAAAAAGTCTTGAGCGTATAGTATTTCAAATATATTTTAGTTATGTATTTCAATTTTAGTAATGTAAGTTTATAATTTTTTTAAAATAATTTATCTTATTAGTTTATGAGATGTTAATATGCCTAAAAATTTAATTACTTTTTAGCAGAAAAACCAGCTGAAAATGACGGAAGAAGTTATGATGAAATGCTTCAACAACTTTTGCTAGATGACTCTGCATACATACCTGAAAATGAGGTTTAACGTTGTCATTAATCTACTTCAGTGCAAAATTCTATTGAGCTAAATTAGTTTAAAAAATAGTTGAACAGACAAAATGGGAAGTAAAACATAAAGATAAGGTTTTCCGTGTCTTCCAAAATAGCTCTTAGCTTTTTACATTCTAAAATTTTAGTATACTTTTGTTTTAGTTTGTTTATTATTTAATTTAATTATTAACAGTATAAATAAAATTTTTAATTCAGTTATTTGTGTTAGTGTTCCAAACAAGTTACAAATTTTACACAAGCTTTTTTATTTTATTTACATATTATCAACAGCGAACAAAAAACACGACAATGAACGATTCAGCGTTGAGCAAGAATGCGAGCAGGCACGTCGGCAGGAGCAACAGGAGTTCCATGCTGCAAAACAACAAGAATCTTTCTCGGTCATCTTTGAATACCCAACAACCCGAGAGTTAGTCGAATAAATGAGTTTAACGTTAAGTTTTTGTGTTTATGTTTTATAAATTGTTTAGCTTGATTTTAATTTCATTGGTTTCATATTAAATTAGACAAAAAACTTAAAGGTTTTTTTTTTTTTTTGACTAAAAACAGTTATCAATAAGTTATTACTAGCTTCTAAGTTTTAAAATATTTTTTTTGATTATATTTTTTTTTTCCAGATCCATTGCTGTTTATAGCTTATTTGTATTTTTTAGTATGTTAAGGTTTACCTGAACGAAAAAATTATTATTAATCTTAAATATATATTTTTTAACGTTCAAAATATTTTTCTTTATGATACCATTCTAACATTTTTTTTTAGATGATACCAGTATGATCAAACAGCCTAGCTTCAATGAACCATCCATCGAGTGAGTTATAATCTACATTGTTTAAACTATTTGTATACATACCTTTTGACTTAATAAAATTTATCGAGATTGAAAAATAATAAAATTCAAAGATGTTACAAAAGCTACTATGATATTTATTTATTGAAATTAATTTATACAATCATGTTTTGAGATAAATAAATTCAGATATATTGTAATCTTTAGATATATTGTAATTTTAATTATTTAGACTGACTTTTAGGTAGCATTATATTCATATATGCTTGCAGAAAAAGCAATTTGGACATTAACATGTCAGAAATACTCGCTGAACCTAAAATACAAGAAGAAACAATAATTCAAGAAAACATTGATCAAGTTTTACAACCTGATCAACAAGGTTTTAGTAACAACCACCCTTTAGAAAGGTTACTGATATAAATAGTTACAACATTGTAAACGATTTTTTTCTATGCATACAGTATTTAATTGTTAACTCTTTAAAACTATCTTATTTTTTTGTATAACAAAGGAAGTATACATTATTTCAATAAAGTTGAACTATTTATCATTTTAAAAGGAAAATATACGAGGAAATGGAAAAGGGAAACTGTCAGCCGAAGTTTTCTTCTCTAGTGCCGACTTCTCAGTATAACAAGCTTGAAGCTGCCAAAAACTTCTATCAGCTGCTTGGTTTGTTATAAATTCAACTAAATATGTTTAAATTATAAATTATGAATTAAAAATATTACTTTTGAATACATAAGTGTACAGGTAGGGCTTAAAATCACATACGTTTTAAATATACTTGCAACTTGCTGAAATACAGCTTTCAAACAGAGATGATGTCAAACTTGAAAAAAGAGTTTCTAAGATACTTTTTTACAAGTATATCTTATGTTGTTTAAATGTTTAACCTAGCTAAAAGTTGCTTTACATTGTTTTTAAGTTTTGAAACTGTTTTTTGAGATTGAAGTATACAAAGTTTTATGATAGAAATTAAAACATTCCTTTAAAAGAGGAAGCTAACTAACTAGTTATTGCCCACTTAAATTATGCTTTAAAAGGAACCATTTAAAAGATAAAAATAAACAGTGTTAATTAAAACTTATCTTTTACAATTTAAAGCAACAGTTTTCTAACTTTCTAAAATAAAATTTGTTTTTTTTTCAAGTAAAAGACAATGTTAATTTTTTTTTAATGTTTGTACTCTATCATTCGAAATGTTAAGTCCGATATTTCAACCAAAAAACCATGTATAAACCATTGCCAAGTGATAAGTAAAATGTAATTTAAAAAACATAATAAAACTAAAATTGAATAACAGTAGTAATGTATCGTTTAAGTAATTTAAATCTATCAAAAAACACCTTTTTTAACTTAAGATTAATTACAAAAAATTGCCAAAAATTAGTACTTTCAAAAACCTGGAAGAAATTTGAAAAACCTTGAGAAATATTTTTAAAAACATTTGGCCACCCTGTATTTTAGTCTTTTATATATTAAGTCTTAACTTAACTTAAATTAAACTGTATTAAATTAACTTTAAATTTAACTTCCAGTTTTAGCAAAGCAGAATAAGATTGAGATTAATCAAGACGGTTGTTTCGAAGAAATAACGATTATTCCCAATTCAAGTATCCGAGTAAATTAACCATTCAAATTTGAAAAAAATCATGAAATATATCAACATCATTTTCTATACGCTGTGAATACTGTTCTTTTTTTGTTTGATTTCAATGAGCTTGTTGTTTTGTTGCAATTTAAAGTTGTTACTTTGTTTTATAAAAAATTATTGTTCACTGTTGCCAAACTCTTTCATCGTTATTATTGTTTATATTGATATAAAAATTAAAACTTAGTTGTTTTTTATTTATTTAGCACAATTTAAAAATACTCCCTTAATTCTAAGAAATAGTTTTTTTAAATCAGTATGATGAATTTAAGAAATTTTTAAAATCTAGTAATTTTGAGAAAAACTACAATTTTGATCAATGAAAAGTATAGAAAGTAGTAATAGAAAGTGTTTTAGGTTCTAAATTACTAAAACAATTTCAGAACGTGTTAAGTACAGTTTGAGTAGTGTATTTTTTTTAACGTTTTAAATTCGTTAATAACTCAACATAAGTTAGTTTTATCGAGTTTTAATTTAATTCACATCCACGAGCAAGGCATTTATGCGTTGTTGATTTACCTAACGAAAATATTTAGCTGATCCAATGTTTTTACTATGGTGTCATGGCAGAGGAAAATAAGATATTCACTTAAGACAGGGATCTGCAGCTTTTGTAAGTTTAGGACCAGAATTGCTAAAAAGAAATTTTTTGGCCGCTTTATTTTAAGAAGTTTTGTTGAAAACTATACTAAAATTAGTTAAACGCATAATTAAGTAAGCACTTTTGTTTGCTCAAATTAAAATCACTTTTATTTAAGCTAAAAGTTTGATTTTTTAGATTAACTAGCTTTTTTCAACTTCTTATTCAAAAGTTTCGGCTTGGTCAGCCGTAGTGTGCTTATTTTTGTTATACCTTACTTAAAGTGCTTACTTTAAACGTCTCTGAAACTGACAAGTTTAGTAAAATTGCGATTAAACCTTAGTTTAAATAAACCAAACTTGTACCACTAAAATACAAACTTATTGTTGACAAATCTATCTTTGGTAGTAATAATCAACCGGATATTGCCTTGTTATATTCCGATCCAAATTTGAAAAAAATTGACAAGATCTTAATTTGAGAAGAAGCTCCGAATCCCAGATTTGTGGATCCGGTAGATTACAAGCTTTAATTCTAAAATAACTGACTTTAATAGTTACTGAACAAAACTCTAGCGTTATGTAAGGCAATGGTTTTCGTGAGCTACTTTTATGTTGAACACATTTTCTAAAAGCAAAAATTTAGTTATAATAGTAAACTATATATCTTAAGTTTTACAGAAAACTTTATAGGCGTAAAAGTACTGTAAAAAAATTCATTTTATACATATAAAAATTTAATTTTGTTTTACTGAGTCTAAGTTACATTATCTCATAAAAAACTTACTTTTATTCGGGGTCAATTAGCACATAAGGAAGTTATTATTAATAAAAATGGGAAAAAATACAATTTTTAAAAAGAACCGAAAAACTTGAACAAATACAAGAAATGCAGCAACTATTATTAAAAACATTTTTATAACTGGAATTTGAGAAAATAAAAAAATAAACTGGAGTTTGGAGCAAAAATCACTAAAAACTTGGAATTTTGAACAAAAATCATTAAAAAACCTGGAACTTTAAACAACTTTTAAATATTAAGTAGTAAAATTTCGATTTGACAAAAAAATCTATCGCATGAATAAATACTTTTTGTCATCATCAAGACATTTTTTGTTAAAAAACACATTTAAAAAAGCTTTAAGATTTAATTTTCAATGTTGTTATACTATTTAACACTGATTTTAAACTTAATTTTAAATTAAAAATAGACCATAATATATGTTATTTTAAAAATGCTGGAAGAAATTTTGAAAACCTGGAGGAAATTTGCCAAAAACATTTTGCAACCACAATAAGCTAGTCTTAAGTTTTTTAACAGTATTTGTTAAAGACTTAACTTTCATGGTATTCGAACAGTAGGTTTTTAATTTTCTCAGTTTCTTTCTTCGTAGGCTTCTTAACTGAGCATGTTTTTGAAGCGGCCAGTCGGAAACGGAATTCTTTCCCGCAATTTTCCAAGTACTTCCTACAATTCGCACAACTATCTAGTTCGTCACTATTTGACAGAAAAACCAATATTTTGTATTTTCCCTTTTTCAAGTTTTCTTTTAATGATTTTCTACAAAAGGAAAATTGTTCTTCAAAAAACGAATTTTTTACTAAAGTAATTTTATCGCCATTGGTCATAATAAAAATTTTCGGTTTAACTTTAATATTTTTATAATCGTGTTTTGCAATTACGTTTATAAGAATTTCTGTACCACACTCATTAACTAACAAATCGTAATCGACAAAATGAATTTGTTTATTATTACTTTTTAGTGTTGGCCAGCTAATAGTAAAATCTACGGAGGCTTTTATTTCTGGTATTCGATAAATTTTGTTTCCAAAATAAGATATCTCAAAAATAAGATCTTTGCGAGCAATTATATTTTTCCGGATCAATAAAGTTTTTCCGTGTGGATTATAAAGTGTCCAGAAATCTTTTTTAGTTTTATGCACTTCGACTAAACTGTAGTAATGATGCATTATCAAATTGTATTTTGACACTGGCTTTTTAAAAGTAACGACCATTTGAGAGTTAGTTTCAAAGCCGTGATCGGCAAGCTCTTCAAGTTCAAAGCCCAAATCGTTTGATACAAACGGGACATCTTCGAAAAAGTTGTTTGTCAAGCTCGACATGACCAGAGTCGCGGGCACACTTTTTGCTGATTCGTAATTTCCATCGAAGAGCAGCCGGACGAGAGCTTTTTCCAGCAACGGCCCCACTAAGTTGTCATTAAAACTTTTGCTGTACACCAACCTGTTATTTTTAGCCGGCAGTCTTTTGCTTACCTCAACGGCGTGAGGCCTTCCAAGTTTGAAAAGATTAAAAACTACCTTTGACGAGTCGTTTGCTGTGAAGTTCTGCCCTGTTGGCGCAACTTTGTTGTAAAGAGCTTTGTTGCTCGCCAGTTTGGCCATGGCAGCAACCATGCCGCAGTTTCCTAAATTACCTTGCTTGAAGTTGTATACAGTTATGTTGCTGCAGCTTTTACCTGAGCGGCTTATTGCATTGCCCATGATTGTCTGTGTGTATTCTCGAAGGAGTGTGTATTTAATAAAATTTACTGTACAGATACTAAAACTGTTTATTAAAAATAGGTTTTAAAAGGAAATTAACTCTACTTGATTGGGTCATACAAAATTTTGAGACATAATCAAACTATGTGAAAGTTAAAAACATAAATTAATAATGTAAAGTTTTAAGCTATTTCTTGGTAGAATAACGGAAACTTTTTTTGATTATACCTTAGTTTATGATGACACGGCTTTAAAAAACAAATTTGATAGTTTCCTAATTCATAAACAAAATTTTCTATTATGTAAACTTTCATTTAAAATTAAACATTTTTTTTACGATTTAAGTTGTAAAAGTTTTTATTTTATTTCAGAAATTTAACTTATAAATAAATAAAAAAGTTTGTACACTTTTACAGGACAAAATAATATTAGAATAAAGTAATAATTGACTCTTTTTATTATTTTTAGTCGCCCATTTTAAATATTATTAAACAACAAAAAAACCGTAAAAATAATTAGTCCTAGGACCACGTAAAAACCTTTCGGTCATCGAGTCGTACACTACGGATACCTTTTAACGTCTTGTCCAGGACAAGACTAAAATTGGTACAATTAAAAGGGTTTTACCTAAAATAGTTATAAGTAAATGATTTAAGAGGCATTACTAGAAGTGTGAAAAAAATGCGAGTTTTTTTTTCAAACTGCACTTATAATTTAATGATCCAAATTTTATCATAAAGATAAGGTATCTAAATAATTGCTTATCTAACATAAAAAAGCGCTCAAAATTTTTATTCTAGGACTTAATGCACGAAATAACTTTTCGGTTATCAAGTCGCACACCATTTGGATACTTTCTAACGTCTTGTCCAGGACAAACTGCAGCCCGCTAGCATATTTTTATTATAAAATAGGTGCGACCTGCGAGTGTGCAAGTTAGGCCCGCGAAAAACAAATATTAAACATACATTTAACATTCTTAAGTTTAAATTGAGAAGAAAAACTTTAATTAAAAACTTAAATATTACACTAGATTTTACGGGTCTGTTATGAAGAGTAAAAACTATAACTGCGACCAAAAATTTTTAATTTGACCTGCAGCCACCAAATGCTTATTGACTTCTGATATAGATTAAGTATTGTTAATAGTTTTTATCATTTATAAAAAACAATGAGTTTTTTATTTAATATTTAATTAATTTTTTAATTCGATAATTTTTATGTTTGAATACTTAAGATAAAATGCATACCAATTTTTTTAAGTAGTGTTTTTTATATTAAAGATATATCCATATTATGTTCTATTATTAGTCCACATAAAAACTAAAATGATAAGTAATTGCCTAAAATGGAATTATAAAAACATTTAAATACGTAAGAAAAAAGTACACTTGAAAAAATAGAACAAAAAATCAAGAATAAGTTATATTTTTATATACACATATTACACGGCAATGTTTTAGCTTATGCAAGCCTTGAAAGAACTTCATCCATATAATTCATGAGTACAATATTTAACGTTTTTTTTTTTTTTAATAAATATGATTTATACTTCAGATATAGAATTATGTAAAATCAATGACTATTTTAAAGTTAAACAAAATACAATTTTATTTTAACTTATTTATTTACATTTGATACATAGATTAAATTTCAATTTTAGTACACAATCTCATTTATATTGTATTTATAGGAATTTTTATGTTATTTTTATAGCTGGCTACTACCTAAATTAATATTTTTACTTTGTTTGTTAGTTAAATGATAACTTGCTAAGTTTTTAAATAAATAAAAAATGTATTTATAACTTATACAAAATAATTACATACTTAAAAAGGTTCAAAATAAATTTTTTCAATGACTTCTTTAAACTGAGAAGTGATTTGTTTACACAAAACATTAACCCACAAAAATATAAAGTTTTGATCAAAAAGTACATTATTTTCTTTTGTTTAAAAATAGTTTATAGTTTTTTTTTTGTTTTACAAAATTATTACCTTACTTTTTTTTAGACCTAATACTTATTAGTTTTTTATCGTACTTAACTTAAAAAGGTTTAATTATTTTTATAACTATGCAGCTTAATATTCTTTTAGAAGTTTTAAACTTAATTAGATTTAACTTAAATAGTTAGTGTTAGTTATTATAAAAGTTTTAAAGAATTCTAAAAACAATTTTTATGTCAAAATTTAAAATCAAAACAACATATATCATTTAGCAATTAACTTTTAATTGTTAAAACTAGAATTTTTATATTTACTTTATACATTTATTTGCAATAAATGAAATAATTATATATTTTAAAGTTAATCAAAACCAATAAACTTTATCATGAATATTTTACTTGGGTTTATAAACAACAACCTAACATATCGTATTTTAGTACTTATGATATTGTAGTAAGTTTTTTTAACACTCTGTCTTAAATATTTTTATATTTTGACTGTTAAAATAAAATATAACATTTAAAGTTTTAGACAAAGTTTAAAAATTTATCTGATTTTCCTATTACTTATTCACAAACACTTATATTTTCTAATTTTTTTACAACAAATAATATTATATTTCAACTAACTGTAACCACTACTTTTTATTATTTCAGTTTGCTTGATTTAATATAAGTTATTTTTATTATTTTTATTGAAACCTAGCTCTCTATAAAAACCGAGCTTGAAAAATATTTATAGCTCAATTTTATACATTTTTTATATTACGAACAGCCTTTTCATATTTTAAAAATGTTTATGTTTGAAAATAGTTGTTGCGTCTTAAATAGTTTGCACTCTTTAGAAAATTCAGTAATTAGTTAATTAAATAAAATTAAAGCCTATTTATACTGTAAATAAGCTAAATCTAATTTTTTAACATAATTAATGCTCGAATACTTTAATAAAATACATATTTAGTAATTAATCAGTCTTTTACACGGTTGCCATTTTAAAAGCAAAACTGTCTGAATTATATTAAAAGTTTATTAAAAGTTAATATAGCTAGAAACTTTCTGTTAATCAAGCTTTAATATACAACTAAAATTTCATATTATAAAAAAGTACAATATGTAAATAGACAAAAAAATACAATTAATTAACTACACTACAGTCATAAAAACTATTCTGATAATTCGAAGATTTATTTAAAGTATTTGAAATAAAAGTTTCGAATACACCTGAGTTTTATAAAAATTTCTTAAACAGCTTTAACCTAGTCTGAGTTTTTAAAACTTTGAAACTAGCCTGTTTGTTTGGCGACCCTATTAAAATAAAGTTCACGAAACAAAAATATATCGAAGTTTATTAATAATGAATTGACTATATAGCTAAAAAATTATTATAGTTCAGCTTGAATGGACAATTAAGTATTTAAACATTTTTAACAAATGTATAAAAACTTACTAAGCTAACATAAATTAGAAAAACCTATTAAGCTATTAATGAATTAGAAAACAAGTAGTCGTGTTTAGAAAATGTCTGAAGATTATAAAGCCGCATAAATCAAAATAGGACTTTAATCAATCTGTTAAGATGAGAGAACTGATACAACAGATATTGCTTATTTAGATTTTTTTACGGGTGGTTTAACTAGTTTTGAAATTTTATTAGAATTTCTAGGTATAGTTCAAATACAAAGCACAGCAATAGGTAAAGACATTTTATAAGCAAAGGTGCAATGCACCAATATAAAACTTTTATAAGTACAAATTTTTGGTTCTATTTATAGTATAAAATTTAGTTAAAGGGTCAAAAAAACTGTCTTAAACAATATAGAAAAACTTAAAAGATACTATTAAGCTACTTTAAATGTGTTTTTAAATAAAATATTAATATGGTAGATTGTTTGTGTCAAATCGAAATTTCATTAATTTACTTGTAAAAATTGTTTAAAATTCCAGGTTTTTTCAATAATTCTTAAATTCAAGGCTTTTACAAATTTTTTAAGTACAAATTGCCAAATTAATTTTTTCGGGAACT
This sequence comes from Thalia democratica, assembly GCF_965202585.1. Lineage (NCBI taxonomy): Eukaryota > Metazoa > Chordata > Thaliacea > Salpida > Salpidae > Thalia > Thalia democratica. Next base: position 17,743,593 of record NC_139173.1, on the reverse strand, counting down.
TTTGGCAACACTTATTGTTCACACTTATATGTATACAATTAATATAAGTATATATTGTATTAAATGTGTCTGTACACACTTAGATATAAAATATAGAAACAATGTTATAAAGTTTTTCATAAACTAAATTTTATCTTTTTAAGATTTAAATAAAAAGTTTTATTTAAAATATAAGCGTCTTTGTTCATTGGTGTGCATGGAAATTTATTTAAAATGCAAAGAAAACTTCTAAAAAATCAAAAATTTCAAAACCAAAACAGATTTAACTTGATTTCTTATTATTATGTTACTTTAAATGTTTTTCTGCAAACTAAAATATTACATTTAATAACAAAATGTCTGTAATAGAAACTTAGGTATAAAAAAGTGTAAATAATTAAACTGTAAAGAAATGACATTTTAGTTAGTTACTGTGCATTACTTTTGTACTAAACGGAAAACATTCGCATTTAGGTTATTAAACAAATAGGTATATACAACTATCTTACTAATTCAAAGCACTTTTTACACTCTTTTTTCAGAAAAGAATTTGCTGTTGTAAGAAGAAAGTTATTATGAAATTGAGAAGAAATACCTAGTATAATGCTAACCTGTCTTTTTTTAAGCTAAATCAGTAAAGTCTTTTAATTGTTTCAAAATGTTATACAGGAACTTAAAACTAAATTAATTAAACAAATTTAACTTAAAATATATTTTTGCTTAGCTGGCCACATTTACATGCTCACAGGCCGCATTCCATTCAAAAAAACAAAGTGCTCGCGGGCCGCAGATTTACCCTCTGCGGGCCACAGTTTGCCGACCTCTGTTCTAAAATAAGAGGAAGTTTTAGTAATTTTCACTGAGTTTAAAATTTCAAAAAGCAATATTTCTTTGTTATTTGACTTTGCAGTATAATTTTTACAGAATACAAAAGCTAAAATAAAACATGTTTAATTTTTGAGTTTTGGTTTATTGGGATGGTTCTAGAGCCCATAGAAAAAGTTGAAGATTTTGTATTTTTTTAGTCCTCGAAACATATCTCTAAAAATACATATGTTTTAGAACTTTTATTTTTATTTTTTTTTAATAAATTAACTTTAACACTTGGTGAATTTGTTTTTTATATGAACTTTGTATTTTTTTAGATATAAGCCATTTTGTTTCAATTTTTAGTTATGATCTTCATGCTTAGTCAACAAATAAGTTTTTTTTTAACAAAACCTAATTTCATTGAGTAGTAAAGACATTTTTGTTAAACATTTAAAAATAAAATAAACACGTTACATTTTTTTTATGTTTAATAAAAGTGTCTTTATTACTCAGTAAGTTTAAACTTTCTTCAAAAAGACTTGTTTTTTCGACTAAGCAGGAAGATCATAATTAAAGACTAAAACTGAAAAAAAGGCCTTTATCTTGTAAAATATAAAGTTTATATAAAAATAAATACACTGATTAATAAAGTTAATTCATTATAGAAAATTAAAAAAAAATAGTTTAAAAGCATATGTATTTTTTGAGATATGTTCCGAGGATTAAAAAAGCCAAAATATCCACTTTTTCTATGGGCTCTAGAACCAACCCAATGAACCTAACATCAATAAATAACATATTTTATATTTATCATTAGCCACTAAACTCTGTAAAAAATGTATTTCAAAATCAAAGAACAAATAAATTATTGTGTTCCGAAATTTTCAAGTCAAAAAAATGACTCGAATATCCTCTTATTTTAGAATGATTGTCGTATTGTAATAGGAAGTCTAAAAAAAACAGCTTTTCCATTTAAAAGTCCAAAAAAAAATAAAAATCTTTGTGGAAACTTGTAGTAAAATCTATGTGAGTTATTAAATCAGTTTTTATCACCTCTATTTTAAGAGATTCACAAAGTAATAGAAATAAAAAGTTTTTTTATAAACTATATACTTTATTTGGAATATATATGTAAATCTGGCCTAAAGATATTTTAAAAATATATATAGTTATAAATATGATAGAGGATTTTCACAACTTAATGGAAATTTTGGCTTTTTTGATATTTCCATATTCTGTGTAAATGAAAGCTTTTTGAAGTTTTCTTGAAAAAAGTATGTTTAAAAGGTACTAATATCTCACAAAGTTACAAAATTTATATATTTATAGCTTATCATCACATATTTTCATACCACAATTGATTTTCTAAAAGTATAAATCTGATTCTATCATTAAAAAAATAAGTTTGAAGAAAATATAATGCTAAACTGTGAAATAAAAAACATATTATTTAAACTTATATAATGAACAAGATCTTTTTTAAACAAACAACGAAAGTTTGAAAATAAATTTTAAATGAAACAATTTTATTCTAATTTTCAAAACTGTTTTATTTATGCAACAAATAAGTGTATTCATTTTGCCTATGTCAGAAGTATTTTAGTATAAATTTTAACTATAAGTTTATTAACTTAGTGAGGTACTACTTTAACTCTACAAAACCTATGTTCAAATAACAAATTTAGTACCCCATAATTTCAATTATGGTTAAAAACTACCTGTTTTACTCGTGAGACAATGTACATTAAGTTAGATTTTTCACATAGCCACCTCAATATTTTTAATTAAAAAAAAAGTAGTTTGTAATACAAAAAATTAAAATATAAAAGTTAACTCTTTTACTCAATGAACTGCAAACTTTAGTACTTAGAAATATAAATTTATTTTCATGTTGTTTAAATTTTTCAACAATGTGAACTTGCTTCATATTTACAATACAAGTAAGAATTCAGAATTTAAAACGTTCGACAAGTTTACTAAAAGAAGCTATTTAAGTTTAGAAAATCTAAAAGTTTTGTTTGCTGTTTATAAAAAAAGACATTTTAAATGGAGAATAACTTGAAATAATCTAATCAATAAAAATTTTTGGGACGTGTCAAAAATGCACGAAGATACTTTTTCATGAAGGGTTACTTATGCGCAAAGAGTCACTTTTGCACGAAGTTAACAAATAAAGTAAACAGCTAATAATAAAAATAAGTTAATAAAAAAATACTGACCAAGGGTAAGGGTTACGGGTTAAAGTGGCAGTAATAAAATATAATAAGAAAAATAAACAAAAATAAAATAAATAAAAGAAAACATTAATAAAAAACAATGATTAAGGGTAAAGGTTAGGAGTTGTAACAGTTCTAGTAAAAAAATTAATAAAAAAAAAAACCAAGGGTTCGTGGAATAAGTGGTAGTTAGAAAAATAGATTTTAAATAAAAAATTGAATTAAGAAAAAAATAAAAAAAAAGCTATTTAATTATCAACGATAAATGTTAGGGGTACAGTAAAAATAAAAGTTAAAAAATACTATTTAAAGAAAAAACAAAAGACAACTAAAATTTTAATCCGTGCAAAGGTGACCCCTCGTGAAAAAAAAGACACCTACCCTACAAATTTATATAATCAAATTAGTTACCAACTTTAAAATTAGGTTAGCATCAATTTATTAAAATTCAATTTTTGACTATTGTTTAAGGTTTTTAATAAATGGTTAGTAATCAATATTATTTGACTGTAGATTAAAATATAACTAAAATTGAATTTATACGAACATTTGACCTAGATATAAATAAAATATTTAATTATCTATAACTTAACATTATTATTACTTTAAATTAAAAAATTATTAGTACTTGAATAAAAATAAGTATGAACACTTTTTCACAAACTCTTTTATTTATTTATTTTTTAAATTTATCTTAAGCATACCAATTAAAAATGAAGTTCACTTACTTGTAAAACAAAATTAGAAAATAAACACAGAGAATCACTAAAAGACAAATCTGTAAAATGTGTACAAAAATGAACTACTTCTACATTGTACGACTGACTTTAGATTGTAAAATATAAATTTACACTTAATAAAAAAGTAGCTTAGTCATGAAATATGTTCTAGAACAAAACAAAAAGCTCACTTGAAGTTTTATAGTTGAATTGTAAGTTTAATTGACTAATTTAAAGTTGGGTATAGTTTTAAAAAAGTATTTACCTTGATGATAAATGAATAGTGTACAGTACATTTTTTCAGTTCCATATTTATTTAGTTATTTGTCTTAAATAAAAAAGATTGCTCAAATTAATGAAATGTAAAGAGCTTATTTAAATAAAGATGTGCATATCAAATACTTTATTTGCATAATTAGTAATTGCACACTTTAGTGGCAGTTTACTATTTTATTACACTTAAAAAGGTCGCAATTTTTTGCCACCGGAATCTGGTTGTAAATAGAATACTTCTTTGTCACATCTTTTTAAATGTTATTAGTAAAAAAAACAACCAAAGTTAGCTAAAAATTTTAAAATTAGCAAGTTGGAGTGCCTGTTTAATAGTACATTCGAGTATATTATTCACACGTTTGTTATTAGTGTTGTTTATCTTCTTCTAAAAGTTAGTTTAAAGTTATATATATTTTTAGTTCTTATGTCCTGGACAAGACGCTAAAAGGTACCCGTGGTGTGCGACTCGATAACCGAAAGATTCTTCGTACACCAGGTCCTAAGACCAAATATTTTGAGCGCTTTTTTGTCGTTTAATAATCACTTGCCCTATGTTACTTTACAAGATTCATAATACTTTATTAAACTTAAAATTCAGTTATTATTCGTTTAGTTTCATTTTCTTTCATTTTTCTTTTCGTTTAACTGATTGTTTTATAACTTAAGATTTAAATGAAAAAAAAAAGCTATGTGTAATAGCTCGTAAGAAACTTTATAAGCATGTGGTGTACGACTCGATAACCCGAAAGGTTCCTTTGTACACCAGGTCCTTAGAACAAACTTTTTAAGCGCTTTTTTTTAATCGTTCATTAAAAAATTATGATAATAATAATAAATGTTTTTATCACCAAACACATTAAAATGAACGTCAAGGTCTAGTACTGTAATTCGCCTTTTTTAATTCGCTGTATCTTACTTCTACGTTTTTTTGTTGTAAAAAAACGTTACTTTTATTTTTAACTCAAAAGTTACAATTATTTTAATTTTCATGCAAAGTTTCGTTTTGCTTACGGTTTGGAAACAAATGCAGCAAAACTTTGTTTAATCAAGTTTAGCTAAGTTAGAACTAGTAAATGATACAAATAGGATAACTCTACTTAGAATAATAAGCAGTTATTTATTTACAAATTTATTGTCAGTTGTAAAAAATTACTTTCAAACACAACGTATACATCACATCAAACTATAAAAACAAATGAGCTTTGTAATTTGAGCTTTATAAATAGTTAATTTTTTTTAGATGGCTAACAATTTTTATAAAGCTATAATAACAAATCCCTTACGAAAAAACTTATTTATAAGAAGACACAAAATTTTTAATAAACTAATTCAACATAAAGTTTCAAAGAGCCTAACTGTACAAGAGCGTTCAGCCGTTTTAGTCTTTGAAAAAAAACCTTCTTATATTTAAAAGCATGTCAAATATGCCTTCGTTACCAGGACTTGCATCGTTTTCATCTTTTCCACTTTTTTTTCTTCCATCATCTTTTTCAACTGCGTAAAACTTGTTCGTTTCATTAAACACCTGCAACAGACTTATGTTCCCGGTGTACTTTTTTAAAATTGTTGTATCGCTGTTGCATTTATCATGGCTGTCCGTTCCTTTCTTTGATTTTCCCGCTGAACCACGATAAAATATCTTTCTTACATTCCGAAGCATGTCAAAAATGCCTTCATCACCAGAACTGACATATTTTTCTTCTTTTCTTTCAACTACTTTTTCAACTCCGTAAAACTTATTCTTTTCGTTAAAAATTTGCATCAGACTCAAGTTAACAGTGTAATTTTTTAAAATTGTTGTATCTCATTTGCAATCGTCATTATTGTTAGCCTCTTCATATGGTTTTCTCGCCGAGCCGCTATTCGTACCACATGCAGTATTATCTCTCATTTTTAAAAGGATTGTTTTTCATCCATTTGGGAAACTTCATACTTGTTTAAACAGAAGAATACCTTAAATATTTTTAAGTTAGTACCCTGGCATATAAACTTTTGTTTTCTGAATAAAACTATTTAAAATGTTTAGACAGATATGCAGTGCATCTAATACCTTTATTAAACTATTTTTAAGTTATTGTTATCTTAATTTAATTTAAATACAGTATTTCGAAAAACTTTTAGTTGCTTTAGAAATAAAATTAAGTTGAAAACTTTAATTTATACAAGGTGTGACTTGACCTTTTAAAAGTGAGTATAGCTTAAATGTAATATGTTTTATGTTTTACTTAATACATCAAGTAAAATGTATTTTGAAACCAAAAAGTAAAAAAAAAGTAGTTTTAGTAAGAAATAATTCTTTTTTTGTAGGCTATATAAATCTATTTACTGTACGTATTTTGATCAATACCTTTCATAAAACAGTTGAGTAAAAAAAAAAATATTATTCTAAACTCTAATGATATTAATACAAAAGTCAAGAATACTTTTGTAGTATGGTTAAATGTAAAAAGTTTAATTATATACTGAATTAACAAGTTGAGTTTTAGTTCATTTAAAATGCAGTATTTCAGGGCTTTAAAATATATAAAGCATAAGTTAAAAAAAAGAAATTACAAAATTAACTGCAAACTTTATACTTTAGAATTTAATCTAAATTTATTGATTGTTCAAATCCCTAAATCAGAAAAAAATATTCATATATACATATAAGTAAGAACTCAGAATTCATGACATTCGACAAGTTTACTAAAAATAAGTTTTTCAAGCATTTATAAGAAAAATGTTTAGTTTCATTCAATTAAACTTTTTTTTTTTGAAAATTAAAACATTAGAGAAGTTTTAGAAATGTTTGAAAGTTTTTATATGCAAATTATAATGATAAACAAGAATCTTTATTTGTAGATAACTATAACTACTATGCTATTTTAAACTTTTCTAATATCTACAACCGATTTGCTTTTTACTAGCCAAATGTTTAAGCTTGCTAGCATTTTTCAAGCTTCACATGAAAGCTCTAAAAGCACTCAAAGATGCCAATCAAACACTATCCAGTGATCGGACGCGTCCTAGGCGTGCTCGATGAAAAATTTATATTACCTGGAAAGTTCAGGACTGAAAATTTGAGATGGCGTCAGAACAACCTAGCTTTCTTGAGTCATTTTAGCAACGACTTAGCTTCCTACCGTTTCAACCGAATTCGGTGGAGGTCGTGCTAAAGGGTATTTTCTATTTTGTATACTTAATTTAAACAGAAAGTCTAAGAACTATAAAGCTTTACGAACCGTTTTAGGTGTTTTTTTGGTTTAACAAATAATTGAAGATTAATTTTATAAAAAAGCAACTTAATTTTATAAAAAACAAACAAAAACATATTTTTCTCAATTTTAGAATTAAAAAAAGTGTTTTTTTTTTAGGTTTTTATTTTTACTGTAAAGAGAAAGACTGAAAGCTATAAATCTTTAAATGTTTTTCATTTTTTTTATTGATCATGTTTAATAAAAAATGTAAGTTAGGTTAACTTTATAAAAAAGCAACTTTTTTTTATAAAAACATATGTGAAAAAAGTTAGCTAGACTTAAAGGTAAAAAAAGTACTTTATAACTTTTAAAAGCAAAATAAATAAAAAAAGAATTACAGAGCTCTACAAACTGTTTAAGATACTTTTGATTAAATCAAATAATAGTTGTAAGTTTATTTGATCAGTTTGAAAAATTGGGCAAATTTGTAAAAAATGTTTTAATTCTTAAAAAATTTCTGTTTTTCTGAAAACTTGTAGGTCGAGTAGATCCTCATAAAAACTGTTTTCTACTTTTTAAAACTAAACTTAAAAAAAAATCTTTTATGGTTAATTTTTGTATTATTTTAGATATAAGATAAGTTTTTCCAGATATGAATCTTTATTTTTAAGATCAATTTTTTCACAACTTTGAAGGTGAACTACTTTTCTTCGTTTTATTTTAATCACTAAATATATATAACAGATTGAAGAAAACTTTTTTAGTCGACAGGTTACGTTTATCAAAGAAACCTTTTGCGGGTCAGACGTATTTAATAAAACTTTTTAAGAAAAACTATAATAAAAAATCATTTCAAGTACTATCACGTACGAAATATCTAATTAATTCACACTTTAAAGAATACTTGTTTTAAGAAAGTTCAATTTTGTTTACTTTGCACAAGTTTGTTCTAAAATTGAAAACTACGTATCACGCCAAAGGTATATGCTTGGCGGGCTAGGTGAACCTAATGGGTCGTGCGTTGCCCGTTTATAACCTCTAATTATGTTCAAGATAAAAATGTTTGAGTTGCTAATTTTCAGTTGAATCGCCTTTGTCATAGAATAAGGGTGGACAACACACAGGTTAAATTCGGTTTACGACTACTTTTTTAAATATAACGATTTGTACTAAACAAAAAAACAAATCCATTTTTTGTTGATTGAAACAAAAAATAATATTCGCAAATATTCCCTGTAAATTGGTCAATTCAAAAAAAAACCTTAATTAAAATATTATTAGAAATATAAACGCCCGCGTCTGCCAAATTAAGATTCATTAGCGGTTAAGCCGATATAAACTTTTAACACTATTATTTAACTGAAAAAAAAATAAAGCTTGAAATATCTGAAAAATATTTTTGAAGTTGTAAAACACTCAACAAATTTACAAATTTAATGAAGTTAAGTTTAGTAATTTATATCTTTTGCTTAAATAAATTGATTAAAAATATTTAAATTTTTTGGTTTTTTGTATAAAAATTTCATCGTGATACTTATAGAAATTGAATGATATAAAATAGGAAAAAGGTGTAAAATGAATTGTTGTTTATAGTATTTATAAAGCTTTAGAAGTATATTTTGATTATACTTTTTAGTATAGAAGTTGTTTGAAAATGATAAGATATTGAGATATTTGAAATTGCATTCAGAATATAGGGTGACATAAGATGTGTATTTTTCGGCATTCGAAAACTTCCGCCAAACATAGATGAGGCTAAATTGTATAGCCGGTGATCAAGGTTTGAAACAGAATGAAAACAGCGTCACAGCATGTTTAATTTAACCAAATTTATTTTGTCTAAAACCAAATCTTTGCAATTTCACAAGAACTCAATGACTGATTAGCGCCATCAAACAACTGAAAGTTTATTTAAAACTGTATACAATTTATTTAAGTTTTACTTTTTTGAAACTATAACTTAAAAATCTTGTAGTTTTGTCAATTTCTTAAATTTGTTGTGCTTATGAATGGCTAATGACACACTTTATTTCGTAGACCGTAATGTCTTAATTTTGTCATTTATACGTGAATAAATATAAAAAATGTGTAAAAGTGGCTTTTTTGATAAATTTAATTAATATTACAAATAAAAAAAATATTTTAATACGATTAAAAGGTCAGTTGTTCTACCTTTTCATATAAAAACACATGTTTAGTATAAGCTAATATGTGTTTAGTATAAGCTAAACACATATTAGCTTATATTTTTTAAGCAACAAAAACAAAGAGACTGCTAATAAGACAGCTTTAGCTAAAATTTTGTTGCTGCATAGCTTAACAAAGAAAAAGTAATATAAATTAACTATATATCACAAGGAAAACTTTTGATGACATTGTTTATTATAGTTTATATATACATGATTAAACATGATATGAACTCAGTTTAAATTTTTCAAGACAAGTTTATTTGCCTTTTTATGAGCAGGTCTACACTTATCAAAAGATAATTTAAACTTCCTTAAGGTGGCGCTAACAATCATTTTATCGCAAAACTTTTTCCGATGCAATTTCTTGTGTCGTAAAAAGTTTAATTTAAATTTATTTTAATAAAGTTTTTTAATAACTATCATAAGTAGATAATGGTTGTAAGAAATGGTAAAAACTTTCTCGCTTGTTTTTAAACTATTTTTTTCAAAACTAAAATTTAAAAACTATCTACAAAAATTTTATTATTAATCTAAAAAATGTGTAAAATCTCTTAATGATGGCTATTTATAAATTTAGTTTAACATATCCTTTCTTTAAATTGCTTTTTTTAAACTTTACCTATAGTTTAGTTTTTAGCAAAAGCTTCACACTATTAAAATATATACAGCTGAATGTTTATTGAATGTACTAAGAAAATTTTGTAATAACGAAAAAAGTTATGAATTTTCTGAAAATAAAAGAATACAAAAATTTATAAAAACTGAATTAGAATAAAGCTTATTTATTCACTAGTTAAATTGTTTTTATTTTCGTAAACATTAAAATAATAAAGTTACAGAAAATTTTTAAATGTATTAAACGTTGTGACAGAAAAACTAACAGAAGTATTAAAAGAACAGTAACACATTATTAAAAAAAAAAGAATTACAAAATATAAATCAGTTTTAAAACAACTGGATGCAGCGGAAAACTGAATAAACACATGTTGTGGAATTTTTGATAAATTTTTCTCATAAAGTCTAAAATTTTAAAACTCTTCATTTAAAAATAAACTTTTTTTTAATAATACAACTCTAATTCTTTTAGTAGTAACTAAAATTAGGCAATAACTAACAATACTAAGTTTGCACTTAATTAATTTTTAAAAGAAGTATTACAAATAAAAATATAACGTTAAGTAATTTTGCGTACTGGAATATGAACAACATTTAGTTCCTTAACCTTATTTGAAATACATTTAGTATTTATAATAAACTAGTTAAAATATAACAATATATTTTGCAGAAACTATGGTATAACTAATTTTTCAAGACGAATAAAACATCTAACTAAATGCTGAAATCAGCAACTGTTTAACTTGATTACCTTTCATGTACATGTTAATTAAGAACTGTTAAGAAAATATTTTGCAAAATATAAATTATTTCTATAAATTTACAATGCATTAGCTTCTTTCTACTATTTAAACAAGCTTTTATTTATAACATTTTAATAAAAATTGGTATTATTTAGCTTGTAAGTTTTAAAACATCAAAGGTAATTTTAAAATATTTATCGACTTTTATAAGTATTGTTGCTAAGTAAATTTAGCAGATCTAGACTAAGATCTAAAAGATTTACCATTAATCATGAAATAAATAAAAAACAACAGAAACAGCAAGTGTTTTACAGAAAAAAGTACTGCTGAAGTCGTGTATTTCAATTGAAATAGTTTTAAAACAAGAAAGTTTATTAGCTGAATCTCAACATATTGAAAAAAAGCTAAGCTATGTTTTTATTTAAAAAAGTACTATTTTGTTTTACTTGACAAGACCGGATTTTTTTCCAATGAAACCACGTAAAAAAAAAATTATTAAATAGCACTTATTATTTTTTCTAATGAAATACCAATAATAAAAACTAAAAGTCTAAATTTTTTTTTTCCTTTTAAATACTTTAAAAGCGTATATGACCGTTTTATTTCCACTATTATAAAGAGAGTAAGTTGCAACATGAAAATAAAAAGTATATTAGTATAAAAGTTATAAATCAGTTACGTATGAATTTAAGAGCAATTTTAACAATTGTAATTTATTTTTAAGTTCAAGTCAAAAACTTTCATCAAACAAATTTTTATTTTGCAACTGATAATTAAAAAAAAAATTTGATATATTTTTCTAAAGTTACTTAGGTAAATTTATACAACTGATTTTTTAGTTAATACTTTTTTGTGAAAAAAAAATACTAAGCAAGCAATTTAATAATCATAAAATCAGTAATATACAGAAAAAAAAATTAAACAGAAGTGTCTTTTTTTTTGCACAAAACAAACATAACAAAATTTTAAATTAACTTTTTTTTTCAAGTTTACACAACATTAACTATGTTCGAAAACAAATACAATAATTTTTACATAAATTTAATTAAAAGTAAATGATAACTTTTTGTAGCATTCTTAAACCTACCATTTCTAGTTTTATTATGCAGTTTCTTATTTGAAAAATTAAAAAATGACATGTCTAAAAACCTTAAGTTTTACGTTTCAAAACTCTTTAGTTATAAAAAAGCTTAGTTAAAGGTAAAACATTGCGATAGCTACATTTTGATTTAGTTTTAACGATTTAGCAAAAGTAAAATCGAACGTTTTGATAAGATCCACGAAAAAGCAGTGGTTACACAAAATTAAAATAAAACCAGCAAAAATATTTCATCATCCTCATTCTTATTAGCCTATTACAATCACATTCAACAATTGCGATCAGATAGCAACATAAAGCGTGTAACATCCTCGGCCCTTATTTGCTAACACAAGTAGCCACCCACCGAGAAGTTATGGCCGGCTACTTGTGTGGTCCCGAGACTAAACTGACCTCATCAGCGGTTGAAGTGCAACTTAGACGATGAAAAGCAATCTAAACCTTCCAAAGTTATCTTTTTCGGTTGTGAATTATCAAAGCAGGGCAGGCAGCTGCTTAAATCAAATGTGAATTAGCCAGTTATTAGTTCGTCGTTAGAGAGGGGATGGCCTGGTGCAAACGGGCCCACGTGGAGGAATTTCGGTGCAAAAATTAACTTTTGCCGTATTCTCAGATTGAAGCCGATAGCGGTGGCAAAAATCGTTCACTTAATTAAGTAATTCCTGTCGAATGAAAGTTCAGTGAAAACGAACTGGCCATTCATTTTTCGTTTTCAAGCAAAGTTTTATTAGTTTTGAGTTAAGATGATGTTCAGTGAAACGAATTGTTCAAAGTTTACAAAAACATGAAAAGTTCAACATATTGTTTAACTTAAAAAATAAAAAACAAAAACTGTGTTATCAAAAGTTTCAAATTGTAAAGTTGACATACAATTCAACGTTAATTTATCATTTTGTTTTGATAAATTAAAATACGATAATTTTATTTCAAAAGTTCAACTTAAGTGTAAGCATTCAAAAAATTAGGTTTTTAGTAGTAAGAATAAGTACTTAAGCACTTAAATCATTAATAGTAGTTAACAGAAATAAAACAACCCTTGTACAAAAATAATCCGTTAATTAAGAATTATAAATAAAAACTATTAACAGCTTGATTTTTAAAGGTTATATATCAAACTTTTTTTCTTACTTTAAAAATTAAGAACACATTACTAAATAATTAAACTTTTTTGCATCTATCTTTTCAGATCATTTTTCACAATAAATTAAATTTTAATGACTAAAAGTTTATATCTTTTTTAATACTTCTTTTAAAGTTCGTTTAGTATATAAGAAGAATTTTGTAGTGTTTTTAGTTATTTTTACAATATAAAACAAAAAAAAGGCAAAACTAAAAGTTTAATCAATCTCAATATAATAATATAAAAGTTACCGAGTAGTACTTTCTAATCAATAAATTATCAGTCATTAAAAATTTCAAAAACCTTTACAGTTTAAAAAAAAAAAAAGTTACTAACAACAACTGGGTAAAACTTTTGAAGTTTACATTGCTATAGTTAAAAAAAATAGAATTTTAGAATATATTTTATCGTGACTAATTCGTATAAAATAGTTATTAAGAAGTGAGATATAGGTCAGAATTAGAATAGACATTAGTATAAAAACTGTAATAGAAAATAATATAAATTTTAAATTTGTAAGGTTTGATTAAAAATTTCTTCGTTAAAAATATATTTACTTTGTAGTAAATTAAAAATATTATTATTAGGTTTTTTTTTTAACTTTTAAACTTTGTGTTGTAGAACTTTTAAATGTTCGAGAAAAAACTAAAGTTTATAGTTTATACTACAACTTATTATTCATATAAGCTTTACAAGTCTGACTGTTTTATTTGTTTTAAAGTTATCAAGCCTTTCTTTTTTTGTCACAACTTCTTTCAATTTATAATAAAAAAAAGTAATAGTATAGTTATGCTGCTTAATTTGTCAAAGGTTTAATAGAAGGTTTAACTTTTAATTTTACGACTAATTTTAAAAGCTCAAACTTCAAAATTAATATAAATAGCATTTTAAAAGAAGCTTTAAATTTATATATTAATAATTTTCTCTATTTTTTCAATGACTAAAAAAGATTGTCAGAATGCATATATTTCCTAAAAGCTAGTTTATTACTTTTGTTTTCCCAAGCTTAACTTTTATAGTTACGAGACTAATAAGTATTATTTTTTTAATGTTATGTCTTTGGACAAATTTATAGTACAAATTAAACAGTAGAAAGTTTATCCTATTGTATATCATAAGATATTTAAAAATAGTTGTATATTAAAAGAAATTATTGTATTGATACATTAGAAATAGTTGTTTGAGTGGTTGGGTTTAATAAATTACTTTAAATAGACAGCTTTACATTTTTTTGTCTATCTGTATGTTTTTTGTTGGAGATTTTTATTTATTTTTATGTTTGCTTATATCTTATTATCATAGTAAAAAGTTTTCAAATTGTTATGATATTTTCTAACCAAAATTAAGTAATTTTCAACTCCTTACCTTTATTGAAATAACTCATTGAATAGTTAGTTTAATATAATCTGCATTATAAATTTAGAAAAATCTTTAAAAATAAATTTAATATAAGAGTATCTTATAAATAAGTTTTCCTGTAAACTGCATGCTACTAACATAAATAAAACAGAAAAAAATAATTTTTATAAGTTTAAGCTGTGATAATATAAACTTATAAAGTTATTATACTATTTAGTTTATTAAAATTATCATAACTAATACCTTTTATCCGCTAACCTGCGCATAGAATTTTTTTTCTTTCTGTTAAAACACCTTTTTTTATATGGCTCTTGTCGAAATTCGGTCAAATACGAGCAGTTATTAGTTATAAGACTTATTAGTAGTTCAACGTTAACTTATAATAGAACTAAAATGGTACAAGTATTATTATATGTGCTTTATGAATTATAAGTTAGGTATATATAAAGTACACATCTTAAAAATTTAAAATGCTAACTTTTGGTAAGCAAAGTACAAAAGTTTTTTTTTGGTTTTGAAATACTAAAACGGTTAAAGCTTTATGCGTTCTAAATAAAAAATTATTTAAACACTTTATTTTTTAAACATTTTCTTATTATAAAAAACGTAAAACTAAGTGAAAATTGATATATAAAAAACTACAAAATGTGTATGATATATAATATTTATAGCTTAGATAAAAATTGTTACTTTAAATTACGAAATATTTACTTAAAGTATTTCTATTAAAATTTTTCTTTTTAAGTTTGAAATTTAAAAAGTTTTTTCTCAATTATTTTTGTTTTACATTAGAAAACATAAAACAACTATATATATCAACAGTTAAACTTTTATTTTTAAATAAAAATACCAGTTTTTTTTTTTGGAAAACTAGCCGAGTGTTTAATTTTAAAGTGTATAACTTGTATTTATTTTCAAAAGTTGTTGATTAAAAAACGATTACTAACAAAACATACAGATAATCATTAGTTTTAACACCGTAGACTTTTTGAAAAAATTCTAAATATAAAATAACTTTAAAAATGCCTCGCTCAAAACAACAAAGACCAAAGCACATAGTAGAACACTCAAACGGTCTGTTTATACTATTGTTTTTATTTAACTATATTTTACATATGTATGTTAGTGTAATTTCATTTTAGTGAAAAAAAGTTATTATATACTTGGAAAAATTTGAAAATGTTACTTTCGACTTATATTTGCTAAAGATAAAATCTAACGTTTATTATTAAAAAAAAATTGAATAGTTTACCCTATATTCTTCACATATTAAAAAAAATGTTTTTGTCTTTTGTATGGTCAAAAACTGAATAAAATAAAATGAAGTTTAACTTTTATTTATTAATAACTATTAAAAATATTTACAAATAACTATTACACACCTGGATATTTTGTACTTAACTGTTCTACGTTTATCAAAAGTTTAGAAGTTAGACGTATAATAATACTGCATAAAACGAATAACTACATTATTATATCTTTTAATATTACTATATTAAAATGTTGATTGAAAACATTCATGCATGTTTATGTACAATAAACATTTTAAAAACATAAAATAAAAATTAAATAAAAGAATAATATGTATATGAAACATTATATAGTAGAAAAACATAGTTGTTTGAGAAATTTTATTACTAGGAAAGTTTTTTTTTACGATTATAAAACTGTGGTTATTAGTTGTTATTATTTTAATTAGGACTTTATAAAGTGTTACAGCGTACAATAAGTGTAATATATAATACTAAAACATTTAGATACTGAAGAAGAGTAAAATTTGAACAACATTTTTGTGTTTAATTTTTTAAAAAGCGTTCTTGCACGATTGAGATAAAAAAGTCTAGTGAAAAATGGCTACTTATGCGATAAAGTTAAAAATTTATAAAACGTTTTTCAGCTTTAAGTTTTGTGTTAGACTGTAAAAAGATATTTAAATGAAGAAAAAGTTATAGTTTGACAAACTAACGCTTTTCTAAAAAAAAAAAGCATGTTATAAGAAGTTTTACATTGTAACAGTAGTTATGTTTTGTTTTTAAAATACTATACAACATAATACAGGTTGAAAACAAAACAATAAAAAAAACGAAAAAAAATTATCTTTATGTAGATAATTGCTTCACTTTATATAAAAAAAGTTTAAAGTTTTAAAATGTTCAAAGTTTTACTATGTAGAATATTAAGTAGCTTATAGCTTGCTAGTTAGAGAATCAAATAAAGTCAATTTAGAAAGTTTTAATAATTTTACTTTAGTTGGTTTATTGTTATACGTTGTAGTTTTTAAATAACTTAAAACCTACTTTTCTAAATTAATAATACCTTTGTAATCATTTATTTATATCAAAATTTTTCAACAAAAGCATTTTTTTTTAACTTGATACGTTTTACAAAAACGATATTCTATTATAACTTAAAATTAACTTACTAAAATCATACTTTTTTTCTCTCTTCTTTTAAAACTTCTAGTTTTATCTAAGCATAAAAAAACGTATTAGTCTGCTATAAACTTTAAAATAAATTCAATTTACTCGATGATTTATTTTAGCTATTTTAGATACAGTTGAGTTTGTATTAAATCGGAAATTAAAAGTTTTGAATCATACTATTTATTAGTGTTTGTTGAAAAAACATTTTAATTAGACAATCACTTTAAAAGCGTAGTATTTCGGAAAGATAAACTGTACTTAATCGCAGTTGAATTTCAATAGCAATAAATCATCTATCGTATCATCTAAACAGTTCAAAGGTTGTATTTACTAAGTAAATAGTAAATCTTATAACAAAATATTTTTTTGAAATCGAAATAATTGATCGTAATTCAATTTTTACTTTATTAAGTTTTTTACAGAAGTGAGATTTATTAATTAAACGGTAGATTTTTTTAAACAAGCAATTTTATTATATGTTCGTTTATAACTATTTAAATAGTACTTTACAACATATAAAAAGTATTTTAATTTTGCTTTTATCTTATGTCACTAGCATAACACACTTTATTATTTAAATTTTAAATGTTTTGAATACTTTTATTAACAAATCAATTGATTGTAAAAATTTGCTTTAAGACACGTATATTAGTTTGAGTACAGATTTTTATTGCGGGTTAATGCACAACTTAATTTACATTATTAGGTTATAGTTATCAATATTTCAATAACTTATGCTTAATATTTTTAAGTTACTGAAACGATTATTGATGCAAAAAGTCTACAAAATTCATTATAAAAGATATCATATGTATAAAAAATTTAAAAAACTTTTAAAAGCTCGAAAAATACAAAACAATAATATTTGTAAAAAAACACTTATCTATAAATTTAATCATAAAATATTTTTTTATACTTCTTAAACTAGCTTAGTTATATTATTTAATAATTTTTAAAGAATACTGTATAATATTGATAGACGAAACCTCGTTTTTTCAAAACTTTACATCCTTACGTAGTTTATACATTTCAAAAACATTTTCTAATCTTTAAAACGTACCGAATGTTTGTGGTAATTGCATCAAAGAAGGCTGTTGGGTGTTTGAAGTCTGCAAAATGCGGTAAAAGCTTACACTTGTACTTTAATGCGAATTGAGAGTTAAAAGCCGAAAGTTGAACATGTGGGTGCACGACTTATTAGCAACTCAACAGTTACAATTTGATGGCGAATTTAGTAATAAAGTAATAACAAATTACCAGTTTGACATGCTCGTAACCACGCCATTTACCTTGTTACTCGGGTCACAGTCCCACGCGTAAAAGGGGGCAACTTTTTTATGCGGTCGAGGGTCCCACGCTTTTTAACCCTGAGCGCACAGACGCAAATTTATTAATTTGTAGATTTTTTCATGCCACAGGCGCAACGAAAGGCAAAGGAGAAAGTTCACCGATGGAAATGGAAATTACTGCGCTGGACCGTAACGAGGTAAATCGTTGTCGTTGTAACTTTGATGCTATTTTTGCCCCATTATTATTTTTGCCACCCTAATTTGTGTGATTTATATGCGGTGCGTGAAATAAGCAAGTCTGGGTTTCCTCTCAAGCCTGCAAACCCTTACTTAGCGCGCTGACAACCTCTGAATTAAACTATTATGTGAAAGGAAAAGTGACAATAATGACTGACTGCTTTGTCCCGCGCGCTTACAATTGTTCCGTAACTTTTTCACACTGCTATTATGTAAACTGTCTGAAATTAAATTATTATCTTTTTAAAGCTTATTTCTAAAACATTTATAAAGCCACATTTATTGCAGTTTTAAAAGTCTAAATTTTTAAGGTTACACTTGAATTGTTTGTAACATAAACGAGTTTTGTACAATTCAAAATGTGTACTTTAATAACTTTTAAAGTTTTCCAACATATTTAAGTTGCTTTTTATCAAGTTTAATATAAATTAACTTAAATAATTTTTAGGACTTGAATAACATGAGTTATTTTCTGAAATTTCAACTGAGGTCACATAATCACGACAAAGCCTTATTTTTCGACAAAAACATCAATGAAGCACGTAAGTTTAAACAAAACATTTTACAACTAAAAATTTAATCGTGTTTAATTTTTAATGCATTGTTTACTTTAAAGTTTATCCAAATTAAATTAAATTGTTTTCAGCTACAACTTATAAAATATTTTTTACTCTGTTCAAAAATAATAATTTTAAATCAAATGAAATTTGTATTGATATGTGTGAGTAAAAAAACACATTACTTTACGTTGATTAATGCAAAACAAATACACTGACATTAATAAACGCCCACTGACAAAAAAGCTGCTGACGGTAATTCCTTTTTAATTTAAATCACAGAAGCAGCAGCAGCCGCGGGTCGTCGCATGCACCAGGCAGCTGAAATCGAAGGTGGAAATATCGAGCACAAATATCGAATGATGAGCGACAAATCTCTGTTCGATTGTTACTCGCGGGCGTACGGTCAGGCGGCAGCCATCGCAGACAAAATGATTAATCTTCGCAACCACGGCTACGATTCAAGATCGCTGCTGTCAAACGCGCTTTTGCCCGGCAAGTATTTCAAAGCCGCTCCCTCGAATGTTGCGTTCTTTTGCCATGCAAACGAAGTTTCTCCGGCGGGCCAGTTGAAGTCGTTTGATTACGACCTTTTCAACGCGCAAGCAGCAAGACTCTTTCCGGTGCCGCTCGAACTGCCTGAAAGTTTTCAACGCTCAAAAGTTATCCAAAATAAAAAAGAAGTAGATGAAAACAACACTGTTGATTTGAGCAGCAAAAGCCTACACGCGAATAGAAGCGCTTGCTTAAAGGATAAAGAAACTAAAGTTTCTGATTTTGGTAAGGGCGTGTTGAAAAGAAAATGTTCAACGAAAGATGCGAACGTTGACGGCGGCATCAAACCGAAGAAAAAGCCAGAGGTCCGACCCGACGCGCCCGCTTTTCGGGGCCACGACCCGGAAAACATGTACATCGAGTGCCACATCTGCCACAAGCGCATCAAGCGGCTCTACCACTTCCACCGGCACATGCGGATCCACACGGGGGAGAAGACGCACAAGTGCCCCTACTGCAACTACAAGTCCGTGCGCAAGGACAACCTCAAGTCGCACATGAAGACGCACCAGAAGCACTTCAAGTCGGCCACTTTCAAGCAGCAGTGCGCGTCGCGGGCTGCCGGCTGCAACTCACAAAACTCCGAAGCTAAAAGTATGGTGCTGCCACCAACGAGAAGTGAAACCTTCAAGGAAAAGTTGGAATTTTTCAACAATCATGCTAAGCCGTATTCGAGACTGGCAAACCACATTGGCGAGAAAAATGATGCTGCGACTAAAATTGACAGTTTTTATCCGTATAGGAATACTTTTAATCATGAAAAAATGTTTTTAAACTCATTGTTACCCCCAAAAATTTCATTTGATAAACCTTACAACATAGCAAAAATGAATTTTATTAACAATAATGTTCCTTCTTTTTTACCGTCATTTTTTAGTGTTAATCCTTTTTATCATAACAGCAAACCGCAATTTAAAAATTTTGATTTCAAAAACATTAACTGTTTTCATTTTAACCCTTACTAATCAGTTTTAAAATTTACTATAACCAATTTTTATTCAACTTAATAAAACTAAGGTAAAACTCTTTTAAAAGACATTACTTCAGTAAACTTTGCACAACTACTGTACGCTTTTTACTTAATTTAATATTTAGCTGTCTTCTGTACACATTGTCGTAAACGTGTTGTTGTTTTACAAATAAAAAACGTAAAAAAAACTTTCTACATCGACGTATTATTTGGTAGATCAATCAGTAAGTCACACGCCTGACTGCCGTGCATAAAAGCAAATCAGGCCTAGCGAGCTTGGAGCCATTCCGACAAGTCATCATCTTCTTAATCCGTCGGCCCCCTATCCCCGTGTTTGTTGCCGTTTTCGGGGGCGGATGTAAAAGTCAAATAAATGAAAGTTTGTTGAGCGAGCGCGCTTTGCCGCTCCGCCTCATCATTGTTTAGAACTGTTTAAGTTTTAAGCTCCTTTTGTCAGCGCGCTTTGATTTTTTAAGGGTAGTTGCGCATGATTAGCAAAATAGAATTTTGCGTCCCTCCAAGTATCTTTATTTTGATAAGTCATTGAATAAGCTGTTTTAATAAATAAGTGTACAAATAATAAAATAATTAGCAGTTAGGGATATGTCTAGTAGCAATTACCTACAAGTTTTGATATTTTTTATTTATTTAGTAGTTGCTTTCATAGCTTAGTAGTTTGAATTTTCAAAACTTTCTAAAACACCAATACTAGACTCAATTTTCTTTTAATCATTTATATATATCAAATGATATTGTCGAAAAGAATGTTTTATTTTTAGTAATTTAAACAATTGAAAAATTAATAAAATGTTTTGCTCAAAAATTTTCATAATAACCAATGTTATATTGGATAAATAAGCTAGGTACTATCGTAAATGGAGTTTTAAAAACCAGATTAAAGGCCTGAACTTTTAATTTTCAAGGATCTCTGATTATCAATAAAGTAGTTTTCAAAAAACAGTTTTTAATACATGCTGAATTACTTAAATTAACTTTTATGCCTAGAAAATAATGTACCTTTGTTTTTTATAATTTAAGGTTGATTAAATTAATATCTAAGCTAGAACTAAATAAATTTAGTCAATAGCTTTTTATAAAAAATTTTTAAATTATTTTTTTATACTAAGTTAATAAGCAAATAACTTTAAGAAATTTTAAACTTTAGCCTAACATAACTACAAAAAATTTAAAAAAAAAATTAGTTAAAGATCTAACTTAAATTACAATGATTACAATGAATTACTTAAATTACAGTGATTACAATTAATTTAGCAAATTTAATACTTTTACTATGTGCCGTAGTATAAATTATTTGTTATATAAATTTATCTAGACAGTGCTTAAACTAAACAAAAAACCATGTTTAGTTTAAAATCCCTAAAAAGTTCAGCATTTAATTATTATTGTTAAAATACATCTTTTTAAGTTATATAACACAGCCCCTAAATTAAAACGTGCAAATTATAAAATTATTGTATTATTTTTGTCTCAACTTTCGCATGGCTGCCCGTTCTACATGCGTCTTCCAGTAAATATCCACTGATGATCTATAAATAGAAAATTAGGGGTCGGCATTGAACAAAGTGTCTAGTTACATAGGATAGGGATACGCGACGGATGTTAATAATTAGCCTTTCTTGTTTATATTTATAAACCATGTTTGCTTTAAAATTAATTAGCAGAAAATGTATCATTTACCGTATATTTTTCATTCATTTCTGCACAGTTTTTTAAGCAATTTTACCTGTTTTTCTGCGTGCTTTGCGGTGGCCATTAAAAGTGTGTAAATTTATGTTTGCTAGTCCCACAGTTCTGTTAAACTTAACTTATAAAAACAACTTTAGCTAGTATTAAGAGGAAACAGTCTTAATTTTTACAACATTTCTACGACACGTACACTGTAAGTAGTTTGCGAAGTGTTGCGACAAATTGTAAGCTTGGTTAAGTTGATCTCAACGCACTTAAAAAATAAAAACCTAGCTTTTGCGCTAAATTTAGTTGCCTTATTACATTGAGCTTTATATTCCTACGGCTATATTTGCCGCTTAAGCAGCTTTGAAGTAATTTGTAATTCGCTTGCTTAATTAGAAGGGTGAAAAC
This sequence comes from Thalia democratica, assembly GCF_965202585.1. Taxonomy (NCBI): domain Eukaryota; kingdom Metazoa; phylum Chordata; class Thaliacea; order Salpida; family Salpidae; genus Thalia; species Thalia democratica. Next base: position 17,721,164 of record NC_139173.1, on the reverse strand, counting down.
CATTAGCTTTCGAATGGTTAAGTTGCGCGACAAAACGTAGATCTTATCTCTGTGTCGTGCGGTAAGCTAATATGTCGCCAAATTATTTATTATATTATTGATGGCCGCTTTGCTATCACTTTAAGATTAAAAACTTAAAATAAAAACTTATAACAAAACCAGCTAATGTTTCACTAATACTAATGCTTAACATTTTTTACAAAGAGTTTTTTTTAATTTTAAAACAAAAATTTTTCAACAACAAATACAAAACAGTGAGTGAGTTTTAAAGTTGAAAAAATAGCAGTAAACACATAAAAGTATGATTCACAGACGCTTCGATTGCAATAAATACCGGCGAATTAACACGCGCAAGTGTTTACATTTTCTATCTGTCCCAGCCGCGTCTCTTATCTCTGTCGCTCGAATGACGGCGCTCAAACAAAAACTGCTTCCCCTCAAAACAAACACAAGCACTATCCCTTGGCAAACTGTGTGGACACCTGTACCGATGTTTGCTCTCCGTTCGTCGAGCGCCTCCTTATCAGTCGGCTCTCCCTATATCCTTCGTGCCGCAGTTTTATGAGAGTGCAAATAACATTTTTCCTTTCAATCGGTCGTCGCTCATCGTCCCGAACAATAATGTCAGTTGCTAAGCAGGAAGTTGGTGTATTGAAGATTATATTCTGTTTCTAAGTTTAAAAATGCACCTACAAAACACAACTTTGCATTCGGGAATGCCAAAAACAATTTTTTATGAGGTCAGCTTTAAAAACTGACTTTTTTTAATTTCAATACTTAATTAATTTTGAAAAAAAGTAATAAATTGTAAATTCCGAATTAGTTTGCTAAACTATCAATTTATCGCAAAAAAGCATTTGTATGCTTTTTTATTTTTTTGTATAAGTAGTGAAAATAAGTTTTTGTATTTATTTCCATAGTTTTTGTGAACACTAAATTATTAAGATTGCATTTATAAACATTCTTTTAAAGAAAACAGTTAACTCTTAAAAAAAGTGATAGAATATTAGATTGCTTTTATATTTACTCTGCTAACATACAATGTTTTGGTACTGGTATTAAATATCTCATTTTATCGAAAACTCTTTAATTAAATTTCATACATCCTAAAAAGTACAACTATCGTCTTTTATTTTAAGTTTATTTAAAGTATAAACTTAAAACGTTTCATAAACTATTAGCTATACAGATAATTAAAATGGCTGGAAATGTTTCTTCACTATGATACTCTGTTACATAAATTTTGATTTTAACTTTAGACATAAAATGCTAAAAAAATTGGTGAACCTTAATATGAGAAAATATGTTTTACTAAAAAGTTAAATATTTAATGAGCTGATTATGATTAAAATGTACCGAAGTAAGTTTGGTTAATAAAAGCCTATTTTAAAAATCAGTATTTTAACATTAGTAAGGTTTATGTAAAGTCTAAAATAATGCATTGCATCAAGCTTTTTTTTTTTGCGTTGTCATGTTCACAATTTAAACTAATAAACATAGGTGTCTTTTTAGTTCTTACTAAAGTTTTCCAAACGATTATAAGTGTAATTTTGCAAAAGTAGATTAAAAATTATTGAAAAACAAATATATACTTTAAGAGGTTAGTAACCTTAAAAAATCATAGATACTTTAGTGAATCAGCTTTTACTCTCGACAAACAAAATAATAGATATTTCCTTTTGTTTGTACCCTTACTATTAATCAAGCAATGTTTGGCCTATCCCTTTTACAGTAAACAAGCCAATCGTGATTTAGGCTGGGCCAGTTGTTTTTAACGATGATTTCGGTTCTGTGTCACGTTTCTTCAACAAACATTAATAATTCTGTCAAAACTGTTTCCAATTTTCAACAAGAATATGATTGCTCGGTACATATTTTCACTTTGTACAATAATTTTGAAACATTTGAAGTCTGTATAGGTTACCTACTACCAAGCTTCATTGCGAGCAAAGCAATTTCAATACACTCTACAACTACTCGATTGATGTGACAAAATATCTTTAAATGTTTATCTTTATGTTTATCACCATATCTAAAAAACTACAACTGTTTAAATAAAAACTCTTAATATATGTAAGTGTTCAACGCATTAAGATTTTTACTAGTTTGTTGAAAAATGTTGTATAATACGGTACAATTAATTTCTATAGTTTTACTTTGCTACAAGTTATAAATGAATATATTTCTACCGAGATAAATTTATCAAAAATCTCTTTAAGCGAAGTAAAACTTAAACCTATAAAAATAAAGACACATAAATAAACTTACCTTAATTTTTTTCACACATTTATCAAGTTGTAAAACAGTTTTGTTCATTTAAAAATCGTTTAAGACAAGTATTTTAAACATCCAACTAGTATTTTATTGCAATAAAACATCCCTTAATATTACATTTTTAATTTCTGTACTTGGTAAAGGCTAAAACTTGTGTAAAAGTGAAAAGTTTTTACGTACTCTATTTTAAAACCTGTTATTTATTATAAACTTTGTTTTTAATATATCTATAGATTTTTAATTAGAACTTTGTTAAATATTAGTAGCCATTAAAATTCGCTTTACTTATCTTATCAGCAATCGTTGATGATAATTAATCTAACTTATTACATACCAATTAGTAACAACTTCGATAATTCAACTTTTAGAATGTGTTAGGTACAAATTTAGGGTGATTAGCACTTTGTTTATTTTTTTTGAAAAAAGTAATAACTGAACAAATTTTTAAAAGATAAAAAATAAAGAAATTCTGTGTATAGAAAAGTATAACTTAACTCAAAAGTCTTTTTTTGGTAAACGTAATTGCGAACCTATTTATGTTACAAAATTTATATAAATATCGCGTGTTAAAATGAATACATAAGTAAGATAAGTTTTGTAAGCATAGAGTAAATAAGTAAACAATTTGTTACTTTAGATTATTAAATACTAAAGATTTTTGAAAAAATAGTAACTTATAATAAGTTCCAATAATTAAAAAGATTAAGTGTAATACTAGTTAGTTTACATTAGACATCACAAAAAAAAAATGTTTTAAAAATCGTTACTTTTTATACCTAATGAATGTGTTGGTAAATTATCGTGAACATGTTCTACAGTTATAAAGATATTTTTCATAAGCTGTTTTCACAACAGTGTTATACTAGTTTTACTAAAATTGCAAGCACAACATTTCAAATTGAGTTTTTACAAATGATGTTACTTTTTAAAAGCTATTATGATATTTCGTTTGATTTAACTTTAGAATAATGAGATAAGACATATCAAAGTAAAACTTTTATTAATAAAAATTCAATCGATATGTACATGTTCTATGAATACTTTTGGTATATTAGTTTCTTTAACTTACAACATTTTCTGTACTTTAAAACTAGATAACTGACAAAAAAGTATATAGCCGTTTTAATTTGTTTTTGTATGAACATAAAATACAAATTATGTAGTGTGTATTAAAAAGTAGAAATAAATCAAATTAATCTTAGTTTTATACTAAATATTGACAAAAGTGTTTTTTGGTAAATTATAAAACTATAAGATAAATTTTAAGTAAAACTTGCACAAGCATTAAAAATGTTTTTTCAAAGTTTACTAAGAACATTTCATACAAACATCTTCAAAGTTAGTCTAGCTCTTTAAAAATTATTGAAAGATTAATTTGTTTAGTAATCTAGTAATTTATTTATAACTTTTTTTTATTCTAGAAAGTGTTCTATAAAACAAAAAATAAAAAGTAACACTTCCTTATTTAAAACCTGTAGTATTGTTTTCATTAATTTGTTTTGTTTTAAATTTGTTCTTTAAATACTAATTATTTTTTAACATAAAGTTTTTACAATTATTTTAAAACCAAACTGTAAAGCTCAAACTTTGTGTAAGCATTGAAAAATTAGAAACTGTCTAGGTAAATTTATGGCTTGGTGTTTTGTAATTGGGAAACAAATCAATTCTTTTAACATTGCATTAAATCCGTAATATATTTTCGTTTGATTGGGCGCAACAGCTAGTATTGAATTTATGTGCACTGATTTTTTAACTGTAAATAAATCGACTAGGTGTAAATTTTTTGTCAAAACCAAATTTTCATCGAAGGAAGCTGGTTCTACGTCGTTAAATTTAATCTGAACGCTGACAACTGTAAGATCCTTCTAAAAATTAAAAAAAAAAACAATGTTTTCTATTACGTAAATAGAGCTAATTCTAGAGTCAAATTGACATACACTTCGCAGATTCAGACGGTTTGGATATTTTTTTTTTCAGTTTTCAGTTTAAGATAAATATTTTCTAGGAATTAAACTTTCAAGAATTAAAAAAAAAATTATATAAAATTATCTAAAATATGTTTGTTTTGCTAAAAGATTATCTACATTTTTAAGGTAACTTATAACTAGTTCATACAAAAGTAAATAGCTGTGACTAATAACTGTTTTAGTTAATCTAAATTAGTTTTTTTAGTTGTTTTTTTAAATTAGCTGTTAAAGTTACTAACTTTTTGTAACTGAAAAAGTATTTCTTATGAAATTACGTACTTAAATATTCAAACTAACTTCAAATATTGGATCAAACTATTTTTAATAGTTTATTTTATGTATTGATTACTTTATAAAATCAAAAGTGTATTAATCTTAATAACTTACTTATTAGCTTAAAAGTATTCAAATTTAATTACTTATTTCTAAACTTACTAAAATTGAAAAGTTTAGTTTTCTAACTATTAAATACTTGTTAAAATTAGACTAGTATTTATTTCATAAAATTTTTTGTTTTGAATTTTATAACTCATACCAAGATGTATGTTTAAACCGCCATTAATTTTTACTTTAGTTTTTTTAATAACAATATAATGTTTTTTTTAGTTTTTTTACGATAAGTAAAAATCAAAAACTTTAATTTTTATACAAAAAAAACTAGCATGTTGAATATTTTTACCTAAAGTATAGTTACTTTGCTCTGTTTGGAATACTACCATCTAAAGTTTAACAGACTAAAATTAAAACATACTAATTTCAGTCCATTAAACTTTAGATGCTGTGGTCAACAATATTGTTTAAAAATATATGGTTATTGTGTAATAAACTTTTCCAAAAATAATTCTACGTATAAATGACTACTTGTTAAACTATAAAAAGTTTTGTTTTGTATACTTTTGTATAAGTAAGTTGTTTTTAGGATATTTTACATTAAAACATAAACTATTTTACAAAAAAAAAACGTCTTACAGGAAGTGTAGCTTATTTTAAAATTTACTTAACTTGTAATGTAGTTTGAAACATATTTAAAAAAAATTTAATAGCTTTAGTTTTTATCAAAAACTTCTTCCACATTTTTAATTTTATGCATCTAAAATTGGCATTGCTATGATTTAATTTGCATCCTCTATGTGCCATCACTGCTTAAGTATCACAAGCTTTTAATTTAGTTTTATTTTCATCAATTAGCTTTTTCGCTCTTTCAGATATTCTCATAATGTAAGTAAATTTATTTGTGTCAAGCTTTATACAAAAAATCAGATTAAAATTAAAATTTGTTAAGTATTTTTTTTGCTCACATCTTTAAAGTTTAAGTTACTAATAATAAATTTAATTTGATTTTACACAAAACAACAAATGAAAAATATTCAAATTTTCATCTAACAAAATCGTACTTTTGAATTTCATTTTCATTATAGTAAGCTGTAGTTACATTGAGAAAAAAAAAACACTTATCATACCATATTTAATTAAAGTAATGGTTTTGAAAAGTTTTAAGTTCTGAAATGAAATTTATACGTTTATAAATAACTTGCATAAAATGAGCAAAAAAAATTTTTTTTTCAATCTAAATTTTGAACAAAGCTAGTTTATACAAAAAAAAAAAAATTATTGTTCAATTACTTGTCCTGGACAAGACATTAAAATGTATCCGTGTTGTGTGACTTAATAACCGAAAAATTTATTAAAATCTTATTTTTCTCCAAATTCACAATATTCTAATATCTTATAAACTCTATTGAAAAAAACTTTGAGATTTGTGTCGATTAACTAAATTTTCCAACTTTATGGACTAACATTTTACTCTTACCTTAGTTTAACCTTTTAAAAAAATTTAAAAAAATTACATCGAAACGATTATAATACAAAATTTCTACCTTTTTTTAAGTTATCAACAAAGTCGGCGAAAGTCTGCAGAACAAGTCCGGACTTTCGTTTGCCGTGAGACAAGCTCAAATTTAACAAAAGGGTTGATCATGCCAATTCGATCATCAGACCACAAGTTTCGGTAGACTGAGACCGAACCCTTTTGTTAAATTTGAGCTTGTCTCACGGCAAACGAAAGTCCGGACTTGTTCTGCAGACTTTCGCCGACTTTGTTGATTGTACTAAAACGAGCGTACCAGATGTCTTGCCTAGTGGACAATGTTTTAAACGTTGCACGGCAAAGACAATGCTGACGTCACTAATCATTGCCAGCAAATGGTTGCTTCATGCGAAAGCATGATAAACCGTTTGTAGATTGACGACTACAAGTTTTTCGGTTGTGACTGACTGATGAGTCCTAATAAGGACGAAACCGGTCTCAGTCTACCGAAACTTGTGGTCTGATGATCGAATTGGCATGATCAACCCTTTTTTTAAGTTAGTTTCCTAAATCATTACTTCTTATATACGAAAAAAAGCTATACTTTACTGTGCACATGTTTACATTTTGAGAGTCAAGTTTCAAAAAAGTACTTAGGTTAGAAGAATTTCTGTAAGTATAGTTTAAATTAACCTTGAAAAACTTATTAAATACTTTTTTTATAACTAAAAAGTACTTTATTTTAAAACATATATGATTTACATAATTAAACTTAGCTGTAAAAATAGTTCAATTTGTTTTTTTTAATACTGTATATAATTTAGTTTTAGAAATGTTTTAAGTTAGACGTTTACGAAATATAAAAATAAGCAATTTTTTTAAATGTAAAACACTGTGGCTCCCGTTAAGTATTAAATAGTGTTATCTAGGTTAAGTTTTATCATTGATTTTTGATTTTATAACAAAGTTACATCTTTTTTTTCAATGCGTAAATATACATTGTATGATCAACGTCATGAATCTACAACATTTTTTTTGAGTTCTATTTCAAAATTTTAAAGCTTTTATTAGAAAATACAAAACTTTTTTCAAAGTTTATAAACTAGTCTTTTTTTTTTTAGATGTTTTTTGTCTAAATTTAAGCATGTTTAAAAAAACTACACAGCTTCTTAAAAATAAAAACAAAAGATTATAAATTTCATTGTTGTAAGCAAATTATAAAAATGGTCGAATTAGAATAATCATTTTTAATAAGTTTTAAAACTGTATAGTTTGACCAAAGTAATATAACGGTATTTATACACTACCTTTTCTTGATCTATCTTAAAAAGTTTTTTTTATAACTGCGTAGAGACCAGAGGCATTTTTGTGCATCTAACTATAGTCCATTACATATATTGTTATGGTTACATATAACTATAAGACTCCAAACGGTTAAATTAATTTTGTTAAAACAGCTCGCGTGTATATTTAGTTCTTTCAAACAGAAAACCTTATCTATTTATCTAAACAGAAGACCAACAGTCATTCGTATATACACTAACATTTTTATACGACTAGAAAGTATCATAGAAAGCATATCTTTTAAAGATCAACTTGCTTAATTTTTACGTTTGGTAAGTTTTATTAGTTGGTTATTGCTTTTTTAAAACAATTTTAGGGAGTAAACTTATATTCATGATCTTTAAAAAAGTTAAAAATTTTATGAAACAATTCACACAATTTATTTTGATAATAGTTTATTAAAATATCTCTTGAGGTTTTGATATAAACTCGTAAAGAGATTATAATCCTGCAATTTAACAATATTTCTTATAAAATATATATATATATATTCATAAGCACATTCAATTAATATGATGTATAGTACGATTCGAACAACTTTCAAAAAGTAAAAATTAATACAACTTAATTTTTCAAATCTGTTATCACAAGTTCTAAAAATTTTGTTTATTCTAGTCAAGAAACTGCTGACAGCGCGAAGCGGTGGAATAACAAAAAATTTTCGTACGAGCAATCGGTTTTGCAAGTTGAGATAATATTAAATTACAATTCTGCTAGAAATTAGTTTATGCCTGTCAAAAGGCTTTTTTATTGCTTGGTATATCAAACTGTTGCTGCAAGTTCAAGTGAACAAAACCAGTCATAAGAAGCGTATAAAAGAAGGTCAAATTAATTCCCGTGAAGATATACCACATGTTACTCCTGGTAAATAAACATGTAGATTGTCAGATCTATAGGAGGTGAAATTTTGTCTTTTGACGACTGATTGGTATATTCTAGTATGTATACTTTTTTAGGAACCCTTTTTTTTGACATAGCAAGTTGTACACTTTCAAATATTTTACTTCTTTTTTAAAGGACTACATCAGAATTTATACTTAATTTGTAAGAATAAATTATGATTAACACGTTTTAATTGAATTTCTTTATCTAAAAATAATGTATAAATTGTAAAAAAAACAGTCTAGTCAGCGTCAACTTTGAAATACTTTTTTATTATTAACAGAGTTTTTGAAACACAGCTATAAAAGCTCAAAGATCATTAGAATTTAGATCGTAAATAAGAAGTATATATATGAAAAGTTTTCGAAATATAAGCAATTTTATTCAAAGCTCTTGAAATTCTCTACTGCTCTACCTTTACTGATATCATTCAAAATTTAAAGGTTTAAAAATTGTTTAATACATATTTCAAAATTACGTTTAAATGATTTTTTAGATATTTAACCTTAAGATAACTGCTAGGAGTTACCTACACTAAACAAGTTTTCTTAAAAAATTAGTAATCTTTTAGCAAAGTCTGTTTAAGTTGTAATTTAATAAACTCATTAGACTTATAAGATTATCTGAAACCTTTTATATTTATTTACAAAACACAAATAGTTGCAAAAAACAACTTTTGTATTATTACTCTTTGTTTTTTTTTATCAACTAGTTTTAAATAGAACGATAAATATCAATTAAGAATTTTTTCATTCACCATCAAAGAGGTAGCAAAAATACTTAATAGCTTTTCCATTTACACATGTTTCAAAAAAAAACTTTTAATATTATATACTCTTGTGTTTGTACTGTTACTGCAAAAACTACTGTTAAATTTTAAACCTAACATATAAACCTAAGTTAACGTGATGATAACATACAAACGACCGCAGACTATTGCAACTTTACTAACTAACTATAAGAAATTAGCTCATGAAGTTAATAATGAAAAAGGAATTTCATTCCCTTGTGGTAAATGTTTGCTTTGCAAAGATACAATGGTAAAGAAAACAAGCTTAGTAAAATTAAAAAACAGAAAAACGATAAAATTGAAAAAAAACTTAAATTGCAAAAATTTTGGGATATATGCGGCGAAATGTAGTGAATGCGAAGAGTTCTATGTCGGCCAGACAATCACGTCCTTTTCGCAAAGATGGTGCGTTCACAGACACATCTGGAAGAGTACAACCACAGATGATGTTAGTGATAGAGCAGCACTTAAAATACATTACGCAAAAAAACAAAAAACATCAAAAAAAGATTTAAAAGAAGCTTTTTCAATTATCTTTGTAGACACCACTAAAAATTATTCAGACTTAGATTTTTTAGAAAGTAAATGGATCAATAAACTCGAAGCAACAATAAATATAAACAAAACTATATTACCACTTTACAGATAATTGACTAGGTTGCTATTATTTAACATGTTTTAATGTTTATAAAGTTCTTTGACTATACATTTCTAAATAACTTAACAAGTTAAGGTTATACGCACTACTACTTTTATCGACTTATTTGTTATGATTATTTACTCTATTTATTTTTGATTTTTTAACTTCAACCAACAATAAGCTCGATTACTATTTTTATTACTATTTTTATTTTGATTTTACATTTTAAAGTATTATAAAACATTAAATCAAACACATCAAAGTTTAACAATTTAATTTCATTTAGTCCTTTGTCTTTGATTTGATTTTATTTCATAATTTTTTATTTTTTATTTTATTTCATTTAGTTTTTGCGAGTTTAAACTAGAGATACTAATAAGATTTAGTATTTGAAAAACTTTTAAAAGACAGACTTTTAAAACAAAGTTTACCTTAAAACTTGATTTATAGTTACGTAATAATATCCTTTTTTAAACTTTTATATGCAAGAAAATTTTGAATTAATCAGTTCTAATTGCCTACTGAAGAAGAATTTGAAAGTACTTTAGGCAATATAACGAAGACTAATAAATTTGTAGATTTTTTTGTTAAATAAAAAAAACTTTTTTATTTAAAATGTTAATATTAGGAAAACAGATCAGTTATTAAAAATAAAAAAAAATTTTAGCGAATCGTTACTAAAAGAGTAATTTATTTATGCACTCTGGATGTATAAAATCATACTTGACTGAAAAGGCTTCTTTTTTTTTTGCTTCTAGCCACTTAACTTTATACAAAATTGTTTTTAGTTTAGGCAATCAGAAAAAACATACAAAACATAGAACTAGTTGTAACAATTATGTCCTATTTTTATGATAAAGCAAAAAATACACTAGATACATAAAAGTTAGTTTAAAATCATACTATTGCTAGAATGAACTATTTTAAAAACATTTTTTTAGTTCAAGTTTTCTTAAATAATAAAATTTGTTGGAAAATTGGTTATACTAAATAACAGTTTTGAAAATAAAGATAATCATTCTTAAGAAAGTGTAAAAAAAGGTCCTAACAAACTAAAAATGATTATAAAAGAATAAAAAGAATCAGAGTTGTAGTCGGAAAATTATAAATCCTTTGTAACACTGAATTTTATTTATATGTAAAGTTTAATATTTTCTAGGTTATTAATGCTTTTAATCAAAAAGAGCGTCTTAATTTTTAACTAAGTATGTTTTTACTATCACTGAACTTTGAACGATGCTAATTACAAAGTTACCACGTTAAAGTAATAAAATTGTATATCATGTTTGATATTTTTTTAAATTGATTAATTAAAGTAAATTTAAGATAAAAAGTTTGTTAAAAAGAATATGTAGCTTTCTTTTTTTTAATTTGTATACTTTGTACAATAAAAGTAAATTTAAAAGTATATACACCGTTATGTTTTAAAACTCCATGTATATTGTATTGGCATTACTTTTTTATTTTTTTGCCCTAAACGACTCCAGCAGCGAAATAACAGCACCCCGGTCAAATGATAGCGCCATGTCGAAACAAGTTTTACCATGAGCCGTCTTCAGATCTATATCAGCTCCACGTTCAAGCAGAAGCTGTGTAGTGAGCAGATGGCCGTTCAAACAAGCCATCATCAAACTCGATTTCCCCCCAAAGTCCTGCAAGTTCACGTCTGCGCCTGCGTCCAGCAAAACTTCGCAGGTATCGTGATCTCCAGAAGTCGCTGCGACCCTTAAAAGTGGAGTCCAGCCCGAAACGGTGTCCTTGGCTTCTAAGGGAGCCCCTTCTGCGATCATCCATTCGATCAACCTCTTGTTGCAACTGTCAACTGCGTAATGGAGCGAAGTGCACCCGTTTTTATCGGTCGTGCTCCATTGTAAACCAGCATCTCGGAGTTTTCTGGCGATCTCCTTGCTTCCAATGAAACAGGCCAACATTAAGCTGTTTTTTCCACTGCTGTCTTGCATTTCTACATCAGCTCCATAATCTAGTAAGATGCTTATCATACTAAGGAAACCTTTTCGCGTGGCTACCATCAATGGGGTTTGACCAAACTTGTCTAATGCATCTATGCTTACATCACCCGATTCAATAATTTTCACTAAGACATCTTCTTCTTTTTTTAACACTGCCTTGTGTAATTTGCTGGCATCATAAGGCTCGTTTGCTGTTGATGCTGTAACTGCGTCGCTTGTTGCCAAGTGTTGATCGTTGTAGCTAACTACCAGTCTGTATTTGTAGGTGCGTAATGGTGGAAGGTCTTCGACAATAAACGAATCAGCGTATCCTTGGTACAGCGTCTTATATTCGTGAGTACTAGTTTCTTCTTGTAGTTCATACATTAACCGTTGATCACCATGAACTTCATCTTCATCATTCAAGTTATCCCAACTTAATGTTATGCTGTGATGATCGACTTTACTAACGTTTGGTGGTGGAAGTTGAATATCCTTTATATAGCTCCAATCAATTAAACTTGGAGCTGGTTCTGCTGAAGTGTGGTGATGATGGTGATGATGACCTTTTCGATTATTTAAGTTATTGCCTAGATTTCTTTTCATATCATGTATTATTATTTGTTATCTTAATTTAAAGTTTAGAACAAAATTACTAGTAACTATCTTTACTAATCAGTTTAGACAGATTTACTATGCAAAAGTTTTCTATAAATGTTTGTGCTATGTTAAACAGCCTTAAAAATGCAAAGTAGTCTAATTATGACGCACTTTGAAATTTTTTTCAAAATGATCTTTAGAAAATATAACAAAACACATTTCATTTTTTTCAATTATAGTTATACTTTTTAAATAAGCTATGCACCGGAAAAAAACTGTTCAAAAAGATCTTAATTTTACAATAATTGATTTTTCTAATTTTATAAGCTTTTTGCTTTAGCTGAGACTTTATGAAGCTGAATGTTTTAATTTTAATTTATATTATTTATAATTGCACAAAATAGCAACTTACTTATATAATTGTGGCAACTTAACTTACAAAATAATTTCAAAAGGTAGTTGTCTGAGTCACGACTTTCTAATACACTAAAAAAAGTTTTTTTTTCTGTATACTTGTTTTTTAACTCACGGTTAATTTAGCATTTAAAAACTTTTTTTTGATAATTATAAAAATCTGTTTATAAAAACTTCTATCAAAGAACTCCTGTTCTAACTATTTATTGAGTAAATAATTTACAATGACGCTTAATTCTAGTTTTAGTTTTGGAGTACATTTAACACTCTATTTACCAAATCTATAGAGCTGTTATATTACTAACAAAAAAAACGACTTTAGTTCAATAAACTTAAATTACTGTAAAGCTTTTATAAAAGAGCTTGTTTAATTTGAATATATTCTATTTTTTGACTTAAAAATCTTATTGTTCAACATATAAAAATAAAAAAACTACTCTTGTAAATAAATACTTATCTTGTACTAAGTAACTTGTTGAACAACATTTTATAAATTTCATCTACTTGTTTTTTATTTAACTTTTTTAGCTTTTAGCTACGTTAAAAATGTGTTTTATCTTTACAATTGACTTCTGTAGAAAAATCTCAATAAACAAATTTTTATGAATTCACGTAGCTTGGAAGATTTTTTTACTTCGAAAACGTTTGCAGTATCCATAGTTTATTAATGCAAATTTGTGAAAAGGTAGGTGTAAAAACAAATATAAAAATGTCTTAAGAAATGAATATTTCGAACACTCAAAATCTATTTTTGTTATTAAAAATTACGTTTTATGAAGATTCTTTTAAATTAAAAGCATTTAACTATAGTAGTTAACACTAGGTAGAATAAGTAAAACATCAACTTCTCAGTTTAAGTTTTTTTTCACTATAAGTAAAGTTTTAAATAGTCTTTTTCAACAACATTCAAAGATTGTAAGGTAAAAATATTTTGTATGGCAACATTTCTAGGTATATTACATCAGTTTTTATCAAAATAAAATGCTTGAACCAATTGCAACTAATAAAACATTGTAAAGCTTGGAAGGTCAAAGTTTAAATAACACAAAAATATTGAAAAAATTGGAAAACTAATTAAAAACTCTGAGCCATTGTGACTTTTCTTAGTCTGAACTTAAATCTAGCTACAATAAAGTTATATTTATGAATACATAACTAATTCACATGTTATTTCTTACAAGTATAATCACACAGGAATAAACTTAAACATAATAGCCAAAAAAATACTAAAAACAAGCATGCAAAAAACAAAGATCAAAATATTTTACGAATCTAATTATACATTATCTAAATATTACATTTATTTAAATTTTTCTATCAATACAGCATTTGCATAAAATCACCCATACCAACAAAACTATAACATTCAAGTAACATGAGCAGAAATTTCTTTATCAAATTGTATTTAGTTTTAAATCTTATAAAAAAGTGTGTTTTTATGAGCTAAAACTGGCTTTAAATTTTTATCCTTACTTCAAATCTAGCTATTGGATTAAATGAACCTTTGTAAGGGTTAAACAATTTTTATTTTTATTTTAGTGTTTTACTGAACTTTTATTATATTGATCAACTCATTATAGTTTAAGCTTTCTGGGTAAAAAAAAACTCCCTTAACAATTTTTAATCATTACTAAGTAACTTTTTGTTTTGAATTTCTTTGTGTTCATGACCCAATTCCAAGTATATTCCCACACTTTCTTGCACAGGCAGACAATGGTTCACGCTTCTTCCTCTCCTTCGTTTTTCGTCAAGTGAGGGCGGTTTTTGGTTCTTTCTCACGGCTGGCCACTTTCTAGTGCAGTGGTCAGCACGCTACTTCGAAACCGTGAACCCTAAATCACAAAATTAAAATTCTGTGCACCCCAATTTGCACGCTTTAGCGCCGCTAGTGTTTAAGAATATGTAAACACCTTTAATCGTTTTTTTACTAATAATTCGGTAACACCCAGTTAATTTCTACACGCTAACTTTAAATTTACCAGTTTACCCTATCCATTTTTATAAACCTTTTAATATCGATGATCTAATATTTTACTTGTATCACCCAGGTCTAATGTACTAACTAGATTAATTTAATACATTTAAGAGTTTTAGTATTTAAAATTTAACAATAAGTTTGACACTAATACATGATAACCACTTTTTGAGTCAGAAAATAAGCGTGAGTGACTAAAGACTAGACTTAATACACAAGCTAGCCTTAAAGAGTGGTATATATAAGCAAAAAACTAATTTAAATTACAATGAAAGTTAGACTTTTATAGATCTTGATTTTTTTAAATATTAACAATTAATTACAAATTAAAAAAATTCAAATAAAGCAACAGTTGAAGATTTTTAAAATATATCAAAATAAATCCAAGATTTTCAATAAATTTATAACTAGTCTCAGTCAAGCTGAGTTTTTGTATATTAAAACTAGCCTCAGTTGGTCTAGGTTTTTATGATTTAAAACCAGACTTAATCATTCTTAAAGAGCTAAGTGTGTGACAGCCCTGATGTTATTGATCCTTCCTATACTTTAATTTTATCAATAGTAAAACATAATTGAACTTTTTTGGCCTAACTAATTTTTTGTCAAGTATCAGTTGATGAAGCTGATTAATATAGTGATATTTAATGTAGCAAAACGCTTTTAATAGGAGTTAATAAAATTAAAAATTGATAGAATACTAACCGTTTTATTTTGTTTTAAGAACCTATGAGATTTGTTCACTTCGGTTTTTCTTTGGGCAGCTAAGGGTGGAAGAATTTTTACATAATGAAACAAAATAGAACTAAGAGAGTACAAAAATGGGCGTTTTATTAAAAACAAAATGGTCAATTAGATATCAAGGTTGAATATGTCTTAAATGTAGAAAGATTAAAAAAAAAAAACTAATTTAGTGTCTGCGCGAAAAAAAAGTTCATGTACCCTAAAATAAGTTTCATGTACCCCAAAAGTCTCGTGCACCCTTAAAGAAGTTTTATGTACACTAGTGTGCACCAGTGTACACCGTGCTGACCACTGTTCTAGTGTATCGTTGGGTTTTCGTGATGGAACTTTTGTATTAATTTATACAATATTTTTTATGTAAATTTACAATTGTTTGTCTATATTTTTAAAAACTGGTCGTCTTGAAATCAGTTTACAACTTTACAAGAGCACCTCTCGCAATTAGGTCTGAATAATTTTTATCTACCTTTTGTTGACAAGTTAAATTACATCTTCGCGCCTTAATCATTCGCGGTTTATAGTTGTCAACTATAATCTCTAGAAAGTGGTTGTGTTTTCTTGGAGCAGTATAATCAGGAGTTTTTGTAAGCTCAGGGTAATTCAGCAATAGTGTTTCACACTTGGTCTCTAACGTAGTTATGTTATTACTATCCCTAACTTCCCCCGTATTAATTGACACAACTACCGACGTAGGCAAGTCAGCGGCCCTAAAAAGTTTAGTCGTTTGGTTAGACAATTGATGCGTCAATTCCAACGTGAAAGAACATATTATCAGTTTGTTTGACATTAAAATGTCCATACCTAAAATTCCATAACTCCTATACTCTTGAGTAACCCAAAAATTATGTTTAATGGTTTTTATAGTACCTAGCTTAAGGTCAACGCAAGCACTCCCTATGGGGTAGATTTCATTGTCGCCAATACCCTTTATAGTTCTACTGAACGGCTTAAAGTAGTGGTTTATGCCATTTGTTAGATTCTTAGGCAATATAGAAACTTCGCACCCAGAGTCAATTAAGAAAAGAACGTTTGTAACATTGTCCTTTGCAAATAATAGACTTTAAGGCAAATTTTTCGGATTAATAGACGATTTATTTGAAGTAGTAAACGACCAATTAGTTTTTACAGTTGGTTTTGTCGCGAAATCATTACGCAATTGAGAGTGAGAGTTTGTTTTAGGTGACGGCTTATTAGGCTGCTATGGTTTGGCAGAGGGACGAATTGGTACGGCTTCTACAGGCTTATTAAAGGAACTCTGTTCCCATCCTCATGTCCTCTCATTGTTAAGAAGATGGGAAATCGTGTTTTTTTTATCGTATTGTTGCCGTAAGGGGAACATAGGGCAAGTTGCAACTGCAGCACAATAGTCTGCCCTATCTCCAAACTTTGCATGTTTGTGACAAAGCGCGTTCTGTTCGTAATTCGTGCGCTTGTTATACCCTTCCCCGAAATACCCCTGACTACGATTGTGTTCATAGCTGCGGAAATGTTCCCTTTTTTTGTGGGATGTTCTCATGCCATTTTTGTTTGTAAGAGTATCTCTTATTGTGCTTGAAACGCTGAGGTTCGTATGAAAAGTTTTTAGCATTTTCAAAGACCCTCTGTTGTTCAATATCGCATATAAACTCCGTGCGCCTAATAAACTCGTTAAATTCGAGCCCAAAACATTCCTTAATTTTGTTTTTTAAATTATTAGGGGCATGTTTATGCATAAAGTATTTAATTCTGTCTTCCTCTTTAGATTTTGCCCATTACTTAGCTGACAAAAACAAGTCCTGGAATTGTACTGGCTCTGGCCATGATGGGCTTGCACCTAAGATACGAGGCAATTTACTACCTTTGCCTTGTAAAAAATTAACAAGACTGTTGTACGTTCTGTCTTCGTCATGTATTTAACAAAGTCTATTATATCAGAACGAGGCCATATTCTCTGGAGAATTTCAAACTTCTCCATTTCAGAGGTTATACCATAAGCCGTACATCGGTCTGCGAAAAAACGTAACTTCACAGCCGGATCACGTACGGCATCAATTTTTTGAAAAAGCTTACAATTTTCAAGAGTTTTATTCTTGAAACTTCTTTGTGTTGACGTTTCGCCTAAAGCGTGCGAGGCCTGATTGTTAAGGGTGAGGCCGCTGTCATTTATGGTGTTATTTGTATCTAATCTCCTATAAATTGCTTTAAATTCGTTTTTTAGTTTATTTTTTTTTCTCTAAAACCTTAGCTTGCTCTAATAAGTGAGCTAAATCCTCAACAGTCTTAAAGGTTTTGCCTTAGACAAAATTTATAGGTGCAAGCGATCAAATAGTAGGTAACTTTAAACTTTAGCTTAATTAATTTAGGTTTTTTCCGCTCCACAAACTTAACATACTGGGGTATGCAGATCTGTAAGTTTATCTTACTGCTGCAGAAGTACTTTTGTCTTCAGATTTGTTTCTTTTTTTAGCTGGAAATTCACCTTCAGGTTTGGAAGTTTTACTTATACTTGCTGAAAAAGAACTTGTTCCATTCGATTTACAACCACTATTCATTATTTGATGTGAACTCAAATTAAAATAACAAAAGCTAAGTTAAAATAAATTTAAGAATGAAAATAAGTAAAGTTATACTAACTTGCTACAACACAAACTATCTATAAGTAGTATGTTAAATTAAAAATTACTTTTGCATGTATGAAAATAATTTGTCAACTTAAATAAAAAGCTATATTTTTTTACAATTTTGTAACAGTAACAACTCTTTAAATTTATATGTTAATATTATTACACTAAAGTTATCATTTTATACTTTAGTTTTTACAGTGTTCAACCGATTATGGTTACTAAAAATTTTTGTAAAGCTTTACTTCAAACTGTTTTGCTATTATATATAAACATCTGATTAGTAGTTAACTAATTTTTTTGTTAGCACGGATGAGAATAAAGCAAAGTTTATAAGCAAAAGTAAAAAGTTTTTCGTCATAAAATTCCAATGATATGCAAATGCTCGTATTTTGATGTACAAATTTAACTAAACTTTATTATTGTTTTGTACTATTAAACTAAACTTAATAAATTATAAGTTTGTTGCTTTGTTATACTATCTTATTCTTTTTACAGAAACAAAATCAAAAAAAAAAAAGTATTTTTTAATTTTTCTTATTTTATTATCATCAACTCTAATAACTTATGGAACGAGACCATTTAAAAAATACTTTTAAAAAGTCAAAACTTTTGCGTTTAATATCAACAATTTAATTTAAGAGCAATGCATATTTTATTTTATTTTTAATACGATTATATTTAATTTATTCATGTAACATATAGCTAAATTTTTACCAGAATTTATATCAATTAATTTCAATTGTTAACAAATTTATGAATATTGCAGTTAATCATTTTAATTGTAGCAAAAATAAGCTTATGTAACTAAAATAAACTTTTGCTACTAAATCAAAATTAAGTTAAAATAAATGTCTTGATAGTTTTGATTTTTTTTAAGATAATATTACTTTCTGTAAGAACTTTTATGCCATACTATTTACTAGATAAAACTTTATTCAAAACTTTATAAGTTTAAGCATAGAAATCAAAACAAACATGATTTGTTAATTTAATCATTTTAATAAAATTAAGTTTTTCACTCTATATAACATCGGAAATAACTTTTGTAATTAACCAAGTATTCAATAAACTAATAATATTAAACGAACAAAGTTCTAATAAAGAACTATTTTATACCAGAGTTTTTATTTTTTAACTATTAATAGACCTTAATCAAAAAGTAAACTTTTAGAGTTTCCAACATAGAATATACACAAAATTTAAACAAGTAAAGTCTATATAAATTAAATTGTATTTTTGTAGATATTTAGTAAAGATTTATATACTTTTTGTTATCAAAATTTTTCAACGTAGTCTTATCAATATACTAAAAAGGTAGGTATACTTTAAATTGCAGAAAAGCTTAAATGTTGTTATATAGATTGGTAATATATTTGTTACCCGTTATACAATTATATACTTAAGTGTATTTAAAATTTATAATTATAATACAAGTTTCTATTCTAATATTATATATTCTATATTATAATTCTAACGATAAAATAAAGTAGACTGTGTTTAAATAATTTTTTTTATATAAATACAAACGGGAGTTTAGTTTACTAACATGGGTTCCATAAAAAAGTACATTCAAATATTTCAGTAAATAGTATGTAATGTCATTAGCTCGATAATAACTTTGGTTTCTATTAAAATGTTAAAAAAACAGCCAGAAAGAATAGTTTCTAAAAGAGCAATCATTAGAAGCGTCTTAAAAAGTTAATCTGTTAATAAACGATTAAAAGTTATAAAAGCAACATACTAAATATCGAAAAGTTGTTAAAATAATTCACTCAAATTAGTATAACAAATATACCAGTATCGAATTATTAAAAAAATACTCAAAAACCATTAAAAAACACTCTCTATAGAAATAAAGCAACAATATTAATAAAAAAAAAGAATAAAGGTATTTAAGAGAAGTAAAATAGAGAATTAAAATCTCTGTTTAAATTACTTTTGTAAATCTAGGTAAAACATTAACCTTATTTGTTTAAAACTTATAGCATGTTACTTTTATGATATTTATTTAGCGCATAGAAATCTGTATTGTAAAAGTATTTCAAAACAATATTTTATAGTTACTAGCCCAAAAAATATATTTCTTTAAAACTTTTATGTTGTACTTGAACTTAATAAAGTATTTAACTACTTAGGTTTAGGAGAATATATTTTGGTGAGATGCCAGAAGTAACGAATAATGAGTTTTGAATACTTGCTAAACGTTTGTTTGTCTTAACTTGAAATGCCATGCTCAAGTAATTAAATCAAATGTGTTAACGATGGAAACCCTGCAAGCAGGTTAAGTCTTAGGAGTAAACTTTTACTTGTAGTTTTATTCGTAACATACAGTAAATTTACTTTGCGGTTAAATTTATAAATCCTTTATGGTTTTCTTTTAACACTTGTTCTGCTAAATATAAGTAAAAATATGTTATAAGTTTTGTTAAGTGTGGTAAAATAAGTAAGCAGAAACATTTAAAAATTTCGTAACTAGTTGGGTAAATTTTTGTTTGAAATAGTTTTAGTTTTATAAAGTTTTGTTTATGACATTGATTTGTTGACAAACGGCTTACTTTCAGAGGTGCTAAAAATAGTTAGAATATTTAACTAGGTAAAAAAGTTTATACAACATAAAATACAGGAGAGGGTATTGGAGTTTTTAAACACAATTTTAAAGAGATACATATTTACACGTTTATGTTGTAATTTTACTGTAGTTAATAATTTTAATACATAACTGTTTATATATATCTTATTACTTAACTTTTCTTATATATTTAGTTGTTTAACACTAATCTTTGGTTTATTTTTTTATTGAAAATGACTGACGAAAAGTCGAAACGGCGTCTAATAAACTATAAATTTGCAATGTGTATCTCCTTAAAATGGTATATATACAACATAAACTTAAGTTTTTTACATATCTTTAAAAGTTTTTTAAAACATTATTACTCATTAAAAGCTTAAATATACCTACATACTACATGACTTTAAGTTTTTTTTTCAAAAGTTATACTTTTTAATGTTTCAAGTTTATTGAAATAAAAAAGTTCTCGAACATTTTGGTCCTAGGACCTGGTGTAATAAGATACCTCTCGGTTATAAAGTCATAAACCAGGATACAGTTTATCGTCTTGTCCAAGACTTTTATATACTAAATAAATATAAATGATAACAAAAAAGTGATACAGACATTTGTAGTTTTTTCTTATAATGTTGTTTAGTTTTTAAAATAAGTAATAACTATTTATAAGTGATAAACTAAATTACGTATTATAAAGATACTAAATTCAATCAAAACCTAAAAAAAAATTACGTTAAGTAGTTTTAGAGAATGACAATTGTACCTTTTATAACTTACTTGCAGCTATTATTTATTTCCTAAACCCTAATTTTACGTTGTTTTACCATTTGGCTAAACTTTATAAAACACAAAGGAAACATATAAAAGTGTTTATTTTTACGAATTGTTGAAGTCGTACAAAGAAATCTGATCTCTGTAACTTTTTGAAACATTTATTTTGACCACTATTTGGCGCAAACGTTTATGTTAGAAATAAACGTCAAGAGTACCTAAAAGTCAAACCTAAAACATTGTAAAAACCTTTTTTGTTGCAAAATTTGTTAAAAAAAATCTTTAAAAATAAAAAGTTGTTGCATAAATTGTCGAAAAGTGACTTAATAGCCGAAAGAACTTGTTTTATCAATTTTCATTTCACAAACCTGAGTCGATAAAAATCAAACACTTTACTTTAATTTATAACAATATACTACTCTGGATAAAAACTAACAGATATATATTCAAGTATTTTGATTTATTTTTTGATATTTTTCGAAAACATCTTTTCGTTTAATTTCAAAAGTGAACTTTTTTAAACGGCAAGTTAACATTGTAAACAAAAAAAGTAAAGTTTTTTTAAGTTACACTAAGTATTTAAAGTATTAAATTATCTTCAATTTTTATTTTATCTACTCAAAGTAGTATTAACGACAACTATAATTTTTGGCTATTATTTAAATTGTTCTTACCTTGTTTCATTTATATATTTTAGACAAAAATATTTTGTTATATCAACCTCTGGTGTACATGGTTTTTTATTGCTTAGTGTTAGAAATACGAAAGATAAAAATTTTCAGTACTTATAGGTAATTGAACGCTAGTTATGTTAATTTTGAAAATTAAATTGTCATTGCATCAAAAAAATAACTCAAATTATTTCTAAAAATTTTGACCAGATTCATCTTCTGAAAAGGCTTTTACTGATTTACTATTATATCTTAATAGTTATAGTTACAGGGTTCTTACACACTTAGACGGGTTTGTTTTTTGTATCATACAAATATAAGTCAAAACTAAGCAATTTACTTTCTACAGGTGAACCCTCATTGGATGTAAAAAGTGCATTGTTACTTATCCAACTTCTATACTTATCAAACTCAACAAACAAGAAGAAGAATAATTGCTCATTTTTTAAGAAACAAACCAATAACACATTTGTACTATTTATGAAGTGGCGAAGCTATTTAACCTGCTAACTCTAGAACAAAACACTCTTTGCTATATGAGCAAAACTTTTAATGTTGTTGTAAAAATTAGAAACTTTTAATAGCTTAATTTTTGTTCTGCTGCAAACGTTTTTCTAAATCATGATTGCGTATATCGTCAGAACTTGAGTTTTTTTATGCGCTTGAAAATTGGATAAACCACAGTAAACTCATAAAAAGCCAAAAAGAAATAGATCTTATTAAGTTGATTCATCAACAATTGCTTTCAAATAAAGTCTTAATCGGCCTTTTGTCTGACAAATTCGCTTTGTCCAGCATACCAAACTGCAGAGCGCACACCAAAATAGTTTTAAGCAAAAAATCGGAACCATCTCAGACCCGTCAGACGCTCACCAACACCGGTATAACGACACTGAAGACTTTGACATCACAGACGTTAAAGATGACTAAGATGGAAAAAACAGAGTGACCAGGTTCGCAGGCGACCTAAAAAATCCCAATGTGTTCGACGGACCTCTGACAGAGCGGTGAAGTTCTCCGTTTTTAACTAAGATAGACCAAGTGTTGTTTGTTTTCGATGGCTACTTGTAAGACGGTTAAATTCTGTTCGTTAAGAAGTACTTCCACTTGAAAAAGATAAGAAAAAGTTTCCATGATGCCAAATTACAGAGAAATTTGTTACACTTGCACCCACATGAGTAAAATTTACCTTTTTTGGCAAAAACTCGACCACTTAAACTTGTTTTCAGTTTTCAGAAAGCAACATGTGGACGGAGAAGACGGCAAAGTTCAGCCACTACAGTGCGTGCGAGGTTTTCAGGGTTGATATTGTGATTGCGCTGGTCATCCTCACAACGTTAAGCTGTATGATTGTTTCACCGACCAACGGGCATTTCTACCCCGAATAGTTTTGTACAGAAGAAGCCACGCTCTCGCGAATGTGAAGAACAAGCTAAGTCTTTGCGACGGCCCCTTCGCGCTGATAAATATTTTCCTACCGAAATGAACGCGGACACCCGCCAATTTCGCAGAACCGTGGCTGTCGAAGGTAAAATTTTTGTATTTAACTTTTTTCTTCGAAAGAATGCCTGCTTTGACGTTGACGAAAAGGAATGGTCTTTCGTTGAAAGTTTATATTTAGATCAAGGCATCTACTGTGTGAAAACCAAGTTTTACGCGTAAATTGTTATTCAAAATTCAAATAATTCAAAATAAAAGTGCTTGTTTTTCTTGTTGTTAAATGCACAACATGTCTATTAGAATTTTTTACAAACTAACTTGTCATATTGTTTATTTTTTATTGAACAACAAAAAAAACGCTCAAAGTACTTTGTCCTAGAACCTGGTGCACGAAAAAACCTTTCAGTTATCGATTTGCACACCAGTTGGATACCTTTTAATGTCTTGTCCAGGACTCGTCATATACATCTATATGTAAAAAAAAATTCTGTTTTAAATAATATTAGTAGTATTAAAGATACTACTTAAACGCGTAAGTAAACAATTTAACGCTAGCTATGCATGATACTTAAACTCACAAGGACAAACGAAAATTAAAAAATATAAACAGTTTCAAAATAATATAAAACAAACAAAGTTAAAGTCATAAACAAACTTTATTATTGTGTTACATATGCCCTCTTTTGTAATGTTTTAC
Organism: Thalia democratica; assembly: GCF_965202585.1. Taxonomy (NCBI): domain Eukaryota; kingdom Metazoa; phylum Chordata; class Thaliacea; order Salpida; family Salpidae; genus Thalia; species Thalia democratica. The sequence continues at coordinate 17,697,033 of NC_139173.1, read as the reverse complement.
GTTTATCCGTTAGTGTAGTGTACCTTTATTTTATTTATAATTAAGTTTAAATTTTGAGTTATGTTTTATAATTAGTTTATCAAATGAGCTTTTTGTATTTTTTTTTTATTTTTCTAGTCTTTTTGTGAGTTTTTTAATCTAAGTGGCCTAGATTTTGATGCATAGGTCTAGCGTTGGACAATACACAAACAGTAATAAGAATTTTTTTTATGTCAATTCAAATTAAGGTCCTTAAGAAGACATTAAACTGTATCCGTGTTGTATGACTCCATAACCGAATAGTTATTTTAAACCAGGTCCATAGACTAAACTTTTTGAGCGCTTTTTTGTCGTTAACTTTTATCGTCTTTTTAACTATTTACGTAATTTTATACTCTATTTAAATTAAATTAAATAAATGAATTAAAAATATAATGTACAAAGTTAATTATTATTTGGTTTTAATAAAAATTTACAAAAAAAATATTTATAATTTTTTTAAATAACTAACATTTTGCTTATAAAAATTAGCAAAGAAGTAATTATGTTTTTCACATTAAGCAGTGTTAAAAAAATTTTAAAAAATAAAATAGCAGTCTTGCTAAAAAAAGTAATTTTTGCTAGATGAACGATACTAATTTAATAAAATAGGTCTTTTTGACTATAAATTCGAGACAAATAAACTCTAAAAATGTACTCGATAACTAAATCACAAATTTATTAAATTTATATATCTTAAGAGACGCTTATTTTTAGCGCTTAGAAACTGTATGGTCTATTAAGTACTAAAACTTATAACTGCGACTTATTTTTTAGTACTTCAAATGTAGCTTTTCTTAACAGTATTTACCGATAAACAGTTTATTTTTTAAGTTGAGTTTAGTATTAAATTTTAATTAAAATATTAACAAACTAAACAGATTTCTATAAAATTGTTATATATTTATAGAGCAATTCGAACTAAATTTAACTCACTTTCTACTAATGGTAGCTTAACATTTAGTTTACTTATCTTTAAATATATGTGCTAGTTAAATTGTAAAACCTATGTTTTTAATTAATCTATCTGAAACAAAATGCTTATTGTAAAACAATGTAAAATAATAAGGCGATAATGATGAAATTAAATCTTTAAAGAATTTACAGAGTAGACCCAGCTGATAAAACTTCAACAGCACCAAGTTTTTTTAAAGGCTCAAAAGTTCTGTTGCTCGATGGATCGCAAAAAAGTTCACTTGGACCAAGGGTTTACCATTATAGCAGTATTGAGTATTGTGTATATTTACTGTGTTTCGCGCAAGAAGTAGGTGTGTTAAATTAAATTCACGTACTACTTTGTAGATCAAGTTAAAAATATTGGTAAACAGACCCCTTCAAGCAATCTTAAGAATAAATATATTACTATGACGATCTTAGAAAAGAAAGCGTTTCTTCTCAGCAATATCTTAAAATTTAACCAAGTTTAGTGGAGTATTAATATTTTTTAAAGAAACCAGACAAATTTCAACACTGTCTAAACAACAAATACGACAGTAAGAACACAAAAATGCTGTAGGGTACAATACATAGAGAATCTGGATATTGAAAAGAAGTTATTGCTCACCAGCGCTTAGTTGTTCCTGTCTAGAACTACTCGGAGGAACTTTGAGAAAAACCAACTTTAGATGAAATTGTGAATGGACTTCTGACTACTTATTTGAAGAAAAAACTCCTAAAATAAAGATGGAGTACGCCTTTGAAACTATCACAAAGGAGTTTAAGCTAAAGTTGAGAACAACACTTCGAAAACTTAAATTCTCAAGCAAAACTCGATGAAAACATGAGATGTATCATAAAACAACTATTGTTTTAGTTTTTGAGCATTACTAAATCAAAAGACGATTAAAATATAATATAAATCAGAAAAATTACAAGAGCAAAATGGTGACTTCAAGTTTGTTTTGCGTTCAATCGCAAACATAAAAAAGAAAACTTCAAAATATACATTATGCTAATATACTTGGTTAAGTTTTATAACGTTAGAGGTAACAGTATCGTTCTACAAAAAAAAATTGGAATTAGTTTAGTATATAACAAAAAAACAAGTGATATTAACTTTTGATATAACTTATACTTTTCATTTAGTTTTTTTTTTTTTAACTTTTGATTACTTGGTTTATTAGATAATTTTTTTACAAACTTGTTTAGGTTGAACACTCATGAAAAACAAAAACACTTTTAAACTAAAAGTAAATAGTAAGAGAAATAATTAAATATTAGAAAATTTTGTATATGGAACAACTAAGACACTCAAACTTCTCAATAAGTTTTTAGGGTGCTGCTTTAGAATAACGTAATATACTTGGTAAAAATACTTTAAAATAAGTTTTCAAAAACTTTAAATGTTAAGAAGGTTTAACTTTTCATGCACTTTAGCAAACTGTTCGAAAGTTGTTTTGTTTGGTGAGAAACTTTACTTTAACTCTTTTTTTCAAGTTGTGTATTTATTTTGTTGTTTATGTTATGACTAACTTATATTGTATATAGTTTATCACTTATTTATCTAATTATATAAAAACTATAATTTAAACAGCTGTTTCACACATTGAAATGTAAAATTTCATGTGATCGTCAGTAAGTTACAGTTTATTATAATAGTGAACAGAAATTTCGATTTTAAATTTTTTTATGATAATTGTGACGTAGTAATGGTACAGTTTATTGTACGATTAGCTGAATTTGAAATACGCTGTGAATGTTATTTTATGCTTTTTAGGAAAGTTTAAAAAGGTTATTTTGGAAAAATGTTTTAAGCTATTAGAAAAAAATTTTTAGACTGTTGGGAAAAATGTTATAAAATACTCGTGTTTGCCGCTTCGATTTTATTTTGTTTTAATATTTAGTTGGTTTTAATTTTGTTAAAAAAGTATTTTTGATAATGAATGCATATGTTTTGTATTTCGCTTTTCTTGTTTAGTGTTACGTTCTTATCTGATTTTTCGATTTCTATTTTTTCTAAGTTACAAAGTTTGAAGCCGAATTTAGTATTGAATTTTAATTTTGTCCTGTTTAATATTTCCCATTTAATTTTGTAGTCTGTATTGTTATCTTTTAAGTTCCATATGTAATTCGCTAGTTCTGTTGTGTGTCTTTTGTTAATATTGTTGAATGATGATTTGTTGTTTATCACTTATATTTATGATGATCGCAAATTTTAGTTAACTAAAACTCTTTATAAAGTAAACGATTGGTATAAGATCTTTAAAGTATCAGTTTAAAGCCAAATTACTGTTTTAAAACTATTTTATACGTGCTTACTTAATATTTTTCGTTTTAAATATCCTTCAAACCTGTATTTATATAAGTAACTTGTAACTGGTTTAGTACTTTTTAAGAAACACTGGTATCTAGTAATTTTTTAAACACTTAAGATAATGATAATATATTTTGATTGCTGAGAATTGAATTTGAAATTGACTAACTATGTCTATTAACAATTGGTTCATTTTTAATAATTTCAAACTTATTTGAAAATACGACTTTATGTTGAAAAACAATAATAAACGAATATATAAAAACTTAAGTTTAAATTTTACAAAGTTTTTATATAAAGTATGCATAGAAAGCATTTGGTTAATTTGTTTTCCATCGTTATATGCTTTGAAATTTATAACTAGAGCTATTAGCAACTTTGTCTTATTATTGCTTATTGAAAGACAAAAAAAAGTGCTCAGAATGTTTAATTCTAAAACCTTGTGCACGGAAAATATTTTGGTTATCAAGTCGCACACTACTTGGATACCTTTTAATGTCTTGTACAGGACATTTATTTGAGAATTTCAAAATTTAAATAAGTTAACTTAGTTTCGTTAACTGTTTACTTTTTGATAAGAAAAACATTTTTATACTGTTAAACAAATAACTTTGATACTAAAATGTTTTGAATAAAATAAATATCTTTTTATTAAGGTTTATATAAAACTTTTTAAATAGTTAATTTTTTTTCATAAACCGCTTTAAATAACGTAATATAACAATTAACTCTTATATTCTGTAAGATTTGAAACTACTTTATTTAATTTTGTAAATCTAAAAAGGACTAAGGAATAATCTAAAAAATTAACAAATTTTCAATTGATACTTTATGATCTTACAAATTAATTCTAACCTATATTCAGGTTTTTTACACTTTATGTAGTTTCTTGTTAGTACTTTTGTAAGACTTCAACATTGGTAACAGCGATGTAAAGTTATAAGCTTATAACGCTTTTTTGCATGTATAAAAAATGTTATAGTTGATAATATATTAATAATATTTTAATTTTTTTGATAATTAATTTTATTTTATTTAACATATCGGTAACTATTTGTTTCAGCTTAGTATAAATTATTAATTTAAAATTATTTAATAACTGATTATAAGCTTAAATTAAAAGGAACTTAGTTTTAATTTACCGTTTTTTTCAGTGGTGTTAGTCTGTTAAAATATTTCTTAGGTTTAAAAAAATTAAAACACAAAAAATATACATAAAATAACGATTATAAAAAACTGAAGTTATATTTCTTATTAAGTTTAAAAATCTATTCATTTCATTTAATTTAAACTTTTTCTATTCATTTAATTTTACTGTGCAGTTTTTTATCAATGCAGTATTTTTAGTATGCCCTCAAAACCTGAGTTTTTCTTCCTGTTTAGTGTAGTCATTTCAACTTTTTCGTTCGGGCTTGATTAGTACTTGCTTATGTGTTTTTAGTAACAAAATTTGCTTTATTTAAACCCTCTTAGCCTCGAAACACTTTAACTAATAAAGAAAATCTAAGCTTGTTTGAAGTATTTATCAAAATTTCGACAACGCCTTTTCTGAAATTTTTGCTTTTCAAGTTATATATTAAAAAATTCCAAAATGTTGCACAAGTCAGACAAACGTATCCAAAAAACTCTAACGAATAAAGCACACGAAGCCTTTTCCTATCAAACTCTCGCGGCTTCCTTGGGTTAAGGTTTGGTGTCGAAATGAGGATAACTATTAACACGATCATTGGTAAAGTCATAAAACAAAAAGCTGCGACCATTTGAATCAAAGTTTTTGCCAATTTTAGTTCTGTTTTCCTGTTCTTGTGTACATTAGAACAAAGATTCTTGGCCTTGCGTATGTGCTTTTTAGTGCAGTAGTATGTAAGAGTGCTTATTACGAGCACAGATAAAAAAGGTAACACCAAAAGCACAATGTAAATTTCTTCAGCCTTGAAGCCGGTCAAAAGGAAAAGAACTCCGAAAACGACACCATAATATAAACCTGGTTTTGCGTAAAGCGGTATGCTTGCGAAAGTCATGCAAAAAATCCAGACTGCTGCACAGACTTTTTTCGATGCTCTTTTTGTGTCTAATGAGCGATACCTCATTGGTAAAAGAACCGCAAAAAGACGATCCGCAGAAGCGGCGAGCAGCGTGTAGATTGACACTAGCAGAACTGTAAAGCATAAAAAACCAAAAAAGTTGACGTAATCAGTTTCGTAGACATCAGTGAACCTTGAAAACAAAAACGTTCTGCTTTCTCCCAGTTCAAACTCTTCTACTGCCAAAGTGCTTTTTGTGAATTTGAGCAAGTTCAGCAACAGTGATGGTACTATAAAAACCGCGTAGACAATGTCTGCGATCGCAAGTGATATTTTAAAACTTGATTGACTATTTTGTAAACATTTGTTTTTGCATGTTACAATTATAACGAGTACGTTCATTGTTAGAGAAGCCGTTCCTATCATTATGTGAATTGCTGCCAGCAGATAGATTGATGATTTACTGCTGAAAATTTAAAGAAAATCATATTTTAGTCAAATATATATATATATATATATACATATACATAAGAAAAAATTCTACAAATACTTAAGCCTAACAAAAACATTAAAAAAAGCTTTCAACATTTTTTATTCTCTGACTTTACCCTTAAATATATTTGAAACAAAATTAATATACCCTGTAATTTATCGACCTAAAATTTAACAAAAAATATATCAAAATTATGAGAAAGACAAAATAAATTTGTAAAACTAGTTTTATTTATAAAAGCTTTCTTCCCTAATTTTTTCTAATAAGTATAAAAATTATAAGTATAGTAATTTCGCTTTACAAAAAGAAAGTACTATAAATTGTTATCAAAAAACTTAAAAGCAACTAAACCTTTCAAAAGCACAGTCCCAATAAGATAAATCAAACTTTTTTATTTTGTTTCTTTGAAATCCGCACCAAACAACTGGGCACAATGGTAGGTCGGGACTAAACATTTCGACAAAACTTTCTGGTCCAAAACTGTAAAAATCTCTTGCTGAGATGCAAGGATCACTTATGAAATCTTTTTTAGTTGAATAAACATCAAAAGTACTATTCAAGTTAATGTTTACTGGAAATTTGGTTTTGCAGTTTTCGTAAAAACTTGATGAATTGCAAATTGATAAATACACCATGTCAGTGTATTTATTGTAATCGAATGTTTTTAGTTTGCATTCTGCTTCAAGTTGGCTACTGCAGTTCCATGACCTAAGAAGGTTTAGGTATCGCGACAACTGCATTTTGAAACTGTATGAGCATTCAAACGCCAAAGTCAGGTTTTTACAGCAAGTTGAATTTTGAGGAATCACCTGACCCACATCAGCATAAGGACACTTTACTTCGGTATTACATACAGAAGTTTTAAAAAGACCCTCGACATTTGGAAAAGCTGTGCTACCTCTACTTGACGCTGTCCGAGCTATTAAAGTAATAGCAATAACCAATTTTAATAAAATACATGTCTCCATTTTTTTCATTTTGTTTTATGTAAAAAGATAAACCTCTAAAGTCAATTTTTATTGTTAAAGACTTTTCAAGACTGTAATCTAGAAGTTTTTACTCTAGCAAGAAAAAGTGTATTTCTGCTTTTTTATCAGTACTAAAACATAAACTAAATTACTTTTCGCTTGTTAAACTAAAAGAAAAACTAATAAAATGTTTTATGTCTACAAAGTTATTTATTTTTATACAACTACTCATACAACAAACAGTGATACAAAACTTTAACTTAAACTCAAATTATAAATGAAATTTAAGTACTCGTCTGTAAAAAAAGGTTGATAACTTATACTCATTTCAGTTTATGATGTATACAAACTATGACTCACTGCACACTTTTAATTGAAACTTTTAGTTTTTATTTGAACTTGCTGAAAAGAGCGACTAAATACAACAAAACTGGAATTTGGAATTTTTCCTTTGCACAGCGTGTTTCAAATTTTACTATATTCGTGGTAAAAACTCTATAGAACTGTTTATACAACTTTCTCATTAAATACGAAACGAAGTTTGTTATCTACTTATGATGCAATCACAGCCAAAAAGAATATTAACTTAATAATAACCGAAACACTTTTTATGTAGGTCATCTTAATTGTCAAACTGGATAAAAATAACGTATACAAATTAAAAAGTATAACTATATACAATTAAGAGATTAATTAGCATATATGATAATATATGTCAAATAAACAAAAAAAGTTAATTAATGATCTAAAGATAGGGTACTAAAAATAAGTTACAACTAGCATAATAGTTATGTCATTTAGAATGATTTTCTATTAAAGTATTACTTTATACTATTTTTTTTTTTTTTAATTATAAATTCAGTCTCCATTCTTTTAATGTTTAATAGTATCGGTTTTTTTCTTCACGTGTATTTTTTCTTTTTATTCCTTTATTTTGTATATGTGTTTTTTTTCTATATGAACTAGCTAAGCTTTGTGTTGTTTTATTTTCGATAAGAATCTAAACCTGTGAATAATCTTATTATGTTTTCTTTTGATTTATCTAACTCTTGCCTCTATTTATATTATGTTTTTATTGTTATGCATAATTGAAGATATTTTTATACCCCTTGGGAACAGTCATTGTCCACTAAGAGTGCAGTATTTTTTTTTCTCCTACTATAATTTCGTTCTTGTTTTTTTTTTTTTCTTTTTATGATTTTTAAATGATTTGTGGTTGTCTTTGGAGATCTTAGTCAGTAAGATTATCACATATTTCCAAAGAAAAACACTTACTAAAACAAGCTAATAAAAAAATGTCTATCAGTCCTACAAACTGATTACCTAACTTAACTTTTTTGATATTCATAGAAAGGTAACTTGTAGTTAAGTATTTTGGTTAACAGTTTCATCTCCATCATATGTCGCTATTTTAATCAGGGTTTTCCAAGCTCTTTTTTTAGAATCAAACCCTTGGCAAAATTTTTTAAAATCTCCTCGCTTTGTTAAATATCGTCCTTTACTAATTAACTATCTAATTATTTTCTTGGACACTTACAACTTACCAGTTATTGCCCCCTAAAATCTTCCAAAAGAGTCGTATTGCTCATATTTGGTAACCCAGCTTTTTGTTATCTTTTTTAGTATCTATTACTTAAAATGACTGTATCTGCTGTACAAATTATGCTTCATTATATCTTAAATAAAGTTAAAGACTTTGTAAAATTGAAATAATATTTTTTCGTTGTTTTTATTCTTAATGAAAATACTTGTTCGAAAATAAGTTGTGTATTTATACTAGTTTATGTTATGACTAACCTATTTTGTATTTAGTTTATCACCTATATTCATTTTGATTGTAAATTTTGATTAACTAAAGCTAGTCGTAAAATAAACAATTATTATAACATACCTTAAATAATCAAAAACCAGAGTTTTAAACTGCTACGGTTATTTTACTTATTTTCTCTTTGGGCTTTGGCTTAACATGCGAGGTTACTCGGCAAGTCACTGTGTTTCATTTTATTCTTTTTTGTTTAAATGATTTTTTTCATAGTTTGAATTAGTGGTTTTTATTTCTTCTTGCAACTTGCTTATGAGTGTATTAGTGTTGGTACACATTATTTTCAAAACTGTAGGCTGAGCTTTAATTCAAGTTCAAAAAAATTCAGTTTTAACAGTTTTAAAATAACGTATTAATTAATAAAATAAGATGCTTAAAACTATGTTAATCAAAACTTTACATTTAAAATTGCTTTAACTTATTTTAGAGTACGACTATTCAAACTACCATAATTAGAAGAAAAACAATCAACTATCAAAAAAAAACATATTAAGTAGTTCAAAGTATTAAATTAATGTATTTAATGTTCTCTTAGTCTTAAATAATGACATTCTGAGGTAGTAAAGGTATAATTTTATTGAATTTAGGATTATAGACAAAATACTTTAGTAATACTAGTACGTTTGATTTTAAACTTTAGTATTTTTTATCAAGAAAAATTGTTAATTAGTTTAAAATTTTTTTTTAAACAACTAGTCGAAGTTTTTATAAAAAAATTAAATCAATCATTTTTATATAAAGATAAAATTTACTTTTCTTAACAATAGGCTATCATTCAAGCCATTTTTTTTTTCTAATTTAGCAATTTTTAATAACTGAAAAATGTTATAAATTTAAATCATTAATACATAAAGTTTTAATGTACTGATACCAAAACTAAACAAAAAAGTATTTACTTTTATACTTTTGTAGTGCGATTAAATAAAAATGCAGTACCAGTAAGTAAAAACATAACTGTTTAAATAAAAATATCATTGTCAAAACTAAATACAAACTTATTCATTTATTTAAAGCTGAATGCCATAAAGTTATTTAAAGATCAAACTAATTAAAAGTAAAGTAATTAACTTTTTTAAATTAATTAAAAAAAATATAGACCTGAATCTTTATATATCATAGTTTTAGCTATTGTAATTATAAATACATAAATTTAAATTGTTATAGCTTGAATTTTTCATACAACGTAGTTCAAGGTCGTGATTTCCTAAAGTATGTTGAACTTCCTTACATTCTAGCTTCAGAAAAATTTGCTAGCATAAAATGAGCTAGCTTTTATTAACAAAATTTTGTTTTGTAGTTACTTAATGTACATATTAGATGAAAAATCGAAACTTTTTTATTTGTCTTATTGATAAGAAATATTTAAAAGATTTTGATATAGTGTTTTTGTTTCAAATTATTTAATATGTTTGTAATAAGTTAAACTTACTAGGTATTTTAAAACAAAAATACTATATCTGAAATATTTTAAATATTTTTTATCAATAAGACAAATAAAAATAATTGTACTAAGTTAAACTTGAATTAAGAAAAACATTCAGTAAATAGATAAAATAACCAAAAACATGCAAAAAAAAATAAGCATTAAGTAGTCTAACTGCTGATAAATAATAAATATATATTTATTAAATAATTCATGACTTTAGAAACGTTGTTTTCATAAAAGAAAACCTTAAAGTCATTATTCACAAAACTAAGTGGCTTTTTACTTAAAAACCAAATACATTTGGTAAGTTGTACAATTTAGACCGTTTTTTTAATTCGTTTTCAACTGCACAAAAAAATTTAGAGCTTATGACTATATTAACAGCAAATGACAAACAATTGCACGCTATAAAATATTGTTTCATAATAAATATAACGACGCTAAATTTTAAAAACTGTTAATAAATATATTATTTTATTATAATTCCTAAAAGGATCTTTAGACTATATCAATATATCTTGATAATAGTATTTTTTAAAGATTATTATCAAGAAACTAAAGACAAAGAAAAATGTAATTTAAGATAATCTTTTAAACCTTATTTTTTAATTTTTTGTTTTTAGTGTAGAGTTTTGTTTCTTGTATTGTTTTTGTAAGTTTTTTTATTTTATTCTATATTTGTTCATGTTTCTATCGAGTACGATTGTTTTCGTAAATATTAAATTTATATAAAACTTCAGTGTCAAAAAATGTAATGAACTGTTTAATTTTTTTTCTTTTTTCATTAGTTTATATTTCGAAACTAACTAAAATTTAAAAAAATTATTGTTTTTTTTATAATTTGTAATTATTTGCATAAGTGTTATTATTTGTTAAATCTTAACTAAGCTTTTTTACTAAAAGAAATATATGTTTTTTTTTTGGTTATCTAATTCTTATTTATCTTGACAAACTTTTTAAAAAATTTAGTACTTTATTACTTTTTAAACTTTAAAAATACAGCTTTAAATAGTTTTTCAGGGACTAACGACTTTTAAAAAACAATCAAACATTAATTAGAATATGTTAAAATTTATCCTAGGCTGCAGAAAAATATTCTTTCTATTGTACAAAAAATAGCTTTAGTAATTTTTAGAAAATTTTACTTTTTTAGCAATTCAGCACTTTAGCTTATAAAATTTAACTGCTAAGTTGAGTTTTTTTTTTAATTAGTTTACTTTTTACTTTTTTAGCATTTCAGCACTTTAGCTTATAAAATTTAACTGCTAAATTGAGTTTTAATCAGTTTAATTAGTCAGTAGTTTATTATCAAGTTTCTGAGTAAAATGTTTTTCATTATTAATGAAAGTTTACATGTTTTTGTTTAAACTTATCAAAAAATACATATGTTTATGTTTACACTGGTAGTTGTTAGTATTTTGGTACAGAATTGACTTTGAGTTTATACTTTACGTTTTTTTTTAGACTAAAAATAATGACAGCATTTACAAAACAAAAGTTAAATAAGTATGTTTAAAATAAAATAAACTACTTATTTAAGTTGCAAAACCTGAAGTAGCACTAATCAGTATTTTTGTTAATAAATATTAAATTAATAACTTGTTTTTTAAAAATGTAATGTAAAAATTCAAAACATTTTGCAATTACAAGTAAAAAATTTAACCTTTGACGGTTTGAAACAACACTGACTTTATGCAAATTACTTTGACAATAAACAGATTACAGTAGTTAAAATTGCATCACCACAATAAAAGTATTCAATAAATTAGAATATTTTTTTGTAATGATGTTTCTTAAAAAGCAACGTTTATGAAACGATTATAATTTTTTCATTTTAAATATAATCAGTTTTTGAACTTTTGAATAGAAATTTACTTATATAGCGGTTTCAATAGAAGTTCAAACATCCAATGTAAACTAAGTATACATATTTTGGTAAAGTTGAATTGGAACTAACGAACTGCTAACTGAGAATACAATTAGAGGTTTGTAATTTAGAAAAAATATCCGCACGAGAGTATAATTAGTTTAAACAGATCAATACTGCTTCTACATTTTAGAACGTACAGACAGTGTTTTTATTTCAAATGTAGTTTTTCAAGTGTTCATGAGACATCAGATACTTGAATCATGTGCATTGTAATTTTTTTGTTTTACATTCTATACTAAAATGTGTTTTTTAAAGATTAGAAGAAAGCTTCATTGAGTTGCTTCTTTAAGGATACTTTATTTAATTTATTTGCTTTTTGATTATCATAAAGTAATTTTTTTAAGTCAGTATATTGTTTTATACTCTTTTTTTTAAGTTTTTGTTTAAGTTGAAGGTCAGATAATTAAACTAAATTCTTTTCTGGCTTTAACTAACCTAAAACTATACTAATATTAAACCGTAATAGGTTTACGTTATCTTAATCGATAAGTCGTAAATACGTATATTATCGTCGTAGTAGAGAAAAGGTAAGGAGTTAAAAAATTCAAAAATTAATTTATCGCAATTGTTTCAACTCTATCTGAAGCTAAAAAATACGTCCTAAAACTTAGAAAGAAAAATAAGTCTTTAGATTGTTAAAAAGTTTAGTTGTGTTTGGCTAAAATAATAAAAATTATAAATGGCCTTTTTTCAAATGTTTGTGTCTCAGTTACGACTTTTTATTATTTTATTTTAAACTAAAATTGTTATTATTATTTTTAAGTAGTCTTTTAAAATTTTTATACTGGTTTTTTGTAAATTGAATACTTACTCAAAACTCTGACTGCACATGCTTTAAAAGATTATTATTTGTAATTTTCAAGTTATCACCGTTTAACTTTTGTACCTACAGACAAATAGTTTTAGTAAATAAAAAATTAAACAATTTTTCAAACTTACGTTTATAAAATTTTTGTTTGTTCGTTTCCTCTAAAGCTTAGAAAAATAATATCGTGTATTTAACAAAACGTGATAAGCATAAGAAAACTAAACTTAATAAAAAAATTGCTCTTTAAAAATTTCGAAACAATAAATAGTTATGTTATCAAAATAAAAAAAAATAATTTATTTTATTTTATTCAATCAAATTGTATTGATTTATATAAACAAATGTAGATCAGAAAAATAATTAGTTTAAAAATTATAAATATATGTACTTTTTCTTAAATTTTTGAATACAAAAATTTAAATTTCACTAAACTTTTAACAAATTTAAAGTTCAAAGCTTTGTAGAAAGTGCATAATAAACTATTAAGTTACTTGGGCAAAGCTTGTATTTAGTTTTTTTGTAAAATTATCCTTTAGTACTAGTTTAGACTCAAAGTATTATTTTTACAAGGTAACTTTATTCCAATTTATTAAAAACAGTACATCTTAAAAAGTTCCATTAGAAACAATCAAAATTTTATTGTAACTTACAATTCAAAAAAACGGAATTCGTTTTCTCTGTGTGCTTAAATACAATTTTTTAAAGTTTTTAGGTTTCGGTTTAGTGATTTAGGTTGTTCTCAGCCTCAGGCTAAAAATCTAATTTGTACGACTACAGCCTTATTCAAAGATGTTTACTTTAATTAAAAAGTTAGTTCTAGATGAACTAATTTGCTTATTTTTGCACTTAATTATTAGACTTATATTAGACTTACTAGTTTTAGCTTGAAAACTAAATTTCATACTTTTGAAATAAATATATGAACGAAATACTGTTTAACTTGTCATGCTCTGAAAAAAATCACTATTTAAAAGTGTTTATATTTTTCTTATATAAATAATCCGAACATTTTTGTTAGCCAATTTTTATGTATTAAAATTGAACCAAATGAAACACAAATCTTTAGATTTGATATTGAAGCTTATTTAGGCTGAGCATATTTTTTAAAAGTTATCATTTAATCTACAGGAGTATTCTATTTTTAACTTAATTTTATCTAATAATCTTTATTTTTAAATACTTGTTTGAACCTTGTTTTTTTACCAGCTTTGTTTAATTATTTTTCCAAAAATTTTCTAAATTTTAACCGAGTCCAACTATTAAAGTTTATATTATATTAATTTCAATTGAATTTATTTATTAAGGCAAAACAAGTTATATTTTCTATAAAAATTATTTTATTTTTCTAAAACTATAACTTATACTTTAAAACACAAAAGCAAAACAAAAGGCTGCAAATCGTCAGAACAGCACAACTAAATCAAATTTACAAAAAAAAGTAAATTAAGATAAATAATAATATTCTAAAATAAATAAGCTTTATTGGTATTTTTTTTCTTATTTTAATTGTGTATTTATGATGTGTTTCTTTTTTGTTTTTGTATTACTGTCATTTAAAGTATAGCTAAACCCCGTAAGCAAACATGTTGCATATGGCAGGTTTCGGCTGCAAGCTGGTTATTAAAACTGTTTTTCAATTCGTTGTCAGTTATGACAGCTATAAATAACTTGTTTAGATTTGTTAACTTTCATTCTTATCCTATATGTTACAAACATTTACAGAAAGCACAACAGTATGTTATTAAGGTGCATAATTTTATTTTTTAATTTTTAAAACAAAACATTTAAACACTTTTTGATAAATTAGTTATAAGTAAACAAAATTTCAATTTCAGTTTTTTTAGATTTGACGTTCAACGTTTATATAGCATTGTATATACTCAGAGTTTAATATTCCCCTTTCATACGTCATTCTCTTATTGTAAGTTGAGTAACTAACGTTGTTAAGCTTTAAAGTTGTATATACAGCTGAAAAATAATAGATGTGATGTTGTTTTTTGTGCTGATTTATTTTTCTAAGTAATTTAAAAATGAGCAATTGACTTTTTTTTTTTTTTTTATGATGGAGTGTTTTTTTTTTCAATTTGAAAACCTCTTATATTTTTACAACTAGTGTTGTAGTCTCAACTTTGATTAATTGTTGTACTTTATATAATGCTAAACAACACTTTTAAAGCATTCATCTATACAATAAAATAATTTTAAAATAGTCAATATACAAACTAAACTACATTTCATTTCAACTTAAGCCTCTGTTAGGTATGGAACGAAAAAAATCTAATACTTAAAGTATTTTGTTTATTCACCACACAGTTTCAAGTTTAAAAAAAAAATTTTCAACTGTTTATCAGTTCGTGATAATGCTGTTTTTTACACTTGACAATTTTTAGTTAGTAAACGAAAGGTTTTTTGTATTTGATGTTGACTTGTTTCTAATACCAAAGAGTAGTGTTAAATTTTAAGTTGATTGAATTAACATTATAAAAAAGTGCAATATTTTGGTTTGGATTTTTGTCTTAAACATCGACATTTAAAAACTTAGAACTTAGCTCAATTACACTTTACATTAGTTTTACCAAAAAATTGCTATAAACAGAATATAAAACTATACAAAGTAGAGTGCTCAATAAATAAGAGCTTAATTATCAAATATGTTTTGTTCAACAATTGTCAATTTAAGCTTATGCCGTTTCACGGAAAGTTTCACGTGAAATGGCGTAAGCTTAAGTTGACAATCGTTTAATAAAACATATTTCAATAAATAGAATATACATAATCATTTTAATCAAGCTTTGATACAACACTTTTCCAACTGTTTTTCACCTTTTCAACTGACAAACAAAAGTTAGATATTTAAACAAAGCATGGACATTTTGTTATCAGAAAATTGATAAAGAGATACAAAGAACGCTTAAATTGCTTAATAAAACCAATAAAACAAATCACTAAAACCAAAGTTAAGATAATTACAGAATTTAAACAATTTTAAATCTATCAATACTAATGTTTGTTCTATTTATGGTTGCCTTTAAGTAATCTATCTATCAATCTGTTATCTAAACAGTAAAGATATGTAAAAAAATTTTTGTTATGTTTATAAAGTTAAAGTAGTTAGTAATCCTTTTTTTTAAATATGTAAATTTTTTGCCAATTTAACTATAACTTAATCAGAAAGGTTTGATCACACCAATTTGATCATCAGATCAAAAACCCTCGGTATACTTAGATCCGGGTTTCGTTCTTATTGAAACTCGTCAGTCAGCCGCATCCGAAAAACGTGGAGTTGTCAATCTTCAAGCAATTTATCATGTTTTACCACGAAGAAGCCCTTTGCAGCAAACTGAGTGCACGACTATTCAAATTATGATAATTAAAATTCCAACAATTCAGATATTTATGAAGGGTTACAACTCAAAAAGTAAAACATATTTGAAAAAAAAAAGGTTTATAGGTCTAATTTTACCTTCAGACCATATTTTTCTTTTTGTAAAATATTTAAAAATTTTTGAGACATGGCTAACATTAGTTATAAGTTTAGTAATTTTTAATATTTTTTTTTTAACATATGCATTTTTCAGTTTACTTTTTACTATCACTATCTTATTAATTAGATCTACAATAGCTTTTTGGTTTTTTATTATATAGCGCTTTTTAGATAAGTTCTTCAAACATTTTTTAAAGAGTTTGAATTGTCGGAATTTGAACTATCATGTTACCCAGCAAACTGCAATCTGCAAGTTTTACGGTTGCAGCTGACTGACGAGTTCCAATAGAACAAAGCCCGGGTTTAAGTCTGCCGAAAGCTTGTGATCTGAAGATCGAAATGGTATGATTAAGCCTTTATGTTAACTTGAGCTTGTCTCACGGGATTCAAAAGTGCATGCTTAGGCTCTGTAAACAATCGCTAATGTTATTTTTCATAATTTTATTAGTTAATAATATTTTATAGCATTTGTAGTATAAAATTTTATTTAATACTTTATTTTTCATATTATAAGAAGATTTTTAAACGTAGTTATATACCATTTGCAACTTATTATTAACAGTAAATATTGATTTAAGAAGAGCGACCTAAGTTAAATACGCCACTGGCATTAAATGAAAAAACTAAATTATTAATAACTTATAAACAAATATAAATTTACTTTAGCTTAACTTGCTAAATCTCTAAAGTTTGTATTTATTTAAATTTATTCATACGTCATAGTTTAAACTTACTTTTAAACTGTTTTAATAACCAATTTTTTTTCAAATTTATTTAACATTTATCACTTGAAAATGAAACTAGTACAGTTTTGAAAAACTTCGTGAAATAAAATATTAAAAAAAAGAGTAATCTGTTAATAATAAGTTGCAAATGATATATAAATACTTTATTTTTTATTTTATCACTATACATTTTACTTTAAACTACATAAAAGCTATTGTAAATTAACATAAAACTGTTTTTGAATTTATTTTCTAACACTTTTTTTTAGTAATTAAAACATTAAACACCTACACAAAGTTTAAATTATCGACAAAATAATAGTTTTTTCTTATCAGTTTTAGTTTAATTGCATAAGGGGTGGTTTGGCTGATCTCTGCATAATTTCATGCTCTAATGAGAACAAAATTAGTTTCTTATCGTTGCTTTTGTTTTTAAAATATCTAACTAAAAAAGAAATTACTAATTTAATCTTTAATAAGTTTTTGTTTTTATCGTTACTGTTTTCTAACGGTTTGATTAAAATGGGTTATACAGGTAAAGTCTACATTTAAAAACTTTTAGAAATTAGGCACACATATTATTTAAAAAAAAAATTTATTTTTATATATACCCTTGACCATAACCAACCTACCTAAAAAGTTTTAAAATACTAGTTTCAAAAATATAAAAGTTAAATACTTTCAAAACAAAAATAAAAAAATTAGCTAAAAAGGTTACTTTTTTGTGTTTAGAACAGCGTGTTACTATATGAAGATGAGCTAAGGTACACATGAAAAATATCTATAAATTTGTCATAAAATTATAAGTAGTTACACTCATAAACTTGTAAAAAGCAAAATATTTTTTTAAGGTTTTATCGAAATAACTGTATAAAAAAAAAATATTTATTAGTTTGTTTAGTAGTTACCAGATTTCACTGCTTAACGTACTATCTAAGTAAAAAGTTGTAATAAAGAGTTTTTTTTATTTATTAGATACCAAATAAAAGCTTAATTATAACTATGGTCTAATTTTTTCTTTGAAATATCTTTGTACTTCCGAAAAACACTATCTAGAATTTGTAAATACTTACTGCTTTTTGTTTGTTATTTTCTTAGTTTTATTTTGATTTTTTAATTTCTATATAATTTCAAAATTTAAAAAGTTTTTGGATGATATAATACTTATGTATATTATTGTTTACAATTTCTAGATTTCTTGATACTAGTAGGTATTTATTTAGTTTAGATATTCTATAGTACCTAAAAACATATTTATATAGTGTTTTTTGAAACTATTTGTTTCTATGGAATTAAATTGTTGCGGTAGCTTAATATGCTAAGTTCAAACAAAAATACTTAAAATTTAACAAATTTTTTACGAATTATCAAGATTATCAAACAAGTTTGTAATTAGCAGAATTAAAAACTGTTCTCAAACAAAAGAATTAACAATAAAATATACAAAAAACACAAATTCAATAAAACTAAATATATTTCGAGCAATTCTCATCAGTAGAATACAAAGCTAACAAAAGATGAAATTTTACAAAATTATATAGTAACCAAGTAACAATAAAGTAATTAAAAGATTAATAAAAGACAAAAGCAATTAGTAACACTTAAAATCATTTTAATTTGTTTACAATATAATTAATCTACAGTAAAAATAAAACAAGTTTACTTAAAAAAGCAAAAAGATTTTGATTATACTGTTTCTTTATTTTCCTAATACTTTATAAGTGTTATTGTCATTATATTGATGTATAGTTTTACTGTAGATTAGTTATAATGTAAGTAAACTTTAATAGTTTTTGTTATTAATTGCTTTTGTCTTTTAATAATCCTTTGATTACTTTATGACTACTTGGGTATTATATAAATTTGTAAAATCTTATCTCTTATTAGTTTTGTACTCTACTGATGAGAATTGCACGAAATATATTTAGT
Organism: Thalia democratica; assembly: GCF_965202585.1. NCBI lineage: Eukaryota > Metazoa > Chordata > Thaliacea > Salpida > Salpidae > Thalia > Thalia democratica. Next base: position 17,678,153 of record NC_139173.1, on the reverse strand, counting down.
TTTATTGAACTTGTGTGACTTGTATAATTACTGGTTACTTATGTTCCAACATCTTTAAAAAGAAACTAACAACATTGAATTAAAACAGATAAAAAAACATAAAGTAATAGTACAAAATATTTGTACATTGTAATTTTAGAAAAAGCTTAGTTTCATTTAATAACTTACTTGTTTATACAGTTATATACGTATTTAAAAATTGATTTGCTTTAAAGCTTATTAATTCAAAAAGCAAGTTTCAAAAATATATGTTTTTATTTATGTTTAATGTGTTTTTTTTTTTTCAATGTTTTTAAACAGTTTTATATTAAGGTTTTTGATTGTTTTGTTTTTTAAAAAAGAGAATATGTTATTTTATTGTTGTTTTTTAACAGAAATAGTTAAAAATAATTTTTAAAATAAACTATGTGCAAACGATAATAAAAAAATCAAAGTCATATGAAAAATTTGAAAAAATCCATTCTATGTTTACTTAAGAATGGAAAGATAAATTCAAAAGCTGCTATTTTTGTTCTCATATATACATTAGTTTTTACCACCTACAACTTGTATGAAAGTGGAAACAAAGTTAAAGACCCTTTTGACAAGTCGTTATCTCTATTATTGCCAGAATCTCAAAAACATGTTTATGAAAATGCTAAAATAGGAAATACATTTTGCAATTGTATCAAAGCGATAAGCAATAGAAAACTAAAAATTTTTCTTAAATTTTTTTACTCCGGGTCAAAATTAAACTATGGACAATACTTAGAAAGTCAAAATAATCAAACTGATAACAAATATAAAGTTATGTCTGATGTATGCTTAAATAACCTTTTTATTTGTATAGACGAGCTAAAGTCTGTTTATACACCACTAAAAGAGCACAAAGAAAATTTGTTCAAAAAATTTAAAAATAATAATAATTTTTCGCCTTTAAAAAGTAACTTATGCCAAGGGAAAAGATGCAAATTAACTCCTTTTACAAACCGACCATTAAATAAAGATATTGTAAGAAACACTGAAGCTCATATAGATGAAAATGTATTCCTCACTGAGCTAGAAAACTTGAAAAACTTTGGTTACGCAAATAAAGACGACGATTTAGAAAATTTAGAATTTATCAAAAACTATTTCAGTAGTAATAAAAATATTGGTTTCAAAGTTCCAAACATAGTACATTACGTTTGGTTTTCATGTCATGAATACCGAATTTCAGACTATTTGTGCATGCTTAGTTCTTTGAGATATCAGAATCCTGAATTAATTCTAGTGCATGGAGACTGCGAGCCCGAAGGAAAATACTGGGAGCTTTTTAAACAAGCTGCCGGAAATAAATTAAAGCTAATCAAGAAAACACCGCCGGATAAGATTTTCGGTAACGAAATAACAGCAGTCGAACATAAATCCGACGTGGCAAGAATGCAAATACTGCTTCAAGTCGGGGGAATGTACTTTGACACGGACACAATGGTTTTGAAGTCATTGGACGACCTGCGAAGGGACAGCGATATCGTTCTCGGCAAAGACACGCCCATATCGCTGGCTAACGGGGGAATTTTGGCAAACAAGAACTCTTGGTTTTTAAAAAAATGGTTTATGGAATACCAAAGCTTCAAAGCGACCGACGGGCCTTCGCCAGGTCCCGGTGAGTGGGGCAAGAACAGCGTTCAGGTCCCTTTTGTCCTGTGGAAACTTTTCCCGGAAAAAATCAGAGTGATAGAAATATACATGTTTCGGCCGAGCTGGGACATTCATCTGCTGTTTGAAGGTCTCATAGACTGGTCAAACCACTGGACCATCCACCTGTCCACGAGGAACATGCCTGAAGTGGACAAGCGTCGGACTTTTGGTCAGTTCGCCCTGCTGGAGACGACGTACGGGGAAGTGGCGCGCCACGTTCTGTGGGGAAACTCGAGCTTGAAAGACGTCAGCACGTGGATTCTCCATCCTGACTTTGATAAGCTTTAGCTTTCAATTAAAAAGGTTTTAACTTTAAACTTTGATATCTTTTAAATCTCTCTTACAACAATGTAAAAGTTGTTTTTGTTCGGAAACTTTTTGACTTTGTATTTTAAGTAAGTATATAATATTTACTTTAGAAGTTATATAGAATGTTTTTTATTAAATTTTGGTAGTATACTGTATCTATTTTATAAAAATAGTTATTATTTATCGATCAAATCGATCAAAATGTAAGCAAGTATTTCATTCATATTTGTCTGTTTTCGATTTAATAACTTAACTAGATATTGTTGTAAAAAATCTTCCTAAGAGTAATTTTTATATTTTTTACTCGACTGTGAAACACTTTCTTTTGATCTTTGAAAAATAAATTCGAAATGTTTATAATAATAGTTGTAAAGTTTATTGTAAAGTGTAGTTTTCACTTCGAACAAAATTTGATTTATAAAAAGCTGTTTAGTTTCAATACTATATCACACTAATATACCAACAAACTAAAAATATATAGTTAAAGGAGTTTCACTTTGATAACTAAGTATGGTACATTTAAACATTTAATTAATTTTTCTGTATTCAGAAACACATTTTATTTTAGGTTAAAGCTTCTTTTTTTTATAACTGTAGTTAACATTAAATAAAAATTTAATGTATAACTTAAAAACTTTCTTTTTTATATCTTATTTTGAGTTTTGTGAAAATTTTAAGTAGTTTTATTTCGTAAGTTTAGTTTTTATTAAGTTTTTACTAAAAAGTGAATTCTAATTTATTTTTATGTTCTTCTATTTTAAAGAAAATTCATACTTAAAAACAATGATAAACAGTTCTAATTTTAAAAGTATACTAACTCAAAAAGCACGAGTTTAAAATGTTACTCATAATTTAAAATTATTTATGCATAATTTATAATAATTAAACTTATTAAGATCATTCAATTAGTTCTCGGTTCAACATTATATCTTTATGAAACTTTGAAATTATTGTAAATACTATTTACAAAAGATAGTTTTGTCTCATACATCTTTTTTTAAGATATTACTTTTTTTCTCAATTCTATTTTTAAATGATGACAAAACTTTTATACAATTTTTTTATACAAGTAATAGTATTTTTGTTAAATATTAAGTATGAAAAAACAAAACTTTTTAGGAGTATTCCTATTTCAATTTAAAACTTATGCTTTAATACTAAGCTTTCAATGAATTTCTTAAGCAGTTACAAACCAAAGATTTTCAACTAATGCATTTTGTATATTTATCGATTTTTAAAAGGCGTATAAAATGAGGGTACAGTTTAATATCTAAATAGTCTCCCATTGATTATTAATTTAATTTTAAATTAAAGTAGCGCAAGCAAATCTACCAACATATGTAATTTTTCTAATAAAAAACTTTTCTATAAATAGTTTTAACTTCTTCTTTTATTTTATTATTTTCGGGAAAGCACATGCTCGAAGAACCAGTCTAGGTCTAACTATGGAATATTGACATGTTTTAAAATATTCTAATTAGTCACATTAATGTTTGTGAAAAATATGTAGCAATTCTAAGTAAACTCAAAGAAACACTGGTAGTAATAACATTTTTTATGCATTTTTTATAAATACTAAAATTTATATACAACCATTTCACAGAACTTTTGTCAAATGCCATAAGTCCATTCAACACTATAGTAATAAATATATTTAAATAATTTGTAAAGTTGGTATAAAAAACGTTTAATATTTTTAATTTAAAAGTAAACATTTTGATTGTTTCCGTAATAACCTAATTACTTTTTATTAGGTTATTAAATATATTACATCAGTGAACGAAGACTGATTTCTGTGTTATTTTTCAACCTGATAAATGTATCAATTTTTTTTTTTAATAATTTAAATTTATAAACTTTTTGTAAATCTATAAAAGCTTAAATTTAATTTCTTAGTTAAATGCTACAGTTTTTATATTTTTACTTCTATGTTTTACAATATATTACCTTATGATTAAATCATACACAATTTTTTGTATCCTTTTATATTTTCGTCATCATTATACCAACTTATCACTTTTCAATATAGTTTACATCTTTTTAAATTAGATTTAGAAAGATAAGTATGTAAACATTTGTTTCAAAAAAACTAGTTTAGTTGATGCGAGCTCTGATATTTTTCAAGTATATAAAGCTGGAACGGATCAGAATTGCACGAAGACAAAATTGTAAGAGGTTACTAAATTGCACGAGGGGATTCAATTGCACGAAGATAAAATTTCACGAGTGCACAAAACTGCACGATAATACTTTTGCACGAAGAAAAATTTTCACGAGGGCACAAAATTGCACGAAGACAATTTTGCACCAAGATTCAACTTTGCACGAGAGTAAAAAAAAGAGAAAAAAAAAATATATATATTAAAAAAAAAACTTAAAGATGAACTAATAAAAAACAAAAAAAAGCTACCTACTGAGGGTAAGGGGTAACAGTAAAAGTATAAAAAAGAATAACAAAACAAAATATTAATAAAAAAAATAGATTAAATGAAAAATTCAACCCGTGCAAAAATTGTCTGCTCGTGCAAAAGTGACCCTTTATGCAAAAAAGTCTTCGTGCAATTTTATCTTCGTGCATTTTTGTCCCCTGATGCAATTCTGTACGCTCGCGAAAATTACACAGCTACCCATATAATGCAATAATATTACTTAATTAATCAGTTTTATATATGGAGCAGAAATAAATCAAGCTTAAAGATAAAATTTATATTCATTAGACGTTTGATTGATTGTTATACTTTTAATTAGTGTTTAAATTTTGAGAAAACTACTAAGCTGTATAAATCAAGAAAATATCAAACCTAATCAATTATAAACACAACACAATTATACCTAGTTTCAATATGATAACTCAATCTAGAACAATAAAATGAAGACAAAAAAAACGTTAAGATTCTTTTTTTTAGATTTTATTGTCATCTATATCATGTAAAATTTGTCCCAGCACTAGACACTATAATTATTTTAGTGTACAATATAAAAGTTAGCGCATGATATTTATATTAAAACAAACAAATTTTTATTAAATTTACAGAGCCAAGATCTAGATCATTCTATTAGATTATAAAATATGTTCTTAACAAACTCAACTGTTTCTGTTTTATCACAAGTATATTAGAATATATCATGAAATGTGTTAAATACGATTATACTACATTAGTCTTAAATAAATAAGTTAATTTATAATTTAAAGCTTAAAAAAATTACTAGAACTAGTGGATCAAATGTTTACTTTTATTCAGCTCAAAATAAATTTACAATTTTTTTTATAATGTTTCTAACATAACTTAAAGTACATTTAAAACACATTAATTCAAATGTTGAACTAAATAAGCGTACAATGTAAAACATAAGTGTAGTTAGAATGTAGGTAGCAGGAAAAACCATACACACTTTTACTAACAACTAAACTTTGCAACCATTTTCTTAAAAAGTGTGAGGTGATTTAGTCACGCGTCATATATTAACAGTTCATTTTGTCAGTTAGCAAAAGAAACAATTAAAACAGAATTGTGTTTCAGGGTTAGGCAAGATCGTCTCATTCTCATCTACCACGTCATTTAAGGCTTGCATTTTTGTCATGTTTAACTTCAGATACCTCATCTGAGCCATCCACATCATTGTACTTTGCAAGGGAAGTTTGAAAACTTTTACCTTCTACTTTGTCTTGAAGTTTTTCATGATAGTTAGGAGAAACTTTTTTTCGTTTTTCTTCATTAGTCGGTAACTCATCGTTAAACTGAAAACTATCAGAGCACTTAGCAGTTTTAGATTCGTTTGAATCAACTGTTCTTGATAATAAAGGCTTTGTTGGGCTCATAATTAACTCTTTAGGCGAGGAAGATGTTGAAGCGGAAGTCCTAGTGCAGGAATCATCATCTTCCTCATCCTCGATGAAAACCTGAAACTTTTCGTTCTGATCATCTGCACCAGGATTTTGAGGAAGCACGTAAGGCTTCTTCTTGCGAGTCTTGAGGTACGACGACTTGAACGCGTACTTGTATGCGTCCAGCAGCTTGTCTTTCATGTCTTCCGAAACATGATACATCACTGGAACTTCATTAACTTTCTTGTGCTGCTCATCGGCGCTCATGTTGCAAGGATTTGCCGACAATTGTTTGTCAACGCATTCGCCTTCATTCAAAGTGGCGTTCAGCTTGGCCTCTGCAATTTTGCTAACAGTATCCGTCAAGCTTGAGTCTAAACACAGCATTTTTTCACCAACATCACTAGCGACTGAAGACATTGCATCTGGTGAGTTTGCCCGCTCACCCTCGACATTACTCGTAGTAGGGAAAGTCTTAGAGGATATTGCCATGCACACATCAGATTTAAGAGAATTGTTTTGAACATTGGTTTTTATGCTTTTATTTTTCACGTATGCATTGTATTCATCCGCTATTTCATTCATGGTCTTGTAGACAAGTTTATCTTTATTATGTTTGTAAAATTCAGCATTAACAACAATTTCCGTGTTTTTTTGGAATTCCGGTATATGGAAGTGTTCAATCGTACAATCACTTAGTGGCTTAGTCGACACACCTTCAGACGATTTAGAAGTACTTTTCTGTAACTTTTCATCGCTATTGATTACTAGCTGGTCAAATTTTTGATGGTCAGTCGAATATTCTTGAGACTGATCAGTCACATCATCAACTTGGGTTCTTCCATCATCGTTTGTAACAGTTTCAATAGCTTGAGTACTTTGCGAGGCATTACTGACGTCAACATTTTCACTGGTACCATCTTTGACTAGTTTTTCATCTACTAGATTTTTATGCTGGACCATCGTTCAAAGTTAGTAAGAAATGCTATAATTGTTTAATTTGATTTATTTTGAAGAAAAATGCTACTTACCCATACACAAACAATTATAATCATAAACAAGTGATTAAAAACTTGAAAACTTTAAACTTAATAAACAAAAGTTGATAGACTTATGAGATAACTATAATTCATGAAAAGCTGTTTAAGAATAAAGTGCATTAAACTTAATTTACAGGGTTTTTTACAATTTAACTATGTTTTCAATAACTCTATATTAGTTTAATTTAAATCAACTATTTTAAAATTGTGAACAAACATTTGCCAAGAAACTACAATATTTTAGGTAAAATAAAATAAAAACTTTTCAAATTATAACAAACTATAGTTTGTATGCGAATTGTACAAACTATAATAACATTCGTTTTAGAACTTCATTTATATTATGAAGATATACTTCCTTAATCTAGACTTGTTTCTGTTGTCTTTGTTTCCTTTTTATCACCTTATCAAGTTTGTTAAAACCATTTAAATGTATTGAAAATTCTGATAAACAAACATATAAGTTTACTATAAATTGAATACAAAATTATACAATCAATTAAAAAACTTGTAGAATTTCTTGTTGAACCAGTTACTATAATATTATGAAATACATTCTTATGCTGTTGTATTTTAATTTTATGATAGCATTTATTTTTCAAACATATTAGACAAAAGTTTTAAACATTTTCCAGAAAGCTAAATTTCTTATTGTGTTGTTATTATAACAGACTATTTATCTTTTACTTAACAGTATATTTAGACCTTGGTAGTTTCTAAACATCCTTATTAGAAAATTTTAACTGAAACAACCGTTAGTTGTTTAAAATCAACTTGTTTTTTTAACCATATAAGTACAACTGTTTTTGTAAAGATTAATTAAATCTTTATAAAACAAAGATAGGTCTTATAAGCTGAGCTAGCCAACTTTTGTCATGGTTTAGAAACAAAGAAAAAATTAAATTTTTTCAGTGCTTTAAAATGTTATATGTATACATCTATTAACTTCCTGTAATGTACTTAAGCAACCTTGACTTAATGGTAAGACTCACTACATTAGCTATTTGATTTGATTGCAACAAACTATAAATTACGCTCATTAAATTTGCTAACAATTATTTATTTTTTAACATTTACAATGAAATAATTCTTTTCACGATTCATTAGTTTACATTACATGTTTATGTGAAGTACAAACAAAAAAAGTAAATTACTAATTTAAAACTTAAATTAGTAGACGCATGAAAATAAATCTTAAATTCAATTGCGTAGAAGTATTTCAATAACAAGAAATATTTTTAATTATCCTATTATAAAGTTAGCTCACTTTTTAAAATACTTATTAAATCTTATACTAATACAAATTTCTTTGTTGAAAAGTTACTACATACTTAAATACTTAAATATAAATAAAACTTTTAAAAATAATCGCGTAGACTGAAGTACCTTCTACTTTTTATTTATTTAGAGGCTTAAACCTACTCGATACGGTTTTGTTCTCAATGAAATTGTATATATAACTTTTATCGGATACACGACTGATTAAATTCTGAAAATTGAATTTTGAAATTTCAAATTTTACCATATTCCGAAAATATAAACTCGACAGTTGAAATTTCTTTAATTTAAATACTATATTCCATGTTGTATACTTTAAGTTTTTGATTATTGTTTTTTCTTTATGTTAAACTAAAAAAACTATTCTAGCATCTTTTTTAATATTTATAATTTTAAGATGTAACGTTAAAAGGCGTTAAATCCTGGAGATCCTGATAAGCTAAGCTTATCGGAATAGATACCACAGATGTTCTTGTGCTAAAACTTTATTTCAACTAACGGCATTTCACTGCTCTCAAATAAATTTAAGAACAGATCTACTGAGTCTCAAAAAGCTCTAAGAATAGCTATTCTTAATTAAAATTAGCTTTTGAGACTCCGTAGATCTGTTCTTAAATTTATTTGAGAGCAGTGAAACGCCGTTAGTTGAAATAAAGTTTTAGCACAAGAACATCTGTGGTATTTATAATTTTATATCGTGATTTATAAACAAAAATTAAAAGTTTTCGAAGAAACACAAAATTATGACACACTAAAAAAAATTTAGATCATTGTATTTTAAATGAGCGGTAACAATACAATCAGGCACACAAGTATGCATGTATATGAATGGTTAAAACATCTGTAAGGTTCTTGTACAAATATAATTTTTTTTAAGTCTAAAAAGAACCAAAATACATAAGCAGTTTATAAATGTTCAAGAAATTATTTTTAACTCTAATATTATTTTTTTTAATTATGAAAATTTTTGTTGTTAACCTGAGACTTTTAAAGATGCTTCTATAAAAAAAGTAAATAGTTATTATAGAAAAAATAAATGTATAAAAACAAACACAGATTTATTAACTTTTACTGAAAGAACTAGTGGAAAGTTATGCATTTTTAATTTTCTATAGTGAAATCTAAATAGGATGCTTTAAATTTGATATTAACTAAAATTTGTTTTTGATTAACTTTTAACTTGTTAGCTTTTGTCGAAAAATATAATATTTATTAACTTGTTTTTTTTTAATTGCTAATACTATCGAAGGACCTTTTTTACTTAACTGCACTATTAACTTTTTTACCTTACCCATTTATTCTAAATAAGTATCGATTGCCGTTACAACAAACAAAAAACATTCTATTAGCCAAGTCAACATTTTATTACTAAAATTTTATTTTTTATAAATATCCTTGCTATTATAGATAAGAGTTTGGAGCTATCTCAGTTATTTATATAAAAACAGGTATTATGTTGTATTACTTGAAGTTTATTTATACTGCTCTATATTTGAAATTTTTTTTTATATAGTAGTAAAGAAGTCAACGTTCAAAATTTTTGATTAGAAATCTGGAATATAAAAAGACTCTACGGTCATCGAGCTACATACCAACTATTTGCCATAACTACTTTGTTTTATTAATCAATAGAATAGTGTATTATTTAACATTAAAAATCAGTACTTTTATAAAGTAAATTAAATAGAAAGAAAACATGCATAAATTAATAGAAAAACTAAACACAATATGATATTTGACTTAGAATAATAATAAAAATGGTATTCAAACTCGGCCCGTTAAAGAAACTTTTGAAACTCACACTAGCTACTCTAGGTTTTGAAATAGAGAGTAAAAAATGTCTTAGATAAAGCTCACGGGAGAACAAAATTTTATACTAGGTATTCTGAGGTCTGAAATTGTCGAAACGTATACTAGATATTCCGGGGTCTTTTATGCGGATTAAAATTTACGTTTTAGCTAAAACTTCAACTGCGGCAAACAGTGATTTTTTTAATTTTTCCGGCGATCCCTAAAATCCAGCGATAAGGGTAAAAATACTTAAGTAGGAATTAATTAGTAACGGAAGGGATTAAAATAAAAAGCAAATGTTTTGATTAAAATTAGTTTTAATAATAGCCGACAAAAAACTAGTTTAGTTTGATAGTTAAACAGAAAAAGTTTTGAATTAAATTAATTCGATTAGTTATTGTTCAATTACAAATAGTTTAGTTTCATCGAGTGGGAAACAACTTAAGTGAGGACTAATCATATTTGAACCTGTTGAGTTGAAAATCATTGGGTTGAAATTAAGCGAGAAAGAATTGAATAGTTTGGAATCGTTTCAAAAAGAAATTGATCGGGTATTAATCGATTTTGATGGTAATGATTCGTTGAAAATCGATAGTATACTGTAAAAATTATATTATATATAGTAAAAAATGTTTACCAAATTATAAACATTAATGATAGTATTTATTTATAGCTTTTATAAATAAAAAATCAACCGACTTAAATGGAACCCAAAACCAACCAATTTATGTATTTAAACAACTTTAATTATATTTTTGTTAGGTCACATATACGTAAATCTATTTAGTATTTACTCAATGCTTAATTAGACAAAATCTTTGTTTTAACATATACTTAAAATGTACAGTAACAGTACATGTACAATATGTTTTTAAAAGGATATTTTAGAGAACTTAAATTTTAAAGTTTTTTATTTTAACTATAGTCGATTATTACATTTTATTCTGTTGAAATGGTTTCATAAAACAGAGGTTATTTGATACACGAAAAACCAATAATTTTTGTAAAACTCCACAATGTTATCATGAACCGGTTGTAAAGTAAAGATTTTAATACATTTACAAAGTCTAAAAAGAAAAGGAGTTTGCTCCCAATAGAAATACCCTTAACAACATATAGCAAATTTTCTAAACTACCATTGTAGGATCTTCTAGCAGAACATTTCTCCAAATCGAATCTTAAACTTCATTTGACATCAAATGTCTACCAATAACAAACTGTGTGTTTCGCGAAACAACTAGACTGTTTAAGTTTCTTCCCTCATTCGAGTTCGGCATGTAAAACCAGGCATATTCTACTTGACCGCCTCAAAAGTGTTCGAAAATCTTATACTCATTTTACTACAAACGACAACTCTGTCTTCCAATATCGCGCAGGCTGCAATAGATCTTTATTTTGTGCAATCAAATCACCTAAAAACAAGATGTTTTGTTTCAAACTCAGTACGAAAGCTTTCGCTGTTTTTCCTTTATATTCTCTTTAAATGATGACACGGCTAATAAAGCAAATGTTGCAAAAGTATTATTAAAGTTTCACTCTCCACAAATACCGGCATTTTAAGAGTAATGTGACAACACATTCGTGACAGCAAAATAGTTAGATGCGTCAAATGCGTACACACCCCTGCAGCATCACTCAAATAAACTGTTTCTTTTCCACAAATTAATATTGAAAAGTCGTTTTGGTTGCAGAGTTTACTCGTTATACTGATTTTGTTTGAGTTATTTTATTTGCTAAAATTTAACTGGTTACCCTGACACACTCGCTGCGCCTGAGAACAAAAATCGTTTAACGTGAAGTTCAAAGTTGCAACTAGTAATAGTATTAGACGAATCTTTGGCGAAATAAGTCTTGTGTATGTTATACGTTGGGTAACTCTATGACACTGTCTTCTGCTGTAATTACTCACAATTCTAAACCAATAAACAACTCAGAGCTTAGAAATATATGTTAAAAACAAGTAAAATTCTGCTCTAAAAGGTTATTAGACTCAATAACATTGAAAAACATTGTTTAATAAATGGGAAAGATTTTTTTTACATTTATGAATCTTGTAAACTTAAAATATATAGTAAAAAGCTGCAGCGTTGTTGACATTAATTTAATTTTTTTTAATTCTCACTTTTTTTTTCATTCAGTCAATATTTTGTCTAATTTTAACTACTGTACGGATATAAACCTTGCAGGTTTTATATTATTTATCCTGGACAAGACGTTAAAAGGTATCCGTGGCGTGCGACTCGATAGCCAAAAGGTTCTTCGTACACCAGGTTCTAGGACCAAATATTTTGAGCTTCTTTTTTCTCGTTCAATAAATTAAATCTGTAATTAATTTATTTTTCAAGCATAAACAAATAAGTAACAGTTTTTTTTTGTAAAACAGGTAATCAATCTCATATATTTTTAAAGATTTAATTACAGGTTAACTTAAAAACTTGTTACCGAATTTCTTATTTAAAGAATATATTAAAAATAATAGTTTTCTTTCAATTTATTTTTAATTTAAATAGATATAGAATAGATATATAAACAATAAAAATTAAACACTTAAACTACTTAAACGTTATTAGGTTTTAGATTAAATTTAGCCAGAAATAATGGGAAAGTTTTTCACAAATGTTTGATTAGCTAAATAGTAAACGTAGCTTAAAAATCAGTATCAAAATTTAAAGTTTTTATCATTTTGATAAAAATAATCATATTACTGCTCCTTTTTTATAATGTAACCTATTTTAACAATATAAACTACGCTGAAGAATGTTTTTTGTTTAATATTTTGACAAAGTTAATTTTTTTCTCCTCTGTTTCCATGCTTAATAAACCAAAAACTAAAACATTTTTATTATATTTTGGTGTACTTTTGTACATATTTAAAAAAAGTCAATGTCGTAAATAACATGATATATTTTAAAACTTTTAATAATTTTAGTTTAATGGAATGAATGCTATAAATTTTCATTTAGATACTTTAGATTCCATGGTGAAACGTCGTTTGGCAAACACTCACAGACAAAGTTAAAATCTCGACTTCAACTAAACAAAAATTGTTGTTAATCATGATGCTGTTGCTAAATATCAACTTAATCAACTTAAGTCAATTGTTTAACAAATTTTTCAAGACTACTTGATACTGAAATTTTTTTTTAAGCATTAATGTTTTTTTATTCGCTTACTCGTTTCAGTCATGAGAAAAAACTTTTCTCTTAGAAATTGTGTTTTTAATTTCAAATAGCTTGTGTATAATTGTATTTCTTATTAACAACTATTTTTGTTTTGTTTTCAAATTTTTATTGATATTTTTTTGTTAAATAATTAGTAAATATATTTTTTGTACTTATTTTTAAAGCTTAAATAATACTAAACATGTAATGTTTTTAAGCCTTTTAAAAGTGAAAATTTTGGCGCAAAGCTTATTTTTTTACAAATGGCAACACAGTAATGTACCAGAATAGTTTGTAGGCATCTGCAAGAAGTAAATAAGGAAACTTTTATATACATTTTTTAATATAAAAAACATCATAATATTATAGTAATTCTGCATATGCTCTTTTGATTATAATGTTTTAAATTTGGTTTAGTAGAATTTTAGTTAAAAATTAAATTTTTTGTAACTCAAATTTCATCTATGTACAAATCTAAATACCGGTCTACTTAACCACACTATTTTAAACAAACTTTGTAATAAAACATACCTAACCTCATTTAACTAGTATATTTTTTCTATAATACATTATATGTATGTGTTTTTTAAATATAAAAACATCTACAAGTTTTTAGATTGAAATTTTTCAAGTAAAATATGTTACATAATGTATCAAACTTTTTTCACTACCTAGTTGTCTAAAACTTAGAGTGCTTAATAAAAGCAAATATAGCCTGATATTCTAAGGGTTTTAATGACAGGTTTTATAAACTTTCTCAGTCAAACTTTAAAAGATCAAAACCCAGTCAGTCAACATACATACTAAAAGAATGAATTTTGGCAACCATGACAATAAGTTCTAGAAGTTTTACCCAACACGCTTATTCAAGTTTTAACTTTAGTAACTCTGTTATGTAAAGTGCCTCAAATATAGTAGCTGGAATTCTAAATATAAAGAGTTCTAAATATTGAATGAACATTGTTAATTTTAACTTGAATTGTCATGCTTGAGTAATTGTGTTGCCATTTTGGAGTAAAAAAATATTTGAAAAAAATTGAATAGTAGGAAAAGCTCATATATAAAATTAAATGTTAAAAAAATAGTCTTAAACATGTAGTGGTAGTATCTATGGCAAGGTTTCCAAAACTTATTTTCATAGTTTCCTCTTAGGAAAAAAAAAACCTTTTTATTAGATATTTTTATTGACACTTTTTTGCTATCTTGCTAGTTATAGCCCCCTGATAACCTAAAAAATCCTCCATAAGATCTCCCTCTGGTTGATTGCACTTATTTTACTCATAAAATTTTTTTTTCAGAGGTACTTTTTTCACATTATATCTAATTTTTTGTAATAGCAGGGCTAGTCCTATATTTTAATTAATCTTTTACATAAATTATTGAAAAAAAAAGTTACTGACCAAGGGCTAGGGGTAAAATTGGTAGTAAAAATAATAAATAGCTAATAAAAATTATTATTAAAATTAACAAGAAAAATGATTAAATAAAAGTAAATTAATAAAAAAAAAAACAACCAAGGGTAAAGCCTAATAGTGATAGTTATAGTAAAAAAATATTATATAAAAAATAATTAACAAAAAAAAGTTATCTACTGAGGGTAAGGGTCAGCAGTAACAGTGATGATAAAATATTAAAAATAAATTAATAAAAAAAGAAAAATTCATCAATTAATTCTAATTATGTAAATAGTTTAGTACTTTAGCAACTTTGATAATAATTGTAAATATTGACAGGGCATAGCTATGCTAATAGAAAAAATTGAATATGATGTGAAAAAGTACTGGGTTGCCATTTAACTGGAAAATCCTGGAATTTGACTATTTAAGCTATAAAAACCTGGAATATTAAATAGTTTTTACATGTCAAGTAAAAATTTCAATATGACACAATAAATTTATCATATGGATAATTTTTTTGATCATCATTAAAAACTTTTATATTCTAAAAGTATTTAAAGTAGCTTTACATACCTTTTCAATATTATTATACTATTTAACACAGTATTTTACCAACTTAACTTAAAACTAAAAATAGACCCAAAAATGTGTACTTTTAAAAAACCTGGAAAATTTTTGAAAAAACAAGTGGTAACCCTGAAAGTACCTCTGAAAGTAATAAATTTAATAAGTAAAATATGTGCTCCTAAACTAAACAACAACCCTCCCTCTTTTGGGAACTTGTCAGCTTCACTTTAGGCAGCTTCAAAGTGTTGGACAAACTTGTAGAATTGCTTCATTTACATGCATTTTATTACTGATAGATACTTGAGTGAGTTTGTTTAATTATTTTTTGTTATACTATAAATATTTTCTAATCTTTACCCAAACAGGTAATCTAACCCTAACCCATAGTCCAACTCTAACTCTAATAACTTTACCAAAACTCAATCATAGCTATAAAATAACTGCATGCATATGAAACAATATTACAATTTTTTCCAACATTTCTAAAGCTCACAAAATTTAAGTGCTTTTTGTAAATAGCTATATATCTGAAAATATCTGACTTAAAAATAGTTTCAACCACCTAAACTTGATCACCTATACTTAACCATAACTAAGTAAAATTTTTGAAAAATCACAGCCACAATTTTATGGTTATAATTAAGCAAGCTTTTACACATTCATTAATGTGTTTTATTTTGATACTTTTAAACATTACAAGTTTTAATTAAAAAACTCACTAAAAACTAGTTATTTTGTTCTGTTAATTTCTAACCAACCACAAGAGTGATAATTTATTAACATAATATTTAACAATTTTAATGCTTTTAGTTTTTAACTTAAAATATACTTAAAAAACACAGGGTTGCCACTTTACCTGGAAAAACCTGGAATTTGACAATTTAGGCAAAAAAACCTGGAATTTGAGAAAAAAAAAGTGGAATTTTAAACAAAAACCACTTAAAAACCTGGAAACTGGAATTTTATTAATTTTCACATGTTCAGTAGTAAAATTTTGATTTGACCAGGGTTGCCACACACTTAGGATTTCAGGAAAATTCAGGGAATTTTTAATTTATAAAATATCTCAGGGAAATGTGATTCTTTTTTTTTAATTCAGGGGAACTCAGAGCAGTTTTAGTTTTTTTAAATTTCAGTGAAATTTTAAGATTTTTTAAAAAATCTCAGGGATTTTTTTTCTAAATCTAGAAAGAGATTTAGTTAATCCAGTTTTAATATTTTGTTCAAAAAAGTTAATTTTATTTTTTTCTAAGTGCTTATTTATAAATTTTTTAGCCTTGCGGGTAGTTCTTCAATATTCTTAAAATTAACATTGTAATTTTTCAATAACTAGTAAAATTTTTCAGGATTTGAAAATAACTCAGGGAAGTTTAAGGTTACTCAGGGAAGATTTTTTGACACAAAGAGAAGAAGAAGAAGAGTTATATTTTTTTTATTACAAAGTTTTACACTGACTTTTCTGAAGTATTTTTGATTTGACTATAATTGTTTTGAGATATAAAAAATTTAACTTTTGAAATCTAACCATCTTTATTAAAAACATTTGACAAAAGTTTATGAATTGCAATTTTTTATTGTTGATTTTCTCAGGTATTTGATATTTAATTAAAAATGTATCTTCTAATTCACTTTAAAAAAAATTAACCTAAAAGTTTCAGGGTAAAAACATTTAACATACTTTTAAAACAAACATAAAATTAGTATTTTATCACCAAAATAAATACAAACAATTTTTTATTATAAAAACCCCTAAAATACTATTATGAAAAGATTTAGACGTGTTAGAAGGATTGCTATAAACTTATGGTGAAGATATATTTTTGATAATACAGGCTTTAACTGGGTATTTTCTTGAAAGACCTATTTTGAACTGTTCTACGTTGTTCAATAGCATCTTGAAACTAGTTTTAAAGTAATAGGGGGTATGACCACCTTTTTCATAATTTGATCTTATTTTATAGAGATTTAACTAAGCTACTAGATGCTTTTTGCAGATTTAAAAAAACTCAAAATAATATCTTAAATATAACCGTCAAAGTCGAAGCTACAGGGTTGCCACACACTCAGGGAATTCAGGAAAATTTTAAGGTTTTTTAAAAAATCTCAGGGAAAATACTTTTCTAGATCTAGAATGAGATTTAGTTAATCTAGTTTCATAAATTTTCTAAACTTAAAAGCGTTAACTAGTTTTTTAACTCAGGATGACTCAGTGTAGGCTAGTTTGGTTTAAAAAAACTCAGTTTAGTTTTAAGATTTTTTCAAAATCTCAGTTCAGTTTTTTTTTTTTAAGATCTTGAATGAGGTTTAGTTGTTCCAGTTTCAATGTTTTGGTTTTTTTATAACCAATTCTGTTCAAAAACTTCATTTTTACAAGTTTATTTTATTTTGTAAAATTTTATCTTTAAACCACTTTAAAAAATTCAAAATAGTTTTTGAGATATAAGCCATAAATTTCAGTGTGCTCAATAGGGAATGTCCTTATGAAAAGCAGAATTCAAAAGCACAAAAAAAAAGTTTCATTAAAAATCTATCTTTTCCTTCATTTTTTAACCAATTTTCTTCAATTTTTTACATATGGTCTATTACTAAATTTTGAATGAATTTAATGCTAATAGAATCTTTTTAAACAAGATTTGAAAATGTTTATATTATAAACAATAGATCTCTATCTTTTGTTTTTTTGCTTTTGTAAAACATTTGAAACAGTTTTTATGTATGGTTTATATATATATTAATTTTAATACATGTAGATCACAATATTCAAAGCGGTCCAATCTATACTATAAAAAAGGCAAACTACCTTTAAACAAATTCATGTTAAACTATTTTTAGAAGATTTCCTGAAAGTTTGAGGTCTTTTTGTAATTTTTAAAATTTTCAAGAAAATTGACCATGAAAAATTTGCAGTCCATATGTTTGTATTGAAAACTTTTTACAAAAAACACAATATCTCATAAGTTAAATTATATTTTTAAACTATAAAAAACTGGCTTGTAGTTTGTACTTCAAGCTTTCATATAAGAGTCAATGTTATTTTTTGTAAAAAAAAATTGACTTTCCTCCCCCCCCTATGCCCTTAACAGGGTTGCCACAAACTCAGTATAACTCAGGCTAGTTTGAATGTTGTTATGAAACTCAGGCTGGTTCAGGCTAGTTTAATTTTATATTTTTTGCAAAGCTCAGGCTAGTTTGGATATTTTTATTTTATCTTATGCTAATAAAAAAACTATTTAAAAAATTTTGGTGCATACTATATATATATTTTTTTTTTAAACTCAGGCTAACCTGATCTAACTCAGACTGTCTTTGATGTTCTAGAATTTAATAACCAGCAAAATTGAAAAATTCATTAAATTACTCTTATTCAAAATATTTTATAAATAAATGAATTTAATTTATTTTTGAAGACTATTTATTCTCTTTACTGAAATGAAGATGTTTTTGATAATCAAGTATTTACTTTTCTAAAAAGACAACTTTCTAAGTTTTAATATCTACTCTTAAACATTGGTCATTTACCAACCAGTAAAAATATTGATATTCAACTCTATTTTGTCACTAATTTTTTATTTCTAGAATATTTTAAAGTTAATGTAGCTAAAGTTTACTTTAGCTTCCTAACATTGTTTTTATTTTATCTTAAAAACTATTTTTTTTTTTTAATTTGGGTGTTAAGACATTTATTTAAAAATTTATATATAATATTTAAAAAAAAATCTTTTTAATAGAAACAAATGAGTAAAAATTGTTTCATGGTTGATTTTCAAAAAAAAAAAAAACTTAAAGCATATGTTTAAGCCTTTTTTTAATTGGTACCTCAGATTTTTAGGAAGTGTTCCTGGTATGTGTAAGAAATTTAGAGTTTTCAACTCTATACTTTCTTATAAGTATTTAGAAAACTGACTCTCTATAGATACTTTTATGATGACATAAATTGCTAATAGAGCTGGTAAATTAAAAAAAGTATTTGTTATTTAGATTTTTTTAAGTGTCAAAATATTTTTGATAGATCCTTGTAGTTTTTATTTCAGCCCTGTATGTGTTTTGATAAGTTTTGTATAAATTTAACAATGTACTTTATACTTTACTTTGGTTATCAATTTAAATTTAACTTTCAAGCATTAAACTTGATATCAATAACTTAATTTTAAAAAGGTAAAATTAGAAAAAATCGAATGTAATATGAGTGAAGTTGAAACTAAAGCATGTGATGATGTCCTAAACATATTAGAAACTGAAATACAAGATGGTGAAACTCAATTAAAAAAGAACACTTATGAACTTCATTTTCTTGAAAAAGATGGAAACTATTCTAAAGTCAAGTCATTTCAAGATCACCCGTCTAATTGTGCTGTGAAAAAAGCTTCAGCTAATCCTGATCAAAATGGTGAGACAATTGAAGGAGATGCAGAAGCTACTACAGATAAAATGGAAACAGATGAAGCTCCAGCGGTTTGTAGTTTAACTTTTATTTAAAACAAATCAAAAGATTTGTATAGTTATTTTTTAGATTTTATGATAAAAGTCAGTTGAAATTAAAAAGTTTATTAAACTATGTTAAAATAAGAATTAAATCATGATGTATTTTAATTTAACAAAGAGATTTTGTAGCACTTTATAAATTAATATAAAACTTTTTTACGAGTAATCAATTTATAGTTCAACATTTCTACAAGTTTAAATAATTATACAACTTTAGCACATAGTAATATAAGATACTATATAAATATTTTTTTTTAAATATTAAGTTAAACATTAAAAGTAATAATAATTTCAAAATAATAAGTTACTTAAATTTAATTTTTGCATATTTTAATGAAATAGTTTAAAATGCTTATATTATTTGTAATTAAAAAGATATTTTTAAAGCATCTTAATTTTTTTAGGGTCATACAGTTTGTTTTAAAGATTCTAATTAAAAAATTTACTATAGAATGTCAATGGTGTTTATAACTTGATAAAATAATAAAATGTATTGTTATACAGTTACTTTTAAAATTATTGATATATTGATTTCTGTAAAACTTGATTACTCAATTGAAGCATTTAAACAATTTTTCATAATGTTTTTGAAAAATTTGTTGTTGACAAGTTAAAAAATTGTTTTACTATTTTTTTAAAATTAATCATCGCACTAAATTTATTTTGCACAGCCTTCTGAAAAGCCAGAAGAAAAGGACCATAAAAATGAGTAAGTACTAAATATATGTATACAACTTTATTTTTTTTAAGTATACTACTTAATTATTAGGATGCACAGTATTTTGAAATATTTTTATAATTAAAAACCTAAAAGCTTTAGTTCTAAACTTTTTCAAACTTTAAATAAAAAATTAAATTTTAATTGTAACGTTTTACTTTTTTATTACTTATTATAAAAGTTCTCAACACAAATTTATACAGAAAATTGACTTCTCCAAAACTAAAAGAGACACCCAAAGAACAAAAAAAGTAAGCTTTTCAATAATCTTGAATTGAATATTGATAGTTTTACTAAGGTACTTTATACAAATACGTTTTTAAGAATTTTTAATCTTTTAATAATTAAGTTTCATGAGAAGTAAATTGAAAATTTTGTATATTTTTTATGTATATTGTGTCTTTACTAATTTCTCTCATTTTCTTTACTAAAATATTAGAAAAAGTTCATATATTTAAAACGTATTTATTTTAAGCTTCAAATAAGGTATAAAATGTACTAAGTTTTTTGTATAATCTATTGCAATTAGTTAAAAACGTTCATTGTATACGGAATTTTTTTCAAAAGAAAGTCTTCTCCAAAAGTACTCCAGCTGACGTCCTTAGAAGCTCAGCTTATGTCTACATCAATGAGTGCTTCAGAAAAGACGAACCTTGTGTACCAGCAAGTCAATTCCTTGAAAATGAAAGGCATGTGGTCCGACAAGCGCTTGCCAATGGTTAGTATATATTAATTTTGACTTTAGTCTTAGTTGTAAATTTACAATAGTTTAAAACAAATATTGTTGTGCATAATAGGATTTTTTCCCAAAAGTAATTTATTATTCTACAATTTTTTATTAAGCTTAATTCGGTTTTTTTTCTCAGCAAAATTTTCCCAAGAAAAAAACTCACTGGGATTACATGATGGGTGAAATTAAATGGCTTGCTACGGATTTTCAACAAGAACGAAAATGGAAAATAGCTAATGCTAAAAAGGTTTTTTATTTGTTATTTTGATTATTTATTAGAACTATTAATAGTTAAAAAATTGTTGTTGTATTTCATAAAAAGTTGTTTTATGTTTTTTAGAATAATTATTAGATTCTTCGTTTTATTAGCTAGAAAATATACCCTGGATAAACGATTGAAGTAGTTATAGTTATTTGTTGGTTTTATGTTTTTGAGAATGCTAACAACAGCTTGAAACTGCCAGCATTTGAAAGGTAGTAGTAGAACAAATCAGTATTTTCTTAAATTCATTCATGATCATTTTTATGAAAGTTTGAAAATTAGAATGGTAAAATGTGTTATACAAATAAAAATTTATTATAAGTTAATAGTAAGTTTTGATATTGTGTTTGCTTTAGGCGCAATTATTACTATAAATAGTGTTTTAGATGATTTTTAAAAATAAATTTTAACTTGTATAGCATAATTGAAAAATAAAATTATACATTAAAAAATTGTAATAAGTGTATTATGAATAACATTAAAGTACTTATAAACAACAAATTATAGAAAGTTTTTAAAAGTTGTTTAACAATATAAAAACATATTTTCAAACTTGATAAAAAATCAATTCAAATTTGTTTCCAATCAGTTTTATTTCAAGTTCGGTGGGAACACAAAATACCAATCATTCAGCTTTTCATAAATCAAAGTAAAATTAATTTTAAATGTAGTAAATAAACTAATGTACTTTCTCTTTTTTAAGAAAAAAAAATTAATTAATTCAAATCTATATTTAAGTAAATGCTTCAAGTTTGGTTATTAATAAAGTATTAATTTTTTAAAATGTTTTGGTTTTAAGAAAAAAATAAAGAGATCTCAACTACTAGAGGAGAAATAATGAATTTATTCTTTCAAGAATTTATTTTACAAACTAAGTTTCGGTCAAAGACCTGGTCTGTGCTTAATTAAATCTTATTCAAATATAAAAGTAATGATTTTTTTTTAGATTTCAAGAGCAGTTTTAAAATACCATCAAAAGAAGGCCGAAATGAAAAAGAGGGAAGAACGAAACGCTTATGTAGCCAAAAGAAAGCTTGCATCTAAAATTGCTAAAATAGTTAAAGACAATTTTTGGAGTTCAATGAACAAAGTAATTTTGAGTTGATTTTTTGTTAAGGCATACGGTTTCGTCTTCTATTTTTGTTTGTTTATACTTATATAGTAAAAAATACTTATCACAAACTAATCTGTAAAAGATCTTGTAAATTTATGTGTGACTAAATAAGTAAGTTTATGTACATTGCATATTTGTAAAAGTTGTGTTTAATAAACTAATAAATTTTTCTGAAAGCTGTGGGAATACTTTTAAAGTTGTGAAAATTTTTAACTAGTCCAAGTAAAAACAAATAACATTATTTACCACTTACTTTTATTGTCATCTGATTTAATTAGACATAATTTAAACAGATAGTTCAGTTCAAGCAACAGCAACTTTTGAATGAGAAGAAGCAGAAAATGGTTGATGAGCAATTGAATTTTATACTGGGACACACTGAAATATATTGCAGCCATTTAACAAAGCGGTTTCACGGCCCAAAAGATGACAAAACAAACGATGGTTAGTTTATAAAGGAATTATTTTAATCTATAAAATTTTTGCACATATTATGTCAAGTGCAAGAAAATCAAAAAATTTATACAGCTCGTTAAAGTGAACCGTTGCATTATCAGTTTAATATCTAGAAATACTTACATTTCCTTTTTAATTCCAACTGGTTCCAAATCTTTGGTGTAGATTACATATAGTCCTTAAAATAAATATTCTTAGTACAATATTCTTATAACTTAAAAATTAAATATCTGAACAAATTATTACGTCGTGTTATTTATTTTTGTAATTTTATTAGACAAAAAAGAAAATATGGAAGATTTGAATAAAGATGCGGAAGTAAAAAAAGAGGTAGAGGAAGAGAAACCAGTTAAAGAAGAGGTAATTGAATAGAAAATATAACTTACATTTATAAACTGATATAATATAGGTTAAAAACAGGATGATTCTAATTACATAAGCTGCTGCACCGTAAGCTTCATTCAGCAGTTCCGCAAAAAACAAAAATATATATATTTAATTAAGCCCGTAAGATAATTTTTTTTTTGACATTAGTTTAAAGATAAATTTGACTAGAAGTTTTATAGTTTTTTAATTTACTTTATATGTTTTGTAAGTTTTTATCTAAACTTTGATGTTAAAACTAGCTGGAATTTAGATAAGATATGTTTGAAAAAAAATGTTAAGACAATTTAGGCTACACGTTTGAAAAAGTGATAAATCCTGAATAAAAATTAACAATAAAGTTTTATTTTATAAAGAAAATAATAACTTTTAAACTATAACTCAAACTTATTTCAAAGCACTTAAAATCGACCATTAAAATGAAGTTAGTTTTAATTGTAGCATTTATACAATGCTAATCTATGTAAGTTACTAATAAAAATTAAAATTTATAAGTCTATTTTTTAAAGTTTTTTACTTATAAGTTAGATTCAAATAATCCAAAATATATTTTAAATCATAAATAACAAGTACACGTAAAATGATTTTTAAGACTAGCAATTTGGTTAAAATAGGAAATTTAATGCTTATAACATAATTTTTAAGTTTATGTGCTTGCTACTCAAAGTTTCATGAAAACTATGACCACAATTTCTTTTGATGACTTCAAGTTTATAAACAAGTTAAACTTTTATAATCTTAGGAGCAGCCAGCCTCTGCTACTCCCGTTCGCCGATCGTCGCGTAAAAGAAGTGCTTTTGATGACTCCACGCAACCAAACGAAGAACCACCGTTGAAAAAGGTAAGCGGAACAAAGTTGAATTGAGTTTTGCTTTGAACTGCTCTAAAACAATTAAAGACGATTAAGTTTATTTTACGTTTTAAATTAAAAGTGTAAAGTTATCGTGAAGACAAAATAATACAAATCTAGGTATATTTATTGTTTGTTATATTGTTACACACAACTTGCCGGTTAATAAAATTTCAGCTTTGCTTTATATTAGTAATTATTTCAACGTCTTATCTTAATATCAATGTGTTTTTTCGTGAAATTAATTTTGATACCCATTTTGATTTTCTAAGAAAACGTTGTCATCTTCATTGTTTGACATAAAAAAACTTAAAACTTTAAGAGTTATAGTAATTATCAAATGCAGTGTTTGAGGCAATAACATTTTCCAAAATAGCAACAAACGTTGTGTAATGTGATTTTTAGGAGAAGTTGGGCGAAGAATTCATACCTGAAGAAGATGACAACGACGATGAAGAAACACTGAACGAAGAAGAAAAAAATGAAAAAGTCGACCACAAGTCTGAAATTGAACAGCTAAATGTAATTGAACAGTTTTATTTTATGAAATATTTAATTCTAGAACTGAATTGTTCGCTTTTAGTAATTTATATAATGAAATACTTCTTGTAATAAACATGTTTCAGTTTTGATAATTTTTATTTAAGTTCTTGGTAAAACTGAAATATTATAATCAACTAAATTTTTGTTTATTTATAGTTTTTGTTTTACAAAAAAAAACTTTTTGTAATACTTTTCTTCACAAATTAATTAAATTTTATAACAGAAAGAAAATGAAATGTCAATAGAAGAATTAAAAAAGCTTTATGGGTTCGGAGGTTTAGCTAATACTTCAGTAAACGAAGATAAAACAAGCAATGTTGACTCAGGTTAGTCTCTTAAAAAGTTTTGTATATTTTAATAATTAAAATAATAAATTAGAAGAAAGAACATTAGAACATAAAAATTTAAACTAAATTTTAGCTTTAAATATATCTTTAAATAAAATTTAAAAGCCATCAAATATAAAAAGAAGTAGTGTTTAATTGATACAATGTTTGTTAGTTCTTTACTAGTTAAAAAAACTCTACTCAAAAACGAAGTTGATAAATATTGCGACTAAAGACATTTAGTTTACAATAAGTTAAATATTTTGAATTCTTAAAAATTTTACCCTCACATTTTCATTAAAATTTAGTTTTATTTTATAGATCAGGATGACAACAAAGAAAATGTAGAAGAAGAATTTGGAACAGCTTGTTTGCTACAAGGCAACAATAAAGACAAGAAGAAGGTTTGCTGTTATAAAATTAAATGTTTTCGATTGGTGATATTTGGTTATTTTAATTTTATATTGGTATGTCCTCCATGTATTATAGAGAAATCTGAAGTTTTAATGAAACATTGATTGTAAATATTCACTGATTATAGCACATGTTTTTAAGTATATAAATCTGAACAGTATATGTTTTTTAATTTTAAATAGTTCAACATAGAGTTTTTTAAATAACAATTAAGGCCATAGGGGGGGGGGGGGGTCCAACATTT
This sequence comes from Thalia democratica, assembly GCF_965202585.1. Taxonomy (NCBI): domain Eukaryota; kingdom Metazoa; phylum Chordata; class Thaliacea; order Salpida; family Salpidae; genus Thalia; species Thalia democratica. Next base: position 17,652,599 of record NC_139173.1, on the reverse strand, counting down.
TTTTACTAAAATTAACTTTGGCTTTTATATGAAAGCTTAAAGTACAAACTATAAGCCAGTTTTTATAGAATTCAAAAATATCAATTATCTTTTGAGATATTAAATTTTTTGTAAAAATTTTCCAATATAAACGTATGGACCGCAAATTTTTTGGGGTCAATTTTCTCGGAAATTTTAAAATTCACTAAAAACCTATCTCCTCCTTCATTTTTTGACCTAGAGACTTCAAATTTTCAGGAAATGTTCCTTTTAATATTTTGAAGAATCTGAATGTTGGAATTTTTAAAATTTTGAAAAATAATGATTTTATCCACAAAAAACTAAAAAAAAGGGTAGTTTTTTGACAATAATTTTTTTTTTACTCAAAATTAAAAAAATTTCTACAACAGATCTCTTTAAAATTTAATGATACACATTCTGTAAAAAATTGAGAAAGATTACTCAAAAAATGAAGGAGGAGATAGATTTTTAGTGAAATAGTCTTTTTTCGCATTTTTAGTTTTTGCCTTCCATAAGGAACCTATTGAACGCCCTTTCTTTGATCGCTTATATCTCAAAAGTTACTTTGAGTTTTTTTAAGCGGTTGAAATGTCTGATAGCTCAGATTAAATTCTACAAAATAAGATCAAGTTGTAAAAAACAAAGTGGACCCCCCTATGGCCTTAATCTATACAGTTTAGCAATTAGCATACTTCATTTTTAAATTATTGTTAAATTATACATCAGATATGGTTAAGATTACAAACTCTAACATTTTATCTCCTCAGATGAAACCAAATTTTAATTGGTAAAGAAGTGAGATAAAATGTTTTGAAAATTATATATATTGTTTTTTAGCTAAAAATTATAAATTCTTTTCTATTTTATTTTTTGATGCTTTCAGTAAATCAAACTAAGTTTGTATGTTGTATAAAAAAGCAATAACTTGTTTATAACTATCACTTTTTTTCAAGTAATTATTTTAATTATGTTTTTTTAATAATTTTGTATCAATGTAATAATAAATTTAACGCTACCAATTAAACAGAATGATTCTAGCGACGATGAAATGTTGGACAAAACATCAAAACAAGCCATGGATCTGCATCCAACTGGACACACCCTTGCTACCACACAGGTTGTTTGTTTCAGTATTATAAATTAATTAAAAACTTTTACGTTTATAAATATTTTTGCTTAGTTTTTAAATAACACGATGTTAAATTTCATTTCAAAAACAACTATTGATTTATGTTTGCTTTAATTTGCTGCTTTTTATTTAATCATAGTTTAAGATAAAATTTTATAGAATATTTAAGGTTTCTTTTGAAATGCCTCCATTATTAGTTTTTCAAATTTTCTTGTACAAAGTTGGCGTTTTGTTCATTACTTGTCTGTATACAATTTATGATTATTATTTTTTAATTTAAACGTTTTGTTATTGTAATTTTTATCAGTATATATTTAAGTTTTTCTTTTGTAAAATGGAATAATTGCTATTACATGTATAGTTTATAGTACTAAAACACATTTTCTTTACTTTAGTAAGTTTTATAGATAAGTTTATGATTGTTGCAAACAAAAACTTTTTTCTTAATTATAATACTTTATCACGTCAAAGATAGATAAAGAAAAAAAATGTAATGTTAATTAGTGTGTTTGAAAATTTACAAAATATGAACATATTTAACTAAAAAAGTTAGACCTTATATTTCATCAGAAAATAGCTAAAATATAAATCAATTATATAACCAAATGTTTATTTGCTTTTTTATATTCAATTTAATACAATTAATATCATTAGAAATATTTTGCAAGTGTTCTTTCGAAAGTTTATCTAAACACAAAGTTATACATTGAAATATGTAATAAGACTTTATTAATTAACAGTTTTGTTTTTATTTTTGTTTTCAAATCAGCATCTTAATGTAAATGTTTTTTTTGCACTAAATGAAATTTTATATAGTCTCTGTGTTTTGTTGTTTTATTTAATGCTGTCAAATAGGTTTGTCAAAAAATATTAAGACGAGTCTAAGCCTAGCTCCACTGAAATTTAACATATTTTGAATTACCATGAACTAGTTTTAGTTTTTTGTTCCTTTTAATTAGAATAAACTAGTTTTGACTTTGAACTAAATTGTATTTAATTAACATTCAGGTCAAAACACCGATTCCTTCTTTGCTGAGAGGAACGTTAAGGGAATATCAGCATGTGGGTCTCAACTGGCTGGTGACTCTGTACAATGAAAAGTTGAACGGAATTCTCGCCGACGAGATGGGCCTCGGCAAAACCATTCAAACCATTTCTCTGCTCGCTCATTTGGCTTGCGAAAAAGGTAGTACCAGTCATATTTTTTTATCATGTCCTCTATCCTCAATCATTGACTGTAAGATAATTTCAACTTAAAAAAAAATTCACACCCTTTGAAACAAAAAAATGTCGTTTCGGTCATTATAAATATAAACTTAATTACAGTTTTAATTTTTTTTGATTTGTTGTGTATTAACTGTTAGCTTATTTTTGTAAAAGTAGTTAAAATAGCTGGTGGTGTTCAATTTGTAGCATATTTTGTAAATATATAATTTTTCAGGTGTATGGGGTCCTCATTTAGTTGTGGTACCAACTAGTGTTATTCTGAATTGGGAAATGGAGTTTAAAAAATGGTGCCCCGGATTTAAAATTCTCACCTATTATGGTAATCAGAAGGAGCGAAAGGTTTGTTTTTTCTTTTTGAAAAAACATTTATTGAATTGTAAAAGAGTATAAAGGCTTAAGTAAAAGTGCATTTAGGTCAGTATAAAAATTTATGTTATTGTCTAAACGTCTATTTAATTTATACTTATGGCTCTTTTTTGAATTACGTACGAATCATCCCTTGTTTAAATTTTCCCATAAATGTTTTGGAAAATTATACATAATTTATAATAGTACTAAATTTTCAATTTTCTCTCAAAAACAGGAGAAAAGAACGGGATGGAGCAAGAGTAACGCGTTTCACGTTTGCATCACGTCATATAAATTGGTAGTGCAAGATCATGCGTGCTTTCGCAGGAGAAAGTGGAGATATCTGATTCTTGATGAAGTTAGAAATTGTTTATTATTTAGATTGGGATGTATAGTTATGGTTTATTTTTACTTCAAATAGTTTTTACTAAAATTGAAGGTATTTTTCAAAATTCCAAAAAACTTTTTTTCAAGTGTCTTAAAAAAGTATTAAATTTAAAGAAGTTGTGTTACCGATTACTCAAAAAAAAATATCATTTTCGATGAGCTATATTCGCAATATAATTGCTTTATACCAAACTTTTTTGATCAGTTATGTTTTTTTATTAATTTAACATCAACTATTGAATTAAAAATTAATGTATATATGATTATTGTAATCTTCAAAAATCTTTAAAAACCTAAATTAGAATGTTTTTATACAATGTTTATATGTTATGTTTTTATTAAATTAATGGAGTACCTTATAAACTTATAATTTTTTCACCCACAGGCACACAACATCAAGAACTTCCAATCTCAACGCTGGCAGTCACTGCGCAATTTCAACTCGCAAAGAAGGCTGCTTCTCACCGGAACTCCGCTGCAGAACAACTTGATGGAGCTTTGGGCTCTGCTCAACTTTCTCATGCCCGCCATATTCCAATCTCGAAGCGATTTCCAGGTATTTTTATCCAACATGCTTGTAAAGTAATAATTAAGGATACTTAACGACGGTTTGCTGTTAATTGTTTTAGTAGCTTTTAGTTTGTTAATGTTATTATTTTTGCTTGATAAACAAAAAAAAATTTTTCATTGAATAAAAATATACATAAAAAGTATTTGTTTTGAGGTGTAAGTATTAATGATTTTCAAAAGTTTTTATTTAATAATTGTTCTAATATATAATTGTTTTTAGTGATGGTGTTTTAATTGTTGTGCTTTTATATATTTCATGTTTAAGAAAATTATTTGACAAACTTTGCTCAATATATGTTTATTCTGATACTTTTCGTGTTTTTTTTTTTACAAAAAAAGCTGTGCATTAGTATGAAGAAAACAGAGTCATAAATAGAAATACAAATAATTTAAAAAATAAATTAGTGTAAAAAATTTACAGTGTGGTTTTGACATTGTTTATACAATCTAACTGTATTTTTTTCGCTATAGGGTAAAATTTACAATTTTGTAACTTTTAGGTTTCGATTAGTTGTCCTATAAAAGATAAATTTGGTTAAATATTATTTATAAGTATTTTAAGTTTCCAATTTATATTTATATTCAGATTTGTCACAAAACCTGAAAAAACCTGGAATTTGACAGTTTAGGCTAAAAAACCTGGAATTTTAAGCAATTCTACATGTTTAGAAATAAAATTTTGATTTGACACAAAATATCTATAATATAGATAAAATTTTCTGTCGTCATCAAGTTTTTTTATAAAAAGACACATTTAAAGTATCTTCACAGTATCTTTTATATGTTGTTATATTATTTAACACAGTTTTTTATCTTAAACTTAATTTTAAACTTAAAATATACCCGAAAACGTGTACTTTCAAAAATCTGGAAGAAATTTCTTTAAAACCAGTGGAAACCCTGTATATAAGAATTTAGTTTGCCTAATCATATTCATTCCAATAAAGTAGTCTTATACTTAACTACGTTTTATTTTTGTGCTTTATTTTGCCTTATTTATGAGATTTTTACAGTGTTATACTCATTGTTTTGAAAAACCTGGTTTGAGCATATTTTCAAATAAAATATTTTTCATAAACAAAACATAGCCTTTTATCTTTACTCTTTTTATGTTTATAAAAGCGATCGAAAATGCAATGTGTGAGTATGATAACCGCAAGTAACTAAATCAATTTAAATTAAAACAACACTCTGTGAATCTGTTTTATTTCAGGAATGGTTCAGCAAGCCGATGGACAGCATGATCGACGGCGAGTCCTCGTACAACCAGTCCATCATCAGGCGGCTGCACAAGGTTCTCCGGCCCTTCCTGCTGCGCAGGCTGAAGAGGGAGGTGGAGAAGCAGATGCCCAACAAAACGGAGCACATCGTCCCCTGCCACCTTTCAAAGAGGCAGCGGTACTTGTACGAGGATTTCATGTCCAGAGCAGCGTAAGTTGTTTTGTTGTTAAATCAAAAGTAAATTAATCTGTTAAAAGTTATATTGAAAATTATTAAACTAATATTGTTAACTTTAAAAAAAATACCTTTTTTATTTCTATTTTTAGAATATTTTAGTGTTTTATATCAAATACTGGTTGTAATATTTAGCGCAGGTAATTTTTCTGAAAACTAAAAAGTAGTCTTTCATTGTTTTGTTTTTAAAGTGCTTACAATTTTTTGAATTAGTTTTAATAGAAACTGCTTTAAAATGTATTGTTAGTAGTATATTAAAAAAAAATGTAAAATAACATACTTATTTTGTTTATGAGTGTACACGTTTAAAGAAAGTTGTTTTAGTTTAAGCACTTTTATTAATTTATTTTAGTACGAATAATATTAAATTGTTGTCTATGATTTCCATTTATTTCTTTTTTTCTATTGAAGGTGCATTTTAATTTTCTGATTCAATTTGAATGTTTAAGCATTAATATAAAAAGAAAATGTTATAAGTTGTTTTAAATTACTTTTTTTGTTAACATTTTTGCTTTTACGTGCTATATTTCATTTTTTACTATTAGTTTCAGCTTTTGCTCATATTTTTTGTAATAGTTTAAGAGCAAAGAGAGGGGTAAAACACTTTTTTTTTCAAATTTAGTCTTATTTTTTACGTAATTAGATGAGTTATTTGTTTCTTTTTACCTTGTTGTTAAAATTCAAAGTACCTTTTGATTATAAGCGCTCAAAGTTAGAGTGTTCAAAAGGTTCTTTATAGTAGGCGGAAAGTAAAAGGGCAAAAATAGACTATTTCACTAAAAACTATCTTTTCTTCCAGTTATTAAGCAGTTGTTTTAATTATTCAGATTATTCTTTGTTAAATTTTAAACAACTTGTAGGAAACAATTGTTTTATTTTTTGTAAGAAAAAAGAATTTGTAAAGAAATGTTTTTCTTTGATTTTGGTCGTATACTTTTCAAAAGCTTTTTTTTTTTCAAAAACCCGCTTCCTTAAAGTTATTTATAGTTTTAAAATGTACGTTTCCTGAAAATTTGAATTAAATTTCTTTAAAAATGAAGAAAAAGATAGGTTTTTAGTAAATTTTTCAAAATTTCGAGAAAGTTATCCTTGAAAATTTTTGATTTCATACCTTTGTATTCGGAATATTTTACAAAACTTGTATATCTCAAAAGTTAATTGAAACTTTTTTGTTCTTTAAAAATATCGTATATTATATACTGTAAGCTTTGAAATAAGAGCCAGTGTAAACTTTTTATATTATAAAAAAAAGTGTTAGACCTCCCTACGCCCTTTAATTAGTTTAAACTAAGTTCATGGTGTCATTTGGCTATTTGTACATAAAAGTTTGACAGCTCTCTCTATGATAAAATAAAAATAATAAACAAAAGGAAAAATAAAAGAAACATATGTAAAATGCGTTATTCAGTATTATGTCAGTGTATCTATCAAAATTATTCAAATTATTCTCTACCTTATATGTTTTACTAAATTGTACTATCTATTTTAAAAAAATGATTATTCAGATTAACGACTTTATAACTCTAAACATTTTTAGAACAACCATGTTTGTACTAGTTATCTACACAGGGTTGCCTGGAATCCTATAAAAAACCTGGAATTTGACAATTTATGCTACAAAACATGGAATTTTAAACAATTTTTACATGTTAAGTAGTAAAATTTTGATTGAACACAAAAATTTTATCATATAGAAAAAAAAAAATTGCTATCATCAATTTTTTTTTAATTAAAAAACACATTTGAAGTAGCTTTACAGTATCTTTTCAATGTTGCAATACTACTTAACACAGTTTTTAACCTTGAACTAAAACTAGACCCAAAAACCTGTACTTTCAAAAACCTGGAAGAAATTTCTCAAAAACCAATGTGGCAACCTTGTCTACATCGTTGTATACAAATATAACATATATCTAACTAAATCAATCTAACCACAGGACAAAAGAGACGCTGCAGAGAGGAGACTTCATGAGCCAGATGAACATACTGATGCAGCTGCGAAAAGTTTGCAACCACCCCAACCTGTTCGAACCGCGGCCGATCATCAGCTCATTCATCTGCCAACCGCTCACCTACCACACAGCTTCCATTGTTTCTTCGGCAACCGTCAACGATGACTTTTTCACTGTAAGTTCTTTTTTCATCGGCTTATAATTTATAAAACCTTTTAAGTGAAATATATTTCAATCTGTTTTAATTTATAAGGTTAGAATTAGTTATTTGCTATTTGTTTATTTAAATGCTCTATAAGTTTAACCCACTAAAAGTATAGAAAAAAAACTTGTAATTAACGTCCTTGTAGTTGATCATCAAATTATAATTTTTTGAATAAACCAGTTAACAAAATTTTAATTTTTATGTTCAGAGACCAGATCTGCAACTGGATATTACGTCTAACATTGGATCGACGGAATGTGATCTTATTGGGCATCTCAAGCCAACATTAAAGAATGTGGAGAAATATGTTACTGATAGCAAATTTATGCAAAATGTGACAGCCAAGTAATATATTTATTAATTTAATACGTCGTGTTTCATTAGTTTTCTATATTTTTATAATACTGTGAGTTAATTTTGTTTCAATATTATAGGAAGGAGAAATTTTTGTATCCTGGAATAAAGACCTTAATCATTAACAAAATCAAGAAACTTGGCCGAGTAAAATACACTGAAATGGTTTGTATTTTTATCTAATTTTTAAAGTTTGTTAAAAGTCTGAAGATTTAGTTATATTTTAGGAGGTTACACTAAAATTTTTCCTAAATAGGTTACACTACAAAAAAATTATTACTAAGCCAATGTCATACTTTCTTATAGATAAGTGCATTTTTTTTAAACTTTGTAAAAAATAGTATGTGTAGTAGATCTTTTATTGAAAAAAATAGCAGTTTAGTATATAACTTGCACTGATATTTTATAATATTTAACTTATCAAAGTCATTTTGACAAGATCTAATACTTACTGCATAACTAATTGGCTTAACTAACAATTTTTTCATTTCTTAATTTTTAATGTTCTGTTTACGTAATAATAATTTAAGTGTAGTTAAAATAATAAGTTTAAGCATGCATGTTCATTTGTTTTAATGTCATATTAAAAACATTTTCAGTTGAAGAAACAAAACTCATCAGAGTCAACTTCAGGTTTGTGGAGTATAGGCGAATCGCATCAGTACAACATAAATCACGATGCTGGTAAATTTATTGCTTTTAATATAAAATTAGGTTTTTTTTGTCTACAATTAATATAGTATGTTGTTTGAAATTAAACTTTTTGTTTTATTTATGTGCTTGCTGAATTGTTGTTTTCAGTTATAGATAACAATATACTTAATTTATTCTTAGGACGGATTCATCCAGTATCAAGTAAAAGGCAGAACTCTGATTTGTATCGAGTGAGTTTTTATATCGTTTTTTTGTTTATAGGATAGTTACATATTTTAAATGTTAGTTTAGCTTTGCCTTATTGGTTGTAAGTTCTACTTGTTCCTGATAAAAGGCTGCTGAACCCCTGTTTGCATCTTATTAAGATTGCTGCTATTTATTATTTAACTAAGTTCAATGCTCATGGTAATTGATAATGGTAATTTAGCTGCTCGGAAATGTATGCCCTTATAAAACAATAACGTTTATTGTTAATATACATGAATTTGTTGTTGATAGTTATTAATGTTTTTTTTAAGAAATGGCTATCCAAATACGATGGGGTTTCAAAAGAACAGTCTTATGCAAGCATGGCTCACCTTAACAATGTGAGGTGTTGTAAGACGAAACTTCAATGTTACGGTTCTAATCTTGTACACCTGTTACAAAATATCAATGTAAAAAATAGCAGGTTTTTTTGTTTTTAGATTTTTTGTGTTAAAATTTTCATTTTTTATGGTTGAAAGGTTTAAAAATTTTATATTTAGTAACTTTTATATATGATTTATTGGATAATCTAAACCTTCAGAAATATACTTTTATAGTATTTTACATAAAAAAAAAGTATTTTGTCATCTTTTATATGTAAGCTTTTTTTATTGTTATTAAACTTTATAAGGTAGCTATTTTTTACATAGTATTTTTTCTAGAAAATATATACTTTATACAATTGAATATTGTGTATTTTTCACAGAAATTTGGATTCGAGTGACCTCAGAAATGTGGTGAACAACATGCACCAGAGTTGGATTCAAGACAAAACTTTTTCAAAGTAATATTTATGTTAAATTTAAATCACGTTTAATGATTTTAAAAAAACAACAACTCAATCATTTAAGTGTTAAAACTAATTAAAAAATTAAACTCACTGAGTTAAGAAACAGAATTTAAATTTTATCTTTACTGCAGTTTTATCTTTGTTAACAGTATTTAAAAAGTTCAAAAATTTAAATAAATTTTCATACCAACCACCGAATGATCAATCAAACGTGTCACAGGATCGACATGTACGTGGGGAAGGTGGAGGTTCGGGGAGCGGTTGAAATGCGCACGCCGCACGTGGTCGTGTGGCGGGAGTACGCGCTGAAGAAGAAGAACAGCTTGCTGGATCGCTACTTCCGCAACGTGCATCCCGACCTCAGGATCAACAACAGGAAGCTCCTCTTCCCCGAAACCCAGCTCATTGAGTACGATTGCGGTTAGCGTTTTTTAATGGTTTATCTCGCTAGCGTCTGTTGTTATTGACAAGTGCATTCTTTTTCATAAATTTATTCTTAGATATAATGAAACTACTTTTTTGTTTATGCTATAATGATTAAACTAATAAACATATAAGAAATGTTTTTTAACTAACTTAAATCATTATAAATTCCGAGTTATCATACTACACAGAAAAGTATATCAGTGCTTTTTGCACAATACTTTTTTACGTAATTTCAAACTGCTTTAGTAATATTTGTTTTTAAAAGCATCTAATTTTGATATGTAGAATAACTTTGTAATTATATTTAAATAACGTAAATTTTTAGGAAAACTTCAAACTTTAAGTATTTTGCTTCGAAAACTACAAAAAGATGGAAGCAGAGCACTGATTTTCACACAAATGACAAAAGTTTTAGATATTCTAGAAGTTTTCCTCAGCTATCACGGATATCATTATCTAAGACTGGATGGTTCCACCAACATAGAAGACAGAATGGTTAGATTTTTTAGTTTTTTATGTAGGTAAAAAGATCGTGTAGATGTGTGAAAACCAAGTGTTAGTTTTTTAATGCTAATATTTATATTATTTTTTTAATTTTATTTACATTAAATGAAACCTTTAAATATCTGCAAGTATAAAAAGTAGTTCAGTAATTTATTAAAACTATAAAAACCTAAGCAAATAAAAAAAACAAGGTGATGCTGTTTTATCAATATTAATATAATCTCAGTTTTCATGTAGTTTGTTTAAAGTGTATTTTTAAACTTGATAAAATTAAATAAATTTACGATGAACAGATTCGCATGGAGCGTTTCAACAACGACAAGCGAATATTCTGCTTCATACTTTCAACTAGGAGCGGTGGCATCGGTGTGAACTTGACCGGCGCCAACACAGTAATATTTTACGACAGCGACTGGAACCCTACCATGGACGCCCAGGCACAAGATAGGTTGACAAACTCAACCAGTATTAAATGTGGAACGCAATATTTTGTATTTGTTTTATTAGACTAAGTTACTGATTGGACTTTTCAAAATGCTCTAACCTTGAAATAAAGAGAAATAAAATGAATATTGATTATGAGTTTGTATGGTACGACAGTAATTCACTGCTAAAAGCAGATCATCACCTAAAAACAAAAAATTTTACCTGATTATCTGCTTTTAGCAATAAAACATTTTAATACCGAAAATCTCAGCTGAACATTAATATCGTTTTTCACTTTATATAATTATTTTTTTGAATCTATTTTGTTTCAAGTATCATTGTTTGTATATAGATGCCATCGTATCGGGCAAACAAGGGACGTGTCGATATACAGACTGATCAGCAGGAACACTGTGGAACAAAACATACTTCGCAAAGCCAACCAGAAACGATTGCTGAACAATCTGGCTATTGAAGGAGGAGAGTTCACCACAAAATTCTTCTCGAAAGTAATAAATTAGTTATTTTTGAAGTACCAGTTTAATTTTAGTTTTATTATAGCAGTTATTATTGTTTTTTTGAAATCTCCACTTTATCTAATTATCGAATACAAATACTTTTGCTGTATGCAGCCAGTTAGCATTTTATTACATTTAGCTTACGTTTTATTAATAAATACAATTTAAGTTATGTTTGAGTCGCAGTGTTGTATTAACAAATAATTTTGGTATCAACACTGAAAATATATAAATATCTTGAGAGGTTAAAGTAATTATTACCCACACTCCGCATCCAAGGAATTTTAGTTATTGTTTATTTTAAACTCTGTATTCAATACTGTTTAATTTTTTGATTAAACAATTGTTTGTGATTTTAGCAAGGGTTGAAGGACATTTTCGATGACACATGTCAAATTGAAGATATGGAAACTGATGAAACTGCCAAAAGTCCTGAGAAATCCCCTGAACATGTTAGTTTTTTCATATAAAGTAGCAGTAATGATGTTAGTTATCAGACGCTATTTCATATAGCAGTGATGAGTTTTTTCCCACAGATAACTTAACTTGTAGTTAAGATTTATTTATTTTTAAAACGTTAAAATCATATTAACTTCTTGTTTTACAAAAAACTGAAGGTACGCAATAACTAAAATTGTCCAAACAAACATAAAAGTAGAATTTTCTCAAGTTTAAAGCATCTCAACATTAAACAATAGTTATCTGCAAATAACTGATTACATTTAAAAACCAACAGGTCAATGAGCAAATATCAAACGAACAATTGCTCAAATTGGAAGATCAAGAAGACCAGGAGGCCGCCAACAGGGTGGCAGAAGAACAAGTTTGTATTTTTTGTTCCTTAAACATTTCATGTGATTGTTAATGTTGTTTTTAATTAATTTACCAAAATGCTTCTTTAGTAAAGCGTCAAAAAACTGCGATTAAAGTAATAATAAATAAATAAACGAAAATTTAACATTTGTTTTTCAAAACAGATTGTCGAGCAAGAAGAATTTACTGGAGACAAAAAAGAACAAGGTTTGGAAGAAAACATTTATATGCACTTTTTTATCAATTTGTTTTTTTTTTGTTTTATTAAAAAAAAGTTTTGTTTGTTTTCTACTCAAAGCAGTTGTAATTGACACAATTGTACTAACTGGAATATTAAACTAACAAATGCAACAGAGGACGAGGCAGCGATGTCTCTGGCGCAGGAGAGAGTCAGATCGTTGTACGAGCAGCTGAACCCTCTGCAGCTTTTCGGAGTCACCGTCATCGAACAAGACACGGATCTCAATTTCGATGGTGAAATCCATCAGGCCGAGGTATGCGTGCATGTTTTTTTTCTAACTAGTTTAAAATTTGTTGTAACTGTAATTGGTGTTTTTGCAAAAGTCGATATTTTCTTAAACACAGTTAAATTGATTTAAGCAACAAAAGTTTTTAAATTATGTATCAATTTAATTCAAGAACTCCCAAAACTTAGTAGTGTACTCAAATACTCAAAACAAGTTTCATTTCACATAATCCCTATTAAAAGGTGACGTGGAGGTAAATTTAGTTTTTTACGCAACAAATGATTAAAAAACAATCCTAACTAAAAAAATAGTTTCACTTAACAACTGCCGTACTTGTGTGAAACTGAACTTTTTTTCAACTCGAACAGGAGGACTTGGAGCGAGCGAAAAAGGACTGGCAGCTGAACCAGCTGCTGATCATGAAGGAGGAGCAGGAGAGGATGCAGGACGAGAACGAGGACGAAATATTCTACGTGTGCGACGACCAGACCAACAAGGTAAGAAAGAAGAGCGGGAAGAAGACGAAGAAGGCGCGCAAGATCGACAACATTTGCTTCGACGTGTCGTCGTCGGACAGTGACGCGGCAAATAACGAATCGGCCGCCGACGTAACCGCGCCGAGACAGCACCGCTACACGCGCCGTCCCGCGCCCGCCAAGGTCGCGCTGCCGGAAGACGAAGAGGAGGTCGCCGTCGAGATCACGATGCTCGACGAGGAGGAAGACGAGCCGCTCGTGGTTAACAAGAAGAAAAAGAGCAAGAAGGCGGTCAAGCCGGCCCGGAAAAAGAAAGCTACGAAGGAGCCGAGAAACGTGGCGAAGAAAACGGTGGCGAAGCCTCGCCAGCCTTCTTGCGACTACTTGAGCAGCGATTCCGACATCTTGGTCAGGCCGCACGAGCCGTGGAATGAGCTGATCGGCGAAGGGAGCGAGCTGCTGGGCTCTCTCGGCTACAACACCGCGGATTACTACTTGGAGTTCGCCGCGGAGTCGCCGACGCACGAGCCGGCTTACAGCAGCCCCCAGGTCACTCAATTCACCAGCAGATCGGGCCGGTTTAGGAAGCCCAATAACCGGTACGACCAGGACAGGTTCGTTTACGATATCCCCGAAGCAAAGTTGAACGAAACAGTCAAACGCAAAAGTAAGAAACCTCAGGTCGAAGTTGTGATCAACATGGGTCAGTCTTGCAACAACAATCGTCGTCCCTCCAAAAGCGTTCGAATGTACAGTGCACCTAAGAAAACCGAAAATATTTTTGAAAAGGTTTTTTCTGAACAGGTCACTGAAGAACAGGTCATTGAAATAATCAGTGATGAACCTGCTAACAAAAAATCCAAAAGCAAGATGTTCGGATTAAACGCTACTTTAAAAACTAAGCCAATGAACAAAATTTCGTCAAAGCTGGCAATACAAAACAACACTCCCGCCTTTTATGATAAATCCAAACCTAAACCGTTGCCTTTGAAAACAATAACTATTCCTAAGATAATTAGTGCGCAAAATCCCTTTTCTAATTTAAAAAAATCTACAGTTTTACCTCCACCTAAAAAACCTACACCGATAAAGCAGAAAGAGCCTAGGCAAACGCTTATAACTCTTCCGAATCTGAGCTTCAAAAGCCAAAACTTCCCGAAGCCGCAACCGATCCAACAACGTCAAAACATTTTCGACGTTATGAAGAATGAGACTGCCGAGCCCGGCTTCGTATCTCTAGAGCCCGTTAACTACGATGATAATTCTTTAGAAGACGATTTGGTTGACGACTTTTTAGGCTCGTTCGCAGGTTTGGAGTGACCTCTGAAAACTGTAGGAAATCGCAACCGAGTTTAATTTAATGATCATCATGTTTCTTATTTATTTTTGTAGACAAGTCATTTTTTGTGTTTTTAGGCTATTTAAAATCAGAAAACTTAAATTAGTCCTAAATTTAAAAAGTATTTTGTTTAAAAACTTGTTTTAACGACTAAAAAAGTATTGCTTTGATTTTTAAATTGACTTGCTGTTTCATTGCATAATTTTTGACAATAAATTTAAAAATAAAACTTGTTTGTGTGTTGTATTTTCTTAAAAGTGTAAATAGTTGAAAAGCCGGTACAGGGGTGTATGCGTTGATGGCGTTACCATTAGTTGCTCAACGTCATAATTTTAGAACGTAACTTTCAAAAATAAAATAAAAACAAGAGTTGTTTGAAAAGTGGTAGTTTTTGTACTTTTAAGCTACATAAAAAGATTTTTTTTTAGCAAAAGGACAAGTTGATTCAAAGTTTGTAAGTGAAATGCTGGCCTTTTTAAGTTTTGAGTTTTTGAAACTAAATTTTATCAAAGCTTGTTGTAACGCCATCTCCTCGCTATATCTTATTTTGTATCGGCTTGTCCTGTTTGCATTTATAAGAAACTACCACTTCAAACTGGCATAATTTAATTAAAAAAGCAAAACTTTGTTGGTTGTAAATTTAAAAAAATGTTAGGAAACTAATACAGTCTCTTTCAATAACAGAAAGAGCCAGTACTTTTTTATATATTAAATAGATTAAAGTTTTACTTTTTTGCAAAGAGCATGCTTTTAAAATATAAAATTAGGGTATTAAATCTACAGTTTCGGCGAGACTATTTTTTTCAAAGAAGTATTTTATAGTTTTTACTTTTCCTTAAAAAGTTTTTGGTGTCTGAGTTTTAGAAACACTTGACAAAGAGTTATTTCAGTAATAAGTTAACAAAACTTACTAAAAATGTTAGATTTATTCTAATTAGGACCACACAAGTTATAATTTCGACTAGGGTTTCACTTCTTACATGTTCCTAGTTTTATTTAATTTTATAATTTTTTTTCTATTAGTCATTGTGTGGCAATTTCCAGTAACATTTATTACTCTCATATGCAAATATGTCTTGTGTTAAACAAGTTTTGAAAAACTGATTTAGTTTTATTTTTGAAGAGCTATGTTGTACTCAACATTTATTTGAACTATTTAAGTCCAATAGACGTTATAAATACAAACTAATTATTTTGATAAAATAAAAAATATATTTTTACTAGGTGTAATTATTGAAAGCATGATTTAAATTTCTATTAAAACTGTTTGCAGCTAAAAAGCTATCTTCTAATTTGTTACGGTTTAAAACTTCTATTAAAATAGAAAACGTAGTAATTTGGGAATGCAAACAGTATGAGATAAACTGGACAACAGATTATGTTGAGCGTTTTTGCCACAAAAATTTAAAAACTTCTTCGGCCTTTCGTTTTGTTGGAAGAATTAAGTTTTTTTTATTCAAACTGAGCATATAACATTAAGGGCATAGGGGGATTACACACTTTTTACATGTTGACCTTATTTTAAAGATCTTTAATTTATCTAATAGTTTAATTTCTATAATTAAAAATAGTTCTTGAGATATGTGGGTACAAAATCGAAAGCTTATTAGTATCCTAATGGAAGGGAAAGTTAAAAATGTAAAAAAAAAACTATTTCTTTAAAAATCTATCTTCCCCTACAGTTTTTTAGCAATCATTCTCAAACTTTCGCAGTTTAGTCTTAACTTAATAAAAAAACTTGTTGTAATATTTTTTTAGATTGTTGCAATAAGATTTTTTCTTGTACTGCAAAGAACATTTCTTGAACATTTGAGGTCAATAGCTAAAAAATGAAGGAGGAGATAGATTTTTAGTGAATATTTCAAAATTACGATATAATTGGCTATGAAAATTAAATGAATATTTTTGTTCGACAAAAACTACCTTGTAAATATATACTCTAAACTTTCAAATAAGAGCCAATGTTAACTTTTGTAAAAATAATTTGGACCCCTTAAGGTATTTAGATTTTGTGTCAAAATGAAAGGTTACCGATTAACATTCTGATATAAAAGTCATAAACTGGAAGCTAATTACTAGTTAACTTTATACTTTCAATTTTAAACTTATTTTTTCCTACAGTTTCTATTTTTTCTTTTCAACCTTCCTATTTAAAGCAGTCATACTTTAGATCTACAGGTTTAACAATAGAACTTTTGGTATGTTCACTTAAATAGTCATTTAAGGCTATAGGGGGGTTAGCCATGTTTTTTACAAGTTGATCTTATTTTATAGAGTTTTTTCTAAGCTTCAAGATGCTTTTTATCGTTTAAAAAAAAATTAAATTATTTTTTGAGATATGACCAGTCAAAGTCGGGCTGCATAACAGGTTCCCTATGGGATGGGAAAACTAAAACAGCGAAGAAAGACTGTTTTATTTAAATCTTTCTCCTCCTACATTTTTAAAGCAATTTTTATCAAACTTTCGCTGTCTAATCTTTATACAATAACAAAAAAAACGTTAATTTAAATTTTTTAAATAATTTTTGAAAAAAAAAACACTTTTTTTATAATTTTTGTGATAAATTTTTTATTTTTTTAAATAATTAAAATTCATAAGTAACGTTTTTCCTTTTAATATAAAGAACATTTCCTGGAAATTTGAAGAAGATTGCTTGAAAAATGAAAGGGGAGATAAATTTTTAGTGAATTTTGAAATTTCCGAGAAAATTGACTCCGAAAAATTTGCGGTCCATACGTTTGTATCGGGAACTTTTTACAAAAAATAAAATATTTCAATAGTTAAATGATATTGTTGACTTCTATAAAAACTTGCTTGTAGTTTGTATTTAAAGCTTTCATATAAAAGCCAAAGTTAATTTTTGTAAAAAAAGTGTTTTATCTCCCCTATGGCCTTTACATTAAAGATTTTTGATTAAAAGTTATATTGAAAAAATTATAGATGGTACAGAATTATTAAAATAGTTCAATGTTAAGTAAGGATATATTTTAGATGCTTTTGAGATTAAGGGTTCTTTTTATTTAGAATAAAAGGATTAAAGCTACTATTGCTAAAGTTACATTTACTGCAATTTAAAAAAATAGTTTGTAGTTTTAGAACGAGTAAGCTAAAAAAGATGAGTAATTAGTGCCCTAAAATAGAAATTTACTAAATGTATAGAAACTAAGTTGTTATGCATAATACTAGTAGAGTTTAAAAAAATACAAATTAAGGTTTAAAAAAACCTCTGCGTTTATGTAAGCCCAAACTTTGTGAAAAATTAAAATGGTTGGTTAAGGTGTTCAATAAATGTGTTGTAAATAATTATTCAGGATCTATGTAAGTAACTTTTTTTTTTGGGTTATTAATTTTAGTTAATTAATATTAGCATACATTATTTAAAGGTTTAACTTGATTGTATTGTTTAAAATATTTGCTAATAAAAAACCAAAACAAGTTCAAAGGAATTGACATTTGTGTTGAATTTTTTTTTTGGCTACTAAAATTAATATACTAAATACATAATCTTAATAATAGCCAGAGATTTTAAAAAAAGTATTTATTTTTTGTTTTGCTTAACTTTTTTTTAAATAAAATTAAAAGTTCTTTTTATACAAAAACTCTTAGTATAACATAAACTAGTTTTTACTTTTCATAATAATGAAAAAGACATTTAACGATTAAGATTTAATAAGTTTCTATTAATTTTTATGCAGAAACCTATAGAATACAGTTTTTTAAATTCAATTCTTTTTAATTTTAAAAACTATATCTTTTAGGATTATTAAGCCAGAGAACTCAAAGCTTGAGAAATTTCTTATATTTGTACTTGCTCTAATTAATGGGAACCAGTCAAATAGGCACAAAGACACTTTTGCGCGAGAGTAATAAAATTATATGAAAAATACAAAAGGATAAATTAATAAAAAAGAAAAAATAATTTACGACAGAGGGTTAGGGGTAACAGTGATAGAATTTGAAAAAAATTAATAAAAAAATTTAGTTTAAAAAATGAAGTTACCGACTGAGAGTTAGAGGTAACAGTGGTAGTGAAAATAAATAATTAAAGTTAATGAAAAAATTTCAACCTGTGTGAAAGTATCTTCATCCAAAAGTAACTTCGTGCAAAATTGACCCTTCGTGCATATTTGACTACTACCCCTAATTAATATATTTTAAGGGTCATAAAGTTTATCATCGTGTAAGCAGTACAAATTAAGAAAATGTTTTGTCAATTCCCGTTCAATAAGAAACTTATTATGAGTTTATCATAATGTCCGCAGTAAGAAAATATACGGTTGCATAGAAGATGCTTATAAACACTTTTACTTTCATTTGCAAAAGTTTAAAAACTATTATATCAAGTTGTAAATATCAAACGTTTTTGTATCAAACGTTTTTGCAAATATTTTCTAATCCTTTTTTATAAACCTTTTTTAATGTTGATAATATGAATTGTATTAATCAGTGTTGCCTGAAAACCTAGAATTTGACAATTTAGGCTAAAAAACCTGGAATTTTGAACAATTTTAATGTGTTCAGTAGTAAAATTTCTATTTGACACAAAAATTCTCATATAGATAAAAAATTTTGTCATCATCAAAAATTTTTATTAAAAAACACATTTAAAGTAGCATTATAGTTTTATTTCAAAGTTTTTATACTATTTAAGGCCACAGGGGGGGAGGGGGGTAAGCCATGTTTTTTACAAGTTGATCTTATTTTATAGAGTTTTTTCTAAGCTTCAAGATGCTTTTTAACGTTTTAAAAAATTCAAATTATATTTTGAGATATGACCAGGCAAATTCGGGCCGAATAATAGGTTCCATATGGGAAGGGAAAATTAAAACAGCTAAAAAAAACTATTTTATTTGAAATCTATCTCCTCCTACGTTTTTCAAGCAATCTTCTTCAAACTTTCACAGTCTAATCTTTATACAATAACAAAAAAAACGTTACTTTGGAATTTAAAAAAATGTTTGTAAAAATATATTTTTTTTGAAAAAAAAAACACTTTTTTTTGTGATAAATTTTTTTTTTTTTTTAATTAATGAAATTCATAGGTAAAGTTTTTTCCTTTTAATATAAGAAACATTTCCTGAAAATTTGCTTGAAAAATGAAGGAGGAGATAGATTTTTAGTAAATTTTAAAATTTCTGAGAAAATTGAGTCCGAAAAATTTGCGGTCCATACATTTTTATTGGAAAATTTTTACAAAAAATTATATATTTCAAAAAGTTAAAATCAAAATTTAAATGATATTTTTGACTTCTATAAAAACTGGCTTGTAATTTGTATTTAAAGCTTTCATATAAAAGCCAAAGTTAATTTTTGTAAAAAAAGTGTTTTACCCCCCTCCCTCTTCCCCCCTATGGCCTTAACACGGTTTTTTACTTTAAACTAAAAATAGAACCAAAAATGTGTACTATTAAAACCTGGAGGAAATTTTGAAAACCTGGAGAAAACTTGCCAAAAACATTTGTCAACCCTGTTAAATATGTTAATTAGTCTGTTTAAAAATCCAAGCTATTTAGTTGATACAATCTGATATTAGCAAGAGTCGCCTCCTTGTTTATACATAGTGAGCTGAGAAGTGTTTTATTTCTACTTAATATATTACATTATTAAATGATACTGATTTTAGCTTAATTGTTTCATAAAGGCCAAAGGGGTTCACCTTGTTTTTTACATGTTGGTCTTATTTTGTAGAGTTTTATCCTTGCTATCAGACACTTTTTACAAGATTCAAAAAAAAATTTGAGATGTAAGGAATCAAAGTTGGTAAGCTAAATAAGTTTCTTATCGAAACGTCAGACTCAACCCCAAAAAAATACTATTGCAAAAAAATATTTTATCCAATTAAACAATTTTCTTTAAACTTTTATAGTAAGTACGTTTTTGGTATTTAAATAATGCACACAAATGAGTTTTCAACAAAAAACATCGTCGAAAGTCTGCAGAGCAGAAGCCTGGGCTTTCGTTTGCCGTGAGACAAGCTCAAGTTTAACAAAGTTTATTGCCATGGCATGACCAACCCTTTTTTTACAAATGATTTTTTATAATAAAAATATATTTTATTAATTGAAAAGTAACTATTTTTGTCTTAAAATTTTCAATTTAAAAAATAATAATTTGTCAATTTTTCAACTATTAAATATCTTTTTTCTCGAAGTTTGAGGTGTCTAGTTTAAAAAACTAAAGTAGATAACATTTTAGTTAATTTTTAAATATTTGAGAAAATAAATGACAAAAAAATTGCGGTCTTTAGGTTTTTTTTAATTGAAAATTTACTGTATTTACAAACTTAATTTTTATATCACATAAAACATCTATTATTTTTTATAATTTAAACTTTCATACAACAGCTAGTATTGTTTTTTGTAAGAAATGTTTGACCTGTGGTCTTAATATCTTACTTATGACCGCATGGTGAGTTTTAGCTAACTTAAAATATTTTTCGTTTTTTTTTTTTATTTCATTCAACTTATACAAATGTACTAAACAATATTTTTAGCTCAGTGGCACCAAATTTTTTTGATAAAAAAATGTTTGAAAATGAGTGTACATAATCAAGAAAATTGTTTAGACATTCCAATTTTTTTTATTCAGGTTTTGTTCTTAGTGATAAGCAAAATCAAATAAGTATAGTTTAAAAAATAATAACAACAAATTGTACAGTACTTTTATTTATTTAACTGACATACGTTTCTCTTTGTTAAACAATTAAGACAGTTCCACGAGTTCTGTATAAAATAAGTACTGAAAATAGAAGTACATACTATAGTTTAAATTTATTGATTTATGCTTATTGAAATACTTCATTTTACAATTTGAGTATTTAACATATACTGTATATAATATTATTTATTAAGGGCATAGGGGTTGGGGTCCAACATTATACATAAAAGCTAAAATTGTATATTTTGACATATCATGCGCTGTGAAAAAAGTTTCCGACACTAACCTATTGAGGGAAAAAAGTTATTGCCGAATTCTTTCAAAACATCATCACTATCTCCTCCTTCATTTTTTGATCAATCAATCTCAGACTTTTAGGAAATGTTCCTTGCATTAATACAAAAAATAATGTTAAGAAAATTTAAGTTTAAGAATTTAGAAGCAAAATTAAAAATAATCAATTTTTTAATAATTGTTTTTTTACTCAAAATTTAAAAATATGACTACAATAGAAACGTTTATTATTTAGTAGTGAATAAACTGATAAAGTTTCAGAAAGATTGCTTAGAAACTATAGGAAAAGATAGATTTTTAATGAGATAGTCTTTTTTTGCCTTTTTACTTTGGTCCTTCCGTAATGAACCTATTGAGCTCTCCAGCTTTGTACCTTCATGTCTTAATACTAATTTGATTTTACATAACGGTAAAAAGCAACTGCTAGCTTAGTTGAAGATGTTTAAAATAAGATCAACATGTAAAAAAAAGTGCCTACACCCTTATGCCCTTAATCTATAATAGATTGGCTTTTACTTTATTTGATAAGCATATTCATATTCTTTGTCTTCTATTCTTTTTTGAAGTACTTATTTTTTACATAACTCCGTCGAACTATTTATTTAATACAGAGAAATCTATATCAGTTTAAGAAAGTACTGTGCAAACTGTTGCTATTATTGTTTATTCCAACGAACTTCTTTCTTTAGATCTATATAAACAAATTATTATCTAGTAATAATAAATATTTATAATTTAAACGGAAATTGAAAATAGAAGACATCGGTACTGAAGGGTGCTTGGTTATCTTATATTTAGTTTTAAATGCGTAATACCTATTCTCTTGTCATAGTTCACAATAAACCTTTCGAGATAAAGATTATTTTATAGATAGTTTTGCTTAAAAATTTTCTTAAATGATGCAATTAGCAACAAAATTTCTGTTTTAATAAGTATTAATTAAAGTTATACGAGTGTTTTCAATTGATTTGTAAAACAAAAAATTGCAAGTATTTATTTATATTTATAAATTACACAGATAAGACAAGTATGTGTTCAACAACAATATAAAATTTGTTTCAAAAATATAATCAATTTGTAACAAATGTTTCTGAAATAACTTGGTATTGTTTCAAAGTACTAACTTGTAGTTGTAAAAAGTGAGAATACTGCTTAAATGTGGGTGGATAAAAAAAAACTATTCGAATTTTAAAAAACTTGCTTTCTAAAATTTTTATTTTACTTTCATATGTTTGTATATGTCTAAACAATTAAATGCATCAGAATTTCTCAGGGTGTCGGTCATTTTTTAACTTGCACTGGTTTAACCCTTTTTTTTTAAGTAAGAGTGTTTTATATTAAATTTTTAATAGATAAATGAGAAAGAGTATGTATAATGGTTTATAAGACAAGAAGGTTAAAGTTAGGGGTCTGGGTTGTCCAGTAAAAGTGTCACCAGTGCAAACCGGCTTGATAAATAAACAAACTTTAGGTAAAAAAATAAATTGTTAAGATACAGCAATTTAATAGTTTAATAAGCTTGATTTAGACCTATCACTTTCTCAAGTTGGCTTGTGTTTTTAAATACATATTTTATTTTGACAAGCTTTACCGCAATCTTGACCAGTGTTTTTTCACATTACTCGATATTCGTTAATTATTATTGATTTAGAATAGATTTTTTTTTAATGTAATTAGTATTTTTAATTCTACTTAGTTCAACATAAAAATAAGATTTATAGTTCAATTTTACAGAATATAATATTTCTATTAACACGTAAAGTTTAAAATTATTATCAGTTCGGATTTTTTTTAATTGTTAGTTAGTTTAAATATAATCTAATGTATCGTTTTTAACAGGATTTCAGAGAAGTTCACACCGGAGAATACATGCCTGTTAGTTGAAATTTTGTGATAAAACTCAAATAACAAGTTCTCCAACATTATGTTGTAAAACTTTTTAAAAATTATAAATATCCTTACAAAATTTATTCATTAAAAAAAATGTTTTTCCAGCAAACTTATTGATAATTTTTTTTTTAAAGTTCATTATTTTCTTGTTGTTAAAATGTTATCCAATACAGATATGGGGCCCACCTACACCGCCAAAAGACGACAACGATGTTTACATAGACAGGAGTTTGTTGAAACTTTACAAATCGACAAATATGAAGCTGGAAGATCTGCCACCCATCATAAACCTTAAGAGAGGTGATGCTAAAACTTTTTTTTTATAAATAGTGGTTTAGTTTATAGTTTTTTTTTTAATTTTGTTGCTGTCTTTACAGTTATAGATGTCTATTTTTAAGTATTTCGACTTTACATATTTACTTTAATCAAAAATAAATCTGATAGCAAACATTTTTTCATGTTTTTTACTTAAAAAACTATTTTTTAAACCACAACTAACAAAACATTGCATGGAACAGATAAACAGCTTTACTGACTGTGTATTGTAGTTCATTTTGAACAATAAACTATAGTTTAAACAATATTATATGTTTTGGTTTTAAGAAAACAAATAGAGAGATCTCAACTACTTTTAAAACCTAATTATTTCTATTTGAAAAAGGTTTATTTAAGCACTGACGAGGTCTTTGACCGATACTTAGTTTGTAAAATAAATTCTCTAAAGAAGAAATTCATAGTTTAAACAATGCAAAACTTTAATTTTTCAACTTTTACAATCTCTAAATATTTTAGTGGACTCGGAAATAGTGAAACGCGTCATGAAAAACGACTTGAACATAACGACTTGTCTGTTCAAGAACAGTGGCGCCTACCTCAAGAAAAAAGACAAGGCCGCCAACAAAATGCGGCAGCAGGAAAAAACAAAAAAGTTTTCGTCGCAATCCACGTCTGCACTGATGAGCCACATGAAAAACGACTCGACTGCTGGTAGGCTTTAAATTTTCTAAGTTTGTAGTTATTTCAGCGTAAAAAAGTTTAAAATTTAACACTTTTAGTTGATAGAACTTTTAGTTTATTTATGATTATTTTTTTGCAGCTTCGCCAAACTCCGACTCCAACAGCCACGAGCATTTTTGGAATGAAAATTGGAACATCAACGAAGAGTTTTCAGTTATTCAGGTGAGTTCGTGTATATCTTATTCCAAAGTTGTTGATGAACTGGCAAATGAACTAAAAACTTCACACTTTATCATTGCAAATTTTTATCAACTTTTCGAAGCGCTAACCTTTCCACGTCTTTGCAGAGCTTGTCAGACACGCTGGACCACAGCTGGTCGGTCACCCTGCCGGGGCACGTCGTGGACTGGGACGTGGTTTCCAACGCCACCCGGCCCCACCACATGAAGTTCCGCAGTGCGGACGATTGCAGGAGCAAGCTGGAAAATTTGGTCACCAGCTTCCCGGAGGACAGGGACGTCAACGCTCAGCCCTCGGACGCCAAGCTGCTCGGCGAGCCGTTGAAGAAAAAAGCAAAGGGTGAGTGTAGTGAACAGTTGCAAGTGTTTTTTATGATGATAGTTTGTTTACAAAATTTTTTGTGGTTTCGTTTGTTTAATTCATAAACATGTTGATAAATTTGTTTTGCAAAATAGTGTATACAATGTAAATCATAAGTCGGATTGCAGATTATGATACTTTAAGTAGTTGATCATACAATAATACTTTTTATTATTATTTAAAATATGAAAAAAGTTGATAATTTGAAGCTTTAATCATGGTCTACAGTTTTTTTTTTTTTCTTAAAACCAAATTTCAATGAAACGAGAGTAACATAACTTTTATAAAAATGACTGAACTTAATTTCAATATAGTCTAATTGTATACTTCTTTCTTGTAGTAAATATATTAATAAAATGAATATTTTACAGTTTCAACGAAACTTCAAAACAAGAACAAGATGTCCTCGGGCAGCGGCGATGCCGCATTGGCAATGACCAGAAAGAAACTGGACGACGATAAAAATCACCATCTGACTCAATCTATTAACAAGTGGTGGGTCGAATCAACTAGTTGAATTAGAGTTTAAGTTAAACTGAAAACATCAATACTTGAAGTGTCTTCGCGCTCTTTTTTGATATACTCATAATAACTAACAAAAATTAAACTTTTTATAGAAACACAACTTTTGAAGTTATTTTTGTTAATAAACTCTTACTAGTACATAAGTTGTAACGTGCTAAATTTACCTACTATTTACATAAAAACAGACAAACTCTTTCTTATTTCAGGTTCAACGCGGCGGACCAAACCAGAGAGCAGTTTCCGACGATCGACTCGACCGACACCGCGTTGATGATGACCATGCAGAAGCCCAACTCGACCGCGCAGTCGCCCATGGAGAAGAAGTCGAACGACATCAGAATACTGAAGGACGAAAGCGAAATCGATTATCAGAATCCCATCGGCAGCCTGTCGCTCTTCCAAAACATGGTTGTGAGTACTTTTATTGGTATTTGTATAAATTATATTTTGTTGTTGTGTATCAAGCTGTATGACCTGTTTTTTTTTTTCTTTTTTCAAAATATCGAACAAAGATATAAGATATTTTAACTGTTTTAAAAAACACACCATTAAAACTCAGGAAAAATTAGTTTCAATTATATTGTTATTAAGTTTTTTCCATTTGTTTTAGCAGATGTGTGAAATTAATTAAGATACTTTTATTATTTGATACTTTTGAAATAAAGAATTATAGATTGGTTTTCACTCATCATCGTATAACTTTTAAAAACTCCAAGTGATTATATAAAAAAATATGTTTATATAAAATTTATATCGTGTTCCATCTAACAATATAAATAAGTACAATCGAATCACGATCGTGCGTATTTATTAACAAAGTGTCTGTTAAAATTATAAAAAACCGACAAACTACAGCAAATAAATGAATGTTTGTATTCAACAGAATCATTTGCAACAGAGCAAGAGGAAGTTGCCGCAACAGACCCCGTCGTCCGCGTTGGCCGCCAAGCGTCAGATGTCGGACGCGGCGCAGCAAGGCGGCCAGCAGAGGAGCATGCAGGTGATGCAAGGCGGCCAGCAGGTCGGCAGTCACATCATGCAGCAGGCGCAGATGCCCAGCGGAAGCATTGGAATGGGTAAGTGTTAATTCATGTTTTTTTAATCGATATTAGACTTCAATACTTTATTACTGCTAAGAGCTTTTTTTGAAAGGAAACAGGCAAAGCTAAGCTGAATCAGTTTTGCTTTGTGGGTTTTGTGACATTGTTTAATAATTTTGCTGAAAAGTTAACATTTTCTGTTTGTAACTTTTACAAAAACTTTGTAGGTGCCCATGGAAACAGGCGGGTTCAACTACCGCAAGCTAGGGTTCAAATTCACCCACAGTCAAAAATTCAACCTAACAAGGTTCAAAACAAATTTTTAAATTTTTTCTAACACAAATAAAACAGCGATTAAGGTAATATGAAATACTCAACATATGAAAAGACTGTTTTTATATTAAAAAGATTAAAATAAGTAAAAGCTCATAGTTAAACTAAGTAATTGTTAATTTGTTTCAGGTTCTGATCAGAATGCCGGGCAACTCACAGCAGCAGGGAGGTGCTACGATAGTAGGAGGACTGCAGCAGGTGCAATCAGGCAGCAACCAGCAGATACAAACCATACTCACTCCTCAGCACCACCTTGTGCCTGTCACTCAAACCGGTGTCAACAAGTTCCCGCACAGATGTTAGTTTGTGTAAAATATTGGCATTTGCGGCTTTTAAGATTTGTGATTCTATTACTTATACTTTTCTTGTTTTATATATTTTATTTATTTTTAACGATTTGCTTCAATCAGTTGTCCGCTTATTATTCTTAAGGTTCAACCAAGTTCTGTTGTTACTTTAAGCGCTCTACTTCGATACTTTTTTTTTTTTGCAAAAATACTACTTTAACTGGAAATAAATGAATAATTTTATTTTAAGTGAGCGCGGCCAACTTTCAAAGGTTGAGCACAGCTAATGTGCAAATTGCCAGGCAGGGAAATAAACAGCAAGTTGGTCTACAAAAACAACAACAAGTTTGTTTTCTCTTTACTAACATTTTATTAATGAAACGTACTGAGAAACACATAATTTTTTTTTATCTATCCTTAAAATGTTTGTACTTTTTTTTATTAATATGATTTTTCTCATGTACTGTAAAATATATAAAATTTGTTGGTAAATTTTGTACATAATTTTAGGTAAAGCGAATTCAGACATCACAGGGACTTCAACAATTTCAATCAAAAAATATAATAGGACAACAACAGCTTGCAAAGTCAAAAATTGTAAGTTTAGTATTTCAACATGTTACAAAAAGCTTATGCAATAGTTAAATACTCTTTTTTAATTTAATTGTTTCTAAAACAAAGTGTCGATATCATCTGGTTTCAAAATTTATCATTGATTTAATTTATTTAAAAACAAATTTTTATAACAGTTTATACTTTTATATGTTTCTTGTTGTTTTTAAATTCAAAAATCTTACTAAGTATTTTAAATAATAAATTTTAGATTGATAAAATGATAGTATCCGTATTATATTTACGCTTAATAGTTAGTTTTTTAATCTTTTTTATTTATTGAGCTACTTATAAATGATGTGTTTTAATAGTATTGAAAATAACTTTGTTTATTTTCTTATGTATATATATATATATATATATATATAAGTATAACAAATCCCTTTTATATTATGTTCCTTTGAAATAGTTTTTTTTTATAAATAGGTAAAACAGCAAAGCTTGTATAAATAGTTTCAACCGTTGATACTTATAACTTTTTTTTTTTAATTTGACCAGCAAGTATTAAAATTTTTTGAAATTTCCAGCTGAACAAAGGGCAAACATATCAAATTACATCCTTGTTTGGTAGAACGCCCAACATGAAACAACTTCCAAATCAACCACAGGTAGGACTTTTAGTAAATATAATGGCAAAATATTTAGTTTGCTGAGTATTTAGTTCTGTTTCTAAAATATAAAAGTTTATTGTTTATGTGTTTTAAACCTTTTATTGTGAAAAATGTTCTATGTTCTCTTGTGGTCATAAAACAAAGTTTTATTAAATTTGATATAACTTTTTTTAAATAAAGTTATTATTTTAAGGCTATTTGAATTTTGTTTTAATTTTTATTTAGTTTTTGACTTGTTGAAAAGCTGCAATTTTCTAAGAAAAAAAAAACATGTGATTTTTTTAATAATTACTTTAACTAAAAACAAATCTTTAAAAAGGTTAAAATTTACTTTGTAACTTTCATTACTACAAAACTAAACAAAACCTTGATTTACATATAGTAAACTTATTAAGATGTTAAACATATGATAATACTTTTTTAGCTTACAACAATATCTTAACTAAAGTTGTATTGATTTTCTCGATACGTCTAACTATTGAATTTTTTTTTAAATTCTAATTGATGTATAAACTAATGTAATAAAATTATTTGTTTTATTTCTGTTACAAAGCTATCAAACAATCTTATCGGATGCCTTTTAAATAACTTAAAGCTTAACTTTTTTATATATAAGCTGTTATGCAAAAATACTTTAAAAAGTCAAGTATATAGGTTAATTTAAATAACTTTTAAGTTACAGGTATGTAACTAAAGTCGAACATTATCCGTTGCTTTTATCGCTAAAAATATTAAAAAAAAAGAGTTCTTTGAATTACAGTTGGTAACAAATTTTTCTTGTTTAACCAACTTTTAAGAACTATTATAATTCAGAAAGCAATGATGGTTCAAAAAGCCGGCATAAAAATAAAAAACGAGCCCGGTTCTAGCAGAAGAAACTCAAAAGTTATGGAAAAAGTTGGTGATTATGTTATTCCAACTTATTTTGTCTACGTCAAGCTTTATTACAGGGTTGCCACTCACTTAGGCTATTTTTTGTGAAACTCATTCTGTTTTGAAACTTTTATTTTGAAAACTCAGGCTGAATGACGCTAGTTTAAATGCTCTTGAAGTAATAGTTAGTCTGTATAGCTCCAAATTTTTTTAGATGATCGATTTTGATCTTTTAGTAGCAATATTTGAGTTTATTTCAGACTTGTGTAATATAAACACATAAATATTTTTATAAGGGTGGCAATCCTGTTATTGCTGTTAACAAAGTAAGGTTTTGAAATATTAATAACTAGTTTACTAAAATTTTAGTTAAAAGTTTAATACTAAAACATTACTATTTGTTTTAGGGACAACAGCAAAAGCAAGTTCGAAGTTTAAGCCAAATATCCACTGGAAAACAGTTTGGAAATAATCCAGTATCAAGTACATATTAGTCTTATTTTTAATATTTTGTACATAGTTTTCTAAGTTATTATATATTTTTTTTCAGCTGTGACACTAAATGTAGCGAATGCAAATCAACAAAAAGTGTTATTAGCACAAGTAAGTTCAAGTTGTATTTCAAAATTTGAAAATTCTGTTAGTTTTCCTGCTCAATAAAAACTTATTTTAGTAGTAAACATTTTTGTAAACAAATTTAATGCTATTCAAGTTATCCATAAAAATGATCGATTAAACAAAATTAATTTTGATACTTAAGCGATGATTTAAAGGTACAATTAATTTCATTCTATAACATTTTAAGTTAAAGAAATTTCATTTGCTTTCAATAGTGTTTTTAAATTCAGTTGAACAGCGGAGGAATGGTTTTGCAACAACCACAAAACATCAAACAAAGAGTTTTCGCTCAGCAGGGTGGCAGACAGCAGGTTAATATATATTTTAAGAGTTTTTTTTAACAAGTTGTTATAGCCAAATATTTTTTTTACTTTTTTCCTTTTTTAATAGTTTCTTTTTGTATAAACTGTAATATTGCAAGTTGAGAACTTTGATTGTTACTCTCAAAATAAATTAAAAGCATACAAAATATAATATTGTAAAACAGGTGGTATCTTCAAAAGGAAAAACTTTGCAGTACAACCCGCATATAATAGGAAGTTCGGCTTCACAAATAATTCAGACTTCTGGCGTTCCGTCTTCGATAAATCAGGCGGTCATCAGACAGCGTCGACCGGCAACTTCGAGCAATATTAACATCAACCAACAAAATAAAATAGTAAGTTATTCCTGGCTTAAAGTTTTGATTAGAATGTTTTAGTTAGACTTTATCTAGTTTTTTGTGATTACCTTTTTATATTGTATTTAAATTGCTGTAGTTATAAAACTGCATGACCTGTATTCTGCATACATATTTTTGCATATGTTTACACACACTGAACACTAACATCAAAATTGAAACTTAATGACCAAAGCACAATGTTCAAATCATAATGATACAGAGACACCAGATGAGCCAGCCGAGTCACGTGGTTTTGCCACCGCAGCAAATGATACAGCGAGTAAGCAGCCACTCACAACAGAGCAGTAAGAACTTGCAGCAATCCATTCAGGTCACCCAGCATCAACCCAAAACTTATCAAATTCAGTCGCCGGTAGGATAACTTTTTTTAATATAAAGTCTGTATAAATTAAAAAACTGTTGTTTAGTTAATTATTAGCACTATGGATTAATAACTTTAGTACAATTTTGTTGTTATATACATATACTTTTTAATTTTTTATGGGTTACTAGTAAAAGTAAAGTTTATTAATTTTTTTTTTTTAATTTTAGTCTCGTAGATTATAGTTTTTTTTTTAGTTGAACAACATCAACATGTTACCAAATCCGCAATTCGCTTCTCCCAACCAAATTATAAAGTTGCAGCCGAATCCTATTCCTACTAGCATTGAAAACGACAATAAAGAAGAGTAAAATATCTTTGTTTACTATATATGTCGTTTTGATACATTGCTTTTTTTAAATCTTTTTTTATAATTAAAACTTTTCTATTATGTAAAAAAAATCTTATTACTTTTTAGATTGTGCTTTTAAAAATATATAAAACTCTTATTTTATGATTGAGTTTAGATTTTTTTATTCTGTTGTGCTATTTTATTTAAGTTTTGTACAGTTTCTAAAAAAATAGTGTAACTATTTAAAAAACAATAAATTATTGATAAATGTTTAATTTCTATGTTTTACTATACGCAGATTTTTTTATTGCATAGCTCACAACTATAACTTACATACTTTTTTAAATTTATTTTGAACTTTGTCAAAATGCTGTGCACGACTATCAAAACTCTTACAAAAAAGATTAAAGGACTACAACTGAAAAAACAATATGTATTTAAAAAACTTAAAATAAGCAGTTGTGGGTCTCACAAGTACCTACAAACCTTTTGTTTGCAAAATTGCCATCTAACCTACTTACTCACAGGCTAAAAATTAGAGATATCATCCGTTATAAATATATTATGGGTTTTGCTATCCAGGCAAGTCTGTCAAAGCTTATTGAATTGAGTTTATCAGCTAATTAAACACGTTGATAGTGTCCACTAAAATATAGACATAGATAGATATAAAACAAGGATTTATAATTTTTGGCGCTAATTAGTTATATACCTTTAATTAGTAGGAGGTTTTTAATTGTGATTTCAGAGTAGTTTTTAAGTTATGAAATAAATAAAAACTCAAAATAAATCAAACATTTCTATATATTGTTTTAAAAGCTCAAGCTTTTTTTTGTAAATTTGAACAACTAAAATCTTATTTCGAGTTGCAGGTAAGTTTTTATAATAACAAAAACTTTTTTTGATAAAACTTTTTTTGATAAAACTTTGGTTTTTTCTTTCATATATAATAAGCTTTTTATTAGACTTTTTAACTATATAATCTTTATTACTAGTGTTTTTTTTTTAGTTTTTATTTCTTACATTTTTTCAATATTCTTATGCAATCGGGCTAAATTTTGATTACACAGGCTGGCTTTTTTTTAAGAGTGGCTAACCTGCTATTAATTTTATATATACATTAGTATTGACATTTCGTAAAAAATTCTAAATATGAAACGTTGTTTCGCCCAGAAAGGCTCTGTTGTAATAAGTTGTAATTTACATTATCTTTATACCTCTATAACTTGAACACTTATATTGTTCGTTTTAGAACCTAAAGATACTATATAACGATGTTATCTAAAACTCTTGCATTTATAAGTATAGCTTTTCGTGCGTACATTATAAATTAGTCAACAACTTTCTTCCGAACAATTTGAATAGCTCCCTTCTTTTTTACTAACCTAATAGTTACTATAAATCATTGTAAACGATAAACACAAACGAATTAAAAAACAAACTTAGCATCTATTAGTATTTTGTTCCTAATGTTGTACTTGTTTTTTTTTTTTTGAGAAAAAAGTATGTTTTGAAATATATCCGCAGACATTTTAAGAAACTAAAACAATTTTGCTAGGTTTAAATACATTTTAACTGACAACATCATTCCTACTAATAAATTAGAGTGAAAGTATTGTTTCGATTTTTAGCAGCTGTCAACTACGCATGTAACAAACATTGAAGTAGACTTTTGCGAAATTTATATGCTCTATTCTCTTTATTTATGAATTTATAACCTACAATTATTTGTTGCTAGTTTATGAACAAACTACTGTCAAATACAGTAAATATTTGTAACCGTTATAGTAGTACTTTATTTTTGACTTATTTCTTAACATAATCTATCAACAACATTTATATATTGTTTTTAGTAACTTATTGATTGAAAAAAAACTTTTATTATATCTACGCTAGTTTAAAAACTGTCGTGATAACCTACTGTTATTGTTTATTATGCGACGAAGGAAAATTTAAAAATAAAAGTTTAAGGACCGGGTGTACGAAAACCTTTCGACTATTGAGTCATAAACCACGGACACAGTTTAACGTCTTATCTAGGACTATTATATAAAAAAATTAGTTATAATGAAAACAATATAACAGTATTCTGCCTAGATGGTAATAAAAAACGTTACGCTTATTTATTATCAAAGGCTACTTAAATTAAAATATACAAAAAGATATATTGCTTAACTTGATAGAAAAAAGTTTTTGATTAATATCTAAAAACTTATAGCTACTAATGATAGAATTTATAAAAACGTTAAAGTTTACAGCTTGAGAATTGTAAAAATTTGTTATACTTGTTTTTTATTTGTAAATTTACTAGTTTATAGATCTTAAATTACACTTAGTAGGTTTTTTTTTAGTTAAAGTTATCTACAGATAATGATGATTATATAAGTTGATATTTTTTTTGCTTATAAAAGAATTTGATTTTTTTATCATCTATCAATGTTTATGATAATTGAACAATATACAGAGTTTTTAATGATTATCTTATTACGCAAATACTATGTTCGACAAACAGTCTTTTTCTACCTACAAAATTTTAACAACTCTACGAAGTTTTTAAATGTTGCAATTCTCTAAAAAAAGCATGAAAACGTCTAATGTATATTAATAAACTAGGTCAAGGGTCGGCAAACTGCACCCCGCAAAGCAAAAATCTGCAGCCCTGTGAGCTACCTTTTAGTTAAAAACATACTTTTTGAAAAAAATGTAAAAATATTCTTACAACTAGGGTAATGAATTAATAGTTACTGTTTACTCGTGCTCTGTTTATTACTTATTTTATATCATTTTTGATTTAAAAAGTATTTTTACATTGGTTATCGTTTTTAAATAACAGCGATATACGAAAGATTTTTTCTATAAAATAGAGCTCAAAGGCAGCTTTTTGTAGAAAAATTAGCCCGTGACTTATAAAAGGTGCCAAGCTGACTCCTTTAATTAAGTATTTAAAGTAAAAACTAAAACGAAACATTTTTATCTAAAATTAATTTGTTGAGAACAGTGATGTGAACAGAATCTGCAAACATGCAACTTTGAAAGAGCAGAGTTAGTAGACGAAGTAAAGAGTACTACTTAACAAAATTATGACCTGTTATATACCTGTCAAAAATATTTTTATTTAAATAAAGTTGTAGTTGTTTTCATTTCGTTTACTTTTACGACACATTTTTACAAACAACATGTAAAATTTTTTTACCTGTCCTGTCGTAGTGTCATCTTTTAAATCTACTTGAAACCTTGTGTTCAACTAGCTAATAAACTTTGATAATCTTAAGTCAACAATAAAACAATTAAACTAAGTCTCTGCTATTTTATTTTTTTATACTTTACAATCTTTATATTTAAGTTGAGATTTAGTTTTTATTTAAAATATTACTTAACTTTAATTCATGTTCAAAATATTTATTTCAAAACTATATTTATAAATATTCTTTATATAGATTTTATTTTTGCAGGTTAAGCAATACTGCAGGTAATACAACACTGTTTTTTTTATATAATATATATATTTTTTTGTTTATAACTATTCAAAATATAAATTTAGGCGTTTGTTAACAAAAGATCCTAGCGAAACAAGTTCACTGGAACATATAATAATAACAAATTATATAGTATCCTTCTTTTATTAAAATAACACATGTTTCTGTGTGTTAATGGATTAACACACTTCAACGGAGCTCTGTAAAAAAATAAATACTGTAAGGAAAGAATAGAAGCTAAAGTAGGTATATACGTGTGTCCATTAAAAATAAAAATAATTACTATAGATTTTTATACGTTAGTACTTAAAAATAGATAAAATACTTAATGTTCATTCGGATTTAACATTAAATATTTTATCTATTATTAACCATTAACCTATAAAAATCTGTAGCAATTATTTTTGTTTTTATTTCATAGAAAACTCTTTTGAACAAGTTTCATTTATTAATGTATTTTTCATCACCTTGTAAACTCAACATCAGGTTCTATAACGCTTTTACTTGTTTCCGCTCAAAACAAATAATTATTGAAAACATAACGACACTAAGTTTTGTGTTTTAGTAAATAAGTTTTAACTAATTTCTATTTTTGTATGATGAACTGAATAAAAAATAAAAGTTATTTATTTGTTTTATTTTTGCATTTAGTTCATATTGAGAAAAAAACATAGTTACCTTTTGATCTTTAACGAGTTAATTGTCTAAATCAGAATACATTTTACGTTAAAAAAAAATCTTAATAAAATTATTTTACATTATGATATAAGCTTAGAAAACATAAAAACTACAAATTTTTAAATTACAATTGAATTTTTTTTTATGTTTAGTAAAAGGAAAGTATTTATACGCCTAATCTTAACAAGAAAAGGCTGTTTTTACAAAATTTTAAATGACAAATTTAAATAAAAATAGTTACAAAAGTTCTTTCATAAAATAATGTTTCCATCAATGAGAACTAAATAACGAGTTTATTTTATCAGATTATTTAATTAGAACATGATTGAAATTCGGGCACGTTTTGTGATCGAAAAACCAGCATTTAATGCAGTCTTGACAAAACAAATGTCTTCCTTTGCAGTCGAGCCGGGTCATTTTTCTCCCCTCCTCAACATCTTCAAGACACACTACGCATTCGACCTCCGAGCTCGCTTTGAAATGCTCAAATCTCTGCATTGTGGCACTTGTCAGCCCTGATATTGATCGTATCTTGTCGTCAATTGCCTTTTGAACCGAACCGGTTTGAGCTCCTTGTAGGTTTTTTCTACTTGCTTAAAAGCTGCGTCAAGGCGGAAGAATTTTAACAAGTCTTTAAATGAGTATTTTGTGCCAAAAATTGGCTTGTAAAACCATTTGATAGTGTTGACGCTCTTAAAGGTTTTTTTTCTGTATACACCTTTTCATCCGTTTGGATCATTGGTGTTTTCTATACGTTGGAAATTTTTTTTCAATTCGGCGACGTAATTTTGTTGACATATTCTTGGAGTAGCTTTAGCACTGTGTTCTGTAGGTTTTAAAAACTGGAATTTATTTTTCAACTTAGAAAGTAAAGGTGTTTGTTTAACAAATGAAAATTTAGTCAAAAACCTTGTTGTTTTATTTTCTGGGTAAGTTTAACAAAATTTTGTCTAAGAAAACGTAGTATGATATTGTTTTTTTTTAAAGTTATACATCATTTTGAAATTTTTTAACGAAATATTCGGTAGATTTTTTGTTGATTAATATTAAAACGATTGTTAAAGTTTTATTCAGCTTTTATAGTGCTTTCATTTAAAAGAAAGAAATTTCAAGCTTAATAACAAAAAATTATTGCATTTGTAATTAATCAAAACAAGTAGCTTCTATTTTGATATATTCTTCAATGATTTGTTATAAGCAAGTTATGCATATTAAAAAAAATAAAATTGTTATTCCATCTGTGCGCTTGAATAACTTTAAAATCAATCTTTTGTTTTTACTTTATCTAAATTTCAAGAAAAACTGTATGATATTTTTAGAAACTTATTTCTTAAACAAGTTTTATAAGATAGTCTTATTATTTTTTACATTGTAAACAAAAAGGTTATTCCATTAATTTTAAAAGAAAACGTATTAGATATGAGCTGAAGTACTTTATAAAAAGCAACTTCTGTTTTTTTTTATTATAATAAAAAAATAGTTTATATTTAATTATTTTTATTTATTAGAAGTCTATTTTTAAAACTAAAGTACTAAATAAAAATTCATCACACAAATTTTTGTGTTAACTTTTTTCTGTTTATAATATAAATAGTTTTAAAAATACCTGTTTTTAAACGCTTGTATTTAGCAACTTTTAAACAATCTTTTTCATTATTTAAAACTTTGTTATTCATTTAAAAAAAGTCTAGCAACTTTTTTTTCATTTATAATCATCTTTGAAAAAAAATAAATTATATTATTTAACTGTTTTAATTTATTTTATTAATTTTATGTTTTAAAAACTAAGCTAATGAAAAAATAAATTTGAATGTTTAAAGCTTTAGAATTGAAACAGTTTTAAGAGACCTTTTTTTAATATACTTACATGAAGATTTTAATATAGATCTACTAGTATCTAGTAACAATATTTTTTAATAACTTACTAAGTTATAAATTACCAAGTATTACACTATGTGCAAATCTGTTATGCAGACACACGTAATTTGGAAAACAAACATTTTTTGTTATTATAAGTAAAGTAATTCATAACTATATAAATATTATCTGTAAAAATAAATTGCTGTCAAAAACCTTTAATTGGCAATTAAGACATAAAGTTTAGACATAAAGTAAACTATTAAAAAATATTGATTAAAGTTGTTAAATTGCTTTAATTTTCAAATTTAAAATATCATTGGGACTAAAAACTTTTCACGTCATTTTAACTAATAGAAAATAGTTGTTTGATTTGTTTAATTTTAGGTTAAAGTTTTAAACTATTTCATAAAAGTTGAAATGTTACTATGAAAAAGTTTAGTGGTTTTACAATTAGTAGTTAATAAGTTTTTCAAACAATAGACCAACAATGATTTTGTTTAGATTTAGATGCTTAATTACACTAAAATATCACTCTAGTAATGTCGTTTCGGATTTATCAACTATGATATGAACTATAAGAAAAAAAACTGCTCATAAGCGCGCAGAAAAATTCTTTATTATAAACCAATTTTTCAAATATATAATTGAAAACATCTAAAATTTTCTGCAAATAAATTTATAGTCTACAAGTAGCTTGACATAAGTTTAAACATTTGTAGAGTAAAATAGTTTTAAAGAATTTACGCAAAGTGTTAATTTTAATTGACATCTGATACAAAGTAGTTTGAGTTTGCTTTTTAGCAAATTTAATATGATAATGGAATATGTAGTGAAATGCTATAAAATAAGTTAAACTAGGAGTGGAAAAGAATTATTAAGAGATATTTTTTAGCAAAAATTAGAAAGTATGTAAGGTATGGATATAGTTATACTTAATTTATTGGTACTACTCATCATAATCAAATCCTACCTTGTTTAATTATTACCTTATAATTACTATATGCTATTTTAGTCTACTCAATATAAATCAGACAAGACAGTTTCAACAACGTATCTTTTATATGAAAAACCATAAAACACTATCTTAACAACACCATTTCAAAAACATAAAATACTTTTAAAAATATAAAAAAATTAAATAAAACTTTATAACAATTTTATTCTAAGTGAAAATACTTTAAAACTTCAAGTAATATGAACTATGAAATGTTTAAAGAACTTAAAAACAAATAAGTATTGTTATAACGATCCTTCATATACTTGTCCATAAAAATACACTAATAAATTTGCATGCAGTTTTTACTAGATAAAAAATGTCTAAATTTCAGTCTCTAGGTCTTATACAATAACTCTATCTAATAACCATGATAACATTGCCTGAGGTACTTTTGTTTTTATTGACTAGTTTTGTGACAGTCAGCATTCAAATACTCAACAACAAACAATGGAAGAGCATATGAAAGATGTATTAAATTACACTTGTTCTTCTTCCCTACTTTGAAAAAGAATTTTCACTTTACCCTCTGCTTCGCTCTTGCTAGCAGAATTCAAATGTGTTGTTTTTCCTTAATCTAGTTGGTAAACATCAAAACAAAAAAAAAAGAACAATTTAAATCATATTTAAACTCAAAATATTCATAAAACTAACTTGATTAAATATTAAGCAGCTTATCAAAAAGGTAAATAACAACTATTATAACTAGTTTTTAGATTCTCAAATATTTTTTTATTACTTTTTATAGAAAAACGTATAAATTTTCATCAGAATGTTTAAATCTGAAAAAAATCTCTAACAAAGTAGTATAAATTGGTTTTAATATCAAAAAATTTGCATTAAAAAAAAATGTTTATCATGACTGACCCTTGTATTAACTTACAAAAAACATCGGTCAAAGTCTGCAGAACAGAAGTCCGGACTTTCGTTTGCCGTGAGACAACCTCAAATTTAACAAAAGGGTTGAGGTTGATCATTCCAATTCTATCATCAGACCACAAGTCTCAGTTTACCAAAACTTGTGGTCTGATGATCGAATTGGCATGATCAACCCTTTTTAATATAACTTAGAAATCTATTAGTCTATGTTTAATACTACAATATGATTTTAATAATTTGTTTAAAAGAAAAATATTAAAGTTTAATTATATATAAAATCTTATATGAATAATTGCACAATTTCGTGATATTTGTTAATCAACATGTCTCTGGTCAAGTTTTAAAAACATGTCGTAAACTTGGGGACTTTATCTTAAATGACTTATATTAAATAACCCAAATGAAGCATGTTACAAAAGAACCTTCAACATGTGTAACTTTTAAGCATGTTGATCTTCTTAATAGTAAAACTTAGTTTTTAAAAGGATACAAGGTGATTTCTAATATTATGAGTAGTAGAAGATGTTAGTATAGAGCATTAATTGAATAAATTTTTAATAAAAATTGACATTTAAAAACTTCAAGTCTTTGTTGTTTTACTCTGTAAGCAAGTTTACTTACTGAATGACAAACAGTCAATGTTTTTTTTATGGTAGAAAAACATCAGAACTCATTCTCCCCTCTGCAACAATAAATGTTTTCTAAAGGTCAACAGAGTGAGTTTGAGCTCATCATGTGTTATTCCACCTGCCCTATCTTTAAATTTATCAAGAAAAAAAAAAATTTTTAACTAAAAATAAAACTAAATCTGTCTGTAAACTAAAACATACATTAGGCTTAAAACATTGAATTTTAGCCTAAAAGTGTTTTTTAAAAAAAGACATCGAATATAACATATTTTCAGCTTGATATTGGTGTGACACGGTCCTAGGTAATTACCTAAACTTGTATTAACTTCATACTTTTAGCTATAATTTCTCATAAAAATAAAATAAATAAAATGAACTATCTTAAATATAACGCAGTAACAAAAAGATAACAAAAAAAGTATATTAACAATAAACAAAATTTATTTAAATTATTTAAAACAATCACTCTTTCATTACCAGGACATTCATAAAATAAAAGACACACACATCACAGTCTGATGCCCATATAACATGTCTATTGCCCATGTAAAATGAACATGAGTAAAC
Organism: Thalia democratica; assembly: GCF_965202585.1. NCBI lineage: Eukaryota > Metazoa > Chordata > Thaliacea > Salpida > Salpidae > Thalia > Thalia democratica. The sequence continues at coordinate 17,612,597 of NC_139173.1, read as the reverse complement.
AAAGTACTATAAGTAAATTATTTTATGGTAAAATCTCTATATATAATTGATAACTATGGCTAATAATGTATTATTTTTGAATTTATAAAACTCATTTTACTAATGTCAATACACTTTCAGTTTTATTTAATTACTCAACAAATATTTTTTAAATTTAGTTTTAAAAAAATTCTTTAAAATAATACTATTAATTAGTAAAACTAATTTTTTCTAAAGTTTTTAGAGTAGTTATTCACTATGGCATCTCTTAAAGAAAAACAAAGCTGGAAGAAACTTGAAGAAGATTTTAAAAACCATGGAAACTCAATAAGTATTGCAAAAATGTTTAGCGAAGATAAGAACCGTTTTTCAGAAATGAGGTTTTTTTTTATTACAGAAGTTTTTTTAACAACTGTTGTTTTTACCTTGAAGTTTTATATTGTTAAAAAAGGATTTTGTAATAGCTCTAATCATATGTTTTATATAATTAAGGCCATAGGGGGTAAACCATGTTTTTTACAAGTTGATCTTATTTTGTAGAGTTTTTTTAACTTCAAGGTGCTTTTTATCGTTTTAAAAAAATTTATTTATTTTTTGAGATATGACCAGTCAAAGTCGGGCCGCATAAAAGGTTTCCTATAGGAAGGGAAAACTAAAACAGGGAAAAAAACTATTTCATTCAAAATCTATCTCCTCCTTCATTTTAAATTTTAAATTAAAATATTTTTTTAATTCTATAAAAACTGGCTTGTAGTTTGTATTTAAAGCTTTCATATAAAAGCCAAAGTTAATTTTTGTAAAAAAAAGTGTTGGACTTACCCCCCTATTGCCTTAAACATATTTATAACCTAGTTTTGTTCTGTAAGTTTTAGTTTAATGCTTTATTTATTTAAAAGTTTTTTTTACAAAAATAACCAATTAGTTATATATGAATACATACTTAAAGCCAAAATTAAAGGTCAGTTTTTCTAAATAATAAAAACTTAAATTAACTTTTGAGAACTAGTTACTTTTGAAAAAAAGATCCAATATAACCACATGGACTACAAAGATTTAATTTTAAATTTACAAAGAAAGTAATTAGATTCATTAAGAATCTGTTTTATCTTTTACTATTTTATAGTTGATCTAAAATTTATATGAAATATTCAATGCATTATAAAAAAAAATCTTATTGTATCAATTAAAAACTGATAGTAGAATTTTTTTTTTTTGAGTTTTAAAAAAATTAAAGTTCTAAAATATTTGCTTTAAAAATATGGGATAAAATACATTTTTAATGAAATGTCTTTTCTAATCTTTTTAACTTCACCATTACAGAGCGAGTAAGTTAAAGTCTCTGATTTTTTAGCCTTATATCTCAAAGTCTAAATTAAATTTTATAAGGATGTAAAAAGCAACTGCTAGCTAAGTTAAGTAATTTAGCTATGATCTTTAAAATAAAATGATAATGTAAATAAAGAGCCTTATCATTTTAGAATTTTTTTTTGGTTAATTCTATGAAAATATAACAAAGGTAAATATATATATACATATAAAGTGAAAGCATTTATTTACACAACCTCTTAGTAAATTTTAAATAAAGTATAAGTTTTTTAAGCTAGAAGCAATGGTTCTAAACATCTTAAAAAACTGTACACAGTGAATCACTAAAAAATAAATACATATTAAGTCACTGATAAAAGTTATTTATGAACAGTGGATAACTTTTTTGATTTAGTTTAAAATTAAATTTTTTGAAAAACCTAGGCTTCTTTCAATTTTTTCATGAGTTATAGATAGTTTTTTGACTCAAGTTATTTTTCAGTTAAAAGTTATGAACTCAGGCAAGCTTAATTTAACTTTTTTTTGGTCACCAAGGCTAGCTTTTTTGTTTTAAAGAGTGACAATCATGACCATACTAATTAAAACAAAGTTTATACATGCTTTTTTTTATCTTCTTTTTGGATGTATCGCATAATATATTGTCTTATACAATTATTTTCTTCTAACAAGTATAGAACACTTGTAAGTTTTAAAAAAGTGTTCATATAATTAATATTTTGCTTATTAGATTTTAAACATGGAACACTATTGATAATATATTTAATAGTTATTAGTAATTATGAAACTTTAAAAGTTAGCTAAGTTGACAGTTATAACTTAGATATGTGGTCTAAAAACTAAAAATATATATCTTCTTAACTATTTTAGTGAAACTATACATTTAACTATGTTTATTAATTTTGTTATTTATGGATAGGAGTCTAATAAGCACAAAGGGACACTTTTGCACAAACGATCAAATATGCAGGAAGACACTTTTGCACAAAGACACTTTTGCACAGCGCTAACTTTGTACAAGAGCTCACTTTTGCACAAAGGCACTTTTGCACAAAGGTACACTTTTGCACTGGTTGAAAATTTTTTTTTATTATTCACTTAGTTTTTCTTTTTTTTACTATCACTATTACCCCTAACCCTTTCCCTCGGTCAATTTTTTTTTTTTTTTTAATCTACTTTTTATTAGTTTTTTTATTTTCTTGTTTTATTTTTGATTAATAAATTTTATTAGGTATATATTTTATCTGTTTTTTTTTAATAACTATTACCCCTAACCCTTGGTTGGTAATTTATTTTTTATTTATTTTACAATTTATTTATTTACTCTTCGTGCAAAAGTGAACTTTTGTGTAAAAATTTATTTGTTCAAAAGTCCCCCCTGTGCATATTTGACCCGTTCCCATCATTTATACTCCAAGTACATAAAGTCATAGTATTGTAACTTTTTTTTTCATAGCAAAACCTAGATGTGGTAAATAAGTTGTTAAACAAAATTTTTACTGTTTTAAGTACAGTAAGACTACTTTCTTAATGACATTTGTAACAATTTCTGTTTACAGCCTCAATGTCAAGACAAAAGAAGGTGATCTTTTAGTAGACTACTCTAAAAATAGAGTCAACAAAGAAATATTGGGTCACTTGTTTGATTTGGTAAGTTTATAATACTACTTATATTCTTCTAAATTTTGTTAATTTATAACAAGTTTATCATACAAAAGTCTTATAGTATTTAATTAACTTCTTAACTGTTTTAATTGTTCGACTAGAACTATATATAGAAGTAAGTTATTAGTTTCAAAAGTAAACAAGTTCTCAATTCAAAGTACTAATTTTTTATGACAAACAAGCTTTTTGATAAAGCATATAAATAATTTAAAACTAAAACACATCTCATCAAACTTTAAACTAAGACTTTTAGTATTTTAATATTAAACACAACGATAACATGTATGCAAACTAATAATTTTTTTAGTAAAAAGTAAATGTGATTATTTTCAGCATTTATGTAAATTACTCTTAGTTGTAAATAGTCATATTTTTCACCAATTTTTTTGTTTTTTGGTTATTGTATTTTGTAGTCCTCCAGGGCCTGTGGTAGGAACTACCTTTAATTAGGGGAAGTCCCCTTTTTTTGTGCTAAACGCTTAGCGCGTTTAGCTTTTAAGGTTTTTACTGAATTTACCTTACTCATTAGGTTTAACTAAGTAATTAATAAGTATGTAATAAACTTAATATATATAATTTCTTTAATGTAGTGAGTTTATTAAAAACGTGATGTTAATGTGAAAATTAGGAAGTAGAAATAATAAAGCAGCTAATTTATCAGTAGAATAAAACTGCGAATATAAACACAACAAGAAAACACCAAAACCTTCAACTTAAAATGTCTTAATAATGTTCTTAAAGTGTCTGAATGACACAATCTTAAACACAAAATAGGTCTTACTAAATATACTACTAATAATACAGAGTCTTAATATATGTCGTGCTTCATGCACAACGATGGCTAAACTAAGCACAATATAATACGATAAAGCAAACAAGCTTCAAGATCTTATAAAACGAAAATAATAAAATAGTTCTTATAATAAGTTCGTGTGCTTCTCGCACGGTCTTATACAGTTATACAAATAAAGATAAAGTTCTTTTAAAATGACAATCATAACAAAGTTCTTAAATTCAATCAGTGTCTTAAGTTCTTAAAATTAGTGTGCTTTTTGCACGATCTTATGGCTAACTGAGCCAAAAACAAAAATAACGAACAACATATCGAACTGCGCGTAGTGCGCAAGCTAGGGCCTAATGAGCATTATCACAAACATTTTTAAAGTTTTATAGTGTAATTTGATATAAAATCGTTTAAAGCCCCCTGGCGGTCATTTAAAATACAATAAAATGCATATTTTGTTACATTTCCCCACCTAAAAGTCTTCAATTGAAGTCTTTTGGTGGGGTCTTGCAACATTTTTAAGTGTTTCTTACAAAATGTTAATGCAAAATTTTTGAATATTAATTTTCAAAATGTACATCATTGTTAGATAGTATTATTTTTAAGTTCAAAATGGTTCTTATAAGTGCTTATACAAAAGTGAAAAGTAGATAATACTGTCTGTCAGAAGTTTTAATAAGTGTTCACTCCATCGGCGGCCATCAGCTGCTGATTTTTCTGCCCGTCTGTCCAATCTGACCAGTTTTAGGCGCTAAGCACCTCTGTCCATTGAATACCTCTCTTCAACTCGGTTTGATCTCTTTGTAACATCAGCTATGATGTATAATAGCTACTAGTGACTTCGAACGTCAGAAACATTGCTTCGCGTCTTTTCAATCATCTGATGACGTATGTGGTATTTTTTCCGTTAGGCTGTGCACAAGAGCAAGTATTTGTGTCTTTTGTATAAAACAGTTTTTTGCATGCTCAACCATTAACTTTAAAAAATTTAGTACAAAATTACTTGTTATAAATGGACAAGGCAAGCAACTAAAGAACATTAATAGTGATATCGATAAAAATGTTAATTGTTGATATTTCAAATGTCGTTTAGGGTCAATTTGAAAAAAAAAAGTATTAAATTTTTTAATTTCTAATAGCTTTGCTCAAAAACATTGTTACTAAAATTTTAATTGTCAAAAAATAAAGTTATTTAATTCTTTTTATTAGAACATAACACAGTTAACCTCTTAAAAATATTGCTTGAAACAAACGATTTTAATAATAACAAGATAATAGCAATATGAGAAAGCAATTAAACTCCTGTTGTGGCAAAGTTAATAACTTTAATCTCCATGCTTAATGCAAAATAAACAACATTATTTTTTAAATCGCATATGTTTTCATGCTTTTTGTAAAACTTTGCTACTAATTGAGTTTAATTACCCGAATTTAAAGTACGTGATTAGCCAACTGTAAAACTTTCAAGTCTTCCAAGTTCGCGAAGCAAAAAATATCAATAAGCTTTAAAAATTAGTTTTTAAAGTAATACTTTACGAAACAATTTTGAGCAAGTTCTTTCTGAGCAAGTTCAATTTTGAGCAACCAAGTTTGAACTTGTTTTAAATTATTTTAAGTTTTATAGGTCAAAAAGATATTGGCTTAAGAGAACAGATTAAATTAGTTTTTAAAAAATTTTTACACATGTTTTTAATTCAAAGTTGTAGTAATTGACCTAAAAAATTAAAAGGCTAAAGTTTAGTTAGGTAAAAGATGTATATTTTTAAGAAAAACACACTATTGAACTTAATTTGGTTCTTAAAATAGCTTAAAAAAGTTTTTCATTTATGGTCGTAAAATTTGACCCATATTACACTTAAAACATATTTTCACAAGCCGTTTTACTTTTCAAACCGAGTTGCTATTTTTTTTAAATCTTAGTGGAAAATTTTTTGAAAACTTTTTATCAGCTGCATTGTTACTCGCACTTTAAGCGTTAATAAACTTTTTTGTTACAACAAAATTTAAAACTGACTTCATACATTGTTTTTTTAACGTTCTTTTCAAAAATAAACTTGCTCAAATACATACAAAGTTCATAACTAAAACGCTTTAAAACTTCTCACTACAAGAAGTTATAAAACTTATTGCCATAAAATCTTAAAATATTAATTAAAAAGCTTTAAGGTTTACATAGTTTCTTAAAAATAAATTAAATTTAAAAAACATTTTAACAAAACTTAATTTTAATTTTAATTGATAATGTTTTTCTTAGTATAGATGTGTAAAAATATTTTAAATATTTATAATTGATTTTTAATTTCGAAATTGTTTTCTGAAAGTTTTTAAAATTTGATAACATTGAACTTATGAAGGTTAAGAAAAAAATTTAAGTAACAGAAATTAATGAAAAACTACATTTTACTTGATATACGTCTAAAAACTTAAAAATTTAAAAATACAACAAAATTTTAAGACAAGTTGTTGTCACAACCAAAAAATTTGCTGCTATATCACTTGTTTATATTTATATAGAGTATTGTTTAATTGATTTTAATGAAATTTAGTCAAACGTTCTAATGAGTTTTTCCTGAAATTTACATCCTGTTTTTCTAAAAGTTTTTTTATAGATTTAAAAAGATTTTAAGGTTGCTTGCCTGATAAAAATTCTATTTACCATAATGGAGCACTAGAGATTAATACTTTTCAGAATAAATTTCTTAATTTTAAAAAGTTTAGTTTTCCTACTTAAGTAGTATCAGAAGGTTGGGTAGTCTTATTAAACACAGGGTCACCATTTGTAGTCCTCCAGGGCCTGTGGTAGGAACTACCTTTAATTAGGGGAAGTCCCCTTTTTTTGTGCTAAACGCTTAGCGCGTTTAGCTTTTAAGGTTTTTACTGAATTTACCTTACTCATTAGGTTTAACTAAGTAATTAATAAGTATGTAATAAACTTAATATATATAATTTCTTTAATGTAGTGAGTTTATTAAAAACGTGATGTTAATGTGAAAATTAGGAAGTAGAAATAATAAAGCAGCTAATTTATCAGTAGAATAAAACTGCGAATATAAACACAACAAGAAAACACCAAAACCTTCAACTTAAAATGTCTTAATAATGTTCTTAAAGTGTCTGAATGACACAATCTTAAACACAAAATAGGTCTTACTAAATATACTACTAATAATACAGAGTCTTAATATATGTCGTGCTTCATGCACAACGATGGCTAAACTAAGCACAATATAATACGATAAAGCAAACAAGCTTCAAGATCTTATAAAACGAAAATAATAAAATAGTTCTTATAATAAGTTCGTGTGCTTCTCGCACGGTCTTATACAGTTATACAAATAAAGATAAAGTTCTTTTAAAATGACAATCATAACAAAGTTCTTAAATTCAATCAGTGTCTTAAGTTCTTAAAATTAGTGTGCTTTTTGCACGATCTTATGGCTAACTGAGCCAAAAACAAAAATAACGAACAACATATCGAACTGCGCGTAGTGCGCAAGCTAGGGCCTAATGAGCATTATCACAAACATTTTTAAAGTTTTATAGTGTAATTTGATATAAAATCGTTTAAAGCCCCCTGGCGGTCATTTAAAATACAATAAAATGCATATTTTGTTACAGTATATTATTTTATGTATTATGTATATAAAATAATTTGCAAAAACTTTAGTTGTCCAAAAACTTAGTATGTAGACTGGCTTATAAAAAGAAACATGTATTTTTAACAGAGATGCTCTGTCTTGTACATGTACTGGTTTATTAAATGGTAAATTTTACTGAAATTATAAATAAGGTAAATATAAAGTGTTTTACTAGTATAAATTTTTATAAACATTATTGGCTAATAAATCAGACCATTTGTTTAAATTTTATTCTTTTTATAAGTTTACTATTCTGTTTTTTCATTAATTATGTTATCTATAAATTTCTACAAACATAAATTAAACATTTGTTAGGTTGTTTGGTACCGTTCGACAGACTTAAGTACTGTGAAGAAATTAGAAAATAATACTGTTTTTGGCAGCACCTTATAAAACCAAATTTATGAATAAATTGGATTTTATAATGAAATTTACTAATTATTTTCTAATGACATATTTCTAATAAAAGTTATATATAGTTTTTATTTTTTATAGGAACACTTCTGCTTAACTAAAAGATAATATTTTTTTGTTTAATAACTCATGAAACTTTAAAATATTGCTAAGAAAGGCGCACACACATTGAACAAAAATTAAGGTTTCAGCTCTAAAACTTTGTAAAAATTCAAAATAACTTAAAACTAAGTTTCTCTAAAACACTTTAGTGTTTTGACCACTCAACCTTAAAACAAATTAAGTCATGGACTCATTGCTTAAAATGTTTCCCTATTAAAAATTACAGATTTTGAAATAAAATCTTAATCACTTTTTTGTTTTGCCAAAAGCAATTCAAATTTATTTTATCACACTTATGTTGTTAAGATTATTATGGTTTAAAATTTAAGTTATTAATGTTCCTTAACTTCATTCAGGGTTGCCACTTTACCTGGAAACCTGGAAAAACCTGGAATTTGACAATTTAGGCTAAAATAACCTGCAAAAACCTGGAAATTTGATCAAAAAACCTGGAAAAACCTGCAATTTCTAATAACTTTAACATTTTCAGTTGTAAAATTTTGATTTGACACAAAAAATCTATCATATAGTTGAAATTTTTTGTCAACATCAAAAATTTTTTAGTTAAAAAACACATTTAAAGTAACTTTTCAGTATCTTTTCAATGCTTTTGTTCTATTTAACACAGTTTCTTTAATAGAAATTAACTTGAAACTAAAAATAGACCCAAAAATGTGTACTTTTAAAAACCTGGAAGAAATTTGGAAAACCTGGAAAAAAATTTGAAAAAATGAGTGGCAATCCTGCTTCATTCTTTAAAACTGCAATTAAAGATAGATTGTTATGCTGTCTTAAGGTTTTTTATTAAAATTTCAAAAGTGTTTATACATAATAATATAAGCTTTTAAATAGATCTATAGAACAAACAACAAAAATGAAACTGTTGCCTAACAACTAATAATGCAAAAACTAACTTTTTGCTGTACTTTTGTTTGATTATACAGTATTTTTAAATATATATCTTAAACGTAATCACTAGTTAAGTAACATTTTCCAGTCAATTAAATGAGTATCTTTTGCAATTAAATTATATTATTAAGTTGTTTCTTATACAACCTTCTTAGCTCAAAAACTTTTTGTTAAAATTTTTTAATACTTAGTGGTTTTTATGCTAGACTAGCTTTAAATTTTAAACTATTTAGTTTTTATCAACCTAGCTATACATTTTATATTTTATATTTTAGCTATACATAATAATAAAACAATTATGTAAGTTTTACCTAATGTTTTGTTTTGTTCAGGCTAAAGAATGTGATGTTGAAAAAATGAGAACCAAAATGTTTTCAGGAGAAAAGATTAACTTTACAGAAGTTTGTAATATTTTTGTAAACTAATATTTAATAAAAATTTTATAGTTTAATAATTACTATGTTTTGACTTATTTCTTTTTCACTAAATAACTTTAAAATTATATGAAAAAATACTTAATGTTTTATATGTAAATTTGTAACTTTTGTATACATTCAACTATTTATTTTAATATATTCAGGGTTCCTACAAAACCTGGAATCCTGGAAAAACCTGGACTTTGACAATTTAAGCTAAAAACCTGGCAAAACCTAGAAAATGAGAAATTTTGAATAAAAAAACCTGTAATTTTAAACAATTTTTATATGTTAATAGCAAAATTTCTATTTGACACAAAAAATCTATTATATTGATAATTTTAAAGTAACAAAACATTTAAAGTAGCTTTGCAGTATCTTTACAATGTTGTTATACTAACTAACACAGTTTTTTGCCTTAAACTCAATTTTAATCTACAAATAGACCCTAAAACATTTACTTTTGAAATCTGGGAGAAATTTTGAAAATCTGGAGGAAATTTGCTAAAAGCTAAGGTCAACCCTGTATATTATCATATACATAATATGCGTTACGGAAAACTTTTGTAACAGCTTGAACAAAATAGTTTTTTGTTTTGTCTAATATGTTTTTTTTTAAATCCCTGCTTAAAAACTGTATGATAAATTGAGAATTTTTACCAGTCAAAGTTTTAAAGTTTTGTGTTATTTGTTATAACGAAAAGTATAAATATTAATTTTTATACTAAGTAGTTTCTTTCTGCTTATTATTTTTCTTTTTTTACCTTTGAATTTTTTAAAATGTGTCTAACTTCTAATTTCATAATTATTAGTATCCAAGCTTATAAAATTACCGTTTTTACTTTTAAAAGTTAAATAAAATTACTAGTATTTTAATAAAACAGTTATACATTGTAAATCTTAAAAGTCTAAAAGTTAACTAAAAACCAATATAGATTTATGATTTTATTTTTTATACTATTTTACTAATATCTAAAAAATTTCGAAAATTAATTATGATTATGGTTGATAAAATTATAATTCCTATAAAATGTTATTATGATTTTAAATCTAAAGTGTACATTTTTTTATATGACAACAATTTATTTAAAAAGTTTCGGAATAAACATTTGCTTCAAAATAATTTTGAAGTATTATACAAAAAATACTAAATTTATGTTATTAGGACAGGCCAGTACTTCATATAGCTCTCCGTAACTTGTCTGAAACACCAATCATGGTAGATGGCAAAGATGTCATGCCCAATGTGAAAGACGTTCTTGAAAGAATGAAAAATTTTACTGAAGTAATTAAAATTCAATTTTAAAAGGTTTTGAATTATGACCATAAGATTAACTTAGTTTAAGGTCATATATGATCAACTACATACCATTGGTCATTTAAATCAAATAGTAAGTATTAAAGTTGTTTTTGTTTATTTAAATATTGCATTATGTTCTTAAGTAAAAACAAGTAATTATTCTTATAGATATCATTAAATTTGAAATGGGGCTAAAAGTTTATAAGATAATTAGATATTTTGTTTTTTTTAACTACTAACTTTTTTAATTTAAGCGAGTACGTAGTGGATCATGGCTGGGTTGTACTGGTAAGAGAATAACTGATGTTGTCAACATTGGAATTGGTGGTTCAGACCTGGTTTGTTTTGTACTTTTGGTGTTTTTTCAATAAAACTGCTGGAGATGAAAAAATTAGAAATATAGAAATTAAAAATACTTTTAAATGAGGAACTACAAACTAAAAATTTTAGGAAAATGACAAGTTTTTATTGAAGGAATCTTAGTTTTATTTTAATTTGAATTCACTTGTTTAATTTTTTTTTTAATCTTAAAATATTTTTGATTTGTGTTATTATTTTCTTTTATGCAATTCATTTTTTTAATGTAGGGACCTTTCATGGTAACTGAAGCATTAAAGCCTTATGCTGATGGACCCAATGTGCATTTTGTATCCAACATAGATGGCACCCACCTCACTACTGTGCTTAAAAAACTTAACTATGAAACAACCATGTTCGTTATTGCTTCAAAAGTAAGCTTTAGTTTTGTCTTGATTACCACTTTTTAGTTTCACTATATTGTTTAAAATCTTAAGAATAAAATTATATTTTAATTTTTTATCCTAGTATGTCTATAATGCATTAAAATTTATAATTTTAGATTTAATGTATATTATTTTTATTTTTAAATCAAAATTCTGTGTTTAAAAAAAAGTTACATTGTTTGTATAAAGTATAATATTTGATGAATCATTTTTTGTACATGTTCTATTGTTGCTTAAATTTTGCTGTAAATATAATGATTTGAAAAATAAATAATTTTAAACACATTTAATTTTCTATCGTATTTTTTTTTTTATTAATCAAAAACTAACATGGTTAATAAACAAGTAAGCAACTTTCTTTAAAAGTTATTACGTTTTACTTCCTTATAGAAATTAGCATGTAGAGTCTACTTATGATAATTTATTTAAATATTTTTTAGTTCACACGTTTTTACTACTTGGTTAATTTTAATATTATACTTTTTTTAAACTCAAACAAAAAAAGTTGATATATAAATAAACTAAAATATACAAATTGTTTAAGTTTACTAATCAATTTTTTAGTAAAAGTTATCATTTTTGTGTAATATGCACAATTAACTATGTAAAGATTCTACCCTAAAATTAGTTAGAAAAAAAAAGAAACTACCTTATTTACTTTTTTGTTATATATTTTTTTTTAAATTTTTTTTTCAGACACAGCACATACACACATTTTATAAATTTTTATCTCTAAACGAAGTTATAAGTTTAATAGTATCTTAAAATTTCTATTTTGTAATAATATTGTCAAAAGCATTATAATACAAATAGTAGGTATGATTTTCATGATTTCAAGTTTGCTTTTTGATATGTAAATTAACATTTTTCTGTTGCTAAATAGTTCTAGGCATCAGTAAACTTATTTTAAGTTGTTATGAGGTAGAAAGTTATAGTTTCAGAAAAGTAGAAACAAATTATATAGTCCTAGTACAAATATGTGTTGCTATACTTTTTATTTTTATTATAACTTTATTTGTACAAGTTTTATTATAAAATAGTAAAATCTTTATTTACATAAAATTGAACTTGTTTGTTTTGTTAAAAAGTTTCGAAATCAATAAATAAAGAAATGAAGTTCAGAAAATGAAAAATTTCAGTATAACATTTTTTTATTTATACTCGCAGATGTTTTGTACAGCTTTTATTTAAATAAAATAAATCTGTTCTACTTTCAACAATTTACAAACCAATTACTTTTTTCCTTCACATTACAATCACTTATTTTTTTCAAAAAGTTTAAGTACAAGCAAGCTTAATATTAAACTATTTGAAGTACTTCATACGTAGATAAGAATATAAAATTACTTATGCCGTACTAAATAGATAGAAAACACAATATGTAGACTTCAATCATTAATAAACTCGTATAAAATGATTTTATTTAAACAAGTAATTTAACACATTTTTTAATAAGAAGCTTGTACATATAATGCAATTTATAATAGTTGAGTAACTTTCCAGTGAAATTTTCACACCCTATATTTAAGTTCTGTGTATATCTAAAACGATTGTGTGAATACAACACATAATAATGATAAATTTTGGAAAAGTACTCAAATATGGTGGCTCTTTTTTTCAAGTTTTTTTTACACTAAAGCTAGTTTTTACAACCATTAAGTAACCTATTATTTAAAATTAATTTACTAAGCATGTAACACCAAATAGCCAAAGGGAAAACGTTTTTAGATTACTTGTGTATCAGGTTAGTAATGAAAATGTGTTTCAGTTTCTAAAAGATGAAGAAAATTAACCACACATAAATAATTCTCATCGATTTTCTTTTTTATTTTAAGCTAACTTAAACGCTGATTTTTTATTATTTGTGCACTAAATATTTTCAAGTGAAATTTAAGAATTACTATGTTTGTAATTTAGTAAAAACTATAATTATGCCAGATCAATAACATTTCCGAAAAACATTCTAGACAAAAAGTTATAAATTAATAAATGTAGAAATAAAGTTTATGTAATAAATAATATGTTTTAAACTTTATTTTTTGAGATATCAATAATAAAATATTTGTTTGCAACAAGAATGTTCTATCAGAAGTTTCAAGTAATTATTTTTATTCAACTAATAAAATTTATTTTTGTTTTACTTAGTTTTATAGAGTCTGAAAGTACATTAACAATAAATATATATGATTTATGCATGAAAATAGTGATTAGTATATCAGTAATAATAAAATACATTTGCTTAATATTTATTTATCTGCATATATTTAAATAATTTCTATATTTATAAATTTAGTCAATTAAAAATTTTAAAACTAATGTTGGTTGTTTTAACATTTAAATGTAATATCTAACTGTAAAAGATCTTATCATTTATGCTTATCATTTAAAAAGTAGTATTTAATTTTTATTAAACTTTTTTTTTTCTAAAAAGCCTAGAAACGTCTTTGTTGTTATTTTATCCACTATTGCTGAGTTTTTTGAAAAGAGTATTTAGTTTACAAATGTACTATGATACATATTAAAACTTTTTAGGGAAGTACATTCTTTTTTTCTTTTTTTTTTTTTGCATATTAAAGAAAACTTTATACAAAAAAAAAGTTTATAGCTTGAAGGAAAAGAATTTTTAAATAAACTAATTTTAATTGTTTCATCCAAAACATGTTTACATTCGATTATATTTTCAAATTCTAAAGCTTTCGAGACAAACTCTGTTTTGACACCCACTAATTTCGAAATTCAACAGACGTTCACGACGCAAGAAACGATGACAAACGCGCAATCGGCGAAAGACTGGTTCCTCTCACACGAAAGCAACGTGAACTTTATCGCGCTGCACTTCATTGCGCTCTCGACCAACAAGAAGAAAGTCACCGAGTTCGGAATCGACGCTCACAACATGTTCGAGTTCTGGGATGTCGGTTTCAAACTTGTTTTATGCAATAGTTTGTATTTTAACTTGTAAGTAATTAAGAGTATTATATTAAATGTAGCACAATAAAATTTTGTGTGTTTCATACTTGTTTTTTTTTTGTTTGTTGATATTTTATTAGTTAAGAATATTATTTTTAATATATGAATTTTGTGTAAAAAATGATTATTAATTACTAATCAACTTAACAGTGGGTCGGGGGCAGATACTCTTTATGGTCAGCAATTGGAATGTCAATTGCCTTGAATATAGGTTTGTTTCATAATTATATTTTAATTAATAAAAGTTTACTTAATTGAAAGTTTTGTTTTTTAAACATTTTATCAATAACAAGAAATTACTTAGAAGTTAAAAATTGTATGCACAATGTGTAATAGTATCTAGAGTTTAAAATGTAATGAATTTCCTGAATTACAATGAAATAATGTTTAATGCGTGTAAAATTTGCGTTTAAATATTTGTTTTTTAGTAGAGACGCATATTGTACTAAAGTACTAAAAGTTTAATTAAAGTTCTAAAACTCAATAATCAAGTTTTTTTACACTACCTTATGCACAATTTTCTACTTAGGTCTTATAAAAGTTTATTGCAACATTCAGTGTTTTTTTTTTGTAAGCTAGTTCACTGCACGTTATGCCTTATCACACAACTAAAATACTGTGTTGTTTAAGAAAAATAAAAACTATTTTTCAGACTAAAGTTCATGTTTTAAACTTATTATTGCAGCAAGTAACTAAGTAAGCTCGATTATTCTGCTAACTAAAAACAATTTTTTTAGTACATGTTTTATGTTAAAAAAA
Organism: Thalia democratica; assembly: GCF_965202585.1. Taxonomy (NCBI): domain Eukaryota; kingdom Metazoa; phylum Chordata; class Thaliacea; order Salpida; family Salpidae; genus Thalia; species Thalia democratica. The sequence continues at coordinate 17,597,595 of NC_139173.1, read as the reverse complement.
TTAATTCAAACAACCTTGTGAATTGTAATTGTTTTTTAAATAGCTAGATTAAAAATATTTTAATAAACTGAGAATGCTTATTAATTACTAATAAAAGTAATAAACACAAATAAATATAGATAAAATATTGAAATGCATTTTAATAATCATAAATACTATTTTGTCCATTTAGCTAAAAAGTGATGTCCATAAGTGAACTAAAAGTAATTTAATATGATCATATAACAAATAAAGTTTTCATATAAAAAACTTAGGCACATTTTAAAGTCAAACCAAAATATTTGTTGAAAGCTCTAATGATGGCAGTCCACAGTTGTTGTTTTAAAAAATAACTTAATGATTAAACAACATTTATTCATTGCTGCTTGTATGGATAAGTAAAATCTTAATACGTTTATAGATTCCACTAATAACTTCTTAGTTTATAAAACTTTGCGTGCCAAACTTAGTTTAGTTAAAAAAGTTTTATATCACTAATTTTTACATCTAAATCACTATCCTGTTAAAATATAATTCTTGTTAGTAAAAACAAAACTTGAGAATTTCGATGACATACTTTTTTTGAATTTAATTAAATTAAAAAAAAAAACAGTTTTTTATAACTTGAACAAATAAAACCTAGTATTTTTGTTTTACAAGCCTAATCTCATCAATATTTCGCCATCAGGATTCGACAACTTCAAGCAGCTGTTGTTGGGAGCCCACGATATGGACAAGCACTTCACCACGGCGCCGATGGAGCAGAACGCCCCGGTCATACTCGCCTTGCTCGGTATCTGGTACAACAACTTCTGCGGCGCCCAGACTCACGCCCTCCTCCCGTACGACCAGTACTTGCACCGATTCGCCGCTTACTTCCAACAGGTTTCGATAAACGTTGCAGAATAAACTAAAAAGTAAAACCATAATAAAAACTATTAATATAGCAAAATATAGATTTTAAAAAATTTTGCCTTGGTGTTATGTGCAGTCTTTCCTTTTTACTTCAGATAAATATTGAATTATAGCACCATTGTTTAAAAGTAATATTTCTTCCAGGGTGACATGGAATCCAACGGCAAGTACGTCACCCGCGACGGATCCAAAGTGGACTACTCGACAGGACCGATTGTGTGGGGGGAACCAGGTAGGTGATCTGCAGCCTTTTACAACATTACATACGTTGAAACCCGTGATATATTTTCAGGCACGAACGGACAGCACGCTTTCTACCAGCTGATCCACCAGGGAACCAAATTAGTTCCGTGCGACTTCATAGCCCCCGTGGACTCCCACAACCCGATTTCCAAGGGCCTTCATCACGATGTATGCTTGTTTACTAAATGATTTTTGCTAAAAGTATAAATGTAATTTTGCCAGTATATTTATATCATGTAAGTTTTTATGGTTGCCAAAAATATGGAAGCTGTTTTTTTTTTATGTACAAAAAATTTTTATTTTACTTAAAAAATAATTACTGAAAGTTTAAAACCTAATATGTTTATTTTTTTGTTCTGTTTAAAAGTATTGACTATTTTAATAACTAATTTATTTCAATAAACACTTATTATTATTTTTATTATTACTACTACTCAGACTAATTTTAACTTACCACCTTCTAATATTACCAATTGTACAAAACAGATTTTGTTGGCAAACTTCTTGGCCCAAACTGAAGCTCTGATGCTGGGAAAAACTGATGAGCAAGTTTTAGCCGAATTGAAACAATCCGGCATGGCGCAGGATCAAATTGACAAAATACTCCCGCATAAAGTACGGCGCTCTTTGATAGTGTTTGTTTAGTTGTAAAAGTGTTATTCACGTGCGAATAATTAAAGGTGTTTTTGGGAAACCGACCGACCAACTCAATCATGTTTCAAAAGCTGACTCCGTACATGCTCGGAAACTTGATTGCGATGTACGAACACAAGATTTTCGTGCAGGGCTGTATCTGGAACATCAATTCGTTCGATCAATGGGGGTGGGTTTTAAGTTGTATGAAAACTAGCACGCATACTATCCCCTGTATAATTTTTTTTATATTACTGCACTAAAATAAAACATTTAAAAAGTTATTCTTTTAGTACTTTTTTTTTTGTAATTTATCATATATAATATATACATATTATAATAAAATAGCTTTATTCGAATTTTTTTCGCTGCATTTTGTATACATTTCTTACAGTTGGTTATATAAACTCAGTAAACAAAAGATTTTATAAATTTTAGAATTTTCAATTAAATTTATTTACAATTTTGAGAAACGTTTCATAAATAAATTCTTTTTTAAAGCGTCGAACTGGGAAAGCAGTTGGCAAAAGTGATACTGCCTGAACTTCAGTCCAAAGAAGAAGTAACCTCTCACGACGCGAGCACCAACGGTTTGATTTCCCACATTAAAAAGAACAGGTCATCATTGTAAGAATGTATTAAATAAATGGCACCTTTTAACATCAAATAAATTTTGTACGTTTTTATTTACTTACCTAATTAAAATATGTAACGTTAGTTGTTTTTCTATTACACAGCTTATATGCATTAGTATTTAGCTTTTTTTAACTTAATTTAAACATTTATGCACTTGAAGTTAACTAAACTGTAAGCAACTATCGAAGCTCTACTTCTACGCTATTATGCAAATTTTATATTTGATGTTCCCTGCATCAAAATTTAATGATTAATGTGATTTTACTTTTTAATCGTTTCAAAATAAACTATTGTCTCTTTTTTATATTCTATATTTTTTTTAATAGTAAACTTTAGTTTCTTTAATAGTTTTGATAAGTAAGTTTCAGTTTAAATTCTCATTACTTATATAACATGTATCCTAAATAATTTTAATTGTTAATTTTTGGGTCAAAAAAAAGCAATAAAATTTGCTTTTACATCCATAATTAATTATCTTTTAACAAATTAAGTTTGAAAAATAAACTTTTTGTGGTAATTTTTTTTTATGCTTCTTTTTGAAGTAGATTGTATTTTGTTTAGACATTCATATAAAGTAAAATTTTAATTATTAGGAAGCCAATGTACATGATAACCAAAAAATATTTAAATACTGCTTCTTAAAAATAAATTTTTCCATTAGAAACGTACAATATTAATCATCAATGTAAAACTTTCATTTTACTATAACTGTGTATAACTTCAAAAATGTAAATTAAATTGACGTACTAATCAGAATCTGACTGCGACTTTTTTTTGAAAAAGTTCAAATTCCACAGTTTTTTTGATTTTATAGATGTTTACATTAAAAATGATTGTTTAAAATATACATAATTCGTACTTTTTTTAACAAAATTGTAAACAACTGGTTATAATACATATATAAACGGCTTTAAAAATTTTTGCAAACCTAAAAGGCTGTTGGAAAATCTTATTATAGGCAACTACCACACTAAAAACATTTAATATTTTTAAATCAATATAATTAATTTAATTTTTATGAATTAAGGTAAAAATGAAACATTTGTAACTTTTATTATAACTAGGAAATTGTAATTAAATTCAAGTGTTGCTGGAATCTTTCATTTCAATAAAAATTTCCTAATAAAAGTTCACTAAATCTATAACTTTATCAAAAATCTTAAGTATTTGATTTTATTCTAATACTTTAAATTACAAAAATTGGCTAAGCTATCTCCTGCTGTTTCTTAAATATAGATATTGTGTGTTTTTAATTATTTTTAGACATATTTCAAATGATATACTAGCATTAAACTTCATTTATCAAGTTTAAAATGTGTATGTATTTACAAAAAGTTTTATTGTTGCATTTTAAGCTTTATTTAAAATGTTATATAGCAAATATACTAAACTTAACATTTTATACTTATTTTAAATTGTTATTAATAATAACAAACAAATGTCCTGGACAAGACGTTAAACTGTATCCAAGTGGTGTACGACTCGATAACCGAGAGGTTTTTTTCGTGCACCAAGTTCTAGGACAAACTGTATTGAGTGCTTTATTTTTCATTAGACATTGCTAAATATAAACTCCGAAAATTTTATGATTTATGTGTAGTTAAATAAAAAATAATTTTATTAACGTGTGTTTATTTTAATATAAAATTTGAATAGTTTTTAGCGATACATTTATTGCCACACTGACAACTTTACTACAGAGCCAGGCTAGTATAGCTTGTCTTGTAAACGTTTTTTGCAAATATAGCTTTTGTACTGATATGTTTTATTACGTTTAGAGTGCATGTAGCCTAAAGAAATCAAATGCAAAAACAAAAGTTTTAAAGCCGCTAAGTTAAAAAAAACTTTATTTACAGTGGAATTACATCAAAAATTATATACATGTGGCGATGATCGTGTTGCCACAATGGCAACTATGCTGCAGAATCTGTATTAAGTCAAAAAAATTTGTATTTAAATAGTTTCAGATGTTTATGGATAAAAGTTTTAAGTACAGCACCGGAAGTACTATTTAAGTTTACATAACTTATCAATTATATGAGCCATTTAAATTTTTTTTATAAAACTAAAAACAGACGGTTACAAAAAAAAAATCTGATTTTTTCGATATTTTTTTTTAGATACATATAACTTTTCAATGACATACAGTATTAAACTGAACTGTAAACTATTGTTTTTTGAAATTTTGGGCAGTCATGAACTTATTATTAGCTATATTTCAATTTCTATCTCTGTTTTAATGTATCATCCCTCACTTAAAAATTATATAATTTACTTTAAGAAAACATTAATGCTTATCTATATTTTAATTTTTTCAACGCTCTGTATTTTTTGTTTCGGTTTTTTTGTATATGATGAGCTGTTTTTCAACGATAAGCCATTATACAAATAAAGCAAGGAAATAAAACTTGTTTTAAAATTTACCCCTTTGTATGCAACAATTGACACCTCTGCTTTTACATATAAAGTATTGCTAATTTTTAGCTTGCTATTCTACATTTGACCCTGATGTAAGATTGAAACAATAAAATCCATTTTGCTTAAGTATACTATAGAGAAAAAAAAGTTCTTAAAACTTCTGCTCTAACTTTTTGTCATAACATTTTCTAGTAAAAACACATTACAATTTGACATAAATGATGAGTAAGGATTAACTTTTAATTGTTTCTTAGAAAAATCAAACTATGGCATGTCTGCTCTTTTGTATATGTATTTGTTAGTAGCGGTACTAAAAAATTTTACATAAACATACTTATTGCCAAAAAATATTGTTACGAAAGTGATTAATAAAAATACTCCTGGACTAATGAAATAAAAGTTTACAAAGGAGTAAACATTTATAAAGTTTTTAACTAGTTTTACATGTTGAAAATGAAATAAGAAATAAAAACACGTTTGTTTTAAAAACACCAAATAGTTTTAATTACGTAATGCAAATATGTATTGGATTGAGGCTGAAAGCCCTATACTTAACAGTTTTCGAGTTATAAAATTAATTAGTTTTCAAATCATTAAACATTAGAAAATATATCAATTCTAGTACATAAAATGATATACTAACCACAAATCTTAAATTTAAGTACCTTTAACTCTCTATTTAGTTTGATAAAATTGAGTAAATTACCGTATTTCTGCCTTTATAAGGCTACTCAGGCCAGCTAAGTTTATCACAGGCTAGTAATTTTTCTCTGGGCATATTTTCTCGAGACTTAACTTATGATGATATAAGTGTAGAACAAATGGAAATGTTCAACAGCTAAGTTTTAAAAATTAACTTATGGCTACTGTAATCACTAGAACACTGGTTTTTTTGGTTAGCTTTAGACAGAAGAATACCTGTTGTGAAATTCTTATTATATATTGAAGTCAGACTTTTTTTTATAAAATTAAAACCATTGAAATAAGTGATGGGATACCTTCAACTAACCGGTAAGTAAATTAAACTAGTAGATAGTTAGTAATTTTATTAATTTAAATTTTTACAACGACTATTCGTCATCTATTACAGTCGTATTTAAAAAAGTATTAAACATATTGGAAGTATTTTGATGACAATTAGTTTAAAGTAGTATATTAAAATATATCTTTTACCACGAATAAAACTATTCTTGTTTATGTTTGTTTAAACATTAAGAATTAACTTTACTATTGAACTTCTTAACGTTAGTAGTCAAGTAAAAAAAAATTAATGAATTTGTATTCGAAAACAAAACATTTTTGTCAAATAAAAAAATTTTGGAAAGTTAACCAAAATATTCGGAAAAAAAAATAAATTTTTGAAAACGTAGCTACATATATATATATATATATATATACTACAAACCTCGGATTCCCAAATATGGGCTATATCGAGCATAATTGAGGATTTTGGCTATCAGGTGTTAGTAAGTAGAAAGAAAAATAAAATGGGCAATTTATAACTGACTATAACAAGGAGATTATTTTCTAAGCTTTTGCGAAGTGGGCGTATATAAAAGTTATTTAGAAACACTGGTTTATTACCTATAATAGGGTGGGTAACTTTTCAAGTTGACGAGAAAAATTTACCAGATTAGTCTTTTGTGGCCAGACATATCAAAAAGTAAATATTGACCGTCCAATAAGTTTTGTAAAATCACACCATAACTTTTTTAATCTTTAAACGTAAAATTGTGTTAAATAATTATTAAATAAACATTACTGTGTACAAAAAATCAACTTAATAGCACTTGTCATTTTTTTAATCAAACAGTTGAAGTTTAGTTGTTTTGCACAAGTTGTTGTTTTCAAGCTAAAAATTACGTCGTGTTTGGTTGTTTAGGTCCGGGTGACCTCCCTAACTTATGACTCCGTTGTAGCTAACTACTAAATGGAAATATGTTGATAGTTACTAATAAATAAATTTTTATTCAATAATTTTTTAGAACAGACCGATCACCAAACGGCCAACACGGGTAGGACAAGCCTGCAAATAAATTTTTAATAAGATTTTTATTGCAAAACAAGTAAATTAAATAAATTACAAATAACATAAGTTAAACTGCAAGTAAACTGTGATGCTAATTTCATGATTATTATGTTATAATTTTTTGCAAGGATTAAAAAAAAATCTTTTTTAGATTACAAATTTTAATTTAAGTGAGTGTGAGTTCAACAAGATGAATTATAGAAAATTATTTCCAACTGGTTTCCTACAAGACATAAAAGATGCACTACTCAACATATTGCAAAAAAGTCTTAACAGAGCAAATTTTTTCCTTAATAATTGAAGATTGAAAAAGCATGGAAGACTGTTTTTTAGTATCAATCAAAATCTCTTTACAATCAGATCTTTTATCATTAATCAAAATGACAAAAATACGTAATGTTTTCAACAGTCATTGATGAGTCCGTGAAAAAAGGCTAACGCCGACGAAAGTTCAAAGTTTCACTCGAGGTGTGGGTAACAGTCTCATAATCTTGGAAATAACTCTTTTTTTATTCAACATTTGGTTACATTTTTCACTTATCTTAACATTAATTTCTAACAGTTTTGTCAGCTTTCTAAGAGATAAAGATACTATTTCAATGGTAAGCTTTTCACTTTCTAACAGAACAAAACAAAACTAAGAACCTTGATAAAAACTCAACTTTTCTTTTTTTTTAATGACGAGTTACAGCCTCTTGCATTGCCTGCTTTGATTCTAGTATATTTTTTTTATAGTCTATTAAAAAACAAAAATATTATTTTGTTCAGTAAATATCTTAAATTTTACTTTGAAATCATCTTTTATGAGAAAATAGGCTTAATCATCTCAAAAAACACTGCGTCCTCGATCAAAAGTTTAAAAAACAAGTTATACTTCTAGTGAAAAAGTAAGGAAATCACAAAGTAAATATATGTTTTTTTATTTTTTCAGATTCATTAGGTACAATTTTCAATCATTTTGTGGAAATTACTATAAACCGTTTTTGAATTAGTTCAAAAACTTATAACTAACCTCGTAAAACATTTTCAAAAGTATACTATATATAGTTCAGAGTATATAAAAAAAAACAATACAAAGAAAAAAATATTGTGTGTCGTGAAAAGAAAGAAGTAAAATTAATTTGATAATAAGCGAACCAATATGCTTTTAATACACATTGTTTTTCATTGAACAAATTTGTAACATCTAAAACAATGAAAAAAGATTTAATTTTTTTTTAACTTTACATGTACATCGAGTCGACTATATAGGTAGCAATATTTAATGCTGTAATTTTTTTGTGATTGTTCGTTTACCTTCGTTTTCAGGAAGATTTTTGTTCAATTCAATGGTATTGTATTCCAAAACATTTTAGCTTTTACGAAAACTTGACTACTGTTTTTTTTTTATCAATTTCATATTTATTTAGATCTTACATTTAAATCAAGATCCAGTCAGATTTAGTAGTCCAATAGTCGTTAAAAGCTTTTTAACGTATCAGTTTGGCAACATTACCTTTAGGTATATTGTTTATTGAACGACAAAAGAAGCGCTTAAAAGTTTTTTCTACGGACTTGGCGCACAAAAAAAACTTTTGGTCATCAATTCATACTCCACGCCCGACGGAAATAGTTTAATGTCTTGTCCAGAATAAAAAAAGATCATAAAGTTGTTAATAATTAATTACCTTGTTAAATAATCCTTTAGAAAAAAAGTATTTGTTTTATGCTAAACTAAAAAATATTTAAAAAACTTATTTTAGAAGCTTTTAAGCACCACTCTTAATATATAACTAGCCTAAGAGAAAATATAGCTGTAATTTCAGAATTTAGCTATTATACATAAAATAAATAAAAGTAAAAAGAAGTTTATTTGCCAAATAAGTAAATTTAATTACTAAGAAGAGGCTAACAAACTTAAAACTCATATAGAAACTCATATTTTCTGAGTCAGCAAAAATAAAATCTTTTTTTGTTTTTAATTTTAACTTTAATTGATAATTTTTTTTGATTAATTTTTGATATGTTTGGGTAAGGTGGGTTAGGGATAAGGAAGGTTTTAAAAAAAAAAGCTTTACTTTCTAGATGACTCAGCAAATATGCAAATCAGACTGACCTTTAAGTTTACTTTTCTTAAGAAAATGATGTTACAAAAAACTTGTTAAATTTAACATAAGTAAAAGAGAAACTAATATATATATTTTTACTTAAAAAAATTCTGCTTTAAAGTTAAAAATAGTGTCATCTGTATCTACTTAAAAAACGGGAAAACAAATAAATCTTATAGTTTTTATAATTATAATATTGAAATTATTAAGTATTCACAAGTCACAACACAATTTTTGAATGTTTTAGTTATCATTTGTTTAACAAAAATCAAATGTATTAATGTAAAGTAACGTTAATTATGTTTAAAACAAACAGAACTCATAAATAATTGTTAATTTCATGTGTTATTTAAAAATATTACAATGTTGTTGTTTATAAATTCAGAATTTCGCACAAACTGAATTTAAGAAATTTCGAATTCTTATTCTGGTAGTACTTGTTCTAGAACAAAAGTGGTTACTAATTTGTCTTTTTTTTATTTTTACTTTTTATCAAAGCAATAGTGATGTAACAATAACATTTCCTATATACCAGGAAATTAGTAAATCCCTCAGCAATTGTTATTCTTTGAACATCAAGTCAGTTTATGCACCTCCATTTGAGTCTTGCTATTGCTTATACACAACTAATGACCCAACCATCAATGAAAAAAGAAGTATTTAAAGTTAGTTTTAATAGTTATGTGTACTTCACATATTTAAATAATTCATCCAATTGTTTAATATTTTTACATTTTTATATTTAGGAAAAAAGAATAAATATTTAATTTGTTTTGAATTTAATTGAAATAAATTTTGTATTAGATTAATGCTTGTTTCTGTAAGTAAGCTACTGAAAAAGTTTGTTATCAATTTAAATTGTTGAAAATTTTTGTAGTAGCAGCTTTTGTAAATGTTCTAAAATTATTTCTTTTATCCTTACAATTTTTTCCTTTCTTAAGCCAAATCAAGCTATTAAAGAAACTTATTTTAAAAGGCTTACTTTAAATAAATGTATAATTACTTTCAATTAAAGCCAAAAAGAAAGTATGTATAAATCATACCTTCACCTTTATCTCAAAATAAAAAGTTATCACTAAAAACATGATAATATATTTTATTTTATATAAATGTAGTGTAAACAAAATACTATTATTTAATGTGACAGATAAAAGTTTTACACTTTAAATAGTACATAGTGCTATTAATAGTTGAGATTAATTAACTCATGCAAGATTTTCTTACCAACTTTAAAATAATGTAGTTAAAAAACTACATTTTTAGATTTTTGAATTTCTTTTATTTTTGTTTAACAATATAATAGTTTTTAATAATTCTGTAATATTGAATAATTTTTTATAAGTTTAATCTTACTTTAAATAAAGTGTTTAAAAAGTACAGTTGTATCTTAGTTTTCAACAAAAAAACATTTGTATACTATTTATACTATCACTAATGCTACCAATGCAAGTTCAAGTTTACAAAAACCTCTGGCTTAAATTTGTATTTACTCAGGCTATTGTATTTTTTGTTCAATCTATCTAAGTCATTCTCACTTTTTAACAGACCTTTATACATTTCATTTATGTCTAATACTATTGTTTCTACAAATGAAAGTGTAGTTAATTTTAATATACATAGAAAAAATCTTAAATGTTAAAATAGTAAGACAAACTTTATCCTGTTAATGTACCCACAGGCCAGTTTAAAGTTAGATAGTCAGGCTGTTTTCATCTTATAAAGGTAACCTTGATGCTAAAAGAGTCTTTTATTTGTTTGAAAAAAATCCTAAATGACAAATTATTTTATGTTAAGGCTATAGGTATAGATCAGGGTTTTCCAAAGTGGGCCAAGTGGACAAAGGGGAGCAATGAGCAGTAAAGGGGGTGAGGCTTTAATTTAAAACTAACGTAGATATTTTGGAGATAATGAAAAGCAAAAATAAAAAAGGTCTTGGAAGTTTTTAACGGTAGTTTTTTGAGAAATCTTGTTGGAGGGGGCCATTTGAGAAATGAGGAAACCCTGGTATAGATAGTGTCATGTGATTTTAACAAAAAAACACAGACACACTTGTTTGACAGCTTTTGACAAATATAATTTTTTTAAAGTTCACAAAAAATATTTCTTTGTATTTTATGCTTGGGTCCTCTAATTGATAGGGGGTGTTTTTTGAATGATTATAATAAAACATGTTTTATCATTTTTTGAATAAATAAATAGTTTAATTTTTTCACTTATATTTTTGTCATATCAATAGTTTAATGTTACTAGAAAAACAAACTGAAAACAATTGCTAGAAAACTGTTAAAAAAGATAGTTTTTTAATAAAATATTCTTCATTTATCCTTTTTGTTTGCTATTTTCATTTAAGATTCTTTTGAGATAATGCCTATTTTCTCATAAAAGATGATTTCAAAGTAAAATTTAAGATAGTTAATGAACAAAAAACTTTTTACTTTCATATCTCAATTTTTTTTAAATTTAAGATATGTTAAAAAGTAACTGGTAGCTAAGTTTAAAATATCTATAATAGGAACTGTCTTTCCCTATCTATGGCTTTAGTAAAATATTTTATGCATTCTCATGACCATAGTTTTTTAATTTAGTTCAAACATTCTACGATGTTTTTCAAGCATTTCAGTTTTCACTAATTTATTAAACCAAATATTAAAGGATACTTCTGCAACTTTAAATTTTGAGTTTCTTGATTTTTTAAGTTTTAAAGAGATACTGTATTTTTTTAGATTTATTAAGTGAATGTTGTTTATGAAAATAAGACCACATATTTTGAATTAATTGTTTGTTTTGATTAACTATATAAACTATAAGAAGTTAGCAAAATATTTTATTAAAAATCTGTAGAATGAAATTTCAAATAAAAACTACTTAAGCCATTATAAAAGAAAAAAGTTTTCAAAACATCGTTTAAGAATAACAAAATAAGTTAAACAGGATTCACCCACTACTCTAACTTTAAAAAATTCAATTTTACTAATAATCACAAGAAAAATAATAGCAAAAGTATTAAAATACACTAAATCTAATTAAAGTTTTTCTAGTATGATTCCTTTTCATTGATATAATATAGCCCAAATATATTTTTAGAAATTTGATTAAAATACACTTGGATTGTGCTAATGCTATTAGTTCAAAACAAGAATTATTTTATTGAGAGAGAAGACTTCTTAATACCAATATTCAAGTGTCTTTCCTGTAAACAGTCTCTGCAGCTCCTGGCAGTTCTGTCAACACAGCTCAGTCTGGACTATCAGCTTGTGACTCAAAACTTCATTAAAATATTTTGTCAGTCAGTTTCATAAAAGAGAAATGCGCTCTAATTCTTTTAGTTCTCTTTCTCACTTTTTGTTTCATCAGACTTTGCCCGGGCAAGAATTTTAAGTGCAATAACTCTTAATTTTCTCTTAGAACAAAACGGTTTTCAAGTGAAACTTGGATTAGCGTTACATTTTTAAAAGTTTAAATTAGTTTTATAAAATCAATTTAAAATTTATGAAAAAAACAAAATATTAAGTAATAAACCTCTCTCAAAAGTTAAAGAAGATTGAGCAGTAGTCTAAGCCAGTGATTCCGTTTATTGCTAACACAGTAGATTAAATAGGAAAAGTACTATACAGTGCACATCAGATTATTTATTAAATACAATTTACCTTACGTAATTTTCCTTAAAAATCTTTAAATATATTCGTGTCAACACTAAATTTAATAGTTTTTAATTTATGCAGGAAATTAACTAATTAGTTTTTAGTTTTAAAACATATATTTAGATGAAATATTAATTTCACATCTTATTATAATATCTGTAAACACTGTTTTAAGCCACAAGCTGTCTTTTTTAACTTTTTATGTATAAAGAAAATAATGAGTATATAACTAAATTTTTTGAACCAGTCTCCAAAATTTCAAAGTAATGTTTTTTATCTCAGGACTTTTTACAGTCGGTAGTAAAAGCTAGAAACAGTGTATCATATTAATGAAAATAGTTGAAAATAAATCTATACACACTAAGTAAGCAAGTGAACATCACTATTGTACAAAAACTGTTATTATTAAGTATTTTTAGTAATAACAAAATATTTTTATCTAACCCATTGGGTCATTAAAGTAAGTTTAAAAATTATCAGATTGTTTGTAAAACTCTGCTTTATTTAAAGATTTGTTGCAAAAATCAAGCTCAATTAGAAAATAATTTGTTTTCATAAATCTCAGGCTAAATTTAAAGCTTCAAAAACGGCTTATACTAAAAAATTTACTACCTTTTTTAGATAATTAAGTCTGTTAGTATTTGATTATTATTTTCTTTTTTATTATTAATATTTATATTATTAATTATTTAAGGGGGAGAGGGGGGTAAATCACCTTTTTCACAATTTAATCTTATTTTATTGAGTTTTAAATAAGCTACAAGTTGCTTTTTACATACTTTTAAAACTAAAAATAGTTTTTGAGATATAGCAGGTCAAATTTGGATACTGCAAAGGGTTCTTTATGGGGGCACAAACTAAACAGCAAATAATTAAAAATCTATCTCCTAGTTTTTGAGATAAATACTTCAAACTTTAAGGAAATGTTCCTTGCCATGTTTAGATAATTCTGTTGGAACAAAATTTTTCAAAAATAAAAAAAATAAAGATTTAAGACAAAAAACAAAAAAATAAACTTTTTTTTGTTTATTTTCTTTATAAAACTTTTATTTTTGGATTTTTTAAAGATTCTTTTCATCAGTATTTTTTTAAATATTGCAAGGAACATTTCCTGAAAGTTTGAGGTATTTATCTCAAAAACAAAGGAGAAGATATGTTGAAAGTGAAATAGTCTTTTTACACGGTTTTAGTTTGTGCCTCCCATAAGGAACCTATTGTTGCCTCCAACTTTTACCTGCTATATCTCAAAAATGAGTTTAATTTTATGGGTAAAAAGCATCTTGTAGCTTGGTTAAAACTCTACAAAATTAGATCAAATCGTGAAAAAAGTGATTTATCCCCCCCTCCCTTTGCCCTTAATTTTTATTAATATTTAAAGTTTTTTGCTTTTATCACTTTAATCTTCTCATGAACTCTGGCTAGTTTTTTTTTCGTTTAGGAATGACAATCTGCTGTTAAATAGCTTTTGAAATTACATAAGCTAAGGTTAAACCTGTTACAACCTTACATTTAACTATTTATCAATATTTCTGTGTACTCTAAAAACACTGAGGCAAACTTCTGTCTTATTTAGTTAGTATAATTTTTTAAACTTATGTTTTTGAATTACTTTTAGTTTCACACAATAAAATCTAAATATGGGATTTATGCATTTAGATTGCAATAATATTGGTAAGTGACATCTCAGTATATAAATAATTAAGTAGAAAAACCATTTTAACACCTAATTAAAAGTAATAACCAAAATCAGAAAACAGTTATGCATATTATTTTTATTTTAATTATTGTAATTATTTCAATTAATAATTATGTGGTTTAGTTAGTAGCTCTAGCTAGATACATAAGGTTTTTAAACAAATCAATATTATAGTATTCATTTCTATTTATTTGTAGATATTTTTATTAAAAATATATCTCTAATAGTTTAATAGATTTACTCAAGCTATTTAATAAAACAGATAAGTTAATGTTATATACAATAACTACTTACTTTGAATAAGTATATTTTATATACAGTTTCAGCATCAACAATTATGAACTTAGTTTTTACTTTTTATATCTTAACAGTTTGTGTTACACGACCGAAACTTCCATACGCACCATCTGATGCCCTAAGAAAATGTTTGCAGTAAAGAATGAGAAGCTGTGCCTGAAAGAAACTCCAAGAACCGTGACATCAATTTCAACTCCAAATTTTGCTCCACAACCAATCGAAGAAAAAATTCACTATATTCAAAACAGACTGTTCATTGGTGGCATTCCAAAAAATGCCACCAGTAAAGATTTAGCCGCATTGTTCAAAAGCTATGGGCGCGTAATCGACAGTAATATAATCGATTCTATTGGTTGTTTGTGGAACTATGGGTTTGTAACTTTTCACCCTAAGTTGATTAGTGCATCTGATATAGTTCTGGCTGAATATTCGCATGGTAAGAACTTTTGTATTCATGAAAAGGTACTAAAGATAAGCCGAGCGCTTTTTAAGCCTAAAAAGCAGAATATGTCAGCCTCAATTAATGGTGATGTTTACATGCCTATGAATTTAAACGGAGGAACTGTTATGGCTCGTAGTTATGAGAAAATGAGCGGAGCAGTTGCAATGAAGAACTTGAATTACCCACCTCCATTAAAAATGTCAACTTCAACGAAGTGTTCTCATTACCCGTTTCCTGTTAGCAACACGGTTGGTAAAGTTCCTCATCAAAACAACATGATGTTTTACCTACCCCCGCACGCTTCACTTTTAAGGCCTCCTCATGCTTTACCGTGGAACTACATTCCCAACTCCGGACTCAACACTCCGGTTTGTACTGCTGCCCAGCAGCTTGTATACGCTCTTTCCCTTCAAACGCCCAATGTGATGAATACTCTACTTTGATCTCTAAGTATTCAATCGATTTCGTTAATTTATGTTTTATTTTCGTTCTTGTTATTGTTAAGCTAATTAGTAATTTTCTAAGGTGTGAACTACTATTCCATTAAGGTATTCATGTGTACAATATTGTTTGATGAATTATGGGAGTTTTTTATTGTTTAAATTTTAGTTGTAGCAATCAGGTTTCAACAAGTAAGCACTCTCAGTTCAGATTTTGTTTTAGGGGGGATTTATTCTTAATTATTCTTTTTCTTTTCTACGAATTCAACAAAAAGCGTTGTTACCATTTTTATCTCTAATGAATTTTATGATATCATATAGTTTATTTCTTTTAGCTGTGTTTTTAGATGTATGCTTTCGTTCTTGCTTTACTTTATCAAATACTTTCGTTATGCTCTTTTTAATGCTTGTTTAATTTAACCCTTATAAATTCAATTAAAATTCATGTAAATAGCTACACCTATATAAGTTTTTATATATAAAAACTAGATCATCGTAATCAAGCTTAAAATGATAAACAACTAAGTTTTATTAATTACTTTTATACTTTACTCTAAAACCTTAACTCTATTGCTTTTTTTTTCAAAAACTCCTCTTTCGTATATAAGCATTTTTTCGTTTTCAATTTACTTTATCACTTTTCTTTTCAATTTTTTAATGACTTCTAAGTAATAAAAAGAAACAGAAAACTCAAATCCTCTAATTTTATCATCTTAATAGAAACCTAAAATAAAAAACACCATGAAAAAGTTTATTAACGTAAAGTATAAGTATTTTACTGAAATAGAAAGCAACATTTACGAAATTATACCCAAATAAGTGTAAGATGATTAAGGTATATTACCTATCGGTTCATGACAAATCGAATTCGTATTAAGGTTTCTAAAGGGTTCACTTAAAAAATAACTTGAAAAATTATAGGTTATGATTTTTTTTTCAATAGATAATTCAGAATAACATAAGTTTATTAAAGTTAGAAATGTCAGAGTTTAAATATTCATAAATTGAATTGTCTTTCACTCTTTAATAATGCACTAATGCATTATCCGGTATAATGAGGAAAAGCAATTTATTTTGGTTTTCGGACCACAAGTTTTTCGCGGGCTAAACTTGTTAAAAATGTCTATGGGCGCTTAAATGTAAAGAAAATACTTAAAAAAATATCTTTTCTTAGTCCATATATGAAAACTATTTTACTTCAAATAATCGTCAAAGTTTTTGAAGGGCGATTTAATTTACTATATCGTTACTGTTAATTTTTAGGTGTAGTGAAGTAACCAATTCTTAAGCACTACTGTGTATGAAAATTTAAGTTAGACCACATTTCAAAATACATAATTTAAAAATGTGTTATTTCATTTGCAAAAAAGTTGTGAGCTAAACAGACCTTACACTACAAAAGTTATTTTTAGGTAACATGAAAACTTATTTTAATGAGTAAAAATTTAGAAAGTTAACATTTAGCTACTAAAAAAACTAAAAATAAATCTTTCATAATAATAAATATTTGCATTCTTAAAAATTGTTAATTTAAAAACCTAAATTATACTCTGAAGCTTTTGCACAAAATTACCATAAATCCTTTAATTTTAAAATTTTGAACTTAAAAGTTTTGATTTTTACACGTAGAGTTATGAAATTTTGATTAAATATGTAAAATTTATTAAATATTTATTTTGCATTATTTGGGGTGTTATAAAAAGTTATAGTATCTTTTCAATATCATTTGTTTAATTCAAAGTTATACTTAATTTTTTTTTTTAAATCAAGAAATTTGAAAAAATCCTATTGCAACCCTGGTAATATATTGATTTAGACTTGAAAAAATATTGTGTTTTTCTTTCTAAAGTTTTAATAAGCATATATAAAATTATCATCAAAGGTCAAAAAACAATCAAAGTTCTTTTAAAAATGTCGTATGTTTACTAATTGTCTCTTTCGGAAAACCATCTATTGTTTTTCAACAATTTCAAAAATTTTCAAAGCAGTTTTATTTTAATGAATATCTTATTGTTTTACGTATCATTAAGCAATTGAAATATTCCCATGGGAAATTTTATAAAAAAACGAATCTGTTTAGCTTTGACAACTTAGTTAATTTAAGAGTACATGAAAGCTTGAAATTTTTTCCTTTAGATGTTACTGGTGATTTACACAACTTAATGAATTTCAAATCAACTTTAATACATAAGTTGATTAGTTTTGAATAATGACGAGTTTTTAGCATTTACAAGGTGGCGATTTAACCTGAAATTTGAAAATCTAGGCGAAAAAAACTTGAAAAAATAATAAAAAATTCTGGAGTTTTGAAAAGTTTTAAATGTAAAATTTAGACTATTCACAAAATACCTACTACATAAAGTTTTTTTTTTTTATAGTGTTCAGAATTTTATATAATATAAAACACGATTTGTCAACACGAGTAAAGAGGAAGTAGGAACCGTTGTAAAAAGATTAATTTTCAAAGAAAAAAATAAATTTTATTTAACCGGATTAAAAAAAGACCGGTTACCTAAATTAAGGAGTTTACTAAACTAAGATTTTTATGCTAAACTACACTAAAATCTTAGTGTTTAATCCAAAACTTAGCTATAATTAAGTTTTTATCAAATTAAGGGTTGTATATCTTATTAAAATGCAGGTCATATGCATTATGTTCAAACTTTTCATAAAATAACTTGTAAATTCAATAGAAAAAACAAAATATTTATAATTTTTTTATAAATTTTTTAAGTTCTAACATTGTATATTTGGCTAAGCTTGAATGTCTGCTCATTGATTATGTTTTTTTATCTGTTATAAATTTGGTGTGATATTTTTAAACATAATATACTTTAATTTCAAAAATAGTTGATTCGACTCTCTTTTCAATTAATTGTATGTTGTAGATCACTAATCAAATAGTTTGAAAAAAAAATATTTTTTATCAAAAACACTTTGCAGCTAAAGTTTTTTTAAATTGTAAGACGATATCAATATATTTTTGAAAACTATTTTCAGATAAAAATGGCTGAAATATATTTTATAAATTAAAATTGTTCTGAAAAGTTAGTAGTATTTTTAATTTAGATAGAACTAATTTTCTAATGCATTGGATTTAGTAACTTAAGCCTAAATGTATTACCAAATTTTGCTCAAGTACGTGTAAAAACTTTAGTATTTCGTCTTTTGACAGGACGAAAGCTTTGCAATTAGTGTGTTATGGTTATTGTTTCATTAGACAACTATTTTATGGCTATTTTATAGCTTTTTTGTTTTTGAAAATTTTAGTATAGCTTTGTCTGAAACAGCAGTTAATAGGATTTGTTTTTTGACCCCGGAGTACGGCTTATCTGTTTTCTTAATGTATATATATATATAGAAAATAAGGTAATTGTTTAAACTCAATCAAAATCTATCAATCTAAAGATAAAACAAAAAGTAATATAAAATTTACTCTTTAACCTTTATAATTTATTTTAAGTTTTAAATCAACTTGATTAATCGAATATAAAACAATTTCATACATATTTTACTTTTCTAGTTTAATTTAAAAATAAGAAGACTAGAAATTCTCGAGAAGTATTTTATTTGATTAGTTAAGACACTACATAAAATAAATAAACAAATTAATGTAAATATTAAGAGAAATATAACTCATAGGAAAGTAAATGTAGAAATGATTTGTAAAATTGAATTGATAAATTTTATATTACTTGTTGTTTTCTACTGACAGCACGCTTTTGCAAACTTTATATTTAGATGTTTCATTCTTAGATGTTAGTTGATTTTTTGAAAACTTTCAATTTGAATATTACCAACACTAAATAAAATTTTGAAAAAATCTTTTTAAAGGTAGAGATCAGTCTTACTCTTCCCTCTACAGCAATAAACGTTTTTCTAAAGTAAATCAAGTAATTTACGTCACATGTTATTGTATTTAATCTTTTGAAAATAATTAAAATGTTGCATAAATTAAAAATTTTGATATTATTGTTGTAATTTTATTAAAATCCACAAAGTGTGGAAAAATAAGGTTTTACCGACACTACAACAAAAAAATATATCAACAGTCTAGTTACGTGATCTCTTTCACTAAAATTTGCCACAATTAGCTTATGCTAAACAATTATTAGAATATTTATCAAAAAAATACATTTATCAAAAGCTCACTGACTAGAATCTATGCCATGATTCTTAAGTTAAAAAATAAAGTTCACCATATTTCATATTAAAAATTTAACAATTAATATCAAAAAGATTTAACAGTAGGCTTTGGTTGAACTAGAAACACAGCTTTTTCTAAACTTTTACAAATCTGCAGTAGAAAATATACATTTACAAGTATCAAGATTGTGTTTCAATTTAAAAACATTGTAGAACTTGACTGAAAAATAAAATTATGATTTTGTTTATCTATCAAAGTTTTATAGTAAAACTAACAATAAAAAGTTTAAGGTTTAAGTACATGCTATTTAAAAATGTTTTATTTGCTAGCTTAGTTAAAAGTTTATACTGTATTTTATTGTTATTTCAAGTTCAATACAAAAATAAGTATTTTGTTTAGTAAATTATCACTTTAAAAACAGCTTAATTTTTTTAAAAGTAGGATTTGTTTGAAAACAATAAAATTTAAACATTTTAAAAAGTACAACCAACAAAAACATCGGCGAAAGTCAGCAGAACAGAAGCCTGGACTTTCGTATGCCGTGAGACAAGCTTATCAAAAGGGTTGATCATACCAATGAATCATAAGTAAAGTACATTTATTAACTATTACAAAAAGGTTGAGGCATATTGTTAAAACAGTTATTTTTTTGAACTGTTACATATATTATAAATTTTCAGTCAGTTTTATTTAAGTATTTTGAAACAAAATAAAAGAAGAGTGGAAACCAAATGATTTTTGTTCGAGTATACAAAACAAACCTCAGTTTAGTACAGGGGTTACACACTGCGACTATCAAAACATAAATCACTAGCTCGGGTACTTATAAGTTGAAATACATACTTTTCTGAAACAATAATACTATTCTTTGTTCTAAAAACTTAGAATTAGGCTTATAATTTGTTAATTACTTTTTATTAGTGCTCCTTTAAGCTTGTTTTATCACATTTTCGATTTAAAATAGTAGTATTATTTTGATTAATAAAATTATTTTAAATTAGCTGAGACCAGTAGAAGATTTTATGTAGACTTTGCGGCCTACGAGTAAGTTTTTCTATTTATTTTAGCCTGGTTTTGTATAAGTAATGTATCATAAATATGACACACGTATCGTAGATATACGTCTCGACTATCAAAGGTGAGCTTTAATATCTATTAATACGCAAATGCAACTGTATATGCTGTTTAAAATATGCTTATTGATTTTATAGAACCATAATTCCGATTTGTAGTTCTTGTATTTTTATATTTAATTAGGTAAAAAGTATTCAGTTTTATATATACCTTAATTTTACATGTAACTTAAATATGCTAAAAAAAAATTATTTTGTTGTTTTTTACAATACAAGAACCTAATTTTAAATCTTAATTATCCAGTATTTGTTAATTTAAAGTTTAACTTTATAGCCCTGTTTAGTTTAAGTAAGTTGTTATAACTTTTGATAGTGTTTCTTGTTACCCTGGAGAAGACATTTAATTGTATGACTCAGTAACCGAAAGGTTTTTTCTTACACCAGAATCTTGGAACAAACTTTAGAGATTTTTTTGTCGTTCAATAAATTATTTTTATCATGTTAGTTAGGGTTTCAATTTAGATAAATTTCTAAAAGTTATTGTAGCCTTCAAATACTAACGACGTTTTTATAATAGTGATAACAACTCTTTAAAATTCTTGATGCATAAGACTACTATTTTTTTTGAAATTAGACAGACTAACACCTTCTAGGTTTAGTTGAAACTACCACACAGTACTTTAAAACTAAATGAGTATAAAGTACAGTTTGTCTATAGTTTACCTTAACTATATTTACAGCTATAACATATTTTGTACATCCTGAAGTTTTCGTTTGTAAAAACCATTACGGAATATTTTTCTATTAATGAAAAGTTTATATTTTAATTTAAAGGTTTCAAAAAATATATTAGTTATATAAGCCTAACAAAATACTTAGATGTCTTAAAATACGTAAAATAAGAAAACTATGAAAAAAGGTTCTCCCATCTTCTATTTTAATAATCCTTTCAGATTTGTAACAAGTAATCTAACTATTAAACAAACTTTAAAAGATAAAAATAATATAGTACTCTGTGAAACCTTTATTAGTATTAAAATTAAGACTTCATCACCCACAATTATTAATTTTTACTATGAATCTAAACAAATACTTAGTCAGCTTAAAAACTAACTCTTGATACTAGGTTTAAAAAAATTCAGAACTTTAAACTTGTTAATTGATTTCTTATTTTTCGAACAAATATGTTTTTATAATTGCGTAATACTTTAAATACTAAATCTAATCAGTCTTAAACAAAAGTTATAACATTTGACTGCAAATATGCAAGCTAAACTGTTTTTATTAAGTTTTCAAACATTTTTACATTTTATACTTCTTAAATTTTACACAGCAATTATATAATAATATAATTTTATTAAAATTTGATTTTATAACAAACTCATCAAGCAAAAATAACCTATTTTGAATAATAGAACTAATTAAAACTTAAATTGAACGCATTTACATTGATTTTAAAACTGAACTACTTTATAAAACTTTATTAAAGCCCATGAGACCTCTTGCACTGCTTGAGAGCGTCGTTGAAACCCTCGCACAACGAAATGTCGCTCTGATTTTGCGCGCACTGCAGAAACTGTTCCAGTTCGAAACTGCACACGTTTTGTTGCTGCTGCTGCTGTTGTTGTGCGTACATTGGCTGTTGCTGGGGTTGCTGTGCGTACGTTTGCTGTTGCTGATATTGCGGTTGTTGCTGGTATTGTTGTTCTTGCGGAGGAGGAGCTTGTTGTTGCTGCTGCGAGTCAGATCCTCCCCAAATCATCCTTGAAATTCCAGTGCCGATAACAGAACCTGCAGCCACGCCACCTGAAAGTTGTTTGCAATATTTTCACTGAACTTCTTTGAGAAGAGCAAGTTTGGGTTAATAAATGTTGTTAGTGATTCTTATAAAATATTCGAAAAAAAAGCAAAGTTAAAATTGGACTAAAAATTGATTTTGAACAAAAAATAAATATATTATCATAGAATAAAACTTTCTTTTGCTAACAACAACAGGGTTGGCACTCTTTGAGTCAAAAAAACATGTTAGAATGACGAAAATTGTCCTGGGTTATCTTGAGTTTTTACAAATCTTGGATATAATAAAAAATACAAAACTATCCGGAGTCAGCTAGAGTTTAAAAAAATCACAACATCCTGAGATTTAAAACAAACTTCAAAATATTCTGAATTTGTGGCAACCCTGCAACATTGATAAAACTTGCGAAATTGTTGATATATAAATATTCAAGTAAACAAACATCTAAAGTTGAAACTAACTTAGACCTGAAATAAATAAAAATTTACGAGTTTAGAAATTAAAGTTAAACATTATGTAGACTAAAAGCTGTTATCATAAGTTTTAGATTTGTAGTAAATCTGTAAAAAAAAACTCAAATTTCAAAACTTGAAGGCAAATGAAGTTCAAAAAAATAAAATACCCAAATATACCCAGAACAACTTCATATTTTTGTATTTCGATAGCAAACGTTCTTCGATTTTTGTAGAAGATATTAAGTAAAAATTCTATTAAAAAAAGTGTGTAATAAAAAAATATAACAAGTTAAAATCAAAACTAAAATCTAAAAAAGTAGAAGTTTTATTAATATTTAGCATCTAATAAATTGAGAATGGGGCGAGATACTATAAATGAATGATTGTAAAAGTCTAACAACTTAAATGAAATACTTGTTATTTTTTAAGTAATATTGTTTATGTTATCACCATAAATCTTAATTTAAGTACTCAAATAAAACTTTAGTTTAATTATTAAAAAATCATAACCAGAAAAGGAGAGAAATTCTACCTGATAATTAAAATCAACACTATAAAACAAACAAAAATAAAAATAGAATTTATAAAAAATTTAAAACTGAACAACTCTATATAATTTAAGTTTTAATAAAAAAAACTATCTTGATTGTTCAAAAAGTTGAAAACTAACCTCAGTTTACTAAAAAAGCAGTCTAGCTTGAGTTTAAAATGTAATTTAAATTAGTTTAAGTGTAAGACAACACTACTAAAACTTGTTTAAGTAAAAACCTTAAAATAAGACATACATACAGGGTGGCCACTAGTATTTTAAAAATTCTCCAGGTTTTTGAGTCTATTTTTAGTTTGAAATTAAGTTTAAGGTAAAAAACTGTGTCAAATAGTATAACAACATTGATTAGATACTGTAAAGCTACTTTAAATGTGTTTTTTAATTAAAAAAAATTTTGATGACTAAATTTTTTTTTATCTATATGATGTATTTTTTGTGTCAAATCGAAATTTTTCTACTTTACATGAAGAAATTAATTAAATTTTCAGGTTTTCCAGTGATTTTGTTCAAAATTTTAGGTTTTGTTTACAAAATTTCTCAAATTCCAGGTTTTGTGGCCACCCTGTATGAGTCAAAAACCCTGTCCTACATGACTAAAAACTATCCTGAGTTTTTTCTAAAAAAAATAATAATTAATTTCTTTAATAAAGTTGGTTAAAAATTAACAAAATATTGGAAATAAATCAACTAAAATTCATTCAAAATCTATAAAAAAATTGTCCTGAGATTTTTATAAAAAACATAGCTATTCTGAGTCATCCTGAGTTTGAAAATAAAAAATCATAACACCAAGACTTATCTTGAGCTGTCTTGAGGTTTTTAATATATCCTGAGTGTGTGGCAATTCTGATATATTCAATAAAGTCTTTAATAATTTCTATCAGCAAAGGTTAAATGCCTAGGATTGAGATCTGCCAACTTCATACTACACCTAACTTATTTAATGAAGGCTTATGTATGAAGAACAATCTTTTGTTAGTAGGTTTTATTATAAATTATGCACAAGTAAGTTTTGATGCTATGCACTAATCATGTGTAAAAAAGTTGCAATAAAAAACTCAGGTGGCAATGGATAAAATTTTTGAACATAATTTTACAAAGTATATGAAAAAATTAGAAGATGTTATATCGTATTGTAATAAATAGCTTAATTATAGTTTATTGAACAAAAAAAAAAAGACGCTCAAAATACTTGGTCCTAGGATCTGGTACACAAAGAACCTTTCGGTTATCGAGTCCCACATTACGGATACCTTTTAACATCTTGTCAAGGACTTAAAGTGTAATAATGAACTTTAAACTAGGACTTTTGAAAGAAAGAAAAAAAATACTATACTTCTTTTAAAGAATTGAAAAAAAAACTACGTCAAGTTACAAAACTACAATAAATTACACAGTTAATTATTAATTTAATAAAATGTAAAATTGTAAAGATGATGTGTATGTCAAATTTTTGTTATTACTGAGCATCAACTACAATGGCAATTGAATTTTAAAATGTGTGATTTTAAATTATGATTTCAATGGGTTTTCCTTATGTAAAACAAATTTGAATATAAGGCAAAGATCAAAGTCAAAAAAACACGCTTAATTTTTATATAAGTATGCTTCCCTAAAGAGTTGCAAGAACGCTAATGCTGCTATGCCAACTGAACATTTAGCACTTTTGCATCTTTTAACTTGAAGTGTCATGCTCAAGCGATTTTTGTAAATAGTTGTAAATTTAAAGAGCAAACCTGGTTGCCCAAAGAAACGGTTTTTAATTAGTTTTTGCGTTTTTTCCTTTCGTGTTTTCCAATTCAAAACAGAACCATTATAAATGCCAATTAATTAGGTCTGGCTGCTATAAAACAATTTTTTAAACCTTATTTAAACCCATGTTTAAGAAATTGTACCATTTACAACCTTTACACGCTATACCTTAATTCTAGCAGCTATAGTTATAAATTATAAAATTTAAGAAAATTGATAAATTATGCTGCATTTAGTAACCAATTCATATATTTTGATCATTGTTTTTTTTTTGTACTTTGATTTCAAGTCTTTCCAAGATGAAAAAGAGAATAGATCGAAAGGGCTTTTAGAGGTTTATGTTGGGTGTAAATCTTCCACGTAATTTCATATTGTTTCCTTGCACTGTGCTGCAGAGTTGTAAGAATGCTATGTTGCTATGTAATACCTTTGTTTTTTAAACTAGTGTGGCCTTCAACTGATAGAGATATGACACTATGCTGCTAGTTTCCAGATAAAAGTTTAGAGTTTTGTGCAATTCTTTGGTTAATTTTTTTTCAATAGTGAATGAAGTTATATGTTTCTGGAACATTTTCTTAGAATTTCTATTAGAACCGACATAAAATGTTGAAATATTGTTAGATACTATGGTTTTATACTATACTTGTTACATACGAAATTTTTTGAATGATAATAGGAGTCAACAGGCAAATGTTTGGCAGTCTGAATTTTCAATTTGGTTCTGTTTGATTATTACCCTCTAACATTTTTTTAGTCTTTAAGTTTATACTTTTCAAGAGAATGAAATCTTAACATTTATTTGTTAAAGACTTTCTCATAATCATGATCATTGCCATTATGCTATTTAATAAGGCATAGGTAGGGGGTCTTTTTTTACATAAACTAACATTGGACTTATTGAAGGCTATCCAAAAAAATTGCAGTAATCACTATAAAAAATATATTTAAAGTAAAAACATGATAAAATAAGTAAAAAACAGAACTATTAACTCGTACATGATCATAAAATTAAGAATTGAATTGTTAGTTTTTGTGTCAAAAACTTTTATTTTCATTGTTTTGAAAAGGTTTCTTTTTAGCTAAAAGTATTTTGCGTACACAGACTTTTGCTTTGAATGCCACAGTTTGCTAACCACTGCACTATAAAACACTTTTTGTAGAACAAAAATTCAACTAACTTTAAAGTGTATATCAGTTTTGTGAAAAATTTTCATAAACAAATATAAATTGTTGTTGATTGATTTCCTGTGACTTTTAAAAAACTACTAAAAATCATATCCTTCTTTTATAAAAGCAATTTAGTTTTTATTTCTAAAAAATTTTTTTTTTGTTAATTACAAACAATTTGTAGGAAGTGGATTTTTGATTTTTTTAAACTTAAAAACCAAAAGTAACAAAAATATTTTGTTTAATTATGATTGAAAAAAATATTAAGATAAATTTAAAGATTTTTTCCTTTTAATACTCATAATTTATTAAAGATTAAACAGAGAAAGTTAAAAAAAAATTACTAAATAACTGTAGAAGGAGATTTTTTCTTCTTAGTCTGTTAAAATAATCTATTCAAGAACCTATTTAACTTTGTAATTTTGTTAAGTTATATTTCATAAGTTACTATGATCTTTAAGTACATCTGGTAGCTTAGTTATTCATGTAAAAACTACGACCAACTAAAAAAAAAGTAATTTAAGAATTTATTTAAGAAGTGAGTTTGTAAAGTTCCTGATATAGAATATAGTTAATTAAATTTTTTTTATAAAAACTAAAAACATTTTTATGTAATATTTTATTAAAAACCAATCTAAAAAACTTATTATACTTTATTAATTTTGGTTGACAAATTTTTGAAAGGATTGCCACTCTTAAAAGCAAAGATTCAAGACTGAGTCAGATTACGATATTGGTTTACCTTATATTAAATAAACAATATTTTTTTCAAGTAGTTTAACCACAAAATCTAACAGTAATAAAAATGTTAAGCCCGTAGGGGAGGGGTCAAACATTTTTTATTCAAAAAAAATAACATTGGCTCTATTTTGAAAGGTTAGAGTAAATACTTTAATATACTTTTTATATAACACAAAAATTCAACTAAATTTTGAGAGGTAAACAGTTATGTAAAAAAATCCAATACATGAACGGAATAATAAAATTCATGGTTAAATTTTGTTAAATTCACTAAAAATCTATCTACTCCATCACTTTTAAAACATTTTAGTAAAAAGTTTCAGGAAATTTTCTGTTTAATATTATAAACAACTTATAGAAGGCCAATTCAAAAAAAATATCACCTAAAATAAAAAGTACTTACTTTGTGGTTTGTTTTTTTAATTTTTTTAACTTATAAAAGATTACACTGAGAAATTTTGAAAACAACTGCTCTAAAACTGAAGGAGATAAATTTTTGGTGAAGTAGTCAATTTTTGCTTTTTTAGTTTGCGCCTACATAAGGAACCTATTGAATACTCTTTTTTTGATTTCTTATATCTCAAAGCTACCTTGAGATTTAAAAACCAATAAAAAACAACTCGAGCTTAGTTTTTTATGTAAATATAAGAATTAATTTTTTTAAGTGATTCACTTCTCCTCTTATGGCCTTAAACAAGCCTCATACTTTAATTAGAACAAACTTTAATCTGAGTTTCACAAAAAACCAATCAACTGGCCACAGTTTCAAAAAAAATGTTTAATTTATTTTTAGGCTAGATTGAGTTAGACTGTGGTTTTATAACACATGACAAACTAGTCTTAGTGAGTGGTAACATTGTATGTAACCTAGTAATTACTGTATGGAGGAAAAAAAGTCTTTGAACAAGATAGTATTTAAGTTATAAGTAATAAAAACTGAAGTATAACTAGGTTTAGTTTTTGTAGGGTAGAGTATAAATTAAATAAAAAGTTGATACACACACATATTGTACTGTATGTCAGAACTGATATATACCTGCTGTTGCAGCCATTTGTCCCATGATACCCGGTCCTTGACTTGCAGCAGCAGCCGGGGCAGCAGCAGGAGCGGCAGCTGCTGGTGGGGGAGCAGTTTGTGCTGGTGCAGGTCTGGCTGCTGGTGGCGGAGGAGCAGGCCTTCTGGCTGGTGCTGGACGTGAAGCCATACGACGACGTGGCATTATTGGTGTTAGTTTTTATTTACCTAGAATCCTATAAAAACATAATGATATAAAAAGAGTTGGATTTTAATTAGTTGGTTAGTTTTCTTGAAGCTAAGATAAACTTGATTGCTAAAACTGAATAAACGCACTCAGTATAAAATATTCAACCATCTGATACATGACATCAAAAAACTAATTTCAATAATTAATTTTTGTAAACCACTGACTAATTTTTTAAGATTATAAAATGTGTTTTGCTTTAATAATATTTATTTTTTTAGTAATACTTACAAAAATTTCAAGACACCTTTTTTATATAAAACTAGATAGGCTGTTTTATGAAAGTATAAACATCAAGTCACTTTTTACAGAATTAAAACATTCAGTTGATTTTTAAGATATACTTCAGTGTACAAACAAATAGATTATGGTTTTTTTATTGCTAGTATTCTTTAATAAGTAAAAGTTTATTAAATTCTTTTTATTTTTAACTGTTCCGGAATTATTAATTGTAAATGTTCACAATTTATAATTATGAAAAATAGTTTTAAATAAAAATTGTAAGATTATACTACAAAATTTTTAAGAAAATATAGAATTTTCAATGAAATAGTTTTTTTCTGCACTTACCATAAAGAACCTAATAAACTTTCCAACTTACATATCAAAAACTATTTAGAAATTTTGTTACTCTGTAAAAAGAGCTGGTAGTGGTAGCTAAGATAAATACCAACAAAATAAGAAAAATAAAATAGTAAAGAGCTAAAAATCTAACTTTTGTTTCAATGTGGACAACAGAGATTTATTAAATGTACTATTCATCAACATTTTTTTCAGAGACACATAATAATTCAGCTGGCACACTAGTGGATTTTTTGGTTTAAATAAAACAAACACTTGTATTAGCTATGTCAATTAATAGCATATTTTATCTAATATATTTTTCAATACAGACTTTATTTTACTTTACAGATACTATAAGCATTACTAAAGCATGGAAAATACAATTATAATTTTGGCACTTTTTTCTTAATAAATACACATAAAATTTTGTTTTCTATTATTTTTTCATTTGATTAAATGTTTTATACAGGAACGGGTCAAATATGTACAGAGAGAACCTTTTGGACAAATGACCATTTTTACACAAGAGTAAAAAAAAAATCAAAAGATAAACTAATTAAAAAAAAGTTATTGACCTAGGGAAAGGGGTAATAGTGTAAACTAAAAAAAATAATTAAAAATTAAGGGCATAGGGGGAAGTAAAACACTTTTTTCACAGTTTAATCTTATTTCATAAAGTTTTTACTAAGCTACAAGATGCTTTTTAAAGATTTAAAAAACTCGAAACAACTTTTGAGATATAGCTGGTCAAAGTCGGAGGCAACAATAGAGTCCTTATGGGAGGTGCAAACTAAAATGGCAAATAACTAGAAATCACTAAAAATCAATCTCCTCCTACGTTTTTTGAGATAAGTACCTCACATTATCAGGAAATGTTCGTTGCAAAACAGTTTTTTTTTGTGTTTTTTTATAAAACTTTTATTTTTTAATATACTTAAATTTTATTCCGACAGAATTTTCTAAATATTGCAAGAACATTTCCTGAAAATTTGAGGTAGTTATCTCAAAAAACGTAGGAGGAGATTAATTATTAGTGATTTCTAGTTATTTGCGTTTTTAGTTTGCAACTCCCATAAGAAATCCGTAAGAAAAAATTGCCTCCGACTTTGACTGGCTATACATCAAAAGTTATTTTGAATTTTTTAAATCTGTACAAAACATCTTGTAGCTTAGTAAAAACTATATAAAATAAGATCAAGTTGTGAAAAAAGTGTTTTACTTCCCCCTATGCCCTTAGAGTAAAAATATATTTCAACAGGTGCACAAGTGACCCCTAGTGCAAAATTGATGCAAAAGTAAAGTGTCTTTGTGCATATTAAACTCCTACCTGTTTTAACAATAGTCATAAACAGGTGCTTAGTATTATTTGGTAAATTAGTACATACAAACATCATTAGTAGTAGACAATTAAAAGCACAAAGATAATATAAAAGTTTATTTTTATTAATGAAATAAGAAGTCATTTTGTTTGTCTAGTTTTTCAAAAATAGGTTAATAAAAAAGAGATAATAAAGTACAAATATTTACAAGTTTATCTGATATACTATCTAAATATATCATATACAAATAGTAATAAGATCATAACTACTACTTTTTAAATACTATTATTTGTAAGGCACATAAAAATTTTCAAAGTTATATTACTTTATATATAGTTTATTTTTTGAAACTTTGTATGCTATATAATAATATAGCTAATAATATATATATAAACTTAAAATCATTTCTGTAAATTAAAACTTTATTTAATCTTGTCTATGTGAAAACTTTTACATAGAAATGCAAACTATACAAATTTTATGAAGTTTTTTGTATTCAATTGTAAAATTAATTACACTTCAGAATTAAACTTGCATTTTACTACATCAATGCTACTAAAGATGCTAAAAAATTAATAAAATCTTCATACTATTCTAGCACAGTTACAAGTTATAATTATTTTATTAACTATTAGTAGTAACTAAATTTAATTATATTGAATAAAAAATAAGACTATAAGAGAGTCCAACATATTTAAAAAATCAACATAGCTTCTTTAGTGAAGGGTTTTTATACGAACTATGAGTCAGTTTTAATAAAAATTAACTAAAAACTTCAACTATTTTTACATGTACTCATTTTTGTAAAAACTTTGTTATGAAATTTCATGGATTAGTTTTTTTAGAAATTAAAAAATTCACTAAAATCAAACTAAAATTTTATTTTTAACTAGACAGGGTTGCCACTTGTTTTTTCCAAATTTCTTCCAGGTTTTTACAAGTACACATTTTTGGGTCTATTTTTAGTTTAAAGTTAAGTTTAAGGTAAGAAACTGTGTTAAATAGTATAAAAACATTGAAAAGATACTCTATAGCTTTTAAAAATCTGTTTTTTAATAAAAATTTTTTTGATGATGACAAAAATATTTTGTCATTATGATAGATTTCTAGAGTCAAATCGAAATTTTACAACTTAACATGTTAAAATTGTTAACAATTCCAGGTTTTTTTAGCCTAAATTGTAAAATTCCAGATTTTTCAAGGTTTTTCCAGGTAAAGTGGCAACCCTGACTAGAATTCTTCAATTTTGAATTTTTATTCAATAGTTTAAAAGATTATGTTGGAATTTAAAAAAAAATGTTAAACTAAAAATAAAATGATCAATCAATAGGAATCAATATTGATTGAAGAAGAGCGACCTAACTTAAATACGCAAGTAGCATTAAATGGTAAAACAAAATTATTAACAATCCATTAATAAACATGCCTCTAGTTTTAATTACTGAATCTCTATTTTTTGTATTTATTTTAATTTATTCATACGTCATAATTTAAAGTTATTTTTAAGCTACTCACTCAACAAATTTTTTTTTAAATTTCATTTAAAATTTATCACTTGACAAAGAAATCTTGAATGATTTTAAAAACTTTGTGTAATAAAATATAAAAACAAAATGAACCTATTGATATTAAGTTGCAAATGGTATATAAAAATAAAATGCTTTTTATTAAAAAATATTCTTCAAATTAACGGTTGATATATAAGTAATGGACTAATTGTAATAATTTCAAGAATACTTAAACAATGAAGAACATAACATTTTATCAAATAGTTTTTTTTTTTTACAAAAAAAAAATTATCTTTGATAAGGAACATATTAAACACACCAAATTTGATGTCTTATATATCTATAAAGCTATTTTACATTTTATTAAATATGAAATGTGTCTGATAGCTAAGATAAAGCTCCTAAAAACAAGATCTACTTGATAAAAAAGTTTAATTCTATCCTTGGACACTATTAAACACTCTCTAAAAAAAACTAGACTGAGAGCATAATTGAAAATTTTTATTTACTTTGCATACTAATTTATACCTGTTATAGATAGCTTAGATTAAATATTTTACTGATTTTCAATAATGCAACACTAAATTCAAAGAGTTAAAATTATATAATTAATTATGTATTAGATTAGAAACAATAGTTCAACTATATTGATACTTTTTGTTAAATATACATAACTTTAGGCAGATTTGTTAGTCTTCTTAAATATGGCAACCTCCCAACAATGAACCTCCTTGCTTGTTTTAGATTCATCAGCTAGAATATGTCAAAACAATTGAAGTTTTACCTCGTTTCCTTTTGCTTGAGGGATACTGACCATGAGGGTGTGGCTATCTATGGTTTATTTTGACTTTTTCCCAACATGCTCCATAATGTCAGACTTGGGTCTAAGCATGTTATCTGCAGTGAGCTTGGATAGTTCATAGATGACATTACATGGGACACCACAGCATGGTCTATTAACTAAAACTCAAGCTTGATCAACATTGCTGACAATGACTTACTTCTGTATTTCTATATTTTTTATTGAAAGACCTCAAATATTGGTCCTATATAGCTCCAGTTATTAGTGAACTAACCAATCAAGCATTTCATGAAGGTAATTACCCAAATTGTTTAAAATTAGCTAAAGTTATACCTATATTTAAATCAGGTTCAAAGACACTCCCAGGAAACTATCGACCGATTTCACTTTTATCAAATATTAACAAAATTATAGAAAAAGCCATATATAGTCGCTTATACAAGTTTTTTACAAAGTTCAATATCTTAAATTCTTCTCAGTTTGGCTTTAGGGAGGGACACTCTACTACCTTAGCTCTTTCAGAGTTTGTGGAAAGTACATTGTCCTCCTTTGATAAGGGAAATGCAGTTTGTGCTGTTTTATTAGATTTGAGCAAGGCCTTTGACTGTGTGGATAGAAAGATTTTGTTAGACAAATTAGAATATATTGGTATAAATGGAAAAATGCATAATTTAATAAAATCATATTTAACTGAAAGAAAGCAATTTGTTAATTTTGGAGGGCATGAATCAGATTGGGAGGGTGTAGAAGTAGGAGTGCCACAGGGTTCTGTATTGGGACCATTATTGTTTTTGGTATATATAAATGATCTTCAAAACAACACCAGTCTTAATGTACTAAATTTTGCAGACGATACATAATTATATACCACATTTAAAAAAGACAATTACAGAACGGACACTGCATACCTTAATTCAGAACTAGATAATGTATCAAAATGGTTAAAGGATAATAAGCTTAAACTAAATACTGATAAAACAAGGTACATGCTCTTTCACTCTGGTAAAACAAAAGTTTGGAAAAACACAAGTTTACAAATAAAAATAGGTAATACATCCATATTAAAGGTAGAAAAATATAAGTATCTTGGTTTTACAATTGATAGTAACCTCAATTGGTCTGACCATATTGAAGCAGTAAAAACAAAGCTATTGAAGACAATAGGTATTTTATACAGAATAAGGTACTTTTTGAATCAAAATTCTTTATACTACATCTTTAATTCTCTTCTGAGTCATGTAAGATATGGTTTGTTGTGTTGGGGTAGGGCAAGTAAAACTAAAATTACTGAGATCGATAAACTCATTAATAGAGCATTAAGATGCATTCATTCCAAAGGTTGGAATGAAAGTGTTAAAAGTATGAAAATAGAAAAGAAAATATTAGATGTTAAAAATATGTTTAAGTATGAGGTAGGAGTTTTTATGCACAAATTTAAAAATGATACTTTGCCAGTTAACTTTAAGCCTTACTTTACAAACGTTAATAAAATGCATAATCATCGAACAAGATTTGCCAAAACAAACTATTTTTTCCCAGAGTAAATAGTCTCTTTGGTCTTAAAACATTATTTTACCTTGGTTCTAAACTATGGGAAGAATTACCTAGAAACTTAATAGATCAAAGATATCTTGGAGCATTTCAATATGGAATGAGAGAAAACTTACTTAAAAGACAATCAGAAAAATAGCAAGTATAATCTTTACCAATAGTTAAACTTATATCTTTGTATTGATTTTGTCTTAAACCTTCTTTTTGGGCTGATTGCTGTTGGTCTTATAAACTGGGTGAAGGTAGAGCTGTATTGGTATAGGTTGGTTTTATTATTTTTATTTTTTATTTATACTTTTTTAATTCGTTTCTTGAACATAAAATTTAATAGTATTGCTTTGTCCTCATTGACAGTGTGATTAAACAAGTAGATGTTTTATTTTTATTTTTTAATTCTATTTTGTAGCTTTTTGTTTACTATATATATTAATTGTCAATTTGTTTCAGAAGATAGAGATTTTAAATTTAGAAGTAAAAACTTGATATTTTTTAGATATTCTGGTTATTTAATTTTATTTGTTAGAAATTAGTTTTAGGTTAACAAACAGTTTATTTAACTCAATTGAATACTTTTATTATTACTTTAATTTTTTCAGAGTATTTGTTAAGTTTTATTATTTTGTTTTTTAAATTTAGCTGTTTATTGTTAGGAGTGATTTTATTTTGAGTAGTTTAAACAAATTCTATCAATTATTAGTGCTAGATTTTATTGTTTAAAACTGAATTGTTTATAAATCTATAAAACAGTTAAACAATCTTTTTTTTTTTTTTTGCTCTATTTTTATTTACTTACAAACACATATACTAGAAATTTAAAGACACTATTTTAAAATACATGGTGCTCTATAAGTTTTATGACATTACTAAATATTTTATGTATACTGACATTACTAACTCTCCCCATTTATTCAATTTTGAGATATCTGTTGCATTTTTTGTGGTTGCTCTTGTAGAAAGGGCAACAAGAAAAATGTGAATGTACATGATCATAAAAATAGAAATCTAGGGGAGGAGACGGTGTGGAGCCCATGGTAGACTATGGTTTCCATGGTCAATATTGGCAGTAATGGGTTAAAAAAGGGTGCTTACCATTTTTAAACTTAAAACAAAAAAATTGTATATACAGTTACTTTTTAAGTTTTTGTTTTTATTTTTTCATTATTGTTTTAAAGTTAGCTCAAAGAATTAGTTACAAGTAAAAGGTGTGCAGCTCGATGACCGAAAGGTCTTTCTCCACACCAATCCATTGACCTTAGTTGTGAGCGTTCACATTTTTCTTTCTTTCTTTTTTTCTTTCTATGACCTGGTGTTTAAGGAACCTTTCGGATATTGAATGAGCTGTACACCACTTGGATACAGTTCATTGTTTTGTTTCCAAAATTTTAAGTATAAAACTGCACCCCTCTCAACATTTTTTCTTAGAACGCAAGCTTGTGTTACATTATATGTAACTTTTCCTGCACCATTAGTATTTAAATTTTAATTAAATTGATGAAAGTTGTTTATACTTTAGTTTTTATATGTGTCGACCACTGAGTTTTGATCTTGCAACTTTCAAATCAAAGAGTTTTCCAAGCAGTCACTAGGACCCCACACTGTTAGGCTGCACGTATTTTATAATAAATAAAATGTGCTAGGCCTATTTTACATACACAAACTATCTCAAGTTTCAAAGTATCAAGTTTATATTAACACTTTTTGAATAGAAAATATTTTTGTAATAATTTTTTTCTTTTTAGTATCTCATATCATATGATTATATTCAAAAAGTTTGTGATTGACCTTGCATAAAAATGAGTTGAGTTGTTCATATATAAAATAAATGCAATACTTACAATCGTTCAACCAGCTTCAACAAAATATTTGTTAATTTTTACCTGTTTTTTAAATATGTTTACCTGACAATGCTTAAAGAAAATTTAAAAAAAAAAAATTATACATTTACGTGACGTTTTAGATTTCAAAACCGCCTAAAACAAGATTATACTTATTTTTTGTTTTGAGTGATTAATATTAAGCTAGCTATAATACAGTCATACATAAATAAAACAAATTAACTTAAAAACAATGTTAATAGTAGATCAGGAGGGATCGGAATTTGGCAGATTTTATAAGTAACTAGAAAGTTGGTTCCTGGCCACACTGTAAAGCAAAATGTCTTCCACGGATCTTTATTATTTATAAAAACTGAACTAATCAATAAAAAATGACTATTTTAAACTAAAAGTATGATAAATATGCAATAATAAAGCATTAATAATTACCTATCAATAAATTCAGGCTTATTTGTATGCTTTTACGTTAATTATTTTTTATCGTCTTAAAAATATTTTTTTTTTAGCTGAAAAATTCATCAAGACCCACAAGTTATTGTTTGCCGCAGCCCTGTAGTAGATGTAGTTTTAATAACTTGAACATAAATTTGAATAGTTTGTTTATGTTCAGGCACTGCATAAAAAATTGAACTACAGCAAAGCAAAAACTTTAAATTACTGAATCATATCTTATAATTGTTTTATAAAAATCCCTGTAAAAGTGTTTAAAGTTTTAAGACAAATATCTAAGAACTAGTAATCTACCGAATTCGAATATTAAAAAACCCAATCCGGATCCTTATATCCGGTTGATAATTAATTTTAAGCTTTTAAAAGTATAAAAAAATGTTATATCAAACTGCTGAAAGTTGTTAAGATTATACTAAGTTTATTTACTACGCAGTCTCTAAAAATAAAAACTACTTAGGAATAAAAGCTTCATTTTTTAAAAACCTTTCATGATATATATGTAATAAAACTATTTTTGAAACAGATGGTTGCTATTTAATTTTAGATTTTTTTAAAATTTATTAACAATATAGTATAAGAAGCTCTACTGCCAAAGATTTTATCATTTATTCTACTTATAGAAATAATGTATCCTTTAAACAACTTTATGTTAATACTTTATGCTGAATGTCAAAATACAGTCATTCAATTTTTTTACTAACAATTTTTCAATAAATAAAACTTCAAAAAACTACAATTGCCTTTTGAAAGTTTCTTAAAAAAAAAAGGTAATTAAGTTTTTGTAACTTAAAATAAAACTTATCAACAAAAAAAAAAAACAACAAAACAATTATATATCAATATTAACAGTAATTTTTTTTTTTAATTCAACTATAGCATTTAGAAAAATAAATTAATTGGTTTATGATACTTTTACTGTATTAGTTTAAAATATTTTCTATCTTTTTTAGTTTTTTCTATAGTTAAGTAGCAATTAATAAATTTTTTATTACTATAAGATATCATCTTTTCATTTGAACAATAAGCACTAGCTTGCGCAGCACATTGCAACCATAAACAATACTCTACGCGACGTTTTGCACTCTGCAGCCTGGTTTCGTCCCCATTAGCAATATTAAGCCAGACACAATACTAATGAGTCGCTGTCTAGTCTAACCAAGCGGGCTTATTTACAGTAATACTGAATAATCCGTTTGTGAGTACAGTCTAAAAGTTGATGCAACTGAACTTTATTATAGAAATTGAGGACGAAACCAGGTTGCGGAGTGACGCATAGAGTGTTGTTGATTTTTTTACGGTCAAGCTAAGTAATTGCTCTATGATGGGTAAAAAACTTTAACTGTGATTACAATAACCTAAATATTGCTACTAGTCTACTTAAATCAAAAAGCATCTCAGCTCTCATTTATTAAAACCCAGTCTATAATAAAAGATAAAAAGTTTTTATTGTGTTTAAAAAATATAAAAACAATATTTACGAGCTGTAACTTTTATAGACAGAGCTATAAATATATACAGAAAATAAACAAAATGTAACAAATCTAGATACATTATAACTTTTGACCTAAGTCTGTTGTCGGCAACAAACGTCCTGCGAACAAAATGTAGACTCCGAGAAAAAGTTTAAGGTCCGCGACGTAGTTATTAACAAAGGCCTGTCTAAGCATTTTTAATTGGGGCAGCAAAACTTTATTTTTGTCTAATAAAATATTATTTCCATAAAACTTTTAATTAAACACTTTTGAAATTATGCAAGCATCTACTTAAACTTCAAAGCATTTGTTTGTTGTAATGTAAGTAGTTATTCATAGAATTATTCATAAACTTAGAGTAATATTTTTTTAGTAAATTATCAATACTTTTATTATTTTTATGATTTAATGAACTAACTAAACTAATAAGATTTAGAAAGTTACCATTAAAAATTTAATAATTACATCATTAAAATTAAATTGTTGTTTAACAATAATATTTTAATTTAAATGACAATTTTTTCTGAATTATCACTATATTAAAGTCGTGGTCTAGTAATTGAAATGACATGAGCAGTTTTGGTAAAGTAAAAAAATCAAAACCTTAAAAACTAAATAAAAAACAAATGACAAAAAAATATCAAGTTAAAACATGTGTGAAAAACTGCTTAAACATGACCTATTTTTTATTTTGAAATATTTAAAAATAAACAAAAGGTTAGTTAACATAGATTTATTTTACAATACAAAAGTGTAGTTCATTTTAATAACTATATAAATTAAATTGAAACTGCAATATATAGTTTGAAAATAAAGCATAAATCAGTTAAAAATTTCCTTTTTCAAACAGGCTCTAAAAAGTATAAGTTTGTTATGACACTAGAAAGTAATTTTGTTTTTAAAATATTATGAGCTGTTTCTAAGTAGCGCACAAAAGTTAAACTTTTTAATGATAACAATTAAAGTTTGCATGTTTTCATGCTAATTGGTTGTTTATATTTCTATGTTTCAAAATTTAAAAGTTTAATACAAAAACACAAGCAAAATTACTTAAATAAGTAAATATATTTTTTTAAATGGTTTATTTAAGTAGTTTTGCTTGTGTTTTTTATTAATATTTTTTAAAGGGTCGCACCGGCTCCAGGAAACCAGTTTAAACAGGTCCCTGCTTAATGGCACTAAAAAGTGTTATAGGTTAGAAGTAATTTAAAGCTTTTTTACGACAAAAGTTTAACAGTAAGATTTTTTTTTGCTTCTGAGAAAACTGCTCGTTGTTTATGTTTATTTTTTTTGCACAATTTTGTTATATGTATATTTGCTTTCATAGTAAACTTTTCAAAAATACCGTGGCCCGATAGCGAATTTTTCCTTTTAATGTGGTCTGCAAAAAACTTTTTTCTGTAGATGTGGCTCGTTCTTTATAAAAGACTGCCGACACCTGACCTAAAGCCTGCTTTTGAAAATAAACGGTAAAAACAGATGTACAATATATTTAATATAAAAACTAAACCAAAGACTAAAAGCTCTAAACTTTCATAAGAGGTGTAAGTAGCTGTAAAAAAGCAATTAAAAATATCTTCAAACGAAATACTTAGTTTAACGGTATCAGAAAAATAGTTAAAGTTTCACAATTTTGATACAATGCTTTAATACTTCACAGTTCACACGTGTTATTTTTGTATGAACATGCGACCTAAAACACGTAATGTGTATTAGTTGTTCATTAATCGCTTCTTAAAGACTCTGATGCGATAACTTAAATTAAAAAAACCTAAAACTTTAATGAATGTAAAAAAAGATTATGGACGCAATAAATTTTTTCAGTAAGATTTGTACAAAATAGTATATTTTTGGTGCACGACTATTCAAATTCGAACAATTCTATCTCCAAAAATTCAAAATCGTAAAAAAAAATTAAAAGTAACACAACCTGGAAAGTAATGTATACTTGAAAAATAAATGCGTATGTAGATAAAATTAAATTCTATTTTATTTTTTATTTTTTTAGTTTTTAATTATTTTCGGAGATATGATTGAAATATAGTTATTTTAACTAACTTTTATATTAAATTTTAAATATTTATTTTAAAAACAAAACAAGTGTCTGTAGGTATGATTTTTTTTTAGTTTCTGTTTGGATATAAAATTTGTAAGTATCTGAAATGTTATTTTTGAATTCTCTTTCTACATTATTGCTAATATAGTTTTAATCAAAACTTAAAAAAAACAGGAGTATAAATTGTGATTGTTAGATAGTTGTAAAACTAATAGATAAAGTTATACTTTTTACTTTTCTTTACTAACTTAGAGGTTGATGCATAACTATTTAAAAATGTTTAATCTTTAAAAAAAAAAACTTAATGTGGTAAATTTAAGTTTATTTAATAGCTAAAAAAGAAGTATATATCAACATTCAAACAATCACTTAACTGTTGTTAGTTTAATTTCCTAAACAAACTAACAAAATAAGTTTATTTATCTATTTATGTATGCTTTAACATATTTTACATAATTTTTGAAAATACTTCCACCAGAAAATCGTTGATACAAAAGTTTTAAACTAAACATACTCAACTTCTAACAGAACTAAATCGAAATAATAAAAATTAATAAAAAAAAGTAATAAAATATTTTATCTTTTCGATCAGTTATAACTTTGCATAAATCTTTTGACTTTTTAAAAGTAATTTTAGTTAAATTTAAATTGACCAGTCAGGCTAAACTAAACACTTATTTAATTTTCTCATATTTTCAAAAAGTTATTTTTAAGAAGTTTTATTAATAACTTTTTATATTTTTTCAAGTATTTTGAAAGTTAATATTAAGATTTTTAGTTTTCACAATTTATAGTAATTCTATATCAAAGTTTATATTGCACAAAAGTCTTTTTTTGAGTACTAACAATTTTTGTCAGTATTAAAAACTATAAAAAACAATCGTATGAACATTTATACTAACAAGCATAATTTAATCAAAAAATAAAACTGTTACATGTTTGATTATTAAGCACGATTAAAATAATGTTCTTTGGTTATCTAATAGACACTAAGATTCAACAAATTGACTGCTTATACATTATTTAACATAATTTCACTGGTTGCTTTTAGCCTTAAGTTTAAGAAAGATAACAAGTTTAATTTTAATTTTTTATGTCTACAATTAACATACTTAGTAAGTATTACGAGTATTTATTTGTTGTAAAAAAATAGAAAAAAAATAAATAAAAACATTAAAAATTATAACTGAAGATTTTTTTTAAACTTATATAAAATAGCTTTCAATTTTTATTATTATTTACTGTATTTTTATATCAATAACTATTCTCTCCTTAACTACTGAATTAGTAAGTTTTTTAGTTACTGTATCACTAAAATAGTTGTTTATAAAACTACTTTTGTCATTGTTAAAAAATATCAGTAGTAATCAGTAAACTTTGCAGTTTTTACTTTCAAACTAGTGCTTAGCATATTTTTTTTATTAATAGAAAAGCTAACTTGATGCACAATTAAAATGCTTTTTTTTTTTAGTAAAAGTATATTACTAGTTTAATTTCTAACCGTTCTTAGGTTCATAAATATAACTTTAAATAGTTAAGTTGTGGTTTATGGTTTAATGTTTATAATAACAATTTTCTAAATCTAAAATAGCCATAGTAAGTTATCCGTATGGCTGTATTTATCAATAAATCAAAACTACAAGCTCTTATTTTTCAACTTTTAAAAATAATCCTTTAAACCTAGCTTAATTTGTCTAAAGTATGATATAATTTTGTTAAAAATTATTTATTAAACATTTTAATAAATTCAAACAACTTAGATCGATATTAACTTTTCAATAACTTTAAACAGTTTAGATCGATGTTAACTATTCATCATTGTGCTTTGATTTCTTTGAGTTTTTAAGGATAGTTTAAATATAATACTCTTAAAATTTATAATGAAAAAAACAGAACATATCGGTAAGTTATTTAATAATTTTATAATTTATGTCATCTATAAAGTTATTTACAAAATTAAATTTCAACAAGCTTAATAAAAATTTCACAGTTTTAATTTTATTTTTAAGTTGTTTTGACTAGTAGTCAATAAGTATTTTTTTCTAGAAACTATTTTATTAGATTTTTATCTATTTCATAAACTTTGTAATTTATAATTAAAAATTTGACTTAAAAAAGTTTACAGACTATATTTTTTCAATTAATACGTAACGTACTAAAGCCAAAAACTTTATAAAATGTTTATAAATTTTTACTTATAAAAATGGTTACTATTTTTATTTACAAGCTTTTTAGTACTAACTATTTTTTAAATTTTAATTTAACTTAAAAAATAAAATTTAGTATAATTCTAAAAAAATTAATATTAAATTTATTTATAAAAACAAATTTATTACTAGGACACTTAAAACTTTAAAAGTATTATATATAAGGAATAAATGTATGTAGTACTTTAAACTTGCTATATAATGTTCTATACTTAATAGGCAAAATAGAGCAAAGTGGTTAAATGATTATTCAAATTCAGTCATTTCCAATTCCGACAATTCAAATTACGATAACTCAAATTCAAACTACCTAAATTCCTTCAATTCAAATTCCGACAACTCAAACTCGGAAAATTCGAATCCGAAAGTTCAAATTGCAACAAATAAAATTCTGATAATTAAAATTCCGACTACTCAAATTTAGATAACTCAAATTCGGACATTTCAAGTTTCGATAATTTAAATTCGGAAAACTCAAATTCTGACAAGTCAAACTCCGACAATTTAAAATCCGGTAATAAAAATCCAGCAACTTGAAATAAAAATGTAAAATTATTATTTTTTAAAAAGTATCGCCCTTTCGGGTTTTGTTGTTAAAAAATCTGAGAAAAAGA
Source organism: Thalia democratica (assembly GCF_965202585.1). Taxonomy (NCBI): domain Eukaryota; kingdom Metazoa; phylum Chordata; class Thaliacea; order Salpida; family Salpidae; genus Thalia; species Thalia democratica. Next base: position 17,554,816 of record NC_139173.1, on the reverse strand, counting down.
GTTTAAACATACAAATGAAAGATATAATTTAAATAAAAATTGATATATATTGTCTATTGAAGGATAATAGAAAATTACTTAAAAAGTTTGGTCTAAGGATCAGGTGTACGAAAAACATTTCAATGATCAAGTCGTACACCACATGCTTTTACAATCTATTGTGAACTAGTAATTAATTTTCAAAGCATAAGTTTTAAGCCTCAAAAAAAAAACGATAAAAAAAAAAGAAAAGAAAATGTAACCAAACTTAATTAATTGATAAAATTAATTTAAAATTAAACTCAGAATGTACTCAACAACTTGTCTAATAACATACAAATGAAAATAGAGCGTAGACCTATAACTTAAAACAAAAATAAATAAAAAAGTATTCAAAAATAAATATTATACAAAAAGTTGGAAATCTAATGGATTTAAATATAATACTAGATTTTTTCAATTAATATTTACAATATAAACTAAATTTTAAAAGTATACAGAAAATGGTTATTATTGCTTTTTATTTTTGTGCATTTTAAGACTATCAAATCTTTATTTGTAATCAGTCTTTTTCGTATTTACAATATTTTCGTAAAAAAGATGAAAGTTTTTATATAAGTAGTTTTTTCTTAAGTAATGCAGAATGATGTTAAATAAAACTAATGAAGTTGAACTTGATATAAATAGCTATCATAATTCACTTCTTTATGACAGTTAATCTTAGAACGACACTTTACAATGATTTAAAAGAGTTTATAATAATGATAAAAATATATAAATATAAGTTACCCATTAGAGATTTTATGTTAATGATAAGATCTATACTTCTTAAAAAACTATACCCCTTAAAAACTAATTTAAAAAAGAAGTAACATATTCATTCTTAATCTCTTAAGTAAGTAACAAAAAGCTATCATAAAAATTCGCACGCTTATAATGTCATGTACATGTTTAAGTCAAATCAACGCTGAAATACATTTATAAATTATATTAGAAATCAACAAAGGTTTTATATTAAAACGATTTTTTACAAATATAAACTAACATAAAATCTAAATTTTAGTCTTAAAGTTATTAAGAAAATTTGTTAATATTTTCCAAATAATAGCTTATATTTATAACATGATCTTATTTATTTCTTTACGATAACTAAAAAGAAAAGTTCGGTCAGAACTTTAAAATCACAAACCTAAAAACCAACATTTTATGATAAAAATTATAATTTTGAATTTTTATAAATATCTATTGCAAAAGTTTCAATTGTCAGAGTTTAAATTTTCGGAATTTAAGTTGACCGAATTTGAATTGTCAATATTATAGTTGTCGGATTTTGCGTTTATTTTTCGCATTTAAATTGTCCGAAATTGGATTGTCGGAATTTGAGTTGCTCAGGTTTGAGTTTTCGGAGTTTGAACTGTCAGAATTTAAATATTCGGTTTTTGAATGGTCGAAATTTGAGTTGTCCGAATTTATAATGTCTGAATTTCAATTGTCGGAATTTGAGTTGTCCGAATGTGAGTTGTCGAGTTTGAGTTGTCGGAATTTGAACTGTCCGAGTGTGAATTGTCGTAATTTGAGTTGTCAGAATTTGAATAGTCTTGCACCTATAAATTTTTAGAAAAACTGGAATTAGTCGTTTAACTGGCTTTAATGTTATACTAAATAAACAATAAACCGAAGTTACATACAAACTACTGTAAACACGATGTAAAAGTATACTTGGTAACAATTTATCATAAAAAATTATTAAAAAGTAAAATAAATTAATAAGCTAATAAGAAAATGACGAATAAGTTGTCTTCATTAAATTATTATCAAAGTAATATGATATATTTACTTTGATCGAAAAGTTTCTAGAAAAAAAAGAAAAAAAATGCAAAAAAAAAATTCCAGTTGTACATCACTTAAGTAAATTTAAAACTTTTATCGTATCAAATTGTTTATAAAATCTATAGTTATAAAAAACATTGGATTTTGTCAAAAAAAATCTAATTTTTGATATTATGTAATTTTTTAAATATTTAACAAACGTTATAAAACACTTAAAAAAGTGGGAAAAAATGTTTGAAGCTTTTTATAATTTTTAGTTAAATTTTGGCAAAATGTAGTTTGAAATTAAACTACATAAGTTTACTCGTAAAACTCAGATATAACTATGTTTTATTACTTAGTTAAACAAAAAAATTGTTAAAAATTTACACGTTCTAAATCTTTATAAACTGTTACTAAATGTAATTGATATTGCTACTAAGTATAGTGATAAATAAAAAAATCTAACTTGGTATACATAAAATAATCTGTTTTAAAACTTTAAGGGTTTAAGCATAATATAATAAAAAAAAAGTTAAGTAATGAAGTAATAGAATAAAAAAGTAGATTAGAAAAAAACGGCTAGTACTGTGAAGTTCTAGTTGTAATTGACTTTTAATTAAGTGTAGTCTATTTTAAAGCTAATATTTGATTATTGATTTTTTTGAAAATGTTAATAGTTTCAATTTATAATTAACTAAAAAGATATTTGTTGCAGATTTGAATTTTCGAGAAATTTTGTTAAGAGTAAATAAGAAACAAAATAATATGCGTTCTGATCAATCAATATCCAGGGAAGAAAACCCAGATTTGAACTTTTATAATTCTAAGCTTTTTAATACTACGTCAATTTGCAAAGCACTATCATTAGAGCTATACCAGATTGATAATCAGTATAAAGTTCAGCAAATAAGAAACATAAGGAGTTATTTTAATAATGGATCTTTGTTTGACACTGGACTTCGAATTTTAGAAGGAAAAGGTTTATGGATAAACGGTAAAAGTCTAGAAATAAGTGACATAATTTTTTATGGAGAAAACTTCCTTAATGAGTTTGAAAGTGTGAAAACAGTTTGCATGAAAGCTCTATTGAACGTTGAGTTAGCTAACAGAGACTTATTTTCTTTGTATGATTGCAATCACGATTGCCAAATTGTTTGCTTAGACGAAAGTAGAACAAAATTCATGCTAGAAACTGAAAAATGTTCAACAAAAAATACCATAAATGGTAACACTGTTTGTTTTTTAAATAGTAAATCATTAAAGTTTCACATAGACATTTCAATTGTAGTATGGTGCATCGGAATTTTTGTTTTATTTTTAATTTGTTGTTTAATGTTTTTATATAAATATAAGCCAAAGAAAATGAAAACAACAAGTCAAGCTCGGGATGAAAACCAAAGTTTTGAACTAAATGCACTCTGATTTAAAGAAAACTAAAATAGAAAATGAAAATATTTTAACAGGAAAATTAGTAGTTGTATTACTTTAAATAAAAACATTGTTTTAGTTAGCAGTTGACATATAAGTTTTGTAATGAAAAAAATTTGAAATTTGAAAATGTTTTACGCTAAAAAATTGTACTTTAATGTTTTATAAACATAAATAGTTAAAGAGATAAAAAGGTTACATTTAATAGGTTAGCTATGTAAAAAAAAAAGTTTTAAAATATATAATTTTCTAAAAAGTTGTCTGTTAAAGTTTTAAATTAAATGAAAATTAATTAAAGCATTTTAACAAATAGCATGTATTATTTACTTCTAGAACGATTTTTTATGCAGTAAAGTACATTATAAGTAATTTTCCTAAAACTAAATTTAGTTATTAAATATATGGAAATTTTTTAATCAAAAGTCTAAAAACATACATAAACTTACATGAATTATCGCAATACTTGTAGAACTGTTATTATTTCAAGTCCACGATAAAGCTTTAAAAACCCTAGCTCACAAAAGTTGCCTTTTAGGGTTAATAAACAATAAACGCAAGAAGGAAATTATGAAGATTCTAGTATTTTAAGAATCTGTGTTGTAAAACATTATTTTTTTGCTTAAACTACTGAAACGTAAAGCTCAAAGTAAAAGTTACTATTATTGCAAGTAAAATAGTTTAAACTACAAAAACGTAACGGAAACTATATATTATTTTATAAAAGATTTTATTATTTTAAAAAATAGCAAGAATAAAGTAACTTCTTACTTATATCAACTTTTAAAAATAACGTCTTTTATTGCAAATGCTGTATAAAAGAGTTTTTTAATTAAGTTTAAGATACATTAACATATGCTTTAAATTTTATTCACTACAGGCTTTCTTTTTTAATAACTAAATGATTGAGCATTTATCAATCTAAATTAGTTTATTTGGGTTTTGTAATAAAATATTTTACTGTCAAACACTTTAATTTTCGTGTTAAAAATTTGATTTATTATTATTTGATTAAGAAAATAGATTAATTAAGGTTTTAAGCGAGATCATTTTACATTTTTTAAATTCTAGAAAACATTTGTATTTTTTTCAACAAATCAAAGTTTAAAAGTTTTTAAGTAGAAAATGTTTAGCAACAAAAAACAACTTTTTTTTTGAAATTTGTTTACTGTTCTGCTAATGTACTTTGTGTGTATTTTTATTTGATTTTTGTTAAACCTTTGAAGTTTTGTGAAGTTAAATAAAACTTAGTAATATACTAATTTTTTAGTGTAATAGTTAGAAATATTTGTACAACTTGGGCTCAGGAAGCTTATCACAAAAAAAGATGTAGATATACAAACTTTTTAAATAGGATCAATAAAAAAAACTAACTTACATCACTACACAACAGTTAAATTAAAACTTTCTTAATTTTTTATTTTCTTTAAAATGTTTTTTAATTTAACAGACAGCAACTAAAGAATAGTTAACGTATCTATCTGTTGTTTTCTTAATAAATTTCTTTAAAAATCAAATACAATAAAATTATCTGTCACTACATTGAACAATTTTCTTACTTAATCAAAAAATATATTTTAAACATGTTGTTGTATAAGATATTATGATATACTTACTTTGTAGTTAAAAAAATATGTAAATGTATGTGTGTAAATATTATCTAAGTAAGATCACAAATAACTTAGAGTTAAATAGTATAAAAAAATATCACAAAAGAAAGTCATCAAATTTTTTTTTCTTCGTAATTTACTCGTAAAAAAAATTAAATATGGAAGGAAAGGAAATCAGTGTGTATTTTAGTAGTAATATTTTTATACGAAAATTAAGTTAGTTGTTAAAGATACAATGACAGTAAAATAGTGAGCTTAAAAAATATTACAGAAATGCCATATATTAACTATGATAGTACATAAGTATTACCATAAGGAACAGCAAAAAAGATAAATATTTAAAACTTTGAACTTGGGATAGATCAGTTTATTAGTAAACAAACTAAAATTTTATTAATTTAAAAAATGCTTAATAAATACCTTTTTTATTTACCCATTAAGAAAGTACTTTCAAAATGAATTTTTATTGTTTAAATATTGTATTTTTTATTTCGTATTAATGTAACTTTGAAGGGTTTTTGTTAATTTTTTTTAAATATTTATCTTAATTTAGTTTGTTATAAGCCATGTATAATTTAATATGTATACATACTTTTAGTTTTACATGCAAGTTTCAAAAGAAAATTTAATATATTCTAAAATGCTTTTAGTTTTTTGCACAACTTTTTACCTGATTTAAAAAAAGTTCAAAACTTGAAACTATATAGAGTTTATTGTTATGAACTTATGATTTTATTAGCAATGCATGTATAAACATTATAACAACTTTATTATCAAAATTTACACATTTGGTTTTAACTGTTCAAAATATAGATTTAATCGTTTGCTAACAACTTGTCTGTAGAAGTTGACTGTAGAAATTATTTAATTTTAATGAAAATATGTATACACCTACTTTGTTCTATGCTTCTATTCTTACATTACAGTAATTATTTTTTACAGAACCCAGTTGAAGCGTGTTGATTCGTTTACACACAAACATATGTTGGTACAATAAAGGAAGATTACTGTATAATTTGTTTTTACACATTTGGTTTTATGTATATTTTATTTAAGCAACTAGTTTTAAGTAAAACAGCCAGTTGTTAAAATAGGTTTGTAGTTGCTCTATTTTAATTTGAGTGAAACAACATTGGAATATTAAATTCTGCCTCATAGTTTTAAACTAACTATACCTGTGTTATATTAATTTTAAAGCTACTGGTTTAAGTTACATTATCAAAAAACTAAAACAATGATAAATACAGAACGTATAAATTTAGATTTTAAGTAAATGTTACACCTTAAAAGTCAGCGTGTAAAATAAAAAACGACTGAATACAAAGAAAGATTTATTTTCATGTACAAGCTTTTATAGTAAGAAAAATCATTAACTCAATGTTATGGATACTTAATTTATCACAAGTATTAGTATAAAATAGCCCCTTAAGGCTTGTTGTCAATCACTCAGAAAGAGAGATTCCCCTCCGCTGTTGCTTTTACTGCAGCGGAACAGTCATTACGACATTCAGCAAGCTGAAGTCATTTTCCTGCTCAGGGAACCCCCCTACATTTCATCATCGCGAGAGGTTGACCGTCATTGTTAAATAACGTTCGTGAGACACACACTTTAGAAATGATCCCTAAAAGTATGATCTTGCCAACATTTCACTGAGAAATGTTCATATTTAAAAACTGCAAGAAACAGTTTGTTGCAAATTAAATTTTTATTCGCAAATGAGAGATACTTTTAATGACGTCAAGAAAGAGAAAGTCATAAAAATGAGAGAACGATGCGTTATGGTTATACGATTGAAAAAGTATTAAACTTTTTTTAAACAAAAAATAATCAAGTATAACCATGTTCCTACATGTATACTTCAAAAAAGAGTTTTCTTTAACTGATTTTATATAGCTCAAACTGTCTAATACAAAATCACAAAAAAAAATAAAAACAATTTTTTTTGCTCTGTTTTTAGACTTAAACTCAAATAACAATATAAAAATAAGACTATAATTTAAATAACTACGATTGTTTTTATTTGCGTAATCCATAACGCTAAAAAAAACTATTTTGTTCATTGAATTATTATTGCTACCCATGAATTTAAAAGTAAAAAATTAGTTTTTTTTTTTTTAACTGTTTAGATAATAAAAAGTTTTGCAAACTATAAAGTTTTTTTTTTCTATCTGTACTACAATTAGTTTTTATTACTCTAAGAAAAAAATATTTAAGTGGTTTGCTTATTTTCTTTTTTATTTTATTTTTTGCTAAAATATCCTTTAAAAAAATAGTATATGAGTGACAAAAATTTAACTTAAATAGTCCTTACAAACTTTTCTGAATAAATAATACTATGTACTAATTTGAAATAAAAATCTACAGCACTTTAACTTTTAATAAAAATATCAAAATGCTTCTTTTTATCTGAGAATAATGTAAAGCAAGGAGGTTGGTATCAGTTACAATCTGCATTCTTTTTAAACGAAATCGACTTACTGACTATTTTACTACTTATTTTTGATAAAAAAAAAAACCTTTTGTTCACAATCAAAATACTTTGGAAAAAAAACATAGTTTACTAATACAGTATTATTTTCCTTAAAGTTTTTGTTTTGAAAAGTTATACTGTCTATTTTTTTACTGATGGTAAACTCAAAGTTTTTTATTTCTATTTAGCAAATTTACATAAACTATCTAAAACATGTCGTTTTATTCAAATTTCCAAAAAAGTTTGCTTATTCCGGATAAAATTGTAAAACAAAATTATTATTTTTAGTGACAAGTAATTGCAATGATATAATAAAATAAAGTAAACAAAACCTTTATTTCTATTAAAAGTATCTTTGTAGTTTATAAACTTTATTCATCTAATTTAACTTTATTTTGATAAACAGATATAATTTATAGAAATATAAAACTTATCTTAATTTCTTTAGTTTTGTCCGAAAAATTTTTTTAAATTTTTTAACAAGCAAAAACATCATCGAGAGTTTTTAATTAAAATCAAATTTGATGTAATATTTTTTAAGTATAACACAAATCATCTACATCTTATTGAAAAAACCATTAAACCAAAAAATCCGATCAAGACATTTTAATACATACCAAAATAAATATGTACCTAAACTAAAGAAAACTTTTTGCAAATAATTAGAAGTTTATTTTTTAAGCGTATTTAAAGTTTTGTAAAGAGAATTTTAAGTATTAAACTATTTGGATTTTATTCACTTTATTAAGTGTAATACCTGTTTTCAACATACAGCAGAACAATTACTTTTTTATTAAGTGTGGAGTCAATTTTTTTGACGAATAAGAAGTAGCTAAGTTTTTACAGCATACTTAAAGTTCTAATTTTTTTTTCTAAAAATGTCCTTACATTTATCTCCATTTTGCAAACAGTTTACATACCGTACTTAAATCAAATTAAATAAAAAAAAATTGGCAAGGAATACAAATTTGTTGTTGTAGTAAAAATTCTTACATTAAACTTTTAACTTAAACGCGTACGTTAAACTTTTAAGGTAAGAAAAGCAATTACTTACTGCGAGCGAAACAAAGACTAAACAGAATCAATTAAAATTAAACAGAAATAGTTAAGCATGTGTTTTTAACTAATGACCAATTTACTTTTTTAGCAATCAATATGAAGTGTACGGGTGGGTGTCTCTTTTGCACGAGGGGACACTTTTGCACAAAGAGACACTTTTGCATGGAGAGACACTTTTGCACGGCGTTACTTTTGCACGAGCGTCATTTTAGCACCAGGAAAAATTTTTGTACGGCGTCACTTTTGCACGTGTGGACAATTTTACACGGCGTGACTTTTGCACGGAGGGTCAATTTTGCACGAAAACACTTTTGCACGGGTTGAAACTTTGTTTAGTTTTATTTAATTAACTTTAATTATTTATTTTTTTGCTATCACTGTTACCCCTAACCCTAACCCTCGGTCGGTAAAAATTTAATTTAATTAATTTTTGTATTATTCAGTTTTTTTTTGATTAATAGTTTTTAATAGGTATATATATATTTTTACTGTTACTCCTAACCCTTACCCTCGGTCGGTAACTTTTTTCTTTTTTTTTTGATGTTTTATTAGTTTATTTTACTTCATTTTTTTAGTTTTTTTTTTCTTTTAATTTTGATTTTTACTATCACTGTTACCACTAACCCTTACTCTCGGTCGGTAACTTTGTTTTTTTATTATTATTGATTAATTTTTTTTTCTTTTTTCTTGTTTTATTTATTTTTATTTATTTTTATGTATCTATTTTACTCTCGTGCAAAAATTCCTCTTCGTGCAAAAGTGACCCGTTCCCGAAATATACGAATGCATTTAACGGGTTCAATTTTCTCACGTTCATTAACTTTTCAAATATGATTGATAATAAGTTTTTGCTGTGGAAATAGCAAAAATAATTTGCTAGGTAGATCTATTGAGTGCCAGGATTGTAATTCACTTCACATACTTCCTCCAACATTGAAAAACAACCATGCACATCAAAATTTCAATGGTTTCATCACCAGATAACATTATTTATAGACGACAATCATCTTTTATACTTGGGTGCATTAAAAATTCAACTTCAAATAGTTTATTTTTTTCAATAATAAATAAGTAGATAAGTTTTTTTAAACTAAAGAGCTTTGTAAATAGTCTATAAAACTGTACGTTGCTTGAATCTACTAAGTGAGTTGTATCACTAACTTTTAATTTGATATTAAGTATTTTTAAATCTAAGACATCATAAACGCTTTTACTGATAGCATATCTATTTTTGTTTAGCTACTTTTAGATCAAAATGGTGTTTTCATTTAGAATACAAACTATATTGCTTGTACGTAAAAAACTTATATAAATTATGAAAAAACAAATTATAAATAATATTTTTCACTAAAAACAAGAAAATCTAAACCTATAAAATCGTCAATGTAAATTGTAAAGCAATCATTAAATTAAACTAAAATACGACTGAAGGAAACAAAATTGTTGACTTTATTAAATAGAGACAATTTATAACCAAATTCTTTTTGTTTGCACAATCTTTTTTTTTTTGTGTATAGAAATAGCTTCTAACATAAAAAGGTCAAAAACATTATTGCAATGATTAATAGTCTCAATCTAGATATTTGATAATTCTTAGCACAATTTTGACTATTTGTTAAATGTACAGCAATTAAAGATCTTTTAGCAGCGTTTGCGACTCCTATTTTCTTAATTTTAGAAACTTCTTTTTTTAAATTTTAACACGCATTTAGGTTAATGTTGCTTGTACCTAGTTTTGAAATGCCTCGAAGTTTGTTTGATATGGCTTTTTTCACAGAAGCAATTGAATTTGTATACTATACAACTTTTGCTTAAATTTGGTTTCGGATCTTTTAATTGCATTTTTAATACTGGTATCAAAACAAAGAAGTTCTCAGATTTACGTTACTCAGTCCGTATATCTTAGGTTTGTTTAGGTTGTTATCATGTAACTTTATCCTTCTCTTTATGAAATCTAATGGGTATCAACTTTTTACTAGAATAACTTTTGTGCTCTTTACCTCAGAGTGAAGAAGTTCTTTAGAACAGATCTTGTCGGCTTTATGATATAGTGTTTTATTAAGCTTACTTTTCGCTTCTTACTACAAAAAGATTGGTAAAGTAAATATTGCCAGTGAATGTTGTTTTCCTATTAACATTCGTTAGTTTTTTTTTTTTTGAGTAATTTTTTTTTTGCATCTTTGGAGTGGTCAGTTTTGCGTTTGTTTAAAGTTTTTGACTTTCAAATCAAACTATTGCTTCCCAATGGTACTTATAACCCTTAATCGCTTTATAGTTTTAAAAGTACCATATAACGAATAGTAACTAAAAAAAAGTTAATAAAAAACATAAGTTACGACGTTTGAGGAGTAAAACAAAAAATAAATTAGAAAAACCACTTAAAACGTAAAGTCTGATATATTCATAAAACTATTAAAACATACATTATAGTATTTATATAACATAAGTATTGTTTAACTGTTATAAGATACTAATTAAACATTTAAATTGAATTTTTATTAATTAAACAAAAAATTATTAAATGAAATAAATTGCTCTATGATTATTGTTTCAAAAGAAAATGTTATTTTATATATATTTTAAATAATTGTTAGAAACTCTTAAATAGCAAATAAGAAATACTGAAATAATTTAGTTTTTTAGTTATATTTATTTAAATACATGTTTAAAACGAGTATAGTGTGTATTCAAATTTTCATTTAATTACTTTATAAAAGAGCTTGGCAACTTAAAAATAAGCTTTAAAGTTTTTGAAATAAAAAGGTAAAATTGTATAACTATGTATAAAAATATTACGTTAAACGTGTTACGAGACCAGCAGTACAATATATTTTTTTTTATAATTAAAGTATGAAAATTTGTTGTTTAAATTTTTATAACTTTGTACAGGAGATAAAATAGTCTAGAAAATATTAACAATTTTATGATTTTTATTCTAATCTCACCTGCCTAAAACCAGATGTTTTTGCATCTTTAAAAGTTATAAGAAAATTTTTAAGAGGAGCTGATTCAAACTGGTCAAAAGTATTTTTTGTTAAATGGTCTATAAAAAAAAACTAAATTCAATTTTACGAAGGCAATTAAGATAAAATTTCTGGGCACCAAGTGCTATAATATACCGTAAGATAAGCTTAAAATTGAATTATAAGTTTTGATCACACAAATTTCACATAATAGTTGAAAAAGTTGTAAACGCTAACTGCTTTAACATATTAACTAAAAATATATAGGCAGCTAATATGTTCGAAACTTTGATAAGCTTCTTTTTTTTGAAATATTATACACTTGTTAAACGTGTATAGTTAAAGTTTAACTTACTTTATTTTAACTTGTTCAAAAGTTGTTTTTATCTATGAATGGTGAAACAACCTCTTAATAATCAAAAAACCTACTTTGCTATCATTTTCTGTTTCTTTTCATATTGTTTAGAGTCTCGATAAATTGTTTGATAACTGAAAACTTAAATCTTAAATAAGAGCGATAACCAGTGCTAAAATGTCTCTTCCTTAAAAGAATTCCAGTGAAAAAGTGACAACTCGTTTAAAAGTAAATTCATCCAAAAGTCTCACCTTTACAAAATTACACATGTTTTCCCGAATAAGTATAAATATTCCGAAGTCATTAAGAATATTTTACTCCTGTATAAAAAGATGAATTTCTTTTATATGAACCAAAAAATTACTATGAAATTTCTAGTCTGAGAAGAGCATTTTGTAAATAATGTTTCAAAATAAGGACAACCTGGACAATAAATTAAACTGTATCCTGGTGTATGACTCGATAACCGAAAGAATTTTTCGTACACCAAATCCTAAGACCATACTTTTTGAGTACTTATTTTTTCGTGGTTCAGTAATGAATATTGTTGAAATTTAGAAAACTAAAAATATCATAACGTTAGAGTAACATATCGAGTTTATGTAATTTTATTTTTCGATTATCAAATACAGTAAAAAACATAAAAGAGCTTAAATTTATACACGACAATTATAGTTAGAACAATTTAAAACAGGGTTCCAAAGTGGTAAATATTAGTCCCTTTTTGCTGAACTTAATAGCTCAGTGGTAAAAAAAACTGTAAATAAGCAAAAAAAGGGCAATTTGAAATTACTTTTTTCTATTTTGAATTTGTTTTGACAAAATCTAAGCTTATTGATAGAATTTCATTTTATGAGGTAAAGTATAAAAAAACAAACAAAAGTATTTCTGAAGTAAAGTTACTATAAAAATATAATGTTTTTCATTAAATTAGATATCTAACCATAAAAACTTTAAGAAACATTAAAAAAAAATAATTTCATAACACATAACACACTTATTTTATAACGTTCAAAAATTTTTGTAATCGTATTATTTTTAGCCTAAACTTTCAGCTATAGAAAACAGTTAATATTTAATTTTAACAAGTTTTAAAGTTTTTATATCGAGATCTCATTCTTTCTATTAAAGTACAACTGTAAAACCAGTGTGTATTAAATGAATGTCCTATCTTCAAGAAGTAAGTGAATTATTCTGAGTTATTTTAAACTCTACTTTGCTATTTCTTTTTAATAGAAGTGAAAAGCTTTAGTTATAAAAACAGTTTAATTTTTCATTTGTACTAAAAAATATGTACATGTATGTACAAGGCAGCGAATTTTCTTTTATGACCTGAAAAATGAGCGATTTAATCGATGAGTTTGGGAAACCCTGAATTAAAAACTTTTTCTCGAGTTATCAAATATAGAAACTTAATACAAATTAAAAACTTTATTAAATATTTATTAGTAAAGCAGTAGTTTAAACTACGGGAGTATAATTTTAGTATAATTATAAACCTTTTACTCAGTATACTTTACTATTGTTTATAGTAAGCATGTAACTGTCTTAAGAACATTTAAACTTTGAAATTTACATTTTTACTTAGTGACACTTATAATTTTTGCTCAAAACTAACGTCGTACCTTTTAGCTTTCTGTTTTTCAATATTTTTTTGTACTTACTATTTCAGTACTTTACTATAAAAACTTGAAATTAAAAAATTAAATACAATAAACCGAGACAGGTCAGTTTTGCACGAAGAGTAACTTATGCACAAAGCCATATTTTTGCACAGTAACTTCGTCAAGGGTAAGGGGTAACAGTGATAGTAAAAAAAAGAAAATAATAATTAATAAAGCAAGAAAAATAAGTATAAATTAAAAAAAAAAAAACTCGGCAAGGTTAAGAGTTAGGAGTAACAGTGATAGTGAAAGAAGTATAAAAAGGGAAAAAATATATCAAAAAGTAAAGGATAATAAATAAAATTACTGATCAAGGTTAAGGGTAGACATTGATAGTAGAAAAGAAGAAAAAAACAAGTAAACAAAAAAAAAAAGTTAAACCCGTGCAAAAATGACACCAAGTAAAAGTATACCTTCGTGCATTCCTGACACCTACCCACAATAAACACCTATCATGTCTTCTCGATGCTTACTGTTGTTAATAAATACTGTTGATATTATAAATAAAAAAAGTGTAAGTTTTCACATATAAAAAATATAATAACCAAAATAATTCACTTTGTTTCATATTTTACTAAAATAGGCTAAATAAGAAATATTCGTAATATCAATATGTTTTTTTCTAATAATTATTGCAGCTACCAAACGATTTTATCAAAAATTATTAGTAGAGTCACTTTTGGGCCAGACCTTTAAAAAAAGTCTTATTTGACCGCAAAGTTTCGTAAATAAATCTTAAAGTAAACACTCTTTTAAAATAAAATTCAAATTAAATACTCTTTTTAAAATACTTGTTACAATTTTTTTTTTGAACGCTCAGCATAGCACTTTTTTAAATCTAAAAAGCAGGTCAAGATTTCTGTTGGCAGGCCAGATCCGGTCCCTGGACTGCTCGTTACCCATCCTTAAACTTAATAAGCTTAGAAAAGCTAAAGCTCACAAGTTTACACGAACCAAAAATGATTTTTTTTTGTAGATACTTACTTCGTACAGCTTTAGTCTAAGAAAATATAAATTTATTTATAATATAATAAGTAAGAAGTTAAAAGGACTGAGACTTTTCTCTAAAAAGTTGTGGTGACTTATTTCAAAATACAATAAATTAAAAAATATATATTCAAAAACGTTTGCGTATAATATAGTTTATAGAAGTGCTAACTATTAGCATGCTGCATTGCCTTTAGGGTTGTCACTCTTTGAAGCAAAAATGACAGTGGTCAAAAACTTAATAAGGGTTTCCCAAAGTAGGTCATAAGCTGCAAAGGGAGGATGGGGGCGTGAGTAGTAAAGAGGTCATGAGGCCATAGTTTAAAACTTATACTAGATATTCTAGAGTCGATGATGAAAAGAAAAATATTAAAAAGCCTTAAGCGAACTGAGGGTGGTTTTGAAAGTTATACTAGATATTATGGAAAATTTTCAAAAATTTAGGGGGCTATAAGCTGCATAAGGGGCTGCCACTAGGTCATAGTTTAAAACTTACACTAGATGTTCCAGAGTTAATGATGATGAGCAAAAAAATGTTTTATAATATCTATTACGGAGGGGGCCATAGCGTTTTTTATATCTTTAAAGGCGACTTTATAAAAAAAAGTTTGGGAGACCCTCAACTAGATGGAGTTTTAGAGAAAATTAAAAAACAGTATGAGTCAAAATTTAAAAAAAAAATCAATATTTTATATCTATAAATGCCAAACTAATAGCATAAGGACTTTCTAATATGTCGAAAAAACCACAATTCTTAAGAAAAACATTTAAAGTCATAAAGATATATCTTAAGACTTAAAAAATATATCCCAAATGGTATGAGTTTTGAAGAAAAAATTAAACGAGCTTGAGTTTTTCAAAAATTTCAAACTAGCTCAAGTTATCCTGAGTGTGGACATCCCTGTTTATATGCTAGTAAAAATCAATATAGCTAGATATCACAAAAAAACATTTCTTAATTTATGAACAGCCATTGTAAAATGAGCGATATTCATTTATATTCGGTAAGCAAAACTGTTAAATTCATCTAACTTTAGGACCAATATTTTTTGTTTTAATTTATCATAAATGTATATAACTTTAACGCTTTTGTCAAATCTAAACTGTTTACTGAAGTATTATAAATACTTCTCATTTTAGGGGTCGGCTGCAGCAGTAAGGTTTTTTTTTATTTTTTCATTGGTAGGATTAAGGAAGTAAGGTAAAGTAATAATACAGTAGTGCATTAATAAAATCTTAAACCCTATCCCTAACACATTTTACCTATTTTTTATCTAAACCTATACCCAAACATATTTCAAATAAATCAAAATGAAAGTTTTATTTATTAAAGTTTTTAAAACAAGAAAACCAAATTTGAATAAATCAGAAACGCCTAGAATTTGCAGCAGACAGAGTTTTTTTTTTTTATAAGTAAGTATTAATTCTTAAGTATTTTTTAATTTAGCTTAAGTTAATAATAGATCGCTAAATTATCAAAAACTTATGTTTGTTTTATTACCAAAAAAAAAAAGGATCTTTGTAAAAATATATACTAATATATTTTTTGTTGGAATTTTGTAAATAATTAAGTTATCCTTTAGTATTTACTTTTTTTTTTGTTCGAATATTTTATTGTCTTAAACTATTCAGATATTTTAGTAAAATTTTTATAAGGTTGTTTTTTTTTTTTTATTGAAACTTAAATTCATACTAAGAATAAAACGGTCATTAATTATTTAAATTTCAAAATATAGTATGAAAAATCATAGATTATTATAAAAGTTCAATCATATCATAGGGGTTCTATATATTAAATCAGATCGTTTAAGTCAAAAATATTTAAAAATTAATCTGTATTGACCAAAATATTTTGTTTACATAATAAATTCAAATACTGTATTTATTAACCTAAACACTATTTTAAGAGCCAATTACATAATTACTTACAAGTATTTAATAAACTGAAGAATAGTAACTAGATAGTTTTATTCAAGTTATGTTATACAAATTAACTAATTCTAGTTTTTAAGCACTTAAGAATCTTAGTCTAATTTAAGAACTTTTTAAATAGTTTAGAAATTAAATTTTGTAAAATAGGTTACATTCCACATTAACTATAAATTAATTTATCATAACGCTTTAACTAAACAAAATAGCTGACCAAAATTACGCAGGACATAACTAATAAAGTTGAAACAACTAATTTACACTATATAAGTTTCGGAGGCGATTGTGAAAATGAATTATGAAACGCTGGTCTAAAGTAACGAAACACTCCAAAAAGATGTTGGTTTAAAATAAGATAAGTGACTTGGTGTATAACAACTTATTAAGTATTGTTTTAATATATTCAATCTTTTTTTTTTCATATCTTTTTTTGTTTGATTTTTATTTATAAACTACAGGATTGCCATAAAAAAATCTAGGTTTTTGAAAGTACATCTTTCTTAACCATTTTCATTAATCAGTTAATATGATAAAAAAAAGTTTTCATTGATTTAAATTACTTAAAATACTGTATTACTATTTAAATTTTGTTTTATTCTATTGCAACCAGTACTAACATTTTGATTCAGTTTTTTCAAAGTTATTCTCAAATCATTGTTCATAAGTCTTTATGTTGATTTAACATAAATAGCCATAATTTTTTTTAAGTTTTAATTTGTCTTTTTCCAACTTATATCAAGCTATTTATTATAAAATATAAAAAATTTAAAAATATAATAATTAAATTTCCGCTTTTCAGATTTTGTGTGTTGACAATATATTAGTGGGTTTAAGGAACTATGTGTAACAATAAAGTAATTTTTTTATTTTAAAGGTAACACACTACTTAGAGCTGGTTTTTCTGCAGCATAGTCGTGATTAGTTGTGCGAGCCATTATGCAACAGTTTACTATCTAGAAATTCTCATAAATTAGTGTATTGACTGTTTTACAATACATAATCAAGATTGTCAAGTCTTTCAAGTGGTTATTGTGTTACAACTGTGTTCATTACTTATTTTTTTTAAGTATTTAATCTAGATATTACAAGTACAATATTATATATTTATTTTTTTAAGTGTCTTTTGATGTATTCTCATTTTCCTTTTATTTGAAATTAATAAAAAAACATTATAAAACCTAAAACCAAAATATTATATTTCTCTCGTCGCTTCTATAAAGTATCCACTCATACTAAGCTTATAAAAAAGATTATTATAAATTATTGTTGCAATAACAAGAAGAATAATTAAAAAAAAACATTAATACTTAAAATTTACTTATTAATTGAAATAATATTATAAAAGTTCTAGGTTTTTTTTGCCTTAACTGTTAATTTCAAGGTTTTTTGGCAACCCTTATGAAGCTTTCTATTAGTTTTTTAAACAGGGTTGCCACTCGTTTTTTCCAATTTTCTTTCTGGTTTGATAAGTACACATTTTTGTGTCTATTTTTAGTTTAAAATTAATTTCTATATAAGAAACTGTGTTAAATAGTATAAAAACACTGAAACGATACTGTTAAGTTACTTTAAATGTTTTTTTAATAAAATATTTTTGTTGATGACATAAAATCTTAATTATATGATTGATTTTTTGTGTCAAATCGAAAATTTGATACAGAAAATGTTAAAATTATTAAAAATTCCAGGTTTTTTTATCAAAATCCCAGGTTTTTCCAGGATATTTTTGCCTAAATTGTCAGATTCCAGGTTTTTCCAGGTAAAGTGGCTACCCTGTTTAAATATTGAGCACACATTTTATTCATTAGAGTTATTTGAAATATATAAAAAACAACACAATTTTTGATTTTAATTTAATCTCACACCTGACAAACTACAAAATCAAACTTAGTGTCACCATTAAACTCACCAATCTTCAAAAATATTATTTTCATTTGTAATGTACAATTTAAACCTTTAACAAAAGACAAATTTACTTAAACACAACATAAATTACAATTTTAGTAACATATGGAACTTTTAGTAAATTCATGCAAATATTAATTAGCCGGTTGTAAGAAAATACGAAAATTATTAAGACTATACTTTATAATTTTTTGCACTTTAACAATAACTATACAACTTTTTTGATTTAGTAGTAATTTTTTTTATTGTTTTCAAATGTTAAGGAAAATAAATTTACTTGCAAATCACTTTAATTCTTTATGTAGTATTCAAAAACTAAATAGGTATGTATCCCAATATTTTTTACTTAACATTTGTTGACCTTTTAATTTTATAGTGTTATATAATTAACAAACATGTAATGATATTCTAAATATCTACTTAATAAGAAAACTGTTAGTTTTTGTGACTTAATTTGGTATGTTATTTTTTACAGAAGATTACTTAATTTGACAAGTCACAGTTAAATTTTTCAAATTTTCTTTAAAATAAATTTGTAATTTAAAATACTAGTAATACCATTCAGTATATGTAGTATATTTACAAAAACTATATATCTGTAGCAAAAATTTGTTAAACAAAAGCTTATGAAACTTTTATTCTTAAAATTACAAAATACAAAATAGATATTGCACTAGAAGTATAAAGACACTATATAGTTTTTAAATTGATATACTTTTAAACAAACTTTGGCAAAGCATAAAAATGTTAGCTTACTATTTTAAAAATTAAAACTACTGAACTGTTCTTAATAATCTTCAATATGTAATAACCAACAAGCATAACATAAAACTTAAAGTAGTATTCAATTCAAATAATCTATAATTCAAATATAATAATAAAATCAAAATAAATAAATAATTCACACCTTTATCTCAGTCAACATATAAAAAAGGGTGTTTTAGAGCGTTTGCTGCTGATATTCTTGTGAATGGATTTGGATTAAGAAGTGTTCTTACAAATTTCACTAAATTTCCATCCACCTCATTATTACTGAATTTGTAGTTGGAAATTTCTGTTAGTTCTAGATGTTCAACTTCTTTATCTGTAGGAAAATGTTCAAGTAATAGTAGTTAAAATTTAATCTCACTTGAAGTAAATTTTTTCTGGTCTACATATATATAATACAATTTTAGATCTAGTAGAAGCAAAATTTTAAGCAGAAAAAATTACCATCCTCAAAATGGATTAAGAAATTAAAAATTTCTCTGTAATTTGTATTATTATTATTATATCAACCTGATTTCAGTAGATGCTCCATTAATTTAAAAAAATTAATAGTTTTACGCAGTGGGTTGACTAACCATAATTTATTCAATAATTTTAAATAGTTTTTTTAAGATTATTGCTATAGTCTTATATGTGTTTGGTAGATTTTTTATTTAAAAAATATGCTATATATGACATTCTATTATATTTTTAACTCAAGTTATGTTTATGCATTATTAGGTATACTACGATTACATTACGAAATTTACAAAATATAGTTTATAAATTTATTTCTGGTGTAAAGCTTATTCCGATTCATTGTGAATAAAACATGCTTGCCAGCTAGTAGATATCACATTTTAGTGAAAACAAGTCTGACAAACTCAAATAGCTAGGAATTGAAGTCACGATTTCAATAAAAAAGTTTGCTGCATTACAAAAACATTATTTTACCATCTTTAGGTTATATTTAGTGCATACTTAGAATAAAATGAGAAAAATCGCGAAAATTAATGAATGCATACATACTTTAAACATAGTTTTACTTAAAATGTAAACAACTTTTATTCAAAAACATTAGGTTTTATTACAAAATTTATGTGATTTTATTAGAAATAGTACAAATATGTACTAGTTTGCAGTTTTTAAATCACTCTTAACTTTAGATTAAAATGCAAGTTCATTGATAACTTTCTGCATAATTTCCAAATAATTATTTTAATAATGGAAATATAAAAACTAATAACGTTTTACACTGCCAAAATATTTTATCATTTTTTTAATTAAATGTAATTAACAATGTATATTAACAAAAATTACCAATTAAATGAATGTTTCTGTAAAGTGCAATAGTTTTCTGCAAATCAACGCCTTCGTATTTTACAGAAACCATCAAATTTTTACCTGTTTCAATAAAAACATTACATAACATAATTAATATGTATTTTACAATAAAAATAAATTTGATAACTGAATTTGTAAATTTCATTTTTAAATGCTAATAAACAATTAAGTAATAATTTAAATTTGATATTTCAAACACTAAATTCTTGTGTATAGGTTAAATAAGTAAGTTTTCTTTGAAAAACTTTTTAAATCATATGCTTAAACAAACCACTTAGCTAAATAACCAAAATTATTAAAGCCTATGTCAATTTTAGTTTTTCTTCAGGGTTTAAAAGAATGTTTTAAGAGCTATTTAAATATTTATTTTTTAACTAATACTTTAAACAACATTTTGATTACCATGATTTAAAATAATATTTTTGGTTAAAGCAAACCATACCCAGTAATCTAGCAACACTTGACATCTTTTCACTTCCAAAAAACTGACAAAACTGAATAATAGATTGAAGATCAGTGTAAGAGTTGAAAAATGATTTGCACCTTGTTGCAATGGACAGAGCAATCACCCCAGCTGCCCATACATCAATTGCTAAATAAAACTAAGATTTAACATCTTAAAAAAAACTACCATTATCTAATGACCTTGTCAGACATACAAGAAAAATTTCCCTTAGAATTAGCTCAGCAAAGGCTAAACAAACTAACTCTTTTTTTTTATTTTGTAGTTAATCTTTAAATTTCTATAATAACAAAGATTAAAATGTAATTAACTACAAAAAATATGTAACCTTAACTAATTTTTTTAGTTTCAAGTGTATTTATGTTATTATAATCGAAAAGTACAACAGGTTCCTTATCGAAGGAGAAAACTAAAACAATGAATAAAAAAATCACTTAAAATCTATCTCCTCTATGTTTTTAAGAAATACCTTAAAATTTCAAGAAATTTTTCTTGCAATATTTATTAAAATCTGCAATAACAATTAAAAATAAAAATTGTACCACAATTTAGTCTTAAATTGCTTATTTTCAAAAAAAATTGATTTAATAATTCAAAGATTTCTAAGAAGAGATTTTTTAATTGTTGAACAGAATATTTAATAAAAACTAAAGGTATATGTCTTATAAAACGTAGGGGATAGATTTTTATTGAAACTATCTTATTTCGCCTTTTTAATTTGTGCCTCCTATAGAGATTCTATCTAATTCTTTAAATTTAATCAATTATATCTCAGAAGCTACCTTAGGTTTTAACAAACCATAAAATTAATTGGTAGCATAGTTACCTATGTAAAACAAAGACTTAAAAAAGTGTTTAAACCCCTACCCTCTATGCCCACAATTATATAGATCATTTACTATTAAAATCAAACTTTCATAAGTTACAAATGTTTACCTGGTGTTTGCTTGTGATATTGCATTAAAACTTCAGGTGGTCTAAAACCAGAAGTACCAGCTCTTGAAAATTTTGCTGTTTTCCTGAAAAAAAAAAACACCTATTAAAATTTATTTATTCTAAACAAAGTAAAAAATTTAAGTTATTGGGTTAACTTTCAAGTAAATAAAAAAAAGTAAATCACACAAACCTGGCTAAACAGCGTTTGCAGATCGAAAACTTTCTATAACAACAACATGCAGACTTTGTTAATGTTGTTGAATGTTTTACTTCAGTTTGTTGATAAGGCACGTTTCTTTTTATTTGTTTGTGCTCACAAATGCTGATCTTGTTACTGTTGCTGTTATCATCTAACCTTAACTTTTTTAACTGTTGAGTTTCGTGTTTAAAATTTGGGCTAAGCTCTTTTAAAATAGACTGACTTCTTTTTCTCGGAAAACACGCTGGACTTTCTTTTACGTTTGATTTTATAGCTTCAGACAAGCCCAAGTCAACTAGCTTACACCTTTAGTTTTTAATTTGTTTTTTTAATTTTAACTGTAAGTAAAACAACTTAAGTAAGTTTACAGAAACTACAAAGCAAACAACAAAAATGTACTGAACACCAAATTGAGTAACTATATACTGGTAAAAACTATCAGTAAAGGTTAGAAACTTTATAAGTAATTATATATGTAACAATTATTTTCAACTCTTATTTAAAAATACTACAAAATCGTTTCGAAAACCTTTTTAACAAAAATTCCAATTTATCTAGTGGCAAATGTGGTATATATATATATATATATATATATATATATATATATAAAATACTAACTGTTTTGTTTTGTTATTGTAAAGAAAGTTAGAAGGCTTGACATCTCTATGAATAACTCCACATTTATGCATATGATCCAAAGCTTCAAGTAAGCCATGCATGTAAATCTTAATATCTTTTATAGAAGCTTCTTTAATAAATTCCTGCAAATTATAGAGTTCGTTTAAGTTCAAAAAAGTTAGTCATATTATTTGAAAACTGTTGCACTAAATAGTTACTAAGATAACAAAATGTTTAATATTTTACTGCAAGATACTTATTTTTAACTTCAAAGTTTAAAATTGAGTAAAAGCATATTGATAAATAAACTCTTTAAACAAAAAGTTTGAAGTTATTTTAATCATAAAAGCATTAAAAAACTGTATGATAAAATAATATATTACTTACATTAATTAATATTCGTAAATTCTAATAGTTTATTTATTACTATGAAGTTTATTGTCAAACAAATATTTTTTAAATTTAAGTTATGTGATACTGTTGACATTTGTGTTTGTACAAACTTATTAGATACCCTAAACATATTTATAGCCATAATGATGGTCAACATTCAAGGTTTTTTGTAAGATTTTTTTTAATTCAAAACTTTACAATATTAAATATAAAACTCATACTTTAACAGTGACAAAATTAAAGACACTAACCTCAAAAGGTTGATATTCAAAGTAAGGAAAAACTAAGACTGAATGTCCGGCATAATGAAGACAGGCTTCAAGTTTGACAACATTGTGAAATCCGCTAACAAATTATAACAGAGCATGTTTTAAAATTGAAAACTCTCTACTTATCAGTTAGAATGTTTTAAAAGTTTAGAATGTTTTAAAAGTTTAAAATCTTTCATTGTTTGAAAAAAAACCGCTAATTTAAGTAAGAAAAAAGTTACCCAAGCTGTTTAAGGTAAGTAATTTCTGACAAAAATCTTGAAGGTTTTGAAATTGTTGTTAAATGTTTAAATGCAAACTCTTCTCCAGTTGATACAGATCTTGCTTTTACTACAGTACTGAAAGTACCTGTCAAATAATTTAAACGTTATCAAAACTTGAATCTATTTTAAATTAGTTAAAGAAGAACCAACAAAAACATACAAAAAAAAGTCTCTAGAAACTTAGATATCTGTTAAGGCTATAAAGGAATAAAATACTTTATTTATAGTACTTTTCTTATTTTTATTAACCAAGTACCAGCTTCTTTTTTTGTTATTAAAATTTCAAGCAACTTTTAGAGAAAAATATAAAGTAGTACTTTTATTTCACTGGACAAATATAGGTGTTTTTGAAGGTAAATTTCAGATGGTTGAGAAAATTTTAAAAATTAGTTAGAACAATGAAAAACAAACATATACTAGATTGTACATTAAACAACAGGTCTGTAAAATTTCAACTGCTTTTATGTAGAATTATTTGTGTTAGAGTGCTTTTGTCCTGGACAAGACGTTAAAAGGTATCTGTGGTGTGTGACTCTATAACCAAAAGGTTTTTTCATGCACCAGGTCCTGGGACTAAACATTTTGAGTATTTTTATTTGAGTATTGCTTTATATTTAAAAAGAGCAATTATATATGTTTTTAAGGTACAGTTCATTCAGTTGTAAAACATTTAATACAGTAGTTGAAACTAAAAAAATAAATGTATACTACATATTAAATTTAACAACAGGTCTGCAAAATTTAAACGATTTTATATTAAATTGTTTGTGTTAGAGTACTTTACCTTATTTTAAAAGCCACTTTAAAATATAGCAATAAAAATTAAAGAGTTTCATATGTTCCCAATGGAAGCCAAAAACTGAAGAGGTTAATAAAAATACTATTTAACTGAAATTTTTTTTAAACTTTTTTAGTCTAATATATAATTAACTTAAAAAATACTTTGAAACAACCTTTTTTTAATTTTATATTGGTTTACCAAGTATAATAGACGTCTTTTTTTATGTTATAATTATTCTTTTTAGTAGTTTTGAAAAAAAATCTAAAAAAAAGGTTTAAAGTTAAAAAAAAAAATTTTTTTAATTTTTGAGAAAATGACAATAAATAAATTACAACTTTGTAATCAGATTTGTTATCAGAAAACTCTTACAATAAAGACTTAATTTAAAATACTAATTTAACTATGTTTGTACTATACAAAAACTTATACTCATATAAAGCTAAAATAAATTTGTAAAAAAATGCTCTACTACCTTTTAATTTAATCAAGCATTTAGTAACAAATAACAAAATGACAAAATGTGTAACAATCAAATTTAAAAAAGTTATTCCAAAATTAAAGTTATCTAGTTCAAGAAAGCTAAAATTAAATTTACATAACAGTTAAAACTTGTACTTTAGAATACATTATTTTTGTTAAGTTATAAACTTATTATAAACTTAAGTTTAAACAAAATATTTTTTTTTAATAAGCTACAATAGAATTAAGTAATCATTTATTTTAAAGTAACCTGAACCAATTTTATTTAAGATTTCAAAGTTTCTTTTCACTTCTGGATGCAATATTTTTAATAATCTATGTGCTTCTTTACTTTTTGTAGATGAATTATCTTGCTTCTCCATTCAAGTGTTGTCAAGGAATGTTAACTTACACTGAAGAGTACATTGATAAATGTCAGCTAAATATTGATTTGCACCGCCTTTTTTGCATATCAACAAAACTGGCCTATTGAAGATAAGTACAAGACTAAATTTTTTATATCTAAAAACAATAATATAAAAACATACACGCTCTACTTTAGACATTGTAAACTTAAAATAAAAAGGTTAATTTTTATAAACTAGTTACATATTTTTAAACTATCTATATAAATAAGATTTATTCCACCAAGAACCAGTTAAAACTATATCGAAATGAACAATCATCAAAAGCAATTTCGGTAATATTTTACAACTATAGTTTACTTTTTATTCGAATTAGCGAGTGAAACTAGTTAATAGTCACAATTTCAATTATATAAATTTAACTATACAGTCTTGGATTTAAATTTACTCGAAATAGCAGCTCTTCGTCACTATATCATCATGTCGCTATGTCTACATAAAAGCTTAAACATTAATAAAAGTCAGAAAGAACTAATATAATTACAGTTGTGCAAAGTAGTAGAGTACTTATTTTTGGCTGAAACTATTGCTATATTTTTCATGTTGTGAAAACATTACTACCAAAATAAAAATTATACATATAAAGTATAACATTTTAATTAAAAATCTGTTTTAAACACAAATTTTTAATAAAGTAATAATAAGTTTTTAACACTTAACCTTATTTTTTAAATCAACTTACAAATAAAAAACTTGTTTAAAAATTTTAAATAGTAAAGATTTTAAAGATATTCAAGTTAATTTTAAATGTAGTAGTTACTTAATACCATTTAAAGTAGAGAAGTGGTTGTTTTATAGATAATCTTTTAAATCTCAAACAACTATTTTTAAATAACTAAGAATTAAATATTTTTGAAACTTACTCTAAAGTAGTTATAAACTAGTAATACAAGCTACTTGACCAAAAATTAAAAAGAGTAAAAAAGTTACTTTAAAAATAAACTCAAAAAAATAAAATAAAATATTTATAAGGCGGTTATTATAAAACAAGAACTTAATTTTACAAATTTAACTTTAAACCAAAGTTGCAGTCGATTTAGAATTTTCACGTTTATAAAAATAACAACAAACAAATACTTTTTTGATTTATTCTTGGGACCATAAATGCTAAATTTCAATAATCAAAAAGTAATAAATTTATACGACTGTGGCATTTCAAATTAAAACTAACAAAAGTTTATTTAGTATTCAGTGTTAAGTTGGCAAAGCGAAATAAACATTTTGCCAAATCTGTACGGGTTATTATGGCAACTATGCTGCAAACACTTTAATTACGGGAGACGAGTTAAATATGCACGAAGAGTCACTTTTGTACGGATACACTTTCGCATGAAAGTAAAAAAAATGATACGATTTAAAACTGATAAAACAAATAACCGTCCTAGGTTAAGACTTAGGGGTAACCAGGTAGTAAAAAAATATGATATAAAAAAAGAAATCAAAAAAATTGTTAAACAAAAAGAAAATAAAAAAGTTTAACAAAACAAAGTTACCGACCATGAGGTAGAAGTAACAGTGATACTGAAAAACAATATATATATACTAATAAAAAAACAAGAAGAAAAAAAAGTTACCGACCTAGGATAAGGGTAACAGTTATATTAAAAATAAGATGCGTAATAATAGATAAAAGATAAACAAATAAGTTCAACTCGTGCAAAAGAGTCTTTGTGCGAAAGTTACCCTTAGTGCAAAAATTTCTTCGTACAAAAGTGTCCCTTCGCGACTCCTACCCATAATTTTGACTACAAAAGTTATGAAATTTTAAACTACGATTATATAAACTTTAAAAACTGTCATTTACGACTAAATAAATTTTAAAAAATCACAGTTTTTCAAAATAAGAAAATTTAGTTTATGAGTATGCAAATTATGACAGTTCAAGTTTTAAACTATGACAATTTATAATACGGTTGGAATTTAATAACGTTTGAATTACAACAGTTTTTTTATTTTTGTTTTTTTTTAAGTTAACTTTTTTTTTCATTAAAAAAAAATTAAGTTAGAGTTTTGTGTTAGTTAGTGTTAGTGTCATAGTCTAAAGGTTATTCAACATACATAATTCTAGTGTTGGTTTATATTTTTATTTAAAGACTTTTTTTTAATTAGTCACATCAATAAAGTAGCCACAAAAAAAATAAGTTATTATTCTGGATCAAAAAAGATTTTTGTGGTTTTAACTAGTTGCTTTTTATAGTTTCTTTATTTTTGAATATTATTGAAAATAAATGTATTTACACTGTAAAATAATTTAAGATGTTACTTATGAATTGAAGAGTCAGAATTTAAGCTGTCGAGAATTTAAGCTGTCGAAACTGTTGCAGTCTGAGCTGTTTAGAAAAATTTTAGAATTTTGATCATAATAATTAAAAAGTAGTGCACCAAAACATTTTACTTTATAACATAACAAATACTTTTTAGAGTTTAAAAAGCTTGTAATATAGCAATTATTTTTGGTTGTTAGTAAACTTATAAGATTTTTTGTGAAGCTTGAATTTAAGACCGAACTTAGTTGATATAGAAATAAAAAAGTTTTATTACTTTAAACATTAAACATAAACTGTAAATCAAAAACTTAATGTTGTAAAAATTTTCTAATTAACTAATTTATTGATTAAAACTGTAAAACTTTTTTTTAAACATCTTCTATATGTGTCAGTTGAAATTGCAGTAGTTGTATAACATTATAAAGCAAAAACCTAAGCTATATAACTATTTAGTTAAAAATTTCGACAATTTTAAAAGTAACTTTCGATATTTATATAGCAAAACTGCCCTTATTCAGATACAACAACTCAAATTAAGAAATATAAAAATTATGTCAAATTAAATTTTGAAATCCATCTTTTCAAAATTTTGTATTTTAACTAGTTTGTTAATACTAAAATACATAAAAACAAACAACTATAAAAACTAAACAAGGAATAGCAGAATAATTTATTTAAGTATTGTATTAGCTATTTTTTTAATATTTATGAAGCCATGAGACCCACTTTGATCGTTTATATCTCTAAATAACTTAAAATTTCAGACAAGTAAGAAAAACTTTATAATATAAGGTCATCTTGTAAAAAATATGTTGATCTCCTGTGTCCTTAAAGCTAAAAATATTGACCTTAAATAACTTAGTAGGAGGTGAAACAAGCACAGCCAAAATTATCAACTCGGTGTGTAGACTGTGCATAAATAATCTACGACCAATGTTAATCAAGTGCAAAATCTACTAAAAAAAAGAACAGAATATGCCTGTTTGTTAGTATGTCAAAAAATTATAGCTAAAGTTTAGAAAATATTTCTATAACTTTTTCACATCCACTTTTTATATCATACAACTTTAGTATGTTCGAAAAAATATCATATTTTTAACATATCTCGTACTTTTTCTAAATATATATATTAATTGTATAATTACTCAAGCTCTGCAGTGTGTTTTTATATATTGAATCAACTATTGAGAGAGCGAAGGCAAAATTTGTGTATACTCGTCTAAACATCTATATTTTGTAAAATAGGTTTTTTATATACTGCATTAGTTATCCATATTTCTATTTAAAAGCAGAATATAAAATGTTTCAATAATCCAGAGATCTATTTTTAAGTGCTTTTGTTTTAGAATCGAGGAATTTTTTTAACCAGTTTCGTAAGAAAATTATTTCAATAGCTTTTGAATGAAGGCTATATCATCAGAAAAGTTAATTAGAATAATTTATTATCGATGGTATATTTTACTCAATTTCATAATCTCAGTACCAATTACAATCAGATACATTGTTTTTATATTTTAAAGCTTTGTTTACATACAAGTAGTCAAATATTATTTTGAAATAAAGTCACGGTTCGGCTTATAAATTTATTAGCATTTTCGCCAATAATTTCATTTGATGGCATCGGTGTCCTAAAGAAGGCATTGAAAACTTTCTGAGTTGAAAGTTGCAAGACCGAAACCCAGAGGGCGACTTTTATACAAAAAAGGACAAACTTATTTTTTGACAGCGCTGATCAACTTATGGGCCAAGCCATTGTTGATCTAAAAAAGTCTTTGATTAATTGCTCGATTTACACAATAAATGATAAGTGAAAATAAAATAAGAAAAAATTAAATGTGTTGAATCAGTCATATCATTGTTTTAAGTTATCTTATAAAACTACATATAAAATAGTTAACATTTTGAATGTTATAAACTTAAAATAAATTAGAGCTTCGAAATAAACGTCTACTTATATAAGTTTTTGAGATAAGCTTTAAATTTATCAAAATTTTATCAAATTATTAGTATGTATATTTTGAGTCATTAGTATAAGTTAGACTTATATGTTTTTTAGAAAACACAAAAAAAATCTTTAAGTTTTTCAGAATTTGTAACTGTTGGTCTAAAAGTCGTTTTTCTAATAAGGCTTTTATCTTTAAGTACTTTGTTACAAAAATGATACTGATATTTATAATAATATAAATATGTTTTAAGAAATTTGTTATACTGTCTAAGAAAATGTTGGGGTGATAATGTTAATTATTTGACACTTTTATACTTTATACATAAACAACGTTTTGATACAGTATACTGATTTTAATTAGCGCAGGAACTTAATTTAAGTAAAATAAAATGAGGTTGATACCAGAAAGCATAATAAAGTAAGCTCGTATAGATAAAATAACAAATTTATTCTAAAATTTATATTGAAAAACTATTTTGAGTACACAATTTACAGAAACATGAACAAATGATTAGGATTGGCACACGATAAGCTGCACAAGTGGTGGATATGAAAGATTAGAAATATAATTACGAATGATTTTCAAAAATTAATTACTAAATTATATAAGACCCATTTCTTTTGCATATTCCTCTCGCATCTGATACTTCTTTACCTAAAAAAATAATACATTTCGAAAAATTGTTTCACATCGTTAAATAATAAATCTTAAAAATCGTTAACTTCTGATTTCCACACAGTTTTACATGTTGGAAAACAAAAATCTTTACTAAGTTACAACGCAGTTTAACTAAGTAGCACTAAATGTAGTTTATACTATTTAAAATAAACCAAAATTTAATTGACTAACCTATATGATATCTTAAAGTGGTGTAGTAATATATAAACATTAAAAATAATTTGTGGTTAATTTTAGATATATTAAATTAAAAATGTAAGAACAAAATTTAAATAATTAAAAACATATCAGTAATCAATTTGTTCTTACTTTTCTTGTAACGGTGAGAGGGAATTCATCAACAAATTTGTAGTAGCGAGGTATTTTGTAATGGGCAATCTAGAAGTGTAATATAAAAATAATTTTCCTTTAAAATTTATAGTGTAAGTAACAGTGTAAAGTAAAATAAGCTTTTGTTTGCTGATACAAGCAATAATTGTTTACTAACGGACTGATACACTTTGATCATCTAAAAAGGACGAATGAAATTAAAAAATACTAGCAAACATTAAACAAATAAAAAGTTCTACTAAGTAAGACTTAATAAAATGTTCATCTGATGTTAAATAGAAACTTTAAAGGCCCAAAAAATGTTTTGAGCAGCAAAAGCGTATAATATAAACTTAAAAATTAAGTATCTAAAAAGCAAGTTTATAAAATCTCATTTGTTATAATAATTATTTTTCTTTGATATTTTAGTAAGCAAGATTTGTTATGAACTTAACTGTATAACATAAAGAGATAATGGACTTACTAAGTTGAATATTGTTATAAAAAAAAAATTATTTAGGTAAGTTTAAAACCTTAAAAGTTTAATATATAATTGTTTGCACAACTGTAACTTTTAAAACTTATAATTGTAATATAAGTCATAATTGTCTCAAGTACACCTGATAAAAATATTCATAGTACAATGCTAGTAAATGACAATAATTAAAATATATACAAATGTCTAACTAGACCACAATAAACAGTTTTAAGAAAAAAAATGTTTAAGAAAAAGTAGTAAGCAAGTAATTTTCTAAAACCCAAAGAACTGCTTAAAACCCCAAGCAGAAAAATTAAATATGGAAACGGGTTTTACTGCGATGTAGCTATGTAGATCTGTGATTCAAACTTCATTTAAATTCCATCGCACATTAGTTTCATTCAATAGAACTTACACAAAGTTCAAACTAACATTGCCCTTGCAGTAGGTTTTTATTTCTTCTTCAGAGAGATCTCCACCTTGCTTCACTTTCACCCACACAGCAAGCTCTTCACCAAACCTTTTGTCTGGTACTCCAAACACCTATTAATATTTATCTTGTTATTATAACAGTTTTTTAATTGTCTTAAACAAAATAAGTTTTACGAGTTAGAAAGAAGTTATGTGCGTTGAATATTCAATTTATTGTATAAAATTTTTACTAACGATTACAACTAAAACATAAATAATCCTTAATGTAATTTATGTCTTTATTGCATCATAATTTTTTTTTGTTTTACTTTATCTAAATAATTAAATACTGATAAATTTGTTGCAAAGGAAATAATAAATTTTTTATGCTTTATTATATCTAAATAATTAAAAACTCATAAATTTATTGGGCAGATTTTCATAGTTTTGAAACTGAGTCAATAAAATAAAGTAACTTAGTATACTTTAATTTATATGTAATATAAACTAAATCATTAAATTGTTTTGTGAATAACCTAAATAAAAAAATTAAGTTTCTATTTGCTTAAATAATTCATTAAAGACTTTTTTATAAACATTTACTTATTTTATGAACTTACTAAAAACTTATTTTCTAAATTTGTTTGATTAAAAAATAAAAATTGATGAAAAATTTATCATTGTAACTTTAAAATTTAGTTGAAATAATTACTTATGCACAAAAACAACTACCACAAATTAAACAATTAAACCATTGTTTATCACTTGCTTTCTTAAAATATTTATAAGTAAAATAAGTTTAATTTCACAAACTGTATATATTAAAAAATTCAATTGATTAAAGCATGCTCGTTTATGTTGTTACTGAAACGTATATAAAAAAGTGGCAACTACTTGCGCGTCTTCTATAGCAGGGTGGGAGTGGAGGTAGTTTTCGATTTCCGCGGGATAAATGTTTTCTCCTCCTCTTATTATCATGTCCTTCGTTCTTCCAGTGATCCTGATGAACCCGTTCGCGTCCATAGTCGCAATGTCTCTAAAAATAATTTTAGGTGTTAATCGACAAAAAAATCCTTTAAATACTTCCAGAACTTTAACAATTTGCTTTTAATATACTTTAGTTCAAAATTAATATTATTAAAAGTTAAATAGTTAAAACATTATTTGAAAAAAAAAAATCATTTTTTTAAAATATATTATCGTAACAATTTATAGTGATCTTTTGGGAATTAGTTTAAGAACTTGTAACCCATCCAAAACTTTATTTATTTTTCATAAAAAAAACTGTACGAAATAGGTAAGCTACATCAAAATAAGTTTTCCAATAAAAACTTCTACTAATTCTTAAGAAACACTAGAAACTTGTAAATTTGGTTTATGCTAACTTCGGTTATAAACTTTAGTTTATCTGTGTTAAGTTACGATATTAAAGATTAATTTTAACTGTAACCTAAATTTGAATAATACTAAATATTCTTACTTTGAATAAAAGCAAAAAAAAAGTTTGTACTAGTCTAAGATTTCCTAAAAATATCATAAAACTTCTTAATATGAATTTTAATATCTGCTACGGATCATTTAAACCTAAAAGTTTCTTTTATCATAAACCAATTAAAAATGTGTATAACAAAAACTTCATTCAAGATAAACTACTAATAGAGTTTATGTTGTTTATAGATTTTAAATTTAGTAAACTAAATCTCAAAAGCTGAGAAAGATAGTTGTAAGAAAAAAATCAATTAAAAGTAATTAAATACCAAAACTTATTCCATTTTAGAATATAAGGACACTAAAAGATCAGACAAACAACTTCTTTTTCAACATGAATTTAATAAAAATAACAACTAAGTAGCCTAACACTTAAATCAAATGCTTATTAAAATCTTAAGCCTTGTATGTGAATACCTCTGTGATATTTTTGATTAAGTTGAAAGAAACTGATTAAAATTTCTGATTTTACTGACTGCTCCAAACTTGTTAACTTGAAAACATTAACAACTTTGAGTTAGCTTTTAATGAGGCTTAACAAACCCAGTGTGGTACCAATGTTTTTCGTCAATTGCTGATTTCGTTTTTTCCGGGTCTGCCCAATACTTTGCCATGACGCAGTACCCCCTGGACAGCAGTTCGCCGGGTTCGCCCAGTGGAAGTGGACGGCCTTCCGAGTCGGCCACCATGTTCTTAAGTAGTTGAAAAAATATTAAATTCATATTTTAACTTAAGGTGAAACATCAATTACATAATCAAGAATACCAAAAACAAACTAAGTGAAGGGATTGTGGGATAAGCTTTAAAAAGTTTCTAAAGGTAGTAGTTAATAGAAAGTGATTGACTAAAGTATTTGTATACTAAAATACTTTAAACAAGTTTAGATTACAAAGCAACTTTACTAAAGTTGAATTTGCAAATAAAATATTTAAGCAGACGTGTGTAAAAGCAAAGTTTTTTTACTGTTATAAATTACTGAAATAATTTTTTAAAATTACTCTATTGGTAAGTAATAAGTTAATACTAATAAGTAATTACTCTATAAAAATATAAATAAGTTTTATTAAAATCTTCACTTTGAAAAAAAAAATCTTAGCTTAGAATATCTATACTAGAATGCTGCTATATGGTAACTTACACATTTATTTATATAGTTGTAATAAAGTTTTTTGTTTAAAACAAAATACATTTCTTAATTTTTAAAATTGCAGTTTATAGATCATAACTGTTGAAGTAATACCTCACTTTATGTACTGCTAGTAATATCTACAATCTAGAAAATAAAAAATACATAAAGCGTATAATGTAATTTAAAAAAAATTGCTTAATTAAAAACAAATTTACTATTCTTTATATTTTTACTAACTTCTGTATGCGGACAGCTAAGCCCGTTAGAAGATATTCTATCATCATAATTGTTAGACTCATCTGTCATGCACACAACTGGACTTGTTTCTGTAGATCCATAAGCTATCTGTTGTAAAAATTGTTTGCTGGTAAATTCTTCAGTATTTATAAGGGATGCTATATAATATTCTATAAAAAGGATTAAGTAAAAAAAAAAAAAACTGAAATTTACAAACACTATCTGCATAAATACATATGAGTAGATTATGACTTCATTTGTTCATTTACAAACTAAATGTACATCGCAGGCTTAGTCCAGCTCGCGGGTAATACGTTGCCGACCCTTAATTTAAATAATAAGCAATTGGGCTCAATGTTCCCTTATTTTAAAGATTTGTCAGATTCACTGCCTTAAATATTTTTAGTTAATTTGCTTTATTAAATTCTATTCTTTAGATAGTTGGTGCTAACTAATCTAGATTTTTTTCATCTCAAGTGTAAGTACGAGATAAGATAGTAATAGTGTTTATAGCTTTAATTCAGGACTCGGCAGTCATTACAAGTCGCGAGCCAATTTTTCTCCAACAGCTTGGTCGCGGGCCTCACTGAATACATAAAGTATTTAACAGGCCGCAGTTACATTGAAATAAATTAGTAACTAACAATAAAGTATATTTTAATTTAAAAGATTCTAAAGCAGCAATAATAGAGCACTATTAAAAAGTAGTTATTAAATAGCTACTTGTATGTTTTCACCACAAAACTTTTTACTATATTGATTCAAAGAAGTATGTTTTTATCTGAAAATTACGCAATTGACCAGCGAGCTGCAATTTACCGACTAGTCTGATAACTTTTAGTACTAGGTTTAAAGAAAAGTAATAAATTGCATAAAATTAAAAAAAAAATACATAAGTAGTCAGTAAAAGTACATACAATACTAAAAAAATAATATAAATGTTTTATTTTCACAAGTCAATTGAACTTAAAAACAAAAAATAAACTAGCAAGTTTTTTACTTAATATTATTATAATAACAAGACTTGATAAAATAGGTTATTTTAAACAATGCAAGTTTTTTAAGTGTAAGAATGTTATATTTTCTAACTTAAAATTAAAAATACATTCGCAAATGTTATGCTTGTAAACTAATCTTTAAGTTTAAAAATTATACTTAAACATTTGATTACAAGTATGTGCTTACTTTTATTTCCATTGCCAGAATGTTTTTAACAACAAAAACAAAAGAGTATTAAAAAGCTGTCGTAAATTGAAAACTTTAAAAATAAAACAAAGGTACCTTTTACTAAAAAGAATTAATTGCTTATTTGAAGCGTACGCTACAAACTTTATTGAGTTTTTATATAATAAAATAAAATTAAAGTTTATACAAATTCACTTGAATTAAACCATAAAATACACCCACTACTATTTGTTTTAGCTGAAAAAGAGCTCTACAGTTGTTCAGTTGCTAAAACACCATATATTTTTTGATTATTGATTTTTTTCAAAACTAATTTAAGAAACAGCCTTTAATGTTAATATATTCAGTTAATTTTTTTTACAAAAAAAAAAGCTTGAAATCCACAGTGTTCTCAAACCTATTGGTAATTATGCTAAATAGTTTTATTGGAAAATAAAGGCAGGCATGTTGTTGTCGCGGGACGAATTTCAAAAAATAAAAATCTTCGCGAGCTGCAGTTGTAATTTTAGTTACAACATGACTTTTTTTACTCTTCATAACAGACCCCGGAATATTTAATATAAATTTCATATCTCCCGTCAGTTATACCTTTTTTTTATACTCTTTAATTCAAACCGCAGAATATCAAGCGTACATTAAAAAATTTTTTTTAGCAGGCTAAACTTTAATGCTCACAGGACGCATTTTTATCTTTCTCGGGCCGCAGAATGCTATGGCCCTGCTTTAAAACATTCTTTCAACGTTTTAGCAAACATGTTAAAAACATTCAACATTGTAAAAACATTTTTAAATTAATGTTCAACTCAGAGTATGGTCTGCACCAGTATTTTTTATATTTGCATCTGAAAACTTTCAAGTGCATTGTTTATTTTTACTGTTCATATAAAGTTTCTTGATATTCGAATAACCTTTGAATAGATATTTACAATACCATATATAAGTTGTAAACTTACTTTTATGTTTTTTTAATCAATGAGCTTAAAGAAATTTTTGATATTTAAAACCTAAACTGTAAATAGATAAATTTTAACAAAAATAAAACATGATTATGGTCTTATGCGCACAAAAACTTTTCTTTAATACACCGAGCATAGCATTAAAAACTTTAAGAACTACTTGTCTACACAGTTTCATGCAATATTCAGCTTTCTAGAGTGATCATTTTATAAAAGTCTCTTGAATATGTCTTAAAGTGTGCATTTTAAAAGTTAAAATGACTTTAACACTGATAAATCAACTTAACAGGTTAACGCTTTGGAGTGCTACTTAACTGGGAACAAGCCATTTTTTTTCGTAATACATATTCCAAAGATGTGTAGACTAAAACGTTTCTAGTAACAAATTTTAAATACCGAAACTTATAAAACTAACAAAAAACAAAATAGTAAAAAACTTTATTGTTTATGAGATATATTTTTGAAGTCTTACACTATTTGTTGAAGAATAACTCTACTTGAATTTATATGTGTTTTTTTAATAGCTGAATACAATAAAATTATATTTATTTTCGTAATTTATTTTTTGATTATTACTTAACTTTATTTTAACATATTAAAGCTATTAAGATTAAAAAACAAGTTTAGGATTATTAAAGAAATTTTTTTATTATTGTTCACAAACTTGTTAACTTTAATTTTTGTATATTTTAAAAAACATGATTAAAATAATGTTGGCCATCATCAACAAAGTTACGATGTTTTATGCCATAGATAATAAACAATGAACTTCACCGCACGATCAACAACAACAGCATCCGAGACAATCCTAGGACCGGTTTCGTCCTAATTAGGACTCATCAGTTTGTTTTGACTCATCGATAATGTTTATCATCGATGGCATAAATCATCTTAGCTTTGTTGATGATGGCCGAAATAAATACTGGCTAAAACTGATAAAACGAGCGTGGAGAGTAACGTCTCACATTAAGCTGACAATGTCTAAGACGTTGGGCTGTGAAGATTTACCTGCGTCAATTTTTCGGACTTTACCCACAAACGGTCGCTTCAGTACTTAAGCCCGCTTGGTTGATCACAACAGCGGTTTCTCGCGACTATTCCTGCCTGATGAGTCCTAATTAGGACGAAACTGGTCGTAGGATTAACTCGGATACTGTTGTTGTTGATCGTGCGGTTAAGTTTATTGATTATTATTTATAAAATAATGTTGTAAATTAAAAAAAATATATATATTAAACGATAACTTTTATTTTTGTGAAGTCATTTAAAGTAGTTTAAGTAGCGTATAATCGAATAAACAAGGTATGAAGAAGTTGGATACAAGCTATAGAAAATCGGTTTTATATAACTACACAATTATAGTTATAAAAATTTTAGAATATATACAAAAAATTACATGCAGGGTTGCCACAGATCGAGCTGAAAAAAAATTCGTGACTTTTCCAAATCTAATTTTTATTTAAAACCGACTGAAGAATACATAATTAAAAACTTGATTTTTTTAATTTAGTCCAAAATTTCAATTAAACTCTGAAAAAAGATGACTTGCAAAAACAAAAATTTTAAGAAATAACATTGGCAAAATGCAATTTTTAGTAATGATTAACTTTCTTACTGAGAACATGTCTATATCAAAACTTCTGAATTTTGTCTTATATTTTCGTTTTTCCTTTGTGGCAACCCTGGTGAAACAGAAAAACCTCCTACTTAACCTAAAAGTATAACAAAATATATTTAAATTATAAATTAAAACTTACATGCATAAAAATACCCAAGGTTTTTTCAGCTTTTTTAACTAAATCGGGTGGTACTGGGGAGCCTGCTATGACACCTAAGAAGAAATAAAAATGTTAAAAAAAGTAAATAAAATATATGATTTTTTGAAATATTTTAGTAACTACGTACTTGGTAGCCTGAGGTGAAGCAATGTATAAAGTTATTTAAATTAAAAAGAACGTGTTAATAAGTTAAACGGGTTTATTTTGATGAATGACACAAAGAAAAGTAACTTAAATAAAAGGTACAAGAAGTATTGTAAATCTGTTGCTACAAAAATTTCAAAGCTATAGATTAAAATGTGCAAACAAAACCTTTAATTTTACATTATGTTTCTTGTTTTTTAATTTTTAATAAAATATAAAACAAATACTAATAATAATTGAAAATGTATTATTAACAGCGCATCTGTATGAAACAAATTTAATTAATTCTATCAAATAGATGTAAATCTTATAAATTAAGATTTTGTTTTAGATAAAATACTTTAAACTTTTTTAATTTTTTATAATGAAAATCGTACACTAACTCTAGTTTAAAAGAAAGTTACCACAAAAATCGTATTACACTTGTTAGGTGTACGTTTTTCTAAATAAGAAAAAAAAAAAAACGTTTTATAGCACATATACGAAAATTAAAAAACCTTTTTGAAGATGGGGTAGCTGGACATTTTTACTTTCTGCTAGTGCACAAGCATCAACAAACATAGTTGGCGTTCCATACAGCATTGTAACCCTTGAAAATAAAATTATGCATTTCATATGAGCTTACTACGGTTAGATTAAAATCTTTAAAATAGTGGTTATTATCATTTAAATGTCAAACAAAATCTATCTGTTGTAAACAATTTTCAAGATATCTCTATTACATAATTTAATGTAACGCTATGAAAACTTTACTAGAATAATCAGGATAGAATACTTTGAAATCTAAAAAATGGGCTTTGGTTTAGAAACCGCTTTAACTCATGCAATTTTCTTAAATATAATAAAAACAAGTTTAACTTTAAATCAAGTTATTTAAACCAATTTATAAATAAAAAGTAAACGTTATATAAAAATGAATTGAGTTCTAAAGTTAGCGAACAAGCAATAACTGTATCACA
The DNA here is from genome assembly GCF_965202585.1 of Thalia democratica. NCBI lineage: Eukaryota > Metazoa > Chordata > Thaliacea > Salpida > Salpidae > Thalia > Thalia democratica. Next base: position 17,515,795 of record NC_139173.1, on the reverse strand, counting down.
AATGAAAACTCATATTACTTTTCGTTTTGCAAACTGTTCATAGTAGCCTGAGGGTCGTATCCTGCTGTTGGAAAGACGTTGGCCACACCGTGAACAGACATGCACAAAAGACCCGCCACCATTCCGAAACAGTGGTATAGAGGTACTTGACAACATATGCGATGCTGCAGTCAAAAACTAGTACATACAAAATAATTTAACATCTAATTTTAATATCAACTTATGTTTCACTTAGTCCTATTTTTACTTCATTTAAATAAGATATCAAAAGTGATAAAATGTTTGCTGCAACTTGAACCAGTTAAAAATTATTTTTTGAACTTTATTGTTTGTTGTCCTGCTTAATTAATTTTAAAACAACTTTTTAAACAGACTCACATCGCTGTCAGGGTATCCAGTTGTGTTCCCTACAATATAGGCATTATTTACAACATTGTGATGAGTGAGAGTTGCCCCTTTTGGGAAGCCAGTAGTTCCCTAATATTAAATTAAATTAATTTAGTATGAATTAAACTATTTAATACAAAAAAGGTTAATTACCTTAAATACACTTACAACTAGGTTTACATTCGTAAACAGTATTTTATTTAAGTGTACACTGTACAGTCTTTAGTTTGTGTTTTTGTTTAATTCTGTTTTAATGAAGGTATTGTTTATAGTTATTTGTTTTAACTAAAAAAATATTGCTCAATTTACTGCAATGTAAAGAGCTTATTTAAATAATAATATTATTACAGATTAAATATTAAAACAAAAAGTATTGTTAAAAAAAAACAGTACTAGACCTCTATTAATAGACGAAAAACAATGAGTATTTTTGTAATGTAATCAATTTTTGCTGTAAAATGCTAGAAATTTAAAAAACTTATTGATAATAAAATGAAATATTACATTGGTAGTACTTAATTGAAAATTATAAGAAGAGAAAAGCTAATTTAAGTGATCAAAATGATACTGTGGTATAAATCTATCATTCAACTAGCTTTTACAACAACTTACTGATGTAAACTGAACATTAATCAAATCATCAAAGCAAAGTGACGACATGATATCGTGAACTTGACCGACTATTGCTGGTGATGACATACTTGCCACGTCATCGAATGAAAATGTACCTGGGTAGTCTCCTTTTCCCATCATAATCACGTGAGTGAAATTAGGAAACCTTTATTATAGTAAATTTCGTGTGATACTACTTCTATACAGTTGAAAAGATGTATGCATTTTTTGGTAATCCATAGCTTAACAAATTGAAACGGTTTTAAAACGCACACCTCTTACTTTTAAGTTGACCTGGTCCACACTCACCAAGCTCCGGACAAACTTTTTTAAGCATGCCGTAGTAATCTTGTGTTTTAAACTTACCAGAAGCCACAATTCCTTTGCAGCCAACTTTTTCAAGCGCATAAGCCACTTCATTAACTTGGTAAGCAGGGTTGACATTTACCTGTTGTGTAAACAAAGAGTGTTAGAAATCAAGTATATATTTTTTAATAATATTTAACAGTTTATAATTTCGATAAAGCTATTTTCTAGTTTCTAATAAAAAATTCAATTGTCAACACCAGTTTTGAAAACTTTTTACAGATTTAAATAGTTTAAAGAAACACGAGTTTAATAATTTTTAAGTACTTAATACTATTGAAAAACGTACCTTATGTATTATATTTAGATTATTATTCAATATTGTTTTAGTGTTAAAGACTGTACTATTACAGGAGACTTTTTAAGTTTTTAAATGTTTTAAACTACTTAAAAAAAATTTTAGAACGAATTAATTTATGTCAACATAACAATTTAAGTTTTTTTTTTTTTAACTTCGAAATTGAGGAATTATACTTATAAACCTAACAACACTTCTAATTAATTTCTAAATATTTTTTTAAATGACTATTTAAAAATTTTCTACTTAGTTGAGATAAATAATTGTTGGTAAAGTTTATATTAAAATACTTAGTTGTTTTAATTTCAAATACATATATTTTTATTACGACTTGTATAACATTTATTAATATAGTTGCTAATGTCCATTTTATTAAAAAACAGTTTACACTTATAAAATACTTAGTTGTTTTAATTTCAAATACATATATTTTTATTACGACTTGTATAACATTTATTAATATAGTTGCTAATGTCCATTTTATTAAAAAACAGTTTACACTTATATTCATGTTTTCTTCTTAACTCTAAAGCAGGGTTTCCCAAACTCATTTACTAAATCGCCCCCTTTTCAGAAGTTTGAAAAATAATCGCCCCCCACGATTTAAAATGTAGTTTTTCTCTTAAGTACAAACTTTTGAGCCAAAAAATTGTGTTCGAAATGTAATTTAGTCTGGTATTTCTTATACACGCACTTTTCGGCTGTGTTCAAAATAGTTTACAGGGCTTGAGAAAATAAGTTACTGTTGTTTTTTTTTATAAGCCCAGTGAAGTGTATAAAAATACTTAAATACTAAAAAGCCTTGTGAAATCAGTAATAAATCCTGTTTAAAATATATTTTTGTTTTGAAACTAATGAAACTTTTAGGGTAGTGGTGGACAACTTTTGTAGTCAGCGATTCATATTTACTAAAAATTCATTTCTTGTTTCAACTCGTTTAAAAAATGTAACTGCGGGCTGCATAATTTTAAAAATAACATGTAGAAAACTAAAATACTCGAGCATAATTGTAATAAAATGATTTACTATTATTGTGATCTATGAAATACTAAAGTAACTAAAAACCAAATTGAAAGTGTATTTCAAAATCATAAACATTAAAAAACTAAATTTTGTTTATTTTGCACAAGTAGTTTCAAGTTACTTGGCGGGTCGAAATTTGATTGAATCTGGACCGTAAGTTACCAATCTGAAATCTTAACTGAAACTTGACATTATAACTATCTCTCATTTAACGAATTTCGGACATTTAGAGTGAATACTAAGTAACTTATTTAAGCCGCACAAAATACTTAAATTATTATATAAAAAGGCATACTCTAAAATTAAATACCAGAGATTAAAAAACTATAAAAGAATGAACATATTTTTTAAACATAATGAAATAGATATTAAAGCATTATTGCTGATCCAGTTTTAGGAAGTTTGACCGACTGGTTGATTATCTCACATGAAAAGTGGGTTTATCAATACTTTCTATTAATGCAGTAAAATTATTAATTTCAATTTAGTTGTAAAATTAAAAATGTAATTCTAAACTTATTAAACTATATGTTTTGTAGTAGAATACGATTAAATAGTTTTTGACTTAAAATAACTTTTAGGAAACTAAACCTTAATTTTAACATTTTTTTTCTTCGTTTAAGTTTAAAAAAATCAAATGTTTTACAGTTAATTCTGTGAACAGAAAGATATCGATTAAAAAAATCTTTTAATTGTGTTAAAACTTTCTTTTGTAACTGTAGCAGTCTTTTTTATTGCTTATTTAATACTGTTTACTTTTATTTTTTCTCTAATTATTAGCCTATAATAATTTACTAGAAAAGAATAGTGAAAAACTAAAAGCTAGTGTTCAATTATTAAAATAAACAACATATTCTAATTGCTAATATATAAAAAAAATAAGATAAAACAAAAAACAGTTGTATTAATAGTTTAAAATTATATAGATTTTCTAACAGTAATAAATCAACTTAGAAAGTAAGTTTGAGTTTAATAATCTTTTAAATGAAAAAGTTGAAGCATTTCAAATAGAGACATCAAATCTGTACTCTATTAAAACCAAAAATAATTTTTGAAATAAAAACTTTAATGGTTATCAAGGTTTTTTATTTATACAGATTAAACAAGTAATAACAAAAATATGTCAAATAAATTTCTTTCAAACAAAAACTTTAACCACTATGCTATAAAAACTTTTAGTGTAATGTAAATCGACAAATATAAACTACAAAATTAACCAGATCAAAACAAAGCTATTAACATACTTAAAACATAAAACATTTTATAAATACAGTAGACTTCCTCTTCAATTCGCACTTTGAACAAAATAAAAAAGTTTAAACTCAAAAAATATTATCATTTTTTTACAAAATGATAAATTTGAATATGTTATATGCAATAACGTTATGAATAAACATGAAATCAACTAAAACATAAAACAAACAGTCATAAAAAAAAAGATCTATATAAGCTATTAAATATTGTGTATTTTTTGTTTTATTAATACTTAGTTAGTAATAGACTTTATTTAAGTTAAATTTGAGAAAGTATAAGTTTGCACTTTTTTTGGGTAAAAAGTGCGAACTTAAGAGGAAGTCTACCGTAATTAATATTTATTAGGCATTATGCAAGCCTGTTATAGAATAAATAACTTAAAAGAATTTTTAATATAAAAAGACTACTTAAATACAATACAAACCAGGTTAAACAAAAAGTATTTTAAAAGATCAAATAAATAAAAAAACTTTCTTAAAATAATGTCTGCTACTGAATTCAAATATAATGCGAAGAATGAGGTTCATGAATTCTTGCAAGTTTTTCTAATCTGATTCTAAATCAGTCAAATAAAGCCTCAAGTCACCTCCTTTACAAATATCTAGATTAGATATTTTGCTCAAGATGTTGATAACTAAACTGAAAGCTTTCTCAACAACATAGCAAGAAGAAAAAAACTAAACACAACAATCTAAATTCCTCTCAAATGTTGGGTACTTTAGCCTTAGTTTTTGTTGAGTTCAAAAGCTTTCATTTCGTTTTTTGGAAAAAATTACTTTAAGTTCAAGGTCAGTTTGTAAGTCGGAGAAGGTTTCCTGTGAGTCGTTTACTTCAAAAAGATCTGCCACGAAGGGATCCATATTTTTATCTATATGATAGCTTTTTTGTGTCAAACCGAAATTTTACTACTTAATATGGTGAAATTGTTAAAAATTCCAGATTAAAAAAAAATTTTTGCCTAAATTGTCAAATTCCAGGTTTTTCTAAGTAAATTGGCAACCCTGTATAGTTTTATTTAAGTCTAACTTAATGACTTTTCAAAAAACAATTGGAAATTTCATGAGGTGATAGTTAATATAGAAAACATAGATTTTTACAAACCATTTATGATCCTAAATAACATATATGTAAGGTTAAAAAGTAGTGAAAAGAATTCCGATCGTCTATCATCTATGCAAGTGTTAAATAAGAAAATATATAATTGAAAATATGTAATTAACTTGAAAGTAGGAGTCATAAGTACTTGATTTTTTTCTCTATATTTTACATAAACACAATAAACTTTTTTGTTCAAGTTTTACCACAGGGTCAAATATTTAATAGCAAGCTAAAATTAGTAAAATAGCAAAATAAAAAGTAAAAATTTTATGACAACCCAAAATTTTAAAATCGCCCCCTTTTCGCCCCCTTACTAGTTATCGCCCACCCTTTCGCCCCCTTACTAATTATCGCCCCCCGAAATACTAAAATCGCCCCCAGGGGGGCGATATCGCCCACTTTGGGAAACCCTGCTCTAAAGTATATCAAAAGATACAAAAGTATGTACATATTCTTTGTTATCAAATTACAACAACTTTTTGAGATAGTTAAAAAAATAGACTAAAAAGTAAAAATGAGGTAAAACTGTAAATTTTAAAGAGTGAATTAATAAAAAAAAACTTGAAAGTGTCTCATACTTTGCTGACTCCTGGAGTTAAATTATATAAACAGATAAAATAAAAAACTACAACTTAAGCATTAAATCAGTTTTATAAGAAGAGTTGTTGATAAAAAAAATCTTGATTTTTGAAGTGTAGATTTTGATGTAGGGTTTTATTCAATTGTGTAAAATGAGTTTAGGTCATGTGTTATACTTATCATAGCATTCACGTAAAAATTAACTTTACATGTATTCTTATACATTTGTTCAAAAAACAGTTGGTTATCAGTTTAAGGTTTTTCTTCAAAATCGTGCTATATTCTTAGTTAAAAGAACAAAGGAAGTAAATTTGTTTTAAATTTACAAAAAATAGTTTAAAATATATGTTACATCAATACGTTTACAATATTGTTAAAAGGAGCGAAAACGTTGATCGTTTGTTTACTTTTTCAAATACTAAAGTAAACAATCAAACAATTTTTTGTATGTTCTTCTAACAAACCTAAAAGGTTACAAAGCAATTGCTAAACTTTGTTTTTTATTAAACAAATTATGATTGGTATTTAATGTAATATATATGTTAAAAATAAGGAAAAATAATGACCTACGTTACATAACAACATCGACAGTTTTATAAACTTTTACGATGAAAAACATAATATGTATATTTCTTTAACTGATTTTTAATAAAGTTTATATTCATAAACTACTGCAATAATTTTAGTTATTTGTAAAATCCATGAAAATATATATCGTTTAATTTTTTAAGTAATACTTGTTACAAAATTTTCTATATTTAAAAAAACTATATGTTTAAATTTTTGTTTTTTTAATAATAACTAGGTTAACAACATATAAAAGTATTTATTTAATTTTTCTTGTAGCCTTTTTTTTGAAAAATAACCAAATTATAACAAAAAATGAAATTTTCATCTAGAAATAGAAGACTAGCGTTCATATATCACTAAATCTTAATTTAAAAAACTGTACTCAATTTATTGTGTGAAAACTTATTAAACTTGTTTTAAGTAAACATACTAATTAAGTGTAGCATACCAAGAAAAACTAAATACAAACCAAAATAGCGCCAATCAAACTAGTTGCAAATTGAGTTATAGCCCATTCTAAGCTACTAGGACCCCAAATACCAATCAAGTCACCTTTCTTGAAACCTAACTTCAATAACCCAGCAGCAAAATTTTCAACCTATAAAAATCATTAGTTTTTGAACTAGCTGAAAGTTGCAATAATCGAACATAAAAAACAAAGTTAAGCACACAAGTATGAGCAACTAGAAAAATAGCTTTGTTGACAATTTATTAGATAACTTTCGTTTTAATTTTAGTTTGAATAATTTGCTCTTTATAACCTTTTTTATATTTATTTCATCATAATCAATTGAAAATTTAACAAGTCTCTTCAAAACTATTTTACTACTGACTTTACTTAAGATAAGGATTTCAGTATAATTCGAAAAGCTTTACCTATTTACAGGGTTGCAAGAAATGTTTGAAAACTTTTTATAGGTTTTCAAAATTTCTTTCAGATTTTTGAATGTACAAGTTTTTTTGTCCATATTTAGTTTAAGGTAAAAAAAAAACTTTCTTAAAAATTACTGTAATGCTACTATAAATGTGTTTTATAAAAAAAAAGTTTTATTTTATAGAAAAAAAGAAATTTTATATGATAGATTTAAAATAACTTATCAAAATTTATCATTTTACAAGTAAAAATTGTTTAAAATTTTAGGTTTTTTAGTGGTTTCTGTTAAAATTTTTAGGTTTTTTAGCAACCCTGTAGTAACTAAATTTACTAAAATGAAAAACTTGGTGATTTTAAGTCGCAAATGGTTTTGAAAGCATTATAATCAATTACAAAAAAAGATTAAAGTATATATTTAAAACCAACTTGAACATTTTAGATCTCTTTGTTATTTATTATTAGTTAAATCGTAAACACTTAGTAGTAAAAATACAGTTAGTGTTACCTTAGCTAAATTTATACTAAATAAAGTACTTCGATTTTAATTTATTAACAATTATCTTTTAAGTTTTTCTATAAATTAAATTAAATATATTCTATAACTGTTTAGTTATTACATATTAATTATTAAAAAAAAAGCTTTTTATAAAATTTTTTAGATTTTATTTTTGTATTAGGTAAAAAAAAATTTTAAATATTAAGGCAGTTTTGATGTTACCTCAGTCCAAAATTGAGAAAATGTTTTTCTGGTATCAGTTTCACAAAATACAACAGCTTCTTTATCAGGATATTTCTCTACTGTTTTAAGAAAACTGGACCCAATTGTTTCATGAATAAGAGGTGTGTTTGATGTACCATGACAATAACTGGTAGTTAGAGGAAATCTAAAATGCAAATAAATAGTATTAACTGTTTTGTAATTTTTCCTTTATATATTAATTCGAAAAAAAAAAAACTAAATTTTAAATAGCCGTTTTTTTTTTTTTTTTCATTTTATTTCAATAAAAATCTTTATATATAGTTTATAATCAAGTTAGTTTATACGTCAATGTTGACAACTATTAATGAAGTTTTCTGAGAAAGATATGAACAAAACAAGTTTGTTGCAATATAAAACTACTAATTTTGACAGTACTTAATCTGCATATTTTATTTCAAGTTGTAAAATGAACAATAAGCTAACTAATATAGACATAAGGAGATAAACTATTGATATACTATTAATTGATTCTACATGTAAAATAATGTTTAGCCCTGTAGGACTCTTCAGTTATAATATAAATTTAAACTTAAACTGTTTTCTCTCATTAAGTTAACTATTTTATCTTATGTTTTACTATATTTTATTATTGCAAGTTTATTGTCAATACGATGGAACTAGACATCAAAACCTAGGCCACTTAAACTCGAAGACATATAACAAAAAGATGAAAAGTAAAACCAACATAAAAAGTTCATATTGTTTAAAAAAAAACATAATTTAATCTTAATTTGGTTTTATTTATATTATCTTCACTTATTTGATAAACTTTAACTTTTAGATTTAAATTATAACTAAAGAGCCCTACATGGCTAATTATTTTTTTTGACAATTTGTAAATAAATTCTCAATGAATAATTAACTTAATAAAACTAAACAGTTCGCGGAGTATTAAAAATAATATATAATCTAAGGAGTAGAAAATGTATCAAGGAATGTATTACAGTTATGTGCTTAATAATTATATATACATTGAAAAAAAGCAACATATAAACCAGTATTTACATTATACAGTAAGCTGTCAGCTAGGTACGCACTTTGAACTTAGCACAAAAGTGCGCACCCAACCAGCAGTGCGTACCTTGGAAATTTTGGTTTTTAATTACCTAGTCATTAAGCCTAATAAAAACAATTTTAAATCCACTTAAGCTTACAAATTACTATTAACGCAAAATTCTCAAAAACAAAAACTTTCATCATAAAAATAAAACATATTTGTTTATTTTAAAAGTCTTGAGTATTTATTCAATAATACATGTTTATATGTAGGTATTTATTTTTGTAAGTGTATTTATGTTTTTATTCAACCCACAAAGTTTTTTTACATATCTTGTATTTCCTTGTACCTTAAAAATTTACATAGCACATATAATTAAATACTAATATTAAATAAATAAACATTTATAAAAACATTGATTGTGCTTCTACTAAGTTTGGTTTATTTAAAATAGCTTGTTTAGTATTATTAAGTTTTACTCCTGCTTACTTATTGTTTAGCACTTTTTTTAATTTTAATTGTTATTTCGGTAGAAAACACAACAGTAAAGGATAAAGTGGTGTGTTGCTCTTAGGAGGAAATAGTTTGGTGCTCAAAGTACACTGTGGTTTCACTAACCAATATTTGCAGTATGTCCATGCCATTGATCTTGATTGATGGTAGAATATTGCTCCTTGGCTTAAAAATTTAGTTTTTAAAGCAATGGTAATGCCAAAATCTGGGCATACTGACAAAACCTGAGTCAGTAGTGTCTGAAGATATGAAGTAGTGTGTATCATCAGCAAATAGAACATTTTATACTTAGAAATTTGTCATCTTTTGCTTTTCTGTCAGACATACAATGTTGAAAAGGCAACCAATCAGTTTTTATATGGAGCTTACTCCTGCAGCTGATAATCCGAAAGCACGGTTTAACAGTATTGAAAACAAAAATCCAAAAAGAGTTAGAGCAAGTATGCAACCGCGCTTTAGCCCATTTAGATTTTAAATGGATCAGAAATACTACCATAATACTGGATGGTTGTCCTTGTGTTTGTTTGAAAATACTAAAACATCAAATCTTCAAAACATTGCAATCAGTCCTTTCTTACTTACTAAATCAAAAGCTTAGGTTAAATCAATTAAAGCAAAACAAAAAAGTAAAATTTGTTTGTTGCATTTCTCTTGCAGCTGTTTAACAGAGAAAATTATATCACTGGTTAAACATTTATAATTATAGTGGGCAACATACAACCCACAAGCAAAACCCTACCTTTGTATTAAAAGTGACCTGTTCCCAATTTTTTACAAAACTTAAGTGAAATTTAGCATGCAAAAGGTAAAACTACAGCCAAGCAAGCATGTACATCTTGCCTGCTAAACTAAAATTTGAAACTTAGACTATACATTCTGGGACTTAAAGTTAAAAGCGTAAACGAGGTTTTAGGAACATTATACAGAAGACTTAAACTTGACGGTCAACAACAGGTCAACATAGAATAAGTATTCAGTCAAATTGAATCAGATAATTCGGTAATTTCCATGAATTAAATGAAATTGAATTGCTCCAGTCAGCAATAGGCAAAAATTTCAACATCTGGCCCACAGACTAAAAAGGTTGCCAACCACTAAATTAGAATTAAGTCCACTCAGAATGCACTCTTTCAGCCAGTTTTTTTAGTCAAAGAAGAATTAGAAGAGCTAATTGTGCAAAAGTTTTACTAGCAGTTTTAAGAAGAGATAATACACTTTTAATGTTGTATATATACTACATAAAACAATACTGACACTTATAATAAAATTTATGATAGAAAATATTTAAAACTTTGACTTATTCAAGTATACTTGTTTTCTTTCATTCAAGTTTAGTTGTACGTTTGTACATTATAACATCGAGTAATTTTTAGTTGTAAATCTTAACCAAATAACTTAATAAACCTAAATTATATTTCCTCAGAAAATAAAAAGTAGTAAAAGTAATTTTGTTAGCTTGTTTAATATTTTATTTTATTTGAAAGCTTTATAAAATCACATTTGATGTTTTTAAATCAAACCACTTACCTTTGTAAAGCAATAAAATAAAAAGGTGTAAAAAAAATTGAAGAGTATAAAAAACTGTTTCATTAAAAAAGTTTATAGTTAAGGTAATCATTATTATAAATAAAATACCAAACAAATCTAAGCAAAACTTGACCTAATGACGTAAAATTTTAAGATGGTCAACTAAAAAACTAACTAATTCATAACAACACTTAATTGTCATACTTTAAATCATAAGTTTGCAAAATACTTACTAGATGATAACTGTGATATAGTTTTAAACTTATTAAAGTATAATATATATATTTAGAAAGGATTTTAAATACAAAACATTTGTTTTTAAAATGCAATGTAATATGTTTGAAAGTTTCTCAAGAAATAATGTAACACTTAAAAATTTTTGAAACTAGTTTAAGAGATACTCCAAAAAATGTAGACTTTAAGTATAATAGTTTAAGTAATTAATGCTAAAGTTATTTATTATTGGAACATTTAAAACGTGCTAACAGTTTTTTTTTGTGAAAATGAAGAAACTAATTAAAAACTCACTGGTTGTTAGTACTATACTTTTTTTGACCAAAGCATGCAGTTGTAGGAGTTGTAATTTTAAACAAAGTGTTGATAGTAGAAGTTTTACTTATAAAACTTTTACTAAGCATGTTTACAAACTTAATGTATTAAATCTGCTGGAATATTTTTTTAGTTTTCTGTTAATTTATTTTTTACTTATAAATAGTTTTAATGTTAAATTATACTGTTTATATTTACTTCTATAGCGATTGTGCTTTAAAAATAAAGCAGAGCAAGATGTAATAAAAATAGACTTTATTTTAAACATGATTCAAGTTTAACGATCAAAGTAAATTCAGAAACAATGATAAATTAATGCAAGTAAGGACTTTTATTAAAGAATAATATTGAAAGCTAAGTTTTTAATTATGTTTGAAATAGTCCAGATTATATTGTTATTTTAAAGCCATGTTAATCAAATAACTTAATAAAGTTATTTTTGTATTTTTGGAAATTTTTCGAGATTTAATTTTTGAAATTCAAGCTACCAACCCTTAGGCTGTCATCTCTATATATTCCCAATTTTTTATTTTGAAAGAAATTATTTTTACTTTTTTAATAAATACAAGCATATCAAGCTGCCGATTTATTTTTAGAAGTAAAAAAACTATTGGGAACAAAAGAAATTATTTTAAGCAATTTTTTCATTTTTTTAAATAAACAATAAGGGCATAGAAAGGAAAATCACTTCCCTTTAATTCAATCCCATCCCACAAAGCTTCAACCAAGCTACAAGCTGCCTTTTATAGACTTCATCAAACATTCAAATCAGTCTCTGAAAATTTAAAGCAAATAAATTTAAACAGTAATTAAAAATAGAAAGAATTATCAACCTTTTTAAGGAATTAGTTCCTTATAAAAAGTTGATATATCTGAAATAATCTTAGTTTCAACTCAATTGAACTTGGCAATTTTTGCAGCAATAATAATGCTGCATGCTGCTGTGTAGTTAAGTTTAAGCACTCAAAAAAAATTAATTCCCCAACTTACAACTAAGCTTTTTAAAAGGAAAAGTATACTTAAAGTTAGTCTGATTTACATATTTACTGAGTCAGTAAAGTTTTTAAAAGGTTCTTTTTTTAATATAACCTTATCACTGACCCATCTTAACTAAACATGTTAAAAATTAATCAAAAAAAAAGTTTTAACAATAAAATTAAAAATTACGTGAAAAAAAGTTTTTTTGCCGACTCAGCAAATATGCAAATTTGGACTGACCTTTAAGTGAACTAGCTGGGACGATTGCATTGCAGTCATAAGTTTTTAGAATTCTTTTTCATTCATAATATTATGCAAATAAGGTAAAGTGACAGTATAGGAGTTTTATTAAGAAAATCTATCAATACCTTTATTCCTAACATAACTCACCCAAAATTTATAATCTATACCCATATTCCTTTCCCACTTTACAAAAATATGCTAAAAAAAACTTATCACTTAAAAATAGAAATAAATAAACTATTATCCAATCATAAACGCCTTAGATTTGTAGCCGACACTTTCAAAAGTCTATATAAAAGTATTTGTAGAACAAGAATATATTTCTTTTATTCATACTGTGCCAAAGGCATGCATTATTCTATAGTTTTAAGAAATAAATTATTTTAGAACTAAACACAGCTGCAAAAATAAATATTATCTAAGCTTTCTCAAAACAATTTTCCTAATTTCCAAAACAACAATGTTTATTCGAAGGAGTTAATTCCTCTCCAATGAGTACGTATCGGTGTTTATTTTTCAAATACGTGTTAGTTACATTTCGTTCTGCTGTGTTTCGCGTTTACGATCATTATATGACGTTTAACGTCAAAAGCTAACTATATTAATAACAATCAAATCAAGAATATCGAGCATTTATTATCAAGCATCTAGTTTCGAGCATTTAGAATCAATCATCAAGAATATCAAAAAGCGAGCGTTAATTCGTTTTAACAGTTAGTATTTTTCTAGAACTTTACGATTGTTAATACTTTTTACAGATTTTACTTGTGTAGTGATTTAATACAGTTTCTTTCTTGAGATTTAGTAATTATAGTTTAATTATGAAATACTTCAAACTAATTCTAAGTGTTTTTCATTTATTTATACATTTATTTCATCTTAAGAATATAACTTAGGAATAAGTTACTTTTTGTAAGATCAATATTTGTAACTTTAGCATTGTAAATTTCTAGTAAGTAAGACACGTAGTTTAAATTAAGTGCTTGGAGACCACGCATTTAACAACTTAGTACTACTTGATCCCGTAAACATTAATAGTATTATAATAATACATTCTGGTGGTTATAATACAAAATAATGTTTTTTTTTTTATTACGTTCTTTTCATGTGATAAATCGACTTTTTCAAAATAAATATAAAAGTAAATATCGTTAGAACAATTGCACTTTTTCATGCATGTAATTGTATTAATGTATAAAAAAACTAAAAAAAATGTTAGAGAACGTCAGTTTATCTACTGAAACGAGGTAATAAAACAAAACCGTGAAAAACTAATATTTTGTGAAAGTTATAACACCTCTTTATAATCAGTAAGTTAAGCAATACTTTTGCTGTTATTTCAAACAAATTTATTAATTCAATTCAGACTATTAGCTTATTTTAAAGCTTCAGTAATCTTTCAATGTGTTTGCATGCATCTCTTTATTAAGCACTTTTTAACCGAAAACTGTTGTTTTCAAAATGTTTTTTTACTTTAGTCTTAAAATAATTCAATTCTTGTGTAAAAAAGGAACTTTTTTTATAAGTCTTATCATACTTAATGGAAATAAATGGAAATCAACATTAATAAGTATAAAAGTAGTAATCATCACAAGTACACACTAAAGCTGTTTAAAGAAAATAACTAACAGAGAAATAGACATTTATTTAAAATGAAATAGATGCTGTTAAAAGCATATTTGTTATATACAGTAGTCTGTTGTTTTGGTATAACAAAAACTTTTTTTTGTTGACAATTTTTTCAAGTATTTTATAAGTTCTTAAAAGCAGGTTGTAGCTTTTCATACTTATAACTGATAAAAGCTAAGATTTTTGCTCAGCTCTAGCTAGAAAACTTTTGAAGCAGAGTGACATGTTTATGATAGTTAATTTCTTTAAGGAATTTTTTTTTAAATCCTCTGCAAACATCTCTAAACATAATTAGCTTGTAAAAGTAAGTTAAATAAACAAAAACGAAAGACGAACATGCTCAAAAATTTTCGCCTAAGGATCAAGGTGTACGTAGGCAAGGTGTAACTAGTCATATGCTATTGGCTAATATATTTCTTGCATGCCCCTTTAAGAATATTCAAAACACGCGTGTGTTTAGGCTTAAACCGCGCACCATGACATATATTTATTTAAATTTATCTAAATGGAAGGAAGTATTAGAATAAAACACTAATTGACAAAGCGCTTTTAATAGTAGCAGGCATATTTAGGAAGGTTGAAGGTTGTATTACGAAGAATTTTTGTTAGCGTTCTCTAGACATGATGGTACATTGCAGTGTTCTTATGGGATGGAGTTAAAGTTTGTTTTTAAAGTTTGTTTTGTAAAGTTTAGAAGTACAGAGATAGTGACCATTATTTTACAATATCGTGTTCATAACAGTTACATTAGATGCACAAGAACTTACGTCACTTCATAATCTTGTTCTACATTGTTTATTGAACGACAAAAAAAAGCGCTAAAAATTTTGTCCAAAAACCTGATGTACACAGGGAACCTTTCGGTTTTCGAGTTTTACACCATTTGGATACAGTTTAACGTCATTGTCCAGGACTTGCACATTTTTAGTCGTGCTGGGTGAAGTAAAATATCTTAAATCCATTCGGGGAAAGTGTCAAAGCTGTAATTGTAATCAATTTTCACAACCGTCATTGCAACAAAAAGAATGTAAGCCTCCCAAAAACGCCTTTTTCCAGTTTGCCAATATTTATTTTCGGTGATGTGCATTACACAATATCAGCTGATTGAAAATTATCAAACCCCAGCAGAAGCTCTTAATGATACTTGGCTTAGGTTTATTAAGTCATTTCAAAATTTGTTCTTAAAGTTTGAGTACTTAAAAAAATGTCTAGTGATTGCAGAACAGAGCTCCATTTTGTGCAAAATCTGGTTTTTTAGAGGTTTTGGATACCAAAAATATATTTTATTCCTCTTACTACTCAAAGTCTACTAATCAAGTAAAGAACATAAATTAAAATAAAAGAAGCAAAATGATTGACGAGGTTCAAAGTTGATGCAATAAGAAAGTTTTTGCATTTTAAAGCATTGATAACGAAAATTAAGAATAAGTATTTTAGTAGTTATTTAGACTTATAAGAAAGTTTATCTAAGTTTATTAAACATTAGGGGTGTGCTTTGACTGTTTTCTTGTTTCCTGCGCCATCCCTGAAAAAAAAACTAGAATAAACGTAATAAAAAAGCGATTAAATATAATTTTTATTTTTAATAGTTTACTAGAGATTCATATCTGTCTGTTAATTTTTCGCTATTAAGTCGTTTTGACAATACAAAGTTAAAAAGTAAAGTTCAGTTTCTTTTTTTGCAATAACGACGTAGTTCTACGAGCTTTTTTGTAGAAAACAAGTATGACTAATATAAAAATTGTTAATTGTGTAAGGAGCACATTAAAAAAATCTAAATTTTCGATTTAAAATTAGCCAATCAAAAGTGTTAAAAAAATATTTTAAGATGATGAAGGCCTACAATGGTTTCGTTAGGAAACTATTCACTAATTCGCATACAATTTTTAATTATTTAATATTATATGAACTGTAGTTTTACAATTTACTAATTTATCAAGTTCTAAAATTAGTTTTCATGTCTGCTAAAAGCTTGTTTTTTAAAATAGTAAATTTTTAGTTTAATATTTAGTTTGTAGCTAAAAGATTTAAGAAAAACTATTTGAATAAGTAACATATCATTGAATATGTTTTCTATTATTTAGACAAGTTCGTTATTAATTTTGGTTAGTACTTTGTACCAAGGGCGTGTTTTGACTTGTTTTCTGTTTCTTTTGCACTCCCTGCAAAAAAAGAAGTCTAAGAAAAAAAATGCTTATATTCAATAAAAACATTATCTAATCGGAGAGTTGACATATTTAAATAAATTTAGCTGTGTTTTTTTTAAACTTTTAAACAATGTTGAATAAATATGACGTAGTTTTGTAAGTTTTTACACTGAAAAAAAGTAAAAAGTGTATAAAAATTTTATAATTGCAAAAGTTGCACATATGAAAAATGAAATTTTTGATACAAAGTAAATCAATCAAAATTCTTTAGAAAAAACTCTTTGAATATTTTTTCAACTCAAAAAGTTTCATTAATTTTAGAAACTTACACTTTTGCTTATATTTCGTTTTCAAAAACATAGTTGATTTTTGATCACAATTTAATGTTTAGCTAAATTATATTAGCTGGAATTGTTTGATTTATCAATTTGTTTACATATCATTTAATATGTTTTACTAATATTAAAACAAGTTAGTCACTAGTTTTGATTAGTCCTCGTGTTCAGTTTCTTATTTATAAATGTTTTCGTTTTTCATGCTTCACAATGTATGGTAAAATTTTCACATTGTCAATAATGAATGACCTAGGTGTATATTTTAATTGTTTTACTAAAATTTAAAGAACTGTATTACTTATCAACATTTTACATTCTGTTTGATTAGTATTAAAAAAAATATGTTGCTAAGAAAATTTTAAACGGTTATAAAAGAGACATTCATGAAATTCTTTAAAGTGTTTATTCAAAGATACCACAAAAAGTTCTTTGTTTTTGATCAACAAAAAAAAGTGCTACCAACTGGAAAAAGGCTATACAAGCCCCTGTTTTTTACTTAGTTTTTTATGTATACAAGTTTTCGTTATATGTGTTAGTTTCTTAATGTAAAGGAGATTTTTCACATTGCCAATAATGTTAGCAATTAGGTTTCTTTTAACTACTTTACTACAAACTAAAGAGTGGAATGGTGTTAAAACTTTAAATTCTGTAATAGTACTAGTATTTTTAAATTGCTTAAACTTAGAGAATGCTTATGTACTTGAGAAATTTTTAAACAGTTATGTAGTAGACAGCGAACATATTAAAAAGCACTGCTTTATTTACTCGAGCGTGAAATTACTTACTTAAAAAAACCAAAGTTTATACGCTTCATTGCTGAATTACCATAGTAACCTTAGCATTTTAACAAATCTGGTAGACAGTTATGTTACTTCTTAAAGTTTATTATTAAAAGTTGCTGCGAAAAACGATTGTGCTCCCCACTGAAAAAATTCTAAACACATCTTTGTTAAACATACTTATTTAGTGTTTTTCTATTGTGCTTTACTTTTAAAATAACTTTATTTTGTTTATATGTAATTTTTTCGAATATTATAAAATATACTTTTAATATAATTTGAAGTACACGAAATTCTACATTGCATAGTGCAGATGAGCTATCTCTTAAAATTATTTGGGTTTGGCATTTTGAACTAAAACAAACGAGCGTATGTTAAATTTTCGGAAATACTTACATTTTGCCACTCTGCTGCACTGTATGTAAAGTTCGGTAATTTTAATAAATTAAGAAAGGAAGTTATAATTTAGGGGAAGTTTATTACGTTCTTACTCCACCTAACAAATTCAAATAACCTAATCTGAAAAAAGCAGTATACTTATTGTCATTGGCAATAATTGGAGACAATCATACTAGGTTCAGTGCTGTGACTTTTTTTTTAGCTGCACTTTCAAAAATTTGTAAATTTAATATAGGGAGTTTGACTTGCTAGAACAATAAAATAATTGTATATTAAGATAATTTTGCATTAAATTTTGTTTATAGTTTTTTTTATGGTAGAAAAGCATCAGTCTTTGCTCTACAAAGATAAGCAATAAGCATTTTTTTGAAGGTCAAGCAAGCAAGTTGACATCACCTGTAATTCTACCACCCCTTAAAAATTAACATTAAGCTAATCAAAAAAAAAAAAAAACTATCTATATAACTAAAAAATCCTTTGGTGACATGTCATTTGAAAAACACTCGAAAGGTTAAAATATCAACACTGAAAACCTCTTTGAAGTCAGCAGCACCACTCCAAGCAAATATATAAAATTGCATTTGCGAATAAAACTAACTATAGTATACTATGTTAATTGTAATTGTGTCCAAACAATACCTCAGTTTTGAAAAAAAATATAACTACTTCCAGACAATTTTGATTTTAGATAATTCAAATGTTTCTTCCAATTCTGCTTATCATCCAAAACCACACCTAAGTATGTTATACTATCACTCTGATAAATAAGAAAACCATTAACCGTTACACTGAATTCACAATTTTTTGAAGTTTTAATAAATAGCAAATATTTTATTTTGAGTATATAGTAAAAAGTTTAGTTGCACGCACATTATCAACTTTAACTTATTTCTTACTAATAACTTAATTCACATAATCAGAATCACTATGGTGGTAGCTTAGCAGGCTTCATCAGCAAACAATCTTATACTAATACCAGTAGAAGAAAAAGTATCATTGATATTTACAAGAAACAACTAAGGACCTAAACAAGAACCTTGGGGTGTTCAAACATTAACAAACTCTTGCTCAGACACAACATTATTTATAACAGTTTATTGGCTTATATCTTTGAAATGGCTTTATAGTAAGTTTAAGTTTAACCTTTTATATTATAACATTTGAGTTATAAAGATTAATAAGATTAACAGTGTTAATTGCTGTAGCCAAATCCAAAAAAATAGAGCAATATATCAACTTTTTCTCACCAGCCTCAATTAACTCATCAACAAGATTCACAGCTAGTTCAATCGTATTAAATCCCTAAACCAGGGTTTCCCAAACTAGGCCAATTAACCCCCTTAGGGGCCATCAAAGAAATTTAGGGGCAGTAAAGGGGCCAAGAGGTCATAGTTTGAAACTTACACGAGAAATTCTATAGTTGATGACAAAGAGCAAAAAAAAAAACAGAAGTCTTAGACTTTTTTAATTATAGTTTTTTGAGAAATCTTGTTGGAGGAGGCCAGAGCTTTTTAAATTTCTATAGAGGGGGCTGTTTTAAAAAAGTTTGGGAAACCCTGCCTTAAACCTATACTGTTTCTTATGTAGTTTATTTTTTAGTTTTTTCATAGTTAACACAAACTTCCTCAACTCGATTGCTTAAAAAACTTAACTGATAATTCCAAACTATTAATTTTTTCCATCATCTCCTTCACAATAGTCTTCTGACCTTTTTCAAGTTTTTCTAATCTTTTAAAACTAGGTTTTGACATAGACATTTTGTTTTATTAAAATAATACCTGTTTTATTCAAATAGAATTTAAAAATAAGATTTTAAAGTATTTTATAAAATTAACCTTTAAGTTAGTCTTAGGTTTTATCAAAGTAGCTCTACATAATTAAGAACAAAACAGTTATTGGAGCCGTAATTAAATAGAACTAGTAGTTAAATAAGATTTTATGTTTCATGCTTTTTCTGTATAAAAATAGTTGTTTTTTTTACTTGACAAAATTAGAGTGGACAAAATCAAAGTATAAGCTATAACCAAAGGGACTCTAACACAAACAATTTCTAATAAAAACAGTTAAACTTTTGTAGAAATGTTGTTAAATTTACAGTTGAAAACTCTTTTATTTATTATTGTTCAAACTAGTGTATTAAAAAGTTTGTGACTGTCTGAAATTTACCAAGAAAACAACCTATATTTGCCTTTTCAAAGTATAGATAGACCATCACTCAAAGGACTTTAAAACAGAAAAATCTTTAAATAGTTAAAAGTTTGCAAATTGTTGTAAAATGTACAGTTAGGAACCAATATGGTTTTTTTGTTCTTACTAATTTGTTTTAATTTCACAACCATCTGAGCTTTACCTTAAAAAAACACCTTCATTTGTCCAGTCTGGTTTTTTTCAGTGAACAAATTACTACGTATAAAAAGTTGTTTTTCTTAACTAGGTATGAATAAAAACAGTAAGTTTTCTGACTTTCTTGATTGAAAGTAATAAGTTTTTAAAGATTGTATAGTGAATTGTATATTAAATATTTTTTAAACAAAAATTGAAGTTTCTACATCTGTAAACAAAAGTCTGTAATTTGTGACCACAAGCTGTTAACAGGGTTGCCAAAAAACCTGGAATCCTGGAAAAACCAGGACTTTGACAACTTAGTAAGTTAAACCTGGAAAATCAAACCAAAATGAATAAAAAGCCTAGAATTATAAAGAATTTTTACATGTAAAGTAATTAAGTTTTGACCAAGTACAAAAAATCTATCATAAAGAAAGTCAATTTATCATTATATTCTTTTTATTAAAAAACATAGTTTTACAGTATCTTTTCAATGTTTTTATACTATTTAAGACAGATTTTTTACCTTAAATTTTAATTTTTACTAAAAATAAACAAAAAACTTGAGCTTTGTAAAAAAATAATACTATAAGAAAAGAATAGAAGCTAAAATATCTTTTAAATAATTTAAATATATTTTTTACCTTACAGTTTATTTTAAACTAAAAAGAGACAAGAAAAACTTATTTTTATAAAACCTCCAAAAAATCAAAAAACTGAAATTGCTAAAAAAACTAGTGGCCAGTCTTATAATCTCACATAAAATTGTGCTTCTTCAAGAATTGTTTACTGAATCAATTTCCACCCAATCAAATCCCATCTGAATCAATTCCCACCTGAACCAATTCCTACCCAAACCAATTCTAACCCAATCAATTCCCACCCAATCAATTCCTACCCAAATCAATTCCTACCCAAATCAATTCCCATTCAATCAATTCCTACCGATCAATTCCCACCTGGTCAATCCAAGGTTGCCACAAGGTCAGGAAATCAGGAAAAGTTAGGAAAAACTAAACAAGATGACAAAAGTCAGGAAAAGTCAGGAAAAAATTGGGGTTTTGAAAAAAAGTCAGGAAATTTGACAAAATTAGAAAAAAATTAGGCTTTGTCAGTTTGAATTTACAAAACTCCTTATTTTCCAAAGCCTTCAAATGGTAACAAATTAATTAAACATATTTTAAAGTCAGACTAAAACTGCAAAATTTTCATAAAAGTTTACAAATTATTTAATTTCCAATGCCTTCATCTGGTATAAATTAATAAATATTCTTTATAAAACTGCAAAAATTGTCTATTATCATACTGAACAACTACCCTACTTGAACAAGCAGTTTTTTTAAGCCTTTTAGTATTGATGATCTGTAGTAAGGACACTTCCATAGTGAGACTGTGATATATACACAAAAGTTTATCTAACATAATTTAAGAATCAAAGTGTTTTTTGTTCAAGTAAATAATTGAGGCAGCAAAATTGGAGGTAAAAATAAATGAGTGCAAAATGAAAAAAAATGAAGCCCATAAATTGTGGCTAGATTTAGAGAAAAGATTCTCTTCAATAAGGGCAGCAGATGAGAGCAATTTAAATAAAATGAGGCAAATGGTTTTAACTGCTAAGAAAATAAAGCGGGATACAATCCAGATGAAGGAAACTATATCTTCATTAGATGAAGATGTTGAAGTGCTAATAAAGAGACGGATAAAATAAATTTTAGTACATGTAATAAAAAAAGCAATGTTTGATTAAGTTCTTTACTCTTTTAAAGTTTTAATTGTAAAAGTTTGTTATTGTTTTAAAGTTTTAGTTGTGAAAGTTTGTTATTAATTTAAGGTTTTAATTGTAAAAGTTCCTTATATGTCGTTTTGTTTATTTAGACACATTTATGTTAAGAAATGCTAAAAAATTGTGTCTTTTTTCAGACATACTGTATTTATAATACAAGTATTTTTCTAGTAGAGCTGTTTATTGCAAATAAATCAATAAAACACAGATGGTTCAAGTGATGTAATGGAAGTTTGATGATAGAATTCAGCAAAAAACTGTTGTTTTTAACCTGTATAAAAATTAGTTTGAAAGCTTTATATAGTTTTAAGTGTTAAATTATGTAGCTTAGAATAAGTTTAAATTAAAAGTTAGATTTAGAAAAGTCAGGAAAATTTTATTAAAATGTCAGGAAAAGTCAGGAAATTTTTCTCAGCTTGATCTGTGGCAACCCTGTCAATCCTACCCAAATAAATTCTAATCTAAGCTAATTGTCAATTTAGCACTATTTGTCACTATTGCACAGGTAAAATTTTTGCACAGTTTAACTTAGTGAAACTGAAATAAAACTATGTTTGAAAGAATTAACTTTAAATGGAATTTGAATTTTATAACCTTAACCAAATTAAAGTAAATCAAAAACTATATTTTATTTTTATTGTACAAGATTTTTAATTTTCTTTGTACAAAACTATTAAAACTAAGGAAACTTATACTAAAACTAAACTTTAAAAATTATTTATTGCTAATTGAAATTTATTTATGACTAAAATTCAAAAAAAAAGATAAAATAGAAGCTTGGTTCATATTTTAAAAGAATTATAAAATAAATCTATTTAAAGACGACTTTGACTTATTTTAAATACAGAACAAATTACATATGCATTAACGCACAAAACAAGAATCAGGATTTTGTACAATGGTGTTAAATTATATTCTTTAAGTTTGATCAACAAAAAACATCGGCAAAAGTCAGCAGAGCAGAAGCCTGGACTTTTGTTTGCCGTGAGACAAGCTCAAGTTTAACAAAAGGGTTGATCATGCCAATTCCATCATCACACCACAAGTTTTGGTAGACTGAGACCGGTTTTGTCCTTATTAGGACTCATCAGTCAGTCACAACCGAAAAACTTGCAGTCGTCAATTTACAAACGGTTTATCATGCTTTCACATGAAGCAACCATTTGCTGATGTCACTGATCATTGCCAGCAAATGGTTGCTTCATGTGAAAGCATGATAAACCGTTTGTAGATTGACGACTGCAAGTTTTTTGGTTGTGACTGACTGATGAGTCCTAATAAGGACGAAATCGGTCTCAGTCTACCAAAACTTTTGGTCTGATGATCGAATTGACATGATTAACCCTTTTCTTTTAAGTTTGACTGTACAAATTTCAATAGTTTTAAAAACTTTTCTAATAATAATAATAGTTTATTGTGCAATGTAAGACTCAGGCAACAAAATCCAAGCCACTTAAACAGGACACAATAGAAGAAAAGAGAAAAATAAAAATGATATAAGTTCAGAAGCATCCAAAAATGGCAGCAAATGTTTGCTTCATGTGAAAGCATGATAAACGGTTTAAGATTAAAAACTGCAGGTTTTTTGTTTGTGACTGACTGATGAGTCTTAATTAGGACAAAGCCTGTCTCAGTCTACCAAAGGTTTCTGGTCTGATGATTGAATTAGTATGATTAACCCTTTTGTTGAGCTTGTCTCACGGCATACACAAGTCCAGGCTTCTGCTCTGCAGACTTTTGCCAATGTTTTTGTTGATAGTGTGTAATACAAGCGTACCAGATGTCTTGCCTGTAGGACAATGTATTAAAACATTGCATGGCAAAAGACAATGCTGACGTCACTTATCAGCGCCAGCAAATGGTTCTTTCATGTGAAAGCATGATAAACCGTTTGTAGTTTGAGGACTGCAAGTTTTTTGGTTGTGACTAACTGATGACTAAAATGTGTATTTATTGTGTTTAGCTTAATTTTTTAGTTTTGCACAAAATTTATCACCCTCCCACACAGTATCACATCCTGTAGTAATTTGTTCCACATAGTCTGTTTTTCTAAATAAACAACAGTTTGATATTTTCAATTAATTTTAGCTAGTTTAACAGTAGAGAAGTTTTATTACACTTTATTTTTTTAATATTTAATCTATCACTACAATTTAAATTTTTTAAATAAATTTATATGTTAGTGCACTTTTACATTTTTTAGACTTAATTTAAAACTAACAGTACATGGTACGTAAAGGTAAACATTTAGTGAAAAATAATAAAAATAATTTTTGTTTACAACTGTTTGCCCGTATCGTCTGTAAGTGCAGTTTTAAACAACAATTTAAATAGATTACTATTCTGTTACACAATTTCTACAAAGATTTGTGTGTAAATACTGTTATACATTTTTATTATAATAAGTTTATACTTTACAAGGTCAATATGATTGTATAACTAGAAGTTATTTGTTTTAAAATAAATGTACTGATTTGTGTTTTAGTATGCTGTTCAGTTTTTTGTAATATAATTAAGTCAGTATCAACTTTAAAATGATTCATATTTAAAAAATATTAAAAAAAGCATTTAAAAATCATAGGCTAAGATTATTTAATTTAATTTTTATTTGCTTTTTTGAATTGTTGTAACAAGTATAATCTTAAACTAAGTTTGAAATAAAATTAAAATAAAATAACAATAAAAATAAAAGCCAGTTGAAAATTATTTTAAGTAGATTAAAATAAATGTGTACATATTAAAAATTATCACAACAAAAATACAGACATTTCTGGAAACAATTAACTTTATTATTTTATTTTTTTTACTTTGATACTCATTATTTTTCTTCTACCAGGTCCAAGTATCCACACTTAGTTATACACAAAGATTATAGTAAAATATTTTTTAAGAGAGAGTCTGATAACTTTATAACTTTTCAAGACAGTTTAACTGCTGACATCAAAAGTATAACAATTTTATTTTATTTAGAACACAACTTTAAAATTTATACCATACTTTAATCTCAGTGTAAATTTGAATTTTTAACTTCTTTAAGTTTAGTTTTACATTGTTACATAATTCATTTTAAACAGTTAAATTTAATTATGATGCAGTGGTAGTTAAATTATAATTTTTATATAAATGTGTTTAGATATATTTTATCAACTTAGTTTTGTCTTAATTTAAAAAGTTAGTTGTGCAAAATTGTCACTCCTGCAAAAGTGATGCTGTGTAAGAGTGCTGTTGAAAATTGATTAGGTTGGAACTGGTTTGGGTAGGAATTGTGCTTGGTGGGATTTGTGAGTATATCCCTCTTTACGCCACATTGCATATCTGTAATCAAACAAGAGGTAGCAAATATGCTTCTTATATTTTTAGGAAATGTTCCTTTCATTATTAAGAAAATTATTATAAGAAATTAAAAAGTATAACAAAATAAGTACTTTATAACAATTTTTCAAAAAATTTTTTATTTTTTATTTTTATGATTTATAATTTTTCATTTTTGAGTATTCTAAAATGTGAGAGTGTGTAGATTTGCAAGATGTTACTGCATTGACTTTATAAAAGTTTTAGTTTGTTTATGACTCATTATTTTACTATTTTTAAATCCAGTACAACAGATTAGAAAAGTTAAATTTTTGATTTTTGAATCAACAAAAATAAGATTAGACTTTTAAAGCATTCATAAGGCCATGAATCTTGAACCTGTTTTAACGATATATTATAATGCTGCTCCTCCAAAAACTATTTTCTTATCATATTTCTTTTAAAGTTGTTTTTCTTTGGGCAAAAAATTTTTGGTCTTTAGTCTAAAACCCTCATGAGAAGATTGATTTTTAAGAAGGTTTCAGAAGAGTCCATGAAAACTTTTTCTTCATATGTTTTTATTGGAAACTTAAAAAAAATTTAAGGCATCTCAAATATT
The DNA here is from genome assembly GCF_965202585.1 of Thalia democratica. Lineage (NCBI taxonomy): Eukaryota > Metazoa > Chordata > Thaliacea > Salpida > Salpidae > Thalia > Thalia democratica. Next base: position 17,489,860 of record NC_139173.1, on the reverse strand, counting down.
TATTATTTTGTTGAAAAATTAATTTGTAACTTTTGATTTTAGCTTTCAGGTAAGGACCAATGTTAACTTTTATAATTAAAATTTTAAGAATCTTTCTATGGCTTGAGGTGTTATTTACCAGTATTTGTAATTCAAATAAGGTTGAGCTTGCTGAAACTATATAAATTTATACAAAGAAGTTTTCTTTTAAGGTTTCCTTATATCTTAAGAACAAACTTTTATTTAAGTATAAGAAAGTAATAAGTAGCTAAAAGTAATATATTATTTAGAAATCAGATATTTAATACTAGACTGCTTGGCACAACCATCAACAACAGTTTATGAGCGAATATGAAACTTGGTTTTGTACTTAGTAAGACTCATAAGGCAGATATAGTCATGGCGAACTGTATATTGTGTTATGATAACAGCTCATTATGACTATATTTAAGTTTAATTAAATGAATATTTTCATGTCTTTACTATACTTTAAATTATACTTATAAACTCATGCTGACTACAGGCATTTTAATTGACTAACTTTAATCTTACCCAGAAAATATTCACTTGCATATATAAACAATGATATAAATAAACTTATGATAAATACTAACTTCAGATTTAAAACAAAAACAAAAATATTATTTCTAAGATTAGTGGCGAACTAGCCACAAGGCTAAAGAAATTTTAAATCAGCGTTTCAAAATCAATAAAATTAATGATCTTGAACAAATTGAATAATAAAATGACAAAGTATTTAAACTGGATCAACTAAATTTCAATATAGATCTAGAAAAAAATATGCCTTGAGATTTTTAAAAATCTTAAAGCTATCCTGAGATTTTTATAAAAAATCAACACTACTCTGAGTCATCCTGAGTTTAAAAAGAGTCAAAGTATGCTGAGTTATCCTGAACCTCCCTGATATTTTCTAGAATTTCAAAATACCCTGAGTTTCTCTGAGTACCTTAAGTGTGTGGCAATCCTTATAGAATTAACATTTTATATAAATCTTGATTTAAATACTTAGAAGTACACAAATACTTCAAGTTTTGGAGTATCAATAATTTATATGATCTGTAGAATAAACCCACGTTGATATGCTTAACTAGTAGCAACATTTTAACTAACTCCAGTTAAGCTGAGATGTGTTCAACATCATACAATAAACACTAGACTGCAGGGACGTAGCTAGCTCAAGAAAGTTACGAATCTGCAAAAACTAAAACATCTGAAATAACATGTCCTAGCGGGAACACAGCAATTTAAACTACCTTTAATATTATTGAATTTAATCTGAAAATATGCAGTCAGTTATGTTAATACATAAAAAATTGAATGTTGAAGTACGAGTGATAACTGTATACAAGGCAATTTATTTTGCTCCACATCCCATATGACTCTTTATGTCATGCCACTTGTGTAAACCCAGAAAACATTCATTAAAATAAATCACAATTTAACTCAAAAACATTAATATTGTTTTCATTCAAACATTTAAATCATATAAAATCAAACATTTAACGTAGTCAATAGTAACAACAAGTTATGCACATTTTTGTAACATAAAATTGTATGATTTTGATTTTTGAAGCTACAGCTTCCAATAGGTTTAATTTTGCATTGTAGCTTTTTGACAAAACAAAGCTTTAACGCGCTAAATGTTACAATTTGGATGTATTTAATTTGTTCAATTTTTTTACGACACTAAAAATGCTAAAGAGTACATGTATGTCAAAATTATCTCTCAGGAGTGCATAACAAAGCATAAATGAATACTAAAAGCTAAGAAAGCAGAGTCTTTTCAAGCTGAAATAAAAGCAAGTTTTTTCGCACATAAGTATACGTTTCTGTAGATTTGCAGAAACGTACCAAGCCACGTCCCTGCTAGACTGCATTACACAACTATTGACAACAGTTCCGGTGATAATCAAGACCGTTTTCTTGCTATTAAAACTATTTAGGCAGATGTAATTTTTTCAGTGTAGACATACTGTATTCAGTGTTGCTCCACCTTCAACTTTTAAACTGTTTCCAGAAACAGATAATTCAGTGTAGCAGTTAGACTTACTGTTTTTGCAACTATATTTGCCTGAAGAGTTCTAATAATAAAACTGGTTTTGACTATTTCAGAAACTGTTGTCAATAGTCACGTGGTGCAGTCTAGTGCTTATTTGATATACTTATTGATAATAGACTTAGTTTAAGAATTGTTTTTTTTTTCAATTAAAAGTAGTAGTTAGTTTTATGATTACACCTTAAAATCAAATAACTAAAAATAATTAAACAACACCACATGTAATTAAATAAAAATGCTTAATTCAATTTAAAAAAATCAAGTATATTTTATTGATTCCAAACTAAATATTTATGAGGTTTTAAATCTTTAACTAGATGTAGCTATTAGTAACTTTAAAACCTAATTGATTATCAAATCAAATTATTTGTTATCTTTAAAAAATACTTTATAAGAATAGTAAAAAGGATAAACAGTTTAAATTACATATCCTTTATGAAAACTTAAGAAAACCTAATTTAAAGTATCATTATTTCAACCTCCTTCTTGAATAGACTACTCTGTCATTTTTTTTTTAGCTCAATAGTTTAAACCTAAATTTACACAAAAAACAGCAAGATCTAGCTTATTTGCAACTTATTACAACAATAAGTAAAACAAGTTGTTATAACAATGTTTATATAAATTGTAATGATAAAAATAGGTGGTTTAAGGGTTGTCAACATGGTTGCCTCTTTTTAGAGCAAAATTTTGCCTGTGTGACCTAAAAGTAGCATAAGTTACTTCGAAAAAAAGTCATACTGTTTTCTATTATAAGTAGATTAACTAACATGGTTATATTAAATTATCAACCAATTTTTTTCAACTTTTAACGTTGAATCTCTGAAAACAGTAATTCTCATAAGTTAAGTAGGCATCTAATGCAGAAGCATACACATACAACCTTCCTTTTAAATATTATGGATAAAAATGAACATGAGGTATAAGTAGTTTGCACCAGAAGCAATTTTTTTCAATGAAAAAAAACTCAGGGCAGTTTAAGGTCACTCAGTGCAGTTTTTTGACTCAAAGAATGGCAACACTGTTCATTAACTGCTGTATCTGCTAAATATTAAGTTACTATTGATTTTATTTTTTATTTTTACTATTATTTCGAATAAAGCTACTACAATGTTACGGTTTCAATATTAGGTTTTATAAAAATGTTTAAAACTTAACTTTAGGTTTATAAGTACAAAGTTCTAGTGTTTAACACCTTCTTTAAATGGTTTTTAAATTAAAAAGCAAAAACTATTATGGAATCAACTGAAAATATAACATGCCAATTTTTAGAAGGTGGAGAAGTTTTAAACTGTTCTGGAACATTGTATATGAAAGATGAAACAATTAAACCTGACGATCAGTTGTTTTGGATTTATTTAGGAGTTTACAGTGGTTTAGTTTTGATTGCAGGTTTAATGAGTGGTTTGACCATGGGTTTGTTATCTTTAGATGTAATGAGTTTAAATGTACTACAAGTAGGAGGAAAGCCTCATGAAATAAAACATGCTAAGCGTATTTTACCACTTGTTAAGAAGCATCATTTATTGCTTGTAACTTTATTGTTAGCAAACGCTGCTGCTGTAGAGAGTATGCCCCTTTTCCTCGACAGAATATCGAACCCAGTCACAGCTATTGTAATTTCAGTTACAGCTGTGCTTTTGTTCGGTGAAGTTATACCCCAAGCTATTTGCACAAGGTATGGTCTTGCTATTGGATCTTACTTGTCACCTTTTGTCTACTTTCTAGTTGGAATTACTTTTCCAATTTCTTGGCCTATTTCTAAACTCTTGGATTGTTTGCTTGGAACAGAGCATGGAACTTTTTTCAGACGAGCTGAATTAAAAGCACTAGTTGAGTTTCATAAAACGGAGCAAGTTGAAGCAAACGAGGAGCCTCTATCGCCAGACGAAGCAATGATAATACAAGGAGCCTTGTCCATGACAGACAAATTTGTTAAACAAATTTGCACGCCTAAAGAATATATATTCTACATAAATCTTGACTCTACACTTAACAGTGAATTAATGGACAAAATTATCAAAAGGGGACATTCTCGAATTCCAGTACTTGATAAAGAAAACGAAAAATTTGTTGGAATGCTGCTAGTAAAGAATCTAATTAAAATAGATCCAGATAAGAATTTACTGGTCAGAGATGTTTTTAATTCAGGTTATAAGCGAACTATATATGCAGTTACAGGAGAAACAATGCTTTATGATTGTCTTAATTTATTTCAAGCTACAAAAAGCCATCTTTTTATTGTTGTATCACATCAGTTTGGTTTGGCTGACAACCAAGCAAAACCGCTGGATTCAACTTGCGATCTTTTTATTGGTATAGTCACATTAGAAGATGTGATTGAAGAGCTTATTCAAGAAGAAATAATAGATGAAACTGATGTTTATGTTGATATATCAAAAAAAGTAAAAGTGGCAAAGGCTCGTGCAAGAAAACGAACAGCATCAAAAACTTTTGGTCACAGCACTTCATCTCAGTCACAAGCGAACGTTTTTGTTCATGATGAAAATTTGCCTTTACTAAAAGATTAACTATATAAACTTTCAATCAAGTCACCATTAAACCTTCAATCAAGCCACCCTTCATTTTCGTGTTTAAACATGAAATTTTTTCTTTAATCTGTTCTGCAAATATATATTTAAAAACACTTTATTTTTATCAAAAAAGCGTTAAATAGTACAAATAAATACCAATGTATAATAGTTTAAGATTTTTTATTTACTTAAAGTTCAAACTTGATTAGAATATTAAATCTAATTAAAGTATATGTTTTTCCAATATTGTGGTTTGTTTTGTTGTAAATTGCCTTAACATGTAAATATAAAATACTTAAATAAACCAAATTGTTCTAGTTTGTTGATTACTATTACAATTTTTCTTCATTTTTTGAAACGAGTGTTGGTTTAGATTTCTACCTTACGTAAACTAGTTTACTATTTAAACGTTCAAGTATAGTAAATTTCCATAAGTGTACTTGTTTCTATTAATTTTTTAACAAATTTATTTCAGTTTTAAAGTTCTTAAGTTTTCTAGAAAAAATTTCAATATTTCAAAGAGATATAATGTAAAGTTGAATCACAACTAAGTAAATTTTAAATTAATAACTATATGCTTATTATGTTTTTTAGCTGCCGAAATATTTTCTTATGCAGATATTTAATGTAGTATAATAACATTGTTTTTTATGTTGTAATGTTTTTATACATACTGTAAAAATAACATTTAATCAAGTCAACTATGAGACTTAGCTAAAAAATCTAACTAATCAAGAGTTCGAAAGTCTGTTGTTTCAGGCAAATCTTATAACTTGTAATTCTTAGATTTTAAATCCTTTATATTATTTGATATATTGTATGTTAAACAAGTTTATTCAAACAATTATATACATCTACACAGTTTTTTTGTTTACCACTTGTTTTATTTTCAGTTTACACCTTAAATCAAGAAGAGATCTTTTGTAACCAAACATTTTTGTATCATCTTGCCGATATTTTACTACTTTATTTAATATTTTTTTAAATTGATAAAAGTTAAAGTTTTGTAAATACTTAACTTTGTCATTTTATTTTAAATAGATGGAGAATTATTTTGTAAGTTATTGTTTTCGTTTATGCAGTTATGCAGTGAAATACTATTTATATTTGTTGATGTAGTGGTATTTTTCAATGGTAGTCCTTATCTAATAAAATATTTCTTCAATTCAATTGAAGAACAATGAATAAAATTTCAAGGTAATATTAATCGTAGAGTCATATTTTAGAGTGCTTGTGATATGATCTACTTGTAAGTAGTCTATTTTGGTTTTTAAACTGTTCTTTTTATATTGTTTGACTAACAGTACCATAAACTTTTGTTTTTACAAACAAAATTAATGATGCTCTTAACTATTTGTAGATCATTTATACAATATATTTAATTAGTATTTATATACTTTTATCATCATTAGAGTAAGTGCTATAGACTTTATAGATTGAGTATTAATATAGATCGATCGGGTCTACAAACTAGAGTCGGCTATTTTTTAATTAATCAGGCCAGATTCTGATAATAACACTTTTTCAAAACTTTTATATTAATTTATGCTTTTATCTAAAAACTTAATAATTATATATTGTCTATGTCTTAGCTTATAACTAAATGAGTTTAATCAAACAGTTTATGGTTTAATCATTTTCAATTTGTTTTACAGCATAGGACTCAATTACGGTCTGCTAAGCAGAAACATCTGTCACAACGTGTTTTTTCGCTAGAAATATTTTGATTGCTAACCAGTTTAAATTTACTTGTTGCACAGTGTTAAACCAAATTTAAGTAAACTAATATAAGCCAGTTAAACTTTTGTTCTTTTTAAAATGCCTAAATTAAAAAAACCATTACGCAGTACGATTGTGTGCTGGTAATTTTCAATTTCCGTTAATGCTTCGTAGAATTTTTAATCTAGTATAAATACTTTATTAATGTGTGTTTTACATGTTAACTTATCACAATTTAATGGCCCTAAAAGTGTTTTCTAAGCAGAGCCCTAATAAAAATAAAGCGTTCTTAAATTTAGCTGATCTGAAACTTAAATATTTTTGCACTTAGCTTGTTAAGACTAGTCGTAAGAGAACATTACATTTACAATTGCTATGTGAAAAAAAAACTCAAGTTATGGAGTTTAGTAAACACTTTTGTGGAATTTAGATGGCAAAACTATATTTTTATAATATCAGCTACTTATAGTTTTCATTTTTATAAACAATTTATTGTTTTAATTTTTATAGTATAAAAAGTAACAAAGTTTAATAAGGTTTAGTTGTACAGAAATTATTTGTTATATTTTTAACTATTAGTCGGAGATTAGTTTTACATATTTTTTCTTAAAACTTCTATTTAACAAATTTTTTCATCAAATATAGCAATAAGAACAATTTGCATAGTGCTTTTCTTAATCAACTGACGCATGTCTCTCTTTGTTAATCAGTAAACACAGTTCTACGGAGCTCTGTAAAGAATAAGCAGTGCAAAAACAAATAGAAGATGAATATGTGTATTTAATAAAATAAGCCATAGTTATTATAGATTAATAGCTAATAGTAGACAGTGGCATAGCCTGGTCTTATTGTAGAATGAAGATTGACACTGTCAAGTTATAAATTAACCTAATTTGAAACATTTAGATAAAAATCATAAAGGTAATGAAAAGAATTAGGTAAACTTTTAAGCTGAAAAAAGCTTTAACGTATTAGTTGAAATACATCTTAAATCGAACATAAAAAAATATCTATTACCTTTATATATCATTAGCCTCTTTTAAGAATTTTAACTACTTTATTTTCAATTTAGAATCCATGTAAGTTACTTTATTTGCACAATTATAATCTAAGTAACTTAACCTATTAGTAATTAACAAAAATATGTAATTATAATAAAGATGTTATTGGAATTTAATAAAAACACTTTTCTAAAACAACTATTTTTTATAAATAAGTAACAGAATAAAAAGTAAAGTTTATCCTTAAGAATAAAAGTTGTAATAGAACATACGGGTACTAATATAACAATAAAACACATTTACTTACAAAATATAAAGTTTGTATAAAACAATGATTGTTTTAATAAAAAACAAAGCAAAGTTTGGTTAAACTTAGCTTTCAATCTACAGAAATAACAAATAAAGCAAAAGTTTTATTGTTTGCACACTAATAAAACTAAAATTTCCTAAAATGTAAATAATTTTTCTGAAACATCTATTTTTTTAACATAAAAGCACAGTTTAGTCAGAATTAATTGTAAATACAACAAACAAAGGAAAAAAAGTATATATATCACTATTTGTAAACTAACAAAACTAAAAGTTGTAAAATGACTTGTAAACATTAATGTCTAATACCAATAAATATTTATCTAAAACAGGGGTCGGCAAACTGCGGCCCGCAGGCCAATTGCGGCCCTCGAAGGGTAAATCTGCGGCCCGCGAGCACGTTATTTTTTTGAATGGAATGCGGCCCGCGAAAGAAATTTTTGTGGCCCGCGAGCATGTTAATGTGGCCCGCTGAACAACAATATGTTTTAAATTATATTTTTTTGGTAATTTAGTTTTATTTGATTTAGTTTTAAGTTGATGCATAACATTTTTAAATAATATAGATACTTTACTGTATTAGCTTAAAAATGTGAAAAAGAAAGATTAGCTTTCTAACAGGGTTTTTTCTCATTTTCATAATAACTTTCTTTTTACCACATCATTTAATTATTTATAAAAAGAGTGTAAAGAGTGCTTAGATTTAGTAAGTAAGTTATATCTTACCGACTTAGTAAATAACCAAATGCAAATGTTTTTCATTTTGTACAAAAGTAATGTACAGTAATTAACTAAAATAGTATTTCTTACAGTTTAGGTATTCTTTTCAAATGTATTTTATACCTAAGTTTCTTTTGTAGATGTATTATGACTGAATATTATATTTGAGTGTACACAAATACATTTAATTCAAAATAATAATAATAAATAAGGTTTATTTGATTTTGGTTTAACATGTTTCGATTTTTAAGTAGTTTTTTGCATTTAAAATTAAATCCAATGCACACAAGTGTACAAAGATGCTTATATTTTAAAACACTTTTTATTTACTGCTTAAGTTAGATAAAGTTTAATTTATGCATAACTTTCTAACATTATTGTATCTATATGTAATTTCTAAGTGTGTTCAGAAAAATTTAAAACAATATAAATGTAACAAATTAAAATAATTTTTGTTATGTACACATTTTTATTTTTGAAACAATGTTTTTTAGTAAATTAAGTTAGTTTAAATGCGTTGCATACTAATACAAACAATTGCTGCTTTTCGAAACTACCAATTTAAAACAAACTAGATTTAAGGATGGTAAATTTATTAAGTTTGTACATTTTGAATCAGATTAGTTCAAGTTCAATTAAATAAATAACTAAACATTGCTACAAACTCAGACTATGACCATTTGAAAACTTTAAATCTCAGGCCAATTTAGTATTTTTGTCAGTTATTGAGTTAGACTAATTTTTGTATACGAAAATATCAGGCTAGTTTTTTGTCATTAAGGCTGACTTTTTTTCTTTGAAGAGTGGCAAAATAAATTTATATTGTATGTTTTGAATAATACTCAGTGTTGGTTGAATTATATTATATGTTAAATTTTAAATCTTGCAGCTGATATTATTTGAAATACTATTTATACTACTGTAATTAAGTATAAATAATCAGTGCCAAAGAACTTGAGTCCTGGATATCTTGGAATCTGACAATTTATAGTGAACTAATCTAGAAAAAGTTTGAATTTGAGAATTTTTGAAAAAACCTGAAATTTCAAACAATTTTTAGATGTAAAGTAATGAAATTTTGATTTGAAACAAAAAATTTACCATATAAATATTTTTATTGAAAAACACATTCAAAGTAGCTTAAGAGCATATTTGTAAAATTGATATTATGTTTAAAAATGTTTTTTTACCTTTAGTCTAAATTTGTACTGAAAATAGAAGAAATAATTTGTACTTTCACAAACTTTTTATTGGTGCATTGAGCCTTTGCTTTTAATATCTATTTACCTATTTCTGTGCTTTGCATAGGAACTAAACCTAGAAATTCTTCTAAAATGTCAAAATTATTAAAAACACCTCAAACAAAAATACTCAGATAACAGTATTTGTTGTATCAGTGCTCTCATCTTAACAGATTGATTAAAGTCCTAATTTGATTTATGCGGCTTTATAATCTTTAAGTATTTCTTAAACACGACTTTTTGTTGTCAGTAAAGAAATAAACAAAAATCTTATACTACCGCCAACATGAATTCTTTAAAAAAATAAAAGTTCTAAATGGTATCTTCTTTTTAGTAAATAATTTTGCTACTTTATAACTTGTCTTAACTTTTTCATCGATCAGTCTGTAGTTACTGAAGATAATCATGTGCTTTGTTTGAACTGACTTAAGCGATTTGATTTTTTTTTGTTTCTTGCCGAATTCTAAATAACGTTTTTCAATGATTATAGCTCGTCATATATTTCACAACTCTTTTCAAATGCAAGCGTTTATTGCAGATAATGATAGAATATAGCAAGAATAGCTATAATGCTTAATAAAAAAATAGCTTTTCTTCTTCATTAAAGGTATAATAAGCTTTTATACTTCTGTTAAAAATGTCCAATAAGCCATTATTGTTCATTGAAACTGACTTATAATGCTTTTTTTGCTATATATTTAATTCACCTTTAAAAAACTTCGTTATTTCTATATTTTGTGAACTTTCTATTAAACAGCGTTGCTAAACAAATAGCCTAATTTAAAAGTTAAAAAAATCCAGACTAGGTTAAACCTGTTTAAGACATTTTTTTAAGAATCAGGTGTGTATGAAACTTTTGATTTAAATACTTTGATTAAATCTTCGAATTCTCAAAATAGTTTTTACACTGTAATGTAGTAAATTTTTCTTTCTTGTTTTCTTACAAATTGTGTACTTTTTTATAAAGATGATATTTTAATTAGGTATTTAAGCTTGATTAACACTACGTTTTATTCTAATAAGTATATATGACTTAAATAGACATTCTATGTATATCTAAAAGTAACTTTAAACATCAAAGTGAATGAAAGTAAAACTTTCTATAAAAAAACTATAACCAAAATATTACTCAAATGTCACTAAAACTAAAACTGCGGCCCGCGAAGACTTTGGAAACTTCAAATTTGGCCCGCGAGCACCAACTGCCTGCCGACCCCTGATCTAAAACATCTCACTTTGAAAATGTGACTTCAAAAACGTTGTTTTATCTATTTGTATAAGAAACCTTTTGTATTTTAAAAAACTATTTTAACTTGTTTTTCACTAAACAAAAGTTTATAGCTCACTTGGGATTATAAACAAAGTCTAATGTTAAGACCATAGGAAGGGGGTAAGGCATTGTTTTTTTATCTTGATATAATTTTATAGAATTTTAACAAGGCAACAAGTTGCCCTTAACAATTAAAAGTTAATTAAAATTTTAAGCTGTGGCTGTTCAAAGTTGAAGAGTACAAAAGTGTTCTTTATAGAAGGTGTTGGACATCAAAAAAAAAACTATTTCACTAAAGTCCTATCTTTTCCTTCATTTTTAAATAATAAACAATTAACTTCACCGCACGATCAACAACAACAGCATCCGAGTTTTTGTTGTTGATCGTGTGGTAAAGTTCATTGTTTATTATTGATGGCATAAAACTATGTTGATGATGTTCATTTTTAAACAAATGTTTACAAAGGTTTTTAGCAAAATGTAAAAAACATAAAGATATTGTAGTAAAATATTTTTTAATTTAGAGTATTTTATTTTTAGTTTAAAAACAAAAAAAAACTTTTTTAAGGACTTTTACCATAACTTTCTTTCTTAATACTTTCAAAATTTGCCAAGAAAAATCATTTTAAATTTTGCTAAGAACGCCTCCTAAAATTTTTAGATTACTAGATTGAATAATAAAAGAAGAGACGGGTTTTAGTCATTTAAATTTTTTTAATTGTTTTGTTTCCCCCTCCAATAAAAGCCTATGATGGTCTTACTTTGACTAGCCTTATCTTATTTTTAACATCAGTAAAATAAGTTTAAAGTTTATATAAAGATTTACAAATTAACTTTAAAAAAATCGTGTAGATAAAATACGTAGTCTTTATTTTGTTTAGTTATTTTAAAAGGTAGCCTGAAATAAAAATATAATGACATGTTAAAAATATGTTTAACTCTTTTTATAAACAATTACTAAAAGAATTGTCAACGAATCACATACAAAAACAAAATGTTTTGTAAATATTAATACTAATGTCATACCGGAACTTTTTATAACTTTTGGCTTTGATAGGTTTATATATATATATATATATATATACTTATACGTTTAACACAGAGAGAAAACTTAACATTTAGTACTTTAAGTTTGTTTACATTTAGCACATTTTTGAATGTATAATGTTTGAAAACTAATTCTATAGTTCACATGGTGCTGAAGTTCAATGCAGCTCCAGAATTTAGCAACTCAACAAATTTTTGTATTAAAAATGCAGCTGACACATTTTAAGCTTGCATCTTCAATTTATCAAATGTTTAAAGACCAAATGTAATATTTAAAAATAAACGAATTTACCAAGTAAATTTAAGGAATAAAACTAATCAAAAGTTTTATTTTTTCTTCTTTTTTGTTGACTAGGCAGAACAACAGGCTCCAGCGTTTAACCCCACGCGACACCCCTGATATTAGATACAATAGAATATAATCAATTACGTTGTCAAATGGAATAGTAAATAACATTATTTAACAAAATTAAATCATAACTAGTACTATTAAAAACTATATGTTGACTATTTAATACAACTTATAAATTTAAATTGTAGTGCTTCTAAAAATTTTAAAAAGTTACAAAAGCATAAATAGAAGTAGTTGGTAAGAAATGTAATTTTTAATAACGTTATAAGTTAATATCTTAATAAGTTATATTATATAGTTATAATTCAATATGATAGTTAAGTTATAATTATATAAGTTAATAAGTTACGTTATAATATTATGCTAAAAAGTCATTTACAATTATGGATAGACGTATATCTTTATATATTTATACGAATTGTTACTAAAAACCAGTTGAAATCTTATAATTAAAAAATATTTTACAACTCATCTGAATGTATAGTGATAGTGTAAAGTTTTACAACTAATTTGAATGCAAGTAACGAGGCAACTATATGTAAATTATAAGTCTGCAGAGTAAATAAAAGCTTATTGCTGATTATATATGCGTAGAAGGTAAAAAAAAGCACGAGTCATCAGTGATTTGGTTACAAGCTTCTAATTATAGTCGAAATTAAATACATGAAGACATAATGTAATAAAATAAGTGACAGACAAACAGATTGGTAAATAAAAGAGTATATATATAAATAGTTATAAAAAGTTATGTATTAACTTAGGATAACTAGATAAAGATAAAAACATAGTTAAAACACATATGTATGTGTACGTTTAGAAATTAAAGTGAAAGGTGAAAAAACGTAAATATATCGTTTGAAGAATTATGAAAATAATCATATAATCAACTGAAACATCTTAAAACTTATTATAGCTGTTATGCTAAATGTAAAATTGTTTTTATTCATAAAAAAATACACTATTAAAAATTAGCTGAGCTTTTAAGTACTAGTTTACAACGCTTGCTATTTTTTCGTGTTAGTTAGTCATGTTTAACAAACAGAGAAAAACTTAAACTAAAGAGATAAATTACTAATATATATTAAAAACTTCTAAATGATTTTTATGTGATAACGACTAGGACATTTAATATCTAATTGAAATTATAATGAAAATAAAAACATTTATGCTTATTAAGATGCACCTGTTGTCCCTCAAAAATTAGAATATTTGAGTATTGCAATGAATTTTTTTTTAGTGTGAAGAATCACATAATAAAACAACACCAGTATTAGCTTCCTAGCTTTTACCACCATAGCGGTTTTTACATTTTTGTGTAAACGACTCCTATCTAAATTGTATGGGACCTTAAAAACTCAACACTCAAGTTTTTGTACATGTAACAATAATCACAAAAACACATTACTTGCGTTATAAAACAATTTGAAGAAAGTTTAATGGAGGCACTTTTTGATTTTCTCAAAAAACTTAAAAATGGTAAAAAAGTACAGAAAACCAAAAATTTCTCCATGAAACTTTCTTCAAATCGTCTTTAAACGTGTAGAATGTGTTTTTTTGATGATTGCTACATGTAAAGAAATGTTTAGCTAAAGGTTGAATTATAAGGTCCCATTCAATTTACATAGGGGTTGTTTTTAGAAAAATGTAAAAGGCGCGACGTTGGTAAAAGCTAGAAAGCTAATACTTTATGTGTTGTTTCTTTATGGGATTCCCCACACTAAAAAAGATATTTGGAAACTCGACGGTCGAAGCAACATATTCACCTCAATGCACATACTATAAATATCTAGGAGCTCGTAATGACATAAAAACAAAATTTTATTTGTTTAACGCTAATTGTTGAACGTTATTTGTTTAACGAAATTAATAATCAGCAGAATTTAATTTGTATACCCTATAGTTAAAAAATGTGAATTAAAGTACTTAAAAAGTTAAAAAAAAATTATATAAACGAAAATAATAAACAGTGAAATTAAAATTAAAGTAAACTGAGATTGTGGTAAGTATGATAAATGAATATATATATAAACAAAATAAGTGAAAAGTAAACTTATAAAATATATAAAATTAACCAGTTTAATGCCAAATTTCTAAGTAATAAATAAGCAGAAGTAAAGTTATAAAAACATAATTTTAGTTTTATGTGTTGTTTGTTTATGGGATTCCCCTCGCAGGAAGCCTGCGGTTGACTGAGGGTAATGTACATGGTGGTAAAACTAGTGCGTCTCAACACTTCCTCGTTGATGATCTTTTGTTGCCATGCAATTCTAAGGATGCGACGAAGGTATCGTAGGTAAAAGGTATTAATTTTATTCTCCTGCACGCTAGACAACGTCTATGTTTCACTACCGTATAGCAGAGTACTGCATACGGGTAGCTGTCTAAATTGCATGAGTGCAAAAATTACACGAATATACTTTTGCACGAGGGGATAAAATTGCACGAAGATAATTTTGCACGAAGGGTAACTTTTGCACGAAGACACTTTTGCAAGTGCAGACAATTTTGCACGGGTTAAATATTTCTTATTTATTTTTTAATCTTTAATTAATTTAATTACTTTTGTTTTCTACTATCACTGTTACCCCTCGGTCGGTAGCTTTTTTTTTCTAATTAATTTGTTTTTTTTTTAAATTTTTATAAGTTATTTTATTATTTTTTTTTATTATCACTGATACCCTTAACCCTTACCTTCAGTCAGTAACTTTTTTTCTTTTTTTTAATTTAATTATTTTTTAGTTTTTTTTTCTGTTTATTTTTAAATTTTAATTTTTGTATTTTTTTTACTCTCGTGCAAAATTGACCCTTGGTACAAAATCGTCTTCGTGCAATTTTGTGCCTTCGTGCAAATTTGGCTTCGTGCAATTTCCTCTCATGCAATTTAGTAACCTCGTGCAATTTTGTATTCGTGCAATTCAGACCCTTTCCCCTGCATACACAGGAACGATAAACTACCTTTGTGCAAATTTTTAACTTTTTGTTATCCTAAACTTTTGCAGTCATACTAGTGAAAGTGCCTGAGACCTTACCAAAGCGACTATTTATATCTGTGTCCAATGATGCGTTTGACGCGACATTTGAGACAAGGTATACAAAGTTTTTTCTATTATCGATTTCTTTGTCATTAATTTAGATTGATGGTGAAATATCTGTTCCTCGACTTAGAACTTTAGTCTTTTTAAGACTTACAATAAGGCCGAAATCTGAGCATACTAATGAAAGCTGACTCAGTAGTGTTTGCAGGTCTTAGGAAGAGGGAGCTACGAGTGCAGCATCATCGTGAAAGAGAAGATAACGTGTTGTGACAACTTTCAGATTTCGCTTTGCATTTAGTCTTGCAAACTTGAAAATTCGTCCAACAGTTCTTGTATTCTTGAATTAAGGAAAAACATACTAACTTATAAATACACATGTTCAAAATTACTCAAGTTTTCTAATAAATTGTCAACAAATATTTTCTTTTTATTGTGAACGTTTTAAATTTGGAAAATTTTGCTTTAAAAGTCATTTGTAAATTTTAGTGGCTTTTAACATGTTTGTATTAGGCTTAATGTAGGTAAATAAAGACAAAAGTTCCTAGGTACGCACTGCCGGTTGGGTGCGCATTTTACGCTGTATTTAAAGTGCGTTCCTAATTTACAAGTTACTGTACAAAACTAAGTGGAAAATTTCAACACTGCTAATTTTTTTTCTGTTTTTTTATCTATTAAAAAGTTTTATTATTCATTATTTTAATTATTTTAATTATATTAAAAGACATAAAACCTTTATATCTTCTCAGTTCACAGTTTTATTTATTTTTTTCTGCCAAAAAAGTTAAAACTATTTGTAGTTTGATTTTTATAATACAATACAGCAACTTTTCTAAAATAAGGGAAATTTGAGAATTTTTTCCATACTCAAATTATTCAACACGTAACTTTTTTTTGTTTTGTTATAGTTTATGTTATACAGAACATTTTAGTTTAATTTTTTAGATGGTTAGACTTTTTAAATAATTCAAATTTTTATTAACATAAGAAAATATTACTTAGTTAAAGAACTTATTTGACTAGTTTTCTTAATTTTATTTTAACCTAATTTAACTCAGCAATTAAGACTTAAAAAAAAAGAATCAATATTTTTTAAACACACTACCTAAACTGAGAAGTTAGAAAAAATTTTGCAGTTTATTCTCAGTTTTATAAGATTAAAAAAATATTCTATCTATCATTTTGTTTTATCTTAAAGTGCTAAAAACTTTTTTAGCTGCTTAGTGAAATCATTTTTTCTAAAAAAAAAACAGTTTTGATTTTGATCCAATTAAGAGGCCCTTATTAAAGACCAGAACTAAGAAAGCAAAAAAGGGGCAATAACACGGATAACATTAAGTTTTAATAAATAAAAAGTTATAACACTAACTAAAAAGTTTTTTAACGCAAAAAAAGTTAAAAAAACTAACAAAAAATTAAGTACATATTTAAGATACGGCACTTCAAAAAAAAGAAAGTTAAATTCTCTCTTTTTATCTTTAGGGTTCTAGCATCCACCAAACAACCCTCTAACGCAAAGAAAAGTTAATAATTTTAGTTAAGTTATTTATTTATAAAATTACATATACATAAAAAAAAAACAGTTATGTGTTGGAATTCTAAGGTTACGAAAAAATTTATCTAATTTACCCTTGTTTTAGAAATAAAATATTCATATTGATAATTAAAATGCGAGTATTAACCGAATTTGTAGCACTACTAGTAGCAAAAAAAATTGACTGCTTTACATAAACGAAAAACTTTTGGTATAACCGTTAAGGTAAGGGTAAGGACTAGACTATTGATTAGGTTTAGCTTTAGAGTACGCGTTTAGGCAAGGGATAAGTTGTTATGGGTAGTTGAAATATGGGTAGTTGTCAAATTTGCACGAGCGTACAAAATTGCATAAGTAGACAAAATACAAAATTTCAAGAGGGCACAAAATTGCATGAAGATACTTTTGCACGAAGACACTTTTGCACGAGGGGAATAAATTTAACGAAGACAAAATTGCACGAAGACACTTTTGTACGAGCAGAAAATTTTGTACGGAGAGGTGTTTGCACGGTTTGAATTTTTTATTATTTATATATTTGTGTTTAATTTTTTTTTTATGAACTTCATTTTTTTTTTAACTTAATTTTTTTTTCTTTTTACTATCTTTTATACTTTTTATTGTTACTCCGAACCGAACCCTTACCCTCGGACGGTAACTTTTATTTTTTAATTAATTTGCTTTTATTTATTTCTTTAATGATAATTTTTATTAATTATTTTTACTATCACTGTTACCTCTACCCTTACCATCGGACCGAGCAGTTACTAAAAAGTTATTAACAAAGTTACTAACAAGCACTGACCGAGGGCCTCGGTCAGTAACTTTTTTTTCTTTTTGGTTTTTTATTAATTTATCTTTTAGTTTTATTATCTGTTTATTTATTTATTTATTTTTTGTTTTATCTTACTCTCGTGCAAAAATTACCATCCTTGCAAAATTGTTACTCGCGCGAAATTGACACCTGGTGCAAAATTGTCTTCGTGTATTTTGTGCCCTTGTGCAATTTAGTAACCTCGTGCAATTTTGTCTTCGTGCAAATTTTACCTGTTCCCAAAAATATAGACGAGCGTTACTTTGGCTCGAATAGCGTTTTTTGTCTATATAAGTCTTCGCTTCTAAACCTATTGTTTTCTATTTCTTTAATGCTAACTTGAATTTTTTTCTTAAAGAACGTTATTTTGCTTTGCTTTTCACATTAATTTCCATCGAATTGGGGTTTGACTTTTGTAGTGGAACCCCAATGGAAAAATTTAACGTTTTTTTTTTTGTATTTCGTTACTTACTTTTAACTTACTCTTAAAATATAGGGTAAACTCAAAACTCGTTTTTTTTTTATTAAGCCAATCAGAAAAAACTGCTCTTATCTTTTTAAAAGAACAAATTTTTGCTTTTGTTTTGATATTTAATTGATACAAATACTACAAAAAAGATAAGCTACACTTCAAATTAAAACATGTTTAATAAAAATATGAAAGGGTCAAAAATGCACAAAAACAAAATTGCACGAGTGACAGTTTTGCACAGAGGGTCACTTTTGCACGAGAGTATTAAAAAAAACAACTAAAATATAATTTAACGAAAAAAATGCTTTTGATCGAGGGTAAGGATTAGGGAGGGGTAACAGTGATAGTAAAAAAAAAAATAATAATAATAGAAATTATTATTAAAAAGAAAACTTATAGGTAAATTAATTAAAAGAAAAAAAAAAACTACCGATAGAGGGTTAGGGTTAGGGGTAACAGTGATAATAAAAATAATAAAATAGCTAAATAAAATTGAAAAAATAAATAAAAAGCTTTTGTCTGAATTTGAGTAGTCGTGCACCCTATATACTAGGGGTGGGCAACGTAAATAATTGATAATAATATCTAAGGCAATAATAATGAAAAAAAAAACAAAACCTTTAATATTGGAGGGACCCCATGAAATAATTCAAACCCCAAACCAATTTTTTTTTTTTTTTAAATTAAAGACAAAGGTGCGTTCTTTAAAATAAAATAAAAAATTTTTAGATAGCTTTTAAGATAAGGAAAATAATTGACATTAAAGTTTTATGTTTTTAGAAAAATTAATAAATTTGCCTATAAAATTAACTTTATGCTCGTTAAAATATAGGCTGACAAAAAATAAAAAATAACAACAAAGCTTTTTAGACTTATTCAAGCGTATCGGTAAAAACTAAATGTATATGAAGCAGCTACAAATTAGCGAGAACTTTGAAATCTTTTATTAATATAAAAAATGTTTTATTTTAGGGAAAGTAAGCAAAAAGTATAAATCTTTGAATTAATTCTAATGCAGCAAAAATAAAGTTAGGACCACAATTTTTATGTTCAACATAAGAAAGCTAGTTGTTAGAAATAATGTTGTCAAACAAATTATTAAACTTTCTCTTTATACAAGAGATTGAAAAAAGTATAAAATTATCTTATGTTTACTTAATTTAGACATTAGTTTTTTATTCCAAAAACTATTATTTTATTTTTATAGGTAAAATTATAAGATTATTAAGCAAGCAATAAAGAATAAATAGTTAACTATAATGTTGAAACGCACGTAAAGGCAGTTCTGTAACTAGAAGCTAGTGGTATGCAATCAATTGAATTTAAAGCTTTTTTTTGACAGAATATCAATAACATGAAAATTTTAAAAATGTTTATTTCGATTTTTTCTTTATGAACTTAACTGTTTTTATTTAAAGCTATTAAACTACAACCATAGTTAAACTATGTGGCTTTTATAATAAGTATTCCCACCAAAAACTATGTCAGTATTTATTAAATTTTAACTACAAAAAACATAATTGTTAAAAACAACTGTCAAAACTTTGTTCCAAAAAATTTAGTCAGCTTAAACCAACCATAAAGACCTATAAACTAAAGTTTTTTGTTGTAACTTTACTTTAAATTTAATATTGTTTCAAAGTTTATTGTCTAAAGTGTTTAAATTTTATTTTGGTGGCATTCAACTACCTAATAATAATGATTAATTATACAGTAAAACTAAAAATTTGTAGTCTTGTTAGTTTTGAAATATTATTTAGTTAAATAATAGTGTAACTTTTAAAATTAAATGAAATTTTAGTACAAAGGTTTAAATAACAACATTTGATTAAAATAAATCTTTTAGCTTTACAATACCTTTAAATATAAAATGGAATAAGTTGTTGTATATAGGTTTTTTGTACCTCAGGGTCAATAAAGTTTCAAGTCAATGAAAATATCACTATATTTTGTAAAACATGTAAAAAACAACAACTATCGAAAATAGAATAAATATTTATCTTAATTTTAAAGTAGAAGAGTTGTTTTTTTAAAAATAAATATTTCAACTTTGCTAATATATTTAAAAATGAAAAATTGTGGATTTAAAACTAAAATATAAAGTTTAGTAATTAAGTTAAATTTTTTTTATAATTATGTCATGTTCAGTTAAAGAAGATTTAGAAACTGTAACTTAAAGCTTTATATGTTGTTAAAAACTTAACAAATCCTACATAAATATTTCAATGATTATTGACCTTTAATATAAACAGTTTTATTTAAGTGACCATATGAAGTTAACAATAATTAGATACTTTGAAAGTTTACTTCCAATTTTATTACCAACTTTATTTATGTAATGAATTCCATTGTTGTATTTTTAATATGTTGGATAATGTTTTTGAAATGTTTTGTAACCGTGAAACTAAAAACTTAAAAAATAAAAGCTTAAGTTTATTAGAAAAAAAACTATTAATGAATTATTTTTTAGAATAATAATTTTACTACTATAGCATTATTTAAACTAGTTTCAAATGGATTCAAATAGTCCTACAAATCCAGGTCAAGCTAACTTACCAATTATTAGATCTCAAGCTCAATTGAATACTCCAAGTAAAACAGAAGTATTTAGCCCTCTGTCTGCTCAAACAAACAATGTTTCTAATATATCACCTACAAAGCAAGATCCAGTTACTTTTCATGCTGTTTCAGAACAAAATTCTGATACAACACAAAAAACTATAGATACTTCTCATATAAGTCCTCTAAAAGGAGTCATAACATCACATGTAAACACACAACAAAAAGAATTAGTCACACAACCATCTAACCAACAGGCTTACCAGTCAAGGCCACCTCAAACTTTGAACAGCCAGTTACCTGAAAATAATAGCTTACAGGATAAACCTGTACAAAGACAAATTATACCTCAACAACATCATGTTCCTCAGCAATTGAGCTCTCTTCCAAGCTCCGATGTACAGTCCTCTGGTTTACCTCATCAACCTTATCAAACACAATCTAATCTACTACATTCTACCACTTTGTCTCCTCAAAAAATACCATCATCCCAAGTGACACCACTGAAAAAGGAACCTCAAGAGCAAAATACTTTCCCTGAAAAATCCGCTGCTCCACCACCTGGTCAAACAGTTATACTTAAGGGTGCTCCAGTGCAACAAAACTCTAATATTGTTTTGGCTCCTATAAATTCATCAAAAATGACTATTTCTCAACTAAACTCCAATAATACTCCAACAAAGTCAGAGCCTAATTCAACTTACTCAAATCAGGACATTAAACCTTTGCTTACTACTGAAACGGATAAAAAACAAATGAGTTATATTTTACAATTTTTGAAAGAAAAAGGTTTAAGTGGAACTTTGAACTCTTTGCAGAAAGAAGCTAATGTAAACCCTGGTAGGTTAATTTAAACAAAACTTTAAAAGTTTTTGTTTTTATTAGAAGCTAAAATTGATTTAATTTAATTATTTTATTTATTTTTTCATTCTTTGTTCTCCAAACAATTTTTTTTATAAAGAATTTTAAAATTAGTCCAGTATGTAGGAAATGTACCACACTTAGTTGTGATCACTTCTGGTTATTAAATAATTATAAAAACTTAAATGTATAAAAGTTTTTATTCATATTGATTTTAGGTTAAAAATTTAATTTAAAATAACAACTAGATTTACATAAAAACTGATAAGTTAATTAACTTGGCTTTCTTTAGGTTTTAGAGACTTAAACTTTTTTATTTTGCTGAGCTGTTGACAGAAAAAATTTAGACTTTTAATATTTGCAGTTCTAAGATTTAGATAATATTCTTATTAACCTTGTTTTTAAAGCACGAAATATCTTATGGAGCTTAATGTTCTATTTAAAAAGATAACTAGTATAAAACTTATGCTTTAATACAGTTTTAAAATAGTAATTAAAAAAGCTTATTTCAATTAACCATTTTTTGCTAAACTTGTATTTGGTAAAAATTGGCTTAAGGTTAGGGTTATCTTTGAAGCTTGACTCTTAAAAATTGTAATAAATATACTACTTGTTTTGTACATCTGTATCTAAATAACTCATAAGTTTTATAATAAAACAAGTTTTACTACTTTTTTTTTGTTCAGAGTCCTTACCACAACTAAAGAGCCAAGTGCTGACTGGTGATTCATCTAGCTCTTTGACTAGTGCTGAAGTTTCAAGTCTTTTTTCAGCTTATTCCAACGAGTCTGATCCTACCAATTATGAAGATAACTATAAGTCAGTTTAAACATATGTATTTTAAATTTTAAGTACATGACTGTAAAACTTTTAATTAGTATGTTTCTTCATCAGAAGTGTTCAAATTTTCAAATAAGTTATAACACAGGTATTGTAAACATTAAAAAAACTTAATTGAAAAAAACTTTTGTAAAAATTAGTTATTACTTAAAGCACAGTAATTTAAAAAAGTTTTAAACTGATTCACAGTACTTTATTGGTATACTTTTTTAACTATTATGAATTCTCTAGCTTCAATATTAAGTATTTAAATACTTTAAAAATAATTGTAATTTTTGAAAGAACTAAAAAGTGAATAATATTAAAATGTTTTTCATAATTTAATTTCTAAAAAGTAAAATATGAATCTTTTAATTTAACAAATTTAAATTTTTATTTTTATTTTACAACAATTATATAAGTGAGTGCCAATGCTTAGATGTCTAATAGAATACCTCAAGGGTCGTAGTTGATAGTTGTATTAGTTGTCTAATATATTACTTTATTTACTTGATTTTTGCCAAAAAAATATTAGTGCACTTACTATTATAGCTTATTATCTGATGTTTTGAAACAGACTGTATACTCAATTTTTTGTTTCTCTTTTTGAAAACAATTTTATAAAAATTAATACTTACTACAATTCAAACCTTTATAATTAATTAGGTTAATTTAGAAGTATTACACTCAAATTACTTATGCAATTAAAAAAAAAATTGATAACAAATTCATAAGTGTCTTTTATTTATTTAAATATTTTTTTTTATATTTTGATTTAAAACAATAAAGAAAAAAAGAAGTAAGTTATTTGTATATGAAGTACTTTTATAATTATATTTTTTTAAATCTTAAGTTTTAAAACTTGTTCTCTAAAAAAGCTAATTTGTTTAAATTATCTTGTAGTAATTGAATTCAATCGCCTTTGTAAGTATTTCTTTTAGTTGCAACAACATTACTACAAATACCTAATAACATCTTTTTCACAGAGTTTTACTGCAATTTATTGACGGTGTAATGGATTTATACAAGTTTGAACTTTCACAACTTCTTTACCCAGTTTTTATTCATATGTACCTTGAACTTATTTATAACAACCATGTTGATAAAGCAGAATCATTTATGAAGAGTTTTGGGTATGTTGATTTCTTTCTGGCAACATTTTATTTTTAAATGATATTGATTTATAAGATAAGTAAAATTGTTATAGTAGATGTATTAGAAACAAAAAAATAACCATAATAAATCTTAATAAGGAAATTTATATAGATATAAAAAAAAATTATGTGAATTTTTGAATAAAAAAAAATAAAATAATTTCTTCTATATAAATGTTATGTTAAGTCATGTCAATGAAAATAGTTACAGTCCATTAACGTAGAAAGATTTTTAAATGGCTATATAATATTAGTTTAGTTATAATATTATTTCAAAATATATTTTTATATATTATACTAAAAATTTCAACTAAAGTTTTATTTTCATTTTAGCATTTAGAAAAGAGAACTTTAAAGTATGAGTACAAGATTTATGAGTTTTTCTTTTTTTGAGTATATATCAAATAAATTATTTTTAAGCATATTTAGTGCATAAAATAATTTAAGTCTAAATTTAAAATGAAAATTACAAAGAATTTTTGCAATTAATTCAGTTCTATAATTCAACTATCAAAAAAAATTGTTAAAAAACAAAACTTAATAGTTTTTTGGTAAAAGGACACTGTTTTATTTAAAAATCATATTTTAACTGGTCAAAATTTTATCAAGAATAAACTCCTTAAAAATTAGGAGAATATATTTGAGGAGGACAATAGTTAGATAATTTATTTTAGTTTTTTTAGTCTGCACGCACTCACAACTTTTCATAAAAAGCTTTTATTAGGTTTAATAACAACTGAACAACTTCTTAAATATTTTTGTTCATGAGTATATGTGCGTTTTTATAGCAACCAAATGGAAACGTATCATGAAGATAATATGACTCACATTCGTGTTATCAAATCAAAGCATCAAATGGAAAATTCTTGTTTTGTAAGAGAACTAAGAAAAATGAAATATACAGTCAAAATATCAACAGATTCAAATCAGCAACTTAAAACTCAGGCAAGTGTTTGTTGTAATTCGGTAGTGTTTCTTTAAGTGATTATGTAACTATAACATTTTGATCAACTCAATGCTAAAAGTTCTGAACAAAGATAACAATTTTTTAACATAAAACTTAATTAGTTAAAATATTTGTTTAAGATAAAGATTTTTGTATTTAATTTTATTTATTAAGTTTTTTATTGGCTGCTAGTATTAGTCAACTTGTATATAATTTTGATATCTAAGTGCTTATTTTGATGCAAATAGGCAAATAAAAGTTTTTTGACTAGTATTTATTTATTTGAGTAATTCAACTTATTTTCTATTTGAAAAAAACTAACTTGATTTTTGCCTAGATTATAATACTTTTTATGAAATAAGCAAAGTTATCTTTTGTTGTGCAATATTCTTTTAACTATTTTACTATTTAAGTGTTTTTATTTTATATAAATTTAGTTATTTTCAACAAGAACTTAAAATTTTCTAACAACTAGTTTCGTTCTAACAATGTAAGTAAAACAAAGCAATTAAAGGTAAGTTATATACAGGCTTGCCAAAAAAACCTGGAATTCTGGAAAAGTATGTGATTTCGAAAAAAATTCACTAAAAAACCTGAAAAAAACGGGAATTTGAAAGAATTTTTACATGTAAAGTAATAAATTTTCGATTAAATACGAAAAATATATCATGTAAAAAAATATGTGTCATTATTTTTTATTTAAAAATACACCTTTAGTAGCTTGCCGTATCTTTTCAATGTTGTTATACTTTTAAAGATAGTTTTTTACCTTAAACTTGAAAATATATTTAAAATAGACCAAAAATCGTGATTTTTTTTTGAAAAACCTTTGGCAACCCTATATTTACCAAGTAGTAAATACTTTTTTGTGCTAATTAAATTTATTAGTGTTTATTATGAAATACATTGAATATATAGAAACTAAACTAAGTAAAACAGTACAAAAATAAAATAACTTTTTAGATATTATTCCTAAATTTTAAATAATAAATAGAAATTGTAAATATTGTAATTATTTTGTAAATTGCTACAGACGAGCTTACTTTCTTAAAAAAAAAGTTTTTTGAAAACTGTCTTTGAAGCTTTGTTTAATCAAGCCATTTATAAATTATGGTTAACAACAGTAGAATAAAAGTTTATAATAAAAATATTTCTTTTATATTTAATAGTGAAAATGTATTTATGTTTCAATAACTTTACACAGATTACAAAAAACATGCCTCTAGTGCAAAACGTGCTGAGCAGGTACATCACGATTGAAACGTACGAGGGCAGAGCAAGAAGCAAGATGCAAGTTGATTCTGCCAGTGGTGGTTTGCATGGGGAGGCTGGCAACAATGAGAACAAAATTAAGGTGTTGATTTTATTTTGATAAAAATAAGTTCTTTGTTTACACTCAGTTACCATATTTAACATAATAATGTAATTAAAGGTTCAATAATAATAGATAAATAGTAATATTTAATACGAGTTATTACATTGTTTTGTATATACAGACATAATAAGTTCTGTAGTAGTGAACGTGTCAGAAATGCATCGATAATATTTTTGCTCATTGTGTGAATAAAGATTAAATTTAGATTGTGCCTATTTCAAAATAAGCGTGTAAGATTTATAGGCTAGTAGCTAACATTAAGAGTTTGGCTTTAAGATTTCAAAATTAGTTTATAGCAGTACTTAACCAAACAAGAAAAATACAATACTCACACTTCAAACGTTCAGGTGCTCTTCGGTTTGCTGAAGGAGCCTGACATCGAGATTCCGATGGAAGAAGAAGAAGACATGGTTGTGGACGATGGTGATCTTCCCAAACCAACCCCGAAAAAACGAAAACGCCCCGGAACTTTTGCCAGGAAGTCCAAAAACGACCCGAACGCCCCACCCGTAACAAGGATTCCGCTTCCCGAACTCAGGGTGAAATTTCAAAATATAAACTTATGATGCACTAAGTATTAATGTCAATACTTGTATATATTTTATAGTGTTTTTTATATACATTTAAATCAATTTTGATTTCTTTGCTTTGTTTTATTATTTCACTCTCAAATAAATAAATCAAAAACTATATGTTAGAATTTTATATAATGATGTTTCAAAATAAATCATTAATTGACTATGAACGCCATCAACTTTGATTGGTAAGTGTTGTTTTATTTATAAAAGTATCACTTAAGTTTTTATAAAATAAAAATATCATTGTAAAGTTTTGATAGGATGCTGGGAAGGCTGAGTTAGTCATGTACCACAAAGAAAGCTTGAAGCGATTGAAGCTGAGCGACAACACAAAACCTTCAGTGGTGATGTACACGATTACAAACAGCTACGATGAAGTTACATGCGCCACTATTTCCGACGATTCCAGTCTAATGGCTGCTGGTAGATTTTGTTATATTTTGTTTGATGTGCAGAGTTTGTTTGTACGTTTTTCTTTTATAAAGTAAGTAAAAATGTTTTATAAAAATTTTAAACGTTTTGAAAATGTTTTAAACTTTGCAAGGAGTTATGAGATTGTATGATTGAAATATGCAGTAAATAGTTTTCAAAAATAAGTGTCTTTGATACTTAATTAGTTTATGTTTTGAAAAGATTTTTGAAGTAGTAATGTATAAAAGTCTTATTAATTTATTTGTTGTATACTTTGCGTTTTTCAGTAAATAAATATTAAGTTTATCTAAGAAAGTATTAAATAAATAACTGAAACTTGATTAATGTTAAAAGGATTTCATAATTCGGACATAATAATCTGGAGTTTAACAAAGGAGGGATTAAAAGAATTAAAAAAGTATGAAGATTTAAATGAGATGGATAAAGAAGACGACGACATACTAAGTCAGATCATGGATAAAGAATCTAGCATCGAAAAAAGGTTGAGTAGAGTTAATTTTAAAAATGTAAATGGCAAAAACTCATAAAGTTCATTAAAAAAATAAGTATTTTTTTAAGGAGCTAAAAGTTTTAAATCATGATTATAAGATGAGTTTAAAAAATACTTCATGATTAACGATTTAAAAAAAAGTTATATTTAATTTAAGATAAAACCTTTTTAGATACTTTCGGGCTTTAGCTAAAGTTGCTTATTAAAGGCAGTCATTGCAATTTTATATATATTTATATAAGCATTAATTATTTGTATATTTTATTATTATAAGACTACATCTATATTTTACATAGTTTAGTATTTTCGACAAAAAAAAAAGGTTTAGTATATATAAATATCATAATATGAAAATTTATACTGAAAAATATTCTGTAAGACTTTTAAACGAATAGAGTTCATGTAAAAGTGCATTTGTGTATTTTTAGAAAAGCCGTCTTTTGAGTTTTTTAAGCGATTGTTGTCCATAGTATTTTGAAAGTTCATGTGATTTCTTAAAAAAAATATTGATTAAAAATTTATTATATTAATATGAATTTACAAATTATAAAATCAGTTATGTTTTTACTATAAGTTTAAGTAAAGCCCGTATATACTTTTTTGTATATTCGAGTGTTTAATAAAATATGAATTTAAAAATGAAAAGCAATATAAACAATAATATTTAATTCTTAAAAATTTTCAGAACTCTAAAAGGTCACAAAGATGTAGTTTACGGCGTGAGTATTTCTCCTTGTAGAAGGTACCTAGTGTCATGCTCAGCCGACGAAGAAGTCAGGTAAGTGTTTTATTATATGACCACTAAATTGTTAATATAATTTAATATAGTATATTAAATAAACAGTCTGATTACTTGTACCCTTAAAAACAGATTGTGGAGCCTTCAAATCTGGACAAGCCTGATTTCGTACAAGGGACATTTAGCGCCGGTATGGGACGTTCAGTTTTCACCTTTGGGACAGTATTTTGTTTCCTGCGGGGCCGACAGAACAGCAAGGTTGTGGTCCATGGACCATTTCACTCCTTTGAGAATATTTGCCGGTGTGTGACATTGTGCGCTTGTATGTATATTTTGCATGTAAATAAACTTACAAGCATGTATGTCACAGGTCATCTGTCGGACGTTGATTGCGTTTGTTTTCATCCAAACTGCAACTACATAGCAACCGGTTCCAGTGACAACACCGTTCGCGTTTTCGATCTTAAAACAGGCGAGTCCTGTAGAATGTACACAGGGCATAAGGTTGCTTTCATAGTTTTGTGTGAAGTATTTTCTGATTGCTCAAATAAAAAGTTGTAAAAAAATGTTTGTTCTAGTGTAGGATAATAATGTAAGTATTTTCAGTTGCATACATGAAGTAATGTAATGAAGAAGAAAAATTTAAAGAGCAGAAAGTATGATTTAGAGATTTATGTTATAAAACAAGACCTGACCAACTTTAATAAAATTGAATAATCTTAAGTTAAGTATTAAAGAAGATTGTTTTTAAACTTAAATGGATAAAAAAAGTACTTCATAAAAAAAAATCTTTCTATCGTATACTATTTATAGAAACTGTCTTAAAATTTGAAATAGATGATTTTCTACTATACATATACATATTAACCTTTAGGTTGTCTGTTTCTTTCAATTAAATTTCAATAACTTAACTAAATATATTTATAAATTAAATTGACCTCAAATTTGTGGTAACAGACATCTTTTGTATAAAGTATAACTAATATCTATGACAAATTTTGTAATAAAAGGTTTTAAGTAAAACAAAATATTTTTTATTTTTAAAGTAGAAATGTTAAGTCTATAAATTATTAAAAAATATTTTTCAACTCTTTTTCAAATAAAATAAAACCTGTATTTTCATTGCTAACCGAATTTAGCCTAAATACGAAGTTATTGTTAAGAATAACTTTAAAACTAGTTTTACACCTGTACAAATAAAATATTTAAACAAAGCTTGATTCAATGTTAACCAATGCAATACATTTCTACCCTAATTAATTTTATTCAAGAAACGGGTGTTGGTGGTGAGATGGGCTCCGGACGGCAGGATGCTGGCATCGGGGGGAGCAGACGGCCACATCCTCGTGTTCGACATCGTCACAAAGCAGGTGTGCATCAGAATAAACGCGCACGCCGGTCCCGTATACACCCTGTCCTTCAGCAGGGACGGCGAATGCATTGCTTCAGGTACTGATTGTTTTCGTTCATTTTGTTGGTTAAGAAGTTGATTTGTACTTGTGCGTTTTAGCTAACTTTATTGATAAGAATTATGCTTGTTTCACATTTAAAGTTTCGATAGCAAAAATTTAGTAGCTTGAATTTATAAAATAAAAATTAATAAATTTTAGTTCTGTTTTATCTTTTGCAGAGAATGAAAAACGATCTTAAGTTCTAAGATAAAGAAGTTGTTATTATAATTTATTTTTAAGAGTTCAAGTGTAATGCTTCTAGATTTTTTATAATATTATTTTTTGTTTAAGTACTTCATTAAAAAAATTAACTTTATTTTCATAAGTTTTATTGTAATTATTAATTAAGCCAGTTTATAGATTTTATATATTAAAAGTAAATTTTAAAACTTAATAAATTGATCTATAAAACAATGTTGTAATTATAATTTGACATTTTAACATAACTTTATTTTAATTTTAGATGGTAATAACTAGAACTTTATGTTTAAATTTAAGTAAAAAATTATCGAAAAACTTAACATATTTTAACAACTAATATTTTTCTTAGAAACAATTATAACTTAAAATTCCAAAGCTCTACTGTTTAAAAATAAATTAACAACTTTCAAAACACACCTTTGTATGCAATAAAATGAGTATAAATAATTAATAAAAAAATTAACAATAAGTAAAAACTAAGTCTAAAAGTTTTAAAAATATTCGAGTAGAAAAACCACCTAATAAATTTAACACCAGGCGGAGCTGACGACTCGACGCGAGTTTGGAATTTCCAGCGGGCGCTGGCGGAGTTCGACGCGGCGACGGGAAGGGGGATTGGCCACTACCACCAGGTGACCAACAACAAGTCCAACCAGCTGCTCGTGTCCGACATGGCCACCAAGTCGACCAAGGTCGTGTTCGCCCACTTCACCAGGACCAACATGCTGCTGAACGTGGGCAAGTTCGTCAGACCGGACCAGCCCGAAGTCGCTGCTTCGAAGTGATTTGAATTTGTGGTTTGGACCGAATACAACCCCGTGTGTCTTATGTATTTGTGATAGTCACTTTTTTTATTTATTTTGATTTAGATTTTTTTCTTTTATCTAAAAGTGGTTTTTAACAACTTAAATTTTATAAAGTGGAGTAAAAAATTATATTTTAGTTTACTTATTTAATTTGTTTATTATAATAAATATATAGAGTGTACATGACCAATTACAACCTTGTGTCTTGTGTATTTGTAACACTAACTTTGTTTAAACATTTTTACTTGAAACTTGAAAATTTTTGTGTGGACTTATTGTTTCTGAAGTTGTGTAACATTTTTTTAGATAGTTAAAGTACTGACTAAAACTTGTTTATAGCAATTTAAAATTGTTAAAGTAGTATAAAAAGTCTTTTAAAAATTACTTGTTTTATTTTAACCTACATATTAATAAATATATGGACTGTGATTATCATCGATCAAATTATAAACATAAATAAAGCAATTACTTCTAAGTTTTTAGAACAAATTTTCTAATATTTTTTTTGTTGTTAAATTTGTAGAATTATCAATAATTGTTTAAATAATTTTTATACATAATAATAACATTTTTACTTGCAAAATTTATGTTGTTTTGTTATATTTTTTCTTGCTAGCTAACTTTAGTCAATCTCTTTAAATAGGTAGTTCGATAATATAAAAGTCGAAAAGTTGAAACAAAAATTTTGTTCGAAGTAAAAAATGTAAATCTTCTATTAAACTATTCATGTTTATTACTGTTATAACCTTTTTAAGTATTTATATGCGGGCTTAGAAAGACTTGAAGTATTACATATACAGTAAATCAAGTAGATAGTAAACTTTATGCAGATAGTTATGTTTGGTCAGGAGTCGAATATGCACGAAGACACTTTTGCACGGGTTGGATATTTGTTTTAATTTTTTTTTTTTATTATTAATTTAAATTAAAAAACATTTTTTTTTACTTTCGCTGTTGCCCCTTACTCTCGGTCGGTAACTTTTTTCCTTCTTTTTTGTTTTTTATTAATATATTTTTTAGTTTATTTATTATTTTTTTAATAATTGATTTTTTTTACTCCTATATAAAAATGACCCTTCGTGCAAAATTGTCTTCGTGCAAAAAAGTTTTTGTGCATATTTGACCCGTTCCCCAGTTATTTTAAATTAAAGTTAGTTATTATAAGATTAAAAATGTGTAATGTATTAGTGTCTTAATTACAATCTTGGTAGTAAATAGTTTCGGAACGAATTTATCAGCAACTAAACAGTTTCAACTTATCATTTGGAGTAAGATTGTTTTTGTTTAGAGTTGAAGCCAAAAGTCGTTTATGAAATTAAGAAATCGTTTATGGCTGAGTAATATTTTTTTGTAATGAAAAGAGATAGAAATTGATAAAAAAAAACTAACATGATTGAAAGAACTTTAAAAAATTGTAAATGTTTATTCTAAAAAGCATATAATTTTAATAAATTGTTGAATTCAGCCTCTTTTATTGAAGTGTTCAATCATAGTTGCCCTAAACATTTTAATTTTTAGTATCTACTTATTACTAGAATTGGTACTTTATATGTGTATCTTAAACCACTTAATCTTGTTTGTGTTAGGTTCTGTTGTGGAGTTTAGCTAGTTTATTTAGTAGTTTTAATACTACTTTAGTTCGATAATGTTTAACTTAGTATTATAACTTAAAATGTTTGCTTACATTCAAATCAAGATGCACTTTTACAACTTTTAAGGCTTTATTTAAATTGTTAGTACTATCACAGTTACGTTTGGACTAGAGTTATAAGTATTTTATTTAGTTTATAGCTGTTTGTTATGTGTCCGTATGTAAGTGCAGTTTGAAACAATAAGTTGAACAAATTATTATTTTGTTACACATTGTCTACAAAGATTAGTGTGTAATTACACTCATACATATTATTATAACGAGTACAAGCTAAATCTGCCCGACCATGTAAAAGTTATTGACAGTATTTGTTTATGGGTGGTAAATGAAAATATGTATTATTAAAACAAATATTACATTTATTATCAATTTTTTTTTTTTACTTTTATTGATTCCAATGAAAATTTTGGAAAATGAATAAATTAATGTTTTTTATTTCTTAAACTAATACAAAATTTATGATGACTAGTTGTAATTAGTTTTAATTAGATAATACTACTAACTAAAACTAGAATAAATGTTTATAAATAATTGTTTGTCATTACAAATTAAAACTAATACAGTATTGTCCTTTCATTTTTTTCGTTAGAATTTAAATTTTGACCTCCATTACATTTGAATACCTTTTGTTAATAAAACTGTTTAGTTTAAAGTAACTGAACTTATATAAATAAAACGTTACTTAAAAATAAAGTAGTTTTAACATTATATTTTATTAATGAAATTAAATAAAGAATGACAGAAAATGCTTTAATTTAATTATAGTTTTAAAGAAAATGTTAAAAAATCACTATGCTGATGTCTTTGTCTAGTAGATGAAATGATATGATCAGTATTTAGTTAACTATAATAAAACTTGAAATTTGTTATAATGAAAACATCATAGAAAAAGACTTGAGGAATCTGCTTAAATGGGACCAAATTCAATTGTTACAAAGCTGCTACATAAATTTATTTTTTACAAGCAGCTAAGTGTAGTTAAACTTTATAAATATCCATTGAATACTTCTGAAGTAAAATTTTATGTTTTAATTCAAAAAACAATGCATATTCATATATTTGTACTTATATGTATGAATTTAATTTTTGATTGAAAACTTATATGCAGCTTAACAAAAGGCGTCTTTTTATTAGAAGGATCTTTTGAAATATGAATTCATTACGACTTAACAATTAAATTTATAATCTATTTTCTAATCGCTAACATCTGTAAACAATGAACAAAGAGTTATTATTTTACAAAACTTACCATTTTATTTCTCAAAAGACCTTTGGGAACAAAAATAGTTTTTTTATTTTGTTAGTATAAATTAAAAAAAAACAACAACTGTTCACTAACTTAAAACCAGCCCCTCTGTTGCTCATTGAACTGTTAAAATTTCCAAAAAGGTTCATCTACTCTTAGAAACCAGGTTCTGGTGTTAAGGTTCAAGTTGAGATTTTACCTTAAACTATTTGTTACTTAATATACAACCGGTGATCTGATTTATGTAAAAAACAGTTGGTTTTTTAGGAGCTTAATCACTAATAAAGTTAATTACACTTATTTTAATTTTTGCTTGATTTGACGTTTTAGAAAAAAAGTCGTATTTCTAAGTGTTACATAATTTACTCAGCTTAATTTTTGTATCAATAATTTACATCATTTTTGAATACAAAAGTAAAGTTCATAGGTTGCAAAATGTTTTCAAAGGTAATAAACATGCACTGAAAGACATTTTTTACTCATCCAAATCAGTTCAATCTGATAAACTTCTAACAAAATAATCGTTCATTTGGTCAGTTTTTCATTCAAGTTAAACCGCATCCGTTAAATTCTCATCCGAATTTTTACTAAACTAGTTTTATTCCAGTATACTTTTAGAAATATAATTTGTTTCTAAATTTTTATTTGAAACAATCTAATCTTTTAAATAACAAGGAGCTCTAGCTAAAACTTATACTTTAAGTTAAGAGACTGAATTAAAAAAAATCTCACGACGAACTTCAACAAAGCATTATTGACTTTTGGATCATAAATACTTAGTTTAGATAGTTTATAAATTACGCTGTTTAGTTTTTGTAAAGCTTATGTTGTAGTATTTAGTTATACATATGTTAACTTTAGTTCAACTTTATTTTCGACTGAGTTTTCTAAACTAAATTTTTGTTTTTAAATCAGAGTGGTTTGAAGTTACAACATGTTTTACTTCGAATCCAATAGTATTTCATAGAATTCAAATCTGAACTTTGCTTATTTCAGTTCTAATCATCCTATTTCTATTTTAATTTTAGAATAAAAGGTTATTATCATTTAGGTGTAATGTTGCATATTTGTATAGTGTATTACACTTATACTGTTGCTTTTTATCTATTTGTATTTAAATTAATTAAATGGAAGATAAACTATTCGGGAACGGGTAAAATATGCACGAATAAATTTTTGCACGAAGGGACATTTTGGCACGAGAGTAAAAAACAAACTAAAAAAAATAAATAAAAAACAATAAAAAAATAATAGAGGGTAAATTAATACAAAAAAACAAAAAAAAAAAAAGTTACCGACCGAGGTTAAGGGTTAGGGGTAACAGTGATAGTAAAAATAAAAAATAAATAAACTTAAAAAAAAAACAAAATAAAAACGAAATAAAAAGTTACTGACCGAGGGTAAGGGTTAGGGGTAACAGTGATAGAAAAAGTTACCTAACAAAAAATTAAAAAAAAAAGAAAAAAAATACCGACCGAGGGTTAATACAGATAGTAAAAAAAAATAGTTAAAGTTAATAAACAAATTTTTTTCAACTTGTTCAAAAAAGTCTTATTGCAAAAGTGACGCCGTGCAAAAGTGTCAACGTGCAAAAATATCCTTCGTGCAAAAGTGTCCCTTCGTGCATTTTAAGCTCCTACCCAAGTTATTCAGGGTTCGATAAATATATGAATAAAGAATGTATCCTGAAAATAATTAAAGCTTTTTAGTAAAAATATACACTTGAACTAATGATTTTCAGGAAATTGCTTAAAACTGGTGTCAAAGTTGTAACGGGAGCGTTGGTGGCAGGATACTGTGCGCTTTCTTCCAAAAAATGATCGAACAGTACAGCATAAAGAACTCATCTGACAGCCACGTCGATCTGAATTGTGACAAAACACAGCTCAACTTTGTACAAGTAGACTTGGGAAATTGCAAAGTATACAACCAAGTGATGCCAAAAAAAAAAGCTGGCTGCAACTTTGCTGCAAATTAAAACAACTCCAAGCCGGAATTCGAGTTCAACCTTTACGAGTTTAGAAAGCTTCACAAAGTAGTCTTCGACAAAAGTTTGCTGACTTACAAAAGTGGAAAATTAAAATAATGCAGAAGCTCCAAAAACGGTAACTTGGCAGATCCATTACTAGAAAAAGTGTTGATTCAGTTATTGTTTGGTAGAAACTATGAATCTGCAGAAGAGGCTCATAGTCACTAGGTTTTAACAAGTTTCACAATTGGTATTTTTGATATTGTGTGTTCAACTGAATGTTTAAAATAAAATGAACATTATAGACATGTCATTTACGTACCTGATATTAAAGTAGATGAACTAGTAAAATATAGGTTAAAAACAAAATCCCAACTAGCAGTAGTTTTTAATGGGGAAAACCATTGTTATACTTTAGCTAATGTACGCGATGACTCGGTAAAACTTTATAATACTTATGGTTGGACACTCATTATTTCCAAAAAGATATTTTAGATAGCTTAGAAAATCTCTTTATATCTTACTTTACAAACATGATTTTAAAAGTTGATGAAATAAAATCTCAACTCGAGTTCAAGGACACCTGGTCTAAAAGACAAAGAGAAAGTAAGTACATAAATTACTACAATTTGATAGTCAAAGAAGATGAAACCGAAGTGCTTTTAAATGTTCTCAAGACAGAAAATACGAGAATAGTTGTTTATTGTTCTATTTTTTATTCGATTGACTATGTTTGAACAAAAAAACAATAAAGCTATTAGTTGTCCATACTCGTTTAGAGCGAAATTGAATCGTGGAAAACACACAACAGCAGTTTCCACTGAAGACAAAACCAACACTAAAACTCGTTACATCTGCTTAGAATACTTAGAAAATGGTGGTAACAAATTTATTTTTTGTTTAGCTGCTTCTAAAAAATGCTTAGTGGAAAAAAATCTTTTTTTTTTTAAGTTTACTCTTTTAAAAAAACTGGAGAAAAATAACTGTAAAGATTTTTTTGTTTGCATTCATGTAGTAGTCTACCGGATCTATAAAACTAGGATTCGGTCAAATCCTAAGAATTATAGGTTGTTTATAATGTAAATAAATACAAACATAATAAATAAGTACTGTATTACTATTAATTTAGTTAAAATATAAATATTTTTTTCACGTGCGAATAAATAAATTCATTAGTATTGTTGAAATACTTTATTGTGAAAACGAACAAATAGTGTACACCTCGCTTTTAAAAAATAGTTGCATACATAAAATTCTAGTTTTTACTTTTGATATGATTACAAGCTATAATTACAATAGACTTGTTTTTTCGTTGTTTGTATGCCGTGAAAGAAAAAATAATTATTTATCTACTTTAGTAACAGCTTAAAATTTAAAATAAAATACAAGTCAAGTTAGCATTTTTTACGATTAAACAAGATTAAGTTTTTATCGTTACAAAAAAATGAGAAAGAACATAAAGTTTTGCAACTGTTTGCAATTATAAAACGAATTTACAATTTAAAATAAAATTGGTTCGTTATAAAAAAAGAAATATAATATCAACTTTGTAGAGTCCTAAAGTAGACAAGTTTATACAATTGTAATAAAAATATTTTACATTAACTTAGCATTAAGCTTTTGTGATTATAAGAAGCGAAAAAGAAATTGAATATTAACTTTTACAACCTTTTAAAAATATAAAACGAAGAACTGTTGCAAGAGATATCTCCAATCTTTTACTTATCTTTTAGAATACATAGTAAGTTGTGGTGCGGAAATATGTTATTATTAAAAATTATTATAAGACAAGTTTTCTATTTCTAAAACGTTAAGATACAATAATCTAAAGTAACTTATTATCAACTTATAAGGCGCTAAAAGCTGTAAAGACTTTGACACTATAGAACTTTCTAAATATTTAAAATTAGCTTATAAGTAAAAACTGGAAGAAGCTGAAACAAGTAGAAAAAGTTCAGCGATATACTTAATTCATAATATTAGAGTCCGGCTAATTTGGATCCTGGATGCAATAGATCTTTATATAAATGGCGTTTTTGATTATGTAATTCGACAATAAAATAAACTTAAAATGTTTAACAAAACTTTTAGTTCCAAACAGTAATATAAAGTTTGAAATGAATATTTTTAGCACGAATAAATCCATTAAACTAGCTAAATATAGTTTTCATAACATACATATTCATATTTTATAAAAAAAATATTTAAGAAAGGTATAAGAATAACTATAAATAAATAATAAGCAATATATACAGTTACAATAATAGATTTATAAGAATTATTTTTAAATAAATGTTATAGAAAATACAAACTTTTAGATTTGTTACACTCTAAGTTAATTATAAATTAAAGTTAGTTGAGTTTGTATGTAAAAGTCTTATTCCATCAAAACAACAGTGTAAATGCTACCATAGCTAATGAAATACAATGTAATTTTTTCTAATTACAAAGAAAAACACCAAACAACTGTAGTAGTTGTTGGATTACATACTTTTTTATTTGCGTCAACAGCTGTATTCTAGGCTTGGGGTGAGTAACTTAAGATCCACTAATGTTTAAAATTTAAGTGGAATCTCGAATGTGAAAGGTAAAACTGCGGCAATCGAGCATGTAAATTGTTTACATGAAGCTTTTAGCATAAGTAAAGTTTATAGCTTACAATATGTTGAAAAAGTTATATATATGCAACGGTACATATCTTTCCCCTTCTAATTCAGATCAATCTGATAAACTTCTAACAAAATAATTTTCCACTCACCAGTTTTCATTCAAATCGCACCTAGTAAATTTTCATCCGACTAATTTATACTGAACTAGTTTAGCTCCCGTAAGATTTTTTAGAAATACTTTTTATTTTTTAATTAAAATTTAATTATCCATTAAAAAAAAAAACTAAAAGCTCTAGCTTCTAGGTATATGTTGACTTAGGAGGTCAATTTTTATGCATCAATTACTTACGATTTACTTCAACAGCTTTAATGGCTACTAGATCCATAACATTTTGCTGTACTTACGTTGTTTAATAATTTGTAAAGCTTATGTTATACAACTTAGCTATAATTAATCTAGCTACAATATCACTTTATTTTTGAATATAACTTAGATATAAATAAAATCAGAGTGATCAAAAATTTATAACCTAATATAAAAAGTTTGAATTTGAACCTAGTTAGTAGCTAAAATTTAACTAACTTGATAATTTTAAGTTTTGCTTGCTCCAGTTCTAGTCGAGATCTTTCTAAAGCATCTAGCAGACATAAACTAAATAAAAATAGTAGTGAAATGACATTTATGGCTAACCTTGTTGTATTGGCTTATATTACACCAATGCAAAACTTGAGAAAAATATTATAATAAACACGAGTGAAATATCAAATATTGTGAGAAATATAAAAAACATGAAGAAGTTGTTTTTGCAAAGGCGGATAAAGGTTCGACTATTTTTCTACCGGACAAAACAGACAACTTGAAGGTAATGTTTGAGATTATACACCTAAAATAAAACTTGAAAATATTAAATTGGAACAAGTTAGTGATTTTGACAATTTGAAAAAAGCTAAAATAGTTGTTTTACTAAAGGATTTAGTCTCCAAAAGAGAAATAAATCAACAAATTTTCAGTTAATTTAAACTTATTGGTTCAATCAAACCCAGGATATATGGTCGTCAAAAACTACATAAATAACAAGTAACTCTAAAATCTATTTCATTAATGGCAAAGTCACTCCAACCTAAGCTAGCCAAACTTCTCAATTTATTGCTTGAACCAGTGCTAAATTGTAATTCACAGTTTGTAGTAAAAAAGATTCTTTTAAAGTGATTGAGAAGATTAGGAATATTAAGTCGGAAAAAACGCTTTTATCTTTATTTGATGTAAGAATATTTTTTACAAATGTTCCCTTGGACGTCGGCATATTAAAGGAATTCAAGCATTTTTAAGAGGTATAATAATTTTTATATATGACAACTAAGATAAAGACAAAAAAATCAACAAAGAGTAATACCTAAAGGACGATTTGAAAAACTTAAATATTATAATATTGTTACTTGTATTTAATAATTTTTGTTCATTTTAAAGAATGTTTCGATAAAAAACTATTCAACACAATTTTAGTTTTAAATATAATCAGTAAACAGTTTTAAATAATTACAAATTAAAACATTTTTAATACTTCAACTTAAAAAGAAGTAATGTTTTATATACTACAAACGACTTTAGCTAATTTGTGTATAAATAAAAACAGTAAGAGAAAAACGCTGAAGGGCAAAAACATAAGTTTTAGCTGATTTGAAATGCAGTCAATACCTTCAAAATCAGTAAACATAAAGTTTTATTTTTAGACTTCAAAGACCAGGGTACCTAAACTGACCCTAAGAGATAAGAGATCTTTAGATACTTATATAAAGTGAGCAAAAGTAGCGTTTTTAATACAAAAAATTCTTGATAGTACGTAAATGTTTTATAAAACAGTAAGTAAATCTTTATGTAAATCAATTGTAGTTTATTTATTAGAAAACACCTTAAACAGATCCTAAGAAGAGATATTGGGTTAAAAGGCTCTTTAAAGTTAAAAATAATCAGCAATTAAACACTTTTAAAATTTGTTGCTTAGTTTTTTAATTAAAAAAAGTAAGTCAAACTACATAAAACAGTTTATACTGATTAACAAAGAAGATTTTGAGACAATTTTGATTAATATTTCAGTTATTTTATATTTTTATAGTTTTCAACTAACAAAATCTATTCTATATTGTTTATAAACCTAAATTTTCTTTAGCATAGTGTTACCTATTTAGCACATTTAATACCCTTGCAATAATCACCAAAATAATCAATATATTTTTTATTTATAAACTACAAAAAACAAAGTTTTTATAAATCCTATTGTTAACAATTTCACTGAAACGAAAATTTTCATTTAAAACAAAATGTTATGCAAAACTAATGTAGAATGATTTTAATTAATACATATAATTATTTATAAGATGTAACGTTATAAGGCGTTAAATCCTGGAGATCCTGATAAGCTAAGCTTATCGGAATGTATACCACAGATGTTCTTGTGCTAAAACTTTATTTCAACTAACGGCGTTTCACTGCTCTCAAATAAATTTAAGAACAGATCTACGGAGTCTATAAAATGTTAACACACATTAGAAAAAAGCAGAAAAAAGCATGTATAATTATGTATAGTGTTTATCTAAGTAGTAACTATAAATGGACTTTATGGTTTAAAAACAAAGTTTGGGATAAAAGCATAAAATTATAAAATTGTCTACAAAAAAAACAAGTTTAATAAAAGTAGGCACTAACCTCAAAAAGCTCTAAGAATAGGCAAGTTTTAGAGCTTTTTTCTTAGAGCTTTTTGAGGTTAGTGCCTACTTTTATTAAACTTGTTTTTTTTGTAGACAATTTTATAATTTTATGCTTTTATCCCAAACTTTGTTTTTAAACCATAAAGTCCATCTATAGTTACTACCTAGATAAACACTATACATAATTATACATGCTTTTTTCTGCTTTTTTCTAATGTGTGTTAACATTTTATAGACTCCGTAGATCTGTTCTTAAATTTATTTGAGAGCAGTGAAACGCCGTTAGTTGAAATAAAGTTTTAGCACAAGAACATCTGTGGTATAATTATTTATATTCAAGTTTTTTTTATATGCTATAACATTAAATGAAACAAAATTTAGTACTAACAAATAAGACTTCAAATTTTAAAATACTGATATTTATTTTATACTTTATTAATAATTTTACTATTTGTTATTTACTTTACTATATTAAATGCATCATCAAAAATAAATTATAGAAACTAAAGAAAAAAATGATAAAAAATCTTTAAAAGGAAGTAGGAAGAAAGTTTATTCAATTAATAATTTTAACTTTATAAACAATGTTTTACTGTTCAAAATACTAGTGAAAAACAAAAAGCATTAAGTGTATTATAAATGTTAAAATGATTAAATCAATAAATAAAAAACTATAACTAAATCATATATAAACAATATAAAATTAATACTATGAAAAAATTTAAAAAAACAAGCTACTGTAAGCTTTGCAAAGAAATCACAAGCTAGCATAGATCTTTTAGCAACCATGAAAATATGTAATAAAAAAAAGAATAAATAATTTATTAAAAATTTCAAATTAAAAAGTTAATTTGTTTATTTACGTAAAACTGATGAGATTGCTGGAGATTAAAATATACAGCATGAAAAGAAAATCAATAACTTTTAGCAAATTATATATAAATGAACAGAAAGTATATGCATATTAAAAAATGTTGAATAACTGCTTAATTCACAGTAGAAAAACAAAATTTATAAATGTTTTGAAACTAGTGTTGATATTGCAATTAGCTTTTAAGAAAAGTATAGTACTATGATTATTTTCAAAGTTTAAACTTTACCAGAAACTTAGAGGATACAAAAATGACATATAACATTTAAAATGACATCATTATTTTGCTGTATTCAATTTGATTATTTAACATTAAATTATAAACATTGTATTTTTTATCATAATATTTTTCTGTTGGGCCTTCTGGTAAAACAACTTCTTTTGCATGGCTCATATTTTTCATTGCTTTTTCAACACTACTTTCAAATTTTTTTGCACCAACAGCTCCAAGGATTCCAGCTCCAACTGTAACTGCTTCCTCTTCTGTGCTTAAGATAACTGGCACTCTGAGTACATTTGCATGCACCTGCATAAATAGTTTATTTTTGCTCAGTCCACCACAAATAAAAACTTGCTCTGGAAAGTCTTTACTCTTGTGTTCTCTCATTCTTAAAACAATGTGACGACACTGAAGTGCTACAGACTGAATTGTGGCAAGATATTTTAGTGACAAATCATTCAAAGAATCATCAAGTTTAAGACCTGAAAACATTCCTCTGAGACTACTATCAGCAATAGGGCTTCTATTACCATGGAAATCCGGATACACATGAAAGTCTTTGGTTAAAAAATCACAAAAGTTTAATTTCATTTCTAAGGCTTTCTTTTTAAGGTACTGATTCAAAAATTCATGGACGTTACCTGCATTAAGATGATTTGCTTCTTGGACAGCATTTTGATATGCAGGATGGCTTTTAACTACGAAATCAATGAGCTTTCCTGTAGCACTCTGCCCTCCTTCATTTAACCAGTAATTGGGAACCATTGCAGAGTAATAAGGTCCCCAAACTCCTTTAATGAACATTGGCTCTCTTGTTACTGACATGTGACAGGAAGAAGTTCCACTGATAATAGCTAATCTGTTAACCAAGTCAGTGTTTGGAATTCCCACTTTTGTTGTATCACAACCTAACACTCCAATACCTCCACAATGAGCATCTATTAAAGATGTGGAAACAGGAGTATTTTCAAGAAGACTCATTTCTTCCGCTGCTTGTTTAGTTAAACCTGAACCAATTGTTTGGCCTAAGGTTTTTATATCAGATCCAATCATTTCAAAATTGTTCTCACAAAGTTTTCCTAAACCATTTTTTTCAAAAAAATCTTTTGACCAGCCCTTTTCATGAGTGTACGTCCACTTACAAGTGACAGAGCATGAAGATCTTGAAAACGAACCAGTTGCCTTAAATGTGAGAAAATCAGGAAGATCAAACAAATAGCCAAGTTTAGTATTAAAAAGAGAGGGCCTATGTTTCTTCAGCCACATAATCTTAGGAATCTGCATTTCAAGTGAAATTTTTCCTCCTACAAAATCTAGCACTCTGTAGTTGGTTGCATTAATCTCATTTGCTTCTTCTACTGCTCTGTGGTCCATCCACATGATTATGTTATGATCAGGACTACTTTCATCAATTGGACATGGATTTTTGCTGGTGTCCAAGAGAACTAAGGAGCAAGTAGCACAAAAGCCTATGCCTGCAACCTCTTCTTTTGGTATTCCTTTACAAACCTGTTTTATCACATAACACAGATTACTCCATATTTCTTTACTAGATTGTTCATACCTGTTTTGGCAGTGGTGCTTGATAGAAATACTTTTAGTTACATGATTGAGTATTTTCCCATGCTCATCTATGAGACCAGCTCTAACACTTGAAGA
The DNA here is from genome assembly GCF_965202585.1 of Thalia democratica. Classification (NCBI taxonomy): domain Eukaryota; kingdom Metazoa; phylum Chordata; class Thaliacea; order Salpida; family Salpidae; genus Thalia; species Thalia democratica. Next base: position 17,446,417 of record NC_139173.1, on the reverse strand, counting down.
GCCAACATCACAACCAACGAAAAATGTCATTTTTCTTAGTATGAAACTGTTTTAAACAACTTTTCATAAATAATATTAGTTATCTTAAAAGAGAATGTAATTAAACTGTTTTTTAAGAAGTTTAAGTTTGGTGTTATAATTACTAAGCAGATTGAAATAATTACAAATTATAAGATTTTGGTAGTTTAAAAAAAAGTAAGGAATCTAGTTATTATGATTTACTCTTTTGATGAAAAGAAATTTGTTAATTTTTATTTTCTTTGCTGTGACTATTGAAACTGTGAGTATTGAAATTTTGTTCTGTAGAAAAAAAAAGTATTAAAAATAAACTTTAATTTTTATAGCTAGCTTTAATCTATATATCAAGAGGTTTTTATATAAGAATTTATTTGTGAAGTATTTATTTAGCTATAAGAGAAGATTTTGGAAATATTTTATAAGAATACCATATAAATGCTTTGTACTTGTGTTTTAAACTCTACTTGATATACTTTTTTCACAACAGAAACAAACATAGAAATTTTTTTTTAAACATATTCTCAGTCAGAGTTATTTAGCTCTTACTTTTTAATGTATGACTTTGATTTGTTAAATTGCATGCAAATTCATCACATAATAATAATCACAAGTAAAAATTTTTGTAATCTATGAAAACCCTATTGTACACAGTACCTATGCAATATACATTCCATAACTACTATAACTAAAGTAAAAATATAAAAGTAAAACAAAAGATATTAATATTTAAATAAAAAACAAACTTTTAGAAAATACCTTAACTTAAGTGACTAAATAATGTTTTAATACATTGAAAAAATAGGTAATATTACACATGATGTAACACTTTTGCTGTTACCAAGAAAACCTTAAATGTTGCAAAGGGTAGAGTACTGATCTTTTTTACTATTAAAAAAATATTCTTACTTGTATTAGCACAAGTATAGTTCAGAAATAGTTTTATTGCTATTTTTTTTATATATTAAAATGGAATGGAGGTAGTCTTCCTCTTTTGATTTTAAAGACCGGACAGGATTAAATTTTAGATAAACAAAAATAAAAAATGGTTAGAACCATCAAAAAAAATCAGTCTCAGTCTTATACAAGCACTTTGAATAGATCTTTTGTTTATTAAAAAACAAACATTTTGAATTCTGTAGAAAGCAAAAAAATATACTAGCAACTAGAGAAAATCAATTATTGTAAATTAAATACTTTTAGTAAAATTTAAAATAAAACTAAAAACTACCATTTTATCAAAATACTGAATTTCATACTTTTACTTCAAAAATAATGGAACATTTATATTTGAGATTAGTTAGTAAAGTTTGATATATTTTTTTCAATTTGAGAAAGTGAGAAAACAACACTTTAGAAAATTATTTTTGTTTACTGTAACTAAGAAAAACTATTTCTATAAACAACAAACAATTAAAAAAATCAACTAATATTGTACTTGATAAAAAAATAATTTGATGACATTTTGAATTTTTTATTAAAACTATTCCTTGAAAATATTGTTTAAATTAATTTTTGCCTTAGTTTTTTTAATTCACCATTGTTCTGTATAGTCTAAATTAGTTCTTATAGGGCTTTCTAAAAACTGGACTGTGTATGCATTTTCAATCTGTTTTGGTATATTTTTTTTGTGAAGTTTATTATAATGTATAATTAGAGCCAACTGGTCTTTTATTTTATGGTTTAGTTTTATTGTTTTTCCATATGTTTCTGTGGGCATTCCACCTCTTAGTAAAGCTGTTCATAGTCTGTCCAATGTATAAATTTTTGCATATGTTGCATGTATTCCATAATTTGTGCAATTTAAATGTTGTTTAATTTTCATATTTTGTATTGTTTTATTATTATTTATCATACTTTTATTATAGTTTCCAAAATTTCCACATAAAGCACACCTTCCACATTCAGCTGTTTTGTTGTTTTCTTTTTTTGTAAAATTACTTTTGTTTATTAATATATTTCTCAGTGTTTTTGGTCTCTTATAAGTTAATCTTAATAATTATGTACTGTCACATTGTTCATTTTTGCTAAAGTTTATAAATTGTTTAAAGCTGGTTTCCCAAGTCACTCTTTCACTTTGTTCTGATTTTTTTATGTTGTTTGTATTAGGATCTTTATTTCATACTTCATCTAATTCATTAAAGGTATAACTTATCAATTTTTTACTAAAACTTGATCTACTACATTTAATTTTAAAGTTAATTAGTGCCATTTTATAATCTTCTTTTTTTTAATTTAGTTTTTTGAGAATATTAGCTTCTGATAAAATTATTCCTCTAAAAACATGTGTTGGATGGTAAGAATTGCTATTTAAAAATTTTGCTAATTTTGCTGTGGGCTATTTTATTATGGTAGAAAAACTTCAGTCTTACTTTCCCCTCTACAATGATATTTTTTTTGACGGTCAAGCAAGCAAGTTGTTATTACCTGTAAATCTAAGTAACCCCTTATAATTAACATTTAACTAACCATTTTAGAATAGCAGATATATCTCTTTTAAATTAACATTTAGTTTTTAAGCAAACTTTCAACATTCTGTTTAAACAATACTTTATTTATTACTCAAATATGTCAAAAATTGTTTGTTGTTTATTTTTTTGTTATTTTTTAATCTCTTCTATTTTACTCATTTTAATGCTAATACCGATTTTATTTCAACTAAGGGAATTTTATAAATAACATTTATGTCTTATGGTAATTTTTTACTGTGTAGTTTTCTGAACTTTCTATGTTTAGCTTTATTTTTTAAACATTTTCTAAAATTTATCTGTTTTTATTTTATTCTTTCTAAAATACCTTATAACTTATATACTTTTGGTGTATTAATTTTTTTTTTAAATACAAACTAGACTTACTTAGTTTATAGCCAATATTTATTTCGGCCATCATCAACAATGTTGAGATGTTTTATGCCATCGATAATAAACATTGAACTTTACTGCAAGATCAACAACAACAGCATCCGATAAAATCCTACGACCGGTTCCGTCCTTTTTAGGACTCATCAGGCAGGAATAGTCGCGAGAAACCGCTGTTGTGATCTTAAACAAGCGGGCTTAACTACAAAGTACTGAAGCGACCGTTTGTGGGTAAAATTGAAAAAATGACACAGCTATATCATTCACAGCCCAACGTCTTAGACATTGTAAGCTTATTGTGAGATTATAGTCTGCGCTCGTTTGATCAGTTTTAGTCAGTATTTATTTCGGCCATCATCAACAATGTTGAGATGTTTTATGCCATCGATAATAAACAATGAACTTTACCGCAAGATCAACAACATTTTTTCAACTTTACCCACAAACGGTCGCTTCAGTACTTAGTACTTAAGCTCGCTTGTTTAAGATCACAGTAGCGGTTTCTCGCGACTATTCCTGCCTGATGAATCCTAATAAGGACGAAACCGGTCGTAGGATTGTCTCGGATGCTGTTGTTGTCGATCTTGCGGTAAAGTTCATTGTTTATTATCGATGGCATAAAACATCTCAACATTGTTGATGATGGCCGAAATAAATACTGACTAAAACTGATCAAACGAGCGCAGACTATAATCTCACAATAAGCTGACAATGTCTGAGACGTTGAGCTGTGAATGATTTAGCTGTGTAATTTTTCCAACTTTACCCACAAACGGTCGCTTCAGTACTTAGTACTTAAGCCCGCTTGTTTAAGATCACAGTAGCGATTTCTCGCGACTATTCCTGCCTGATGAGTCCTAAAAAGGACGAAACCGGTCGTAGGATTGTATCGGATGCTGTTGTTGTTGATCTTGCGGTAAAGTTCATTGTTTATTACTTAGTTTATATTATTTATTTATGACAACCAAGAGTACTAAACAACAGTTGAATGCCAAAGTTAAAAACTGCCCTTCTACCACAGCTGCTAGAATTTAAGTATAGTTTATTCAAGTGTTTTGAAGTCCTTTAACTTCTTGAAATTACGTTGTAAAGCGAACAAGTCCCTGTGAAAAGTGCAATTTAAGAAAAATAGTGTCATAAAAGTTAAAGTTGCACTTTTCAAAACAGATAGTCATAATCAATTTATTAGCAATTAAAAGCAAATATAAACACATTGAGTTGATAAACTCAATCAGTTGGCACCTAATTAAGTATAAATCCAATTTTATCTGGATTTTTGTACAGAATATTTGACAGTTTTCCTGGAAAAGAGCTGATTATTCTTACTAAACTTTTTCAGTTTAAATTTGTGTAGAGTATTGATATATTGTTATATTGATATTCTTGTTTTTTTTGAAGTTTTTTTATTGTGATATATTTAACAATCTTCACTTTTGCTTGTACATAAATTAATTAGTCTTAAGTCTTCATCATATATATCATTTCAAGTAAATAAGTTAGTAACTGGAAGTAATGAGCGCGCCTAGATTCTATTAATTTTCGATACTAAATAAATTTACTCAGACAATTGCCTGGTCTATCACAGCTGCCAGAGTTTAAGTATTGGGTAAATTAAGGGCTTCAAATCCTATAATTTCTTAAAGTTAGCTAGCAGAGCGTTTATTCTTGGTGGATAGAAGTAGAAAAGGTTAATTTCTAAAATGTTTAATTAACCTTAAAGAATAGAGGTTTCAAGTATAAAATGAAAGTATAAAAGCTAAGGAATATATTTTCATATTACATTCTTAGAGTAAATAAAAAAGTATTTGTTATACTATAGTACTATAAATTTTAAACCTTAGAATTTTGTATTGTTTATTTTAGGAATATTCTTAGTAATCTTTTATTTGAGTTCTTCAGTTAAAAATCTCAAAAGTATCTCAAATTAGATTTTATAATCCAAAGTCTTTTAAAAGAAATATACACTTTATCAATGTATATAAGTTATTTTGGTTTTAATACGATAAAGAAAGTTAAGTTAAGCCTCGAAGATTTGTAAGCTAATTTTCATGAAACTTTCGCAAAATAATGTTAAAAACTTTTAGTTATTGTTAAGACTACGTCCTATTTATAACTAAACTAAGGTATCTTGGAGTACAAATTTAAACAAAACAGAAAGTGTGTTTTTAACTTTTAACATTTACAGTATTTTCGTACTTTCTTAATCAGTCATTAGCTGTCAAACATTAAGCTATAATTTGATTTTATTGTCAACAACAATAGCCTGTTAGCAAACTCAAGCTATTAATTAGAAAATAACGGCTTTATAATCTTATCAGACTTAGTATTATCTTTATCTATTTTAAGTAAGTAGAGGTTTTTTCGATCTGCATTTTAGCTTATGTTCTTGTTTTATCATTAGCTGAGATTTTGGATGCTTGTAATGAACTTTGCGTTCGACGTAAGTTTTATTTAATATAGTTTTTTAAACTGTAATTTATTTAGTTAGTTGAAATACAGACTATTCAAATATTTTTGTTGTTAGTGTTGTGCTATTTTTTTTGTATATTTTGCTAGTTTTTGTTTTAATTAAATTATATCTTAAAAAATTATAATTCTAAGGAACAGTCGACAAAACATTTTGTTTTAATATCTTAAAAAACCAATGAACTTTACCGCACGACCAACAAAAACAGCATCCGAAACAACCTACGACCGATTTCGTCCTTTTTAGGACTCATCAGGCAGGCATAGTCACGAGAAACCGCTGTTGTGGTCTTAACCAAGCGGACTTAAGTGCATATGTACTGAAGCAACCGTTTGTGGGTAAAGTCCAAAAATTGACGAAACCAAATCGTTCACAGCCCAACGTCTAAGACATTGTAAGCTTAATGTGAGATTTTAGTCTCTACGTTCGTTTTTATCAGTTTTAGCCAATATTTATTTTGGCCATCGTCAACAAAGTTGAGATGTTTTTCGCCATCAATAATAAACAAAGAACTTCACTTAAATAACTTAAATAGCTTAAAATTTTATTAACTTAGTGTACTAATTTTTGATAGAAAACGGTATTGGAAAATTTTTTCTATTGACACCAGAGCCTGCTACATTCAAAAATTCAAGAGGGATATGTCAGCATTTGGTGCAATTTAATGTAGAAAGCAATCGGAGAAAATTAATAATGCTATCAATTAGTTTAATAGGTTGTAAATATTTGTATTAAGTATAGTTTAGTCACAAAAAAATGTTGTAAGTTAGTTTTAATACCGTTAAAAAATAATATTTAAAACAAATTTATCAAAAGAGTAAACTATTCAAATAGTATATTTTAACTTTTTCAACGAACATAGCATTATAATTATTCTTAAACTAAATGTACAGCTGAATTTTAAACATGTGTAGTGTGTATTGTACTATATTGTATATTGTATTATAGTTACCATATGTTTTTATAGATAAATGATAGTTTGTGTATCTTTGGCAACTCCTTAATTGTTAAAAAGGAAAGCATTCAAATATTAACATGAAATCATTAAGTGTTTCTTTTGATTCATCTAGAAATATGATTCTGCCAAATTTATTTGTGTATATATGATAGGTTGAGAAGTAACAAAAGTTGGTTGTTATGTACAATGTTTTATTTTTAAAGTTTATTTTTTGGTTTGTTATTTTTAAAAGTAGATTTTTTTTTGTTTAAGATAAAACTGGCTATTTTACACTATTGTATCATTACTATTCGATAAACATCCATAAAATTGGAAACAAATTAAGGTTGGATCAAAGATCAGATTTGGCAAGAACAATTTATACAGAAAAAATATGTATCAGTTTCTATAAAATAAATATATTATAATGATCTACAAATTTTATTTTTGGTACCTAGAGGCTAGAAGGGACGCGTTTTGACTTGTTTCCTGGCATCCCTGAAAAATATAAGATAAAAGTAGCTCAAATTTTTCACTCAAAATGTTGTTTACTTTGATTTTGCTAAACTTTTAGACAATGAAAGTTGAATTTATTACATTGAATAATTATAAAATTTCACTATTAGCTTGTGAATTTAGAGTTCAGCTAAAGTAGATTTAAAATTAACGTTAACTATAATGTCAAATTGAATTACTATTTCAGCTTGTTTTATCAATAAGAACATTTTAATATTTTTTAGTAAAATTTTTATTTTAGTGACTGACAATAAACTGCTAGTAAGCAGCGACAAATTAAAAATGTGATGTTTGTAATAAATTTTTACTTGGAAAACCATAAGGCATTTATTTAATTAGATTTATTTTTTAAGCAGCTTTAGTTTTAGTCACAATTTTTTTTTAATACAATAACAAAATAGATAATGATATATAAAGTAATACATAACAACTTAAAGTACTTTTGTGTTGTTATAAAAAAGATATTTTTTCAATTTAGCTTACGGAATAAAAACAAACTTTAAGAAATTATTCATATAAAAATACTTTTTATATAAAATGCTATCAAAGTATACTTATTATCTAATCAAAATAATTTTGTTTTTTGCTTGGAACTTTGTTAATAAGTTGATTAGTAAAAAAAAAACTTTATCCCCTAAAACTGGAATTTATTATAAAAATGTTTAGACGAAAACTTTATTACAAAAAATCCATTTAAAATTCGTTGTTCAATATATTGAGATTTGAAAGATTTAAGCTATTTTCTATACATGCAGCTAGATAGTTACGTCATATATTGAAAAATGTAATTTTAAATTTATAGTTTAAAAGTTTATTCTCATATCATATTAACGCAACCAGCTTTTTTGTTTTTTATTTACAGAAAACTTGTAGATATGTAAAACTTTTCCTTGTAAGTTAGTCTTAAAAGTTCTTGTTTTTTACTTTCACAAGTAAAAGCTTTCAAACTAATAATAGTTTTTATAATTAATTTATTGTTGTTTTAAAACTTAGTGCATCTGGTAAATATAAACTAACTTATGTAAAAAGTATACCTTTAAATTTATGATGACGTCAGTTATAGTATAACAGCTTTGTAGTAGTTACTATATATGTATTGTTTATTGAACGATAAAAAAAATGCGCTCAAAAAGTTTGGTCTAAGAGCCTGGTGTAAAAAGGAACATTTCGGTTATCGAGTCGTACACCACATGCTTATACAATTTCTTACGAGCTATTACACATAATTTTTTATCACCTAAATATTGAAATCTTTAGTAATAAAACAATCAATTAAACGATTAGTTTTTTATTATCTAAAATTATAAATTGTAGTTTACTATTTTGTTATTATTTTAAGTTAAGTCTTTTGACGAATTAAATGATTCTACTTAAAGTTAAAGATTTGAAAGTTTTGCTAATAGTTGTAGTACATTGTGGTATGATAATATTTTTACTAGTTTATTGTATTGTTAGTAAATTTACGTTATTAGTTACATGCATACTTTTAAATAATTTTTCAGTTCATTTTATAGTAGCTTTATACTAAACTGGATACGACATACTGCAGTATAATATTATTGGCCTAGTTAATATCCTATAATTACGCTTTGTTTACTTTGAAGCCAACATCTAATTAGTACTTTTTAACTGAATCAACCTAAGACTATGCCTGCTAATAAATCTAGTTGAATTTATTTATTAAACTAACATACTTTGTGCTTAATGACTAATTATAAACTTAAACATTGAGTTTGCGAAGTTAAACAATGAATACATTTACACTAATGAATGAATATTATACAAAAGCTGCAAGCAAAAACACGACAAAAATTTAAATAGATATGTACTCAATCAAGAGTGTATCTTGGACTTGCATAGCTTTGTTAACTTAGTTTAATAAAGAAAGAGTACTGTGAAAGTTTGTTATTATTAGTAACATATATAAATATATATATATATATATGTATATATGTAGATCAGGGTTTACCAAAGTGGGCCATGACAGATACTCAGGGGGCCACGAGCAGCAAAGGGGGAAGAGGGGGGGGGGGGCATGAGCAGTAAAGGAGCCACAGGGGAGGCCATGAGGCCATAACTTGAAACTTACACTAGATATTATTGATTTGCAGATGAAGAGCAAAAAAAAAAGGTCTTATGTGTATTTTATAGTAGTTTAGAAACTTACACTAGATTTTCTTGAGTTGTAGACGAAGAACAAAAAAAAAGGTCTTCGGTGTTTTTTACGTAGTTTATGAGTTAACTTGTTGAAGGGGGCCATTGCTTTTTAAATTTCTTTAAAGGGGGCCATTTGCAAAAAAGTTTGGGAAACCCTGATGTAGATTGTTTAAGGCAAAGTCAGCTTAAATAAAACTAATAAAAAAAATACATCCTAATGCATTTGAGTCACCATTTAGAAAAATTTTGAGTCAAAGTTAATTTTACACTAATTAAACATATGGGTAAACCGTAAAATATTATTAAATTATACTTATTTGTATATTAAATTATCAAAAAACATTAAAAACAAATTCATAAACAGTCTTTTTTAAAACTTAAAAAAAATGTTTTCAATACAAGTTATAAAAAATGGTACTACGAAAACACTTACAAGCGTAATGTTTTATTTTCTATAACTTAAAAATATCTACTTAAGACATGTAGCCTGTTTTAAGGAACGAGCAAATAATCATAAAAAAAGCTTGCGGGCAGCATTTATTCATTTAAGGGGTGGGAAGGGTTTTTAATCGGCTGGCTGGAGCATTTCAAACTCGTAATACATTAGATCCTGTCGGATAGTCCCTTTTTAGATCCGGACCTGGCCAGATGCTAATTATAAACCATTATCCGGATCTGGCCGGGTACTAATTTTATGGAACCGGTTGATCACTATTTCGAAGCCATTTAGTTTACAAAAATATCTTAAGTGTGACAATTTGAGTTAATATTTATTACGTATATAGATTTCTATATATATTATAACCCTGGGCAGAATTGATAATAATTTCATAAATGAAATAGTTTAATTACTAAAAGTTACTTAATACAAACCTTAACTTTAAGTGTATCATAAATTTGGTATTTTTTTTCAGCTTTGAATTTTTCCATGAGGGTATTGTTTTACTGAACTTCATCGTCAAGTCAAACTCATTGTCAGCTGAAACTATGGTATTAATTTACTTTCCATTGATATCACTGATAGTTTGTATTTGCAAGTGCTGCAAAATGCGTCAAATTATTCTTACTGAGATAGGAAGAAAATAATTTTAACATTAATCTTTATGCCTTAACTACAGAGTACATTTCATGAGCTAAAGTTCCCTTTCCTATTAGTTTCGTACTCAGTTCGTTCATATGCCTAAACAAATTTACTATGAATGCAAAATCTGAGAAGCAATCCTTATTGGAAAATTGAGTAAAACCTTTATACTTTTCTTTCATTTTTAAAAGTTGCCGAATATGCGGCTTTAGGTCCCAAACGCATATAAAAACTTTTCCTAAACTTTGTTAAAATGTAAAGTTGAGTAGTTCGACTGAAAACAGCCGTCATTTACTTGTCGGAAAAAAAAAAACTTTTTTTAATACTAATAAAAACATCTCATTATTTTTCAAGAAAAATATAATTTTTGACTCGTTCATTGTATATGAATATCATTGACATGGTAGATTGACAAAGGTAGATATGTAAAATGTCAGATTTAAAATAGAAAATTTAGCTTAGGGTATTTTGATAAAAGAATATTTCAACTGAGTTTAACCAAAACAAAATATTAGGATAAAATAGTGTTTTTATTACTACACATAAACTAAAATTAAATTTAACATGGTTTCAAAGTCTAGCATTTATGTTTTATTTTGTAAAAATTTGATACAAAGTTTTATACAAATTTTATAACATTGACCTTGGCGGGCCGGTCACTTCGCTCGCTGGCCGGTCATTTTCATCTACGGGACGAATTCCATTAAAATTTCAAAAACGTTTGGGAGCCGGTCAATTTCTTTCTGCGGGCCGGATCCAGCCCGCAGGTCCTACCCCTAATCTAGAATAACCAATAAAGTTCTATTTTAAACGAAAAAAATGACAAATATGCAACACTTAAGCACTAATCATTATATTATATTTTATTAGTGATGTACCGGACCCACAATTTCGGGTCCGGCCGGACCCGGATCCGGACTTTTTTTTCAAGTTAGAATCCGGCCGGAACCGGACCCGGACTTTTTTTTCAAATTAGAATCTGGCCGGAACCGGACCCGGACTTTTTTTTCAAATTAGAATCCGGCCGGAACCGGATCCGGACTTTTTTTTCAAATTAGAATCCGGCCGGATCCGGATATCAGACAAAAATGGCAATATCCAGCCGGACCCGGATAGTGAGTCCGGTACATCACTAGTATAAACTAACCTGAGTCAGAATGAGGTTTTTAAAAACTAAAAAAAAAGAACTTTAATCTAATAATAAGTAGAACAGCTAGCCACAAGGTTTACAAATTTAGGTGATATTTACAACCAAAAATCTGAAATCAAGTTCTTCAACAAAATACACAAGAAAATTACCAAATATTGAAAACTGGAACAGCTCAAACTCATTCAAAATTTAAAAGAAAACTAGCCTGAGTTTTTATAAAAAACTAAACTAGCCTGTGGCAGTCCAAGATTTTCTAAAATTTCCAAAAATTTTCAAACTAGCAGGGTTGCCACTGTTTAAGTCAATAAAACTAGCTAGAGTGAGTATAAACAAGCCTGAGTCAGAATGAGATTTTTAAAAACTGAAAAATTACTTTAATCTAATAATCAGTACAACAGCTAGCAAAGTTTGACCATTTGGTAGTAAAGTTGTTGACTGATTGTGGTACACTTAACTTATTACTACTACCCATCATAATTAAATCCTACCTTATTTAATTAATATCTAACGAATACTAATTCTAACTGAGACTACTTTCTATAATCAGACACGACAGTTTTGAGTAATGAATTTTTTATATAAAACACAACAAGAAATACTAGCATATACAAATTTATTAATTACTTTGGTAAAACTTTAAAAACTGAAAGCTATTTAAATCTATATCAAAAGACTTAAAACAATAAACTAAAAGTTAAATAAAACTTTTAGTAAAGAAGAAACTGTAAAATTTTTTATAAACTATAAACCTGAATTAAATACTTAAACAATTAAACACCAATTGAAATATTCACTTTTAAAACAATACACTACTTACAATAAGAATTCACAAAAAAGTTCAAGATATTTTGTTGCTTCAAGCTGCACACCAAACTAACTAACTGCTGACATATAAACTGCCTTTCATGTTCTGATGTTTTGTTGCATCAGTATTTAGTTTAAAACATTTCGTCATATGATTCTCATTGGCTCGTACATTCAACCGTATTAACTCTAAATATTCTCTGAGCTCAACTTTAAACAATAAATAATGCAAGTATCATTCCAAAGTTTTCAATTTTACAACATATGTAAAGAGTTGCATTTCTGAAATGTTTAATGCATAGTTCAAATGTTAACAAATGTAAATTAGTCACGTGTACAAAATGAGCCAATCACGGTAGGTGTTTAATTTTAACTGACGAAAATGACTCTTATTAATTTACACAGGGTTTGTTTTTGAAAAAATACTTTTCAGTATGCTCTTTTTTACTAACTAGATCCGGGTCCGGCCGGATCTCTGTTAGGATCCGGCCGGACCCGGATCCGGACTTTTTTTTCAAATTAGAATCCGGCCGGAACCGGATCCGGACTTTTTTTTTCAAATTGGAATCCGGCCGGAACCGGATCCGGACTTTTTTTTCAAATTAGAGTCCGGCCGGATCCGGATATCAGACAAAAATGGCAATATCCGGCCGGACCCGGACCCGGATAGTGAGTCCGGTACATCACTATATTTTATTAACTTAAAAACCTAATTTTAAAATTTTACCACAACAACTTTAATTTTTTTACATACAAATTTTAGCTTAAAAAACATTTGGCCGCAGGCCGCAGTTTGCCGACCAATGAAGTAATATTTATTAACTAATGTGTAATTAACATAAATAATTATACTCAATTAATCAACCAAGTTAACTTTCGTTGCAAGTTTTCACGCAATTAGACAAAGTATTATAAACTAAACTTAAACATGTCTACGATAATGTTTATAAACTTTTTCGAAAATTTACCTAATCCAGGTCTACTGTAGTCCACAGTAAATTTTTTTCTTACGCAAAAGCTACTTTTTTAAAGACAATTGAGTTTTAGTTAAACTTTTTTTTTCTTTAAATAAAACAAAGATAAATTAATATGAATAAATTTTGTCACCATTGGTAATAATACAATTTTAAACTTCACCATTATCAACACTATTACCCAAAATAAATTAGATTTACAAGTGTCAAACTGTTTTTCTGATAAGCACACTTGCCCTCATCGTAAGTATCGATCAAATCAAACCGTGTATAGTTTAATCTATTGTCAAAAGCAATTTTCAAAGTTGTTTGTATCTGACCGTAGTTGGTGATTTAAGAAAGGCTATTTGCTTTGACTACACGTATACGTACACGTATACATACAACGATTCTATACAAGTTATATTTGAACCGAGCTCATAACGAACACCTTTCATCAACCAAACTACGTATTTCCAGTTCAACATCAAGGAACAAGTATTTATTCCAATGTAGCTAGAATGCCTTCTAACACACTTACTGTTTGAGCAAACTAAAACAATGATATGCAACGTTTGTACCAACCGTCACAAAGACTTCAGCAAACAACAGTTTTGATGTCTCACATCAAGGATTTAGTACTTACTCTAATGCACCTTAAAAGGTTTATAATGCCCTTTAAGGTCAATCTGCACTGTTATTTCCACAATCTGAGTCTTATTATATAAGGCTTTTGCAAGAACCTGGTTTTTCGGTCAAAAATCACCAAGCCTTAAACAAACAAAAAAATTACAGTTTTTATGTTTAACATCAAGGAGCAAACACTTATACTAATGCAGCTCAAACTCCTCCTAACTCTATTTCAGGTCAACCTGCAAAGTCTGAATCTGATTACTTTAGGATTTTGCAATATGCAATATCTATATTTAATTTTATAATATAGATGAATATAAGGTTTTACGCTTGTAAGTGCTTTCGAAGTACCATTTTATTTACTCATAAACAGAATCTTTTTTTTATTTTAATTCTTTATGTTTTTGGTGTTAATGATAGTGTAATAAAATAAATAAGTATAAGTGACGAATACTTTACGGTTTACCCATATGTTCAATTAGTTTAAAATTTACTTTGACTCAAAAGTTTTCTAAATGCTGACTCAAATGCATTTTTAAAAAGTAAATATTTTTAAATTTTAATTAAGAAAACTTTGTCTTAAACAATCTTCATCTATATATGTGATTAATAATAACAAACTTTCACAGTACTCTTTCTTTATTAAACTAACATATGTTTCTGTTACTCAATCAAGAGTATCTCTGGATTCGCATAGCTCCGTTGAAGTATTCTATTTTGTTAAAACTTAGAAACGAACTTTATTTTAACAAAGAAAGAGTACTGTGTAAACCAGTGATTATGTATTCCAATGAACTTGCTTCGCAAGGATATTTGTTAGCAAACGATTAACTTGAAATTTTGAATGTGTTAAAAATATCTAAATAATTTATATTAAAAATTTAAAATTATTTATCTCATGATGACCTGTTTTTTATACCAATATCTTATAACTTGCTGAAGAGAATTTCTTTCTGTATCTTCATAGAAAGTACGAGGTTGCTTGTGTAATTCTGTTAGTACAATAAAATTTAAAAAATCGGTTTTAATAGAAAACTTGCTTATAGAATATATTATTGATCATCAAAAACACGCTTTTGGGCAACTTTGACTTAAGTACAAGATAAATTTTAATTGACCTCTAAATAGATGTTTTACTATGATATTGTATTTATGTTCAGGTTGAAGACAATGTTATGTAGACAGATATAAATACTATTTGTTTTATAAATGGCTCAATCGATTTCAGTTGCGTGCTGTGCGCAGCTCAACTCTGTTATATATTTATACTTTCATTGTTATTGTCGCGTTTTTACTTGCAGTTTTGCATAATGTTCATTCATTAGTGAAAATAATTTATTTTTTGAATTCGCAAACTCCTTGTTTAAGGTTTTAATTAGTCATTAAGCACAAAGTGTGTTAGTTTGTTAAGTAAATTCTACTAGATTTATTAATAGACATAGTCTTAAGTTGATTTAATAACAAGGTACTAATTAGATATTGGATTCAAGAGAAACAAAGCGTTATTGTAGGATATAATAACAATAATATTATATTTCAGTATGTCCTATCCAGTTTAGTATAAAGCTATTATAAAATGAACTGAAACACTATAGAAAAGTTTTTTTTTTTTAATTGATTTGTAACTAATACTTCAAATTTACAAACAATAAAATAAGCTACTCAAAGTGTTATCATACTTCAATATACAACAACTAAGAGCAAAACTTTTAAATCTTTAACTTTAAGTAGAGTCAATTTGCTTAACTTTAAACAATAAAAAAATAGTGAACTATAATAACTACTACAAAACTGAAGGCTGTTAAGCTATAACTGACGTCATTATTAATTCAAAGGTATACTTTTTTACAAAAGTTAATTTATGTTTACAAATTACACTTTACTTTTGAAAGAACAATAAGTAAATTGTGAAAATTTTTACTAGTTTGAAAGCTTTAGTAGTAGAAACAAACAACAAGAATTATTTTAACAAGGGTTTCCCAAAATAGGTCAAATGGCCCCCTTGGGAGCCATTTTAGAAATTTAGGGGGCCATAAACAGTAAAGGGGCCATGAGTTCATAAATTAATTTTACACTAGATTTTACACTGGAGTTGATGAGAAAGAGCAAAAAAAAGGTCTTAGGTGTTTTCAATGGTATTTTTGAAACTTATGCTAGATATTGTAGAAAAGTTTTATGAAAAACAAGTGGCCATAAGCTGTGAAAGGAGAGTCACAAAGTCATAATTTGAAACTTACATTAGACATTCTGGAGTTGATGATGAAGAGCAAAAAAAAGATCTTAGGCGTTTTAAATGGTAGTGTTTTGAGAAATTCTGTTGGAGGGGCCATAGCTTTTTTATTTTTATTAAAAAGGGCCTTTTGCAAAGAGTTTTGAGAAATCTTGATTTAAACCATCTTACAAGTAAAAGTAATACAACACCTAAGTTTTAAAACAACAATAAGTAAATTATAAAAACTTTTACTAGTTTGAAAGCTTTTACTTGTAAAATTAAAAAACAAGAACTACAATGTACAAACTTACAATGAAAAGTAATAAAGTTATACAAGTTTTGTGTAAATCAAAAACAAAAAAGGATGGTTGCATCAATTTAATATAATATGAGAATAAGATTTTAAACTATAAATTTGAAATTATATCTTTCAATATATGACGTAACTATCTAGCTACATGTATAAAAAATAACTGAAATCTTTTAATTCTCAATATATTTAAAAGTGAATTTTAGATGGATTTATTGTAATAGAATTTTCGTCTAAACATTTCATAAAAAATTTTAGTTTTAGGGAACTAATTTAATTAGTTTTTTTACTAATCAACTTATTAACAAAGTTCAAAGCAAAAATTACAATCATTTTGATTTGATGATAAGTTTATTTTGATAACATTTTATACAATAAGTACTATTATATGATTAATTTCTTAATGTTTCTTTCAATTCCGTAAGCTAAATAAACAAAATATATTTCTTATAACAACACAAAAATACTTTAAATTATTATGTATTACTTTACATATAGTTCTATATTTTGATATTGTATTAAAAGAATTGTAACTGAAATTAGTGCCCTTTAGAAAATAAATTTTATTTAAATAAATGCCTCTAGTGGCAGTAAATATAACAAAATTAAACAAAAAGATCTATTAATAGGTACATAATCAAACTGCCTTATGATTTACTAAGTAAAAATTTATTACAAACATCACATTTTTAATTTGTCGCTGCTTGTTAGCAGTTTATAGTCAGTCATTAAAATAAAATCTTACTAAAAATTAAATAAATAAGATATACTTATTGGTAAAACAAGCTGACAAAAATATCTGATAAAATTCCAAAATGTTAGATGATTTAGTTTAAAATACATTATTTAGCTATTTAAAAGCTTTAATGTTGAAAACAAATAAAATATTCAACAGTTTAATGCGAAACGTCTTAAACTATTTTTTGACTTTTTGCTTTTTTGTTTAAAAATTAATTTAAGCCATATAACAACTCAGCTTAAAAAACTTTTGCTCATAATTGTAGAAGTTTATAGTATTATAACATGTTTTTATAGTGTTTTGTAACACTTAGCTGTGAACTAAATAAGTTGATACTGTAATACGTATAATTAAAAATTCAGTGTAGTAAAACAAAATAAAAGACTTAAAAAGAAAATTGTTCGGAAGGTAAAGTTTGTTATGTAAAAAAGATGATGTTCTTATTTTTTTAATGCCTTTTTGGAATAAATTATTTAAAAGTTTATTGAACATGATAAAAGTTCAAAGCTTAAAATTATGGCTAAAGGAGCTGGTGTATAAAAAACTTTTTGGTCATCGAGCTACACATTATTTAATAAAAGATAAATTTAGGCCTTGAAGTTTTATATACTAGTTTTCAAGTAACTTTCTAATAAAAATTTTGTAAACTTTTATCTTTGATTAAGGCTATGTACTATTGAAAACAATACTAAACAATTTTTGAATATAAATCTAAACAAGTAGAATTTTTTAATTTTTTTCAGAATATTTCGTATTGCTTTTCAATAGTCAGTAGTTGTCAAAAACTAAAATTTACTGTAATTGTCAGCAATAATATCCTCTTAGCCATATCCAACTCAAAAAAGTAAATCTCCGGTCCACATATTAAGTTTTATTTTAAGTACTTAAAGTTTACTTTACTTATTTTAAATAATGAAATTTTGAAGTATACTGCTTTTTTGTATACTTGTTAGTAGGTTCATATTTTATTACAAGTTTGCTTTCGAAAGTTTTTAAATATATTTTTTTATTAATTCAAAGTTCTGCGAAAGACTTTGTAATAAATCAAGCTTGTCACGGCTGACCTTTAATTAAAATTTCTAAAAGAATATATAGTCTACTTTGCAAAACAATGTTGTCTTGGACAGAAAAATACTACATGTCTGAATATCCTTAGGTTGTATATAAAAAACAGTTTTAAAATAATATTTACTTAAAAAATATACTTTCTGTGCTAGCTTCATGTAACGTGATTAATTCAAATTGAATTTTGTTTCGCTTGAACTATAACTCAATTTTTTATGTTACATAAGAAAAGTTATAAATGTCAAGCAAACGTAGATGCTTGTGGGGAGATAGATATGTGTAAAAAGTATTGTGGAACGTCCTTTGATAAGACCTTATCTCAGTAAATGCGAATGAGATTTAAAATTTTATTTATACAAACTGAAAAAATTATTTCGATTAAACCAAATGAACACTATTACAAACAAGTTAGACAAAAACTATAAATGATAAGAAAACAATTAAGCATAAATTATCGAGAAGCCCTTTAAAAGTTAATTAGATTTAAGACCACGGAAACTCGCAATTTATAACATTTTAGTGCACCGTAAATAACAAACTAACTGCAACTTGACTCTGTTAACTGTGAGTACAAAATTTTTCTGTTTTATAATAAAGGCAAAAAATATTTATCCTTTTTACAAACATACTTGTTTATCATTTCATGTATAACTTGCATCTGTTTACAAACTTTAAAGACGCAAATAAAAACCTAGACAAAACACATTATCTTTACGACCGCCTTAATTAAAATGCGATTTTGTATTACATATTTCCGCAAAAAAAAAGCTTTTTAGTTTTCTGTTCAATTTATAAAGTAAGAATCCCCATTGTGGTACATGAATAAAAAGTCATTATAAATTAATTTATTTAGTGTTAACTATATTCATATTTTGTTTCCCACTATCTTTAAATACATATTTATTAAATCATGATTTTTCAAACAACGTTTTATTACTGAAAATAACAAAAAAATTGATTGTATTGGATGATCACATCAATTTTTTTAATTAATTGACTGAATATTGTTTTATAAAATTGGTAAATAAATACATTTGTATATATCTTCTTTGATACAAGTTGAGTCCTTTGATTGTTACTCTTAAAACAAGTTAAAAGTATACTATACCTTTGCATAACTTTTTTCACAATTCAATTATTTATTGAACGTTGTATATACTGAAACTTCTATAAGATAACTTTTCTATTTTCATAAAAACTTTTAAAGTTATTAATTAGTCAAACATACAATTATTAAATTATAATGAACTTACATCTTTTAGGTTTTTTGAAACTAAAATCTATAATGGTTTTAAAACATGTAAAATTCACAAACTATTTAAACTATCAAAATTATCTAAGTAATAAAGATTAAACTTTATATTTAGCGAAATAGTTTTATTATAATAGCTAACATATCAAAAAAGGTGGAAATAGATCATGAAGGTTAGTAAAAATTTTTTTCTAATCTGTATCAATAAAATAATTAAGCTTAGCTTTTGTTATACTAAAATAGTTATTTCATAACAAGTGTGTATTTTTAAGATTATACATTTAACGAAAACATTTTAATCGTAGTTTGGATACTTTACAATTTCAAAAGGCTTTTAAAAGAAAAATTAAAATTTTAAAAAAATCTCAAAAAACATTATAGACAATGCTCCCCATTGTTCTTCAGACACTCTTCTTCTTTATCAAGCTGCATCAACCTACCAGCAAATATGACAACAGTTCCTACAAAACAAGCCGCCATGAAGATGTACAAAATAAAATGATCCAGAACCATTGCTATGTACTTCCATTCATCTTCTTTCTAAGAATTTTTTATATATGTAGATTCATAGAATTTTAAGTTAAAAAAAAAGTTCTTCACTAGTAATAATATTTCGGTTATTTAAAGCAAAGCTAAGATATTTTTGCCATTGTGTAATAAAACAAGCAGTTGCTTTAGTAGGATATTTACCGTTTGATTCAAGTAAAATAGCGACTTCTTGTAATTATGTCTGCCTCGTGAGTTATCATAAGAAAAAAAAAACAGTCGTAGATTGTCTCGGAAGCTTTTGTTGATGTTTGTGCTGCGCATATAAATTATTCTAAAAAGCGACGATAAATTAAAATACTTAGTTATAAACTCATTTTTACTGCGCTAAATATTTTACATAAAAAGATTAGTTTTTAAAACTATTTATACTATATAGATTCTAAGATTATATGCTTAGAAAAAGTCCAATAGAAAGTTTTTATATTTTTAAGGTGGAAATTTAAGATTTAATAATTTAACTAGTTAGCTTTAAAGAAACATTTCTTTAGTTTTTAATTGTTATACTTTAGAACAGTAATAAATCTTTTGAGAACTGTTTTAAGTTAAAAATTTAACTTTTCTTTTTACATTCAAGTTTAATTATGTTTCAACTAATTAACTAACAATAACTATGATATTATCATTAATATTTCACAACATTTTAACAATAAACCTTTTGACTTTCATATTGGTCATGGTAGTAATCAGCGACCGTATTAACACCTTCTATAGCCTTTTGAAGTTCGTACCCAAGAATTTCAGGTTTCTTTGCTCTTCCTGAAATTTCTGACAAACAAACAAGAAATAGTTGAACACTAAACACATTATGATATTTACTTTTTTTTTTGAAATGTTTTTTGGTTTAAACAACTTATTTTTTAACGTAATAATAAATTCTATCAACAAACCACTCATGTTAGCATATATATGATCATTTCTTGCTGACTCTTTTATGATGTTATCATCTTCCGACTTGGTATGTATTTTTTTAACTGTGGAACTAATCATAAGTTTAGGAAGCCATTCAATAAACAGCTGTAAAAGAAACAAACTGAGCTAAATTAAAATTGTGGTTTTTTATAAACAAAACCCAGAGAAGGATAGCCAAAAACAGTAGTTATATACTTCACAATGATTAATTAGCAACTAGTGCTGTAAAAGTAACATATTTAAAGTTTAACATTGTATTTTAGAATTAAGTTCATATACTAAGATTTAACTGAAATATTTTTTATGATTAAGATATCGTAAACAAAGAGTATTTTACTCAACGTACTACCAATACTGTATAATTATTTTGAGGTAAAAGTTTTTTAAACTTTGTACGGAACAAGAAGTTTTTTGTTAAGTTCAACTACAAAAACAAAGTTGCAGTAAACAAGAAAAAAAATCTAAAATAAATAATTTTACAGTATTATGCTTAAAGTTTTTAATACAAACAGTTCTAGTAAAACTATTAAAGTAAGAAAAATGCAATCTTTTGTTATAAGTAATATTTAGTATTATGTTTTTAGTCCTAATCTGAACAATAATAGTTCACAAATTTTGTAGACACAATAAATTATGTTATATACAAGTTAATTTAACTATATTTAGTTTCGATTTGTTTTAGTTTGTAAATGTATCAATTTATTAGTCTCTTGTTTTGTTTTTGGTTTTAAATGTATTTCCTTCATTAGTTTTAAATAAATTTTTTAGACCTATTCTATAGCTGAAGAGCCTTACTGGGCGAAACATTGTACCGGATTTAAGATATTTCGATAACATTTAAGATATTTCGATAACTATTTTTTAGTATTACTAGTTGACGAATTAGGATTTTTTACTCTATGTACTTTTATGTTCACCTTTTTAGTTTTTGGTGTAATTTCATGAGTCGAAGGAGTTCGGTTGTGCACATTAAGTATAATAACAGTGAAGACAATAGACAAGCAAACTAGTATCATGGTAAACACAATGTATTGGCACAAGAGAGGAACTCCTTTTGCTGTTGATGGTATAGCTTCAACTGTAAAACTAATGTGTATTAGATTTAGTAAAACAAGCACCATTTGATTTGACTGTTATTTCGATCTTTTTTGAATTATTTTAATTACGTTTCAAATTATATGTATTGTAGTTAGCTAAACGTGAGTAAAAGTACTTTTAGTTATTCAAAAGACTGTTTTAAGCTTTTGTCTTAACTTATTTTATGTTATAGTTTTAGATATTTCAAACAAGTTTGTATCCATAATATAAGCAAAGTAATAATATTATTAACAGTAATCTAACCTACAACAAGTAAGAAAACAATAAGCGAGAGCAAAATAGAAATACTCAGCGTTATCTTCTCTCCAGCATCAGATGGCAAGTAAAACACTGCTGATGTCAAAAGGGAAAACAAAAGAGTCGGAAACAGAATGTTTATGATGAGGTAAAGAGGACGGCGCCTTATCACAAAATAGTAAGTCATGTCGGGATACGGTTCTGTGTGTTGAAAATTACTTGAAAAAATAACTTCATAAAAGGAAAAGAACTGGAAAATACTAGAATGCAGTTAAGTATTAACTTAAAAAACTATTTAACATTTTGAAACAGACTTTTTTAAATAAGTTCTGATAGTTTAAATATGTGACAAACTAGCACAGCATATGTATTTTACATAATGCTTGTTGCAGCCTATTGATAAAAGTTTCCACTCTCCATTTTCTTCAAAGTTAGATATTATTGCTGGATTGCACTTTCGTTTGCCACAAAACTTTGTGTCTCCTAGTTTTTCAAGACACGCACTGTTAAAAAAGTGTTTATAGTACCAAAAAGTCTACACTAAACTACTCTTAAGACGTGTTAGCTGCCTTAGGTAAATGTTAACACGTTTTATTAAATCTAAAAAAAAATCAAAACCTTTCATTTCCATTTTCATCTAAATTAACTACATCAAGAACACCTCCATCCTGGGACCAAGTTCCTATCTTCATTGTGCAGTTTTGAGTATCGAAAGGAAACGTTGCGACCTTAAGAAGTCATCAAAGTAAATTCAAACAATTATTTGTTATGTTTATTTAATTGTACCTGCATTTCACAAAAAGTTTTAAGAATAGCGGGCGGGCTCCATTCAACTCTCCCAGTATGATGAACCAGTGCTTTCGTTCGTATTGAAACTGCAAAGTCTCCATCGGCACTGAAACAATGACGTAACAGTGTTAAACTACTTTATTTTCATCAAATTTTTTTTTACAATATTAGTGTTGCTAGATTACATATTTATATAGTATTTTCGTTAGGTGAGCTTTAATATTATTTTCGATATGTGAAAAAACAACGTCAAACATTTAATTAATTCGTATAATACTCTTTTAGCTTGTTTGTAACTACGCAAATATAAGTTTTTTTTAATCCTCAACTATTCAAATAAGTCAAATAGCCCTGGACAAGACATTTAACTCTATCCATGGTGTATGAGTCGATAACCGAAAGGTTTTTTCGTACACCAGGTCCATGGACCAAAGTTTTTGAGTGTTTTAATTGTTTTTCGTTCACTAAAACCTAACAATTAAAATATTTCTTCCGTAAGGCAACCTCTTAGTTTACATTAAAACCACTTTTAACTTTAACAGTTATAATCATTATGATTAAAATATAAAATGATGACAAAATTTGTGTTATAAATTTATACATGATACCTACGAACAAATTACAAATGAAATTAAAAGTTAATTTAGATAGTAAAACAGTATATGTAAAAAACTATACTTATTGTGTTAAATTTTATTTTTAGTGTAAACTAAGTAAATATTTAAATACATGACTTAAATGCATATTTAAACTTTTTCAAATTATATGCTCTAATATGTTTTAGTGCTAAAGATCAACATTTTATTAAATGACGAGTTAAAAGATTAATTAGTTTAAGGTAAGTTTTATACAGTTGAAAAAAAAAAGTTTATTTTATTATAACATTTAAATTTCTGAGACTAATATGTAAATTTCTTTAACTGTATAAAATATTTTCAGTTTGGTCGAAAAAAGCTAACATCATAATCCTACAAATAGCATTTAATAATTAATTCAATAAAATAATAACCATTGGATTATAACTTGTTGTGTGTCAATAATTTATATGTCTATTTATTTTAGTAAAAAATTAACTTGTTGTACAGCACTAGCTCAGGAAGCCATATTTTCTCGCTTTCCAGGAAAATATACTCAGCTCCTCCGTACTCCGTTACATTCCAGCTCAGCCTCGGATCATTCCAGACGTGTGACAAAATTACTTTTGTCTCTATTTTCTGATTCACTTCACTCTTCATTTAAAAACGATTTTAAAAGTAAAAATAAACAAAAACTATTTTAAGTAAAAGGTTATGGTTTTAATTTAAAACAAAAGTTATTTAGAAACTAATTGTAACTGAAAAAGTTAGCTTTTGTTCGAACTGAATATTAGTTAAAAAATATCAGTATTGTGTTTTAAATAAAATATGGTTTATTAATATTGCTAGTTTTTTTTTAAGTGATAAAGAGCTCAATTTATACATTAAACTTTAACCTTTGGCAATAAAAAAGTTTAATTAATTATTTAGATTTTTATAAATTAAGTTTTTTTATTGTTAGTTTGACTCTTACTTATAGTTAACTTACGTTTTATTCAACACAAAATTTAAATACCATAATTTCCTTGATATACTTAAGATTAAAAATTTGGCATCATATTAAATAATTTGCTTTAAAACATATTTTATATCAAGAAAAAACAAATAATTTATATAAAACACGTGAAAAATATACTACCAATAAAATAATGAGTTACAGTAGACTACTGCTTAAGTACGCAAATTGAACCCGACCAAAAAGTGCGTACTTAGCACGGGTAGTGCGTACTTTTTGACGATATAGTATAATATGAAATTTAGTTGTTTGTTTTCTTTCTTACAACTAGCTACCAAATAATTAAGCCAAATAAAAAGTAGTTTTATTTTAATTAACATTTGATAAATAATTCAAATCTGCAAAAATTTTTAATATATTTCAAAGGATTAATTTTCTTATAAAAAGTTTCTACATAATGCTAGTCAAGCTAAGTTTAGTTTAGTTAATACATTTACTATAATTTTCCATTAGCTAAAAAGTGTTTGATTTTTTTATATGAAAGAAAAACTTTTCAGGACTGTTTTTGTGAGAAAGTTTATATCAGTAGAAACATTTATAGTATAAGTGCACAATGATAAGATGCTCATTTATTTTTTTTTAACTTTAGTTTTTTGTTGTTGTTGCTTCTTTTTATATGTTTATTTTGACTTAATAAAAATTGTAACTAGTTTTTGTGGTTAACTAGTTTTGTATTATGTCACATTAAAATTAGCCTTTCTTTTGCAGATATTCTGAACGTTTTTGAATAAAAAAAATTTAGAAATTTAAAAAAATGGATGGAAAGCGCCAAAAAATGACTCTATGGAACAAGTCTTTAGAAAAAATCCAAGTCTAAGAAAATTTAATTTTTTTTTGTCTTTCTAGGTAAGTGCGTACTTAAGGCGAGGTGCGTACCAAAAAAAGTGCGTACTTAAGCGGTAGTCTACTGTATTTGAAAAAAAATAACCCAAAAGCACAAGTCTGTTGAGTTAACAGTACTGTCAAAAAACCATCGTGTTATTAGGTTTTGCTATTAAAGATATTCGTTTTAAAAATAAGCAAAAAGTTTTGACTGTACAACAATAACTTAGTTAAAATATAATAACTAGTAAACAAACCACATCAAGAAGCTCTATCAAATGAACTCCGAACTCGACAGAAACTTTTTTTGAATAAACTTTGCTCGGTCTTATTCTAGAGTCGTAGTTCAAGTACAAATTGTCAATAAGCTCTGCTTTAGACTTAGCTAGGCAGATGGTTAATGATGATAGTAAGTAAATTAACACAAAAGCTAAAATCTTAATCATATAAAAACTGAAAATTAAAAAAAAATATGTTAGGCTGTATATATCAGTTTTAATAAGAAAGTTTTTTTTTAAAGTAAAACTTTAACTTGATTAAAAAAAAACATTAATTTTTCTTTTTTAATTTTTAAGTTTATGTAAAAAACATTTTTTTAATCAATAGTTTGCTGTTAATACACTTAGAATTAGTTAAGTTTCAGAAGTTATAAAACTTATAGACTAGTTAGAACTTTTAAGTTATTAATATATTAAAAACAACAATTGGCTGTTATTCATATCTAACGAACAGCATATATTAATAATTACTTTCACGGGTTTTGTACTTTTTGTAAAGTTATGTTAAAGAAACTATTTTTTATAACCAAAACGAAATGAGACAATGAAAAATTACAACATGGATCACTCACGAACAAATAAAACCAAAATTTAAGTTTTAATAGTTGTAATTTTATTAACTTGGGTTGTATGTACTACAAAAAAAAAACAAATCTGAACATTTTTTGCTTTACGGGCGGGATCTGGCCAGAGGGTTGTAAATTGCCAACCTTTGTTTTAAAGTCTTTAAAAAATGTTTGAATTGTTATAATCGTTATATTAAATTTAAAACAACTGTTTGATAAATATGTTTATGTTTTTTTTTTTCTTAATTAGATTAATATTTTTAAAAAATATAAACCATCGTTTTAAACAATAATTTAGTTGTTTAAAAGTAAAACTAAATAATCAAATAACTAAGCAAACTTTTTTATAAAAAAAATTAACTTTTATTTAATGACTTAGCTGATCTTGTATCTTTAGAAAAAAAAGTTTTAGTAATAATTTTTGTGTATTAAATCTAAATACTTATTAGGTTTATATTGCTAAATTACACTTTAAAGTCTTTATAACTATTAAATGTGCTGAACAAAAATTTAGTAATGTAATTTATACCTTTTCTAATTTCATTAAAATAGTTACAATTTGTTGATGTTGAAAAGTATGCTAGAAACATATAAATAGTTTTTGAAGAATAATTTGTTAAAGACGTATACAAGAAAAGATAATAACTTAAATAAAAAGCGTACATACTGTAAAAAACTTAAAGATTCTAGATTTTTTTATAACTTAAAATAGCCAGCTTTTAGCGTTAGTTTAATCAACAGAACTTATTAAAGTTTACAGCTTATATACTTTGTTATAACAAAATTGCTTATAGACACTAACTAAATATAAAAACGAGATGTAGTTCTAAAACCAAACTAACAGCTGCAACTTTCTTCTTTTCAAACTTAGTTCTCTCAAAACTTACAAAATTAGTCAAACCCGTTAGATGTTAAATAACTTAATTTAAATAAAATTATAAAAAAAGTACATATTTAATATAAGCTTCATATTAAAAAAAAATTTTACGATAAGCTAAGTTTGATTATAAGTTGTCTTCAACCTTAAAAAGCTTTTAAAATGATATTATTAGGGTATTAAAGTTTTTAAATTATTAACAATATGTTAAAACGCTGTTTTATCAGTTTCTTGTATTGTATCAAAAATAGTTGTACTTGGGTGAAGATAGCTTTGTACTTAAAAATTCGAATTATAATAGACATCATGCTTACAATGAAAACGAACATTTAAACTTTTTTATTACTTGTTGATGAAAACTATTATAAAAATAAAATTTCTATGATCTTTGTCTCGCTTATCTAAAAGATATAATAATAGATACTAGTTAGTATCTTTAGCTCTGTTTTGATGAAAAAACTCTTAAATTAGGCTAAGGAAATCATTTTATTTCATGAATTGTTTTACTATTTAGATATACAGCCTTTAAGAAGTTAAAAAAATTCACTACATCAACAAGTTTAAACTTAAACTTGTTATTAGAAAAATAGAAATATTTTAAAACCTCGTAATATCTACTTATTATTATCGTAACAATAATATCTACTAAAGAACATCAAATAAAGTTAATAATAGTAGTAAAACAAATACCTTTAAGTAGTTGAAAACACAAGCTAGGGTTCTTCCAAAAATATTTAATGAAACATTTAGATCTTTAAGTTTTGTTTAATTACAAAGACTAAGTTACTAAAGTAGAGTGAAAAGCTAAAAGAAGCTATAATGAATTATAAAAGTTATCTCTAAAATAAATGTTAGTCTAGATACAACGTTAAAAGTCTCCAGTTTAATTCCTTAAAAAGATTCTCAAAGTTTTTGCACATTATAATCCAATTTGTATTCTATAGCTATCAAGTTTTCGAATATTATTCGAAATCATTATAACAATATAAATCAAAAATAGTTAACAAAAAAAATCCTAAAGAAGAAAAAAAACCTTTTAGTGTTAGTTTGAAACTTAAAGAAAGTAGCAAAACGCATTTTCCAGTTACAAAAACACATCTAAGCAGCAAGTTTTAATCTATGTTACATGTAAATGAAACTTAATTAAGCAGATAATAAAAAAGTTTAATACTGGCTTCGAAAATAATTTTTTTGCCATAACTAATACAAATTAGTTTAATAACTTATACAAAGTTATTGCTAAACATGTTAGAAAATAAGTCAATTGTATAATATTTGTACGATAGATTTATTTTATAAATACCTTTAGCAATAACTTTTTATAAATTGAAATGAAATTTCTTAATGTGATCTACAAGGTTTTCTTAGATTTGTCTTAGTAAATCTATTTTTTACTGATTTAATATAAAAAATAGGTTTATGTTAGCTGATAAATCTAAAGTAACTTTTAACAAAGCATGATAAAATAATTAAGTAAATATCACTTTTTTAAATCTGAAATTAACTTTTAGTTGTAAAATGTTTACGGCTTTTATTAAAAATATTCAATTCTTTTAAAAAGAGATTAAATATATAAAACTTTAAAATACTTGCTACCTGCAACTTTGATAGTTGAAAGTTAATTAAAATCTAAATGTTTGTTTTTGAAAGTAATTTAAATACAACTAAATTTAAGTTAATATATATATATATATATTTATACAGTCAATTAATACTGAAACATAACTTTTTATAATTTATATGTTTTTAGTGTTTTACATGTTTTTAATGAGTTTTATTTCATTTTGATTAACCTTGAAAATATCAATGTAATACATAAGTTTACGATTTGAGACCTTAGACAAGAATATTTTTGATATCAACTGTAGTTCCAATATGGAGTTTTAATATTAAACTAAAAAAAAATGTGTAAAAATAGATAAATTTTGAACTGTTTTTGTCTTTTTGAAATATATTTTGTTTTTTTGAACGACAAAAAAAAGCGACAATAATTTGGTCCAAGGACCGGAGTGTAAGAAAAACCTTTCAGTTTTCGCGTCATAAACCACGAATACAGTTTAATGTCTTGTCCAGGACTAATGTATTATGTTATACAGTTAAGTAAATTTTAATGCAAAAATAACTAAAATAAAACACTTAATGTATCTTACACACATTTTTATCTGGTAAGTGTAGAGTTTACGAAAAAAAAAAATAATTCATGCAAAAAGCGTAGTGTTGACTACATGTTTGTTAAAACTAAGCGAATTTTCTGTAATAAAAGTTGTAAAAAGATGATATTTAATTGAGAATTTATGTAGCATTGATCCTTGACTACAAAACTTAAGCTTACTTTGTAATCACTCTAGCATAAAATTTTTTTGAATTACCTTTTATTTTTTTATACTTAAAACTTGTACTTCCATAATAGAATTTGTTATTGGATTACTACAATGAACCAAGGAAGTATATTTGCTTTAAAAAGCAATTATATAAACGTAGTTTCAATTAAAAAAAAAAAAAAGTTAAAACTGTTGAGTTATTTTTTATAAATGTTTAGTTTTTAGAAAAAGGCAAAAGTTTTTTACTAACTAAAAACTTTAACAATTTGTATAAATGAATTTTAAAATAAGTTTAAATACTTAACAATATCTTTCTCTGTCTTAGTATAATATAAAAGGATTAATAAAAAGAATGATAAAATATATTTATTACTTGCACTGACTTGTACTACCTTATTTGTAAAATTGGTATTCTTAAAGTATTTTGAATATGTGTCAGCCATTGGTTTCAATATTGCAGCGTTCAACCGTAAACTATTTTTTTGTTTACTTTTTTTTAAACTTTTATTTTTTAGTATTTTAAAATCATTCTGACAGAATTTTTTAAACATTGCAAGAAACATTTCTTGAAAGTTTGAGGTATGTATCTCCAACAACGTAGGAGAAAATAGATTTTTAGTGAAATAGTCTTTTTTGCTGTTTTAGTTTGTGCCTCACGTAAGAAACCTATTGTTTCTCCAACTTTGACCTGCTGTATCTCAAAATTTATTTTGAATTTTTTATGTCTGTAAAAAGCATCTTGTAGCTTAGCTAAAATTCTATAAAATAAGATCAAATTGTGAAAAAAAATGATTTACTCCCATATGCTCTTAAACTGGATCATATAATTTTGTTCAATATCTTGAAAGAAACTAACTGAAATGTTCCAAAAATCTTAAAATATCCTAAGCTATAGTTTATATACTTTATAAAAAAAAACAAACTAGCCTGAAATTTAATTTTTTTTTTAAATATCTCCAGTTATCCTGATTCATTCTAAGATTTTCAAAAATTTCAAACTATTCTGAGCTGTCCATGGTATACTGAGCATCCTTAGTGCTTGAAAACCTTGTACTTTTAATGTTGTTACAATATATATATATTTAATAGTTAGAAAAAATATCTGTCTTATACTTTACCCTTTGCAACAATAAACACTTTCTGGACAAAGCAATTGTGTTACATCATGTGTAATTTTACCTACTTTATAAATATTTAACTTTTTAGTTTACCATGAAAGAAAATAAAAAACGAAAACTATTCTAGACAAAAAACCTTATTAACCATTTAGAGTACAACCTCAAGGCTAAATTCTCAATAAAAACAACTATTACTAAGGTTGTGAAAAAATCAAGAATTTCAAATCCCAACAAGTATTAAGTAGCAATACAACAAGTCCAACCAATCATAGCCACCAGAGTGAACAAACAAAAAGTTGTTAACAAAGCGCATTAAACTTGTATTATAATACATTTAACCTTTAGAGACTATCTTAACAAACAGTGTTATATAACTCTTTTACTACTACAACACAAAATTAAAATTAGTAATTTTTTTGAAAATTAAAGCCTTGAGTCTTAGATAAAACATAAAACTATTTGATTCAAACTACAATTCAAAAGAAGTAAAAAAGTTATTGAATTGAACTCTACAAAAAAAAACTACATAGAATACTTTACTAATACAGGTATTCATACTAATAAATCCATAAAAATTAGTTTTCTCATTAACAACTCAAAACTAGCTTAAAATATTTAAGTATATATGTTTATTTGATTATATAACGAACAACAGTTTTATACAGCAGTTTTGTTTATGAGGTATTTCTATCTTGTTTATTCCTCAATAAAGCTTTAGTTTATTTAACATGTTTTGCAGAAGTTTAGAATTAAAAATTTTTATAAATGTTACCACATAAGTAATAATGAAGGTTTTTGTACAGTAAGTTTAGTTTAAATAAAACACGCTGATTTTAGTTTTGTTGTTGGTCTAAGAATTTGTGCATTTCGAAAAAGTTTTAGTAAGCAAGTTTTTCAAGGTATGAAAAGAAAAGATTGTATTAGAAAAATGTTTTAAACTGCTCGTGTGCGCGGCTTAATTTTACTTTGATTAAAAGTTTTAATATTGGTAAAACAGTATTTTTGGTATATGTTTTGTTTTTTGCTTTTCTTGTTTACTGTTATAGTCTTGTCTGATTTATCAATTTCACTTTTTTTTAGTTGGTAAGTCTGCAGCCGAATTTTGTATTAAATTTTGATTTTGTGCTGTTTAGTATTTCCCATTTAATTTTATAGTCTGTTTTGTTATCTTTTTAATTCCAAGTATAGTTTGCCAGTTCTGTTGTAAGTCTTATTCAAATGTTATTGAATGAAGGTTTGTAATTCCTTTATCTTTTTTGGAACTATTTCCTGTAGATCCTACGAACTGCTTGGTTGCTTTGTTGGATGTTACTGTTGCTCTATAGATTATGTTAGAAATAAGGCATTGGTTGTTTTTAAAGGGCAGGGTTATTTGTGGCAATTTCAAAGTTTATCTTTTGTGTTACTTTTATTGTTTATACTGTTTTTGTTTAAAATGTTATTGTTGTGTGCTATTATTTTGCTCTTAAAATTACTTGTACAACTGTGTTATATTTTAATTGTGTTGCGATTGAATATTTTTTATATGGATGGTTTTCATTTAAGGATGTGCTATTTAAATTTAAAAACCGTTTGCTTATATTACAAATTACAGTTAAGGGCAGGGGAGGTGAACACCTTTTTTTTTGAAATTTGATCTTATTTTATATAGTTTTTACTAAGCTACAAGATGCTTTTTACAGATTTTAAAAATTCAAAAAAAATTTTGAGATATAGCCGGTCAAAGTTGGAGGTAACAATAGGATCCTTTTGGGAGACGCAAACAAAAACAGCAAAAATAGACTATTTCACTAAAAATCTATCTTCTCTTACGTTTTTTGAGATAATTACCTCAAACTTTCAGTAAATGTTACTTGATATATTTAGAAAATTCTGTTGGAAAGAATTTAAAAAAAATTAAAAAATTAAAATTTTATATAAAACATAAACAAAAAAAATACAGTTTTTTTTTATTTTTTTTAATTTTGTGTGGACTGAATTTTCTAAATATTGCAAGGAATATTTACTGAAAGCTTAAGGTAGTTATCTCAAAAAATGTAGGAAGAGATAAGTTTTTAGTGATTTCTAGTTATTTGCTGTTTTAGTTTTCCCCTCCCATAAGAATCCTACTACTGCCTCTAACTTTGACCGGCTACATCTCAAAAACTATTTAGAATTTTTAAAATCTGTAAAAAGCATCTTGTAGCTTAGTAAAAACTATATAAAATAAGATTAAATTTAAAAAAAGCGTATTCACCCCCCATGCCCTTAAACTAAACGGTGAGTTGATAAATACTACATCTCTCTTTGTCTTTTATTTCTTTTTTATAGAATGGTCTTGTTTTATTTTATATTATTGTTGTAATTAGCTGAAGTTAATGCTTTTTGATATTGACTATTTATATTGTTTAAAGATTCTTCATTGTTATAAAGTTTTATGAGTCTTCTGTTTATTGATTTAGGTAGTTGTTTCAAACTTGTCCGGGGTAATTAGAATTGTTATTTTTGTATAAAATTGGTGAGTTTGGTTTGGTGTAAAGTAAGGTTGGTAACTTGAGTTTAATATGTTAAATGATACATCTAAAAAAATCTGTTTGGAATAATCTGGATTCTGTTGTTATTTTAAAGCCGTTTTGTTTAAATAATTTTATTATTTATATATATTTTCTTTTTTACTCTTACAAAAAAAATAATTAGTTTGCACTGGAAGCAAAACTTTTTTCTTTAAAGATTTATTATGCTTATGACAACTTTGTCTAGTTTAAGTTTACTCAGGATAGTTTTTTTTGTGACTCAAAGAGTGGTAACCATTATAATATAACTAAATAAGTGAATAAATAGACAGTAATGAAAATTTATAAGAAAAATTTAATGTTTTTTAATTATGTTTAAAAATAAATTATAGAACTAAAAAAAAATATACAGCAAATTTAATATTTGAATGAGAAACAAAAATTACAAATAAGTGACAACTATAAAAATCAGAGATTTTATTATTTTATATCAAATACTAAAACAAGATTAAAAAGTCAAACTATAAATACCTTTTAGATTAAAACTGTTTTCTATATTAATTCAAAAGCATAAAAAAACAAAAAAATACTGTATTTGCCCTAATTCAGAGCTCCCTAAACCCTTTTTCATGATTTCCCCCTTATCACTTTTTAAAGATAATTATCCCCCTTTATACTGTAAGTTTCAAATTACCTGTCAGTTATACCTTTTTTACTCTTTCTTACAAACCAAGAAGTATAGAGTGTTACCATTAATTATTTACTTTTACTCCTCACTAGTTTAAGGGTCAAGTAATAAATAGCAACCTAAAACTATTAAAGTGTTAAGCTTAAAAAATAAAGTTTTATTCTAATAACATGAAGACTGAGCAACTTATTAAAAGCTTGCCACACACTCAGGCTAACTCAAACTAGTTTGAAATTTTTAAAACAAAATTAGGCGAACTCACAAATATAGTTAGTATTTGATAACTTAAAGTACTTTAATTTTTTGTGCAGATTATAAGTAGAGTATGAATGTTGGTTTTAAATCTCATTCAAATAGAAGCAGGTCAAGTAGAAAACGAAAGCTGCCAAAAAGATTTAACAGTTTGGAAGCAGTTGAAGAATTAGAACAGTCTAAAATATTTAAGTCAAGTAAGTTTTTTAATGAACAGTATATGTTATTTTAATTTTAGAGAGATATTGAAAAAATATTCTACTTAATAATAAAAATAGTCTTAGGTTATTAACTTTCTATACTTAATTTTTTAAATGGTATGTGTTTTGGTGATTTATACTTAGTTTTTTTTAGTTGATATCATTAAACTATGTGCAATTATTAAAAAAGTATAAGTTTATACCATCATAATTGGTTAAAAAAATTATTAAGCGTAGTTAGATTTAGTAAGGTTTATAAATAAAAGTCTCAAGGTTCAGTAAAAGTGAGTTTTCTTGTATACCAAAATAATTATAACTTATTTCTAGTAGATTAAATTTTGACAAATTAATTTTTAGTAGCTAACATGAAAATTACAACAATAATTTTTAGGTGATTCATCAAATTTTGATTCAAGTAGTTGTCTTTTCAGTGCTGAGTTTTCAACTGAAACAAATTGTAGTTCAGCTCAAGATGGTCTTATTTCAAATAAAAGTTTGGATGACATATTTGCAGCTATAGTTGAAGATGATAACTTGGATTGTGAAAAAAGTTTTAACAATGATAATTTGAATTCAAATGAAAATTTAAAGCTGCTTAATGACTCTGTGTTTGAGGAATTAGATCTTTCTAATTTAGAAAAACAGTTTGAAAGTGTTGATAAAAGCAATAGTGTTTTACCTCGACCGAGTGTTTCAAAAGTTAAAACATCAACGCCTCTCAAATCTTCGAAGTCTTTATTAAATAAACTACAAAGCAGGTATGACATTTTGAATATACAAATCCATAATTACTTAAGTTATAATAAAAACAAATAAATAAACTAGAACAAGTAATTGTTAGACTTTATTTAATTCTTCTTTTTAGTTTTGAAATTGATTTAACTTAAGGACTAGTAAAGAGTGAAGCACTTAGAAAACAAAATTTAAGGCCAAAGGAGGATAAACCGTGTTTTTTACAAGCTGTTCTTATTTTATAGAGTTTTTACTGAGCTTTAAGTTGCTTTTTACCGTTTTATAAAATTCGAACTATTTTTTGAGATATGACAGGTTAAAGTCGGGCCCTATTATAGGCTCCCTATGGAAAGTGAAAACTAAAACAGCAAAAAAAGACTATTTCATAACTTTAACAGTCTAATCATTATACAATTACAAAAAAACTTTACTTTGGACTTCAAAAAATTAAAATAAAGTAAAAATAACTTTTTTAAAGTTTTTGTCATAAATTTATATATTTTTTCAATTATTTAAATTCATTATTAACTTTTTTTTCTTATAATGAAAAGAAAATTTCTGAAAAATTGAAGAAGATTACTTGAAAATGAAGGAGGAAATAGATATTAAGTAATTTTTTTTTAATTTCTGAGAAAATTGACCCAAAAAAGTTTGCAGTCCATACGTTTGTTTCCGAAACTTTTTACAAAAAATAAAATATCTCATAAGTTAAATGATATTTTTGAATTCTATAAAAACTGGTTTGCAGAAAGCTTTCATGCAAAAGCCAAAGTTAATTTTTGTAAAAAAAGTGTTGGACCCCCCACCTATGGCCTTAATGTACAGCAACTTTATCTAAAAAAATTATTTTTTTGTGTTATTTTTATTAATTTCTTTATATAATCTACTTTCGAACTCTTTATTGATTCTATTTGCCATTAAACTATTTAATCATCAATACTTAAAAATAAATAAATACTTTTTATTTTACTTTTATAGACTAAAAGAAAATGCACATAAAGTTGTACATAAAAATAAGTCTATAGAAATTCCCCGTTATGTTGGAATCTCTACTTTAGAAGAAGCAACAGCTAAAACTCAAGAGAGTGAAAAACTTTTTTTTGGACTTCCACCAATAGTGAGAAAAAAATATGCAGAAAAAGGAATTTCAAAACTATATGGTTAGACACTTTTGATTAGTTTTTTCTTTAAGCAAGATCGGACTATTATAAATTATTCGCTTTTAAACTACTTTTTGAAGATAAAAGTAGAGTTTAATATTTAAATATTAGTTAGGACATTGTTAATGTGAAAAGTAAAAAGGTTTACTAGAGTATAATTATGTTTTTGTTCTAATGTTTATAGTCATACAACTTTTTTTTTCTTAGTTATATATTGTTTAGTTTTTTAAATTTAAATTTATATTAAAGAGAATCGAAAGGTAAAAATATTTTAGCACTTAATACTTTTTCAAAGACTACATCTTTTTTTTACTACCATGACCACTTTTAGAGTAATTGCTGTAATTTTTCATAAATTATTAACATAAATTTATATTTAAAAGAAGGAAAAAAAAATTGTACTAAACTGCTGTTTTTTTTTTTTAATTGTTTTTAGGTTCTTTATTAAACATTTCTTAAAATTAAGATCATTCAAATTTAAGCATTTATAACTGAACTGTTAAACTGAAAGCGTTTATAACTGAAATAAAAATTGAGAAATTTTTATTTTATTTTCAAAAATTTTACCTTAAGTTTGATAACGAATTTACTTGAAGACACTGTTTTCTTTATATACCAATAAAGCTGAACATTTTTTTACGATTTAAAATAAATTTTATATTTTTTAATACAAATTAATTATGGATTAGAATTTTTTTTATAATTTTGATTAATCTAGCCCAAACTTTATAAAAACTGCACCTTTTTATAATAGCTTTTTACCCTTTAATCTGAATGTTAAAGTTTAAACTACTAGTATTAATATCATTTATGTAAGATAAATATAGATTATAGTTTAGTCTTAAAATAATTAAAGTAAACTTTAATTTTTTGATATTTATGAATAAAGTTTATAGCTTTTTTTTTTTGAAAGTTTAAAACCTTTAATATACAACTGGTAAGGAAACTGTAAAAACCTTAAATTTTGTTTGGAAAAAAAAAACTTAGATTAGTGAAAGTTAAGAAAAAACAATTTAGAAATTAGTCAATTTTTAATTTTTAAAGTATCCTAGGTGTTTTACTTAATATATAGTTGTAGTTGCATTATATCATTTTACTTAAACAACACCTTATATAGGGTTTTGTTTTAATTTTTTTTTACATGCGTTTTAAGATTATTGAATACTAAAATTAAGAGTACAAGAATAATGATTTACCAAAAAACAAGAGTTTTTTTTTAAACTTAATTAGTTATAATTCAAATGACATGTTTTATGTTTATTTACTTGAGCTATTTAACAACTTGTATATGTGTTTAATTGTTGTTTTTGTAGATTGGCAACAAGAATGTCTTAACCTGCCAGCAGTGACCGAAAGGAAAAATTTGATATATTCATTACCTACAAGCGGTGGTAAAACATTGGTTGCTGAAATTATGATGTTAAAAACACTATTGTGTTTGAAAAAGAATGTTGTAATTGTTCTTCCCTTTGTTGCTCTTGTACAAGAAAAGGTTTTTATTTTTAAACAAACTTGATGTTGCTAATTTAGGTTAGAAATATTAAATCACTATAGCATTCTAGTTTTACTTTAGCCAGTATTTATTTCGGCCTTCATCAACAAAGTTAAGATGTTTTATTCGCTTGGTTTTATATCGCTTCAGTACTTCGTACTTAAGCCCGCTTGGTTAGATCCGTCAGCGGTTTCTCGCGACTATTCCTACCTGATGAGTCCTAATTAGGACGAAACCGGTCCTAGGATTGTCTCGGATGCTGTTGTTGTTGATCGTGCGGTGAAGTTCATTGTTTATTATTAGTTTTACTTTAGTAATTAAATTAGTAGTACACCAACTTGGAAATCTTATGGTTAGTTATATATTGTTTAGTTAAAATTGAAATATTATTGACAGCATGATTATACATTTTTAAAAACAAGACAAAAACGTATACCGAAGAGTGCGTTTGTTTCAAACTATTTAATACCTGTAATTTTTGAAATTAAGGCATAACATTGTATTATATAAAATTAAGAACTTATAAATTAAGTCTTTGTTCACTTTCTTAACATGTACTTTTAAAGGATCAATAGAAAAGTTTGTTTTTTCTTTCTCACAATTTTAGAAAATGTGTATTGTAAAAAAGGTAATTAGCAAATTTATCAATTACTTCCTTGTAACTTAACTTTGTACGTATTTGACAACAACTATGCTGTTAAAGATTTAATTGTGTTAGGTGAAAAAATAAAAAAGGTATTTTTTGAAGTTTGTTTTTTATACAAACATGGTCTTTTAAAAAGTCTAGCTTTTTGTAGTAAAAACGGTCATAAAAAATAAAATTTGGAAGTACAACAGTATCTGATCTTATAGCTTCAATTAAATTATTTTAGTTTTAAATGCTATTATTTATGTCTATATTATAAATAAAAACTTCAATACTACTTTTTCTGTGGAAAATTAATTGTTGTTAATATTTTTTGCTTGATCTTATATTGTTGAAGTGTTTAAATTTAATTTTTCAAAGTAACTTACATTTTACTTGTAACATATTTTAACAAAAAGTATGTTAAAAAACACATGTGTTTCAAAGATACAATGCTTAGCTGATTTATCATTGTCTTTGGACTTTATAGTTGAAGAGTATGCAGCAGGTAAAGGATGTTACCCTCCTAAAAAACGGAGAAAGAAAAATGTTGTATACATATGCACAATTGAAAAAGCCAGTGGAATGGTACGTTAGCAATTTCGCTGTTATAAGTACTTTGTTGTAGTTAAAATTTTTTAAGGAGTTGTGAAATTTTAATTGTTTATATAAAAATTGAAAGAGGTGTAATAGTCGTAAATACCTACTACCTTCAAACTATTATTATGTATTTTTTTATAATAACACATAAAATGCTGTAAATTGTATTTTGCATTTTGTAAAAGCAAAAAAAAGTACAGTTAGCTAGAGTGATTTTATTGGTAAAAAGTTTTATAGTGTTTTTGTAATTAATTAATTTATTTAATATTTTTTCTAATATATACTAAAAACTCACCAAAGTTTTCAACTTTTTACTCTATAGCTTACTATTCCTACTTGCTGAAAAAAATCTATTTGAAATTCGGCTTGATAGTTTGTTTGATATTGTTAGTTCTGAAATAAAATATTAAAGTCGTTTACTAATTTCCAAATAAAATATAAGGTTGACTCACTAATAGAGCATGGACGTTTAGATGAAGTGGGTCTCGTCATAGTGGACGAGCTTCATATGATTGGTGATGGCGGTAGAAGAGGTTCTTGTATTGAAACCACACTTGTAAAACTAATGCATGTAAATGGTAATTAGTAGTTGTAATTTTGTATCAAATAAACTGTAATACTGAGCTATACTTTAGTCTATTTAATATAAAGTTGGTAGTGTTCTTACTTGACAATTCTTTTAATTTGTACTGTGCACTACTACTAGTTAAAGTTACTAGTGAGTTATTTAATTTTAAATTATGGTAAATAAAATAATATCGTTTCCGAAATTCTTAAAAATAGATGTATAGCATTTTAATGCATTTTTATATAATGTTTAGTTTAAAACTTAGCTTAAGAACTTGTTAAATAGTTTTATTTTTTCTACTTAGAATCTATTCAATTGGTGGGAATGTCGGCTACACTGTCCAACACTAAGGATCTAGCAGGATTTTTAGGCAATGCGAGCATCTACACCAACAACTTTAGACCCGTTGAGCTTAATGAGTACGTCAAGTTCGATTCTACTGTCATGATGGTTGACAGTAAATTAGGAAATGAAGAAGGCCTCAAACACCAACGTTTTATCAAGCATAAAGTTCGTGCAGTACTTGTTGATCTTAGTTTAAAATTTTATATAGCTCACCCTTAGGCTAGTTTTATTTTTAACACTAGATGCAAGGAATGGAAAAGAAAGACCAAGACCACCTGTGTTTTCTTGTAATGGAAGTCATACCTCAGCACTCTTGCCTAATGTTTTGTCCAACCAAAAAGAACTGTGAAAATGTAGCTACTATGATTTGTAGCTCATTGAACAAGTAAGAAAGTTTTTTTTAACTTAAGTTGCATGCTGTAATGTAAGAAGCTTTTTTTTTTTGAAAATTTTAACTGTTATTGATAACATTTAAAATTTGTAAAATTGACCTACAGAAGCACACAAAAATCATTATTAGATTATTTAAAGTTGGAGAAAATAAATCTATTACAAAAAATTAAATTAGATTCAGAAGGGCCAATATGTCCTACTTTGTTGAAAACTATTCCATATGGCATAGCGTATCATCACAGGTAGTTTAAATTTGAACTTAAGTTTTAAATAATTTAAGTAACAAACAATCAAAATCCTAAATATTTAGTATCTTATCACTATAGAATTTATCATATAAAATAAATGTTATATTAATTTGGTTTAAGCTTATTTTGATTGTGATTTATTTTATAACAGTGGGTTAACCGGAGACGAGCGACGGTTAATTGAAGAAGCTTACAGAAATAATGTGTTATGTTTATTGACTTGTACTTCTACACTAGCTGCAGGCGTAAATTTACCTGCTAGAAGGTAACTTTCTTTTTAAGCATGTTCTTATAATTGTTGTTATAATAGAGGAAATGTAAATCTTCTAAAACTTATTTATAAAACTAAGTATTAGATGATCTTCAGACATCTAAAAAACAAAATTTTATACGTTGCCTACATAAAAATAAACTAAAAAATGTTTTTAGATTTTTACACTTATAAATTTAACTTTCAAAAGATTGTCTTAATACAAAGTTTTTAATAATAAAAAACTAAAAAAAGTTATGAAAGTTTTGCAGCGCATGACACTTTCAAATTTTGGTAATTAATACTAGACATGTATTAACATTCATCCACAACATTCTTAACTTTACAATTTTGTTAATATATTGCTATTTTTTTAGAGTTATTATAAGATCACCTCGTATCGGTAACGGTCTGTTGAGCAGAGCGCAATACCGACAGATGATTGGTCGAGCCGGGCGTGCGGGTATTGACAGCCAAGGAGAAAGTTACTTAGTTGTTCCTCCTAGCAAGGTTTGTATGTTTTAATTTGCTCATACATTTATCATTTCTATGTTCAAAATTCATTAAGTTATGGAATATAAAACAGTACTGTTCTAAATTGGTGCTGAACGTGGTATCGGCTTTAATCGAAAAGATTAATAATTTTTTATTAATTTATTTATAGTTATAAAGGTTTTGTTTATTAAGCTGTTGTCTTCAAAAAAAGTTATTATTCTATGAATTTATTATAAAGCTTGCTAAAAGTAAAAGTGTTGAAAAAATTATTTTTCCCGACTCCTTTCATATCTTTGAAAGTTTATATTTTTAAAGTATAGAATTTGAGCGTTTTTTATTTTATTTTGCTTCTGAGCTTAACAACATAGTTAAAGTAAACTAAAGTAAATTATATTGTTTGTAGGGAGGAAAAGAACATATTTTAGAGCTAATTTCTGGATCAGTCGAAAACTGTATCAGTAGTTTAATGTATGGATCGGCCAATGGGTTCTATTCCTTGCTATTAAACCTTATTGGCTTAAAGGTGCTAAACTTTGCTCAATAAAGTTTATATGATAAATGATGAAGCCATAACGAAACTAATTTTACAGATTATAAACCATACGTCAGAAATAAGTAGCTTCTTTTCAAAAACACTTTTCTCTTATCAACTGAAACACAACAAGTTGTTGCTTTCTCAGTCAGTGAAAATAGGTAAGTTGTTTAAAATATTGTTTTTAAAACTTACCAATTGACTCTTTATCTTAGCATATGTGCTAATTTTACCATACTGGCACTAGAGAGCTCTAAAAAAAAGGTTTATTATAATATTCTTATGGTTTTTGTCAAACTTAGTCTTTTTAATTAACTTTTATAAGAAAATAAACAAGTATTTTAACTGAATTATTTTTTTAAATCAAATAAGTTTCTTTATTTATTCAGTTTTATTTTTATCAAAGGCTTTATTTTAAAAAACTTGCCATCTACAACCATGTTAGATCAAGTTTAACAATTTTTTAACTTGATTCTAAAATAGGTAACAACAACTAAAATTAAAGTCACTATTCTTTAGTTTGCAGCTAGGTTGAGCGCATTAGAAAATTAGTTGTTAATTTAAGCTATTGCAAGCGTGAAAATAGGACGACAAATAAGTCCGTAATAAATTTATCAAATACTTATTTAGAACAGCTGAGATATAATTTATAAATGACAAAATGTGTCCTTAATGTTTTTTTTAATATTTAAAACTTTTTATTAGTTATAAAATATTTAATTTTTAATGATTTGTTTCGAACATATAAACTTTAGCTAATAATTTCCCAGATGAGACATTTTCTTTGGATCAAGTTGTAACGGAGTCTCTAGAAAAGTTAAAGTCTCTCAAACTAATTACTGTGGAAAATACTTCAGACAATAGTCAACAAAAAAATGGTGAAATTTTAATATACTGTAGATTTATAGGTTTTCTTGATAACTTTTTTAATTAAAAATGTAGTTAAAGTTTTATATTGTCTACTAATTTGTTAACAATTTTAAAACAATGTAACAATACATTACCCTTTTATATTTTCAATGGTTGTTCAACTACCTTTAAAAGTCTAAATGTATTTTGTTTTGTACTAAAACTATGGCTAAAGTTTTGTGAAATCCATTTATTGTAATCTATAATTAGTATGCTTGTTTATTTTCTAGTAAAAATTACTCGTATTGGATGGGCAACATACAAAGGATCAATAGAGCTGGAGCTAAGTCACAGACTTTATGATGATTTGAAAAAAGGTCTTGATGCTCTTTGTCTAAACTCATACCTTCATTTAATATACCTTGTATGTTTTCGATTGACTGTTTTACACGTTTTAGTTGGCTAAAGTAAAATATTTATGATTTATTAAAAAAACTCTTTTTTAAAAATATAAGTGAGCAATTTAAAGCTTCTTCTAACTCCTTAAGTTTTATTATGCAACAACTAAAAGGTATATTAATTTTCATTAAATTTAACTACAAAACATAAAATATGAAAAAAAAACAGTTTTTTTTTTTTAGGTTTTTGTTTATTTTTTAAATGATGCTAGATATTGTAAGAGTACGTTTCATTATTTGTTTTAAAAGTTAAAAATAAAAATTTCTTAAGTATTTTAGTTTTTAGAATTAATGTAGTTTGATGTACGAAGTTATTTACACGGTTTTAATATGTTTTAATAATACGTTTAAAAGTAAAATTTTAGATATGATTTATCAAAGACATATAACATACTTTTTTTTATTCTAAATTAAATATAATTTATTAGCTTTTATTTCAATACAATATCGTCAAAGATTGTTTTTGATTTATTTTTTTAACAACAAATATTTTTTAGTTTTCACAAAAATAGATTTCTTTTTAGGTTTTTATCTTAATAAGTTTATAAACTTCATAAAAGTTAGTAATTGTAGTGCTATGTAGATTTTGAACAAAAGACTTTAGTTTAAAACACTAAAAAATACAAAGTTATTAATAATAACACTATTAATATGTTTCTACAAACAAGGTGACGCCCTACGATGTTGTCAACAAAATAAAACCTGATTGGATGATATACATGAACCTGCTTGGGCGTCTCAACCAATCAGAACTTAAGGTGTCCCAGCTAATTGGAGCACCAGAGCGGTACATAGTTCAGCGAGCCAGTGGTCGAAATTTGAGAAAATCTGTCAGTAAATTAAAAAAAAGTTATTATGTGGCAGTTGCTGTTTATTGTTTTTTATAAGTAAAGCTACAAAAAGTTGTATAATAGAAAAACTAAGTTAGTTTACAAGTTTTCAATCAAATGTTTCTTATAACAAGGTACATTACGTCAATTACACGTTATTAAAACTTGGTTTTAAAGTTTATGTATGTTATTTTATAAAAGTTTTTATACAGTTTAAAACTTAATTATTATCTGGTTAAAGTATTTTGATATTTCAACTTATGTTTTTTACTCACACAAAAGAATGCTAAAAATATATTATTCTGATGACACACCACATTTGTAGTCAAACTCTTTGTTGCTTTAGTTTGGGGTAGGCCAATTTTTCTAGTTGGCTGATTAGTTGTTAGAAAATTTATTCTTTAGAGGGCCGTGTTATTATATAAATATTTATTGAGGTTTTATACTATAACTTGCAAGTTTATATTACTTAAATGATTATTTAGTTAACGAAAACATGTTATTTTTTCAAAGAATTATCTAGTAAACATCATTTATCCACATTTGCAAGAATTAAAATAATAAATTGTAATAAAAATAAAGTTTAAAATTTAAAATGTATACAGAAAATATATTTTATTATATGAAGTCAGTTTGAGACATTTGTTGTTAATAAAATTTTTAACGAGATGTTTAAAATCTGGCTGTAAATTTAGTGCATAAATTTCTTAGTAAAAGAAGTTAGGTGAACATCAATTAGATCACAACGTAGCTTACTTTTTTTTTGATGTTCAAAAATATTTGTTTACAAGTATAATACTAAACAGAAAGAGTAGTTTTATCGCCTATTTTTCAAGTTATTAAACTTTGATTTATTCAGTAATACATAAAGCTTATCTAATGAATCTGCAAAAAAAAAACACGTATGTGTCTCAATAAAGTATCTGCGTACAAAAACAGTTGTTTTTATATATATCGCTCTAAACTTCTATACTAACTTATTTTAATATGTAGAACTTAAATAACAAATTTAAACAAATTGCTCCTGCTTAAACTTTTATTTCTTCTGTCTTACTCACTCCAAACATACCATATAGTTTTCTTGCAACTTATAAATCATCAACGGTTCATTTATAATTCTAATATAAATAATAGGTTGTTTTTATTTTTACTTACTAATCGATATTTTATTTGTCACCTAACAAAAGTTATAATTTTTTTATTGTAGAAAGTAGACGAGTTTGTAGTAACTCGGTTCTACGCGACGCTAATGTTGTACCAACTGTTCAACGGTGTTTCTGTGTGGAAAGTGGCTGAAACTTTCGATCAAGATCGGGGGTTTCTACAAAACCTTGTGTCAAGCAGCGCAGCATTTGCATCAAGAATAAATTATTTTACG
Source organism: Thalia democratica (assembly GCF_965202585.1). Lineage (NCBI taxonomy): Eukaryota > Metazoa > Chordata > Thaliacea > Salpida > Salpidae > Thalia > Thalia democratica. The sequence continues at coordinate 17,401,527 of NC_139173.1, read as the reverse complement.
CAGGTAAAAACACAGTACATTTACCCTCAGTTTTTGGAATGAATTTAAGTTTTTTAACGATTTTTTATTTGAATACACAATAGAGTTGTTTTAAATTAAACTCGTAATCAAAGAACTATGCAATATTATGGTAGTTTGATGATATTTGATAAACTAAATAAGTGAAGATTACGTTACTAAATTGATAAAGTAAACATTTTAATAAAGCGGTGTTTAAAGTTAAGTATTCTAAAACTAAATTTTCAATAATAATTCATTCAACTTTATGATTTATAACACTAGTTTAAAAGACAAAAATAACTATTATTCTAATTATATATACTTCTAGTTTATTTAATAGACTATTTTGCATCTGTAGGTAGTCTATAGTTCAAAAATATTTACACAATATGTAAAAAGTATACAACTTGAATGCGTAATATTTTATTTATTAGGAATTAGAAGAGATGTCATTTTATCCACCTCTGCTCGATAAACTAGTGCAAGCGCTGCAGCACTGCAAAATACAAGAACTTGTTCCTCTAATGGAGATACCTGGTGTTAAAATTGCTCGTGCTAAACAAGTTGTTCATTATTTTTCTATAAATCTTAAAGTAACATTTTCAGTTTGATATTGATGCAGTCCGTTTATATTTTAAATGTACTTAATTTGTATGTTAGGTTAATGTGACAAAAGTTGTAATCATTATATAAGATTTAAAAAAATGCTATAAATAAGGTTTTACAAAAAATATAAACAATGAAACAGAAAAAATTATATAATAATAATTCTTTATTTTTTTAAACTGTTTAAAATAAACAGTCTTTCAATTTGTTGTAGAGCTAGTTTTACAAATTGTCTAAAAAAGTTGTCTAAAGTTTTGTAAATAGCAATCTTTTTTTAACTTATTTTATTTAACTAAATGTTTTTAAAGTTAAGTTAGAAAAATATTCAACGTATAATAATAACAAAGTTATCTAATTTAAATAATTTTATAAATATCGAAGTTTAACAGTTATTTTAAACGAAAATTATTTAAATTTTCAATTAAAACTTTTGACAGGTAATACTTTTTAAATTAACTAGTTTATTTAACTTTATATGAAACTTAAGAATGAATTAAATTTTTAAATGAAATTTTAATAAATTAAAAGAACAACGCAAGTTTTACCATAATTTAAAAAGTAATTACTGTTTTTATAATAATAAAATTTTTTATATAAAAACTATAATTACTTAGTGCAAATAAAAACGTGCCAAAATATCAGAACTTTAATAAAAAATAAATATGATTCTAAAAAAGATCAATTTTTTTTTTGAGTGTATTTATTTCTTCGTAACATTCAATACACTTAACTATTTTTAAAGTGATTAATGTAAATATAATGAACACAAATAATAATTTATTGAATCAGTTGCACAAAGCTGGGTACACTACACTAGCATCAATATCTGCATCTGAACACAAAGAACTTGTGTCTAAAATCGATCTTTTGTCTAACAGACAAGCTAAACAAATAATAAATTCTGCTAAGGTTAGTTTGAACATGATAGTTTGGTTAAAGTAGTATAAAAACTGTTTACATAAAATTGCAAATGTATTACTTTTATTTCCAAGTTAAACAGTTTGTTTTGTTTTTTGATGAATTTATTGTATATTAAAGAACTCAGCACTTTTTTTTCGTTGAACTAATATCTATTCTTAGTTTTTACTTTCATGGTCTAAACTTGAGAACTACAAAAAGCTTTTTTTAGCAAACTAACTCTTTGCTAAAACTTTTATGTTGGTTTACTTAATGATTTATAAACTGCTATCATTTTAGGTTTTATTAGCTGAAAAAGTAGAAAACTTACAATCAGATTTAGAAGAATTAAAAGAAGTAGAAGCTCTAAAGAAGTCGTGACAAACTGTAGCTTAATTTTTTTTACATAATTTATTTTTATATAGTTTATGATCAAAAATAGCAAGTTGCTTGAAAAATTTTTTTAACATGTTTCACATAATTGAAAAAGTAGTGAAAGTTTAGTTACTATAAAAAAACACAGTAATGGTATTATACAAATTATCGATTACTCAAACTGTTCAAATTTGTTTTGACTGATAATAGTTTTTATTTAATTTTTTTTTTAATTTATAGACAGCTTAACAATAAATTGAAGTATTTTAATGAAATTTTTACTGGCTTAAAAATAAACAAAGCAAGATTTACTATAATCTAAAAAGTAATTACTGTTTCGGCTACTTAGTTTAAAAAATTATTAAACCAGCCCAAGATTTGTTAATTGAATATTTTTTTATTATAAGAAAAGCTAGTTTTTCTAATGAAAATAGCTTCTAAAAATATTAAACAAATTGAATTTTTTTTTGAAAATTTTGTAATGTTTTATGCTAACTATTGTTGAATTATTAAGCTTTTTAAATATTTTATTGATGTATTGAAACTCAATCATTAAACTAATAATACATTTGTTGCTACCACTATTTAGATAACTTGTTTAAATTTATGTTATAAACTTTTTACTATGAAATCAGTCAAGCTACAATCTATTAGCCCGGGGTCGGCAGCCTTTTGTAAGTCGTAGGCAACAGTAAGCCCAATACTTGAAAAAAAAAATCTTCAAAAATTGTGGCGAAAATCAAACAAAAAAAAAACCGTCTACAACAAAAGCTATTCTATTCTAGTTGGCGTGGGGCCATTTGAAAAGTTTTTTCATGAATCAAATTTTGATGTCTTTAAAAATCAAAGGTCAATGAAAAAACCGTTTAATATTCTTTATATAAAAGTACTTCATAGTATTTTTACCTAATTCAAAGAAGGTATTTTAAAGCTTCGTTAAGATATTTAATTAATAGTATTATCGAAAGTTTTTATGTTTGCAAAAAATGTATCAGTGTTTTTTTTTAATAACAAATTATACAGTATCCTTTGTAAAATTTGTTATTATTCTTTTCTTATTATATGTATATACTTTTTACTCTATAAGTTTTTATTACTATATATTCTAGTAAACTAGTTTTGCTAGGATATTTTGTTAACAAACGCTTAAATTTATATTTTTTGAAATGCCAGTAAACTTTCAAAGATTAAGTTACTTTAAGCACGAGCTGGGTACATATATGTGTTTTAAATTCCGCAGATGTAGTAGTCTTAAAGAAAATTTTTAGAAAATTTTCACTTAATGCCCAAATTTATTTGTTTTTGATTTTTAGACAGTTATAGGTAATGTATTCTCTTATATCTTATGAACTTATCTCTAGAATTTTCGTTCAGTAATTTTTTTAGAAAAAATTATTTTTTATCATAAAAAATTATTTTTTATTAGAAAAATTTTAAATTAATATCTAATAAACATTTACAAGCTGTAATAAAACAAATAAATTACGACATGAGTTTAATATTTTCCTCAATAAATTTTTTTTTTAATAATATTTTAGAGATTTACTCCTCAAAGTCTGACAATATTTTTTTTGGCAAAATAATTTTTGTTTAGTTTGAAAAGTTCAAGAGATAACAAACTAGGGCCACATTTAAATTTAAAAAGATTTACAGATTTTGATTTTTATAAAAGTTAATTTTTCCTTCCACATAAATGCGATTTGGGCCTAGTGTGCGTGCCAACTTTTTACAAGTTTTTTGAGCGCTGCGGTTAATTTAAAGTATAAAGATCGACATAAAAAGACTATCTTAACTAAATATGTGATAAAATAAGCTTTAGTTTTTTATTAAATTAAGAGCCTGATTTTGGGGTTTTTCAGAAGAACAGGTATTTTTATTCTTGAAATAAGTATACTTTAAGTTTAAAAGTATATCGCTGGCCGCAGTTTGCCGACCCCTGCTTGAAGCTTAAAAATTTTTTTTAGCAGTTATATTTAACCAAGTAAGAAAAGAAAATTAAACTGTTGTGATGGTATAGAAAATAGAAAGTCAACTTGCTGCGTGTCAGAAACAGGATTTTAGGTTTTAGTAAGTCTTAGTTATATTAATTGTTAAATGTATTATATTTTGAAAACTAAAGTTTTATAGTTGGTTAATAAACTTGTACCTGTAACTTTCACTTAGTAATTTTACAGTACTACGTAATTTAGATCGCACAGTGACGCAATTTTTATATGACAGAATTAAGTAATACACTTAAATTATGGCTAGTTCTATTGATTTTAAAAAGTTATTACTATATGATTAATAAACAAATTTTAAAGTTTATAAATAGCTTTATTGAATAAGTTTAAAATATTTATATTTTTATAATAGCCCTAAATTGTCTATTTAATTTTAAGTTTGTTTTATAAACGTTAATTTAAAAATCCTAAAGTTAAATATAAGTTTTGACATTAATATTAATCGCAGTAATTATAAAAAATTAAGTATTATGCTATTATTTAGTACAGTTGAAAAGGTTTTTTAAACTTATGATTTACTTGAATACTGTTAATACTTTATTTTGTTGTCTAAAACAAGCAAGCATTTTGTGGTCGCAGGTCCAATTTTGAACAAATTTGGCGGCCAAAGGTGTAGTTTTTTGTACTCTATATTAGAGAACCGGAGTATTTAGTTTACAACTCGAAAATATGTAATCTAAATCCCAATTATTCTTAAGCGAGAAAATTTTAAATGCTCGCGGGTTGCACTTTTATTCTTTGCAGACCGCGATTTACCGACTACTGGTCTATATACTTCTTTATGTAAGATTAATGGTTCATTGTTTTGGGCATGATGTACAAAGGGTAAAGTGTTTCTTTTTTAATTCTAATACCCAATATACTAACATGTTTGTGTCATCATTTTTATGGTTTGAATTTAAAAAGCTTTTTTTCTTAAAGTTAAAGAATATTTTTAACCTTATTTACTATACTAATTTATCGGAATCTGTATTATACTGTTTTCTGTACGAAAAAAAAAACTTTCAAATTAGTTGGTCCTAGGAACTGGTGCAAAAAAAGCCTTTCGGCTATCGATTCCTACACCATTTGGATACAGTTTAAAGTCTTGTCCAGGACAACATTAGGTCGGACCAATTGTACAGGTTTGATATTTAGTTTTAGTAAAATATAAAACTCAAATTAGGATCGAGCCGGATACAGATAGTTCAAAACTACACAAGAAGTATACAGCCCGCGACAAATTTATAATAATTAAGAGTAGTATATAAACAAAACAATATTTCCAATTCAAATGTTTATACAATTTTATTAAAAAGTACGTTTTTAAAACTTCTAGTTTTAAGTAAACAGTATAAATTTTAAAAGCATAGTTAAAAGGTTTGTAAAAAGATTAGACATAGTTGACGTATAACACTTTTTTTTTTGCAAACTTCGTACTCAAAAAAATTAATCGAAGTATACAAAACATTTAATCAGGTAAATAAAAAGTACTATATATTTAAAAGTTGTTTTGATTTTAGATAAAAACTTAACAGGTTTCACCAAAAAAAACTCTCCCTGTAATTGTTAACGTTTATATTTAGAAATTAGTAAAGCTAAGAAAACAACGGCAAAAATTAAACAGCCGGTCTAACCATCCAGCTCATAGCTTTCAGCGCGCTTTCGTCTTTATCAAAATCTTGCCAGAACATGAACTCGTAACCTTTGTCACCGGGCTTGCCGTAAAAGGCGTTCATGTTCTGACCACCACATTTGTGAAACCAGTTGCCACCGACGCCGCGATGGTCGGCAGCGCAGTTGCCATCTCCCCACGCGTCGTTGTCGACGTCGAAGGTGCTGAATTCCATTTTGTTGCTCCATCTCAAGCTGTCGCCTGGAAAGACGAAATGTTTTTCATGCCTCTTGTTTTACTAACATTTTATGTTTATATCGCTTTTTAGTATAAAATAATAAATGTTAATTTTTATTTAATACGGAATGCAGTTTGAAATTTGTCGAAAAACGAAAAGATAAACCTCTAAAGGGATTCAAGAAATATCTAATAAACATTAGACTGTTGTGAAAATGTTTTGTGTTATGCAGTCTAAGTAGTAATATTATTAACCTGCATCGCCGGAGTAAGATCCATCCTTGTATGAGAGTCTATAATTTTGTGAGGACTCCGCGACTTTAAATTCTCTGTATAGATAAATAGTTTGACTTCTTTAGTTAAATTTATAAACTTTATTTTTATGTTTTTCTTTTAAAATTTTCTAATGTTAATATGCTTTTAGTTTTTTCAGTTTATACTAATTTAAATGTTTTAGCAGTTAGGTAAAAATTTAAAACAATTTCTAAAAAACCTAAAAAGTCTATTTTAAAACTAACTCATTATTTTATTCTTAAAAAAAGCCTAAAGCCTAAAATTTTTTTACTAAAGTTTAATTTAATTAGATCGGTTTAGAATTTTTAGTAGCAAATAAAAACTTTAATCAGATTTTAACAACAACTTTATTTTAAATTCATCGTTTAAATCATTTAAAAAAGTTTTTTATTTGTGGAGTACTGTTTTCTTAAATTAGTTTAAATAAAATAGAAAATAATTTTAAACATAGATTTTTAACATGGGGTTTTAAAGCTTATAGGTTAATGTTTTTTATATTTGACAGATATGAGAACACACTAGAAATTTATCTTAGTTTCAATGATTTTAGAATCTATAATTATAGTAACTTTTTTAGAAAAATATGCTTATCTTTAGCTTACATAAAAAAAATTGTTTTACTGACTTGTATTGGGCATACTTGAACCTTCCGTCAAAACTGGTCATTTCGACTTTTAAATCGAAATTACCATCATTTGTTAAGTTGTGTAGCTTTTTAAGACCTAAAAATGAAACTAGCTTAAATCTAAAATAGACAAAATAAGCCTTAAAGTTTTGTCTAAAAGTTTGAATACTTTCAGTCATAAAAACTGCTGATAAAATATTAAATTTTCGTTCTTCATAAGTACATATTTTATTCTAAACTTCCTAGTAATCCTTTTTAAACATTTTACATACTTTATAGAAAAACCCTAACCTAACCAAAATTCTCCGTTTTTATCTCCAAAACCTTGAACATACTCTGTCCAATTTCTAGCGAAGTCAAGACTACCGTCGTACCTACGATGGAATGCCTTAAAAAAAAAACTATTAAGCACTAAATTGTTTTGTAAAACATTAAATTTTATGCTTACGAATTGTTCTGTTCTTAAAAAACATTTTATATTTATGTTTCTTATTAAAGTTTAAATCATTTTTTTAATCAAGAGCACTCTAGCATCAACAAAACCATAAAACCATTAGTTTAGTAATATTTTTATACGCAAAAGTATAGAAACATAAATCTATTTAATGCACAGGACACTCGTCAACCTTAATTGAATGTTGCTAGTTTTAAAAGTTAAATAACGCTAGATTAAGAAGTAGTCTACAGTTTTTTTAAAATAAATTATTAGTACAAATATTCATTGAAATATTTACAAACTTTATGTGTGTTAGAAAGTATCATTAAAGGTTAATGTTGTTTTTGTTTTTTTTAAAGACTTTAACTTTTTTTTATATGAGCTATATATTTATTTGGTTAACTAAAATATATTGCTTAATTTTCTGTGATGTAAGAAGCTTATTTAAATACTAATATTAGTGCATTAATAGTATTTAAATGAGCTACATAAAAATTTGAATCATATAAATAACTAAAAATAGTCAAAAAGTATATAAAACCAAAAACGATACATTTAACAAACTTTTTTTTTAAATGTAAAGTTGTTTTAATTTTGTACTATCTATACTTAATTGTTGATTATTAAAAATGTAGAAAAAGACTTAATTGTTACTGTTTGTAAAATTCGTATCACTTTTAATATTGTTGTTTGAATGTATTGAAAACTTCATATTTTATACAATTTAAAAAGCAATTACTACACAAACTTGTTTATTGTAATTTTATTGTTTATGTTAAACAACAAAACAAACTTACAGTCCAGTTTCCATTATAAACTGATGTAGTCTGTACGGCTGTAGAGCTTTTAGTTTTTGTTGTTGTAGAAGCGGTTGTAGCTACTGAGCTTTGCTGTGTCGTCTGTTGAGTTATTGTTGAACCTTGAAACTCACATAACGCTTTTAATTCTGAAAAAAATTCCAATACTTTCTATAACTATATACTATTGAAAAAATATGTGTTTTACCTGTATAACTTTTCTTTAACTCGTAATTTTTAATGGTGAGGTTCATGATTGTTTTGTTGTGTTCGTCTATTTTTATCTGCATCTCCTTTATATAAAATATTTGTTAAAAATTTAATAAACTAGTTTAAAAAATAAAAATTACCTTCTTAATTTCGGTGGTGACTGAAAAAGTTCTTGTGTAAAACAAAACACCAATTCCTGCAATCACTATGCAGGAGATGAAGTTTAAAACACAGACGGCTATAAAAGATTTATTCATGCTTTCTGTTGTTTTGAAATTAATATTTGTTTGTTATTTCACATCTAATTTTTCTCTGACACATTACTAAATATTTTTTAGTTGCTTTGCTAATTATTAAAAAACACAGTGTTTCTTTATTTAAATGTTTTTTTTTTACTTTATGCTATGCATATAGAAATTAAAAAATAAGGATTGTTAATCTATTTAAAAAGACAAATAGCATAAAACTTTTTGAAAATCATTTAAAACTCCAAAACGAAATAAAATTTATTGCAAATAAACACTTTGTGAAAAGCATATGAATGTTTGATTTACTAACAAGTATAATGATCACTGATGATTTATCAAACATTTTCGTCAAACCGCAATAGCGTATTGTAAATTTTATGATGTTTGAATACGTATTTTTACGTAAACTGAATTGGATGACAAAAAAAATAACCAACAAGGAAAAACGTTAACACATTGTCAATAAAGTTACATATTTTATTTGCATCTACTTGTGTGTCAAATTTTAAATAAAACTACTATTACTATTAATTTTGTTTTTGTACTTTTGTTTCTATATTATGTTTGTTTTAAACATACGTATGGAACAGTCCTAAATTTTTAAAGTTTTTAGGTAAAAACAGTTAGAAGAAATCTGCTGTTAGTAAAATATTAAAACTCAGAAGTCTTTAAACTTAATCTCTTATTTTAAAATTAATAGTCTTTAAGCTTAATCTTTAATTTAACCTAAAACTTATTAATATACTAAGTTTAAGAACTTATGCTACTGTCTTACGAGCTTACAAATAGTCTACTGGCATACTTACTTTTACTTAAATGAAGTTTTCAAAAAAGAGTAAGCACTACACTATAGTTTTTAATCTTAAAATAATCTTACAGTAACTATTTTTTTATGGTTCTGTTATATATTTACAATAACTCTGATATAAAATCTAAACTATGTTCTACTATGTTAGATTAAATACTGTTATTAACACAAGTTTATTTTTAAATACAAACAGTTTTTGTTGAATACTAATCTTTAAATTTTGTATGAAATAGTTGAAAACTTTGTATCATACAAAGGAAATAAAATGTTATATCAATTATTCGTAGTGACTTTTTAAGGCAAGTTAGTTTATCCTTTAAACTTATTAGTTTGTAATCAAAGTTTAAATTAGTACTTAAATCTTCTGTTTAAGATATATAAAAACGTATATTTATTTAAAACTTTCATTTCACTTGATTAAAAAAATTTAGTGAGGTAGTTAAAATCTGGCTGTATATTTAAAATAGAATTTCTCAGTAAATAAATCAGGTGAATATCAATTAGATCGCAACGTAGCTTACTTTTCTTGATGTTATAGTTAAAAAAACGTTCGTTCACTAATGTATGTAAATCTAAACAAAATGAATAGTTTTATTGCCTCAACTTATTAAAGTGTTATTGATTAAAACACATATTTTTGTATAGTTTATCATTTTTATAATTTTTTATTACAGAATCGCAGTTTGATAACCCGTTCAGCGATAAAACTTAGTTACTGCCTCAATTTTGTATTAAATATTTTTAGTGTGAATGAGTAATTATAAACTTAGCATTCTAATTGTAAATTTAAAAAAAATGTCTGTTTTTGTTTTAAAAAAGTATATTTTCGGGTTAAAAGTACCTAGCAGGCCGTAGATTTTGGCTTTCGAGGCCGCAATTGGTATGCGGGCCACAGTTAGCCGACCCAAATTTCATAGTATTGAAACTTAATCATCAAATGAAATTTTCACTTATTGATACCGCTGTTTGGTTAGTTTGTTTCAAAATTATATAAAAACATTAAAAGTTGTATGATCAAGTCAAATGACTCAACTTTCTATGAGCTATAACTGATTGTTCTTAGTAGGTGCATATTTTTAACCAAGTTAACAAAAAAAAAATAACTCAAATTTTAAAAATAGTTGTGAAGGTGACAACTCAACAATCAGAAACTGAAACTACAGTTTAATTTTTTATAATTCTAAATTTTATGTGTAAGGTATTTTGAAAAGTTTGTTGGTATAGTTGCTTCAGTAACTAAACACATACTGCAAACCTTGCACTTAGTAATTATAAAGTATCATCTTATTTAGATCGCCAGAGACGCAAATTTTCTATGACATAACTGTAGTTTAATAATACACATAAATCAAGGCTAGATTTATTACTTAGAAAGTAATGACCCTAAGAGAAATAAATAAATGTAAAAGTTTATAAACAGCTTTGTTAATTTCGTTCGAATTGTTCAAATTTTGGTGATAGCCTTATTTTATTAATTTAGTCTAAAAGTTTTCTAAAAAATATTCTAAAATTCTGAAGTTTCACAAAAATTACATAATAGTTTAGTTAAATACTATATATAGCAGTTGAAAAATAAAAAGAAAAGTTTTGAAAATTTCGAGTTTTTAGATTAAAATTATTTTATATTTTAAGTATTTCTTTAGTTTAAATTGTTGAAAATTTACTACTGTAGTTTTTTATTAGTTGTCAAGTAAAAACATAATTCCAATAGATTGCTACGTGTACAATAACAGGTAGAATTTATAAAAACAAAAATACAGTGAATCAAAATTTTAGTATAGTTATTGTGTTTGGCTCTTATTTTGTTAATAACAATCCTATGTCTTAGTCGTAGTACGATGGTAATAAACTGTTTTGCATTTAAAAATTTTCATAAGTTATTTAGATCGCTTTAACAATTAATTTTTTTGTTTTTATAAACTTTTCAAAGAATCAAGACCGTGTAATAGATACTTTTCATCGAAAAATAAACTGTGTATGAAATTAAAATTCTTCACGGGCAAATAGAATATCATTTTTTTGATAAAATTATAGGACACATAAAATAGCTTAAAATTTTAGGGTTTTATAAAGTTGCATAAACCTAGTAAAATATTATTCTAAAATTTTCGATAATTTATTATACAAAATATAACAATTTTATATTATTAGTTTGCAGTATTTACACTAGTTGTACCTTAACCTGTATTAGAAGTAAAATTAAAAAACAGAAAATTATAAGCACCAGCAAATGTTTTCCAAGTTGTGTGAGAAAAGAAGTCAGTTATAACTGTTTGATGTTTTAGAATAAAAGATAACTACTATAGATTATGATTTTTAGTTACATCTAGGATTTCTGTAAAAAATAATAGAACAACTAGCTTGATTTAGATGTTAATAATACCATTAAAGTTTTGAAAACTATCCTTTAGTTTGTTTCATTAGAATATTTTGAATAGTTTTTTTTGTAAATAGAAATCAAGTTATCCAAACTGCAGGTTCAATATTAAAATCAATTATGAAATCTTGTATACGATATAAGGTTTCAAGTACGATCCTACACTCTACAGTAATATATAAATAAATTTTTTCTTTTTTTTAATACTGAAGTATCAACTAGCACAGAAAGCTTATTTAATGAAACTTATATGTTCTTAATTTGCCGCTTAAGTACGCATTGTGCGTACTACGCTATATTTAGCCGAAAAATCTGTGTTTAATTTTTTTTTCTGCTTAGAAATTAAAAAAAAACATTTAAGTAGAAATAGAAAAATACTTTATTTTATTTATTTATTATACTGGAAACAATATTATAAAATAAATAAAACTATAATAATTTTCATAAAGACAACTTCATTTTTGATTTAAATGTTAGTATAGATGGTGTTTATACAAGTTTTTTCTTTAAAATTTTAAACTATTTATATTTGTATATCTATTTATAATAAAAAATTTAAATCTGAAACTCCACTGAAAAAATGTTTAGACTTGTACAATTAAATTAAAATATCTTTGAGTTATAGTTAAATGTTTGTCTGATGGTGCAGGGATTCTAATGATGGTTTTGAAATCTCTTTGAGTTCAAAATTTCAAAAAATCAAGAATCAACTTTGTAACCAACAGATATACAAAAATAAATTTACTTAAAAAAATATGAAAATATCATTAAATGATAAAAGAATAAATTGCCAGCTGGTGTAGTGGTCTAAAGATGATTTTTTAAACTCTCTTAATTGAACTTTCCAAGGTTTAAAAGCTTCACACAACTTTATTATATACAATCAACTAAGTAAAATAAAATTTAATTTATAAAATTATAGATTTCACTAAAAAAAGTGTTTGGATTTATACAATTAAAATAAAACATCTTTAATTTATAATTAAATGTTTACTTGATGGTGCAGGGATTCTAATGATCGTTTTGAAATGGCTCTGAGTTGAAAATTAAAAAAAATCAAGAATCAACTTTGTGGCCAACAGATATACAAAAATAAAATAACTAGAATAAAAATATTAAAATACTGTTAAATGATAAAAGAATAAACTGCCAGCTGGTGTAGTGGTCTAAAGATGTTTTTTAAACTCTCTTAATTGAACTTTTCAAGGTTTAAAAGCTTCGCATAACATTATTATATACACTCAACTAGATAAAACAAAACTTTAGTGACTATATTTAACATTTTTTAAATAAAATTGTACTTACTAGTTGAAAAACAAAACTTATTCAAAAGTTATTTACACTAAGTAACAATTTATGCTGGGAACTAAGAGCATCTTAGTAAAAGGTTTCCCAGAAAAAAATGCTACTTTAAAACTTTTACTTATTATCAAGTCACAATTAAAATTTTTTTTGAAATCTATTTCAGCTGGGCAAAAACGAGCATTTTTAGTTACGGAAACTTATAATCTTTAAGTGTTATAAATTTAACATTCATTATTCAAAGTTTATCAAATAACCAAAACAAAGTCAATAAACAAACGTATTTAGTGATATTCTGAGATTCTTTTTTTCATTTTTCTTACAGGGGGTTCACAGGAAACAGGAAACCAGTCAAAACACGCCCCTGTATCGTATAAAGAAAATGTATGAATAAAATCAATAAAAAAAATATTAATATAAAGTGTTGCTATATAAGTAAGGTTGTGTAAGTTAAAAAGCCATGTTGTTTAATTATTTTAACTTAATAAGTAATCTATTAAAAATAAGCAAAATCTTTCCTACTTTGTTCATATTTATATATGGCACTTCAAATTTCAAAACGAGAAAAATCCACTTTGTGTCACTTTAAACGGCAGCTTCACTTCACCTTTCCACATTCCGGCCATAATATCGAAAGTTCTAACCATGCAGAACTGATCGGTGCGAACAAGCGCGTAGATCTTGTCATCAGCAATATCAATGCTATCTATGTGAGCCGGCGTCTGCATCGGTAAAATCGAAGTCCACTTAGATTGAGGGGAGAAAATTACAGAAGTGGAAAAGTTGTCGAATTTGTGAAGGTTTGTGTTGAACTTGTTGCCGTGTGAGTACATGAACGCAAACAAGTTATCTCCGTTCGAAAGCAACCTTATCGGAGCTTCGGCGAGCGAAAATATTTCTTTCAAATTTTTACCGTTCGTGTCTCTGCTTTCGAGCTTTTTAGTAGCAAGGCTGAACCACTTGTATGTGTCGTTGAAAAACGTGCTTTCCTTCTTGTCTTTGCCGTAAACCAAAATTTCCTTGTTGAAGCAAATTATCGAATAAATCTCACCAAAGAAGTCATTAAGTGCGTTTGCCAGCTCCAGCAAGTAGTACCATTTTTCGTCCTTCATGTTGTAAAGCTGAACTGCAAAATCATCTCCCCTCGTCACCACGAGAACATTTCCCTGAAAAGGGAAAGCACCTATCAGCACGCTTTGGTCAGGCAGTGCCGCAATTTCAACCCACTCGTTAGTTTTCATGGATAATTTCTCGTTGTGACTGGAGCTGATGACGAAAACTTCCTGATCGATCACCACACATTTACAATCGTACATGGGCCGAGTCATTCCAGGAAGTCTGGACCAGGTGTTCGTTTTGGTGCAAAGTTTGAGAAAATGGTTGCAATGACTTCCTTCGGCAAATCCCCCGCAAATGTACAGGTCCTTTCCTGTTTTGCTCATTTACTCGTTGTTTTTATTGTTTCTAAATTTTAAACTTTCTTTAGAATATTTTCAATTAGACTTTTCGCTTCAATTAGTAAACATTCACTAAAAACAGTTAAACAGCACTAAGTTTTTTAAAGCTAAGTTTTAAGCATTAAACAAAAGAATTGAAAAAATTATACAAACAACAACGACTTATAATTCAAAACATGAATAAAAATATTTTTAACGAAGTTTATAAAAGAAAGAAAAAAAACACTTGTTTTTTCTGTTTTTTATTTGAATAAAAGCTGTTTTTGACGAACATGTTCTTATAATACAAATAAAAGAAAGTAAAAAAGAGTGTGAATTATATAAAAAAAAGTCTATATTTATTTCAAACAAAGCTTTAACTGCAAGTTAATCATTTAACAGTTGTCTAGCCAGCTTGTAAAGAAAAGCGTATTTCCTGTGACTCAATGTATTGAAAATGAACTTAGTCACCCTTTGAATTTGCATTTTTGTTTTGCCTTCTAAGGGTGATTTTTGTACGTCTAAAGTTGTACGATGATTTTATTACATCTAAAAATAAAGTTAATGTAGTTTAAAAGAAAAAAATACGTTAAAAAATAGATACAAATGTAATTTATACGTAAAACGCTACTAACATATTGAAACAATTTTTTTTAAATATTTTTTATAACTTAGAAAGTTATATTCTTAAAATACTTTTACGCTTTGTAATGAAGTTTAGTTTAAACACTAAAAGTTATGTTTCTTCTTTATATGTTTATTCGTTGTAGTAAAAGTTTAAGTCTACATTAGAAAGTAAAACTAAATAAAAATTTTAATAAATAAACAACTTATTTTTTTTATTAGTACAAAACTGGAATAAGTAGTATCTAATAGTTTAATATCTACTTTAATTTAAACAAACTTAAGTTTTACCTAAGCAGTTTTAGGAAATCTTAACAAGGTAAACGTAAAAAGCTTGTAAAAAGGTTTAGATAAATTTACAACTCAAGGTAATTTAAAGTTTTTATTATGATTACGATATGTTTTAACTAAATAGTTCTCTAATCTTTTTTATTTGAATTTTAGTCTCTTTACCACTAAGCTTCTAATGAGTAAGTCAAGAGCAAGCAAAGAGTCAATTAGTGCTGAAAAATGTTTATTTGAAAAAATGGAGAAAGTCATCTTTAGCTAAAAAGGGCTTACGTATAGGTATTTTGGTATAAAATAAATAATTTAATATTAGCCTAAGATTATAAAAAAAAACAATGTGTTAAAAAACAATAACAGATCAAATTTACTGTCAATCAAGGTTGAGTATTTAAAAATAAAACTAAAACAATTTCATAAAAGTTAATTTTTTTAGACAAGACGTTAAAGTATTCAAGTGGTGTGCGAGTCGATAATCTAAAGGTTTTTTCGTGCACCAGGTCCTAGGACCAAATATTTGAAAGTTTTTTTGACGTTCAACAAACAAAAATGTTCAGAATAAAAAACAAAAATGATTTCAAAATCATTAAAACTAGCCAGGGATTTTTGAAATAATCTAATTTAGCCAAAGTTGTTTAAAATATATAATTAGCCTGAGTATGTGGCGATTTTAAATATTTATAATAAATATATTACATATGTTGTAAGCATAAGCAAGCAAAATCGCTGGAGTTGGGCTAAAAAAAAAAGTTTAAAACACCTGCACTTTCAAGGTTTTAGTTTTAATTTTCCTTCTTCACGATCTTAGAAACTTTAATAATTAGTATTAGTTCCAATATCTGTAATTTTATAACAAACACTTTGACTTTTGTGTTTTTCACAACCAAAGTTGTATAAATTTTTTAATTTCTAAACTAAAAGTGTAATAAAATACATTTATTTACATTTTCTAAAGTTTTTGTTTAGTGGTCAATGACAATTAATTTTAAGTTCACGATTTTTCAGTTAAACAACTTTTTAATTTATAATATTTTTTCTAAATACATTACTGCTTAGGAGTAGTTTTTTTAAATAAAAATAATAATGTTTCTTTAAAACATATGTTAAGTAAGTAGCTGCATTTGTTTTTATATGTTACTAAAATTATTTGCTTAAACTATTATTTTCAAGTTTTATTTTGTATTAGAGTCATACATCTTTTAAGTTTATTGAACTTGATAAAATATCAACGCCCAAGTATACTTGTCAAAGGACTGGTGTATAGAAAGAACTTTCGATATACGACCTACGCACTAAGTTTTTACTTTATTTATTTTACGTTACAAAACAAACAGAAGAAAAATATATTATTCGGCTTCAACAATCTGCAACTTTATAAAAATAAAATGCACAAAAAGAAGAAAAACACACATTAAAACTTAATATGATATTTTACTCTGAAAACCTTATCATGAAAAAAATTAAAAATTATATAAATGGTATTTGATTTTTACAATATATTTTGCTTAGAACAATAACAAAGCAAAAAATAAAAGATAAGCAGTAAAATTGTTTACTTCAATATTTTTTTCAGGGAAAAAAGCAAATACAATAAAAGATAAGTATTTTTATTGTTTAAACGGTAATTTAGTATGTAATTTAACTGTTTCAAATTTTAAAAGCAATTATATCATAGACAATGTAAACGTTCTGGTTTTAAACTTAAGTTTAAAACAATTTCTTAAAACTGCTACATATAAAACATCTAAAAAGTTTTTATTTAAAGTAACTAAGTTAAAATACGTAATTGTCAAGTTTAGTACAATAATATAAATGTATTATTTTAAGTATGTTAGACTTGATAAACAATAAAGTTATAAAAGCTTAAAGTTTTCAAAAGTAATCTAAAGCTAATAATTTGGTAGAGTTATTGCTTTTAATCTAATTATTTGTTAAATATAAGCTATTGTTATATTTGATTTTATATACAACATACTAAAAAACTATTTATAGTCCTGGACAATGACGGTAAACTGTATCCAAGTGGTGTACTACTCGATAGTTAAAAGGTTCCTCCGTACACCAGATCTTTAGACTAAATACTTTGAAACTTCTTGTATTTCATAAAATATAAATTCGATAAAATTATTACTTTTCAATAAATCTTAATTTATTTTATAGTACTGATAAAGGTGTTTGAAAAAGTTTTCACTTTGTACTTATACATTTTTTTTTTGTTTAAATTAAATTTACATTTAATGTTTGCAAAAAAAAAACACTTCAGTTTTTAAGCAACTTTATAGTTAAAATAAGTCTTAAATGTAATAGAATCACAGCAGCAAATTTTTTGAAAAATGTAGACAACTTGAGTAGTGTTTTGGCTTAAGGTTTAAAAATTTAAACTTAAATAAATTGCAGGATTTTGTATACCTTTTTTTAAATATTATAATTTAAGTTTTTAATTTTTGATGTTCTAGAACTTTTTTTGTACATTTTAACGACAAAGTTGTAACAAGCTAGCATAAAATAGGTTATACTAAAGTAACTTCAAAGTTAAAATAAAAGTTAAGTCGTGTTATTTAATATATTTCTCATGTAATTATCAAAATTGTTAAAATATCTTTTAAAATTTTGCGATTAATAGTTTTTATTTTTCGTTCTTTTTTTTTGGTATTAATTTACTGATTTATCAGTACTATTTTACTTGAGTTTTATTCACACTTTTTATATATTTTTTGAGTAGTTGTCAAATAAGCAGGAAAGGACACTTTTGCACGGCATTAATTTTGCATGGCTTGAATTTTTTTTTCATTAATTTTAATTTTACTATCACTGTTACCACTAACCCTCGGTCGGTAAGTTTTTTTTCTTGTTTTTGTCTTTTTATTAATAACTTTTATTTCTTGTTATTTTTTATTAAAAAGTTTAATTAGTTACTTTTACTATAACTGTTACCCCTAACCCTCGGTCGGTAACCTATTGTTTTATTTAACTTTTTATTAATAACTTTTTCTTTTTACTATCACTGTTACCCCTAACCCTCGGTCGGTAACTTATTATTTTTCTTAATGTATGTTATTGTTTTTTTATATATATTTTTTTCATTTTGTTTACTCTCGTGCAAAAGTGTTCTTGGTGCATATTTGACCTGTTCCCGTATTTTTTAGTGATATTGTCTAACATGTACTTGTTTTCTATCAAAATTAAAATGGTTTAATAATTTCTACCTGCATTTATCAAAGTCCCTGTAACTTAAGTAAAATTATTTATTTAAAATTTTGATGACTAAGGTTAGTAAATGAAAAAAAATAACTTTATATTAGTTTTTATACAAGAATAATTTTTATACATTTTTAACAGAAGTTGCCTTATTCTAAAAATAAATAAATAGCAAACAAAACTAGTGTTTTAACTTCCTTTAATCTAACAACTTACTCATTAAGCTCAAGCGCATCAAAAGTGCGTTGTGACGTATACAAGCGTTTAAAGCAAGTTCTTACTTTAGCGCGCGTTTAAAACCATCGCTCGCGTCTGCCCAAGCGTGCCGAAACTAATGAGTAAGGAAAATAACAAAAGCCCGTTGATTCGGGCTTTTCAAGGTTGTTTACCCTTGAACTCAATTTTTCACCGAGAATAGGTCGTCCCAATCTGCGGTTGCCTACATTTGCGACTGCGGTGGAGTGTGAACTTCTCGTATTTTAAACTATTATATATGCTTGTAATGTTGTTTACTAGAGAATACGTCAGACTTAAAAAGCTTGTGTTTGTCATTTTGTTTTTAACTTTTAAAATAACTAGTCATGTCTTAAAGTGTCTCAGTAAATTAAAAAAGGCATACAAATGTACACTTTTTCATAAAAAAAAGCATTTAAAAATATAAAATACTAAAATGAATATGAACTTCATTAAAATTTTTATTGAAAACGAATTTAGGTTAAAAAAAATTACATAAAACAGTAGTTTAGTTAATATATTTCATTTTATTAAAAATATCTAGATCATTTAAAATATTTATCATTTGAAAAGAGTTTTTTAACTAAAAACTTAAAGTAAAAAATTGAAAACTTGGCTCAAATAAATTTTTCCTCAATACACTCTTTTTGAGCTAATAAAAACATTTACAAAAAATTTTTCTATACAAAAAACAAACATACAACAAAAAACAAACTAAAACGACTAAGTTCAATGGATAAAGCTTCAAAAAAAAAAACATTTTTTAAACAGAATTCTCTAGAACACAAAATAATCTACTCGGGTTTAGCAGTTTTCAGCTTTTTGGCCAGCGCCCTGACGACCTGGCAGGTCGGGTGCATCGCCACCAGAACGTCGCTCAGCTCCTTGCTCGACAGGCCGTCGAAATAATTCTTTCCGCTGGATTGCGACGCGGAGCTGGCGTGCCGCTGGATCTTGTCTTTGAGCTCTCTCGAGTGCGACATCAGGCGGTTGAACTCTCGCAGCTGCAGCGAGTGCTGCGACGTCATGTCCTTCTTGAGCCACTTTTCGGCGCGCGTGTTGAACTTCAGCTCGCGGTTCACGCCGCCCGGGTTGTTCGGACGCTTCGGGGAATTTCGCTTTCGGCTGTGGAATGATAAAAGTACTTTTAGATACAAAAACGTACACTGAATGCACAATTTCGGAAACTGCGGAATGTTTAGAGTTTAGACTATTTTCAGATATGTAGCTTGGTAAACATTTGGGACAAAAATTATACAAACGATGAATGTTTTAAACTTGTATTTTACATTTTCAGTTTTAAAACGTTAGCTTACACAAAAGCTTTTCTTTAAGAAAATGCTGTATTAAACGATTATGATACTATAAGAACATAATTAAAAAAATGTTTTTTTTTTTCATTTGAGATACTTTAAACTTTAGTACAAATCTTTAACATTTATTCATTCTTATGAGTTTAAGTATTCATAAAAAATTTTTGTTGGCGTATTTAAAAATTAAATTTGTTGGTTTACACTAGCAAAAAGTGTTCTAAACATATAAAGCATTTTACGAAAAATTTTTACCCTTTATTTTTAAACAAACAGTTTTAGAAAGTTTTTTAAGCAAGGATTTTATTACTATTTAAAAAAAAAATCAACAAGTAATTTTTAAAAATTGCTTTGCTTTATAAGTCAGCTTTAAGTACAGTTTGATTAAACAAGATACTTTTTCATTTCAGAATAGTTTTACGATTTGAAAGCTTTTATGAAGTCTAAAAAACTATGTACAAACTGTATTACATAAATTTCAAAAATTCTAGTGTTTCAAAAAAGTTATAATCTATTAAAAATTAATATTTAGTGCAGTAATTTAGAATGAGATCTTAAAAGCAACCCTAAAAAAATCAAGAAAAATAGTAAACAATTAGTTCTATTGTCGGAAAGAAAATTTTATTGTATTTAGATACAATTTGCATTTTAAAATGATTTTATTTTTCAATTTAATAAATTTATAAACTTAAAGCTTTTCGAATATTCTCTTTAATTCTTTTTCAAAGGTTAATTGAAATGAAAATTTGAAATCTATATTTGAAATCTTACTGAGTTTTGTAAAAAATTAAAAATTTTAAGCCGTAAATAATCAACTAAAGAAAACTATTTGTAGTACTATTTAAAAAAATTTGCGCCAACAACAACACAATCATCAAGACAAAAATATTTGACTGTTTATAAAAACTAGCTTAAATACTGCAGAAATATAACGTTAACTAGCTCAAGTAAGTTGTCGGCAGTTAAAGAAACATAAAACTTTTATAATTGAACAAAAACAAGCATGTTAGTAAATAGAATACTTGTCATTAAAAAGTAATTATAAACTACCATAACTTTATTTTATATATACATAAATAAATATATAGATGCATTCAGAATAATTTTTCTTTAAAACTAACTTTAATAGTTTAACAGACTCAAAACGTTACACATTAAATTATATATAAATTTGGAATATATATTTTTCAGAATTTATAAAAATTTATTTGTGTTCTATGAACTATTGCACTAGTTTGAAATTTTAAACTATAAGCACCCTAAAGTTTAAAGTCTACTTCCTCTAAAATTACAACTTTTTGATCACCGATAAAAATTAAGCTATGTCAAATTTGCACATAAATTGAAGGAAGATAAGTTCTGGAATTTTAAATATTTTTTTTAATTTTCTGAAGGAATCATTGAAATAAACAATTAAACTTTTGAAAAATTAATATTTACTCTACTTTGCTTAGGTTGAGAACTTTAATTGTTTAATTCAGGGATATGTTAATTTTTTTTGTAGTTGAACTAAAAACATATCAAAAATGAACATTAATTTACAAACATTTATTATCAATTGATTGAAAACTCTTTTAAGCATTGTAGAAACTTATAACGGTAAATTCTAAAGTTGCAATTAAAACCAAATCATTACTAAAAATTTAAGTTAAAACCTAGAAATGATAAACTAATAACCATAACATAAAATAAAACTAACATGAAAGCAGTGTGGGTGGGTCTCATCGGTGTGTTGACATCTCGCTTGTACTCCTGGCAGTGGTTGTAATCTTCGTTAAAGTGAACTTTGGCGCGCTGCAAAAAACAAAATTCATTAAACCTCTACTTACTTTACTACAATTAAAAAAACTTAAAATCAAGGATGAGAAGTCTACTTACTCTGAAAAAAAGTATTTTTTTAAACAAAACTATGTCTCCGTAATACAATTTAAGGTACAAGACTTAAAACAACCTTGCTGTTTGGTGATTCGCTAGGAAACAGGTTAGTTCTTTTTAGCAAACTTTTCTTTGGATAAGTTAGTGAAATAGCTTCTGTTGTATTTAATTATTGTATTAACTTTGTTCCAAAAGATAACTTATTAAACTTTATAAGTATAGAAGCATAAAAACATTTAATTTTTAAAGTGTTACAAACTAAAATTAGTTTTGATAAACTTTGGGTATTTTACTTTCAAATCACTAAGTTCGAAAAAAAAATCATATAAAGTAAAGCTATACTAGGAATTCAAATTATTAATTTAAACTATTTAGTTTAATAGCTGAAATTGACATATTTCAAATAGTTAAAAAATTATCTTTTTTAGTGTGAATTTACTTAATACTTTAGTTAAGCGGGGAATAGTACAGTTAAAATAAGTTTTAGAAGGGGTAAAAAAAAACGCAAATAAATACATACATAGTATTAACATCTTCTAAGATCGTTTAAAATGTATAAAAAATTACTTTTATTAAAAAGTTATTTAATTAATATTCTGCTTTATTGATTAAATTTTAAATGTTAAAAGAGTGATAATGAAATAACAATTAATACAAGGTTTAATAACTAAGTCTGTTAATTATTCAAAAGTAATATTAAATTTCTAAGCATTTTTATTCAGAATAAAATAAATTATTAGTTTCAACCGTAAAAGTTGAACATTTTTCAAACCTTGATTTTAGTTAAACTAGAACAAACCGTATAAAAAAGTAACTTTATTCTGACACTTTAAATACATCACCAACTTAAAACGACTAAGTGTATATAAATTGTTAACTTAACTTATAATTTGCTTTTAAAACAACTCACGTCTTATTGGTATACCGATGTGTGTTGGCGAACTGTTGCCATTAAGAGCTGGAATTTCGGAAATACAAAGTTTTTCAACTTCTTTAGTGCCGTTTAAATCTTCTATTTTATCCTCAAAAAGGCTGTTATCGACCGACAAATTTTCCTTTAACTTCGTAGGAATGGGAGTGGAAGTCAGCTTCACTGACGTTTCTAATTTACTCGATGTGTCGTCTTTTGTTAAAACACTGCTTTCCACTTGGATCGTCGAGTTATTAGGGGTAGCCCAGGCCTCCAGTTTGCTCTCGCTGTTAGAACTGAACATGGAGTAGGGAATTTTCTCGTCCATTATCGACTTTAGCGACATCTGAGGCGCGCTGCTGTTCACCGAAAAGGAAGACAAGTAAGAATGGTCTGTGCTTTCTACTTTCGGCGTTGTGACACTGTTCTCTAAATTGCTCTTATCCAAACAACTCGTAGTGATCACAAACGAGTCATTCGGCTTTAAACTACTAACGTTCGATGATGAGTTGTTTGGCACGCTTGTTTCGTCTTTTTTGTTTTCAGAACTATGATTTCTTTCGACATCAATACATTTTTCTTCTTGTTGTACACTTTTATTCTCGAAAGATATTTTAGATTCATCTTTTGCTATCGTGTTCTCATCGCAAGAAAACCCTAACTGATTTTCAAAGCTTTTGCCACCAGAACAGACATGTTCTGGTTGTGAATCAACTTGGTCAGTTTCAACTTGGTCTTCGGTGCCCACATCAACTTTTGGTGGTGAGTCCTCAATTGACGAGTCCAAAACAAACAACTCACATTCATCTTCCGACAACTTCTCATTTTTTTCACCGTTTACGCCGTCCGAAACTTCGACGGTGCTCGTCCTTGAAGCCGGCTGTTGACCGTTGACCTTTAGCACGTCATTGCCAACAACGTTGCCGGTCTTCGTTGGTTTGCTGTTCGTCGGTTTTTTAAACTTCTTAACAAACTCGATCAAGCTCGTTCCCTCGTCAGAGCTGCTACCTTCGTTACTGTGATCGGGGTCATCGGCGACTTGTGAAGGTTCTTTCTCGCCCTCTCCGTTTTGCAAGCTGTTCACCAAAAGATTGCTGGTCTTGCTTATTGCAACGTGGGACGAGAACCTTTTGGACGCTCTGCACGCCTTCGCAGGTGAGCGTTTTTTATATTTTCCACGCTTTTTGCCACCGACTGGTGATGTGTTACTAACAAACGACAGGCTGTCCTCTGCTCCTTGGCCTTGAGGAACATTTTCTGAAACAGATGTAAACGTAAGAATAATGAAATACATTCATTTTAAACTTGTAAAATGTTTAAACAAATGTCCTTGTTTTGATCGAGTCTTGAGGCTATAAACCATAAAAACCATTTTTCATGTGAGACGGAAGTTATTTCTATAAATAAAACATTAAAAAGGGATATTTATTATTAGATTTTTATTTAACAAAAAAAAAGAAAAAAACTTAACAAAAATTTTCTATAAAACAAACTTGCTTGATTTAAAGTAAAAAAGTTGAAAATTAGAAAAATCAAACATACATGTTTTGTTCAAAATAACAAACACACCTTTTTTGATGGGTTGGAGTTCTATAGCTTCATTTTGTTTTCTTGAATCAATCATAGTTTTTAATCTCTTTAATGAATCATTGGACATAAAAGACACGATTCTAAATCATTTTTTTAATGATATAAAAAGAGTTCTGTCTAACATTCAAACAAAGCTGTTATAAGTTAACTAGAAGCTTATAAATTAATTACATTTTCTTACGTAATCAGTTTTGAAGGTATCTAAATTTTTAATGGATACAAAAGAAAATTATAAACAATAATAAATAACTTTTAAGTCAGTATTTCACTAACAATATTCTTTATTTTACAGTTCTAAATAAATTTAAAAAATTCTTATAAACAATTGCTAAATAATTCTTGGAATACTTTAGATTAGTTTTTTTTTTTTGCTTTAAATAACATATTAAACTTCAAGTATTTTTTAACAACTTTTAAAATAATTCTAGGCATTTACAAACAACGCAATTTATTATAAAAATAACTTTAAAAGAAAACAAAAAATGTTATAAATTTGCATCTATACAACATATGTATTTTTGTAATAGTAAATTTTGTACTTTAAACAACTGTAAATAAAAATATTTTCAACAAATTTATTTTTAATAAATGTAACTTATTATTTACTTGAAGTACTATGTGAAAAACATTTGTCTAACAAAAGATTTGAAAATTTGTATTTATTTTTTCAATTAAATAAATTAAGATTTTAAAAAATCAAAGAAAATTTATGAACATAACTAGGTTTTTAACTTATTCCAAAACTTTTTCTGTTTAACTATTTCAAAATTAGCTTAATACTTTTCTTAAATTTCATTCTACTAAAATATTTAAACAACTTGAAACAAAAACTTTCAAACGATATGTTTTATAAAAAGTCATGCTTAAAAACAAGCATAGCTGATATAAACATTTCTGGTTGTAACACATTTTTTAAGCTTACTTGCAAGCTTTAGTAATAGATCCTACAAAATCGTCCGCCAGCTCTGTAATAGTGATAACTTCTTCCGATAGAATTTTAAGAATGCAATCTTTTTCCGCTTCTAACTCTTCTGAGTTGAAATTCTAAAAAGTAAATACAAATACTCAATACAAAAACAACAACTTTTCAAAATTAATTAAAACCAGTAATTACATTGTTTAAATTTAAATTCGAAAAAAGTTTTTTTTTTATAGATAAAAAATGTATGTGTTAACAATATAACTTTGTATAACAGAACTGTAAATAAATTAGCAATTAGTTTTAAATATTTTAAAACTGAAAATATTACCATACTTGCAGTGTTATGTTTGACTAAATAAAAGGTTAAACAAATTTTGTAAATAATTTAAGAAAATAAATTAATCAAGTACATTTATTGAATAAAAAAATTAAAAGGTGTACCTCAGTGATGGCCAAGCTTTTTGAAAAGTAAATGAAAAGCTCAGTATGTTTGATGTCTCCAAGTTTCTTCAGATCGTCCAAATTTACATTTTTGAATATTTCAATATAGTAAACCGCCAAAAGCTTTGCTGACTTAACTCTTGTCTACAAGAAAAGTTTAATTATGTTAAAGACTTTATGCAATTTTATAAAAAAAAACAACACTTTCTCAATTATGATATAATAGTATAATAGTACTGTTAATTACAAAGTATAATCATCTTAGTTGGCACCTTTGCTTGGTGACAATTATATAAAAACATACTTGTAAATTTTTACTTGAGTTTGATTGTTTTGCTAAGTTTTTTTAAACAGAATTTTTAGCTTAAAAAACAGTTTTGCTTAACGAGCTACACATTTCTAACTCTTACTAAACAGCGTTCAACTTGAACTTTTTAAACATGTGCAGAATAATTAGAAAAAAAATTGTATACACGATATTTACTATATGCTATTTTTTAAAACAAAATATTCCTACCATTGCTAATTTTTTTATTGTTGCAAAATATAAAAAGTTATTTAAGAAAATTGACTTTAAAAAAAACACATTCATAAAATAATTAGCTAGCTCAGGGTTTTTACAGATATTGTGTAACTCAAGTAAAAGACCCTATAAAGTTATTTAACTAATTATTTTTGTACATACCCTTAATATAAAACCTAAACAGTTAGTATTAAAAAGTAAGTTTCAAGAAGAAGGTTTTTAAGTTTAAAGCACAAGTCTGAAACGTAGACCAACTTGTTAGTTTTAAGTTAACCCCCTTATACACCCTTGATGTAATTATGAGGAACTTATAAAATAATTAAAGTAAAAAGTAAACTGAAAAAAAATTAAAGTCAACTTTTTTCCCTTACTGCAAAATATAAACAGCTAAAAAATAAACAAATATTTTTTTTTAATTACAATAAATGATGTGAATCGTTTTTGTTTTTTTTGTTTTTAAAACTACGTAATATGATTTTTTTTAATTGATTGTATGATTTAGATACAAAAAAATAAAATTAAACTGTGAACACTTGGTCATAGAAGAATATGACAAATTTTCGTTTACCTAATTGAAACTTCTAACATTATGACTAAATTGTTTCTATTAGTACAAAGGTATAACATAAAAACAAAAATTTAAATGAAAATAAAATTTAAAGATATAAGAAACAAAATAGAAAACAAAATATAAACAATGTACAAGTTATTGTGATTACAACATTTTCTGTGCTTACTAGCACATTTTGAACAACATTGGTAAATATTAGTTCTAGCAATTTAAATTTTTGTATAATTATAAGTAATTATAATTCTAAATGTATAATTTTATATCAACCACTATAATTATCAAACTAACACAATTTCTAAACATATATACAAAAAAATATACAAATTTCAAAAGTGTAAAATGAACTAAATAAAACTTACTTAATATGTAAAAAACAACTAACAGCATTGGTCTGGTTAACTATGGGGTTTAGTAACTTTGTTTGATACTCTAACAAGTCAGAACTATTTAAAAAATCCAGGAAAGCCATAACTTCACAACACAAGTGTTTATAGCTAGATCTGATTTCTAAAAAAAAAAATAATACCATCTACTTAAAAAAAGGCATAAGTAATAACCTAACCATTAAAAAAAGCAAATAATAGTAAAGAAGTTTTTACCTCCAGTAATCTGACTATCTGAAATTTTTCCTAGGTATCCCAATACTGCAAACCTATAAGGGAACTGTAGTGTTTCTGTAAACAGACTTACCATATCATCATTCTCATCAACTTCAAAACTATTCTGCAAATTTATCAAGTTACTCTAATAAAAACAAAACTACAAACTTATTTAAAAAAATTACCACCAATAAAATAACTATGGTAATTTTTAACTAAGTATGACTTTTACCAAGACCATTTTAATAAAGTTACATTTGTAGAATTTAAGTAAGCAAACAAGTTATTAAGCTTTTTTAAGCATGAACTTCACCACACGATCAACAACAACATTATCCAAGACAACCCACGACCGGTTTTGTCCTTATTAGGATTCATCAGGCAGGTATAGTCGCGAGGAATGGCTGTTGACATCTAACAGAGTTACCAAATGCTCTTTTTTCCGGGTTTTTGAAATTTGAAGTTTTTTTTGTTCATTTTCAGTATAAAACTAAATTTTCCAGGTTCCATAAATAAACCATTCTTTCAGCTTTTTTTGAATAAAGTTGTCGAAATCAGTGTATTGCAAGGTTTTTGGCAGCCTTGATCCATTCTAGCGGGCAAAGTACATTAGCGTTGGAGCGGTGGCCGAAAGAAATACTGGTTAAAACTGATTAAACGAGCGTAGATAAGCTGATAATGTCTTAGACGTTGAGCTGTTTCAAATTTTTCGACTTTGTCCACAAACGATCGCTCCAATACTTATGTACTTAGCCCGCTTGGTTAGATCACAACAGCAGATTCTCGAGACTGTGTCAGCTTAATGAGTCCTTATAAGGACAAAACCGGTGTGGGTTGTATTGGACGATGTTGATGTTTGTCGTGTGGTGAAATAAATTGCTTATTATTGACGGCGCGAAACATCTCAGCTTCCTTGTTGGCGGTCGAAATAAATACTGATTATACAGCTTTCATTTATCTAAATAGTTACTAGTTGAAACTTTAATTGACAATAAATAACCTTGAAGGTAGGCAAGCAACTAGATAATTTTTCAGAAATCTGAAGCCACAATGCAAGTAGAACAGGCGATTTGTTATCTTTTAGGGTGTCCAATGTGAGCCTCAAAATATTCACAAAGTCGTTTTTAAAACCGATTTCAAATAATTTCGGCACTGTTTCTTTATATCTAAAAAATATCATTTGAAAAACAAAACAACTTTAAAACAAGGACCTCTTGAATTATTTTAACGAGCAGTAATTAATCTTATTCAAAAAAAAAAACTTTAAGCATAATCGCTAATTTAATGCACCAAATAAAAGTTATTAAATATTGTAGTAATATGTTAACCTTTAGCACTTAAAAATATTGAATAAGCTTTAAAAATGTATCGTATATATATATATATTTATTTATTTACATATGTATTATCTATAAAACACTACAGGTTTCTTCTCAACTGTTTTCATATCCTAAAAAACAGTTCATCAGCTCATTTCCTTGTAGAGAGCCTCTCTATTTTCACATTTACTTAGCAAAAAAAAAAATATAAATAAAATTTAAGATACACAAAAATTAACTTTTACTGGAACAACTGTTTCAGCACTTGATATATATAACTAAACGTTAATATATTTGCTATATATAAAAAAACACCTATAACTAAATTTTCTTACAGCTGTTTCAATGCTAAAATGCGTATCTTCAGAGCAAGAAATTTTTAATTGGCAATTTTTTTTTAAAGATACAAAAATACACATTATCACATGTTAAACTATTGTATATAAAACTGGTTTGGCTATTTAATTTTATTTTTGTTTAAGTCAACCTATTTTCTCTTTTTTATTGTTTTTTCTTATTCTTAGTTTTAGCTTGCTTCTATTTTTGATTATTAGTTAATCTAATCAAATTTATTTAAATGATGTGTTCTTTTTGAAAACTTTTTTTAATTTTCCATAAAACTTTACTTTTCTGAAGATACGCATTTAAACGTTGAAACAGCTGTAAGAAAATTGAATACTAGTTGCTTTTTATAAAATAAATATTTATTTCTACAGTTTGCATAAAGAACTTTAACAAGTGTCAAAATGTTTAACAAAAACACTTCCTAATATGAATGTAAATATTTTAATGTTTGAATCTATTTACGAAAGGGTTTGAATCTATTTATAAAATTTTCAAAAAATAATTATGAAAAAATATATACAAATTTGTTTATAATATACAAATATCTTAATGACTGAAAAAATATTGTAGTTTGAACTGATAA
This sequence comes from Thalia democratica, assembly GCF_965202585.1. Lineage (NCBI taxonomy): Eukaryota > Metazoa > Chordata > Thaliacea > Salpida > Salpidae > Thalia > Thalia democratica. The sequence continues at coordinate 17,371,953 of NC_139173.1, read as the reverse complement.
CTTTTAGTGTATTTGGTTAGTTGTAGGGTTTTTTATAGCATATAAAAACTATTATTTTCAATGTATATTTAATTTTATACAATTAATTTCATAATTCTTATTCAAATCGTTTTCCTTATCAAAACTAAAGTAAGTAGAAGTATAAAATATGCTGTGAAGGGTAGATTCAATTTATTAAAAAAACTTTTCTTTGTCGAAAATACGGACTTTTTGTTTTCTGAAATTTTCTTTTTAAAGCAAATATATAATAATAGAAAACGGAAAAATAATACTTTTAGCAGTTACTTCACTTGTAGAAAAGCTTTCTTTTTCAAATAACACTAAAAAAATTACAATTTGGAAATTTATAACATTAAAAAAGCAAACATTAAACTAGTTATATTTTTATATAAACTATGCTAAATTTTTACAGCGAGGTCGTCAGGCTCATTTAAGTAACAATCTAAAATTTAATGACAGCTTTTTACGGGCCGTTTTATTATTGCAAACTTGTAGTAAAAGTTTTAACTAAAGTACAGCAACAAAGTTGCTATGAAATGGTTTTAAAAAAAGTACAATTGTTTACTACAATCAAATATATTTATTGCTTATTTGTAGATAAAAAACTGACGTTGTTTGTACAGTTTGTTTTAACTAAAAGATAAAACAGATCTAAAACTTGTAACCAATTAAATTTTTGTAAGGTTTGTTTTTTGATATAAGTTTAAACATTGGAAACAGTTAAAAATAACCTTTCTTCAAAAAAACTGTTATCATATGTAACTTTTTGAGATAGTAATTGTTGCAACAAAAACTTCAAAGGAGTGCAATTCCTGTTCAAATTAAATGTTCCACTCATTGAGTATTTTGCTGAATTTAACAAACATTCTGGACAATCTTTAAATGGTTCCAACAAATTCTAAAAATTAATTTAACTTGTTTAATTTTTAGATTGAACATTTATTAAAGAACAACTTTTAGTAGGATGAATTTACTTTTGGTTTTAGTACGAAACTTATACATTAAAAAATATATTAAGAGAACTAACAAAAATAAATGTAGAATGGAGGGTGGAATTTTTTTGGATAATTGTTATGGCAGTTTTAAAGGCATCAGCGAAAAATGATTCACACAGCTTTTCATCATTGCAAATTTTAGTAATCATTACTTTCCATAAACGCTCCATTATCACAGCTGTTTTTTAAATAAACTTTAAATAATTACTAATTGAACTAAAACAGTCTGAATAGTAAACAGCAGCAAATTAAGAAGTATATAAGAAATTAAACAAATTAGAAAACAATGATTTTTTGAAAGAGTAATGACAACTTTTTTACAGTTTTAACCTCAAATAAATAAATGAACGTGTCAAAACTCAAATATTGAGAATAACTTGAAGGTTCATAAGAGGTGAGCTCGAGATGAGCTGTATAGATTTGAATCGTTGCTACTCGAAAAAGAAAAACTGAAGCTAAACACACAGTAGCCGCAATTGGAAAGATAGTTTTAATGACAATATAATAATTTACTTTCGTGTTTAACTTTAGTTTCAACTGCTTGCTTTTCTATAACCTTGTATAATTACGCCATAATCAATTTACATTTTAACATTCTTACAAATATTTTACATTTTATTTAAATTTTGACAAAAATAAAACAGATCTAATTGAGTACAATTCAAATTGCTTTAAGTTTTAAATTTGTCAAAACGAAAAATGTAGTGATTTTAAGTTGTGAATATTGTTTGAAAAAAAAAAAAGTAATTAATGTACTTGTACCGTGTTCATTGGCCCACTTTGAAGCAAGCTCGAATACAGTAAGGAACTCATTGATCATGAGCTCCACAACGTCTGATTTTAAATTATCACCATTTTTAGATATTGCTGGTTGTTGAAGTGTACCTAGAAGATTAAAGTTATGTTATTATTATCTGTAAGGATGAAATTCAATAATCTGTTTTAGTTTTTAGTCTTGTTTACTATAAATTCTCAGACTTTAAACAAACTATGAACGAGTTTTTATGGAATTTTTTATGTTCTAATTATTATATAATCGCTTAATACTACAACTTGTATATGAGAAGGTACTTGTTTTGCTACTTTTTTAACTTGTTATATACATTTCTTTTTAACAACAGTACTATTAAACTTCACAAAATAGATATTTTAATTTAAAACAGCCTAAGTTTATACCAAAAACTTTAAAACTTGCAACACTAAGAACAACGAATAAAATTACTTAATGTGAAATTAAATTTAGGAGGAAAATCATCTTTTGGTAGGGAAATGTGTGCAAATATTTCGCAAGCAATTTTCACCAGCTCCAACTCAGAAGTGCCTCTCATTCTTCGGTATAACGATTTTTCTCTGAAATTTTTGGTCACTAATATGAAAAGTATATTTTCACAAAAATTTAGATTAATAGATTTATGCAAATTATTTGACTTTTTCATTGAGTTTTTGTTGATATTTGGCTTAATTTCAAAAAATAAATATTTTTTTAAAGCTCTGAATTCAGTTTTTTCTTTGACTCATTATATTAAAATCAATTCAATTCGTTTTAAAAACTAGTACCAGTTTTACCTAATTATACTCTGACATGCTTGAATTTTTGAATATGCAACAAATTTTAGTTTTTGTTTATATTTTTCACGCATGAATAATTTTTTAATAACAGTAAAAATAACTAACATTGTTATATGCAGTTTAATATTGAATTTTTGCTTGAAAAGGTCGCAATTTTTTGCCACCGAAACCGGTCGCGAATAAAATATATAATTTGCATAAATCTATTTTGTAATATATATTTAAAAACAAAATGGCAAATATACAAATATAGGTGGTATTTAGATATAACGGAAACTAAATAGATTAGCTTATATTAATTAACACCAAAAATTTGTGGAAATAAATCAAATAATCTGTAAAAGTATTGTATTACTTATTCAAACTAAACTTTAATAGGAAACTTACACAAGTAAAAAACTAATACTGACAAACAAAAACGATACAACAACAGATTCGATGGTATTCAAAGACATACTAGTTGAAGAAGACCATGTAAAAGTAGATACAAACAAGTAATGAATAGTGTTTTAGAGAAGGAATTAATTACGAAAGTTAATGATTAAGAAGACAAAACCTTTATTGATATATACAAATAGACATAAATGTTCTGTCCATTAAGCATTGAAGGTTTTGTTTAAGAAATTATGTTTGAAGCATTTTATAAGTACAACAAGACACTTTTTAAGAACCAAAAGTTAATACTTATAGAAGTAAATTACTTACTTACAGTATAACCAATTTAATTAGTTTATTTTTACAAATGCTTTTTTTAGTATATTTAAACTTTTTCAGCCTATCATATAAAAACTAAATTTCATCTTTGTCTTACTTAGGCAACTTTTATACAACAAAAGATCACAAAATAACTATATGTTCATTTTCAACAATTTTTTAATAAACTAGTCAGATACTTTTCTAAAATAAAACATTCATGTTACAAGTTAAAAATGTAATCGATCAGTTACAAATATTATGAATAATATTATCTTACTACTTACAGTGGTGTTGTTGGTTTGAATCCGTAAGTGCACAGTTTTATACACGGAAAAATAATCTGAAATAATAAAGTATTTAATAAACTGATTTCCACAAACAACAGTTTTTAAATTTGAAATAAAGTATTTCTTGACTTTTTAAACTCTATGCATACTATATTAAATTTGTGTAGTTTTATACAGTGTTATCCAATTAGAATAATTAAACCATATCTTATATCTAACATAACTTTATATTAAAAATAATATTCATAACAAAATTAAAATTCACAAACTTGATGTACAAGCAATATGTGTTTAAACCTTTTTTTAATACAAAAATTTCATTTAAAATAATTTAATTGTTTTATACTGCTTGTACTTTTTATATTGCATGGTACAAAAATAGTATGATTTATTTCTAAATGTTTTTCAATAAGTTCTAAAAATTAATGTTTAAATTACACTTTAGCTATTAAAAGTAATTTAGCCTTTAAACTTAAAATTTTACTCAACCTTATTTTAATTGCTTTAGTTTTACAAATTATAAACAAAATAGAAAAGTATAACTTGTGGTACCTCATTGAAGTCCTTACTGTATATTCAAAATTTGAGTTTTACATGCATAAGTAGAAAAGTAAGTACATTACTTTGTAAAAAAAAAAACTATTTCAAATCCACCTAAGCTATTTTCAGGGTTGTCAAAAGTTTTTTGAAAAAAAAATTCCAGGTTTTCTGAATTTCTGCCTGGTTTTATAAATAACAAGTTTTTTGGTCAATTTTCATGTTAGAATTAAATTTAAGGTAAAAAACTAACTTAAATAGTATAAAAACATTAAAAAGATACTGTATAACTTTAAATGTGTTGAAAAGACTAATGATCCAATAAAACTATCTATATGATAGACTTTTTGTATCTAATTGAAATTTCATTACTTTACATGAAAAAATAGTTTAAATTCCAGGTTTTTTAGGTTTTTTTTTTTTTGCCTAAGTTGACAAATTTCAGGTTTTGTGCTAACCCTGTTTTTTTTTAACATTATTTCAAAATATAAAACAACAAAAGATCTTATGAAAAAGTTCTCATAAAGAACAAAAAATATACAAAACCTTTTTAATATAATTTGGATTAAGAAGTTGAGGTCCAAGCGTGTTGACCAGAGGCCAGCATGAGGCGATGACGCTCACAACCAACTCGTGATTTTTCAATTTGTGTGCTGAAAACGATATCTTATCAAGGCATTTTCTAGTCAGTGGAGCTGCTAAAACTTCTATTTGTTTTTCAATAAGATCTGTAATAACATAATTTTTTGTTTTGTGCAAGCAAATTGGTTAAAATTTTAAATAAAAAAACTTTAAACCAACTAATTGCTACAGAAAAAATGCACAGAACTATAAGTAAAGTTGTTTTCTACAAATATAAATGAAAAAAAAGTCTAATGAACTTTTTTTAATAGTATGTAAAGCTCTACCTAGCTAATAGTCAATGTTTGATACTTCAGCTTTAAAAAAAACAGGGTTGCTAAAGGTTTTTGTAAATTCCTTCCGGGTTTTTATTTTCTTCCAGGTTAAAAAAAACAAGTGTTTTGGTCTATTTTCAGTATAAAATCAAACTTTAGGTAAAAAACTTTCTTAAATAGTATCACAACATTAAAAAAAGATACTGTAAAGCCACTTTATATGTGTTTTTCAATAAAAAAAATTAAATGATCTTTTTTTTCTCTTTATAGTAGAATTTCGTTACTGTACATTAGGGTTGTCTGTTGCCCCTCAAAAATGAAAGTTTTGGAATCTTAGTTAAATTTTTGACGTTGGGAAATCACACAATAAAAATTAGCCTCCTAGCTTTAAGCCTGCTGGAGCAAATTTATTTTGAAAATTTTGCTTTATATCTAAATTTTGCTTTAATTTTATATTAATTAATTATTTATAATTTTGCTTTATATTTAAAAAGGGGAAAAAATAATATTTCACTAAAATTTAATTTTTTCCTACGTTTTTTGAGATTATTACCTGAAACGGTTAGGAAATGTTCCTTGCCATATTTGAAAGATTCTGTATAAACAAAGTTAAAAAAATATATAAAAAGTTAACGAAAAAAAAACAATCTTATTTTTATTTATCAGAACTAGCATTCTATGTGAAAAAGCATTGAAAATGTTTATATAATAAACAAAAGATCTTTTTATCTGTTGTTTTTGTAGAAGAATTGAGACAGTTTTGTTATATGGTTTTTTAAATCAATTTTATTACATGTACTTTTCTTAAATAAAATAAGTTTAAAAAAAAAACCAATAAAGCTGTGAAAAAGTTAATACAAGAGTAACTAACCAAGTGTATTAAAGAGACCAGTAAAGTTCTGCCAAGCATTGTATGCCTTTATCTTTATTTCGGTATTTGAACTTTCAAGTCCCTGTGTAAAAAAAAAATTACATTTTATTATACTTCAAACTTTTTTTTAAGTAATTGCAACGAACCAGTTTAATAAAACCAAGAAATTTTCTTAAATATATTTAATTTTTTATAAACAACTCACTTTTTTAATAATTTTGACAATTTTGTTCATAAAAGGATCTTTGACTGGAGGTTTCAGTTTTTTCAACCATAATGGTATGACATTTTCAAGAACTTCTATGAGTATATCACTTTTGCTTTCATTAAGCAGTTCAAAAATTTTATCTGATAGTATCTGAAAAAAAAAATATTAATGACCATAAACTGTTTTACATTATAACTATCTAATTATATTATATTAGTGAAATTAATAAATATGTGAATTCTTTGTTTTATTAAAACTCAATCATATACTTTTTTTGGTTTTTTAATAAAAAAATAGTTGCATACTGTATAAAACGGTAAGGTGTAAAATATGCACGGAAATTTTTGAACTAAGACACTTTTTTCATATTGAATTTTTTTTTGATATATACTTTTTTTTTAGTTTTAATAAACTTTTTTTTACTATCACTGTTACCCCTACTAACCCTTACTCTCAGTCGGTAAGTTTTTTTTTCTTCATTTTTTTTATTGTTAATTTATCTACTATTCATTTTTTTCTTGTATTTTTTTAAATAATTTTTACTAGTTACTTTTTCTTTTTACTATCACTATTACCCCTAATCCTAACCCTTGGTCAGTAACTTTATTTTCTTTTCTTTTTTATTAATTTGTTTTTTATTTATTTTTATTTTCTTGTTTTTTTTTTGAACTTTATTAGTTATTTTTATTTTTTGATAACTGTTACCCCTAACCCTTACCCTCAGTCTGTAACTTATTTTTTTTTTTTATTTAACCTGGTGAAAATGACTCTTTGTGCAAAAGTGTCTTTGTGCAAAAATGTCCCTTTGTGCATATTTGACCCGTTCCCGTATAAAACATGTTTTTAACTAAGCTAAGCTAATGTTAAACACTTAAATAAATGTATTTCAAATACCGGGCTAGTAAGACCAAAAACTGCTTGAGCATGTATAGATTGCATGGGTGGACTTTTCCATAAACATAAAATAACTTCTTTTCTTATTGATGCAGAAGGATGAACCGTTAATTGGAACATTAAAGAGTACCAATCAACTTGTCTACATTGGCTAAGTCTATTTTTAAAATATTATTATTAAACAATTAAAGTTAAAAGATGTTTGACAAAAGCTTATTAAGGTCAGAAGAAGGTCTAAAAAAATTATTTTACTAAAAATATTTTGGCCTTTATATGAAAGCTAAAAGTATAAGTTATAATAACTATATAGGCTAAACTTAATATTATATATAATTTTAAAATAGTTTTGAGATTTAGTCAGTTTTGTAAAAATTTTCTAAAAAATTGTATGACGATAAAATTTTAATAGTCAATTTTGTAAAATAAATTTAAATGGTCAATTTGGTAAAAAATATATATATATATCTTCTCTTAGATTTTTCAATTAACAATCCACCAATTTTTAGAAATTTTTTTGTATGGTTTAAAACAACTTCTTTTGGGTAGTTTTAAAAAACTATAACAAACATTATAAATAAGGTATTTTTCTTAAAACTTAATAAGTCTACACAAGAAATACATTGTTAGTGTGCAAAGAGTATACTAAAAAAAATTTAAAAATTAAAAACTGAGAGAAAATTTTTTGATAAAAAATATTTTATTGCCATTCTATTATGACGGTTCTATGAGAAATCTAGTGAACCCTTCAAACTTGGTCCCTTATATCTCAAAAGTTACTTAGCACTTCAAAAATGATAAAACACACATTAAAGTTTGGTTAAGTATATTCAAAATAAGACCATATTACAAAAAATATACATATTACCATTATCTGTCTTTGGAATAAACATTTATAATTTTGAATTTTATTTTAATTACTAGAGAAAATTCTAACCTAACAAGGACTGAAAGAAGATACTTATCAGTTTGTGTGTAAGTAGGAAAGCAGCTTGCAAAAGCAGCAACATTTTTGCTAAAAAACTGAACAGATGCATCATCTTGCCAAAATATTCGATTTAACATGATTTGTTGAATAACTCTGTAATTATGTTACTATGATGCAGTTTCAAAACTATATTAATCATTACTAACATTAATCACACAAACTATATAAATCAATTTACATATTAAACAAAATATTTAAAGTGTAGTAGTATTTTAAAAACCGGCTTAAACTTTAAAATTATAACTGAATTATTATCTGAAATTAAAATAAATAATTATTACCATTAATATGTAAATATGTTTTAGAAATCAATTTTTTTATCATTTTAAACTAAAGCATGTTTTAAAAAACTTAAAAAACATATTATTGCACCTTAATACAATAAAATTAATTGATTACTTTTAAATCATTATGAATTTATAAGATCAATACTGTAACAAATACTATTTATAAAATTTGTTAAACTAAATCTACATAATTTCTGTAAAAAGACTTAATAAAATAATTAAACTTAAAAATTAACTTAGATGTAATTTTCAATTCACTATCTTTAAAATTTTGTAAGTAACAATAGCTGAAATTAGTTTCACATTTTTTATTACAAGATTCCCACAAATAAAAAAATTAATAAAAAAATCCTTTGGTAAATAAAACTCTTCTGTAGTTTTTTTTAGTAAAGTTTAAAAAAGGCTTCAAACTATGTTTGTTTACTACTAAAAACGTTGTATAAAATTATATGTAGAGATATCTTATTGTTATTCACAAAAAAAGTTACTTGGAAATTTCAAAAGGGAGATGAAGCACTTAAATTTAAGTCCGAAAATTTGCATTAGTAGAGTTTTAGATAATTTAGCAGAAAAGAGAATATAAAATCTTTACTTTTGAAGAGACATTCAAATTTCAAAAACATTTACAACTTTATATATCAATAAAAAAAGGCTCATTAAACCAAACAAATTATAATATATTTGTTCTTCTTAACTATGTTATAATTTATCCCTGTTGTCAGTGTCTCATAATAAAATTGAGCTTTTCCAGAGTTTTACTGAGTTTCCTGTGTTAGTTGGAAATATGCCAAAAGTTCTAATGAATAAAAAAACTTAACAAAATTTTCAAAATAAAAATAATTTCAAAACATGCTTCTTAAAAAAATGCAAATAAAAATCCAAAGAATAGTGTTTGTTTTCTTGAATTATGGTAATACTACCAAACTAATAAAAATTTCTAAATTTTAAGATTGATTTTAGAAAGTTTCTTAAAAAAAATGCAAACAAATATAAAAGCTACTATAAATAAAGATAGTATAACTTCCTAAAACAAATTTTATGTATATTTGGAACTTGTTTACTTGGTCTGTATTTATATGCTGTACTCCATTCTTCGTAAAAAAACATAAGCTAAAAATATTTTATACTGAAACTTTACTATACAAGTTTTCTTTTAATTATTCAATTAAGTTAAACTAGCACAAAGCAACAATACAAAATTTTAGTTTTCATTTGCAGTTTATAAAAACTTAACAAAACATTTAGTTATGATTTTATTACAACTATATTTATAAAATAATTATTTATTTTGAACTTATCACAAACATAATCTTACAGGTTAGAAAATTTTAAAGCTAACTTGTCAAAATGGTTTGCCAAATCACTCGTTGATATAACATGAAAGCATAATTTTAAAACTTCTTCAGGAGTACATGTTTCCTTTTTCCTGAAAAAATTTTAAGCAACATAACATATATTACTAATTATGTTAACTTTGGTTTTAAGCAAACAACAAAAAATATTTTACTTATAGATATGTATCTAAGTTTTTAACATGTGTTTCTTACTCTAAATGAATTTTTGTTTTTGTGTGAAAATAACATTTATACTAAAAATATTAATTGAGGAGGCTTAATGCATAAATCATCAATTCGAAAACAAGTATAAATTTGTGTTTTTTATGTTAAATATATATATATATATATGTAATTAGAATTAAGTTATTTAACTTAATAAATTAAATTTTTCACACTGAGCCCACCTTGAGGGCTTTATTAATAAAAAGGTTTATTTAAAGATGCAAAACTCGAAGAACTCAATTAGTTTCTTTTTTGCAAAAAAACTGTTTTTTTGCATAACTTTTGTATCTTTGTTTAGTACAGTGCTTTGTATTTTGAATTTAACTGGCTGATGATCAAAGCTTTATGAAAAATTAAAGCTTTGTGAAACATATGTTCCAGAATTTTTAAAATCGCCATTTGAATAAATTATATTTTATATATATATATATACATATGTTGCTTAACTTTGTCTACAAAGTATAAAGCACTTTAAAATCAATTTTAAACAAAACAACAGATTATCTAATATGTTAATATAAATTTAAAGATCTATTTTGCTTAATAACTAAATGTCATTTAAAATGTAAAATAATAATACCTTAAAGTTAACTAATAGTTTTATGAGGCTAGTATACTTGAAGGTCAGTCTAATTTGCCTTCTTGCTGGTGTCAGCAAAAAAAAAGCTTTTTTTTCATGTCATTTTTAATTCTAATTATTAAAATTTCATTTTTTGATTAAATTTTAATATGGCTGAGTAAGGTGGGTTAGAGATAACCATATAAATAAAGAAAAGCAAAAAAAAGCATTAAAAATATTTTCTGAATCAGCAAATAAGCAAATCAGACTGACCTTTAAATATGCTTTTTCTTTTAAAATAAAGAAATATTTAATACCATAGAGGGGTTGACTTTGTTTTATAAAGAGGTAAATTTATTTCATATAAACTTATGATAGCAATCAGAAACTTTTTACCATTTAACAAAAATCATAATAACTTTTGAAAAAAATAATCTTAGTTGTGAACTCTATAGGTTCCATATAAAGACACAAGCAAACCCATATAAAAAGACTAATTCACAAATGGTTTATCTTCGCCTTAATTTTTAAACTTTTACTGTTACTTTGGTACTAGTATTTCAAAGAGTAGTTTATTTTTTCTTTTATAATTTAAATTTTTCTAGTTTTTTAATCAAAAACTTTTTTTTCAATATTTAAAATATTTTAATTTTTTATTCTTTTAAGATACAAGAACCTTTCCAGAAAGTTTGAGTTTTATAATCTAAGTCAAAAAAATGAAATTAAATATTTAATGAATCAATTAAATTTTATATCAAATTAATAATAAAATAATTGCAATCTATACATTTGCATTGGTAAAAAAATATATATCCAAAAGTTAGTTAGTTTATACTGTTAGATTTCATACATAAAACCTATGCTGATTTTGCTTAGTTAAAAAATATGTTTACCACCTTAATTTTTACTATGCCCTTAATATATAGAACTTAATAAGTACTTACCAGTTTCTTAATGCTTTAAAAGAGGTATCCAACAACTTAATTAATAATTCCTCATAATTACTACCTTTGCTAATTTTGTCTTCTATTTTTATAAGTAACTTACTGAAGGAGCAACTTCTCATTTTAATAAAAATACTGAAATTAGCAATGATATATCAAAAATAATTACTGCCTAGTTACTATTTAAAGTTGTCTTTTAAGTTTTGATTAGTTTTTTAACAAATACAAACTCACTATAGACTATTTCTAATAACAAGTTTGATCAATAGAATTTAAGTTATTTATAAATTACAACTTTTATCTAAACCCTAAAAGTTAAAAAAAAAACAGGTATAAACATAGAAAGTTTAAACTTAATATTATTAAAAACCATTTTTAGATGATATTGTTGCAAAATTGGCCTAGCTGTGTATTTTAATGTTTGTAAATTATGTGTATGGTTGGTTTTTATTTGTTTACAAATATCTTTCATTCTTGTGTTATTTAAACATGCAGTTAAAAAAGGATAACTGTTTATGATTAGTGTCTTTGAAAATGCCTACTATTGATTGCCCATTGAGATAGTTGTTCATACAGGGTTCCCACTAAAATTATAGGGAAATCCACAAAATATAGCAAATTTATAGGGAAATTATCAAAAAAAAAGAATGAATTTTAAACTTTAAGAACATATTTTTAAGGTACAGAAGGTAAAATATGTCATTAACCATTTATAAGCACAGAATTTAATAAGAAATTTACAAAAGTTCAAGGGTTTTAGAGCTCTAATTTTATTTAAATAAGTAAATATTATATAAATCATAATTAATATTAAAAAGAAAAAATATAGACTAGGTGGCGCAATAGAGTTACATTTTTTGTACTAAGAATGCAAAGATTTTGATCAATAAGTAATAAGTAAATTTTTTAAAGTTTTTTTAACCACATGGTGTTGCTGTTTTGGATTTCAAATTTCAATCACAAAGCAAAAAAAAACTTATTTCTAGGGATTTTCACATATTTATTTTTCCCAGGGATTTATAGGGATTTTTCAGAATGTTGCAAATTTATAAGGATTTTTTTAGAATATTGCAAATTTATAGGGAAGTGGGAACCCTGTACATAGATGATGCAGTGGCTTTTGTTTTGTTATAATCTACAATAGTATCATTAAAAATGTAAAGGTTAGAATAGTAATTTAGAAACAAAGCCACAAGGAAGGACAGTCCTAACATAGGCAGAAATTGTATTGAAAATATATAAAATACATTAAAAGATTGCAGTCACCTTTAAGATGCCAGAACAAGAAAAAAAAAAAAAGGTCAATTGTACCAATTTGTGATAATATTTAAGCAATGCTATGTTGATGGGATTTACAGACAAATTTAAGTGAGCATTATGCATAGACAAGCAGCTTGCAGTCATTCATATTTAAATTGTTGTCCAGACTTTCTCAGTACAAGACAAGAGATATAGAGTACTAAATTATTTGCTGTACTTTTAAAAGAAAAAAACATGATGAAATGATTCTTATATAAGTAATTGGAATGTTAGTGATAAAATAACTTGCAATATGTTTGGCAAATCATCTATAAAACTTATATTGAGTAGGAAACAACAAGTATAATGAAGTTTCTGCCTGTAAACAATATTTAACAAAATCTCACCAAAAAGTACATTACTTAGACCAAAAACATGCTGATGAAACAAAAGGACATATGATTGGTTTATATAGATTACATAATTTGATAAGTCTGTAAGATAGATTTATTTTCAGTAAGTTACAAACATTGGAACTAAACTTTTAAAGGACCTTGAAGTAAATACAAAAAAGTATATTCTAAACCTAAGCAAGGTACAGGTTAAAAGTAACCATACCTTGGTAACTAACAACAGGGTTGCCACTCGTTTTTTCAAAATTTTTTCCAGGTTTTCCAAATTTCTTCCAGGTTTTTAAAAGTACACATTTTTAAGTCTATTTTTAGTTTTAAGTTAATTTCTATATAAAAAACTGTGTTAAATAGTATAAAAACATTGAAAAGATACTGTAAAGTTACTTTAAATGTGTTTTTTAATAAAAAAAATTTTAATGATGACAAAAAAATCTTACTTATATGATAGATTTTTTGTGTCATATCAAAATTTTACCACAAAAGATGTTAAAATTAATAAAAATTCCAGGTTATTCCAGGTAAAGTGGCAACCCTGTAACAAATACATAAAGTTGTGCAAGATATTTGTGGGCAAAAAAACTTGGCTTTGTAGTATATACTGATATTTGTTTCATGGAAAAGTATCTTGCAGCCTGCCCTCACACTGTTGTTGGTGGTGAAGTTAATGCAAATCTTCTAAACATACAAACCCCAAACAAAGCAAGAAAAAATAGGCAAAGACAGGTAGTAAATGTTAAAGAAGCTTCACAAGTTCACACCAACAAGATGCACCTTATCAATTTGAGTATATTCTAAAAAAGGTTGAAATAAAACTGTAATGTATATTAAAAATTGTATTAACAGCTTTTAAATATTTCTATATAAATAAACAAAAACAGTTTTAAGTTGAATCAACATTGCAAAAAATCCTGGTAGTGTTAAAACAAAGAATTTTATATTTCAGGTCAAATAGAGTGCAATTTGAAAAAAATTATCAATTTAATACGTTTTGTCATTCAAGACACCAAGGTTAGTTTAAAAACTAGGTTAAGAGTTTAAAAAAATAAAATATACAGATAATTTACCTAAAATTTATCCTATAAAGTTGCAGAAATATATACTATAATAATTCAGTAACTCTGCCTAAATTAAGGTTCTGGTAATCAACTCTTTAAAAAAGTCTTCTGTAAAGAAGGACTTCATACCAAATGATTACAGTATGACTTAAAAGTATTAAGTAGATTATCATAAATTAACTACCTACTTTTTTCTTTTTTTTTTTTATAAAAATTAATAAAGACAAAAACTTATTCTTATCTTATTGCTTTACTCCTTCATTTGTAGCAGCTTTATTGTATATGTCTATGCAGCCTAAAAAGCGCCTGAAATTAAATTGAAGACAAAGGGAAAAGCCCAAACTTAAAACAACCCATACTAAAAACATGGGTTAGAATAGAACCAGTTTAGCGCCAATATTTTTTTAATTTAGCATATTGTTTATTGAACGACAAAAAATACGCTCAAAATTTTAGTCAAATGACCTGGTGTACAAAAAAAACTTTTAGTTATCGAGTCGTACACCTGAACAGTTTAACGTCATGTCCAGCATAGATATAAAATAAAGAACGAAAATACTATGTTTTCAGTTGTTTGAAGTGAAATTTATAAAACTAAAACAAAAAATCTATAAGTTTATAAGTTATTAAAACTAATTGCAGTCTAAAAATACCAGCACGTACTTAAGTCGGTCGTTCGTTAGTTTAGATAAATTACGTACTTTAGAACAATAGTTTTTATATAATAACAAATTATTTTGCTTTTTTTTTTGAAAATAAATAATAACTTATAATTTATACATTTTTAACTAAAACATTGTTTTATAAATCAAATACTTTTAAACTATGTAGATACTTGTCTAAACAATCACGTAGTCTCACCAAAAAAAAAACTTCCAAACCATAGCGGCTAAATCTCTTCTTTGTTCATTTTCGTAACTTGCCATCAAATGAGCATTTTTGTCTAGCTTTGCTCACTTTTTTTTAATAATGAAGAAGTTTTGAAAACTTAAGGTGAACTTTTTTTTTGCTTTGTTAAAACAGCATTAGTCGAACTCTACCCTTTATAAACGTAAAAATTTTTGGGCAAACTTGTACTACAATGGGGAAACAAAAAACAATAATTACGTAGAAACTCTGATATTTACAACATCAAAAAAGTTTAAAAAAGCTTATCTTTAATCATGTTTTCACCAATACTCTATCTATTTTTTTAAAATCAAATTATGTTCTCAATTTAAATAAAACAAATCGATAATCAGCTATGGAAATTCAAAAGAATGAAATAAATACATGTTGTACTTGTTTATCAAAATTTTATAAACTAAGTTACAGAGTTTATATTTTTAAAATGTTTCTTAAGCAAAACATTTTTTTACAAAGTGGTGAAAATCCTAATGTCAAAACTTACTTAAAAACTTTTGTGCAACTCTAACTATTCTTAATCTAAACAAAAAACTGAGTATTTAGAAATAATAACTGTTGAAACTATAAACATGTTTAATGTTAATTATTAAGGTTTCTCTAACAACCAGAATTTATCTTTAAATATTTTTTTTATGTGAACTTAGCTAAATTATTTATTGGAGTTGTATTAATTAAAAACTTCAAAAATTCCTTATATATTTTACTTATAAATTAAGTTAAAAGTTTTAAAGTTTATTTTATTTTGTTGGGTTTACTACTTTTTTTTTTTGATTAGTAGATTTATCGAAGAAAATAGTGCTACATCTTTTAACAAGCTTACAAAAATAAATATTAACAAGTTCCTGTAATACCTTTAAGTTCTTTAAATTTACTCTTACAACTCATTTTTATAAAAAAATGACTTAAATAACAATTCAAAAAAATAAACCAACGGAGTAAAAATTATATAACTGTGTTTGTAGCTTAACAGCAAGCTTTAAAACAGTGGTTGAAAAATTACGACCTACTGACCAAATTCTTTAAACTAAATATGTTTTGCCTGTGACTTATTTCAAAGTGTAAAATACTTGTGCCAAGCAATTTTTTCTTGATATATTGTTTATTGAAGGACAAAAAAACTTTTTGGTTATCGAGTAGTATACCTCTTTGAAACCTTTTTACTACTTTTTTAACTTATAAATTTTGCTTTTGGTTATTCAATAAAGTTTTTAGATAATACAGCGATTTAAATGATTTGTTTTTTTAACATGCACCGTGAGAGTTTTAGTATGTTAAAGTTAGCTCTCAACTTGAAAAAAGATAACACCATAATTTCCATTATTGATACCTTTGTAGAAGTTGCAATTGTAAGCCCTATTGATTTTAACACTTAAATAGCCATTTGACTAGTGATTTTGAACGAATTTAGTGCATGTTATATGTTTTAGAATAGCTATGCCTAAGAATGTTTCATTTATAACGACTCAACTTCAAAAAAGTTTACAGTTGCCTTCATACTTGTGAAAAAGCACTGCTTTATTTTAATCAATCTAGGGTAAAATTATTAAATCAAAACAAACAAAAGTTTATTCTATGAAGCAAAATTACTATAACAACTATTAGCACGTTGACAACTCTGGTTGAAACTAAAATTGATGCTAAATTACAACAATACCACCGTTTCTATCGCCTCTGGTTTAAAAATATACTAATACTTTTTAATTAAACTTTTTTTTGGTTTAATTATGATTTATTAAAGTGCAAAGTTTTAAAAAGCTACGAAATCAAAAATTGTATTAAGTTATGATATTCGATTGAAAGTAAAATTAATCTTTTTAGCTAAATACTCGGTTTATTATACACAAAAATATGGTTGCAATTTTATAAAGTCAAAAAATATTTAAGTAAAGATTAAACTTTTAACGTGCTTTGTTATTTTTATCTTTCTAAAATGTATATTGTATGTAAAAAAGGTGTTTAAGAATGATAGATATATTGACTATTGAAACATCTAGTTACAATCTTAAATAAACATGTACTTCCATTGTAGACGCAATCTTCTTTGAAGATCGAAATGTTTAAAAGCAGGGGTCGGCAGCATTTTGTAACTCGCGGGACAATTTTCTTAGAAAAAATTGGTCTTGGGCCGCACTATTTAGAAAAAAAGTTTTTGAGGGCCGCAATTATTCAAAAATAATCATAGCTTTTAGTAGAAAAATACTATTTTAAACCAAAATATTACGAAATAAGCAGTAAAACAGCACTAGTTAAGAGTAACTATTAAATTAAGAGCCTAATTGTAAGTTTTTATTACACAATTTTTTTTTAATATGTTTAAAAAAAAGTGTGCTTTTAGCTAAAAAGTACCTCGCGGGCCGCAGATTTTGGCTTTGACGGCTGAATTTGGCCCGCGGGCCGCAGTTTGCCGACTCCTGTTCTGTTTTATAGCATAGATATATATTTTTTTAATCTTTAAAATTACATATTTTATTTTACGTAATTTTATTTAGTTAATAGAAAAACTATTTATTTATATATCAAACCCATACAACTTTAAGACAAGTGATAAATCATTTTGTGTTTAAAGTTTTATAACAGTGTCGTGCTAATTTTATTATTAACGTAATAAAATTACAGTTAAGTGCAAAAAAATAAACACTTGAAGTGTTTATGCACTATATTTAAATTTATAGAAATCTCCAGCTTTGTTAATCAAGCGACTTCAATATAGTTTTTACCAAAATTACCTTTTTGAACTTTAAGTTTAAATCTAACTCATCTGTTTTCTGAAAAGAATTTTACTGTATATAGAAATCGAAATCTTTAAGTATTAATTTTTGTTTTATTAATGTAAATTTGCTTTTAAATTATATGAATTTATTTCACACATATTGCATTATACTTTTGAATTGTAGTATTTTTTTTAGTTTATTTATAGTGATAACTATACATAGAAATATGTAAACGTTATATTCTAAATATAAAATTCCTATGAGAATTTATGTTACACAGTGCTAAAATTATATCATAAAAACAAATCTACTTTGTTAAGGGTATATTCCATGGTTTTAAAAAGGAAATATTTCCCCTTTTTAAGCTATTTAAGTAAATTTGGTGCGGAGCAATAAATAGTAGGAGGGCAATTTCGAACTTTTGGGCAGTTACAAATTTTTAACTTTTTAGCTTGCTTTTTACTAGTTTTAGTTTGCTATTTTGTATTTAACCGTAAAACTAATGAAGAAGTAAAAAAGTAAAAGGGTAAAAAACCTTCTTACACTAGTTATTCTAGAAACTCTGGTATAGATAATAATTTTTATACATTTTTTAAAATGTTATAAAGTGACAATAAATCATATCGTATTTAAATAAGATTATGTCTATAATAATTTATCTTAAAATTTTTCTACTAAAAGCTATTAATTGCTAAAGTTTTACTAAATGCTAGTTAAAAAACATTTATTGATGAAAATAAGACCATTAAGTTTCTTAAACACTTCAGTAAACTATGGAAACTAAAAACGAGACTTCAAAGCTAAACCAAGAGCCCAAGTTATTCTAAAACCTTTAATAGATTTAAGCGTGTGTAGTTGCGTTTTCTTAGAAAATCCAAAAACTTCTTTCAAAAAAAATGATGCAAGATTGATATCCATGCAGAGAAACGGAAAGGATGGGTGGCCAGAATCCTTTATTTTCTGCTTTCTTAGTTCATTATTAGTACAAACTAGTTTTCTTCCCGCACGATCAAAGTCTACCGGTCGAAAAACTCCTCCATCACTTCCAATTAGGCCTAGTTCTAACGCTTTGTAGTAATAAACCGACAAAACGTAGAACTTTCTGCTATCAGCAATGTTTGACGAAAGATGCTTTAGAGAATCTTCAAAAGCTTCGTAGATTTGCTTTTTGCATGCCCGATACCATTTATTTTTGCTTGCTTTGTTGGCGCTTTTGATTGAATACCTGCAAATGTTATTCAACAATTAGAAAATATACAAAAATACAAATCATTAAATAAATTAGAAAGTTTTTATTAAATATTAATTTAAAGTTTAAATTTTAAACTAATGGATTTATTGTTAAATTGTTAAACATACAAAAATATAATACAAATGTAGTTTTGTATGAGCAATTTAACCTAGTAAAAAACAAAATTTTGTAAGCAAAGCTACATTTTAAGTTACATAAAAAACTTAAATAGAATAATAACTTTAAAAAAAGTAGTTGTATGTCAAAAGTTAAAAATAATTTATTTGCTATGTTTTTTAATAAAGATCCAAACAAAAAAGTTATTATTTTCGTTATTCCTACAATCACTTGTATTTTTAGATTTTGATGCTTTATTTACTTACTTTTTATAAACTTATTTAAAATTTTTTTAATGACTAATGTATGTCGAAACAAGTCAAAAAAAATTTTTATTTATAATATTTAAAATTGATTTTTTTTTTCTAATTTGGTATTAGATTAGTTTTTGATGTACAACATAACTAAATCTTAAAAATAGTTTAAGTACAAAACAGTCTCTCAAAATTCTTTTAATAAAAACATACGAAAAAGTTACTGTTTATTTTTCTGACTATTTTAAACAAATATATAACGGAAAAACACCTTTTCCCAGATTCAGTCCAATCTTTTTCAAAACCAGGAGGAAAGCAATGACTTTTGGTTTTGTTGCTCTCCGATGTCTTCATCGAATCAAAAACAGTTGCTCGTGCAGAGTTTATACCCAAGGCAAAGTAACTTTTAGAAAAAAAGTCATTACTGGACGAATTGAAATTTAAAATTTCGTTCAAAGCAACTGATTCTGAAGATAGAAAGGAAACTTGTTGTGATTGACCTATACTTAAACAAAGTAGTGAATAAAATAACTTTATATAAACAAATAATTTTAGTTACATAGTTTTACTCTAAAACGGTTTTTTTACAAGTATTGTTACAAATATTTTTGTGTATAATACGGGAAATTTTCAGACTATTACGGTTTTGTCAATTTCTTAAACAACTGTATAAATACTTTACTCAATGAAAAGTTTTAGTTTTTTTTATATTATCAAATTGAAAGTTCTACAGTTTTCTAATATCCTTTATGTTTTCATACTATTAGTCTAATTTATCCTGTATTATTTTAAATGTTTTTTTACAGTGCTTTAGCTTCCTAATTATCAAATAAATAAAACAAACAAATATCAGTCACAGCTAAAATAAACTAAATTAGGTTTAAACTTTGCAAGTTTCACTTTGATTGTTAAAAGTAAACTAAACACATACTTCGAATCTTTAAATGATTAATTAATGAAAAAGTATTAAGAGATAATATTCTTTTTTTGTGAATTAAACAAGTGTGTTAAGCTTGTAATTTTTTTTTCAGTATTATTTTCTTTGTTTATTACATATTAGCAGTTCTACAAAGTCTTATTAAGTCACTACTTAATGTTTCAAATTTAAAAAAATACATTTTAAATTAAAAAATGTATAAATAGTAATAAAATTGCAAGTAAACTATTCTATTTATACCAGGTTTCAAAGGGACCTTGTCAAGTAATTATAAAGTAGTAAATTACTCTGAGACCTGGAAATAAATCGATTATTATTTAAATCAGTTTCTTTTTTACTTTACAGTAACTTGAGCAATACTTTTTAGTTAAGAAAAATAACTTTAAGTATAAAAATACAAAAACTTTTCATTAGCAGTACTCAAAAACAATTTTTTTTTAATTACGAGCTGCTAGAATATACTAACTAACCAAACTAATGCATTTATATTTAGTATTTATAAAAAAATCATGTACAAAAGCATAAAATGTTTTAAATTGTTAGAGAAGCAAAAAAAAAACTAATAAATATTAATCAGCAACTGACCTCCTAACTCAATGGTACCGACGGTAGAATTTATAACTTTACTTGGATGTATATTATCCAGCAACGTGTTTACTGCAAGCCACATATAAAAACCTTCATCTTCGCCACTAATAACAGACACTGAGTCTGCAGTCATTTCAAAAGGGTAGGTCGCCATCTTTACTCTAACTGCATTTATAATACGGTTTTGTACTTTTTTGCTCAATGCACGTACTCCGCCAGTCGCTTTTAATGACAAGGGAGTCATTAACCACCTAATTTTATTTTTCCTCACATATATAAAGATTTAGAAACAAAACTATTAATATAAAATTTTAAGTATGATATGTTGGTACTCATATTACAGTAATTCAAGCATTAGTTTAACTTATTAACATTATGATAATTATAATTCATAATAATCAAATTGTTTAGTTACTATTTTAAAATAGCTTTTCTCAGTTAAACTAACAAATGTTTCGGAACTATAGCTTTTGCCTTATCTAGTAATGTTGCAATAGATTCAGCTGCTAAATCTTCGTCCTGATTGACGTAGTATGATAGACCTGGTTTAGTCTGTCATATATTTATATGTAAGGGAGCTTTGTTTTATGTAAAACTTTACTTGCAGTTTAGTTCAAAACCTAAACTAAAAAAAAGAGAACAAATTTACAAAAGTACCATACTTCTTTAAAATTTTGATACTTTCTAAGGTTACGTTTACATTACAGTTCAAAAAACGGTTGGAATTTTTATTACCAGGTTCTTCAAATAAGTACTGTTTTGTTACTGTCGAATGGTTAAATCTACTAGTCTTAAGTTAGTTTTGTTATTTTTCAAAAAAAAACATTCAATGAATCAAGTAAAAAAACTGTTTGTAAAAAATTTGTTAACAGATCATCGTAGAGTTTTAGCTGAGAAAAAAAGTAGCTGTGTTATTGTAGGACGTAAAAAAAATGCTATTTTGAGCTACACAAGTATGACTACACACTCCCCAAATTAAGAAAATAAACAAAGTCTTCGTGTCTACCATGCTTACTCACAGCAGTACTTAGCATATTTTATATTTTGTGCCATCACTCCTCTACGTGTTCGCTCGGTTATTCAAGTCTATTTATAATTCTATAGAAATAGAATTAATAAGTTAAATAATATATTTCTTTGTGTTAAACAACTTAAACAGTACCACGGAGTTCTGTACAAACTAAGTATTGCAAGAAAGGAATATAAGATAAAGCAGATAAAAATATGTATCTACTTAAGTATAAGCCACAGTTATAACAGTTCAAAACTTGCTTCTTAAGTTCTGTCGTAACAAACTATTAGCTAGTATTTTGTGTATTTATAAAATTTAAAAGAGTGATCTTTAAAAGTTCAGCTTATACCAGAAACTACTAATCAATAATAGAGTTTGTTTTGTTAGTTTAGTTTCAGAGAAACTAGACTTTATATTTGCTTAGTTATTAAATAGTTAATTTGGAAAGAAGTTAATGGAAAAACCTGTGGTGTTTGTTGTGTAGTACTAAAACTATTACTGAGTTAATTTTTTGTATGTTAATAATAATGCTTAAAACTTTTAATTCTAAAAAAACTGAAAGTATATTCTTAAAATAAGATGTAAACGTTTCAATTTTATTTATATTTTTTTATTTCTACAACAGGGGCGTGTTTTGACTGGTTTCCTATTTCCTGTGCACCCCCAATAAATTTGAAAACAAAAGCTTATAAAAAATCGATTAAATATGGTTTTCTTTTAAAAGATTTTACTAAAAGCTCATATCAATATAGTTGATTCTGATATTAATTAAAGTTTAATTTACATTTTTTAAAGAACTACATCAAGTGAAGTAGTTTTATAGGTTTTTGCCGAAAAAAAAATGTATAAACTATAGTATATACAAAATTTCATAACTACCAAAATTTAACAACTTCAAAAGCGAACCTTTTATTATTTATTAAAAATTGACCGATCAAAAGTGTTAAAAAAAGTATTTATGAATAATTATGCTACTCAAAGAGTTTCATTTTCAGCTTTAAAAAACTTCGACGAAATCACATGTTGTTTTCAGTTTTAAATCATTAAAAAAACCGTAGTTTTATAAATTTTTTTTCATCAAGTTGTAAAATAATGGTTGACGTCTGTTGTCATTTTATATTCAAAAACATAATTTGTTTTTGATTTAAATTGAGTTTTTAGCTCATTTATTACAACTGGAATTGTTTAACCTAAGTTTTTTTTATTTTACATATCATTGAATATATTTTTCTATTATTAAGAAAAGTTAACTTTTTTTGATATACCAATGGGTAGTTTTCATGGAGCGGAGGTATGCGATCTTGTAGGCTTATACATCCTAGATAAACTCAAAAGTATTTTTGATAATTGTGGGTTGTATAGAGATGATGGACTCGGTGTTATTGATCTTTCAAAACCTCTTGTTTACGAAAGAATTAAAAAGTCAACGTTTAGATTGATGTCTGATATCGGTTTTAAAATAACTTTAGAAATAGGAGCGCAAATAACGAATTTTTTAGATGTTACTTTAAATTTATCTAATAATACTTACCGTCCGTACCGTAAACCGAATTCTTTATTAAACTTTATCAATATTAATTCTGACCACCCTTATCATGTAAAAAAATGCCTCCCGGTAATGACACAAAAACGTCTAAGTACCCTCTCTTCGAATGAAAAGATATTTAACGAAATAAAAGCACCGTACGAAAATGAATTAAAAAATCGAGGTTTTAAATGTAAATTAAAGTATGAAAAATTAGATGTAGATAAAAAACGCAAAAAACCGCGTAACCGACATATAATGTGGTATAATCCTCCATATTGCTCTTCAGTTAATATAAACTTAGGTAAAGAATTTTTAAAGCTAGTCGATAAACACTTCCCCGATAGCCACTTTTATAACAAAATTTTTAATAGAAAGACAGTTAAAATTTCTTATAGTTGCATGAGTAATGTTAAAACTTTAATACAATCGCACAACAAAACAGTAATTTCAAATTTTAAAAATAGACATATCAAAGCTAACACAAATAATAACTCTAGTAATAAAGTTAGTAATAACGTAGATATGAACAATATTTCTAATTATACTAATCAAATTAATAATAACAGTAATAATAATAATAATAATTTTAATAACAGTAATAATAATGATAATCCTAATAGTAAAAATTTTAATTATGGTAACAATAATGTAAAACATATTAAAACTTTAAACATTAAAGATATAAGCTATAATGATAACTTTAATATTAATGATAATGAAAATATCCATATCAATAGTACTAACAATAGTGTAGATTATAATAATCAACGTATAACTAGAAGTATTTCTAAAATGATAAAAGAAAACTTAGAACAAGTAAGTGATAATAGCGCTAAAAGCATAAGTAAAATGCATAACAATAAAACTATAAATAAATATTCAAAACCAACTAACCCTAATAGTAATAAGTTAAGTAATATGCCTAAAACATGTAATTGCCGTAAATTAAACAAAGATAACTGCCCATTAAAAGGTAATTGTTTAATTAAAAATGTAATTTATAAAGTTAAAGCTGAAAGTAAGGGCCCAGATAAAATTTATATCGGAAGTACAGCAGGTAGTTTCAAGGATAGATATGCTAATCATAAACATACTTTTAAAAATATAAATAAAAAACAAAGCACGCGTTTATCGGATTATGTCTGGAGCTTTTTTCACAGGTACGGTAAAAGGCCAAACATGGAGTGGAGTATTGTTTCAAAGATCAAACATGCATCCAACGGAGTAAGTAGAATTTGCCCAACTTGCAATACAGAAAGAGCAGTAATTGCAGCAGAAGATAAAGACCTACTTCTGAATAAGCGGCAAGATTTATCGAATATCTGTCCCCATAACCGACGATTCTACTTTAAATAACTCTGTCTATTTATGTACTAATTTATTTCACAAAACTCACATATACTTGCAAGTTTAATACTTCATGTTTTTAAGCTGTATAAATTATTGAACAATTTGTTAAAATTATTATGACGTAACATTTCTGCACAACTCAATTTAATTTTCATTTTTAAAACGTGCCTATTCTTAGAGCTTTTTGAGGTTAGTGCCTACTTTTATTAAACTTGTTTTTTTTTTTGTAGACAATTTTATAATTTTATGCTTTTATCCCAAACTTTGTTTTTAAACCATAAAGTCCATTTATAGTTACTACCTAGATAAACACTATACATAATTATACATGCTTTTTTCTGCTTTTTTTCTAATGTGTGTTAACATTTTATAGACTCCGTAGATCTGTTCTTAAATTTATTTGAGAGCAGTGAAACGCCGTTAGTTGAAATAAAGTTTTAGCACAAGAACATCTGTGGAAAAGTTAACTATTAATTTTTATTAGTACTTTGTTTTAAGTTTCTTATGTATAAATATTTTGTTATTCATGTTAGCTTAAAAATGTAAGGCAAAATTTTCACATTGCTAACAAAAAAGGATTTAGGTTTATATTTAAGTTTTTCTTTACTAAAATTTAAAGAACTGGATTACATATTAACATTTTGCATTCTGTTTTACTGATATATTCAAATAACTTAATTTTTAAGCATTTTTATGTACCTTTGAAATTTTAGACAGTTATCTAGTAGAGAGCTATATTATATTCTAATGCGTATTTTTTAAAGTTTGTACACAAAATACTCTATTATTGAACAAAAAAAATTGTGCAACCAAACTAAAAAAAGTCTAGATACGCCCCTGTTCTACAATATTTGCAATTCAAATCGATTTAGCTAATAGTGCACAGCTGAAGAATGTTAAACTAAGATATAAAAGTTTCCAGCAAAAGACTTCTTAAATCCCATCGTTTTTATACATAGATTTAAAGAAGATTTAGTTTTACGCTTTCACCTTTTCAACCTAAAATATTTGCAATACTTTTTATTTTCAAGAAGAACTAAAAATATGTTAATATTTTAAAACTATTCAGATTTTTAATGTATATTTTACAAACCTTTTCATAAAGTTCTTTAACCAGTGTATTACCATTTTCAAACTTATAGACGTGCAATCTTGAACCAGTACTTCCAGCGTCAATAACTATTGAGTATGTGAAGTTGTCATTTTCAAGTGAACGATTCTTGACAAGTAAGCCAGTTTGGTTTAGAACAATCAGCGAGATGCCGACGCTTAGTAAAAAGGCTCCAATAAGGACTCCAACTTTTTTTTTCATAGTTCTTTAAGTAAACTTTCTGCAAGACAAAATAAGCAAAAATTTAAGCTACATTAAAAACGTTAAACTCAAAATTGTTTATTAGAATTATAAGTTTTTATAAAAAATAACAGACAATAAAAAGTAAGTTATGCTATAGTGTTCTATCTTTACACCAATTTTTAATTGTCAACCTTATCCAAAATTATAAATACTTTAGGCATATAGTGTCGCAATAATACTAGCCTTAGGCTAAAAAACACAAATATGTTTGCAGCTTAAATATAGTTATGTAGGTCAGATAAAATATTTAAATTAGGAAAATTCAAATTTTAACAATAAAATTTGTAATAACAATTTTTAACGGAGAAATTCTTAAAAAATAACTTGAAATTAAAAGATATAAAAAGATACCTGAATGTTTAATTAACAAGACTATAACAGAAACAAAATAAAACTTTAAAAAGTTGTAAACAAAAGAAAATATATACTTTGAGTTTGAAAAAAAAAGTTAAGTTGTTAAGATGATAATTTTGAAAAACTTTCGAAAAATATTAAAAGGATAATTGAAGCAAACTCATAATTGTTAGAGTTTCAAACATTTAAGTTGCCAAAATTTAAAACCTCGTGTATCCTGTTATGTGTACAATAAAAGTAAAGAAAAAAAACTATTTACACAAATTAATATTGTATTGATTTATAAAACAAGCAAATTTACTTTAATATTTACCAAAACATGTTTTTAAATTAACTTGTGTAAAAATAAAACTTATACAACGCAACATATATTTTAATATTCTTTTGTATAATATTTGATGACTAAAGTTTTAAAGTATATTAGAAATAATTTTTCGCTTACAATTAAAACTATGATCTTTATTTTTTATATATAGCTTATACTTTTAACAATTTTTTTTTATAAATTGGATTATACTTTTATTGTCATTTTTTCGTGGTATAAAGTAATATTCATATAAAAATCCTAAGTGTTAAATGTTTTGGCTATTAAGTTTTTGATACTATGTTGCTATACTAAGTTTTGCTATACTAAGTTAGTATACTAAACCATAAAAAAAAACAAAGGTTGCTATACTAAGTTGCTTCACTAAACAATAAAAAAAAGAATTTAAATGAAAACTTTAAAAGCAATAGCAAAACTTTCTGTAATTCTAACTGTGTAATTAACAGAGGCATAAGTTAGTATCTTTACTGTTTTGTTTTTTATATATTTAAAAATACCCTGGACAAGACGTTAAACTGTATCTAAGTAGCGTACGACTCAATAACCGAAAGGTTTTTTTTTACACTAGGTCCTTGGACAAAATTGTTTTTGAGCACCTTTTTTGTCATTCAATAAACTATAAATAATAACTAATTGAAAACGTATACTTCTACAAGCAATTCAAACATAGGCTACTAAACTTACTTTGTATTAATCAAACAGCCAATGAAAATCTTTAAAATTATATATTTTAAAGTTACATATTTAGATAGTAGCTTGATAAAAATTAGAATTTTTTTTTGAGTTTTGCAATCAACCTTGCAAAACAAATTAAACTTAAACTAAATAAATTGCTTCTTGATTAAAGAATTAAACTTAATTAATATAGATATTACTTAAATATGAAAAATTAAATGATAATAATAAAAAAGTTTTTTTTTTAAGTTTCTTTACTAACACAAATTAAGGTTTGAATAAATAAAATAAAAATCTTAAAGCTAATTATACTTTAAACTGCTAAAGTTAAACTATATTTAGAAATATATACAAATAACTTACTTATAGTACTTTGTATTAGAAATACAATGTATTATATAATGTACAAGTTTGAATTAACTACTTCTACAATGTTATGTGCTATTTAAAAGTATAATAATTGGGCTAAAACAAGACTATTATTGTTTTTATGAGTTTTGTGTAAATTTACATTAGTATACTCACTCAGTAAACACAAATTTTAAAACTAAATCTAAACCTCGAACAATCAAGTAAACTTAAAAATAAAAAAAACTAACCTTATTGTGTAACTATTTAGTTTACGTTAAATACTTACTAAATACTTTTTTTACTATTAAAGTACTTAACTATTAACATTTGAAATTTATATAACTTGTGTTGTCTTTAAGGCCGTTGAGATTTGTAAATAATATTATATATCTTTAATTGTACTAATTTTATTCAACAGAATAGTGTTACAAAAATAAAAAGTTCTTATTTTTAATTTATTACTTATTTCTAGAGATTTTAAGTCTCTATGCAATACCTTAATTGTATACAACTTATTTTTTCAATCTTATATATATTATAAAAAAAAGTAATTGATTTAAGCTCATATAGTTATACTTGTAATATATATAAGATTAAAAAAAAACTGACCTATTAACTGAAATAAGAAAATAAAAAATGCTAGATAAACTTCATTTTGAAAACGAAAGTTTAGGAAAATCTGTTCTTAAAACTTTGATTAAATGCGTTGAGTTTGTGAAAAATCAAGAATTGAAAACGATCCAAGAAGAAATACACGTTGTTGTTTATCAAAAAGCAAAGAAAATAGATGAGTTTGAAGTTTAACACAAACTAACATGTTTTCGTTTTGTTCTGATTAGTTTTCTTTTTTTAGAACATGTAAACTTTTTCACATAAATTTCAGACTTGTTTTGTAGTTAAGCATGTATTTTTTTAGATGCTTGACTTTATCTAAATACAAATAGTATATGTTTTAGTGAATAAAAAGTTGTGTATACTCTTGTTTACAAAAATTACCAAACTCAAGCCATAATCAGTAATTTAATAATTTTGTTTATTTGTATAGTTTATTTGCATTGTAATTAAATTGGTAATCTACTCTTAGACTAAGATAATTAAATGTAATAATAGCTTTGTATTAACTGATCCAATGAACAAACGTTGTTTTTTTATTAAATTCAAAATAAAAATACTCAATAAATACTAACATTATACAATAATTTTATTTTATTATATTAAAAAGTGTACTTACCGTATTTAAACTTTAAAATTTGTTGACTTTAGTGCTTTTAAACAATAGCTAATTAACAAAATTTATTTCTTGATTTAAATTAGATTTTAAAATGACCTAAAAATTATGTACTAAAAATCTTACGGTTATAGTTAGCGGCAGTGCCAAAAAACTTTTGATTTCAAAACTATCTTAATTTGAAACTTTGTAAAGGACATTTTTGGTAATATAATTACACTATATCGTTTACAAAAAAATTATTGTATTAAAACAGTAAAACCTAATGTTATTATTAAATCACTTCAGTTTAGCTAACAAAATTTTGCTCATTTAAAAATAATTAGAGAGCTTCAGATGAGCGATTTACTATTGATTTAAATTTATTGCAAAACTACAGTTTAACAGTGGTAGCTAAATCAGTTGTAACTCGATACAGTTTAATTGTACTACTTAAAAACTTTTTTTATTAAACAATGTTTTTAAGTTAAGAGAGTTTAATAAAAAAAAAAGAGTTTAACAGCGGTAACTGCAGTTTTGCAATAAACGAACATCACAAGTAAATTGCTTTGAACAATAAAATCAAAACTACTATAGTAAAAACTATTATTAATATTAAAACGTCAACCTTTCTGATTAAAAAAACTATTTTTTATTAAAGTTGAAAGTATAAGAATTCTCTCTGCCCACACAATTCAAAATCTAACGACCTATCAAAACTTATGATTAAACAAACCAAAGAAACAAACTGATACTTTTTACATTTATTTAAAAATATTAAATGTTAAACAAAAAAAATAATTCAATACTTTAAAGCTACTTAGCTGTATTATGTAAAAAACTATAAACTGCAATATACTGTAGAAAAAACTTTTAATTATAGAACTATGTTTTTATAATTGTTCAGTCTAACATAATAGTAATCAATGCAATTTTTTTTTTTTTACATTAAAATTTTTTTAAAAATATATATACTTCTTATTTTTTAGGTAACTAAATTAAAATATTATAATTTTTTTTGTTTTAAACATTACTAATAAAAAGTAACTCTAATACTACAAAATAAAATTACTTTTTTTTATTTTGTGATTGGAGTGGAAAAAAAAACTACTTTTTTATTTTAGTTCAAAAGACTTTTGAAAAAATAAAGATCTGGTTTTTAAAAGTTGTTTAAGATTTATTAAATATCAGACTAAAAAATATTAAAACTTGTTCAATAACTGAAGAAGGAGATCAATTTTATCCTAAAGTACTCTATTTTTGTCATTAAACCTTAAAAGTTACATGAAATTTCAAAAAATGGTATAATAGTACCTTAGTGTTTAATGTAAAAAATAAAACTAAATATTAAAAAGTGATTTATAAAGTTTTGATCATGTCACTTGAATCGTAAGACCAAAGGCTTTTCAAAACCCGGTCTTAGTCTACCGAGGGCTTTTTTCTGATTATTTAAGTGGTATGATCAAAACTTTATGTTAACTTTATTATTAAAGATACTAATTTTTGTTATGTTTTTTTTAATTCATATACATAGTTAATCATTACCTATAGTTGAGTAATGTCAACTGCTTAGGAAACAAAATATTCGTATAAATGAAAAAATAGCAAGATTTCTAAACAACTAATTAGCTCCAAGTTGTCATTTTTAGTGATATAATCACTTGCAAATCTAAATTTCAAAAAATTGTAATGTATGAAATATCCTGACATGAGACTTTAACATTTTTTTTTTATTAGTACAAAACATGGTATCTCAAACTTTTTTTCAAAAGGCCTCATTTATAAAAATAAAAAATGCTATGGCCCCCTCAAACAAGATTACTCAAAAACTACCATTAAAAACACCTAAGACCTATTTTTTTTGCTCTTCACCATCAACTCTAGAATATATAGTGTAAGTTTTAAATTTACCATTAAAAAGAACTAAGACTTTTTTTGCTTTGCATCCTCAACTCCAGAATGTATAGAGTAAGTTTCAAATTATGACCTCATGACCTCATGTCCCCCCTATGGCCGTTTTACTGCTCATGGCCCCCAGAAGGCCACTTGGCCCACTTTGGGAAACCCTAGTATAAGCTTTTTGTATAACAGCAGAGCATGTAGTTAGTTTTGCAAAAAAAAAAACCGGACTCCCTTTAATCTAAAATTAAAACAAATGAACGAAAAGCTACTATAAGTAAACTCAAAACTTTTTTTTAACTTAAAATGTTTCAAAAATTGTATTTAGACTGAAAATTTGACATAATTCTAATATAAAAATGACTTTACCTTATACAGTTACATTCAAATGTGGCCTGTGACAGAAATTTTAAATTAAATGCAATTGTATAACATATTTATATTCTAAATAGTACAAAAAAAGTAATCGATACCAACATGTAAAGCTGCTGATGTGGCATACAACTTGTTAAAAGCTATTAATCAAACATTTGAAAAATTTCTGTATAGGTCATATTTGATAGTTTAGTTTATTGAACAAAAAAAACGAAAAATTGCTCAAAAATTTTTGGTTCAAGGACCTGGGTACACAAAATGACCTATCATATAGTTGTATACCCAACTTTAATCAAAATTAAAATGAGCTAAAACATGAAATAAAAAACTTTACAGTTGAAATTAAACTCTAAATCGAAAAAATCTATGAACAATGAGACTATTAAACTTTACAAGATTAAATATTTTTCTAAACAAAAGTATTCAAAAATAAAATATAAATAGTTGCAAATACAAACAAATTATACAGTAATCTTCCTTTATTGTACCAACATATGTTTTTGTGTGTTAACGAATCAACACACTTCAACTGGGTTCACTTACTATAATGGAAAGCAAACGATTACTTTTGTTATCAAACGATTAAATCTATATTTTGAACATTTATATATGAACAGTTATATATAATAGTATCTAACATTAAACACTCATAACAAATATATTAGTAACTCTAGGTTAGAAGGTAACATAAAGTTTTAAATTGAATTATTTTTTATTTAAAGTTGTAATCAATAATTAGAAAAAAAAAAATTAACCTTTTATACATTTATATGATTAAAAAAAAATCAAGTTTTAAAAAAGTATGTTTAAAAATTTGGATTCAACTATGAACTTATTTTTACTTATCAAAAAATAAATAAAAATAAAGCTATAACGTTTAAAAAAAATTAAGAAATAAATAAAGCTGCAATAAAAAAAAAATATAGCAAAATAAAGCTGTATCCCAAAAAAAAACTATGATTAAACTTAATAAAGAGTAAGATAAACATACCCTTTTAATTAAAACTATCAGTTTTTACAAACTTGAACAAATATCTAAAAATTTTAACTAAAACAAAATAATACTGTAAACAAGTACAAAAAACACTTAAAATAATAAATCAGTTTTCTTTGTAGAAAATAAAAAAATACAATAGTAATCATAAAAAATCAATCTATTACTTATTCAAAATATTATTAGTAATTTCATCTTATGATTTAAATTTTTAACTTTTTATTTTGCATAACATTTATAGAGATTAACAAGTTTAATTACACAGATAAAATGTAGACTATTTAATGAAATTTTTTACTAATACACTAACAAAGTATTAACTAAAAAAAACATATTGAAACTTTCTACTAGCTAGACTTGACCAATATTCTCAAAAATGTATAAACACCTACTCAGATGAAAAATGAATACTAGTCTACTGTTTATAAAAAAAACCCTGTTCATCTTATGTAAACTTAATTTAACTAGTTGATAGTTTAACAAATTATCTTTCAGTTCAACCTGGAACCCTTCAAGATGGCTTTGGTCTTTTTAACTAATAGTTAGGTCTGTCCAAAGCTCACTACCTTGGTAAGCCAGTGATTTATGACCATTACTGTTTGAAAATCTTAGAAGAAAAAAAATGTTTTTGAGGACTTTGTTGAATGGCACTGTACTTTAGTTATACTTTTAAAGTAACACTTAAAATTTACTGGTAAAAAATTTACTAATTTTACAAATTTAAACATAAAAACTCATAACTCAATTAATAAATTTTCGAAATTTAATATTTTTTTGTTATTTTAAAGTTACTTACATTCTCATTGTACTTTTTGTAGTGAATGCACCTGAGTGCTCTATTTATGATCACATTAATTTCATTAACTTTTTTTATTAGTTCTGCCCCATCATAACAGACCATACCTTATATGGCTTATAAACAGTAAATTAAAAATTAAGTATAAAGATTTTTCATTTATTATTGTTTATTGAACAACAAAAATACGCTAAAAAGGTTTAGTCAAAGGACATGGTGTACAAAAAACCTTTCGGTTATCGAGACATACACCAGAACAGTTTAAAGTCATGCCCAGGACAAGTACCTAATTTTATAATGAACACCAATTGCCTTAAATAATTCACTTTTAGACATTTCAATGTGTTCTACCTAACTTAAAATATAATCTGTTATTACTCCTGAGTACTTGTATTTTTTTACCATTTTTACAACTGCTTTACCTATATTGACTTCAAAATTGACGTTTTTCTAAAAATTGTAATAGAATACTTTTAGTTTTATCTACATTTATTTTAAGTTTATTTTGTTTAACCAATTTAAGACTTTTTGAAGTTTAAGATTAAAGCTATCACTGTTTTGTCAGTATGTGTTTTTATTAAATGTTCTATACAGTAAGGTATCGTCTGCAAAATTTAATACTTTTAAGCTAGTATTGTTTTGTAGGTCATTAATGTGTATAGGAAATAAAAAACGTCCAAGAGCTGATCCTTGTGGTACTCCTACGTCAATTTATTCACGTGTTTAAACATACCCACAAAAATAATCACATGTTCCCTATCAGCCAAATAAAATTTAATTAACAACTGCATTTTCCCTCCCATACCATAACATTCTAATTTGTTTTGCAAAATTCTTCTATCAATATTTTCAAATACTTTACTTAAAAAAAGTAAAACTGCACATACTGCTTCTCCTTTATCAAACCTGTTTAGTACCCCTTCTACAAACTCAGACAAAGCTATGGTAGTAGAGTGGTTCTTTCGTAGAGTGGTTAACAGCGTTATCGCAAACATAAAGTATACTATCTTCAAAGCTCTATAAACAAAAAAGTTTTTTATTAATGACTTAAACTTAGTGTTGATAAAAATTTTTTTTTTGATATAAATTTACGACTGATTTTTGTTATTATTATTGTTTACTATCACTTTTATTTAATTTAAAACTTTATTTTCAAATAAAAAAAAGAAAAATATATCATCACTTAAAAAAAAATTACTTGAATAATTTATCGAAAAAAAAAAGATCAGACACAAAAACGACCACTCAAGCAAAACATTACGCTTTTAAAAAAGGTCACCCGTGCAATAGTATCACAATAGAAAAAAAAACACATATAAAATACATACCTGATACCTACCTGCTCGCTCTTAGATAACTATAAAGATCTAGAATGTTTTTTAATAGTTTTAAAGGAAACAAGATATTAAAAAAGTATGTTTTATCTAAGTTATCATGTTACGCACCTATTTATTTGTGAAAAGCTAGTTCTAAATGCTAATCAAAAACATATTCTACTTGAATAAGGTTTTCAAGCATGATTTAGTGCGTAGCACCGAAACTTAGTTGTGTATAGTTCTTAATAAACCTTAACTATAGTTGTTTTTTTCTAGCTTAAATATATTTCTTTTTCAACAAAGCTTTTTATTTTGGTTTAAAAAGTATACTAAATAGTTAACTATACCATAAAAAGTTTTGCTAACAAAAACCAACCGCGTTCGAAATCCACCCGTTTTTTTTTAATCTTCTTTTTTTACTAAAATATTTTATATATTTGTTGAATTTTCTTATTTATTTTTGTTTAATTTCACTATCACTGTTACAACTAACCCTTACCCTCATTCGAAAAGCAGTTCTCGAATTTGGCTGGGTGGATTTTGATTGCGGCTGGATTTTGAACGTGTTCCCAATAAAAAATAATTTAATTTTTCTACTATGATTTTATAATTATTAGTTTCGATGCAGGTGAGTAAAATAGCTTTTACAATATCTTTATAAAGATCTAACGTACAGCCAATATATTAGCTGTGAGTTAAATCTTGCTTTAAACTGCAAATACTTTGTGTTTTAAATTTTATTAAACAGTGTATTATAAGCACTAACATTTTTTTTGATATAAAATAACGAAATAAATGTTTTTAAAACATTATTAGAAACCGTTTTTTGTATAAAATTATTAACATAAAAATCTACATTCAAGATTTGTTGTGCATATTGTATGTAACATAACGAATTAAACTGTAATAAACGCTTGATTTAACATAAATGTTAACGATTCCTAAGACCATGAGGTAAGTTTCCTAAAAAATAGTTAAAAGGTAAATTGAATAGTTACACTTTTAATAAATGTATTCACATAAAATCTATTAATATAAAGCAAATTACAATACCATGTAACATTT
The DNA here is from genome assembly GCF_965202585.1 of Thalia democratica. NCBI lineage: Eukaryota > Metazoa > Chordata > Thaliacea > Salpida > Salpidae > Thalia > Thalia democratica. The sequence continues at coordinate 17,336,614 of NC_139173.1, read as the reverse complement.
ATGTCAAGTTCGTTTGACATCCGTCTCTTGAAACACGTTAAACTGTATTAACATTATAAACATAACTGTCAATATATAAGTTGTACATATTTTTTTTTGCATAAAAAAGAGTATCTATGAACTTATAAACTTTGAATAAGAACTTTTATTAAAATTAACATTTGAAAAACTAGTAAAAGCTTTTTTTAATTAAGTTTTTTAATGTGTACTATAATTATAGTTTAATGATTTAAACAGTTTATTTTAGAATAGATCACATATTAGCAAACTATTTAAAAGGAAAGATATATGTTTAGATACTAACAAACAAAAACAGTACTTTTAGTAAAGTTGAACATTTGAACAGTTTTTACAAGTCAGTGGTCTTTACGGTGTGCACCGGTGCACAACAATATGCAGACAAACCATTTTATTGTGCACAGAAAACTTGTTAAGGTGAAAATATATTTTTCAATTACCTTTGAATAAATATTCTTTTATCAAAAAAGCTAAATATATAATATACTTATTTTTCTTAACACCTTATTAGTACATTAAAACAAACGTAGTAATTTAAGCAGCTACGTATAATGATGTATAAACAAAATCAAAACTGACAAATTGAATGAATTGGAAAAAAAAAACAGTAAAATAGAATTTATTACAGATAGTTAGTTAAACTAAACCGAACAAAATATATTCATTCTGTTATTTAGAGAGACTAGAGTTTGAATTTACGATTACTAAACTATTAAACAAAAAATCTGAATTAACTAAAAAATGCAAGCATTTTGCTACTTGAAGTCTTGAGATTTTTAGCTTTATTTACTAAAAGTAGAATCTATTTATAATCATCAACTTTATATTTTTTCTATAAACTTTTTATGTAAATGCTAAATTTCGTGTTTTACTTGTATCCCGTTTAAGTTTTTTATTTGAATTTATTACTGCGCTAAAATCTTGTAATTTGTATTGTACCTTGATTTTTAGTTTAACTTAATAATAATGAATACTGAATTTTTAGAATAACCCCTTATGAAATTTAAGAATTATGTTTTAGAATTAAGCAACTGAAATATTATCAAATAGTTACAGTTCTATCTATAAATTCATCGTCAATAATTAGTTTAACTCTGTGATCATCGTGTCTAAATTCTAAACATGTAAAAAGTTTTTTTTAAGATATAAAGTAATAAAGTTTTAAAATCTAATTTATCATAGCTGTTATTTATAATGTTGCTCTTTGTAAACTTGTTGTTATTCTAATTTTTATTTATTTTTTTTAAATATTTACATTAAGATAAAAAAATAAAATACATTTTATAACAATAACTTTTAGTTTATACTATCTAAAGGGCACATAATTTACTTTTAAATAATTTACTGTGCCCAGCTTTTAAAAGATTCAAGACATTTTGCATACATTTTATTTTATCTTTTTTTAAACTAGCACAGACTACAGAAATAAAGTCTAGAACTGATTCGAACAGTAATATTTAGTTTTAAAATCTAATTAAAAAGTTTAAAAAGATAAATTTGAATAATTGTTTTTTAAACTATGTCATTGGTTTAAAAACATATTATTTATTTAAAAAATTTTGATGTGAAATAAAGCTGTTTAAAAACAGGTGAAAAAGAATAAAATGATTAGTAGTTTTACGATAATAGGAGAAGGATAAAGAAAAACAAGTTTGTATTTTATTTTTTATAAGAGTTTATTTATAATTTAAAATAAATTTTATTTTTTATATGTTTTTAGCAGCGCAAAAAAACAAAGTGCAACTTATTTTTTTAGATTAATTAGTTTAAAAACAAACAAAAGTTTATTTAAAGCTATAAACTACCAAGTATTTAACAAAAATAAAGTTTAACTATGTTATAGAAACAGAATATGATATTTCAAAGGTATTAATTTTTCAAAGATCAAAAGAAAATAAGTTATAAAGAAGTCCAACTGTTTAGTAGTAGCTAAAACAATACTACGTAAAAATAAAAATTTTGAATAGAAAATGTTTTTATTTGTACTGTGAAAATTTAAGTTGAAGACTTGTTAGGTAATTAGATATATTTATCCTAAAATAGTAAGAAAACGGTAACGGATAAGATTTTAACGAGTAAGTTAATTCATCAAAAAATGAACTTTCAAGACTAGATTACCAATAAATTTGTTTTAATGCAACTATTCTTTGGATGAAAAAGTTAAAACATAAGAATAGTGAATCTTGAAAAACAGTTTAAGGTATTGGAAGTGTAAAAATTTCTTTTATGAAAAAGGTTTGTCTAGAAATATTATTTTATTAAACAGAATATACACATTTTATCGACTATCGATCATATATATGAGAAATCAAAAAACATAATTTTTTAAATTTTCAAAAGCTGATTAAATTAAATTTTTTAAATGTTTAAAAATAATTAAACTTTTTTCACTCAAAGTTATGTTTGGTTGCAACGATTATTTAAACAAATATTTTCTTGCTCTTTTTTTCTTTTTCTCCAAGAGCAGCAAAAAAATATGTACTCTGGAAACTTCTCAAGTAAAACTTTTGCTTCCCTTTTCATTAAACTGGAAAAGTTCAATAGTAAAATTTAAAATAAAACAGGCTAATATAAGTGATACATTTTTTTAAATTAAAAAGAAAATAACGAATTGAACAGAGTCAATTAAATCAAATGTTTCATAAAACTTAAATAATAAAAGGAAAAATAATAACTAGTTTTGTAATGTTAAAGCTTTAAAAAGAAACAAATTACATGATAGAAAAGAAAACTTACCATTGATTTTAGTAAACTAATCATGTAAAACTTTTAATTTATAACTAGATATCTTTTTAAAAGCTTATAAACCCTTTGCAAATAGAATCTTGTATTTTTAGCTGTAGAAATCCAGAATGGTTTTAATTAATAACGATCTCGACTGAAACTTTGTCGTATAAAGATTTTTTTATCCGTATATTTACAAAAATCATGTTTACTTGCTGTCTTATAAAACTTGAAATTAATTTTGTAAAATTATTGTTCAAATTCTTTAACTTTAAGTCATAATTTTTTTAAGAAGTTCAGTAATAAAAACTCAATAAAAATAGGGTGTGAAATATAAAGAATGTAAATTGCTTATCTTTAAATTCTTTAAAAAAATTGTGTTGTATATTTATCAAAAAAAAACTTTAATGATATAAAATTTATTTATTGATTATTTTTAATTTTTTATTAACTTACAAATTACCACAACGCAGTAATTAAGGACGTATATATACTTTTCTTTCGAGGTGTTTTGTAGTATTAGTAAAACTTTAAGACTTTGTTTGTAGTGCTACTGAGCGAAAATTTACAAAACCAAAATTTAATAAAAAATAGAACCAATTTTAAATGTTAGAACTTTATGCAGATAAAGTAAAACTGTTAACTAACGGCTAAAATATAGAAAATAGACAAATCTATCCATTTTTCAAAAAAGACTAACTGTTTAACATAAAAATAAATAAAAAATATTGATAAGATGAATAATAACAACATTTGAGTTTTAGCGTAATTTGTACGTTTTCCAATGCATAAATAAAATTAAAAGAACTATTAAACAAAAGTGGATGCAGGAACAACAGTTTTTCTTGAAAAATATTTGAACATATCGAAAACTATATGCTCTACGAGCAGTATCTTCCTAAATATCAAAAATATTTTTTATGTTCTTTTAAGTTCTTAATAAATTACATTCATGTAAAAGTTCGTACGAATTTTTTTTATTTAATTAATTTATAAAACCAACCATGAAGAAAGGAAATAAAGTATTGGGTTTAAGCACTCGCTGAAACGAAGACAAGTGTACTCGATAGAACCGTACATCCAATCTGCTTCCGTGTAGTTTGATGTGCGGTTTCGAGCAGAATAAATGTGGTAAACTACAAAATAAAAATGAATATTAATGTTATACTAATGAAGAAACTAGTAATTACAAAAACATGACTTTGTAAAAGACTTTGTTTTTTATTATTTGTAGTTTCACGTGTTTTTAGCCTGTACAAAACACAATTATAAGTTTATTGATTTGCTCATTTATAGATTCACTTGTAAACTATTTTTTTAAACAGTTAGTTACACTTAATAACTTAACATTTGTTCTCACCAGTTCTTGGCAGATAACCAATCATAAACGATCCAACAAGCAATAAAATTTGTTTTATTGCTGTGTTTTCTTTTTTTCTCCGTTTAAGTTCGCATTCATTTAATGGGTTTTGATTAAGTCGCATGGTTTCTAATAAGTAGGCAGTTTTATATTTTAAAGTAAAAAGTTATTTAGTTTTAGCTTTACATTTACGTTATAGTTTTTGTCGGCCATTATCGGGGTAAAAAGTTCAGTATGTGTTAGAAAAATTACAGCAATATTACTAAATAAACTTTTATAATTCCCAACTGAACATTATTATGTTTATTGTTTTAAAAGCTGTAAATAGAATAAGACTTTTGTAATTTACTTCATATTTCGACTTATCTAGTATTTGTATCTAAAATGAATACATGGTTTAATTTGTTCTATGTTGCAAAATTTGTTTAAAAGTTTCAAACACTCGTGTATAATGTTTTATTTGTTGTTAACAAAATAATGTTACAGTTAATTTATAAGATAAATGTTGTTAAATGTTTTATATAGTAGTAGGGAGTTTTTAGACATATCAAACTTGTTTCTATGTTAAAATGAAAAATATATTTTGATATTTGGGTATTTTTCTAAATACTTTGATTAGTTTAACAACATAGTTTGAATATATATAAATGTGGTATTGTAGATATTATTGCCAGTTGTTTAGCTCAACGTACATAGTTCTGACCCCTCTTCGAGAGATTAAGAGTTCGAATCTATGTCTTAGTAAGCCACTTGATCGACCGTGGCAAAAGTTAAAGTGATGAATCTTAAAAATTAGGTATGATTATAAGATAAATTCTTTAGTAATAATCTGATTAACGCCGGCACGTTTTTTACATTTTTAAATCTACAGACTTAAAACTTTTTAGTTTTGTTTTAATACTGTGAAAAAATAAACTTTAACTTGATGTTTTTATTGCTACATGAAACATAACTTTATAGCAAAAATATAGTAAAATTTAAAGAGATAGTGTATTATAGTTTCTTACTTTTTGAAACTTATGAAAGGAGATTTTTTAATTTCAAAAACTATTTTTTGTAATCGCTAGCTTAGTGATTTTAAGTTTCGTACTAAAGCAATCAAGTTTGTAATTTTATTTATAACTGTTCAAAATATAGTTTTAATTGTTTGCTAATTTGTTTTTATTTTGTTTTTATTTATAATTTTATTTATATTAATTTTAGAAATTAAACTAGTCTAATAAAGCTTTACTAAAATTTTCTATATTTGATATTTTTTTAGATATTTTTTTTGTTTAAACTTTTTATTTATAGTCAATGTGCTGTGTCATAACAAGTGTTTCTATCTCTGACAAAGCGGTAGAATAGGTAAAGATTTAAAAAATACGATTTAATGAATAATAAAAAAATACGTGTTTAGCTTTAATATAAACTATAACTACTTTGAAAATTAACTAGAAGAAAAAAGAAAGTTAAATACAGCTTTTATTATTATTATTATTATTATTGTTGTTATATTGATTTTGAAACTTAACTAAAATTTAAACTTTACCTTAAACTTAATCTTAATATAAAATTTAATTTGTTTAGCTTTTTAAGTAAAAAATTGTTTTCATTTTAATTTAATTGTTAAAATGCTATTTTCCATGACTGTCACATATCTTTTTAGATTTATTTAAGCACTGACGAGGTCTTTGACCGAAACTTAGTTTGTAAAATAAATTATTGAAAGAATAAATTCATAAATTATATACTTAAAGCAATCTTAATATTTGTTTTATATTTTGCTAATTAGATTTTTTTTTATAATCAATACTTTTTTAATAAACGTAAGCTGCATTTGTTTTTGCGAAACAAATTTTTATAGTTTATTTTATCAGCAAATAAAAGTTAAGAAGTTATAGTAATCAAAAGTAAATTTTATAGGTTAAAAAAGTAAAAAGAAAGACTGTTTAATGCTAAGACATAAAAAATGTTTACCTTAGCACAAAAAACGTTTAAAAAGAAAAACCTGAGTTTTTCCGAGATACATTCTTGCGCTTTTTTCTCATTTTCATTAAAAGAAATACCATTGCACTAGATAAGATTAAAGTTCCAAGTATAGGTATATACAGAAACGTTGTGTAAGAGATCAAAGAGTACAGTTTAAAAGCTTCTAACCTTTAAATAACATTATCAAATAAAACTTCATAGTAACATAATTTTGAATTTTCAATTTTTTATACATTTTAGTTAAAGCTTTTAAAAGTTTTTTTTAATGTTTTTGTTTTATATTTTTTTAGTTGACAAAAGAACATACAAAGCCCATATCAGCATATAATAAAACTTACCAATCTATATCCAATGCACAGACAGCTCTCATTCTGTTTTTACGCTCGTTTTCTCCAGCTACAGATACAAAAGTTGCTGCTGGAAAAAACCCAGCAGAAAAACTTAATAACCAAAAAACTACGATGACAGTCTAAACAAATTAACTGATATAAATAATATATAATTTGTTTTATTGCTTACCTAAAATTTAATAACCTTGATGTGTGATTTTTTCACTTTGATGTACAATAATGGTTTGTGTATTGATAAAAACCTTATGACTGTGAAAAGGAAAATAAGTATAGCTGTCAAAAACTGCATCCAAAAGTTCATTCCCCATAAACTCTTTTAAAATTAATTACTGTTGAAACATAAATCTTTATAAAGATAAGTTATAAATGGTATAATTTTTAACAAACTTAAAGTAACTTAAAACTTAAAAAATAGCTTCTAGAATAAACATATGAACATTAGTTTTCATATATTTATTACTTATTTTGTAAAATAGTTTTAAAAATAATCAATAAGTTTAAATTCCAATACAAGTTATAGATCATATTTAACTTATTTTTCATTTTTATCAAATTTAGATTTTAGACCTAAACTCAGAAACATAAAAATGAAGCGGATAAAAAAACAGAAGTTAAAAATATTTTGTCCGATGACCTAATGCACGATGAACCTTTCGGTTATCGAGTCGCACACCTCTTGGATACCTTTTAACGTCTTGTCCAAACCATTTCGGATAACAATAATTGTAATAATATTATTAATGTTCGGCCTAAGTATAAAAAGTTTAAAATATTTGAAAACTAGTTAAGCTAAAAAAAATACTAAATAACCAACTTTAAAAAAGTTGCTACGTTTTTAGTTTAGTACTAAGATTTTAATACTACAATTGAAAATAAGTTTTTTTAATGACAACTAGTAGAAACAAAAGAAAATATATTTTTTGCGAGTAAGTAAATTACACCATCTATTAATAGCTGCCAGTATGCATAATAAATAGTTTACTAAGTTTTACTGACTTTGCACATTAGATTAGGCACGGATGAGTCATTAAACCCCCATGTGAGTCTGTACAAGAAAAAAGGACTTATGATTGATGATAATAGATCTGAAACGCACAAGCTTAAAATTACTATGTTGCTTGTCGACCTGAAAAAAAAATCAACATTTGCAATCAAAAAAAAAAGAAAAGTCTGAGAGTTGTGCAGTTTTTAAGTTGTTAACGTTAAGGGTAGAATACAATAAAATTAGAAAAAATTGAAATATAAAGAAGAAAGTATAAACTATTTGTAAATTTAAACAAATTAAAAGTTTATGGACTATGAGCAAATGTTTTACCAAATATACAGTTTATTTAATGACTTACTTTTTAGAATCAAACAATTATGATGAAATATTGTAGAAAATTAATTAATTAATCTAATTCTAAAACCAAACTATACTTCAAAGTCTAAAGTTTCTTATTGTTAGTTTTTAATTAGCTTATTAAAAGTTAATTGTTTTGAAATGACTCTTATTTATACATAAATTACAGTATAAATTGCTTCTTAATTTCTATTTTTAACAAAATTAGAGTAGTAATTAAAATTAAACCAGAAAGATTGTCGTATTTGTTAAAGATATTGATAAATCTACTTAAATAAGATTATGTATAAATTAAGTTTAGGACTATAAATGTTCATATTTTAGAAACATATAATTTGATCATACCAATTAGATCATCAGAACACAATCCTTCGGTAGACTGAGACTGGTTTCGTCTTTATTAGGACTCATCAATCAGCCACAATCGAAAAAAGCTTGTGGTCTGATGATCGAATTAGTATGATAAAATCTTATGTTAAATTTGAGCTTATCTCACGGCATACGAAAGTCAAGGTTTAGGCTCTGTAGAATTTCGCTGACGTTTTCGTTGATCGTACTTAAAAGACAGTAGCACTTTATTTTCGACTTTCACTTTTTATTTATGAAAAAAACTACCAATAAAAAAATGCATATGTAACCAGTTGTACTGTAAAACTGCACCAAATACGGGTGAGATGAATAATGTTTTAAAGAGTAGTTGAAAATGTTCAAAATTTATTAGTTTAATAATCTTTAAATCTATTAGTTAAAATAAATGACTTAAACAAATATTAAAACTTTTAAAAGATTTTCTAAATTTTAATTGATAAATATTTTATCTTCAAAGCTTTTTTTTATTTTTTTTATTTAAATATTTAAAATTTATATCAGGTATCAGAAAACTGTGTTCCGTCAAATAGAAGTAACCTGCCCGAAGTTTAAGTTAAACGTTCAAAATAAGCTACACAACCATAAATTTACTGGTCGTTTAACTGAGACATTGAGCTTGTACTAAACTAATGATTAAATCATTGTTAATTTCTAACATAACTTTAATAGTCTAAATTTACATAAAAACAGCCCACGGTAAAAATTGTTTATGAAATTCGGCCAATTACTTTTAAAGGGCGGCCAACCTTTGGCCTAATGATTGGTCTGTAACGTAAAAAGATAATTTGTTAAAAAACTAAAGCTTTATTTTTTATGCAACTTCAAAAATATTTCAAATTTGTATAAAAAGTTAAACTAAAGCTTACAGCTTTTTTTTTTTTCACTTTTGTAGTGTAACTCAGATCCTGCAAGAATTTTGTTGCATTGAAGAAGTTTATGTTTCGTGTACTTAAAAAAGTATTTACTAAATATAAATAGATAAATATATTTATATACGACTAATTTGTTTACCGTAATTTTTTTTAAATAAAAACTTTACTCTTTCTAGAACATTAATTTAACTATTTAGATTTGTTTACCATTAAGCACTACAAATGCTACTCTGTCAGATTTACAAAAGTATGAAGTGCATTTGCCTTTAAAACAAAAGTAGTTGATTCCAATGAAAATAAAACCATGTCGTTTTCGTATAAATTGATTAAAAAAAATAGTTTAAAAAGACGCGTATAAATTTTTTTAAATATGTTTAACTATTTTAAACTAGAAATTTTCATTTAAAACTTAGAAAAACTTGTTTATAGTTTTCATAGTGACTGTTTTCATTTTATATATAACACTAACTACACATAAAAATTCGTACGTAAACATTCTTATTTCTCAAAAGTTAAAATAACTTGTCAGCTATTGTTTAAATAACCAAACACTAACTTGCAGAGTATATCTGAACCAGTAATTACAACAAGTGTAAAAGCGTTTGATATTAAGCCAAACACGGCAAGTGGGATAAGAATAGCAGCTAGTAGCTTTGTGTGCCCTTCTTTTATCGGATCATACTGGAGTTCACTTTCTAAACTTTAATCATATGTGTTACCAATAGTTTTTTATAAATTTTACTTTTAACTTGAAATAAAAAAAAACTAGTCTGTTACTCTTTTTAAGCGCTCGTGAGTTTGAAGGTAAGAACGATTTGTTGTAAAATTATTTTTAGGTTACAAAATTTATTAAGAATATTTATTGACATAAGTTTTATGTAAGTTTTTATATAAACTCAGTGAAAATTCAAAATGTATATATCACAAAGTTCTTTGTCAAATTAAATTTTTAATAATAATTTTTTTTATTACTGTGACGGTTTTAGAAACCTAAAGACTGTTAAATTTAAATATGTACATATTTTTTATTATTTAAAAGTAGTTTTCATAAAGCTCTTAAAGTTTGAAATAACTATTAAGTTGTAGTAGACACTTACCTTAGATGTAATTGTTGTGTGCAGTTTATAATTTTTTGCTCCTTAGAATCCATTTTCTTAGAATAAACACATATTTTAATTATTAATGTATTTTATAAGATTAACTAGTCAAATTTTATAACTTAAAACTATGGTAAAAAAAGCAAGTTAAAATGTAATTTTTAGAACTTTTCTACAAGCCTGTATGCAAGTAGAAATAAAGACACACATCCAATACTAACTTTTTTAGTCGAAAGGCAAAACCTTCTGTTTATTTTTACTATATTTTAGTAGTAAACTAACTCGTAAAAAAAACTATCAGGTCAAGTATAAAGTTATAAACACAGAGAGTATTAATATTTTGTTTGCTTTCAATTCATGAAATAATTTTTACTCTAAATAAAAAGTTTAATATGTTTGATCTGTGGTCAAAGTTGTAAGTAATTTTATTTGTTGACTTTTATTGAATAATAAAGCTATAAAATTATTAAAAAGTGTAAACTTTATAATTTATAGTATTAATAAACGTGAAAAGAAACATGTTTATAAGTCTAATAAAATTCTAAAACTTGAGTTTAGTGATAAAATTTCAGTAGTACTTTTAGCAACTTATAGTTATATAATTTACAAAAGTAAACACAAACCTAAGCAGATTTACTTTTTTTTTTACTTAAGAAAGAATTAATAAGGAAAAACTTGACCATATTTTAGAATAGGACATAATAGTTTTCATTAAATTTTGTAAAAATGAAAAAAAAAAAGAATAATAGTCAATAACTAGATTTTTTCTAGATACTGTATTAATACACCAACGAGAACTAACTTGTACTTATATGACTACGTTTATGTTTATTGTTATGCTTTATTAACCCAAAAAATTTATTACAGTCTTATAAGCAAAAAAACTGGAATTAAACTACATTTAGTAGTAAAAAACCAAAACTTTATACAACTATATGCTATCCTTTAATGACTTAATCTTTTTCATAAGCTAGTTTTGACTATTTTTATAGTTTTTTTGTTTCTTTAACACTTAAAAAAAAAAACTACTACACCATTTGGCTTTTGGTAAAGTCCATTTTAAAAGCTGTCAGATAAATGATGAAAAACTACACATGAGAAACTAGTATTACAAAACTATATATAAACAGTATTTTTAAGAATATACATTTTTATCAAAAACAAACAAAAACATACGCTTAGTGAAAAAAATCACAAGTTAAAATTATTCAGTTTTTCTGACATATGTTGAGACAACCTTTTGTTTGAACAGTAGGCATATAATTTTACTGTCAACGATAAACCTACCTTCCGTTGTAACATTACAAGAATTTTAGGCACAAATTAGTTTATTATGAATGTTCGAAGCTAGTTCTTTATTTAAAAAAATGGTAATAAATATATTTAAAAACAATATTAGATTTTAATAAAATAAAGAGAAATGTAAAAAAATTCTAAAAGTAATGTTTCCTTATATATTCAATTTGTTTGCTTTTGTTTATGTTCACTTTGCAACGCATACATAACTGTTCTTAAACTCAAATAAACCTAACTATTTTTATACACCTGATATGTACAAATCTAAAAAACGTTATTTTTTACAAATGTTTTATAATAAAAGATATTGATAAAAAGGTTCGCAACAATACTATTTGATAGTAAAATGACTTTATTTATTAAATATTTAGGCGTTATTGTTTATTGTTATGTGCTTTACTTATAACTTTTAGAATGATCAACTTTCTAAATTTTGTTTCCTAGAGTATTATTTTTTATGTTTTTATCTTTTATTTTTTATTAAAACATTTGTATTGCTAAATACAACTAAATCAAATAACTTTTATTTTATATTTTATCTAAAATAAAAATCTTACATAAATTGAATAATTTAACTTTTTGTTAAAATGCATTCTAGATTCTTATTTTTGTTTAGTATTTAAAAAAAAACTTGGTTTATTTAGTACCATAAGTTTGCATTTACAGATTACCTATTTATAAACTCTTTATTGTTATAATATTCTTTTTTATCCACTGTAAAACGGCTTTATTAAAATAAAATATAAAATGCCACAAAACAGGGAAAGTTTTTATTTAAAAAATACTTAGAAATATAGTTGTTGTAAAAAAAATCTTTTATTATTGAAAAAAATCATTACATAACTAACTTTTTGCTAATGTTATTTTTTTAAGTTTAATTACCTACTTTAAGTAAATAAATTTATATAACGCTAGAGCTAGACTATTATACTTTATTATTATTATTGTTTAAAAAATAACAGTCTTTTTTTAGGTACAAAATAAAGTAAAAACGATAAGTGGTTTTATATGTAAAAATATAAAGCTTATATTTTTAAAATGAATTATACAGTAATCTTCCTTTATTGTACCAACATATGTTTCTGTGTGTTAACTAATCAACACACTTCAACTGGGTTCTGTAAAAAAATCACTGTAATATAAGAATAGAAGCATATAATAAAGTAGGTGTATATGAAAACTTTTGTTTAGAAAAATAAATAGTATTTAATCTAAACTTTACATAAAACTTTCCAAAAGTTTTGAAAATGATTAACTATTATACTGAACTATGTTTTTTGTTTTGGTACATTGGTTTATAACGCCAGCCTTTTTTCTAGTATTGATAAGTTAAAACAGGTTAAGCCTAGAAGCAAAACAAAATATGAAAAAAGCAAAAGAAAAACTTAAAAATCCAAAAATAAACTATAATAGAAAAAAGTTTTAAAAGTTATTTTCATTCTATTTGTTGTCCTAAATTAAAGAAAACAATACCCAAAAAAGTTAGTAATTAATATATACTTTTTTGTATTAAGTTAGTTATTAAAAATGCTTTAATTTAATCGCTCATGTTTATAGCTTTTGTTGATTTATAATTAAAAAATAATAATTACATCATTAATATAAAGCTGTACTCTATACTTTAGTCCTAACAACCATACATAATAGTAAAATTCTACCTATAACTGACTACAAACTGTTAAATTTTGAAGGTGTTGCTTATTTCAAACATTAAACTAATAACAAAATAATAATATACGAACAACAAATACTCTTAAAAATGTATCTCGTAAAAATCAGAGAGTAAATATCAGGTTTAAAGCGAAATAATTTTAGTAAGTCAAGTGTTTTATAATGTAAATAAAAATAGAATTTGTAATATTAAATCAAAGAAAATAACACGCAAACCCAACCAAAAGCTTTAACCGTTAGTATGCATATACATATTTACTACGAATGGATCACTGCATCACATGCATTAAAATCAATAGTTTTTTCGAGACGAATGAAATTAAAGGCGCTGTTATTGCACATGAAAAATTTATAATCTTTTTAGAAGTTTGAAGTTGATAAAAAAATTTTGCAGTCTGTTTTCAGTTTTTAGTTTAAGCTTTTTCAAAGTATATAAGAAGTTTGGTTTTAGTTACTGAAAATTTAAGTATAATTCAATAAACTAGTAATAAAAAAAACCTATTAAAAATAGATTTCAAAAAATATTTTTTGATACTTAGATTAAAAAAAATAAATACTATATCGAATTTAAGTTGCGAACAATTTCCAATATAAGTTTTTAAGCATACACTTAAACTAGCTGTTAGTAGATGATTTTTTTTTTGTGAAGGTCTTAGATTGGCTTTAATTCATAGTTGTTTTAAAAGTAGAAAACATGTATAACGAATTTGAACAGTGTAAGTCTTTTAAATTAAATTTTATATTTACTGTAAAAGTATTTTAAAAATACTAACATTTAAAATTTTTCATACGTCTTTTTTGTAGCTTATTTTCTAAGTTGTGTATAAATAAGTTTAAATTATAACTATGATTGTAAAGCACAAACAGTTAAATAAAGAACTTTATTAAAACTATTTTTATAGTATTTTTATTTAAGCACAAATATCTATAAGTTATTTTATAATATGAAGTATACCAAAAATAGCTATAAAGTAATTATTCTATACTTGACATACTTTTCGATAACATTAATAAAATATGACTCACTACATATTAAGATGCTGATAAATATAAAATTTGTAGCAAAAAGTCAAAAGTTTTTAAAATTTGTATGCTACATATGAATCGTTATAATTTATTAATTTCTGTTTATTGTATAATTTTGGCTTATTTTAAAAACAAAAATTAAAGTTATCAACTTTAATCCAAAGAAATAAGTACTAACTTATTAATTTTGGAGATAATTTATAACACATTGTTTTACTCAGTTTAATTAATCAAGTAGTTAGATCCTCATTTAAATAAAAACTAAGTTGTAAATAAGGATCTCATTAATGTCGTTGATTATCTGAGTGAAACATTAATTTATGAACAAATTCTTAAATTGATAAATTTGTACTTTTTGTATACCGTGAATGGTTTAAAATACATGTCTAATATTTTCGGAATTATTTTTACAGTTGCTTCAAAGACTAGATGTCTGGAAGATTATGCCAGTAGATTGTTTTGGAATTCAAGAAATGTACCTCCAAGTTCAATTTTGAAAACTTTGAACTATTTTGAAAGAACATTACTATCGTAAGACCTTCTTATTAAATAAAACATAAGTTTTAGTTAATAATAAAATATTAATATAGATTAAAAAATTCATATCCAAGTTTATTTAATACAAAAGTTACTTATTCTTGTTTTAGAAATTATTCGTCAATCTTAAATTTAAAAAACACATTTTTACAAATTTACAAAGAGTTTCTTTGTATAGTGTTATTTTAATCAATGAAATTAAAATAGGGATATTAAAAACAATTACTGTTTTGTATGATTTAAAAAAAATCTTTATATCAAACCTATATGAACGTGAAAACAAATGAATTTAGTGCTTAGTAGTTGCACATTATTGTAAAATTTGAAAAATACTAAACTTTAAGTTTTTAATTGAGATTTGCTTTACAAACGTTGAGAATTTCTAATTGATAAAAATACAACTTATAAACAAGTTTAGTTTTTAATTCGATGTCTAAAAACAACTTTAAATTTAAAGTATTTTATTGTCTAATTAAAACTAGTTGATACAACTAAGCCTGTTTCTTAAAAAGAAGTTTAGTTTATATATAAAAAAACGTATTTTAAACTACAGAATTCTGAAGGAATTGACAATAAAAAAGAAATCTGTCAGTAAAATCGAAGATGATCTTTCTACTAGCTCAGATTTAACTGAAAGTTTTTCGTGGAGAGATAAGTGCAACTTTCCAGATCTTGACTATTCTTTACTGTTTGATGTCTTAGTTGCTCTAATTCCAGGGATTCAAGAAGTTTCAAGTGACAAAAGAGGTTTAATTACAAAAATAAATTAAGTGAAAAATTAAACTTTTGATTAAATATTACTAGAAAATTGAAACTATATATTGTTAAAACTAACAAACTAACAAACAAAACTAACAAAATTATAAAATGTTTAACACTTATTTCAGTTTTTGTTTTTTTAAATTCTTTCAAAGTATATATTAAGTAAACTATATTTTATTAGTTTTTATAATCTTAATAGTTTTTTTTAATTAAAAGATTATTTTACAATTTATGATATGTGTGAGAATAAAATCTGAGTTTTACTTTCTAAAACAATCTATGTTTGGAGATAGAATATTTTTTGTCAACTATTGTTTCTTATTACCAAAACAAACGCTTTTGTAATACTTGTATAAAAAAGTTAAACATATTTTTAGCTTCAAATATATAGCATTGCTTTTAAAACAAAGTAAAGTAATTAAAAATTGAAGATAAAATATCAAAAAAATTATAAGTCTTATTTAATAATTAATAGTTAAGTTAGTCTTTAAATATGTTTGTATATGATATCATTTGCATTTCTTTTGTAGACTACATCATTTAACTTAAATAAAGTTTTAGTACTCTAATATCTAAAACCACTTCACTTTAACAATCGTTTTTATAATTAATTATAACGTAGTTACTTTGTATGTACTTTTTGTCAAAAAAGAACACATAATAGATATACAACAGAAAAACAATAAATTTCAGAAATTTTTGATTTCAGAAATGATGAACCTACTGTTTTCTTGTTTGTCTTTGTTGATGGCGTTTGTTAACAAAAGTACTCAAGTTGAACTTCCTGTGATCATCAGCGAACAGCTAATAACATTTTCAAAAACTGACACTTCCCTACAAGTTTTTATGATGGAATCTCTATGCATTAAAATCATTCCGCTATGTTATGGTATATCGCTAACAGTGCTTACTTTTAATACTTATTAAAAGCAAGTAAAACAAGTTTTTTTTTTTACATAAAGTATTTTTAGCCAAAAAGACTTACCAATTAGTTAGTTATCTATTCTTTTGTTATATTGTTGCTTAAAGTTTATTACTTCTACTAATATCTAGTACAGTTTATAAAATATCATTACGTACTTTAATGTTGTATACCAAAGATTGTTATTAATTATACTTATTATAGTTTTAAGAATGACCTCGAAAGTACAATACTATACTATTTACTACAAAATTTTGTTGATTAGCTTTAGTTATAAAATTTATTAAAACTGTGTAATAATTTCATATGATTTAATGTTTTTAGTGAAAATAAACTTAAGTTTAAAAACAGTTTATGAAAATTTAATGTTTTTGTGAAACATCGTAGCTTTAGCTTTTATTTTGTTTTATAGCTTTTAACAAAAAGTTAACATAATATTCAATTTAGTTTATTAAATGATACTCATCAAAACATAATGATTATGTATTAACCCTAAAAACAGTTTTTCTAAAAATAAATCTTAGAAACCATATTTCAGAAAACAAAACAAGAAAAGTTTTGTAGTTTTGGCCTTACAACAACAACCAATTTGTGCTAGGTTTTTATACAAGTACAAAAACTATGTTGAAATGTAACAAAATATAGTTTTTTTATTTAAGTTCAAGAATCAACATGATAGATTTCGTATGAGTAAAGTAAAATTTCAAATTTTTTAAGCAACTAGACATTAGATTGTATGACTGGAATTTTAACAATTCACGTAAATTGTAAAAAATGAATTAATTAAAACTTTTTTTTAAATACTATTTAGTTTTATTCAATTTAAATATTTAAATATTGTGTAAAAAATATTTTTTCTCTTTTCGGTAAATTAGTACAATCTATATGTAAAACAAACAAACTTGCTTTGATAAAATTAGTTTGTTCAAATAAAGTGTTTTTTTACTCCAGGTTCTTATGCAGCAAATGAAGACTTAAAGCTCGATGTTAGTGGTATTCCGAGGGTAATTGCTTTTGTACTAGAACAAATTTCAGATGTAAGGCAACACTATAAGCTTGTAGAGACACTTATGCTTGTAAAACCTGAAATTTGGAAGGCTAGTAAATAAATTATTCAAAACATTTTATACATACTTATTTTATATCTTGTTTAATGCATCTAGACTTGAGTCTTTCTGGCTTAAACTATTTTATAAGAATGTTTTTTGTAACTTATACTTTCAAACTAAAAAAAAAACACATCTTAAAAACTTTCTTAAAACATTAATTATACTGTTTTGTAACTAATTTACAAATTTGGTAATCAGTTTAGATAAATTTGTAAACGACGTGAATAAATTTTACTAAGTCATATGTTCTTTGTATATAAGTAAAAATGAAGTGGTAAAAAAAGCATGTCTTATATAAAAACATGTTACGACTAACTTAATGTATAACTTTAAAAATTTTTGCCTAAAATAAGAATCTAAGAATCTATTTCAAAATTTTGAAAAAAAAGATTCAAAAACAAAAAACAATTGATTTTAAATATTTATCGACAAATGTACTTAATATTATCAATCTTTTTGTTTATATAAACTAATTTCATGTTTAAGTTCACATTAGTTTTAATCATATTGATTGTTGCTACATAGTTTATAAAGTTTTCTCAATAAATCTAAGTTTTTACATAAGGTTTTAAAACTAAAAAGTAGTTTCTCGTTTCAAATATTTTAAAACAAAAAAAAAAAACTGTTGTCTTTCAGCTGAAAATCTAACAAAATATTTCTATTGTATATATATATTATTCACGTGTAATGTACTCCATCTCATGTTTTCAGCTTTTTTATCCATATATATACATATATAGTGTTATCTTTAATTAATAAATTCTTCGAAAGCTTAAAATAATTAAGCCAAATAATTTTTTTCTAAATCGTTACAGAGCAAAACACGTTTATAATGAAAACCTTTTAAAACAGCATTCAGTGCTTTGGCATTGTATTTATTACCTTAGTCAGTTTTCATAAAACCAAGTATTTAAATATAAGAACAAGTAACTTGTTAAACTTTAGTACGAAACAGGACTTGATGACAGTTATCGCTTACAACGACGGGAAAACAACGAAACTCGCCGTTCAGCTTCTACTCCATTACTACCCAGATTTGTGCATGAACAACTCGTTAGAGCACGAAGTTCGCCCCGAGTGTCGTATGTTGACGCTTACGTAAACTAAAAAAATTGATATATTGTATATTTTTTTCTCATAAACTTTTTCGTAAGCAAACTTTACTGTTGGTTTTTAAAAAAAAAAAAAAGAAAGTTGTGTAAAATAACATAACTAAAGTTAGATTTTCTGCTTTATAAAAGTAAAAAAATTAAATTACCACTTCAATTAATTCTTTTTAACAGTTACATGACAAAACATTGCACGTTCTTAAAATTTAAAAGCTTAAATGTCTAAGAGGACTTTATATTCATTTGTTCTTTTTAGAACGTTTACTTTTTCTTGTCTAGAACTTTTAGTTGTTTTTTATCTTAAATTTTTTTTAAATATGCTAGCTTCTTTATTTCTAAAGCTTTAAATTGTATAATCAAATATTAGAATGAGCTTTCAATAGTATTGGCAATAAGTGAATTATATTTTTTTAATGTCAATCAAGTTTTATGGTTTTAGATGCAGATAGAAAATATGATTATTGATACTAACTGGTTCAAACAACTTTTTTTTTTCATTATACAGTTTATAAAAGAGTGAAGTGCGGAAATCAAAAGTGCACCAGTGAAATTGCTGAAATATCTTCACTGGCCACTTTCATTGTTTACGATCCTTTCCTTGCCGCTAAACACGGATCAACTTCTCCTCCACTTTATCTCTGCTCGAATTGCAGCAAAGTGATTTTTTTTTGTTATTAAAAAAAATCTTCTATAAATTTCTATAAGTTTTAAGTTCCTTTTTTACTTTATACCTAGTCGTATAACGATTTCTTATATAGAAAAAGTGAATAGTGTTTTACAATTTTGTTTAGATTTGATGATACAGCTTAGTAAAACTTGGGCAATCATGAACAATTTTTTTTTTGTTTTTTGTAAACTTTCTCAAACAATATTCAATTTATGCAAAAAATAAATTGAAGTTGGTGCATATTTTTAAAATATTTCTAATTGCTTAAACAACTAAGTGATAAAGTGTTTAAAAATATATAAGAAATCAAAAAAACAGACTCTACTTGGAAACGATGAAGAAATTACAAAAGTGGCTTTGATGATGCCAATTTCAAAAATATCAAATCGCTGCTTAAATTCAGTTGTTATTAACAGTTTTATACTATTTATTTTATAGTTGTTGTTTTATGTTCAATGTTTTAGTTTCAATAACTAAAATTTATTTCATAAAAGTTACCTAAAAAGTATTCTAATACTATAAACATGCTCTTAAAATAAGTAATCATGAATTATAACATAAGTAAAATTTAAACACAACTTGAACTAAAAAATATAGTCCGTAGAAATTCATTTAAGTCTTTCTAGATCGTAAAAGAGTGATGAAAATAATACTATTTTCTTATAAAGACAAAAATTTGAGTGTGAGAAAAAATTAAAGCTAATGAGTGTTTTTTAACAGCAAAGTAACTGTACTTACGAGCGCCCTAAGCAACCACAAGATGCTCCATCAATTACAATAAACAGCCAACTCACATCAGTCTGCGGTCAGACGTTCTGCAAGCAGTTCAGAACGGAGAACTATATGCAGAGGACGAGTTCTCAAATAAGTGAAAACGAAGTAGTTCAGAAGTTCGTTTACGATGAGGAGTCATACGAAGTTGAAAGTCAAGAACTCATCAGGTTTTATGAATAAGAGATTACCTGTGGAGCAATTTGATATTAAATTATACTGTTTACGTAGTCAGATTTATGAAAAATAAAGTTTATATATTTCAAGAATCTGAAAATTATATTCTACTATTCAAATTAAACGATAGTATGAATTTTTCGAAAGTATCTTCTGATACCTTTTTACAGTAGTAAAAACAAACAAAAATTACTCAAAGAAATACTTATCATTGTTAAAACTTTCTGTACAAAAATTAAATAAAGATTATTTTTTTAGCACTCAGTAGAGATTATTAGTGTATTAAAACCCTTAAAAAAGTTATCAACAAAAAAGATCGGCGAAAGTCTGCAGAACAAGTCCGGACTTCCGTTTGCCGTGAGACAAGCTCAAATTTAACAAAAGGGTTGATCATGCCAATTCGATCATCAGACCACAAGTTTCGGTAGACTGATACCGTATCAGTCTACCGAAACTTGTGGTCTGATGATCGAATTGGCATGATCAACCCTTTTGTTAAAAAAGTTATAAAAATTGTTTAGTTTTTGTCAAGGCTATTTTAACTGCACACTTGAAATAAACAACCTTTATGAAGCTTGTTGTTATAAAGTGTGTTATTTCTAAAAAGTAGTTGCTTACAATAAATGTGTGCGAAATGTTAAGTTTTATAATTTATAATAATCTTTAAATATTTTGTTGTTCTAGTTTATGTAAAAACGTCTTGAACGAAAAAAATAGCTTTTAGGCGAAACCTTACTTAAATCATAATGTTCGTAATCGGCCGAAAGTCTGTGAATTTGTTGAAGGTATTGCGAAAAATGTTTCGATGGAATAAAACAGTCGTGCAAAACTCAGCTGATCGTGCAAACGTCTCCGTCTTGCGCATGGAAGAGAAAGGAGGAAGCAAGACATTTAATCGTTGAATGCATACTTGGGTTTGTTTTGTTTTTTACACACATAAAAAAAATTTAACGCTGAAAAAATTGCTTTTATTTAGTGGAAGGCTAAAGTATAAATCTTAGCATAAGTACTGTTACAGATTATCATTTACACAAAATGTTGATTAAAAAATTTATTGTTTTAGTAAAAAAGTTCAAGTTTAGCTCGAAGTGAGTTGATTTCAAAAAACTTTGTATCCAACTTTTAAAACTTTTAAAAACACTTAAAACCAAAAGATATGGTTTTGTTTGATTTAATCTAAAATAATATTTTTTATTTAAAGTAGTAATAAAATAAATAATTTAATGTGAATATCTTATTCTAAAAGTGTCTCAAAAGTTAGGATATTGATTAATGGTATATTCAATTAGTAATAAATATATATGCATTGTATAATTAAACTTTGTGTTTAATGTGGTTAGTATAATTAAAAAGTTTATATTTAAAGTGAAGTTTAAAGATAGCTTTGTAGTAAATATTGGTAAAATAGATAAAAAAATATTTAAATCTTTATTTATTGATTTCGATGCTTCTCTTTTTTAAAACGGCTATAGTTGAGATTATTGTATTTAACTGTTTAAATTTAAAATGTTTGATATATAATACTTACCATTAAAGTTTTTTTTTATTAAGAATTTAGCAAATGTTATATGTTAGTGAGCGTACAACTAAAAATAATACTAATAAGAAATTTACTTAAAAGACTAATTATATATTCACAACTACATAAAAAACAAAAAAATATATTGGTAGTGTTTTTATAAATGAAATCAAACTAAGCTGTATAATTTTGGTTTTAAGTGTAATAATTAAAGTTTTTAACTTGGGTACAGGGTACTTTAGAAACTTCTTTTTGAAACTTAGAATGTTGCTATAAAAGTATTGTTAATATATTCCTATATTAATATCTAAAAATAATCAAAAAGCTAGTTAAAAAAAACTTGATATTCTTAAAAACCTAATGGCTTTTAGTTACGTCATAGTGTTAATATACTTTTCTTCAATACTAAGTTGTAGTTTAAATTTAAGTGTAGTTTATAAAACGTGCATTCAGTAACTTCAATATATTAAAAAAGTTTCTATATAGTTTTTATTCGATAAAATTTTTAGTCAAGCATTTATATCTACATTTATGTTTGTTTTGATTTCCAGAAATTAAGTATATCTGAAAAGATCTAAGAGAGTAAAACACTTATGTAAAACAAAACTTTTGAAACAAAATATCTAATAATGGAGTAAAATGTTCGTTTTTTAAATTTAATGATTGTAAACTATTTAAGTAGATAAAAATTTGCAAAGATTGCTCGCGTATGACTCCATTAGTGCAAACAACTTTGATCAGAAGCATGCAGAAAACAACGTAGTTTCATCGAACAATCACCTGATAAGCAGTAACAGCCCGGTAATATCCAATGAAACCAGTGATTGCTTTCCTGAGCTAGGTAAACTGGTTTAAATTCATCTTCGAACTTTTATTAATTATATTTATAGAAATTTTGATAAAAGTTATTAAAGTAAGTTTCTTTTTATAACTCTTGTTTAACGTTGAGAAGTTTTCTTTTGCAAAATAAGTTGCATCAATAATACAAACACTTGTACAAAACAAATGAAGTTTTAATTGGTTGCTCTGTAAAGTTTGTCTTTAACCCAAAATAAACTTTGCTAAAAATTGTCTCCATAGTACACTAAGATAAAGTTAGATACTATTAATAGTTACTTAATTCTGGGAAAGTAGTATTTTATCTATTATTTTTTCAAACCATTTTTTGATGAGTATTGTTTATTGTACAATGGGTACAGTGGGTTTTAACTAGATAAAGAGAGTAAAATTATGTATAAAGCCTTGATTGTAAATATTAAAAAAAATATTGTTTTTTCAATGTAGCCAAGATTTTATCAATTAAATTAAATGATAAGACTAGCATCAACTTGATACTAAGTAAACTAAAAAATAAAAGTCATCAGACTATAAGTAGTAGCTTCTTGAAATGTTTTTTCTGTATGATATAAACACTAAAAATAAACTTAAGTTTTAATACTTTTAGTGTTGTAAATTTTACTGAATATTTTAAAAATCTTATCGTAGGGTTGTTCGATATTAGCCTAATATTCAACTAAAAAAGTTTAGGAGTTAATAGGATTCTAATGAAATTGTTTTTATCTGTCATTTTACTTCGGTCTTTCCGTAATAAACCTATTAAATTAAACTACTGAACTCTCCGATTTTGTACCGTTATATCTCAGTTTTTAAAGTAAAACTTAAACAAAAGCAAAAAGCAACTGCTAGCTAAGTTATACATTTTAAAAACAAGATTAACATGTAAAAAATGTGCCTTACCTCTAAATGGTCTTTTAGCATTTAGCGCGAGCCTTGTTAAAGTAAAAGTATCTAAAGAAAGTAAAACTAAAAATTACTAAATTTTTTCAGAAACTTACACATGTGCAGCATGTATGGAAAGTTTGTGGTATCAGAACGACAAATGCTTGGTTGGACATTTAGGAATTTGGATGCTGTTAAAGCTATGTCCAGCTGATCAAAACATTTCTAAAGTAAGATCTTTGAAGTAAAACCCAAATAAAAAAAATAGTTAAGATTCGAAAATTTTGTCAAAAAATTGGCATAACTTAAAAAAATATGTCTATTCTAACTTAAAATTTATAAAAATTCTAAAAATTTCAAATAAACTAATTTAATCAGGTCCTCCCAAAGTGGGCCATATCGCCTACTTGAGAGCTATTTCAGAAGTTTAGGGGTCATAAGCTGCAAAGAGGGGGAGGGCGTGATGCCATAATTTAAAAAATACACTAGATATTCTGCATTTGATGATAAAAACCAAAAAAAAAGTCTTACGCGTATTTAGGGGTAGTTTTGAAACTTGTACTAGATATAACAAGAATATTTCAGAAGTTTAGAGGCGATAAGCTGTAAAAGGGGGACATGAGGACACAATTTAAAACTTACAATATATATTCTGAAGTTGATGAAATAGCAAAAAAAAAATTAGGCGTATTTAAGGGTAGTCGGAGGAGGCCATAGCTTTTTTTTAAATTTTTTCAAAGAGAGGCATTTATAAAAAAAGTTTTGGAAATCCTAAATTATATTTTATTGTTTATTGAACGATAAAAAACCGCTCAAAAATTTTGGTCTAAGGACCTTTTGGTTATCGAATCGTACACAACATGTTTTTACAATCTATATACGAGATATCAAAATATAATTTTCAAAAGTTAAATTTACTTTAAACTTCATCAAGTAAAAAAAATACAAACTAAGCGAAAATTGTTTAATTAATGTTTTTAAAATTATCAATAAAGCTTTTAATTTTTTTAGATTCTGAAATTTACTCTTATTCAAATACAGTTATTTTTTTTATAAATTATAAATTAACAATTAAACTAAAAGATAAATCAGCATTTACTAATTTTTTCTAAATTAAAAATTTTACATGTTTTTTTATTAAATTGACGAATGTAATTTTCTAACGATTTCAATAGGAAATTTCTGCTCAATTGATATCTGCAGTGATTGTTTGGTTCAGTAAAAACTCAAAACTAAGTTGTGGTTTGTTTATGTAACATTAATTATACTAATTTATTATACATATATTTGTACTTTTTTTGTGCTTTATTTCAAAGGTGTTGCTTCAGAATAAAAGTCTTAAATTCTAATTGAAAAGGTTATTAAGTTTAATGAAAGTTATATACTTGTTTTTACTATAGTAGTCTCTGAAGTAAAAACTTAAACTCTTTATTTTTATCTAATTGTTCATTTTAATTTACTTAAGATATAAACATTTAATAGCAAAATTAAAAGTTGCCTGTAACAAAAAGATGTACATAAACTTATTTTTTTACCAAAAAAGCCATAGTTAAACGGTCGAAAAATTGAAAATGAAACTTTCGAGTTACATCTTAATTCGTAGGAAGTTTTAAGAAACATTTTAGAGATGTTTAAACGTTTAAAGCAACATATACACTACAAGAGAATATTTCAAATAAGCAAAACAATAAACATAAGTTTTTTATTAAGTATAATAAAATTAATAGTAGTAGAAGTTTAATCTCAAAAATTTTTACTAAAATTTAAAAAAATAAACTAAATTTATTGTTTATATTATATTTTGTTCTAAAATCATAAATTTGTAGTAATAAATATGTTTTTAAACTATTAGCACTTGGCTAAAATTTATAAATACAGCATACCTTTTATTTTCGAAAAAGTTTTTACCAGTTTATTTTGATTTCTCAAGTAAGAGAATTTATAAAATCACTCAAGAGCTTAGTATTTGAATTTATATCCATTTCACTAACCTGTATAATTTTAAACAGATAAGTTTGGAAATGAAGTGGAAAGGCTAAAATCAGACGTGAGTTGTTTAGATCAGTGGTCGTCAATGTGTACACTGGTGCACACTAGTGTACAGGAAACTTGTGTTAGGGGGCACGAAATTTTTAGGGTACACGAAACTCATTTAGGGGTGCACGAAATTTTGAGATTACACAAAAATACATAGAGTTAGATTAAGTATGTAGTTAATATTTAATAAAGTATTTAAAGAATACTGAACTGGGGCTTTTGTAGTAGCTGCGGAGAAGTGTTCAATTAATAAGTATATATAACAAAGCCATACAACTAAAATATCATTGTGAAAATAAGGTAAAACAAAAAAGAGGTCAATTAAAAAGAGGATCAAATAAAAAGAGGACCAAATAAAAAAAAATAAGTTTCAGTTTTTATATGGTTTGCATGTAAATACAAACTGAGTTATGACTTTTAAGGAGAAATGCACTAATAAAAGTGTTTATGTAGTCCCACCACTAGCGGCGCTTAACAAAATTAGATGTTAGGGTGCACCGATTTTATTTTTTGCAGCTTGGTGTACACAGAATTTGATTAGTTTGACGACCACTAGTTTAGATAAACCATTTAAGTAGGAAAAAATTAACATTATTAACTTGATTTTTTAAATCTTGGTAAATATAAAAATAAACAATCAAACAGTTTTTAAAACTTTGTTTTGATACAATTATTGAAATTCATAAAATACTTATGATGCTTTTAAAAAGAAAAGCTTTAATAAAATTATTTATAACTTACTGAATTTTATAAAGTGGTAACTTCAATTTTTCAGTAAGGCTTAATTTTGTAAGACGTCACAAACTAAAAATAATAAAGTACAAGCACTCAAAAAAAAAACTTATCCATCATTAAGTGAATAATTTTGATTAATCTATTCATTAAAGAATATTCATTATGTTTTTTGTTCTAATTTTAGTAATTTCTTAAAATGTGTATAAGTATACTTGTGAATGTAATATTTTTTTAATATGTACTGGGATAAAATAAAAGGCTTTTTTTTTGCGAAAAAAACTATAATTGTTTTAGAAAGTCAGAACACTGTAATAAAAATATTACTTATTATAACCCAACTATTAATAAGTTTGACACTTATGAACTCTAATAAAAGAAATAGCAGTTTTTTCAATAATTTTAGCGGAAAATTTTTAAATTTGCACATTGTTTAACCCCGTGAAAACAAAACCACTTCGTAAAATTTTTAAAAACCATTGGCTAAGCAACTAAAAATCAGAGTTGTTTAATTATCAGTACATTAATTAATGTAAATGTCTTTTGCAGATAATGTTGCTTTATTTAGAAAAAAAAATTGAACTTTTGTTCAATTTATATTTAAAGTTTTAATATATTTAAAACTAGTGGTTTAAAGACTAGTAAAATAGAAAACTTAACTCAGATTAATAAAAAAACTAGTTTTTAAAATATAATCATTTTTTAGTATTTGGTTGAGTGGCTGCGTAAGATGTATTGCTTTCACCCAAAAACGTTTGTATCGTCGTTAATACCAAACCCTCCTCCAGAAAACAGAGTGACTGGTCACTGGTAAGACTCTACTTTGATTGTAATTTACTAAATACTCAGATAGCTATAACTTTTTATTATAATAAATTGGTATGGATTACAATTTAAAGTCAGTAATGCATACTTTCAAACAGTTCGTTTTACTTTACTAGAATATTATTTATATAGTACAAAAAATAATGTGGACAAACATATTTTTTTTTAAAAGTAAATATCGTTGTTGGAAGTCTTTTATAAATAACAGTGCATAATATCTAGAAAAAAAAAATTGAAAACCGGACAAGTTAAGAAAAGATCTTTCTTGAGCCGACGTAATTTTTTAACATTGTTTAGCTTTTTTTAAGAACCATATTTAAATATACATTTATTAAATGTTTTTACCGGTTACTGACAATCAAATTAAGAGCAAAATTGTAAATTTTATTATAAAAACTTCGACTATTTGAAAAATATTTTTAGATAAAAACACTTTGCGATACGGAAATTCCTGCTTAACGGGCTGAATCCGGCTTGCGGATACCTTATAGTATATCATTATTCATAAATCAAGTTTTAAAATATATTGAATTAATAAAAAATGCGATTATAAAGCTAAAAGTCAAAGTATAAAGCTAAAAATTAAAAAACACATGAGATAGTTTTTATTGCTCTTTGAAAATTTTTTGTATATAAACAAAGTGCTCTTTTTTTTACCAAATTTTGAAAACATATATATAAACGGCTAAACACATTTTTTTACTAATCCAAGGTTATGTCTATAGATAATTAATATTTTTGTTATACTTTAAAATAAAGATAATATTTGGACTTTTTTAGCAATGTAGATCTTTGTTTATAAAGAATTTTCCTACTAAAAATCGAATTGTTATAAGTAACTCCTCTATTAACTTTCAAAACCTTTAAATTTTAGTTTTAGATAGTATATTAGATTTCCAATAACAACAAATAAACTTTATTTTTATTAGGGACAAAATTTTACCACTTTGGAAACAATACAAACAAGCTTTAGAGTTGATCACATGCCTAGCTGCATATTCAATCGTCAGGTTAAATAGTAATAATAATAATATTATAACTTTAAAATTCAGATCTATAATAATACAATATTAAAAGTTTCAAATTTTGTATATTAAATGTTTTCTGTCTAAAAAATACTATTTATTAATTTTTAACTATTAAATAACAGACGAAATACAAAAGAAGACTAGAGTTTAGGATATCTAAACTAATTAGTTATTTGTTTTGATCAAAACTCGTTTTAAAATATTTTTGTAGCATTTTTGATAAAAAGTAAATTTTGAAAAATAAGTTTAGGTCGTATTTATTTTTACAGCTCAAAACAATGAAATTTGAAATTTTCAATATTAAACTATTTACTATGTTTTAAAATATACAGAGAATTGAAAAAAACACATATTTTCCATATCTAGCTAGCTATATATATGTAAATAACACAAACACAGCTTTCGTTAAACATTTTTTTTTAAAGTTAAAATGTTTTCTAATGATCATTTTATTTTACTCTAACCTAATCTTAATTTTAAAGTCCTTGTTTTAGCAACAATTAATAGCTTTTTACTACTTCTGATGCAATAGATATTACAAAAAATTAATTACACGTGTAAAGTGTTTATTTTTTAAAAACTTTATAGTAACTTGAACATGTTAAAAAAGTGTTTGTTTTTTAGTAACTAAATATTTGATATGTTTGACTAAAAAGATAAACATGGTAAAAAATATTTTAAGAGTTATTTACAATACATAGTCACGCAAAATTAGCTTAGTATTCTTAATATTTAAATTTAAAAAGCTACTGTAAAGTTGATAAAAAAAAAACACTTTAAAAACATTTATTGTTCATAGATTAGATATTTGGGAAACTGTTTTGCCTACTTGGATGACTGCAATCGCAAAGAACTTAGAAAGCTCAGAAGTTTTTAAACTGAAATCTGTTTTAAAGTGAGATATTGTAAAAACTTATTATATATTTAAATACATGTATTTATCTTTTAAAACAAGGCTTCCCCAAAAAAAGGCAATGCCGCCCCTTGGCGTGATTTTGTCACGGATAATATTTGGCAAGGGAGAAAAATATTAGTTAAAGGGGCGATATTTAATAATGGGGGGCGATAATTTTGTTAATTTTGTGCAAAGTTTTGTGATAACAAAAATCAGCTTGGAAAACCGATTAAAATTGGTAAAATCGATTAAAAGTGATATAGTCTCAAAACAAAAGCTTAAAGTAAGAACGATAAGGTTATAAAGAGCTACATTCTACGAATGATAGTAGTTTAATACATTTTTGTCTATTGATAAAACTCTCAGTACGTGAAAAAAGTTTTTAGTATTATGTACCATTTAGGATATTTTTTTAATCTATAACATTTAGATAAAATAATATTTATACTTAAAAAAAAGAATAACATCTAATAAGGTTACTTAAAAAAAACACCAATAACTTAGACGTTAACTTATTGTTGGTGAACTTTAAAGTAAGGCTTTTTGTTTAAAATACGTAAACATCAAAATTAATTTTACAGTGGTCTTTTCGACAAAGACATGTCACCGTTAGCAGTGAGCCTAAATTTCTTATTTCAGTTTGCCAGTAAATTATTTAACCAACCGAATCGCCATGACCAAGAACGTGTGCTAGAGTGGTTGCAGGTTAGATCATAAAAAACTAATCTGTAATAATTAAAATAAAACATTGACAAAATAGTTTAAATAACTCTAATTTTACTAACTGTAGTTTTAATTATTAATACCTTAGTCAAAAATATAATAGCAAAAAAGCTAGCTGTAAGTTTTATTTTTTTAAACTCTAAGTCATATAAATTTATTTTTATTTAAAGTAACCAGAAAGCTAATTGTTAAAAATAGCTTCAAGTAGATTATATATATTATTTACTAATCACCAATTACTCGTGTAGTTATTTGTCAACTATCTTATAAGAAATTTGCCTCCGAAAACATTTATTTTTTTATAGGAAATTTTTATATTTTACGATTTTGATTGACCTGTTTTAATTACATTTTTAAACAAACTTAAATATGAGTCAAACAACTGGGAATTTTTAACTTGGTAAACATCAAACTCTTTTATAATTTATAATATTTATTACAACTTTTCTTTAGATAAGTCAAACTTTTTAAACTCTTTTTGGTAATAATTAAATACTAATAACCTCAGATTGACTTAGAAAGTTTTAAAAGAGTTTAAATTAGTTTGAATGAAAAGAAAAAAATGATTTATTAAAGTGAAAACTTTTTACTTTTACTTATTTTTTTGTTGCAAAATTGAATATCTTTAATTTTTTTAAACATTTTAATATACAAAAAAGCTATTAGAAAAACAACTTAAATTCTTAAAAAATTATTTTCGAATCTAGATACTTACAGAAATTGAAGTTTTTATTCCATTGAATGTGGTAATCGATGTATTTCTAAAGGCGGAGGCACACCTTCGTTTCACTACAGACCCAGTACGAACAACGATAAGCAGTGTTAGAATTTTGTTTCGTATGCATCTTAATGTATGATGTACAGATTTTAGATGTATTTTGACTTGTTCAGTACAACAGTAGTATCAAGCAAGGACGACGTTAAAGGGGCTTCAATAAAATTAAACTGTTGTACTTTATACTAAATTATGCAGTAATGTTAAGTTGGAAAGAAAGAGCTTAAATAACAACAGTTAAGTAAAAGAGATAACTGCATTAAACATAGTTTACTTGCTCCACATCCAATATAAAGTCATCACGCGTTGCGACTGGTTTAACAAAAGTAAAACTAAAGTTATAAAAAATGATAAAACTTGAAAAATCATGTAATTAAGTTAGTTTAAAAGACATTGTATAAAGTCGTACATAGTGTGCTTTTGAAACTAAATCAAACCAGTACCTGCATATTTGGAAAAATTATATTAGGTAAAAATTAAAAAAAATAGTTTCTAAAAATTTATGAGTACAACTCATAAGGCATTACGAGCTTGGGTGTACTTAATACTACAGTTTTACTTTATAAACTGTATTAACAAAATTTTCACAAGTGAAATCTATTTAATTCAGATAAAGTTTATATTTAACTTTGTAGAACTAAGTTCTAAATAGTATGTGTTTAATTAAGACGAAGTTTATAGACTCTTAGATTGTTAATTAATGCTAGAAAAGTGTAGTTTTTGTTTACTTAGATTGATATAATTATTTTCCACGTAAAAAATGCATGAATCATAAAGTTTTAAAAGTAATCTTAAAAAAAGTAGACCTGGTGACAGCTAATCGAATTAATTATATTACCTATTTTGTAAAAACAATTGAAACAGTCGAACATATTAACCAAAAAAAGCCATATCTGAATCTAAATCATTAAAGCATTTTAAAGATTCCAGTCTTACCACAGCCACTATAAAATTTAATAAAAGTTATTATAGTCTGTTTAGAAATTCACTTTTTTTAATTATGTACCTTTTTAAACTGTTAACAACATTGAAAAATTTTTTTTTTGGATTAAAATCGAATAATTTATTTGTTTACACGATCATTATATTTGCAATAACTTGATAGCTATTGATTTTAGGAACAATTTGCGTTAAAAATTTTCAGTTATCAATTATCTTCCTCAATATAGTGATTAGACACATACAATTCTTTTTTTTGATTTATTACTGCAATTATAACCGATTTTTTTTGTTTGTTTTCTTCTTCTTCGTAAATTAATTTTACGCTAGTTTAGTAAGTAGTTTATGTTTACATAGTTATTTTACTTTATTTGAAAAAAAAAACTAAAGAGCCCTGTTTGGCGAAACATTGATTTATGATATATGACGTAAATTGAGAAATCTAACTGTTAATTTAATACCAAACATAAAATCTTTATAAAACTACTCGTCTGTTTTAAAATTAAATACTTAATAAAATTTACAGCTCGAAAAAAGTAATGCCTACCAAATGTCAAGAAAATGTCAAAGCGTAGACACGAGCTCAATATACGGTAAATTTATTCATTTTTTAACTGTAAAATTTGCAATTTTTTTAAATTTATATTTACTAAAACGAGACGTAAATGTTTACATTTATTGATAAAATTTATATATGCATGTTGAATAAAATTTAACATTAATAACAAATTAGATATATTATAACTAAAAAATCTACAGTAAATAAAAAAAGTTCTAAAATGAAAGAGATATTTTATACCTTAATTTATAGACTTAATAATTTTATATCTATAACGTAGCATTTTTTAAGAGATGAAAAGATTAATAGAAGATGTTGAGTGTAACGCATACAGTGTGCTGAACTTTGAGCAAGCCTTTAACAAAGTACTTTCTGAAAACTGGTAAGATAACAAATACAGTTGTACAAATTTTTTTGCAAACTTTTTTCAACGTTAAAAGATTGTCGAAAGATTTTAAGTTTGTATGTTAGGTAAAACAATTTTTTTAGATTACCTAGCTATACAAATAAATACTGATAAATAAAAATAGAATTTTTGCTATAATGTACTTTGTCATTCCAATTTCATTCTAAGTGAGTCCTGTAAACAATACTAAGTAGATAATTGTTTTAGATTTTTAAATAGATTCTAAAAAAATTACATTCAGTTAAAAAAATTTTGGTTAAGTTTTATTTTTTAGGAATGAAAATACTAACAACGAATATATAAACCGAAAGAGTATTCATAATGTTAGAAGAACTAGTTCTCATAATAAGCGTTTTCCACCTGTCAAAGAAGCTTTTTCTATGTTTACACGTTTGTTTTGTTTATTGTTTTCTTTTTCTATTTGTTCTTTAAAACATTTAAAAAAAAAAAAAGACTACTAACTTAATTTTTAGTTTCTGGATCATTGTTAGAAAATTTGAAATAATAAATGAAAACAATTTATTTTTTGTTATAATTCGTTTTTTGTTAAGTTTTGTATTTTTAAATAAGTTTTTAGTTATTTACTTAGCATTACTACTTCAAATAGATTCCACGTAAAAGTTACTCTGTTCAGAAGGACAAAAAACTATATTTTGTTATACAAATAGGATTGATTTGAAAAAAAACATATAATGCAGTTAAGTTTATAAATATTAATCCGATGTTTTAGAATAATTAATAAAGATAGTTTGAATTTTTAGGCTCAAAGTTATTTTATTAAAATGATAACTAAATCTAAAATTAGTTTTTGAGAAATTTACAAGATCCATAGATAAGAATTTTAAAGCAGCAAACACATTATAAGCCGTAAAGCCTTTTTTGAAACACATACAGGTAAACAAAAGCTGTTTCAAAATATTTTGAAGAAAAATAAACTCAAGAAGTTATCAGAGCAGGAGTTGCAATATAAATAACCTATATAAAATCTCAAAAAAATTTTAAAGTAAACTTTATTGATAAGTTTTTTCAATTTTTTTTTTTATGAAATGATAATTAACTTCCTTAATTTTTTACTACAAAAACAGAAAACTTTAAAGACCGAAACTAAAGATTGTTGTATATTTAACTCCGTAAACATATTATTTTAACAGCTTGATAAACATACATAAAGTCAATAAAAATTTTTGACATGTAAAAGTTCAATTATTTTTGAAGTCAGTCTACTTTAGCAGCGTCGTACGTGAAGCGTACGAAGAGCACGAGGAGCATGTGCAAGCAGGCGGTGTACTCCACAAAGCAACTCCGCTCCTCAATAATAATTTCCACTCCGCAACTGTCTCGTCAGTCCTCGTGCGATGACGTCATACCGAAGAAGCAGGAGATGAAGTTTCATCAGTGCTCGGGCATCGACGACACTTTGCTCATCTCCTGCTTTGTGGAGATGATTGACATTATTTACCAGCAGGTATGTTAGTTCTTGCTTTTAGATTTAACTTTATAAAAGTATGTGCATTTTTTATAGATTTTTTAAAGATCGATAAAATAAAAAATTAGATACTAAAAATAAAAGAACCTATGAAGTAATTCAAATGGAAAATAGTTTTAATGTTTGAAAATAATTATTGATTCAATTTTTCTTATTGTACTGTTTAAATTAAATAAGTTCGATTTGTATGAATTTAGTAGATAAGAAAACTGTTTACAATAGATTAAATAAATTTATATAGACAATAAACAATAGATAAATATACTAATAAGTTTGCACTTAAAAATTATTTTCACTTTATATTTTCAAAAAACCTGTGATTTAAAAAGTTACAATACAAAAATTTTGATTACTCGGTAACATCAGTGTCTGACTTAATTTACCGGTTTTGTGCTGAAGGTTTAAGTAGTTTGTATTTACTATTATTAAAAAGTATTACTAAACATAATTTTAAGATAAATTTAAAATTTTATTTTATGAGTTTTTTTTTTAATATAATATTTTTTTTCGCTATAATAAAGCAAAAAAGTTTGTAGAAAAAATTGAATACAGATTGGAGAAAAAAAAACATAAAAAAGTAATTAAACTTTTATGTTGTTTTCTTTCCTTTTTGAAAACTAAAGCAAATTATACTTATTCATACACTTTATAATTAAGTTAAGGAAAACATTTTTAGAATTTTTTAAAAGTAATTAATCAAGATTAACTCTTTTAAAACCTTTTTTTTTTTTTAACTTCAACAAATATATACTATATCAAGAGAATCAAAGTATTTGAAAGTGTATGTAGTTTTTCATAGGTGTCTCTGCAAAATTTTCCAAGACACGAAGCATTAAGAAATAAAGAAAATTATCGAAAACTATTCGTTCTGTTAAATGGCTTTGTTTCAAAGATTAGAAAAAAGCTCATAGTAAAAGCAGAAATTAAAAGCTTTGGAGGTAATAAGTACGTATTCTTCACAGTTTAAACTTTTATTTAAAATCAGAAACGTTTTTCAGATGAACTTGAATACAAACTAAAGGAAACAGCACAATGGCTACTTGAAATGTTTTTTGACTTACTGCACAAGCTTTTAAAGTACATACTTCCAAAAATGGTAGTGCAATTTATTTATATATATTATAATTAAAAATTTAATTTAAATACATGTTAAGTTTGAGTTCTTATATATATCCATTCATGATCTGTTTTCTAATATATATATATTTATTTTGTATCCGTATTGAAAATAATAAGTATATATTCTGATTAAGTTATGACAATCAGGAAATAGTTAGGAGCAGTAAACGCATATGTAAGAATGTTGAGGCAGGCTGTGATATAGATTCAACTTGGGGTGAAAATAGTTATACACCGCAGATCCAACTCCTCAGAAACCTTTTATTGGTTTGTATTTTCTATTAGTAGAACTGAAGTTTGTTAAAATGTTGCGATAGACAATGTAGAAGAAAGA
The DNA here is from genome assembly GCF_965202585.1 of Thalia democratica. Taxonomy (NCBI): domain Eukaryota; kingdom Metazoa; phylum Chordata; class Thaliacea; order Salpida; family Salpidae; genus Thalia; species Thalia democratica. Next base: position 17,301,368 of record NC_139173.1, on the reverse strand, counting down.
AATTAATTACAAATTTTTGTTTAATATAATGATAATATTAAAAGTTTTATTAAATTGTACTACACGATATACTTAATAAAGTTAAATATTAAAAAAAAAAACTTAATCTATTTTTAAGCAAAAAATGGTGTTTAGTCATTTTAAGACGTTAACTTAAAATTGGCTGTTTTTTAATTATATAAATAAAAAAAGAAGTATGTTTAAGTTTTTAAATTAAAATAAAAATTGTTATAATTTCTATAGATACTTAGGACAAAACCGAAAACGGAAATAAAAACCTCTATTGTTAATTGTGTATCTTTTATATGTTTACACTACTACATCAAAGACTCTAATTTGCAAATGAAATACTCTAACGATGCAGCTCTATGGGTGTTTGAAAAAGAATTACTTTTTAAAGAGTAAGTTTAGAAGTAATCGTAGAAAAAAATTATATATTAGAATTGCGTGTTATAACTAAGTTGAAATTTATTTTGTTCTGATTGTTTTTTAATCTATTATTAGATAAAAATTGAAAATGAGTACGATTTTCTAGATGCACTTTCATACAATTTAAATTTAATAATTTAATTTTTTTATATCTTTAATAACGTTTCAATTTATTAATTTTAAATCTTAAATCCTGAAAACTATCTTTAAATTGTTTTCGTCATTTAGTTTTATAAATTTTACAGACTATGGAAACAGCTACGTATGAAGGATTCTAACATAGTGCAAGAAACTACACCGATAGTGTTTGCTTGCATGACCACTTTACAAAGTTTTTTAGATGCTACCTTAGACTTTTTTGAAAAGTTGTTTGAAAAGTATGAAGAAACAACAAACGTATGTGTAGACAACTGGTCTCCAATATTGAAGTCGAGTTAGTTTGAAATTGTGCAACTATTGATTCCAGATAATACTTATTCAGAAAACATTTAACCTTGTTCCAAATTATTTAAAAAATTCAAAACCTATGTATTTGCGAAATTAGTTCAACGATTTTAAGTAAAGTTTTCTTTTATAGCAAACTTTAGATCAGGGTTTCCCAAACTAGGCTATGAACAGCAAAGAGGGGGGGGGGGAGGCATGAGCAGTAAAGGGGCCACAGGGGGCCATGAGGTCATAAATTTAAAAATACACTAGATATTCTGGATTTGATAGGGAAGAAATAAAAAGGTTTTAGGCAGTTTTAATGGTAGTTTTTTAGAAATTTTGTTCCATAGCTTTTTTAATTTCTCTAAAGGGGTCCTTTTGAAAAAAAGTTTGGGAAATCCTGCTATAAAATAATTATGAAAATTTTTGATCTACTTTTTATCTATTGTAAAACGGCAACTATACAAACAGTCGATCAAATACACTGCTTGCTGGCATTTGTTGACGGTACTCTGTTTTCGTGTCAGTCTCCCGTGACACAAGTAATAACAAAATGCATTTGTGCCGTTCTGGACTGTATGGAGCATACAAGCATTGTTGTCGTCACAAAAGCAACTTTCATTATCAACTCGCTTAGTATTCGAAATCTCAAAGTTTGTTTTAAACAAGTTCCAAAAACGTTTAGTTTTCAAAAAAGATTTTGCCCATGTAGTTTTATTCATTAACTTAATTAATTTAAATTGAAAACTATAACTTGTGCGATTAATAAAATTATATAGAAGTTTATCAGAAAAATTTAATGTTTTTAAAATATTTTAAACTAAGAAAAGGATTTTATCAATAGGTGAACTAAAAAAATATATTTCAAGAATACCATTTTCTAAAAACTTAGAATTATATATTTTTATTTATATATTTATTATATTAAAAGACTACTCTGTACATAGTTTACTTTGTTAGCAGAATTTAAACATTTTTTGTATGAGGACGCGAAAAACAAAAATATAATAAATATTTAGACTAATGTTTCTAACACGTAATTTTTTTTTGTATTGCAATGAATAAAAGTTTTGTAGCTAAAACTATCTAAAAGTATAAGCAGCTGACATGCTGTAAAAAATTTAGTTTATAAGCTGGTCAAATAGTAGTTTTGAATAGAATAGTACTAAAAACAACAAGTTTTTGCAATCAAATATAAAGATCATAGTGATTATAAACTACAAAAAATGCCTGTTGGTTATGTAGAACTTTTTAAAGTTGTATTCAACTTTGATAAAGAGGTTTTTATATAAAACGAAATTTTCCAGCTAACTTTTATTAAAATACTAGTTTTATTTAAATTTATATATTATTTTAAAAATGTAGTAAGATAGAATCTATAAAAATTGTTGAGTCATAAAAATTAAATTCTAAATTAATTTTTTTAAATTTTATTTATCATTGCGGTAGTCTAATTTTTAACTACTATAAAATAACTTGAGATTTACAATACAAAAACCTTAAAAGTTATTGATTATTAGTTTACTTAATGAAAAACGCTTAGTTGAATGTTTTAATTGCACTTTAAAGCAAATTTTGTACAACTTAATACATAAAAACTCTAAATATTTGAAGACTTTAATGTTATAATGCTTTAAAATTGTTAACAAGATAGTTATAAAGATAAAATCATATTTTTAATATAGTTTAAACGAGTTTGTTTTTATTAGTGATGTACCGGACTCACTATCCGGGTCCGGATCCGGCCGGATATTGCCATTTTTGTCTGATATCCGGATCCGGCCGGATCTTGATATGAAAAAAAGTCCGGATCCGGTTCCGGCCGGATTCTAATTTGAAAAAAAAAGTCCGGATTTGGGTCCGGCCGGATCCTAACAGAGATCCGGCCGATTCGGATCTAGTTAGTAAAAAAGAGCATACAGAAAAGTATTTTTTCAAAAACAAACCCTGTGAAAATTAAAAAGAGTCATTTTCGTCAGAAAATACGTTCGAAAATTAAACACCTACCGTGATTGGTTCATTTTGTACACGTGACTAGTTTACATTTGTTTACATTTAAACTATGAAACAAACATTTCAGAAATGCAACACTTTACCTATGTTGTAAAATTAAAAACTTTACTACCAAATTGTCAACTTTATGGCTAGTTGTTCTACTGATTATTAGATTAAAGTAATTTTAGACTCAGGCTATCTTATACTCACTCTAGCTAGTTTTTTTGACTTAAACAGTGGCAACCCTGCTAGTTTGAAAATGTTTGGGAATTTTTGAAAATCTAATGCTGCCTCAGGCTAGTTTAGTTTTTTATAAAAACTCAGGCTAGTTTTAAGATTCTTTGAAAAACTCAGGCTAGTTTTCTTTTAGATTTTGAATGAGTTTGAGATGATCCAGTTTTCAATATTTTGTGATTTTCTAGTTAGTTTTGTTCAAGAACTTGATTTTAATTGATTCTAGATGGGTAAGGCTATAGGGGGGTCCACCTTGATTTTTACAAGTTGATCTTATTTGAAAGATTTCAATCTTAGCTATTAGATACTTTTTACAGCTTAACAAAATTCAAAGTAGTTTTCGGGATACAAGGGGTCAAAGCCGGCCAGCTCAATAGCTTCCTTATAGAAGGTGCAAACTAAAAAGGCGAAAAAAAACCACTTTATTAAAAATCTATCTCCTCCTACAGTTTTTAAGCAACCTTATTAAAATTTTTTACAGTTTACTCTTTAATAAATTTTAAATCATTTGAGTGTAGGAAATTTTTTTATTTTGATAAAAAGTCCCCTTTTTTCAAAAAAAGGTGTTTTTTTGAATTTTAGACCTTAAATCTGTAAATTTCAATTATTTGAAGTTCCAACACTCAAAAGCTTTTAAACTGTGTAAGGAATATTTTTTTGAAAATTTGAGGTACCTAGCTTAAATACCTAGGAGGAAATAGATTTTTAGTGAAACGAATATTTCCGCGTTTTTAGCTTGCGCCTTCCATTAGGTCTCTATGGAACTCTCCGTCTTCGACCGCTTATATCTCAAAAACTACTTTGAATTTTGTAAAGCTATAAAAAACATCTGGTAGCTAAGATAGTATTCTATTAAATGAGATCAACTTGTAAAAAAAGTGTTTAACCCCCCTAAAGCCTTAATTGTAAACATTACTTAAAATGTTCAACCTTGTGGCTAGCTGTTTTACTGATTATTAGCTTAAAGTAATTATTTTTTTGGTTTTCCAAAACCTCATTCTGACTCAAGAAAGTTTATAGTCACTCAGGTTAGTTTTTTTGAATCAAAGAGTGGCAACCCTGATATTAGCTAAAATTAGGTGATATTCTGGTTGCCAAAAATCATGGAAAGTTTATAAGTTTAACAAAAAAGTTATTTTAGTGTTTTTTATCGTTCTTTCAATTTGAAGTTATTTTAACGTTCTTTCAATTTCAAGTTTTTTTTTGTTCTTTCAATTTCAATAAAATTTAAATGTAAATATTGTTCAGAAAATTAGCAAACATACCAGCTACTATTTTTAACTGTTAATGTTAACTAGACGTTAATAACATATCATAAAATTTCTTATTATTTAATTATTTTAGCAGCACATTAATAATTTAGTCTAAGTTTTTTTTAATTATAGTTTTTCAAAATATAAAAGTATATAGTTAGATATAACATATAAAAGATAAACTTCACACAATTATACGTAGTTAGTAGTTAGTTATATAAAATTGCATTATCGTACATAGTAGTTTTTATACTACTTACATTACAAATAACTTAGAGTATTAAGAATCCGGTTCCGGATCCGGCCGGATTTTAATTTGAAAAAAATATCCGGGTCCGGTTCCGGCCGGATCTTAATTTGAAAAAAAAATCTGGATCCGGTTCCGGAAGGATTCTAATTTGAAAAAAAAATCCGGATCCGGTCCCGGCCGGATTCTATTTTGAAAAAAAAGTACGGATCCGGGTCCGGCCGGATCCTAATTTGAAAAAAAAAAGTCCGGATCCGGGTCCGGTACATAACTAGTTTTTATATAAAATTTCATTATTAAAAGATAAAAGTTAGCTAAAAACAAAAATGATACTTAAAGTAAGTTGTATTTTAGGACGTTTGCAAATGTCTTGAACTCGAGTTTGATGTGGCTTGCTCAGACAGATGTAAAATACTTGACACTCTTTCCAAACTTCATAAGCTGCGACCCGATGCTAGAATATTCTCTTTTTCTTTCTTTACAAGAAGAATGGATTCACTTGCAGAAGAAGCAGAACTTTATAATAAGTATAACTATAAGCACCCTTTTCCTTCAAGTGAGTTAATTCAGATATTTGTTTTTTTAGTTCTAAGTGATTTTAGACTAATTTAATGAATGTGTATACTTTGAAATATATTATAACAAAACAAGATAATATATTAAAATAAAGAATTGAGAGAAAGATTAAAATATTTTGTTCTAAACGCGTTGAAACAGTATTATACATCGCTAAAAACAATTACTATTTTGATTTTTTTTAACATTGGTCTTTTTCATGTAATTTTTAGCTTGATAAATTAAGTTATATCAATTTAATTGATCATTTTTGTTGAAGCTTTAAAACAAAATATTTTAGGCAGCATTAGCTCAAAAAACTAAAATGTTTTCAAATTAATTTAATTCGTTTTTGATTAAATTTTGGTTTAAAAAATCTGTAATCTGTTTATAACTTCGTTAATGAGCAAAAAGTAAGATTCTCATTCAAAAAAAAAGTTAAAATATTTGACTTTTTAATTTTGCTAGTATTTTTGCTTGAGTCGTTTTAGGTTGTAAATAATTTTCAAAACAATAACTTCAAGACATTATTTTTTGAATTATTTAAATGTGCTAATTAGTTAAAAAATAAATATAAGGTAGTTACAATCCAAGTTGTTTTAGTTTTAGGAAGCCAGAAGATAGAAAACGAACTTCAAGTAAACCGACAGAGACAAAAACGATCATTGAAAAAAGGTTTAGAAGGTAATTGGTATTTCACTTAATACTTAACTACAATTAATTTTTTATTTAAACATAGTTGAAGATCTTAATTGATTTTTGAATTTAAAGAATTTTAATTTAAAAAGATAACGCTTTTATTATTGTGAATAGAAACTGGAGTAAACAAAAGCATTACTAAAAATTTTGAGGACTATTATTCTCTGATGAAAGTACACCAACAATTTGTAAATGTTATGTGTTTAGTAAGTTTTACTTTTATTTCTAAACATTTTTTAAACAGATTTTTTTATTTAAAAAACTGTTTTTAAACACTAGACTTTCTTTTTGTTTCAGTTTTTAATTAAAGTTTTACGACAAAAAACGGTAACGTTCAAATTTGAAATGATAATTAATGACATTAAGTACAAATTACCAAAATTGTTTAGAATATTAACAACTTTACCTTGTTGAAAATTTAAGAAACCTAACTTTAATAATTTTCTTGAAAGTTTATGGTTGATTGTGAGAAAGAGGCCGCAGCAAACTGTAATTACATGGCAATGAGGATTTTCACCAACCAGTTGTACAGACTTTTTGGATATTCAGAAGACAGCTACTTTAACATGTATACGACAAAACACTTGTACAAACGGCCCGGGTTCTTCAGCTTTCTGTCATCGATACCTAAAGTATCTGTGTGAATTGTGTTATTAAACACTATTATTATTAATTGTAAAAGTTTTAAGCTGATTTTTTATTTTTAGTCATAACTAGGTTAACTGTACAAGTCCTGGACAAGACGTTAAAAGGTATCCGTGCTTTATGACTCGATAACCGAAAGGTTCTTCGTGCACCAGTTCCTATGACCAAACTTTTTGAGCACTTATATAAAATACTTAATGTTTTTAAAATATTTTTAAAAGAGTTTGTATTTACAAATCTTTAAAGTTTACTTATGTCTTCTGACTTAAATTTTATTGTTAAAACATATACACATTTTCGATAAGACGTGTCGATATAACTTTTGCTACTTTTGTCAGTTTCAAAAAAGTTTTTCAAAGCATACTAGTTCTTTTTAAATATTAAAAAAAATTAACACAAATAATAAACTAAACACAATTTTAGAACTTATTATAAATTTACAAATTAAATTTGTATTTAATAACACAGATTCTTGATCGGAGCCGCACTTTTGGACTTACTATTCTTCCAATGATGTTTGTTTATCTTGAAAAAAGCGTGTTATCATTGAATAATACATTTAATATCCAGCCGTATGATTCATCTGGCATTCAGTGCCAACATTACCACTTTGAACAGTTGCCCGAACCGCTCAGAATAGCTTGGTTATCAGCTTGCCAAGTCATTATGTACAAAGTTGGATATTTTTAAAGCATTAAATACAGTTTTAATTACTCTATCGGAATTTCTGAGTGAGTTTTGTAAACGAAAAGCTGGTATTTACGCTTTTCTAAATCTGATTTACCTGTTTTATATACAGCTAATGGTTACACCACAGTTTAGATTTGAACAATCTAAGTTCCGAAACGTCAAAATTAAAAAAAAAAAAAGGTTTACAAGTATAAGCATCATTTAAGATATAGACTATAATTTTAGGACATGTATTAGTGGCTTTATTAGTATTTAGGTTGAAAAAGGAAAAGTATATGATTTTTGGAGGTCAAGTTAGTTTTTTAAGGTGCAATTTAATTTTTGTAATAATTTAATTTTTTTGTTTGATTGTTATTTATGACAGGGTTGCCAAACACTCAGGGAAACTCAGAAAATTTTGATTTTTTTTAAACACAGAGAAGTTTTGATTTTTTTTTTAAATTTCAAGGAAGTTTTAAGATTTTTTTTTAAATCTCAGGGATTTTTTTTCTAGATCTAGAATGAGATTTAGTTAATCAGGTTTTAATATTTTGTTAAAAAATTAATTTTATGCATTCTTAAGTGCTTATTTAAAAATTTTTAGCCTTGCGGCTAGTTCTTCAATATTCTTAGAATTAACATTGTTTTTATTTTTAAATTTAAAATCTATATTTATCATGACTAAAGTTAAACAAAATACATTGATTGAAAGTTTTATTGATGAAAATCACAGTTTGGACAGTTTTTATTTTGAAACACTGGACATCCCAAGCAAGTATAAAGATTTAACAAAAGTCCTTTAGGCTGTTTTTGTGCTTCACAATAGCCAGGTAAATGTTGAACGGGGCTTTAACTTAGATAAGGAATTAACTAATATGGGAGAGATGACAATAAGGTCCCGAAGAATGATCAAAGATCAACTATGTGCAAACAGTCTAAAACCAAGCACAGTGGAACTAACTTTTGCGTTGATTAAATTTGTAAAATCTTCTAGGGCCCAATATTTGGCATATCTTAAGCAACAGCGCTTTGTTAAAGATGTTCCAAAAAAAGGTGATGCTTTGAGCAAGTTAAGAGAAAAAAAAAGTAAACAAATAAAGCAACTTAAATGTTTGAATGAAGACTATGACAAATATGCTGCAGATGCCAACAAACAATCATTTCAAAGCAATGAAAAAATTATTAGCAAGGGGAAGAGCTGCTAAAGATAACACTAATAAACTTGAAATTGAAATCAAAACTTACAATTCAAAAATTGATAACCTAATAAAAAAACAGTGACTATTAAGATATTTTTGTTAGACAATATACTTTTTATTAGGCAATGTCAAACTATTTTTAAATCAAAATTATGTATTTAGTTATTTAAAATAGATTGTGTATGAACATCTTAACCCATTAAAAAATAAACTTTTTACTTTTAGATTACATTGTATCAGTTGTTAGATATTAAGTTGTACTTTGACATGAAGTTTTTCTTTAGTTACTTCCTATAACTTTTTTTTCGGGTTTTTTACAGTAATGTTAAGCTTTTAAATTTTGTTTACTGCATTCAAAACAGCTGCTAGGAAAGACATACATTGAAGTTATTATATATGCATTTAAGTGAGTTCTTCGTGTAGATGTTAACATTACAGAATAACTTAAGTTTGTCAATAAAAATGTTTTTAAAAAATTAAACTATTTACTATTATTTATAAAGTTAACTAAAAAGTTTACACAAAATTGTGCACAAATTTTGTTTTTTAATCTCAATTGATTTAACCTTTCAACATAGAATTTTTGAAAACAGTTTTTATTATAAGTTTAGTAAACATCTAATGCAGAAGCATACACATACAAACTTCCTTTTATTATTAAAGAAGAAAAATGAGCATGAGGTATTAGTAATTTGCGCCAGATCCCAAAACAAATTTTAAAGATTTGAAAAAAACTTAAGAAATTCAGGGAAGTTTTAGGTCACTCAGGAAAGATTTTTTGACTCAAAGTATGGCAACCCTGTTATGAACTAAAACAGATCCGAATCGTACCAGTCAATGCAATTTTTAAGAAATGACCAAAAATGTGCTGTACTCCCTACCCCTAAAAGTGCCACAACTTAGAAAATAAATTATTAAAAAAAAAAAAAAACGTATGTAAGTCTAATTAATAAGAATATGGTAGTAATAAAAGTTTTCATAAAAAAATTTATTATAAAAATACTTTCAAATTACTGTATTTTAAAACTTATATTGCCTGAATCTCAAAAAATATTTTAAAAAATTCCAAAAAAAAAAGCGTTTTTAAGATTAGTTTGTCTACAAACATATTTTTTCCAGATATACGTTGTTTTCTAAATAATGTTCTTTAAATTTTTTTTAAAGAAATAGAACTTTTTAAGTTTGAATAGTCATGCACACCTAGCTAATTAGTTCTATCAAATGTTTATAGTTTTAAAATATTTTGAAAAACAATAAATCAACAAACTTTACTTGTTTTTTGATTTAAAACTTCGTTTAATCATTAAAACACAGTAAAATTTCAGTATGACCTGCTGGATGCTGATCATGAGAAACAGCTGTATTTAATGGTGGTTATTTGTCTACGAGCACTAGAGGGCGCCTTTCACAAATGTTTCAGAGGAATACTGGTTGTAGACACGTACGAGTGTGCGATCGATGACAGCAACTGTTATAATGGTACGGGTAATCCGATTAAAAATACTCGTTTCATTATGTACAAGTATATTATTTGTTTTTTAAGTTTTGGAAATTTAATTTAATGTTCTGAGTAAACACTTGTCATAACTATTTAGCAGCATGTTGAAACATTACACTAGAACCTTTATAGATTAATTAAGACTTATTAACTGACTAAAAAACAAATGTTTTTTATGAAACATTGTTTAAGATAACTTTGTTGCTAAGACTAGTTTTATTATGTTTCATGATAAATCAACAGTAGTAAGAAAACTATTTATAAGAAATATAGTTTCTAAAAAAACATAACTTATTAAAACTAAAACTACACTTAATTAAATTAGGAGTTAATAAACTTATTTTTTGGTCTTAGTTTTTTCCCTATAATCTTAATGCTTAAACAAATATTTTTCTTTATTTTAATTTTTTTCATGTCTATGCCTTTTTGAAATAATGCAAAATTTACGAATCGTAATCTTTGCTTCTTTGTGCTACGTGTGCAGCTCTGGTAGTAAAAGTTTGCTGATAACATTTTGGTATTATTTTTTCACCATTAAAACTAGTCATAACTAAAATGTGTCTGAATTAGTGATCGTCTTGATCTTTAGTTAAAATACCATTTTTCACTAAACTTTTCATGAAGTGAAGGTTTTAATCTCTATTTTCGTTGTACTACGTGTATTAAACCCGTTGGAAAATAAATCAACTGTTTATGTATATATATATATATATATATTTATTTATTTATTTATATTTATATATATATTTATATATATATTAAAGGTTTTATAAATTTAAATTCGGCCAATTATAAAAACACCTTAAAATACGATAAGACCACTTTACCAGAAAGAAATAAAAAACAAAGAAAAAGAGTCATAATATATTTCAACCCACCATTCAGTCTAAATATAAGTTCCAAAATAGGCAAACAATTCTTAAACCTGATTACTACATCATTTGACGAAAACCACCCATTCCATAAAATATTCAACCGAAACACAATTAAAATATCTTGCAGTTGCACATATAATTTCAGAAGTATAATAATAGTTCACAACAACAAAATATTAAACAAAAGCAATATAGACGGTAAAAGCATCATAAAAGATAAACTTTGTAATTTCCGTAAAGAACCTTGCCCTTTAAATAACGAATGCCTAGTGTCAAATATAGTTTACAAAGCAACAGTAACATCAAATAAAACAACAAAGCAGTATATAGGATCTACAGGAAATACCTTTAAACAAAGATACAGAAACCACAAATCATCATTCAACAATATTAACAAAAGACACACAACAGAACTAGCGAATTACATATGGGACTTTAAAGATAACAATACAGACTACAAAATTAAACAGGAAATATTAAACAGGACAAAATTAAAATTCAATGCTAAATTCGGCTGCAAACTTTGTAACTTAGAAAAAATAGAAATCGAAAAATCAGATAAAAACGTAACACTAAACAAGAAAAGCGAAAGACAAAACATATGCATCCATTATCAAAAATATTTTTTTAACAAAATTAAAACCAACTAAATATTAAAACAAAATAAAATTGAAGCGGCAAACACGAGTATTTTATAACATTTTTCCCAAGAGTCTAAAAAATTTTTTCTAATAGCTTAAAACATTTTTCCAAAATAACCTTTTTAAACTTTCCTAAAAAGCATAAAATAATATTCACAGCGTATTATTTCAAATTCAGCTAATCGTAAAATAAACTGTACCATTACTACGTCACAATTATTATAAATATTTTTAAATCGAAATTTCTCTTCACTATTATAATAAACTGTAACTTACTGACGATCACATGAAATTTTACATTTCAATGTGTGAAACAGCTGTTTTAATTATAGTTTTTATATAATTAGTTAAATATATATATATATATATAACTGTTCAAAATATAGTTTTAATTGTTTGCTAATAAAAGATCCTAGTAAAGTAACTTCACTGGAATATAAATAAAAACAAATTAAACAGTATTCTTTCTTTATTACACTAACACATGTTTCTGTGTTTTAACGTATTAATACCTTTCAATGGAGCTATGAAAATCAAAAAAATACAGTTTTTGCTTGGATTTTTGTTAAAAAACGCTTAAATCTATATTTTTGAACAGTTATACAAACATATAAATATTTTTTAACCTATTTTTCATATTAAAATAAATTAATTCCAAAAAAAAAAACAATACAATTGAACAATTGTTTCACCTTTCAGATTTTCAGCCATTCAAAGTTGTAAGTTCGTTTTTTTTTATTAAGTTTTGCGTTTTACAACAGCTTTTTATAAAATCACTTCTCAGTAGGCTCAGTGTACAAATAATAATTTTATTTAGTTATATACATATGTTTTGAAAAACAAAAAAGTTTATTTTGTATAAAATACTTAGCTTTAACCTGCAACAACTAAGTACATATGGGCACTTTGTCAATAGTTAATCTCAAAAAACATACCTTATACACAAAAACAAATTGTATACAACTTTTTTGCAATTTTTATCAAAGTAAACTCTAGAGCACGGTTTTCCAAAAAAAGGCAATATTGCCCCCTGGGAGCGATTTTAGTAATTCGGGGGGCAATAACTAGTAAAGGGGCGAAAGGGGGGGAGGCAATTTTAAAGTTGTGGGCAGTCATAAAGTTTTGAAATTTACACAAAATATTCTTGAGTTGCAGATGAAGAGCAAAAAAAATGTCTTAGGTGTTTTTAAACGGTAGTTTTTTGAGTAGTCTTGTTGGAGGGGGCATAAGCCTTTTTAATTTCTTAAAAGGGGCCATTTGAAAAAAAGTTTAGGAAACCCTGCTTTAGAGAGTTGTTTACACTTTATGTGCAGAAAACTATGGTTAGTTCAAAACATAACAATTAGTTTACTCATCAGTTTAAATTTTAATATTAAGTCCTGTCAAACTCATACTTTTCGCATTTAAAGTATTACCAAATTTTAATTGATTTTGTAACTAAAACTAAAGTATCTTGTTTACATTCACTGATTCGACTAACAATGACAAAAAAATCGTTTATGTAGTGACCGTTTTTGAAATAAATGTGTCCTGAAATCCAAAGTTAATAAAGACTTCTCTTTTACTCAACTTACTTTTATTTTATTATTATTGTTGGAGTTTATTGTGCGAAGATGGACTCGGGCATTAAAAGCTGAGCCGCTTAAACAACACACACGAAAAAAAGAAACAAACAAATTACATTCAATGAAAATTAAAAAACTAGACATAACATAGTAAAAAATAACAAACAAATAGTCCTGTACTATCAATTATAACTTAGTATGCACAAAAAGCAAAACGAAAAATATACAAACTTATGCATTGACAATAAAAGATTACAAAATTACAATAAAAATTTATAACAACTTATAATCTGTAGGGGGAAGGGGTAGGGAAGAAAAATTATTCTTAGTGATATTAATACTTTAAAATAGTAAATAAAAATTACTTCAAACTATCAAATAATGAAAAATCACTGTATTTTACTTGTGTTTATATTATTTCGATCTATTTTTTTAATTTTAATCGAAAATGTTCCACCCTCCCACACGAAACCACATCCTGCGGTAACTTATTCCACATATTTATTGTTCTGCAGAAAAAAGAATTTTGCCACTTACTGTTACTAAAATTTTATTTAAATTTTATTTTTTTATCATTTCCTCTCAAATTATAATTGGTCTTAGAAAAAACAAAAAACTGATTGAAACTTTTTTTATATTTAAATACCATTAACAATTTTAAAAAGTGTTATTAATTTTGCCTAACTAGTTTTAGGATAAACTTATTAAATTAAAAATGCATTAAACTATAAAGCTATACTGTTTTTTTTTTTGCAGTTATTAATTTTATGTTACTTAATATTTTATTAATAAGAAAATATTGAAAAAAATTACTATAACAACAAAAACTTTTTGAAGCTTTTGTTTATTAAAATTAATATGTCTCCTTGTGCAAAAGATACACGCCGTAAGATCATTAGATTAAGTACTTGAAAAGATTGTTGTTATGTTTTGAATTTATGCTTTAGTTTTTTGATTAAAATAATAAAGATGAAACAGGAGAAGTTTTGGATGATAAAAAAGAAGATGAATCTTTATTCGAAAATGTAAAAATAAGCAGATTATTCAATAGAGGGTCTTTTATGAGAAAGCACAAGTATTTTTATGATACATAATTAGTTATAGATTAGAATATTTTTAATTACAATTGTAAATTAAATTGAAACAGTTTTTTTCTTATGCTTTAATTTTTTAACTTTTACGTAAATATTTCTACGATTGCTATTGTCTACATTTCTTGATAAATGTAAAAGCTAGTTAATTTAAAACATTAGTATTTTATATATATCAACATCATATGAAATTATCTATAATTTAAATTATAAAGTACTTATATAGAGATTTTATAATTATAATTTTATACAAAACTAAGTTCTGCTAGCTATTAATATAAATGTTTTATTTTAATACATTGTACACGATATGTTTTCAATTAGAAAACATTTAACTTTTAACTAGTGTATAATAGCTAAATTTGTATATTACTCGCCTTCCATACTTTTTGTCTTAGTTTTTTTTTCTTTGATCATGTTTAAAACATAAATATTCTGTCAAATAAAATTCGCTTCTGCTTTTGTTAGATCTGTTGAAGAAGATGCTCCTAGCTACCTAGATGTTTACCCTGAAAAAGATTCTACTAAAACTGAAGTCTCGGTAATAACAACTTCTACAGTAATATATAACACTTTGATAGCTGTTTTTTTCTAATAATATAATTTCAACAGTCGAACCCCCCGAAGTATAGAGACGTAGTTAATTTAAAAACTTTAAAACACGGCGAACCATCATGCTCATATGGTGTTAGTAAAACAGAGGTAAAATATTATTTTTTTAAAGCTAAATTTTCTTTGTTTAACTTTATTATAAGTTAAGAATTTTCATTAGATTGACAATATTTTTTGATAACAGTCGGGAATGCTTTATTTCAAATATACTAAGTTAATTTTTATTTGTCTTATTTCTTATTAAAAATTAATTTTCCTTACTCAAATTTAGAGTTTAAGGCTAAATTTTTAGTTATTTTTTAAGAATGCATTTAAAGGTCATCATCATTGATAATCGAATAAAACTTAATTTGATACTTAAGCATAATATACAATAGCTATATCCCTTATTTTAATAATATGTATTCATTTTACTAAAGAATTTTTTTTAAACTATAAAAGCACTTCAATTTGTAACTAAAAAATAAACTAAAATTAAACTTATTCTCAATGTCTTAGTCATTCGATATCAATTTTCAGCACTTATATGTTAATTCAAATTCACGTAGAATTTTTTTTAAGAATGAGACCAACGGTGAAGTAGAGACGAAACACCAACAAAGTAATAATTTTTGTATTTCTGACAATCTAAAAGCTGAATCGGTGCATGAAATTGACTGCAACCAAGAAAAACGTATATTAGATTTAAAGTTAGTTGTTTTAAATAGATACTTTAGTCAGTTTAGTACATACCCAACATTTTCTAGAAAAACATAATATAAATTTCTACAGCAAGTTAATATGTAATTTTTGTGATACTGAAAACTGTTAATTGAAAATATTTTTTGAAGTAAGAGCATAACTTGTTTTGACATGCTCTTGAAGACAAGAAAACTGTTTCCTATATCTTTTTTACTGCGTATTTCACATGATTTTAAAATCTATTACACTATTTAAATACTTTGTTTACTGAGACTTGTGTTTTAGTTCAAAAAATTAAATGTGTTTATGAATAAGTTGAAGTTGTTAACTTAGATGATTTTTTTTTGCAACCAGCAGTACGTATTAATTTATTGCTTATATTATCTTAAACATCAAACTTTGAACCGTATCTCTTATACTTTGATAACATGAGTTTTAATCAAAGTACAGAACTTTCAAAATTTATTAAGTAGAGTCTTCCCATTTTGCTTATTCATTCTGTGGTGTCTGCAGACTTGCTAATTTTGATTCAAACAAGGCTTTACTCATTGTTTATATTCATTTAACTTTAGATTATTTAAAAATTTGGATCTCAACAACTATAAAGATATGACAAAAAAAAGAAAACTAGATTACTGTTGTTAATTTTAACAAACTAAAAGTTGTGTTTCATTATCTTCATTCTACAACAACATTGTAAAATCGTGTAGAACTACATTTATTTACTCAAGTATAAATATTTTAGACGGGGCGGATTAAAACTCTCAACTTCTGTGACAAATTTAATTTCTTACGTTGGAGGGTTTTAGTAATTAAAGACATAAAAATTAAATCACTAGTATAAATTACTTCTAACGATATAAATAAAAAACTATCTGTGCTACCTAAAATATAAAAGGCAGTTTAAAACTTAAAGTTCTAATCTGAAAACTATTTATTCTACAAAACTAGAGGATAATTACGATTTGTATTTTGTTGCAAAAACATGAAAAATTCTACAAATCATAAGATATAAAAAATAAATTTATAAAAAGTGATAACAAGGAAGCAAAATTTAAAATTTAATATGTTCAAAAATATTATTCGAAAGATCCTTAAAATCTAATTGTTTTACATCTGATTTAAACAAATTACTGCCAAAAAAACAACTGATTAAAAACTAAATAAGTATTAAAAAGTTTACGTTAAGATTGAAATATTGACACATTTCACCGCTTGAATCAACAAAAACATCGGCTAAGTCTGCAGAGCAGAAGCCCGGACGTTCATATGCCGTGAGACAGGTTTAACAAAAGGGTTGTTCATGCAAATTCGGTCATCAGACCACAAGCCTTCGGTAGACTGAGTCCGGTTTCGTTCTTATTGGGACTTTTAATTAGACACAACCGAAAAATTGGTAGACATAATTTTACAAACGATTTATGATGCTTTCACATGAAACAACCATTTGCTGGTATTGATCAGTGACGTCAACATTATTAGTACCAGCATATGGTTGCTTTATTTGAAAGAATTATAAACTTTATAAATTGTAACTGGCTCAAAGTCCAATAAGGGGGGAACCGGTCTCATTCTATCGAAGGCTTGTGATCTGATGATCGAAATGATAGGATCAACCCTTTTGATTTCACCGCTAGCAAAGTATTGTCTTTTTTGTACAGAGGCTATCAAAGTTCGTTTATTTTATTTATGATATACTAAATTAATGTAATTCAAACAAGATGCTGAAAACCAAACAAGATGCTGCTCATATATCCTTTTTTTCGAAATAACTTAAAACTAGATATTTTTTGAGTACTATTTCTCTGCTCCTTTTCACGTTTTGTAGCTATTAGTTAATGTACTTAAATAACAGAAAAAAAAACATGTATGTTCATTCGACTTTAAAATATTTAACTAAAACGTTTGCCATTGTGAACAAAATGAGAAAATTAAACTAGTTCTACAGCTTAGATAAATAAGGAATACATTTTAAAAATTTCTAAAAAACAAAAGTAACCTAGAAGTACCTATGAAACTAAAGTTAAGCTTCTTTTTATAATAAATGAAAGTATTTTTAGTTTTACAAAACTATTTTCAAATTTTTTAAACAATACTTTCAAGATTAATTACATATTTTTGGATTCACAACGTTTCTAAAATTTCTGAACAAAAAAATTTACACTATTTTTTATTACGAATTGTCGTAATTGTAAATTAATCAGTTTTAAAAACTCTTATAAACTTTGATAAACTTAAAAGTATTCTATTGTCAGCATGAGAACTTTGGATAATACAAAAAAACAAGCGAAATTCTTTATTTTTTTTACTAAACATTTTATCAGTGCACTTATTCAACAGATGTGGGAGATGTAGCAATCCGATAAGAGATTTGAGCACAAATGTGTTGTCGTTATGCATGATTAATCTTGGTCACTACGTCCGCTACGACCCTTGTTCAGCTATACCCCTGCTACCTAGAATACTAGAACAAGTTACTTAGTTTTTATAAAACAAAAGTTTAAATTATCAGTTTTTATTGGAAGTTGTTTTTGTAGTTAGAAGTGTGGTAAATTCGGCACCATTAATGTTGTATCTAAGCAACAAAGGTGAGGTTTTACTCCAAAGCTAGTTTAGTTTGTATGCAATTGCATATTATTTATATTGAATTTAAAATTTAAATAGGTTTACACATGTGTGTAAACTTTAGATAATGTTTTTTAATAGAATTTGTAAAAAAATTATTTTTTATCATTTATAAATTTTCTAGTTTTTAAATGATGATAAAGTTAATTCAAGCAATATGTTTTTATTTATATATAACTAACCGAACTATACTTTTATCAATAAAAAATATTACATTTGTATATATTAAACTTTACTTTATAATGGTGGTACAATTTACATGCTATAAATTTGTACTGTTGCCGTTAACAAAAAAACAGTAAAGGTAAATTTAAATAATTTTAAATTTATTAAATAGTTTAAAGTTGTAAGTATTTAAAAAAATTAAATTTTGTTTGTAATCACTAAATACTGATTATAAGGTAAGTATATCATTGACTCGTTTAACTTTTATTTCTAGCAAAAAGCTTTCAATGTTGTTTAATTAAAACTTTACAATAGTTACTTTATTGTTCTATTACACAAACATGCAATTCTCATATAAGGGTAAAACAGACTCGTTATCGTTTTTAACTAATTTTGTTGTTTTCAGTTAGCTGCTGTCTACCAGCCAGTGCACCACCACGGCTCGCACAACGTGAAAGCACCAGCCATTCACAAGTACGGGGTCAGCCCGCTAGACTTGGTTGCTAAGCAGCAAATAAGATGCATACTTCGCCAACTGGCAGACTTGGAGATCCTGGTTCGTATCTTCTTCAAAAACGTTCAATTTGGTAACTTGCTTGCTATCATTTAAAGTTCAATGAGTTTCAGTTTAAAAATTGTCAAGTTCTTTTTAGGTAACTGCTTTATACCGGTTTTAGTTTCTTGCTTGAAAAATTGTCCGCAGCTATCTTTGTGCGATATTATTTCTCATGTGCTAAAGGTAAGTTTGGTACTGTTTTGCGATAATGATTAAATAAACTGATATGAACGATTTTCAGGGATTGGAAAACGAAAAAACAACCTTGAAGTGTTCATCTATCAACAAGCTGCTAAACAATCTAACAACTTTTATCGATTCCGTAGTAGAAGTAACAACTGTAACTTGTAACTGGCAGCAACTAGTCTTTCAGATGAACACGTTTTTCAACAAAATTTATTCCTATTTATCTACTAACAACTCCGTAAGAAACTATTTTTGAAATAAATGCTGTTGAATTAAAATATTGATAAAATTAAATTCTACGAAAACCGTAACTGCTGTAGATATAAGTTGCGTGACGAGTAAGTTTGTTTTATTGGCAGTGTATTGTCGAGCTATAAAAAACTGTTTTAAAGAATAATACTTTTTTGAAACTTTAATTTATTTAATCTTTTAAAGCTAAAATTGGAGTTTTATACTTTGCATTATTGGTTAACACTTATTTAATTATTTTGTATAAAAATATTTTTATATCTTAGTATAGTACTTTAATTAATTTTTTTAATTAAAATATATAATTAAAAAACTTCACCACACGACCACCAAAATCAAAATCCGAGACAACCTATAACCGGTTTTGTTCTTATTAAGACTCATCAAGCAGGTATAGTCGCGAGAAGCCGCTGTTTAGATCTAACCAAGCGGGTAAAAGTACGACAGCACTGAAGCGACCTTTGTGGGTAAAGTTTTAGAAATTGACGTAGCTAAATCGTTCACAGCTCAACGTCTAAGGCATTGACAGTTTATTTTGAGATGCCTGATGAGTCATAATAAGGACAAAACCGGTCGTAGGTTGTCTCGGATACTGCTGTTGGTCGTGTAGTGAAGTTCATTAATTATTATTAATGGCGCGAAACATCTTAACACTAGGTATGATAGCCAAAATAAGTTCTGATAAAATTTAAAACTTCATTACAAATATAAGTTTTGTTGAATATTATATATTATTATTACTTTTTAAGTCACATAAATGTTTATAAATCATACGATTTTGTGAAGTTTTATAAAAAACTTTTAAAAAACAATCTAAGTATTAGGCATTCTAAATACCATTGATGTAAATTAACAAAATTACTTGAAAACAAAATTAACAGATCTCAGGTGATAGATTGTTGAAACTGATGAACTCAACGTTAAAGATTCAAACTAACTCATCTATTAAAGTTGTTACCTTTAGTTGTTTTGTCAATTAATTAAGCTGACCTTTATTTGCAAAATAACTTATAACAAACGCATCTTTTTTATAGTAATAAAAATAAAAATTTCGTTGCATGGACTATAAACAATTATAAAATTTACTTAGTTGTATTTTATAATTTTTAATAAAAAAAAGTATAGAATAACTACTTTTAAGACTTTGAGAAACATATCCTACGTTTAAGCTAAATTCTAAAATTTTAATGGAATAAACGGTAAACTTTGTAAAATCAATTAATTTTCCCCTTTTTATTTGTTTTAAATATCTTCGTTTGTCAAATGTAATAGAAACTTTAATCGTTCATTGAGTATTGAAAACAAATTACCAAATGTTTTTATTTTGTTTTTAAGTCAAATAAAATGTTTATTAAATAATAGCACAGCTGTAATTTCTTTACTCTAAACTTAGAGTAACTTAAATATTTTTTAGCAAGGGTTACTAGAAGCATATTTGAAAATCTTATCAAATATACTAACAAATAAGCGATTTTATCTTCAAAATTTACATGACCTATGCTCTACATCATACAGAAGTTTCAGTAAAGTTTGTAGTTATTGATTCATAAAACTTTATTAAATTAAACTAGCTTTAAACGTTGGATTTTAAAAACAAAATAAAATTAAATCGAAACCTTACCAAATTCTTAAAATTATTTTAAATTGTAATTAAAGTAACATACAAATCCTTTAGATAGTAAAAAACAAATCCAGATGAAACTTAATCGTTTAAAATATTTTTTAGGAACGTGACATGCTTGCCTTGATAAAAGCAATCAGTGCAAAACTCGTCGCATCGCTGAAAAATAACGCTTCTTGCATGATCAAACAAAACGTTCTGTCGATAATGCAGGTATAAGCTTTACTTTTACCACATTTGCAACAACTAACCAGTATTTTTCAGCTTGTACTAAACGACATTGGGAGCACTTTAGGACCTGATCTGATTCCGTATACTTATTCTCCATTTATTTCAAGTCTTGTAAGTTTTTTTTTTTTTTTTTTGTTATAGACAGAAAATTAAATAACACAATTGATGCAATCATTAAAGTCTTTTCAATGCTTGAAAAGTTTTTTGGTTTATATTAAATAAAAGTATAAAATTTTGTTAGCGAAGTATGCATGATTTAAACCTAAATAGTGTATAGATGAACTCTTTAAGATGTATAACTACGTAGTTTAGGTTTAAATAAGTTTATTTAAAGCTGTACTTTGTTTATAAGTAGAGACTAAATGTAGTATTATAAATAGTTTTTCAGTTTAATTTACTATAAGTAATGATTTTTAAATGAAAACGTTATATACAACTTATTTTTTGAACTATTGGGAGTGACATTTTTATTCTTATTATTCTTATTAAGAAATGATTAAAACAAATTCAAAAATGTTGATATAATTTTACTTTAGTTGAATAACTACCACTCTAAAAATAATTTTTAAATTTGACTAATATAAAACATTTTATTAATAATTGTTATAACTTGAGCAATAAAGTTTTTAAAGTTTGCGATGTGTATTATTTTACTGTGCACTACCAATGCATAGAAACTAGTTTTCTTTAATCTATTACTTGAAAAGTTTTATAATTATAGACGTCCTGTCACGCTGCTGAAATTATCAGAATACATTTGAACGATCTATTAGATGTTCTTGGAAACGAAAATTCATTTAAAGGAAAAAAGGTTTTACAGGATAGAAGACAGGAGTCAAATATTTAACTATTGAAAAAACTTATTTATTGTCAACTTAATTTTTTATTAATAACTTAAGACAGAACTGTGAAAATAGTTATCAGGGTTGCCACAAGGTCAGGAAAAGCTATAAAAATGGCAAAAGTCAGGAATAAATGAAGGTTTTTGATAAAAAGTTAGGAAATTTGACAAGTTTAAAAAACGTCAGATTTTGTTGGTTCAAGTATACAAGATTCTTTATTTTCCAAAGCCTTCAAATGGTAAAAGTTCAATTTGAATTCCTTTAAATTCAGACTAAAATTACAAAATTTTCCTAGATATTTACAAAATTACTTAATTTCCAATGCCTTCATCTCGTATAAACTAATAAAATGAGTGCAAAAAGAAAAAAAATGAAGCCCACAAACTGTGGCGAAATTTAGAAAAAAATATTCTCTTCAACAAGTGTAAGGGCAGCAGATGAGAACGATTTAAATAAAATAAGGCAAATAGTTTTAACTGCCAAGAAATTTAAGCGGTATGCAGACCAGATGAAGGAAACCATATATTCATTATTGTTTATTGAACGACAAAAAAAAAAGCGCTCAAAATTTTTCGTCCTTGGACTTGGTGTACGAAAAAACCCATCGGTTATCGAGTCGCACACCACGGATACCTTTTAACGTCTTGTCCAGGGCAAAGAAGATGAAGAGGTTAAAGTGCTAATAAAGAAACAAAGAAAATAAATTTAAGTACATATAATAAAAAAAAAACAGTGTTTGACTAAGTTCTTTATTGTTTTAAGGTTTTAATTGTAAAAGCTCGTTATTGTTTTGAGATTTTAGTTGTGAAAGTTCGTTATTAATTCAAGGTTTTTATTGTAAAAGTTCCTTATATGTCGTTTCGTTTATTTAGTTACATTTATGTTAGGAAATGCTAAAAAATTGTGTCTTTTTTCAGACAAGCTGTGTTTGTAAGGTAATAATACAAGTATTTTGCTGATAGAGCTGTTTATTGCAAGTACATCAATCATACATAGATGGTTCAAGTTATATAATGGAAGTTTGATGATTGAATTCAGCAAAAAAAAATTTTGTTTCAACCTGTATTAAAATTAGACTGAAAGCTTTATATAGTTTCAAAAGTTTGATTATTTATTTTACAATAAGTTTTATCTAAGAGTTTTATTCAGAAAAATCAGGAACATTTTAATAAAAGCTCAGGTAAAAGTCAGGAATTTTTTCTCAGCTTGATCTGTGGCAACTCTGAGTTATTGATAGTCATAAAATAATTAATAGATAAAATTTTCAAGGGAAAAAAAATTAAAATTATCTTAAATAGACATTTAGAAACATTAAACATAAACTAAAGTTTTACTTAACTTTACTATTTGAAATTGCTAAGCTTATTTAAAACGTATAATTTACTCTTAAATAACTTAACTTTAGTTTTAGTATTGCATTTTTGTGAGTATGTAATACAATTTTTATTTAGACGATTTTAGATCAATTATACTATAATTTTAGAGCGTTTTAAATGAAATGCACATGTTTTTTGAGCAACTGAAATTAAGGTTTAAAATAAAACAAAAAAATTTCATAACTTTTAAGTAAAAAATTATAGGAATGTAGTGAAAATCATTTGGTTTTTAATAAACTTATTCAATACAAAATTTTCACAATATGTTTATTTAACATCTATTAATAAATGAAAAGTTAAAGTGTTTTAATACCTTCTCTACTCCAACTATACGTACTCCTCTCAAGGACTATGTCTCTTAAACTACTGTAGTTTAATACTTTATCAACTTAATAAACTTAAATAGCTAAAAAACGCATTTATGGTAAAAAGAAAGTAATCATAATTTTTCATTTATTTTCATCAGGGCGATCAAACAGGCAAAAATTTGTCCATTCCACTTAACTCCAGATACTCTATAGTTCGCCCGGTGGAAGCCGCCGACCTGAAACTGTCAATCGGCCTCATGGTTGCTTTTGAGTTCAGCAAAGACAGCAGCCATTTGCAAAGTATTTTTCCAGTTCTTACGAACCGACCCTCGAATCTCCAAAGAGGGTTTAAACATTATAGTTGTTGATTCATTTCGGTTTTTAGTATTTTGAACATTTTGAATTTAGTTGTAGATTTTAAACAAGAGATAAAAAATTTACTGTAATACAAATTTGTAATTTTTTTAGGCTTTCAGGTTTGTGTATATATGTAATAATGTTTTAATTATCAACTAGTTTAAAATTATTAATTGGTAATAATGTGTATTTTTAAATATCCGAACCAAACCGGTTTGATTGGGCTTTATTAGTTCAATTAAATTACCTTTAATTTATTGACAATGTTTTTTCCTTTACAAAGACCTAAAGAATTTGTTGAAAGCTTGATGTTTGTAAAGAAGTTCAACTGGGTGTTGCTGGCGTCTCTGGAAAGAATGTTAATAGAAAGCGACGTTTGGATTCCGATTCCATTGAACATAGCTTCTTCAGTAGCTAATGTCATACAAGTTGTGTTGACTGGATGCTTAAACACAAATAAAGTTAGTGTTTTATAGTTGTTGGTTATTGTAACGCTTTGAAAATTTATAATGTAGACTAGTTATAAAGTTTCTGTATATGTTGTGAAAAGTTACATTTAAATACAAAATTTTACAGACATTTTTTTTAATGCATTGGAAATAATCAATTAAAATTCATCTTTTTTATATTTATAAATATTTTATCAGGTAGAAGAAAATGCTACAACTTCACTTTTTCATGCTTGTGCGTTTTGTCAGGTACACAATCGGTATACTTTTTAAAAACATTATATAAGAACTTTCTCTTTTCTTTTTTATTAGCTTTGGACTATATACTGCGAACAAATAAAAACCATCGACAAAAATGGAACATTTGTGGAAAAAAAAGGCCGTGGTGTGATTTATATGCCGAAACCTAAAAAGAGCATAAGTAATGAAAAAAATTCGATGCATTTGCTGGAGTTTTGGAGCAGAATTACTCCGAGTATTTTAGTATTACTAGGAAAAAATGAACCTGTTAGTATAAAATTATTTGTTTTAATATAAATTTGATTATGAGTTTTTTTTTAGATATCGGGAATTGTTAGAAAAAATCTTATTTCTATGATAGAAACTTTGAAGCGATGTGATTCTGCCGTTCTTTTGATGGTTAGTGTATTTTTTTATGGTCAGTGTTTTCAGTAACCATCTAAATATAGTGAGAATATTTTTTATGATAGTCATTTCCGGTATGACGTAATAATAATGCCTAATTTTGTTTTAAATATGGGAAAATAAGAAAAATGTATTGATTGGCGGAAAGCTTCCAAATTCCAAAAAATTCAAAAATATTATGTGTTAGTAAATGTACTTTTACTTGAATTTAAAAACAAACACACCAGCTTTTAATAAATTAACTAAAATACTTAAATGGTACTAAATTGTAACTTTGCATTTTTATATTTTGTAGTAAAGTAGGGCAATGTATTGTTACTGACAAATAGTGTACAGTTTTGATTATTATGAATAGTTTAACTCTTTTTATTTGTTTTTAGCTAAAATAATTAGTAAACAAATTATGATAAACTAATGCGAGTTTTTATTGTATTAAACGCATAACTATTAAATTAACTTTTAAGACTTTGAAATATTTAAGTAATGAAGTTTTTATAAATTTCTTTTATTAAATGTATAATAACTTTTTCAGTTTCAAAAATAATCTAAAATAGATTTTAGAATTTAAAACTTGTTATTGTTAAAGTTAAAGAATAGCTCATGTTTAAGATTTAATATTTTGTGTAATATACAATACTTATATAAAAAATTGGTTGTTTAATAAGCTTTTTTTAAACTATAGTGTAGTAGATATTTTATCCAAAATAACTCTAAAAATTTTTTTTTTCAAGTTTGAACTAAAAGTTATTATTAACATCAATTATTTGATGTTTAAAAGCTAGAGTTCTTGAAGTAATAATTATTTTACTTTGTTAGTTTTTTGTACTTTCTAAATGTTTTTTTTTCAACTATAGAGTAAAACTCAATTATTTTTGTAGTTGAACAAGATGTGGCAGCCTATGCTGAGAATTAAAAATTGCACTAGCATTGATCGTCAGGACCATTTTGAAAATGAGCAACGAGAAACTGATCATTTGCTATTGGAAACTAACATGATGAGCGGCTGCATAAAAACAGGTATAAAGTTGCCTAAAACACAATGACTAGCTAAGAAAATTTTAAACCGTTTTTTTAACTAGAGTATTTTTTGAGCTGTTGGTGTTTTTTATTTCAAGCTTGTTAATTTTTAGAACTTCAAGTTATTTGAATGATATTATTATGTTTTGAATTTAAGTTTAAAAGTTATATATACTTATATTTTAAAGTGTTTATTAATGTATTGAAAAACAGTTTGTTCATTACTTGTCAACACTGTAGTTACAGGATTTTAAAGTATTAAACAATCATTAGATTGCTGTTGAACAGCAAAATAACATAAATAATTAAAGTTATAGCCGTAGTCTTGGTTTTTTTTTAACTTCTCGTTTGAAAAAAGCTTATCAAAAATTAGTTTATAGTTAAAGTATATAAATAAAGTTATATAGTTTTTTATTAAAAGATTAAAACTAAAATAAATAAATGTTTAGTAAGTTATGTTTATTCAAAGCTAATAGTTTGCATTAAAATATATGAAGTTATTTGAATTTAAATCAAACAACATATACAAATGTTTTCAGCTGTAAACCTTATTTTCCTAAATACTTCTTTAGATTGAGTCTTAAATGATTATTTATACTTAATTTAGTTTCTTTCCCTTTGAATATTGACCAAACTTACTTAAAACCATTAGTATTTTGATACGATAACCTGTAATATATTTAATTTCAAAAACTTTTAGTTTGTACTTTTACAAATTGTAAATTTAATTTACAATAGAAACTGACATAATATTACTTTAATTAAAATTTTTGCGTCTAAATTCAAGCAATAACTTTAAAGAGAATTCAGAGTGCACGTTTGCTGAAGGAATAAGGTTGTCTATCAATGAGATAAAAAAGAATCTATCAGGAGTGCAGCAAAGTGATGAACAAGTTTAAAATCATCAAAAAAATCGCTTTATGAATTTATATCATAGTGTTGTTACTTTTGATTTACCGTTTTTTAACAAATGAAAATCTTTATAACTATGTTTATAATCTGTCTAAACAAAAAAAACTGTTCTGAATTGGTAAATAAATATTTTTTTAAACTAGTCGATGAAAATTACTTTAAT
Source organism: Thalia democratica (assembly GCF_965202585.1). Taxonomy (NCBI): domain Eukaryota; kingdom Metazoa; phylum Chordata; class Thaliacea; order Salpida; family Salpidae; genus Thalia; species Thalia democratica. Next base: position 17,274,352 of record NC_139173.1, on the reverse strand, counting down.
TTATAAGTCGTTATTTAGTTGTTTCTTTGTATATTTTTGTACTTTATTACACATGTTTACTTTTCCAAATCTTTTTTATGACTTTGTTCAATCACTAACTACATATAGATACAATCATTAAAAAATGAGAACATTTTATTATATTGTGAGATCCGAGAGAGTAAAATTGCGAAATAAAACTAGCTGTTCCCGTGTTTTCTATCGTGTATATAATTGCAACTTCAAATTAACTTTATATGCTCATAAAATCATTAAGGTAAGCTATTTTGTGTAAAAACCTAGTTAAATAATCAGGTTAATAACTTACATTATTTTAAGATTACTTGAAAATAAATAAATAAAATTAATATATACGTTGTAATCAAGATTACTTCCATCAGTATGTTTAACTCTAACGAATCACTCTTATCTGTAATATAAAATATGTATTTTTGTTTGTAAACGTTATTACTACATATAAATTAACTTATTCTAATTTCTTTTTTTTATAAATTGGTGTTTTAAGCTATTAAATGATTTTTAGATGTCCAGTTAAATTTTTGAAATATAAAAAACTACTATTAAAAAAGTTTATGATAATCTTTTGTAACTTGGACTGTCTTTTTAAGCTTAGAAAGTGTGTTTTACAAATAAATAAATGACCAAAATTAACATAAAAACCAAGTTTATCTAATAAACTTGTGGTAATGAAAACAACGTTAAGGTTTTCAATCTTAATCATAAAAAATAGAATTACTTAAACTTTATTAAACTTATGACCTCTAAATAGAGTGATAAATAGTTTTATTAACTTTTTTGATAAAATAGTAATTAAAGTAACAGTAAAGTTTATAGTTTGTTATATTAAAAATATTTGATTGCAGCAAATTTAAAACAAATGTTTTAATCAAAGCTAAATTGTTAATAAGTAAAATTGGTATCTTTTTAAGTTCTGGTACAATAAATTTTATATGTTTTGATTTTTAGAAAACAATAAAAAAATCTCAACTACATCTAGGTCTTATTATTTTTTGATTATGAAATTTAACTTAGTTTGCATAACAAAATCTTGAATGAAAAAAAATATGTATAAGAATTATGTTAAATATCAAACTATATTGTGTTGTAAAAAAGCGTAAGCTGATCACAAATAATTAATTATATAACCAATTTAGTTTGAAAACTGCAATATTGAGAAAATATTTTGTCAATAATAAAATCTAAAACTTTAGCATCGAAAATTTTCATTATTTTTCAAACAATCTAAATATATATTTTGAACTTTTTTTTAAACTAAATTTGGGCTTAATTTTCATAAAAGAGCGCCTTAAAAAAAACAAATATTGCTTGTTTGAAAGTAACGTTGAGTGCAGCAAAAAAACTATTTGATTTTTTCTTTTGTCCTTAACTTGATTATACAACATTTTTTTCTTTAATTTTTCTTGATCTAAAATATTAATATTTTGTAGTATGTCTCTTCTGACTTATTTTTTAACTTTTTGCCCAATTGATAGTAACATATCAAGCTTTAAAAGGGGTGAAGCGCTTAACTGTTATTTTTTATTTAAATAGGAAAATTTAACCATGAATTTTTCTTCACTTCCTCATTGCTTTGTTTTAGGTGAGTGTTATTTTTATAAACTACAGTCACCACTCGCAAATCTACGCACATTGAGTCCACAGCAAAAGTTCGAAACTAAACGAGAGAAGGTAACAAAACGAGAGGTAGTAATTATACTTACTACATTGGATTTTTTCTTATACATATTTGATTAACAACTACTACTACTTCGTACAAAGTAAATTGTTTTTGACTTTATCTAGGTAATTTGAAAAGTGTTTTTTAAACGTATAAAACTTTTTGCTAAGCTTATATACTTATTACAAAACAATAATACAATGTTACAGATTATTTACGCAGTTAAACTAAGATTACAGCTTTTATTTTATGTTAGCTAATAAACAGTAAATAGTTTTGCTTTTAATAATAAAGTTACTGATTTCAAGTTTTAAAATTCATTTAAATAACAAAACATCAGTTTTATTATTAAAGGCGGTAAATAAAACTTAAGCAACGCATTCAACATAAATGTTACTTAAATATTTGAACTATATAGTTATATTCAAGTAAAAGTTATCCTTAAAAAGTGCATATTTCATATGAAATTCATATTTTGTATTTTCTAGAGAAATTGTGCTGATTTTGGACCAAATTTATAACATTAATTTGTTTTTTTCTTTCTTGCGTAACAAAAACAAGAGTTTGAACCAAAAGAGTGCGTAAAATCGCGAGAAGTGACTGTACTTTTAAGATAATAAAACAAGTTATACTAAAAACCTTCAACTTTGAAGAAAACAAAAAACTTCAGAGTTTAAATGCAATATATTTATGTAATTTTTTATATACAAAATTTAAAAAAATAATAATAATTTGAGATTGAAAAATTAAGCGATAATAAAGTGATGTTCATAGATCAAAGTAAAGTGAAAAAATATTTGTCATTACGCCCTACTTGAACTAAAGATTCACTTAATAATTAAAAATGGAATAAAGATCAAATCAAAAAAAGTCAAAACTCAAAAGTTTAAAAAAGAGAAAGGAAAGAGAAACATTTTTAAATGTATTAATAATAAAATATATTTACTACAAATTTTGTAATTTATTTACTGTACTTAACGTTTAGTTACAACAAATTGTTTGACTTATTTCCCATGGTGACGTTATAATAGTTAGAGAATTGGGTTAATTTTAATTTAGGTCCTTAAAGACGTAGTTTAGAGTACGTATAGAAATTTTCATGAAAAATAAGCAACTTACTTTGCTGGAATCGCGGTCAAAAGCAAAATGTTTGATTTCCAAAGCAAAATACTTATTTTCTTTGGTAACTTCACAATAATTAGAGAATCGGGTTAATTTTAATTTAGGTCCTTAAAAACGTCGTGTAGAATACGTATACAAGTTTTCATGAACAATTAGTAAGTAACTTTATTTTATTAAACTACTAATTTATGTTTTTTTTTTTATTTAGTCATATTCAAAGCAAACTATTGATAAAAACTAAAATAAGTTTAACAGTAATAATTGAAAAACTAAATAATTCAAAAAGACATTTTTTTGCTCTGGTATAGTTAATAAAATCAATAAAAGTGTTCACCTGCAAAGTTCATATGATAAATTTAAAACTTAAAAAACAATTGTTGCAGCTCATTCCACAGTAACAAATCCAATAACTGCAGGGGAGTTTCACTTTATGTAACAAACAATGTTTAAAGTTAAAAAGTTTTCAACTTCTGAAGCAAGTTACTACTTGTTGATTTAATCTAAATTTATTTTGCAGATGCAGTAATTTTGAGATAGTATAATAAAAAGTATATCCTCTAACTAAAAGTGTAATAATTTTTGGTAAATTTGCACAGTTTTTTACAAACTGTGCAGTAAGCCAGATTGGGTTATCTGCATGATTAAGGCACACATTATTCAACATTATCTGTAAGAACTTTTTCCTATTTTTAATTATATTCAATACATAGTTACTACCAGGTCCAAATTTCTACATAGTGCTTTTAAAAAAGTAAAGACATTGGTAAGGTACGCACTTTTAGAGGTACGCACCCGCGTAAGGTACGCACTAAGTATTTTATTTTTTTGGCAAAGATAGAAAACTGTAACTACTAGTGACATTTCAACTACGTTTGACATTTTAAATATATCAAAACTTTATCGCCAAATAAATAAAAATTATTCTTTTAATGAAAACTTGTATTTGACTAAAACTAAAATAAATAATAAATTATTAGGTTTAAAATAACTTGAGTTAAACCAAAATTAAATAAACTTGTACTAGAACTGTTTTAAATGAAAGATTAATTTTTTGTCTGTAGATAAAAATAAAGTTACAACTATTTTAAAGAAATGAAACACTAAAATTTATCAAACTTAAATTGTAAAAAACTAAATTTAAGTTTAAACTACAGACATTTTTGTTTTTAATGAATAAATAAACACCTTAATTTAATTTTCAAATTTGATTCATCAACTTCTGTCAGGAAAAAACCTATTCTTAGCGGTACAAGATTTAACAAAGCAACTAAATTACAAAAACTAATCAAATATGTAAACACATGTTTAATTAACAAAACTATATTTTAAATTAACACAAATTGAGTTTAGTTATTGGTTTTTGTTTTTACACAATTAAGGTTTTACGAATTTAACCAATGAATCATGAAATAAGTGAATTCAATTAATAATAATAATGCATAGCATACATTCTTAAGAAATATTTTCGTTTTATTCTTTTAAATATTAACAACATAAATCAAAAAAATATCAAAAAGTTATCTTACAATGCCAAAGTCTGTATTTTTTGAGCTGAGAGACAAGCTAAAATTAACATAAAATTTTGATTATACCATTTCAATTTTTAAACAAAGATTAAGCTTAACTAATACATTATAGAAATATATAAGTTTTTTAAATATATAACTGCACTATAAATGATTAAAAATTGTAATAGTAAACGAGTGTTGAATATATTTAGTACAATACACTGGTTAATCTACTATTAGGTAATGATTTTAACTTAACTACTAGTTTAAGTATATGTTTTAAACCAGTAAACAATAAGCTTAAACCTATTTAACTGTACATTTGTATCAAGACTCCAGCCGGGGCACACATACTTAACTGTAATCAAAGCAGACAATACATACAACTACTTGGGCACGACTATTTTCGGGGTTGTTACTTTATCTGGAAACCTGGAATTTGACAATTTAGGCAAAAAAACCTGGAAAACCTGAATTTTAAATAACTTTTACATCTTAAGTAGAAAATTTTCGATATGACACAAAACATTTATCATATGATAACTTATTTTGGTCATCATCAAAAATTGTTTTATTTAAAAACACATTTAAAGTAGCTTTACAGTATCTTTTCTATGTTTTTATGCTATTTAACACAGTTTTTTACCTTAAACTTAATTTTAAACTTAAAACAGACCCAAAAATGTGTAGTTTTAAAAACCTGCAGGAAATTTTAAAAACCTGAAAAAGATTTTGAAAAAAACGAGTGGCAACCTTGTGTTTTTTATACCTTTTTTTCATTTGGATGTTGTTAGAAAAGTTTTTATATACATTTGTTTACAATTTTCTAAGTAAATATACTATTCAGATTTTTCATTTTTCTTTGTTTCTTTTTTTTGTTTGTTTTATTTGTTTAAGATAAAATAAAATATTTTTTTATCAGATTGTAATAGTTTGTAAAAGTATATTGTGTACGACTCGATGACCAAGAGGTTTTTTCTTACACCAGGTCTTTGACCAAATTTTTTGAGCGTTTTATATTGTTTGATAAACAATATTATTAAGCATATGCTTCAGCAAAGTTTTTATCTTTAATAGTATTGAAATACAAAAACTAACAAACAACTTTAAATAAACCATTCTTTAATTTGTTTAAAAAAAAACTATTATTTGTATAAGAAACTTAGCCACAATATCACTTTAACTTCATCCTTTTTTGTTTGAAAACAGCTTCTATCTATGACTCTTACTTTTTTTGGAAACTAAAGATTATTTTTTAAGCGTAACTACTATATTGTATGACTGACTTGACTTTAGCATGACATAATATTCAATCTAATGTATTTAAATTTTTATAAATTCTCATACAGAAATCTATGTTATCAATGTTTAAACAATAATAAAATATAAAACTAATTATGCTGCTGTTGCATCAACGCTTTTCACTACTTACGAAAAAACATTTCAATAGGATTAATGACCAAGATTCCAACAGATTAACCATAAAGAAATACCGAAAATGAATAATAAAGAAAAACTATAATACTTTTAACTAATACTTTAAAACTATTAATAGAATATTTCTGTTTGTACAGGAATGGTCTCCTGCACTTAACTAGCAATTTAACTAAAAAGCGAATTATAAACAAAGACCTCTTCAGTACTATAAACATATTACTTTTAGTTAGCTGAAAAATTAGTCTACTTCTTCTTCGTACGGAAATGACTTCCCGCACTCGATCAGCAAATGATGAAACTTGTTTATTTTGTGTATTTTAAAAAACAAGTATCTTAACACATTTTGTTCACTTTGTAGCACTTTGCCACGACCACCTATGTACTCCTTCAGGTCTCCCCAAAACCTTTCTACCGTTTGGGCATGAACCCAACGGTTAAAAGGATTGACAAAACTGTTACTATGATTAACAGATAATGGCAGTAATCCATCGACGCCCCGTTGGCGTCGACAAAATTACTGATGTTGTTGTAGGCGGGCCAGCAGTCGCTCATTATAACTGATCCTTTTCTTATGTGTTTTTTAATGAGGGGCTCGAGGTTCGGCATGCTTCGACTACCGCAAAGCCTGAGAAACACACAAAACATTCGGCCCGTGTGTCTATTAATTCCATTAAACGCCCACATATGCTCTTTCGTTATGTCCCTTCCAACGTGGTATTTAGCTTTAGAGGTAAGGTAGGTTTCGTCTATTTCAACGACTACACCTACTTTCCAATAATTTGATGGTCTTCGATGGAGTCTTTACAAGCCTTAAAGTTATGAACCATATTTAATTTATTAGTTTTAGTATTGCACTACATTGTAGTAGTAAAGGAAAATTGACAAAACAAATTCTAAGAATTTAGATAAAACTTTTAATTTGTAAATCAATGTTGAATATTTCAAATATATATTTTTTGATTGTAATCATATTAGTTAGACCTACGAAGGTACATTTTTTAAAACAATGTTATTAATATAGTTAAAGAATTTATATCAATTGATATCTTTTAAATTCTAAATTCATTTAAATAACCAATAAAGTAAGTGTATAAACTTGATTATTTAAAAACAGTTGCACGCCAACTAGGTACGAACTGCCAGTATGGTACGCACTTTTTAGACGAAAAACGCTGTGTTTAAAATTCAATTTTCATTTTTCATAGTATATAACATTTTTTATACTATATAGATAATTTATTTATGTTATAATACATTAGTGCAATTTCATTTGGATGTTTATAACAAACAACAAAATAAATGTATGTTAGTTGATAGTTTTAGGGAAACATGAATAATACATTTAAGAATACAGTCATATACACAAATAAATAAAGCTTTTATGGCTTTAAAAATCATTGTATTCAGCTAAATGTAGGTAATTAAGACAAAAGTTTCCTAGGTACGCACTGCCGAATGGGTACACGCTTTTGCTCTGTGTTCAAAGTGCGTATCTAGTTGGTAGGTAAACTAATTTGTTTTTTGAAGATAAAGTTTTGATATAGTTAAAATGTCACTAGTAGTCACAAGTTTCTAGATTTGCTTATAAAAGCTTGTCTTCGTCTCTGATAACACCTGTAAAAAGTTTATAAATATTTAGCTTAAGTAAGAATCCTAAAATCAATATTGAATAGTTAAAAAAAAACTTAGTGCGTTTTTAGGGGGTGGCTTCGCGTTTATCCACCAAATCCTTCGCTCTACTGAGCACGAAAGATAGCTTTTTTCAATGAGATAAAATCATTCAACCGTTAAAATTGATGCTAAGAGCTAAACAGTAAAACACAACATAACATTTTTTGAGTGAAACAATAAAATCTTATAATATTTGAAGTTATAGACCAGGGTTTCCCAAAGTGGGCAATATCGCCCCCCTGGGGGCGATTTTAGTAAGTCAGGGGGGAATTTTAGTAAAGGGGCGAAAGGGGGGGGGGGCGATATCTAGTAAGGGGGCGAATGGGGGGCAATTTTGTAATTTTGGGCAGTCACAAAATTTTTACTTTCTATCTTGTTATTTTAATAATTTTAGCTTGTCATTGAATATTTGAGATTGAGTTGAAACTTTAACAAAAAAAGTCCATTTTGTATACGTAAAGTATAAATTTCATTCCGAACATGTAGATAAGAATGTGTAGAGTTTTTCAGAAAACATCGAGATGAAAAAACAAAATAGTGTAAAGTTACAAACATGTTCAAGAAATCTACACAAAGTATTGAAGATGGACAATTAGCTTCTTATTATCTGTCTCTCATAGTTGCTAAACAAGGACTGCCTCATACCACTGGAGAAAAAACGTTTATTTCTGTCTTAAAAAACAGTTCTGGATTGTGTCATTCATTATAAAAACACCAGTAATGTTTTACGTTCTATTCCTTTAAGCAACAACAGAGTAAAAAGACGTATATATGAAATGTCAGAATGTGTTGAACAAAAGTTTGTTCGAATGATGTGTAATAATTTTTTTTCGATGCAGGTTGACGAGTCCACTTTGCCGGAAATAAATGTCTGTTTCTTGTTTGCGTGGGTTTAATAGTCGATGATACAGCATTCGGAGAACTAGCGTTCTCCCAACTAATGGAAACGCATAGCACAGGAAGGTTTATGTTTGAAAAATTTAAAAATATTTTGAAGTAAATGAAATACTTTCAAAACATCTTATAGGAATTGCAACAGATGGTGCTCCGTCTATGATAGGAAAGTGTCGTGAATTAATCACATTTTACAAAGAGTTAAATCTTGATATATTTACTTTTCATTGCGATATACATCGCCAACATTTAGTTGCAAAAAGTTTGAGCGTCCTTTTAAATGACTCATTAAACTTTGTGATAAAAGCTGCCAACAATATAAAAAGGCATGCTTTACAAAGTCGTCTGTTTAAACAGCTGTGCAATGACAATGAAGAGGTTTTTGATAAGTTGATAATGTATACAGAAGTGAAATGGTTATCAAAAGGAAACTGTTTAGAAAGTTTTTGGCTGTTTTTAATTTAGTTATTGATTTTGACAATTGACATTGCTTACATGTCAGACTTATATGGTAAGATCAACAATCTGAACAAAGCTTTACAAGGTAAAAACTTAAATCTTGTAAAAGTCAAAAGTAAGATAACCAGTTTCAGAAACCAACTTAAACTGTATGGAAAAAGTTTCAAAAATAATCAGTTTTAACAGTTTACAAAACTTAAAACTTCAAATAAGTGAAGGTGAAGTAGAAGTATTTTCATTTCATCTGGAACAGCTTAAATGTGATATTGATAAACGGTTTACTGACGTTTTTCAATTTAACGTCCGGAATTGGATTATGGATCACTTCGAAGCAGATCTTTTTAAAGTAAACGTTGACTTACAGGAAACTTTTTCAGACTTACAAACTGACCTTGAACATAAAGTAAATTTTTTCAAAGAACGATATGAAAGCTTTTGGACTCAACAAAAACTAAGGCAAAAGTATCCAACCATTTGGAAGGAAGTTAGATTGTTGTTTATAGCTTTTCCTTCTAGCTATGTTGATAAGAAAGCTTTCAGTTCAGTTATCAACATCTTTAGCAAAAGATATAATCTAGAAATTTGTAAAGGAGGCGACTTGAGGCCTAACTTTGAGACTGATTTACAACCAGATATAGAAAAACTTGCAAGCAGTCATGAAGCTCATCCTTTACATTAGATTAGACTTCAATTGCAGACATTATGTTCTGTAAGGTCTTCAATTTGAGTTGTTTTTTTTCTAAAGATTTCTTATTTAAGCTGGTTTGTATTGTATTTAGGTAGTCGTTTTATAATAACACTTTTATTAAGTTATTTATTCTACAACAGGTCTGCTTAATGCCTAATCAATATTAAATACGGTAGACTTCCTATTGAGTTCGCTTTTTTTACCCAAGAAAATGTGCAAATTTATAATTTCTTAAGTTTAACTTAAATAAAGTATATAACGAACTAAGTATTAATAAAACAACTTTTTTACTATACTTAATAGCTTATGTAGATCGATCTTTTTTATTGAATGTTTATTTTAGATTTTAGTGGATTTTTCGTTTATTCATAACATTATTGCATTATAACATATTGAAATTTTCCATTTTGTAAAAAAATTGATAAAGTATTATTGAGTTCCCACTTTTTGATATTGTTCAAAGTGCAAATTCGAGCGGAAGTCCACTATACTTATTGAGTGTTTTAAAGTTATTCATAGTTATGTTTTGACTTGGTTAATCTTGTAGTTTATATTTGTCGTTTTACATTACACTAAAAGTTTTCATAGCATAGTAGATAAAATATTTTTTTGAAAGATATTTATTTAACAAGTTTTTTTTTATTACTTGTTTAATCTGTATAAGTAAAATAATCTTGTAAACCATTAAAGTTTTTATTTCAAAAAGTATTTTTTGACTTTAAAAGAGTATAGATTTGAGGTCTTTATTTGAAATGACTTTAAATATTTCACTAAAAAGATTCTTAAAGTCAGTTTTATTTTCTCACTTGATTTATTATTGTTAAAAAATCTGTATATTAAGAAATTTTAAACTATTAGTGCAACTTTTTTTTTTGTTTTATCTTAATTCAAAATATTTTAACAATTAAAGTGTGTCGTTTATTTTAATATTTCAACCCTAGCTTTTAATTTTTTACTATTTTCCTCTGTTAAATTATTATAGTTTGATAGCTAGAAAACAATTCGTTTTTGAACAGAATTAAATAAGCCATCGAAAAGACTGCTACAGTTACAAAAAAAACTTTAAAATCATAAAAAAAATTAATTAATCACAAAACTAACTGTAAAACCTTAAATTTTTATTTATTTAAATTAAAAAAATAAAAATATTGTTAGGATTAAGGTTTAATTTTCTAAAGGTTATTCCAAGTCAAATACTGTTTCATGGTATTCTACTACGAAACATATAGTTTTAAAAATTAAAAATTAAATTTTTGACTATACAACTAACTTGCTTATAATATCTTTTGGCATTGAAACTAATAATTTTTCTGCATAAAAATAACCTAATGATAAAACCACTTTTCATGTAAGATAATCAACCAGTCGTTCAAACTTCCTAAAACTAGATCAGCAATGATGTTTTAATATTTATTTGATTATGTGTAAAATAAACTGTTCATTCTTTTGTAGTTTTTTAATCTATGGTTAAGTAATTTTAGAATATTCCTATTTGAAAATAATTTAAGTATATTGTGCGACTTAAATAATTTACTTAGCATATTTTTCTAAATGTACGAAATTCTTTATATAAAAGATTATTATAATGTCAGGTTTCAGTTAAGATTTTAGATGGGTAACGTATGGTCCAGATCCAGTCAAATTTCGAGCCGCCGAGTAACTTGAAAACTACTTGTGCAAAACAAATAAAATTTAGCTTTTTGATACTTAACACTTTGAAATACGCTTTCAATTTGATATTCAGTTCACAATAGTACTTCCTAGATCACAATAATAGTAAATCAGTTTATTACTTTTTTGCTCGAGTCTTTTTTATTTTCTTATACGTTAGTTTTTTAAAATATGCTGCCGCAAATACACTTTTTTAACAAGTTGACACTAGAAAGGATTTTTTAATAAAAATGACTTGCTGACTACAAAAGTTATCAACAACTTAACTAAAGGGTTCATTTGTTTCTAAACAGTTCATATTTAAACAGAATTGATTAAAGATTACAAAAGGCTTTTTAATATTTAAGTACTTAAATACACTTTAATAAGCTTATAAGAAAATAACTGTAAATTTTTTTCTTAAGCCCTGTAAATTACTTTGAATACAGCCCAAAAGTGCGTGCATTAGAAATTCCAGACTAAATTATATTTTGAATACAACTTTTTTGGCTCAAAAGTGCGTACTCAAGAAGAAAAAATTACTTTATAAAACCATGGGGGGCGATTTTTTTCAAATTTCTGAAAAGGGGGCGATTTAGTAAATGAGTTTGGAAAGCCCTGTTATAGACAGTAGTAATGGTGACTAATAGTTAATAGCACATAGATAAATAAAATTGATGTTAGCCTAATCTAAGAATATGATAATAATGTGAATATTATAGTATTTTAAGTCCATTTGTTTTTTTGAAAGATTTTTTTTGAATTCATGGAAACTCAGGACTGTAGTTTTTATAACTTTGTTTTCTTTTAAAACACTGTTGTAAACGCTTACATTCTGACTTATCACATAAATAAAAACATTTATTGGAAAGAACTTATACATTATAATTAGTATCTTAAAATTTTAGTAGAGTAATTTCAATTAGCCCTGTTTTATATCAGCAGAGTAATGTGATTCCTATACTGACTTTTTTAAGAAACAACTTTTAAAAAACAAAAAATTCAGAGTTAAAGGGTGAGTACTAAGTTTTTTAATGAATCCGAAACCACTCTTATGCTTTTTAAACCCTTTATCCATTTTTTTTATTAGATTTAGATATATTCATGAAAGCTAAAATTATATGCCATAAGATAATTAATTACCATAGGATAGTTTTCACAGAAAAAAAATTGCTAATTAATTTTTGTGATAAAGTCTTTTGTACAAATAGCTTCATAGAAATATAGAAGAACAATTTTTCATTGGTGATTTCCTCTAAATTAAATAAGAAAATTACTAAAATTATGTCTTTTTAGTTTTTCAATAAATTAACCTCATATTTTCAGAAAGTGATTGATGCATTAGAACATAAAATTTTATTTCGACAGTTAGATAAAAAAAATTAAGAAGCTTATGACCAAACTATTCATTTTTTAAGGCCATAGGGAGCTGATTTTTTTTTAAATTTAACATTGACTCTTCTTAAAAAACTAGAGTATATCTATACTACAAGATAATGTAAGTATAAAACAGTTTTTATAATTTGTTTTTTTTTTCTATTAAAATTACGTGAAACATAAAATGTTGTCGGATCCTAAAAAGTGGGTCCAGCAGATCACCAATTAATGATGAAAAACTTAGCCGAGAAGGATTTTGAACCTAAACACATTAAGATTTGACAATTACAGGCTTGGCACCCCAGCCGCTCGGCCATTAGACCTTAATACAATTATTATATTTATCTTATATAAATTTCATAACTTATGAAACTTTTCAAAAATTTCTGCACTGCAGTTAAGTTCTTAAATGTAAGTTTAAGAAATATATAATAAAACAATTAACTATTTTGCTAATATTACAAAAAAATAAAAGAATTCATCAAACAAACATAAGATACAGTACAGACTTATTTATTTTTAAAATAAATTGTTTACAACAACTTTAAAGTCGTTTTAAATATTCTTTTGTGGTTGTTTAAACCTAAAAATGAATTTATTGTAAATTTTTTTATTAAACATGCTCAACTTACATTTTTAACTATTTTTCTAATTTATGTGATAAAAACCTCTACTTATTGTTTTAAAAAATTTTTGTAATTCTTTTTTACCAAAAAGTTTATACTTTGTAAGATTATCTTTTTTCAACTGCTTACCAAAAATTTTAAATTTTTTATTGTCATAGTAAGTTATATTACCTATACAAACTGTTACGAAGTTTAACTGCCGAACGAATTATGAAACTATCTGAATTGTAATATTTGTTGTTAATAAGGATTGTATATAGAAATTTTTATGAAAGTTTATTTTCTTTATTAAAAACAGCAATTGATTTTTTTTTTCATAAAACTCTGCTTAAAATAACTTTAAGACGCTTTAATTGTTTTTTGTTTCTGTTGAACAGTTTATTTATTGTAAGTCTATATGCTATACCTGCTACATTTTTATTACTTTATGTAATTTTGTGCTAAAAACCTCTACATAAGAGGTTATATGATCGTTTTTATGTATTTTGTAACTAAAAATTTAATTTATTTATTTTTCTTATTAAAAATTTAAATTACCATTGTCAATGTCCGTCTAATTTATGTACAACTACAATATTTTGGATGCTATAACTTTGTTTTCGTGTCTATTAAACCTTAATAGTACATTTATTATCACATTATCTATTTAAATTGACTATAAAGCCATGCCTCGACCAATTACTAATGTCAATTATGTACAAAAGGGCTCTTCTAAGGACGTTTAAACGGTTTTTCGTGTTTATTTTAACATAAAGAATAAGTATTGAAAACATTTAATTGAAGCTTTTAAAATTGTCAAATATAGATATTAAAAATGAGTTCTAGTTATTACGTTAAAAAATTTTTTTTGTTAATAAATTTTATTGATGTCCGTTTTTAGTTAAAACTGATCAAATCCAACCTTTTAATCTATAAATTTGTTTTATTACGTTTCAACAGTTTCTTTTTAGTTTTAAGAGAAAAAGTATATTCGTTTACCAGTTTTAACCAAATTTATATCTTAAAGTCTCAATTTTTTCTATATACAATTTTTTATCATACTATAAGTAAGTAAATACTACTTTTTATTACTTTATATTTGCATAGATACAATTAATAAATAAATTTATACTAAAAACATCCCTTTGAGTAAGTAGATTTATTTTTGAATATAATATTTTAAGTTATGCTTTTATCAAAACTTATTTTAAAATCGTTTAATTTTATTTTACGTTAAATGTACCAAAATTATATAAGTTGCTTTTTTAAAACTTTTAATTGTTCTTATAAGTTTTATTTACCACATTCATTTTATCTTAAAATTTTATTTTAATATAAACTAGTTTTTGAATAGATAATGTTGCTTTATATATGTAATTTTGTAATAAAACATTTTTTATTAAGTTATTTTAACCTAAAAAACAACATATCTAATTTGTATAAATAGTGAAGGTTAGATAGAAATATAGTGTAAGAATACAGTAAAAACACTTTAAAATTAGCTCGTTTAAAACTGATATCTAAATTTAATTTATCCAACTCGTACTGGTTTCATCGTTATTTAACTGTTTACGATAATGAACTTTCATATTAGATAACAGTTAGCTTTTTAAAACGTTGAACACTTTCTTGAAAAAAGCTAATTTTCGTGCCCAGTAGAGCAAAGGATTTGGTGGCTAAACGCGAAGCCACCCTTTCTAAGTACGTACTTAAAGTGGTACTTTAAGATGTATTTACTTTTTTGTCAATACATTGTAGAAATTCGGATCTGGTAGTAAACATATATTAAATATCATATAAAATAGGAAAAACTTCCTGTAAATAATGTAAAATAATGACGAGCATAAAGTTAATTTTATAGGCAAATTTATATATTTTTCAAAAAACATAAAACTTTAATGTCAATTATTTTCCTTATCTTAAAAGCTATCTAAAAAATTTTTTTTTATTTTAGAGAACGCACCTTTGTCTTTAGTTAAAAAAAAAATTGGTTTGGGGTTTGAATTATTTCATGGGGTACCTCAAAAAATAAAGGTTTTTTTTTTTCATTTATATGGTATTAAAACCAAAAATAAATATTTTTTTTTTCCCTTAGTTTGCATGTTATTTAAACTCCTAAATCTTTATTTTATAAATAATATTAATATCTTTTACAATTTGGCCCTAAAGCAAAATGATGTATATTACACTATCATTTGCCTTGGCCATTTCCTAGATAAAAAAATTATAAGAATGTGAAATACAACAAATTTAATTAAACTAAAATAATTAAAATTTAAAATAATTTTATTTATTGTGGTCCCTCCAAAAATAGAGGTTTTTTTTTTTTCATTTATATGGAATTACAACCAAAAATAAATATTTTATTATTTTATTTTTAATTTTTTTTCCTTAGTTTGCATGTTATTTAAACTCCTAAATATTTATTTTATAAATAATATTAATATCTTTTACGATTTGGCCCCAAAGCAAAATGATGTATATTACACATCATTTTGCTTTGGGGCCAAATCGTAAAAGATATTTATATTATTTATAAAATAAACATTTAGGAGTTTAAATAATATGCAAAATAAGGAAAAAAATAAATGAATAAAAATATTTATTTTTGGTTATATAAATATATTATTAAAAAAATAAAATAAAAAAAAACCTTTATTTTTGGAAGGACCCCATGAAATAATTTCAACCCCGAACCAAATATTATTTTTTTTAATATAAAGACAAAGGTGCGTTCTCTAAAATAAAAAAAAAATTTAGATAGCTTTTAAGATAAGGAAAATAATTGACATTAAAGTTTTATGTTTTTTGAAAAATTAATAAATTTGCCTATAAAATTAACTTTATGCTCGTAATATATATTGATATCAATAAAAATAGGTAAAAGTTTCTTCAAATATTGTTGAATATCGTTTGCCCCGATTCGTGCGTACAACCCACACTATTTTTGGTTTTAATACCATATAAAAAAAAAAAAAAACCTTTATTTTTTGAGGAACCCCATGAAATAAATTCCAACCCCTAACCAATTTTTTTTTTAACTAAAGACAAAGGTGCGTTCTCTAAAATAAAACAAAAAACTTTTAGATAGCTGTTAAGGTAAGGAAAATAATTGACATTAAAGTTTTATGTTTTTTGAAAAATATATAAATTTGCCTATAAAATTAACTTTATGCTCGTATATATATTTACTACCAGGTCAAAATTTGTTCAATATTCTTTTTTAAAAGTATTGGTAAGTAATCGGTAAGGTACGCACTTCGAGAGGTACGCACCCAAGTTAAGTAGGCACTGTTTTTTTTTTTTTAGAACTAAATACTCATTAATATTTTACAGGTATTATCAGAGAAGCTTTTTAAAGTAAAGAAAGAATTCTGTAACTACTAATTACATTTCAACTACGATTGACATTTTTAATATATCAAAACTTTACCGTCTGAGCAAAAAAAATTACTATTTTATGAAAAATTTATTTGACTAAAACTAAAAAAAAATAATTATATTTAAATTAAGTTTTGTTAAACCAAAGTTTATTTAAACTTGTACAAGAACTGTGTTAAATAAAATAAAAAAACTATATTTATCAGTATATAAAAATAAGAGTGCAACTATTTCAAAGAAATGAAACTCTAACGTTTATCTAACTTAAATAAAATATAATTACTTTTTTAGTTTAAACTACAGACCTTTTTTTAATAAATAAACAACTTGTATTTAACTTTAAAATTTGATTCATCAATTTTTGTAACGAAAAAACCTTATCATAGCGGTACAAGATTTAACTAAACCACTATAATACAAAAACTAATCTAATAATTTAACACAAGCTTATTTGACAAAAGTATTTTTTAAACTAACACAAAATGAGTTTAATTATTGTTTTTCGTTTTCACACAATTAAGATTTTACAATTTTAAGCACTGAATCGTTAAACAAGTGAAATTAATCAATAATGAAAACAATATATAGCATTAATTGTTTAGAATTATGTTTGATCTATTCTTTTAAATGTTACAATTTAAATCAAAAAATGTCCACGAAAAATATCTTACAATGTCAAAATCTGGATTTTTGTGAGCTGAGAGACCAGTCCAAGATAAAGTTTTGATTATGCCACTTTAATCTTTAAACCACGATTAAGCCTAATTATTGCTGTATAAGAATAACTTAATTTTTTAAATATGAAACTCCACTTAAAATGATTATAACGTGCAAAAGTGAACGAGTATAGAATATATTTAATTGAATTAAACAGGTTAATCTACTTATAGGTAATAATATTAACTTAACTGATAATTTAAACATATGTTCTAAACCAGTAAGAATAAGTTTAGCTTAGTCAACTGTACATCTATATCAAAACTCTAGTCGGGGCACACATACTTAATTGTAATCAGACAATATATAAAACTATTTTGGCACGACTTTTTTTTATCTAAATTTGTTAGAAAAGTTTAAATGTACATTTTGTTTAAAAAATCAGTTATTCAAAAGTTATTCAAAATTGTTTTAAAAACACTTGTTGCGGCAAGTTTTATGTAATATTAGTTGTACTAAATTTTTGAATTAGTAGTAGTTTTATGATTTTCAATAAAATTAATGTGTTGTTTGATTCAATAATGTATTGTTCATTTCAATAAAATTGGCATGTTATAAAAACATTATTTTGGTCATATTAAATACATAGAAGACTAAATTATATAAAATAAAAATTAAAAACTAGTAAAATAACTTTCAACAAAAATAAATTTCCATCAAATAAAGTAACATTTATTTTAATAATATCAATTTTTGTTTATTGTGTTGTTTTTTTCAATTTTGCTAGTTTAAACCGCTTTGCACCAAAGCTGACGAAGTGTTAGTCAGTTTTTTATATTAAACAGTTTTAAACTTGGTTTTCTTTTAAAATGTGTGCCTGATTAGTATATTAATGTTATCTTCAACAATTAAAAAAATTTTTTTTTGACTTTAACTAATGCTTACATCGTTATAATTATGCGTGTAGTAATAAATAGTTTAAATAAAACAAGTTTACCAAATTTTTATTGTTGAATAGAGAAAAAAGTAATTGTTTTGCAGATACTTAATAAAATATAGAAAAATCTATTGTTTTATAAAGCACATACATAGTGCGTGCAATAGTTTTTGAATATAATGTAGCAATTTAACAAAGCTTTATTTATGTAAAATATCTTGTTAATTTTATATAAACAATAAAATTTATGCGTGCATAAACTTGCAGAGATAATAAAACAAGTTCAGCAAAACTGATTGTTATATAAATAATTGTTTTAAATATTGTTTCAACTTTTTTATAAATTAATGTTTTACTTTTGTTTAAAAAAAAAAAACTAAAAAAAGGTTAGCAGTTGCTTTTGAATTGCTATAAAACGGCCTTTTACAACTAAGCTTTAGGTAAATAATCATATTTAAAGAAATGATTTCGAATTTTTAGTTTTTGACAAAGTGTTCAAATATTTTTGGAACTAACTTGACTTTAAACTATTTTTATAATTTTAAAACCTTAATTGT
Organism: Thalia democratica; assembly: GCF_965202585.1. NCBI lineage: Eukaryota > Metazoa > Chordata > Thaliacea > Salpida > Salpidae > Thalia > Thalia democratica. The sequence continues at coordinate 17,255,731 of NC_139173.1, read as the reverse complement.
ATAAGAACAATCTGATGAAATATGTTTGTTTGTTTATTTAAATTTAATTTTCAGCAAACAATGCAGACGAAAAAAAAATATAGTAAAATAAAAACTCAGAGTAGTATATTTAAAGAAAAAAATGCAGTATATTTAAGTTACTTAATTAGTTTCGAATTAAATTTAAGTTGTTTGTTTAATTATTAAAGGTCTGTAGTTTAAACTTAAAAAGTTATTATACTTTATTTAAGTTAGATAAATGTTAGAGTTTCATTTCTATGAAATAGTTGCATTCTTACTTTTATATACTGATAAATATAATTATTTTTATATTGAAAACAGTTCTTGTACAAGTTTAAATAAACTTTGGTTTAACAAAACTTAATTTAAATATAATTATATTTTTTTAGTTTTAGTCAAATAAATTTTTCATAAAAATAATAATTTTATTTGTCAGACGATTAAGTTTTAAAATAGTAAAAATGTCAAACGTAGTTGAAATGTCATTAGTAGTTACAGATTTTTTTCTTTAGTGTTAAAAGCTTCTCTAATAGCACCTGTAAAAAGTTTATGAATATTTATATTTAAATTTAAAAAAAAATAGTGCGTACTTACCTTGAGTGCGTACCTCTCAAAGTGCGTACCTTACCCATGTCTTTAGTTTTTAAAAAGAATATTGAACAAATTTGGACCTGGTAGTAAATATATATTGAATATCAATAAAAAAAAAAGGTAAAAGTTTCTTCAAATTTTGTTAAATATCGTGTGCCCGGTTCGTACATATAACCAAGATCTTAAATGTTTTTTAAATGATATTTTTGAAACTTATACTAGATTTATGGAAAAATTTAGGGAATTTAGGGGGCCATAAGCTGTACAAGAGGAGCCACAAGGCCATGATTTAAAATTTAAACTATATGTGCTTGAGATGGTGATGAAGAGCTATGTAATAAATTAAAGAGGTCTTAAAGAGTAATTTTTTGAGAAATCTTGTTGGAGAGGGATTACCTTTTTTAATTTTTTTAAAGGAGGTCTTTTGAAAAAAAGTTTGGGAAACCTTGATCTAAAACATAATCAAAAAAATACAAAAAGTTAAAAAACACATAACAAATACAACAACAGTTTAAAAAACAAAAACTAATTATAAAATAAAGTCAATTTGGAATAAGAAATAATTTTTAAACCTAGTCATAAACTCAGGCTAGCTTGGTGGTTAGTTTTATTCTATTCTTAGATTAGTTTTTAGTTTCTCAGAAGGCTAATTTGCTCCCAAGAGTAGCTACCCTATAAGAAATTAATATTTTATGTCTTTATCACGGCTGCCACATGGTCAGGAAAAACTAAAAAAAAAAAGACAAAAGTCAGGAAGTTTGACAAAAAAAACATCAGATATTGTCGGCTTAAATTTACAAAATCCTTATTTTACAAAGCCTTCGAATGGTTAAAATTTAATTTAAATCCTTTAAAGTCAGACTTAAATTTCAAAGTTTTCCTAGAAATTTCAAAAATTACTTAATCTCCAATGCCTTTATCTGCTAAAAATTAATAAAATATCCTTCATAAAACTGCAAAATATTTCAATTAACATATTGAACAACTACCCTACTTGAACAAGCAGTATTTGTATGCTTTTTAGTATTGATGATCTGTGGCAAGGTTACTTCCATAGTGAAACTGTGATATATACACAAAAGTTTATCTTGCAGAATTTTTGAATCAAAGGGTTTTTTGTTTAAGTAAATATTTAAGTTCTTTATAATTAAGCACTAAATTTAGTATTTTATGTAACAAGTTTATGTGTATACTTCAAACTCTTTATAATTTTTCAAAGTTGATAAAATTGAAAAATAAGTTGAAAGAGAAATATATGACATGGTTAAGTTTACTTATTTGTAATTTTTTTTAGAATAGCTTAAGTTTTGGAAATAAATAAGAGAACATATATTTGTTACAAATTTTATACTAAATGATAAGAGCATTTGTTGGTCTTGTGAAGTTCTTTATTTATTATTAATGATAAGAGGAAATATTTTATATAACAGATATATAGAATACTTATTTATGTATTTTTTTTACATTTATAAGTACATTCTTTTCTAATTGATTTTTATTTAAAAGATTACATATTAAATGGATAGGTAATATTGGGTGCACGACTATTCAAATTTGGACAATTCAAATTCTGACAATTCAAATTCTAAATAAAAGATTAAAACCACTAAAAATAAAAAAGTAATGTGTATTTGACTTAAATAAAAAATGCATATGTAAATCATATTAATATCTACAGGCCATTTTTTTCTTTTCGCAAAACATTAAATATTTTTTGAGATATGGCTTTTATAGAGTAAAAAACATAGTTATTTTTATTAATTTTAAAATATCTTGGAAAGTATTTTAGATTTTGAAAAAAAGAAAAAAAATGGCTTTAGATATTATTAAGATCTACATATGTATTTTTTTTTTTTTCAAATTTATATTACTTATTGAGATAAAGTCCTTTAAATATTTTTTTAAGAATTTGAATTGTTGGAATTTAAGTTGTCCAAATTTGAATAGTAATGTAACCGTAATATTTTGTTAAACTAAGTGAACAATTTATATAAGTTTTACATGTTTTAGATAGATATTTTTTATTATAAAATATTATTAGTATTATTTACTTATTAAACATATTATTATATTGTTTTTCAACTTATATATGCTAAGTCTGACTATATTTTACTGATAGAGCTGTTTATTGCAAATACATCAAACATATACAGATGGTTCAAGTGATGTAATGGAACTAAGATGATTGAATTCAGCAAAAAAAAAAATGGTTGTTTTAACCTATATAAAAATAACAATGAAAGCTTCAGATAGTTTCAAGTGTTTGGTTATGTATTTTAAAATAAGTTTAAATAAATAATTTGATTAAGAAAAGTCAGGAAAGTTTTAGTAAAAAGTCAAGAAATTTTTCTCAGCTTGATCTGTGGCAACTCTGCTTAAAATAAAGGTATATGTTACACTTCAATAACTAGTTTCTTATAATTATTAGTTCTATAACTATCTCTGCAATTTGCATTAAGGAATTTAACATTTGTAAATTAATAAAAACAATTCCTAATATTAGTTGTGTATATATATAAGTATTTAAACAGATAACAATTTAATATTAATTGATTTAAACTGTTCTTGATTTTTTTAAAGGTTTTAAATTTACCAGGTTATTAAAATATAGATATTATAAATTGAAAGTTGTATTGAATAATTAATGATTATTTGCTTGGATTATGTGGAATAATATATTAATATATGCTAGTGCTGGTCTATTTTTTATATATTTGATTTATTATTACTAATCAGTTTATTTTGAGTAACTGAAAATGATAAGGTCATAGGGGGAGTAGAGCACTTTTAATCCAAACTGATCTAGTTTCGAATATTTCTAGTTAACAACCTTGCCACACGCTCTGGGTAACTCAAGATATTTTGAAATTTTAAAAACTTTTGGGTTACTTTGGATATTTTGACTTTTTTTATAAACTCAGAATGACTCAAGACAGTTTTTGTTTTTTAAAAAAAGTATGATAGTTTTTTTTTTGGTAATCTCTAGGCTAATTTTTTTCTAGATCTAAAACGAGATCATTTGATACAGTTTCAATGTTTTGTTATTTAATATACCCAGTTTTGTTCAAAGACATGAGTTTTATTGATTTTGAAATGCTTTTTTATTTTTTTTTAGCCTTGCGGCTAGCTCTTCACTGTTCTTAGAAGTAAAGTTATAGTTTTTGTTTAAGTATAAAATTTTTGAAAATTTTTAGTATGCCTAATAATTATAGGGTTTTATATAGTAAAGTAAAATTATATTTTTTATATGTTCTTAAATCCTAGATAAAGTTGTTTGTTATAACTTATAAAAACCTGTTTTTAGTAAAAAAAACTTAAAAATGAGTATAGATTAGTGTTGTCTAATCTTTAAAAACATTAATTCTCATAAGTTTAAAGAACATCTTATACAGAAGCATACACACACAACCTTTCGTTTACTTATTAAGGATAAAATGAACATAAGTATAAGTAGTTTTTGTCAGAAAAGAAGTTTTTTTAAAGGTTTTGAAAGAAACTTATGGTGACTCATGGCAGTTTTTTTAACTCAAAGAGTTGCAATCCTGAATTAAGCTAGCAGTTACTTTTTACTGTTAAATTACAATCAAAAATTGTTTTTGAGATATACAGGTTCAAATTTATAAAGTTTAATTAGGTACCTTAAAGAAGAAACAAATAAAAAATGCAACAAAAGACAAGTTTATAAGTATCTACAGGGTTGCCACACACTCAAGATATTTTGAAGTTTTTGAAAATCTCAGGATAACTAAGGGCATCTCAAGATTACTCAAAATATTTTTATTTTTAAATCCTGATAGTTTTATATCTAGATTTTGAATGAGACAAGGTTGCCAAAAAACCATGAATACTGGAAAAACAGTGAATTTGACAATTTAAGCTAAAAAAAAACCTGGAACTTGAGAAATTTTGAAAAACACCTAGAGTTTTGAACAAAAATCACTAAAAAACCTGGAAAAACCTGGAATTAAAAAAAAATTTTACATGTTAGGTTGTAAAATTTTGATTTTAAACAAAAGTTATATTGTATAAATAAAAAAATTGTCATCATCAATGTTTTCTATTAAAAACACATTTAAAGATGCTTTAAGATATCTTTTTAATATTGTTATTTTCAACACCGTTTTTTACCTCAAACTTAATTTTAAACTAAAAATAAACCCTAAAATGTTTAATTTATAAACCCGCATCAAATTTTGAAAATCTAAAGAAAATTTTCCAAACACATTTGTTAACCCTGATAAGATTTAGTTGATTTAGTTTCAATTTTTAAAATATTTTATAACCAATTTGTTGAACTAGATCTTTGTTAAGTTTAAATAGTTTTTTTTTTGGAATATTTAAAATTACTCAGGATAACTCAGCAAATTTCAAGCTAACTCAGGACAGTCTTTTGATTCAAAGAATGGCAACCCTGTATCTATCTAAATAAAGCATTTAAACAGTTTTTCTCAAATTTCCACAGTTTAATCTTAACTAGGAAATAATCAATCCTACTCTTAGAATTTTTTTTTAGATTATTTTCTTTAAATAAAATACAATTAGGGTTTCCAAAAAACTTGGGAGTCTTGGAAAACCTGGAATTTGACAATTTTTGCAAAAAAATTTTTTTAAACCTAAAGTTAAAGAAATTTTTAAAAAAAAACCTGGAATTTTGAACAAAGTTCACTTGTTTAACTTATATTTAATTTTTTACTAAAAATAGACTAGAAATATGTTTTTAAAAAACTTAAGTATACAAAACCCTGTAAATAAATACAACTGTTTGAAACTACTTCATAAAATGCTTATTATTATATTTAAAAGTTCCTAACATAACAACTATACTAATTTTATAATCAGGGTTGTCACTAAATCAGTATACTCAGGACAGTTTGAAGTTTTTTGAATACTCAAGACGACAATTCATGCTAGTTTAAAAAAAAGCTCAAAATGATTCTTAAGTTGGTTTTTTATAGAAAAACTCAAAATAGTTTTTAGAATTTCAAAAATCTCAGTCTAGTTTTTTTTTCTCTGTCTTGTAAGAAATTTAGTTGTTTCAGTTTTAATATTGAGATTTTTATACGTATTTTGTAAAATCACTAGATTTTTATTGATTTAAAAAAAAAAAAATTACTTCAGATTAAAAAAAGATTTTACAAAACTCAGGATGACTTAAGATAGTTCAAGGTCATTTAAGAGAGTTTTTGATCAATCAAAATAGTTTTTTTGACTTAAAGATAGCAACCCTGTTTAATGCAAGGATAACTTCCTGAAGTTAATAGTTTAAGAAATTAAAAAATTATATTTTTTGTGTTTTTTCAACTCTGAGAAAACCAGCAATGAAAATTAACTTCTCCAAACGTTTGACTCCAAACATTTACTAAACATACACAAAACTAACTATATGTTAAATTTAGTTCTCATTTTTCTGTCTCTATTTTTTTTTTGTACTTTATAGTTTGAATTTTCAAATAAAAGTCAAATATAATTTTTGTATAAAAAATTGAACCTCTACTATGGATTTTAGCCTTTCTAGAGACCTATGATATTTTGTTCTATTACAATAACTTACTTAAATGCTTCTCCTTCAGTGCTAAAATTAGTTGATTTTCATTATGCTAGAATAAATACTACTTTATTGTTTGCTAATCTTGTCATAATACATTTGTTATGATGTTTTGTATACAAATCCTTTGTGTAATCACATATGGCTGGAAACTATAAGTGGACCATTATTATAAGCTTACATTTAAAAGCCACTAATAGTTACTGATAATTACAAATGAATAAGTTTTTAGTACTTATCTTTTTTAGTTCAGCAATTTCGTCTATTAATTCTAATTAAATTTTAATATAATAGAAAAAGTACAAGGTCTACAATTTATTGGTTGCTTTTACAAGGTTGAAAATCAAAATTTTGATACAAGTGCAAAATATTTATTATGTAATAGTCTTTTTTACTGTTCTAGTTTGCCTCTTCAAAAAACCTTTAAACTCTTCAATGTAGTTGCTTTATGTTAATCAAAAAAACTTTAAATTAAAAAAATGGTTAAAAGCAACTTGTTACTATATTAAAAATATAAAGCGTATGACTAAGTTGTAAAAAATTCTTGTTTTTGTGAGCATTGAATAAGTAATCTTGTTTATATTGTATATTAAACAACATTTTTAATACAAATTACGAAGTACTAGATTTTTAAAACGAATCAGGTTTCTCTGTGTTAAAATAGTATCACTATTCCTTGGAGTTCTGAAAAACATATAAAAAATTAATCACAACTTGTACTTCAAAAAATAGAAGAAAGATATGTAAAATTAAACTGGATTTAAGTTTATGCAAAAAAAAACTATCAATGATAGTTACAATATATAATTAATTAGAATGAAATTTTACATTATTCATTTACAGTATTAGTTTACAAACTTTAGTTAATTAAGTTTATACAGGTCTATGATAATTTTATCAACTTTATTATTTGTAAATTATAAAAATTGTTTTAAAATGTATTAAGAATTTTTCTTTAACAGATCAATAATAATGACAATAAAATTACAGCACACATATAATAATAATATGGATGTCAAAGATGGAACAGAAAAAGACACAAATAAAAATCATTTAGAAAAAAAAGAGACTGAAGTAAAAAATAAAGAAGATAAAGTAACTTTAGAAAAAGTTACTAAACACAACAAAAAAAAAGTCTCTAAATCAAAACAAAAAGCAGAAGGTCTTGATAAAGCAGCGTTCCAAGCAAAGTTGAAAAAACTGCGTGAAAAAAGAAAAGAAATTATGAGACTCAACCGTCAAGAAGTTGTTGAAGAAGACAGACTCAGCAAGCTGCCAAAAAACTTTCACCAAAGACAGGAAAGGGCTGAATGGAAATTGAATGACATTAAAAAAAGAAAGGAGTGTGAGGAAAAGGGAATTGATTATGACCAGCACAAACTTTTAGACATTTCAGCAAGAGATGCTGATAAAGTAGAGCGTTCCAAGGCAAGAAAGAAAAACTTTGACCCTGGTTTTTCAAGTAAGTTTATTATTAGACTTTTTAAAGTTCAAGTAAAATAGATAAATTATTTTTTTACAATATTTTGATATTGGTATAAATTAGAATTATTTAAATTATTTACCTAATTTTGTTATAAAAATAGCTAAACTTTTGATCATGAAAAATACAACAAAGTGCATTTTATTTTTCTAAAAGCCTATCCTTTAATATTTAAACAAAAAACTAACAGCTATTAAAATTGTAATTAAAATTTTTTTTTTTTAGTAGAGTCATTAAAGCCAAATAACTTAAAATGAAGCTAAATGACAATATCAGTTTAAGCCTTTAAGGTTATTTTCCTTGCTGGTAACTTTAAAAATAGTAACTAGAATTTAGAATCAAACACTACATTTATATTTTCCAGCATTTGGTGACTACGGGACTCGCCACTACCAGAAGCTCACCAAGAACCTCACGCCTGACATGAAAAGATACGAGCAAAAGAAGCAAGAGATGGGAGAGGACCTTTTCTACGCCGGGGTGAACACTCCGCTAGCAGGAAACACCAAAGACCGACCCGAGGACATCAAGCGGATGGTGGACGACCTGATAGAGAGGAAGGAGAAGAAGAAGCATTTTAGCAGGAGGAGGTTCCGGGACGACAACAAGGACGTGGACTACATCAACGAGGGCAACGCCAAGCACAACGCCAAATTGGAAAAGTATTATGGAAAGTACACACAGGAGATCAAGCAGAACCTGGAGAGGGGAACTGCGGTGTAGAGGGATTTTTATTGTTTTACTATGACCATTTCTATAAGGAACAAAATAAAAAACCCAAGCTTTTTTTTTATCTTTAGCTAAATTTTAAACAGTCTGTTTAGAAATATATGGTTGTTATGTTTTTCTATTTGGAACGTGCATTTTAATAAAAAATCTAGAATAAAACTAAATAGTTCATTTGTTTGTTTTCGGCTCAATGTTGGGTCAGAATCTTATTCATTTGTTTTTTGCTAGCTTTGAATTTGACTTTGAAATTAGTATAGATTTTTATAATTATTAAAAGTTTTATAAAAATATTAGTTTATATATGAGTTGTATTTTACATATCATTACAGTGTTTGAATGTAAAAAGTATTTATTTGCATTTGATAGATGTAGAAAAACAAATAGACTCTTTTTATTTTCTAAAATACTTATTTTATATTTACTTTACTACTCTTTATTCTATATAAATGTATATTTTAAGATGACAAGAATCTTAAAGCAGGAATTGTTCAAGTTAATAACCTTTGAATTTAAAGTTTTTATCAAATTAAGCTGAAAAAGTTTTACAGTTTATTAAGTATTTCGTGAATACAACTTGAAAAATCAAATGGTGATAATGAGTTAAAAATAAATTAAGTTTTTAGTTTATGTGTTATAAAACTTTTAAGTATTTATTAAAGGATTAATTAGATACCTATAACGTTTTAATTTAAATTAATACGAATGACTGAATTTAATGTTGCATAGAATATTTAGCACTTTACATTTGCCAATATCCTTTCTTCTATTTAAAAATCTTGAACTAGCTAAAGTATTTTTAAACTACTGTTTGATGATTTATACTATAATTATAAAATAATAGTTATAAAATGACTTATAATGTAATATGTAATACCCTAAACAAATTCATCAGTAAAATAATATTAGATTTATTCTTTTATTTAGTCTATGAACCGTATTTGTAATATAGCTGCACTCTTATATCCAAATGTGAATTTACTTTTTAAAGCAGAGTTGTATATAAGCTTCTCTAGATATACCAGTTGAAAAATTTATCTTTTTTCACATTAACATTAATTTAAAACTAGACGTCTAATGATATAAGTAAGAGATCGTGACATACACAACTGCTAAAGTTACAAAGGCTTTGGTTATGGCAGTTATGCTGTGCAGTCGTTTATTTTCACTTGAGTCTTAAAGTTTTGCTCAAGTTATCTATTTAAGGAAATTTTTCAAGTTAAATCTTACTCAGCTCTTATTGGATTTATGTTGTACAGAAAACTTTACCATTTAAAATTAAATATTAAGGCTAATAAGAAATACTAAATTAAGTACAAACTAATTTTACAATGAAGATCAAAGCTTCTGGAAAATCTCAATTAATAAAACTAAGTTGGTAGTTTTTGTTTAAGAAAAATTTTTGTTAGTATAATTTTGTTTTCAATTTCATATTGTAAATTGCTACTTGTATTAGAGAATTACAAATAAGTTAAACAGATCCAGTGAAATCTGCTTTGTTTATTTATTCTACCAGCAAAAATCAGAATGAATTTTCAAACGGAAGTACTAATAGAACTGTATATTTAAGTTTATTTATAACCGATCGTGCAAATATTTTTCTTACTTACAGACGAAAAGACTCTAATAGTTGTACTACATGTTTTCCGAAGTCGGTAAAATTGCGGCTTGCAAAGTAACTAGCCTTCTCTTGCGTATGTCTAATTAACTGTTTTTAAAGACTGCATTAGATTTGTTTTTAATTTTCTGTTATAAACATTAGAGTTCTTAACAACTTCGTTTTGTTAAATCTGAATGCGTACCAACTAAAAACAGCAAATTTTAATTTAGCTAATGTTTTATAACATTACTATTAATACGGTTGAAGGTCGTCCACACGCAACTGAGAGTTCCAACAGTCCAGAAATGCGTGTATGTAATGCATGATTACGAGTGCGCTCAGTAGGTGATTGAATTGTCGGCTAGCCAAGACATTTCCCTGCTGTACACTACAATAGTTTCTTGATACGAAGCACAGTATAAACAGACCAGCTAATATACTATAAAGTTTATAATTTAACAGTAGTACCAGCTAATAACTTAATTATTCAATTATTTTTCTATAGACTTAGGTGATTTAGTTTTATTATGTTTTAAATACTTAAAGGTCGTCGAAAAATACAGACAGCTTTTTAAACACTGTTTATAGCTTTTAAGACTCAAAGTTATTATAAGTCCTTCAAGTATACTGTTTAACCAGATTGTGGCTAAAATTATGTTTAGAAGATATCATAAATAAATGAATCGAATTTAGACAAATTGCAGTACGCTAATTCTTTAAACTTTGATTTTTTATCTTAAAAATAAGATTGTTTGTGACTAAAACAATTCACTAGCCTTAACTGTTAGATCAAAACAATGCATTCGAAATATGGTTGTTCAATCCACAAAAATGTTTAGATTAAAGTAACGTTTTATTAATAATACTTAATTAGATAAAACATTGGAAAAAAGTTCAAACTTACTTTACACTGACCTAGTACAAATTATTTTATTAAAAAGTCTAATTAACACTAGATTTTTTTTTTAATTTATAAAAAATGACAGTTTAGAAATATATACTGCATAATTTACTTTTTGTATATTTGTCGGCAATAGGCTTCGGTTTTGCAACAATCAACTAAAAGAATTTCTAATGCCCTCATTAGGACCCCAAAGCCACTAGGCCACACAATTAAAATAAGTGATAAAATTATTAGAAAATTTGAGATCATTTTAACATCAAACTTTAAAAAAATTCGACAAAACTTTGTGATTAAATAAAGTTTATTTTTAAATAGAACTAAATACTTTTTAATACTTTTTAAAAAACAAACAAAAATAATAAAAATGCTTATGTGAGCATTAATGACACTGTCCTAGGCAAGACGTTAAACTGTATCCAAGTGGTATGCAACTCGATAACTGAAAGATTATAACCTACTTCAGGTCTCAGAATCAAATATTTTGAATACTTTTTTACGTTCAATAAACAACAGAAAGAACTAAAAAAATAGATAATGCTAGTTATACTTACTACTGGTTAAATAAATAAAATTTAATAAAAAGTTTATGATAATGTTTAGATAAATTATTATTTATAAAATTTCTCTAATGACCTTAATGTTTTATTTTTTTAGATTAAATTTAATAAAATTATTATCATATATTACTTACTGAGTAAAAATTCCTTTAACAAATATAATGTTACAAAAAACCTTGTGTTAACTAAGCAACTACTGCTTATGTTGTTAGATTTTTAACAAACTGTTTTTTATTTTTGCATATAAATATTATTCTTAACAAAAAAACCTGTGCAATTTTTTTTCTCCAAGTTTTGGGGTTCACGACTACTTAAATTCGGACAATTTAATTTCCGACAATTCAAATTTCATCAATTCCTTTTTTTAATGTTTAAAGGGCCACGACTCAATAGTAATGTATTAAACAAAATAATAAAAAGTATGTATGTAGGTCTTATTGATATCTACAAGCCATTCTTTCTCTAAAAAAAAATATATTTAGAGATATGGCTAAGATAAGTTTTAGTAATTTTTAAATATCTCAAAAGTAACCAAAATTTTGCAAAAAAAAAACCTGTAGACATTAATAAAACTAACATACATACTTTTTATGTTTAATATATAAAATACTTTTTGAAATAATTTTTTAAATATTTTTTTAAGAATTTGAATTGTTTTGTAACCAAGTTTTTGTCTTCTAACATACATAGAAATACTTTTATTAGTAGTAAACTAAATTGTGTATAAGTATAAATTTATCAACAAATACTGTAAAAATCATTTTGCATCTTAAAAACTACATGAAATTTTGTTTTAAGGAAGCTTAATTAATAGAAAAATGCTCATCGGATGAAAAAATATTCTTTCAAATATTGAGACTCAAAAAGGTAAATATAAGTATTTGTTCAGAGAAACAATACTTTGTATTTGCATGTATTCGATAAAAATATAAATCAATTTATTTTATTTAGTTTATAAATTAAAAATACTTAATTATTTTCAAAGACCCAAGGTAAATGTGAATGATTAATTAGTTTTGTAGTCTATTGTTAACTTTCACTTTGTTAATTTTAAACATATTTTAAGGTATATGTTAGGAATTTTCTTTGAAACTATTTTTTTTTATAAAATTATAAAAAATATCTATTGTAGATTTTTTATTACAAAAATGAAAGTTATAAGTTTACTTTTTAAGAAAAAGAATAATGTTGTCAAAAAATTACAAAATAATAGAAATATTTACGTGTGTAGAATTTATAGTATTTTCTTTTCACGTTTACTGACATTAAACTTGGTAAAAAAAGCTGAAAGTGATATGTTTTAAGTGTGTAAACGTAAAAAGGTATGTACAAAATTAGATTTAAAAGAATAAAAATAAGCTGTAGACTTGTTTTAAACGTTAAAACTTTTAAACACTTATCAACTAAACAACTTATATGTTGTGTTAATTCGGTTTTTCGTTAATTCAAAGCGTTCATAGAGATATTATGAATGTAGTTTTTGTTTTATAAATTTAGGATAATTCTTTAGATTTTTATAAGTTTTGATTTGTGCTACTTAATAGAAAAATTATATAAAATGTTGTACACAAATGTAAAAAAGTGTTTCGACTTTTTTTTAAAGTTATAATTCATAGATAAAAATATATAAACTACTTCTTTTACATTGATATTTAATGTTTTACATTTCGACTATAAAAATAAATAGTAAATTGAAGTTAAAAGTTATTTTAGTGTTTTATCTTTTTTAATAAAACAAAAATTTTGTTTGTATTTGTATGTACATATATATAACTTTGTATATTGTGTTATGTTTTCATTTGCTAGCTACAGTAAATGACGGAAGACTTAACTTAAGTTTATTATTTATTGTTTGCATATTATAGAAAACTGTGTGTTTATTTATACGTTAATCTTTTTAACCAAATTAAAAATGTTTACTTAGAGAAGATTACAAAAAACACTGTATACAGAAATCAATATTTTTTGTAAATAGTATTTTTATATAACTTAGTTTTTAAACTTTTTGAACTGTTAAATCTATTTAAAAATGCATTTTTTTACGTGCTTAACTATATTTTTATATCTGTATTTTTAAGTTTTATTTATTAATTAATAGTTTTATATTTTAAATAAATTTTCTAAAGTTTTTAGAAAATTTGTAAAAAGTAACAAAACTGATATTTTATTAGTTTAATTAAGGGTTTTCTTAGTTCACTTTCGAAATTGCCTCTTTTGGCAAATTATTAAAGAATTATTACCCCCTATTATATATCTTACACCTTTACTTGTTAAGTAACAATTTTCTTAGTTAATTTAAGTACATCAATATCACCCAAAACGGAATACTCTAGTTTAAATGAATGCTTTAGTTTAATAGTAAAAATATTTTTCAATTGTCCTAAATTGAAATTTTTAAGCATTAACCTGTAATTTTTGTTTAAAAGTTAACGACTTTATATGTTTTGGACAAGTAAAAATGTGTATCAACGTTTAAGATATTAAAACTAACATCAATAAAACTTTATTTTTAAATGAAAGTAGCTTGTTAGACAAAAATAATAAATTTAATGCTTTGTCCCTGAACTAAAATTACATTTTTATTGAAAGCAGACTTGTACTGAAGTCTGTATATGTTAAAAAGCCTAAAGTTGTACAAACTGTTTCTGATCTTCAAAGCCTATTAAACTTATGAGTCGTAAGTTACGGCATTTCCCTTTAAAGTTTTATATGCAGCGGAAGCGTATTTAGAGTTAGAGCTAATGTTTTTATTGATTTAAAATACTACTAAATATTAGAACATATTAAGTATTTTTTAACATTATTTTATTATGTATCAAACAAAAGTCTTATTTGTATCTATTATAATAATATTTTAACAATAAGAATATTTTAGTTGCATTAAAATCTGTCAAAATATGTAGACAGTAAATTTTGAGCCTTAGTTAAAATGGCATTATATGATTATTAACTTAAGCATAAGATAAATTAAATAATGAAACTTTATCTGATGAAAATAGTTCTTCTTAAAAAACTCATTCATAAGAAACATGAAACTTTCTGTAAACAAACCTTGTTTCAGTGAAAATGGTTAAGATTAAACAATAGCTTCCATTATTTAACGCAGTTACTATCGCAAACGAAAGTTGTTACTCATTTTTAAGTAGGGATTAAAATAAATTTTATAAACTTGCGTTTTACGTCGTAGTTTTTGCATGTAAGATTACGATCAACATTTATTAATGTTAATTGTTAATTTATAAGGAAGTATAAATTTAAACATCAGCTTTATAAGTTTATTTAACATTAATTGTCAATAGAAATGAGTATATTGAACTTATCAAAAATATCTAAAATTTAAAACAACTATGACTTAATTTTTTTTAGCTAGTATATATGTTCTACTGTCTATAGTCTTTTAGTTAAATAACAAAGTAAATGTTTTTTTAGATTTGTTAAAAAATAGAAAAATATTTTCAGACGGCGAAGCATGGATGTTCTTGTAAAAGAATCTAGAAGTCTAGAGGTACATAATTTCAAATTTCTAAACATATTTTTTTTATGGCTAGTTTTTATAGTAAGATATTTTTTATGTACTTAAGTTTGAACGTAAAATGCAACTTTAATTCATAGTGTACTATTTTGTCTAATGTTTCTATATAAGCTAGTATTTTAACTTAAAGATCTCAAACAACTTACACTTACAAAATTTAACGAGAATACATACACTATTTCTTAATGAAACTTTTAAATGGAGCTTTAAGTTTTTGATAGTAGTTTGAATTTTCAAGTACAGTTACAACAAAAACTTAGAAAGTTATTAAGTGTTTTTTGGAAATCATATCAAAATAAACAGTTCCTTAAGGCAACCGACAGCAGCTCGCTTTTTCCTCCTCTTCTACCCCAGCTTCCTGCTTTTGCACCTCCTGGTGACATCAACGATCCAAGATTCAACATTCCAATAACTTCCAGCTGGTCTCTTAAGCTGGCGTGTGAAAAGCGGAAGATTTATGCAGAAAGACCGTGGAAGACCGTGGGCGAAAGACCGTGGAAAACCGATGGTAATAAAATTTATCTTTATTGCAGTACTCTGTAAAATTAAGTTAAGCTAAAAAATAATAATTTTCAATAATAATAACTACTTAGTTAAGCAAAAAGTGTTTTTTTTTATAGTAATAAACTCATTTTAACGAGCTTTTGACATATTGTAAGTAACTTTTACGCATACATGTAACGAATAAATAAACTATTAAACAATTTTTATTAGAAACTGTTAGTTGGTTATGCTATTCATATTAAACATTTAAAAATTTGTATAAGATTGTTTAAGTAATTAATTTAAGAGCTTATTGTTGTAACTGTAAGTTAAGTTTTTAAGATAAATAAAATTGTAAAAGTTTTGAAAAATAGCAATAACTATTTTTTTATTTAACTCATATTTGTTGAAGTTTTTATTATGATTAAAAAAGCACGCTGTTTAAAATATATATTTTTCTTATTAGCTGTTTAGAAATAGTTAAATATTAAAAAACTTATGTTAAAGTTGAATTGTTTAAAACTTTAACATTATTGTAGCTACATTTGTTTAAAAACGTACCTGAATTTATCATAGGCTAATAAAAAGTTATTTAGAGCGACTCAAAGCAAAAATACATAAATATTTAAAAATAACTAAAATTTATTAAATTTCTTATTAGTGTAGTCTAGTTTTTAAAAGTTTTTATCATTTAGTATGGTAAAAGAACAAAAGGTTTAAAAGTAAATAAATATTAAAAATATATTATATATATATATATATATATATATATATAATAAAAAAGTTTATTTCAAGATGTAAAACTCAAAGGACTCGAGTTTCGTGCCTATGCACTCATTAGCTTCAAAACAAGTTTAAGGTGGACTCAGTGTGAAAAATTTAATTTATCAAGTTAAATAACTTAATTCTATATATATATATATATATATATAATTTAGTCAAATGGCGATTTTAAAAATTCTGGAACATATGTTTCACAAAGCCTTAATTTTTCATAAAGCTTTGATCATCAGCCAGTTAAATTCAAAATAAAGCACTGTACTAAACAAAGATACAAAAGTTATGCAAAAACTTTTGTATCTTTGTTTAGTACAGTGCTTTATTTTGAATTTAACTGGCTGATGATCAAAGCTTTATGAAAAATTAAGGCTTTGTGAAACATATGTTCCAGAATTTTTAAAATCGCCATTTGAATAAATTATTTAAAAGCCCTTCAAGTGGGCTCAGTTGAAAGTGTTTAAGTTTAAACATTAACCTTATTTTATATATATATATATATATTATGTAGCTTGGTTCGGACTAGATTAAACATTTTTTACACTTAAGTTAAAAAGTTAAAACGTTTTTTTAATGGTATATTTTTTAAGCGCGTAGGTAAGCAAAACTTTGTAAGAGTCAGGTAAGTAATCATAAGTAATGCTCTTGTTTCTTTCGCCATTATTTTTTAAACATTTAAAGAATATAAGTTTGCATTGAATATAATAATAATAAGTTAGGAAAAAATAATTTGACATTAGTTTTTAAAAACGTGTTATTTGATACATACAACAATAGATTTTCAGATGTTTGAAAACAATTCGTATTAGTTTATTAAAAAATTTTAGCATCACTAAAACTATAAAATAACATTTAAATATATTTTTTTAACCAAGGTCACACTTTAAAAATTATGATAGACATAAACTAAAACATGTTGTAACTTTTTAATTTTCATAACATACGATGATTATAAAAATTAAATTAACTAGTTTTCAAACTACTATCAAAATTTCAAAATTTATATATTGACTAAATATTTTATTAGTCAAACAATATATATATTTAATAATACAAGTTTGAAACTTTATAATTTTAGAGTATTGAAACTAAAATATAAACAAATATCTAAACACGCAAAACACAAGTTCTTAAATAATTTTTTTTTTGTTACTTCAACGATAAAAATTAACTTTGACTTCTTCGTTAAAGTCAACAAAGATAAACTGTATAAAAATTTACCATGTAAAATAACAATATTTAACATATGTAAACGAAAAAAACTACCACAAGACTTATGAAGCATCTAACGTAAGTAACCTAGTAAGTTTTAAAAATGTATAACAAATAAGTGTTTTTATTTATAGAATACAATTCACAATCTTTTGGGGGAAATGTAAACATAATTAGAATAAAAATACACTTATAAAAACAAAAAATAATAATTAGAAATGTTTTTTTTTATTTAGTTATTAATTCACAATCTTTTGGGGGAAATAGTAACTAAATTAAAAAAAAAAACATTTCTAATTATTTTTTTGTTTTTATAAGTGTATTTTTATTCTAATTATGTTAACTTTTGAATTAAATTAACGCTTATTAGTTTTTATGCTTATCGTGCTTTTATTTTTGGTATTTTAAACTAAAATGTGTTGTATGCTCTATAAAAGAATACATAACCTCAAAAATTCTTAAAATTATACATAAAGCTTCTAAACTTACATATGATTGTTTAAAAAATGTATTCTTTGTTGAATAAACAAATTCATTTTTACCCTAATTATTTAGAAATTAAATAATCGTGCTTCATAAACAGTAAAAAATAGTTTTTCTTACTATTCAAATACCTAATACATAACTTTTTTTTTTAATTAGGTAAAAATATATTTTTTAACAAAAATGTCGTTCTTCATCCATCTATATAATTTCTAATAACTTAGATTAGTAGTTTTATTTACACAACATTTTTAATTAAAGTAGTTGAGTAATACTGTAAATATAATAAAAAAGTGTGCAGCAAAAAACTATACTGAATTCAAAATAAGTCAAATTATTGTTGTTAAACTTTAGAAAAATTATTGTAATTTAAAATATAAAGCAACTAAGTACATAAAAATTACTCTCTTTTGAAACTTTAAATTAGAGAAAACTACATATTTTTTAAATTGCTTACTGTTAGCTTTCATAAAACTTAAAGGTATTTACACAAAAGTTTCAAAGGTTAAATTATTTTGGTTATTTGATTAATTTTTCTATGTTTAAGTATAAGATTGTAACATAAATAAGTTTTGACAGAAAATTTTTATAAAATGGTATCAAACTTATAAAAAAAAGATATAAAAGTAAAGATATTCAATTGACTGTAATTATAAGCATTTTCTATTCAAGCTTACTGACATTTAAAAAAAATGTAATTGCTGGTGCAACAATTTGCACCTTAAACTAATTCTTACTTTAACTTCAAACAAACCGATTACATTCAATTTCAATTAACGTTTAAAGAAAAGCTTTTGTGATTATTTTTTAGTTTTTAAAAGCTTATTTACAAGTAGGAACAAACTATAAAAAGCTAACTTTTTTAATATATGTTTTTATGATAGTATATTATTCTTACTAAAAACTAAATTTTTGTTTTAAGGTCTTAGTTTTTTGTATTATACTTTAATTAACAGATTATAAGATTTTTTGTGGTTTAAAACAAAGACTATTAAAATAACTTATTAAACTACTTTATCCAATAAACATAGTTTTCCAAATTAAGTTGTTAAAAAGAAGTGAGATGTATAAATTAACAAAAAATAAATTAAACTTTTATTTTATCCTTATCAGTTTTATCATATTTTTTATAAAAGCGCTCCTGTTTTTGCAAAACTTGGTTTTTCTTAACATGAAGGTTTTTTAGAACTTAATTAGAAGTTCTTTTTTAGTTATAAAATAAAGTTTATTTTGAAAATTTGTTATTAGCTGAGTTGTAAACATTTTCAGAACAAATCTTCATCAAACAGTGTCTTTTAGTTATAATTTTTTTTTATTGGTTAATAAGTTGTTTATTCTATAAAAAAAAAAGTTTTTAATTAGACTAAAATTTAAAGAGTATTTTAATAAATTTGGTTTAAAAAAATCTTATTGAGTAAACCATGTATTTATTGAATTAAACAAAAGGTTTAGTAAAAACTCAGTTTTTTTTAAAACAGTTTATTTTGTAATTAAATTTTCTTTTAATCTAAATTTATTTTCTTAAGATTTTCAACAAAACTCACATTTCACTAATAAAATTTAATTTTAAAATAATAAAATCAATAAATATTACAGTTTTATTGAAGTACTCAAATAATGAGTTAACTAAAAATAAAATAAATAATTTAAAACTGTTATCTGATATCTAAAGTCATATAACATTCAAATTATTTTATATTGAAAGTACCCTAATTTTTAAATTCAATTTTGAAATAAAATAAGAAAAAAAATAGCATAGTTTTCTTTTAGTTCTTATAGTTAGTTAAAAAGCTATTCACCAACGAGCTCCATTGATTAATCATAGCTTACAAAACTTAGCTACTTTGTTGATAACCTGTTCTAAAAAGATAAACTTGGTTACACAACACATACAGTTTTAAACAATTTTTGTTCGGTTTAAAACATTTTAAAACTGTGTATATTACATTTTTTGTTTTGATAAAGTTTATTGGACGAATTTGTAATGTTACTTAGCTTCTTAAAAAAGATCAATAATATCAAAAGTAAAAACAAATGTTATGTTACATTATTCTTTAGCAATTAAATCAAAACATTATCAAAAAACATAAGTATTCAAAGAAATAGTGTGTTGCATATCGTATCTTTTAGAGAAATCACCATTTATAAATAAAAATAGTTTGTTTATCTTTTTTATTATTTAAGTATATTAACTTAAAAAATTTGACGTTTAACCTCTTTTTAAATGTAATACAAACGATAATTTGATATGGTAGTGCTTGTATTTATTGTATGCAAAATTCATTTCTATATTGTAGCGAAAAAAAGTGTTCAACCATATCAATTGAGTAAAAAATGTATATAACGTTTGTCATATACTTTTAATGGGCCAAGAACAAAGACCTTGAAAGTTTGACAAAGTAAAATTCATTAAAAGTATTTTTTTAGAGTAAAAATGTTGAGTGAGATTATTAAATACTTATGAGTAAAACTATTGAGTATAACTGTAGCTAAAATTTAGTTGTTTGATACTAGATTAGCTTCTATGCTTATTAATGATAAAGTGATATGTTACTAAACAGTTTAAATATGCAATAACTATTTTAAAAGTAATATATTAAGTTGTTTAAAATAACTTAAAATATCTACTCTTACATTTATTTTCTACAACAACGAGTAGTTTTTTACCACTTCTTAAGGTAACACATGTTTCTACAGCTTGGTCCATCTTTTGGTAATATAAAACAATAAAATCACAAAATTTGACAATAAACTTATTATAATAACCTTTGTAAACATGACTTTAACAAAGTATAACATTAGCGGTAGCTAGTTATTTAGTTCGTTTGTAGTAGAAGTTTTGAATTTTTACTAAAAAACTAAGAGTTTAAAAGAAGCTTTATCCAATAAAACGTCTGAAATTTTTCAACTTATGAAATAAATACTTTGAATTAAAAGATATTAAATACTTGAACGTTTTAAACAGAAAACAGACTTTTAGTTACGACAAAAGTTTATTATTTTTTCAATCATTTTTATTTGGCTTGTAATATTCACTAAAATGTAGAGTTTCCTAAACTAATCAAACATAAATAAATTTGAAACACGAATTACGATAAATATTTGATGTGTTAATTATACAAGTTAAGCGTAATATATTTTATTTTTAATACTTTTTTGAAAATCATAGCCCAACTTATACTAAATGTGTTAAGAATTTAAGCTATCTGAACAGATTAAAAACTTTTTTAAACTAATAGTAAAAAAATGAGACATTAATTAGGTATTGTAGCATATAAACTTAGTTGCTTATTGACAAACAATAAACTTCAATCAACCTGGAGGATAAATGTTAAAGAAGTATTTAAGTTGTATGACTATTTAAAAAGTATAACTATATAAAACTTTAAAAACTTTAGGATCTTTTACATTTTTTACAATTTTTTTACAGAAACTAAAAGTACTATTAAACATAACGTACCAAAGAAAGTATTCAGACCTGTTTCAACAACGTTCAATAGCTTTAGCAAACACAAAAAGAAATCAAAAAAAGTAAAAAGTACGAATTTCAAAACTTAAAACTGTTTTTATTGAAATAGTTCGTCATTTGTTTACTTTTTTTTAAATAAAATTTTACAAAACAGTTCAACCTTTTAAATGTAATAATGTAAAAAAACAATTTACCTTCTTCTTGCTTATCTTACGATATATAATTTATTTTTGATTTAAAAAACAGTTACTTTTAGGTAAATCGCCTTGCAGCTGTTTAGGCCGATATTTAAAAGAAGCAGAAGAAACTGAAATCGATCAAAGCATTCAAGTTGATTCAATGCCAGAAAAGTTAGTAACTTGATAGTGATTAATTGTGATCGACAAGCAAGTATAGTTATTGAAACATTTGTAATTATTTTACACTTTTCTGCTAAAAACTAAAAATTGAATGTCGTTAGCTATTTTGATTTTAAAATGTGTTTCGAAAAGTTTGATTCCAACGCCACACGATTGTTTAAGTTGACAAATTGATAAATTAATATTTTTTTTCAACTAGAACAACTTTGTAGTCTTTTTAAATATAAAAAATAGTAGTAAATTTTTTTATAGTTTTTACTTATTGTTTTAAAAAAATTTCAGAAACATAACTCATAATCAATTTAGTCGAAGAAAGCATCGGCAAAAATATAGTAGAGACTATGCCTGGACTTTCGTGTATTGTGAGAAAAGCTCAAGTTAACGTAAAAGATCGAATTGGTGTGATCAAGCCTTTCTGTTATCTTGAGTTTGTCAACTTAAGAAACAAAAGTCTAGGCTTAGGCTCTATTGGACTTTAGCCGATGTTTTCTTTGATCGTATTCAAAACGAGCGTACCATCTGTCTCGCCTCGTGGACAATGTATTAAACGTTGTACGGAAAAAAGATAAAGCTGACGTGACTGATCATACCAGCAAACGGTAACTTAATGGTAAAACATCATAAACCGTTTGTAGATTGACGACTTGGGTTTTTCGGTTGCGACTGACTTACGAGTTTCAATATGAACGAAACCCGGGTCGTAGTCTACTGAAGACTCGTGGTTTGATTATCGAAGTGGTTTGACTACATTACTAAATATATCAAATAATTTATACTAACTTAATAAGCTTTGTTTTACTTACAAAATAAAGCTTTGAAATGTGTTTAGTTGTTGAGTTTGTAGTTTTTCATATTATTAAAACATTTTTGTTCAAAAACAGTCTCTACAAAGATAAGAATTTTATATGTACGTTTGTTAAGTTATAGTGGTGTACGACTCGATAACCGAAAGGTTCCTTTGTACACCAGGTTCTTAGATCAAACTTTTTGAGCGCTTTTTTTATCGTTCAATAAGAAAATATATATATATATATTCGAATTAAAAAAATGTAAAAGATACTTTTGATACACAGTATAGTAGAATTATGTTAGAAATAAAATTGTGTTTATTTTTATCTAAGTCAAAGCTATCTTAATTTTATAAACAGTTCAGAAAGAGGAATTAGTCAAAGGAGACGCGTCAGAGGAGTACCAGCTTCTCCACAAGATGTAACACTACATGGTGATTTCAATCCCGAACCTTCAGGTTTACTAAAGCATATTCATTTTATGACTTCTGTTGAGCTAGTTTTTAGACAGATAAAGTAACATGTTTTGTAGCTCTTAAGACTTTTTATTTGATCAAAAAAGACACTAAAAGTTTTGATAAAAACATACATAACATTTTTTTAGTTTTTAAACCCTTTAATATTTTAGATTAAACCTTAATACCTTTTAATATTTTAATTACAAAGGAAATTACACGGATGAAGAGTTAATGTTCTTAAAAGCAGCAGTTGTTGGAGATATGGAAAAAATAAGATGGCTGACCAACCAATATCTAGTCTACGCACAATTTTTCGACTTGAATTGCACGGATCAATTAGACAGAACTGCATTAAGTATAGCCATTGTTCAAGGTCACGTTGATATTGTAAAGTTTTTGTTAGAGGCTGATCTTCAAGGTAAGTAAAACGAAATTATTTACAGTAAATAAAGCCTAAAAAAGCTGTATTTTGTCAAAATACTTATACTTTTTCATCTCCTGAACAGACTTATCTAAAATAAGCTTTTTAAAACTAAGAATATTTAGATTTTTAGCAGAGAATCACCAAAATTTAACTAAAAAATTATTAAATTACTATACAAATGCAATTCCTGTGTGTTATTTAATTGTTGTTTTTAAATTTTTAGATACTACTCATGTAACTGAGAACTTCTCAGTATGTAGTTCTTATTTAATAAACATGTACATAATACTTATTAAGGTCAATTACTTAAGTAAAAAGTAAGTATCAAACTATTTGTAAAAGACCTATATATATTAGCTTAAAACATATAAAAACTTTTAAAAAACATTGACACGGTTTTTAACGTCTTTTAAGTCTAAAATTTTACTAATTTAAACAATATTTTTATTTATAAGTTGTTTACCAAAACAGTTACAACAAAAGCAAATAAGTAACTTTTTATTACAATAGAAGTTCGTTAGTAAAACACTTACTTGTTTGAACTTTTAAAATATGTAACTTTAAACTTTTCACTTAAGAACTGAGCTTAGGTGAATCTCTATTCTATGCAATAAAAATAGAAGCGTATGAAATTATTGAAATTTTACTTGAGAAAGATCCGCAAACAACCCTGAAAATTCCCCTTGGGACAACATCACCTTTTGATCCAGGACTAACCCCATTTAAGCAAGCTTCACGCAAAAATAACTACAGAATTCTCAGCATGCTTTACAAGTTAGTTTATTAAAAATCAAATATTGTTCTGAGCTTTAGCTTAAATTTATAGTTAAGTTAAGATGTCGCAAACTTTAACTCACTTCTTATCTATTTATAAAAAACACTATATTTTTAGATTTGTTAGTATCAACCTACATTTTTTTAAACTAAATATGTTTATAAAAGCGATTTATAAATATTATATTTAACAATTTTTATCAGTTGTTTTATGAAAAGCTATTCTAAAAAATTTTTAAATTTGACCTAAAGTGCTTGATACTTTATAGAAATGCAGAACAACATATATCTAATATAAACCAAACACTAATTTTAAATATGTTTCCAATTTGATGCTTTATGCATCAACTTTTGCAGGACTTATTTTTAAGTTTATTGTATGTATACGATACAACAAAATTTAATTTTTTACGAAAAATACGTGTTTTTATATATTTTTTGTTAGATTTAACTTTAGTGTAAAAATTTAAATTTGAAAAATTTACTAGGGTAGCTATGAAATTTGATTAAGAATAGTATTAAACATAAAGTAAGTTAACGGAGTTTAAGTACAAGTATACAGCAAATCATACAATTGTATTATATCGCTACTTAAAACTGTTTAACACCTTTAACACACTAAATAAAATAAAAAATTAATCTTTACAGGTACTCTCATCGACTTGACTTTACATCAAATAATAACATAGTTACCGAATCTTTAAATGAATGGTCCTGGGATGCTGTAAATGAGAGAATACTTCATTATGAAGCACAAGCTAGTCCTGCTTTTCTTCTACTAATGTTTGAGTTAGTTTTTAACACACTTGTTATGCAGTTCTATATTTTGAATACACATTTTATTAAATTTAATCATTTCAAAAAAAAAAACGTTAATTTACACATTTTTTCGATTAATCATAGGTAAAATAAGCAACAAATATTTATTTACAAGATCTTTTTTGTATTTTAAACAGCTTTTAAATGTTATAAAATAAAAAAAACAACAACTTATAATAAACAAATTTTATCGCTAAGTACACAGTATTTACAAAAAATAAAAAGTACTAATAAATAAGTAAGAAGTTGTCTATGTTTTTGTTACATTAGTTTGTATACACAAAGTTTATAAATATTTGATACAACTTAAAATCTAAAACGTTTTGATGTAGTATAAGTTTTAAGATAAGTATTGTTTTATTTTTGTAACATATAGCTCTAGACATTTTAATAGTTTATATTTTAAATATGAATAAAAATTTTTTTTTAGATAAAGTCTGCTTTTTTTTTGTAGACACAAGGGAATGTCATGGGATCCACTTAATGTTTCAATGGATTTGTTTGGAAAAATGAGAAAATTAGCAAAACTAGAACAAGAAGTTGAAGAAAAGTACTCAGAAATGGCACTGACTTTTGAAAACTTTGCTGTCGAACTTTTAACTGTAAGTAAAAATAATAATAAGACTAGCATTTATTTTATTGTATTTTTATGTAAATTAAATAAAATTTTCAGTATGCAATTTTTATCTTACTTTAAGTAGTTAATTTAAATACAGTTTTTATTTAATCAAAATAAAATACTTTTTAACATCATCTATGATTTATAAGGTAATACTTAGTTTGTTTACGACAAGCACAAGCTTTTTTTAATTAATACTTTTTCCTACAACGCAATTTAACCTAACCTTATTTAACATTTTTCGTAAATTATAAATTTTTATCTTTGAACTTCTACTCAATTATATGTAACAATAAAAATATCAATCAATCATTTTATGGTAAATTCCTAAAAGCTTTGTTAAGTTATTATAGTTTAGGCGAGGATTACTTAAAGCACTAGTTGCACATTCTAATTAAGCTATAAAGATAAAGCGTTAATGAATACTGTTATAATATTTTTTTATTCAATTACAGTATTAAAAACAAGCTTTTATGTAGAGATTAATTGTTTTGAATGTTTAATAAACGTATCGTGAAATTAGTAAAACTTTAACTTTTTTAAACATAAGTTTAATTTACTTAATTAAAAAATAAACAAAATTACAAAGTTAATAAATTGGTCGGAAATACTTTCAAATTTATAAACTTAGGTTGTTTAACTGTTTTAAAATTTAAACATTTCTAAAAATAGGGACATCTTAAAAAGATGTATATTTTCACTATAAGATGTTAAATATAACGACTTTATTATTTTCAACACCAATTGCTTTTGGTAAATAGAAACCAAAACTTGGTAGTTTAGTTTTTTAAAATTACTATATTTTCAGAAATACTTTAACTTACTTAACGTTAAAACTACAGAATAAAGTTTATGTGCTTTTAGTTAATCATTCATATATGTACTAGTAGAATATGAACGATATAAAGCATTAAGGGAGCTGTTTTATTGTTTCTTAGCCGATTTTTAACAGTATTACTTTAATTTTAATAATTTTTATAGCGTTAATGAAGACAGCTATATTGCATTTTTTTGGTTTACTTGCTTTTTTAGTTCTCCTTATTAACAAAGATTTATGATGGATTGTACTGATAGTTTATACAAATTTTATGAATTTATTTCTAAACTGATACTATTTTAAAAATATAAAGTATGTTTTGGTTAATATTGCTTTTGGCACTTTTTTCTATAAAAAATAGGAAGTACGGTCATCTATAGAATTAGCAGACCTCATGAGTTTCTCACTATCAGATGACAATGATGATACGTACTTTGACATAAACACAAACGACAGCTGTAATAAACACCTTCTGAAACCTTTAAAAAAGGTAAAACTGTTTTCATTAATTCTATTCAAAATTACCTATGAAGTACACCATCTTGCGCTAAATATTACTTTCAATATAAAATAATAATCTATCATCTAATTACTAAACTATTTAGTAACAACCTAGACTTATTCTGTTTATACTATAGTACTGTTTTGATCTCGTTGTTTTTCTAAATTTCTCTGTAACTTTAATTCCAAAACTTTTTAAAGTCCACAATTGATGTTTTAACTTACTTGCTAAGTAGGCTATTAAGCAGTTTGAAAAATACACTACAGCTTTATTTTAGTTTTTTTTGTCTTTCTAAATTTTAGAAATCTAAATTTTTTGCAATTTATAAAGCAGTCTATCAGCTAAAAACCGACTATTTATAAGGAGTTACGATTTATTTATAGCTACAGGTGTTAATCAACATACTAGAAAAAAGAATACAAAAAAATAACAAATTTTTTCTCTAAGAGTTCTTGTTTTTAAATACATAAAAGACATATATTATAAAACTATGAATATTAAAACTTTATTCAATTTAACATTATACCTACAAACGAAAAGTAGTGTTATATAATGCTTCTAGGTTTTGAATATTTTTAAACAAGTTATGTTTGTTAATGCAAATTAAAACTCATATAGTAAATGTAGTTATAAATCAAATGAAAAACTAAACTAATAAAACATTGTGACCTTTGAAAAAGTATGTATTTTTTAAATGATTAAAACTCTGACTCTTAAGTACTTAGTAAAATATGACAAATCCCAGGTCAAAAATAGATAATTGTTTAAATGTTTAAATTTACGAATTCGTTAGAAGTTATCTTATAAAAGATTTCTTTTAAAATACATTTAAACAGAGCTTTATTGTGTTTTATATCTAGTTTCTTCTTAGAAACAATATGTTACAATATTAAGATTCTTACTTCAAGTAAATATTTATTAATAAACTAAAATTAATCTAAAAATAGTTTTTAACGATAAACACTTTTATTGGCGTATTACTTAATATTTTTATAAATGAAAAGAACGACTTCCACAATTAAAGTGTAAATATAATGATATTTCAATTAACAGAGTTTTTTTTTTTTTTTGAAATCAATTGAAACAAATACCTCCATAAAAAACCTAACTCCTCTACAATTACTTTTTTTGAAATACTATGAAATCTTAATAGAATGAAAACGTTAAAAATATCATTTTGAAATGTTTTTTTTTTAACAGTATACAAAAGTATAATAAAGTAAAAGGTCAAAAATAGACTTTAATAAAAACACTGTAATTGTGCTTTAAAACGTATTTTGCTTGAACAAAATCAAAAATTTAGTACATTCCATACTATCTGTTAATTACTTTAATTAGCAGCTGGGTAATTTTAATTAGTGTTTCATAACAGGCGGTAAAAAATGAAATGAAAGATTTTGTAACATCTGACAACGCACAAATTGCTTTAATATATATACAAAAAGGAAAAATATTTAGGCAAATTAAAGGATTTAATGCAGTTTTCGTTCAAGTAAGTTGTTTTTTTATTCTAACTTGCTTACTTTTGAGAGAGAATTTCCTAAAGTATAACTAATGTAACTAAAAAAGTACTTACATTTTTGCTTGCTTTTATCGCGTAACAATTTTTACCGCAATCAGTTTATCATAAAATCTACAAAATAAGACGTAAAAGCTTATTGTAAAGCAATTAACATCTTATTTTGGTTAATATGTCTTTTATAAAGTCATTTATTATATGCGAGATAGAGTTTAGAAAAACTAAGAATAACTTATCTTTAAAATTTTTTCGATATAGCTTTTAACTTAACTTTAGTTTTCTCTCAAGAGTATTTTTTTTTACTGATTAAACATAAACATCTTTTACATTTAAAGCGCGGGATTTAATATTTTTTTGTAATAAATAATATTTAAGCTTTTGTTTCGTTTTATCTAAATATAAAAATTGAATAAATAATTTTTAAATGTTTAAATTAATTTAGTTTATTAAGCTGAATTTAAAGACCACTCGAGCGCATGAAGCTATATAAAAACATTTTTTTATTAAAGTTTAAATTAGTTTTAAACATAACGAAAAATTAAAGACTGATATACGTTAATATTAAAATGAAACAAACAGACTTTTCTCGGTTTAATCTACCCTTTTCTTGCACTGGCATACATGATTACGCCATCGTCATCTGCGGGATGCTTGATGAAAAATCCAACAGTTAAGTTCTGGTGTTGGATAATGTCTGAGGTTTACTTTGTGACCTTACTTATTTGGAACACTGTCCACATACAGAATGAAACAGGACCCAGTGAAAACGTTTGTTAAGTTTATTAAATTGAATTTCTGTAATACATGTGTATTTTTGTAATATATTTTATTTTGAATTATGAAAATAAGGTTAATTGGTTGAAAACTAATCACGGTTAATTTACGGTACATATAATTTTTAAAGTTAACTAATACTAAAAATATGTTTCATTGTACAATTTCTTGTACATTTTCTGGTTTTGAATATTGATAACTTGTTTTAAATAAGATTTAGTATTTAGAAGATACAAGTTATGTTAAAACATTTTTTTCCTAATTTCTAACACTTAATAAATTAAAAACACCTGTACAAAGTAATATTTAGTCCTAAAAATACTATTAAGAACTAATACTCGTTTTAGGTGTTAAGATTAATCTAAAGCTATTTTTATATAAATATGGTTTGTTGAGCTTTTGTTTATCTCAATTGTATTTGTTAAGTACTTAAAATTATAATAAAGAAATTTCTAATTACTTAGGTTATCTTCATTTAATTTCAGATCAGTGGCGTTTTTTTAATTGAGGTTAAACTTTAACTCAGTAAAGTTTAATAAACCACAAAAGTTAATTAAAACGCAACAAAAACAAAAATCTAGTTTTAAAAGTACTTAAATGTCAATATAAATTTTTATTAAAGAACATTTTCATCGTGTACTGCAATTGTGATGTAGTATATATTTCTTATTTTTACAAGAGTAAAAGTATAGTTATAAGTTCATAGAGCTTTATACAAAAAAAACTTTGCTAAAATTAATTTTTACAATTTTATAGACTAATATTGTAATAAAGTAAAAAGGTGCAAATAGCAAGAATAGTTGAAGAGCCAAAAAATAAGTTATTACAAAAAAATTAAAAATACAGTACTAAAATAAAAAGATAACATAATTAAGTTAAGTATTCAGTTTTACTAATTACCCAACCCAAAAGTAATTATGTGGAAGTATATTAGATGCCATCTTACTCTTCGCCTGGTATGGTAAACCATTAAGTGTTTTTTCAATTTTTAAAGAGAAAAATACTTTTTCAATAACATATGCTATCAAAAGTTGTAACTTTAAATCTAAATTCTTTTTATATGTTTTATTACAAAAATAGTCTACTTAAATTTTTGAATTTTATGTTATAAATTTAACTCGTAAAAAAATGTCCACTTTTTACTTATTTTTGTTAAAAGTGAAAGTTATAAAACTTATTTTATTTATTTAATTAAAGTTTTTTAATAAAAAAATAATAGTTTATTCAACTACAAACAAAGCGCTGAAAAAAATGTGTCGAGTTGTACACTAGCTGGACACAGTTAAACGTTTTGTCTAGGACAAATAATTCTTTTTTGTACCTTTTTATGGTATAATATACTAATACTTTTCTAATTTTTTACATGATATTTTTTTTTAACTGTAGTTATAGTGTCTAAATATTTTTGTTTAAACTTGCTAATATATTTTTTACTTTATATCTTTTTTAACAGCTTTCTTGGATTTTGGTTGCTGGTTACTCTTGGGTTATTGGAAAAGCTATACAAGAGTTGAGTGAGATTAGAACCGAAGTTTGTTTTTACTTTTTTGTTTAAAGGAAGAATAAATTAGTTTTCATTAGTTTGAAAGTAATAGTTTAGAAGAAGTATTTCGAAAAACATAAAACTAATACTCAAGGAGTAAAGATCTAAAGAAACTTTATAGTTTTAGAATAACATTGCCTAAACTTTCTAAAGACTCGTTGTAATGACTATATATATTTTTTCTATGACCAAGAAACTTGACATTGGCTAACAAAATAGCTCGTGTCGCCTTATATACTTGAGTAGAAACTTTAAACTTATTACCAGTCAATATATCTAAAATAATAAATTTTAACAATTTTATTTAACACAATAAGGATCATTCGTGATAAACTAAAATAAAACTATATTTTACAAACTTTAAGAAAACAAAACTTAAATTTAACAGAATTAAGTAAAATTAGCCAGTGGTCTTAACAGTAATCGAAATTTTGCACACGTAATTAGAATAAAAAATGTGCACTCAAACGGTCAAAACTCCCTAAAGATGCGCCAATAAGATTTTTTTTTGTCTTGAAAATACCTACTGTAACATTGAAAACTTTTTCCTAAGTATCTAAATTAAATTTATAAAAATTCCTGCAAGCATTCCAATTTTTTTTTTGTTTTTCATCATTAACTTCAGAATTTCTAGGTAAGTTTTAAAATTAATTTCGTGCACCCATATAAAAATTTCTTGGTCACTAAGAAGACCACTGCAGTAATTTTATTACAGTAATGATTTATATTTTCTTTAAATATTTAAAACCGGAAATATTTTGAATAACCAAAACTTGAAATGAATTCAAAAATAACTGATAACAACTATTAATGATCAAAACAGATTTGAAAAATTTTAAATAGATGGTTTTAGACATATTGTTTAATATTTTCTTAGTTTAGATTACACTATTTTGTTTTTAATTTGTGTTTTCAAAGTATGTATTTTTAAATTCTTAAAGTTTTATGTTATAAGTTTGCTTTGTTTTTATGTCATGATGATTAATTATATTTAGAATTAAAATTATTGCAGAAAATTCTACTTTTAAATTAATAAATGGGTTTTTTATGAATTTAGAAATATTAAATTTAGATATATTGTGTACTACTGGATATGGTGTACTACTATATAGTGGTGACCAAAAGGGGTTCTTTCGTACACCAGGTCCTTAGATCACAATTTTCGAAAGCTTTTCTTTTATCGCTCAATAAACAGTAACTTATACTTACTTTGCTAAATTTACTTTTATGTAAAACAGAGTTTAAAAGAATATTTTCTTGATCCTTGGAACTTAAACGACCTAGTAACAATTGTAACGTACACGTTGTATATAATATTTCGGGCGGTTCATAATTATCGAGGTAAACTTGTTTTTTTAGAAATAATTATAAACAATTTTTTTTTAATTAAAATCTCTAAACTTAATTAGCTGTTTTGTTTAACAATATAGATATTTAGTTATATAAAGGATCGTTTACTCTTATACAAAAAATAAAGCAACTAATCAAAACAACTTTTGATAATGCTTGCTTTATAGTACAATCATATATTGTTAATTAAAATTACATTAAACATCTTTTAAAAGACCTTTTTTTTTTTTCAAAATATTTCTAACAATGTATCATTTTTAGTAAAGTTGATAGCTTTAAGTAGTTTATACAGATAAATGTTTATTTTATGGTATAAGTGCTAAAACTAGAATTTGTTTTAATTAAAAATACATTAGATGTTTGTTTTTTAACCTTGTTTTGGGTTTATAAAATCATATGTAAGAGGCTAAATTTAATTTAAAAAGTCAAATATTACAAAAAGCTAACAATGATACGGTAGTGTAATTAAATATGTTTTAATACAATTGTTGTTTTTTAATTCAATATTTTTTATTTGTTGTTTTTCATTGAAGCCATAGCTAAGCTTGTTTGGATAAAACCAGATTTTAAAGTATAAAATAACAACTAATGTTGAAAAGAAAAAAAAAACAAGCTTTATTTGTAAAATGAATTGATGTAATTAATATTTTACAATGAATAAAACTATTAATAAGTTTTTTTTTTAATAGAAATTTTGTCATAAAAGAAAAGTAGCCTTGTAAATAGGTTATGTTAGAGATATTGCAATCGTAAAGTAAAAAAAAGATTTAAAATTGCAAAAGTCTAGTTTATCATAAATATTTAGACTTCTGTATATGTGTAGTTTTTTATAAAACAAAATTTGGCATTATAACTTTTAAAAGGTTTTATTGTCATATTTTTAGTATAAATTTCTTTGTAACTTTTTATTATCTTATAGTTTTTTTAACATGCTTTAAAAGTATAAAAATATAAATATAAAGTACTAAAAATAACATTTTAACTGTCAAGACCTAACTCTTTAGAATGTTTTAAAATTTATTTATTAAAAAGCTAAAAGCTACTTAAATTTGTAGCGATTGTTAGTGATTGAATTAATCGCTCTACTTGCTACTCGAGCATTGTAAAATTACTCTAATGGAACTAGACTTTTTTACAGCTAATTAGAAGCAATGTATACAAAATCTCTAGTAAAGATGTTATGTAAAAATCTCAAATTTATTTTTTTTAAAGAAAAAATTTAAAGCTAAAGGTTTTTGTATAGTTATAGTTATTGTTTGTTCAACAAAAACTGATTTAACCACCTGCATACATTTCTTTCTAATCATTTTCTGTCAGCATAGTGTTTTAAAAAAGAAAATGTTTAATGTTAAAAAAGGGTCGTTTAAATATACTTTAAATACACAGTGGATCAGAATAATGTTCAACTGGAAATAGACAATGAATCTTACAAATTATTAAATTCTAATGTAGCCCAAAAAATCATCTACTGAATTTTTCAAACTAGACTAAAAAAGTCTTTTAAACTAAAGCTATCAGACTAACTCAGACTAAATCAGGAAGAAGTAGAAAACTTCCGATATGTTGTTGCTATATGCATTTTTTGGGAGATAATAGAAATATTTAAAGTTAAAAAACAAATTAATCTTTTTTGTATTTATTTAAAAGTAACAGCTCGTAGATGTTAAGCATATAACATATATTTTTTTATGACTCAAAAAAATGTTCTTCTTAACTTTATTGATAAAAAAATTATAAAAGGTATATATGCCGTACCATCGGCTAAAGCAGTATATTAAAATCAACAAGTATCCTTAAAATTAAAAAAAGTTGTATATAGAGACAATTCTATGTTATATTTATTATAATTCACTAGGTCAGAGAACTGTTTTAATATAAATTTTTTATTGTCTTAAATAGGGTTTTTTTTACATTGTTCGAATGTTTATTAGATTAAGACCAAAAAAATATTCTTTGACTTTGCAAGAGACGAAACAATTTCTATATTTAAGTACTAATCAAAATCATCACAGAAAATTAAAAGTGTAGTTATGAAAATATGAGAAAAGAAAATGAGTGTTTTTAGATTAAAATAGTTTTATCTTTCACGATTGATTTTCAAACTTTTAATGAAGTCAAAACTTAGTTTATGAAAAAAAACTTTTATGTTGCCTTTCGCGAACTGACAAACAATAAATTGGTTTCAAGCGCAAAGTGCAGAAGAATTTTGGCTTTCTAACCTTAAATTAAAAAAAAAAAGTTTCAAAAATGTTTTTTTTCAGTTGTAGGTCCACTTAAGAATCGCTTTTGTAATGATAATCATCTTTTGTATGTATTTTTAACATTCGGCATGTAATTTTAACGATAAACGTTAAAATTGAAGTCATGATAATGTTTATTTAATAATTTTTTTTTAATGCTCTAGTACTTTAAAACAAACTATTTAATTTAAATACACCAAACTATCTTATTCAAAGCTTTCATCAATTATTAAGATATTTTCAATAAAATAAACGGCTGCAAAAAATATCAAAAATTTTACAAACCAATAAGTTTAAAACATATGTAAAATCCTAATAATAGAATTAAAACTAAGACAACTAACATAAAATTAAACAAACAATAATCTCTATTGAGATAAACACTTATAAAATTCAAAATTTATTTCATAAATAATATATAAAATAATACACTAACAAAGTTAAACACATAATAAATATATGAATAACAAGAAAACAACACCTTACTAAAATATACTTTTACTATCTTACTTTTTTACAAATCACTGTATCGTGTTTTTTCCAAGTTTATATTTGATTTCAGTATATCGATCCAAAACTTTTCTTTATAGTTTAGTAAACAATATATACAAACAATGAACTTTACCGAAAGATCAACAACAACAGCATTCGGGACAATCCTACGACCGGTTTCGTCCTTATTAGGACTCATCAGGCAGGAATAGTCGCAAGAAACCGTTATTGTGATTTTAAACAAGCGGGCTTAAGTACAAAGCACTAAAGCGACCGTTTGTGGGTAAAGTTGAAAAAATGACACAGCTAAATCATTCACAGTCCAACGCCTCAGACATTGTCAGCTTATTGTGAGATTATAGTCTGCGCTCGTTTGATCAGTTTTAGCCAGTATTTATTTCGGCAATCATCAACAAATAATTTATAATTTAGATCAGGATTTCCCAAAGCGGGCTTTTCATGACAGATACTCAGGGAGCATCAAAGGGTCCAAAGGTGGAGGCTATGAGCAGTAAAGGAGCCACAGGGGGGCTATGAGGTCATAATTTGAAACTTTTACTAGATATTCTGGAGTTGTAGATGAAGAGCAAAAAAAAGTCTTAGGTGTTTTAAATGGTGGTTCTGAAACTTATACTAGATATTCTGGAGTTGCAGATGAAGAGCAAAAAAAAAGCCTTAGGTGTTTTTAATAGTATATTTTTGAGTAATCTTGTTTAAAGGGGCCGTAGCTTTTTAATTTCTCTAAAGGGGGACTTTGAAAAAAAAAGTTTGGGAAACCCTTGTTTAGATTCTAAAAACTTAGCTGTTCTAAGGAAGCAACTTTGTATGCACAATTAATGTTAGATTTTTCTAGAATATTTTTTTTGTCGTAAAAGTAATGTTTGTAAAAATCAGATTCATCTGAAACATCTTCTGAGTTATATTCCAATTCAAACTCCTATGAGCTGTCCATCTAGTACTGAGACTTTTTTTTTTCCCACGTAATTACTATCACAGTTTATGATAATGCTGCGTAAATCCCAAAATTCTTACTGTTCAGGTTTGGTTTTAATATTTTATCTAAAATAAATAAAAAATCTTTATCTAACACCATATTTTTAGGTCGACCGTGACTTCCACATAGTGCAAACTTTTTGCATTCTTTACTAAAAATAGTCTTTGTTTGTTTACGTTTGGCAATTGACTGTACTTGTTTAAAATCTGTCTTAAATCTGCTGGTTTTACAAATGAAATTTTACTTAGTATGAAAAGTTGTGTTTATATTTTAAAGACTTAATAATTTTCTTTAACTATGAAGACTAATTTTTTTATCTTCTTCATTTTTTTTGTTCTAAATTTTTTTGTCTTTTTTTATTTTCAAAAACTGGTCGTATGATAATTGTAAGTTGAAATCGGATGTCATTTGTTTTGATTTTTTCAAGCTTTAAAGTAGTTTTAGTTTTTTTTTTAATCTATTCTCCTGTTATTATTGCTTGAATATAAATTTTTGACCCCATACTTTACGTCTTTCTTGATATTAAAAACATTGTAAATTAGAAGTTGTTTTTTGACCCCGTGTTTTACAGCTTGCTTGGTATTTTAAATATTGAATTCTTTTTAAACCTTGTATTCTAGCGCTTGCTTGATAATAAAAAAAACATTTTAAGATACAACTTTTCGAAACATTGTAAATTTAAGTTTTTTTTGACCCCGTTTTTTACGACTTGCTTGATATTAACTTTTAAAATAATTTACAAACGTTTGTTTAGCTACTGTTTTTAATTTAACTAGAAATTTCAGTAGATTTCGACGATGACGAAAAACGAGTGAGGGATGGTGACGGGTGGAATGCTTTGCAATTATCTGATATTTGCATTTCAATCGCTTATATCATGATTCATTTCCGAATATTAGAAGTTCTCCGCGTCAATAGAAAATTTGGACCCTTGCAGGTTTCTTTATGGTGCATTTCTAACTTTAATAGATGTTTTGACAGAAACATTGACGAAAAATAAGATAATATTTCGAGACTTAATGTATTTTGAAAATGCTTTTAATATGTAACTTGTAGTAAAATTTAATCAAGAGTACAACTTTTTTTTAAATGTTTCACTCGATAAAAAATATTTCAATTTTTGTAAACTTTAGTTATTAATCACCTACTTTAGTTTTAAATAAAATATGAAGTGATAATAAAAAAAAAACATATAAATTTCAAAATTTAATAAATATTTGTAGGATTTAAACCCATCTTTCTTTTATTAAAACTTTATAGGTTTGAAAATCCTCTTTATGTTAAATGTAAAAATTACACAATGGATCAGTTGCATGCTAAACTGGGTAATAACTAATGTCATTTTACATATCCAACTATTTATATAGTGATTCCGTAAATACTAATTGTATGCTAACTTAAAAAGAAAAATAGATCAATCATATATGAAAGTACAAGGTATATGAAAAATTTTTTGTAAAAAAGATACTATATGCCTAGATTTACAATCAATTATAATAAACTTAAGTTACTGAAAAAACTGCGTTCATAGTTAAATATTAGACCACTTATGTTTGCATCCATTAAGTTAAAGAGAAAAAACTGTATTGACATTTTTATTTGTTCACCCAACTGGTTTTGTCTGTTCGAAGAAACTTTGTTTAACATGACTTAAGTAAACTTAAACGTTTTCTAAATTACTATTTTAAACATTTCTCTTCTTCAATAAATTTATGCAAGCTTGAATAAAACAAGCTGTTTTTGGTCATTAAATACTATTGCCATAAGTTTAGATTTTGGTAGTTTATAACAATTAGTTCCTATGTTTATATAAATTATTATTGTATAATAGTATCTAAAAAGTTAACATCGAAACAATTTAAATACGGTTATTGAATTATCTTAATTTCGGTTTTAATACTATAGGTAGTGTAATGTGTTTACTTTATTTCCATGTCTTTTTGAATGTAAAAGTATATATTGGTTTTGTAAAAATTTCTTAAACTAGTGTTTAACAGTCACCTTGGGAAACGTTATCTAGACTAAAGTAAGAAATATACTAATACTCAAGTTCATTCTAATTCAAAAACTGTATATAATACGTTTTAACTTTCCTTTGTTCTTCAGCATCATATATTTTTAGATTTAGAACGTCATAACATTAATAGTCAGAAAAAAAAATATTTATGTAGGTTACGGACTATAAAATCTATTGTTATAAAAGTTTTTTTATAGATAATAATTGGTAATATATCATAAAGAGTAACAAAAGTTTACTACCTTAGATTTCAAAAGTGTAAATGTTATGATAACGCTTAAAAAAGTCTAATCAACCATTAAAAGTATTGAAACAAAAAAAATACCAGATACAACATAGCTTTTTATAGAAATTATATTCTTAAGTAAAACTTAATTATATATTTAAACAAAACTAGAGTTATGTTTATTAAAAAAGGATATTTTGAGTTATCGATAAAACAATAACAATAACTAACACATAATGAACAAAATTAATTCAAACACACAAAATAAATATTACATACTATTCTTATCTTACATATTATAGCTAAGTTGTTTTCATAAATGAACTAATTTTGTAAGATTAATCATTGAAAAAACTATTCTAAAAAATAAGATATTGAATACTTTCTGTAAATTTATTGAAATTTAAAATTAATAAAACATTGTTAGTGCTTTGATCAGACAGCTTTTTAATAATCAATTACAAAAATTAAAAAAGAATTTTAAATTGTATGATTAGTAAAATAATGACCATTAACTAATACAAATTATTTAGCATTTTGCATAAAACTTTAGTATATGAACAATTAGTTGTAACTTAACTTTTAAAAAACAATAAATAAAAACACAAGTCTTGTAAATAAATAAAAAAAATAAATAAAGTAATATCATAATGTAACAGAAAGTTAACCGTTTGAAGACATTTCACATTTAAGGTATTTCAATCGCAGAACAGCGCATAAAGCTATTTCATATCAATAGAGCTCTCAATGATCATAAAATATCAAACATCTGTTTCTAAACCATTTAAGTAGACTTAACTTTCTTCGTTTCTTTTCCTTTTTTAACATATGCATGAAAGTAAAAGTTTAGGAAAAGGACCAACAGGGAAACGGCGTAACCAATCATCGAAACGCACAAAATCTTCGGGTAGTTGCAATTTCTCATAAGATTTTGTATGCAGTAGGCAAACAGAATGACGAACTGTGACTAAAAAAAAGCATTGTATTAAGATTTTCAACTTGAAATTTTGATAGTATGAGAACTGTATACAAGTCATACTTTATGAATATATTTAAATGACAACTTACCAGTTGCAACTTAGTTATGTGTCTTTTCCACCAGAGATATTTCCTAACGGCAGGTCCCATCGCCGACAGTCCGTAATATGTGTACATGACGAAATGAACAAAAGAGTTTATACCTCCAAATATGTAAGCTAGAAAATCATTAAAATCAAATACTATTATTTTTTAGTTTGATTTCGAAAGCACAACCAACTAAATGTTATAAAAACTATAAAATACTAAAACCCTGGGACTATCATGTGTAAGTGATATTATAAAAAAATACCTACTTCACTGAAAAATGGAACGTTCAGATTATTGCATGTAGTGAAAACTTTATAGGCATACAATAAACTAAATTTATAACTACGCATACATAAAGTTTTTACAGTAACCTTTCGCATCTTTACGTACTCGTGACGTTACGCACTCTCGTTTAGTTACGCATTTTAGAATTCTGAAATAATGATAATTTTTTTTTTTTTTAATGTTGCAAAAATTAAGTTTATTGTAAATTTTTAATCTAAAATATACTTTTTAATGCTAACTCACCTCTCAAAAAATAAATTATAACATTTCTTTAATACAATGCAAAACAAGTTTATCCTTATGTGGGCAAAGGTCAAATTAAAAAAAAGTTGTAGTAACACAAACAATTTTTATTAAACATTTTTCTGATATTTTATATATTTTTGTTTAAAAGAAGATATCCATTACAGCACCAAATGCATATTTTTATAAAAGACTATAGAAACAAATTTTAATATAGACACCACACCATTTCTTTATTGTAAACAAATGCTTAATTATAAATTGAATTTGATAAGTAGAATAGATAAAATATAAATGTTAAGTATCAAATAAGTAACATATAAA
Source organism: Thalia democratica (assembly GCF_965202585.1). Lineage (NCBI taxonomy): Eukaryota > Metazoa > Chordata > Thaliacea > Salpida > Salpidae > Thalia > Thalia democratica. The sequence continues at coordinate 17,215,734 of NC_139173.1, read as the reverse complement.
TAAAGATAGAGTAAATCAAATTATTATTAAAATTACTAAAATTTTTCTTGAAGTATTATTATTTTATATAAATTTAAAACGTTTTTTTTTCAATGTATGTGTTTATCTTTTGTTTTCATATTTATAAATGTAGTAAAAAAATTTTTAAAAGTAGGAAAGTCCCCAGTCTGCTTTTAACTAGAAGCAATATCAAAAAACAGCCATTATAGAAAGTATATTTGGTACCTCTCATATCTTTACGATCTCTCATATCTTTACGGGCTTTTTCTGTGGACACAATGTGCGTAAATAAGCGAGAGGTTACTGTACTTTAAAATAAATAGATAATAAGCAATCCTTATTTACTTATCAAATTGAAGAAAAAAATACATATAGTTTTACCTGATATAAAACAAAAAATAAGATGAAAATGGTTTTAAACTTTTAAATGTGTTTAAAATTAAAACTTTCAACTACAGTACATTTTTGAATTCTAAAATGCGTAACTAAACGAGAGTGCGCAACGTCACAAGTGCATAAAGAGCGAGAGGTTACTGTACACTACTTTTTATTTATATTTTTGTTAATAAACTACTTTGATACTTCTCAAAACAAAGTGTTTAAAAAACTATCGCCCAGCTCATTTAGCTATTTGTTGGTTGATATAAAAAGTAATAAACAATTACCTTGACCTCCCGGTGCCCATTTAGTAACTGACCACCACAACAAAAGCATGGTGATGTGATGATAGCAGTGCAGAAACGATATTTGGTTGTATTTCTTTCTCAGTGCAAAGATGAATGTTTCCAAAAGCTCAGCGTATTTTGAAACGTAATACACCCAGCAAACACTTGCCATCTAAATGCAAAATATGTTACTATAATAATATTTATGTATCACAACAAACATGCTTAGTGAGTGCGTCTTTTGAAAACAACAAGTATGTTAAATTACTGTTTTAATTAAAAAATAACAAACTTTACTCCTTAAAAAAATTCATTTGATTTTTTTTATACTCACAGCTGCCATAACTTTGTATAAAAATATGAACGAATTGATAAAAAATTAATACAAGAATAAAGAATTTACCAGCAATTAATACAAACTATGGACAACTAATTAAAATTTCAGTAAACTTAACAATGGAAATTTTTAATTGATAATGATTAATATTGTTATTCTTATTACAAATTACACATAACTTTTTCTGACATTTACAGGATCAATATAAAAGAAATAGCATTATATAGTTAACATTCTGAAATACATTGAAAACATTTTATAACCACTACTAAGATGCTTTAATACCAAAAAAATTACATAAATAGTGCTAATATTATCTTTTTATTACAAAGACTTTATATTTCTTATATATATTCTTATTACTACTCGAAAAAAAAGTAGTTCTATTGACAAAAAATATTTGAACTACTTTGAAAAGAAAAATTTTTACATTAAAAAATTCAGAAAAAATACATTAAAAAATTAAGAAAAATGTAGTTATTCACAAAGTATATCCATATATTACTAACTCTGAGTGCATACTTTGAATTACTGTAATCAACTGGCTGACATAAACATCCATAACTCTCTTTCCATGCTACATAGAAAAACTGTAACAACGGAATGTTTACTTTGTTGTACATAAGGCAATGAATAGATATAACTTACCTCTTTAGTCATGTACATACTTAATACTGTCATTAAAAAATTGTAAACAAGTATAACGCCTTTTAAATCATAAGATGGTAGTAGTTGTGTGATTTTTCTAGAACAGATACAAAAAACTGCGTACAATATTACAGTAATTGTTGGTATCCATGGACTATAAACCAAATGCCATTCAGCAGTTCTCGCATCTAAAAAAATGTTATTATTATAAACACTTAAGTTCAAAATTGACAAAAATAACTTTCAATAGATTATCTTTCTGCACTTAATTTCAAACTTGTTTTAGTTCATATCATTTAAATGTTAAACATTTAACAAACAGTTCTTAGTCAATGCCTATTGAAAATTTTTACTCAAAATAATGTCATAAATTAGTTTCTAATAGTTATAAAGAAGTTATATAATGTTAATAAAACCACAAAATTAAAAAAAAACAAGTATAAGAAAGATTTTATAGTACAAAGATAATATTTAGTACAGGGTTGCCACTTTCTGAGGAAATAATGCTAGTCTGAGTAACCAAAAACTAGCTGAATTTGCCTGAGTTTATGTAGAAAATAGTTTTTACTATTTATAAAAAGAGATGTTAAAAACTTATTAAGATCACCACCTACTTGCAAAACAAAATATATTTTTAATAAAAAATTTTTTATTGTTCCTGCTAGCAGTTTTAATAAGGTTAGTATTAAACTTTTAGACTTGAATTTATTTTTTAGAATTTTTAAGGTCTATATCTTTGTCATTTATAGAAGTGAATCATCCTTGAATTCTGGAGTATTTTTTAGTGTAACAAAAGCCATATGCTTAAATACTGATAAAAATAAGAAAAATAAGAAAATATAACAATTTTTAGAATAAAAAAGAAACAAACTACATTTCAGGATTTACAAGGTTGCCACTCTTTAAGTCAAAAAATCTGTCATGATTGATCTTAACTAATCCTAAGTCATCTTGAGTTTTTTTTTAACTTTTCAAATTTAATGAAAACCTTGTTTATAATAAATTGGTTATAAAAAAACAAAAAAAAAAAACTAAATCAACTCTCTCTTTCAAAATTTATCATGGGATTATTTAAAAATGTTTAAACTATCCTGAGTTTTTTATAAAAAACAAAACTATCCTTAATCAGGCTGAGTTTGAAAATAAATTTTAAGGTATCCTGAGTGTGTGGCAACCCTGGATTTAGCAAAAAACTTTAAAGAGTCTGAATTTTTCTAAAATTCAATACTAGCCTGAGTAAGTGGCAACCTTGCTTAAGGTTCAGAATTTTGTCAGATGTTAGGTTGCCATTCTTTGAGTATAAAAAAAAACTATTCTGTGTGACCAAAAACTGTCCTAAACAAATTTTAACTATCTAAGTTATTCTAGATTTTTTCAATCTTAATTTTATTTCTCTTCCGCAATTTACTAATAACTCATGCTTAATTTCCTCTCATGTAAAAGTAAGACAACATTAATATAAACTCAGATTTTAGCTTTGTTTGCTGAAAACAAGTATTTATAAGTTATAACAAACAACTTTATGAACTGAGGACACATAAAACTGAATTATTTAAAAATAATTTGAAAACTAATTAAATTAAAAAGATATTTAAAACTTTATAATGCGTAGTTAAACTTTTTTATCTCTAAACTGTCTCTGTTTAACATAAAATTAAGACATGACAAACACGATTACGAATTCATATACCTACTTATGTATATACCTAATTAAGCTTCTATTATTTCCTAAAAGTATTTATCTTTTTTCAGAGCTCTGTTGAAGTGCGTTAATCTGTTAACACACAGAAACATGTGATAGTGTAATAAAAGAAAGATACTGTATAATTTGTTACTATGACATGATAAACGTTAATTTTGTATTTAAAACAAAAACTAAAACATTATTTCTAAGAGTAGTGAAAAGCTAGCCCAAAGCTAAAAAAATTAAATAAGCATTTCTAAAATAATAAAAACCAAGTTCTTGAACAAAACTGATATAATAACAAAATATAGAAACTGGATTAACTAAATCTTATTCAAGATCTAGAAAAAATCTGTACTGAGATTTAATAAAAAACATTTAACTTTCTTGAGTTTTTGATAAAAAACAAGACCATTTTGAGTCAGCCTAAGTTTGAAAAAAAAGGAATAGTTTTCTGATTTAAGTTGTCCTGAGTCATCCTGAGATTTTCTAAATTTCAAAACTTTATGGTAGAAAACATCAGTCTTACCCTTCTCTCTACAATTATAAACTTTTGAAATACAATGAGTGTGTGGCAACAATGAGGTGTACAAATAAATAATACACTGAAACTGTGTAAGAATCTACTTAAATATTTCCACTATTTAGAGCTTGTTAAGCATCTTAGTGCTAAGCCTGAGATCGAAAGATTAAGATTATTTAGTAAATACAAAGCACATATAGTAATATTTTTTATAACTTTTCTTTATTTTCATTGGTAAATAAAAATTACACTCTACCCTTTGCAACAATGAATGTTTTCAGGAAAAAGTAAGTGTGATCTTACATAAAAGTTAAATGATATTAAATATAGATTATTTTTAATGTATAATAATATATTAGGTTAACTATGTGTTTAACATTTTAATGACTTTTTATATAAAATTACTAATAATATAAATACCTGCATTTTCATTGACATAAAAATTATAATGATGAGATAATCCTCTAGTTACAGAATCCATTGAATATGTTATATCTTAGAAACAGTTTATCTGATACAATAGGTTTTTGTTTAGAAAGTTAAAAATATTATATTTCACATTTCTACATTAGATACTATAATTTTTTTATTAAAACAATAAATGTATACATTTAAAAGAGGAGCATAAAGTTAATTTTATAGACAAATTTATAAATTTTTCAAAAAACATAAAACTTTAATGTCTATTATTTTTCTTATCTTAAAAGCTATATAAAAAGTTTTTTTTATCTTAGAGAACGCACCTTTGTCTTTAATTTAAGAAAAAAAAATTTGGTTTGGGGTTTGAATTATTTCATGGGGTCCCTCCAAAAATAAAGGTTTTTTTTTTGTTTTTTCTATTAAAATTGCTTTAAAACCAAAAATATTGTTTTTTTTAATTTTTTGTTTTTTGATTCCCCTTAGTTTGCATCTTACTTAAACTCTTAAATAGTTGTTTTTTAAATAATGTTAATATCTTTTATGATTTGGCCCCAAAACAAAATGATGTATATTACACTATCATTTGCCTTGGCCATTTCCTAGATAAAAAATTGATTAAAAGAAAAAAACAATTAATAAGAATGTGAATTACAACAAATTTAATTAAATTATTATAGTTTAATTAAATTTGTTGTAATTTACATTCTTATTAATTGTTTTTTTCCTTTTATCAATTTTTTATCTAGGAAATGGCCAAGGCAAATGATAGTGTAATATACATCATTTTGTTTTGGGGCCAAATCGTAAAAGATATTAACATTATTTATAAAACAACTATTTAAGAGTTTAAATAAGATGCAAACTAAGGGAAATCAAAAAAAAAAAATTAAAAACAAAAATATTTTTGGTTATAAAGCAATTTTAATAGAAAAAACAAAAAAAAAACCTTTATTTTTGGAGGGACCCCATGAAATAATTCAAACTCCAAACCAAATTTTTTTTTTCTTAAATTAAAGACAAAGGTGCGTTCTCTAAGATGAAAAAAATTTTTTTTAGATAGCTTTTAAGATAAGGAAAATAATAGACATTAAAGTTTTATGTTTTTTGAAAAAATTTTAAATTTGCCTATAAAATTAACTTTATGCTCGTATTTAAAAGGTGTTATTGTTACATAAACAAAATATAAAATTTTCCTATTAAAACATTATGGCTTTATTATTATATTCACGAAAGATAAAAAGTAGCTGCCAGATCCAACTTTCATAAAGTCACATATGAATAGCTATAATTTACAAAAACACTTTTTGCTACTTTTTTTTATATAAATTACCCCTTTAAAATAAGATACATAAAACCGGTAAAATATATAACTAGAAAAGTTTTAGAAGAAAGTTAATATATATTTTTTTAACAATACCGAAAGTAAACCTGAAGCTCTGAGCGAGCAAAAATATTTAAAGCTTTTTTTTTAATACTCTTATCCCTAATTAACCTTAAACAAACATATTAAAAGTTAATCAAAAATATAAAATTTTTATGCTTTACATTAATAATAGCATCAAAAAAGGATTTATTTTTGCTTACTCAGCAAATATGAGTGACTAATATGGTTACGACTGAGCTTTAGTTTAATAGCCGACTATACCTTTTAATAAAACCTCTTTTAAACAAGAATAAAAATAAAAACAATTTACAATACAAAAAACTATTGTTTTACATCTATAAAAAAGAATTTCAGTTGTTTTCAAGTGTAGTATTAAAAAAAGAAATTAAAAATAGATACAATATGCTGAATACTGTTTGTAAAATAGTTAAGTTTGCGTAGGTTAACTATAGCACTAGATCATCTTGCATTGTTGAAGATAGCTACTCGTTAACATACACAAACCTAAAAGCTTTATTAACTTTATTTAGACAGTTTTATCCTTCACTTATTTAACAACAACTTGCCGGTAAATCATTGAACCTAATTTTTGCTCATGTATAATATGTTTTTTAAGTAGTAAAGTGTAATTTTATTTACCCAAAAAACGTTATATCGAATTTAATAAAAATTGCACGAAATAAAAGTTATAAACAAAGATTATAAAATAATTTTTAAAATATGCGATGGATAAAACTTATTAACTAAAACTTATAAACTAAAACAAAATTTACTTCAACGTAATAATTTTTTTATTAATTAAAAACTTTATTACAAACTGTACTCTGTATAAAGTAAAAGAAAAACTTTATGATTAATAAAAATAAACAAAGTGAACTTTTAAAATAATGCTATATTTTATTCGTTGAACATGGTATATATATCCTTTTACATATAAGCATATAAAATAAAATAAGTCATTAAGGTAATGCTGTGTATTTTTGTTACTTGAATATACTTTACAATCTGTATCATACAAAAAACATTGTTTTGTAATTATATTAATGTTTGTACACTCTAAGAAACACTGGTATAAATTATAAATAAACTAAAATCTGTTTTGTTCCAATAAAAAACACTTCTATTAGTTTAGATTAAATAAACAGGAGTGTTGCAAAATATATCTCTTTAAACACTGTTATCGGTGTCATACGTAAAAAAATAATATAACGTTTTACTTTACAATTAAAAATAAATACTTTAAATCAAAAATATAGGTTTAATGTATTTTCATCATTTTTTAACTATGTTTATAAAAATTTATATTACTAAAAATTTTGAATAAGATATCAATAGTTTTTGTAACAGAAAATAAAATGGTATTTAAGCAATTAGTATTAGATTTTTGTTTTTAATTGATAAAATATTACACTTTGTTGTTTTTAAAAATTTCTGGTGTTAGCTTGCTTACAAGAACGATTGTGCCTAAAATACAGTAAATAACAGTAGAGGAAACAATAAAAAACGTATAAAGTTGAATAAAAACTTTAGTAATGAACTTTGTACAACACATAATGGTATATAACAAAAAAAAAACTGTAACTTTCTAAGAATATTAAAATTTTAGTAAAATTAAGAATTCTCGAATTTTTACGCTAGTGTTTATCAAAGTGTCAACACACTTTAATTTTTATATTACTGTTTAAAAATTCTAACCAGTAGATATGTATATATACTTAAAAATCAGTAAATTTATCATAACTTTAAATTTAATAACATTACACTAAGTACGAAAAAAAAGATAATCACTACAGTGTTTTGAATATTTTTTTTTTCTATGTCTAACTATGCACAGACTGAAATTTAGGAACCTTCAACAGTAGTTTAAATTAGACAGTTTTTTTTTATTAATGACGTTCTAGTTTTTAAGTAAAGTTACAAAGTTAAATATAAATCACTAAAGTTTAAAGTAACTAATAAACATATGCTACAAATGGTTCTATAAAAAAAATTAAAAGAAAAATCATATTTATTTACATCTATATTGAGCCTTGAATTAGATATATAATTTTAAAATACTTTGAATTTTATAAATACTTGTTTAACTACTTATCTAACACAGCTTTTTTCAACACTCAAAAAATTAATTTTATATAATAAAATAGAATAAAAACTTTACAACACTTTTAATCTAACAAGGTATACAAAGTTATTCTATAAATAACTCTACTTGTGGTTTCTTAAAGACGTTTGTAATAGTTTATACTTCGTTTTAAAACCAATATAACCACACACTAAATTACATCCTAATCAAATGTTTAATATATAAATGATTAGTCTTCAAATATTTTCTGTAAGTCAAATTAAGTTTTAAAAATCAAGTAGTTTAAAGTTTTTATTTAGATATTTTAGAGTTTTTTTTTTTGTTTTTTAAGTGAAAAAAGTAAGTAGATTTAATAATTGTCATAAACAAAGCATATCATACAAATAAAATAATGTTTATACAGAAAAAAAACAAAATATTCTTTAGTTTTTATTGTAAAATGTTAATTTTTTAAGAGTGCACAAATGTTATGATCTGTAAATTTACTAGGTAATGATAATTTGGTATTTGCTAGATTAAATTAAATTTGTTTAACACTTTAAAAAACAAGTTTAGTTGAAATAGATACTTATTTAGTGGTCTAATTTGCACAAAATAATTATTTAAATTTAATTATGCACAGCATTTTAATAAATTTGGGAGCACAATTTTTAATAAGTTAGTAGCTGCTTAGTGTTAATAGTTTGTGTTTTACAGAATAAAACGTTCAGTAAATATAAAAATATTAACTATGAAACACTCCACTATATTTAATTTAAAAACAAGCCTATTTTCGAAAACTGTCAATGGTTTGAATTCTTTTAATAAAAAAATACTAAATAGCGCTAGTTGTTTGATTATTTGATGTTTTTTAATGTATACTAAACGAATTGCAGAACAAAGAGCTTTTAAATTTTGTGCAAACAAATCAGAAACAACGCAAAATGTAACAAAAGATCATTTTGAATAAAAATTAACTAATTTAATCTACCATACTCTATATTCAAAATTGACTTAAATGTAAAAAAAACAAAAATAAAAACAAAGTTATTATTTCTAGAAACAAATTCAGAACCTAACTATCATAAATGTAAAACAGACTAGTTTTCCCATTAGAATAAAACTTAAAGATTTCAGAGAAAGTATGTTGCTGTAAAACAAACATGTTGCATGTTAACGAAAGCTTGTAATGACTGAATAAGTTAAAATAGCTGGTACTAAATGAAGCGTTTAAGTTCAAAATTATTGAAACTTCTGAAGTTATTAATATACGATTAAAAATACAATATGAATGAATAATTTTTTGTATTAACCTGTTTTATACTTTGTTTTAAAAATGATTTAGTATTCGGTATACTATGTAAACGGAAATGAGAGAGAGAAAAAAACTTTTTGATTTGTCTTTTGTTGCTGATTTGTAATAGTCGAATTAAAAAAGTAATTTTGTAATAAAGTTACTTACTTTTCAGTTTAGGTTTAAAAAAATACAAACTTAAATAAAAACTCTAAACAAGTTATGAAAAAAAGGTTAAGAAAATGTTAAAGTTTATAAGACATCATAAAGTTAATTAATTTTTTTTATAAAACAACACCTAATTTAACATAAAATAAAGATTTAATTTTTAACTTAAAACAGTAAATTTTTTACATACAAAATTTTTTTATTTTTAAACAAACTTTGTGAAGCTAATTTTCAAAACAATATACTGTTACTGTCTTTTATCACTTAGCCATTAAATAGTTAATTAACTTTTTTTTTGTGTTTAAATAGCAAATTTTTTAACAATACTTTTACTTTAATTTAAAATTAGTTAATGATCCAAATTCCAACGTTATCAAAAAATTGAAATGAAAAATAGTACGTGAAACAGTGTTTTTATTGATTATTTTAATGAGACTTAAAACATATGAATTATTTAAACTATTTTTTTATTAGAAAATAATTGTCTAAAGTTTTTAAGTTACTGCACTTGTAGGATTTTATAACGATAGATATATCAAATTTTCATTGTAATTTTTGCCAAAACTGAAAAGGACAAGTTTTTCTAAGTCTTTTAAAATGTGTATAAAAAGAATTATGTAAAAATAGCATTTGGTTCACTTTAAAAGGTTTTGTTAAGTTTTAATACCCCAATTATTTTCCGGCTTCCTGTGCCCTTTTACCATACTTTTTTTTCGTTTAAAAACCAGTAATGCAATTAACTTGTCATTCTTTTTATTTTATTTTAACCAAACGTAGTACTTAAAGTTTACATTTACTTACCTGTCTTTTATTAATTCATAACATCGATTAATAACATCACTAATTATTTTTTCAGGTTTCACTAGAAAGGATGGCAGGCGATGCAATTAACTTTATGGTTATTCTTTTGATTATATTTCTTGCATTTAGCAGTGGTTTGACTGAGCTTTTTGCACCTTATGGACCAACACATCACTGTATTTGTCAAGATTACCCTGCTAAAGAACACTGCAACACTGTAAGCTTATCATCAATTAGACATATTTCTATATAGGTTTTATTTGTATTTGTTTTAAGTCAGATATACAACGATGTTTTTTGACTTTAAAATTATTTTTTTAGTTATTTTAGGCACACTTTTATAGAACTTAAATAGAAAACTTAAATGTATATAACTTGACAATTTCATGGCTTGTAATAATTTTACCTTTTAGATAAATTTACTTTCTGCTAAACTTGTATACCTGAATTTATATTTGATCTTATAAAAGAACGATTTGAAGTTAAAATGTATGAAACAGAACAATATAAGAAAAACATTATCTTATTGATAGTAAAACTTGATAATATAGAAACAAATGTATGTTTATACTAAAGTATATATTTGTTAATTCATTGGTGAGGTTAACAAAATATCTAAACTAAAAGTTAATACTTAGACAAGTGTGTATAACTAAAAAAGCAGATAAAAGAGTTATACTTACAAATCCAGTTTATAAGAAATCTAATGAAACAATGTCAGTGAGTACATCCCTATTTACTTACTTGTAGCTTCTGAAGAAATAAAAAGCTCTAAAAAAGCTTAGTTATCATAAATAGTTAGGATTAATGGTTTAATTGGTGTGCAAATCGATGATCGAGAGGTCTTTTCGTGCAGACAGATCCTTGGACTAAAGTTTATTTGAGCATCTTTTTAATTTTTCAAAAAATTAAGGTTTATTAAAAAACGAAACCTTTTTCCTATAACTCTTCAGATTTTTAAGTTTTGTTCTTACAGTTTGATTACATTTTTACTACAAAATAAATTAAACAGCAAAGCTCACTTAAAATTGTAAAGGATTAAATTCGTATATATTTTTAATTTTCTGTTCCCAGGATAAAAATACAAAAAATATCGATAACTTACCGGCGTTAGGTACGGCTTTAAATCTCGAAAATGAGTGGGATCAATTGTTTAAAAAAATAAAGTTGTTTTTTGTTGGTCGAATGAAAATAAACGAACAAAAACATGATTTTAGTATGATTAATAGAACAGAATAAAAGTATATTTTTTTTAATTTGTACAACGTTTATTTATAACTACAAATTTATCAAAAAAACATAGAATTTAGTTAGTAATTAATGTGGAAAGGGTAGAACTGCACTAAAAACTACAAGGTACGCATTTCATTCAGTTACATATTTTTGTAACGGTTAACGTGTGTACCTTATTGATGTCCCTACTGTATGTAGATAAACTGTTGATAAAAATATTAGAGTTGTCTTTATATCATATTTTACTAATGTGCATCAAATAGCATTGGGTACTTGCAGAATTGCAGCATTTTAGTTGGTCGAATGTTATTAATAAAGTATATAGCTGAAAACGCTACTTTAACAAGAGTTAATTTATATATACATTTAAAAATTAGGTCTTATCTCAATAATTGTTATGTCATAAACATTTAAGAAAAAAACTTAAGTTGTAAGAACTTAAATGTATCGAAGAACTAATTAGTTTTTAACCTCTTCAAGAAGCTTTATAAAAATATGATGATTATTTTAATTTTTAAATATTTAAGTTATGTCTTAATTAATGCTTGAATTAAAGCAATTTAAGATTTACAGTAAACCTAGTTTTTGTTTTTGGAAGTTTAGGTAAAATGATATTAATGTTTATATGTTATAAAATTAATATATAATAAATATTTATAAACAATAACAACATTTTTTAAGATATAAGAGACCAAAGTGATAAACCGAAAACAACATACTACTTTCAATTGAAAAACTATATCCTTTTCTAATTCAAATCTTTTTACAAAGTTTACCAACTTTTTTTAACTGTTTTAGTCAACTAAAGTTATAATATTTCCAGAATAAAGAACTTTAAACTTTCTAAGTTTTTCAATTTTGCAGTTTTATATATAAAAAAATCCTTTCTCAGAGCTTGCCATACACACAGAAGCATTATAATACTAGTGACTGGAATATAAACTCGAACGAACTTCATATTCAGTCATATCTACCACCTTGCCAATTATGTAGAAGTAATTTTTTTAATAAATTTTAACTGTAGTAAATAAAAATTGTTATTCTAGTTAATAATATAAAAGTTTTATTAACTTTTTAGTGGTAAATTTTCTATCTAACTCACAGTATAGCCCTTTGTCAATGACTACTTTTTTTTTAAATTTAAAAGCTTATTTGTAGCAACCTCTAGGCGTAATTCTGTAACTACAAGCTATAAATTTAAATCTTATTAAATTTATTTGTCCCTTAGAAAATAGTTCAGATGAAGAAGACCCAGCTACTTTGCTTAGTTCACTCCAAGCAATTTGGTGGACCACATACGGATTTGGGGATCCTCGAAAATGGTACGAAATATCAAACTGTCCTGATAAGTTTTTTCTCCAACAGTTTGTAAGTCATTTTTGAAAGTTTATTAATTGTAGTAGTTTCATACAAACATTTTAGCTAAGATTTTAATTATAACAGAGTACAATTTTTACGTTTAAATTTAAATAAGTACACTGTGTTTTTTCATCCACCGGGCAATTTTTACAAACAAAAAATCAATAAAAACAATGAACAAAAACTATATAATTATAATAAACTATAGGTAGGATTTTTCATTGTATCCTTGTACCATTTTACAGTTATAATTGTTCTATTTAATATGTTAATTGCAATGATGAGTAACAGCTTTCAACTGACTCAAGATGACTCGGTAAGAGAATGGAAATTTTACAGGTAAGTTTAAAGTAATTGAACTGTTTATTTTGTGAAAGTTATTTTCTAGTAGTAGGGACCAGTTTTATTTAACAGATTTTTTAAAGAACGATGCGTTTATTCAGACTACTTTGTTTTAGTTATTGTTATTTGATCGTGCTTACAACAGATTATGTTTACTTTGTTCCGGTAATATTAAGGTTTATTCATACTTAGTCAAGTTTAGATATTTTATTACTAGTCCTAAAAGTAAAGATATATTCGAAACAAAAAAAAAAGGTATAACTATCCGTTAAATGAATAAAAATGCAAAACGTCTTTAATAAAGTCCGTATCAACGCATAATTCTCCCAAAAAAAATGTAACTTATTCTTGATGATGTATTTAAACTTATAATGCTCGTTTAACTTTGTAATAAAACTAATTACTTAAAGTTAAAAAAAGACCTTGTAAAGTTTTAGTAATGCTCGAGTTATGTTATATGTTTTTATAGTGAAAGAACAATTTTAATGAGTTACTTACGGTATAAAAAAGGAATTAAGTTAAAAACTCATCAAATCTAATAAATATTAGCTTACAAAAAATTAAAAGTTAATCAAAATATAAATATGTTCAAAAGATAATACATACTTCTTAAAAATAATGTTTGAATATTGTTAACTCTGCTTATACACATAAAATTTTTAGATCAGGTGATAGTATTTTTATTGCAGAGATGTAGAAAACAAAATTCATGTAAATATTTCTTAAAAAAGCTTATATAACTCATGCTTATCTAACAAGGCTGTTGTAAAAGTATATTTATATAGTCTATGACAATATGTAATAAATAGCTTTACTAAAACTTAACAACAAGACAACTATAGCAAAAATTAAGTAGACAATTTCATAGTGTAGTGATGTATTAAAACTGGGAACGGGTCAAAATTGCATGAAGACAAAGTTGCACGAGGTTATTAAATTGTACGGGGGGACTAAATTGCACGAGAACAAAATTTCACGAAGATACTTTTACACGAAGACAAATATGCACGAGGGTACAAAATTGCACGAAGAAAATTTTGCACGAGTTACATTTTTGCACGAGAGTAAAAAAAAAACAGATAAAGGATTAAAAAAATCAGAAAAAAAAAGATAAATTAATAGAAACACAAAAAGAAAAATAAATTACTGACCGAGGGTAAGGGTTAGGGTAACAGTGACAGTAAAAACAAAAATAAAAAGATAACTAATAAAAGAAATTAATTAAAAAAAATAATAAGAAAAAAAAATTATTAAAAAAGATAAGTTACCGACCAGGGCAAGGGTTAGGAATAACCGTGATAGTAAAAAAAGATTTTATTTTAATTAATTAAAAATTTAAATAAAAAAAAAAAAATTCAACCCGTGCAAAAATGTCTTCATGCCAAACTGTCTGCTCGTGCAAAAGTATCTTAGTGCAAAAGTATCTTTGTGCAATTTTGAGCACTCGTGAAATTTTGTCCCCTCGTACAAATTTGACAGCTACCCATTAAAACTATTAAGAAATAAAATCAGTCGAAAAACTGCGGCCCGTGAGCAAAATATGTTCCTCAAAGCAAAAATCTGCGCTGCCATGCAACTATCAGCTAAAAACAAACGTTTTTAAATCTTTTTTTTTTTGTAAAAACTTACAATATTGTTTTTTAATAAATATTTAGATTATACTATAGTTTTCTTTATTGTTGCTAATTTTATCATACATGTTTGCTTTAAAATAGTACTTTTTAAATGAGCACTACAACTTTTTTTCAATATGCGGCCCGCGAGAAAAATATATAAAGTTGATTATATTTTTATAAAAAGCTGCTAACCTATGGTCTATATGTACAAAAAACGTAATCTTTTAGTTGTTTATTGAACTTTTGTAACATTTATTAGTTGCATTTCTATAGGGTTAGTTTTAACAAATCGCTTCGTCTAATTAAACCTAACACATAGTTCTTGTTTTATAACTAGTACTTTTTTAAGAGATACAGCTTTTATTTTAAATAATAACATTTTTCGTATTGAGTTTTAAACTAAAAAATATCAACGAGTTTATATAATTAAAAGTATAGTTCACATGGAAACTTGTTTAGATTGGTTTAAAGTCAACACAAAAGTGAATCGATCATTGTGTTAGATAAAAATATTTATTTATTTTTTTTACGTTTGACGTATTTCAAACTAAAAACATTTTCAAATCTGAAAATTCCATTTAACTTGTTTTAAGTTTAATTGAAAAATTTAGGACACAACTGTGGCTTAAGTTGGTTAGTAAAAAGATGACTCGGTTGCCACCTATGAATATCATACCAGAAAAGAAAATATTTATCAAGGTTGCTAATGCTTGCAAGTCAATGGTAACAAAAGTGAAGAGGTATTTTAAGGAATGTAGAAAAAGTACAGAAGATGACATTATTAAAAGTGAAAATCCCGTTGAAATGGTAATGTATTTGTTGTAAATTGACAGTTTAAATAGTGCATATAACATAAACGGTGTTCTTCATATTAGTTTAAATTAAATTATAAAAAAGATGAAATTTTGTTGTTGAATCTTAAAACTTAATACTGGTAGACAGAACACAATTTTGCTATAGAATAAAAGCGGCTTACTTTATACAAATAAATTATTTTCATTTAATTTAGTAAAAGAGTGTTGAACACAGCTGCCCTTTTATGCCTTTTAATTAGTTTTCAAGGGTAGATAAAAAAATTGTAAAGTAAATTTTAGATAGTTTTCGACTTTACCTACAAACAAATGCCTCAGTGCTTAAAAAGAGTCCAAATACTTAAAAACTTATATTTTATAAAACTTTCTTATAGTATTTAAACTAATGTAAAATATTAATTTTACAGTAGAGGTTTTTATATATACAAGTTTAGATTGTAGGTATTTACAAAAGTTATGATCAGCGTGCTAAAAGAAAAATAAAAAAGAAAGTTTATCGTACTTAAAACAATTATTTTTATTTTCAAATACAAAACTACTTTTTAAGTAGTAAAAGTACTAGCTGAAAACATTTCTTATTCTTACTAAAATTTAAATTTTAAATCAAACTTATTCGGATTTGTTGATATGAATAGCAAATACTTTAGAAGCTTTTCAAATTCTAATTAAAAGAAAAATTTAGAGAAATAATTTCAATAATGAACAAGCTAGCTTTTTAAAATTTGAAAAGTCATTTTTCAGGAAAAAAAATCAATTAAGGTTTATATTGTTATAATTAATTAACTACATTGTTAAACATATTAAAGATATCGATTACTTAGTAAAAAGTAAAACTTAGATCTTAAATTAAAAAAAAAAAAAAGTTACTCAAAAAGTGTATATAACACTAATCGTAGCTCAATACTACAATAAGTAATTAACATAAACTTAAAACAAATTCTTGGATAAAATATTTCTTTACTAAATATATTGTAGCAATGTAGAAGAAATGCTCAAATTAGAATACAAAGACCAATACAAGACGAAAAATATGAAAAAGTACTTAGATTGATAGTCCGACGATATGTTAAAAAGAAAGTACTTAATGGTAAAATGGTTGTATAAAACTAACAACAACTTTTACAAAAATAAGCCTTTATTTTGTTTAAAAAATGTTTAACTTTTAAAAACTTTTTTACACTTACTCAGTTTCATATACTTCATTTATATGCTTATTAAACTTTTGTACGTTCTATTTGTATTTTGATTTTATACAAAACTAATATGCTAGTCATACTGTTAAATGAACTGATTATACTTAGAATTCAAAAAATAATTACTATGACATTAAATTTCTAAATCAAAATTTAGTATTACTAAAGAAATTAAGTATAACTGTTGTAAATTGTTAATAGTATTAACTTTATATGACTGTTTTTTTATTAAAAAAGAAGTTAAAGTTTTTTTTTAACTTTTAAGTAAATGAATATAACCAGTAGGAAAAAATTAACATATTAAAATTTAAAATAAGATAAAGTATCTGACGAGGTTCGTGTAAAGCAGGGTTTCCTAAACTCATTTACTAAATCTCCCCCTTTTCAGAAAATTGAAAAGAAATCGCCCCCATGAATTTATACAGTAATTTCTTCTTGAGTACGCACTTTTGAGTCAAAAAAGTTGTGTTTGAAATTTAATTTAGACTGGTACTTCATAGGCACGCACGTTTGGGCTGTGTTCAAAGTAATTTACAGGGCTTGTGAAATTAACTTGCAGTTATTTTATTATTAGCCTGGTAAAGGGTTTCAAAATACTTTATTATTAAACAGCCTTATGTATTCTATAATCAATTCTTTTCAAATATGAAATGTTTTGAAACTAATGAACCCTTTAGGTTAGTCAGCATGTCATATTTACTTGTGTCGACTTGTTAGAAAAACGTACTTGCTGGCTGCGTTATTTAAAAAACTAACATATAAGAATTTTAAAAAACTCGAGCAAAATTTTAATAAAATGATCTCGTATTATTGTGATCTATGAAGTGCTATTGTGAACTGAACACCAAATTGAAAGCGTATTTCAAAATATTAAGTATCAAAAAACTAAGTTTTACTTGTTTTGCACAAGTAGTTACTTAGCAGGCCGAAATTTGACTGGATCTGGACCGTACGTTACCCATCTGAAATCTTAACTAAAACCTGATATTAAAATAATCTCTGATATAACGAATTTCGGATATTTAGTAGTTAATGCTAAGTAACTTAATTAAGACGCACAATATACTTAAATTATTGTGATTATCAAATACTTATTTTGATAACTAATTTGCTTATACACTACCTCCAAAAGGGTCAAAATTGCACGAAGATACTTTTGCACGAAAACAATTTTGCACGAGAGAAAAAATAACAGAAAAAAAAAATAAATAAATAAAAGATAATTAAAAAAAAAAAAGCTTCCGACCGAGGGTTAAGGTTAGGGGGTAATAGTGATAGAAAAAAATAATAATAAATAAACTAAGAAAAAAAAAAATTATAAAAAAAAGAAAATTCAACCCTTGCAAAAATGTTTTCCTGCAAAATAGTCTGCTTGTGCAAAAGTTTCTTCGTGCAAAAGTGACCTTTCGTGCAAAAATATCTTCGTGCAATTTTATCCCCTCGTGCAAAAGTATCTTCGTGCAACTTTGTACGCTTATGCAAATTTGACAGCTACCCATACTACCTATACTTAAGATATTTGATTACCTTGTGAGTACATGATAATCAAAAGTTACTATTTTAAATTAAGTTGTTAAAGCTCAAAAAAAAATATTGATTTTAAAGCATAACTTAAAAAGTATATCTTAATTAATTACAACAACTTTTTTATTATATTGAAAATTTTACTTTAAATAGCTTTATTTTTTAGTCTTATTAAGTGTCTTTTCAAAAAAACAATTGGAAATACCATGAGGTGATAGTTTATAATAGATAACATAGACTTTTACAAACAATTTATGATCCCAAATAGCATATATGTCAGGTTATGAAATGGTGAGAGGGATTCCATTCATCTATGACCTATGTAGTTGTTAAATGAGAAAAGATATGAATAAAAATATGTAATTTACTTTAAAATAGTAGTCCTAAGCACTTAATTTTTTTAAATATATTCTACGTAAACAAAATGGACTTTTTTTGGTTAAGTTTTACCTCAGGGTCAAATATTCAACAGCAAGCTACAACTAATATAATAGCAAGCTAAAAACTAAAAAAATTATGACTGCCCAAAAATAGAAAATCGCCCTCCCCCCCCCTGACTTACTAAAATCGCCCCCAGGGGCGGTACCGCCCACTTTGGGAAACCCTGGTATAAAGGGTAGTTAGTTTTTAAAACTGTTAGTTTTTGAACAGTAATAAAACTTCCACAACGAAGTAGAATAGAAACTCGACTAATCTTAAAATAAATTTAAGTATTAAATATTGTTTGAAGTATGTAAAACTTAAGTATTAAAGTTTTGTTAAAAGTATGTAAAACTAAGTTTCATAAACCATATTTAGATAAACATATTATATACAAAGCATTATTTTGAACAATTCTTTAAACTTTATCAAATGTTTTTTTATTTTCTTGGTTAAAAAATGTTGTGATATCTCTTAAGTTTTATTTTTGAACGTAACTCAATTGTATGAACCTCTGTTTTGGTCTACTTATTATGTGTGCTAATTTCAAAGGACTTTATTAAGGTTTAACTTAATTAAACTAAAATGAATTAGGGATGATTTTTTACTTAAAGAATGTATAAAAACGCTAAAGCAAATATTTTTATATTCAGGGAATTTTATAAACTATAGCGTTTTAAAATAAAAATGATCAAAACAATAGAAGAACTAGAAAAAATGCCTTTATTTTGATTGTTTTGTTTTAATTTTGATACTTAAAATGATAATAATCATAAATGGTGCTTGAAAAATGTGTCATCATAAAATACTTTAAATTTTTCAATTGATGTCGAAAGAGAAAAACAGTTTGAATAAAAAGATATTTGTAAAATATTAAAAAGT
Source organism: Thalia democratica (assembly GCF_965202585.1). Lineage (NCBI taxonomy): Eukaryota > Metazoa > Chordata > Thaliacea > Salpida > Salpidae > Thalia > Thalia democratica. The sequence continues at coordinate 17,196,367 of NC_139173.1, read as the reverse complement.
CCTCGCATTAAAACCTTACTACAACCTGTCTACTATACAATAACTAGTACTAATGTTGTACAGGAAAATTTAATTGATGCTTTTTTATGTTAAATTCTGAATTGTTCTATTAGAAAAAAAAAGAAGAAAAAATATGTTTTATATGAATGTATTACTAAAAGGGTTTAAACTTTATATAAAGTTTGTTATTCCGATTATATCAGTATTAAAAGCATAAAAAGCACTTTCTAATATTTCTAATTAACAAATTTTTTATTACTAGCAAAAAGAAAGTAGTTAGTTTTATCAAAGTTGTATTATCTTTATTGTTGATTGAAATTTTTTATGAATTTTTATACATTTGTTTAGCTAAAGCTAACTATTTTTTTTTGATATAGCAAATCGTTGACTAACTATTTTTCGATTAAGTTCCTAATAAGCTACTATCATGCTAAATATAACAAAAGTTTAACAATGAGTACAGGTATAACTTTAAATTAAACTATTTTGTTCCTTTTTACGTAACAAATTAAAAAAAAATCAAGCTTTGTACTCTATAACTTTTTATTAATAAAAGAAACTAAGATTTAAAGTTTAATTTCGATGTAAAAAGTACAGTCTTGCTTAAAAATACGACTAAAATTTTACACATATAAATGAAAAACTTAATCATTTATAAGATAGCAATTATACTGCTTTAGCTGGTTTTCATAAACATTTAGGTATTTTTTTAATGTTTATTGATAGACCACTTATATATATTTTTCAAACTACTAGTTTATAATAGCGTAAAAATATTTTAAAGATAGTATTAAAACAGTTTAAAGACAGTCTAAAATGCTCAAGAAAATTTCTCATATCTTATAGGACTTTATAACTCAGAACTGATTAAGTTAAATAGAAATTAAGGAACTTAAAATCATTTTAAACTTTTTAATTAGTTAAACAATTATAAGTATTTGATTAGGTGATTATAAATTTATACCTAGACAACTTTTTTTCCATCTTTTCTTTAAGTTATATATTGTTATATTGTTTATTGGACGACAGAAAAGTGCTATAAAAGTATAGTCAAGAAACTGATGAACGAAAACCTTTCGGTTATCAATTCTTAAACCACGGATACATTTTAATGTCTTGTCCAGAGAGGCACGACAACAAAATTCTATAAATTTTAGTTCTTTTTATTTATCTATTTTAATAAATATTTTTTCAAATTTTTTTTGTACGTTATTGAAACCTTTTTTATTATATACAATAGAATTTTTTATTTTTGCAAAATTTTCAAAATTTCTCCAGAAATGGCTAAAAAAAAAAAACTTTTAGTAACTTAAAGTTTTCTTTTAATAAAAAAAAATATTATTATTATCATAGTCTTATTTATAAGACCTACAACCGCTTTTTTACTTTATATGTATTAATTTTTTTTTTTAAAGTTCTGGTCGATAGGGCTCGACAAATTGAATTGGAGCTAAATATTTATTTGATTACATAAAAAACAATAGGTTTATACGACTGTTTAGTATATAAGATATATTACCTTATATACTCATCAGTAAAGCTAGGGTTTATTAACATTGTTTTACAGAAATTTAGAAATTGAAAATTTTATAATTACTCTGACGTAGTAATAATGAAGGTTTTTTGTACAGTAAGTTAAGTTTAAAAAAATACGCTGATCGTTAGTTTAAGAATTCATGCATTTTGAAAAATTTGAAAAGGTTGTATAAACAATACGAAATCATTCTAAACTAAACCAATGGAAAAATACAGACGAAGTGATCACCTGGTTCGAAAATTCAAAATTTGATAAAAACTACAGATTTATAAAGCTCGATATCACAAAATTTTACCAAAGTATTACTAAAAACATTTTAATTAGCGTATTAGAATTAGCTAAAAATTTTTACCCAATAACAGACAAAGAAATGAATCTAATAATACACTCTTGTAAAGCAATTTTAACACAAAAAAATCAAACATGGGAAAAAATAAGTTCAAACCAGTTATTTCATGTAAGTATAGGATCATTTAACTGGGCAGAAATCTGCGATTTGATAGGGTTATTTTTACTTAATAAAATTAAAAAAGTAAGATTTTACAAATAATAAATTTGCATAATATAGAGATGACGCACTAGGGATAGTAAGAAGCAATTCACCGAGATCAGCTGAAAATACAGCTATATTTAACTGAATTATTTACACAAAACGGCTTTAAAATAACAATAAAATCCGGATTACTCCAAATAGATTTTTTGATGTATCCTTCAACATATTAAAATCAAGTTACCCTACAACAAACCAAACTCACCAACTTTATACGTAAACAACAACTCTAATCACCCCCGACAAGTACTAAAACAACTACCCGAAACAATAAACAGAAGACTAATAAAACTTTCTAATAATAAAGAATCTTTTAACAATGTAAAAAATGAATACCAAAAAGCATTAATTTAAGCTAACTACAAAGATACCTTAAATTAAGATAAGACCACTCTATCTTAAAGAAATAAAAGATAAAGAAAGAGAGATATAATATTTTTCAACCCACCGTTTAGTCTAAGTGTAAGTTCTAAAATAGGCAAACAGTTTTAAAACTGATTACCACATCTATTGATAAAAACCATCCATATAATAAAATATTCAACCGCAACACAATTAAAATATCATACAGTAGTACAAGTAATTTTAGAAGCAAAATAACAGCACACAACAATAAAGTATTAAACAAAAACAATATAAACGATAAAAGCAACACAAAAGATAAATTTTGCAATTGCCGCAAAGAACTTTGCCCTTTAAACAACCAATGCCTAGTTTCAAACATAATATATAGAGCAACAATAACATTCAGTAAAACATCCAAACAGTACGCAGGATCTATAGGAAATACTTTCAAACAAAAGTATGGGAATCACAAACCTTCATTCAACAACATTTAACAAAAGACATACAACAGAACTGGCAAACTATAATTGGAACTTAAAATATAACAATACAGACTATAACACTAAATGGGAAATACTAAACAGGACAAAATAAAAATTCAATACTAAATTCGGCTGGAACCTTTGTTACTTGAAAAAATATAAACTGATAAATCAGACAAGTTTATAACACTAAACAAGAAAAGCGATTGACAATATATATGCATTCATTACCAAAAATACTTTTTTAGCAAAATAAAAACTGCCCAATATTAAATTAAAGAAAATTAAGCCGGGAACACGAATAGTTCAAAACCTTTTTCTAATACTAACTTTCCAAACTTTGCAAATACATAAATTCTTAAACTAACGATCAGCGTATTTTTTCAAACTTAACTTCTGTACAAAAAACCTTCATTATTACTACGTCATAATAATCATAAAATTTTCAAATTCTAAACTTTTGTTAAACACTATTAATAAACTTTAGCTTTACTGATGAGTATATGAGGTTATGTATTATTTAACAAGTAAAATCATGCTACCACACTTAAATTAGTCGGCAAACTGCGGCCCGCGGGCCAAATGCGACCCTCAAAGTCAAACTATTTGGCCCACGAGGTACTTTATATACAACATAACATAACAAATTTTAAAACAAATTTTAAAACTAAAAAATAGCTTTATGTATTCTTAGTTCTAATAACTTGTAATTATTAATTAGAAAAATATTAGGAATGATTAAAAAACATTCTTTTATTTCACTGTAAACAAAGAACTTCAGTTTTATAAGGATACTTTTAATTTTTTTTAAATATCTAATATCTATAACTATCAACTGAACTGACTTCTACGAATTTAAAAATAAAATTGTATAAAAAAAACACAACATTGAAGTATTTTACAGACTATCTTGCGTCAATACCGTTAGCGGGCTTATTGGTCGGGTTTTTCTACAAATCAACTTAATTGGTTACAAACTAAACTCCATTAAGTATATAAATTTTTTGTTACATGACAATTCAAATTGCAACATTTCAAATAATTAAAAATACGTTATCTCAAAACTTATATGTATTTGAAAAATGTGCTCCTTTAGGCCTAAGTAATAAGACTATATAGGTAAAACATCTATAAATTAGGTTTATAGAAACATTATATTAATACTTTATTGAAACTACTATATTTTATCAAGTTTTAAAAAGTAGTTTAGCCATATTTCAAAAAAAAAAAAGTTTTCAATCAATAAAAAAACATATTACTATTGTACATCTTAAAATTAAGATTATGGTGGTGAAGTATTTTTTTAATTAAAAGAAACTATTTATAAAAACTCAGAACTATTGAATTTTTTATTGTCGGAATTTTAATAGTCTTGCGCTTGCCCCGTGTTTTGAAATTGATACGAAAAGAACAATTCAAAAATAATTGTTTAATTCTAAGACCACAAGAAGCTATTTGTCGTTCAAGTGTAGCCACCAGTTAAACCGAACCATCTTGTCGGTAAAGTTGTACAGTGATAACAAAAAAAAAAGAGACTGGGAAACAAAGTTTTGGTGACATGCAAACTAAAATTTAGATTCTATTGGAAGTTAAAAATACCATATGAAAGTGTAAATAAATAAATGTTCACCTGGTTTAGTCGCTTATCTGTAACTAAATTGAAATTTAACAGTTTATAAATTAATAAAATACTGCTTAAAAAACTTTAAGACAAGTATTTAGGACTATTTCAGTTTAAAAAAAAAAAGGGCTTTAAACTCCTTAAAGTTTAGGAACGTAGCATGAAAAAAAAATTACGAGGCAGCAAAAGTTTAAAAGATATATACCATAAAATTACTTTAAATAAATAAAAAACTCTAACAGTTTTGGTAAATGAATAAGTTAAGGGCCTAAACCAGGATTTCCCAAACTTCGTTTTATAAGGCCTGCTTTGAAGAAATAAAAAAGCTATGTCACACTCAGACAAGATCTCTCAAAAAACTTCCCTTTTTACAACTAAGACCTTTTTTTTTCTTTTCACTATCAACTCCAGAGGATATAATTTATAATGTAAATTTAAATTATAGCCTCATGGCTCCCCTTTTTACAGCTTATGGTCTCCGAATCTTCTGAAATTTTTTCATAATATCTAGTATAAGTTCCAGAATTACCGTTAAATACATTTAAGACCTTTTTTTTTGCTTTTCACCATCAACTCCAGAATATCTAGTGTAAGTTTCAAATAATGAACTAATGGCTCCCTGTGACCCCTTTACTACTTATGGCCTCCAAGGGGGCCATATAGCTCACTTTAAGAAACCCTGGCATAAGCCAATTTACAATAACTCTTTTTAACTTTATATACAACTACTGAAATTAAAGGTGAAAAATCTCTTAGCCAACCTAACTTAAATTTTAATAGTCTAACTAATTGTTATACTTAAAAAAAAAAGCTTTTTATAGAAAATATTTTTGAAGAAAAGTTTAAAACTTAAGAGTTGAATTATTCTTTAAAATAGTTTATTAGTGTTTTAATGAAAAACCTAACAACAACACAATTAATTAAAGATTACCTTTTTGCTTTAACATCGTATAGATTTTTTATAATTATAAAATATATAAAAGTTGCTACAAAATCGCAATGAGGTGTTTTAGCTTTATTGAAAAAAAGCAAATTTTTTGAACTGGAGTTTTGTAAAAAAATCTTGTTTCCGTTTAACAATCATAAGAATAATTTTCTTTTTGATGAAAAAATAAATATATAAAACAACTTATACATATTAATATTTTAAATATTATTGGTGTAAAAAGGAAAGTTTTTTGAGAGATCTTGTCTGAGTGTGACATAGTTTTTTTTATTTCTTACATATATTAGATATTAATAATATATATAATATATTATTTATAATATAAAAAAAACAACTAGTTTTCAAATCGTTTACTTAGTTTCGATGCTTTATGCATCTCCTCAGAACGATAATAAAGAACAAAGTAAAATTTAAAAAAAATAAAACAAAAAAACACATTGTGACGTTTCAACTAAAATTGAATAATTTTAGTTAGCCTATTTTAAAAACAAGTTATGTACAAGTTAACTTATCTTTGCTTTGTTTGTTCTTGTTTTTAGATTTGTTTTGTTGTTATTTTTTTGTTATTTTTATAATATATAAGATATTAGATATTTATATTTGTAGTTAGATATTTATAACCAAATCCAAGGGTTTGGCTGAACAAATCTTATCACAGCACCAACTAGGATAAACAGAATGGGAGGTACATTGATTGATCAATTTTGTTGTTTAAGTCCTGAAAAAGTTACTAGTTCTTATATATTATCATCAGATATATCAGACCACTTTCCACTTTATATTAAACTGAAAAATTGCAATTTAATTATAAATAACCCAGAGAATAAGAAGAAATATATTAAAGACTGATCAAGAATTAACAATAATAAACTTTTAACTGAACCCGACCAATAAGCCCGCTAACGGTATTGACGCAAGATAATCTGTAAATATTTCAATGTTGTGTATTTTTATACAATATTATTTTGAAATTCGTAGAAGTCACTTCAGTTATTAGTTACAGATATTAGATATTTATTAAAAAGTTAAAAGTATCCTTATAAAACTGAAGTTTTTTGTTTTCAGTGAAACAAAATAATGTTTTTTTTAATCATTTTGTATATGTTTTTAATTAGTAATTACAAGTTAGTAGAACTAAGAGTACATAAAGCTACTTTTTAGTTTTAAAATTTGTTTGCTAGAACATATGCTACCCCCTTCATAAACTAAAGTTAATGCTTACTTTTTTTTTAATTTAAACATTTAGTTATGCTTATAAATTTGTTGTTTCTTTGAAAATTTAACAATAATGGTTGTACAATTTACAAATTGTCTTCTAAATGTAAATGTTAGATAAAAACTAGCATAAGTATGAAATGAATACCTTCAAAGCAGTTAATAATAGTTTTAATATGTAGATTCATTATGATGTCATAACTAGTTCTAAACCAACGTTAGCGTATATTAAAAAGAAGACCCTGCACTAGTCTGCATTAGTTTCTCAATTGAAAATGCTAGTATAAGTAGATATATTAAAATGATGCACTTGTGTAGTGCTTAGACCAGGGATCGGCAGCCTTTTATAAGTCGCGGGCCACTTTTCTTATTAAACGTGCTTGCGGGCCGCAGTGTATAAAAAAATATTCCGCAGGCCGCAGTTATTTCGAAAAACTTGTATTAATCAACATATAAATACTATTTCATTAGTAATAAGTTTGAGCATTAGTAATGAGTAATCATTAAATTAATAGCCAAATTGCAAGCTTTAACAATAAAAAATTTTCATTTTAAAGTTTTTAAAGAGATATGTTTAGAGCTAAAAAGTACCTCGTGGGCCACATAGTTTGACTTTTAGGGTTGCATTTGGCCCACGGGCCGCAGTTTGCCGACTAATTTAAGCGTGGTAGCACATACTTTACTTGTTAAATAGTAGAGTATTTTTTGTAGAATCTTATAACAAAACAGTTTTGAAAATGAAGTAAGTGTCTACTATTATTTATAGCTTTTTTATATTATAACTTTAACCAAAGTAGGTAATAAAAAAACTAATATTATATCGTTATTAATGTTTATTCTAATTTATCTTTTTTAGTTTTAAATCACTTAAAAGTATTTTAAAAACAGTAAACAACGTTTGTTTTTAATTAAAATGAATATTCCATTGTATAAAGTGTACAGTAGGGATGGGCAACGTTTTTAAGGTGCAGACTACATATACAAAAGTTTAGTCATTGACGGGCCGTAACACTTCAGTTTCATAAGTTTCACAAAGTTGTACAGTTGTTTAATTCATTTCAACAAAATACTAAATGTATGTAACCTTTTTTTTTCTACTAATGTAAGTTACAAATTTCGCAGGCCGCTGTTTTACATTTTGCGTGCCGAATTTAACTTAAATTTTCTAAATATTAGTAGCCAAGTTATTTTCACTCACGGGACAGATCCGTCTCACAAACCGTCCGTTGCCCACCCCTAGTGTACAGTGTACAAGGAATAAAAAACTGTTTAGCTCCAAAAACTATATATAAGTTATTTTACTAACAGAGATAATTCATTTTAATACAATTTACTAAATATTTTAATTTTCTATACTTATTTAGCTGCGGTATTTGAGACTATTTAAGAAGTTTCAGCATAAATCTGGACTGTTAGCAAAATAAAATCGTACTAATAACATTTTTTCAGTAAAGAAATGGGTATATCTTTTGATGATGAAAAGGCTTTATTTAAGAAAAATTTGAAAAATGTTTTAAGAAAAACATTATTAACTTGTGATCGCTTTTTTCCTAGAAAATAATAAATAAAAATTCTAAAATATTTCAACAAGCTTTGTTTTTTGTATCCACTTTTTAAAGCTATAAATAAAAACATAATCTTTCTTTATAGCAATCAACAATATTAACAACTATTCTATTAATACTTTTGATTTTAGATAGTATAAACGTATTTGGAGTTTTCTTTCCTCTTAATTTTGTTTATTTTTTTTTCCAATGAAAGGTTTAAAACATAAATTTTCAATTTCTCCAAATGATATATGGTAACTAACTTACTTTGTGCAAAGTTATCTTTTGAGTTAGAAAAACGAGTTAAAAATGTAATAAATATATGTAAATTAAATTTGAATCATAAACAATTTAAAAACAATACTTTTGTGTCTCTTAAAAATTTTTCTAAAAATTTAAAATTTAGCGTTACTTATATTTAAACAACTTTTATTAATATGTTTTTTTAGTGTTAAGTAACATAATTTATAGTTTTTGTTTTTTGAAACGTTTATTTGACAAACTAAGTTTCGCTCAAAGAGCACGATTACACAAAGACAAACTTTTAGCAAGTTTTTATCAATTTTTTTGATGTTTCAATTTTAAGTTTCATAGTTTGTATTCTTAAAATAAACCAATTATATAAAATTTCAAAAAAAAAAATTAAGCATGTTTAATAGAAAATAGTTAATTTTGTAGTCTTAAAGCTTCTAATTTATAGTCCTAATTTTATTAAATTTAGGATTACTTAGTTCTTACTTAATTAGTCATTTAGCTTTGACCTTAAGATAATACGACAACATGTCACTTAAGTACGCACTTTGAACATAGAGCAAAATTGCGCACTCAACCGGCAGTGCATAATCAAGCAGTCTTTATTTTTGTACATTAAACGTAATACAAAAATGATAAAAGCTATTTAAGTTTACATATAACTACTACAATACACAAAACCTTTAAAAACAAAACAAAAACATTTGCCATAGAAAATAAAATCATGTGAAGTTATTAGAAGCTTTGAGTGATTGTGATACTCATATTAAACTTTTTCAATCTAGTTATAAATAAACTTTAGTTACATTGTTCATTATTTTTGTTATACATCGAAGTTTTATTGTATATTTTTTATATACTTTTTACATTAGTGTACCAATCATGGGGTATGTAATTAGCAATTGCACTGTTCAGTATTTTCGTTTATCTACATTTTGTTATGAATTTTCAAATCTTTCTTATTCATGTTTTATTATTATTGGGTAAAAAATGTCAATTGCACTGTTGGTTATTACGTTAAAAAAAAATAATACGTTTAAATGAGTTCATAATTTTTTTCTGATTCCTTACGCTTTCTTGTTTTAAATATATTATGAGAAAACTAGTTATAAAACATTTTTTTGCAATTTTACTTCTAGACAGTTCTTTTTCCAATTTAGAATAAAAAAAAAAAATTTGAACCAGTATTTTTTGACTAAAAACTTCGTACTCAACCGGCAGGTTAATGTTATTTGTTTTAATTTGCAATGTACTTTTCTACTCAATTTTAAAAATAATGGCTAAATTTGAAATTTACTTTCAATGATTTTCATTAATACTTTTAAAATTTATTTTAAACACTTAAAAGCTCTTTTAGCAAAACATAGTCTGCCATAGTTAGTAATTAATATTGAAAATTATTCAAATAAAGTTGTACTTTTGAATTTATTGCCTATGCATAATCATCATTTATACTTATACTATCATTTTTAAGAAAAATAATGCAAATTAGTAAAAAGTTTCCTTTAACAAATCGGATTTCATTAAATACGAACTAATTTTGAGATTAAAATTATATTATAATTTTAAATTAGTTTCTGCTGATTGCAAAAGAATAGCATCAGAAAATAATGAAACTTTTTAATGTTCACACCTTATAAACTCATTCTTCACTGTTTCAAAATTTAGTAAATAGCATTCCAAATTTTCCGAAACATGTAAAGTAATCAAACAACGTTTTAAATAAACAATTTACTTATTTTCTTCAAATATTTTTCATAAACGTCATATGTAGGCAAAAATAAGCTCAGCAAACCAACAAAATATTTGGGATCAACAGATGGCATTTACAAAAAAGTTGGTGTAACTACAACAGTGACTTCAAAACTTATAAGGAGAATGGAACAAAATTTTCAAAATAAATCTCAAAACTTAAAAATAACAGCATCAATTATGAAACAGACTAGTTAATAAACGTACACGATGTTAAACAAGCAAAATTTTGATTTGATGACTTTATATGGCTTCTTCTCTAAGCGTGTAAAAGCAATTTGGTATCAGTTTTTATCTTTAGATACAGAAAAAAATGTTAACCTAAAAGTATGATATTGTTCGTTAAACTATGAAAACTACTAAATGGGACAGTAGTTAAAAAACATATATAAACAAAAAGCAAATTCAGTTTATAAAAACTTCGAATTATCTGTAAATTTAAATATGAAACAAAGAAAGTTTGAAAATCTGTTCACAATAAATTTATGTAGGTTTTGAATTTTCAAAAACAACACTATTTTTCTGTACTGAAATACTCATATATTTACAGTACAGTGCTTTTTCCCTTATCCGAACACGTTGGGCAAGATTTTTCTGTAAACATGTCCAGATAACCAAAATTCTGGATAAATAAAAAAAATATTTTTTTTCATATAATAATATAATTCCATATGCAATGCATAACAAAAGTGTTATGGTAAAATCAAATACATATAAATTGTGAGTTATATATTATAAAATGATATATAATAAATTATAAACTTAAGGTTAATTATTATTTTTCTCTAAGGTAGAAAAACATCAGACTTACTAACCCTCTGCAACTATATACGTTTTTTGAGGGTCAAGCAAGTAAAATTAATTATTTGCAATTCCACCTGCTCTAACTATTAATTAAAAAAATATTATTTAGTGTTTAAGAGAACCTATAAACTAAATATATTTTTAAAAACAAAAAACAAAGTAAACCTATCTCTTTAAATGAAACAAAAATACTTTTTAAACAAAAAAAAAAAAAGAAAAAGAGAAATTTTGACTAAGTTTAAAGTCAATTTAACGGAAAAATTTCAAACCTAACAAATCAGTTTTAAGTGGAAGATTACTATAATAAGAAATAATAGACGTTTGTTTTATAACTTTTCTACCTTTTTCAGCAGAAAACTCATGAAATTTAAAAAGTTGTGAAATTTTTTGAATGAAATTTTGTGTTTACTATTGAAAAGCTTTTGAATTTTTTCCGACCGAAACTGTTTGGATAAGTGAGTGTCCGAATAAGTGAAGTCCGGATAATTGATAAGCACTGTGCTATATTTAGGATGACTTAATAAGGTGTAAAAATAATATAGTAGTATAACAAACAAAAAAAACTACAAATTCATCTTTTTTAATGTGTAATTAATGTTTAAGTATATAAATCAATAATAAAAATTAACAGTGTGAACAATTATCTTAACAATTATAAGACGATTTAAAATTTTTAATATTTTTTTAGTATCTTTACATGTTTTATTTAATTAGAAATTTACTATAAAATAAACAATATTTATTAAAGTTTATTAAAAAGCGTATAGCTATTAATAAATTAATTTTAAAAATTTATATACGTAAAAAAAGAGCGAGGTAGATGAAAAATACTTTCTTTGTTTTAATTTTCGGTTAAGTAAAGAGTATATCATTATAAATGTTTAGAAAACAAACTCAAATTTAGAATACATTGATTTGTGAGCTTTTTCCAGGAAATTTAGTTATACACTTCGTGTTGGTATGTCACGACGTTTTCAATTAGAACTTTAAAAACTTTTTCGGACATTTTATGTATGTTATTATTACCCTTTAACTTTTATCGGCGATCTAATACGATCACATTGACATTTTGTGCGCGTTTTATATTAAACAACGGAGTGTACTTATAAATTACCGTAAAAATTCCAAAAAACTAGTACAATATGATTTTTCTAATAAACAAAACCTTATATTTCTTATTTGTTAAATTATACTTAAGTTTTTTTTATATGCTTTTACCAAGTTGCTCTACCACTATTTTAAATTAAATTAAATAACAACTGACATTTAAAATATAGTCAAAAATAATAAAATCTACAGAGCACTACTTAAAGTTCTTATAACACAACCAAAAACCAAACTTTTACATTTTACTAATTTATTATTTTTCTTCGATTATAATTTATTGCAAATAATTTTACACCAATCTATAATAAAAAAAATTCAAACTAGATTTATTACTTTTGTTTTATAATTTATACACAAATTCATTTAATCGACCATTTAAATTTAAGATTTTCGAATAACTTTTAAGACAAAACAAGTTTTTTGCTTTAATTACTTCAATAGTACACGTAAAGTATTATCTTATTTATCTGTATGATTATAGTCTTTTAAAACATGTTTGATAAGAATAAGTATATGTAAATTAATTTTAGTTCTATTTAAGCACATTTTGTACATGTGTTTTAAGTAAATTTTTATCCCAATTAAAAATAGACATAAATATAAATCTGTTATAAACTGGTGTACTAAAGATTTGCAGATTGTAAAATAATTATTTTTGTATCCCTAAAAAAGTTAATTTATAATTTTATTTTTATTATCATATATAACAACTAAATTTAAATATAGAAAATGGTTAGGAGTAAGTAATATCAAATCAAACTGGCTTTAACAGTTAAGTATACATAAAATTATTATATTTAAAAAATCTTTTTGTTATATAGTTTCTTATAACAATTTCTATTAAAAAATACGTTTTTGCCTTTTTGAAGTTTCGTATAAATTTACTTTGAACTCACATTTTTTTGCTTAAGCATGTTGTTTCTGATGAAGTAATTGGTTGTGATACATTAAAGTTTTATAAGAGTAGGATGTTAATAAAAAATACATTTTGATAAATGTAGCTTTAATGTGTTTAATTAAACAAAATTAATTAATTAATTAGTGAACAAAAAAAAATAATTAAATAATTAGTGAACAAAAAAAAAATGATTAAATAATTAGTGAACAAAAAAAAAAAAAAAACGCTTAAAATAAAAGATCCAAGGACTTGGTGTAGGAAAAAATCTTTCAGTTATCGAGTCGTACACCACTTGAATACAGTTTAACGTCTTATCCAGGACAATGTTAGCAACTAATTTTTCTTAAACATTAAACTTAATTAACGTAAAGTGTTAAATTTTATTTAGGTAAGTTGTTATACGTGTAACTAAGCCGTAAAAAAATCAGGCAGTAATTATAAAAGACATTAATTAAAACAAAATTGTTTGTATACATATATTATAACGTATTTTAAAGACAAACACTTTATAAAACCAAAACTATTTAACGTTTAATTTAATCTAAAAATTTATTAAGTATGTATCAAAAACAGGTTTTTTAAGATAAAAACTGTTATAATTTTTCAATTTTTAGTTTGATTGATCATATAGAAACTTTAGTTAGGACATACATAACTTAAATGATAAAAAGTTACTATCACTTATCTACTTACAAAGAGTTTTGATAGTTAAAGTTAAGCATTATGTTGTTTGAAGAACAATGTTTTAAATAATTAATTTCGAAAATTAAAATAGGTAATATTAAGAGCGTTTGATTAAGTATTATGAATTTTATACTAAAAATATTGTGCTTTATACTATAGAGATCTATGAATATCATAAAAAAAAAACTACTTGTAATTCAAGGTCTTACAAAACACCAAAATTGTTCAAAACAGGTTGTTTTGCGCATTTTTATCAAAAAAAAAATTGAAAACTATATAAGACATTAAGTACCTTAAGAATTGGTACAACTGTGTCTTGTTATTATAATATTGTATTTAGATTTGAAACATGTTAAAAGACAAAATTTATACATTAAAGAAAATATTGACTAATCAAAGTAGTTATAATTTTTATCTTAAAACTAAAATAACTCAAACTTGAGTAATAAAGCTAAAAACTTTCGAATAATCTGAGAGGTACAAATTTTGCGTACTAGTTTCACTTATTTCAAAACAAATAAATATATTTTATATAATTTTAATTGTGCTAACTGTGTTTGATTTGTATTTAATAATTTTTTTAAAGATTTTTACAAACTACAATATTAGTTATTTTAAAAAGTATATTTTAGTACTTTTGAAGTAAACATTTTATTTATATATTCAAAACTAAATTCATTACATACTTGGTATTTAAAAAAATATTAGTTTAGTTTAAATCAATTCAAATTTTTTTTTAAATCTTCTGAGAAAGCATGTTAAAAAGTGTAATCTTATGTAAATTAGAATATTCACTTGCACAACTATTTCATTTTAAAATATTAAACTTAGTTTTTTTGTATTTGAGAAAAATTTTTAATTACCTAAAATTCATACTTATAATAAAGAATGAATACTGTTGTTATTGAAGTTAAACAAAATTTGTTTCATAGAAGTCTTCGCAGGCCTCTATAATTTTAAAAAAATATTTAAAACAGTTTAAGAAATTAAATTTTGGCAAAATTTAATTTAATGTTCATAGCATTAACCTCAAGAAAAATAGTTACATTATAAAATACTACTTGAGTATTTATAAAGAATATAGTTTTATAATTTTTTAAAGAAAAACAATTGATTAAATTTATTGTTTTAAAGTTTTGACTCTAAGGTATCATTTATATTTTAACAGTCTTATCATTCGTGTAAGTATTTAAAAAAATAGTTATTTAAAATTTTTGCTTATCGACAAATTAGCTAGAATTGATATGCGAATAAATAAAGATGTCGATTTAGTAAAAAAAAATTGCAATTATTAATTTAAAGCATTTGAAGTTACAACATGTGAATTCATAAAATAACTTTAAAAAATTTTTTAAAGTTGTTTATTTTCTTTTAAAATTAATACGAGAAAATCACTTTCAATCATCATATTTTTGATAGTTCAAGATTAACCTATTCTCTCTTTGGTACTAATATTTTGCTGATATTACCAAGTAAGATCTTTATTGCTAACAATATAGTTGGTCAACATCCAATTTATATCAACTGTAACACTTTTTTAATGTATAATGAAACTATTTAGTAACTTGAGGTTTTTTCTAGAATAGCGTTTTGTGATAAACTTGAGTTGTCACTGTTTCCTTGTCTTAACGTTGTTTATCTAATTTACATTTTGAAAGTTTGTAATTGAAGTTAAAAAATGTATTTAAAATAAATTTATAATAAAACCCTTTAACTAGAAAAAAAGCATTCTGTAACAAAATGGCATAAATTGTTTAAACAAATCGAAATAAAGTAAAAGACATTTAAAATCTACTTGTTACTCTTATAAAAAGTAAAAATAGTAAAGTAATAAAACTATAATATTTTTATTAACATTATTTTCAAAAGTATTTCTTCTTAATTTATAATTTAATTTTCAGAATGTATTAGTTATTTACTTTAGTTGGTTGTTACATAAGTTAAACACCGTTTTAAGTTCTCAGGTAAATTTATAAAGGTTACTTGTAAAGTGCTGAGCATTTAAACAATGGTGTGTCTATATTAGTGTAATCTAAGATACAAGAAGAACTTTTTTTTCTAAATTTTTCATAACAAAATATAAACTTTACCCTTTTGAACTATCTAAAACTATTAAGAAATGATTAAACTTTTTTACAAAATTTTGATCACTTAGAGCGTAGGGCCGGTGAATTTGCGAACTATCTTTTAGTTTAAATAAATTTTGAAAAAAAAAATTTACTACTTATATAATTAAAATCTATAGTTATACTTTTAATTTAATCTCGATGCTAATCTTTTAATTATTATGTAAACCTTTTCTAAACAACTGTGTTTTAAGTAGAAACTTAATAACCAAGTCGGCCTGCAAACGAAATTTAAGTTTTAATCCGACCGATATCTAACGTAGAACTATATACATTTTATTTTCATTTTAATAACAAAATTATGATTAATAATTACAATTAAAGCTTGTTTTGTAAAATATTAGTTTTTAATGTTTAAACTTTATTTTTTTAACTTATTATTTGAAGTTTATGTCTTACAACTTATAGTTCTTAATGAATGACATTAAGTTTTATCTTAAACAAAAGACGAATGTTAAGTTAGCTTGGTAACGTTTTCAAGAATTTTTCAAAAATGTCCAAACTTTAGACTCATTTATTTTCCTTATCTTAATAGCTAAAAAAAAACTTTTTTTTATTCTAGAGAAAAGTTCTTTGTCTTTAATCAAAAAAAAAATCCATTGGATTGGGGTTTAATTTTTAGTGTGGGGCCCCTTAGAAAAAATGAGTTTTGTTATCAACTTTTACTAAACTCGTATTTAATAAAAAAAAAAGATATTCTTTTTTTAAAATTCATATTTATTAGTGAATAAATACTGTACAACATTTTTTTTTCCAACTGTCAATTTTTTGTACTATTTGGCCTTATTCTAGAATTCCTAATTCCGGAATAAGACCAAATAATACAAAATATGAGTTTTGTTATAAATTTTTACTTAGCTCGAAAAAAAAAGTTAAATTATTTCTTTTTAAAATTTTTATATTTATTTGCGAATAAATATCACACAATTTTTTTTTTCTAACTATTAATATTTTGTTTTATTTAGCCTTATTCCGGAATTAGGAAATCTAGAATAAGGCCAAATAGTACAAAATATTAACAGTTGGAAAAAAAAATGTTTACAGCATTTATTCACAAATAAATATAAATATTTAAAAAGAAATCTTTACTTTTTTTTTATTAAATTCGAGCTTAGTAAAAGTTGACAACAAAACTCATTTATTTCTAAGGGATCCAACACCAAAAGTCAAACCCCAATCCAATGGATTTTTTTTCAAACTAAAGACAAAGGACCGTTTTCTAAAATAAAAAAAACAAGTTTTTTTTTAGCTATTGAGATAAGGAAAATAGTTGGACCTAAAGTTTGAACACTTTTAAAAAATTCTTGAAAAACGTTACCAAGCTAACTTCACACTCGTAACAAAAAGACCGTTTAAAGTTATCAGAAAATGTTGATAAAGTAAACGTTATATGATTTTCTTCAACAGATTTTTTTAAAATAAAGCTTTTGTCGTAACTTTAAGTCGTACTTAAGTTTGCAAATTTTTACTTTAATTTTCTACTATAATAAAACTTTTAAAACTTTCTAAAAGCTTTAAATCTATTGTATTAACATATTTTAAAGCAAGTTTTGTATTATAAATAGTTATAGTTAAGTTTTTATAAGGTTTTACGATTATAACTTAATGATGTAAACTTTATAGGTTGTTTATTAAAAGGTTAGGTACAAGTTGCTAAAAATTATACGTCATGTCAAATATTAAATAAAGATAAAAATTATTTGTAAAAACACCTCGAGTTTTAGATAATTAGCTTTATTTGTGATAGAGAATTATACAAAAACATTTCAAACCTTGTAATTTTTTTTTCAAAGTTTTATGAAGTATCAATTTGTTAAAAAAGCTTTAAATCAGTTTAGTAAAATAATTCATCTTTGTACTTATAATAAATATATAATTAGATTAACTTTACCTATGTAAACTATCTAAACTAAAATTTGTTTCTGTTTTATTTTTTTTCTAAACATTTTGTACATGAATGTAAATAAGTTTAGACTCAATCAAATAGTTATACAAAGCTTTTTAGTTAGACTTATAGTCAAACTTTTTTAACTTATAATTTAAAAAAACTGTATAAACTGCAAATTAGTAATGAAAAATCTGTGCATATGTAATTCAAGTTTAAATTATAAAGCATATGTAAGTTTGAATAAAACAACTATTTAAAAGTAGTGTTATATCTTTGTTGCTACTAATTCTTAACGTTAGAGTCATAATTAAAAAAAAACAATTTATAAGCTAACATACAGCTCATAATAAATAATGATAAAGGTAGGACACTGAAACTTAATAAAATACTTAAGTCATTTTCCACTTTTTTTTAAACTAAAAATTTTTTTGTATATTAAAAAAGTCATTTGCACAACTGCTTATATATAAAACTTTGAAAAAACTTTTAAAATATCTTTTGAAAAAGACTAACTGTCTTTTTTTAAAGATTAACAGTATAATTATTAAAAGTACTAAGCTTTATGAAGTGCAATTAAAAGAAGATAGTTGCGTAAATTATTAATGAAAAGTTGATTGTAAGCAAAGTTTTAAAGATGCTTAACTTTTAATATTGAAAAGTGTAACATCTTCACAAATATTAAAAAATATTTCTACAAAAATATTTTAACCTAATTTTGTTTTGTATTTAGTAAGAAAAAGTTCTAAAGTTTTAGGTATAGCTGTTTTAATATTTATCGTTATTTTAAGAATGTCTATTTAAAAAAGCACTTAAGTATTAAAACAAAAGAAGTAAGTTTAGCTAATCTGAAAACTTATATATAGGATTTCCAGCGTAGTACTTGTCTAATAAAGTTTTAAAATTAAGTTTGAGTTCAAACTTTTAAAACTTTTAACTTCTTCACTTTACAGCTAAAATCATAATCTTTTTTACAACTAAATAATACTAAAGTGTAGTAAAACAATTGAAACTTATCAAAATAAAGGTATCTAATTCAGCTTAAGTTTAAATGTCTTTATTTAGTTCCTTTGCCCTCTGGCTTAAAACCAAGATTTATAATTAGAAAAAACAAAACTAGTCGTTACGCTTTTTTAAAAGTTAAACAGCCTCAAGACAAAACCACCAGAATCTAAAATTTAGTTAACGAATAAAGTTTGAATACTTAAAAAAAAAGCATGAATTAAAAAAAATTAGTAGTGAATATTAAACTAGATGAATAAGTTTATAGGTTTTAATCCTAAAATTTTTATTTTTTTTTTCAAAGCATTATATGTGCCTAAAGCTTCTTTAAAAACACTCTTTAGGAGAAACTGCTGCTGTGTTGTAGTTCACAACAAGCGTCAACTCACACAGCTCTAAACTGCCGTGAAGCCAGCATACTTTTGCTAATCAAGTTATCACAAAACGTTGGTGCTTGAGAGCGTGAGCGACGACAAACCTATTGGCAAATATTTGCAAAGCCACTAGCCGCTGCTGATGACTTCGCTGTGTGTTTGTGCGCGAGCAACACAGAGAATTACCGAGCTGCCAATTTGCCTTCTTCGCACTCACTCAATTTTTCAAAGCTGATTTTATAGAGTATTCGCGCGGTTCCAGCCGCCCATTTTCCTACTTTTCATCCGACGCTGACTTGAAACAAACCAAGGCAGTCGAGGGAGCAGCTTCCTCTCACACACGAGTTGAGAGCTTATGTTCTGTCTGCTTCGTTCGTGAGAGAGTTTCTCTCATGCTCACGACTACTTTTTTGACTTTTTGCGTACTTGTGTGAGTAAGCTGATGTTGCGTCACAATAGAACAAACGCACGATTGACGCAGTTTCGCGCTTGAGCTTTACTTTGCGAGGTTAGCAAGCGTGTTCAGTTCGCTGTAACGAGCATTAAAAGACAGCAATTTTTATAAACTAAATTCTTTGTTTTTAAGCAGTTGTTTGTTTAATTTTTTAATCTACCCTGTTAGCACTTAATGTAAATAAGGTAAATTTTGTGTTTTAAGTTTGGAGAATAAGTATAACTGTAGAAAACTTCTTAATGTTGTTTTATTTGAAAAGCACAAAAGTTTGTGTCAATACTTTCAATTTTGTTGTAAGATTCTTGTTGTTTAGGCAAGCAAATCTGATTATAACTGTATTAAAGAGTTAATACACAAGTATTTTTGTAACTAATAAAAAAGATTTAAACATGAAAAAACAGGAAACTTTTGTTTATATTTTAAAACATCACTTAGTTACAGGTATATTTTTATGATAATTATTTTATGCAACTAATTTAAGATGAAACAAAATTGTTTATACATTTTAAAATCATTTATACAACTCGTTTTATATAGTAAAAAACTTATTGTTATTTTATTTTTACTTATTTTTAATTTATACTTTATTAAAAAACACAAGAGAAAGTTGATAAAAACTTTTAAAAGATATATAATAGTAAATGAAAAATAAAAACATAATTTTTTTACATAATTACGAACTATATTTTTACCTAATGCTAAATTTCAAGTAATTATAGTAAAAATAAGCATTAAAATGAACTGAAATTGAAAAGTTTTTTTTTTTTTTTTTTTTTTAAGTTTTCTAGGTAAAAGTAACATTAAACTAGTTTTGTTTATTTTAAAGTTATACAAACATTTAAACTAACTCTAAGAATAAGTTTATGTTTATAAAATATAACCTTACAAAGCCTTATAGGCATACAACTTGAAGTAGCTAGCTTATAATAATTTTTGTAAACTACACTTAAATGATTGTATTTGTTAAACTTATGAGTGTCTAAATTTTTTATTACTTTAATAAAGTAAAAAATTTAATTGCATATTGTAATTATCTTTAAATGTTGTGCACTAAAATATAATAAAAAGTTGTAAAACTAACTAAATATTTAGTTGTTTATCATGTACTCTTTGATAATAAAGTTAAATTAATTGTTTTACCTTAAAAGCTTGCTAAAATATTAACTTCTCCTTCATATCTATACTACATTTTACATATAAAATAAAAACTAATGCTAAACAGTTACTTAAAAACGTAATTTTTGTTTTTAAATTTCTTAGATCTTTGGTAGAAAAGCTTTTATTTAAGATATTTAGTAAAACAGTTTAACAACTAAATGTTGTAATAAATTTAGCTTTTAATTTCTATATAATCGTAAATCAAAGCTTAATGTATAGTTTAAATTCCTTAATCTCAAAAATAAAACTTTTATAACTGATATTTTTTTTCAAGTTTAATAAAGGAGTAAATTTTATTTTTTTAATCAAATTTATTTGTATCATGTTTTAATGATTATTTTATAATAACCGTAACGTTGTAAGATTTACTTCTTATGTAATTAAATCTCTGTTGTACGTATAAAACTTATAAATAAGTTTTCTAACGTTACGAAAGTCAATAAAAACCTTAACAAAAAAAAAGTATTGCTAAGTTACCTAAAACAGTAATAGTTTTAGTTTATAACAATAAGATTTTTTAGAGCTGATTGTATACTATGAAAAGTCATTTATAGAAATTTTTACAAATATTACAAGTTCGTTTAGATTCATTATACATATTTTTTATTAGTTTGTTTTTATCATCTAAAACTTTTAAACTAGTTAAACTTAGTAAGAATTTTTTTTTCTGTTTATTTTCAAATCTAAATGAAGTAGTTAATTATTAATAAATGAGTAAGTTAAATTAGAAACTTTGATAAATAAGAAGTTTTCTACTTTATTTAATAGCATAACAACTTTGGTGTTTTGATTGTTTGTTTCGTTTACAAATGTATTTTCATATTTATCCATAACTATTACAAAAAAATATTCAGTACACATTCATTATAAATAATTAAGTGAAAACAACCATATATAGTAGATATAGTGTAATGTATAGTAGATAGATACGGGGATGGGTCTTTTTTTTTACATCGTCGCTTATGAATATTTTTTTACAGTTTAAGTTATAGTTAACGGAAAACGAAAATAAAAAAAAATATCCTAAAAAGTTTTATACAAGTATTTATGTTTTACAATTACATTAAAAAATATATCAATAATAGTTTATTGAACGAAAAAAAGTGCTCAAAAATAATTTAGTCAAACGACCTTGTATACCAAAAAAACTTTTTTAGTATCGAGTCGTACACTACTTAGATACAATTTAACATCTTTTGCAGGGCTGGAAAAATTAACAATTAATTTGAAACACAATTAAAATAAATTTAAATTAAAACTAGTGCAAAAGTGATTTTTTGTACAAGATACTGTCATGCATTTTTAACACCTACCCAGTAGAAATAGATAACAACAATAAATAACTTTCAAATTTAAAATTAGTATTGAACATTTAGTGGTATGTATAAAAATAACAAAAAGATGTTAAATATTTTCTTTTATAAGTCGATATAGATTATAAGAAAAAGTACCACAACTAAATTACTTAACAATAAAAACAGAAAAATAGTAGTAACAAAAAAAGCTTTTTAAACTAGTTCTTCACGAATTAACTTGATTGTGATTAAGTGCATACCCAAAGATCTTTCAACTGTAAATAGCTACTGCTAAAAGCATAGAAATATTTTATTAATAACACTTATAAAAAAAAAGTAGCTGTTGCAAAAACTTAATCATAGAATATAGATCAAACAAGTTTAAAATCATAAGTAAGTCTTTTTAAAACAAACAAAATGTAAAATAAAGTTAGATAGATTGAATCTAGAACAGGGGTCGGAAAACTGCGGCCCTCTAAGCCAAAATCTGCGGCCCACGAGGCACTTTTAGCTAAAAACATTCTTTTTTAAAACCATTATAATAACGAAATTTTTAATAAAAAATTATAACAAGGCTCATATTGTAAATAAATAATGCTTATAAGTTCTTTATTATTGCTTATTTTATTATTGTTTTAGTTAAAAACTGAATTTTGTACTGATTTGTACACTTATTTTCAAACAACTGCAGCCCTTGAAGACTTTTAAAAGTAGTGCGGCCCCTGATCGTTAACAGTGAGTTACAAAAGGCTGCCGACCTTTGATCTAGAAGATTACTAAACTTTTTGTAAATAGTTGTTGCAAAAACGTAATCATAATTTAAACAAGTTTAAAATGATAGGTAAGACTGTTTTAAATAAATATTATGTAAAATAAAATTAGAAAGATTGAACCTAGAAGAGTACAAAAATTTTTGTAAGCTTAAAGCATGTGTTTAAGATTTAATCACAGAAAAACATTTGTTGACTTAGAAAACTAAACCCTTAAAACTACTTACAACTTTTTAATCAATGGGTTCAAACTGAAATAGTTTTTTAAACATGATGGTACAAAATAATTTAATGAACGGTAAAAAATACACTTTTATAAAAAATATAAGCTTTGAACATTTATCTAACAACAGCAAAAATAATTTAAAATAAATACATAAATATAAACTAAAAAACAGTTTATTTTAAAATCTTAAGCAATTTCACTAACACTATAAATAGATATAGAACTTAATAAACTTATTAAGCACGACAAAACTTGCTAAATACTTTTTTAAAAACCAGTGTCATTATTTTTTTGAATTTTATGAGATTGAGCTAATTAAATTAATTTATATACAAAAATAACTAAATACGGTCTTCTTTGAACGATGTAAAACTTATCATGCTCATAGGCTAATGAGTTTAATTCTCCATAGCTTATCTTAGTAGGAAAAAATATTTTACCTTCTGAGAAGTTTATTGATTTTTTATGCTGAGCTGGTAGTATGAAGAATTTACAGTAGTGAGTGGTTAGTATGAACAATTACCCTTTTTTACTTGTATGACCCAAAAGTATTTTATATAATTTTAACTTGTTTTGTAATACAAGTTGTATGTTAAAATTGTAGAAATTTTATTTAGTAGAAGTAGAAATTTTGATTTAAAATTGTGTAAAAATTCATAGTTTTCTAAAAGTTTTTACATTCTCATTTTAAGTTATAAACTTCTAACATATACTTAGAAATTTATTGTTTCGTGATGAATTAGAAAAATGGTGTTATTATAAACTGACTTAAGTAGTATTAAAATTTTTTAGAGGCACTGCTGATTGAACTGTTTTAGTTAAACACCATATAAAAAAAAGTACCTAAATAGTCTTAATTTTCATAGATACCAATATTTTGAAATACTCACTATATTATAAGAGTAAATACAAAATAAAGTCTACAAAACATAACTGATGAGTTTTCCTCAAGCTACAAAAGGTAAGTAAGCTTTGTTATAGTTTTTGCTTATATATTTTTCTGAAATTGTTATTACTAAATATTCTTAAAATATGGTATGATCTTTAACAAAAATGATACTTTGAATAACATTTTTCACTATCTAAATGAAAAACTAATAAGTGTTTAATGATGTATCTTTAGAGCCCGCTAAGGCATTGGAGAAAAACTATAATGGGGAAAATTCTACTCCAGTGATAACTGTTGAGTCTACCCAGTCTAAAGTTAAACAAAACAGGTAAAAAAAATATTTTTGATAAAATAATATAGAAGACTATACTCATAAAAGTATCTTAGAAATAACTTTGAAGCGTATTTACATAAATTAAATAAATTTCTGTAAATAATAAGTTGATTTGTTTAAGTTTAAACTATTAGTTTTAGGATATAACTTGTTTATTTTAGTTTAGTGAATTTGATGTATAAGTATAATAAACATGGTCCTATATTTATAACTCGAACGTAACAGCAATTCGGGTTAGTTTAAAATAAAAAAAATATTTTTTGCTCCGTTTTTTTAGTGCAGTATACCTTTTTTTTGTTTTAAATTGATAATTTAGTCACAAAAGCAATTTGTGATCAAATTTTAAGAACATTTGTTGATGCCGATATATTTAATGTTTTAAAACTTATTCAATTTAGTTAAATTTAAGTTAAGTTGTAGTTTAAATAAAATGTATTATTTTAAATTATACTTAGTATTACTGAAAATATAACTAAATTTACCATAATTTTTATAATCAATACTATCAGTAAGTATAAACTTTATAATATTAAAATAATGTCTAAAAAAGAATTAATTTACAATTAAGTTAGCTTAAAAGCCTAAAAGTATTTTTTGTTAAACTTAGTATATATGAATTAAGTTTCTGGTTGTTAAATTTAGTCAAAATAAATTAAGTTCTATGTTTTCGACATGTTTTAAGTTTATAGACTACTAAATTACCAGTTTTTGCTTGTTAATTTTTAGCAAAAAAAGTTATCATTAACTTTTATTTTGAATAAAAACACTCGTGATTAATTTAAAAAAAATGATGATATACAAATAGAAACAGCAGTTTTAAAATACTACGATAAAAAAGTTACTACACCTACTAAGAAACTTTTATTTTTTAAACTAAATTATATAACATTTTTAATTTTAATTTTTGGCTTGAATTTTTTAGTAAAAGCTAACACAAGTTGTAGATGTTTATTTTTACGAAAATTTTAAGTTTTATAAATATTTATAACAGACTAATAGTTATTTATTTAGAACTATCATATCAAAGTCTAAAACAAAACAACTGCTAAACTAAGCTAACTTGTTTAAAGTCGTAAAAGCCGAGTTATGCTAACTTAAGATGTATAACTTGAACTTGGCTTAACTTGGGTTAATTGTATGAACGTCCGCTTTGTGTGGCCTGCAAATACTGTTACAAATAAAAATAAATCAGAAATGTGAAAATAAGCGTTGTAAAACAAATATATGCTGAGCTAGATTAAACAAAGGTAAATTTAGATACATTTCCTTGTTACTTGCTTTCATACTCTTTTGGTTACGTACTAATATTTTTTTGTAATTTTTTAGATAGAAAATCAAATTGATTTTAATGAAACTAGTTTTTATTTGTAAAAAAGTACGAATTGAATTATTATAAAATGTCAATAGAAAATGAAGTACTAGGTTGTTAGTGTATTTACAAACTTGTTTAAACTATATTGAAACTTAAAAAAGAAAAAAAAAAGGCTTAGCGCTGCTAAATTATTAACTGAGATAAAGTTAAATGTTTTTTGCAAAGATATTTTTTAAATTAAAACTACATTTTGTTTGGTTACATGAAAATTCAAATTATATCTTAAACAATAACTTAAAGTTGACAAAATAAAAGTGTACAAGAAGTTTCAGTTAATAAAAAAAATAAATTTAATAAGTATTTAATTAAAAGTATTACAAGAGATAATTTGTAATTGGTAAAACTAGCCATATTTTAGTAATTAAAAAAAAAAACATAATTTTTTTTTTTTCATCGTATATGAAAGATAGTTTTCACTTGAAAAAATTAAATATGGAAAAATTTACAGATAGTTAAATTTTTAAATGTTATGATATTAAATAAAAATATAAATATAATAAAAGTTACTAAATTGGATAACTCACTACAATCAGAGTTATCAAAAGTTTATTTGCTGTGCATCCTTATTTTTGTTAGTTCTTGAATTTTATTTTTTGCGAAAATCACACTGAATAAAACTCGACTTTTTTTTGATCTACAAAAACCGCAAGAAAGGTCTCGTGAGGTGATTTTATTTAATATTGAATCAGTTTTTATAAACCGTTAAAAAAAGATGTTTTAAAAATTTTCACAGTATCGTTTTTGATTGAAAAATTTTAACTGCATTTTTATAAATCATGCTTGTGTTTACATAATTACTTTAAGTTTTTTTACATGGGTAAACAAAGTAAAATCGCTTTGTTCAAAGTTTTGTGTTGAGCTAGAGAAATGCATAAACATTAAAGCTTTTATTTTGACTTTTGTTTAACTACACTAGAAAGACACTTAATTCACTTTTGTTCAACTTTACAAAATTTAACAACAAAGTAGATATATTATAAAGTAATTAAACCAACTAATAGTTTTATTTGTACTTCGACAAAATACGTTTACGTAAACTGTTAAATACTCTTAAATAGTATGATAAAAAAGTTTAGTTGTAAAAGAAATATAATTATTATATTAAACAAAAATATATTCTAAGTAAAAACGTTTAGAAGACTATAACAAAACTTGATACGAACAAAGTCAGATAAATATATAAATAGAATTTTGACTTCCTTTAAGTATTATATTAATATTTCATTTAAAAAGTTTGTTTGTGGTTAGATTGAAGTTTTACAAAAAATAGTTATAAACTTTTTTGATATGGTTTTGTTTAGGTTGTGGTATAAAAAATATCTTGTCGTTTTTACCATAAAAAACTTAGTAATAACTAGTTTTATAATATGTAATCTTAACAAAAAACTGAGTAAAATGACAATTTTTCCAGAAGATCAGTACTCTTTTTCTAAATAATTTTGTCATTGACAGCCTTTTTAGTGACAAAATCTAAGCGTTAATAATTTAAGTTAATGGTATGTAGATGTTCTAAAATTAGTTAAAATAAAGCTACGAATTAAAGCTTAAAAGTTATTGAGAAAAGACTAGTCAACGAAACATCTAACAAAAACTTCAGTTTTTAAAACAAAAAACTCTAACATAATATCTAGCACTAATATAGAATATCCTATATATTATAAAATAAAAGTATTTAAAAAGTTTGTAGTTTCAAGACAACGACATAGTTGAACAACAGCAATTATAGATTGTGCGGACTCATAGTTTTAGTAATTTATGTACTTAGCATTTTTTGTTAATAATTAAAACAAACTTTACAAAATATCAGCTTTAAATTAATTAATAAACTACAAAAACATGACTGTTATATAAGAAATTAAGGTATTAAAAAAAATAGAAGCATTTTGGTAGCTTTTTTATGTGATTGTTTTTGATGTTGTATCGGTTTGAAAAAATTAGTTTTTGATTATTGTTATTAGGTTTTTAAAACACAACTAAAATTTAAGATTATCAACTAAAAAGACAAAATTTTATTTGATCTCATTTAAACATTTATATATGAAGTCAGCTAGAAGCTTTTTTTAATGTAGTTGTAAAAAGGTCATATTTTGATTATTAAATTTATTCCTTTTAAATTTGAGTACTAGCTTTAGTTGTAGTATCGTTTCTTAAACTAACGTTTCCTAAATGAATAAAAACTATACCTATCAAAAGTTAATTTTTCAAATCATTTTTTTAAGATTTAAATAATTTATAACTTTCAATAAGTTTATTATAAATAAAATATTTTGTTTTTTACTTATTGATAAATTATTGACCTTACTTTTTGATAAAAACTGTATAAATTATTAGGTACTTTACTTGCTTTTGAAATATTTAGCAACTAAAAATTTATAAAAGATTTCAACAGGTTATGTACGTTAAGTGTCACTAAACTTATATATTACTAGCTTTTGCAGTCTTATATAATACAGATTAGTGTGTTCTATAACCAAAAATAAAAATAATAGATTAGAGCTAATAGAAAAATTGTGGGTTTTATAAACAGAAAAATTTTGTTTATGTTTTGTATATATAGAATATATATAAATATTTATTATACTTTTTTTTTGTTTAAATTACACTTTTTTTTTACCAAGAAAAAACTGCTAGCTTTTTATTTTGTTGTATATAGAAAGAATCTATTAGTTATATTAGTTATATATACTAGGTATCCGTTTTTATCGATTTTTGAGTACTATTGTATTTTAAGTATCACCGTGGTAATTTTTTTTCATGTAGTTCAATAGTTTTCAGTAAACGTTTTACAAAATGTATAACGTAGAAAATTTTTTTGTCATAAACTAAGCTAATTAATATACTTTTTAAATAAATTTTAGATATACAACATAGACAAAGAAGTTTATTTGGGACTAACACAATAACCAATCGTAAAAAAAGTTTCATTTGAAGTATCTAACTAAATCAACGTCTACTGTTTTTTCAGTTTAAAATGTTCTTTTCAAAGCTGTTTAATTTAAAAGACGTTTGTAGTGAGTATAGTTTTAGACTATCAATAAAACAGTAGTTTTAAAAGTTTTATATGTCATCTAAAAAATCAAAACCACGTTTAATAAAAACTACAAGAGTTAAAGCAAAAGTGTTAACTAAATTCGTACTTAGTGGTTACAATTGTACGCCAAAGTTTCACCTAAATAATTATTCATGTGTATAGTTCATTTGCAGAATATCTTTGCCAAACCTCCGATAACGAGGATACTTTTTTCTTCTCTACTGTAAAATGTCAGGTCCGTGAGCACAAAAAAGTTTCAGAAGAATTTTCTCTAATATCTGTCATAAAATAACTTTAAAAGAGTATTGCCTTTTTCTTTCCACTTTGTAAAATATGGAATATAAATAAGTCTGGAACGTCTTGAACCTACAACATTAGTGTTTATTTACGATGAGGACTAACTAGAATTGAAATTGTAAACTATTTGTTTTTTTGCGATACTTGTGAGATCAAAAAGTAAAGTTTTTGCTTTGAGGTTAAAAAAATAGCTAAAACTGCTTCTGAAACTGTATTGTTTTTAACATTTTTAAAATAAATATGGTCTTATTTTTTTCATTTGATAATGTTTGTACTTTAGTTTTTTTAACCATTTTTAATTTTTTTATAAAATCGATAAATAAGTTTAATAAGGTCAGTTTTAACTTGTTTATATTGCAAAATTAACTAATAACGGAAGATATAATATAGTAATGATGTATTTGTAAATATTTTAAAACCTTCTTTAGTAGAGTGGCAAGATACAAAATCATTAAGTATAAAAAAAAGTGTGTAATATAAAGGCTTCAATCAAATTAATTTTTCGCGTCATTACCGAAATAAATATTTCTAACTGTCGTATCGGTTTATAAAAGTAAACAATGTTGCATCATTTTTTATATTTTGTTTTTTAAATTAAAACAAATTTATTATGGCAACTACTATTTGAAAACGATTTTAGTATATAATTATCCACATTTTCTTGAAGTTTTAAGTTGTATGAGAAATAATGGTATTAAAGTTAAAAAAAGAACAATGTATTAAAGTCTAAAATGTAAAGAATTAGTAAAAACAAATGCTAAAGTTCTGAAAGTAGATTAAATATAAAAAAAAAACTGTTTAAATAACTTTTTTTTTTAATTAACGAGATTTTAACAAGCTTAATAGTTACAGTTCAAACCATAATCGTGCAAAAATAAAGTTATTAAGTATAAATAGTTTAACTATTAAGTGACATGGTTTCAGCATAAACGTTAAAATGGTGGAAGACATAAGGAGTTTTCTAAAATAAAAAGAATAAAAGTAGGTTTGCAGGAGTAAGTGCTTCAAAGTGTAATTTTTTGTTCTCAAAACAAGGTAGTCTTGGGCTTTGTTCAAACAATTAATTACTGAATAACTTACATTTTTTAAAAATCTTGTTTAATTTAGACCATTTCAGTAAAATATTTATTTATTTAGAAACTTAATTAGAAACTAAAGTTAATTAACAAAACTAAGTTTATATCTAGACCTCTATAACTAAACGCGAATAAAGTTGAAGTAGATTCATAGTTTTCGTAGTTCTGTAACAAAACCAAAAATCTTGTCAGCGTTATAATTTTATTGTTATATTTACTTTTTTTAAAAGTACATTACTTGTAATTTTTTATATTTTTGCAAAATTCAAAGTATCAGTAAAATAAGTTTAAATTAATCACTTTAATTGAAAAAAAACTTTGAACTACAAAGGCTACTTTAGTAGAAACTTTAAAATAACATGGTGTTAATGAAAAATACCTATATTTTAGTAAAAGTATTTTATAAGCTGATTAAATTAGTAAAATAAAAAAAAGTAAAGACGTGTGAAACTTTGAATATTTAATACTAATAATTTAAAGCTCTTTTATCGTTTAAACCTTCGATTTATTTTAACACTGTATTAACTTGGAGTAACATACCTGATTCGTGTTAAAATATTTTTTAAGTTCAAAAATATTTAACGAAACAGTAGTCAATCAGCTATTTTATAGGTTAATATTTTTAGAAACTTAGGTCTCAATGTCTAAGTTTATTTTTCTTCTTTGTAGATAACACCTAATCATGGTTGTATATAACAAGTATATTATAAAAAAGATACTTTGATGATTTTTTTTAACAATTTTCAGTAGTTTTAATGAGCAAAAAATAGACAAAAAACTTTTAAAAATCTTAAATAATTTTATAAACTCTTCTTAGTAAATTATTACTTATTTTTATTTCAGGGGTCATAGCAAATCAAAAACAATTTTTATTTTCAGACTTTCTGGTATATCCTAGATGATATAAGAAATTTTGTTTCAAACATGTAGCTTTAACTTAATGATTTTTTGAGTTACGTAACTTTGATATATTCTTTAATTTTACGCTTTGAAATATAAAACAGCTTAAAATAAAGATTCAAAGTTGATCTATATAATGAGTTTTATCAAGTTTGCAAAAGTGTCTGAGTTTGTTTTTACTTTTTTAGTCTTAGTTGATACATCGCTTATTTTATTGAGTCTAGTCGAAATATAAAAAATTAAACGGTATAAGAAGTTTTTGTTTAGCACTGATATAATCGGTTCACATGGCTGTTTCAGACGATGAACCGTATAACTTATCAGTAATTGTAGTATGTTTTTTGATACTAACCTATAGTTGATTTCAGTTCAAAAACTCGAAAAGTTTAAAACATATAAATCGAAAATTAGATTCATGATTTAAGAATAAGGTATGTGTTAGGTAAAGCTTTACATTTCTGACATACGTATTGGATAAACAAAACAAAGTTTTTGTTTTGAAAGTGCTTAAAATTAACTAATTATCAAAACATTATTGGTTAAATCATATCTAAGTTCAAAAAAATATTGTTCTAACTTCTGAGTTTAAAACAATCACTAAGAGTATAAAATTTGTTAAAAGTATCGAAAAAATACTTGGTAAAAGTTTGCTAATAAAGATCCTGACAAATTAAGCTCGTAGGAATAAACAATAATGATTACGTGCGTCAGTAAATAGAAAGCATGTAATGTGCTTTTTTATTAGTTTAATTTAAGATTTTTAAAGTTATACGACTTTAAATAAAGTAGATGTTACAGGTGTTAAACAACATTAAAATAGAACAAAAACACAAGTTTTGTATGTTTTATATTTTTATTAAGCATTTGGTCATTATTTAAGTTAGTTTAAATATTTATCTCAGAACATTATAAGTTTTTGTATATAATAATATATTTGTAAAAAAAGATATTCTAGTTTATAAAGACTTAAAACTATTTTGATTATAAATGTTAAACTGCTGTTTAAAGAAAATATATTTATTTTAACAAGTCTATCGTATATGTTTTTGAAGTAATAAGTTTTTATTGTATACTGTTGTTTTAATTATTTATAACCTGGTTTCTTAAAATTTCTTTTAAAAAAACTCAATTAAGTTTGTGAGAGTTTTAAACTTAGCAAGGCTACAAATAATTGTTATTAATGTTTATATTTTAATATTTTGTTAACATTATTATTTTTTAACGATTAATTTAGTAAACAAAGTGCTAGTTTGTTAAGTGAAATATTCTTTTGGTAATTTATCTCGTTTAAAACTAAAACTTTTCCAAGGTTAAGTACTTAAATAAAGTATCTATACAAAAACTATTAACAACCGAATTCGTTAGCTCAACGCCAGAGAAGCAAGGACAGAAAAGCGTCCAAAAGACATTCTACCGTCCTCGGAAGATACCTTCACAAGTAACTTTTAATTTTCAACTCACTCACTCGCATGTATTACTAATAACTACTTTTAGGACTCTGACTCTTCAGCGTGTTCAAGAAAGTCACCAGCTCCCGAAGACCCTAGATTTCAGTACGTCGGTGAAATAAGGTAAAAAAAATTGCTGACAATTACTATTCAAGTTGAATTTTAAAAACTAAGTACTAAATTAAGTATAGTAGTTGAAGCATTTTATAGTAATGAAATTCCAATATTGTTTTATTAAATAAGGAGGACCTGTTAACTAGCTTTACATAAAAGTTAAAATACGAAGTTAAACAGAACATGATTTGTGATTTTTAAACGATAATTTAAATTATTTATTAATAGAACAAAAAAATTATGTATCCTTATGATAAAAACAACCTGAAATCGTGGCCTCATTTCGTAGATGTCTGTTTTTTTGCGTGTTGTCATGACGAAAGCAGAATAAAAAAGCAATTTTCATTTTCGTCTTGTCTCCGTCTCCGATATCGCATTTTACGGTTGCTTTATTTATTTGTAGAAGGTCAGCTAACAAAATAAATGCCAATCGATTAGACAAAGTTATGGCTATTAAATTTGTTTTTTCTTTTTTATTCACACTCATGTAGAAATCAAGTACAGCACAAACACACATTAAAAATTAAAAGAAGCGTATAAATGTTATGTTTTGTCACACTCATCTCAACTTTGTGCACACTGAATATTTAAGAAGTAAAAATTTTAACTGGTCTTTTAAGTTTAGGTCAAAACTGTTTTATAGTTTCCAATATTGATAAAAAATTAGCTTAAAATTACACATCAAGACATTATATATGTTAAATAATTAAAGAAAAAATAATTAAGAAAACGTAGAAAGTTTAATACATACTTCTAAAAGCTCTTTCGCAAACGTGATAAAATAAATTCTTGTTCTATATTAAAAAAATATTTAGAAATGTAAAAATTATTTAATTAAAAAATTGTTTTACTCTTTATTAAGAGCTAAAACGATGTAAATTTTTATCTATGTAAAAAAATTAGGTTTTGTTTTGGTTTTTAGTCTTGTTTTAAAAAATCTAAAAATCAGACCTTTTTAATACTATTTCAGGCATTTCTTTTATCAAACATCATTCGATTACTTTATTTCTTCAATATTTAAAAATACAAAAGTTTTAAATTACAATAGTGCTTTTCTGTTATATACTTAATTAACTTACAAATTGAAACTTATAGTTTTATAAGCTTCGTTATACCACTTTAAAACTCTGTAAACATTAAGTTTATAAAAATATATTAAAACAATAAATAGAATTTTAACATAACAAGCTGCCCAAAAAAATTATGGCTTTAAATTTTATTTGGTTTAAAGATTTTACAACTGATAAGAAATAAACAAAAGTGAAGTAGACTGTATGGTTCCGTGATTATATAATATTGTGCTTTGTTTATTTTGTGAGTTTCCTCAAAGAAACGTACAAAGTTTGTTTTTGTTCAATTAAAATTAACTACTGCTCATAGAGTATTTTTAAGTGTTGAATCAAAAATAAATCAGTAAAAATAAACTTTAAAGTTATAAACTTTATTTTAAGCATCTATATAATTCATAAAATTAGTTTTGTACAAAAATAAGATTACTTTTGATTAGTTAATTTTTTGTCAAAACAAAACTTTATCAGTTAAACTGTATATGTTTCTCTTTTTATTTTATTTGCAATTAACCTAAAAAAACTAGTTTCTTTTTATTTTTTAATTAATCTTAGAGTCGTTTAAATGCTGTGTTAAACTAAATCCTTGAAAACTATTACAAGCTACAATCAAAAGAGGAACTAGTTTAAGTATTATTATTGCAAAAACAGAGGCGACGAAAAGAAACCTCGGCTAGCACTTTCTGCGACGACCGAAGCCGCATCTTCGCCCACCAAAGACCAAGCACCGCAGTTGCCAGCTTACCAGCAGCCAGCTGCTTCCCAGTTGATCGCTCAGCAGCAATCTTCTCACTCCGCTGCAAATCAACCAGCCAGCTCCTCCTCATCAGCGACCAGCACTTCCAATTTTGTAACGTCTCAGGATCAGAGGTGAGAACGATTTTTTGCTAGTTTCACTCGCAAGTTTTCTCTGCTAAAGCTTTGACGCGACCGCTTGGTAATTCAATATAATTACTTTTTTTTATGAAAAAAACTTTAAATTTTGAATAATGATGGTCTGTTTTTTCATTTTAAATATATTCAAATAAAGCTACTCAAAATAAAAAATATTTCTTTAGACTAAAAACCAAAGTAATTTTCCGTTACGCAACTTTAATTTCAACCAAAAAAAGAAAAGCACGAATTAAAAACGTCGAACACGAAATTTTAGAAATGACGCAAAGCAACGCACGATCAAACCGTTCGACGAAGCTCACATCAAAGTTTATGCCTGAGGGCGCGATCGGCACCACCGTCGCTGTGCGTTGCGTCGATACGGACGTCGGCGACGTTCGATTGACGTAAGTCGGTGTTTTGCAACAAACACGCGCACGCCCATACGAATAACTTTTGACGCAAAATTTGCGGCCGTGTAAATTAATTTTCCTGTCGCGGTTTTTCGAAAGTCATTAGGCTCTCGCGATAAATTGTAGCGTGTCTGCGATGGTATTTTATTTTTTCTAGTTGAAGGTCATTCGAAATGCAGCCAATTAATTCGGACACCGCGTTGTACTGTTAGAACTTGACCTATCACGATCAAGTGGTTAAAGAAAATTAGTCTCAAGCATTCGAAGTTTGTAACTATGGTTTGTACGGTATCTGTTGAAAAAATACAAAACTTTTCATTTACCTGTCTCCTGGTAAACTCTCGTGATCGTTTTTGTCTTCGAAGCCATAACGCAAGTGGCCCGCAGTCACGATCTTTTGAAATGTCGTGACAAAGCGCTGCTGTACAGCTCTTTCAAGGAATTTAAACAACAGCAAATTTGAAAACGAACATTGTGTAGCCTTTTACATATATGTTTTTAATTTTCCAAGCCATGTATGTTTGTGGTTTGTGAATTAGAGGTACTATGTGATAACTTATATTTCGTAGTAAGCCTTGAATTTTTAAGTTCATTTAATCTGAGAGAAGTTGTTTATACCAAAATGTTTAACTAATTTTACTGATTTTGATAAAGCTATAAAAAGACTTTGAAAATTTTTGAGTAACTTACAAATGTTTTTATAAAGCATTATAAAAAATCAAATATTTTAAATTTTTAAGTCTTATGTTTTGGCATGATACTTAAGCTATTTAGTAAGCATTGTTTGATTTTAAAATCTAATCTGTTTTACTATCAAAAAATTTAAATATCTGCGTTTTGTTTTTACTTAACTCAAATAAACAAGTTCATTTACAAAATTTGTTACTTTAAAAAAAGTATTCACAAAACAAGTTTTATAAAATAAGCAAGTTCAAAGTTTAAGTTTTTTCTTTATTTAAAAAAAATAGTTTAAGACTTCTACAGTATCATCTTTAAATACGACACAAACAGATCTTTCGGATATTTCTTTAACTAATAAGTTTAATAAATATTGAAAAACTATGTTACAAAATAGAAAACATTTTCCTTTTTGCAAAAAACAACTTTTTTGTTAACTTGTTGTTATAAGGTTAATTGCTTCCTTATACACAATTCATTTTAGTGCTTTCTGTGAAAGTTAAGCGTTTAACAATTTGTAAATAATTAGAAACTAAACTACTTTTCTTACTTTATTCTGTTGAAATTATGCTGTGTTAAATTTAGGTCATTATAAAAGTTGATACAACAAAACGCGAGAAACGGGAACCCATGTTTTCGCCGCAACTTTTCGATATATTAGCTAGAAATGGCTGTTGATCACTTAAATCGATTTAAAATGTATTTATAGCGTATCTAAGTCACGAAAAAAGTTCTAGTTTTACCTGTTATAGAAAGTCTTAGTACTTTTTATAGAAAAACAATCTGTTACTATTTTTCAAAGTCTTATATGACTGTATCGTGAAATTTCAAGGACGTGTGGGTGATTACTTTACACGTTACTGCTCAGTTTGATGATAAGAAAAACAATTTTGATTTTGAACGGATACTAAAAAACAAGCTTTTGTAATGGTTTGCTCTTTGACGTTTAATATTATTATGTGCTGAAATACTACTTTGATTGCTTTTTTATTAAAAAACAGTCGGTTTTCTTTCTTTTTAGCAACTTTGTAAAAAACGCATTATTAAAATTATACTACAGTATTTTTAAACAACAGTAAAAACAAAGTAAAAAGCTTTAAAGTATTAAATATCTTAAATTTTAAAGTTGTTTTCTTCAAACATCTCCCAATTTTTATCTTTCTTTTTTTATTCTTTATTAGATTTTTAAAACTAAACATATTGTTTAGACTGTCATTTTGAAATCTTTTATGCAAAAACGTTAAAAAAAATTTCTTTATGATAACACGTTAAATCATCTTATATATCTTTGTTTAAATGTAAGAGAAATATATATACATATGCTAAATTTATTAGAAACTAAATAAACTACCTGGATGTTAGAAAAAATAGACTAACTTTAAGCCGGATAAAGGATTTTAAGTTTTAAATTATTAGATTTCTTAACATTATAAATACTAGCTTATTTTAATATCCTCTTTTTAGCTGAACATGTAAATAAATAACTCTCTACGTCAATAAAGTTCATCGCAGCTACTTTAACTGCGTTAAAATAAAAAATGCTTCTTGCAATGCACTAAATTGATTTATCACGTTCAAACGAGGTAAAAACTCAATTTATCGGTCAATACACACGCTTCATACGTTTAAAATTTGCTTTGCGTCATACGCGCATGAACGTGAAGCAAAAAACCTCTGAAATATCGATTTATAATGGCAAAATTTCAATTTTTAAAAACGGCACTAACGTTTACAGCAACTTGTTGATTAATTTTAGAAATGACTAAAACAAATTGGCTTTGTGTTGTATACTTTTTTTTCACTTATTAAACTGTTCATTGTAGTACTTTGACTATAAAAAGAGGTAACAAAACGGTATTTTACAAGCAGAATACAGAGCTATATACAATCAACTTTACAAGC
Source organism: Thalia democratica (assembly GCF_965202585.1). Classification (NCBI taxonomy): domain Eukaryota; kingdom Metazoa; phylum Chordata; class Thaliacea; order Salpida; family Salpidae; genus Thalia; species Thalia democratica. The sequence continues at coordinate 17,158,943 of NC_139173.1, read as the reverse complement.
AAAAATAGCGAGTCAACAACAGCAACATCAACAACAGCAACAGCAAAAAAATATGGAAATAGGGAATACTGTCAGAAAAACAAAATCTCTTTTAAGACAGCCATCACAGGTAGAGTTTGCAAAAGTAATTAAACTTATATAAAATTTTGACGATAGTATTTATTAAAGTTTGAGCTGTATTTTAAAAGAAGTGTAATAACATATTTACGACTATAGTACAATAATTACAAAAAAAAAAAATCATTATAAAATATCTACGACTAAATAGTTAAATCAAAAGGTGTAAGGTCTTTTTTATATATATATTTGGCTTTGTTTAATTAAATATATTTTTTTATAATACTAATTATTCAAATACATTAGTACTTTAATTTTTTTTTATCTTTTCAAATTTAACTTTTTCAACTATAGTTTAATAACAAGAATGGTATATATACAAAAGTTGCATTTAACAGTGTATTAGTTTTTTTTTTTTAATTACAAACTGGCTAAAAATATATCTTAAACTAAAACCATTGGATTTGTTACTAAAAATTTGAAAAAGTGTTTTATAAGCTATATTTCCTGCAAGTACTGTAGAAACCAAGTCTATAAATTTTTATTATTAAAAAACCTCTAAAGATTTTATTAGATGAATGTAAGAAACATAATTTTAACATATGATTGTTTCGATTTATTTACATCTTAGACTTTAGAAAACAAATTTTTCAAGAAAGTTTAAGTGTATATTTTGCATATGTTATACTACTGACTATTTAAATTTTAGAATAAAAGTTCAAATACTAATTTTAATATAAGAAAATTAGTTTCAAGACTCACTTGATCATTTTTTTTGTAAAAAACAAGTGTATAATGTAAGTAAAAATTTAAAACTTTAAAATTAAAATTTATAAAAGCATTTTACTCTATTAAAAAACAAGCCTTATATTTTGGTTAACATGTAGTTTTTTAGTAAAACTTTTATATATTTTTTTACTCCTAAAATTTTCTGTTTGATCTTTTTGTATTTAATTACGAAAACTTTAGTTTGTAGTATTGGTCTGTCTAGCTCTAAAAAGTTAAATTAATTTTTTTTTAAGCAAAAATTACTATACTTTAATTAGCAATGAGTCCTTTGTTTTTAAAATTTAACTTTTTTTTTGTTTTTAAAAAACTAAAACATTAGTTTACTGAATTACTTTTTTTGTTTTTGTATGGTTTAAATACTTAACTTTCGAAAGTAAAATAAAATCTATGAGAATTCGCTAAAGCTACTTTTTATCCAATGATCATTAAACAACTTTATTTTTAAAACCAATGTTATATTTTGTAAAAATTTTTGCTTGATAATAATGTTAAAGCATAATTATTTTCTTAAGCTTCGCTAACTAAGTGGTTGATAACTTTGAAACTCAGTTTTATATTTCTGTTTATAAGAAACATACTTAAGTTTTTTTTATTAATATTTATTTATCTAAAAAACCTTCTTGATAAATTTTAGAAATTAGAATGGTTAAAAGTTTATAAGAAACTAGTTACGATTAAGAATTTTATCCAGCTTTTGTTACAAATTTGGTCAATATTTATTACCTTAAAAAACATCCTAAATTATCGCTATCAATTGTTCAAATTCAACACATTCATAATTGTAAATATTCATTTGTTTATAGTAAATTTTGATATAAAATTAAACAAACATGATTTTTTTTTCAAGGACCAAGACCGTAGCACATCAATGGTAGTTGAACGCATGGCTCGCTTGAAGGCAAGCCATTCACAGTCTTCCTTTGATTCTGACAAAATGTTGGTTGTTAATTAGATTTCGATTCAAAATAAATATTTTTCGATTAAAAGTCTCGGATCTGTTTTTTTTTTTGATTGTGTTAAAAACGTTTGTCTCTTAGAAATACTTACAGTGTTTTATAAGAATAAAAGGTACTAGATCAGTTAAGTGAAATAATGAAATTAACATTGATTATACAAGTGTTTTACTTGCACTAAACTTTTACTTAAAATAAATTTTTTTACATTCTACTGAAAATTTTATTTAAAGAAACTTTTTACCAATTTAATAATTTATATTGTTTTTATAATTTTTTGAAAAAATATATAAGGTAAGCTGTTTAAATAAGCTTAATGGATTTACTATGAAAATAAGAGTTTTATTGCTTCAAAAAATAATCAATACACAAAATAACAGGAACAGTTTTATTTAATCTGCTATTTTTTATAACTATTTTACTAACTTATAATTAAATATTTAAAATAGTACCTGTTTTGGTTTTGCAATGATGCAGTTGTAAGTTCTACATAACTATTATACTATTTTTTGTATCTTCTTGAGATAATTGCTAAAATCTTTTAGTTTAACTTTTACTATTTACTTTCTGTTTATGCTTTGCATATAATAAGTGTAATTTTTATTCATATAAAGGTTCTTTTTTAAAAGGATTTTAATAATTTTTTTTTGTTTAGTATTCGAAAAGGAAAAAAAAAAAAGGTGAAAGTAAAAATTTATGATACAAAGTTATAGAATTAAAACTTAGTATATATATTTGCAATTAAATATATTACAACAGATGTGTTGTATTTTTTAATTTATTTAATGAGACAAGTGTTTTTTGTAAGTTTTCAACAACTGTTTAGGTAACATAAACTAAACTTTAGAAGTAAAAATTCTCGAGTAATTTTCGGTTTTTATATTTTGAGTATGGATAAATATATATAAATATGTATAAGTTTATACATACAATTATGAGATCTTTATATCGGTTTGAAATGTTTTGCCAAAACGTAGTACAGTTTTAACATTGACTTGATTGTACAGAATGTTCTAATTTCACACGGAATCAGTAGTATCATTATGAAATAAATATTTTACGGAAAAATCAAATACTTAAATTCATCTTGTTTTTACTTAGTAAACAATATCTATACATATAAAGCCATAGCCTTATTATACAACATTTTGTAGTCGGAAGATACAGGTAGTGTTTTCAAACTTAATAACTTATGTTTTTTGATAATGACTCTGTTGCTTCGTTAGGCTTAGGTTTATATATTTTAAGGAATATAAACCTAAGTGTTATCTGTAAACCTATTTAAAATTTTATCTGCTCATAGAAACAAAAATAGTATGAAGAACGTCTAAAAGTAAAATTTAGATAATCTGTTTTTGATTTTTTTGTGAATTAAAATTCTATTTTACTCATATCATTCTTTTTAGCCATCATTAAGAAACCTTATTTTTTAGTTTCTGTGTATTTATTAAAAATGAAAAGAAATAAATATTTTAGGTTATTTTAAACATCATTTTTTTAGCATTTTTTGCTGCTTTATAAATAATGCCTTATTTTTTCTTATTTTCAACTTACTTAAGTTAGTTTATAAAAAATTGCTTTCGTATGAACATTCTTTTATAAATTATGTTTATTTTTAAATTAAAGTAATATTTATCTTAGCTTTACAGTTAGTAATTTAGAAAACGATTAACTGTTAACAAACTTAAAAGTATTAACAAATTTATTTAGAAACTCAAAAGATAACCACGTTGTGACGCTCACTCCTCCAAAGTCAAACTATATGACTGATAACAGACACATAATGAACAGGTATTACGAGTTTATGTAATTTTTTGAATGCTAGCTTTTTGTTGCTTACCGGTGGTTTTATCTAAAACAACTTTAATAGCTTTTCTGTTATACATTTTGCTTTTTGAAATATATGTTTAGTTAATGAAGACAAAAAAAAATGCAAAAAACAATAGAAGACTTATAATAAATTATAATCAAAGATAAAAGTGTGGGTCTATAATACTGTAAAGCGTTTAGAATTTTAAGATTTATCATGTAATGATTTAAGACATAACATTTTCATTATAAAAAAAGTTTAGTAAAAATTCTTATAAAAAGAATAAAAATACATAACTTAAATTAAAAGAGGACAAAAAGTTAAGAAAAATATTAAACAAAAAATTATTAAAACTCAGCTTAACTATCCGTCGATACCATTAGGTCCTTCATTATTGTGTGTTTTTCAGTAGAAGGGTTTAGTAAGGTTGCATTGTAAATTTTGATTTGGATTATAGTGAATAAAAAATTGGAGTAATTTGTAGCACCATTTAAAATCCATAACTTTTTTGACTCTCTTCTTCTTTTTATATTCCTAAATCTAAAAGTATAAATCATTAAAAAAAGATGTTCTTTATGTAGAATTGAAAGACATCAGCCAAATCAACAAAGAGTTTCATCTCCTACAATCAACCACCATTACTTATCTAAAGATTATAGAGCTGATTCAAACGATCATGATAAGTAAGAAAAGAGCTAGATAATGATAAAAAAAAGATCTAATTACTCTTTTTACTACAAAATTATAATTGATAAGTCCTTGTAAACGTTTTATTACATTTAATATCTTTAAGCATAAACAATAGTGTTACTTTAAGCAAAAGTTACTGACACTAAACTTGTTTAGACTGCATTAAAATGTAGCTTTTTTTCTAAAGCTTTACATTTGACTTTTTAAAAACAAATCAAAAGCTTCATAAACTCTGCATGAACTTTTTCTTAATAGATACCTTATAAAACTATATTAAAATATACTGTCTTTTTTTGTTGATATGCATTAATCATTTAGCATGGAAATCATACTTAACTTTGTTTCAAACTTTGTTTCATCAAAAGAAAAAAATGTGAATACTGTCTTTAAAAAGTTAAACTTTCTCAACAGACCTAATGATGACACTACATATCCAATCACTTGCGGTAACAATCAAGGAGAACTAATTTGGAAGAAATTTGTCTGTCCAGGAATTAACGCTAAATGTGTGAAAGTAAGCTTGCTAGATTAATTTTTCGAATAAATTTAAAAATTTAATAACTATAAACTTTGTTTCAGACGCAAGACACTTGGTTAACTCCAAAAGAATTCGTAAATTTGGCAGGAAAGTCAACTTTAAAAGATTGGAAACGAGCAATTAGAATAAAAGGCCAAATGCTAAGGTTTTTAACCTACTCTTTTATTTTAGATTTCCTAAATTTGTTGAACAACTTTTCTTTTAACTAAACAACCAAAAGTAATGATTAAAAGACTAGAAATATTTTACATAACTATAAACTTCTTAATAATTTTTTAAACTCTTTTTTAGAAATTAAACAAAAACCAAAGTGACTAAGTTAAAGGAAGTAGCTTTTTTTTTTAGATTTCAAAGTGCAATATAAAATTTTGTTGTTAATAAAAAAAATATAATTACATAATTATAAATGAGTACTACAAAAAGTAGACATGGTATAACTATGTTAAACATAATTAGTTTCCTTGCTTAAAATACTTTTTACTTTTTAATGTTCTAAAGTAACACCCTTTATAAATTTAGAAAACTAATTGAACAAGGAGATTTGAACTATTATGATCATGATAACAACTGTTCAAATCAATGCAGATCAAACAAATCTTTTGATGAGCCTGCAGTGCAGGTTCGTATACTAACTAATTGCTTTTGTTTTGCTAAACTGAAGAATATTAAAATGTTTAACTTTTGATTTATAGTAAGATCGTTACATAAACAACCTTTTTTTGAAATTGTACTAATTAGCTCAGCATTTTATTTATTAAAAAAACTTAAAAAATAACTATCTAGCACATATGTATAAGAGTGTTTTGAACTTATTTAAAAGTTTTTTTGTTCTATAACATATTAAAAAATGTAAACTAAATACTTTAAGTTTAAATATTTCGTGTTACCTTGACCTTGAAAACTATCAGCGTTTATTTTTATTTTGTTTAGAAAAGGATAGGTTTATTATTTCATTACTTAAAATGTGATGTTTGTGCTATTTCTAAAGTTAGGAGAAAATTATTTGCATAGTAAAAAATGACTGTATGTTAAAACAGTGATTTTTTTAATTGCACTTGTGCACACTAGTGTGGACAGAAACGTTATGGAGTAACTATTATTCTATTTGGAATAATCAAATAGTAACTATCTAGAAAAAATAAATACCGTTTTAAGACTAGTTTTTATTATAAGATTTTATTCGTACTACAGTATAAACAGTGATAAATTTTGAAGAAAAATTTCATTAACAAATTCTATGTATTTTAATGAGAACATTTTACCAACTTAAAATAAACTAGTTTACTTTTCTAAAAAAAAATTTTTAGGTAAAAGAAAAGTAAATAAAATTTTACTAGCTACAAAAGGAAACAAAACTACAAACACATATTTAACTAAAAAAAATATATTTTTTTGGACAAATATTATCTGGATAACAATAACATCTAAATTTGGTTATCCTTATGTTTTAGTTTAAGTTATAACAAAATTCGTAATGAAGGAACAAACATTTTTCAAAGTAAAACTTAAACAAATATTTTGATTTAGTTTTTGAAATATGTTGTTTTTTTAAAGTAAATTTTACTTTGCTTCGAAAACTATCTAAATGTCACCAAAAACTAATTAGTAATTTTTATAAAGATTAAAAAAGTGCTGTCGTATTAATTCTTAAAATACCTTTAAAATTTTTTATTTTAAATAGGCATGACATTTTAAGATTTCTAATGATACACGTAAGATTTTTATCGAAAGCAAAAACTTATACTTTTTTTAAATAAATTCTTAAACTAACTCAGTATTTTGCATTAAAAAAATCATTTGAACTGATGAAAATTTAATATTAAAGCCTCACACTGAAACATCAGTCATTACTCAGCACACCCATGACGACTCTGGATCCATGTACACAAGTGTAATAGCTTCAAGAAGAACTGGCCCACACCACCTCAACAAAAGAGGTAAGTTTCACTGTCCTTAAAGTATTTCTTAAGTTTCACAAAACTTTAGTTGTTTTAAAATTTTTCTGTTGCTCTTTAATCTGTTTGAAATTTGGTTTTACTAACCTATAACTTTTTTGAAGCATTTATGGTAGTATTTTATAAGTAAGAGTTTTTAATTTAATCTTGAAACTTTTAAAGTGAAACTTTTCACTGTACTTTTGACTATTTTTAGTACTTGACCCATAGTATAAGAAATTAATTTGCTGACAAGAAGAAACTTTTATTCAAAAATTCATAAAACAGACTAATTCAAAGGTGAACATACCTAGACCTTTGAGTAATCAAACGTAATAGCGAAAACAGTTATTCTATCTAATTAATTTTGATACAAAACACGTAGTCTAGACGTATAAAAACACCTTTGACTAACTTAGATATAGTTTATTGAATAAAGTATTATTATAAAACCTGAAACGATAAAACCAAGCCAGTTTAAACTCTTTCGCTATAAACTTTAAACTTTTTAAATATATTTATAGCATAAGCTAATTAAAATAAATAGTAGACTAAATTATAAGTTTTCCTAACATAAGAAAAATAAAAGTATAACTTAAACTTGGTATTAACTTTTATCAAGTTCTTCTTTTACCAAAAGTAATGGTCTATAGAAATAAAAAGTAAGTTATTGTTTTAAATATATAAGTATTGCATGTATTATGTTTAGACTAACATTTAAGAAACTTTTTAGAATGAACAGTTTTAACACAAAATTAGCTTCAAATGTAAGTTTTAAAAATGCATGATTTTGCTTACAAACAAACATTAAAAAGTAATAATTTGGTGTTGTAAAACAATCGTAATAAAAGCAAAATAGTGAAAGAGTTTAAACTGACTTGGTTTAGTTTCAGATTTAGGTAAGTATCAAATAAAAAGTCCTTAGTTTATTTAAGTACGAACTTAGTACTGCAAACGTTTTAGTAGGAAATCCTTCAACAGGTATCTTGAACATGCATCCAGCTGATTCTCTTGAAAGATCTAGCTCTTCTGAAGATTCTGGAATTGGTGGTCTTGACGGGAGTATTATGAGAGACACCAGTATAACAGGAGAAAAAGCATACGGTTAGATGATGGTCAAGAAGAATTTGAACATCCTAACTTAAAATAAAACAAACATGCCTTCTTTTTATTTTACCTTTAAATAATTCTTAGAACTATTTAGCCAACAAAGTATGCATTTTACTTGAATTAGTAAACTTTTTGTGTATAGGCATTTGTTAAATACGATTGTTTTCTAAACTAGTTTAAATAATTTATTATTGAAGTCAACAAACCAAATTTAAAGACAAAAGTCTAAGTTAAAAAAAAATAAAAAAATAAAGTAAGAAAAGTCTATTGTTAGAAAATTTCAAAATGAAAGTTTAGCTTATCATCGACACTAAAATATTGTTAACTTAAGAAATTGTGGTATAAATAAAATCTCCTCTAAAGTACTGTACAATATAAAGCTCTCTAAATATTCTTGTTTAACAGAAAACTGTATAAAATAATTATCTTAACTTCTTGTTAACATCTTTTTTTTACTACTGCTAAAGTAAAAATAACATATGAAAAACCTTTTTAGATCTTCAAAAGTTTTGGAGTAGTATGATAAACAGTGATCTATTTGAACAAATAATGGGTGATGCTCTAAACCAATTTAAAAACTTGATGGGTCGCTGTAGTAAAGGACCTAACATTTCGGCTGAAGGTTTGTAAGAAAGATTTGATTTGATTTTTTAATTTTTTTAAGTAAGTAGTCTTTTATTGTACTGACATCTATAACGCTAAGTAAAATTTTATTTTTAAGGAGCATTCAATGTATAAAAACAAACTTAGGTTAATACTTCATAACACTTTGAATAAACTATTGTGATTAAAGTTAAACAATCCTATTTAGTTTCGCTTCTTTTTAAGTTTAAATGTCTGTAAACATAATAGTTTAAACTTAACTTTCTTAAGTAATTTATTTTGATGAGAAATAGAAGTAAAATGTTTAAAAATAGTAACAATAGGCCCGCTACCAGTCAAGATCGACAGAGCATTTGTTCTCAAAAATTTAATGTTGTACAAAAAAAAAAAACGCTACACTTAAAACAGAGTCAAACACAGTGATATAACTAAGTATTGAAATAAAATAAATAAATAAAAAGTAAACAAAGAAAAAGCAAACAAAATAGAATTTAATTTAATTCTGATTTCTTCGTCTGCTGGGGTTTTCTAAAGTGTCGCCTTTTTCTTTCTTCTAGTCCTTTGTATTCAAACTTTTCACGGTCATAAGCAGACTCTTTCCACTTATAAGTGCTAACATTCAAGATTTTTGGGTCGCTTTTAGTGAACGTACTGTTAACCGACCGCGTTTGCGTCTGCCAATTAACAACTCGCTGTACAACATTGACTTTTGGATGTCATTCGCTCGTCGCACATCCTTAGTACATGACTAAGTAAGCGAAGCCTGCACAGGCTGAGGTTAAAGTAGATAGTAGAAAAATTAGTAAGTCTCCATGTTTCTATTTTGGTTATTCTTTTTTTGTCTTTTTTTTTTTATATATCGAAGGCATCATAAGTGTTTTTTTTCAACAAGGTCCACGTTTCGTTAAGTACAACATCATTCCCCAAGTTTTACTTCATACACAGGCACAAAAAGTATTATACTTAGAGCGAAAACCTAACTTTTGGTTATCCAAGAGTTTTATAGTCAGTCAAACGAAAAATCATAAAACTTTAAAACGCTACAATTAATTTACTTGTCCAATGATACGTTTTACGCAATACTCGAGCCAAATACACTTTTTTTACATTTTTTATGCCCTTACCATCGTTCTTGATTGCTGGTAGAATATCTGTTCCTTCGCTTAGGACATTAGCTTTTTAAGGCAAAAGATATGGCAAAAGTCTGACTCTGCTGATTAAGAAGTGTCTAAACTTTTAGGGCGAAGGGATCTATCATCAGCAAAAAGGAGATCTTGTACTAAGTTTTTCACCTTCTGCTTTGCTTTCAGACATGCAAGGTTTAAAGGATGATTATCAGTTCTTTGATGGAGTTTAACTTTCAGTTAGTTGACGATCCAAAAGCGCAATTTAAAGTAATTTAAAGCAAAACTCCGAAAAGAGTTTGAGTAAGTACGCAACCTTGATCCAATTTTTAATCAGAAACGTCACCATAATAATCAAAAACTGCTTTTGTGTATTTATGAAAAGACTTTGAGGACATTCAATCTTCAAAAATATAACAATTAGTCCTTCACTACTTTTTAAGTCATTTTTTTGGTTTTTAAAAATTCTAGACACTTAGCGGGAACAAACACTTTTATTCTATACTTAGTTAAAAATAGACTTTTACTTTGTGAAAAAGGCTATTCTAAACTGAGATTTTTTTAACTTTTTTTTAAACTTGATATTTTTTAAGATGTTCTAGATTTCAAGTGTAATTACATCTATCATGAACTTGCTTGACATGTAAAATACAATATTGGACCTTTAACAAAAAGTTTAAGAAGAATAGGTATAGAATATTTATAAAATCGTTTAAAAATATATTTAGGATATTCTTTTTGCTTTATTATTTACTCATATTCTTATCTCTGATATATAAATGAGAGCTGTTATAGTTATCTCAAATTATTAACTCTTTAAAAAAATTCTTAAACTTAAACAATTTTGCATTTTGTTAATTGTGATGCTTCTCACGAAAATAATCAATTATATATAAAAAGTTCAAAAAAATTAGCGTCTAAATTAACCAAATTTTATTTAAACTATTAAATTTAGACCAATAAAATAATTAGATGCTTACAAATAACCGATCGATAGAAGTTATATTCTTGTTAACTTAGGATTTTTGGCTAAGATCATGTAAAAATTTAATATTACCAGGATGAGAAAGCTAATTTAGGATATAGTATCAAGTTTTAGCACATAATACAAAGTAAAAAAAAAGAGTTGTACTAAAGCTAAACTAGAAAAATTTGTTTAAAGACTAGGATCTTCTGTAAACAAGCAACTTATTTAATTTTTTTACTTAGTAGTAAGTCTAGTTCAAACTAAAACACGTAGTTAATTTACTTTTTTTAGCTCAAAAAAATAATTCCCTTTAATTAAGTTGCGTACTTTATACTTTAAAGGTGGCAATTAAAGTTCTCAACTTAAATAAAATAAAAGGAGATTGATCAATAATAAATTTTAAATTTTATTAAACAAAACAATGTTTCACTCGTTTGAAGACGAGATCTTCATTTGTTTAAAATCTTATTCAAATAGAATAGAATCTATTTGAAAAAGATTTAAAACAACTGAAGATCTCGTCTTCAAACGAGTGAAACGTTGTTTTGTTTAATAAAATTTAAAATTTATTATTTAATTAAGTTAATAGTTTTGCACAATATAAGTTATATTAATAAAACTTGTCAAACATAAAGGTTTACTTTCTTCTTAAATATATTTTCTATTAAGTAGAAATTTATAATTATATTAGAAAAAAAAACAGAGACCTTTTTCTTAGTTGAGTAGTTTATTGAGTTTTATATCAAAGATCTTAATTGCTTTAGTAAAACTTTTGCAAGCGTAGCACATTTACAACATAATTTCTTAGGGCCATAAAAATGACTACTACTTGAAAAGTCCTGACAGCTACCACAGTATAATAAATCCTCTAATAAGTATTCTGGCTTGACTTTATAAAATTTTCATAAACGTATTAATTGTTTGGTTTTTTATGTGTGTTAAAACAACTTTTCTTATACTTTAAAACTTATATAAATCACTATTTAGATATTTATTACTGTTACTTTTTTAGATGCTGTTACGTTGACAAACACAGTAGCAGCGTTGGAAATCATTCCTAATATAAGGCACAGACTTAATTTTCATAAACATTCTGTTGACAAACAATCCGAAGATAACGCTAACATAATACATGGTAACTAAGAATATTTTTTTGCGATTTTTGTTATCCTATTTTTATCAAAACTGAGTAGACAAAAAACATAAGAGTCTACAAAGGTATTTTAGTTTGAATCATAAATATTTTAAGATTATTTTTAGAAACAAACTTTTAAAGAAATTAATGCAGATTAATACTACAATAAAGTCAATCATGTTTTGACTGTATGGTTTTTGTAACTCACTTAAGAAAGCAAATTTGCAATTAATTTTTTTTCTGCATTTTAAAGTTTTAGTTTAAGTAAAATTTCCATGCTCTAGTAAACATAAACTTCAATAAACTTCATTTCTAAAAAAATGTAAGTTAGCATCAGATTAAGTATTAGGGTAGTAGATTAGTCCTGCTATGACTAATAACAATAGTTTTACTTTAGGTTAAATGTTTAAAATTAAATTTGAATTTTTAGGAAAATCTAATTAAGACAGTTTATTTAATTTTTAAAAACTATAGATTTAGAAAAACGTCTAGCAGAACAAAAAAAATTGGACCAAGATTTAAAAAGAAAATCGAGAGTATTGACTGATGCAACTCAACTTATACCAACTGAAAAAAGACCAAAAATGTACAAAATCGTAAGACAAAAAGCAATTGACAGGCTTCCTAATCCAACTATTGGTGGTAATTTTTTCAATTAAAAAAAAAGTTTTATATTTATTTACTCAATTCGGTTTTAAAACAGATGTCGGTAAAGCTTGGTCAGACTTTACTGGGTCATCAACAACACCCCCCATTGCAAGTAATTTGGTAGCAGCAACTAGAGGTCTTCAGCATCAAAGATGGCCCGACATACAAGTACTTTCTTTTCTATTACAGTTTTCATATAAAATATTTTCAATCATTAACTTTTTGAAGACTTAATTTTTCTTAAAGCATTATAAATTGTTAAATTGATTGCAAAAGTTAACCTTACTTGTTTAGTAACACTCATTCTTATTTATAAAAGTTTTGAGTTTTCTTTAAAAAAAATTTTATTTCAAAATCTAAAAAAATCTGATTACTTTTACTGGGTTTTTCAATGCCTTTAAAATAACTTAAACTATTTTATTAGTTAGAATGCAAAATTTTAACATTTTAAAATTATACTAAGTTAATTCCAAAACATTTTTTTCAAATACAAAGTGAAACTTTAAATCAATATTTTGTCATAATCTAATAAGTGCTATAAAATTTAATATTGTTAGTAAAGTATACTTATAAAGTAATTAAATTTACTTCAAAGATAATTTCACAAAGCTTAGTTTCTAAACATTCATTAAATAAATCTGTGTTATTATTCTATATTTAATACTTAGTTGTGATAAGCCAAACGTTATATATTTTTTGTATTTTTTTATATTAGTGCTTCAAAACTTTATTGACTTTTTATAAGCTTTATTTAAACTGTCTTCACATCTTTAACTACTTTTAATCGTAAATACACAATACAAGAACGCTGATTTTAGCAACTTTTTTTCGTAACTTTGACGCTTCAACACAATTTCATTACAATCAAATTGCAGCAACAAATGAATCGAATGAACTTGTCTGATCCGGCCACTTTCGCGGGACTGAACCCGGCCGCGATGCTGTACAACATGCAGGCGGCTGACGTGTACCCGCAGTCGGTGCAGCACGCCCACGCGCTCTTCTCGTCGGTGGCTCAGGCGGCCGTCCAGGGCAAGGCTCCGACACTGGGGCAGCAGGGCAAGCAGATGTCGAGGGAAGGGACCCCGCAAGGGTCGTCGGCAAACAACAACTAAGTTCGTGCCACTCTCTTTTTAAAAAAGGGCATTTGAACATCACTCCAAGTTTTTTGAATAACTTTTTTTTTTGTACAGACAGCCTTTGGTGTGAAACATGAGTACTTTGAGTGTAATACATTAAACTTGAATTTTATAGGACTAAGTTTTACTAACAACTTATAAAAGAGTTATAAGTTAACTTTTGTACAAAATATTTGATATTTTTAACATAGCGTTTGTATATAGATCTAATTGTAAGCTTAATGCTGTTGTTTATGTATTGACTGCTTCACTTTTATACTTTGTGCTTTTCTATTAGTAAAATATTTTGATAAACTATAAATTACTTCTTAATACTTGTAGTTAAAAGCAGTATAATAAATTTTTGTGAAGAAATTAAAGTATGAGTTTGACAAAAAACCGTCCTAATACTTTCTTAGCTTTTTTATATAAATTTTGAAATTGTTCGATTTTATTTTATAACACTCTGGAAACTTTGATATTGTGTTCTGTCTTTAATGTAATTAATTAGAAACAAATAAATAATTTTTTTCATACAAAAATATTCAAGCTGAATAAAAAAGATACTTAAATATGATTTTTTTTTAAACGCAATAATTGTTTGCAATTCGTTTTTTTCTTAATAATTTTAAAGAAGTTTGTGAAAAAAGCTAACGTTTTCATTAGTTCTATAAAATGGTGCTCATTATTATATTTTCGATTTATTAAGAAAAAGCACCAACTGTTTTAAACCTTTTAAAAATTTACAACTAAAAATTTTCGTAGGCAAAACTATTAAATTTAATAATAAAATTTTCTTTCTATTTTAGTGTTTGAGTTTTCTTTTTTCAAACTATTGTATAGTTTTGTATCCCCTTTCCCTTCAAATTTCTTTGTTTGCTTTAAAAACTATTAAAATCTATACTCATAAAGTTAACTTTTTTTATAACTTTTTTTAAACAATGTATCTATTTTTAAACTAATCTTAGTTTAAATTTTTATTTTCGATTAAGATGGAGAGTTTTTTTATCGTTAAAAAATAGTGTTTTATTAGATCTAATACTTTAAAAAATTTTAAAGTGTTTACAGTAGTTTAGATAAGTTCTAAAATTTGTTATGGGATATAAGTAAAACATTATGTAAAAATTGTTTTTTTTTTCGTAAAAACAGTTTTGTACATAACTGAAAAAAAATTCAATCAGTAACTGTAAATGTAAAACTTAATTTTCAGTCTTAAATTTTTTGCTGAAGATGATAAAATTATTTAATATACTCTTTACCTATTTTTAAGTACGCATGTTATAGAAACCGCAACAGTTGTTTAATTTTTTTAAAGTACTAAAACTTTAAGATTAAAAAATGTATTTTTAGTTAAATGAATTTTTTTATCTATCATTTATAATCAACACTTTTAGTTAGATTTGCACCATCTTTTTAACAGTATAGCTTAAGGAATTTTGTCTTAGTAAATCTACCTCTAATTTCTTTAAGTAGTTTGTATATAAAAGAAACTTAACAAAAATTATTATCTAAAGTTTTAGACAAGTATAGTTTAAGTATAAAACTAAAACATTCAACTTCAATGTAAACAAATTGCTTTTAAACTGCTAAATAATTATTCAAAAAAAATATTCAAAAAATTAAGAAGAACAAGATACATCAAAAACCAACCAATATTACAGTATACTATAATATTAATATAACTTAGCACAACATCTCCCTAATAGTTGATTAGAATGTGTTTTTTTTTACTTTCTTATGTTCTTTTGTGTGTCCTGTTTAAGTGGCTCAGGTTTCGATTCCTAAATACAACATGGTAAAATTGACAAGAAAAAAAAAAGTTATTTTATACAGGCTTGGTAGAAAGTTATATTAAAGATAATATAATAAGGTGTTAAATCTAAAGATCCATAGAAGTGAAGTATGTCGAAAAACCAAAACAACAACTGCTTTTGTACAAAATTATTTAACCCACTAACGACGATGCCTTTAAAATATATACAGCTCTACGGATTCTTTCAAGACTAGAACGTACTTTAACAAAAATTAGCTAATTAAAAGTATGTATACATGTATTGTACAAGTTCTTATAAGTTTTAAGTGTATCTATTTTTAACTTATTTTGCTTATCAAATAAAAAAACTTTAATAAACTTTTCAGTAAACTAAGGCACGTAAAGAAAAATTATAACTTTAAAAGTTACTGTTAGTCAAACTCGAATATCAAAAACTATATAATAGTAGTAGAAGTGATTAACATCTAGTAGAAAATACCCTAAGTCCAAACAGAAAATGTTTTAATAGCTAGCCTGAAATTGATAGAAAAATCAAATTTAGCCTGAACTTAACAAAAAACTATATTTAAAACAAGCTAGATTCAGTCTGATTTTTTTTAAATAATCTGGAAAAACCTCACATAGAAATTGCTGTTGTTGAAAGAAGTTTTCCTTTCTTGACTGTCTATTTGAAAATTAAAGTTTTTTTGTGCTTTTAGCTCCTTGTTTTAGTTCTAAAAGCTCATCTTAAAAGCTATTTTTTACTTATTGCTTCTGATAAAAATTTTCCTGAATTTTGTAGAGTCTAAGCAACTTGGTTGATTAGCTTTTATTTAAGCGGTATCAACTATGTTTTTTGCTTAAAATTGTTTATTGAACGACAAAAAAAGAGCGCTCAAAATATTTGGTCTTAGGACCTAGTGCACGAAAAAACCTTTCTATTATCGAGTCGTACAGCTAGTTGGATACCTTTTAACGTCTTGTCCAGGACAGGCTCGAAGTAAAAAGAATTACATTAGAAGAGAGTAAATACCTGAAAATTTGATTATGTAACTTATTGAGATATTTTTGCTATATAGTTATTAAAAACATATACACCATAGATTATTTCCGGTGAAAAAGAAACTTTACTGATTGGAAGTGATAGAACAAGTTCTTGTAAAGTGTTTTACAGTTTTTGGAATAAAAATTATCACTATAAACTCAAAAGAATTTTATACTGGATTTTTTTTTGTTTTCGAACGGTAACTCACAACTACAGTGCTTGTTCACTTATCCGGACGCTCACTTATCCGGACTGTTTCGTTCGAGAAAAAATTTCAATATTAAACACTAAAGTTTTTGTGTGATACAAGTATTTTGACTTTCATGCTGTAAAAAAATTAAGTGTGTTATAAATTATGCAATTAAGTCCACTATGATGACGTTATAAAACTACTAAAGCTTACATTTAAACCTTGTTCAAAACTAGTTTAGTTATTAAAAATCTTGTATGTAAAGAAAGAAAGTCAGTTTTTAATTTTTTTTCAAACAATATTGTTTAAAATATAGTTTTTTATTTAATCTTTTAAAGTTTTTTTTGATAGTTTTAGAAAAAGAATTTATAACAGTTCTTTTATGTTTGAGTTTTAATTCAAAACTATACTATAAAAATTGTTAATTCATAAACTTTTTTTAAGATTAGATGCATGACAATTATTTTCAGTTGTTATTTATAAGTTATATAAATTAGGCCGATCAACATACCAGGTATTATAAACTAATAAGAAATAAAAAAAGGAAAAGTTTTGCACTAACCATTTAAAATAATGTAGAAGTTTGTAAAATGGTTTTGTAAAACGTTAAAGTTATTTATAATGTAGCAGTTTAGCATAGGCAGGTCAACTTTTTACGACTTTTTGAAAACCAAAAAAAATTAAAAAAGTTTAAAGCAGAAAAAGAGAAGCTGAGCTTTTATCATTTATTATGCTTTGCACAATATACAGCAGTTATATTATTTTTTGATTTTTTTTTGAATAATATCTTGCCGATCCGGACATGTTGCCTAACTTTTCCGGATAAGTGGTTAAGCACTGTAATACATTGTTCTGCATTGGTGTGAAAATTTTATAGTTTTAACTTTCTTTAATTCTTAGTTTTAACCAATATCTATTTCGGCCATCATCAACAAAGTTGAGACTAAGTACTTTTTACTTAAGACCGCTTGGTAAGATAACAACAACGGTTTCTCGCGACTATGCCTGCCTGATGGGTCCGATTTTAAGTGAAACGTATTCCCCTAATATTTGCAGAGTTGGAATTTTTTATATCATTTTTTTTAATTTATACCCAAATTATTTATTTTTTTTTTATTTATACCCTTAACTCTAACCCACCTTACCCAAACATATAATAAACTATTTAAAAAACAAAATTTTAATAAATCTTTTATGCTGACTCAGCAAATACTGGGGAAACACCTAGAATTTCAATAGGACTCTACCAAACGACAAATAAACTACTGTTTGCTATTGTTTTGCACGAAAGTTATTAAAATCCTTAATTTTCCATTTTCTAAGACAAAAACTTAAGTTTGTTTTAGGAAACTGTGCTCATTTCATAATCATTATCGAACATTGACACTTACAGTAACAGTAAAACAGCTACTTTGTAATTTCCTATGTTTTTAGGTTTTCAAATAATAAGTTTTTGGTTACTATTTTTGATAAAACTACGTCATGAAACGGTGAAGTTCTAAAATAAGCTTAAATTTTTATAACAATTTCGTTAATACTTTGTTGGGTAGTCAAATGTCCTCGAGCGCACCAAAGATACTTTGCTTCTTGGCAATCGGTTTGCTCTTTTTGCGAGCGAAATCACAGGTGATCAGCAAGTCAAAAGCTGAGCACGGAACGCTGAACCACTTGGTGCACTTGAGCCTGTACCACACTTACTTCAGCGAGAGCGGCGCCGGAATGCGCAGGTCGGAAGGCGCAGGCACCATCGTGAAGTTGAACTGGGTTTTGACTGCCGCGCACAACGTGGCGGACGTGAACAAAACGGTCGACGGGACCACGACGCTGCATCGTTTTCACGCCGTGAAAATTTTAGCCGGCACGAAGGCCGTCAACGACGAGAGTGCGAGAGCTCAACGACGAACATTTAAAAAGATGTATGGTGACGACGGAAAATCAATCGTCATACACAAGCAGTACGATCCTGAAAGTAGCTTATACGACGTGGCTCTCATTTACACAAAAGAGAAGTTTCACGCAACAGACACCGTTCGACCCGCAAAGTTGCTGGAAAAAGACGTGAAGTTCGATCCGAGCGCGAAATGCGTCGTGCAAGGGTGGGGGTTCGACACCAGGACGACTTCGATCGACGGCAACGTCACGTACACGTGGAGCTTCGAGGGCGAGGCGATGCAGGGTACCGTCCACCTTTTGGACGGCGGGAGATGCAAGCAGTACGTCGACGGACGCCAGCGGCCGTATTTTGACGGAAAAAATCAGTTCTGCTACGGCTGCGACGAAGGAACGTGCGAACAGACGGCCCCCGGAGACTCCGGCACCGCGCTCGTATGCGCTCTGGCAAAAGGAGAAAGCCCTTTGAGGGATGGGGTGGTGTTCGCGGTGCACAGCTACGGCTGCACTAACGCCAGGTACAAGTGCAGTTCGAACGGACCCAGCGTTGGTATCGACGTCCGCGAAATAAAACAGTGGATCGACCGGGAAACTAGCGAAGGAATTTTTGGAGAGAACTTTTTGAAGACTTAATTTTTCTTAAAGCATTATAAATTGTTAAATTGATTGCAAAAGTTAACCTTACTTGTTTAGTAACACTCATTCTTATTTATAAAAGTTTTGAGTTTTCTTTAAAAAAAATTTTATTTCAAAATCTAAAAAAATCTGATTACTTTTACTGGGTTTTTCAATGCCTTTAAAATAACTTAAACTATTTTATTAGTTAGAATGCAAAATTTTAACATTTTAAAATTATACTAAGTTAATTCCAAAACATTTTTTTCAAATACAAAGTGAAACTTTAAATCAATATTTTGTCATAATCTAATAAGTGCTATAAAATTTAATATTGTTAGTAAAGTATACTTATAAAGTAATTAAATTTACTTCAAAGATAATTTCACAAAGCTTAGTTTCTAAACATTCATTAAATAAATCTGTGTTATTATTCTATATTTAATACTTAGTTGTGATAAGCCAAACGTTATATTTTTTTTGTATTTTTTTATATTAGTGCTTCAAAACTTTATTGACTTTTTATAAGCTTTATTTAAACTGTCTTCACATCTTTAACTACTTTTAATCGTAAATACACAATACAAGAACGCTGATTTTAGCAACTTTTTTTCTAACTTTGACGCTTCAACACAATTTCATTACAATCAAATTGCAGCAACAAATGAATCGAATGAACTTGTCTGATCCGGCCACTTTCGCGGGACTGAACCCGGCCGCGATGCTGTACAACATGCAGGCGGCTGACGTGTACCCGCAGTCGGTGCAGCACGCCCACGCGCTCTTCTCGTCGGTGGCTCAGGCGGCCGTCCAGGGCAAGGCTCCGACACTGGGGAAGCAGGGCAAGCAGATGTCGAGGGAAGGGACCCCGCAAGGGTCGTCGGCAAACAACAACTAAGTTCGTGCCACTCTCTTTTTAAAAAAGGGCATTTGAACATCACTCCAAGTTTTTTGAATAACTTTTTTTTTTGTACAGACAGCCTTTGGTGTGAAACATGAGTACTTTGAGTGTAATACATTAAACTTGAATTTTATAGGACTAAGTTTTACTAACAACTTATAAAAGAGTTATAAGTTAACTTTTGTACAAAATATTTGATATTTTTAACATAGCGTTTGTATATAGATCTAGTTGTAAGCTTAATGCTGTTGTTTATGTATTGACTGCTTCACTTTTATACTTTGTGCTTTTCTATTAGTAAAATATTTTGATAAACTATAAATTACTTCTTAATACTTGTAGTTAAAAGCAGTATAATAAATTTTAGTGAAGAAATTAAAGTATGAGTTTGACAAACAACCGTCCTAATACTTTCTTAGCTTTTTTATATAAATTTTGAAATTGTTCGATTTTATTTTATAACACTCTGGAAACTTTGATATTGTGTTCTGTCTTTAATGTAATTAATTAGAAACAAATAAATAATTTTTTTCATACAAAAATATTCAAGCTGAATAAAAAAGATACTTAAATATGATTTTTTTTTAAACGCAATAATTGTTTGCAATTCGTTTTTTTCTTAATAATTTTAAAGAAGTTTGTGAAAAAAGCTAACGTTTTCATTAGTTCTATAAAATGGTGCTCATTATTATATTTTCGATTTATTAAGAAAAAGCACCAACTGTTTTAAACCTTTTAAAAATTTACAACTAAAAATTTTCGTAGGCAAAACTATTAAATTTAATAATAAAATTTTCTTTCTATTTTAGTGTTTGAGTTTTCTTTTTTCAAACTATTGTATAGTTTTGTATCCCCTTTCCCTTCAAATTTCTTTGTTTGCTTTAAAAACTATTAAAATCTATACTCATAAAGTTAACTTTTTTTATAACTTTTTTTAAACAATGTATCTATTTTTAAACTAATCTTAGTTTAAATTTTTATTTTCGATTAAGATGGAGAGTTTTTTTATCGTTAAAAAATAGTGTTTTATTAGATCTAATACTTTAAAAAATTTTAAAGTGTTTACAGTAGTTTAGATAAGTTCTAAAATTTGTTATGGGATATAAGTAAAACATTATGTAAAAATTGTTTTTTTTTTCGTAAAAACAGTTTTGTACATAACTGAAAAAAAATTCAATCAGTAACTGTAAATGTAAAACTTAATTTTCAGTCTTAAATTTTTTGCTGAAGATGATAAAATTATTTAATATACTCTTTACCTATTTTTAAGTACGCATGTTATAGAAACCGCAACAGTTGTTTAATTTTTTTAAAGTACTAAAACTTTAAGATTAAAAAATGTATTTTTAGTTAAATGAATTTTTTTATCTATCATTTATAATCAACACTTTTAGTTAGATTTGCACCATCTTTTTAACAGTATAGCTTAAGGAATTTTGTCTTAGTAAATCTACCTCTAATTTCTTTAAGTAGTTTGTATATAAAAGAAACTTAACAAAAATTATTATCTAAAGTTTTAGACAAGTATAGTTTAAGTATAAAACTAAAACATTCAACTTCAATGTAAACAAATTGCTTTTAAACTGCTAAATAATTATTCAAAAAAAATATTCAAAAAATTAAGAAGAACAAGATACATCAAAAACCAACCAATATTACAGTATACTATAATATTAATATAACTTAGCACAACATCTCCCTAATAGTTGATTAGAATGTGTTTTTTTTTACTTTCTTATGTTCTTTTGTGTGTCCTGTTTAAGTGGCTCAGGTTTCGATTCCTAAATACAACATGGTAAAATTGACAAGAAAAAAAAAAGTTATTTTATACAGGCTTGGTAGAAAGTTATATTAAAGATAATATAATAAGGTGTTAAATCTAAAGATCCATAGAAGTGAAGTATGTCGAAAAACCAAAACAACAACTGCTTTTGTACAAAATTATTTAACCCACTAACGACGATGCCTTTAAAATATATACAGCTCTACGGATTCTTTCAAGACTAGAACGTACTTTAACAAAAATTAGCTAATTAAAAGTATGTATACATGTATTGTACAAGTTCTTATAAGTTTTAAGTGTATCTATTTTTAACTTATTTTGCTTATCAAATAAAAAAACTTTAATAAACTTTTCAGTAAACTAAGGCACGTAAAGAAAAATTATAACTTTAAAAGTTACTGTTAGTCAAACTCGAATATCAAAAACTATATAATAGTAGTAGAAGTGATTAACATCTAGTAGAAAATACCCTAAGTCCAAACAGAAAATGTTTTAATAGCTAGCCTGAAATTGATAGAAAAATCAAATTTAGCCTGAACTTAACAAAAAACTATATTTAAAACAAGCTAGATTCAGTCTGATTTTTTTTAAATAATCTGGAAAAACCTCACATAGAAATTGCTGTTGTTGAAAGAAGTTTTCCTTTCTTGACTGTCTATTTGAAAATTAAAGTTTTTTTGTGCTTTTAGCTCCTTGTTTTAGTTCTAAAAGCTCATCTTAAAAGCTATTTTTTACTTATTGCTTCTGATAAAAATTTTCCTGAATTTTGTAGAGTCTAAGCAACTTGGTTGATTAGCTTTTATTTAAGCGGTATCAACTATGTTTTTTGCTTAAAATTGTTTATTGAACGACAAAAAAAGAGCGCTCAAAATATTTGGTCTTAGGACCTAGTGCACGAAAAAACCTTTCTATTATCGAGTCGTACAGCTAGTTGGATACCTTTTAACGTCTTGTCCAGGACAGGCTCGAAGTAAAAAGAATTACATTAGAAGAGAGTAAATACCTGAAAATTTGATTATGTAACTTATTGAGATATTTTTGCTATATAGTTATTAAAAATATATACACCATAGATTATTTCCGGTGAAAAAGAAACTTTACTGATTGGAAGTGATAGAACAAGTTCTTGTAAAGTGTTTTACAGTTTTTGGAATAAAAATTATCACTATAAACTCAAAAGAATTTTATACTGGATTTTTTTTTGTTTTCGAACGGTAACTCACAACTACAGTGCTTGTTCACTTATCCGGACGCTCACTTATCCGGACTGTTTCGTTCGAGAAAAAATTTCAATATTAAACACTAAAGTTTTTGTGTGATACAAGTATTTTGACTTTCATGCTGTAAAAAAATTAAGTGTGTTATAAATTATGCAATTAAGTCCACTATGATGACGTTATAAAACTACTAAAGCTTACATTTAAACCTTGTTCAAAACTAGTTTAGTTATTAAAAATCTTGTATGTAAAGAAAGAAAGTCAGTTTTTAATTTTTTTTCAAACAATATTGTTTAAAATATAGTTTTTTATTTAATCTTTTAAAGTTTTTTTTGATAGTTTTAGAAAAAGAATTTATAACAGTTCTTTTATGTTTGAGTTTTAATTCAAAACTATACTATAAAAATTGTTAATTCATAAACTTTTTTTAAGATTAGATGCATGACAATTATTTTCAGTTGTTATTTATAAGTTATATAAATTAGGCCGATCAACATACCAGGTATTATAAATTAATAAGAAATAAAAAAAGGAAAAGTTTTGCACTAACCATTTAAAATAATGTAGAAGTTTGTAAAATGGTTTTGTAAAACGTTAAAGTTATTTATAATGTAGCAGTTTAGCATAGGCAGGTCAACTTTTTACGACTTTTTGAAAACCAAAAAAAATTAAAAAAGTTTAAAGCAGAAAAAGAGAAGCTGAGCTTTTATCATTTATTATGCTTTGCACAATATACAGCAGTTATATTATTTTTTGATTTTTTTTTGAATAATATCTTGCCGATCCGGACATGTTGCCTAACTTTTCCGGATAAGTGGTTAAGCACTGTAATACATTGTTCTGCATTGGTGTGAAAATTTTATAGTTTTAACTTTCTTTAATTCTTAGTTTTAACCAATATCTATTTCGGCCATCATCAACAAAGTTGAGACTAAGTACTTTTTACTTAAGACCGCTTGGTAAGATAACAACAACGGTTTCTCGCGACTATGCCTGCCTGATGGGTCCGATTTTAAGTGAAACGTATTCCCCTAATATTTGCAGAGTTGGAATTTTTTATATCATTTTTTTTAATTTATACCCAAATTATTTATTTTTTTTTTATTTATACCCTTAACTCTAACCCACCTTACCCAAACATATAATAAACTATTTAAAAAACAAAATTTTAATAAATCTTTTATGCTGACTCAGCAAATACTGGGGAAACACCTAGAATTTCAATAGGACTCTACCAAACGACAAATAAACTACTGTTTGCTATTGTTTTGCACGAAAGTTATTAAAATCCTTAATTTTCCATTTTCTAAGACAAAAACTTAAGTTTGTTTTAGGAAACTGTGCTCATTTCATAATCATTATCAAACATTGACACTTACAGTAACAGTAAAACAGCTACTTTGTAATTTCCTATGTTTTTAGGTTTTCAAATAATAAGTTTTTGGTTACTATTTTTGATAAAACTACGTCATGAAACGGTGAAGTTCTAAAATAAGCTTAAATTTTTATAACAATTTCGTTAATACTTTGTTGGGTAGTCAAATGTCCTCGAGCGCACCAAAGATACTTTGCTTCTTGGCAATCGGTTTGCTCTTTTTGCGAGCGAAATCACAGGTGATCAGCAAGTCAAAAGCTGAGCACGGAACGCTGAACCACTTGGTGCACTTGAGCCTGTACCACACTTACTTCAGCGAGAGCGGCGCCGGAATGCGCAGGTCGGAAGGCGCAGGCACCATCGTGAAGTTGAACTGGGTTTTGACTGCCGCGCACAACGTGGCGGACGTGAACAAAACGGTCGACGGGACCACGACGCTGCATCGTTTTCACGCCGTGAAAATTTTAGCCGGCACGAAGGCCGTCAACGACGAGAGTGCGAGAGCTCAACGACGAACATTTAAAAAGATGTATGGTGACGACGGAAAATCAATCGTCATACACAAGCAGTACGATCCTGAAAGTAGCTTATACGACGTGGCTCTCATTTACACAAAAGAGAAGTTTCACGCAACAGACACCGTTCGACCCGCAAAGTTGCTGGAAAAAGACGTGAAGTTCGATCCGAGCGCGAAATGCGTCGTGCAAGGGTGGGGGTTCGACACCAGGACGACTTCGATCGACGGCAACGTCACGTACACGTGGAGCTTCGAGGGCGAGGCGATGCAGGGTACCGTCCACCTTTTGGACGGCGGGAGATGCAAGCAGTACGTCGACGGACGCCAGCGGCCGTATTTTGACGGAAAAAATCAGTTCTGCTACGGCTGCGACGAAGGAACGTGCGAACAGACGGCCCCCGGAGACTCCGGCACCGCGCTCGTATGCGCTCTGGCAAAAGGAGAAAGCCCTTTGAGGGATGGGGTGGTGTTCGCGGTGCACAGCTACGGCTGCACTAACGCCAGGTACAAGTGCAGTTCGAACGGACCCAGCGTTGGTATCGACGTCCGCGAAATAAAACAGTGGATCGACCGGGAAACTAGCGAAGGAATTTTTGGAGAGAACAAACTTGCAGTCGTTGCCGGAGCCTTGACGTTTGCTGTTGCGGTGGTGCTGGGACGCTTTTTTTAATAGAGAAGAAGTTAAAGATAATTTTTTGTCAGTTACGTCAAAAATCAGTTGGTTGTTGTTTAATGTTGAAGTTAACAAGAAGCTACAAGTGCATCAGTACAGGACAAAACAATAATCGTTATTTAAAACATGTTTGTTAAAATTTCAAACTCTGAACTAACGTATAAAGCGTGATTAATAAGTTTTATAAGTGAAAAATAAACTTTTCTTATTGTTAAGAATGCAACTTAACTGTGAGATAAAATAAACTAGAAAATAAAACCTTTCGAAACTTTATTTAAAGATAAAAAACAAAATATTTTAAAAACAAGGCTAAAATTTTGAGAATTTAGATGGCTAAATATCGCGTTTTTTCAGCTTAAAACAAAGAAGAAAATATTTTTTGTGGTAAAAAACTATATTTAGGCTCTAATTCCAATAATTAAAACTTACAATTTAGTAGTGCTAATTTTACATACTATTGATAAAAAGTAGTATTTTTCTATTGATTAGTACAATTATTCTTAGTAACTGCGGCCCGCGAAATCATTTTTCTATACAGTGCGACCCGAGATTAGAAAAATAGGTCCTTAGCTTATTAAAAACTGCTTAAGCATTTCTAAAAAAGTTTCTAAAGCAAATCTTTATTTACTTTTAAAGTAAAACATTTTTAAAAACTATGTCAGCCAATTCTAATCCTGGTAGTTTATTATCTTAATCTATAAGAGTATTAATTAAACTCAAATATCTACTAAGCTGTTTCTACTAATTTTAACGTATTTTTAGTAGTTAACGTTTTTTAAATAATCTAAGCATAAAAATGGACTTTTTCTTATCAATGTTGTCAACTAAGAACTCTTTGCTAAACTGCACACTAATATTTAAAAGTAATGTGCATCAGATGTTATTTACTATGCACAAAACGTTTTTCAACAGTTTAATAAATAGACGCTTTTTCTTTATATAAATTTGTTTAATCTCAGTTTACAGGTTATTTTAGTATAGTTTAGTATTGAAGTTAAAAAGGGGTTTTGATAAATGCATTTAAAAACTACTTAAAAGTTCTACAAGTATCTATATTTTCGTTCTTCTTCAAACCCGAGCAAGTTCCAGTCTTATACTTAAAGAAAACCTTGGCAAAAGCCTACAGAGCCTTAGCTTGGAATTTTGTATACCGTGAGACAATCTCAAGTTGACACAAAGTTTGATCATACCAATTCGATCATCAGACAACAAGCCTTCGCTAGACTGAGACCTCTGTTTCGTTCTCAGTGAAACTCGTCAGTCAGCCGGAACTAAAAACTTGAAGTCGTCAATCTACAAACGAACATGATAAGCCGTTTGTAGATTAACGACTGCAAGTTTTTCGGTTGCGGCTAACTGACGAGTTTCACTAAGAACGAAAAAGGGGTCTCAGTCTACCGAAGGCTTTTAGTCTGATGATCGAATTGGTATGATCAAACTATGTATTAACTTGAGTCTAATATTTAGAAATAAACTGATCTGTTATTATTGAAATTAATATCAATCTAGTTTTTAATGACTCTAAATCGGATTTTTTCCTCAAAAAGCAAATCTGACTTTATCATAGGTTAACTTTTATTAGACAAAGTTTTAACTTTTTTTTTAAACTTATGTAAACAGATTTTTACATAGATTAGTTCATGTCATGCTATTTTTTCATTTGTTTAAATTACAATTTAAAAATACTTAATCAAATTCACTACCAATAGAAGTTTGTTATTATATTAAAGCTTTTTAACTTTTAGTTCCGTAAAATTTATAAAAAATTTTTTTTAGAGGTATTTAGACTCTATAAACCTAATAAATTAGAGCTCATTATAATTTTTTATCCTGGTTAAACTTTGTTTTCTAACACTTTAAACTATACGTTTTTATAGCTACTTCAACTAAACACAACTCTTTGAAACGTACATTACTTCCTTACAAGTTTTCTTAGTTAGTTTTATTTTATTAATAAATTTATTGTTGTTGTTCATTGTGTTTTGACTCAGACATCAATACCTGGGCCGCTTAAACAGATGACACACGAAGAGTAAAAACGAAGAGCAAACACTAAAAAGATATAATTTTTTTTAACTTTTAAATATATAAAAGATGAAATTAGATGAACAAATACAATAACTAAAAAATAAAAAGAAAAAGTTAGTACATTATAAAAACATAACGTTTTAATTAAAAACATTATAAGATACTACTTATAAAAAGTTCTACAAGAAAACACAACCCAATTTTTCAAGTTAAGTAATCTAAAGTATCATTGAAACATATTAACTTTAATAAATGACAGAACGCTTAGATACTTTAGGAGAGAGGTCTTGTGAAAACATTATTATTAAAAATGTTTAATCATTAGTAGTAAATATTTTGGGGAAAGTTAAGTTCTTTTGAGTATTCGGGGTACGTATCGAATTTTATTGTCAACTACTTTATTTAAATTGTTTTTTAAAAGTTTTGAGCGAAAACTTTTACACTAGTTTTTAGTAGTAATTATTACGTAATGTCAAGTAGCACACTTAAAAATAATTACGTGTGAAAAATTAAGTACAGTATCAGTAGTATTTTGTTAAACAAGTTTACATATTAGTAATGTCTTAAAATAAAAACTGAGGAAATACTAGCTAGCAAATCCAACTTAAATAACATTGGTTTTCTATCAGACTGGCCTAAGCGCAAAAAAATTCACATTATTCAAAATTCTGCAATTTTGATAAAAATTGCGGAATATTTATTAAAAATAGAATTTATTTTAATAGCGAGAGTTTTAAATATCAGGCGGTGCGAGTTCGTTACTGCACTTCAAATTACCAAAAAAATTACATTAACATTATTATTAACAATATGACAAAAGTTGTCAAACTGCTCTTCTTTGAGAAAAACCCATGACAACCAGGAGATGACAAAAAGAATTCCACAAAAAAGAAGATCTTTTCATGCGCTATTAAATGCCAACTTTTTTAGATAATATTTTCAGTGTGAGAAAACCAACATCACAATCGAATTGATTTGAAGTATACTATAAGCAGTACTTCATCAGTTCCATATACCATAAGCATTTATCAGTTCAGATATCAAAAGAAACACTTCAGCATTCAACGGTTGGTTAGTTTGGTTGTTCAATATAAATAAGCTTTTTATAGTAATACCATTTTTTTAAATACTTTTATGACTTTAAATCAAAACATTTAAAATAAATTCTAATTGCTCATTTTAGTCTACTCATTTCTGAAGTACTTTTCATCAAAGCTTAAGTTGTTGTTATTAGTTTTTAGTACATCTAAGTTTAAATACTTAAATCGTTAAGTATGTTTTACTTAAAATTATTATAAATAGCTTCTCATTTTTGCCTATAGATTTTTAAATACCCTTTGCTTAAGTTTAATTTATTCGTTAAATTTTCTGTTTATTTAAACTGAAATGTGTTTTTACTATACTAAAGTTAAAAACTCATTTTGTTGTCTTTTTTGATAGAGAATTAATAAAGAAATATCCACAACTTCTATGACAAGTTTACAAAAATCTGTTTGTTGTAAAGTAAAGTATCAATATTTTAAGTCATAAGGTTAGTAATTTGCCTGCTATATACTCTAACAATAAACACTCAAGAAAGTAAGCAGAACTGCAAAAAGTTTACTGGCAAAAGGTCTAATATACAATCTGGACATATTTTCAACCAAACGAAATAATATTTTTAAACAATAATTTAATAACATGCACTGGTTGTAGTAAATTGTGAAAAAAAACTTCTTATGAAGGATAAATGTTCTTTCCCATTAAAACTTAAGATTACCATCAAACAGTAAACACTACTTCTTTATAAAGTCTTGTGATTAAAGTCAGCTGTTTTTCTAAGTAATCTTGTTTAATTTTGGAGAAAAAAAGCGAAACTTGTTACAATAAAACTTTTTTTTAAGGAACATTTGGGCTCTTGCCAACTCCAACCTTAGTTGAACATAAAGCAGAGCTGAAAGCTTCTTTGAGAAGTCTTTAGATTAAAGGTAGCTGTTTATACAACTATAACTTATATGATTCTGAAAAAAAAGACATCGGAACATGTCACAAAACTTTATTCTGAAGGAATTTTTTATTATTGCAACCTAAAATAACTATCAATCAATGCCCAAAAGTTCTTTAAAAAATCGTTCGATTAATAGTAGCTCTTTATCTGAATATAACCTATACAATTTTGGAGCGAAAAACGGCGGAACTTGTCACATAAAACTTCTTTTCAAAAAACATAACTGTGCTTTACCACTACATCCTAACATTACCACTAAACAGAGCTCAGAACTTCTTTAAAAAATCGTGTGATTAAAGGTAGCTGTTTTTCTGAATATCTAACACAATTCTGGAGAAAAAAAGCGGGACTTTGCACAAAAAACTTCTTTTTAAAGAATATAACGGTACTTTGTCACTATAACCAAACATTACTATCAAGCAGAGCTCAAAACTTCTTTAAAAAGTCGAATGATTAAAGGAGGCTGTTTTTCTAAATAAAATCAACACAAATCTGGAGAAAAACAGCGGGACTTTTCACAAAAAACTTTTTTTTAAAGAACATAACGGTGCTTTGCCACTACAACCTAACATTACAACCAAACAGAGCTTAAATCTTCTTTAAAAAGTCGTGTGATTAAAGGTAGCTGTTTTTCTAAATATCCCATACAATTCTGGAGTAAAACAGCGGGACTTGTCACAAAAAACTCTTTTTAGGGAACATAACTGTTCTTTGCCACTACAACCTAACATTACCATCAAACAGAGCTCTGAATTTCTTTAAAAATTCATGTGATTAAAGGTAGCTGTTTTTCTAAATATCCCATAGAATTCTGGAGAAAAACAGCGGGACTTGTCACAAAAAAATTCTTTTTAGGGAACATAACTGTTATTTCCCATTACAACCTAACATTACCGTCAAACAGAGCTCAAATCTTCTTTAAAAAGTTGAGTGATTAAAGGTAGCTGCTTTTTTAGATAAAACCTAACTAATTCTGAACAAAATAAGCGGCAATTGAGACAAAAACCTCCGTTTTAAGAACATAAGAGCTCTTTCCCAATACAACCTAGTTTTACAATAAAGCAGAGTTTAGAACTTCTTTAAAAAGTCGAGTGTTAAAAGGTAGCTGTTTTTTATAAATAAATTAAACACAATTCTGGAAAAAAACAGCAGGACTTTTCACAAAAAACTTCTTTTTAAAGAATATAACGGTGCTTTGCCACTACAACTTAACATTACCGTCAAACAGAGCTCAAATCTTCTTTAAAAAGTCGAGTGATTAAAGGTAGCTGTTTATTTAAATAAAATCAACACAATCCGGAGAATAACAGCGGAACTTTTCACAAAAAACTTACTTTAATCAACGTAAGAGCTCTTTCCTACTACAACCAAACATTACCACCAAACAGAGCTCAGAACTTCTTTAAAAAGTCGTGTGATTAAAGGTAGCTTTTTTTTTAAATATCCAATACAATTCTGGAGAAAAAACAGCGGGACTTAACGTAAAAAACTTCTTTTTAGGGAACATAACTGTTCTTTGCCACTACAACCTAACATTACCGTCAAACAGAGCTCAAATCTTCTTTAAAAAGTCGAGTGATTAAAGGTAGCTGTTTTTATAAAGAAATTTAATACAATTCTGGAGAAAACAGCGGGTTATGCGACAATAAAGTCCGTTTTAAGAACATAAGAGCTCTTTCCCAATATAACCTAGTTTTACAATAAATCAGAGCTTAGAACTTCTTTAAAAAGTCGAGTGTTTAAAGTCAGCTGTTTTTATAAATAAAATCAGCACAATTCTGGAGAAAAACGGCGGGACTTGTTACAAAAAAAATCTTTTTTAAGAACATAACTGTTCTTTGCCACTACAACTTAACATTACCATCAAACAGAGCTCAAATCTTCTTAAAAAAGTCGAGTGATTAAAGGTAGCTCTTTTTCTTAATAAAATCAACACAATTCCCGATAAAAACAGCGTGATTTTTCAAAAAAAACTTCTTTTTAAAGAACATAACGGTGGTTTGACACTATAACCTAACAGTACCGTCAAACAGAGCTCAAATCTTCTTTAAAAAGTCGAGTGTTTAAAGTCAGCTTTTTTTTCAATAAAATCAACAAAATTCTGGAGAAAAACGGCGGGACTTGTCACAAAAAACTTCTTTTTTAAGAACATAACGGTGCTTTACCACTACAACCTAACATTACCATCAAGGAGAGCTCAAATCCTCTTTAAAAATTTGAGTGATTAAAGGTAGCTGTTTTTCTAAATAAAATCAACAAAATTCTGGAGAAAAACAGCGGGACTTTTCACAAAAAACTTCTTTTTAAAGAACTTAACGGTGCTTTGACACTATAACCTAACAGTACCGTCAAGCAGAGCTCAAACCTTCTTTAAAAAGTCGAGTGATTAAAGGTAGCTGTTTATTTAAATAAAATCAACACAATTCTGGAGAATAACAGCGGAACTTTTCACAAAAAACTTACCTAAAACGACGTAGGAGCTCTTTCCTACTACAACCAAACATTACCACCAAACAGAGCTCAATTCTTCTTAAAAAAGTCGAGTGAGTAAAGGTAGCTGTTTTTTAGATAAAACCTAATTAATTCTAAACAAAAAAAGCGGGACTTGCGACAAAGAACTCCGTTTTAAGAACATAAGAGCTCTTTCCCAATACAACCTAGTTTTACAATAAAGCAGAGCTTAGAACTTCTTTAAAAAGTCGAGTGATTAAAGTCAGCTGTTTTTCTAAATAAAATCAGCACAATTCTGGAAAAAAACGGCGGAACTTTTCACAAAAAAAATCTTTTTTAAGAACATAACTGTTCTTTGCCACTACAACCTAACATTACCATCAAACAGAGCTCAAATCTTTTTTAAAAAGTCGAGTGATTAAAGGTAGCTCTTTTTCTAAATAAAATCAACACAATTCCCGATAAAAACAGCGGGACTTTTCACAAAAAACTTCTTTTTAAAGAACATAACGGTGCTTTGACACTATAACCTAACAGTACCGTCAAACAGAGCTCAAATCTTCTTTAAAAAGTCGAGTGTTTAAAGTGAGCTGTTTTTCTCAATAAAATTAGCACAATTCTGGATAAAAACGGCGGGACTTATCACAAAAAACTTGTTTTTTAAGAACATAACGGTGCTTTACCACTACAACCTAACATTACCATCAAGCAGAGCTCAAATCCTCTTTAAAAATTTGAGTGATTAAAGGTAGCTGTTTTTCTAAATAAAATCAGCAAAATTCTGGAGAAAAACAGCGGGACTTTTCACAAAAAACTTCTTTTTAAAGAACTTAACGGTGCTTTGACACTATAACCTAACAGTACCGTCAAGCAGAGCTCAAACCTTCTTTAAAAAGTCGAGTGATTAAAGGTAGCTGTTTATTTAAATAAAATCAACACAATTCTGGAGAATAACAGCGGAACTTTTCACAAAAAACTTACTTTAATCAACGTAAGAGCTCTTTCCTACTACAACCAAACATTACCGTCAAACAGAGCTCAATTCTTCTTTAAAAAGTCGAGTGATTAAAAGTAGCTGTTTTTTTAGATAAAACCTAATTAATTCTGAACAAAAAAAAGCGGGACTTGCCACAAAAAACTCCGTTTTAAGAACATAAGAGCTCTTTCCCAATACAACCTAGTTTTACAATAAAGCAGAGCTTAGAACTTCTTTAAAAAGTCGAGTGTTTAAAGTCAGCTGTTTTTCTAAATAAAATCAGCACAATTCTGGAGAAAAACGGCGGGACTTGTTACAAAAAAAATCTTTTTTAAGAACATAATTGTTCTTTGACACTATAACCTAACATTACCATCAAGCAGAGCTCAAATCTTTTTTAAAAAGTTGAGTGATTAAAGGTAGCTGTTTATCTAAATAAAATCAACACAATTCTGGAAAAAAACAGCGGGACTTTTAAACTTCTTTTTTAAGAACAAAACGGTTTTATGCTACTACAACGAAACATTACCATCAAGCAGAGCTCAAAACTTCTTTAAAAAGTCGAGTGTTTAAAGGTAGCTGTATTTCTAAATAAAATCAACAAAATTCTGGAGAAAAACAGCGGGACTTTTCACAAAAAAACTTCTTTTTAAGGAAAATAACTGTTCTTTGCCACTACAACCTAACATTACCACCAAACAGAGCTCAAATCTTTTTTAAAAAGTCGAGTGATTAAAGGTAGCTGTTTATTTAAATAAAATCAACACAATTCTGGAGAATAACAGCGGAACTTTTCACAAAAAACTTACTTCAAACAACGTAAGAGCTCTTTCCTACAACGACCTTACATTACCACCAAACAGAGCTCAGAACTTCTTCAAAAATTCGTGTGATTAAAGGTGGCTGTTTTTCTAAATATCCAATACAATTCTGGAGAAAAACAGCGGGACTTTGCACTAAAAAATTCTTTTTAAAGAACTTAACTGTTTTTTGCCACTACAAACAAACATTATGAAACCAGAGGAGGTTGGCATGCCAACTTCCAAGGGTTTGTTTAGGAGGGTAGGAGGGTCAATGGTTGACTCATGGCTAAGAGATCTTTGGCTTTGAATGCGAGCACTCTTAGCCCGAGTTTGAATCCTAGTGTCTGGAAGACACTCTGGATTTGGACTGACCCGTGACATAGTTTAAATTTACTTTTATAAAAATTATTTAATAATATAAAATACAAAGCAGTTGAGATAAATTTATATACTAAAAACTTAATAGTAAACCAATTTGTAACAAAATATAAAAAACTTAAAATGAATAAAGTAGTTAAAATTAGGCAAAAATTACAATAAAAAACTCAGGTATGAAAAAATCAATAAAATTTTATAAACTGTTATAAAATTTTATACAATGTTAACAAAATTCAAGAAAATACTTAAATTTGTCTAAAAACAATTTAAGTATCTTGCTTATAAAAAAAGTCAATAAAATTAGTCACTAGCATACAGGAAAAGGTGATTCTACTGGAAGACAATAAACTTCACTCCAATTCTTTCCTCAGAACTCAGACTACTCTCTCTAAGAATGCCCCAGCTTACAATAATCCTTTCCTTGACTAAAGACTATTGCTATAGCAACAATTCCAAATTTCTTATACTATCACTTGTCAACATCTCATTTGTTGTTGTTTTTAGCTTTCCCAACAACAAAGTGTTTCCAAGTAAAAAATAGAAAATTGGAATTAAATAACGTATCGTTACATTACCTTTCCTCTCTTTTTTTTTTTTTTTTTTTAAACATGCACCTATCTAATGAAGTATTGTTCTCAAAACAGTAAAACATATAAAAACACGCTAGTAAAGATGTGCAGTAACATCCCGCTTTCCTTCCTCACTCTCTTTAAGGAAAGAAAAGAATACATAGGTAACAAAAAACAAAATATGTATAAATAACGTCATACTAAGATTATCGACAAAATAAATAAACCAAAATAACAATCATGGCGACAAAACCCATAAAATCACATACAGTTGAACATAACATTACGGTCATGTAAAATGTCAAACTTCTGAACATAAATCAATAAATTCCATAGAACAGCAATTAATAAAGTTTTCATTTTTTTTTTGTGTTTTAGGGAATTTTTTCAATGTTTACAGTTGTTGTTAAATTTGCTTGGTTACTGTAAGTTACACAAGCAAGATTTCATTATTTATTAAAACTTCCCAACACAATAAAAGCAAACAAAAAATTAGTTTTTTTATAAAATAAAATGTTGGAAAAAATCTTTATTTTTGATATGTTTTTTTTTTTGTGTGTTAATAAAATAATCTTAAAGCCAAAATTTAAGATTTTGTTTCAAAAATTGTCATAAATTTAACAAGCAATAATTGTATTTAATAGTTCAACTTAGATATAAAATAAAAGTAAAAAAATCTTATTATCTTGTTATAAGTTAGCTTATATTTAGATAAACAAATCAACTCAAAAACAAAGCACATTTAAAACACAGAAATTTTTTTATCCCAAATTACATATAACTAGTTTAAAATTTTTTTAAATAATTATAAGGATAAAATAGCTCAAAAAGAAATATTAATAATTTTGGATATTAAATAAAAAAAAAATAATTGTTACAGTCCAAACCCAAAATAATCCACCATACCATTGACCATGTCCTACTCCTCTGAACTATGGGTCTCTGCATAATTAACTGGCCCATGTGGTCTTAAATTATAACTATTAATACCTTCCAATTCATCAGTAAGATTTAACGGACCAACATAAGCTTTAGTATTTCCAATTGATACTTTCACAACCTGAGAATTTTTTATTATGTACAAAGAATGTTCTGTTGATTTATTTCTTACCACTTTGTATGGTCCTTCATACAAATTATCTAATTTCTTTCTGTTATTCTTTTTCAACCAAACATATCTACAATTAAAAAGGCCTGGCTGATAAAATGGTGCATCATTTTTAGTTTTTCTGAACTTGCGGCTGACATCTGCCATGGAATTTACAAAGACCGCACATTCAAAAGGAGATGGTCTGGTGATTTGATGAATTTCATCGACTTCATCAAAAAGAAGTCGGCCACTTAAATTTAAAGAGCATCCAAATGCATACTGGGCCGGGGTGTAAGGGGAACCTTCAATAAATGAGTTGTTAATGGTGCAAGTAATTAATGGGAGGTGAAGAGCCCAATTTGTTTTGTCTTCAAGTGAACGAAAAGCCACATTGATTGTTCTATTCTGTCTTTCAACATAACCATTTGTCTGAGGCGTTCTTGAAGAGGTAAACCTTTGCTCAATTCCCAATTGTTTACACGCCTCTTGCAATAAAAAATTTTTAAATTCTTTACCGTTATCTGAAAGAACAACCTGAGGTACTCCATAATGCCCTACCCAGTTTTGTATAAAAGCATTCCTAACAGTTATTGCTGTTTTATCTGGTATGGGAGCCGTTACCAATAACCCAGTTGCTCTATCTTTTATCATTAGAACATATTGATAGTCAACTGACTTATCCAATGGGCCTATAAGGTCTAAATGTAAAAATTGGAAACGTTGCGTGTTATTGGGAAAAAAACCTATGTTTGGCCTGTTATGTCTAGAAACTTTTGTCTGCTGACACGTGGCGCAGTTATTAACCCAGTGACTGATGTCATTCCTTAACTTAGGCCACCAGAAAGTTCTTGCTATGGCTTCTATGGACTTCTCAATACCCAAGTGAAGCCTGTTATGGGCTGCGTTGTACGCAGTCAGACGCAACGACTCAGGCAATATGACACGTTTAATTCCATCTTCTATAAAGAAAGCCATGTTTTCGTTTGTTGTGAACTGGACTTCTTTCTTTAAGAGGCGTGCTTGGTCAATAAGGCCTGGCTCCCTCCTTTGGAAAATTGCAATTGCCTCCCTATCCAAAGTTTTAGGGCTAACAGATTCTACATCTGAGCTTGAAATATCCAAATCATAAACTTCTGGAGTTATTAATTGCTCACTGTTATCAAAATCATCTATGTCCAGCTCACTGTCACTAGTATCAGATTCCGAACTACACAAGTAATCCGGATCCTCTTGGTGTGCTCTAACATGCATGGCTGTAATCTGAGGCGGCCTGCTTAGAGCATCTGCAACTGTGTTGTTGGATCCGGCTATGTGTGCTACTTCTGGATCAAACTCTTTTATCAGCATGATGTACCGTTGTTCCATAGGTGACTGATCTTTTAGATTATTGTTAATGGCCCCAACCAATGCCTTGTTATCTGTCCTTATCAACAACCTCCTGCCAAGAATTCTATATTGAAAGTGTTTCAAGCTTAAATAAAGGGCACGAAGTTCCTTATAAAAAGTTGACCTAACAGTCTTAAGTGGTGGCAATTTCTTTGAAAAAAATGCCAAAGGACGCATCTCCCCATTCTTGCCTTCCTGCTCGAGGACTGCGCCAACATGGGTATCAGATGCATCTGAAAATAGCATAAGTGGTTTGTTATGATCTTCATAAGACAAGGTAGTCGTATGTGCTAAAATAGCCTTTGTGTTTTTAAAAGCTTGAATATGCCTATCTTTAAGGTTAATTTTAGCACGATTAGTAGATTTTGGACCTCCAGATAACTCATTGAGAGGTGCAGTTATTTCAGCAATCTTTGGAACAAAACGATGATAGTAATTCGCAAGACCTAAAAAACGTTTTAGGTCTCTTCGTGTGGTGGGAATAGGGTATTCCCGAATAGCCTCAACCTTTGAGTCTAAGACATTAAGTCCTTCAATGCTAACAGAATGACCTAAAAAATCTAGTTTTGTTTTAGCAAGATTGCATTTGTTTGTATTTAGATATAATCCATTGTCAGACAATATCTTAAAAACTGTCTTCAAATGAGAGATATGATCTTCCTCAGTTTTGGAAAAAATCAATATGTCATCCAGATAAATAAATGTAAAAGTTTGACAAGAAATAAAAATACTTTCCATCATCTGCTGAAATCTGGTAGGGGCATTTTTCAAGCCAAACGTGCAACGTTTTGGAATGAAAACTCCTTTATGCGTGATTATTGCAGCATACTTTTGAGAACTTATTTCTATTGGCAAGCTGTAATAAGCTTCTTTTAGATCCAGGGTAGAGAAAACACATGTACCTCCTGGAATGATTTCAGACAGTTCGTCTATACGAGGTAGCGGATAAGATAAAGGACGTGTATGTGAATTTAGAATAGTGTAGTCAATGCAAACACGATAAGTCTTATCTTTCTTGGGTACACAAGTAACTGGAGAAGCACATGTATCCCCACTACCCCGGACTACAGCACCTCTCTCTAATAGATCAAAGAAATGATCTTTAATTACTTCTCTTGTACCACCGCATCTCCTGGCCTTGGTCATTTTAGGACAATAATTATCGACTATTATCTCTAGGGAATGATTGTGCTTTGGTGGTACAGTATAGTCAGGTTTCTTAGTAATTTCTGGAAATTTAGCAAGTAAGGCCTTACATCTTTCTTCTAAAGAATTTTTGCCTGAGTTTATCAGTTCGACACTGTTGATTGATGCAACTACAGGGCTGGGAAAGTCTGAAGCCACAAGGAGTTTTGTCTTCCGGCCTGAAATTGCTGAGCGTAATTGTGACTTGGCTGGCAGTATTTCTAATTCATTCGCTTTTAGAAAATCAAGTCCAATTATACCATAACCCCTTGACTCTGGAGTTATCCAAAAGGTATGTGTGAAATTACCTAGTTCACTAACATTAACTTCTATATCTGCACTCCCAACTGGGTGAATTACTGAGTCGCCTATTCCTTGGATACTCTTGCTATTAGGGAGAAAATATTTGTTAATACCATTAGTTAAAGACTTCGGTAAAAGTGATATCTCACTTCCAGAATCAATTAAAAATAAAACGTTTGTATTCAAATCTGCAACAAACTGAAGATTTTGTGGCAAATTATTAGGGTCAACAAAAGAGTTTTTGACCAATTTGAAAGTCCAGCGCAATGGACGCTCGGGAGACTGTTTAACAGTCTCTGTAAGAGGACTTTTAATCCCGCCATCTGATCCTCTCACTGCGACGAAGACGGGAAGTCGTTTTTTGTTGGACGTTGAGCTCTGATACCTGCCATTTCACACGTCCCCGGGGCAGCGCATTCATAGGCGTTATTCCCAAACTTTCTATGTCTGTGACAGAGAGTACTTAAAGTCCCATTGTTGCCTGTATTGTTGTGATTGCTATTTTGTCTGCCTTGATACCCATTGGCAACAGGGGTATTGTTTTGCTGTGTCCGACCCTGGAAATTATCTATAAGTTGGCCAATGATTCTAGTATCAGGAATAAAATTACAATCTTGATGGCCAAAATAGTTGTTTGCATTATTTTGGTAGCCAGAGTTTCGGTCTATATGTCTATAGCTATTCATGTGATAGTTAGATTTACTCTTTCTTTGACTTGGTCTATTAACATTGTAATTAATATTTCTTGATGCCTCTATACTACGTTGGTGGTTTGCATCACAAATGTCCCTACAACGACGCTTAAAATTTTCTATATCTAAGCTTAAGATTTCTCTCATTTTACCTTTTAAGTGTTCAGGAGCTAGGTGAATGTATAAAAACTTTCTTAAAGTGTTAGAGTCTTTCATTTCTGCCTCCCACTTCGTGACTTCTAGTTCCAAAGCTTGGCCGTTTAGATTGTTGAAATCAGGTCTAGGCAGAAGAACTCTACCAAGCTGACCATCCCTATTTGACAAGTAATCAATAAGACTCTTGTAACAACGTCTCCCATACTCGACAGTAGTGTAAAAATTTTTTATATCTTTATGTGGCCAGACTGAAGTCAAAATTTGGTAGCGCAATTGAGAGTCAAAAATTTCAAGACTTCGGCACATATCTTCAAAATAGCTTATTTCATCTCTAGGGTTAGCGGTAATATCTATCTTAATAATAGATTTAAGTTCAGAGATCCTATTGCTTAAATTGAATCCCCTATAACCACCCCCTGGCAAGTTAAAGTCAACAATGTTATTGAAATTTGAGTCAGGCTTGGAAGTTGTCCTCATTGAGTTATTATCAATATGATTATATTCACCCCTGGCATTCACTAACCCATTGATTATTTTAGTTCTACTAGGACAGGTCTGCTGTAGAGGATCTCTGCAACTGGCTTGCATGTCAAGCTCAAGTTCATGTGCTTCTTTGTTTATTGACAACAAAGTTTTTTTTCTTTTTTGTAACTTTAACTCTTTGAGACGTTTAGCTTGACGCTCAATTTCTAACTCAACCATCTGTAATTCTTGCTCAGTTGTTGCAGATGCTAAGTTGTCTGAGTTTATGGCTTGACTAGTGTCTCGTACCTCACTGGACACTTGGTAGGGTAGACAGACCTTAGTACCTAAGTGGGGAGAATTAGTTGTGTTGTGATACCCACCTATATTATGTATGCTTGAATTAACCTTGATGTCAGGCTGAAACTGGCCCACTATGGCTTGTTGACTGTAATTTTGATTGTGATTTATTTTAGTATTACTATTAATGGTATATGGTATATAATTATTATGGGTATCATGCATAAAACTAGCCATGGTATGATCTGTGTGAAAATGTTGAGGGTCTTTACAACTTATGTTAGGGTTTGGTAAGTTGTCTTTTTGTGTCAGATGTGACTTACTTTCCCCTACTATTGTTTGTACATTGTTAATATCATTTTTAGTAAATAACAAATTGTTCTGAGTTGTGATGGCCAAATCTGAATTTGGTGAAAAACATGGATCAATTTGACTGGTATGGTAAGACCCACTTAAACTTATGTTAGGTTGATGTGTATGACTGACCGAAAGGTCGTTATTCTTGTTCTCGAGGACGCCAATGAAACCAGAGGAGGTTGGCATGCCAACTTCCAAGGGTTTGTTTAGGAGGGTAGGAGGGTCAATGGTTGACTCATGGCTAAGAGATCTTTGGCTTTGAATGCGAGCACTCTTAGCCCGAGTTTGAATCCTAGTGTCTGGAAGACACTCTGGATTTGGACTGACCCGTGACATAGTTTAAATTTACTTTTATAAAAATTATTTAATAATATAAAATACAAAGCAGTTGAGATAAATTTATATACTAAAAACTTAATAGTAAACCAATTTGTAACAAAATATAAAAAACTTAAAATGAATAAAGTAGTTAAAATTAGGCAAAAATTACAATAAAAAACTCAGGTATG
Organism: Thalia democratica; assembly: GCF_965202585.1. Taxonomy (NCBI): domain Eukaryota; kingdom Metazoa; phylum Chordata; class Thaliacea; order Salpida; family Salpidae; genus Thalia; species Thalia democratica. The sequence continues at coordinate 17,117,876 of NC_139173.1, read as the reverse complement.
AAAAAATCAATAAAATTTTATAAACTGTTATAAAATTTTATACAATGTTAACAAAATTCAAGAAAATACTTAAATTTGTCTAAAAACAATTTAAGTATCTTGCTTATAAAAAAAGTCAATAAAATTAGTCACTAGCATACAGGAAAAGGTGATTCTACTGGAAGACAATAAACTTCACTCCAATTCTTTCCTCAGAACTCAGACTACTCTCTCTAAGAATGCCCCAGCTTACAATAATCCTTTCCTTGACTAAAGACTATTGCTATAGCAACAATTCCAAATTTCTTATACTATCACTTGTCAACATCTCATTTGTTGTTGTTTTTAGCTTTCCCAACAACAAAGTGTTTCCAAGTAAAAAATAGAAAATTGGAATTAAATAACGTATCGTTACAATTACCATCAAGCACAGCTCAAAACTTCTTTAAAAAGTTGAATGATTAAAGGTAGCTGTTTATTTAAATAAAATCAACACAATTCTGGAGAATAACAGCGGAACTTTTCACAAAAAACTTACTTTAAACAACGTAAGAGCTCTTTCCTACAACGACCTTACATTACCACCAAACAGAGCTCAGAACTTCTTTAAAAATTCGTGTGATTAAAGGTAGCTGTTTTTCTAAATGTACCATACAATTCTGGAGAAAAACAGCGGAACTTTTCACAAAGAACTTCTTTTTAAAGAATATAACGGTTCTTTGCCACTACAACCTAACATTACCGTCAAACAGAGCTCAAATCTTCTTTAAAAAGTCGAGTGATTAAAGGTAGCTGTTTTTTATAAAGAAATTTAACACAATTCTGGATAAAAAACAGCGGGTTATGCGACAACAAACTCCATTTTAAGAACATAAGAGCTCTTTCCCATTACAACCTAATTTTACCATAAAGCAGAGCTTAGAACTTCTTTAAAAAGTCGTGTGATTAAAGGTAGCTGTTTTTCTAAATATCCAACACAATTCTGGAGAAAAACGGCAGGACTTGTCACAAAAAACTTCTTTTTAAGAACATAACGGTGCTTTACCACTACAACCTAACATTACCATCAAGCAGAGCTCAAATCCTCTTTAAAAAATCGTGTGATTAAAGGTAGCTGTTTTTTTATAAATAAATTCAACACAATTCTGGATAAAAACAGCGGGACTTTTAAACTTCTGTTTTAAGAACTAAACGGTGCTTTGCCACTACAACCTAACATTACCACCAAACAGAGCTTAGAACTTCTTTAAAAAGTCGTGTGATTAAAGGTAGCTGTTTTTCTAAATATCCAACACAATTCTGGAGAAAAATAGCAGGACTTTTCACAAAAAACTTCTTTTTAAAGAATATAACTGTTCTTTGCCACTACAAACAAACATTACCATCAAGCAGAGCTCAAATCTTCTTTAAAAAGTCGAGTGATTAAAGTGAGCTGTTTTTCTAAATAAAATCAAAACAATTCTGGAGAATAACAGCGGATCTTTTCACAAAAAACTTACTTTAAACAACGTAAGAGCTCTTTCCTACTACAACCTTAAATTACCACCTTAACAGAGCTCAGAACTTCTTTAAAAATTCGTGTGATTAAAGGTAGCTGTTTTTCTAAATATCCCATACAATTCTGGAGAAAAACAGCGGGATTTTGCACAAAAAACTTCTTTTTAGGGAACATAACTGTTCTTTGCCACTACAACCAAACATCACCGTCAAACAGAGCTCAAATCTTCTTTAATAAATCGAGTGATTAAAGGTAGCTGTTTTTTATAAAGAAATTCAACACATTTCTGGAGAAAAACAGCGGGTTATGCGACAAAAAACTCCGTTTTAAGAACATAAGAGCTCTTTCCCATTACAACCTAATTTTACCATAAAGCAGAGCTTAGAACTTCTTTAAAAAGTCGTGTGATTAAAAGTAGCTGTTAATCTAAATATCCAACACAATTCTGGAGAATAACAGCGGGACTTGTCACAAAAAAAACTTCTTTTTTAAGAACATAACGGTTTTTTGCCACTACAACCAAACATTACCGTCAAACAGAGCTCAAATCTTCTTTAAAAAGTCGAGTGATTAAAAGTAGCTGTTTTTCTAAATAAAATCAACACAATTCTGGATAAAAACAGCAGGACTTTTCACAAAAAACTTCTTTTTAAAGAACATAACGGTGCTTTGCAACTACAACCTTACATTACCACCAAAAAGAGCTCAAATCTTCTTTAAAAAGTCGAGTGATTAAAGGTAGCTGTTTTTCTAAATAAAATCAGGACAATTCTGGAGAAAAACAGGAGGAAGATAAAGGCTTTTTCCTATTACTACCAAGGATTAACATCATGCAGAGCTCAGAACTTCTTTACAAAAGTTTTTCCTCTAATAAAGAGGTAGTTGTTTTCCAAATAGTCTCCTAACAATTCTGAAGAAAATACAGCGTGACCTGCGCTCTGTATCTTTTTTCACAGAAATCCTTTGAGGAAGTGTAGCTGTTTTTTTAGATGAACTCATAACAATACTGAAAACGAAGTTTGCTATATCATCATTTTACAACATTAAAGGTTATTTTATAATACTTATATAAATTTTTACCTATAATAACTTGTATTTAGTGAAAATGTTGATACTTCGGTGCGTAATTTTAGAAGGATGCATCTACTTATAGTTTTAGTAGTAAAAGTTGATTTTGAATGTTTTAGTTTTGTTGACCATACTTTGTTTATATTGGTTTCATCTTAGTTATAGTTTTAATTCTTTGAAAAATATACTAATTGTAGCAGGTATAAGCAATATAACTTTCAAAGAAAAGTGTAACGTTTTTTTGTGCTTTAGTAATTATATTTAGATACTTTGGTGCGTAATTTTAGAAGGATGCATCTACTTATGTTTTTAGTAGTAAAAGTTGAATTTGATTGTTTTAGTTTTATTTTCAAAACTTTATTTAAATTGGTTTCACATCAACCATTGATTAAATAAATATTCGTTTTTTTTCTTTAAAAAACTACTAATTGTAGCTGGTTTAAACAGTATAACTTTAAAAGAAAAGTATAATATTTTTTTATGTTTATACTTTAGTAATTAAAATATTTTACTGATTTAACAATCTATTTTATTACTGTTTTAATCCTTTAACTTACTCCAGAAAAATAGAATTGCGATTGAAATTACTTTGAGACGAAAGCAATGGTAAATGACATGGGTGTTGTCAACGATGTAGCCGAACGATGTGTTAAACAGAGCAGCAATTTTTCAACATCTTCTAGGTAACTTAAAGAATTCTAAAAGTTTAAAGAGAAATACAAAACAAAACTTAAAATATTCTTCTAATTCCAAAAATTAAAACATGTTTTAGGACAAGACTACAAATGATCAAGACGGATAGAAAGGAAATGCCAAACCTCAGAATAAAGAACTTTTCAAGAAGAAAACTACTGCGAAAATTATAAAAAATTACTTTAATTTTATTTTGTTTTTTATTTTTAATAAATTTATTAACTCACTACGAATATTGGTAATTAATGTATTTCTTAAAGATATATAAAATTCTAAAAGACTACTTAATATTTTTTTAGTACAAAGAAATTTTAAATTTTGTTTAATGCAAAAAGTTAAAAACAAAATCAAAAGTAATGAAAAAAAAAGTATTGCAACTTTTATGGCCTTATAATGAATACCGATAATTTTTTTTTTTTTAATTTTGTTAGCTCATATTTGCTAACAGTTAAAAAGCTGATAAAGATTCCGACAATAAAAACTACTTCATAGCTCCACTAGAAATTTCACAAAACTTAGGGGCATTGAACTCACGCTACTGTAGATAAAATTTAATGTAAATAAAATGAGTTATAAATAAATTATTGGTACTTTATCATATAAAATAGTATAGTAGCAACAATAGTTTTTGATGTTTTAGATCAAATTAAATAAACAAATACTTTAGTTTTTTTCTCCTAAAACTTATAAATAATGACTAGAGTCCAACTAAACTTTGTTCATCAAACGTACTACTTATTAATAAATTATATCTCTAAAATTATATAAGATATAACGTTTCTTAAGTTATAACAAAAGATACATATGTTTATTCACAGTAGACATTTTTTATTTAGCATTTCATTGTTTATAAAAAGTTTTATAAAAATGGTTAACCGATAGCAGCCATACATTTCGTATGACGGTTTAGTAAATAAAATATTACAAAACAAAATCGAAACATAGAATTTATAAATAAATACATTTTGATTTTTTGGCCTTCTTCAGTTTTTGGTCTTCTTTTTTCTAAATTGGTTTAGATTTGTCTAAACTTTTAATCTACCCTAACAAAGTTTTTATGAGTTTGTAAATGGTAATGAATGATTTTGAAATTGAAACGAGAGATATACTTTAATATCTTCAAAATAACAGTTGTTACTTTCAGATGAAGTTACTAAAAAAGTGTTATATAAGATAACTATTCAAAATATAAATTTAAGCGTTTGTTAACAAAAGATATTAGCAAAACAAGTTCACTGGAATACATAATAATAACAAATTATACAGTATTCTTCTTTTATTACACTGACATATGTTTCTGTGTGTTAAAAGAGTCAACACACTTCAACTGAGCTCTGTAAAAAATTAAATACTGTAAGGGAAAAATAGAAGCTAAAGTAGGTATATACATGTGTCCATTAAAAAAAATTGAAAAATAAAATAAAATAATTGCTATAGATTTTTATAGCTTAATGGTTAATAATAGACAAAGTACTTAATATTAAATCGGATTATTATAAAACGATATAATATTTTTAATTATTAAGTCTAAATTAAATAAATTAAAGTAAAAATACAAAATAAAATAACAAATCATAATATAAAGTACTTACATTAAAAAGAAGGAAGAACTAACTCTAAATATTTACTGGTAACTAATCATTGAAAAAAATTTATCTGGTACGTCACGATATATATGAACATTAGGGCTAGCTAGTTAATTTGGGAACGGGTCACTTTTGCACGAGCGTCACTTTTGCACGAAGGGTAACTTTTGCACGAGGGGACACTTTTAAACGGCGACTCTTTTGCACGAGCGTCACTTTAGCATGAGGGGTGACTTTTGCACGGCGTCACTTTTGCACGGCGTCATCTTTGCACGGCGACATTTTTTCACGATGACAATTTTTTACGGCAGCATTGTTGCACAACGATACTTTTGCACAACGTCACATTTTTACAGTGACATTTTTGCACGATGACGTTTTTGTACGGAACATCACTTTTGTATGCAGGCCGATTAAAGGTTTTTTAGCTAGTATCAAATCTGTAACATAAAAAGAAACTGAAAACTAAAAATTTATAACATACTTATATTAAAGGCAAAAAATGAAAGATTTAAAATCTTAAACAGTAAAAGTTAAGGTTAGAAACAAACTAACGAAAAGATAAAAATAAATTATTTATAAAAGGTTTATACCAGGGACAAAAAATTTAGTTTATTTAGAGACTAAGATAAAAAATACTTTAAGCGTGAGTAAATTGTTCTAGTTTATTTTGAGTTTTAATATTAACTAACAACTATGCTTTTTTATATATTTTATTATACGATTACAAGTTTATTGTCCATATGATGGACCTTGGCATCAAAACGTAGACCACTTAAACTAAAAGACACATACAGAAAAAAATAAGATTAACACAAAAAGTTTGTTTATTAAAACAAAGATCTGAACATAACTTGATACAAAATTTATAGATTAACATAAAAAGCAAAATTTTAACCACGAACTTATACTTATTTACGCTTTGATGTAGAACAATCAACATCAAATATTAAAATGCATTGACTAACAAATAAAATAAAAACTTAACGCTCCAAGGACATTAACAATAGACTAGCCAGATGAATAATTATTTAACACATTGAAAAAGGACTCATTAATTACAGAGTAAAGGTGCTGCAAATAAAATTGAACTTTAAACTAAGCTAAATCTTAAAATTAAATCAACGGTTGATGAAAATTACTTATTAGTTTTACTAACAAAAATCTAATTCAAATAAAACTTTTTTAACTTTAATCGAAACTCTTTATTTTTTTTGTAAGATACTTATTTAGTTGGAATTTCTTGCATACTTTAACTGAACGATAAAAAAAAATATTCCAAGCCTCATTATTGAAATAATGTTTGTACGTATTTTTTTTGCTATTTTCTCTCAGTAAGTAATTAGTTTTGTAAGGTTCAAAAATTGATTGTATATTAGTTGTAGTTTCAACGTTAACTTGTTAAAAAAAAAGTAATGAGTTTAAATTCAAGTTTCCTGTATTCTAATGATTTAATATTATGTTTAGTTAGTCTATCAAGATAAGACATATCCGAAATATTGCAGCGGTTGAAGACTAATATGGTATATTTTCTTTGAACAGATTCTGTATGGTAAATATCTTTTTTTAATTATGTAGACCAGATTGATGTGTTATATTTTAACTTAGGACGAATTTAAATGAGAAAAAATTATCAAAGATGTTTATATCCAGAGACTTAAAGCTCTTTAAATCTTAAAATGATGTAGTTGATGCAATTCGGTAAACGTAATTAATATGGTAATTCCATTAAAAATTTTTAGTAACAAAAATTCAAAAATTTTTAAACACTTTAGTTGAAGATAAGTTGATATTGTTTATTTTAAATTCAAAAGTAGAGAAAGTAGTGTTATTTTAAATGTTTAGAACTTGACATTTACTGAATCTTAGTTTAATTTGCTTTACTTTAGCCAATCGTAAATTTTATCTAAGGAATATTGTAAAGTTTTGTTTGATTTGTTAACTTTTTTTTGTCATCTGCTAATGTTACTGCTAACATCAACTTCTGAAGCTATATCATTTAAAAACTCTTTTAACTAACTAACCAGACTGCTATAAATTTTTTATTGCGATAATGTTTTAATTTTTTCAAGTGGAGAGACAGAGTCAAAAGCTTTTACTCTGTATAGATAACTTAGTAGGCTTATTCTTAAAAAAGATACCAACCAAGATTGTTAGAAATCTAGTAATTGAAAACAGAATGTTCGGTTAGGGAGAAAACTGAACTGTATAGGAAATATAAGTCTATGAAATAATCCAAGTTTGAATCATTAAATGCGCTATTTTATTGCTCTTTTTATTCTCACGCTAAATTTTAAAAAAAACTTTCCATAAAACTAAAAAATAAACATTAAGTAAAATCTGAAATACATTTACACTTCATAAATTAACAAAATATTTTTTTTTAATTTAACAATTGTTTAAAATTGAAATAGATTTAAATATATTGGTTTAACAACATTATAATGCTGGTTTTAACATCAAGAGAATATAAGTAAAAAATAAATCTCAAGATTCGTGTTTTAAAGCCCTACTAAATTAAGTTTATATTTGTGTTTAAAAATTAACGAAATTAAGTTTGTTATTTAAAGTATTAAAAATTGTTTTAACTTATAATTAAAAAAACTGTACTCATCTAGTTTATTTAAATTAATATTATAAATATGAATTAATGAATTGTGGTAAGTTATTATATTGATCTACGTAAAACTTCAAATAAAAGCTTTACGTTAAAATTTCATTAAAAAACTACCATATTTTATTCTTTCAAAACAATTTGCGTTTAAAAGCGAGTATTATTTAAGTTGAAAGAAAAAAATTTTAATCTTTTAGATTTTTCTTTTAATAAAAATTAGAAGTGTGAAAAAGTGAAGCTCCGTTCAAAATTGACTTATTGTTTATGATTTACGCAGTTCATAAGTATATCCGTGAAAATATAACGCCATGAGAAAGTGACGCTTTGAAAAAATGTCGCCATGCAAATGTAACGTCGTACAAAAGTTTTGACGTGTAAAAATGTCGCCGTGCAAAATTGACGTCGTGCAAAACTGACCTCAAAGACATCAAAGCATAAATAAGTATAAGTTCGTGGTTAAAATTTTGCTTTTTATGTTAATCTATAAATTTTGTATCAAGTTATGTTCAGATCTTTGTTTTAATAAACAAACTTTTTGTGTTAATCTTATTTTTTTCTGTATGTGTCTTTTAGTTTAAGTGGTCTACGTTTTGATGCCAAGGTCCATCATATGGACAATAAACTTGTAATCGTATAATAAAATATATAAAAAAGCATAGTTGTTAGTTAATATTAAAACTCAAAATAAACTAGAACAATTTACTCACGCTTAAAGTATTTTTTATCTTAGTCTCTAAATAAACTAAATTTTTTGTCCCTGGTATAAACCTTTTATAAATAATTTATTTTTATCTTTTCGTTAGTTTGTTTCTAACCTTAACTTTTACTGTTTAAGATTTTAAATCTTTCATTTTTTGCCTTTAATATAAGTATGTTATAAATTTTTAGTTTTCAGTTTCTTTTTATGTTACAGATTTGGTACTAGCTAAAAAACCTTTAATCGGCCTGCATGCAAAAGTGATGTTCCGTGCAAAAAAGTCACTATAAAAATGTGACGTTGTGCAAAATTATCGTTGTGCAACAATGCTGCCGTAAAAAAGTGTCATCGTGAGAAAATGTCGCCGTGCACAACTGACGCCGTGAGAGAATGACCCTGCGTGCAAAAGTGTCTCCTCGTGCAAAAGTGACAACCGTGCAAAAGTGACGACCGTGCAAAAGTGTCTCCTCGTGCAAAAGAGTCGCCGTGCAAAAATGTCCCTTAGTACTAAAGTGACGCTCGTGCAAAAGTGACGCCGTACAAAAGTGACCCCTCGTGCAATTGTGACCCTTCGTGCAAAAGTGACGCTCGTGCAAAAGTGACGCTCGTGTAAAAGTGACACCCATCCAGTTAATTTATACAACAAAGTTAGATAAATTATTTTTCATGCTTGTAAAAAGTAGTAGAGCGCTTTAATTAAAAAAAAAGTAATATGTAATCTTTTTTGAACAAGAAGTAAAAAAACAAACATTATTTATTGAATTAATAAATTAAACAATAGTGAAGGTAATAAAAGCCACAGGAACTTGGTATAGTATATATTTTATATCTATTGAATGTTTATAATGGTTAAATCTAAATTATAACAAAAATTTAAGTTGGATACAATTATAAAGCCGATTGAATTAAAATTAAAAAACAAAGCACAAAAATCAAACTTGTTATTAAACTTTCAAAGCCCTGACCAATAATTAATACAGCGCCATACATAAAACCACCATGACTTAAACCATATATATATTATACAACAAGTAAAATAATTAAGTAATTATTAATTTAGAAAGGAGCAGTCGGGTATCTAAATTAAAGATCTTATATAGATATTTTAAATTTTCAATAATTAAACTATGTTATAAATTACGGGTTTGTGTTTAATTTGAAAATTAAAATGTAAAACATAAAACAACAAGGTGGTTTATATTCTAAGTATAAACCTGCAGTAAAAAGAGCTCTAGCCGTTCTATTGGGCGTAGTAGGTAAAAAAGCACGGTTTATCTGTAATTTGAATACAGGTTTCCAACTAATCTTGGAACTTAACACATAAAAAAATATGAAGAATTATAGTCGAAGAATAAAATAAATATATAGTGTCGGAGAATAGAAAGTGACATGTGTAAAATAAATATATATAAAAAATTAATGAGTAAAAGTATTTTTTTACTTAAAATATATAATTATATTAATATATAAGATGTAATGTTAAAAGGCGTTAAACCCTAGAGATCCTGATAAGCTAAGTTTATCGGAATATATACCACATATGTTTTTGTGTTAAAACTTTATTCCGACTAACGGCGTTTCACTGCTCTCAAATTAATTTAAGAACAGATCTACGGAGTCTATAAAATATTAATACACATTAGAAAAAAAGCATGTATAAAAATGTATAATATTTATGTGAGTAGTAACTATAAACTAGTGATGTACCGGACCCGGATCCGGATATTTTTTTCATATCAAGATCCGGCCGGATCCGGATATCAGACAAAAATGGCAATATCCGGCCGAATCCGGACCCGGATAGTGAGTCCGGTACATCACTACTATAAACGAACTTTATGGTTTAAACACAAAGTTTGGAATAAAAAAAAATATATAAAATTGTCTTCAAAAACTACAAATTTAATAAAAGCATGTACTGACCTCAAAAAAGCTCTAAAAATAGGCAAGTTTTTTAAAAATGAAACATAAATTAAGTTGTGCAGAAATGGTACGTCATAATAAATTTAACAAATTAATCAATAAGTTTTTAGCTTAAAAACATGTAATATTAAACTTAGTCTTTGTAATTGTATATGAAAATGTTGTAAAAAAATAAGTGCAAAAGTAGACTGAGTTATTTAAAGTAGAATCGTCGGTTGTGAGAACAAATATTTGATAAATCTTGTCGCTTGTTCAGAACTAGGTATTTATCTTCTGCTGCAATTACTGCTCTTTCTGTATTGCAAGTTGGGAAAATTCTACTTACTCCGTTGGAAAAAGGCCAAACATGGAGTGGAGTATTGTTTCAAAGATCAAACATACATCCAACGGAGTAAGTAGAATTACCATCTTCAGAAAATTATCTTTCAGAATACACAGAAGATGATAAAGCAGCAACATATTTCCTTGCAAAGCTGGCAAGATGTGGATATCTTGTCTGGTCAAAGCTACACCAGTTTAAGACTTTATCCTCTTCAGTTTCTGCATTCAAAATTTCTGTAGCAAAAAGCCCTTCGTTTCTGCTTCAATTTCTTCATCAATAGAGTCCTCCTGTGTAGCTGTGTTTGATTCTATTTTAAACAAGGAATAGTAAGGTGAAAACTTCTTCGGATCAAAATTTACAGAGGGTTGTGGTTTCATTTAATTTTTTTTGTTTCATTAATATATGAGAATCACCTTTTTGATCAGCCTCGAAAGCTGGGAGCCGATCATTTCTAACCCGCTATCATTTCTAACCCGTTCACTTCTAACCCGATCACTTCTAATCTAATCGTATTTAACCCGATCACTTCTAACCCCATCATTTCTAACCCGATAATTTCTAACTCGATTATATCAAACCCTATCACTTCTAACCCGATCATTTCTAACAAGATCATTAATAACCCGATTATTTCTAACCCGATTTAACCTAATCATTTCAAACCCGATCACTTCTAACCCAATCACTTCTAACCCGATCATTTCTAACAAGATCATTTCTAACATAATCATTTCTAACCCGATTTAACCTAATCACTTTTTTCGTTAATCTTATACAATTCACTAAATCGTTTACTTTACAATATTTTTAATTATTCTTTGTTGGATTTTAAAGTAAGCAGTTATAACTATTTTTAAGTTGGATCTTATAGTAATTCACGTGACTATAATAATTTAAAAATAAGCAAATTTTAAAAAGTAAACCTTTACAATTGTAATATTCAGATACAAAAACTTTTATATTACGGTCTAAAAACTACAATTGTAAGTATGTTGTAAATGTTGTATTATTACTGACTGATGTATGTTAAATTAAAACGTTTTATAGTAGGTTAGTTTTAAGTTTCATTTTAATAACTTTTACAAATTGTTATAAAACTTGCATAGGCCTATTAAGATTATGGAAATTCAAGCAAACACTATGAGAAATTAAATACTTTTGTTATATTAAGTGAAAAAAACATGATTTTAGGTATAACCTAGATTTTGAAATAGTTATGTCATATAACAAACCGCAAAAGTATGTTACGTCGATTGACCGTTTTGATTTCACATCATTTATAAGTTCCTACTTAGTACTAGAGCAAAAAAAAGTTACTAATAATTAAACAGACATGTTTATTTGTATAACAAGTCCGAAATTAACCAAATCTCGCCCAGATGATCTTCTCTAAAACCTTCACTTAAATCTATATAATATACGAAATGTTATAACTTATATTTAATATTTAGTTATCGCTAATAATCTAAAGTTATTTTGTTTTTGAAAACCTGTGAAACAATAACTTTTAAAAGATATAAAGAAACTTTCAATATAATTTATACTATTAATCGTGAGAAGTTGTTTTTGCATTTTTTAATTTTGAAGACTTATAAATTTTGATGTTAAATGTAAATTAATTTTGCTTTATTTATATACATCATATTTTGAAAGAAAATAAAAAAGCAAAGTTTTCGACACTTAACTTTTATAGTTAGGTTTATAATATAATATATTTTATTTAATATTTAAATATAATTTACCATTGGCTAAAAGAAAGAAAATTAAGTTTAAGTTTTAGTGAATTACAGGTTCTAAATATTAAAAAAACGTCTATTTCTACTTCGACTTATTAAACAGTGTACACTTTCGTTTTAAGAACTTAAAATTTAATAATAATATTTTTAAATGAAACCACCACACTAATTACGACCACTAAATTTTATTAACTATATTATTTCTAGTTTCATATACATTGATTTTAATATTCTTAAAAATTGTATTTCATATAAAACTGCCCTAGATTTGAATGCAACTTGCCAATCTGGTCTCTAGACTTGAAAAAATAAATTAACTTGGTAGAATCTCTTCAAAGAAAAAGTACGGAGTAGTCTTTAACGGCTGCAATACTTATTATATTTCTTACATTGACGACTATCAAAACTTAATATATAATCTTTAAAATTCAAAAGACTTATTATTTTCCTAATGCTTTTTAAAACTAGTTGTTTACAATTAATTTAGAATCCATTTTTGAACCTTATTAAAATAATTAGTTACCACGAAAAAAAAATCGAAAAATTAATTTTCAGTTTAAATGTGACATTAGCAATCGAACAAAACTGCTTCTTACAAAAAAATTGAACAACTTTAATTTAAGATTACTTGATTAAGATAAAAAACTTTATACTAGAAACTTTCAGTAATTTAACAAGTTTTTAAAATTACAAACCATTAATTTAATATGTAGAATTTGACTCATTCTATAGTTTGATTTTATTAGCAGCGCTTTTTCTCTGTAAATAATAAACCATTTTCAAACTTTTCGATAGATATTTGTTTGACCTGTATTCTTAATGTGCTTTGGAATTTAAATTTTAAATATAGTGGTCAGTCAATGCACTTAAGTTTTTGATTTTTTTTTACAATTGTCTGTACCTTAATTCCAATAATGTTTATTTTAATTATATCGATTATGCTTTGGCAAAGCGACAAAAATAGTTAATAAGAATCAATGAAATACCAAAAGGTTGCACAAATGTACAGAACCTAACTCTAAAAGTCAGGATATGTATATCCGGTTGATGTTTGAACAAGATGAAATTTTATTCATGAACTTTTGTAGTTTGTTTGAATTCTGACATTTTAGTATGTTCTAAATGAATTTTACAAAAGTAACCATGAACTTAATTTTATGAAGAAGTGTGTGATTCAGACTACTTTGCTGATTGCTGCACTAAAATCATGGAAATAATTTACTAAATCGTCTCAATATGTGTTGCTGAATTTTTAAGAAAAAGTCTTTTGTTAATTTTGTTTGAAGTTAATTCTAACTTGAAACATTGTGCAGCTGTGTTTGGTTTTATTGGACCTCACTGATCGATGAAAAAACTGATGTTAAACTTGCTTATTAGGGAAATAAAACAAAAGTTTTTAAAAACCTTTTCTTTCAAATCATAAATAGTATTATACTAAATTGTTGATTTCATTTGCCGTTAATCTATAAATATTGGATAAAAGTGTAGTTTTTGATTTTAAGATATATAAATTTTTGTCTCTTTGTTAAGTGCCATTCAGTTTAAGTGGCCCAGATGTTGATGCCTAGGTCTAGCGTAAGATAACAAACTTCCAATAGCAATAAATATCAAAAACTAAATTTTAACAAAAGCTATGAGACAATTAATTATTTTATTTAATTATCTTAAACAAAACAAACTAAATTTCATTAAAAAAACGACTTTGTTGAGATTATTTTGTTTTTTTAACAAACCCTTATTTTAGAACAATAATAAACAAACATATTTATACAGATAGGGTTAATATTTGTCGGATTAGATCGCGTTAGAAACGATCGGGTTAGAAATGATCAGGTTAGAAATGATTGGGTTAAATTTGATTAGAAATGATCGGGTTAGAAAGGATCTTGTTAGAAATGATCGGGTTAGAAATGTTTGGGTTAAATTGGGTTAAAAATGATCGGGTTAAAAATTATCTTGTTTGAAATGATCGGGTTAGAAGTAATCGGGTTAGAAATGATCGGTTAGAAGTGACCGGGTTAGAAGTGATCGGGTTAGAAATGTTCGGGTTAGAAATGATCGGGTTAGAAGTGATCGGGTTAGAAGTAATCGAGTTAGAAGTGATCGGGTTAGAAGTAATCGGGTTAGAAGTGATCGGGTTAGAAGTGATCGGGTTAGAAATGATAGCGAGTTAGAAATGATAGTAAACCTCGAAAGCTATATTTATTTAAACATTAAATTTTAGCTACTCTTTAACATTATTTTTGAGGTAAGAATGGAAAGCGGAAAGTCAATATTGTGGATCAACAGCTGTTTGGAATAGTAGTAATTTGTTGACATTCTTGTTAAAGTTGTTGTTATTGGTATAGAATAGGGATAATCAATGTACGGCTCGCGGGCCGAATATAGCCCGCGGAAATAAAATGACCGGCTCCCGACCGTTTTTTGAATTTCAATGGAATCCGGCCCGCAGATAAAAATGACCGGCTCGCGATAGAAGTGTCCAGCCAGCATAGTCCAGTATTTCACAAATTTTATAAAACTTCGTATCATATTTTTACAAAACAAAACTGTAAGAATTTGACACAAAAACAAGTTTAAAAATTGCTTTTCAAATTCATGTCTATCGATAAAAAAATATTTTGTCCTAACATTATGTGTTGTTCTAACTTCGTTGGAATATATTTTTGTCTAATAACCCAAAGCAAATTGTTTTTTTAAATCTGATTTTTTACATACGAACTTTTGTCAATTGTCATGTAAGTTTTAGTTTTAGTAATTATAAACATCTGACATGTCTCAATCTACATCTTAGTTGTCACGTTTGAGAAATTTTTAAATTAGAAGGATTCAGAAAAGTGATCAACCGTACCTATAAAACTAGATTCCGGTCAAACCCGAAACTTTTATTTAAGTTAGAATGCTACCGGATTCGGATCTTGATTTAAAATTAGTATCCAATCAGATCCGGATAAGATTTTCAAACTAGGATCCAGCCGGATCCGGATTTATCCGGATACTGGATCTAGTAAATCACTAATTTGAAATGCTTGGCCTGCCAAATACAAAAACTTTCCGGATCCGGCCCGATTTAAAACTTTGCCCACCCCTAGTATAGAACCTTCTTTCGCAAGCCTCTACTATATTTTCAGCTAAATTTTTACAAGCATTTGATACTTCTTCTGAACTTTTATTAGTGTTAACAAACTTCGTCAGTTACCTTGCAAGCTGTATCACGCTTGAGAGCAATGCATTGTTTTTACTACACTCCTTTGTTACAAAAAAGGGTTAGAGTAGTAGAATAATATAATTAACCAGTTACCATTCTTTAGCTGTGATAATCGAATTTTGATCGTTTTTATAGTTAGCCACATAGTACTGGACACCTGATTTTACGTTTTCAGTCTCTCTAGCATATGATACGTTGAGTCCTTGTATCCACATCTTGCTCTTTTGTTTTCTTTGTGTTTTTTAATATTTCTTGCATTGTCTCAAAAATACGTAACCATGATCCAAGGTAATATTCCGATTACTAAGCATATCCTGAATGTAATTACTAATGTTTTGGCCACTGTGCTCACCCTCCGTTTCCCGGCGAGGTCAGACACGGTTTTTTCACTCAAAATTTTCATTCAACCAATGCACGGTTAAAGAAATATATGATTTATAGATTAATAACAATTAAAGGTTATCCACTTATTGCTAAAGAGAATAATATAACTTCGATTATTTTAAGATTTTGTTTTCAAAACAATCTTTAACTCCAAAAAATGGAACACCAAATAAAATAAAATTTTATTAAAAACTAATTAAGATTTTATTATTTATAGGCAATATTTCTCAAGATTAATTAAATTAATAAAAAAAAAAAAAAAAAATTAAAGTCTGATGGATTTTGAACGCGGGTGGATTTTGATAGTATACCGTTTGAAGTTAAATTTTTTTCTGTATATAAGTTATTGACTGTAAAAAAAAAAATATTACAACTAAGATTTTTATTTTAACTAACAGGCTCTCCAAACAAGACACGATAATATGAATTTGTTTTTAAATATTAGGAAATATATAAAATTAAATATATAAATCTTACAACCCTTGTCACAAGTCATTTATGACTTAATAAAATAAATAATCAATAACATCTAAATGGAGACTGAAAACCATTTAACCATACATAAGATAATTTAAATAATTACATGGTCTTTGTATACTAGACCTCCCTACTAAAAACTGCACAATTTTACCAATAAAATATATGTTATAAGTTTTCAAGATAACCTTAATGAAGATGTTTAGAAAAAAATACTGGTAAGGGCTGAGCTATGCAGATAAGATTTCGCTGAACTGAGAAAACCTGAGGAAAACCTTAATATATTGAAATAAACTAAATTACGTACAAGTGTATTTCTTTTTGATATTCTCGTAAGAAAAAACCCAAAATTTAATTATTACCGAAATAGATTCACGAGCAAACATAAAAAACTAAACATATGATGAATAAGTAAGAGCGGTTATCTAAAAAGCTTAGATTAAATGCCTTAACTATGCACTTAATTTTATTTGAGAATCTAACAAAAATAACTTATCTTAGTTTTTATACTGTTTGCAAAACTCTAAATTAAAATAAATTAGGCTTTTATAAGTGTGAAAAAGCACTGTTTTACTAACTCAAGCGTGAAATCATTAATTATTTTTACATTTCATTTAACTTTTGTCAACCAATCAAGTAAAATTCAAAACGTTTAAAGTGGTCTACCAAATCCAAAAAGGCCAGATTCGTCAGAATCCGAGTCCAAATCTTGGATTCGGTAGATCACAATTTAAATTCAATCGCCTTTATAATTGTATCTCACATTATTTTTTGTTATAATCTATATTTAACCATTATAGGCATTCAATAAATATAAAATGTATATTATACCAAGTTCCTGTGGCTTTTACTGCCTTTACTATTGTTCAGTTTATTAATTCAATAATTAATGTTTGTTGTTGTACTTTTTATTTACAAAAGATTACATATTACTTTTTTTTTAATTAAAGCGCTCTACTACTTTTTAGAAACATAAAGAATAATTTATCTAGCTTTGTAGTATAAATTAACTAGCTAGCCCTAATGTTCATATATATCGTGACGTAATTACTAGATTATATTTTTTTCAATAATTAGTTACCAGTAAATATTTAGAGTTAGTACTTCCTTCTTTTTCATGTAAGTAGTTTATATTATGATTTATTATTTTATTTTGTATTTTTACTAGTGATGTACCGGACTCACTATCCGGGTCCGGGTCCGGCCGGATATTGCCATTTTTGTCTGATATCCGGATCCGGCCGGATTCTAATTTGAAAAAAAAGTCCGGATCCGGTTCCGGCCGGATTCTAATTTGAAAAAAAAGTCCGGGTCCGGTTCCGGCCGGATTCTAATTTGAAAAAAAAGTCCGGACCCGGATCTAGTTAGTAAAAAAGAGCATACTGAAAAGTATTTTTTCAAAAACAAACCCTGTGTAAATCAATAAGAGTCATTTTCGTCAGTGAAAATTAAACACCTAAAGTGATTGGCTCATTTTGTAAACGTGACTAATTTACATTTATTTACATTTAAACTATGAAATAAACATTTCATGAAATGCAACTCTTTACATATGTTGTAAAATTGAAAGCTTTGGAATGAATACTTGCACTATTTATTGTTTAAAGTTGAGCTCAGAGAATATTTAGAATTAATAAGGTTGAATGTACGAGCCAATGAGAATCATATGACGAAATGTTTTAAACTAAATACTGATGCAACAAAACATCAGAACATGACAGGCAGTTTATATGTAAGCAGTTAGTTAGTTTGGTGTGTAGCTTGAAGCAACAAAATATCTTGAACGTATTTGTGAATGCTTATTGTAAGTAGTGTTTTGTTTTAAAAGTGAATATTTCAACAGGTGTTCAATGGTTTAAATATTTAAGCCAGGTTTATAGTTTAATAGTTTATTAAAAATTTTACTGTTTCTTGTTTACTAAAAGTTTTATTTAATTTTTAGTTTTTTTTTTAAGTCTTTTGATATAGAGTTAAATAGCTTCCAGTTTTTAAAGTGTTACCAAAGTAATTAATAATTTTGTATATGCTAGTATTTATTGTTGTGTTTTATATAAAAAATTCATCACTCAAAACTGTCGTGTCTGATTATAGAAAGTAGTCTCAGTCTGAATTTAGTATTTGTTAGATATTAATTTAATAAGGTAGGATTTAATTATGATGGGTAGTACTAATAAGTTAAGTGTACCACAATCAGTCCACAACTTTACTACCAAATTGTCAACCTTTGCTAGCTGTTCTACTGATTATTAGATTAAAGTAATTTTTTCAGTTTTTGAAAACCTCATTCTGAGTCAGACTTGTTTATACTCACTCTAGCTAGTTTTATTAACTTAAACAGTGGCAACCCTGCTAGTTTGAAAATTTTTGTGAATTTTAGAAAATCTTGGACTGCCTCAGGCTAGTTTAGTTTTCTATAAAAACTCAAGCTAGTTTAGTTTTGAATGAATTTGAGCTGATCCAGTTTTCAATATTTTGTAATTTTCTAGTGTATTTTGTTCAAGAACTTAATTTCAGATTTTTATTAGTAAATAACACCTAAATTTGTAAACCTTGTGGCAAGATGTTCTACTTATTATTAGATTAAAGTTATTTTTTTTCAGTTTTTAAAAACCTCATTCTGACTCATGCTAGTTTATTTTAGTGATGTACCGGACTCACTATCCGGGTCCGGCCGGATATTGCCATTTTTGTCTGATATCCGGATCCGGCCGGATTCTAATTTGAAAAAAAAGTCCGGATCCGGTTCCGGCCGGACTCTAATTTGAAAAAAAAGTCCGGATCCGGTTCCGGCCGGATTCTGATTTGAAAAAAAAAGTCCGGATCCGGTTCCGGCCGGATTCTGATTTGAAAAAAAAAGTCCGGATCCGGTTCCGGCCGGATTCTAGTTTGAAAAAAAAGTCCGGATCCGGGTCCGGTACATCACTAATTTTTACTTTAACTTAATTTATTTAGACGTAATAATTAAATAAAAACAAACTGTACAGTAATCTTCCTTAATTGTACCAACATATGTTTCTGTGTGTTGACGAATCAACACACTTCCAGTGGGTTCTGTAAAATAATAATTACTTTAATGAAAGAATAGAAGCATAGAATAAAGTAGGTGTATACATGTTTTCATTAAAATAAAATATTTTCTACAGATAATAGTTAATAATATAGGTAAAACTACTTAATATTAAAACCGATATATAATATTTGTGACTATTAAGTCTAAAATAAGTAAAGTAAACTAAAATACTCAACAAATCATAATATAAACAAACCACCCACGTTAATGGAAAGAATAACTGATTAAATTTTTACTGTTGTTAATGAATGAACAAAATACATTCATTACATCTAATAATTACGTCACAATATAAATGAGGTTATTTCAACTATTTAATTTGTAATGCAAAGTTTGTTAATTTAGTTTTTATGTTTTTAATCTATTTTGAACAAAATAAAACATTAACCATTAGTTAGTGTATCAATAAAATTCAATAAAACTTAACAACGGTGAAGACAATAAAAGTCACAGAAACTCGATGTAAATGTATATTATATATTAAAAGTTTTTAATGATAAAATCAAAGTTATATACAATTAGGAAGCAGGTTTAGTTCAATTGTAAAAATCAAAAATGAAAAATTTAAAATTTAAGAAAAAAAAACACAAAAAAAACCAAACTTGTTATTTAGCTTACAAAGTACTGACCGATAATTCAGTTACAGCGACATATATAAAATCACAATGACTTAAATTACATATATATTGTATTTAATAGTTGTTAAAATAATTGATTGATAAAGTAGCAATCGGGTGTTTAAATTAAATATCCCATACAGATATTTTAAATATTTAATAAATAAGTTGTGTTATATATGAGAGTTAAAATGTAAAACAACAAGGTGGTCATATGCTAAGTATAAACCTGCAGTAAAAAAACTAGCTCTCTTGGGCGTAGTAGGTAAAAAAAGCACGGTTTATCTGTGATACAGGCTTACAATTAAACTTGGAACTTAACACATAAAAGTGTGAAGAATTATAGTCGGAGGGTAAAGTGAATATATAAAATGTAGGAGAATAGAAAGTGACATAGATGTATAAATAATAATAAATAATAAATGATTAAAACTATATATTACTTGTGAAAGGTGAATGAAAAATATGAAAGGTGAGAAAGCGCCAAGGTGTTATTTTAAGAAGAACCGTCGGTTGTGTGCACAGTTGTTTGAAATATCACGTCTTTTATTTAGTAATTCTTAACTATCTTCTGCTAAAATTGCCATTCGTTCAAGGTTGCATATTTAGCAGATCTTGCTCGCGCTACTGATGTTATTGTTGGCGTGGTGAAGGATGCTCCATTCCATTTCTGGTTTGGTTCCATACCTGTCAAAATACTGCCAAACGAAATCTGACAATCTTGTGCTATTCTTTTTATTTACATGCTTAAAAGTATACTTGTACCCGGTGTACCTATCTTTAAAGTGACCTCCTGTCGAACAAATATACACTTTATCCTTATTATTATCATTAAGATTATGATTACTTTTGTTATTATCTTCACTAAGCTTACATTTTTTATTAAGCAATTACCATGTAACGGAAAGATTATTTTATTCGACTTACAACAGTTACAATTTTTACTTACATTGTTCTTGAATTTAAAACCACATTTAATTACTTCATTGTTATAAGTATTACTAATAACGATATTATTCTAATTACTACAATTATTATCATTTTCATTATTATTATTATATATATATATATTTTATTATTATTATTATTATTATTATTATTATTATCATTATTATTATTATTGTTATTATTATGGTTATTAAATTATTACTGTTATTATTATTGTTAAAATTATTATAATTATTATTTTTTTTATTTTTATTATTATTATTATTATGATGATTATTAATATTACTATTATAGTTACTATTATTGGTTATGTCGTTGTTATTGAATACTATTATCATTATTATTATCAATAACCTTGTTACAAACGTTGTGAATTGCTTTTACTACCGTTTTTATTTAAAACTTATTTCAGTTACATTAAGATTACTATAAAAAAGGTTGTGCTAAATCAGTTAGTTTTAAATTGCTCCAAAAGTTTTTATGGTTAAAAAATACTTTTTCTACTAATTCAGAACTGTTTTTGTAACCTGAGTTGATATAGATTTAAGTTTAGCTTAAAATTAACAGAGTTTTTTACTTGTTTAGTTTAAGTTAAACTAAATATATAACACTCATTTTTACTTCTTTTTAAACTTATACTTTATATTATTTTAATACAATCAAAATTGTTTTTTAAATGTAAAGGGCTATAAAGCTCTTAGTTAGTTTGAAAACTAATGAGTGTCCGTATTCTGCTAAATTGATTAAAATGTTATAATAATCAAAACATTTGACTAAAAAAAATGTTTTTCTAATACCTAAAGAAAAATAGTAACGTTTTTAAACCAAACAACCAGCCAGCAAGTTTTTAAAGTAAACAATGACACTTTTTTTTTGCTTAATCATCAAAACTATTTAAATTTTAACAATAGTTATAAAAAACAGTTAAGTGCTAACTAAATATTTTTTCTAAATACAAAAAAATGCTTCGTAAAACTTACAAGAATTATATAGATGTTTCGTTTATATTTTTAGTCTTTAGAATGAACGGTATGCAGGAAGTCTGCCTTTGTTTATAATCTTATAATGGATTATAATCCGACAGCTTTTTATAATTTGAAAAACTATCTGTAACAAAACATATTTTGCTAAAAGTTTTTGTTTATAGGATTGAAACTCTTTACAATCGTTTTTTATAAAATTTCTTATTTGTAGTCTTTAGTTTAGTTTTTAGTCAAAAAATGATTGTAAATTGTAATGCGTTTTACTTAATATAACAACAGTTTCAAACTTTGAATCTTTGACTCTGTTATAACAATATTACATACTTACTCCTTTTGAAATGAGTAGTTAGCAAGATTAGTTTTACTGATAAATTCCTTCAAACAACAGATCTAATAAAACTTAGTTAATAAATTTTTACAAGTTTATATTTTCAAATTTAGAGTTTAGAAAAATGGCGGGAAATCCGGGAATGGAAATGCTAATTCCTTTAATAAATGATATACATGACATTTTCAATGCTTCAGGTTAAGTTTTATTTAAAATCAAAACCTAAAATGTTTGAACTATAAAATATAAATGTAAGGAACTTTTAATTGTCAGTTACTGGCTATCAATTTTTTTAATTTAAATTAGATTACAAACTTGTTGACCTACCTATTTTATTATTAAAAAAACATTTTTGCCCTAGGAGGAACTGTCGATCTCCAGTTACCTCAAATTGTTGTTGTTGGAGAGCAGAGTGCTGGAAAAACAAGCGTTATTGAAAATTTTGTTGGGAAGTTTGATTTTTTAAATATTTATAATGTAATTTATGCTTAAGTTTCTCTTATAGATGTTTTATCACTTTATGTTATATTTGAGTATACACAAAAACCTTTAAAATAACATTTTTAGTTGATCTAAAAAGTATTTTGTTTTTGATAAATGAAGTGTTTTTCATATAAAAAATATATTTAATAAAATTTTCACATCTTTCGTCGTAAAAATGTTTAAAAATTAAAAATTTAGAGACTTCCTACCTAAAGGTTCGGGTATTGTTACAAGAAGACCATTAGTACTTCAGTTAATCAACAAACAATGTAGTGGTAAGTTAAAAACCTTTTTAGACACTTTATAACAAATTTTTAGTTTATTATTCAATTGTTTAAATCTGAAATCATAATATTTTATAGCTTTTTTATGTTTTTGAATAGCAGCTTTTACATTTTTATTACTCTAAATATTCTATGACAAAAAATATAATGACTTAAATTTAAACAAGTATTTTTTCTACTAAATATTTAACTAAGTTGAATTATTTTTACCCTAATATATGTTTTTAAATATAATACTTAAAAAGCTAGAAAATATACTTCTGCTTAGATCAGGGGTCGGCAAACTGCGGCCCGCGAGCACGTTATTTTTTTGAATGAAATGCGGCCCACGTAAGAAAGTTTGTAAAAATGTTTAATATCTTAATTGTCCATCAAAGCTGAATTATAACAATTTTTTTAGATATATAATTAATTCACTGTTAATAAACTTCGATATTTCTTAATTTTGTGAACTTTATTTTAGACAAGGTTTCAAACAAACAAGTCAGTTTCAAAATTTGAAAACTCAGACTAGGTTTAAGCTGTTTAAGAAATTTTCATAAAACTCAGGTGTATCTGATACCTTTATTTCTAACACTTTGAATAAATCTTCGAATTCTCAGAATACTTTTTATGACTGTAGTGTAGTTTACTAATTGTAATTATTTTTTGACTAATTACATTTTGTGCTTTTTTATAATAATGATATTTTAGTTATGTATTTAAGCTTGATTAACAGAAAGTTTTTAGCTATTTTAACTTTTAATAAACTTTTAATATAATTCAGACATTTTTGCTTTTAAAGTGGCAACCGTGTAAAAGACTAACTTTTTAAGTAGTTTATTAAAGTACTCGAGTATTAACTATGTTTAAAAACTTGATTTAGCTTATCTACAGTATAAATAGGTATTAATTTTATTTAATTTTATTAACTTTGAGTTATAATCCCAATAAAGAGCTCAACTAAAAAGGAGCAAATAAACATTAATTAGACAATTTCAGATTGAGAGTTTTATTCAACACGGTGTTTCATGCAAAGCAATGATCACAATAAGAATTACCTAAAGACAATAAGAATATAATTAGTGTTGATTAGTGTTGTTTAGTATATATGGCTTTGTCTATCTTACTTTATAGAGTTTTTAATCGTGATCATTGCTTTGCATGAAACACCGTGTTGAATAAAACTCTCAATCTGAAATTGTCTAATTAATGTTTATTTTTATTTAATTAACTAATTACTGAAATTTCTAATGAGTGCAAACTATTTAAGACAAAAAGCTATTTTCAAAAGTTAACATTTTTTTAAATATGAAAAGGTGGTTCATA
Source organism: Thalia democratica (assembly GCF_965202585.1). Taxonomy (NCBI): domain Eukaryota; kingdom Metazoa; phylum Chordata; class Thaliacea; order Salpida; family Salpidae; genus Thalia; species Thalia democratica. The sequence goes on along the minus strand of NC_139173.1, from coordinate 17,093,670 downwards.
ATATAAAAAATGTATAAAAGTGACCCATAAATGTTTTTCAAGCTCGGTTTTTATAGAGAGTTAGGTTGAAAGTAAAATAATAAAAATAAAATAATAAGTTTAACTCATTAAGTCTTTAAGAAAGTACATATATATATAAAGACTTAAGTAAATTAAACAATGTAAATTTTACTCCAGTAGATATTTATATATTAAATAGGCATTCTATGTGTAGCTAAAAGTCATTTAAAGTAATAAAGTGGATAAAAGTAAAACTATCTCTGGTGTGACCAAAACTAAAGCCAAAGTATTATTCAAATATTACTTAAACTAAAACTGTGGCCCTCGAAGATTTAAAAAGCTTGAAATTTGGCCCGCAAGCACCAACTGCCTGCCGACCCTTGGCTTAGATGCTATAAACATAGTTCATAGTGACTTAGAAACAACTTGTTTGAAATACTACATGCCTTAATAAAGTAACTTGTACGTTTTGACAAAAACATTGTTTTCAAAGAAAAAACAAATGTTAATTTCATCAGTATAGTCTGAATAGTTGGTTTATTTAAGACTTTATTAGAATAGTTTTTTTTTACTATCTATTTAACTAAAAGTATTAAGATTATCTAATAAAAATTTTATTTCTAACCAAAGTAAATAGAAAATTATTTAACTAAATAAAAACATACGCTATTATTCAAAACTGTATCAGCTTAGTAAACGACAGATTACGCTACTTTCTTGCATATTGGTGAAGACAAAAAGTTTCAAGATTTCAAACAAGTCGGAAAAGAAATAGTAAACGCAACTGATGACGTCACCGGAAAAAATAGAGGCATCAGTTCAAGTCCAATTACTTTGTCTATTTATTCAAAGAACGGTATAACTGGATAACTCATTATTTTCCAATTATAGGGTCTAATACACTTATGAACTATAAATGAATTGTTTTTTTTTGCAAAACAGAGTTTTTTAATGTAAAGTAATTGTTTGATATGGTATATAAATGAAACTACAAACTTATAATCAATAGATTAAAATGAAATTAAATTAAACGGCTAACTAATAAAAATTTGTAGGTGTTTTATAACTAAATTACTTTTATTTACAAAATTCAGGTATATTTAAGAAAACGATTGAATAGAGTACGATAAGGTTATTATTGCGATTGTCTCTTTTAAACTAAATCACTCATAACATAAGATCGATGTATTGCTTCCAATCTAGTCGTATTGTACTTTAGCGCAACATACGTTATTTACTAAGTGTGAGGCAAAGAAGTTTTTTATAATTGTATGATAACAAGTTTAGTATTACCAACATTTTTATGTTGCTTTAAAACATTAAAAAAGTACTACATGATTAAAAAATTCAGTTTTGAACCTCACTTTGGTGGATTTGCCGGGAATAACAAAGGTTCCGGTTGGAGATCAGCCCCAAGACATTGAGCAGCAGATCAAAAACATGATCAGTGAACGCATTAGACCGGAAACGACCCTTATCTTGGCGATCATTCCCGCCAACATCGATCTGGCAAACTCGGAAGCGTTGAAACTTGCGAGAGAGTTCGATAAAAACGGTTTTACTTTTGTTTACACTTTTCTAAATATTGTAAAAGTAAAAAACAGCTATACAACTTTCACGGGTTAAAAAAAGTTTGCAAAATAATATAACACCAATTACAAGTTTAACATGATTCCTTTTACAATATATATATTGCTTTTACAATAGTCTAAACCTTAAAACTAAGTTATAGATAATGCTTTTTTTTTGAGTATGACATAAATAAAAGAACAAAACAATGGAGTTCTGTAAGCTATATACTGAAATACTAATAAAATAGCTTGTAAGCGAAAAAAAGGTTATATTATTGTATAAATTTATTTTTTGATTAAATAATAAGCATACAAAGTTATAACAGCTAGTATATGAACCTATGATGTTAAGAGTTAATTAATGTATAAAATTTTATGTATATAGTTATTTTGTAGTTTTTGTTAAAATTATTTTATGTTTGATAAAGACTAAATTAATTATGTAGCTGTTTTAACTCATATTATAACTCAAAGCATGTTATAATATGAGTTTATGAAAATCAAGAAAAATAGCAAAAAGAATCTTAAATGCTCAAATATTCAAATTAAATAGATTAAATAAACCTTGTAAGTTTTAACAACTGTTAGATTGATACTTTTTAGAAAGATTGTTAATTTCCTTTTACACATAGTTTAAACAGTTTTATATTTTTGAAAACGATCAATATCAAAATTTAATAATATTGTGAAAATAAAACAGATGATAAGGAAAATTTGTAAATGTAAATTACAACAAAGTGTTTGAATTTTTTTAAGTAAGCTACTAATGAAACTTATGTTTTTACAATGACTGGATCAGTCAACTAAGATTTCAATAGAGTTCCACAAAATGAAAAAAGATTTTTCAATAGGTTTCGTTTTTAAGTAAAGACCATAAGAGAACTTAAAATAAAACCTTTTTGTCATACTACTGTAACTTTTTGATGACTCTAGCAAACAACTAACCCACAGGTACTCGTACAATTGGGGTGATAACAAAACTAGACCTTATGGATGAAGGGACAGATTGTTCCAAAACTTTAAGAAACGAGCAATTTCCTTTAAAAAGAGGTTTTTTTATCTGCCAAAAATGACGATAAATTATCAGTAAACTCTAAATTTAATACAACAAAAATATATTTTTTAGTTGATACATATATTAAGAAGCAATGTACAACATCTCAAATCATGTGCCTAGCTCGGTTACATGACAATTCAAATTCGGACAACTCAAATTCCCACAATTCGAACTATTAGAAAAATATTTAAAAGGCTATATCCCAAAAAATAATATAAATTTGATAAAAATAAAAAAGTACGTATGTAGATCAAATTAAAATCTACAAGAAAATTTTTCTTTTTTGCAAAATCTTAAATATTTTTGTAAGATATTTTAAAATTACTTAAAATAACTTTTTATTTTACTTTATTTAAGCCATATCTCAAAAAAATTTTAACTTTATGCAAAAAGAAAAAAATGGCTTGTAGATATTAGTAGGACTTATGTATGTACTTTTTATACTTGACAAATATACATTAAATTTTAAATTGTGGCCCTTTAAATTTTCTTTTAAGAATTTGAACTGTCCGAATTTGAATTGTCCGATTTTGATTAGTCGTGCACCCGCATAGCTCAAAGTACTTTTGTAAAATACAAATTATTAATACGCGTTTATACGACATTTCAGTTTTGTTAAGATTTTCATGCAAAAATGAGTTTTTAAATAACATTGTATATTAAAAACATCGTAAATACCAGTTTACTATTTTGATATACTTGACAAGGTTGTAAATGTTTTTGCCACTTAAATTTGGTAGTGAATAAAATACTTAATTTGCACTGATATTATATTTAAATACGTTTATATAAAAAAATTTATTAGCAAAACTTTTTATATTTCGCAGGTTATGTCGGTGTGGTCAATCGAGGTCAGAAGGCGCTCAACGGAAACATCGATCTCACTTCGGCGAAAAAAAAAGAAATGGAATTTTTCAACAAGCATCCGGTTTATAGTAAGATGAGTAGTAGTTTGGGATCGCAGTTTTTACAGTCCCATTTAAATAAAGTGAGATATGATTAAGTTTTAGACTAAAATAAAATTTTACTTTCTTGTTGTTGTAAATATCTGTAATGTATATTTATTTTTATCCTTTTAGAGTCATCAGTTTTAAGTTTTGTATGAAAAAAAGTCATGAAAAGTGTAGAAAGTACTTAATTAATGAAATATACTATTATATGTTTTGACTTTTTGAAACCAATATACAGAGATCTCTACTTCTACAGAGAAGTATAAATTTAACTATTTGAAAAACACTTTTAAAATTTTTTTGTTGTACTTCAAAAAAACTTCAGTTTTTTTATAACTATTTCGAAAATGATTTGCAGTAATGCAAACATTTTTTTGAACCCCAAAGTATAAAAGTACAACGTTAAATATATATTGTGTGTTTTTGTTTTGTTCGTCAACAAATTTTTTTCGTTTAGTTTAATTTTAACTATACTTAAATCTTAGTTACTTTATAATTTTTATTATGTTTATCCTTATTTTTATATTTTAAAAGAAAGTTAAGTTAAAAAACAATGCTTGTTACAAATTATAGCAACTGTCTCGTCACATCAAAGAATTTTTACCTGAAATTCGAAGCAACATGGTTAAAAAACTGAAAGAAATGGAAAAAGATTACGAAGCCGTTAAAAACTTAAACTTAAGCGATCCACTTTGGAAAACAGAAACAATGATTTCGTCAGTAATAGCAATTTGTCTTATTAAATACATAACTTGAGTGATGAGTAAAACGTTTTTCGTTGACTTAAATATTTAGCTAAGAACTTTTTGTCTTGCTAAGTAAATATTAATATTTTAATCAACTTAGGCAGAAGTATGGTTTATTTGTTTTAACTCAGCAAAAATTACTTATAGTTATTTAAACTTATTTACTTTAATTTTTTTTTTTTTTTAATTCTTGATAATTACATAAAATTAACTCAAGCCTATTCTAGAACAACTATACTTTCAACAATATTAGCTAACTTAAAAACATTTCTATTAAAACTAAAAAAAAAAGTTAACTATGACGCATTGTTTTCTGCTAACTTTATTTATAAATGATTTTTTTATTAATAATCTAAATGATGTGTCAAACATTTTTTTTTGATTTAAATATTAAGTAAAAATTTTTTTGTTCTGTTTAGTGAATATTTTTATTTAAATTACCTAGACAAAATTATCAATTATTTGTTTTAATAAAGTAATTTTAGCTAATGCTTACTTTAAACTGGAATTTAATTAATTCTTGAACGATACATAAATTTAACAGAAGCCTAATCTAGAACCACTTTACTTTTAATAATATTAGCTAACTTAAAAGCATTTCCACTAAAACTAATAACATTTTCTTTAACTATGACACAACATTTTCTGCTATTTTTTTATAAATGCTGTTTTTATTTTTTGAAAAAAAAACTTTTAAAATACATGTAAAGTTAAACAAGTATTACTTTTTAGACTAGTTCGACAAATTGAAGATGAATTTTCTATGCAATTAAATGGTTTTAACGCAGGAATACATCAAAAAAAAGTTGCTTGTGGCCATAGAATCAATAGATTATTTAGAATATCGTTTATAAACACAATGGTTGAGGTAAAATACAGATATTAATCTAAAAATAAAATTATAAAAACATTTGCAAGAACTATAACAAAAGCAACTTTTTTTTTAGTTCTAAAGATTTTTATACAAAATTTAAAACTACAGTTTAACCTTAAGCTAGCGTTGATTCTAACGTAGCAAATGCTGTTTTATTAAAAACTTTTATAAATTTCAGTCAGGTATTAAAGTGCCATACCATTACACTGAATATATAGAAAACTGTTTAAAATCCTCTATTGATGATGATGATGATTATGTTCCTAATCTTCCAAATTTAAGCAACGAAATAAAAGGGTATAAAGGATTAAAGGTTTTAAACTTTAGAGAACAATTTTTTTTTTTGATTATCATATGTTACTTAATAAATTTTTACTACTAATTTATTTTGAGTTTTTTTATTTGTAATGCACCGTGTTTTTTCAAAAATCTTTAAGAGTAGTATTTTTTTAAGGATCTAACTTGAAAGCTTTAGTTATACCAGAATATGTCCTTGTTTTACTTTTACGTTTTCAACAAAGTACTGAAGTAGATTAAAATTAAAATCAAGTGTTTTTAATCGTATAAGTGAGTCACAAAATTTAAATTATATATATATTTTTTAAACATAAAACCTTTAAAGTTCTAACATTTGTAAAGTATTGTCTACGTAAAAACAAGTTTTATAGCTAAATGAGTAAAAAAGTACTTTGTGAATTAAAGTAAACAACTTAGTTTCAAAACAACTTATAAATATTTAAGTATGAAAGTGAAAACGACTTTAAAAACCGCATAAGAGTTGGAGTTTTGAACATGCATGGTATTAATCCTGGATTTTTTACTCCAAACGAACTCATACCGCAGCTTATTGCTAAAGAAATGAAAAGACTGCTGGTAAGAAAGATATAACTTTTTAGCGTAAAAAATACTGACTGCATTTGTGATGAAACTTTATACTGAAAAAAACATTTTAATTTTTCTCAGTTTAGGTTGCAAAAAAAGATTAAGTGCATAATTGCAAAGACATTGCCTAACCAGAGAACCTAAAAAATTATTTTTTTCTTTGTCAAGATCAAATAACCTTAAACCGTAAAATTTTAGTAAACTTTTGCAAAACTTTAAACCATGAAAATCTGACTAGCTTTGGTAAATATTAGTTTTAAAATAAAATAAAAATGAATACTCATAAAGAACTAATAAAATACTATGTTTTTAGTTAAGTTTAGATATTGTTACACAACAAATTTCATAGAAACCATGTTTATCCTGTGTAAATGATGTAACAAATGAAATTTCAAATGTCCTCCAGGAGTGTGTTAGTAAAGTGAGTGCTTCTACATTGTTAAGACTTTTAAACTATTATATTCATGATAACAGCTGCATTTCTTTAGATTAAACTTTCATTTTGTAAAGCAGACTATAAGTATACCTATGGTAGACGACTAAAAGTTATTTAAATTTGTACTATTCCTTTTTTTATTCGAGTTAAGTTTTGAATTTATTTTTTCTATACTACTGTAAATTTACTTATATTTGTTTCATCCTGTTAGTTATGACATCCTCTAAACATTGAACTCTTATAATATATTAAAACACGTTTTTTTTTAATTTATATTAAAAAGACCATACTTTTGTCAAGATAATACTCACTTTATTAATGCGGTAGCTTGATGTTTTCATTATTAAAGTAAACATTAAACATCATTTAAAAATCTGTACTTTTTATCAAACTGAAACTTCTTGTGCAAAACAAATAGTTCAAAGTCTAATTTAAAATGGTTTATTTTGATTGTTAAAAACTTTGCTGGTTTGAATGTTATAACCAATTAAACATTAAAATAAACTGAAGTTATATAAGTTAAACTTTATAAATTCAGTTGTAACGTATATGTATAATCCGTTTTTCAAGAAGACTATTTATAACTCAATTTTGAATTAAAATACTTTTAAGCGACCTTCTTGTTTGTTACTGTCAAAAACAAAAAAAATAAGAATCTGCTCATATTTTTTTCTCTATGTAAGACTTTTTTACATATTAATATTGAGTAATTTGTTGATTAACCGCGAAAGTTTAATATATACTAAAAATATATTTAGAACTTTAAACATAAACTGCTTAATAATTTCATAATAATATGTATATTATTGAGTATGAAAACAGCATTAAAAACAAGTAGCTTAAAACAATTTTAAAACAAAAAAACAAAAATTACAAAAAGTAATTTTAAATTTACCTAAAGTATAAACAGTTCTAATGCGTAGTACAATGATAGAATGTAGAGTAGATTTAAACTTTGAAGAAAGTATGTTATAAAATTATGAAGTTAACTTTATCTTTTTCAAATTCATATTTTATGGTATTATAAAGTAAAAATTTTTAGTTTCGTCATTTTGAGATTTGAATAAAAATTCAAAAACTTATCAGCTTTAAAATTTCTTACTAGCTCTCAGCATACCCAGCTTTTCAGCAAAAAGCAGAAGAACTTTTGAGTCAAAAACTGAGTGAAAAAGAAGATCAAGTTAAAGAAATGGTTTTAAGTTATAGTTATAATTGTTTTTGTAATGCAACTACTCGAACTGTGTAGATTTAAATCTAGATTTATATTGAAGAAAAACAAAAAAAAATGTTGTCATTATAATTAAAGTTTTTATTAATAGCACTAAAATAAAAACAACAGTTATAAAACTCATAAGTAGCTTGTATGTCATTCTTTAAATTTAAATACTTATTCTTAATGCATTTGATTAAGATAAAAATATTAACGAATTGCATTTCTTAATTTTATTAAAAATACTTTTTTTCTTAACTATATTTGTTTTTTATTACCTTTAATTGTTCTTTTCTACTGCATCTATTAACAATACAAAAGTATTGTTAACGGATTTTTAATCATGCGTTGTTTTCACATTAGATAAAAGTCATCTCTATGCTTTCTTTTAAAATTGGTTTCGAAAAAAAAAATATACTTTTTGAAATTAATTTAAGATATATACTTTTTTTTAACTTACAAAGTGTAAATTATAGGTACGACTTTATATAAAGTTTCATGGAGAGTATACAAGTTTGCATACAAGTGATGCTCGCATACTGTTAGTTCTTTGTATCTCGTTACATAACATTGATAATCAGCTTAAAATAAATATTAAAGTTTATAGAAACCAAATAAACTTGGCTGGTGGCATGAAGGATGCGGCGGGTCTCATAAAAGAGCAAGAGATCGTTGCAGGTAATCAGCAGGAAGAAGAAGTTTCCAACGAAGATGCTGGCGAAGAAGATGGAGGTAGCAATGTTGAAGAAAGAAAAGAAAAAAAAGTGATATTTTTTTTGCCTAAAAACATACTTTAATGTAAAATCCTAATATATGTTTAACAGGGAACTGCTCAATTTAAACCAGCGATCAGTTCCCACCCACACAATCCCTACCTGATCAAACCTGAGAACTGCTTACCAACCAATGGTAAGGGTTAGGGGTAACAGGTATATTTAAAAATGTATATATAACAATTATATAAATAAGAAAAAAAAAATATGGGTTGGAATTGTGCGCGGGTGGGAACTGTAAGTTTACCGCGTAAAAGCAAGCAAAATAGTAAACTTTATAATATTCAATGTTTAAAACAGTTTGTTAAATTGTTTTTTTACAGTATATTTCTTGTCATTAACTATTTTGTTTAGTTCATTATTATCATTTAAGTTAGTATTGCCGCTTCTTAATGTATCGGCCAAGTCTAAGCAAACTATTTTTATTAACTATTTGGATTTAAAATCAAACAAATTTGGCATATGTACTTTAAACTAAAAGTTTCAGTAACTTAGTAATAATATAGTATAAATACGGAACTAATGTCTAAACAGTCATAAAACAAAGTAGTTCAAAAAGATACTTTCAATATTATAAAAAACTGTTTAAAATCTAATGAAACTACTCAAGTAAAATAAATTTAGTATTTACTAACTCTAGGTAATTTTGTAAACGCTTACCATTAAATAATTTTAGACAGAAAATAACTATAAATTGTAATTCACTAGACAAAAAAGAAAAAGAAGAAATCGTATTGTATGGTAAAATGTATATTGGACGGTGTAGCGACAAAAGATGAATTTATTGCTAAAGTATCAGAAAGAGGTCTAATTATGTATCAACAGGAAAAAAACAATGTCAGCTTACATTTTATTTCTTAAAATTCACATGCGAGTAATATAAACTAATCTTTTTTATAGTAAGGTTTAATTGTTTTGGATTAAAATGTTTGATTTTAAACATCGAAATTAAGTAGTTATTATTTAATTGTTGCTTTTAGCTGTATCAAAATACTATAATAGGCATACAGAGAAAAAATAGCTGTTAAATTAAAAGATCTAAGAGTTAGAACAAAAGAAGATTATAAAGACAAACCAGCACTTATAGTTTACAACTCAAAAAAGAGAAACATTATTCAGTAAGTTTGCAAAAAAATTAGTAAAAAAATAGATTGAAGGGTATTACTTTATGAAAAATGAGTTGGTTTTAAGAAAACTGCTTAAATTACGTACCTCTGTATAAAAGATACTATCTGATAAAGCACAAAAAAAATTATGAACAATTATTCGGTACAAGTAATAATTTAAAAACTTTAGTAAAATTACGTATGATTTTCTACAAAATATATACTCTAGTGTGAATAGTTTTTTGTATATAAATATGTTTTACAGCAAAAGACCAACTTTGGATTTGCTGTGTGGAAGTTATGAAGATCTGAAGCACTTTGCATCACTTCTTGTCAAATATGGTATTGAGTTAGACGACGATTTTCAGGCAAGCCTTCAAGCAAAAAATATAAGCAACGAAAAAAGTAAACCAAAAGTAATTTACTTCTCATTTTTTATACAATTTTGTGGTTATATCTAACTGCTATATGGCAAGAACACCATTTTTTAACAATTCTAATACATATATATATAAAACAAAAAAAAACATAATTTTGTTTAATATTTAATACTTCATGCTATATTCGTGGTGTAGCGATTCATTTATAGCTAGTCTTGCAACTTATTACTTATTATGCGGTGTTTTACAATAGAACTGTTATACTTTTTTTTAAGAAAGACGATGCCATAACTCGCAAAGTTCAGCAGATCAAAACTTCTGGTCAGGAAGAAAGTCATCTTGCCATAATAGATACAATAAACTTCTTTTTGAAAGAATCAGTTAAAATGACCCTTTCTCACGTACCAAAAACTATTGTCAAGTTCCTAGTAAATGAGGTAAATTTATCAAGTTGTTGAAAATGTTTGTCAATTTCGTTTTTTATCTATTAAACTTTATATTTTAGTTCAGAAAATACTTAGCGACCAAATTGTACGCAGAGCTTGCAAATGAAGAAAGTCACGTTAGTGCTTTTATTAAAAGTAACGACTTATTAAATTAATTACTTTCTTGATAGCCTTTCTTTAATGCTTGTTTTATTTTTATTTTATTTTATTTTGTACAAACTTAGAAGTTGCTACACGATAAGCTTCGATCATTATAAATTTAGTCGTAAATTCTTACAACTACACTTTTAAAAACTAGTGTTATGTCAAAAAATGGATTTTACATTATGTTTTATAGATAACATGTTTAATATATTTAGACAGGTAATTATTTTCAATTTTTTTAATAACATTACAGTTTTATTATTTTCTTACTTTATAATGATACTAAAACACTATATCTTTATACAATAATAATGTATTAACTATTTGATTGATAGTTTTTATAGCTACAGTTATATTAATATACAACTAATTCCGTTTTATAACTAATATTACGTTAATTAACTAAACGATAAAACTTTATTCATATGTTAGTAAAAAAATTGTTTTATGCTTTTTATAAGAGACAGTAAGCAAATATATGACACTTTTAAAAATGTATCTACACAAAGATATTTTTTTTTATTCGATACAGATGCGACATTAACATTCTCTACACTTTTATTTTTTTCGTAAAAAGTTTATGTAGAATTTTAAAATTCTTTGTGAGTTTTTTCTGTTTTTTTTTTTAACTGACTAAGTACGCTTATTATTACTTGATTAAACCAAAATTTCTAAAATTAAAACTTTTTCAGAATAACTTGCTTGAACCAGACGAAAATGAAAAGAAAAGGGTTCAAAATATTAAAAATGACTACACAAAGTTAGAAAAAGCTTTGGTTTTGATAAAAGACATAAACACTCAGGTATAAAACTAATTTATCTTATACTTTTAAACCATTGCATTTTTTTTTCTTCTGACTTGTCCTAACTTTTTAACTCAATCTAAGGCGAGTTTTCCGGGTACCAACGTTGAATGCACAACAAAAGAAAATGAAGCAACAAATGAAAACACGTTAGTTAAATTTTCTATTAAGGTTTTAACAACAGTATGATGACGTTTGTAAATATTATCAGTTACTCGGAAGACGATGACTCTTTCAACTGTTCAGACTACGATGATGAGTATGATGAATACTTCTCATCATCCAACGAAGACATTAGCTTCTTACCACCTGAATAACTCGCCCAAAAGCTAAAATTTTTAACAATTTGTTTCCAACTACTACTCTTTTTTTCCCGTTTCTTTACTTATTAAATCAAATAGACAAAATATACGCTTTTGAAAAAAATAACTTATTAAGTTTAATAATATCGTTTTTGTCAATCCACGTCTATCTGTTTTATTTAGTATCTAGATGTTCGTGTTAAAGATGTCGGTGTTAAGAGTCTATTAAATAAGTATACTTATTTAATAGTATAAGTGAAAGTTCTTTAGTTATTCTATTTTATTTATTTAGAAATATGTTTTTTTTTATTACATAATTTATGAAAAAAAACAATATTTAAGTTTTAAAATTTGCAAAATAATTATCTTAAAATACGAAACTTTATTTTGGCTATTATTTTAAATACAATAAATTAGCTAAATAACTATGCATAGGGGCAACATATACTTAGTTGTATAGATAAAACCTAATAAAAACTATTAACTTTAATTTTTTAGAAAGAGTAGTAATGGTATAATTCAATAGTAGATACAAATGTATTTATATAATTAAACTAAAATTTATACTGAGTTTATTACTTTACAAATTTTTCACTTTTACATGGTGATGACAGGTAAATAAACTAATATTAAGTTTTTTTGTTTGTGATCATCATGTAAAGGTGAAATATTTGTAAAGTAACAAACTCAGTAAATATATAGTTTTAATTATATCTGTACCAGCTCCATCAGTGTGTAGACATCTAGTAAGGTACTGTTTCATTCTTAAATCATAAGTATATTGTACCAAATTGAATATATTTAAAGTATTTCTTTTCTACTTTATGTTTTTAGTATGTTTTCTTTTTATTCCTTTTATTATTTTAGGTTCTTGGACCAAACTTTTTGAGTGTTTTTTGTCGTCCAATAAACAATATATATTTATTAACTACTGTTTGTTTTTTTTTACTAAGTACAAGCAACAAAACATTTTAAAAATACCTAAAATGTGCAAAATTGCTTTATATAAGTATATGTATGTATTAAAAAATCTGTAAACTTCTTTAAAATAGGTACTAGCAAGCTTCTTGAAAAACTCCATGGTACTGTGTTTTTAGTTAAACATAAAGAAGCGTACAGCAGTTTTAAGAAAGAAAATACTTCAAAAATTTTTGTTATTATATTCCAAAGAGTTTTTTCTTTTGTTCGGTTTTTTTAATAATCATGTTAGCAGTGTAACTTTTAAAACATTTGTAAATTCAAGTATTAAATTTAATATTAGTAATTCTATATACTTTATCTACAAAATTACAAAGTTGTTCTTTATGTATTTTTACAATCTCTGGGTGTTCTAAACAATATTTTATTTTAAGTAAATTAAAATAAATAAAACATTCCTGATTAAAACTGTTTCACATTGTTTTGCTAGGTATCATAAGGGTAAACTTTTACATTAAATAATAAAGTTCTAATTGTAGTTTCATGTTCTAAACCCTTTCTTCACTTTTATACTTATTAAGTAAGTATCTCATCTCTGATGAATTCAAAATACATAGAAATGGCTGACAAAACATAGTTACCAATAATAAGCTATTTGTAAAGCTACTTTATACGCTTATTTTCTTGTGAATATAAGTACACACATGCTATTCAGCTACAACCAATAACTTTCCTGAGCCTAAATGACCATTACAAAATACAAAGGTAAGAAGTAGCAAATAAATATTAGTTTTTTATTTAAAACTCTTCTGACGTGCAACTTTAAGGTCTGAATAAAGTTTATGCTGACTGTATAAAAAAAACCCAAATGTCGAGAACAAACCAAAACAGTGTAAATAAGATTTCTTTTTTTTTAACATTCAAAACATCAGTAGATTTTTTAACTTAAAAACACGCAAAAAATATCCCGAACAAAGGATAATAAGAGCTGTTATTGCTTTCGTTTTAGTTTTTTTTGCTTACTATTAGTAAACCAAAAAGGCAAAAAACAAATAAAATGAACATAAGTATTGAAATGTTGCGTTTGCTTTTAAAAAGTCTAATTAAAATTAGTAACTGTATTGTAAACAAAATATAAATTTCAAACTATATCAAAAGCTGTATCCTGAACATGACATTAAACTGTTCTGGTGTATGACTCGATAACCGAAAGGGTTTTCGTGCACCAGGTCCTTGGACCAAACTTTTTGAGCATTTTTTGTCGTTCAATAAACAATATAAACAAGCATTAAGTTTTACTCTTAATTAAAATTTAAAGCAGTTTTAATCTTTAATGATTTAATATAGACATAATTTTAACTATGATGTACAAATAAATTACACAATATTAAAACAAGTTTACTATAAGTTTTGTTGTTTACCTAAAATACGGTTAAGTTTTAAAACTGTACTAAAAATACAGTAAAAACAGTATTGGACATCTTTTGAAAATATAATTTAACGAAGGTTTAAGGTTTTATCTTACAAATTAAGGAAGTTGTAATTTATTTTTATTATTAAGTACTAAAGAAACTTAATTTAAAAAATCATAAATAAGCTTAGTGATACTACTCTTTTATTTTAAACTTATACTAGTATTAAAATTTACTAGATATGTAGACTATAGTTTTAAAATTAATTGAAATTATTAAAAAAATGTTTTAAAATTATTGTCAAATAAAAATAAAAAGTTCAACAAAAACTATTTTTCAATAAAAATATTGATACACACTTTGAAAACTCCATCTGTTAAAAAGATAAGCATACCTTACATGACAATGAATGTAAAGTACTGCTTAATTTAAGTTACAAGCCAAAATGTGATGTTAGTGATTTAAAATGCTTTATTATAAAGCATTTTATAAACTCAATTCATAAGCAAAAAGTTAGAAAACAAGCTGATAGGTAATGCCAAGGTTGATATATGAGAAAAAGACTACTAAACTTTTCTTTACTTACACACATATACTAATCTCTAGTAAACATTTGATAATATTTTTTGTGATCAGTAAAAAGATCTGAGAATGTTTATTTCTGCAAAGTAAACAGTTTAAGACTGATGGTTTTTACCTCAAAAAAAAGTATATCTAATAATTTAGACCTAATTTATCATAAATTTTAAGCTATAATTCTTACTTATCAATACTAAGTTTTTTATTAAACTTAGAGATTTCTTATTCAAAATTGAATGAAGGAAATGTGGTGAAAAATACCTTTAAAAGTTTAAAAGTCTCTCTGGAAAATTCAAAATGACTTAAAAGATTAAAGAAGTTTGTTGGTTAATCTTTAATCTTTGTAGATCATTATAAAAAAAATTTTTTATAAAAATAATGAAGTATAAGTAATGAAGGAAGCACTAAAGTTGATCAAGTTTTGTTTATGTTGTCAATATGAATGATACACATAAAAGAAAGTATTCTAAAATATTTGATGCAAATATCATATATAATTATGGAAACTGGTCGATATCGCACAAAGACAAAATTGCACTAAGTTACTAAGTTTCACAAGAACAAAACTGCACAAGTGCACAAAATTCCACAAAGATACTTTTGCACCAAGACAAATTTGCACAAGGGATAATTCTAGATTTAAAAATTTCTAAATAATTTTTGAGATATAGCCGGTCAAAGTCGGAGGCAACAATAGCTTCCTTATGGGAGGTGCAAACTAAAACAGCAAAGATAGACTATTTCACTAAAAATCTATCTTCTCCTACGTTTTTTGAGATAACTACCTCAAATTTTCAGGAAATGTTCCTTGATATATTTAGAAAATTCTGTTGGAAGGAATTTTTAAAAAATTATAAAAAAAAAAGTATATAAAAAATAAACAAAAAAACAGTTTTTGTTTTTTTGTTATAAAATTTTTATTTTATAATTTTTTATTGCAAGGAACATTTCCTGAAAATTTGAGGTAGTTATCTCAAAAAACGTAGGAGGAGATAAATTTTTAGTGATTTCTAGTTATTTGCAGTTTTAGTTTGCACCTCCCATAAGGAACCTATTGTTGCCTCCGACTTTGACCGGCTATATCTCAAAAATTATTTTGAAATTTTAAATCTGTAAAAATTGTCCTGTAGCTTATTAAAAACTATATAAAATAAGATCAAAAACCAAAAAAGGGTGTTTAACCCCCCCTCCCCTATGCCCTTGAATAGCTTTTATTTCTTTGTTATGTGTCTTTCAGTTTAAGTGGCTTTGGTTTTGATTCCTGAGTCCATCGTATTGACAATAAGCTTGCAATAACAATAACAAGTTGAAAAAGTATTTTATGAAAACTTACAACTTTGGTAAAGATGTGTTTGGGAGTAAGCTATGTAACTAACTCAATTGTCATTTTCTTTGAACTTGGAGGTTAAATAAATATAGTTTTTTAACATAAATTTACAGAAGTTTGTCCTATATGTAAGTCTTTTTATTTTAGGAAAAAAAAATCAGTCCCACTCTTCCTTCTACTACAATAAATATTTTTGAGGGTCAAGTAGGATCATTGTGATTCTACCTGCCCTTTAACAGTTAGCATTAAGTTATCTTAACAAATAGTAAGCCTAGTCTATTATATAATACAAAAAAAGAATCCTACTAAGTCCTCAAAATTAAAGTTGTCTACATTTGCTTAAAAGTTTGATCATTGAAAAAAAACTACAAAAGCTTATCAATCTATTATACATGATACTAGACTTGACGAAGCTTGTATTAATAAGGTTTTCTAAATTTTAGTTTATAAACTTTCAAAAAAACACTGTTTACTAATTTAGAATAATATTTTTAAATAAGTATATGAATTTTTTATCACTTTAGTTTTTAGTTCTTCATACTACTAGAACATAAAATAAGCAACATTATATGTATTTCTATTTTTAAAACTACACAATATTTTAGTCAAACTGTTTTAACAAAATAAGTATATGATTTTTTTTACAACAGAAATGTTTTTTTTACAAATCAGTTTATAAAAAGTATTTTTACAATTAAATTTCTTCCCTAGAACTTGGATTTTTCAGTAAAAAGAAATGTATACTATTTCTGAAAACTATTTTCAAAGATAGGTAAATTGAAACTTCAAAACATGTTCAATAAAAAATAAGTTTATTTTATAGAGTTTTTTGTTTTTTAGATTAACATTATAATGAAACTACCTTCTGAGCTTAACAATGAAAAACAGCAAAGTTCATCAAACAATGATAAATTACAAGCTCATACTGCTAAGCGTAAGACATCTGTCAAAAAACTCTCTGTGGTAGATTCAGCAAGACCATCTACTAGTGCAGGTTTTTGGTTCTTTCTTAGTATGGTAGTAATTAACAAGGTGGTTATTTTGCCAGAAAACTTGTAATTTAATAATTTTTGAAAAAAAAATTGGAACGTTGAACAATAACCAACTGTAAAAAGTCCAAAATCTTGAAAAGTTTTATATGTAAAATAATGAAAGAAGTAATTTTAAGTAGTTCTCTATAATTAAAAATAAATTTTTGCTTTAAACTTACTTATTTACTAAAAAGGGACAAGAAAACTTTTAGTTTATAAAACCAAAACAAAATCAGAATTGTCTATTAAAATTATTAAAATACCAGTGGCCACTATGAATTAATGACATAAACTGTTTTTTTTGATTACTATTACAGCATTGGATAAACTTTAAGCTATTCTGTAATTTATTTTATAAAATATATATAAATATTGACAGTTGTTTTATTTTTAAAGGGTTAATATTGACACTAGATTTTTTTAGATAAATAAATTTAAGATAAAAATACTAACTTCCTCAGTTATACTCATTTGTGCAAGAGTCAAATTTTGATTCTATATATAATTGTTTATAATAAAGTTGTGTAAAATAAGTTAATATTAAGCTTATGAGTTAAATAGCAAAAAAGACAGTTCTAATTCAGGTTCAAAAGATAGAGTTCATCAATTGGTCAATGTTCATCCATAATCCCCTGTTTATTTGTTTATTATAGCTTTTCAACAACTCTGTTGCTATTTAAAATATGCTATTGACTAGCAGCTAAATATCTATGGACATATTATGACCTTTTAAAGATTTTTCTTGTATCAATAAAAATTGTATTACAATTGCCCTTGCTAATTCCAACTCAGCTATGGACAAAATATTAAAATTGAATTTAATTTAATACTGCTAAGCTATTTTTTTTACTTTTTATCAGTTGTCAAGTCTGCTCTCTGTTTACCTAAGGGTTTTTTGAGTCTGATTCAGTAAGCTATCTGTAATTGAGATAAAAAAAAATTTAACGTTCATAAATGTCATTATTTATGCAAATTTATTGGTCATACCATGTTGGTGTCTATAAATTGGATGGTGTCTAAAAAGTAGTTTCTTATTTATAATTTCTCTTTTTATTTTATTAAATGTGAAATATTATTAATAATACTAATTATCATAGTTTTAAAGTATCCTTTACTTGCCTGAAATTTATGTCATTTTATTCAATTTAGGAAGTTTTTAAGGATTGAATTGCTGTTGTTGCACTCATTTGTATTTCCAACACAGGGAGTTGCCAGTAAAAGAGCTTGGTCATTTCTGTTTCCTTTCTGGATTAATCTATATAATGTATTTATGCTGTTTAGCTCAGCAGTTCTTTTCAATAATTGGAGTGTTAATTTGGTTATATGTATATATAATTTATTAGAAGAAATAAGATTTTAAAAATACTGGTACACGTGTTTCATAAATTACTGCTGATAAATTTAAGAACAGATCTATAGAGTCTCAAAAAAGCTCTAAGAATATTCTTAGAGCCATTTTCTTAGAGCTTATTTGAGACTCCGTAGATCTGTTCTTAAATTTATTTGAGAGCAGTGAAACGCTGTTAGTCAGAATAAAGTTTTGACACAAAAACATCTGTGGTATATATTCCGATAAGCTTAGCTTATCAGGATCTCCAGGATTTAACGCCTTTTAACGTTACATCTTATATATATATATATAAAATAAGGTTATTATTTAAACTTGATAACCTTCTACTGAGCCCACTTGAAGGGGTTTTAAAAAATTTATTAGAAAAATAAGATTTTAAAAATACTGGTACACGTGTAACGCATCTATGTAAAGCTTTGCTAAACATAGATGCAAAAGTTATACAAAAAAACAAAAAACAGTATGGCATAATATTGTGCATTACAAAAATTCAGTACAAAAATTGATCTACCATCTAACTTTCATACAACTAAAATTTAGCTGGCTGATGATTAAGGCGTCTAGTCCTATGAAACACGTGTAAAGTATTTTTAAAATCTTATTATTTCTAATAAATTAATTAAAAGCCCTTCAAGTGGGCTCAGTAGAAGGTGTTCAAGTTTAAATAATAATCTTATTATATATATATATAGTTTCACTCATCAAGTTTCGTGACCATTCACTCATCAGCTTCAAAACAAGTTTAAAATAAAGCACAAAACAAAATCACTAATGAAAGTAAAAAAAAATTTTCATAAATAGATTATGACGTAATTTCGAAACTATCAAAAACCATGCAAAACGGCTTGTGCAAAAATTAATATACCAACAGACAATAAACTAGCAAAAATTCATATAATTTCAGTGAGTAACTATATATTAGGACAGATAATTGAAAGAGATAAAGATAAAATTAAGATGCAAATTGAAATTTAGTTTATTTTAAGATGAAATTAAAACTTGTTAAACTTCAAAAGCGACTTTTTTATATGTCTACAAGACGATACAAACTCGCTTCTTTTGTTTAAACATCTCTTGTCTTTCAGTGCATATACAACAGCTGATGCTTCTTTGAGACACAGCCTACATATTGGGCTATTGCCGTCGGCTATAGGCTGTGCTCTTTTTATAACTTCCCAGGATATTTCGTAGTCAATGCTGTTGTATATGCACTGAAAGACAAGAGATGTTTAAACAAAAGAAGCGAGTTTGTATCGTCTTGTAGACATATAAAAAAGTCGCTTTTGAAGTTTAACAAGTTTTAATTTCATCTTAAAATAAACTAAATTTCAATTTGCATCTTAATTTTATCTTTATCTCTTTCAATTATCTGTCCTAATATATAGTTACTCACTGAAATTATATGAATTTTTGCTAGTTTATTGTCTGTTGGTATATTAATTTTTGCACAAGCCGTTTTGCATGGTTTTTGATAGTTTCAAAATTACGTCATAATCTATTTATGAAATTTTTTTTTTATTTTCATTAGTGATTTTGTTTTGTGCTTTATTTTAAACTTGTTTTGAAGCTGATGAGTGAATAGTCACGAAACTCGAGTCCTTTGAGTTTTGCATCTTTAAATAAACTTTTTTATTAATAAAGCCCTCAAGGTGGGCTCAGTGTGAAAAATTTAATTTATTAAGTTAAATAACTTAATTCTATATATATATATATATATATTTATATAATTTATTGAGATGTACGATTTTAAAAGTACTGGAACATATGTTTCATAAAGACAAAAAAGATTGTCTCTTATCTTCAGCCAGTTCAAATTTAAAATAAAAAGCACTTTGGTAAACAAAGATGCAAAAGTTTACAAAAAAACAAAAACAATATGACGTAATAATTGAACATTGTACATTACAAATATTCAGTACAAAAATCGATCTACCATGGTATGGTCATATTGTTTTTGTTTGTTTGTAAACTTTTGCATCTTTGTTTACCAAAGTGCTTTTTATTTTAAATTTGAACTGGCTGAAGATTAGAGACAATCTTTTTTGTCTTTATGAAACATATGTTCCAGCATTTTTAAAATCGCCATTTCAATAAATTATATATATATATATATATATATATAAAGGTTTCTTTAAAGATGTAAAACTCAAAGGACTCGAGTTTCATGCCTATGCACTCATCAGCTTCAAAACAAGTTTAAAATAAAGCACAAAACAAAATCACGAATGAAAGTTAAAATTTTTTGCATGAATAGATTATGACGTAATTTTGAAACTATCAAAAATCATGCAAAACAGCTTGTGCAAAAATTAACTTACCAATGGACAATAAACTGGCAAAAATTCATAAAAATTCAGTGAGTAACTATATATTTGGACAGATAATTGAAAGAGATAAAGATAAAATTAAGATGTAAATTGAAATTTAGGTTATTTTAAGATGAAATTAAAACTTGTTAAACTTTAAAAGCGACTTTTTTATATGTCTACAAGACGATACAAACTCGCTTCAAGCCCTCAAGGTGGGCTCAGTGTGAAAAAAATTAATTTATTAAGTTAAATAACTTAATTCTATATATATATATATATGATTGGTAAATATTAACAGTTTTGAATTAAACCTGAATGGTCAGAGCAACGTCCATTGATCATCATACCTATGGTTTTCATATTTAGAGTACATAAATAGAAATGTGCAAATTAAATATTTTATTTACTACCAGGCTTTTGTGGCAAAAAAAATTGCGACCTTTTTAAGTATAATAAAGTAGTAAACTGCACATAACAATGTTGTTTATCTCTAGTGTTATTTATAAATTTATTCATGCATGAAAATCTAAACAAAAAACTAAAGTTTTTAAATAACATTACAGATAAACAACATTGTTATGTGCAGCTTACTATTTTGTTATACTTGAAAAGGTCGGAATTTTTTTTACCACTGAAAATATGGTAGTAAATTAAATAGTTTATTTGCACATTTTTATTTACATAAGCTCTTTACAATTCAGTAAAGAAAGCAATCTTTTTTAGTTAAGACAAATAACTATATATTTAGATTACAAAAATTTCTACCAACTAACAATGTACTTGCTGATACATTATAGTTTCTACACACTCAAGAAAACTCAGGACAGTTTGAACTTTTTTTAATCTCAGTATAAATCATGCTAGTTCATATTTTTAACTCAGGATGACTCAGTAGTTTTTTGTAAAAAAAACTCAGGATAGTTTTTAGATTTCTGAAAATCTCAGACCAGTTTTTTCTAAATTTTGAATGAGATTTAGTTAGTTTAGTTTCAATATCATGTTGTTTTATAACCATTTTTGTTGAAGAATTTGATTCTAAATGGTTTTGAAAAGTTAAATGAATTTTTATGATATTTTGAAAAATCTCAGGATGACTCAAGACTGTTTTTTTGACCAAAATAGTGACAACCTTGTTATAGACAAATTAAACACAAATGTTTCATACAGTAGCATATTGTTGGAAAACAAAACTTTGGACTACTAACTACATTGTTAGATACATGCAAAATTAATATGAAGATGAAGTGAGTTATGGAGACTGAATTTACCTATGAATTGCAAATAAGAGAAAAACAATTTGCAAGATAGTTCATAACTTGAATACATTTTTAAATAACAGCAACACCACAAAATAATACAGCCATTTTAAAAAGGAATTTTTTTATTTTGTAAAATTGATATGAAAGACAAAAAAAAGTTTTAACATATGCAACTTGTTAGTATTTTTATATAATTTTTTTTTTTTTTTAAATGTTGTAATTTTTATAAACTTAAAATAATGCACTATAACTGTAATTTAGCATTTAGCAAAATAATAAAAAGTATTTTTTTAAGAAAAGATTAATATTTAAAACTAAAATTATTCCTATAGGTAGACTTTCTTGTTGTTCAAAGATGTCTAACGTAGGTCGGCGGTCACAATCTAAAATTGTAGTAAAAGAAATAAAAAAGATAAGTACCAGTGATTTAGACCTTGTAAGAAAAATGAACACATTACTTTCCAAAGCTTTTAATGATTCTAAGGGTAAAGTAAGTTTGTTATTAAATCCAGAAGTTATATACTTTTTAAAACTATTTCAATAAAAAACCATTGTCATAATATGAGAGCATGAAATATTGAAAGTTAAAATAGTTTAACTATTTATTTTTCAAGTTGCATCAATGTGCATATTGATATGAATTTATATTTTGCTAGGCACAGGGTTCGTGCGCGTCAGGCTAAATCAGTTTTTTTTTTGAAAAAAGTTGAAAAACGTCAGGCTAAATCAGTTTTTTCATTTAAAAATTTGAGAATCTCAGGTTTTCTCAGTTTAAGTGCTTGAAAATTTTTGTTAAAAAAAAATTGAGAAATCTTTTTAAGATCAAATTGAAATGTGAATTTATTTCTTAATAAATATTTAGTTATTAAAGACAAAGTCAGTCACTATTTGTAAATATAAATGCTTAAGACCTTTTGCTGAATATCTAAAAAAAATTTAAGAATCTTCATTTATTTTGTTTTGAGTAGAATATATACGTCATAATTATGAAAATTCATTTAAAAAAATACAGTTTAAACATTACAGTTTAGTTCAACAACTTAGCTGTTTGTTAGAATTTGTTTACATCAGCTATGTTTTTCAGAGCTTAGTTAGTTGAATAGTTTTAATTTCTAATATAAAGGCTTTATACCAAATACTTTTTAGATTAAAACTCTTAGCAGTTTATTCATATATTTTACTGCTTGTTAAAAGTTATTAGATATAATCACAACACTAAAACTTAGCTTTAAGATATAAAAACTAAGTTTTGTGGGAGTACAAATTTTAGGTACAATTCATTTTTCTTTACAAGAACAAAACATTAAAGGTTTTTTTTTCTTATTTAAGTGTAAGCTTTTTAAATCTGATACGACGTCAACAATCACTGTATTTGTTTAGAGTTTAGGATTTATAATTATGTATCAATTTTAAGTATTATTCAAAATACTATAATAAACATTTTTACTTATTTTAATATTCATAAGCGTTTCATTTTAAATTTTAATAAAACACAACAATGCACGTTGTTGTATTTTAAATCTTCTGGTTATAATGTTTTTACTTAGGGCTTAATAAAATTGAACAATTGTGTTTAGTAATATATATTAAATTTTTTCACAAGTAATAGATTAGATATAACACTTATTTTAAAACTTATCACTGAATTTGTTATGTTGAGGGCATAGAGGGGTAAATCACTTTTTTCACAATTTAGTCTTATTTTATTGAGTTGTAACTAAGTTATGAGTTGCTTTTTGCAGATTTTTAAAGCTCAAAATATTTTTGAGATAAAGCTGGTTGAAGTCGGAAACTACAATAGTACTAATCAAGACCCCCAATACCTAAAATGACTTTTAAAGGGGATTTTCCTTACTTTGAAAAAAATGTCAGGCTAAATTGTTCTCAGTCAGGCTAAATGAAAAAAAATTCGCGCACGAACCCTGTGATTTTTTAATATTATAAAGTTATGCTAGTTAAAGGTATTAAACTACATAAGGAAATTTCCTGGAAATAATATAGTTATTAATTGTATAGGCTCTGTAAAAACAAAATTAACTTTTATTTAAGCAATCCAACACAATTTACCACTTAAGAAATTCTGTTGAGAATTGCTATATCTCAAAACTAAATTAAATTTTACTGTATAATAAAATATAAAATAAGAAATGTTAAAATAGATCATACTTAAAGCTTTCATATAATCGTTGTTAGTTTTGTAAAAATGCCTTCAACCATTACGAATTTACTGTCTTTAAGGTAAACTTAGTTTCAATTCTAAATTTTATTTGTTCTATTTAAAAGTAAAATTTCTAAACATTTTTGCCTCCTATTTTATGTTGACTATTATACTTAATGTTTGTAAATAGTATTTGAGGTAAATATATGTATTTAACTTATATATCACATGTAGTTAAAAACTATGTCTAATAGTCTTTAAAAAAAATTAAAAAATATTTCGTTTAGGCTAGGCTGTTGATTGAAGTTGTAAAAATTTTTATCAATACATTTTTGTATTGAAATATAAAAAATAATTAGCTATGAAATTATTATGTTAAATTATTTATTTCAATCCTTTTAAGCTTTTAGTATTCATCAATAACATATTTTTTTCAATAGTTAATAACCTTGTATAAAAATAGTTTTTAGAACAAAAAGAAAGTTTTATCAAAAAGTTTAATTTATAGAATCGAAAATTACATTTTAGAAGAATTCCTAAACTCTTGACTAGTTCTGAATATGGTTTTGAGGCTAAAGTTTATGAGTCTGCTGCAGTTATTTTTGCTAAATTTGCACAAAAAAATCAGAATGATTCAAACTATAACTTGATCACGTACACAATTCCGCAAGAAGAAAAAGTTTCCATGTTGAGTTCAGAAGACATAGAAGAAAACTTTCAAGCGGAAAGGATTAAACTACAAACATTTCAATTAGCATACAGAGCTTTAAAATGTTAGTTTACTTTTTTACGTATGCACACTATTTGTTTATATACTCCATTAACTCATTATAAATAAACAAGCATTAACCAGTGAGTATATTACAATTTTGCTAGTTTTCGGCATAAATAGTTTTGATTGTTTATTTTCTTTCAAACTAAATATAAAGGATCAAGAGAATGTTTTACTCTATCTTATAACGAAAAAAGTAGTTAAAGTATTTCTAGATGTATAGTTTAAAGTGTTTTTGTGAATCAACTTCATCTGTTTCAAAGTTTAAGTAATCTAGTTCAAATCCGAGAGATAATTTTTTTTTTTAATCGTAGAGATTATATTTTATTAATTTTTAATATATAGTTATAAGTCAGTACTTCAATTACTAAAGTTTTTGACAGCATATCTAGGTCAACCAGTTACAAAACTTTTACAATACTTTATGAAGCACACGTGACTAATAATATTTATGGTATGTTATTAAATTGTAAGTATATTCTAACTTTGTTATTAGATCAAGAATTGTTTGAACAAGTTTTAGTGGACAGTGGTCATCTGCGTAAACATCCTTTCGTTAGTTTATAATTCAAATTGTATAGTTTTTAGTTGAGAATAATCTACATGATATAATTATATATCCACTGTTCATCCTTAAAAAAATATATAAAATGAAAATATAATCTTTACTATACTAACTTAAAATTATATTTATAATATTTTTGAATAAAAGTTTAGTTCTGTTTTGTAAGATAGCAAAAATTAAAACTGTAAAACTAAAAGTTTTAAAAAAGTTTTCAACAAAACACACTACTTTAGTTTTATTTTATAGTCATATTGATTTTTTACAAAGGACGAAGATTGCGCGGCATTAGTCATGGTGATGCTGAGTGATTTTCAAAGCAGAAATTTTGGAGTTAAACCAGATATTATTGGCGATGTAATACCAAAAAATGTTCGCGAAATTGAAGAATCTTTGAATGAAAATAAAGTATGCCTGGCAGCAGCGCTTGCTCGAGCTAGGGTTTGTGCTTTTTTTTTTCTGGAAAGCTTTAGTTGCAGTTTAGTATAACTAACTACTTTATTTAGAGTATTTAAACAGATTAGTCTTGATTTTATTGTTAAATGATTCACAAGTTTTTTTTAATTTTACACTCAAGATAATCTATCAAAACAAAAAAAAACTAAGTTTTGAAATTAATTATATTTGCAATGATAGATAAACCAGTAAACTTTATTGATTAATATTTGTAGATTTGTTTTATAATTAAACTTTGAATAAAAAAACAGATAAAACACCAGTCCAGAACAATTGATTTTGTTTTACCAGATGCAATCAAGAATCAGGAAGAGCTGGCTGAGCTGCTGCCTCAATACTTTTGGGTAAATACCATGAAAACTACGTACGTTAGCGTGTGTCATCAGTAACTTTCGTCTAACTCAAACTTTGTGTTTACGAAAAACAGCGTATCGGACGTGCAGAAGAAACTGAAGAGCATGGGCTTCAGGAGCTACGACGAAGAAATGGCCATAACAAAGGCACAGGATCTTCTTCCGAGACACGGAAAGTATTATAGGTTGGATTCGGATTGCGAAGACGTTATGCTGGTCCCGAGAGATCAGAGGGACATTCTCATGACTTGCGATCTCGTCACCGATCACGAGATCGTGTTGCAGGTGAAGATAAAGTTTGTTGTGCTTTGGTCACGACATGTTGATTATTGGTAACCAAAGCTAAAAATAAAATATAGGTTAATACCCTTGGACACAATTTATGTGCTACAATTTTTTTTTGAAGGAATTTTTCAATTTGCAGTTTAATTTTTTATTAACTTTTGTTCCATTGAGGGTTGTCTAAATCAGTTTAAATTTGTTAAATTGTCGACTACCAAACCAGTATAAAACCTAAACCTAACTTCACCCTGAAAGCTGCTGAAACTGTTTTAGATCTAGGGTTGAGTAAAAAGTTAAGGATAAATCGGACCTTATTACATCTTGAAAATCATAATATTTTTACTGTTTTCTAAAATCTCTTTTAATGAGAATTCTAATTTGTACATTTTTAATTTTAAAATAGTTTTTTTTTCTTTGTAAAATTTGCTTTATAAGTCCTATGATAAGTTATGTGTCAACAATAGGACAAGACGAGCTGTTTAGCAGTTTTAACAATGGAGTCAATGTACAGCAGCAATGACGATTTTGAGGTGATTCATGCTGATGTATCTTCTGGACGCACAACTGCTCATTTGGCTGTGTCTTTGTACCGGTGAGTTGTAATAACATTCTAGGAAAGCCTTATTTATATGCTCGTGTTAGTGAAAAATCTTAGATACGCAAATTAGAATAGTTTTTTCTAGTTTTTGTTTTTGTCAACGTTTGAAAAAGTTATATTTATTTTATCATTTTGAGTTGTTTTAAATAAGATTTTTTTCTTGCTATAGAGGTATTTAATATAAAATTTTGGAATAATTATAATTACAAAAATAAAAACTCAAAAAACGTAATGCATCAAATTTTCAGTCAATTAAATAAAATTTATTTTGTAAACTGTTGAAATAACACTCAGGAAAGTTATTAAATGCAGCAGTAACGTTTTTGTTATACATACTTTTATTTTAATGTTTTATGTGCTTGATTTAGTTTAGTAAATAATTAAAGATAGCTACTATGATATAAACACATCCTATTTTTTTTTTAATAAGTAAACAACTAAAAATTTTCTTCTGACGTCAGTTTTTATGTTTTGAGAGAAAAACTGTATATAGAAGGTAAAAGTAGTTCGTTTTTACTGACATAAATGTTGTAGTAATACAGCTTGTACTACAGTTGTTATACTTTTTTGTAAACTGTGAATACATATTTAGATGTTCTTTTTAATTTGTTTAGCCTCTAAGACAGAGGTCGGAACCCTTTTATAAGGAACATGCCAGATTTAGTAAAGGAATAAATTTAAGGACCACATTAAAAATAAAAGTCCTTTGTAGACCATAGGTATTTGAGAAATATTGTCTTAAAAAAAATAAAATAAAAACTATACATTTAATAGCAAAAATATATTATGTGTCTAGATAATGAAGTTGCATTAAAACAGGCAGAAATACTTATTCCCAGCAGAAAAATATTAGTTTTTGTAAACTTTTACTTTAAAAAAGACATAAGTTGTTTTTAGCTAAAATGCACATCGCGGGCAAGAAATTTATACTTACCACAGTTTTCCAGACCCTGCATTGAAATTTTTAGTTTTGTTTATCAAGTTTTTGAGATCTTTTTTAGAAATTTTTGTATTTTAATTTACTTAGCTAAAATTATAGATAACAATATATACTTGAACAATTTTTTGTTAATAATAATGTTAATTTGAATATTTACTAAAGTTATGGTGTATATTTTCATATAACTGTTCAAAATATAGGTTTAATCGTTTGCTAACAAAAGATCCTAGTGAAATAACTTCACTTGAATATAAATAAATACAAATTGTACAGTAATCTTCCTTTATTTTACCAACATATGTTTCTGTGTGTTAACGAATCAACACACTTCAACTGGGTTCTGTAAAAAAATAATAATTACTGTAATGAAAGAATAGAAACATGTATACACCCACTTTATTCTATGCTTCTATTCTTTCATCACAGTAATTATATTTTCATATATGATTTTATTTAAAATTTCTTAAATTTTTCTTTGCTTTTTATGCAGCTTATTACCTAGTAAGAAATACTTTAAATATAAACAATTTTTACATATTGTTTTACAAGATTTATTAAAAAATTCCATGTTTTTTTAAACAAAGTACAATACCATGTGTCAACAAAATATAAGTTTTTTAAATTAATTTTCCTTACGTTCCAGTCAATGTTAAGATTACACATTTTAATAGTTTGCTGGTATCAATAAAATATTATTTTACTTATTTATCAAGTTTACAGGATGGCCAAAAGAAGAGAGGAAACCCGAAAACAACTTATGAGTAGCCTCAACATGGCCCAGAGTGTAGGAGGGCAGAAAAAGACAGCGGCAGACGCTGAAGTGAATTCTCAGTGGCAGCCTCCTACAGTCTACACGTTTGGTTTGAAAAACGATCAGCACAGAGCCAATCTTCTGCAACTTTTTGAAAATTTAAACGTTTGCAGTGAGTGCGATTCAGAATTTAATTAGCTGTTTATTTTTTTTTAGTTGTTGGAAAAAAAAGTTTGCTTTAAATTTTGTTGCCACAAAACCTAGAAAAACATTAAAGTTGAGAAATTTTGAAAAAAAATCTGGATTTTTCAACAAAAATCATTAAAAAACCTGGAATTTTTAACAATTATTACATGTAAAGCAGTAAAATTTTTATTTGACACAAAAAATCTATCATCAAGATTAAAAAAATTATCACTACTTTTTTTGTTAAAAAACACATTTAATGTAGCTTTACAGTATCCTTTTCAATGTTGTTAAACTACTTAACACAGTTTTTAACTTTTAATTTAAATTTAAACTAAAATAGACTTAAAAACGTGTATACTTTCAAAAACCTGGAAGAATTTTTCTAAAAACCAGTGGCAACCCTGACTTAAGTATAAAGTTAAATACTGACTTTAGTATGTGTTATTGTTTTCAATACTGTGAAAAACTTTTTCAGTAGTAGGACATTTTTCTTTTTAATTGGTCTGTCTGGAAAAAAAGATTTCTTTTTAATGATTTTCCTGCATTTTTAGGACTGGTCGCGTCTTTATCACAAAAGACATAAAGCTCAACTAATATGAAACACCTTAATAACTCGGCTAGGTTCAAAGCAATAATTAAGCTCGACTCAGATCTATAATTAAGGGCATAGGGGGGATTTCTTTTTTTCACAATTTGATCTTATTTTATAGAGTTTGAACTAAGCTACAAGATGCATTTTACATATTTTGAAAGTTCAAAATTATTTTTGAGATAGAGCAGGTCAAAGTCGGAGGCAACAATAGGTTCCTAATGGGAGGCGCAAACTAAAACGGCAAAAAAAGACTATTTCAATTTAAAACTGTCTTCTCCTTCGTTTTTTTAGATAAATACCTCAAACTTTCAGGAAATGTTCCTTGAAATATTTAAAAAATTGTGGCGAAAGGAATTTTAAAATAATAATAATAAAAAAAATAATAAACAAAAAAACTTTTTTTTTGTTTTTTTTTTGTCATAAAATTATTATTTTTTGAATTTTTTATATTTTGTCCCGGCAGAATTTTTAAATATTGCAAAAAACCTTTCCTGAAAGTTTGAGATAGTTATCTCAAAAAAACGTTGGATAAGATAGATTTTTAGTAAATTCTAGTTATTTGCCGTTTTAGTTTTAGCCTCCCATTAGGAACCTATTTTAGTCTCCAACTTCGACCGGAAATATTTCAAAAATTATTTAGAGTTTTTGAAAGCAACTTGTACCTTAATTAAAACTCAATAAAATAAGACTAAATTGTGAAAAAGATGATTTATTCTCCCTCCCCTATGCCCTTAACTCAAAAAACTTTTTTGCGAAGTAAATTATCTTGTCTATTATACGCCTAATCGAATCTTCTTTCTATTTTTTTTATATTTTTGTAGTAAGCTGAGTATCGATTTAATTTTCATGCTGTTTTTTTTAATGAGTTAACTAAGTTACAAATAGTCAATAAGTTGAACTACGATTATATTACAAATTAAATAATTTAATAATCATTTTAATAATAACAAGTTATACAATATCCTTCTTTTATTACACTGACATATGTTTCTATGTGTTAACGGATGAGCTCTGTAAAAAAATAAGTACTGTAAGGAAAGAGAGAGAAGCTCAAGTAGGTGTATACATGTGTTTATTAAAATAAAAATAATTGCTATAGATTTTTAGAGGTTAATCGTTAATCATAGATAAAAACTTATTGTTTTATCCGACTGTTATAAAACTATATATTAATTGTAATTATTAAGTGTAAATTAAATAAATTAAACTAAAATACACAATAAAATAACAAATCATAATATAAACTACTTACACGAAATAGGAGGAAAAATTAATTCAAATTATTTACTGGTTGCTAATCATTGAATTATCATTGCTAATCATCGAATTGATCAATTATTATGTCAATGTAATAAAAGAAGGATACTGTATAATTTGTTATTATTATATATTCCAGTGAACTTGTTTCACTAGGATCTTTTGTAAACAAACACTTTAATTTATATTTTCAATAGATAATCATTTTATATTTTTGCGATTGCTGTTTGTCTTAGACAACAAAGATTTTTGTTTGGTCTAATTTTTCTATCTTTACAGCTTAATTTTAAACTGTAACAAAAAGATTTCCCTGTTTTTTTGTAAAACTTAACTTTAAATATTTTCAACATAATGTTTTAAATATAAAATGTTTTTACTTAAACAGGATCTAAATACATCTATCTTCTCTTTTAAATAAGATTAAAGTAGATGTGATTAAAAGAAGATTAAAAGCAGATATATCAACTCTTAACTAACCCAGATGAGATAGAACAATAGTAATATTTTGCTTAACTTATCATAGTAGTAGTGTTTTTCTATGGAACAGCTCTTTAGACTACAATAAAGATGTAAAAAGTACAAAAAAATAACTTGAACAATAATACTAATTTATCAAAAAAAAACATTATTAAAAATAACTTACTATATATAACTAGTAAAATAAGTTACAATAAATACAAAACAAATTTTTATAAACTTATACAACTACGTTTTTTCAAAATACAAAAGACATTAACAAACTAAATAGAAATTACTAATAACTTACTAAAAGTATTTCTTAGGGTAATCAGGACACTGTGTTACTAAATGTTTTTTATACAGTCTTTCTAAGTACATTACATGCTCAAGGCACATACATATATTTTGGTTTAAAAAGACTTTTTATTTGTTCGATAATTCTTATTAAACAGAGTATTTGATGCTTTTGTAGTTTGTAGTTTTCACAAGTGCTTAGCTATTTGCGTGTAGGTATTGGATTTTTTCTTGTTCACTTTATGAAAAGATTCTTTGTGCTTATAAAGTCTGTTTTTAAGTTGTCCTTAAGTTCATTTTATGTTGACATACTATCATTGTTCTGGTTAAAACTTTTGCTTCATAAACTACACATTCAAGCATACATTTGGACAGTTTTTTTTTTTCCTTTTGTCACATGTATTTTGGTCAATCGTTGGTTTTTTATTTTTTTTATAAAGTCCCTTGATGATCGCTTTTATATTTTAGGAACAGTTGTATGAACTTTAATATATTATTTACAGATAATACTAAAGTCTGCTTTATTAAAACTGTCTAACTACTAGCCTTACATAAATAAACGACGTAGTTTTGAATAAATTAAGTACTTGGCAAGTTTTTATTGTTGTTGTATTCCAACATTTTTTTCTATAAGCAAACATTATGACCAGTTAACAGTTTTTTGTTCTTGAATGTTTATATAACTGTTACAAAAACAGTGAGCTTTTTTTGACACCTAAGCTCAAATAACTCTTGAAGCTCATCTTCAACTTTTTTAAACGTCCTGTACCACTTATAACGTCGCAGATGTGGAGCTGACAAAGGCGCCGTTCAACACTCTGCAGTACAACGACCACAACGTGAGCAAGTTCGGCAAAGTGCGCTCCGTGCTCATCACTGCGCAGTGCACCCGGTCGGCGGTCAACAATCCCGTCCAGTTCATGATAAACGAAGGCGACAGCGAGTGCTTGCAGAACTTGAAAGACTACTCCACTTTCGAGCTGAAGAAAAAAGCCGCCGGGGCCGCCGCTCAGCATCTGCAGTCTATTAAGTCTGCCATGCTGTGTAAGTTCAGTATAATTTTTTTTTTTAATTTTACTTTTATACAAATCAATTTAAGAACACATTTTTGAAATGACAAAATAATTAGTTGTAACATAAACAAAGCAAGTTTAATTGTTTTTTATGAAAGTTGTACAAAAAAATTTCATCAGATTGATAAGATTTTTTTTATGGATAGACTTCTAGCTTCTCATTGTATAATTATTACCAAGGTTAGTTTAGCAAGCTGCTATTTTTAATTCAAACTTAAGTTATTGTTTAGTTAAAAGTGTGACGTCATGTGTGTACGTCACGAGGTCGTCGTTTGCCGAAGAAAATGAAGACGTTTTAGTGGGAGGTTTGAAGGACCAAAAAGGGATACCTCAAAATCACCAGTTTAAAGTTTGTCCCCCTACAATAAGGTGAACAACTTTTTGCTATTATGAACTTAATTAGTTTACTTCAGTGGTGGTTGAAGTAAGTCTAAAATATACAATTATAACTTTTTTTGTTTATGTATATGCTTTTCAACAAGTTAAACTTTTACCAGCATTGCAAGCGATGATTTGTTTCATTCAGCAACAAATGATAATATAAACACTCCTCCAGAAATAAAAGGGAAGTTTCTCAAAATAGATGCGAGTGCTGAGATGAATGGATGCTTTATCGGAGTTTTTATAAGAACTGTAAGATTGTGTTTGAAATACTTTAAAGAATATACTTTTAAAACTTTTTTATGGTCTACGCCCTACGGTTTTATGATTTGTATCGTTTGAAAGTTTTAGTATAACTGTTTTCAATAATAAACTTTACGTTTGCAATAATTTTTAAACTTAAGAAACTAAGTTGTTTAACTCAAAAGTTGATACTTAGGCTGGGCTAAAAGTAAAATACCAGTATATTAATATTGATTGTATATACTACTACTTTTTTGGTATATAATCCGTGTGAGTATATCATTTTAATTTTCTATTTATTTGAAGTTTTACATGATTTGACAAGAATTTTTACCGTAATTAGAAAATTTTGTTATCTATTCAATTAACTTTATATCTAAGCACTAAATAGCTGATAGTTGGCTCTATTTAAAATATTTATTGTAACACTACATAGTTAGTAAAGTAAAGATAATGTTGTTCAGATGGGCCAGGTTTTTGTTGCTTCTTACTATGTTATTTTAGTTGTAGGACTTTAATAAAAACATTGTATATTTATTGTTTAAAAAAACATTAATGTGTATTATGTTAGATAAATGTTTTAGTGATGATCAATATAAGAGCAAACAACCGGAGAATTATACTTATTAGTTAAATTTTCGGTTTCTGATACTGAGCAGACAAAATAAATAGCAGTGTCCCTTTAGCTTGCAAAGCGCAAAGTAATTTCAAAAAATATATGTTCTTCGAATAATTTAGGTTAATTCCTCGTGGTGTTTTAAAAGAATATCGGCTATTTTTTTCTAATTACTTGGACTTTCTTGAAATTATTTTGTAGCAAAATTTAGTACAACCAGTCTTAACATTAAACACAAATCAAAGCCGTAGATATATAAAGTTACTTTTAAGTTTTATTATATTCTTTTTAATTTACAACTTTTTATTATCTTTTACTAAATCGAATTCTTTTGAATTAAAGTTTCTATAACTAAGTACCTAAAAAGCATTTAGAGTTAATCATTAAAATTATAATATACTTTTTTTATACTCGACTTATAGATTATTACATTGTATTACTCAAAATTTATGTATATATACTAATTTTGCGCCTGAAAAGGTTTTTTGATAAAGTTTACTACCTAAAGCATCAAGTCTGAAGCATGTAAAGTTAATCTCTGTATTTTGCTTGACTTAGTGCTTCACTATTTTTCTTAAAATTAAAAGAGCAAACTTTTTATTTAAAACTAATTAGTAAAAAACTACTTGTTTTTTTGTAAATCTTTAAAAAGTTAACTGCACTATAGTTTTATTATTTGAAATTAGTAATAAAAATTCAAAAACGAGATGTTTTTTTTACAAAGATTGACAAAGCAAACAAAGAACAAAGAGTATCACAACCTCAATCACTAAACAAAATCAGTTCACTTAACAGGTTTTTCACTTTCTTTTTTATTAAACCTGCTTTTTTTTAATAAAACAGGTTTTAATAAGTAGTTATCTTTTTAGTTGTGATGATCAAACTAAAAATGTCGACACTAAGAGGAAATCAGGTGAAAGGATGGTAAACAGACGAAGAAGTAGCGATTTAAAAAAGATTCCATCTGTTCCAATAACTTCAAAAGTATTACCCAAGCCTAAGGTAGTGCCCAGACCACTAGTCAAGAAGACTGAAGTCAAAGAAGAAGAAAAGCATGAACTTAAAACAGGTTAAAGTTGACACAAATAATTTCAATTACTGTTATAGTAGTTACCGTGCTATGACTATAAATAGTTTCATAATGTACTGCTAAATAAGTTGCTATAAGCTTAGCCATCATAGGAGTGCGCAAAAAGCATGTGTTATTTCTTTTGATCGAGTCGTCTGATAAATCTTTTGCACGGGGTATCTATTATTATATTTTTTTAAATGATAAGCCTTTAGGATCACGGTTTTAGTGATCAAGGAAAGTGACTGTACATACTGAGTTTTTGATAAATAAATAAAAAGTTATAGTAGGTAAGCATTAAGAGTTGAGCATTAAATGTTAAACATATTTGTTAAACCTATTAAAAGTAGTCTCAATTCATTTAGTTAAGGGTTAAGTAGTTTAAGTTTATATTTTAAGTGTTTGTATATGCAGTATTTTAAATTATGATGTAAAAAATTAGTGTTTAGGGTTTGAGCCATATATTATAAACTATGATCCAAGGCTGGCGTCGGTTTGCATTTGGTGGTCGCGATCCAAATTTTGAAAATAAAAATAGTTGCGGGCTGCAGTTTTAGTTTTATTTTACTCTTCATAACAGACTAGAAATACTTAGTTTAAGTTTATATTTTCGCGAAATTTATCTAAGACCTTTTTTTTGCTCTTCATTTCAAATCCCAGAGTGTCTAATGCAATTTTTTTTTCCCTTTTAGCAGGTTTTACTTTTCAGGGGTCGCATCCCATTAAAATAAAAATATGCTCGCGGGCCGTAGTTTGCCGACCCCTGATTTAAGAGGTTGTACTTTGAATTTTAATGTTATGTACAGTTTTACATATTGTTTTGTAGTTTTGACAACTAAGGGTTAAGGTTGCAGTTTTCCGTAAAACAATACAATCACCTAGTCATCCTATGCACCGCTTGAACTTTTAGTATAACTATATAATAATTTGATATTTTTGGGAAATCATAAACTGACCTTGATTTCTATAGGAAAAGCTGTAATAGACCACTGTTTGGTTTTAATTTATATGGTGTTTGGTACAAGAATAATGAAGTTTTTTTTTCATATGTGTAATTTTGTTGTTTTTAATATTTATACTTTGATATTTCTATAATACGTATCTAAATAGTTAAAGCAAAAGTACTTTTTAAATTTAATCATTTCTTAAGTTGGCCAAAAACTTCAATCATTATTTCTTTATTTAATTTTTAAAGACTATGTATGCGTCTTATTATTTTTAAAATACGGACAATTATAGCTTGTCAAAAGCATGTTCAAAGAAAGAAGTTCAAAATAGCAGTTTTATTATTCTAAATATATATGTACCTTAGTATGGTTTGAGACTTTATAGTAGTATCCAAATTTTTTTTTTGATGAAATATTTTAAGTTAATTTTAAAACCTTCATCTATTTTCTATAGAAAAAGTTTTCAGCCAAAACAAGCTTATAAAGCAGCAGTAAAAACATGCAGCTTTTTCAAATACTAATTGTTGATATTTACTTTTTGGGTTTACTCGTAACTTTTTTAATTTTCTTCTTTTAAGTTTAATTTGATTTGCTGAATTTAACTACTTAGTTTCTTTTTAATTGATAACTTTATCAGTTAAATACTTTATATAACAACTTTAATATTCATAACTAAAATATCACAGATGTTCTTGTGCTAAAACTTTATTCCGACTAACGGCGTTTCACTGCTCTCAAATAAATTTAAGAACAGATCTACGGAGTCTATAAAATATTAACACACATTAGAAAAAAAGCAGAAAAAAGCATGTATAATTATGTATAGTGTTTATCTAGGTAGTAACTATAAATGGACTTTATGGTTTAAAAACAAAGTTTGGGATAAAAGCGTAAAATTATAAAATTGTCTACAAAAAAAACAAATTTAATAAAAGTAGGCACCAACCTCAAAAAGCTCTAAGAATAGGCAAATTTTAAAAATGAAAATTAAATTGAGTTGTGCAGAAATGTTACGTCATAATAATTTTAACAAATTATTCAATAATTTATACAGCTTGAAAACATGAAGTATTAAACTTGCAAGAATATATAAGTTTTGTGAAATAAATTAGTACATAAATAGACAGAGTTATTTAAAGTAGAATCGTCGGTTATGGGGACAGATATTCGATAAATCTTGCCGCTTATTCAGAAGTAGGTCTTTATCTTCTGCTGCAATTACTGCTCTTTCTGTATTGCAAGTTGGGCAAATTCTACTTACTCCGTTGGATGTATGTTTTATCTTTGAAACAATACTCCACTCCATGTTTGGCCTTTTACCGTACCTGTGAAAAAAGCTCCAGACATAATCCGATAAACGCGTGCTTTGTTTTTTATTTATATTTTTAAAAGTATGTTTATGATTAGCATATCTATCCTTGAAACTACCTGCTGTACTTCCGATATAAATTTTATCTGGGCCCTTACTTTCAACTTTAACTTTATAAATTACATTTTTAATTAAGCAATTACCTTTTAATGGGCAGTTATCTTTGTTTAATTTACGGCAATTACATGTTTTAGGCATATTACTTAACTTATTACTATTAGGGTTAGCTGGTTTTGAATATTTATTTATAGTTTTATTGTTATGCATTTTGCTTATACTTTTAGCGCTATTATCACTTACTTGTTCTAAGTTTTCTTTTATCATTTTAGAAATACTTCTAGTTATACGTTGATTATTATAATCTACATTATTGTTAGTATTATTGATATCGATATTTTCATTATCATTAATATTAAAGTTATCATTATAGCTTATATCTTTAATGTTTAAAGTTTTAATATGTTTTACATTATTGTTACCATAATTAAAATTTTTACTATTAGGATTATTATTATTATTACTGTTATTAAAATTATTATTATTATTATTATTACTGTTATTATTAATTTGATTAGTATAATTAGAAATATTGTTCATATCTACGTTATTACTAACTTTATTACTAGAGTTATTATTTGTATTAGCTTTGATATGTCTATTTTTAAAATTTGAAATTACTGTTTTGTTGTGCGATTGTATTAAAGTTTTAACATTACTCATGCAACTATAAGAAATTTTAACTGTCTTTCTATTAAAAATTTTGTTATAAAAGTGGCTATCGGGGAAGTGTTTATCGACTAGCTTTAAAAATTCTTTACCTAAGTTTATATTAACTGAAGAGCAATATGGAGGATTATACCACATTATATGTCGGTTACGCGGTTTTTTGCGTTTTTTATCTACATCTAATTTTTCATACTTTAATTTACATTTAAAACCTCGATTTTTTAATTCATTTTCGTACGGTGCTTTTATTTCGTTAAATATCTTTTCGTTCGAAGAGAGGGTACTTAGACGTTTTTGTGTCATTACCGGGAGGCATTTTTTTACATGGTAAGGGTGGTCAGAATTAATATTGATAAAGTTTAATAAAGAATTCGGTTTACGGTACGGACGGTAAGTATTATTAGATAAATTTAAAGTAACATCTAAAAAATTCGTTATTTGCGCTCCTATTTCTAAAGTTATTTTAAAACCGATATCAGACATCAATCTAAACGTTGACTTTTTAATTTTTTCGTAAACAAGAGGTTTTGAAAGATCAATAACACCGAGTCCATCATCTCTATACAACCCACAATTATCAAAAATACTTTTGAGTTTATCTAGGATGTATAAGCCTACAAGATCGCATACCTCCGCTCCATGAAAACTACCCATTGGTATATCAAAAAAACCTTTCATGACCTATGATCTTTCAAAACCTCTTGTTTACGAAAAAATTAAAAAGTCAACGTTTAGATTGATGTCTGATATCGGTTTTAAAATAACTTTAGAAATAGGAGCGCAAATAACGAATTTTTTAGATGTTACTTTAAATTTATCTAATAATACTTACCGTCCGTACCGTAAACCGAATTCTTTATTAAACTTTATCAATATTAATTCTGACCACCCTTACCATGTAAAAAAATGCCTCCCGGTAATGACACAAAAACGTCTAAGTACCCTCTCTTCGAACGAAAAGATATTTAACGAAATAAAAGCACCGTACGAAAATGAATTAAAAAATCGAGGTTTTAAATGTAAATTAAAGTATGAAAAATTAGATGTAGATAAAAAACGCAAAAAACCGCGTAACCGACATATAATGTGGTATAATCCTCCATATTGCTCTTCAGTTAATATAAACTTAGGTAAAGAATTTTTAAAGCTAGTCGATAAACACTTCCCCGATAGCCACTTTTATAACAAAATTTTTAATAGAAAGACAGTTAAAATTTCTTATAGTTGCATGAGTAATGTTAAAACTTTAATACAATCGCACAACAAAACAGTAATTTCAAATTTTAAAAATAGACATATCAAAGCTAATACAAATAATAACTCTAGTAATAAAGTTAGTAATAACGTAGATATGAACAATATTTCTAATTATACTAATCAAATTAATAATAACAGTAATAATAATAATAATAATAATTTTAATAACAGTAATAATAATAATAATCCTAATAGTAAAAATTTTAATTATGGTAACAATAATGTAAAACATATTAAAACTTTAAACATTAAAGATATAAGCTATAATGATAACTTTAATATTAATGATAATGAAAATATCGATATCAATAATACTAACAATAATGTAGATTATAATAATCAACGTATAACTAGAAGTATTTCTAAAATGATAAAAGAAAACTTAGAACAAGTAAGTGATAATAGCGCTAAAAGTATAAGCAAAATGCATAACAATAAAACTATAAATAAATATTCAAAACCAGCTAACCCTAATAGTAATAAGTTAAGTAATATGCCTAAAACATGTAATTGCCGTAAATTAAACAAAGATAACTGCCCATTAAAAGGTAATTGCTTAATTAAAAATGTAATTTATAAAGTTAAAGTTGAAAGTAAGGGCCCAGATAAAATTTATATCGGAAGTACAGCAGGTAGTTTCAAGGATAGATATGCTAATCATAAACATACTTTTAAAAATATAAATAAAAAACAAAGCACGCGTTTATCGGATTATGTCTGGAGCTTTTTTCACAGGTACGGTAAAAGGCCAAACATGGAGTGGAGTATTGTTTCAAAGATAAAACATACATCCAACGGAGTAAGTAGAATTTGCCCAACTTGCAATACAGAAAGAGCAGTAATTGCAGCAGAAGATAAAGACCTACTTCTGAATAAGCGGCAAGATTTATCGAATATCTGTCCCCATAACCGACGATTCTACTTTAAATAACTCTGTCTATTTATGTACTAATTTATTTCACAAAACTTATATATTCTTGCAAGTTTAATACTTCATGTTTTCAAGCTGTATAAATTATTGAATAATTTGTTAAAATTATTATGACGTAACATTTCTGCACAACTCAATTTAATTTTCATTTTTAAAATTTGCCTATTCTTAGAGCTTTTTGAGGTTGGTGCCTACTTTTATTAAATTTGTTTTTTTTGTAGACAATTTTATAATTTTACGCTTTTATCCCAAACTTTGTTTTTAAACCATAAAGTCCATTTATAGTTACTACCTAGATAAACACTATACATAATTATACATGCTTTTTTCTGCTTTTTTTCTAATGTGTGTTAATATTTTATAGACTCCGTAGATCTGTTCTTAAATTTATTTGAGAGCAGTGAAACGCCGTTAGTCGGAATAAAGTTTTAGCACAAGAACATCTGTGATATACATTCCGATAAGCTTAGCTTATCAGGATCTCCAGGATTTAACGCCTTATAACGTTACATCTCATAACTAAAATATGTTTTTATTACTAAAAAAAGTTCTTTACTCACTGCACGTTTCAGACAATTTAACTGATACCTTAAATATCTTTATTACAGGTGCAGTTATATATAGCTTTTACTCCATTTTGCTGGGTATGAGTCCGACTTAGATATTGTTAATATAATTATTAAAAAAGAATTAGTTTAATAAAGCAACTAGCTGTAACTCTAATCTATATAAAAGCTAGTTAAACTGAATCAAAGTGTTATACTAACTTAACACTTTTGAACTCAGCATTAGTGGGACTGCTTTTAGCAACTGTTGTTGTTTATCCTAAAGGTTTAATTAAACCATTGATTCAGATTTTGTTTCTATCTTAGTCACATTTTTAACCAATTTTTTTAGTTAGAATTCTATTTAAGACTCATCCTTTTCAATATCCCATTGATTTATATAGTTACTAGTGAGTTTGTAATTTTGAGGAATTGTATTAAAGGTAGTGTAAACTGTTTCTTGTTAAGAAAAGTTGTGCGCACCAACTTTTCATTAAGTATTTTTAAAGTATAGAATCATTTTTTGAGGATAGGTGTCAAATTTGCACGAGCATACTAAATTGCACGAAGACATTTTTGCACGAGTTGATTTTTTTCTTATTATCACTGTTACCTCTAACCTTTACCCTCGGTCAGTAAGTTTTTTTTTTCTTTTTGTTTATTTATTAATTTATCATTTAGTTTTTTTTTGTTTTTTTTTTTTACTAGCGTGCAAAAATGACCCTCCGTGAAAATATTTAAGTTGTGCAAAATTGACCCTTGGTGCAAAATTGTCTTCGTGCAAATTTGTCTGCTCGTGCAATTTTGACCCGTTTCTTTTTTTGAGGTTATCAGTAGCTTACAAATAACAAAGTTCAATAATATATTTCCTTAGCTATAATAACTAGTAGTAGGTACTTTTAAACTATAAAAAATCTTCATGACAGTTATTATTTAAAGCATATCTTTTAATTTAGATAGTTTATTATTTGAGATTTTAAAGTGTATTCTTATTCTTTAGTGTTTTATTATATCTACGTTTTTGAAAGCTTTTTTTAGAAACGGCTGATTTAGAATAATTTTTTATTGATGTAATATTGTTTTAATGGACTTTAGTAAAACTTTGTAAAAATAAGTTCACAAAATTTAAAAAAATATTTATATACTCAAATTGTAAAAAACTTGGCATTTACCTTTGGTTTTAAATAAATAAAAATACCATTATAGTATTTATTTTTTAATGTACGATGTTTTTAAATTATTCTTTGAGCTAAATAATTTATTATATATTTTTTTAATTTTTATAAAGTACAGTTGTCAATAACTTTTTACAGGTAAACCAAAAACCCTTCAAATCGGAAAAATCAACTAAGCTATAGTTTTCAGAACTTTATACTCACTACACTGTTTCAATTACATGCAATACCTCATTTACGCATCTTTGTTGTAAGAAGCAAGATCACAGCATTTTAACTGACACTGTTTAATGTTTATTGGTACCTCGTTTTTGCTATGTTCGTATATAAAATTTTGTACGTTTATTTGTGTTTCTTTCCTTACCTATGTTATAGTTTGTTTTGTTTGATTGTTTTAGTTTTCTATACTTGGTAATTTTCTAATATTTTATATACGTTTAGTACTTAGTTATCTATAAAACCTAACATACTTAAGTTGTAAAATGACCAAATAATAAAATTTCCAACAATATTATAAAAAGTTATCATTTACAGATTTAAAAAGTACTATATTTTATACTAAAACATATACTGCCAGATAAAATAAACAAACTTCACCTCATGATTTAAAATATAAATATGTTTTCTTTATTATTCATAATGTATATCAGTTTAAAAAATAAGTAGTTAGCTTATTATGGAAGTTGACTTTATAGACAAGAGTTAATTTCTATAAAGAGTTTTAAATATTGTGATTTGTTTTATCAAAACTATAATTTAAAGTTTTTATTTATGAATAGAAAATAATTTATTGTTGAACTTTAGCTAATACTTTCTTGATTTTAATTTTATCTAATAGTATTTAACAAATATTTTTTTTCTCTTTGATAGGACAAAACTATCCTGATGTTTGAGTGTTTATCTTTTTTTTAATAATATGCTCAGAGCTGTTGTAATTCATACTTTAAAATTCAAATAAGAAACGAACTTTAAATATAAAGTCTTAAAACAGTTTGATTTAAATGACAGTAATATAATCTAAATGAATATATGATGAGTATCTCAATAAAAAGTTTTAATGTTTCATTCGTAATTGATTTGGAACTCAAAGGGTATTTTGTTGTTTATTTTTGTATGTAAGAACATCTAGTTTAATACAGTATAGATATTACTTACAAATACTTTTAGAAAAATACGAAATTGAATCGGCTTGTAAATGTTAACAAAATTTGCGCTATATAAAAAAATATATTTACCGACAATAAACTTTACTTTCCATAAGAAGTCGTACATAATACTTCTCTCGACATATTTTGTTCCACAAACTTCTATAGTATTTATACCTGATCTTGTTTGTATATTTATTCTGTGAAACTGCATAAATCATAGTCTGTACATAAAATTAAATGAGGAGTAAAATTATTTGTATAGAAAAGTTGAACATTTAAAAAACTAATTTATAAAATATCTTTATATAAAATCATACTTGCAATTATGTCTAAATATAGTGTTATTAATTACACAACGAAATGTTTAAAAGAAATCTAATTTTAGTCTTTTTCAAGAAGAAGTATTTTTAAGCGCTTCGCTTTTACTTTTGTCTAATTAAAGATTAGTGCAGCAGAATTTTTCTGAGTGACATCGATCGTTAGAAAATAAACACTAGTTTAGGAGCTGCTATACCGACACAAATATAAAAACACTTTTCCTACTTTAATTTAGACCAGTAAAGGATAATCGTGTTTTGCTGTGCACTACCTAAAAAAAGGAGCCTAGATTATTCACTAAAATCGTTTTTTAGTTATTAACTTTACATACTTTTTTTTGCTAGATTTTTACACAATGAGTGTTGAATTTATAAAATGTAAAAGTTAAGAAAGTTTCAACATTTGCTTGTGCATTCCTAAAGGTTAGCTTAAAGAGATAAAATTTAATTGTAATGTCATAAAAAATACATTTTTTAAAGGAACCTAATAGTAAAAGGAAACTTTTTACTAAGTTGCTTACTATTTAAAATACGTTCATAAGTATTATATAATTATTATACATTATTTTCAAACTAAAAGTAAAACATTATTTCAACAAGATCAAATGTGAACTAATGAAATAAAACTATGTCCTTAGACAATTGTTAAAAAGTAAAATAATGTGCTGGACATGACGTTAAAAGGTATCTAAGTAGTGTGCGACTCGATAACCGAAAGATTTTTTCGTGCACCAGGTCCAAGGACCAAATATTTTGAGAAATTTTATTTTTGCCGTCCAATAAACAGTATATAACTACACTTAGTAGCTTGTAGATAATAAGTTTGTGTAAGGTAAATTTATCAAGTTTAATTACCAAAGCAATCGAAAACTATAATAAAGCAGATTAAAAGTACTTGACTGTGATATTTATTTATATATTGCTATTATTTTTTTAAGTTTGAAGTCTTATAGTTCACTAAATATTGACCTTGTCA
Organism: Thalia democratica; assembly: GCF_965202585.1. Classification (NCBI taxonomy): domain Eukaryota; kingdom Metazoa; phylum Chordata; class Thaliacea; order Salpida; family Salpidae; genus Thalia; species Thalia democratica. The sequence goes on along the minus strand of NC_139173.1, from coordinate 17,049,368 downwards.
TTTCAACAACGACACTATTATGGTAATATTTTCTTTGAAGTTGTATTTAACTAAAATATATTATGTTTCTTTATCATTCAGTTTTAATATCAAAGTTCTATGCAAAAATACTTCTTATTACTTTTATTTTTCGATTTTTTAAACTATGTATAAATGTTTTACACTAGTATATGTAATTAACAGAATAAGTTTGATTACAAAGGAATTAAAGTTCCAATATAGAAAATATCTAATAACTAGTTTAAATAATTACTCCATTGGTAGTTCAGCAAATAAAAGAGTATTAAAAACGGGACACATTCAAAATTCAACCGCGATCAAAATTCACCCGCGTTCAAAATCCCCCCAATCAAAATACACCCAGTCAAGTTCAAGACCCGCTCATCGATCGAGGGTAAGGGTAACAGATAGTGAAAAATAAATTTTAAAAAAGCAAGAAATATATAAAACAAATTAATATATATAAAAAATAAAAGAAAATTGGGTAGATTTTGAACGCAGGTGGATTTTGATAGTATACCTTAGAAACAATATCTAAAAATTAAATTACGATATTTGTTTTGAGCCAAAATTTTCTTCAACTATCATTATCAGTTTTTCTGCATGTAAGACCGGTGTTTTATCCAATATTTATTCAAATTGAAAAAAAAATAGTTTATAAAGCAGCAGAAACAAAACTAATTTTTACTTTTAATTCCGTTCTTATCTCAAGCTTTAGGTTTAAATATTTTAAAATTCTTTGTGCGAGGCGCTATGTAGGTAAAACTTCAAGGAATTGAGAAAGCAGAATAAAAAAACACTTTTTTAAAAGCGTTCGAAATCATGTAAAAAATAATAAAACTCTATTAACATTGAAATTTTAAGTTTAACATTAATAAAGTGTACTAAAGTTTTTTTTTTTAAACTGAAGTTTTTTTTGTTAATGTAACAAAAATAATTTGTCTAAACAAAACTTTTTTTTAAACCGTCTTCTGATTTATTTTTGTTTTTTATAATTAATTAGGTACATTTGATTTATCAAAAATGGTTAGTTTGATTCTTATTTAAAGCTTTTAACTTTAACAGTATTTTAATATCACTGAAATAGTAAACACACTGAAGAAAGTTGTTGAAATTTTCTTGTGTAGTAACAAGAAACTGGTGCTTCGTTTGTATTAGTAAAATTAGTAAACAGACGAAATGTTCAAGACTTTAAACCAAATACTAATTTGTTGTTGTTAAAATCGTCCAGCGTTTTACTAGCAGTTTTTTTAAGTTAATTTTCAATAAACAATAGATTTTTACTCATATACATTGTAATGTAACACAAAAACAATCATTTTTTATTTAACTTTTAATACGAGATATATCAACAATTAAAAATAAATCAATGCTAATTTGTCAATCACTATAAGATTGAATTAGGTACAAATGGTATACAACTATAAAGGAGGGTAGGTAGTCATGCTTATATGATAAAATGTAAAATTTTAGTCTTAATAGTATATTGATTTTTTTTTCTGTTTAAACAAGTAGTACTTTTATTAAATATTTTATACTTTTGAACAAGAGTTTACCGAAAGTAACAACAACGTCTCGAGCGATTTTACTAGGTCAGTTTGCATTAGTAGTAAACGAGTAATCTTAATTTAGTGGATAATTATATTTTCATTACAAGTTTAAAAGATTATTATTTGACTTTTTACCTGATTTAAATTAAATAAAAATATTTTAAAAAGAGTACATTATTTTAAGTTTACAGTACTCAAACTTAAATGCTTCAATCAAAAACTTAAACATGTAAAAATAACGTTTAAAAAAAAACATTTTAAGATTTCTTGATAATTAGATAAAAGTTATTAATATTACATAAGTCTATAAACTATTAAAATTAAAAAAAAGATTTGTGAAACATTTTTTTTTAATTTTTAACCTCATTGTCATAAACTAAAGTCTTAGCTTTGCTTAAAGTTTTAATCATTGTGATAATATATATGACATAAGTAAAAAATAATAACTATTTGACTCCAAAAAGATTTTTGCTACCAAGTTTTATCTATTCATACTAACCCAGTAAACTAGTATAGAAATTAGTTTGACTAAAACTATTACTTTTTTAAGGGAAAATACATTCTAAAAAAAAAAGTTCGTTTTTTATGCAAAATTAGTTTTAAGTACTTTTTTTCAGTTATTCCATATGTATTTTTAAAGCTTTAGAATAAGTGAAAAAATTTACGTTACCCAAAATAAATATTTCAGTACGTTACTTTATACAACTTACTATAAAAATACCTTATAACATAAAATGCATTTCAAAAACTTGCCTAAAAGTATGTTCAATCAGAGGGCGATTAATTATTACTTAATTATGAAGGTGATTTAGTTGAAGAGTTTAGAAACCTTTTTTCAAGCTTACTACAAGTTAAACTTTATGTAAAAGACGAAAACTTAAGATTAAAATACAAAAAATATAGCATATATTTAATTGAAACTTAGAAAAATAAAACGCAATTTATTAGTAAAATAGTGTAGATACAGTTTAATGGTCATTTCACATAAAAAATAAACTGAGGTTAGATTCCTTAAACTTTTATACAAAGTATATACGAAAATAGCTTTTACCACCAAAATTATAAATCACATTAACAAATTAAAATTTTTCAATACTTTAATATAAATTTTTACCAAAATATTTTAGATCTGTGTTTGTTTGATTTTTCTTAAACAAAGTTTAATAAGCCAAATTTATTCTGTTATACCATAGCTGTTCAAGTTTTTAAAACTCTTTAATTACGAGAATTTACTTTTTTATCATGAGTTTTTCGACGTTGTTCAGTTTTACTAGCTTACCAACAAAGTTAGCATACACAATTTAATTTTCACTTCATATACATTTTTTCATACTTTATTTTAAATTAAAGATAATTACAAATAATGAACTTCACCACACGACCATCATGAAGAGCATCAGAGACAATCTATGACCCGCTTCGTCCTTATTACGACTCATCAGGCAGGCGTAATCGCGAGAAACTGATATTGAGAATTAATCAAGCAGAATTAAGTGCAAAAGCACTGAAGCGACCGCTTGTGGTTAGAGACTCGCGACTACGCCTACCTAATGACTCCAAGTAATGACAAAACCTGTCGTAGGTAGCCTCGGATGCTGTTGTTGATGATCGTGTTGTGAAGTTTATTATCATTTGATATTAAAGTTTATGATTTGAAATAAAATATTAAAAAGAATATAAAAACTACTTTTTTGAAGAACATTTTAAAAGTCTAAGTTTTTATATTAATATAAATTTAATAATGGCAAGCTACCAAAAGAGGTAAAAGGTATTTAAATTCTTTTTCTGTTTTTATGATACAAAAAAAAATTCTTGAAATTTTAAAATAATGAAAACAATTACCAAATTAATCTAAGAAACAACAACAAGTATATGTTTATAGTTTTATAATTTTCTAATAAAACTATGTTTTACTCGTTTAAACAACTTACACAGATCTTCAGTTGATTAATACAATGTTATTCAAATAGAAATTTTATTTGAATAAGATTTTATTAATCAAATGATGATTTCGTTTATATTGTTTCAACAAGTGAAAAAAAACTTGGTAACAAAATTCAAAAATTTGAATTGATATTACATTTCTTATTTATAAATTGAGAACTTTTATTGTAACATTAAAAATAAAAAGTGCACAATATGTTTATATTTACTAATCTTAAAACATAACTAAGATAATAATTAATCATATTAAAAATAAAATTGACTTAAAATATACTTAAACTTAAAGAAGTCTTTTTCGAAAGTTTTAAGGTTTTTTGTAGTTAAAAAAAAATTATCCATGTAGAAACTTTTTTATCAAACACTTTTGTATTCTACACTTTAATAATCATAGTAATTTCTAAACACGAAGTGAACCTGAGAAAAATATTTCAATAAAAGAAGCTTGTAAATTCATTTTTGTTCATATTAGACTTTAACCACTGTACGTATCAGAAAAGGATTAAACAATAAAGCAGAAAAAAAAACAAATTTATTTAGGCAGGGTACTTTAAAACGAATTCAAATCAATCTCAAGTTTTTAACTACAATGCATAGATACATAATACTAGTTTAGTGTAGTAATTATACAACTGACAAGACTTTTAATTTTGTAAAAAGTTGATTTGAAAACTAAAGTTTTGTTAAAATAATTATCATAAGTTTATAAATACACTTTAATAAAAGACATTACTCACATAAAAAAATTTAGTTGAAAAACTTGTTGTATATCTGTAGTGGGTACTAGGTAGGTGTCAAAAATGCACTAAAGTCACTTTTGAACTAAGTCACTATTGCATTAATTTTAATTAGGTTTATTATAATTATATATTGAAAATATTTTAATATCTCTTTAATTTTGTTTTTTCACTAACTAAGTTTTTATATAAAGTAGGTTTATTTTAATTGTTGTAAAACTTTAGTTTAAATATAACTTAAATTATAAAAGCGAAATCTGTGAAAAAAACGCAGTGCAAAAATGACATGTCTCTATATTATCAAATTAAAAAAAATTTAATCTTTTTGTTTGCAATATTGACACTACTTATTAAAACATTGACAATGTATGGCATTCATTTAGCTTTTGAAGCAACACAGGTGGTGCAAATACATGTAAAAAATAAAACAACCAGAGGCACTATAAAAAAAAAAACAAAAGACACTAAAAGATTTGAGCATGCAAATTTAATTTTATTTCTTAATTGATTTAGTAGTATTTAATTAGTAATAATATACATTCGTTCATTACTTATGTTCAGAAATAATAATTTTTCTCAGACCTTTAGTTTAATAAAATTTAGTGATTATCCCTTTTAAACAGCAAGTTAATATAGTTTCTTTCATTTCCTCAAATTCTCTTATTGATCCATGACTTAACATTTGTTGCAAATGTTTCAGGAATATCATCGCGTTCATGTAAGAGTTCATGTTTAGCTCCTTCAAACTCTACTTTGAACTTGTCAGTACTTGGACTACTTTCTATCAAGTTTCTAGAAATAGATATGAGAGCCACTTCATCAGCCACACCATGTAGTATTAAAAATGGAAGAGAAATTAATTTAAAACAGCTCTGCACTTCTGTTACCATGTTGTACAACTGCAAAGCAGTTTGCAGATTAACTCTGCCACTGTAAATTAGTGGATCATCTATATACTTTTTTACCTGGTCTTTGTCTGAAGATATTTGGTTAGGATCTAAACTTCCAATTGGAAGTCTTGGTAGCCAAGTGTATAAACGTTTGGCAACAGCAACTTTAAAAGGAGTAAATTCAGCGCTAGGGGCAAGATATGGTGATGATAAAATAAGACCATTGAATAAAGTAGGATTGTTTTTGACTAAAAATAATGAAACACAGCCTCCCATTGAATGACCAAACAAAAACATTGGCAAGTCAGGATGTTTTTCTTTCATTAAAGTTGCATGCTGTTTAGCATCATCTATAAATTGTTGATAGTTGGTGATTTCAAAATATCCAGGATTTTCACCATGCAAAACATGGTCATGTGAAAAAACCATTAAGCCTTGACTGTTAAGATCTTTTGCAAAAGAATCATACCTTTGACAGTGTTCAGCAAAACCGTGAATTATAAAGACTAAACCTTTTACAGATCCTTCTTCTGGTATCCAATACTTGGAAAAGATCTTATCTCCTGCTGAATTTACGAAAAACTTAACATCAGAATCATTATAACTTTTACCAGATCTTGTTAGGACTTCATGTTCATCTTTATTAATTTTAGACTTGCAAATCATAATTAAACTATGTTTTAGATTATCTTGGAAGGTAAATAAAACTTTGAATAGTAAACTAATTAATAAATAACTACAATCATTTGTTAACAAAAAAATATTTGAAAAAAAAATTTCACCAACCTTACAAGATTTAAAAATATTCTTTATTATATATAGAACATAGGATAAAAATTAATTAATAAAGAAAGGGTTGCCACATTTTAAAGTAGGGTGGGCAAAATTACATAAAAACTTGTAAATTTTGATTACAAAAACTTCTTTTTGACCAAACTATTAAGTAAAAATTATTTTTGGGAAAATTTGGTTTGGAAGGGATGAATTTCAGAGTTAAAAGTAAATGTTTAAAAGTACAAATCTGAGCAAAAAATATTTAGTGATAATGATTGGTGACTTTATAAGGGGGTGCAAAAACATAAAAAACTTTAAATACAGTTTTTTTTCACACTTAAATATTCCATTTACACATTTTTATTTATGATTTTGTCAAAATTGCATCTTTACAAGGTTTAAAAATTGAGTTATTCTAAATTTATTGCACTCCTACAACACCATCAAGTTTTTCCCCAAGAGAAGAGTGGCAATTTTAACAAACTTTTAAAAACCGAGAATTTAAAAAATTTAGCAAAAAAAGTCTTGAACTTGATTATTTTTGAGAAAATAATTTTTGAACAACTTTTAAATGTAAAATAATGAATTTTTGATAGGAGAAGAAACCAACTTTAAATACAATAATAATTTTTATACTATTCAGGGTATACTATAAATTCCTGCCTTGACTAAGGTAAGAAATGATCACAGTTTCAAACAGAGCATGTTGCATTATTCAAAGTTATATTAACTATAAAACACATTTAAAGTAGCATTCTTTTTTTTTCTACTAAAAAGTGACGAGAAAACTTGCATTTAAAAAAAATTTAACAAAATTTAAAAAAAAAAACAGTGACCAAGCTGCAAGAATTACTCTCAGTGAATTAATTGTACAACTTTATAAAGTTCGAAAAATATTTTAAGTAGTAGTAAACAACTGCAAGTTAAAACTGTGATTGGTAAAATTATTGTTACCTTAAAATGAATTTTAAATTAGTAATATAAAACAAAAAAATCTAAACATTTAATACAGTTTGGGGCAGTTTTTACTATCAATAAATCAGCTTTAATTTATTTTTTTCAAGAAATTCAAAATATTTTGATTTTTCCTACAGTTTCAAATTTATTTAGTAGGCCTTAATGAGTAGCAATTCTGTTATGAATAAATTATTATCACCACAAAAAATATTGTTATCTCAATTATAATAAGTAACAATATAAGTTGTTTAGCTTAATGGGTTACTAAACTTCAATTACATTAATACAGCCTAGTGATTTTTTGTCATTATTTGCTTAAAAAGTATATATTATAAAACTATTGTTATTATTGCTTAGTTGTCTAAACAAAATAATAAAAGTTGTAAAATTATTTTAAAGTTAAAATAAATCATGTATTAACTTAAAACAATAGCTACAAAGTTTTTTTTGTATAATTGTTTCAAAAAAAGTTAGTTCTATGCGTATTACTGTTCACAAGTGATTATAATAAAGGTTTTAAAATTGGCTACAAAAAGTATAGTAAAATCTGCACCATAATTTCCTGATTTAAAAATTATGGGTGTCCTAGAGTACAAAGAGTAATTAAACTTTAATATTATTATGTTAGAAGTTTATTATATTTAAATTTATCACAATTTTTTTTTTTTTTAATTCTAACAACAATGTTTTTTAACACTATAGGAATAGATAGTTTGTTTATTTAGGAAGCTTTTTGTGATTATTTTGAAAAACACTTTAATCAATGGCTTGGTCTAAAACTTACATATAATTTATATCCAATATTTTTTTCTATTTCAATAATGATTTTTTAATTAAAATGTATTTTTACTTTTAACGCAAGCAATAAAAAATGTGAAAAACTATTTATCACTTGGTAAACAATCTTCTCATTTTTTGTGAACTAATTGGGATAAAAATAAATATGCTAGTCAATAAGTTTTTCTTGTATATCAGGGATTAAATAAACTTTATTAGTATAAAAACTCAGTTGTCAACTAAAACCTTTTTATAACTTTTAAAACTTGTTTATAATATTATGTTTATTATTTTTTTACAGAAATTAATTTTTAAAAACAATTAGTAGACAACTATATAAGAACTATATGTAAGGATTCAATTATTAGGTGACCACTGTTTTTTTTAAACTTTTGTAATATTTCTAGTTTTCTTCAAGGTTTTTCAAATAAAAGTCTTTTTTGTTCATTTTTAAATCAAAATTAAACTTAATTTAAAAATAAAACAAAACACATATTATTTTTCTCAAAGTTATTTGAGTATATTCGTAGCAAGGACCATCAGAAATTGTATCTTACTAAGTTACACTGAATTGAAATTAATATAAAACTTTACTGTAGAACAAAGTTTTAAAATATAAAATGACATAATAATCAAATTTTAGAATTAACTAAAAGCTTATACAATAGAACTTTGCTGTACTAATAAAACTCGTTAGATTGAAAGTAGGCCCAGTTTATGTAAGCAGAAAAAGTTTGTATACCAGACTAGACTTTTTAATCCTTATATTAAGTTATTTTAAAGTAATTAGTTTCCCATTAAATTTTCAAAATGTAGTTTTATTTTCATTTTTATTGCTGGTTTATTTTAGTTTGATTTTAATCTATCAAGTTTTATTAGTACAGCAAAGTTCTATAGTATAAGCTTTTAGTTAGCTTTAACATTCAATTATTACATCATTTTATATTTTAAATCTTTATTCTACAGTTTAATTTTATTACAATTTCAATTCAGTTTAAAATAGTAATATACAATTTCTGATGAGCCTTACTACGAAAGTACTCAAATAAATTTAAGAAAAATTAAATGTGTTTTGTTATATTTTTTAAATAAGTTATGCACTGGAAAAAAACTGTTCAAAAATTAAGCTTAAAATTAAAAAAAACGTTAAATAGTATATAAATACTAAAGTATACTGAAATGTAAATAAATAAATTCTGAATCATGTACAACTTTTGTTGAAAATAGTAGTTATCACTTATCTAGTTTAAATTATATTATTTAACAAACAAAAATTGATTCAAACTCCAGGTTTTTTAATATTTTTGTATGAAATTCAAGGCATTTTATTCAAGTTTAAAGTTCCAGATTCTTATTCATAAATTTTCAAACTCAAAGTTTTTTCAGGAATTACTATGTAAAATGGCCAGCCTGAATACTTACTAGTGGCTTGGTTATACATGTAAATCATAGAAAACTATGTTATTTAAGCATAACTAGAATTTCATTTTTATTAAGCAAAAGAGTATCCTCACACATTCTATTCAGAAAAGGGACTTTTTTCTAGTAGATTAAAACTGTTATGGATTAATAAATATTACGTTTCTGATAAACTCAATATTTTTATTTTTCTAAATTCGCCAAAGTAGAGCAGTTTCATTTTATGAACATTTATTTTCTAATTATACTAAGGTCACTTTTAGAAGCAAGCATCTTTTTAAACAAAGAGATACTTTATTGTGCAGGCAAAAATTGTTCATTATTAAGTGGTTGAAAAGGAGCGTAAACTTGGCTTGAATGGATTTTTTTGTTATTTTTTTTTTAACCAAACTTTATAACCAATTACTTTTAAATTCTTTAATGCTAACTTGGAACTTTTTTTTTTCATTCTAAAGAACGTTCTTTTGCTTTGCTTTTCAAAATATTTTCCATAAATTGGGGTTTGACTTTTGTAGTGGGGCCCCTTTAAAATTTTTGAATTTTTTATATATTTTTTTAATTTTACAATTTTTTCTCCAAAAATATTTTTTTTAATTTTTTTTTTTTAACATACTTATAAAAATAAGTTTAAACTTGTAATTTTTTTTTTTCCAATTTTTTTCTAATACCATAAACCTGAATATATTTTTCAGAAAAATTCAAATTTTGCACAATTTCCGATTATTAGGTTACAAACTTTTATGCAAAAATTTTTTTTTCTAATAATTTTTTATTTTTTAAGACTTGTTTAGTTAAGTTTCATGATGAAGTTATATTTTTTTCCGAATCAATTATTGTTTTTTTTAATATGACCCATACAAGTTTTATTTAAACTCTTAGCACTAAAAAAAAATATTTTTGCGTAAAAGTCTGTAAACTTAATAATCGAAAACCGTGCAAAAATTGGAATTTTTATGAAAAATATATTTAGGCTTATAGTATAAAAAACTAAACTGGAAAAAAATAATCAAAAGTTTAAACCTAGTTTATTAAGTATGTAAAGAAAATAAAAATTTAAAAAATATATATTTGTGGAGAAAAACTTGTAAAATAAAATAAATATAAAAAAAATTAAAATTTTTACAACAGCCCCACTACAATTATCAAACCCCATTTCTATGGAAACTATTGTGAAAAGCAAAGCAAAAGTAAGTTCTCTAGAATAAAAAAAGATTCCTAGTTAGCATTATAGAATTTAAAAATAATTGGTTAAAAAAATACAAAAAAAAAGCCATTGAAGCCAAGTTCACGCTCGTTGGTTGAACCGCCTTGAACCGAAATAATTTAATTAAATTTGTTGTAATTCACATTCTTATTAATTTTTTTTTTTCTTTTATCAATTTTTTATCTAGGAAATGGCCAAGGCAAATGATAGTGTAATATACTACATTTTGATTTGGGGCCAAATCGTAAAAGATATTAACATTATTTATAAAATAAACATTTAAGAGTTTAAATAACATGCAAACTAAGGGAAAAAGAAAGTAAAATATAAAAAAAAAATATTTATTTTTGGTTTTAATGCCATATGATGAAAAAAAACAAAAAAAAAACCTTTATTTTAGGAGGGACCCCATGAAACAATTCCAACCCCAAACCAAATTTTTTTTAGTTTTTAAATTAAAGACAAAGGTGCGTTCTCGAAAATAAAATAAATTTTTTTAGATAGCTTTTAAGATAAGGAAAATAATTCACATTAAAGTTTTATGTTTTTTGAAAAATTAATAAATTTGCCTATAAAATTAACTTTATGCTCGTCTGCTTTAAAACAGTTTCAAATGTTTTTAATAAAATATAGCAATTTTTTTATCATTTGGTTAAGAATTTTAGCATTAGAATTTCTACATTTTTTGGTATCTAACACTAATGATTTCATATCAGTTTTTAATATTTTCAGAACAAAAAAGTATCGAATCTCAATAAAATAGTTTGTATATGTTATTTTTGAAATATAACAAAACTTTTGTATAAAAAATCTCAAAAGTTATTTCTGCAAACAAAAGGTGCTTAGTGCTTACCATTATCCGAGACAAATAAAATATATTGCTTAAAATTTCGACCTTAAGCATCAAAACATAGGTATAAAACATTTTAGTAAACAAGAGTTTATTATTAGAAGGTTTAATTTTTTTTTAATGCCGAAATCTTTTTTCTTTCTAATGTATAAAATTTGTATCCTTCTAGTTTTAATATCAGAAATTGTTCAAGTTTTACTCTGTACATAATATGATTTGAAAAAGAAGTGTTTTGTTTTAGCGTTCAATATATAAACTTATAAAATATAAAAGCTGTTATTAATTTTGTTTCAAGGACAAAATTAAAATATATTATAAACATAAGTCATTTAAATTTCTTACTAAATATTTCGACGTTTATTCAAATTTTGAACTTTTAGTTTGTGTAGAATTAACTATATGTTACATTTTAAAAAGTATATTTGCTGACTTAAGTATTGAAAACTAATCTGAAATTAAATAAAAACTTCGTTCTCGTATAAACATAAAATGTTGAAATTAACTAGTGATTATGCTTCAATAAAATATTATGTTCAGAAGCTAATAAGCTTTTAAACTATTGAAACTTTTTTTAACGATTTTTAGTATGTTATAACATATTGAAAGTAGTTAAAATACAACAAATCACTGTTTAAAAAAACATAAGTATAGAAATCCGTTTCAACAATAGTAAAAAAAGTACAACATAAGCCTTCCAATTCAGTAAAGAAGCAACATAGTTTTTCTTTCAAACAACATACACAAACATAAACTTATTTTTTTAGTTATATAAGAAAACTTTAATCATATATGAAACATATGTAAAAACTGTTAGGTTTTAAGTGTTTGCTAATTTATTAGGTTATTTAAAAGTAATATAAATAATCGAATTCGTTACAAACAGTTAAAGTAATGTTCATAATATTTAGTATGTATATACTTTATAAAATATCAACAAAAAAAAGTTATATAGTTTATTAATTATAATTAAAAAAAAAACTGTTAAATCTATTAAGCATTTTTAAATATTATTTATCACAAACAATAAGTTAGTCCAAACTGGTATTACTAACCATTGATAATAAAATTCTAATTATTTTTGATTGCTTGTTAATTTTTTTTTTGCGTAAGCCTAAGTTCAAAGAGTAAATAATAAATATTTTTTAGTTTGTTCACTATAAAATCAAAAAATTAGCTCTTTTAAGATAAAATCAAGTGATACGAAATATAAAAAGTACTACTTTTTTTCCTTGACGAGATTATTTTAGTGTTTTTTTAACATAAAATTTGCTTTTTTTTCTGACTATATCAGCTTTTAAAAACAGATTAGGTAACTATTAAAATATTTTTCTTTACTTCAAATTAGTTTTTTTCTACAAATAAAGAACACTTGATTCTAGTTTGAAATATACACAACAAAGTCTACCTAAAAATGATAATATCTTTCAGATTGTTACTGCTAATACTAAAACTTTTAATGTTTTCTAAACATTAGCAAACGTTGTAAAAAGAAATACAAAATTTAATAAAGTCCATCTAATTTAAAAATAGATACAAAAATAACTTATATAGTAAAAAAGCCATAAAATAAACAAACTAATCTAGTTAAAACTGTAGAGCACATTATGATAGCTACACCTTCGCATGAGCTGAGTTGGAGCGGTTTACTTTTTTATTCGAAATATTGCAGCTTTACGCTAGTGTGAACCAAAGGCATTTCGCAAATTTCATTTATAGACATTTTTTCTTTAATAAGGGAAAATATAGATAATTCGACATTACAATTGAAAATAATATTCTAATTAACCAAACTAACCAAATAATTTTTTAAGCTTACCTAAACGTTTTTCTAAAAATATTTTTTAGGTACAAAAATGATCTTAATTAAACAATTTAATTAGTTTTAGAGAGTAACTTAAAAGTTTTCTTAATTAATTAGTTTGAAGTTGTCTTGGATTTCAATGTTTTTAAAACTATTCGCTCGCTATCTTAATTTCTTTATACGATTGTACCTCTAGTCTTAAAACCTTGTAGTTTATAAACAAATGTAATTTTTACATAATTTTCTAGTTTTTAAAGTCTTTATAGAGTGTTTAATTATAATAAAACATTTAGGTTACTTTTAGTTATTAAGTTAAACATTAAACATTAAAATTATTAAGTTTAATACTTTTTAAAAACCTAATAGCTATCAATCATTTATTTTAGCATAATTTTTTTAATAAAGCTATACGATATATCTTATAAAAACTTAAAGAACAGTTTTATTTAAAATGACTATACGCTAAATCTTACACATTTAATAGGTTGTATTTGTATGTACATACAACTATCGGGAACGGACCACAAATGCTGAGAGTCACTTTTGGACGAAGCGTTACTTTTGCACAAGTTTTAACTGATTTAAACAAGAGCTTTCATTGTTTTTTGTTTTAATCGTAATTTTCTAAAAAAGTTTGCTAATTTGTATTACATTTTGACTTTTTTGGCTAAACTTAAGTGCAAAAATTTCGGTTTGTACAAAAGTGACGCTCGTGCATTTCTTAGACCGACCCACAGTTATCAATAATTCATACATAAATATCATCTTAATTTAAGATGTAAATAAAAATAAAGTTGTGATGAAATACAGATGAAATAAATTGTAAAGTAATTTAAACAGGTTGTTACGACAAGTGGAACGATTGTTCTAAGCTCAAAATTTTCAATGCCTGCGCAAAAACGTCTTCTTACTTATCGTAAGAAAGTTTTTTGTTCATAATATAGCTAATCAATGCTATGAAATCATAAGCATTAAAAACTAATTTCGTTTTTATTACGCAATAATTTTGTTTAATTTTTTTTTTGGTTTTATAACCTACTTTGTATGTTTTCACCAAAAAAATACAGTAATTATTAAAAACATGTTTTTGTAAACTTAAAATTTATAAAAAACGGTTTACAGTTATATGGCAACTTACTGTAAGAAAACATGTAATTTCTTCTTAGACAAAACTCTGAATAAAATTTAAACAACAAAAAGACAAGTATCACCAACAGTTTCAGCTTTAACAACAATGTTTTATAGAAACAAATAGTTTTTCTTTTGATAAAACGTTTGTTTTTCTTCTGACATAGCATTAAAACATAGCTATGATAACTGTTAAAATATTTCTCTTTGTAATAAATTAAACTTTGGCCTACGAATAAACACACTTGGTTCTAGTTTAAAAAAGAAAAACAAAGTTTTTTTTTAAATGGTGACATCTTTCAGTTTGTTACTGTTAATTTTTAACTTTTACTGTTTTCTGACCACTAGTAAGTTTGCATAAAAATACTAAAGTTTATTTTAAATTCAATTTCTTTTCAACTAGAATACAAAATATAACTTATATAGTCAAAAAACCTTAAAGTAAACAAGTTCTTTTAGTTAAAAATTGTAGAACACATTATGGTAGCTACACCTTCGCATGAGTTGAGTTGAAGTAGTTTACTTATTTTACTCGAAGTATTGCAGCTATACGCTAGTTTGAACTAAAGGCATTTTGCCAATTTCATTGATAGACAATTTTTCTTTAATAAGGGAATACTATAGACAAAATAAATATTACAATTGAAAATAATATTTCTAAAGCATCAAATATTACAATACTTAATTGTAACTTTATCACATACTTTTAATATAAATTTAAAGTTAAATTTTTTAAATTAGAAATACAGTTTTAAAATTTGCTAAATACAAAACAAATATATTTTAGTCTGTTTTCATTCTATTCGAAATTATAAATTAGTATTTTACGGACATAAAGTTTAAAAACTGCTTATGTAAAATTTAACTTGAAAACAAACCATAAGTTTTAAGTATTGTTACATTTAAAAAATATAAAATTTATAACTAGTTTTCTTATGTTTTTGTAATGTCAATTCTTATAGATTTTTCAAAACAACTAATTCTGAAACTTTTCTTAATGTTATTTTAGTTTTCTTTATTAACTATGTTGCAACTTTTCAAAAACTAAAAATGTTAAATAAGTATGTAACAAAAAAAATCAAGTAGAGTTATGAAAAAAAAACATTGCAAAGTAGTATCAGTTTTAAAATATATCTAAACCGAAAATACTGAATCAACATATTTAAAAAATTAACTTTAGATAAGTTTACCTTTTTTAATGGTTATTAAATTTTTCATTGCTTTAATACTATTTGAAAAAAGTAGTTTAGGTAACACATCATTAAAAAAAACTTAAAAGCAATTCAATCTTTATTGTTGCTTTTAAAACAAACTTACTTGATGACTTAAAACAGGTGTAGGCAAATGTTGGTAGAACATTTACTTTTTAACTTTATTTTAAATATTACATAACAAGCTTTTTTCTAGAAAAAACTTTATACTTATGATGCTTGTGAGTAGACTTTGCTACCGATTTTTATTTTTCTTATACTACAAATTTGCACTTTTATATGCTTCTTTTTGTTTTAAATTGAACTTTTTTCAAAAAACTATGGCCTGCAAACAACTTTTTCCTTTAATGTGACACACTAAAGACAATTTTTTTTAAACTTTGCTCAAAAAGAACTTCACAGCGATAAAGACATTATGCTAGAACGATAAATCTAGCTCATTCTTTTAAAAAAGTTTCTTCACAAAATAAAAAAAAACAACTAAAAACTTAAAATATTACTGATAATCATTTAACTTGTATTCTAGACTTGGACAAGACATTAAACTGTATCCATGGCGTACGACTCGAAAATCAAAAGGATTTATCGTACACCAAGTCCTTAGACCAAACTTTTTGAGCGCTTTTATTTTGTCGTTTAAAAAAGTAAACTAGTTAACAAAAACAAATAATAATGGACCGAATGATTAGCAATAGTAAACTAATAAATATAAACAATATATTTTTTACCATAATTTGAAAAAAGAAAATTAGTTACAGAAAAAAACTCCAGTGAAAATTTATATTTTTAGAATGTATTATTATAAAAGTTATTAGAATTTTTGTTACAAAAACTAAAAAAATATAAGACATTAAAATGCTATATTTATTAGTTTTTACTCCATTAGAAACTCTTATGAAACAACGTGTCTTATTTTTTCTAAAATATTTATATTTGTAAATACCTCGAATTTTAACCTTATTTTAGAACTTATACAAAGTAAGAATTATTATAAATAATAATGAGCAAAAGTATTAAAGTAGTTCGGTTTTAGCTGTAAAGTAACTTTAAACTTTAAAGTATTAAGAATTTTATGTAATACAATCGTTTTTTTTTTAAATTAATTTTAGTAGTTTTACCACCAAACTGATTTATGTTGTATAAGTAGGGTACTTAAGTGAAACAAGTGTAAAACAGTTTTTTATTTTTTCACCAAATATAAACATTTTGCTTTTACTTTCATAACCGTAATTATTTCACTAAGAAAACAAAAATAAGTTTTGGTTTAAATGATTGGTTTAAAGTGGGGATAAAAGGTTAAACATTTTAAACTTGTTTTAAAGTTGTCCGTAATAAGTTGCTTTAGCTGTAAACTTTGTGTAAAAAAAGGTAAGTTCCCTATTATATAGATTAAATGAGTATTAAATATCAAAAATTTATAAATTTACCGGAAATATGATTATTTTTAAAAAAATGTACATTTTAGTAATTTTTTAAAATATTCTTTTTCAATTTAAACTCAGACTGTTAAAACATTGTACAGCGGTAGTTTATTAATGTAAAGATGTTTTATATTTTTTTAATATCAAAAAAAGTCATATTTAGTTTATTTATTTAAACAGGTAAAGATAACAGTTATGGCTATTTTATAACAGTTATGTAAGCTAACAGTTACCTTTTAAAAACTGCTAACCTTTTAGCAAATTATAAACAACACTTATTTAAAACAATTACAGTGTAGATAATTGGCTAAAATCTACAACACAAATTATTATCAATTATATATAAGTTGAATTCTGTTGTACCAATGAATCATTTAACTGTTTCAGTGTAAGTTGCAAATGTTAACTGTAAATAAAATCTTTTTCAACTTATAAAAGTAGTGATGCAGTGAGTATAAGACTTTATAGTACAGCTATGGAAACTCTAACTTTCATTTTATTTTTCAACTGCAGACAAGACTGTTGTATAAACGCTCAATTCTTGATGTTTAAAACAATGTTAGAGTGTAATGGTTTACTTAATTTATTTTGTTAAACCATAATGTGAAAAAAGAATTTTTTTAAACAGTTTAACAATTATTACTTGTCATGAAAAATTTAATTTTCTTATAAAAAATAATTAATGAAGTAGCTATTTTTGGCCAATGCAGTTTTTTGAGAATTAGCTTAAAATTGAGTTAAAAACTTTTGTTTCAAGTAGAAAGTTTTAAGTGATATAAGTAAGTTTATTTGAGTTAGAGAGTTTCAAAACCAAAGATATATTTTAATTAATATTTTTTTATTCTAAACAAGAAAGTTAAAACAAAGAATATTTTATGCTAAGAATTTTTAAAAAGTAAACTTCTAAAGTCTATAAGAATAAACTTTATTACTTGTTTTAAAAATATTCTTGTTTTATATATAAAAATTTTATCTAATTGTATCTTTATATGTTTTTATAAAATTATATTTTTAGGAAACTTTCTAACTTTTTCCTTTTTTAAGTGTGAACCCGAATCTTTTTTTTTTTTTTAAATTAGTTTACCAAGATTTAAAAGTACTTAAAGTAAGATTGTTTTTTGCTAAACTACGGTTATTTTTATGAGAAATAGATGGTTAGGGAACAAAAATCTTCAAAATATTAAATTTCCATAGCTTAATATTAATAATAAACTAAGGTCTAATTACAAAATCAATATTATTAAATAACTACAGATAGCATAATAACAACAAAAAAATTACATTACGCGCACAATTTAAAAATTAGCCAGACAAAGCGTTAAAATTTAATTCAAACATCGAATAAACATTAGTAAAGTTTGTATTTTTTCATTGAAAACAATCTAATTGTATTAGCGTAAGTTTATAAGACTGTAAAAATAGCTAAAATCGTACAAAAATATTTATATACAAACGATTAACAAGAAAATAGTGCTTTTTAATATGGTAAAACTTAAAATAATTATAAATATTTCTTATTTACTTACTTACTATATATTTTTTTATACAACGATTAACTAGACCTATAACCGCCAGTTGATACTTGTTACTAAAGTTTTAAAAGTTTATAATTATAACAGAAAGCTTTAAAAAATACAAAGGATAATTCCAAACAAGAAATACAGACCAATTTAAATTTATTTCGTTATAAAACATATTAATTTATTGACCCTTACTTTTTACTTTTGTGGTTTTAGTTTGTTAGGTTAATTATACAATAAAATGAGCTACTTTTATTAAGATAGTAATTATAATATATTTTATTAAAAAGATAGTTTTTATGAATAAGGCTATATGAATAACAAGTACTCGAACTTTTATAATTTTGTTAAAAGCTAGCAAATATATAAGAACAAACAAAATTCAAACTTGAAATAGGTTTTTTACTCTTCAGTTCAATGAGTTTTAGAATGGTCGAAAACGAAGTAAAAAATAACTTGCATGAAGAATATCCCCACAGATCTTTTCAAATACAGCCAGAGAGACACCAAATTTCTCACAACTCACAACCAGGCAAACAAGAACCTCATTTGCATGGAGTCGGTTTTCAGTCTAGTCAATTAAACAAAAACTATTTTGGTCAGTTCATGCCTCAGCCGTGGCCTTACAATACGCAAGTAAACTATGGCAATTTTCCCATGCAAGCTGGTAAGTATCTTAAGTAACTAATCAAGAAATATAAAAGCTTCTGAATTTAACTTTTGTTAGTTTTATAAACCACTTTAATTGTACACTACTTAGTTTATATTTCAAATGCAATTTGTTTTATACTTCTAAAACACCAAGTATATGTTGTACATGTAATAGGGTATGAACACAGCTCTAATATGGAATTACAAGCTACTGGTATTCAAGATAGTTCACAAGTTAGTGAAAATTTCAGTTTTATTTTTGTATAAATATAGGTACAAAAACAAATGTTGTAGAATATCATAATATGTTTATGAAATAAAGTATTTATAAAAAAATATGTTTTAGAACACGTTATATGCAAATTAAAAGTAAACAATTGTAAATATAACCCTAATTTAAAACAGATGTTTTTTTTTTATAGTTTTAAGTTAATATTTAGAAAAAAAAATCAAATATTCACAGTAAAATTTAAAATTTGTTTTTTATATTGTAAATGACTTCAATACTTAAATTTAAGCAATTGCAAAAAAGCGCAAAAAGTGAAGAAGAAGGAAAGCAAACTAAAGGACGTATTGTAAAGAAAAGCAGACAGTAAGTTAAGGAAGATTCATATTTTTTCAAATCAAAGTAGCTACAATCTTTTAAATTAAGTTTGTCTTAAGTGAACTAAAACTATTATATTATACATTTTTAAACATATATACAAAAGTTTTAATAAATGTTTTATAATTTCAATTTAATAATCGATCTTGTTTTCGAAAATAGTTATTGTAAACTTTAAACTTGTATTTTAAATAAAATTCTACAACTGTATCTTGCTATTTCTTTTAGCTTTTAATAACCACTGTTGTCATCATGCATAAAAGCTTTTTTAGTATTTTTTTTAAGAAATAGTTTTTCAATCTAATCTAAAATCAGCAATATAAAAGTTATTAAAGTTTTGATAACAAATATATTGGAAAACTTTAAAGTCTTTTAATTAAACTCTTTATCTGAACGCAAGATTTAGAATTAAAGTACAATAAAAATTTAACTTTACGAGGTTAGATAAAAAAATTTAACACATGCTATTAGAAATATAGAGTTAATTTTATAATTTTTTATTGCAATACTATTCTACATAAACTTGAAAATAGTTTTTCAAAGTATCTCACAAAATTTCTAAGTTGTATATAAATAATATGTTCAAAAAATATAAATTAAACTTTAGTTATTTTCTTATTTAAAAACAAAGCTTTATGTAAATATTTATTAAAAAAAAAACTGTTTTACTAATGAAAAACTAAAAAAAAAAACACAAAAACTAAAAAAATTAACTTCAATTTACATAAAAATTTAAGTTTTATTCGTTAATAGGTATTTTGCTATAACATTTTGAATTTTTTAATCAAAACAGATTTGAATTTTAAAAAACAAAACGTAGTTACACTTTTTTTGTCGTACTACTAACTTAAAGCTTAAAAAAGCAGTTTAAATCATTTATTTTATTTGAGTTAAAAAAAAAGTTATCAAGACTTATAACTATTATACTCAATATGTTTATTTGAAAGTTATTTTTACTTTTGTAAGTACAATACGCTAAAATAAATCTCTACCAGGTCTCGCACAAATTACAGTAGTGAGCAGATGGATATACTGTGTGGCTTTTTTTACAACTGTGACCAGTATCCGAACCAAAAGCAAAAAGAACTGTTAGCTGTTAGAACTGGACTTTCGAGCAGTAGCGTTCAAAATTGGTTTCAAAACCGTAGAGCAAAGGAAAAACGCGAAAATGAGTCACAAAAGCAAGAGAACAGACAAAAATACTGCACTAATCAACCATTGAAAATACAAGGCAAGTTTTAACTTTTTTTGTATAGGCTAAGAGTTGATTAAAACTTATTTTTAATATAAATGTATTAGAAGTCGTTTAACTTTTTATCAGAGTTTTTTGCTTGCAGATTTTGAAGGACTTGCTTATAGTTTTCCACCAAACAACATGCCATATGCTTTGTCCTGGAACATGTAAAAAAACTGAATGTCATTCAAGCAATTGAAAATAGATAGTTTTTTGAACTTAGTCAGATATACTTCTACTGATAATATAAATAATGAATATTAAAGCTATTTAAAAGTGTTCTTTGTTTATTTCGTTACAAAATATTTTTAATTTTATATATGGCTGCTTTCATATTAATTCGTTCTACTTATTTAAGATTATCGTAAAGTTCATTGAGTTGTTTTTGAGTAAACTATTAGTAAAAGCATGAACTTAACATAAAAAATAATTCCTGAGTTATATTTTTATTTACTTTCCTCTAGTTTGTTGATAATTTGTTTTTAACTTCTTTAGAAAATTGGTTACTCTAGAATAAATTAATTTGATAAACATTTCATACCGTTACTTTATGAAAACAAATTTGATTTCCTTTTAAACCAAACAAAAGATAAAATTCAAAACTATGTTTTACTACCAGTGTAGTTTTTGTTAAAACAAATTTACATATAGTATTAACTAGTTTAATTTATAATAAGTAAACTTTTAAAATATAACTTAGAAATAAATTTAATAAATCATTTTATTAAATATAAATTTATTTTATTTTATAGACCTTTTGAATGAACTTTTATTCTGTCTATTGAACGACAAAAAAAAACGCTTAATATAAATAGTCTTTGGACCAGGTGTACGAAAAAATCTTTCAGTTATTGTGTGGTACACCAATTGGTGCAGTTTAACATCTTGTCCAGGACAAGTATATAATTATAAATGACTTTTTCAGTTTGTTTAAACTTGAAATGGTCATCCAACGGCTCTTAAATTGACTCTTTTAACTTGACGGTGTTTTAACGGAATTCAAAAACAGTTTTTAATGATAAATTACATAAAACACGTTAGAAACAAACATTTAACGCTATGACCAGTTAAATGCCGAAATGTGCAAGTTTTTATAATTTTTTTTTATTGTATCATTACGATAAGATTAAAAAATTTTAAACTTTATCTAGAAGAAAACTCACAAAAACCTACAATACATTTTTGAAAATTTAAAAACTTGCAAACATCATATACATCTGGGAACGGGTCAAAATTGCACGAGGTTGCTAAATTGCACGAAGACAATTTTGCACGAGGGAACAAAATTTCACGAAGACAATTTTGCACTAAGGGCCAGTTTTGCACGAGTTACATTTTTGCACGAGATTAAAAAAAAACTGAAGAAAAAAATATATACATGAAAAAACAGAAAAAAAAAACTAAAAGATAAATTTTTAAAAATACAAAACAAAAAAAAAGTTCTAACCGAGGGTAAGGGTTAGGGGTAACAGTGATATTAAAAATAAAAAATTAACTAATAAAGAATATTGACAAAAAAAAACATAATAAATATTTTTTTTTAATCTACCGACCGAGGGTAAAGGTTAGGGATAACACTGATAGTAAAATAAAATAATTAAAATATATAAACTAAATTCAAAAAAAAATTGAAATTGATAAAGTGTCTTCGTGTAATTTTATCCCCTCGTGCAAAAGTGTCTTGTGCTAAAGTATCTTCGTGCAATTTTGTGCCCTCGTGCAATTTTATCTCCTCGTGCAATTTATTACGTTCGTGCAAGTTTGACAGCTACCCATATACATATTGAAAATAAGGTTATTATTTAAACTTAATTACTTTCTACAGAGCCCACTTAAAGGGTGTTTTAAATAGTTTATTGGGAAAAAGCGATTTTAAAAATTCAAGAACATATGTTTCATAAAAACAAAAAAAGATGGTCTTTAATTTTTATCTGGTTCAATTTCAAATAAAAAGTACTTCGTTAAACAGATATGCAAAAGTTATACAAAAAAACGAAAAACAATATGAAGTTAGAATTGAATGCTGTATTTTACAAATATTCGGTGCAAAAAATTGATCTTCCATCTAACTAAACCAGGGGTCAGCAACACGATGCCCGCGGGCCGCACAAAAGGTACTTCTGTGGCCAGCGAGCATGTTGGTTTGGCACACTAAAAATCTAATTATAAGTTGATTTTTTTGGTTTAAGTTCTGTTTTTTGAATTATTCCATATTTTTCCCTTATATAAAATACTCTACTATTTTTACCGCTTAAACTTAAAAAGACAGATTTTACATTTATGATTTTTTTTCACAGTAAAAACATTAGGGTCTTTCCTGCTTCTATTGATCTAAAGTTTCTGTTGAAATACTTTTCATCTTGTTTGGGCTATTCTTGGATTTTGTAACTTATTAAATTAGTACTTATTGACTAATTTTTATTAATGCACATTATAGTAGTTTCCAATGTAATTTTAACCTTTGCACAGTATCTAAATAAAAAGGTACTTCTTTAATTACACTAAGTAACTTGTTGAACAATTAATTAATTTGTAGCTTTTCCTCAATTAACTTTATCATTGCATTTAATAATTTATTTCTAAAGAAACATAAAAAACATCATTATAAATAATAATATAAAATCAATAATTTTACTTTAATCAAGTAAACGAAAAATGTATAATTAATTGTCATGTATATTAAGGTAATAGAGGGGAAGCACTTTTTTTACATGTTGATCTTATTCTACAGATCTTTAACTTAACTAATAGTAACATTTTACCGTTTTGTAAAATTCAAATTAGTTTTTGAGATATCAGGGTACAAAGTCGAAGAGCTCAATAGGATCCTTATAGAAAGACCAAATTGAAAGGCAAAAAAGACTACTTCATTAAAATCTATCTTCTCTTACAGTTTTTAAACAATTTTTATCAAACTTTAAACAACCAAATAAACTTAAACTACCTGTTTTGTTTACAATTATTGTATGTAACACATTCACTAGCTATGAATCAAAATATTTTTTGATTTTAATTTAATCGCGAAAACATGATTTATAAACACTTCAGTTACTTTTTTAAATCTTTAAAGTGGAAAGAAAAACTTTTTTTAATGAATCAACTATTTAGCTTATCTGATATAAATAAAAAGTTGTACTTGAATAAACTTTTGTCTGTGAGAATGCTTGTTGAGAAATGTCCAAAAATTATTAGTAACGTTTAAAGCTTGTTATAAAAATCCAAACAAAATAACTTCGTTAGATAGAATTAATGCTAATTTAACACTTTAATTTTGCTTAGTATTATAATTTGATTATTATATTATAATTGTACAAAATTTAAATTTGAAATTTGAAGATAAATGAAAAAGCTGTAAAAATATCAAAAAATTTCATTCTAATATCATCAATACTGTGAACCAGAGTTGCCATAATCTAAACTTTTGTAAATCTAGTGATTTTAATTTCTTTGCTTAACATACATTCAGATTGTTGTGCCATAACATACAAGTTTTTCAGCCGCTAGGTTTAAAATGATTTTATTTGTAAAGGCCCTGCATTGAAAACAATTTAAGTTGCAGCAGAACTCATCAAAAATAACAACTAAGCTGTGAACAATCATTATGTTTCTTAAACATTTTAATTCTACGTTGAAATACTTATAGAAATTACACAATTATCTAAAAGGTTGATTTTTTATATAAAAGTTATCAACAGCTTAAAAGGTTTTAATTTATATTGAAAACAAAAAACAATAACTACTCAAGTCATTTTTATAAAAACATATTTTATTTTTAGAAAAAACATGTTATTTTTAACAACTTTTGTTTCGTAAAACGAACTTATTTAAAACAAAAACAAAATTTTAGCAGTAATTATTTACTTAAGAATTTTGTAGTAACACCTTAAAACAATTTCAATTAAATTAAAAGACAGAAAAAAAAATCACTTTAGGAAGTATTATACTAAAAAATAAAGTAGTGGTCTGGATCAAACTTTAAGAAACTAAGGAAAAAAATAAACCATAAAATCATTTAAAATCATAATTAACTTTTTAATAAACTGGACTTATTAGATTGGAGCTTTTTATTTTAAATATACTTCTTCTAAAACATAAGGACTTTTTTCTTCGAAACTAGTCAACTTTATTAGGATAAGAGAAAACCTTAAAAAAGCTTACTGAAAACACAGGCTATAATTTGAAAAAGCTTTAAAAAACAACACTCTAAACAATAAAATTTTCAATTTTAAGAGCGGGAATTATTATGTATTAAACTTTTCTTAGGCGGTTCCTTTTCGGTTGGAAAATTCAAAATAAAATTGTGCTGGTCGAGATCCGACTCGTCTTTCAGCTGCAGGTTGGAAGTAATAGGGACGATGTTCTTTTTTTGCTGGTGTTTGAGCTGCTGTATTTTTTTCTGCTGCTTCAAATTGAACTGCTGAAACTCGTCTACTTCGTTGTGCTTAATTCGTGTGTTTGTTAATTAGTACTTATATACTAAGAATCAGCTAAATGTGTTTTGCTTTACGTAAATAGTGACAAGTTTATAGTGTCCATAGTGAAAAAATTTGATGTAGTTCTATGTTATACTATAATTAAAACCAAAAAAATGTAAAAGCTAAATTTAGTTATTTCAGCCTTTGTATTTGTTTAACCTTATGAAATATAAAAATTTTAAACACACTTTTCAATACTTAGCTAATTGTGTGTTATTTTTCATAGTTTTTTTTTGAAATTTTCTGGAAATTAAATATATCAATCAAAAAAAAATTTTAACGCTTAACATTATCATTACAACTTTAAACTAAATATAATGTCAATTTTATAATTTATAATGGTTTTTAAATACTTGTAATTTTTCTGCACCCCTAACAAATATACTACGCGTCGCAAATAGTACTAACTAACTTATTTAGTTTTACAATAGTATAAAAGTCTACGTTTAATAAGAACTCAAAGTAAAAAAAACAAACTTGCTGTGTTGACTTATTACCGGTGCAACTCGAGTCAAACCTTCCACCATTCGATCTTTGCCTTGACATTGCATGCTTGTGTCTTGACTCATGAAGATATTTCTAAAAAATTCATATTATATTTTTTGAAAGACTTAATAGATGTAATTTCAATGTTTCTATAATTATTATGTTAAGCTAGTTTTATTGACAACTGCAGTTAAGAGGTTACATGACTATTCAAATTCGGAAAATTCAAATTCTTTAAAAATGTTAAAAGGGCCACAACTCAAAAAATAATACATATTTAAAAAATTAAAAAAGCGTCTGGAGGTTTAAGTAATAAGATAATGAAAGTAAAAAGATTTGAATAAAAGTACTTATTAAAGATAATTTTGAAAAGTACTCAAAATTTATATATTATAAAACTTTTTTAGCCATATCTCAAAAAATATTAGAAAAATTGTAAAAAAGTATAGTAGGTATTAATTGGACCTACAACAGCTTTTTTTAACTTTTTCCAAACGTGTATTACTTTTTGATTTGCGGCTCTTTAAATATTGAGTTAAGAACTTGAATTATCTGAATTTAAATAATCGTGCACCCTATTTTATTTGAGTATCAAGTACAAATCAAACAGAAGGGTTTATAAAACTGCACAAAGTTTTTCTTATTTCTGACTAATTACTGAGGATCTATATCTTGAATATAAATACTTTTCCAAAAATAGAAACTCACTGAAAGCCAATGAAATTCTTCAGCTATATATTATTTTAGATAAATTTGTTTAAAAACTTTTATAAAAGGACCTAAATACTTAATATTATAATATCTAAAAAAAATTAGCCAAAATGTAAATCGATGGAACTCTTTTTTAACACAACATAAAGTTTTTTTTTAATTCTATAGTAAAATATTTTTTTTACTTTGGGAAATTATACAACAGTTGCTGTAGAAAAACAGCATTAACCTTGTGATCTGTTGTAAGATCTAAACATTGTATACTTTTTAAAATTTAATCTTTTATGGTTGTTAATTTAACACCTTGTAAATTTATATATATATATATTAACAACAAACTAATCAATGTCTATTTTTTAAATTTGTGCATAAAAAATAGAGAGGTTAAAAACAATTTTTTCAAACTTTAAAAATAACTTGCTTAAGGTTTTCAATCAACAAAAAGAGTTTAGTAGTTTAAACAAAATAGGAAGTAAATGTTAGCTCAGGATAGAAAGTTGTAGTTTTGAATTAAAAGGGCTACTGATATCTTTATGATATTTATAAACCTAAATTTTTGAGAGCTTAATAGAAAAAAACTAAACTTTTTAAAAGCACAAATTTTTTGAGGTTTAATTAGAACACATGACTACTACATAAAATAAGTATCTAGATTATTTTTCAAACTTCATGTCCTGTACATCAACTTAGTAAAATAAGTTTTTTTTAATGTCACAAGTTAAAGTAAACAATATTTTATATAAAATTTAATATTTAACAAAAGTATAAACACCATAGACGAATTTAAGTCAAGTTAATGTAACAAAAAAAGTGATTTTTTTTTTTCTCCCAAAAAATTGAATTGTGAGTAGAAACTATCAATATAGTAAAAAAAAACTATACATACTAAAATGTTTAAAGTATACTTAAGCTTTTAATGTAAAACCAAAACGTTCTACCTTTTATTTCATCAATGAGATATTTTTTAGATCTTGATTTTTTTATTGAAGAAAATTAAAAACATATACTAGTGATCATAATAAACTATAAGTAAATTAATTATAGTAATGCAAGTTTTAAAATAATAAACATAATTTTAAATAATATATTTTTGAAAATAAATAAATCAACGTTAGTAGTAAAAAAATATCACGTTTTACAATACTATGGTTCTAAGACAAGAGATAAGATACTAAAGATAAATTATTAGACCTTGATTTTTATAAAATGTTTTACTAAAAGAGTATTATAAAAAGTGTATTTTTGCTACGGCTCAGGACGTATCTTTTAGCTAACTTGTGCAAAACAATTAAAATAAATGTACAAACACGCTCTTAATTAAATTGTAAATTAAGTGAGCAAAGGGGTAATTTTAATAACTTACTAACTATCTCATTCAGTTTGTGTTTAAAAAATTCTTTTTTTAGTTTTTTTTAAATAAAAGTGGTTCATGCAAGGTTACCAGAGGTTTTTGGTAAATTTTTCAAGGTTTTCTGATTTTTTTCAGGTTTAAATAAACAATTTTCTCGGTCCATTTTAAGTATAAAATTAAACTTAAGGTAATATAACTATCTTAAATAATTTAACAACATTGAAAAGATACTTAAAAGCTACATAAAGCATGCTTTTAACGAATTTTTTTTTTGATCTTTATGACCTACTTTTCGTATCTAATTGAAACATTGTTACTTTTCAAGTAAAAATAGTGTAAAACTCCAGGTTTTTTGGCAACTTTGTTCATGTAAGACTTTTTCTAGCAAATCCGATTTGTTACTTATAAAAAGACTGCCAATATCTGATCTATCAAATTATAGCTGAAATACTCTACTCTATAAAATATGTCAAAAAATACAAACATATTTTTCTTTTTTAGTAAAAAGTAGTTATAAAGTCAACTGACCTTTCTTTCTTTTGGCAGGCGACCTTCGTTTTCAAGCTTAGCCCTGGCAGCCCTTCTCTTGAGAATTCTGTTGTACTGCTTTGCATTCACGTACAGAGGTTCTTCGTCAGGCACTACGGGAGCCGCTGCCGGTTGAATTGAAATATTAGCAGTTGAAGTTGACGCGGTGTTCCCTGGAAGCACCTGTTGTGAAATATTATTTGCAGTAGATGTGTTTGATTATGATGGATCTACAATCTTTTTTTTGTAGAACAACACACTACAAGTTACTCATAAAGTTTTGATAATTGTTTTTAACATGCAAAAAGTTTCTTTATAAATGCTACATTATTTTTCGTACAAACCATTTTATATTCTTACCATAATAAGAGGACTGTTGTTCCTTCCGTTTCCTAGTGCACTTGTTATAATATTGGAGATGTTAGAAGAAGGATTTCCGTGAATTATAATTGGCTGCTGCTGTGACGAACCATCGGCCTAATTTGTTTAATTGATTTTTAATGACAAATAACACCATAAAGACTAAAAATAAAATAAATAAGAAAACCTCAAAAAGGCTAGTATACTTAAAGATAAGTCTGACTTGCATATTTTTTGTGTCAGCAGAATTTTTTTTTTTTTCTTTTTTCAATTTAAAATACTAAAACTTTATTTTTGATTAATTTTATATATGTTTGGGTAAGGTGGGTTACGGATAAGGGTATAAATAAAAAAATAATAAAAACAACTTTTAAAAAATTGCTGACTCAGACTGACCTTTAAGTATACTTTCCCTTAAAAATACATTTTTAGAAAAAAAAATATATTTGTGTAAACAAAAACTATTATTTGTACTCAATTTAAAATTTACATTGATAAAAGTGTTTTACAAATTTTATAACTTTATTAACTAGTGGTATATACAACTTTATTATGGTACACCTAATTAAAATGATATGGTGAAAAATATGTAGTTACTATATGAAACTAGCTTGAAAAAATGAGCATTGAAAAACTACATTAAATATATCTTTTAATTTCTTAAGATTGTAAAAATTTAAGGTATAGAACTAAACTTTATGTTAAAGTTTATTGAAAAAAAGACACGATAAGTCTGGTATACTTAAAATATATACCTGGACAGTATCTTCAGATTCCATTAAAAAAAACAAACAGTTTATCTAAACCTTGAAATACACTTTGTTTAATATTTTTTCAAACCGCTAGAAATTAAAAAGTAAAAAAAAAAAATTTTTGTATTTGATATAATAAAATGGGTCAAGGTTCTTCTTTATAAAGTTTATAATAATACCATACGAAAAGCTGTAGGTTTAGTTAATGAAACAGAAAAATAATAATTCTAGTATTTCAAATTTTACAATAAATTTTTCATAACTTGTGAGATTAACAAAACAATTAGTTTAAATAAAGATTTATAAACGTTTGAAATAATTTTAAACTTCACTATGTATTTAATTTTAATGACTTTCAACAATAAAACTTTTCAATAAAATGATAAATAACCTTTTTATGTCATTTTAATCTGATAAGTAATATTTAAAAAACAATTCAAAACAGCAGAAATAATTTTATAGAACATTATCAGCACCGAAAAAAAAAACGATTAAGAGAAAATTAAAACGTTTAAATTAAAATTTCAACTACACCACTTGAATTGATAAAATCACAAAACTTAATTTATAGAAAATAAAGAAATCTTTTTATAAAGATTCTTCGTTTTTAAACTTAAGAAAATAACCATAAGCTTAAATTTATATTAGTTTTTACATCAGAGAATAAAACTTTTTAGCAGATAAAATTGATCACACTTTCTTAGTCTGTTAATGTTTTTTCAGCAATACTTTAAGGAAAATTAGTAAGCTGAAATTAAAGCTTTATGAAATTAAAAATCTATAGCTATCATTTGTTAAAACTGTCTTGATGTCATTTGTTTAGTGTCACTAATTATTTCAAATTCCTTGCTTTTTTCAGCTTGATGATATTGTTTTTTAAACCAAAACAATTTCATTAATTAAGCTTGAAAAACGAGTTTGAACTGTTTAAATGACATAAAGCTAAAACCACCGCTTTCGAGCTAAGTGTTATGATAAATGGACTGGACATTTAATAGCTTGATAACATCACATAGACTAAAAACTAATAAAAATTATGTGTTAGATTATTAAAAACATTCTACTAAGTTTACATGAGCTTCTTTAAAGTCTCTAAAAATTTAATAATATTATTAACGACTCAATGAAAAAAAAGTAAAATTTTAAATAATCATATTTTTTGATGTGATTCTCTCTTAAAAACTTTGATTTTTCATCTGTACTAAAACTAACTAGTATATAATTTAAGCCTGAATAACGTATGGCTCGCAGACCAGACCTAGCCTACGACGTATTTGTAGCTTGAAAAGATTTTGCGTAGTTTTAATAAAACTGAGCTTTTTGATAAACGCCTTTTTTGAAATGTGCTCTCAAGTTTAGTATTATTACACAGAAGTGCTTATTAAATGTACTTTTCGTTGTACTTTCACTTAATAAAAATTCTAGCCGTTATAGTACAATTTCTCAAAATTACGCTGCACACTAAAATTATTTTACAAATCAACGTAATACATTTTCTGGTAAATCTGTTCCGCCGACTAGAAAAGCTTCCCATCCCTAATCAAAAAAATAAACTAATATTTTTTTAATCATATAATTATTTAAAATATAACTTAATAATTAAAACAAAAATTAATAAGCCCTCTTAAAAACTTGTTGAAGCTACATACTAAAAATCTCCAAAAATACCTCTAAGATATCTATACATACTAACATCTAAGCGCAAACTAGTTTAAAGTCTAAATTAAAAACCAAATTAGTACCCAAATTACACAAAATTTAGTACAGTAACCTGCCAACTAGGTACGCACTTTAAACACAGCGCAAAAATTGCGTACCCAACTAGCAGTATCTACCTAGTAACTTTTGGTAATTAATCACCAAAATTAAGTCTGATACAAGCATGTTAAAATTCACTAAATTTTACAAATAACTATTAAAGAAAAATTTCCCAAAACGATAACTTTTACCATAAAAACAAAACATAATTTTGGTATTAGAAGTCTTGAGTATATACTTTATACATGTATTTATATTTGTACCTTGTAAATTTACACAGTAAATGTAGTTTATTACTAATTTTTAATAAATGAAGATTGATGAAAAATATGATCATTCTTTTATTAAATTGTGCTTTTTCAAAAAATTTTATAGTTATAAAATTTTACTCCACTTTATTGTTTAGCAATATATTCATTTTAATTAGCTGTCTTCGTAGAAAACACAACAACAAACCGTAAAATGGTGTGATGCTCATGGTAGACTGTGGTTTCTATCGTCAATATTGGCAGTAATGGATTTTATAAGGAGTGCTTAACAATTTTATAAGTTTACTTTTCATTTTGTTTATATGTAATTGTCATGGTTACGACAATCTTAGGTCACTTAGACCAACCAGGAAAATTCAGGCTAGCTTAAAACTTTTGAAAAACTCTATTTATTTTGATTTTATTTTTGAACACAGCTTTTTTCGGCTAAAAAATTGCGTACCTAGTTGACAGGTTACTGTACACTGTACAGCTCTTTTGAATTTAATATTATATAAAGAATACAGTGGATTTGAACAGTTGTTTATTATCTGACCTAAACTGTTATATTTTCAACTTAAATGTAAAATATGTATTTTTATTGATAGGTTTTTATTGTTTCAAACATATATAAATGATAAAAAGAAACAAACAAAAGAAAAAGACTTACTGTCTTTTACTGTACGGTATAGTATACTTCTCAGATTATATTTTCAATAAGAAGCTATTATCACCTACAAATAGTGTGTAGATCTAAATATAACTTGTATAAATAATTGTTCTATCTATCAAAATTGTGCTTTTTGGTTATGACTCCTTAAACTTTTAAAATAATGTACAATACATGTACTAAAAATTTCTATATCATATAATACAGTATCAAAGCTATCGAAATTGAACAATCAAGACAAGCGAAAACTAGTTATACTTTAGGCTTCTAAAATAAACTGCTTAATTAATTGTATTTAAACAATTAATTAAAGTTATACGTTCAATAGAAAGTGATTTTGAAGCAGGACTTAGTTTTCATACAAAATACAATTTGAGATGTTATAAAAATTTAATGTATTTTAGTCTTACATTAATCAATCCTACAACTCAATACAAATCAGTTTTACTTCAAAATTTTATCTTTACTTCATCTTTTTACTAATACAACAATAAGTATATGTACATCTTTTTCTAAACATGACTTTTAAAAGCAAAAAAAACTTTCAAAATCAAAACAAGCATAATAAACTTCTAAAAATTTCTATAAAAATTAAGCTAAAAAGCAGGCTCACTACAAAAACTTTGATGAAGTTTCTATTTATAAACCTGACTATTTTTATTATTTTTACTTCCGCTTGGAATAATTTTTGGTGGTAGATGGTTTTGATGATAATTAAGTTGATTGTTCTGTGAGAAATATTTGTTATCTTGGGATAACAACCTTGGTTTTTGTCTTCCAAGCTGTTTTAATACATCAAAACTAGATAGTTGTGGAAATTCATTCTAAGAGTAAGACAGCAAAGCATTACATTGTTATAGATTTTGTTGAGCTGATATTTCAATCTTTTTGAAAATACTTAAAACAATGTGTATTACTTCCACATTATAAACTCTATAGATGCAATACATTATAATACCTATACATTTATGTGATTTTAAACATAATTTTCAAGCAACAAATAATTAACCCAAAACTGGAAAAGTTTGCATTGTAAATAAGTTACAAATTCGTAATTACTTAGGAAGTAAATAATGTTACAGAAATAAATAATTATACTGCAAATGTATATACAGTGTATGTTAACATTAGATCACAAATGACATTACTTGTTGAGCTTGCTGAATAACAAACTGAGGTTGACTTTGAACTTGAGAACTTCCGTTACTGCTATTTAGAAACTGCAAACCACTGACAGATTGTTGGCTTTTACCACTAGACGTTTGGTTACTCTGTTAAATATTTGTGTTAAGTACAAATAACTTAAAGTAAATTGATTTACTTTAATTAATGTATGTTGATATTTTTTTTTTTTATAAAACAAAACTAAGTGAGTTGTGTGAACTTAAATTTCAATTAAAATATATTTTAAAGAGAACAAAAAAAAATTTTTCAAATAGTTAATAAGTTTATGCCTGATACTTACTAATAACATAAATCGGCAGTACTATCTTTTATTTCTAAAAGTTGCAATAAACTAACTTTAGGATATTTGAATTTTTTTGAAACTTAACGGTTACAACTAATTTTTAACATTAGCAGACTGAAATACTAAGATGAGGCTATGCCATATGATTTGATAAATATCATGTTACTTTTAAACTAATGAAGTGATTTTGCAAAACAGTGTTTAATAAACTTAAAAGTATAAAGTTAGTATGCAATGATATAATTATTTTTAATCAAATAGATTTTTAACATTTTTAAAAACTGCTAAAAATAATACAGTGCTTCCTCACTTATCCAGGGTTGCCACAGATCAAACTGAGAAAAATTTCCTGACTTTTTTAAATCAAACTCTTAATATAAACTTATTTAAAATACATAATCAAACACTTGAAACTATATAAAGCTTTTAATATTATTTTTATACAGCTTAAAACAACAGTTTTTTTTTGCTGAATTCAATCATCTACCTTCCATTACATCACTTGAACCATCTGTGTATGATTGACGTATTTGCAATAAACAACTCTATACTACCTACCAGCAAAATACTTGTATTTTCTAACTTATAAACTCATGGAAGTGTCCTTGCCACAGATCATGAACACTAAAAATTAAACCAAAACTGCTTGTTCAAGTAGGGTAGTAGTTCAATATGTTAATAGAAAAATTTTGCAGTTTTATAAAAGATATTTTATTAATTTTTACCAGATGAAGGCATTGGAAATTAGGAAATTTTGAAAATTTCTAGAAAAATTTGTAACTTTAGTAGATTTTTATTTAATTTTTCTTAACATTTGAAGTCTTTGGAAAATAAGGAATTTTGTAAATTTTAACTGACAAAATTTAACCTGTTTTTCAAATTTAGTCAAATTTCCTGACTTTTGTAACTTTTTTAGTATATCCTGACCTTGTGGCAACCCTGCTTATTGGGCCAAGTATTTTTTTTGGCCAGATAAGCATTAGGCCGTATAACTACAAACATAGTACTTTTTTCTAATAAACTATTTCTTTTAT
This sequence comes from Thalia democratica, assembly GCF_965202585.1. Classification (NCBI taxonomy): domain Eukaryota; kingdom Metazoa; phylum Chordata; class Thaliacea; order Salpida; family Salpidae; genus Thalia; species Thalia democratica. Next base: position 17,014,858 of record NC_139173.1, on the reverse strand, counting down.
ATTATGAAATGCATACAACAGAACAAAAACTAAATTATAAACTAGCTTACTTTATTTTCAGAATTTTTACTGAAACAAACTATTTAAACAGACATAGAATAAAAGGAACAATACATTAATTAATTCTAAATTTAATTAGCAAAAATTAATTACGCCGTAAACAGTTTAGCTAATATTGGAATTCTTTCTTAAAAAGGAAAGAATGGCGGTTTTTTAACAAGCTTTCTAGTTTCTTAGCAGAAAACTTTTTTATTTACTGAGCGCAAAAACAAAAATTTTTAACATTAAGTTTGCGATTTTTTCAGAAATATGAAAACCGTAAACTGCTCAATTAGTTATAAAAAATTGAACTAATCGTGTATTTATAGTAAAACATCAATTTTAACTTCAATTTTACTACCAAAACAATGTTTCACTTGTTTAAACAATTTAAGCAAGATCTGCAGTTGTTAATATTATGTTATCAAATAGAAAGTATTGAATATAATGGTAAGATATTATTCTCCTTACTTATAAGTTGAAATTTTTATTGTAATCTTAAAATTAATGTAAAGTAAACAAAAGCATTGACTTGAGCTTAATTAAATAAATCTACTTCTCGACCGAGATCAGCCGGATAAACGAGGAACCAGATGATTGAGGAAACACTATCTTAACATTTTTATGTGTTAAATTTTGAATTTAAGATCAGTCTTATAAATAAAAATGCTAAAAAGTTAGCTGAGTTAAAAAAATAGTTTACCTTGATTTTTACAAGTTGATCTTTTTTATGAATTTTTATCCTAGCTATCACACATTTTTATCGCTTTACAAAATTCAAAGTAAATTTTGAGATTTTTGTCATTCAATTGGTTCCTTAAAGAAGGAACAAACCAAAAACGCAAAAAAAAAAACTATTTCAATAAAAATCTATCTCTCCTTCATTTTTAAATTAATATTCTTCAAAATTAAAAAAAAAGTTCACTACTAATATTTAAAATTAAGTATTTTAAATGTAGGATTTTTGTTTTCTTTTAACTATCCTTTTTTTTCAAAATTCTAACATTAAAGGGTAGCTGTCAAATTTGCAAGAGCATACAAAATTTCACAAGGGGACAAAATTGCACAAAGCGACTTTTGCACAAAGATTCACTTTTGCACAGAGACATTTTTGCATGGATTGAATTTTTTTTTAATTAGTGTTTTTTTTTTGTCACTATCACCCCTAACCATTACCCTTGGTCGGTAACTTTTTTTTATTAATTTTTTTTTCTAACTTTTTTTTTATAATTTTCATTAGTTTTTTTTTTTTACTTTCACTGTTACCCCTAACCCTTACTCTCAGTCAGTATTTTTTTTTTCTTTTTGCTTTTTTATCAATTTATCTTTTAGTTTTTTTTTCTGTTTATTTTTATTAGATTTTTTTCTGGTTTTTTTTTACTCCCGTGCAAAATTGTAACTTGTGCAAAGTTGACCCTTGGTGCAAAATGTCTTTGTGCAATGTTGTTCCCTCTTGCAATTTAATCCTCTCGTGCGAATTTGTCTTTGTGCAAAAGTGTGTTCGTGCAATTTTGTCTTTATGCAATTTTGACCCGTTCCTAACATTAAAAGTCTTCTAAACTATACATGGAATGTTTCCTAAAAAGTTTGATGTCTATAGCTCAATAAATGAAGAAAAAAATAGGTTTTTAGTGAATTTTTAAGTTTTAGAGAAAATTGATGATTATATTTTGCAGTCAATATGTTTCTATCGAAACTATTTATGTAGCTAATATATCTCAAAAGATATACAGAGTTTAAACACTAGTTTGTAGTTTATATTTATAACTTTTATTTGTGAGTCAATGCTAAACTTTTTAAAAAAAATGCCAATAAATTTAAGAAAATACCATATTTTTGAAAAAGTTTTGAAAATAATTAAATACACGAAAAACTACTTTTAGTATTTTTATATCAAGTTAAACGTATGTGTACTAAACTACTTTTACTTAAATATTCACGATGTATATCAAGAATTTAAATTCTAGTTTTTAGCCTTTTAAAGCTTTAAAGAAAATTTAAATATTAAGAACTAGTATTTTTTTCATTTAAGAGTTCATTTTTTGTTTATATAGGAATAATATATTTTGTATTCCTTACAAAAAAAATTAAAGATGAGATTAAATACAACAAATTTTCTAATTATTTCTTCATTATCTCTAACCCTAATATACACTTTCATTGTTAATAACAGTTATGGTATATTTTCCAAGAAGCAAAAATTATAAATTAAAATAATTTCTTGAATAGTTGTTACCTAATTTCTATTGACCATATGACCAACCATGCTAAAAACTTTAAAATGTCAATAATTACAAAAATAAAAACTTATAAACATTTCAAATTTCTTCTGAACTCTATTAGAAAATATAAATAAATACTTATGACATTGTGTACACAATACAGAAGTTTGTTTTTTTTTTTTTTAATGACTTATTTTTTATAGTTAAGGTTTTGGTTTTTTGAAAATGTTTATAAAATACAAAAATATTGAAAAAATTTAAAAGATAGTTTTTTTCCCAACTGTAAATTTTATTCTAAATAAACAAACTATTCATACTTAATAATTTATTAACATTAAAGCTAATTATATCAGTTTTTTTAAACACTTGCACAGTAGTGTACTTCATTGAGTGTGAACAAAAAGCTAATTGAGTGTTGAAAACATTTTAAAACAATATAATTTAAACTTCATCAAATATTTAATTTTATTAGATGTATAAACTTAAAAAAGAATATAAGTACTTTTTCTTAGATTTTGAAATTTTTATTATCAAGTTAATGCTAAACAATTTTGGTAACAATGCACAGTTCCTAAAAAGTTTTAGATTCACTGCAACATAATAGTGATCATTAAATACAAAGTTTAAAAAGCAAAGCTTTTAATTAGCAGACATGTTGTTGATTTAGTGCCACTTAACTAAGACTACCTTGACCACATATAATGTAACATTACTATGTTTAAATTGTTTAGTTATGTTTTAATTCCCAAAGGTAAATACAATGCAAAAACGTTTTGTGCAATCCGGATCAAAATTGTTGAACTATATGCAATCAAATTATTATATATTAAGATAAATGTATATTTAGTTTTCATAAACAAAACAAGATTTTATTAAAAATAATGCTAAGTAGATAATAATTTATAAATAAATGTTTTTTCATTCAGAAAATTACTAACTAATTGATTGTCTGTTTGTAATACAACCTGCTGTGCTTGCTGATTGTTGCTTACTATGTTTTGTATACTATTGTTTCCATTTAAGGTAATAACCTGTTTAAAAATTATTTAAAAATTAGAGCCAATAAAATGAATTAAAACAGCTACCCGACTTTAACAATAGAGTACAGCAATAAACTTAATGAGTTTGCGCAAACAGAATACAACATAACTTGTTATTTACTATTACTAGCATTATTTTTAAGTACTTTGATTAAGCATGTTTTGAGTTAAACCATAAAAAAACATAAGCAGACCTTCACTGTCTGTTAATACTTATTAAATCTTTAAACAACTTTACATTATATCTACAGGGTTGCCACTGGTTACTGGAAAATTTTCTCCAGATTTTTAAAATTTCCTCCAGATTTTTCAAAGTACACGTTTTTGGGTCTATGTTTATTTTAAAATGAAGTTTTAAAAAACCTGTGTTAAATAGTACAACAACATTGAAAAGATACTGTAAAGATACTTTAAATGTGTTTTCTAATAAAAAAATTGTTGATGATAATAAATTTTTTTCATATAATAGATTTTTTGTGTCAAATCAAAGTTTTGTAAATTAACATGTAAAAATAATTTAATTCCAGGTTTTTCCAGGTTTTGTGGTAACCCTGTATATAATTAAAACTTAATAACTACTTTGTTTTTTTAATTTTTGATACTAAAAAAATATATTTTTATACTAATTTGTAAAGTTTCACAACATGTAAAATTTTCAGTTATTCTGACATAAAATATAAGCACGAAACCGGTCGTAGGTTGTCTCGGATGGTGTTGTTGTTGGTCGGATGGTGAAGTTCATTAATTATAAAAAAATAGGAAATTGAATTTTCTATAAAGTACAAGACATAAACATCTAAAATGTACTCTTTTACAAAAACTTTAGTTAAAAAACCAAAAAACTACAATATAACAATAAAAAAAAACTTCTGTTAATTGATATTTAAAAACTTGATAAATCTAATACTAAATTGGTGTTTTAATAACTAATAACTGCTACATATTTTAACTTTCGACTTCTACGTTATTAATATATTGATTTCTACACAAATAAACCTAAAAACTAAAACTTATATCCAGTTTTTGTATTTTATAAATGATTTGAATCTGTTTACTTAAAATCTAATTTTATGATCAAATAAAATTCTACAGACTCTTAATTACAAATTTCAATAAAACTCAAACAGGTTAAGTAGTTGTTGAAGTTAAAAGCGTCTAAACTTTAATTAGTACAAATAACATTCAACTCATAAACATTTGAACCAAAACTTGTGAATTTTAGAAGGTGTTTTAAATGGTTATATAAATAAATTAAGAAGTTATGCTTTGATATTTCAACAATATAAACAAAACTGTGGTTTAAATACCAAAGTTCAAGTATTGTAACTTGAAGTTTGTCAAATCAAGTTTTTTGTTTAATACAAAAATTTAAATAAAATTGTTGTAAGTTTGACTACTATAAAAAAATTTTAAGTAATAAATATTTTCCATTAATTACTGAGTCCCTGTTTTAAATATGTAGATTTAAACAAAAACAAATATCAATACTTTATTTTAACTAATAATGTACATTTTCTTGAAATTTAATTTTAATTAGTTGTAATTGTGTTAAACCTGAAACGTTTGAGTATTAGGTTCATTTGTTGGAACTAAATGTGTATGTATACCATTCTGACCATCACTACTTAAGCGTACTTGTTGAGAGTGTTCAGAAAGATTGTCCATTATACTTGTCAATTTAAACTTTGAATTTTCTTTTCTGTCAAAGTATACTTAATATCAGAGTAATGTTTACACATCAGCTACATATAATTTGTTATATGTACCAAAACAAAACTTGATATTAATTTTTTATTTCAACCTTTTTTTATTGAATATTTAATGCATTATTTTTAATAGCTTAGATATTTTCTTAATGTTTCTCCTTAAATATTCAAAATAAACTTAATCTTTCCCTATATATGTTTAAATACTCTTCATATAATCAACAAATATAACTATTAAATGTGATTGAAAATTTATAGAACTAATATTAAAAAAAATCAAATTATGGTTAAATAAATCTAGTAGTTCACCAATTATATAACAGAATGTTTCTAATACTTCCTCTATATGTTTATTTTAAAGTTTCAGTAGACTTTTTAAAATTTTATTTGCTCAATAAACATTTAAATTTTAAGCAAAAATGAACTATTAAATATAGACCTAAAATAAGAGGCAAAACTTAAAAAAATTTCAGTTTTGTTTTTAAAAGTTTTTTTGTTGTGTTACTAAAAAAATTTAAAAAATTGGAAATTTAATATAACTGTGTTTACTTTTTATAATCAATATTTATTGTTTTTTTATAGATCATGTTTAAAAAGCATCAATTATTTATTTTTATAAGATTTTAATTCTAAAAAAATTGAAACTTCTTTTTGTTTTTTGGGGATAAAATGGTTTTTTAATGGTCAAAATAGAAATAAATAAACTTAAGAAATTTAGCTATACTAAGCTATTTAGATATGTTCTGTTATAAAAATAGTTTGTTATGTTAAAGCAGAGTCCCATCATATTTAGCTTCATATTTTCTTCTAGTATTTAGCTTTTTATATTCCATAACTTATGATATAATTTCAACTTTTTCTTCAATTGTTATTTCAATTAAATATGAACAACATTAATTTCTAGTTAAAATGAAAAATTTTAAGAAAAAGTTGAAATTTAATTTTTAGTAATGTTGTGTTAAACAAAAAGTAAATATTTTAAATAATATATATCAAAAGTTTTTGGTAGCTGTTGATTTCTGCAACCGTTCAGGGTTGCCAGAAGTTTTTGTTAAGTTTCTTCCAGGTTTTTAAAAAACAAGTTTTCTGGTCCATTTTTCTTATAAAATACTTAAGATAATAAAACTGTCATAATTAATGTAACAACATTGAAAAGATAGTTTAAAGCTACATACAGGGTTGCCACTGGTTTTTGAAAAATTTTCTCTAGGTTTGAAAAATTCTAAGAAGGTTTTTAAAAGTACAGGTTTTTGAGTCAGTTTTAAGTTTAAAATTAAGTTTAAGGTAAAAAAACATTGAAAAGCTACTTTAAATGTGTTTTTTAGTTCTAAAAAAATTTGATTATGACAAAAAAAAATTATTTACATAATAGATTTATTGTGTCAAGCCAAATTTTAATACTCAAAATGTAAATATGTTTAAAATATCAGAATTTTCCAGATTTTTAAGCCTAAAATGTCAAATTCTAGGTTTTTCAACAATTCAAGGTTTTGTGGCAACCCTGTACATAAAACGAGTTTTTTAATGAATTTTTTTTGATAAAAAATTATGATAGATTTTTTTGTAGCCAGCTAAAATCTTGTTACTTTTCATGTAACAATAATTTCAAATCCCAGACTTTTAAGTGATTTTTGTTCAAAATTCAAGTTTTTTTGACTAAATTGTCAAATTCCAGGTTTTTCTAGAATACCAGTTTTTTTGTCAACCCTGTTTAGAAAAATTTTAATTTTGAGATTTCAAAACATTTTGTTAGAAAGATCTTACAGCCAAATAGTAAGTTTAGGTCTGAGTTATATTTAAAATAGTTTACATCTAACTATTGCCAAAAAAGTAAAATTATATTAACTAACTTTTTAAAACTAATATACTTATTGTACTTCTTTTAGTTTTTAATATTATTAACTAATTTAAAAAACTAAGTTTGTGAGAAAATTTGTAATCAACTTAGTTTGTTATCTTTTTTTGTAAAATTCTGGAATATCATCAAGATTAATAATAAAAAAGATTACCTATAGTATTTACACTTATAAATTTATAACTTAAGAAATAAATAAAATTTAATTAAATCAATGTTTAAACTTAAAGTAATCTTTATAAGTTGTGTAATGATATGAGATACTTTAAAGCTTTTTTTATTGTCCATCAAATAGTTAACATCAAAGATAATATTTTTTTCTATTTAAAATGCATTTGCTAAGATTCAAAATAATTATTTTTTTAATTTGATGTGTTTTATTAGAAATTAAATTCAAAAAATTATACAACTTTATTGTGCATTATAATTTTTTTTATCATTAATTTCTTTATTTTAGATGTAAAACTTGGTTAACATTCTAAGTTTGTTCAAAATTTATCAAATTCAAGGTTTTCCACTTATAGTACAGGTTTATTACCCTGTTCACTGTTTTAATTAACTAAAAGATTCATAAAAATATAAGTTTCATAAGATGAATAAGCAAAAAGTTTTTTATTATAGTAAAACTTTATACATCAAGTTCTATTTTCATCTTAATCACTATATGAGCAAGGTAATGTAAAATACTAGGTTAATAAGTATAGTTAGTAAAAAGAAACTTAAGTAAATACTTATATCTAAAAATTATTTTCTTATATTATAAATCAAAGTAATTAAAAATCATTTTAAATAAACACTCCATAATCTACCCTATTATCTTTAAGAAAGTGTGCTATCATAATATATAAATTGCTGATTGCTTAATACAGAAGAATATACTTATGAAGAATAGTGTTAGAACTTAATATGTTAATGTTATTGAATATTTTTTTTACAAATTGACTTTTATTTGCCATATTTTTTATCATTATTTTATTTCAAAGTAGTTCGACAAACTTGTTTAAAAATCAAATTTCAAATTTAACATTAACAAACCTTTCTTTTGAATTTAAAAACATGTGAATTGAAAGAATGTAGAAAGAGCATCTTTAACTTTAATAAAACACTTATCTATTATGTAGATAAACTAACTTCAAAATAAGAAAGTTTCATATGTCCACTTTTTGTAATACAATATGATTGGACCTGATCTGCATTGAGGAACGAATTGAAATTCATAAAAGTTACAAACTAGGCCAATGGTGTAAACAAAACAATGCACGTGACAAAATTAGCACACACTTGAAACTGTTTTGAAATATCAGGGACTAAAAATTAACAACTTAAAATGTATCTTGTGCTATATATAAGTAGACTTTAAATCCTATCTATATATAATCTAAAATAAGACAACATAAAGTTAAAAAAACATTGATTAACTATAAAAGTGATTTTAGTTCTGCATAAATATGAGCAAAGATAAATGATCGGAACTTTTAATAATGTAAAACAGTCTATTTAAAGTGTAAATGAAATTTCGAATTATGAAAACTCAAACAAATAAGTATAGTTTGAATGTTTTAGTTAAAGAAGATTATTAAATTATTTTTCTTCTAGTAAATAACCTGTTTTTATAAAATATAAACTCTTCTACATTTAATTTTTAAATCTTATTCTCTAACTCGAACCTAATTCTGACGTTTTTGTATAAAAACTCCAAACTTAGTGAAGTGTATCAATCCGACTGATTCATTAGAGTTTTTAATTTATTAGCATTTGTTAAAAGAATAAAAAATACTATTAGGAGTTTAAAAAATTTGTTAAACTAAAGCATATTTTAGAACTTTGAATAATAGTCAAAATTGTAACTGTATTACGATATACTTAGATGTACAACTACAAAGTCACTTTAGCATGAGACTTTGTATTAAAATAAACGAATGTTTATTTAGATTTGTTTCTGGCAAATACTGGTCAGTATCTGGTCAGTATGTTTTTAAATAAATCTGTATAACAAGAAAAAGTGTATATAAATATATATTCCTTTTTAAGCAATATTAACGTCTTTATTATTTATCAAAGTATAAAAAACGTTTTTTTATTAAAAATATAACTTGTGCAGTGCGTGTTACACTTAAACTAAAATATAGTTATAGTTTCTTTTGGCTATTTATTTTATAATTTAAAACCAGCAGAGCTGTCAAAATATTATTAGTTTTTATGCCAATCGAGCGCTAAAGCGTATAAATTTTTGTTTGTTTTAAGACAGTAACTTTACGCTCGAGTAATTAGTGTAATATTCACAAATATGTCTTAGTATATTTAACAAATTCATTAACCTTTAAGACTTAAAGTTAATAAAACAAATATAAAAGTATTATAATCGAAAATTTACGAATATTTACAAGGATACAACCACAAACAATGTAAGTTAAGTTAAAGAATCACATCAAAATAAAAACTTTTACGGAACTAAGATTTTTTATTAGTAATAATTTAAGTTTTAGAATGCTATGTAAAGTGTCGTATTATTAGAAGTTTAAAAGATTATTAGAATTTAACTCTAGTTAGTTCATTAATAAAAAAAAGATGTTTTTTAAAACTAGTAGCCTCGCTAAACTTTATGGACTTGGTTAAATTTTGATTTTTTTTAATTTTTATTTTATTTTGAATTATATTTTGAAAGTTTAATCAAAGTTTTGAAATTATGTTGTAATTTTAATCACACTATGTTTGTTATACAGGTTCCGGAGATTTTTTCATTTTCGATTTTAAGAAATTTATTTTTTTTGATATTTTACATGCTTCTTTAAAAAAACTTTTAGACTTTTATTTCGGTCAGTTAATTTTTTGTTGGTTATTTATTGGTATGTAAAATTGATTAATCTATTTAATTTCTCAAACATAAGTAAAACCATAGTTAACAATATTAATTAAAAAAAGTTTATTACTACTTAGAGTTCTAAGTTATTTTTATAATATACTGTATAATATATATATGTTTATCAAACTAAAAACATAGTCCATAGCTCCATAGTTTACTATATTTTTTTGTTTTCAATATAACTATAATTAGGTTTGTATAAATGTTTTTAAATAATGACAAAAAATTAATTATTATTTTTTACCTAAGAACAATATAATCAAAGCGTAATAAATTAAATAACACTTTATATTGTTTTTATTAAAAAAAAACTCTAGGCTCGCATCAAAACTAAAAAATACTTCTCCTTCTAGTTACTGGCACATTCATAGTCATAGTTGTCAATTAATTGTTGGCCAACCGCAGAAAAATTATATTTGTTAGACTTTACTGATAAAGCCTTAAACCAGCTTTTAAATATTTTTAGCTCATGCTGTTGGACTCGTCTGTGGAAAATTTTTCTCACGTAGTCTATATATAGTATTGTATAGACTCTATATCACAACGCAAACTAAATTTATTTTGTTTTTTTAACAGGAATAGCGTTAAAAATTATTAGCACTCGAAAAATCAAGTTTACCTTAGACTTTTTTAGCTTGGTAATATTTTAGAGAGGTTCTCTAAGAGTTTTTGGGAAGTAAAAAATGTTATTTGCTCATTACGCTTAAGAAACATTTCGTACACTAATCGACTTCTAAGTCGATTTTACAAGAACATTTCTTCTGCTAAAGAAAATTAAATAGTTTTAAAATTTAGTTTTCACTCTTTTTAATTCTAATTTTGTTTTATTTTTTAAAAGCTTTATATATAGAATATTTTATCCCATTTTGTGTAAACAAAAAAAAATTGTATATAATATTAGAATTTTAAAACTTTATGTTAAGTATTTTTACAATGATTGTTTTCGTTAGTACTTTTAAAGTTTAATTTACCAAAGTGAGTTTTGTTTTTTTTCACTTTAGAATTGTTTTAGATTTTTATTTGATAACTTTCAACAGTAAACAGTAATGTTTTTATAGTTCTAGATTGATTAAAAGTTTAAATCGTACACTCGATAACGTCATTTTATATTCTACAATTTTTTCAATGTTTTCATTTAAATATATAGTTTTTTTAGTTTATTTTTACTAAGATAATGGTATTAAAGATTCTACTTTAAAAATTTTAACGATAGGTTGTTTTACATGAACTCTTTGTTGTTAAACATTTAAATATATGCAATTATTAGCAGTTATTAATTTGTTTAGCTTTATCTATAGTTTGTGTATAGAATACACACAACACAATTTTCTTTTAGTAAAAAATTGGTCCAACTAAATATTGCCTTTTTTCAGTATTAACCAGATCTAGTTTCGGTTGAATCTTAATTCAAAAAGTAGATCCGAATCTAGTTCTATTTTTTTAGACCCGGTGAATCACTAGTTTTAACATATGTTATCCAAAAATAGATCAAGATGAAGTTATTTAAAATTACCAACTGTAACTTTTTTTTGTAAAGAAACAACCACACTAAATTTATAACAGTATATAAAAACAAAGTAAATTACCGAGTACCGAGGGTAAAATTTTTTTTTGATTTTTTGAAAATTTTATTAATGTGTATTTAGGTTTTATTTATTTATTTATTTATTTTGTGTTTATTATTTTTTGTGTTTTCTCGTTAATATCAAACCAAAATTGTTGATAAATTAATAGGTTATCTTTCAAATAACTTTTTATTGACATACCAAATCATAGATGTATGAATAAAAACATATTGACTGATTAATTCATAGTTACTTTTCCTTCTTTCTTACATTACAAATCAATACTTTTTTGTTTGTAGTATTTTTATTTATTTTTTTTCTAAATAAATTAGTTTTATTTCAATATTTAATGTTCTATTAGAAGGTTAAACAATTTGTTTAGTCGGTTAACCCAATAAGACAAAATTTCGTACATAACAGGCAAGATAAAATGTAGAAAACACAATAGACATAACTATTTTTTTATAGGACATATAATTAATTAATAATCAAATCAAAAATTTAGCTATTATTCATTTGTTTATAACTTACATTAGATAACATTTTAATGATTTGAAAGTGGTCTTTTGATCCAGCTGGATCTGGCCTTATTTCATTTATATTCAGTTTCAGATTCAATTCCGGCCGATTCCTTATATTGCGAATAATTTTGCGATCGGTAATTCAATTACTTTTTATTTATTTAGAAGTGCGCAGAACTGTGTTGTTAATTCGAAAAAGGAAAACTTCACTAGGTTTAATTTTAAATTGAATATTTTTTAAATTATTATTTTATTTTAAGCGAACTTGTTTCGTTTGGATCTTTATTATTAAACATTGTTAGAAAATATTTAATACCTAAAATTTTGTAGCTTAATCATCGGGATTTTCACACTGTCGGTTTAGTGTGGAATGTCGACTAGCAGGTGTCGATCTTAAGTTATTACTATAGTCAATGACTTTTTTGAAACCCTTACGCCATCGATCATGTTTTCCTTAAGATTATTAAATAAAATATCTAATACAAACAAAATTTGAACAAAAATAGTTCATAAAAAATAGTATAAGTTTAAACACACTTTGAAAAATTAAAATTTAATGTGTTTTAATTTTTATAGTTTCCAAGTAAATATTAGTTAAAAAAATAGTAGTTTTATTGCTAGAAAAAGTTAAGATAAATTTGTAGAACAAAGAGAAAGCTGGACTGTTTATGTTTAAGCATATTAATATAATTTAGATTAATTATTTAATTATTTGCTTGTTAGCTAATTAGACTTAATAACTAATCAACAAGACATAAAGCTATAAAAATTAAATAATTTTCTTTTTTTTTTGTTATAAAGAATTTTCTTTTTTTCGTTTTTTCTTAATAAAAATAAGTTTATATAAAAACTTACAACAAATAGCCCTACACATTTGAGTGAAATTAATAATGCTATAATTACAATCAAGTTGCATACTGAGAAAGGTTATTCTTTCCTAGTGGTTACACACAAGCTATCTAAGTTTTCTATTTCAAATTTACAGCAAAGTGTGCTGAGCACACATAGGAAGTAATAATAACGTTTACAAAATATTTATCATATGTATATCATTTAAATAAATTTAAAATCAATAGCCTTTTTTACTGAAGTAAGTTAAATATAACATACTAATACTGAACAACAATTTTAACCTTTTTATTTTCAAAAACGAATAGTAGTTAGTGAAGTTAAAACATAAAGTTATTATATTTTATTAAACTAAAGTAGACAGATAAACACTGGTTCAAAAATATTGATTAAAATTAATAAATGAGTCTAAATTACCTAACTTTCAAAGAATAAGTTGATTCACTTTTTTCAGACAAAAGTTCTTTTTTTGAAAAACATAACCTTAATTTTTGTCAAGCCTTCTGCATATATAGTTTTGAAAATAAGTATGAATTTTATTAAAAACTTTTTAAAAACTTATGTTTAATTTTAAATCAATATTTTAAATATTAATGATGTCACAAAAAAAAACTTCAAAATTCACAGACATAAAATATTAACCAAAACTTGGTTTTAGTTTATTTTTAAATAATAATTAGTAGTTCCTGAATTCAGCAATTGTACCCAATTGACCACTAGTTTTAAAACAAAGTATTATATTTAAAAGATTTACTCAATATATTATTTATATTAACTTTCAATGATTTATATCTATATTTGTATTTTGTATATTATGAAAAAATTAATTACGTTTGTTAGTACTGTCCTCAAATTAATGTGTGACCTGATGGTGTTAAGGTACTAATGATGGAATTTAAAACTATTTGAGATGAATGTTTTTAGAACAAAACGCAGTGGTCAAAACTTTCATAAAAAATAATAGTGTTTTGAATAATAATTGCTTTACAAAAGATAACATATAGTTGTTTCAATAAAACAGTTACCAATACTTAATGTCAATACATTTGGAGGTGATTACTACTTTGTTAACACGTTCAGCTGATTTTTTTTTGCCTATATTTTAGTAATAATAAATATTTAGTAATAAAATAAATTATTGAATTGATTAAAAAATTAGATATTAAAAAATAGTAGTTTTTCTACTAAACTTTAATGTTTTTTAATTTAAAAACTGTTTAGATATTTCCTAAATTTAGTAAATATTTAAGTATATCTTTATCAATACTACTTGATATTAATTGAAATTGAAAAATAGTTTGCGTGTGTCAGTGCAAAATTGATAGTATTATAATTTCTTATTTTAATCTAATTTTTTCGTAACTTGATTTTAAAAAGTCTAAAGTAATAGCTTTAAGTATATGATGGTCCAACATTATGTTACAAAAATTATCATTGGTTCATCTTAAAGCTAAAATCACACACCAAACAATAGTTTCATAAATTTATAAATGTTTAAATTTTCAGTCGTAAGTTTAGTAAAAGTTACAGTGAAGTTATAGTAAATTTAGTTATAAGTTTCAGATACAAAAGTATAAAAAAAAATCATTGTCAATTTTCACAAAACTCTTATTAACTATCATTTATACCTAATAATATTTAATATAAAACTACATATTAAATTTGGGACACACTCAGTTCCAAACAGCAATCAATTATCACCTAATCTCTTGGTTGGTTTGAAATTGATAGGGTAGAAAGAAATTGATTGGAAGGGATTTGATCGGTTCAGAATGGTTCTAGTAGCAACTGATACAATACTCTAAAATTTTAAAAATACTAAAGTTAAGTATATTATAATACTTTTTTACAGACACATTTGATTTTAATAGTAGTAAATTCCATGACAACAACATTTAGAAGCTCAAAGAAAAAGTCAGCATCCCTAAGAAACCTGAGTTTATTTAGTAAAAACAGTAGTAAAAACAAAACCTTCAGTGTCTACAAGTAAGTTAGCATATATGTATTTGATTAGCAAACTTAAGTTAAAAAAATCATAAACATGGTAAATCAAAAATAAAATAGTAATATTTAATTTTTAAAAAGTTATATTGAAACTTTATTAAAGACAGTGTTGTCTTTGTCATTTAAAATTGTTTTAAATTTTATTTAAAAAGGAAATAGATTGTATTTTTAGTTTTGTTATGCTTTTTAAGTAATATTATAGTTTTTTTAAAATTTACAAGTTACTAATGTAATTAAGTTTTAAAATCAAGATTTAATGATTATTATTTTTTAACAAAATTTAGTTTTTGTACAAATTATTTAAAGATGTTGAGTTGTTATAACTTTGTTCAAATTATAAAATTGAATAGTGTACCAAGTAATTAATAAATTTGTTTTATTAAAATTTATTTTGATTTTTAAAGATTTATTTAAGTAAATTGTAATTTGCTACACGTTTAATTGTTTTCTTTAATAAATAAAAACCTAGTCCATAAAAGAGTTCTATTTATAATCTATGTATAGATAAAGAAAGTGTTTATAGGGTATTTATATACAAGTTATAATCTTTGAAAAAATTGCAGTTCTGATATCAAGCTTGAATTTGATGAAAACTGCTTAAATGACAAAAGATCATCCTTTTATAGTACATTGATTTACAAGTCACAAAATCGTTTAAATTATGATCAAAGGTGAGTTGCCTATCATTATTGACTTATTTTTTAAAAGAGTTATAAGTGTGTCAGTATTAAATGTGTGTATTACATTTAGTAACAGAAAATTGAGCTAGATTTAAGTTTGCATTTAGGGGGCAATATTGCTTATATTGGGGCAAAATTAAAACAAATTTCTCACTCAAAATCAGAAAGTTTTTAAAGTTGTCTATTTCATATTTTAATTGCGCTATGTAAGGGAGTGAAAAAACTAAATACTATAAGAACAGTTTCTAATAAAGATCCTTTAATTTATTAGTATTTTGCATATTTTAAAGGTTATTAAATTTAACTTTAATATGAAGAAATTTTTATACACCTTTACTTAAACACTTTAATTTTTGTAGCAGTGATTCTGATGACGAGGATGGAGATTTGGAACATGACAAAGTTGGTAACATTATAATATAATTTATAGATTTCGTATTTATAAAAGTATTATAAAACTGTTTTAAGATGTTTTGCTAAAACTAGACTATGGTTTTTTAAGTAATGCTTTAAGACCTATTGTTTTTTATAAACTAATGTTTATTTGTAGTTTTTTATCTGAGCTAAAAGTACTATTTACTAATAATTATAATTCAAAACAGTGTTTTAAATATAAGGGGTTATAGTTGGTGAGTTTGTTTGAGTGAGATTGAAAGGTTCTAAGAGCTAATGTTAAATCTAGTAATAAAGTGTCTTTATATTCCTACTTTCTTGATATTTATTATTAAGATTGTAAGAGTTTAAAACACTTATTTTTAGTCTTTTTTTGATTATAGCAACTTTACTACTAGTTGCTTTTTACTGTATTTTAAAATTTAAAGTTTTTGAGATTTAGGAAATCAAAAGTAGAGAATTTATTAGGTTTCTAATGGAAGGCGCAAACTAAAAATACAAAAAAAGACAATTTAATTTAAATTAGATACTTTCCTAAAATTTTTAAGCAATCATTTTAAACTTTTACACTCTAATCTTTTTGAATTAAAAATAAAAACTAATTAAAAATATTTTAGATAATAAAATTTTTATCTTATAGATTTTTGAAAACTATTCACATCAGATTTTTATAGTTTATCCTCAAACATTTTTTTAAAATTCAAAGTATTGGTCTCAAAAAACGTAAGAAAAAAAAGATATTTTTGTTTACTATTTTAATTTTCTTCTTCTATGAAATACCTCTTGTAATCTTCAACCTTACCAACTATACCTAGAAAATTAATTTAATTTTACAAAGCTATGAAAAACAACTTGTAGCTTAATTAAAACTTTAAAAAATGTAATATACCCTCCAATGAACTTTATATTTAAGTATCTTTAACTTTTCCTGTGATTAACTATTACAAAAGTTTTTAAGTTAGTTTAGTAGTACAGTGAAGTAAAATACTTAAAAGTTAAGGAAGCTGTTTATAACATAGCTTTATAAACCATATTTTTAGAATAGTACTACCAGTATCATTTATTAAATTGTAAGTGCTAAACGATTAGAAAAGAACATTAAAAGTGCTCATTTTTATTATTTAGTTCTTTTTTAATATGAACATTTTTAATAATTTATAATTTTTGATTGCATAATTTTCTTAGTTTTCAAAACTATTTTTTTATTATAAAAACAGAGTGATCATTTGGTTTCAACTCAAAATGCAGAATTGGCACAGTCACAACTTGGCTCATTAAAAGATAGTCATATCATCCTAGAAATTAATATAACTGAATTGAGACATATTGTAAGTACAATATAGATAAATTATTGACAATTTTTACTGAACAATTTAATAAATATTATTTATACTTAATTTTTTCAGTTTTTGTTACTCTAATGCTACTTACTAGTGTTTAAGTTTTTGAATTTCACATAAATAAAAAAAAAAGTAATGTTTGCATTCAAACTCTATTTTAATAAGGTAATATTTTTTTGAAATGTTTTTATTTAACATGTAATAAGATACTTAGTTTTAAAAGTAAAGTAATTTTTTATTTGCTAGAGTTTTATTTTATTTAAAGTCTATTTTTGTTGTATACTAGTTTTCCGGTTAATTAGGCTATGAAACTTTTTTGACTGATAAAAATATTTAGAAAAAAATTAGATAAACTCAAGCTAATTTGCCTTAAAACATTTTGTAGTATTTTATTACAATTTTTTTGCTAGTTTTATTTTTGAAAAAGTCTAAGGAAGTTTTTACTTTTATTTAGGTGTGCTTAGTTTACTATTTTAAATCAAAATTTTTTAATTACTGGAAGATATACTGCTTTTTATTTTGTAGCATTAACATTATTTTCTTTTAGATTAATACATTTGTTTCTTAATTTTCAACTTGACCTATTGACTCAGGTTACTTTTTTTCTTCAAAGGATGACAACCCTGTATACAATAATATAAATACATACTTTGTAGCTACACAAACGTAAATAGTGTTTTAGTATTACATGTTAAATGATATTTAACTTATTTTAAAGTTTGCAACAAAATAACTAAAGTTTTATCACAGAAATGTTTTCGTATAAACATCTTGGAATCAGTTTGGTCAACGAAATCAAAAATAATCAATAGTTTAGTACAGGTATAAAAGTTATAGTTTTATGAATAGATAACGTTACTTTGATCCTATATGTATTTTTTATACCATTATTTCACAAAACCATTTACAAGTTTATGTTTTTCTAATTTGTTCCAATGTTTAAAAGTTGTTAACAAATTAAATAGTAAAATTTGACGAAATTGTACTACTAGCTTTTAAGCTATATAACAAAATCAAATAACATACAACTTATGTTTATAAAAATAATAGTTATTAACATTTAAAACTGGTTTATAAAGAGAGTTTGTTTTTAAAAGTTTCAAACTTTTTATAGACATTACTTACGTTGTTTATATTTTTATTAATCAGAAGCCAAAGTTATGGTTTAACTACGGTCTTTATGATCCTAAAAGTGGAGAATTTCTAGTGGATGATAAGAAAATTGGCAACTATGTTAATAGTGGCTGTATAGCCTCTTTTCAAGTTAGTACTTATATTGTTTTATATTGTTTAAAATAAGATTGTGAAAATAGTTAGTTATTATGTGTTTATGTTTTTGTTATAGAATAACTTTTATAAGTTTTAATTTTATAAAGTTTTAAAAACTGTCAATGTTATTAAAAATAGATTAAAGTTTTCAAAGTTTTCTTTTGTTCCCTTTTTTATCTTAAGTGTTTTTTTAAATCTATTGTTAGTTTACTTAAAAGAAATAAATGATTTTTACTAATCTGAAAGTTAAGTTTTGTGTAATTAAAACATTTTATAAACTGAATTTTTTACTGCAATTTATTACAATCTAATATAAGAAATACATATAGCAGGGTGGCCACTAAACCTGGAATCCTGGAAAAACCTGATATCTGAAAATTTAGGCTGAAAAAACCTGAAAAACCTGGATTTAAGAAATTTTTAAAAAACCTAGAATTTTGAACAAATTTTACATGTAAAGTAGTGAAATTTTGATTTAAAACAAAAAAATTATCATATGGACCAAAGTTTTTTGTCAACATCAAACAGTTTTTTAATCAAAAAACACATTTAAAGTAGGTCTATAGTATGTTTTCATTGTTGTTATACTATTTAACACAGTTTTTGACTTTAAGCTTAATTTTAAACAAAAAAAGACCCAAAAAAAAAACTCAGAAAACCTGAAAGAAATTTCTAAAATACTAGTGACAATCCTGATATAGTTAAAACTGTACTGCTTATTCTCATATAAATAAGTTTAAAAACTAATTTAGTTTATATAAAATAATTCATTTATACTAATCTTAGTTGCGTACATTTGTGAAATTTAATTTGTGCTTTGTTAGTATAGTTAAAAGTATTTTTAACAGCACGGTTGCCAAAAAACCTAAAATCCTGGAAAAACCTGAAATTTTAGAAATTTTGAAAAAAACCTTGAATTTTGAACAAAAATCACTAAAAAACCTGGAATTCTGAACAATAACCACTAAAAACCTAGAATTTTAGATAACTTTTACATTTAAATTGCAAAATTTCGATTTGACTCGAAAAATCTATTGTATAGATAAACGTTTTTTGTCATCATCAAACATTTTTTATTTAAATACCTATTTAAAGAAGCTTTACAGTATCTTTTCAATGTTGTTGTACTATTTAACACTGTTTTTACCTTAAACCTAATTTTTAACTAAAAATAGACCCTAAAACGTGTAATTTTTAAAACCTGGAAGAAATTTTTACTACCTGGAGAAAATTTGCCGAAAACATTTGACAATCCTGTAACAGTTTTTTTAGTGGAAACTTATATGAAAATTGTTTAGTTAAAAAAAATTAATTCAGAGCACATAACATAACCTAATATTGAAAACTATGACATAAGTTGGAATATTAATTAGGTAAAACTTTTTTGATAAAGCGTTAAAAAATAAATTTATGATACTATGTTAACATCTTTGTTAATTTAACATTTATTGTTAAGCTATTGAAGTTATTGTTTTTATTTTAGCTTCAACGAAACTAAATATTTGAAAACCATTTTATAAAACTAAAAGTAATTCTAAGTGTAAAGTAACACTTGAATTTTAGTCTGTCCATAAAGGTAGTGATTATATTTAAAAAAAACTTTTTCTTTCGCTGAAAATTTTTAAGGCTTGAGAAATTTTTTCTACTGCTAACAGCGTAAAATAAAATTTGTACGTATTTCAAACTTTAAAATTAAAAAAATGATCAAAATACAGGCGTGTAAAATGCCCTAAAAGTTTAAATTAAGACAATATAAGTTTTACATATGAAAAGCATTGTTGCTTGTAACTTTCAAATAAGCTTAGTAAATGCTACTAAGTTAAAAAAAAAGAGGTATACTAAAAACTAAAAATAATATAAATCAAGTAACCTACCTATATTTAAACATTAAAATTAAGTTTTATTTTATACTTTTAAGATCGTAGATATATAATCGTTTTATTTTTAGAGTCAATTAAAAACACATTTTGTATACATTAAACTATATAATTAAAATTAAATTTAGATTTTTAATTTAGATTGTGTTTTAAAGCAGTAAAACTATTTTTATTTATATAAATTCATTCTGACGAAAACTAAATAAATTTTAGTGTTATAAAAAGATAAGTTATGTTGCTTTATATATAAATTTATGATGTTTATTTTAATAAAAAATATGTTTAAAAACTAAAAACTATAATTTCTCATTTCATTTAAAACTTTTTTTTATATTGCAAAATAACTTGTTAATAAAATCTATTTTCAAATAGTTCAGATACAAGCGCCGTGTGTTTCACACTGTCATTAAAAGTCGTAAAGATTCTTCAAACTTGTTGAAAATGCAGAATGTATCGCGACAACGCGACCTGATAACCGCTGTAAAACGAGCTGATTTGCATAAGATTACATCATTACTGGAAAAGGGAGTCGACCCTAACTTTCATGTTGACGGAGGTTTTCAATGTTGTTTCATACGTATTTAAAAAGATTACTCACTATTTTATAACACATTTTAATGAAGAAATTGTTAAGTATTATATTTAGTATTATACTCAGCTATTAAGATATGTTTAAGCTTTGGTTAATAATTAGGTTAGTTTAAGTACTTATTTTGTTAGTATTAAATTTATACTGCTTTTTTGCTCATGCTTTTTTTTTGACAAGTTTAAAAGAGTTCAACTGCGTTACAATGCAACTAGTTTAATAAACTTCCACTAAATTACTATCATTATGTATTTTAGCATTGTATTAAGAATCAAAACATTTACATAAACGTTTTAACCCTTCAGGCTGTATCATTTACCAACATAAAAGCAAACAAACTTTTTGTTTCTCACGAAATAGAATAAAACTCACAATTTTGTTCTTATAATGCAAAATATGCATTATCTGAAATTTTTAATCTTTATAATTGTGTAAGTGCATTGTTAAGTATGTTACATTGAATTAAATCCTTACTTACATTGTAGCTTTAACTAAAACCAAAAACTGAGCAGGTTTATTTGATTTTAAAATATAATATATTTAATATAAATTGAAAATTTGTGTTTTTTTTACATAATTTAGGAATCAATTTTAGTCATTTTTAAAGATGAGCTGTGATAAGCTTTACAACATTACTTAAAACAATGGGCAATAAACTATATTTGATAAGGTAGAACTCTGATTCTTCACTAATTATACACTTTTAAGCTGTTATAACAATGATATAACAAAATTACAGAGTATTTTATGCAGTTTTTTGTGAACAAACTTTAAATAAGCTTATGAATTACGAATTGTTAAGAAAAGCTTGAATGTTTATTTTTGTCAAAAACAGTGTTAGTGGTGTTGTCGTTGCAATTGTAAACACTTGAGCCTGTTTAAGATATATAGTATGAGAAAAAAAAAGAATAAACTTTAAGTTTAAATATTTTTTGTCTAAAATTTGATGGTATTTGCATTTAACTTTGACCAATTAGTTAATATCATACCAAAGATTTTTATTTAAGCAGGCCTTACAATCTTATTTTGTTATTTTTTGGAAACAAAAGCAACAGCAAAGTATATTGTAGAACAAAAAACACTATTCTTGAAAACAATGTGGCTAATTACCAATGTGTCTAAAAATAAATGTATGATGGCTAACAAACTATTTTTGCTACTTAACAAAAATATGCAAATATTTGTTTTAACACTTTTCGTTTACAGAAACCCCTTTGACACTTTTCTCGACCTTCCAGCAGCTGCAACGAACAAACAGCGAGCACATGACTTCTACGTTGAAGAAGCGCAGCAATTTCCTCCGAAGCAGCACGAGTTCGTTGAGGAGGAGCGGCAAGTCGAAACCGAATCCTGTCGTCCGCGACCACCAACTACTTGCAAGCGAAATCATATCGGTGCTGGTGAATGTGGGCGGCGCCCATCTGGACTTCAGGAACGCCGACGGTCTTTCGCCCGCGCACGTCGCTTCGAAAACGGGAAACTACCCCGCCTTGAAGGTTTGTTGCGTCCTTTAAATTTTGCTTTAGAATGAAACGATGTGTTTATATACGAGTTTGAGAATGTTAAGCTGTTGTATGTGTTGTTGGACTTTATTTGAATTCTAATGTGCAAATAATTAGTGTTTACAACCAAGGTTCGAGACCTTGAATTTATTTTTTATTGTCTGTTTAGTTTACGAGACACTATTTTATCGTAGTATACGGGTTTGTTTGTTTTTCAGTTTACTACAAATTTTAAAGTTAATAACTATGTATTTAAGTAATTACTTAAATTCAAGTGTATTGATAAATACACTTTAGCTAAAAAAGTGTTATTGTTCGAAGGAGTTCTTAAAAAACAAAGGGTTTTTTATTTACAATAATGGTTGGAAACTTTATTTTTGCGTTATACTTGTATACTTTGTGTTACATAATTTCGTTGTATTTTATAAAACTGTTTTAGCAAAACACTATTGTTTAAATTTATTTAGATATGAACTATTTTTAAAATACTTGTTAAAATATTTTTTTTTACATTTTCAACAATACTAAACTTAAAAAATTAAATTTAATTATATGTCATAAATGTTTACCGATATTTGTTTACAACAAAAAATAAATATAAAAAGTATTAGTTTTGTGTAGAAACACCGGCTTTTTTCGGTTTTATAGTACAAGTTAATTATTCACGAAAATATTGTGAAAATGTTTATTCAACAAACAATAGTAAAAATGATGATCTGATAAGTGAAAAATTTTGTTGTTTTTTTTAAAAAATTTTAAGCATATTTTTAAGAAATAATTCTCAAAACTGTCAAGTCATAAAAGAATTTTTTTCTTATTACAATGTTTTGTTTGTTTTAAGTTTCTTTTATATAAAAAAAGTTTTCCTTGTGGTCCTTTTACAGCTGGTAATACTAAATTGTTAACTAAAAATTGATTGAAGGTATTATTTTATAAATTTTATTTTGAAATTTGTAAAATTTTCTTTGAATTTCATTAGTATTAAGATACAAATACAAACATTTTTTTAAGCATATTATTGACTTTCAAAAGTAATATGGTATAAATAGAGTAATTTTACACTTAATAAGAGTAAACAATTTTGTTTCAAATTAAATACCATTAATGATTTTTGATAGTTTTTTTATATTATAATAAGATTTAATTTTTCAAACTTGTTTAAAAAAAAAAGAAGCAAAGTTAACCTAATCAACAAGCTGTTTTATTAATAAGAAATATAAAATAATACTTCTTCGAATAAAAATGTTTGTATATAGTTAATTTTTAGTCAAATATAGAGTTTTTGGTAGTTATTAAACAACCTTTAGTTACACTTTTGTTATTGTTGGTTATTCTATTTTAATACTAAAAGCTTCAGTCAACTTTTTGGTAAAAAATATCCATCGGAAAAATATACAAAAAATAAGTTAAACTTATTTGTTATTTTTCAAAGACTTTTGAGGCTATAAGTTTACGTAAAAAGCTTAAAAAAATCACAACCAATAAAAAAGAAATTAATAAAATGTGATTACTGTAAAATTAGTATGTGTAAATTATAGGTGTTGTATACGGATAATTAAAAACTCAATTAGCTTCATGTGACATTATATTTTAATTAAATAGCTACATTATTTTGTATTTATTTAAAAAATGGTGAGTTAAAAATTCTTTATCGATTTAAAAAATAATTACTATAACTAAAATAATTAAAAAAAAGGATCATTCTTATTTCTTTATCATTTGTCTTTTTACTTATATTAAAGTTTTATGATCATTATGTTTTAAATAGTTGTTTCAAACTTTTAAAGAACTACGCAGACTGAAAGTATATATTTTGTGAACCAGATCATTAAGTTTATATTAAATGATAATCTTATAAAATTATAAGTATGATGTATAAATTGCTTTATTATTGTCAAAAACTTGCGAAAACGCAACGTACAAAATAAATTTTAACATGTTGTAAAAATATTTTCAAAGTCATAAACCTTTCTCTCCACAGGTGTGCAGATTGCGAAATAATGCTTTAAAAGTTATATTGGTAGTTAAAGTTTTAATATTAATTTTTTTTTGAATTAATGTACACTTGTTTAATTTACGCCGTTATAAAATCTTTTAATATTTCTACAGTAACCTCTCGCATCTTTACGCACTTGTGACGTTACGCACTCTCGTTTAGTTACGCATTTTAGAATTCTAAAAATTTCAAAAACTTTTTTTTTTCACAAACTAGGTTTATTGTATATTTTAATTTAGAATATGTTTTTAAATGCTAACTCACCTAAATAAATAAAAATTTGAATTCCTCAAATTATTATGGGATGAAATTTCATTCATACTCAAAAATCCATTAATATATCTTTAATCAATGCAAGACAAAGTTATCCTTATGTGGGCAAAAGTCAAGTTAAAAAAAAGTTGTAGTAACATTAAGAATTTTTATTAAACAATTTTCTTACATTTTTTATATTTTTATTCAAAAGAAGAAATCCATTACAGCACCAAGTGCATATTTTTGTAAAAGGCTATAGAAACAAATTTTAATATAGACACCACACCATTTCTTAATTGTAAACAAATGCTTAATTATAAATTGAATTTGCTTAGTAGAATAGAATATAAATGTTAAGTATCAAATAAGCATTATATAAATAAAGATAAAGATAAAATCTACTTATTATTAGAATTAGTAAAAATTTTCTAGAAGTAATGTTATTTTGTATAAGTTAAATTCATTTTTTTAAATATATGTATAGTTTGATATTTTGTTTTAATACTCATAAATAAAGTAAGAACATTGTTAAAAATCGGAAAGTCCCCAGACTACTTTTAACTAGAAGCAGTATCAAAAAACAGCCATTATATAGTAAGTATATTTGATACCTCTCGTATCTTTACGTATTTTTTCTGTGGACACAACGTGCGTAAATAAGCGAGAGGTTACTGTACATACGTAGCAAAACTATTGGTTTATTCATAAAGATAAATTTAAAAATTATGTATCGTGTTTACATTATATTTTGTGAAGCTAACAACACAAAACTGTGTAGCTATCTTTTATTTTTATTTTTTGTGTTAGTTTAAAAAATATATAAACCTGAGCTTACAATAATTTTCAAATACATTTGTTTTATGTCAAAAAAAAGACTTTTAATATTTAATTTTTTTTTTAAATTTAATTTTTACTACAGTCACTATTGGAACTGGGAGCTTATGTTGATTGCGAAGACTTAAATGGGTTGACCCCGTTGTATGTTTGTTGTACATCAACGTTGGTTACAGATGAACAGTGCCTACAATTGTTGTTAAATCATAATGCTAATTTAAAAACTGTTGATTCTCAAAATTGGACTGTACTACATCAGGTTTGTTTAGTTGAATTATACAAAAAAAAATTTCAAGTATTTTTGATGCATAAAATAGTGTATAATAGTTTTTTATAAAACGTGTTATTGTTGTAATATTAGTTTTTAAAGTTTTCAATTTTTTAATAATTGAAATCAAAACAATATATACAAGTTTGTCGAACAAAATGCTTATATTTGAATTAGTTACAAATATAACGTACGTAAACTTTTAGTTTTTCAAACCACTTTAATTAGGTCAATGAATATGATCATTGATCGTATTTATGCTATATTAAATGTATACTCTAAAGTATAAAAAACAAGCTTGGTGTGTTTATAATTAGTTTTAAAGCGCTAATTGTGCACGACTTTCATACGTTTACTAATTCACTTGTTTAATTAGTGCTTCAGGGTGGTCTTTTTTTTTCATTTAAAAAGTGTACGAACAATACTAGTGGATATATATATATGTACAACGATTTATACGTAGCTAACTCAATGTTTTTTATCTGATGATGGTGTGCAAATATTAAAAAAAGTTATTGTAAAATAAATTACAGCCGGTTAGAACCAACCAAATTTTAAGATATAACATGCATTAAAACTAGTTCAACTTTTGTAAAAAAAGTATGTAGTAGATAATTATTACCAACTGAAGTTTTTAGAGACTTTAGAATTTCCTTCAAGAAAAAAATTAAGCTTTTTTTACCAAAACTTTTTAAGTTTATTTTAAGACTATTCTGAATACTATTAAGTTTTAAAGCTTACAAAAAATTGTTACTCTAGAAAAGTCATGACTTTTTATGTTGGTCCATGATTTGAGTTACACTCTATTTTTATTTATGTACTTTATTTTATGCTTTACGTTCTATTCTCTAACTCATCACCCTACTCCAAATAAGTTTGTATTAATTTAAAAATTTTGATTTGAAGGAATTTTTCAATAGTAAATTTTAATAAAATAATGAAGCCACAGTCGATTGCTAATAAAGGTAAACTACTTTTTAAAATGCTAAAACTACTTTTATACGGTTTTTATCGTTAGTTATTGTTTGACTGCAACATCTTTTTTTTCTAAATTCGATGGCGCTTTCAACTATTTTGAAAAATTACTTTAAAATATTATTTTATTAACCAGGTGTGTAGGCATGGCCTACTGGATCACTTGTGCGTTCTTTTGAAGCATATAAAACTCCAAGTGTTGAAATCTGGTGAAGATGACAAGTTAATCGACCAGCAGAATTCTGCAGGTAACACTGCCCTTCACATCTGTTCCATTTACAATAAGCGATTTTGTCTTCTAAAGTTGCTGGACCACGGCGCCGATGCTAAAAAATTGAACTTTTCAAATCAAGATTCAGTACAGGTTTACCACATCTCTTTAGCTTCAGATAGAAAATGTTATATTTATTAGATGTTGTTTTATCTTTCACAATTTTTAAATCTAGTAACCTAAAACTTTTGCAGATTAATATGCTTTTTATTTAGATACTTTAGCGTGTACACTTTTCGTAAACGCTAAAGTTAAAGAATAAAAATAAAATACAGTTGATAAATGTTTATATGAATTAAGTAGTCGATTATTGGTTGGCAATTGTTCAAAAAGCGAAATTTAATCGGATATTAGTTTTTATTATTTAAAAATTTCAAAACGTTAGGTGGCGCAAATGTGCGACAATACGGAACTGGTTGAAATAATTGAAAAATATCCGGACATTGAAAGTAAGTATAAAAACTTTGTAACAATTGATTTACTATAAAAATCAATTTATTGGTGTAGTACTAATTAAAGTTCTAATATTTAATTTTTTAATTTATAAAGTTGTTGTTTATGTATTTAAAAGTGATTTTTTTTGCCTTAACATTTAAAGTAAAAGAAAATTATAGTAGTTTTTGTTAAAACTTTACAATTACTACAAAAAAAGATATAATTAAACATAATATATTTATTAAGAATAGACTACACACTCTAATTATCAAGTCTAAGTTTATCTTGTAAATTTTGGCAGATAAAAAAAAACTTAACAAGTATAAATAATAGGCTCAGTAGTTTAGTGCTAATATTTTTTTTATTATACTTCTTAAAGGTTATTTTAAAATAGTATTTAAGTTTGTTGAAATGAAATACTCCTAAAAAAAGTTAATTTATAGTTATTAAGTAAAATTTTGTACAAATTCTGTATCAATGCCATTCTAAAGATCTTTGCTAGAACCTTTCTAGTTAAACCTACCACTGAATAACTGATATCATCCTCACATTAAATATTGCATGAAAAAAATAAAAAATACCAAAACGATTAAAAATTTTGTCACCTTTGCTTTTATTTTGTACTTTTCGTCGTATTCTGCTTTTTGTTTGGTAAGTTTTTGTGATAAGTCTCATTAGTTTCTATTATGTTGCTACTAGATCCTAATTATTTACCTACGTCAGTTTTTAGTAGTTTTTGATTAATGCTATTAAAATTTTGAATTATTTAAAATAAATTAAAATAAATTTTATTTAAATTGAGAATAAAATAGATTTATTTTGATAGTAGTGATTGATATGAAATGTTTTACATAGTGATCGTTTATGTAAAGTTTTATTAGTTGATAGAAATATTTTTTTACACTTGTTTCTCAAAACGTAAAAAAAAGTATAATTAATAAAGCATCTAGTATATATTTATACATCATACAACAGTAATTGTATATAGAAATCTACTTATCATGTTTTTTTTTGTTTTTTTTATTCCCTGTCTATAATATTATATATCTAACAATTAGATTAGTTTATAGTTCAAATGAGTATAATGTTTTTGTTAATAAATAAATTAATTAATGCATACTGCACAAAACTTGCTACCGTTATTTTTCTCAATGTATCCGTTATAGTATTGAGAAACAAGAGCAAAAGTTTTTTGAGTTTTCTACACTTTCGATTGTAGTAAAAAAGAGAAAAATGCCTAGTTTTAATAATTTATGACCTACCGACCGCTTTGCTATTATGTACTTTTTTCCGGCTTTGATTAAGTTTTTGTGCCAGCTTGGGTTTAAAGAAAACTTGTTATTTGAAGATAATACATAATTATGAAGGACTAAGCAGTTATTTGTTTGTTTCAGACTTTTATCTAACTTTAAACGCTATAATAATGTTTGTAAAATAGATTTTTTGTGTGTATGTTTAATTAAAGTTCAAAATTTTAAATTACAAAAGTTTTGAAATAATTTAGTTCAATGTTTGTACAGAGTTATTAAGTTAACTATTTCAAGTTAAAATCAGTTAGTTAAACACGACCGTCAAGTATGAAGTTTTTTTATGAGTTTGAGCAATTTTTAAATAGTCAAACTCAAGTAAAAACAAATTAACATTTGAGTATATCAACTAAAAGTTTTAAAATTACTTATTTTTTAAGCAAATAAATGCTTAGCACAGTTCGACGGAGTTCTTTAAAAAAAAGCTCTACAGTCAAAATAAACTATGTGCATGCATTGTTTATAAATTTTAAATTTATATGTTATAAACTATTAATTGGTTTACTTCTGCATATAGTTTATATATGTTTATATTTATAATTGTAAAAGAAAAACTTATGTTCTATTGTTCGAAGCACACTTTCAGAACTTGTCTAACTTTGCTATTCATAACACAGTAAAACGTCTTTTTGATAAATAAGTCATAGTCTTAATAGAATATCTACATACTGAATTTTTTTCGTTCATTTAAAAACAAAGTTTTAAAGTTGTTTTAATAAGCTTATAAGCATGTTAGTTTAATTATTTTTGACTATTGATAACTTAAAAGAAAAAGATTCTCTGTTTATAAAATTATTAAAGTTCAATAACCTTACGTATTTTATATGATGACAAATATTATATTATACTATCAAAAAATAGAGTTCTTTATTTTAAGTAGTTGTTGTAAGAAAATCATCAAGCTGTATGTGTTTTTATTTTTAGCATTAAGCTTAAATATTTTCGTAGTACTCTCTATTTTTAGCGTGTTACTTATTGATTATTTAAAACTGTTTTGTTGTAAGTATACAGTTTAGTTTCATTTTTAATTTTTGTTCATCTTAAAACGTTTATATGTTTATCTTTTTTTATTTTGAAATTTTATCATGTTTAGAAATAAAAAAAACTTTTTGAGTTATAGGAAATTTTGTTTAAATTTCTATAACTTAATTTATTACTAAAACTAACCTTTAACGATAACGTGATAAGTTTATTTACTGCTAAATTTTTCATTTTATAAATCGATATTTCTAGTTCAGTTAGATTTACTAATTGAAATATATACTAGTGAGACTAAACTGCCTTTATTTTGGTTAGGAAAGTACTATATAGTAGAAGTTAGTTTTTTTTATTCTTAATTAAAAGAATATTTAACTAGAGGTTATTGTTAATTTATTTTGACTGTTTTATTTGTTTAGATTTGAAAAAGTACTTGATAAAATATATTTTAGGTTTGGTTTAACAAGTTTTTTTTTTGTTACCTCTATAAACCATATTATATTTGTTGTTCGTTATTGTGTTAATAAATTTTATAACTATAAACTTTTAGTCTAATAATAAAAACGTTATTACTTTTTTTGCTCTAGTTATGGACTAAGGCTCGTCAAAAAGTCAGTTATACGATTTTGTCAAACATGTAAAAAATTATTTTTCTATTATTAAGTGTTCCGTTATTTAAAAAATATATTAGTCCTTACTAAATTCTTGTGAAAGCTTCTACTGAAAAAAAATGTATCCCTAGCTTTTTAAAATAGTAACTAAAATTTTTCTGCACAGAAAAATATATTTATTTGTTTGGAAAGGGCTGCTCTAAAATATAAGTTTTTTTAAGGTTTTTAGCTTAAAGTTTATTGCACAAAAATATTTTAAGTACTTAGTTAAGCTATTGAATTGAATTTATATGTATTTCAGTAAGAAATTTATATACATATATATAAAGTTGCAGTTTATCAATTTCATAGTATATAGTTTACTGAAGTTGTTATAAAACTAAAAATTGTTTTATATACAAGAATTTCAAGGTACAGTTTTAAAATATTTTCAAACAATGTTAATTTAAGTTTAAAAATTAACTTTTTTAAGGTCAGGAAACACGATTTTCAACTATCGGAAAAATATCTACAGAAGCAAACGACAACAACAATAACAACAAGAAGTTAATAAATATAATTTATGTTTTAAAAAATAAGTTTTTGTTTTAAAGAAGTAACCATACTTAAATTTTAAAAATTCAAAACTTTTTTTACTTGACTAGATGTAATTTTATAGTGAGTTTTATAGAAATATTTTCCATTACGTTCTTGTATAAAAACACGTAAAAAATAATGATATTTATTTTCAAGTCTTATCTTTAAAAATTTAAAATAAGTTTTTTATCTATGATTTATCTTGATTTTTTTAGTGTTAGTACATAGAAAATAGCTTAACAGTATCACTTTTAAAAACCATTAAGTTGTTATTTTTGTATAAACAAAGTAACAATGACGTTGGTCATCAATTTCGTTTTTACAAAATGTAATTAGTCTTATTTATCTTTATTTTATTTCTCAATTTGTTTTGTTTCAATAATAAAACTAGATTTGTTTTTATGTAAGTGGTCTCAGCTAGGTCAACTTTTGTTGATTAATTACATACTATTGTAAAACATTAGTTTTGTTTTCATTTTTTACCTAGTTTGTAAAAAATTGTTGTGCTTAAGTTCAGTAAATTGTAATAATCTTTGTTTACAGTAAAATGATACCACTGCCAAAAGACTTCAATAGCAAAGTTTACAACTTCAAATCAGTCTCTCTGGACAAATCAAAATCAGGATTTGGATTTGTTATAAGGGGAACTAAAGGTAAAGATTTGAACATTTTCAAACTAAACTTATTTCAGTATATATTTATTAAGATATAATTTCGTATAATTTTTTATCTGTAGCAATCAGTTAATGACTTTTGAGTATTTTTAAAACAAGACCAAAGTGTTTGAGATTGACAAACATTTTCAAAAATTAAAAATGCCAGTGCTTTCTTTACACTAATAAACTGATCATTAAAATCATTTTATTAAGTAATATACCAATTAAATTTCTGTTTTGTTTCTTTCCATCTCTTTTTATTTTCCCCGTTCATTAAACAGCATCAGGAAGTGAGTTGAAATCAAAATTGGATTTCGCCCCTCAAAATCCCGGCCTTCAGTATTTGGAATCTGTGAGTGTCAATGGTAGGGCTTACATGGCCGGGCTCAGAAGCGGTGACTTTATCATAGAGGTCAATATTAGTTTTTTCACATTCTTCGACTTTTTTTAATTTACTATGATTTGTTATGTTTTTACAAAACTGTTGTAATGTTGGAAAAATGTTTGAAATTTATTTACATTTTTAAAATTCAATAGTAGAAGTTTATATATAATACTTTTAAATAATTTAAAATACTTCACATATTTTATTTTTATAATACTCTTAAATAATTTTAATTTACTAGAACTTTGTTTTTTCTAATAAAGAACTGTGCTTACGTAAGAATAATGTTTAAAATTAATTTATACTTAATTTTTAAATTAACACAACAAGATATTCTTCTGTAAATATTTTTAAAATTTGTAGATAAATGGGACTGACGTAAGGTTCATGGGACACAGCGAAATTGTTGAGTTCATTCGCAGTTCGGGTAATTCAATAGACATGAAGGTTGCTGTTTGCTATGAAGGTATTTTTTGTTTGTTTGTTTGTAAAATACGTTAAGTAGCTATAGTTTTGTATGTGACGAATAAACGACTTCAGACATGGCAGTGTCAAGTGGTAGGGTAAACGAGATTAAAGGTTAAAAAAGACCAATTTTACTTTAATTAGTAAAATATTTACATTTAAATCTTTATTGAAAGCTCATTAATGATCTTATAAGTATTTTTTTTAGCATGATCTTCTATTTTAAAATAGAAAAAAGTGTCTGATTTTTTCTGCTAGATTATATAGTTTCAACATACTTTTATTATTATTTGTATACCTTAAAGTTTTCTTTATAGTTTGTGTTACATTCAAGTTGTTATCAGTACTACGTGATAAAATTTAGTTTAAAACTTTATGTGTTCACATCGAGAATTAAAATAGTAAAATATTTCAAACGTGTAAGTAGCAAAGTCACTTTTGAAATTTGCAATGTTTGCAATTATGATAAGAAACCTTGTATTCTTGTAAGCAAGTCATACACATGTTTACTTACAAATATCTTTTTGAAACCACTCAACTTTAGCTACATAAGCATATGTATTTATCGGGGTTTTAATAAAACTTCAGCAGTTTAAAATGTTTTTGTGATTACAACAAGATTTTTTTTAAGTCTGTTAATTTTTTCTTTAATATAAAGTATTTTTGTATATAGTTTTTTTAATTTTTAGAATTTTTTTAATGGTTTTTGTAAAGCTAGAAAAAATTAAGTAAATTTTAAGTTTAGTTACAAGTATAGTTTATAAAAACTGTATAGTTTTAAGAATTTACTGAATTCAATAAATATATATTTTTATCTTTAATTAACTTACCTGAAGTTATAACAAATTCAATAATTCTATTTAGAGTTTTTATTGTTAGTCTTAAGAGTTAGAATTAAAAAGTGTATTGAAATATTTGAAATGATTAAAACTTATTAAAATGAATTCTGAAAAACTAAAAGTTTCGAAAAATAACAAAAAACCTACTAAATCCAAAAGAGGACTACTTTCCAAAGTATTTAACTATGATGAAATTAAAGGTGGTTAAATTGTAATGCTTTCAAATCTTTAATTTATAATTATAAACAAAATATTATCAATACTAACATTTAACAGATATCAATCACATATTAAAATATAATAAAAAAAATTAATTTTAAATTTCAAGAACTTATAATAGTTAAAATTGTTAGTAGCTGATAATATTTTATTTACTTTAATATGTATGAATATTTTAATATGATAACAAAATTCTACTTTCAAATATTTATAAGGATACTGTGACTCTTTTAAATATTAGATATATACAAGTTACAAAATGAATTTCCTTAGTTTCTATTTTTTACTACAAAAAAGAGGCAAAGTCTATTTACCTATTTTTAAAATTGTTATTGTTGTTTGAAAAATTAACAAATTCAGATTTTTTTGTACTAATGCATTTCAAATGCTGCTCTATCTAATGATATATGCTAATTTTAATATTAAAGTATTTTAGTAATTAAAGGTTAGAATATTAGAACTCTATAAATTCTAAGAGATTAGTAAGCGTAAAAGTATTTTTGTTTTACATCATTAAAAGAACTTAATAGTAATTAATTATATAACTAAAGATTAACATTTAAAATATTATAATTTCTAAGTCTTGGAAAACCAATGTAAAAAATAAGACCAAGTTTTTAAAAGGTTTGTTAACTATGTGAATTATACAATTTATATTAAGGAAATGAAAGTAAGTCCTGTTACTTTTTATTTCAAACTCAATACAAAAACTTACAGAGACACCAAAACAACAAGGGTCACCGTCGAAATCTTCTTTGAAAAAACATCCGAGTTATTCTTTGAGGAAAAGTGAAAAACCAAACGCTGACAAGCTAGGCATTCCACCGCCACCTTCGCTTGTTCGTTTAAATCAGACAAACAGTAAATCGGAAAACAACATTCATTTGAGAACACCGTCTGTTGCATCAGCAATTTGTTAGTTGTTTTAGTTGTTATACACTAAAATCTTTATAAATGGGTAGTATAATAAATAATTCACAGAGTTAAAAAATACATGAGTTAAGTTTTCGTAAAAAAAAAGGTTTAGATAACTGACGTTTGACATTGTATCAAGTACAAATATTTATTTCAACCGAAAAATACCGTATACTATACTTAAGACTTTAATTTAAAAATTTTACAGTGCGCATTTATGGTTTGAAAAATTTGCGATATTTTTCATTTAAAATTACATGCTGCAAACGATACTTTAAGTAGTTGTTAGATGATATCCAAAACATTACTTGTAATATTTTCTTTCATGTCTAATAGATAGTTAACACGTGATTATTAGTTAAAAAATAGTAACTTTTGTAAAAAAAATATTAGAACTTAAATACAACAACTTATTAATCAAACTTTGTTATGTAATATTTATGTACTTTAGTACAAATTAAAAAGTGTGTTTGTTTAAATGGGATAGTTTTCTTTTAAACTTGTTTGAGCAAGGCTGTTAGATTAAATTTGTATTTTTTCAACTTTAAACTTAAATAAAAGGCTTTTACGTAAGGATCATGTAAAACTATGATAAACGTTTTCAGTTACAAGTACAACTTATACTATGATAATTGTAATATACATCAGCAAACAATCTATAACTTATATCCATAAACTGGATAGTGCTCAATAAATCATATTTTTAGTTAAACTAGATGATGCAATAAATGAATCAGTAGTAGCTGACAGTGGTGCACAAAAAAATTATACGCACACGCATGGCTTAAAAAATCAACCAAATGAATTTGACGATGACTTTTATAGTAAAACGGTGAAACCTAACAGCTTCAAAAAGGTTTATTTTTGACCTTTTGTATACTTAATAATACAAAGACTTCAGTAATAATTAATTTAAATAAATTCAAAAATAAAAACTAATCCCGTAAATATTTGTATGTTAAGAAAATTTTAAATGTACATTTATTTTTACAGGAGCCCAGCATGATCAGGGCAAGTACTATTTGTTCTGCGACATTGCCTAGAAAACCTTTTAAAAGTACAACACCTACTTTATCGCTTGATGGTTAGTTATTATATGCCTAATTGATAACACATTTTTCTTAAATGTAATACAAATGAGTTATATATTTACCAACTTTTTTTTTCATAGAAGTTTGTAAGAACTAAATCTTTTTGTACTATATTAGTTCTTTGTCTAAAATGAAATTAATATTACGATAAAGCAATGAGTAAAGTTTTTTATTGCCTTTTGTATCTTAAAATGTACTAGTTGAAAAATAATTAACACAGAATCAACTTCAACACCCAAAGAAACAGATCTATCACAGAAATTATCAAAAAGTAAAATAAGTTTTAATAATAATCTAAAAACAATGTCTAGTGAAAACATCAGTAATGAAAGTGAAAAACCAACATCATTTCAAAATGAATTGCTCTCTGCAATTAAGAAAGGTAAATATGAATTTTTAGTTATGAATAATTATAAAATTAAAGCTAGAAAACAAAATTGAAAAGTCTAAAATAAGTTTGACACTGTGGTTAATTAACAGTCCTAAACTTAAAATTGAAAAATTATTATAAAATTCATAGGTCACATGACAGTTCGTTTTCTTTGAGTTATAAAAACCTTAAATTGTTCTCTAAATTGAAATTAAGTCTTTTAATACAATTGGATATATAGTTTTATTTTTTGTTTATTTAATATTGTGTAATATAAAACAAATATATATATATATAATATGTTTTAATTTGTTATTAATACTGTGTTGTTTCAACTTTGAATATAATTTTAACGATTTATTAACTAATCAACCTAAACTTACTAATAAACCTATCTCTCTATTATCTAATATTTGAATAGTTTCTTTATTACTTAGTTTACTTTTAGGACCCAAAAACAAAGGATTGCCTCCTCTACCTCCAGAAAGAAGTGATTCGAAAACTAATTTGAGCTCTCCTACAACTCCATTTGCTAAAACAGAAACAAAAAATAAGTAAGTTTGCTTAATAATTTTGGAGAAACTTTGCATGTAAAAACACTTAAAGTAGTGAAATATTTGATTTTGAAATAAAACACTTGGTAAGTAAGTTTTTTTAGATATTAAAAAGGTTACAAATAAATTCATAAATGACTTTAGATAAAATGAAAAAAGTGAAAAATAAAATAAATAAGTATTATAATGCTTTTAGTTTCAACTTTTGAAAAATAACTTAAAAAAGTTACAAGAAGTATTAAATACAAAACAGCTATAACCTAGGAGCTTAAGATAATTTTATAAAGCTATAAATAATCAATTGAAAAATAACTATTACCTTGTATAAATAATATAAGTATTTAATTTTTAACAATTTGCTAAAATACGCAGGTTTGATACTGTTGCATATAACGGTAAGGAGTCTTCTTTATTGAAGAATTCTTTTATGGTGAACGCAAACAAAAATGTAAGCTTTGATCTGTAATTTTTTTATTCTTTTGATTAATAATTTTAAATTAACCAATTTTTATAACAGAGTGACCATCTTGCCAATATAAATGAAAGAATTTCTTCTATTGAAATCAAAATGCAGTCGAAACAAAACAAAAGCGAAGATCTTAAAGTTAATCCGACCAATCTCACTAAACAGAGTATCTTGAAAAAACCTTATCAGTTAGTATACTTTTTTTTGTAAAACTTTTAAACTGTTTAAACTATACCACTGTGTTTTTGCTAGTGCAAAGTTATGTTACAAGGCTAATTGTTACTGTAGAATTGAGAGCAATCCAGCATCGAATTTCAAGCTCCCTCCGCCACCGACAATAAACAACGAGTTGTTCAAACATCCCAGGTTCAACAAACAAAACGACGACCTGCCTCCTCCTCCTCCGGCCGAAGTGCTTTCCGCCACTTCTCTTCCTCCGATTTCACCTCCGGTCGTCGCTACGTCAACTGTGGTCAAGCCGTTGACTTTGTTCCAGCAGAAAAGTTAGTGGTATTCAACGTACAAATAAAGTCAAAAAATAAATACAATGATTATTTTTATCTGTCTGAATTAATCATATGAAATTAATCTTATGATAATTTTTTTAATTTCAGAAGCAATTTCAAGCAGCCACAAAATAGAAACCGCGTCGACGGCCGACTCAGGAATTTCCTGCAACCAGAACAAGCCGAACACGGCCAACTCCTCGCAACCCTGCATCGAAACCCGCTCGGTCGTCTCCACCGTCAGCAACTTGTCCTCGGATTCCGACTTCAACTCCGACTTCGGGATGTCCTACGACTTGCGCGACGCCGCCGCCGTCTACGGCAAGAAAAAAATTTCGGACTCGGGAAATCCTGGAACGAAGCCGCTGGTGATGTGGAGCGTGGAGGAGGTGGGATTGTGGCTGAAGAGCCTCAACCTGGCCGTCTACGTGGAAAGCTTCAGGGAGAACGAGATAGCGGGGTCGCACCTGCAGATGCTGGGCAGAGAGGAGCTGGTGCAGCTGGGCGTGAAGCCGATCGGCCACCAGCTGACCATAAAGAACTCCGTCAAGTGCTTCAACGACCAGTTTAAAAAGTAAGGCCGGTTTTGCGAGACATGACTGTCGTTTGAAAGACTGTGCAAAGTTGTAACTTTTTTGAATCTTTAAGCTTAATCTTTTTTTTTGACATAATGGTTTTTTTTAAGAATGATGTATATTTTTTTAAATAATTTTAAACTAATCAATACAAAAAACACTAAATTTTATGTTGACGAAACGGAGTTGTTCATGAAAACGTTTTCTGTATTGCATCACTTCTTAAATATCATTTTTATCATGTAGCCTTATAATTTCATCAGTTTTCCGGCATTTTCTTCCTGTTTAATGTAACAATTTTTATTTTATACCATAATAAATCTTACTTGAAATTTCTGTCTTTGAAGCAGTATTTTAAACTAGTTATTGTGTACATTTTAAATTAGTAACTTCATCTCGTTTTTATTTAATGTTTCATATGATTTTTTCGTCACAATTTTTGTATCAAGGTAAAAGAAGAATTTTTTATCTATATACACATTTTCCAGTATATCTTTTAAAGTTTGTGTTATGTGTAATGTACATAAGTAATGACAAGTATACATTTTATACTTCGAAGATCCAAATACTTTTCATGAACTTGAGTATTATTTTGTATTCTAGTACCCTAAAGTTTAGTTTTGCTAAAATTCAATATCAAATCATTTTTAAAGAACACATCTTAGCTTATATTTTTTGATAAGATAAAATCGATTAAAACGCTATTTTTTGTTATTATGGGATCTTAATATTAATTAATTTGTGTGTGTATTGAAGCATTAAATGACAAAGTTATAAAATTACAACATTTGTTTGCTATATTTTTTTAAATTGTAAAGCACTTGATTATTTGTAAAATGGTAAGTACTTTTTTCTTGTACTAGCATAATTTTTAAATGTACTTAAAAGATAAAGTGTAAGTTTTAGATTATCAAAGAAAAGTTGATTGAAAAATAACAATCTTGACCAGTATTTTCCGAACTAAGGAGGTAAATTGAAACGTTTCTTTAGGAAAATCCTGATCTAAAACATCACATCTAGTTAAAATAACCTAGCCTTTAAATTATTTCATTTCTACATAAATAGTTAATTTAGATAAGTACAAATCAATAATACTAAGTATTTATAAAAAAAGGGATATAAAATTTAAATTATTTAAACTTTTCTTAGTATAAACTTTTTCCGGTTAATCTGGCTGGTTGCACTTAATGATAATTTGAAGTGTATAAATGGGTTATAAACTAAGTAAATTGCAATGTTGCCAATTCGTATTTTTTCACTTCTAAAATTGCTCAGTTTTTGTAGTAATGTTTTTTAGCAATACTTGATTAAATTTAATCTATTGTATCTCAAAAAAAATCGCTCCTATTTATGTATTTAAAGTTTCTAAGCTGATGGTTTTGAAAAAAATAAGTTGGCAAAGTTTTTTTTTATATCATTAACTGAACAATTTAAACTTCTTTTTTTCTTGAGTAAATATTATGTAAAGTTATAACTTTTCTCCTAAAAGAAGTTCTAGAAAAACTTACTAGTTTAAAAATAGTTTTCTGTAACAATATTTTAGATTAAAGTTTCTAGAAATGTAGGATTTAGTTCTATTATCAATTTTAAAGATGTTTTTTAAATATTTGTATCAGCTTCAATATTTCATTTAAAATTGTATCATTAGAAAAAATGAACAAGTTTATATTTGCACAGGTAAATTATTTTTTCTAACTTCAGTTAGAAACCATGTTGTGACTGAAAAACAAATATTTGGGACTTAAGTAACTTAATCAGAATTCAAAGTTGTTTTTGTAATGGTTCTCAATACTTTTTACCAATATAGGGACAAAAAAGAATCAATTGTTTAAGTTGTTTTAAGAAAAAAAGTTATAAAAAGTAAACCTAAATTTTTCTTACAGACCCGTAAAAAGTTATGAAAACTTTTGTTTAAAATAGAGTATGAATTAGTCAGAATAGGGATTAAAATTTTAATTTGTATAATCGGTTAAGATTATTTTCCACTACTCTTTTAAGTTGTGATTTGCTAAGCATGATTGTGTATAATCTTGATCATTACAAAACTAAAAAAAAACACTTTTGAATATTCACAAAACTTGCAGGTATTTAATTTTGAATGAACACTTCGGTGGATTTTTGACTAGTTTTTTAAATATTATAGTACCATAATTCATTATTCAACTGTTCTAAAATATATATGTACTGAAGTTTAAAACTTAACGTTATCTTAGCTTTCTAAGCATTTTAATCCAAAGTTTGAAAAAATGTTCAAAAGTTAAAAGATAAGTATCACGATAATATTTAATAACAAGCGACGGTTTGAAAACTAATTATAAAATTTTTGCTTGGATTACAAAAACTCCTCAAAGCTGAACCTATAACTGCAGAAAAAAAAAATTAATGCAGTTTAAGTTATTGAACACTAAAAACAAAATATTTTTCAATCAAAAGTATAAGCAAAATTGTCTTATAGAAAGTTTTAGCGTCCAAGCTACGTCTCTGCAGCAAATAATAAACCTAAACCGATGATAAACATCTAACTAAACTCATATATCTAGGAAAAGTTTTAACTGTATGACAAAAATAGATTTACTTGAATGCTATATAAAAACTAGGAAAAAAAATATTGTTGAATATTTAGACTACTTATGAAAAACACAAAGAGGTT
Organism: Thalia democratica; assembly: GCF_965202585.1. NCBI lineage: Eukaryota > Metazoa > Chordata > Thaliacea > Salpida > Salpidae > Thalia > Thalia democratica. The sequence goes on along the minus strand of NC_139173.1, from coordinate 16,974,350 downwards.
GGTCTAGCTAGAACTAAGTTAACATTTCTATCGAAACTCTGTTTCTTAAAATAGTTTAAATTATAAACGGAAGATTTTGCAGTGATACTTAAAACTAATTTAGGAATCTTAGTTGGTCGAATATTAAAAAACTTTTATAGTTGTCTACCCTAATTACTCTTTTTATTAACGCATGTTAACAAAAATGATTTTGTAAATTATAAAGTTGAACATAGTGTCAAATGAGACTTTGTTTAATTTTCTAGCATTTTTGGGCAGCGAGACTTTTAAGTTATATTGAAAATTGGTGTGCATTGCATACTATCTACTTGCTTAAATGCATAATACTTTAAAAAAGATTTGTTCTTTATATTTCTACTTAATAAATGATTAATTTCTAGATTAAAAGTATATTGTAAGCAGAAACTTATTGCTCTTTTAACTTTTAAGATATTAGTTCTAAGAAAACGTAAGCACTTGTGCGCACTTTACGAAAATTGACTTAAATAGATAATTTGTCTACATGTAAGAAAATAAAAATTAATTAAATTATCTTAGTTGCAAAACTTAAAGTGGCTTAAGAAAAGTTTTTTGTTAAATCCAAAGCAGTAAGAGTTTTGAATAATTATTTAAAGTATTTTCAAAGATTATATGACGTAATAAAAGTCAGCCCGTACAAACTTATCAATATTTATCTTTTATAATTTTATGTCAAAGTAAGAAGCCTAAGTAATAAATGGTATTATTTAGTTATATTTTTATAAATGTTTAAAGTAAGACGCCCTAAAGTAAAGAGATTTTAATAGAATAATATGTCAGAAGATTTAGATAGCAACAAGTGAGTTTCAATTTAAAAATAACCGTCGTTTTATTGGTTGGATTTTGATCAATTAATTTTGCAATATTTTAAACTAATCTATCAAAATAACTAGCAAAAACTAACCTTTCAATCAAGTTGCAATAACTTTATAGAAATACTTAAAAATTAAAAAAAAAATGTTAATAATGGTATTTAATCAAACTCATTTTTAATATTTGTTAAAATTCAAATCAAGTTACAAAAGAATCTAAATAAACTTTTATAAGTATACATTTCATAGAAAATCCTATAAATTGACTAGAATCCTATTTTTTACATTGTTTTCTTTCTTTTTGATAATTATTAAAAATTAGATGTAGATTCATTTTGTATACTATATACAACAAAGATTGTACCTCGTTCAATACAAAATTTTCTTTAAAATCTATTAGAATTAATTTCAAGGAAAAACTCTAGAAAATAACTGTCTCAATTGTTTTAAATAAAAACTCTGAACAAGAGGTCTTTCGTTTAACAAAAATATATTTTCAATTCTTATTCAAATAGAATCCGATTCTAGGCTAAAAAAAGGCAGACTACCCACATACCATTCATCCTATTTATTGAAAATAAAACATTTTTAACTTTTATTTTAAAATTAAAAGTAAATAAACACTTTTTTACTAGAACTTTCATTTTAGAATCAAGCTTTCTTCTATTGTTTCGGCATTTAGAAACCTAGCTACTTCCTTTAGTAACAAAGTTGATGAAGTTTGTAATACAGATATTACATTCGCTTTAACTAAAATTGGTGATGATATTGAAAACTTAATTGAACAACTTAATAATAAAAATCAAGTTAGTTATAGTAGTAACAATAGTAAAAAATATTTTTATTCATTAAGTATAACTAAACCCTAAACAATTTTTTTGTTACATATTATTAAATATTAACGTGATACTAATGACTGATTATAATATCTGACTATTTTTTCTTCTAATAATTAATTAAGAAAAACTAAAGCAAACCAATATTTATGAAATAGCATACCAGAATTGTTATATATAAAGTCTGCTATTTTTTGTCATATTTATAGTTTGTTTAAAGTTTTATAAAGTAAAGTTTTCGTTTCTTTAAACATTTTTTTAACAGTTTTTTTCTGGTTTTTGTCACAAAATTACAACGTTATAAAAATTAAAATATCTTATGCAGTTCTGTTCAAAACTCCAAACAAAACTTCAATTTATTTAGAATTCGGTCATGTTGTAAATATACCAGCTGTAACTATAATATTATACGAGTAAAAATATTAAGAAAAAAACTCAATTTCTTCTAGTGTTCCCTTATTGCTTAGTGTTTATGAAACTATTAAAAGTATTCTTTTCAGCTGGAATAAAAGTTTAAGTAGTTTTATATGAAAAAAAATGTACTATAGATATATAAAGCATTATTTTAAGAACTTTTTATAGTATGTAAGTGATTAGCGCTCAAATATTTTGGCCCTGCTTTAGGATCACCTTTTACCTGTGATAAAAAGTATGCATACAATACATGCAACTAACTTGTCATAATACAGTTCACAGTTTTATATTAACCCTAGTGCTGTAAAACTTTTATTATAAAAAACTGTTTAATACTAGTATGTTTTTTTATATTAAGTTATTTAACGTAGTATTTAGACGACGAGTGTGGTTAGTATGTTTTGATAATTTAGAATTTTTATAAACTATTTTAAACTTATGAAGTTTTTTAAATCGTTCATGAATTAAAACTATACAAAACTAAAGAACACAGTTAAAAATAAGGTAAGAAGTACACGGAATGTCATTGATATTAGTTTATTCAAATAGTTTACTGCAACTAACCTTTTTGATTTAATTTTATTATCTAAGGTAATTTTTGCAGACATTATGTACCGAATCATTATATCAAAACTTTACGCAAATAAAAGCTCTTAGTCAAAATCTAGATGTTAAAGTGGACTGTAAAAAACTAATTTCTGATACAGGTAACATCGTTAATATTTTTATTAGAAATATGTTTAATAATTCTAAAAGTAGTATATTTTTTAGAGGTGTCTTTTATTTCAAACGGATTGAAAGAGTTTCTGCGCGTTAAAAGTATTGAGCTTAATAGGTAAGTTTCTATGCTGCTTTGTAACAGTAGCACTATCTTCTTGTTTTTGTACGCATTTATTTAAAATTAAAATCATAATTCATAAAAAAATGAGTGTTCAAAGTATTCTCATTTGCTTAAAATATTGTTTTAAATGTGTAAATTTGTTTATTACTTTTTAACTAAAACTTAATTTTGATTACGGGATATGCTAACTTTAGTCAAAAGCACGCATAGCAAAATAAAACTGTCATTCTTTATAAAATAACTACATAAGTGAACAGATAAGGCAACAACGGTAAACTATCAAAATCCACCCGCGTTCAAAATCCACTTAATTTTTTTTTTTTTTTTATTAATTTATTTTATAAATTTTTTGCGTTTATTAATTTATTTTTTATTCAATTTTAACTATCACTTTTACCCCTAACCGTTACCCTCGATCGGTAAGCGGTTCTCGAATTTGACTGGGTGAATTTTGAACGCGGGTGGATTTTGATCGCAGGTGGATTTTGTACGTGTCCCGGCAACAACATAATAAAACTTCCATTTTTTGCATAAACGAAAATATTTTATTTCTAGTTTAGGGACAAATATTTTACTGTAACAATAACGTTTTTAAATTTGAACTATCTGTGAAATAAAGTTGTTAAAAGTTTTCAAAATATATTTCCCGAATTATACAAATTACTTTTAAACTAGTTTTTTGAGTTTTTGTTAAAAAATATTCTTTTATTTCCCGAGTGTCTTTAAGTAAATTTTTGCTTTGTTAATACTCTACAAAAAACAGTTTTTATTTTAATAACATTAATAAGGCTTTTGATACTCGATGAAAATTTTGTTTGCTTATTTAGTCCTAAATATTAATTTACACAAAACTTGTTAGAATATTATATTAATTGCAATTGATTTTTTTAAGAAATACTGAGTATTATAAACATTTATAATCTAATATTTAGTGTTGATAAAACTTAGAAAACTTTTTTTTGTAAAAGTATAACATTTTTCAAACAGTGGTCTATCGGACGTGTTTAAAGACTTTGTTTTGAAGTATATACAAGTATATAAAGTAATCTATGGACATTTTTCAAAAGAATTCAGTTCAGAAAATAAGGATGAAGATTTTTCCACATCTACTCTGAATTGGATGAAGTGTTCATTAAGTAAGAATTAACTTTTAATACTTAAGGATAAACATTGTTTCACATATTTGACTCACAACGAGTAAAACATAATTTCAACACGCAAAATTTGTTCTAAACAATTACAATTTAAACACGAAAACGTGATGCTAGAATTTAAAATGACTAAATTTTACTGGATAATCGACAAGGAAATTATTGTCAAAAAAAAACCAATTGTTTGTTAACATTTAAATTAAGCACTAAACTGCATCAAACGACCATAAACAACTTTTTGAAAGTACGTAGCACGTTTGGTTTGATTGACACAACGGTTCATCGTGACTATATATGCCTGATGAGTCAAAAGGAGTACTAAACCAAGTTGCAGAATGTCACATGGACTTTTGTTGATGGTCGTGTGGTGTAGTTTTTAGTATTTGTTAAATGACGCCGTAAAAACATCTCAGCTTTGCTGAATATAGCCACAATAACTACTAGTAAACTTTTAAAGATAAGATGTATTTAGTTAGCTCTCTCACTGAAATTTTAACTTGCTTTTTTTATTATGTAGATGTCAAATATGCACGAAGTGTCAATACAGCACGGCGTCATTTTTGCACGAGTAACACTTATGTACGTGTGTCACTTTTTCACGACATCAATTTTGAACGGTTGGGTAAACGGGGAGAGTAATTATGTTTCAGTTTTACTTAATTGTTTTAACTTTAGGTTTACATTAGTACTTGTTTTTGTAAGGTTGACTTGTGTGAAGTTAAACATAACTGATTAAAAGACTACTGTTTAAAAATAACTACAAACAGTTGTTAAAATCTACAATTAAACTAAAACTTAAATGAAAAATAATATAACTAATCTAATTACTCCCGCCGTATACCCAACCGTTCAAAAGTGACGCTCGTGAAAATTTTTCACCCGTGTAAAAGTGTTGACTATGTCATTTTCTAAGGTAGTCCTGGTAGCGTTGGCTGTTGTGGTAGTTTGTAGAAGAAAGAATATTTTTTTATTACCGTATAAAGCTCAAAAGCCTAATTTATATTTGGGTAGTTAAGTATCGCAAACAATTTTTTTAGTTTCCACAAGTAGATTAAATAAGCTACAAGTATGTTTCTCTTCTTCTTTACACTAAATACGTAGTTTTAAGTTTTGATAATCACTCTATAACAAGGACGCTTATTATTATTTTTTTTATTAAATTGTAGAAAAATGTTTTTCTAAATGTTTTAAGTTTTTAACACAAATAATCTTAATTTTACTTCGATAGGTATCATTATTCAAAATATACATAGTATCATCCTCGATTGCTATCAAATGCTTGAGGTTAGCTTCAGTAAATATTGATACACCTTAATTTCTTTAGCAGTAATTATATTTAATGTAATCAAAATTATAAAATTTATTAAAAAAAATTTAGATGTTTTTTTTTTATAACTAATAACCAATCAAATAGCAAAATTAATTTTAATAAGTTAAATAAAAGTGTACTACTAAAATTTGCAGAAAGTTTTTATTAAGTTAAAGTGTTTTCTATTAAATACTAATCTTTTCATTTGTTATTTAAAAGTTTTATACCAAAATATACTTTTTTTATAGACTGTATATAATTATATATAAGATTTTTCTTTAAAAAAACAATAAATTAAAGAGTACATATAAGTTAGTTAATGACAACTTTCAAAAACTTTTATCTAAAAATACATTTAGAGTGAAGATTGGGTAAAGTACAAAAATACGGACATATTTTTACAAATACAAAGAAGAAAAAAATACATTTTTCATGTATTTGACTTTGCTTGTAAGTTTTATGTATGATGGTTAGCAAGCTGATTCTATCTTTTTTTTTATACTTAGTTAGAAAACAGTAAATGAACGAATTATCTAACTTTTTAAACAATTTATGCACTGTAAAAGTTTTTATGTAGACACTAATAAGTTATATTTTTCTAGTGGATTTTTTTTCAGGTAACAAAAAAGAACCAAAAGAATGTAGCAATAAACCAAAAGGTTCCGTGGAAAATTCTGATCAAACTAAATATTTCTTCACAGACATCAGTAGCTCAGAAGACTCCTGTGAAACGTTTAGTTCAGGTGTTTAGATTTGTTTATATATTTTTTAAATTATGTTTTCATTCTAACTAACCTAATAGATAAGTTTATAGAATAAATGTATTTTACAAAAACTTTAATTTATTAGTTTGTCGTAAATTTTTTTATTTAAATATGATAAATATCGATTTTTGTTTTTGTGAAAACACTAGATTAAATAAAACTAAACCTAGCATTCATAAAAAAGTCTAAATAAATTGGTCGAATGCAATAAAACAAAACATTTATACAGAATCTGAATCATCATCAGAAAGTTCTTGGCAGACAATTTCATCATACAAAACGTTGGAATCACATAACACTTCTATGCAAGGCTTTCGCAAAGATAATAGCGCTAGTTCAACATCCTTATATGATTCTGAAAATACAACTTCTGGTACATCTACAAACTCTTCAGATTCTACACATTTTCAGTCTCTTACTAGTAACTTAAATCCTAAAGTTTTTGAAACAAACGTTAATAAAGATAATAAAACTCAAGAACATGGAAAAGAAAACGTGTTTATTTCAGAAAACGATAGAACTAATGAAAGTGAATTGAATTCTTCCACAAATGACTTAAAGGCACATAAAGCGCAGTTTGATGCTCTGTACAGTGAAATATCGAGTGTTAGCTCAATTTCTACAGTAAAGTGTTCAATTGAAAAAAGTTGTTGTTTTGAACTTGAGCAGGATGAATCTTCTTCAAACACGAAACTTACGGATCTACCTTTAGTCAAACCTTTGACAACTCCAATGATGGGAGCAGGTGTTAAAAGTGAAGACATTGTTTCAAGTAATTACATTTTTTGTTTCTAATTTGTTGTACTCAAAAGTTCTAAAAAAGCATATTTTTTAAGAACTCGTTTGTTAAACGTATTTTTAATAAAGGAAACGAAAACGCTTAACTAACTTTATACTTAAAAAGAAAGTTGTTCGTTTAGTTTTTATTTAATAAAAAACAACTGTTCAGGAAAATAAAGTACTGATTTAAAGTATATGTTTTAAATTGTCCCTTTAACCATTTGATATCCACTGCTTAATACTTACTAGCTTTGTAAGGTCCTGATCATTTTTTATTACGACCAATGATATACTAAGTTTGAATATTCTTTAACAATACATATTTAGTTTTTTGTTGCATAAATTAATTTTGATTTATTTATTTGAATTTTTTATATGGCTGATAATTAAAAGTTTCATAACAACTTGGACTTGTATAGAATACATCAATCTAAAAGTATAATAAATATTTTATAGAAGAGTTTATCTTAAGCTATCACGTATAGTTTAGATTTAATTACAACAAATAATTAATTAGAATGATAGTAAGTAAGTTTTCAAGGTTGTTACTAAGAATTTTTTAGATAATAAAATTACCAATTGGGCTTGTAACTTATGTTTTAAAACAATTAAGTTTTATTATTTTTTATTTCTTGTTAAAAGTTTTGATTGAATTATTTAATAATCTTAAATACAGTATTATAGTAATTCTCCAAATACAAATAAATAAACTAAGTTTAAAATATATTTATATTGTATCGCTAAAAAACAAAAATTATACTATTAAAATGTATTTAATGATAAAAATTACATTCAAAATGACATGACTACCTGGTAATCTAAAATATAGCTATTTATTGATGATAGTTTAGGAAAACTAAAAAATTTTCTTGGCCTAATGCTACTAAGAGTTTACGAAATAAGTTGATCTGAACCGATAATGTTACACTTGATAGTTTATAATAGCTTTGCAATAGACTATCTAAAATCTAAATAGTTCACAGATTCTGTTGATTACAAATTAAAGAAGAAGTTCGAACTAAAAAATATTTTTCTATCGTTTTTTGTTTTTTTTCTTGCAGTTAATGAAGTTTAAGTTTAGGTACAGTTATTATTAATAAACTTTCGTATAAATTTTTTATTATTTATTTGTATTATTTAAAACTTGTCTATAACTTTTATTTTCATTTAAAATTATATATTTAAAAACAATTTCACAACTTTAGGTTCAGTAAAAATAATTAACTTTATACTTAAGTAGTATAATTAAGTTTTAACAAAATATTTAAATATTTTGCAGAAACTAACACCGTATCAACAATAACATCAAAAACATTCTCGCCTACACCTAGCATTTGTGAAGTTTTTGAACGAGCCTATGGTATGGGTCGTCAGCATTCGATAATTCCTTATGTGCTCTCCTGCCATACACCAACAAGATTTGACGAGGAAAATAATCCTTATGTTGCAGCAGTTAGATCGTGTGAGATGAGTTGGAATTGCTTCAATCAATCGCAGACTAAAGTTGCCCAGTTACAATCAAAACTGTGCCGCGAAAGTGTTTGGGTAATTATTACTGTTTATTTAACTTTTATAATAGATAGCTAGAAGTAAACGGTAAATTATGGCAATTTTTAAAACTTATTTATATCTGTATACTAAAGGATTAAGTACTAACAACTTGTGTAGTTATAGTTAAAAAACGACAACAACTAATAATAACTAGTTTAATAAAACTATTTTCTTAATTTTGATAGCAGTAAAAACAATGGTTTAACTGACAAAAATCACTAGCTACTTACATTAGGCCAACAAAAAACCAGCTCGTACAAATTTGTTGCTTTTAGTTAAACTTATCAAAAACCTTTCCATAAATATTATGCATCAGCTTTTTATAGATTTTTTTGTATTCTGTTATTATAATTAGTTAATTAACTAAATTAACATGAATTGTTTATTTCATGTACAAGTAACTTCATAGTTTAGTGTTGTTTGTCATTCTTAACAATTTAGATTATAAACCACCCTAATATATCTCGTCAGAATACCTCTTTAGAAATTATTGCTTTGTTTTGGATTCTATTAAGAATATTTCGCAATAAATTATATTATAAAGCTGCTATATCATAAATAACGGTGTCTTAAAATTGTTTCAGGTGTTATCAAAATAAAACTGTGTTAAATATAAAAATACTATTAAAAAAATAGCTAAATTTTTAAAGTATACTGTAACGTTAAAAATTTAATATATAAGTAAAGTCATCTAAGCTTAAAAATAAAATAAAAAATTAGCAAAAAATACTTTTTTATAAAATAATTCAACGTAAAACATGATGTACAATTTTTCAGAATGGTCCTGTATCAAATAAACAACATTTCATACAAAAAACAGTTTTTATTTATTTTTTAACTCTTAGGTTTAAATTTAACTTTAAATTTTTTATAGCATATATATTTTAATTTCTTTAAAGTCTAAAACTAATAAATGGCTGGACTATCAGTTTTAGAAAGATATTTATATTCTCTGTAACACTACTAAAACAAAAACTTTTCCTCTATATAATGTAGACAGTTATTTTTAAAACTTAATTCGAGTTATTTAAACACAGTCTCCTAACTTAACTGCGGGATATTCAGATTATGACCGGAAAGAATTCTTTTGTAATGAAAATCTGTCTAGGTTCAGAACAAATATATATTCAGATGACGATGTTTTTTGTACACATACTTTCAACAAAAAGGTTAATATCAAGCCTATTGATCAGACTTTAAAATTTTGTGATTTGATAAATAAAAAAAGTCTTTATTTAAATTCTAAAACTTATAGGTAAAAGTAAGCTAAAATTAAAAATCGTGTTCAATGCTCACAGAATCACTTTTGAAACTTTTTTAGTTATAACCGCCAAAAAGATATTCAAACTAGCTTATATAAATTAATTTATATTTCAATTATCGATAAACTCTGCAGTTTAATCTAACATTGTGTTATAATATTTTTTAGCCTGTACAACTTGGCTCATAAAAACAGAAAATGCTGTATTTATTATAAGTTATTTTTTTATATCTTTCCTGATGTTGATTTTTTTTTAGATTTCCAAAACTGATACCAATTCGTATTTGGAATTACATCCTGAAAATCCTTGTGAAGAGGTCAGTGCATTTTAGTTAATATACCTAAGTAAGCTAACAGTTAATCATCTAATTTAGTACATTTGCAAGCCTTTAAACTGATGAATCAGATTCCAATGTAATTTCTATTATGTTGGTGTTTTATAGAAAATAAGTACGCATGAGGAAGAGACTGTAACACACGAACTAACCTATGAAAACGAACCTATAGTAGCAAACGAAAAAAAGTCAGAAGTTGAACTCGCCAGTAGCGCTACCTCCGTAAGTAAAAATTTTGATAATTATCTATTTATAAGTAGGAAACTGTAAAGATTTAGCGAAAATGAAAACTATCGAATAAGTTAGTAAAAATAAAAGAACGTTTTTTTAAGTTGAAAATGTGTTTTGGTTTTTTAAAATTACCTTTTTATACAATACATTTTCAAATTACTATTAAATAATAAAATATTTGTTGATAACTTTTTTTATACTACAGAAAACAGTTTTCTGTTTTCTTTGAAAATAAAATAATGTTAATTTTCTAAACTATAAAATAGTTTTTAAGTAGCATTTTCTTTTTGAACAACATATAAAAAAATGTTTATAGTGTATTACAGACTTTTAATAAAAAACTTTAGTAAACGTTTTAAAACTAATTTCATTATTTATAATTAGTGTTTATTTACGTAGATCGAATGTGAACAAGATTCCTGCCCGTTGTCTGTAAGTTCATATATTAAAAGAAACTATTCTTTTATTTTCTTTTTTAAATGCATATTTACTTACAGCAATTAGCGGAAATAGGTTTCCCGTGTATGGTAAGTTTAAAATTTAATTTAGCTTAGAGAAATGTGACTTATTATTAAGTTTTTTTTCTATTATACATTTTCTATCGATAACAAAATAATCTTTCAATAAAATATTTTTTTTCTAGTTTTGGAACCCTTTGTTTATGGAACAAATGAAGGTAGTTTTTAAATATTATTTTACTTGGAGGTAAATTTAAGATAAAACTTTATTAATAAAATACATTTAGGCACTTAGTTCATACTAAGCTATACAGAAAACTGTCAAACATTTATTCTGGTTATTTTTTCCACATTGGAACAAATTCAAAAACTTATGTTTTACCTGTAACACTGTATTAATATTCAAGGTATCTACGATGTTCGACAAGTTCGAGTAACTAATTTTAAGATTTTGTTTGTTAACGCACAAGCGTAATGATTGCATCACACACAATACAGATTTAGATTATTATACTTATTTCTGAACCAATTCTCAGTACAATTTAGATTTTTATACTTTTTTATCATTAAACTAAAACTTCTTAGCAAACCAAAGGTTTTTTTCGAGGAAAATACATATATTACAAAAAAAAAACATTGTTTCGTATAAATCAAAGTGTTGCATATCTTAAGAATTTTGATCAATTGAAGTATATTTTTAAAACTAACACTTGTAAATTTACATGTATAAAGTAAAACATAATCTTTTATATCTATTTTTGATTTATATATGAATGTTTTTTTGTACTCAAAGTTTATATCAAATGTATATTTTTCAGAAAAGAAAAGATGTATGTAATTGTATCCAAGTGATAAAATCGGTAAGTAATTTTAAATACAATTTTCATTGTTACTTTTTGTATTTCTTAATAAATTAATAATTCAACTTGGTACATTTAAAGTTTTATTTGTAAAAACATGCACAATAATTAAACAAATTAAAAATGAGAACAAAAATCTATGTTATTAATAAATATTTAGTAATTAAAACATCAGACTTTATTTTAAAATTTTTAATGAATAAATGAACACTCAGTTTTTTTTCTTTCCAATATATTTCGTCAAATTCTCTTCAGGGAAATTACAATTAAAACAATACAATAAAACACAACAAGTATGTATACAAAAAATAAAAATATTAAAGACAAAAAAGACGAAAAGAGTGTTGCAGTCAAAAATGCAATAAAAAAAAATTCCGCGATAGCAGAAAACCTTGTGAATAATCCAAATTGTGGAAAAAAGTTTGCATTATTTAATTTCAGTGTAACGACAATGTTCAAATACATTGGAATTAGTTAGACTTGAAGCCATTTTAATACATTTAAATAAACCAAATTTATGTAAAAAAAAGTTGACTGCACTTTAGCCTTATTTAGTTAAGACCATTTTGTGTTGATTTTTAAAGTTTTTGTTGATTACATTTACATTCACTTAATCGATTAGTTAATTAATTTGTAAAATTTTTGTATATATACTTGTTGTGTTTTATTGTATTGTTTCAATTGTAATTTCCCTGAAGAGAATTTGACGAAATATATTGGAAAGAAAAAAAATTGAGTGTTCATTTATTCAATAAAAATAAACATTTGATTAAGCCAAATTAAAACTTTTTATGTAGTTATAAACATATTTTTGTCTGTACTGTTAAAATAAATTACAATTTCTAACGTAAGTGTACTAAAAATTAGATAATTAGCAAAAAAAAAAATTATACAAGTCAGAATACTCTAAAATAAATTTTACAAAAACTAGCTAAGTATGTCGCTTTAATTTTAAAACTATGAAGTTTTTTATTTGTTACACAGTACAAAACTTGTTTATACATATAGATATGCATTTTTAATAAAATTTAGTTGATAAATTTTACTTAGTTTTTAAGTAAAAATTAATTTAATTGTGGCAGTTTCCTTATTTCCTTAAACACAGTTTTTATTTTAAAGAATTGGTAGAGTTGTTTTTGACATACACTTGATGTATTTTTGGTCAATTGAAGTATATTCATGTAGTATATAGACAAAGTTTTGTTATTGTATATTATGCTCGTTTACTTTCAATAGGGTGAAGAACCAGAGGTATGTTTTTCTTTAAATTATAACATTTATATTTGAAACTAATAACGAAAAAAACTCTTTAGGGATTTCAACACATAGACCCTGACTTCAAAGTAAGTAACGTTTTCTAACTAATTTTAATTTTTAGTTTTCATTACTAAGAAAACATTTATCAGGGCACAACGGTCATTTTTAAACTTTGTGAAGACTTAAATGAGGTTAGTAAGTGATATATTTTCTGATATATTTAATACTGACTTAATTAAAATGTTACAGTAATCATTTTTAAAACTAAATGTACGTTAAAAAGAAAGCATTACCTCTAAAAAAAAGATTAAATTATTAACAATTGGTAACTTTTTAAAAAACTAAAAAGTTTACATTTAAATTAATCAGTTTTAAGGTTAAAACGTAACTTTTGTGTAAAGCTACGATACGTAATTAACTTTTTATTTTGAAGTTTAAGTTTTTTTAAAACTAATTCTATTGCTTTAAAAATCGTTGATTTCAAAAAATTAAAAAGATAAGAGCTGAGTAAGTTTTTAAACTTCAAAGAAATAAAAAAAAGTTACGTATTACAGTTTTACACAAAAATTACGTTATTTTAAAATTGAGGAATCTCAAACTTATAAGAATAAATTTTAGTCTTATTTTGTTAAAATTTTCAAATACTTTTTTATAAAAAGTCTATAGTTATTCTTAACATTATAATAAAGACTGATTAATTTAAAACTTTTAAACTTGTTTATTGAACTTTAAACAAAAGTTCTATACTGAATAAGCTAAAAGCAGGTGTATTCTTATAAAACAGTGTTATGATATTTACACCAGCTAAACTATAAATAAAAATTTTTTTCTAAGTTGTTTTATGTTTTTTATTTAGAAAAAAGATTATAAAGAAGCATACCAAGATGCACTACAAGAGGTTATACTACAAATTTATAACTATATTTATTAAAAATATACTTTGGTTTCTTTTTTTAACTTTTACTTATAAAATTAATTTTTGGCATACTTATAACAAATAAATATGTCATTAAACTTTTTTTTAATAGAAAAAATTTGGTAAAAATAGCATAAAAATTATGACTGTTACGATAGTTTTTGCGAGTTTGCTTAAACTTTGACATCCTACTTTTAGATTTTTAGTGTTTTGTGTTTAGCATTTTTTGGTATTTATTTATTAAAGTTTCAAAACTTAAGTACTTACTTTCAAATTATTACCAGTTTAACAATTTACTCTTTTAAACCAAGTTATAAAATATTTATATTTATTGAAATGTTTCTGTTATTATTTTCGTTCTAATAATTTTAAACTGTTTGTTTTAATTTTTTTTTTTCACAGATGCATTGTTTGAACTTTTTTAGTATTAATGCTATATATGCCTTAAATATCAATTTTGTTTAAATTTAACTGTTTTAAATTTATTCAGTAGTTAAACTTACCTAATATTTTCTATTTAAAAGTTTTTTTTAGTTGTAATTGCCAAACAGACAAGAAAATCGAAACAGCAATTAATTGATGCATTAGAATCAGTAAGTTGTATAAATAGTCATTTTTAGGCGAAAATGAGTTTGTTACTTTCTTTTCTTTTAGTTAAAAAAAAATACTTTATGTAAAAAATATTTCAAATATTTTTGTTACTATATCTTTAAAACTTATTTATTCTTCTAATTAAAAGTATACTTGAAGTATTTTGATAAGATAATAGTAAGTATAGTGTCGAGTTTGCTCGTTTTTATGTTTAACCTTAAACTTAATAAAATAATTACAGCTTTTACATATAATGATTAAAGTAACTATTTTCGTGTAATTTTGTATATTATTATCGTACATAGTGTTTTCTGAAGTAACCACTTAAGAAAATTTGTATATACATGTGCTTAACCTTAAAAATGTTTTATTATTAGTAAAACAAAGTTTTAAAAAATAGAACTTACTATCAATAAAACTGTTTAGTCTCTTTATTTTAAGAAGTACACTTAATTCAAAAAGGTTTATCTTCAAAAAATGAATTGCTTTAAAAGTTGTATTGTTTCTTTTTTTATCAATACTTAATGATAGTATTCAATTAAAAACTAAATATTGATAGTAAATAACAAATACGTTTTTTAAACTTCAGAGTATATCAAAAGAAACAAAAAGACCTTCAGTCGAGGTAAGTGTTTTTTTTATGTTTATATTTTCTTGAAAAAAAAATCTTCGAAAAAACTTAATACAGGTTGAAAAGAAGAAACAAAAATATAAGGAATCATTGAAAAAAGTTAGTTTAATTTGATATAAAGTATGAATTTATGTAATATGTTTTCTAATAACACCACTTTCTAAATGTTAACAATTAAGTTTGATTGATTTGAATATTTTGACATGAGTTTAGTTTCATTCGACTTCAATTAATATGTTTCTATACCTCGTCATATCAGACAATAATTGTTTTATTTATAAACAGTTATTATATAGAATTTTTTTTTGTACTTTATATCAAACTGTTTTTAAACTTTTTTTATAGTTGTTTAACTTTAAATAACTTAAGTATTTTTATTTTAGGACAAAAGAGACAAAATTTAAAAAAAAAAATATTGATAAAACCGCTATCCATACCCAATATTTTATTTATTTTGACTCAACTCTAATATAAGTAGTGATGTACCGGACCCGGATCCGAACTTTTTTTTCAAATTAGAATCCGGCCGGAACCGGATCCGGACTTTTTTTTCAAACTAGAATCCGGCCGGAACCGGATCCGGACTTTTTTTTCAAATTAGAATCCGGCCGGAACCGGATCCGGACTTTTTTTTCAAATTAGAATCCGGCCGGATCCGGATATCAGACAAAAATGGCAATATCCGGCCGGACCCGGATAGTGAGTCCGGGTACATCACTAGACTATAAACTAGCCTGAGTCAGAATGAGGTTTTTAAAAACTGAAAAAAAAGAACTTCAATCTAATAATAAGTAGAACAGCTAGCCACAAGGTTTACAAATTTAGGTGTTATTTACAATTAAAAATCTGAAATCAAGTTCTTGAACAAAATACACTAGAAAATTACAAAATATTGAAAACTGGATCAGCTCAAGCTCATTCAAAATCTAAAAGAAAACTAGCCTGAGTTTTATAAAAGACTAAACTAGCCTTAGGCAGTCCAAGATTTTCTAAAATTCCCAAAAATTTTCAAACTAGCAGTGTTGCCACTGTTTAAGTCAACAAAACTAGCTAGAGTGAGTATAAACCAGCCTGAGTCAGAATGAGGTTTTTAAAAACTGAAAAAAATACTTTAACCTAATAATCAGTAGAACAGCTAGCAAAGGTTGACAATTTGGTAGTAAAGTTGTGGACTGATTGTGGTACACTTAACTTATTAGTACTACCCATCATAACTAAATCCTACCTTATTTAATTAATATCTAAAAAATTCTAAATTCTAACTGAAACTATTTTCTATAATCAGACACGACAGTTTTGAGTGATGAATCTTTTATATAAAACACAACAAGAAATACTAGCATATACAAAACTATTAATTAATTTGGTAACACTTTAAAAACTGGAAGCTATTTAAATCTATATCAAAAGACTTAAAACAATAAACTAAAAATTAAATAAAACTTTTAGTAAACAAGAAACTGTAAAATTTTTAATTAACTATTAAACTATAAACCTGGCTTAAATATTTATACAA
This sequence comes from Thalia democratica, assembly GCF_965202585.1. Taxonomy (NCBI): domain Eukaryota; kingdom Metazoa; phylum Chordata; class Thaliacea; order Salpida; family Salpidae; genus Thalia; species Thalia democratica. Next base: position 16,957,818 of record NC_139173.1, on the reverse strand, counting down.
TTAAACACCAGTTGAAATATTCACTTTTAAAACAAAACACTACTTACAATAAGCATTCACAAAAAAGTTCAAGATATTTTGTTGCTTCAAGCTGCAAACCAAACTAACTAACTGCTTACATATAATCTGCCTGTCATGTTCTGATGTTTTGTTGCATCAGTATATAGTTTGAAACATTTCGTCATATGATTCTCATTAGCTCGTACATTCAACCGTATTTACTCTAAATGTTCTCTGAGCTCAAATTTAAACAATAAATAATACAAGTATTCATTCCAAAGTTTTCAATTTTACAACATATATAAAGAGTTGCATTTCTGAAATGTTTATTTCATAGTTTAAATGTATACAAATGTAAATTAGTCACGTGTACAAAATGAGCCAATCACGGTAGGTGTTTAATTTTAACTGACAAAAATGACTCTTATTAATTAACAGAGGGTTTGTTTTTGAAAAAATACTTTTCAGTATGCTCTTTTATACTAACAAGATCCGGGTCCGGCCGGATCTCTGTTAGGATCCGGCCAGACCCGGATCCGGACTTTTTTTTCAAATTAGAATCTGGCCGGAACCGTATCCGGACTTTTTTTTCAAATTAGAGTCCGGCCGGATCCGGATATCAGACAAAAGTGGCAATATCCGGCCGGACCCGGATAGTGAGTCCGGTACATCACTAAATATAAGTAAATTGAGTACAATACAGTTTAAATTTAAGTTTTCGTACTGTAACTAAAAATTTCAAACAGCTTAATGGAGCTAGTAAGAAGCATCATAAGTCAATTACAAAAGTAAGTTTTTTTTTTGTATTTTTAGAAATAACTACTTCCAAAATTATCTATAATTAGAATAAAAACAAAATATATTCATTCTTTCACCTTAATTGTCTTGTCACGACACTTTGAAAAAAAATTAAACTTAAATAAATTTAACCATAGCTGTAGAAAACATTTAAACAAGCATATATATAGTATATTATTTAAGTTTTCTGTTTCTTTTTGTAATCAGCTTTCTTAACTTTAAAAGAAAAACCTGCTTAAAAAAATATTGTAAATTTAAATAACTCCAACACTTTAAGGCTAAACTTATAAAAACCATCAAAGTTATAATGTTATAAAACAACATATACCAGTACATTCAATATTTTATTTTAACTTTGCCAGATACTTAATAACCGAAAGGTTTTTTCGTGCACCAGATCTAAGAACCAAATATTTTGAGCGCTTTTTATGTCGTTCAATAAACGATAAATATATTTGATAAAACGTAATTAATTTAACTATCTTACAAAAGATTTCTCTTGAAATTCGTAAGTTAGAATTTTTTTGGGTTTTGAATTTCTGTTTTATGTTTAAATATGTCTAAAATGAGTTTTTATCTGTGTCAGAAATTATGTAAAAGAAATCTAAACATACGATCTGGTCTGAGAAATACTATACAAAGCTTAGACCTAAAACTTTTCGTCTCAAATAAAAAAAAGTTCAAATTTTAGTTTTTAGCTTCGATCATGCATTTTAACAGCATGATTTTAAAAGCTCTAAGTCATTTTTTGTGAGGTTTCAGCTTATCAAAGCCAGAGAGTCTAAAAACTGTTAATATTTTAAGACAAAAATTAAATTGTTTAAACTAATCTAAAATTTACACTAAAGACCATTCCAAAAGTTAATAATAAATACAATCTAGTCACCTCTTAAAATCATATAATTTATTAAAGCAAGTCAAGCCAGGTTTAGATTAGACTTAATAACTTTGCTAAACAAAAACTATCACGAGTTGTCTACTTTAACTCATTTTAAATTATCATGAGGAAAAAAAAAAGTTTTCTGACACAAAACTTTCTAATTTTTCAACTTTCTTGCTTTATACAGCTTCATTATGTTTATGAATGTCAGTAAAGCTTAACAACTGTTAAAAATTAATGAGTTAAAACTGTGTTTATCACTGTCTTTTAGTTTTTTTTATTTTAGAAATATATTTATACAAGTTTCAAACAGTCAGAACTATCCTATTAAATATTTGAACTTTAAATAATTCTGGATCAAATCGAAAAATTTTTATTTAAGAGTTTTATCATAACTTTTAGCGTGTTATATACTAAAAAAAACAATGTTTAAGCTTATTAAAAACTATCTAAGTCGTAGCACAAAACTAATTTTTAATTTTTTTTATTTCAAAAGGAGCATCCTCAATTTGAAACACCATTAGAAATTGAATCTAGGTATAAGGTTAGTAAAAAATATAATATAAAGTCTTATATATAAGCGAGTAAACTTTATTAAAAGACAATTTTTTTTAAATGTTTTTTGAGATATGACAGTGTCGATAAAATTTAAATTATTAGAAACCAAGCTAAATAATTAAATATATTTATAAATATTTTTGAAATCATTCAAAGACAAATAAATGAACTTATTTTTTTATAATTAATGTTTTAATCTAAGACTCATTTAGTTTTTTTAAATTTTTTCATTCCTATAAAAGTTAAGCTGTTAAAGTTTTATACTGTTCAATACTGTTATTTTAACATTTCTATTATAATTTACTAGTTATCAAAACAATTTTTTATTTCACATTTACAATACAGATATTTTATTCTAAAATTTTCTTTAATTAGTTTAACGGATCTCGTAAAGTAAACTTTTAGTATTATACTTGTTGCACCTTTTTTTTATTGTTTCTTTAGATAAATAAATAAAACCATAATTTTCTCAAAAATTTGCATATTATTTGCTGTATTATGGTTAAATGACTTCAGCTTTAACAAATGTAGTATTTTTCAGCTTGCCAATGAAGGACAAAAAGTAAGTTTGAAATAGTTCAGTTTAAATTAAAAATTCAAAAACGTTAATAGGTCATGATTTATGTTATTTAAATCTTCTTTAAAAAATATTTTACCAATCGGTTTTAAATGCTAATGTGGTGTATGACTCGATAACCAAAAGGTTTTTTTTTCGATCAATAAACAATATATATTACTTTTCTATACCAAAATAAAATTATGTCTGGAATATACCATTATGCGTATAAAGTCAACAACATAAAGTTGCATGCTGTTTCTAAATGATGATTTTTATAAATAAATAACTTCAAAGTTTCTTTTCCTACGTAAATATTGATTATCGATTCATACACCATGGATATAGTTTAATTTCTTGTCCAGGATTAGATAAAATTATTATGTCAATTATTAAAAGTTTTTTTTTACCCAATAATACAGCAAAAGTTAATAGAAATTAAAATGGGATTAAAAATATCTCTTTCTCTATGTAATAAACAAAAGTTAATATGTTTTTTTTTAGACATCGGCTATTATTTTTACTTGGTGAAACTAATATTTACAGTAATGCTATTTTGGTTGTAAGTAGGTAAATTTAAATAAATTTAGTGTTTAGAATATTTTTATTACGTATTTTTTTGGTAAAATGTTTTTTAAATGTAGTGTAAACTTATTAAGTCTGTCATGAAGATTAACACGATTCTTTAAACACAAAAGCCTGACATGTTTAACTAAATGCTAGATAAAAAATATCTTTATATCCTAACTTTACATATCTAAACTAAAATAAATTAAAGGCCAAGTCAATATCAAAATAAACTGAATAAAAATTATTATATCTAATAAAATGTTTTATTTTAATTAACAGATTAACACGAATGTGGACGTCCTAACAAATGAAGAATTAAGAACGTACAATTGTTTGTTAAAGGTATTTTCACAAATAAAAAATATTTTTTATGTAATATCTTAACTTAAAAAAATTATAGATGATGAAAAGAGTAAAACAAGTCAAAAAGAACTTGCCTCTAAAAGTAAGTTTAAACGGTTATTATGAATATTAAGCATCTATGTTTATTAAAGTGTTAAAAATATTTTTACAGGAATTTAGAAAATTAAAGAGTGTAATTGCAGAAGAAGAAAGTAAAAGAGTAAGCTACTTTTAACAAAGCTAATAAAAAAACAAGTTTATAAAAAGTAGAAGATATTGCAAGCTTACTTTTTATACTTTATGTTTTTTGAACTGTATTAATTAACAACTTTTAATGAATTGATAAATTCTAGTTTTTTTTATAATATATGTACTAACAGCTTAATATAAAGCATAAAATTTAATTTAAAATGTTGTTTTTAAAAATTATTTTTACTTTCTCTTAGAACCCGTCTGATGATAAAAAAGCTATAAAAAAAGTAAGTTTCTTTTGTTTGTTTTTTTCTTTTAAAAAGTGTTTAGTTAAAGTGGAACTTTTTTTTTGCTTTAAACTTATCATTATTGTAGCCAAGCGAAAAAGTAGATTCATTTGATGACTTAAAAATTGATGACAGTGAAAATAATATGAAAAAAACTAAGAAAATAAAGAAATGCTGTAATTTTTTTTCAAAATTTTGCAGTAAGAAATTTCTAACGTAAGTTATTAAAGGTTGTTAAATATAGTGCTTAATTATCGACAGAGTTATTGTTTAAGTTTATAATGTTAGTTTCGTTTTACGAAAAATCTCTTAGGTTTCCTCTCAGCTAATAAGTTTCATAAACAGCTTAAAGTCTTAATTTGTAACTTATATAATTGATTATAAAACTAAGTAAATATTTCAATAGTTTTTGAGAACTTAAGCTGTACTTTTTCTTTAATTTTATTGTCAGTTTTCGCATATGTGTCCATATTTAGTTTACAAAGTATAAGTGACGGAGATTTTAATACTTTATTTAAATCTTAATTATAAAAGAAAAAGCCCTTTGTTAAAATTGATAATCAAAATCAATTTTTCTTACTAAATAGACTTAAGTCAAACGCCTATTTGCTTATCATACATCTTATATTAAGTATTTAAATAACCAATACATTTCAGAAGTTACAATATAATGTTTTTATTGTAATAGTTTAAAAGTTATCTTTTTTTAAATACTTAAGAAAATATAAAACATTTTATAACTTGGAGTTATATACTTTACAAAGTTATTAATAGAATAATAACTAAAAAGCATAGTTAAGCTACTCATGTTTACATATTTTAAACTTATTATACTAAATACTTTATTTTTACCATGTGCACACAGTGTGCCCACACCTAGAAATAAGAAAAAATAAGTTTTTTTTATATTTTTTCAAGTTGTGACCAAAAAGCCAAGATCCTAGCTCATTTATACAAACTAAATAAAAAATTCTGATTGAAACAAAAAATATGCCAGTTGGCGCGATGCAATTAAATCATATTCGCAAAGATAAATTTTGATTTCATTAAAATTAAAAAAATAACCGTGAAAGTTAAAAGATGTTGTGATGATATAAACATCTTTAATATGCTACATCAAGTAAAAGTTGAAATATAAGCTTTGTTTTCTTTTTTAATAGTAAAGTAAATTTAATAAAAAAAAGCATAGAGCAAATATATTTTATAGAGCTACTAAATAAATTCTGACAACTTTTGTTTGTTTAAGTTTGAAAGTTCAATAAGTATAGTCCCTGGATAGTTTAAAATTTCCTTCTTCCAGTTTAACGCGATTTTGGCACAATGTGATGCAGTAATTAACAGTTTTATATTTCTATATTTTTGTATTTGTATCTCAATATATCTTTAAAAGATTATAGTCCGCTGAATTAAACAGAGTGTTTACTGGAATTTGTCAATAAGTTTGTTTAACAATACATATTAAATTATCCCAGATAAGTACCTCAGGATGAAAATTTATACTGAGTACTTGACAGACTGTGTGATAATAGCAACTATTGTATCATTCGGACTTTAGATAGATAGGGATGTACTAATTTTATAGAAACTTTCCAATTATAACGAATGTGTTTTTAGTTTAAAAACAAATTGTTTCAGGGTTTACTTCCGAATGGTAAACTTTTTTTGAACTGGTTTGAACTGAACAACTTTTTTTAATTTAGTTTTTTGAGGTAATAAAAAAGATCAAAAAACTATTTTTTTAGTTTTAGCTTACTTTAAAACTTTTATTTCTATTCTCAGTAAAGTAAAAAACACTGTAGAGTTAGGTGTTGTTTTTTAATTATATGTGATTTTTATGAAATTTTAAGCAGTTTTACAATTAGAAATGGTTTATTTTATAGCTCAAAATAGATAAAACCAATGAGTGGTGTGTATTCTTAAGATCCATAAACTTTTCGCAATGTCAAGTTTTTGAAGAAAAACTGTTTTTATATATTGGTAGAAAAAGTTAGGTTTTTTACATACAAACATATCCTATTATTATTAAGTTAGTTTATTTTAGTATAGCTGTAATTATAGTTTTGATGCTATTTTTAATAGATAAACGTCACTGGTTTCTTGACCACCCTTTACAGCAACTCAGTATATTAAACGTAAAAAGCCATCTATTAGATACATTTCATAGTTTTGGATACAATCAAAAGTAGAAAATTTAAAAATAAGCTATAAAGCTTTTGTTTCATTTTAATTGTAAACTTTTTTCTTCATAGGTTGAACGATCGTCCAGGTGCAACAGTTCATGAGCTGACAAGAGAGTTTTTAGAAAAAGTATTTAGCAAATATTAATTTACTAGAAAAAATAAAATTGTAAATTTATTTTAGTCAATAAGTTCATTTTAGCCACCTTTTTTTCTAACTTTTTTATAAGCTGAATATGTTCTTACTTAAAACTTACACTTAAGTAGTTTTAAACTTTTTTTTGTTTCATCATATATAGCTTGTTATATAAATAGTCAGTTTTTACCTTATCAAATCATAATGCATAACTTGACTATAAGTTCTTACAGTATATTTGCTTATTTTTCTAAAAGTTGAAGTACGCAAAGAATAAAGTATTTCAAACAAAAATTTGTAACAAATAAATTTTTCAGCAATGGAGAAAAAACACAGAAATGTTAGTAAATAACGAGGAACCAAAAAAACTAATAAAAGATAAGAAAATTTCAATAGTTTGTTATTGTTTGTTTGAATAAACTCTTTTATATAGATAACAGCTTTAAAACATTCTATTTTTATACAGACGAACTCACTAGCGTCTGAAGAAAGCATTGCAAATTGTGTGGTAAGAAAACTTTGTTAAACAATTTTATTCAATCTTTAACATCTACTATTTGAGTAGCAAATTAACTATGCTGTATTTTAATATATTAAAGCTTCTTTCTATATTAAAACTAACTCTGGAATGTGTAGAGAAATTGTTTTTTTTTAAGTATTTTTAATTTTTTTTTAACTCTAAGTAAAAAATAATTAACTATCCTATTTAGCATTTTAATTTTTTTCTTGTTTTAAACTAAAAACTAGTCTAAACAAAAATATTATTTTTATCAATTTTCTCAAATAACTTGAGAAAAGTAAAAATAACTTTTTAATAAGTTATATTTTGATTTTTTTTTAATGATACTTTGCATTTTATCATATAAAAATTTTTAGTTGATCAAACTAAGAAACTTTAACTAACGTTTAAATTTTTGATTTTTTAATAAGTTTCCAGGATGTTATGGACAAAAAGACTTTCGACAAGTACTTGGGCATAGTCAATTTAAAAAGCTGTATTCAGTATTGTCACTGATCAATTTAAAAAATATAAGTCAGCTCTTACCGGAAAATCTTTACAATGTTGTACAAGTAAGTTCAAATTACATTGTAAGTAAATCTGGAAAATACAAATTAAAAGTAGTATTTTTATCAGTATGTACTTTTTTTTATTAGAATAGTTTGATATATTCAAAATTTCAATAAAATAACAGATAAATTTATCTCTCTTTAGTTAGTATACTTCAATTACTATAAAATGACTATAAAACATAATAATCAGGTAGTTATGGTATAAAAACCAATTTCCTATTTTACTTTTTAGGATTGTAATCTATCTGTTGAAGACTTTAATGAAGTAACAGCAGAACTTCTAGTAGAAACCTGGAAAAATCAGCTAAAAGAAAGAAAGGTGGAATTAGAAGAGGCCTTGTATTCAATATTTTATCCGATTCATTACGTAGATTACTGTGAACAAAAAGATTTTATCAAGTTACAAAACGTAATCAAAAGTTGGCTTTCAAACACCAAAAAAGAGTAAGCCATTTTTTAATTTAATCTTGTTATTAGAAAACTAAGTTTAACAATACTTTTTTTTTGTAAATACTTTTAAGTTATGTCTAGCTTTATATATAAAGAATAAGAAAACTACTTATTATAAGTTTTTAATAATAAAAACTGTGGCATTTACCTATAAACAATGATACAAAACTTTCTGAGCGTCGATTTTTTATTGTGTTCAATAAACTATTACTAATGAAAATTACAAACTTTTGATTTCTTACTTTTTTAGTCTTTTTTAAACCTTCCTGTATAACGCTTAAAAACATAATTTATGTATCAGGTGTATATTTTAGAAAAAAATATTATAATACAACTTTTTTCAGTTTTGTTTAAAGTATACAAACTTCAAGTATATTTAAACTAACATTAACTATTACATGCACGGTAGTTTAGGAGTAATTTTAATGCATCAATCAAATTATAATAAATACTTTAATACTTATTATCCTTGTTTGTATTAAATTTTTAGGGAAGAAATTATCCCAATCAGAAAATCAAAAAAATACATAAAAGATGCTGCATTTATAGGTAAGAAAGCTTTTCTACTTACATTTTCTTATTTTACATGTTTTAAAAATATTCTTACATACAGCTTAGTTTAAAAATATTTAGTTTTAGCAAAACACAGTACTTAATAAAATTCTTTTCTTTAAAACCTTCTATCGCAAAAGTATAATTTACAAAAACTTTTTTTACTTTTTTTACGATGATAAATTAAGGCTTGAAAGACACAACAACTTATTTACAAATATATGCTACTTAGTGTTATATAAGGATTTATTAGTAGTTGTAAACACCATAACAAACTATTCATGCATTATTGATAAGATACTATAACATAAATTTATTTTTGTTTTAAAGTAAGTTTTGAAACATTATTTTTCTAATGCTTACTGATTGTTAAAACCTTTTTCATATTGGTTCAAATAATATTCATTGATGCATTATTGATAAGATACTATAACATAAATTTATTTTTGGACAAGACGTTAAAAGGTATCCAAGTAGTGCGCGACTCGAAAACAGAAAGGTTTTTTCGTGCACCAGGTTCTAGAACTAAATATTTTGAGCGCTTTTATTTTTGTTGTTCAATAAAAATAGATTATACAATGAATGAAGTTTAATTAACAAAGTTATAATCTTTCATGATTAATGCAAATATAACAAAACTACTTTTTTGAGAAAATATGGTCTTATTTAAAATAAACTAGATAGACCTAATTTTTATTAGAAATAAGTACTTATTAGCTAATATTAGATGGAAAAGGGTTAAATTTGTCTCGAAACTGCAAGGTACGCAGTTCTGCCCGAGTTTGAGGTGCATACAACTTATCGATGCTCTACTTTGTTTAAATTCTATTATTTTTTCTTTAACACTTGTTAGCAGTTAATTTCAAAACAATCACTCATATATTTTTTTTTTAATCTGAATACTTATAGATGTAATAGTCAATAGAGGTGACTTTATCAAAAATTACACAAGTACAGTGAGAAGGTTTAGAAATAACCCCGATTTCAAAGATTTTCAAGACTCTCCTTACGCTCCACATAATTTAGAGAATGAAATGAAAAAAGTTGTCAAAGAGATTGTAAGTACAGATTTTATGAATATTTAAGCTGTTCTTGTACAAAAGTACTTTTAACAGCTTTTTTTTCAGTTTTTGAATAAAACTTAAGTAAAGTAGTATTATTAAAAAATTTTATGTAATTTACGTCTGTGAATATAACTATCATATCTGACTTTATTCTAATATTTTAAGAGCGTATTTGAACGTGCCCGGGTTCTAAAACATAAGTATCTACACAAAAAGTCGCAGGAATTGAAAAAAATTGTGCAAGCAACCGTAAAATGTAAGTCTTTATTTTAAGTAATATTTTTAACTATTGAAAATTAAATGCAGTAATGGTTTTAAATAAAATAAAAGTTTGATAAACCAATGAAAATTTTATATTAAATAATAAATTATTAGTTTTAGTAAAACTAAGTGTTTTCTTAAACTTTTTAAACAACACTGTCCATTCTTAATTATTCAAAAGGGCTCTCACGTTTAAGTATTTTGTAGCAACCTCAATTAAAGTTCTATACAACAACTTTATTTAAATATTTGCTTTTATTTAACAATAAAACTACTGGTTTATAGTTTGAAGGTTTAATTTTTTTAGTTTTTTAAGTAGAAAATTAATTTTAACACTAGAAGATATGTTATTTTTAAGAAGCAAAGACTTGTTTTTTACAAACGTACGCTTTTCGAATGCGCTTTGCACTAAACTTGACAGTTAACATTAGTTTTTTTGAACAACTCTCAGTTCACAAAATATATGTTTTTTAACAATGTATTTAATTTAATTTCTTTTTATACAAATTAATTTGCAATGTAATTTAAAACTGAAAGCAAAACATGTTTTTTATATAGCACATAAGTACCCCAATCCGGACTTACTAGCAATATTAAGAACTAAGAAAAACGAATCTTTGATAGAAAGATGTAAGTTCCATGTTTAGTGATTTTTATTTTAAATAAGTAGTTTTTAGTTTTAACTTTTATTTCATATTTTAACTTTTAACTTAAAATATTTTTTTATAGAGCTTACTTTTTTCTTTAACACTGTAAGCTAGTTTTTTTTTAAACAAAAAATTACTAACGTTATGTGTTAAAACTATATTGAGTTTTTGACAAAATTGCTGTCTGCATGTTACTTAAACTGACCTATTTCAATATGTTAAAAAGTATTTGTGTTGAAATATGTATATAAATTTTAAAACATAAAATACGAACTTTCAAATAGTAATCTACCGAGTCCACAAATTAAGACCGACCGGATCCCGACGAGGATTTGTTTTTAAAATTAAGGTCACGCTTAAATACTGCTTTAAACAAAAATTTCACTACAATAGTGATATAAATTCAAATAAAGTGTTACCTTAAAAGCATATATATATACATACATTAAAAAAAATATATATCTAAAACTACATTTAAACACTAAATTTAGTGTTTTAGAAGCATATGTAAAACTCTTTGAAAAAATCCATATAAGTGTAAGTATAGTCCTATATGTAAGTATAAGTCCTGGACAAGACATTTAGCTGTACCTGTGATGTATGACTCGATAACCAAAAGTTTTTTTTCATACACCAGGTCCTAAGACTAAAATTGTAGAGCGCAATTTTTGTCGTTTAATAAACTATAAAGCTTAAAACAAAATTTGCGTCACATGTTTCAACTTTAAGAATATTACATGCATAGGTTTAAAAAAAGGATTGATTTTATCAAAAATGTATTGCTAAGACTACGAAGTTTACTGTTTAAAGCCTCATATTTATATTTAATTAGACTTTATGCCATTTTATCACAATGTTTCATTTAATTGAATAATTTCTATTAAGTTAAACATTTATAAAAAATTAAATTAATGAGTTAATATAAAAAATTGATAACAGTTATTTTACTTACTATTTACATTAAGGCAATGGAATTTATTTTATTTATAACACTGGAGTTTAAAATAGTTTTTACATGAATCAAATATTACTCTTTTTGAACATATTGTTTAATTCACTTTTACATTATTGTAATCTCCAAAACTTTCTTTTGTTAATTCCAAAACCACAGTTTCACTAATAATTTAGTTGTTTTTAATCAGCTTCCACTGCGCCTACAATAAGAACGGGTTGTGTAGATTTAGGACAACTATACAAAACTGTAAGTGGTTAATTTTTTGGTTTAATATATATTATTATTACTCTGCTTATAAACTTTATGAATTTTGTTTTTTTTTATTAGCTTTAAAGCGTAATACTTTTGTGTTTACATTTATTATTATTAATAGTGTTCATCTATAACTTTTTTTCCTTTTTTTTTTGGTTCTTTTCTTAAAACATCAACAAGTATTAATCTGAAAATCTATTGCTACTCTTAAATCAGAGGTTTTTTAATGAGGTTTAAAAACAAAGTTGTACTTATTTTTTATCATATAAACTCAAAAACAATGTATTCATAATATTTTACATCAGAATCTTAGAAATTTATCAAGTTATATTTTATTTGCTTTTATTGCTCAAAAATGTAGGTTTATATAGATAAGTTTTGTTAGATCAAGCACAATTTATTACAATAACTAAATACTTTGTACATTTATTTGAATTTATACGTACATTAAAATCTAGTCTTTTTCATCAACTAAATTACAACATCTACAACTTTCCTACTCTGTAAATGTTTTTGATTAAACATAATAAAAGTTTCTAATAAATATTATACTTCTAACCAAATAAATTATTTTCGAGTAATATATAATTATCAGTGGACAATATTTTGAATATAAGTATTGTAAATAATTTAAAGGAACCTAAAAGTTCAAATAAAAGAGTTCAGCATAACTTGATGACGGGAAATAGGTTTAATTCAACTACGAATTCGCCAATTGCTAGCTCCATCATTTCAAGAAATCGAAGGTATGTTATTGATGCATGAAAAATTTAAATGTTTTTAAACTATAATAGTTACACATACCACACTAAAACATGTTTCAGCTTGTTTAAGATTAACGCAAGCGACAACAAAGCAGTTAAGTAAAATAAATAAATCCAAATATATGTTTGTAAAAAAATACCTTTATACTGAATAAAGAGTAAAATACAAGTTTTACTACAAAAGACTAATTTAAACATATGTTATCAATTAGAAAAATATAGTATTTTATCCAAATTACAAATGACTAAACATACACGTATAATATTTTTTTTTTATCGTAGCATTTATAATAATCATTTATTTCTGCAGCAGTTAATAACTTTTTGTGTTTAGTTAAATAAAGATTTTTTTTAATCTATTTTATTGAAAATAAACTACACGTTTGTTAAAATTAACTTTAGCTGAATATTAGGCATTTCAAAGAAGATTACTACATTGTTTTAACACATTCTAAATTCTTTTTTAAATGATTGATATTTCAAATAAGTACTAAACATTAAAAAATAAGTAATTTTTGCACTATATTGTTTGGAACATTTTTTTAACTGTTTTCCGAACAAAGTTTTCTAAAGTTCTTAAGTTTTATTTTTTTATGACAACTTAATTTTTATTAAACAACATGTTTCAGTATATAAAACTTTATATTCTTTCCCGACCGAATATGAATAATTTCTAATATATATTTCAAGGTACTGTGATCGATATGGTGTAAGTTGTGTAACACTAATCTGACTATTTTATTTATAATTTACCTTTATTTCAAAGCAGCTTTAAAAATTTGTTTCGATGATGATATTTCGGTTTTTATATTCATGTTTTAACTTTATTTTCTACCTATTTTCGTTATTTACATATCTTATAAGATTTTTTTATTCTATATGAATAATATTATTTAATTACAATAAAAACATCGGCGAAAGTCTGCAGAGTAGAAGCCTGCACTTTCGTTTGCCGTGAGACAAGCTCAAGTTTAACAAAGGGTTGAGGGTATCTGTCAAATTTGAACGAGCGTCCAAAATTTAACGAGGGAACAAAACTGCACGAGGGCACAAAATTACACGAAGGCACTTTTGCACGAGGGGATGAAATTGCACGAAGAGACTTTTGCACGAGCTGACAATTTTGCACGGAGACACTTTTGCACGGGTTGCTGCAACCTCTCGTGCAAAAATGACCCTTAGTGCAAAATAGTCTTTGTGCAATTTTGTCCCCTCGTGCAATTTTGACCCGTTCCCAAGAGTTGATCATGCCAATTCGATCCTCAGACCACAAGCTTTCGGTAGACTGAAACCGGTCTCAGTCTACCGAAAGCTTGTGGTCTGATGATTGAATTGGCATGATCAATTCTTTGTTAAACTTAATTACAATAGAACACTTAAATCTATACGTAGATTCTACTATAAAGATTTTATTTAAAGTAGTATAAGTTCATTGAAACTAAAGTGTCACAAAACCTAACAATTTGTCAATAATGTTTAAACAAAATTTAATAGTTTTGTCCATTATTTTTAACTTTAAATGCTTTAATTTCACTTCATAAAACTCCATCTTTGTTTTATTTACCTTAATAAATACTTAAATAGATTTATGCAAATTGTATATTTTATTCGCGACCTTTTCAAGCAAAAATAAAATATGAAACTGCATATAACAATGTTAGTTAATTATACTGTTGTTTAAAAACTTAATAAATACTTAGAAAATATAAAATTATAGGCACTACAGATTTAATAAGAAGCTTTAAATGTAACATATAATAAAATAAAGCTTTCAAGTTTTATTCAAAGGTATATATGCAGATTAATATTAGAATATAAAATAATAATAGAATAATTAAACTATGAACAAAGCAGAACTTGTTAACTAATTTGTTTCATTCTAAAAGTTTTATATTTGCCTGAACCGTTTTTATATAAGGCACTGAAGAAACTGGTTTGACATTGGTCAACATTAATAACTTATAGTGCTGATGAAATTAGATTTCCACAACTGATTTGAACTATCTATTCAAAATCTATGTACAGAACACACGTAATTTTAGAGCTTTAATCTACGTCCATTTAAACATATTGGCATCTACTAAAATGAATAGCAGTATGGATATTTGTAAATGCTCAATTTGCTTTTAATTATATTACAATTAAAAACGCTTGGAGTTTTTTAGTTTCTAAATAAAAATAACACAAATTTATTTTATTAATTTAAAGTACCTTTGTGTTTTTTAAACCTATTTGTTTCATTATTTTAACAACTTTACAGTGGATCAAGTGTACTCTCGTCAATAAATGAAGCATATAAGCAAAGCTTATACAATCCTTCACAAATCATAAGACATGCTAGACAAGAAGTACAGCCTTTCAGGACAGAACTCAAGCGACCTATTAGACCTAGGAAGCTTAAATCGTTGCCGCTTAGCGCCTCAATTAAATCAGAATTTCAAGAATTCTCAGACTACAATGACAAAGTTCCAAGATCCCTTCAAGTTTCTAAAGAAGACTTTTTTAAAGTTAAACTGACTTGTGGTACAGAGTACATGAGACGACGTCCTTTGAAATTAAAACCCCTAACAAATAAGAAAGTAAAATTTGATATGTTTGTCGAATAACTTTTACTTGTGTGTAATAAATCTTTATCGATTTAAACCTCAGCTATCTAGAAATTTTAAAACCATTTTTTTCTTAGTTATTATGTACTACATTTAACAGCATAACTTTTTGTCAGAAAATACACCCTACTTTAAAATATTTATTATAAAGAACTAAAATTTACTTATTTATACAAATTGGTTTCAAGCTAGAAATATGCGGTTCGAAGCTTACCAACGCCTGATTTAAACTTATTTAAAGAGTTATATAATTCAGTATAGACAAATCTAAAATATTTTAAAAAAAATTTTTCTAGGCCAGGGTTCGGCAGGCATTTGGTGGTCGCGGGCCAAATTTTCATAAAATAAGTATTCGTTTGCCGCATGCAGCTGTAGTGTTAACTCTTTTAAAATATCTAATGTAAGTTTCGATCATTCCGTAAGTTCTACCTAAGACCTTTTTTCGCTCTTCACTTTAAACCTCAGAATATTTAGAGTAAGTTTCAAAAAAATTCTATCACGGTTCAAATTTGCATGCTCGAAGGCCTCATATTACCGACCCCTGTTCTTGTTGATTGTTTAGAAATATGCACTTCGTTTTATCGTGAGTAAACACTAATAATTACTTTTTTTTAATCTTGTTGCAACTTTTTAATACATTTTTAAAAGGTGTTTAGTATATATATTTTTAATTGTTGTAATTATTGAAGACTTTTATCTAACAAATTAGGCCCGTGAAAGACTTTTTTAGTGAATCTTGTCCTAACTTATATAAGCCTGCCGATCCTGCTATAAATGTTAGGGTTCATCAGTTGTTAATCCGTGAAATAGTATCTCGTTAGAATTAGTATTCTTAATGTTTAATTAGTTTGATTACTTAACTATTTAATTATCTGTGTTTTATAAGTTATGCTTATAATACTAAGATAAATACTTTAAATAATTGAATTTTACAAAGTGTATAACACTTAAAAAATTCAAAATGACGTTGCTCTTCGTCCTTTAAAACATTTTTTTGAATAACGGAAATCATAGGTTTATTAATTTTTTTTAGTTTAAAAAATCAGCTATTTTACGAAATCACGATTGAGTATATAGTAAGGATTAAGCCTGAAGGTTCTCTAAATAAACTGAATTTAAATGGAAAGTGCTGTTCAGGTTTACAAATTATTGTTCAAATATTAGTTATAAATTAATTTTATTTCTATTAAGAAACGACTTACGTACCAAAAATACATGAAAACTAGACAAACAACCACAATTAGCAATTAGCGGTAATTTTCTACACAATTTTTTTCGAGCTTTATTAATTATTATTTTCAATTCAATTTCTTTTCTTATTCATTTAATAAACCACTAGTGCGCGTAAAAGTACTACACTGTCTTTCTCAATGTATTTAACAGTTTCTTTTATATATTCATTTAGAAAGAAACATAAGTAATATGTCGGGTGTTGCTTCTTCTTATAAGGTTAAAGAAAAATATGTTTAGTAGTTATAAACTTAAGACTTAATTATTGATGGTCATATTATCTTCATACTAAAAATGAAGAAAACTTTTTTAAAACAAACTTCACATTTCATAAGTGCACACGTTAGGTTAAATGTGAAACACGAAAACAAAAACAAATATTTTGTTGATTTCAAAGGTTTTAACTACACAGCTTCATGAAAGAGACAGACATTCTCAACAACATCAAAGGACATCATCCTGTACGAATTCGAACACCTATTGTGACATCATCTACAAAAAAAAACAGGATCAGCCTGGTTGTCAACACGGTTAAAACTAAATGTTATTTGTCTGCTGAGGTACGATCTCTCAATGTAGAAAAAGAAAGCGATTACTACCTAAAGTTAAAACAAGGCGCAGCATGACGCTATTCGGTTCAGAAACAGACTGTCAATTGGAAATAAACTACTTGTTTCAGAAGAATATCAATCCAAATCATATTATTATTATTATTATTATTAAAGTTTATTGTCAAACGATGGACCTAGGCATTAAAACCCAGGCCACTTAAACTGAAAGACACTAACATAAAAAGAAAAAAACAAATTACAGTAATTAAATAAACGTAAACATAAAACTTATACAAGGCACAAACTGAATAAACTAAAACTTTCACAACCAAAATATTCAACAATTCCAAAGTCACCAATCTCCAATTGTACATTCCAAAGCAACAAATCCCTGAAACAAGCATATCCTATCAAAATTTTTCAGAACCTAGCTCGAAACTCCATTAACCATCTTGAAGACCACTTTTCATCAAACACGAACTTTTCATATTAAAAAAAAACACATTTGTTAACAATTACTTTTTTTTTGCAAATTATACTCTCTTACACAACTTGTAGTAATTTTTGTTATACAAGTTCCAATAACTATTAAGAAATGCTTATTAAAACTTTATAAATTAAGGAAAAACAAAAAAGTTTATGAGCTTTAAAAAATAAACTTTACTCATCAATCAAATAGGCATCAAAAACTTACACATAGTAATAATTTATTCTAAACAAATTAGTTTTCAATATTCCCAGCAAAAAGACGATGTATTAAAGAATTTAACTGCTTTGTAAACTTATTTGGTCAAAAGTTTTTTTTACTGATAAAGAGATGTAGGGAGATAATATAGATATATGTTATTTAGTTTTTATATCTGGCTGTTTTAAACAATTATAAAACTATTTGTAACTGTATAAGAATTTTCAAGACTAAAAATAGTGTAACTTAATAGATATTTTAAATTTAAAAATAATTAGGTTTGAAGCAACAGTAGTTTTATACCAAATGACCTAGACAAAACATTAAACTGTATATATGGTGTATGGCTCGATAACCGAAAGGTTCTTTTGTTCACTAGGTCCAAAAACCAAACTTTTTGAGCGCTTTTTTTGCGGTTTAATAAACAATAATTTTTAAGAAACACACTAATTTATTTTAGGTTTAAATGTTCAAAATGACAGTTAAAATGGAACATGGTTTTTTACTTTTATTAGAAAACCAACTTTAACATGATTTTATCAAAAACTTTTTTTTTATAAACACAATGAAACTATAAAGTTTAAAAGCCAAAATATAAACAACCAAAAGCCTAAATATATAATTGATTTCTATAATAATGTAATTTAGGTTGAAAATTTTAAATTACGTCTTTAGTATCAAGCAGGGGCGTCGCGTGGGGTGGCACACTGGAGCTGCAGTCCCACCTATTCAAAAAAAAAAAGAAAAAACAAGAAAATTTCCCTTTGTTTCAGTTTTCCTGCTTTTTTTAATTGAACTTGATAAACTTGTTAGTTTTTCAAATTTTACATTCAATTTTCAAATATTCGTTAAGTGGCTGGCGCTGCAAGCTGAAACTGTGTGTGCTGCATTTTAAACATATACAAATATCCTATACAAAAAGTTGTTGAAAAGCTTATTTTTGGAGCTGCATTCAATGCAGCGTTATGTGAATTAAACTGAATATAAAGAATATAGTGAATATGAATATACTGCTAATTAGTTTTTGAACATTGTACATTGAAAAAACTACTAAATGTAAACAACTTGAATACAGTGAAAGCAAAGTTTAGTTTTTGAGGTGGAAGTTGCAAGATCAAAACCCAGTGGTCAACACATATACAAAAAAATCTATATAAGCCAATAGTTTTAACAAGTTTTTAAAGGATATTATAAAAAAAAATTCAAAACTCAATAAATTTGTGTGTGTTTTATTGATAATTCTTTAAAAAATGGTCATTAAGTTTTTTTTTTATATATCATAATTTTTTATTCCAGATTACCTTAAAGTAAAAGAAAACAAAGACTACCTATCTTATTTACATAAAATGATTGAATTTCTTTTAAATATTACTAACTTTGTTTGATAATTTTTAATATTGAAATAAGCAATATGTAGCTAACAAGTTACATGCAAGTTTTAAATGTAACTGCCTTATATTGATAATAAAAATTGTGTAAAAAATAAAAATTTTCAAGTTTAGATCTACAACCTAAAGTTTTCTCAACTTAATGTAAAAATATTTAGAACAAGATTATGATTAAAGATATAAAAAAAATATTTTAAACTAAATACCACTCAAAAATTGAAAACTCTATTCTTAAAAAATTTCAAAAAATCTTAATTATTTTGCTTAAAAACTTAGTTAACAATTGCTGAAAATAAAGGAAAAGGTAAGATATAGTGAAATTGTTTTTTTTTCTGTAAAATTGCTTACATAAAGAACCTGTTGTTGCCCTAGTTTTATTTTAAGCATCTATTTGATTTTGATCAAAATAACAAAAAAAAATTTAAAAAGAACTCTGATACCACTCCATGGTTTCTGTATGGTTTGACATGAAATTTAAATTGATATTAAAGCATTTATAAAATAGGTTAATACAGCTTGAGCTTACTTTGTAGACTTTAAAGTAAACTATAAATTGTTTTGAATTGCTCTTTGAATTGAATTTTGACATATAGTTAATTAAAGTTGGAGAGCACTAAAATTTTATAAAGAGAGGAAAGTACAAACTGACTTAACAAAAGAAAAACTAATTGTTTATCTCCAATTTGATTTTTTAGGCAAATACATTAAAGTTTTTAGATAAACTTACTTACACAACAAAAGACAATTCTCATAGTTAAACTTATATCAACCTGTTTTAAAACTAACAAGTTTTATCTATCTAATTTAAATGAAAAAGTTGTTTAATACAAAGGACATAGGGGGTCTATCATATTTTTATAACAAAAATTAGCATTAGAAATTGTATTAAAGCGTTACTTATATATTACAAGATACTTTTCACATTAAAAAAAAAAAGCTTTGAAATATCAGTACCGTGTAAAGATTTTCACAAATAGTTCAACACGAGCATAATTAATTTTTTAGGTTGTTTTAAAAAATAACAACATGCAAACTACAAATTATAAAGAATGGACTGTGGATCAGCTTAAACGCCTTGATATAAATGCTTTGTATGAGGTTGAAAAGCTCAAGTTAAAAAACAGCAGACCAACACCAGATATTTCAATTACCCAAGAGTGTACATCAAGAGGTTTGAAGTTTATTATATGACTAAGCTAAAAGTTTGAACTATATGAAAAAAATTATTTTATTTTATATATGTGTTTGTTACTTTAAAAAGAAAATATATTATGAGGAAAAAGTTATTATGTTTACAAAGATTGTTGCAGTTTTAACTAAAATGTTAGCTTTATAACTTAAGTCTTTAGAGCTAAGGTATATTTGAAACATTGTTTCATCCTAATATATTTTTTAGCTGACATTAATTAAGATTATTTTGTTTTGTGTTTTTGATTAATATTTATTGTTATTAAGTATTAAAGTTTATATGTTACTTTCAAACTTTTAATTTTAATAGTTTGCAAATAGGAACTACCTAAAATATTTTATTTTATTTTTAATTCTCTGTACTGAATGCTACTTTTGACTAAACTTTATGTTTTATTTTTTTTCAGATACATTATATGTTTTTAGTTAGTATTTCATTAATTAGATTATAATTCTTGTAGGTTATTTTACAAATTTTATTTTTTTTTAGTCAACAAATTAAGAACTATCACATAGATTTTGCTTTGTTTGTTAATTTTGTATATGATAACCAGGGGCGTCGCGTGGGGTGGCACACTGGAGCTGCAGTCCCACCTATTCAAAAAAAAAAAGAAAAAACAAGAAAATTTCCCTTTGTTTCAGTTTTCCTGCTTTTTTTAATTGAACTTGATAAACTTGTTAGTTTTTCAAATTTTACATTCAATTTTCAAATATTCGTTAAGTGGCTGGCGCTGCAAGCTGAAACTGTGTGTGCTGCATTTTAAACATATACAAATATCCTATACAAAAAGTTGTTGAAAAGCTTATTTTTGGAGCTGCATTCAATGCAGCGTTATGTGAATTAAACTGAATATAAAGAATATAGTGAATATGAATATACTGCTAATTAGTTTTTGAACATTGTACATTGAAAAAACTACTAAATGTAAACAACTTGAATACAGTGAAAGCAAAGTTTAGTTTTTGAGGTGGAAGTTGCAAGATCAAAACCCAGTGGTCAACACATATACAAAAAAATCTATATAAGCCAATAGTTTTAACAAGTTTTTAAAGGATATTATAAAAAAAAATTCAAAACTCAATAAATTTGTGTGTGTTTTATTGATAATTCTTTAAAAAATGGTCATTAAGTTTTTTTTTTATATATCATAATTTTTTATTCCAGATTACCTTAAAGTAAAAGAAAACAAAGACTACCTATCTTATTTACATAAAATGATTGAATTTCTTTTAAATATTACTAACTTTGTTTGATAATTTTTAATATTGAAATAAGCAATATGTAGCTAACAAGTTACATGCAAGTTTTAAATGTAACTGCCTTATATTGATAATAAAAATTGTGTAAAAAATAAAAATTTTCAAGTTTAGATCTACAACCTAAAGTTTTCTCAACTTAATGTAAAAATATTTAGAACAAGATTATGATTAAAGATATAAAAAAAATATTTTAAACTAAATACCACTCAAAAATTGAAAACTCTATTCTTAAAAAATTTCAAAAAATCTTAATTATTTTGCTTAAAAACTTAGTTAACAATTGCTGAAAATAAAGGAAAAGGTAAGATATAGTGAAATTGTTTTTTTTTCTGTAAAATTGCTTACATAAAGAACCTGTTGTTGCCCTAGTTTTATTTTAAGCATCTATTTGATTTTGATCAAAATAACAAAAAAAAATTTAAAAAGAACTCTGATACCACTCCATGGTTTCTGTATGGTTTGACATGAAATTTAAATTGATATTAAAGCATTTATAAAATAGGTTAATACAGCTTGAGCTTACTTTGTAGACTTTAAAGTAAACTATAAATTGTTTTGAATTGCTCTTTGAATTGAATTTTGACATATAGTTAATTAAAGTTGGAGAGCACTAAAATTTTATAAAGAGAGGAAAGTACAAACTGACTTAACAAAAGAAAAACTAATTGTTTATCTCCAATTTGATTTTTTAGGCAAATACATTAAAGTTTTTAGATAAACTTACTTACACAACAAAAGACAATTCTCATAGTTAAACTTATATCAACCTGTTTTAAAACTAACAAGTTTTATCTATCTAATTTAAATGAAAAAGTTGTTTAATACAAAGGACATAGGGGGTCTATCATATTTTTATAACAAAAATTAGCATTAGAAATTGTATTAAAGCGTTACTTATATATTACAAGATACTTTTCACATTAAAAAAAAAAAGCTTTGAAATATCAGTACCGTGTAAAGATTTTCACAAATAGTTCAACACGAGCATAATTAATTTTTTAGGTTGTTTTAAAAAATAACAACATGCAAACTACAAATTATAAAGAATGGACTGTGGATCAGCTTAAACGCCTTGATATAAATGCTTTGTATGAGGTTGAAAAGCTCAAGTTAAAAAACAGCAGACCAACACCAGATATTTCAATTACCCAAGAGTGTACATCAAGAGGTTTGAAGTTTATTATATGACTAAGCTAAAAGTTTGAACTATATGAAAAAAATTATTTTATTTTATATATGTGTTTGTTACTTTAAAAAGAAAATATATTATGAGGAAAAAGTTATTATGTTTACAAAGATTGTTGCAGTTTTAACTAAAATGTTAGCTTTATAACTTAAGTCTTTAGAGCTAAGGTATATTTGAAACATTGTTTCATCCTAATATATTTTTTAGCTGACATTAATTAAGATTATTTTGTTTTGTGTTTTTGATTAATATTTATTGTTATTAAGTATTAAAGTTTATATGTTACTTTCAAACTTTTAATTTTAATAGTTTGCAAATAGGAACTACCTAAAATATTTTATTTTATTTTTAATTCTCTGTACTGAATGCTACTTTTGACTAAACTTTATGTTTTATTTTTTTTCAGATACATTATATGTTTTTAGTTAGTATTTCATTAATTAGATTATAATTCTTGTAGGTTATTTTACAAATTTTATTTTTTTTTAGTCAACAAATTAAGAACTATCACATAGATTTTGCTTTGTTTGTTAATTTTGTATATGATAACTAATTCTGACTTAACTTCAATTATGTTTTTAGTAAAAGTTAGTTGTTTTAGATAATAATTTTTTGATCCTAGATATAAACTTATAAAGGTTATTTTACAACTTGTAGTTATTTAATTTGCAAACAAAAACCTTTTAAACAAACTTTGCTTTATTTGTTTATTATCTATATTGAAAGCTAATTCTGAATAAATTTTTCTTTTTAGTTTTTTATAAGTGATATTAAAATTATATATGTTTCAAAACGTATGTAGAATTTTATTTAATTTTTTAGTGTGTAAAACTATTTTAATAATAAAGTCAATTTTTTTTACTGCTGTAATAATTATAACTTTTTCAAGACCTTTGTGTTGCATTGTAAAAGTTTTAAAAGAAAATTCCTTCTCGTGTGATTTTTTTTCAATTTTAATGTTATTTTTTACTATTGAAAAATAAGTAAGTAACTCAAAAGAAACAAAGTTACTGTTTAAAGCAATTTGTTTTTAATTGCTTTAAAAGTTATTTTACTTTTTGAGTTAACTTTATAATCTACAAAAAAGTTATTAATGAAATTTTTTGATCCTTAGTTTTAATTTTTTAAACATGTTTTCGTTTTTTTTGTTAATAAAAGCATTGATACTTAAATAGTTAAATACGTAGTTTTTAATTTTTTTAAAGTTGTATTGTAAGAAGTTATTTAAACACGAAAAATAAATATTTTTTTAATCTGTAAAAAAAAAACTTATTTTGCTCTTATAATTAAGTTATGTTAATATATACAAACTTTTTATCAATGTATGATATATTGTAAATTTATGTACTGTATTATGATAAACTTTTTTAGCAACATAGTAATATATTTACTTCATTAAGTACTTTTAAACAAATTTCTCGTATATTTCAAATTAATTATAAAAGTATAAAATATATATTTTTAAGTATATCATGTTTTTTTTTATATTCATATTAAGAAGTATTTAAGCTAGTATCTTAAAGACTTTTAGCTTGAAAATTTCCCTATTTCTCTCTAACTCCTTGAGCTTTATTTTAGTGTTTCAAATTAGGGGATTTTTTTAAGTTGACAACTCCATCTGCAGCACCCCCTAACAAAAATACCACGCGACGCCACTGATGATAACTAATTCTGACTTAACTTCAATTATGTTTTTAGTAAAAGTTAGTTGTTTTAGATAATAATTTTTTGATCCTAGATATAAACTTATAAAGGTTATTTTACAACTTGTAGTTATTTAATTTGCAAACAAAAACCTTTTAAACAAACTTTGCTTTATTTGTTTATTATCTATATTGAAAGCTAATTCTGAATAAATTTTTCTTTTTAGTTTTTTATAAGTGATATTAAAATTATATATGTTTCAAAACGTATGTAGAATTTTATTTAATTTTTTAGTGTGTAAAACTATTTTAATAATAAAGTCAATTTTTTTTACTGCTGTAATAATTATAACTTTTTCAAGACCTTTGTGTTGCATTGTAAAAGTTTTAAAAGAAAATTCCTTCTCGTGTGATTTTTTTTCAATTTTAATGTTATTTTTTACTATTGAAAAATAAGTAAGTAACTCAAAAGAAACAAAGTTACTGTTTAAAGCAATTTGTTTTTAATTGCTTTAAAAGTTATTTTACTTTTTGAGTTAACTTTATAATCTACAAAAAAGTTATTAATGAAATTTTTTGATCCTTAGTTTTAATTTTTTAAACATGTTTTCGTTTTTTTTGTTAATAAAAGCATTGATACTTAAATAGTTAAATACGTAGTTTTTAATTTTTTTAAAGTTGTATTGTAAGAAGTTATTTAAACACGAAAAATAAATATTTTTTTAATCTGTAAAAAAAAAACTTATTTTGCTCTTATAATTAAGTTATGTTAATATATACAAACTTTTTATCAATGTATGATATATTGTAAATTTATGTACTGTATTATGATAAACTTTTTTAGCAACATAGTAATATATTTACTTCATTAAGTACTTTTAAACAAATTTCTCGTATATTTCAAATTAATTATAAAAGTATAAAATATATATTTTTAAGTATATCATGTTTTTTTTTATATTCATATTAAGAAGTATTTAAGCTAGTATCTTAAAGACTTTTAGCTTGAAAATTTCCCTATTTCTCTCTAACTCCTTGAGCTTTATTTTAGTGTTTCAAATTAGGGGATTTTTTTAAGTTGACAACTCCATCTGCAGCACCCCCTAACAAAAATACCACGCGACGCCACTGGTATCAAGTAAAGTTTACAAATATCCAAAACAGTTTAATTTGGTTTACAGCTGTTTGATGAAATTATAAGCCAATATCAACATAAACCAATTAGCAAAAGTATTCTTGTGTTTTAAACATTTGAAAATATTATGTTTTTTTAGCCTTTATGCGCTAATTAGTTCCGTACTAAAACCTTTCACAATTGAGAAATTTCAATTGAAAATGATAGATTATTAAGTATATATCTGAGATCAAGTTTGGAAGTTATAAACATTTTAAAGGTATATATTCTATATATATTTTTTTCTTCTTTATTAATTTTTTTATACAAATACAAACAATATAAAATAAAATTTTTAAGTTAATTCAACTTTTTTTGTTTACAAAATTAAAACTCTAAAAATTACCAACAACAAAAGTATGATGTCGTCAAAATCATTATTAAACTTTTCTTATTTGCTGTTGTTGTTATGCAGAAAAAAAATGTACCCATAGAAAAGTCCTACCAGGTATTATCTACTATCGAGAATTTCTGTTTACGTTTCTTCTATAGTGCAGTCTAAATAAGGAACTGAAGTATGTAAGGGCTACTATTTTTTTTACAAAAGTTATCAAAACAAAGTTGTTCAATACTTGAACAAGCCAAGTGCTTGCAGTAGTAATGTCTTTTAAAAAATCTTTAATTACCTTTATTATAGTAAATTAATTTCCTAACCATTTTATTAATTAAAGAATTTCTTTAAAACAAATTAAGCAACTTATTCTACAAATAAATATATACAATAGTTAAGCTATTTTCGTCTAAAATTAGATGTATAATTTTTTGCTTTAACTTAATGTTAAAAACTTAATCAATTGAAATTTTTACAGTAACAACAACCGTTATCTGGCGTTTTTAAGCTACATGTTTTTTAATTGAATGGTTTTTGAGTGCAAGTTTTCTCAGTAGTAAATTTCCAAGCCAAATTTTTTCACGCATGGATGAATGCATTGTTTGGGCGTGTATCTTGCCCCGGCGTGTAATTTTGTTTTTGAGTGAATGCAGATTATCATAAAAACTGTAGTAGTTTAGCAAATACTTCTAAATAATTTCCGTTCAATATAAGAAAAAAATACTTTTAAAGTACACCAATTTTTAAGCAGTTTTTATAGTACTTTTCGTTTATTAAGTGTATTTTCTTCAACTAAACCTAATATGTTATAAAAGATTTCTTAAATCTATAGCTTATTTTAAAGTTTGTTTAAAAAAATAATCCTTTTACTGTTGCAAATAATCTATCTTTTAAAAGAATGAATACAACAGGATTGATTCAAGAATTGCAGAAATTAAAAACATTATAATAAATTTGTACATGCTGTATGCAATATGATAAGATATCTGCAAATCATTTCGTATAAGTTTAATACTTTTAGTTTTAAATTTCGGTTCCAACTATATAGTTCATAGTTTTTTTTTTAAGCTAATATTTTTTACTCCTATCATTGTAGTATCACATTATAAAAAGTTTAACACATGACTGTTTTCACCGATACAACTCAATGAAAAAAATATTTGTCAACGTTTACTAAACTTGAAAGTTATAAAACAGCCCTATTGTAATTTTAATAAAGCACTTAGAAATAATTTATAAATATTATTGCTGTTAAGAAATAATAAACTGAACGTTTTTATGTATTTATTGTGTTAACAATGATGTAATTTATAGTAATTTAAGCATTTAAGAGAAGGAATAAGTTTTAATTTATCAGCTTAAAAACTATAGAAATTTATTATGTAACAAATAAATTTATGATACAAATAATATACTCTTAACAACATGTGACAAACTGCACTATTATAGTCAGTTGTGTTTACGTTTTTTGATTTGTTATTTAATTTGAATTAAAGATGAGACTATATATTTAATTTAATTGTGATACTATAAAAAGTTGGTAACTATCGATAGATATCAAGTTACTTGACTTCAAAAAGCAATTCATTTCAAAAAACAGTATAACATTCAATTATTACAGTCTATTTTAAAGATGCAACAAGTCAGCTTTTTAAAAAATTAAGTTTCTTATTGACTCTAGGAAATTTGCTATCATATATAAGTTTGTAAAATAAAATTTAGTTGTTTATATTGTAACTAAAAAAATTACTTGTGTGATTAGCAGTTTTGTATAATATGTTAAACTGAAATTTAAACTAAAAGATCTATTTTGTGTCTAATTTAGATTACTTTAAGCAGAATAGCCTAATTTAACAACTTAATTATTTTAAGCATAATAATAAAAAAATATCTTAATAACTCGTCGCTTGTAGGTTTTGAACAACAATATAAGATTTAAAAAAATTCAGTTACACATAATAAATACTTTAAGGTAAAATATTTTCATAGTAATTTTTTTTAATCAAAAACGATAATAATAATAAAAGACGAAGTATCTATAAATACAAAACGATAGTTTATTGTGGTAATACAAAACTGAAAACGTACACAAACAATTTTAGTACTTTATATGTTTCCAGAATAGGTCTATACAAAAAAGTTATTTTTATTTCGGTAAATTCAAAAAAAAAATCAAACAAAACTAATAAAAAGCTCTGACTTTATGGAGAAACCAAAACAAAATAATGCAAACACAGTAGTGTAATACAAACGCAACATAATAAATAATTATAAAAGTGCTCACAGTGCAGTGGCAGCCAAAAAATAAACAGAAGGAATAGATAAAAATTTTGGATTTTTTCCTGATTACAAAACTGATTGTGTTAAACCAATTCAACTTTTATCAATAATCAGCTGGTAATGAAACAAGTTTTTAAAAGGAAAAAAATGTAATTATTTTATAACAAAATATTTATAAAAACAAGTTTGACAATGTTGTTCTCAACTATTGCATGATAATTTGCCTTCTGTGATAAGAAAATCAGAACAGATTAAAATGACTTCTTTGGAATAAAAACGTGTGAAATTAAAACAGTGAAAAAACTCTTTGTACAAGAAAGTCGATTCAAAAATAAGGTCATGACTTAGCTTCAAGACAAAAACAATTAATTCTAGAAACCTTTGAAAGTTTGATAAATAAATGAATAAAAGCATTTATAAATTCCAGTAAAGGCTTATAAAGCATAAAAAAATTACAGGATAACAATACAAAACAGGACTACTAATGTTAGCCGTGAAAAACCCACACTTTAAAAGACTAATGTGCAATGTAAAAAAAAAACATATAAAACTTGACCATAACATAACTTAATCATAATTAAATTAAATGTAATTATTAGAACTTGAACAACTAGAATAAAAAAAATCATGTTTTAAAATACAATCGTTTATTTCTTGAATTTAAACCTACTAAAACTTATAAATTAATTTCTATTTCTTAGTATAAAATTTATTTGAGACAGCTTTTAGTTACAAGCTATTTTTATTTTAAAACATAAACAAGCCATCTTTTAAGAAAAGTCAATTTTGAAGTACTTTGTACTACTGTTTATTTCTTTTTAATATAACCTTGGGTAATAGAAAATTTTTGAGTGAATCAAAAACTATGATTTAATTTTCAATCAAGCCGGCTCAAATTTCTTAACACAGTTATCTTACTTACCTTATATAATACGAAACTAAAAATTGCACAACTAAAATTGAGTTTAGAAACAAGGCATGTAAATAATCAGTCTTTTCAGGCAAGTTTAATTGCTACATGTTGAAAAAATTATTCTGTACCTTTTAGTAATTACTACTTTATGTTTGCAGTAAGCTATTACGTTTTAAAGTAAAAAAGCCATTTACTTCATTAAATCAACGGCTGCTACAACATCAACTATTTAAAAAATAATAAATTAACAGAAAAGCATATTTTAAACAAAAGCAAAAAGTAACAAAATCAAAGATAAACCAGAATAAAAACAAAAATAAATCAAGCTTCGTAAATTAAAAACTATGAAAAAACAAAACTAAATACATCTTATAATTTAGTGCCTTATGTGTCAAACAGAGATATAAATTATAAACAGCTGCAAACTTTTATATGGTACTTTAAAGTAAGATTCAAAATATTGTAACTTCATTTGAAATTTAAAAACTTCATGTATATGGGTCAATATTATTTCTAAATAAAGCAAAAAAATCTTCGTTAAACTACTATTGAAATTATAGTTCCAAACACTATGATATACTGAGTGCTTATCAATATTTTTAGGTAGATCCAGGGTGTAATATTTTTTGATGATTTTTATAAAAAACATATTCTATCATTATAAAGCATTAACAAAATATATTTGTATAAATTAAAATATTTCTGCAGCTATTTAAAAAAAAAACTACAACCAAGTTTCAAACTTTAAATTGAGTTAAATTTATCATATAATTTAAGATTACATAAAATATAGAAAATAGCTTTCTTGGTTGAATACTATAAGATTTAAAAGAAGCTTTGGACGGAAATTAGGTGCTGTAAAGTTTTTAATTTTAGATGCTGTCACAGGTATTGTAGAAATGATATTTAAGAACTAATTTTTATGAAGTTTACTTCCACCAGTTGTTTCATTTGGATTATTTTTATCAACTTGATGATTACCTAAAAAAGTTATTTATATAATACTTTTCAAGTTGTGTGTATGATAAATAGATAGACTAGTTTGTGAAATACTATCTTTTAAAATTACAACTATAAACATAAGTATATTTACATTGACAACCACTATTACAAAGGTATTGTTAATTGTTTCCAATATTTACAACATTAAAAACAACGAAAAGTGCTAAAATACTAATAGAGAATTAAATTAAAATTGTTCTAAAGTATTTAAACTGCTGAATTGCATACAAGCATAACAACTACAAACCAAATAAAGTAATTTCTCTTTAAGCATTTTACTACAGCATTTAAATTATGTAACTGTTATCGTAACAAGTAGTAATTCGATAACTAATAGTATTAAGGATTTTGTTTCAATTGAAATAAGTTTATACTTTATTTAGACCAAATATTTTCAAGAATCAATCAACAAGTTAGAATTAAAATGTTTACTGTTACTTAAAAAAAAAGTATTTATTTAAAATATATAACTTAAAAGATTTTTTAATTATATAAAACTTGTACATTTGCGACAACTAATGCAAAATTTAATTAAGAAGTATGTGTCGGTTTTTAGTGTTTATGAAAAACCATATTTTTATTTATATTCCAGTGAAGTTACTTTACTAGGATCTTTTGTTAGCAAACAATTAAAACTATATTTTGAACAGTTATTTATATTTTAAGAAATGTAGCTTATTTAAATAATAAAACTACCAGTTTAAATATATATATATATATATATTAACAAACTACTAAAGTAGTCTTTTATTCACTTTTTAGTTAAATGACATTGGACGAAAATTTGAACTTATTTCACATAAAAGTAAAACAAGAGAACCTAGTAATCGAGTAGTAAACACTAGCACAAGTAAAAAGTAAACTTAAAACAAAATAACCTGTTCCCAAATACTACTTTGCTTGAAGTAAAAGCAGTATGGCTAACAACTTATGCCACATATAATTCTAATTGGGCACACAACTAGTTATACGTGTACTTAAAACGAGTTGCACAGCTTTTTATGTTAGTGAAATTACATGAAAATTAAATTATGTTTGGGAAATTTATTTCCATTATTTCACTTGTACTTTAATGATATAATAAAAGCACATGTTAAATTTTTAGTTTAAACTTGATAAGGTAGAAATAAGTTAAGTTGCAAGTAAAACAGTTAGTTTAAACTTGTAAAAAATATAATTCACTCTTAAATGAGAACTCGTGCAATAAATTTAAGTTACTTTTAAAGATTATTCTAATATTCAGCAAAAAAAAATCTTCTAGTTCTAATAAATAAACTTACACTGTGCAGCTTTTCTAATATTAAATTTCATAAAAGTAAATTTTATTTATAACTTATACATAACTATCCAGATTTTTAAGGCAACTGTTCAAAAGTATAGAAATTTTTACATTAAGGGCATAAAGAATATTCAAACTTTTTTTGTCTTATTTCTACTAACTATACTACAAATTGCAGTTTTAGAAAGCAATCAAAGTTTAAGAAATTCCAAAATAAAAGAGGTTAAAAAAAGATTATTTCACTAAAAACATATTTATTCTTAAATTATGGAGAAGTCATTTAAAAACTAACTTAGTCTAGGCTTTGTAAAATTTATGTAAATTAAATAAATCAATTTTCTATTACTAATTTTTTATTTTAAATAAACTTAAAATATAGCATTTTATTTATCATTTAACTTTTAATATTTGAAAAATACTCCAACATATTTTTCTAAACTTTGCAAGGAATACTTCTTAAAAATTTGAGGTTTATTGCTCCTAAGAAAAATAGTTATACATAGCATTTTGTAAATAAAACATTGGACACCTTATGCCCTTAATTTAAGATTTTTATAACCCAAGTATAACAAAAATTTAAAAACTTATAAAAACATGTAAAAGTCAATTCTTTAAAAACCCTTTACGCTTAATAAAAAATGACTTACATTTGAAACAAATTCTACATTCAAATTACTTCAATTAAATGATTAAATTTATGAAAACCCTGAAAATTTGTTTTATTTATAACATAAAAAATATATTTAACAAGTAGCCTTTTTATTGTTATTAAATTAGCATTTTCAAATAGAAGCCTGGGAAGCTTTTTATATTTTGAAACTTTACATCAATAAAAAAAATAATTCAAATAATTTACTTATAAATCTACAAACTGATTAAATTGGTGAAACAAAAAAAAATCTTTTGTGAAAGCTAAAGAACAAATAAGGTGAGGGAGAACAATAGGCTATTTTTAGGGGGGAATTTTGTAAAATAGTGAATAAACAAAAATTGCCAAAAATCTATCTCCTTATGCTATTTTTAAGATAAAAATCTCAAAATTTCAGGAAATGCTCCTTGCAATATTTAGAAATATCTCTCATAAAGAATTTTAAATATTTAACTAAAATTAGTTTTTTCTACAAAATTTAATTTAAAATAAACTTCTTTTGACCTATAATTTTTATTTTTTTAATTTATTTGTTACTGAAAAATTTTCTAAAAATTGCAAAGGTCATTTCCTGATCATTTGAGGAATAAGTCTTAAAAAACACATTGTTTATCTTAAAAACAATTAAAGACAGAGTTATAGTGATATGATCCAACTTATACCTTATGTAAAACTCAATATATTATAAATTATTTAAAATTAAATCAAGTTGTAAAAAAAAGGAAATACCTCCCCCTTATGCCTCTAAAAGTTGAGCTGATAGGTTAAAAACTTTAACATCGAAAAACTTCAACAATTTATTTAACAGAATAAAGCTTTTTGGTTATAAAAAGTAAGAAAAAATATTCTTTAAAAAGTTATCATTAAGATTTTCATCTATTAAGGGCAATAAAGGGGTTAAATCACTATTTTCACAATTTGATCTTATTTTATAGAGTTTTAACTAAGCTACAAGATGCTTTTTACAGATTTTAAAAACTCAAAACAATATTTGAGATATAGAAGGTCAAAGTCCGAGGCAACAATAGGTTCCTTATGGGAAGCGCAAAATTAAACCATGCAAAAAAAGACTATTTCACTAAAAATCCATCTTCTCCTACGTTTTTTGGGATAAATACCTTAAACTTTCAGGAAATGTTCCTTGCAATATTTGAAAAATTTTTGTTGCAAGGAACTTGAAAAAAAATTATAAAAAACACACAAAAAAAGTTTTGTTTTGTTTTTTTGTTGTAAAATTTTTATTTTTAAACTTTTTAGAATTTTGTTTGTTCCAACAGAATTTTTTAAATATTGCAAGGAACATTTCCTGAAAGTTTGAGGTATTTATCTCAAAAAGCGTAGGAGGAGATAGATTTTTAGTTATTTACCGTTTTAGTTTGCGCCTACAGTAAGGATCCTATTGTAGCCTCCGACTTTGACCTTCTATATCTCAAAAATATATTGATTATTTAAAAAATCTGTAAAAAGCAACTTGTAGCTTAGTTACAACTCATCAAAATAAAACTAAATTGTAAAAAAGGTGATTTACCCCCAATGCCCTTAACAGAATTAACTTTCATAATTATATAAACTTAAAATTAATTTGGACCCTGTTTTGTGTACTAACAATAAAATGTATAATATAACAAAATGGTTTTATAAAAGTATCAAACATACGATAATGCCTATAAGTATGATATTTAATTTCGCAAACAAACAAAAATGACAATTTAATACATTAAATAGTTAACTTTTGCTCAATTATATAATAACAAGTTATCACTAAGTTTGACCAGTTAAAACACTTAAAGAGATTGTTAACGTTAAATTTATTTAAATTACAAATTTAATTATTTTAAACATTTACCTTGTTCACTGTATATAATATACAAAACTCCAAACATACATAAAAAATATGAGTAATTGAAGTTAGGAAAGCAAAGTATTATATTATAAATTTAATTAAAAACTATATAAGCTATGCTTTTTATAAAGTTAGTTGTATTATAAAGTTAATTATTTTAAAGTTATATTATAGTTAACACAATGCAAAAATTCAATTTAAATAATGTAAAAACTTTAAAACTACAGCAAAATAATAAATTTATACTTACTTGACGGGCTACTTAATTTTTGCTTTTTAGCTGTGAGCAAATGAGGATCAGATGATTGTACTACTGGGTTAATTGAACTATCCTTCAAGTGCAATGCATTGTAAGCTCTAACATCAGCTGGTATATGTGTAACACTAACATGACTGTTGCAATTGTGCGGAGACTGCACAGTTCCCAGCAATTTCCATTCAAAGTTTCCATTTGTTGGCTGTTGTGTTGTAGGATTAAAATTCCAGGCTTCTGAAAAACGCTTAGCTTCTTCCTCTTGCATACATTTCACTTCGTTTTCTAATTGCTGGCAGTCTTCAACAGTCATTCCTCCAAAAAGGTTTCTTGCACATTTTGGTTTGTTCCTTTTTGGCGCTTCATTTTTCCATTGGGAATTGTTTCCTTTTCCTCCCATCATTAAGTTTATGACATAATTTGTAAGATAGATATGTATAAAACTAGATTACTTTCCAAATTCATGTAATAAAATTTGTAAAATATACTGTACTTTTTTCTGAAATCGTGAGGTATAATAACTTCTGAATAGTTAAAAAATAAAGTGCAAAAAAAAAAACAATAATAACTCTTTTATTATATAAAACAAAAAGTTGAATTAAAGAAAGTTGTTTTGTTAACTTTTTAATAGTTTAAAGTATTTTGAAAACTTTAGAAGCTAAATTAGAATGTGACATTTATTTACAAAAATAACAGTTTATAATTAAAATAAAAATAAGTGAAATTTTACTTTTTTATAAACTTATTTGATAACAGGGTAACTAAGTAAAGCAAAACTTGTATGTTTTATATTTTCTGTATATAATCTAAATTTTACAATTTTACATGTAAAAACTGTTTTATAGTCCAGGTTTTTTAGTTATTTGTGTTAAAAAATTCAGTTTTTTTACAACATTTTTCAAATTCAAAGTTTTTTTTTTTGCCTAACTTGTCAAACTCCAGGTATTTCCAGGTTTTTTGGCAACCTTGTGAAAATAAGTCAATTGTCTAAAATATTTATAAAGACTTATTATTTTTGTATAATTAGTAAACCTCTGTTTTACATTAAGTCAGACATAAACTTAAAATTACAGTTGAAACTTTAAAATTCCACATTTCTCTCATTCTTAGATAGAATTACAAATTTCATAAATCTAAAATATTAAAACTTAAAGAAATAGTTAACAAACTCTTTTCACTTGGTAAAAGTTTTATAACTAATAGCACTGAACTTTTTAACTTCCATTAACTACTGTAAAAATTGTTATTAAATTGCAAATAAAACTACCTAAAAGTAAATAAAAATAGTAATCTAAGGTGCTTTACTTTATATAATGGTAAAACAGTGGATTAATCTTTGTAATTTGTACTTTATTATAAGCCCTTCCTACTAAGTATAACAAAAAACATTTGAAATCAAAAATAGACAATTTTCTAACATAACTTTGATACTAAAACTCTAGATATAAACAAGTCATCTTCAGACCTAAAATTGGTTAGATTTTTACATTAAAAAATTACTCTCACTTAGGGTTAGGGCTTGATAAATAATAATTTTCTGATTGGTTGATAAAAAGATCATGTTATAAAAGTTTGTATTGTTAGGATACAATAAAAGATTAAACTATAATAACCTTGCGACTATCCAATTGAAATACTTAAGTAAGAAAAGACAACAACAACACTTGAGTCATAAAGTGTTATAGAAATCTTAAGTGCGAATTTTATTTAAAAGCATATTGATACTGCAAAAAAAACCTTCAACTACTCTACTACTTAAACTTGAAAAACAAAGTTGCAATAAAAGCTGATGCTTAAAACAAGCAACTTTAAAAAGCAAACAGCTCTAGCTTAAGGGTTGTATATACACTTATTTTATAACAAAAAACTCTAGTTAAGATATAACTAATTTTATCTTTTATAAATCAGTGTAAACTTAAACAAGGCTTACTTGAAAGAAAAAAACTTGTTTAGCTCATATGTTTACCTATATCTTATAGTAATAATAACTATTTTCAAATTTTTATAGTAAAAATAACTGTTATTTGTTGGCATGAGTTTCATTTTTGAAAAAGAAAATCAACTTCGCACTACAAACTCTTCGAAGTCATCAAAACAAAACAAACTACTGCTAAATATTTTTATTTCCAGTGCTACAAAAGTATTAGTATCTAGCAAATACTGATTTTTTAACTAAGTGAATGTAAAACATCTTTTTTAATTAGTTTTATTTCTTATAAATAATCGCACGACAGTTGTTAGACAAGTAATAAATTATAATGTCCTGGACAAGACGTTAAACTGTATCGAAGTGGTGTAAGATTCGAATCTCGATTACCGAAAGGTTTTTTCGTATACTAGGTTCAAACCCCAATTACATTCAGTTCTTTTTTTTTGTTATTTAATTAAGAATAATAGTATATTTTGCAAAGTAAACACTTTTTAAAAACGGTTAAAAAGTTTACAATTTTAATTTGAATAAAAACATTTTTGTCTAACATGCTTTTTAATTTTTTTAATTTAGCTTTAAGCATAATAGTCCTGAATATCAAAATTAAAAGCAAGAAATAATTTTAAAAACTTGTAAACTTATAGTAAACTATTTTGCTGTTCAAAGTACATAACAAAAAAGTATTTGTAATATACAAACTATTTTTATAGTCTATCTTACAGCAAAGAAAACTTAAAGCAACATGTAAGAAAGATAACTGTATTTTTGATAGTAGAAATTGCGTTTTATAAAGAAATAGACAATTTAATCATCTTTTGATGTATTGATTATAAAATTTAATAAATATAAATTAAAATCTTTATATTCTTTAAAAAAAAAATTATATTGACTTTCTAATAAAAAGTATATGGCGCAACAAGCCGCTTTCAAAAAATGTTTTAGAATATTGTAATTATACTTTCTTTAGCAGGGTTTCAAGTGTTATATAAATAAAAAGATTTAAATACTGAAAAAGATATTTTTTGTTTTTATTAATTCAAAATGCTATATACAAAGAGTTGTTAGGTGTCTTTTTTTATAAAATTTTTTAACTGTTCTGCTTTTACTTTTTACCTAAAACCTTCCATTAAATATTGCTTATTCTTCGCCATTGTTTAAACACTTAATTATGTGAATATACTTATTTAAAGAGCTGGTATTACAAACGATTTTAATGTATAAATATCTTAAGATTTTTACTCAACGAAAGAGTTTACTAAAGCAAAAAGTATTTACGAAAAAATTTTTGTGTTATGTTATACATTGTTTAAGTTAACAAATGTTGAAATAAAAATTGATTAACTTTTTAATAGCTTGATTATAAATAATTGTTGTGCTATAAAAAATTTTTTGTCTTACTATATTTTCTTTTTAAGTATTTAATAGTTGTTTGTTTTTTTACTTGAGTAACATAACTTTAGTGACGTATCGTACCAATTTTTTTCTAGCTATATACTACTTTTAGTTTTGTCTTTGTTATATTTTTTAGTGTATAAAAATTATCCCAATTAACAAGCCTCCAAAACCAGTCAATTTAAATAAAAGACTCACAAAAACTAAATAAACAGAAACAAAACATTACTTAGCTTAAAGTACATTTTAACAACTAAAAATAAAAATATATTAAGAAATTAATTTTAAGTAAATTGATTAAAAAAAACATAGATAGTAACTTACACGTGGAAGACTAAAACCACACTTAATACAATCAAAAAGTTTTTAGACTAATAGTTAAATAAGTCTAAAAATTTATAAAGCTAAAGATTTTAATAAAAGAATTTTAATGAAATTAACCAATCTATTTTTAGGGGTAAGGCGATGTTTGTAAGAATGAAGTAACTAAGATGTGGGTGCTAAGCTTAAATTTTTGATGAATGTAGCGAAATCATATACGATAATTCAAATATTTCTCTGGTCTTTGTTGTATCAATTTACTTTTATATTAATATCGTACATATACTATTTCTTTTAATATCATTAATTTAACAATACAATATATCACAACTACATACTATTTTATTTTGTACTTATGAAAGTAAAATACTTAACTTAAATTAATATTTTTATGTATACTGATTTTAAATCTTATGAGCTAAAGTGTTTTTTAAACATTGTTTTAATTTATTTAGCTAGTTTAGTTAAGTTTTGTATATAAACGAATAGCAGAGGTTTTTATTCATAGAAGTCCAAAGTTTAGAGTGATCGTACAAATTTATAACAAAGCACACAAACAAAGAGAAATAAACTTAAACATGTTTTTTTTAGTCTAAAAAAAACTAAACAGAACAAGCTTTAAAAAAACTTAAAATGGAAATACTAAATGTAAAAAATAACGAACATTTTATTGACAGTTTTTATAAAGTTAGCTGATTTTATTAAAATTTTGTTTTAGTTTATTTTGTGATACAATATAAATGTAAAAAAAAAAAACGTTTATTGCTTCCTTTAAGTTAAAAAATATATAGACCATTTATTACTGCTGAGCTATTTTTACAAACAAAACTAACAAAACTTAATTATTTTCATCAGATTGTACTAAATAAATACAAATAAACATAAAATAGACTAAAGATACTTTTTTAAAGATATTTTTCCGCTTACGTTACAATGTTTTAATTAAGTTATAAAATAAGTTTGTACTTATTTTATTATTAGGTAACTTTTTTTTTCCACTTTTCAAAATATACTGACGTTTATGTTTAACTATTAATTGGAAAGAATGGTGTTGTGTTTGTATATCAAAAAGTTTAATTTAATGCTTTATTTTAAACCTATTGTGCACTTCACGGAGCTTTAAACAGAACATATAGTCCTACAGTTTTTAGTATTTGACTATAGATGGAAAAAAGTATAGCGGTTGTAAATACTGCTGTTTCTAAAAATTAGATTTTCAAGCGTCTAGTGTTTAAGATTTAAAGACAAAAAAAAATCTTATACAGCTAAGTTTAAATTTATTAGTTTTGTAACAGCTCTGCTTTTTAAAAAATATTACGAGTAAAAAATAGTTTATTCAAGGAAATATTATGATTCAATATCGATTTTATTTCAAACAAACATTTTGATTTTTTCTTTTTAATATATTATTATTTCTGCAAAATCTATTTTTAATTTTTTTTAAATTTTATACGTTTAATTCAGTATAAAATATGAATTGTTAGTATGATAACAGAGCGTAATTTTTGTATAAAATGTCATACCTATTGTCACATGATAAAAGTTTTACAGATGAGAAATTTCAAACTAAATTTAAACCATTATGCTTTGATAAGTGCATATTTTTTTTTGTTGAAGTAGACTTTGGTTTTTCAATTTTATTATTATCAAAAGGATACCTAGAATAAAGTTTAGTACTAACTTTGATTAAAATGAACAGTTTATTGATGTTTTGTAAAGTTATTAGCTTACATTATATTTTTTATATCAACCTTTCACATTTTGAATTTTTGGGTGGTGATAAACTTATATTTTTCTAAACTTTTAGTTCTGTTATTTGTACAAAACTATATATTTCTATCTAGTTCTTTTATTAGTTACAAACTGTATAAGTTTTTATTCTTAGTAGTTTTAAAATTTTAAAACCTTTTTTTAAACAAACAAAAACTACTTTTAAATATAAAAAACCTTAAACTTAATTTTAAGTTCAGGATTTTTAGTATATATTAGAAATAAGAATTTCAGTCTTATTGTTTTTTAATTGAATAACTCGAATAAGTAGTTTAGTAAAATTTGAATTCTGTTCAAAAGGTAAACCGTTGTAAGAAAAATTTAAAATGTAAACTTTATTAAATTTAGTTTATATAAATAAAAAAATTCTAAAATAATAGTTCTATGTAAAATGGTTAATTTAATAAACATAACTGTAAATCTAAATATTAATTGATTTTATATCGTTTTGAGTAGAATGTCTGATTTGAAATAAAAAGCACACTTGTTTTACTTTCATCTAAAATTTACACATTTTTTAAATTGTTTGTATCAACGAGAGTAAAATACTTAATTCAAATTAACGTTGAATAATAAAATTGCTATCATGTTAATTAATAAAAAATTACTTAACATTTAATTTAAACCTTAATAGCTAAATTATTTTTTTAAATTGCTTAGTTTTTTTTTTACATTCATCAGAGCAAAAGTAAATCAATAATGTTTAGTAATATTTTAAAAATCATTAGAACTTTAATCTTTTTTAAGTAAAAAATAAAAGGGTTCAAATCATAAATTTTATTATATATGGTCTTCATAAAAGTCAAGATTTCGTTGTGATGTACTGTTATTTCTTAAATACACAAGATCATTACTGTTTATTTGCCACATATATTTTTCTCATAAAATGTTAACTATTAAAAAAAAAGTTCTTAAAATATATATTATTAGTTTAAATCTAAACTTGTTTTATAAAAGTTATAACTTTTTGCTTAATATTATAAGTTTTATCTTTTATTTACAATATTTAACTCTCGATTATTTTGTCTAAAATGAACTTTTTCCTTTAACTTAAGCTTACTAAAAATAGATAATATTAATAATTAAACTTACTAAAAATAGATAATATTGATAGTATTAAAAATATTTTAAGATAATAAAGCTAGGAGTTGAAAAAAAAGTAAGGTAACTTATTATAATTTGTTTTTGTAATAGTACGACATCTAGCTAGACTTTTATTTCAAATCTACTATTTTACCTTGATTAATGAAGAAATGTGGTACTATTTCTGCACAAATTATAATTCTTCCGTTGTTAATACTACCTAATCATTACCTAGTTTTAAAACGACATTAAAAAATTATATTCTAGCTAAAAAAATAGGAGTTCAGTTATAAAGATTAAATCAGCATCGAATTAATTTTTATCAATGTATAAAACTTATTTTCCTATTAAATAATTCTGTTTAAAACTGATCATATAGAACAAATCATCATAGTTTAAAGAATATTTAGTTATAATTAACAGTTTTCAAAAAATTGTGAGTTTTAAAACAATTATAATAAAGGCTTGTCTCCCAGAGTATGAAAAAAAGCTAAACAGAAATGTAGACATAATTATTTTTTAATTTCTCAAAATTTTGTTTAAAATGCTCGATCATTTATATACAAAATAAAACAATATATATTTATTACTTAAATGTTGGTTAAAAACTAAGACTTAAAATTTTAGTGTATATAAAACGAAATTAAAAAGTTATCAACATAATTTCTTGTTAAAAGTAGGTGTATTTATAAAAGTTTTACGCCACATTAAAATAAAATTTAACATTTTAAATTAGGCTCGGTGAGATTATAAAATTTAACGTTTTTTTTTGGTAAAAAATCATCAGTCTCAAACTCTACCCTTTGCAACGATAAACGTTTAGACTTAATTAAATAAAAAAACTTAAATGTAGACTTTTGTTTTTCTTATTAAGTCAAAACTTCAGTTTACATTTAAAATATTGTTAAGTCAAGATATAAATTCGAATATATTTTTTTACTTTATAAAAAGACTATTTAATCCAATGATTTTGATATTTGATCACAAAAATTCAAAAAAAGTTTAAATGTGCATTTTAAAGTTCTAAAATATTAAAAATTGTTTATCAATTTAAATCAAAGAATTTGATTCAAGTCAGCTGTTATTAGCAAATTTCTCAGTTTATTTACAACATTTGAAAAGTTTTAAGAAAAACTACTACATATTAATTTATTTTAATTTTCTTATTGGTTTTGAAAAACCAACAAGTTACATGCAAACTAATCGAATGCTTAATTTAACGTGATTTAAAATTGTTTAAGGTAAAAATAAATTACAGTTTCCAATATCTATATATGAGCTTGATATTAAAGCTACTCAAAGTTTTTGCTTTTTTTAGAAACTGAATATTTATTGTGAAAATATAACTTTAAATGACATATTTAAGATAGTAATCGGTTTTATTCTCATTACGTAAAAGCCTTTAAGTTAACTAAGATAGGTTTTAAACTACTTTTATTTGTTCGTGGTTTTAAGCATAGCTACGTAAACTACAAAATTAAACAGCATTAAGAGTCTAAATTTAGATTAACCTAATAAACATATACTTTTTAAAGTATAAGCTTATGCAAGTAAACTTTTAGCATCAGTTACAATTTTTTCAACATAAAATTAGAAATATGATTGCACTGACTTGAAACTTGAAATAATATAGACATTATTAATTTAAATTAGTAGCTTAATCAAATCTCTTAACTTAGCAATGTTAATAAATAATTAAATCAGATTTCTATTTTGACAAATTGATACAAAAATATTTCAG
Organism: Thalia democratica; assembly: GCF_965202585.1. NCBI lineage: Eukaryota > Metazoa > Chordata > Thaliacea > Salpida > Salpidae > Thalia > Thalia democratica. The sequence goes on along the minus strand of NC_139173.1, from coordinate 16,915,608 downwards.
CAGAAACCTCTTAAAAAGTATATGTCTAATAAAATTTACCTTAATATGTATAATGTAAATGTCAAAGAGTTAATAACTTAATTACTACTAGCTATTTTTAAAATTAAATTTACACTTTTATTTTTTGTTTTCAAGTGGATGTTCAAACATACTTGTTTAAAACTTTTATTAAAATAAATTTAAATTTAAATATACAAAAGTAAAAAAGTAAACTGGTTATGTGATACTTAAATTCCAACAAAAAAAAGTATCACATATTAAGTTTCGTATATTCAATTTAGAAAAAAATCTAGGAATTAAGCTTATTAACAAACTAAAAATAAGCAGCGGTTTACCTTAAAAAAGACCTGTAATAACAATAATAACGTATTTGTAATTATCGAAAGTTTTTTTCGTACACCAGGTCCTTACTCCTTGGATCAATATTTTTAAGCGTTTACTGTTTTTCTTGTTCAAAAAACATATTAAAAATATTTATAGTATAAGTAAACTGTTATAGTTTTAGAATACATATAACTAAAACACATAGCTAAAATAATGTATCAAATTCTTTTAAAACCAATTAAAAATATGTCAAAGTTTTAAATGTTTTGATATAGAAAAAAAGACAGTGTTAAATATAGCTTTAGTTTAGCAACCTTAAAAAAAGAATTAAAAAACTATTAATGATCAAATACTTCTAATAATAAAAAAAAATTGTCTATGTTTAGCTATAGTTACATAGTTATTCTAATATAAAAAAAACATTGATAATCGATAATAAACACTGAAATTCTAAATAATTAAGTAATTAGTTCATTAATCGTTATATGTTTAAAGTATACTAAATTAAAGATCCTTTCCTGTATTTCTCAAACAATTCAGCTCTATAGTCTTACCAAAAACTCAGGTATTTCGGATATTCTTATAAGTTCTGTTCTGATTGTTTTACTAAAAGGTTACTATAGGTCAAAATGCTTACCCCAAATAAAAGACTAATTAATGCTTCAGCCTTAAAGTTAACTTAAAATCAGCTGTTTAAATAGTATATTTAAAAAAGTTTATATAAACACACTAGGAAATCTATCTACATTTTTGAAATTTCGTTTCTTATAATAGAAAAAAATCATAAACAAAAACTTGAGCTAATGAGAAAACATATATGATTGCACAAGTTTATTCCACAAAAACTCTAAATACTGTTAGACAAATAAAATTGCAAAATAGAGTTGATCTTCAAAGTCCAAGTCTACACACTACACTATTTCATTTCTAAGAACAATACTTTTAGATTAACTCCTTAGACAATTTCCTTTGTCTATCTGTATCATAAGAGCAATGATATTAATAAACTACATATTCAAAATTTATTTTTAACATATAAATTAATCAAATACATTTATACGTAAATAAAATCAAAAAATATGTGTATACATCAGCTCAAACTCTAGCCTCCTTTGCGTTAATAAAATTTTTTGGCAGACTTTTTACAGCTTTTGATCTAGAATATGAATTTAGAAGTCTGAGGAAAAAAAACAAAAGCTTTTTCGTAAACATTTTCAAACAGTCTGAGAAAGTTTCAAAGTTTAATTTTTTGAAAACTAGTTGTTGTGTGATTAATGGAACTAACAAGTGAAATTCTATTGGGTTTGGTCAACATCAAATCCTGTCAAAGTAAATTGCATCAACTTTTAAACTTACAATTTAAACACATTTTATTTTAGCAGATAAGTTTTTATTTAACAGAGGGTTTGTTAGAAAACATATGCATAAGACAAGCATATGAACTTATTCTTTTTTTATACAAACAATTGGTTTCAAGTAGGAGTCAGCAGGACTGCCTCAAAAACATTTCAATACTGATTTTGGAATAAAACATACTATTGTACACAGTCTAAAAGGTACATTTGTGTCTAAATCATACCTAAAATCAGACAATACAAAACAACTTCAAGACAGTTTTGATTTAAAAGACCTTAACTGTGTCCTCCAACTTAGCTTATCATCTATAACGATACCTTAGTATTTTACACTATTACTCTGCTCAATAACAAACCTATTTATCACCTTTAAGGGACATTTTTAAAGCTATATTGGAGACTAAAAGTTGTGTTTTACTATAGTAAATAGCAGTCCTAAAAGCACCAACTATTTATAAATAATGTCAAATTTAATATTAATAAAGCTATTTTTTATAACTACGATCATTATTACAGGGTTGCCACTTTTTGAGTCAAAAACCTGTCCTAAGTGACCTTAAACTGTCCTGAGTCTTTTTAAATCATAAAAAAACTTTTTTTTTTCACAACTAAAACAAATCAGTTTATTCAACAAGTTTAGTTATAAAATCACAAAACATTTCAACTAAATCAACTAAACCTAATTCCAAAAGCTTTAAAAAAATGTCCAGAGGTTTTCAAAAAGTCTTAAAAATATCCTAAATTTTTATAAAAAAGCAAAACTATATTGAGTTTGTGGCAACCCTGCTATTATAGTAACTCAGGCAGGCATCATACTAAAATAGTTTCATATTAATATCTAGCTAGAAAAGGAGAATTTTCTATTGTTCTTTATCTGCAATATACATGTGTTAGTAAAATTAACAGGGTTGCCACTCTTTGCGTCAAAAATTCTTACCTGAGTGACCTTAAACTGTCCTGAGTTTTTTCAAATCCTTTTTTTTTCTTCAAAAAAAAAAAATAAAGATTAAGTACTTCAACAAAATTGCTTATAAAATAATAAAATATTTCAAACAAATCCCGTTAAAATCTATAAAAAACTGTCTCAAGTTTTTTAAAACATCTTAAAACTATCCTGAGCTTTTTATAACTAAGCAAAACTATCCTGAGTCAGCCTGAGATTAAAAAAAAATCTTCAGTTATCATAAGCTGTCATGAGTCATCCTGAGATTTTCAATAACTTCAAAATGTCTCTTGAGTATCCTGAATGTGTTGCAACCCTAAATTAATAAGTGGTTTTACTGTATTATCCTGACTAAATAGAATTTTTAAGCAAATTAAGATTTTGTTTTGGGTTAAATTAATTTTTAAAAATAATACTTATTCAAAGTATTATTTCAATTTAGTCTTTAATTTTAAACTCCAAAACAAAAAGAAATTTTTATTTTTATTCTCTCAGTTTTTTGACCATTATTAAAGAGAAAAATGTCATTAAACATATATAGATAGTCTTTTTGAAAATAACTACATTCTACTTGGTAATTTGGTTTAATAATTTTAAACTTATTTTTAATAAAAAATACTACTAAATTAAAACAAAGATAGTGGTTGTTTTTTTTAAATGAACATGCATTTGATGTTTTTGCTTTAGAAAAAATCTAACTAAAGTTGATATCTAAGCCTAAAATTTGAATGATTTTTTATAGTTTATAATTTAAATATGTAATACAAATTAAATATTTACAAGATTTATAAATATAATATCACAATAGATTTATATAAGGTTTAGAAAAAACTAAGGTAAGTGAAATTTCTTCTGTAATACTTCAAAAAATATAATAATTAAATTTTAAAATTTTTTTCTTAATTAACTATCTGTTATTATAAGTTTTTCTCTTAAAAAGTCTCAAGGGGATTTTTTTTGGTAATTTTAGTCATGAAATTAAAAAGTAAAATTCCCAAATTACTTTTTCCAACATTTAAATAATTTAAAGGATACTTAGAATTTAAAGAAATCTACATAAAAAATTTGATATTCTTAGCTAAATAACATAGGAAAATATGTATTTGAAAAATATATCAACTTTTAAGACTATTTACAATTGAAAATTTGCTTGTATGTAGTCCTGGACATGATGTTAAACTGTTCTGGTGTATAACTTGATAACCAAAAGGTTTTTTGTACACCAGGTCCTTGGACCAAACCTTTTGAGCGCATTTTTTGTTGTTCAATAAACAATAATGTATTCCAATTTTTAAGATTTTTTACAAAATTGACTGTGTTTAAAACTTTTTTCTTTATTTTATAGAAAATGGCTTTAACTTTCTACACTTAAGACTTCATATAAAAGACATTTTCAATTTTTGTATACAAAAGCTTAAACTTTCAAAGTTTAGATATTACAATGATTTTTAGTATTTATATTCAACTGATATGTTTAATTTAATTTATTATACTTAATACACTATTGTTTATTTTGAAATCATATCAAATAACACCAGGTGCATCACTCAGGAAAAGTATAATAAACTTGGTTAGAAATATATGGGAGCTTATTTAGTGTCATTTTTTACTAAACTGAATTTAAACTTTAAAAAATACCTACAATATCTACATAAATTCTACAATAGTATTGTAGTTTATAATCTGTTACTAAAGTGTAAATATAATTATATTTAAAACAGATGAACATGATTAGTTATTTTTTTAGTTCGTAGATAAGCTAAAGTCAAAATTGTACCTAAATTTTGTTCAACCAATACAATAGACTTAGGTTAGACACAATTATTTTTTTACTGTAAATATTTTTTGGTAATTTAATACTAAAGATAACTTTTTAATTATTATAATTTTTAAGAGCTTAAATTTTTGCAATTTTAAATTTAACTTTAGTTACATACTATGTATTATTTTTGTATTTAGAATAGTTTAATAACAAATATTAAACAATATAGTAAGTTTGTGTACCATTTGCAGATTAAAATATTATAAGTATTTATATAGATAAAAATGTTTGAACAATCTTACAAAAAACCAACAAACCAAAAAGCAAATAAAACATCCATTTTATATATTAGACTTGCTAAAGAATACTAACATATAAACATATTGTTAATATAAATGTTTGATTTAAAAATATAGTACTTTTCTAAGGCTAAAAGATTAATTTTAAGTTTGAGCTAGCTATCAGTTTGTTTTAAAAAACGTTAGTAAAAGTATTAACTTCTAAAGTAATTTTTTAAAGACAAATATAAAACAACATTTTTTTCTAGACAAAACTTGTTGTAATCATGTTTGATGATAGTAGCTTATTTAAATTATTATATTTATACTTGTTTACAAATATTTCATTAGTAAAATAATAAATCCTAATTTTATAATTGTATAAACTGTTACTAAAAATCTCCAAAAAACAAATAATGTTAAATTAGTTATTAAGTTTTCAGCAAATAAAATGATCTGAATTTCATTAAGCTTTTACAATTAGTTTCAACAGTTTTACTGTCAGCTTTGAAATGGTTTGAAGTAGTTTCTCTCAAATTTGTGTTACAAAATTATTAAAAGCATGCTGCGCAATTTTTTTTTTCATTTGATACGGTTGAATGGTCTTGACGCTAAAACTTCTTTGTCATCTAATTTAAAATACCTGTATACTTGCCTAAGCTAAATCAAACTATATAACATATCTAGTTCTATTTTACATTTATTGTTAGTTACTATTTTTTCTTAAGCTTAACTATTTAATAGAGTAAGTGAAACTTGGTTAGCATTAAGTAAATATTTACTTATATGAAGCTTTAAACTAAATCAAGTTTAATTAGTGAGAATAATTACATAATGTTAAAGTATTATAGTTTTATTTATGTAAGTGTTATTTGTTTCAATTACTAACGGTCTAAAGATTTCAAGGAAATTAAAATAGTATAAATTTTCGAATTATAAAAGGAAAATATTGTCATAACACACAAATTGCATTTTAGTTATTTATTTTGTTTGTCTTGTAATATGCTTTATAGAAAAAGATGCTTTGGTCAGTTTTAATTACGGATATCATTCATGTTCACCTAGTTTTTGTTGTTAAGTCTGATTAGTTTAAATTAGTTTTTGTATAAATGATTGACTTCTTAGTTGTTCTGTTTGATAATAATTTAAAATTTATATAAAAAACTTACTACTGTTTAATAAATATTAATATTTATAATTAGTATTTTTTTTAAATGCTATGTTTTTTTTTACTAAAAAATTTAAACATAAGTCACTCATTTAAAAAAAAGTTAATTAATTAATTTTATTTAGCTCATCATCAGAATGATCTTGCTAAAAACTGATAAAAATACAGTGTAAATTTAGTTATATACAATGATTTTGAAATGTCTAGCTAAAGATAGTTACGTCATAAAGAGTTAAGTGTAAAAGTCTGTTTAGAAGGTTTAAATTAGAGTTAATTTATACTTTTCTGATTTGAAGTTATTTATAAGATATAATTGTTAAAACAAAAGTATTTAAGATAGTAAAAATTTTACTTAAAACTAAATTAAAAAGTACATTACAAAATACGACAAAAGTAATACTAAAAACAAGTTTTTTTTAAATGAATTACTTAATTCACTAAAATTATTATTACAACATGTTTTGTATGTGCTAATTATTTTACGAAGAAATATAGTAAGTTCAAGTTGAAATATACAGTTATAAAACTATTGTTGTTATCAAATTATTTATCTATATCTCTATTTTAAAAGTTTATAGTTTAGGTTATAAGGTTTTGTTTGTGAATTTTTAATTTTAGAATCGAGAAAAAGATTATGAACTAATATACCAAAAACTATGTAACCAATTTTGAATAAATTTATTGTTATATGTAGTTTGATAGACTTTAACACTGTTTGATTTTAGTTAAAAACAAATGTAACTAACTTTTTAATCTTTGTAATGCAGTACTTTGTTTTAATATAAACTATAATTGTAATTAATTTTTTGTAAATTACCAAACGTTTATTTATTTTTTAGTTCATTAAATTGTAATAAGTTTAATGATGGAATTTTTAACATCAAATACTGCGAACGAAGAGAATCAAGCCAGTTTTAAAAATAACTCTAAAACTTGGGAAGAAACAAGAAGAGTTGTTGATGCTTACTTAAAACGAAGTTTAAGTCAAAACACACATCTTGCTACGAATACGCTACATCCAGAAGGTTTTTATAGTTATAATTTTTCTGAAATTTTCAAAGTTTTTTGATTGTATACTTCTAAAATAGACAATAGTAATAATATACAATTAAGTTAGTATACTTTTTTTTTATGCTGAGCGATTTAAAACAAAAGAATGTTTCCACATTTTGCTTCTATACTATTGCAGTTTATTAAGCATATTTTTATAGTGTTATGTTTTAATCTACCTTAGTAATTATTTTAATGCCGTGTTTTATTGAATCTCATTAAGTTATTTTGATTTTATCATGAAATAAAACATTTCTATAATTGGTTTTTTTTTTGATGTAATCTAAGTGTGAAAGTTTTGGTATTGTAAAATCTAACAAATAAATAGTTGAAACAAAAGTTAGAAATGGGATAAAAGTAGTATATTTCTAATATATATCAAGCCAAATTGAAAATTTTTTTGTATGTAGTTTTGTAGTTGAATTTTAAAGTATGAATAGTAGCTTACAGTACAATATTAACCAAGTACAGTAGCAAATTAAATTTGTTATTTTAATAATATTACAAAGTTCTTTAAAACTGTTATTCTTATCAATTATCAAAAACTTGATTACAAGAAACATTTTATAAAACTTTACATATTTTTGTTCAGAATTAGCTTATTAAAGTAACAAGTTAAATTTTTTACAAAGTTGTTTATAATTACTACAATTAAACTTAAACTTTTAGATTATTCATAACAATAATATATTGTTTTTTTTAACAAAAAAACTTAAACAGGTTATCACACACTGAAAAAGAATGGAAAACTTAAAGATGATAGTTCAGTTGAACTTCAAAAGAGCACATCAGATAATTTAACTGATAATCAAGACTTACTTACAAAAAGTGCTCCTCAGACTGAACTTAAATCTGTCTTTAGGGCAGCTTCTAACTGTGATACGATTTGCAAACAACCCTCATCATATTTTAAAAATCTACATGATAAAGCAGCAGCTTTTGACAAGAGCAAAAACTCAGATTCTAGTTTTATAGGAAAAAATGAAAATGGCTATAGTGGTCTTATATTGAATTTGGATACAGATATTCGATGCAGTGCATGTTTTAGTGTTGAATCTCATAGTTCGCGAACTGTCGAAGAAAACCAAAATAATTTAATGAAATATAATTACGCATCAACTGTTAGTATTCAGAAGTTACTGTAAATTAAAATCAGTTTGAAATATTTTTATTCTACTATACAGCTTAGTAGTGATGTAATTTTAAATTAAGATCAATTTTGAATGTATTTATTTTAGAATATTTTATATTTTATGCATGATTAAAAAGATAAATACAGTAATTAAGAAAAATAAGTAAAAGCAAAGTTTTTGTATATATTTGTCAGGATTCAAATGAAGATGTTTTTCAAGAAAAGCCTACTTCTTCAAACCAACGAGTACATAGAAGACCAACAAGTTTTTACAAGGCTATGAACAGACAAAGTTATTTAGATGATAAAACAGTATGTTAAGTTGTTTTTCAAGCCATCAAATAGATTAGATTAGGGACCAGGAAGTTACTTAACTAATTTTAAAAACTGATTGTCAAGCAAAAATTTCTGGCCCTTCATGTATCTTTTAGTTGAAAAACCACAAGTGCAAAACAATCAATACTTAATTAACGTACAATAATAGTTAACAAACAGGCTATAAACTTTAATGCTATTAGATGTTGAAGCTAATTTATTAAAGCTATAGAGGGGGTTGTCAAAACTTCTTTTAAAGTTGATATAATTTTATACATCTTCAACTTATCACCCGTTGGTTTTCCTTGTTTTGAATGTTCAATAAGTTTTTAATTTATAAAACTACAAAGTCGAAAAATTCAATAGGTTGTTTATTAACAGACTAATTAAAAAATGTGAAAAGTACTGTACCATTAATTAAACATGTACTTTTTCCTACAGTTTAAAAAAATCTTTTTTAAACTTTCTCCTTCTAATCTAATTTTATAGTTATTCTTTAATATTTTTTTTTGATTAATTTTATCCAATCTTCAAAGAAAATAAAAAAACACTGAACTGACTACTTTTATTTTTGGTCATAAAATTGTTAGTTTTAATTTTCAAATCTTTACATTAAAAATTTTTAGTTAGTGCAATAAACATTTCCTAAAAAAATGAGGTTAATTGCTTAAAAAGTCATGGAAATAAAGATTATTTATAATTTTTTCGTGGTTTATATAAAATTGGCAAAATAATTATATTTTTTCTATATGTATGTAGTTTAAAGTTTAATTTCTGATTGTATATAAAAAGTTATATGTCATAGAGTTTTTATGCTTTTCATTAGGAATCGTCAGGTCAAGTAAGAAACCTTTTTAATATGATGAAAGAAAACCTATATTTTACAAATATTTTTTAAGAAAAAAAGGAAATAAATTATTATTTAAACATACCCCTAAAATTATTTTAAAATGTTTTTTAAAAACAAAAACGCATTTTATAAAATTAAATAAAACTTTTTGCATTCCTTAGAGCTTTCAAATAAGGGTCAATGTCTGTTTATGTAAAAAAGTTTTAGACCCCTATTTTGACCTTAATATTTTAATAGTTTTTTAACTTTATTTTAGTAGAACTTTTAAAATAGGGCTGTCAACAAAATATTTTTGTTTGGTAATTTTTTTATTAGGCTACCAACATTTGTTAAAAAAATATATATTTTGTAAATGTTGTAATCATATATTACAAATTGAATTGATTTCGAATACTTCAGTTTGTGTTGAACAATTCGTAGATTTAATTTGTTAAACTTTAGACAAACTACGTAATATTAAACAAAACTTCTTATTTTACCAATACTTTAACACAGCAACAAATGAACAATCTACCGCAAGTTTGTCATTCAAAATCAAAAGAAATCAATGGCTCAGCAGAAGACCTTGGTCAAAAGTTAGTTTTTTGTGTAATGAAAGTTTTTATTTTACTCATTTACTACCCTTGTATTTTTTAGAAATCTTTTGTTTTGATACTTTAGGCATGAGTTAGGTAAGTGTAAAAAGTAGCTATAAATCATAGCAATAAACAACATTAATAAAATAAAAAATACTTTTTTTTACTACTAGTATAATTTTTTGTACTTTTTAATGAAAATTTGTTGACAGTAAACTTACAGAAATTAGTTTAATAAATCTTTGAAAACAAAAAAATAGCGTAAGTGTACTAATTTAAACTCTAAAATGTCATAGACTTGTAGAGTGTGTTTGAATTGTAACACCAACGCAAACAGTTTCTTATGGCAATAACAAAAAACAAGTGTATTAACACAAACTGTGTTCTACTGATTAACGTATTCAAGCTTCAAATTAGTTGTTTAATGAGATTACTTATATTAGGATTGCCAAAAAACCTAGTAAACTGGAAAAACTGGGAATTTTACAATTTAGGTAAAAAACCCGGAATTAAAAATTTAGAAAAAAAATCTGTAAAAGCCTTAATTCTAAACATTTTAAAATATAAAATGATAAAATTTTGATTAGATTCGAAAAATCTATCATATAGAATTTCTTTGTATCATTTAGAAATTTATTAACTGTAAATCACACTTAAAGTAGCATTACAGTAACTTTCAGTATCTTTTTATACTTTTTAAGACATATTTTTACTCTAAACTTAATGTTATACAGAAAATTGACAAAAAAACCTGAAGGAAATTTATAAAACTGAAATAAAACCCAAAAAACTTTTGGAAACCCTGTTACCCTTCATTTGTAGCAGTATACTTTCCATAATGACAGCTAAATTTATTTTTACAATAAAATATAAGCTTAATTGCAGAGTTAAATGTATAAAACGTTAAACTAACTAACATAAGTTTAAATTACATTGTTAAGTACTTCAAAATACTAATGTGAAAAAATATTAGATTATAGAAATTTTCTAATAATAATACACATATTATTAGTAATAAAATGATTAAAAGGTTTTTTTAAATTATAACTTAAGTTACCGATAACAGTGTATATATATAAAAGTTTTATAACTAGGAAATTACTCAATATCTTGTCAAAATTAAAATCTAATAAAAGTCATACTTAATATTTTTTAAAATATTTATGTAAGTTGTAAATAACTATTTTTTAAAACGAGTAAAATGTTATTTTATAATAATAATGAAAATAAACTATAAAAAAATAGTTTTTTCATTTATAATATTTACTAAACTTAAGTTCCCCCAAAAATGTTTTTAAATTGTATTAAAATAGAAGGTTAATAATTTTTTTTACTAAGCCCTAAATTGTTCACTGTTACAATTTGTTTTATAGAAGTAAAAACAAAATGTTAAAAGTAGTTTTTTTAATAGCAGTTGAGTGATATTTAGAAAATAAAACTAGATTTGCTAACACGAAAATATAGAGTTTAATTTTACAACATGATAGTAAAAAAATCGTTAACGGTTTTCTATAAGTTACCTTAAATTTTTAACTAGACTAAACAAAGTTGATATGAAAACTTTTTTTTTTTAACTCAAAACCAATATTTATTTATAGTTTAAACTTGAAAAATAAATGAAAAACTATTACTAATATTATACAATTAATAATTTATACAGTAGTTTTAATGTATTTTTTATAGTTGTTTGCTATAAAATCAGCTTTACTAAGTTTGTTTTCTATTGAAAACACATTCAAAATTGCTTTGAAGCAGTGTTACTTTTTATAGCAATAAGCGTTTATCCAAATACGGAATTGATTGTAACAATAGAATACAGCTTTCAAAAGCTTGTCTGCAGTTTTACTGGTCTCAATGATTATATTACGTACATTTCTTTTGTTTATTTATGACGCATTAGCTAAAGGTGGGGTTTCGAATGCTTAAACTATTACAACATTTATTAAAGTTGAAACTATGTTAGTTTTTTAGTTAAATATAAATAAATACGTTTAGATCTTATCAGTAAGTATTAATGTTTTTGAAATTACAAAATAATATTTAGCCAAAAAATAAAAAAAAGTAAATGCGTTTTTTATTTTTATAGCAAAATAAAAGTTGTTTAAATATTTTGTTTATTTTTTTGCATTTTATTTTACTATAATATAAAGTACAAACTTCTAGTTCACTGAATACTTAGCTAATAAATATTTATTAACATTTGCAAAAAAGAAGTTTAATTGGTTCCTTACTTTTCTAAATAATTAATTTCACTGAAAGTGTGGTGAATTTATTGATTTAATTTTACTTCAAAAATAATCAGGCGTTCAAACAAGGACACTAAGTTGTTTATTTTTTCTTTAAATAATAAAAATATTTTTGTTAGAACAAAATTGCTTGTTTGAAAAGGCTTAAAACTATTTCTTTATTCAATTTGTTTGGTATCAATGACAGTTTTAATGTAACCTATAAAAAATTGCATCTGATGTTTTTTTTGACAGAACTATACTTAAAAAAAAGTTGTGAAAAATATAATTTTGAAAGTTTATATGATTTGTAGCTTGGTATTTTAAGCATCGATATTAAGTGAAGTGCTCAATTTTGTATAAGCAAAGGTATACTGTTATAATTTATAAAAAAAAAAATAAAAAAGAAACATACACGAAACAGTTTTAAAAACTGCATTTTGATTATAACATAAGTTAGATATATATATATATATATATATATATAATTATTAATAATTATCTTGAAAATAAGTTATAAAAAGAGTTAATTTGCGTAGTTGATGATTTATTTTACTGTTTACTACAAAAAAACTTCAAAAGTTTTTTTGTTAACTGAAAGTTAACAATTTCGATAACTATATTGTATAATAAATATTAATACTATTTTTAGATCAGAAAAAATACAGTTAAGTTTGCATCAAAAATAATGTTAAATCACTTGTCTTTGTAAATATTTTTTATAACATATTTACATTTAAGTAATATTACATTTGTTTAAATTACGTGAATTAAAAATATATGGTTAAAACCTTTGACGTAACTTTTTAGTTAGTAACTTGTGAAAAGTTTGTATATTACATTTTCATATGGTTTTCAATTGTTTTAACACTTCTTTATTGTGTACGCACGCTGAAGGTAAAAACAAAAAAAAATTAAGAACAACTTCCGTGTATGTATTGAGTTTTATACCTAAATTAATGAAATAAAACTAAGATAAAATAAAATAAAAATAAAATAGTCCTTTAAAACTGACTAAGGTTAAGCAGCTCTATTGAATAAACATTTTTTTTTTCACTAGTACAAAAAATTAATTGTTGCCCACTTAAATATAAAAAGCTTTATCTGCTGTATAAGTAACAAATTAAATTTAAAAACAGGAAATTAAACACTGTAGGGTTTTTAAGCATAAGTCTAAAGAATAATTCAGAAAAATATATTAAAAACTAAGATATTTAAGTCTTTATTTTAATCATAGTTATATGATAAGTTTTTATAATCTCTTTTGTTAGAATTTTTTTTTACTTAAGAGGCAATGAAACTCATAATTTTTGTATCATTAACTAATACGTGACTATCTATAAAAATCTGCTAAAGGTAAAGTATGTATCTATTAAGTTACTTGACATGTCATTCAAAAAAAGATGTGAAAATTAAATATATTGTTTACAACTAGGATTCGGTGTCAAAAAATTGCGATCTTTTCAAGTATAATTTCAAGTGTAATAAAGTAGTAAACTGCACATAACAATATTGCTTATCTATAATATTTAATTTGCACATCTTTATTTAAATAAGCTCTTTACATTTCAGTAAATTGAGCAATCTTTTTTAGTTAAGACAAATAACTATAGAACATAGTTGTTCAAAAATTTTGCATTAGTAAAAAAGTGTTCCTATTTTTTAATTTAAACTAATAAAAAAACGTAAATATGGTTTAAATTTGAACTTTTATCATTCAAAATTTGTGTTTGATTATACAAAAAAAAATCAATTATTATTTTCAGACAATTTCCAGTTTCTTACACGTTTAATTATAATTTTCAAGTGCATTTTCAATAGCCATGTACTCTATCTTAAACAGCCAATTATGTAATTATATTGTTTGCTAAATCTTTAGAATTAAGCTTATAATGTTGTATTTTGTGCTGATTTTTCATAACTTTTAAGTATTGTTTAACTCTGTATTTTAAACTTAAAAATTTTATTGTAGTTATATGACATAACATAATTAGCTGCGAAAGTGTTTGATCACAGGGTTTCAGCTAGTTTTATTCGAAAACAAAGTAAATTATGAACAATTTAAAGTAGTCTTTGTTTTAATATGTTAACTCATTTTTATTTTAATTAACTATCTAAGTTTACTTTTTTATCTTTTTTTTTTTAAAGCTAAATTATATTGCATAAATTTAATGATAAAATATAGACTTTATTTTACCTATTATCTTTAAACTTGTAATATTTTGAAAACTTTTATTTTCTTTACGTGTTTGAATTTTAAAATCATCTGAATTTATAAAAAAAATATCTATTAAAGCAGAAACTTTACATAATTATAAAAAATGCTACACGCAAATGATTTAAATTAAATTGATAAAGACCTACAATTTCCAAGAAAATTGCTAAAAAACTGTAGGAGGAAATAAATTTTTGGCGAATTAATCTTCTTTTTTTTTAGTTTGAACCTTACTTAAAAATATATATAGTTTGTTCAGTTTTGATTGTTTATATACCAAAACTACATTGTTATTTTTATTTGTATATCTCTCTAAGAATTTAGTTACTAAAATAAAGTTTACAAAATATGACCATTTTTTTAGAGCAAAATTCTGACTATCCTACGGCCTTAAAAGTATTTATAAGCTAATGTAGAAATTTAAAAAAAAGTTGCTATAGACTTAAGAGTTTTCCATTTACTTAAACTAATTTTAAGTTCTAAATCATAGTGTAAACTATTAAAAAAGCACTATTTTTCCGAAGGAAACTGCAGAAAAGAAAAAAAAATTGCAAGTTCCTAAAGTCTTGTAATATTATACATTATTAATATTCAGTTATTTACATTACCCTAATATTTAAATTAGCGTTTATTTGAATTGTATTGGTATACCTTTTAAACTTATTGTTTTTAAATATTAGTAGTCTCTGTATAAAGTTTCAATATACAGCTCCGTAAAAAAGCTAAGATTTTTTGCTTGCTTTAGTTAGATAAGGCTATTTGTGAATAACTAACTTAAAATAAAAATACTTTTTTATTAATATAATTTTTTTTGGAGTTGTACTAAATAAAAACTATGATTATGCATACAAAATGTAGTAAATTTTATCAAGAAAAAAAAAAAACGACACTATATGCAGTTTTTTATTGCTATTCTATCAAGTTTAAACTTAAGTTATAATCAGAGTTTAAAGAATGCAGTTTTGTAAAAAATTCTTAAATAACTAGTATATTTAAATATTTATATTTAAATAAGCTCTTTGCATCCCAGTAAATTAAGCATTCTTTTTTAGTTAAGGCAAATAACTATACAATTAAATAACTAGTAAAAAAAATGTATAGCTATTTGAGTTAATATTAAAAGAATAAGTTAATAAAAGTTTTATTAAATAAAGTTGATTGATTTTTGGTATTTAACTTCCGTGTTGTTTTTTAACAATAAACCACTAAAACTATAGTACTTGCTAAATATAGCATTTATAAAAGAACCCTCTCTATACTTCAACTCTAAAGTTGTTTTCACTTATTTATTTTAAAAGTTGCATTTATTATCATTTGTTTATAAGTAACTAACTTCCAATAATTTCTTACGTCGTCATTAAATATAGCATACCACAAGCAAAAATTTAGTATAAGCTAAGACTGTATAGTTATGACTATAAATAGTATACTAAAAAATAATTACTTTTATTAAATGAAAATACCAAGTAATTAGTTGTGATCGATAACCTAATAACTTAAGCGTGTTTTGTGTCAAAGTTTCTTAAATAGTTAAATTGCAAGACTATCAAAATTTATATTAGTTAATTAACTAATTTAGAATTTGGAAGAGCGTTTTACAAAAACATATAACTCGTGTACTAGCTATTCAACTCTGTATTTTCCCTTACAGTTACTAAGGGTATTTAACCTTTTTGAAACTCGCAAGATTATCTTTAATGACCAATTATAGACCAATTTAATACTCATAATTCAATATATGCGCGCAACAATAAAAAAGAACAAAATTTACTGCAATGGCAAAACCGCACTGCAAACAGATTTCAAACAATACTACTTTAATACTCGAGTTGTATACTTCTTTAAAATGTTATTAGATTAACCGAACGCTTCGAATCAATCACAGCCACGTAAAAAGTGTCGATTTTCCATGAAACGTGCCCGAGCGAGTAATTGTTTGTGGTGATGAATTTATTTGACAGCTGAAAGAGAATTTTTACATATTTTTTAAAAACTTTATAATCTGTTATTTATTTTAAACGATTTTTTTTCTCTATTTACAAGTCTATTGATTGATAATTGAGTATTGCTCATTAAGCGTTTAATCAGTTATTTTTTACAAAAGAAAACTTTTAATTAATTTGATAGAACTTTTCTCAAGTATCAAGTTAATCATCAAGTCCCACTTTAGTTTCACTAAATTTTTCGGCAGCAAATTATAATATCTTTTTTTCTATAGTTCGGTTCCTTTTCAGTGTTTGTTGTGTTTTATTTTGACGACGGTTGTGACTAGGAAAGAGTGCATCACATGCTTAGCGTTGGCGAACAATAGAAAGTGTTAAGCAGCAGAATAAACAGTCGCCGAAACTCAAGTGTTTAAAGCATGCTGCCTACACAAAGACTGTTTAAGCTACTTTGTTGTCTTTCTTAATTTTACATTACCTCACCATTTATCTAGTAATTTTTTTTTGTAAAAATTTCTGTCGTTGAGTATTGATATTAATGTACATTGTACAACCTTGTTCTTTAAGTTTTAGTTGTGTTATTGTTAGTTTTATTAAGTATGAGTGTTGTACATTATGTTTTCATTTTCTAAAATTTTATATCTTGCAGATAAAGCTTCTAGATCTAAATATATTTTACTTCATATATAAATTATGAAGCATTCTATTTACAGATTAGTACTTCTAGGTAAATTGTAATTAACATAACATATAGTTATCGAGTTTCACATAAACTACGCAAATTAGAAACTTTCCAGATTGAATATAACGTAAGCATACTATGTAACAGTTAAAGTGGGGTCACACTCTTCCATATGCTCCAACCGACTTTTCTAAACAGCATATGATTAAAATATTGCAATCCGCATTGTATTCCAAGATAGATGTCAGACATCACTTGCCGCGATCGTTTTGTGTCAATATTAATAGAGCAGCTTATAACGTTATTGTTTGATTTGAGCACGTGTTATTATATTTTTATAACGGCTGAGATTGACGAAAAACAAAACAGAAATTTTTTAATTCGTTTTTTAGGTTGTGAGTATTTTGCACTAAGGTCTTGTAAAACTTTGACCTTGCATGACTTTTAATTTGTGAACAGTGTTAAAGCTTACAGTACTTAGTTGCTAATTATATAATTTGTTTAATTTTTTGCAGTGTTTAGTTTTGTCTTGTGACAAAAGTAAATGTTTTCGTGTGCCACGTGCGAAGGAAACCGTCGGAGCTGCTGTTTCATTGTGTACTTAAGCAGCAACTAAACAATAAAAACTAGAGAAACTCTTACGTTTAAAATTTATTATGATATTAAATTAATAAACAAATAAAGTTTAAATATAAACTAAGTATTCTTTAATAGTGTTTAAATAGTAATTTTGATGCTTAGTTACTTATCTAGTGCTTTTCGGGATACCTTTGATAGATTTATTAATTGACACTTTACTAAATTTTCTCTTAAAATTATTGTATAACAAATAAAGAAATAATTTGTACAACTAACTTATTTTTGTTAATATAAGAACTAAAACTTAACAGATCTAACTATTAAAATATATAGTTTTTAATAGGTTTTAGGGTTTAGGTAAATCAGAGAGGTTGATTAATTTGCAAAACCCTTTTTAAACTTCTCTAAAAAAAGTTCGGAATAAAAATTGCAATTTAAAAATATTACTTTGATTACTTTATGCTCGCTTTTTGATGATCTTATTATAAAATTTTAAAATAAACAGCGTATTTAGAGAAATGTATTGAAATCAGAGTAGTTATATATTTATGCTAAATAAAGGTACTTTTAGGGAACTAAGCATAAAAGGTTCTTGAAACTTAAGATATGATGTTATTGATAAAACTTATATTTTTGGTAGGTTTTAACAAAGAATATTAAATATGCTTAATAAATGACTTATTAAGTTTATCAACTGAAATTTTAGTTACGTATATTAGAAGTTAAAATTGTTCTTCGCTAACTATTTCTTACAATACTAAATTTTTCATCACAATAAGTTGCAAAATGATATATTACAGTAAATATTTTGTGGTTTTATATACATTCATCGATTTGTTGTAAAAGTTTAGTTTTTAAGAAACTATTTATTTTAAACTAATTTAAAAAATCATTGTAGAAAAACTTAAGCTTGATTTTATGTTTGATCAAAAAATGATCATGTAGCAAATATTTTATTATTTGTGCTGATAGTCTACATTATAAAAAAAAAGTTTTCTTTCGAACAAATTCAGAAATATAAAACAGTTTTAAAGATTCATACGTTATAATAACTTAACACGTTTTTAGAATGTTTCTTTCACCTACTATTAATTTATTTATATAATAAATTAAATAAGTTGGTAAATTTAAATAAATGCTAAGTTCACTGTTTCAAGTAACTATTTCTTATGTGTACGTTTTTAAAGGAACAAATTTCTGTATTTAGGTTTTAACTTAGTTATACTTACAGAGCTAAAATAACTATGTGTTTTTTACTAGGTTAAAAGTAAACACTATGATAATTTTGTCAATAAATATTTACTAAGTCGAATACCTACCAACGCATGCAAATAATAAGTAATAACATAGGTAATTCTGGCTCTTTGTAGTAAGTTTTATTGGTCTTTCGAGGAAGTTGTAGTCTTATATTTCATAATCTCATGTGTGAAGTTTGAATTCATATATTTAATCTGACTCTTTATTGCAAATTAATTTTTTTTTTATACTGCTATTGAGTTAACTTGCAATGCTGCATTTAAGTTGTTGCGATTTTTTGCTACTTTCCTTATGCAATGAAAATTTATTTTAGCAGTAGTTTTATTTTAGCTTAGTGTCCTTTCAATAGTTCCTAATTAGCCGAAAATTTTTATTTCTTAAAATATTACTTTCAACTGTTAGTATTCATCTTAATTTGTTCATATAAATTAGTTGTTTACCCCCAATTTTGGTATTCAAATTAAAAAAAATAATAATCATATGGAGTATTTAAAAATTTTATAGTTAACAATTGAAATTTAAAATAAAGTTTGAAATTATTTCTTAAGTTTCAAAACGTAGTTTTCATGAACTAAGGAAGATTGGCTATTTATTTATACATAATAGATATTATTTATTTTCAAATAATTAAATATTAAAGCTATAAATAAAAGTAGATATTAGTTAATAAAAACTTCATAAAATCTAATTTTTATTTAAAAAAATCATAAGTACTACTCGTTAGCTAATCCTCTATTAGGTTTTTTAGTTTTTTATAATATAGTTTTATTAAAATTAACAGAAGTGTAATTTCAGTGAATGCTCATATTTTTTGTTGTACTTTTCTACTTTTAGCTTGAAAACAATAAATTGGTATTTTATTCTGCAATTGCTTTAAAAAATAGCAGATGTAAGAAATATATTTTTGTTTCGAAACATCGACTTTCAAAGGTAATAACTGTAAAGGCGTTTGAAATAAGTTTAGGTATAAAGTTATGCAACAGAAAATTAAGGATAGTTATTAATTCAAAGTCGAAAAAGGCTAAACTTCAACCCAGGTTGACTGTAATGTTTAATTGAGAGAGAAGGACTATGAGAGAATTAAAAGAAATTATTGGTATATAAAATAATAGCAGCAATAAATAAAAATTATTGTCACAAGTTACCAACAAAGTGATATTGATGTATTATAGTAATATTGTTTTATTTAAAGACTTTTAAAGATGTATATAGTAATTTATTCTTTTTTAAAACTATAGTATATTAGTCTGATTGGTTAGATATCAAAAGTTTTTAACGTAACCTAATGTTTTATTTATACGTGTTTGTTAGTTTAACTATATAAACTTTAGTGAAATAGCTTAGCTCAGTATCAAATGGTTGATCATTTTGTTGTTATTCACTCATTTGATAAATATCCTTATTTCATTATCAAACTTTTGGAAAAAAACACTTTTATAAAATTCTCGATCGTACCAAAAAGTTTTGAGGTATGTTGATTTTGGTTTTGATTAACTTTAAATAATTAAGATGTTTAAATTAATAAACATTTTCACAGTACTCTTTCTTTATTAAACTAATATATGTTTCTGTGGGTTAACAAGTTGACTAACTTCAACGGAGCTTTGTAAAAAAATAAAGTTTTTGATATTTAAATTATCTAGCATATTACAACCAGACTTTAATTTTTAAAGATGATGCTTATGTAACTTGTTCTGCTATTGAATATTTCTACATTTGGCTTAAACTTCGAGTAAAAATAGGTATTAACTTACGAGTAAAATAATGTAAACAAGTTTTGACTTAAGAAAACTTATGTTATCTTTGTTTATATGTTTATTTACGTAGATATATAGTTTAGGATATACATGTGACTTTCTAAGGTCATAACAGTTTGCATGCTAATATTTATTTGCATTGGTGTGACTCTTTGTTAGTTTTGTGAATACACAATTAAGCGCTATAATTAATAATGACCTAGCCAATTAAATATAACCAAGTTCAGTGAGCATATTAAACATGTGTCCGCCAGAGAGCGTACTTGAACATTGTTTCGTATTTTAATCGCTAAATCCGGTAAAAAAATGTATTGCAATATATTAATATGTTGTGATGTTTTATAATTTTAAAACTAAATGTTTTGTTAAACTTCTAAAATATGTAGTAGAACAAGTTAATGTTTTAGGTCTAAGTAATTTTGTTTTTACAATTAAGTTATAAAAGTGCTTATTTTAATCTATAAAACTGTTTCTGAAGTAGTTTTTCACAGTATGACAACAAAAATTTATATGTTTAACAATGAAAACTACAAAGATTAGAGTTTCTAATTCATAGAAACATGTATTTTTATCTACTGTCTGTATGTAAACGAACAATGTAATCTTAATTAAGTCAGAAATAAAATAATTCATATCTATCATAGACAAAATATTGTTATTTATATTATACTGTATAAAAATGTTAAGTAAATTTCTATAAAAAACTGGTTTAGACATTTTTTGATAAAATTTTTTATGATGTTTTGCCGTATTTAAGGAATCTAAAATTAAGGTAATAAAGGAAATTAAAAGATCTTACAAAGGTTTTTGTAATAAAATCGTACTGTCGTGTTTTTATGGTATAACATTTTTTTATTTGGTTTATCTTTGTGTTTATAAAGTTGTTTAAAAAATATATTGCTCAAGCAATTAGTTTTAAATTTTGATAGTTGCGTAATAGTTAAGAAAATTACATATAACTTTATATTTAATTTTTTTTTATATGAAGTATTTTAATCATAACGAAGTTTCTTTAAAATCATTTAAGACAATTATACTTAACAGTATGCAGTCGCGACCACTATTAAAGGAATCGGTTAAAAACATAGAAGTTCAAATTCGATCATCTGCGAATAAAAGCTCCTTGCCTGGTAATGTCAGCAGAAATTTCTGTGAAAAACTAAAGAGACTTCTACTTCATCCACCTTCGTACAAAAAGTTTGTTTGAAAATGATTAAGCTTTATATATGCAATAATCTTTTATACTTTTTTCATATTTAAGTTTGTATAAATTTTGTAAGTTTAATTATTTTCTACCTTTTAAACTTAACGTATGTTCTGTTTTGCTGTATAAAGAATATCATGTTTTAGATAGTTTTGTTTCTTTTAGGAAAAAGAATAAGTCTAAGAAGACATTAGACAAAAAAGAATCAAAAAGTTCTGCTCAAATTCAGCCGTAAGTTATAGTTATACAATATACACCAGTTGTAAGGTAGCATTAAAATTTTTGTTTGTTATATTCTGATGTGTATTTAAAATTGTTTAACTGTATTTTAAGTGATGAAGAAAAAACCACTACAAAGAAAAAAACAAAAAAGAATATGAAACTGTTTCGTTCTTGGTCTATAAAACCTCAAAATCGTACTAAACAATCTCCAAAAAACGTTAGTTTTTAAATTTTTGTTATACATCATTTTATTGAATAGTATAGATATAGATAAATTTATTTTATACAGAAGAAAAATGAAAAAAGTACATTGGAGAATAGCTTACACGAGAAAAAAACATCAAAGTAAGTGATTGTTGGACAAATTAATTAAAACTTTTAAAATATAACTTTTTATTTAAATTAATAATATCTTTAAAGTGAAAAAGGAAAAGAATGTCAAAAACAGAAAACTGTCTCAATAAATGAGCAAAGGTTGTTGTAAACAATATTGGATATGTCTTAAATTGATACTACTATGCTTCAATTTATTGGTGTTACGTAATTTGTATTTTAAAAAGTATTTTGAACAGTGCCCGATTAA
The DNA here is from genome assembly GCF_965202585.1 of Thalia democratica. NCBI lineage: Eukaryota > Metazoa > Chordata > Thaliacea > Salpida > Salpidae > Thalia > Thalia democratica. Next base: position 16,893,189 of record NC_139173.1, on the reverse strand, counting down.
ACCGACCGCAAAACTTGGAAGTTTTAAAAAAGAAAAACAAATTGAAGAACTTAATGGGAAATGAAAGGCATCGAACAATATCAACGACTTCAACGAACTCTCACTCTAGCTGCCCTTCCATCCCGTCAGCTGTCGATTCTATTTTTTCCAATAAAAAAATCCACGAAGCCCGCATTAACAACGAGTCCAGCCCCAGTAAATTCAAACCTCTTGTGAGTTGCCTGTACTGAATTGATATGAGTTTAATTTTAATGTTATCAGTTTGTCTTTAAAATAATAATAATTAAAAATATCGTGATTATGTCACAAAACAGAAACTTATTATGGTGCAGTAAATTCAAATTAAAAAATCATTAAATTGAAAAAAGTTTAAAATATGACCTTAAAATTTTATAAAAGGTACATATGGTAATATTTAGTGTGAATTTTTATATATTATTTTGATAATTTATTTTAACATTATAAAAAATGACAAAAAAATAAAATATAAACTTTATTATAATCATCGTAAATGTTATAATTTATTGTTTAATACCATGAAAATTAAAAATTACGCTTTCTTATATTTTTCAAGGTAACAGAAAGGATGGTGTTGTTAAAAAAATATATTATGTATATACTGTTCTAATAAAATTTTAAACCAAGAATAAATAGTAGTTATGATTAAAAATAATAATTAGAGTTAATTTTACAGAAAAGGCATCAAACTAGCGTGCAAAACGAAGACAAACACCAGGTTAAAATCAACAGAACATCCTTGTCATTTTCACATGGCGACATCAACCGGTTAAAATATGATGAAATTGCTGAGGCTCTCGAAAAAATATCTCTCCAATTTAATAGACAGATACATTCAATGTAAGAATAAAAACTACATATAGCTAGATTAAAAAAAAATAATTTAGAATGCCTATAAAGTTTTTTTTTTGTGTATAGAATATGTTTTTACACTAAGAAAGTCAACAAAACTTATATGTTATTTAGAGCACCAAGTTAACTTATAAAGTGAAACTACTTTTTTGTAATTAAAATTATTTTACATGTACTGTACACTAAGCCGAATATATATTAGAAATACAATTTGCTTAGTTTAATCAGGTCCTCGTCACCTATGAGTAGAATTGATGCAACAAACTGGGATTTAAGCTCAAATGACACGGTGAGTTTAATAGTTGTTTAAAAAATTATCAGTTTTATGTATAATTTATTACCTGCCTTATATTAAAATGTTTGTTTTTTTTGTGCTTAATCATATAGAAATACTTAGTTAAGATTTAAGAAAAAAAAGAAGACTAATAGCAAAGAACACATTTTTTATAACCTCGTTGTAATTGTATTGTTTTATGTTATTTAATTTACTTGCAAAATACTTAAATACAATATTTTCTGTAAGATTTCCCGTTGTTCATCGATGCAAACCACGAACACGTCACCTGAGCACAACGTCATCATCTCCTCGCCTCACAGCGAACACCAGAACAATTTCAAATCCACAAATTCACTTCTGGTTCCTGGAGATGCCAACTTTGTTGCACATGGTCCCAGTAGACCATCAACTGCGGGACCTTCGCCAGCCACTACAATAAGAAGCAGGTCGGTTGCAATCCATTAAAAGTCATTTTCTTAACTTGATTATTTTTAACTGTATTTTTTTTTATTTAGTTTGTAGCTTGTGCTTTACAATAACCTAGCGAGTTTATTCAGGTCGCTTCGTCGCCACACGCACTTCACCGCACAATCTCCGTTCGCAAGCAATCGGGTTGTTGACAGTCTTGCGCAAGAAGATGACTTGGACACAGTCGATGCGCTGCCAACCCCGGAGGTTCACATCACGATAACAGTAAGCTAGACATGCGGATGACCTGTTAAAATTTTCCGTTACTCGTCACGTGTGTGCAAGTTGTTGTTATCCAAGCATGTAAAAAATATTTGTTGTAATCTGGTTTTTTATTATGATTTTTCTGTTTATAAACCTAAGGTTAGATTTGGTCACCTGAAAAGGGTAGTTTTTTTTTTGACTAAAAGCTTATGTATTTGAAGTTACTGTTTCAGTTACGAAACTAGTAAAAATTCGAAAAGTAGGTTTGTAATATAAATAAACAGAAGTATTACTTATTTGAAATTTTTTAATAAAAAATAATTTAATAAATTTATATAATCAAAAAATCATGAAACTTAATTTTATAGAACTGTGCTGTCCTTTATTTAATAAATTATCTGGCTCAAAATTTCCTTAGGTGTCAAGGACAGTTTAGTACTATTGTTAAGAAAGTGTTTTAAAATTAAATTTGTGTAAGATACATCACTCCCGCCCTGAAAATAAGTTAATTATTGTTATTATTGCACACATGTGACTTGTAAAAACTTCGTGACTACTCTGCATGTTTGGCTCAGTGTTGTCTGTTTCCTGTTTTTTATTTTGATTCCTTTTTTTCAAATAGTTTATAAAGAAACTGCGTAACGTCTTTGTTGTAGTGTAATGTTTGTAAACTGTTCATGCTAATGCGGTTTTTACTAGGTGATTTGTGTTTCTACTTATCATCAAAAACAAGTTATGGAGGTTTACAAACAGCATTAACAATAAATTACTATAGTTAAAATAAAACTCTTAAGTTATATTTTTCGATGTTTGAAACATTTCTTTTTGTTAGTTGAAATAAAGTTTATTATTTTACTATCAAAACAGAAGCTTGCACTAAATTAATTATCAACTTAGAAATGTTGTTAAAGTTAAAATTATCTTTTATTACATTTGATTTATAAATTAAGACATATATCTATTCAATTGATTTTAAATTAATAATTAGTTTACAATCTCAAATTTTACTTTTTGGACTTGTATAATAAAATGAAATATTTTAGTTTTGTTGTGTTTTTTAGATGAGATTTTAAACGGTTATTTTATATTGAAAGACTTGTATACAGTAAGTATATTTTAGAAATAATAAAGTAGTTTTAGATTATATTATAAGTTTTCATTATTAAAAAATCTGTTATTTGTAACTTAGTTTTAAATATTATATATAACTATAGGTCCTATTCTGATTTTTTTCATGCAATTTAGAACACCATAATTAATCAAGCATACATGATAATACGCAATAAGCGTAACAAACGATTTCGCGTACAAGCTACAAATTTATCAATGTTAAGAAATGTTGCTATTAAAGGCGCCACCAGAAGACAGCAAACCTGACGATGAACTTCCACTCGACTCTGACGTTCCTTCAACTTCTACTGGCATCACTCGCCAGCCGTCCATTGACGAGGACCAGCTGGTCAAAATGCTCGTTCAAGCGCTGATAGAGCGAGGCGATCAGTATGAAAGGAGCCTTAACGTGAGTTTATTTTTGTTTTTGTTCTTTTATTTATGGATTTTTTTGGTTTTCTAGTAAACTTTATGTTTTGAATACAGCTAGCAAGTGGTTTCGATCAACGTCGACATGTTGCTAATTACCTCGGAAGTGTTACGTACCACACTTTTCACAACATTGCCGGAAGATTTGTCACGAATGTAACGCAACTAGTACAAGGTGCTACATCAAGACACCCGGAAATTCTACCTGTAATAATTCAATTTTATACCAAATAAACTTAATGTACTAGTTTTTATCAATATTTTCACGCGTTCTGATAATGAAGCAAATAAATATTATTTTTTTTTCAAACAGGTCGTCGTTGCTTTTAACATGATTCGAGTAATGACAGATTTTGCAAGTACTGAATCAACGAGGCAGAACATGGACCACATACTCGACCTGTCAACTCGATATTTGACGCAGTTCGTCACTTCGCTGGGTAGTTCTTGGGTAAGTTTAATATTTTCAAAATAAATTGTTAATTTGTTGCTTTAAAGACTTTATTATTCTTTATATTAATAGTTTCAAACAAAAAATCTTAATTTTATTAACAGCAAACGCTCCAGAGTTATTTGACTGAAACCCAGCAAGATCTAGAAAGAGGCACCGACTTGAGTATGGCGTCCTCTAGTGTTGATATTCCTGCTGATAGTCAAGCTGCATTGCAACAAACATACGAAAGTGAAGTTGACTAAAATGTACCAAATTTCACTGGAATTACAAACTAGCTGTCTGTAGAAGTTGAATTGTAAATGTTTCACGAAATGAATATTTTTGTTATAATTTTTTTCATAATTTCAATGAATGAAAAAAAAATGAGTTATTAGTTTTGCAATAGTTGGAAACATATAGAAAAATAAGAATCATTTGTAACTGTTAAAAGTGCCTTAAAACTGTTAATTTAACCATTTTTTTAAATTTAAGTTAAACTAAATAAGGTTTAAAAATTGTGTAAGAAAATAAAGTATGTAATTTAAGCTGACAAATTGTTGATATTTAAATTCGAATAACTGTTATGAATAAAGTATAGTTTAAAAATATCACTAGTGAAAATTAAGCTTTCTTAATTTATTATATTAAGTTATTAACTTTTTGAAATATTTATTGTTATTCATGTATTTTATGAACCTTATCGAAAGTTTTTTTTTTATCGTTTGTAGATACAATAAAGTTTTATCTTTTAATAAATAAGGTTTTATTTTTTACAATATTCTTTTTGAGTTTGGATTTATGTTTTTATATTGCTTTTACAAAAGTTCACATCTTGTTAAAGTTTTTATAACAAATGGATTTTAATTTTGAAAATTTAAATTTTTTACTACCAGTTTTTACTTAACAGTTGGTGCAAATTGAAAATTCTTCAAATTTCATTCTAATGTCAATACAATTGACTTCTTCAAATTGTTTTTAATTTTTAAAAACTTCTCATTGAGTTGTTTCTGCTGCAATAAAAAATTACTATCTTCAAGAACTAAAAATTTATACCAAACTGTATAGTTCAATTAAATATAAGTACCTTAATTGAGCTTAACGTCGATAATTTTTTGCTGCTTTAGTGTGATTCTACAGTTTAATCATGCTCTTTCAGTTTCAATCATAAGTTGAATAATTAATAATTTGACTAATTAAAATCGCCAAAAAATAAAACTCTCAAAACTTCTACTTTTAATCTTGCACTAAAGTTTAGTAAATAAAAAAGAAATTTTTAAGTTAAGAGGTGTTATTGTTTGTGTACATGAAGTTTTTTTCCTGCCTTTTGTTTTCTTTTGCTTTAAAAGTTAAATTTTGTTGAATTGTTTTTAATTTTTTGTTATATGCAGTTAATAAAGAACTTCTACATATATATGCTCTTGTATAGTTTTAAGATTTCAAATATTTTTATTTTGTCTTTGAAAATGTCAATAAATACAGAATATAAATTATTGGAAAAATTACAGCGAAAAAAACTGTCGGTATTTTGTATTAATTGAACTAAAAACAAGGTTGCCACTTTACCTGGAAACCTGGAAAACAGTGGAATTTGAGAAATTTTGAAAAAAACATGGAATTTTGTTTAAAAAACCTGGAATTTTTAATAATTTAACATTTTCTGTTGTAAAATTTTGATTTGACACAAAAAATCTATCATATAATTAAGATTTTTTGTCATCATCAAAAAATGTTTTTATCAAAAAACACATTTATAGTAACTTTACAGTATCTTTTCAATATTTTTATACTACTTAACACAGTTTTTAAAAAAGAAATTTTGAAAACCTGGAAAAAAATTTGAAAAAACGAGTGGCAACCCTGTAAAAAGCTACTTCTTAAATAAGTTGATTGATTTTAAAAACCAATGTTTTTATTTGTCTTTTACTTAACATCTAAGTTTAGATTTTTAAAATTAGTTAAAAAATACAAGTAGCATTATTTATAAAAATATATTTGAGCGATCCATAGGTTTATTTATTTTATTATTTAGCAATTGGTAATGCAATGTTTTCTTAAACTTTAAACTGCTTAAGTATTGTAAATAAATGTCTTTAACTTAAATATATTATTTACTTAAAAAGTTTAATTACTTTTTATTATGGTATCTATGCAAAATATACAAAAACTAAGCGATTGTTCAACAACTAATACCATAAGATATGTTATAGTATTTTTTTTTCACTCTAGAAAAGTTTATTAGTTATTTGATAATATAAATGATTTTATAAACATTTATTTTGAACCTGCTCTGAACTAAGCTACATAAAAAAAAAACTAATGAACGACAGTATAAAATACACCATTTCTAGAATGTGTGTTTAACTCACAAAAAAAAAAAAAAAACATTTAAATTAGATTTTTGTTTTATTTTAGAAGTGAGAATCAAGAACTTAACGATACTTTAAATTATATTGTGTTGACGAATTTTTTTTATACAAAATAGGAATTCGCTAAATAAATCTAAGATAAAAAACTTTTAACGTTTTTTTGACTAAATACAAACAGGTGGTCCAGTGCAATAGAACTAATTCATGTTTCTTCATTATGAAACAGCGATTACTCTTGACTATGACTCTTTGATGATTTCTTATAAGAGCGAACAATGATAACGGTTTAGCTAAGTGTTAATCATCGAAAGTAACATGATATTACTTACCAGGGGTAACGCGTGGGTTTGGGGCAACTGCACCATCCTAAAAAGTACTATCTAAAACGTTTTGTTTTCTAAGTAACTTTTATGTAAAACTTCTATTTACATAAAAAATTTTTCAAAAATCGGGTGCACTTGCTGAAATATTCAGCGCACTTCAGAAAATATATCAATGCAAAATTTCCATAAGCATGTGTTTATAGATTTAGATTACCCTCTAATAGAACAAGTTTAAGTGTCATTTTACAAACTTGTAAATTATTTACATCTTTACAAATATATCTTTTTTATCAGATTACTAATAAGATTTACTCTGTGAGTTATTCTTTTAAGTTGCATTAAGAGTGAAATCTTATACTCATTAAAACTGACAACGTCTCAAACATTTACCTGTTACGATTCATTAATATGCACTAGTTATAACTAAAATCATAGTATTTCACAACTGTAAACATAAATAAAATCTTAAGTGTTAAACTATTTTATACCCATTGATAAGTCACCTCTTTACTACGGACACCCTAGATTCAGTAACGAACGTTACTAAAAGAGCGTATTTTGGTGCTAAAAATGATTTTAATACTAGTACGGTATGACTTATAGTGCTAATTGTCAGATGGTAAAAACATCTTATATATATGCTGGTAAAAGCAAAAATATTTCACCAATATAAAATTCATTTGGGTATGTAAAACTTATTAAATGTACAAAGAAACGCAGTTAATGAAGTTAATTTTACTAGTTGAAATAGTTTATTTTGGTTTTTCAAACACAGTTTTTTAAACCTTTAAGTACTCATATCAAGATTTAGAGACCTGAATTACTTTTAAAAATTAAAATTAACAAAAATTATGTTTATTTCAAGACAGCTAAGATTCTGTAAAACACTATATAAAATTTTGTTCATGGGTTTTTACAACCCATAGGAATTTTGTGTCTTAGTAAAAGCAAAATTTAAGTACTATTTAAATTATTAGTATTTGTTAAGTAGATTTTAGTTGATTTATTCGAATGAATCTGGTAATGTACTTTCGTTAAAAAATATAAGTTCTATTAAATAATTTTGTGTTACAGTTTTTAAAAAAGAATTATATTAGTCGATTGAAAGTTATATTATGAAAAGCCTACATTTAAGAATTTTTAGACACTTAATTAAAGACAAAAATCAAAGGTTTATAAACTATTTAAATATACTACACGCCGTTCAAGGTAATCGTAAGGTTAACTTTTATGTTTTTGCGACTTTAAACTTTACATTGTTAAATATCTTTAATATTTTTCAAAAACCTACCTTTGTTAGTTCACATAAAACGTAAAAATTGAAATATAAGAAACTTTTTGAAAACTTAAAGTCAATACATTTAAAAAAAGTTAATTTGAAATAAACTCATAACTTATGCTTCACAGAATCTTTAAAAACATATAAAATTAACAATAAAATAAATACAAAGTTTTAAAACTTATAAATATGCCTTAACTTAATAAAGAGTTTACAGACAAAATATATAAAAATACAAAAATACCTAGAGCTAAATTAAAGTTGAAACCTTAATTTTTGATAATAATTAATACCCATATAACAAGAAAAAATAAGTTATACAGATATCGTTGAAAAATTCAGTTAAAGTAAGAGAATAAAAAAACTACGGAAATAGAGCTAAAAAAATCAAAACAACCAAAAATATTATTTTATAAATATAAGTGTACAAATAGCTTAAAATTAGCAAACATAGTGCCAATATTCAAAGTTTAAAATCTTGAATTTGGAAAAAAAGTACAAAATGAAAAAAAAAATTAAAATATGAGCTAGGTGTCATTATGTCTTTCAGGTTTTCCCGAAATGGGCCATTTTAGAAACTTAGGAGAACATAATTTGCAAAAGGGCTCGGGTCATAGAGGGGCCATAATTTAAAGTGTACACTAAATATTCTGGAGTTTATGATGAAAAAAAAATCTTAGGCGTAGTTATGGGTAGTTTTAAAACTTACACTAGATATTTCAGGAAGATTTAAAATTTTCACTAGACCAGGGTTTTCCAAAGTGGGCCATTTTAGAAACTTAGGGGGGTCATAAACTACAAAAAGCCATATTTTGAAACTTACACTAGACATTCTAGAGTTGATGGTGAATAGCAAAAAAAAGTCGTAGGGTAGTTTGTTTAAAAATATTATTGAACAGAACCCTTTCTTTTGCTTTTTAAATTTATTTAAAGGGGGCATTATTAAATAGTTCAGGAAACTCTGATATATATTGATTTTGATTTTAAGTGTTGTTTTAGAAGTAAATATAAACTAAATAAGCAATAAACAAAATACTCTCAAACAAACTACTTCTTACCAAGATGTAATAGACAAGGATCTTAGCTTAACAGGGTACTAAATTTTGGACTGAAATGCTTAAAGTCCAGGGTTATCTTGAAAGATTCCAGGTTGATATGAGAAAAAATTTACTAAAAAAACAATTAATTAAAAACACAATAGATTGGTTGCACTTTGGGATATTATTTTTCTATGATTTAGGATTTTAGGAGTATACCGATAGTCTTTACTGAGTTTGTTGATTGGGTTCTAATGGCATTGATCTAGTTTAGATTATAGCAATTACTAATATATTTTTATCAAATTTTTAATAATAGTAAAATATTCAATTTAATAAGTTGATAATTCTTTATGTAAGTGTATTTACTAAGCTGTTGATATAACTGTTAAAAAATAGTTAAACCATTTACTAAAAATTGTTAAAATACAAATTTGAAAACATCTTAGCTTATCTTTGTTTATTTACTTATAAAGAAATTATAATAATAAACAGTTTAAGGGTCTTTCTTTAATGTATTTGTTTACTTTGTTTGTCTTGTGATAGTTTAATCCATAGTTATAAGTATATATTTACAATTAGGAATAGCTCATAGTTTAGAAAATATAAAAAACAATATTCCTTTTCCTAGAAGAACATAGTTCAGGGGTTAACAAACTGTGGCCTGCGATGTATTTTTTGGGTAGCTGTCAAATTTGCATGAGCGTACAAAATTGCACGAGGGGATAAAATTGCACGAAGATACTTTTGCTAAAAGACACTTTTGCACGAGGGGATAAAATTGCACAAAGATAAATCTGCACGAAGGGTCACTTTTGCATGAAGACACTTTTGCACCAGCAGACAATTTTGCATGGGTTGAATTTTTTTTTTTTTTACTATCACTGTTACCCCTAACCCTTACCCTCGGTCAGGAACTTCTTTTTTACTCTTTATTTTATTTATTAGTTTATATTTTATTATTCTCGTGCAAAATTGACCCTTGGTGCGAATTTCTCTTCGTGCAAAAATATCTTCGTGCAATTTTGTGCATTCATGCAGTTTTGTTCTGTTGCAATTTAGTACCCTCGTCCAATTTTGTAACTTCATGCAATGTTGTCTTCGTGCAATTTTGACCAGTTCCCGTATTTTTTAGCTGAAAAGATAATTTTTAAAAACTATAAGAAAATTCTAGAACAATAAAAAAGGTTTTCGAGGTAAAAACTTACAATTAGGATTTAAAACTTGATTACTAATAGTGCTTTGTAAATGCTTATTATCATGTTTTTTTGTTTGAAATAGTGTTTTTATATTAAATACTACTGACTTTCTAAATTACAAAAGCTCGCGAAAAACTTTTTCTAGGAAAATTGGCCTGCGACTTATAAAAAACTGCCTTTGTTTTTTTAGCTTAAGCTTTTACACATTAGATACACCACTTTACTTTATAGTTTATTATGTTAAGTTCAAGTACATTAAAGAAATGAAATATCAATCAACAAACTCAGTAAATACTGTCAGTAAACTACTAAAAAATAGGAAAATAGCATCCCAAGTGCAACCAATCTATACTTCATTTAGTTAACTCGTCTTTAAGTAAGTTACTTTTCAGATCAACCAGAAACCTATCTTTTTAGCAAAAAAATGTGTACTACTTAAATACACAATTTTACCTTTTCATGTTGAGTTTAAAACCATGTTCTATTTTGTTATTTTCTAAATACCATTTTTTATATATATATTTTTTTTTTAAAGCTATTATAATTAACTGAGTTCACATTAAAAACTGATGAATTTTCAAAAAGCGCCAGTTACACCTTATTATAAAACTCAACAAAGTCTTAACTAAATTGAAGTACTGAATTTCACTATTTATACTAGTCATAATGTAGTATAAAGTACTATCATATTCTACAATAGTTTTAACTATTTTGCGCTACATTTATTAGCATTTTTGGTATGAACATTTTGAGGTATGAAATAGTCTAGCTTAAATTGATGGGTATTCTAATAACAACTTTAGTATTCAGATATATTATCTCTGTTTCAAGTTAATAGTAAGTGAAATTTATAACATTATCTTGATTATTTTTACTGTTTACTCTTTTTTTTTTTTTTTTATTTGTTGTTTTTGTTTTCCAAATGTTCCGCAAAAGTCTTCAGAATTTATGCTTGAATTTCCGTTTGCCGTGAGGTAAGCTCCAAGTTCGCTAAAAACAATTTTTGATCAAAACACCGAGAACAATGGACAACAAGGTCCTACTTGACTTGGACATGGGGCTACTTTTTTATAAAATTTGTCATCTAGTCAGTTACTATCCGTGGTGTCTAATGGTCACGCAATGAATAGTACCTAGGGCATGTTTAGAATGGTTTAATGGAGCCTGTTAAAAAGGAATTCTTTACTACTCAACGAAAATTTTATATAACTAGAAATCTTATTCATTTTAGTAGATTCGCTTGTGATTTCCGAATAAATTTATTTGTGTATAAAAATAGCCAAATTCCATAGCAACATGTAAACATAATATAGATAAATCAAGGTAAGACCATTTTTGGGCTGTGCTGTGTGCAAAAATTTTGAAACAGCTAAAACAAGATTTTAATTAAACATTTTCACAACGTCATTAAAAATTAAAAATTTTGATAGCCTGTTTGTAAAAAAAATCTCGACTAGTTTGCAATCAAAAGACTAGTATTAATAAACAAATTAAAATGATGAACTAGCTGTTGCATATTTACTTTAAATGAATAATTCTTAATTACTTGTATAAATTAAACTAATATGAAGTAATCTTTTACTAACTTTTAATATTTAAAAACAAAATTAGGTTACATTTTATTTTATTTATTCATTGTTAAAGTTTACTAAAAACTAATCATGTTTTTTAACTCCTTGACTACGACTTCGATACAGTGAATTGTAAATACTTTCTTAAACTGGAACTTAACTTAAAAGATAAAACTTGTTAATAATTTAACTTAAATGTAATTAATTACTACTAACACTGAACAACCCAGTATATTTATTATTGTTTTATTTTAGACTTGAATAGTTAAATAAAAGATTATAAAACTAAATTATTTTAGTTTTCAAAGGTTTTCCAAAAGTTATTATAAAATAACTTTTAGTTATATTGTCTTACTTCTATTTTAATTGGGTAGGTGTTAAATGTGCACGATGCGACACTTTTTCTCGAAGGGTCAATTTTGCACGAAGACACTTTTGCACGACGCCACTTTTGCAAGAAGCCACTTTTGCACGGGTTGAATTTAATTTTATAAATTTTTACTATCAGTGTTATCCCTAATCCTAACCCTCGGTCAGTAACATTTTTTTCGTCTTTTTTGTTTTTTATTAGTTTTATATTTTTTGTTGTTTTTTATAAGTTAATTAATAACTTTTTTTTTCCTTTTTTTTAGTATTTAGTTTCTTTGTTACCTCTAACCCTCGGTCGGTAACTTTTTTTCTTCTTTTTTATTTTTTTAATTTTATATAATTTTTTTCAATCTCATGGAAAATTGACTCTTCGTGCAAAAATAACCTTTCGTGCAAAAGTATCTATGTGCAAAAGTGTCTTCGTGTAAAATGTCCTTTCGTGCAAAAGTTTCTTCGTGCATATTTGACCCGTTCCCATTTTAATTTGTTTTATGTTAGAGTATTGGCTAATAAGTTAATGTCTACCGAAACTCTCTTTTACCTTTTTTTTTTTAATAAATATTAACTTTATACTGATAAGCCTACGATTAAGTTTAAAATCGAAAAATGTAATTATGAATTAACGTAGACAATAGTATAACAATAAATTCATTTATACTACTTATATTTACTTTTTAATAAATAAGTTCTGTAACATTTTAGTATTCTATACACTTATTTCATTTTATAAAGCAGATTTTTCTAAAGTAGGCAGTTTTGCTCCCCTAGAGGTGATTTTAATTATCAGGGGCAATAACTAGTAAGGTACGAAAAGTTGCGCAGGTAACTAACTTGTCAAGTAATGAATTCTAATAAAAGGAGCGATTATATTTCAAATCTCAGCCAAAATGGCGATTATGCAAATGAGTTTTTGAAGTCCTATTCTAATGTGTTCTATTTAAAAAATAATTTGTCATTCAACAAGTAAGATATGTGTTTACCAGCTAAAAAGTCTAGAAAAAATGTATGAATAGTCCACTAACAATTAAGAAAGACAGTTTAAATGATTACTGTCAAAAACGTACGTTTAAAGTCTTCGTAACTAAACAATAGTTCCGACGTTAGAAACTGGTAATATTGTAAATTGACAGTTACAGGATGCTTCGAGTTTGACTGATATAAATAAAACCAACGACTAAATCTTAGTTCAGTCTCTTACAATTATCTTTGATAAATACAAATAATAGAAATGTCTTGGTTATATTGTATTATTAATAGTTTTTATAACTAAACTAAAAATTATTTTCTGATAAATTCTAAACAAATATTTTTCTAAAAAAGTTTTAAAATTATAATAAAAAACCTTAAAATAAAGACTTGATAAAAAAAGTTAAAAAGTTATTAATATAAACTTGTCTTTAAAAAGTTATTTAAGTACTCATTTTAAGAGGAAGCTAATCAATATAAATCTTACTAAAACACATTAGTTTTAAGCTAAAGGTTATTATTTAAAAGTAGTTTTTTATTTGTGGTTTAAAGTTTTGCTTGTCATCATAAATTAGTTATCCAGTCATAGAGATCTTGTAAAACTTTTAATTTCTTATCAAAAATTAAAGTTGTCAACCTAAACTCAAATGCTTTATCTCTAGAGCTAACCATAGACACTCTTCACACCAAGTAACACACAGCTATTATGTTTAAAATTAAAAGGCTTTAAACTTTTAGATTGTAATCAACTAAACTGATAAAGTTTTCAAAGCAAACTTTTAACAGTTTATATGGGATTTACTACTTCTTTTACAAATTTAAAAACTATCCGTACCACCCATAATTTAAGAGCTAGCTCTACTTTCTTTGTAAGAAGCTCAAGAGTTCGATTAACTGCTTTCTTTCCATCCTATCAATTAAATACTCAGTTTTACTAAAAATCTATTTTTAAGTAAACGACAACGTTTTTCAAGTGTTTGTCCATACAATGTACGATTTCTTCTTCAATAAAAAATTATTCAGTTATAACACAGTTTAAAGAATAAAAAGTGTAAACCGCATATTAACTAATACATAAAAGTATTTTTTACCTTTTATATTATATCGTGTTATCATTTCAAAAAACTTGTATATTAAATTTATATTTTAGCTTTTTATTTCAAAAACAAAACTAGTGATTTTAAATTTTAGCTAGTAGGGATTTTTATCAGACAAATACCCATCAAGCAAACTTTCTTACTGCTACCAATAAAACTGAATACATTAAATGTAGTAAAATTAAGATAATAAATAACAAGTTATGTTTATTGATATTTAAAATAAAACAACTATCGCACAAAAAAAATGGCTTTTTAATATAGATCCATAGAACAGTAAGGTTTTGTCATTTAATTAAAATAAAAACACTCTAATACTTTTATTGTAATGGGCGTAATGGCATTATAAAGTTTAGTTTTTCAAAAAGTATATTTAAATCATCATTAGCACTTACTTAATGCTAATTCTAAAAAAACTTTATGCCTTTAAACTAATTGAAACACAAAAAAATAATGATTGTTGAAAGTATATTTTAAATGATCACAAACTTAAATAAATTTAGATTTAACTTTTATTATTAGCAACAATCTCAAAACTAAATTACAAAACTGGTATTAAACAAAAATAAATAAAACACTACGAAATATAATTTAGTAAAAACTATTGTTTTTTAGTCTGTTTTTCGACAGCCTTTTTTATTGCAGCTGAAGCTTGAAACCTTGCTCTAAAAAATCCAAAAGGAATTTGTTTCGGCGAATTCGTCGTATGTTGAAATTTAATGGCCGATTTTTTATCTATAGTTATTTCAATATTACTAATTAGCTATTTATGGGTAACACTACTTGGTTTATTTAAATTTATATATATTTTTAACTTTAAAAAAACAATTCTTATTATTATTCACAATTTAAACTTACAGCTTTCATTTTGAAAAATGTAACTCGTATAATAAATCAACTGAAAGTATTAACGCTTAAAAAAATCTTATTTTTATTTACCAATAAAACAATATCTTGATATACAATAAGTTATTTTTTTAACAATCAAAACGTAGAAAAATGTTTTACAATAATATTTAAACATAAAATGCATTATATGATAATTACAAACCTATATTTTTATGTTGTTTTTTGATGGTTGTAATACTATTTTTACTAGGCAATAGCTTCGTTTCACTATTTTTTGTTAAAAAATGCTTTATCGAGCTCTTTTTATTTGAACTTGTAGACTGTTGATTGTTCATTCCTAATGCTTGCCGTAACTTTAAAATTAATAATTTGAGAAATATGTTAGATAGTTTTTTAATATGAAGTTTAATTTTTTATGGCTAAAAAAATAGTAAAATTTCTTGATAAACTAAAATTACAACTGTTATAAACTTTTTTTGAGTTTAGAACTTCATTTTTTCATGTTCTAAAAAAATTATCGGTGATAACATCTGGTAGTTTTAAAAATAGATAGACAAAAAAAACGACAATAAGTTTTTACAAATGCTTACACTTAACTTTATCTATTGTATTAAAAAATTTCAATTAAACTAATAAGTAACTTTAAAACAATAATGAAGACAACAGAAACTCATAAATTTTAAAATCTAAATACTCAAAAAAATCTAGTACTTAAAGTATAACAAACAAACTTCACATTGAATTGACAAGGGTAATGATTGAAAAACTTGCATGTCGATATTGTCTTGATTACTGTAATTATCTTGCCAAGTATGCTACAAAATTAGAGTTTTTAGCAAAACTTAACTGAAAAAATACAATATAAATGATTTTTTTAGTTAGTTAACTTACTTTAGTACTTTAGCTTTTAAAAATAAAAAAACTACTAATTGTGTGTATTTATGCTAATTAAACTGTTTTCAAAATCTCTTATATAAAATTTTGGTTTGTATGTAATAATTTTTTCAAATTAAAAGTTTGCAAACTTGAAACTCAAACAAACTATACCTGATTTTCTTCAGCTTTGTTTTCATAATTTTGTTCAGAACTAGAAGAATCAGATTTTTCTAAATCCTTTTTTTCTTCCATAAATTTTTCATTATCTAAAAGTATATAATATAAATTTAAAACAATACTTAACTTTTTTTTGAACTTGTAAAATTTAAGCATACTTTAACCGTCTAAATATAGACAGTAAGACAAGATGATTTTTAGATTGTGTTATATATATTTTTTAAAACATAACGCAGCCAGAAGTCTACAACTAACCTTCAAGAACTTTTTCATTATCCTGAGACTCAGGTAAAGTATTCTTATTTTTATTTTTTCTATCCATCATTAACAACTTCTCTATTTTACAAAGCTTTTTGGGTTTTGTTATTTTATTCGAAGTGTGTTTATTACCTGATATATCTTTAGTAGAAACAGGCTTGAGAAATTTACTTAGGGAATGTTCGTTTTCAAAATTTATTCTATTCTCTGTTTTAGTTATTTTCTCTTGTTTATATGCATTACCACTACGATCTGCATCAGATGTGGAATTATCTTCTAGTTGCGGATAAGTATGTTTTTTGATTTTTATTTCGCTTAAAAAATTAAACTTCGAAGTAAAGTTTTTGGAATCTTTTTCATTTTCGTACATTAAATTGTTTCCCCCGCACTGAAAATCAAAGTCATCTTGATATTTATCAATGTTTTCTTCTTTCAATCTTTTATTATTTTTATAAGAACTATCGATTGGTTCCGAAGAACGTTTTACTCCAAATTGTTCACTTTTAACAGCTGGTTTGCTCATACAATCACCTAAAAACGACAATAAAGTTGTTTTAATAAAAAAAAGATTTTTTTTAAGGAGAAGCTAAATAATAGATAGATTAAATCACATCGATCGATTTTACATAAATTTATAAAAATGCAAATGTTGCAACTTAACTTTGCAAATGATTTTTTTTTTGCTATACTAAGTTAAACATTTTTTATTACCATTAATAACGTAGTCTTGTGGTTGATTGTTTTTTTTACTACAGAGTTTTGATTGTGTTTTTGTTAACAATAGTCCTAGCTTTCCGTTTGTGCCTAAATAAAAAATTATAGAATATAAAACTTAAACATTTTAAGTAATTTTAAAACGTTAATTTGCTATTCAAAATACTTAAGTTGGAAACTAAATATAAGTTTGAAAAAATACGTCAGACATATTACATCTAATTGTAATTAAGTACAAATCTTCAATTAACACATTCGAGAGTTGCCAATTTTTAAATTGAATAAACGTATTTAAGTATCATTAAAATAGAGTTGCCAGAAAGCTAATGTTGCCACTACAACTGAATACTCAATAAACATTTTTTGTTTTAACACGTGTCATGCTCGAGTAATTGTGTGGCCATTTGCTGATTGAAATCTGGCAACTATGCTTTAAACTAGCCATAAAAAACCTAGGTTTTAACAGGGTTGCCACTCTTTGAGTCAAAAAATCTTCCCTGAGTGAACAGAAACTTCCCTGAGTAACTTTAAACTTCCCTTAGTTTCCCTGAGTTTTTTTTCAAATCGTTAAAAAGTTTCATTATTTATTAAAAAATTACAATGTTAATTTTAAGAATATTGAAGAACTAGCCGCAAGGCTAAAAAATTTCTAAATAAGCACTTAAAAATAAATAAAATTAACTTTTTTGAACAAAATATTGAAACTGGATTAACTAAATCTCATTCTAGATCTAGAAAAAAATTCCCTGATATTTTATAAAAAATCTTAAAATTTCCCTGAAATTTTTAGAAAAAACCCAAAAATCCCTGAGTTAAAAAAAAGAATCAAAATTCCCTGAGTTTCCCTGAATTCCCTGAGTGTGTGGCAACCCTGTTTTAAAGTAAAGTTATAAAATATTGCTTTTTGTAATACAGCAAATTATATACTATCATGAAAACTATACATTATAGGATTGGCAGTAAAACATAGTAGCGAATAAGTATGCATTTTAAATATTCAAAAAACTTTTAGCCACCAAGATACTTAGCCTTAATTAGCCTGAGTTTCCTAGGACTTTAAAATTAGTCTAAATTAACTTTAAGTAATAACCTTGACGTTTTCAAATTTTAAAACAAAAACTAATGTTTAACAACTTCATATATCATAATAAAATATGTATACCACTTTCTGTTGATTTGAAGTTTTTAGAAGACAATCCCATCATCGTTATTGCTGGAATCCTATAAATATATAGTATTTGAATATACGGTAATTAAATATAGTAATTATAAGTTAACTTATAACTTTTATTTCGCAATGCTAAATAAAAATTTTTTTTGAGAACTAGTATTTAGACGTTAAAAAATTAATAACAATGTTTATCAAATATCAAAACAATAACCTTTTTTTTCAATAAAAACTAGTTATAGCAAACACAAATACTTTAAAAATTCATTTAAAATATTATTAAATGAACTCACCATACGTCTTCTTTTTTATTTGAATTTTCATTAAGTTGCTCAATTACATGCAACGTATCTCTGGTTATCTTGTCAACATCATAAATGTCGAGAGGACAAACTCTCGATGAAGGGCGTTTTTTGGCACGCCCTACTGAACAAGTCAGTCCGAAAGCAATTCGCTTGTTCTGTTTTGCAAATTAAATATAAATTTTTAATGTATAGTTTTATTTTTTTAAATTAATGTAAAATTTGTACTATGTATTTTTTAGTTTACTAATAACAAAAGTACTAACTGCATTTTTTTCCTTCTCGAGCCTTTCGACTAGTTCGGTGGCAAGTTGCCGCATCCAATAGCTCACTTTAGTTCTTGTGTCCAGGCAGTTTGCACCTGTAAAGTTTTTGCTGCAACCAACGCTTTCCGCTAGATGGCGCTCTTTTACTTTTTCGTGGTCGATTCCACGGCACACTTCGTACAACCAATTGCTATTATAATTTTTTTTGAATATTTTTTATCAAATTAAAATTACTGAGATAGATTTTAATCATTCACTTAACTTACAAAAAATGTTTAAATGTTTAGTTGAAAGTTTTTAGGCTGAGACATTGAAATGTTTTTATTTATGATAATTTAATATTACAATAGTACATTTAAGTTAATGATTAATTCAACTTTAAAGTTTATTGTATATCCATTTTCTCCTGTTAATTAAAATGATTTTTGTTTTAAGTTTTTAAAGGCACTTTCTTAGTTTCTTAGAAGAAACTGAATGTTTTTATATAAAGTTAATTTATTTAATTTAATTTTACTATTAATTAAAGGGTCTCTTGAAAACAGGCATGTAGACATGAATATATTGGAATTTTTTTCGTTTTATACTTAAATAAAGTGTTAGGAAAAAAGTTAAAAATCAGAGACTAAATATTGAAATCTAATTAAACGTAAAACCAAAAAAACCATCAATTGTTCCTTAAATAAATTCAACTACTTAATTTCTGATTAGTTTTTTTTTATACAGCCAGCTTTTATTAATGAACAACTTGTGTCCAGTTACTATTTATCATTTAGAACGTGAAAAATATTTAAGAACAACTATTAAAGAAAACTTTATTTACAAATAAACTAAATTACACACCCAGTCTTCATTCCAAACTGACTGGTCAACGCACCATTAGAAACTTTGACAAGCTCTCCAATGTAAGTTATATTAAATGTTGTTTTCAGTTGGTTGCCTAACTTACCTCCTAAATTGCGTCTGTTTAAAATTTTTGTTCTTACTTAGAGCCATGTTATTTTGCATAGTTATTAATGTATCTAGGCAGGTTTGTTCTCAATATCAAGAACTTCATTTAAATTTTAAATAGTTTAAATACTTCAGCTTTGAAAATTTATCTTAATTAACTAGTTTTACTTGTCTTTAGAAACATAATAATGTAGTTAAATAATTAAGATAATGAAAAGCTTTAAAAATCATATATATGAAAAATATGTTGGGAGTGTAATGAACTGCTGCAACTACTTGAATCATTCATTGTTGAACGCTGAATATTAATAGAATATATAGAGCTTGCTGCAGTTATTTGCAGCTAGACAACAATGACCACATATGGAAGCAAACTCTTTAAGCACCCAAATAAGCCAATGAGAACAAGGGTTAATTACTGATGTAACACTTCATAAAAAACATAACAAATACATTTTGATGTGTTCAGTTAGTGTGTTGTGGTGTAGCTGTGTAAAAGACCTACTGAAGGAAATCTTATTTAGAACTTATTTGTGTATGTTGTTGTAAGTATTGTTTAAATTTAGAGTTAGTATTTAAATTGTATGTTAATTGCATTAAATTATTTGAGCTAGGTTTACATGTTTAAAAGTTTATTAAGCCTTTTATAGTTTATTGCTCACTAAAAGTTTTTGTTTAAATTCTAACTAACTGTTTCAAGTCTTTTGAAATAGATTTAAATAGTTACCAGTTCTTTAATTGTTTTACAATTTACTGCACTGAAACTTGGTTTATTATTAAGATGCACTTTTGCCAAGTGATTTAAAAAAGTTTTAATTGTAATTTGTATTTTTGAAGTATAGTGCTTGTATTGTTTTGTGGTTCTTTATATAACACATACTGTCTTGTCTTATTATATAAAGTAGTCTAGAATAGTTTGAAGTATTGATAGATAAAACTTACTGATAAATTATAAGTTAGCACAAAAGCATTTTATATTTATTATGTCCAACTTAAGTAATATAAATAGAAAGCTGTTTGCAGAGGGTCCTAAGCATAAGCGTGTTAGAAAGTCACCCCGTCTGCAGAAAAAGTATGAGCAAAAATTTCAGGTTGACAATCCTTCCCACAGACAGTCAACCAGACCCAACTGAGACTTTGGATATTGGCCCACCAATATCCATAGCTCACAGGAGATCTTTCAAAAACGTTAGTACTTAATCATGGAAGTATTTAAAAGTTTTCAATTTCACAGTTGTATAACTTATTTTTAAGATTAAAGAATTAGTATTATAACCTCACATCAAATACTTTATTTTTACATTGACCTTTAAAAAAGATTTAAATTAATACTGTAATATAATCTACTAAAAGTTCTGTTAAACAATTAAGTGTAGTTTTAATACTAAATACTTTAATTAAACAAATAATTCAAGTGTTAGTAAACCTACTTAATTTTTGTTTTTATAAAATAAAAGCAACGATAGTAGAGGTAGGTTCTAGATTTAAGTTCAGAGTAAAAATACTAAAAACAATGTGTAAACAAAGTTTAAAGATAAAATGAAACTTACTATATAAATTTTAATGTATGATAACTATCGTTTATAGAATTAAAACAAAATTATCAAAAAACATAAAATAAGATTTTCAAATGCACTTAGTATAAATACTATCAAATATTTAGGGTTAAACAAAACAACACTTACATTTTACCGACTTTAATTGTATTAAATAGGTTTGGAACACTTTGCATTGGCAATATTGTTTGCTTATTCGGTTTATTTATTCCACAAGCAAGCTTAGCTAGCATCTGTAATTATACGATTGTATTTAAAAAGAATATTTTCAGATGTAAATTTTATAAAAGCCTTGACTATACTAATATTTTTGAAACTCGCACAACTGTGATCACTATGTACAGCGTATAGATTTTTTTTTAGTTCACAGAAAACTCAGTTGTTAATAGTTTTGACATAAACTTTTTATGTTGGAAACACTAGAAACAGTATTAAATTAAATACTCAATTGACAAAGTTTACGACAGAAAGAGTCTTGAATCAATTTTACGTAGACAATAATTGTTTTGTGCACTGCACACTAATTACTCACATTGATAAGATAAATTGCATAAAAATATCAAATTTTATTTTAAATGATGTATATATTATGATAAAGTAACCAATGAATTGTTTGAAAACTTCTCTCTTTTAATGAGTGAAAAAAGTCGAGAGCGAAACTAACTCAATTAATTTCAAATACTACAACAACTAAAAAGTGACCTCCTATATAAAAAACTGATTGAGAAATAAATAGTAAGTAATAAATAGTTTTAAAGACAATAAATCCAAACAAATATTACAAAACTTAAATACCTACCTAACAAACTTTCAGGTCAACTGGTTAAAAGTAAAGGGGTTGGATAATATTTTTACAAGTTGATGTTGTTTGAAAATATTTACATTTTTTAGCAGCTGTTTTTTAAACGTTTTCAAAACTGAAATTAGTTTTTGAGAGATAAAGGTACAAAGTCAGAGAGTTCATCAGATTCCTTATGCAAAGACAAAGTTAATAATGCTAAAAAATACTATTTCAATAAAAAGTTTACAAACAATCGTTATCAAAATATGTCGGTCTAATTCTTGCTGAATAATAAGCAACCATAACATAGAAATTTTATGAATTATGAGTAAAATTATTAAAAAAAAAAAATTACTTATGATTTAAGTTATAAATTTTCTGATTTTGTTATTGATTACAATTCATAAAATTTTTGCTTATGATGCAAAGGACACTTCCTGAAAATTTGAAGTTAATAATTATTTAAAAAGAAAATACAGCTTTAGTAATTATTTCAAACTTTTAAGATAATAAAAAATGAAAAACTTCTTCTCTATTCGTTTGTATCTAATATTTTTTACTAAACAAACTATACCTCGAAAGTTAATTTTCACTTTATCTATAAGAGTATTTTATAGTAGTATATAAGTTGAGCTTTTAGAAAATTACCAATGTAAACTTTTGCATTAGTTCCCTCTTATGACCTTAAACTTCTGCATTAATTATCAGTTTCTATTTAAACGTTAACATTGTATATTTCAAAGTTAAGGTTTTAAATGGTATTAATGTTTTTATTTTTAACTTAACTTAGGCGCTTTTCTAATAAAAAAAATTCCACTAAAACAAGAATGGGTAACGTAAGCCAAGTAACATTTTATTAGCTTTAGAACAACTAAGAACAACTAAAGTAAAATTAATAAATTCAAACTTTTTTTTCATAAATATTTTGAAATGGACTCTTTAATTTGATTTTCAGTACACATTATTAAATAAGTAATTTATTAATTTTTTGCTTTTGTTTGTTAGAAATATAAAAGAGCTCAAAATAATATTCCTGATATATTCCTTAAATTATCATCAGGGAAAATACAATTAAAACGGAACTTATATAGTACAAAAATTGTATAAATTAATGAATTAAATAAACGCATTAAGTCTAACTAACAAAAAGTAATTCTATTTTACAAAAAATTGTTTTTATCAAATAATGCTATAGTATAATAAAGTTCATTATTGTTACAAATTCCTTTTTTATTTTGTTATATGACAAAATTAAGCGGCATATTTATGCTTTAACTATAGCAAATGAAGTTTTACTTTATTATGAGATACTCCGGCGCTACACCTGAATGTTGTTTCATTGTAAACTGCTTCCCTCATTTTCTCTACAATTTTAGCTGCGATGAGCAATCGCAAATGTGAAGAATCAGTTTCACTTCGGGATTCTTCCATGTAACCACTCAATCCTTCGAACCTCTCATCTGAAATTTTGGTTACTTAACACATTTATTTAGTAAAAGTAGTTTTTAATTTTTCTGTAAAACCTTTGAATTCTAGCATTAATAAAATATTTAGACTTTTAATAATGAAATTCATTCAGCAACAGCTTTTGTTTATAAACAGGGTTCGTGCGCAAAAATTTTTTTATTTAGCCTGACTGAGACCAATTTAGCCTGACATTTTTTCAAAGTAAGGAAAATCCCCTTTAGAAGTCATTTTAGGTATTGGGAGGTCTTGATTAGTACTTTATAGTCTCCGACTTCAATCAGCTTTATCTCAAAAATATTTTGAGCCTTAAAAATCTGCAAAAAGCAACTCGTAGCTTAGTTATAACTCAATAAAATAAGACTAAATTTTGAAAAAGGTGATTGATCCCCCCCTACGCCCTTAACATAACAAATTCAGTAATAAGTTTTAAAATAAGTGTTATATCTAATCTATTACTAGTGTAAAAAGTTTATATATATTACAAAACACAATTGTTCAATTTAATTAATCACTAAGTAAAAACACTATAACCAGAAGATTTATATTAAAACCACCTGCATTGTCGTGTTTTATTAAAATTCAAACAAACAGCTAAGTTGTTGAACTAAACTGTAATGTTTAAACTGTATTTGTTTAATGAATTTTCATAATTATGACGTATTTATATACTCAAAACAAAATAACGAAGATTCTTAAAAAACTTTAAAAATTCAACAAACGGAACAAAATTTTCAAACAAAATTATTTATTTTTACAAATACTGACTGATTTTGTCTTTAATAACTAAATCTTTATTTAGAATTATATTCTCATCTCAATTTGATCTTAAAAAGATTTCTCAACTTTTTTCAATCAAAAATGTTCAAGCATTTGAACTGAGAAAAACTGATATTCTCAAATTTTTAATAAAAACTGACTTAGCCTGACGTTTTTCAACTTTTTTAAAAAAACTGATTTAGCCTGACTTAGCCTGACGCGCACGAACCCTGTAGAAACTAGTAGTATTGCATCAGTAAACGTTAATCCTTTGGGGTTGTTTTACACTTTATTTTCTTACCTACTTTTTAAAATTAATAAGTTATTTGCTAAAATTATAACAATTTATATATTTTATTTCTTAGTAGTATACCTTACTTGTAAATAATACATGAGCCTAAGAGCTTTTGTTATTTGTACGTATGGCGAGTACCATAGTTGTGGTATAAGAGAATGACAATTTAATTTTAAAAGCAAGCTCTTCCGTTGATATGCCAACAGGCCTACATTTAGCGCAGAAAATATGTTTAAAACTAACTAATTAGATGCTTGTTGGAACTTAACCTGTATAAAATCAAATATAATACAATAAATTTATTATGAAGAAAATCAAGAGTAATTTAATTATAAAAACAAACACTTTTCAGTAATATTTTGTTAAGAGGCTAACACATCCAGTAGCTAGTGTTAATTACAAAGTATTACGAAAAAAAGCAGTTCTTTTTGTACAAATAATAAACAATGAGAAAATTTTGGTAATTTAAAATAAAAGCTTTTTGAATTAAAATATACTGATCTTTAAGACTGTTTAAAACTTTTTTTTTATGATTATTATGCCAAAAGTTAATATTAATAAATTACTAGGCAAAAACTATAAGATTGCCGATATTCAACCTAATTCATCTAAAACTAGTAAATGTATAAAAACTAGCCTGAGTTAGCCTGAACTCATTGATAAAATTTAAAAATAATAATATAACTTTAACTTATAAAAAATTATACTTAAAAAAATAGTTTCAAGAACTGAAAAATCTGAATTAAACAAAATTTTCAAGCACTTGAAAAAATATAAAGCTAAAGTACACTTACTGTACATAAAAGTATAATCATTTATGCAAACTTTACAGATAAGAAAATGTGTGCAAAAGTTATTTTTATAGATGCCGGTGTAAATGTCTATCATCGATGTTCTACCAACTGAAAAATCAACTAACGCTCTATCAATTGAAAACCAACTAAATAGCTTTAAAATAGTAAATCTTAAATAATAAAGTGAAGAAACTTGAACAAAGATTAAACACATACCATAATCACCAGCAGTTTCATTAGAATTTAGTGGATAACCAACAACATGAGTGTTTTGTAAATCTTCTGCTGTGGGAGGATTTTCTCCACTGAATTACATAATTAGCTTTAGCCATAAATTTTACATTTATTATTATTTTTTACTTTTAGAAGCTAGTTTGAAATGAAAACAAGTTTTTACACTTACAGGTTTATTTTAGCATCATTAAAACATAGTTCTACTATACAGTTATTTTTGTCATT
The DNA here is from genome assembly GCF_965202585.1 of Thalia democratica. Taxonomy (NCBI): domain Eukaryota; kingdom Metazoa; phylum Chordata; class Thaliacea; order Salpida; family Salpidae; genus Thalia; species Thalia democratica. The sequence continues at coordinate 16,867,525 of NC_139173.1, read as the reverse complement.
ATAATACTTAATACTTTTATAATTTTTATTTTTTTTACCCTTCTTCCTAATGCTAAATACTTTTATTTTTATTTAAATGAAAAAAAAAATCATTTTAACTTATTTTAGTAAATGTGCATAGCTTTAAAAAACAAAAATGTTTGTAACTTGCACACTGTATTAAGCATTTAAAAATAAAAACATGGTTACTGTGTTACTTTGTAGAAAAGATGTTAAAAATTTTGTATTACTTAGTTCAAGTTACGAACAAATATAATATAAAACACTCAAACTTATTCAAGGAAGACAAAATTTGATCAACAGTTTCAGTGAAATCAACATAAGCTTCATCAATGCTAGCTCTTTCAACAAGACCTCCAAATTTCAGTAGAACTTTTATTACTTCAGCAGATGCGTCTCTGTACCTAAAAGTCATTTTATTATTGACATTTTACCGATTTCATTATTACTAAGTTTTTCTACAGCTTTGTTTAAAACAATAACTATTTAATTTTACAAAAACTAGATTATAGTAAACGTTATATTTAAGTTCTATCATTAAAGTTTATATAAATTTATAAGGTTTAACAATTTTTTTAAAACTACAATTAAAATAAAAGTTCATATGTAAGGTAAAACAAGGAGTATAATAAAACACTTAATTTTTTTTTGCATACTTTAATTCTAATAAATATTGTTAATTTTTGAAGCAACAAACTTAAATGAATTCTTAGGTTAAAGTTTTAGAAAATGTTACGAATCAAAGGCAAGTTTTAAACTATTTCAACTTACTTTTAATCACCATCTTTAAGATAACATGAAGTAAAACTAGTAATTATAGATAAAAACACTCTATATATTATAATATTGTTTAATTAACTTGCAACAAACTAATATACTAAGAACAAAGTTTACAAATAAAACTATAAGTGTATGTGTTAGTATGAACATTTTTATATTACCATATTTATAGTACAATATAAACACTTTTTCGATATATTTACTTGGTAAGTATGAGCCGCATTTCAGTGTATTTATTTTATTAACTAACTTGTGAACAACTTAGTGACTTTGATTTCTTTTATCTATAAAATTACTTTAAACATTGTTAAGCACTTATAAGTGTCTGAAAACTAAAATAAAACTCAAAACAATCAGATAAACTAAAATAAAAATAAGGTGCACCTCCTCTATGATCTTAATTAAAAATTAAGAAATATAAGTTATCAGTAAAGTTGCACATTTTAAAATTGTACACAAAATACAGTATAATAAAATTATCATTTTTAAGTCTTAAGATAAAACAATTGACATTCTAAATTGACTGTTAATTGAGAAAACCCGGTTTGTAAAATTGTTCATGTAGAAAAGTATATAGTGATAAAATACTATAAAAATTTGAAAAAACCACTACTTACATATTGCTGTCCGCAACATCATAGTTAAAAACTTGTAATTTAGAAGTTGTTGTTATTGTTAGTTAATAAAAAAGGCTGATGAAGAATATTTTTAATGTAGAAAAAAGTGGTAAGACTTAAGTTTAAACCAAGTTTAGTAAACAAACCATAAAATTTATAAAATATATAGTTTGATAGCATTTTATTAGGTTCATTAAAGTAGAACAAAAACCAGTAACAAAACAAATTAGTTCTAAAAATTTTAAGTAAACAAATAATTTTACCTTTGATAAATTTGTTTTAGAAAAAAAAATAAAACAAATGCATTATGAAAATTAAAACTATTCTGTTTAACTATTTGAATAATGTGTATAAATATTATTTAAATTGTGAACAAAATTGTAAACCAAAGGAGAATATATACTGTACAAGTAAAATAAATCTTTTAAAATTATATGATATTAAATCAATCAATTTTAGTTAATTAAATACACCAACAGTTGTTATATTTATTTAATTTAATCTAGCCAATAGACATATAAAATGGAAAACTATTTTAAACCTAAAGATTTATTGTTATATTGCACAAGTCTGTTTTCTGTGGTTATAAGTTTATGTGAACAACAAACATTATTTATATTAAAACTTTTTAAGACTTGTTTACAATAATTTAAAATAAACTTTATACCTAGTAAGATCAGCTTTTCCATTGGCAGTTGGAACTCTGCACAAAGTTATTTCTGGACACACTTTTTTTGCATCATCTCCTCTCATTTGGCGTGTAACTCCCATACTTCTAGCCTCATAACCAACAGCAATTATTCTAAAATAATATTATCTAATAAGATTAAGCATATTTAAAACTAAACTTAAAAAACTTGAAATACACATTAAAAACTTACAAATTGATATGATAGTTTTAATAATTTGATCAATACTTATCATAACAAAATCATCATATCAATAAAAACAACAAGTAAATTTTTGAAGAAACACTTTGATTATGTATCAAGTCGTAAGAGTTTTGTAATAACAAATATCATAAATCGAAAATTTCAATATTAGTCATATAGTTTGAGGTAGTGTTGTACCAGTTAGTAGCAAAATAGTGCTAATTTTGTAATTGATCTGGCCATAATTTGTCAAAATCAAGATCTAACCAAAACTTTATTATAAAAAAACATTTGTATTCGGTTTAGGCTGGTTCTAGACTTAATAAATGGTCCTATCTGGTTCCGATTGGGTGAAGTTTAGGTCAAAGTTCCAGATCTGACAAAGCTAACTATGCGGCAAAGCTTTGTCAGATCTGGAACTTTGACCTAAATTCATGTTCAATCAGAACCACATAGGACCATTTTATCAAGTCTAGATCGAGCATAAACCAAGTAGTTCTTTTTTTTAATGAAATTTTGGTTAGATTCATATCTTGGCAAGATATGGCCAGATCTACTATCCATTAACATTACTATCCAGTAGAACACTATTTAAATAACTTTTTTATTCTTAGATATTGTTTTTAACATATAAAAATAACCCTCCACCCTTCCAAGCATTGTATTGTACAACAGCACATGGTTTTCCTTTGATTTGAGGATTCCTTCGCTGTTCAACTTGCACATAGAAGCAGTCCATGTCTATAAGTACTACAACCCTCTTTTCATTGAGCATTTTTGTTTTATTCAAAAAAAGCTTAAAATATAATTAAAACAATAAGTATTTTTCGATTCACTTTAATATATACATAAACTAATAACTTATAATAAATATTTAAAAAAATAATGTTGTTTACAAATACTTTCAGGGTTGCTACTCTTTGGGGCAGAAGAGCCAGCCTGAGTGACCCAAACTAGTCTGAGGTACATCAAGCTAGTCTGAGTTTATAAAATAACTAAAAAAAGTATTAATAAGCTTTAACTAATAATATGAACTTATTAATAACAAACTTCAAAGTGCTTTCTTTATCCAACTGAGTTACATTTTGCTGTCTTTAATAATCACCCCAGTTTTTAGAAGCTGTTAGTTGTTCCCAAAAGTAATTGTGTTGCCACAGAAAAATGTGCATTGATTGAATAAAGAAAGTACTCTTCGAACTGTTGTTAGTAATGTATATTCCAACAAACTCTTTGGTATCTTTATTAGCAAGTAGTTTATGAACATTTAAACTAAATAAATAAAATTTATAAGACTTAATAAAAACACAACTTAAAAATAAACCAAAAATCACTTGGCTGAGATTTAGGAAAAATATCTTAACTATCCTGAGCTTTAAAAAAAGTCAAATTTTTCTTTTCTATATTATTTTTGACTCTAATTTCTATTTGTTTTAATTTTATTTGAAAGCTGTTAACTAATCAATTAATTTTACATGTTCAAACACATCAGAGTTAGGTGTTGAAATAAAACTACAATAAAGATTTTGATTAGCTGAAAAATTTTACAGGATAATATTGTTTTATTTCAAATATTTAGCTAAAAATACATTCAATCATAAAAATATTTATTAATTTTTTACATAAAAATAGGTTGATTTTGCTAATGAATTTTGAAACCATGATATACAGGGTTACTACTAGATTTTCATAGAGATAGTAAAAATAATGTGTTATTTTCTGAAGTCAATAAGAAAAATTGTAATATTCAATGACTAGAAGGCGTTCTTAGACACTGATATTTCTTTATAATTTATCTTAAATTAAAGTTGTTCAGTCAGTTTGTGTTTTATAGTTTAAACTAGTGATTCTTAAAAAATGCATAGAAATTAGCTATTTTTGTCACAATTTTTATTGTGTAGATAAAATATAAGTAAATGTAAAGGTAATTAAAAAATGGTCAGCAACTAGATAACAAGCAGTATTATTTTTAAGCTTAAGGCCATAGAGGGGTAAGCAATGTTTTTTACAAAATTGATCTTACTTAATAGAGTTTTTACTAAGTTTCAACTTGCTTTTTACCGTTTTATAAAATTCAAATTATTTTTTGAGATATGACAGATCAAAGTTAGGTTGCATAATAGGTTCACTACGGGAAGGGAAAACCTTAAAAGCAAAAGAAGATTATTTCATTCAAAATCTATTACATTTTTCTTCAAACTTTCATTCTAACCTTTATACAATAACAAAAAAACGTTACTTTGGACTTAAAAATTTTTAAGAAAAAATACTTTTTTTTGAAAAAAACATACTATTTTGAAATTTTTTAAGTTAATTTTTACCTTAAAATATTTGATTTTTTAAATAATTAAAATCATAAGAAAGTTTTTCTCTTACAATACAAGGAACATTTCCTAAAAATTTGAAGAAGATTGCTTGAAAAATGAAGGAGGAGATAAATTTTAAGTGATTTTTAAAATTTTCAAGAAAATTGGACACTAAAAAATTTTGGTTCAGACGTTGTATCGGAAACTTCTTACAAAAATTATAATATCTCAAAAGTTAAACAATATTTTTGAAAACAATAAAACTGGCTTGTTTTTTGTACTTAAAGCTTTTATATAAAAACTGAAGTTATTTTTTTGTAAAAAAAAGTGTTGGACCTTCCCCCATTATATTTAATTATTAAAAAAAAAACATATCTAGATCCTGATATATTTTTAAACAGATTTATAAACACCATTTTTTCATACTTGACTATATTTGAATTGTTTCATTTATTGTTTTTTGTTATTCTAAAATTGTGTGATATTTTAAAAATTCACTTTAAAAACTGTATAAAAATTTTATTGTAGATACCTAAAAACAAGAAAGAAAAATGTGAACGCTCACAATTATGGTCAATGGATTGGTGTGGAGAAAAACCTTTTGGTCATCGAGCCTCATACCATACACTTTATAACATGTTTTGAGCAGTTTTAATTATGACAATAAAAAAGAAACTTAATACCAATGAAAAATCAATATTTTTTATTATTAACAGTTTTTTTTTTTTTTTAAGTATTAAAATTTAAATTAACTCAAAACAATTTTTTTTATAAGGAAAAAATTGGTGTGCACTCTTTTTTATACCCATTTCTGCCAATATTGACTATAAAAAACATAGTCTACCATGGGCACCACACAGTCTCCTCCCTTAGATTTAAATTTTTACAATCATGTACTTTCACAAATACATTGATCAAGGGAAAAAAATACATTAGTCAAAAAATAAATCACAATAAAAAAAACTACTATTAAATAATACTGTACATACTTAAAAACTTGTATTACTTGTATAGTGGACTTATCAGCTGTTTTTTTTTCAAGTAATAGTATTAATAATCTTACAAGTAAATAAAATTCAAACTATTAAAGATCTTTAAACATAATATTGTACCTCTGTAAAAAAAAACGCTATTCATATAACTCATGAATTGATATAAGAATTAATTTAAGTAAAATAAAAACTAAAAAACCTATCTTTAGCCACATTGTCAATGGAGACAATACAATAACATTAAATCCCAAATCTAAAAAAAAAACCAGGCCATCTCTGCCCAAACCCAGTTAAACCACCATCAATCAGCCCAAAAATATACCAATACCAAAAATTTATCTTAGTTGTTAAAAAATATAGGGAAATTAAGTTTGACTTTGATCTGTTCTGATTGATTTTTAAGTAAAACAATTTTTAGTCCAGATTGATTAGATCAAAGGTAGCTTTGGTCTAAATTCAGGTTCTTGTTTATTCTCTATTCAGGTTCTTGATTATTATCTATTCTGATTCGAGGTTTCTTGAAATATCCTCCCATACTTAACATTCAAGATAGAATAAGGTTTCAGAACCAAAAAGAATATTACTCTAGGGATATAATAATTTATCACTTTAAATCTTGTTGAATGATTGTGATTTTTATTTGTTCTTGTAAAGTAAGGCTTAAAGTTAAATGGCAAAGTATAACTTTTAAATTTGTGCATAAAAACTTTTAACTAATACTTAAACATGTTTTATTTTTTATTTTTATACTATTAATACTTTCATTCCAACCTTTAAAAAGACTGCATCTAATGCTCTATTTATAAGTTTATCAATCTCAGTAATTTAAGTTTTACTAGCCCTACCCAAACACAACAACCTTATCTTACATGACTCATCAGAATTTAATTAAAATACAAGGAATTTTGATTTAAAAAGTACCTTGTTTTGTATAAAATACCTATTGTCTTCAATCACTTAGTTTTTACTGCTTCAATATGGTCAGACCAATTGAGGTTACTATCATTTGTAACAACGTGATACTTATAGCTTTCTACCTTTAATATAAATGAATTACCTATTTTTATATCTAAATTTGTATTTTTACATACTTCTGTCTTACCAAAATTAAAGAGCATGTACCTTGTTTATTTACATTAAGTTTAAGCCTGTTGTGAATTAACCATTTTGATACATTTTCCAACTTGTGAGTTTAAGTATATATTATCTCTTTGATAGGTGTTTTTCTTCAGAGTAGTATATAACAGGGTGTCATCTGCAAAGTTCAAGACTTTTAGGGTTGTATTGTTTTGTAAATTATTGATGTAAACTAAAAACAATAAGTAGTATGTAAATTATATGAGTAGTGGGTAGCTTGAATACTAAAAGGTCATTGAACAGCTTTTTTCCGGTGCATAACTTATTTTAAAAATATAACAAAATACATTTTATTTTTCTTAAATTTATTGGAGTATTTTTGTAGTAAGTCTCATCAGAAATTTTATCTTACTAAGTTAAACTGAATTGAAATTGAAATAAAATTATACTATAGAATAAAGTTTTTAAATATAAAATGACGTAATAATTGAATGTTAAAACTAATTAAAAGCTTATACTATAGAACTGTTGCAACTTTGTATGGTGAAGCTTTTCACCAGACTTAGTTCTCCTTGCTTTCTTGAAGGCAAGTTGAAAACACTTCGAAATACTTTCCTTTTCTTTGGTTATCCAGGTAACTTAGTTTCAAAATTTATAACAAGAGCTAGAAGTTCAACACCTTTAAAAATGATTGGCCCTCGAAAGTGTCCAGTATACTTAAAACTTCCTTACCTTGGAAATATTTCTGAAGGTTTTCTAAGAAAATTTCTGAGGAAATAAACAAGGTTTTCAGCTCTGTTCATTTGAGAACAGTGTTGTATACTGATTGACCTCTAAGTGAAATTTACAAAGATGTTTCTCCCACCCATGAAAAAAGTAACATCATCTATAAATTTAGTTGTCACTGTGGTAGTGACTACGTGGGAAAAACATATCAAAGGTTTCATTTAAGAATCGATCAGCATGTTTAAAAATATTGAAAAGTTGGTTTGGTGGTCATTTGGAGAAATCAACAAAAAAATACTTTTCTGCAATTGGGCAACATTTGTTGGATACCAGACAAGATTTATAAATCTTTATATTTTGTAACTTTAAAGTAATTAGTTTCTTGTTAAATTATATTCTAAAGTGTAGTTTCAATTTTAATTCTTATCACTGTTTTATTTTAGATTGTTTTTAATCTAACAAGTTTTATTAGTATACCAAATTTATACAGCATAAGCATTTAGTTAATTTTTAACATTCAATTATTACGTCATTTTATATTTTAAAACTTTACTCTACAGTATAATTTTATTTCAATTTCAATTCAGTTTAACTAAGTAAGATAAAATTTCTGATCAGCCTTACTACAAAAGTACTCAAATAAATTTAAGAAAAGTAAAATTTATTTTGTTATATATTTATAAAAGATCTTTCTTCACATCTGGTCTTTTGACTATATTTTTAGCTGCTTATTTATATCTTTTTTGAGATATATTATTATTTTGTGTTCAACAGACAAAGTATTTTTCTTTTTTGATCAAATAATTTGGTCTATTGAATATGGCTAGGAAAAAAATTTGATCCATGAATTATTGTCTCATTTTGTGCGGTCTGACATCTTCTTGGACATCTTTGCTACTCATTCTTAAGACAAACAAAACACAAACAATTTAAAACATTAATACTAAATCTTATTCAAAAAGAGTATATTAGCTTTAAATTATTGTTTTTTTTGGTCCAGAAACATTTAAAATAGATAAGTGGTTAGTAGATCAAAATTGCTTAATAGCATGAACTTTATTTTTATTCTAAACTTTTAGTTTAAAATTTTGCATTTATTTGAAGACTTTTTAAATTACTACAAAAATAGAGGAATTCCCCTTTGCTAGTATACCTATACAATTTGAAAAATAAATAGTAGTTCTAACAAACAAATAACACATAACTTGCATTTGTTGTTATGTATTTAATACTTATGTTGTAAACCGTAAAAACGTTTTCAGTATTAGCTTAGATGTTTTTTTTCAAATACTGTTAATACAAACTTTTGAGTTTTTTAGCTAATACTTATTACAGGTTGCTATTTATTATTTGTTATTTGTTTGTTTGAATTTTTTTCTTTTAATTTGTTAGTTTTCCACAAATTCTATAATTCGAATTGAGGAACAGTAAATACTAGCCTTTACTTAGTTCTTAGTATATCTTATCTTGACAAACTAAAATCGAAAAAAAAAAGATTTTTAATTGTTAGTTTGTTAGTTAGGTAAATAATCTTAGTTCGTATAGGCTACGTTTTGAAGAAATATTATATTTGGCTCAAACTATTTTGTCAAAGATATCAAAGACTCGATAACCAAAAGGTTCCTTTGTACACCAAGTCCTTAGACCAAACTTTTTGAGCGCTTTTTTCATCGTTCAATAAACAAAATATTAAAAGCGATTTAGGAGTACGAAACCTATGTACTTAAAATGGGAACGGGTCACTTTTGCACGAGCGTCACTTTTGCACGAGCGTCACTTTTGCACGAGGGGACACTTTTGCACGAGCGTCACTTTTGCACGAGCGTCACTTTTGCACGAGGGGACACTTTTGCACGAGGGTCACTTTTGCACGAAGGGTCACTTTTGCACGAGGGGACACTTTTGCACGGCGACTCTTTTGCACGAGCGTCACTTTAGCACGAGGAAACACTTTTGCATGGCGTCACTTTTGCACAAGCGTCACTTTAGCACGAGCGTCACTTTAGCACGTGGGGACACTTTTGCACGGCGACACTTTTGCACGGAGGGTCACTTTTGCACGAGGGGCTTTTTTGCACGGCGACTCTTTTGCACGGAGGGTCACTTTAGCACGAGGTGACACTTTTGCACGAGGAGACGATTTTGCACGGCGAAATTAAAAAAAAAAAATTTAACTTAAATAATATTCGCTTCTAAACGCAAGTTCTTTTGAATAATTAAAACGTGGTAGGTTTTTAATAAAATTTTAATATAAAGTTTTTATTTGAAGTTTTACGTAGAACAATATAATAACGTACCACGGTTCAATAATTTATTATTATTAGCTTAATTTAAACAGACTAGTTGAATACACATTATTAATTTTAAATAAAAACAACTTTGAATACATTAAATGAAAATAATCTGAATTTTGTTACTTTTTAAAAAGAAAGATAAACTTAATTAAGTAAGGCTTCAAAGCACGAATTTTGAGTATTATTTTTACTTATTTTCTCTTGATGTTATAATTAGCATTATATAGCTATTAAAAATTTATTTTATTTTTATTTCAAACATTTGTTAAATTAAAAAAAAAGATTTAGCTACTTTATGAAGTGTAAAGGTATTTCAAATCTTACCTGATGTTTATTTTTATTTTTAAATTTAGCTTGAGAAGAAAAAAAGCAATAAAATAGCGCATTTTTCATGATTTAAACTTAGATTATTTCATCACAATAATGTTGCATGATCATGATAAGCCAATGAGAGAGTAACATTTGAAAGTTTGAACTTATGTTCATCAAAAATATCAAGAGATGCTTACACCAGCATTCCATGATCATGAAATAAGCCAATGAGAGCCTAACGTTAATGTCCTTGGAGCGTAAGGTTTTTATTTTTGTTGTTTGTTGATGCATTTAAATACTTGATGTGGATCGTTCTACACCAAAGCGTAAATAAAAAATAGTTTATGGTTAAAATTTTGCTTTCTACGTTAACCTATAAATTTTATATCAATTTATGTTTTTATCTTTGTTATAAAAATAAACTATTTGTGTTGTTTTATTTTTTTTATGTGTCTTCCAGTTTAAGTGGTCTAGGTTTTGATGCCTAGGTTCATCATATGGACAATAAACTTGTAACCGTATAGTAAAATACATAAAAAGACATAGTTGTTGATTAATATATTAAAATTCAAAATAAACTAGAATAACTTACTTACACTTAAATTTTTTTTTATCCTAGTTTCTAAATAAATTAACTTTATTGTCCCTGGTATGATTTTTTTATAAATAATTTTGTTTTATCTTTTCGTTAGTTTGTTTCTAACATTAACTTTTACTGTTTAAGATTTTAGATCTTTCACTTTTTGCCTTTAATATAGGTATATTATAAAACTTTAATTTTCTTTTAATGTTACAGACATGGTAGTAGCTATAAACCTTTTAATTGGCCTGCATGCAAAATTGATTATCCGTGCGAAAAAGTCATCGTGCGAAAATGTCGCTCTGCAAAAGTTCATCGTAAAATCGTGACGTTGTGCAACAATGCTGCCGTGAAAAACTGTCATCGTGAAAAAATGTCGCCGTGCAAAAGTGTATTCTCGTGCAAAAGTGACCCTTCGTGCAAAAGTGACCCTCGTGCAAAAGTGTCCCCTCGTGCAAAAGTGACGCTCGTGCAAAAGTGACACCCACCCACTTAAAATTGCTAGATTAAAAAAAAATTATAATACAATTTTTCCTGACATATTACTTACTTTTGAGTTACAATCATACTAGGGAAATTTTTAAGCTTAATTTCTATTGATAAATGTTCTTAATTTAAATGCTTACATTTATTTGTTTGTACCATTAGGTTTTCAGCCCAAGTTTCAAGGTAACAAATACATGACTATAAATACAAGTAAACACAAGTCTATTAGTATGTAAGTACTATATATAAAATCTTTAACAAAAATTTTAATGATCAGGGCTACCATTATTTAATTAATTATTAAATATTAATTAATTATTAATTAAATTTCAGTGTTTGAAATAAATAAATTATTTGTTACTACGAAAATTTTAAATGTTTAACAAAAAAGGTTACTTATAAAGTTTCATTTAATTGACTTCAGCCTTTTTACTTGACATTTAGCTTTGAAGACAATTAAATATTTTATTTACTTATAATTTTTCTATTCTTGTATTTTATTAGTTTTTGTTAATTACCTAGGATGATATCCACCAATATCAAACCGAAATTATAACATATTTGATGTTTTTTATTAATAATTTTAGGCTGAAAATCTATGTTTTAAGAAGAATCTAAAAAGATAATTTGTTTTTAACAAACTATATAAATATATAGTAAGAATTTAATTGAATTATTATAAATTAAGATATTTAATTAATTTTATTTTAGAATATTGTAATTGATATAAGTTATTGTATTAATATAATTGCTTTAAATTGTAAAGTAAAATAGATTAAATATTTATGTTTTATTAGTTTATGGTAAGCTTAGTTTTATTTATGTATTTAGAAAATATAAACTTTTAGCCTAAATTTATTGTTAAAATAGACATCAAACATAATATAATTTTAGCTTGATATTGGTGAGATATCATCCTACTAGGTAATTGCTGTTTTTTCTGCTTATGATAGTGTTTATTATTAAAGAAAGCCTGAATTGTACAAAGTTGTTTAAAATTCCTGAATCCTGGAATTTGACAATTAAGAAAAAAAAATCAGAAAAACCTTAATTGTAAGAAATTTTGAAAAAAAAACCTGAAAAAAAACAAATCTTCAAATAAAAGTTACTAAAAACTTTGATTTTCAACTACATTTAAAATAATAAAATTTCGATTAGATGCGAAAAATCTACCATAAAGATAAAAATAGAATTATATCATTAACATTTTTTATGAAAAAAATGTTTAAGAGTATATTTACATTATCTAGTCAATGTTATTATACCATTTAAGACAGTTTTTTGTATCCGTTTAGTTTTTTACAAAAAATAAGAAGTTAAGAAAACTTGGAAGATTTTTATAAAAAACCTTCAGCACCCTGATAATAGCAGACTTTAAATGTATTTTTACATTGAAAAGTAATTGAAATTAATTTTGAAAAATAATAGCATTGTTTAATTTATGTGTCTTAGCTTCCAACGGGTACACAATTGGCTGGCAAGTGACCATTCACTATTTTGTGATTAGAAATAAAGTTTTGTATTTTGGATAAAACTCGATTTTAACTTTATAAGACTTTTTTTTCTGCTAAAAGTATTTTATAAATAATGTAAGTGGAATGTAATTTATTTTTAAATTTTTGAAGTTCCTAAATACCTATAAATACTGCATAATTTTACCTCAAAATAAAAAAATAATTAGACTAAACAAAAATAACTTAAATAACTGTATAATATTGCTGTTCTTTACAGTTTTTATTGTATAGGGGTACAGTCCTGAAAATTATATGAGTTGTTTAAAACCTCAAGTTTTTCTTTATTTTATTTTTAATTACAAATTTTGATTTTTACAACTTAACAGGTACTTTCAAAGTAGTTTAAAAGATGTATAAAGGAAACTAACTCACCTGGACTCTCACTTTTTTTATTTTATAGAAAGACAGTTCTATAAAGCTTATACCAACAAACTCTTCTACTTTTTATATTTGAAGACTTTTGTATTATTCAAAAGTTATGCTTGACAAAAACTTTATAACCTTTCAGCAATTATGAAACATGTCAACAGTCATATTTCAAAGCTTGAGGGGAGTTCAAATTTTTTTTAAGATAATTAACATTGACCTTTTTTAAAAGCTACACTTGAGATATAGTCTAATTAGTAAAAATGTTTCTGTACAAGCTAACAAAGCATAAATTTTTCTCTACTGATTTTTTAGAATTTTGAAAAAAATACTTTAAATTTTTTTTTATTTTGTTGAGCTTTATTTTGCTCTTTATTTTAAAAACAGTAAAAAGCTACTTCTAACTAAATTGAATTTGTTTAAATTATATAATCTTGTAAAAATGTGCCTTATTTGAATCAATACTGTTAAGTTTAATATTTGATTAGTTAAATTTTTAATTATTAAGTTTATAACTGAAGTGATAACATAAATAATTTAGAATCTTCCATTATATTACATATATAACTGTCCAATTAGATATATATATATTTTTTCAAACTTATAATTTTTTTTAATAGCTTTTATCTACTTCTAATTGCTACTTATATAGACTTTAACTTCTTCAGTACCTGTTTAATAAATTCTTTATATCCATTATTATGGCAACTGCTGAAGAGAACAAGGATGTTGCATATTTTCTCGATATGGATGTAACTAGGTTTCATTATGGACCAAACCATCCAATGAAGCCTCACCGAATTGCACTAACACACTCATTAGTTCTAAATTACGACTTGCATAAACAAATGCAGGTTACTTTATTATTTTTTAATTAAATTTTTATGACGTATAAAAAGTAAGTTTTTTTGTTAATTTTACTTACTAAATATCTAAATACAGTTTAATTAACTTGATATTATTTATTTAACTTAAATTTTTTGACCATCTTTAAAAAAAAGTTATAATAATATTTAAAAGATCATCAAACTAAGGAAAAAAGTAGCTAACTTTGATTTGACCACATTAATAATAAATTTAATTAATAAAACTTTGTTTGCTATATATTAATTAAAAAACATGTTTGAGCTGTTTAACTCAAATTTTAAGAAAGGTTTTTTGTACCATTACACAAGTCTTTTGAAACTAATTGAAAAATAAAACTTTATTACTTTTGAAATATTTTTTATTTTTACAAAATTGTGTCTAGTTAAGATTTATTCCTAAATCTCAGGCTAGTTTTTATGACAATTCTGTACTTTTTTTTTTCTAAATTATAATTTATTACAAAATTCAAGTTATTCAGCTTCACTGCAAAACAGATTTTCAAACTGTGATTCTGCAAAAAAAAACTATTAAAATGACAAACAATGCAAAAATTGATAAAAATGCAGTTAAAATTTTAGAAAAAACATGCTGTGTAAATTTGAATTTTATATAAAGGCTAATTAGGTTACTATACAATATTCAAAATATATTAATAAAGTATAGTTAATATTTATCATCATTTCTTTTTTTCTCAAAGTTATTGTTTTTATTCTAGTAATTAATTTGTTTAGTAATTTGCATTTTTTAAGCCTTGTAGCTTCAAGAAGAGCTTTTTTTGCTTGTTGTTACACTACTTAAAAAGGTTTCTTATTAATTAAGGCTGATTTTTATCAACTGTTTGCGCTCAGATTTATATTTTTGAATAAAATAGTGGCAACTCTAGTACAAATGACTTGGACTTTTGTTTTGATCTGTTTAATTTTTAATATTTATAAGGTTTGTATTTAATTCATGAACCTATTTTTTATGATACACACACAAAATTTTGTTTATAGGTTCTAAAAACAGCAAAAACTCATTTTATTTAGTTTTATTGGACTTCTGCTTCTTTTTTTTTCTCAGACAATAATTTCAAAAATTTTATAATAAATTTTAAAGCAACATTTCTCTTTCAGGTATACAAACCTTATAGAGCCGGATTTCATGATATGACTAGGTTTCATTCAGAGGAGTACATTAACTTTTTAAGTAATGCTGGTCATACACATGTCACTCCTCCAATAAAAACTCTTCCATCATTCAATGTTGGAGATGATTGGTTTGTTTATGGTTGTGGACTTAATTTTATTTTTTTATGAACTTATGGTTAGCTGTTTTAGAAATTAAATTTAGTTTAAACATTTAAGTTTTTTTCATTTAGTTGTATTTCAAAAACTAAATAAATTTTATTTCAGTCCTTTGTTTCCTGGCTTGTACAACTTTTGCTCTATGTACACTGGAGCTTCACTTCAGGCTGCTACAATGTTGAACCACAAAAATTGTGAAATTGCTATTAATTGGGCTGGAGGTTAGTATTATTTTTCATATTTGTACTTTTTGCTGAAAAATTAATAAAATAATTGGTGAACATTTATTTAAATACTAAGTGTTGACTTAGTTATTGAACTATTTGAAACATACTAAGATAAAAACACAAATTTTAACTAAGTACATACATAAGATTAATAAAACTACCTATACTATAACTATTTTAAATAATTAGTTTAAAAACAAAGTTGCAAGACATGCTTTATATCAGTGTTTTGTTTATTAACTGACACTATTCTTATATACAAACCTCTTCTGCATATCTTGAAGTACTTCTTTTTAGGTTTGCACCATGCAAAAAAATTTGAAGCTTCAGGATTCTGTTATGTCAACGATATTGTTATTGCAATCCTTGAACTTTTGAAGTTTGTGGTTTTCTAATATTATGAAATTTATTTTGATATAATATTTAGAGTACTTTACATATTTCTAAAAAACACACTTTAAAGATGAAACTAGACCAGATAATAAATTTATTTAACTTCAAAAGTAATAAAAACCCTGTTTTACATCTTATTATTATTCACACTGAGTTAAGTTTCTGGAAATTATTTTTTTTTTTTGATTTAAAAAAAACAAAAATTTTCTTATTATCTATAAGCAAAATTATGACAAATTGTTTTTTATCAAGTTTAACTTGAATAAGTGTGTGCAAGATGAAACTAAGCTATTTTTACCAGGTATCACGCTCGTGTCCTGTACCTTGACATAGATGTACACCATGGTGACGGAGTGCAAGAGGCTTTTTATCTGACTGACAGAGTGATGACCGTGTCTTTCCACAAGTATGGAAACTTGTTTTTCCCTGGTTTGTAACTATAAGTTTATTCCTATCTATCCTTGACTGGTGCACTGAATTTTTTGTAGGTAAACAACTATATATTTTAACAAGTCATAAATGGAAGTTTACTTAGAATTTCGAATGTCATTAATAACAAATCAGAAATATTTTTTGTCAAATTAGTACTAGTTTTAAAATCAAACTAACAAAACTAAACATTTCAATTTTAGATACAGTGAATTTAATGAACTAAACAAAAACTGTATAACTTAGTATGCTAAAAGAATTTTTTTTGATAGATATATATTTTTTTGATTTAGTTTACAGTTGATCTTTACAAGAATATCACAAATGTTTTTAAAATCATTTAGTTTAATAAAGCCTACTAATTTCAATGTGAATATTTTACTTAGGTACAGGGGATATGTATGAAATTGGAGCTGAAAGTGGTAAATATTATTCTGTAAATGTTCCGTTGCGTGATGGAATTAATGATCAGGGTTTGTTATTTAAAGTTTTTAATATTTACTTTGTACTTTTCTAGCGTTTGTTTTGGAATAGCTTAAAGTATTTGTATTTTGTCAGAATAAAACCTTAAATGAGGTTAAACAAAGAAATTAATGCTATGAAAAAAGTAATCTTATTGTAAATGAGACTTTTATACAGTTTCCAAAAACTATTCAATGCTTAATTTTAATTGTAACATGAAACGTTAAGTTATTTTACAACTTAGTACAATATTTTAAAAGGTATATATTACAAATCAAAAAATGACCTGCCATTGAAACTATGAAACGAAATAGACTAACAAAAAAAATCTAATAAAAAATGATTGTCAACTTAACAATAAAGCTGTGTTATTACACTTTATTTTATAATTTTTTGAACAATTAACAAATATAAAACTTGTGTTAAAATCTGTTTTTGTTTAAAACATAAAAATACATCATCTTAAATGTACATATATTAAGTTCACTTCGCTTATTTAGATTTTGTCACACCATTAAATTTACGTGAAACAGTTGTAAATTATAAAAAGATATTGAATAGTACTTGTTTACTAAAAGCTAGAGGTTTTTAAAAGTTTATAATCTTATATATATAGATAGTAATATTTAATTTTATAACTTAAGTTTTCTAAATGATGTATATAACATTAATAAGAATATTTCTTTTTAGCATACACACAGTTGTTTTGCCCCATCATGCGAGGTGTAATGGATCATTTTAAACCAACATGTATTGTAATGCAGTGTGGTGCTGACTCTCTTGGCTGTGATAGACTTGGATGTTTTAATCTAACAATTGATGGGCACGGGTTTGTTTGTATTTCTATACTATAAAAAATGTCTAGAAAATTTTAGTTGTTGATAAACATTTAAACTCTATAGAGTTTTTTTTATTTTATGGGCAGTGAAACGTCGTCAGTCATAAAAATTATTTGCTTACAGTAATTGTTTTTTTTTTAAATAAGTCAGCCAATAATTTTTTACTTTGTGCTAAACCATTTTCCTACTTTTCTGTTATGAGTATTTATAAACGCTTGTTTTCTAACCGTGGCAAGTCCTTAAAATTTATTGGAGAAGAGCATAGTCAATTTGAATTGATTATTGTAAAATATATCTGGCAGACATTAATTTGTTCCTACAAAAAGTTTTGTAACATATTTAGTAGTAGTATAATGATATTTCTCTCATAATTTTGAATTTAAAAACGTATCCGAGTTAGATGTACTATTTAAATGTTTAAAATTTAAACTATATAAATGAACAGTTTTCATTATATAAAAATAATGTCTTAAATTTGTTTTGTCATTATTCTACAGAAACTATACATACTTACTCATTAGCTGTATATAACAATGTAGAATAATTAAACTTTTTAAAATGTGTTTATTTTTTTTAATGAATCTAGAACTAAAATATAAATTGTATATTGATAAAGTTTATTATGTATATATATTAAATACTAATCAACTGTTTTGTCATAAATAAAAAAAACAGTTATTTACTACAGTTATAAAAACTAGAAACTAAACATAGAAATTTGGTACCTTCATTCCTTATTTTACGTTTTACTTAGCTTGTACGTTTTTTTAAAAGTGTAGTAAAAATTAAGGTTAAGCATTTTGCAGAAAATTGGACAGTTTTAACTCTTTTAAATACATTAAAACTAGTATTGAAAGCAGAAAATAATTAAAAGTATAAACTTTGAATCAAAGTTAAAACATGTTTTTCATAATTAATTTTACTAAGTTATGATTTAGACTAATTTAAATATTTATTTTTTGTTATGTCCTGCATTAAATGGTAAAACTTTGATATTCTGTTACTCGATATTTTTAAATATTTCTTTCGTGAAAAAAATAACAAAAAAAAATTTACAAAAAAATCAAAAATAATAAACTTACAATAAGAACAATCAAAAAACTAAACATTTTTAAAAAGTATTTTTTAATAATTTACTTTAAACATTTTTTTTTATATATCAATTTTGTATTGTGTGCTTTTGTAAACTTTTTGCAAAAGAAATTTTATATTTCTTTGGTGATTGCTGCATCAATTCAGCGAAACAACTGTCAGCACCATAGATATTTAGTTCTTAGTTATTTGAAGCAGTTATTTTAGCCTTGCAATATTTTAGTTGTCTAAAAGCAGTTTGACACTAATAAATCTAAAAAAAACACTACCAAAAGTTTTTTTTTTTGTATATAAGCTGAAGTTACTTTTCGACTAAGATACGCATGTAATATTTTAAGTGTTTTAAAACATAACTAAGAAGCACTATTTCGTTCTTAAATTCTTGTACATTTTACAATATAAACTTAAAACTTCCTTGCAAAATGGTTATACAAATTAAAAAAAAGTCGAATAAGCTTTGTACACTCTTAGAAATTTGAAACATAAAACGTTCCTGTATTCAAAACTGTTAACTAAAACTTTGATTCATAGTGAATGCGTAAAGTTCATGAAATCGTTCAATGTGCCGATGATGGTGCTCGGAGGTGGCGGTTACACGGTGAGAAATGTCGCACGTTGCTGGACTTACGAAACTTCCATCATTGTTGGCCAGGACGTATCTGATGAGCTGCCCATGAATGGTTGATTGCGGATTGTTTTAAAAAACAGTTAAAGATTTAACGATAGCTGTTATTACTACTTTAGCTTAGAGTCTCTGTATTTATTCTGTTGTTTATAATAATTAATAAAAAAGCTTAGTTATACGGGATGTGTTAGTTACTAAAACTATTTAAAAATTTAATTTGTTAAGAAACTATCTTTGCTTTTTATAATTTATGATTTTTGTTTAACAGAGTACATTGAGTATTTTGGACCTGATTATAATCTGAGACCAGATACCAGTCGTGTTATGGAAAATCAGAACACAAAACAGGTTTGAATACTGCTAATGAGCTATAATTTCTAATAACAGTATTAAGTATTTTTGTGCATACTTGAGTTTTGAAGTTTCAGACACAAAATATTTTTTTTTAGTTTTTAGAGCAAATGAAAATCACGACCCTGGAAAATTTGTCCCGACTCGACCACGCACCTAGTGTGCAAATTCATGACGTTCCGCTCGACTTGCTTTCGTTTGAGAACTTCAAAATTGAAAAGGAAAACGCAGACCCTGACCTTCATGAGCCTAGCGATGAACGGTGACCTTTTACTAATTAGCCTGCTTAGCTTTTTTTTATCTTTGTTACCAAACATTTTTTAAGTAAAAGTAGTACTTAGTTGATCATAAACAATATTCTCTCTAAATCTAAACGTGTTTGAATAAAGTACATTTATTAAAAATGCTAGTCAACTTTTGTTTTTATTTGCTTCAGAGTTGAAAAAAAGAATGAGTTCTACAATGATGATAAGGATCAAGATCAAGAAGACGGAACTAAATCATAAACAAAGATGATCTTAACTTATTATGTAGTATTTAGTAGGATAACTTGAAAAATTGTTGTTGCTAGTGAGCTATAAAAGAAGAAATGGTTGAAATTAGAGTGATAACTTATAGTAGTTTTTGTTCTAAGTTGGTTACAATAGATTGCTTATCCTTGTTAGATACGTAGTTCCAACAATTTTTCAATGCAGCAGACAATCGAACTTTCAATCGTGTTCATTTAGTATTTTATGAAAATTTACTGTACCATTGTTCTATTTAATTAAGGCTTATTTGAATTTTAGAACTAAACTTATTTTTTTATTTTGTTTATAATACTTAATAATCTTTTTGAATCTGTGTTGTTTTTTATTAATTACATAACTATAATGTATAACTTAAATATAACTGTTCAAAATATAGTTTTAATTGTTTGCTAACAAAAGATCCTAGTGAAGTAACTTCACTGGAATATAAATGAAAACAAATTATACAGTAATCTTCCTTTATTCTACCAACATATGTTTCTGTGTGTCACCGAATCAACACACTTCAACTGGGTTCTGTATATTTACTGGAATATAAATAAAAACAATTTATACAGTAATCTTCCTTAATTCTACCAACATTTGTTTCTGTGTGTCAACGAATCAACACACAGAAACATATGTTGGTAGAATAAAGGAAGATTACTGTATAATTTGTTTTAACTTAAATATACTAATTTTAGCTAAATTTGAAAAAAAAATCAGTTATTTTTTCTGTTAAAATAAAATTATTTGTTGAATATTCGCTGCACTATTTTTTTAATTTGAATAATATATATTTGAATTCAAGAACTCAACTATATATTTAAATTTGTTTACAAAACATGATATTCTTTATATATCAAAAACCTAGTTTAAAATTACAAATATTAAAATGTGTATTTTTGTTTATTAAACTATAATATGAAGTTAAACTATGATAACTAAGGCTAAAACTTGAAAATTTTTATCAGTTATTTTTATTATTAAAAAAAAGTTGAATTCTTTTTATAGATTTGATAATTACATTTTTAATACTGAACAGAAGTTTAAATTTTTATCCTTACATAAAATAATTTTATAAAATTATAATATTGATTTTAGTAAAAATTGTACAATCAAAATTTAGTAGTTTGATTAAAGTTTTTATCCTTGAACTTTATCATGTAAAAAAAAAACTATAAAACACATTTAACTTTTATATTATATTTATAATTTATTACATTAAATTCAATGAAAAATAACAAGTTTATATTAAAGAAAAGTAAATGTTTTAAAGCAATAAAAAATAAAATTTTACATTATGTGCTTTTGTAATTAAGATTAATGTTTGTAACCTAAGATGTAAAATAATTACTAAAATTAAAATCTGTTTTCAGCTTATGTTCTCATCGTATAACATTTAGAAATATAAATAATTGATAACGAACACATTAAAGTCAGATAAAGATCGTTAATGACAGGGACTATCTTAAATGTTTATGAAATATGTAACACTTAATCAGAGTATTGATAAAAATCAGGATAAACACTAGTTTTAGATAACTAAAAAAAAACTGGGACAGGTCTCTTTCTCCACGAGATTAATAGACAACTTTAATTTTTAATTCTCCTTTAATTAGACAACTTTAATCTCCACGAAGACAACTTCGTACGACGTCTATTTTTTTAAAAGGGTCAGTTTTGCACTAGTCGTCAACTTTGCACGGCTTCGCTTTTGCACGAGATTAGGGCCAGAGTTAGGTTTATCATTATTATTGCACGGTCAGTGGTAGAATAATAACATGCAAAGTGACGACTTGTGTAAAAGTGACGCTGTGCTAAAGTGACTACTCGTGCAATACTGACGCTTCTGTTAATCGTGTAAAAGTTAATTAATAAGTCCATTTTAATCTTTGCTATATCTTTTACTAAGCAGAAATTTATCAGCAAAGACGAAATTAGTATTAATTTCTTTTACATTAAGTAAAGGAGAGCAAGCAACTATTTAATTACTGTAACTAATTTAGGTACAATTGAAATATACAAGCCGCAATAACTACATTTTAAAAGTTAAAAAATTTATGGTAAAATCTTAGAAACTATCCAAAACTATATTCTTTATCATCACTTATCTGACTAAAAAATTTAAAAAAAAGTCTGTTAATAATATAATGTTACTAACTGATAAATATAATTTCTACGGGTAGTTGTCTAAATTGCGCGAGCGTACAAAATTGCACGAGGATACTTTAGCACGAAGGGTCACTTTTGCACAGAGACAATTTTACACTGGTCAAGTTTTTTTATATTTTTTTTTTTACTATCACTGATACCCTTACCCTCGGTCGGTAAGTAATTTTTTTTTAATATATATTTTTTTTTACTATCACTGTTACCCCTAACTCTTACCCTCGGTCAGTAACTTTTTTTTATTAATTTTTGTTTTATATATATATATTTTTTACTCTTTTGCAAAATTGACCCTTGGTGCAAAATTGTCTTCGCGCAATTTTGTTCCCTTGTGCATTTTTGTGTCCTCGTGCAAATTTGACTTCGTGCTATTCTGTGCACTCGTGCAATTTAGTAACCTCGTGCAATTTAGACCCGTTCCTAATTTTTACCTAGTCAGCATTTTTTCTTCTGAACTAAACTGTAAACTTTTCATTTATAATGAAATTTACATCTACTCTAAGCTGTATAAAAAAATAAAAATTCGGCAGCGAATTCCAACTGACTTCATTTTGTTTCCTTGCTAGGCTTGTCATGTTTTACTTATTTTTCTAATAAGGTTTACATATTTCATTTATGAGATTGCTTCCGTGTTAACTGTGAATTTTGTAACGTTAATTAAACAGTTAGGTGTGTGTTCGTAAATGTAAGAACTTGTAAGAACTAAGAAATGTAAGTGGGTTGGTTTTTTACCTGTACAGCTTCTTTCACAAAAGCAGCTTTTAGTTAGTAGATACAAAATGTCAGACAAAACTGGATGTTTTATATTTTGTTTCAAGTTTAATGACATGATCAGATATAAATACATTTTTAAAATATACTTTTCATTTACTTTTATTTTTCAGAGCCCCAAAAACCTATTTGTAAACAAAACAACATACTATTCATTATATATACATATTTATTTATGTGTATGTGTTTTCTCTGAGTAGGCTTAGTGATTAGTTTGTTTTGTCTTTTTAGTTCTATAGGAGAAGCTTTAAACATAAAAGCGGCAATTTTAAAATTACATGCAGCTTCATAGAGCAAATAGTTTTCAGTTTTCTTTTTTAAAGCTTGTTACTATTTAGTTTTGTATAAACTAAATATTACAATTGACAACATTTCTCTTAAATAGTTTTCATAGTACTAATTTTAAAACTAGATAACTTAAAACACTTATCCTAAAAGTTTTGTAACTGAGTTTCATTAGCTTATTTTCCATCCTTTGCGGCAGAAAAATTTTTAGAGAAGGTATTTTCTGTTAAAGATTTTTTATTGCACTTTTATTGCATATTGTACTATCAGCTAAAATAAATCCATAAACAAAAGAAATGAATTCATCACACAATTTTAACATTCTTTAAACGATTTTTTTTAGGTTAACACTTGAAAAATATATTTACAACTCTATATACATATAGAGTTATACACCCCCCCCCCCCCTCAGTATTAATTTTTAATCTTATTTATATATTTAAAAAATAAATTCTGGATAAAAGATTATTTCATAAATTGTCTTTTTTATGATTTTGTTAGTGATAATTTACACAGAATTACTAATGTTTAAAACTTTTTTTAACCAAAGCCACATATTTATGTTTCAAATACCACCCTAAATTATCAAAAAGCCTTTCATTTGAAACCATTTTATACTGCATGGTACATAGTAGTACAATTCTAAAGCATAACAACTTAGTTTGTATAATGAAGAAAGGGTAGGGATAATTTAACTTTTAAAAATATTTTAAAGAGACACACATTCATAGTATTGTTAGTTAATTTGTCTTACATATTTAGCTTTTAGCACTAATTCTAGTTATTTTAAACAGTTTCATTGTTGATAATGATTAGTTCAAAGTCGAAACGTAGTTAAAATCAAATATACAATGAAAAGAAACCGTGTGTATCTCTTTAATATGTTTATAATTTATAATAAATTGTGTTTTAAGTATAAAATTTATTAAACTTCTTTTATATGTTTTTTATTTTGAAGAATAATCTAGTTAGCTATTTATAGTATTTAAAGTTTAAACAAGATTTTTTTTAATCTAGTTACATTTTTACTAGTTTTTTATAAAAAAAATTCAAAGCTTGTCATTTTAATATTTTTTATTGCAGAATCGCAGTTTGATAATCCGTTCAGCGGTAAAATTGAGTTACTAAACTAACAATAAACTTGTTATAAACATACTTTTAAAAGATCATTTTATGAATAGTAGTAAAAAAGTTGTAAAAAACTTTGACATTAATTAAACAGAAGTACTTGCTCATCATCTGTCTCTTTTTATTGAGTGAAATAAACCACTTTTGTAACCTGTTTAGATTATTAAAAGTACTAATGCTTTCTTTTTCAATTTTAAAGTTTCAACTATTTGTATAAATTTTAAAAAAATATTCCTCAAATCAAAAACTTTGTTCCATTTAATTTTTTTTGTTTAAATATGTGTAGTCTGTAATATTTATCATAAAAAAAAACTTTTTTTGTTTATTATTTTTCAAATAAGCTATAAAACATTTATATATAATATAATTAGCGCAAATGGTAAAATAGCTAATGCTTACTTTTGCAGAGTTTGGTGTTAGTGTTTTAGAAGTTCTTCTTTTTTATCAAAAACATAATTTCAATTTTTATCCTTATATCTGACTAAAGATTTAGAACGAACGCGTTTGATAGATACATACTTTTAGTAACTTTTTCTGACAATATACATTTTCTAAAATCAATAGTTTATCGATGGTAAATAAAAAAAACACTTTAAGGTAACTTGGATGAAAGTTTTGTTTTTAGATGACTATGTTTTATCAAGTAAGTCAATACAATAACAAAAATCCTTTAGTGTGAGTAGTTATTTATAAGATTTTTAGAAGTTTTTATGTATAGGCTTGTAATTTACTTTAGGTAGTTGCTTAACTTATTTTTTTGAAAACATTAAATTTATTTTACTAGAATTTTAATTTTACAAGTCGTATAGTAAAAAGCAATAATAGACCCGCTATCAACCGTAATCGAATAAACGTTTTGTTCTTTAAAAATAAAATACTAGTTAACTATGTAAAGAATACGCAATAATTATAAACATTTAAAACAAAGTGACACAGCAAAATAATAATAAAAATCTTATTATCATTTCATCGTCTGCTTTTGTTTCCTAAAATGTTGTTTTCTTTTATACTTTTACACTTAGTAGATTACAAATTGTCGCAGTCACTTGCAAGAAGCATCAACTCATTTTTTTGTACTTGCAGACGTCCTTAAAAGTTAGTGTTGGACGACCGCGGTTGCGTTTGTCATCGACCAACTCGCTCAGAGACTTTTGAAATCGCTCTTCGTCAATCCTTAGAATATGACCAAACCATCAAAGCCTGCGCTGGCTGAGGGTAATGTACATTGTAGTGAGACCAGTTAGTCTCAAAACTTCCTCGTCGTTGATTTTTTGTTGCCACGTAATTCTAAGGATACGACGGAGGCATCGTAGATGAAAGTTGATGTAGTGAAAGCAACTAAATAAGTTCACAAACAATTGGACTTTATTTTTGTTAATGTACCAGCTTCTGTAATTTCTCTAGATGAAATCCTCTACTGTAAACAAGAGTTTGTTAAGAGCAGTTGATAATTGCCTAAAAAGCTTTTTTTCAAATTGTAAGCAAAGTGCAAATTTTTCTTCCTCTTTCTGATTAGTACTTACACTTAAAAACTTTTTTTTAATATATACATCTTTAATTCGTTCTCTTTTTCTGAACTATAAATAAAAACATAAGTTTATTTTAATGAATATAGCCTTGTCTTTTTGATGAGTATAAGTATTCTTAATTTAACTTTTTAGCTCAAGCGTTTAAAAATTGGATAGTTTATTTTTTAAACGTTTTAAATATTGCATTTTAAGATTTAAAATATTTCTTTCTGTAAAAATTTTCTTAACTAGTTTCTTATTTCATAAGAATTTATTGAGCAGTCGTTTTATATTGAAAATAACTTTTCATAAACTTGTATCTAACTATAAAAAAACTTGAAAACTTTATAGCTCTACATAACTTTTCTATACATATCTTAAGAAAAAAATCACCTTAAAGTAAAAAATGCTCTAAAAAAATTACTTTGTATACAATAGTGAACAAAAAAAAAAGGTTTACTAGCTTTAAAATTTCCATAGACGATGAAAATGTTTTAAGTAGTGTTCATCTTTTTATACCAATTTTGTTATTAGGGTCTAACTTGGGTGCACGACTATTCAACAATTAAAAATCCGACCGTTAAATTTATAACAGCTTTTAGTTATTGTGAATTATGTCTTTTAATGAAAACCTTTCAATTTTTATCTTTGTGATCTTATTAAGTAGACCTGCAATAATAACATTTTTTCAAATTAAAATATTTTCTTAGATATGATAAAAAAAAGTTTTTAACGTTTTTGAACTATGGATGTTTTTAGTAATTATGATTTTTTTCTTTTAATTTTTTTTTCAACTTTTTTTACCATCATAATCTTGTTGACTAGACGTACATCAGCGTTTTAAATTTTTTTAACTTTGAGTTATTCTATGAGATATGGTACTTGATTTTTTTTAAGTTGTCAGAATTTAAGCTGTTGAATTGTAATCGTGCAGCTCGATGTCCAAAAAGCTTTTCTATACACCAGATTATTTGACTATATTTTTAAGTTTTGGTTTTTCTACAGTGTTCAATAAATTTAAATGTTAACTTTCTTTAATGAAGTATAAAAGCCCGAATTTCAGATCCTTATCTTAAAAACAATTTTTCTCATACTAGTGTTACTAAATATAGTATTTTATCTAAATTTAAAATTTAATTAGAAACATAATCAAAACATTTTTATTTTGCACACTATAGATTACAGTTTTAAAACGAATATAGTTTTTTACAGTTTTTAATAAATACATATAAAAAAAATTTTAGTCGAACGAAACTTTTTCAAACTTGTACCTTTTCGGCTTTTGTACACCCTAAGCAAGTTTTATCGTCCTGGACAAGACGTTAAAAGGTATCCGTGGTGTGCGACTCGATTACCGAAAGATTCTTCGTGCACCAGGTCCTTGGACGAAATAGGAAATAAATTTAAGCGTATTTTTTTATTGTTCAATAAACTATATAAATATGTTTTATTTTACTAGTCGTAATAAATTTCTACAAGTTATTAGTTGGTTAAAGGGGTTTGTTATAAGCATATATATGCAAACGGTATTGTAATATTAAGTATAAAAATAGATTAAGCTATAACTTCTAATACAGGCAAAAGTTTTAAATTCTAAACAGTATAAATCATGTTAAAAGAAATAAATCCACAACAAGTTATTTTTACGATAAAATGCTTAAAAATATTAAAACTACTTAAAAAATAAAATAAACTCAAATACCTTTTTTTGAAATACATATTCAAAACTTTAAATTGTGTCAACAAATATTTGTTATTCTTTATCAAAAGATATGTTATAATCTACATCGTTTATTTTCTTTTTGTAATGTTTACTTTTTTTAAAGCTAATATTTATAAGTTGTTAAATATATTTTTGTTATAAGAGTACAAATAGTTTGCTACAAAAATCTATTTGCTTATTTCCTTAAGTATCTTTGCTTTCAAAACAAACCCTTTTATTTTTTATTTGGTTATTAAACAGTTTGTTTCTTTAGGGGACTTATACATGTTTGTCGTTTAAATATTTATTTGTAAACATTTTTGAAATAAAAAAGTAGTTTCTATATAGTAGTGAACAGGGACCACTTAAAATCATTTTTCGTTCATAGCAATGTGTTTTAAAATTTGTACTGCCTAAGATTTTAACTATTTTTTAGACTTTAGCAAGATTGCGTTTTTTAATATTGTAGTTTTTATTTATTATTGATAAACTTGAAAATATATATTCTAGTTTGTTTAGGTTTACCCTTAAAGTTTTGTAAAATTTTATTTTAAACTTTAATTGTATGTACCATAGAACATACCAAAACTGTTTTTTTTAACGTATAGTTAAAAACTTTTTAAGGTAGTAATTAACCTTTGTCGTAAATTATTTTCAAAGTTTGAAAATTTGGTAGGTAAGCTTTTCTCGTAAATTTTATTTTTTTAAGTGTAAAATAATTTAATATAAAAATATTTGAAACTTGATGTTTTCGTTCGTTTAAGCGGTAGATTTTTAGTTGAGTTAAACATTAACGAGAACACCACCCTGCCATAAATTTCAAGTAAGACAAACAAAAGTTGAAAAGATTAATAATTTACCTTTGCCCGTATCATGCTACAGCGTGTGGCGAAATACAAACGATAAAAAAGACCAAGTTGCTATTGGGTACGTGTATTTCTGCCTACGTATACATGTAAGGCAAAAATTTAATTGGTCGATCTACGTCAGCTGATGTATGATCTATTTTAGAATTCTTATTTTGTTTTCTCATTTCTAACTTTAACACGTACTTTGCTCTTACAAATAATTTAGATAGTTTTCGCCAAAAAATAAGTTTGTTTAAAATAATTAATCCCTTGAACTTTGCGACAACTTAACTAAAAAATACAAAACAATTGTACAAAGTATCTAAACAAACAAAACTACTAATGTATTAAATTTACGAAAACTTCACAATACAGAACTTTTACTGCAACTTTTTTTTTTTGTTTACAGTTTTTGATACATTTTGGGAAAAAAATAAAATAAAAATAATTTTTATAATTTTGTTTTATAAATTTTCAAGCAATTTTTGACACCTTAATGGTTAAGTTAAATTATTTTAAACTAATTAAAGCTTTTTTTTGTTTTTTTCTTGATATTTTGCTAAACAATGCAGTTTAAAGTTTAAATAGCTACAATTTCACTCAAAAGTTTAATAAACAAAACTTAACTAAACTAATTTTTTTAATTCTAAAAATATATTAGTTACTTTTTATAAAGTTAGTTGTTTCTGATTAACAAATTTAAAAATGAAAATGATTATCATATTAGCATGCCATTAAAGATTTTTAAATCCCACGTTTTTAAGTTATTTTAGAACAAACAAGCTTCTAATAGTAATAAAGATGAGTTTGCTTAAATTAAATATTTGCTTCAAACATGTTAAATTCAAGTTTGTATCAATATTTTGATACCCTCTTTGTTTAATACTAAACTTACTCATGCATTTAAGATTAGAAAATCTTTTTTTTTCACTAGTTTTGTCAAAATTTTATCTTAAAGAAACCTTTAAGATCTTTACTTATTTAGTTATTTTTTAATTAACCATCATAATGATACTACAACCGATTTTAATTTTATTAATATAGAAGTGTTTCTTTTAGAAAAATCCATATGGTGTATTTTTAATTTGGTATACACATTTTTCTGACTTTTATTAAAAAGTTAAGTATAAGTCAATACATTGCAAAATAATTTCAACATAATTAGCTAACATTAAAACTATCTTTGTTAATTTATGTATAATTAAGTTTAGTAAAATTCTATTTAAAAGTACAGAAATTTTTATTAACCATTTCTACTGGCCTTAACTTTGTTTTTTATTCTACTTAAGTTTATATATATATATATATATATATAGAAATAACATACACAAAATAAACTTTTGCTTGGTACAGCTGTTTCTGCGTTTAATACGCGTCCTCAGCCAAGTTTTTTTCAATGAAAAGCAAACTTGTAAGTACAGCAATAAAATTATACAAAATTAGGTATTACGTAATAATAGATAGTTGATTTTAGACAAAATTATTAACAGAGTTTTTAGATAAATTGCTTTCTATAATGTATGCATCCAGTTTGTAATTCGTTTCTTTTGTTTAAAGATTCAGATTTCTTAACTTTTAAAATTTCGATTTTTTCCGCATTGCACAATTTACATCCGTTTTTTAAACTGTATTTATTTTTCGTTCTTGTTTATATATATATATACATTTTCTGCTAAAACTATTCAAAGATGAAAAATCAAAAGTATTTAAATAGATTATTAAAATATTTTTAACAAACAAGACAAAACTTTAAATTTCGTTTTATACTTGTTTTTGCTATTGTTTACTTCGAAGAAAAATAACTAATGAAAATGATTAAAATGGTTTATTTATTTATTTTTAAAATTAAATTTGTACTGTTCTTTAAGTGTATAAATTAATTTTTCGTTTCTTGATAAATATAAAAGACAAAGACTCTGTACTACAAATAAAGGTTTCAGTAATGACATTATACTTTATTTAATAATTTTACTAGTTTAACACGTTTTAAACAGATTAATTTAACCCTCTATGTAGTCAAAGCTGTTTTTCTTCAAAATTTAAATTAAAATATATATTTGGTTGTTTAGTTTAAAATCACTTAATTTAATATAATTTATATAGATATTTGAAAAAATTATTAGTTTACAAACAGATTTGTAAAAAAAAACGCTAAATACTTAAAAATAGCAAATAATTTTTTGCTTTTTTTTTTTTAATGGTATGGTTGTATACTCTATATTTTGTCTTGATAGTTTAGTTTTTACCAAATAATATATATAAACGAAAAATTTAGAGTCACTTTTGTTGTATTAAGTGTTTTTATAAATATTGAACAAAATTTTATCTACATATCTAAAAACAACTAAAACTTTAAAGTACATTTTGACAAAATTGATTTTTTTTGCGTTTTTATGTTTATTTTATTGTTTTAAATTACTATTCACTTAAATTAAGTACTTACTTTAAACTAAATTAACTATGGTGTGTATAACTACAGCAAATTATCAATAAACTATGTGTAACAAACTTTAAATTTTCTTATAAAATACTGGTTCTGAAATAACAACATATTAAACACCGGAGTGCTAGAAGAGTCTTATTGTGTATGTAATAGAATATTTTGATACTCTTGTATTTATAAACTAAAAAAGAATCACATTACTTCAATTAGACATCACTATAATGAGAAATAGTATTAAAATTTATATTTACTTTTGCTTGAATTTAAAATTTTTTATTTAGTTGTTATTCTTTTGTGACTGTAAGTCATGTAAAAAAACATTTAGAACTAAAGCTTGTTAGAACTTAGTTTATACAAAAAAAATGTTTTTATAATTTTCTGTTTCAGTAAAATTTTGTTCACTTAGTGTTTTATTTTATACATTAACTTAATTTTAAACAATTTGCCTAAAATAGTTACGTAATTCACCTCAAACTTTACCATTGATAAATAAATAAAGCTAAAAAGTTATATCGTAAACAATAGCTTAAAGTACTTTATAAAGTTCATATAACTTATGGAAAATTTGAAAATGACCATTTTTTATACTAAATAAGTCTTTATTTGAAAAAATTACTATAAATATGCTTGAAAAAAAAATACAAATGGTTTATAAACGAAGTATATACAATCAAAAAGTATAGATTTATATTCTATATATATTCGTAGTAAACAAATTTGTACAATAACTCCGCAAATAAATTATAGCAAATTTGAACAATGAATTATATAAAAGCTTAAATACCTAGGCAAATTTACTAACTTTTATGACACCGAAAACCGTTTGTTTGTAAGGAGCAAATTTGTTTTACAAGTTTACATTTATTAACAGTGAAATAAGTAGATTTAGTAACATTCAGAAGGGACATTTTATTGATAGTTGAGTTACCAATTTGAGAAGTTTTTTTTTAAACACACGAGCAGAATGTAGACCTTTTGTTATATCATTTTCCTAGATGATTTAAAAGCTATTTTGGTTATAGAGTTTTGCATTTTAAGTTGTATTTAAAACCATATGTTTTTATTTTTTAAAAACAAAATCATTCTGATTATTTATAAATATTTCTATCGAACAAATCCAGAAAAGTATCTTTTCGTTCAAATTTAGTTTTTTACTTAATTAGAGCATCTTGACCCGTCAGTTAAAAAAAAGCAGTTTGTTCACAAAACTAACAGTATCGAGCGTTAATATTTTTTTTAATTGAATATAGGAAGAGTGATATGTTTAAGAAGTTATTCATATTTGTTAAAACTTTTTTTTATTATAATTTTAAAACAACTGTGAGTAAATTTTTATATTCAAAAGGATGTTTACTACATAAACGGTCATTTCTAAAACCGATGTTGTTATTTTGTAAATTGGCACAACATTGTTATTGGTTTTTACTCTAACTTTTTGTTCTCTTTCAGTTCTTTTTAAAAACTACTTAGATAAAATAATCTATTAAATCCAGTAAACAATTTAGCTAACTTATAATGAGAATCAGCGCAATGAATAGGCACAATCTTAATCAAACAAGTGAAAAGGACCACCTTGTTAGATGTAAGCGATATTTTAAAATGGGATATTATCAATTATGTGACGAGCATTGTTCAATGGCTAGGTCAAATATTTGCTTTAGTCCAAAACCGCCATCGTTATTATACATTGCACAAAGTTCACCTATGCACTAGGATTTAGCGTTTATTCAACAAAATTTCAAACTAAACCAGTTTAATGAATGATATATTAAAAGTATGAACATGATGTTTTGTAAGTTTTACAAAACACTGTTTATAAAAAGCATTCGAAACGTTTTTGGCAATGATAAATACTACACACTTTTGTAATACTAGACAAAACAACTTTAGACATACCTGGTAAACTTTTTTTATTATTAATCAACTACTTTAAAATTGCACCTTTTTTTTGAGTAAAATATTTTTTTAAATTTTTATTAATTGAAAAACGTAAGTAATTTACAGTTTGACAAAAAAGAAAAAGAAAATTTTTCTTCCGTTTTCTAGATAAAATTTTCAACTTAAACTTAAAGTTAAAAGTTTTATACTTTGTAGCTAATAAAAACTACTGTTATAAATACTTCATAAACTTTCAATATTAAGGCAATATTTTATTAAAAAAGAACTTCTTACTATAAAAAATATAGTAAACATAAAAAAGCTTACTATTGCTATTAAAACATTTCATTTTTAAGTAATAAACCTTTTTAACCGTACATAAGTTTTAATGAATGCTTTCAAAATAACTTATATCGTGCTAGTACAATTTTAAATAAAAAGGTTTGTATAAGATAAATTTAAGAAAATGTTAGATTGTTAGAAATACTTAATTGGTAAACTAAAAACACAAAATAAATTGGTTTTAAAAATTTCAAAATATCATTAATAGTTTAATTATTACTCAAAAATAAAAATAGTTAAAAAAATGCTTATAAATTTAAGATTATTGTTTAGAATAATATGTATTTGTTTAAAAGGTTTACATACAACTTTTTATTTTTGATAAGTTACAATTCATGAGTACTATTACTAGTCAAATTAGTTTAAAAAGACAGTCCGTTGAAAAAATTTAATAACCTTTTTGAGTAAACGCAACATTATTTTTTTCACAATGAATCGCCAAGAAGGGATTTTTAGTTATAAAATATAAAAAATGATTTAGATCAAAAACAAGTTTCAAAACCCCAAAAAAAAACAAGTATCTAAAAAGAATTTTTTTCAGTGAAACAATACGAAACAAAAAATAATTAAGCGAGGTTTTATTTATCTATTATTTTTTTATCGTTATGCCTACACAATCTGAAAATTGTTATTGTTTAATTTAGGACTACAAGTATAACACTATACTTTGACTATATTAAAATATATATACTAAAGTACTTAAGTATTTTTGTATTTATTGACTTCAAAAAATTACTTAAAACTCTAGAACTTTATGTTAATTACAAATTAATTTCATACTTAGTTTTAAAGTGCTTTTATATTTTCATCGCTTACTAGTTTTATTGAACTTATAATATCTCAAAACTAACAATTAAACTTGAAAATTTGCTTAACTTTTCAAAATTTACTTAACTTAAAGCAAAAAAAAATTAAAATTGTTCACTAATCTAAAAAATGTTTAACCGTATGAAATACATGATGAAAAGCTATAAATTATAATTTTTTTATGTCGAAAAAGAGCTGTGTTGTAAAAATATTTTTTCTTTAAAATAGTTTAAATTTTAAGTTTTTTTTATTCTAATTTATTTGTAGAAAATTTGCTTGAGTGTATCTAGTTTTACAAACAAATCGAACGATTATTAACTTCCGCAAAAGTTATTTGCATCAAGACTTATGATCAATCATTAGAAAAAATGATAGGCTGTTATCAGGTGTAATACAAAATGGCCAACTTTGCTCACTTTACGAATACCGATTTAGGATTTATTCGCTCGCTCGTAAAGTTTTCTTTGTTTGCCGAGGCTCCTCGCATGTTTTTTACTGTCCTAAGTCCTTAAAATTTTTTTGTTCTCTCGTTTTGCTCAACGCAGGTAAAATATTACCGACAGCGTTTTTAGATTCAAAATAGTGTTAGCTTTTGAGAAGAGCAGAGTTTTGTTTGACTTTTGTTTTGTTCAAAACTTTTTGTTATGTTTCCTTCAACGAGCTCAGAAATTTTACAAGCACCCACAGCTAGATACCCAACAGCCATGTACCAGCCGACAGCGGGGTATGCAAGTCCGCCCGGGGCGATATCCGCCAGCTCTTATCAAAGCTCCATGGTGCCCGATTCTCGCGGCATTCCCACTTACAGCCCGGCGGTCATCGCGCCGCCTTCTGTAACGCAGTTCGGACAGCAGTCTACTATCATGGGGGGTTCCCCTTACCCTTCCATGAGCTCGTCCCTGACCATGGTCAACGGGGGTGGCGAGCACCAGGGAAATGGTGAAAAAAATTCAGCGGCGGTGTACGCAAGAAGAAACTACACTCACGCGAAGCCGCCGTACTCCTACATCAGCCTCATCACCATGGCAATCCAAGCCTCGAAAAATAAAATGATGACTTTAAGCGAAGTTTACCAATGGATAATGGACTTGTTTCCGTTTTACAGGGCAAACCAGCAAAGGTGGCAGAACTCTATAAGGCATAGTTTGTCTTTTAACGACTGCTTTGTAAAAGTTTCTAGGTCTCCAGACAAACCTGGAAAAGGTTCATACTGGACATTACATCCGCACGCAGGAAATATGTTTGAAAACGGTTGCTACTTACGAAGGCAAAAACGTTTTAAGTGCGCGAAAAAGAGGGCCGCGAAAGCGCAGCAACAAGCCAATGAAGTTGCTCAGCGAATCAAGGAGGAACACAAGTTGCCTCAGTTACAAGAAGATAACAGTTTACAAATTGAACAAGCAAACGTAAATGATGTCGACGAAAATCAACAAGCGATAATGATGGAGCAAGCTCGAGTAAATCAAGAAAACCATGAGTCGTCACAGATAGAACAGAAACCAATACTTACTTTAAACGTTAACGAACAGTCTGTAGAAAACGAACAAATTCAAGATAATGGACAACTTCATACTTTAGAATCCGTAGAGCATCAACAGGAAACCCAGGATCAAGTACAAGACGATAACTCTCAATTGCCATCTTTACCAACAAGCTTGATTCAAGCTGTACCGAATACAAACCTTCTCTACTCGCCATCATACCCAGCGAATCCCGCGCATTTCGTTCAGCCGAATTTTGGGCAAAACATGACATACGGGGATGTCAGTTCGCTTGGCCTAGTACAAAACAGCAACTCTCAGTACACGCTTCATT
This sequence comes from Thalia democratica, assembly GCF_965202585.1. Lineage (NCBI taxonomy): Eukaryota > Metazoa > Chordata > Thaliacea > Salpida > Salpidae > Thalia > Thalia democratica. The sequence continues at coordinate 16,831,827 of NC_139173.1, read as the reverse complement.
CCATGTCTACCGCTTCGAACGGAAACCTGATGAAAAGCACCGAAACCAATCAGCAGCAGTCCTACCACCCGTTTTCAATAAACAGCTTGATAAACCATCAGCAGAACATTCCCGAGCTTAGAAGCAACCCTTACCAAGACCAAATGTTTCAAATGCAACATCAGTACCATCACAACTTGCAGCCGAACTCGCACTTGACCCTACCGCCTGCGCCCCTTCTCACCAGCGCCAACCCTTACAGCTCTCAGTACGGGAGCCACCTAGTCAACGGTCAGCAGCAATCAGGTTCGCCCCTTCGGGAGCATCAGACTCACGAGAGCGATGCGAACAACGACTTGATAAGCGTAACGTCTCAGCAACAAGAAAGTTCGGAGTCGCAGCAGCAGCTGGTGAACCTTTCCAGCTCTACCGTCGAAGAAACCCCTCAGCAGTCTATATACTACGGTGCTCAGCAGCAGCAACAACAACAACCGGAAAACATGGTCGGTCAGCCGATATCAATGCCGCAAGCGTGAAGAAAGTTTTATTACAAGTTAGTTTTAAGTATCTTAATTGAAAATACTTTTGGTAAACAAACAACTCTTAAATAAAAAAGCTTTTAAGGCTAAATGTTAAACTTTTATTTGTTTACTAAACGTTTTTATTCATAAATAACACTTGTAGGATTTTTTTTACCAAACGCAGTAAAAAAAATCTTTTTATTCTCAAAGATGCTTATTCTCAAAGCATTTTTTTTATGTATTATCTAAATTTTGTATTTTATACATTTTATATAAAAATAATTTTATAGGATTAAAACCTTTTAATGTTTTTGTCAAACCGTTGTTTTTTAATTTTCTTATCTAACTAGTTCATCTTTATTTAATTTTTTTTAAGTTATTTAAAGTACTTAGATATATTAACCAAAGCTTTAGCAAAACAGTGTTAGTATACAATTTAATTTTAAAAAGAGAGTTATAAATAGATTTAAATCTAACTATAAAGTAACAAGTTTATACATATATTCTTTAAATAGTTTTATTAAAAATGTTTTTCACAATATTCTGTTTGTGGTTTTTTCAGAGGTATAAAAATTCCAAGTTTATATCTCAATGTAAAAGTAAGCTAATTTCTTTAAATAAAATAATATAAATTTTTATAATATATAGAAAAGAAAAAAAGTATAGTGGATAAAAACAATCAGACAACACAAAATATTTGCAATATTTGATCTTGTTAGGAGAAAAAAGCTGTTGAATTTTTTTAGAACTTAAATTTTCTAGAAATAAATTTAAATTAGTTTTACTTTAGTATCTTAACCAACGCTTGTAAAGTTTTTTTAACTAATTTATTTTAATCGTTTCTAGAAATAAGTTTTTTTAATAAATTCTTTCAAGCTTAAATCATAAAAGCTTATGAGCTCTAAAACAGAAACAAATTTAACAAAAAACGTATGCAAAGATGTACTACAAAAATAGCTAAAACAGAACTTTTTTGAGATTTTTATTGATAAAAACTTATCAAGTTAAGCTATTTTATTTATACACTCATTTTTGAAAAACTATTTTCATAGTTCTTTACTTGTTCAAGATAATCTAAAACGAAAATCAACAAGTTACTACGTTAGTTTCTACTGATTCGTGCAAACATGAAACGGTTTATGGTGTTTTTCGTTTTATTTAACTTAAAAATATGTCTACATGTCTAAGGAGTTTTAAAAAACTTTATTGGACTTCTAATAAGACCTTTTTGTTACTTTTAGCAATTTGACAAGCATTTGTACGTAATTTAAATTTTTTTAAAGATTAAATTCTTTTTTAGTTTTGGATTTTACTCTCGCTTAAAGTTAAAATAACTTGATATAAAGTTGTTGTATATAAAAACAGTTAACCTTAAGTGTTTAGAGACTTTTTTTTACATTTTTTTTTTGCAATTCAACGAAATTCTGCTCTACAATGCTCCAGTTAGCTTTTTGTAAGTTAAAAAAAATATTTTTTAAATGGTTAAGACTAATCAACCTTTTTATATTTAAGTTAATTTAACTTGATTTTACTAATGAAAAACGTACTTTAATTTTTGACTGTAGTGAACTTATTAAAATCGTTATTCATTGAAATGTTTTTCTTTGTTTTCTGTAATAAAATAACATATATATATATTCTACTAATTATGTTTTATATATGTATTGAAATAAAGTAGTTTGATAGTTAAAGGGATAACTTTAACTGTTAGTAATTATAACTTCGTAAATCATAAAAACATGTACAAAAAATTTATTAAAGTAAAGCATTTCTGAACTACAACTTTAATATTTTCAAAAGGATATCTTCTAATACTTTATGAAAAAGAAAAATTGAAAAGTTGATCTGTAAAAGTTTAAATAACATTTAAGTAAATAAAAAACATTGACAAAATTAACTCATCTTATTTTGACAAAAGAAAATTAAAAAAATTTTTTATACTAAACATAGGTAATTGTTGTAAAAATCCTTTATAACATTTTTTACATTTCAAATATAAGATCATTTTAATACATATTAAATTCCATTTCTACATAAAAGATATTATAAAAGATTAAACACTAAAAATAGTATATATTTATCTGCTACGTTGAGAGGACCTAATGTTTTTATATTTATTATCTGTACAGCTTAAGTATATAGTTAAGCTTTAATTTTTAAGCGTTTTGCATGATGTTTTTTTTAAAGTTTTATACACAAACTTCAATTCAAATACTAGTTTTTGAAGGTTTTTTTTGTTTAAATTTTGTATTTGTCAACGTATTTTAATTAGAATTAGCTAAGTTTAAAAAATTTAGACTTAATTTTAGTTTATTTCTTATTTCAATCTTAACAACAGCTTCAATTTACTATTAAAATTCCACTGATCAGATTCTTTTGATGTTATTTTTTTAGCTGGTAGAGCTTTGCAGCTTAGAATAATTAAATTGACAATCACGATTTCTTGTTTTATAAAGGCTTTTTAACCTTTGTGCTTTTAAACAATTGCAGCAGCGGTACGCAAATCTGTAGTAGCAGGTACACAACTTTTACATTGAAGATTTTCTAAGTAAAAAAACTTTTCTGACTTTGTGTAAAACTTTTTCCCATTGTATTTTTACTATTAGAATCACAAAAAAAACGTGTGGTCTGACATTTGCTTATGCTTGTATTTAAAAATCTGTAGTAAACTAGAAACTGTTCTTTACCAGATACATCAACTTTTTCATCTCGCTGTGCATCAAAACAAGGAGGTATACGTAACTTACTAAATCTGTTTTTTTAATCTTTAGCTAAAAGCGTGCATCTTCTAGCAATTGTGGTGACAGACAGTAGAGCTCTTTTAAAGCGATCAGCTGATTTACTACCTCCATGTAGACACTCTACAAAATCAAGAAATATATAAAGTTTATTAAACAACAAAAAAAAAACGCTCAAAACTTTCAGTCTAAGGACCTGGTGGACAAAAGACCTTTCGGTTATCGAGTTGCACACCACGGATACCTTTTACGGTCTTGTCCAGGACAAAGAAGCAACTTTTTTTTATTGTATTTTTAGCTTAAATAAAGAAATAAATTCTGTCCTTTCTTAAAACAATTTCTAAATTTATTGAGAGCAATACTGCATGATCGTTTTCAGTATGACTTTAAAATATATGTTTTAAATAACTGACTAGATATAAGAAACTAGTTTTGTAGTAACTCTTATAGATATAAGCAGAATTGTGTTGATGTTTACACAGGGGTTGACGCAAATGCTTCTTAAGTTTATTAGGCACCAGGTCATGTTTTTTTATACTTGGTCTTACAGAACATTCACTGGAATACTTTTACCTACAAAACTGGGTTTAGTATGAGGTTTAAAAGCCAAAAAGACATGTATAACCATTCAAAATTATTTTTTTTGAAGTTGATTTTTGAATACAATCGAGCCTATTAGACATTGCTATAGTAGATTTAACACGATTAAACTAATCGTTTAATATGTAAAACTTAAATTTTCTACACTTTATTAATTTTTTTTTTACCATTAGAATTATAATTTTAAACTTCATGTTATGAGGTTAGCCAATTTTATTTTAAATCTGAAAACACAGGGAAAACCTGTAATTTGAAAATTTAGGAAACATGACCTTGAAAGACTTATAATCTTTAATATTTTATTATATGTATATAAGGATACCTAGATAAGAAAAGACGTTAGTATTCAATTCTTTATTTTTACTCAGATTTTTTTTCAATATATCAAAATTAAAGAAGCTTTGAAGTATTTATCAGTTGTTTTCTGCTACTAATAACGTTTTATACTTTAAATTTTATGCTACTTTTATACCTTAAATTTTATGTGCTTACTAAAAAGAGACAACAAAACTTGTACTTCAAAAAAACTTGGAACGAAATCTGTAACTCTGAAAGAAACTTTAAAAAACTATTAACCATCCTGTTTTCTCAAAAGTTATCAATTTAAATTACTAGGGATTCTTTAATTTCTAATTATTTTCTTAAAATTATTAACAAAACCCTTTTACCGTGCACATAAAAAAATAATCAAAAAGTAAGTGTTGTGCACACTAGTGTGCCAACTATGAAGACTACTACTTTAGATTATAAAAAAAACTTAATCGAAACTCGAATTCTTGAATTTTTTTTATAAAAGATAATTTTATTTTTACTATGTTTAACCTTTTAAAGCTACTTATATATTGAAAATTATTTTGTACCAATTTTTTTTACCAGTTCATACAAACAACAAAAGTCTTAGAGTTTAAGTTGTTCTAAACTTAGGCTGGGCAACGTACGGCCTACTAACAAAAATATCTTGCCTGCGATTTGTTTTCTAGCTTAAAAACATCTTGTAAGAACCTAAATACTTTTAATAAAAATGTAGTTTAATTTAACTTTAGTACACAATGTTTCTTATTAAAATATGATTCTTTATTGAACTAAAAGAGAAAAAGCGCTCAAAAAATTGGTCGAAGGACCTGGTTTGTAAAAAAACTTTCATTTATCGATCCATACACTATGGATACAATGCCAAGGACAGTTTTGAGCATTATTTTGTCCTAGAATAAAGAACCATATTGTTAAATGATGGTTCTATTGCAGTTATGGTTCTAAACAGTTTTTTAAATTTGTAGAGTACCATTTAAAACTACATAATCCTGTAAGACTCTTTTTAATAAGTCTGGCCTACAAAATACATTTTCTGTTAAATTTGACCTAGACTTTAATCAGTTTTAGAAAATTTTTCTTAATTTAACTTAAGACTCATGTGTACAGATATAACGAGAAACACTATAATAGTTATTTTAGTTTTGACTAGTGATGTACCGGACTCACTATCCGGGTCCGGGTCCGGCCGGATATTGCCATTTTTGTCTGATATCCGGATCCGGCCGGATTCTAATTTGAAAAAAAAGTCCGGATCCGGTTCCGGCCGGACTTTAATTTGAAAAAAAAAGTCCGGGTCCGGTTCCGGCCGGATTCTAATTTGAAAAAAAAGTCCGGATCCGGGTCCGGCCGGATCTCTGTTAGGATCCGGCCGGACCCGGTCTAGTTAGTAAAAAAGAGCATACTGAAAAGTATTTTTTCAAAAACAAACCCTGTGTAAATTAATAAGAGTCATTTTCGTCAGTTAAAATTAAACACCTACCGTGATTGGCTCATTTTGTACACATGACTAATTTACATTTGTTTACATTTAAACTATAAAATAAACATTTCATGAAATGCAACTCTTTACATATGTTGTAAAATTGAAAACTTTGGAATGAATACTTGCATTATTTATTGTTTAAAGTTGAGCTCAGAGAATATTTAGAGTTAATACGGTTGAATGTACGAGCCAATCATAAGAATCATCTGACGAAATGTTTTAAACTAAATACTGATGCAACAAAACATCAGAACATGACAGGCAGTTTATATGTAATCAGTTAGTTAGTTTGGTGTGTAGCTTGAAGCAACAAAATATCTTGAACTTTTTTGTGAATGCTTATTGTAAGTAGTGTTTTGTTTTAAAAGTGAATATTTCATCAAGTGTTTAATTGTTTAAATATTTAATACAGGTTTATAGTTTAATAGTTTATTAAAAATTTTTCAGTTTCTTGTTTACTAATAGTTTAATTTAATTTTAGTTTTTTGTTTTAAGTCTTTTGATATAGATTTAAATAGCTTCCAGTTTTTAAAGTGTTACCAAAGTAATTAATAATTTTGTATATGCTAGTATTTCTTGTTGTGTTTTATATAAAAGATTCATCACTCAAAACTGTCGTGTCTGATTATAGAAAGTAGTCTCAGTTATAATTTAGTATTTGTTAGATATTAATTAAATAAGGTAGTATTTAAATATGATGGGTAGTACTAATAAGTTAAGTGTACCACAATCAGTCAACAACTTTACTACCAAATTGTCAACCTTTGATAGCTGTTTTACTGATTATTAGATTAAAGTATTTTTTTCAGTTTTTAAAATCTCTTTCTGACTCAGGCTTATTTATACTCATTCTAACTAGTTTTATTGACTTAAACAGTGGCAACCTTGCTAATTTGAAAATTTTTGGGAATTTTAGAAAATCTTGGACTACCTCAGGCTAGTTTAGTTTTATATAAAAACTCAGGCTAGTTTTCTTTTAGATTTGAATGAGTTTGAGCTGATCCAGTTTCAAATATTTTGTAATTTTCTAGTGTATTGTGTTTAAGAACTTGATTTCAGATTTTTAATTGTAAATAACACCTAAATTTGTAAATCTTGTTGCTAGCTGTTCTACTTATTATTAGATTAAAGTTCTTTTTTTTTTAAGTTTTTAAAAACCTCATTCTGACTTAGGCTAGTATATTATAGTGATGTACCGCACTCACTATCCGGGTCCGGGTCCGGCCGGATATTGCCATTTTTGTCTGATATCCGGATCCGGCCGGATTCTAATTTGAAAAAAAAGTCCGGATCCGGTTCCGGCCGGACTTTAATTTGAAAAAAAAGTCCGGATCCGGTTCCGGCCGGATTCTAATTTGAAAAAAAAGTCCGGATCCGGTTCCGGCCGGATTCTAATTTGAAAAAAAAGTCCGGATCCGGGTCCGGTACATCACTAGTTTTGACCGACCAATATAAAGTTAATTGGCTATACTTTTTTGTTAATCTTAACTTTATATTTTTTAACATTTAAAACCAAAACTCAGGATAGTGTTTTGACTGGTTTCCTGTGCAACCGCTGAAAAACTGGAATAAACATGATAAAAAGCGATTGCATATGGTTTTGTTTAAAAATACTTTACTAAGAAATTCATATCTATATGTTAAATTATTGATAACAAATAAAGCTCAGTTCATATATTTTAAACAACTACGCCAAAAATGTCGTATGTTTACAGGTTTTTTTGTAGAAAAAGTGTATAAATTGTATAAAAATTTTATAGTTACAAAGTTACAAAACTTAAATTGGTATTAAACTTTTCATTCAGTATTAACCAATCAAAAAAGTTTAGAAAAACTATTTTTAAATAGTTTTACAACTCAAAGGATTTAATTTTTAATTTTACTTTCGATCATATCACATACTGTTTTTATTTTTACAACATTATAAAATCATTTGTTTTACAATCGTTTTTTTATCAATTGCAAAGTAATTGTTCACCTCTGCTAATTTTTGATTTTAAAAATGTTTTTTGCTTTTAATTTTAGTTTGATTTTTGTTTTAAATTAATTCAACGGAAACTGTTTGACTAAGAAATGTTTTATATATAACTCAAAAATTTTTTTCTATTATTAAGTGAAACTTATCACTAATTTTGATTAGTTCAACATTGCTCGAAAATAATCAGACTTGTCAAGCAGCTTTTGCCTGTCAACTTTAGTTACAAGCTCATCAGTACGATAAAAATCAACACTATTTTTATTCTCTCGACCTCTTAAATTCATTTCAAAAAACAAGCTGTATGGTAAAAATTAGTTTTATATGTTCTATTGATCCAAAATTTCTATAATTTTTTTTTAAACTATTATATGAAGATTTAATTGTAAATAAGCTATATAATTTTTATTGAACACGTTTAAATCTGTTTAGAATAAGTTTTTAAACAATTTTAATTTTACAAAATTTAGGTAAAACAGTTATAGTAAGCTAGTTAAAATTAGTTCACAGAAAAAAATTATAATAATTAAGATTAATGTTCATAATTGAAACAAAAAGCGTACACAGATAAATCTAAAATTGATAAGCAAATTATAACTTTTAGTATATTGTTGACTCTTGGCTTAAAACCACAATTTTAGACAATTATTAATTTAATTTAGATAAATTTCAAGGTATAAAAATATTTTTTTATTATTATTATTTTATAAAAAAAAGCCCTGAATTCAGTTTTTTTATTTGACTCATTATATTAATATTAATTCAATCCTTTTTTTTATAAACTAGTACCAATTTTACCTAAATATACTCTGATATGCTTGAATTTTCGAATATGCAACATTTTTGTTTTTGTTTATATTCTTCACGCATAAATAATTTTTTAAACAACAGTATAATTAACTAACATTGTTATATGCAGTTTCATATTTTATTTTTGCTTGAAAAGGTCGCAATCTCTTGCCACCGAAACCGGTCGCGAATAAAATATACAATTTGCATAAATCTATTTAACTTTTAGTATATAAAAAAAGGTGAATTAGAAATAAGAAAAATATTAAATTAAACGTAGTATGCAGAAATTTAACTTACGTATAAAATCTGTACTTGAATATTTAAGTAAAAGCTAAACTTGGAATTAAACTTCAATATATATTTTAAATTAAAACTACTGTTCTTCTTTTTTTTTTACTTTAAAAACAATATTTTAAGATATACTTTTCTGATATAAGCAACTAGCTAAAATAGACACAATTTAGAAAATAGTTTTTACAAGCTAATTGAAAAGTATTTGTTTTAAAGCTAAAAGTAAAACAAAAAAGTCTAAGGTTTAAAACTAAGAAATGATCATACTGAAATACCGTATTTATTCTTTTTTTTCGCATTTTCGTATATAAGATACACTCTTAAGTTTCTTATTAAATATAGAATCAGTTGAAAAACTCAGCTTGAGTAACAAACATATACTACTAAACTTAAAAAGTTGGACTAATTTATAGAAAGTTGAAGATACAAAATAAAAGCTTTTGATTAAAAAAAAGTAACTTTCTTATATAATTTTTTATTATCTTAGCAATTTTTGCTATTTGTCAGTGTATTTAAAAATATTAAACATAAAGCACACTGTTTACAAACGGTTTAAATTAGAGGATATTATTTTTTTTAACAACTTAATACTGTAGCATTAATTTATATGCTTAACAGTTAATCCCTAGTATTTTGATAGCTAGCAGTATGTAAATGACTAAATATTTATAGTAAGACTTTGGTTTTTTTACCGTTATAAAAGTAATTTACAACTATTTAAAACTCAAATTGATCTACCGAGTCTAGATCTTTATTTTAAATCAATATCATCCAGCCAAATACTTTTTTTTTTAATTTATCTAAATTTACTAACTATAAGGTATAAGTACTACAAAATAAAAATCAAGATATCTATGTTGACTTAGTGAATAAAATTAATTCAAATTAAGTACACTGAATTTTACTAATTGCATACATACTACTTTCCAAACAGTAGAAACAGAAGAACAATTATACATCAGCAGAAAAGTATAATGCTAAAAGAATGAATCTGAATTCATATTACATCTTTTTAAATTGATTAATGTAATTAACCCACACATAAAAATTAAAGTCTACCAAATATCAGGTAGTTAAGTACTAAAATTTGTAATAAAGAAAGCCTGAAAAATCAGACTAATTATTTTCAATGCTACAAATAGGCTCTCTTCATAAGCGATACATGAAAAAGACAAACTCGATGGAGTTGATAAAAAAAAAACAAGATCCTTGATAAGGCCAGAAATTTTTAAATAAAATTTCAAACTGAACTGAGATGACTCTAGAGCAGGGTTTCCCAAAGTGAAAAAAAAAAGGTCTTATGTGTATTTTATGGTAGTTTAGAAACTTACACTAGATATTCTTGAGTTGCAGACTAAGAGAAGAAAAAAAAAAGGTCTTCAGTGTTTTTTATCGTAGTTTATGAGTAATCTTGTTGAAGGAGGCCATTGCTTTTTCAATTTCTTTAAAGGGGGCCATTTGCAAAAAAGTTTGGGAAACCTTGCTCTAGAGCAGGGTTTCCCAAAGTGGGCGATATCGCCCCCCTGGGGGCGATTTTAGTAAATCGGGGGGGCGATAACTAGTAAGGGGGCGAAAAGGGGGCGATTTTAAAATTTTGGGCTGTCATAAAATTTTTATTTTTTATCTTGCTATTTTACTAATTTTAGCTTGCTATTAAATATTTGACTCTGAGATAAAACTTAAACAAAAAAGTTTATTTTTTTTATGTAGAATATAGAGAAAAATCAAGTACTTATGACTCCTACTTTCAAGTAAATTACATATTTTCATTTATATGTTTTCTCATTTGACAATTACATAGATCATAGACGATCGGAATCCCTCTCACCATAACTTGACATATATGTTATTTGGGATCATAAATAGTTTGTAAAATCTATTTTATCTATTATCAACTATAACCTCATGATATTTTCAATTGATTTTTGAAAAGTCACTAAGTTAGACTAAGAAATAAAAATAGAAAGGGTTACTAATTTACCTAAAAACCTGGAAAAAACTTGAATTTGACAATTTAGGCAAAAAAAAAATCCTAAAAAATTAGGTACTTTTAAGAATTTCAACATATTGTATAGTCAAAAGTGTAGTGTCAAAATTTTAATTTGTCACAAAAAAGCTATCATATAGATAAAAACATTGATCCCTTCGAGGCAGATCTTTTTGAAGTAAACGACTTAAAGGAAACCTTCTCAGACTTACAAACTAACCTTTAACTTAAAGTAAATTTTTCTAAAGAACGATATGAAAGCTTTTGGACTAAAAAAATAAGGCAAAAGTATCCAATCATTTGAGAGGAATTTAGATTGTTGTTTATAGTTTTTCCTTCTAGCTATGTTGTTGAAAAAACTCTCAGTTCATTATCAACATCTTGAGCAAAAGATCTAATCTAGATATTTGTAAAGGAGGCTTTATTTTACTGATGAAGAACCAGATTTAAAAAAAAACTTGTAAGCAGTCATGAACCTCATCCTTCACATTATATTAGACTTCAGTAGCAGACATTATTTTATAAAAGTTTTTTTATTTTATTTGATCTTTTAAAATACTTCTTTTTTGACCTGGTTTGTAATGTATCTAAAAAGTCTTTTTATGATAAAAAATTTATTAAGTTATTTATTCTACAACAGGTTTGAATAATGCCTAATAAATATTAATTACGGTAGACTTCCTCTTGATTTCGCACTTTTTACACAAAAAAAAACTGCAAATTTATATTTTCTTAAATTTAACTTAAATAAAGTCATTTACGAACTAAGTATTAATAAAACAAAAATTACATAATATATGATATCTTATATAGATTTATTTTTTTAATGAATGTTCGTTTTATGTTTTAGTTGATTTCATGTTTATTCATTACGTTATTGTAACTAGCATATTTAAATTTATTATTTTGTAAAAAAAACGGTAATAATTTTTGAGTTTGCACTTTTTATTTTGTTGAAAGTGCGATTTCAAGTGAAAGTCTACTGTATTAATTAAATGGTTTATGTTTTAAATCTGTTAATAGTTTTATTTTGACCTGGTTAATTTTGTAGTTTATATTTGTCGTTTTATATTACACTAAAAGATTTTATAGCGTAGTGATAAAAGTATTTGTTTGAAAGAAATTTATTTGACATATTTTTGTTATTACTTTTTTAATCTGTATAAATAAAAAAGTCTTGATAACCATTAAAGTTTTTATTTGATTTATTATTGTTAAAAAATCTATATATTAAAAAATTTTAAACTATTAATACTACTGTTTTTTGTTTTATCTTAATTTTTAATATATTAACAATTATAATGTGTTGTTTATTTTAATAGTTCAACACTACCTTTAATAAATTATTATAGGCTAATAACTAACGGCTTGATTAAGTTACTTAGTATTAACTACTAAATGTCCGAAATTCGTTATATGAGAGATTATTAAAATGTCAGGTTTCAATTAAGATTTCAGATCGGTAATGTACGGTTAAGATCCAGTCAAATTTCTACCCGCTAAATAACTTGAAAACTACTTGTGCAAAAAAAAAAGAATTTTTGATACTTAATATTTTGTAATACACTTTCAATTTGGTTTTCAGTTCACAATAGCTTTTCCTAGATCACAATAATACTAAATCATTTTATTACAATTTTGATCGAGTTGTTTAATTTTCTTATATGTTATTTTATTAAATTATACAGCCCGCAATTACATTTTTTTAAAGAGTTGAAACTAGAAAAGATTTTTTAGTAAATATTAATTGCTGGTTACAAAAGTTGTCCACCACTACCCTAAAAGTTTCATTATTTTTAAAACAATTCATATTTAAACAGGATTGATTACAGATTACACAAGGCTTTTTAATAATCAACTATTTTAATACACTTCACTGGGCGTATAAGAAAACAACTGTAACTTATTTTCTCAAGCCCTGTAAACTACTTTGAAAACAGCCACAAAAATGCTTGCATAAGAAATACCAGACTAAGTTACATTTCAAACACAACTTTTTTTGGCTCAAAAGTTTGTACTCAAGAGAAAAACTACTTTGTAAAATCGTGGGGGGCGATTATTTTTCAAATTTCTGAAAAAGGGGCGATTTAGTAAATGAGTTTGGGAAACCCTGCTCTAGAGTGACTTTTCTAAAATGAAGTTAAGATTTTACCAGGGTATTTTTCTTGCGTATTGCTGCAAGAGAAAGTCAGAATTTTAATCGAACCGAAATGAGTCAAGACCAAAGACACAGATTGTAAATTGTAAACTAAATGTGAGATTAATAAGTAAGAATGGTTTTGCTAAAGGCTGAGGTTAAAGGGTAGGTATCAAGTATGCACGAAGGGACACTTTTGCACGGGTTTAAACTTTTTTCAGTTTGTTTATAAAATGTTTATCTATTTTTACTATCACTGTTACCCCTAAATGGTCGATAAAATTTATTAAGCTGAAATGTCATTAATAGTTTTTAGTAAACTTATAAGAATGGAAATTAACAAAAAATAAAAAATAATTATCTAAATTAAATTACAGAGCTAAAATTATGCTTAAATCTGCTATAATATATTTTTTAAGTCTCATAAACTGTTAAAATTTTAATACTAAACTAATTGAAATAAACTATAACATATAATTAATAGTAAAAATAATATAATATTGAATGATTAAATAACACAAATTTGGCCCCTTTGACTAGCTGTATTTAAAAATTTTTACTGACTTATTCTTCAATTTTCTTATCATTGTCTTTCGAATAAAAGCATAAGTAAAAAACTATTGTAAACTGTTATTTCACTTTATTAATTAATAATTTTAAAAGTAGTTTAGAAACTTCGCTAAACAGAGTTTTTTAGTTGATGAAACATAATACAATATAATAAAATAATACAAAAAACAATACAAAAGTTTTACTGAGCAAATTTTTATAAGTTTCAAAAGGTTTAATAGTTTTACAACTATTTTATTTCTCATAAGTAAGGTAAGTTTTAGGTTTAGTAGTTTATATTACTACATATGACATTGTTATAACTTGAAAAAAAATATATACCAATAATTACCAAAACCAAGTAACAGGCAAGCTTCACGTTTGTTTTTGTGAAACTGAACTTTTATCGTCATTCAACCTGAAGAGCTAATTTTTTATAAAATATGACTGAAATATATTTTGTAAAATATGTAAACAAATCGGAAATAAATTTACTACTTTAAAAAATAAAAATAAACTAGATAGTTTTAGTAATTTCCTAAGTTGAAAAGGATAATTGTTTTCTAAATTTTTGTAGTAACTTAAATTACTATTCAACAGTTAATTAAGTCAGATCAGTAAAGCTTTACTTTCCAGTATTATTTCTTTTGTTTGGAGGTAAAAATAAATCTAAGTAATTACTACCTTTCAGCTTATATAAAACTGCCATGTCTGTAACAATCCTACCTAAATGTCTATATATTTATTAATGGTAACACTAGGTAGTTTTAGTTTTTGTTTTAAACTTACAATCTGTTATAACTTTATAAAAGTTTTAGCCAAAAGTTAATATATACTTTCAATATTTTTAATGCAAATGAGTTGAGTGTCGTTTAAAATTTATTTATATTAATGAGATTATTAACTGAAATACTAGAATAGATTATAAAACAGATTAACAAACATAATGATGGATAATTGACTGAAAAATATTATCAAAAGTTAAACACTAATATTATAAAAAATAACTCACATTTTAATAAAAAAATGCTTTAACATTTTGGAAAATACTTACATAATTTTGAAGTGTGTTTTATTAGCAGTAGGTACATACTATAAAACTTATTTATTTATTTTTTTAAATCTAGGTTACATGACATTTCTAATTCAAAAAATTCAAATTTAAAAAATGAATTAAATAAAGACCAAATCTGAAATAATAATATATATTAAAAAAAAAAAACGTATGTAGATTTTTTTATATTTTACAAGCTTTTTTTTAATCAAAATGTTTAATTTTTTTAAGGATTACTAAAATTTAATAAAAACAGTTATATTAAAATTTATTTTTTGTTTATTTCTTTTTTAGCCAGTATTTATTTCGGCCATCATCTCATCAACATAGTTTAGATGTTTTATGCCATCGATAATAAAAAAATTACTATGCCGCAAGATCAGCTACAACAGCTACCGGTCGTAGAATTGTCTCGGATGCTGTTGTTGTTAATCTTGTGGTAAAGTTCATTTTTTATTTATATCTTAGAATATATTTTAAGTTAAAAAAATGGTTTTATATATTAACTAGGTCTATAAAAGTATTTTTACTTAAAAAATATATTTCCAATACGTTTTGAGTTGTAGTCCTTTAAACATTTTTAAAAGAATTAGAACTGTTTTGTCGGATCTCGAAATGAAACAACCAATTAAAAGCGACTCAGATTTGCAATTGACGCGTCGTGCACAAAAAAAAAAGTGCTATTCCATTTTCAAAAGCTTAGACACGTCCCTAAAACAGTTGTTTTAACGATGTAAACTTTATGAGTATAGTTTTTTTTATTATGCACAAAAGGTTATTTAGGTGCCAAAAAAATTTATTAGATGGATGTTTTGTCTTATTTTATTAGAAAAGCCTACTTTCAATAAAAACTAAAAGTTCCCCTAACATGATTTTTATACATCAAGAAGCTCAAAACGTAGAAAACTAGTGCTTTTTAATCATAATTTATGTATTTAAGTCTAATGATAAATACTTTAAGTTAACAAAACTCTAATTTATTTTTTGAATGTAACTAAAACTAAAAAAACATTTACAGATGTAGAAAATTGTGTAATTTCTTAGTTAAAAAAATTTATTTTTCAAAAAAGATTAAAATTTGCATTAAAGTTTTTTTTTTTAATAGTTTTACTGCTCATAAATTTAAATGTTTGTAAAACAATTTTCTTTGACTCAAAAGCCAAAGCTGAAAATAATTCAAATGACAAATACCTCAAAATTTTAAAAGTTTTTATAAAAGCAAAGACACGTGACACGTCACTTAGCGTAAGAGTCATTTCACTGAAGAATGTTAAAAAAAAAGTGAAAAGTTATAGGAATTTTTTGAGATATATTACTCAGGATAAAAAAAGCCAAAATGTTCCTTTTTTTCTACGAGGTCTAGCACCGACCAAATAAAACGATCTAAAAAAAGGCTACACTATTTAGCTATTAAATTTTGTATAAAATACACCCTAAGAACATAGAACCAAGATTTTTTTTTTGATGTTCTTAAGTCGTGAATTTTTTTTCAAAGCGCCTCTTATTTTAGAATGATTGTATTTCATAAACAAACTAACGACTAAACTATTGGGCGAAATGTTTCCCAGAAAAATAAAATAAAATAAAAAATGTTAGTTATGTTTACAAACATAATTACATCCATTTAAACATATAGTGTAAATAAAATTTTCGATTTCAGAAACAGGTTTGCCAAAAAACCTGGAATCCTAGAAAAACCTGGAATTTGACAATTGAACCTAAGAAAACTTGTATTTTAGAATTTTGAAAACAAACTTAATTTGAACAAAAATCACTAAAAAACCTGAATTTTTAAACAGTTTTTACATTTAAATTATAATGTAATTTCAATTTAGCATTTAAAATCTGTTATAAAGATTTTTTTTAAAATTACTAATTTTTCTATTAAAAAAAATACATTTTAAAAAGTGGCTGTAACATATGTTTTCAATGCTGTTATATTAAGGACAGTTTTATACCTCAAACTTTATTTAATAATAAAAATAGACCTGAAAACTAGTAACTTTAAAATCTGAAAAAAATTTAGAAATTTTGTAAGAAATTTCTCAAAAACCATTAGCTAACATGTAAAAAATTTAAATCTGGGATCACAATACCTAGAATCCTGGAAAAATCTGGAATTTAACAGTTTAGTCAAAGAAACTTGACCTGGAATTTTGAAAAAAAAAATCACTTAAAAACCTGGAATTATTAAAAATTTTCTAAATATTAACTAGCAAAAACTAGATTTGACACAAAAATCTATCATATAGATAAAATAAATTTCTCTTCATTAAAGTTTGTTTATATTAAAAAAACACATTTAAAGTTGCTTTACAGTATCTTATCAATATTTTTAAAATACTTAACATAGTTGTTTACCTTAAACTTAAATTTAAACTAAAAACAGACCCATATATGGGCACTTTAAAAACTTAAGAAAATTTACCACAACCCTGTTAATTGTTAAGTTAAGAAATAAGTTTGTATTGACTTAAGTAACTTTAGCTAGCCTATAATGATTTACATTATGTGGTCACATGATTGGATTCTTGGTGTAATTTTTATTGTAGTGCTGGTGAACACTTGTTTGAGGATTTGAGCTTCATTACTTTCTTACACTTTGTGGTTTCTATTGTTAATGTTTTAACCTTAAACATTATTTGAGTTTTCCAAATGGCCTGCTTACCTGTGGTTTTAAATGTTCAACCTAAAGAATTTTCTAAGATTTTATTCGGACCCCTACTCCATCATCTCACAATTAAAAACTTCAAAAAGCAATTGGGAGTTTTTGTCTAATTAAAAAAGAAATAAAACTAAGAATCAAAATAATCAACCTCACATTAAGTTCTACTTCTAATTTTATTTTTTTATAGTATTAGGATTGCCTTACACTCATGGGAAAATTTGAAATTTATTTTTAAACTTAAGGTAACTAAGATAGTTTTGTTCTTTGTGAAAAACACTTTTTTTTTACAAAAATTAATTTTGGCATTTATATGAAAGCTTTAAATACAAACCACAAGCCACTTTTTTATAGAATTCAAAAATATCATTTAACTTTTGAGGTATTTTACTTTTTGTAAAAAGTTTCGGATACAAATGTATGGACCTCAAATTTTTAGGGGTCAATTTTCTTGGTAATTTTAAAATTCGCTAAAAATCTATCTCCTCTTTCATTTTTCATTTAAACTTTTTTATAAAATTAAGACTATATTTTATGACCTAGTTTTTTGTTCTTTCTTAAAAGTTTTGTTTTAACTAAATGCTACATTTAAATATTATTCAATTTTTCGCTAAATCCATACCATAATTCTTTATTACAATCCCCATATCTGAGGATAATTTGTCTAATGCAGGGTTTCCTAAACTTTTTTTCAAAAGGCACCCTTTAAAGTATTTAAAAAAGCTATGACCCCTCCAATAAAAACTACCATTAATAACCCTTAAGACCTTTTCTGTTTTGCTGTTCATCATCTCCTCCAGAATATCTAGTGTAAATTTCAAATTATGACCTCATGGCCCCCCTGTGGCCCCTTTGCTAAATCTAACTAAATTTCTGTCATGGCCCCTAAGGCTTAACTTGGGCCACTTAGAGAAACCCTGGTCTAATTCTTTGTTTAGAAATAACTTACAAAACAACAGGTTTAGAAACAAGAAATCTAGTTAAATTAAATATGGATAAGAGGAGCGGGTCAAATATGCACAAAGAGGCTCTTTTGCACAAGGAAATTTTTGCACAAAGACACTTTTGCTTAAAAAGTCATTTTTGCATAAGAGTAAAAAAAATATAAAATAAAAATGAAAAAAAAACAATAAAATAATAAATAAAAAGATAAATCAATTTAAAAAAAACAACTATTACAGACTCAGGGTAAGGTTTTAGGGATAACAGTGTTAGATAGAAAACCTTATAAAAATTATTAATCAAAAAAAAAAAAAAAAAAAAAAAAAATATTATAAACCAAAAAAAAACTGACTGAGGGTAAGGGTTAGGTGTAATAGTGTTAGTAAAAATAAATAAATTTTCAACCCATGCAAAAGTGTTCCTTTGTGCACATTACACTCCTGCCCATGGATAACACTTGGTTTTATTTTAATTTAATTTTATTATTTTAATAAAAAGTATAAGTTTAAAAAAGTAAAACCAAGGTAATTATTATCCATAGTTAAATGCAACTTGATTCTTTGTATTAAAAATAGTTATGTTTCTATTCTGCTTCAATTATTCTTGAAGCTATTTTAGTTTAAATGCTGTTTTTAAAGTTCCAGGATGTTCTAAAAACTAATAGTTTTATTTAAAAATTCTTTCTAAAGTAAACAAAATACTTAATTACTTACTATTAATCTACTATTTTTTCTTAATTGCTGTACAGAGTTTTTCAAAATAAAAAGTTAAGCTTTTGAAATCTTGTTTCAAGTTTTTTCTTTTAATTTGATTTCAAAACATAATTTTTCTTTCAAATATTGCATGCAAAAACCCTAAAAAAAAATTCATCATCAAATCTTTTTTTGATATTATTTTTTACTTGTTCACTATGTACTTTTATGAACAGAACTTTCTCTTAGTAAAACAATGAGGTTCCTTTAGAGTTATATTAGCCTTTAAATTACTCTATGAGCACTGTTAAGTTTAGAAATAAAAAACCAATTGAAAAAATAAAATAGCAAAGATAATGAATTTTAATGAATTTTTTTTTATTTTTCATTAAAACTATGCAACACTTAATTAAGAAAATGGTAAAAAAAATCCTATTGAAAAAGATATTTAATTATATTTGTGTAGTTAAATCAAATCTTAAATTTAGAAGTTTTTTGGGTTTTTTATAATTTCATAATTTAACAATTTCAATAACAATTAACAAAAAAATCAATAATTTCAACTAACCTAATTTCTAAATTGGAGCAGAAAGCAACAAAAACTATTTCAAAAGCAAAAAATTAATTTTATATCACATTTTTATTTCAATATCTAGTCACCAAAAAATCTAAGTCTAATTGCTAGCCCACTGTGCGATTCAAAAGGGTGCAAAGCAATTTAACTTATTTGTTTATTACCTTTACCTATATGTTATATTTTACACAATTGTAAAGATATTAAAATTAACAATGTACAAGAGATAACTGGACTTAAAGTAATTAATGTTGCCTCTCATAGTTTTGTTAAATATAGGTTTAAAGTAGTAAATTAAAAACTATTGAAAGTATAAATTTTATAAAAAACTTATAAAGTTATGTTAATTAAATAATAAAATAGATTATTTTCATATTTATAATAAATATGATATTCTATAAAATAAAAATAAACTCATAATATAATATACAACTATATATATAGTATACAAACAAATATTTAAACAACTGTTGTAGAAAAATTGTTTTTGAAATAAATTAAAAACTAAAGTTAGAATCCCATCTACAGCAATGTCAACAAGTAGATATTGTAAGTTCCAGAATGAATCCTCTGAGAATAGTCATGCCAGGATTTCAGGTTCAGGCATTTATAAATCATCAGATAGTTTTAACATAAAGAATAAAGATTGTTGTGACAAGTATGAAAACTTCGATTCTGAAAAGGAGTCTGTATTAAACTGGTCTGATCAAAAGATTGACGAAGAATATAGCCAATATCAAGATAATCTAGATAGAAATTTTACTTCAAGAAAAAGAATACATTCAAACGGTGAAGAAATGTTTAGTCATACAAGAAGTTAGTTATGTCTCTACTTTAATTTTTTAAATTTATGTTGGTTTTTTAGGTATTAAGGGCATAGGGAGGATAAACACCCTTTTTTGGTTTTTGATCTTATTTTGTATAGTTTATACTTAGCTACAAGATGCTTTTTACAGATTTTAAAAATTCAAAATAATTTTTGAGATATAGCCGGTCGAAGTTGGAGGCAACAATAGGATTCTTATGGGAGGCTCAAACTAAAACGACAAATAACAAGAAATCACTACAAATCTATCTCCTCCTACGTTTTTTAAGATAACTACCTCAAATTTTCAGGAAATGTTCCTTAATAAAATTTGAAAATTATCTCCTAAAGAATTAAAAAAAAATCATAAAATAAAAATTTTATAATAAAAAAACTAAAAAAAAAATTTTTTTTTGTTTGTTTTTTATATAAAATTTTATTTTTTAATTTTTTAAAAATTGTTTCAGACATAATTTTCTAATTATATTAAGGAACATATCCTGAAAATTTGAGGTAGTTATCTCAAAAAACGTAGGAGAAGATAGATTTTTAGTGAAATAGTCTATTTTTGTCGTTTTAGTTTGCGCCTCCCATAAGGAACCTATTGTTGCCTCCGACTTTGACTGGCTGTATATCAAAAATTATTTTGAATTTTTTAAATCTGTAAAAAGCATCTTGTAGCTTAGTTAAAACTTTATAAAATACGATCAAAAACCAAAAAAGGGTGTTTATCCCCCCTATGCCCTTAAATCATTCTTTTTATTGTCAGTTTTAAATGGTTTAAGAAAAATTCTGAAGAGTTATATTAATTTTAAGTTGTAAGAATAAAATTGTTTTTTAAAACAATAGTACTTCTACTGTCTTTGAAAAAATTAACAAATGCAGGCTTTTTATTTTTTAAGTACTTTCATTTTGTACTAAAATTTTTAAAGTGAAAAACAGCTGAAAATATATACAATTAATAGTAATAATAACAAATTATACAGTATCCTTCTTTTATTACACTGACAAATGTTTCTGTATGTTAAACAAGTCAACACACTTCAACTGAGTTCTATAAAAGATAAAACACACACAGAAATATATGCCAGTGTAATGAAAGAAGGGTACTGTATAGTTTGTTATTATTATATATTCCAGTGAACTTGTTTTGCTAGGATATTTTATTAACAAACGCTTAAATTTATATTTTGAATAGTTACAATTAGTAGCAATAATTTTATAAAGTAAACAAAATTAAAGTTAAAAAATAAACTTTTTGGGCTTTATAAATTTTACAAACAATTGTTCCATAATAAATTAAAAATTACATAAATAAAAATAAATTTCAAAATCTAATACTCGAAATTGCATACAAGTAAACAAGCTAAAACATCATAAACAAAAATGCCCTTTTCATAATAATCGTAAAATACCAAGCTCTAAAATATTAAATCTTTATAAGTTGTTTTATTTAAATTAATTTTTGCATTTAATCTTTTTATCCATACACTTTCTTTGTAGTCTAAACTTTAAGGGAATAGGGGGGTGGATGGCTTAATCACTTTTTTCACAATTTGATCTTATTTTATAGAGTTTTAACTAAGCTACAAGATGCTTTTTACAGATTTTAAAAGTTCAAAATGTTGTTTGAGATATAGCAGGTCAAAGTCAGAGGCTATAATATGTTTCATATAGAGAGCACAAACTAAAATTGAAAATAACTAGAGGTCACTAAAAATCTACCTCCTACATTTCTTGAGATAAATACCTCAAACCTTTAGGAAGTGATTCTTGCAAATTTTTGTAAATTCTGTAGAAACAAAATTTAAAAAAATTAAAAAATAAAGTTTTATAAAATAAAAAAAAAACAGTTTTTTTTAAATATTGCAAGGTCCTAATGCTATCATTCTGGTATTTAATTAAAGCTTTGATGTTAAAGCTTTAATTATTAAGCTAGTATTTTTTAATATTTCTTTTATATTAACCAACTTTTAAATTTTCTCAATAACTCATGCCAACTCAGGCTATTGTTAAGCCATTTAGTATAACTATGGGTTTTTTGAAATTCTAGATAGGCTCAGGATGACTCAGGGTAATTCAGGATAACTTAGAACAGTTTTGATTTTTTATAAAATTCTCAGGGTAATTTAAGTTAATACCCAGATTCAATATTTTGTTATTTTACATAACTAACTTCCTTCACAACATGATTTTTATTGATTCTGAAATGGTTATTTAATTTTTTTTAGCTTTGCAGCTAGTTCTTCCCTATTCTTAGGAATAACACTGTAGTTTTTGTTTTAAATCTGAAATTAATATTTATCATGATTTGAGTTATTCATGCAAGTGAGTACTTAATGTGGTAAGATTAAAGTTAGTTTAATAAAATTTCAAAAAAGTTTAAACTAAGTTCTATTATATATAAAGTTAATCAACAATGTTGCATAATTTTATACACAAATTTTGTTTTTAACCTAAATTGATTAAGGTTTTTAATGTTGAGTCTTCGAAGATAGTATTTCTCTTAAGTTTATTGAAAACCTAATAGAAAAACCTAGAAAAATAAATAAAAAGTATTTTTTAACAAAACTTTTGGCAACCCTACTTAACTTTAAAATAAAAATAAATATTTTATAAAAAATATTCTTTTATTCAAAATGCTTGTAAATTTTTGAATTAATACACTAAGTTCTATAGAAATTAAACATTAAAGCTGTTTTAACTGACAATGGATACTTTTAATTTAATTGTAGTTAGTTTATATATTTTTTATATATATCATCTAGTTAATAACCCTGATCGTGCAAGTAATTATAATTTGAAAAGATTTAAAATGCATCGTGCATTTTTGATTTATTTAAACTTCAAGCTATATGTATTTTAATAAGAAAACCTAAGCTGTGTAAACATAAAGACTTTGATTATACTGTTTCTTTTTTTTCATAAATAGTTTTATAAGTTGTTACATATGTTTTATTTATTTTTAGTTTCATTGTAATTAAAAGTACTTATGTATTGTTGATGACCATTACTTTTACATTGATTACCTTTTGGCTATATAAGCTAGGTTTGAAACTTTACTTTTGTTGCTTAGTAAACAACTGAAGAGTTAAGCACAAAATATATATTGTTATACAACTTGACCTATGTGTATTTTTTGAAATAAAATATCCAAGTTTAAAAAAATGTTTAATTTAATTATAATGAATATAACCAAAAAATCTCCAGTTTGTTATACACTGTAAGCTAAATTAGTGATAGAAATTATCATATAGTTATCTATTGTAAGATATACTTATAAAGTTTATAATTTATTATTACAATAATAACTTTTTGAATATTTTTGTTACACAATTTATTTATATTTCAAAATAAAATGGTTATTACCTAAGTTATATTTATAGCAATGCTGTTTTAAAAAGTTGTGAAAGGTGTTTAAAAATATACAAAATAATCTTTTCAAATTTTGAAATAATTTTTCTTCTTTTATTGTAATAGCTTCAAATTTTCACCAGGAAGCATAATAACAAAGAATCAAACTTTCAAAACTATCTAGTTATTTAATAACTTTATATTGATGTATATTTTTTATATATTGTAAAACTTGAAATAAATTATTTTAAGAACACAGTGTCAACTAATAACTTATTTTTATAAATTTATGTTTTGAATAAAAAAAAGTTATTCAATAATTAGATAGTTTTGAAAGTTTGATTTAAGTTAGTTGTTGGAAAACTTGGTCCTCATTTATTTATAGTTTAAGAATAGTTTATCAACTAAAAATAAGATAAATATTTGTTTTTTTTAATTAAAGATTATCAAGAAAGTCCTGGAAAAAAACCAGCAAAAATTTCAAGAACGTCAAAACCAAGGCTACAAGAAAAAGACCCTGTGGTTCTTGCAAGACGTGAAAAGCAAATTTCATATGGTAAAAATACAGTTGCCTACACCAATTACTTGGAAGCTGTTCCTAAGTAAGAATTTAATAACTTCACAATTTAAGTTTATTTATAAAAAGGTAACCAATAAAGTTTAACTGTGGATATCAATGTTAACATTTTAAACTTAAGTTTAAGCTCTTATTTATTTTGTGTACATTTATGCATTTAGTTTTAGAACTAAATTTTAAATAAAGTTTAAGATGAATTGATATGAGTGTATCATGGTTGCCATTCACTCAGGCTACTTAGGATGACTGGGCGTTGAAACTCAGGCTTATATGAATTTTTTCTACAGATTTCGATCTAATTTGAGTTTTTTTTTTAATTTCTAACTGTTTTTTTTTAACAAAAAAGTTTTTATTCTGTAAAAATTTAGTTTTTACTTGGTCCTTTATTTATTTTTTTTTTTTTAATATTTAAGCTTGATTAGTAGTTTTTTGTTTTTGGCTAGTAACAATATTTTTCCAGTTTAATCGAAAACTTAGCCCAACTCAGGATAGTTTGATGTAACTCAGGCTGGCTTTTTTTCCTCAAAGAGTGGCACATTGATATAAAAATGTTTTTTTTTGGTTTTTGATGATATATTTATGTAGTTTTGTACTTTACTTCATTTTTATTAGCAATAGAAAATCTTAAATACAAATAAGTCTACTAACTGAACAAAAATAAAAGTTTGATTATTGAAGTTTCAGTCATTTTATGCTTATTAAGTAAAAATGAATAATTATTTCTAGTATCTCTATGCATTTTTAGTAAAAATTGAATAAAATGACATTTGTGATTCAAATAGTGGTAAGTTAAGTATTAGAAAAAACAAATAAAGTAAAGATTAGAGGCGAAATGTGATAGCATCATAGGGGCCAGGATCACTTAAATTAATTCAAATGTTATTGATCTCCTGTTAAAATATGAAGTTATGTTAAAACTACAAAAAAAAAATTAATAAAATATTTATTTATATGATTTTGCTGTATAAAATTTTGTTTGTGTTGTTCTGAACTCCGTATGATGTCGTCATGCGTTTCCAATGGTAGAGATAATCTTTTATATTCTAATAAGAGTTTATGTTTACTGATTAAGTAAAACTATTTTCGATCGTATTAAAACTTTATAATTGCGACTTTTGCAATCATTCATATATTTTTTTTGTATACCAAGTTACCAAAAAAAAAACTAAAATATTCAAAAGCAGCTAGAACCAATGCAGAAAATACCAAAATAAATTAAGTATTAGGTTTTGTATTTTTTTTTGCTAAATATGAATAGTTAAATGATTTTTTTTATCACTTAATTTTATCAGTACCTTCAGATAATTATATTGCTTGAAATATACAATTTGGACAATGTATTTTTGTTTGATTTATTGGAACTTTAATGTCTATTTTTAGAATTTATTTTAAAGCTCATGTCAAAAAACTAATTAAAACTCAGAACAATGTATAGTACAACAACAATACAAAAAAAAGGCACTATTTTCCATACCAATCTGTTTTAAATTGTTTACAATTTTTTATAGAGTAATGATTAAAATGTTAGTGAAGTATATATATGAACTCACATGCCTTTTTAAACTTGATTAGTTTTCTAATTTGTTAAGTTTTGTCGTGTGTTTGTTATTTATTTATGCTAAGTTTCATATATTTACAAAAATATGGCGGTTGCTTATAGGGCAATGACCTCCATTTTTTAGAAATTTGGTGTTTAAACTACTTAAAAAAAACAAAAATTGGTAAAGTGTTCAAAGCTGAAGACTCGAAATAATATGTGATAAAATAACTTCGCTCAAAGTAGCTTTGAATAATAGCCATACCACCTGGTTCATCAGACCCATTTCATCAGCTTTTAGTAGACTTTTTCTTCAATTATGACTGAATGAGTATCAATTAGAACAAAACGTAGGTGTCAGTTTACCGAGAGCTTTTGGTCTGATGATACAGATCACAAGGTCAACTTTATGAATGTTAAATTTGGATAATTGTATCTATTTTATTTTTAAAGTGAAATAATATTTGCCTTAAGTAGCATTTTTGTTGAGAATTTAGGTTTTGAATTGACTTAGCTACAAATTATTCTATAAACTATTACTTGTAACACTAATAAGTGTATTTAACACTAATCTCCCTTTTCTTTAAATAGTGAAAAATAAGATTTTATTGATAAAGGGTATGAAATCTATAAATTTAATGATTTACAAATTTAATTATAAAACCAAACAATGTTTAACTCAATTAATAAATAAACTTAATGAGATCCTAAGTAATAATAAATATCTGTAAAAAAAACATTTATAGAGACATTAAAGCTAAGCTTAAATTTACAAACTATTTTTGAACCCATAACAAAAAAACACTATCTTTAAAGACTAAAACCTAAAAAAAACCTAAAACCTAAAACCTAAAAAAAGACTAACACCTTTAAAGACCTAAATATAGAGAGTTTTTTGTAGCGTCTTACACTATATTTATTATTTTAGCAGATATTTTTTCTTAGTCTAGTTAAGTCCTTGATCTAAAGAAGTTATGCTTCAAAAAATTATTAGTTAAAAAAATATTAATACTACTAGTTGAATCAATTTTAATCATTTGTTTATTGTTTGTTTAGTTATTTTTTTATAGAGAGTTTTTTGTAACGTCTTACACTATATTTATTATTTTAGCAGATATTTTTTCTTAGTCTAACTAAGTCCTTGATCTAAAGAAGTTATGCTTCAAAAAATTATTAGTTAAAAAAAATATTAATAGTACTAGTTGAATTAATTTTAACCATTTGTTTATTGTTTGTTTAGTTATTTTTTTTATCAGTAAAAAACTCTTTTTTTTTATTTAATAAACACTAAACTGCGCTACATAACTATCAAAAACAGACCGTATGAAATTCTGAGACCGGTTTCGTCCTTACTAGAACTTGTCAGGTAGACTAGTTCATTCACACCTAAGAGTTTCTTTAGGGCGCAGCTAAAAAGTTTTGTCTGATTGACAAAATGATTCATTGTTACTATGTTTATCTTGCGATTCCTAATAGAGACAAAACCAGGTCGCAAAATGTCACATGGACTGTTATTGATTTGGATTTTGATTATATTATCTTTGGTTTTTAACATTCACTATTTAAACTAAATTAATATTTAATTGATTAATATGATTTAACAAAAATTTTTAGATAAATATTTGTAAAATATGTTATGTGATTTGTAGTTTTTATCAAATATTTGTTATTATTAAACGTCTTAATATTTTTTTCTATCTCTATAATCATATATCAATTATATAGTATCTCTAAATTTTATTACAATCCGCTTAAAAAAAACTTTATTGTTATTTCATTTTTGAGTTAAAATTTATGACTTACTACGCTCTTGTCACTATAGTTATACTTTTTAACTTGATAAGTCATGCTCTTTTACAACATTGTACTAATTTATTCCTCTTCTTATTTAGTCTAAGCTTACATAGTATTAAAATTATAAATTTATTTGTAACTTATAAATATGCAAGAAGTTGTCTTTTCATCTAATAAATAAAAATTAAATGGTAATAAAACCTTACATAGAACATTTAAATACTAGAAAATTAAAAAAAAATATTTTGTTTAATCTTTCATGTAAACTTTAAAGAATTAATATTAGTATGAAAAAGTGGACTTAAACATTTTAAAATTAATCTTAAGAAATGAAATTTCTTTAGATTTTTTTTGTAAAATTTGAATTTAACTAATATTTTGTTTAATATTTTCTATTCAGGTTAAGAAATTGGTAAACTTTTCAATTCGAAAACATATCAAACCCTGAAAACGAAACTATAAAATAAACTTTTAAATTGGATATGAAAACATATTATTAAAAAACAAACTTTTTAAAACAGTTTAAAAATCTAGTCACATAAACAAACTTTTAGATTTTTCATAAACTAGGCTCTTAGTTTTATATATTACGCTTACAAAATGTGTAGCCGGAAATAGTTTTTAGCTTGCATAAAAATTTAAAATTCCTTATTTTTAAAGTTTAAATGTTTGTGAATTTAGTCTTTGTCAGTCACTCAAAAAAAAAATTTATTAAATTCTTTTTTAACTATTTATTTTTCTTATTCATTAAAAAAATCTTATTTAATCTTATTTTTTGTTATTTTTGGCACATGATAATCAATCTGTAAAGAGATCACATGAGTAACAATCAATTTCTACAATTATCATGTTATTTTGTAAGCTTAAATTAAAAATATTTTGGTTAAATTATATTTTATTTTTACCATTATTTCTCAATTGTTTTACTAAAGACAGTTGGCTGAAAGAGCTTTAAGATAAATTTAACAGTCATGCAATCTGTCATATTAGATATTATATCTATCTTTTAACAACAATATATGTTTTGAAATTTGTTAAATTCTCCAAAAACATCACATAATTTATATTTCAATTAATTAAAAAAAAAAAATTAAACTTAACAAGTTTAATATAAAGTACTCACGTAATTCAAGTTAAATTAACAACTACACATGAATAAAGTGAAATAGCTTTAAAGCACATATAAAAAAATCTAAGTTAAAATAGCTAATTATTTGATTACATATCTAACAGAAGTAAGAGATCAAAATTTCATCCAACGACTCCTAACAAAAATTCAAAGGCAAGCAGAAGACATTGGGATTCAAAAATAAAAACTTGGAGAAAAGCGCTCCATGACGTTGAAGGTTATAAAAAGTCCGAAGAAAATAAATTTATAGATTCAATGTTAGTTTTTTATAGATTTTGTTTTCTTTTTTATATAACCTTTTAAGATTTATATAGTATTTATTGATTTTGAATTAAGGTAATATAAGGTTTAGTAACAAACAATAAAAATACCATAGATACTTGAGGCAATGATAATAATTAAAAATATGAATAAGATAAATTTAAACTATTAGATCCTTAACTCTCTAAACTTGAGATGTTTTATAGAGTTTTGTTTAAAATTAGAATATTAATATATAATAGTAGGAAATAAGACATATACTCATAGAAATAAAAGTAATTCATACATGTAAATCGTTTCACTTACAGTTAAAGTAAAATATTTTTACTGCTTAGCATTTAAAGACTAATAATAACATATATTTTCAATTAAGTACTTTTAAAACCAATTTATTTTTTATTTTTATTTGTTATTTTAGTACACAAATTAGACTTTTTAAACTGGTGTAAGTAATTATATATAAAAATACTTAGTTACAATGTAATAAACTTCTTTTTGTTGTATTTTCAGGGTTGCCACACACTCAGGGAAACTCAGGGAATTTCGATTCTTTTTTTTTAATTCAGGGAAACTCAGGGCAGTTTTGTTTTTTTCTAGAAATTTCAGGGAAATTTTAAGATTTTTAAAAAAATCTCAGGGAATTTTTTTTCTAGATCTAGAATGAGATTTTGTTAATCCAGTTTCAATATTTTGTTTATAAAAGTTTATTTTATTCATTTTTAAGTGCTTATTTAAAAATTTTAAGCCTTGCGGCAAGTTCTTCAATATTCTTAGAATTAAAATGGTAATTTTTTAATAAATAAAAATAATTTTAAGGGTTTGAAAAAAACTCAGGGAAACTCAAGGAAGTTTAAGGTTACTCAGGGAAGTTTCTGGTCACTCAGGGAAGATTTTTTGACTCAAAGAGTGGCAACCCTGATTTTGTTTATTAAAATGCAAAGTTTGTGTATGGGTATTTGAAGTATTTAAATAATTTTTTTAATTTTGCATGATCAAAATATAAATTAATCTAAACGCTTAAGAAAAAATTAAAACTCATTTCTGATAGGGATGCGAAAAAGAAGAAAAACATACCGTTGACAGATAGTGAAAAACACACTTTGAAGGTCATCTTTGGCCTTGATTCAAAAGCCTCAGCCGCCAAAAATTTCAACGACGAGCCGGAGATAAAGCTGGAGCACGATCCAGACATTGAAATAAAAGAAGAGGATTGTCCAATCAAAGAGGAGCCGGTGGTGAATGTCGAAGTAAAGCGGGAGGACGACTTGAGGCGCCGAAGGAACTGCAACAGCGAATCGGAGTCCGACGACGACCTGATATTTCTGGACGATGACGAAGGGTTTTAGTAGCGGTGGTGTTATGTGTTCTGTTGTTTTTCCTGGATAAAAAATTTTTTAACTTCTTTTGCTAGAGATTAAAAAAAAAATTACTATTGGTAGCATCTATTGTAGTTTTTAATAATTGCAAAATGATATATAAAATGTTATTAAGAATAAAACTTTTGAAAATAAACAATATTGCTGTTTAAATTGTGGATACCTAGTATGACATTGTATAGAATAATGCATAAAGTTTCTTTCAATTACTTTTCATTCACTTATTTAATATTTCTTTCAAATTAGATTTATACATCTTTTTTATTTAGTTAACACTTGAAGTTGTTTTGAAAATAATCTATTACACATTGAAATGTTGTTGCATGAGTATTGTAACTTTTGAGTTTTATTTATAGTATACTGTTTAATATTATGTTGATTAAAATATAAAATTTCAAAGAGCTAGTTACATAATTTTATAGTATAATCATTTTGTTATTTTTATTAGATAAGAATAGCTAATTAAATTTACTGTATTAAAAAAAATTTACTACAAAAACTCTGCTAACATAACACAAAAACAATATAATTCCACCAGGTATTTGAATCTTAGGAATTTTCTAACTATACACTTGTAAACATTTTTTGATTGTAGTTGAGAATGATCTGCAGAGTTCCAATTTTCAGTGACTTTTCTTAGTACTTTTGAAAAAACACTTAATTTGTCTTGATAAAATCTTAAAAAACACTTTTATCTTGAATTTATTGTTTTTGCTAGTGTTTGACCAATTCTTTATTACGTATACAACTGTTTTTGATAAAATTCATTAATTGAAAGAAAAGTTTTCCAATTTTTTAAGTTACGCGTCTATAGTCAAACTAAGTATAGTTCTAAACTTAATTAAGTTTTGAATAGAAGTTCTAAACTTCAAGACACAGAAAAACTTTTTTTCATATCAAGTGAAATTAACAGTTGTTAATGCTTTATCACGCAGGGCTTAGAAAACTGGTTAAGTAAAAATTTGTGGTCAGCGATATACTACAAGCTAAAAATACACTATTTTCAAACAATACTTTTTTTGATCAAAACTTACAAGTAGACTTATTTAATAAATACTGATAATTGCTAATTATATAAATTTTTTATCACTTTTTTAGTTTAAGATAATATCACATGACTACGACAATTATTTTAAATAACTGTGGCCAAAGCAGTCTTTCTTCTTTAAAGTGCGGCCCTCGAGCATTTTTAAAGAAAGTTGGCTCGTGGTTTATAATAGGCTGCCCACCTCTGATTCATGAGAACGTGCAATTTAAAAAAAAACGATATTTTTATTGGTGTTAAAAAAAAATCACAGAGAAGGGTTATAATTAAATCATTTATTATTATCAACAATTTAATAAATTAATATAATACTAGGTATTATTTAGTGTTTTTTAACATTTACTCATTAGAACAACTTGAATTTGAATTTTTTATAGAAACTAAGCTGTTTTATGGCAGATGGTACTCTATTAAATTAGTGGTAGCTAAGAGAGCTTAAAATAACAGCTTAGGATTTAAGCTATCATATACAAATCAAGTACAGTTGAGTTTCTCATTATGATTTTTTAATTATTTAGAATACTAATGTTCTACGTGTCTAAATATAATTGAATGGGTGTTGTGAACAGTACTCATACTTGCGAAATTTAATAAGTACATTTAGGATTGTCTTATATTAATCATTCTTCTAATCGTTATAATTTTCCTCAATTTTCAGTATGAAATAATTAAGAGTTCGAAATATAATAAGTTTATTGACATCAATAGTTTCACTTTCTAGTTTTACCAGTTTTTATTTTAAAAAAGTTGTATTTTTTCTATTTATGTGTAGGAAATAAGTTATTTGTGAATCAAGTATATCACTTGAAAACTAAAATTGTATTGAAAATTAAGGGACACGCTCAAAATCCACCCAGTCAAAATCTAGAACCGCTTACCGATCGAGGATAAGGGCTAGGGGTGGTAGTGAAAAACAAACAGAAAATAAATTTTAAAAACGCAATTTTTTTTTAATAAATTAATAAAAAAGGAAAATGTTAAAAAAAATCGGGTGGATTTTGATAGTATACCAAAACTAGGTATATCCTTAGTAAAATGTTTCTATCTATATTGTCAAATGCTTTACTTAAATCCTAAGAGACTGCACAAACTGAATTTCTTTTATCAAAGTTGAACAGTATTTCTCAACAAATTCTGACGGTGCCAAATAGGTGGAACGACCCTCACTACAGCCGAACTGAGAATTGTTTAGGACATTGTATTTAGTAATAACTTACAGGCGATTGTAGATTACCTTTTGAACTATTTTATTTGTACTAGACAAAAGTGAGATAGGTCTTTAGTTTCCTGGTATTTAATCTAAACCTGATTTAAAAATCGGAATTAATTTTGCATAGGCTACTTGGACATACACCTTAAATGCTTTAAATTTATATTTGTTTTATATTGTTTTTATTTATATTTCAAAACAATTTAATAAGTAATAACAACTAGAGTTTCATTATTAACTATTTTAGTTTACTGTAGTAACTTTATATAACTATGATTTTTTTTTTAACAACTGCAACCCGATGAAGACTTTCCTTTATACAGTGCGGCCCTCGAGCAAAATTTACCAAGAAAATTGGCTCGTGATGTTGCCGAGCTCCTAATCTATAAAAAGAGCAGTATTCAGAAATGCACAATAGTCACCTTATCAAAAATTGACATGTCGCGACAATTTTTCACTTTGCTTGATCATTTAAACACTAGATTTTTTCAAACAAACTAAACTTTTTACTTGTTTTAAAACAATGTTTTCAAGCAAAACGTTTTGATTGTATAAGTTCTTAATTGTAAAATTTAAGGGTCATTTAAAAGCGACCGTTCATGCAAAAATGAATCTTTGTGCAAAAGTCACTTTGTAAAGTTTTGACCCGTTCCCCTTAAAAGTAATCAAAAATATAATAATATTACTTTTTACAATTGTACTTTTGACAATTAATACTTTTAACTATAAAAAATATTCTTATTAAGCGTCTAGATTTAATTTTATCAACACTCACACATGTTTATATATATATAATCAAAAAAAAATTAAACACTTTCTTTATTTGACAAAGTGGTTTAATAAAATTTACTGAATATTTTCATACTTAACAAGTATAGTCTGTGTTACCCCACTTAATAAAATCTAAGTCCACTACTTTTGTATGTATACACTTATGTGGTGTAATTATATTAAAAGTTCTATTTCATAAATAAAAGACTTGAGATGAATTAAACTAATTATTATATATTCAGACTTAACTTATTTTATTGTTATCTTCCATTTGAGTGTGTGCTTTTTAGGCTGCTGTTGAGCAGGCATTTTTGGGCTGTTTTTAAAGTGTATTTTAAAGAAGAAGGTAAATGTAATCTCATTTAAAATTAAATGTGTTGTACAAGGTTTAAAAAAATTATGTGGTATGTGAAAGTTTAGAAACAGGATTTTAGTTTTCTTTAGTTATTTTCACTAAATTAATATGGTATTTAAATTTTCTTTTTTGCTTTTTATTTTTTTGCTATATGGTAAGTAACATAGTATAAATAAACCTATTTATAATTAATAAACTAGTTCGTTGAAACTAGATTTGATTTATACGTTAATAATGGTTGGTTAGATCACAACAGCGGTTTCTCGCGACTGATCCTCCCTGATGAATCCTAATTAGGACGAAACCGGTCGTAGGATTGTCTCGGATGCTGTTGTTTTTGATCGTGCGGTGAAGTTCATTGTTTATTATTTATAAGTAGGATATAAATTGTGATTTTAAATGAAAAAAAAAATATATTCATCGGTTTTACCTACAGTTTTAAAATACACATATTTACAATAAATTGTAAAATTACACAAGCATTTTTGGCGAAACTTGTTGTAAAGTAGCAAGTAATGTTAATTAAACAAAAAGAAGCAATTTAATTGATATAAAAATTGTTACTACTTTGAATAGTGAGCAGTACAAGTCACATTCAGTTTGTGTAAAAGGAGAAGTTTACTTGTTTGTTTGGTTTAAATTTGTAATTTTTTGAATATGTCAGTTGAAAAATAATCTCCTGGCAGTAAATCCTAGACTAAAGCTGCTGATATGATTGATGGTCGTAGAGTTTATTCTGCTTGTGCATTCATGGACAATGTCTTTGTTTTTTGAGGAGTGTGAAAAGATGCTAGTGGTTTACGGACAACTCGCAGTTATTGATTAAAGTTTAATACAACAAGTAAAAAATGGAACGGAATTGCAAGAATGAGGCAAGCAAGAGAAAATTCAGCTTGCGGTGGTTTGAGGAAGGAGTTGTTGTATCAGTTGGATGTGATAGCAATGTTGAAGCTTTTAATACATAAGAACCATGTGGTTGTTGACAGGTGGTAGTCGACGCCCAAAATTGTTCGAGATGGGAAGTACCACAAAAATTTAGTTGTTCTAAGAAATAAATTTTTTGTTGTGCATGAAGGAGATTGTGAAGTATTTGACAGAACTTGTAAAGATATTGTCATTTTTAAACCAGATATTTACTATTTGTATTTCAATGAAGCCATTTCGATCGAAAATAAAGTTCTAATTTTATACAAAAATACATCTTCAAAAGTTTCTTTTGGTGTTGAAAGAAATGAGTTAGCTAAAGAACCGTTTAATGTAACACTGTTAAAGTTGATTGTACAACAAAAAAAAAGCTCAAAATATTTGGTACTATGACCTGGTGCACGAAGAACCCTTCGGTTGTCTAGTCGCACACCACTTGTATACCTTTTGATATCATGTCCGAAACAGAACAAAAGATCAATTAATAAACGATGTTTGAGGATTTTTTTTGTGTATAAGTACATTGTTATTAGAATACTTCCTAAACTTAAGTATTTATGGTTATTTTTATTTCATTTAAAAATATTGTAATGTATCAAAATATGTCATAAACTTAATTTTCTTTTTAGTTCACACAAAAATTAAACTTTTTACAAAATATAAATGTTTTTGATTTTTGTAACCATTTGAAGAACTACTATTTTTGAATTAATTTAAATAGTTTTAAACTTTAGTCTAAATAAAATGTATTGTGCTGGTTTTTATTTTTTTATTTTATATATCAATTGGCTCTTTGTTATGTACTAAACTTTAGGCTTGAAAAAATGTTAATTTTTTTGTTTAGAATTTTGTGTTTAATAATTTATAAAAAGAATAGTTTATTTAATATTATATTATATATACTATTTCTTTTATAAGCATAAAAACTAAACAAAAGTAAAATACAACTATTAGTTTTGATAAACATAATATTAAGCACTTTTTACTTTGTTTGTTTTAAGCACTATTGCATGGTGATCTAAATGTGAGAAGTTACAGCATTTAAAACTATCAGATAATAGATAAAAATATGCAACCAAGAATAAGGAAAATGTTAGTATTTTATGATTGTGTTTTTTATCTTTAAAAAATCAAATTATCTTAAATTGCCAGCCCTTACTGTAAGCAAATATTTTACCTTTTTTAAGTAAGGTCAAAAATGAATTACAAATCGACATTCTAATACAAAACAGTATAAAGCTGAATTCAAATGATAAAATCACTATTTAGCTTTTTATGAAGCTAAGACTGTTTAATTGCTTTTTTGAAAACTTACGCACAAGCTCCCATTTTCAAAACATTTAAAAGTTTGTTAACACTCTCTTTTAGCTGTTCATCAGATAAGAATTAAAAGCTAAACACAAAACTAATCCTGAAAAGCTTATTTAACATATCAAAACTACTTACGAAAAACCAAAGTATATAATATTTTCTTAAAACTATCCTAAAAAGTTTATAAAAGCTTAAAAAATATATTTTACTCAAAGTAATGTTTCTCTCTATATAAATATTTCCTAAAGTTGACGATATCGCCCATTTTTTTTATAGTTTTGACAGCTCATTGGGCATAAGTAGCTAATGAACAAATGTGGGATAAGTTTAAAGTTACCGGGAACTTATTATTTTAAACTATGTTATCAGAGTCTAGTTCGCTAAATAATTTTAAATTTATGAGGTAAAATTTAAAAAAACAGTAAATTATGTTCAAGTAAGTATTACTAAAAATTTTAAATGCAATTAAGAAATTAATTTGTGAACACTACATTTTCAAAAAGAAATATAAGCAAAATATTTATTTATAACTGAAGATAGCTGAAGATAAACCAGGTTATTTAAAGTTTGAATTCCTTATCAAAGTATTTTATTGTGTTAATCTCTTTGGCATAAATTAAATCTAAAGCTATAATGTCGTTTTAATATTAGTTGCAATAAAATTTCCATTCTTGTTCATGACTAATAATAAAAAAATATGGTCTAAAAATTTTTTTTATATGTGTATAGAAAAATTTAATGACAAAATAAAGGTAACTCATTCTATTTTTAGATATTTTAAACTTTATTTAGTTTATGCTTTTTACTAAATTTGAAAATCTGTTTAAGTACTTAAAGCGTTACATTGCCTACATAACCGATAGTTTATTTAAGTATAAAACAACAAAGCTTATAGTTTATAAAGTATATTACATGTACTTTTAAATATTACATTTAAATGTTTAGCAAAAATGCGGTCGATCTGAAAGTATTTTTTATTTTATGAACTGAAAAGTGGAAGATTTCGTTGATATTTTAAGGAAACCCTGCTCTACATGAAATAATTTTTATGTTATATAAAAAGTATAGCAATGAACTAATCAGCTAGTTTATTATTTAAATTCTTTTGTAAATTATTTTGTAGCTTTAAATTTTTAGCATGAAATAAATTTAAAGCTATGCTAAGTTTTTTAAGCCTCTGTTTTAATATAATTTGCGGTCGAAATTTCCTATTTTTGTTCATCCCTAATAATATTTGATAATTTCGTTGATAAATTTAAAAAATCCTGCTCTACATGAAAAAAACTGGCATATCATATAAAAATTATAACGATGATTTGCTTTAAAACTTTGACATAGGAACTTGTGAAAATTAACGGCTACATAACAGTATGCATCAAATAACACATATAATAAATTCTTTAAAGTAAGAATTAAAAATGCTTGTTGTAAAATTTATTATAGAAGGACAAAGGTTTTGAGATAAACTTTTGACTAAATATTAAAAACTGTAAATTATAAATGTGAAAAAAGAAGTATGAAGTATAACTGAACAGTGGGATAAAAAGGACAAGGGCTGAAAAGCACAAGCGGCCATGACTATAAAAAAACAATTTTACTGAACAGAAAATCTAACTGAGTCATAAACATAATTAGATAAAACTTGTTTTTTTATAATTCAAAATAGGTTTTGTTACTTTTCTATTTTAAGTATTTCAAAAGTTTAAATCCAACCAGATTTTAACTGTAGTAGTAGGTTAACTTTTTTTTTACTTTTTTAACTAACATTAAACAAAAGAAAGTAAAAAACTTTAAAAATGAATTTGTTTAAAAGCTTTTAAGTTATTTTTAGCAAAAGTTAGTTCTTAGTTTTGATCTAAATTGTGTCAAAAAATTTTCAAAACTATTTTTATACTTCAAAACAGCAAAAAATTGCTACCTTTAAGCTTACGTAACTTTTATTATACTTAAAAACAGAATAGAACCAAAACTAGTTTTTAAAAGAAGAAACCCAGCGCTAATCAATTAATTAAAACTCTTGTTTTAATTTTTTGTCACTAAAATGGTTAATAGCCGCTTGCCAGCCCACTGTGAACTGTTGTTGACACAATCTAAATATAGGACTTGATAAAAAATAGTTTTATTGAATTTATTTACGCGTATGAGTACGTAGGTCATATAGTTATCAAAATTTTAACATGGAGGAGTTTAGTTAATTTATTGCTCTAAAAAATATAATGTCTAAAAAGTTTTAGATAGTAAAGATTAGTTGAAGCATTATCATTTTAAAGTTCAAAACATTCCTTTGTGTAAAACAAAAAAAAAGTTCTGTTTAAGTTAAAGAAGAAAAGCAATAAATATAAGGGCTCAAAATGCTTTTGGCTTTCTACTTGCATTATTAAATAAAACGGAAAATACTGCGTAATAAACATGTAAAATAACAAAACATTTTTGTTTAACATACTTTTATAAAATCTGAGCTATTTAAAAACTACTTTTGTACGTCTATAAAGTTTGAACAGCTCTAACATTAGTAGTTTCGACTTTCTTACTAACTTTGTCTAGATTTTTAGGATTTAGCGCCATATTACATTACCACTGACAGAAATAAAACAAAACTTTAAAAACAACTGTCCTTACACTAGTCTTGGACAAGACGTTAAAATGTATGCAAGAGATGTACGACTCGATAACCGATATTTTTCGTACACCAGGTCCTGGACCAAATATTTTGGCGTTTTTTTTTTGTTCTATAAACAATACTTATAAAGCAATTACAAAGTTCATCTGGTTAAACTTTGAATTGGTTCTAAATTCAAATAAATCAAGCTTTCAGTTTAAGTTTAGGAGATTCCTTTCGTAAAAAGTTACTTAGCAGAGTAGAGAAACTCTTGTCAGATCAATTAAAAACTAAAGCTTTAGTAAATGTATATTAAATAGTCAAATTCATAAAATAAAAGCTTAAAGCGCAAATAATAAACAGCTACTTATTATTATTTATTATGTTTGGAAATCTCAAAATAAA
Source organism: Thalia democratica (assembly GCF_965202585.1). Taxonomy (NCBI): domain Eukaryota; kingdom Metazoa; phylum Chordata; class Thaliacea; order Salpida; family Salpidae; genus Thalia; species Thalia democratica. The sequence goes on along the minus strand of NC_139173.1, from coordinate 16,793,083 downwards.
AAGTTTACAAAATAAAAATCGTACAAGCTTAAGAGTTTACATGGTTTAAAGAGTTTTTAAAGCAAGTTTAGAAAAAACATAAACGTTTAGTATAAGTATAACACGCCTTTTTAAGTTTCTAATCATCCATGATTTCTAAATGACTAACACTAATTAGTTTTGTTTACACAAAATGGTTGTTAAATTAAGTTGAGATATTTTTGTAGTTGAGAAAACTGTACATTACCCACATAGTAGTTTAAAAAACAAATTTTAAAAACAACGATTTAGTATCGAGTTAAAAATCCGTAAAATTACTTACACTTTTACGATCGCTTAAACAAAGTAAATTAACAAAATAAGTAATGCGATAGTTGATATCAGGTAATAAAAAATATTTTTTTTAATCAAAATAAAAAGTAAACAGAATTGTGTTAGCCAATAATATTGTACAAAAACTAAATGATGAACTTAAGCGTATTTATTGTTGAAAAATAAATTTCAGAATTAGCCTTATTTGATCTATGTTTGTTTTAGATCGATTTCGTTAAATAGTAATTTCAATAAATATTATTGTTTATAACTTTTTACAAATTTTCTTTAAACTAAAAACAAGTAATAAAGTTATTTTAACTTAGAACAACTTAACAAGATTTTAAGCGAATCAAGAAAAAACCTAATTTTTAAAGGAACCCAACATTACATTATTTATTACTTCTTATCAAAAAATGTAATATACTCTTTTGTTAAAAGTCAAGTGTTAGTACTTTTCCCATGTTTCGCGTTTAGCTAATAAAACTTCGAAATTATGTCATTACCTAAGCACCTACAAGAGTTAAAAGTACTTAACAATCGCTACATATTCTAGAGCATATAATAACGACCGATAATTGTAAAAACTTCTATTAAAAAAGGATATCTTCAATATGTTAGATAATGTTAAAAAAAGAAACAACATTATTTTTACATGGCAACTAAAATTTATTTTATTTTTAAGTCATATAAAGCTAAAATGTTTCTTTGCTTTATTACAGGTTTTTCAAATCATATTTCAAGCAGTAAACTACTATTGTATAACAAATTTTCATGATATTTTTATGATAAAGTGCAATGCAATATAGAAAATATTTTCAGTTAAAATATTTAGATATGCTCTATGTTAAACTTATGCCGTTTTAAAACTAATATTTTTAAAAAATCAAAAAAAAAAAACTTATAAACTTATATTTTGCTGCTTTTGATTCAAGCATAAAAATGCATTTTATAAAATTTAAATAAAAACTATAAGTTCCGAAATTGAGGTACGTACATTTTTTAGTTTATTTATGAATATAAAAGTATGTACTGAATCGTGTATTACAACATTAGTAGTTTAAAAACCTTTGTTAAAAGTTTTGTTTTTAAATATAAGTTTATGCTAAAACATAACTTTTAGGATATTTTTTTCTGAATTTTCTAAATGCTTTTTAATTGATTGGATATAACTTCGTGGTAATCCAAGACTTATACCAACTCTAATTATAGTTTTTAACCTTAAGTGATGTACAAATACAATTTTGTATTATAAACAAGACTTAAAATATTTTTTTAATGAAGACATCGAAATTTAGTCAAGTTATAAAAAAGTAACTAAACTGTTATTCAAAATTAAGACAACTAAACCATATTAAGAACAGTATTATATTTTTTCACAATACTACTACTACCTTATTAAAAGTATTGTAGTTTTAGTTACACAACTTACACCTTACCTAGTAATTTATTTTTTACAAACATAAGCTGGTTAATTATTGAAATAATTATATACGGACTGCAACTACAAAAAAGACTAATAAATTACTGTTTAAATTTATTTGTCAAATAAAGTATATTAGAAAAAAAAAATTTACTCACAAAATAAATACGAAAAACTTAAATTTTTTATATTTCTATTACGTTTTTTTTATATAATCCTGATATTATCAAGTTTTCTAGGTTTGATTAAAAATGTAATATGCAGTTTAAATTTTGCTATAAACTTTTAACTAGAACTTAAAGTAAAAATTGTAAAACAACTTAGTTTAACTATAAAATATTATCAACTTAAATAATTTGAACCTTTATCTTTTTAAATGTTTATTTAAGTTATAACATACAAACTAATAATGGTTTAAAAATAACTTTTAAGCTTATAAAAAAAAAATTGTAAGTTTTAAGTCGCTGTGCTTGTAACAAGGAATTACAAACTTCTTTTTTGTTTCAAATCTACGTAGCAATTTATTTCCACTCATATTATAAAAAAACGAAGGTTAAATCGTTATATGTCATGTCATTCTATTGTACTAAAAACATTATTAAGTTCATCCTAGAGTCAATTTTAAATGAAAAAAATCTCAAGTCTTCTGTTTAACACAAATCAAGACTTTGAACTAGAGGTAAATAATATTAAAAAACAAATATTAAGTATTAAGTTATATAGTTATTTGTCTTAACTAAAAAAGATTGTTCAATTTACTGAAATGTAAAGAGCTTAATTAAATAATAAAAAAATAAACAACTATTTAAATATTAGGCTAGAATTCTTCAATTTTATTTATTTATTTAACTTAAGTAACTGTAAAGCTTTTAAATACTTATAATGTCTTGAAGCTAAACTAATAGCGAAAAAATATGTACAAGTTTTAGAGTTAAATAACTTAGGTAAAATAAATACTCTCAAAAAATTTCATATAAGGCTTTAAGATCTTAAGTGTTCTAATTTCAGTTGTGACCAAAAATTTTATTTTGTCAAAAGTACAATGAAGGTAAAAATATTGATTATCGGAAGCTTATACACGTGTATAACTTGAACTTAAAGCCTGCAAGTACTTTTGGGTGTTAAAACATGTAAAACAGTAGTAAGGAAAAAACGAAAGAATAAACGAAAAAACCATAACGAAAAAATAACGAAAAAAGAAAAACAGGGAAGTCTAAATTGTTGCTCACTGACCACATTACCACCCATTTTCGATTAATTAAACTTATGAAGAGTACCTTTTTACACATAAGTTAATAAGACTGTACTATTTCTTATATAAGCTTGTTATTCTGTGATTATTGGTTATAATATTTTCTTAAATTATAGCGTGATTTCAAAGGTCATTTTTATTCGAGGTATACTAAATTGATTCCAAGAGTAAATTTTACTTAGTGTTGATTGTGCTGCCCAGTTAAATATTTATGCTCAATTTGGTAGATATAAGTTGTTATTTAGTTTTTGTTTATAGCTAGTATTACAATAGAATAAAAAGCAAGGTTGTTTCCTATATCAAATAATTTTATTTATCAAAAATTTTTCGTATCAAAAAACGAGTCAAAAATTTTTTTTAGGTAGATAGTTCACCTTTAAGATTCTTCGTAAGATCAAATTATTTAAAAGCCAAAAAAAGCTGCATAATTTAACTGATAATCTTTAAACCAGTTTTTGTACAACATAAAACAAATTACTTGTAAGAGTACAAATTTGTGTATCTTAAAAAAAAAAATTACTTTTTATGTTATGATTAAATAAAATATAAAAGTTTGTTTTATTAAAGCTTACAGCAGCTTTTAAACTTTTGTTATCTTTGAAGTAGATGAAATACAATTTTGCTATAACTTTCGTAAAATTTTCTAAAGGCATATACAAACAGTTTGTCATAAACAAAGGTATCAAAAACTTTAATTTAGTTGTTACAAAATGAATGTTAGTTGAAAAAAGGTAAAAAAAGAGTACTTTAAAATAAAGCTCTAATCTTTTTAAAAAAACATTCTCAAACAAAAATTGATAAAAAAGTTTTACAAGCCTAGAACAAAAAAAAATTAATAAAAAATAAACTAGAAAATAGTAACTGTCACACATCAAAAGGTAGAAAAACTAGGTAGCCGTTAAGTAAAAAAAATGCAGCTATACAATAAGTTCAAAGAAACAAAACAAAAGCTCACCAAGTTCTCAAAGCAAAAAAGACCATAAAATCGAAAAAAGTTCGGAAAACAACTTTACGATTGTTAACTACAGTACATATAATGTCAATCTGAAACATGTACAAATAAAATAATTGTTTTGGCAACAATACTATAAAATGAAAGTAGTAATAAGTATCAAAAATGAAGGCTATTAAAATCTTAAAAGAAGCTGTTAACAGAATAAGATTTTTTCTATGCGAACAAGACGACCTACCAGTTCTGAACTTTGTGTATGGCAAAACTAATAAATTAGTAGCACTTTGATCTAGATTTGGACAAAGTACCTTCTTTTGTTATAGGCCTGTGAGTGTCACGGCCATGGACAGCATGCCTTACCTTCCAGCAATAATCGCAATAGTACTGCAATGATAAAAAAAAATTATTGTCTGTTATAAAAGAAACTTAATTTTTATAACATATTGATAACTTAATTTGACCCCTAAAACTAATATAATCAAAATAGATAATAAGTACATTACTTTTTTTTCTGCTGACGTTTGTTAAGTTTTAAGTTGTTTAATGAAATTCATTTTCTATCAAAATTAATTGTAATTTTTTAAATTAAAAATGTACCATAGTTGTCTAACGTAAATTAGTATCCTAATGTTTATACTTTTAAATAACTACTTTTTTTTTTAACTTTAAACTTGTGAGTTTTCAAAATACACAATTAAACATTCCCTTAGACCAGAAAATAAAAGAAAAATTTGAAAAATTCAGTACGAAATTTTCGTGTTAAAAAAGTTATCTAAACTATAAAGATGGTAGTATTTAAATTATTTTTAAGGGTTTTGTTTCTATTTTAAAACATTTAATTTTTTAAAAAGCAACCTTGAGACAAATTACATTTGCACAAAAGGCCTGAGCATGTCTGTTGTTGCAATTGGCTCCGTGACAGATATCACACATTTGATCGTCTAAATAGTATGCCTTGATTTCAATCTATAAGTAAAATAAAAAATAAGTTTTATACTAGAACTATATTAAAAATTCTTTCAGCATTTATCATTTAACTAAGTTTATAAGTTTTTATTGAGTTATAACTTTTTTTCACTCATATAAATAAAACGTTTCTGAAATAGTAACTGATACTTTGTTTTTTCTTAATTAACGAGCATAAACAAAAACTTTTGAAAACGCCTAAGCTTAATAAGTAGTATGCAATTGTTTTAATAAATCCGGAAATAATTTATAAAGGTTTGCTGAGTTATCGCGCGCACCGACAATAATAAATGTTTTGAATATAAACAAGCTTAATACACACTTAAGTTTGATTCTGTTGAAATACATAAACCTACCACAGCCTCAGGGCTAAGCATTATTTCGCTTGGCTAAAACTAAAATGTTTTTGAATTCAAAAAAGTATTTTGGACGATATAAATTTTTAGTAGTTAAAATTATGTAGTACATAATTTTTCGATTAACATTTTTATTAATTTAACTACTCTAAAACTACTATGTTGCAAAGTATCATATTGTTGTTTTATGTATTTTTTCATTTATAACACATGAATAAAATATTCTTTATTTTAAATTACCTTTTTGCTGATTTCACCAATTCTCAGATGTACGAATTTAGCAGAAATAGCTGCAACATAAGAAGTTTGATCGCTAAAGGTAACTCTACCAGCCCCTTTTGGATATTTTAAATCTTGGTCTACGTCTATTCCCGCGTAACAAACATTACCGAATTGCCGTTCCATCATTATTGCTAGCTCAGCTGTATGACGTTGAAATAAAGTATTAAAATAAATATGTTTAATAATTATTCGATTCTAGCGTTTGTAGCTAACCTGCTCGCAAAGGTCTCGGAACCCCACCAATAAAAACAGTTTTTCTGCTGTCTAAATAGTTTACTGTATTGTCTTCCATAAACTTATAGTCAGCATCAGAAATTCTCCACGGTCTAATTTGGACCTTTAGTTTATTAATGTAATGAAAAATATGAAGTAAGTTTAGTTTTTTTTAATAATTTTATACAAATTAAAAACCTTTTTTTTAATCAAAAAAAATCCTGACTATTTTAAACGTGTATTATTAAAATTTATAATTGATGCATTAAAAACACAAGAAAATAAATTAAAAAATGATTAAAATAAGTTCAAAATGTTTTTCTTAAAAAACTTAAGTATGACTATTTTCTAGTTTTATACTAACATACAATAAAATACAAAAATGTTTGAAAATGTACGTAAAAAAAAGTTATTTTAAACATTCTATTTGACAATTAAATAGTTTTTTACAGAGATCGACAAACTGCGGCCCGCGATGTACTTTTCAGCTAAAAAAAAATACAGTTTTTGTTGTATTGACTTATAAAAATGCTCTTTACTTATTTTTATTTGTTATTGCTTACTTTATAACTTTTTTTTTCAAACAGTATTTTTTATTGATTACTACTACAAGAATTTTAATAAATTGCGACTCGCGGAAAACTTTTTCTGTACAGTGCGGCCCGTAACCAAATTTTTCTATAAAAATTAGCTCGTTAACTATAAAAGGCTGCCAATCTCTGGTTTACCACGTAGTTTCTACATGATTATATTTTCCAATTAATTAAAAAACAAATAACACGAAGAAAAAAAGTGTAGTTAATACTTGAAACTTTTTTTAAAGAGTATAAACTAGGTATTTAACTTTTCATATAGCTTATAGGTTGATAAGTGAGGTTATTAATATTTGATAGTAAAGTTTTTTTTTAAATAAAGGTTCTATTCTTTTTTAATATTTAACAAAACCAAAATACTGTTTGTTTATATAAAAAAATAAGTTGTCTAAGATCATTAAAAAAACTTAATTGCGAAGCTTTTTGTTTTAATAATAGCAATTACGTATACTAGTTTCATACTAAAATTATAACTTTTATTACTTACCGATTTGTTTTGTACAGAGTTGCTGGATATTTTGTAAAACAGTTTACCCTCCTCAAAACTACAGCTAGCAATTAGTCTCCAAAGTGAGGTATTGTTGCTAAATATCAAAAACGCGTAACCTAAATTTATAATTCTTGCTTTGTATGTAACTATTATTGCAAATATTTTAATACTGTACAATGTATTTTACTAGTTCAGCCTCTTAATGGAAGCTTAATATTTGTTTAATTAGTATAATCACTTTTAGATACTATTATTACTTTTAAACAATGTAGTAAAACTTACTAAAATTTAGTAATAATTAACTTTATGTTAAATTTAAGTTTATTTCTTAATTTTGTACTACTTTCACCTCTTAAAAAAAATTAAATACAAAAGGTAATTAATTGTTTTTTTTTAATGTTTTAATAGTTGATTTATTTTACGATATAGATTTAGCTTTGATTTAAAAAAAAATAGTGATAATAAGTCATGTGAAAAATTGAAATATCTGTTCTTAATTGCTATATTTTATCAAAATGTTTATAACCAAAACAAATCTACTTTTCCCAATGATTGCTCAATTTCTAATAAAAAAAGTATCAAGCAAACATATTAAGTAGTACTTAATCAACTATAAATTTTATACTTTTGATAATATTTCTGTGATTGACTTAAAACTTATTTTGTTAGTTTTTACACTCTTTTTGATAACTTTGTAAAGCTGAAAATAGTTTTAAGTTTTGCAAACCTTTAGGAGGGAATAAAGATTTACTCTCAGCTTTGTGAGGCCAGTCGACTTGCAAAATACCAAACCTTTGAAATGTGTTTCTTATTTGCTCTGTCAAAGCAAAAAAAATAAAATTATATGTTTTATAACTAAAACTTAAGTGTTAACTAATGCCTCTTATACTACTATATAATTTTGTTTTAGATTTTTTACTTAGAGCTTTAGTATATAATTATCTAAAAAACAAAGTCGCTTTCTAGTGAGTTTGGTTTTTAATATAATAAGAGTAAGTATACAACATAGTAAATTTGAATAAATTCAGATAAGTTAATAAAGGGAGTTTTAATAAAAAAAGTTAGTAAAAATATTTAGAACCAGCAATTCTTATATTTATAAAAAAGTGTGACCTTAAAAATCTAACAAAAAATTCAAGGAACTTTAAATTCATATATTTGTTTCTTGTAAAACTACGACGTTAATAATTTTTTTAATTATTAGCTAATATAATAGTGTTGTTAATTTAGAAGATTCGCTTTTTACAAGAAAAAAATGTATGAACACTACATCAGTTTGTAAGTACGTAACTACTAAAGAGTCAAACGTGTATTTATGTAGTTGAACTTTCTAAGCATTAACTATTTACAATCTTGTGTTTTAAACAATTTTAAGTAAAAATAATGCAAAATACTAACTAAAACGGCTTTAGTTTTTTATTTAACTTAAAACTAGTTTAATTTAGTTCTAAAATAAAGTTATGATATTTAAGATTTTTTAGTAATATTTTGAATGTTAAATTTTTTTAAAGAAATTACAAAAAAGCTTCAAATATAACTTTTAAAATGCTAGTACCAATACTAACTTAAAGTTTTTTAGTGCTTTTTTTGAATTATTCAAAGCCTATTTTTAAAAATTTCATAAAAAACTTAGTTTAAGAACTCATTTGTATGTCTTATGATTTAGCTTACGAAAAATATGAGCTATTAATCTTAAAATGCAATTTCGATTAAAAATAGCTGAGTGATGCTGGGAAAGCACACATTTGCCAAATTGATGACAAACTAAACAAACATGAGATAAAAGAACCGTGCGAGCAAACATTTACGCAAAGTGCTAGAGTATTAAATGTTTGCTTAAAAATTAATTCATGTTTAGTGTTGTATGAAAGAATTGATAAGACGTGGAAGTGTGTCAACACTATGTTTTAAAGTAAAAAACTATTAAATGATGTATAATGTATATATATAACAAGAATTTTTCGTTAAAGTACATTTTATTTTTAAGCTTGGGAAATAAAATACCTTGTTGTTTATTTTTATTTAAACTATACGCAAATTTAGATTTAAAATGTCATGAAGGTTGCAGTAATTACCTTCATCTATATCTGGAGGAAGTCCACCAAGAAACAGTTTTCTGGAAAAAATGTGTGCCCGAGAGAAGTTTAACATTTGAGACTCAACCATGTAGCTTAGCTGACCATCGAAAAACCCTTGAACTAAAAAAGAATAAACTATTAATTATTTTTAAATCGAAGCACTAACCATACATTTGTAGTTAGAACTTTATATATATTTTTTTTAATATTCTATTTATTGTACAAATATAATATATAAGCTGTTTTAAGTTTTATCTTTAAAGATTACTTAAAATGTTAAGGTATTATATATAATATTAAAAATATTAGCATTTAGAATTAAGATTTAGAAAAAATAGTTTAAGCTAGCTGTACCATTTTAAGTTATAAAAATTATCATTTTTTTGAAAGTACAAAAAGGCTTAACGCTAAAAGAGCGCGAAAAAAAAATCAATGAGAAAAGGAAAATAAAAAGGAAGTTTCAAGTTTCTAATTTTAAACGGTTTTAACAACCTACACACTAAACTAAATAAATGAATATTTTAACAAAAACTTTTTTATAGAAGAAAATCTCAACAAAGCTTTAATGATTGAAAGATAGGAAGTCGAATACGTTACATTCAAAAGTAGCTTAGTTTTAGTCAAAATTGTTTATCAAAAAAGTTTTGGTAGTTTTTAGCTGAAGTTAAACTATTTTCTATACTCAAAATAAAAATTTTTATATTGTTTTACACACAAATTTCTTATTATCAAGGACAAGTAAAGTTTATCATATTATGATTATTTTAAACACAATATCGAAACTGCTAATTTTAACAGGAATTTATTTATTTTTTGTTTTAGTGATAAAAAGAGTTTTAGTTTATATAATAATTATATAAATACAATTTGTTAAGTGCTTATAGGTTTGAACTTAAAAACTCAAGGTTTAGTTTCTTAATCAAATTTTAAGCCTGGTAATACAGTGGTTAAGGTTATAAAAGCGGCAAAAAAATGCGTAATATTTTAAGTGTTTTTACGGTACACGAGAATAATGATTGATCAAGTTTACAGAAGTAGTGCTGTGTGAATGTATATACGACTTTACAGCAAGTTTTGTTTTCTTGCCAAGTAAAACCCACTTCTTTTGGTTTTTAATAAAGAGATTATGAAGTTGATCGCTTATTACAAGCCGAACGTCTTAAGTAAGTTCAATGATAAATTGTTGCTTGTACTTACGGTAACACGCACACCTTTTAAAAGTCAAAAATAAGAAATAAACAAGTCAAATTTTTCGTTTTACTATGTCTATCTGAAACAAATAAGTTTTAGATTTTATTGAAAATATTTTCTTGTTCGTTTTATTTTACGTTGTATATGTTTATTTATTATTACTTAGGATTTATTGCTTAAAAAAAACAGTATTTTAAAGTTTAAAAGCTTTTGAACAAATTAGAACCTAAGTATAAACCTTAATATTTCGGTTGATACAAAATTAAATTGAGTGTTCAAATTAAAAGTTTGAAAATGGTGAAACAACTATCAACCAAGTTATTATAAGGTAGAAAATCTACTTCAGAACGTTTTTTATTTATTCATTTATTATCGAAATTTTCTACAAAATATTTGCGTACATACCTTGACTTAATAAGTGCATAATAACCAATTTATCTAATACATTAAATACCAATAGATAGAATAGTAAAGTATACCATTAAATGAACTTTACAATATTAATCTATAACAATTTGAACAAAAGACAAAACTTTAAAACAAAATATATCTTAAGTTTTAGTTTTGTTTAAAGATAACTGAGAAACACTCGATGTTTGAAAATTAAAAAACAAAAATAAAACCTTTGGTAGAGTAAATATAGACAGCTTAACTAGATCATTGAGTTTGTAGCTAAATTAAACAACTAGTTATAGTCTTAAATTTGACATGATGCCAATTCAAACGATGTTTAAACGCAAACATATACTTCACACAGTAGTATGTTCATTGTGTTATGTAAAACAAAAACTACAGTTTAAAACTACAATTGCTTAGATGTTTTGCTTATACAAAGTACTTATACACCTGCTATAACAGTCGTAGTAATTACAACACTATATATACAATGCGTCTGAGCAAACTGTGTTACATTAATTGCATTTGTTTTATCATAACTTTATGGAAAATTAAACAAAAAAATTTACTAGTCAAACTTATATTAATTTATACATTTAGACTTTTTAGTATAGAATATATGGTTAAAATAAACCGAAAAAAGGTAAAATTGAATAGATGTATATCGTTACACTAACAGATATAAACAATAAAAAACACCAAGATTTTATGGCATAATTTTTAGCTTTCATTGCTATAATGCATTATTTATATTTTAAAACTATATTTTATAAGATATAGTTTTTCGTAAGTTAACATAAGATTTATTTAAAAAATCAAAATAAGCTTAGTTAAAAAACAACTAACATTAAATAATTACATAAAAGCTTTTTGGCGCACTTAGCTGGTTTTGCTACGCAAAATGTATTAAGTATGCCTTATATATTAGTTAAGCTAAAAGGGTTTCTTTTTAAATACATAACTTTTGTTAACTTGTATTTATTAACTTTTTACACATATTAGTAATAGTATGCACACTTATTAAAATTACTTTTATGACTTTTTTATAAGTGAATTTTCGTTCAATATATTTAAATTTTAAATTATTTCAGTAAACATTTATTACATGTGTTTTAAACAAATGTCGTTTTTGAGTTAATTTTTTATAAAATTAAGAAAGTATTTTGTTACTTATTTTAGCATAACTTACTTTATAAAGTTTAAACTTGTTAAAAATTTTGGAAAACAGGTTAAGGAGACTGAAAATTAATAAATTTATTTATTTAATTTTTATTAAAAAAATTTAGTATTGTATGGAATAAAAAGAATTGCAGTAATCTCAACATATCAGCTATTTTAGAGCTTTAAACGTCACTTAATGTGTTTTAGGCCGCATGCTAAAATACGTTTTGTTTTAAAACTTATGCTTAGTTTTATTCAAAACTTTTAAAAAAAGTAGAGTTAATTTTCAGCTTGTTTAGTGTTATCAAGATCAGTTATATTACAAATACTTTAACTATATATTTTAACAGTAAAAACTGTATAATGGTACAAAAATCAACTGATTAAATGTCCTAATTAAGCCAAATAAATTTTGTATTACGTTTTGACAATATATCATGACGAATCACAACGTTGTCATCGTAGTACTCAATAAGCGGATTTTAGCTCTACCTTCTTCTACTTGCCGATAAAATTTTTAGTTTTATCCGGGTTATTTTATAAATTGATACTCCACAGTTCTAACTTGTTTTTTTAAACTACTTACTATTGAATAATCCAAGAAATATTTGTTATTAAGAAATTTTAAAATTAACTTTTGTTCTAAAAAATACACAGTTTTTTTATGCCGGCTGTTGCCTTTTTTAGCTTTATAGAGATTCATAAAATTTCATAAACAAAATAACGACTAATTGCTTTTATTGCTCACAGTTCTCAACTGATCTAATACAACTTTAAATGACATAACAAAAAAAACATTTTTGATAAAATCGTGAATGTTTAAATTATCGACTTTTATATAACTTTATATACTTAAATTTTAAAAGTTTTCTTTGAAAATAATGATTTTTTAGTAGTAAAAATTTATTTTAACAAAAATATATAACTTCTTAAACCTCTCTTTAGCTACTTCAAAAACTTGATGCATAAGTAGTTTTAATCTCATTTGCGCAATCATCATTGCGAGTATGTTTATAAAAAGTAACAGCTATTTAAAGTTATTTAAAAAATCAACTTTTATAACATCTAAATGAGACTATTTGAATTCAGAGTTTAGCATTTAACACTGTGTTCCATGCGTTTATGCAATGATCGCAAATTAATAAACTCTATACTATTTAAGCCTATTTTTCAAAGTAAAACCTTAGAGGTAGCTCAGATATAAAAGAGTTCTCTAATTTATTTCACTATTACTAAACAGTGTAAAAAAAATTAGATTAAAACTTTATTTTCTAGTTGTAATTATATGTTTACACTACAACGAAACTTAAACATTATATATTTAAAACAATAAATATGTTTTGGATACCTTATTCCGTAAAATAAGCATTAACTAAGACTAACTTTCATAGTTCCGAACGGTAAAATAGATCTTTTTAAACTCCTCATCAACGTTTTTCAGGTAGATCTAAAAGTTTAAGTTTATTTGATATATACTAACACTATTTATAATTAAAAATTCATAAATATAACATTTTCATACTTTTATTTTTTAAGTTTGTAATATTTGTTTTGATAAAACATTTTTATTATTTATAATTTCAATACAAATTTTATACAACTTAATTTTAAGCAGTTTTTTTTTCGAATAAAAAATTTCATGTTACTTTTAATTTTTAATACTTCAAACGTTTTTTCAGAAAACTATAGCTTTTATAAATAAAATATTGATAATTGTAATATAAATTAAATATTTTATTGAAAAATAAATATTGTTTAAAGTTGTTCGTAAAAGATCTTACAAACCTAACAAATAAAGATGAAAAAATGTTCAAAACTTATTAAACTTAGGTTTTTCATTTATTATTGTGAATTTATTTCATAATAACTTTGTTTTAAACTAAACGTTTTATAGACTTTGCTAAACCACTCAGTGTACAAACGTTAGATAAAAAAGCACTCCAATCACGTTAATTTTTTTTTAACTTTGAATTTTTGAGATTTAAAAAATTTACAATAATTAAAAAAGTTTACAGTTTTAAGGAAAAAAGCTAAATGTTTGTTTTTACATTCTATTTTTATGACTTAGATTTTTAACTAAGTTTAAAACTTTTTGATTTTAGAGTGTACTTAACTTACGTTTTTAAACAAATTGCATGTGCGTTAAATTTAAGTTTAATTATTATTCTTTGAAGCGTATGAGTTTTCCTTACAGTTTATCTGATACAGTACTACAGTAATTCCTTAAAACACCTACTTCTGCCTTGTAGCTATGGTTAACATCCCGTGTTTTGTAGTTGTTCTCACTTGGCATGTAAGAGGCAGAGTTGTTATTTCGAGTCTGACTAAAGTTTGGTAGCATTGAGTTTTGTTGCTGGTTTGAATAAGGGTCGGAAAAGCTTCTAGAAAATCTCAGAGAATTGTTGTTGGTTGGGAAGCTATTTTCTTGGTTGTTTCGAAATACGTCTAAGTTGTTGAGATGTTTGCTAATGTACTGACGGTAGTTTTCCTGAGTTCTAAAAATGAATTTTTTTATTAGAGAAGGAAAAAATTGATTTGTTTAGTTAAGTTTTAAAACAATAAAAACTATTTTTGTTGTAAAATATTTTGAAAATTTTTACTTTTTATTTTGAAAACTAATTGCATCTTCAAGCTGGCTGCTACTAAATGAGTTGTTGAATTGATTCGGCAAACTATTTTTCATACTTGACATGTCTAACAAGCTTTTGTTTGAAAAGTTGTCTCCATATATTGAAGCAGGTTCATTTCCTTAAACAAGTATGAAAAAGTTAATGAAATTGATCATAACATAATAGTGTAAAGCATTCAGCTAAACCTTTAAATATTAATTTTGTATGTAAAGTGTGTGTTGATGTCGTATTATCATTTTTGAGAAAGATTAAAGAAACAAAAACAAAGTTTTTATCTTTTTTACTTATAAATTGAATTAGCTTAGCAAACACTGAACTTTTTTTTTTTGAAAAAATGCATAAGTTTTATGTAAATTAAAGTTTAGAAAAATGTTGTTTTATTATGTTTACTTTAATAACCTGATTGCAAGGAAAAAGATCGATTAAAAGCATTGTTTTGTCTCAAAGAACTATCTTTGTTTAAATTGTTTAAGTATAATTCATTGCTTCTCATTTGATCATAACTCGGCTTGGGATCAGGCGTGTTCCAAAGCGAAGATAAAGCATCATTTTTATTAGCAAAGTTCTTTGGTTGGTACTTGCTTGTGTTGCTCCAGATGTTATCTCCGATAAATGGGGAAAGACTTCCATAAGTACCAGGCAGAGCATTGCCATACTTTTTAGCTTCGTTCAAATGAAACGGTACGTTGCTTGAGTCAAGCGGGCCTAAATTGTTTCTGTACGTTGCTGTTTCAAACAAACTGCTGATGT
The DNA here is from genome assembly GCF_965202585.1 of Thalia democratica. NCBI lineage: Eukaryota > Metazoa > Chordata > Thaliacea > Salpida > Salpidae > Thalia > Thalia democratica. The sequence goes on along the minus strand of NC_139173.1, from coordinate 16,778,059 downwards.
TGCTGCTGGTTTCTGATTGGTCAGACACTACTCCGCTATCGGCCGGGCTCGGCGGAGTTTTGCTTTTGAAGTTTTTGAACATGCGCTGGCTGTTTTGGTACTTCCACTCATTTTCTTCAACCAATTGCACGGAAGCGAAGTCGTTTTGCAAAGAAGACATTACAAAGTCGTTTTTGCTTTCAAACGGAAAACTCATTGTTTTATATTTTAACAATTAAATAAATCTAAGTATTTCATATTTTTATGGTTTAATCTAAAAACTAAGTTTTTTTATTTAACCTGAGCGTTTAATTTTTGTAAATAAAATTGTTTTGAATCATCCAGTTTGACGAAAAAATTTGCCTTAATTGGTAAAATTGATAAATGTTAAAAAATATCGAGACAAGCTACTGTAGTTCTAGTCAGTTTGGTTTTGTAAAGTTTATTAATTGCAAGTTTATGATTTGATTAATTTGTTATTAAGCTTTATTTCTACAAAATTACACTTTAAAATTTTTTAATAAGTTATAAATACTTTTTTTTTTGTTGAGCTTCATATAACTTAAAAATAAAATATTAATACAAGCTTTTGAAAAAAAAAAGATTGGATACACAAAAATAGTGTTACTTAACTAAACCATTATAGTTAAAATAATATGCTTTTAAATAAGTTTAAAAACGATTGTGTTTAAACTAATTACATACAAAAAACTTAAACTTTTCTTCAACTGTAAGCAAACGTTTAAGATAGTATTAACTAAAATATAAAAAAAAATAACCATTCTAAAACATCTAGTTATACTTTTTATCTTTAACTCAAAATTTTTGTTTTGTATTTAAAAAAGAATGAAAAAAATTTAACAAAAAAACTAGCTTTTGAATTTTTATAGTCTAGTAGCAGTCTATATGTTCGTTAAAAGAAAATTCTATGCTTAAATAATTCGAGAGAAATTTTTTTTAAGTAAAAGAAACTTCTATCGAAATCAGAACTTTAAGGGATTAAAAATTGCTGAATAGTTAAAACTTATTTTTCTTATACAGTGTTTTCTAAAACTGAAAAATTTTAAAGTTATAGCTTGATTGCAACTTTTGAAAATGCTTTGAATTTTAAAAATAAAACACTAATTCTTGATTACTTTTAAGTAGTTATAAAAAATTCAAACGTAAACTTTAGTAAAACTTTATACTATTACTTTTATGTAAAAACATATGATGAAATAGTCTAAAAACGAAGAATCATATTAAGAAATTCACCAAGTCTTTGAACCAAACTTTTGAGCGCTTTTTTTGTCGTTCAATAAATAGTATGTTTTAGTTTAAAAGTTGTTCGTAAGTTAAGCTTAAAGCAAAATAATAGCCATGTAAATATGATACTTTTTACTTTACGTACAAATGTTCTGAAAATTTATTATTTATTCAAAAAAATGTGATAAAAGTGGTGTGTTGCTACGATGGCCAAGTAGTCTTTATATGAAATAAGTTCTTTTTATCATAGTTTTAAGCACAACTTTTGTTGTATTCAATAAACTTATTTATTATTAGAGCTGTTTAAAGTAGTTTTGAATTTTTTTATTAACATATTTTTTGCTTAAAATTTGGTTTGCAAAGTAACAATGTAAAAAACGCCTTACTTAAAATCAAGTAAACATTTGGATTTTTTAACCTCTTAATAAACAAGGTTGTACGCGTAAAATATATTTATATAATAATCATTTTTTTAAATCAAGTTATACGCTTTTATTCTATATATAATATTTCAATTTATAAAATTTTAATTTAACTTACAGCGCTAATTAAGTACAACGCAGTATTTTTTAATACACTTTCCAAAACAAAGCTCGAAAAAATATAACTCTACATCCACTGAACTCTATAAAACATTTCTTCAACTACTTCTTGTTTTAGTTTAGTCTTAAGTTACCGATTACTTAAAAAAATTGTAAGTTTCTGTTTTTAAAGTAATTAATGATTTGTCAGTACTGGTTCAAATTAATCTTCACACTTATCATTGACCTTTAATGAATCATTGCATGTTCTTTGTCATCAAGGTTTTTAGGTGTGTCATGTGAGTTCAACAAAGAATTAAACTATAACTCATCACGTGTTTATTTAAAGATTTCTGTTTTAGTGTGGTGCCATAAAACATGATAACACAAAATTTATTTTGTGACCACTTTTAAAAGTTAGAACCTCTTGTATTTTACCACTTTTTTTTAGCTGGTGTAGTTTCCTTAAAATTATAAGTCTGAAGCAAACCATGCTTATAAATGTAATTTAAGATAATTAAAAGTACTTGGAAACTAAATATCATAATAACTATTACATAAAAATAATAAACAAAATTCATAGACTCTATTCTTAAAATTTGAATTCATTTTAAACTAGATAAAGATACTTCATTGTATTTACATAATTTAAATTTACAATTCATTTTAAACTAGATAAAGATACTTCATTGTATTTACATAACTTAACTTTACAATTCATACACTTATGAAATTTTACTTAAAAAACTCTACTTAAACTGAAGTAATGAATTTTTTTGCTTTCATACTAACACAGCGTTTAAAAAAAAACTTAATAAAGTAAAACTAAAAGAATTTTTATTTAACTATTTACTTTATTTATTTTAATGACTATTTGCAGTAAATTACACTGAAATACTTTAGTAAATGAACGATTATAGTATTCTTTTTTCTATAGTAAAACTGTTTTATTATGAACTAAAAAGTATTTGTCATTTTAAGAATTTATTGAAAGTCAAGTAGTTTACCTTAATTTAGAATTAATTGTATGGTTTTTATTATAAACCTTTACGACTCAACGCTTTAAGTTTTTACAACTAAAGAACTTTTTTCGTGACAATATCTTTTTTAATCATATAAGTTTGCGTTAAAAATACTTATCAAATTTAACAAAATGCAACATGGTATTTTTTTGTGGACTGCTGCATTTCTTAAGGGACAAGTAACAGTTAAAATATTTAGTTTTTCAATTCTTGCAAATAAAAATCAAAGACGGTTTATAGTGAAAAATCAAAATTTTGTTGGGCTTTATAATGTATTTTTTACAAAACAAAAGTCATTTTAAGAATTTCTTAATCTCGGACAAGTGTACTCGCATCTGTCTGATCTGAGTAAACAGTAGCAAAGATTTTAATCGAAAGTAGCATAAAAAAGTCAGTTAAATGTTTAACCAGATGTATTTTGCTAACCCCTGCGGCGTAGTGATGTTAATAGACTTTAACGACTTATATACCAAATAGATGAGGTTTCTCTTAGTATTCTCTTTCATTTGCACAAAAACAATTTAACTTATTTCCGGTTTTTGTTCTTTTAGGTATGTAGTTTTTGTGCTAAATGTTTTAAGGTTTTGTTTAAAAATTACTCATAATGTTCTATTTATTATCTGTAAGAAAATTCTAGTTCTATCTAAAACACATCAAATGTATTTAATAAGTTTTTTTTCTATTTCATTTTAAGTATTAGAATTATTATTAGACTTATTTATGGAATTTTTTGTGCAGCTTTCTTAATTTTAGTATCAATAGCGTTATAATTTTGTATGTCTTTTGGAAATTGATTATTAAATAATCAGAAATATCTTAAATATAGTAATAAATTTCTACAGTAGTTAAGCTACTTGTATGCATTAATTATAGTTAAGTATTGTGTAAAGTGTTTTTACACATTTTTTAATAAGTTTATTCTAATGTTAATATTAAAGTAAAAGTGCGTATATAAATGTGTAGTGCGACCTTAAAAAACTGTTTCTGGTTTAAAAAGTTTTTAGCTTTTGGTACTCTTGAGAGCGTTTTCTATCAGCTTGTAAAAAACTGAGTCCGTTTTTGTTTTATATTAATTTTCCTCGTAGTTTGTTTTTAATTTACGCTAAGTCTTTTAAAATTAGCTGAGTTACCTTTTTTCTTTCATTAACTTTAAATCTTAACATTTTCTGACTAGCAGTGTTTATTTCCTTTTTTTAAAATACTTTATAATCTCCTTTTTAAATTTTGTTATGCATATTGTTTTTTAAAGATTTGGTGCATTATATCTAGTTTACTTTTTCGGATAATTAACAATATTAAGAATTAAGTCCATTTTTTTCATAAATTCTTTGTACTACTAAATGTTTTATCTAAGTACTAATAAGATCAGGGGTCGTATTTTCTGTCAATTTTATCAATTAACTCATTTTCTGACCTTAGAATAGATTTTTTAAATTTACCAATTTGCGGGTCGAAATTAATTTTTCACAGACCGCAGTTTTACCTTTCGCGATACCACTTATGTTCAACATATGCTCGCGGGCCACACTTTTACCCTTCATTGGCCGCAGTTTGCCGATCAGTTTTGACACATAGTTTAATTATAGTTAAAAGTTACGCTAAATGACATTCTAATTTTTGAATTTTATGTAAAAAAGGGCGTTACTTACTTATTACAAAAGACCAACTAGTTAGTTTTTTTCCTTTATACAGGTTTAAACTTTTGATTTATTTTACTTTTTCTGGCTAAATTTTTTGAATGGATGAGTTTCTTTTCTAATTTTGGAAAGTCGTTATAAAAACTTTTGCAGTTTTGATGTGTATACTTTTATAGCTAATTCCTCTACTGTATATAAACTGATAACTAATATTGACTGGATTATTTTAGGAACTTTAAAAAATTGCGAGTAAAAAACGAAACTAAACATATTGTTTGACTAAAAGCTATATGCAATTAATTAAGATTTTCAAGCCTAGCTATTTAAAGCCCCAGTACTTTGGGCATATTAGAACGTTATAAAAAAATTATAAATTTTTTTATTTGTGCTTGAAAAGTTAAGTTATCTGAACAAAAAAAAATTACTAATTTGTTTTTATAACATAGTTATAATTTTTAAACAAAAGTTTAGTTACACTAAAAAAACAAACAAAAAAAAACTAGATACAGAAATCTAATTTATTTTTTAATGCTTTGTTATATTTAAGTAAAGCCTAACAAAGGTTAATGAAATAATTTTATATTTCACGTAACTTAGTCATTATTTCTTTTAATAATTCCATCAAGCAGAAAATAGTGTTTTTTTTGTGATTTTTCAAAAAATAAAGTGTCATACTTAAACTAGTGACAAAACAAAACATAATTTTGTTAAAAATATTCTAATATTAATTTTATACAGTTTTATAAAGATTGCATGCACCCTAATAATATCTTAGGTATGGTTTTACCAATAAACGTTTACTTTGTAGTTATGAGTCATTAAATTATTTGTTAATTTTTGTATCTATAAAATAGTAGTACTGTTAAGAAGATTACACAGCAAAAAGTAGAAAAAACCAAAGTTTAATAGGAAAGATTATAATAAGAAGTCATTAGAGTTGTACTAATACTAACTCTCCAGTAATAAAAACAAAATAATATTATAAATAAAACTTAGGTTTGTACTCAATAATAATATTGTTAACACATAAAGCATTGCAACTTAATTTAAAAGATTTTAATAAACAATTAAAATGTTATCTCTTTTAAATTTTGTTTAATTAAAAAAACATTATTTTTACCGAATATATTTTTCTAACCGATATAAATCATAAGTTATGATGTCCTATATTTGTATGTTTTTATATAAACCATGTTATCAACAGACAATAACTAATTTTTTTAAAGGTTTCCAAAAAATAAAAATATATAAAGATATTATTTCAATATAGTTACAATATATTTATAAACACTGTACGATAAGTTTAACTTGTAATATAAATGTAAACTTTTTATCTTAAATTTTGTTTCAGAACAAAATAACCACTCAAACAATAGAAAAAGTATAACTATTGAACATTTATTAAGTTTTTATAGTTTTGTATGCACACTGTTTTTCAAAATTAGTTATTATTTTAAATCAATTAGCACACTTAAAAGAAAAAATTTGTATAAACTTATATATCAGCTATAAATTTTATATTTAAATAACTTAGGCACTATCAAGTTTAAACTTTACTAAATGTATTAAACTACATGTTTAACTTTTCTGAATACAATGTATCAAGGAGTTTGTTAGGTAGTCGAAGAATTAATAAAGAACAGTGTATTAGTCTTGGATAATACGTTGAATTGTACCAGTGGTGTATTACTCAATAACCAAAAGTTTTTTCGTACACTAGTCACTAGGTCCTTTGACCAAACTTTTGAGCGCTTATTTTTTGTCCTTTAATAAACAAATAACTTATTTTTTTTTTTTCGTTATTTGACGTTACAAAGTCTTTAATATTGTAAAGCAGGTGTTTTTTCAATCCAAAAAAACACAAATGTTACTCAGACATGCCATAAGCACTCACGGTCATTTAGCATAGCAAGTCATTTCAATAGCATTATGGTAAACCTGCTGTATAGTAATAGAATAATAGAAAAATCCTAATGACTTAAAACTTTAGATACATTTCATTAAATTTAATATGCTGAAGCTTCAATGTAATACATGACCTGATCTGAGTTAAAAAAAAACACTTAGTATCATGTTTATAAACAAATTAATTTGTCACATAATTGATAAATAGCATATATATACTTAAATAAATTTCTGTAAACTTAACTTATTTCAGTGTGAAAATCAAAAAAATTAATGAGTTCATTTTTTCTATGTGTAGAAGTTACATTTGATTAAATGTTGAAATCATATTTCTTTTAGAATCTACTTACTAGTTGTACAAAAATAAACATTAATTTATTTTAAACTAAAAAAACACATAATATTTTTAAATATTTAAAAATTATGTTCCAATAATAATTGAAACTAATTATTCTAAAGTACTTTTCATTAAGTTTAGACATAACTTTTAATTTTCATTTTAGACAATTTTAGTTACAGGAATCTTGGTATTATAGTTTTTTTGGACAAGAAAACAGTTTTTTATAAGGGGTTTTTTATAGTATTGATAGATTTTTGAATGAGTTTTTTACAAACATAATAGCTTAGTAGTTTACTGAACAAAAAACTAATAGATGCTCAAAAAACACATAGGTTTAAGGACTTGGGTGAACAGAAATTTTGATTTTAAAATTTTTATAATAACTGTGACGTAGTAATGGTACAGTTTATTGTACGATTAGCTGAATTTGAAATAATACGCTGTGATTATTAATTTTAGGAAACTTTAGAAAGAGTTACCATTACTATGCCACAATTATTATAAAAATTTTAAAATCTAAATTTCTGTTTACAATTATAATAAACTGTAACTTACTGAGGATCACATGAAATTTTACATTTCATGTGTGAAACAACTGTATAAATTATGTGTTTTATATAATTAGATAAATATTTAGCTCCAATTTAATTTGTCGAGCACTATCGACCAAAACTTTTTTAAAACCTTTAATATATATGTATATTTATTTATATAAATTTCATATCCTTACATTAAAGACACATAAAGTATAAATTGAACTCCATGTTAAAATATGCAAGTTTATGTAAATCTTTTCAAAGTGTTAAGCATAAACATAATTTAAAATATACTTGTTGCGTTTATTTATTTGTTTTAGTGATAAGTTAAATTTAGTTACAGTTGAATTATAAATTGAACATGTTTTTATTTTCAAAACGTACTACTTTATATTTGTAAACAAACAATAAATTTAACTTTTGAAATACACTTAAATATTAACTTCTTTGTTTTGGATTTGTTTCAAGTATAAGATTTTGATAATTTTTCCAACTTGGTTATAGATTAAGTTTAAAGTTAGCTTTAAAATATATATATATATATAAAGCAGTTAATTCCTTCTCTAAGTAAAAAGTTATTACTATAAAATCATTTAAAGTTTAAATATGGTTGTACTAATAACTACTTTAAAAACTGCAACAGTTATAAGATCAACAACTACTAGTTGACACACATACAAAAAAATTTTGAGATTGCAATGAATAATTAAATAAGAAAAATAACTACTATATATATCTTAAAGACTTAGAAATCTATACTATTATTTCTAACCTTAGTACTAACTTAAATCATAAAATTAAATTCAAATTTTTACAGACATAGTTTTAAAGTTTTTGTAGTACATTTTATCTCTATGATTTTTCTAGGATTTTTTTTTTGGAAAATCTAGTCATGGACTAAAAAAGTTGTCCATACCTTTTCTAAAGAAAATCAATCCATTATAAAATAATTAAAATTTATTTTTTTATTAAAACTACACGGCCACTTTGCATTGGAAATTAATAATCTAGATTTAAATTAAAAAACTACCTTGAAGTTTTAACAATTTATAAAATTTAAATAATGAAATTTAAATTTTATTACAAATAAATATTATATGTTATGATAAATTAACATATTTTACAGAGTTGTATATTACAAAATACAAATAAAAAAACATTATTTAATTTTTTAGGAATCTTATACTATTATTGTTTTTTAACTAAAAGTTGAATTTTAAACTAATAAGAAGGGCCAAATAACTAGTATTTTAAATAGGTATGGAAGAAATCAGAAAATAAGAAACAATTTTTTTAACCTTTAGCTACCTGGAAATTATTTTCAAAGACACTAACTAAATAGTTTTTTCCATAAATATCTGATTTAAAATAAAAACTCAGCAAAAATAATTTTAATAAAAAACATTTAAAAGAGAAAAAATTTGAAGTTGAGCAAATTTCTTTAGGTGGTGAACTTTTTAACTTTACTAATTTTTAAATTTAAGCACATTAATGTTATTTGTATTATTGTTAGAAGGTTTTTTGTTATAATTAAATACCATTTGCAACTAAAAACTCTTTACTTTTTAGTTGCAAACGGTATTTAATGTTATTTTTATTTTATTTTTTATCTTATTGTTTAAAATTTTATACTTATGGCCTTTTTTATTGACTATTTAAAACATCAATACAAGTGTTTAGTATAGAAAAGAACTTTAAAAAAAATAAAAATAAGGTAGCTATTTTACTTAAAAAAACCTGAAGTTTGAAATTTTAAGCAAATCTTCTATTGGACAATCTTGCTTTTATTTGCTTCTATTTTTTGTTGCATATTTAACAGTTTACATTTTTGTTACATTATTAAATGCTCTTTGCTTGTTAAAAAGGGATAGGACAGTTTTAGTGTCTTCCTGTTGAAAGTTTTACTGTATGGATGGTCTTTTGTAAAGTTTTATACATAATCTTTAAGAAGCATTTCCCAACCAACATAGCTACACAAATTTTACCATTATCAAAGCTACATTATAAATTACTTTAGTACTGTTCAAGAGAACTGAATACAATCAACAATTTAGAAAATAATTTTATTGCAAAATGAGTTCTTGTACAGGAAGGACTTGTTTAACTTATTCAAAATAACGTAGTATGTAAGCTTGGTTTGTGTATAATAAATCTTAGAGACCTAATTATTAAAAGTTTAATTAACTAGAAATAATTTTAAGAAATTTAGTTAAAAAATATTAAAGTATGTTTAATAAAGAAAACGTAAAAAGTATGTTTTATAAAGAAATTTACTCTGACATAAATGTTATCAAATAATAAAAAAATTCAGTATTTTTTAGAATTTAGTTGAACTATTTTAAAAATATCATTGATTTTCAGAAAAGTTGTAGAATAAAATAAAAAATGGAAAACTCAAAAAATTTGTATGATTTATTTTCATCTGGTTGCAAAATTTGTTTAGATAATAATGCTGTTGAGTATTATACATCTAAAAATGAAAAAAAGACACTTACTTATGATCAACTGTTGAATACATCAAATACTGTGAAGAATAAACTAGAAAAATTTATAAATAAAACAAATGGGCATAATGTATGCCTTTATTTTTACCAAAACTTGTATCATTGTAGTTTTATTATAGGTATATTGTCTATCTCAAATTTTTATTCTTACATTCATCCAAACACTCATGAAGATGAAATATTCAATATCTTAAATGAAAATTGCCCTAGTTTTATAATAACAAAAAAATATTTATTGAGTAAACTTAAAACTATAATTTATAAAATGAAGAGAAGTGTTGAAATAGATGAATTCAGTTTTACAGAAGATAAGGAAGATGTTTTCTATATAATTAAAATACTAAAATGTTATAAAATTTACAAAAATTATCAGTCAGTTGCATACTGCTTAAGAACATCAGGTAGTCTTGGAAAACCTAAAAATGTTTACTCCACTCACAGTTCTATTGTTAGTAATTTATTAGACATTAAAAGAATCTTTAAAATCACTTCTAAAGATAAAATTGCAGGAGTGTCTTCTTTAAGTTTTGATTTATCTGTAATTGAAATGTTTTTGAGTTTTGCATGTGGAAGTACATATGTTGCTTTATCTAACACATGTTTATTGTCAACAAGTCTTTCAAGTGAACTATTGATGAAAATTTCCAAAGTAACTGTAATTCAGTGTACGCCATCATTTTTGAAAAGGTACAGTACTGAAGTTTTACAGGATATTTTTTTCTCTAAAAGTTCTTCTTTAAGATTGCTTGCAATGGGAGGAGAAGTTTTTCCACAGCTCAAAACTCTTACTGCTTGGTTTAAAAATATTATTACAGATAAAAGTGTTGAACTTAACATTGTTAATTTGTATGGTTTAACTGAAGTTTCTTGTTGGGCTGCATACCACTGTTTCAATTTAAAAAGTTTAAACCTTTTAACAGAAGAAGTTATACCTATTGGCATACCATTTTCAGATACTTACTTAGAACTATCTAATGAAAAAGGATGTTTAGCACTGGTCTACACACAAAATGATAATATTAAGTTAATTTTGTATCAAAGTTTATTAACAAGTGTAATAAAGTTACAAGGACTATTAAGAGTTGGTAGTATTTTTAGGACTAACTATATTGAGCCTGCTTTAGATAAATCAAACCCACTTGATAAATTATTTAATTTTCCTGAAGTAACACTTGTTGAAACTGGAGATTTAGTGTCTATGGAAGTAATTATTGATGATAACTCTGAATTTTGCACTAGTGATAGATTAACAAAAGTGAAAATTAAAAAGGAAAATTTACATATAGTTTTCCTAGGTCGTTCAGATAATCAAATAAAAAGAAATGGTAAACGTGTAAACAAATGCTACATTGAGTCAAAAATATTGCAAACTAGTTGTGTAGATTCAGTTTTTGTAACTTTAATTATTAAGAGTTCATCAGAAAAAATTTTAGTTGCTTTTTGTGTTGCATCTAAGTCTTTTAAGGATCTGAGTACAAATGTTTTATCTGAAAGGGTTAGTAAATTTCTTTACTCAAAACTGTCTAAAGTGTTTATTCCTAGTGAAATTTTATTTACTGACAGCCTACCTTTAACTGTCAATGGTAAAGTCTGTAAAAATACATTAATAAAAAATTATGAAAATATAAAACTAAAAAATATACACATTACCAATAGTTTTGTACCATATACCGACTTTAAAGCTTTGTTGAGTACATTTTGGATCGAAGTTTTGAATAAAAGTTCTGATTATAAATTTGATGAAGATAAATTTTCATACCATGGTGGTGATTCTATTTCTGCATTAAGAGTACTAAACTCATTAAATGATTGCATTCCAAATTTCAGCAATAAAGCTCCCCATTTTCTTGATTTATTGTTCACAAAATCTTTTTCATCAATCGTAGAAGAACTTAAAAATATTTTTTTAGAAGAAAAACATAACTTAAATAAAAGTTTAAAAAGAAAAGCTCATGACAATACTACAGCTTTACATCCAAAAGCAGGAAAAACTTGTTTTGTTTTAGATACCTTAAACCATAACCATGGAAAAGTATGTAGTAAAGGTATTGAAGCATTCTGTGGAAGTCTTAGTTTGAAAACTGAACTAAAATTCTCATTTAATGCTAGTATTCTGTTCGATACAAACAAATGTGTTGATGCATCTCCATTAGTTGTTTGTAACAAAGAAAATACAAATGTTTTAATTGGTTAGTTTAGTGATTTTTACTTATGTTATTAAACATTTTAACTCTTAGTTTGGTTATTTTAAATATTTTTTATTTATATGTAATATACTAAAAGTTTTTCTAGCATAATTTTAGAATCAAAGTTTGTTTTCTTTATGTAAATAATTGAGTTCTTTATAACTAAGAAGTTAGTTTAGTATTTTATGTAACAAGTTAATGTGTATACTTTACCTCTTTATAATTTTTTCAAAGTTGTTTACATTTATAAAATAAGTTATAAGAGAGGTATATGCCAAGATTAAGTTTATTTTTATTTTTTGTAGAGTAACTTAAGTTTTTTAAGTAAATAAGAGTATAAATTTTGTTACAAATTTTATACTAAATGATAAGAGGAAATATTTTATAAATGTAAGTATATTATTTTTTAAGGTCGCAATCTCTTGCCACCAAAACCGGTCGCGAATAAAATATACAATTTGCATAAATCTATTTAAATAAGCTCTTTACATCCCAGTAAATTGAGCATTCTTTTTTAGTTTAGGCAAATAACTATATAAATGAAAGTAAAAATGAATGAGTGCCAAAAGAAAAGAAATTAAGCCCACAAGTTGTAGCTTGATTTAGAGAAAAAATTCTCTTCAATAAGTGTAGGGGCAGCAGATGAGAGCGATTTAAATAAAATGAGGCAAATGATTTTAACTGCCAAGAAAATGAAGCGGAATGCAGTTCAGATGAAGGAAACCATATCTTCATTAGATGAAGAGGTTGAAGTGCTAATAAAAACGAAAAAAATAAATTTTAGTACATTAATTTAAAAAAACAGTATTTGATTAAGTTCTTTATTGTTTTAATGTTTTAACTGTAAAAGTTCGTTATTGTTTAAAGGTTTGAGTTGTGAAAGTTCCTTATTGATTTAAGGTTTTAATTGTTAAAGTTCCTAGTATTTCGTTTTGTTTATTTAGATACATTTATGCTAGGAATTTCTAAAAAATTGTGTTCTTTATTGTTTTAAGGTTTCAACTGTAAAAGTTTGTTATTGTTTTAAGATTTTAGTTGTGAAAGTTCGTTAATAATTCAAGGTTTTAATTGTAAAAGTTCCTTATATGTCGTTTGTTTATCTAGATACATTTATGCTAGAAAATGCTAAAAAATTGTGCCTTTTTTCAAACAAGCTGTGTTTTAAGGTAATAACACAAGTATTTTGCTGATAGAGCTGTTTATTACAAACATCAATCATACACAGATGATTTAAGTGATGTACTGGAAGTGTGATGATAGAATTCAGCAAAAAATTGTTGTTTTAAACCTGTATTAAAATTAGATTGAAAGCTTTATACAGGTTCAAGTGTTAGATTATGTATATTAGAATAAGTTTAAATTAAGAGTTTGATTTAGAAAAGTCAGGAAAATTTTGGTAAAAAGTCAGGAAAAAGTCAGGAAAAGTCAGGAAATTTTTCTCAGCTTGATCAGTGGCAACCATGTATGTTAATAGTTTGTTATTTTTATAAAATTATGTATTTTGGTGCTCTTATATTCAAAGTAGGACAAAGTAGTGCATAAGGTAATAATATTTAAACAGATGTAAAGTAGTTTTGTTTAAAATATGTTTACATGTCTTATTAGTTAACAATGGTCTTTACATTGAATGGCAATTAGTCACTGAAAATATCAGAAAACATAGTATTGTGGTAAAATAAGATAAAATCAATCACTTTTTATAATTTTCAAAATATTTCCATGATTTTCAAGCATAAGACAATTAAAAACATTTTAACTACTATTTTTACTACTACAGGCTACTGAGGATAACTTAAGCTATTTTGAACTTTTCTGAAAAACTCAGACCAACTCAGGCTAGCTTTTTTGCCTTAAAGAGTGACAAACCTATTAAAAATATATTTAAAAGGACCTTAATTGATTTTAAACAATTTTTTTATTTTTAATATACTTGCTGTGAACAAGTTATCTCTTATTATTTATACACTGGTATAACATACACAACTAAAAAAGTGACCATTATGATAACCAAAAAAGTATCTTTAAGAGGTAAGATCACTTAAAAGTTAACTACTAAGAAAATATAACCTTAAATACAAAAAAAAAAGTTGAGTTTAAATTCTGCTAATAATATATCAAAGAAAAAACTATTAATCACTTAAAATTTCAATCAACTTATATATCTTATGTAATAATAAACCAACTTTTATGTATTAGAAAGTTTAGTTATAAAGAGATCTTTAGAACTAGTATGCTTACAGGTTTAATTTATAAAACTTTAATGTTCTTTTTATTTTAGTAAATTTATTTTTTAGATTAAAACAGGGTTGCCACTTTACCTGGAAACCTGAAAAAACCTTGAAAAACCTGGAATTTGACAATTCAGGCAAAAATAACCTGGAAAAACCTGGAATTTGAGAAATTTTAAAAGAAACCTGGAAAAACCTGGAATTTTGATCAAAAAACCTGGAAAAACCTGGAATTTTTAATAATTTTAACATTTTCAGTAGTAAAACTTCGATTTGACACAAAAAATCTATCATATAGATAAGATTTTTATGTCATCATCAAAAAGTTTTTTATTTAAAAACACATTCAAAGTAACTTTACAGTATCTTTTCAATGTTTTTATACTATTTAACACAATTTCTCATTAAGAAATTAAATTAAAACTAAAAATAGACCCAAAAATGTGTACTTTTAAAAACCTGGAAAATTTTTTGAAAAAACAAGTGGCAACCCTGTTATAACATAACCTTGAAAATAAAAGTGTTAGACTAAGATTTTTAATGTGTAAAATAAAAATGCCTTTTAACTTAAACTTGCCTGCTCTTTTACCTATTAACAATTTCTTACTAACTGATCTGTTAAAAACGCCCAAAAGTGATCAATATTTCCTTTTTGGTAAAAAACTTTGCTACATAACTTTGAAAATATGATGAGTATTGTTAAGCTTTAAAAAATATCTGTCACCTAGAATACAACTTACAAGATAAATCAAAATTGAACCATTTTATAAGCTTAAACTTATGATTTAAATTTTTTATCAATTATAAGTTTGTTTAACTTTAAGAACGAAAATCCATATACATCTAGGTTTATACATTTTTTTTTTCTATATTTATATGATGTTTATCAAGTGTTGTACTTAAACTGCTACTAAATGCTCAATTAAGAATATAATGTTAAAAATCTGCTTTAGTTTTCAATTTCTTTATTAGTTTTATAATAAATAATGATCTTTTCTAGTTTGTTAAAATAACAGCAAGCCCTACATATAGAATATAAAACTCAAATCTGTTCAGGACACAGTCAACGTTTTTTTTTAATTTTTTTCACCGGCATCAAGTAGATATGTGGTCAAATGATTCTAATTTGGAAAAGTCTACACATTTTATTGCACAATAAAAATTTCAAAGCATTTTCAAGAGTTTTACTCTTATTGCCAATAAAATTATCAAACAAAACAATCAAAACTAAAACATAGTTAGGCAAATAACTTTAAAATAAGGAAAACATGTTTTATGATGTTATAATTTAAAATTGTGTATCTTTAGTTTATTTCTTGATAAGCCTAAACTAAACTGTTGTAAATAGAAGATATATAACCAATTATTATAAATTATTTACTCTTTAAAGGTTCCCACTCTTTTATTTTCATAAGGTTTTGCTTGATGACTCAAAAGGTAGTTTGGAAAGTAAAGCTCGGTGGTAGGATAGAATCTTCAGCTTGTATAATTGAAAATAAATATGTTGTTGTTGGTTGCTATGATGGCTATGTGTATTTTCTAGATCATAAGAATGGAATGGTTTGTTTATTTGTTCTTTTGATTGAAAATGAGTAACTATCATAAATTATGTTTTTTAGTTTGTAAAAAATATTTAAAAATACCATAAAAACTAAAAAAAATTAATCAATTTACATGAGTACAGACAATTTTTAGGTTCTCTAGCTAATTAACTATTTATATACTATAATTCAATGAATTTAACTATTTTTTTTTAAATTGCACTAAATTATAATAACTTTAGTTATATAAAGTAAAAATTTAATATAAAAAAGTAAAATTTGAAGTTCAAGATTACTTCCTAAAAAGTTACAATGTAAGAGTTAAATTTAACATTTTTCTAATTTTAAGTTAGTTACTTTTATTTGCATATTAGTTTTTATTCTCAAAACAAAAGGACTTCTATGTAAAGTAAAGTCATTAAACTTTTTTGATAATTTAAAATAGATATTTTTACTCACTCGCCTTGTTGTTATTTTTTTTAAACTTCTTTTTATTGAACTATTCAAGCTTGTTGCAGTTTGAAAATATTTAAAGTTTAACTTTTAACTCAATTATACTTTTAAAATACCAATTAAATATATAAGTTCTTAAATTAGATAAACTAGCTGTGAAAAACAGTTTTAAGGTTACTTATAACACTTTTCTTTTTTATTTATGATAACTATCATAACTTAAATTTGAAAAAATATATTTAAAAATTAAAATTTGTTAGCATATATTTTTTACTTAAAAAAGGCTTTAGTTGAGTATGGCATTTGTAGATAAAATATTTTAAATAACCACAACATATAAAAATTTTAGTTTATTTTTTAAAAACTTGTTAAACATAAACAGGGTTGCCACTCAGTCAGGAAAAGTCAGGGAATCAGGAAAAGTCAGGAAAAATTTAAAAAAATGACAAAAGTTAGGAAAAGTCAGGGAAAAATGGGGGGTTTTGAAAAAAAGGCAGGAAATTTGATAAAATTAAAAAAAAAGTCATAATTTGTCAGTTTAAATTTACAAAATTCCTTCTTTTTCAAAGCCTTCAAATGGTAAAACTTAATAAAAAGTCCTTTAAAGTCAGAAAAATTTCCAAAATTTTCATAGAAACTGGAGAAATAAATTTACAAAAATATTTATTTTTTTTCCAATGCCTTCATCTGGTATATATTAGTAAAATATCCTTTATAAAACTGCAAAAATTTTCTATTAACATATTGAACAAGTACCCTACTTGAACAAGCAGATTTTGTAAGCTTTTTAGTACTGATGATCTGTAGCAAGGACACTTCCATAGTGAAACTGTGATGTATACACAAAAGTTTATCTAGCATAATTTTAGAATCAAAGTGTTTTTTGTTTAAGAAAATAATTGAGTTCTTTATAACTAAGCAGTTACTTATATGTCGTTTGTTTATCTAGATACGTTTATGCTAGGAAATGCTAAAAAAATTGTGTCTTTTTTCTGACAAGCTGTCTTTATAAGGTAATAATACAAGTATTTTGCTGATAGAGCTGTTTATTACAAACATCAGTCATACACAGATGGTTCAAGTGATGTACTGGAAGTTTAATGATAGAATTCAGCAAAAGCTGTTGTTTTTAACCTGTATTAAAATTAGATTGGAAGCTTTATATAGTTTCAAGTGTTACATTATGTTCTTTAGAATAAGTTTAATTTAAGAGTTTGATTTAGAAAAGTCAGGAAAATTTTGGTAAAAAGTCAGGAAATTTTTCTCAGCTTGATCAGTGGCAACCATGCATAAAGTGACTATTTTAAATATACAGAAGTTGAATTGTTTAGCTTGTGCGTATAGGTAATGGTTTTTAAAAGTTTTAATTTAAGTAATTTTTGAAGAAATAAAGTAACAGCAACTATATTTATAAACTATTTTAATTTATTTTAAACTCAGGTACTATGGAAATTTAAAACTGCAGGAGAAGTTAAAAGCTCTCCTTGTGTCCAACCTAATACTTATCTCACGTATGTTGGCTCACATGATGGTCATTTCTACTGTTTAAATATAAAAGTAGTTATTGTTTTTTTGAAAAAAGTGTTTAATTCCTAAATAATTCATCTTTTTTAAGCTTAAATTAAATTTGTTGTTAAAAAAATTTTAGTTTATTAGTTTTTCTTAATTAATTTAAGTTTTGTTACTTGTTTGAAGTTTAAAATTACAATTTTTTTTAAATTGTTTAATGATTAAATAACAACATTAAATACTAAGTTGTAAATTATATTTTAATACACAATAAAACAGAAAAAAGAATGTCGTGCTAAAATAGTTTTGGACAAGGAAAGCTCAATTTTTTCATCTGCACGCTTCTACAAAGACAAGGTCTAAAATTTTTAACCCTTACCTTAATAGTTATAAGATTTTTTTGTCATGTTGAAATTTGATGTTTAAAAATTAAATGCGAAATTTATTGTATTTTATTTAGTTATTTCTTTTAATACTTAAATAGTGAACTACTAGATTAATTATAACAAGATCCGCTTTTAACTAGATTGGGATTTATTCTTAAATTTAAGACCCTTATCCAGCCTGATCTCATTTTAAAATCAAGTTCTGGCCTAATCTCAATCAAGTTAACTAAATATTTTCAAAACTTTTGTTTTGTTAAACTACACTTTGAACTAATTTATTTGGTTTATTTATCAGATTTACCATATCATAAAGCCTTTTGCAAGACCTTTTTTGTTTGCTCTTAATTCCAAACCCAAAGATATCTAATGTAAGTTTTAGAATGGATTTTGTACACCCTACCTGAGTTTTATTCACTCTAAAGATTTCGTACAAACTATGAAGACCATTGTACAGCTTTAAATAAAGGAGTTTTCTTCAAAATAAGACCTCTGCTTATTTTAAATAATTCAAATGGGATCTACTTTTGATGACATATGTCAATATAGTGATCTTTTAGGTCCACAACAGATTTAGAACTTCGTCAAATTCATTTTTAAATTTGTATTCAGATACTTGATCTGGTAGATTACTAATATTAACCCTTAAAATGATTCAAAACTTTCTGTTTGGTAAATAGTTTAAAATACAATATATTAAATAAACCTTACAAATTTCCTTATTACAACTTGACACATAAAATATATATTACACATTAAAACAGTTTAATGTTAAGTAATACTATGTAATCAGACTAGAAAATATTTTATTAATCAGATAGAAACAATAAATATGTTATAGTTTTGAATAGTTTAACTTAACTACTTAGTTGCGAAAATTGTTAATTTCAAATAGACTTAGTATGAATCTGTATTGGTTTATAGAACATACTATTTCTACTTTTTTAAGTAGTTTCTGACGTTATTTGTAAAAATATTTTGTGACATAAAGTATTAAAATGAAACTGAATCACATATTTTAGTATAAAAGCTTATACCAGGCTGCCAAAAACTTAGAGTTTGAAAATTTAGGCCGAAAAACCTAGAAGAAATTCAGAATACCTGGAAGGAATTTTTAAAAAACCTTTGGCAACCCTGTTATACATGCTTGCTGTCAATTGAAGCTTTAACCTTATTTACTGCTTAGGTTTAATTTTAGTTATAATTGAAATAAACTTTATCATATTACTTAGTGTAGGGACAGGCAACTACTGTAGTCAGCAGGGCTAATTTACCTGAAAAAGTCTTTTGTAAAACGGCTTACTTCAAAAAGTTTTAGCAAGCCACATAATTTTGAAAACATATGGTATATAAATTTTTTAAAAGTAAAATATTTATGAAATTATTATTTAATAAGCATTAGTATCTACTAAATACAAAATTAATAAATCTTTTTTTTAGTAGCAAAATCATCAGTGCCATGCTTTACTTTGCAACAATAAACGCTTTTTGGGAAAAATGAGTGTCTTACACCATCTATAAATTTACCTGCTGTATTAACATTTATGTTTTACTAAAAAAAAAGTACCTTTAAACTAGGGGTGGGCAACAATTTTAATCGGCGGGCGGGATCTAAAAAATTTTAGTCTTTTACCGGCCGGAAAATTTCGAACTAGTGATTTACTGGATCCAGTATACGGATCCGGCCGGGTAATGCCTTTTCAGATCTTGATCCGGCAGCATCCTAATTTGAAAATATTATCCGGATCCGACTGGATGCTAATTTAAAAGTCACAATCCGGTCGGATTATTATTTTAATCGGCTTTGATCGGCTGGAATCTAACTTTATGGACACGGTTGATCACTTTTCTTAATCCTTCTAAATTTTTCAAGTGTGACAATATGAGATGTAGATTAAGACATGTCAGATATTTATTAAATGTCTATAAATAAAATTTACATGGTAATTGACAAAGGTAGGTAGGTACATAAAATATTAGATTTAAATAAACACTTTCCTTGGGGTAATTTGACAAAAGGATATTCCAACTAAGTTAGAACAACACAAAAAATTAGGACAAAATGGTGTTTTTATCAGTAGACATTTAGTTGAAAAGCCATTTTTAAACATGTTTCTAAAGTCAAACTTTTACAGTTTTGTTTTGTAAAAATATAAAACATGCGTTACCAACCTTTAACTTATTATTGAAGATTAATTAAAACTAAAAAACATCATTAAATGTTAGAAACTTTAAATTTAAGACAAGGTTGCAAAAGGTTTAAAATGTTCAGTCGTTTAGCTAGTATTTACTTAACTACCATGAGTAAACGTTAAAAGTAATGATCATTAAAACCACAAAATTAGTATCCGCCCAGATCCGTGTCCATCTTTAAAATTAGGATCCGGCTGGATCCGTATATTTTTCCCAGGTTGAGATCCGGCCGGATCTGGATCCAGCTAATTAACTGTGAGTGATTCTAAAGCATAAAACTTCCAACAAATATGCCAAAGACATTTTTATGCTATTCATTGTTATCTCCAAAATATCTAGTGTGAGTTTCATGATGAATTTGGTGCACTTTTGCCAAAATATGTATAACATATGCCAGTATTAGTGATTTATTCCGTTCTATTTCTAAAATTTCGATCAGACCGGATCCAGACTGAAAAATATTGCATTCAGTAGATCACTAGTTAAAAGAGATTTGTTTTCTTGTAAATATTTTAATAAATTAAATTAATTATTGGGTAGTTCAAAAATCCTTGGACTAGTTTAAAAACAAATTGTTTGCAAAAAAATAAAATTAAGATATTAAACATTATTGAGAATTGTAGTTCAAGTAATTATGAGTATATTTAAACTAAGTAAATTTTTATGTATTGTCCATCCTTTTTGATCCAAAATATTTTTTTAATAAAATTATCGACAAAAGCTCCCAGCGTTATCCACAGTGTTTTAGCTCAATATATCAGAATGTCTTAGATAAACAACATATAAGATCGTTGCTCTAACATAGCCCACAAAAATAATAGTGTAGATTAAAAACAGGTACTAGAGAAAGTTTAATCTCTTTACTCAAAAATATACAAAACTGACAGTTGCTCAATTTTGATGCTAAAAATGAGTTGTTTAAATTTATTCCAAGTTATCCTTAAATACAGTTTTCTGTGATGTTTAGTTTTTGTATTGGTATTTTTTGAATTAGCTCGTTTTTGAACTAGTCCGAGGAATTTTTGTCCACTATGCAAGTAAAGTAACAAACAAACTACTTGAGTTACTTTAAACTCTATTTACTGTCCTTTTTTTAAATTTTATAATTAGTTTATATAGTTAAGATTTTGGTATGTTTATAAAAACATTCAATCCTTAATATTTTAACTTTGTTACTATACTGCACTTGTTACTTTTTTTAAAGTAGTTAGCTAGTCTTCATCTAAGTTGTATATTTTATAACTTTGAATATATTTTGAACTAAAAAGATTAGTATAAAATCAGTTGAAACTTTATTTTTGTTTTTTTAGCAAGTGGACAGTGTATATGCTGCAACATTATCAGGAAAGCTTGTTGCTTTACAAACAAGTAGTTTAAAGATAAGGTTAGCTTTTATTTTGAAATTTTAATCAGTTACTAAAAGAAATAAAGCTTAAAAAATTTTAAATAACAAAGAAAGATATACCAATCTTGAAATTGGTGTTTCTAGAAAACTTTATATAGCATCTCATTTTTCTTTTAATTCCTTAAAAAGTATAAGCATAGCTAATTAAAATGTTATTTTATAAGTATTTTTTATAAATATTGTAACTTTTTTTCGGAATTTGTTGGTATTTAATTCTAATTACAACAATTTTGTTTTAAATTCATAGACAAGTTAATTAATTGCATTATATATAAGTTCAACTATTTTGTGATGAAAATATTTTAAATTTCACTAATCTTTAAATTAAATTTTTAGATAAATACTTTATATATTTTTTTATTAATTTTTTTTATACAATTTGTGCTTTTTTCTATAAACTTATGCCATTGAAATTATTTTAATAATAAGTGTATCTTATCTTTGAATATTTCTAATAAATTTATTTTTAAAACTAAATTAATTTAAATCCTATTAAAAAGCTAAGTTATTTTCTTTAAAAGAAAATTTATCAATTTAGATGGAAATTTGACACAATAAAGCCTATTTTTAGTTCTCCTGCTGTTTGTCCTCTTGGTGTCGTTATCGGTTGTGTTGATAGCAAAATTTATATGGTAGATCATCTACAGGGAACTTTAGTACGTGATTGTTTATTTGCTGTGAAACTTGTTTAAGTTAAAAATTCGAAAAATAACTAATGGAGTTTTAAAAGAATTTTTATTTATTATATCTTGCATTATTTGAGGTTAAATAATGAATACATTTGTTATGGTTAAAGCTTAAACGAGATAAGTATATTAGGCTTAAAATTTTATTTTTAATTAAAGTTTCTAATTGGTTGTAGATTAAGTAATGAAATATTTTACTACTAAATCTTAAATTTTACTTTTAGAAAAAATATTCTGGTTAAATTTCGTTAAAATAAGGTAATCTTATGTAAAATTTTAGATTCTGAGAAATGTGATTTCCGATGGTTTTTGTTTTATGTAGTGAAATACTGGTATGATTTATAAAAAACGGTTATTTCGTTTAATCTAACTAATAATCTAATATTTAGTTTATTTTTAATGATAATTAATATCTATTGTAAACAAAAAAGTATAAATTCTAAAAAATAAAATTGCATTATAGTTGGGTAACATTAAACATAATTAGTTCGAAAAAAGATGAGCTTCTCAAATTCATTAAAATTACAATAATAAAGTTTTATTTGTATGTTGGAACCTTAGTGTATAAACGAAATCAGACATAAAATTTATCGTTTTACAAAATTTTACTTAAGAAAAAAAGGTACTGACAAAATCTTATACAAAATATAGTGCTTTTCTGAGTAAAGATAATTGTAAAATGTTTAGAATTTAGTTAAGTACGACCTTTCCAGTAAATTCTGCCAAGAAAAATCCTTTAGTTAATAAAGATGAAATTAAAATCGTATTAGTCAGTAAATTTTGTGATTTTATTGTCAAAAAATTTAGATTCACATTTATCTAAC
Organism: Thalia democratica; assembly: GCF_965202585.1. Taxonomy (NCBI): domain Eukaryota; kingdom Metazoa; phylum Chordata; class Thaliacea; order Salpida; family Salpidae; genus Thalia; species Thalia democratica. Next base: position 16,754,962 of record NC_139173.1, on the reverse strand, counting down.
GTCATTAAACATAATTTTATATGTTTCAATTTTAAATACAAATACAAAGATCACAACTTTTAGAGGAGAATTAATAAAGCTTATTTTTTCAAGACTTTAATTAGTAAACTAAGTTTCGGTCAAAGACCACGTCAGTACTTATTTAAGATTTATTCAAATAATATAATTATTAATTTTAGTACAGTATATAAAAAAAAAATAAACAAAGTTATTAAAAAATTAAATAAAAAACAGACTTTGTTGAAGCTATCCAAGTATTTAAATTGACTATTTTTTAATGTGGTATAGTTTTCTAGTTTCTGAAATTTAGATATTGAATAAGTATCTTCTTTAGTTATTTTTACACTATTGTCATATAAGTGCTGATAAGACTTTTAAAATGCAAATAATTTTTATTGTCTCATCTTACATTTGAAAAACTTACATAAGTAAAGTATTTGTTCTACTGATTTGTTAAGTTGCAGATATAACTCTAAATTTATTAGATATGGAGTTACGAAACCAATAATGCAGTATTTTCTTCACCTTGCTATTCAAGTTTCAACGAATGTCTACTAGTTGGGTCTCACGACGGTTTTTTGCACTGTATAGATAGTTTAGACGGTAAAATTATATGGAAACAACAAGTGTCTGACAAAGGAAACATACCTGTCTACTCTACACCCGCATGTTTTAAAGCTGTAAGTTGTAATATCTTTTTCTTATAATTAAAATCCGATTTTTTGTTCATGCATTGTATGATTTTTACTTAAAGTAAAGTTGTTTTGGTAATAAAAATAAAAATATTTTTATAAAAGTATAGTTTATCAAGACATTTCATTTTGAATGACAATAGTAAAAGTGTCTTTAAATATTTTTTATTATTCAAAAATGCTTTTGTTAGATATTAAAATCAAAGTGACAATAACCATTTTAGAGCAATGGTAGTCTAACGACTGTTTGCTCCACCGACGGAAGTACTGCTTTGTTTGATGTCGCTACTGGTAACCTGCTAGCAAGGCACAAGCTACCTGGGCAAGTGTTTTCATCTCCCGTCATGCTGTCACACGAAAACGACATACAAGTAATTGTTGGGTGCAGAGATGATTTCGTGTATCGGCTGAAAGTAGACCAGGAATCTTGTTCAAATACTCAGTGAAAGCATTTATTTTATTTAGGTTAATTGAAATAAATAAGTTGGTTGTAGTAGGAAATTATCAAAATTTGATTACGTAAGGTTTTTATTGTAAAAGTTACAATCTTTTTGTACAAACTAAAAAGGGATTCATATTTATATAACTTCAAAAATGTCATTGTTTATACCGTACAAAACTATTTTTTAGTTTAATTGACATAAGTTTTGTGAAACTTTATCAATGTTGTGTTACTTTATAGTCAAACTCTAATTTTTAAATTTAAAGCTGCACGTTTATTATTATTTTTTTAAACCTTACTTTTTTTAGCATCTTTGGCGTTTGCTAAAATACACTGTGAGTGTTGGTTTTTTTTTTTGCTGCCATGAAAATTAAAATATATTTTAAGACATAGTATTACTTTTAAACAAAAATTTTAAAACAAAAAATATTTTAATAAAGGAAGAGTAAATGTACAAATATAATGTGTATTTTAAAGTTTGGTGTGTTAAAATCATATGTTATATTTCAAGTTTACTTAGATAAACTTGTTTTAGTTTATTGTAACAAGCGTAAAACAAATAGAAGAAAAGTCTTGAAAGTAAGGGAATTAAAATAGTATTAGACAAAGAGTTAGTTGAGAGCGGAACTCAAATTGATAACATTTAGTAACAATATGTGTGTAATTTGCATACTCGCATAATTTGTTTTATCGGGCATATATATTTGTTCAACTAATTTTATAATTCATAATTCTTTATTGATGAAATTTTTGTTACCTTATTTTTTTTATACAAAAGGCATCATGTGTGTATATTAGTTTCAGTTAATAACATTTTATTTAATTGTGCTACCTATGTTATAGGTTTGTTATATTAATAAAACTATTTTTAACTGTTCAATATATAGTTTTAATTGTTTGCTAACAAAAGATCCTAGTGAAGTAACTTCACTGGAATATAAATAAAAACAAATTATACAGTAATCTTCCTTTATTCTATCAACATATGTTTCTGTGTGTCAACGAATCAACACACTTCAACTGGGTTCTGTAAAAAAATAATTACTGTAATGAGAGAATAGAAGCATAGAATAAAGTATGTGTATACATGTTTTCATAAGATATTTTCTACAGATAATAGTTATTAATAGGTAAAATACAAAATAATTAATAAGTAAAACTATTTTTATTATTTCTCTGTAAAATTACAAACGTTTAATAAGCAAATATATTTGCTTCAAACAGCCATTTTGTAACTCACTTACAAAAAAGTTTTTTAAATAAGTCTACCCTGTTTGTAAGTTATTATAAAAGAGTTTGACTAAAAAAAAAAAAGTTTTTTGCTAAAAGCATAGTAATCTATATAGTTAAAGTAAAAAATTCTAATAGTGCTCTTATTTGAAATAATTAAATTTATAGTTTATAACTTTATAATTTAACTTTATAACTTTATAGTTTAAACATTATAGTTATAACTACAAAACCTAAAAAAGTTTTTACCAAAAAAACTTGTTTAAAACTAATAATAATAAATACAATAGTCTCAGGTACGAAATCTTTAAAAGTCTATTTGTCATTTTGTATTAGTCTTAAAATTATTTTTTAAACTCTATTTACAGCTTTTCAAAATAAACAAAGCCTTAGCAAATAAATATCAATAAAAATAATAAGAAACAAATTAAAGACTTAAAAAACTGATGTCTTTTTTTAAAACGTTGAAATTTAAATTTAAGCATTTCTATATTAACAAATAAGTTTCGACAAAAAATAATTAAGTAAAAACTGATGCTAATAAAAGTAAAATAATAGCTTTACTAATTTGCTTCAAGAAAAGCCACTTGTTTTGTTACCTACCGACTATACCATTAGGAAAAATAAAATCAATTATTTTACTTTACACAGTTTTAAATGGTTTAATACGTATTGGATACAGGGCAATCTATACTACCTCCTGTGTTTTTTTATTAATGTATGCACTTATGTCAAACTACAAAAATATTTGGGAAATTTTCATGTATGAGAAATAACTTTATACAAGCAGTTTGTAGCTGCGGAGAATTGTAAAGAAATCCCCAAGCTTAAAACTTTGATTTTGAATTTATTAAAGACCTTTTTACATTTTAACTACGTTAACTTGTCAAATCAACTAAACATTTTTATTCTAAAAAGTCAAATTAGCTATCAAAAAAAACTTAATAAAAAAAATAAAAAAAGTACGTTTTCTTAATAGTTATGAATACTTTTTTCAAACTAATACTATTCTGGTCCTTCTAAGTTTCCCCTACTCGAGTTGCCCTTGATCCAGTTGCCATTGCTCAAGTTGTCTTCTTTTCGAATTGACTCTGCTCGGGTTGCCATTGAAAAGTTCTTTTTCCAATTCATTGCTTTTTGATAAAGAGAATCTGAGATGAGTTAAATGTGTTTAATTTTTTAGACACTACAAGTGCTATTAAATGTTTATATTTCAAAATTACCTACCAGGAGGGCAAAACTAAGTATAGTAATTGCTAAAAGCTAGAAAGCATTGTCTTTTTAAGATAGAGAATTAAAACTAAAGCGCGTTTATTTTTCTTTTTGCAAAACTTGTGTATTTTTCTTTTCTCCGGTCAATAAATTATTTTCTTTTTTCGATTTAATTTTACTCTTGTACAAATATGCACGATGACACTTTTGCACGAAGGGTCTTTTTGGCACGAGAGTAAAAAAACAAAAATTAATAAACAAAATTACCGATCAAGGGTAAGGGGTAACAGCGTTTATAAAAAAAAAAACTAAAAAAAGTTTATAACAAACCTACAAAATTACCGACCAAGAGAAAGAGTTAGGGGTAACAGTGATTGTTAAACTAAAAGTTTCTAATGAAAAAATAAATAAAACGAAGAAAAAAGTTACCGACCAAAAAAGTAACAATAATAGTAAAATAAATAAAAATAACAATTATTATATTTTCAGCCTGTGAAACTTATACCGTGTTTTCGTTCAAAAGTGTCCCGTCGTGCATATTTGACACCCACAGTTATTAAATTATTAGCACTCTTCTAATTTAAAAACATTAAAAAAACCTACCTTTTTATTGTTTTAAGCTGAATAATTTAGTATTTAAGAAAATTTAAACGTTTGAAACTTATAAATATAATACTCATAAAACTGTTTAAAACATATACCTGAACTGGTTGCCTTAATTCTTGACTATTTTTAGACTTTCGATTTTTAGAAAAAATTAAATTAGACAAAACTTTTTAAATTCTAGATTTTCAGTTGTAGTTTTACAAAACATTCCAGCAACTTTAGCTATCTTGAAGGGAAGGGGTCAAAATTGCACGAAGAAACAAAAGTGCACGAAGAAAATTTTGTGCCAAGGGTCAATTTTGCACGAGTGTAAAAAAAGACTAAAGATAAATTAATAGAAAAAAAATATATATAAAAAAGTTACTAACCGAGGTTAAGGGGTAACAGTTGTAGTAAAATAGAATACATTAAAAAAATAAATAAGTTACCGACCGAGGGTAAGCTTAGGGGTAACAGTAAAAGTTGAAACTTTTTTTTTAAATCAACCCATGCAAAAATGTCTCCGTGCAAAATTGTCTGCTGGTGCAAAAGTATCTTCGAGCAATTTTATCCCCTTGTGCAATCTTGTCCCCTCGTGTAATTTTGTACGCTCATGCAAACTTGATAGCTACCCATTTTTTAGTCTATAAAAACATTAATATAGTGTAATATATACTTTCTAATATCACTTCCGTAAACTTGTATTTTTTAATCAAGAAAATATTTATAAAAAAACAATTGTAAAGTAATTAATAAAAAAATTAGCGTTTATCGTTGTAGAGCGAAAAAAAATCTGATGTTTTTTTACCATAGAAAAAAAATTTAAATTATTATTTTAAAGTAAGTTATGGCCTTGTTAATTTTGTATTTGTGGTGATAAAAAGTCCCTTCGAAGAAAAACTAATAGAATATTATCTCCTTCCGGGACTCCCCGTAAACGAAAATAAAGGTAAGAAATAAGATTTTAATGCTGTAACAGATTTTTTAAATCAATTTTTAAATGAACTCTGTTGTATAATGGGATGAGAACTTTTCTTCCCTACCATGACCAAAAATTTATATCCATAAAAAAGGAAAGTACAATTTCTGTTAATTTAACTGAAATATGTTTAAATCCCTAAGATATGTCCACTTTTTAAGTTTCACATCTCATCCAACTTGTTACCAATAAAAAAAACTTTTACTTAATATGCCCTTTAATAAAAAAAATACTTTTGATCTAGGAAAATATTTTAAATGTTAACATATTTATTGAAATTTTTAAACTTTGTTAAAAAGGTATTGCAAAGTTTAAATGAAGATGACAGTTGTCAATAGATTAACTTAAAAAAAAATTAAGTGGACAAACCTAAGAATCAAATTAATAAATTAGTTAAAATAAAAATTATTGATTGATTAATGTTTTAACATGAAACTACATGGTGAACTTAAAGTAAAAGCTTTTAGTATTTTTGTTCAGTATCAGAAACCTTAAATGTGTAATGATTAGGTTTTGAAGTATATAAGTACTGTTTCAATTATATTTCTCTGATGTTAGTAGAAAAGTAATAACAAAATATATAGTTTTGATACTATTTGAACTAAAAAAAAAAACTGATGTTAAAACTACTGAAAGCGATATATTTTATCGATAAAATTCTTTATATATACCAGGTCAATTATTTATGTACTTTTGGGCTAAGTTTTTAAAACAAGGTTACTTTACACCAATATTTTGACTTACTTGTTATGTAAATACTTTAGTTGTTAAAATATTAAAATTTACCGCTTGGAATAAAAAAATATTACAATAGACTAATTAAAACTTATTCAACAACACAATTACAAATTTTAACTAATTTCAAACATTCACTTAGGTAGAAATAATACAAAAAGTTTTAAACTTATTTCTAACTAATTTTTACATAATATTTAACTGGGCTGCCACACACTCAGGATAACTCAAAACATTTAAGAAATTTTAAAAATATTAGGATGACTCAGGCCAATTTGAAAATTAAAAAAACTCAAGGTGACTCGGACCATTTTTTAATAAAATATCCAGAATAGTTTTAGGACTTTTTAAAAATCTCAGTCAAGTTTCTTTTTTAGATCTTAAATGAGAAACTTGAGTGAGATTTAGTTATTTCAGTTTCAATATTTTTATATTTGATGTACAAATTTGTTAGAAAAATTAATTAACTTTTTTGTTGATCTTGAGAAGTCTGTTTAATAAAATAAATATTTAACATTTTTTAAAGGGTTTTATTTAAAAAACTCAGAATGAATAAGAACAGATTAAGGTCATTCAGGACAGGTTTTTGACTCAAAGAGTGGCAACCCTGTTTTATAAATTTTGTTTTTTAAAAAATTGTTGTTTTATTTGCAACACCTGCATTTTTTATATATAGATTTCTAAAGATTACTGAATTTAGTTAATTTAAAAATTCATTATTGCTTGTTTTTTTTTTTAACTTATTAGGCAAAATATGACTTAAAAAGCTACTGCAGTTTTTCTTCATTAAAACATAGTATTCACAAAGCTAAGTTATAGTTGCTGTTTTTTTTTTGTAAAAATTTTATTTCAAATTACATATACTATTTTGTAGTTTATTTAAATTCTATATGAACTTATTAGATTTTATTAGGTACTATACTATGTAGTTCATAAGTTTTTTAATATATTTCAGTATAAATTTAACTGTATACTTGATGAAAAAGTATTTAAAACATAAAATAACGTATATTGTCTTTTAATCTCTACTTTTTAGGACTATAAACTGAAGTTTAAAAATGTCTAATGCTATGTACGAATATGATGAAAATGTACTTGATTCTCCAGGTTATCCTTATTTTAAAATAAATGTTATGTTAAAACCTAGTTATTAAAGCAATTATTGACATGTGTATACTGTTAGTTTATTTACATGATTAGACTTATGTTTGCTTTACAATGTTATATTCAATACTAAACTTTTTAAGTTAAAACAATTTACTGTTATATAGTTTTGTCTTGGTACTTATTATTGGAAAATTTATATATACAAATAACTGTTCAAAATATAGGTTTAATTGTTTGCTAACAAAATATCCTAGTGAAACAAGTTCACTGGAATATAAATAAAAACAAATTATACATTAATCTTCCTTTATTGTACCAACATATGTTTCTATGTGTTAACGAATCAACACACTTCAACTGGGTTTTTAATGGAAAAAAATACTCATCACTGGAGTATTACTTTCTCATTACTGGAGTATTTCTTTCCATTAAAAACCCTGTTGAAGTGTGTTGATTCGTTAACACACAGAAATATATGTTGGTACAATAAAGGAAGATTACTGTGTAATTTGTTTTTATATATAAATAACACATTTTGTAAGTTTAGTTAATATTTCCTTTAGCTCATATCAGAAAAAAGTTGCTAAAAAACAACACTAATATAGTAAAAATAATTATAATACAAAAATTTTAAATAAAATTTTTTAATGGTGTACAAAAGAAACAATACTTTTATTTCAAAATTCAACATTTTTACTTTAAAAACTATACTTTTACAAAATAAGTATATATATATATTTCTTTCTAATGAAGTTATGATTTTATTTTAGTCTTGAGTTTAAAAAAGATAATTTAATTTAAGTTAAACTTATACTGAATATAATACACAGAGAATTTATAATTGCTTTATATAATTAAATTCTAGAATATTTAAATGTTTGCCAGCACTTAATGGATTTTACATACAGTTTGGCATCTCTTTTTGTTTTTTTTTTGTAAAATTAAGGTTTTCCACCACTTTTTTTTTTAAAGAAACCATTTAGGACATTAAATAAATATGCAAATGTTGCTCTTTTTTATTTTACACTATGTGATTTCTATATAAGTCCTTTTAAAGACTATATGTTCTCAACAAGTGATAAAATAAATTCAAAGTTACTTTTAAGATAAATTGAAGGTATTATCAACTTATACAAATAAGATTTAAACAAAATTTTAACTTAGATGTAATAAATAAAATTTAACTAAAGTGTTCTAATTATTTAATTGTAAAAAAATAGTTTTGAAACTTTGTATGTGTTTAATTTTGTTAGTATAAATCATAATATCTTAAACATATCTTCAAAAATATTTGTTTTGTAAAGATATATTTATATATTTGATCTATTGATAAAAATTTGTACATGTGCTAATGTAAGATAAAAAATTAAACTATATAAATAAAATGAGTAGTTTTTGCTTATATATTTTATGTTGCAAATGGTTTGTCAAAAATTACAAAAACCTTGCTATAACAGTATATATTTGACATTTAGTTTTTATATTGATATTTATAAACAGTAGAACACAAAGTTAATATTTTGTATAATAAAATGGTGCTTAGTGTATAAAAAACTATTTATTCAGAAATAACATAGTAACATTATCTATTAATAGTGTATAGTTCAGTATTCCAGTTAATAGAAATAAAATTTGAAAGTTTCTAAAGTTATCTATCTTTTAAAAAGTTCCTATCAAGAAAAAATTTTGAGTTTATTTTAATTTAAAAATAATCGTATATTGGCAAAAGTATACAGAGCGTAAGTTTAGACTTATGTAAGTCTAAGACAAGCTCAAGTTAGCTTTTGTTTGATCATATAAATTCGATCATTAGACCACAAACTTTAAGTAGACTAAGACCCAGGTTTCATTCTTGTTGAAGAAAAATTTACAGTTGTCAATTTACAAATGGTTTATCATGTTAAAAATGAAACTTTGGTTTTCTGGTGTTGACCAGTGACATCAGCTTTGTCTTTTGCCCTGCAACATTTTACACATTGACAACTAGCCTAGACAGATGGTATGCTCATTTTAAATACAACAAAAGAGGCACCCGCAAAAGTCTACAGAGCCTAAGCCTGGACTCTTTTATGCTGTGAGACAAGCTCAAGTTATATAAGGTTTATTTATACCACTTCGATAGTCAGACCACAAGTTTTTGGTAAACTCAGACGTGGGTTTGTTCTTATTGAAATTCAACAGCCAGTCCAAATAAAAAAGATGTACTTGTCATTGGAATGAGCTTGTTTTATGGCATACAAAAGTCCAGCCTTAGGCTATGTAGACTTACGCTGTTTTTTTTTCTGTTATTGTATTAAATTAAATTGAGCATACCAGCTGTCTTGCCTAGTGGACAATGTATAAAACGTTGCACAGCAAAAAACGAAGCTGGCATCACTGATCAATACCAGCAAAGGGAAGCTTCATTGTAAAACTTGATAAACCGGTTTTAGATAGACCACTGCAAGTTTTTTGGTTGGGACTGACTGACTGACAAGTTTCAGCTAGAACGAAACCCTGGTCTCAGTCTACCAAAAGCTTGTTGTCTTGTGATGACCAAACCATTATACCTATAATTAGAAAACAATTCTAATTCTTATTGGGTATTAATTGATAAAAAACATGTTTTTACAAAAAAAAAAAGAGAACTATTTTATTATTATTATTTTATTTCTATGTTTTTAGAACACATTTAGATATTCGAATTCTCTATAATGTTAATTTAATTTTTACCCTTCTACATGAAGAACTAAGTTTATTAAAAAACTAGTTTTAGAAATAAACAATTTTAGAATATTTTATCACTATTATAAAATTAAACTACTTAATAAACACCTAAAACATGATTTAGAGCCACTTAAGATTACTTTTGAGTTTTTGGAAACTGCAGTACATGAAATTCTGTTTTTATGGAGAGTATACCCTTTAGTGTCCTTCAAAAACGTTTTTAAATATGGAATATGTGTACATCAGAATAAGCATCCTGGAGTATGCAAGTATATTGAAAAAGTTTTACTTTCTGCAAATCATCATTTCAAAAGACCAATAACTCAAAAGAAATCTGAAAAAGTCAGTAGGTTCTTTTTTCAATGTTCTAGTATAAGTATGCAGCGCATATATCTACTTTAATATTGTAACTTTTACAGAAATTTAAAAATAATTTTTTTAATAAGTAGTTTATATTATACTTTTTACTGCCGACCTTTTGCAGAAGCTTCAATATTGGTCATGTTTGGGGTTGCTAGCGTTTGTTTTTTATGTGTTTAAGACCGTGTTATACAGTTATTAAGACCTTCTAGCTCAGATTGAACGCCAATTAAATTTTGTATAAGTTGACTCCTGCTACTTAATTATAAAACTAATACTAATATATTGACTATATAGTAAAATATCGTTTATACACATTGAAAATGAAATTAAACAACAATATATATATAAATATAGTATAAGGTGGGCTCAGTGTGAAAGATTTAACTTATCAAGTTAAATAACTTAATTCTATCATCGCTCCTATTCATAGTTGAGCACAGTAAACTTTTATAAATTCTAAATTGATCAAAAAAGATGTCAAACTTTAAGAAGTTTGAAATTAAGCATTCGACGAAAAATATGCCAAATGCAAGTGAATCAGAATATAAAAAAGCCCTCATACAAAAAACGCAACATCTTGTTGGGCGTATGAGGTGGAAGGCGAAGTTTTTCGAAGAAGAAGATGTGTCAACAGAAGATCATGACAACTACGGCTTCAAAACCACACGTACACCAAAGCCGATAGAACATCTGCAGGCTTTCAAAGAAGATCTAATCAGAATGGTGCAAAACGTGGAATTCAGAAAACAAGAAGCCAATTCCAGACGGAACTATTAAAAATAATGCGGGATATAGGTAAGTGTAAAAATTTGATTGTGCCTTCAAACAAAACTGCAAACTTTTATGAAATTTCAGTGAGTGAATATAGAAAATTATTAATTAATAACATTACTAAAGACTATGAAAAATGTAATAAAACAACTTTAAATGAAATAAACTTAGAAGCTAAAAATTTAACAAAAAAACTAAAAATACTCGACAGTATATAAAAACTACCATTAACAAGTGCATATATAACGGTTAAAGACCACAAAGAGAATTTTTTAACACACCCTAAATGTAGATTGACTAACCCAACTAAGTCTGATGTAGGACGTATATGTAAGGTCAAAATCGACCGCATTAACAAAGCTGTGCGTCTGAATTCCAAACTTATACAGTGGACCAACACAGACCAAGTCTTAAGTTGGTTTACTGGATTGGAGGAACAGAAGTACAGCTTTTTTAAGTTCGATGTGGTCGATTATTATCCTTCTATTAGTAAAGAGTTGGTGATTAAATCACTGAACTTTGCTAATAATTACATTAGCGTACCTGCTGAGGACTTAAGCCTGATAAGAAATGCCTGCAAATCGGTACTCTGCGAACAAGGAGCTCTGTGGCGTAAAAAGGGAGTAAATACCACCAACTCACTTTTTGACGTATCACAGGGATCTTACATGGGCTCAGAACTATGCGAACTTGTTGGACTTTTCTTGTTAGACGGGTTAAAAGATATTTTTGGTTTAAATAGAGTTGGGTTATACAGAGATGATGGTCTACCTGTATTGCCCAACTCTTCTGGCTTTAACGTTGAGAAGCTAAAAAAACAAACCCATGCCTTCTTCAGATCTATGGGGTTGAGAGTCACTGTGGAATCTCCACTAGTGATAACTGACTTCCTAGATGTGAAGCTCAACTTGAATGATATCTCTTTTATGCCTTACAAAAAACAAAACGCTAAAATTATGTATGTCAACAAACAATCAAGCCACCCTAAAAATATTATAAAACAAATTTCTAACATAATAAATCAACGCCTAAACAAACGATCAAGTAAAAAAGAAAATTTTCTAAAGACAAAAGATGAATATGAAAAAATGCGGATACGATAATAAACTTAAATTTGAAAAACCTGAGCAACAAACAAAAAATAATCAAAAACATAAAATAAAAAGAAATGTAATCTGGTACAACCCTCCTTTTAGCAATTCGGTAAAAACTAATATTGCAAGAAAATTTATAAATCTAGTCAAAAAACACTTCAATAAACAAAATCCGCTAACAAAAATTTTCAACAAACATAATATGCGAATAAGTTATTCGTGTACAGCAAATTTAGAGAATATCATTAAGGCACACAACCAAAAATTTTTATATCAAAACTCAGGAACTCGAAGTCAATGTGGCTGCGCTGGTAGCTGTAAATATAATTTGAAAGGGGGTAATTGCCGTTTAGAGAACATCGTTTACAAGGCCACAGTTAACTCTGGCGTTGAGACGAGGTTCTATGTCGGCTTGTGCTCGACTCAGTTTAGATTCAGGTATGCCAATCATAAAAAATCTTTTAAATGCGGCATATATGAAAATGACACTGAACTTTCGAAGTATGTTTGTGGCTTAAAGCGCAGCGGCATTGACTTTGAAATATCCTGGGAAGTTATAAAAAGAGCACAGCCTATAGCTGACGGCAATAGCCCAATATGTAGGCTGTGTCTCAAAGAAGCAACAGCCGTTGTATATGCACTGAAAGACAAGAGATGCCTAAATAAAAGAAGCGAGTTTGTATCGTCTTGTAGACATATAAAAAAATCGCTTTTAAAGTTTAACAAGTTTTAATTTCATCTTAAAATAATCTAAATTTCAATTTGTATCTTATTTTTATCTTTATCTCTTTAAATTATCTGTCCTAATATATAGTTACTCACTGAAGTTTTATGAATTTTATTGTCGATTGGTAAATTAATTTTTGCACAAGCCGTTTTGCATGATTTTTAATGGTTCCAAAATAACGTCATAATCTATTTATGCTAAATTTTTTAACTTTCATTTGTGTATTTTGTTTTGTGCTTTATTTTAAACTTGTTTTGAAGCTAATGAGTGCATAGGCACGAAACTCGAGTCCTTTAAGTTTTACATCTTTAAATAAACCTTTTTATTAAAAAAGCCCTTAAGGTGGGCTCAATGTGAAAGATTTAATTTATCAAGTTAAGTAACTTAATTCTAAATATAATATAAAAAAATAATACGAACAACTGCGTATAGAACAGTAGTTGGCGCAGTGAGCTAAACTAAATCTATAATTAATTAACTCTATTCCTTTACGTGGGCGACCAGGGAGTAAAAACGTCTCTACAGTAGTTTTGGGCTGCAATTTCCTTCCTTGATCAAAAAAAAAAACTTTTTTCAAAAACATACTTTTAAATAACTCTAAAAGAACCTCTTTGTTTTCTATCACTTTCTCTTCTCTATAAGAATTACTATTAACACAAAAAACATACTTGTAAATTTAAACTAAAAATAAACCCTAAAACGTTTAATTTTAAAAACATAGAAGAAATTTTGAAAACCTGGAGAAAATTTACCAAAAATATTTGGCAACGCTTTAAGTATTAGTTTAAAAGAGAAAACTTTTTTAATTTAATTTTAGATTTTACACTTAATTAATAAAGTAGAAAAGTGTTTTTTTTAATTATCATCCAACACAATAAACGTTTAAATATATTAATCTATTTTAAAGCTATATTATTTTTAGCATCTTCAACAATTTTCGGTTTCAATAAAAGACCAAGATGCTGTTACTGAAAAAATTGTCTTTGATATTACCTTAACTGAAGAACTCCTCAAGTTTGTTTCTAAATAATAAGTAATTTTCAAATTATTGTTTCAGCTTTTATCAGTCCGAAAAATATTATTACGATGTTATCAATTTGTTACTAATATAAGTAAATTTTTCTAGATTAGATCCTTGTCTCGTTCATGCAGATCATCATTTCCGTTGTCTACTTCTACATCTGCAAGATAAAAGGAAAATAAATGAAAGTGAACCAGATGTTTCAAAAGAAAATATATCTTTTGAGGTATACGATAAGTTTTATTCTGTACAGCACAACTTTAAACTTTCTATTTAGCTTTAAGTTGAGTTATTTAATAATACTTAACGGGAGTCATAGTATATATATATATGTCTTCTAACAGTTTTTTATAGTGAGCATTTTAACCTGGTTAAAACAGTATTTTATTCGTTAAGTTGAAACAGGTTCTTTATTTTTTTTAATAGTTTGTTACTTCTAGATATAGGAGATATCTATTTGATAATAGTTAATTTTTGTTAAGGGTTAGTCGTAAAGTTAAATCCTTAGATGTAAATTTAGTTAATCCATTTAGTTTTATTTACTAAAATAATGTTAATTGACCTATAACATCTTCAATTTGAAAAAATCGGAACTAATTTGTAAATGATAATCTCTTCGTTGCAATCTGAATAAATTTTAAAACATTAAAACTTGTAGAATTTTGTAAAGTTAAGAAATAAGATCGTTTGGTTTAAAAACAAAATTCTAATATAATATACTTTTTTTATTAAATATACAACATTTATATCATTTAAAAAGATTATATAAATTTATCCTTTTCGAAAACTTTATTTTAGATTTCTATGCAAATCAGTAGCCGAGCTGGATCAGAATTTCTTAAACAAAACGAACAAGATGAAAATTCACTGAAATGGGTGAAGTTGGAACCTTACAGAAAAAACAAAGACCCCGAAAGACTATTTCCTATTATATCTGGCAACAACGCATCAACATTCGTTCAAATTCGAATAAATTTAATTTGTAACCCACTTGAACTAAAGTAGAAAATTGTTTGAACTTGATGTAAACATGTTTAATTATGTTTGTAGTACACAAATACAGTTGTGTTGTGATTGTTCTTGATATTCGTTCAACAGAATAAGCTATTTTTAGCGACCATTTTATTTGTTATTTTTTTACTTAATGTATTTAAAAAATATAAGTTTTACATGTACAACTAAATGATTTTCTTAAAACTTTTCTATGACTTTTCTAAGTTATATTTCATACTATTTATTTAGTTTTAAAATATTAGGTATAAAAGCAGTTAAACTATAAAGAGTTTTATGAATTATCAATGTTTTCATATTTGTGTACAGCTTGTTTTAGTGCCAACTTTCCAAATAATTAATAGCATTTGCAAAATATTTTTAAAGACTGAAAATAAAATTGTTTGTAGATCTTAAGTGAATTTACCGCAAAAAAAAAATATTTAAACATATTAGTAAATATTTTTATAGTAGTTTGTGATATTTAAATATGCATAACAATTGAAGTGAATTATTAATTAACCATTGGATAAACATAAAAGCATTATAATAGAAACGATAAAAGTTTTAATATCATGAAAAGAAAAGAAACGATTAACTTTATATTCAAAACTTATTCACCTTGAAGATCACGAATAATTGGGAAGGAGTTAATTTAAGTTAAAGCTAAAAGTAAATATAAAAAATTATAACAGTTCATAGTAATTTAAAAAATAAAATATGAAATTTTAATTTATATAATAACAAATAATTGCATAGATAATTAGTTCAACAGATATTTTATAAAAATGATTAAGTTTTAAAAATGATTGAATTTTTTTAAAATAGTCCTTAATTTAAAACAGAATATCACTCTTCATCTTTCTTTTAAAATTTTACATGAAATTCTTAGATTTGAACTAGAGTTTCTTCATTTGAATCGATACTGTATAAAAAAAATATTACGTAAAAATGTGTTCCTAAAGCTATAAAATTAATTCTTTTTTGAATTTTTCAAAACAGTTTAAAATATTTACGTAGAATTAGATTTATATATAGGAACACTAACAATTTAAAAAAAAAATTAAGCAAATTCAATTGTTAATAAAATTACTTAAAAAAACTCTAAGTATATCTTATTTTCGAGCAAATACTTTGAATAAAACTAAATCATAAAAGACAATAACTCTTTTTAAAGTCAATAAAATATTTTAAACTTTGATTACTATCAATTCACAGTTTTCACTATATCTTTTCATTATTTATATCTTTACTGTAAAATTAAATTTTTCTCATACAAAATTCAGGCAACAATGTAGTTCTACACATTTTAAAGGTAGCAATAATTTGTAAAAAGTTAAAATTATTATTTTAAGTACTTTATAACCTATAATAAATATTAAACAGCTGAGCCAGAAAAAAAGTTGTAATTTAAAATCTAATTAATTTTCTAAATACTAAAATTATATTATAAAAATAAAATCTTTTGTAAACTCAAAAGTAGTCACAAAATGATACTTAAAACAAGTAATTAACTTAAGCTAATTTTAAGCTTGTGCAAACTTTAATATGCATGATATGTCTAAAAAACTTTTAATGTCTATATTTTGCTGAAAAAGATTTAATTTTAAGCTAAAAAAAAGTATACGTATATTCTATATCTAGACTAAAAAACATGAAATTAAATAAGTTTCATATTTTACGCTTAACCTAAGTGTTTGTTTTACTCTAAATATACTTTGCTCTGATTTATTCATAAATTATCAAGAACTTTAAAATACAACACTTTAAAAATTAACTATTTCTACTTTATTTATTATCACTTATACTACGCAATACTTAAATTATTATTTCTACTTAGTTTTAATATTTACCAACTTCATTAAACATTGAAACAAATATCAATTGCAAATTTAAGTAAACAAAACATTATTCATGAGTAACGAAAGGTCTAATTAAACTGACTATTTAAACTGTACTCTTTAACTTCCATAACTAACTTGAGATCACTGTTGTGATAGCAGCATATGCAGCAGTACGTTGTGTCTTGTTGATTGTAATCTTCTTCCGGATTTTCATCAGATAAATCATTCAAGACTTTTTCAATGACAGACTGAGGTGGTCTCCCCTCCTCATCCCATTCCTATTACAGACACAATTCTAATGAGTATATTATTATGTAATTGAAAAAATCTCAATATAAAGTTTCAATTGAGTGTTAATAATCCTTTTAAAGTTTTTTACTGTACATGTATAGGAATATAGAACTTAAATGACTTGGTTTTAAATATTGTTTTAATGCCCTGGTTTTTATATTAAATGAATATAAATTTTTAAACTAGAAATTTATGGTTTAATATATTTTGTTAAAGTTTAAAATTATTAAAAAGACTTTTTAGAAATTTAACTTTGTTTACTTTTAATTAAACTATAGAATAAAAAGTTAATTTGAGAAATAACCCTACTAATGCTTAATTTTTTCCTAATTAAAAATAAAACATGCAAGCGCATCTAGTATATACTTTTTAGATTATATTAACTAAAAAATATAACTTTTTAGTTTCAAATTGCTTATTGCATGCATGTAAAGTAAATAGTTTTTTGTCAGTTCAGATACTTTAAAAACAATAATACAGTAAATTCTATAATAGCTTTAGTAATCAAAAATTAAACAATACTGTATACAAAACACCAGAACTATTAAATTGCAATAAAAATAACACTGCATTTCAATGCATAAAAAAACAACCTAGTTGTTTCGCGTGATTGTATAAACAAATATTTATCTTCGTACAATTTTTTGTGTTTACATTAATCTTTTAAAACACCGCATTAAACTATAATATTTTTTTTAACTTTAGCCTTAAACACCTATATAGTAATAACGAAACTAATTAACTATTTCATTTATGACAATATTCGGTGGGGAAAAATCTGACGCTGTCAAATAACTAATGAAGTAGTAAACTTTAACAATTTTAAATAAAAGCTAGAATTACTATGTTTAATGTATATGTAAATTTATATCATACAAAATCATTTTTAAGGACTCATCTAACCAAAAGTTGTCCTTTTAAAATTAACTATTTTCATACTAATGTTTTTTAAAATCATTTAAGGTATTTAAGATAATTCAAAGTATGAATCATTTAAAACTTTTTCGAAGGTTGTAAGTTTAGAATTATATTTATTAACTAAAATGTTTAATCATTTTAAAATCTAAACTAAAATTAAAGAACTTAATTATAATTTATAAAGTAAAATAATAGTTAATATCATGTTAATAAATTATATCCTTTGAGTGACATTTAACTAGTACTTTTACGGGTAAACGACTATTCAAACTCGTACAGTTCAAATTCCGACAATTAAAAAAAAATTAAAGGGCCACAACTCAAAAAGTATTGCATATTTGAAAAAAGAAAAAATACGTATGTAGGTTTCATTAATATCTACAAGCCATTATTTATTCTAAGCAAAATTAAAAAAATTTTTGAAGATATAATTAAAATAAGTTTTAAAATTTAGTAATTTTTAAATATATCAAAAAAAAAATTTTTTCAAAAATGAAAAATGGCTTGTAGATATTAATAAGACCTGCAAACTTATTTTTATTTAAAGATATATTATTTTTGAGATATGATATTAATAATATTTTCAAGAATAGGAGTTGTCCGAACTTGAATAGTAATGTAACCGTTTTTATGTATCTTAGCTTTTTTATTAGAAATATTGATTTTATTTTTTTTTTGTGTTTTTATATACTTTGGCTTACTAAAACAGTTTAAAATTAATGCTTATAAAAATATTGATCAAATTAAAAATCTAAAAAAAAGTTTGGTCAAGTCATACAACAGCTTGGCTATAATTTTTGAATTATCTCTTAAAAGTAAAAAATAAAGTCTATAGATGATAAAAAAGTATAAAACATTTAAATTAGATGGTATTATTTTAAAATATTAAAACTATGCTTGTATCAAACTTTACGTTCGATATAATAAGTTTAATAAATAGTATGTAATTTATTTAATTAAAATAAAAAGTTTACCGAACACTACTTGTATTATTCAATGATCTGTGAAATAATTAATGCTATGTTTGTATAACAAGTTTATTCTACTAAGTTGAACAAACAAAACAAATTTAATTAATTTTGTTTAAAGTTTTACAGTTTTATTTTACTATTTTGTGATGTATTTTTCTTAATCGACTTACATTGACCCCATCATACTCATCTTCTATGACAGCTATGAATGCGCTCAGCACCAGGTAGATGAAAAGTGATATGAATAAGTACAAGAATATCTAAAAGTTATTAAAACTTTATGTGTTTGTTTTTCTAGCAAATGAATCGCAAAGACCAAAATTCGAAAACAGTTTTTTAAATAAGATTTTATGGTTAGGTTTAGATTTTCTAAAATAAAAAGGCCTAATCTGGTCTAGTAAACTCATGCAATAACTTTTTTTTTTGTTAAAATAATAAACTTAAAACCAAAACTGACTAGTTTTATAACATTTTCCTAAATCTGAAGGGTTTATTACAAACTAACTTCATAATTTTATTCAGATAACTAAAGTCAGAGAGAAAGTCAAATTTTTTCAACGAAGTGAAAGTTTTTATATTTTTGTAAATTTACTTTTATTATATAATCAATAAAACATGAGTAAATTTTTAACTGAATAAAGTTTTAATTTTGTATTTTTTATCAAAAAACTAATTTATAATGAAGTTAACAAGTTAGGTAATTACTTGTGAAAAAACCCATGTGGCAAAACTCTTTTTATTCATTTCTTCATAGGTCATATACATATCATCTCCATTAATTAGTGAGAATAGTGCTTCTGAAGCCACAATCAGTCTTAAAAACAATATATTAAAAATTTATTATTGAAAATATTTTTATTTTAATTAAGTTGTTTGTAAAACTTTCTTTTAATAACAGTCACCTGTCATGTAACTACGCGGTCGCATAATTACACCTATCACTAATTTTACGGGAAATTTTAAACTTATGCTAGATGTTTTGGGTGTGCCACAAAGACTAATAAAAATGAAGCTACAACTGCGACCAACAAACATTTTCATTTTTAAAATTAGGCCCGCAACCCCTGCATTAATACAAAATTTTCTACTAAAAATTATACTTAAATCAAATTTACTATAAATACAACATTTATAGTTTTATAGTATATATTTAAATATTTACAAATAGTTAAAATAGCTTAGAATATTTTTTATTATAAATCCTTAGTTTAGAAGTTTAAACTCCTTTTTGTTAAATAGTTAAATATTTTTTACTATGCGTTGTTTTATTTTTAAATTAACTTTATAATTCAGTTGTAATTTAATAGGTCAAGTACGGTCAGCTGTTTCGTTTGCTGTTTTTCATAGTTGAACATGTTCATTTTGTATACACTTTTACTGGAGCCGTTTGAAAATTTCCAAATAAACTCTTTATGGCGTCTTTATGCGCACTTGCGTCTACTACAATTTGACAACCAACAATTATTTTAAAATCAAAAGTTCAAAGCTGCCTTCTAACTACGCACTTTTGGAACAGGTTTGACATGTGTAGTTACGCGTCAAGTAACTGTCAGGTGTTAATTCAAGTTACCTGTTAAAAAAAAAACTAACGATCTAAACTTCGGGTGGTACGGACCAAGAACCAGCCATCCACACATTAAAAATCCAAAGTACAACATGCTGGCACAAACTAGAAACCTTAGAATAGGGGAAACTGATCTTTTCATGGTGAGTACGAGTTTCTGTAAAATACAAACTATTAAATTATATGTTTGAAAAGGAACTTTTTACAGTTGTAAATTAAAATATTTCTATCAACTGCAGTAAAAATCAAATTAGTAGATAGTTAAGTAGAAATTTAACCTGAAAATTTTGTATCAAATACTATGAATATAATTAGTCTATTAACTTAGTTCATTAATTCAAATTAAATAAGCCCTAGAAAGCTTATATGCTTTATATACAAAAACACGATGGTTTTATAATAGTAATAAAATCATTCAGGCTCACACTATATTCATGAAAGTAGCCAACGTATCTCAATAATCCAATCCACATGCACAAACAGCCGAGTCCGAGTAAAACTGTCACTGAATCTAGATTTATTTCACTTCCCTTGTCCTAAATAGTTATCAAATGTTTTTTTAGTCAAAAATATTGTTTTAGAAATTAAGTAGTAATAACTTTAAAATGAGGTTACATGTAATATAAACTATTTATGATTTGTTAGTAATAAGAGTATATTTGTATTTCAATAGCTCTGTGTTATATTTTCTTAGTTCTAAAAAATATTACCTATTTGCTTGAGATCGACAGTAAGGATCAAAATATACATTTAGTCCAAACTTTAGTTTTTAAAATTAATATAAATTAAACAATGAATAAATAATTAGTTTGAAACTTATAAATATAAAAAATCAATTAAGTTGTTTTGTTCATTAAAAGTTGATAAGTATTTTCAAGTATAACTTCATCTTCAGATAAACTAATAACGTTAAAACTTTCAACTAAACTAAAATTAAGAAACAAAAACTACTATTACCAATACAACACAAACTTAAAAGCATCAAAGTTAAATCTTTAAAATTTTCTACACTCTTTTTGTCTCTATTCAAACTATAGTATGAAAAGTTCTGCTTCAAATTGTCCTTTTTGATTTCAGTAGTATAAATATTTAAGTTGTAAGCTAAAAATGAAACTTACAATGAAATAATATTTTTTCAGTTTCAAACAAGTTCCAACAATGAAAAATACGTCGTTAATAATAATCAATAAATGCCATAAACTGAAAAATTGCAGACTGTCCCAGAAAATCAGTGCTTTTCCATATCTTTCATTATAAAATCTTGTAAACGACTGTAAAATTAATATTTTTTTTAAAGTATTAAATACTATAACTTTGAACGCTTAAAAAAATTTGGTTATGTTTTTAAAGTAATTTTCAACATAATTAAGTTTTTTTATAAAAAACTTAGTTTGAGTTATCAAACTTTTTAATAACTACTAAACAAAACCTTATTTATAACCTTATTTAAATAATAAAATACTCTGTAAAATAACATAAACAAATATTTGTTGTAGGGCTTCTTACTTTAATGAAAAATAGTTTTTAACAGCATTGATACGCATAGGGTTTAATTAAAAGTTCCGGAAAAATTAAACTAGGTTAAAAAAAATTGTTTTAAGTTTCCAGACAAATTTAAAAACTCAGTTTGAAAAACCTTAATAATAGAATTTAATTAGTATTTTTTTAAATATCTTGTTAATAATTAAACAAGTTTTTGAGAGTTAACAATAAAACCCTAAAAAATATTAGTTTTAATAACTTTTATAGTACTAAAGCAAATCCGGGTACGGTTTTTTTTCTTCAATTTTAAATATAAAAACAGGCTATTGTATTAGACTTAGAAAAAGTATTTTGGATACAAGCAGTTTTGTCCTCTAACTACTTTTTTTTTTTGTCCGTTAGAATTATTATGTTAAATAAAAAAGATGTCTTTCAGTTATAAAATTATTAATTAATAAAGAAATATTTGTCTAACTTAAGTTTCTAATAGCTATTAGAAGTCAAAAACGGATATTTTTACAGTTATTACTCTTTACAAAAAACAACTTTTTTCATATTATCAACATGTAAACTTAAATTATTTAACATTTGAATGTTTTTTTTATTTGTAACTTAAAAAGTTGAACAAACGTTTACAACTTATAAGTGTCTAACTTTCAAAACTTACTTTTCTCAAAATACTAGCTTTGTAAACTGATCTTGAACTAAGTACTATCGAAGATGCACAAATAACTAAAATAATGACATCAAGAAATATTAGTGAGTACTCGTTCGTGTTTATTTGTCTCATTTTCAGACTACTACATGGCTCAAAATAGAATTTAGATGTATAGTGTGTGAAAACTTCTCCGGAGCTTTTCAGATTGTTTAAAGTCATCTGCGTAGTTTCGTTAAAACTTTTTATAACAAAAACTAACCAAACTTATAATGTACTTTATGTTTTAAATATGTATATAAACTTTGAAACACTAGTCTCATTATCAGTTATTACTTATTTTGATAAACAACATACTTGGTTAAAAAGCAATATTTAGGTAAATAATTGGTTAACATGTTCAAACATTTTAACAAAATAACCATAGACTTAGTTCTGAAGCATTTTCCATGATAATGATTTTTACCAACTTCTAACCACATGGTGTTATAATTAAACTCTAGTGTTATTCTTTCTAATCTGTTTAATTTTTTTCAAGTTTTAACAAATATTTTATGCATTGAATCAAGAATCCTTTTCAAAATTTTTGATGGTGATCAGACATAATTTATTTATGTATATTATTAAAATAAATAATCAATAACATTTCACACTTAAACAAGTGACAAATTTTAATTATAATAATGAATTTAAATAATGTGATATTCTTAAAATTTATCTTTATATTACTTCGCAAAACTTCAAAAACCTTTTGATAAAAATACGTAGTATTATACAAACACAACAATATGTAATAATCTAGTTTTATCTCTTACAAACTTACCCGAGAAACATTATTTCAAAGCTAAGGTCATCACAAGTAGGCACATGGTTAATATCTAAAATTTGACTTTCGTTCCAAGATTTTAGCATTTGGCACTTGCTGTTTTTTTAATTGAAATGTTTTAAAACGTATATACACCTTACTTTTCTTATTAAAATAAAACTTAAAACTCAAACTTAATATATTATGCATTAAGATAAATTAATTATGCAGTTATCAAAAACAAAAACTGTTAAAGTTTCTTGTATATAGTTTTTAAAACGTATTCTTAAACAATTTTTAGCTATTACATAAAAAAAATATAGAAACTTACAACAAACTCAATAACTTTGCAATATCAAATACCTTAAAATTAGAAAAGTCAACATTCTAAAAGCTAGAGTATAAATTTACAAGCTTCGATACATATTTAAATATTTAAAACAAACTGGTTTAGAAAAACCTAAAATTAACAAATTCCAAAAAAAAATATATAAGGCTTACTAATGATATTGCTTTTTTTTAAATTTATACTTTTTGTACTCATTTTATCAAAAGTTGTATAAAAGTTCTGTTTTACTAAAAAGTCAATTAAAAAAGTTCAATATAACATGGAAAAAATAATGCTATACTTAAAAAGAACATTTGAAATTTTGAAAAAGAAATTAGAAAAAAAATTACCATTTACGAACTATGTCTTATATAATTTTTTATACAAATAGTGTGAAAGTTTGACTACTTATTTTTCAAAATGTTCTTTTCTTTTAACTACAAATATATTTATCTAATTTTTTGTAGTAAAATTTTTAAAATAAATAAATGCAAAAAACGTGTTTATTTTTAACAAAACGGCAAAACTGACTAATAAGAACCTTCAGAAACAGTACCATTAGATGCAAAATCGAGACCTGTTATGCACATCTTGATGTGTGACTCATATTCACAAGCTGTTTTATTCAAGTTTGATGGTATTTCATAAAATCCAATACTTCTACTTGGCATTTCATAATACTGTTTTTAGAAAATATTTGAATTACTTTGATTAAACTTTATAGTTCTTGTAAAAAAACCATTCACTTTTAATTTTAATTAATTCAACTTTTACAAAAACTATTTTAACTGTCTTCGAAGTTGTATATAGAACAAAAAAAAGATTAATTTTTTACTATTTATTATACAGAAGTAACTTTGTAACTTTTAAAGAATTAAACCCTCAATTTATAAAGTATAAGGGCAGAAAAACTTATTTAGATGCCGGAAAGTATATCAATGAAGCTAGAACTAAGTTTATTAAGAACAAACTGTAGTTTCAGATATAGAACTTTGAATGTTTTTTTATTTTACTTTTTATATAAGTATCTTATTGTTTTTAACAAAAGACCACAATATGTTTCTTGTACTAACTAAACTTTAATAATCAAATAAAACCTGTTACCTTTATATTAAAAATTTTTAAGAATATTATTTTAAATATTTTAAATAAAATAAGTTACTAAGGTATAACTATAACAATGTGTCTTATTAAAAGTATTTTACCACTAAGTTTTACCAATTCGATCATGAGACCACAAGCTTTGGTAGACTGAGACCGGTCTCAGTCTTCCGAAGCTTGTGGTCTCATGATCGAATTGGTATGATCAACCCTTTTGTAAACTTGAGCTTGTCTCATGGCATATGAGAGTCCAGAACTCTACTCTGCAGACTTTCGCCAATGTTTTTGTTGACAAAATTAATAAATGATAACTAATCTTAGAATATGCAAACAACAAATATATAGTGAAGTAAATTTATATTTTATTATTGATAAAATAGTCTTAAAAAAATAGTTGTTGGTAGCATAGACCTCAAGACAGTTATCTTAATCTTTGAAGGCTAATTAATTGTTTATCATAAAATAATTTTCATCTGAAAGTGTATGGGTCCTAATGACATACAAAACTGAAAAGTTGTAAGTTGTAAGATTGAAACTCGCACTATATATACAAAAAGTCAAACAATTTTAAATTTAAATATTATTAATCAAACAAAAATTATGACTAACATTTTTTCTTACAAGATTTAAAAACTTATACAATGATTCTTTTTTGTAAAACTTAGCAACAGTGTTGTTATAAACTCCAGTCTGAGTGAAAATAAAGTTTTCAATAACTTCTTGATTATTCATCTTAAAAACTGTATAGTCTTGGTTTGCAACTCCATAAATGCAAACCTGTTTATACTTATTGCTATAAACAAATTAAAAAATTAATTCTAAACATTACGAATAATGAAACACTTTAATTAATTATATACTTTTTGAAATTTTTTTCGTTGTTTTCTAAAGTTTTTTGAAGTAGATTAAGCTTGATTACTTTATATTAAAACCATCATAAATAAAACATATGCCTTAAAAGCAAAACAAGAGTAAAAGTTACTTCTAAATGTTATAATTTACCTTAAACTAAAAAGTCTAGCTATCTTATGCAATGTTTTTGAATGAAAAAGAATGAGTTCTGAAATATAAGATGTGTTAAGGGCATAGGGGGGTCCAAAATTTGTTTTTACTAAAAATAACATTGGATCTTATATGAAAACTTGAAGTACAAACTACAAGCCAGTTTTTAAAGAATTAAAAATCTTGTTTAACTTTTGAGATATTGTAATTTTTATAAAAAATTTCCGATACAAACGTATGGTCTGCAAATTTTTAGGGGTCAATTTTCTCGGAAATTTAAAAAATCACTAAAAATCTATCTTTTCATTTATTTTTTGAGCTAGAGACTTTTATAGTTTAGAAGACTTTGAATGTTAGAACATTAAGAATATCAAAAAATTAAAATTTTAGATGAAAAAAACAAAAAAATAGATGGTTTTTATTTATTAATTTTTTTATTTTTCAAAATTATAAAAAATCATGCATTCAATCTTTTTAAAATTTGATAATACACTTTCTGTAAAAATTCGAAAAAGTTTGCTTAAAAAATGAAGGAGGAGATAGATTTTTAGTGAAATGGTCTTTTTTTGCGTTTTTAGTTTGGGCCTTCTATTAGGAACCTATTGAGGTCACTGACTTTGATTGCTCATATCTCAAAATTGACTTTGAATTTTTTCAAGCGGTTAAAAATGTCTGATAGCTCAGATAAATCTCTATAAAATAAGATCAACTTATAAAAATTAAGGAGGACCCCCTGTGCCCTTAAATATCCATGTTTATTCTAAAAGTAATATAACTTTCAAATAAACACTTTTATAGCTTTTTGCTCATAGGAACACTTATATATGGTAAAAATGTTTAAATGATACTTGAAATTACAAAGTTTTCTTATTAATTTGTTTGCACAACCTTAATTTATACTGAAAAAACATTCATGCAAGTGTCTCAACTTTTGCAAAACAGACACCTTTGCAAAAGTTACATCGGGCTAAAAACAAAGTCTAAAAATATGCAAGCATTTGCAACAAAAACATTCAATTTTTATTACAACAAAATAAAAACGGAGCTATTCAGCGTTTTTACTGATTAGATAAAGAGTTAGTTTACCAAAAAAATTTAATAACAATATAAAAGTTTTATATAAAATATATCTAAGTTCTAACATATGTACAGATAGATTTAAAAAGTAAAGTAGATTAAAGTGATATTTTACTTGAAATTTTGTTATACAAATTAAATGACAAATTTTAATACAACTATTACTTTTGCCTCTATAACATTCAATATTACAAAATCTCTTAATTAAAATGTTTTCAACACTTCATGTTTATTTTAACACTAAGTGCTTGTTTTAGCTTAAAACTAAAGTTATGAAGAAAAATATATAAAATAGAGTTAGATAAATAAATACTTTGCTGATTTAAAAACTATTAAGTATGTAATGATAAAAATTTTAAGCATCAGAAAAGATATTTTATAAATAAATTTTTGGTTGTTAAAGATACAGTTTTACTACAATCTTAAACTAACAAATTTCACAGTCACATATTTTTAACAAATAACAATTTCTAACTTTTTGCACCATATCTAAACAAATTGTCAGTAAAACATTTCTAACATAAATGGTAACATTCTTGGGCAAATTTTATAAGTCTTAACTGCTTACCTTATTTAGATAAATTTATTTAAATTAATTAAAATAATAAATTAAGACTATTTAAATTACTTTCTTTTTAGTTAATGTATTAATCATCTGTCATACTTTATAAAGAAAAATATTATCAACTAATTGTCATTTAAGTTTTAAATTAACTTAAGTAAAAAATAAATAAAGATGTTGAATTTAAAAATCTAAAGTTACAATTTGATCGTGCAAAATAGGCAAAAAAGGTAACACCTACATTTAATTTGACAACTAACTAAACTTTCGTTTTAACTCTGTACTTATAGATTTTATAAATTACTTCAAAGATAGCTAAACTATTTAAAATGTACATTTCATGTTAAAAACTTTTTAATTTAATAAAATAAAATAAAAAAACCATATGTATATGGTTTAATAAATAACTTTTACATTTTAAAACAAAAGTTTAATAGTTTTAAAAGAATTATGTTTAGTAGTTTTTTCAATACATTAAAAAAATAAAAGTTATATACTTACTGCAATTAGAACTAGAGTAAGCTTGAGCAGTTGTATTATTAATTTGTAAGGTATTTTACTTTTAGCTTTATACTTTTCACACGGGTTCATAAAAAAGTAGCCCAATTCTTTCCCCATTAATTTACTAGTATTGCTGTTTATATCTGTACTAATCAATAGAAATTAAGTTTGATAGTGAACAACACAATCTAAATTTAATTTCTTAAATGAAAAATATTCAGTTAATCAATAAAACTATAAAAAATATTAATAAATCAAAAGAAAATGTTTTTAAGTTTCTTATAATAATATTTTAACTGAAATTTTTATTTACTAATTTTTTTCTAACATATTTAAATTATAACTACTTTTTAATTGCTATCTGCATCTTACAAACTATCAATATTTTGATTAAACATTAATTATGATTTTTTTTTGTTTAAGTAAAATTTCAAGTGTCAAAAATATTAATTAGTTTTAACTTTTAAACCTTTCTGAGGCTAGCATATGATTCCCTCCAAGAGATTCAAAATCATTTTCATTCATGTTTTGTGATGTTTTTTAATAGTAAAAGTCTTACATTAAGAACATTTCAGATTACTAAAACCTGTTAACAAAATATAACTCGGTAAAACAAAAATAAATTATGTTGACTTATTTTCTAAATGATGTAGGTTAAATTTAAGTTTTAAAAAAACTAATAATTTAGACAAACTAAAACTTTAAAATTTTTGTATAATATTTAAAAATTTAAGTATAATTTTTAACTATAATTTAAGTATAATATAAATCATAAACTAAATACATTATTGTAAAAACTTATATTCATAGTAGTTGTTTTATCAGGCTTGTCTTCTCTAAACATATTTTAATTAGCACAAACAAAACTTTCAATTTTTCAACAAAGTTTGTAACATTCTTGTAAAAACCATTGACAAATTTCTTAAATAGCAATATTTTGGCTATCTTTAGCAAAGCTGTACTGTTTTCAATATCATACATCATAAAATTTAAAAGAATACAGAAAACAAAACAAATATAATTATTATTAAGTTATAAATAAAAGGAAGCAAAATAACTATAAATAAAATATGCCTTTAATTGTTTATTCTAATAATAAAAACTTATGCCAATTAAATAAATTAAAAATTTACCTCTAAGTTGTTCATTAATTTTTGTACTGTTTATAGTAACAATAAAAGTTTTAATTGTAAAAGTTTATAGTTGCCTCCTTTGTAATGTAAGTCAGTTACTGTTTTTAAAAATTTTAGTTATTGTAGACTTTTTTGTCATTGATGATTTGCTTAAAGCAGCAATGGCAAACTGTGGCCTATGGTTACACTTTAAACTTTATTTCAAAAAATTCATTATAACTTTGATTTTTTTTACAATTAATAAAATATACTAAAATTAATCCTCCATTTGAAAGAAATTTAATGCAAAAATATTTTACAATTTTGGATTGTAAATCTTAAATGTTGGGTAACCCTAGCTTAAAGTTTGTGTGTTTTCAAGGTTTTCTTTATACTATTGATGTGATGGTTACTATAAAAAAATTTAGATGTTTAGTTTAAAAAAAATTGACTTATTTTTTGAAATGAATCAAGATCAGTGCCAGATCACATTGAAAATTTAATGTTCAGTAGATCACTAAATATTAGATTTTTAGATGAAAAGTAATAACTTTTGCATCAATTGACAGTTGATTAGAACTAAAGCTTTAACATTAATTAGTAGGCAAACTTGTTTCATTTGATTTTTTTAATATTTAAATATATCTTAAACAGAGAAACACTTTTTAGGAATTTTTATCTACAATAATTTTTCATTATAAATATAAAAGTTTGAAGAATTTATAATAAACTTCAACATTTTTGTCTGATCATAAAGTTGATTTATTAACTAAAAGTAGAATTTCATAACTACAAATATTCTTTCTACAAAACTAGGGTATTCTTTTCAGATGTAGAGAAACCTTTATAAAATTTTGGCACCTTTAGCATTTTAGTTACCTGATGATCTATTTTTAGCAGTGAAATGTTGTACTAAAATAAAGTAGACTAAACACTATTAATTTTATAATAAAATATTACAATAGACTTTTTATGATTGAAACTCTCAACACTAGTATTTGAACTTTAAAAACATTTAATTTTTAAACAAGTTTTGTAAAAATAGAATTATTTTTTTGTATATATATTCTTTATTCTAAAGTAAACTACTATAAATAGCTTCACAAGAATTCATTTTTTAAGATAACTTAGCTATTAAACTTCCTAAATACCAGATTAAACACCAAGTATTTAACTTCTGCTTATTTTACAGAGGTTCAACATAACTCTAAGAGTTATTTACTAATAAATGTATCAAATATGACTTTAATAAGTACCCATAATATTAAAAGACAAAAATAAGTGCTCAAAGTAATTGGTCTTAGCATTTATGGTACGAAAAAAGCTTTTGAATATCGAGTAGTATGTATAACACTTGGATACAATATAACAACTTAACCAGGATATAATATGATAGCTTTTAATACAAAACAATGTAGTAAAAATAAAAAATGTATAATCAAGTATTTATGGGTGAAAACACATTTTGAATACTATAAAAATTAAATAATTTAAAACAAAATATAAAACTTTTATTTTCCTGAAACCTTGTCAAAAATAAATATTTAACAACTTAAGGTGGTTTTGTGAAAATTATGAATTTAAACTTAGCATTAATCTTTAACAGGGAAATAACCGGACTTGTATGACTTTTTAAAGATCTTGTGTCGGAAGTTGGGAGCAATATCGCGACGCCAACAAAATAATAAAATTACTGCAAGGGCGTGTCTAGACTCTAGAGCAGGGGTCGGCAAACTGCGGCCCGCGGGCCAAATGCGGCCCACGAAGGGTAAATCTGCGGCCCGCGAGCACGTTACTTTTTTGAATGGAATGCGGCCCGCAAAAGAAAATTTTGCGGCCCGCGAGCATGTAAATGTGGCCCGCTGAGCAAAATTGTATTTTGATTTAAATTTGTTAGATTAATTTAGTTTTAAGTCCCTGTATAACATTTTAAAACAATTAAAAGACTTTACTTATTTAGTTTAAAAATGTGAAAAAGACAGGTTAGCATTCCACTACTTTTTTTCTCAATTTCATAATAACTTTCTTCTTACAACAGCAAATTATTTTCTATAAAAAGAGTATAAAAAATGCTTTAAATTAGTAAGATAATTATATGATACCTATATTGTAAATAAACTAAATGTAAATGTTTTCCGTTTTGTACAAAAGTAATGCACAGTAATTAACTAAAATGTCATTTCCTTACAGTTTAGTTTTTTTTCACACGTTTTTTATACCTAAGTTCTTATTACAGATGTTTTGTTACTAAATGCTATATTTTAGTGTGCACAAATACATTTAAAATAACATAATAACATAAAATAAGGTCATTTTGATTTTGGTTTTGACACCTTTAATTTTTTAGAAGTTTTCTTTGCATTTTGAATTAATTCCTATGCAAACCAGTGTACAAAGATGCATACATTTTAAACCACTTTTTATTTAATACTTAACGAGATAAACTTTAGTTTATGCATAATTTTCTAACATTATTGTTTCTACATTTAATTATCTAAGTGTGTACTGCACATTTAAAACAATATATATGACATAAATTAAAAACGTTTTTGTTAGGTATACTTTTTGATTTTTCAAACAATGTTTTTTTTGCAAAATAAATTAGTTTTTATGCGCTGCATACTAATATAAACAGTTGCTGTTTTTTGAAACTACCTATTTAATTCAAACTAGATTGAGAAATAGTAATTTATTAAGTTTAAACATTTTTATCAAAATAGTTAAAATTCGATCAAATAAACAAATAAAAATTGCCACACACTCAGACTATGACTATTTGAAGACTTCAAATCTCAGTCCAATTTAGTCATTTTTTCAGTTTTTGGCTTGAATTGCTTTTTTTATGCTAAAATATCAGGCTAGTTTTGATCACTCGGACTGACTTTTTCGCTTTAAAGTGTGGTAAATTAAATTTATTATGTATGTTTTGTTCAATGCACAGTGTTTGTTTGAATTAAAATATATTTTAAATTTTAATTCTTGTAGCTGATATAATTTAAATATTATTTATATTAATTGTATACATATAACTGTGAACAACTAGTGTTGCCAAAAAATCCTTGAAAAGCTTGGAATTTAACAATTTATACTTAAAAAATCTGAAAAAGCCTTAAATTTGAGAATTATCGAAAAAACCTGGAATTTTAAACAATCTTTACATGTAAAGTAATAAAATTTCGATTTGACACAAAAAATCTACAATATAATTATATAACTAAATTATTTAATTAAAAAAATTAAAGCAGATTAACAGTATCTTTAAAAAATTTCTATATTATTTAAGACTGGTTTTTTACCTTTATTTTAATTTTATACTAAAAATAGATGCAAAAAGTAGTACTTTTAAAAACTTCATATTTGTGCATTGCACCTTTGCTTTTAAATGGTTTTACCTATTTTTGTGCTTTGTTTTGGAACTAAAGCTAGAAATTTTAGCTATTTTAACTTTTAATAAACTTTTAATATAATTTAGACATTTTTGATTTTGAAGTGGCAACCGTTTATAAGACTAATTAAATACTAATAAAGTATTTTATTAAAGTATTCGAGCATTAACTATGTTAAAAAATTTATTTAGCTTATCTACAGTAGAAATAGGTATTAATTTTATTTAATTAACTAACTACTAAGTTTTCAAAAGAGTACAAACTATTTAGACGCAAAATATTTTTTCAGTATTTAACATTTTTTAAATATGAAAAGGTGGTTCATAACATAAAAAATGTATAAAATTGACCAATAAATATTTTTTCAAGCTCGGTTTTTATAGAGAATTAGGTTGTAGGTAAAACAATAAAAATAATTTATTAAGTTTAACTCATTAAGTGTTTAAGAAAGTACATATTCTATCAAGACTAAAGTATATTTAACAATGTAAATTCTATTCCAATAGATATTTATATATAAAATAGGCATTATTTTTGTAGCTAAGAGTCATTTAAAGTAATGAATTGAATAAAAGTAAAACTATCTCTGGTGTGACAAAAACTAAAGCCTAAAGATTATTCAAATATCACTAAAACTAAAACTGTGGCCCGCGAAGATTCTGAAAACTTGAAATTTGGCCCGCGAGCACCAACTGCCTGCCGACCCCTGCTCTAGAGGCTAGAATTTTTCTAATGGGTTAGCAGTTTTCATCTTTTTAAAGGTTAATTTTATGATATTTCTTATTAAATCATTTTTTTAAATGATGTAAATATCTACTAATATGTTATTATCTATGAAAGTATTCATAAAAAAATATTGCTTTAAAAGTTTATTGTAAGAACAAGGTGTGCGAAAAAATCTTTCGCTTATTGAATCATATACCAATCACGAATAGAAGTAACCCTAAACTATAAGTAGCTTTTATTAGTCATTTAACTATATTTTAATTATTATTTTATAAACAGCGCCTAGTTTAATAAAATCATTATAATAAGCAAAGAATATTAAAAATTAATTTCATCTACTTAACTTAAGCCTTAAAGTATAGTGTTAGTAGGCATTAACTATTGGCAAAAAGTTTAGTTTGAAAAATACAATCTTGAAAAAAGTAGTTTTTTTTTTAAACTAATTAGTACTTATAAAATTTGTAAATAAGGTTAGTAATGATCAATTATTTGTTTAGACTTCAAAAACAATTACAAGTTATATTTCGAAGCAAGTACTAAAAGCTCTGACTCTGAATAACCATAATTTGTTAAATAATTCTATTTTAAATAAAACCTAAAAACAAAAGTTTTTATTTTTAAGTGATCTTATTAATTCTTTCCTTATTTTTCAACTTTTTTTAAACAATAAAGAAACATACAATATTTTAGCTATTACTAAAAACGTAGTAAATTTTTGAGCTAAAACTTTCCGTGACTGCTTTTAAGAGACCCATTTGTCAACGAAAACAGATATCTACCTTGATCAGATATTTTAAGGAATCTTTTACGGATATAACAGCATCAGTCACAACAGGTTTACAAAACGTTTAAGTTAAGCCCTGCTTTTAGCAGTACTAGCTTTTGCACGAGAAATATAAGAAGTAGTATCACACTTTTACAAACATTGGTCTATTTACTACTATAAAGAAACAAACAAACAAGTTGAATATAAATGTTAAGTACCATTAATGATTAAACAAAATTAAAATAGAATTTTAAAATAATAAAATAAAATATTTGAAAAAATAGTTAATATTCAAGCCAAAGAAACTTTTTTACATAAAGTTATACTTTTACTAAATAAAATAAATTATATATTTTTCTTAGTTTAAAAAGTATGCTCTTAAGTAAAAGCGCAACATTTATATTCATCATATGTGTTGCTGAAAGTTAATGCAAACTTTGCTAAAAATAATCTTTATTCAAAAGTTTAGCTACCTTTAATCTGAATTGGCGGTAGCAAAAACTCTAGAAAATATTTTGAATTATCAAAATGTCATTCATAAGCTTGCATTGTAGTGCAAGTTATTAAAAACTATTTTATTTGATATATATAGGGAAAAAAAACGTAGCTTATTGTTTTGAATTGAATGGCCAAAGCATAAATTTAATCGTTTGTTTGTACATGCAGTTATGATAGTTAGAATTAGAACCCACTACTTTAGGTATGTAGACGATTGTTTCGTTATAGCCAAAAAAGAACAGAAACTGGTAATTTCTACAACTTAACAAATATACATTGCACAGCATAATTCAATAAAGTTTTCCATCAAAATAATGAATTATCTTACCGTGATAAACTGGTAAAAAGACAAAATACTGAATTTATGACTACTATTTTTCAGAAAAGAAACTTTTACAGGTAATTATCTGAACTTTCAGTCACATTGTGGTCTAAAACGAAAAATCAATATAATCAGGACACAGTGTAACAGTTTAGCACTGTTTTTCAAATTCAAAAGCGGCGTTCTCTTTTCTTCCTTTTTTCTCAAACTATTCAAGCCGCTTAAATTTAGAAAACTCGCTCATTTTGGAGAGTTAGTTTTTAAGCGTGCTAGTGTTAACATTGTGTGCTATAAGTGTTGTGTTTGCATCGTACTTTAAAAGTACGATGTCGACTATTTTTTGTATGAACTTTTGATTTAAAGTAGTTATTTTTACAGTTTTATATTGTATTTATATCGCAGTTTCTATTCATCGTAGTACAGCTTTATATTTCTATAACTCGATTTCTTTATATACAATTAGTTTAAGCATTCTAACAATCTAACTATATAATTAGGCTAAGCTTAAAAAATAGTCTAAGTTTGATTCGTATTTCATTAAGTCGACTTAGCTAAATGACTTAGCTAAGTCATTTCGAAACATTTAGTTAACATCACCGATATTGTCAGAACGCGTGGAGTCAGATAATAACCAGAATCGCGTAAATATAAGTAACAACATTATTAAATCGGGATTGTTAAATTTAATTAGTATTATAAATTTACATTTAATCTATTCAACTGAACTCTTTGAAGAGAAAAATAACTACATCAAGACCTTGTTGTACAGGAACGGATATCCTTCTGAGTTAATAAGTAGAACTATTAAATCTCACCTAAATTGTTAAAACAGAGATAAGGAAGTTTGACCAGAAAAATGTTTAATGGCTTTGCCAATTCCATAAATAAATAAAAGATTTGTTTATTTAGAGATGAATATTAAGCAACTAATTAGTTCTACTTTTTCAGCTGCAAAACCCAGAGTAGTTTTTACCCAAGTTTATTGTCAATATGATGGACCTAGGCATCAGAACCTAAGCTACTTAAACTGAAAGACACATAACGAAAAAATCAGAAATAAAAATAACACAAAAAGATCGTTTAGTTTAAAACAAGTATAAAAAAATAATTTATTATGAAATTTATAGATTGACATAAACAGCAAATTTTTTAACAGCAAACTTATATTTGTTTATTTTTTGCTGTAGACCATTCAACATGAATTATTTAAATGTACTGACTAACAACAAAAATAAAAGCCTAAAAACCTAAAGCCCAAAGCACATTAACAGTAGACTAGCCAGATAAATATTCATAGAACATTTGAAAAGGACACATCATTAAATTTTGACAAACGTTTTTTTCTAAGCAATTTAGAAACAACTCTATTTTTATATAATAACTAGCTATTGAATGTTTTTAAACTTGATTTTAATTCACAACTTAGCAATTTTTAACTTTAACGAGTTTCTCATAATAACTTTTACTTTTTTTGTATTTTAATTAAAATATGAACCAGGGGCGTGTTTTGACTGGTTTCCTGTTTCCTGTGAACCCCCTGAAAAAAAAGAAAAAAAAAAGATTCTTCGAATACCACTAAAAACGTTGTTTATTGACTTTGTTTTGGTTATTTGATAAACTTTGAATAAAGAATGTTGAATTTATAACATTGAAAGATTAAAAAGTTGCCTTAACAAAAAATGCTCGTTTTTGCCCAGCTGAAATAGATTTTAGATAAAATTTTAATCGTGACATCATGATATGTAAAAGTTTTAAAGTAGCATTTTTTTTTTAGGAAACTTTTTACTAAGATGCTCTTAGTTCCCATTATAAATTGTTACTTAGTATGAATAACTTTTGATTAAGTATTGTTTTTGAACTAGTAAGTACAATTTCATTTAAAAAAGTCCAATATAATCTATATATTTTTTTTTTACTTAGTTTATTGTATATAATTATGTTGTGTAAAGCTTTTGTGTTATGTTGTTGTATAATAATGTTTTGTTTGTACTTAAACGTTTGTATTATTTGTTTATGTGTCAACCAACTAGGTTTAAACCTTAAAAAGTTCAATTCAGAGAGTTTTCAAAATCATCTTTAGACAACTACACCACCTAGAAATTTATTTTTTTATCATTTAATGGTATTTTAATATTTTTATTTAACTTGTTTTATTTTTGTATATCTATTGGCCACAAAGTTGATTCTTAATTTTTTGAAATTTTCAACTCAAAGAGATTTCAAAACAATCATTAGAATCCCTTCACCATCAAGCAAACATTTAAATAAAATTTAAAGATATTTTAATTTAACTGTATAAGTCTAAATATTTTTTTTAGTGAAATTTTAATTTTTATAGAAATAAATTACTTGAAAAAAAAGTTTTATTATAAATATATATATAAATGTAAAGAGTTTAAAATTTAAAAGAAGAATTTGTAAGAACTCCATCT
Organism: Thalia democratica; assembly: GCF_965202585.1. Taxonomy (NCBI): domain Eukaryota; kingdom Metazoa; phylum Chordata; class Thaliacea; order Salpida; family Salpidae; genus Thalia; species Thalia democratica. Next base: position 16,717,965 of record NC_139173.1, on the reverse strand, counting down.
ATACTAAAATTTAAATTAAAATTGAAATTGTCTTTAAATTTTATTTAAATGTTATGAACTTACAAATTGTATATCAAAATTCAAATCTGTTATTTAAAACAAAAATATTACAGACATAACTAACTTACTCTTTGAAAAATTAACTTTTTATCAGGAAACAATATAATAAAAAAATTAAAACTAGAATAGTTTTTTATAAAGATATTTTAATTTAATTGTATAAGTCTAAACATTTTTTTAGTGAAATTTCAATTTTCATAGATTAAATTACTTGAAAAAAAAAAGTATTATAAATAAATATAAAAATGTAAAGAGTTTAAAATTTAAAAGACAAATTGTAAGAATTCTATCTATAATAACATTTAATTCAAAATTGAAATTCTCTTTATAAGAATTTATTCTAGTTTTAATTACGTTATAACTATAAAGTAAGTTAGCTATGTAATATTTTTGTTTTAAATAACATATATGAATTTTGATATACAATTTGTAAGTTTATAACTTTTTTCTGGTTCTTTTAGTTTTAATTTATCTAAATTTAATACAGTATAATAAATAAATAAAATAATATTTTTCTATTACTACTTATATGTTTTTTTATTTCTAAGCAGAAAAAAAAGCATTTAAAACACAGAGTTTTTCGGCTAAATATTGCGTACATAACTGTCAGTGCATACCAGTGGCGTAGCGTGGTATTTTGGTCAGGGGTGCGCAAATGTTTTTATCAAAAAAAAGAACCTAAATTAAAACTTTTTTAATTAGCTACAAAAGGTCTTTCTATAAGTAATATATTTGAAATAAGTTCATTAAGTAAAATAAGTTTGAAGTACCTGTTTTAAAAAATACTTATATACTACAAAACTAAACAACTAAAACAAAATATAAATTCTATTACAATTACTTATACTTACACAAATGAAAACTTACTAAATAAAAATAGTTTTTACAAATTACAGTAAACTTTATATCTTTAAAAATGAATATATTCAATAAAACGAAAGTATCTGTTTTATTTACGAAAAAAATATCAATCTCTTTAATATACAGTACAACAGTAATAACAACACCTCAATGTACATAAGTTAAGTAAAGTTACACAGATGTTAAAATAGACCAACTTTATAACTGTTATTACAATTTATTACAACTTTGTAAAATATTTAAAAGTATACTTTTAAAATTTAATTCATCTGATTGTATTTTTTTAAAATAAAAAACACAAACAAAGTTTATTTCTCATAGGCCGACACGCTTTTTCTTGTATTTAAAAAAAAATAAAGATCAGAAAACTAGCAGAAGTCTTTAAATTTATTTTAGCATAAAAAAAAAACTTGTAAAATTGTTTAATTTTCCTTTAAGCGTTACGTATTTTTGTAGAAAAATCTGTCATAAGGTTATACTACTGCGGTGCACTAATTAGTTGCGTACTTTTTGAGTCTAAATTCTTATGAAGTTAATGAAGTTAGAAAAATTTTCTTTATGGAGTTTTTCATCAACATCGGTGCGCACTTTCGCTTGCGCACCGAATCAGTATATTGGGTAATTTCCCTAACTTTTCACTAATTGAATTCAAAATTTCGTTTAACTTTTTCGAATACTAAAAAAACACAGTTGAAAAAAGGCAAACTAAGCAGAAAAAATAAACAACAAAGGATAAAGATATAACATTCTTTTTTTTACTTCTTTTCTTTTTTGGGTGGCACGTATGCGCCAGTGTCCCTCCCCACGCTACGTCCCTGGTGCATACCTAAGAAATGCGTACTTAAGCGGCAAATAGAGAACAAAATAAAATTGTGATCCCCCTTTGAAAAAATTCTAGACACGCCCCTGATATGAACTATGATTATATATGGTAAGCTTTAGTAAAACAACTAAAAGTTAATTCAAAAAGGATCTTTTTTCGAACAAACTTAAAAACTGACCATTTTGTCTTTAAAACATTCCCCTTAAGCGGTTTAATTCCGGTAATAGAAATATTTAATTCAATGTTAATGAAGTTATTTACTTTTTAATTACTAACAACTGTCTATTTCGTTTCGGCTAGTTTTACTTTAACTTTAAATGTTTAACCTTTGTTAACTTTTTTGTCTTTGCTAATAATTAGATTCACAGATATTATTTAACAAAGAATAAATACAAGTACTAGTAAAGATTAAAGTATTCGTTGTATTTATTTATTTTACCGTTCATAATGTTTTTATTAATCATTAAAAACGGATATTTTGAAACAATATCTAAAACATTAAAATTTATTGCATTACATAAACAAATATATAAAAGTTTTTTAAATCTAAATATTAAAAAATGTTTAAAATAAACCTATTGAAAAGGTCTAATGAAATCTCTGAAGTATGGAGAAAGAAATTAAAAAGATTATATTGAATAGAAGGTACTTTAACATATTACGCAGTTGTCAAAGAATAGGTTATGGTTAAAAATTACTTTTTTTACATATGAAAAGAAATTTTTTCACTTTAGAGTTTATTTAAAACTAAAATTTGATATTGTTTTAATTATTATCCTTATAACTAAGTTATTTATTTAAGATACAAAATTTTTAATATTAATTTTGAATAAATTTGTTACTTTGTAATATTTTATTTTATTGATTTTTTTATGATTTAAACTTCAGTTTAACCAAAACAAGGAACGTAAAAAAAATAGTTATAACGCAGAATATAAAAGAATAAGTTCCTTAAATCGAAAGAAGTTTTTTTAGCAGAACTGTTTAATTTAACTAACTATTACAGATCAAGCCTCTGAATAACTAGAATTTAGTTTTTTTGTTAGCTAACAATTAAAATTTTTAACTGAAAGTTAAAGTTAAACAAAAATACAATACTCTTGACGTTACTTATTTATTTTACTAAAAATGTACTTATATAAGTAATTTAAAATATTTCATCATCTAAACAAAGCAATTTGTTTTTTGTTTTAAAATTGCTACTAAAATAATAAAACATAAATACTATTTTAGTATCTCTTTATAATATTGATAAGTTTTTTTTTAGTGTTGTTTAAGCGGTTTGTAAAAATTCAGTTGCCAAGATTGTTAATTAAATTTACAAAAAAAAAGGTCTACCTTTTCAGCAATTTGTATTAAAAATAAATAGTCCTTTAAATCTTGCAAATAAGTATAGAATAAGTAAGAGTTTGCATATCTGACTAAAAGTTGTAGACATTTCAATTTTTTTTTCATTATATTAAAAAAACTGGTGTTGAACAAAACTATTTTTAAATATACATTTTTCTATTTTATTTTATTTTTCGACTCAATCGCTAAATAAGATTTATTATTACTTTTATCAAATAAATTTAATAAGTTCATGTTTGTAATTTTCACTTGTAGTTTAGTTGTTCACATAGAACACTATCTAAATTTAAAAACTAACCAAAAAGTTTAGTTAAACATAACAGTGAATTTTAAAACACTGGAAAAGCAATACAATAAACAACTCAACGGAAATGACTATAGTCAGTTCTAATTTCTCAAGACGTGCATTTTCAACCAAGGATTTCGTTTTCCAAGCGACTAACTTGGTATTTTCTTTGTACATTTTAGTAGCCTTGGTGATCTATTATGTCAAATTTGAAAGCAAGAAAAGCAAAACGAAAGAAAACAGCGTTCTTAACATGGTATGTTTATTCAATGCTACTTGTGCGTTTGTGTGTGTTGTCAAGGACTTGCCAATACTGTACATTAAAAGCAGGACTAAACTGTTTTGTTTCCTTCTAGTCGACATCGCTGGAGGTGTGCCGTACTTTTTTGGGGTTTCTTCGGCTTTCGGAATGCTTTGGTATCGCCAACGAAAGCTTTACTCGAGCCCTGTAATGAAAGTGTACGTTTTTAAGGGGTTTAACGCGATTAACTACTTGCTTTTGATCTGCTTCTTATCATTTATGGTTCCGATCGTGGTGATTTTTTTGTACGAGTCAACTTGGGAGCTACACGGAAACGAAATGTGCAAGCACAGTTTTGAGGGCAAAGTCAACATGGTTGCCATGACAGTTAGCTACTGCGTGCTCACAGTTACCTGCCAGCTTGCGCTTTTCACCTTTATTGCATACCCCATCTTGTGGAGCTTGCTGAAGAAAAAGGGTCAAGTGGGCCCGGATTTGAAGAAAATTTTGAAAAGGCTTCTTCTCTGCACGCTGGGCTGCTGCGTCAGTTCGTTCCAAATAAACTTGTTCATTCTGCTCATCAACAACAACCACGTCTACCTGTACTGGCCGAACTTTGCCGGCCTCGACCTCATCTTGACTGCACTGTGCGTGATCGGAACGTTTGGAAATTGGCGGATGAGACTTTTTCCGTTTTGTACAAACTTAATCAAAAAGCGACAAAGTAATGAAGGTCCGTTATAAATTAGTGTAACGCAATGAAAAAGTTATGAAATACCATAACGTATTAACAAAAAACGCTATAGACTAAAAATTCACAGTAAACAAAGTAACCATAAAACACAAAAAAAAATTATTCGACATTGTTTTTTAATAAGTCGCATCAAGTTTCAGCGCCAGTTTGCGAAAATATATTTTAGGTGTATTCGTAACTTTTTGTATAAATAATAAAATTGTGCAAGCATTTAAATTTTATTCAATTTATTTTTATTGTTGATGAAAATATTTTAACTTCTAAATTAAAACTTAGATACGCTGTATTTGTTCATGTTAATAAATCGTAATCTTAAACGAAATACATATCTAGTTTTTTTTGAAATCACTTTATTTTTCAATAAAACTTTTATCCGTTCCTACACTTTTATATAAAACACTGTACATAAGTATTTATATTAGTAAAATGAACTAATGCATGGCTAAAATCTTGACACCATTTTTCTTATAACTGGTGTTTTAAATATAATTTAGTAATACAAATAAATAAGTTTTTTTAAGTAACAAAATTTGTTACTTAGGCTTAGATTTGTTTTTCGTATCTCATGTGTTTAAAATTTTGGAACAAAAAAGTTATTTTTAAGCTACCAAAAATACAAGTTATCAAAACAAAATAAACAACCTTAAACGCTGAAACAAAACAAAATCTTTGAGAACGTTAGTGATGAAATATATTATTTACAAGTGCTTAAAGAAAAATTAATAAGTAAGCTAACAATTTTAATACACATTGTATTTTTTTGGTGTTTTTAATTTTGAAAATAGCATTTGTTGCAGAAACGTCAAACATTTTTTTTTATGTAAAAAAATGAATACATATTACTGACTACTGTTTTATTAAACTTGTTTTAGTTTTATATACTAAACAAAATGTGATATAAAAATTATTTTCCGCTTATCAGTTTATCTATTGTACAATTTGAAAATATAAAACATTTGTAATAGTAAGTACTTAGACCAGAGGTCGGCAGCCTTTTATAAGTCGTGGGACGTTTTTCCTTGAAAAACTAGCTCACAGGCTGCATTGTATAAAAAAGTCTCCCGCGGGCCGCAGTTTTTTAAACTATTTTCTACAATACGGATGGCTACGCTAGAAAATAAGTTTTTTAGTTTGTATAGTAATGAAATGTTATGACTTGAACATAAACTGTGACTATTTTATTGAAAAGCCCGAAACAGTATAAAAATTTTTTTAAGAACTAGTTTATAAATTGTTAGAATCTTTTTGTTTTTTAATTTAAAAGATTGTGCTAATTTAAAAACTTAATTTCAGCGTAAATACTTTAAATATTATGATAGTAGGCATTTTGTTTAGGTTGAAATATAAAATTATAATTTATCAAAACTGTTCTTATCTTACATTTTAGATTTTAATTCTTATTGAATTAACTACTTGTTATTTTTAACTTGTCAATCGATGAAGTTGCAATCAACGAGACTATTGTAAAGTTAAAAAAAATGAAACGGTTTTCTTAACTCTGTAAAGAATTAAAGAAAAGAATAAAAATCTAACTTATAACAACCAACGAATACCATGACTTGTTTTCTTGACTGTAACTTTAAATCAATCTAAAGATATTTTTACAACTTATCTACAGCCTTTTAAAAATATGACTCGATAACCGAAATGTTTTTTCGTGCACCAGGTCTTAAGATAAGTATTTTGAGCGCTTATTTTTGTCTTTCAATAAACTTTATAAAAGAGTTTATCAGTTTTCTTGATTAACTTGAAAAATATATTTACTTTGCAATTTACTTAAGTTTTTCATAAAAATCATTTTTATTTAAATATTAGACAATAATGTAAAATTAAGTTTTTATTTTAATAATTAAGGAAACATTTCAAAAAAAATTCTGGACAAAAAAATTAAATTAGTACTTAATCTACGCACTGTATTATAGAACAAGAACTTTTATTTAGATTTAGCAATAAACAGAACTTATTTAACTAAACATGAAACTGTCTATTATAGATTATTTTCTTAAGTTTTGTTTTAAGTAATATTTTTTTATGAAAAAACATTCAAGTAGTTTCATTTCGTATTTGATAGACATAATAAAAAAACTATTGAAGTTTTTAAAGGTCTTAGTTTGCACAGCTATAATAAATCAAGTGGGCCAAAATATAATTAAAACGCATTCGTAAAACCATAAAAGTTTCTTAAAGCCAATTGTTTTCAAGTGTACTGGAACTCTAAAAGTATTTTTTATGTAAAACAAAAAAAGAAGAATATAAGTAAAATACTTTGTTGTAAAGTTGTAAAACATTCCTTTTACTAATCTTATTTTCCACCATTTTAGAGCCAGCATATTTTTTGCGAACACTCACGGTGAAAAATCAATTATAGTTTAAGAGGCTTCAAAAATTTTTTTTTATCATGTTTAAAAGTATAAAAATTATACTGCATTAAATTGGAAGTTTGAGTAACAAAACTAAATCACATTAAAAAACAACTTTTTTTTGATAAATAAAGTATTCAAATAGATCTTAGTTGTCTACTAACTACTTAGTATGTACAAAATTAATGAGATTTCTTTTTCCTAAAATTTATCCTATTACGACTGTGGTGTACCACTCGATAACCGAAAGGTTCCTTTGTACACCAGGTCCTTAGACCAAACTTTTTGAGCACTTTTTTATCGTTCAATAAACAATATTAACGTAAGTTACTAAAACACGTTTTTAAGCAAAGCACGTTTTTAAGCTCCTTTATATTACCAACATACTGCGTGTCTTAAAGATTAAAAACAATTAGCTTTTGAACTCAGTGTTAAGCAGAACATGTTTCTGCCTAAAAAACTCGGATTCTTTGTAACAGCTAATTGTTGTCAAGCAAAAGGACGCGTAATTTACACGCTCTTCCCCGCCGCGGGAGCCAAGTACTGACGGATGTTGAAGCTCAAAGAGTTTGTCATAATCAGCTTGTTACCGCCGTAGTTGTACTTGATGTTGACGAGAAAAGAGCCTAAGCTGTCGAGGGAGTTATGTCGACGATTTTCGTAGGTTGGGCCTTATCAAAAGACCTCGTCAAACTGCAATCGTAGAACGCGAGCTTTTTCAGATCTCCGACGGCTATAGTTTTCTTGTCCGAGAGGTTCATATCGAAGTGCACCAGTTGACAAAGTTCGGGTGCCTCTGGAACTTGCCGATCTTGATCACGCTCAACAATGAGGTTCTTGCGTCCGCTTCTGTCACCTTCTGCGCGTTCCGGTCCTTGTTGAACCAGAAGTGGTTGGGCAGCAAAGTAAAAGTGGGCAGTTTTTTCACCACCCCTTTTAGCCTGTACTTTCTGGTCTCGAATCCAGCCTCTGCGTTCCAAACTCTGACGTAAGGAACTCCAGAGGAACGAATGCAGGTTACGGGAGGAAACGACCATCGAGCTTCCGTGCTTCGGTATGAACACGGCGTCGGTCATGCGGTGGTGGCGGAAAGGTCTGAACCATTATTTCGAGCGTCCCGCATGTCAGCAAAGCTCCATTTGTGTGCAGGAGCTAGCGTTTAGCTTACTTCTGTTTATCGACTCTGAAGTGTTTGACGCTGATGAAGTTTTCGGCGCTGAAGTTAGATTGTCGGTTTTACAATTTGCTCACAACTCTATTAACCGTTTTTTTACTTCTATACTGTAGGTGAATTTTAAAATTATTTCGACTTTAAAAAAGTTTTTATAGTTTATTAGGTTCAAAAAATTCTTTAACTATTGTTTTAAACAGGTGTATAGATGGTTGTATAGTTACTTCCTACTTTCTAAGTTAAAATTAAATGTGTTTTAAAACTGAAAACTATTTTCAATTTTAACAAAGTATTATTTTAAACGTTTTTGCTAATTAAAGCACTCAGTTAGATCTTAGTTGTGTAATTAACTAGTTTGATTACACAACTACTTAAAATGTTGATAACTATTTAAAATGGTGAAAACGTTTCACTATAGTTCAACATTAGATACATTTAACCAGACTGTCATTGAAAGTTTATTAAGCCTCTATATTTTCTTTGAGTATCTAATTTTTTTATTATCTATTAATAAAAACCGAAAGGGTTTTTTCGTGCACCAGGTCCTCAGACCAAACATTTTGAGCGCTTTTTTTTTTGTTGTTCAATAAACTATAATAATATATGTAAAAAAAACTTTCAAAGTGTAACTTACAGTAGTGAACAGTAGTAAAAGTTTTACCATATATTAACATTTTTTATTTAAGATTTATTCAAAAAAATAAAAAAGGTAATTATATAAATAAATGAACAGTTTTATGCTAACTTGTTTCTGTATGATTTGAAACCGATAAACTTTTAAAAAACTAAAGTAATTAATAACTAACATTTTTTTTGTTTTACATCACTGTTTAAAACTACTTTAAGTCTAAAAAATTATCTTAATTATTTATATATCATATCCAAATTACATTTATACGACAAATGAAAACTTTAAATTATTATTAAAGATCGTTTTAGTAATAATTATTTGTTGATTTATTAATATATATTTCAAGCTCTTTTTAAGTTTTAATTATAGTTATTTTATTTGTTCAAATAATTTCGTTTGCATTTGTAATGTTGACAAGATTTTTAAACATTTTAGTATTAATAACAGACTATTAAAGTATAAGGTCTTTTCTTTAAACATAATAAGCTATATAAAGAATATTATCTTAAACTCTTTTACACAACATAAACACTTTTCAAAATTTCTTTAAACCTAAAACTATCTTTTATTTTTAATGAGAAAATTTATAATTAAGTGTTTTTTTACTAATTGTATAATTTAAAAAATGAAATTTTTAATGGGTTTAAGCAGTATTGACAGTAAAAGTTCATGGCTTTTACTCACCAGACTTTAAAAAATAATGATGAAAAAATTGTTTTGTATAAATCAAAAACATTATTACGTTTTTATTTTTAATGTGAGTAAATTAATTTTTTTACATGTAAAAAAAGTTTCTTCATTTCAATTAGTTGTTTAAATTTAGAATTAGACACATATATAACCTACATAACTTTAGTTATATTTTATTCTATTGCTTTTTTACGGTTATATCTTTAGCATAATGTAAAATTTGAGTTTAAGAAAAAAATAATGGCTATAATACTAGTTGATACCAATTTGTTTATGTTGAAATATATTTTAACTATTATTTAAAATACGACTGCATAAAGACAACAAATAGTTTTTGAAGATAACTTTTATTTGTAGGATTGTAGCAAAATAAATTGTTTAGAAACTCAAAACGCTAGTGTTTTTCGTCAAACTCTTAAAACAATTTAATGCTATTTAAATTACTTTATCATAAATCATAATTTTTTGTTTTATTTATTATTAGTTATATAAATATTACATTTATTTTCTTTTGTTCAATAAAAACTTGTCTTTTTTTGACATGCTCAAGCATCTCTATCAATAAAACAATCATAAACAAACTAAAAAATTTTGAAACAAAATAACCTTATATTTTTCTTTTATATGGTCTATAAAAACAAATTGTTTAATAAACATTTTTTTTAAAGTTATTAGTTTAAATCAAACTGCTTTAATTACTAATAAATTTATTTAAATTTTATCTAACTTCATTATAAGTTTGACCTATTCAGTAGTTATCTTATGTAAAAAAGTTTTTTTGTTGTAGTTAATTTTTAAAAAGACAACAATGCGCTTATAAGATAAAAAAAACTAGACTAGTGTAAAAAATAGGTACGACTAATAGTATTTTTTAAGCAAAACTCAGACTTATATCAAATAAACCATTTTACTCTTCTTTTAATAGTTTAGTTTATAAATTAGTTAGTCTTGTTTTATTTAGGGATAACTTTAGAACTTAGTAAACATTTTTTTTTTATAACAAGATATGAATTTATTCTTTCAAAAATTTATTTTACAAACTAAGTTTCGGTCAAAGACCTCGTCAGTGCTTAAATAAATCTAAAAAAATATGTGACAGTCATGGAAAATAGCATTTAAACAATTAATTAAAATAAAACCAAATTTTTACTCAAAATTTTTACTTAAGAAATCAAATTTTAATGTTAAGCCTGAGATTTGGGTGAATTTTAGTTAAGTTTTAAAATCAATATAACAACAATAATGATAATAATAAAAGCTGTATGTAGCTTTCTTTTTCTATGTTTTCTTAAAACTAAACTATATAATAACAAGATATTATAAAAATGCTTAGAAAACGTTTGTTGTTTAATTTTTAAGCTGCTGTTTTACAAATTGAAAATACCCTTAATTTTTACAAGATGTACGTTTAAAAAAAAACTTGCTTTATATAGGTATATATTTCGTACTAACTGAAAATATTTTTTTAAGAATAACATTTTGAAAGTTTAAATCAAATCACTGTTGTCAAACATTTAATTCATTATATCGTTCCATAAAAACAAACATCTATTTTCTTTTAAGGTTGAGTCGCAGCTATAACATTTTTATTAATGTATCCGTATATATAATGATAGTTAAAAAAAATCTCATCCTCGAAAAAATAATAAAAGTATATAATAAATTTTCATGTTAAATTAACGAGAAAATAGTGTATTTAGTAAAAATTATATTTGATTTAACTATTCAATGCACCATCCACATGAGTCTCTGCAATCTTTGAACATTTTATAGTATGCAGTTTCGCACTTGTTATTTTTTATCATTTTTTGACAATATTCCTTCGACTTGATATCTTTACAAACGACTGGACCTGTTGTTCATGGAAGTAAGTATATAATAGCTTATTTACTTTTAAGATTGGAACTCATAGACACTTTTGTAGGATAACCAAAAACATAGAAACGTTTTTCATACAATATACACTTTTAAGCAACCATTTAAATAACTAAACTACACATAAAAGTTTTGTTTAACATACTATTCAACCGATATAGTTTATTAATTAACTTTTAAAAGACCTTCATTGCAGCCACAACTTCTTCTGCATTTTTTTGTTTTGAAGTTTAAATTCCTGCATCTGTCGGTGGTCATAGCATCAATGTCGCAGCCTTTTTTTTTGTTTTTACAACCAGGATAATCTAACAAAAGTTTTGATATTATGTATCTGTTTATTTTTTATCTTATAAACAGTATTAGTTAGAAACAATGTACATACAACTGATAGGTTGGATTTTATTATTCACGCCAAAGGAAAACAACTAACAGCGAGGTTTTGGTTGCATCTGTTCTATATTTGAAAATACCAACAGTTACACCGAACAATAACGAAAAACGCTCACCGTCGACACATGTAAACTCGGTTACATCAAAACCACTTTCACCGCATGTTGCCGCTGTTGGACCGACTGCGGAGTGCAAGTGGCCGCAAACCACAGAAACTTTTTCCCCGAATGCAAACGTTTTTCGGTCCCACTCTTTGATGTGTCCTTCCCCGTTGACTTTTGGCGGAAAGCATTTGTCTAATAATTGAAATTGCATTAATTGATCTATTTTTTCATTATATTGTTTTATTCTTTTCGGTTATGCATATGTTTAGCTATACAAATAAAAGCTGTTACTTTCAAGTTTAAAATCCTGTTATTAATTTTTTTTTGACACTTTTTATTGAAGGTAACATTAAGATAATTAACTTTTGACGCATAGCAACGCTTCCGGTTGAAAGTTGCCGTCCGAGATGTAATTTTGGTCACCTGCCCGGGAGCGGTGTTTTCGGGGCAAGAAGAGATGTTCAGCCACTCTCCGTGGTCAAAAGTCCTTCCGTGGTCTCGCTCTTTCAGAAGGCCTCCGCTGGAGCTGCCGTACCTCGCCCCTTCGGTCAGCTGCGGCGCATTGCAATACTCTAGGTAATAAGGAAGTTTATTAAAAAAAAAATATTTCAAAGGTTTAAGTTTGAAACATTTTTTTAGTTACAGTCCACTTGGCAATGTATTTGAAACAAATGTTGTGTATTTAAGTTTGTTGTTTAAGCTTGCTTATAACTAGAAAAAAAAATCTTAAATAGTTAATTTAAAGATACTTAAAATACTTTAAAAAAATTGACATTGTTGTATAAAGCTGTATAAAAAACAAACGTAGTACATTTTGAGGTTCAAATTAAAAACTTACTTTCTTTAACATCACACTTGTACATAGCATTTATTTGATGGATATCCTCTTTTGTGAAGTGCATAGTCTGAAAATTGTTTTAGCTCTTTAATATTAACTAAGTAAATTAAGATAATCGAAATTTATTTTAACATTTTATTATAAAAGTATTTAGAACTAAAAAAATTTAGATTTTATTTTTTATAATATAAAAATTGCAGTTACCAGCTTAAAAAACTAAGAATTTTTATTTCAAAACACTTACCTTATCTAATGGAAGCCCAGTCTCTTTATCGATCATTGATGGACCTTGTGTTCTATTTATAGCATAAGTAAAAGATCCATACATCATAATGGAGTCTTTATCAAAGGGCGAATTGAAAGAGTTAATATCGTAAGGTTCAAATTTTCGAAATGCGTTACGCCTTTCTATAAAGTTTATTTGTTTTAGGTTAAAACTAGTTTTGAATTAATATTGTGTTAGTTTAAATAAAATTCTTAACTTTAGTACAATTTTTTACATCTTTAAAAACCATTACTTCTTTCGAAGCTAGTTTTTAAGGTTGTATGTTTAATTAGAATACAAGGCTTTTTTTTACTTTTAACAATTTTAAACGTCATTATAGTTACTACTGAATTAAAACATTGTTTCAAACCTGGTTTTATGTTTTCAAGAAAAACAGTTATGTAGTCATCTCTGTCAGGCCTTGATTGCTCGTGATAAAATCCAATAGTGTGCATCATTTCATGCAGGACAATTGTGTATTTTTTGCAGTGTTTTGTAAGTGACAACTGTAGTTGAAATAAATATATATTATTATGTTACAAATATACAAAAACTAAACTATTTTTAAGGTTTTAACTGAAAAAAAAGTGTTATGTAAAGTGAATAAAATTTAAATATAAATTTAAAAAAGCGATAAAATGTTTAAGTTTACTGTTAATGTTAAAATAAAATTCAGTAAACACATAGTATATTAAAACAGATATAAAAAAAGTATAGTTAAAGGCTTACTTGTAACAATAAACATAAACATAACTAACTCTCTAAAAGACAACATAAAATTAAAGTAACAGAAAGTTTGAAACTATTCGTTGTTTTAATTCTTATTAAGGCTTGTTTGAATTGTAAAGTATTCAAACTTAAATCAAGTTACTTCAATTTTAGTTTATTATTTTTGATGAAATATTTGTCACGAACTTTTTGATTGCCTCTAGACTTGACTCTGCCCACTAATGACGAGCAACCAGCGTAATTACCAATTCTCAGGTAAGGTTCTTGGTCCGTTCTCGGGACGAATCTTATGCAAGTGTTTTTGTTTAAGGCTTCGATTGCTTCTTTTATGTATTCTTTTACTTTTTGTACTATAAAAAAATATATACTAGTATGCAAACGTAAATGTGCTAGAATGAAAGTTAGAAATAAATGTTAGTTGTTTTGACAGTTTTCTACTTGAAGCGCCCAAAAAAAAAAGCGCCCAAAGTTTCCCTCTTGGTCGCGGTGCATGTTCCACCTGCTGTTCCACCTGCTCGCGCCTCTTTTCACCCTCCTATTGTGCGCCTCCACTCGCAACCTCATCCTGTCGTGCGCCTCCTGCGAAATCAAACCTTCCTCCGAGATCGGTCCCATCAGCTGGTCCATTTGCTCGTCCGTCAGCCGCATGTCTCCTTCGTAGGTTCCTGTGGGCGGCGGTTTTTTCGAGATTAGATTTAAATTGTTGAATTAAAACAATTTAGTTATAAGCATAGATTTAAATAATTATTTACTAAATAAAAGGTATTAATTAAATATTCCTAGCAAAAGTGTTTTCTAATTAGAAATACATATTCTTATTTACCGTTAACATCCAAGCACTCTTTAATATCAAACTCATCTACATCTTCGATTTCATTGGTTAATATTTGTTCACACCTCTTGCTCAGTACTGCTGCGCTGTAATTCGAAACCAAAAACTGCAGTACTATAAAATATGTGGTTTAAGTTGAAGATATATTATATTTATTTACAAAAACAAAACGTACTTGTTAGAACTAAAACTATTTTCATCAGCATTGTTTACTATTGTTATAACTTATTTCAGTTTTACTAGTTATTACTTACACAAATTAAAGCTTATAAAATACTATCAAGAGTTTATATTTTATACTTTTTATTAAATTACATTTCAAACCAGTTATGTTAATTAGTCACTGAAGTATAACGTAAAAGCTTGATATTGATGGATTAAGATTAAGACGTACTTTAAAATGAATCATCAATGTTAAACTTGGCTGACTACTATTGAAGTAAAAATTATTAATCTAACTTTAAGTATTTTTTAAATAATTATCTTAGTACTCTATCATTAAGTCAACATTAATAGAAAAAAGAAACATAGTGGTTAAGCAGTATCAAATTTAAAATTCATGCAATAGTACTTAGTCTATATTTGTAACCCAATTGAAACCTTAAAGTTTTTATCGTTTTTATATACTGTATGAAGTTTATCAACAAAACCGCAACTAAGCTTAAAAAGTTAAAACCTGTATCATTCTTATAAAGTAACAACAGATGACATGATGCAAATTTTTAATTATAGTTTTATACAAAGACTTGTGTTACCTTTAAGAATCTAACAAGTCCTGGACAAGACGTTAAAAGGTATCCAAGTCGTGTGCAACTCGATTACTAAAATGTGCATCTGATCCTAGGACAAAATACTTTGAGCGCTTTTTATTGCCGTTCAATAAACAATAATAATAACAATCTATTACACACGCATGTAAGTAAAAACAGGGTTAATAGGTTAAAATAAGCAATAATTTTAATTTTGAAACGTTAATATCTAATTTTGAAAGCAAATTTTTAAACAAATAAAATTCTCTATTTGTATCTTACTAAATGGTAAACTTACTTTTACATAAACTGTTTTTTTTACCAAAATAAATCATACTATAAAAGTTTTTTTTTACAAACAAATTAAACTTTTACAAAGCCTTTCCGATTTGTCCATAAGTATTGAAAAGCAATAAAGATTAGTTTTATTCAACAAGACGTACAAAAAAATATTTTGAACAATTTGCATTTGTTTTCTAGGATTGAATACTTTTTGTTAAAAATCATTCATTTGATATGGTACACTTTTAATTAGTTTAACATAAAGCATAAAAAAGTTTATGAAATAGTTTATTAAAAAACATTTTATTGCTTATAAACTAAACAGTATAGTACGCTATAACCATAAACAGTTAGTGTGGATTTTAATATGTAAACTACTAGTATAGCAAAGCTGACAATTTAAGCGGTTTGAACTTTTTAATTAATATAATAACTAAAAAATTCAGCAATGCATAAATAGATAAATGTGATAAGTAGAAAACCAATAAAATAATCAACGTAAGAAATTTAAAAAAGATCTATAAATTTTAAACCTAATTTTCGCCAAAAATTTTTCTAATTTACATACTTGTAACTAAATTACTTGTTTATAAATTCAAATTTGTTGCATACATGAACTTACCTATCAATTTAAACCAGGGTTTGGCAGGAAATTGGTCCTCGCGGGCAAAATTTCAAGTTTTTGTCATTTTTATATTTTTACTCGGTTTAGTTTTATTCACATTTAGCTAACTGCTAAAACATATATGACCTACTGAAAGAATTATATCAATTTTATAGTCTATAATTAAAATTTACTAAAATACTTTTGTTTTAATTAACTCTATGTCGATACATAGAAACTTATTTTTAATAAAACAACAATTTTATTTCTAAAGTTAATAAACAATGAACTTTACCGCAAGATCAACAACAACAGCATCCGAGACATATTATTTCTAAAGTTATCAATTAATTCTGTTAAAATAACATTATTATTATTAGTTTATTAACAATAAAAAAATGGTCGTTCAAATAATTTGGTCAAAGGACATGGTGTATAGAAAGACATTTTGGTCATCGAGCTACAAACCAGCTATTTAATTTATCTTTTTCGGATTATAAAATAAAAACCAATTTACAGCATTAAGAATTTGTAGTTTGACTAATAAATATATAACAGAAAACATGTTAAATGAAACTAAAAACAACACGGCATTCTACTCAGAATAGCTTACCATGAAAATAAATAAATAGTATTTTTGTTGTTGATTAAATGTTTTTTAGAACAATAATTTAGGCTTATTAACTTGTTCTAAGTTGTTTATAAATGTAATTATATACCTTTGTCTATTATATGTTAGACTATATCAGGACAAACTACGTAAGAAAACAGCAAAATAATACAATAAAAATGCTTAGCAAAATAAAATTTTGTAAGAATAAAATAAACACAAAACTAGCTAAGGCATTTATTTATTTATTTGGGAATTTAGCTAGTTAAAAATTTTAAAGCAATCATATCGATATTTTTTTTAATCTATTTGTATAAATGTAGCACTGTTACATTAAACTCAATATAAATAAAGTATAATAGTACTTGCTACAGTTAAGACTGAATTAATGTCAACAGAACCCAATTAACATACCTAGCAGGAACTATTCCTAGGTGTAGTAGATATAAGTATAATACTAAAAGTTACTGTAGTAATATCTCATTGTAATAATCCAGCTATAAGCCGAAATAGACTATGCGTTTGCTGGTAAAAAAGAAACCAAATACAAAATGCACAACAATAAAAGAACAATAACAAACACAGCGATACAACAATATATAATAATAAATAAAATTTCATTCAAAATTTTTTGATTTTTTATGATAAGTTTGAGGTAGACTCTTAAAAGGGTTTATTAAATACAAAACAAACCAAAAAAATTGATTTATTTTTTCTTTTGTTAATATATTTATTTGTAATTTGAATTAAAGGTTGTTTAATGAAATTTGATATATATTAATTGCTTTTGGAGTTTAAGAGGATCAAGGCTTAAACCCTTTCAAGGAAAAAGAAAAATAAAAAAGTAAAATAAAACTAGTCTAAATGACTATAAACTAGCTTGGTCAGTCTAAGTTTGTTAGAATACCTCAAAAAACTCAGCCTTCAACTTGAAACAGTGTCCATTGTACAGTGCATTCTTATAGTATATAGTTATTATAATTGTTAGTTTTAATTAGCGCAGCTCCAAGGTTAAAGTTTTACTTGTAGATAAAATCAACACTGTAAAATTTGCAACAATGAAATGTACATAAAAGTTGACGTAATCAAGGCTGCCAAAATAAAGCTAGTCCGAGTAAATAACAAACTAGCCTGAATTAACCGTGGTTCACAAGAAACTTTTTTTAATAGTTTATACAAGTCAAAATTAAAAACAAACAATCATAAGTAGGCTTGAGACTTTGGAAATCTTAAAACTAACCTGACTTAGTCTGAGTGTCAGGCAATGTTTACTTGTTTTTTTTTTGCATCAGTTTAAACTATTTAATTATCAATATAAAAATTTACCCAGTTGAAGATCCAAAATAATTATGAATTAAATCTGTGTTTACTAATATAAGCACCAGTATACACCAAAATGCATAGGAATTAACTAAATGTGCACAGATAGATTAGTATTAAGAGTAAAAAGGTGTTTTTAAAACAAAATGTATCTTAATTGATATTTTTGAGTTACTTTATTTTTCCTTAGCTATTTTAAATATACAAAATTGTAAAAAAAGCAATTATAATATAGTTTTGTTTTATGATTTTCATTTTTAACTAAATAATAAGTGTAAAGAACTAAAATTTCATTTGATGACTGTGCACAGCTTTTGTACACATACGAAACTACTTATACTAATTTATTTATTCATAAAACTAACAAGTTGCTTAATCAAAGATACAGAAATACTCCAATTTAATACATAAGCTTTCGTATACTTCCCAAAATGTTATTGTAGAAAAGAAAAGATATATATAAACTAAGAAGATATAGAATCACAACCTGTATTTATTAAAATGTTTAAGCCTAAAAGTACTTTTTTTATAGTTTTTAAATGTTATCCAAGGACTTAAAACAAAATTAATAAAACTAAAAATGCTTACTGAAAAAAATCAACATTAAATAAAGTTGTGTTTAGCAGACAACATTAACATGTTCGCGGGCACCAGATTTACACTTTGCGGGCCGAAGTTTGCCGACCCCTACCTTAGACAAACGATTTTAAAGTTTTAATATTGAGTACATCATCATACTACTAATAAAAGTTTCTTTACACATTAATTGTTGTAGCTCATTTTTTTACTAAAATAATGTTATTTTAGTTTAATTTATTTTTAATTAGTAAAACTTAATGAGAAGTGTAGATAAATAAACTTTGTAAACACAACACAATCTTTTTTTATTAAATAAAAAACTCTTTAAGCTGTCTTTAAAATTTCAATTATACTTTTATATGATCAGTTATTAAAACTTTTTACTAGATTTAATCAATAAAATATGTTTCAAAACGTATATGTCTAATAAAACTTATATATTTTTTAAGAACTAGTTTTAGGATTCTTTTGTAAAAATTATATATTGTTTATTGAACGACAAAAAAGGAGCGCTCAAAATATTTGGTCCTAGGACCTTGTGCACAAAAAAACTAACCAGTAAGCATTATACTTTAAGCTTATTTATCAAGATCTCTAAACAACAAGTTTAACTTTCATAACCATAGTTAACCAACTTTAATAAAAATAATGAATACAAACATTTACTGACTTTAAATCTAATTTAGTTCTAGTTACTGTTCTAAGTTTAGTAGTTAGTAGTAGTAAAAATTACAAAGACGTTTTAAATACACTATTTAAGCTATTTATCAACTTTTTGTGCAACCTTAAAAAGTATTTCACTTGTTTTTATATCAAGCAGTTTAATTGAATTTGTTATAGAACTAAAGAAATAACTATTTTTAATTTAATCATTAAGTCAGTTATTTATTTTTTAAATTCAAAACTGTTTTTTTTTTATGATGGCAGCTTTTAATGTTTAAAATAAAATGTATATTATACAACTACGAAATATCTTTAGCTTCTTTAGCTATACAAAAGTATAAACTAATAAAAAGTTGTGCTATTACATAGATAAAAAAGCACTTTTTAAAAAGTAAGTACTTTTTTAAAAGTAAGTAGTTAAAACTATTTAGGTGTTATAATTGATAGCAATTATACTAGGGAAAACATTTAGAAACATTATAAAACAAATTACCAATTTATATATTATGAAATACAGAATTTTTAAATGAGAAATCGCTGTATAAAATCAGCTATGTATCTTTATAATTATGATTATTTATGACTTTTTACTAGCTAACTTTAGTTTCATTATAAAAAAGAAAGTAAATAATATTTTAACAAGGTTTTATAAAAATCAAGAGAATTTTTTGTTAACAAAGATGCAATACTAGCTATTTCGGTTATCTTCAGCACATCTGAGATGTTTTTGTGCCATTATCAATAAGCAAAGTACTAAACTGCACCGCACGACCATCAACAACAGTCCATTTTACATTCTGCGACCAAGTTCCTTCATTCTTAGGACTTACTAGGCAAACATAGTGACAAACGATTATATCAAAAAAAAAGACTTGCTTAACTACTTTCGCTTTAAAGCGTTTTTTTAGGTACAGCCAAAAATTGACGCAAAAGTTATTTTACATCTCAACGTCTAAAGCAAGATTTCCGAAACTTTTTTTTTTCATAAGGCCTCCTTTAAAAAAATAAAAACAACTATGACCCTCTCCGACAAGATTTCTCAAAAAACTACCATTAAACACACCTAAGACCTTTTTTTCTCTTCATCAGCAACTCCAGAATATCTAGTGTAAGTTTCAAATTATGGCCTAATAGCTCCCCTATGAACCTTTTACTACTCACGGACCCTCACTTGCTGCTTATGGCCCCTAAACGCCTTTAATGACTTATTTTTGGAAACCCTGATTTAGATTATAGATCTAATAATCACTGCGTGATAAACTCTTTTTTATAATTACACTAACTAAGTGTAAAATTTTTATTTGATGAAGTTATTTAAAACACTTATTTAAAAAAGTTATCTCAAAAGAATTAATCAAATATTTTAATCACAACTAATTTTAAGTTTGTTGTTTTAAATTAAGTTAATTGTAAACTAGTATAATGATTTTTTTTTTTTGAAGTTATTAGTTTAACATTGGGTATTAAGCTAATTAACAAAAACTTACACAAATTTTTTTAAGATCTTTCATTTACATTTTATTGAATAGTTCGGTTTTTAATAAGTTAAAATGTAGGAACATGAACAAAGTTGTGAGAAAATCAAAATCAGTATATTGATTCAACAAAATCGCCTTTAATATAGATAGAAACTTTTCTTAATTTTTTGGGTAAGGTTAAAAAAGACTTGTGTTTAAAACAAAAATAAATTGGTTTTATGGTAAACAAGTAGTATTATAAAAGGTTTTGTCCGACTACAACAAAGTTTGTAATACAGTGTCCCCTTTTTAGAGCAATGTAAACCATTGTTGACCATAAACTGAAAAAAAAGCATAGTTTATTGTTCAGAATAGAGTTTTAAATTTTAAGAAGAATAGTTATAACAATTAAACAAATATTAGATTTTATTCAAACAAATTTACACGTTTTTTTTTAATAAAAAAGCTTCAAATGTTCTATATGCAGCTAAAACTTAAGTAAGACTTTGAATACAAAATTAAATCATCTGAAAAGTATAAACTAGTTTTTAAAGTAATATTTCTTTTAATATGTTACTTAAGACTTGCAAGATACAATAATATTTGATGACCGAAAGTTCGAAAACTTTAATTTATAGCCTTTTTTGTAATCGTTACTAATGTTATAAAATTGTTCAAACTTCATTAACAACTTTTTTTTCGGTAAACAATTTAAATGAATAAACTAGTTTTCTGAAAATAAAAACAATACTGAATTTAACAAACTGTTAATCGGCAGAAGTACAATGGATAGTACCGAGTGAGCGATGTTTGGGATTAGGTATCCTAAAATACGAAGAAATTTAAGTCAAAACATAAAAGAATTAACAATGCTTGAAAAAATACTATAGTATGAATTTAGAATATGTTTGAACTTACAAATACTTAAGGATTTTGTGCTTCTGTTGTCGTTTTTTTCATAGTCGAGTATGTAAATATAAATGTGATGTATTTTATTTTGCTATTGCAGAAAAAACTTTTTCATAGTTGATTTATCAAAAATTATACTTTACTAAAAGTTATAAACTTTTTACTAAATATAAAATTTTATACTTTTCTCATAAAGTGTTAGTGTACAAGTCGTAAGAAAATAACTATACAAAGTTTTCTGACGTAGTCACAAACTCAAAAAGATATTTTTGAATAGAAAGGAAACTAATAAATATATAAGGCTTAAATTAAAAAATAGATGGTGATTTATTAATGTTTTTTATTCTATTTTTTTAATTCGGTAAAACTCTTTTTATTATTTTTTTATTATACATTAAATATTGTAAAAATCTCTAAGTTTAATCTTTTATTTTGTTTGTATTATTTATTTTGAGTTCCAGCTTTATTGAAAAGTATAAGTTTAGTTTTAACAAAATAGCATTTCAAACTAAATTAATTTCTATTCATTGTTTGAAAAAATGTTATGTCTAAAATAAATAAAGCTTATTTAATAAGAATACTACGATAAAAAACGCAAAGATTTACTTTTATATAAAATTTTTATTTTTAAGATAAGCAGTTTGAATGTAATATTTAGAGTTGTTAAAATAATATGCTTAATGCTTTTTAGATAGTAAAATAATCTAAACAAGCTATCTTAAAAAAGTAATAAATGACTAAATAACACGTGTCTTGTTTAAACAATAAATCATTATCAGCAATAGATTTGGTTTTAAATCAAATAAAAAACAAATTAACTAAATAAATTACAGTTACTTACTTCAAAGAAAAACAAGTTACTATTATACACAGAAATAATATTACAATTTTTAAGTTTTTTAAGCCATCCTTCTTGGGTGTCATTTATTATTTGTTACTTTTCTGTCTTTTTCTTTATTGGTGTTTTTAAAAAGTTATTATACTTAAAAAAAATCAACAAAACTTTTATTTTAGAATCATTTAATTGCTTGAAGTACTTTTAAATACTTCGTCAGCAAGCAAGTAGATTTATAACTGAAAACTATGATAGAAAATAAGTTTTACTAATTTTATTAAAAAGAAAGGCTTCAAAGCAAAGCTAAAATATAAAAATTTTAAAAATTAAACTGCGTATAATTATGAACTACTAACAAATTAATGTTATTTTTTATAATTTAAAATCATACTTAACAAGATTTCTTAATCTTATTAAGTTGTAAAATAAATTATTATTTCTAATTTTCCATAAACATTTTTTTTTTGATTAATATTGGAATATAAATAGATGAAAGAACTAAATGTGCTTCAAATAACTTTCACATAATTTTTCTTTAAATGTTTTAAAATTAATGTAGCACTTAATTTAAGCATTTAATTTTAATCTAAAAGAGTAAAAACTATAAATATAAGAATTCTAATGTTGATGTAATTGAAGCGTTATGAAAACAAGATAATTTCAATTAGACTAGTTTGGAGTTTCTGATTTATACTACAATTTAAAACACTCTCAGAGCTTCTAGGTTTTAATTAAGAGAGCCTTTTTTTTTATCCTTTATACAGTAATTTTGTTATTACACTAAGTATCTACTATTTGCATTGGTTTTAATTTGATTAGCTTATTATTGTTTATAATGTCCAATGTTATTTAGAAAATTATAGAGCCAAAGTAAAGAACATTACTTTATATAAAAATGATTAATGTTTAACACTAATTTTTATAACGTTTTTACGGAACTATTTTGATGTGTTTCAAATTTCTTTTAGACAAGGTGGTTTTGTAACATCAATAGTTTTTTAAGCTCTTATTTATTTATATTTCCAATAAAAAACATCGGCGAAAAACTGCAGAGCAGAAGCTTGGACTTTCGTTTGCTGTGAGACAAGCTCAAGTTTAACTAAGGGTTGATCATGCCGATTCGATCATCAGACCTCAAGCATCTGTAGACTGAGACCGGTTTCGTCCTTACTAGGATTTATTAGTTAGTCACAACCGAAAAACTTTCAGTCATCAGTCTACAATCGGTTTGTAATGCTTTCACACAAAGCAACCTTTTACTGGCAACGATAAGTGACGTCAGCACTGTCTTTTGCCGTGCAACGTTTAATACATTTTCCACTAGGCAAGACATCTGGTACGCTCATATGAGTATGATCAACAAAAAACTTTTTGGTTGTGACTGACTGATGAGTCCTAATGAGGACGAAACTGGTCTCAGTCTACCGAAGCTTGTGGTTTGATGATCGAATTAGCATTATCAACCCTTTGTTATTTATATTTTGTCATATAACAAAATATTAAACAATTTAAACACAAATTCGTTTTTCCCGGCATAAATTTTAACTTTAATCTTTGAAAAGTATTAGTCAAATTTATATTTTATAAAACTCTGGCTGTTCGTAGCTTTTAAACTTATAAATAAGTAAAATAATTAAAAGTAGAAATTTGACCAAAACTTTTAAAAATTTTACTTTAAATGTAGAGTCAAAACGAGCAACACAATGAACAATACAACGGCCAGTGTCAAAACAACATCATCAAATAATAATAACTCAACAATTGAATTTTCAACCAAAGATTTCGTTTTCCAAGCCACCAACCTTGTTTTTTCTCTATACATTCTAGTCGCCTTGATGGTCTACCATATCAAAATTGAAAGCAAGAAAATCAAATCGAAAGAAAACATCGTTCTTAACCTAGTGTGCTATTTTAACGCTACTTGTGCGTTCTTTTGTGTCCTTAAAGACTTACCAATGCTTTACATGAGAAGCAAGACGCAACTGTTTTGTTTACTTTTGGTCGACATCGCTGGAGGTGCTTCGTACTTTCTTGGCATTTCCTCTGCATTTTGCATGCTTTGGTACCGCCAACGCAAGCTCTACTCGAGCCCTGTAATGAAAGTTTATGTTTTCAAGGGATTCAAAGCAATAAACTGTTTACTTCTGATCTGTTTTTTCTCATTGGTGGTTGCCATTACCGCGGTGTTTCTGTATGAATCAACTTGGGAGCTGCAAAATAACAAAATGTGCAAGCCGGCTTTCTCAAAAAAATTTAACATGATTGCCATAGCGGCTTGTTACTGTGTGCTGACAGTCATCTGCCAAGTGACACTTTTTTTGTTTATCTCTTACCCGATAGTTTGCAGCTTGGTTGAAAAGGAGAGAAAAATGAACGCGGATTTGAAGAAGATGTTGAAAAGGCTTCTTCTTTGCACGGTGGGCTGCTGCATCAGTTCCTTGCAAATAAACTTGTTCATTCTTTTGGTTGAAAAGAACCACATCTACTTGTACTGGCCGAATTTTGCCGGGCTGGACGTTATCATAACTTCTGTGTGCGTGATCGGAACTTTTGGAAACTGGCACGAAAGACTTTTTCCGTTTTGTTCAAAAGAAACTGAAAAGAGACCAAGTTTCGTAGTTCTAGACTCAACGAATATGATACGGTGTAAAACCTATGAACCGTCAAAAAACAAAATAAATTTTCAAAGATGCAATACAATAGAGTAATTTTTTAAAATCCTTATCTAGAAAATCAGTTAGTATGTATAACCTTGTATCCTATAGTAATAAAAGCGCAGGTTTTTTTTATATTCAGTAGAATCATTTATGAACTTTGCTTTAATTATGAGCGGAACATGTGTAACAGTTTAAAAGATTCAAGTATATCATGTTTTTATCATCTATCAAACGAAGATTTATTATTTTTGTAATACTTATTTATACTTTTAAAATAACTTTCCTATAAATAAAATATAAAAACCTTAAACATTATAAAAATTATCACTTTCTTCTAAATAGCAAGTTATGAAATGTTTCTTATTTATTTTTTAATTTTTAGTATACTTTTTTTTTGTAAATTTTTAAATAAACTAAGGTACTTTTAATTAATTTTTAATGACTTTTTTTTCTTGTAACTTTTTTTAATTTTTTATTTTGTAATTTGTGTTTTACTTTAAAGACTTGGTTTCTTAACTATTGTTAACTAACTTTATCTGCATTATAAAAAAACAAAAATAAATAAAATATGCTTAGAGTTTTACGTAAATTATGCTTTACTAATGTAAACAGTTTTTTAAAAGTTTATTTTTTTCTATCATATGCTTTGCAAAATGCCTCTGTTTACTGAAAACTTTTTTGTAACATTACTTTTACTGAAATATAAATTATTGTAATAAAAAAAGTTTTATCTGATACTAAGTCTGCTAAAATTAAAAATTAAAGTACAATTTAAACTTTAACTTTTTTTTATTACTATAAACCAGGGTTTCCCAAAGTGGGTGGTACCGCCCCCCTCCCCTGGGGGCGATTTTAGTAAGTCAGGAGGCAATAACTAGTAAAGGGGCGAAAGGTAGGGGGGGGGGGGGCGATTTTAAAAATTTGGGCAGTCATAAAACGTTTACTTTTTAGCTTGCTACTTTACTAATTGTAGCTTGCTATTGAATATTTGACCTTAAATTCATTTTGTTTACGTAAAATTTTTTTTTTTAATAAGTGCTTAGGACTACTATTTTCAGGTAAATTACATACTTTTACTCATATCTTTTCTCATTTAACAACTACATAGGTCATAGATGAATGGAATCCCTCTCACCATTTCATAACCTTACATATATAATATTTGGAATTATAAACTGTTTTTGAAATATATCTTAACTATTATAAACTATCACCTCATGATATTTTTAATTGTTTTTTGAAAAGTCACTTAGATAGACAAAAAATTAAAACTATTTTAAAATCAATTTTTCAATAGAATAAAACAGTTATTGTAATTAATTAAGATATATTTTGTAAGTTTTGTTTAGAAATCAATATTTTGTTTTTGAGCTTGCACTACTAAATTTAAAAAAGTAACTTTTAAGTATCATAAACTCACATGGTAATCAAATATTTCAAGTGTAGGTATCTATCAAATTTGCACGAGGGTACAAACTACACGAATGCACAAAATTTCACGAAGATACTTTTGCACGAGAAGACAATTTTTCACGGGTTGAATTCTTTTTTTTACTACCACTGTTGGCCCTAACCCTTACCCTCGGTCGGTAACTTATTTTAATTTTTTTAATTCGTTTTATTTTTTCTATTTTTACCCCTAACCCTCGGTCGGTAGTTTTTTTTATTAATTTACCTTTTAATTTATTTTTCTGTTTTTTTTAATTTTTATTTTTTTCTGTTTTTTTTTTTACTCTCGTGCAAAAATTTAACTGGTGTAAAATTGACCCTTGGTGCAAAATTGTTTTCGTGCAATTTTATTCCCTCGTGCAATTTTGTTCTTGTGCAATTTAGTAACCTCATGCAATTTTTTCTTCGTGCAATTTTGACCCGTTCCCAGGTAGTGTATATGCAAACTGGTTATATTATAAGTATTTGATAATCACAATAATCTAAGTAAATTGTGCGGCTTAAATAAGTTAATTAGCATTAACTACTAAATGTGAGAAATTCGTTATATCAGAGATTATTATAATGCCAGGTTGCCAGGTTTCAGTTAAGATTTCAGATAAGTAACGTACGATCCAGAATCCAGATCCAGTCAAATTTCGGCCTGCTAAGTAACTTGAAAACTACTTGTGCAAAAAAAAAATAGGTTTTTGAAACTTAAAATTTTGAAATACGCTTTCAACTTGGTTTTCTTTTTACAATAGCTTTTCCTAGATCACAATAATACTAGATCATTTTATTACAATTTTTATCGAGTTTTTCAAATTTCTTATATGTTAATTTTTTTAATAACGCAGCCCGCAAGTACATCTTTTTAACAAGTCGACACGATAAAGGACTTTTTAGTAAATATGACCTGCTGACTAAAAAATGTTTCTACTACTAACCTTTAGGGTTCATTAATTTTAAAACAATTCACATTTGAAGAGAATTGATTACAGAATACATAAGGCTTTTTAATAATTAAGTATTTTAAAAGACCAGGTTTATAATAAAATAACTGCAAATTATTTTCTCAAGCCCTGTAAATTACTTTGAACACAGCCCAAAAGTGTGTGTCTAAGAAGTACCAGTCTAAACTACATTTCAAACACAACTATTTTGGCTAAAAAGTGCGTACTCAAGAAGAAAATTACTGTATAAAATCATGGGGGCGATTTTTTTCAAATTTCTGAAAAGGGGGCGGGTTTAGTAAATGAGTTTGGGAAACCCTGCTATAAACACTACTTTTTAAAAGTCATTTGCATTTTTAATATTTGTTTGGGTTCGTAAATGTCTTAAAGATAAATTTATGATAACAAGCTATATTAGCACAAAATAGTTGCGGATGTTTAACCAATTTAATTCGGCCTCAAAATTAACCTAGAAACTAAAACTGAATTTTAATTTTATTTTATGTGTTTGCCAATTAAAAAAACTTTAGTTTTTGAAACATCATAAAATTTTATTATACGCTAAGTTAGAGTTATATATTCTTTTAATAGTAACTCTGAATTTGAAACTATATAAATATCTGTAAAAAGCCTTTTTTTTTAACTTCCATTTAAAAACATTATGTTGAGGTATTTTTTAAATAATCATTTCTAATGTAAACAACAAACAATACATAGGATTTTTAGGTGTAATGTATCTTTACTAGGTTTTCATTTTTTACATTAATGTTAAAATAAATTGAAATTCTACATCTAGATTTTTAAAAGTTTGTTTATCTTTTTTATACTTATACCGACGTTAATCTTTCGAAAAAAAACTAGTAAACAGTATAAGTTGCAGAAAAATAATGTATTATGCTTAGTATAAAAAACTATTATGATCAAGTTTCATTTGTTTACCTAAAAACCTACCTTTCGTTTACAAAAACATTCATACTTAATTTTTAATCAAAATTATCAAGGTTTTTTTTTATGTGCATACTTAAATGAAAAATTATTGCTATTAATCGTTTCTCTAAAGTGGCAAATTATGAATTTCTAAAGTGGCAAAAATCAAAATGTGCACCTATTCACATTAGTGTGCTGTGCATAGAAAATATTTTACTGTGCGCAGAAATTTCACTAAATAAAAAAAACAACTTATAGATACATTTATTGTCTTTTTATAAGCAAAATTCAAATTATAACAACAACTAACCATTCTTTACACACTATTATTAAGACACTAAAAAAAAATTTAAAGAGTTTTTGATAATAACTAGTAGTCTTTTGGGCACATAGTTTATTTTCAGTAATTTATCATACACTGCTTTCGTAAAAGTTTGGTAGTCACTGTTCTAAAAAATTTTTAAACTTTTTTTTGTTAAATGACCGTTTAGTAAAAGTGTTCTGCTAGTTTTAATCAAACAATAATCTGTCAAACAGTAATTTATATGAGGTATAATTATGAAACAAACATATAAAAACTTTAATGAATATAACTCAGAAAATATAAAACTGTTTAACTTCAAAGTAAAAGTTGTTAAATAAAAAATACTTTTTTGAAGCTCTTTTATCGAACTTTTTGAATGAATAATTTGAATACTACTTTAATTGGTACATGTGCAATAAATAGTTTAAGAAATAATCTTAGATAAATAAAAGTCATTAAGTTTTGAAATAGCTTTTATTTTGCTGGTTTATGCTATATATGAAAAACGATTTTTGCCTTATCTAACTGGAAGTTTTTAATTAGAATATAGAATACACAAGTAAGACTATTATTAAAAGTAAAACATCAATTTTATTTCATTTGTAAAGTACTTACTAATTAAACAATATTGCATTTACACTGTGACTTAAGTACTTTCTATGACTAAAACTTTCAATGCTTCATTTTATTTTAAATTTTGTTAGTCTATACTCTATACCGAGTGTATGGATAAAAAAGTCTTTTTTTAATTTATAAGAGTTATTTTTTAGTTTTGTTAGGGAATTGAAAGTTATCTAGAATAATTTCTTTAAAATTTTTTTTAAACTTAGTGTATAAAAGTAGATTAACTTTTTTTTTGAAACAAATTTTATCTGTAAATCTAAGCAAATGTAGTTAAAAATCTCTATAAAAACAGAACTTTAACAACTCTTAAGATATAGTTATTGCATTTTTTATCATTTCAAACTTTAGTATGGTTTTTATTATTTATTACACTTACATCCATGAAAGGCTTATAAATTATTTTAGAAATATGTATAAAATAAGAACAAGTTTGAGTTTTAAAACAAATAAAAATGTTATACTAAGTAAAACTTGTCTTAAACAATAGTAATTTAATTAAACAAACCTTTAAAATCTAAACTCTAACAATTTTTTTTGATTTTTAAGTCATAAGAATTTTATTGAAATCCGATTTACTGAATAACCAAATGCTTTTTATCTACTAGTTAACTACTTTTAAACTAAAACATTAATTGGGTGTCAAAAATCTGGTCTCTCACACTACTTTTGTTTGAAACAGCAACATAGCTAACAAATAAAAGATTTTTGGAAGTATTAAAAGAACTTTATGTGTTTTGTTTTGAAGCATACTTAACCATGTATTACAATAACAACTGTTTGTAAATCATAAAATGTAAGCTTTACATTGGTAGTAATACTTATAACTTTAAATTAGTATGTTAATGCTTAAGTCATTTTATACTTTTCTGTTACATTAAAATTAAATTTTTAGTTGCAAGAATATCGAAAAATTTTGTTTCCAACTCTAATATGTCTCACTTTTCGTCAAATCAATTGTCATTTAGCCGAATGTACTCAAGCACACCAAACGAGAAACAAACTGACCAACTTTTCCAAAACGTTTCATCTACAAAAGTGTGTAGTAAACTTTCACTGATAGAATTGTTCGAAAACCATGATGTTCGAAGATTACCTGACGGACAGTTTCCGACCGGAAAAGAACTTTTGCAAATCTATAATCTTATTGCCCTTAAAAACGAAGTTGAAAAAAATTATTTCCTTGTTTCATGGTTTGTTACTCAGTACTTATGAAACCTATATATTAATAGTTTGTAGTATTTAATCGAATTATTTAATGTTTTTTTTTTTTTTTAAGTTGAGGATCATCAGTTTTTAAAAAATAGCAGCAAAGGGAATTTTCTCTAAATAGCCTTGGGGGAGGTAAAGCTTATTATAAAAAAGTCGGATGCGCTCGTTTTTTTTTTTTTTTTTTTTTGTTTAAAAGTAATTAAAAAAATTAAAAGATTTTAATTTTATAAGAATAAAACTAGCAACGTTGCTGAAACACTAGTTGTTTAGATGCTATATTTTTTAACTTTTTAATATTTTTAAGCTAAAGACTTCTGATCGACAAGTCGTAGACTACAGGTTTAAAAGGATAAACTTTAATTTAATAACTTTAATTTTTAGCAAAGAAGAAAAGTCAAAGCTCTACATTGTTAAACGTTCAGTTCTGAATAAGAAATATCCTCAAAAAGTCATCGATTTTTATTTTAGCTTATTTGAATGGAATAAAATGTATAAGAATTGACTTATGATGCTACATTTAACTATAAAACTGAATTATGCTAATGAAATTGCTAATGTTCAATTTTTTAGATTTTGTAAGTTGTATCTAGTTTATCTACTATTATTTTTACTATCTTTTTTAGTTTGATTGTATTTGAGCATATTTAATTTAATTTAAGTATTATGACAATGACAACTATTTTAACATTTTGTACAATGTGTGTGTTTTTTATTAAGTTGAAGTTGTTGATATTAGTAAAATGTTACTTCTTTTATTTATAAAGTAGAATAAAAAGGAAAAATATATTGTCAATATTTTATACTAGTTAGATAAAACATTAATGACTTAAAAACATTTCTATAGTTTTTTAACAAATACCGGACAAAATGTATAGTTCTACAATTTAAGTGTCTACAAGTTTGGCTGTTCAATCAGGCAGATCTATCCAGCATTTTATCCTTATCATACTTTCCCTCAAACTTATGATAAAAAATAACTTTATTGTGATTTATGTTGTATATCTTGTTATTGCGGTACAAACCTGACAAACATAAAAATGCTGTATAAGTTATAATATTTTTTTTCAAATAAAACCTTTAATGTTCTTTATATAAAACAACTTTTCTTTGATTATTAAAAAATTTATATTAAAAGCTAAATCTCAGCTGAACTTAAAAAGTTTTTGCACCGCGTAAGTTATCTAGGATATTTTTTTTAATATTGCAGTAAGAGTACATAAAATTAAACTTCGTAGTCACTTTCATTACCGTAAACTTTTCAGTAATATTACCAAAGCTGTAGGAAAACTTCTTATAATTATTTATCTTATATTCATCTTGTAAACTAGATATATATATAACATATTAGTTTAAAGTAGAGCATTTAAAAATCTACAATGTTTAATGATTAATGAAGTAGTAACAATAAAAAAATAAATCTTCTAATAGAAATTACCATTAAAAGTAAATTATTAAATTTTAACTAATGATTTTCCATTTTATTATCGATTATTAAACAGGTACAATAAATAACACTAATAAAGTTAACATTTAAATTACTAAAAGCTAGAATTTGTAGAAGCATAATTAATTCAGTCCAAAAATATAAAGTAGTTTTTCAATACCAGTCAGTGGTAAGTAGTCTTAAAGAAAGTTTTAAACCCGACAAAGTCAAAAAATTTGCATTTTTTACACAAAAGATCAAGTTAAACTTAAATTTCCGTTGCGACTCATTGACGAGTTCCAATTTAAAAAAACGAGTCTCAGTCTACCGAATCTTGGTCAGAAGATCAAGTCGTATGAATAAAGCTTTATATTAACTCGAGCTTTTCTCACAACACATTGAAGTCCAGGTTTTAACTTAGATGACTTTTGCCGATGTTTTCTTCGGTCGTGTTATATGAGTGTATCAATTGTCTTGCCAAGTGGACATTGAATTGGACTTTGCACCGTGATTAGACAAAACAGACATTGCTAGATTATACCAGTAAAGGATAGCTTGCTTCATGGTAAAATATAATAAACCATTTGTAGACAGCGACTGTTATGCGACTAGTTGAGAAAATTCAGTAAAAACTTAGCTCAGTTCTTAGTCTGCTGAAGGCTTGTGGTATGATCAAAACTTTATGTAGTTTGTGCTTGCCTCACGATCTATGAAAGTCCAGGCTTTGACTTTAACGATTTTAGCCGGTGTATTCTTTGATTGTAAACAAATAACAGATTTCTACCGTAAAAATTTAGTTGTTTATAATACTTTTGGTATAATAAAATTTACTTTTATCGATGACAAAGCTTAGTGTATTTTGGTTTTTTAGACTTCCTGTATATAAATCTATAGCTTTAATGTTTACTTATAACAGTGGAAAACAATAAAAATAGCAACTTTGTTTTTTTTTTCATATGTCGTATAAATTATCTAGTATTTTTTATCTAGTATGTTCACAAAAACTAAAGTTGTTATTTATTTAGTATGTTTGTTTATTGCTATATTTGTAAAAGTTAGTATCTACATAAAAATGTATAAGTACAGTTTTTTTTCACTAAGCTTTTTTTAAGTACGCATTTCGCGTTGATAAGTAATTTTTACTTTTAAAACGCTGTATCCAAACTTAAAAGTCTATTGTTATGAATTTTACGTAAAAAGTTTTTTAGTGAAAAGCAAAAGTGAATAAAACAAACTTTTCTCATATTTGACGAAATTAAACGAAACAAAAACAAAACTAAAAAAACAAAAATAAACAAGCAAGAAAGTTCCTGAAAGACTTAAATAGAATAATGATTAAACTGTTTTACATCTAAAATTCGAACGAAGTATTCAAATACTTACACTAAAACGAAAATAACAATAAATAAATTCTATCAAAAATAAAAGCTTAAAAAATATATTTGTTGGAATAACATGCCTTTAAGATCTCTTTATAGCCTTTTTATTGTTAATAAATGTATTTCTTAAAGTTTTGGATGTCATCTGAATTTAAATGTAAATTTTCATAGTTGATACCAACAGCAACTTTTGCTTCATATAAATATATTTCCAAAAATTTATACTTAAATGTTTTTTACCGTTTTCTAAGTAACTTAACTCAAATTTAAATTATTTTTTTAAATAAATTATATATGAAATTTTTTAAGTATTTAAATAAAAGCCAATCGTAAGTTTTTTTTATAAGTTACAGAAAAAATCATTTAATAAATTTTAAATTATGGAGGTACTAAACATTTTTTTAACTTACAAAACTTATTTTAAAAGTTTAATTACTCATCAGCTTGTATTAGCCTCAAACAAAATAACGCTATAGATAAATGCTTATTTTTGTTTCATTGGATTTTAGATCATTCATAACATTAGCTTTAAAAATATTTTAACTAGATGTTTTTTTAAATAAACTTTACTACTACCTCTTGAGTATGCACTTTTGGTGTACTAGTGATCTACCGGCCGGATCCTAATTTTTTTTAACATCCGGATCCAGTTAGTTTGGAAAGACTTTGTTTTCCACGATCAACTTTTTTCAATTTTATATACTTAGATTATTGTGTATTCAATATTTATTGTGCAATATGTTAAAAAAAGGTGGAACTCACCCTACCTTATGCTGAAAAGACTAGAAAACTTGAAAACAAGTGTCCAGAACTACGTGGCTAAAAACAAAATTAAACACGAAAGTATTCTTACAGCTGATGAATAGAAGTTTGTTAGCCTAATTGATGAACTGCTCGAACCTTTCTACATAGTAACGCAGCAAAGTAGTAAAAACAGTGCAAAGTGCAATTCCGCATG
Organism: Thalia democratica; assembly: GCF_965202585.1. NCBI lineage: Eukaryota > Metazoa > Chordata > Thaliacea > Salpida > Salpidae > Thalia > Thalia democratica. Next base: position 16,683,835 of record NC_139173.1, on the reverse strand, counting down.
CAACAGTACTAAAAAAGTTAGTAGTTCTACAACTTTAGCAAAAAATATAGAAGAGGCTTTTGAAGGAAGGTTTTAAACTACTAATAAAATCACAATATAGAACATAATAACGACTTGTTTTTACTCACTGTTGATCCACGGTATAGACTTGACTTTTTCCCTGCTAATCGCAAACAGAAGGTTGTAAGGCTACTGAAATCAGAAAAAAATCTATTTGTCGTGAGACTGGTCAAAGTGGTCAAGCTCCTCTAGTACAACCTTATAAACCTAAAGCTCAACTACCTAAAAGTAATGTTCCCAAAAATTTTTAGTCGTTCTAATCTACATCTAAATCGGAAACAAGTGCAAACACTCACGAAAGTGAGCAACAAGATTCAGTTGATCAAGAGATTAAGACAGAAACTAAGATTTTTTTGGATGAAGAAAGTTTATCTGCTGAAGAATTTAAAGGAGCTGAAGTCTTGTCTTGGAGGAACTCACACAAAAAAAAATACACACACCTTGTCAGATTTGCAAGAAGATGTTTTTCGGCACCATCATCTCCTGTTTATTCTGAATGTTATTTTAAAAGCTTGTACAAACAAAAAGAAATCGATTGCTTTTTAAAAAACGGCAAAAAACTTTTATTACTTCATCTTAACTTGAAAAAACAAACATAGGTTTCTTTTTAGCTTAAAGGCGTTGATATGAGTAAAAGTTATTTACTAAATTACTTACTTTTGTTTATGTAAAAAGTTGCTGAAGAAATTATTTTTCATCTTTAAGTTCAAAATTTTGTAAACAAAAGTGTAACGTAAAGCTTATTAAAAAAAAATAACAAAGTTCGTTATTTTTAAAGCATTGTAACATTTAATTTCTTTTACGTCATACAAGGTACAAAATTTTAGTTTAGTCATATAAGTAGCTTGAAATTTAACATTTAAACTGAGATTTCAAATAGGTAGTTTTTTTTTATTTTCACAACTGATTTTCCCTAGTGTTCAAATAAATATTTAGACAATAACATCCTGTGTTTTTAACAAAATATTTGTTTTAAACAATTTTTACTAATTAATGGTATTATAATATTTAAAAATTTTAAGTTTGTTCTCTATTGAAACTACACAAAACTAAAGTTTTTTCAAGTTAAAACATTTAGGATCTGGATCCGACCGGATCGTAAATTATAAATGGATGCGGTCGGATCTTAAATTTAAAAAATGATCCGGTAGATCACTTGTATGTACAAAATGCATACTCGAGAAGAAGACATCAGTATTTTTTATTTAATTTACAAAAACTTATTACACGCCTTTAAACTCCTTCTTTGAAAATTTTCCATAGCCTTCAACTCTCAACATATCAAAATTTTGTTTTGACTAGAGGTAAATAGAGATCATAATTATCTAAGATTTATCTTTAGAAAGGACTTTTAATTAAAAGATTTTTTTTTGAACACTAGGTCTTCAGACTAAACTTAAGGTCTTTTTGAGTGCTTTTGTTTTGTCGTGTAATAAACAATACTAATACTACATTAATTTTTTTTTACTAAAACTGGTTTGTTTTCCAAAGTTTTAAATTAGCCTAAACAAATCCTACGAGAGCTAAATATATGTAAGAAAAAAATATTGTCTAGAATTATAGATATTTCTGCTAGATTCCTCCGTGCAATACTAGAACTATTACTTACGATTCCAGCAACTCCCAATTCTTTTTCTTATTGACCATAGTTTTACTCATACATTACAAAAGTATGTTGCTATGGTATGGAATATTTTTCTTAGTGGTGTAAATGTTTTCAAAGTTGCTAAAGGTTTTTTTAAATTGTCTCCAGGTTTTTGGAAGTACAGTAACCTCTCGGATCTTTACGCACTCGTGACGTTACGCACTCTCGTTTTGTTACAGATTTCAGAATTCTATAAAACTCGGAAAATAAAAATTTTCTTTTCTTTTTAATATTGCACAAATTAGGTTTAATGTATATTTTTAAATTAAAATATGTTTTTGAATGCTAACACACCTCTCTATATCTTTAGGCTTTGTAAATTTATGTTTTTTGACTAATTGATAAACATTTAGTTATACCTCAGTATATCAGAAATTTTGTTAACAATAAGAGATTAAATCTAAATTCTGAAATAAATATGACTGTGTTTAATAATGAGAGTTTAAAACACAAAGAAATAATACAGCAGTCTTGCCCTATATATTAATAAACACCATTTTATAATTGTAAAGAAATGCTTAATTATAAATTGAATTTGCTAAGTAGAATAGTATATAAATGTCACATATAAATAAAGATTGGAATAATTTCTACTTATTATTATAATATTAAAATTATTTTCACTCGTATTATAATTATTTTATAGAAATTAAAATCCTTTTTTTTAATATATGTATAGTTTTATCTGTCGTTTTCATATTTATAAATGAAGTAAACAAATAGTTAAGAGTGGGAAAGTGCCCAGTCTGCTTTTAACTAGAAGCAATATTAAAAAACAGCCATCATAGTGAGTATATTTGGTACCTCTCGTTTCTTTACGATCTCTCATATCTTTACGCACTTTTTCTGTGGACACAATGTGCGTAAATAAGCGAGAGGTTACTGTACTAGTCTTTTATTTTTAGTGTAAAATAAAGTTAAAGGTTTAAAAAATGTCCTAAATTATAAAATAATTGAAAAGATACTGTAATGTTACTAAAATTGTACTTAAGTGTGTTTTATATTAAATAATTTTGTAAATGAAAGAAAAAAAAATTATTGTTAATGGTAGATTTTTCGTAATAAATCATTACACATAAAAAATTTGTTTTAAGCTCAGATTTTTTGGCAACCCTGTGTATTACTTAAAACTAGTGATGTACCGGACCCGGACTTTTTTTTCAAGTTAGAATCCGGCCGGAACCGGACCCGGACTTTTATTTCAAATTAGAATCCGGCCGGAACCGGATCCGGACTTTTTTTTCAAATTAGAATCCGGCCGGAACCGGATCCGGACTTTTTTTTTTAAATTAAAATCCGACCGGATCCGGATATCAGACAAAAATGGCAATATCCGGCCGGACCCGGACCCGGATAGTGAGTCCGCTACATCACTAGTATAAACTAGTCTGAGTCAGAATGAGGTTTTTAAAAACAGAAAAAAAAGAACTTTATTCTAATAATAAGTAGAACAGTTAGCCACAAGGTTTACGAATTTAGGTGTTATTTACAATTAAAAATCTGAAATTAAGTTCTTGAACAAAATACACTAGAAAATTACCAAATATTGAAAACTGGATCAGCTCAAACTCATTCAAAATTTAGAAGAAAAATAACCTGAGTTTTTGTAAAAAACTAAACTAGCCTGAGGCAGTCCAAGATGTTCTGAAATTCCCAAAAATTTTCAAACTAGCAGGGTTGCCACCGTTTAAGTCAATAAAACTAGCTAGAGTGAGTATAAACAAGCCTGAGTCAGAATGAGGTTTTTAAAAACTGAAAAAAATTACTTTAATCTAATAATCAGTAGAACAGCTAGCAAAGGTTGACAATTTGGTAGTAAAGTTGTGGACTGATTGTGGTACACTTAACTTATTAATACTACCCATCATAATTAAATCCTAACTTATTTAATCAATATCTAACAAATACTAAATTCTAACTGAGACTATTTCTATAATCAGACACGACAGTTTTGAGTGATGAATCTTTTATCTAAAACACAACAAGAAATACTAGCATATACAAAATTACTAATTACTTTGGTAACACTTTAAAAACTGGAAGCTATTTAAATCAATATCAAAAGACTTAAAACAATAAACTAAAAATTAAATAAAACTCTTAGTAAAGAAGAAACTGTAAAATTATTAATAAACTATCAAACTATAAACCTGGCTTAAATATTTAAATAATTAAACACAAGTTGAAATATTCACTTTTAAAACAAAATACTACTTACAATAAGCATTCACAAAAAAGTTCAAGATATTTTGTTGCTTCAAGCTGCACACCAAACTAACTAACTGCTTACATATAAATTGCCTGTCATGTTCTGATGTTTTGTTGCATCAGTATTTAGTTTGAAACATTTCGTCATATGATTCTCATTGGCTCGTACATTCAACCGTATTAACTCTAAATATTCTCTGAGCTCAACTTTAAACAATAAATAATGCAAGTATTCATTCAAAAATTTTAAATTTTACAACATATGTAAAGAGTTGCATTTCTGACATGTTTATTTCATAGTTTAAATGTAAACAAATGTAAATTAGTCACGTATACAAAATGAGCCAATCACGGTAGGTGTTTAATTTTAACTGAAGAAAATGACTCTTATTAATTTACACAGGGTTAGTTTTTGAAAAAATACTTTTCAGTATGCTCTTTTTTACTAACTAGATCCGGGTCCGGCCGGATCTCTGTTAGGATCCGGCCGGACCCGGACTTTTTTTTCAAATTAGGATCCGGCCGGAACCGGATCCGGACTTTTTTTTCAAATGAGAATCCGGCCGGAACCGGATCCGGACTTTTTTTTCAAATTAGAGTCCGGCCGGATCCGGATATCGGACAAAAATGGCAATATCCGGCCGGACCCGGATAGTGAGTCCGGTACATCACTACTTAAAACTAATAGATTTTATGCCACTAACCAGGGTAGTTTACAAATAACAATAAAGTACATCAAAGGACTCAACTGTACAACTTTTTTTAAGTTAGTATTTTTTAATGTAATCTAGTTGGTAATTAGGATAAATAAATAACTTCAATAATCAGTAGCTGTAAGAACTGTTTTTTAAGAATATTCTGATTTATATATTCAGAGTAGCCACTCGTTTTTTCAACACTTTTTCAGGTAGTCCAAATTTTTCTTGGTTTTTAAAAGTACACATTTTTGGGTCTATTTTTAGTTCAAAGTTAAGCTTAAGGTAAGAAACTGTTTTAAATAGTATAAAAAGATTGAAAAGATACTGTAAAGCTACTTTAAATGTTTTTTAATAAAAAAAAAGTTTGATGATGACAAAATATTTTTATTTATATGATAGAGTTTTTGAGTCAAATCGAAACTTTACTACTGAACATGTGAAAATTGTTAAAATTCCAGGTTTCTTTAATGATTTTTGTTCAAAATTCCAGGTTTTTTTTTTTTAATTTGCCAAATTCCAGGTTTTTTTGCTTAAATTGTCAAATTCCAGGTTTTTCCAGGATTCCAGGTAAAGTGGCAACCCTGATATATTGCAGACATTAAATAATTTAGCTACGATAGACTTTAACGAAACTTAGTTTGTTATATTTATTTTATATGTAAAGAAAAAAGCATATTCTAAAGTCATAAGCTAAATAATACTTGTACATATATGTACACGAGAAATATTAAGTTGCGCAGTGAATATTGATGTAATACGGAGGTCGGCAGCCTTTCATAAGTCGTTGTTTTCATAGTAGTAGCTCGTAGGTTGCTCTTCTTGAAGAAAGTTTCTCTAAAAACTTATGTTTTTATTGTTTTCAAAGGATATTATTTTAGCTAAAAAGTTCATTGCGGGCCATTTTTATTTATTAATGCATTTAGGAAAGAATTTAGGCCGCGGGTCGCAGTTTGCCGACGCCTAATGTAGTAGAGAGTATGTTGCTCTGAATCATCGAGAAGGCTATAATACTTATTTTGAAAGTAATCTCTACTTTTCAAAACTATCGGTCTCTTGTTAAAACAAGCTAGACTTTGTTTCATAAAAAAAAGTTTAATAAAACCATTAGATGAAAAAAAGTAAAATTTATATTTTTTCAAGTTATCGAATATTTAAGTAAATATTAGCATATATTTTTCATATAGACTTAATTATTTTAAAATAAATTAATGCCAATACCTTTTTTTTTTTATTAACAAAGTTTAAAATAAACTCAAAGTTACTTTCTAACTTATTCATAGTTTTAACTATATACATTAATCAAAACATGTTATGTGTTTATTAAGATTACATTGATAAAATTAATACATGCATGTGTAAAAGCAGTTTAAAAGTTAGCATACTTAAATAAAGACCAATAGCTAATTGATGAGTAACTAAAACAACTCTTCAGTTGCTTTAAACTATTAGTCATACAAAATTAATAAAGTTAATTTATATATAATAAATATGCAATGCAAAAAAATACAGCAAAGTTTGATAAAATTTCTTTTATTTACTTGTTTTGTACTTATATATAAATAGTAAAGTTACATTTACCGTATACTATTAACATATTTGAGTACACATAAAATATAAAAAAATTAAATAAAAATACTAATAGTTCTAACAAGGTATCTAAGTAAAATTGTTAACTAATAAATTTTACTTAACTATTGAAGTCGTTAAATAATAATACAAGTAAAACCTTTTTTTAAACATAAGAAGGAATAAAAATAAATAAAGGTAAAAGGTCAAGAATTTCGAATACAAAACTAAAGTAGTAAAAAAAAAAGTAAAAATAATGTAAGCAAAAAATATCTTAAAGAAAAAATATTGCAAAAGAAACTTTATTGCAGCTTGTAATCTTTTAGTAATAGATTTTTTTGTAAAAATATAAAAAAAGATAAATATTTTGTTAAACTTTTATAGCATAGATTTACTGATAAAATAAATAAAATAGTGGACGAAACTCCTTTAAAATGTTTCTTTTCACTGTGATTTAAAAACCTATAACGTTAAGTATCTGTATATTGATATTAAAACTTAATATTAAAAAACTGATAATAAAACTTTCTATAAAACTACATTTATGAATTTGTTGTTAATATATACACCAAAATTTAGTTTGTTTTTTCTGTAAATTAGTGATTTTAGAATAACAAAACTCAAATAACTCAAATCAGAAACCTTACTTTTTTTTTATTACGAATATGTGGCAATCATCCACGCAAGTACAAAGTAAAACAGGCAAATTGGGTAAACTGCGAGTGCTTTTCTACCTTCTTTCTGACTATCCCCAAGAAAATTGACTGAAGCTGTTATTTTAATTAAGTAAGTGTATAAAATAATTACTTACACTCAAGTTTAACATCAAACTAAAAGGATACTAATAAACAACCATAGTAATCTAGTTATGAAACTAACAACTTTACAATCCAATAAATACACCAGAAAAAAAGTTTTATGATGGTCTTAATTGTCTAAAATGCAACTAAGAAAAAACTAGTTGACATAACTGTTAAGGATCGTAAAATATATATCGATTCTTTTTAAATTTTTTATAAAAATTTTAGATTTTTTTTAGATTTCTTTAATACGCTCTTTCTGCTTTTATTCCAAAATTAAAAAATATTTCAAAAACAATAAACCAAACTTTATTAGTGACTTTTGAAATAAGTTACCACCTATTTTTGGCAAAAATCATTAAAGCATCAACCATTTATCTATTAAAATCAATTGTTTTCAAACAGTGGCGATACCGCCCTCATAGGTTGATCAATACTTAATTAAACTATTATCGCCTATTTATACGTATCAACTTAATCATTAGTTGTAAAACCTACAGTCTTGTGTTTATAAAAATGTTCACTAGGTAAAATTTAAATTAGATATATGTAATTATTTTTACACAAGTTGTTTCTAATAGATCAAATTTACAAGAACATATGAAAATCTAATTATAAAAAATAGTGGAAGTATAAAAAAAAAACTACACAGAACTTTTGATATATACAAAGCTTTTTGGTATACTATTAAAACTAAATATAAATCACATGAACTTTAGTATAACATACGAAGTATGTGTTTTCAGAAATTTGATTAAAAAACATGTCTTTTAATTTTTTAATGGTTATAAATTTACACTCACAAACTTATTAGTTTGTAGATTGTTTTTCATTTTTATTTAGACATTTATAACAAACTAGTTAAAAATAAAAATATATATATATATCAAAAACTCACCGTAAACAGACCAAATGTAACCAGACAATGCTGATAAAATTTTAATGGCAACCAAAACAGTTGAAGACGAAATTATATGGACAACCAGCCAGTTCATTATCATCGAGAGAAACAAGGGGAATATACAATATCCAAGTACACATATGCTTTGAAACAATGATCTGTTTGTATTTTTACCAGAATGAAAACTTTGCTTAAAGTAAAGAATTTAGTTTTAGGATACAAAAAAAAAGATAGATTAGAAAAAATTGTTATTTCAATGTAAAAAAAATACAAACCTATATAAATACATACATAAACAAATACTCAAGACTTCTAATACTTTCAACATATATGTTTGGTTACAATGTTATAAAAATTTAGTTTATTTATTGGGGAGGATTTTGGTGTAATATTCATTCGTAAACTTTAGAGCAGGGTTTCCCAAAGTGGGCGATATCGCCATCCGACATACCAAAATCGCCCCCCTGGGGGGCGATTTTGGTATGTCGGGGGGCGATAAGTAGTAAAGGGGCGAAAGGGTGGGCGAAAACTAGTAAGAGGGCGAAAAAGGGGCGATTTTAAATTTTTTTGCAGACATTTAGTTTTAACTTTTTGGCTTGCTTTTTTACTAATTTTAGCCTGCTACCAAATATTTGACCCTGAGATAAAACTTAAACAAAATAAGTCCATTTCGTTTACGTGAAATTTAGAGAAAATTCAAAAAGTTTAGGACTCCTCTTTTCAAGTAATTTACATATTTTCATTCATATCTTTTCTCATTTAACAATTTCATAGGTCATAGACGAATGGAAATCCTCTCACCATTTCATAACCTGACATATATGCCATTTGTGATCATAACTGCTTTGTAAAAGCCATGTTATCGATTATAAACTATTACCCTATGATATTTCCAATTGTTTCTTGATAAGTCACTTAGTTAGACAAAAAAACTATATTAAAGTCAATTTTGCAATAAAATAAAAAAGTTGTAATAAATTAAGATAAATTTTGTAAGTTTTGTATTTGAGCTTGCACTACTAAATTTAAAAAAAGTAACTTTTGATTAACATGTATTCACATATTTCTTATTTATGTTTGATAATTCTTAAAGAAGTGAGATGGTTATAAAAATGAAACTGTCTAGAAAGGTTTTTGGCTGTTTTTAATTCAGTTATTGATTATTTTCTTAAAAGGATAAGGTATTGGCATTCTTGTTAAAAGAAAAATAAAAGAAATAAAAATACTTATATGTCAGACTTATATGGTAAGTTCTACCATCTGAACAAAAATTTACAAGGTAAAAACTTGAACCTTGTGAAAGTCATAAGTAAGATAACCAGTTTTAGAAACCAACTTGAACTGTACGGAAAAAATTTCAAAAATAATCAGTTTGCAAGTTTGGAAAACTGAAAACTTTAAATAAGTAAAGGTGATGTAAAAGTGCTTTCATCTCATCTGAAACAGTTTAAAGGTGACATTGATAAAGGGTTTAATTACATTTTTTGATTAAATGTCACGAAGTGGATTATGGATCCCTTCGAAGCAGATCTTTTTGAAGTAAACGTTTACTTATAGGAAACCTTCTCAGACTTACAAACTGACCTTGAACTTAAAGTAAATTTTTCGAAAGAACGATAAAAAAGCTTTTTGACTCAACAAAAACTAAGGCAATAGTTTTCCATCATTTGGGAGGAAGTTAGATTGTTCTTTATAGCTTTTCCTTGCAGATTGTTGAGAAACCTTACAGTTCAGTTATCAACATCTTTAGCAAAAAATCTTATCTAGATATTTGTAATTTGTGATTTTTTGGGATATTTCTTATTTAACCTGATTTGTATTGTACTTAAGTATGCTTTTTTTAATAAAAATCTATTACGTTATTTATTCTACAACAGGTTTGATTAATGCCTAATGAATATAAATGATGGTAGACTTCCTCTTGAGTTCGCACTTTTTACCAAAAAATAAAAGTACTTTCTTAAATTTGACTTAAATAAAGTCTATTACTAACTAATTATTAATAAAACAACAATATTTATAATATTTTATAGCTTATACAGATCTATTGTTTTAAATGAATGCTTATTTTATGTTTCAGTTGTTTTTATGTTTATTCATAACATTATTGCATTATAATATATCGAAATCTTCCACTTGTATAAAAAATTATCATGTTTTCTTGAGTTCGCACTTTTTGGTTTTGTTCAAGTGTGAACTCAAGCGGAAGTCTACTGTATTAATTAAGTGGTTTATGATTATAAAGTTAGGACTAGTTTTGTTTTGACCTGGTTAACTTTGTAGTTTATATCTGTCGTTTTACATCACACAAAAAAAATTAATAAAATAGTGATTTAAACATTTATTTGAAAGATATTTATTTGACAGACTTTTGTTATTACTTGTTGAATCTGCATAAAAAAAAAAGATAACCATTAAAGTTTGTTTTTCAAAAAAGATTATTTTGGCTTTAAAAGAGTATATATTTGAGGTCTCTATTTGAATAACTTCAATTTTTAACTTAAAAGATTTTAAAGTTAGTTTTACTTTCTAAGCTGAGTTATTATTCTAAAAAATGTATATTTTAAGGAGATTGAAACAATTAGTACAACTACTTTTTGTTTTATCTTAGTTTATAATATTTTGAAAGTTAAAATGTGTTTTTTTATTTTAACAGTTTAATCCTAGCTTTAAATTTTTCACTATTTTCCTCTGTTAAATTATTAGAGGCTGATAGCTAGATTAAAAATTCATTTCTGAACTGAATTAAATAAGCCATCAAAAAGACTGCTACAGTTACAAAACAAATTTTTAACCTAATAAAAAGTTTTTTTAATTGATTATTTCCTATTCACAGAAATAACTGTAAAATCTTTAGTTCGTTTTTTAGTTAGTTTTCTTTAGTTAGAAAATAAAATTCTTAGAGTTAAGGTTTAATTTTTCAAAGGTTATTTCAAATAAAACACTATTTAATGGTATTCTACTATAAAACATATAGTTAAAAAAGATTAAATTTAAACTTTACAACTAACTTGCCTATAATATTTCTTAGTAATAAAATTAATAATTTTACTGTATTAACAGAAGCTATTAATTAAACCAGTTTTCATGTGAGACAATCGACCAGTCGGTCAATCTTCCTTAAACTAGATCAGCAATGATGTTTTAATATTTATTCCATAATATGTCAGATAAACTATTTATTCTTTTGTAGTTTTTTAATCTTTAGTAAATAAATCTTTAAATATGCTTATTTATAAAATAGTTTAAGTATATTGTGCGGCTTAAATAATTAAATGACTTCTAAATTTCCGAAATTCGTTATATGAGAGATTATTATAATGTCAGGTTTCAGTTAAGATTTTAGATTGGTAACTTACGGTCGAGATACAGTCAAATTTTGGCCCGCTAAATAACTTGAAAACTACTTGTGCAACACAAATAAAATTTAGTTTTTTGATAATTAATATTTTGAAAAACGCTTACATTTTGGTTTTTAGTTTACAGTAGTACTTCCTAGATCACAATAGTACTAATTATTTTATTACTATTTTGCTCGAGTTTTTTAATTATCTTGTATGTTAATTTTTAAATTACGCAGCCCGCAAGTACATTTTTTAGCAATTCAAAACTAGAAAAGATTTTTTAGTAAATATGACTTGCTGACTACAAAAGTTGCCTACCATTAACCTAAGAATTTATAGTTTCAAAACAATAAATATTTAAAGAGAATTGATAACAAAATACATAAGCTTTTTATTAATTTAGTATTTAAATACACTTTACTGGGCTTATTAAAAAAACAACTGTAAATTATTTCCTTAAGCCCTGAAACTACTTTTACCACAGCCCAAAAGTGCATGCATAAGAAGTACCAGACTAAATTACATTTCGAACACAACTTTTTTGGCTAAAAAGTGCGTAGTCGAGAATAAAATTACTTTATTTTTTAAAATACTGGGGGCGATTTTTTTTTCAAATTTCTCAAAAGGGGGCGATTTTTAAAATTAGTTTGGGAAACCCTGCTTTAGAGGCTTTTAAAATGTTTGTACTTGGTACACACTGCCAGTTGGGTACTCTTTTTGAAAACATTTTAAAATAGCGTACCAAACTGGTAGGTTATTGTATTCAAAACTTTGAAATAAAGCTCTTTTTTTTTTAATTCTGATTAGTAAGATTTTTTGTTTTATACACTTATTTATTTAATTTTAAAACTAAAAGTTTATAAATTAAAAAAGTAATGTTTTCTAAAAATTCAAGGTTTCTAGTTTAAATTATTAAGGATAAAATAGGTTATTAATGTATATTTAAACTTCAAGAAAATCGACAGTGGAAAATTTGCGGTCTATACAGTAATTAAAACTTTTTACTAAGACTGTTATTTCTCGTAAGATTAGTAGAGTTTTTTATTACTATAAAATCTCTCTATAAAAACTTGCTCGTATAAATTACTCAAAGCTTTCAAATAAGACCCAATCGTATATTTTCTTAAATAAAATGTCTTACGCCTATGCCTTTAATGTTATAGTTATATTAGCACTCAAAAATAAACATGTTAGTTAGAACATTAAAATACAAAATAAGTACAAAATATTAAAAATTAAACCAAGTCAATTGGATTAAACTTGTAACGAAAACTAGACTTCATTTATCTTTAAACTAGACTGAGTGACATGAGTATCTTAAGTCTGTGGCTAACGTGTTTCATATTAATCTAAGTTAGGGGTGGGCAATGTAAGGCCCGCAGAGTAAAACTATAACAATGTTACATAATTTAAGTGGAATTCGGCCCACAAAAGGTAAAACTGTGGCCTGCATGTAAATCTTACCCGCAAAACCGTTTTATTAAATTTACCCTAGATATTCTTTGATTTAAAATGAAGAGCAAAAAAAAGTCCAAGATACAATTTACGGAAGATTTGAAACTTTCACTAGATATAGGAAAAACTAGGTCACAAAGAATTAGTATTTGACATATGAAATTGATATTGAGTAGTTTTCGTGAATAAAATGAATTTGAAATTCCCATAGTTCCCGCCACAATCTAAATTCCTTCATATCTGGCCCGCCGACTAAAAACGTTACACACCCCTAATCTAAATTTACTATCCTTAGCGTGTAAGAAATCAAAGTGATCGATAAATATGAGATAGATGCAAACATTGCAGTAATAAAATGAAAACAAACATTTTTCCGCCAAGCAAAGCTGAATTAAGAGAAACAACAGCAGCTCCAGCCCATACAATGACGATAACTTCAGTGAATTGTGGTCCCATGCTGCCAGATACTTCATCTTTTCCACCTACACAAGAAAATTTTTATTCAAAAAAAATGTTTAATAAAAGTAACTTAAAAAATTCGGAAGCAACTCTTAAAGAATTTCAAACCAGATACAATCCTAGTCATCATTATACTTTATGCCGTAATTAACAATCTTATATACAAAATGTTTGTAAGTCACGATATATTAAAATTTAATATTTCAATATTTACGCAGAGAATTCGCATGACCTGTAACTATGAGAAAATGGAAATAGCAAACGCTGACGGGGGAAGTTCTTTAAATAAAAGGAACGAGTTAAAATGTTCATGTGTTCATTTTAAAAAGCTTTATTTTAAAACTTAAGAAAATTTGATAAATACATCACTTTTTTAACTTGTACAAGAAAATTTTAAAACCAACAAATGTAACCAATTTCAAAGTTTCAAATTCATAGCGCCATTAGATTTTATAAGCCTAATTTGTAATTACGTCACAACACGATAGTAAAAAAAATTAAATATTAATTCAGTCTAATGCTTCAGTTGCAAGGGTTGATTTTTTGTTGCTCACAAGTTTTACAAGCCTGCTAATTGAATAGAATATTTATTTATTATTTGTTTAAATTTCTATAGTTAAAGTATTATAAGGTAGCTTACATTTTTCAATCCTTAACATAAACTACCTGGTAACATTATGGTATCCTAAATTGATAGCGTTATACTATAAGTTTTTTTTTTGTTTTTTTTTACTCATAAATGCCAATTTTATTTCAAGTTTAGCCTAATGGCTTCTTGCATGTTTATGTAAAAAAGTTTACAGACTTTATTCAACTGATGATCTGGTTTGATTTAGTTTAAACGAGTGAAACATTGCTTTGTTAATAAAATTTTGAATTGATCATTTTCCTTATCATTTAGTCGAGAACTTTTATTGTGATCTATAAGTAAAAAGTACACAAAGTGAATTTAAACTAAAAAAATATATTAGATCTAGATTATTCTTAAGATCACAATGCTTAATTTATTTTTTATAAATAATAACATAAGTACAATATTCTATGTTTTAAGATTTAAAAGTTTAAAAACTCAAAAAACTTACCTGAACTATAGTCATGATTTATTAAATGAAGGTATTTTAAAGTAATTTTAAGCTAGATAAAAAATTAAAAAACAAATTGGCCAACCATTTAAATGCAGTTTTTTAAATAGCTATTAAATGTCCATTATTTAATTCTAACTAACCTTGCAGCAGTAAAGCTAATAGAACACACAACAGTAGTGGACCCCACAAATCCCCTGTAAAATTAACAGCATATTAAACACATTAAATTCGAAGGAAAATATTTTTAATTAAATCTTAACTTGTTTCGATAAAATCAACAATATATATGTACAAACAAATTTGATTTTAATCCAAACATACTTGACGTTTTTTAAATAGTACTTTTTTAGCCAGTATTTATTTCGGCCATCATCAACAAAGTTGAGATGTTTTATGCCATCGATAATAAACAATGAACTTCACCGCACGATCAACAACAACAGCATCCGAGACAACTCTACGACCGGTTTCGTCCTAATTAGGACTCATCAGGCAGGAATAGTCACAACAGCGGTTTCTCGCGACTATTCCTGTCTGATGAATCCTAATTAGGACGAAACCGGTCGTAGGATTGTTTCGGATGCTGTTGTTGTTGTTCGTGCAGTGAAGTTCATTGTTTATTATAATATATATAGATATATATTAAATATTACTTGAATAATCAGGGTTGCTAAAAGTTTTTGAGAAATTTCTTCAAGGTTTTTTGATTTTTTTTCCAGGTTTTCGAAAGTACAAGTTTTTCGGTCTATTTTTAGTATAAAATTGAGTTGAAGGTAAGTTTAAGTAGTATAACAACATTGAAAAGATATTATGAATCTATTTTAAATATGTTTTTTAATAAAAAAATTAATAAAATAAAAAAAGTTATCTATAAGATATATATTTTTGTATCAAATCGAAGTTTCATTACTACACATGAATAAATTAAATAATATTCCAAGTATTTTAGTGATTTTTTTTCAAAATTCCAGAGTTTATTCTTAAAATTTATTAAATTCCATATTTTTCCATGATTTAAGTTTTTTTTTGGCAACCCTTAGTAATGGTCAAATTTGTTATTAGTAAACTAAGTATCACAAACCTAATAAACTAAGATGAAATATAACCATTTTACACAATTAAATAAAACTTATTAAAGACACATTCAGTAGCAATAACTTTACACCTAGTAGCATAATAGCCAAACTTCAATCAATTAAAAGCCACACAAGCTAAAACAAATAAACTTTTGGCATGGCAATATTAGCATTCTGGCACCTCTACCTAGTACCACTAATTTTTTATCTAAGTTTACAAATATTTTATAACTTTCTAGTTAAGTATATAAATATTAATAACATTTCAACCACTTATTAACTTTATTTTAAAGAAAACGTCGGCTAAAGTCTAACAGAGCTGGATTCTGGACTTTTGTGAACCATGAGACAAGCTCAAATTAACATAAAGTTTTGATCATACAACTTGAATTATCAGACAAGAGTCCCTCGGTAGACCGAGTCAGAGGTTGTGGTCTGATGATCCAAGTTGTATGATCGAAACTTTATATTAAATTAAACTTTTATTTTATAACGAACTTTTTAAAAAACAAAATTTGTGCTTTTTCTTATTTCATATCAGTCAAAATAGAAAACTATCTTTCTACTAACTTGTATTGTGATACTAAAAAAAATATTTTAAACAATAATAAAAATAAACTGTAAAAAGCTTTAACATATATATCCATAAATATTAAAGCAGAATATATGAGCAGATGTCACATTAAAGCTTCAAGGGCCATCATTCTAATAGACACATGTTTAAAACAAACATAAATAACAAAGAATCCAGAAATTAAAAGTGCAACTGAAACCCTAGTTCGGAATAAACAATTAATTTGTAGACAAAAAATTTTAATAAACATATTTTTTTAAGAATTTTTTTTATACTTTTCTTTTACTTTAACACGTATGCACAATTAAAAACTGTATTTACTAGAGTACTAAACAAAAAAAAAATCGTTATAAGAATAGTCATTTATAACTTTAATAGAACTGATTCTAATTTAATAAGTTTAACAACCTTTAATAAGCATAAAAACCAAACAATAAATACTCTAAATTTATATTGTAGTTCAATTAAAAGCAACTAGTACATTAATCAACCTAGATCACTATACGAAGCTCAATTTCAAAAAACTATTCAAAAAACCACTTTTGTTTTATCTTAACTTTGCTACTTACAGCAAAACAAAAATTTTAAAATTAACTTACAATCTTTTAAGAGTTCTGAATTTTTTCTTGGGTACATAATGTGAGTGAATTTTCTAAAAACTGCGTTAAGATCTCTCATCTGTTTACGTAAATTGTACTGAACTTTCTAAACACTTAATATTTATTATTTTGTTTATCATATTGAAAAATAAATAAATAATTTATGTATGTAAATAATATAAAAACATTATATAAATTTATTTAAAAAAATAATAACCACTTAATATATATTATTTCAACTAAGTAAAATGTACAAACTTAAAAAACTCATTTTATTTGTTACAAACTTTGTAAACATATAAACTACGTTACATGACTCAAGTAGAAGTTTTGAACTTTTTTCAAATATTATTTGACAGTTAATATTATATAATGGTAAGAAAAAATTTGATATTTCAGTTTTTCAACTAGATCAAAACGTAATGAAAATACATAGAAGCAAAGAAAAACTTACAATTGTTATTCTTACAGGTTCAGTCAAATTTGACATGTTGCCATCTAAATCTTGGTTTGTGTTAGAAGCTGGTTGAATTAAATCACCTTCAACAGGCTCAGCATATAAAGGATTCTCAAAATCTTCATCCATAGTTTTTAAATGATCTAGGTGCACAAAATTGTCTAATTTAAACTTTCTTAGTTGTGGATAAAAACATTATAAGAAATAAAAACAATGCTTTTAAATATAAACACCTTTGTTGTAAATCTTTAAAGAATGGATAAACTGTTTTACAAAGCACACTTAGTCACCAAATTCATATTATAATAAAGAGCTCAGTTTCAGAAGTTCTTTAAATTTTTAATAGAAACTAAAAAACATTTCAGAAATAAAACTTTATAAAAACATACTTTTAAAAACTTATTAATATACATTTTATAACTATGTAAAATTGTAAAACTGCATTGCTAAAAATTACTTAAAATTAAAATTTTCTGAATAACCTTTAAATATAAATTCAAAAGTATTGAAGTAAAAAAAATAAATAGACAAATTACAATTATAAGCTTTTAACTAATACAGTTTTATCTATAAATTTTATTGACTACAGAGTTCACCAAAAATTACATAATGTCAAAAGTTTTTTTGAGCTCCTTTATCAGTTTCCAATCTTTTATACTAACATCCTCTCGCCACCATTGTTTTAACAAGTCAATAGACTCTCTTGAAATTCTACTAACAAGCTGGTCACTTTCTTCAAAATGTCTACCAACCATTTTTGGGGCATCTCCAGGTGTTGCATCTATTCTGACACAAACTTCGTCTGAAATTCCAGCAGTTTCTATTTCTTTGCTATCTCTTTGAATTCCAGTGACACGCCCAATGAAAAGGTTTTCTCGGTCAGGAACCACGATTGGCGTGTTTTTGTGAAGTGTTCCAGCTTCAACTTTAACTCCAACAAGAATTGGATCTCTCTTAGTGAAAATATGATTAGGTAAAATTCTAAACTTACATGGAAAAACTACTCTATCTTTGAACTCTTCCTGTTTTTGCTTTTTCATTTGCTCACGATAAGCAATGAACGAATCTTGTAAATGATAAATGATATCAGCTGTAAAAATTCTAACACCAACATTGTCTGCATATTCTTGTGCTTCACGCTCTACTTTCACATCAAAGGCCATAATAATAGCCCACTGTTCATCACGTTCTATCATAACAGAAGATTTCACTACATCTTTTTTGTGGACTGGTCCTATATTTATTCCGGAATACGGAATTTTAGAAGACTTCAAGAAATCCAATAAAGCCTCTAGAGAACCAATTGTTGAAGCCTGTACATAAACACCTTTATCACTTACTTTTATGTTTTTCAATACAGCATCAACCTCAGACTGTGCTTCTTTTTTCAATATTGGAATTTCATCCTTATTGCAAGCAACAAGAAGTTGAGTTCCTGCCAATGCTTTATCAAGGTCTTTTGCAGATATTCTAACACCTTGGGCACCAGAAACTTTTGAATGCTGTTTATAAGCATTTTTTACTCGGAACTCTTTCATAGGTTCAGGCTGGTATAATCCCTTAATATGTGTAACAATTGGCCCTTCTTGACCAGCTAAAACAATTGTGTCACCATACTTTAGTGATCCATTAACTAGAAGCACATCAATTGTCATACCCAAACCTACTGAATCTTTAACTTCTAAAACTGTACAATGTAACTCATTAGAAAAAGCTAATTTTTTAGCTAAATACTTCTGACAACTGTTAACGACCATAGCCATCAAGTTTCCCATTCCATCACCACTATGAGCAGAAGTAGGAATCATAGAAATGTACTCCTTAGGATCTTCATTTTCATAGAAAAGCTTAACATTTAGCTCTTGTTCAGCAAACTGTACAACTACATGATTGACTTGCTTTTGAAACTCTTGTTTTACAAGTTTTTCTTGTGATTTTATTACATCTTCCACATCCCTTTTAGGATCACTTTTCCATTGATACAAACGATCTATTTTGTTTAAAGCAATTACAAATGGAACTTTACCCTTTTTCAACATTTTTATAGATTCAATAGTTTGAGGTTCAAGGCCATGCATAATGTCTACAACTAAAATAGCCATATCACAATTTGATGAACCTCTTGATCTTAAGTTACTAAAAGACTCATGACCTGGAGTATCAATAATAAGCAAACCTGGAATTTTTAACTTTGAAAAATCAAAATTATTAACCATTTTAGTTTGTTTTTCTATTGCATACGTAGGCACATTAGTAGCACCTATTTGCTGAGTTATTCCACCAGCTTCATTATCTTGAACATTTGTTTTTCTCAATTTATCCAAAATTTTTGTTTTGCCAGTATCAACATGTCCCATGACACAAATAACAGGAGCTCTAAGATTATCTGTAGACCTTTCTACTTCTGCTATCCTTTTCCTTTCTTGAATTCTTTCCACTGGATCTTGAATAACTAAAGTTTCATTTTTAGCTACTGTTTCTTTGAAAGTTGCTACATTAACATTTTCTTCAACTTCTTCTTGAATTTCAGCACTATCTTCACTAATATCACTTTCCTTATCCCAATCATCAGACTCTTCATCAGCATCTGATTTTGCTTCATTCAAGTTAAGATTATCCAACTTTTCATTTAATTCTGCTGTCTTTTCAATTTCTGTATCTTTTTTCACAAATTTTTGTTTTTTGTTATAAGTTGGTTTCTTTTTTACAACTTCGTCAGTTTGACTGGGAATTTTTCCTTGAGCTCTTAAACTATCTAAAAATGCTTGATTTTTTTTCTCAGCTTCTTTTTGTTTTTTGGTTTTGTAAGTACCTTCCTTTTTCGCTTGGGCAATGCGCTCTTTCTGTTTTCTTTTCTTTTCTTCTTTCAATTCTTTTTTTCTTTTTTCTTCCTCTTCAATTTTTCGAATTCTTTCCTCTTCTAGTCTTATTCTTTCATTTTCTTCTTCTTCTAAACGCTTTCTTTCTTCTTCTTCTCTAGCTCTTTGTTCTTTAAGCATTTTGAGTGCTCTTGAACCAAGACCACCTTTTTTAGGCTTATCTTCTTTTTTATCATTCTTTCCTTTTTTCTTTTTCTTTTTTGTTTTAGCTTCTGCAGCAGGATCTTTATGGCTACTCTCAGCATCTTGATTTTCAGACTTTTCAACAGAGTTACCTTGTGTTTCTACACTAGTGCTTGATACTTTATTTGCAGCAGTTTTTTGGTTATCTCCATTTCCTTTGTTCTTTTTCTTCTTCTTCTTCTTGTTATTATTTGAAGGCTGATTAGTTTGTTCACCAGCAACAGGTTCTGCACTGATTTCATTAGCAACAGTCTTTTCTTCAACCTCTTTGTTTACTTGGGTTGCAGACGATGATCCTGGGTTTTGCATTTGTTCAATTTCGGCTTGAATCTCACTTTCCCAATCATCATCATCTTTAGCTTGCTTTCTTGATTTTTTCTTACCACCACCCATTTTGCTTTTTAAAAACAATCTAAATAAATATAAATAACATGTTTTAAAGTATTAAAAAATAAAATTTATATATAAACTGAGTTATATTCTTAATTTAAAATTACAAATATAAATTTAAAAATATTTTAACTAACTAAGTAGACTGATTTAACTTAAGCATGGGGGGTAAACCACCTTTTTCACAATTTGATCTTATATTATAATTTGATTTTATTTTATAGAGTTTTAACTTAGCAACAAGATACTTTTTACAGATTTTAAAAATTCAGAATAAATTTTAAGATATAGCCTGTCAAAGTCAGAGCCAACAATAGGATCATTATGAGAGGCGCAAACTAAAGCAGCAAATAAATAGAAATCACTAAAAATCTATCTTCTCCTACGTTTTTTGAGCTAAATACCTCAAACGTTCCTTATATACAAATCCATATACATATGTTCCTTAGAATATTTAGAAAATTATGTCAGAACAAAATTTAAAAAACTTAAATATAAAAATTTCATAACAAAAAAACGAAAAAAAAATTGTTTATTATATTTATTTTTTTAATTTATTGCAACAGAATTTTTAAATATTTCTAGGGAACATTTTCTGAAAGTTTGAGGTATTTATCTTAAAAACTTAGAAGACAGATTTTAAGTAAAATAGTCTTTTTTGTGGTTTTAGTTTGCGTTTCCCATAAGGAATCTATTGTTGTCTCTGACTTTGACCTGCTATATCTCAAAAATTATTTTTTATTTTAAGTACAGTAATTAATGAAAATAAATGATATTTCTTAAGAATGTTGGACGCATATACAGGGTGCCACAGATTAACCTGAAAAAAAATTCTGACTTTTCTCTACTTTAATAAATTCTTAATTAAAACAGATTCATAAATACACAACCAAAACTTGAAAATTTTTAACTTTTTCCAAAATTTCAATTTCATCCTGAATAAAAAGTTGAGTTGCAAAAGCTTTTTTTTGGAAAATAACCTCATCAAAGTGCAGTTTTTAGTGATGATAAATTTTAAATATAAGCATAGATAATAACTTATTTAATAATTCAAAATTATTTGGTGTAGCACATTAATTTAAGCAAGTTTGTTATAATGATTTGCACAAATTAATATTTTCAACAAACTCAAGATAAGGTTGCAACTGGTTGTTAAGAAATTTCTTCCAGATTTTTAAAAGTACAAGTTTTTGGATCTTAATTTTTAGTTTAAAGTTAAGTTTAGGTTAGAAATTGTGTTAAGTAGTATAACAACATGATGATGACTAACAAAATTTACTCTATGATAGATTTTTCAAGTTAAGTCAAAATTTTACTACTTAAAAAGTAAAATTATATAAAATTCCAGGTTTTTTCGGGTTTTATAGTCTAAATTGACAAACTCCAGGTTTTTCAGGTTTTTTCCAGGATTCCAGGTTTTGTGGCAACTCTGCTGAAGGACGTAGACAGGGTTCCCATTAAATCAAGGTTTACCACTCTTATGTTAAAACAAGCTGTTCTGAGTAACCAAAAACTGTCTTGAGTCATTCTGAGTTTTTGAAATTTTGTCTTTTTTTAATTAGCTCTCAAAATAAAATATAAATTCAAGTTATGTTTATAACAAAATTGATTAGAAAATAACAAAATATTGCAACAAAATCAACTGAATCACATTGAACATCTATTCAAAAACTGTTTTTGACTTTTTGACAAAAAGACTTTTTTTTTTTATTCTTAAAACTAATCAGCCTTAAGTTTTTAAAAAAGTTAGAAATTTTCAAGTTATCCTAACATTTAAAAAAATTCAAAATATCCTGAGTTCATGAGTGTGTCGGTTCATGAAAAAAGTTAAGGAAAATCCAAGGAAAAAAGGGTAAAAAACTGACTATGTTGTATAAAATAAATTACTGCAATCTTACTTATATCTTAAATAACATTTATAAATTCTGACACAAAAACATATTTCATATGATAAAATTTTTGTATATAATCAAAATTTCATTAATTTAATTGTTTTGTTTTAAATTTCAAATTAGTTGTTAGATAATAATAAAAAAAACATTTATATTTATCAGAATTTTTTTACTAAATTGCTATATACAGGGTTTGTGGGCGAAATTTTTTTCACTTAGCCCAACTGAGACCAATTTAGCCTGACATTTTTTCAAAGTAAGAAAAATCCCCTTTAGAAGTCATTTTAGGTATTGGGGGTCTTGATTAGTACTATTGTAGTCTCCGACTTCAACCAGCTTTATCTCAAAAATATTTTGAGCTTTAAAAATCTTCAAAAAGCAACTCATAGCCTAGTAACAACTCAATAAAATAAGACTAAATTGTGAAAAAGGTGATTGACCCCCCCCCCTATGCCCTAAACATAACAAATTTAGTGATAAGTTTTAAAATAAGTGTTATATCTAATCTACTACTAGTGTAAAATTCAATATATATTACTAAACACAATTTTTCAATTTAATTAAGCACTAAGTAAAAACATTATAACCAGAAGATTTATAATAAAACAACGTGCATTGTTGTGTTTTATTAAAAATTAAAATGAAAGGCTTAAAGAGTATTAAAGTAAGTAAAAAATGTTTATTATAGTATTTTGAATTGATACTTATATTTTATACTTATACTTAAATTGATTTTTATACTTAAAATTGATACATAATTATAAATGCTAAACTCTAAATAAATACAGTGATTGATGATGACAAATCAGATTTAAAAAGCTTACACTTAAATTTAAAAAAAAAACTTTAATATTTCATTCTTGTAAAGAAAAATGAATTGTACCTAAAATTTGTAATCCCACAAACCTTAGTACTTATATCTTAAAGCTAAGTTTTAGTGTTGTGAATATATCTAATAACTTTAAATATGAATATATTTAAAATACATGAATAAACTGTTAAGAGTTTTAATCTAAAAAGTATTTGGTATAAAGCCTTTAAATTAGAAATTAAAACAGTTCAACCAACTAAGCTCTAAAAAACATAGCTGATGTAAACAAATTCAACCAAATAGTTAAGTTGTTGAACTAAACTGTTATGTTTAAACTGTAATTTTTTTTAAGAATTTTCATAATTATCACGTATATAATCTACTCAAAACAAAATAAGAAGATTCTTAGTAATTTTTTAGAGATTCAACAAAAAGTTTTAAGCATTTATTTTTACAAATACTGACTGATTTTGTCTTTGATAAGTAAATCTTTATTTAGAAATAAATTCACATCTCAATTTGATTTTGAAAAGATTTCTCAATATTTCTTTATCAAAAATTTTCAAGCATTTGAACTGAGAAAAACTGAGATTCTCAAATTTTTAAATAAAAAAACTGATTTAGCCTGACTTGGCCTGATTTAGCCTGATGGGCACAAACCCTGTATATATTAAAATACAATTAGAGTTTTGATTTTTTATAAAAAAAAATCTAGTATATGGTTTAAGTTTTTTAATTACAGGTCTATATATTAATTTTTGAACTCCCTATGGCCTTAAACACTGTAATTAAAAGACATAAGAAAGAACTTGGTAGGGCATCCTTTATAAGGCTTTGTTTGGTGTCCAACCATAAAATTGAACTTTTTTGTTTTGTAGGATTATTACTTTCAGAAATTTAGATTTTTTTCTAGGTTTTGTGATTTTTTTAAAGACCATAATTTCTTTTTTAAACTTGTCCATTTTTTATACAAAATTAAGTTTAAGGTAAAAAATTGTTTTGAATTAAAGGTTAAAATTGTTATAAATTAAAGGTAGTTTTAGAGGTAATTATTGGTAAAATATTAAAGATACTGTAATGCTACTTTAGATACGTTTTGTAACAAATAAAATTCTAAATAAAACATAAAATTTAATTTTATAAAAAAAAAATTATCTTTTTTTAATTTTTTATCTTACATGTAAAAATTGTTAAAAATTCAATTGAAGGTTTTGGTTTAAGGAGCAGCAGTCTTCAAAAAACATTTAAAAATTTTACAGAAACCTTTAAATTTTATATAATCATTTTTTATGACACTGATTAATGCCACTAAAAATACTGATTTGAATTTCATTAACTAATTAATTTTTTAATCAGGATTGCCACTCTTTGAGTCAAAAAAACTATCCTGAGTTTTTTAAAAAACTTTTTTTTTCCTCTTGGAGCAATTAGTGTTAATTCTTAGAGCAGTGAAAAGGTAGCTGCATATCTAAAAAATTTAACAATAAATTGAAATCAAGTTGTTGAAAAAAATTGGTTATATAAAATAACAAAACTTTGAAATAAGATAAGTTAATATGTTCTGATACTTTTTTCAATTTTAAAACTATCCCAAGTTTTTATGAAAAAACAAAACTATGAGTCAGTTCTAAAAATAAACTCATTATTTTTTGAGATATCTTGAATCATTAAAAATTTCAACATCCTGAGTATTCTGATTGAGTTAAAACCCTGTTTATTATAGTATAGTTTAAGGGCATAGGATTATACAGATTTTTAAAATTCAAGTTAATTTTTGAGTCATAGCGGGTCAAAGTCGGAGGCAACAATAGGTTTCTTATGGGAGGCAAAAACTTAATCTGCAAAAATAGATTGTTTCACTAAAAATTTATCTTCTCCTAAGTTTTTAAAATAACTTATTACCTCAAACTTTCAGGAATGTTCCTTACAATATTTAGAAAATTCTGTCACAAAGAATTTTAAAAAAATTAAAATAAAAAAAATTAACATAAATAAAAAAACTTTTATTAATTTTTGTTTTTAAATGTTTTTAAATTTTGTTCCAACAGAATTTTCTAAATGTTGCAAGGAACATTTCCTGAAAATTTGAAGTAGTTATCTTAAGGGTTGCCACTTGCTTTTTCAAAATTTTATCCAGGTTTTTCAAATTTCTTCTAGGTTTTTAAAAGTACACATTTTTGAGTCTATGTTTAGTTTAAAGTTAAATTTAAGGTAAGAAACTGTGTTAAATAGTATATAAAGATTGAAAAGATACTGTAAAGCTACTTAAAATATGTTTTTTCATATAAAAATATTTGGGTAATGAAAAAAATTTTCTATCTATTTGATAAATTTTTTGAGTCTAACCGAATTTTCACTACTGAACGTGTTAAAATTCTTAAAAATTCCAGGTTTTTTTTTTTAATTTCTTAAATTCCATGTTTTTCCAAGTTTTTTGTCTAAATTGTTAAATTCCATGTTTTTCCAGGATAACAGGTAAAGTGGCAACCCTGTTATCTCAGAAAATGTAGGAGATAGATTTTTAGTGGTTTCTAGCTATTTGCCTCTATAGTTCGCACCTCCCATAAGGAACCTATTGTAGTCTCCAATTTTGACTGGCTATATCTCAAAGTTTTATTTGAGTTTTTAAAATCTGTAAAAAGAAACTTGTTGTAGCTTAGCTAAAACTCAATTAAATAAGATAAAATTATGAAAAAAGTTATTTACCCCTCCCTCTATGCAGTTAATGTGTTTTTTCAACAACTGATTGTGAGTTTATAGTGATAGCAGTGATCACATGATTGTATTGTTGTTGTGATTTCTTATTATAAGCGTCAGTGAGCATTTGTGTAGGGATTTGAGCTTCATGATTTCTCCACAATTTAATGTTTTAATTGTTTAGATTTCAGCTTTGCAAGTGTTCCCCAAATGGCGTGTCACCAAGGTTTTTTTCAGTTGTTTAAAAGATTTTTCTTAATTTTTGGATAATTAAAAGTTAAGTTTTAATGGGGCAGTTAAAACTACATATGATGTAACAAACCTGCATGAAAATATTTGTTGTTGCAAAGGGCAGAGTGATTAAGAAGGTTGCCACAGACAAAATGAAAAAATGTCCTGATTTTTTCTGACTATTTGCTAAAACTTTCCTGATTTTTCTAAATCAAACTCTATTTTTAAACTTATTCTAAAATACACAATCAAAAATTTAAAACTATATAAAGCTTTTAATCTTATTTTTATACAGGTTAAAACAACAGTTTTCAAGTGTTCAAGTAAGGTAGTTTTTCAACATGTCAATAGAAAAATTTTGCAGTTTTGTAAAGTATATCTTATTTATTTAACAGACTAAGGCATTGGAAATTAAGTAATTTTGTTAATTTATAGGAAAATTTTGCAATTTAAGTCTGACTTTAAAGAATTTTTTATTAATTTTTTACAAGTTGAAGGCTTTGGAAAAAATGAAAATTTGTAAATTTGAAATGACAAAGTATGGAGTTTTTGAAATTTTGTCAAATTTCCTGAATTTTGTCTTGTTTTTTTCCTGACTTTCCTGATTTTTCTGACCTTGTGGCAGCCATAGCCTAATCTTTTTCTACCATTAAAAATAAGAGTAATAATTTTTTCAAAAGCATCATAAATCTTACTAATAGAATAAATATTAACAAAAAAATGAATACAATTTTGAAATTTGTATTAATTGTACATTTTCTTATCCACTACATGTTAGTTACCTTAGTTTGACACATAGCTCTTTGCACTATCTCTTTCAAAAATATGAAGAAGTAAACTAGGTAAAATTTTACAGATATTCAGTATTCTGTTGGTGTAGATATAAAAATCTCATTCAATACTTATAGTTAAGAACCTAATCGGACTGTTAAATTTATGCTTTAAACTAATTTTTTTTTTAAATTTCAATTCATAAAAACCAACTTTTTTTTTAAATAATTTCACTGTAGTATTTCTAATTAAATGTACGTGGTGTGCGACTCGTTAACCGAAAGATTCCTTTGTACACCAGGTCATTAGACTAAAGTTTTTGAGCGCTTTTTTTTGTCGGTCAATAAACAATGTACAATGTATATTTAAAAAAAAAAATATTAAATTTTAGAGTATAGATGCAAGAACTTGAGTATGATTTAAACCAAAAGGGTTGTATATGCTAATAACAGGAACGGTCACATTTGCAAGAGGGGTCACTTTTGCACGAGGGGTCATTTTTGCATGAAAGTTATAAATAAACAAAATAAACAGAAGAGAAAAGTGTAAAAAAAGAAAAATAGTTACCGACCGAAGGTAAGGGTTAGGAGTAACAATGAAAAGAAAAAAAGAAACTAAAAATCTAATAGAATTTAAAAATCTTTGAAAAAAAATTAACTAATAAAAGAACAAAAAAGAGAAAAAGTTACTGACTGAAAGTAAGTGCCAGAGGTAATAGTGATAGAAAAAATGTTTGGAAAACATAATAAAAATTATTAATCAAAAAAAAACAAGAAAATAGAAAAATTCATAAAAAGTAAAAAAAAAATTGCCGACCAAAAGTTTTTCAACTCGTGCAAAAGTGACCCTTCGTGCAAAAGTGACTCCTCGTGCGAAATTGACGCCGTGCAAAAAAAATCCTAGTCCATATTTGACTCTTCGTTTAAAAACTTATCTTTGTGCATATTAGACTCCTACCCGTTTATAACATAGTTTCTTAAACTTGATCCTTTAGTGTCTGCCTGGTCTTAACGAATTTAGGTCAAGAATATTTTTTAACCGCTAGATTAAACTATACTTTTTGATAACGGGTATGCTCTGAAAAAGTGTTAAAAAAATTTTCTAGAAAAAACTTAAAACACCTTGCTGTGACAAATATCTTTTAAAGATTAA
Source organism: Thalia democratica (assembly GCF_965202585.1). NCBI lineage: Eukaryota > Metazoa > Chordata > Thaliacea > Salpida > Salpidae > Thalia > Thalia democratica. The sequence continues at coordinate 16,655,902 of NC_139173.1, read as the reverse complement.
AACCGTCGGAAAATTAAAAAGGTGTTTATCTGCACAGAATATTTGTTATACTGACAACGTTACGCTGCCCAGAAAACATCATCATCTCTTCAGAATAGAAATTTATAGTTTCTAAACTAAAGTATTTTTGTAGGGAACCGTTCAGTTCCAACCCGCGCACAATTCCCACCCAAATATTCCAACCCAAATCAAATCGCACCCGATCAAATCCAACCCGATCAAATCCAACCCGAATCGAATCCCACCCAAACAAATCCCACGCGATCATTTCCCACCCGATCAAATCTAACCCGAATCAAATCCCACCCGAATCAAAACCCACCCAAATCAAATCCCAACCAAATCAAATCCCACCCGATCAAATCCCACCCGATCAATTCCTACCCAAATCAATTCCCACCCGAATCAATTCCAATCCACATAATTCCTACCCGGTCAACTCCCAATATATTATCAAACCCGATTGTTCTCGTACAAATTAAAAATTTTAATACGTTTGGAACTCACACTAAAACTTTAGTTTTTTAATTTTAAAAATCATTTTAAATATGAAATTAGTAAGGTAAGAACGATTTTTTTATTTAAGTTAAAATTGTTACTGTTGCTTATTTTGTCATGCTTTTAGTTTAATGTCATTTTTTTTGTTTATTGATAACTATGATAATTAAATAATTACGACTTGCGAGCAACAGAAAGTTGGTCTGTTACTTGTAAAATGCTATCATTGTTACTAAAGTTTAATCAAGATCAGGTTTAGATAATAATTAAGTTTTTAGTATTGGAACCATTTTCTATCATGTTAACTAATTTATGTCCAATTGATTTCTTTTTGTACGAGTTGGAACAATTGACATTGGCACTTAATTATATATTAGTTTTTGTAACTAATTAAAACAACAGAATAATATAATACTGTACAACATAGTTTTCTTTAATAAGAACTTTGGAATTTTAAAATTATATTAATGCTTATTTTATTAAACTCTTGACCTAAATTACTTTTGTTCGTTGATTACTAGACTTTTTTAAGTAATTACGGCCGGCAAGGAAAATTTGCCTATGTTTTGTAAAATGCTTTTACGGCTACTACAATTCAGTCCAAATCAGGTTCAAAGCAAATTCGAGTTTTTTTAGTATCCAAAATATTTTTTACAACAAAGTTTTCTACGGTAACTGATTTATGTTCAATTAAATCTACCTTTGTTGTAACGATTATAGAAATTAATATTGCTCGGCATAATATTTTTGATTGCAATTTTTGGAAAATATTCTGTTTCATTAAGCTTAATGTTTTATATTTCTTGTTTAAAACAATACTTCCTAAGTTTAATTTAACAACAATTTTAAGTATTTAATGCCTGCGGCGCGAATAAGTTATTATAGAAAAATTGGTCTTTTTTTTTTAATATTTGTTATTCAAAAAAGTTCTTATTTGGTTGTTATTCAATTTTTTCTTTAAGTCTTAGCTTTTAAACCAACTAAATTAATTGAGTACTATATCTACCTAAAAATGAGCTTATTTTGATTGTAACTGTGAAGTTTTTTTTCTAAAACATATGTTTTATTATTTATGTGAAAATAGATGAGTTAAAGAAAAATTATTACTTGAAAATAACTTGAGTTATAGCGTAACCGAGCGAATTTTCTTTAGCAGAGGACTAAATTTTTGTATTCACTAGTCGCAATATAACATATAAACATGCTCTCGAGCCACACTTTTACAAATATGGGCCACAGTTTGCCGAACCCTTGTGTAGATCATTAAAAAAAAAATATTTCAGTGTAGCAGAGACATTTCTAGGCCTTTTCAAATGGAAAAGCACTATTTTTTGCTTTAGTTTAAAATGATTCTCATTCTTACTATAAACAAAATTTGTCTTTTAAATATATAAGCATCTACTCAACTGTTAACATATTTGTTAATCATAGTATTTAAATACATAATGTTAAACTATCAATAACGTTTTTCAGTCAAATGTCTATATTTTTTGTCTTTTTCATAAATAGTTTCTCACTTAATAACCTTGCTAGTTTAGATCAGGGTTTCCCAAACTTTTTTTTCAATTGGCCCCCTTTGACAACATTAAAAAAGCTATGGCCCTCTTCAAAAATATTACTCGAAAAACTACCATTAAAAGCACCTATAATTTTTTTTTATCTTAATCAACAACTCCAGAATATCTAGATATCTATTTAAGTTTCAAGTTATGACCTCATGGCCCCCCTGAGGCTCCTATACTACTCATGGCCTCCCCTTTGGCCCCTTTGCTGCTCATAGCCCCCTAAGTATATGTCATGACCCCCAAGGGAGCCACTTGGCCCACTTTGGGAAACCCTGGTTTAGATCAATTTAAAAACGATTTAACTCATTTAATTTATTAAATGTTGTAATTATTTCATTATGTAATAGCAAAAAATAAAGTAAAGACAAAATTGATTTAAAATATAAAAGAACACGAGATAATTGAAGTTAAATGGCAAGTTAAAGAACATGTAGTAATGTCACTATATAGAGGTCGTGTTTGAATAGTTTTGTTAAGTCTAAGGTCTTTTTTTAATGTATAAGAATCAAAACTGGAATAATAATAAAAAAACACGTTATAAATATAACATGCTAAAAGATGTGCTTGAATTAGCATGTATAACTTTAATAAATATGTAGTTAGAAGTAAAGTTGCAATATATAGTTGTAAATAACGCATAAGTTAATGAAAAGTCTTCTTTACAAACAAAGTTTATAAGCCGTTTAAGACAAAATGAAAAGAAAATAAAGCTTTTTCTTATTAGCGCATACCACAAAAACAAACCTCTTTTACGATAAAATAAAATGTTTGCATTTTGTTATTGCATTTGGTTGTTAAAGCATTTTTAACGCTCCTTGTTTTAAAATTTACAATTTCGGAAAGAAAGCACAAGCAAAACAAGTAAAAGTTTATAAACAAACAGCTTTTTTGGTTAATAAACGAAACTTTCTTTTTCTCTTTTTCGTCTTTTTTCATCGTCGCACAGGCTCCAGGTAACCAGTCTAAACACGCACCTGCAGTTCGGTACAGCTTATTGAAAATGAAAACAAAAAAAAAATTGTTAAATTAATAATTTCTCTCATTAAAAGTTATTATAAAACTTTTTTTAAATTGTTAAACGTTATTAAAAATAAACTTTCTGGTCGAAGTATATGAGATTTTAAACTTAAAAAGAACGGAACTTGACTGAAACTTATAATCAATCTTTCTTCTAAACTTTACATGTACCAAAATTAAACGGATTAGAATTTATGCATAAAACTATTGATCTTAACTAACCGTATAACATATATAAAGGTTGATAATTATTTTATTTAAAATGTTTATAAACTGGATTGAAAAAAACAAAAAAAAAAAAACTGGGTTGAGTCGAATGAGAATTCACTCCAGTGATAATTTACCTGGATGGGAATTGATCGGGTGGGATTTGATTTGGCCGGTATTTAATTAGTGTTGGAATTGTGCGGGTTGATTTTGATTTGGGTGGGATTTGATAGGGTTGGATTTGATTTGGGTGGGATTTGATAGGGTAGGATTTGATTCGGGTAGGATTTGATCGGGTGGGAATTGATTTGGGTGGGAATTGATCGGGTGGGAATTAGTCGGGTGGGAATTGATTCGGGTGGGATTTGATTGAGTTGGAATTGATTTGGGTGGGATTTGATTCGGGTTGGATTTGATCGGGTGGGAATTGATCGGGTGGGATTTGATTCAGGTGGGAAATGATCGGGTGGGATTTGATTTGGGTGGGAATTGATCCGGGTGGGAATTAATCGGGTGGGAATTGATCGGGTTGGAATTGATTCGGGTGGGATTTGATCGGGTTGGAATTGAGCGCGGGTTGGAAATGTTAGTATACCATTTTTTTAATAAACTATATATATTTTTTCTTAAAAACATAACTATCTTATAACGTAGCTATATAACTTTTTAAACATTTTAAATGATTTTTAAAAATTTTAAAGACAAAGCACGATTACCAAATAATAATAAAAAAATGAGGTTACAATGATAAACTTAATTTTGAAACAACGGAAAAAATAAAACGAACAATAAAAATAAAAGAAAGCAAAATATAGTTTGGTATAATCCCCCATTCTGTAGTTCAGTCAAAAGAAATATAGGCAGAGAATTTATAAATCTAGTAAAAAAAATTCAACAAAAATAACCTATTATCAAGGATATTAAACAAACACAATATGCGAATCAGTTATTCATGTATAGCGAATTTGGAGAGATTAATTAAGTCACACAATCAAAGGATTTTAAACAAAAGTATTTAATCAAAAATTGGTGTAATTGCGCATGTGGCTGCAAATATGATTTGAAAGGGGGCAATCGCCGTTTGGAGAACATTATTTATAAGGCAACAGTTAAGTCTGACCTTGAAAAGAAGTTCTACATCGGCTTATGCTTAACTCAGTTCAGATTTCGGTATGCTAATCATAAAAAATCTTTTAAGGGTGGTTCATACGAAAATGAGACTAAACTTTCAAAGTATGTTTGCGGCATTTTATAAGTAGTCTTGAATTTTTTTTTTTAATCATAAGAATATTGTTAAGGTAAAATAAAGTATTGATAAGAAACATTTGTTCTATTTCCGATATGTGTATTTAAAACTGATTCATGCATCAGACTTATTAAAACTAAATAGTCAATTTTCTGATTAAAAATAAAACCGCGAGCCGCAAAGATGTTTCAAATTCGAAATTAGGCCCGCAAGGACCTCAAGCTTGCCGATATTTGAACTAAGCTGTACTTTGTATCAAAAAGTTAATATATAGATATGAATTTTTAGAAAATTATTTCAAAATAAAACCATATTAAATTGTTTTATTACTGCGTTTTTTCCAGTTTTTTCAGGAGTCGCATAGAAAACAGGAAACCAGTAAAACTGAGCCCCTGGCCAAAGCTTCTAACATATATAAAACAAAAGCAACAAGGCAGCTAGCTATCAAACATCGCCAACTTGACTTATCTCTCTTGAAACATATTGATAAATTCTTCACGTGTCAGAAGTGCACGGACAGTCATTTATAAAAAAGTCATATTTAATCGATTTTTGGTTTGATTCTTAAATTAGTTTAAATCAATTTCTTTCTGTTTCTATCTTCTATTTATCATACAAGTATTTGTACAAAAAAACCTTGATTTCTAATAGGTCTTGTTTGTTTTGATCTCTAGAACTTACCGCCTCATTATCTTATACCCAAGGCGTTAAGTACTAGAGATACAAACAAAGAAAACCAGTCAGAAAATCCAAACAGTTTTAGTAGACAGATATTTTTTGAACGAAAAACGTTTTGCTACCAATAAAATATGGGCACTGAGCAGCTCCACGTAGATTCAGCTCTTATTACGGATAATAACAAATAATTGGAAAAACTATGCACAAAATTATTTTTTAAGTTCATAAAATAATAAATTCATATAATAAAATTATTTTGTATATAAAAAAAAAACAACGGAAAATAGTAGTCAAAACCTGAACTTATATACGCAATGAGACAGGTTATCAGTGTATTAAAAGCAGATTTACAGCAGATCACTTTGGTCATCAGACCGAATCTCTTGGCAACTAAAACTAAAAATTATTATAACTAAATTAAAAATTGTTATTTATTCATAATCGAAGTACATCGTTTTAAATTTAAAATAAAGTATGATTTTTTACCGCCAGCAACGATTTGCTGGTATAACCAATTTGACGACCAGATGTCAAACGGTAACTTCGTGGTAAAACATTATAAATGTGTATATATGACCCCACATATTGCTTAAGGGTATACGCTTTTGCTAGTGTCGCTATATAGATGATAATAAAATGTAATGTTGGAAAAAATAAGATTTTAAATAAACAAAAAGTACTTAAAGTTAATTGTTTACTGCCAACTGTCATTTATCAGCGACAGTGGTAACAGTGGAGAAAATTAAGCGACGCATTAAGTTATCGGGTTTGATGTTCAAAAGTAGATATATAAGGTATAAATGTTTTCAATAAGAATGCTTAATTAATAATTTAAAACAACTCTTTCGATAAATGTTAGAGATTCAAAAGACTAAAATGTAGACTTTAATATCAGCTAGGAATATTTAGCACGGACAAAGATATATTTAACATAAAACACGGCTGTACTTTTGTAATATTGATCAAAATAAGCAAACTTTAGTTACAGTGTAGCTTTAAATAAAAGAACTATACTAAAGTTGGTAAAAGTTTTCTGAACATTTTTTTAATAGCATTTAACATTTTCTGTTATTCTAATGTGTCTGCTTTGAAACTGATTGTTTTAACGACGTGATAATTGATATAAATTTTTAGTTTGAACTGAGTACATTTTGTTTTTTCTTTAAAAAGGCATAGATAAATTAGTCTATTTTATAGAATAGTGAAACATTTTTATCATATAAAATGTTTTGTTAATCTAAAAACTATAACAATGTAGATATGTTTGTTACAGTTTTGTTTTAATTGAATTTTTATTTTTGTTTAACTATATTTACTAAAATTATAACTTAACATTTACTCTAGTTTGATAAAAGTCATCTGTGTAGAACTTACTATCCGTGAAAGCTGACACCTAGCCTCAAAGACTACATTAATATTTTTTATCTTAAAAGACTTTAATGAAACTAGTATAAACTGCATTGACTATGTTAACAGGTTGCCTAGGAATATAAAGAGAGAAATTTATTTTATAAAAATACTTTTTCAGTGAATGTTTTATCCTTTTAATACTTGTGATATTTTTTTGCATAGTTCCTATTATTTTTTGTGCATAAATTTACCATCATTTTTTGTTAAATAGAACAAACACTCTCGTTTTCAAGAGTTATTATAATTATCTATTTTTAGATCATACAACATAGCAGTTAACTAGATCATAACTATTCGATTTGGTCCAGCTCATAATCGATGGAGACATTGAAAATAATAATTTTCTTACAAAAATAGAAATGTTATCTTAACCCTATAACGCTATGATTAAGGACACACTCAGTAAAAGAATACCAACAAGTTGCGCTCTGGCTTCAAGATATACAACTTGTAACCATCTGCACACCAATATTTAACTAACTTCTAACCATACTTAGCTACAATTCTTTAATATTTATTATTTTATTGATTTATGACAAAAATATAATTCAAAACCTTATAAATAAAAAAATCTAAATTTAGATTAAAGACAACAGTATACTTTACTTGAAAAAACTTATTTTAAAACATTTTTTTTTTATATACAAAAATACTAAAGAAAAACTTATATGCTTGATTAAAATAAAGACCCAAGATATAATTAATAAAAAGTGTGTACAAATATCTTAAAATAGACACATTTAGAAAAGTGTAATAACTATAACAGTTAAATTGATTTTACAAACTTCTGTGCAAAAAAATGTAAATTCATTATAAAAAAAACTTTAGTTGAGCATTTTTTTTTAATGATTGATTCAAATATATAATTCTAAGTTTTGGAATCTTACTTGTGCAATCATTATAAAAATAATCTGATATTAGATAAGGCATATGCTGCTAAGTATTCTTTACAAAACAAACAAATTTGATAACATAAGTTGGCTGTGTGATTATTTTTGATAGAGTGTTGAACCGTTCACGTATTTAGAAATTTTCCTTGTTATAATGGAATCTTGCACCATCTAGTGACGAATGTTTGTTGCTCATCTTATGCAGCTGATGATTATAAAGTTTTATAAATAAAGTAACCGAAATTTTGTACTTTACAACAGCTTTCTTCTAGATAAGTGGCATACGCAATAATATAATTTTCAGTGATTTATACATTAAATAAAACGAATGTATTTAAAACCTATACAAAATTATATTAAACAATGTATATATTATACTTAACAGGCATTCATGTCGCAAAAAAAATATTTGTTTTTTATTTTAACTTTTAACCTTTAGAAAATGTTCATAGCTTTAACCTTGTTATGACTTTTTAAAATGTATGTAACTAGGTTATTTTTTATTTATAATTACTTTGACAATAATTTGATCTAACTTCATGTGACTTTCATAGTGATTAAATTACATTTTATGTTTAAATTGTGCAGAGGATGTGTAAAATATAATATCTATAAAGTGATAATTATGGTAAACATATTATTTTTTAGTTTTTTCTTTATTCTATAACTTTTTAATTTATTTTTTAAACTTTTATTCAACTTAACTGTATTTATGAGAAACTTATGTAACATTATAATGTGTAACACTTAAAAAACTAAGCTCTATGTTTACAAATAAAATTTACGTAAAAAATATTTATTTGATTTTTTTAAACTTTAATCTATATTAATTGACTTTAATGTTATTTTTTAAGTCAACGAAAAAAATATTAAGTCAATTTTTTTAGTTAGTTTTTTAATAAATTGTAAAATTATATTTACAAAGATTTATTACTCTGTTTTTACCAACATTTAAAAGTTTAACAAACATGTTGATTTAGCTCAAGTATTGTTTAACACAATCTTATTTTTTGGTTTATTTATTTTACACAATTTTATTTAATTGTTTTTTATAGAAGAGGTTTTGTAGATTTTTTGACTTGGATAAAAATCAATATTTTAAAAGAAACGTTAGTTACTATTCAGTATAGGTAAGTAGTACACATTCATACTTCAACTTTGATATCAAACTATGTAAAAACTAAATAATTTTTTAAGCTAGTAAATAGTATAATTTAGCTATACATTTTTCATAATACTTCTTCTTTTCACTTAAACAGAATTTTGTTTATGTAGTTTTTAAGACTTTTAATTTTTCATAAAGGCTCTACAATGATTTAAAATATTAAATCATTAAAAAAAAATGTTTAATTAATGTTAGACTATACTAGGTTTAACTACTTTTATTTTCTTTTTTTAATGAAAAAATAAAATTAAAACACAGGTAGTAATTTTTTTTATATAACTGTTCTAAATAAAATGAAACAAAACTATTTTTAAAGTATATCAGTGTTATTAAAGATTTACAATTTAAACACATATTTATCAAAAATAACTTATAAGTTATTTAATTCAAACTGGCCACTAACGATGTGTGAGAGGGCAGCGACTCCGCAGAAGAAAACTCCGATGTCCTTGTCTGCGTGCTTTTCTGCCGTTTTCTTGAACACTTGATCCCAGTTCGGCCGTCCGTAGTAAGTTTTCTGCTCGAGACCAGTGATGGCGTCTTGCTTCTCCCCCTCGTTGACAAATATCGCTTTTGCCTTTTAAAAAACAAACTGATCAACCACTTGACAAAATAAAAACTGAAATATCAAATTCCGCTGCAGCTTATCATTAGCTTTTGTAGTACATGTTGTTGCAAAAAATTTCATATATAACCGATCTTTAAGTTAGAATAATGAGTCTAAGGTTACAACTTTGCTCTCTTTATAGATACTTTACATAGATACTCTTTGTATAAGTTCATAATTGAATTAATATACAAAACTACATCAAAGTGAAACAAGTTTCTAAAAAATAAATTTTTAAAATTTAGTTTTTAAAAAAGGTTTATAGTGATAACATGTGCAGAATGCAGACGTTAAACGAATGGTTTATTTAAAAATTGTTATTTAAGCTTTTTATTAAACTTTATTGAACCATTTATTTAACACATTTGGTCCTTTATTAATTAGTCTAGTTGTATTTAAACTATTTATAGGTGGTTTTGTAAGAGCAACTTTAAGCATAATACTTATAAAATACTTGAAATATGTATGACTGTTCTATAGTATTATAAATTGATTTATTAAAAATAATAATTTTTTAAAAAATTGTTTTTAAGTAACTTACTAAGAAAAATATTTAAAACAGAAAATAATAGAATTTTTTTTAGTTTTTTATATTAGACTTCACTTTTAAATTATCTTAATTTTTATGTTTATAATTTGATGATTAATTTAATTATTTAAAAGTATAAGTTATAAATAGCTTTATTTTTAACCTTGCAAAACATATTGTTATTAACTTTGCTTTCTATAATAAAAATGAGTTTGCATTAAAAAAATATTTTAAAATTCACTTTAAAATTTTCGAAAGAATAAATAACTTACAACACTGTATTTTTATATTAAAAAAAATTTTACCACAGTTATCAATAAAAGGTTTTTAATACTATAAGAAAAAATTTATGCCAAGCGTCTTTATAAAAAATAACTTATATCAAAATAACTTTCAACTAAGTAAAACGTTTATTCATAAACAGTGTTTCAGTAATTTTTGAATAATTTATAGTTAATTATCGATATCAGGAAGTGATGTTTTCTGCTATGATTTCATTTATGTTAATAAATAGATACAAAAACTATATATAAGTTTAAAAAAGTCTCAAAAAAAAAAATTATGTACAATATGTTATACATAAAAATAAATACGTTGAAATTACGGAAAGAAACTGTTGTTTAAAAAATGAAATAGTTTTAAAAAAATTAAACCAAAAGAGAAAATATTACTTTGCTCCTTTTTGGTACAACTTACAGATATTTCAGTCTGAATTCAGTTCTAACGCTTTAATATTTATAAAATATTTTTCTAAATACTGTTCTATGTGCTTCAAAAACATTTTAGACCTTAAAATTTTTATAAAATATTAAAATTAATGAAAAACATTACGCATACACTTTTAACATAAAAAGCCCAAAAGTCTAATATAATGAAAAATAATTTAAGTCTTTTCCGACCAAAGAGTGAGCTAATAACAGAAACAATATTGATTTCCTTCACTCAACTTTACAATCTATATGTTCTAAAATTTTAGGTATCTTAGGGAGAGTTTAATTGGTTCGCTTGCCTAAATATTAGTCTTATTTCGGTAAAACTTACAGTATAAATTAAAAAAAAGATGACTACAAGCCTAATTTTTATATACTTAACTATTCTAGTTTAAACATTATCATCTCTTACTATAAATCAATAAATTCAGATAGAAAGTATGAATATAATGCATTAAGAGTATTATTTATACTGCTGAGTCTAAATAAAAAACTTATAATTCTTCTTGGAGGGTATTTTTAAGATACTAGCTTGGCTGTTATCTAAGGTTTAAATTTAGCATTAGTAAGGTTATTAAGGTTTACCAAACTCTATTTAAGCGATAATAATAGTTTGGTCAGTAGTCATTACAGAAGACGCAATGTACTTTAAAGGTAACCCAAAGTCAAAACAATATTGGTAATAAACTTTTTATTTACTACTTAGACTACTTAGTTTTTCAGCAGTACTAAAATGTTTTTAAATCATTCATTTATTAATTGGTCGTTTTTAATGCAGTTTAGTTGAGTTTCCTCAAAGAGTTTCTTCAAGCAAAAGTTTTTTTTTTATTTAAAGCTAGTTTAGTTTAAAAATATATATATTTTATTGAAGTTATTGTTTTAAGTTATGATAAACATCTTATTTTTGTTTAGATGGTTACTTTACAGAAAAATTGAAGTAAAAACTGAAAATTCTCATTACAGCATACATTAACAAATTTTTTCAAATTCAATATAATTGATTACCACATAACGTAAATGCTTCCGACTAGTAATAAGTGTCTAATTTACAAGAAACTTTTAGTAACTGAGTATCCTTTAACCTATCTAAAATATAATTATGGTTTGGTAAAGTCAAGAAACTGATCAAATTGACATTTTCCATTAAATTTTATTTAGCGGGACATCAGTTTACCTTAATTAAAATTTTAACAAAAGTATTATTTGTTATGGAAGTTACAAATAATTTTTTTTTATAGAAAATTTACCGAGTATACTATACCAAACAACTCACTTGCTTACTACTCCAACCTCTGGTCAAGTATATGTCGTACTCAATCAAATCTTTTCTTCCGATTTGTTCCAATTGACTTTCTAAATGCTTGAGCATATCACCGAACCACTCAAAAGCATTTATTTCCGGACAAATCCAAAAGAAGTAGACTTTTTTCAGTTTAGTAGGTGTACAGCCTTCCTGGTTTTTATACCTGCGAAATTATTTTTAAGAATAAATTCATTTAACATGGGGACAAACAGCAAGTAGGTGTCAGATTTGCATGAAGCGCCACTTTTTTAAGAATGCTACTTTTTAGCGCTTTAAATAAAGTTATTTACAAGAATAAGCCTAACCCTTGATCCTAACAAACTTACCTTAAGTTCTAATCGAACCATGGACTTTTATTTTATAATTGTTAAATCTTAAACACTAAGTATTAAACTACAAGCTTCAACTTTTAACTGCTAACAATAAATTTCTAAAAAAATTCTTAACTACTGAGCTTTAAATCATTAGCCTTAGGACAAAGCCCTAACTATTTTAATTATATTTATAAAACACCTGGTGCAAAAATAAAACTCAGTGTAAAGTTGTCATTTGTAGCATTGTAATAATAAAATTAAAGTTATATCTTTTGACTGCATAATATTCGAAATTTTAAGAGGAACTTCTAATTTACGAAAGCTTTCTGTAAATTAAGGCTAAAATACTTTTCGAAAAAGTATGAAAGAATTTCAGCTTGAATTAAAAAATTTTTTTTAAAGATTATAAAATAATTTTGTGTTTTTCAAATATTTAAAACAATGTAGAAACCAAACAGATTTGAGAAGGGAAGCAAACGGAGTAACTCCAATACCAGAACCAACACAGATTGCTACGTCATAATCAAAAACATCTTCACTAGCTGTTCCGAATGGTCCATCTACAGCTATTATAGGCATCTTATTATCCTGTGAATAATTGAAAATTTGTGTTACTATTTATTTATTTTTTTAAATAGAAGTTGAATAGTTTGTAAAACTTTAAATTCTGCTTTTTAAAAAATAACTGAAAATAGTTTCATACAACTTATTTATTTTAAAACACCCTTGTATATCAGGTTAAACAATAGACTTTTTTTTTAATATGAGCTCTTTTAGTTACTATTTTATATTCCTAACAATATATAATATTATTTTATAGACATGTTGTAAAAAGGTAAACTTTTAATTTGTTTTTTTTAAATCTTTTAAGATTAAAATACTTTATTATCTAAGTTGTATATTTACAACTACAATTATTTACATAACTATTTTATAAAAGCTGATAGAATATTTGGCGCTGATTAAAAAATTGATATTTTATTTTTAAAATAAGCCTTTAATCTTGAAATTTACATGATTAATATATATTTTGCTATTTTTTCCTAGTTTAATATAAATTTACTAATGGTATACTCATATACTGTTTTTAATAACGACTATTTTATGCATTTTAATTTTAGGGTATGAACAAAGGGGGGTAACTTTTCTAGTTGGCAAGCCAAGTTGTTCAAAATTGTAATAAAAAAGGTTTTGCGGGCCTTGTAGTTTTTGAAAAATTATACTTTAAAAACTAAATAAGACTTACTTAAAAAAAATTACAATAAGTTATAAGTTAGTTGACACAATTATAATTAACATAGTTCTTAATCAAAAAGCTAAAGGCTTTTTTTACTCAAAATCGTGATCAGTTATTTTTTCTTAGCAGACCGTGTGTTTCCCACTCCTATAGGAGTCTGCTAAGTCACACGGTCTGCTAAGAACTTTTAGACTCCTAGCCTAAAAGTATAATCCATTGCAAATACGTAATAAACTATTGTAAATACTACACGCCATTACGAGTTTTCTTATAACTAAAATATCTTGTGTTTTGTGACATTTTAATTATTTTTATATTGCATTAAACTTTTAAAATATTAATATTAAGTGATTAAGAATATCATATAAATAAAAAAGATTTAAACTAAAAATAATCAATTTCTCACCAACAGTGTTCCATGAAGATTTTTGAAATTAACCATTCAGTATGAAATTGAAGATCCGAAAAATAAAATTAAAATCACCGTATTAAAATAATAGTAATACATGAAACAAACACTGATTATGTGGTAATAACTAAAATATTTCAAGTTTTACAAGAACCTATAAAATTTTAAATTTAAGTCTACAACACAAAAATTAAGTTTATTTAAAATTAAAACAGAGAAGTTAAATCAATTGTTATATAAAAACTTATCATAGAAAATGTATTTTAAACAATTTTTATTCAGTTTAATAAAGTTGTTTTTCAATACTTAAAAGAAGTTACTTTTAAATGTTAAACGAGTAAACTAACATTTTTTCAAGTTGAAACATTCAATGAAATATAGTTAAGTTTTTTTTTTAATTTATGTATGGGCTTAAAAAACAAAAAAAATCTTAATAAAAAAACAAGTTTTTGAAAGTATCTAGATTCGTATAAACAAAAACAAAACAAAAAAATCTAAAAGTTTCTTTTTTAGTTATTAGCAATAAAATTTAAATCATCATGCTTAAATTAAAAAGTTTAGTATACACACTTTACAGTTACTGCATACAATTTAATTTAAAACTTAAAGAAATTGATTATAATTTAAACTTAAAAAAACAGGCAAACTAATTAAACTTTTAATCAAATCATGTAAACGTCACACAAGGAAGTACTCACGTCTAGTGATGTACCGGACCCACAATTTCGGGTCCGGCCGGACCCGGATCCGGACTTTTTTTTCAAGTTAGAATCCGGCCGGAACCGGACCCGGACTTTTTTTTCAAATTAGAATCCGGCCGGAACCGGACCCGGATTTTTTTTTCAAATTAGAATCCGGCCGGAACCGGATCCGGACATTTTTTTCAAATCAGAATCCGGCCGGATCCGGATATCAGACAAAAATGGCAATACCCGGCCGGACCCGGACCCGGATAGTGAGTCCGCTACATCACTAGTATAAACTAGCCTGAGTCAGAATGAGGTTTTTAAAAACTAAAAAAAAAGAACTTTAATCTAATATTAAGTAGAACAGCTAGCCACAAGGTTTACAAACTTAGGTGTTATTTACAATTAAAAATCTAAAATGAAGTTCTTGAACAAAATACACTAGAAAATTACCAAATATTGAAAACTGGATCAGCTCAAACTCATTCAAAATTTAAAAGAAAACTAGCCTGAGTTTTTATAAACAACTAAACTAGCCTGAGGCAGTACAAGATTTTCTAAAATTCCCAAAAATTTTCAAACTAGCAGGGTTGCCACTGTTTAAGTCAATAAAACTAGCTAGAGTGAGTATAAACAAGCCTTAGTCAGAATGAGGTTTTTAAAAACTGAAAAATTACTTTAATCTAATAATCAGTAGAACAGCTAGCAATGGTTGACAATTTGGTAGTAAAGTTGTGGACTGATTGTAGTACACTTAACTTATTAGTACTACCCATCATATTTAAATCCTACCTTATTTAATGAATATCTAACAAATACTGAATTCTAACTGAGACTACTTTCTATAATCAGACACGACAGTTTTGAGTGATGAATCTTTTATATAAAACACAACAAGAAATACTAGCATATACAAAATTATTAATTACTTTGGTAACACTTTAAAAACTAGAAGCTATTTAAATCTATATCAAAAGACTTAAAACAATAAACTAAAAATTAAATAAAACTTTTAGTAAACAAGAAACTGTAATATTTATAATAAACCATTAAACTATAAACCTGGCTTAAATATTTAAATAATCAAACACCAGTTGAAATATTCACTTTTAAAACAAAACACTACTTACAATAAACATTCACAAAAAAGTTCAAGATACTTTCTTGCTTTTAAGCTGCTCACCAAACTAACTAACTGCTTACATATAAACTGCCTGTCATGTTCTGATGTTTTGTTGCATCAGTATTTAGTTTGAAACATTTCGTCATATGATTCTCATTGGCTCGTACATTCAACCGTATCAACACTAAATATTCTCTGAGCTCAACTTTAAACAATAAATAATGCAAGTATTCATTCCAAAGTTTTCAATTTTACAACATATGTAAAGAGTTGCATTTCTGAAATGTTTATTTCATAGTTTAAATGTAAACAAATGTAAATTAGTCACGTGTACAAAATGAGAGAATCACGGTAGGTGTTTTATTTTAACTGACGAAAATAAATCTTATTAATTTACACAGGGTTTGTTTTTAACAAAAAGAACTTTTCAGTATGCTCTTTTTTACTAACTAGATCCGGGTCCGGCCGGATCTCTGTTAGGATCCGGCCGGACCCGGACCCGGACTTTTTATTCAAATTAGAATCCGGCCGGAACCGGATCCGGACTTTTTTTTCAAATCAGAATCCGGCCGGAACCGGATCCGGACTTTTTTTTCAAATTAGAGTCCGGCCGGATCCGGATATCAGACAAAAATGGTAATATCCGGCCGGACCCGGACCCGGATAGTGAGTCCGGTACATCACTACTCACGTCAGAGGTTACAAGTTTGCTCAAAGCAGTTGTCCAATCACCAACTACCCTACAGTGCACACTGAAGTAATCTTCTTCGGGTGCCTGAGTTATAGGACACTTAAACTTTAATATTAATCAAATGAGTTTGTATTTGCTGTTAGATATGTATATATACTAGATAAACTTGTAGCATAAAAAATAAATGTGCTTTTTTTAATCACTGAATCTTTAATAAGTGTATCTATGAAACCGAAAAAGGAGAGGTACAACTTTTTTTTTTTACTAAACATAGTTTAAAAAGTAAAAACATACAAATGTAAAAGCTAACAAGCTAGAATCTTCTACACATCTACACGAACATTATGTTGTAGAATTATTATATAAGTATTAGACACTTTATCGAAACATAATAAAGATTACAAACTTGTATGTTTTGTTTAAACATTATGTTAATGAAATTTCACTTATTTAAAATAAAAATAGCGCTTTATTGTTATCTTTTGATAAACTTTATAAAACTAAACTAAATTTGAACCTAAGAAGCAAAATTTTAAAATAACTATGTATACATTAATCAACTTTTTTAAAAGATGTGAAAATAAAACTTTAAAAGTTATTCAAATCTACCTAAAAACCTGAGTGTAACCTTTTTTTCGCATAAATAGACCAAAATAAAAATAGTAATTAATAAATGTTACAACAGTATACCAGTAACTAAACCTATAATTTTTAGTGATTAAATCTGAATATATTTTATCTTATATTAGTTGTCTAAGTACGGATTAATAATATAAAAACCACAAAATTATCTTAGTAGTTTTCAAAAATATAAATAAACTTGTAGGTTAAGTGAAACAACAAATAAGCTCTTTTTTATAAAGTAATATTAATAGATAACTTAAAAAGTTACCGATGTCAGAGTAAATGGATGCCATTCTAGAAAGGAAATTTGCTGGCACTTGATAAAAACATACTGACCGACTTCAGCGAAGAAGCCTTTTTTTCGCATTTGCAGTTCAATGACACGAGATGGATGCTTGATCACCTATTTGTTTGTAATATAAACAGCTGGCGATTTTTTTAAGTTACAGGAATGCCATAGGATTTTTCTTTTTTTTTTTAGGTTTTCTGAATTTCTTTCAGGTTTCAAAAAGTTGTTTTCCATTTTTATTATAAAACTCAATTTAAGGTTATAAACGTTTTTTCATCGTATAAAAAAACTTAAAAACTACTGTAATGCTACTTTATCATTTAAAATGTTTACTACTTTAGTTCACCTTAAAAATTATTATTAAATTTTCCTAAAATTTATTATAAAAATAGGTTTAGTTTGACTATCTGAAACAAACTAAAGCTAATAAACAAATAAATTTAATCCCTTAAACGACCTTAAGGACTCATTCTAATGTAGAACATTTGTATTGTAATAAATTAAGTTACTATAAAGTTGAAAAAATATTGATTACATTATAATACATAATAAAACTTTGAAGTTTTACAAATGAGGTACAAATAAAGTTAAAAACACTTTTTTATACATATCAAATGTTAGTTTTTCAAAATACCAAACTAAGTCAGTCAAAACATTTAGTACTTATTTAGTTTAACATCTATAAATGTTTTTTAAACCTGTTTTTGGAGAAAAATGTGTTGAGTTTCTTTAAAACCGTATGAAAATATCAAACTAATTTGATATTTGTAAATATCTGCAAGCTTTATAAATATAAACTAGTTTAAGAAAGAACTAGTTTCTTTCATATAGGTGTGCTTTTAAAGGTAATTTTTTATATGTACATATTGCCTCGTTTATACTGATTTTAATTTTTTAAAGTTTTTGTAACTTTAATGGTTTATATAATTAAAGTAAAATAATCCAATTATTGATTAAAAAATAACAAAACGCTTTTAGCGTATTTAACAGAAGTACATTTTAAAAGTTAAACCAACAATACTTCTTGTTTTTAAGTAAGAAAAACTGCCAGAAACCAATACTTTTTAAGTGCAACAAAGTTATAAAATCTAAACCCAAGAATATAAGAGACTTTAAAGTGTCGAGTGTGTAAGTAAGCATTTATAATAAAACTACTGTTGTAAAGCATGTGTTTAAGTTTATTGTAAATGATATCCGAATTTTGTTTGAGATGTTCTCTAACTTTAGATAATGAGTTGTAGCAGTTTGCAAAGTTTTTAGTTAAATAAACAAAACAGTGATTTAGCACTAAAAACATTAATAAAATTATAAATATTTTGCAATTAACTGTTTAAAAGGTGTTAAGTTATAAACTCTTCTTAAAATAAGTTTCAACTAGCTAAAATAAATAATTCATATTCTGGTTCATCAATCTTAAACAATGTGAACTTAATTAATGCAATCAAATGCTCACAAAAGTTTTGCAGAGGAAGGTTCTAACAAAAGCTGTTTTTAGATCTCTTTTTCCGCTAATAATAATGTATGTCTTACTTTTTATTTAAAAGTTATAAAAAAAACTATAATTTATAAACTTTTTTTTTACTTTTTTGTAAATAATTTTTTTGTACACATTACTAGTATATATATATAGTCTTACTTGTAAAAAATAATATATATACTGACTTAATTTAATTGAAAAGTATTTATTTATATGAATTTTATCTAAAAAGTGTTTAGTAATTAAAGTTAAGTGGTAATAAATAATATAGATGCTAATAACTGTTTTTTATTAAATTTGCATGTACTGTATAGCATGTTTTCATTTCTTGAATGTAACCATAATTTGCATAAAACGTAAATACTTTAAAAGTTGCAACTTTAAGAAAATTGAAAGAGTATATACATACTATATAGTGAATTTATTCTTTCAAGAATTTATTTTATAAACTAAGTTTCGGTCAAAGACCTTGTCAGCGCTTAAATAAATCTTATTCAATATATTTGAATTAGTTGAGATCTCTTTATTTGTTTTCTTAAAATCAAAACATATAATATACTATATAGTTTTAAACTAAAAAAATAGCATTATACTCTATTTCTTTAAAGTCGAAACAAAAGCTTCAAAATTTAGTTTTTTTATGTATAAAAAACCTGGATAGGATAAACAATATTGAAAACAATGAAAAAATATTTCAATTTGTTAAAGTTTAGAATATATACAGGGTTGTCAAAAACTCAATGTTTTTTGAAAGTACAAGTTTTTAGTCAATTTTTTGTATTAAATTAGAAGGTAAAAAAAAGTCTAAAATAGTATAAAACTATCAAATAGAAACTGTAATTAAATGTGTTTTACAATAAATAAAACTCGATTGGATACAAAAAAAATTATTGTATATAATATACTTTTTGTATCTAATCAAAATTTCATTATCTTACATATAAGTATTGTTATAAACTCCAGATATCTTTTTTTTCAAAACTTCAGATTTTTCGAGGTTTTATTCTAAATTTCTTAAATTCAAGTATTTTTGTCTAGTTTGTCGAATTCCTGGTTTTCCTGGCTTGTTGGTTAACTATTTTTAAGTAAAACCATGTTTTTAATTAACTTATATTCAAACTGTTTCTAAAATATTAAAACTAAAAATGTTCATAAAAAACCTTTAAAATTTCAACATTTTGAGTATTCCTAGCAATTCTGACACATCTTTCGAAAAAATATAAACATAAAGGAGCAACGACCCATTTCCAAGTCTGAAAGTTATAATATATAAACAATTATTCTTTTACTACAAAAAGTTTTCAAGTAATTAAGATTAAACTGAACTATAATAGGATTTATAAAAATAAATATTTTATTAATCTTAGTGTAACACACAATTATTTTTATTTTACTAATTATTTTTTTTGAATGAATATTTTTTTAAGGATTTTACCGGTTGTTTACTCAAACAGTAAAAATTACTTACAATTTAAATTTAATATAAAACTTAGAGCACCAAATCAGAAACGTATGTAAAACCAGTGTTTGATTTTACCTATAAATTTTACTCTGCTTTTTTATTGAGTATGAAACCTTTTTAATAAGTTTAAACGAAACAACATGCTGCCTAGTTGGTTATTTTATACTTAACTGATTTTTTTTTACTTTTTTATAGATCATGTATAATTCGTTAAAGAAAACTGGAGACACTGAAAATATATCACAACAAACTTTTTTGATTTTATGTTAATAAAAATGCATATTTTTGTTTTTTAGATTTAATGAAAATCATTATAGACAATATAAATATAAAAGTATAAAAATTTAATTTGTAAAAATGATAAGTTATCGAATATGCTAATAAAGTTTACTTAAATTACTACTAAGTAAATACTTAATTGCTATGCTTGGTATCGTAGAATAATTTACAACAATATATGATTAGGGCAAAACTATGAACAATTCGCAAAAACCAAACAAAATAAAAGCTTTTTTAAATTACCCCTGGTGAAGCTGAAAAAGTAGGGTATGTACCACATTCACCCACCCATTTTCTGTTGTGGCATTTTTCAGGATCATGCTTATCTAAATTGTCTTGAACTTTCACTTGACCTCTTTTGGAAAATTATGAATAAGTTGTTAGTTTAAATGTTAGTAATAAAACTTAAAAGACTTTCAAAATCTATCACAGTGAAAAACAAGTAAAAACTAATAAAAACAATGTTGCCACTCTTTGAGTTAAAAAATTATTCTGAGTTATCCTGGGTTTTTAATCTTTAGTGAACTAGCTAGCCGCAAGGCTAAAACGATTTAAAATAAAGTGAGCACTTTAAAATCAATAAAAAATAAGTTCGTTAACAAAATTGGTTATATAAAATGATAATATACTGAAATAGGATCAACTAAATTTGTCATGAGATTTCTTTTAAATCTTAAAACTATCCTGATTTTTTATACAAAAAAACTATCCTGAGTCAACCTAAGTTTAAAAAACAAATTCATAATTTCCTGACTTATCTGGAGTGTCCTGAGTATTCTGACTGTGCAACAACCGTGTAGAAATCAAAAGATATTTAACGTAAGACTCACGAAAATCCATGAAAGACTAGAAAACCAAAAAAGACGACGAAAAGGTGATGAGTGAACCAGAAAACTTCGAAATAGCTTCTGCGCACAAACTCAACAGATGAGGTTACCATCAGCAGGAGTGCAACAGTTATGCACACTCCAGTCCAACCTCCTGTCAGCTGAAACACTGACCCAACAGTCCACGCTCTTCCTATCGATTTCTGTATGTTAGTTGTTTTTTCCCATTAAAAACTAAACGTTTCCACTTATTTTTAGAACTACACTTGTAGTTTGATAGTGATTTAGAGTATAATAAGATATGATAGAGTATTGATAGAGTATAAACTATAATTTTTTTTAATTTTGTTTTAAATTAGATTTGTAAACAAGACTGATTATAAAAACAAGTTTGTTTGAATACCTTAAAACAGTGCTTCTGAAATGGGGTTCCGCGACGCCTCTCAGGGGTTCCGCAAAGCCTTTCGAAATTTAAAAAAGAAATTTGAAAGAAAAAAAATATAAATCATAAAACTTCAAAAAAAATGGAACACATAAAATGGAAAACATATATAATTATAGCATCCATTGATCTGCTTAGTGTGTATTTAGGGGTAGGACTTTTAATGGGTATTCAATGGGTATTTAATGGGTAATTAATGGATAAAATTTGGCAACAAAACATCTTCCTTCTTGTTTACAAGAAGTTCTCTCAGCGTCGATTAAAACTGTTAATTTTATAAAGAATATAGACACAAAGGCCAGATGTTTTAAAGACCTATGTAAAAGTTTAGATGCTGACCATCTGCGACTTCTCTAAATGAAGTTCGCTGGCTGTCGAAGGGACGGACACTAGTTCGTCTCGATGAATTAAAGAAGCAGGTGTTCACCTTTCTTAAAGATAAAGGCTCAGAATTAGTGAAGTTCTTTGAAGATGATGTTTTTTAGGCCAGGCTAGCTTATCTCACTGATATTTTTGAAGAATTAAACGCTTTGAACTTAAGCATGCAAGGGAAGCAAAATTCCATTTTTGTCATGACAGACAAGATTGAGGCGTTTAAAAATAGAATTACATTTTGGAAGAAAAAGGTTAGCAATGATAATTTTGCGATGTTTCACCGGTTTTATGAGGCCCATGAAAAATGCATAGAATTCAAATTCTCTGACGAATTATACAACCACCTTGATCTTTTGTCTATAAAGTTTCAACATTATTTTCCTGAAGATGTTCGCATTGGAAGTTTATGGATTTTGAATCCTTTTATGTGTGATATTGCTTTAGAAGAAGTGAATCTTCCTACAGATACAGAAAACGAATTGCTGCAACTATCTGAAGATAGTAATTTAAAATTGATTTTCAAAGGTAAGGAGATTTTAGATTTTTGGATATGTGCAATTTCAGAGTATCCCGTCTTAGCAAAGCGTGCAGTAAAGTTTCTTTTACTATTCACCACCACTTATCTTTGCGAGTCCGGCTTTTCGCATGTAACAAACATTAAAACGAAGCAAAGGAACTGTATGCTGACTCCAACCTTATCTGCCTGTCTCCGTCTCAGTCTATCCAAAATCAAACCGCGCATTGACATGCATGTTGCTAAGAGACAAGTTCAAGTTTCGTACTAAATGTTTTTTTTTATTTTTCGTTAGGTATTTTACCCGTTTATTACAGTAATCTGTGAATTCGATTAGGTTCATGTTCATCTCCTTATTGTTTGTAGCTCTCATTTTATTTTTATTATGCAAGGAAAGATTTTTATGACATTGCGATTGATCATGTTTGTTTTCGTTTATTTATTACAGAATCATAAAATACCTATTGCCTCTGGCGCACTTTGAGTTTGACTCGACTTAATACTATTACAATTGGTATGATTTCTAACAATGATATAGTTTTGCTAAAAAAAATTTTTTTATTGAAATTCTTTTGTTTTTTGCAGGAAATATTATATTAAACATTTTATGTAAAATTAAACTAGGGGTTCCGCGGAAAAGTTGAACTTTTGAAAAGGGTTCCGCCACTAGAAAAAGGTTCAGAAGCACTGCCTTAAAAGATACTTAAAATATTTTTTTGATCGAAAGTTTACTAGCTTATGGTTTTCATAAATTTCTTAAAATAGTAATTAGTCAGTGGATAAAGCTCAGCATCTACAATTTATAAAATAATAACTATAAGTATATAATATAAAGTCACTTAATAAAAGGCATAAACTTTATGCAAACCATCAAGCATTAAAAATCCCCCGTCTTAATTACTTTTAAAATGTTAATTGACCTACATTGTAAAAACTTATGTTGTGAAAAGAGCTTTTAATAAAAATTCAAAGGTAAAATTTTAAGTTGCATCTCATGTGAATTTTTTAAAAGTTAGATCAATGAAAGAATGTTGATTGATTTAAAGTCATTTTATATTTTTATGACACAATAAAACAAATATAATTAAGTACCACTTGCATATAAACATCAATATATTTTTTATTTTCAAAATAACTTTTTAAACTTAAGATTTTCGAATCTTATCTTTCAAAATTCTTTTTCAAAAGTTAAATGAATTTTTAAACAGTTTTGAACATTTTTATTAAAAAAATTCAACTAATAATATTGTAGTTGTACAAAATAATATAAAACAACATGCTAGTAAAACAAAAATTAATAACAATAATTGAGTTAGTATGTTGTTAGAAGGGCTATCTTCTTAATATATTCACACAGTTAACTTCTTTATACATTAACATTATATTAACTCAATTATCGTAAAATTTTTGTTTTACTAGCATGTTTTTTTTTAATAACTTTGTACATGATTCTTATACAATTACGTCATAATAATTTTTTTAATTATATCAATTTTAAAAACTGTTTAATACTTCATTTGACTTTTGAAAAAGAATCAGATATAAGACTCGAAAAGCTTTCAGTTTTAAAAGACTCTTGAAAATTAAAAATATATTTATGTTAAGTTGCAAGTGGTACTTAAATACAACAAAATTTCTTCCGACATTAAAATAAAACAAATATAGTTTTTGCACATTAAATTTTAATAGAAATGTTTTATTCTTAATCAATCAATTTAACTTTGTATACTTGTTCAATGTTTATACTACTGGGCAGCAGTCTTTTATACTTAAGTAACTTAATAGAAAAAAACATTGCAGGATACCCTAAAATGCATACAAAAAAAATTATCAAAAGCAAAACTTCAATACAATAAATATTATTTAAGCAGAACTATTTGCTTTACATCAAATTAAAAGCACATAGAAAAGTA
Organism: Thalia democratica; assembly: GCF_965202585.1. NCBI lineage: Eukaryota > Metazoa > Chordata > Thaliacea > Salpida > Salpidae > Thalia > Thalia democratica. The sequence continues at coordinate 16,631,415 of NC_139173.1, read as the reverse complement.
AAAAATCTTAATTTCGAATATTTTTAAAAGTTTTTTAACAAAAAAATACTGTGTGGACCACAGAATTCTACTTGGTGGGCTGTAGTTTGCCAACCACTGTTTTATAAAAAAGTTAATAGAATCGAAAACAAAAAAGCTAAAAACTATTTACATAAATATTAGTTGAAACACGTTAATAGGTAACAACATAAATATAATTAGAGTGTAGTTAAGCACTAACTACTTTATAAAGTTTAAATTATCCAAAACTGGCCAGATTTTAGTTTCAAAAAACAAAATATATTAGTCGTTATAACTTAATAAAAAAAACGCTTCATATGTTTACCTTCAAAAAGCTGTATACAACTATGTTTAAAGTTACTTTTACTTTTTTTTTAAACAAAATTTTAACTTAAAAAAAATAATTGATTACTCCAAAACACAATAAAGCAAATAAATACAAATAGTATTTTTCAACTAAAGCTACATTATCTAACTTCTTTGCAAACTTTTACGGTCCCTAATTGTAACTTTTCTGCAGATAACTAGGACATAAACGCAAAAAGACCTACTCTGTACAATGGATTTAAATCTTGTTGATTCAGCAAATTGATTATGTTAGAGCTGTTACCAGTATCTCGAAAAGCAGCGTACAATTCCACATTGAATGTATGCGCAAAATAATGAATCACTGAAAAAGTTTTAGTGCTTTCTTGTATAACAGTAATAGTAAAAACTAAAAATGTTCAAACTGTTCAATTTTAAAACTTTAATAAATAAGTTAATTAAAACAACGCGTTTTTTTTTAATCTTAAATATATATATATATAAACATCATTACCAAAAATAAGAAAATTCATGTTTAGTATATAATTATAAATAAAACTTACAAGTATTAAGAACAATCATGTAAGCACATATCCGGTGAAATTTAATATTTTTGTCTAATATTCTTCGAATTCTTCTCGGCATACACTATAAATGTATAACAAAATATAACATCAATCAAAGAAGCTTTAAACTTAGATTTTTATACAAACTTAAGTTTTTTATTAACTAGTTATTTAAGACAAACAAAAACTTTTTATATTACTAAAAAAAACTGTATTTCAACAAATTGTTACAACTTCAAGATAAATATACTTAAAATTTTCTTTATTGGAAGTTACTAAATATAGTTAGCACAAATAACTTTGTTGTAAATACAGTGCTAAAAATTCTATGATTTTTTAAACTTAAATCATCATGCATCGAGTTTTGACAAGTTGGTTTCAAAAATATTTAAGCTAGTAACTGCTAAGTTAAAAAAAAATTGTTTATAACAACTATGAACAAAAAATAAGTCCATATTTGGCCGTAGAACTGCTAAGAGATATTAACTATGTTACAAAGCTTGCAAATAAGTTTATGAAGAAAACTTTAAAATAAACTTAGTTTTTTAAATAAGAAAATATTTTTATACTGTTATTGTACTCAACTATAAGCTTCTTGAATTCTAAGTTTAAATCATACAAACTGATGTTTTTTATTCAAACGAGTTGCCAGTCTTTGAAGCAAAAAAGTCAGTGTAATTGCCTAAAAACTAGCCTTAGTCAGCCTGAATTTATGATATATTTGAAAAGCAGTATGAACCAAGATATTAAAAAACTACTGTTAATCAAGCTCAAGTATCTAAAAGCATCAAAATATTTACAAAAGGACTCGTGAAAAAACAATTTTTAGGAAAAAAGAAGAGTTAGAGTCATAGAGAATAGTCTAAAATTTAGGAAAATTCTTAAAATTATCCGGAGTCAGTCAGAAATTATTTTAGATTGCAAACTAGCCTAAGTTATCCTGAGTAGCCTTTGAGTGTAGCAACCCTGCTTGAATCATATAACTACTTGATTACTCTTAATCTTCCGAATAAAAATTATTTATTAATATATTATTTTTAATTGTAGGATATGAATGAATTTATTAATTTAAAAAATTTAATATCTAAACAACATCCTTTAAGTTTTCAAATCATTTACAAAAATAGGTTAAAACTAATTTGGTAAATTCCTTAAAATTAAAAACCACAAGTTTACTTGTATCGTGAAAACTGAACAAATAGAATTTTAAGAAAATTTTACAAATACATTGAAACAAAGAAAATTATCAATATTTTTTTTCGGATATACAAGTTAATTTGTATATAACTTCTAGTAATTAAGATTTCTTGAGTGTATAAAAATCAAAACAGAAGAACTAACATTACAAGCTTTTCGAAAATATGATAGAAGATTTCTACAGACAGGTAGTAAAATAAGCATACAGTTAAGGTTTAGCAATGCAGCAGGAGCTCTTGCCCAAGCTAATCCTTTTCCAATGACAAATTCACGAATGTAAAAGTATTTTGGATGAGTTTCATACGTTATATACCAAGATACAAAAAGATATACATTTAGACCCAAATAAAGCATCTGTAAAAATTCTAAACTTAGTTTTTTTTTTTAAGCAACTTGTTGACTACGGGAATATGATGTATGTAAAAAACTTCATTCAAAAGAAAAATAAAATGGTTAGATTTATTAGATGAACATATACAGAAAAGTATAAGTTTTTTTTATTTTAATTATATGTTGTTTTGTTATCATGGCTGTACATTATTATTAAGTTTAGTTTTTTAGTAAAAAATTATTCTAAAAAATATGTGCGTTTTAGTAACAGTTTTTGAAATTTAATTTAATAATAATTCATCAGTTAAAATGTTTTAATAAACTTTTAATTGAAAATTAATTACCTCTTTTTAAGTGTAATACTTAACAAATGAAAAAAAAAATTCAAAAGGCCAAATTTATTTTTCTTTATTGTAATGGATTTAGATAATGTATAATTAACAGTGTACTAAAATTAAACTTACCTATATTTTATTTTAATTTATATAAACAACATGTTAATGGTAAGTCATACTTTAAATTTATTTTTATTTTTATCTGTATTTTGATTTATAATTCGCTCTGTATTTTTGTATTTCAGCTTTTTTTTTTCGTCTGATGAAATTCTCTGCAGGGAAACGGCGTAATGCTTTAAAATTTGAATAATAAATTAGTATTAAAAAAAACTTACTAAAACTATGTACTTGGGTAGATCATTTGTTAACAGTCCAGCAATACTTCCAAACATTTTGTTTTACTTTAAAAAAAAACTTGATTCCTGTTTTATTTTTTATTTTTATTAGGAATAGTTGTTTATAAAAATATATCTATAAAGTGGAAACATTAAAAATAAACACATCTTTGTTCTAGTTCAATATTCGTTAAAACAGTAAAAAAAATAGTATTTTACTAAACAAAAGAAAACAATTCAAATAAGAATACATCTTAAAATAAGTTTTATTACTGTTTAGCAGGTTAGATGGATTTTTTTTTGTTAAACATAATTAATTACAAACTTTATTACTATTAAACATATCTTTTTTTTTCAAATTTAAAATAGTCCTTTGTTTCTAAGACACACCTTACTATAATATTTTTAAATGACAAAATTCAAAATGATAAATACTGAACTTCACCACACGAACATCATCAACAGTATCCGAGACAACCTACGACCGGTTTTGTCCTGATTAGGACTCATCAGGTAGGCATAGTCGGAGACAACGCTGGTAAGACCAAAACCAAGCGGTCTTAACTGCATATGCACTGAAGCTACCGTTTATGGGTAAAATCCGAAAAATTGACGCAGCCAAATTGTTCACAGCCCAACGTCCCAGACATTGTGAGCATATTGTGAGATTTTAGTCTACTTTCGTTTGATCTATTTTAAACGGTATTTATTATGGCCATCATCAGCAAAGTTGAGATATCGTAGCATCGATTTTTAGGACTTTAGCCACAAACGGTCGCTTCAGTGCATATTGACTTAACCCCGGTTGGTTTATACATTAACAGCATCTTCTCGTGACTATGCCTACCTGATGAGTCCTAATTAGAACGAAACCGGTCATAGGTTGTCTTGGATACTGTTGTTGACGGTCGTGTGGTAAGTTCATTATTGATGGCGCGTAGCATCTCAACTTTGTTGATGATGGCCGTAACAAATACTGATTAAAACATTTAAAAATGGAATTATGCATTGACATTTTTTTAGCGCTAAATTTTTACTAACAATGTATCACATAACTAAAGAACTTTAATAAATTGTATAAAAATATAGTTTAAAAAGTTTGATAATGAAGTCTATATTGCACGTATAAAATGATCTTGAAAATTTAGCTCAAGAAAATCTAAAATTAATGCTGTAATCAAAAACCATAAAAATCTAAAAAAATAAGAATTAAATAGTGTAAGCACTTAAGCTATAGTCAATAGATATCTTATAGCAATGGCTGGTATTTTTGTTAAAGAGTGATAAAAATTTACAAGTAGTTAAAATAAAACCTTAATTTAGAATCGTTGAAAACTAATTTACTACGATAAAAATATTACAATTAGAACAAAATGTTTGTAAACAAAAGCTTATTTTTTCAATAGTAACTTTTAAGGTAAGATTTTAATAACTTTTTTTAATTTTCTATGTGGAGCGTTGCTCAAATAAGAAAGCAAACTATTTTTAGGCTTTGTTTTTGACTACTTAGAACATTTTGAAATAACAACAAACTAGTTTTGTAATAAACAAAGTGAATTTTAAACTTTTAGCTTTTTTTTGATTAGTTGTTTCTGAATGGTGAAAAAGTTTATAGAAAAATAGAATTAATAAATTTCTAATCATGTTATAATATATTTTTGAAAAGTCTAAACAGGTTAAAAACTAATCTTATAATTATACTTGAAATTATGTAAACTTTACTGAAATACATAATTGTTAATCAACAAATAGTCAAACTACTTGGGCTGAGCTAAATTTTATTAGAAACAAAATATTATTAATTTTTTCATATGTACATCAATTTAATTTTTTGGCTGCTAGAATTAGTTATCTTGTATTTAAAACTCTTCTATTAAATTTTAAAGTGATGTGTTCTTGAAAATATTTTTTATGATTGTGAACTTAATTATTTTTGTTTGTTTATTTATTTTTTTAAATATTAGTTTATTGAACGACAAAAAATAGCTTAAAACATTTGGTCTTAGGACATAGTGCACGAAGAACCTTTCGGTTATCGATTCGTATACCACGGATACCTTTTAACGTCTTGTCCAGAACAAAATTTCACACTTTTGACAAAAAAAAAATTTAAGCATAATAAAATGCAATTCTGATTATATAAACTATTAGTCAAAAGATTATTTATTAATAAAAATTGACAAAACAACCCTTTAATCACGTAAACAAACTTTTAGATTCGTTATATTAATAATCTAATGGTAAATCCTTTAATTTTACAAAAGCTTTAAAAATCTCAAAAAAAAAATGGACAGTGTCCGGACCAGTTTAGAAAAAATATTTTAGAAAATTCTATTTCAATTTAAGAATAACAATCATAAAAAATTTTATATTTGAATAAAAAGGTATGTCTAAAAACCTTTTTAAAGTATGTTTTTGTAGCAGTGGTCAAACTAAAAATGTTTGTTAATAGTTTATACTTATTAAGTTTAAATATTCATAAGGAAATCTTTTACTTTTTTTTTAGTTACATTTTAGTTAGATGATTCAGGTAATTAAAAATCAAAATAGTTTTTATTATAAACATCAACTTTTTTTTTAATGAAAAAAACAATGCAGTTAAGTTCAGAAAAATTTATTAATCTAAGAAAAAAAGAATAAAATTAATTCCGAGTAAATACAGAAAGTGTTGTAAACATTAAACTTTCCCACAGAGAAACTTAACATTTAAAAACTGATAAAATTAATATTTTATAAAACTATTTTTTTTTATAAAAGAAATAGTTCATATATTGTATGTTTGGCTGTTTTCGCGCTTATTAACTGTTACTTTAAAAAAAATAAACAGATAAATGACCACTGATAACTATAAAAACGAAAAAAAGTATACTTTTGCTCTCAGAAATAGATTTGCAACGATATATATTAAAATAACCATTCAACTTGTTTTAGTATTTCAAGCTTTCCTATAACAACAAAAAACATTATTTTCATGACTATTTGACCATGACTGCTATCAAATTGCTTTGCTCAATTACACTAAACTCTTTTTACCTTTTTTCTCTCGTTATCTTTTTTTTTTTAGTTTCTCACTTTTGTTGATTTTAACTAAAAATTGACATGATAAATGAATGTTGAAAAGATAAATGAAGTCATCCAAAACGAAACTGGAGTAAACTTATATTAATGATAACAAGTTAGGCAAGACAATCGCTAAATTCTTAGAAAAGTAAATTTTGCAAAATGTACAAAAAAATATATAATTCTCCTAAAAATTTTTTTATTTAATTTTTACTACAGATTTTTAGTATTAACTAAAACTACAAATAAAAACTAAATCTTATAAGGCGTTTAACAAAATAAATTGAATTTTGAGATCAGCAGCGGCTCTAGACTAGTTTCCGAGACAGAGAGTATTTGGTACCACTTGAAAAAAAAAGAATAAAAAAAGGAAAGTTTATGTTGTTCATAGAGTTCGTAACTAAATAAGAAACTTAACAAATGTTGGTAGATTTGTTTGTTCTACTTTTTTTAAGTTCTGATTTTAAATCTTTGAGGAATTAAAAAGGAAACCCTTGTTTGCATAAAATTTTCAAGCGCTAATTTTATTTTTTTATTTAATTTGTGCTCAAATATGCAAAGCCTGTTTAGATTAGGTTGTGGGCAACACACTGTCTGCGGGTCGAATCTAGCTTAAGTCTTTAGTCCGTGATGTGTTTTTTAGCTTGAAAACAACTTGTGTTAAAGAAATGGAACTGAAATCTTTTATAAAAAATGCTCCTAATTTTATATTCAGTACATGTTAATCCATAATGATTTTACTATGTTAGTACTGAAGAGATTTTTTTAAGTTATGTAGCACGCGGAAAACTTTTTTAATTAATCTGGTCCGCCTACGAAAAAAAATTGTGTCATTTGAAGAAATTCGCTAACTTAATTTCACATTATATTGTTCTCATTTAATTATATGAGTGTAGTTGTCAAAACATTAGTTAAATAAAAACCAAAAAAAAAAACTTTTTTAGTTATAATTTAAAATTTGGTTTGAAATTTATAAAAAAATTTTTTAAAGGCACCACAATTTTTTAGATCCCAAACAAATTTGCTTTAGATTATATTTACTAGTAGTATTTATAATATAAAAACCTTTAACTTAATGAATAAAGAAAGAAACAATAGTGAATAAAAAAAAACAGTTTTTAGCAGTAAGAGGGTGACGCGTTGGGCTAAGAAATGGTTCAGTCGCTTCCTCTAGATAAAAAAAAGAACAATGATTACAAAAAGATTAAGCTTTGTTAATTAAAACTTTGTTTCTATGCATTTTTTATTTTAAGAATCTTAGGGATTCTACATTCAAAATTTTCAATTTTACGAGGGCCTAGCTAGAATAGAAGACGCTGTAAATGATCAGAATATAAGCTTTATTGAAGTTATTTTGTTGAACATCGGACAAAACAATGTGTGTTTTGTGAATAAACGCTTCAAAAATTTCTTTAGAATTAAACAAACTTAAAGTTAATATTTTCAATTTAAAATGAACGATAAAATTTAAAAGGATTAGCTTTAGTGAATTATAAGTTTGAACTCAGTTTAAAAGCTAAATTATTTGAACAGTCTTTTGTAGCTAACATTAAACAATAATTACTTTTTTGCTTTTTTATCCATAGTTAGGCTGCTACCTACAGACCTATGATGATTTAAAATATTTTTAAACATTTTATATACAAAATATATTATCATTTTTGTTTTTTTAACAATAGTTTTTTTCAGGGTAAAGCAAGTAATTACATTATGTGTAATTTTACCTGCCTTTTAAAGTATCAATTTTTAATTAACAATAACAAATGTATCAAAAGAAAAAAGTCCAGGTTACAAGATTATTAGTCAAAATATTTAGCTCTTACCTATAAAAAAAACTGAATGAGTTATATACTCAAGTTTTAAACTAACGAAACTACATTGACTTACAGTAAGTCATAAACCTGTAGTGTAGCAACACTAAGAAAATGACCAACTGTACTTAATTTTTCAATAAATTGTTTAACATAAGTATCTTAAATTGTTAGTAAATAAACTATATCTTTTAACTACTGTAAATTGAACAATATAAATTCACTAATAATTATGCTTTAATGAAAATAAGTATATGCTAGAGAATTGATAAAGTTCTTTTTCGTCAAAAAAAAACGCAACACTCAGATCTTAACAATACAAATGTCAAACTTAGACTTAATTATGATTTATAATGGAAGCATTAAAAACTGTCCTGTATTTTAGTTGTAGTAGTTATAAAAATTGATATATTGTTTATGAAAGCTTTTTTATTTAAAAGCTGTTATAAACCAAGAAACAAAAAGAAATTAGTCTTTACAATTTACTTTTTTTTCGAAATCTATAATACAGTTCTTTTATAAACTAACTTATTAAAGTTAAAGTATTGAAAACTGATTCTTAATACTTTGATACTCTGATATAAACCTATCTGTGTAATTGTTTTTATATTTATGTTATTATACCTTTTGAATTTCGTTTATTACTTTTTAGTATTTTTACTAATTTTTTTTTTATTCTTTTATTTGAGATTGCCCGGTTTCGCATATTAAATTGTGAACACTTTACTGTTTAACATGCGAAACCGGGCAATCTCAAATAAAAGAATTTTTTTTAAATCAGTTTTACGTTTTGATTGTTTTCACAAGTAGATTGAAAAAAGTAAAAGTCTGTCTTTTTTTCATGCCCTTAACAAGTATTAAAAGACTTATTACTTTTAAAAAATTTACAGCTCCGTATTTTTTTAATCATCACTATGCATCATGCATTAAAATTTTTTACTAAAATATCTTTAAAAAAAATTAAATATTCTCCTCTTGATATACGTAAAACTAAGTAATGATAAAATTAGGGTTCTTTTTAGGCTCATATATTTAAAATATTCTTGTTTTATAGTTTTAAACAGTAATAATAGTTTTTAATCATTTTTTAGTAGTTAGTTTTGTTATGATTTATATAATTATTTTTCTTTAATATAAAAAATACTATGTATGTACTAATAATATATATAAGTTGTGTATATTAGCTAACAGTTTTTGTGAAGCCTACGTCTGTATTATGTCCGAACGAGCATATTTAGATATCGAAATTTTAAAAAAGAGTTTTGTTCATAAGAAATGAAAGTAAATCAATGCATAAGTACTTAAACTTTTGATGTGTCTCTTTTTTAAGGCCTCAGAAAACTTAGAAATGCCAGTTTTGAAATGAATTATAAAAATCGATTTGTAAATTGTAAGTTAATTTACACTACTAATTTCTTTTTTAATTATAATAAATTTGTTTTAATATTTTGAGTAATTAATCTGAATGTTAGATGAATGGTAGATATTTTGATTGTCGTTTATATTTAGGCTAACAAAAGATTTTTAGATTTAAACTTTGTCAATTTAAAAACCCAATTTATTTTGCATATATAACGTTTTTGATTAAATTTGGACATCGATTAAGTACAAAGATAAAACGAATGAAAAATGGACGAAAACATAATCTTAAAATCCTATATAAGCACTTTTTAAATCAATGACTCTGAAAAAACTAGGACTGACCATATTTGTGCTGACAATAATTTATTAATAGCTAATATTTGATGTGATTAGGTACAATTTTTCTTAGATCTGTAAAGCACGCATTTTATGAAAGGTGCAAACTTGTGCTTGGGTTCAAAGAGCATACCTTATCAAAAATCTTACTGTTAACCGTTGTATTTTTAACTTAAGTATTTTAAATAGATTTAAGATGCAATTTTGTTTATTTATTTTTAATGTAAGATTGCTAGCTAGGTATCTTAAAATTATATTTTAATCTTATAAGCAAGTTTAATGATTACTGTGAAAGCTAGTTTTTTAACTCCAGCGACGGTAACTAAAAAAATCTATAAGTAACAAATATTTTTAAACAAATATATCATATTCTTTTATCATTAAGTAGGTCTCAATATCTTATACTTTGTTTACAGTTTACTTTTAAACAAATATTAAATGAAATCTACTTTACTTTAAATAAGTGAAGTTAGAACATGGCAACAGGCTTATGGTAATTATATGTCAATTAATCACATGTGGACATTACTTTTTCCTAATTTATTTCGTTTCTTGATAAGCTTTAAAAAAATTTGCTAACCCTCTATTATTGACATTTACGGTTAGAGAGATTTTTAGCCGTGCTTGACATAGAGTAGAAGGTGAACTAAATATCATTAAAAAAGCGATAGGAGGATTAAGATTTTCTGAGTAAGCTTGTTTTATCAAAAAGTTTTCGATTTAGAATTTAAATAAGTTTTTCAGAACACACCTGGGACAATGTCGGAATATTAGAGTCAATTTAAACAATTTATAAGTTTTAAAACTAAGTCTAAACTTTGTTAACTAAGTTCGTATAAATTAAAAATGTTTACTCAAGTTTTTTATGTTTGACATTGTTTTTTTTTTTAATACTTATTTTTATTAAATTTAGTATTTAAAAGAATACTCAGCAAAATTAAATAGACTGATGAAAGATACAAACTAGTATACATTAAATTGCGAATTAAAACTTATTTATATTTAAACGTGCTTGTCCTGGACAAGAAGTTAAAAAGTATCCAAGTGGTGTGCGACTCTATAACGAAAGGTGGTCCGTGCAACTAGTTAGACCTAGGACCAAATGTTTTAAGCGTTGTTTTTGTCGTTCAATAGACTAATAATATATTTTACAGATAGCAATAGTACTAGGTTGTAAAAGTCCTTTTATTATAGTTATTATTCAGTTAAAATCTTATTTTTAATATTTTAAGCATCAGACTTTGTTTTCGTTATCTTTACTAAATAAATAACTAACTCAATTTTTTTTTCTAATACATTTAATCAATTTTTGTCAGAGAAAATACAACTGAAACGATGTAATAAAACATTAAACATAATTATTACTTATACAAATTGATTAATAAACCAAACACAAATGTAATCAACAAAATTAAGTTTTAAAATAACACAAAATAGTTTTACTTAGATAAGGCTATATTGTAATCAAACTCTTTATTTTAACAGGTACATAAAAGACAGAAAGAGCGCAGCGGTCAAAATGCAATGACAAATTGGCCATAGCTGAACACTTTGTAAACTGATCCAGTTGAGGTAATAATTTTGAAGTTTCTGATTTTTATATTATGAGACGATTTTCAAGTATTTTAGAATTGAACACACTCGAAGCCATCTTAAAAAATTTAAATAAACCTAAATTATGTAATATAAAAAAATGATTACACTATTAGCCTTATTTATTTAAACTATATTGTGATAATTTGAAATTTACTTTTGTTGACAAAACATGAATTTAATTAATTGATTAATTTGTATAATTTTTGTAATGTACATGTTTTGTGTTTTATCGTATTGTTTCAAATTTGCTTTCCCTGACGAAAATTGATGAAGTATATTGGAAAACAAAATTTATTTACTTATTTATTCAGTAAATATAAAGTTTATTTCTCAAGACAATCTAATAATAATTGTTCCTTAAATATTTTTTATACACTTTTACTACTATAGTGTCTAATGACTTAATAAAATTTTAAATTGTTTTGCTATATATATATATTTGACAAAACGTGTAAGCTGTCAAAAAAACATACTTAAAACTATTGTAAAAAAACATCAATAAACTTGAAAGTAAAAAACAAAATGTTTTTCTTGTTTTTTTTTAAATTATTTAAAGACACTTGCTAAGCATTGCTTAAACAAATTTATGTATTAGAAATTTCATGGATATTTATTTTTAGATACTCAAATGAAAATTTATTACACTTTATAATCAAAATAACCTTTTTAAACTTTTTCGAAAGAGTTGCACAACATTTTGTTACAACTTTAGAAGCCTATAAAGTAGCTTTAATAAAGTTGTAAGGAACAACAACAAAATACTATTATTGTAATTGAAAACTTATACCGGGTTTTAATAAAATAACTTTAAAAAAAAAAATTGTACACTTTTTTCAAAACCTAGTGAGTTATCTTATCTTCTGAAAATCTAGCTTCCCTGTTTTTCGTGCTATTTTATCATTGGTAAAAAAATATTTTTTTAAGCTTTTGTTTTTAATATCTGCTTATTTACCTTTGAAAATATTTGCAAAATAATAAACTATCTAGCAATAACATATACGTTTTCTTTGTAACTATCCTAATTTATTTTTAACGATGTGCTGTAAAAAAATAGTGAATTTTGTGGTAAGAAAAACTTAACTTAAGTATTTATCCTTTCAAACTCCAGAAGTTTTTTGAAGTTTTATTTATACATCATATCAAGATAAATTAAACTTATATACTAAATAAAAAATAATTAATTTTAATTTAGGTAAAAACAAACTTAACTTATTAAAGTTTTGTATAATTAAGAAAAAAGTATTTTTTTTTTTTTGAAGTTTAGAAGAATTATTCAACTACATCTTTGTTTAGTAAACTTTAAAAAACAGCACAAAACTGTGACAAAAACTGAAATACACAACGTTATAAACAACTTAGATTTAAACTAAGCCAGTGGTAAGGATGGTATTTCAGCCAAAATCCTTGAAAATAAACAGCATAGTATCTCCTAAAATAAAAGGTATAGTTAGCCAGGATTTTCATGAAGCTAAACATCAAAACAGCTTGAACTAGCAAAAGTAATATTAGTAATTAAGACAGGATAAAAAACATTAACAGGAGACTGTAGGCTACTTTCAATTTTATCTAATCAAAAACTTATTGACAAATTCATTTATAAGTTATAACCGATTAATTATCAAGTATAACATATTAAACAAATAGCCAATTTTGATTAAGTAAGTCTTGGACATAACATTAAAAGATATCCGTGGTGTACGACTCGATAACCGAAAGGTTTTTTTTGTGCACCAGGTCCATAGACTGAACATTTAGAGCGTCTTTTTTGTTCAATAAACTCTAGAGAAGAGCTATCTATAACTTTAAATTTTTCTAAATTCATTAAATGAGTTCTGTCTACATCTGATAAACGTGAAGCACTATGTGCAGTTTTAATAGGTCTACGTAGAGCTTTTAATAGTATATTTTGATGATTTAGCTAAATAATTATCTAAAACTTATTATTTTGCTTTTTTCAATTTTTCTTTTTAAATATGAAGTATAAAGAGCAAAATAAAGTTTGATTTTCATAAAAGTTTTAAAGTTTTCAAAATTTAAGATTGCAAAAACAATGTTTCAAGATTAATAGTAGAAACCTCTTTTAAATTTTTAGATAGTTAAAAATATAAGTTATTAGATTATATCATATTACTTAAAAACTAATAATAAAATACATAAAATTGATTTTTTTGTGAAACCTGTTATATCGGTTTAAATTTCTAATAAAGAAAAAACTTAAACCATTTATAGAAATTTAGAGGTGCAAAAAAAAACCATGAATAAAGTCAATGGACACCAAGCTGATTTTACTGTAAAAACAAAAAGTGTATACCTTGTATTTAATAACCTTCTGGAAAAATAGTTGATTTAAGGAAATAAAGAACTTCGATTGAGTTTTTATGAGCTTCTGCTATTAATTATACTTAGCTTAACTACATTTATTTTTTGAATGTTTTTTATCATGAATATTTCGAGTCTTCTTACCAAAGTAGATTTAAAAAAAATATTTGTCAGCTAAAGTACTAATTTAAGTCGTAATTAAAACATTTCGGAAATTATATAAACTTAAGTAAATGTTTTAAAGAAGATTAACTAATCGAGATTTAATTACCCTCGGACTTTTTATACAAATAAAAAAGTCTTTTTAAGTTTTAGTGACTTTTTTTTGCTCTGGGACTAAGTAGGATTTTATTAATTATTTATCAAATTCAAGACGGTTAATCGACATAACATACTTTTGCGGTTTGTTACATGACATAACTGTTTTATTGGTTTACTATGATTTCTAACTCGCTACCATTTCTAACCTGATCATTTCTAACCCGATCACTTCTAACCCGATCATTTCTAACCCGATCACTTCTAACTCGATCACTTCTAACCCGATCACTTCTAACCCGATCACTTCTAACCCGATCATTTCTAACCCGATCACTTCTAACCCGATCATTTTTAACCTGATCATTTCTAACCCGATCATTTCTAATCTGATCATTTCTAACCCGATCACTTCTAACCCGATTATTTCTAACCCGATCACTTCTAACTCAATCACTTCTAACACGATCGTTTCTAACCCCATCAATTCTAACCCGATCACTTCTAACCCGATAATTTCTAACCCGATCACTTCTAACCCGATCATATCTAACCCGATCATTTCTAACCCAATCGTTTCTAACCCGGTCATATCTAACCCGATATTTATTTAGCCGATCTGTATTAATATATTAATTTATTATTCATTTAAGATAAGGATTTGTTTTATATACAAATTTATCTCAACAAAATTGTTTTATTTAGATGTTTAGTTTATTTTGTTTAAAATAAAACCTAATGTTCAGATAGCTTTTGTTAAAATTTAATTGTTGATATTAATCGGTTCGTTTATTGTTTCGACACTAAGGCTTAAAATTGGATTATTGATTAAGTGTAGTTAATTAGTTTAAAAAGAATTAGGAAAAGTATAAGTATTTTGTATTCTAAAGATTAAGTATTAAGTTTTGATAGTCGTCAATGTAAGGAATATATTGAGTATCGCAGCTGTTAAAGTCTATTCTGTACTTTCTTTTGAAATGATTCTATATGGTCAATATATATTTTTAAGTGTAGAAACCAGATTGTCAATTTGCCTCCAAATTCATGGATAGGAAGTTTCGTCGATATTTAACATTGCGATATTTGGATATACAAAGAAATATTATATAACTTTACGGAATTGAAAAGGTAATTTCTAGTCCATTTGGAATCCTGAAACTTTACAGGATTCCTCCTTAGAGGTTCTATTTTTGTGATTTGATTTTACTTTAAAACTTTGTCGAAACTTTTTATAAATAATTATAATCTAAATCTACATACTTGAACGCAATATTAACGCTAGATAGCCTAGTAAAATCTATTATATGAAGCTTTACGGAATTGAAAAGGTAACTTCTAGTCCATTTGGAATCCTGAAACCTTACAGGATTCCTCTTAAGAGGTCCTATTTTTGTGATTTATTTTTATTTTAAATTTTTATCGAAAACTTTTTTATATAATTTAAATTTAAATCTTCTTACTTGAACTCAATATTAACGCTAGCTAGCCTAGTAAAAACTATTTTATGAAGCTTTACGGAATTGAAAAGGTAACTTCTAGTCCATTTGGAATCCTGAAACTTTACAGGATTTCTCTTCAGAGGTTTTCTTTTTGTGATTTATTTTTATTCTAAGATTTTGTCGAATTTTTTTTTATATTATTATAATCTAAATCTACATACTTGAACGCAATATTAATGCTAGCTAGCCTAGTAAAAACTATTTTATGAAGCTTTACGGAATTGAACAGGTAATTTCTAGTCCATTTGTAATCCTGAAACTTTACAGAATTCCTCTTCAGAGGTTCTACTTTTTTGATTTATTTTTATTTTAATATTTTGATGAAAACTTTTTTATAAAATTATAATTTAAATCTTCTTACTTGAACGCAATATTAACGCTAGCTAGCCTAGTAAAAACTGTTTTTTGAAGCTTTACGGAATTGAAAAGGTAACTTCTAGTCCATTTGGAATCCTGAAACTTTACAGGATTCCTCTTCAGAGGTTTTATTTTTGTGATTTGATTTTATTTTAAAACTTTGTCGAGTTTTTTTTATATAATTATAATTTAAATCTACATACTTGAACGCAATATTAACGCTAGCTAGCCTAGTAAAAACTATTTTATGAAGCTTTACGGAATTGAACAGGTAATTTCTAGTCCATTTGTAATCCTGAAACTTTACAGAATTCCTCTTCGGAGGTTCTACTTTTTTGATTTATTTTTATTTTAATACTTTGATGAAAACTTTTTTATAAAATTATAATTTAAATCTTCTTACTTGAACGCAATATTAACGCTAGCTAGCCTAGTAAAAACTGTTTTTTGAAGCTTTACGGAATTGAAAAGGTAACTTCTAGTCCATTTGGAATCCTGAAACTTTACAGGATTCCTCTTCAGAGGTTTTATTTTTGTGATTTTATTTTATTTTAAAATTTTGTCGAATTTTTTTTTAAATATTTATAATTTAAATCTACATACTTGAACGCAATATTAACGCTAGCTAGCCTAATGAAAACTATTTTATGAAGCTTTACGGAATTGAAAAGGTAACTTCTAGTCCATTTGGAATCCTAAAACTTTACAGGATTCTGAAAATTGATGATTATTTAGATAAGTAAGTAAAACCAAAATAAGTTAAACAGAGACAAAGAAAAATATTTTACAGACTTACTTTGACTTAGTATTACAGTCAAAACCCTTTTAAAACTCAAAAAAGTAATAAAAAAAAATTTATTTTACTACCCTTACATATTAAGGTGCTGGCGAGTGTTTGTTTCAAAAAAAAAAGGTGAAGTTATTATTCATTTGTGCAGTGCGCACATAATGAAATCAATAACCAACAAGCTGTCAAAATTAACTACGGACGATGGTTTAAAAAACTTTTGTTCGTACGTTTTTGCCACCCTGATGAATTCAACTGATATGAGAGAAGTTGGATTAACATTTTCACATTTGTGTGATTTATTGTTGCATGAAAAATTCGGTAAGCATCAAGAGGTATTGTTTAATTTTAATATAAGTAATTAATTTTATAAAAGTATAATTGAATAATTTTTGTTTTATTTAGTATTTTTTATTAGTAAATATTTATTTTTAATTTTAGTACTTGATCAATTTATTTTAAAACTATCTTTAAAAATATTGATAAAAATTTTTACGTTTTTAGACTGCCTTAGCTTATCTTGAAAAACAAACTTGTGGTAAGAAAAGCAATGATGAGGACGACGATGTAGAAAAAACCGAGTCATTTTTACATTTCGATGAAAGGGAGGCATAGGCATGTGAAACTATGGCACAAAGGTCTTTTTTTGGAAGAAAGTTTACAGAACTTAATACGGAAAGTTTAATAAAGCGTAAACCAGACGATGACGACAAACTGAACCGTTACTATTTGGCTGAGTTTATCAGTGATCTTCTGACGTTTTACATGCCTCTTGCTCCGTTATGGACAGGAGTTGCTATTTATAACAAAGACAGTCGTAAAACTAGGTAAACTTTGTTTTATTTACTTAAAAATTTAGTATTTTAAACTTAACATCATTCCAGAGATACCAATGCTTACGCAGAAAACTGGTTCAGAACTGTAAAGTATCAAATTTTGAACAAAAAGTTAAGATTGAAGCCGAGCGATTTTTTGCAAATAATGTATCGAAACATGAAAACAAAGTAAATAAATATTATATTTTTAACTAAATATTAAAATAAAAACTTTATTAAATAACTTATTTTAACTTAGGTACAGGTTGCATGCAATAAAAAACAAATTGCCTGGAATCAGTCTAGAAAAGTGCATAGTGACAGATCCCACACTTTACTTAGAAGAAGTATGGAAGCCCAAACAAGATTCGACCGCAAAACAAGACATGAAAAAAAGTTCCAAGTATTCAACTGTGGCCGATATGCAGAAAATTACTCCAAAAGTAAATTCATTTTTTATTTATGAATTGTGTTGCTAGTTTTATACTTTTTTTTAAATCTCACAGGTAATGAAAAACAAAACAAAAGCAAAACTTCAGAAAAACAACCAATAAAAGGTGATGAAGATAATGATCAACATTCAACAATGACGGTAATAACTTATAAAAACCTATAATAAAAACTTTAAACACGTAAGAAATATTATTTTTTACAGATAAGTGAAAAACTATCCGTAAAAACATTAAAAAGAGGTTGCAAAGAACCCGAATATGAACGAAATTTTGTTAAAGATCCTGAAGGACAAGTTGTTTATTGTTTTTGGTAGTTATAATTAAAGTAAACAAAATTTTTTGAATTTAAATACTTTATAGGTTACATTTTTATGGGATAGAGAGCCAAGTATAGATAGTTACGTTTATACTATTATAACATAAGCACTAAGCAATCAAACTGGATATTGTAGAGATGTTAATCACGACGATTTATGCTCATTAAACAAAAATTGTATAGCACACAGAGGAGAACTTCTAACCAATGTTTGTGAATTGTTATTTCAACGGATTTTTATTTTTAACATACCGAGAAAATAACATAGGTATAATGTACGAAGGTGATCGATGCATTTTTCATTAATGTTTTAAACGTAATGAAAACAAATGAAGTGTATTTCCATCCATGTGACCGATTTAATACTGAAAAATTGTATAGAGGAGAAACTGTTGAGCCGAGTTTCTTAGAAAAAGTAAGTTATGTTCTAATTTTTTTTACTGTATAATGTACTCTAGTTTTGATAGGTATATATTTATTCAGATTGTTGACAGTGAAGCTTTTTTTATCTTTTGTTGTCTTGAATATAGCGTTCGACGTTATCACTACGTTGGAATTGTTAGCAATGTTTCATTTAAATTTAAAAAAATTTTTAAAGTAGTTCTATAAACTATTTTGAAGATATAATTTGTTATCTGAAATGTTACATCTGCTTTTACAAAAAGATAAAGAGTCTTATATTGCCTAAAGTAGCTTTACATTATCTTTAGATGTCATAAGATTAATGATAAAAAAGTTATAGAAAGTATTGTTTATGAAAAACTTAAAGATAGTTGATTAATATAAGATTCAAACAACTTTTTATACACATTTTCTTTTGAACAGTCATTTGGAAGATACATTATGTTTTAAGCTGTTTAAAAAGATAATAGTCAGAAAAACTAGCAAGAAAAACATAATTTAAGTCCTTCGACCAATCGTTTTAAGAATTTTTTGTTGATATGATGAAATATCAATCAGCTATTTCAATATATAAGTTAATATCAAGCTAGCATTTTTTGTGTCCAAGTTGTTAGTTTTGTTTTAATTTACTTTAAAAAAGTTTAGATATAAATTTTGTAAATAGAAACTTAAAGTTTTATCAATACATTTTTTGTCAATGTAGAAAACAACTAGAAAAAGGAAGTTTGTTAGATAAATTCAGTACATTTGAAGCAGTTGGAATAAATCACAATTCGCAGGAAGACGGAATAAGCTGTGGGATTCATGTCATTGAAGTATGAAGATAATCTGTTTGTTAATAACTTAAAAACATTTTAAAAATATGTTATTTACAACTAACTTTTAAAATATTTATTTATAATTTAGGCTGCAGAACGAATTGTACTTACATACCCGTTGCTTCCGACTAGAATTCATCTATCTACCGGAGCATCCCGAAATTGTAGCAAAAGAAGGGAAGTGGCAACTATGCTGATAAAGGAAGGAGGTAAAAAATCATTACAACGAATAACTACTAACTATATTTACTGAGTTTTATTATTATAACAAAAATTTTAGACCGTTCAATTAATATACTAATTGATGTTTACTTATAGTCATAAACGCCAACCAGTGCTACAGATGTCTTCGGTGTTACCCTAGGAAATAAAAGCAACTTAATGATGAAATTAAATGGGTTAGTATATAAGTTTTCAGTGTTTTGTAAAAATATTGTGTAACATTTGATTGACAAATATATAGTACAACTAGAGCAGCATTTCTTAAACTAAGGTAAATTTACCCATGGGGGTAAATTCCTTTCTTTTAGTGGGAAAATAATTTTTATCAGATGTTATGTAATTATTTTTTTATTATCTGTATTTGTAGTTTATTACTTAGTGTTAACAGTTATTTTTTTTAAATGAATAAATTTTATATTTGTTTTGATTTTTTATATTTAATAAGCTTTTAAAATTCAAAAAATCTATTTTTTTTACTAAAAATTAAAAGTTGTTTTATAAGACGTAAATTTGGTAATAATCTTTTAAAAAGAGGTAAAAAAAAAATAAAAAATAAGAACCGCTTATTTTGAGTATCTGTTTTAGATTCAATGTGAGAACTGCTTCAAATGGTTTCATGCCGTAAATTGTTTGAATCTATCGGAAGAGGAGTACAAGTTTTATAAACAAAAAGATAATTGTTATTATTGCACGTGCTGTGAATACATTTAACAAATTAAACATGAGTTCAAGTACTAAAAAACTTTTAATTATACCTTTGTTTTTTTTTTATTAATGTTACGTTAAACAGTCGGTTGAATTTTTTCTTGTATAAAAAACCAAAAGTTAAGATGTTAAAACAATTGTTGAGTAGTATTAATCTTGAATTATTGTTTTTGTTACATTTTTTTTTTGACAAATTTACTAGACTTTATGCTACATTACAACAGTAATATTTTGTGTACACTTAATTTTCTACTTATTATAACTGTGATCATCTTGCATCAGTAAACTATATGACTTTGAGAGCCTTCTCTTAAACGCTTTAATGAACAATGATGCAAACTCAAAACATTCCATCAAATTTAATAAGTAATCAAGTTTTGAACTTTTTTTTGTATAATTTAAAAATATAAGATTAAAATAAAAATAAGTTATAATTTTTAATTTATAAAAATAATTTGTAAGACAGTTTTTACTACGCTAGCTAGCGTTAATATTGCGTTCAAGTATGAAGATTTAAATAATAATTATAAAAATAAATTTCAATAAAATTTTAAAATAAATAAATCACATAAATAAAACATCTGAAGAGGAATCCTGTAAAGTTTCAGGATTCCAAATGGACTAGAAGTTACCTTATCAATTCCGTAAAGCTTCATAAAATAGTTTTTATTAGGCTAGCTAGCGTAATATTGCGTTCAAGTAAGAAGATTTAAATTATAATTATATAAAAAAGTTTTCAACAAAATTTTAAAATAAATCACAAAAATAGAACGTCTGAAGAGGAATCCTGTAAAGTTTCAGGATTCCAAATTAACTAGAAGTTACCTTTTCAATTCCCTAAAGCTTCATAAAATAGTTTTTACTAGGCTAGCTAGCGTTAATATTGCGTTCAAGTATGTAGATTTAAATTATAATTATTCAATAAAATCTTAAAATAAAAATAAATCACATAAATAGGACCTCTGAAGAGGAATCCTGTAAAGTTTCAGGATTCCAAATGGACTAGAAGTTACCTTTTCAATTCCGTAAAGCTTCGTAAAACAGTTTTTACTAGGCTAGCTAGCGTTAATATTGCGTTCAAGTATGTAGATTTAAATTATAATTATTCAAAAAAATTTCGATTAAATCTTAAAATAAAAATAAATCATAAAAATAAAACCTCTGAAGAGAAATCCTGTAAAGTTTCAGGATTACAAAAGGACTAGAAGTTACCTTTTCAATTCCGTAAAGCTTCATAAATTATTTTTTTACTAGGCTAGCTAGCGTTAATATTGAGTTCAAGTATGTAGATTTAAATTATAATTTTATAAAAAAGTTTTCATCAAAGTATTAAAATTTAAATAAATCTAAAAAGTAGAACCTCTGAAGAGGAATTCTGTAAAGTTTCAGGATTACAAATGGACTAGAAATTACCTGTTCAATTCCGTAAAGCTTCATAAAATAGTTTTTACTAGGCTAGCTAGCATTAATATTGCGTTCAAGTATGTAGATTTAGATTATAATAATATATAAAAAAATTCGACAAAATCTTAGAATAAAAATAAATCACAAAAAGAAAACCTCTGAAGAGGAATCCTGTAAAGTTTCAGGGTTCCAAATGGACTAGAAGTTACCTTTTCAATTCCGTAAAGCTTCATAAAACAATTTTTACTAGGCTAGCTAGCGTTAATATTGAGTTCAAGTAAGAAGATTTAAATTAAAATTATATAAAAAAGTTTTCAACAAAATTTTAAAATAAAAATAAATCACAAAAATAGGACCTCTTAAGAGGAATTCTGTCAAGTTTCAGGATTCCAAATGGACTAGAAATTACCTTTTCAATTCCGTAAAGCTTCATAAAATAGTTTTTACTAGGCTAGCTAGCATTAATATTGCGTTCAAGTATGTAGATTTAAATTATAATTATATAAAAAAGTGTTTGACAAAATTGTAAAATAAAATAAAATCACAAAAATAGAACCTCTGAAGAGGAATCCTGTAAAGCTTCAGGATTCCAAATGGACTAGAAATTACCTTTTCAATTCCGTAATGTTATATAACATTTCTTTGTATATCCAAATATCGCAATGTTAAATATCGACGAAACTTCCTATCCATTCCAAATTCAGGGAGAATTTATATGAAATACAACTTTTTTTAAATATTAATATCAGCGTTTATGAAACTTTAAATAATGCAGTTAATAAAATTTAGTAATTGTAATGGTGGTTTCATTTTAAATTAATATCATTAAATTCTAAGTTTTTTAAACGAAAGTGTATACTGTTTAATACAAAGCCAAAAGTAGAGGTAGAAGGTTTTTTAAATATTTGGATCATGTCATTAACTCGAACTTTAATTTAATTTTAATTCTTAAATCAACTGGTAAATTGTATATAAAAATTAACTGTAATTAAGTTTAATTAATTATAATAAACTTAACTATGAAAGTTTAGTGTCGAAAACTTATTATTACGCATTTTTTCGTTTTCTTTTGAAATAAAACTTATGTAGGGCAAAATAAATTTACATTTTTCATAAAAAGTTAAAATTGCAAAAACACGATTATTCTCACGATTAATAATAGATATTTTTAAAATAACTTTCTTGATATCTTTTGAAAGTTATTGTTTTACAGTTTTTCAAAAACACAAAAACTTTAGATTACATAGCGATCATTAAATATGAAATGTAAATATTAATTATTAGATAAACTATATAACTTAAAAACTTATGACAAAATAATAAAACCAGTTTGTATTGTGAAACCTATTATATAGGTTTAAACTTTTAATAAAGAAAAAACTCTTCATATTTATATAAATTTAGAGGTGCAAAAAACCACCGAGAATAAAGTTAACAGACTGCAAGCTGGCTTTACTGTAATGAATAAAAAATTAATATGTTTGTGTAATAATCGTCTGGAAAAATATTTGATTAAAAGAAACAAAGAAATTAACGGAGTTTTTATAAATTTCTGCTCCTAATTATACTTAATTTAACTATAACTAATTTATTGTTTTATTTAAAAATGTTTTATTTTTAATACTTATTTTGTTTTTACTTACGTTATTTCAACTGCTCATAATAAAGTAATTTTAAAGAAATGTTTGTCAATTAAAGTACTAATTTAAGTCGCAATTAAAACATAGGCGAGATTTAATTACCCTCGAACTTGTTATACAAATAAATTTGTCTGTTTAACTATTAGTATTAAACATTTTTTGTGTTCTAAAACTAAGTAGGAATTTATTAATGATGTGAAATCAAGACGGTCAATCGACATAACAACTTTTGCAGTTTAATTATATAAAATAAGTGTTTTAATAGCTAGTTTCTATTAAAAACCATGCTTTTCCACTTAATATAACAAAAGTTTTTAACTTCTCCTAATGTTTTTTTGAATTCCATTATCTTAATAGGCCTATGCAAGTTGCATAACAATTTGTATAAGTTATTAAAATGAAACTTAAAACTACCCTACTATAAAAGGTTAATACATTAGTAAGCAATAATAAAAAATTTACGTCAGACTTTCAATGTAGTTTTTAAACCGTAACATAAAAGTTTTTGTATCTGGATATTACAATTGTAAAATTTACTTTTAAAATTTGCTTATGTTAAAATTATTGTAGTCACGTTAATTAAAATAAGATCCAACTAAAATATAATTATCACTGCTTTTTTTTAATTCCTACAAAGAAGAGTTCAAAAAAGTAAACAATTTAGTAAATTGTATATGATTAACGAAAAACGTCTCTTAAAGTGTATTGAAAAAACAAAAAAATAATAATAATAGAAAAAAACTAAAATTATGTATAGGATAAAAAATCAAAAAATGAGGTAATAAAAATATATTAAGATTATGTTAAGTTAATACTAAAATTGAAATTTATATTTAAAATAATTTTATGTAACACATTAAAATCATTATGTTTTAAAGTAACTTAAAGTTTAATTTTTTATCATTATTTTAATAACTTCATTAAGACTAGTTTGTTTTTGCATAAAATCCAGATTAAAAAATAAAAACGTAACATAAATAAAATGGGTTAGAAACGATCGGGTTAGAAATGATCGGGTTTAATTGGGTTAGAAGTAATTGGGTTAGAAATGATCTTGTAAGAAATGATCGGGTTAGAAGTGTTCGGGTTAGAAATGATCAGATTAGAAATGATCGAGTTAGAAGTGATCGGGTTAGAAATGATCGGGTTAGAAGTGATCGGGTTAGAAGTGATCGGGTTAGAAATGATCGGGTTAGAAGAGATCGGGTTAGAAGTGATCGGGTTTGAAGTGATCGGGTTAGAAGTGATTGGGTTAGAAATGATCGGGTTAGAAGTGATCGGGTTAGAACTTAATCGGGTTAGAAGTGATCGGGTTAGAAGTGATCGGGTTAGAAGTGATCTGGTTAGAAATGATAGCGGGTTAGAAATTATCGGCTCCCGTTTTATTAGCTAGGTTATATCTAAAGATTATGCTTTTCTACTTTGTTTAACAAAACTATTTAATTTTTCCTATTGTTTGTTTAAATTACATTATCATAATAGGCCTATGGAAGTTAAAAAACAATTTATATAAGTTTTTAAGATGTAACCAAAAACTAACCGACTAACAGTTAAAAGTTAGTCAACATTAATACAACGTTTACGCCAGACTTACAATGTAGTTTATAGACCGTAATATAAAAATATTAAATCTCAATATTACATTTGTAAACTTTTATTCTTTAAAATTTACTTTTATTAAAATTGTTAAAGCTATATAAGTTACAAAATGATTCAAATTTAAATGAATTATAACTGCTTAGTGCTTACTTAATAATCCTACAAAAAAGAGTTCAAAATATTGTCAAACGTAAATTGTATGTAGTAGAGGAAAAATGTCTATTAAAATAGATTGAAAGTACACAAAAATATAAAATAATAAGAATTAATTAAAATTATTTTAAGTAAATAATTGTTAGTGCTAAAATAATATTTTAGGTAACACAGTTAAATCATTATGTTTTAAGGTATAAAATAAAAAAATACTTAGTTGTATTAACAACATTATAAGACTGGATTGTTTTCGAATTAAATCGAGATAAAAAAAAGTAAACAAATTTTTACTGATTAGGTTAGAAACGATTGGGTTAGATATGATCGGGTTAGAAGTGATCGAGTAAGAAATGATTAAGTTAATTCGGGTTAGAAATGATACGGTTAGAAATGATCGGGGTAGAAATGATCGGGTTATAAATAATAGAGTTATAAATGATCGGGTTATAAATGATAGAGTTAGAAGTGATTGGGTTAGAAATGATCTTGTTAGAAATGATCGAGTTAAAATGATCGGGTTATATATGATCAGGTTAGAAATGATCGGGTTATAAATGGTCGGAGTAGAAATGATAGGGTAAAAAATGATAGAGTTAGAAGTGATCGGGTTAGAAATTATCTGGTTAGAAATGATCGGGTTAGAAATGATCGGGTTAGAAAAGATCGGGTTAGAAATAATCGGGTTAGAAATGATCGAGCTAGAAATGATAGCGAGTTAGAAATGATCGGCTACCCTGCTAAACAGTTCAAACTTTAATTTTGAGCGTTAAATGATTTTAACTGGTTTATTGCGAACTGACTTAAATTAAATGTTAATAAAATTAAGTGCACACTCTTTCGTCAGTAGAAAGAAAAAAAAAAAACTAAAATAATGGATGAAAAACTAAATAGTTATAAACATTTGGATGTTAAACTAGATCAGGGTTTCAAAAAATTTTTTCATTAGGCACCCCTTTGCAAATAATTATAAAAAAATTGTCCCTTTCAATAAAATATTTCAAAGAACTTATCTTAAACACCCTATCAATTTCAGAATATCTAGTGTAAGTTTCTGATTTTATGGCCTTACGGCCCTTCTTTGACCCCTTTACTAATCACACCCCCCCTTTGCAGCTTATGACCCTCTAAATTTCTGAAATAGATCCCAAGGGGGCCATATGGCACATTGTATAACCACTCGGTTTGCAACTTTTTGAATAAAAAAAAAAGCTAAATATTTCATTCAAATTATTTTACTTGTCTTAGCGTATCTACGAGTTTTTTTATATTCTATAGAACGTTCCTTGCCTTGACTTTAACAATAATTTCCATTGTATTAGATTTGATGAAAATGCCATGCTTTTTAAATTTCTATAAATTTAACAATATTATTAAATGTTTTAAACTTTATTTCTGTATATATCTTTTGTTTTTGGTAAAGTCTTAAAAGTAAAACATTTTTATCTACTAAAAGCAATAAATTTTGCAAATAATTTTTGAATTGTAAAAAATGTAGTTCTACAGTCCACACCCCTTATAATTTCTTATGTGTTGCCTTGTTCTGTAATATCATAAAAACTTTCATTCAAAATAAGTATAAGAAAATCACAATTTAACTCAAAAATAATCTTACATAAATCAAACTTATTTTTGATTTAAATTGTTATTTTCATATACTTATTTTGAATGAAAGTTTTTATGAGTTTTCAGTAGTGGCAACATACAATCATACGGGATGTAGGGCAACATAAATTTCCTTGTATACAGTTAATACTCATGCTTCAACATTATTTTTGAAGTTTTAACATAACTGCATATTTTAACATCAAATACAATAACATTAGAAGATGTTTAAATTACTCTACTCCGCTATGACGTCATAAGGCATCATACTTAATGCTTTAATTTTTTGCAGATTCGTAACTTTTTCGAACTAACTACATCCCTGCCCCCTGGTATGTAGTGAACAAACAAATTCATTTTTATTAGATACACTTACTACAAATATACAGCATATACTTTCTTTCGATTTCTTTTGATGTACGTTATTATCTTTACACAGCACAGACTCCGTAGAGCTTTCCATTTTTTAGAGATAGCAAATTTTTTTATTTAAACAAATTATTTACTTAAGAAAGGAAATCTTTAAAAAAGTATTGAAATACATTTGTACTCTTGTGTTAATTGTATTTAAACCTCACTACGTTTTTTATTGTTTAGTTACTATTAAAACTTTGGAGACAAAAAACTTTCTTCATTTTTTTTTAACAACACGATAGCCCTTGCAAAATACTTTAAAAATAAAACTATATTGTAAAATGTTTTTTCAAATGAGCTGCTTCGTTTTTATTAAAATTTTCTGAATTTTGGTATATAAGCATTGAGCATAGTAGGTATACTATCAAAATCCACCCGATTTTTTTATATTTTGTTTATTTGTTAATTTATTTTATAATTTTTTTGATACTTTTTTAACTTATTTTTTATTTATTTTTCACTATCACTGTTACCCCTAACCCTTACCCTCGATCGGTAAGCGGTTCTCGAATTTGACTGGATGGATTTTAATCGGGTGGAGTTTGAACGCGGGTGGGTTTTGAACATGTCCCAGCAAAGTAATACCAAAGATATTGTCAATATGATAACCTTATTAGACCATTTTATACAAATTGGTAAACAAGAGATTGATGACAAAATGGCGCAAATTTTATATTTAAATATTAGTAAGCTTTTGGCTATCATTCAGTCAACTACCTTCATGGCAGAAGGAAGATAAAGCAGATTTCCTGTAAATAATTCTATATGTGGGGTAAGCTGTTGTTTTTTAAACCAAGAAAATTAAGCTTTTGTTAATGTTATAAAGTTAAATTAAACATGAATATATCTATTTATATGCCTATAATTAATTCTATCAAAAATATTATCACTTATATGTCTTTGTAAATAAATATATAGTATCTATATTAAGAATATGGTTGTAGAGGAAGAGTAAGTCTGATGTATTTCTACCATTGAAAAAAAAAATTAAGTAATGGTAATCTAATTTATAAAATTAGCTGTCTTGATTTTATCTCAACAAATTTTTAGTATTAAAAAAAAATAAATAATGAGAACGCATATAGTCTAGGGTTTGTGCGTATCAGGCTAAGTCAAGCTAAATCAGTTTTTTTATTTAAAAACTGGAGAATCTCCGTTTTTCTCAGTTTAAATGCTTGAAAATTTTTGATAAAAAAATTGAGAAATTTTTTCAAAATAAAATTAAAATGTCATTTTATTTTTAAATGAAGATTTAGTAATTAAATTCAAAATCAGTCGGTATTTGTAAAAATAAATGCTTAAAACCTTTTGTTGAATCTCTGAAAATTTTTTTTATTAACATTCAATATTTTGTTTTGAGTAGATTATATACATCATAATTATAAAATTTCATAAAATAACTAAGTTTAAATATTACAGTTTAGTTCAAAAACTTTGCTGTTTTTTTGAATTTGTTTACATCGGCTATGTTTTTCAGAGCTTTGTTAGTTCAACTGTCTTAATTTTTAGTTTAAAGGCTTTATACCAAAAACTTTTTAGATTGAAACTCTTAACAGTTTATTCATATATTTTACTATTTGTTTAAAGTTATTAGAGATTCACAACTCTGAAAATTAGTTTTAAGATATAAGTACTAAGTTTTGTGGGAGAATAAATTTTAGGTACTTTTTATTTTTCTATTTAAAAATATAATTTTAAGGTTTATTTTTTAATTTAAGTGTAAGCTTTATAAATATGATATAATCTTCAACAATCACTGTATTTATTTAGAGTTTAGGATTAATAATTATGTATCAATTTTAAGTACTAGCCAAAATATTATAATAAATATTTTTTTACTCATTTTAATACTCTTGTAAGCATTTCATTTTAAATTTTAATAAAACACGACAATGCATTTTGTTTTATTATAAATCTTCTGTTTATAAAGTTTTTATCAGGGTTGCCACTTTACCTGGAATCTTGGAAAAACCTGGAATTTGACAATTTAGGCAAAAAAAAAAAACTGGAAAAACCTGGAATTTAAGAAATCTTGAAAAATCCTATAAAAACCTGGAATTTTGAACAAAAAACCTAAAAAAAACCTGGAATTTTCAAGAATTTAACATGTTCAGTAGTAAAATTTCGGTTTGACTAATAAAATTTTTCATATAGATAAAATATTGTTGTCATCACCAAAAAATTTTTTAATACACATTTTAAGTAGCTTTACAGTATTTTTTCAATTTTTTTAAATATTTAACACAGTTTCTTACCTTAAATTTAACTTTAAACTAAAAATAGACCAAAAATGTGTACTTTTGAAAACCTGGAACAAATTTGAAAAATCAGGAAAAGTTTTGAAAAAACGAGTAGCAACCCTGTTTTACTTAATGCTTTAATTAAATTGAACAATTGTATTTTGTAATATATATTAAATTTTATATTAGTAATAGATTAGATTTAACACGTATTTTAAAACTTATCACTGAATTTGTTATGTTAATGGCATAGGGGAGGGGGGGCAATCACTTTTTTCACAATTTAGTCTTATTTTATTTAGTTGTAACTAAGCTATGAGTTGCTTTTTGCAGATTTTTAAAGCTCAAAATATTTTTAAGATAATGCTGCTTGAAGTCTGAGACTACAATAGTACTAATCAAGACCCCCAACACCTAAAATAATTTCTGAAGGGGATTTTCCTTACTTTGAAAAAATATCTGGCTAAATCGGTCTCAGTCAGGCTAAATGAAAAAAAAATTGTGCAGGAACCCTGTATAATTGAAAAAAATTAAAATTGTCAATTCAATTCATTTAAATACCCCCAATACCTAAAATAATTTCTGAAGGGGATTTTCCTTACTTTGAAAAAATATCTGGCTAAACTGGTTTCAGTCAGGCTAAATGAAAAACATTTTGTGCACGAACCTTGTATAATTGAAAAATAATTAAAATTGTCAATTCAATTCATTTAAAAACTGGTCAGAAATTTTTCAAAAAATTTGGGCTTATTTAACAAAACTAATGTCAAATTTGGAAATTTAAAGTTTAAAACAATATTTATTTTAGTTAATCCAAATAATACCTGTATCAACCTTAAATTTTCCAATTAATCAGAGTTGGTATAAATAAAAGTACTGACAAAAGATTAAAGGACTTAAATTCCAAAATACTTATTTTTATTACATTAAAATTATTTAGTCTAAGAACTGGGTAAAAAAAAAAGTTTAAGCAGAGTTCTAACCAGCTTGAGTTTTAACCTTAGTTCTAACCAACCTGAGTTTTAACCTTAGTTCTAACCAACCTGAGTTTTAACCTTAGTTCTAACCAACCTGAGTTTTAACCTTAAATATAACCAACTATTATCTCATATCTCAAAGATTTTTTTTTTTAATTTTAAGTTTTGTATGGAAGCTTAAGTTACGTTCAAAGTTTTTTTTTTACTGCAGTCAAATACCTAATTAGTTCATATTTTACAATATATTAAAAATCAGTCTCACTCTTCCTTTTAAAAACACATTTTAAAATAAATTATAAGATAAAACTATTTTTATAAAGATCTTCTGATACAAATGTTTAAACTAAAGTTTTTTCTTTGTCAATTTTTTTAAAAGTTTATAAATATATAAAATTTATCAATCTAAATTTTCTTTTCAGCCAGGGACTTTAAATTTTGTGAAACAGATCTAAAAATATTTAAAGTGTTAAAACTAAAAAAAAGATTATTTCATAATAAAGTGATTTTGAAAAAATATTTTTTTTGATTAGTAGTTTTTTGTGTTATATAAATTTTTTCATTTTATACACTTGATATTTAACTGTCCAATTTTTATCTTGTATCTAAAAAGTCTGAAAATTTTTAAGTGCAGAGTTGTCAAAAAACCTGGAAACCTAGTGTTTTGACAATAAAAACTAAACAAAAGCAGGAATTTAAACTAATTTTACATGTCAACAGGATTGCTAAAAAAACCTGCAATCCTGGAAAAACCTGGAACTGGACATTTTAAACTAATTAAACCTAAAAACCTGGAATTTGAGAATTTTTGAAAATAATTTGAATTTTTGAAAATAATTTGAATTTTTGAAAATAATTTGAATTTTTGAAAATAATTTGAATTTTGAACAACGTTTACATATTAAGCAGCAAAATTTTTATTTGATGCAAAAAATCTATCATATAGATATAAACTTGCAAACATCAAATTTTCTTTAAACATATTTTAAGAAGCTGTAACATATCTTTTCAATGTTGTTACACCATAAACACAGTTTTATACTTTTAACTTAGATTTAAACTAGAAATAGACCCTAAATGTCTATTTTTTAAAACCCAGAAGAAATTTTGAAAACCTAAAAAAAAATTGTTAACAACATTAAGCAACTCTGATCTTAAGTAATAAAATTTTAATTCAATACAAAAGTACTATCATATAGATTAAATATCTTTTGTGTTATAAATTAATAGTAATTTTACAATATCTTATTAATATTTTTAATACTTGAAGTCAGTATTTTTAAATTTAATTTACTTTAAAAAAAAGATCAAACTTAATCTTAAAAAAATCTGTAAGAAAATTAAAGTCCTGGAAATTTTTTCAAAAAACC
Organism: Thalia democratica; assembly: GCF_965202585.1. NCBI lineage: Eukaryota > Metazoa > Chordata > Thaliacea > Salpida > Salpidae > Thalia > Thalia democratica. Next base: position 16,599,835 of record NC_139173.1, on the reverse strand, counting down.
TTTAGCAATCCTGAAGTGTATAAAACTGCTGGAGTGCAAACATCTGATAAACCTAAGAATATGATTGGTTTCTTAAAAGGTAGGTTGACTCCCTGTTGCCTTATAAACTGTTAAATTTGATATAGCATACTTATATTGAAAACAAAGGTAAGTAAAATTTTATTTTTACATTCATTTAAAAAGAAATATAGGTTACACATAGTTCATACTAAAATATCAGCTACACAGTAGCATAAATGAGTAATATTGAAAAAAAAATGTAATGTATATCATAAAAAAACAACTATTTGAGTTGAAAAAAAAAGTAAATGAGTTCTTATAAATCTTATAATGTTTTCCTGTGCACGTTTTGAGAAGTTCAAGTTCTAAAAAACGCTTATTTAAATTTAAATTTTCCAAATAGTCATCTCCTTTCTACAATTTTAAATTGTAATATTTTTAGTGTGTCAACTTCCCTGCATTTTCCTGTTTTTCAGATGAGTGCAACCTGATAAAAAAGACAATTTCCTAATTTTTATTTTAATAAGTATTTGCTTAACCAATATTTAGTTACAAACACAGTTTTTTATGATGATTTTATATAAATCATTTTGTAATTGAAAAAAAAAAAGTCTTTTCCATTTCAAAAAATACAAACTTTGTCAAAAAAAGCAAGTCCAAACTTTTATTGAAAAAATTTGCTTGTAGGTCTAAAAAAAAAACAATCCATTTTTTTATCCAAAATTTTAATTATTTTTTGGTTAATTTTGATTATCTCAAAAATAATTGAAAATAAAAGAAAATAAAACATAGCTTGTAGATTTTATTAATACCTATACAAATATAGGTATTAATAAAATCTACAAGCTATGTTTTATTTTCTTTTATTTTCAATTATTTTTGAGATAATCAAAATTAACCAAAAAATAATTAAAATTTTGGATAAAAAAATACATAACTTTTTTAGTTGTGGCCCTTGAATTTTTTCAAAGATATTGAGCTGTCTGAACTTAAATATTCTTGTAATCAATAAATTTTTATGTTGACAGTATCATAAATATTCTATCAAAAGGTCCTAATAATAGCACTAACAATTAAAAGTTGCTTTCAAAATCATGTTCTAAAATGGATGTCTTCAAAAAGAGTACACTAAAAAATAAATATTATCTAAAATAAATAATTTTAAATTAAATTTATTTCATAAAAAAACTGTTTAAAAATAGTAAAAAAAAAAAAACTTAAGTGGTTTTCATTTTGCTTATAAATAACAAGCTTAAACTAATTAAAAAGCAGATAATAAAATATCAAAGTTATTAGTTAATAAACAAGTATAATAAAGTTGATTTCTAAAAATATAACCACAAAATTTTTTTCATTTGGAGAATCTAAATAAGCAAATTTTAAATCAAGGTTAAAATACATTAATAATTATTTTGAACTAAACTACGCGTCTAGTTTATAAATAATGACAAATATTTCCTACACATAGAAAAAGAAACATAATGTTTATGAGTAAAGTTCACTTGACCTTAATATAAGGTTTAAAAAAAAAAAAAATAAAAGCAAATCAAAATGAAAATAAAAAATTTATAAGATAAAAATTAAATAAACAGAAAAATAATAAGTAAAAAGGCATTTTTATGGACTAAAATAATTAAATTAATTTCCAGTTAATGTATTAGTTTTATTAGTTTTGTTTAATTTATCATGGAGCCCCTTATCACACAAAATGTAAACAATGCTGACCCTGGTATCCAAAAAAAACCAACACTTCGCCAATTTGGTGACAATGCTGCTAATGTTCATAGGATGCAAAGTAGTAAAGTAGGTGATAAAAAACCTTTCCAGCCAATTGCCACCCAGCCTAAGAAAATAGATGATCAATCTAGTAATCAGGTATGCTAACTATCTGCTATAAAAAAAAGTATTTTTTTGTTGATACACATGCTTTTTGTACAAAACTTAAACTTGATTAATTATCTAATTCTGTAATAGTTGATATAGTATTAACTAAAGTTTTTTGTAAGCATGAATAGATAATTTAATTAATGAGTTAAGGAATTAGTTCTTAATAACTTATTAATATGTATCACCGAATAGTTATAATTATTTGGTTCAACTTTTATAATTAAATAAAATATACAACAAGATAAACATTATGTTTACTATGTTAACATTTCCAAAGATTTAAAAACCTATTTGGTTGAAAATTGATATCTAAACAATTTTTTTGTAGTTCATAAACTTATCTAAATTTTTAATTAACATTTCCTTTGATTTGTCAAATAAAAAATAATATAATAAGTGACTGAACTACACAACATTTGTTGAGTTATCAATGTTCAACCAAACCGGTTTTTTTTTAATAAAAATTTGAAAGGAACCGTATTTCAAAATTTAAATAATAATTGAAAAAATTAAAACTTGAGCAAAATGTCCAGTTATTAAAAAATAGTAAGATAAACTCACAATAAGTAGAACTGTCAGAACTAAAATTGTGTGCAGCCAAGCAGTACATAGTTAAATTATTATTGAAAGTCTCTTAGTTATTTAAGAATCTAGTTTTGATCTGCTGAATCAATTTTAACCATGCTAAAATAAGCAACAATAGTTCTATTAATGTATATTTAAATCTTATCTTTCAGCATTGAAATCTAATGGTAACTGTATCAAAATATTAAAAAATTGTCAAACAAAAGATCATACATAAGTTGTTCATTTTGCCTTTCTGCTAAAATTTTAAAAGTTATTTACTGTCATCTTACACTATATACATTTGAATAAATTTTTTCAGACGCAAATGGGTTACACAGTTCAGCAAAAATTTGAATCTAAGAGAGAACAGGTGTTTCAAGTGCGTACTACTTACTTTTTGATTAATACATATATCTAAAGCTATCTCAGCTTTTTTTTTAGTTTATTAACTCTTGAATCTAGTTGGTTTAATATTTATTTGTACAATAATTGCACTCTCAGTTAAAACTGAACCAATTTTGTTATTATTGATAGTTGATACTTACTTGAAACTTTTTATATAAAAACTGATAATTTTCGTAAATACAATTGCACATATATTTTAAGTGTCAGCAAATCAATAATCAGCTTTTAATAAAGTTGAATGGTATATCAGACTGAATTTTAGCGACATTTTGTTATAGCAAAAACTAACAAATACTGATTTTATAAAAACAGTTAATATTTATTAACTTACACACTGTTGCTGTGTCTACAAAATGTTTAAAAATAGAAAGTATACATTTTATCAACAAGCTTGACTATATACTTCACTATATACAGTTATGGCAAATTTGTTAAGCGTTATTAAAAAAAGTAAACAGGATATGATTGATTTTAAAATCAGATAAATAGTAGATTAGTAGACACCAGTTTTTATTTTGATTTGCAGATTTTCTCAGTAAATCAAGGACCTTCTGTAATCAACCGATTTGATGAGTTCAATCAGGTTATACACATTTGCGTTCTAACTTAACATCACTCTTAAATATTATAATTGGGCTATCTTAAGCTAAGCTAAGTTTAGGTAAGTTAGTATTAGTACAAAAAAGGTCTTGCAAAAAGGTATAAGAAAAGTTTTTTGTTGATTATTATACTAGTTTTAACACGAATAGTTATGGTTTTTAATCAAAAGAGTTGAAGATTTAAATTTGAGTTAAATGGATTGTTCAGGATACAAACATATTCAGTAGCATAAATAGATCAATTCTAAAAAAAAAGTAATTCAAAGCTTATAAATGTTTATCAAAATTTATTTCTCTTTATACCTAACTTTAAACTTAAACATAAAAGGAAAAAAGGACAACTAAATTTGAGAATTATTAGAATGTGTAAAAAATCTTTCACCTGCAGCATTAAAACACATAAAATAGCATCATTTTACTTTCCAGATTAAAAAAGAAATTCATCATAAAAAATTGGATTTTGTCTTTTTTCTGCTATTGAAACAATATTTACTGATTATGTGTTGCAGTGTTTTATACATTATGTTAGCTTTCTGAAAAAGTGTTTTGGTAAAATACAAAATTTTCAAAAAGTTCTTAAATCTAAAAATAATTAAGATGAACAGTCACAATTTAAAAAAATAAATCTCTATTTCAACTCACATGATCTTTTTAGAAGCTGGAAATGCCTAAACCAGTTCTGATTTTTTATTAAACATCCAAAAGCTTCTTTTCTTAAATGTATAAACAACTATCTCTGACCAAAACTAAGGATTTGATGACAAATATAACTAATTGAATTCACTGAAAAGTTGGCTTAAGATGATTGTATTTGGTAGAACTATTTTATAATCATATGTGAAAATTAAATAAATCAATATTACAGCACAAAACTTGTAATATGTTCCTATTAAGTAGTCAAATAAATAGAATAAATGTTTAATACATCAAATAAACATCTAAGAGTTATGCTTTTAAAATCTATTTGGCTTCCATTAACTAAACTAAAGCAATAAGGTAATTAGAAGTAATTAAAAAGATGTGATAACTAATTATTAAAAAATGTCATATCCATTAGTGAACTAGACTTCAAGTTTTTAAAAGCTGTTGTGGCTATAGTGTGCACCTTTTCATCCTAATTTGAAACTTAAACAATTAAAACCACTACAAGACGTTAAAATTTAAAAACTTCAAATAGTAAATTAAATTTGACACTTAAATTAAAGTTAATGTATTTTAATCACTTGAATCAAATTTTAAAAATGTATTTATTTAATTAAAAGTTATAAATTTTAGCTAAGGTTTTCTAAAACAAAATGAAAATGAGCATAAATTACAAATTTTAAGTCAAGTAAAGTATTTGTAAAAAACATTCAATTAGTGGCTAAAATAAATTAAGCTGAGCAGTTTAATGTTTAAAAATTCGTAATAATTTTTTTAAAGCTTACATAATTTAATAAACTTTGTATATTAGAAGTTTCATAAAATGTTAAATAGTTAAGTTGCTTAAGTTTCAATTAAAATTAAAAAAAAAGGCTTACCTAAGCTTAATTTCGGTTTAAGTTTAATTTTCTAAGCTTAAGCTGACTAAATTAAAATAGTAAATTTTTTTTTGTTGAAATACAAACTAGAATATAATATATTCTAAGAAGTAATACTTTTAAGTTTGATGTAAAACTTCCCTTGAGTAAGATTTATATGAATTTAATATAGATCAAACAGAGGTTTTGAGACAATTAAAAAATAACCATGTAAATATTAAAAAAAAAGTTTGGTTTTATTGATTTAAAACAAAAAAATAAACCCTAGGTATATCAAGATAGTCCTAACCAATCCGTTCAAAACAGTCTCTACAGTTGTGACCAAGAACATCCAGATGTTTCAATGGAAACTGATAACGGTAAAATAGCTGTGTAAAATATTTTAACAACATGCTATGTAGGACTTTTAAGGGCATAGGGGGGGTAAACACCCTTTTTTGGTTTTTGATCTTATTATATATAGTTTTTACTAAGCTACAAGATGCTTTTTACAGATTTGAAAGATTCAAACTATTTTTTGAGATATAGCCAGTCAAAGTTGGAGGCAACAATAAGAACCTTATGGGAGGCGCAAACTAAAACGGCAAATAACTAGAAATAACTAAAAATCTATCTCCTCCTACGTTTTTTGAGATAACTACCTCAAATTTTCAGTAAATGTTCCTTGCAATATTAAGAAAATTCTGTCGGAAGGAATTTTGAAAAAAAAAAAAAAAAAAAAATTTTTAACAAAAAAACAAAAAAAAACTGTTTTCTTTGTATATTTTTTATATAAAATTTTTATTTTATATTTTTTAAGATCTTTCAGATTTTTGATAAGAAAATAAGATCAAAAACCAAAAAAGGGTGTTTACCCCCCTATGCCCTTAATTAAAGCTAAACACCAAAACGAAGTTCACGTTGAAAAGTTTGTACTCAATTTTAAAAACTTAAATAAAATTTGTGTCAACTATTAAATAGCTCCCTAACTATCCAACATTAAAAAAATGTATATAGTAAATTTTTTTTGTAATTATATTGTAATTATCTTTAGCAGATGATGTTGAGATGATAGTTGAAGATGATCAGCACTCAAGCACTGTTGCTGACCCTACATTAAACCACGACGAAATACCTGACTACTGTACTTCAACTCAGTATGGAGATGAGATTGTAACTAACATACTACAACAAGAAGTAAGTAAAAAAAAAGTACAAGGTCTCTTGTTTAGATTCTAAATTTAACTAATAAATAATAGGCGGCATACCTAGCAAATCCAAACTACATGAAAAGGCAGGAAGATCTTACTGATAACATGCGGGTGATTTTAGTTGATTGGTTGGCCGAAGTGAGTGGGGAATACAACATAACTGAACAAACTCATCATCTAGCAGTAAATTACACCGATAGATTTTTAAGTAAAATTAGAGTTAAAAGAGCAAAGTTGCAGTTGGTCGGGGTCACTGCTCTTTATATTGCCGCGTTAGTTATTGAAAAGTATATAGGATTTTAGATAAATTAATATGTATGTTAAAACACTTAAGTTTGTTAACTAATGTCAGAAGAAGGTAAAAGAATTTCCCTACAGTAAATGCACACTAGAATATAATAATTAACAAATGTGATAATGTGTATTAAACTGAGCATTTAAAACAGTAAGCTCGAGGAGATCTACCCTCCAGATTTGAATGAGTTCGTATATGTTACTGATGATACGTACACAAAATCACAAATGCTCAAAATGGAGCAGTTGATGATGAAAACACTTGACTTCAGGTTGCAGCCTCCCACTTCTATCGAATTTCTTCATATATTCTACTATGAGCTGAACAAATTTAACAAGAAATATCCCAAGTTCTTAAACATGTGTATGGTAAATATTTAAGTTTATAATTTGTTATTGGGATTAAAATAACTTATAGTAATAAATTAACTTAAAGCTTAAAAACAATAAACGAAGTTCGATCAAATAAGAACTACTTTTTTCAAGTCCAAGAATAATACAAGCTAAATTCTAAAATAATTGTAGGTTTAGTAGTGGTAGTTAATTTGTTGTTAGTAAGTGATTGACTTAAAAACCTAAACTTTATTGAAATAACAAAAGTAAAGGCTTAAGATAATTGAAGATTTGTATAGTTCCTTTTCAACACTGAGGTGCTGAACGTATTTTCCCACCCAGTAGAAGTTAACAGCTTAACTAAGTTGGTGATTTGCAATTTAGGTAATATTTATTAGTTTAACTTGTAGTATACATTATCTGTTACAACTTCCGTGCTTAATATATATTTTACACAATTTCTAATCCAAGTAAAAAAAAAAACATTAACTTTAGAATGTATAACAAAAAATATTTTAACAATAATTAACAAATAAGGAATTTTTCATAACTTTAGTAATACACTTCTTTAACACTTAAAAGCATTAAAATCTTAAAAAGTAGAGTGTTAAGATTAATAAGTTGAGGTCATAATCATTTTTTTCAACACAAATAAAAAATTGTAAGCTTAAATACTATTAGATACTTTTTTTAGAGAAACATATTAACTTTCAAGATAAAAAGTTATGTAAAAAAATCCTACCAACTGTCAGAATCAAAAATTTTCAAGGCCTACTTTCTCTGAATGTTGAAAAATCACTGAAAATCTATCTCCTCTTTCATTTTTAATACAATTTACTTCTAACTTTCAGGAAATGTTGTTTTTAATATTCAAAAAACTTGTAAAAAGCAGGTTTAAAAAAAAAAGATAATTGTTACTAAAATTAAAAGCAATTTTTTTACTTCTATTAAACAAAAAAAAAAAAAAACTGTTTACTTATAGTTGCCTAAAGTTTATTAAAGATTACTTTGAAGAATTCTAAAACATAAGCTCAATAAATGAAGGAGATACATTTTAAGTGAAATAATCATTTTTTTCTTTTTAGTTTGCGCCTCCCACAAAGAACCTGTTGCTTTTTCTACGTTTGATTACTTGTATATCCGAAGTTACTTTGAACTTTTTTAAACGGTATAAAACAACTGGTAGCAATATTAATTGTATAAAAAAAAAACTAATTTAAAAAATGTGTAACCCCCTATGTTCTCAAAATATAAAAATATACAAGTATTTAGAATCTATGGTAATAAAATCTATGCAACGATCTCAATTTAAATATTTTACAGCCAAGTATTTATTTACTAGTCTTTTATATTAAATATATAATTTTTTCAACTAAACTGAACGCATTCGGCTAAAAAAATATTTTATTTGAAATAAGGCAAGAACAAACTGCTAAAAATATTGTTTTCATAATCTTTTACATGATAGAAAATAAGTATTTCTAAGTTGCCACTAAGTTGGAAAATCAGAAAAGTTACGAAAATAAAATAAAGATAGGCAACAGTCAGTAAAAGATAAGGGTTTTCCAAAAAATAGTTGATAAATTTGATATAAACGTGCCATTAAGAAGAAAGTTTATCATCAAGTTATTGAGGTTTAATGATGGAATCCACTTAGAGAACTGCTGTCTTAACCTGTATAAAAAAAGAGATTAAAACTTAACAAAATTTAAAGTCTTAACAGGGTTGCCACTTTACCTTGAAAAACCTTGAATTTGAGGAAATTTGAAGAAAACTTGGAAAAACCTGGAATTTTTAATAATTTTTACATTTTCAGTTGTAAAGTTTTGACTTGACACAAAAAATCTATCATATAATTAAAAATGTTTGTCATCATCAAAAAATTTTTTTATTAAAAAACACATTTAAAGTAACTTAACAGTATTCTTTTTAAAATTGAAAAAAATCAAATAATAAGTAGAACAGCTAGCCACAAGGTTTACAAATTTAGGTGTTATTTACAATTAAAAATCTGAAATCAAGTTCTTGAACAAAATACACTAGAAAATTTCAAAATATTGAAAACTGGATCAGCTCAAACTCATTCAAAATCTAAAAGAAAACTAGTCTGAGTTTTTATAAAAAAACAAACTAGCCTGAGGCAGTCCAAGATTTTCTAAAATTCCCAAAAATTTTCAAACTAGCAGGGTTGCCACTGTTTAAGTCAATAAAACTAGCTAGAGTGAGTATAAACAAGCCTTAGTCAGAATGAGGTTTTTAAAAACTTGAAAAATTACTTTAATCTAATAATCAGTAGAACAGCTAGCAAAGGTTGACAATTTGGTAGTAAAGTTGTGGACTGACTTTGTGGTACACTTAACTTATTAGTACTACCCATCATAATTGAATCCTACCTTATTTAATTAATATCTAACAAATACTAAATTCTAACTGAGACTACTTTCTATAATCAGACACGACAGTTTTGAGTGATGAATCTTTTATATTAAACACAACAAGAAATACTAGCATATACAAAATTATTGATTACTTTGGTAACACTTTAAAAACTGGAAGCTATTTTTATCTATATTAAAAGACTTAAAACAACAAACTTAAAATTTAACAAAACTTTTAGTAAACAAGAAACTAAATTTTTTTATAAACTATTAAACTATAAACCTAGCTTAAATATTTAAATAATTAAACACCAGATGAAATATTCACTTTTAAAACAAAACACTACTTACAATAAGCATTCACAAAAAGTTCAAGATATTTTGTTGCTTCAAGCTGCACACCAAACTAACTGCTTACATATAAATTGCCTGTCATGTTCTGATGTTTTGTTGCATAAGTATTTAGTTTGAAACATTTCGTCATATGATTCTCATTGGCTCGTACATTCAACCGTATTAACTCTAAATATTCTCTGAGCTCTACTTTAAACAATAAATAATGCAAGTATTCATTCAAAAGTTTTCAATTTTATAACATATGTAAAGAGTTGCATTTCTGAAATGTTTATTTCATAGTTAAATGTAAACAAATGTAATTTAGTCACGTGTAAAAAACGAGCCAATCACGGTAGGTGTTTAATTTTAACTGACGAAAATGACTCTTATTAATTTACACAAGGTTTGTTTTTGAAAAAATACTTTTCAGTATGCTCTTTTTTAATAACTAGATCCGGGTCCGGCCAGATCTCTGTTAGAATCCGGCCGGATCCGGACTTTTTTTCAAATTAGAATCCGGCCGGATCCGGGTATTAGACAAAAATGGCAATATCCGGCCGGACCCGGGTAGTGAGTCCGGTACATCACTAGATCTAACTAACTTTTAAACAGTTTCTGTGCGAACTGATGACCTGCCATAGCAAGATGATTGGTCAGCTGAACTCAAGGAAGGCCGTCGCAGCAATGCATTATTCGCTACTGACTCTACGTGATGAAATAGAAGTTAGTTGTTTTATTTGAAACATAATTTTTAATACTCAGAAAATTAAAAACAACTAAAGTAGCTTAAGAAAAAATAGAATGTAATATAATTTTTTTTTTTAATTTGAATCTTGGAAAAAGTCCTGGTTTTAAAAATAAGAAAAAATTGATTTCCTAAAATTAATTTGATTCTTTATTTCGGCAAAACTGACTTTTTTAGGTGACTAAATCACTTAAAAATGCTGCTTTAAGTACGTTCATAAACTAACATTTACAATGACCAATTAAGTCCCAAAGTTTTAAACCTATTAAAAAACCATAACTGCACAATATTTGAGTGAACGAAAGTCTACTTTTTTGCATTGTGGCGTCTACGATACTACTACTTGTGTATATAAACTTCGATTAATAAAAGATTGTTAACACGTTAAATATATGAAAAATAACGTAGAAGAAAGCTATTTTAAAGCAAACTATCTGTTTTCAGGATATCAGTCGCTGGAGAGATCTGATAGTACAAGTTTCTAGAATTGCATTCGATGACAGCATGCAAACGCTACTGCAACAATTAACTGCTTGTCACCAGGACATGAGTTCAAGTGAACAAAAAACTATTATGGATAAATACACCAACGAATCCAAGTATGACTACGTCGGAGAAAACGATCCTGTTACAGATTATAAGTTTGCTCAATGATAAGAAAATTGCTTTGTAAGACTGGTCTGTGCGACCCAAGTTATATTGAGCGTTGTTGGCAATTTATGCTTCAATGTTGTTTATATTTCTTCTACATTTTACGTCAAATAGGTACGGTCAAACAATGGGTGAACTAGTCAATTTTTTTAAATTTGTTTTCACCACCTTTAATTGGAACTGGTTTTATTCATTTTATTTATAAGTAAGGCGCAAGTTTTTTTCCAAAAATGTATTAATTGAATTTAGTATACTTAATACATGAAATAAATATTAAAAAAAAAATCATTTGAAAGTTAATTAATTTAAGGAAATCCATGTAAGTTAAAGAAAAAATAAGTGGTTAAAATAAAGGAAGGTATTTATGAAAGAAGGTTAAATGCAATGTTGCTGTTATTTTTACGATATGCATATTAAACTAAAATTAGAAGACATTTTTTAGATCTATTCTTCCTACTTTTTATAATAATTCAATGCAAACTGGATCACCCAACTTTATTTATCTACTAGAACAATTTATAATATTTGTTATACACATTAGTTAAATTCTTCCAGTGTAATGCTAGCTTCTTAAATGTTTTGTTATTTACTACTAAAATGTTAGATCTGTAATAGCTTAAATTTTATGCTATATACTTTTAGTTAAAGTTTTTGAATCATGGAAATGATTGGTTATAATTTGAGACTTTGTGGTGTTTTCAAGTAATTTTATATATAGTTTATGAAGAAAAGTTATAATTCTTTTTATCATGAATCTTTGCCGTATTTTGCTATTAGTATATGCTTCTCATAGTTTGCAGACACGTTAAACAGCTTCGTTGCTTAAATTGGAAAAACTAAGTATTGTATAAAGTATTAAATAGCTACTATTTAGATCTTCAAAATAAAGGCAACGAAGCTGCTGTTAATTGTTAAAGAATTTGTTTAATTTAATTTTTATGTAGTTTTAATGTTAAATTTTTATAGTTCATTGACTTGATTTTATAAGTTTTGTGCAGTTGAATTTTATGTACGTTATAAATAAAAAAAATTAAAACTTGAAAAGTAGTGATCTTTAACTTAAGTGATTAATTCAAATTATTTTAATTAAGATACCTTAAAAATTAACAATCTCGAATTATCTGCTAAAAACTAGCAAAATTAATAATAAAATTACTTAAATAAATAAGTAAATTTTTTTTCTTAAGGACTCCTTGAAAGTAATAAAAGAAGCTATGACCCTCTCCGACAAGATTTTTTAGAAAACTTCCCTTAAATACACATAAATAAATTTTTGCTGTTCACCAGTGGCGTTGCGTGGTCTTTTTGTAAGGGGGTGATGCAGATTGACATTGTCAAGTTGGAAATTCCCTAGTTTCAGATAAAAATACAAAAATAACATAAAGAATTTGGTTAACTTATAGGCAAAAAAACTTAGACATATTAATTTTAATATATCTTATATCGATTATATAAGTATAATTAAATAAACGTATATAATATCATTACACTCTCTTAACAACTATAGCTACTTTTTAAAAATTCAAGACCCACTATATTTTCTGTGTTCGTACAGTTTATTAAACACTAAATAACGTTTTTAAATAACAAAAAGCTTATAAAAGGGGGTAAACACTTTTTTAGTTTAATATAATTTTTTTAGAGTTATTAAAGGCTACAAGTTGCTTTTATCAATTTAAACTGAATCAAAATTTTAAGCTGTGGCTGATTAAATTAGTAAAGTACATCAGGTTCCTTATGGAAGATGTTGTACAGCCAGTGCTGCCAAACGTTTTATAAAAATTCCTCCATTTTTTCAAAAACAGAAGTTTTTATGTTCAATTTTAAAACAAGTTAAGTTAAAGGTCAAAAACTGTTTAATAGTATAGCAACATTGGAAAGCTATTTTAAATGTGTCTAATTTGTTATCATCAGATTTAATTTTTTAAATGTTATCTTTATGATAATTTTTATATCAAATATTTATATATATATAAATTTCATTACTTAACATGTAAAACTTTTTTAGAATTCCAGGCTTACTAATTTAAATTTTAAATTCCAGTTTTTTTGTTTAAAATTTATCAAATACCTGGTTTTTGAGTTGTCAAACTCTAAGTTTTTAGGAACATTGACAGCAAAAAACTATTTCACTAAAATCCTATATTTTCCTTTAGTTTTAATCAAATGCATACAAAGTTGTTTATAAAAACGTATATAATTTTCAAGATTTTGTAGGAACACATTTAAATTATGGAGTATTTTATTTCAAAAATAAAAAAAACTTTATTTATGACTTACGCCGTAGTATTTTCTTCATGTTTTCAAATTATGTCAAGTAAAATTGTATTAAATCTTGTTAGGGACGCTTCCTGAAATTTTTAGGTCATTAGCTCAAATAATAAAAGAAGATATAAGTATTAGTGACTTTAATAATTAAGTGTTTTATTTTCAATCCAACAAGAGACCTATGGTAGTTTTTTAGTTTGACTGGCCTTTTCTAAAAGGTTAATTTGAACAATCAAAATCAGTGAAATGAATTGGTAGCTTAAATTAAGATTTACAAAATAACTTAAAAATCACCCTTTAGACCATAATTATTAAAATGTTATGGATTTCACCTAAATTTAAATTATTACTCTCATCTAATTTTATTGCACAAAATTTAACCTACTAAGTGAATGCCAAACTTGTTTATAACGAGTATTTTCCTTTAAAAAAGAGTTTATTACACAATTCGTACTATCAATAGGGCAAATACATTAAAACTTTAGTGTAATTTATTAGCTACATATTTCCCATTTAGATAATAAAAATATTAAAAACGAAACTTTCAACTTTTAGAAACAGTCCAAATGTGACATGAAGGGTATCCTGTAATGAATATAATGATACGTAAAAACTATGTTTTTTTATGAACAATTATTAAAAGAATTATTATCAATAAAAATCACAAAACTATCTGCACACAAAATTAAATTAAGTTTATTTATTCTTAATAGTAATGTCTTTTAAGAACTTGTTATAATTTTTGGTTTTGATAACTTTTATTTGTAAGTGTGTTGATTATTTGGTTTTAGTCTTCCAATTTCAGCTCGGAGAGTTAACTTTAAATTCAGTATATTCAGTTTGTTTACATTCAGTACATTTTTTAATGTATAATGTTCAAAAACTATCATTTTGATTACACAGTGCTGCAGTTCATTGCAGCTCCAACATTTAGCTTTTCAACAATTTTTTCTATGGAAAACTTGTATATGTTCAAAATGCAGCTGTCACAGATTAAGCTTGCAGCCCTAGTTTACCGAATATTTAAAGATCAAATGGAAAACTGAAAAAACAAAAAAAAATCATTGAATTCAACGAAAAAAAATGAAATTAATAAAATATGTCTTTTTACTTCTTTTTTTTGACTATGTTGAACAACAGCTCCAGTGTGCTACCCCACGCGACGCCCCTGCTTTTCACCATCAACTCCAGAACATCTAGTGTAAGTTTCAATTTATTGCCCCCCTGTGGTACATTTTCTGCCTTAAGAAAACTCTGGACTAGGATTGTACTGAAATGAAAAATAATCTTCCGAAAAAAAAAATAAAACAAATATGTTTATAACTTAAGATCCAGAAGTGTCCATAAAATTAATGCGCAGAAGTCTCGGTTTCACTACAGAGCTTTACTGCTTTATAAACATGAACTGTAGTGATAACCTGCGTCTAGCTCATAACAATAAAAATAAAGTTTGCAATATTTTAGTGCAGCTTTTTATCTATTAGTTATGGTATTGCAAAAGTTAAATATATTAAAAATGACTGTTCGTAAAAATTCAGTTTCGACTTTGCTAAAAATAAACTTTTTAAACATGGTTCTAATTAAGCATTGTTGGTCAGCCTATTAAGGGCATAGCAAGACATCCACCTTGTTTTTTACAAGTTGATATTTTTTGGTAGAGTTTTCTATAAGCTATTAAAAACTTTTTATTACTTAAAAAATTCAAAGTAACTTATGAGATATAAACAGTTAAAATCCATGAGCGCAATAGGTTCCTAATGGAAGGTTCAAATTAAAAATGCGAAAAAAAAACTTACTCACTATAATTCTTCTTATTTTTATTAACCTTCTCAAATCATCACTGCACCGTCTATCATTATATTTAAATAAATTCAGTGTAGGATTTTCATTTAACTTTAAAAATAAAAGTTGTAAAAAAAGACATCTGTATTTTTTTCAATGTTTAGCTTCTGTAATTCAAACATATTAAGTCTTTCTAAGGTATAAAATAAATTCTTCTGAAAACTTGAGGTATCTAGCTTAGAAAATGAAGGAGATAGATTTTATGTATTCCACAGAGTTGACGTTAAAAAAATGCGGTCCACACGTTGGCACTAGAAACTTTTAACAAAAGTTACAATATAAAAAAATAAAATAAAGTTCTCAGATTTGATAAAAATTGGCACGTAGTTTAAACTTTTAGCTTTAAATATAATAACCAATGTTAAATTTATTAAAAAATATTGGTAATAATAAATGTTGGCTATCCTATACCTTTAGATAAAGTAAATAACACACACTATAGAAGTTTGAGAATGGTAAATTTAGTCCAGAATAACTTAAAATAACGATTTTGTGCACGGAAATATATTTTACAAAATATAAACTAATACCAAAGAGACTGACCAACATTTACCTTAACACTAATTGGAAATTTATTTTAACATATAAATTAACAAAAACCTTTAGTTTAATAAATAAAACAAAAAGTTCAACTGTTGTGTGATAATTCTGTTGACCATCAAATCGAGATAAGATTTAAATCATGATATTATGTTGTTGTAGATGTTTTTTCAACGATTAAATTTATTCGTCACTCACTAACAAATTTGTTTCTACTTATTATTAAACATAATGTTAGGGTTAATTTTTTTATTTATTTATCCAACACCAAATAAGAGCATTTGTTGTACAAGCTTCAACAAAGCTCTGTTGCAAACTATCCAATATTACAGCTAAATACTAATAAAGGTCTACTTTTGAAATCTGTGGTAATTCCCTATCTAAACCCTAAACCTTGAAGTACAATATTTTTTGGTATTTAAGGAGTTTTTTACTCTTTACTTACTACACTAAACTTACGCAATAGCTTGCTTTTAAGAACACTTGTGTGTCATAAAAAATAAAAACTTAGATAATTCCAATACCGTTGTGTGTAAAATGTTTATTAGAAATTTAATTTTAATTGTTAGCTAGTGACAAATAGCACTTAGCATCTTAAGTTAACCTTGCATTTATTGCATCTTTTAAATATATGTGTCAAAATTTCCAAAACTTAAAAGGTGAAGTTAACAATGCAAATAAATGTCGATTACAAACAAATAGGCTCCCTATCAGTAGCGATGCGTAATACTTTTTATTAATATACGTGATTAAGGAGCAGAAACTTGACAAATATTTAAGAAACACCATAGTTTGATAATTAAAAACTATTTTAGTAACTTAATTTTTTTTTTCAATGTTTTTTTTAATCTTAAGTTGTTAAATATAACTCTATTTTATTTTTTCTTCTTGTGTGTCCTGACTAAATAACTCAGGTTTTATGCCTGAGTCCCACATTTCACAATAAACAGTATAACAATAATAAAGATACTACAACAAATCGTTTGTAAATTGTAAAATATTAAAATAATTTATTTACTCTTTTTAGGTTGAGCATCTGTTCCAATGCGACGCCCCTGCTCTATATAAGTTGTTTGATATTAAATATAACGTGATCTTTTTTACACACATGATTTATTCTCCAAGTCTGAACCGTAGTTAAATTTAATTTGGAAATAACGTGTGTACACTGTAGAACATATCAGAATTGTTACACAATCAGACTAACTCAGGTTAGTTTAAACTTTTTCAAAAAACTCTAGTTAAGTTAGGCTTGTTTGATTTTTTTTTTGAAAACCTAAGGCTAATATAGATAATTTTAGTAGATCTCCTGGGAATAATTTTTTCTATTTCAAAATATTTATCTTAAAAATATATTTTTTTCTTCCAGATATAAAAGACATTTAGAAACTAGTATTATAACAATTCTATTTTTTAAAGCTTGATTTCTTCAGTTTTAGGCTTGTTAGTACTTTTTAAAACTTTCTAATAACTAGACTGGTTATAAGTACTCAGGCTGGAAAGTGGGCTCCTTGATATAAATAGCGGAAGAAATTAATTTATGTTTTGTATGTTAAACTTTTTAAGCGCTATCTATATTGCTTTTTAACATTTTTAATCAGACTTTTAAATCAAATGCATTTAAGTATGCTATATGTATTTATAAAACTTACAAGTTTATAAAAAGTCTTTTACTACTTACAGACAAAGTATGTTTTTAACAAATTCAGTTAGTTTTTTGCTGTTTTGAATTAGTTTACGTAACTGTATATTTTTATCGGAAATATTAGGTTTTGAATTAGTTTACGTAACTGCATATTTTTGTCGGAACTATTACGAGTTTCTAAAAATTGTACATGTAAAAGATAATTTAGATTTTCGTTACAAAATTTAATTAAATAAGAGAGTATAAAATATTTGAAACTCCTTAAACAAAAATAAGATAAACAAAAAATGCTTAAATTTTAGTTTAAATTCCTGTGAATATTAATAATAAATTTTGAAATAACAAAAGTTTATTTTTCTGTTTTTAACTATATGTTTTCTACTTAAAATTAAACTAAATTACAATAAATACATATTTAGACTGATTTAATTGAAAGTTTGATAAGTCTTCTTATTTTTTTTCATATGTTCCTTCTCCTTTGTAGTTGCCAACATACCCAGAATTTTCACTCCTGTTAACTCTTCCTTCAATACCTGTTGAATTTTCATCGAAAATGTAAATAAGGAATATTTATAGTGTTTCTAGTAACGGTTAATATTTATTACTATAAAAGAAATACAAACCAACGTTTAAAAGAGTATAAAACTATAATGTGCTTATGTAAACATGCTTAATTAAAAAAATATATATAGAATTTAATTTATTTCCAAAATTTTTGAATATATTGAAATATGTTAATTTAAGTTTATGTATACATTAGAAAAAAGTTACAAATACCTTTTCCCTTTCCTTTTTGGTCAAATCTTTCTTTGTGGCTACCAGTGTACTTTGAAGTGTCTGTCATTTTTGCAACGTTTCCCGTTTTTGATATTTTCTGTTAAAGTATAACATTTAATATTTAACTTTTTAGTACTACATATATTGCTTTAATAAAGATGTTTTTGAATGAATATTGTCTTAGATTTTTGTACAATATAAAATTAAAAAAATTAAATACTTGTAACTAAGATGTATAAAACAAGTTTGATTTTTTTTTTGTATTATTAAAAATTTTTGAAGTAGTTTGAAATACTAAATGGTTAAAAATTTAAAGTTTGTTAACTATTATAACAACTCTAGTATATAAATCAAAATCAATGCTACCAGACTACTTAAACATAAAATCTATTTAAAATAATAAAGTTTTTGACATTAAAATATTATTAAAACTAAAAGCTTATATGATTTGCTCGTATTAAAAAATGAAACTAATAATAAAACAACAATTGTATTGCTTAAAAAACATTCATTTAAAATTCTTCTTAGTGACAGAACTAAAACAAAAAGTGTAGTTTCAGCTTACTTTAAATTTGCTTTTATAACAATAGTTAAATCATTAATTTCAATAAGAACTAACAGTAATTTAACTCAACCTATTTTTTTGCTTGTAATAATAATAAAAAAATGTAATAAATAATACTAAAAAATATTATATATAAAAACTTTGTTTAATTTTAAATCGAACTCTTTTTTTTTATTGGAATAATATTGTGCTATGAATATTCTTTTAGAGCTTTCTTTTTAAGTTAATTTAAGTTTTAGCTAAACATTATTTAACTTAGAAGTCCAAAAATTTTTAATCCATAGCATTATAATATGCATTTAAAAACAATTATTAAACTCTACTACACTTTAAATAAAAGCCAAAATATACTTTTAATATTATTAATAAATAAAAATTAAACTTGCTCTTGAATTGAAAAAAATTGCATAGTTTAAGTTAAAAAAAAAAATAAAAACAATAAATTATTGGATAACATTATTAATAAGCCTATTTAATTTTACTATTCTATCTACAAATACTAAAAATTCAAGAAGAAAGTTTTTAGGTAAATCATTTAGCTAGAAAAAAAACATACGGTTCCAGCTGTAGTTGGTTCTTTATTTAGAAGTTTATCGTATAAGACATCTGGTTCAGATTGCTTTTTGGCAGCTAATGCTGTTATAACTTGCTGAAACTCGTTAAAACTCATCTTACTTCCTTTCTTTATTCTTAAAAATTTATCATTTTTTAGGAAAGAAAACCATGTTAGGTTTTAAATAATAGCTAGACTTAGTTTAGTAGTTAACAAAGTAAACAACTTACTTTTTTGCAAACTCCATGTCGATGTCTGTTTGAGTAATTTTTTTCCAGCCTAAAATTTTGCAGTCTTTGCATAGCTAAAAACGTATTTAAGTTTCATTGTTGTAAAAATTTTACATTAATTCCAGTCTATATAGAAAACAATATTGTGTAAATTGGTTAATAACGATATTTAAGAAATGCTTCCAAAAAATTATATATAAAACGCTTTCAAAGTATTCAAAAATTAAAATGAACTTTAAAGAGTTCGACACGTTTAATCCTAAGATTCACTTAAAGCATATATATAAACTTAATTTATATAAAACTTGCTTATTCGAACAAAACGGTTATTTTATAATAATCAAAAATTTTGACTTAATTTTTTATAAAAAAAAAAAAATCAAACTATACCACCAAATAAAAGATATTCTTTAAAAAAAATCAAAGCTTTGTTTTAAATATATTTTCTACATGTACTAAATTGTAATTACAGTGGCATTATTAGTAGTTATTTTGTTGTAAAGGTAGACAAACTGAAATTGTATACATTGAATAAAACATTTTTTTTCATTTGTCTAAAATGGTAAATATCTATTTTTGTAATGGTAGATGTTCAAAGTATGATAATTACTTTGTGCGAATAGATAATTAAGAACAAGTAATACTGCAAAAGAACTTAAACTCCATATGCGATTTAAAATTTAAAGCTTGGTAAAGTTGCTATTTGTGCAGTTTATTTTATAAAAGTTTGTATAAATAATTTGTAAACATTTTCAATCGTATGAAAATAGTTTTGACTTTTAGTTACAGTATTTTCAACTATGTAAAAAATGAATTAACCTTTGAAAAGTTTTTTCCAGTCATTGCCGAAGCTTTAGAATCTCCATACTTCATAAACTTTGTAAACGTTATTTTAACTTCTTCTAAGTTTGAAACCATTTTTTCAAATTTAAGTCTGTAAAAAGTTTTGTTGAGTAAAAACCATAGCAAAAGTTTAATTATCTAAAATAATACTTTTATAAATTTTTTTGATACTATTTTAGTCGAAAATAATTTCAAATTTTTTTTTGAGTATTTATACATTAGTTCAACTTTACTTTTATTTAATGTTAAATTAGCTGTTATTGTATGTCAATATTTTAGATAAAGTAAAGCAGTATTTGAAAGCATCGGGGTAAAAGTACGCATTACTTATAGATCAGAAAAAGTAGGGAAATATTTCTCTTTAAAAGATTCAATAAGTAGCTTGTATCAAAGTTGTCTCGTCTATAAATTTACGTGTCCAGGTGATCTGAACAACCAGTACATTGGTGAGACAGAAAGACAACTTTTCGTCAGAATTAAAGAACATGTGACTCCAACCAACAGTGCGGTGTTTAAACATATCGAAAATTGTGTATTTTGTACTAATTGTAAAAATATTTATAATTGTTTCAAAGTTATTAAAACGTGCACTTCGTATAATGAATTATTATCTTCAGAAGCTTTACTAATTAAAAAATTGCAGCCAAATTTGAATAATCAGCTTGGTCCTGATAAAGGATCAAGAGTAACTATTAATGTTTTTAAATAATCCATTTTGTCTTAATTGTTTATAAAAATCCATTTTTGTTAACTACTTGTCGTTTTAATTAGTTGTGTTTTTTACAAAAAATATTTTTGTTTTCTACAAATTCAAGTATTTTTAGTTAACAATTTAAGTATGTTGTTTAAAAAAGTTTCAAGTTATGGTAATTCAAATAAAATAAAAATAAAAATTCAAGAACACAATGATGAAACTAACTAAAAAGCTTTTATATACATTTTATTATAATAGAAGCCATTATGAAATGCTTAAAATTATAAAAAATTAAAATGAATTCCGTTGATATCTTAGTAATTCATTAAAACTAGATAACAGTTTAATATGAGCTAAAAGTTAACTCAAATAGATCTAAATTTATATCTATACTTTAACTTGTACTAAAACAAATAAATGCTTACTAAAAAAAAATATTACTCGTTAAGAATTTACCAAACATTTTTTTAAAACCATTTTTATTTTATTTTACTACTTTCAAATTATAAAAATGTACATGTTAAACGACTGCAGTAAGTTTCCAGTGTATACTTACTTAGCAACACAAATGTTTGATTAAAAGAGAAAATGATAAATACGGTTTAAATACGACAAGACATAAAAGTTGTTTACCAAGCACTTGACTTTTACTTTGTGTTCACTAGACAAAACATTGTTTCCATAGTTTTAATGTAAACACACTTGTAAATAAGAGACAGAAACTTCCTTTAAATAAGTAGCTGATTGTAGTTTACTTTAAGATAGTTAACTATAAAGTTTAACAAAACCATTAAATTACTTACAAAGTTTAGCTTTTCGTAAAACTATAAATTTTAAAGACTACTACTAAATCTTTACTATGTACATAAAACTTTTATCTGTCATTTCTAACAAAAAGAAGAAGTTAAGTTCGTTGTAACTTACAAAAACTCATACAAATTAAAAAAATACTTTTTATAGTTAATTTTACATATATTAATCTCATTTTAAGTTAATTCTTTTGTACTAAATCAGTCACCTGCCGCCTACATAGCTGAATTAATAAAAGTAAGTTTAACACTTTGTTTTTTCTTAAAATTGTCAATTAAATTTTAATTTAAGTTATAAATTTTACTTTTAGTCTTTTAAAATGATTAAAGTTGCTTACTTTTAAGTATTAAAAGTATATTTACAGAAATAGTTTTCATGTTAGGTCGAGATAACCTCTATTTTCTTCTATACTATATGTAGCTAAAAAGTACAAATTAAAAAAACTGAATATTACTTACTATTTTTTTGAAAATAAAATTAAGTTTGACTTGAACATGTCAAATATAGTTGTTTCTTTTCTTATCCTTTCTCTTTCTATCTTATTTTTTAAAATATTTGGTTGTAGAAATTTATAGGTTGATTTAACCTTTTTGTAAATATTTATACAGAAAAAATATTTTTCATGAATAAAAAACTGTTTATTTTACATTATAAAGTTAAATTTATGTATGAATCAATCACAACTAAGCCTAATTTACAGTACTTTAAATCCTAAATTTAAAGCTACTTATGAGCACTTTCATTTGCTGTATAACTATTTATTTTGAACCGAGTTCAACATGCGTAACTTCGAGGTACGTGGGTGTAGTAAAATTAAATTTATGCGTATGGAAATTACAACTCCTCTGCTAAAAGTAATCTCTAAAGCATGTATACAAATATTATGAAAATAGTAACAATAATAGTAATAGTAACCTGATAATTAAAAAATAAAAACCGAAAAAAGGGAATATTTATCATTTAAATTTCATTCTGTAGAGTTATGTTGTTCGTTGTATCGTATTTTATTTCCAGCTAGTTTTTTACAGATCGATCAATATCTAATCAAAAACAAAGAGAACAACGAGTTATTTTTAACTTTGAAATTCAAAATATATTTACTGCTCAGCAAGCTAAACATTATTGAAATTTAATTAGCAATGATGATTAGTACAGTAGTTTTTAGTCGGTAACTGATTTAAAAAATAAATAGTTGGTTTAGGTAAGAGTTAACAGAATTTATTAAAACGAAAATTAAATTCAGATACAAAATGATATGAAAATTATATCTTATTTTATAGTAATTTTTTTAAATATTAACAAACACTTAAAAAAAAGTCTAAGTGTTAAACGTAAGATTTTGTCTCTTATAATGACCATAATGCATTAGTATAACTTTGCATATACTTTTTTAGACTTAGTATTGATACCACTATTGTAGTAGTTTTCCACACGTAAAATAACAATATTCTAATTTTTTTTAGATATTAAGATTTAATATACTTTTAAATATATACATATTAATCAAAAAAAATTTTATGCTAATTTTCCGTTAATAACGAAAAGAAGTTCTTGATTTGCATTTTCATAAGTATAGATTTTATAAGTTAGTTTCAAGCAAAAACTTCTACTATTAGTTGAAAAGTTTCAGTAAATAAAATAAACAAATAATACAATACGTTTAATTCCAAGTGTAACTTTTTCTTATGATAACATTTGTTTTAATTGCCATACACAAAGTTAAAAAAAAATGTAACAACTCAACTTATCCTGCAACTTAAAGATGATTTAAAATTCAATAAAAACATGATTAAAACTTTTTTTTTTGTTATTCCGATTTCCATTAATTTTTCAATACTGACTTTATAGAAATATAATTTTTTTTTATTTAGACAATAGCAACGACGTTTCACGCCTAAGGAATCTTCAGGCCTGCAAAATAAAAATAAGACGATGGATAACTAGATAAAATAGTGCAAAACAGTATAAGCACATTAAAATTATAAATCATTATTTCAATATAACATTACTACTAAAAAATTAAAAAAAAAAAACAATAATAAATAATAAAAATTAAATTAAAAATTAAGAGTAAAAATTTTAAATAGTAGTTTTCATACTTACAAATATTGATATGTTTACTCCTTACGAATACTCCTTGCATATATTTTATAGAAATAGAAAAAAAAAGCTTGGTTGTTTTTTGTATAGAAAACACAAAGAAATTTAAACTATTTTTTGATAAGTAACAAGTTTCGGTAATTTTTCAAAAGTCATGTTTCAAAATTTTAAAGTTTAAATTTGAGTAAAATTCAATATAGTTTAATAATTTTGTTAGGTTAAGAAAGCAAATTGTTTTAGGCACGTATATATTTTTTATTTTATAAGCTTTTTTTGTTTATAAGCATTAGGAAAACAAATAAATTTTCTGTTTTAATTTGAATCTTTTTATATACTGTTGTACGTTTGGTTGTTTGAAGAAGTAATCAGATATCTATACTTTTAAAAGGATAACAAATATACTGTTTTTTTTTTAATGATTCTGTGTTTTTTATATACTACAACAGTTCTTAAGTATCTTAAAATTCTGTAGAGAAAAAAAAATGTTCAAAAATTTTGTATAAAATTGTGTATAGTTTAATGCTGAACTTTAATAAAAAAACATAATACTTTTCATGTTTTATAAAAAAAAGTTCTTAAACAGTTTCGACCTTTCCTATTTAACCTTTTTGAACTAACCTACATTTGGTAAAGTAGATACTTCAATAGCTTATCGTTAGAAAGTTTCTAAAACAAGTTTAATATTTCTAACTAAGAATTTTTTGTTTTTATAAATACAATGTTGAAGCAGTAATGAATAAAAATAAACTAAAAAAAAAATACGTTATTTAAAGTCGGGTTTTTTGAATTTTAATTTGTTAAAGATACTGATTTTTAGAAACACTTATGAAAAAAGGGAAGTAACTTTATAATACAATTACAGTACTTATTCTGTATACTTTTTGAATTAGAAAAATCATAAGCATACTAATGCAAATCAATACGTTAAAACGATCTACTTCTTCAATTATACTAGGAGAACCGATAGCTAGTTGTTTACAATCATGTTTAAAAGTGTCTTTTAGTAAAGTTGATTGCATTTCACTGATTTTAATTAGAAGTAACTTTGAAAAAGAAATACTTTGAAATTTTTAAAGTTTAGTTATTACATTTTAAAACTTTAATGTTGTAACATATAAAACTAACACAAAAATATATTATAACTCTTTTTACTATCAAATGTTAAGTTTGAAAATTTGAGATGTCATCAACATTTAAAATTTTGCGCATAGTTTAAAATTTTATCAAATGTACTATACATATCACTTAAAAATGTTCTTAGTTTGAAAGTTGATTTTTATATTGTTTTTAGTTAGCTTAAAAAAGACTCTAGTGTTTATTAAAACAGTATCATATCAACTCTTAAGTATAAACCCATTTTAAACTTTTTTTTGCGTTTTTTTTAATCAGGTATTAAATAAACTAAGATAAAAAACATGTGCATTTAATCAAGCTTAAGAAATATTTTTTGGTTAGTTTACAAAAATTCATAATTTAAAAAGTAATATTATACATATCTTTTTTTAATTTTCAAATAAAGTATATTTAAGGAAAACGTCTAAAACACTGAAATATATAGTCTAATAAGATAAATACTAGGAAAAAGTTATTATTTTCTGTGAATATTTCTGTTAAAAGTATTATTTCTATAAGCTCTCTTTACGTTTTATTTATATCCATTATCCATGGTAAACACTTCATAAAAGTATAAAGATGCTCCTTAATGTTTCAAAGCAGCTAATGTGTCGACCAGTAGTACTATTTTATGTTTATTTCAAAGCACACATGACTTTAAAGCTTTATTAATTTTTATAAACATTGTGTAAAACTAAGAAATGATATTTTAAACCATAAATTTTTTTATGCTTAATTTTTCTTTAGTTTAGTTTTACTTATTTCAAAAACTTATAACACCTTTCATTTATTTATTTTTTTTTTAGAATCATTTTAACAACTAATGGTCTCTTGTAGTTTGATATAAGAGTGAAACATTGTTATGGTGTATAATCTGTGGGAACAAAATATAGTTCGTCTCCTTAAAGATATTAAAGTTGAGAACCTTAATATTGTTTAATATAAAGTAAATTACAATATCATAAAAATAGTGTCTAAGTTTTTGTATTTATTTTCGACTGTCGTTTAAGCTATACTACGAATTTTAAAGCTAAAATTTACAGAAAAACTTGAAAGGAAATATTTAGGTTTATTATGACTTATATTTCTGAATTCTTTATTCTGTTGATATATTATTTAAGTTGTATTTTAATTGAGAAAAGTATTTAAGCTACTTAATAAAACTTAAAATTAGCTATTGTTTATAAGCTTTAGTTATTTTGATTAAAATCGAAGACAACTTTTATAAATTTGAACAATACATATGCTTTTTTGAACTGCTAAGATAATCATAAAAGTTTTAATTAAAAAAAAATAAATACTTTATTTATTATATTTTATTTTATACTTCATTACAAGCTCCTAAAACATTTAGTATAACTGTTTTTTATATGAAACTAATTTTTGTTCAGGCAAAAATTTTCCAGCAATCACTAAAAAGTATGGATTATAATTTTATCTTTTAAATCTTAAATATGGTTAAAAAGAACTATTTTAAGTTTGTAATCAATAACATTATAGTTACATATATGCCCCTTTTAATTGTATATAAAATTATCCGAGTTTGAATTTTGCGTCTGTGAAAAAAAAGATGATAGCAAACAAAACATGCACTTAAAATTTTCGTGGAAATCCTCTCGATTTACACATTTACTTAACATAGAAGAAGTTGTATATATTATGTTAAATAACTTTTTTAATGTAAAGCAATTTAAAAAAATTATTAAAATGTAGCAAGTTTATATTAAATTAAAACAAAAAAATTAAAGATTGCAAAACAACGAGGTTTTAATAATAAATAATTTCACTTTTTATGAATAATAGTAAACTGTTATAAATTCTAGTAGTTAAAAAGAAATTATTATTAATTAAATTTTACACTAAAAGCTATATATTAGTCGTGTAAAATTTATTTAATACAAACATTTAGGTTTGATAATATAAAATATTTTACCGATAATTTACAACACCCTTTATATCAAAACTTAAGATTTAGTAATTAATTTGTAATAAATAATTTCCAAAAATATGGGTTGTTAAAATATTCAAAGCAGTAAAAAAAAGGTTTTTACTTAGTTTTAAATAAAATAAAAAGTATTTACAAAATAAAGATCTTGTTTATAAAAAAAAACAATTATTAGTCAAAATTAAACATTTGAAATGTTAGAGAAAAATAGTTTAAGAATTGTTGATTAAAATGATTTATAGCATATATGTTCAAACTTGATTCAAAACTTAAAAAAAATACAGGAAGTTAGTTTATATACATAATAATGTAACGTACATTATAAATATAGTTTACTTAGAAAAATAGAGCATTAAATATTTGTTATCAAATAAAAGCTAGATTTTATTATAGTAAAACAACTATTTATTTACGTTTAAAATATGTACAAACTTGTTAAAATAGATGTTTACTTTTTTAAAGCTAAGAGTAAATGTTTGACCATTTTTGAGTTTTGACTTCAATTACAAATAAAAGTTAAAAAATATTTAATTCAAATTGTTCTAGATACATAAAACTAACTTTTTTTACGTGACTGTTTATAATTTAAAGAATTTCATGACATATAATAATACTAATGAGAGTATTTAACATTATAAGTATAAAACCCATCTTTAAAATTATGAGAAATATAGTCGACGCTCAATATATGGTCAATTGACAATGGAAATGGTCTGAAAAATGACCTTTTGGTCATCGAGCTACACATCGCTCATTAACTCTAACTATTTTGAGCCAATCAATTATTGAAAGTATTAAAAAATTACCAATATTAAATTTATATAAATTCTAAAACTTGTCTTCTAAAGTTTTTTTACAACCTGAAACATTTAGATTTTAGTCTGATACTATAACTTTGGGTATTGTTTAGTTGATCTTAAAATCTATTTTTAATAATTTATTATTTTATTTCACTTCAAACTTTCATTGCATTTGACTAAAGTTTAGTACTAAAGTAATTATTAACAAAAACACTAAACGGTTCTACTAAATAGAGTTGATATAAACTATTAATTTTAAATATATTAGAATATGTAGTACAAATATTTTTTATTTTAATTTTTCTAGTGTATTTACCTTAATAAATTTAGGCTGCGTTACCTTCGTCTCCTTTGAAGAGGTATAAGCTATGGTTTGTAAAACTAAACTTTTTTATTAACACTAAATAACAAACATTAATTTATTACATATTATAAAATTCTTAAGAATATAAAAACTTTAAAAAAGGGGATACTTATATAAATTAAAAAAGTATTATAAAGGCTTTAACCGGTGACTTTTTTTTGTGCTGTTTAATTATGTTTAGCTAACATACTTCTAATTTAAACAAAAATTTGACCGTAAAGTGACTTAAAATATACTAGAATTTATTATAAAAAGATAGTTACAATATGATAATTCTATACAGTTTATAGTTATTATGCTTTATAAATGCTAATTATAAAGAATGGTCTAAATAGAACGTGGTATGATTGACCTTTAAAAAAAACTGGTGTAGTATCTTTTAATTTGGTTCATAAACTTAGTTATTCTGCTTCGAAACCAAAAACTTAAAAGCGAAATTATTTTTTAATGTTTTTTAGAGCCTTAAAAAAAGTATCTATAGTTCTAAACAGGGGCGACGCGTGGGGTGGACCGCTGGAGCTG
Organism: Thalia democratica; assembly: GCF_965202585.1. NCBI lineage: Eukaryota > Metazoa > Chordata > Thaliacea > Salpida > Salpidae > Thalia > Thalia democratica. The sequence continues at coordinate 16,571,319 of NC_139173.1, read as the reverse complement.
TTGTTTCACATAGTCAATAAAAAGAGAATTTACGAAGTATTTTAGGTTTTTGCTTTGCTCATCAAATTTACTTAATAAATTTGTTTTATTCTCAAATTATTACATTCAACATTAAAGTTTTCGATAAGTCGGATCTGCAAGCTCAATCTACATACAATTTTTTTAGTAGCTTAGTGTTGGAGCTGCATGAAGTTCATCACCAGTGTAGTGACGAGTTGAACTCAAGAAGGGGCAATTCGAGCAGGGGCAACTCGAGCAGGACCAGTAGTTTTTATTTTATAAAAAAGTATTGATAACTATTAGGAAATTGTAATATTTAGCACTAAATATATAGTTTTATACTTAATTCGATTTTTTAGCAAACAAATATTTTGTTACATTAACGAACTAATTTAGTTGTAATAAAGAAAGGTTTTGAAGTTGTTCAAAACAAAAGTTTAAAGTGTGTGATTTTTTTATTTTTTTTTTGCATTCCCTAACAAGAATACAACGCGACGCAACGTCAATGGTTCTTAATGTAGCTTAATGAATATTAGGCCCTACAAAAACATATCTTATCCACGATTTATTTATTTTTTAAACTATTTAGAAGTTTAAACATAATTTTAAGTAAAAAAGTAATAATTCGTTTCCGCTCAATCTTAAAAATATTCTTCTGTAACTATTTGCAATGAAAGAGAATATTATATTTATTTTATACCACTAAACTAAAAAGTGCCATCAAACATCTTAGTTATATCTAGTTTCTAGAAATTAAAAATATTGACTTGTTTTAAAGTAAAACTGAATTTTTTGTTTTGCGCATAAAATTTAAACTAATAAAACTACGAGAATTATATTTAAATAAATTGAACATAATTTGGATAAAATTTTAATTTTATGATCAACTTAAACAAGTTAGATAGTTAAAAAAAAGCTATTGTATTTATACAGTTATACACAGTTTAAAAAAAGTGCGGCAAGAAAATTTTGTGTTTATGAATCACTTGTTTTTTTTAATCATAAATATCGTTGTTTTTATTCTGCTTAAAAAATTCGATTTAAAATGAATTTGTATAAATTAGTTTATATTGTAAGATGTTTTAAATATATCTGCGTTTTTTAAAACAAATATATTTTATATTTTCCAATACTTACTAATAAATACGTAAACTAGTTTGACGATGAATAAACAGCATATTAAAAATGTTTTTAACTGTGGTCACCTTAAATAGCACACATTACATAAGTCAATCTGTTCAAAAAATTGTTTAATAATTAGTACCCTTTTTAAATACAAATTGCTTTTAGTTGTATATATATATATATATACAGGAGTATATACATACTATAAAAACTTGTTTAACAACTTAATAAAGAAACAATAAAATAAACTTTTTTTAAATTTGTATTGAGTATAAAATATTTGATTATCGAAATATTGTTAAACATATCAAATATTTTTTTACATTAACAAAACAAATTGTTATTATAAGCCGTCATAAGGCTTAAACTATACAGACTTTTAATTGTTATACTCCGAAAAGTAGCACTACTTTTCTAAATAAAAAAAATAACTAAATTTCAGACTAAATTAATGCAAAAAAAACATGGTATAAAAGTTGCATTTATAGTAAACTAGTAAACTAAGAGTTCATATAGTTTACTAGTTTAAAATACTTATGCTTATACATATAAATGCTTATACTAGTACTAAATTCTAACAGCAGTATCTATACTTGAACAGTAGTATGTAGATAGTACTTCTAAAAAAATATATTTAAATAAACTTTCTTATTGATGTTATAAATTACAACTAACTAAAATCGAAAACGTTAATGAGAACAAAAAAAAAACTTTATAAGGTAAAAAGCTACAGGTTAATATTTAGTCGTTTTATGCTTTATTAAAACAGAAACAGTAGTTCTTTAATTTAAATTTTTTTAAAAGAGGTAAAACCAGTAAATAGTTTAAGTAAAAAAAGCGGTAAACTTTAATTCGAAAAATCAAAATTATGTACGAAAACTTGCTTTTTTAATAACAAAAAAAGCAATATATCATTAAAGTATTTAAATGATTTAATACTTTTTGAGTAAAACAAATGCAGCTACATATAAAAATTAACTAAAAAAAACTAATACATTACATGATTATCTGGCAATTTCGCATATAAGTTTCCAGTACAACAAATGTTATTAATTTCTCGGAAAGCGTATACTGTATACATCACATAACAACCTGATACCATGGCAGATGAAATAATAACCAAAATTCCAAACTGCTCAATGTGTGGAAATATCATCACGAGTAAAAAGATTAAAATATCGCACAGATTATTCAAAGAGTTTTGTACACCAGAAAATGCTCCTCGGTCGTCATTTTCCACATTTTCTTGCACTAGCTGTGTTATTGTCAAGTCAAATCCCCACAAGCCAATTCGAGCTAGTATGATACCGCTCATCAAAACCGATAAGGATAAAAACGATGACGGGGGTGAAACTCCATCTAAGCAAGTGATAAACAAGCTTGATTCGTAATCATTAGCCGATAAAGTTGTTTGCGGAGACGACTCATTTACAGTTGTTGCATTTGAATAGTATTCAGTTTGATGATCGTAAAAAGGACTTCCTTTTAAAAATACTGAAGATATGCATAAAAATAAAGTTGAGGTTTGAGCTGCTGCGAAAAAGAGACCTGTTTTGATTAGTCCTATTTTTTGCCTTAGTATTGGGTATATGTAGGTTGCCACAATACCTGTTATTGCAGTAGCAGTTGTAAGAAGGCCCATCATTAGCTCATTAAAGCATTGATGGTACGCGTAAGCTATCGTGATGTATCCGAACCCAAGGACTGTCAAGTACAAAAACGAGAATCCAAAACAAGGTAGTGCTACTGATTGATTAAAAAACAATTTCCAACCTCTTTTCAAAGACAAAATGCTGTTCTTGACTGTTTCAAAATAAGAATAGCTTTTTTCTTTTACGTACTGATCTTCTAGTGTTTCGCTGTCATTTTCAGCTGTGTCACTGAGTAGTTTTGCTTCGCCTTGCGATTTAAGTTGTTTTTTTGAAAGCTCTGGAACTCTGTAATAAACAGTCTTGAGCAGATAATACTCTACAAACATGGAGAAAAAGTTCCAAACGGCTATGAAAGCGGCGCCCCAAGTCAGAGATAGCGCGGACATCAGTTCTCCGCAGAAAAGTGGCGACACCAGTTTTGTGATGAGGTTTATTCTTCGTAAAGTTGCATTTAGAGCAGCCAGTGCATTGTTGTCGTCATGACAAATTACCACGACCCAATCGCGCTGCACAATAATACCGCAAGACGAAGAAGCCAAGTAGGATACTGAGCCCAACGCAAGCGCTGAAAACTTTATTAGTTTTTGATACGGTGCCAACTCAAGTTTGAACAAACGATTTAGAAAAAGAAGGAGAGAGGTCATGACGACGAAAGAGTTTTGAGTAAGCAGCGAAATTCTAATCGCCTTTAAACGTTCGGTTCGATCAATCCAATCTCCGACAACAGGTCCTAAAATTAAAACAGTCGCTGAGGTAACCAGCCCGTATGCTGCAGCCAAAGTAAGTTTAGAAGTATCCAGATCTAACAACAAAAGGGGGACAGCGAATTGCCACATTCTATCACCCCATGATGACAAAGAATGTCCAATGTACAATAAACTAGAAATTTTCATATCGACATTATACTTTAAAAATAAATCTGGTGGTTTATTAATTTTTTTTTATAAAAAGCTAATTTTATTACAAATTTTGAGATTCAATTTATTTATTAAAAAAAAAATCTTAAAGTTAGAAATTTTCAACGATTCTATATTATATACATATTTCATAATATAAATGTTCAATATATTAGATTTATAAAATGTTTATTAAAAAGATCCGAACAAAACAAATTCGTTAGAATAAGATAACAATTTGCAAAGTACTTGCTTTATTGAAGCTTAAGTACGTTTCAGTAAAGCAAGTGCATCGCGAATTGTTGTTATGTTTTTATATAAATTTGGGCGAAAAAAATAACACTTGTTTTTAAATGTTGCTGACAATTGATTTTCCACTTTTCACGATTTTTTTAAGCAAGTAAAGTTTATTAGTAAAAAAAGTTGTTTGAACAAACACATTACAACTATCACGTGTTAAAAAAAATTAATCTAGCTTTTTTCATATTTGAAATTTACAAGTACATAATCTTAATTTCTGTGTTTTGTTTTAAGAGTTCATATATTAGGTTACTAGTTATTTTATAAGAAACGTTTTAGTTGTGTAAGCAGCTTTGTTGTCACTCTTTTTTTCGCTTAATTATGTTTAATGTTTAGTTTTCTAGTTTAAATTTCTCTAAGCAAGATAATAATTATTAACAATTTGGATACTATGATTTTGTATAGTGGAATTAGTTCAACCATGTCGCACAATTATGCTTCATTATAGAACCACATACCAACGTTATATAAATCATAAAAACTTTTCTTTTTCCTTGTTTCGGTTTCAAACAAGACTGTTTATTTGCATGAGTGTAATACTAAAGTTTATTTATTCTCAATTTTTTGCAAAGTTTAAGGCGTTAGTTATAACTCTAAGTTTAAGTAATTTAAAATTTTAAAGTTTATGTTTTTACTATGTTTTACTTACATGCATTATAGATAAAAAAAAAACTATTTTTATTGGGATGTAAAAAGTTTTAGTTATAATAACGTAAATGTTAATACATAAAACAAATAAAATTGAATGGTTTAAAGGTAGTCTGACTTTTTTATATAAGAAATTGCACAGCTTTGAATAATTTGAACATACAATAAGTTGATAAACAAATATTATAAATATATTAATACGCCTTACATCACAGTGAATAATTTAAATTTGTTGCATACTTCTAAGTACTATTTTTAATAATTTTGAATTTTGTTTTTGTTCTTTATTTAAACATATCAAAACTAAAAAATAGTTTTGTTATATTTCTCTAAAAGCAAATAATTTTCAACAGAACTGAAAATATTTTAATAAAACGAAGGTCTCTAAATCTATCGTTTTTGTTTTTAAAGAATTGAGACAGTTTTTTCCTATGTTTTTTAAACCAATTTTATAGTATAAAACAAATAAGTACACAAAAAAAATCAATTCTCTAAAATAAAACAAATTCTTTTGTTGACATGTAAGTTTATTGGTTCACAAACTTTAAACTGTATATATGTTAGTTGATTTTCACTTTCTAAAGCGTGTATATCTTAGTTGATCTTTTAAAGCATAACTTCAGTTTTATAGGCAAGTTTTTAGATTTATTTTGCTGAATACAAAAACATTACTTAAAATTTATAGAAAATTACTTAAAAAAAAAAAACATATTATCTTCGTTCTTCAAATTAATCTGACCGGACTTAAAATTCTATTAGATTTTTTTTAAATTTTTTAGTTTTACATAATAATTTTTTAAAGGTTTATGTACCACTGTAAAACTTTTAAAAGCAATTAAACTCATTAAACTTAAATATAATCTTTTACAACAACAGTTTAATCAGTTTATTATGCTTTTCGTTTTTTAAACTTCAATAAATAACTAACTGTATCTACTTGTTTTAATTAGTTTTAATAATATAAATTAAAAAAAAAAGATGTTGAACACTTCGAAATTAGTAATAACTTAGCAAAACTCTAATTTTATAAAACGTAAATTTATTTGAAACAACCATTCAGTTCTGCAAACTTAAAAAAACTAACTGATTACTTATAGATATGTTTTGCTTAAAATAAGCAAAGCATTAAAGATTAACCCCTAAAATTAGAAACTAAAAGTAGTCTAACATGTTGGTAAAATTTCAAGTGCTTTAAAAAAAACTAATTACGTATTTCTAAAAAAAGTTTTGAAGTCAAAACGTAACTACTAAAGAGGTAAAGACATATGGAACATTCCCACTAGTGTAGCACAAGTATAAATATTGTCTTAAAGTAAAAAACAGCAATGTTTGCAAAGTAAGAAAAAAATATGGTTTTTGTAACACTTAGTTTTGTAAATAATTTTATTTGTAGTTTAGTTTACGAGTATAATATGTTTACTCAAAGTAAAAACAAAAACGTTTGCAGAGCATCTTCGCAATATTCAAAGTCTTGCTGGTTTACTAAAGCTTTTCAAAGTGAAATATTTTTCGATACGAATAAATTAGCTCAACTCTAAATTCCTCTTAGTTTACACAAAGTTCTTGGAATTAATACTTCAAGTGTTAGAAATTATTTCAAAATGAATACTAAAAACCAAATTGCGGTATAAAAATTGTTCATTTTAAGCTATAATAGTTTTTGATTGTACGTTTTAATGCCATTTGTTGTTTCTACTAACTTATAGTACATACACCTACAAGATTATGAAAAATAATTCTAACAAAAGTGTATTTTTTATGTATACATAAAAATTTTTGTTCTATTGGTAAATAAAGCAACTCATATAGATTATAGATTCAATTACTTAGGTAAATTTAGAAATAATGTTTTTTTTTAGCTTGTTTAAACAAAATAATGTATTTTGTAAGTTGGTAGGTTTTAAAAAAAGTATAATACCGAAAATATCATAAAACACATAAAAACCTTTTCAAAAAATGGAAAACTAGTTTTTAAGTAAAAAAAAACATGATAAATTTTAGTAAACATCAAAGTAATAAATTTATGAATAAAACTATCTATGGCTAGTGTTAAAGACAACTACTAACACTAATAACTTTTTTTCTGTGTGACTATAGGCTTAAGTAGCTTGTATAAATAACTTTAAATTTTTTTTTATTAATTAACTCAAAACCATATTAGTACTTTTAATAAAAATTATGTTTAAAGCTCTATAATAAAAACAAAAAAAAAACTTCTTTTTGATTAAACATAGCTGCTATAAACTCATTTGTTCAACATTCATTCATACTTCAATAAAACAAAACAAGGTGATTTTTTGTTTAAAACTGTAATTTTTATTAGAAATTCTTTCAATATTAAACTTAATTTTTTATTTATTATCTGATTAAACTTTATACTATGTATATTTCTTTTGAAATTAAAGCTTTATTTTGAGTTATATAAAAGCTTATAATTGTTTTTTCATTAAAATTATTAGTCCTAAAAATTTAAATGCAAATAAAGTTTAAAAGAATAGAAGAAAAAGAGTAAATGTTTAGAATTAAATTACAGGTAAACTCCCTGAGTAAATATATAAATACTTATGTATTTTAACTTAACAACCAGCTTATAGATTTTTTGTCATTTATCAACTAAAACTCATTTAAACGATAAAGTTAAAGTTTGTTAAATATTATATAAGAAAAAATTACTTCACAAAAAATTTGATTCAATAAAGAAAAAAATAACGATAATAACTACTATATACACTGTGACAAAAAAAAACAAAGTTAATAAAATAGTTAGTTTAAAGACACGAAAAGATCCAAAAGATAAAATCGCTGCTGTTTAAACTTAGATAGTTAGCTGACATTGTTAATTTTTTTTTTTAAATTATAGCTCAATTGTGCTTAGCTTATATGATAGGTATAAAAAAATTGCAACAATACATATTTTGTCAACTTTGTTTTTTCGTTTTATAGTTATTTTTAATAGGTGTTTTATAGTATGCAAAAAACAAATATACATATTTTGTCAACTTTGTTTTTTTCGTTTTATAGTTTTTTAATTAGAAAAAACTAATTATAGTAATTTCGAATCTATTTTATGAAATTTTTTTTTTGAAATTATCTTGTTAAGACTAAAATCTCCCTCTATTTTCTCCGCAAGTTCTATTGATAAAGCATTTTTTATAATATATTTTGCAATATACAAACAATTAAAACTTTTCTTAAAATGTTCAAAGAAGTAAGAAGACTTAAAACTTTAATAAAAATGATTTTATGGTTTCTAGCATTTATCGTTGGAAATTATTAAAAGAAAAGAAATAATTTAAAGTATTCATGCTTATAAGAAATAATTTTTTAATTGGTTTTTTATAGTATAAAAAAAAACAAAAGTTATGTAAAATAAAGACATCAGCTTAATATTTTTAAGTTCTTTTTTACTGGATAAATACTTTGCTGACATATTTTATTAAAAATCTTTAAAACTTGATATCGTAAATGATAAAGATCAAACAGTTCTTTTGTAAGTAGAAAAAAAATAGTAACGTTAAAACGAACGGTGATTACTCTTTTTGATACTGACCACCATCAGACGAGCTGACCATCTTAGCCTCGGAGTTTCCCTTCCTAAAAGGCTTTGTTTATTTTATATATTGAGTGACATGTATTATGTTTATACTTTAGCCTATTTGTTTTACTGATTTTGATAACGCAAATAAAATAAAGTACAATTAATTAAAGCAAACGTAATCAAAATCAAACAATAAACTAGGAATGTTAGCAGCTTTGTGTATTGTCATACTAGGATACAGGAACTTCGAACTTGGCAGCTCCAAAGTTAGTACTGGAAACAAAAACAATAAACGGAGTCTATATAGTTGCTTTGTGTAAACTAACTCACTTATAAAAACTATGTCACACTTGTTTGCTGAATTTAACTCGTTTTAAGTTAACTGACAGCCTCTTGTATGTGTGCTTTAAACACTTAATGATGATAACTTATTTTGAAGAAGTACAAATGATGTTTATTGATTTTTTGACATTGTAATGTTTTGCCCTGCAACACAGGGATGTCATCTAATACACTTACTTATTAAAACGTAACTAAATTTATTTAAAAGAAGAAACTAAACTAGTATAGAAAAAATATAAATATAAAAGTAGTAAAACTTTGGGAATTAAGTGAATAATAAAAGTTTAATGTAAGTGATTTATAACCGATAACCGAAAAGTTTTCGTGCAACAGGTCCTAGAACTAAATATTTTGAGCGTCTTTTTTGTCGTTGAATAAACTATAACTATTTAAAAAAATACATATCTCGATTAAAAGAAAGTTTCTTAGCTATTTTTTAAGAAGAAAAACTAAAATAATTTTATGTTCTAACTATTAAATTGCTCATGAAAAAAATTAACATAATTAAAAGAAAAAAAATATTATAAAAAACAGTGATATTTGTTTTAAAAGTTCAAAACAAAATTATAGAAAAATTGTTAAGCAAAACAAATTACTACTCTAAATTTCAGTTGACTTGTCAGATTTGATAGTTTTCAAAAGTTATTAGAACTATTTTTACATATCTAAAAAGATTAAATTTTCCTATTAAGTTCAATACTAGCGCTTTTAATATTGTAACTCTTTTCATTCACAAATAATTACAAAACATCAAGTTAAATAAACTGCAAAATAAATTTAAGAACTAAAACATTATCTGATTTGTATCAAAATAAAGTATATTTCAATTTGGTCAGAGTTTTTCAACTAGTCCAAATTAGTCTTAGAAAGCCTTTAAAAAACTATTAGTTTTTATTTAATAAAAATAAAATTCCTGGAAGCATAACTTCTGAATTTGTAGAAAATATGTTTTTTTTATTCTTTGTGCATCATGGTTACATAAAACCTGACTAAAGGTCTAAAATATCTCTTAAACTTTATGTTTAGTTGTAATATTACTTATAAATAATTGAGTTGTTACAAAAAACAACTAAGTGTCTTTATCAATACGTCATAAAAACTAAAGCACCAATAATATACTTAAGATATTATCAAAGAATCTTTGATAAGCAATAAATAATATCCTTTGAAATACTAGCCAAAGTGCATTAAATCCAAAAAACATAAACGAAAAAACGGTGCAGCTTTGACCCAAAAATATCATGATTAAATACAACTAAAAAATTGTAAAAACAGAAAAACTGAAAATAAAAAAATTGCTAGTGTAATTTACACTAACATCATTTATAACTAAATTATAATTACAAAAAACTTTCTAGATTCAGGTATAAAATAACATTTAACTGAGTTTAAAACGGTTAAGTTTACAAAGAGTTAGATGTTTAATAAGACATTAATTTAATAGCTGCTGGTATTTTAGGTCTTTTAAAAGTTGGTTAAAAATTTGAAAAACTTATTTTTATATAGAGTTCAGTAATTAAACATATTTAACTGCCTTAAAATAAAAAATGTTTTTATTTTGTGTCTGGTTTTTGTTTTAGGAAATATATTAAAAAAAAGTGTATTGAAATAAGCCATTAAAAAAAATTGATCATGGTTTCTTGAGTTCGCACTTTTGGTTTTTTTCAACATGCGATCTCAAAAGGAAAGCTACTGTATAGTGATTCTTTTGTAATATTTTTACTAAAATAAAGATAAAAGTAAGTGCACATAATATTATTGTTTGTTAACTTTTTTTTTTGCTGTTTCTCATAAAATATAAAAATTTAAATCTTAAACTATCAGTAAGTTTTTGCAGTTGGTCAATAACTTAAAAAATTTTTTAAAAATATACTTATTTTTTTTCTTAAATTTTTAAACTATTAAAAAAAAGTTTTTAATTACATAACCATTTAAAATTTAAAAAGTTGTTATTTTTATAGTTAGTTAGTTTATCGAACGAAAAAAAACGCACAAATGTCTGGTCCTAGGACCTGGTGTACAAAAAAACCTTTCGGTTATCGAGTCATACACTAAGATATAGTTTAATATCATGTCCAGGACATATAACAGGACAGGCGTGAATCGTGATCTCTAAAAAAAATAAAACACACTCAGAAGAAGAAGTTATTGAGCGACTTAAATGTTATAAAATTTAATTAAGTAAAAAGACACAAACACGATTTATTAATCTCGATTTTGCAATATATTAATCCTAGACTAAGGTATATTCATGTCTTATAAAGAAAATACATTGAAGATTTTCTTACACTGGAAAAAATACTTCAATATTAAATTTTAAAAATAAATTAAACCTTATAATAGTTATTATTATTTAAGATAATTTTACTCATATCATAATATTACTTAAATAACACTACTAACTGTTTTTACTCATAATAAAAAGTACTCTAAATCTTAAACTTACCTAGTTATTAAAAAAGAACAAAAGATAGATTTTATTTTTATGCCATTTTAACCTGCCCTGGACATGACATTAAATTGTTCTGGTGTACGATTCGATAATCAAAATGTTTTTTTCGTACACAAGATGCTTGGACCAAACTTTTTGAGCGTATTTTTTTGTCGTTAAATAAGCAACATATAAGGTTATTTTACAAGACTAGGATACTTAACCCGATAACGTCATAACTTTTTGTTGAACAACAGTTTACTTTTCATTTTGGGGTATTTAAAACTAATAGTTCAATCTACACTACAAATTATAGACGAGCATAAAGTTATTGTTATAGGCTAATTTATTAATTTTTCAAAAAACATAAAACTTTAATGTCAATTATTTTCCTTATCTTAAAAGCTATCTAAAAATTTTTTTTTTTTATTATAGAGAACGCACCTTTGCCTTTAATTTAAAAAAAAAATTATTTAATTTGGGGTTGGAATTATTTCATGGGGTCCCTCCAAAAATAAAGGTTTTTTTTCGTTTTTTTTCATCAAATGGTATTAGAATCAAAAATAAATATTTTTTTTTTATTTTTTTTTTTGATTTCCCTTAGTTTGCATGTTATTAAAACTATTAAATAGTTATTTTATAAATAATGTTAATATCTTTTACGATTTGGCCCAAAATCAAAATGTAGTATATTACACTATCATTTTCCTTGGCCATTTCCTAGATAAAAAATTGATAAAAGGAAAAAAAAAGTTAATAAGAATGTGAATATACAACAAATTTAATTAAATTATTTTATTTTAATTTAGTTTGATGTAATTCACATTCTTATTAACTTTTTTTTTCCTTTTATCAATTTTTTATCTAGGAAATGGCCAAGGCAAATGATAGTGTAATATACTACATTTTGATTTTGGGCCAAATCGTCAAGGTATTAACATTATTTATAAAATAACTATTTAATAGTTTTAATAACATGCAAACTAAGGGAAATCAAAAAAAAAAATTAAAAAAAAATATTTATTTTTGATTCTAATACCATTTGATGAAAAAAAACGAAAAAAAACCTTTATTTTTGGAGGGACCCCATGAAATAATTCCAACCCCAAATTAAATAATTTTTTTTTTAAATTAAAGGCAAAGGTGCGTTCTCTATAATAAAAAAAAAATTTTTTAGATAGCTTTTAAGATAAGGAAAATAATTGACATTAAAGTTTTATGTTTTTTGAAAAATTAATAAATTTTCCTATAACAATAACTTTATGCTCGTAAATTATAGTAATAATAAAGTTTAAAACTGATAATATGATATAACATGTGAGAGCTATGACAAAAGTTCTAAAAATTACATAAGTTTTTTGGTGAATGCTATTAGATTAAATATTTTCAACATAGTATCATTTAGAATTTATAAAAGCATTAGTAAAATAATTTTTGTCTATTGAGTTTTTTTTGAAGGTCAAGTTTTATGAAAAAGTTTTAAATTACATCATATGAATTGTCAAAACTTAGTTTTCAAAAAATTTAAAATAGTTTAATGAAGTTAAATTTAAGTTTAATGTAAAGTTCTCCAAATGATTGCATAACCAAAAAAAAATTGTTATTTTTCCTGTTTTGTAAACTTTAACTTAGACATTTTAACATGGGAACATTTTCTTATTTTTTGTTTTATAAGGTTGATGTTCTTTTTTCTAATTATTATTCAAATGTTCAACATTAAGTGAGCTTCTTATTTTAAAATATTAATCAAATTAGGGGTAGGGAGTACTTAGCAGGGTTGCCACACACTCAGGGAACTCAGGGAATTTTCAAGTTGTAGAAAATCTCAGGGAAACTCAGGGAGACTCCGGGAACCTCAGGGAATTTTGATTCTTTTTTTTTTAACTCAGGGCAGTTTTGGTTTTTTCTAAAAATTTCAGGGAAATTTTAAGATTTTTTGAAAATTCCAAGGGAAAGTTTTTCTAGATCTGGAATGAGATTTCATTAATCCAGTTTCAATATTTTGTTTAAGTTAATTTTAAGCTAATTTTATTCCTCTTTAAATGCTTATTCAGAAAATTTTCAGCCTTGTGGCAAGTTCTTCAATATTGTTAGAATCAACATTATACATTTTTAAATAAAAAATAACATTAAGGATTTGAAAAAAACTCAGGGAAGTTTAAGGTTACTCAGGGAAAGTTTTTGGTCACTCAGGGAAGATTTTTTGACTCAAAGAGTGGCAACCCTGACTTGGGTGATGTTTGCTAGACTTATGAGGGTATATGATTTGGATGTGTTTTTGCTTCATTAAAAAGAATCTAACAAAAAACTCTAAAAAAATAAAATATAAAAAGTTGCTGTCCAAAAAACTAACTTCAACCCCAAAAATCACATATTTTTTGATTTTTCAACCAAAACAGTAATAAAATCACATACACGTATCCTAGACTTATAATTTATATCTTAAATGAAAGCTTATAATTATAGGCATAAATTAAAAACATTTCAACTGCTTTTGATTTATTATGACGTCATTATTACACAAAATATGCAAATTTTGTCTACAAACACCTACTTTTTTCTAGTATAAAAAGCAAATTCTTCTGCTGTTTTTATTTATATATTTTTTTGATTTTGAATGTAAAATGTGTGGAGTCAGCTAGTCAGAAATATTTTACTGATGTAATGTCATTTCAATTGCATGTTGATATATATATATATAATACATTTTAAATCACTTTCAGTTATTAGAAATTATGGTTGTTGAGAGCACCTGTCTAAGAGTAAAATATTTAGACCTATATATCATAAAAACTGCATGTAAATTAATAAAAATTAGTGTAATTTTATTGATTGAATAATAAGAGTTTTTATTTAATTAAACAATAATTAATATCTGTATTAAGATTTTTTTTAGTTAAGTATGTTATTGATTTAACACCTTTATAAGTTTAAGTTTATAAAGTATTATACATTTAAATTAGTTACTTAATTTGTTAGGTTGTTTAAATGTATCATTTCTCTAATTTAAAAACTTTGTATCAAATCCTTTTAAGTTTTAAACTAATAGGACTTTAGTAACACTGTATTTACTTATATAAATGCTATTTACAAGACTGAGTACTTGGCAAGGTATAAACTTTTATCTGTATAATATATAAAAGCTTATACCTTGCTAAGAACTATATTATTCCATTTTACTAGGTATTGAGTTGATATTAACTATTTTTCAAATAATTTTAATTGATAAAGAAATATTAACTTATAACATATATATATATATATATAGTAGAAATAAAAAAAAATTATACAGTAATCTTCCTTTATTCTACCAACATATGTTTCTGTGTGTCAACAAATCAACACACTTAAACTGGGTTCTGTAAAAAAATAATTACTGTAATGAGAGAATAGAAGCATAGAATAAAGTAGGTGTATTCATGTTTTTATTAAAATAAGATATTTTCTACAGATAATAGTTATTAATAGGTTAAATACTTAATATTAAATCCGACTGTTATAAAACTATATAATATTTGTGATTATTAAGTCTAAAATAAGTTAAGTAAGCTAAATTACACAACAAAACATAATATAAACAAACAACTCACGTTAATGGGAAAGATAACTAATTCAAATTTTATTGTCGTTAACTAATGAAAAATACATTCGTTACAACTAATAATTACGTCACAATGTAAATGAGGTTATTTAAACTATTTAATTTGTATTGCAAAGAACATTGATTTAGTTTTTATGTAATCTATTTTGAACAAAAATAAAACATTAACCATTAGTTAGTGAATCAATAAAATTTGAATTAGTTATCTTTCCCATTAACAGGAGTTCTTTGTTTATATTATGTTTTGTTGTGTACAAAGTTATAGATAGTATGGATACAAACTTTTATAGCTTATAATATAACTATGAATTTTAAAAGTAGTTACGTAGTTAGCTTTAAACAAGTTTTTATTATGAAATCATACAGGGTTGCCACACACTCAGGGTAATCTAGATAACCCAGGATATTTTGACTTTTTAAAAACTCAGAATGACTCATGACAGTTTTGATTTGTTTCAAAAATCTCAGGATAGTTTTAAGATATTAAAAAATCAAATGACATATTTTTTATAGATCTAGAATGAGATTTAGTTCATCTAGTTTGAATAATTTGTTGTTTTATATAACTAATTTTGTTGAAGAATATCTATTTATATTTTATTTTTAAATTATACTTAATTTTTTTTAGCCTTAAGGTTAGTTCTTCACCATTCTTAGAAATAACATTTTAGTTTTTGTATAAAACTGGAAATTTGTGTTTATTATGATTTGAGTTCATTTTAAACTGGTAAATTAAAATGAAGTTAACATTGAAGTTAATAAGTATGCATTCAAGTGAGTACTTTATGTGTTAAGATTAAAGTTAGTCAAATAGAAAAAAAAAATCTATTTTCTATTCTCTATAAAGTTAACTAATATGATTAGATAAAACTATCCACAAATTTGTATTTTAATCTCAATCAATTTAAACTTTTCACATTGATTCTTCCAAAAAAGTATTTCTCATAAGATTAGTGAACATCTAATGCATAAGCAAACACATAAAACCTTCCTTTTAATTATTTATAAGAATAATAAACATAAGGTATAAGTAGTTTGCTTCAGAGGTGAAAAAATATTTTTTAAGGATTTGAAACATAAAAGTATGACACAGGGCAGTTTGAGGTCACTCAGGTCAGTTTTTTGACTAAAATAATGGTAATCCTCATAATTACTAAACATCTTCTTTCAATTTAAATACTGTTAACTAAAAATCTAACAGTATAATAATTCTAGAACTTTATAACTGAATTTTACCAAGAAATTGAACAACATTACTGTTAATTCATTAGAAGTATAAGACTTAAATTTAAAATTTTATCAAACAAATTAACATCTCTATTAAAACAAAATTTATTAATTACCTTTTAAATTTATTAAAAAATTATTCTTACAAAAGTTGACAAAATATTAAGATTTTAATAGTCTAGTCTTGTAAACAAACTATTTTTATTTACATATATGAAGCTTGTACAATCTAGATAATGTGGTTAAAAAAAGTTTTCATTATGCATTAAAATCAATGTAATCATCTTGAGATATGGCTAATTACAGAGAAGTAATTTATTTTAGGCTTTTTAGATAAGCCCTTAATCCAATTTTTGAGGATTTACACAAAAATATTTAAAACCTACAGATGCCAGAAACTTTGTTTACTTCCTTAGATTTTTTTAGAAAACCTCTCAGAAATATTACCACGGCAAGGAAGTTTTATGTAAAAAGTAGCTTTGTTTTTTGTTCAGTTGTCCCTGTGGTAGTTAATGTGTGGAATAAAAAAAAATCCTAAAGATTCTTCTTACAGGTTACCAGACTCAAGGTTGTCACACACTTAGTCTACTTTAGTCATATCACAAAATCATATCATAGGATCAAACGAGCACAGACTATAATTTACAATAAGCTGACAATGTCAGAGACGTTGGGCTGTGAATGATTTAGCTGTGTTAATTTAATTAACTTTACTCACAAACGGTCGCTTCAATACTTTGTACTTAAGCCCACATGTTAAGATCACAACAGCGGTTTCTCGCGACTATGCCTTCCTGATGAGCCTTACATATGACTAAACCAGTTGTAAGTTGTCTCGGATGCTGTTGTTGTTGGTCGTGTGAAGTTCATTATTTATTATCTACTATAGTCACTCATACCAACTCAGGATAGTTAAAACTCAAAATAAAACTCAGGCTGACTCATACTTAATTGAATATTTTTTTACAAAAGTCAGGCTAGTTTGGATTTTTTTGTAAATCTCAGACTAGCCTTTTGACTTTAAAGTTAAAATCCTGTTTTATTTAATTATGTATTTGTTAAGTTGTTTTGTAATTATTTTTGTGTTTTGATGTATTTAAGCTTGATAGGTAGTATTTTTAGTTTTTTGCTCATTTTAGTTTATTTAATATTTTATAAGTTTGGGCTGACTCAGGCTAGTTTTTTTGTAAGTTTTATTTAACATAAAAAGGGTAACAATCCTTATTTTAGTATTATTAAAAAGTAAAATGTAATTTGTACAAATAAAGTATCTATAGAATCATTTTGTAAGCTTTAAGTTAGAATATTTTATTTAGACTTATTCTTTATTTGTATTATTATTTATGGCCCAGGTCATTTACAAATGAGAGTTGGCCAGAAGTATTTTAAATAAATTGCAATAGTAATTTAATGTGTTGTTTTAAATTTTGTATTTAAATTACAAACCAAAGAAAAGTAATTAAATACATCTTTATCATTAGAATCCTTTGTACATTTGTATTTGATAAAGCATGAGTAATGAAAAATGGAGTTGTCCTCATTGTACATTTATAAACTTTCCGGCTTCAAAAAAGTGCTCTATGTGTAACATTGCTTTTTCAAAAGTAGATGATAATATTAAAGGAATGTGTTCTTCAAGTGAAACTTCAAGATACATAATACCTAAAAGTTTACCTTTATCTTCACAAGTTTCTACTAGGTCTAGTGAAATTAATTGGGAGTGCCAACCTTGTGGAAGTAAGAACACAGAAGAAAATACCTCATGCTTAAATTGTAATTCTAAGAGAAGCAATATAAAAATGTCTGAAATGAATATTGAAAAAACTAAATGCACCTCAAATAGCTTTAAGTATTGTGAACAAAGCTATAATGAAGATAATAAATGCAAAGTTCAAGTTGAAGAACAGTACAAAAATAAAAAGTGGGTTTGTACTAATTGTACTTACTTGAATTATAATGCTTCTTTAGTTTGTACTATGTGCAAATCTTCTCGCTTTTCTGATGCAGCTGTGACACATCTTTCAAACACTTTGTCCAAAACTAGTTTAACAAGTCATAATAACAAAATAGTTTCTAAAACAAAGTCTTTTAATCACAATTCTAATGAAGATGCAGTAAATGATATTACACTTTCAATAAAAAAATATGAAGATAAATTAGTACATGATAAAGAGTTGGGAGTTTCCAATACTTATCAACAAACTGCTGCTGGAAGCTTAAACCTTCAAAGTAGACAAGCTTTGGTAAATTGATATTATATTTTGTTAATTTGTTGTTAGATTGTTTTTGATAAGTTTAATGATTATTATATATAAAAGTTTTAGTATTTTGATATAATATATAGTAGACTGTTTTGAAATAAGTTTAAATTGAAAAAAAAAATCAAATTATTGATTTATAATTACAATTATGAATTATTTAAATATTTTTATAGGAGATAATACATCCTTCAAAGCACATTTCTAAAAACAAAGCTTGTGAATCTTCAAAGGTATTACAACCTGTGAGTAATGCAAAAGCTTTTCAACAAAGTATTTTGGAATCTCGACTTTTATATAAAAAGCGAAAACGTTCTCAAATAAATAGGCTTTTTCTTAAAGCTTGTAAAGGTATTTTGTAACAATTTTTGTATTCTTATCATTTTTTGTTTAAGAACTAGTGTACATAATTATGCTTAAAGGAGATAAATACAATTATTGTATTTCAAAGACTTTAGTTATAAAAAAAAATTTTCACTTTTTTAGAGATCTTAGGTTATAATTAAACTTTAGAAATTAAAACAAATATAAATTTTGAAACCAATGCTAAAATAAAATTTACTAACTATTTTTAAACCTAATAAAAAATTTACAACTACTTTGAAAAATCAAAGAAACTTATTCAAAACTAGGTTACTAAAAAAGTTACATAATGGTTTTGGATACTAGTAAAAATTTTAGATGACAAGGTAAACTAAACAAAAAGGTTTACAATATAAGGTTTTACAGAGGAATAGTCTTTACCCATACAGTTTGAGTCTTTAGGTAACAGGCAAAGAACTGGTGGCGTGATGCAAGTTTTACTATTGTCATTTCCAGTTTTATCATTTATTATCTGTTTAGCTTATATTTTAACATCATTATTGTGTACAAATTATTTTTTCTTATATTTAAAATAAAAAACTTCTTCAGCTGTACGTTTACTTTTTTAGAAAAGGGTTAATTCTTAGAGCTTAGCAACCAAATGAGTTGAGTTTTTTAAGAAACCTAGGATTTAAAAAGTTAAGCTAACTGACTTATCAACCTGATCAACTTATTAGTTTCAGTCTTTTATCCAGCCCAACTTGTTGGGAAAATGACCTCTCTGGTTTTTTATAAGCGTTTCTATACAACAGCTATTCTCTCATATTATTTTAAAAGTTTTTGCTACAGAATCATAATTTTGTAAATCTTTATGGATAGTAAAAAATTTAACGCTTGCACCAATGTGACCAAAATCACTACTGATCATACCTACTATCTAGTTTTATACAGGCTGTTATAGTTGTTGATAGATATAACTTGTAAGTGCATGTGTTGATATGTTGGTACATTTTAATGATTCCTGCTCATCTAAATTTAAAAACAAGAACATAATTTTTTTGCTGTTCAGTTGAGCATGCAGCCACGTAAGTACAAAAAGCCAATCAAACATATTCACTAAGTGCATTGCATATGAAATGTGTGCAAGTTACAAGAAAAATCACAGGCAGCAATAAAACGTAGCATTGTCAGAGTGTCCAAACTACAGTTTTTACAGTTTCTAAAACAAAAACACATACGTTGTTCATCAGACAGTTAGAATTTATGTTAATTTATTTTTAAGCTACTATTGATTGTTTATTGTGTAGCTTAAGTTATGTAAAGTATTAAAAGTATAAATTTAGTTATTCCAAGTTTTATATTTTAGGTGTTAAAGTTTTCAGTTATTTACAAGCTCATTTTATTATACTCTTGATAACGTATTTAGTAGATGCTTATAAGTTATATTACACCAATTTTCACTTATACGTATTAATAATTATACTTGTTAACATATGTTCATAGCAATTACAGAAAATTTGGATTTTTAATTTTAGCTACTTACAAAAAGATTAAGTGTAATTTGTTTTTAAATATAAACTGTTCAAGCATTTACAATTAAATTTCATATATTACATGATGGATTTCAAGTTAAATATAGTTAAAAAGTATTCAGATAAATATTTATAAGGTTTAAAAAAATTGTAACTTTAATTTTTTATATTTTTTTATAAGCTAAAGCTGACTCAGGATCATTTATAAAGATTAGCTAATTTAAGGTAACATAGTTAAGTTTTATTTTTTCAAAGAACAACTACTCTGTTTTTGATTATAGCCTATAGAAATAAACGTGTAGTGTTGGTTTTATAAAAAGTAAGGGAACAAACATGCAACAAATAAAAACTGATTTGTTAAGTTAGCTTTATTATAATAAGCATATAAAAATACAAAATTTTAAAGTTATACATTTTTAGGTATTTTTGAGGATAATTATGAAGCGGTATCAAATTACATTGTAAATAGGGGAAATATTTCAAGACCTATAACCTCAGAAGAAGCCATTGTACTTAATAGACCTTCTGTCTTTAGTGCAGGTTTCACGCTTGTTCATCTTGCTTTAAGATTTAACAGGAAAAACATTCTAACTCTGCTCTTAAATCCAGAGGTAAGTGTTGGTCTTATAAAGTAGTTTATAAATACAATCTTTTCATTTCAAATATATAAAGTAATAGTTTGTAAAGTATTTAACGAGTTAAAAAGCCAAATAAAAACATTAAAAAATTGACTTTTTATCGAATATTTCTTTTCAGGTTTTTAAACAAATTACTTTTAATATTACAGTATTTTAAAGGTTAATTAAGTAAAAAATAGGTCCAATACTTATAAAACATTTTGCTGGTTTGTATGAATTTTGATTTTACTTGCTGTCTTTTACTGTGCTTTAAGCAGGGTTGCCACTCGGTCAGGAAAAGTCAGGAAAAGTCAAGAAAAAAAAAAAAAAAAAACAAAAGTCAGGAAAAGTCGGGAAATTTGATAAAATTAAAAGAAAAGTCAGATTTTGTCAGTTTAAATTTACAAAATTCCTTTTTTTCAAAAGCCTTCAAATGGTAAAAATTAATTAAAAGTCCTAAAAAGTCAGAAACAAATTCCAAAGTTTTCCTAGAAATTTACAAAAATATATAATTTTATTTCCAATGCCTTCATCTGGTGTAAATTAGTTAAAATATCCTTAATAAAACTGCAAAATTTTTCTATTAACATATTAAACAAGTACCCTACTTGAACAAGCAGATTTTGTAAGCTTTTTAGTATTGATGATCTGTATCCATTGTGAAACTGTGATATATACACAAAAGTTTATCTAGCATAATTTTAGAATCAAAGTGTTTTTTGTTTAAGTAAATAATTGAGTTCTTTATAACTAAGCAGTTAGTTTAGTATTTTATGTAACAAAAAAATTTGTATACTTTACCTTTTTACAATTTTTTCAAAGTTGTTTAAATTTATAAAATAACTTATAAGAGAGGTATATGCCAAGATTAAGTTTACTTACTAATTGTATTTTTTCTAGAGTAACTTAAGGTTTTAAAGTAAATAAGAGTATATTTATATGTTACAAATTTTATACTAAATGATAAGAGGAAATATTTTATACATCAGATATATAGTTTATTTTTTTATGTCTTGTTTTTACAGTTGATTAAATATATTCTTTTTTAATTGATTTTTAATTTAAGGATTTCATATTAAATAGTTTGGGTAGTATTTTATAACCTAAGTGAACAATTTATATAAGTAAAACATGTTTTAAGTAAATACTTTTTATTATTAGATATTTTTAACTTCTAGGTTGTTTTACAACTTATATGCTAAGTCTGACTAATGTTTACTTTTTTAGTAAGATAAATAGCTTATAACTGTTAAAGAGTAAATTTATTTTTCGTATTAAGGTGTTAGATTAGAATTATTTGTATAGAAAACTATTACTTTAGGTATTGGGTTTTCAAACTCAGACTAACAATTGTTATTTTTATCAGATCAGCATTTAATTGTTTTTTTTATATTTTAATTATGCCAAAGTTTACATATTTTAAGAATTCTTATATGAAAGTTCCTAATATTTCGTTTGTTTATCTAGATACATTTATGCTAGAAAATGCTAAAAAATTATGTCCTTTTTTAGACAAGCTGTGTTTATAAGGTAATAATACAATGCTGATAGAGCTGTTTTTTACAAACATCAGTCATACACAGTGATGTACTAAAAGTTCGATGATAGAATTAAGCAAAAAAACTGTTGTTTTTAACCTGTATTAAAATTAGATTGAAAGCCTTATATAGTTTTAAGTGTTAGATTATGTATTTTAGTTTAATTTAAGAGTTTGATTTAGAAAAGTCAGGAAAATTTTGGTAAAAAATCAGGAAAAAGTCAGGAAAAGTCAGGAAATTTTTCTCAGCTTGATCAGTGGCAACCATGTTTAAGTAAGCAGTATTCAATTTGAAAAAAATATTGTTTTCTTATTTACCCATCATTAGAATGATAATACAAATAATATTTAATGTTGAACTAAAGTTTTGTTTAAATCTTACTTAAAATAAATTAAGTTAGTTAAGGCTTTTAAAATTACTTAATTATAGTTGTTTAAGTTTAAGCTAAAGTAAGTAGATTTTTTAGTTTTCGAATACTTAATTGTCAGCTTTAAACTTTTCTTGGTTGTATTAGTGACATAAGTTTTAGTGATTGGTTACTGCAGGCTCAACAAAACTAGTTAATAAAATAAGTTATGACATCAAATAATTGAAACTAGTGTTTCAAAAAAGTTTAAACTAACTAAATTTGTAATCTAGCTCGTAAGTATAAACGTATAAACTCAGCGAAAGCTGTTTAAAAATAGGGTACTCGAAGAAAAAGAATGAAGGCAAAGTTTAGAAAATATTCGTAAAAAGAAACATTGTTTGTATAAAACTTTTTTTTAGTAGATCTAACTTATTGTTTTGATACAAATAGACTTCAAAGAGTTGAAACCAAAACATTTTTACCCACTGTAAACAATACTAAATAATAAATATAATTTGATTATATTTTATCAGGTAAACTTAGCTATATAGCAAATAATTGTTGAAAATGAAAATTTTTGTATATATAACTATTTCTTTATAAATATTTATATTATAATATATTCACATTTTTTCCTTTTGTTCTTATCCTAAATGACACGTTAAGATATCCTACCCCTTATAGCAACTACCCCTATAATTATTAAAGTGTAAGTAGTATTGATTTTTACATGCGGTCGTGAAACGTCTGAATTCGTAACTTATAAGAGCTATTTACTAGATATATCTAATATTTTATTTAGTAAGAAGAGTTTTATATTAATTCTCAACTAGAGCTGAAAAAAAAATATTTGAAGTTTTTAAATAATGATGTGCATAATAAAATTTTGAGACCAAATTAATTAAGTTTAGTTTAAACTGTTGTTAGTTCAATTGACCACACTATCTACTAAGTTTCATGGATAAGTTATATATAGTACTACTGTTTTTGGTTTACGTTTTTATATGGTTAAGTGAAATAATTTTAAGACTGTTTTTTAATTCAGCTGTAGCTTCTTTTATTTCGGAGAATATGGTACAAGCTTTGTATGTATTCTTTGGTAATTTTCTCTTGATGGCCCTTTTATTTGAAAAAAAAAACTTTGTTAGTTTATCTTTTCAGTTTACTTTTAATATGAAAGTAAGTTGTAAAAGTAACCTATATACTGTATTCAAAGTTCAAAAAATTAAATACTACATCTATGTATCTAAAATACAGCTCTGAACTAACTTATATTTTAACAAACTTTTAAACTATTTCTCAAAACACTTATTGTTTATATTAAATGAAATAAAATTGGTCATAAAATGTTTTATATTTTCCTATACAAAGAAATACCTGTAAAACCTCAGTTAAACTCTACCGAAAGCGTTTAATTTTTCTTTAAAGAATATATTTGTTTCACTTTATTGTCATTGTATAGTGGTAAATTTGTTATTTGGTAGCTGATTATAATAATACTGGAGCTGTATTCTGATAAAAAACTGTTCAAAACTTAATGTGTCCTTTTTTTGCTTTTTATAGTTGTTTACAATTTTTCACAACTCCAGTACTAATTAAAATAAACGTTTAAAATGTTATTGACGGTGCGCTCTTATAAAAGATTCGAACGAAACAAGATTGTTGAAATACAATAATAACAGTTTACAAAAAAAAATATTAAAACTAATGACGTTGCTCTGTTTTAGTTTACTCACACAATTTTACGGGTTTGTAACCATGTTGTTAGGTACTCAAAACTGTCAAACTATGATATTTTTATCGTAGTACATGTAGACTTGATATTAAAAAAATTAAAAACTTTATTCTAAAAATACCGAAAAATGCTTTGCATTTTTTTGAAGTAGAAAATTTTTTGATACGCACTTTTCAACTATTATTGTGTATAACTAATCTAAATAATATAATATTAACATTTACGAAATCTTGATGATAGATACTTCATTATGAGTTTAAACTAAATATGTTAAAAAAATACTGTTCAGATAAGAAATTGGTAAAATTAAGTTAACAAGAATATTTTAAGCTTAAGTATGTAAATAGAAAATTTGGATGGTAAAAAGTTATTACAATAAAATATATACATACATGTTTCAAAATCATATAAGTGTAAAAAAAAAAAAACGACTATTAAAACGTTTGAAGTAAAATGTAATTATTGGAATTTAATTGATGTTTTTATTTGAAAGAAATAAAGACTTTAAATTTCAAAGTAGTTACAACAAAATAAATATACTTACGCAATCAACAAAAACTGTTTTGAAACTAGACTAAAGAGTATGTTATACTATTGCTGTCAAGAATGTGGAATTTAGATTTAAGAATTGTATTTATAGACAAATTGATGGTGTTGCCATGGGAAATCCTTTGGTCCTGAATTAGCGAGTATTTTCGTCGAGTATTTTGAATTTATTTTATTTAAGAATATAGATAAGCCGTTAAGTTTCTTTAAATATGTAGATGATATTTTTATCTCAAACAAAAAAAGCTACAACATAGAAGAATTATATAATAAAATTTCTAATCGCACCCCTCACTTAAATTCACTCGTGAAAATTAAGTCGACGGTTGTTTACCTTTTCTAGATGTATCATTACATCAACTTCAACTTCTTTCATTACATTCATATATAGGAAGCCAATATTTGTTGGCAAATGCATCTCATGGAAGTCCTTCTTCACAAAAGTTAAATCGTATTTCTTGCTTAGTTTTTCGAGCGTATAAAATCTGCTCAAAAGTCAAATTAAATGAATGAATCGAAAATACTAATAATATATTCAGATCATTAGATTACCAAACGGATTTTATCTACAAATGATTGACAAGATCATAAAACTGACTAGTCCTACAAAATAAGGTCCAAAAAGGTACCCAGTGTACTTAAGACTTCCCTATTTAAGTAATGAAGCTAAGTTCCTAGAAAATAAAGGAAAACATACAATCAATAGTACAAGTTAACCTTCGATGTAACACTTCATTAGAAACCTTTAATTGAAATATTTAAAGATGTTACTCCTGATCCTGAAAAAAATTATGTTGTCTATTAATTAAAGTGTCACTGTGACAGTGTATACATCGGGAGAACACTTCTCAAAGATTTCACCTGAGAAGGGATTAGTAGGTATCAAAATCCCTTAGAAACTGGATGGACAATAGAGGTAGCAAACATACAAAAAGTCCTTTGGCAATTAGAGATCATTTACTAAACTACTCCGAATACTTCAAACATAATTATGATAACAAATTTACAATTTTAACTTAAGGACGTAACATATATCACTTAAGTGTATTAAAATAACTTTTTAACAAAACCTAAAATCAAAAGTTGTGTAAACAAATATTTGTTTACAACACTAATTTGTAAAAAATATTATAGTTTTTGTTCCTTTTAATTTAATTAAAATTTTTTATTTACTTAAGTTTAAGAACTTTTTTTTTTAATTGTGTAAATATATTCTATTTTCGTTGTTTAGAAATTTTAAGTCTTTATTACTATAATTTTATTCCTACTAAATAAAAGAGATTCAACTAAATTCCGATAATTATATTTTACTGAAGCGTTTTCGTAGTCGTTTTTTGTATATTTACGTTTATATAATTTTAAAACGGGTATATATATATCTTATTGAAATTGTCTTTTACCATCTTCAGTTTCTATTTACTTACTTATGCTTAAAATAGTTTTGTTGACTTAGTTTTACCAATTTCTTGTCTGAACAATATTTATTTCACTTATTTAGTTTAAACTCCTTATGACTTATCTTTAACTAAGCTTTCAAAAATGTTAATATTATGTTCTTTACCTTAGTTACATACAACAGTAGTTTTTTAGTAGTAATTAAAGTGTCTATCGAAAAATTTTCTACTCCAATAAAAATGCAAAGTATTTGTCGGTATTTTTTGTTTAAAATTATTTCTCCAAAAAATTTATAAAACTTAATTCGTTTTTATTTTTAATTTAGACTTAAAATTAGTTTTAAGTCTAGAGTTGAGAATAGTTTTAGAGTCATAGAGTTGCCACTTTACTTGGAAACCTAAAAAAACCTGGAATTTGACAACTTAGGGAAAAAAAAACCTTGAATAATCTGGAATTTGAGAAATTTTGAAAAAAAATTTGAAAGACCTGGAATTTTTAACATTTTTAACATGTGAAGTAGTAAAATTTCGATTTGACACAAAAATCTAACATATAGATAAAAGTTTTTGTCATCATCAAAAAAAAAAAAACACATTTAAAGTAGCTTAATAGTATTTTTTCAATGTTTTTATAATATTTATCACAGTTTCTTACCTAAAACTTAACTTTAAACTAAAAATAGACCCAAAAATGTTTACTTTTAAAAACCTGGAGGAAATTTGGAAAACCTGGAAAAAATTTGGAAAAAACGAGTGGTAACCCTGCAGTCAGGACAAAAATGTTTTTAAAACTTGATAAAACATAAATAGCTACTCTCGTTTAAATATTTAAGTATAATTTTTAGATACTTTTCAAAAAAAAAATTTATTTAAATATAGTGTAAATGAGTATTTTGGTATAAAATTAAATTATTTAAAATTGTTATATTTTTCATTTTCATATATATTTTTTTGGTAATTTATTTACTTGATGTTTTTCGCATTATAGATGCAGACTTTGAGTTATTCTACACATTTAAAAGTAAACTAGTTCTAGTAAATTAGTTGTTAAAAACAACCGTAAATAAGAAAACATATATGTTAGTTTGTTAGTATTGTTCTATATTATAATTTACCTAAATGTTTCTGTATTATTATGCTGTTAAAATAATACTTAATATTTTTCTCTAAAAGAGTTAAAATAAACTTAAAAAAATAATTATCAGTTGACAAAAAATATTTTTAGTAACTTTTGCTGTATTATTTTTGAGTAAAAAAAGATAGTATTTTTCATATTCTATGATTTGATTATTTATCAAGTAAAGTTTGTTTTACTTTTGTCATAACAAAAACTATTGAGTTGAGATCTTTATAGTTTTATTTTCAATGTTCAAACTTACAGTTAGTTTAATAACTTGTTTTTTCACGTTTGTACTGTTTTATATTCGAAATATATTTGCAGTATATACAAATTAAAGTTAAAGTTTCTTATTTTCAAAAAAGATATTTACGCTTTTGGACATGGTAAACATTGTAAATTAAACGATTAAAACTTAAATAGATATTAAAAATTTGAGACAGAAATTCATTTTGAAATATTTATTTAAAATTAGTACCAAAAAGAAGTTATTAAATAGATGAGTATGTATAAATTTACAAATCAAATTGAACTGCTATATACAAATTATACTTGTTTTACAATGTCTGGAAATACTTATTACCTAAGGGAATATCATATGTTTTGTAATTTTTGCTAAAACTAATATCACTTGTTATACTTAATAACTATCAACGCTCAAGTTTTATAAAATGTTGGTTTTATAACTACTGTAAAAAACATAATTAATTATTTCCTGTATGTGATATTCAACTTTAGTAAATGATTAAAATTTAGTCACAATACGACAATATAGATTTTCTGTCAATTAAAGTTGTTGATATGAATACATTTTATCAAATAACAGTTTTGTATAACTAAGGCAAATAAAGTATACAATAAAAAAATCTAGATGTGTATTAGTGTTATGTATGTATAGTGTTTTAGAATAAACTAAAAAGTTAAAACTAAGAAGAATTTTTTACAAAAATTTATTTTAATATGCGTAGTAAAAAAATATATAATGTTTAAGTAAGTATATAAAACTAAAGTTTAAGATTTGGTTAATAAAAAAAAGTGTTTTTAATAGTTAACAAAAATCAGTGTTTTACAGAAAAATATAAACTTTAAATTAATTTTACAGAGTTTAATAACTTACATAAAGGTGGTATGATAGTCTTAGTTTCATTATAGTTTGGTAAAAATCTTCGATTATAATATGTTAATACTATTGTTAAAGCAAGTCGTTAGTTTTTAAAGTTACAGTTTTGATCTTGAAGCTTAACGCTAAAATATATAACTGTATTTATTAGAACAACATTTTGTTAGTCTAAACATGAAAATAAACAAAAATGTTTTAAATAAAACTTAAAAAACATGTTGTATATTTCTTTTACTTAAATTAAACCGAATATAGTATACTTTAAAATTTTTATTGAAAAATATTTTAAATTCTGACTAAATTGTGAGATAGCATTTAAATTAGTACAAAATTATACTCCCATGTTTATAAAATGTGTTGTTAAATTTTTAGTTATTCTATTCAGAAGTTAATTAAAAAAAGTAAGAAAAAATGTAAAATAAATAAAAAATTAAAGTTTTATTTTTATTTAGTTATTACGAATTAAATTTACAATGGTGTGTGTTTTTAGATTTTGTTAAAATTAAAACAAAAAAGAAAATCAAAATAAAATATCTTTATTTTATATAAGAGTTTTTTAGTTAAGCAAATTTAGTAGTAAATATTAAAAGTTTAAACACTACAGACGAAAGTTTGTATATATATTTTTTTTATATGTATATATTATTTTTTCTAAAAATAACTAAACAATGGATACAGAAGTTTTTTAATCGCCATTTTTTATTATTAAAAGATTAAATACAAAATACTTACTTTGTATAAAATATTTTTATATATCAATGCATTTCATAATAATTTTATTTCTATTTAAACATGTAGTAGTCAAAAAAAAGTATGTTTAACTACAATAAAAGGTTGATATCGAGAATTATAAATTTTAAACTTCTGATTTATATCTAATATATGTTGTGCATAAAGGTTTCATCTCTTGCTTTCAAAAGGAATCCGAGTACAATGAGTCCCGGTATGGCGGAGCAAATTCAAAATGAAATCAGTGCAAGCTTGCGAATCGAACTTTCTCGCAAAGACTGTTCCCTGTTTAAATGCCAGTACTTCTCACAGTTTAACACATTTCAGTTACCTTTTGGTTAGTACTGTGAAAAATTAGTTTAGTATTTAGTTGTTAAAAAAGTTAGTATAATTGAAAACTAAAAAGGTTTTAAACAACCTTTAAGTGTTTTTGTTTCTGATAGAAAATAAAAAAGATTTATAATAACAACTACATAAATATATAACTATAGTTTACCACAGATGTTTTTGTGTTAAAACTTTATTCCGACTAACGGCGTTTGACTGCTCTCAAATAAATTTAAGAACATATCTACGGAGTCTCAAAAAAGCTCTAAAGACTAAAGAATCTTGAGACTCCGTAGATCTGTTCTTAAATTAATTTGAGAGCAGTGAAACGCCGTTAGTCTGAATAAAGTTTTAACACAAAAACATCTGTGGTATATATTCCGATAAGCTTAGCTTATCAGGATCTCTAGGATTTAATGCCTTTTAACGTTACATCTTATAAGTACAGTTTATTAATTTCATTAGGTTGTTGCTTAACTAATTTTTCATAATTTCTTATTGCGGTTTGAAAAAAAATAAACAAAAAAGAAGAAGTTGAAATACAAATTTTCAGTCAACATGTGGTAATTATGCTGATAATTTTTTTTAAAACAAATAAAAACTTTCCAAAAATAGTCTAAAAAACAATAAGTATATAATATCTGTTGGTATATATTTATTATTTTTTATCTCCATTGCTATAAAAATTATTGAAATGTATTACTTATTTTAATTTTTATATGAAATTTTGTGTTTCTTCCATTTAATTTTTTTTGTCTTAATTATGTTAAAAGATAATAAAAAAATACGAACACCTAGGAAAAAAAAATGTTGTTGTTACATAAATAACTTTTTATTATTGTTAAAAAAAATTATATTCTAAGAAAGCAAGTACATTTGAAAAAATGGTTTAAAGTTATGTGGTAAGATTTAGATAAACATTAATAAGTTTCTTTAAAAATCAATAAACCTATGGACTAAGTTTTTTTTTTTCCTTACTAACATGTTTTTCAGATTGATGAATTGTAGTAATGTTATATAATTAAACATAAAACCATTTCAACTTCTTATTATTATCTGAAAATTAAAAAAATATTTTTAGTTTATTCATTCATATACTAAGATCAACTTGAAAAGATTTTTATTAAATAAATGTTATTTTTTGTTATTAATAATGTTTTTAAGCATTTTTTTGGTGCATAATTTAAATAGACTATTAATGCAACACATTACAAAACTAATAGAACTTGTTTTGAAGTACTATCAACCAAGCCTCGTCAGTATAATATCTAGGTAAAGTCTGTAAAAATTAAGTTACATTCTAAATAAACCACTTGAAAATTAAGCTTGCAAATTCATTTCATTTTTGTAGGGTTTTCTTTTAAATTTAGTTTTAATCTTTACTAAGATTTCGATAAACATTGATATTAACTGTTAAAACTTATTAAGCTTTAAATTGTCATAAACTGAACTAACGATACCAAAAGCAAAATTGCCATAATAGAAAATAATATCTAAAATTTTATAAGAAAACAAAACTGTTATAAACAAAAGTAAAATACAACAAATAATACAAGTATTTGAAAAATCTAGTAAACAAATATTTTATGTTTACATATATTGGACTTTAACGATTGTATAAATAAAATTTCCTGAATAAGTTTTAACCTATATGTATTTCGGCCATCAGCAATAAATGATGAACTTCACCACACGACCAATAACAACAGCATCTGAGACAACTTACGACCGGTTTCGTTTTTATTAGGACTCATCAGGCAGGCATAGTAGCGAGAAACCGCTGTTGAGATCTTACCAAGCGGGCTTAAGTACAAATAACTAAAAAGAGACTGTTTGTGAGTAAAGTTGATAAAATTGACACAGCTAAATCATTCACAGTCTCAGACATTGTCAGCTTATTGTGAGATTATAGTCTATGCTTGTTTGATCATTTTAACCAATATTTACTGAATAAGTTTGTAATAAGAATTTTCCTCTTGCAGTAAACATGTTTATAATAAGTTACTTTGTATAAAAAATGTTTTCTTATATAATTAACAAATGATTTTTTTCTTGTAGTAATTTTTTGTATAGTAATGTTAGTTCAGCTTAGTATAGTTTCAAGTTTTTAAATGTTCAACATTTATAAACAAGTTATAGTACTTTTAATAGTAATGTAATGTTGTTAACTAAATTAGAACACAAATACAATTTGTACAAGTTAAATTTTTACAATTTTTTGTTATTTTTTGAGCTTAAATTTAAAATGTTTTGTTTTAAACATTTCAAGGTCATTTTTATTTTACAAACATATTATACTGATAGGCTTGGTCGAAAGGGGTGCACGAAAATTCAAATTCGGACAACTCGAATTTTTAAAAAGACTGAAATGGTCACAACTAAAAAAGTAATGTATATTTATCAAATATAAAAAATTACATATCTAGTTCCTTTAATATCTAAAAGCCTTTTTATTTCTTTTTTGCAAAACATTAAATATTTTTTGAGATATGTCTTATGTAAAGTAAAAAGTATTGTTATTTTTAGTAGTTTTAAAACATCTTAAAAAATATTAAAGATTTTGCAAAAAACTAAAAGTGGCTTGTAGATATTAATAAGATCTAAATATGTATTTTTTTTTCAAATTTATATTACTTTTTGATATTAGTTTTTTAAATATTTTTTAAGAGTTTGAATTGTCGGAGTTATTAATATACAATTTATAATATTGTTGCTATAATACTATAAACGATTTTTCTTTTTTGTGCGATATGTTGTGTTGAATATTGTGTTTTTGTAATACTACTAATAATTATTTTTATAAAATATATTTTTATGCAAATTGGGGTTGCTAAAAAACCTCGGAAACCTTGAAAAACCCGAAATTTGCAATTTAGGCAAAAAAAGACGGTAATTTTAAACAATTTTTACACTTAAAATAAAAAAACTTAGACTAGTAACAAAAAATTTATCATAAACAAAAAATTTTTGTAATACTTTAAACTTTTATGATGAAAAACATTTAAAGTATTATTACAGTTATCTTTTTATATTTTTATACCATTTATAACCTTAAATATATTTTTATACTAAAAAAAAACTTAAAAACTTGTAATTTCTAAAACCTGGAAAAAGTTTAGAAAACCTGGTAAGTGTTTTAAAAAACCTTTAGTAACCATGGCAAGTTTATAGTAGTAATTATTTAATAAAATATATACCAATGAATTCAGACTGACCAAGGTAAGTATTTTTTCTGAATAATTGGCAAATAGTTATTTTTTGTTGATTACATATATATATAAGTTTTAAATAGCCTTATTTCTAAAAAATAAACAATTTCTATAATCGTTTTTTATTAAAAAATATCTTTCACTTTATCTACTAATGCTTTTTACTTTTGTAGTTATTGAAAAAAGAAAGATTTCACCAATTTTTTTTCTTAGTATTTAAACTGTTTCAAAATAAATACAACTTAAACATATTAAGTGTATAACAATAACTATTATCTTAATAATTATTTTGGTATTAAAATTTATCTGCATTGTTCTTTTTATATAAAGTTTTTGACTTTAAATACCTAAAACACTATTACTTATGGTTTATGCATATGGTCATCACACAACTTTCTTAAATACTATTTATTACCATTATCTGACTTTAAGTTTATTTTAATACTAAGCTTACGGTCTAATAGTTGTTGTGTATTAATATGTTCTATTTTTAAAATGTGTAAATAAAATTATACAGACACTTTTAACGCAGTTTAAAGTGTGAAAATTATTGTTTAAATCTTAATTAGCAGTTATTTTTAAATAAACTACTTTTAATTTCACAGTTTATTTTGACTACACCGGTAAACTATTTATTTAAATGTATAACAAAGTTTTCGACCAAATTGTAAAAAATGTTTAACAATAGCTTATTATCAAATTGCTTAAACGTAAATTATCTGTTATTATTGATTAGGTTTTTAATAGTTCTTTATAGTTTTTTATTTAAAACGATTTTAAAGTATAGAAATAGTTCATTTTCAATACAGAAATTAGTGACTTACCAACGACGGTGTCGGAAATGCTGTTAAAGGAAGTCGTTGATGAACATGCTCAAAAAGGTTTAATGTTTGTATTGTGTGATCGTTATTACTTTTTATTTGTAGCTAAGTTTTTTTACTAGTTGATAAATATATATATACTTTGCAGGTAAGCTAGTTATATTTTCTTAATTTGTTATAAATTTTATTAAATAAAAGCTTTGAGTTTGGTTAGTTTTATAAAAATATTAAAACGTTACATCGAAGACATCAAACTCTATCTTATGTAAATATGTATAGACAAAAACTAAATAAAAATTCCCAGAGTTGGAAGAAGCATCGGCCATCAATTGGCTGCCAGTGAGCATCCAGCCAGCCAGGCACTTGTACGCTCTGTGGAACCGATCGGCCGGCGACTGTCTGTTGGATTCCGTACTGCAAGCTACTTGGGGAGTTTTCGACCAGAACAACACGCTGCGAACTGCCATGAGCGAAAGTTTGAGGGAGTGTAACAAAACGTGAGATGCTTATTTTTTTTCTAGCTTTTTAGTAGAAGACACAACTTATGGTATAATGTATTTTGTATTTTTAAAAAGTTCGAAAGTTTAAATATTTGAAGTACAAACTGTGTTTGCGTATGTTTATTTAATCCTTGCTTTTTACGTTTATTCTTAATTATTTTTTATTAAAAAAAAAGTTGTATGAATATAACTTTAGTTGGTTTGAATTAATTTTGTATACTCATTTGAAAATTGAAAAATTAAAAAAAAATGTATAAAATAAAAGTAAATGTCTAAAGATTGTAAATCAAAACGTAAATATTTTTATAAAAAATATGCATTTAAATAAGTAAATAAATTTTAAAGTATAATAGGTTTATTACCTACTTATATAAAATAAAGACAGTTGTTCTATGTTTTTGTTCTACTCTATTAAAACAAAGAGCTAGTTTTAATTAGCTTTGCATAGCTATGATAACAAAGTTGACACTATGTATTGAAAACCTCTGCAAATACATAAACCTCACGAATAATCATCTAACTAATTTTTTGCTATTTTTTGATTTAGCATCATTAATTGGCATGCTCACAGCATAAAAATGGCTTTTAGATTGTAACTGTTTGTTTACCACAAATTTATTATTTTTGCAAACAGTAATTATAAATTGCACTATTTGAAACAATATAATAAATATTAAAAATTACTAGCGAATTTTATTAAGAGTTTTTTAGTAATTGATTTGATTGTTTATATTTAAAACAGGGTTGCAAAAAAAACTTTGAATTTGAGAAATGAAAAAAAAACCTGAAATTTCGAACAAAAATTACTAAAAATTCTTAAAAACCCGAAATTTTAAACAATTTTTCATATAAAATAACAAAGTTTAGGCTAGATTTGAAAAATCTAGCAAAAACAACTATTTTTACTATAATTTTTTTTATATTATGAAACATATTTGGGGTACCATTACAGCATCTTTTCAATACTTTTATACCATTAAAGATCTTAATTAATGTTATAATAAATATAGTCCAAATACTTGTACTTTCAAAAACCTGGAAGAAACATGAACAAAATTTTCAAAAACTTTTGACAACCCTGTTCAAAGTTAAATTTTCATTAAAATCTAAAGCTGCACATCAGTATTTTTTGCTTGCAATTTTAATAAAAAGATGAATCGTTTGGTAAAGATACCCCAAGTAAAATATTGAGTTTATGAAATCAAAAGTAATATAGATTGATTAAAATTTGTCTATGTTTAAATTGATTTACTACTTTTTGCACATTTAAAAACAAAACAATTTTTATAATAAGAATATATAAATATAGTTTTACAAATGATTTAATACTTTTATTGAGTTTGTCTTTTGATAAAGGTTTATAAAAATAAACTGAAAAGGTTTGTTAATAAATTTTTGGCAAACTAAATGTCTTTTATCAGCTTTTATTGTCGATGGCGTGAATGGGAAATAAACGAAGCAAGAAATATGGGATTTACAATGAATGAGCGACAATGTTTCCAGCAATGGACTAAAATACATCAACTTGCTCAGCAGGTAATAAAGTTGTACAAAGTAAAATGTATTCATAAATATTATATATTTTTTTGTATGTAAAAACATCTACCGTTTAAACTTTAATGGCTACTAAAGTTTAATTTTAGCTAAAATTTGTTCAATTAACGTATTTAAAATTTGTTATATGCAACACACTGTTTGTTCCAGTATTTTAAATTGTTCCAATTTTTTTTATAAGCTTAAAAAAATAAAGATAACAAAATTAATTTAAGCTTTTATTTTGCAGCAAAGTAGTACAAGCTTAGTGTTTTAAATAAAAGTATGTTAAACTCAATCATTGTATAGAAACAGCAATATATACACCAAACACATGTTAAAAATTAGTTTTTGTTTAAATAGTAAAACATTTTTAAATAATATTTGTTGTAGTCGACTTTCAAACATAATTTATAAAGCGTATATGGTTTAAATTTTTATAACTTCAAAACTGATTATTAATTTTTTTTCCAAAATTAATTTAAATCAAATCATTCATATCTAGTTACAAAACAACGATTTGAAAATTGCAAGGACTTTTTCCACCGCTATAGACGTGAAACTTTTTAGTGTATTTAAAATGTTTTAAATGTTTTTTCTGAAGTGTTTTTTAACTTAAGTACGTCTAGTTACATCTTAACTTTACTTTATATATAAATTTATTAGTTTAAAAATATTTACTTATTTATTTTTGAGCACTAAAGTACATCACAGGGCTGCCAAAAAAACCTTGAGTCCTTGAAAAACCGAAAAAACCTGGAATTTCATGTAATGCATTGGTATTAAGTTTTGAATATCAGGGATGCATTACCAATGCATTAGATTCATAGAAAAAATAATTTTTTTTTTAACCTGGGAGAAATTCAGAACACAAGGAGAAAAAATTAACTTTTGGCAACCCTGACATCAATAAAAAATAGTAAAGTTAACAAATATCTGAAGTTACTTTCGAAAAGTATAAATTACGTGGTACTTAATTTTTGTTATGATTTTTTTGCCAGGCTACCATCAAATAAATATGACAACTTTAAATAAATTTATATTTTAAAATTATGTAATTAACTGCACATTTAATTTTAACTAATGCATCATAAGTTTTTTTTTTGTTTACAAAGCAAACAACTCTGTAAAACTTTATAGTTTAATTTAATTGGTGTTCACTTATTTAGCCATAGATTTTTTAAACAACTACATCATGCTTAAAAAAAATTTGTACCGATAGAAACTTTACAAAACTTATTTTGTAATCTTATAACAACATTCAAATCTTTATGATTAATTTTTGTTTAAGAGATTAAAATATTTCATGGATTTTATATGATGACAGTCCACATAACATTAAGTATAAAACTTAAAAATGATAATTTTTCCAAAAATTTACAAGAGATTTTAAATACTTTATTTATTATCAAAAATTATTATATACATGACTTTAAAAAGATTAAGAAAAACTTAGATTAAAAATGATTGGCATGATAGTTAGGAATTTTTGTTTCCATGACTTTGTTAGATATTGCTAATATTCTTTATAAGGTTTGTAATTATTTTAGCACTGTTTTACATTTTATAAATGCTATATAGTAATTTTTATATTGAAAAAGTGTTCACAATGGTTTGTCTAAAATTATCATGTGTCGACTAAACCTTGAAAAATAATTTATTAACAAAAGTGATGATTATTATTATTATTGTTTTTTACCTTATATACAAGAAAATACAAACCTACTTGGCAAAAAATTGACTATTAAATAATTTTTTTGTGCACCTAGAGCATATACAAATGTGCATATATCAAATACAAAAATCTGCTTAAATTTATTTATTTATTTATGTATTTAGGGAACTTCAAAAAACATTTTACTTTTGTTTATTTCAAATTTTTTAAGTTAAAGCTTAACATAAAAAACAAAAACAAATCAAAAATATTTTATTAATTTACAGATGATAACGCGTTTAGAATTTTGTTAGATTTACCTAATAGTTTGATTAAAATATGTTTCACATCATGATTTTTCTAATAAATTTTATGTTTAAAAAGCCTGGTGCATCGTTAGAGCATTGTCATATATTTGTTCTTTGTCACATTTTGAGAAGACCAATTATTATATATGGAATCAAGTATTTAAGAAACTATACTGGGGATGCTATTGGATTCGCAAAATTTCAAGGTATTTTAAAAAAAAATTTAATTCGTGTAACTGTAAGTGTAATGTTAATTGTTCAAAAAATAACTTGAGTGTTTTCATATTCACCTAAATTTTATTAATTGTTTAAAGCTTATAATAATATTTTTTTCAACTAAATTAAAATGACTTATTTATATTATATTATAATATTTCTGTTGCTTAACCACTTTAAAATTTTTATTAACTGATATAGTTATTACAACTTAAAGACTGTGATTATTTGTTGAAACAATAGTTTTTAATTTTCTATTTATTAAGTAGTTTTATATAGATTGATACAGTTTTAAGGGTTTACTCACAATTCCCACCCGCGCACAATTCCCTACATTTTTTTCCCTTTATTTTTTATTTTTTTTCGATTTTTTAAAATTGTTGTTACTTTAATTTTTCTACTATCATTGTTACCCCTAACTCATACACTTGGTCGGTAAGCGGTTCTCGGTTTGATGGGGTGGGAATTTTTCGCGGGTTGGGACTGAGCGTCTCTCAGTTTTAAGTAAATTTTGTTTTGTTTTATGTAGATTTACTTATTGAATTAAATTTTTGTTGTAACTGATCAAGTATGTACGTACTACTTTTAATAGTCTACTATAAAATCACTTTTTAAAAGCAATGAAAATTTTTAATTAATTTTATGTACATTTTTGAAAACATACCACTAAAGCAC
Organism: Thalia democratica; assembly: GCF_965202585.1. Lineage (NCBI taxonomy): Eukaryota > Metazoa > Chordata > Thaliacea > Salpida > Salpidae > Thalia > Thalia democratica. The sequence continues at coordinate 16,533,078 of NC_139173.1, read as the reverse complement.
CTACAAGTGAGCATAAAAAATTGACCACTATTTTTTGTCAAATTATTTTAATTTAACATTTTCCTATAATAAATATAGTTTACATCTAATTATATATAAAAATAAAAGCTAAATTAAACGTTTATATAACTTCCAAAGGAGTTTATTTGCCACTTTTTTGGGACCGTGATGAATGTTTTAAAAGTCCCATTGCCCTTGGGTACACTAGAGGCCACTTTTCTGCTTTAGTCTCCATGCACTACAGAGATCCTGAAATTGTTAGTTTGTGTTAAAATAAATAAAAGAAAGCTAACTAATAATGATTTTAAAATAGAGGAAAGAAGAGTTAAAAATTTGTAAAAAAAAAACAATATAGAAGTCATTTATTTAGTTTATTTCTATTTTTGGTTGAATTATATTTTTTAAAGTTGTTTGAATCGAAAATTTACATGTTAAAACATTAGAGAATTATGTTATAATTTATGAGCTAAATTTTGTCAATTTCCGACAAAAACAGTTGCTATTTTTGATAACACGGTTTATAAATTAAAATTGTAAATATTAGTTAACAAAAAAAAACACATAAGACAATAAGAGCTATAAATAGCTTAGAGAATAGCTCTACATAAGTTTTCCAAAAATGAGGTGATTTTAGGATATATTGTGAAAAATAAGTTCGATTATTACAAGAGGCTAATGATGTGTTTAGTTTTGTAGCAATTTTAAGTTACGACAACTTTAAAGTTTCAGCAGATTTGAAAAAAAAACAGGTCTAAGTTTATGATATTAATGTGTTTTATTTTTCTCTTTTTTAGTAATTTATTCTTTACATGTATCTCGCCAAAAGTACTGTTGTTTGTTACTGAAAGATTTATTCAGATTTAAATATTTTTAAATGTCAATAAAGTAGTTGTACACATTAAAAAAAAAAAGCAAAAAAAAATATTAAAATGCAGCTGCAAAATTGAAATAATTTATAGTTATATCTTCAACAAACACAAGTTTGTAAACAATCTTATGACATTCAAACATATTCTATCTAGAATTAAAAATTAAGTAAACTGTCAGTTTGATAAAACTCAAAACTATCTATCGATTTTTGTCAAATTTGCCAATTACTTTGAAACTATAAAATAAAAGAGTACGAATCTTAAACAAAAATAGTTTACATTTGTTATTATTGTATATTCTAGTGAACTTTTTTCGCTAGGATCTTTATTAGCAAACGATTAACTTTTAATTTTGAATGGTCATATACTAGTTATTTATTTAGTAATTTAGTAATTTTTTTATCATTTTCTCTCAGGCTTCAGCTTATTTGTTAAACTCAGGCTATATTTCAACTTTAGTTTGAAATAAATTTAAATTAAGTATTTTATAATATTACAAGTTAAATTATTGGTAAAATAAACTCTCTAACGAAATAGCAACATTGGCTCAGCAACTCGACATAGGAAAAAACGTTTTCAGGGTCAAAGTCTTGGGTGGGTGTCAGAATGGCACAGCGACACTTTAGCCCGGGTCATGAGTTCAGTACGATGGGTCACTTTAGCCCGGTGTCACTTTTGCATGGCGTCATTTTGGCATGGTGCGTCAATTTAGCAAACTGGGTCACTTTTGCACGGTGGGTAATTTTTGCATGGTGTCACTTATGCACGGGGTTTATTTTGCACGGCGTCATTTTAGCACGGTGCGTCACTTTAGCACAGTTGACACTTTTGCACGGTGTCACTTTAGCACGGTTGTTCAATTTTACACGAAGCCTTATTTTTGCAAGTACTAAAGCTTTTCAATAGGAGGATTTATAAAACTTTTTATTTAATTGTTAAAAAATAAATGTTAATACTCGAAATTTTGTATAAAGTTAAAGCTTAAGTTAAAACTTTTTTAAAATTAATTTGTCTATTATTTTTTTAAGGAAAACTTAGTTTTATGTTTTTCAGTACTTAGTAGATGTACTAGTATTAAATACTTTAACGTTGTTTAATATCAAACCTAACATTTTTTAGTTTGTTACTTAATTTTAATCATATAAATTTTAAACTAAATAATTAATACGATAAGATAGTAAAGATAATAAATAATCAATACGATAAAATATTTTTATAAATTAAAAGAAAGCTGAGATTTTTCTATACGTTGTAAAAAAAACTCAAAAATACAATGTAGCAAAATTGTTTGAAAACAAATTAAAGTCTGCTTTTAGATACTTTTATATATCATTATTTACTGATTTTGTAATAAATGTATAATGTATTTTAATTTTTTATACCATATGTTAATATATTATATTCTTAAAATTCTAAAGTTTTAGTTTAATTTTTTTTAGGCTAGAAAGTATAGTAAAACTAAGAAAAGCTTTCAAGTATTAACTCTATTTAATAAAATTAAATCTTATTAATTTAGTTAAATTGACCAAAAAACTTAAAATTTTTATACTGTACTTTTGAAACAACTATATTTTTTTAAGTAGTGAATTTAGTTTCATATAACATAAACTTGTTTTAGATTAAAGTTTCACTTTGTACTGCATTTAAAAAAAATTAAAATACTTCCAAAATAAAGTTGTAAATTAAGTTTGAATTTTTTACGAATCTAATGCGTGTTTACTTTTAGTTTTCAATTTAATATTTAAACATGTGTTTTATATATTACAGAGTTCTAAATATTTATCATTAGAAATGATTTATCAAAAAAATTTTAAGGAAAGGTTTAAAAAGGTTTAGTTTGTGAAAAACCACGCTCAGTCAAAAAAAAGAAGTTTTAAAGATGTTCTAAGCAAAAGTAGAAAAGAAAGAAATAGAGCAAAAAATAACGCTTGTTGATAAACTGACGCTGTGCATAAAAGACGCTCCATGCAAAAGTGACCAATCGTGCTAAAGTGACGTCATGCAAAAGTGACCCCCGTACTAAAGTGACGCCTTGCAAAAGTACTAACCGTGCAAAAGTGACATACTGTGCTAAAGTGACGCACCGTGCTAGAATGACACCGTGCAAAAGTGACCATCTGTGATAAAGTGACGTTGTGCGAAAGTGACCCACCATTAAAAAGTGACGCCGTGCTATTCTGACCCGCTCCCCAAAGTCTTACAGTTTTGTTTTGTGAAAATTATGATAAAAAGGTTTTGTACAATTTTTTTGGTATGTACATTGGCTGGCCGTATTTCATATAAATTTTGAAAATGCTTAGCGGGCCGGTCACTTTCACTCGCGGTCCGGATTCCATTTAAATTGAAAAAGGAAGCCGGATCCGGCCTGAAGGCCGTACGTTGCCCACCCTTAATCTAAATCAGTGGTCGTCAAGCTAATCAAATTCTGTTACACAAAGCTGCAAAAAATAAAATCGTTGCACTCCAAGATCTAATTTTAATAAGCGCTGCTAGTGGTGGGAACTACGTAAACACTTTTATTAGTGCATTTCTCCTTAGAACTCATAACTTAGCTTGTATTTACATGCAAACCATTTAACAACTAAAGCTGAAACTTTTTATTTGATTCTCTTTTTAATTGACCTCTTTATTAGTTTTACCTTATTTTCACATTGATAAATTAGTTATATTGCTTTGTCTTACATATTACAAATTGAACACTTCTCCCCAACTACTACAAAATCCCCAGTTAAGTATTCTTTAAAAACTTTATTAAATATTAACTACATACTTAATCTAACTCTATGTATTTTTTTTGTAATCTCAAAATTTCGCGCACCCCAAAAAAAGTCTAGTGGGCACCAGTGTACACCTTGACGACCACTGATCTAAATCATACTTACTAACACTAACTATAATTAGCTACTTCATTTATCTTTACATCAACAAATAATGCTTTCTGGCTGTTTTTAAATTACATATACATTTCACATACACTGTCAAACTTTAGCTTTTAAGTTGTCCTTAGGATCTAAAATATCCCAAGCTGACTCAGGCTAGTTTTTTTTTTGCTGTTAAAAACTAGCAACCTTTAAAAAGTTTGTAGATTTATGTTTAGGTCAGTAGGAATAAAAAAATCAGTTTGACAACTAAGTTGATTGAAAAAACATGGCAGGTAATACAAAAAAGTACAAGTTATTATTTTTATTTAAGTATAGTAACTCTAATCGGTTTTAATATTTTTTAAAATTCTAATAAAGTTTAAGCTGTCAAAAGATGGCACAAAATTGTTACTTTCACTATTTATACTTTTAATTATTTCTTTTAAGAATAAAAGCGTTACAATAATTAAAGTAGGTTCAGTTTAGCACATATAAAAAACTGTTTGTGTAGAGAGTACAGCACATTTTTTTGGTTATATTGTCAAATTTGCATGGACTGGTTGGATTCGGATGCGTTTTGTTTTCTTAAAGAAAAATTTAATAAAAAATATTTTTAAATAAATAGTTTTTCACAAAAAGCAGCCCAAAAATTTGATGTTATCCTAAAATCTCATATTTTTCTCTTATTTGACTTAAATAATAATAAAATCACTTATGCATGGTCTTATATTTTAGTTTGTATTTTACATTTAGGCTTATATTTACAAGCATATTTACATTAATTTAATTACTTTTGATGTATTATAACCTCATTGTCACATAAAATTTATCAATTTAAACTGTTATGTGGTACTTTTTACAAATTACTCATAATTGTAATCGCTGTACTCATAGTTACTTAATAAATTTTATCATTTTATGTTTTCTTATTCTCTTGACTTATTTTTGCAAGAATTAAAAAAGTTATAGTTTTGAATTTCGACATACCACACATAATGCTTTAAGATAAACACAAATGTATATTTTTGAAATTTTTAATTTAGTTTGAGTAAAATATTTCTGTATATTTAAAAAAGTATTTTTATGTTAGTCAGTTATTTGAGTTCCAATCTTAGAGTCTTACTAATGAAATTAGTTTTTTTTCTGGTTAGTCCTGAAAAAAAAAACATAATCATAGAGATTTTTGATTTTTTGAAATGTAGTTTATCGTTTAATATATTAGAAATATTCTCCCTCAGAAACTTGAGTCAAGAAATAAACAAAAAATCACTTATTTATAAAATACACTTTTAACTAGAGTAAAAAATTTCTTTTACAAAGATTAAAAAGCAAATTATTTTCGTAATCTAATGACACAAGTTAAGCTATGAGCTTGAAAAACTATGTTCTAAAGAAATCTACCGAACCGAATCTTTCTTTCTGAAAATACACATGAGGACTTAAGTGATAATATTACTAATCAATTTAAATAGTTTGACAAATAGTTTTTACATACAAAAGATAGTTTTTGAATGTTCTAATGTTTTATTTTTACTAATAGGTTATTAGAGAAAATCAAAGTTCAAGTTTGAACAGTGAAAAATTACAAACTTATCTTCCACTGCACGATTTTGAAGGAAATGTTCTTCCTGTTCACTTCAAGTCTTCTGAACAGGTATTAAATCTTTTTTGTGTATGGATGTTGAATTGTTTTATTTTAATTTGTTTCTACAATGGTTACTTTGAACTCAATGAAATAATATAGCTGCTTAAGGTCATTGCTGAAATGCTTCATTGTTTTTATATTTATTGGGATTAAAAAATAATGACAATTAGCTTTATGTTGTGGTAGTTTAAATAAAAGGTTGATCACTCCAATTCAGTCATCAGACAACAAGCCTTCGGTAGATTGAGACCGGTGTCGTCCTGATTAGGACTCATTAGTCAGTCATATCGGAAGTCTTGCAATCTTCTATCTACAAACGGTTTATGCCGCTTTCACATAAAGCAACTGTTTGCTGGTATTGATCAGTGACGTCAGCATTGTCTAGTGGACTGAAGTATATTGCCCAATGAAGGATTGTGGACGGATGATCGAATTGGAGTGATCAATCCCTTTGTTAAACTTGAGCTAGTCTCACGGCATACGAAAGTCCTAGATTCTGCCCTGCAGACTTTCGCTGATGTTTTTGTTTATTGCTGTAGGTAGTATATATTTATACAACCAACTTAAAATTGAAACCAATGTTTAAGTGATTAACAACATTATGTTACTAAAAACAAGGCGACGATATCAGAAGAGCAGCTTTTGCACGATTGGCTGGAATGCAGCTACATACCGACCAACCAGAGCTCGGGAATTTCTTCCAGCAGGGAGCTGCTCGTTTGCAAGCAGGCGATGGGCAAGCGGCCGCCTTCTGTGGCCCGGATGTTGGACGATTGGCTAGATCACTACCGCTACTTCAGCTTTCAAAAATCCTCCTTTGACCTCAGAAACAGCTCGGACGAAGCTGACGATGAAGAAAACGAGGAGTAAAAGACAGTTGAAGTGTTTCTTCATGTTTAAATTAATTAGCTTTTGACGTTCTTGCATAAGTTAAACGTTGTACTAAAAAAGTTCAGTTTCCCAGAATTAGAAAGTTTTTAACATGTTTTGTTGTTTTTTTTAAGTTTAAGTTTTTCAACTAATTTACGCAAGTTTTGTGTACTGGACATTTGTTATAAGTGTTTATTTTTACAATTGAATTTACTATAATCATTTACGATATTTTTACAATGCATATGTATAATTAAAACTAATATTTTGATTTAAAATCAATATATCATATTGTGTTTTGTTTTTAAAGTATAGTTTTCAATCCTCATTTATGATATAAATGTTTGAAGTTTAGCTGGAGTTTTTATTTTGGATTATCATGTTATATAAATGTAAAAGTAATATAGTAATATTTTCATAATAATATATTCATTATAGATTTACTGAAGAGTCTACTACATTTTGTTTTATTTATATTATATTTACTAAACAGGTATTTTATAAGTTTTCTTTATAATATTAAAGACATTTAAGAACTACCATGTATTTTTTTATTTCATTGTATAACTTTTTATGATAATCGCTTTAAAAAAATATTACCTACGTTATAAAGTAGTAAATTTTAACTAGCTTTCGTGCATTAAATTTACTGAACAAATTAGATGACCTTTACTTTTAGAATAGAAAAATTAAAATTTTGAAAGTTGGGTAAAAAATAAATAAATATGATAAATTCCATTAAAAGAATCATTGCTAGTAGAAATACTTTAAACTTTTTAGAGTTTAGATTTTCAAATACGGTTCAATTATTTGTATAATTCTTAATTTAGCCAACATAAAATAAGGTTTCTTGAAAAACAAAAGAAGTAAAAAAAGTTGTGAACATCTAGCAATATTTACTAGTAAGGGTAGTAAAAAAAAGCAAACTACAATGCCAGCTCTACACTTCAAGTGCAGTATAAATGGAACCGTTTATTTTTCGTCCTAGTAAGTCTCACCCTAAATTGTTCCATCGGATCAGTTACGTCAAAATTCACAATCTTTTATACATTACCTAAGCTTATAACAAAGCTACAAGTTTAAAGTATAAACATATCTTTTAATCGATTTAAAACATTAAAGAGTGGCAAAGATTAAAATAAGTGCAACATTTAACTAATGCTGTAGTGTTCAAGGTGTATTTAACTTTGATTTGTATCAAATTAGATGATTAGCTTTATATTAATCCATTTTAGCCATAGATTATCTTGGTTAGTGTTATAATATAATTGAATTAAGTTTACTTTTGTTTATTAAGAAACAAATAGACATTTATTTTTGTTTAACATGTTAAATAGCAATTAAAAAAAAAGTTTATTTTTTTAAGAAAGTAATAAAAGCACTATTTTATCTACATATGTAAACATCTTTAGAATCAAAACATAAAATATCTGTAAAAAATCTATTACAGAGGTAGCCTTTAAGATAAATCAGTATTTTGTAAGGCTAATGACAGTATGTAGGATAGCTTCATAGTCAAAGTTATAGTTATCTAAAAATATTAGATACAAAACTGTTTACTTATCATATTTTTTGTGTAATTTCATCGCATGGAGAAAAGCATCTATTTGTTGTGCAGTTTTTCATAATAGTTAACTAAAATAGACTTGTTTTGTTTTGATAAAATATCGTGTCTATACAAACGATTCGAATTTAACTGCGTAAAGTAACTACTCAATAGCAAAAACACACAGTATCAATTAAGACCGCATTCTCCTCTTCTATCCCTATAATAAGCCCTCAAAACCTTGTTGAGGTGAAAATTTAACTTTGAGAATAAAAAACTATATTAAAGTATATCGTAAAGTATTATAAACTGACAAAGCCTCGGTTAAAGCACATTATAGTTTATTAGTATAAAAATATTTTTAAAGAACTTGAAGATGTTGTTTAAGTGTTTAAAATATTTACGTTACATCTACAATTGTTTGTATAAAAAGCGATTGAGAAGGATTATGTTAAAAAAAACTAAACGAGTTGATGGGTTGGCAAGCGGTAATTAACTTTTGTAGTGACTCGAAAATTAAACTAAGAGCTGTGCATTGTTCAATTGAACTTGTTTTTTTCTTTTCAAAAACGTTTTTTTTTTCTGTTTCAATTATTCAAAAAGTTATATAAGCCTTTTTGAGCCTTTAAAAAAATTCATTTAAAAATAACTAGAAATAGTTTTTGACTTTAAAACTTCCAAAAAGCTATACAACACTACTAAACTACTTATATATATATAAATTTACCTTATTTTTCTGAACTGTTTAATTCCTTTAAAAAAACATAATTTATTGAAAACTCAAAAAGTCTGAGCATATATTTTTGTTTTAAAGTTCCTAAATATTAAAAACTCAGGGGTGTTTTTAGGGAATTTGGGAATTACGAAGAGTTATATAACTGAAAAGTCCATTAAGAAACCCAATTTAAATTATTTTAAGGCTAGAGCATATATTATAGAAAAATTGCAATTTTTTTTTCTAATTTTTGATTAAGGTTTTTGTGAGTAATGTTTTGAAGTATACTTACATTTTAAGTTTTTGAAAATGAAAAAACTTTTAATAATAAAAAAATTCCACAAATTTAATAATAACTAAATCGTAATGAAAAATAGTAGTTGATAAGTTCTAAATGAGTATTTTAAATACTTTTGTGTATATTTTGCAAGTAACTTTATATAAATTTTTTTGAAGAATATCAGTAACAGAAAATTCTAAAAACTCATATCATTTTAACTTCACAACTATTGAAGTACTTTAAGCAAAAAAGAAACAAAACCTGTTTTAAAATAAATAAAAATCAGTTCTATCCAATTATATTAAACACCTTTTTTTATTTTTTTCAACTAAAACTATTTTTCTGTAGTCAATTGCCGCTTGAACTCCTTAGTCCATCGTGGGAATCGATTTTGAATGGAGCTGTTGCGGATAGAAAAACAAAAGGTTCCAATAAAACTATTTCTAAGTTTAGAACTGACATTGCAATTGACTTTTAATTTAATTTCTTAGATCACAAAAAATTCAAACTATTCGTAATCCTTACAGACGTCCAAAAATGTTGCTATTTCGAAACGAAAATATTAAGACAGTACCATCAAATGTAGAAGCAGTTACAGATAACGGGTTTTTAAAACAAATAACAGCAATGAACTAAACCGCACAACCATCAAAAATAGTATACTCTACAGTCTTCATCCTCATTAGGCAGATACAGTAGCGATTACTGTTTTTACAACTCTAAATAAGCGAACTAAAGTACCTTAACATGAAATATAAGTTTGTGTGTACATAAAAAAGTGAGCAACTAGATCATCACAACTCAACGTCTTCAGATATTGTCAGTTTTAATGTGAAATCATAGTTAAAGTTATACGAATCTTTACGTTATTAAAATTAACAATCATTTTTTATATGAAAACTTAAATTTTGAATTAGAAGGTACTTTTTTTAATATAAAAAGGTTAAACTTTGAGATATAGTTAATTTAAAAAAAAAATTCGTCACGTACATATGAAATGGAATTTTTATTTTGTCAGGTTTCTTGAAAGTATAACAGTTTAACTAAAATTTTTTCTACTTTTTTATTTTAAGCTAGATATCTCAAACCATTATGAAACATTTCTTAGTTAGATTTTAATGTTTTACGTGTAAAATTTTGGTTTTATTAAAATTTACTGAATAGCTATCAATAATTTAAGAAGTAAAGAAAATAATAGTTAAACTAGCCGCTAAAAATATACGGTACCACAATATTTAGTTTAAGAAAATATTGTTAAGTCCGAAAAAGTCCATGTAAATTAACGAATGTGTAACTTTAATAATACTTTACAAGAGTAACTTCTGAAATTATTTATACAACATTTGGCAACATATCAATATCATAATAAGAAAAAAATTGGTACTATGAAATAAACTGTGACACTATATTTAAAAATAAGACTAATAAATGACTTTAAAAAATTATACACTTCGTCTATCAATCTTTAAAAATTATTTTTCAAGCTATACATATTAAATAAGTTCATAGAGTTTAAAAACTAGTTCTTACTATGGATGGTGTTTTTATTTAAAAATAATAAAAAAATAATATTTTACTGCCATACTCTAACATTTAATGTTTGCTATTGTTAGAAATATTGTTAACTCAATACCCGTGAACAAATTAAAAGTTGTATTGAGTCTAAATTCGTAAAACTACGAGTCTTTCTTTTGGTTTTATTAAAATTATCAATTTACTGAAACCTAAAGCAAAGTACGGTTTTTGAATATAGTAGTATTTCTTTATAAATTAGAAGTGAAAAAAACTATTTCTAAGTTTACAACAACTTAATTGCAATAATTGACTCAGAAAATATTTATTATATAAAAACACAAATCAGGCCGGAACTTGATTCAAAGTTTTTTTTTAAGTTAAGATCCGGCTGGAACCAGATCAGGATGCAGAAAAAACAAGGTTTTAGAAATTATTAGTGCTAAATTACGTTTTACCTATACACCTTTAGTAGGGGTGAACAACTTTTCTAGTCAGCGGGACAGATTTTCCAGATTCGATGGCCGGACATATCAAAGAATAACTCTAGGTAAATTTTAGATTATTATGCTAAATTTTTTTATAAACCTTAAAAACCGAAAATGTATTGAAAAACAAAAGTAAATTTAATTAATAACTCCCTGGTACTCCGTTAATCGTTTAAAGCAGATAGAGTTTAAAACGTCAGCTGAATTGAGCAAGTTAAAGTTGATCAATTCAAAATCGTTTTTATTATTGTATATTTCAACGAATTTGTTTTGTTAGGATCTTTATTAACAAAGCATCAGTAAATAAAATTAAACATTTTTCGATTATGTAAATTTTTACTAACTAATAAAATGAAAAACATTTTTGAATAGAAGCTTACAAGCATGATATAAAATTAATTGAAAAAAAAGTGGTCCTTAAATTTAAAAAACTAAAGCAACCGGCTAAAGTTTATGTCTTATAAATCTAGCTCTCTGTGCATACAATGCGGCCAAACCTAACAACCGACCAGAAAAGTAGTTTAAACGCTACTATAGAACATTAAAAAAGTATGAAAAGTGTAGGTGATTTGGAGATTAAAATAATGTTTAAGCAGTACAGAAATACAGTGAAAAGCACAGAGTGTCATGAAAGAAGCGAAATTAGTATGAATCAATTAGTGATGTACCGGACTCACTATCCGGGTCCGGGTCCGGCCGGATATTACCATTTTTGTCTGATATCCGGATCCGGCCGGACTCTAATTTGAAAAAAAAGTCCGGATCCGGTTCCGGCCGGATTCTGATTTGAAAAAAAAGTCCGGATCCGGTTCCGGCCGGATTCTAATTTGAATAAAAAGTCCGGGTCCGGGTCCGGCCGGATCCTAACAGAGATCCGGCCGGACCCGGATCTAGTTAGTAAAAAAGAGCATACTGAAAAGTTCTTTTTGTTAAAAACAAACCCTGTGTAAATTAATAAGATTTATTTTCGTCAGTTAAAATAAAACACCTACCGTGATTCTCTCATTTTGTACACGTGACTAATTTACATTTGTTTACATTTAAACTATGAAATAAACATTTCAGAAATGCAACTCTTTACATATGTTGTAAAATTGAAAACTTTGGAATGAATACTTGCATTATTTATTGTTTAAAGTTGAGCTCAGAGAATATTTAGTGTTGATACGGTTGAATGTACGAGCCAATGAGAATCATATGACGAAATGTTTCAAACTAAATACTGATGCAACAAAACATCAGAACATGACAGGCAGTTTATATGTAAGCAGTTAGTTAGTTTGGTGAGCAGCTTAAAAGCAAGAAAGTATCTTGAACTTTTTTGTGAATGTTTATTGTAAGTAGTGTTTTGTTTTAAAAGTGAATATTTCAACTGGTGTTTGATTATTTAAATATTTAAGCCAGGTTTATAGTTTAATGGTTTATTATAAATATTACAGTTTCTTGTTTACTAAAAGTTTTATTTAATTTTTAGTTTATTGTTTTAAGTCTTTTGATATAGATTTAAATAGCTTCTAGTTTTTAAAGTGTTACCAAAGTAATTAATAATTTTGTATATGCTAGTATTTCTTGTTGTGTTTTATATAAAAGATTCATCACTCAAAACTGTCGTGTCTGATTATAGAAAGTAGTCTCAGTTAGAATTCAGTATTTGTTAGATATTCATTAAATAAGGTAGGATTTAAATATGATGGGTAGTACTAATAAGTTAAGTGTACTACAATCAGTCCACAACTTTACTACCAAATTGTCAACCATTGCTAGCTGTTCTACTGATTATTAGATTAAAGTAATTTTTCAGTTTTTAAAAACCTCATTCTGACTAAGGCTTGTTTATACTCACTCTAGCTAGTTTTATTGACTTAAACAGTGGCAACCCTGCTAGTTTGAAAATTTTTGGGAATTTTAGAAAATCTTGTACTGCCTCAGGCTAGTTTAGTTGTTTATAAAAACTCAGGCTAGTTTTCTTTTAAATTTTGAATGAGTTTGAGCTGATCCAGTTTTCAATATTTGGTAATTTTCTAGTGTATTTTGTTCAAGAACTTCATTTTAGATTTTTAATTGTAAATAACACCTAAGTTTGTAAACCTTGTGGCTAGCTGTTCTACTTAATATTAGATTAAAGTTCTTTTTTTTTAGTTTTTAAAAACCTCATTCTGACTCAGGCTAGTTTATACTAGTGATGTAGCGGACTCACTATCCGGGTCCGGGTCCGGCCGGGTATTGCCATTTTTGTCTGATATCCGGATCCGGCCGGATTCTGATTTGAAAAAAATGTCCGGATCCGGTTCCGGCCGGATTCTAATTTGAAAAAAAAATCCGGGTCCGGTTCCGGCCGGATTCTAATTTGAAAAAAAAGTCCGGGTCCGGTTCCGGCCGGATTCTAACTTGAAAAAAAAGTCCGGATCCGGGTCCGGCCGGACCCGAAATTGTGGGTCCGGTACATCACTAGAATCAATCAACATACATTTATTTTTCTACCAAAGAAAAAAAAAATTAAGTGCAAATTGAAAATTTTTTTTTGGATATTTCATTAACTAACTTTTTACTTCTAAAGAAACGTAAAAATTATTATAAATATATTTAAATCTACAATATACATTAATTATAACTTTTCAATGTACTAATATTGTGAATTTCTCCATACTTGGTGGTTGGTTTACGTGTGTTTTTTCAATGAATTTTTCGTTATAAATAAAGTTTTAATATTTTTTAAACATTTAGAGTTATAGACGGTTTGTTTAAACAAAAAGATACCTAATTCTTTTTAATTATTTAGACCCGGTCTAATCCAGGTCTTAGCAAAAAAGGCCGGATCAGGTCAGATTCGGTAGATTTTTACTAAAAAACAGATTCGGTAGATTTTTAGATAAAAACTGATGTATCAAGAAAAACATAAAATTTAAGATAATTGGAAAAAATTTAATAAGTAAATAAATTTAAAACTTCAAAAACGTTTTTTAGGCCTATTTTTGATAAAAAACATTTTTGTTTGCAAATACTTTGAGAAAATATTAAAAAATAGTTAAAATTGAAATATTTTATGAATGTAAATTCTAAACAAAATAAATTAAATACTTACCAAAAAACCAAAATAAAGAATATTATACAATGTAATATTTTTATCTAGTTGTTCGAATTTCACTAATTTTTTATTGTTCTCTGGCTATATATCTTGTGCCAAACGAATAGAAGGTATCATATATTGTACCAGTACACAAAAAAGGTAACGAACACAACCCTCCGAGTTATAGACAACTTTATTTTGCATGATGTTTGTACATATAATTTATTTAAAAATACTTTATCATCTTTTTTTAAATAACTTTATTCTGCCTAAATCAACATGCCAATTTCAATTATAAGAATGCTCACACTTATGATTGATGTCTTTTTTAAGCAATAAGTCTAATAAAATTTATACAGATATTTGAAAGGTTTTTGACTCTCCCTAACTTTAATTTAATTAATGCATTATCCCAATACAAAATTCAAAATAGTCTAATTAGTTGGTTTAAAGACTTTCTTCATGATAAACCCAAAAACAAGAAATTGGTAACATATTTTCAGAAACTTTACCTATCTTTGGTAGAGTCCCTCAAGGAGAAACTATTTGCCCATTCTTATTTATTTTTTATATAAATAGTATAGCTTTAAAAGTTGAAGTTAGCAGTAATATTAACCTTTTCGCAGACAACTCAAAACATTTTAGCTATTCCAATACAACTGTACAGCCAGTACAACTCCACCAATGGTAAATTAAATCTTTAGATATAATTTACCATTGGCGAAAAAAAAAACTTAAACCCTAGTAATTGCAATGTTCTAAACATTCAAAAAAATACTTCTATCTCTACTTGTACTTTTAAAATGATCAATAAAAACTTATCTTCAACTAAGTTGTTTAAAAATCTTAGAACTTTTATTGCTGAAAATTAAAAATTGAACCAACATTTTAATTATCTTTACCTAATTGCATCAACTATAATCTAAATCTTTACAAATTTTTAAGAGTTGTAAATCTACGGACTTAAAAAAGTTGTATCTCGTATAAATTCGTCCAAAGTTGGAATACAACACACCAATCTGGCCTCCATTCTTAAAAAATTATATAAACCATATAGAATCTGTGTAAAGAAAACCTACGAAGTAATCTTCAACAGGTGCAATGTTTATTATACGCATTTCCTTGATAGACTAAAAGCTTGATAAAAAATATTTAGAATAATAAATACTTGAATTTGACCTCGTTACTTTTTTTAACTATTTATCAAGCTACAAATAATTTAAAGTCCGTTTTTAACCTTATAAAAAATATTTACTGAGAGGTAATAAAAAAAAAATTACATGCAGATATCATTTTAATAATGAGGTTTGGCATAATTCTTTTTATATCGCTTAGTTGAAATGTGGAACAAGCTTTCAAACGAATTAGGTTTTTGCAAAAAAAATTAACAATTTTGATTAAAATTAAAAAACTGATTTAAATAAAATGTTTTTTCTGTAAAAATTAAAAATAAGTTGTTTTATAATTTTTTATCAAGCATAGATTTAATTTGTAAATTTGGTTTAATTTATAGTTTGATTTAATTTGTTAGAAGCACTTTTCTTCTATGAATTATAAGTCCTAAATAGTTCGATAAATGTATTTTTTTGCCTATTTTTTGTTATTATGCTTGGGATTTTGGGTTTTAAGTTTAGTCAATAGACTTAAACTTTTAGTGTTTGATGCTTAGTATAAGTTTTATGTTTACTTTTTTTTTGTTTTTTATATTAGCCTTTAGATTTTTATTTTATTAAGTTTTCTGATCTTAAAAAATTATAATTCAATTATTTAATATTATCTTTTTTTGTGACTACCTTATGTGCCTGTAAGTCTAAATGGTCCAGGTTTTGATGCTTGGGTCTATCTTAGGACAAAAAACTTACAACAATAAAACAAAAAGTTTTATATACTTTACGAGCTACGTTTTTACTTAGCTTTTTTCTCGATTAAAAGAATAAAATTTAATGAAACCAAAATATTACAAAACTGAAGTTAAATGTCTAATTGTTGTTAGTTAGACATACTTCTAGTCTACTGTCTACTCTAAAATACTTCATTTGATTAGATATTCTGACTAAAATATATTTAGTAGAGAAATCAATCCAAGCGAATGTTAGAAATATACTAATGATTTGTTACTGATTTTGGTAATTACCGGTTTCACCACTTAACGGAATTTCAAATTTTAAAGTATTGAAGCTTGAAAATCCGTTCAGCTATGAAGCCAGTAACTATTAAAGTAACTAATAAATAGATTTTATGTATACATTTTACAACGCCTAAAATTAAAAAAGAAATAAGGGTAGCTTAAAATTTATTTTAATTTATAGAAAAAACTAACTTAACATCTTTTAACAGAAAGAAACCAGTTAGTTAATAATTCTAGTCGTAAAAAAAACTTTAAGTAAATTTAAATTACATTGCTATTAATTATGTATCTATTTCTTAAATTTTTAATAAAAAAGATTTTATGTTTTTTATTTGGAAAGCTTCTAAGATCTAAACTGCACTTAATATTTTTATATATTTATCAAAGGAAAAAAAAATGTATGAATAGTTTTAGGAAACATCATTGCAACCTGAAACACATGTGTGAGTAAGTATTTTTTGAAGACGCTAAAACTATTTAAAGCGTGAAATAAAATAAACTTATACAACCAATATAAATAAAAGACAAACTTTTATTTATTATCAAGTAGTAAACACAAAACACAATTGTGCTAAATAAAAAAAATCCAGACATTACTCAATATTATTAGACTCATGTAAACGATGCTCGAAGTAACAAAAATTTTTGACTGAATTCATCTATTATAGTAAATATTAAACATTTTCTGTTTTTTACAACAAATAACTATGCAATTTTTTATAAGTTAATAAGTCTTTGATACTTGCGATAATGGACACAAATAATTAATTGTTTTGTTTGAATATGCTCTGCTACTTAGGACTTGCTTATAACCAGATTCTTTCATTGCTTTATGACATGCTCGCTGTATTTCATCAATTTTGTTGAATGGAAGATGCAAGCTCCATTTTTGGACAATTGTCGATGAAATACGAGCTCGACCTTTTATTTTATTCAAATTTAATAAAATTTAAACTTACTTATTGTAAACAACGGTAATAAGTTTTAATTAAATATAAAACACCTTATTTTACTTTGTTTTATGTGTTAGGCTAATGAAATAAACGGTCATTAATACATAAGGTTAACTTCTTTTTTGGTATACTACCTCTAATAACTTTGTCTCGTAAAGTTCATAAAAATAGACTCTAGTTAACTTAACAAACAAAGTTTCGGTGTTAGTCTTCTTTAGTTATGATTAAACAGATAACTTAACGGTCTCCCTATTGTAATTGATTTATATAAGTGTACTGTCTTTGTCACTTCAAATGTTAGTGCAAAGATAAACTAATATAGTAACTAAAAATCAAAACTGAAAAAAAAAATTGCATTTGAAAAAACTTTAAAGGTTCTTTTACTGCTTTATTGGATAACTTATCAAAAAATTGTTTCAGATTAAAAATTAAGGAAGTTTTACTGATGCAATATTGTTTTAGTTAGTTTTATTTTATAAAAATACCATTGTTGTTTTAAATATAAAAAGGTAAGTCATTTTTAAGTGCAATGATTTTATGTAGATGTAAAGATAGTCAAAAAACAAACAGAATTGAAAATTACATTTTATAAAAAACTTTTTATAAATTTGATTCTTTACTTAACACTGAAGCTTTAAAGTTTTATACAATCAATGCATTAAGAATTAAAAAAAATTGTTTTATAAATTTCTTAATGTAGCTAAAATAAAAAAGAAGCATAACACTTTAAAGAAACCTAAATCAACATATTGTTTTCAAAAATGTAAAAACATAAGTTTTTTTTTCATTTTAGTTGTATATCTTATGTACATTACATAGTATAAGGGTCGACAGCCTTTTATAATTAACGGGCCACTTTTCCCAAGAAAAAACTGTTCGTAGGCCACAATGTATAAAAAAGTCTTCTGCAACCGCAGTTACATAAAATATTTGTAGTAATCGATAAAAAATACTGTTTTAAACCACATAAATGACATTAAACGCAATAACAAAGCACCAGTAAACATAAAATTAAGAGCCTAATATATTTATTCTTTCAAAAATTAGCAGTTGAGATCTCTCTATTTTTTTTCTTAAAACCAAAACATATAATATTAAGAGCCTAATATTAAGTTTTTATCAAACATAATTTTTTGTTTAATTTAGTATGTTCATTTGCAGTAGTACGTAAATTAACCTTTTTTAGTCGGCGGGTCATATTTACTAAAATTTTTATTAGTGGGTCGGCATTGTTAAAAAAAGTCACGTGGTTTTTTTAAATTGTACTAAAAATATGAAAGTCACTTCTATAAAAGTAGAATGCTAAAAGTAATTATATTTTAAATCTGTTCTGAAAATCAAAACAAGCGTACAACCAAAAGTATTGAAAATCTCTGTTTCAGATTTTTAAAAGTTGTTATTAAGCTAAAAAGTATATCTCAGTCTAGATGTTTCTGTATTCAGGTAAATAAGACCCGCGGATCGTACATTAGTAACTCCTACTTTAAAACTTACAGCTTAAGATACAAAAGTTTGTTATAAAAAATAAATTAAATTGTATTTATTTTGTAAAAATAAAATTGTTTTTAAACCGTATGGATTTCTTATTTGGTTCCGTATATAAGAGGTTATTCTTTTATCTAACATTTCTTCTTGTATTTCGTTTCTTTTTATACTCCTATAAAAATAAAAAGTAGTTATTTGTTTAAAGGTAATACAACTTAACGTAGTATATTTTTCTGACAAAAAATTGTGCTTCTCATAGCTAAGTATTTTATTGGGTGACTCTTTTGATTTTTACTTAAAAAAGATTCTTAAATTGAAACATCTAAATTTTTAAAATACTATCTAACAGCTTACTAATTCAACATAAAGAAAATAAAGAGTATCTTTGGACCTTATAATCAAAACTAAATCTGCGTAAACATTCTAATATAAAGTTTTTAAATTTTTTCTCAATAAAAAAGACTCATTATTTAAAACACTTAAACTTCAACTTTTAAAGTATTATTCAATGGTAAATTAATTTAATATATACTATAATGAAAGGTATCTTTGGACATTTTAATCAAAAATAAAATAGTGCAATTAGTCTAATAAATAGTCTTGATTAAAAAAATTCTAAAATGTATTTTCCTAAGCTTTTTCAATTTTGCGCTGCTGTTCTGCCAATGATAAGTTTTTATTTTTTGAAATAGTTCTTTAGATTTTAATGCAACTAAAATCATATTTTATTTTAAATTTTCTTAAAGTAGAAATTGTCGGTAGTTTGCTAACAAACAGAAAAACAAGTTAAAAATAGATTTTAAAATAGTTTTTTTTTGACCAAGTTTTTGTTACACTTTTCTGAATTTAATAAACTGAATCAGTTTCATATGTACAAAAAGTAAAAGAATAAATATAGATACAGTCTATATTTACTCAAATTTGTTAAATTTTCATTTTTAAATATAAAAATATATAAAAACAAAGCAAACAGTTGCTGATAACTTTCTGTGGGATTGTTTTAAACTCTCAATTGTGGTTATAAAATACCAAGTTAATATTATAATTGTTATTAGTTGTAGAAAAATTTATCAATAACAAACACTCACTTATTTCATTTCTTATAAACCTTATAGTTTCATACTTTACTTTTGTGTTTAATGTTATAAGAAAAACTTTTACTAAATCTACTATTAAAATTCTTAAAAAAAAATGTTTTTGCTAAAAATTTAAATGTACTTACATATAAGTTAAGTTATACGTCTTGATTTTATAAAAAAGCGATTTTACTAGAAATTTACTTTTCTGATTTTACACCAGTGTTCTGCCTGATCCATTCAATAATGTGAGATGTCATATTCAAACCAACAAACTTGTAAACTTCTTCAGCTGTTTCGTAAGGATTTAAGGCAGTGTCTTCGTATCTTACAAACTGTTTATAATCACATAACAAATGTCATAGCGTTTTTTGTTCGTGTAAAACTTTTAAACTTTTTTTTTTTACTCTATGTCAGCAACTTTAAATGTCAAAACTCCGAGGTTTAATAAATTTAAAATTATATGCTTGTTAACAAATAATTATAATTCTAAATCATTATGACTTAAAGTTTCTAATTTTTGGTATTTTATTTCATGTGATAAATGTTATAAAGTTGTAGTTATAAAATTTACTTAGTAAGAATAATATAAATTTAGCTTTTAAGTAGTTTAAACTTGAAAATCATTATAAAGTGTTACTTTTCAAAAACAACAACATAGTTTCGTTTTTAGTTCGATATTAAAAAAACTACTTAATACTTTTTTAGTTAATTCGGTATTTTTAAATTAATTGTTAAAATAAAATAAGTTTTACAAAAATACTACGATGATTTCGACTAAAAATTACTTTTAGAATTCAAATGATTGGTGTGATAAACAAAAAACAATTTATTTTACAGATTAAGTTAAATTATTTGTATTTATTTTACACCAAATTATACTTTAAAATAATAAATTTAAGAAATATATCTTATTTTTTCAAGATACTAAAACTCACTAAAAAAAGTATTCAGTTAAATTTTAGTTCTAAGGACAAAACGCAAAAAAACCGACAATAATATTAAAAATAGGAGTTATTTAATTTGTTAGGGTATTTAAATTAAATTATTATATTATTGTTATACTTACAACTTTAAAAAATTGCTAAAAAACAAAATTTATAACTTGTTACTTTGGTTTAATAATTTTTTTATGTAAGTTAAAAAATATGGCCAACTAATTAAACTACTAAAAGAACACAAATTTACTTGAGAACTTCTTTTTTGACAAATTATATTTATTACAACAAAATTTTTTGATAATGAAAAAAACACCTTATTTTAAGTTTTGCTAAATAAGATGAAATACGACCATATTACTATTAGTAAAACTAAAAGCTTGTATCTTAATGTATATATCAAGCTTAGTAACATTTTTTTAACGATATTACTGTCCAAAATTGTAAAAGGATCGCTACTTCATTTGCAAAAAAAAATCTAGTAAAATTTTAAACAAAAAAATGCTTAAGTACCGTGTAATTATATTTTTTGGTTGTACTGTATTAGTCTTTTATAAAAACCAAGTAGAAGTTATTTTGTTTCTAAAAAGCATAATGAAAATTATTACCAGCTGCTTTTTAGGAAAATACTAGTTAAGATTTAAATCAAATTATTTCATAGCTAAAAATATCGAATAACTTAAGTATCAATTTTTTTTTTAATCTATAGCTCTGATCAAGTTTAAATTGATTTAAATTTACAAAAATAAAAATTAAGTAAATTAAAACTATATGTTTCTGTTATAATTTTTTTTAGTATTATTTTAGTCAAAAATTTGGTTTTTATAAGACTTTTTTTTAAATAAAAAAAGACGAGTATTTAAAAATTTCATTTTTATATTTTATAGACAATTTTATCTTTTTAAGTTTTGAAGTCTACAGCTCGTACAAAGTTAACAATTTTAAACTGGCACTTTAGGGAAACCTATTTAAAAAAAAATTTCCAGCTAATTGAAAAAATTAGTACTAATTAAAGCTTAGTTTCATTTTAATGTAAAATGGTTTAAAAAAAAATGTCACTTTTTAAATCCATATATTTCTCTAAATAAAACGAAAAAAAAAAACTACCTATCTTAAGTACTTAAACTTTATATAACATAAAATCAAAAAACTTAAATCCAGCAACAAACCGATGAATACCGCAAAACTTAAAAGTAATTTGCATAAAAGTAACCCATTTTGCAATCAACACCTATCATGAATACAAATTAAGTTAATATAGTCTAGTAAAAGAAACAATTAATCAAATTTATTTAAGTTTTGCACGAACTGCTTTTATTTCATAGCAATTTAGTCTGGTATTGTAGTTAAAGCCTAACAAAAAACATATAGACTTTTTATAAAGAGATTTTCATAGTTTCTTTAATAAAAAACGTTTATTATTGATTATATTTTTACCGAAGTTTAAAAATGATAAATACTAATATAAAAGTGTCACCTTGTAATTACCCTCAAGCCATTTAGGCTGATTTTGAGCAAAACGAACATTGTTAAGTTGTTTTCGACATGTTAAATTTATCGAATCAAGCACGTTTTTCTTTTTTAGCCAATTTTTTAAGCAGCTTCTAGAATAAGCTATACCTCTCGGATCTCTTAAAAGGTGAATTATCTGAAAAATATACTCATTTAAGATCATTAAAACTTAATTAACTATTTAAAACTTTAAACGATAAATTTGAAAACTTTCAAGTTCAGATCATAAATACTCTTTATTAACTGTATACCTTTTTAATTTTAAGAATCTCTTAACAAGAACATAAATTAGTACTGTTTGGTTTAAATTTACAGGTGAGTCAAGAAAAAAAATTTTTAATTATAATTTATGTAAAAACTATAAAATAATGTTAAAATTGTAAGTTAAGTCAGTAAGCATTTCTATAGATATAAAAGTATTATATTCATTTTGGTTGCTAAATAATACAGGTAATCAATAGGTGCTTACATGATATAAATAAGCATTAATACAGTTTTAGAAGGCTCATTATTTATTCTAAACAAAGAAGTCTGTTATAACGGACTCGTTAAACCTTTTTATTCTTAAAGTCGTATGACTAAAATTTCTTAAACTAAAAAAATCTGTCTTAGAGTTATTAATTATCATTTTTACAGAAAGTTATTTTTAGGTTCATTAGCAAAACATAAAAAAATATTGTTTTAATAGTTTTATGGACTTTAAACTTATTTTGATTTTTTTGGCATATACAAGGTATTTTTTTGTTGTGAAAACAAAAAAGCGTGATAAAAAACCAAGTAGGCTAAGTCTAATACGATGCTAAAACTGACAAAAAGTCTTATTTGACCTTTTAGGTAAAAAAAATAAAAAAAAATTAAATCGAGTTTTACTTTGAATTTTTATTTAGTAATGAGAAACGATTTGTCAAACAGCTTTGAATAAAAAAATTTAGAGACAAAAGCCATGTGGAACACCATTCAAAACCGTGTACTAAACAGCCAAGGTTGTTTGTTTAGACCAGTACAAAAATTTATATCTAACTGTTTTTACATAATAATATATTTTAAGTTTAGGAAGTTACAACACTATTTTAGCAGTACAAAAATTTATTAAAACTAATTGCACTTTATAGATAAAACTTTGGATGAAAACTGTAACTTTTTTTCTCAGTTAAATTAAGCACAAATTAGTTTGAATCATTAAAAAATGATAAAATAATGAAATCATAATTAAGATAAAATATACCTACAATAGTTCATTTTCTTTTCATAAAGCGGTTACTGCAGGTACAATTTTTACGAACAAAATGAGTTTTTTAATTTAGTTAAACATAATTTCTTTAATTTTATTTTAGCTGCTAAAGTGTATCTAAATTAGTATCTACAATAATATGAGTATATTGTATTACTCGTATTTTATTATTGTAATTAAGTAGTTTGTAATTGCTTAAACCACTAAAATAAATCAAGTTTTCTCAAAAAAACTAATTTACAATAATTAAAAATAAGCTCACGCCCTTTTCACTTTTTTAGTATTTTTGTGGTTTTATATAAACTTTAAACTGTTTGTCTTTTAACGGCGTAAGCCTTTTGATTATAATTACTCATTGCGATTATAACTACTTAAAGTAACTATGGTGCTTTCCAACAATTAATAATATTGGCAGTTTTTTTAGTTTATTTATATATAAGAATTAAGTACTGTAAAAACTACTAGATAAACAAATATAACACAAATACTCATAGTGTTGAGTAAAAATTTGTAAGTAATTTCTAATACGTGGTAAAAAATTCGATATAAGATAAAACTCTCAGGTTAAAAATAAACCTTGAAGTATGTTTAAAATTAAATACTTTTACATCAAGGTTCATCTCTTCTTTTAGGAATTTTAATTGCTCAATTTCTTCATATCGTATAACTTTTAAAACAACAATTTTTTTATTTCTACATTCATTTTGTACTAGATTAGTGTTCAACATTCCACAATCTCTTCCACAGTTAAATGTACGATATCTATAAAACTTAAAATCTTAAAATTAACTTTTATAGTTATGCCTATGTCAACTTTCTGTTTACTATAAGCAATACATATTACCATGACTCGAAAACAAACTTATTTAAAATGTTTATAAATATTTATATGTTAAATAATAAATATCAGGTAACATAGTTACTGACTTTATCAAAACACATAAAAGTAAAACTTGATATAAGATATCAAACAAAGCTTACTCTAATAACAGCAATGAATATAAATTTTATAATATCTACTTTTATCCTGAAAAGGTTGGTAACAATTTTTGCTTACAATAATACTTAACATAACAAAAAATTAGTACTAGTGTGTATGAAAACTTTTGTATAAAAACTATGTGTACATCGATCGAGTTTTGTTACAAGTAGATACACTAAAGCAATCTCACTACTAAAACTTACTGCTTTTTAGATGACCTCGGACAATGTCTTTGACCACACAACTCTTTAGTATTTGAACGAAAACAAATCTTTTTCGTAACACATATGTTAATACTTTTATTTTGTCTTACTTCTGCACTCGTTCGATCTGATGCATATAAACATATTTTTTTTTAAATTATCCTTTTTTCGTTAAATCAGTAAAAATATTAAAGTTTTACGGTTACAAAGTTTACTTACAAAAGTTATCTTGTAATTTTTATCTTAGTCTTTATGAAATGAAACAAGATTATTGTAGTTATGTTTAATATAAAAGCTGATAAAAACAAATTAAGTAACGAATAGATAAATTAAAATAATTTGAAATCAGAAAAACATAAAATAAACTTGAAGTGTTCATTTAGTTTATAGTTATACATTGTTTGTATTAAACATTTGGTTCATTAGGCCTTATAATTAAAATTTGCATATACAAAATTCCATATAAGATAAGATAAGATATCAAACAGATTTAATCAAATGTTTTAAAGATCATTGAAAAACATATTACTTAGTATATTGATAGTAAAGTTGCTTAAGATGTGGACTTAAATAACTATATTCACAAATTACGTGTGTACGACTATTCAAAATCGTAGAATTTAAACTTTAATAATTATGTGTTATTATTTGTATTTCTTTTCATAAATTCTAAAAACAAACATAACTTTTAATCTTAATCTTAATAATTAGATGTACATGCTGCGCATTTTTATTTTCTAAAAATTTAAAGTATTTTTGAGATATGGCTAAAAAAAGTTATTTTTTTATGTTAAATAAAAAACTATAGTACTTATTTGTAATTTTTAAAACAGTCTTTTGATAAATATTTTATTAATTCTTTTACTATCATACTGTTTTACATTAGACCTGCAAAAAAAATTTTTATCGTTTTCGATATACATCACTTTTTGAGATGTGGTCCCTTAAACTTTTTTTTGATAATTTGTTATCGGAATTTTAATAATCATGTAACTACAAATTAGTACATGTATGTAGTTAAAAAAGCGCTGGTGTAGATAAATCTTTAAGAAAATCAATTTAACTTTTAAATCAATTATAAAATAGTTTAAAATAATTAACTACTTTATATTTACACATTAAAAACATCATTAAAGTGTTAATTTTTGAAAAGCAACACAAATAAATTTACACTTACAGTTGTTGTATATCAAATAGAAATACTTACGATTTTAATTATATTAAACGTTTAAAGCACAAAAACAACCAAATTAAAGCTAATACTTGTTTTTATAAACGACTTCTCATAAGTTATAAAAAGCTTTAATTATATCATGATTTAAGTAAAAATCTAATGTTTTTAAAACTAACTAGTTTCTTTGAATAACTTATAGTAGTTGGGAATTTTACATCTACATATGTCTTTAAAAACACTTTTTTGAGTTTCCAAGTTCTCAGATTCTATCCCCATCAGTGGTTCAAATAAATAAAACGCGTCTTCATGTTGATTAAAAAGCTCTCCGAAAAAAGAAGAACCTTTTGTTTACAAAACTGTTTTGTTGAAAATAAAATAAACTTTAATGTTAATTAAGCACTGTTTCGATAAAAAAAATCAATTTCTTTGAAAAAAAATATCAATAACAATTTACGTCACTTTCATACTTACATATTTACATTTATACCTGATCTATGATTTGTAAAAATAATTACAACTTTGTTTTGTAGTGGTAACTCGGGTTGTTTTGTGTTTAAATATTTCGTGTACTCGGTGTAAGCTTTCTTGTCATTTTGATATACTTTAGGTACTAAAGCTCCCATATAGACCCTATTAGGCGATAATAACTTCTGTATATATAAAATGATTTTTAATTCATTTTCGAATAAATAATCGGAAGACTCTTAACTCAAAACTCTACATACTTTTATCTCATTAAAAGTTCAAACGCTTTTGAGAGTTTAATTCGCAATTATTTATTTATCTGATGCTAGTGTAAAAAACTAACAAAACAACTTTGGCTAGTTCCTGTAAAGAGATTTGGTAGTTATATATTTGTTTTATTTAAAGCTTCTCAGTTTTATTAAAAATCTTATTTTTATTACACTATAGTATTTTAAAATAAAAAATAAATATATAGCACATAACACTAAATAAACTAAAATTTAATTTTAGTTTAATATAAATGTTTTTGATGTTTTATTTTGCAAACTTATACCCTTAAAAAACGTTTTTTAAGAATACAACAAAAAACTTAAAAAATAGTTTGTAAAACATTTTCTTACCTCTCTATTTAAAAAAGCTTGTAATCTTCTTGCAGGTTTTGTTATTGTAGATGTTAAGGTTTTAGTTGGTGGTTTTACAGTTGAAAAGACTTTACTTGATACCATTGGGTAAACATGTTTTGAATTTATTTTGTTTAAATTGTTGTTTCGACTTAAAACATCATAATATTTTGGTGTGCGTGTTATGTTTTCCAGTAGTATTAAATTTAATTTTTCATAAAATAAAAGTGCGTTTGATGATACAACCATGACGTATGTATAAGAACTAGATAGTAGAACTAAAATAATAAACGTCCATTTACAAAACTTTATTTTTCTCAATTTGTTTGAAGTGAATTTCATATTACTTAACTTATTTCTATTTGCTGTTAACGGATAGAAAATACAAGAAAATTAGTAAAATCAATTTTTTTTTTGTTTTTTTTCTTTCATAATTTTCAACAGACTAAAGTTTTTATATTTAAATTTTTAAACTTAAAAAAAACTAAGCTAATTTATTTTTTTAAACAAGCATTTTAAATTCTAAAGAGTATTTACAAATTTACGAAGTTTATGTAGACAAATAATCCTGTGTTTCTATTTACATAATGTAATACTTTAAAAATAACGATTTTATTTAAAAATAGTTATATGGTTAGAAAAAGCTTGGGTATTAGTATTTGTTTAAAAAATTTACTGCGACAAAAGTTTCTCACTACAAATTTTTTAAAAATTATAAACATATTCTAGAAAAAAACTACATAAGTTAAGAAAGTTTTACATAAAACATATTTATTTCTAAAAATAGCAAATTAAAAGTATTCTTTCTTTATTACACTTACACATGTTTCTGTGTGTTAACCCGTTAACACACTTCAACGGAGCTCTGTATAAAAATAAGTACTGTAAAAAAAGAATAGATTTTAGAACTAATTTTTCTAATTTTAAAACATTTTACTTGTTTTTAAGTTATAAAGGTGTTCGAACTTAAAGTAACTTTTTATTAAGAGATAAATACCTAAAAATCTCGTATAAGTATTTTTTCTTATTTGTCAGTTATATCAAGTTTTCAAACAATCGAGAGATAATGTTATACACAACCATATCAAACTTAAACTATAAGTTAGCCCCTGTTTCCGATGTTTTGTAAAATATTTACATTATAGAATATTTTTTGTATGTTTTTTGAATACTTAAGTTTAATACCGATTCTATAGTTTTATTGACTGGAAAAAAAACAGATAAAAAATTACATTTTGCTTGAATTATATATTATTTTCTAAAAAGTAAAGGTTGGAATTCATAAACTAAGTTAGAGGTTAAAACTGTGATAAAAAGAACTCATTTGTTTTTAAGTTTATTTTGCTTAGATAAAAGTGTTTAGAATGTTAGGCTAAAACTAAATACTACTTATAAAAATTAACTTTCATGTTTTATTTAATGTATAAATTTTTTTTTTACTTGTTTAATAACTGATTAGGAAAGCGAGATAATATATCCTTTACTATTTATTATAAAATTGAAGAATAAACTAAATTAGTACAAAAAACAAATAAAAAATTGCAAGTAAGTTTTTCATTTAAATTAAACGTAGGCTTCAAATAGATGGGTATTAAAAACAAAACTATTTTTAGCAACATCAGAAGTACTTAAATATATATGAATAAAATTACATAATGTTTATCACAAAGTTATACTAAATAATAATTAAGAACAACAGGCAAATTTTACAAAAAGTCTTTGAGTATTTAAATGAACTTTTAAATTTATAAATTACCTGAATATTTAGCACTTATAGTTTAAGTTTTGTTTTTAAGACCCGTTAAATAAAATCATTTAAAACTTATCAATAAAAAAATTAAAAGATTAAACATAGTCCTAAGACTCATACCAATTAAAAAGTTTATATATATAAAATTATATATAGAAATAAGTTGACTAACTTAATAAATTTTACTTTTCAACACAGAGCCCACCTAAAGTATAAACAAATAAATATATATATATATATAATTATATAGATATATATATATTGAACTTATAGATTATGATTTTTAAAACATATTTTTTATTTATACTGCAACGATTGCAATATATATAACTTTGAAAAGTAAAGAATTATTGATTAAAATTAGATGTTTATAAAAAAAAAAAAAAACTCAAAACAAACAAAATAGTTTACTTGCAACTTTGAATTTTTTTATTAACAAAAAGTTCTTGCTTATTAAAGTAACACATAATGCCAAATCAACGAACATATAGTTTTACGATAACAACAGTTTTAGTGAGTAAGAAACTTGATTGAGTAAATTTTTTAGGATCCAGAGCATGGCTTTAAAAAACTGTAAAATGCTTGCGGCGTAATTAAGTAGCGTGTTAAAATGAACTCAGTAGTTAATGATAATGTTAACAATATACTTTTTTAATCACCATTGTTTGTAAACTTGCTTTAACGTTTATATGTTTGTTGATAAAACGTATTTTTGAACTTTACTTCTAACACGTTAAAAGTAAGTTTTAATTTTGGTGTGGTTCTTAAGCATAATATTTGTTTTTTAGAATTTTAATTTTGCCGAGAAGACTTTTTAACTTATTTAAAAGGTTTTATTTTTATACATTCTTTAAAATATGGTTACAGTTAGTATATAATCAATGTTTAAAAAGAACTTTAAATTTTTGATTACTAAATAACATGCTTTTCACTTGCTAAACCTGTTCGAACTATTTTTACGCGAACTTGATAAGTTAATTTTTTTACATGGTGATACTTAACTTTTGTTCAATGCGGTTTACTAAAAATTTGTTTCTATCTACGCAAATTTTTTACATATTTAAATATTCCTTTTCTAATAAACCGAAGTAAAAAAAGTATCATATAGAATTAAGTTAAAAGCATTAGAATATTTATATAGTTTTTAATTTACTTATAAAGTATAAGTTTCTTTTATGAAAACTTTCTAACACTTGCTATAATTTAATAAGTTGTAAGATTGTTAATTAGTTTATAGGACTTATTGTTTTTTTTTTTACTCTTCTATTATCGTTTAAGAAGATAAAAATTTGCCAAGTTTTCTTCGTTTGTCGTAGGTTTTCTCCTAGGTTTAGTTTTAATATACACAAAACCTTAAGATTAGTTTATAAATACTTTTACACTTAAGATTAATGATGTTTTTATATGGGCGTGACTAAAACTACTACTTGATTAATTCAATATCGACGAAAAAATAGAAATAGTTTTCAACATAAGCTGCCACAAGTTTTGTTCTAATATGAAACATATCAAAGTTTAATGTTATCATTTAATCTTTGTTATAAACTGTTAAATATTACTTTAATATCTAAATTTATATATTTTTAATTACAAGTGACTTATTAAGTATTGTCATAGTTAATTTATATTTTGTTTTGTATTATAGAACATTTTATTAAAACTAAATTTTAAGCTGTTTAGATTTCAAAAAAAGATGTACATTAAAACTAAAGTACATGTGACTAAAATTTCTGTATTTATAAAACTTATGATAGGTTTTTAATACAGTGCTTTTATTAATGTATGAAGTCTTAAAGTTTATGTTTGGAACATTTTTAACTTTAAGTAATTAAATTTAAATATTTTTTTTTACTATTTATTGTTTATAATTTTTAATAGTTTTGCAGAATATAGTAAAGTTACCAGATATATCTAATTTAATTAAGCAGAATTTGTATGCAAATTTTCTAACTTTTTGACCAAAAACTTGTTTATTTATAATTTAAATTCATTGAAATTCGACAATTTTTAGAAACCAGCTTTGTTATACCGGCACCTTTACAATAACGTCTATAAGGATAATTATAGCAGAGTTTTCAAACTTTTTTTTCAAAAGGCCCCCTTTAAAGAAATTAAAAAAGCCATGGCCCTATCGGGAAATATTTCTCAAAAAACTAAATTTAAAAACGCCCAGAACCTTTTTTTTTTATTTACTATTTGCTAATCATCATCAACTCCAGAATATCTAGTGTAGGTTTAAAATATGACTCTATGACCCCCTGTGGCCCATTTGCTGCTTATGGCTCCCTAAATTTCTGTAATGGCCCCCAAGGAGGTCACTTGGAACACTTTAGTAAACCCTTTTTCAAAAGAACGTGGTCATTAAAAATATCCTAAAATAAATTAAAGAATAAAATACTAACAGTCAAACGTCAAAGTATAAAATCTGCGTTTAAATTTGTATAATCAATATTAAGGCTAAATTTATTTAGTCGTTACTATAAAACTAAGCTTCGCTACTTTATTTATAAATACTTTCACTTTTTAGTAGAATAAATACTATTCACATTTCCTACTAATAACTGACTACCAAAAATATTTCTTTTTTAAGTTATTCACATTAGTGTCTTTATATTTTATCTTTAATTTAAAAACATATCAATTATATCGAAAATATAATTGAATTTTGCATGCTATGAAGATGTTACGAGTTCTTTTCTATACTTGGCATGCAGTATTTTTTTATAACTAACCTACAAACAAACTGCAAAAATTTTAAATTTAAAGTTAATATTATGTTTTAATAATTATCTAAATCAAACTTTTGATAATAAAACGATTTTTTGACTAAAAATAATTACTATTTGCTTATCTAAAAACTCTTCAGCTTGCACAAAAAGCTAATTAAAAGCGTTCTGTACAATTATATTTTAGCACCATATTTATAGATATATTTTTACTACTTTTATTATTATTCCACTGTCACTTTTAAAAATGTAATTTAAAAATATATAAGTAAAACTACTTAACAGTTTTAATAATAATACAAACTTTAGTTTGTATTAGAGTACTTATATAAATAAAAATATATATGTGAAAAAGTAACAGTTTTATAACTAATGAAAACCTTATATGTGCAGTTGGTAATTAATTGTTTGATTGTTATAAATAAAGTGTAAGCAGGTGTTTTTTTATTATAAATGGTGAAAGAAAAACTTAGAACATTCTTACCACAACTATTAAAGTTTTTTTTAAAGTTTAACAGTAACTTTTAAAGTGCTCGTTTATAAAAATAAAAACTATTTTTATTAATTGACTAAGAGAATTACATAGTTCTACACTTTAAAAAAATATAAGTATTTTAAGGAGTAGAAAATACATAGAGAAGTTATGTAGAAATGTGTGTTATACAAACTTATATAAATATTAAACATTTGGTATCAAATACTAATAAAAATAACAAAAAGAATTAAGGAAATAACTTACAAAAAACCAAGCTTTTCGGTATTTAATAAACTTTTTAAATATGTGCATTATTCACTTCTATAGCTGTAAAAATAAATTTGTCCTAGTTTTATCTTTATAAATTGTTAATAGTCGAATAGTAGCTTGATATTTAAAAACTAAACTTGTTGAATTTTTTTTGAAAATTTTAGTCGGAACACCAAGGTTCTCATTAGAGCTTCGAACCAATTAAAAAATCCGTTTACAACAAATGATGCTAGTTGGCGCGAGGCTATTTGCATGGTTTTTCCACAGATAAAATTTTGATGTCTATAAAAACAGAAAATCAACTCTCATATATAATACTTTTAAAAAGCTATTTTTACTTAAAAGTCTTTTTTTAAACAGATAAAACTAAAAAGAAAAGAAGGTGTTTCAAAGTTTCGTTAAATGAGTTTTATTGATAGTTTTATCAAAATTAAAAAAAAAATCATCAACATTATGTTTTTTTTTGGTAACCTAGTATAAATAGAAAACTTAAAGTGTTTTTCGGAGGATTTGGGTATAAATACGTATACTTTTGTGAGGATCATTGAATTTTGTAAAAAAATGCATCTTTTTTCTTACAGAGAAGATAATGCCAAAAAGTTCTACACCAATTTTAGTCCTAACCACCCACAATTACTAAAAAAAGAAACTCTTTCAATGATACAAAAAAAATATCAATATCAACAAAGAGATCTTTAAAGAAATAAAATCTCCCTATGAGAGCGATTTAAAAAGTTGTGGTTTAATAACTCCTTTGTCATACGTCCAGAATAACAATAAACTAAGCAAAAGAAGAAAAACACGAAGTAAGAGAGTTATTTTACTTCAACATTTCCTATAACGATATTATAAATACTATTATAGGAAAAGAGTTCCTTTATAAGTTTAAAGTTGTTAACTTTCTAAATTCGGTATCTATCGAGCAATATTCAACAAAAAACAATGTTTTTTTATTCATGCATATCCAATATAAAGAAAGAAATACTTAAACACAATTGCAAAACTCTAATAAAACAAATAAAACATCGAATGTTGACAATAAATCTTGCAATTGCAGATTAAAAATTAACTTTCTGCGGAAAAGAAATGTCTCACCTAAGGGATAATATATAACGCAACAGTCAATCACAAAAAAAAAGTAAATGATATAAAAAGGATCCACCGGGGACAACTACGAAAAGATACTACGAGCGTATGTAATTGTTTAGGAGTAATAAAAAAGAATATAAAAGGTTAAGTAGATTTATTCACATAATAAAAAATAACAATGTTAATTGGAAAATAACATTAAAATAAAAGATCCTACATTTAAGAAACTAAGAAAAACTGGAAATGTTTTGTTTTTTTTGCAATTTGTTAAGACTATAAATTGTATTCTCAGGTAATAAAAACTATTAAATTTAAGATCAAAATTAGTCGAAAAATGCAAGCACTTTGAAAAGCATTATTTAGGGTTGCCAATTATTTTTGAGAAATTTCTTCCAGGTTTTCAAAATTACACGTTTTTGGGTCTATTTTTAATTTAAAGCTAAGTTTAAAGTTAAACTATGTTAAGTAGTATAAAAAAATTATTAAATACTGTAAAGCTACTTTAAATGTTTTTTTTTTTGATGACAAACTTTCTTTTAAAATCTATAATGTAGAGTTTTAGTTTCAAATTAAATTTTTACTTCTTAACATGTAAAAGTTATTTAGAATTCCAGGTTTTTCAGTGATTTTTGTTCGAAATTCCAGGTTTTTAGTGATTTTTGTCAAAAATTCTAGGTTTTTTCAAAATTTCTCAAATTAAGGTTTTTTATCCTAAAATGTCAAATTCCAGGTTTTTTGGCAACCCCGATTATTCAATATCTTAATTTTCAGGCTTTCATTTCATTTTACTTGATAGTATTTGTTTTTTGTACGTAATTTGTTTTAAGTTTTTGCATTATTTGGTTACATTGGAGTATATAGCCTTTTGTTTAATTTAAACTTTTTTTTTCAACACTGAAAAAAACAAAACAACTTTTTTTTTGAAACTTAATATACTAAATTACATCTTCAATTTCGACTTTAAACTTTATAACTACTAAACTTAGACTTTACATAGTAATTAACCATTGCTAATTGTTAGTTTATTTTCTTGTGATCATCATTTGTAAAGAAATAATTTCACAATTTTCTTTTGCATTTAATCGGAGCATAAAAACATTAAAAATTTACTTGCTCATAAAATGTTTTAAAAGTCTGTTTTGTAAAAAGACAGTTTTCACTGCATTTTTATTGTCTCTACTTGGTTACCTTACTAAAAACTATCTAGAACAGCGTTTCCCAAACTTTTTTGCAAATGGCCCCTTTAAAGAAATTGAAAAAGCCATGGCCCCCTTCAACAAGATTACTCATAAACTACGATAAAAAAACACCAAAGATCTTTTTTTTTTGCTCTTCATACGCAACTCAAGAATATCTAGTGTAAGTTTCAAATTATGATCTCATGGCCCCCCTGTAGCCCCTTTACTGCTCATGGCCCCACTCTTACCCCTTTGTTGCTCGTGGTCCCCTGAGTATCTGTCATGGCCCCCAATAGGGCCACTTAGCCCACTTTGGGAAACCCTGATCTAGAAACACCTACCTTTGTATTTGATCTTTAAAGTACTATAGAAATAAGTTTTTATTAAGGTTTAATATATTTTCTTGTTTTGATAAAATCTTTTAATTTTTAGGAAACGATCACTTAAGCCTTTATAAAAAATATTGTATCATTATACAGATAAACTATTCTATAACCATTTATTTATCTCGCTTTCATGGAACTGCTGATAAAACTTTTACACTTGTAATTTTCTCTTGACTGTAGTAGATAGCTGAAAAAGTATATCCTGAGTTGTAATATGCATTTGGTTTAAAAATCTACCACTGGCACTATTTTTTCTGGACAACAGTAGTAAGAAATAAAAGAGACTAAATGTGCTTTTGTAAATTCTTTCATTTACCTTACTAGAGCTCATGGCTTGGTAAGCAGGGAAGGTAACTGTTAAATATAAGATATCCTTCAAGTCTTTTTAACACTGAAGTCTTTTTACAAAAACACAACTAGATAGTATTGGTAGGTATCAAATATGCACGAAGGAATATTTTAGCACGGCGTCAATTTTGCACGGGTTTTTTAAGTTATTTAATTTTGAATTAGTTTTGTTTTTATAATCACTGTTACCACTAACCCTTACTCTCGGTCGGTAACTTTTTTGTTTTTTTATTAATTCATTTTTGTTTTATTAATAATTTTTATAAGTTATTCATTATTTTACCGTTACCCTCAGTCAGTAACATACTTTTTGTTTTTTTATTAGTTCATTTTTTTTTCTTCTTGATTTTTTTTTACTCTCGTGCAAAAATGATCCTCCGTGCAAAAGTTTCCCCTTTGAGCATGTTTGACCCGTTCCAATAGTATTATGGTAGCGTTTCAAAGTCATTTGAAACCGAAAGCCGAGTGTAGAAAGACTGCGTACTTGCTCCGAATTTTCTTCTCGATGCTGTTAATGCGCACTTTTACGGATCCTCAACTGCATCACTTAAGGTCCTTACAATAATTGATGGTCGACTTTCCAAGAGGTAAAAAACTTCACAGTACGAGATACTGTCTCTGCTGATATTGCAGCACTCGTACCTCATTCTTCCCAAAATCTTCATTAACTTATAATTCAGTTTTTTTCAGCATGCTCAGATTTCGGCCTCGCCAATAGCCTAAAATAAACTTAGGTCCTAACCCAAGGAAAAAATATGCTACCATCAATAAATATCAAAACACCATGGATTATTTCTTCGTCAAATGCATCATTTAGACCGAATATCAATAGTATTATTGGTATAGCGGGGTAAGCTCATTTGTTCGTCTGACTGCAACAGTTTGGGATAACAAAAATTTAGGTATTCGATTGGCGATCGTCCAACTAAAAAAACTCGAAGAAAGATAAAAGCAATACTTAAAAAACTGAATCAGACAAAGAATATATCTGGGTTGCCAATGGTTTTTAAAACTTATTTCAGTTTTTAAAAGTACAACTTTTTGGGTCTAATTTTAGCATAAAATTACGTTTAAGGTAAAAAAAAAACTGTTTTCCATAATATAAAAATATTGATAAGAAACTGTAAAGCTATACAGATGGCTAAACTTTAATTATGTTTTTTAATAAAAAAATGAAAAATTTTAAAAAAACCTTTATGATAGATGTTTTGTGTTAAATCGAAATTTAATTACTTTACATTCAAAAGTTGTTTAAAATTACTAGTTTTTTTAGTGATTTTTCTTCAAAATTTCAATTTTTTTTTTTAATTTCTGAAATTACAGCTTATTTAAGCGTAAATTGTCAAACTCCAAAATTACAAGTTTTTTGGAAACCCTGATATACATTGTTATTTTTTTATTTATCTTTTTTTGCATCACTTAATTTTTGGTTTTGCATATATCGTACATAATAATTTTTTGAGCACAACACGCAAAGAGGAGTTTGGTTGATTTGTAAAATACTGCATATAAATAAAGTTTTGTTACTCTGATTATTAAGAACAACTACACACTAAAAGCTATAGATATAAAAAGAGAGTATTTATACATAGTATGTACTCCTGTTTTTGAAACGGAATTTTTCCTAGTTACATGTGGAAAATATTTATTGTACACTAAACTCATTCAGGGCTGCTCGAGATCAGGCTGAGAAAAATTTCCTGACTTTTCTAAATCAAAATTTTAAATTAAACTTATTCTAAAATACATGGTAATACACTTAAAACTATATAAAGCGTTCATCTTATTTCTATACAGCTTAAAACAACATTTTTTTGTTGAATTCAATCATCTAACTTTCATTACATTTATTGAAACATCTGTGTATGATTGATGTATTTGCAATAAACATCTCTATCAGCAAAATACTTGTATTTTCTAACTAAAAACAAAAAAAAACTTCGATTCTAAAATTCTGCAAGATAAACTTTTGTGTATACATCACAGTTTCACTATGGAAGTGCCCTTGCCACAGATCAAAATACTGAAAACAATACAAAAACTGCTTGTTCAAGTAGGGTAGTTGTTCAATATGTTTATAGAAAGTTTTCGCAGGTTTATAATGGATACTTTATTAATTTTCATTGGATGAAGGCATTGGAAATTAAATAATTTTGTAAATTTCTAGAAAACTTTTGCAATTTTAGTCGAACTTTAAAGGACTTTTATTAATTTTTTTACCATTTGAAGGCTTTGAAAAATAATAAATTTTGTAAATTTGAACAGACAAAATCTGACGTTTTTTCAAAAACCCCTATTTTTTCCTGTCTTTTGTCATTTATTTTAGTCTTTCCTGACCTTGTGGCAGCCCTGCTCATTGTAAATACTGTATTATACATATCAAATGTAAGAAGAAAGTAGAATTTTTTCGTTAAGTTAAGTTTTCCATTGAGTTTATATTTGAAAACTAATAAACAAAAGTTGGCACTAAAATTTAGAGCTTGACCCAAAGGTCAGATAGCTTACAAAAACCTAAACTTTCACTGACAAGTTTTCAAAACAAAAACATTACAGACTCGTTAGTAATCATGTATAAATCAATATAACCAATTAACTACTTTGCTTAAAAAATTAAAAGACTCAATTTTCTATATTTTTCTCATGGTGTTCTATATAAGTTTAATAAGATCCAAAAATTATCCAATTTAAAATATTAGTTTAGCCTGACTTATAAAAATTAAATTATGACTTGATAAACTTGTAAAACCCTGTGTAAATTGCTAAACAGCAGACTAATGTACTTTTGTTACTTAATGTAAAGTTAAAATTTCAAAACAAACGAAAATTTTATACTTTAAAAAGCAAATATAGTTATACAAAAAACTGGAATTGTTTTAAATATTATGGATCTAAAAATATATGTTTGATATTAGGCTAGTTATTGCTTAAAGTTTTTCGTACACATAAAAAAAATAAATCAAGCTGCTTCTTAAATTGTTTATACTCATAAAATTAAAACCCTCAAGTACAATCAATACTTCAATATTAACATCTATAGTTATGATAAAACAACTTAAAAAGTTTATTTTTTTTTGGAACCTTAAATTGTAAAAAAGAACATTTGAAAATACTAATTTCGATTTAAAATTACCGAAAATTATTACATACAGCAAATTGTTTAAAAACTACTACAAGTTTTAATCGCCTTTGGTAACTTTTCTTCTAGGAGGTCCCAGCTAAATATGTTCATGTTAACAATAACTTTACCGTCGCAAGCCATGTCAATGAGCCTGTCAACGTGCGTTTGGAACATCATTTCAACTTCTCGCAGTCGAAGAAGTGCAAAAAGATCACTGCATCCCCGCTCTTTCCAAACCTCCATGTCTGACGGCTGCTTGTTGCTCTGTTTAAAGTTTGCCTTTGAAAAACTAAAGTGATTGTGTTTAAGCACAATACAAAAGATGTGGAATAATAAAACTAGTTCAAGTTTAGCATGTAGTCGCGGGCGAAATCTTGAATACTAAAATCTTTTCGGGCAGCAGTTGTGGTTTTAGTTACAACGTCACCTTTTTTCAAATCTCCCGTAAACTATACCAATAATTTTATATACTCTACCAATGAGACCCCAGATTATCTAGTGTAGCTTACAAAAATCCACATCCTTGCGGGTGATATTTTACCTTTCGCGGGCTGCAGTTTTACTCTACGGGCTAAGCTTACTTATAAAAAAAACATGCTCGCGGGCCGCAGTTTGCCGATCCCTGGAATAGAGACAAATTAAAAAAAAACTCTTGAAAATTAAATTTATGACAAATATTTTACACTTTTTTACTAAACGCTAAATGTAAAAACATGAACAATACATGTTGGGGAGATATGATTCAATGATATTGATATTTTCTATTGAATTACTATACAATGCCCGTTAGTGTTATACTGTTCATAGTGGAACCGCACGAAACCAGCCATCTTTTGCTTGGAGCCGGGTTCGGCCGGATTCTAGTTAAAAAAAGATTCGGAACCGGCCGGGTCCGGAACCAGTTAGTTTGGGAAGACTTTTTTTTTCCGCGATCAACTTCATTTAAATTTATTATATACTTAAATTCTTGTGATTTGAATATTTAATATATATATATATATATATAATCAGTCAAGCGAAACACACTAATTAAACTTTAGTTAATCAACCATTTGTTGTAAAAATGCAGGTGCATACAGTAGTTTACAAAAAAAAATTAAGTTCTTATATTAATTTCTAATTACTTGAGGCCATAGGGGGGTAAATTATTTTTTTTACAAGTTCATCTGATTTTATAGAGTTTTTTTAAGCTTTAAGATGCTTTTTATCGTTTAAAAAAAAACGAATTATTTTTGAGATATAACCAGTCAAAGTCGGGCCGCATAATAGGTTCCCTATGGGAAGGGAAAACTAAAACAGCGAAAAAAGACTATTTCATTAAAAATCTATCTCTTCCTACATTTTTCAAGCAATCTTCTTCAAACTTTCACAGTCTAATCTTTATACAATAACAAAAAAACGTTATTTTGGAATTTGAAATTTTTTTGTAAAAATATATTTTTATTGAAAAAAAAACACTTTTTATTTTAATTTTTGTGATAAAATTTTAATTTTTTTAAATCACTAAAATTCTAAAGTAACGTTTTTTCCTTTTATTATCAGGAACGTTTCCTGAAAATTTGAAGAAGATTGCTTGAAAAATGAAGGAGGAGATAGACTTTTAGTGAATTTTAAAATTTCTAAGAAAATTGACCGCGAAAAAATTGCGGTCCATACGTTTATATTGGAAAATTTTTACAAAAAATTAAATATCTCATAAGTTAAATGACGTTTTTGAATTCTATAAAAACTGGCTGGTAGTTTGTACTTAAAGCTTTCATATAAAAGCCAAAGTTAACTTTTGTAAAAAAAATGTTGGACCCCCCTATGGCCTTAATCTACTTTTGATATCAATTTGAAAAAGTTTTGGATTAGAAAATACTTTTTTAGTTTCATTATAATAAATTTAGGGAGATATGATTTGGTTCTTCTTTTTAATAAGTAATTAGAAACAGCGTTTACACACGGTCAGGATACGCAGGATATTCAGGATAGTTTTGTAAATTTGAGACATTTTAAAATTTCAGAAAATACATACTCTAGATTTTAATTTAAGTAAGATTTAATTAAATTCAATTTCTTATAATTCTGTTTTATATAACCATATTTTTTGATAAAAACTTTGAAAATTTAGAATTATTTTTTAAGCATTTGATAAAATTCAAGATGACTCAGTACAGTTTCATTGGAAAAAATAGTGGCAACCCTGTAGAAATATAAGATTAAATATATTGTTTTTAAAATAATTAATTTGTAACAGTTACATAGTTTATTTCTCCTTAATTAAAAATGTCAATTGCGTGGAAATTTTTCAACGTAAGTGAGGAAGATCCTTGTTATGCAATTTGCAGTCTTTACAATAAGCTCATTTTAAAAGAGCTAATGCTAATTCGTACAACACTTCTTCTTTACTAAAGCATTTGAACTCAAAACATCAAAGTGAAGTTTCAGAGGCTTTAAATTAATCATCATCATCCAATAAAGCAGTCAGCGATAGTTCGTCTTCAACTCCAAAACAAAGGAAGCTAACAGCTATGAACCAAGCTAGTGTTGAGAGTTATTGCCCTGTTAAACAATGGAAAATAAACGATCAAAAAGCAATCATAGTTCATGAAAAAAATATGAACATGATTGCTATGGACAACCAACCATTTTAAATTACTAGCGGTCAAGGTTCCATAGACCTGTTGGCTGCTTTAAAGCCAATTACTTGATTCCGAGCACTAAATGCTTCACTGATACAATGCTTCCTCAGAATTATGAAAGTTTGAAGATAAAAATACAAACTGAGTTATGTATCAGAAGCTTAGTTTTTGTCATTTACTAATGACATATGGGAAAATTCGAAGATAAAGACATCATACCTTTCTTTAACAGCGCATTGGTTAAATGAAAGCTTTGAGTACAAACACCGAGCCTTGCACTATAAGGAAATAGAAGGTTCACACACTGGCTTTAATATTTGTGAAAATATAAAGGAGATACTTGGAAATTTGGGTATTATTATGAATCGCATTCACGTTTTTCTTCGCGACAATGCATTTAACATGAAGGCTGGTATTTTTACATCTTAGAATCCTCTTCAGCACCCTGTTTCATTC
Source organism: Thalia democratica (assembly GCF_965202585.1). Taxonomy (NCBI): domain Eukaryota; kingdom Metazoa; phylum Chordata; class Thaliacea; order Salpida; family Salpidae; genus Thalia; species Thalia democratica. The sequence goes on along the minus strand of NC_139173.1, from coordinate 16,492,038 downwards.
ACACGATTCAACTGATAATGAAAGATTAACTGTTTTCAGAAACATAAAGATTAATAAGTGTGTTAATAGCCAAGGCCCGTCAAACTATTGGCAACTTAAACCATTCTTCTACAGCGTTCGAGAAACGAAAAAAAATCCAGGTCACTTTAGGTTCATCAGTGACGATGCAAAAAGCCTTGTTACTTGTGCAAGACGTTGAAACAAGGTGGATCTTAATTTGAAAAACTAGATCCGGATCTTAAATTAGAAAAAAGATCCAAAACCGGAACCGGCCGAATCTTAAATTTAAAAAAAGATCCGGAACCGGCCAGATCTTAAATAGTGGATCCGGTAGATCACTAACTTTTAACATCTTATAATAAAAAGATAAAAGGTAAACAAATAGCTTATCATAAATCATAGATTTAAAAGTAATTTATTAGTCAGTCAGTTTTAAAATTTTTGAAAACTTTAGTTTTATAAATCAACAACTGGTTTAAATAATTAAATTTTTTGTAAAGCCTAAAATATAATCTTTTAGCAAAATTTTTATATACTTTAAAAAATATTAAAAGTTAGGTTAGCTTGCTTATGTGTAACCAAATCATTATTTTAAACCTGTTTCATTGCTTTAAATTTCTTACGTGGAGGTTCATCAATATTGTTTTCCGTTTTATTACCATTCGGACTGAAACTCATTTCTTTGAACAAATTATACTCAAAATCTTTTTCTTCTGAATACATATTGTGATCATTTCTTGTCAAAACACTGACTATTTCGTCAAGTCGTTTTCTTCTTATATATGACAAAAGAAGGTGACGAACAAGAGTCACATAACAATGACAAGCGTCTATCCAGCTATGCTTATCACACTTTAATTTCAGCTTTTTTATTATCTGCAAAGTAGTATTTATATTTGTTATAGTAATATACGGTCTTATATATTTTTTTCAGTTATAAAGTATGTTTAAATTATGCGTTGAGAATAGGTTACATATACTTAATCAAAAATTAAATAAAGTATATTAAGTATTACGCTCAAACTAATAAATAAAAAGGGAGCTTAACTAATATAACTTCTGATAAGCCTTGTTTATGCGAAGTAGTGTTAATTTTGGAACATATTTTTAAATAAATTTATAACAAAAAATAAATAGGAATTCCTTGTTTTAAAAACATATATTAATTTATGAATAAAACTATAAGTGCTACCTTTTTATACACTGATTTGTTTGACAAAAACCCATCCGACAGTGTTTTATAGGTTTTTAAGTCGACTAATTTAGTAACATCTTCGTTTCCATTATCTACTTTTGATCTGTTTTCGCCAACCACTTTAATAACTTGTTGAATTTCATCACGATCTCGCTCGTTTATAAGGTCCATTGGAGTAACTTCTTCAAATTGGTAATTCTATAATATATTCAGCAATATGTAACTTTTAAAACTTTCCAAAATTGTTCTGTGTTCAATTCATAGTACGTTATCTAAAAATGTACCCAACATTTTTTTAATATATATAAGTAGTCATTCTATACTTATTCTAAAGTTGACTAATATTACACATACACAGTTGTCATCAACATTATTTGATAAATATTATGGACTTAATACGTAAAAAAATATAGTTTAAATAAGATCAAAAGACCACGAATACCTTACTTAAACTTTATCATACTTTGTTAATATCAGATACATTAAAAAAGCGGTTGCACGCCAAATTTCGACTTTCCATCTCTAGTAATTCTGAGTTATTGTGAATTAACTCTTTAAGTAAACATTTTAATAAACATTTTTTTTGTTACTATTATAATTCTAACAATTATAGTAAGACCTACATTAACATTTTTTTGTAATTTGAGGTATGGCTAAAACAAGTTTCATTAAAAGATGACCGTTTTTAGTAAACATGATTTTTTATTTTAATAAATTTTATTTTTAAGTTTTTTGACTTCATATCTTATCAATTAGACAAGAGATCTTCCAGGTGTCCAATTATGCACATTAGTTTGCAAAGAAATTATTTTACTGTGCACAGAAAATTTAGTAAAATGTAAAAGAATTTTTTAAATTATTTTTGCTTGATTCTTTTACTATTAAAAAGCTTATCAAAATTAAAATAACAGTTCTGAACATGTTATTTAAAAATTAAGACACTAAAAATCTGCGTTTTTGTTATTAATTTAAATCTTTTATAGGTGTGTACTGAATAAAACTTTCAGTAAGTTATTGGGCACAGCTTTTGAAAAGGTTGAAGACCATTGAATTGGACCTAAATTCAGGGGCGTCGCGTGGGGTGGGTGGAACGCTGGAGCTGTAGCTCCACCTAAAAATGAAAAATTATGCATTTTTATTCTATTTTAGAGTTTATGCCTTTAAACACGTTGCTTTAAATGGGCCCCTGATTCAGCTGTACAACTTCAAACTACGCCAAAGAAACTTAAAATAAAGCTGAGGAATTAAGCTTTGAAATGATTTTTTTTTATATTAACTAAAAATATAAGAAAGATATGTTATCATGAAGTTGTACAAAAGATACAGCCAAATAAGTAATTTCCCTGCTAAATTAGTTTTTTTTTTAATTTTATATTTGATGTTCATAATGTTCGTAAAATTGGAGCTGCAAGCTCAATCTATGTCAGCTGCATTTTAAACGTATACAAGTTTCAAATACAAAAAAAAAGCTGAAAAGCTGAATTCTGGAGCTGCATGAACTTTCAACACCATATGAATTAAATCATGATTGTAATTAAAAATTTACTACAACGCGAGAACAATAAGACAAGTTGAACTCGAGCAGGGGCAACTCGAGCAGAGATAACTCGAGCAGAGAAAACTCGAGCGGGGAAAACTCGAGCAGGAGCAATTCAAGCAGGGAAAATTCGAGCAGAGGTAACTCGAGCAGGGGGAACCTCATTTTTTTAAGTTACTTAATTATTATTTTTTCAAGATAAGTCATAAAATTAAGTTAGTAAGTTTATAATTGTGCAAATACAAAAACTGATATGGACATAAATAAAAAAAAAAAGCTATAGTTGTTAAGAAAGGGTGATGATATACAAAAGTATGAGATATGTGCTTTTATTAATTTTTTTATTATTTAGTTAAACAAACATTTTAAATTTCTTTTTCTAAAAAACTTGCTATTTCTTCATATTACCTTTATGATTTTAAACTCAATGTTTCAAACTAGGGGATTTTTAAATTTTACAAACTCAATCTGCAGCACCCCCTAACAAAAAGACCACGCGACGTCACTGCCTACATTAACATTTTTTTTAATTTAAATTACTATTTTAGATATGGCCTCAAGTTTTTTTTATAGAAATGTGAATTGTCGTAACTTGAATTGTCATGTAACCCAAAACAGCTGAAAAAACTACTTAAAATTTAATTTGCATGACAAAAGTTATAATAGCACAACTGTTGATTCAAGAAATGTAACTTAAGTTAAGTAGAATGCATTATCTATTTATATCCAATACTTATCTAACTTTTTTGTTTTTGCCAGAACGCATAGTTTTCGGCCTGTTCATCAAAGCTAGGCCACCTTTCTGTAAAAGCATTTTAACTATTTCAACATGTCCGTTAGATACCGCATCGTGAAGTGGTGTGTTTTCATATTGTGGTGACAATTCCAAGTCGATTACCAAAGCTGGTATTCCGTCTAAATTTTGATAAGTAGCAATAGTATAATTATTTGTATTTAAAATTATAGAACAAACATTTTTCACATGTCTTAAAAGCACCAAACATAGTTTTTATTCCAACCTAGATTAATTACTTAAAAAAAAAGAAGAAAACTTAAAAAATCAACGCACCTGTCAAAAAACTGCCTAAACAAACTTACTTTTGACACCGTGATCCGCTTTACCTTTGGGCAGCTTGAGCAGCTCTTCAACGCACTGCACGTACCCATTCGCGCAAGCCTCGCTCAGCGGGGTCCACCCAAGGTTGTCCACGCAGTTGACGTCTATGCCGCTGGTTCTCAGCAAGCTCGCCACTTGTTGCGGCTTGTTGTTCATGCATGCCTTGTGCAGGTTGGTTTCGCCTTTCATGTTCACTTTGTTTATCGGCAGGCTGCTCCTCTCGCCTCGCTTCTGCCTCATTTGCGACGACTGCTGAGTTTTCAAATACAGTGTTAAACTGCTTGCAATATGAAAAAAGAAATAATTAATAATTAGTTAACAATAACAACAAAGGTTGCAATAAATTGTACCTTCAGTGTTGTACCTTTTATTTTATTTGCTTATTTTTAGACAGAAAAGCTAAAAAGAAAACTTAAAACAAACTGATATTAAAAAAAAAAACCAATAAGTAAAAATAACTTACCTTCTGAGTTGAAGTTCCTCTGAAAAAAAGAGATAATTTAAATCAAAAAATTTTAATATAAATTCTATATATTAGTTATGCCTTTATATAAAACATTTTACTTTTAAGGCATAATTTCATTAAATAGTAAAACTTTGTACTAGTATATCTGCTATATTTTTTAGTCAGATAGTATTTAATATAAAAAATAATTAACGAATTATTACCATTTTTTATGATTAATTTATTTTTAAATGTATATATGCATTAACTACAAAGTTTTAAAGTTCTTTTTGTGTTTACTAGTTTTTATGTACAGTTATTCAAACAATACACAAAATCATAGATCTTTACAAATCTATCACTTGTTGACACGTACCTACTCTTTGTAGGAGATTTAACGTTTTTATACATATTCAACTTGGGAACATAGCTCAGAAATACTGATACTTGTTTAAGTAGGTCTGCCTCGAGAACAGGTTCAATATCTAAATTGTTTTTAAAACAGTCAAACTTTAACTTATCAACTTTACAGAATTACATTAAACTGGTACACTAAGAGCTAATTTTATCTAGTTTGTAGACACGTAGTAATTTTCTGGTTAACTAAGTAAGACACATACATTGATGTATCACTTATGGTTGATACTCACAATGCTTTTAATGAATAAGGTTGTCACTATTTGAAGTAAAAAAATCAAGTCTGAGTTGATGAGTTATAAAAATGTTTATAAAATATCTATTTAAAAAAGGTAGTTACAAGTTTAAGAAAAATATCTTGATTATTTAATTTTAATACCAAAATAAATAAGGTGCTTTAAAAACTAAGGCATAAATATTTTGTGTTTTATAAATTACTAAAAACCAGCACTTTCGTATTTCTATTGCTTTTCTTCTGTTTGAGTAGCCTAAATTTTATTGTTTATGTCAGTGATGGCCAAAATACAGCTCGCTGCTACTTTTGAGTTATAAAAGTTTGTACAAAACAAATATAAAATTCTAATAATTATTTACAAGTATGGCGATTAAACTGTGGTGCTAACTTAATGATTATATTCCTATAACTTGGTGATTAGATTAAAAAAAAAATTGTATAAACTAAAATAAGTTAAGCAGAAAAATTGATAAGGCTTTTATAAGTGTGAATAACCATTTTTCTATCCCATCAAGCGTGAAATCATTAACTAGTTTAACATTTCATTTAACTTTTGACAATCAATTAAGTAAAATTCTAAAAGTTTAAAAACGTCTACCGAATCCAAGTTTTCGGATTGGGCCAAACCCGAGTCAGAATCTTGAATTCGTTAGATCACTAATGATAGCGGAAACTTCTCAGCTTAGGTGAAGAAATCTTAAACATTAGTACTAGTTTATTTTATGTACTGCAAAGCACAGTTTAACTGTTTTTAAATCCAAAACTATTTTCAATGTTAAAATTATTTACTTAGATTTTCTACAGGCTTCAAAACGAAAAATACGTTATTCACTAAGGCGATTTCGAACTTTTGAAATGTTTATTGACAAAACTCAGGTTGACTCTGCATAGCTAAAAATTTTTTGAACCTTTTTAGAAAAAAAGAACTTTTTCGTAGAATTGAGGCTAATTTTTATACTGAGTTTTGCACCAAGTATAAAAACTATGATTAGTTTTTTTTTTAGGTTCTCAAATGAAATTAAGTACATACATAGTTAAGGCGTTTAGTCTCAGCTTTTAGATAACCGCTCTTACTTATTCATCATATGTTTAGTTTTTTATGTTGGCTCGTGAATCTATTTCGGTTCAAATAAAATTTTGGCTTTTCTCTTACGAGAGTATAAAAAATAAATACACTTGTACGTAATTTAATTTATTTTATTTTAGTAAGGTTTTCCTCAGGTCAGTAAAATGTTATCTGCATAGCTCTGGCCTTACCAAGATATTTTTCTCCAAGCACTTTCATTAAGGTTATCTTAACATATGACATACATTTTATGGATAAATTTATGCAGTTTTCAGTAGGAAGGCCTAGTTTACAAAGACCATGTAATTATTTAAAGTATGTTTTGTTTGGTTAACATGGTTTTTAGTCTCTATTTAGATGTTATTGAGTATTTATTTAATTGAGTCATAAATGACTTGCGACAAGGATTGTTAGACTTATATATTTTGTTTTACTTTTTTTCTAATATTTTAAAAAGAAATCATGTTATTGTGTCTTTCTTGGAGAGCCTGGTAGTTGAAATAAAAATCTTAGTTATAAAAAGGCTTTTTTTTGAGAGAGATTTAATATAACAGTCAATAATTTATATAAAGAAATATAATTTATTTAACTTAAATATGTATCATTAAAGCAGATGTTAACATACTTTTAGCTATATACTTTTATGATAATGTTTTTTATTTATTTAATTGATAACTTTAAATTGTTACATATATGTTATAACTTTAAACATTTAAATATTTTATTTTCAAAACAATGTTCTAAAGAAAAATAATCTGTTAATACTAAAAACATTATTAACTTTTAATAAGTTTTAATTTCATTTAATGTTTAATTTTTTGGACTTAAAGATTGTTATGAAAACAAAATCTTAAAATAATTGAAGTTATATTACTCTCTTTAGCAACCGATAACCTTTAATTGTTACTAATCTTCAAATCATACATGTCTTTAACCGTGCATTGGTTTAATGAAAATTTTGGGTGCAAACACCGTGTTTGGCATTGCCAAGAAATGGAGGGTGAGCACACTGGCAAAAATATTTGTGATTACTTTCAGGATATGCTAAGTAATTGGAATATTACCTTGGATCTTGTTCACGTTTTTTGAAACAATGTAAGAAACATTAAAAAGCACAAACAAAATCATTCTTGTTCAAGATTTGGATACAAGGACTCAACGTATCATATGCTAGAGATACTTAAAACGTAAAATCAGGTGTCCGGTACTATGTGGCTAATTATAAAAACGATCAAGATTCGATTATTACAGCTAAAGAATGGCAACTTAAGATGTGTAGTAAAAACAAGGCATTGTTCTCAAGCGCGATGTCGCATGCAAGATCACTGACGAATTTGTGAAAACTAATGAAAATTCAGAAGAACTATTAAGTGCTTGTAAAACTTTAGCTAAAAATATAAGAGAGGCTTGCCAAAGAAGGTTCTATACTAGGAGGTGGGCAACGTTTTTACCGGGCCGGATCCGGAAAATTTTTGTTTTTGGCAGGCCGAGCATTTTGAATTAGTGAATTACCAGATCCAGTATCCGGATCTGATTGAAACTAATTTTAAATCAACTTGAACAAAAGTTTCGGATTTAGCCGGAATCTAATTTTGTAGATACGGTTGATCACTTTTCTAAACCCATCTAATTCAAAAAAATTGTCAAACGTGACAACTTAAGATGTAGATTAAGACATATCAGATGTTTATGTAATTACTTCACATAGAATTGACGAGGTAATTGACAAAGGTTGGTATGTAAAATATCAGATTTATAAAAACAATTTGCTTTAGGTAATTCAACAAAAATATATTCTAACTAAGTTAGAACAACACAAAATATTAGGACAAATTTTTTATCAGTAGACATGAATTTGAAAAGCCATTTTTAAACATGTATTATGTCAAAATCCTACAATTTTGTTTTGTAAAATATGATAAAAAGTTTATAAAACTTTTGAAATGTTGAACTTCGCAGGCCAGACACTTCTATCGCGGACCGGTCATTTTCATCTGCAAGCCGGATCCGTTGGCCGTACATTGCCCACCCCTATTCTATACCAATAACGACAACTTAAACATGAATGACAACAAATTACTACTAGTCAAAACAGCTGTTGATCCACGATATCGACTTTCCGCTTTTCCTTCTTACCTCAAAAATAATATTAAAGAGCAGCTAAATTTAATGTTAAAAAGCATATTTCTTTCGAAGCTGATCAAAAAGGTTATTTTCCTATATTGCCACCAGAGAAACCAAAACCACAACCCTCTGTAAATTTTGTCAGAAGAAGTTTTCAACTTACTTTTCCTTGTTTGAAATAGAATCAAACACGGCTACACAGGAGGACGAGCAACGGGATTCTATTGATGAAGAAATTAAAGCAGAAATAAAGTTTTTTTTTGCTACAGAGAATTTGAATGCAGAAACTGAAGAGGATAAAGTCTTAAGATGGTGAAACTCGAACAAGACAAAATTCCCACATCTTGCTAGCTTTGAAAGGAAATATTTTGCTGCACTATCATTTTCTGTGTATTCAGAAAAATTATTTTCTAAAATGGTAATTTGTACGAGGAAAAGCGTAATTGATTGCTTACAAAGACCAGCGAAATACTTTATTTTTCCATCACAACTTTAAAAAACAAGAAAAGTCTTTTTGTAGAATAAAAAAGATATCTTTTGCAATTGTAGCTCGTTTTATACTTTTAACATATGATTTATTTTATTAATGTTATAATTTATATTCAGATTTTTTAATGGTTAAAAACTAATCATAATTAGAATTTAAAATCCTCTTATAACAATTGTAATTCCTATTATTTGTTAGGCATTTACTATAGTTGGTAATAATTTTATTTTATTACGGATCCATGTTATTTTCAATTGCACTTTGTTTTATAAGTATGAACACTTGCAAAAGTTTATGTTCTAATTCGTTTATGGTCACAATAAAAACTAACTCTTAAGTTAAACGAAAAATGTTTTAACTTTGTTTGTGATTTGTATTCTGCTTTAAGAATTTATTCAAGACAATGATCTATTCATTTTGCATAACAAAAATACAAGTTAATTGTTAATGTTGCTAGCATGGATATCAATATATTGAAACTAAGTTCTTGTGTATGTAGCTTATTTTTTTATTTTCAGCAAGACACTTGTTTTTGTTCGCTTTTGAAATAAATTATTCTTAAATAAAAATGTATTTGTTTATTGATACGTTAAAAATGTTGTTCAAACTTAATTATTAAATAAGTATTAATATAATAAGTATAAATTGTTTATAAACTTGTTTTGTATTTACAGCAGCTTAAATATTTACGATTTCAATAATTAAAATAATAGGATTCGGACTCGGATTCGGACAAATCCAAATTTCAAAATTGAGATTCAGATTCGGCCGAATTCTATTTAGAAAATAAGATTCGGATTCGGCCAAATCCGAAATTTTTGGACTCGGTAGATCGCTAGCTATCATACAAAAAACACTAAACTGCACGGCCATCAACAAAACTCTGTGACCTGGTTTAGCGTTCATTGAGATTCACCAAGTAACATAGCTACGATTAACCGTTTTAACAATCTAATCAAACGTACTTTAACACTTTAGACCTCATGCCTTCGTTTCTTGGTAAAGTAAAAAACATTGCAATTAAATCGTTGACAACTCAACGTCTAAGGCTTTGTTATTTTCAATGTGAGATTATAGCTTACGCTATTTTGATCATTAAACTAGTAGCATTATTTTGGTTATCTTAAGCACGAAATAAGTTAAGATATTTTTGCGTCAATACAATAACAACAAGCGTCAGTGCTAACTCACTTAAGCACGTTTGGTTAGACTGGTACAACAGCTGATCGTGGGTAAATCTCCCTAGTAAGGACCACACCAGGTCGCAGAATGTATCGTAGATTGTTGTTGATAGTCGTGTGGTGCGGTCTAGTGCTTAGTTAGCAAACTTATAATTTTTTTTTTAAGTGTTACTTTTAAAAAAATACAAATCAAACTAACATATGTTACTGGTTTTGCTGTTTGGAGAGTCCAATTGAGACGAGTTGATTCTGGTGAAGAGCGTAGAAGCGAGAGGAAGATGCAGAGGAGTGTGTCGCAAATCTTCCAGCATGCGCATCAGCAGAGGATTGCTCGGTTCGCCCGAAGAATGCGCTTCTGACGACAGCAGATCGGATACGAGCATGTTGGCTATCACTTGCAGACCTTGCTTGCGACTCTCCTCGTACTTCTGTTGATCTTCAATTTATATGTGAAATAGTTGTTTTAATGAAAGTGGAAATTATTACATACGAATCTATACTTTTTACATACTTGCTTGTGATTAATAAATTTGAAAACTATTTAATGCTTAAAAACTGCTAAAAAAATCCTTAAAACAACGCGAAATGAAACCTTTATCACTATTTTCTACTAAGCTAATGATTGAAAGCAATATTGATCGATAGCTTTTAAACAGATTGATGCAACTCCTATAAACTATTTTTCCATTCGAAGCTGAATTTGAAATAATGTTAAACTAATATAGCAGTTTAGAAATGTTCAACTTGTTGATAATAATATACCTGAAATATTGACATTTGTACTTGACTGCTGTTTTTCTTCACTCTGTAAAGTTTAAAAAATATAATTTGAAGCATTTTTTCTTTATAAACTAAATACTTGTTAGCCAAATAGCGTATCACGAAGTTTGAAAATTGAGTCATCTAATTTACACGTTATATATATTTTTAAATTATTACCTTTAGCATGAACAAACTATTTTTAGTAACAAACTTTTCCTTGGGTTTCTACTCTAATTAATTTTTCAAGTGAACTTCTATAAAACGAACACATCTTTTGCAACTCTTTTGTGCACTGTGGACGGTATTTTACAAGATGTTTTCTCCATAGAAGCATTTTACGTAGTAGCTTTACGTCTTTACAAATAAGAGGTGACAAAAATTTGGTTATTAAAAGTACGCATCTTTCTTGAATAAAACTTGCTGATTTTAGAGCTTCACTGTATAAAGTTTAATTTAGGATATTAAGGTGCTTTTCACACTAATTTTGTAGGGTTATTTTTAATAAATCTGAGATATATTAACATACTATATAGAATATATTTTATGCAAGCATTAAAAAAAAATAAAATTACTAATCTAAAAAGTTTTAGTTTCTGTATAAGACTGTATATAACTATCACCAAAATAAGCTCAATCAGTGTATTTAACTTTTTTTTTAATAAATTAAATGTTGATAATGAAATTTTTAAATGTTTTTGATAAAAAAAGCACATACTACCAACGTATATTTGAGATATTTATACATATTATTGAAATTATAACACAAATCATGTGTAATCATAACTCGCGCAAAGATGAAACACTTGTCGTTAAATAGTGTTATCTAAAAAAATACATTTTATTTGTTTTAATCAAATGTTTACTAACCAGGAAACAGTCATAAAAAACTTTATGTGTATGTTAGCATGAGTACTTAAAGTGTCAGACATTGTAAGTGTTCTCAAAGTTGTATTAATGGTCTTGTTCTTATCAACGCTAGACTTGCAACCTTCAAACTCAAAGTCGCTCAAACATCTCATCGTCTGTTTTTTAAAATAAAAGTTAAAAAAAAGAGTATTTTTTGGTAATATTATAAACAAATCTGAGATACAGAGCTAATTATACTATGTTATGAGAAAAGAGTCAGTTATTTAAAACTTGTAAAAAATCATGTTTACAAACATTATAAAGTATTTTATTGTTTACCTCTAAATACAAATTGATACTTTTTATTTTTGGCTCTGACGGATGGTGGTAAAGTATTGTTTTATTGAGGAGATTTAACGCACGTAGTGCTACTGGCTCTTCTTCAGCTTTCTTGAAATTTGAAGTATTAAAATTTTTATTTAAGTATACTCACAATAGATTTAAAAACTTATATAGTACTAATCATAGTGAGAAAATTATTAGTAAAAAAAATTACTTGCTTAGGATTTTTTAAATCTTTTTAACAGTTATATTTAGAAATACTAATATTTACTTACGATAAAATTTATAGTAGGATAAAAGTTAAATTTACAGTTTAAACGAAAATTACAAAATATTTTCTTTAGTCGTACAAATGTTTACAAATATTTTTAAATAAAATGTCGAAGGTTTTATATATAACTAAAATTTTAAATGACTAATAAATTTACAAAGCAACAAAAAATAAATAATTTATAATAATAAAAAAAAAAATTATCAAAGAATATTTACAGTAACTAAATAAATGCATATTTCATATGAATACAGAAAAGTCTTTTTTTAAACAACTTTGGCTCTTATACGAAAGATTGAAGTAGAAAAAACACTTTTAGTCAACTTAATAGGATACTAATTTTTGAGACAAAATTATTTCGAAACAATGATATGGAATAAAATTTATTCATTGTAATTTTCTCAGAAACTTAAAATATTACTATAAGTAAAACAATTTTTTTTTAAATAAAGACAAATAGACAAACGAATTTTCAGAACACATTAAAAAAACTTAAAGAAAAATTTATAAAAAGTATAAATTTTTGTTTATTTCAAAAAAAAAATCTTTCAAAATACTATTCAGGTGTATAAGTTAGATTGAAAGTCTAAAAAACTGCTCAAAAATTGTAGGCGAGTGTATATTTTTGATGAAATAATTGTTTCTATTTTAAACAAAGACTCCTATAGGAACCTATAAAAAATTACTTTGAGTTTTAATAAACAGTGTTAAGTAACTTTTTTTTGTCAAGCTGCTGGTCCACTGTGATTTTTCAAACTTTATCTACAGCTAGAACTTGTTTATCAGGGTTGCCAAAGGTTTTTAGAAATTTTTTTCTAGGTTTTCTTAATTTCGTTCACGTTTTTAAAAGTACAAGTTTTTTTGTGTATTTTTAGTTTAGAATTAAACTAAAAATCTGTGATAAATGGTGCATAAAATAATGAAGAGATACTGTAATGCTACTTTAAAAGAGTTATAGAATCAATAAAATTCTAAATGATATTAGAAAAATCGTTGTATAATATTATAGATTTTTAGTTCTAATTAAAACTTTATTAAATCAAATGTAAAAAATTTTTTAAACTCCAGATTTGTTAGTGATTTTTGTTAAAAATTCCAGATTTTCCAAGGTTTTTGGGCAACCCTGTAGTTTTAAAAATTGATATTTTCTACTTTACTTGTTTTCTAATAGTTCATCATAAATTAATAAATTTACCTTAGCTCTTTTGTAACAATTTTTTTTATCTTAAATAGTTATAATAACTTACTAATACGATTTTGATTATTACACTTCCAATAAGTTCAGGAGGAGGATACTTTGCTTTTGTTAAAGCTGAGTCGTATATCTGAAGGCAAGATGGTAAAAAATCCCACATTTTGTTCAATTTACTAACTAATGATGATGAGAACACTTGATGACCTCCATGACCATTATGTTCATTACAATTTTTTTTAGATTCTTGTTGTTGGTTGAAGGTGTTGCTAAAATTTTGTATATTTAAAAAAAACTTATTCTCTTTACTTATAAAGTAAAAAAAAATACCTACTAGTTGTTCTAACAGTGTAACCTGTGCACAGTTTTGTGCATGGTAATTATCTAGAATACACAGAAGATTTAGAAAGATGAAAATAATTTTGTAAATGATGTTTATTTATTTTAAAATAATTTTGATTGAAAACTTTCAAAAATAATAATTTAAGTTTTTAAAAGATATTATTTTTTTTTTAGTTAAAAAAAATCTTAACATAAATGTATTAAAACTACTTGATAATAAGCAGTAAAAACTCAAAGAAGATTGATTAAATTATAGGAGAAAGTATAATTTAACTATACAGTAGTTCTTCAGTATCTTTAATTTGCGCACTTATATAAGAAACTTATTAAACCTCACCAAATTTAGCTTTTATATACTTAAAGATAGTTTGAATTTTGTTAAGCGGTAGAAAGTGCCTGGTAGCTGCAAAAATTTAATCAAAATCGATAAACTTGTAAAACAAGACGGACTCCTATGGATTTAACTTGATTACTTTAATAAGTACCAATTAATTTAAGGAAGCTATGCGGTATATTTGTATATATTTATTTATATAACAAAGTCAATACTAATATTTTAATATGTTAGTTCCTCAAATTGTCCTAGTATTGCATGTCGAGAGTTTTTTTTGTGATTTTTTTTCTCTTAACTTGTAAAAGTTGCAAAAATATAATTTAATAGTTAACAAATTAAAAAAATTATTAAAATTTAAAATTAGTGAAATGGATTATCTCTTGTGTTACCAAGCTAAAAAAGAAATATAACTTATATTGCTGAAAAAAAAATTAAGGTTTCAATTGAAAAACAAATACTAACTAATTTCTAAGTGATGATTTAAAAATTTAGATACTATTTTAGTAGAAATTTAAATACTTGTAGATCTTATTTACTCTAAAATTAAAAAAAAACTTACATTGCGATATGCTTAGCATTATCCATAGCATTTGGTAAGTAGTCTAGTAAAGATAAAGTGTTCTCCCGTACTTTTTCAATTAAACTTTCTTCATTTTGAGAGTTTAAACCATTATCAAAGCAACCTCTGCTATCAATTTTTGTTAGTTTTATTAAAGGTACTTTTGGTTTCAATTGTTTCTTATTACATTTGTTAAGTGGCAATGAATACTGTTTTGAGTTAAATTTTTCAGTACCATGCACCTTTGCTATCTGACTATCACTATAACTTTTTTCAAGATTTTCGAGTTTAGGAAAAGGCATTTTTAACTCAGGTTTATGACTAACATTATCAAACATTATTTTATTTTGAGAGTTAAGTGCTTTATTTTCTGCCTCTAGAATACTATACTCATCAATAAGTTGAGCATCATCATTAAGAGAAACTACTTCTTCAACTATTCCAGTGCTCCTGCTAGACACTGCACTTACTGTATTTTCAACCTCTAACATTACATCTTTAGCTTCATTTTCTATATCATTACATTCTTTTTTTATGCTTTCATCTTTTAAATTGTGTTTTTGGTATAACCCAGATGATAACTCAAAAGCTACTTCACAGTCTTTATTAAGTTCTTCACTTTTATAGAATTGAATATCTTCTTTTGTTTGAGTCTTTGTTAGATTTAAACATGTTTTCTTTATAGTATTGGCAGAATCATTACTAATTTCATTTGTATTTTTTGTCATGTTTTTAAGCTTTTTATTTTCAACATTCTTGATTTTAAGTTCATGAATCTTGGATTGTTCCTCTTTTGTTTTTGTACAGGAATTATCAGAATCTAAATTTGTTGTTTTACTATTGGTATCATCTATATCACCAGGCACACTACAGTCTTCCCTATTTCGGCTTACATTACCTAAAATATATTTAACTTAAATTTATTACTCTGCTAATTATTATTTATACATCTGCAATTTTACTAAATTCATTATAAAATGTATACAACTACTAAAGTATAGTTTTGTGAACTTGGGATTACCTTTTCAACATAAAATTTTTATAAACTATAGCAGAAAAACCACTTAAATTTTTACTTTTAAAATTTCCTGAATTTGTTTTGTATAAACGTTATAGTAAAACTTTTGGGGTATAGTTGGTATGAGTGATTTCTTTTTAGGTTATCATGACTAATCTAGAATTTATATTTATGAATAGTTTTTTATAAAAAGCACATCAAATGTAATATTGATTAAAATACTGTACTAGTTCATTTAAATACTAAAAATATTAGAGGTGTGAATAGCTTTTGCTAGTTTAAATTTGTTGACAAAAGTATCTAACTAAATTACAAATACACATACTCTTTATACAAATATCTATAGTCACTACAAACATATATATATATCTATATTTAGGGTTCTAAATTGAACAAATACAGTTCTCAACTTATTTGGAAATAAGGAGACAAATACCTAAGTTAAACTTTTCAATTTATTAAGTAATTCTAGTACATACAATTTTCATGCTTAAGACTCGAAACTTTCTAATTACCATAATTTACAAATCCTAATTTACTTGTTTTGTTTTACTTTTTAGTATCTTCCATGTTTTGTTTTACTTTTATTTTTCAGATTTAAATTGTAACTGAAGATCCCTTAAAGTGTGAAACTGAGTTTTACAAATAAAATTTTGATTAATTAATGTTGTACAAATCTATATGATAGTCACACCATAATACTAACCAATTAAGTTACGACTTTGACAATAGAGATACAAAAATCAGTTTAAATGGTGTACTTGTATCTAACATAAACTAAATCAACATTTAGGTAGTTGATAATTTTTTAAATGTTTGCTAAAACTATTTATGGTAAACAATACTTCAGTTATTCAAACTAGAAAAAAACCTGAATAATAACTAGCATAGATTTGTTTAAGTTCAGCCGCCTCAACTAGAAGGTATTTAAAATATTATCGCAAAGTATACACAGCTTGTGGTAAATTAGTCAACAGATTAGTTGAATAGCTACATTATAACTTTTGATTATTAAGCATTTTATATTTAACTTGAGCATTAAGCAAACATATTTTTTAATAATTCAGATAACTACCTTGTTTTGAAGAAAACTTCAAGCTATCTTTAGAACATTCTTTAGTAAAGTTAGATGTATAAATATTTTGATTTTTTGCAAGCTGATTATGATTATTTGGTGATATAAATTCATCTTTGGATGTATTCGAATCATCACTAGAAATAATAATACTTTCTGGTTGCAACTCTTCATAGCTTGGTAAATCATCATGTTCACTACCCAACTCAACTTTTTCATTCATTAAATCTTCTGGTTCCTTCCAAAAAGCACTGCTGTTTTTATCCCACTCATCTTCATCATCAGAGTCCATAAACCTATTTTTAGACATTATACTTCATTGACCTGCAAATCATCAAAACAATTTATATGGAAAGAGTTTAAAAGTTTTGTATTTTTATCAAAATTATAACTATAAGTTGCTTATAAGTATGTAACAATAGTATGGTGGCTTCTATAGATTATAATATTTTTCAAATATACATAGAAAACAAAAACACTCAAAAAAAAAAGAAACTGAATTTTTTTACAATCGTCAATTATGAATTATAGATTTTTAAATAAGTATTTTTAAAAAATACAAGTTTCAATTATATTTCGAAGACTTCTATAGGAATTTTTTTATAAATATTTTAACTTAAAAAAACTACATTTATTTTGATTTGGTGATCAAATCTTAGAACCCAAAAGCATCTTAAAGTAACTAAATATGCAAAAGTACTAAACAAAAGTATATACTTATCTAAAATTTTAAAGCAATACTTCTGTTTTTATTTAAAGTAATCTTTGTAAAATACTATTAAAATTGTTGTAATGACTATTTATAAAGCAGAAATATCTCTTAACTTTATTAAATGCCTATTAGGGTGATTGAAAAAATGCATCCTTTGTTTTCAGCTTAAACTTGAATTACATGTGGCATTTATTACAAAAACACCTTGTACAAAATCTTAGCTAATTCGGAAAAATCTTCATAAAGGGTATTTTGATTTTTGGAAAGTAACCCCAACGTAAACTGTATGAGACCTAAAAAATGCAACCTTTGATTTTTGAGCTTAAACTAGTTTCATATGTGGCAATTATTACAAAATCACATTGTGTAGAATTAAAGCTAATTTAAAAAAAACTTTATCTTGGCATTTCTTAATTTAAATAACTAATAATAACAAAAAATGATAAACATTATCACAAATCAAAAAAATCATCCATGAAACTTTTTTTGAATCATCTCAAATTCTGTGCAATGAGTTTATGTGATGATTGTCACATGGAAAAAAGAAAACCAGCTAAAAACTCTAAGGTGGAATTTGTTGGGTCCCATACAGTTTATATTGAAGTTGTTTTCAGAAAATCAAAAAAAAGGCTCTATGAAAGTTTTTCAAAATCAGCTAAAATTTTGCACAATGTCTTTTTGTGTTAATTAACATGTATAAAACAATTTTCAACTGAAAATGCAAAGGTCACATTTCTTTATAAGCACCCTAATGCATATAGTATTTAAGTTATAGTATTTGATAACTTTTTCAATTCTTTCAAACTTTTTTATTCATAAAGAAGTTGAGAAAAATCTCAGTTTCTAATTTAAAAACTTAGAGAAAATAACAAAACTATTTAATAAAAACAAACGGATACCTACAAAACTAATTTTTACGTGAAGCATTTGATTTAATGTACGATTTCTTTATTCAACTTGTCTGTGCCTAGTAAAAATACCTTATACTTACATTGATTTGAGTAAATTAGATAACATATCATTTTTTAATTTTTGTTTGTGAATTTTTCACATAGGCAAAGAGAACTTTTTGGGAAACATTTTTAATACAATTTAAAATTTCTATAATGAAAGTTCAGGGTTGCCACAGATCGAGCTAAAAAAAATTTCCTGACTTTTCCTAACTTTTTCCTGACCCTACCCCATTTTTTTTGAGAAGTTTATGGAGACTTTTTAAAATGTTATCTAGCTTCCATTTGGTAGTGTTAGCTCTATGCTCAAAAGCTCTGTGAGCAATGTGGTGTAAGGTGTGTGAGCGAGACTGCAGCTACTTATGTTAATAAGCTCAATCAGGTCCTTCTTGTTTCCTCTGATACCTTGTTTTTCTATAAAAAGGACCAATTTGAATTGGGTCTGGCAATACTTATTTGGACCAGTTTTTATTCATCTAGTAGCTGTAAAACTCTAATAAAAGGTTTTCTTTGAGGTCCTTAGCGGTGGTGTGACACAAAAATTCTAAATTTAAGTATTGTGAAACCACTCAGTTATGACACTGTAACAAACCAAAAAATCCATTTGGACTTTAATAATGATGTCATTGTAACTTTCATCAAAAGATGCACTGTACCACCTAGATTTGTTTTATTGTTTTTACCAAGGTGTTTTGGAAATGTGGTCAAAGGCCCAAGTTTATCATACATGACAATTTGGTTCTGGCCATGTAGCATAACTGTGCTATTGCACTGTCAAGATACATCTGTTTGCTAAACTCTTTCCCTTTGTCACATGAATTGCAGAGTTGCCACTCTTTGAGTCAAAAAAACTGTCTAGAGTGACTTGTTTGAAATTGTTGAAAAACAAATTTTGCCTCTGGTACAAACTACTTATACTTAATGTTGAATTTTTTCTTAATAATTAAAAGGAAGGTTGTATGTGTATGCTTTTGCATTAGATTTTAGTTAAACCTATGAGAAATACAGTTTTTGAAGATTAGACAACACTAGTCTATTTTAATTGTTTAGTTTTTTTACTATAAGTAAGTATTTATTTATAACTTATAATATAACAAACAAAATTATCTATGAATTAATACATACAAAAGAATATAACTTTACAAAGCTGCATAAGTAATTAAAATTATAAAGTATATCAAAATTCTTTAATTCATAGTTAAATTTTTATATCTCTAAACTGTTTCTGTTATAATATAAATATAATCAACTAAAACATTAATTTCAGATTTAAAACAAAAACTACAATATTATATCTAAGAATAGTGAAGAGCTAGCCATAAGGATAAAAAATTTCAAATAAGCACTTCAAAATCAATGAAAATCATGTTGTTGAACAAACTAAATCTCATTCTATAAAAAATCTGTCCTGAGATTAAAAAAAAAGTAAAACTATCCTGAGATTAATTTTTAATCAAAACTGTCTTAAGTCATCCTGAGTTAAAAAAAGATCAAAATTTTTTGAGCTATCCTGTAATTTTTAAAATATCCTGAGTTTCAAAATAACCTGAGTTATCCTTAGTACTCTGGGTAAGTGACAACCCTAACAATTTAAGATGGTTTGAATAAAATTTTATGGAGGCGCTTCTTACTAATTTATGTAATTTTTATTATTTTTTGCAAGTTTTAATTTTTTAAGTATATTAAGTATTAATTTTCTGTAAGAGATTTAGTTATAATTAAGGGCATAGGGGGGTTAACACCCTTTTTTGATTTTTGATCTTATTTTATAAATTTTTTACTAAGCTACAAGATGCTTTTGACAGATTTTAAAAACTCAAAATAATTTTTGAGATATAGTCTGTCAAAGTAGGAGGCAACAATAGAATCCTTATGGGAGGCACAAACTAAACAGCAAATAACTAGAAATCACTAGAAATATATCTCCACCTAGGTTTTTTGAGATAACTACCTCAAATTTTCAGAAAATGTTCCTTGCAATATTTATAAAATTCTGTCGGAACAAAATTAAAAAAAAAATTATAACCAAAAAAAAATAACTGTTTTTTTTGTTTATTTTTTAAAATTAAATTTTTATTTTTTTTATTTTGTTCCGACAGAATGTTCAAAATATATCAAGGAACATTTTCTGAAAATTAGAGGTAGTTATCTCAAAAAACGTAGGAGAAGATAATTTTTAATGAAATAGTCTAATTTTGTCGTTTTAGTTTGCCCCTCCCATAAAGAACTTATTGTTGCCTCCAACTTTGACCGGCTATATCTCAAAAATTATTTTGAATTTTTTTAATCTGTAAAAAGCATCTTGTAGCTTAGTAAAAACTATATAAAATAAGATAAAACTTCAAAAAAAAAAAGTGTTTACCCCCCTCTATGCCCCTAAAACCTAAAAAACTTCATCTCTACTACATACTAAATGCACATGCAAGATCACAAAAATTTTTAGTTTATTCCAAAAATTCAATTAGACCTTAAAAAAGATGGATTGCAAACATTTTTTTTCAGAAAATAACATTAGCAAAATACAGTTTATGGTGATGATAAACTTTCTTACTTACATAAAGAGCATGTGTATATCAAAGTTTCTGATATTTTTCTAAGAATCCCTATTTTTCCTGACTTTTGTCTTTTTTTGTTTGTATATCCTGACTTTGAAACAACCCTAAAGTTTATTTTGCATACCAGGGACGTAGGTAGCTCAAAAAAGTTACAAATCTGCAAAAATTTAAACATCTGAAATGATGCGTGATAACATCCTGGCGGGAACACAGCAATTTAAACTACCTCTTATGTTATTGAGTTTAATATGAAAATATGCAGTTATATAAATACTTCAAAAATGGAATGTTGAAGTATGAGTGATAACTGTATACAATGCAATTTATTTTACTCCACGTCCCCTATGACTCTTTATGTGTTGCCACTTGAGTAAACCCAATAAAACTTTCATTGAAAATAAGTATAAGAAAATCACAATATAAATCAAAAAATTTATATTGTTTTCAAAATCAAATATTTAATACAGTCAATAGATACAATATCAAATTATGCAAATTTTTGTAACATAAAGTTGTATGATTTTGAAGAACAAGCTACAGCTTTCATTAGAATCAATTTTGCAATACAGCTTTTTAACATATTAAATCTTTAATGCGCTAAATGTATACAATTAAGATGTTTTTAACTTGTTTAGTTTTTATGACGCTAAAAGTGCTAAAGAGTACATATATTTCAATATCTAAATTATCTTTCAGGAGTGCATAACTAAGTATAAATGAATACTAAAAGCTAAGAAAGCTTTTTTTACACAAAAGTATACGTTTCTGCAGAAACGTACCAAGCTACGTGCCTGGTTTAATTTTTATTTGTTTAAAAAAGTCAGGTAAACTTGATATCCAATTGCAGGATTTTTTTTGAGTAAAAACATTTAAAAATATATTGATTATATATTTTAAATTTGGAATAAAATTTAGCTATTTTAAATTTGTTTCAGTGGATTATTTTTACTTTTATAAATCACTTAAAAAATTTGAAGTTAATTGATCAATAAATCTAGGCAAACATGGATTTATAGTAAATTCTTCAAAATTGTAAGAGAAATAACAATGAAAGATTTCATATCATAGGAAAAAAAAAGATACAGCAACAACTTTAGTACTTAAAAGTTAGATCTTTTATGTAAAAAATTTTAATACTTGAGGGCTGTATTCTTTGAGTTAGAAAAAAAATGTTCCGATTTTGAATGACCAAAAACTGTCTAGAGTGACTTTAAACTAAACTGAGTAATCCAAAGTGTTTTTAAATGCTCTTAAAAATTTCACTTCTTCGCAAACTACTTATTACCTCATGTTAATTTTTCTTCAAACATTAAAAAAAGCCATATATATGCTCTACATTAGGTGCTTACTAAACTAATGAGAAATAGTGTTTTTGCAAATTAAATCTTTATGTTTTAAATCATTTGAGATTTATAAAAAAATACTTTCAAAACACATGATAAATAGAAATAAGTTTAAGAAACTTAAAGCATAATTTTTCATTAACAACTTCAATATTAAAAATCTGAAACGATGTAATCTAATACAGTAACCTCTCGGATCTTTACGCACTCTGGTTTAGTTACGCATTTTAGAATTCTATAAAATTCAGAAAATAAAAACTTTCATTTTTTTTAATATTGCACAAATTAGGTTTAATTTATATTTTTGAATTAAAATATGTTTTTGAATGCTAACACACCTCTTTAGACTTCCATCTTTAGACTTTGTAAATTTATGTTCCTTGACTAATTGATAAACATTTAGTTATACCTCAGTATATCAGAAATTTTGTTAACAATAAGAGATTAAATAAAAATTCTTAAATAAACATGACTGTGTTTAGTAATGAAAGTATGATAAAATAATGAGAGTTTAAAACACAAAGAAATATCACAGCAGTCTTGCCCTATATATTAAAAAACACCATTTTATAATTGTAAAGAACTGCTTAATTATAAATTGAGTTTGCTAAGTAGAAAAGTATATAAATGTCACATATAAATAAAGATAAAGATAATTTTTACTTATTATTAAAATAGTAAAACTATTTCTACTCGTATTATTATTTTATAGAAATTCAAATCCTTTTTTTTAATATATTTATAGTTTTATCTGTTGTTTTCATATTTATAAATTAAGTAAACAAATAGTTAAAAGTGGGAAAGTGCCCAGTCTGCTTTTAACTAGAAGCAATATTAAAAAACAGCAATTATAGTGAGTATATTTGGTACCTCTCGTTTCTTTACGATCTCTCATATCTTTACGCACTTTTTCTGTGGACACAATGTGCGTAAATAAGCGAGAGGTTACTGTATAAAATTTTTATTCTTTTACGCTTTTAAGTTGTTCTTACTCATTCTAATTAAAAATAGTGAACACAAAGAGGAGTGAAGACCTATCCAAAAAGCTATTTATTAAAAAAAAAAACTATCCTGAGTTAGAAAAAAACACAATTTTTTGAGTTCTGAGTCATCCTGAGATTTCCAAAATCTATTTAATATCTAGAGTAGGGGTTGGCAGGTTAAAAAAGGAACGTTTTTTATGTGCTTCAAAAAAACATAGTTATAGACAATTTTTTTTAACAGAAAATATCTAGGCAATAGATTATCCTTTAAAGATAACACTAAAACTTAATTTTTGTTTTTGATAATTAGTATATTAAACTAGTTTAAAAAAAATTAAAGTGGCCCGCAGGCCGCAGTTTGCCGACCCCTGATCTAGAGTATCTTGAGCTTGTGGCAACCATGATAACTTTTTTGTTTCAAAAACTGTTTACACAACTGACAATATACCATAAATACTTTTTTGTTAAAAGTATTTAATAGTATATATTTTTTGCTTTTATAGAAGGGCAAAAGTTAGTTTTTGTTTAAAAAAATTATAACAAACAGAAATATTACTGAACCCATTTTAGCTACAAACTTTGGTAAATCTTCAAATTACATTTTAAGATAGTGTCATTTCAACCCTTTTTTAATCTAATTAAAAGTGTTACTGCTTATACATGCTTATTGCGATCCGTTTGGACTAAGATTTTTAGGCTAAGATTAAGCAAAAACGAGCATATTAAATTCTGCTCAAGTAATTTTTCCATTTAAATCATAAGTTGTAGATAAATTAATGTTGTACACACTTGTGCAAATGTGATTAAACTTCTACAATAACTATTTATTTCAAATTGAAAACCTATCTACAGACTCTTAATGGTCAGTAGTTTTCTAAGTTTATTTTTGTTTTTATCATAAAAACTTTAAATACTTTTTCTTAAGCTAAAGTTTGACTAAAACTAACATTTATACGTCCTTTGTAAAATAAACACATTTGTGACTAATGCAATTAAACTTCTACAATAGCTATTTATTTGCAATTAAAACATATCAACAGACTCTTTCTTAATGGTCTGTAATTTTCTAAGTTTGTTTTTGTTCTTATCAGAAAAACTTTAAAAAACTTTTTTCAATCTAAAGTTTGGCCAAAATCAACATGTCTGTCCTTTGTAAAAGAAACACACCTGTGTCAAATGGGATTAAACTTTTACAATTACTATTTATTTCCAATATAAAACATATCAAAGACTCTTAATGGTCTTTAGTTTTGTGAGTTTGTTTTTGTTTTTATACAAAAACTTTTCTTAAAATGCTAATGCTAAGCTAAAAGTAACTTGTTTGCTTCATTTTAAAGTAACATGCTTTGACAAATGGTAAACCTCTACTATTGAACTTTATTAAAATTAATAAATAAATCATGAGTTTATATGAAAAAAGTGTCTAAATAATAAACTAAATACCATTAGGATGCTTTTTATTGGAAATAAATAGTTATTCTAGAAGTTGAATCCCATTTGTCACAAGTATGTACAACATAACTTCATCTACAATTTATCAATTTTAAATAGAAAAAAATACTCAAATACAACGTAATATGGCCCAAAGATATCGCAATATATATGCTTCCTATTGCTTAAATTACTGTATGTTTCTATAACAATTAGCTTAAGTTTCTATTCAACTCTTAACAATATTGACATTTCAAATGAAATTTTATTGAATCCATACTTTTGAATAATTTCAAAATTGAAAGGCTAATGTTCTATGTTATGAATTCTTTATACTAAAAGTGATCAAAATTGAATCAAAGTTACTCAATCATTTATTAAATTTGGATAACAACTTAAAATGTTTCTTATTAGGGGATGTACTTAAACAAAATCATTATATAAACATGTCTAAAACCAAAAAAAAATCACGAGCATAAAGTTATTGTTATAGGAAAATTTATTAATTTTTCAAAAAACATAAAACTTTAATGTCAATTATTTTCCTTATCTTAAAAGCTATCTAAAATTTTTTATTTTTATTTTAGAGAACGCACCTTTGCCTTTAATTTAAAAAAAAAATTATTTAATTTGGGGTTGGAATTATTTCATGGGGTCCCTCAAAAAATAAAAGTTTTTTTTCGTTTTTTTTCATCAAATGGTATTAGAACCAATAATAAATATTTTTTTTTAATTTTTTTTTTGATTTCCCTTAGTTTGCATGTTATAAAAACTCGTAAATAGTTATTTTATAAATAATGTTAATATCTTTTACGATTTGGCCCAAAATCAAAATGTAGTATATTACACTATCATTTGCCTTGGCCATTTCCTAGATAAAAAATTGATAAAAGGAAAAAAAAAGTTAATAATAATGTGAATATACAACAAATTTATTTGAATTATTTTATTTTAATTTAGTTTGATGTAATTCACATTCTTATTAACTTTTTTTTTCCTTTTATCAATTTTTTATCTAGGAAATGGCCAAGGCAAATGATAGTGTAATATACTACATTTTGATTTTGGGCCAAATCGTAAAAGATATTAACATTATTTATAAAATAACTATTTACGAGTTTTTATAACATGCAAAATAAGGGAAATCAAAAAAAAAAATTAAAAAAAAATTTATTATTGGTTCTAATACCATTTGATGAAAAAAAACGAAAAAAAACCTTTATTTTTTGAGGGACCCCATGAAATAAT
Organism: Thalia democratica; assembly: GCF_965202585.1. Taxonomy (NCBI): domain Eukaryota; kingdom Metazoa; phylum Chordata; class Thaliacea; order Salpida; family Salpidae; genus Thalia; species Thalia democratica. Next base: position 16,466,271 of record NC_139173.1, on the reverse strand, counting down.
TCCAACCCCAAATTAAATAATTTTTTTTTTAAATTAAAGGCAAAAGTGCGTTCTCTAAAATAAAAAAAAAAAATTTTAGATAGCTTTTAAGATAAGGAAAATAATTGACATTAAAGTTTTATGTTTTTTGAAAAATTAATAAATTTTCCTATAACAATAACTTTATGCTCGTAAAAAAATCAACTAAAACAAAAATGGATTATTGATATTTTTTTTTTACAGTACAACACTATAAACATATATTTGTCGTGTGAAATTTTTCAGTGAATGTAAAAAATCAGACTAACAGTTTTATTAAATCTAGCGGTTGTGTTTGATTTACTTATTACACTTAAACTGTTTGTTGTAAATTTAATTTGTTTTAACAACTTAAGTGCAAAAGTAAAAAAAAAATCGATCTCTAGATAAGAGAAAATTGATCTTAAACAGCCCAGCTTTAAAATTTCATTACAGTGTGACGATAAGCTATTTAAGTTAATGGCAAATATGGTATCATATTTTAGACCCAAAGTTAGAAATTTACATAATAAAATTCTTAATCAAAATTGTGTAATCAATTACTTTGTTGACTGAGTTTAAATCACTTTAATAACAAATGAATAAATTTTTAGACTTATAGACTGTGATAAAAGTAATAAAAAACTTTTAAGTGTATATATTTAGTTGTTTTAGTCTACGTGTTGGATAGCGATATTTTATCTTTTTACGTTTAAATATTACAATTTTAATCATATATAAATAAACATCTAAAAAGATTATGTAATGAAAATCATAAGCTAAAACAAAATCTCTAGTGAATGCAGACGCGGGAAAAATATTTATTTGTACAGCCAATGAAACTTTTTACTTTTTATTAGGGATGGGATTTAGTACAAGAAATAGAAAGATATTCAATTACAGAATGGCTTATATTTATAAGTACGTAAAAATAATCAAAAAGACACACCAGAAAACCCAATAAAAGAGCATAAGAAAATTAATGTTAAAAAGAAGAAGGTAGTTAACAATTACAATTTAACAAGAAAATTTTTAGAGTGTCCTTTTATTTTTAATATGAAGTATTACGTTTATTAGTATTAAGTTAATTTTAATGAAATTAGTCAGTAGTTATGTACATGAAGTAAATTTTACATAATAAAAATGAACATAACTAAAATTCTTTTTAGTCTAACAATTTTTTTTTGATAGCAGATGAAAAAATCTTTAAATTCACAAACTTTATTTAACTAAAACAACTTTGTTTATTAAGAATAATGTGCTTTTTTTTAAAGTTTATAAACAAATCACTCATTTTGAAAGTTCGGAAGCTTTGATTACTAATTTCGTTTAGTAATAATTAGAATAAAGTTGCTAAAAACTGATAAAAGCATAGTATAATTTATTTAAGTAAAAATTTTTTTTAATGTCTTGTTGTGTGTTTTAATAACTAAAATGCTACTGCGCAAACAGCTATATTAAGTGGACCTCTGTACATTTAGAAATAAGAATAAAAATTGTTTTTTTTAATTGTCAAAAAAAAGCTATAGGCATATTAACTGATAATACAATGAAAAATCGTATACAGCTCAGAATTTATTGAAAGACTTAAGTTCTGCAAAGAATTACAGTTATTCATGTTTCTGTATCCTAAAAAGAGCTCTTATGATTTGACTTTATTTCAAGTGCAGATTTTCTTTTTCATATTATTTTTGTTATCTTAAACATCACCCCATAAGTTAAGCTATTTTTATATTTCTTAGGGCTTAGAGTATACTTATCAACTGTATTTTTGTTGACCAGTTTTTTGTGCTTGATTTGAAATATAAACTAATAAATATTAGTATTACAAAAAGTTTTCAAATACAATTTTTCACTACTCTGTTAAAAAGAACAGATCTTCGGTTTGTTTATTGTGATAATATCTTAAAACATTAGTCAAAGTGTACATGAAATTAAGCAAAAACTTAAAGGATTGTTAAGTCACTAAATAAATCATTAAAAGGTATAAGACACACTAAGTCTGCATACTGTTCAAAATTATTTAAAGTAAAAGCTTGAAAAATGTTTACAATTAACTAAAAAGTTCATTTCGTTTACTTAAAGACGAGCGTCATTCCATTTACGGTACAACTTTTACAGTTTTTACTAAAGTTCTTTAGTTTTCACGCTTACTTGCATCTTTGTTGTTACTTCTACAATAATGTTTCATACATCATCTTTTAGCTTAGAGTATCTAGTTTTTGAATAAATCCTTTTTTTTTTTATTGGGTTAGTATGAATGGTGCTGTATCCCATAGAAAAAGTGGTACATTATGGCTTTTTTCAGTTTTTCTGTCGAAAACGAAAATCAAATAGTTTTTCCTTGAAACTTTTATTATACACATAAAACTATAATCTGCTGTAACTCCTCTGGCTATAAATAATATGTTTTTTTTTTCTATTTTGTTTACATCTAGAACTGTTTTAGCGGGAAAGAGAGTTGGTGTTATCAGCTTCGCCTTATGCTATATGTTGAATACGTAAGTATTATTTATACTTTTGCAATTTAATTCTGTTTTTCTTAAATAGATTGTATATTAATAAATTGAGTGTGAATTATTGTATTTGCTTACACAAGTTTGGATAAATAAGTTTGTGGTGAAAGCTACTAGAGCTTAAGAATTTCATTTATACACTTGGTTTTGTATAAGTTTTAATAGATTTCATTTAAACACTTGGTTTTGTATAAGTTTTAATAGATTTTATTTACAGTTTTTTGTTTTGTTTAAGTTTTAATAGGTTTCATTTACACACTTGGTTTTGTATAAGTTTCAATAGATTTCATTTACAGTTTTTAGTTTTGTACAAGTTTTAATATATTTCATTTGCACACTTGGTTTTGTATAAGTTTTAATAAATTAAGCATTGTTGTTAAAACTTATTAAGAACAGCAAGCAGCTTATATACCTTTTATAAATACTTATCACTTAATCATAAATTAACTTAATGAAATAGTTGTTAACCAAAAGAGAGGCATTATTCACTGGTCAGACATTCAGATACTCAAACATTAAGATATTAGTTGTATAGATTTAGTAACTTCTCACTTAGATAGTATAATGAGTAAGAATACCAAGTCTAAGAATAGTAAGGAGCCCAATGACAACATGTTCTCTAGAGAGAACATGCAAGCTGTTTTAAGTAAGGCCATCGACTCTAAGACTCGAGAGAGTAAACGGCTAAAAGAAGCAGGCGTTGTCAAACGGCCCATTGACCCAACCCACTCTTTGCAGCGCAATTAAACTGGTCCATCAGACCAAGTACCTACACAGTGCGAAAGATACTGCTCATTCGCTTTGTACGATTTTTTATAAAACAAATTATTTATAAAGATATCGTCAATTTACTGTTTTCAGTATATTATGGTATATCTCAATAAATATAGAACTAAAAAAAATGTTTAAAAATCCACACAGAACTAATTAATCTGCATTATTACTATGCACAGTTTTTTATTTAACTTAATACTTTTAGAAATATTGAGCATTGAATTTTTTTTTTTTTAAATAACTGTGAGCTACTTAGTCATTGAAATACAAAACAATGGCAAATGTTTTGTTTTAAAAACAATTTTATAGGTGGCGCTAAAAATCATACAAAGAGGTTCCATGATTTAATACGAATATGTTATACAGGTTGCGAAAGCTAACAATCAGGAACTTTTTTTTTCATAAATATGCTACGAATTGCAAAGAGTAAGGTTAAATTCAACCTAAATGGGATAGTATTTAATATAGCCAGGTAAATGGAGTTGCAATGGGATCTCGGTTTGGACAAAACTGAACAGTTCCTGTCAAAGGATCTACATAGGTCAAACTGCATGTCATTTTAAGACAAGATTCAAAGAAAATGTTTCGAAACTTATTAAACGAGAAGAAATGTTCAAATTTCAAAATCAATAACAAATGCTGCAAAAAACTATGCAATTAGCGAGAATTTGATAAAAATAAAAACGTATGGAAAATACTGCATCTCTTTGTTTAGTATCATTAATGTGAAAATTGTTATGACCCTATAAAAACGGAAAATGTTTTGATAAACTTGTTTAAGCCAAGTTAATGTACACAAAAGGAATTTGATTATGTGGTAAGCTTCGTTTGATTTACTATTAAAAGTAAAAGTCCATTTTGTCTCACTTGATTAACTTTTTGTTAAATATAACAGTGTGGTTTAACTAATGATGATTTATAATTATTATATTTCTAGTGTACATTTGTTAGTTATTTTTAGAAAAACGTTTAAAAAAGATGAGATTCTGCGTTAAATATTTAACACAAATAAATATAAAATCTCCTACAGTTATATGGATACAATATAACAATAATTAATCGATTAAATTAAGCAAAAAACTCTAGACAATCAAACAAAAACAAAACATTAAGTTGAACAGGTGTAATTGTCGATTGAGGAAACATTGCCTCTTGAACAATAACTGCTTGTAAAATATGTTATGTACGAAGCAAAGGTTAGTATCATAACAGCAAAGGCACAACAATCTATATATTATCAATTGAAAGTCTTCAAAATACATAAGTATACACATAAAAGCAATATAAGAATTAAAATGAACACAGATCTAAGTTATCTAAGTACACATTATATTTAAATATTTACATTATAAGCTAAAATAAAGTAAGATAAACTGAAGTATTGGGAAATGTGCAAAACATGTAATTTAGTAAAATGGAGATCACTTTCCAAAAAAGGAACACAATTTGATAAACAGACAGGAACTCTTTTCGCCATGTGCATTCATTTTATAAACTTGTGTTTATTACGAAGATTAATTGCACCGTTTTTAACTATTCAATTGAACTTACTTTGATTTATTGTAATTTTTATTTAATTAATAATTAGCTAGTTGTTTTATCAATTTTTAATTCGTTAACTTTTTTTTAAATGTTTATTTAACATACCCTTTATATATGTACATCACAGAACAAACGTTTTTATTTTAAACGTTAGTAACAACAGTATTAGCATTACTATAATATATATGATTTATATATATACTAACATATTTCTTTAAAGTTTAACCATAGTTTATATAACTTATAACTTTTTACTATTTGTATATGTTTTAATAATTTAGTACCCAGATTAAAACTTTTGCACGCACCTTTTCATACTTATTTGTACTTGTTTTTATTTTGCTGTTAGAAGTGTATTTATTTTTAACATAAAAATTTTTTAAAGTTTTTATTAAAATTTCCATTTACCAGAGGGGTCGACTGTTTTTTATAAGCTGCAGACCAATTTTTCTAAAGAAGATGCTCGCGGGCCGCAAAGTTTAGACAAAGTTCATTTTAAATAGTTGTGTAGTAATCAAAATAAAAATACTTTTTTTCAATAGAAATGTTAAATGATAAGCAATGATAAAGCACAAATAAATAATAACTATCAAATTTAGTGTCAATTTTTAAGTTTTAAATAAATTTCCTAGGTTTACAAAAGTGTGTTTTTATCACGTCGCATTTGACCCATGGGCCTCAGTTTGCCGATCCCTAATTTATAAAACTGTTCAAACGACATAGCTTGATAATACCTTTGTTTGTTGAAGTATTGATGGAAAGTATAATTTATTTGTTTATTCATTAATTGAAGTAATTATAAACTAACAAAAACTTAATAATTTTTACTAGATGTTGTCTAATTTTAGACTTATTTCTTAATTAGCTAGTTTCATTTTGTTTAATTATAGAACTGATACTTAAATACTTAATTATTTTTTTTCTTGTCTGTTTTTACTTTAATATTGAGTTAATATTTTTCTCTGAATTTGTTTTCTATGACGCACCAACAAAAGCTTTCTTCATAAAACTTAATTAGTAATTAATATTTTTCTTAATGCTTTTACTTTTTAGATAAACTTGTAATGTCTCAAAAGACTTTTAACTTGTTATTTTAGGCTTTTTTACAATCATGCTGTTGAACAAGTTAATTAAAAAAAAATAAGTTTACTATAAGTTTGTTATTTAACTTAGAGTTTCTACACTAATCATTGTCTAGTATTAAAGTAAAAGTTTACAACATATTAAAAAAAATATTTCTTAATTTAAATGCTATTAAAAAAAATTACATTAGTAATAATTTCTGTTTGTTTAATATAGTTTATCATTATAATTTGTTTAAATATTAGTTGATGATATTTAAAATGAAAGTTTTTGCTTAATTTTGGAACAATGTTATAAACAAAACTAATTACTTTATTTGCCCTAACAATAGCTTCAGCATTATTTATATTAAAAATGTAACTATTACCATTGGTAACTTTACGTATGTGGGTTACATTCTACAGCTTTTGTGACGTCAAAAAATTGTCATTGAAGCCTTAAAAGTTTGCTTTTTTAAGTTTTCTCGGTCGTGAAGTACTCAGTCTGAAAGGAATTAGCGCTAATAAAAAGCTTTTTGATAAAAAGAATGCTTTTTTATCCATATAAAAGCTGTTTTTTATCAGTCATTTTGATTGTTTACTTTGTGATCACACATTTATGGGCTCTAAGAAAATATCATAAATGTACAACTTAATTTTTAAAGCATTTAAAAAGTTTGATAAAAAAGTATAACTAAGTTATTAAACTTTTGAGAATCTTGTTAAAAATATTAATTAAGTCTAAGGTTTGGCGGATTTATATTATTAGATACTGACTGCGCAAGAATTACTTCAACAGGAATGTAACTTTTTAAGTCTTTAGAAATAGAAAGTGCTGTGACAAATCAAGAACGTGATTTTAGTAATTTAGAGATTAGACAGACAACCAAAATATTAACTTTTTGGACAAGCTAACAAACATCTTATTTAAATTAAAAAACATAAAGGTTAAATTTAATTTAGAGTGTTTTATGTTATTAAAAATAAAAGTCCATTACAAAGTTTAATTTTAGACGATCAGTTTTCAAATAATGCTCTGGTTAGATTGATGTTTGTAAAAATAATTACTAGTTGACTATTAAACTTTGATACTTTTATAAGTAACTGTAATTTATTTGAAATAGAGAAAACTATAATACTATAAGTTTATAAACAAAACTTTTATAACCTTTTTTGAAATCAAACAAGACGTCCTTAACAAGATGTTAAAAGATATCCAAGTGGTGTACGATTTGATAACCGAAAAATTTTTTCGTGCATGAGGTCTTAGGACAAAATATTTAGAGCGCTTTTTTGTCGATTGAAAACAGACTTATTAACATTAAATGTCAATAAGGGATCGGCAAACTATGGACGCAGAATTAGACGCATTTTTAATTTTAAAAAACACTACGGGCAAAACCAGCTAATTTAAAATTTTCGCAATAATATTTTAAGTTACGCTCTAAAATCAACTTAAGTTAAAATTTAGGTAGTTTCTAAAAATATTTAAATTAAAAATTTTCGTTAAAATTGTTATCAACTTTTTTTTACTACAATTTTCAAAATTATGCTGGCCTGGGTAGACGTTTCCTAGGAAATCTGGCTGGTAAAAGACTTTTTCTAGTTAACATGGCTCGGCAGTTGTAATAGACCGCCTTTAATAATATTTTTTAGTTGAATTTCAATGCTTATGTTTTGCTAAAAATATTTAGACAATTAAAAAGATATTTTGTTTAAATCTGGTCCGTTACTTATAAAACATAACCGAACTGTGTTGTTAAGAATGAAACGATTTTTAAAATACCTTTTTTGTCTAATTTAAAGTTCTTTTATAATTCACTTCTATATATTTTCTTAAACTTAAAATTCGAAATTATGTAAACTAAACTCGGGTACAATTCATGACTGTATAAGTTATTAATTTTTTAATATTTACTTAGCTGTATATTTATTTTCAATTTAGAATTCTAGATGTTTTTTTTTTTACCTATTCCAATCGTTATCTAAATATGTATTCGGTTTTAGTAGTAAAAATAAGCAAAATTTAAGGGTCAGTTCCAATCCGCTTGAAATTCCCTCCTGCTAAATTCCCAGCCGATAAAATCTGAGAACTGCTTACCAACCAAAGATAAAGAATAAGGGTAACATTTATAGTAAAATATAAACAAAAAATTAAAAAATAGATATAGATAAAAAAGTGGGTGGGAATTTTGCGCAGGAGGGAATAGTGATTATACCCTTTTAAGAGTTGTTAGTAAGCCAAGAATTCTACTGTATAAAAATTAAAGGGCTTGACCTAAAATTTGTCTTCCTTTGATAATTAGTAGAGACCCATCTAAAATAAGTTTTTTCAATGGTGCAAGAAATAAAAATTAATTAATTCTACTAAAGATAATAATTTAAAAATTGTCTTCAAGTATTGTTAACTAACTTTTTTTTTAAATAGACTTTTGTAGTTTTTTTAAAATTCAACTTTGAAGTTAAGTAGTAAATAGATAACTATGAAAGAAAAATTTTTATTTAAAAACAATTTCTGATGAATTTTGAACTTATTCGTTATATAGAAAAGTGATTATGACCTAAATAAAATCACAAGGTGTTCTTAAAATATATATAAAGTAAAATATACTTAAGTTTTATAAGAAAAAAATTGACTAACGTTCGGAAAAGAAATAATTTCTAAAATATTATTAAGCTATTACAAAATTTTAAATAAACATTTAAGTGAAACAGATTAATTTTTTTATTTTATAAGTTTAATTTAACTTTTGATTAGTAAAAAAGATATAGTCAGTCAGTCAAAATAGCTGTTTTAAATATAGTTCTATAGTTAAAGAAGGGGTCGGTAAGTTGCGGCTCATGATAGGTCTAACCTGCGGCCCGCAAACATAAAAATGCGGCCCGCGAATAATAAAGTTTGAAACTTACACTAGATACACTGAGGTTTGAAAAGAAGAGTTAATCAAAGGTTTTAGACAATATTTACATAACTTGAAAATTTATATTAGATATTTTGAAAGAATAAAACTAAAACTGCGGCCCATAATTGTTTTTGTTTTTTTAAACATTGCCCGCTACCCAAATGCCTGCCGACATTTGTTAGAGTTGAGCATAGTTGTTATTTTGGCAATAAGTGTACGGACAAAAATTACTTTAGTAAGTAATTTTAAATTGAATAAGACTACAAATGATTAATTATATATAAAGAATTTTTTTATCTAACATTCTAGCAACCCAGGTTTAAAGTAAACAAATCAAAAAGATCGTTATAAATAAGAACATTTAACCTTTCAATAAGTTAAAACCTATAATAAAACAATTATAAACTAATATTTTATTTTTAGTAAGTGTTTACTACTTTTTACTTAACTTAATAAGTCAATCCGTACATATGTCAGAAATTTACACAAGTTATAATTTTTTGTATTATTCTAGTTTTCTTACACTAAACACTAATAACTATTAAGTATAAAATATTAAAACAAAAGTTTTAGAAGAGTACCTAATTTTATAAAATCTAAATTCAAAAGTAAAACAAGTTTATGTAAAAGTATTAAAGACAACTTTTTATAGTCTCAGAAATCCGTAAAAAAGTAAAGTCTTTAGAATAAGTTTTTTAGTTTTTTAATCAATTAATAGATTATCAGTTTTAAATATCTTTTAGTAATTTTAGTTCTACTAAGTTAGTTATTAAAATATAAACTATACGGTTAACAATCTAGTGCATAAAAACAAATTAATAATTTTATCACATTAAAAGTTTTATTCTTCAAGTTTAAAAAGTGCTACATGCAAAACAACAAAAACTAAAAGTCATATAATAATATCAGAGAAAAATCCAAGGCAAGGTGGCTACTATCGAAGTGCGAAATTATTATTGTCGCTGACACATTATAGATTTTTTATCACAGCTTTCAACAAAAAGCATGAGCGTCGCGCGCGTAGAGTTGGGTGAGACAACAACAGCACGCACGTTAGCCTAAATACCACACGAAAAAAGGAAGCTTTAAACATTAGCGCCTGTACGGGTACATAGGAAAAGTTTTTTGGCACCTACAAAATATTTTTGTTGAGTTTATCGCTGCGAAACGAGTTGTTGCTGCAACTAGCAACTGAAAATTGCAGCTTTTTTATTGTATCATTGGTTGAACCGATTTTTTTTATAAGTTGATTGTTTGTTACGCAGAGCCTTAATTAAAAAGAAAATATAAAACTTTATTTGTAAAGTATATGTGAAACATTCTAAAATAAGTTACACATCCTATATTTTAAACAAAGTATTTTGAAACAATAAACTTCTGTTTGAATTTTGTAATTTTGAATTCATTAACAGCTGTAAAAACAGCTAGTGTATGTTTGAAGCTGTTAACAGTTTTTTTAATAACTGAATTTCTTAAATTAAAAATGAAATTTGATTATTATTTAAAAAAGTAATTTTAACTTATGAGTCGTATTACTAATTTTATGTTTTTTATCGGAAACTTGACTTGCTGCAACAGTACTAAGTTTGTTTTCTGGTCAGAGTTTATTTTTTAATACATTTAGCGTTGATTTAAATTACAAAAAAGAAAAAAGGAAATTAAAATTTAATACATGATGTTTTTTTTTGATGTAGAACAATATAGTCAGTTTTAAAAAAGAATTATTTTTTAAGTTTGGTATTATTAGTAAAAACTTCACAAAACATGTTATTTTAGTATATAAAGAAAATACATAAAAAACAACAGCTAAGAAAAAATTTTTTTTGAAAGTAAAGACTACTTTAAAGTTTTATTTTGTTCAAATTTCTACACATTAGCTTATACTAGAGATTTATTAAGCTTACTCGGTACAAATAAGTTTTACCAAATTAAAAAAAAAACAGGTATTTTAAAATTATTAATGAAAGCAAAAAAAAACATAATAAAACTTAGTGATATCTAGTGACAAGATTTTTGTTTAAAGCTTATAACTTTTCCCTTTTTAATAAAACTGACAAATACTATATGTATCTGAGTTAATTCTACAAGTAAACTTGTATTTATATAAGTATACACACAAATTATCTTAGCTAATAATTATCAATACGGGTAATAAGAAAGTATACATTTAATTAACAAAGTGTTTAAACTATACTTTGACAACAACATAACTTTAAAAGGTTTACTAAATAATTTTATTTCTTTTAACTTACGTATAAAAATTATTAAAAACTTTGTACTGGAAAAATATGTAATAAATGGGTAACGATTTATTAGAGCTCAGTACTAATTGTTTTGAATTAATATTTCTTCATTTGTGACTAATAAACATCTTATCATTAATTTAGAATTGTTAACTGTATGAAGTAAATTATTAGTTTTAACAAGGCAGTCCAAAATATAAAAAATGTTCTACAAACGTATATTACATTTATTAGATTATTTTACTAAAAATTTTCTAGAACACTTTTTTAATGTGTAATTGATCATTATAACTTTAATTAATAATACTTATTGATATTTTATAGTTAACGATGCTACAGACTTTTGTAACTATTACATTTTTGCTACTGATTACAGTTGTATAAGGTACCACTTTCTATATTTAAAAAAAAAACTATTTAAAATTTTCTCAGTATATCAGTCAACAAACTGTACTTTTCGTTGTCTTTTTTTTAAACAACACGTTTACAACTACTACATGACTTATTTTAATTTATGGACGTTTTTATTGGAAATTTTATATTCCGGTCAATAAAATACTTATCTACTAAATATTTTACTAAAATTTTGATTTAATACTATCTTTATAAAAAAAAAAGTATTATTATAGATTTTTATTAAGTTTTGTAATTGTCATGGTTTGAATTGACACTTAAAATTTGTTAATCATGAAACTTGATCATAGTATAACGTACCGAAATATTAATATAGTTTTAAACTTTTCACAGTATAGATTTTATTAAAAATAACTAAAATAACTTGGTTTTTAATTAAAATATCAAAAATATATAGAATTAATCAAAAGATTAATGAATACTAAAACTTTCAAAAATTTTAGAATAAATCCTTAACACTTCTAAAAAATTGTTTCCGTAAAACTTTGTAAAAAATACGATACTTATTTACTTAAAAATTCACTACTGTTTCAAAAACAATAATTTAAAGATCAGAACAATTAAAAATATATCTATAAAGTTTGTAGCTAATAAGCTGGTAAAGTGTGATTTTTTCAAACATCAAAATTTTATATTATTTTAAATTGATACTTAAAAAAAAAATTCTATACAAAAAAATGTTTTATACAGTAAGAAACAAAAAATATATTTTAAAAAGGATAAGAATTGTAATATTTTTTATGAAACCAACTGACTTTAAGCAATACTTTGTTTTTATAATAAAAATTATTGAAATTGATGACCAGCTTTCAATTATTTAATGTTTTATTAAAATCTTCCTAATAAAATTTACTCAGTTTCATAGGTTATTTTAGACTGGTTGTTTGAGTTGTATGATTTAGATAAACTATATAAATTTTATAATATCAAAAGTTTTCTTACTTTAGTTTAGCTTCTCGTTAATTGTTTAGTTATAAATTTTCCTTTTAAATAATTTTGAAATCTAATTCAATACAACAACTGTCTAAAATATATACTTTTTTTTTAAATTGTTAGTTATAAATGCCTCATAATGAAATTAAAAGTCTTTTTTGTTACACTAAAATAGTTTAATAGATAAATTTTAAACTTAAATAGGCTAAAGTCTACAGTATATAGTTATTAAAATAATAAAAACGTATGCAAAAGGTTTAAATAAAACGTAAATCATAAGACTAATTACAGTGTAAAACTCTCAATTGAATAAGATAACATGGATTCATCATATACTTTGTTAAAAAGCAAACTGACTTCAAAATTATGGAATCCAAGATTTTTAACTATTTTAGGAGCTCTTTACCTTATTTTAGGTGCATTTAGTTTTCATCAAATTGAAAAAGAACGTGAGATTGAGTTGACTGCTGATCTTGAAAAACAATTGGAGAAGCTAAAGTAAGCTTTTTTTTAATAAAAATAAGTTGTACATCAAGTTGTTTTTAAGCTGTTTTACTTAATAGTACTAAATGTTTATAATAAAGGAAAACTAAATTGTTTGATATATTAGAGCTTTTGAAAACTGTTATGTTTAAAATAAAGCTTTAAACATATTAAGTAATGTAAAACACGTTATAAGAAAAAAATTACTGTTGTAAGAATATAACTGGCTTAGATATAGCTTTTATGTTGACATAAAAAAAAAGCTAACTACGAACAAATTCTTTATATACTTTTTAATGTTAAAAAATACTTAGACAACTTTAACTTGTTCTATACAAGTATAACAATAGAAAACCTAAAAATTAAATGTTCAAAACATATTTATAAATATCATAAATTTTTTAGTAAAAAACTAAAATTCTATTATTTTTTAAAGAAGTAATCAGTTAAGTCTAATCATTCCTTAAGTTAAGTGTGAGTCTTTTAAATTTATTTTCAATAACAGTTTTACCACTAATTTTCAAGAGGTAAGTCAGTTTTTATACAAAGTAGGAGTTTGTTAATTTCGAATAAAAATTATATTTTCGTATTCAAGTATAAACTTTTAATTTCTATTATATGGTGCTAGATTTAATTCTTAATTAGCATATTTTTATTTTTCAAAGTTTTAAAACAAAACTCAAAAAAAATATGGGTATACAACATATAAAGTTCTTAAATTAAATATTCATAAACTTTATTAAAAATTTATTTTTCTTATTTGTTTAAGAAAAACTATTAAATTGGATGAGATGAAAGCTAGACTTCCTTACAGATATAAAATTTTTTATGACGTTATAATACCCCATAATTTGTATGTCACAAAACAGCTTATAATTTATATTTATAAAACACTGTGTTAAAGGTAAAGTATTGTTTCAGTCAGAAATTAAACTTTTATACAGCGCGTTAAAAGTAACTTTTACATTCTATTTGTAATGCATTATACTACAAACTAAAAATTGTAAAAAAAAAAAACTTAATTTAAACAGAATTAGTCTACAGCTAACATAAGTATTATTTGTCAAACTAGTGGTAGAAATAAGTATTTATCTAAAAAAAACATATAATAAAGTTTAATATTTCATTATGACCACAAAAATAAAAATTTAAGTTTTTCTTAAAATAATGAGCGTTTAATTAATTGTACAAAACGATTAAAAAGAATATTTTAAGTAGGATGTCTATATATATTTTCAAACAAAATAGAAAAAGTTTGATTACAATAAAAATAGATTGAATAATAGTTTTTTATTTAAAATTAAAAATAGTAAGCCTATTTACCATCTCGAATTTTCTAAGGCTTTAAATAAAACTAGTATTTCGATATCAGTTTCATAGTAATTAAAACTTTATTTAACAACTTATTATACACTTTTTCAATACAGTAAAATATTTTTTTTCAATAATAATTTATTTAGTTTCAGACGGTGTTAAATCTTTATTAGTTTTGAAAAAAGTAGACTTACTGAGCAAATGTATAAAATATAAATGTATAGCAAAAAAGTGTCTTAGACAATGACCGCTAAAGATTGTTAGTTCAAACAAGTAAAAATGCAGTGAAAGTAAATTAAATATTTCTGAACTTTCTACACAAAAATAATTTAATTTAATTTAGCTTGAAAAAATTGAGTTTAAAAAAATAAACTATTCTAAAATTACATATAGATTTTTATTAGTTTAACATAACAGTACTGGCTAATTTTTACTCTTTGAATATTATTTTTAACACCGTTTACTAATTAAAATATACTTAACGTTAACAAAATTAACCATATTGAATGTAGAAAAAAAATTAAAAAACTAATTTATTCGAATTTAATCTATCGAGATTTAAATAAAGCAAATTTTTGTAAAAACATTTTTTTATAACAAACAGATATAACATCTCACAATAAACTAAGCTTCTAAAATATTTTTGGTATCGTTTAAAGTAAAACTTGTGAATTAGAAAAAAGAAGAGAGATATAATTTATTTAAGTTGTTATTTGATAATTGAAACACATAAATTATTTAATTTATTCGTTTAATATCATTTAGTTATACAACTTCGTTTACTTGTTTAACTATTAAAGTATTTATTAGATATATAGAACCAATAATAACAGAGCTCAGTTTAACATGTCTAAGAGTAAATACGAAGAATTTAAAGAAGTAATAATAAAATATGAGCCTTATTCAAACGGTAAGCAATGGTCAATTATTGGGTCTTTCTACTTTTCATTAACTGTTGTTACAACAATTGGTTAGTTGAAGTTTATCTATATTATAACAATTGTATTGGTCTTGTCTCAAGTTTTTGTTAAAAACAAAAATTCTTGACTTCATTAGTCACATGCGATTTTCACTAGTTTTATGGAAAAATATTTATTTAAAGCAGAAAGTAAAACTTAAAACTTAAGTTTTATTTTATATAACTTTTCTTAAAAGTTTTTGATACAACAAAATTTAACGTTTTTATTTTTATTGTTAAACTATGTTGTCAATATAATATATTAAAAGCACTATCTTTTCGAAGCTTATATAACTTATTCTTCCAAACTTGTATAATTAAAAGATCAAAAAAATTTATTTTAAATTAGACATAAAAACTAACTAAATAATCTAAACTGCAAACATAGCAAAATATCAAAAAAGTTTACTAAATTTAAAAAGCGTAATAAGTAAGACGTAGTAAAGAAATTTGATATGTTTTATTTTTTGGTAAATTTTTTTTTTTTTGGAATCAAACAAAAGTATAACTAAAACTATTAAAAAAATGAATTAAATAATTAACGAAACTGTTTAGTCTAAATAATGAAACAGAACTATACATTATTTTCTTTTAATACAGCTTTTTTTTAAGTACGTCTGACTTGTAAGTTTAATTAACTTTATCTAGTACAAAAAACCTAAACTTTAAATATTTAACCTGAAAGCTATTCATATTTTGGTCAAGTTATTAATAAAAATTAGATCGTTACGTCATTCTTAATTTATTATCAGTTTTTTATAATTAAAATTACTGTTAAAATTTAAAACCTAGTACTTAAATTTTATTCAAAGGAAAACTGCAAAAATTTTGTAAATTATAGATTAGTATTGTTTTGAATGTTTATTAGAAAAATACAAGTAGCTTAGGTTTATCGCTAAAAGAGGTAAGACGATTTTATCTTTACTTTAAATTTAGTTTAAAACAGTAAATTATTTCTACTATCAAGATTTTGGCTTAAGTTTGAAGTACAGTTTGCAGATGACCTTTTATAAAAAAAACAAAAATTGTTAACAATACCGGTAGCAGTTGGAAAATCAATTTTTTTGAAATAATACTTTGCTTTGTAAACAGATTAAAAATGAACTAAATGTCAGTGGTTATACATGTTGATTAAGAAAACTAAATCATGCACTAACTAAACTTTGAAAAACTCAAAAATATAACTAAACATTCTGATTTCAGCCCATTTTCTAAAGTTATGGGATTAAAAATGATGTTTCATGTAGCAAACATTTAATAATATTGAAATATGAAAACTTAAAACTCAATTTTAATACATTGTTCAAGTTTTGTAAATCCATATTTTAATTTTGAAAACAAAAATATGCTTTTTAAAACAGATCAAAAAACAGTTGAATATATAACCTAAGCATAATAGTTTTCAAGTGTTAACAACGTGTTGGTTGAGTTTATTTTTATTTTTGAAACCTTGTAATTTAAATGTTAACTTAGATTGTATTATAAACTTTGCTTGCTCAGTAAAAAGTACATTTCAGTTTAGACTTGTACTAATTCGGGTTTAGTTAAACACAAAGAATCAAATACATAGCTATCTAATTTATAAGAAGATATTTTTGTAAATTATTATTTGGTTTCAAGACAATTCAAATTCGGACAACTCAAATTCTGAAAATTCAAATTCTTAAAAAAATATTTAAAAGACTATTTCTCAATAAGTGTTATAAATTTGAAAAAAAATAATAAATACATATGTATATCTTATTAATAACTGTTCAAAATATAGGTTTAATCGTTTGTTAACATATCCTAGTGAAGTAACTTCACTGGAATATAAATAAAAACAAATTATACAGTAATTTTCCTTTATTGTACCTATTCTTATTAATATCTACAGGTCACTTTTTTCTTTTTTGCCAAATCTTAAATGTTTTTCAAGATTTTAAAAAATTGCTAAAAATAAATATATTTTTTACTTTGTTAAGCCATATCTCAAAAAACATTTAATGTTTTGCAAAAAGAAAAAATGGTTTGTAGATATTAATAAGACGTACATATTCAATTTTTGTATTTGACAAGTATACATTATCTTTTTAGTTGTGGCCCTTTATATTTTTTTTTTAAATTTGAATTGTCTGAACTAGAATTATCCTTATTTGAACAGTCGTGCACCCATTTGAAAATTAGTATTTATACTTTATTCAAAACAAACGTTGCGTGTTACTATATACTAAACTATCATTCTTAAATTACCTAACTCCATTAAGTGATTTTTAAATTGAACGGAAAAAGTAAAACTCTCCTTTTAGCGTTTTTATTTTGTATATATTATATGAAAATGTTGAAAACGTGTTTTAAAACAAATTTAGCGTTGTTATAGTCAAAACAAAACAAACTTTTATTATTTTTTTTTTTTTATGACAAAAACTTCTGGACTTAGAAAAACGTCTTTATGATACTCTATTTAATTATATAGAAACATATTTTAGTGTTTCTATTAATCAAGTTCTTTAAAATAAACCAGCCGTATTTGTTAATAAACGATCTTACTTTTAGCTTCGCTTATCATAAGTCCAAAGCTTCTGATAATAATAAAAAACTAGAAAGTTAAAAATACTTACGAAAAAGTACAGAAAAGCTAAACTAGAAGAAATACTTCATTTTACAAATTAAAAACAAAGTGTCTATAAAGTATGTTATGCTTATGAGAAATTTAATTTGAAAACTCCATAGGCTATGGTCACGTGACCCCAATAACACGGTTTGGAAAAGTTGTGTGCATCTTGTATTCGTGCTTAGGCATTCCTATTTTTCTACTTATGTTCCAATCTGTTGGCGAAAGATGGAATTCTAATGCTAGAAAGACGTTTCGTTCCATAGGTGAAAAACTGACATGTTTTCGGGTATGTTGCAGCTTTTTAATTTTCACTAAAATAATGATTAGTTGTTCCAGAGCAAACATTTTACTGCTGTAGTATTTTTATAGTTTAATGAACAGAATACTAATACGGTTAATAACAAAAAAACGATAGAAGTTTGAATTAAACGAAAGCATAACAAACAACTTATTAATATGTGGTTGCATTACTTATAAAAAAGTAATAAAATAATAAAAAATTATACTAACTGGAAGAAATCAAAGATAATCAAATGAAGTAGAGTTATTACCTAATTACTTGAATCTATTTCCAAGTTTATGGAATTATAAAGTTATTTTAAGCAATTTAGATCCTTGATAATTTAAACACTAGTTCGTAAAAAATAAATACTATTATGTTGTTAAACTTATAGATTAAGTTTACGTTAAACTTTTGAATTAACTGTAAGTAGCAAAACTTATTTCTTGTTAAGCAAATAAAAAGTTTTGTAAAAAAATTTAAACCCAAAAAAAGTTTTTAACGATATACAAAAACAGTATTTAGCATAACTTTTATATGACAATAAAACAATACATACCTGATTACTTTGAAAATTTTATGTAGTACTATTACAATAAGTGTTTGTTTAAAAAAAACTATTTCAATTAGTTACTAAAAAACATAGAAATAAGTTTATTATTTGTTTAGTTAAGTTTCGCACAATTAGTCTTATTAAAATTAATATATTAATATAGCATAAGTAAAAATTTTAGTATCAAATAGTACTATACAAAAAAAATTTGAGTTTTCGTTTAAGCATGTATAATATTTTTAAGTTATATACTTAAACAGCTTTTATTGCCAATTGAATAATTTTATTAGGTAAATTTTAAACGTTTACTACACACAAGCTGTACTTAAGTAGGAAGTTTCACATAGTAAAATACTTTTTCCATACTATACTGCTTAAAATTTATTTTCTTAAAACCTATTTTAATATTTTTTGTTCTATTATAAAATTTCTACTTAAGTGTTTACCTCAAAAAAAGTTATAAATAAAAGGGAAAAACTTAAAGCCATTAAAATGTATTAGTTTTTTTTGTCATTGTAAAACCTTAAATTCACAAGCTTGTTAGTAAAACTATTTAAAAGTTATAATTTCTACAAGTTTAACTTTTACACTGTGAACATTGTCCAAACGCATAAACTTTAAATAAAAGTTTAATTTATAAATAAATATAAAATATCTTACTAATCTTATTATCTTATTTATGTTTGTCATCTATGCTTACAAATGATTTCAATTCAGACAATTAATACTTATTAAATTATATAAAAGTTACACAAAGCTAGTTTACAACACTAACTGTGAAATTAGTAAGGTTATTTTTTTAGGTTTTAAAACTTATATTACTTAGGGCGTAACTATTTTTAATATTTCACTACTTTGGTTAGTTATAACTGTTCATAAGATTTTAATTAAAAGTTCTTTTATTTAAACAAAACTTTCAATGATTTCATGCTTAAGCATAGCAATTTTTGTTTAATTTTTTTCTCTTTAATAAAATAAAAACTATTTAAAAAAAGCTCTTTACTATAGATTATTTAAATTGTTTTCCTTAATCCATTATTATATTGATAAAGTAAACAGTTTAGAGGTACGCACTTGTGTAAGGTACGGCTTAAATCTCGAAAATTAAAAGAATCAAAAGTTTTGAAGAAAATTATTTTTTATTTATTAAACGAACGAAGTTAAACGAACAAAATCATAAAATTAATATGATTACTGCGCATATTACACAATATTGAAAAATAATCATGCATAGTCGTTTGACGCATGTTTTTGATAACATAATATTTTTTACAGTGTATTTAAGAATAAAGTTTTTTATAACATGCTGCAAAACATGGTTAAATTACAGGTAACCCAAAAAAATATATTTTTTTTAAATGTTACCTGATTACTTAATTAAATAACGTTTCTGAAATAAACTAGAATAAATCGTCTTTGTATTAAAAACTTTCAGGTATAAGCTAACATTTGCTGTGAAAATGGTAAAAATTTTCTCATAACTGTAAGGTTAGGACTTTTTCCTTGGTTCAAAATGCATACATTACTGAAATCCCTACTGTATTATAAGTATTTTATCTTGCTTAGTATATCTTTATGGTATTAGTTGTAATAAAAGTAAATTATTTTGTTGATAATTTTACAAAAAAAATTTTTTTTTTCTTTTTTTTTAGTACTAAAAAAAACTTAAAAAGGTCTATATTACTTCTTAATTTGTTCTAAATGGAAAAAAATAAGTAGTAAAGCTTCTTGTACTTAAAATATCTGACTAATTTTAAATATTTTAAATTTAGTTTTTCAAAATTTCATTTTTTCTAAAACTTTCTTAAAAAAGGAGTTTCTAAACAATAACTTTTTAATATTAAAGAGCTTCTAAGGCTACACTGAATAACAAAAAGTGTTTTAAACTAAAAAATTTTTTCTCGCAAAGTCTTTCTAGTAGAAGCATGATTCTATAATTTTTTTTTTACAGATATGCAAACTTTTAAAAACCAGGTTTTGAAAAAGCCAAAACTAAAATTAATTGTAAAATTAAATATGGTATACTATGACTATGGTTTGAAATAAAACAACATGGTATATTAAAGGTATACTTTTTATAAATTGAGTTATTGAATTTTTTGAATATTAACGAATTATTTTAATTTTTAGTTTTTAATTTTGTTTGTGTTTGTTTAGCTAAACTTAAAAAAATATGACTATAATGCAAGTTAATTATTATATGTATAATGAATTAAATTAATAAACTATTTAAAATCTAAGGTTAAAAAGTCTAAATACTTTTTTAAAATAAATAAACTTTTGCTTGAAGAGGCCGCAATTTTTTGCACCGAAACCGGTCGTGAATAAAATATTTAATTTGCACACCTCTATTAAAAATAAATAAACAAAACACTATACATTATTTGTTTATGGGTAATTTTTTAAATGAAGTGTTTATCATACAAACAAACTGAAAATATTTTTTTGAATAGTTTGTCCCACAATCATCTGTTATTTGCCTTTAATAAGTAGGTACATACAAAAGCTTATCAAAAATTTATAAGAGGCATAAATTCCATGAGCTAAAACTAACATTTTTCAACGACTTTTGTTTTTAAGCTGTTTATTTAATATTAAATGAATTAATTTTTGTTCACGAACAAAAAATGTGCGCCTAAGACATTTAGCTTTGTAAATAACTAATTAAAATAGATAATAACTCTAATGAGTTTTACTGCTTTATGCACTACAACAAATGTATAAAATTCAAAAAAAAAATTCGATGCAAATTTTTAACTAACAGCTTTGTTTTTTGAAATTAGAGTCACTTATAATATTAGTTTTCAAATTGAATATTAGTTTTTTTTTACCTAGCTCTGTAGTTATAGGACAAAATTTTTTTTTTTACTATTGACCAGATATATTAAGTACAACTTTATTTAAGTTTAACATTTTAATTAATTTCCTTTTTTTGTAAAATTTGTAGCATGTACTTTTTTTCAGAAGTAAGTCTTTACTAATTCATAAAGTTTTATTAGTATTGTTAATATAATTTATTTTTTTTAACTAAAAGTTCAGATACAATTTAGAGTATTTTAATTGAACAATTTTAAAGAATAGGTAAGGTAAAGTTCAAACGACTAATAAGAAACCGTAATAAAAGAATTGGTGTTGTATTTTATGGCAGTTCTTTTTTTACTACTATTTTTTTAGAATCACTTAAAATAAACTGAATTATTTTAACCCAAAATTTTAAATTAGTTTAAAGTTAGAATTTTAAATTTATAAAAAGTCATTAACATAAAAAAAAAATAAAAAAAGATGACTAAAAGAACTTGAAAAAAAAAAATTTGGATATTTATTTTAAAACAACAAAAAATGTTTTAGTATAGTTTAGTTCTAATTATAGAGTTTAATTATGACGTATCTTGTAATGTCTATTGAAAGAAAATAATTTTGGTAAAGTAAATTCAAGGAAAATAAAAAAACCTTTTTTTGACAACATTAAGGGATCAAGTAAAAATAAAAACCTAAAATAGTAAAACCAATTAGTAAATTTTCAAGTAAAAAAGTTTTCTTAAAAGTTTCAAAAAAAAATCAAAAAAAAATCAATATATTTTTCTTAAGCTTTGATTAATTTTAATTATAAAGATTTTTGAAAACAAATGTACTAAATATGAAATAAACTTACATTAAAATAATAACTAATTTAAAAGTAAGGAAATACTATATTTCTATGTTTCTGATTTACTATATTTCTGACTCGTACTATTGCTAATATGAATTAAGCATAAACTTTCGAACTCTCTTCATTTTTATCAAACAACATTTGAGCTAATTCTAAGTTTAAATACTACAACTATACTTATTCGTTGATACGCCACCAACTATAAGTTTATTAAACGACAAAAATACGCTCAAAATATTTGGTCTTAAGACCTAGTGCACGAAGAACCTTTCGGTTATCGAGTCGTACACCACGGATACCTTTTAACGTCTTTTAACGTCTTAACACTAATTATGTTGTGACAATGAATCTTGAAATAGATTATTTGAATGATTGGTAGAAGTTGATTTTCTGACTTTCTCGCTACAACTTTAATATAAAAATTGAGTTAAAAACACATCGAGTATGTTATTATGATTAACTTAAAAATTATTCAAAATGTTTGAATATGTAAAAATAATGACCAACAATAAACTTAAACAAGTAAAAAAGTAATACCAGAGTTATTATTTTTATTTATCCCCGTTAAGAACTTCCAACTATTTAAAATTACACTTAAAGCCATAAAGTATTTTATCAATTTTGAACATTTCTTTTATTTTGTTCAATAAACTGTTGATTAAAACTAGTCTTTTATGCTAAGTACGTAAAGTATTGATAAACTTAGCCTTATACTTTAATCTTAAGATTAAAAAAAATAATATAAATTAACAATAAAGTAATATATAAAGAGTAAGAAGAATATCTTGACTCGAAGATTTTTTGATAAAGTTTGTAGTTAGCATTATTGCTTTTAAAACGATTCTAGTATACATGTATAATTGTATGTTTAAAAATTACTTTAAAAAAAGTCTTTATTTTAGTATAGTCGTAACGTATAATAAGTGTAGATTGTAGTGTATGAAAGAACTTTAGTATGTAGTGCTCGACTAATAAGTTTTTATGTAATCTTAAAGAGTAAACTTTATGACAAACTTAACTTAAAATGAAATTTAAATATGTACACTTTAATATTGATTTTATAATTTTTACTTTTTATATAACTTTGTACTTATTTGTTAAAAATATTTTCTTAATTTTTCAGTGAATTACATGTTGTTAAAGTCATTATTTTACAGTAAATATTACATTAAAACTGAAAAATTTATTTTCTTTTTTATCTTTTGAAAATAATTCTTTAAAATCAAATATTTTTAATTTTTTAATCAAAAACATTGAAGAAGTTTAAGATTACGTTTTATATACTCTGATATCAATTATCCATTTAAAAAACAAAATATTTATTAAATTACGGCCCGCAGGTAAGATCCAACCAGTCAAGAGGCAAATCTCTGATTTGCAACTTATTTCTTTTGCCAAAAAAGTTACTGTGCGAAAAATACCGAAAAAAGTTTTTTTTTAATAAAATCTACAAAACTTCATTAACTTTTGGTAGTTGTGTGTATTTAAAGATTAGTTCACTACAATACTATCAACTACACTTATTTTAGTAACTGCTATGAGTATTTTGAAAAACAAAAACTAAACAGACAAAAGAATTGTTGATTCCTTTTGGAATACTGACTTGTTGCACGACTGTTTTCGTTGGATCCTTTATTTTTGAACATTTTGAAGACTGGGAAATTCTTGACAGCTGTTATTACTGCGTAATGACACTTACAACGATAGGTAGTTTTAATATAAAATAAAATGAGCTTTTTATGTCTGGTTACAGTTATCTTTACTATTTAAACAAACTAAGTTTTTATACCTTTATATGTTTTAATGTAATCAAAGTAGTTCGCATATAAGCTTTCTTCAACTGCTTTTATTCTGTCTTTTTTTACTTATTAATCCTAAATAAGTTAAAGTTAAGCAACTTATTCATCAAAGCATTTGATTATAAAAAAATAATTTGATATAGTGAGACAGATCAAAAAATATTGTTATTAGTTACTCTAAAACATATCTGTATTAATTACTTTAATAGTATGTTATTTAAAAAAAATTACTTGTAAATGATCAATGCTTTTTTTCGTTGAGTACGCACTTTTTACCTAAACTAGTTGTTTTAAAATACAAAAAAAAAATTTAATTATATTTAAATAACCTATATTAGAAACAAAAAAATAAAGTAAAAACGTCCAAAAGTACTAATAGAAAAAAAAAACAGTACATTCCTTAAAAATCTTTAAACAAGTTAAAATAGTTTAGTTTACATGTAAACAGCTAATGATTAAAATATAGGTTAATAAATTGTTAGAAACTTTTATAAACTTTTTTATATGTATAAAACAACTAACAGTGAATTAGCATAATTTAAAATCAAATCATAAATACAAAAATTGTCTAGAAAGCGATATCTAAATAGTGGCTTTAAAAAATAAAGTGAACAGCAAATTTTTATTTTTAACTAGGTATATTTGAAAACCATAACTCTTGTGATATCAGCTTGCTTTTCAAATTGTGGCAGACACTAATCTTTTTTGACAAGTTTTTTAATTTTGCAATTGATCAAAAGTTGTATGTAACTTATCACAATTTTACCAAAAACAGCATTTATCTCTACTTAAAACATTTTTGCTTCAAAAACCAAAAACTTAGTGTATACGTCAATATTGTTTATTGAACAATAAAAAAGCGCTCAAAAAGTTTGGTTTAAGGACCTGGTGTACGAAATAACCTTTCGGTTGTCGTGTCGTACACTACATGCTATTACATTAAAAATACAACTAAATAGTTTTATTGACGGTATCAACATACATTGATTCATCTTCATCTAATGAAATATCTTCTTTTCGAAATACTTGCTGTTCTTGAAAAAATGATTTACTTCATTTATATTTTCATCTTGGAAGACAATACTGCTTTCATCGTCTATAGGGTTTTTTATTTGTTTTTTTAGAAAGCCTCTTTGTGCTTTAAGATCTATACAACTCTATTCTTAAACCTGCTTTTCTAAAGAAGTTTTTGGTAATATTATTAGTATTTTTTTCTAATGTATCTTCGCCATATTTAGCTGAGTACAATAGTGTAGCAGGTCTACAATATACACACGAAAAACTTTTGCTGAGTTTTAAACTACCTTCTTCGAAAAACTGTTGGTTTTCAATTCTAAGCTCAAAAAACGAAAAGGTATCTTCTAAAATCAGTTGATAACATTAATGAATTTTGTAATGTTTAAGTAAGCCTTAAAAAAAACTTAATCAGAACTTTTGGGCTGCGCGTACTAAAACTGTGTACTAAAAAGGATACTGCCGTATATTTTTAACATATAATACTAGTTTTACATATACATCGGATTTGATACATAGTCATCAAACCGATTCAAATGAGAAATCAGTGTTTGTTTTATATTAGAAACAAGTCTATATATTGTGTATTTATTTTTATATCAAGTTTATTTTAAACTAAAAACGCTATTTACTATGTATTTAAATTACATTATTAATTTAAATTGTATTGTAGTTTTATAAAATGTATTATAATCATAAAAGAGGTTTTACTAAATGTATTTATTAAACTTAGCTAGTAGTTTAGAATAAGTTTAATTTCTGTTTGGTTTTAAATTTTTCATGTAGCTTGACAGTAATAAAATTTAAAAACTTAACAAGTGTTAGTTGTAAGTATGCTTTCTAATTAAATACTAAAACGAAAAAAGTTTGCTGAATTATAAATACAGCAGTTTGAAAAGTACTCAACTTATTAAAAACTAATTACGCTTTTCTGTGAGCGAAGTTCTACAGAGTTTTTATAAAGTCGATTGAAGTATTTGTCAAAATTATTGTTGTAAAATAATAACAATAATATCGTTGCTAAATTGATTTTAAACAATAACCATATATTATAAAAAGTTTCAGTTTAAACAAAAATATTTTAAACTAGAGCCATGAAAGCGTAGCCATGAATCAATGTTTAACAAAAATTAAACTTCACTGATCTGCTAACTTTCTAATAGAACGTATTATTGTCTTTTAATAATGTTTTTTGCTGTCATTATTATCATACGTTTTAATGCTTCATGATGTTTTTATTTTTTAGAGATTAATTTTCTACACTTACAAATAAATTAAAATTATTTTCTTAATCTACTAATTATTTGATTCTTTTAATAATACTTAAAAATTAAGTTTCACACAATGTTTTATTTGTATTTAGTTGATTGTAAGCTATTTTAGGCTACAAGCACATAAGCACTGTTATATAAATCATTTAGGCTTCAAACTATAGAAAAAAGGACTTAAACCATAAAAACTAATTTGGAATTATTTTTTATAAATCTGTTCTAATATTTTTGTTTTTACTTCTCATTTATAATTTTTTATATATGTATCGTACTAATTTATAATAAAAAGTTTACAAATATAGTTCGAAATAAACGCAAGAGTCTGTAGGATTTTTTTATTTTTATAAAACGAAAATCGTTAACTTAAATTGATTTAAATTTTTTAAGAACTTTAATAACGTCATATCGAGATTAAACACTTAAATCTTAATACAAACAAGGTACAACAATATTATTTTTTTAAATTTTACATCAATCGTACTTCACTACTTTCGTCAGGGATATACTATGTAGGTGTCGGCAGCCTTTTATAATTCGAAGACTAATTTTTCGAGAAAAAATTGCTTGCGGGCCGCATTTATTTTAAATAATTATAGTAATCAATACAATAATACTATTTTAAATTGAAAAGTGATAATACAAATTATGATTAAGCACTAGTAACTAATAAATTTTAAATCAAGAACCTATTTGTATGTTTTTACCCAAAAAAAGTTATTAAAAAAAGTATGTTTTTTGCTTAGCTGGCTGCAGTTTGCCGACCCCTGACTAGTAAGTGATAAATAAAATAGCTAGTGGTTTATGTTTAAACAAACACAAAAACACAACTAACAAGTTAAAGCAAAAAACATAATAATAAAGCACACTTAAAAAAACTTTTAAGAAAATAGTAAACACCAATATAATTAATCAAAATCAGTTAGTAGAAGCAAGAGTGATTTTTTATTTTTTAGTAAAAATTATAACCAGTATTTATTACGGCCATCATCAACAAAATTGAGATGCTGAAACCGGTTTAAGCTGTCTTGGATGCTGTTGTTGTTGTTCGTGTGGTAATGTTCATTATTTATTATTAGTTTTTATTAAACTGTGGTTATAATATAACTAAACTCTATTTGCTTAAAGACTTGAGCTTTGTTCACGCAGATAATTGTAGCTTCCATTTTGGTCAAGTAAAATTTGTTTACAAACTACCGCACTGTTTAAGCATTGAGATATCATACTTCTTCGCATGATTTTTTTCTGTTTATCAAATTATCACTACTTGTTGTTCTTTTTGCAGTTTAATAATTCACTATTTTAATTTTTTAAATTCAAAATTTTCATCACATCTCGGTACATGCTTTTAATTTTATTCCTGGTTTGGTTAATATAGGTCATGTCACATTACCTATTAAATTTGTAAACAATACAATTGTTTCATAGATTGATATTGGATCTGTTACGTCGAGACCTATAAGAGACTTAGATACAAAGATTATTTTGGGTTTCATTGCGTATTAAGCAGATTTTTCGATTGAATTGATTTTGTTTCCATTAATTTGGACTTATTTCCCGCTCATTGTAGTTTAAAAACTACATGTAATTTTTCTTGTTCATAAATCTCTCCAAAAATAAAATCTAGATTTCTAGTTTAGAATATAATAAATGGCATTGCTTAGTTATTATGTTATGTAGCAGTTTTATACACTAAAATTAGTTCATTTATGTCTAATTAATGGATATAGTTTATCATGATTTTAGAAAAAAAATAAATTTATGCATGTAATTGTTTAGGTTTTTTTTGATAACATGTTATGTTTTGTAGGTTTTGGGGACTTCGTAGCTATGCAAAAAACAAAAGCGAATGATAACCTAGTTTACATGGTACTAACATTCGCATACATTTTACTCGGTTTGACACTTGTAGGTGCTTTTTTAAATCTTATCGTTCTACAAAAAATAGTCCATGACAAACAGAAAAATTCGTCTGGTTTCTGTTGTAAAAAATGCCAGTGTGATCAAGTGTGCCGCGAGTACACCAAAAAATGTTCGGAGGATGAGTTAAACCATAAATTAATTGTTGACGTAACAAATTCTTCACCCTCGAGTAACCATAGCTTTTTTAAAAACTTTGAACATGACAAAAGACACGAAGAAACCGTAAGTGCAATCTTTTATTTTTATGAATTTATTAGTGTTTTAAACTTTTTTTAAATGCAAATATAATGAAGTATATTATAAAATTTAGGTGTACAGTTTTACTCCATAGAATTTATTTATAAGCTAATTTTATACTGTCTTGTATAACTAAAAATTTTTTATTTAAAAATGATTTTTTTCTAAAACAGTATCATATTACGGTACCAAACTAAATAGCTAATTTAATTTATGATGCCTGAAAGTAAAAATTAAACTTTATATTTAAAAAGATATTTAGAAACACAATATATCATATTTTTAAAAAGTTAGGAACATTGTAAGAAACTTTTTTGTAGCAAGTTTTTCTGTATTTTTTTTTTTATAAAGTTTTAAATAAATACATTTTAAACTTTATCAAATTAGTTTTATGAACATCTTTACATTTTTTTAGCTAACAGAAAAACAATTAAAGACAGAAGATCAAAGAACATTGTATAATTACAAAAACTGTTGTTTGAGAGCTAGTTGTGAAAAATGCTTAAAGCATAAAGAGATTATTCTTAGTGCAAGTTCAGAATTCGAAAATAATAGAACGTCTAAAAAGCGCAACATTCGTAAAATTCAAAATTGTTTTAAAAAAGTAGAAAAGTCTAGAATTCAAAAATCAGGGATACACAATTTAAAACTACGTAATGCTATTGATAACAAAAGTGATTCACGTTCATTGTTTCCAAAAGAAGCTTCCAAAATAAACAAACGACTTTCAGAAAAAATATACAATGAGCAAAATGGGTTGTTACATGCAAGAACGATTAGCTGGCCGCTGTTTAATCATTTCAGCATATGTGACAACGAAAAAAACGCGAACGACCGAACAGTCATTTGGGTTAGCAACACCTTCGATGTCATGTCGTCCAGAGAATCTATCATTCACAAAGAAAGCAACCAGAAAAAAGAAGTCATTCCAAGCATTACCATAAGCTCCTCTTCGGAAACTGATGTTTCACCTCCGACGTCGCTGCGCAGCAACTCAGCCAGCGTCTTCAACATGTCTACGCGAGGTCAGCAGGATTTTCAAGCCAATTTTTTAAATTTGCAAGGCAACGCTTCTCCAGCAAGTTCGCGACGGTACTCAGGAGACAGCGGGTATTCTGGGACGCAAAGCACTTCTTCAGTAGAAAACAACTTTTTATCGAGATAAAGTAAAACTTTCAAATCTGATCACTGATAAGTTAGTAGGAAGACTGTTTATTTTTTTTAAGTTTTGTTCGTTTTACCAAATATTTTTATCAATTTATACACAAGTCTTTTTTATTACATGATTAATACTTTTCAAATTAAAGTATTGCTATAAAAACGATGTTTTGCTCATAAATATAAAAAAAAGTTCTTACAATGAAAGTTGTTAAAACTATGATGGTTTATATTTCTTTATATAAAGTTCAATTAATCTGAGAACTTGTGAAAAATGAAGTTTAATTAGATGTTACAATAAAAAATATTAACACGTAATAAACTGAAAATATAAATTTTAAAATGGAAACGCGCATAGCGTGTTAGCAATTAACTTTACAGTTTATATGACAACCACTAAGGTGTAGCTAGTTACTGAAAGTAATTTATCGATTTTCTTAAGCCATTGATTTTCAGTTGTTCTTTTTTTTTCTAGTTTGCTTTCTTCCGTTTGTACTAAGATATTTTATTTTATATATATGTATATACATATCTTTTTTAAGTAGTTTATTCGACAACAGATACGTATGTAATACTTTATCTAAATGAATTAATATTTCAGTCGAATAATCAAAAGTATCTCATGAAAAATCTAAAACTTAATACAGTTTATATAAGTTTATGTAAGCGTTAAAAAAAGTTAAACAGTTATACATAAAATGTTTTACTAATAATTTAGTTTATGTTTCAAGTTAAAACTTTGATTATAATTTGTAGCTAAAACAAAATTTTAGCTTTTTTAAATAACAAAGGTATAAAGTTGCAACTATTTAATTGTTAAATTAATAGAACATGTTGTAATCTGTACTACCTTACTCCCCGAAATGCAACGATAAAGTTTTAATAAATAATTAAAATTATTGCTTCGAAAGTTTTATATGTTATTTGTAATTTATTGTTATTTCAATTTTATCAATTTTGTTAGAATTTCTTTTGATGTAACGATTTTTTTTAATCAAATTGTAAAACTCTTAAAAGTAGGTTTGTTTTGTTATCGTGGAAAGCTAAGCTTTTAATGTTCGTTCGAAAAATTTGTATTTACTTATGTAAGAATACTTATGTAGATTATGTTATATACATTATGTTTTTGTATCCTGAAAGCTCTACGATAATCACTAGAAATATTCCTGTATATTTTAGAAACAATTAAGTCGGCATAATTTTAAAAAGTACTGCCTGTTCTTTTTAAGCTTAACATATCTTATTATTTTTACTTTCTTTTATATCTTTAAACAATTACTAATCGCCGATTTTGTAAGTCACAGTGTTTTTTACAAAAAAGAATTAAACAAAAGTTTTAAGTTGTGTTTTAAATAATTGTAATATATCTGCTATATCAATTAGAAAAGCTATATATCTCTGAAATAAACTCTCTAATGAAATACCAACCAAACTATTTACTCTCAAAGCTTTCATCATTTATTGACATTATCAATGTAGCAAATGGCTGTGAAAAGTAAAAATAAAAACACAAAGTTTAAAAACATAAGAAAGAAAATAAAAAAAACAAAAAAAAAAAAACGTTACTAACCTACACAAACAAATTATTTTTTCTATACTAAACAAACAAACATTTCAATTAATACTTAAAATGAATTTAAATACTATTTATCACAAAATTAAATTCATAAAAAGTAATAAAAATACAAACTTACATACAATAATTAACTTATATATATGAAAAATAACAAAATGCATCATCTTAAAAAATGTACTATTACTGTTATATCACTCTACAAACCACTGTATGGTGTTTTAGCTAAGTTAATGCTTGATTTTAGTTTATTCATCCAAAAATGATCTCTATAGTCTAGATTCTTAAACTTAATTGTTCCAAAAATTCAACTTCGTATGCGTCATTAGTCTGAAGGTTTTCTAGAGTTTTTTTATGATAGAAATAATAGTGTCTGTATAATGCACAATCATCTGAGATATCTTCTGGATTAAATTTTGATTTTGATTTGTTACAATTAGCTCTATGGGCTGTCCATCTATAACTAAAACTATTTTTTTGTTTAGCCTACTTAATTACCATCACAACTTGTGCACATTGCTTCGTAAATACCAAAACTCTTACAGTTCAAATTTAGTCTCAGTTTTACTGTTTTACCTTGAATAATTAAAAATTCTTTATCTAACATCATACTTTTTTGTTGACCATGATTTCCAAAAAGTGCACATTTTTTCCTTTTTTTTACTAAAAATAGTCTTTGTTTGTTGTTGTTTGGCAATTTGACTGTTTAAATTTTTTTTTTTCTTCTTGTATTTTTAGACTTAAACTGATTATAAAATAAGCAATTAAAGTTAAAACATTTAACTACGAATCTAGTTTAACTGCACAATGTTAATGATAATACTTTAGAGTTTTTAGATAAAGATAAATATAGTTTATAGTAAATATTTAATCCTAAAAACAGTTACTAAAAGGCAATAACAAAGTTAAACTGTTATGTTTTATAAACGTTTTGCTATTGTTTTTGTTATTACCAATCAGTATGTTTTACAGTTTTTATATTCTAAGAAACCAAATTCGAAAAAAATTGTTTAAGGATTATCTAAAAACATCGTCTTACCGTATATCAAACTTCCTTGATTTTGAAAAGTACTTATTAGTCGTTAACATTTGTAATACATTGGTGATCTTGCCTAAAAACTGTTTTTTTGTGTGTAAAAAAATAGTAAAAAAACTTTACATAATCGTCATTTAATGCACTTTTTTAACATATGCTTTACTACTTCTAAATAAAAATATTAAAATTGTAAAAAAAAAATTAAAGTATTAAACTATCGACACAATTAAAACCAAAAACAAAATAGTCACTGCTTTACAATCATATTTATATTATTTATTGGACAATAAAAAAAAGCACTCAAAAAGTTTGGTCTAACGACCTGGTTTACAAAAAAAAACTTTTGGTTATCTATAATCATCTACAAAAGGTGTCCGCAAACAGTGACCCACGGTCCAAATGCGGCCCTCAATGCTTAAACCTGCAGTCTATGAAGTACGTGTTAGCAAAAATCGTACATTTCTAAAACACTAAAATATTTTTTACGAACTTACATAGAGTCTTCTTTTTATTATAACTTACAAAAATGCTTTACTATTATTTATTTTATAATACTCGTTGGTAAATTTATCTTTTTTATTATTAGAAAAAAAACTGAAGGCCAAATTTTTTTTTTTGTGTAGAATGCGCCCCACTAGATGTTTTTTAATTCGCCCAGCACTTACAAAAAGCTGCTTATAAAAACGCTGACCTATAAAACTTGGTTTGATGTCAGAGAAATAGTCTTTTTTGTTAGTTCATATTCAAACCAATTCGATAATAAATGAGGTGATTTTACCCTATAAAACTGTATAAAAAGCATTGTTTTTTAATGTACAGAATTTTATATATGTAGTTAATAATTTCTATATGTATAAAAGTTTTTAATAATCTCATAGTTTTACAGAGAAACAATTTTTTTTAAACATTTTTTTTATATTTGTTTTAATTAACTTTTTTACTACTTCAATCTATTTTTTAAATCTTTTTAACTTATCAATAGATAAAAATTTCAAAATATACGACTTAGAAATACACGAACAAATGATAGAATTTTTATCGCTTAATTTGTATTTAAGATTCTCTGATACGTTTTTACTGACTTATAACTATTTAAAACTAATATACTTTTTTTGTAAGATTTTGTTTATGTTCAAAAAAATGTTATAATTATTTTATTTTATTTAATTGAGTTTTGTTAATAAAGCCTTACTAAGTTTTAATTTGCTTTGTAAAAAATAAAGTCTTGAAAATGTTACGTGTAATGAAATTTTACATACACATAACAATAAAAATAAAGTTTTAATATAATTAAAGGTATACACAATAAAACATGTTAATAAAAATACTTTTTACCAATTAACACTGAAATTAAAGTTTTTCTTTTTTGTATGTAATTTTCTCTTGAAAAAGTCACTAGGAGTTGATGTAACATATATTGTTTTATACTTTTTCAAGCATTGCCTGCTCTAAAAAACTATTATTTTTAAAGGACTTAAAGTGAGTTAACGAACATTTTATAGCTAATGATCAAACATATAGTAGTTTTTTTGTTCAACTCTGATCAAGGATCACCAAGCAGATTACCGCGATGAGCTTTTAAGTATTAGACAATTAATACAGAAAAAGCAAGTTTAAGCTATTTTATAATAAAAAATTACAAACGTGCTTTTTTTAAGTAAACTTGACTACAAGATTTTTATATTTTATTATTCATTTTTACTTATATACTTTTTTCAATTAAAAATCTCAAAAAATTAAATAGTCTGCAAATGATTTTTTTCTTTTGATGTGGCCCTTAAGACTTTTTTGTGATGCTGGTCCGTTCTTACCAAAGGCTGACGACCCATAGTTTAAATAATCCTTGAATGCATGTAAAGTTGCTTATTTTATAAGTTTTGAATTTAAATTATTTTTGCTTTCAAAATGTAAAATTTTTAATATTTGTTGAAAAAGTTGTTTATAAGAAAGGTTTTTATAATTTATACTTTCAATATTTATTAGGAAATCAAAAAAAACTACTTTTTGTTTAGTATTATGTTTTTTGAAAAGTTAATAAATGTTTTGTCTGTTGAATAAAGGCATACAAAGACTTTTTTGTTTAACTATGGTCGATATTTTTTATATAAGTAAGTACAACTACCAGTATTTAAAATTAAAGTTGTATAAAAACTATTTCATATTGTTTACCTTAATTATAATACTACTTTAAAGTTTTATAGTTGTTTCCTTTTTGTGTTTGTAATTGTGAATTGATAAACAACCAATTATCAAACCTCAATCTTTTTAGAAAAGTACTTTCAATTTTTTAATAAATTTTTTTTATCAATTCATTCTTTTTGTTTTTAAATTATATAGATAACTTTATTAGTCTATTGTTAAAGAATAAACTACTAAAAATTAGTTTTTCAGATTTTTATTTGTTAAAACTAATTAATGCTTAAACACTTTGCTGACAATCTAATGTTCAAAATTTTTAAATGATCATTCTGAACTCAGTAAAGTCCAAGTAAAAAATATGTAGATTAAAGTAATTTTTCAATTTTTTTTAACAGAAACATGATTTGAAGGAAACGGAGTTTTTGAAAATATCTTTTTAAGTATTTTACTACGGTCATTTCGAAAGCAATACTTTTTATCATTTGCAAATTTATAATTAAATTTTACGTTTGGTTAAGGTTTGTTAGAATAAAGTATACGAAACAGAATGATACTATACTATTGCCTTTTAGTATACTTTAATTAAAGTTTACCGAGACAATAAAAACACTAAAGATAATTATTGCCCGTAATCCGTATTATTCTTGTGGCCCATTTAAACCTAAAATGTCCTTTCTAACGCTCATAATAATCCTGTTATGATTAAAGATAGATATCTTGATGAATACAAGTATTAAGTTGGTTTCTTATGTTTTACTTAATAAGTATGAATTTAATTTTTATGTACAAAGAAAGTAAAGTTGTTTTTAAATAACCTTTATGATGATATTAAAAACATAAACTAGAGATAACTATACTTTATTTTCAGTATTGTAAACATTGTTGATATTCGTTAAATTATTATTTATAACTTAATGCTACTTTTTCAACATTAACACAAAAAACTTTGTTGACTATTTAAAGTCACTTTAATGTAAGCTTCAAGTTTTTTATTAAAACGTTGTATCAAAACTGTAAAAAGTTAACTTAGTTGTATAAAATTTATTACTTTGATATGTCAATGATTTAAAACACAAGTACTATATATAGTATTAAACTATATACTAAATTTTGTTAGTTTAGAACAGGGGTCGGCAGGCAGTTGGTGCTCGCGGGCCAAATTTCGAGTTTTCTAAATCTTCGCGGGCCACAGTTTTAGTTTTAGTGATAATTGAATAATCTTTTGGCATTAGTTTTGGTCACACAAGAGATAGTTTTACTTTTATTTACTTTATTACTTTAAATGACTTTTAGCCACAAAAAGAATGCCTATTTAATATATAAACATCTATTGGAATAGAATTTACATTGTTAAATTTACTTAAGTCTTAAAAGGGTATGTACTTTCGTAAACACTTAATGAGTTAAACTTAAAAATTAATTTTTTTTTACAACCTAACTTTCTATAAAAACCGAGCTTGAAAAAACATTTTTGGGTCACTTTTATACATTTTTTATGTTATGAACCACCTTTTCATATTTAAAAAAATGTTAACTTTTGAAAATAGTTTTTGCGTCTTAATAGTTTGCACTCTTTTGAAAACTTAGTAATTAATTAATTAAATAAAATTGTTAGCTATTTATATGTAGATAAGCAAAATAAAACTTTTAACATAATTAATGCTCGAATACTTTAATAAAATACTTTATTAGTATTTAATTAGTCTTTTACACGGCTGCCACTTCAGAAGCAAAAATGTCTGAATTATATTAAAAGTTTATTAAAAGTTAAAATAGCTAAAAACTTTTTCTTAATCAAGCTTAAATACATAACTAAAATATAAAAAAAATATAATAAAAAAAAATTATAATAAAATAATTATTATAAAAAAGCACAATATGTAAATAGTCAAAAAAAAATTACAATTAGTAAGCTAAACTACAGTCATAAAAACTATTCTAAAAATTCGAAGATTTATTCAAAGAGTTTGAAATAAAAGTTTGAGATACACCTGAGTTTAAAAAAAAACTTCTTAAACGGCTTTAATTAGTCTGAGCTTTTAAAAATTTTAAACTAGCCTGCCTGTTTGTTTTGCAACCCTGTTTGAAATAAAATTCACAAAATAAAGAAATATTGAAGTTTATTAACAATTTATTAATTATATAACTTAAAAATTATTGTATTTCAGCTTGAATAGACAATTAAGTTTTTAAACATTTGTAACACATGTATAATAAATTATTAAGCTATTAATGAATTAGAAAAACGTATTTTTTATTGTGCATTCTAGCAATTCTTTATCTGCAATAAAAATATTGCATTTAAAAAGAGCAAATTTGAATTATAAGACGAGCTATAAAAATTATAATACGTTAGTTTGGAGTTATTTCGAAAAACAAAAAAAAAACCGCTAAGTCAGTTTCAACAACGCACATGATTATTTTCAGTAACTACAGACTGATCAGAAAAAAACTGTTAAGGCAAATTAGAAAGTAGCAAAAGTAATTACTAAAAAAAGATAGCGTTTAGAGTTGAAAACTCATTTAAATATTTTTTGTTGGCGTTAGTAAAACATTTTTGTTTATTTTTTCAATATCAACAAGAAGTCGTGTTTAGGAAATGTCTGAAGATTATAAAGCCGCTTAAATCAAATTAGGACTTAAATTAATCTTTTAAGATGAGGAACTAATACAACAAATATTGCTCATTTAAAAAAAAATATTACAGATGGTTTTACTAATTTTGACATTTTAGAAGAATTTCTAGGTTTAGTTCCAAAACAAAGCACAATAATAGGTAAAACCATTTAAAAGCAAAGGTGCAATGCACCAACAAAAAGTTTTTAAAAGTACAATTTTTGCTTCTACTTTTAGTATAAAATTAAATTAAAGGTGAAAAAAATGTCTTTAATAATAAAGAAAAATTTAAAAGATACTGTTAAGCTGTTTTGAGTTTTTATTAATAAAATATAATTATGTGGTAGATTTTTGGTGTCAAAACGATATTTCACTACTTTACATGTAAAAATAGTTTAAAATTCCAGGTTTTTTCAATAATTCTCAAATTTTAAGGCTTTTTCAGACTTTTTAAGTATAAATTATTAGATTCCAAGCTTTTCAAGGATTTTTTGGCAACATTAATTGTTCACAGTTTTATGTATACAACTAAAATAAATAATAATTCAAATTGTATCAGCTGCAAGAATTAAATTTTAAAATATATGTTAATTCAAACAAACACTGTGCATTGAAAAAAACATACAGCATAAACTTAATTTACTACTCTTTAAAGCAAAAAAGTTAGTCCGAGTGATCAAAACTAGCCTGATATTTTAGCATAAAAAAAGTAATTTAAGCCAAAAACTGAAAAATGACTAAATTGGACTGAGATTTGAAGTCTTCAAATAATCATAGTCTGAGTGTGTGGCAATTTTTATTTGCTTATTTGATCGAATTTGAACTATTTCGATTAAAAATGTATAAACATAATAAACTATTTTTTCTAATTTAATTAATAGCAATTGTTTATATTAGTATGCAATGCATAAAAATTAAAAACTAACTTATTTTGCCAAAAAACACTGTTTAAAAAATCAAAAAGTATACCTAACAAAAACCTTTTTAATTTATGTCATATATTGTTTTGAATGTGTTAGTACACACTTAGATATTACATGTAGAAACAATAATGTTAGAAATATATGCATAAACTAAAGTTAGTATCGCTAAGTATTAAATAAAAAGTGGTTTCAAATGTAAGCATCTTTGTACATTGGTTTGCATAGGAATTAATTAAAATGCAAAGAAAACTTCTAAAAAATTAAAGGTATCAAAACCAAAATAAAATTGACCTTATTTTTTATTATTATGTTATTTTAAATGTTTTTGCGCACACTAATATATAACATTTAGTAATAAAAAACATCTGTAATAGAAACTTAGATAAAAAAACGCGTAAAAAAAACAAAACTGTAAAGAAATGACATTTTAATCAATTATTGTATATTACTTTTGTACAAAACGGAAAACATTTAGTTTATTTACAAAATAGGTATCATATAACTATCTTACTAATTTAAAGAACTTTTTATTCTCGTTTTTTAGAAAATAATTTGCTGTTGTAAGAAGAAAGTTATTATGAAATTAAGAAATAAAACTAGTGGAATGCTAACCTTTCTTTTTCAAATTTTTAAACTAAATAAGTAAAGCCTTTTAATTGTTTTAAAATGTTATTCAGGGACTTAAAACTAAGTTAATCAAACAAATTTAATTTAAAACATAACTTTGCTTAGCGGGCCACATTTACATGCTCGCGGGCCGCAAAATTTTCTTTAATAATAACGAAAAGTACTTATACAGAAAAACTTTGATATATTTAAAAACCTTAATCGAATTTGATACGTTCCTTACTAAACGGAAACTTTTAAGTTACAAGCGAATAAAAACTTGTGTGTTAGGTCTTTAACCTTTACACAATATATAATATTGTTTTATAAAAACCTACCGTATTCAAGAATTACAATAAAGTGGATTAAATTTGTTTTAAATCACAATTTAAGTATATAAAAAATCATAATGCTTAGTGTTAGGAATACTTTTATAAAAGCTAAACGTAAATAGTGAGTCTAAACGTAAGAATAGACTTTAAAACTGTTTAGCTAATAAAGCAAATAAAAGTAGTCCTAAGTAATAAACAGATACTGAAATTTTTAGGCGCATATAGCTATTATTACTCTTTAAATCTTCTAAAACAACTTCTCTGCTGACTCTTTCAGTTTTAGTATCAATAGTTCGAAGCTTAAGCCTTTTGTGTTCTATTGTTATTGACTGCCCGCATTTAATAGTTTTCCAGTCTGTAGTATCTAAACTTGCGTCTGCATACTGTACGCTAAACCGTTCAAATTCACACTTAGTTTCAACAGTTTCTTGTGAGACTAATCTGTTGTGACAAGTTTACTTTTATAAATAAGAATTTAATGTCTTAATTAATAAAGTTTTTCATTAGTTAATCAGCTTATATTTTATTTTTATAACATTTCCAATAGAGTACAAACTGAAATATGCAATCAATAGAAAACATCTATTTAAGCTAGTTTGAAGAAAAAAATATTTATTTCTTTTCTGTCATAATTTTAGTATAAAAGTTTTAGAGTGGTAGTTTTAATGGTGCTTTAAGAAAGAAGTATACTGTCAAAACTCTAGATGAGAAAAAAATGTTTCTTTAGTTTACATGTCAGACATTTTTTGTATTCCCAATAGTTTTCCATCTGTATAAGTAATTTAAAAAAAGGCATGCAAGATTTTATCCAGATTAAAAAATCTTTTAAAATAACATAACCTGTTTGTAAGTTTATCTATATTTTTTTGTAATTAAAAATAAAATAATTAATATTAAAGAGGTAACACTGGTAAACTAGCAAAAATAAAATAGTCTTGCAATTTAAAAATCTGATTAAAATAAGTACAAAACATATTTTAAATAAAAAGTTC
This sequence comes from Thalia democratica, assembly GCF_965202585.1. Lineage (NCBI taxonomy): Eukaryota > Metazoa > Chordata > Thaliacea > Salpida > Salpidae > Thalia > Thalia democratica. The sequence goes on along the minus strand of NC_139173.1, from coordinate 16,426,439 downwards.
TAAGCATAAACAAAATATTAATAAAATTTTCAGTAGTATAAAAGTAAAACTTAATTAAATAAAAATAAGTACTTGGAATAAGACTAAATATAATATTTCAAACAAAACAAATCATTAACGCTAACAAAACCCTTTATTAAAAAAAAAGTGTACAATTTAACCATTTATTTAATATACAGTACATGGATATTTTTCTAACTTTATCTTGGTTTTTATTGCACTTAAACTATATAAAAATAAGTTTTTTTAAAGTTTTGGTCAGTAGTGCTCGACAAAAAAAAAGAGATGTATACTTAGTTATATAATAAAAGACAGTTTCTTACAATCGTTTATGTATGAGATATTTCTATCTCATACAATCCTCAGAAAAGCTTTGGTTTATTAGACATGTTTTACAGAAAACTATAGTTTAAAATTTTATAGTTATCGTGACGTAGTAATAGTGGTAAAGATTTTCGTACATTAAGTTAAGCTTGAATTTATCCTGCTTTTTGTTTTGCTATTAATTAAAGAACTGGTGCATTTGTTCTTGAATCTGCATTTCTTCAAATGCACAAATTGTTAAATTAAGAGCAAAACAAGAAGCAGCGTAAATTCAAATTTAACTTACTGTATAAAAATTTTCACCATAATTACTACGTCACAATTCATAAAGTTTTTAAACTCTAAATTTCTGTAAAACATGTCTAATAAACCAAAGCTTTTCTGAGGATTATATGAGATAGAAATACCTCATATATGAAACAAATATAGAAAACTGTCGTTTATTATACAACTAAATAAAAAACTAAATAAATGTTTTAAGTTTTTTATAACAATATTAATATTTTACGTATATTTAATTTTCTATTTATTTAGATAACTTTAGTATATTTATTAATATAAATATGTATTACCAATAACATATTTATTCATTGCTTAAAGTTGAGCGTAAATGTTTAAATTAACTTTTTATTAAAACTTAAGACTTCGTTTTAGCCTTTACATAACTTTTAAAAGATTTTTTTACCTGACTTCCATAATATAAAAATCGAAGGAGTTTAATATTTAAAATTTTATTATTAAAAACAAATCAACACTTAGAACTTTTTTTGCCGTATTTTAAAATAAAACGTTTTATAAAAATATGTTAACAGTTTAGGAACTTTTTTAAGATATTCTTATACCTCATTTAGAAAAAAATCCTTTTCTAGTAAAACTATTCTTACCTAGCTGCCGGTGGAGCAATTCTGTATGATACATTCATTGCGTCCAGAATGTCAAGTTCTTTAGTGTTAAGTGTGTGAAGAAACTTTGTGTAATCAAGCTCCATTTCTGTATTGTCGCCAGCTCTTTCCCAAGCTGCCTGTTAGTTGAGCATTTATGTTATAAACTTTTTTAAACAACGACATGTAACAAAAAAATTGTACCTAACATCATTAGAACTCGAAAGAACTTTTTTCTTCTGTTATAATGAATAGCTTATTAGAGTATAAAATTGTCGATGCAAAACAATTCTAAAAAGTAATGACTAAAAGTTGTGTAATTAAATAACATTATATACTACTTCAAAACTCTTGCATTTAAAACAAATAAGATTTGTAAAATTTATACATTAGTTACGGTTTTCAAAAATTGTTAAAACATGTACATTAGACATTAAATAAAATCCAAACGAAAGAAATCGATTGCTTAATGCAAAACACAGTTTCGAAATGACATACTATAAGAACGTTCACGCCAACGTGTTACACGACTTTATTTCTTACGTATGATAAAACATGATAATAAAAACTAAAACTGTATACAAAAATTGAAAAAATTGTACTTTAACTTAAACATTGACATTTACTAATTAATCTTTTTTTTTTCATTTAATGATATAAACTTTGAAAATAGTAGCTTAGTGCTTTTTCGGTTTAAAAACTCATTTTAAATAGACTACCTTAAAGCGGCTAAAGATAATTTCAGTCATTAAATGTTAAAAAATCATATTGAATCTAGCTTCAGTTTGTTTAAAAAAAAAAATGCACTCAGTATATATATCTTAATTATATTATTAATACTTCAAAAACGTGATTGAAAATGTTTTTTTTTGCGCCTATACAAGTACAAAAAAAAAACAAGTATAAAAAATAAAATGTTGTTCATTTAATTACCAAATTAAAATTCGAAATAAAACAAATTTTGCCTACTTAGTTACCTAAATAAATAGTTGTATATAAGAATCGATCTGTATAAAATCTCATTGATGTTATAAACTAACGTAAAATTTATAAAAAGCAAGTTTTTTTTGTATTATATGTACAAAAGCATACAAAAAATTGTTTAGTGTTCAATGAAAAAGAATTTTTTCAAACATTAAAAAAAAATATATATTAAAAATACACACTTCGAAAATTTATTTTATACGTGTTGTTAGATTAGGAAAAAATTACTTTCTTGCACTACTATTCATTACACTCATGATATAAATTTAATTTTTCAAATATCCAATGACATTAAGTTAAAACATATCTATACAAATTTCTAACTCATTTTAATATTTATGTCACTGATAATTTAAATTTTCTAAAAACTTTATTGTACTAAAAAATTGTTTATAAAACTGTACAAAATATAAAAACATAATGATAAAACTTCTATTTAGTTATTGCAACTACTGGCTTTTTAAAAAACTTGTCGATATTCTAACATCTATGTGTAGATTTAATTAAATCTTACTTAAATGATTTTTATTGATATAAGAAACATTCATCAAGTTTCAAAACTTATTTATTTTATATAGCTACAAAAACTTGCATTTGAACTAAAACTGGCTAAAAGTTTATTTTATCAATAGACTTTGTTATTTTATGAATTTTATTTTAAGTAGTATAAAATTGATGTACTCAGGTTTCAAAAATATACGAACTGTTATTTTCTAATTTACCAATTAATTAAGTTGAACTTTTACCTCATGCCAAGCTCTTTCTGCAAAGGACAACAATCTTGGAAAAATCATATACTCCAACTGTTCATTTGTTCTCACAGTTTCGCTAAACAAGGCAGCTTGCATGCCAATGATGTTTTCTGGACGTTCGAGAGGTGTACAATCTGTGTCCTCACACATCTGGTTTTCTGGTAATCAAAGTTTAAATATTTATTTAAAAACTTTTAATTGTGTTCATTGAAAAAATTACTGTGTTACAGCGAGCCACGTATTGAGTAAAATAAATTTAATTTGACTATTTTCAATGATTAAGAATACCAATTTCTACAAAAATAAAAAGTATTGTTTATAAAATCAGAAAAAATGAATTTTTACAAATCTGTTAAGATTATAAAATTATTTGTTTTAGCTTACTTATTGAACATATGAAATCTTAAAAAATTGTATGATTAAATAAAAATAATCTGGAGAATATATTAACTTTATTTAATTTATTATTTACATTAAGTTTGCCAAAATACTTGATAAAAGAAACTAAAACAAGATAATTAAAATCTTTTTAATTTTAATTGCAACTGAATGGCTTTTTTGTAGTCATATCAAAATTTTTTGTATGGAGTTTAAGTTGGAACGGATCTAAATTGTACGAAGACAAAATTGCACGAGGTTACTAAAATGCACGAGGGAACTAAATTGCACGAGAACAAAATTGCAGGAGTGCACAAAATTGCACGAAGTCAAACTTGCACAAAGCCAAAATTGCACGAGGGAACAAAATTGCACGAAGCCATTTTGCACGAGAGTTAGAAAATACAAAAAAAAAATAAAAAGAAAAAATATACAGAAAAGAAAAACTAAAAATTAATTTAGTAAAAAATAAAAAAAGTTATTAACCGAGGGTAAGGGTTAGGGGTAACAGTGATAGTAAAAAAAAAATAGAATAAAAACTAATAAAAATCATAATGATAATAAAATTAAAAATAAAATAAAACAATTTGTTACGAAAAAAAAGCTACCGACCGAGGGTAAGGGTTAGGGGTAACAGTGATAGTAAATAAAAAAGAAATTAAAGAAAAAATTAAAATTAAAATTAAAAAAAATTTACCGACCGAGAATAAGAATTAGGGGTAACAGTGATAGTAAAAAAAACTAAGTTAAAAAAAAACAATAAAAAACTAAAAAAAAATAAAAATTAAACCATGCAAAGTTATCTCCGTGCAAAAGTGTCTTCGTGCAAAATTGACCTTCGTGCAAAATTGACCTTCGTGCAAAAGTATCTTCGTGCAATTTTGTGCACTCGTGCAACTTTGTCCCCTCATGCAATTTTGTACGCTTGTGCAATTTAGACAGCTACCCGCTTAAGTATAATGTTTAGTAACAAACATTTACTAAGAGCATTTTAGGTATTTTTTATCAATATATATTTTTAATGAACTAATATTTCTTATGTTTAATTACAAATTTATTGAAATTATTACTGCATCGGTCTAAAATACTAAAATATTTAAAAGCTAGAATAATTGTTTTTTTTTAGCAAACTATAAAAACTTTTCAAGTTTAGGAAAAAAACTTAGATACATTTTAATTAGATTCAAAACTTTTTATTTATACAGAGAATATAAAATATATACTAACACAATAATATTTTTTGAAGCTTAAAAAGCTGATGGTGTTTATTTATACTAGACCTAATAAGGATATTTGACTTTAAAACAAAATTCCAAAGTTGTATAGATTAATCTTAGTTTGTAATATTTCAGGTTCAAAGTTTCAATTGTTAGTTTTAAAGTAGAAAACGTCTAAAAAATATGCTAAAACTGGCTTAATGATATCTAAAATTAACGAGTACAGGATTGTGTCTTTTTTTTTTTCTGATCCAGTACTTAAAACCAATTTAATACAAATTCGTTTTGCTTTTTTCTTAAAATTCAGTACACTTAAATTGCAAAACATTCTAGATAAACTTTTTTATTAATTATTACATGATGCCCAATCGTTAAGTAAAGCATTGATGATTCAGATAAAAAGTTTAAATGACTCCTAACATAAAAAAGTAAAACAATGATTTTTTCTTTTAGACAAATCAACTAGTTTTATGTGTTTACGTAACTTATATTTTTAAATAAACAATAGTTTGTTTAACTTTTTAATAAAAAACTTATAGAATAAGAAAACTCGAACAGAATTTTAAGACTTTTGAGGTTTCCAAATAAGTTTTAAATGATTATTTTTCAAAAATATGTAGAAACTAAAAGTGTTTACTTGCAGTACTAGCTCATTCTACACTTTTTATATGACTAATCTAAATATAAAAACTTATGTTTTAAATATTTTTTAATAACATTATAATAGTTTGAAATCAATTATAAAACTTACAAGATGTATTAATTTTTTGAACTTTATACCTCGGTTAAAAAGAACAAATAAGTTCAAAAACCTTAAAGTTCTTACAAGTAAAGTCCTATTAAATTTATTGTTGCCAAAAAACAAAAGGAAAATTAAAAGAACATAAATAAATAAATTAAGTAGTTTAAACTAAGTATGTATTCCTCGTAAACTTCAAGTAAACAAGATAAAAGTGGGTAAATACTTTAACAACCTAGTTTTAGCGAAACTATATTTCAAAGGAAAGATAAAAAGCTTACTGAAATCATAAAGTTTACGTTTATGGTGATAAAGATGTTTATTTAAACTAATGTTTAAAACTAAATAAACTTTATCAAACAAACACTTAGTTTAAGCGAAAATTAAGCAAATAGTTTGTATAACGGTTCCTAATTCATTTTCATAAGCTAAATAAGTTATTGTTAAATACTTAGCTTAGTGTTAATCATTATAAAAAGTATTCTTTAAAATTTATTTAAATAACAAACTTGAGTAAGCTTCGCCACTTCTTTTGAAGTCCGAATTGTCATAAATGCTCAACGGTTTAAAGGAAAAGGTTTTTTTAAGATCTGTGAAACGAGATGCCCAATAATAACCACGTTCTTCCGGATCTGGTTCGTAAGGCATGTCAAAGTACAGGTGAGTTGCTTGCGCGAGAACAACCTTTAAGTTAGTTTTAAATACAATTGATACAAACTAACTATCAAATTTTCTTAAAAATTGTAAAACTTTCGAACTTTGTATGTAGAGCTTGGATAAAAATATAACCTAAAAAAAATTTTAGTATACTTTAGTTTTTGGTTGGCTTTTTAGAAGAAGTCAAAGCACCTTATTGTAAGACAGTAAGTATGTTGAAAAATAAAAAGGAATCTATAAAAACAGTTCGTTTGTGTCTTAGTTAATCGAAAAGTTTTCATTTAAAGTGTTTGAAAAAAAGTTTTTCTAGTCTTAAGAGTTTATCATAATGCTTACAACATTTGCCAATTTTTTTAATTGGCAAAAATTTCCAAGATCTAATTCTTTATCCAGTTTAAAAAAATTTACATAGAAAATGTTTCAGATTCTTAAGCAATTATTCTTTACTTAAAAAACTATATATAACAGTATTAAAAAAAATATTTACTATTTAGCAATTATCAGGTTAGTATATATTACTTTTAAGTAGTTCTCCATTTAGAAAAATTGAGAAAACGATGTTTATATAACAACATACATTTACTTTGTGATAAAACTGTATAAAATACAACGCCTACCTAATACTTTTTTAGACATATAATCTGCATCATTTTATTATTCTAGCTAGACACACATATATACACTTTATAGTAGTGACATCGATAAGGTACGCACTTTGAACTAAGACTAAAGTGCGTATTTATGTGATATGCGTACCCTTTGACTTCGAGGAAAATATTACTTATAATTCACTGTATAAAAACTAATATCTACTTATTTATAAAAAAGAACAATAAATTCTAGTTTATTTTAGATTTCTTTTTTCAAAACTTAATTATTTTTAGATAATGTTTTTGTTCCTTTAACTTCATTTTTTAATTAAACTTTTTCTCTTCCTTTGATTCAACTCATTGAAATAATTTAATGCGTACTTTAGGCAATCTGTTACTTTTTAAAGAACGTATCTTATCGATTTTCCTATTTTAGTCGGTCTTAAAAGCTAAAAGCCTTTTTTTTTGCTAAATTAATCCTACAACTTTTTTGCAAATAGATTCAACTGTTTATTGAATCATTTAATATCAAAAACTTTTTAAGTTTTCATTTGCTAAAAATAGAAAAAATTTAAATAGATCACCAGAAATGATAGTTTTATAAATATTACTTTTTACCTTATAGTTAGAATTTGCCAGTTTGTATGCTCGGTTTGATAAACCCCATTCCCATACATTTTGCCAAGCGTAAGTATAAACATCGTTAGAAAATAATTCATCTTTGTTATACGGTCCTACATCTCTGTACAACAAGGATAATACTTTACAATTAAGAATTGTTTATATAGTAAAAGTTAAGTTTTTAATATTAGTAACAAACAGTTACATACTTAATATATATTTTAAGACTATTTATCTTTACATGTATAATGTTAATTGGGTCGTTTATACACTAAACAATATTTAAAAATGTTTTTAATGATATAAAAATATAAAATGTTAAAAAAGTAAAAAAAGAGATACCCTATTGCTCCATCTTCCCAAAGTCCCAAGTCGATTGAACTATCAATTTTATACACCATTTCAGCGCTCTTTCTCAAAAAGTACTCACCTAACTCTTCGATGCTGTAATAAACTAACATTTAAAATAACAAACAGTAATACTTTTATACTGATTTTACATCTAATTGATAATTGACTTTGTTGTATTTATAACAGTTTGCACTTTGTGATTAGAAGTAAACTCATATTTTACTAAAAGTTTACTTTTTGTTTTGTAAATAATTAGTTTAAATTTTATATCAGCTCTAAACAATAAAAAAGCATAAAATAATTTTTCATTTAGTAGTAACATTCGAATAGTATAAAAAAAATTAAAGTCATAACTTAATGATCAATAAAATAAGTAACCTAAGATGTTGAATAAAAAATAAGTTTTAGTTGTAACCTTTTTGGCAGGTGTGTTAAGTTTTCATGTTTGTTTCTTTCTATAAAACTTAAACACTCCGGTGACCCTTTCCAAACATTTGCAATTTCATCACCTCCAAGATGAAATATCTTTAGATCTTGTGCACCTTTGTGCATTTCATACAAGTCCCTAACTATATCTTCAATAAAACTGTTTGAAAACGTTTATTAGGTTTAAGGTTTATTTGATTAAACATGTATAATCTTCTATTTACGGTAAATTATATAAAACGTAAATACATTTCAAGATAGACACAAATGGTAACATACTTCCAATATGTAACTCTAAATAGCAAAATCTTAGTGACAATAGAATTTTATAGAGATAAAAATAACCGAAAAGTTCCATCTAGGCAGGGATTAACGGCGTTATCAATAAACATTTGAACGGATAAAGCTCTTGTAGTGTCGTTTAAGTCTTGAATCAGATTAGATGCATTGCCAGTCTGCTGGTACCTTTAAATATTAGTAAACTTAAACGTTAATTGTTTTCCTTAGTAAAAATATAATATATAAACGTTTTTTAAGTCTTGAAAATACCAACATTTTAAACTGTTGTTTAAGTAGTATTTTTTTACTGAGGTACAGTTTAAGTTTAAACGTTATAGTTAAAAAGCATTTTTTTTTAATGTAAAACTCAGACCATAAAAAAGGCTTATACTTAATATTTGAACTACTATAAATATTTAATACTTGTGTAAAGCTAAAGTGCCTCAATACAGAAACCTCAGACCTATCTTTTATTTTTATATTGAAAAAACAGATTGTGTAAAACAATTTTTAAATATATTCTTAGTTCAAATTTAGTACACCGTAGGTAGGTGTCAAATATGCACGAAGGGACACTTTTGCACGATTATAAACATTTTTTATTCTGTTTTTTTTTTTACTTTCACTGCCACCCCTAACCCTTAACCTTGATCGGTAACGTTTTTTTTTCTATCATTGTTACCCCTAACCCTGTGAAAAATTCGCCCTTTTTTTATCAAATTGTATTTAAGTTTTCGGCCATTTTTGTGTGTTGGCGGTAAGTGCTTTTACTTTATTGCGTTCTTGTTGATGTAAGCGGTTTTTTACACTAACTTTGATAGTGCCAATCTGTAACTGATTTTTTTTAATTGCTGTAATTAATTCATTACAAAGATTAAACTATTTGCAAATATAAAACTGGTTGTTGTCATTTCTCACATATTTTTAATTAACAAAATTAGAATACTTAATATTTATTTTCTTGTATTTAATATTTAATTTCTTGAACATGGAGCAGGAAAATGTAGGTCTTGCCCCCAGCACCAAACGCTCTAAGCGTTTGGCTGTTAAAAAAAAACAATAAGACTGAGAGCAGCTTTAGCTCTATATATAAAAGTAATCCCTTAACGCAAACCTCAAGGGTTACAACCCTTACCCTAAGTAAGGTATTTTTTTAGTAATTTATTATTTCTTATATTTTTTACTCCCGTGCAATAGTGTCCATTCGTGCAAAGGTGTCTTCGTGTATATTCAACTAGTCCCCGTACACGTTAGCGCTTATTAAAATATCATTACTATTTTTTATCTGATTTATTTTTTCTTTTGTATAAGAACACTTTTAAAACTACGTTACCCGCGAGAGATTTGCTTTGGCAGTTCTTACCCGCCAACTAAAATAGTGTTCCTAAAAAAATTCTGTTTCTTTAATTGTTTAAAAATCTGTGAATTTGTAAATTTTGCTGTGGTAAAAATTTGTGACATCACTAATAAAAATCTTATAAAACAATAGATCTATTTTTTTGCTGCTATAATATACTTTGAAAACTTTTACTTGGCCAAGTTTGACTTGAGCGCGGCGTTAGCGTGTCCTGGAAAATCGAACTCGGGTATTACTTGCACTTTGTTAGTTTCCGCCTCTTTAAGAATTTCGATGTAGTCTTCTATTGAATAAAATTGTCGCTCTCCATTGGCACCTGATCCTAGCTGCGGAGAAACTCCTTCTGGTTGACCCCAGTCTTTGCTGTACTTTCTAAAAATTTGTTAATATCAAATATAGTGCAAAGCATATAGAAACTAAAACTTGTCTCATCTTTGTTATAGATGGCTGAAGCACTTTGGTAAAATGAAAGAACCAAATGACATCATTTATCATTTTTACCTGATACTACCGATTCGAGTGAGCTCTTCCCTACTCGGAATTTCAAGTCTCCATCCCTCGTCGTCAGTGAGGTGTAAATGTAGTTTGTTTAGTTTGTATCTACCCATCACCTAATTGTTTTTGTTTTCTTTTATTTTAAGCAGTTTGTTTATAATATTGTTGAATAAACCTGTTTATTTTTTTTAGAATTAGATAATTAAGTTTTATACCTTTATTATCTTTTTTATTTCATCTTTACTTTTAAAATTTCGTGCTACATCAATTGCTAATCCTCTATAACCGTATCTAGGTGCATCCTACAAAGCATAAAAAGTTAGTTGCAGATAGATACTAATTTTCTTAGTTAAATACTAGTAATAAGATCAATTTGAAAACAATTTGTATGAAAGCTCAAAAAACTGTTATAACGGATTTTATAATGTTTTAGTCAAAATTATACCAAGTGTTTAGGAATGTTCTTTAGAACATTTATTTAACTTAAATTAATTTTTTTAAACATCCTTTCAGCAGAAAAAATTATTTTAAACAACAAAATGTTAACACATTGTAACACATTGTAATTAACAAAAAAATATAACAACTGTACCTTTATTTTACTTATTTAGATTGTTTGCTGTTTTCATTAATTTGACATACATATATTATACATATACATATATATATATGCATAGTTGACATATTTGACACACACATATATATATATACATATATACATAGAATTAAGTTATTTAACTTGATAAATTAAATCTTTCATACTGAGCCCACATATATAATTACATGTACACTTTGACTTATGTTTTAAGATGTTATTACAATAGACAAACTGAAGATATGTTTTGTTTAACAGAACAGTGAAACAATTGTATTTGAAAACTTAGTGTATTATTAATATATATATGTATATATAAATTATATAAACTAAGTATTTTACTCTTTGTTTTTAAAAGTAAGATGCTACTTTGTTTAGATAAACTTCTTTGTGTAACAAAAGTACTCACATATAATTCTAAGCTAATAACCTTTAAAATCCATAAAGGTTTTGTAATATATTTATTGTAATTTATATTTTGTTTAGTTCACTTGTTTGTTTGGTTTGTTCTGTAAAATAAAGATTATGTATGGATTTTATTTTAACTATTTATTTTTAATCTGTTGTGTTTCTAACGCATATTTTTTTACATATAATTATTTGTTTTATGTTGTAGTTACGTTTTAAATTTAGTTAATCGTTAATGAATAAAAGAATTTATAGAAGCTTAAATTTAGTAACAGTTATATTATTATTCAACGTAATTTTGTTGTGGGCTTAGACCTTAGTTTCGCCTACATAAAACTTACTTATGGTTTAATTACATCAAGCTCAAGTTCTTCTACTACATAACAATCTATTGTGTACTTGCATTTATTACTTTATTAAGAATAAATACGTACTATCAAATATTGAATAACAACTTATTAAGACTTTTTTTATGTTTTAGAGAGTTTAATGTTCTGGGAGTCTTTTGTCTTTTCTAAATAAACAATGAACTTTACCGCAAGATCAACAACAACAGCATCCGAGACAATCCTACGACCGGTTTCGTCCTTATTAGGACTCATCAGGCAGGAATAGTCGCGAGAAACCGCTATTGTGATCTTAAACAAGCGGGCTTAAGTACAATGTACTGAAGCGACCGTTTGTGAGTAAAGTTGAAAAAATGACACAGCTTAATCATTCACAGCTCAACGTCTCAGACATTGTCAGCTTGTTGTGAGATTATAGTCTGCGCTCGTTTGATCAGTTTTAGCCAGTATTTATTTCGGCCATCATCAACAAGTTGAGATGTTTTATGCCATCGATAATAAACAATGAACTTTACCGCAAGATCAACAACAACAGCATCCGAGACAATCCTACGACCGGCTTCGTCCTTATTAGGACTCATCAGGCAGGAATAGTCGCGAGAAACCGCTATTGTGATCTTAAACAAGCGGGCTTAAGTACAATGTACTGAAGCGACCGTTTGTGAGTAAATTTGAAAAAAATTTGTGGTCTTTTCTAAAGAAATCAGATATTCTCTAATTTTATAAATTTTGGAACGAGTTTTTACGTAAAATATTAATGCAATCAGCTTTTGTTAAATACAACTGATTTTGTAAATTTACTTCTTTTAAAGGTTTTGGAATTAAACATGATTTATTTGTTTTGTTTAAAAAAGTTGTTGAAAATTTTATTAAGTGATTTTTTTAGTATTTAAAAGCCTTTAGTGCAGCTAAAAAATAGAAAGTAGATGCTAAAACTGATACAAACTATTTACTTTTTTTAGCATCTATAAACAGTTTTGTTACTGCAGAAAGTGATTATTAATAAAAAATAACGTTATAACCTTGAACAGATTGGAATTTATAGTATGCGTGTTATACTTAATTTTGTAGTATTAGAAACTAAAAAAACTTTTATTTCCAGTTTAGGTACAGTCCAACCATCTTGATGTGAGTCATCTAGAAGCTTCGATAAAGTTATACAACCATAAAAAACTCCTGATTCTGTCATAGAACTAACTGTTGCATGTGTTCTGGTATAGTAGTTGTATAACTATTTTACTACATAAAAATGACCGAACAAAAAAATATAACTAATAAAAAAATAATAATTCGTAGTTTTATTATACTAATTAAATGTACTTTTTTATTTAAGAACTTAAAAAGAAATTTTAATTGACAAAATAAATTTTTTTTATAAATCTAATAAAATGATAAAACACATAACAAAGGTACCAACTTGTTTGTAACTACTTGATAAGATTCTTCTTCACTTAAATTTGAAAAGTCTAAATCTACAGCAGCTTCTCGTAATATAACTGTGTAACTGTTTTCGTTTTCAACGTTATACATGGATTTTGTTTCAAAGCAATTACAGAGATCTGTGTTGACAATTAATACTAGTTTTAAAGTTATAAATATTTTTATGCAAGCAGAATAGTTTTCAATGATTAATTGTTTTAACAAAATGAAATAGTTAGACAAAAATATTAATCATTTTAAAAATTCATTATTGTATGAAGCCATAAAACTGAGGCCAACAAAATTCCAAGTTTCAATAATTTAGACAGAACTACTTTGATTTATAAAGTAATTGCTTATAAAAGCTTTAAAAAACAGAATTTTAAAATGAAATATAGTCCAAACAACATTTTTTTAAAGTTTTTGCTTATTTAACATCTTCAATAAAAGTACGCCTATATAAAAAAGAAGTATAAGGAAAAAAATGAAAAAGTTAAAACATAATAATTAGTTTTCAAAAAAAATTCTTCCTTCTAAAACATAACTAGTTTGATTAACAAGTTAAACTTATAACTACTTTAGTTATACAATATATATTTCAAAACTTCAAAAATTAACTTATAAACAAAAAAAAACTATTTTATACATATGAAAAGTAAATATCAATAAAACGTCGTATAACTAAAAAACTCTTGACATTTTTTTTATTAAAATTACTATAAGGAGTTTGAGCTAAGTTTATATCTAATTTTAACTTTTTTGTCCAAAGTTATTCTTTGTAGTCTAGGCTCTGAAAGTTACTGCTATAAGAAACCAACCCTACATGAATCAACGGTGTTTAAGTACACAAGTAATTATTAGTTTTAAAGTTGAGTGCTTTTTGTAAGTTTTTACTGCAAATTTTTTTTTTTATTGATCTTAAAAAATTATGTTGCTGAAAAACTTATCGCAGTTTGCTGACACCTTTATTTGTGTTTTGTCAAAAATACTTCTTTATTACTTTAAAGTAACAAAGTTTAAACAAACTTTCTGCTTTTAAGCAATTATTGGCGTCATTTAACTCGCATTTAATTTCTACTTTAGAAAAATAAAACATTTCTTCCTCCTCATCACTGAGTTCAACAACTGAAAATGGTTCAGGCGTTAGTCTTTTTGTTTCTCCATTTAATAGTTTTGGTTGTTCGTACCTTCGGTCAATTTTTAAACTTTAGTTTTGCTGAATTCAGCTAAAAACTATATTTAATCTAGAATATTTAAAATATATATTTAAAAAAAACTCTAAACTTAATGTCTCAGAGTAAAATGGAATAAACTAGACATATGGGGTGAATTTTTTTATAAATTCAATATGTATGTATAAATCTTTTTAGAATTTATTTAAATTTAGCCAAAGAAAACAACAGTTATTTTTTTCAAATGAAGCAAAAAAATTCCTATTAAAATAAAAGTTATCAGACTTAAAGTAGTATCTAATAAAGTAGTAATAATATAATGGTTTAACTTTATGAGTTTTTTACAAGTTTATTACAACACCATCGTTAAGTCATATCATATAAGTCATACAATAATGCTTTTGTTTACTAAAGCACTATTTTTTATTACAAGCGAACAAAGTGGATCTTTTCAATTTAACTTACTTTATGTTTTTTAAAACTTTAGTAGACTTATTTGTCACAAATATTAAAAAGTTTTGTTAATAAAGTTAAGAGCTATTTTAATCAGGTACAAACAGTTTCTTAATAAAACTTTGACATAAAAAAATGAAAAATAATTTTAATGATGACCAAAAGGTCTTCCTAAAAATGAGGACTTTTGATTATATTTTTAACGTCGATTTTTTCATTGTAATCAATTAACTTGCATAATATTTAATTAATAAAAAAAACCGTGTAACTGTTTAGTTAAACATAAGCTTAATTAATTTTAGTTTCTACCTAGTGGTTTAAATGTCAAACTTAATTTCCTTTTATACTACTCCGTAATTTTAAATTAAATTAGTTTGAAGTATCGTATATTAAAAGTTCAAAAAAAGTGTAGTACATTTGAAAAAAAAAAGTTTTTAACTTAACTACTCAAAATGTTTTTAGTTTTTTTTTGACTTAAATTTTTGTCTACATGACAGTTAAATAATGTTTTTTAATACAATTAAATTTTTTTTCTTGTTGTATTAAGCTTTGAATAAATTGATAAACATATGTTTTTGCGTTTCTAGTTTGTTGTACTAATTTACTTCAAACTAAACTATATTAGCTGACCTGTGCATTGTGCAAGTTGAGATTAAGATTTATTTTACAACATTTTTAATACATTAATACGTTTATTTCAAAGTAGAATAATAATTCAAAGTCGATCAAAAATAAACTTTTAACATTTTGTCTATTATTTAATAGTATTTTATAGTACCCTAAACTTTTTCAAGTATGTAGAGTTACACTTAACTTGAATTGAACTTTTTGTTGCTAACTTAGTTTATATAATGTTCTTCCGACAGGCTATTTTTTACAATTAACAAATTGAAAAAAGTACTTATTTTATTCAAACTAGTTAGGGTCTGCAAATTATAATACAGTCTTTAACGTGTGTTTTTTAAATTTAACTAACAATTTAAATCTCTCTTCTAGGGAATATGGCGCCCATTTGTCATAGTCATAGCGTTTATACTGTGCTTCTTCAGCAAAGCTACCGACAAAATCTGCTATATCAGCTGTTGAAACGATCGGTACAGCGCTCAGAGAGTTCGAAACAGAAGCAACAAACCAGTTCGGCATAAAATCAGTTCTTGATACACTCCAGTTTTCGATTGTTACATTTAGCTCAACAGTAGCACCAACTTTTATCACTTAAAGTTGTTGCAATCAAGTTATGTTTAAATATAAAAACTTTTGACAGTTTGAAACTATTATTTATATAGGTGTAAATTAGAAAAATGGTTTATCTTGAAACTAACAACTTGTAACTCGAGGCGTCATTTTAAATAAACTTCCTTCCATGTGCTCAAAGCCAAAACCAATTTCATTATCAGGGTCAAAAACCTCTTTTTCTAGCACCATGTAAATACAATTAAAATATATTTCCCATCCGTTCTAAATTAAAGTTTTTATATAAGGTTGAATATCCTCTTAATTTTGATATATTAAAAAATATTCTACGGATAACTATATACTTTATATTATATTTATATATAACCCAACTATTTATTTTATCTTGAAAGCCGTTCAAATAAAGTATTGTTACAAGTTGAAATTATAGTATTTTTTTAGTGTATGTTAACCTTAGGGAAACACTAGATAGTAAAAATTTCAAGCATTAAAGACTTTAAAAAATTTTATTCGTTAACACAGTTGTTTAAGTAATTGTGTTAAGGAAAAAATACTTTGGTAGTTAGAAAGTTAAGATAAACATTTACTTACCATATCAATAGCCATATTTCCTTTATTAAATAAGGAAATTTTAGTTGTGAAATTACGGTCGTTTCCATTTAAGTTTGTTAAGACTCTAAATTTTACATCTAGATTTTCACCAATATAATCTAAGTCTTTTTGTTGCAATGCATTGCTAAGTAGACCTAAATTTGTTTTTTATATGATTACGGTATTTATGTTCTAAACTTTTTACTTAACAAAACTTCAACTTTTCTTCAAATCTTAATAAAAATATTGTGTAACTCTCTGTGAAGTATAACAAAACGTATAGATTAATTTCTGTTCGACGATTGAAATGACCATTACTGTTTTTACTTAAAGATGCTTACTTGAAATATTAATAATACTTTTTTTTTAAAGAGTTTAATTTAAAACTAAGTTCAGAAATTTATTTCCGATTTTATTAATGCAAAAATTAAAGTACGTTTGATAGAATTAACATTTTGATGTCCGACTCCGGTAGCGCTTAAAATACACATAAATTGTACTTATATATATAATTTTATGCAAAAAAAAGACAAAATCTTTAACCACTTTAATATAACTTAAAATATTTAAAACAGATTAAAAATAAAAAACCTGATATTGTGATGTAACAAATGTATAAATTTATTCTCATGATACATGTAATTGATAAAAACCTCTCGTAGTATTGTTTTTGGTAGTTTATAAACACCTTTTTTGCATACAAGTGAAAGTAAACGAGCTACAAAAAAAAGTTGTTTGAAGTTTTTCTTCTTTATGTTTGTTTTTTGACAAATCACAATTGTAAACATTCCATAACAAGAAAGTTTTCGATTTACGACCAAAACACAAAAACTTAATTTAGTTTTGCTTAAACGAACAACTTTTTTGTTTTAGAACTTAAACTTATAACAAAATTTCTATTTATAATTATAAAGTTCACTAGTTTCTTAGAAAGTATGTTTAATAAAGTAAATTAAAACTGTAGAATCTTTAAAAACTATTTTACTTATTAAATTTTTTCTTATGGAATAAATTTTAAAGTAAAACAATAAACCGTTAAATAAAATTGTCTTTTTTTCGTTACGAGTCTTGAAAAAAATATATTAGATAAAAAATGGGTGCTAAAGCTATTTATTTAGACCGCTTTGATTTAGTGTAATCACTAAAAACATTATGCAAAATACCTAAAACATTTTATATATAAAGTACTTGAAGCGTCCCACATTATAACAAAAAATGCCACTATACTTTGATTAAAAATTAAGTTACTTAATGTAATTTCTTAAATAATTTAGCGTGATCAAGTATCTGAGAAAAACTATTTCTGCTTTTACTATACCAACTAACCTAAATATCCAACTTCAACACGTAGTATATAATCTTTTAGATAAGTTAAAAAGTTATAGTTTGTTTTTATGAATGCACCTTTATCCTTCCTTATCTATTGAGTCAAACTTTTTTCATTATTTTTGAGCACAGCCCTATGAAGTTGGGACGTTATGTTTTTTACTACAACAGCTCTTTAAAAAATATCGTTTATTTTCTAAATGTGGTAGTATTTAGCAATTAGTTTTATCTTAATTTTTTCTTTATTATATGTTTTCCAAAACATTTTTTAAACTTATATTTCTGACTGCACCAGCATATTAATGAAGCAAAATAGTGTTTTTCTTTTTCGAAACTTGTTTAATGCAATATTATTTCGAATTTTTTTTTTAATTTTTTGGAAATTTCTTTTTATAGGGACATTAAAAGATTTATAAATACACATTAAAAGTGGTTGCAAGATGATAGGCTGCTAAGTCTATAACTTTTTGATTTACAGGAAACCCTGGCAGAAGAATTAACTGAAACAGAAACAAAAAACTGTGAACATATTTCATAGTACTGTTTTGCAATAGATTTAAGAAAGTTATAGTTTTATAATATGAATATGCTATTTAAAAAGTTTAACAAAACACATTTCAGTTTTTCTTTAATTTGTTTAAGTGTTTCAAAGTAAGTCTTTTCAAAAATTGTATCTTACTAAATTAAACTGAATTGAAATTGAAATAAAACTTTAATGTCGTTATAAAGTTAAAGTTTAAAAATATAAAATGACGTAATAATCAAGTGTAAAAATTAACTAAACGCTAGTACTAAAAAACTTTCCTGTACTAATAAAATTAGTTAGATTAAAATCATACTAAAATAAACCAACGGAAAAACTAACAATAAAAATAAAACTACACTTCTTAAAAAAAGTTAAGGAACTGATTGCGTTAAATTACTTAATATAAGGATTTAAAAAGTCTAGTTTAGTATACGAACTTTTTCTGCTTATATAAACTGGGCCTTAAAGATTGAATGCATAAGACTTCCAGAATATGTAGCTCAAAAGAGTTCTCCGCTCTTACTAAAACTGAAAAGTTCTCTTCTTTATAATTCTCGCACTTTCATGATTGTCCAACAAATGTTGTCATATGTTGTCAAAGAAAATTAAAACGTGTTTTGAGACCCTTATCATAAATAAAGTGAAAGTTGTAAACCTTTGGGTCCTACCTTGGCCATATTTATGTTGGCTACCTAGTATGTGAGTTATTTTTGAACTGTAAACGTCCCCTTGTGTATGATTGGCCCTCAAAAGTGTCCAGTATACTTAAAATTCCGTACTTTAGAAATATTTCTAAGAGGTTTTCTAAGAAATTTTTTGAGGAAGTAAACCAGGTTTTGGCTTTGTTCGTTTAAGAGCAATTTTGTATACTGATCGACCTCTAAGTGGAATTTACAAAGATGTTTCTCCCACCCAGGAAAAAAATAACATCATCTATAAATTTAGTTTTCTATGTGGTAGTGACTACGTGGGAAAAACATCTCAAAAGTTTCACGTAAAAATCGATCAGCATCTTCCGAAAATCTTGAAAAGCTGATTTAATGGTCGTTCGTTGAAACCTGAAAAAAAAACATCTCTGCGATTGTAAACATTTGTTGGACAATACGCGTATTAAACGCAGAAACAGCTGTCCCAAGCAAAAGTTTATTTTGTGTATTTTAGTTCTATATATATATATAAGTATAAATAAATACAACTATTCAAAAATATAAATTTAAGCGTTTGTTAAGAAAGATTCGAGCGAAACAAGTTCACTAGAATGTTTAATAATAACAAATTAAACAGTATTCTTTATTACACTAACACATATTTCTTGATATTTTTCTTAATTTTAATAGCTCCGTTAAAGAGTGTTAACCTGTTAATACACAGAAACATGTGTTAGTGTAATAAAGAAAGAAACTAATTAATTTGTTATTATGATAAATAAATACATAATTTAACATTAATAATAAGAAGAAAAAAATAGTCATTGACCATGGGTAAGGGTTAGGATAACAGTGATAGTAAAAAAAAAATAAACAAGTTTTAACACGTACAAAACTGACGCCGTGCAAAAGTAACTTTTCGTGTAACAGTTACTTTGTGCAAAAGTGTCTTTCGTGTATATCTGACACCCGTACAAGGTATGCCTCTTGAGTTTATTTTATTCTAAGTTTGTTTAGTTTTCTAATAGTTATCTTTTTCATTTATTTCTTAATTTTAGGTTTTTACCAAAATCATTAAAATATCTCTAAAAAGGTTTTTAGTTTGTTTTAAAACATAATAAGGTTCATTTCCAGAACTAGTTAAAATAGAATAATTTTTAACTTTATAATTATCCGGTGATCTAAAGTCCCATTATATAGAGTAAAATTAAGCTCAGGATGAAGCCATCTGCTTATATTTTACAAATCAGTGTTCTAATTAAATACAACATCGTAAAGAGGAGTATGTAACAATTCCTATTAAAAAAGTCTTTTATTTCAGTATTAAATACGTATGGTAAAGTTGTTTAAAACCTATCTTGAGCATTTCAATTACTAAAATGTTTGTAAGTATTCCTTTTATGTCATATGGTACAATATATTAATATTTACCACAGATGTTTTCGTGTTAAAACTTTATTCCGACTAACGGCGTTTCACTGCTCTAAAATAAATTTAAGAACAGATCTACGGAGTCTATAAAATATTAACACACATTAGAAAAAAAGCATGTATAATCATGTATAGTGTTTATGTGGAATAAAAATATAAAATTGTCTACAAAAAATACAAACTTTTGTCGACAATTTTATAATTTTATTCCACATAAACACCATACATAATTATACATGCTTTTTTTCTAATGTGTGTTATATTTTATAGACCCCGTAGATCTGTTCTTAAATTTATTTGAGAGCAGTGAAACGCCGTTAGTCGGAATAAAGTTTTAACACAAAAACATCTGTGGTATATATTCCGATAAATTAGCTCATCAGGATCTCCAGGATTTAACGCCTTTTAACGTTACATCTTATATTAATATTTATTGAACAAAAAAAAATACGCTCAAAATATTTGGTCCTAAGACCTGGAGTACAAAAAACCTTTGGGTTATCGAGTTGCACACTAATTGGATACCTTTTCGTAAAACAATTGTTTTTTATTTGAGTTTTGTTGTGTTAACTTTGCTTTATAAGCATATAAAGTATAACTGTATGTATATGTTTGTGCTGTTATTGTTTTACTTATGTATTTGAACACCTTAAGTTACTTAGTTTTTATTTTAATAGAAAATTTTTTCGTTTTATAAGCAACAACTTTTATATTTGAATTTTTTATTAACTACATTATTAGAAGTTATATGTTAAATTTGAAGTAGATTAAATTAAAGTGAAGAGTTCATAAAACTAAGCAATATCACAACCATATGTCTTACTTACTGTTTTATGCTTTAATACTTTTAATTTTAAGCAATTTGACAACTTTTTTTTTGACTAAATTTTTTTTATTATTATAGCTTAAAAGCACATCGACATTACAAAAATATTTTCTAAATAAAAAAATCTGTTTTGAATATTTTGATCATTCAAAACATGTGAAACAACATTAATGATAACATTATTCATAGGTCAAATGTGATTAAGTCAATTAATTGAATAAAAAACTTGATTTTTTAAAATTTATCTTGCACCGTGACAATTTACCATTACGATTGAAAATAGTAACAACTGTTATATCTTAAGTAAGCAATAATAACTCTAACGTCTAAAAATGCAATCAATTAAAACTATATACTTCACTTGCATAAATGCAACCGTTATTAATAATAGTTTATGCTAGTAATTTTAAGCTTATAATTAAGCATTTCTAAAATTAAATAAGTTTTTACACTTAAAAGATAATATTCAATAAAGTTCTGTTAGATATTTGACAGTCTTTACATTTCAAATGTTTACAAAAAATTATTAATCTAACTGATAAAACTTTATCAGGTTTAAGCTTATGTTCTTCTTATAGCTTTGTCGATTTCAGTACTTTTATCTAGATTTAACATTAGAATAAAAAAATTCATAATTGTTACAAACTAAATGCTATTAGGTTATAAATTAACTTATGTAATTTTTACTTTATAGATAACAAGAAAAGTTCTCGACTTAATGATAAAGAGAATCATCAATTCAAAATTTTAAATTCCATTAAAAAAACAATGTCTTACTTGCTTAAACCAAATCAAACGAGATCATCAGTTGAATAAAATCTTATTCATATAGAATCTTTAGATTAAAACTTATAAAATCAACAACTTGCAAGGTACTCTTCTTTATTTAAGTGACCAACGTTTTTATGTGTTAAACAATCAACGCACTTCGACGGAGTTTTATAAAAGTAAAGTAGTGAAAAAAATTGAGATGATATAAATGAACATATATTATAGTTGCAAAACGTAATTACTATCTATATAAATATTCTGAGTGATTTATGGTTAAAATGACTAATAAACTAATTTTGGAACATAAGTGACCAGTTATTATACAATAAGTTATACAAGACACACAATTTCAAAAACACTAAATATATTTCAAACAATCATTAGCTACATCCTCTGTACCAAACCAGTGGAAAGTCTCATATGTCATACCAGTGCACAAAAAAGGTAGTAAGTACAACCCTTTAAACTACAGACCCATTTCTTTAACAAGCAGTTTTTGTAGAATTTTCGAAAATATAATTTCTCTAAAAATACTTGATCACCTTTTTTTAAATAAGCTAATTTCACATAAACAGTTTGGTTTTCTACCTAATCGATCATCTAGTTATCAACTGTTGAATTGCTTACACTCATGGTTGGTTTCATTTCTAAGCAATAAGTCAACTAAAGTTATTTACACAGACATTCAAAAGGCTTTTGACTCTGTATCCCATTTTAAACTAATAAAGACTTTAACTCAATACAAAATTCATAAAAGTTTAGTTAGCTGGTTCAAAGAGTTTCTTGAAAACAGAACCCATAAAGTAGTTATTGGTAACACTTTTTCAGAGTCTTTACCTGTTTTCAGTGGAGTGCCTCAAGGAGGGGTTATTGGCCCACTTTTATTTATAATTTATATCAATGATATAGCTTTAGAAGTAGATGTCGATAGCAACATAAATCTCTTTGCAGACGATACAAAAATTTTTAGCCATTCTAACACAATTCTACAAAAATCTTTGGATAAAATTTATCATTGGCTAAAAGAAAGAAAACTAGTTTTAAATCCTAGTAAATGTCAGGTTCTAAACATTCGAAAAAACACATCTAGTATCACTTCTGAATTTAGAATAAACAACATAAAGTTACCTTCAACTAAAGTGTTTAAAGATCTGGGAATTTTTATTGCTGAAAACCTAAAATGGAACCACCATATCAATTACGTTTATCAAATTGCATCAACTATTTCTTTTCAAGTTTTAAAGAGTTTTAAATCTACAGATATAAACATTCTCAAAAAAATTTATCTCGTTTACATTCGTCCTAAGTTAGAATACAACACACCAATTTGGTCTCCATACCTGAAGAAAGATATTAACCATCTTGAATCCATTCAAAGAAAATATACAAGAATAGTCTTCAACCGTTGTAACATCTCATACACTCTTATTTTGATAGACTCTCAAAACTTGGTATTAAGTCTTTAGAGTATAGAAGGATTGAGTTTGACTTAATTACTTTTTTCAAACTGATTAATAGTGAAACTACAATTAATTTACAGTCTATTTTTGAACCTCATAAATGTACTTATTTACTGAGAGGTAACAGCAGAAAATTTACATGCAGACATAATTTCAATAATAATGTTTGGCATAATTCTTTTTTTTATCGTTCAGTTGAATTTTGGAACAAGCTTCCAAACGAATTAGTTTCTTGTAAAAAAGTTGAGCATTTTCGGTTAAGGTTAAAAAAGTTTGATTTAAATAAATATTTTGTTAGCAAAATTCATAAGTGATTTTTTTTTGTTGTTATTTCTTCATTAACCACTGGTTGTATTTGTCTAATTTGGTTTAACCTATAGCTTTATTTTATTAGCGGCGCCTTTCCTCTGTGTATAAATAACCTGTTCCTTAATACATAGTTTATTGGGCTGTTAAAATGCTAGAGGCCTTGGGTTCTTAAGTTTTGTTTATAGTCAGTGTTCTCAACATTTATCAGCTACTACGAAAGTCCAACAAATGCTAAGTTATCTGAGTATTAAAGATTTGAAAGTAAATATGAAGCAGGCTCTCCTAAGAAAAATGAAAAACGTTGTTCATATAAAAGCGGTTCTAGTTATACGAATAAAAGTGAAACAAGTTGTATGGATAAAAGTTAAGCCGGTTACTCAAATGAAAGCTGAACCAGTTGTTCAAATAATGTGAAGCCAGTCGTTCGAATGAAAGTGAAACCAGTTTTGGAGTGAAACCATCTGTTCGGGTGAAGTTGAAGTAGGATATTGTTGTTCTCTTTTCGGAAGCACCGGAATTATAAATTTTGTGTTATAATTTTTGGTGTTTTTATGTTAATTTTTAAACTTTAATTAGTTAAACTCAGTTTTTTTTTTCATTTTTAATGTACAATTTTGGTTTATTATTGTCTTTTTGTTGTATGTCTTTCTGTATAAGTGGCCTAGGTTTTGATGCCTGGGTCCTTCGTATGACAATAAACTTACAATAATACAATAATCCTCATCAGTAGAGTACAAAGCTAACAAGTAATTAGATTTTACAAACTTATAAACTAACCAAGTAATCATAAAGTAATCAAGAGATTAATAAAAGACAAAAGCAATTAGTAACAGCTAAAATCAAATAAGTCCATATACGTTATAATTGATCTACAGTAAAACTAAACATAAATAAAATAAAAACAATCCTTATAAAATATTACGAAAATAAAGAAACAGTATAGTCAAAATCTTTTTGCTTACATAAAACAGGTTTCCTTAACAAAATACAAATGGCTTCTAATTTAATCGAATTGAAAACATTACAAAAAATTTTAATAATTTTTAAAACTATTTATATTAAAATTTATAACTGTTTGCAGAAGTTGGATTATTAACTAAATGTTCTGCAATACATGAACGTTAAGATACTTTTAAAACCTTGACCGGTATACCATATTTTTTGTTTTCAAAGCAAAAATTCTCTACACTTTTTGGTACATGCTCTTTAATTCGTTTTCTCAGATGCCTAGTCGTTAATCCAATATAACTTGCTGTACAACAGCTGCTGTATTGGTAGATTACCATACTTTTATTTAAGTTTGATACTGGATCTTTACCATCTGGTGTTTATCAGGGGCGTAGCGTGGGGAGGGACGCTGGCGCATGCGTGCCACCCAAAAAAAAAAAGAAGTAAAAAAAATCCGATATCTTTATCCTTTATTGTTTATTTTTTCTGCTTAATTTGCCTTTTTTCAACTATGTTTTTCTAGTATTCGAAAAGTAAAACGAAATTTCTATTACCAATTAGTGACAAGTTAAGGAAATTACCCAGTATACTGATTCGGTGCGTAATTGCAAATGCGCACCGATGTTGATGAAAAACTCCATTAGGAAAAATTTTATAACTTCATTAACTGCATAAGAATTTAGACTCAAACAGTACGCAACTAGTTAGTGCACCGCAGCAGTATAACCTTATGACAGATTTTTTTAAAAGGTCAAATGCTAACATTTTGTTAACAAACCATAAAGCTAAACCTGTTTTATAGTGATAATGATTCAAGAATAAACACATTGTTGTAAAAATAGCAATAAACAACTGCTAATAAAATAAAAATAAATTGATAATAAGAATAAAAAATATTAACAACATAATTTAAAAAAATAATAACAAAAAACTGAAAAAAATAAAAATAAATTAAAATAAATAATAAACAAACAGTTCATATTGTGATTACAGTTTTAATCTCACTATACAAAAAATAATGTTTAAATTATCTAAACTTAATATTTTTATTAAAAGTAGTTTATTTTTTTATTAAGATAACAAACAAATCAAACTTTGTTATTCTATCAGCCATAAAGTTTAAAATAATCAATTTTTGTAGCAAGTTAATTTGAAGTTTCTTTAGTCACATCATGAATAAATTTATAGCAACTTGTAAAACAGAATTTTTACAATCAATTTATAGTCTAAAAAACATAATTGATTAATTTTAAATTTATTTAGTTTTAAATCAAACTTTAAACGTTATTTAAAAAAACTTTCTTTTTACCAACTGTTTGTAGTATTTAAAAAATGCTATTCCCTAAAGATCTTAGAAAAAATGATTTTAAGATATGTGAAAAGTTATATTTCTTCTGAATTTTTAAAAGCATTGAAAAAATTGACCTTAAAAAATTTATATTTTAAACATTTTGTTTTGTATCAGACACATTTAGTAAAATCTTTCCACACACTCAGGTTTTTATGAAGTTTAGGAAAACTTTAGTATGACTCAGTAAAAATCAGGATAACTCAGAATGTTTTAAGTATTTTTAAGCTCAGGCTGACTAATGATAGGTTTGTTATTTTTTTACTCAGGGTAGATTTAGTGGTTTTAAAAGCTTTGTTATAAAGCCTAGTTTCTATTAGTTTAAAAACAATAAAAAAATCTCTAAAATAATTTAAAATGCTTATGATGGATGACACATGACATATTTAAACTAACTCAGGACAGTTATTTTGACTCAAATAGTGGTAAAGCAATCCTGAAATCTTCAAAAATAATTGTTTTTTGTTTTTTTTTGTAAAATATTTTTTATAATACTAAAGAAAAAGTAAACATTTGTTTTCATTAATTTTTAGATTATTATTTAAAAAAATATGCAAAGTAATATTTTATGGACTGTTGCGAGTCTAAAAATATGTCAGATAGGAAAATTATTTGAAGTTCAAAAGCTTGAATTGAAAAATAACAGACCAACACCAGATATTGCTATTAATCAAGACTGCAGTTCAAATGGTATGAAATTTTTATTTCTAACTTTGTTTACATTTCAGATTTTCTTCATTTGTTAAGATTTATTTTTACAGTTTTATATTGTAATATAGGTAAAAATGAAGAAGTTAAAAAATACTAGCTCCTTAGATTTCTTCTACAAAAAATTAAAACATTTAAAGCTTTCAATTTTAATACTGAAGATTTAACATTTTTATGTGAAAGATAAAGATAGTATATTAAAAGCTGCAACAAGCTAAAAGTATGAGTTGTTTTGAGTATAAAACAGTTCGTTTTTGTTGATATAAAACAGATATTGAACATTATTTAGAAATTGCACAGAGAATAATGTTTTGAGGTATTAATTGTTATACTTAATTGACTATTTATTTGTAGTTTAAGGCCATAGGGGGGTAAGCCATGTTTTTTAGAAGTTGATCTTATTTGAAAAAAATTTTTTAAGCTTTAAGATACTTTTTATTGTTTTAAAAAATTAGAATTATTTTTTGAGATATGACCAGTCAAAGTCGGGCCGCATAATAGGTTACCTATGGGAAGGGAAAACTTAAACAGCGAAAAAAAGCTAGTTTGTTTAAAATCTACCTCCTCTTACATTTTTCAAGAAATCTTCTTCAAACTTTAACAGTTTAATCTATATACAGTAACAAAAAATCATTACTTGTGAATTTAAAAATTTGTGGTAAAAAAATATTAAATTTATTTTTATTGAAAAAAAAATACTTTTTTTAAATTTTTTTTTATCAAATTTTTATGTATTTTAACTATCTAAATTCATAAGTAACGTTTTTATCTTGTAATGTAAGAAACATTTTCTAAAACTTGAAGAAGATTGCTTGAAAAATGAAGTAGGAGATAGATTTTTAGTAATTTTTTAAATTTCCTAGAAAATTGACCCCGAAAAATTTGCGGCCCAAAAGTTTTAGTTTAGGGGATTTTTCGAGAAAAAAATTTGCGCACCCCCTGACCAAAATACCACGCTACGCCACTGGTGTTTATAGTGGCTTCGAAGTAAAAACGATTCTAGGGTTTGCTGCATAATAAATATTTATTTTTTCAATTTTTTATCTACTTAATATGTAAACTTTTAGTAATAAAACAATCAATTAAACGAAATGAAAGAAAAGAAAACTAAGCAAAAATTAACTGAATTTTGTGTTTAAAAATGTATTTAAAAACTTGTCTAAAAACAAATAAATTAAAAAAAAAGAACTTTATATTTACTTATAAAAGGAGATAAACAATACTAATACGAACGTGTGAATACTTGATGATAGGCTACAACTTCTTTAAAGAAGGTAAAAATGTAATACGTTGAAATATTTTTAAATTAAACTTTTTCAGTATTTTGTGCTAAAAAGTGTAACTTTTCCTTTTGATTTAGTAATTTTAGTTGAATAGTGAAAATAATTTTACATTTGAATAAATAAATAAACTATTGTATAATTTTTTAATAGTTTTAAAGAAGTGAATTCTTCCATAACTGAACTTAATCTTTATAGATTAAAATAACTGTTCAAAATATAGTTTTAATTGTTTGCTAACAAAAGATCCTAGTGAAGTAACTTCACTGGAATATAAATAAAAACAAATTATACAGTAATCTTCCTTTATTCTACCAACATATGTTTCTGTGTGTCAACGAATCAACACACTTCAACTGGGTTCTGTAAAAAAATAATTTCTGTAATGAGAGAATAGAAGCATAGAATAAAGTAGGTGTATACATGTTTTCATTAAAATAATATATTTTCTACAGATAATAGTTATTAATAGGTAAAATACTTAATATTAAATCCGACTGTTATAAAACTATATAATATTTATGATTATTAAGTCTAAAATAAGTAAAGTAATCTAAATTACACAAAACAACAAACTATAATATAAACTATAATATAAACAAACAACTCACGTTAATGGGAAAGATAACTGATTCAAAATTTTTGGTCGTTAACTAATGAAAAATACATATATTGCAACTAATAATTACGTCACAATGTAAACGAGGTTATTTAAACTATTTAATTTGTATTGCAAAGATCATTAATTTAGTTTTTATGTAATCTATTATGAACAAAAATAAAACATTAACCATTAGGTAGAGAATCAATTAAATTTAATAAAACTTAACGACGGTGAAGGCAATAAAAGTCACAGAAACTCGATGTAACAATCAAATGTTTGTAATGATTGAATCAAAGTTATATAGAATAAGGAAGCAGATTTAGTTTAAATGTAAAAATCAAAAATGAAAAAGTTAAACTTTAAGAAAAAGCCAAAACACAAAAAAAACAAAATATTTTATTGGGCTTACAATGTACTGACCGATAACTAATTTACAGCGACATACATAAAACCATAATGAACTAAATTAAATATATACTGTATTCTATAATTAATAAAATAATTAGTTGGTAAAGTAGGAGTCGGCTGTTTAATTTAAATATCTCATACAGATATTTTAAATATTTAATAAGTGAGTTGTGTTATATATGAAAGTTAAAATGTAAAACAACAAGGTAGTCATATGCTAAGTATAAATATAAAGATAAGTACTGTAGCATTTATGCACTTAATAAAAAAAAAATAATAATAAAAAGTAACAATAACAACAACAAACTTCCTTCTATATCAAAAAAAATTAAATTCTGAATACTTGTCGAATTCTAAAAAAGTAATGATAGAAAGCAAACAATAAAAAGAAGCAAAAGCTTTTTTTTTAATTTCCTTAGAAATGAGATTTTCAAACAAAAGTTTGCTTGAAACAGTTATATCAGCTTACTAAATAAATACTTTATGTGTTTTTTTTGGAATGTTTTTTATAGCACTGTGTTATTTGCAAAGTTAAGGACGCTAAGACTAGTGCTATTCTGTAAGTCGTTTATATGTATTAGTAATAACAATGGCCGTAACACCTAGCCTATTGATTCAAATATATACAAACTTTCTTTGAATAAGATACTTATGATAACTTAAAATTTCATAAATTTTGTTGGTTGATTGAAATTTTGTTCTAAATATAAATTAGTAAATCAATAACTTTCACAATCATGTTTTCTTTTTGAAAAAGTTTTTTGTTAAGCTATTGCTTTTATAATAGTTTATGTTTTGCAACAATAAAGCATGATTTAATTCTTAGATATAAACTAAAGAAGATACATAGTTAAAAACTATATCGTAAAGTGGGTAGGTTTCAAATATGCACGAAGGGACACTTTTGCACGAAGACACTTTCGCACGAACGGTTTCTTTTTGCACGAACGGTTATTTTCTCACGAAGACGTTTTTGCACGGTTTGAAATTCTGTTTAAAAAAATTTACTATTTATTACTTTCATATCTTTTTACCACCATTGTTACCCCTTGCCCTTGGTCGGTAACTTTTTTTCTTTATTTTTATTATATTTTTTAATTCTTTTTTTAGATAACTGTTACCCCTAATTCTTACTCTTGGTCAATAACTTTGTTTACTTATTATTGTTGTTTATTTATTTATCTATCTATTTTTATTATTTACTATATTTTTTTTTTGTCAATTTTTTTACTACTACTGTTACCCTTTGACCCGTCGCCCTTAAGTTTACCAGCTTTTTCACGTTTAGATTAGTCAAGCTTTTAGTCAAGTTACATGCTAGTTAAAAGCTTACTTAATTCACAATTAAGTTGAAAAATTAATCATTTGCTTGAAGATTTTAATTTTTTGAGAAAATATATAATCTGAAAAGGTTGATATTTTACTTTATAATCTTATCTAGTGTTATGAAACAAAAAAAAAAGAAAATAATAATAAGTACACTTTTTTCACTATGTATGTGTGTTTCAATTTCCGTAAATCAGTTATTTACTTTCTAAATTTTAAGTTTTTGCAAAGCAAAATTTTTAAACCATTTTTTTCGTATCTATTTTTCATCATTATAAAATATATAAATTATTAAGTTTAAATATTTAAAAAAATTAAAGACTCTATTAATCACGTTTGACTTAATTATGTTGAATATACTTTAACATCTTTAATTTGTTTATTTCGTAACAGTTTTAAGTAACAAACTAACATTCTGAAAAAAAAAATAAAGTATATATTTAATGAACATACATATTAGTTGTATGCTGTTAGCGTTATATTTTCTAAAGTTAATAGTTAATTTTTATTAATAAATATATACGTTTTTATATAAAATTTTCGTCGATTTGTTGTTTATATAAAAATTATTTGAAGCTATGATTATTATTAACAATTATTAAAAGCAGAGTAAATTTTGTGTTTTATAACTTATTTTTGTTTAATTTAATTTTTATTTATGTCTTTTTATAACTTAATTATCTACATAATAATGACAAATTTATATCTACAATAGTTGACTTAGACCAGTGTCCTCTAAAAATATAGCCGCGATCTATAAAATGTTTTTACTAAGTTTCTGCATAAATTTTAAACAATTTTTTTTAGGTTTAATAAAATGTGATTTTACGCTTTGCAATGTTTGCTTAATAAAACTTAACTTTGATCACACTTTAGTTATTATTTCCAAACAAAAGTAAAATTGCGTAAAATTCGTTACATTACAAGACGTTGAATAATTAGCAATATTACCATTTGGCTGCATTAACACGACTTAATGTTAACTTATTTTCACAGCAAAATCGTCATAAGTTAAGCATATATGTATATATCTGTATTTAATCACATAATTTTTACACTTAATTCATCAAGATTAGATGCTTAACGATATAAGTGTAAAAAAAATTATACCATTAAGAAACACTAAAGTAATGAATGCTTTAATTATGGCATCTTTATAAACAAGACCTTGCATAAACTTCAGCAAAAGTTTTTATAGAAGTAGGTGCTGAAAGTTCTTAAATTAATTTAATTTCAATAGATATAGATTATTTTTGTATTTTTTTAAAACTTATTTATATTGAGGTTTAAACAATAAATTTCTAGACAGCTTCTATTTTACGTTAATGATAATTTATTTTGCTGAAAATTACTTAAATTTAATTGATTAACTAATTACCTAATCAACTAATTACTCATTTAAAACTATATAAAGTGTCTGTCCATTGCAACTTGTTAGTTTGTTTACTTGTTTACTTGTGATCATCGCTTTAGCGTGAAAAAATTATTGAGTATCAAACTCATTATAACTTTTGTCGTAATTGTAAACTTAGTTAGATCTAAAACCATTCTTCTTATAAATCTGCCTGTTTAAGATTATGTACCTTACCAATTCAGCCAATAACTAATGTCAAAGATCAGCGACATATATCCCATAAAGTTTTAAACTTCGAAACTTTAGATAGTTTACATTCCTTTTATACTTTTTTTTAGCTACAATGTAAATACATGATCGTTTAATTTTTTTGTCAGCCTATAAAATTTATTTTTTTATTATTTAATTTAAGTGTATACCTTAAACCATTTAACATAATTACTAAGTTTACAAATTACTTATATTCAGATACAGTTTCGATTTCGGACCAAGTATCAATATAATTTTTCTTTAAAAGTCATTTGTAAGTTGTGTAAAATAGTTTACTTTAAACATGAACATTTAAACTTTTGTAACGAGTAGTAAGGTGCTATCCAAAGTTACTAAATAAATTTGAATCGTTTATGTAATTTTTATATCTTCATCTATCATTTTTATGAACCAGTAAAGTTGATGTTTTCTGTAATTTTTTACTCTTAAAATATAAAAAGTCAATGAAAATTAAATGTTTAAGCTAAAGCTTTGTTTTTTATTAACAAACTTTAAAAAATTAAGTTATCTTTCTTTTTATTGTATTAAACTAAAATAGATTGGTGATTTATAATAGAATACTTTTTGACAATTTAAGCATAACACAATAAAAAATTAAACTTAAAAAGAAACATATTTGTGGAGATGTAGACAAGTTAATTTTTTTTTAAACTTTCATATAAACAAATGTAAACAAAACTAAAGTTGTAACTTAGTAATCACAGTACATATGTTTAGCGTACTCGTAATACACAAAAGCAAAAAGTTTAAAACCGGTTAAAATGACAAACCAAAGCGCAGACACCAGCTTGCAGATAAGTGATATTTGGTGATAAAAAAGCGCCCTTTAGCGAGCAAGATTTGAACAAGCTTGCAGCCACACATACGTAAATTGCAGGAAATTATCTAAAACTACAACGCTATAGACTAAATTAAACTTTTTTTTTTTTATTATATATTTGTTTTAACTTAACTATTTTTTTAATTAATGAGCTTTATTCTTTGTGTGAATTTTTAAACTGCTGTTTTTTGGTGTAGTATTTAATTATAGTAAGTTATAAAAAAAACTTCAACTTTTGTTTTAGTCAAGCATAGTCTTTCATAGGCCTGATTTTTTTTAATTTACTTTATATTGTTAGTTCAGTGATCTTTAAACTGTTAAAAACTATTTAATGTACATACTCACAAAAAATTAATTCTAATCATTTATATTTTTGCTGAAAAATTTAGTAAGTTAGTAAAATAAACCAATATAAGTAAGCTAATAAAGTAAACTATATATTTTGTATTTAATTTATCTATAAGATTTTTTATAGCTATCGTATTGTACTACACTATGAACACTAGTAATTTGATAAATTTTTCCATACAAATTTATTTGAATAATTTATGGTTTAAAAAAGAATTTGAAATCTCTTCAGTTTTTCGCTCCTTTTTTTTTTTTTTTAATAAAAATAATTTATGAGTCGATTAAGAAAAATTACTAAATCAAAAAACAAATTTTATTTTTACAATAAAGCTTTATAACTTTTAATTTTGATTAGAAATGAGTCATTTTTGTGTAATCAACTTCCTTTACTTTTAAACATTATTTTAAACTTGTTTCTTTAGTTTGTTTTAATATATTAACCTTAACGTTGTATCCATTTCTGTTTTTGTTTTTCTTTTAAACGGTTACTTTGCATATTTTTTTGTTACTTTTGAAATTTTAGTTATGAGTTGTTGTAAAATAAAAGGTCTAAATTTTTAGGCTAGTTTAAAATTTTTGCTAGATTTTGAATACTACTTATTTTCAATTAAGTAGTTCGATAATTATTAACCGTAGGTTTTTGTTGTCTCTACCAAAAACTAAAAAGTTTTGACTAGACTACACTTATTTATAAACTGTTCTCAAACAATTTTTTTCAAACTACATAACTTATTTTTATTTTACTTTAAAGAAGAATATATATGTGTAGCTGTTTTAAAATTTTATATTAACTCAAATTTTTACTGTATTAATGTTTTTATTATTATTATTATTAGTTTGCTTAGATCTTAATGGTGTAAAGTTTTTTGAAGCATCTTTAATTCCAGGTTTTAAAATGCATATTAAAAACTAAAAGTCAAATTTGAATCTTGTCCAAGTTAGAATAATAAAAAACAATAGGTTATCATTTGGTAAGCTTAAGCACCGTATTGTAAATCCTGTTGAATTTTAATTGAAAAAATACTTCTCTACTTAAAGGTTTTTCATAAAATAAATGCAAAAAAATTCAATTTTTATCAACTTTTTTGGTTGGACTTTACGTACTTTATACAAACCCTAACAGTCGTTTAGTTGGTTTAAAGCAGGGTTTCTCAAAGTAATTGGGGGCAATAACAGAAATTTAGGGGGCGATGAGGAGCAAAGGGGCATGAGGTCATAGTTTGAAACTTACACTAGATATTCTGGAGTTGATGATAAAGAGCAGAAAAAAGGTCTTAGGTGTTAAAATGGTAGTTTTTTCAGTAATGTTGTTGAAGGAGGCCATAGATTTTTTGATTTCTTTAAAGGGTGCCTTTTGAAAAAAAGTTTTGGAAAACCTGGTTTAGACCATAAAACAAAATAAAACCTATATGCTGTTATCCTAAAACTTTACTTCATTCATTAACTTCGTGTATTTATTTTACTAGTCATACAACTTTGATGTTATTTTAAAACTTTCATAGTATTTTTTACAATCTTTCTTACGTCTTTCTAATTTTTTTTGTGTTCATTTGTAAATAATAGAAGTAAAGTATTTTTTATATTGTACTACTGCAAAATTAGTATTGGATTTAAGCTCATTAATGAATTCTTTATAACTTTTTTGTAATAAAATATAATATCCATTCTAATACTACTATTTAATTAAAAAAAATATATATATATAATTTTTTGAAGGTTTGTTACTGAATATGTCAAGCATAAACAACGAGAGTGATAAGGACAATGAGTTTTCTATAAAAAGTGCATCCAAATCGCACGAGTTTTTAAACAGCGTGATTAAAGAACTTGAAAGTAGGCAGTTTAGTAAGAAACCAGGTCCGACAAAAAATGACACTCAAGAAAACAATGCACAAAAAACGTCGACATCGAGGGTTGCAAATGAAAAAAACAGCCGACCTAATTCCCTGGTCATCCCGCAGCCTCTTCCGAGGTTGAAAAAATCACCGCCACCTCCTCCCCCTCCGCAGAAAAACAAACCTTCACAGGTTGATTGTGAAACTAAAACTAGTTTCGAAGAGACTGAACAAAGCGACAAGGTCCAAAATGACATCGAAACGTTGCTCAACAACGCGTTTAAAAACCATAACAGGCTTCCGATACCCACAGACGAGTGTTTGACGTTCGAAGAACGCCGGTTGCACGACCACTACGGCTTTGGTGAGGAAATAATAGGAAGCTCGATGCAGAACAGGAGCTGTAGCATGATGAGTATTGACAATTTGGAAACTATTAGCTGCTATACGTACGACTCCATTGATAGCGAAGACTTTCTCATGTCGCCGAGACGACAGTCTTCAAGCTTCGATTACGAAAACACGAACAAAAACAAAAAAGATAAAAAAATCAAAGTACGTAAAAGAGACAAGTTAAAAGAAAAGTTTAAATGGAAAACCGGAGCGAGTAAAGAAGTACTGAACAGTAGTAAAGAAATATTGAATAATAGTAGAGATATTTTAAATAGCAGTAAAGAAAAAGTGACAGACGCTTTGTTAGACATAGCAAATCAAGCAGGAGGTAGATTAAAAAGGTTAACTTCAACCAGAATTAAAAGTGGAGTTTCCAAACAACGATCAAAATCAATAAGGTAACTTACTTTTTATTATTAATAACGATTTTACTTAGAAGTTTTAAAAAACTAGAATAAATATAACTAAAAGCAATACTAGTTGTTATAGCTCTGTTATACCGAGTCAGGCATTTGTCG
Source organism: Thalia democratica (assembly GCF_965202585.1). Lineage (NCBI taxonomy): Eukaryota > Metazoa > Chordata > Thaliacea > Salpida > Salpidae > Thalia > Thalia democratica. The sequence continues at coordinate 16,390,753 of NC_139173.1, read as the reverse complement.
AATGTCAGTTTCTTAAGTTTATATTTTTAAAATACAATAGAATATTCTACTTTACCATTATTGTTTGTATAAGATTAAAAAAAAACTTTATACAGTTTAAAAAAAATATTTTTCTTTTAATAAAAGTTTTTAGTTTAGTCTACTTTGTCTATAATTTAAAGTTTAGAAAAAAGTTTTTACAGTATTAAAATTAGCAAATTTTGTTTTTATTGTTGGCTTTTAACTTATACAGAACAATCTGTAAGTTCAGTAATAATTTAAGAACAAAAAGTGTGTAAAGTTTAAACAAACTTATTTACTTTTATTGTATATTATACTAGAATTTTCTGCTTTAAAATCGTTTGCTTCTATCCTAGCTTATACTAAAATTTTTATAATAATTAAATTCTTATATGTATTAAAAGTTTTATGAGTATAATCATAATTATTTTTTTTTCTAGTTAAAAACTATATCAATCAATAAAATAAAAAAAGCCTAACTGTTATTAAAAATGCGTTTAATCATAATAACTTTATATTGAAAAAAAAAACTATAAGTATAGTTTTTTTTAATCGGTATTTTACTGCTAAACATTGAAAAAACGATCATAACTTAATTTTTAAAGTTTTATATTTAGCTTAAGTTCTGACATATAACAATTATAGTTTAACTTTGTTTTTATAACGGTATACATTAAGTTTAACTCCAAGTTTTATATATAGAAAATATATAATAAATGTTCATCTCCTTGTAAAAAGGCAAGATTGCGTAAAACATAAAAGTAAACTTCAAATTGTATTTATTACTTTGTATACTAACATGGTAGTAATTTAAACTTTAACCTAGTAGAAAAAAAAGCAGCTTATATTCACTAAAGCTAATTATAGTTTAGAAAATATGTACGTTTTGTAAAAACTGCTCATTTGAAACTTAAAGCAGATAGTTTGTACATGAAAGTAAAAAATAAGTCGTATGTAATAAACAATTATACTTTTGTAATAACAATTACATAATAATTATATTTAAACTTAGTTTATGATAAAAAAAATTTTTTTCATACATGCCTGTAGTTTAAAGCTAAATTTATAGTTTTATGCCAAGCAGCTTAAGAAATGCTATTTACAGATTTTAATAATCTCAATTTTTTTATTTTACGAAAATATTGTTTTATTAATTTTTAAAATGCTTTATCTTTTCTTTTAGCTTAACTAATGCTTGAGTAGCATTTTTTTACCTGGTTATAATATTTTTTAATTTTAATTACTTTTCAAAACAGCTTACAACTTGTCTTTATCAATAAATTAAGATTTTACGGTTAAAAAATTGCGGTTTATTTTTTATTATAATTTAACTTATCTTGTTTAGTTTCAATTACAACTTTTAAAGTAAGCAGTTTACTTATTTTTTTTAATTTAAACAATTTAGTCAGAAACCAAAGCTTTGGCTTTATTGTAAAACAGTATTTAGTTTTTTATTAAAGATTGGATACTAAAGATTTCCCCTAAGTTTGTTACAGATTCATTTTTATTTGCATTAAAGTCAGTAAAAATTAAGTAATGTAGCTATAACATTATTACACCAGCAGGTATGAATATACAGCAAAGTTTTATTAGTTAGGAACTGTTTTTGTGAAAAAAAATTTTAAGGGGTTCTACTTCCAATTATCTTATATTTTCTTTACTAAGAATGTAAAAATTAGTTAAAATTCTTTTAGCCAGTTTAGATTATTGAATTGATCCTCTTAACAGCTTGGTTAACAGATTAGTTATAATCTAAATGAATACGGATTAGGAACAGTGGAGTTAAAAAAAAGAGTCCACAAGAAGATCAAAGAATTGTATAAAATCCGAGATTTTAAGTAGTTTTACTGTGTTTTCCAATACTTTTTTCTTTTAATTTTCAATACTTAAAATATGTACCTAGAAGCTACGTGGTCTATTTTCAGTTATTGATAGAAATTAATATTAAAAACTTTATATTAGTTTTATATTTAATCAAACTGTTTACACAAGTTTATGAAATTAGAACTTTCTAAAAGTTATCTGAGGTGATTCAGTTATTGCAGTTAAACTAAAAGGTTTTATGTATTTTATAAATAAAAGCTTTTTTTTGTAGTTACCTTTAATTAGTTAAAAATATTCACAAAAAAAAAATCAGAGCTGTGAATATTTTAGGCATATTTACTAGTAAGATCAAAGTGCACATTAAATTTATGAGTCATACTTTTTTTATAGAAAAAATATGTAGAATATAACACTATATTTCATTTACAATTGGTTTTAAATAGCTGTTTACTTTTCAAAAAACTTGAAGAAAATTCAAGAATTGCGTTTGTATCTTAAAATGAGTCTTTAAAACAGTGTTTTCTATTAAACTTAAGTTTATTTTAACCAAATGAAATAATTAGTTTTACAGATTTATTTTTAAAGTAAGGGTTAAAAACCATGTTTGAAAATTAAACTTTGAAAAATTCCAAACTATTTGTAATTCATTTTGTATTTTTTTTTACCTTTAAAAATTAAATTTTTTATTATTATTTCTATCTTGTTTCTAGCAAACCTTGAAGACGAAATAGTTATTAAAAATATATTTAAAAATAATTTAAAAATAAAGCTAAATTTTTTTATTTTTTTGACAGCAGAAAATTTCGTTACTAAAAGTAAAAAATCATAACCACAAAACAAAAATACAAATTCTATAGAAGCAAGAGTTAAACAAATAAGGTTTTTTATCAATTTTATTTGTATTCTTAATCTGTATTACAAGCTAAAGAATCAGTTTTGTTTAATAATACTTCCCATGCAGTTTTATAAAATAAATTTCTAAAGATATCCTTAATGAAAAGTATTAAAGTCATTAGTTTTAATGTTTTTCGGTAACTAAAATTACTTTTAAGTAACTAAAGTATTAACTTAATAAGATTGAAAACATGAAAAAAAAGCTTTAATTAGAATTCATAATTAAAAAGGGTGACAGTAATTACATAACTAATATTTTTATTACATGTAATAGTTTTAAATAAATTACAATTATAGCTAATAAGATTGAAAATAAAAAAACAAAATTGTGTTAAAAAGTTAGTTAGTTTTGATTGTATTTGATCTAATAGAGTAATTGTACTACGTAATTTTGTGTTATAGTTGCGTCACGGAAATAGATTTAAATTTTAAATTGAGTTTAAAAAAGAGAAAAAAAGGAGCATAAACTTAAAACTAATAAATATCAATTGAAAGCAAAAAGATGCGGTTTAGTTATTCAAAGTTTTTAAATGTATTTAGAAAAAATTTGCTACTGTAGTTCAGTTATAGTATAAGAACTATAAGAAACACATTTTTATAGAACTATTTTTCTTAAATACGCTTTTCTATTAAAAAAATAAAGAAAAAGATATTGTTAAATTTTAAGTAATTTTATTTTGCAATTGTAGTTTTTATTTGTATAGCTTTGAAGTCGAACAAACTAGTATTAGATATAAAACGTTTTTTTTTCCTTTGAGACATATTTTTTTAGGTTTAAATTAAACTTTTAACAGCTAGCATAATAAACTTATAAACAAAACACTTGTACACTTAAGAAATTGTAAGACAAAGTTTGAGAAAAGATTTAACCAAGGTTTGAGTTTCTATTTTCATAATGTTGTTTTTACTATTTTAATAGTGCTATGTTTTTCATAATTTTTTAAGTTTAAAAATTTACATTTCAACCTTAAAATAAAACTAGGAAGAACAAGTTACTTTTATCAGAGACTTAAAACTAAAAAGCTAAAAAAGTTCTTGCTATATAAATAGTTCACAGTAAAACATTTGTAGTTATAAAAATATAATAACACTCTTATAAACAAGCTTAAAGCTTAATATGGTGTTGTTTTATACACTAAATAAGTTTACAGTACAAGGAAAAACTAATTCGCTTGCGATTTTAAAACAACTTAGCTTAATTTGGTCTCAAGACACTTTATTATTTTTATTATGTCCATTCAAGACTTAATAATTCCGTACGTTTTTTAGTAACCTTTTTCTTATTTGTAACTTTTTTTTAAAGTAGAATTCTACTTTTTATTACGTTTGTAAAATATACTCTAAAGAACTTAAAACATATGACTTTTTTGTTTGACTAGTTTTATAACAGCAACCTTTAAAAGATTTTAATTCTTAGCACTATACGTTATAATATCTTTGATTATTTATTTTAAACAATTATTAAATAAAATTGTTTACCACGCAACAAAATTAGAACTTAAGTTAACCTTTAAACTTAATTTGTCACAATGCTAAACACTTATAAAAGTATGTTTGGTTTTATGTAAAAATGTTATAACTTAAAAAATTAGATTTTTTAGTTTTAAATTTTCAGTTTTCTTAACTTGTAATAAATTTTTTTCTACTTCTTTAGAACTTTTTTTTTTCTGAAAACTTAAGTTAAAAGTTTTTGATGTAAACTTTTTTTTATAAAACTATTAAATACAAATAAATTAAGTTAAAATTAAATAAACATAACAATATTAAGCTGTTTTTTTAATAATACTTATCAGTTGTTTTATCACTACTTTACACTTTAATAGAAAAAACAACTACTTACCATCAAAAGTATCCAATAGAAAAAAAAAAATTTTAATGCTAAAACTTTTCAACTACTTCCTACTTATAAAAGTATTATTGTTTTAAAAATAACTAAGGATTTTGACCTAAAAAATAAACTTTATTGTTATTTTATAATATTATACATTTGTTTATATAAGTATAAAAAAAACTGTTTAATACTTTAATAACGAAATCAGATTTCTAATATGACGATAAGTTGTAAAGTTTTTTTACCATATAAAATTTTATCTTTAAAAAAAAATATTAATCTGAGCAAACAGTTTATTTAAATCTTAATATAAAGTAACCATCCCGATATTTTTGTTGTTGTTGTTTTATATAAAATAAGTTTATTAAACTATTTTTTTTGAAATGAAATAAAAAATCATTAAAACAGCAACAATTAAACTAAATTCTTTTGCAATTACTTTTATTTTTTAAGTTTTTTTATAAACTCTGTTCGCCAGAAATATTAAAATAAATTTAAAAGAGAATTTAAACTTATACAAATAGAGGAATTTTAAATTTTTCTGATCAGTTATCTACTAACACTTGTATTGAAGTAAAAAAATAAAATAAAATTGATATATTGAATAACATTTACATATTTCCGTTTTATACGCAAAATATAGTAGAATATTTTTCAAATTATAACTATTTCTAAATAAAAAAAGTGATAATGACAAAAACATTGATTAACTTATTATAGTTTTAGTTGTTTACAAGTTGTTTTAATTAGATTATTTTCACAACAAGATGATACAAAATAGAAAGATAAGCTGAGTAAACATAGTTTAAATATCATTTTTCTACTTAAAAAAGGTTTTTGTTGCAGAGCACAAAAGTTTAGAGATGATAATTGATGATATCTAATTTGCACACTAAAATAGTAATGCAGCCAAAATTGTTCACTTACTTGTTTTAGTGCTTTTAGAATATAAAAACTAGTTTTAAATTTGTTTTTTCAAAATGGGCTGGAAAAAGTTTGCTAATTCAAATGCAAACAATCGAAACAGTCAAAGCAAAGACCTTAACTCAAAAAATCCATTAAGAGGTCGATTTAAAAATGCTATGAGCACGAAAAAAAGTACTCATAAAAAAACTATTTCTTCAAAATTTAACTGCGAACTTGATAAAGATATGCTACTTTCTGACGTTGTGTTGATAAAAAATGACAAAAGGTTTTAAAATTAGTATTTTTGTCAATCCTTCTCGATTTTTTTATAATATTTTATTAATTTTTCACAACTTTTTTTGGAAAAAAATTATAAGAGTAGTTTATGTTCAAAATTGTTTTAGATCTCTGACAGACGATAGTTCAGAAAAACTTTCGTCCGTTAAAGAAGCATTGCGATCTTCAAGAGACTTTTTAAACTTTTCAACTTTTTCTCAAAGCCCTGATGAGCCTAATTTAGAAGACTATGAATTTCCTATAATCAAAAAAGGACTACTTCGAAAGCAAGGAGGAAAAATAAAAAGTTGGAACTCGAGATGGTTTGTCCTTCGCAAAGACGGACTCCATTATTACAATAAAGAGGGTGGAAAATATATTGTAAGTTTTTTTATTTTTAAGAAAACATCATATTTCATGTCTTTTTGGGTCTTTTTGGGTCCTTTCTTGTTTTAATAACTATACTTTTAAAAGTATTGTTTTGTATACTAAGTTATATTTATTAAAGCTCTGTTTTGTTTCGTTTTATAAACTATTGTAATTTTAAAAATTTTAGCTATATATGAAGTTGAACATAAAGGTTTTTTCTTAAGTTTAAACAACTACTTTATATGGTTTAATCTGATTTTGAAATACCACGTCGTTCACATTGAAGTTGTTTGAAAACAGTTCTTACAACCTTAGCTAAAAAGTTGTACAATGTTTTTGTTATTTCGAACATATAAGGTAGTAATAATTGTTAGAGTAGGGGTCGGCAAACTGCGGCACAAAATAGTTAAGAGTCGAAAAACAAAATAACAGTAATAACTTTGTTTTAAAAGTAAAAACTATCTTAACTCTAAGTTATTCATAACCTTAACCTGGAAGTTTTAGTTTTTTTACTGACTTACCTTGAGTAAATTACATGATAGATTAATGATAGACATTCTTGTAGGTGAGATAGCGATAACTTGCTTTTAAAAAGTTGTAGCTTCATTATTCTTCTTAACGGTCGCCACTAGTGTTTGTTAAGATGATATACATAAATGAATTTCCAAGTGAAAAATATTAGTTTTAAGACTAAAAATCTGATGACTAATTTTGTTCAAAATATAACTTAGACTACTAAACCTCTTACAAATAAAATTGTTTATCAATAAGTTTTTTAAGGCATGTTTTGAGTAAAAAAATATTTACTACACTTATCAAATATCTATAAAGTAAAGTAAAAATAAAATAAAATAAGTTAAAACTGTATTTTTACTAGTTTAGTACGTAGTATAGTTCTGTTTGCTCTTTTTTTAACTTTCTATCAATGAAAACAAAAAATATTATTAAAGAGTACTTTTCTTCTTTAAAAGTATTCAATTTTTTTCTTCTAAAATAAAATTTAAACTTTCAGCTTAACAGAATCTTAATATTTTTAAATTCCATATGGAAGCTCTTCATAAGCATTTTTAATCTTTAGTGCTTCTCGATTTTATGTTTCTTTAAACAAAAAGGTCTATTATACTCGGATGCACGACTATTCAAATTCGGACAACTCAAATTCCGACAATTCAAATTCTTAATAAAAATTTGAAACGGCTAAAATAAAAAAAGTAATGTATATTTGTCTCAAATAAAAAATGCATATGTGAATCATATTAATATCTACAGGCCATTTTTTGCTTTTTGCATAAAACTAAATATTTTTTGAGATATGGCTTTATTAAAGTAAAACACATAGTTATTTTTAGTAATTTCAAAATATCTTAAAAAAACCTTTAAGATTTTGCAAAAAAGAAAAAAGTTGCTTGTAGATTTTAACAAGGTCTACGTATACATTTTTTATTTTTCTCAAATTTATATTACTTTTTGAGATATAGTCTTTTAGACATTTTTTTAAGAATTTGAATTGTCGGAATTTGAGTTGTCCGAATTTGAATTGTCATGTAACCATTATACTCAACTTTTATAGCTTGTATGATCATCATATATTTTTCACTTAAACACTTTTGATCAAAATACTTGTTTTTAAGTAACTAAAGTATCCTAATTAATTTTTTTATACTATGATACTATAACAAATTTTGAAACTTAACATAACAAAATTAAATGTTTCGTCAAATGTTAAGATTGTTTTATTTTTAGTATTGTTATATAAAAACTTAAATTTAATGAAAAACGTATTGAATTAAAAGCAGAGTAGAATGACTTATTTTAAATGCTAACCAAAATACAAATTTAAGCGTTTGCCAATAAAGATCTTAGCGAGACAAAATCACTGGAACTTAAAATAATAACAAATTTAAACAGTATTCTTTCTTTAACACACTAACACATGTTTCTGTGTGTTAACCCGTTAACACACAGAAACATGTGTTTTAGTGTAATAATAAATAATTATTGTTTAAATTTGTTATTTCTATTTAAAAGCACAGTACGTAATTATCTTTCTTGAAGTAATTGAATTACTATACTCCTCATCAAGATTAATAAAAAGGATTAATATAACAAGCCGTTATTTTTTTATTTAAAATCACTATTTTTATTTTAGACTATACTTTTTTGTTTTCGGATCATTTGAAAAACTTTATTTATACAAAAAAGTATGAACAAAAAAATCTGTAATTTTTTTGTATTAATAATGGTCTGATTAGATGATTTTATATATTAATAAAATAAATAAAGAATTTCAAAGTTTATTTGTTTTTGTAGGCAAGTATACCATTGATTGGCAACAAAGTATTTTGCCACACCGCATCAGTAGAAAGTGGACCTCAAAAACAATTTATATTTGAAATTTCACCAGGTAACTTTTTTTAGAATTTTTTGTTTTTTTTTTAAGCTTTTAAGCTGATTATCTTCTGGTAGCATGTTATTGATATGCGTAAATTTTGAATATTATTTAAAATGAAACTTATTTATGTATACTAAGATAAAATTGTCATAGAAACAAATGTATAAATAATAATCTTTGTATAAAAATATAGAAAACTATCTAAGTAGGGTGTTCAACATTTAACTCTGCTTTAAAAGCTATGCAAAGCGTGTTATAATTTTTCTTTAGAAGGATATTTTTTCTTTTTTTAAGCCATTATTATTTGTAAAAAATAAACATATTTGTTTTTTGTAAGTGCCACAAAATTGTTAGATATGTATTTATTGTTACTAAAACTTTACTAATTTTTTGTATTATAATTTCAAAATAAAAACATATAAATACTTTGCACTATGTAATTTTACAGCATTCACAATTGTAAATGAAATTACCAAGTAACTCATTATCATATATTTTAATTAGTTTCTATTTACTGTGTAAGAATCTTATTATTTAAACCAGATGTTCAATTAAAAGATTTTTTAATGTTAATTAACATTAATGTTATGTTAATCAAAAATAAAAATCGTCTAATAAATATTTTTAGTTAGAATTACATTGGTGGCTAACAATTCAAACTTTCAGATTATTTTTCGGGTTTTAAATAGTACATTTGTTACAATTTGAAGTTTTTTAGTAGTAACAATGTTAACTTATTTGAAACTTAGATTTGCTATAAAACTAACTTATAAGTTTTTCTTATAAAACATTTTATTGTAACTACTTCAAGTTTGTTGTCCTACGCTTGATCCAGGTATCAAAACTTGGGTCGCTTAAAATAAAAGACACATAAAAATAGAGACAAAAAAAGACAAAACAAAGAACTAATATTATTTAAATTCAGATAAGAAAATTCAATTTATTTGATTTATTAATCTATAAGAATACTTTTTATCTTTAAAAGCTACATTTTAGTGAACTTATTTAAAGTTTGATTATAATATTTTACAGATAAACTTCAGAACAAAAATTTTTGTATTATTTTACAAACACGTGCCTTGAGTTTATAAGTTAATTCTAATTAAATAACATAATGTAGTATTTAGTGTCTACAAATTTTATTTTTAGAATCTAAACTAATTCTACTAGTTTTTTTGAATAAACCTATATAAAGTTGTTATTTAATATTTTAAATCTACGGTTTTATGTTTTTTTAATTGGCATTTCATACTTGAAATTGAAAGTGTGTACTTATTTTGATGTTATGTTGACATATTATAATTTATTCTTCATTTAAAACTATACCTCATGATTTTAAGTTAGGATTAAAGGTAAGCAGGTAGTCTTTCTTTTTAGATTTTTATTATTTTTCATACATTTTTAAACCAATTTTAATTTTTCATTTTTAAAATGACATGTTTAAAAACTAGGATCTAAAATTAAATAAAAAGCAAAACTTAAAAAAACTATATTTCATTTAAGTTTAACAATAATCAGGCAAAAACAAAAGTCGGATGACTTCTAACCACGAATCGTACGTCCTGTCAACCAACCAACAACGTGATACGGATGAATGGTCACGAGCAATACAACGAGTAATATTATCCCCTTTTGGTGGTGGTATGTAATAAGTATGCCACAATTGCTAAAAGTACTAATAGTTTTTTTTTTCATGTGTTTCGTTTTTCATGTGATAAACAGTACTGATTAAGTACTCAAAAACTTTTAAGTTTTTACGTTTTTTGTAAAAATATATAACTTCGTCTTTTTTCTCAATAAAGTTTTTTAATCGTATAAAATTATACATTTAGTTTTATATTGAGTATTAATAGTTTTCAACTTATGTAAGTACAAGTAGAAATTTAAAGATTTGAAAATACCCCATTCTAATAACAAAATAATGTTTCGCCGTGTAGGGATCTTCAGTTATAAAAAAAAAATCCTAATCGAATTGAATAAGATAAACATACAATAGATGTTATTTTAAAAGCGTTTATAATAAACAGAAAAAATTACAGCGTTATGTAAAACTTATATCAATTTTATTTATTACTGTTGGTTAAAAATGTAATATATCTATATAGGGTAGATATGCATGAAGGGACATTTTTGTACAGTGTCAATTTCGCACGGGTTGAATTTATTTAATTTTTTTTTTCTATTACTGTTACCCCTAACCCTTACTCTCGGTCGTTTTTTTTTCTGTTTTTGTTTTACTTTATTTTTACTTATTTTAATTTTTATTTATAACATTTTTATTTTTATTTTATTTTTAATATCACTGTTACCGCTAACCCTTACCCTCAGTCAGTAGCTTTTTTTCTTCTTTTTTGTTTTTTTATTAACTTGTTTTTTTTTTTTCTAGATTTTTTTTTACATATATGAGTAGATATTTTTATTTTCGCGCAAAAATTACCTTTCGTCCAAAAATTTCTTTGTGCATATTTGACCCGTCAACATCTATATAATAACTTGAACTAACAACTTTTAAGTAAAATTAAGATTAAATATTTAAATAGTTTTAATCCTTAGTCCATGAAAGTTTTTGAGATAAAACACAAAACATGAACTTTTAAAAAAGTTATTTTTTACGCTTAAGAAAAAACTGAATTGTGTGTTTTAATTTTAATAATATTTAGAAGCATTATAAATCAAAACTATGAGCATTTTTAAAATTTTTAAATAAAGTAGTCTTTTTTTTAGAGCTCAAAATACAGAGATAATTAAGTTTATTTTTTTTCCCAATCAAGTTATTAGCATTAAAATTAGAAAAGATCATATATGTTTTTTAAAGTATATTTCTTTATAATACTTTTTATCAAATCAACAAAGGCAATAAAACAGGAATTTTCGGTCAAAGCTTAGAAGAAACATTAAAGTACGACTTAGAAAAAAGGAAAGTATCATCTCAGCTAGACAGTTCAACATCAGAGATTCCTATGATTGTAGAGGCATGTTGTAATTTTATTTTAAATGGAGAAAACGTAAAAGAGGAAGGAATTTTTCGACTTCCGGGAAATCATTTAGAAGTTAAAAAACTTCAAGAGTCTTATGACAAGGGAGACCGTCCGATTTTTGACAGGTTAAGTTACTTAGTTAAGCAAATTTGTATTGATTACATCCTATACTTACATTTAAATTCATACAACTACTATATATTTAATGTTTATTTACATAATTAAGACTATAATTGCTAAGCCAATAAAAAAAAAACTGCATTTATAAAATGAATTTGAATTCAATCAAAAAGCAACCTAAATTTTTAAATAAAAATTTAAAATAAACCAATTTTTTGGCTCGAAGAAAAAACAAAAAAACACTAAACTTTAATATAAAAAAATGTTATACTTTCTTATTTTACATAAAAACGAAAAGGTTTTTAATTCAAATTAACTTAATTGACCTAGCTTTTTATAACTTAGTTAGCATCAATTAAGATTTTAAGAATCATTAATTTTTAAGTTATCTTTTAGATAAAGTTCCGTATAATTTGTAGTTTAAATTTAGTTTCTCCTAACACTGGCTATATATACGGTTTAATGGTCCAAATGGGGTAATTTTAAAGCACAAACAACAGTCTTTTTTATCTTGTATTTAGTAGCTTACTTGTTGAGTTTTTGTAACATTCAGTTGTTAAGAAAAAAAGTGTATTTTCTAATGGTGTTTATGTATAAAATTTTCACAATTTAGAGAACTTTTTCAGCCCATTTTTTTAAGTAATAGAAATACAATTTAATGACAGAAGTTTAAAATGACATTTGTTAATTCAGAAAAAAAAAACTTTATTTATTACAAAACGAAACTAGTTTATTAAAAGCTTATTGGAAGTACTAAGTCTAATTAGTTCAAAACTAATCATGCTTTAGTTCAAAAAAGAATAAAGCATACTATATTTAAACTAATATCTGTAAAAACGTTGATTAAAAAAATTTACAATGTAAATCTTTTTTTATATCTTAATTGCATCAAATTAGGTTGTATACAAAGTATTCAAAGTACAGTTTCTTTATCGAAAACTAAACTAGACAAATCAAAATATTACATTTTCTAATAATTGTTATATAATAACTATATTAACATATGAAACTCTACAAACAAGAATTATCAAATATAGTTTATGGCTGTCAGCAAGGGCCATTTATGAACGGAGTAAAATAATCTACATGAAATATATTAATACATATATTTAAGTGCTTTATTTATAATCGTTTGCCAATTTTTGTACAAAACAACTTAAGATTGTGTTTTTTAATAATAAAAAGTATATAATATATGTAAACTTAAACCTTTTTTTAAAGTTGTTTTCAATTCAACAGTTCTACAGACGTACAAACTATAGCTTCACTGCTGAAGTTATACTTAAGGCAACTTCCTCAGCCAATAGTACCTTACAATCAGTATGGAACACTTATCAAAATTTGTAAATTACAACTAAGGTCTATTGATAACAAAGATAAGAAAAATTCTCTACAAATCGTTTTAAATGAAGAGAAACAAAAACTTCTTTTAGATGAAATTAATAAGCTTCCTTCACCTAATTTTAATCTCTTGAGGTAAACTCTTGGTTTTTAGAAAATACAATATTTTATAACTACCAATTAAAAAATAGAAAGTTAATATAAAATTCTTAAAAATCTGTAATGAATGCTTTTTATAGAACGAATGACTAATATTTTTTTATTACATCAGGTTAGTTTCTTACAACATTTCCCTATTAAAACAGTATTACTTATATTTTAAAACTTTTTAAACTTAAAAATTAAATTTTACTGCAGATGAACAAAACTTAAAAAAATTTTGTAAACATAAGAAAGACTAAAAATATAAGTATGCTAATTTTTGTTTTCTGCTCTTATGTTTTAACAATCATAAAAAAAACTTAATTTATTTAAAAGATTGACTAAATAATACTACTTTAGAAATTGTCACTACATTTGTTTAAAAAGTTTATAGAGTATGATTTATTTTCAGAACAATTTGTGTTAAAAAGTATAAGTTTGAAAGTTGCTTATTTTGCTTAAAACTGATATGATTTAAAACTGGTATTCGTTTTAGACGATTACAAACTTTATGTAGACTTAGAAAACAAAATATGCGCAGTTATATTTTTGAAATACGCAACATGTTTTCATAGTATTTACTGTATTTTACACATTGTAAAATTTGACTATTGAACACTTCTAACTTTACCGTTCAATTTGTTTTAAACGTAAAATTAAATTGGTATTTATAAATTTTAATTTAAAGATTTAAATTTAGTTTAATTCTAAGTAAAATTTTAAAAACTAGATTTAAATATTAGAGCAGCAAACTTTTTATAGCTTAAAAGGGTAGCTTCAAATTTCCACTGCTGTTTTTGAATTGCTTCAACATCATGCAAACAATTTGTATATTTGCTGAGTCAGCAAAATATTTTTAAAGTTTTATATATTTTTTTATATTTATACCCTAAACCCTAACCCACCTTACCAAACATAAAAAAATAAATCAAAAATTAAAAGTTTATCATAATTATAAAATGTAACAAGAAAAAAATGCTGACTCAGCAAATATGCAAATTATTTGAATGATTTTCAAGCAATTCAAAAATGTAGTGGAAATCTAAAGCCACCCACCTTAAACATTTTTATACTGAAAAATAGATATTACAAATTCAGAAAGTTACTAAATTTAACAATCCGTTGAGCGGTGGAACTCAGGAACTGTCTAAATTTGTAATAAATAATTTTTAATATAAGAATCTGCACCTTTAATTGATTCTTCTGTTAAATCAGTTTTAATCATAGATTTAACACAACTTTAGCCTAATTCAATAAATACATAGGTTACAATAATAAAAAAGGCTTACGAGTAATTAACAAAACAGTTCTTAAAAAGGTTTAAAAAGCTGCTCATCAAAACAATTATTTAAAAAACTAATAAACTACTTGCCCTAGATCAGGGGTCGGCAAACTGCAGCCCTCAAAGCCAAAATCTGCGGCCAACGAGGTACTTTTTAGCTTAAAACATACTTTTTAAAAACAATATAAACAAAAGTTTTTGTGGCAAAAAACTTGCAATTGGGCTCTTAGTTAAGTAAAACTCATCAGTAGTGCTCTTCCATAGCTTATTTTACCACATTTTTAGTTTAATATAGTATTTTTTATAGATTATTAGATATCTTCCAGTAAAACTTCGGCCAGCAAAGTTTTTTTTTTCTAATTAATGCGGCCCGTGAGTAATTTTTTATGTGAAAATTGGACTGCGACTTATAAAAGGCTGCGACTCATGCCCTAGATGATACCTTTTTTATATATTAAGTCTCTTAGCTAACACCTTAAAAAATTTTAAAGGTATTTATGTTGTTTTCTTTGGAATGTTCAGAACTACTCTTCAACAAACAAAATGGATGCTAACAACTTGGCTCTTGTAATAGGTCCTAACTGTATGAGAACAGAAGAGAATCAGGGATTGTCAATGATGAGTGACAGTCCTTATATTCAATTTTTAATGAGACAGCTTATCATGCACTATGAGTTTGTGAATTAAATTTTAATAAAAAAACATATTTAGTTTTAAGTACTTGAACTCAATTTTAAAAAAGGTAAGCGATGATTGTATTACACCGATCAACTTTTAGGTTATGATATTAAATTTCACAATTACTATTTAAAAGCGCAATACATAGTTTGTAAACAAAATATGTTTTCATTTATTCCTTTTATTGATTTCAGTGAATGTTTAACTTTTTTATAGGTTTACTTAAGCTTTTTTAAAAACTGTTGAATTCATATATTACTATTATTTTTTTAAAGTAATTTTTGTGGTTCATAACAGCTACTTTACTACGAAGCTATAAGTTTGTTTATTTTATTATAAATAAAATTTGTTTAGGTTGTATTTTCCCAAACTAGAGAAACTACCAAATAAAAAAGAAACAAAGATTTTTCAGCAAAACGATGAAAACCATACTTTCTCGTCAACAAACCTAAGAAAAGAGGAAACAAAAACTTTAAAGAGTACATTTTCTACAGACTTAAATGAACGTTTAGAACTTAAAACAAACAAGCAAGATGTAAACAAAAGCGGTAAAACTGGTTTTACACAAGACAATGCTTCTCAGCTTACATCAACTCCTAAAGCTACACAGATTTCTAGCGAATCAAAAACACCAATAAAACCACCTAGAAGAAAAACTGGATCGACTGCTATAGCAAGAAAGCCACCTATTTTAATAGGCAGAAGAACATCAGCAGATATGATCGGTTTAAGAAAAATGTCTATTTCTAACAGCGTCAATAGTTCTCTAAATGAGGAAAACTTAAGGCAAAAAGATAATAAAGAAACGAACAAAGACAACACTATACCACTAAGTAATTTATCGTTATCTAATGTAACAGACTTAAATAATGATTCACTTCAAGCACAACATGATGTCTTGAGCGATCAAAAATCAAAATTGATACCTAAGCAAGAAATTGTTGGTAGAAATTCTAGTTTTGAACTCTTAGGCATTGCAGATAAAAATCAACAGATAAGTTTAGCTGGTCATGGAAACTTGTGCAACTTTTCGCAAATAGAAAAAGACGCGATCGATAAAAGTTATACAGCTGAGGTTTGATATGAAATAAAACTTTCAAATAACTATTTTTCATCGTAAGTAGAAGGTATATAATAAGAATGATAAAACAAACATAAACTGTTTTTATCATTTTTTAGATAAAAGCAGTGCTTATTATTGACTCCCTTGTATTAATATTTAGATACTTAATGAGCTGTTTATCAAAAAATTCTATCAAAAATTCAGCGATGTTCAAAAATTATCAAAAAATTTCAAGATATTATTAGTTTTCAAAGTAACATAACATATGTTTTATTACAAATATGATATTACTGATTTTTCACTATTCTTATCTCTTAAAATAAATAACATCATAATAATATAATTATTTTAATATCAATTTTGATAAAACGAACAAATTATACATTTTTTATCACTTTTATTTAGTTCAAACTTTTTTTATGTAGTTAGCAAAGTTTTCTAAATTTTTTTTAATAAAAATTTTGCAAACAGTATTTCTATTAACACAGATGTTAAATTCACATTTATTAGTGAAAATAATGATTCTAAATGTATAACAATAGAAAAATTTACTTAAATTTGTAGCTTTTTTTTAATGTTCAACAATAATGACTAACTAAATCATTTTTGAAACTACTAAAAAGATTGTGAAGTTGCTAAATAATTCTGTGAACACATGTTAAGTACTAGTATGATTTTTCTTAAACTTTTTATCTATTTGTTAAAACATTTTGTACTCTATAAATCAAAAATAACTGTTAGAAATTTATAAACAACATACTTGCATTATAAGAATAATTTTTTAAAGAAGTATAATGAACATGATAGGTCTTGTTACGTTCATGTTCAACTACTACCGATGCAACCGATATGGATTCAAAAGCAAAAGCTCCAAGTGTAGCTCAACGTAGTGAAGACGATATTAAAAAAAGTAGCGGTAATATTGAAATCCCTTATTCGGCGCTTAATGCAACCGATATTAAGCCTACATATGAAGATTTGTATCAAACAGTTCAGAATTCTAAAGTTAGTTTTTAATTGTTTTTATACTGATTTGAAAATTACAAACTTTTTGTTGAGTATATATTACAATTTTAGGACCTTTAGTTACCAAAAAAAAATGTTTTTATTACAAACTTAACTTTTAAACTATTCTCTTGACTTGACTCATAAATTGAAACTATTTAAAAAAGTTTATTTAGTTTGTTAAAAGATAAAAAAATAAAATAAAGGTTACATCCCATAAAAAGATACTTTTAAATATTTTTTCTTCATCTTACTATGTTGTAAAACATATAGTAAAAAAAATTAAAAACTATAAAATAGGATTTGAAAACACATTTAATTTATATAAGTTTAGTTTATACTAAAAACTTTAGTTTTCCATCAGAGGTTTGTTTGTAAAATACAGGCAAAAAGTACACAATATACACACCAGGGGCGTCGCGTGGGGTGTTGCACTGACGCAATTGCACCACCTAAAATTTTGTAAGAAAAAAATAAGTATCTATAACGTTTAGTAATTTTTTAGAACAAAACTCTAATTTATACAACGACTATTTTGCTCACTACACTGCATGCCGCAAACTCTTAGCTGACTGCCGCAAATGAACTCAAAATAGCAAAATTTCTTGAAAAGTTACCGCAAAATTAATATCTTGCGGTAAGTAAGCTAAGTTGAAAATTCCCTAAAACAGTACATGTTTAAGTATCATTCCACAAGCGATTGTAAACAAAAAATGAAAACAAAGCATAGCAGAGACAACTCGAGCAGGGACAACTCGAGTATAGACAACTCGAGCAGAGGCAATTCGAGGAGAGGTAACTCTAGCAGAGGCAACTCGAGTAGAAGGAAATCGAGCAGGGACAACTCGAGCAGATACAACTCGATCACCGGCAACTCGAGCAGGGACAACTTAAGCAGAGACAACTCAAGCAGAGGTAACTCGAGCAGGGACAACTCGAGTAGGGGTAATTAAAGCACCGGCAACTCGGTTTTTTTTTCTGCACCACCTAAGAAAAATACCACGCGACGCCACTGATACACACTAATTAATTACACTAACTTATATATGTATATATATATAAAAAATGTATATACATATATTAGTTATTGTAATTAATTAGTGTGTCAAAATTACTATAGTAAATAATATTTTTCAATACTTATATAATAAGTAGTATATTGTATACTTTTTGTCTGTATTTTACAAACAAACCTCTGATTGACAACTAAAGTTTTTAGTATAAACTAAACTTTTATAAATTAAATGTATTTTCAAATCCTTTTTCATACTTTTTAATTTTTTATATTATATGTTTATATATATATATATATACCACATATGTTTTTGTGTTAAAACTTTATTCTAACTAACGACGTTTCACTGCTCTCAAATAAATTTAAGAATAGATCTACGGAGTCTATAAAATATTAACACACATTAGAATAAAAGCATGTGTAATTATGTATAATATTTATGTGAGTAGTAGCTATAAACGAACTTTATGGTTTAAAACAAAGTTTAGAATAAATACATAAAAATATAAAATTGTCTACAAAAACTACAAATTTAATAAAAACATGTACTAACCTCAAAAAAGCTCTAGGAATAGGCAAGTTTTTTTTTTAAAGAAACATAAATTAAGTTGTGCAGAAATGTTACGAACAAATTAATCAATAGGTTTTTCAGCTTAAAAACAAACTATGCAGCAAAATGTTTACTAAAAATTTTAACTAAATTTATAATATTTATACAATACAATATACACGGTATATAATAAAATAGAGGAAACATGTAATATTAAACTTAATGTTTGTGATTGTGTATGAAAATATTGTGGAATAAATAAGCACATAAGTAGACAGAGTTATTTAAAGTAGAATCGTCGATTGTGAGGACAAATATTCGATAAATCTTGTCGCTTGTTCAGAAGTAGGTCTTTATCTTCTGCTGCAATTACTGCTCTTTCTGTATTGCAAGTTGAGCAAGTTCTACTTACTCTATTGGATGTATGTTTGATCTTTGAAACAATACTCCACTCCATGTTTGGCCTTTTACCGTACCTGTGAAAAAAGCTCCAGACATAATCCGATAAACGCGTGCTTTGTTTTTTATTTATATTTTTAAAAGTATGTTTATGGTTAGAATATCTATCTTTGAAATTACTTGCTGTACTTCCGATATAAATTTTATCAGGGCCCTTACTTTCAACTTTAACTTTATAAATTACATTTTTAGTTAAATAATTACCTTTTAATGGGCAGTTATCTTTATTTATTTTACGGCAACTACAAGTTTTAGGCTTAACACTTAACTTATCACTATTAGGCTTAGTTGGTTTTGAATATTTATTTATAGTATTATTGTTATGCATTTTACTTATACTTTTGGCTTTATTATCACTTACTTGTTCTAAGTTTTCTTTTATCATTTTAGCAATACTTCTAGTTATACGTTGATTATTATAATCTACACTATTATTAGTGTTATTAATATCAATATTTTCCCCTAGTTTTTTTTTTTTTGATTTTTTGAATATTCAAAAAATAAAAATTAAGTTTATAATTTATGTTACAGATTTTTAAAAGCTTGTAAACGCGAGTAAATGATCTTCATACATTAGTACAACATTCAAAAATCAAAGCTAATTTGTTTAGAGTGTTGGTAAAGAACTCACCATTAGCTTTTTATTGAATATTGTATACAGCTGCAACAAATTACTAAGTAAACTTATTTCAAGTACAAACTATAGTTGTAAAATCTATTTTTATTTGATCAATAATTATTTCTAGACAGAAAGATTGCGTATAGAAAAAGAACAAGAAGAGAGACTAAACTTACTTGAAAAGCAATTTACTAATAAACTTCAAATAAAAAACAGCTTACATTCAAACGAAACGACGGCTTCAAAAGTAGTAGCAAATGAATACTCAAGCCTCTCTGATAAAAACGAAACAGGTAATTAAAAAATTTTATAATATTTTTGTTTTCACAGAAAATCATTTAGTATATGTTTTAGAACTAACAAACAACCTATCTAAAGTCTAAGAAGAAAATAAAAATAAATGATTACAATTAAGTTGCGTTAACAGTTGTTCGCTTTTTTGTTAGCTTACTTTTGAGTATCTTTAACTAAGACTCAAAAATTTGCAACTATGTGTACAGTAAATATATATCTAATAGTATTAGACTAATTTTACTATAAATTTTTAAAGTACCGAATTTAAACTTTCAAAGTTAAAGTTAACAAGCTTATTACAACGTAAAACTGAAGTAGCTAGGACATAACTACTAGTTCCTACTGTTACAAACTTATTTTGCACATATAAGGTTCGCTTATTTAAACATAATTAACAAATCAATATTATGATTTACTATTAGTTTAAAGTAGGATAGGCAACGTACGGCTCGTGGGCTGGGTCCGGTACGCTAACGGAAATTTTAGACCCGCGACATATTTTTAGCATCGTAAAACCTTGTGAAAATTTAAAATTTAATTTTTTTTAACAAGTATTGATTTTTAGTACACATTAGTATTTTTTAAATGGTATTTCATTGCTAATTTGCTTTAAAGAGATTTTTTAATAGTAACATTATTCAAATTTACGCTACCCTTTAAGAATACTCAAAAAAGTCTGGCCTGCGAAGACGTTTTATTGTGAATTTGACTCGCTGACTAACAAAGTTGCCAACTTTTAATTTAAGACTTTTACTAATTGAAATAAATTTTGGTTTTATTTTGTTGTTTCTTATTACATATAATATATGAGTAAAGAGCGTCCTTAATAAATTATATTTCAATGCGACATTACTACAATGAAGTTTTTTAGTTAGTTTTTCCTGTACATTAGAGTAACCACAGTTTATTAATTCTTTAGATTTTCACAACAACATAAACTATTCTGACCAAACTAGCAGAAGTAACGCAACAAATTTAGATTACAAAACAAGGTTATTTTGTTCTAAATAAAGTTTTACAACTTAAGCACAAAAGTCTATATTTCTAAACAAAATTATATCCTGTCTAGTTTTATACATTTTAATAAATTTACTATTTTTATCTACCTTGCTTATAAAAAAGTTAAAACAAGCATTGTTTGGTAAATTTTTTGTATAAAAACAAAGTTGAAAAACTATACAACTGTTTTGAAATTAGTAGATTTTACTAGAATTACTTTTATATGTTGTATGATAGCTAAACAGATCACGTAAAAATAAAAAATAAAATATTTTTAAACAAACAATTTACGAAAATTCTTTAGTTTTATATTAACGTTGTTTGTTTTTTTTTAGACAAATTTTTAATTTACAAGTTTTCTTTAAGTATTCATAAAGAATACTAATGTTATTATTAATGTTTATGAAACAATACAAACTCAGCTTAAAAAACTAAACTTAATAAAATATGTAAATTTAGTCTAAAACCGTGGTCTTCACTGTGTGCATTGAATGTTTTTTAGGGTGCATAAAAGTTTTTTTCAGTTGGACAAAGTTTTTATGTTAAACGGAGGTATGTAATGATTTTTTTTTAACAGACGAAAACAATGAATTTAGTTTTTTCTTTAATAAGCTTCAAGCGGTTTTACTCAAAATTACAGCTAAACTTAGCCCTTGTGATTTAGTTTTTATTTTATTTTTTTTAAATAGTACCCACTCGAAAATGTTGACACTTGTTTTTTATTTAATTGATAAATGATACTTCTTTCTGAATTTAAGATCATAAATAACCATTGAAAATATGGACATCTAAAACATATAAAAAAGGATTTGCTTTCGGTTTTTACTTTCTTAAACTAAATCTTATTGCTTTAGTATTTTTTGCTATAAATATGTTAGTGTAAAGATAAAAAAGTTATAAAAATAATAAATTTTTTCACCTAATAGACTTTATTATTTTTGTATGCAACTAATAAAAAAAAAGTAAAAGATTAGTATTATCTGTTATGTAGTAGATTTGTTCAAATAACAATACTTACCTGAAAAAACAAACTTACTTCTACTGAAAATATAAGCCGAAATACTACCTACTTTTAAAATAGCATAATTCCTTTTTTTAAACTTAAAAGTAACTTCAGTAATACTTTTTAGTAAAAAATATGGTTAAAAGTTTTTGATTTAAATAACATAAATTGTTTCTCTGATATATAATCATTAATCTATGCTATGATAGTTATGACTTATATTTTATAAATACGCATGTTAATCTGCTTTATCTCCTTGCAGCACTATTTTTTTAAAAACTTCGTAGAACTGTTATTAGTTTAACACAGAGAAGCTTTTTTTAATTGAATGAAGGAAAGTACTGAGAAATTTTTTTTTGTTATATATTCCAGCGAACTTGCTTCGTTAGGATCTGTATTAACAAATCATTAGCTTGTAATTTTTAATATGTATATGAATTAATAAAATACAACACAAATTTTTTTTTAATTGGACAAGTATTAGTTATACTAAAACAGTTTGTTTTTTATTAAAAATTAATACATTTTGGATATAAAAAGTTATTATTACGTTAAAATATGTCTAAAAACTATTATTTACGTATTTTAGTTAAATTACGCATTTTTGCCTGTAATCTTGTGTTTTTAACTAGACGATTGCTTTACTATACTTAGTTTTAGTAGGAATTATAAAATGGTTTTGTTTGGTTAATATGTGGAACGTGAGCGATAAAGTAAACCATTGTTATATAAACGATGTCAATGGAAAAAATGTTGTTTGGAGAAAGTATTAAGCGACCAAAACATTTTCTAATTTTAACCTCAATTTAACCCATTTGGTTCTTTAAAAAAAATTAAGTTTTTGCGTGTTTTCAGCTCACTAAAAAACACTTTTTTAGCAGTTGTGTGTGCACAGACTTTTATTAACTAGAAAATCAAATGTTTAGAACAGAGTCGGCAGCCGTTTTTAAGTGAAGGCCAATTTTTCTAAAAAAGCTGCTTGCGGACCGCACTGTATTGAAAAGATTTCAGGGAAGCAATCATTTTAAAACACTGTTATACTTTTATAACCTACTGTTATAACCAAAACTGTTGTAAAATAATAAACTAGAGAGAATTATATTAACATACATTAAAGTTAGTTTAAAAAGGCCATAGAAAAAAGCTGTGTGAACTCTTTTAAAAACAAAACAACAGATTTAGAGATCTTTCGTTGATTTACATACAGTAAAATTGGTTTAGAAAAAACCATAGAAAATATAAGTCTGTTGTTTTTGTATTTAAAAGAGTTGAAACAGCTGTTTTCTATGGTTTTTTTAAACCAACTTTATTGTATATAAATCAAATTATTCAAAACTGTTCAATTTATAATATAAGCAAGGCAAACTATCTAAACCATTTATTCTTAAATAGAGAGATTTAGTATAGAATTATTATTTAATAAAGTCTTGATTGTGTTTTTTGCCTTTAGACTTAATTTGTGGTTTCAAAAAGTATGTTTTTAGCTTATTAGCACCTCACGAGCCCATATGTTTTGCCTTGCGGGCAGTATTTGGCCCACGAGTCATAGTTTGCCGACCCCTTGTCTAGAACACGATATAATTAAAATATACTATTGATTAAGAAATCGTAGTACTAGACAAATAGTTTTTAGAATAGAACCTGTTATTTAAGTTAATAAAATTATTTATAAGAGATTAAACCATAATATTTATCAGTACAATTTATCTTTATTTGCGTGTATAAAATATTTTTTTATTATTTTTATTATAAATGTTAGAAAAAATTTAAGTTTACAATTATATACTGTCTTTTTAAAGTGTACACCTGTGCAAACTAGTGTGCATAGAAATTAATTTACTGTGCAGAGAAAGTTTACTAAGGTACAATATTATCCTTAAATGGCATTTGTTTGGGTTTTCACGTTAGAATAAACTAAATATAAGTTAAAATTTCTCATACCATTATTATACATTAACACAGTCAAAACATAATAAGATTAATGTTTTTTGATAATTATTTTTACATATATAAACGACAAAAAAAGACGCTCAAAATATTTGGTCCTAGGACCTAGTGCAAGAAGAATCTTTGGGTTGTAGAGTCGCACACCACGGATACCTTTTAACGTTTTATCTAGCCCAATATTTTTTTTTATAATCTGATGTGCAAAGAACTTATTTTCCAGTAATTTAAAGTGAACAGGTTGTGAAAAAGCTGAAAACGACTGTTTTAAGTATAATATAATAATATTTACTTTTTTACTTATTTTTACTATATTACATAAAGTATTTGCAAGTTACAAATTAGTTATCAATACTGTAGATTTTATGTATTGGTCTTCATATAATAAAAAAATATATTTTAATTACGCAGGTACGAAAACGAAGTTAAACGACATAAAATAACTAAGATTAAACTACGTAATGCAGAGAAAGGACTTGAGCAAGAACAACTAAGAAATAAACAATTAGAGAAGGAAATACAAGATTTTTACAAAAGTTTAAACAGGTTTGACTTACTTAAAAACCACAAAAGATAAAGTACGTTAACCTGCCTCTTAGATACTTATTTCTTTGGTACGCCCTGCCGGTTGAGCTCGCACTTTTTAGCTGAAAAAAGCTGTGTTTAAGTTTTATTTTTAATTTGAGATTAAAAAATAACCTAAAAGTAATAAAACAAAGTTTTTTTATTTAAGATACATTAAATTTAAACTATTTAAAACTAAAGGAGCCAGAAAAAAGTTATAAACTTATAAAATGTATATCAAGTTCAGTATCTAATAAAAAACACTTTACAGTTAATTTATTTAACAAAAATCACGAACAATGTAATTTGAATTCACATACCCTATATTAAAACATAAGAAAAAAATGTTTAAAAGGTCGTACAAAATTTGTAAAAACGAGAATAATGAAAATTCTCATTAACATTTACATACCTCATGATTGGAACATAAATTAAAGTTCGTATAAAAAAACGATATCAACGGAAATAATGAACATTTTCATAATTGACATCTACATACTCCATGATTGAAATATAAATTTAAAAAGCGCACAAAAAAGCCTGTTAATGAAAATTAACATGAATTAGATTTAGTGTAGGTTATTATAGACCAAAACTTCTTGGGTATCCACCGTTGGTTGGGTATACTTTTTTTAGCCGTCTTAAAAGTGGGTATCTAAGCGGAAGGTTACTGTATTAATAATTTTCATTTCAAAACAAGTAAGACTTAACAATTTAAAAGTCTAAAAAGCAATCATTGTAATTTAATGACCATCAAAATCGTCTTTGAAATTTAGAGGCACATCTAAAAATTATGCAAAAAAAAAACATTTTTATGATTAACTACGTATGCTAGTTTGTACAACAAATGCTTATGGACTGACAAGTTAATTTTAAATTTATTTTTTTATTTTTGTTATCTATTATTTTAAGCTATTTAATTTAGAAAACGTCAAAATTTATAAAGTTACCCTAAGCACCACTAGTAAAAGTTAAATACAAACCACATGTGTATTTGCATACAGGATTACACCTGTTTAGTTCGAAAAGTTTTTTATCTAATTTCTTTATATAATTTCGTATGTCTTTTTTAAATGAAACACTACTTTAAGCTATCGCTAAACTTATTAAAAACAAAACTAAGAACAATAGGGTAGTAGCTAAGTGCTGCGTCTTTATTACATATTATTTTGAAAACCTTATTTTAATAAAAGCTTTGAAAGTTAAATAAGTAATGTATACACAGTTTGTTTTTATCAATATGCATTGCAAGTTTAAACTAATTAAAACAAGTCCAAAACTTTTTTAATATAAATCTATAAAATAGCTTTTTAGGAATAAATGTTTAAATAAATACCAAAACTTTTGTATTTCTTGAATAAAGTTTTAAATGGTCATGCGTAAAACGATCGACCAACGAAAAGCTTAAGGCGATTAATTTTGTATATATACAACAAAATATTCACAAATAAGCGCTACTTGAAAATATTAACTTTGTTAACATTTTAACTAAAATTTCAAAAATCATTAAAATTGTTTTTCAGCTAATTAAATCAGACCAGCTTTTGGAAGAAGTTTGTTGAAACCTTTTCATTTTTTTTTACTCAACCAGCTAGTACAACACTGTCAATCAGAAAAACATAGTCTTCAATTCTATTAGGAAATCTTAAAACTAAGAATTTTTATTATTATTTGTAACAACAAAATATTGTTTCGATTCATAAAATCCATTTGTTACAAAAAATTAATATATAGTGTTTTAAATTACTTTTTTATTGTGCTGATCTATTATAATAAATTATTTATATGTACTAATCCTAGTTCTTAAGAATGAAAAAGTTCAAAAAAAAGTTTTTTCTTGACTATTACCACCAATATTTTTCATTCGATAATTTTAAATTTTTAACTACAGCTTTACTTTTGAGTTTACCACTGTATTAAGTGTGTTTGTAAATCCAATGACTCGTATTATGAGTTCTGGTGTATAAAATACTTGACTTAAAGTTATACTTATATTATTTTTTCAACGTTTTCTTATATTCAGTCTGTTAATTATATCATAAACAAGAAATATTTCAGTGAAGAGTAAGATTTTCTAAACTATGATTAACCCAAAGTTTGATTTTCTTAGAATACTTGATCATTATGGCTAAACTAGACTAAATCTGAGTTTAAGGTCTTCAAGTCTAATAAGATTAAAGGAAAAAGTTTTTTAAACTTTTTTAACAATTTTTAAGTTATATTTTTGTTTCAATTATTACATAAACTTTTTTATTTTTTCTTTTATTAATTGTCTTCTTACTATTTTCTTGAAGTATGTTTGTAGTTTGATAAGTGTAGTTAATTATATTATCTAAGGTATAAAGTTTTCGAGTTGTTTTTTTATACCTGTTTTATATAAGTACTTTTTTTAAACAAATTGGCAATATTTTTAATTCTAATGTTTTCTAGTTTTACAATTGTTTTATTTCGATAATAAACTTCATTAACTTGTAGATTGATTTATATGTAACTATAGTAATAAATTTATTTATTTTTTATAATTTTTTCGTTTACTTATAAAAATCTTTAACTACTTAATGAATAAGTTAAGCTGATCAACTCATACTAAAGATTTTTTATTTATTTACGTTTTTAATCTATATGAAGGTTTTTTATCAAAAGGAGTAATTTTTTTATGTAGAATGTTTTTTTTTCACTTATTAAGGTATGTTTTCAAAAAAATCTGCACGAATTATGAAAAATTTTATTTTATATTACAAATTTTATGTGTTTCTTTATTATTTTGTATTTATTGATATCAAAAGAGGCCATCTCTTAAAAAGTATGTCTACTAAAACTTACTACATGTAAAAATTAAAATAAAAACGTAAATAAAAATTCGATAGCCCGTTAATAATTAAGACATTGAGTGTTAAATTAAAAAGCTAAGATTGGTGTGACTTTTTTTTCTTTTTTTTTGTCACTTTATTTTTTCTAACAACAGTAACTAAACAAATTTACTGAATACTAACTGGACAACAAACTTATCAACGTTTGATATAAATTTAAAATTATTAAAACAATAGTTGTTAAAACAGTTTTATGATTTTGTAAAAAGTTTAGTATTTTCATTTTCATACTTAAAACATTTTATCATTAAAGGTTTCAACTTAAATAAGTTGTCATATACATTTTGTTTTATACTTGTCGCTTATAAAAATGTTGTTAGTTTATGTATTTCCATTAATAGTATCATATTCATTACTTTGTTGTATTTTTTAATGAACTTTTATTATAATAACGAATTATCATAGCTTATTAAGAGAAATTTAGCTAATTGAACTTAGACCATATCACCATTATGCTTATTTGAACGGACCGTTTAATTGTTTAATTTTTGTTATTTGTTGAAATTGTTTTTTCTTGTAACTTGACTTCAGTAATGTATTTATAACTACTATTAAGTTTAAAAGTAGTACTAGAAACTTGTTTATTTTTAACTTATAAAACTATCAACGCTTTTTAATATAGCCATTTTTACTAGGTTAGTTTGTAAAATGACATCATAAGTTATAATAAAAACTTATTAATATACAGTAACCTCTTGCGAATCTATGCACTTTGCGTCCACAGCAAAAGTTAGTAACTAAAGGAGAGAATATATTTAAACGAGATGTAGCAAATAAACCTACTGTGTTAGCTTTTTTCTTATAGTTCATTAGATTAAATGTAGTTTGGGGACTTTCCTACTTTTAACCACTTGTTTAATTAACTAGTTTTCATTCAAGTTGCACATATGTATGTAGTTTAGAGCTGTAGTGGTTATCATTTCTTGAAAACACAATTTTGAAATATAAGAATGTTTTGTTAATACAAATTGGGATTTATTGAGTTCGAATGAAATGTTATACCTTAATATTGTGAAGAACAAAATATTGTACCTTGTTTGGTTTTAAGGTATAAAAGAGGGTTAAGACACCTAAGATGTAAAGGACAAAGCTATGGAGTTCAATAGATTCCTTATGGAAGGCACAAACTAAAAATGCGAAAAAAAAGTTTTGCTAAAAAACTACTCCTACTATGTTTTTTAAACTATTTACTTAAATTTTTTTTTTTGAGAATTCTAGAATTCGTAACTAAACGAGAGTGCGTAACCAAATGAAAGCGTAGATTCGCGAAAGCCTTTCGAAACCGAAAGGTGACGGTAATCTAAATATTTCTAAACATTTAACCGACAATAAAATAAGCTTCTATGCAACGATTTCGTAGTTTTTAAATACGAAGCTTACTTTTGTAGCTTAACATGTCGCAAAACAATACCAAATCTACAAATAATTTAAGTATTTTAAAACAATTATCACTGCTACCTTTTATTTAATACTTAACACTAGTTTACAAAATTTAATTTCAAAACAATCACCAACTTAAGTTTTCAAACCGAGAATTTAGAAAAGATCATACATACTCTAAGTTTAAGGTTTTTACCTTATTGATTACAGTTACAATATATTCTTTAAATAGTTAAGAAAATTAGCTAGATAAAAACAATTTATTCTAAAAAAATTAAATATTTTATATAATATTTTATTTGTATAGGAACATTTCATTGATTGATAGGTATACTTAAAAAAAAGGTAAAAATAAGTATGCCGATTTATATACAAAAAATTTTTCACCTAGTTTATACATTTTTAAAAACTCTCTAACAACTTGAGGTATAGAGGGGTAATCCCTTATTATTACTAAAATTTTTCTTCGAATTTTAAACTTAATCAGTCATTACTAAAATGTTGATACCAGTTTTACAATAGTTTGAAAAAGAAACAAACACATTATAACAGACTTAAAAATTACAGTATAACTAAAAATAACTCAAAGAATAAGAATAAATATCATCAAGACTTTTTAAGATTAACACCAAACTTTTAGTTAATACTTCTCAAGTTCTCAACTAACATGAAACAGACAAATTTATTAAATTTATTAATTCCTTAAGTACCTAATTTACTTACTTAATAGAAAAAATTATAGATATTAGTGACCAATATATTCCAACTAAGAATATCTTAACATAAAATAAAATCTAGACCCTGGATAACAAAATAAATGATAAAGTCAACAAAAATAAAAGTAAGTTATAGAAAAACCCTTGCAAAAATAAATTCATTAACCCACAGGAGTACAAAAATATAGAAACAAATTTTTAAAAATCATGACAAAACTTAAGCATACTATGATAGAATAATAGAAAATTTTTTAATAAATACTTGAAAGTAATAAATAATATAACTAATAGACAGAAGAAAGATAGTCATTTTTAAGATAGGCTGGATGAAAAATCATATATAAAACCAATAGACATAGTAAACAAACTTATCACTCATTTTTCGAACAATAGAAAACAGACCTCAACATAAAAAGGTAACCCACTAGATCAGGGTTTCCCAAACTCATTTACTAAATCGCCCCCTTTTCAGGAATTTTAAAAATAATCGCCCCCTACGATTTTACAAAGTAGTTTTTCTCTTGAGTACAAACTTGGAGCCAAAAAAGTTGTGTATGAAATGTAATTTAGTCTGGTATTTCTTATGCACGCACTTTTGGGATGTATTCAAAGTAGTTTACAGGGCTTGAGAAAATAAGTTACAGTTGTTTTCTTATAAGCCCAGATAAGTGTATTAAATTTAAAATACTTAATCTTGTGTAATCTGTAATCAATCCTGTTTAAATATGAATTGTTTTGAAACTAATATAACTTTTAGGGTAGTGGTAAACAACTTTCGTAATCAGCAATTCATATTTACTAAAAAATCTTTTATAGTTTTAACTCGTTAAAAAAATGTAATTGCGGGCTGCATAATTTAATAAAATAACATATAAGAAAATTAAAAAACTCGAGCAAAATTGTAATAAAATGATTTAGTTACATTGTGATCTACGAAATACTATTGTGAACTGAAAACCAAATTGAAAGTGCATTTTAAAATATTAAGTTTCAAAAAGCTAAATTTTGTTTAATTTGCACAAGTAGTTTTCAAGTTTTTTAGCAGGTCGAACATTGACTGAATCTTAACCGTACGTTATCCATTCGAAATCTTAACTAAACCTGACATTTTAATAATCTTTCATATAACGAAAATTGGACATTTAGAAGTTAATACTAAGTAACCTAATTAAGCTATTAGTTATTAGCCTATAATAATTTACCAGAGTAGTGAAAAACTAAAAGCTAGTGTTGAACTATTAAATTAAACAACACATTTTAATTGCTAATATATTAAAAATTAAGTTTCAATTAAAACAATTTATTTAGATAAAGCAAAAAACAGTTGTATCAATAGTTTAAATATCTTTATATATAGATTTTTAACAATAATAAATCAAGTTAGAAAATAAAATTGAGTTTAAGAATCTTTTAAATGAAAAATTTAAAGTCATTTTAAATAGAGGCTTTAAATGTATACTCTTTTAAAACCAAAAAAAAAATTGAAATAAAAAATTTAATGGTTATTAAGATTTTTTCATTTATACTGATTAAACAAGTAATAACAAAAATATGTCAAATAAATTTCTTTCAAACAAATACTTTAATCACTACGCTATAAAAACTTTTAGTGTAATGTAAAACGACAAATATAAACTACAAAATTTACCAGGTTAAAATAAAACTATTAACAGATTTAAAACATACACCATTTAATAAATACAGTAGAATTCCGCTTGAAATCGCACTTTGAACAAAATCAAAAAGTACAAACTCAAAAGTTATTACCTTTTTTTTACAAAATGATAAATTCAAATATGTTATATGCAACAACATTATAAATAAACATAAAATCAACTAAAACATAAAAACAAACATTCATTTAAAAAAATATATTTATATAAGATATTAAATTATATGTATTTTTTGTTTTATTAATACTAAGTTAGTAAAAGACTTTATTTAAGTTAAAGTTAAGAAAATATAAATTTGCACTTTTTTTGGGTAAAAAGTGCGAACTCAAGAGGAAGTCTACCGTAATTAATATTTATTAGGCATTATGCAAACCTGTTGTAGTTTAAATAACTTAATAGATTTTTTATTATAAAAAGACTACTTAAATACAATACAAACCAAGTTAAATAAGAAGTATTTTAAAAGATCAAATAAAATGAAAAAACTTTCATAAAATAATGTCTGCTACTGAAGTCTAATATAATGTTAAGGATGAGGTTCTTGACTGCTTACAAGTTTTTCTAATCTGATTCTTAATCAGTAAAATAAAGCCTCCTTTACAAATATCTAGATTAGATCTTTTGCTCAAGATGTTGATAATGAACTGAAAGTTTTTTCAACAACATAGCTAGAAGGAAAAACTATAAACAACAATCTAAATTCCTTTCAAATGATTTGATACTTTTGCCTTATTTTTTGTTGAGTCAAAAAGCTTTCATATCGTTCTTTGAATAAATTTACTTTAAGTTCAAGGTCAGTTTGTAAGTCTGAGAAAGTTTCCTGTAAGTCGTTTACTTCAAAAAGATCTGCCTCGAAGGATCCATATTTTTATCTATATGTTAACTTTTTTGTGTCAAAACAAAATTTTACTATATAATATGTTGAAATTGTTAAAAATTCCAGATTTTTTAGTTTTTTTTTACCTAAATTGACAAATTCCAGGTTTTTCCAGGTTTCTAGGTAAATTGGCAACTCTGTATAGTTTTATTTTTTAGTCAACTTAGTGACTTTTCAAAAAACAATTGAAAATATCATGAGGTGATAATTGATAATAGATAACATAGATTTTTACATACCATTTATGACCCCAAATAACATATGTTTCAGGTTATAAAATGGTGAGAGGGATTCCGATCGTCTATGATCTATCCATTTGTTAGATAAGAAATCATATAAATGAAAATATGTAATTTACTTGAAAGTAGAAGTCATAAGTATACTTGATTTTTTTCTCTATATTTTACGTAAACAAAACAAATTTTTTTGTTTAAGTTTTATCTCAGGGTCAAATATTTAATAGCAAGTCAAAATTAGTTTTATAACAAGATAAAAAGTTGAAATTTTATGACAGCCAAAAATTTTAAAATCGCCCCCTTTTCGCCCCCTTACTAGTTATCGCCCACCCTATCGCCCCCTTACTAATTATCGCCCCCCGACTTACTAAAATCGCCCTCAGGGGGGCGATATCGCCCACTTTGGGAAACCCTGCACTAGATGATACTGACAATCTTAGAAATATTAGTAACAGCTTTTTTTAGTTTGATGTAACAAAAACTAGAGCTTAGATCCAAACAAAGCCGGTGATATCTAACAGATAAAGACAGTTTATCTCTGAGAAAATTCTAAAGAGTAATAAAAAATATTTATCCAGTACTAAGTGATTCAATTAGCTTGAATTTTATGAAGTTAAATAACCAATTGACTACAAACTTGCAAAAGTATTACCTATTTCTAAGTTAAGAACAAAAATATCACTAGGAAAATAAAAGTCGATTTCACGTTTGTCTAACTAAAATAAAACGATTTAAAAAGTTATCCACAATCGCCTGTACAGTTTTTTTGAAATTATTTTCTAAAAATTATCTTTTTTTTTTTGCCTTGTTAGAACTTGTCGATGGGGTGCTGTTTAGATAAGGGAAGCGCAGTTTGTACAGTTTTATTTAGGGTTTCAGTAAAACTTATGATAGTGTAGATAGAAAAATTTCATTAAGGAAGTCAGAATGTTGTGGTATAAGAGGCGATGTGCGTTTAGTAATTAGATCATATTTAGACGGAAGAAAACTATTCGTTAGCTTTCGAGGATATGAATTAACCTGTAAAAAGTAAAGTTGGATAAAACTAGAAGTATGCTTGTACATCCAAAAAAAAAATCGGAAAGTATAAATCTTTACAAGTTAAAAGTGTAAAAAAAGTTAAAACATACTATTATAAAGACAAATAGTTATAAAGAGTAATTTAAACCTGCCAGAACACATAAAAACTATTTTTTTAAATATGGTGTTTTATATAAAATAAGACACTTTTTACTTAAAAAATAATTTCTTACAATCCTAAATTAAAACTATGAGCAATGTTAGGTTTTTTTTTTCCTCTGGGAATAATCAAACAAAAAATTTATAAATGCTATTAATGCTCTCATAAACAAAGAACTTAGATGCATACAATATAAGAAATATGAAGAAAGTGTTGGTAACTTAAAAAAGTGTTAAAAATCTGTGTCTACATGAAAAAGGTTTTTTATGTTAAAAGTTAACAGTAATTTGTCACTAGATAACTAAATGATTACTTTGAAATATAAAAAGTATCCATAAGTATCATACGATGTCTTCAAACTTTTTCCTACCTAGATTCAGTTTTAGGAGTGGTCATAAATCACTAGCCTACCAAGGTAGTAAATTATGTTTTAAAAGTTAACGTTTATTTTAAAGGTGTAGGATTAATTTTAAAATAATTCATCAAGTAGTATTTATAAAAGTTTTATTTGTTTCTTTTTATAAAAAATAGTTAAGTTTATGGTTAAATTCACAACTACAAAAAGTAATAAAAAAGATGTTTTTTGTTTATCATTTTAAAATAAATAAAAACTAAATTTTCAAATTTAATTAATAAAACTGTTTCAATCACATTATTAAATGAACAAAAATGAATAGTTAAAATAATAGCATAAAATACTGATAAGTTTAAAGTAAAAATATTTCAGCTTTTTCATTTTTACCTTCTTTAAAGAAGTTAAAACTAATCTTTAAAGTATTCTTATGTTTGCTATTAAATTGTTTATTTCTTTATAAGTAAGCTTTTAAAGTTTAAAAGTGCTTTTTACTTCAATTTTTTCAATGTTTTAGGTTTAGACTTTGTTTCTATTTGTAAGGTATCAGACAAGTTTTTGTGTTCATTTTGAAAATAAATTTTCCAAGTATTATTGGTTATTGAACGACAAAAAAGCACTAAAAACATTTGGCTTTAGGATCTGGTGTACGAAAAAATCCTTCAGTTATTTATTTGTACATCACTTGGATACCTTTTAACGTCTTGTCAAGGACAAGTAAATCTATTACTTATTTAATTTTCGTTTACTTTTTATCATTTGTTGAAGTTTAAAACTTTAAATTTTGAAAAATATTTTTATTAGCTCGTATTAGATTGTAAAGGCACGACTGGTTTACGACTCGATAACTTAGTTAGCTTACGTTAACTTAATCAAATAAACTATTTGAAAAAAAATTCTAATTTATTACTTTATTATATTCTTGAAGTCATACATAATTTTTTTAAGATTTAACGTTCACTCTTTAGCATGCATAAATATTTATCGTCCTTCTCATAAATCAAGAAATAGTTTTAATATTTTTTCATACCTTTATGTTTTCTGTCATTACTTAACCAATTGATAATACTCCAAAATTAAACTGCAAAATGATTTCAAAAGTTGACTAATACTATATCAAAACTAAAAGAAATGCCTTAGTGCAATTTGCTATTTTTACGTCATAATCAAACGCATAGTTTTAGGAATGACGAACTATTACTTAAAATGAAGTAAGCTTTTATAGTAATTTTCTATGACAAACAAAACAATTACAAACTTTTTAATGGTTTTTGTTAACATTAGATTCGTCTACGTTGTTAATACAATTTAAAGTAGTTTTACTTTCATATACTTATTCACACATAAATTAATTGATCAATTAATATTAATGGAAAACTTGATGAGATTAACTAAATTTCGTTTGAAAAACTTTACAATTTTTTACAATAGGAAATTTAAAAAACGTATAAACTTATTTAAAACGAAATTTCGCTTAAAAACTTATTAAATTTAAATACTATTTCTACGTTACCTCAATTTTAACTATTTTTGCAAACGTATAAATAGTATTTGTGAATTTAATACAAAAATATGCTAATAACAATTTCTAAAGCGTATATTTTTTATAAATATAAGAACAAACTATCACTGTTTTGTAAAAACAAGAACAAGTTTATTTTTTTTACATAAGTACTTTAAGCTTATTTTTAGTAACCATAACCATACTCGTTTGCTTTTAATAACTTAATAAAATGCATTGTTATTTTTAAGCAACTAACTAACAACTGTACATTTTATAGTCAAAACAGTTTATCCTTCTAATAATGTTTAATTTTTTTAATTAAAGACTATAAGAAAACCAGTTAGTAGAACCAAAGAAAGTTTTACTTCCGTAGAACACTATTGTATTGTTATCGACACGATAAATAATATGATTTTAACTAAAAATAAAAATACTAGAATGAGTTATATATTTATTTTTCCTTCAGATCAGAAAAACTTTTAATCATACAGCCTACTGTAAGATTTAGAGAATTAAAGTAACGAAACTATTTTGAGATGATAATTACAAAAACAAAGTAATTTTAGCTTTTTAAGCGAATTGATAATAAAAAACATTATAATAATAAGTGACTGATGACACAAAACTGCATTCGATAAAAACTAGTCTAATGAAAACTATGAAAAATGTTAAACAAAAAACAAAGACATTTGTTATTAAAAAATTGTTAACTACTGCTGTTTTGAACGAAAACTTTAAACAATTATGCCTTTAGTATACACACATAGGCTACACTTTTCATCTTAAAAATTATTATGTTCTTATAGAATGATATACTTTTGTTTTTTTTTACGAAATTTAAAAACAAATGTGCAAAAAAAAATTATTTAATTTATGAAGAAGGTGTAAGTAGTTTTGTGAAGTGTAATACTATGTTTTATAAACATGAAACAAACTGATGTTTTACAAACAAAAGTAATAATTCGAAGTTTATTTTTTGAGTATATGAAATTAAAATTGAAAGTAAAGAAGAAAGAAAAAATAAGGGACTTATAAACAAAAAAGGGTTTATAACTATAAACTTTAAATTAAGGGAGAACTTTTTGTCAATTTTGGTTAAAAAAAACTTTAAATACTTGTTTGAAATTTATTGTGTATTAAATCACATAAACAATTTCTTAACACTTGAAAATTACTTTATTGCTAAAAGACTAACTAACTATTAAAGTTTACCTACTTACTACTAAAATTGTTAATCTTTGTAAAACCGTGAAACTATGTATTTCAAGAGTTTAATAAATTATAACTAACCAAATATTTTGTATTTAATTACTTTAAATTGCACTAACTATTAGGTAACAAAAAAAATAAGCAAAATATAAACATTTAATTTCTAATTTTAACTTTTTTATTGAACCTTTATAGTATTGAACTTATAAGTAATAAGTATTGACATACCACCAAGTTCGTTCTTAAATAACTATCTAAAGAAATTTCAGAAAATATCATATAAAACTGAATAAAATTTATCAAGTTAATTAGTATTTATTTATATTTAACTACTCAACAAAAAATAATCAGCATTTTATTTTTCATGCTATTTTTGTGTGAATATTGTTGAACAAAGCATTGGTCAACAGCACTTAAGCTTACACTGCACCAACTAACTAAATTTAATTCAAAAAAATGGATTAGTTGATGTAGTGTTAAACTGAGGGCCAGTATTAAATGAAGATTGTGTCATAAACGGGTTAGTAGAAACAGAACTTGATTGTGGTTGAGCAGAAATTTCTTGTTGGCCAGAAATCATGAATGGATTTTTATTTGTTTGTAATTGATGTGGCTGAGATGTTTGAAAAAATGGATTTGAATTTGATACAGGCTGACTTAAACTATTAGCAAGATATTGATAATTCGAAACCATATTAAGAGGATTAGGTTGCTGATATCCGTAAGGAGGAGGTTGTATTGGAGCAGTCGCTTGCATAGTTATTTGATTTGGAGAAACTCCAAACACAGAATTTTGATTTTTTGTTTCAAACAAACTATTTTTAGAGCCTGTATGAAAATTCTCAGTTGGATTCATTTCTACTGGCTGCTCATTGTTTAAACCTTGACTAATTAGATTTTTTGAAGAAACATTGTCAAAAACTGAAGTAGTTCCATTACTACTTTGTGAAGGGGAAGAAGTCATAAACATAGAGTCCCATAGGCCATTACTTTTACTTGAGCTTGAGTCTGTAGTTGGTTGTTGACTTTCTAAACTAAAGAGATTACCAAGATCTGCATATCTATCAATTTTTTTTGGCTGAACACTTAAGTTTGCCGTAACATTTGACTTAGGTGACTGAACAATGACATTGGGATGTTGAGCTGTATTTTGAAATGAAACTTGTTGACTAAAGTTTTCAATAGTATTAAATGGATCAAAAGACTGTTGTGAAGAACTTTGACTGAATGCTGAATCAAAATCAGCAAAATCATTTTTAAAGTTAACATTGTTTGAATCTGCTTCAGTTTTTACATTGAAATCAGCAAAATCATCAATCACGTTTTCTAATGAAGGTTTGGCTTTTGGCAATGGCACAGTTGCCTTTTTAGACAAACTTTTAACTAAAGGTTTGTTAACAGTTGCTTGACTTGCTAACTTGGTAAGTTTTGTTTTTGATTCATTAGCAATCTTGTTTTCAATCTCTTCAGGAGAAATATACCACCTTTTTCGTTCGTACTTTTCTTCCATAAACTTCTTTAACTTAGAAATACCACTATTTAAATCAGGTTGAGCTTTTGATCTAGCATCATACTTACCCAAATAAACTTTGGTACAAAACTCATTTCCTCTTTTTTGTATTAGTGTAATTTCAGCAGAAGAAAAAGTTGCCATTGAAATAGACTTTACTCTATGAGGGGGATTAATTCCTCTTAATATTCCTCCACATGAAGTACAAACAAATGAACCAATTGTTACATCAATGTAAGTTGGACCTCGTTGTTGACATTCAAAACATTTTTTATTTGCTTCACATGATTGTTGTAACGATTTTAAAATTTTTAAATGTTGATCTTCTAGTTTTTTAGACATTTTGAGACTTTATTATGTTTGTTAATTTTTGTTTAATTACGTTTATCTACAATGAAAAATTTGTTTATAGATATAACTAAAATATTCAACTTTAATGTAGGATTACTTGAACTAGCAAAAAAAAACATTAAAATCTAATAACTTTGAAAATTCTAAGATTTCAATGTTAATTCATAAATTTGTGAGATTGCAATATTATTTCATAAAAACTTACAAGGCTTTAAAAAAAAAAATTCAAAAACAATTTAATTTTATAAGTTTTATAATTCTAAAAAAAAAAAGTTCAAAATTAATTTCACCTGAATTAAATGGTGAGCTAAAAGTTAGTTTAATTGTAATAGAGATGATCAGAGAAAATCATTTTAAAGTGGAATTATTAATACTTTAAGCTATAAAGTATTAAAACCATAAACTACATATTATATGCTTAGTGGTAGTAATACTTTAATTATCTTTAGAAAAACTAAGATGTTTTTGTCATTAAAACAAAGTACTATACTACACCCTCTGAACATCAACAACAATTAATGAGATTATCTCAACCAGTTTTATCCTTATAACAGGGTTGACAAAGGTTTTGTGAAAAAAGTTCCAGGTTTTCTGAAATTATTCCAAGTTTTTGGAGGTAGCATCTTTATTGTCTGTTTTTAAAAATTTCAATTTAAGTTAAAAAACTGCCATAATCAGTATTATAATATTTATAAGACACTTAAAAAAATTTTAAGGTGTTAGTTTTACAATAAATAAAGTTACAAATGCAACAAAAAATATTATTGAATTACATATATGCTTTGCATCTAATAAAAAATTAGTTATTTTACATGTAAAAACTATCAAAAATTACAGTTTTTTTGGTTTAAATCATCAAATTCCAGGTTTTTCTAGGTTTCCAAGTTTCATGAGCCGTTGGACAAACTAAAGTTAAGGTAAAATTTTAATATTTGTGGATTATGTGGAGGAAGACGTTTTGGTCATCTACACACATTTTAAAACTATCAAATACTTAAATTGTATTATTCTAAAAATAATAAAACTTAATTTATAGAAAATAAGAAAGTAAAATTTTTAAAAGTAAATAAACTTAAATTTATTACCAAATAAATATAAAAGCTTGTTTATAAATGTTTCAACAAAATGTTACAACATTCTAATCACGTAGCAGAATGTACTTGTTTAGGTATTAAAAGTCACCTGTAATATATAAGCATAAAAGTAAAAAATTATTCATGTTCTAAAACTTTAGTGTCTAATGGTGTTGTGATTACATAAAACCTAAATAAACTAAAACTTATAAATTAAAATAAATTAAACTTAATAAAACAGTTTTTTTGATTATTTTATAAAAATACTTATTTTTTAAGCTATTTTTAACAGGGTTGCCACTCTTTGTGTCAAAAAATGTCTGAGTCATCTTTTTTTTCAAATCTTTAAAAAAAATTTAACTTTTAAAATTATTAAAAATAAAGTACTTTAACAAAACTGGTTATTAAATAACAAAATATTCAAACTAAATTCATGCAAAATTGGTCCTTAAAATCTAAAACTATACTGAGTTTTTTGTAAAAAACAAAACTATCCTGAGTCAGCCTGAGTTTGAAAATAAAATTCAAAATATTCTGAATTATCCTAAGTATCCAGAGTGTGTTACAACCCTGTTTTAAGTAAATATATCACAAGAGGGTAACATATATAAACTATTATGTTCATTTTGGCTTCCATAGTCCATTATATATTTAAAGTTTTTTTAAAACGCTAAATTGTAAATACTAAAATTAAAATCTACTTAAACAGTGTTTTTTTTTTTGATTATATAGTATTTTAAACAGTTTCATCCAATACTATTGCTGATATTTTCCAAGATTTATTTTCAAGGTTACAAACAACTACACCACCACTACTTTTGAAAAACATGTTACTTTAAAGCAAAAAGATAATAAGACTTTGTATTTTATGCTATTTATAAACTAAAAAAAAAATCTGTACAATCTGTACTAAATGTTTACATCCTAGAACATAATAAATTTTTACTTCCTTTAACACACCTATGTGGGTAGATATCAAATATGCACTGTGGAACACTTTTGCACAAAGGGACATTTTTGCACAAAGACATTTTTGCAAGCGCCAATTTTGCATAATGGGTCACTTTTGCACAAAGACTTTTTTACAGAAGCTGATTTTTTTTTTATCACTGTTACCCCTTACCTTTACCCTCAGTTGGTAACTTTTTATTCCTCTTTTTTATGTATTTATAAATTATCTTTTTAATTATTTTTTA
Organism: Thalia democratica; assembly: GCF_965202585.1. Lineage (NCBI taxonomy): Eukaryota > Metazoa > Chordata > Thaliacea > Salpida > Salpidae > Thalia > Thalia democratica. The sequence goes on along the minus strand of NC_139173.1, from coordinate 16,350,079 downwards.
TTTTCTTGTTTTGTTTATTAATATTTGCTGTTTGGGTTTTAGTTTTAATATCATTGTTACCCCTAACCCTTACCCTAGGTCTGTAACTTTCTTTTTTTAGTTTTTTTTCTTTTTCTAATTTTTTTTTTCTCTAGTTTTTCTTACTAATAATATTTCTAATTATTTATTATTTTTATTATCACTGTTACCCCTAACCTTTACCCTTGGTCAGTAACTTTTTTTCTTTTTTTTTTATACATATATATTTTTTTTTTACTCTTGTGCAAAACAACTCTTCGTGCAAAAGTGTCTTTGAGAAAAAGTGTCTTTGTCCAAAAGTGTCCCTTTAAGCATATTTGACCCTTCGTGCACAAATGTTTTAGTGCACATTTGAACCATTACCCACCTATGTATGCCTTTTAAGTAAGAAATACAAAAAGTTTAGTTGAACTTTTATTTATTTCAAAGTAAAAATGTTCTAAAAATTAAAACAAGTCTACTAATTTTCAGGGTAGCTAATGGTTTTTTAGACACTTCTTCCATTTTTTCTAAGTTCTTAGAATTACAAATTGTCTTATCTCATTTTAAGAAAACTATTAAACTAAATTTACGTAAAAATTATTTTACTTGTAATAAATAACTGAAAAGACACTGTAATGCTACTTCAACTGTGTTTTATAATAAATAAATAATTTTTTAAGTTTTCTGCAATACTTACTTAACATCTAATATAATTTTAATTTTATATATACAAAAATAACAATAAATTGCACAGTACTTGATTTATTCAACTGACGCATGTTTCTTGTTGTCAAAAAACTAACACATTTTCAAAAAGTTCTAAATATAATGCTAATATTTCTAATTGCAAATAGCATTGAAAACAAAAAGATCATAAAGATTATGGACTTGTGTATTTACTAAATATAATCCATAGGTTAAATAGATTAATAACTTATAGTAAGTATATAATATTTTAATCATTCAGTGTAAAATGAGTAAACATAAGTAAATTAATAAGCAGTAATTAAATAAAATTTACAATGTCATAAAAGATTAATGTATATTATTACTTGTAGAACTGTAGTTTAAATATTTTAATTAAGTATCATTTTTTAGTATTTATGGCTTTTATTCATTTTCTTCATCTTCTTTTCTTTTTTTCGGTACTTATTTTTATTCAGATATCTATACAATTGCGTTAAAACACAGAGAATCTGGGTGGTTTTACAGTTGTCTGTAATCTACCTACTTGAGACTTTAAATGGCAAAAAAGTATAATAGTAACTTATTTTTGCACAAAGGGTCAAATATGCACAAATAGACAGCTTTGCACAAAGACTATTTTGCACAAAGGGACATTTTTGCACAAAAACAATTTTTCATAAAGACATTTTTACACCGAGAGTCACTTTTGTACTAGGGGTCACTTTGGCACAAAAACACTTTTGCACGGAGGTTCACTTTCACACAAAGGGTCATTTTAGCACGAGATTAAAAAAATAAAGAAATAAATATAAAAAATTAAAAGACAAACTAATTTTTTTAAGTTACCAACCAAGGGTAAGGGTTAGGGGTAACAGTGATAGTATAAATAAATAACAAAAAATAGTAGTTAAAAAAACTTAGAAAAAATTAAAAATAATAATATTATACCAAAAAACAGTTAATAACCAAGGGTAAGGGGTAACAGTGATAGAAAAAAAAAAACATTAATAAAATTTAAAGTAAAAAAAAGTAAAAAATTTCAACCCATGCAAAAGTGTCTTTGTATAAAATTGACCCATCGTGCACAATTGACACCATGCAAAAGTGTCTTCAACAAAGATGTCCCTTTGTGCAAAAGCGTCTTTGAGCAAAAGCATCTTAGTGCATACTAGACCCTTTGTGCAAAATATTCAAAACATTCATTTGTGCATATTAGACTCCTACCCAAAGAAAAGTGTTTCAGTTGAACAAAGCAACTACTGTGCAAGATATTTTTGTTACTATCGAATATTCAAATTAACTTGTTTTGTTAGGATCTTTATTAGCAAACAGTTTGCAAAAAATTTTATCATATTTTTTATGTATTAATTTTCACTTAATAATAATAATCTTCACTTTGGTGGCAGTTAACATTCCCACACTTATAAATTTTTATACTTAAAATGTTAACTTCTTTTTTTTAGTATTTAATTTTTGATTAATTAGTAAATGTTTAAGGAACAGATATAATTACACAGGATGTAACCCAGGGGTCGGCAAACTGCAGCCAGGGGGTCAAATGCTGCCCTCAAAGCCAAAACTGCAACCCACAAGTTACTTATTAGTCAAAAAATACTTTTAAAAAACATAAAAATAAACTGTTCTGCAACAAAAACTTACAATTAGGCTCTTAATTTAATAAATACTATTTAAAGGTACTATTTTACTGCTTATTTTGTTATATTTTTGGTTTAAAATAGTATTTTTTCTACTAATTACTATATTTGTTTTTAAACAACTGCTGCCCTCACAACAACTTTTTTCGAAAAAGTTTCTCTGAGAAAATTGGCCCGCGAGTTACAAAAGGCTGCCGGACCCCTGATGTAACCTACTTGCATGACCTTCAAAATATCATTATCAGTTATCATTATACCAGGAAAAGTTAAATTGATGTCTTTCTACTTAAAAAGTTGTTCAGGACTTAATTTTGTCCACTATTTTGGTTTAAAACTTCAGGTTTTTTCAAGGGATAAAATTACAGCTTTTCTAATTTTTTTTTAGCCTAAATTTCATATTTGAGGTATTTTTAGTTAAAATTGTCTCCCTAGTTTTGTTAATTTTTTGTAATTGAAAATTTAATTGTTAAACTTTGAAAATTTTATTTGACAGAATGTTTGAAAAATTTATGAAAAATTGAGAACATAGTCTTTTTTACCTTTTTAGTTTAATATTTCCATAAGGATCCCACAAAACTTGAAAAATTTGTTTGCTTATGTTTCATAAACTACTGAGATTTTTAAACAAGAGAATAAAGCAACTGGTACTGAGTTATTGTATACAAGTAAGACTATAAAAAGTCTTAAACTCTCCTCTGCTATAGCCTTAATTAATATTATAACATATTTAAAAGTAAATAAATATTCTGGAGATTTTTAAAGAGAAATTAACATCATTTAAAACTACTGGTTTTTTCAGGACTGGTTTAAATTCTAGGATCTCTCTTTAAAATGTGAAACATTATAATTTTTGTGGTTTTTTTTAGTCTAAACTTTTAAAGAACTTTTCAGGCATAATGTTAACAATGGTTCTGCTAAATAAAAAAAAATAAGTTGAACTGAAAACTATATAAAATTATTAAAGTTACTTTTGTTTATCTGTTGAACCTTTGGATTCTGACTTTGTAAAAGAGTTTTTAAAGCAGTCATTAGGACCCTTTGGCCATCAGTCTACCTTCTATAAATTTGCTGATAGACTTTTGTTGCTAATAAAATATTAATAGTAATATAATATATGGTGTGCAGCTCGATGACCGAAAGGTCTTTCTCCACACCAATCCATCGACCTTAGTTGTGAGCGTTCACATTTTTCTTCTTTCTTTCTTTCTAATCAGTTTTTAGTGAGCAATGGAACAACAATAATTTTGTATAATAATGATTTTTTAATTAAAGATTAAAATAAAGACTAAAAGACGATTTTAAGGGAATCTGTTTTGATGCTACCTTATTCTAAACTAAATGGCTAGGTTTAAAATATCAAACTTATTTTTGGAAATTTGGCTAGTCAAAACTATTTAATTCAAACTATTTTTTGTCATTTCTATAACTATATCATTTATACCTAGGATAATATAAATTATAAAAGAAGTATAAAATTTTTCCAAGTTAAAAATTAATCAGAAATATTATATCTAAGAAGTATAGTATTAATAATATGGATACTAGTTATTTTAAAATTCATGGCACACCTAAATCAGTTCTGATAACAATTTTCTCATGTTAGAGGTGCTTTCCCATTATGACAAGCCAAGTTTTTTTAGGTAAAAACTTGTTAATTTAATAAAAACGGTTGACCTGAAGTTTATGAATAAGATCATCATGTTATCAATTACTTGAATTAATTTTAAAACAAACTAATAAAAATATGTAAGAAAAAAATTACCATATTGCAAAACTTATGTTTTAAAACTATTAATGTTCTCCTTTTACACAAACACTCTTCTTAAAGATAAAGTAACATAAAAATCATGTTTTAACTTAAAAAAACTTAAAACTACTTTAAACAACTATTTCAAGATTCTAAGAAGTTTTCTACGTTTTCAACCTTGTATGAACAAGTCGTTTATTTATAGTATTGGTTATTATCATTTAAAACCCGCTAGTATTTAAGCTTCAACTGCAAGTTTTCAAATTTTGCATTTATTACTAAATTGTAGTTGCCAAAGTTTGAGTACGGTGTAAGTAAAGCAATTGTAAAAAACAAAGTTTTTTTAGTTCAGTAGGTCTTCGACTTCAAGTGTTTAGTCTTAGCAATACAGAATCTAAAAATATGAAAATTAAGTTGTTAGATTTAGTGGAACTTTATTTCTTTTAAATATAAAGTAAGAAAAAATCAATAACTAGTTAGTTTTACTTCATACAACTAGGATGTACTGCTCCAGTGTTGCCATAGTGAAAAGAAAAAAAAATGAAACTGCTCCATTGTTGCTCTTCCAACTGAACATTGAATTTATAACAAACATGTATTTGTAATAAGTTAGTATATCACGCTTATAAAAGTAAGCTACTCGTTTCTATAAAATTTATGTTAACTTTGTATTGAAATTTAAGGTAAAGATTTTTTTAACGTTTTATTTAAATACATCGCTTGTCAAATACATACAACCGTGCAACAAAATCGATCAGTTATAAACTATTTTGTTGTAAAATCTAAATAAACTTCAATATTGGGTGACGCAAAATGAACTAATCAAAACGAGTCTCTTGCATTACTGATGCTACTCTAGTGTGTAAAGTAGAGCTTCAATTTGAGTTGTTGTGAGCAAAACTGTCGAAAGCAGTTAAAATTAATAGTTTACAAAAATTATAGTTCCAATCAAAATGCATTATTCACGATACTGATGCAATTTTTTGGTGAAAATTAAATAAATATCTTTCTTGGTTGAGTTTATTTACGAACTAATTGCAAGAATGATAAAACCTGTACAACAAAACAGAATGAAAGCTAAGTAAATATTTATACATCGCTCCCTAGATTTTATCTACAAAGGAGATGAAACGACACATTTAGCTAGCAAAATAAATAATTTAAAGAAATTACAAACTTAAATACAGTTTTCAGTGCTAAAATCAAAGAAGTTAAACTCAAAAAGAACATACACCACTAAAATATTACAATTAACTCAGTTTACAATTAAACAAAATCATTATTTAAAACTGCAGGTTTGTATGTACCATTTTCAGCATCTTAGATCCTTCTCCGGATTCTTACACGACCAGAACGACGCAGTTTATTCTCTGGCGACACTCCATCGTAAACAATATCTCTTTCAGATAACTTAGATTTATTATTAGAATCCAAACGAGACAATACACCGTTTCTCTGCTTTGTTGAGGACTCGCTTTCATCCATGCAATTTGAGCCCTCAGGTGAAAAGAAGGTAGCTGGTTTTGTGTTGCAAATCTTGCTAATCTCCAACATTGAAACATATTCCTTTTTGGGAGCGCACGACATCAGCATTTTTCTTGGAATCACTTTTCTGATCATTACTAAAAAAGACAAACTTCTGCAGTGGTATGTTTTTTCTCAGATAAGGAAAACTACTTCGAGATTTCCAACCAGGAAGATTAAATTTTCCTAGAAACTTGCGATTTCGTACAGTTAAGCGACCTGATCCACCAATATTGAAAACAGATTGATCATAGTTTTTTAGTTCCACTATTACTCCACTTTTCCCCCATTTGCTAGGAAAGTTACCTTTTTGGTTTTGTATCATGATATTGTTGTTGTGTGCTCACTTAAATTTTCGAAAGACTTAACATAACAAGACCTAAGAGCTTCTTCTTACTCCATATGTTACGCCACATGTTTAAGATCTTCGGCTTATTGTAAGCCATAACTTTCTTTCTGATGTAAGGTGATGATGAGTCCTTTACATTTTGTCCAAAAAGGATCTGTGCAGGGGATAGCTTGCATCCTGGATCAGGCGTATATTTCTGCGTAATTAAAGCTTGTACCATTTGTCGTTATTTAATTCACCATTTAAACGAACATTAACAATCGCTTAGTGGCCTTTACTGCTAATTGTGCCCTACCGTTTTACATAGGATGATATGCAGATGACATACTATGGTGTATACCCCATCATTTTAGAAAATCTTTGTTAACTTTTGCAGAAAACTCTGGACCTCTATCTGAAGATATTTCAACTAAAACACCGAAAGTGACAAAAATACGACGCAAAGCTTTACATAGCCCTTTTGAACCAGAATAACAAGTATTTCATTTTTTGTTGTTCTGTCTAACCTGAAAGTCTGTCAGCAGCTACAAAATAATACCACCCTTTAAAATAAAATGATCACAAACAATGGATTCAAAAGAAACTTTTAGAATCAATGGTTCAATTGGAAGTAGGCGAGGATTGCTTGGTGCAACTAAATTACAACTATTGCAATTTTTCCGACAACCTTGAATGTAATTTGTTATTCCCGCTGTTATTTCTGGAAGCGATTGGTGAGCACACTTATCATATATAGATGATGCGTACATATTTAAAATGCACTCTCTCATCTTTTGATTCTTTGCAGGAATGCAAGCGAATGGAAATTCTTTTGGTCTATCAGGGGGAGGAGTTCTAGGTATACAATCACAAGTTTGCAATTTTAATGGACAGTGCAGGATTTAATAGTCGCTTCAATGCGAGGAAAATCACGACTTATTATATCAAGTTGTATGCAGGCATTTCTGGAAAGAAAAAACCTTCCAGTACATGGGCTGATATATACCATTCTTTTGCTATATGAACTTTACCTTTTACACCTTTAGCCATCAATTCCGTAAAGGTAGCCCATTTATTTTGATCTGTTCTCTCTTGGCCGCTACCATTTTTCTTTTAAATGGTATAAAATTTGACTTCTTAAAGCCATTTTTTCAGGTAACTATCAAGTTACCATAAGCATGACTGTGCACCCGTTCTGTAACAACGTTGATTTTGTAATAATTTTGTCTAGGGCGTTTTATATTCATCTGAGTGTATGCTTGTTCCTCAATAAAAGCTTTTAGTTGAATTGTAGGATGTTTCAGTGATACTAATTCTTTCCATTCACTCAAAGAATCAAAAACGTAGTGATCAAGTTTGACTACATTAATACTATCATAAACATCAACTACCTAATCAAAATGTTGTGTATATGATCCACCAACCAGAAGAGTATTTGTATCATATGCACATTTGTTGTCATCTTGATAATCTTTTTTCCTGGATTTTATCCAGCATTGTTTACAAGTAGGACACTCAATATACTTAATATTTTTTTGCAACAATTTACTAGATATTTTACTACATTTATTACAAGTTATTTTACCACTTGTTTTTTTTTGTAGCTTTCCTTAAGGATTTGTATGAGGAAACTGAGACCGTAATAGCAGGTTGTGTCATTGCATCACGTGTCATCTCTTTTGCTTCAATAAAAGCAATTGTCTCATTGACATCTTTCTATTCAAGGTTTCCCCGCCCTAACACCTCTTTGCGGATATCCTCATCTGCTAGACCAGTCACCATAACATCCTTTAGGATTACGTCTGTGGAGTCTATTACTTAATCACAGCCATCCTTTGGGCAAGTACAGCTGTAAGAGCATGTACAGGCTTTTTTCTTTAAACAGGCGGCAAATGATCTAGTGTTTTTAGTCAAATCCTGTCTTTCACTAAGAAAGTCTGATCTTTGTACAACATCTGAAAACAGAATGACTTCAAGCTGTTTGATCATCCTTAAAAGCTCTTGCTCACTTAAATTTACTACATCTTCATGTCCCTTCAGAATAGCATTGTCTAGATCTTCCTCACAGCACTGGTACAGTTAACGACGTTTTTCTACATCTGTAGTCACCATGCTGTCTTTGAAAATAATCCATTTTTGCACAAATATGTTCCAACCCTCTTCATTGCAGTCTCTCCTTATTTGAGGACGGTCCATCTTTGGAGGCTTTGGTTTTGAAGAACTTGCATTAAAGGGAACATTGTTGTGAATGATAAGCAAAGAGGGAGCTACATAAGCATCAACATCTGGTGTTTCATATGTGCAACTATCAAGAGAGCATTTAATCACAGGCGTTGTTGATTTAATTCAGCAATATTTTATCATAAATAAATATCTTTCTTGGTTTGGTTTATTCACGAACTAATTACAAGAATGATAAAATATGTACAACAAAACATAATGAAAGCTAGGTAAATACTTATACACAAATTAGAACTACAAACTTATCACAAGAAACATTTAGCAGAGTATTCGATTCAAACGTCTATTTGCACAATTCTCATTTTAGTGAAAAATCCCTTATCTATTCCAGAAGTTACAATTTTTTTAATGTTTGCAGTGTTTTTTTTTAATTTTTTTTTTAATAAATAATTCACAATAAATAAAAATTTAGCGACTAACTTAAAGCAAAACGCAAGGTGTTTTAAAAAGTTTGTTGACTAAAACAAAAATAATTTTTCAACTTGAAAAAAAAAACTCACTATCTCGTTTTATACAACAAATTTCTTTAAATGCCTTATATTTAACTTTAACTTATTTTATAAATTTTTGATTTATTTAAAATTAAATGTAAGTTATAAAGGTAATTTTTGCAATATTACTGTTTTCTTTTAAATGGAAGAATCATCACTCATCTGTATTGCCTAGTTTTTGTAAAATAGCATTTAATAAGATAATGTTCAATTTTGAGTAGTACCTTAAGTAATATAGATAAGGATTTGTCTGTTGCAGACCCTAAACAGAAACTCACTGGTTTATAAAACTAATCCAATTGCAGCAGACACGTATAGTAAAAAGTTTAGGGGACAATCTAGCCTCAGGAAATTAATCAAGCTAAATAGAATATTTTAGTTAAGCAATCATCACCTACTGGTTTCAAACAGGTTTAAGTTCGTGATTGTTAAACTTTTAGTGATTGATGGTTATTGTTTCACGACTTTTATGCTAAATGTGATTTTACTTTTCACTTCATTATATATCTTAAAAAAAGTTTAGCTGTTTTAAGTTATTATTTTTTTAAGTTACAATAATGTTGCCATTATTTTCCAAACTACATGCACCTTTTTTTCAGTACAAAAGTTGTTTTTAATAAATGATTAATTTATAGTTATAAGTTTTTAAGTTTATTGTTAGGCAGATACAGATGCTCTCATGGATTTCAAATATAAGAAATTAGCTATAGTAGGTAACAAAAGGTTTTGTTTTGAGTTTGTAATTTTTTATAAATTGTAATTTTAGTTTTTATTACTATACATATAGAAAATTAAATTAAATTGTTATTGAAATTCTAAAAGTTTTTTTTTTAATAGCTCATAACAACATTTTCAAATGAAGGGACTTTTTTGATGAGAAAATTTTCCGCATTCCCTAATAAAAACACCACGCATCGCCACCATTGGTCAAGTACAATAACTTATAGTTTTGGTCAAAACAACTTAAGTTAAAGTACAAAGAGTTAATTAAAACACGAAAATTTAAGGCGCTTAATGAAATAAAAGAAACCAAATTATGATAACTTATAGAAATTATACTGAAGAGCATTTGTAACTTTAATAACCTTGGACTTTTTTTTGTAAAAAAGCTTTTTAAACACTTAAGTGATAAGAATTACGTGCATTGCATAAATTAAAAATCTTCTTTTCTTATAGTGTTTAGAACAAGAGTCGGCAAAATGCAGCCGGTGGGTCAAATGCGGCCCTCGAAGCAAAAAAACTGTGGCTCGCTATGTACTTTATTGCTAAAAGTTATATTTTCAAAGCAATAAACAATCGTTTTAGAGGTAAAAATTTACATTAAAGTTCTTAACATAGAAATTAGTAAATACTAATGCTTTATAACTGCATATTTTATCAGTTTATTTTAACTTTCTTTTCAAGTTACAATTTTTTTTAAGCTGCCCGCAAAAAGTTTTTTGCTATACAATGCGGCCTGCGGACAATTTTTCTTAAAAACTTAACCCAAAACTGCCGAATCCTGGTTTAGAACATTTGTGATTATGCAATAAATATTTCAAATGACTTATTTGGGTATGTGTCAAAAAAGAAAAGAAAGGTTTTTTTTTTGAATGAGGGTAAATTTTGCACGAAGTGTCACTTTTGCACGGATTATAATCTTCTTATTTCATTATATTAATTCAATTTTTTTCATTTCATTTTCCAAACCCTTACCTTTAGATGGTAACGTTTTTTAACGTTTTTATTATTATTTTCTTTATTATTTTATTTTAACTATCATTGTTACCCCTAATCTTTACCTTTAGTCGGTTTTTTTTTCATATTATAATTTATTTGTATATACGTTTATTTAGTATCACTGTTAGCTCTGACCATTGGTGGATATTTTTTTTGAATTTATTTTTATTTTAGATTTATATAAAATAAATATTTTTTTTTTTTAATTCTTGTGCAAAAGTGACCCTTCGTGCATATTTGACCCGTCCCGATTTATCTGTGGGCTTGATCAAACCAGTGTCTATACAACTTCTTAGTCGTTTAAAAACATATTGATTTCTTATCAGATACATTCTTTGTGATATTCTGAAAATAGTTAAAATGTCGAAGTAAAATTTGAACTTGTAATTTTTTTTTTTTTGATCGGTTATAGCATTCTTAAAGTGTTAATTAAAAATTACTAAATCAACTGAATTAAAGGTTTCTTTGACTGTAATTTCTACTCTAATTTCAAAAAAAAATTATTCATAGATCAAGTAGTCTCAAATAAACAGGACATTTTTAGATCCTTGTATAACTGTTTTTTTTCAACTTGGAGATACTTTTGTGAATTATATTTTTTAATAATATTTTTTAAAAAGCACAGAAATCTAAAACTGTTCTTTATGTTACTTAACTTTTCATGCAACTTTGATTTTGAAGAAATTTAGAACATTCTAAACCAGCAGTCATTTGGTGGCCGCGGGCCTCATTCTGAAAAGAAAATATTCACGCAGCAGTTGTAGTTTTTACTCTTCATAACAGACCCAAAATATCTACTTTAATTAGCAATATCCCATTAACTGTATCTAAGACTTCTTTTACTGCTCATTTCAAAGTTCAGAATAACCAGTTGTAATTTAACAGCAGTCTTGCCTAGTGGACAATGTATTAAAAGTACCATCAAACGGTTGCTTCATGTTTAATATTATAATCCGTTCAAAGATTGTCGACTGCAAGTTTTTCGGTTGCAGCTAACTGACAAGTTTCAATAAGTACATAACCCAAATCTCAGTCTACCGAAGGCTTGTGGTCTAAAGACCGAATTGGTAAGATCAAGCCTTGTTAACTTGAGCTTTTTCTCACGGCATTTATAAGTCCAAGCTAAGACTCTGTATTTTTTCGCTGATGTTTTGAAACTTATATATATTTGATTTGCACAATAACCACAATTACCTAATTATAAAGTTAGGTTTTTAAGACTAGTTTTAATTAGCCTAAGTTTTAATTTCTTATTAGTAACATTTTCTTTAAGTACTAATAGTCTCTTACAATGTACTCGTAATTTGTTAATTATTATTCTAAACCATCAGCAGTAACGTCTAAAACAGTATCAAACACCTAAACCCTAATGTCTTATTCCATACTTTTATTCCTAATTTAAAAGTCTAACAAGTAAACCATTGCTATTCTTAAATTAAGATGTATGTAGTAACTAATAATATTTTTTAAACTCTGCAGGATAATTTTCAGACTTCTGGGATAAAACTGCCGCACGATAACTTGAGCATGACAAATAAAGTTAAAATACACAAGCTTTTATTCAATATTTTTTCAACTAGTTTTTTTATTGAAATCTTATAAATCTGCTGCAGAGCAAAGTTATGAACGTGTAAGTTATAAATAATTAGGTTCTAAATGTTTAAGTTTAACTAAAGGTACAAAAATGAAGAATGTGTTAGGTTAAAATTAAACTAAGTGCACAATTCGAAGAATAAAAAAAATCCAACTAATTGCCTCAATTATAAACAAGACATCAAGTAAAAATCGTAAATCAAAAAGAAAAATTTTCAATAATAAGTTTAAATTTTTATTTTTTGAAAGTCTGTTGAAATCATTTGAAAAGCTTGCGGCAAAAGCGATTTATGTAAACTTTTCTAAGAACTTAACAAAAATATAAAATTTATAAACGTTTATGAAAGGAAGCTTTTGAAAACAAAAGAGGTCAATTCAAAAAAAAGGGAATAATGAAAAAAAAGAAGAAAAAAGTGGCAAGCTGATACGCTGGAAGTTATTGCTCCTTAACGGATGGAGTTTTAATTTATTTTTTGTTATTTTTGTCCGTTTTATTTTATATTATTTAGTTTTGTATAAAATAATTATTAATTCTTATTCCTCGAGAACTTATGTAGGTTACAAAATAATTTCGACATAACATGTAAGGATGTTTACAGTTATAATGTTATAATATTTAAGTTCCTCAAATCCCTCCTGGTATGCTAACAGTTTTCAAGAATTTATCTTGATCAATCATGTAGTATATAAAAATATATTTATAATGTTATAAAACATTTATAACTGTTTGTTATTATTTTATTGCTTGCTTTAAAGGTTCTCCAAGCAAAAATAATGAGTCGAACTAAAAGTTTTGGAGATGTTTTCGACATAGATTTTTTTTTATATTTATGGGAGCCGATCATTTCTAACTTAGTAAGTAAATCTATTTTGTATTTAAGATTTCCTTAATCAGAATTTATTCTTAAAACAAACTCTAAACTTCATAAAATTGTTTTTTTATTGAAATATACGTTTTTGTTTAAAAAAAACTTAGTGTTTATTTTTATTATGTTCTACTTAAAATATACTTTTAATATCAAATTTATTTCAATTTATTATACTTACAATTTTTTCTTTAGTTTTACTTTTTTCTTATAACCAATCTGCTCATATCGAACTTTTGTTTTTGAATATACAGTAATTACTACACGACAATCATTCTAAAATAAGGAGAAACCAGGGTCTTCTTGCTTAACTATTTTTATCTTAATCTAGATTTACTGACAAATAAAAATAGCTGTGTTAAAGATTAAAAAAAAGTAGAATTTTTTTTTATATGCTACGCAAACTATGAACCACAAAATAGTCTATAAATTTTTTTTTTTAGTTTCCGTAACATTAAAAAAAAACTTATAAATAGTTTTTTTTTCTCTTTAGTTTTTAATAAAAATATCGTTATTCGTCAGTGAAATTAGATTTTCTTAGTTTTTTTTTTTTTGACTAAATAAGAAGACCTTAAACAATGACAAAGACTGAAAAACAAAACTTGCCAACATTCCCATAAATTAATTTTGTGAAATAACAAAACACTGACTATTGTAGTTAGTTCACTGAAAAATATTGCGAAAAAAATTAGTAAAAATTTATACGTATTTTTGAGATATTCTACCTAGACTAAAAAAAGCCAAAATGTCTTACTTTTTCTATTTTATTCTACCGACCCAATAAACCCGAAATCGAAGTAACTTGTTTTAGCTGTATCATGTTGCTATTAAGTTCTGTAAAAATATACTTCACGATCAAGAAACTGTTGTGTGTTGAAACTTTTAAGGCAAGAAAATAATACAATTTTTAGCTACCTAGACCTAGAGCAAAACGAAAATTCAATGACACTTAAACAGACTTGTATATTAATACAACAAGTACGAGGATGATCAAATTTCGTCTAGTTAATCTTCTTTAAAATTTTCAGATAAGTTTATATAATGTATGAAAAGCATTATCATTTGATTGACTTTAAATGTTTTAAGTACAACTAAATAAAAACTTATGTTGATATATATATTATTTTTTATTTACTTTATTTAAAAAAGTTAAAAAACGTAAGCACAAACAAAATAACAACAAAAAAAATCACTTTTACAAATGATAAATAAATACTTATAGTTGAAATAATTATAATTACGAGCAAAAGATTGTAAAAACTCTTTTTATAAAGTAAATGTAAAAAGTTTTATATATAAATTTTAGCATGAATTCAAGTCGTAATTAAAACGTTTTGGATATTATATAAACTTAAAAGTAAAAAATTTTAAGGAGATTGACTAGATAAAATTTGATAATCCTCGCACTTGTTACATCAATAAACAAATCTGTTCAAGTGGTTTTATCTAAAAACAATGATTTTCCACTAAAAAAACAGAAGTGTTCTAAATTGTTTATTGTTTGTTTAAATTACATTATCTAAGCAGGTCTTTGCAAGTTGTGGAACAATTTGTTCAAGTTTTTAAGCTTAAAGTGGAAATTTACAGACTGTAAAATGGTATCAGATTAGTCATTACTAATCTACTACTTGCGCTAGACTTACAACAAAGCTTATAGACTGTAATATGAAAATCTTTGTACCTGTATATTATATTTGTAAAAATTAATTTTTTTAAATTTACTTGTTATAATATAATATTCTAACTATCTTAATAACAAGAATATACAATTTTAGTGTAGTAAAAACAGCTTACTTTAACAAACTAACAAAGCATAATTTAAAAGATAAAAAAAAAGTTCGATTTAAGCAGGTTGATATAAAAAAAATCTAATTAAGGAAAACAGTTTGAAAGTAAAGTAAAATAAAATGATTTTATTAAATTTATTTTAATTAAAGCTATATAAACATGAAGTTTTTGTTAAGACAAAGCATTCTATCTGAATAAAATTTTATTCAACTGATGATCTCGTTTGATTAAGTTCAAACGAGTGAAACATTGTTTTGATAATAAAATTCAAAAATATGACAAGATAAAGTGAACTATATTTTAATAAAAGAACAATTTTGTTGACATTAGTTTGGTTTAAAATAAACACTGATTAAAATAAATCTAAAAAATAAGAATTTTTAACTGATCGGGTAAGAAACGATCGGGTTAGAAATGATCGGGTTAGAAATGATCGGGTTAGAAGCGATCGGTCCCTCTTATCACTGCATTCAAGTGTCGTCGCTGCATGCTCACGGTTGAATCAGGTCCCGTGACTGGTTCTTTTATCTTATACTACCTTGCTCTCAATGGCGGTGTTTTCTGACACGCATTTCACAGGAATTTTCTCATCTGTGTTGCTCTCTCTCTGACACTTATTTCGCAGGAATTTTCTTCATCTGTGGTGCTTTCTAAGACCTGTTTTAGAGGAATTTTCTCATCTGTGGTGCTCTCTAAGTGGGAGATGGAGCCATGTGATAGCAGAATTGAAATTTTGGGTTTAGTTGACCTGGGAACTTTGAACCATAAGCAATGTAGTCCACTGCTGAAAGTTTCTGAGACCAAGATAATTAAAATATGTGAAAAATAAGTTTCAAGGTGCAAAAGAATAAAAATTATTTGCATGTTACTATAAAAAATTTAAAACAATGTTTTGAAAATCAATTATTTAAAATCTTTTGAATTTAAAAAAATCCTAACAAGCATCTAAACCCAAATCTATTTCAAACAACTTTAAAAAAAACATTATTTATAGTTGTAAAAAATAAAAATTAAATGCAAAAAAAAATTTTTTTTAAGAAGTTGCAAAATCAACTAGTTTTCAAAATAATCTTTTTCATTTATAACTATGTAAGCATTGCGCCTGCTTTCCGAGAGAAGAGAGGAGTCTTTTTTTGCGTGTAGCAAACCGTATAAAATCAAGCGCCGCGAGAAGGGCGTAGTTTTTGGAGAAGTCATTCGATGTAGGCATTTTAGCGTAGGCATTAGACGTTGGCATTCGAGGTTCGTTTTTAGCGTAAGCAAAATGAGATTTTCACTGGACGAAGAGAAGTTCACTTTAGCGTAGTCACTTTAGATTATCATTGGACGAAGGCGGCCATTTTGAAGTTATCCTTGGATTGAGACAGTTCGATTTAGTCATTCGATTCAGTTCTTTTGACTTAACTTTCAGTCTCTTGATTCATTATTTTGGTTCAACACGTTTTAAGAAAAACCAGGTACGTTTACATCTAGTAAAAGTATTGACAAACAAACCATCGAGCTCTGACCTGCACGTGTGTGAGTGTTTCTTTTTTACATCGTGTTGTATTTTTTAATTGTTGATTAAATTTTGAGTGCTAAATCGTTGTCTAATAACAGTAGAATATAGTTAAGTAAATTAAGCTGTTAATATTAGTATATTGTAAGCTAACCTTTTAATTACGAAATATTACGTTTGGTTTAATTAAGCTATTTACTTACTTTAAATCAACTACGGTAAGTCGTCAACGTAACACCAAGACCAGCCTCGGTTCATCACGCCTCATTCCAGTTTTGTAACACTGAGATTAGCCTCGGTTAATTACGATTTATTCCTGTTCGCAACACTGAGACCAGCCTCGGTTAATTACG
The DNA here is from genome assembly GCF_965202585.1 of Thalia democratica. Lineage (NCBI taxonomy): Eukaryota > Metazoa > Chordata > Thaliacea > Salpida > Salpidae > Thalia > Thalia democratica. The sequence goes on along the minus strand of NC_139173.1, from coordinate 16,333,589 downwards.
ATTCATTCCAGCCCGTAACACTGGGACCAGCCTCAATTAATTACGGTTTTTTCCATTTCGGACCCTCTACGTTGAGTCAACACCTCAAACAATAAGTACCACTAATAAGAAATCCAAAATCCTTTGACAACCAACCTCACTAATCTGGTCAAGAAGCACGCGAAGCGTGCACACTCGGCTGACAAGGCAGTGAGTACTAGTAGACGTGCCCAACAAAGTAACCCCGAGCTAAATACAGCCTCTGACATGTTAACAGAGAACCCTACAACAGTAGGTGCTCATAACCTTGAGAGAAATGTAACAGCTGAGGGTTACAACTATTTTATTCTGAATAGTTATACAATACTAGCTATAACAACAAATATAAACCATATTAAATTTCACAACAGTTTATGTAAAGACCATACCAACAATTTCTCCTTAAAGAGTTTTATAAGTTGCCATTAATTTTTAATAACAACAAAATAAAGTTACAGCTTGAATTTTTTTTTTCTTAATCAAATATAAATAGACTTATGAAAATTGTATATTTTATTCGCGACCGGTTTCGGTGGCAAGAGATTGCGACCTTTTCAAGCAAAAATAAAATATAAAACTGCATATAACAATGTTAGTTAATTATACTGTTGTTTAAAAACTTATTCATGCGTGAAGAATATAAACAAAAACAAAAATGTTGCATATTCGAAAATTCAAGCATATCAGAGTATATTTAGGTAAAATTGGTACTAGTTTTATTCTTACTTAATACTTAAACAAATATAAAAACTAAACTATCAAAAAAAAATTACAAGAGAGTTCACATAGAAAAATAATTAAACTGGCTGAATTAATTTGCATTCAATATACATTTTTTGTCATTATTATGTTTCAATTATTAAAGAGTTGCAGAATATATATTGCTTTTAAAACCAAAGGCTAAAACAGACAATTTAACTCAAAAGTTGTTAAATAATAAACTTGCAAAAATAATTTTGAAAAAAACTTTGAGTAATAAAAATTAACACTATAGTCAGAATAATTTTGTTCTGTTAAGCATTTAAAAAATTATGTTTTAATCAGCTTCAAAGTTAAAACGGATAGTTTTTTTAAAAGCTCTTTTCAATTGATCATATTATAATGCAACATTTTTAAATACAAAACATGTGAATTAAATAAAAACTTTAAAAATTAGATTCAAATTTAAAACTTTTGCTTAATGCTTTTTTTTGTCCAAAACAATATTTTTATTGAGTAAAAATGTTTAATGAAAACACCCTTAATTGTGAAATTTTTTCAAAATTTTAAATTTGAAAAAATGTAATCTAAAACGGGCATCAATAAACCATGTTTCCAGAACTCACCATTCATTAGTGTGTAACACTAATTGTTAAGGTTAACAATTAGTTTTAACATGTTAAGGTTTAAAAATACATATATGTATATATAACTTCAAAAATCAAAATATTTCCAAAGAAAAAATATTCATAGTGATTAAAGCCTGAGCAATTAATATTTCTAATTCTCCAAACATATACTAATGAGTATTTCCTGAATTTATTTTTAATAAATTTAATATATCCTGCAACATAAAAAATATATTGAGCAAAAAAGTTCCAGTTGTTGTTTAAAACTGTGAATTGACTGCTGACTGAAGACTTACCAATCGAAACATTGCATTAAAGCTATTTGATCTAATTTATGTAACTTGGTTAATTTTTTTATAGTAATTTCTGATATGTTTGAGAACTTTATGTCAGGCCAGAACTGCCCATTTTACTAAAACATTGTTAGATTGCTTTGCAAAGGCACAACTTGAGGAAAAAAATTCACAGTTGAAGAACTAAAACCAGGGGGTGAAAAATTACTTTGTGAGGAAATGAAATTATTATACGAAGTTTGGGGAGAAGAGGACTTTTGAGTAAAACCAAACATTTTTGAATCAAAAGTCAAACTAGTTGGTGGCAGCTTGCGGGCCTGACATTGTTTTTATCAGTAGTAAGCATATTTTGACTAGTACTATTCTTATTGGGTGTTCCTATAGATGTTATGCCTTTGTTAAACTTTGTTTTTGATGATTAGACAACTGATTTGATCTATGGGAAGTTTGAGTATAATTCAACTTGCTGCTGTTGCAAAACATCACTTCTTTGTTTGTTATATTTTCTTGAGAATTTTTTGTATCTATAACAGTTTTGTTCAGACTAAGGCTGTCACTGCCCTTAATTGATTTGTTGAATTGGGACTTCACACCTTCTTTGGTATGAGAATTGATGATTTTGATTTTTAAAACACTTGCCAAAGAAGTCTCTAGAATGTATTTTCTCATAATTGACCTGTTGGACTGGTAGTTTATTCCATCTTTAGTTTGAGGGTAGTTGATTTTGTTTACTAATACACGTGCTAAAGGAGTTTTTAGGATGTATTTGCCCATATGTAACTTGTTGGTCTGGTAGTTTTTTTTTTGTAAAGAGAACTGATGATTTTGTTTTTGTTTCCTGAAACATTTGTTAAAAGAGTTTTTAGGATGTATTTGCCCATATATGACTTGTTGGTCTGGCAGTTTTTTTTTTGGTAAGAGAACTGCTGATTTTGTTTTTGTTTCTTGAAACAACTGCCTTGACTTGCACCATCTCTTGTTTTGCTCATGTCTAAATCACATACTTTCTGAACTCTTCGAAACCTAGAAATAGGCTACTTGATATCTTGTCCTTTAAATGTTTTGGTATAAGGTGCAAAAAAAGAAATTTCTGCAATATTTACTTATTTTTTTAAATCGGCAAGCTTTAATGTTGAGGTCCTGGCCACTCACATGATGGAGTTGTTTTTTTATTAGTAACACCTGTGTCAAAACTCCACCTTTTTCAATTAGGAATGCCTTTAAGCTTGTAAAGTCTCTATCTTTATGGTCAGTACATAAGGTCTAGGCCCACATGTCTTTGTTAGGCCAAAACTCCCGAATTATCTAGTATTTTTCAGTTTCATTAAAAATTCCATTATCAGCCAAGCATTTCTCAAAATATAAAAATTGTTGTTTTGGATCTTCAATATCAAAGGTAAATCTTTCTAACCATTTTCATCTTCTATCTTCAAAGTTTAAGTTTTGTACACCTTGTTGGTTTGTCATTATGGCACTATTGATATTTCCTGAGTTAGAAGGTTCTACAACTGACATTTCCTGAGTTAGCTAGAAGGTACTATGTTTTAATCCGGTCACTAATTGTAACTCTATTGGCCTGCCTTAAGGGATTACTTTTATATATAGAGCTGAGTGACTTTTTATATAATTAAATACAAGAGCTACAGAGTTACAAATAGTTTAATCTCGTTTATTTTAAATTAATAACAGCAATGAGAGTACAATTTATAAGAATACGTACAAAATTAGTGCAAAACCAGTTTAGAATCAAAAAACTCAATGAAAACATTAACCGCCAACACACAAAAATAGTCGAAAACTAAAATAAAATTTCATGACAAAAGACGAATTTGTTACATAAATGGTAAATTTTAAAGAACTTTATTTTTCTTTTAGGGTCACTAAAAATACTTCACACATCTTCTTGGTCAACTAAATTAAAAAAAAAAAAAACAATAAATATTACCTAGAACTAAAGTAACAAGCACACCTATTCTAAAAATTTCAGTTATATTTATTAAAATTAGATTAACAAAACCTTTTTGTTTACTCTTTTCTGAAGTAACTCATAAAAAGATAAATGCATGTCCAAAATTTTGAAGGTTATAATAAATTATCACAAGTATCTATAAATGTAGAAGTTTTAAACGTTTTTAAATAAATTTCAAAATAACTGGATGGGTTTTATAAACTTCAAAAAATAGTAATTTTAATAATTAATTCTATGCAGCAACTTTTATTACTGAACAAAAATATGATTTACTTAAATAGCTAATATGTAATGACTTTTAAAATCATTTATTATTATTATTAATTTTTTTAATTATACAATTCACCACTTTTCATAATTTATTTACAAAAAATAACAGCGAAGTAACTAATATCATTAACAAGTATTGAAAAAACAAAAATTTTAAATGATCAAGTGACGATTAAACATTAAGTACACAATTTGAAATAAAAATAGTCAGATAATAGTTATTTTAGACTAAATAAAATAACACAACCTAATTTTTTTAGTTTCCTATATATTTCTTCATTATTTTCATTAAAAAGAGCTTAGCAGTAAAAATTACCATAAAAAAATCAGCTATAACAGAACACTTAGTGAACAACCCTATTTGTGGAGTTAGTATTAAAATTTCTAGGTTTAGTGTTTCGATATATTGTTTAAAAAGTTTGATCTTATCAGACTTGAAACTACTTTGATGCTTAGGCAAACCTAACTATTCATAAATAAAATAAAACTTGGCTACATCATTGCCTTATTATGTTAATACCCATTTGTGTTATTTAAATTGAATTTTGGTTGATTAAACTTACTGCGTTTATTGGTTATCTAATATAATTGTTGTTTTAATGTTTTGTATTATGTTGTACCAATTTAATTGTATTTTCTTCGGAGATAATTGAAGAAATATATAAAATTGTAAACTTAAAAATTGAGCTATTTTATTTTAGTAACTAAAAAAAATTTAAGGTTCTAATTATTAAATAAAGGTTTTATAAAAACTTGAAACTATACAATTGAAATTTAAAATCGACACTGTAAAAATTTATATGATCCGAAAAATATTGATTTAACTAAAAATGTATTAAAAAACAATTTAATAACACGCTTTATATAAACCTTTGATTTGTAACTAATTAAATACATATAACACGATTTAGCAAAGCTTATCAAAAAAGTTTTGTATACATCACAAGTACCATTACAAGTATGGTGTACTATAAACAAGTTTTATCATTATAGTCAGGTTCGAACAAGTAAATAGCTTTTTTAAAGAACAATATAAAATATAAATTGAAATATGTGAAAAATGTAAAGACAAAACAATAACTTAAAAGTTTGGCACACATTATATTTGTTTGACAATATACAAGATTGTTGGCTAAGCAAATGGAAGCATTACTTTTATTTCATTGAAGATCAAATCGTAAGCATTAAATACGAAATGCATATAATTGAAATAAGCAAGTTAAAAGATGAATACAAGGGCATTTAATTTGTTTTTCGCTTAATGCTGCAATAATGTTCGAACTGTTTTAAAATTGAAAATAAACACACTTAAACTACTTTTAGCACTAAAAACAAATGACATTATAGTATAAACACAACTAAACTTAACATCGTATTCAACTTTCAATCCCCCGCGCAAACATGTTGACCAGGCCCCGGTGAACCCACAGCACCACGTTCGGGTCTTCTATGAACTCACCGTCCGTATTCCAGCAAGATTCGTGCCGCTTGTCGCCTTTCGATTGAAATTTTTCCTCGTATTTGAACGCTTTCACCCTTCTGACGTCGACGAACGGGAAGTCGAAGCGATCTGCGTGGCCGACGTGCGCGTACAAGTACCTGCGTTTTACCATGAAATTTAGTATGAAAATTTGCTGTTTTTAGGGAGGGTGTGCCGCAGACTTGGTAAAATGCACTGTGTTTAGTGTTAAAAAAAAACCAAGCAGTACGATTTGAATTAATCAAAATAACAATTTAAATCGTGCTGACTCGGATTTATTAACACTAAACAAAATGATTTTTACCAAGTCTGGTATGCATAGTTTATTTTTTACAAAAAAGTTTTTTCTAAGAATAACAATAACTAATAATTTCATATAACTAAGTAAACTAAATTTTAATTGTGTCTTGCTGTACTTCGTATTTTTATTCACACATTTAGATTTTGTGAAAATAAAAAATTACAAATAGATAAAAATTTAAAAACTTTATTGTCTGTCTAACATTTATTTTTTGACTCGTACTTTTAACTGAATGTAGAACTAATTGATTTTGAACGCATATTACCCTTTAACACATAGTTCTGTGAAATAACTTATGAAACGTTTAAACTGATAATCTAACTTAAAATATTCTACTTTATAAAAGTTGTGTCTTTTTATACAATTCTGTATTAAAAAAAATTTAAGGAGAGTTATAATTTATTTAAACTATAAACTTATGAAAATTCTATTTAATATATATTGTAATAATATAATTTTTTATTTAAAATTGTTGTAGCTTTAAAAATGTAGAAAATAATTAATTTAGTCAAGCTTGATTTCTAACGAAACTGATGATACATCTTAGTTTGTTTTGAATCAAATAATAGTAAAACTAAATTATCTTTTACTTTTAAAACTCTTCATTTTCGTATGAAAAGTATACTTGAGACTCAAATGTATATTTCTCCTTTTTTACTCCCCTTAGACCAGGGTTTCCCATACTTTTTTTTCATAAGGCCCCCTTGGATGAATTTTAATAAGCTATGGCCCGCTCCAACAAGATTTCTCAAAAAACTAACCTTAAATACGCCTAAGACCTTTTTTTGTTCTTTATCATCAACTATATAACATCTAGGGTATGTTTCAAATTATGACCTCATGGCCCCTTTACTACTCATCCCCCCCTTGGCCCTTTTGCAGTTTATAGCCTTCTAAATTTGTGAAATGGCCCACTTTGGGAAACCCTGCCTTAGACGAACGTCAACATTTATTTTAATTTTATTTTAAGTTTAAGTATTTTAATCAGTTCAAGTGTTAAACAACATAGATGACAATCTTTTTGAAAACATTTGTTAAATGATCTATATATTACAAACTTAAGTTTTTTAATGGTTAAAGAACTCATCCTGTAATTAAAAAAATATTTAATTTAAAGTAAAATTTAATAACTAAAGCAAAAATTTTGTTCATATGTTTTTTAATTATTATCATAAAAATTCTAAATTAATTTATTTGTAAAATAAATTGCATAAACATATAAATGTATGGGTAAAAAGTATATGTTTGTTTTAAGAGTAACCAGCTAATATTTATTAACCTTTGATTAAATAATACTATACTTTTACTGCAAAAATCATACTTACTATATTCTAGTTACTGAACTCTAACTTGTGTATAAAAATGAACGACCAAATAAAAAAAAATAAAAATATTTTTGATATAAGTTTAAAGTTAATGCACGCGAGTAATCATATGATATTAGCAAATACAGCTAGATGACAATTAATATTTAACATTACAATTTAGCACATACTAAAAATTTTTATTTGCAACTAGATTTAAATGCATCTTTAATTTTATTTTGTTTCACTTGATTAAAAAAACAATAAATATGGAAACAACTCATAAATTTCAAAAGGATTTAGTTTTTTAAAGTAAAAAAAATTAAAGAATAATTTTATTAACTAAAATTTAATTTTTAAACATATTGCTTTATATTTTTATCAAAATTTTTGTAATAATTTATCTAATTGCGAAAATACTATTTAATACAAAAATTATAATTTGTTTTAGTTTTAACAAGTGTATATTTGTATGTACAAGAAAAAAATCATAAGTTTAAATGTTTTTATTTGAACTAAATTAATTAAATATTTACAGAAAAACACACATATAACATTATTAAATATTATATAGACAATATCTATACCTTCATGGTAAATTAAAAGTTTATATTAAGATGTAGTTTTAATAATTGATATGCATACATCCTGTTTTTTTATAATATTAGAAATTCCACGTAATTGACATATAAAACAACAAAACATGTATTCTAGTATTTTTATTTTCTCATCACCTTAGTGTAGCTCTGCTTTTACTCTGCTTTACGTTAAGGAATAAATTGTGGTTAAAAAAATGTAATTTATTTACTTTTTATTACTTAAAATACTGATAGATGTTATAAATAGTAAATGATAAAACAAACTTAGATTATAGTGTAAATTAGTAAACATAAACATCATTCTTTCAAAATAAGCACAGTAACTACTTTAGTTATAAAAAACCTAAAAAAAAAAAAAAGCAGTTTTTAGTTATAAGTTTTGTTAATACCAGTCATTTAATACATATTACGATTATATTTCAGACTAAAGGTATATAAACAGTTTAAACCATAATTTTGATAGTCTATAGGTTGAACTGTAAAATGTACAAACTTGACTTAAATAGTTTAATTTTACCTAAATTAAATTAAGTACTGCACATTAATCTTTTTTATTTGGCAATAAAGATCCGAAAGTTAGATTTTAGACCTAAACTTAAGACAGATATGTAAAAGCAAGTTTTTTGGGTTATGATTATTAATATACTTATAAGAAAAAACTAAAACTTAACCTGAAAAAATCAACTTTCGAGCATTTCTCAACAAGTATCAAGTCGGTGTTTCCATCAGCAAGATGCGCAGAAGGGGAAAGACCTAACGGGGATTTTCTGCATGCGCAACTTATTACTGCACTAGATACCACAGTAAACTTTGATTCGACTTTCTATGTAAACATATTAAGACTATAACATCTACTGTTTAAAAATATTAGAACAATACTAGAACAACAGCTTATAAAAATTACTATACGCCACTGTATTTGTAATAACTAAGAAAAAATGTTCAAACTACGTCAACACAATTAGATGAAATTGAAAAACACGATGGCAAAAAAACGATTTCAAGCTTTTTTTAATAATAAATACTAATTAGTCTTTTGATTTAAAGGTGTATCGGAAAACTTATAAACATTTAAATTTTCGTAATAAAAATAAGTTTTTTTTTGTCTTATAAAATTAAAATATTAGTCATAAATTGTACACAGTGAAAAAGATTGATAAATTATTCAATATGAAATGCTATAACAATGAATCAACTAACAAATGTTTCCGATTGTAAGACTTTACTAAAACTGAATTTAACAAACAAGAAGAAGTACTTTATTATTAGCAAAATACCTTCCAATCGCTGGATGAGTAAGTGTCCGTGTCTTTTTCAGATTTGCTGTTGCACATTTGGCAAGGATAGCGGCAGACTGTTTTGTCTTCACTAATATTTTCATTAACAATATTAGTGGCAGGCAAGTATGATATGCAAGCAGCGTGAGAATGAAGCTGTACAAATGATTTTAAACCAGCAACGTCATACCTATGAAAAAAAAAATATTTGGTGCAATTTAAACTTATTTTTAAATGTTACTTCTAAAAATTAATTAATTGCTAATAGTTAAAAACCACTTATAAAAACTGAGGACAATTGAAAAAAGGGGTAGTTTCTGAAAAGTAGGTTTGAAAATAAAAAGTAAAAAAGTTTTTATACAAAAGAACACAATTAAAAAAGTTTATCCTAATAGTGTTAAAAGTATTTTTTAAATGATAGAACTTTAAATTTAAAAAACTTTACTAAGGTGTTTAAAGTTTAATAAACTCAAAATAGAAGTGTGATTGCAAGATTGCCAAAGGATTTTTGAAAAAAAAAAATCAAGGTTTTCTGAATTTCTTCCCGATTTTTGAAAGTAAAAGTTTTTTTGTTGTTTTTTAGTATAAAATTAAATTTCATGTTAACAACTGTTTTAAATGATATTAAAATGTTAAAAATATACTGTAATACTGTTTTAAATGTATTTTAAAATAAACAAAATTCTAAATTATAGAGAAAAATTTATTGTATATGATAGATTTTTTGTATCTAGCCAAAATTTCATTGTTTTACATGTAAAAACTGTTAAAAATTCCAGATTTTTCCAAGTTTTTTAGTGAATTTATTTCACAACTCGGGTTTTTCCTTTATTTTTATCTCTAAAGTTCTATGATTTCACAGGATTCTAGGTTTTTTGGCAACCCTGTTATTAACATATGTTTTTGTTACTTACAAAGCTTTGCAATACATATAAAAATATTTTTAGACTTGTCATATACTTTTAAGCTTATCGAGTTTTTTTGCTGTATTGATTTTAGATAGTTTTTTTACTTATATATGTTACCTTGCTGGTCCAAGCTTTCTCATTTGCTCGCTTTCTTTTAACACGTTTCCGTAAAAACCGTATGAGGTCATAGCAAATGAAAACTTAAGCAATTTGCCCTGGTGGTTGTGAATGCTGCAAATGTCGAGTGGATGAGAATCACCCACTGCAATATGCAAAGCTGAAGTTTCCGCATCTTCGTTGCCTGATCATTTCAAATGGTTTAAGTAAGCTTACAATACTAATTAATTTTTAGTGATGAAAAAGTTTTTAAGTTTGTATAAGTTAGAGATATAAAAAAACAAGTAAAATTACTGCTCAAGCTAAAATTATTTTAAATCTAAAACTAAAATGCTTTACGAAAACATTTAAAAACATACGATTGTATAAAAATTATGTTCTCAACAGTCGATCTCAAAGTATTAGCACATATTAAGTAAAATGTATAGAATTTCCACATTGTTTTTATAATTTAATAAAACGTTATAATGTTCTCAAAGTGGGCAAAAATTTTATCTTATTTTTTAAACACATAGGCATCAAAGCACACTATTAAAAAACTGAATTATTATGATTTATTTTTGTTGCTAGGACACATATTTGTTTATAGATTTAGTGTATTTATAATTTTACTTTGATGATCAACAGGTCTTTTTGAATTAAAAGAACAGTGGAAAAACTTTAAACACTAAATAATATATGATTATGAATTAAAGTGCTATGTATACATAAATAACATGTTAATACTTTTTTTAAACTCGTAACTAATTTTTAGTATATTAAAGAAAAACTTCTTTAATTGTTTTTTTTTTAGTAACATTTAAAGATTATTAAAGCATTGAATTTTTGTGTTTCTTGTTTTACTATTTATTTAAAAAAAAATTATAACTAAAAAAATAAAATTAATTTAAAGTTTAAGTAGTTAAAAAAGTGAGAATCATACTGATTATTAGTAGGAAAAAAGAAAGCTTATATTAGAACATTCCTAAATAGTTTTTTGTTTTACAGTTGTGTTGAATATAATCAATTTTCTTTACTTTATTTTATAAAACATCAGTTTAACTAAAAACTTTTAACAGCTACATATCAGTAAAAACTGTTTATTTTCTTTATAAATAGTATAAAAAAATTCAAGTTAAGTACAAATTTCATAAAAAAAGAAGAAATATATATTGATTAATTATAACTCTAAAATACTTTGATAACTTTACTTAAAATAGATAGAAATAGGTACTAAAACTATAGTTGTTATAAATTAAAAGATAAAATAAATTTAATAAAATTCTAATTTAAATTCCAACAACTTTTATTTATTCCAAACTAAGCACACAAAAAACCTAGTTAACGTTTTCCTAAAACCAAATAAACAATTAGACAAATACCTTGCATTGAATAAACAAGTGCATTTGTACTTCCAGCAGGTATAATTCCTAATCGAAAATCTGGCTTAACATAATTAAATCCACTGACAAGTTTATCAGCTGAAACATCAATAGATTTGTCACTTATCTTTTGTGTCTTACAAAGTAAACCATTTACTATTTCATGAGCAATTCCATCACCACCTTTAAAAAATCTAGTTTCAATCTAAATAACAAAATATGTAGTAGTATCAAACATTTTACTCTAAGTTTTAGATTTAAAAACAATAATAAAGCAGGGTTGCCACAGATCAAGCTGAAAAAAAAATCTGACTTTTCTGGACTTTTCTAAATCAAACTCATAATTAAAACCAATTCAAAAACACATAAACAAAGACATGAACTAATTTATTTTCCAATCTTAATTTTATATAGGTTAAAGCAACAGTTATTTTGCTGGATTCAATCATATAACTTCCATTGCACCATTAGAACCATCTATGTATGATCTATGTATTTGCAATAAACAGCTCTGTCAGCAAAAATTGTATCTTTATCACATAGCAATACACACGTGAGGTCATCGAAGAATTTAACTTATTTCTTCTAAAATTCAATAAGACCCTGAAAAAAGGTGAATTGCAAAAGCAAATTTTTTTAGAAAATACCACAAGCAAAATACAGTTTTTTAGTGTTCATGTTTATATCAAATTTTCTGACTTTTTCTCAAAACCTCTATTTTTTCCTGATTTTCTTGACCAGCTTGACTCTTTGGCAGTCCTGAATTAAATTTAAAGATAACCTTATTTTATATACAACTGTAGCTTAGGACATAATTAACAGTGTATACATATATTAAGTTATTTTGATTAATTTATCTGAAATAACACGTTAAGTAATGTTACTTACAAAAATATTATTGTTTTGAGATTCTTAGCTTTTTAAAACATAAAATAAAAAGTTTTAAAGAGCTGTTTAACTTGAGTAGTTTCAAGTTTACCTTCAGTATTTCTATTAGTTGCTAAAAATTTAAGATGTGTACCAGTATTATAGTTAGGTAAAAATATTTACTTTAACTTTGTATCATTAAAAAAGTAAATATACTTTAACAAAGGGTTGATCATGCCAATTCGATCATCAGACCACAAGTTTCGGTAGACTGAGACCGGTTTTGTCCTTATTGTCACTCATCAGTCAGTCTTAACCGAAAAACTTGCAGTTGTCAATCTAAAAACGGTTTATGATGCTTTCACATGAAACAACCATTTGCTGACAATGATCAGTGACGTCAGCATTGTCTTTTGCCGCGCAACGTTTAAAACATTGTCCACTAGGCAAGACATCTGGTACGCTTGTTTTAAGTACAATCAACAAAAAACATCGGCGAAAGTCTGCAGAGCAGAAGCATGGACTTTTGTTTACCGTGAGTATACTTTAACTTTTATATTTTGTTGTTTAAAAACTTAGCTAAAATAATTTATACAAAATATGTACTATGTTAAAACTTTGAAAGCTTGGAGCTTATCAACTAAATAAAATTCCACTTTATTTTTATTAGTTTTAACAATAACTAAAAACTATAGTAGGTTTTTATGAGGGGATAACAAAATACTAATGCTCAAAACAAAAGAGTTGTAATTAAAGAGTTTACAAAAATTATATGATTTAAAACTATGAAATAATTGAAGAACAGATTTTTAAGAAATTTTGATTTAAAACTCAAGCTAACAGTAAAGTATTAGATAACTTACCTATTATTAATATATTACAATTTAGTTTAACAATTTATACACTAATTTGTGTACAAAACATTTAAAAAAATAACATTGATTTTTTCAACTCTTTGATAAAATTATTTACCAACCTTATACAATTTTAATAAGTTTATACTAGCTTAGTATAAATAATTTAAATCTTGAGCCAGGTAAATAATAACAAAGGTAAGACAATAACTATAATAGTATTTTATGACAAAACAACTTGGAAAGAAAATACTTTTTTTTTATATTAAGAGAACTACCTGGATAGTAGGTTCAAAATTCTATCCAGAGCAAGAAACACCTACCATCTCTCAGTTCTAGAATCTTTGTTTATTAGAACTCGCAAGCCAAAAATTTGCAAAAAAAGATATTTTTACAATTTAAAATTTTATAAAAAGCGTGTTTTTAGTATTATTGTTGTCATTTTATGTTGTATTTTGAAATGTGCTTTTTATTTAATTTAGTTTAAGGTTTAAAAAAATCTACTATCTTTAATGTTTTTTTAGCAATTTTGTCTTATAAATTACTTCAAACCAGCTAAGTATAACTCAATTTTAATCTAAACCTTTTTAAACATTCTTTTATACTTTATGACGTAACTATTTTTTGCTAGACATTTTAAAACTATTGTTTATAACTAAATTTACACTATAATACTATCAGTTTTTAGCAAGATTATTCTGAGGATGCGCTAAACAAAATTAATTAATAAACCTTTTTTAAATGAGTGACTTATATTTAATTTTTTTAATAAATATCTATATAAACTAATATACATAATTTTGATGTCTAAATAAAAATGATCATATAGTACATTTAGTAAATAGTTGATTATACAGATTATATACTGCAAATTTTTCATTGCCAATTGTCTCAAAAACGTCCAAGTAATTAGTGTTACAGTCGTTTTATAAACTTTAAAAAAAATATGCATAAATTAAAAAATCCGCAGTAGTCCTAATAAATTCTTAATTATAAACTTACTGAGTATTTATTTTTTTACGTTTGATGTTATTAATGATAAGTACTGTTAACTTTGTTTATAATTAAATTATGCATAAAATTTATTATGTAGCCTAACTATTAGTATTTTGATAACTGAAGTTAAAGTATAAAAGAAAAACAACTAACCAACAGCAATAATTCCACAAAACTTGGAAATATCTTTTTCTTCTACATAGTTTCTAGCATGGTTTTGATATTGTGTGTAAACAATTGTTAAACGTATCCCTGCTAAATTAAATACAGGCTCAACTACTGTTTGAAAAATTTCTTTTGCTCTACGTCTACCTCCATATGGATTTACAAAGACAAGTAGTTTTCTAGGTCTTGGTGTAAAATTATTTTCTAGCAAATACTGATCTCTTTTATTAACAATTAGTTGTGCAAGTTTATCTACTATGTGAGGATAATTAGTAGATAACCTAAAACTTTTTCTTCTCCATTTTCTTTTTAAAGAACCTTTTTTTAGGTAAAATTGAATGGAGAGTAAGCATTTATCTTCTGTAGGATATTTACCATCAGAAGTATTATAAGATTCTTTGTGATTTCCACATGCAGCTATAATTTGTTCATACTTAATTATGTGATTTGAATCAAGTGTTTTGTTGAACATTAAACTTTTGTAAGCAGGTCTAATGTAATTTAATTTTAAATGGTCTGTTTCTAAACTAATAGTAAAAATTGCACCTTTACAATCAAAATAACAATCTTCATAGTTTGGTAAACTTTTGTCAGAAACTGCAGTCATTTTTAATATAAATTTATAGAATTTCTTTTATTTTAAAACATCTGAAGAATAGAAATGTGTTAAACAGTATTGATTAAAGTAAAAACTTTGAAACATAACCTAATTCAGTTTTTTTTTGAGGCCTAATTTTAATATATTTTTGTAAAAGTGAAACTTTTGCAAGTTTTCTTTTTTTAGTTTGAGTAACTGAAATTGCTACCAATACTGCTAGAAAACTTTGGAGCAAGTAATAAAATAATAAGAAAATAATTTAGTCTTTGAAAATATTTATCAGCTTAGTTAAAAATAACAATGTTACTAAACTGTTACATTAACTTGACTTTTTTATTACATATGTTATATAAGTTCACTAAAAACTATTTATTAACAGATTTAGAATTTGAGTATCACAAGCTGTAGCTTTTAACAATTTTATCTAGTGGGTTAACCATGCAATCTACTTTTAATAATTGAAAAACAAATTAAAAAAATATTTTTACTTATATTTAAACAGGATAGATTTATAACCTTTGTGTTCAATAAATTATAAAAGTAGCTACTACTACAAGATGAAAAACTAGCATAAGCTAAAAAAAAATACTCTAAAAACTGTATAAAATTTTTAAATATATTGAATTTTAAAGGAAAATGAAAAACTTGCTATTTTTAAAAAATAAAACTAACTTAGTCAGAAATTTTTTGAAAGTTTCTTAAAATATCTATACTTGGCCTGCTTTTTTTATTCAATTTAGCTTAAGTTAGCCTGAGTGAAATACTACCATAATAACAATTTAAAAAAACAATCCTGATATGCTGAAGTAAGTTTTAACTATATTTTTCTGTCTAATAGTTTACTGCTTAATAATTGAATTAAATAGTCAGTAAACACAAAATTGGTGGTATAGATTCCATAATAAAAATTAGCTAGTTCTTCTATCAAAGAAAAAAATGCAAAACACCTAGCAGTTTCTGAAGTAACAAAAGCAGTTAAAAATAATGATTGTAACTTTATGTTTAGTGTTTAATGCATTTGAAAGAAAAAATATTTATGATATCAATGTTTTTTTCTTCTTAATAAAACTTGGAATAATTGTTAAAATAAATTACAAACTAATGAAAATGACAAATACTTTTGCCTTCATGATGGGGTAACCACTAGTTTTTATAAATTTGTTTTAGGCTTTCTATTTATTTTCCAGATTTTTAAACATACAAGTTTTCTTGTAAATTTTTAGTATAAACTTAATTTCAAAGTAAAAATTGTTTTAAACAGTATATAAATATTTAAAAGGTACTCTAATGCTACTTTAAATGTGTTTACTAATAAACAAAATTCTAAATGTAACAAAAAATGTATAATGTATACTAGCCATTTTGTATCAATTTTATTATTTTACAAACATGTAAAAATTTATAAACTACATTTTTTTTTCCTGCTTTTTTTTCAGAAATTTTAAGTGGCAGGTTTTAATTGCCTAAATTTTTAAATTCTAGATTACTACAGGGTTCAAAATTAGTTGGCCATTGTCTCAAAAGTAATTTTTATTTAGCAATTCACTTTAATTATCTCTGAAGCAATAGATTTATAAAATCATAAATTTCTCACTCAAGGTATTTCAACATTTTTTAAATGAGTGTAGCAAAAAGCAAACTTATTGATAAGTTAAAATTATTTATTATTTAAATCTGGCAGTGAATACACAATTGGATTGTTGATGCATTTTTTGTTGCAGCATCTGTATATGCTTGCTTGAGAATTTGAGCTTCATGATTTTCCCACACTTTGTAGTTTTTAATGTTTAGATTTTAACTTTGTGAAAGTTTGCCAAATGACGTTTCACCAAGGATTTTTTTCAGTTAAATAGATAGTTTTAATTTTGTTGGTTAGTTTAATGTTATTTTAAAAAAGGGGAGGTAGAATTACAGGTGATGACAACTTGCTTGCTTGACCTTCAAAAAACGTTTATTGTTTTTTTTTTTCTAAGGTAGAAAAACATCAGAAAATACTCACTCTCCCCTCTGCAACGATAAACGTTTTCTGAAGGTCAAGCAAGTGAGTTTGAGCTCATCACATGTTATTCCACCTGCCCTATCTTTAAATTTACTAAGAAAAAAAAATTACCTTTTAACTAAAAACAAAACTAAAAATGTCTATGTAATAAAAAAAAAATTAGCTAACTGAAATAAAAACTAATCCTAACCCTTCATTAAAAAAACCTCTGGTGACACGTCATTTGGCAAACACTCACAAGGTTAATCTCAACACTAAAAACCACAAAGTGTGGGAAAATCATGAAGCTCAAATCCCCAAGTAAGTATTTGCCGACGCTACAACAAAAAACACACCAACCATCCAATCATGTGATCACTGTCACCAGTGTGAACTCACAATCAGCTGTTGTAAATTCAAATAAACCAATATCTAATTTTAAGTATTTAGTTCTAAAAAATAAAAAATAAAAACTAACTAGAATAAAGAAATACTGTAATTAGGAAAAAAGATACTATTTGTATTGAAAAAAAAAACATATATATATATCAACAATAAAGTCAATAAATAATAAGAGTTTTAAAAATTTGTTAGTATTAACTTTGTACAAGACTCAAAAAATAAAAAATAAATAAAAATAAAAAATAAAATAAAAAATAAAATAAAAAAATAATAAACAAATAAAATAAGTGAAAAAATAAAAAATAAATAAAATAAATACTAAATAAATATAAAAATAATAAAAAAAAACTAAAATTTTTAAAACAAATAATTAAAAAATAAATAAAAAACTTGTATTAAATTTATACTTTCACCTCTAATTTCTAATAAAACATATAAATAAAATGAATTATCTTAAATCTAACACAATAACTAAATTAAAACAAGTAAAACAACTTGGCAATAAACAAATTTTTTTACAATAATTTATAACAATCACTCTTTCATTACCAGGACATTCATAAAAATAAAGATCCACACATTACAATCTGGTCCCAAATAACAAGAATCAAATTTCAACACAAACAAACATACATGTAGAAGCACTCTAGATCTACTCCATGTAGTTATTCAACAAAAAGCTTTTATATCTAAATTTAAAAGGATCTTTTTTTAAGTTTTTAAAAGTTCCAGGGACACTAGACCAAAACTTGGGACCCAAATACCTAAAGCAGTTTAGGCCAAGTCTTGTTCTAGGTCTTTCAGTTATATAATTCATTTTCTTTGAAAATCTTGTATTGTGTGAGTGGACAGAGCTAGCAAGTGTAAATCTATTGTGTTTTACATCAAACCCTGTTATAGTATTACGCATCAACTTACAAATTTGCAATTTATACACATCCTTTAATTTTAGCACACCAGTTTTTTTAAACAAAGGGTTTGTTGTGGTCAAAGCAGGCACACGACAAACATACCTGATTACTCTTTTTTGCATACAAACAATTGGTTTTAAGTAACAGTCAGCAGCACTACCCCAAACAGATATACAATATTGGATATGCGAATAAAACAAACTATAATATACCATTTTAAGTGTAAATGTGTCCAAGTAGTATCTCAATTTTGACAAAACATAACAACTCCTAGACAATTTCGATTTCAGAGAACTCAAATGTTTCTTCCAATTCAGCTTATCATCCAAAACCACACCAATAAGAAAACCATTAACCTTAACACTAAATTCACAACTTTTGGAAGTTTTATTAAAAAGCAAGAATTTAGTTTTTGAATAATTAATAAAAATTTTATTAGCACGCAACCATTTATCAACTTTAACCAACTCCTTATTAATAGTTTCATTTAAATACTCAGGATCATTGTGTTGGTAGCTCAAGCAGGCATCATCAGCAAACAATTTCATATTTATCTCAGTAGAGCAAAAAATATCATTAATATACACAAGAAACAACAAAGGACCCAAACAAGAACCTTGTGGTATTCCAACATTCACAATTTCACGCTCAGACACAACATTATTTATTACCGTTGATTGACTTCTATATTTTAAATAATCTTTAAGTAAATTTAACATTGAACCTTTTATATTATAATTTTTAAATTTAGATATTACAATTTTATGATTAACCGTGTTAAATACTTTAGCCAAATCCAAAAATACAGAGCAATTTATTAATTTTCTCTCACCAGCCTCAATTAATTCATCAACAATCTGATTCACAGCTAGTTCAGTCGTACTATTCTCTCTAAACCCATACTGTTTTTCATGTAGCATCTCATTCAACAAAAAGAATTTTTTCAATCTCTCACACACTAAAAACTCAAAAATTTTTGAATATGGGGATAAAAGAGATATAGGTCTGTAGTTATTAATGTCATTTTTTTACCAGATTTGTAAATAGGAATTACCTCAGCAAATTTAAGCGACTCAGGAAACACACCATACTCAACACATTTATTATACAATTTAGAAAGATAAGGAGAAATTATTTTTGCACTGAGCTTTACAAAACGAATATTAGGGACATCAAAACGCACACTTTTATTTGGATTTAAAGTTTTAATATAATTCAGAATCTCACTATCAGAAATTTCATTAAAGACAAAATCATTTTTAAGTGAATCAGACAAATACTCATCATTCTTTACATCAACAACATCTTTTCTTGTTTTTAACAAATTGTCAGCAATATTTACAAAATTTTTATTCATTAGATTGCCTACACATTTTGGGTCATTCACAATTTCACCACACTCATCAAGCACACCTTTAATTTTACAACTCGACGTAGATTTAGTGGAAACGATATTATTTACAATTTTCCATAATCTTTTACTATTTTGTTTATTCTTTTTAACTAGTTGTTTATAATAAAGTGTCTTGAAACATTCTATTACTCTGTTTAGTATATTTCAATATTTTTTAAAACAAACAGAAATTTTTTTTGTTTTATCTTTAATGGCAAATTTAAACATAAAGTTTTTAAAGTTTATTGAGATTATTATACCTTTTGTTATCCACGGTTTAGCTTTTAGTTTTTGTTCTTTTTTACTTAATATTTTGACTGGAGCATGATCAAATACTGTCCCACTAAAAATACTCTCAAACTCATCCCAACATTTATTAACATCTTCACAATTTTCAGCACACAGGTTCATGCCTCTCAATTTCACACTCAAATCATTCAGAAAAGCTCCAACTTCAAACTTGCTGAAGTCCTGAAAGGACCTCAGATCACAATACTCATTTTTGGACTTTTCGCATTTAATTTCACAGATAACAGGCATATGATCAGATATATCATAATCCACAACATTGACATTTAACTTTTCACAATCAAAACTAGAATAAACATGATCAATCAAAGAACTAGACAAATAATCAGCAGAATGCCTAGTTGGCAAATCAACAAATTGCAAGGCACCAGCACTAGAAATACAATCCAAATAGTCAAAAGTACACTGATCTCTATTAAACAAGTTTATATTTATATCACCACCAATTATATAATATTTATTCTTTTCATTTAATAGGTCTAAAACTTTAAGGAAATTTTCTTTAAAAGTATCAAATGCAGTGCTTGGATGTCTATATACATTACCGACTACGAAAGATTTATTGTTTTCAAGTTTAATAGAGATCCACAAATCATCTACATCACACTGCTCAAAAGACACACCTTCTACAAACTCATAAGAGTGGCAAGCTCTAACAAAAAATGCAACACCACCAGATTGATTACTATTAGACAATTTATTTACAAAATCATATCCATACAGCTTACCTACAAAAGGTCTCGGATTTGTTAGCCATGTTTCACAAACACAAATTACATCAGGCAACCCCTCACTTACACTCAAAAATTCCTCAATTTTAAAAAGATTTGCATTCAAGCTTCTTATATTCATAAAAACAATACTAATACAATTTTTCTAGTTAAATTTCACACTATACAGATCTAAGTAACTCTCATTCTTAATTTCAGAAATACTAGGTTTAACAGATTTATAAAAACAATCATAATCAAAGTTGTTAACATTCTGAAAGGAAAAACAGACTCCTTACATATTTCACAATAAAACTTGTAACCACCTTGTTTATATAGGCTTAGTTTCATTTTATTTTCAGAAGCACACTCAACATGACATTTTTGGAAGCATATAAAACAGGTTAAACAATTTTTTAAGTTTTTACAAAACAACTTACATTTAAAACATACAGACATTTTTAGCTCACAGGTTTTCTAAAAAGAAGGGTAAATTATTTTTGCACATTTCTGCAAACTTTTTAATTGATACTTTTGAACATTTAAGACGTATCCATTTAAAGCAGCCTTCACAAAACAAACAATCATCTAAATTTGAGAATTTTTTAAAACAAGATTTGCAGAAATCATCACTCCCAACATTAATTAGTTCTAGGTTATTTACACAGTCTATGCCAGGGGTCGGCAGGCAGTTGGTGCTCGCAAACCTTCGCGGGCCGCAGTTTTAGTTTTAGTTACATTTAAATAATTTTTAGTTTTAGTTTTAGTCACACTTTCAGTTTACTTATATTGAGTTTATTATTCTGATTTGCTTTAGGCTACGCATATACTATCTATTTAAATAAAAAAAAAGATTTAAATTTACAATGACTAATATAATAAAGTCTTAATAAAATTTGTAATACTTTACACAATTAAACTTCAACTTAATATTTTATTATTTTACTTGCAACCTAACTTTCTATTAAAACCAAGGTTGAATTACTTTGAGACACTTGGATACATTTTTTATGTTATCAACCACTTTTACATACAAAAAAAAAATAATCATTGAAAATGAATTTTAACAATTTGCATTCTTTAAAAAATTCGGTAATTACTTAATTAAAAAATTACTTAATTTGTAATGAAGAAATCTATATTTTGTTTTTTACATAAACATAATAAGCTTATTACTAATTTAATAGTCTTTTACATAGTTGTCACTTTTACAGCAAAAATGTTTAAGTTGTATAAAACCAGTCTAAGTTTGTTAAAATTTAAAAAAACTAAAAACCTGCTGTTAGTAAAGCTTAAATAACTAATTAAAATATAGTTAAATTTTAAAAGTACAAAATATGTACGTAGCCTAGAATAAGTTACAATAAATAAACTACACTAATATCATAAAACTATTATGAGTATTCATATATTTACTTGAAGTAATTAAAAAATAAGCTTCACACAGACCTGAGTTTTCGAAAAAGGCCTTAAACAGGTTTAACTTAGTCTGAGTATACAGATTTCTAAACTAGGCAGTTTATTTTGCAACCCTGTTTAAAATAAAATTTGCAAAAAAAAAACGAAGTTTATTAAGAGTGAATTAAATAAACACAGAAAAAATAAATGTTATAAGTCAGCTTGAATGTACAGTTTACTTTTTAAAATATTAATAACGAAAAAACAAAAATTTATTAAGCATTTATGTAACAAAGAAGAATTTTTTTTAGCATTATAACAAATCTTTATCCGCAATAAAAATAGTAAATATGAAATATAAGACGAGCTATAAGAATCAAAAAACGTTAGTGAAGAGTTATTGCAAGAAACGAAAAAAAAATGCTTACGTCAGTTTAACAAATAACATGATTATCTTCAGTAACTACAGACTGATCAGAAAAAATTGTCAAAATGTCTATAATGCAGCAAAAGTAACTAATAAAAAGGAGATACCGTTTGAATTGAAAACTTTTTAAAGCATTTTTCTTACCAACTTAGCTTGGAATTAAGTTATTCTATGAAATGTGGTACCATATTATGACACTCGAAACAAAGTTAAGACTATTGGAGTTTCAGATAAAACTCCTATAAAACAACTATAAAAATTTACATAACCTTTGAAACATTAAACTAATAACAGATTTTAAATTTTTAGATGCAATAAAAAACGTATCAGACAATTTTTTTTTCTACAAATTTTTTACCTTCAATTGTTAGAAATTAAATTCAGATCCTACAAAAATTACACTAAAATAACATAAGTTAAAGTGTAACGTTCATATACAATCAAAGATTTATGCGTGATATAGCTTGATTGCAGTTGTTTTATTTAAAGTTGTTCCAGACTTTTCCAGGTTTCTAGGTATAGTTTACAATGATAAATAATGATGAACTTCAAAAACTTTATAAGTTTCAACCATGATAAATTATTTTTTTTATAATGTATCATCTTTTATCTAGCTTATTTTATAAAAAAAAAAGTTTTTCCTGTGTTGTATAAATACAACATCAAATATTTGTGCTATTTACAACCCTAAGAGAGAATGTAAACAGTTCCTGGGTTGTCAAAGGTTTTAAAGAAAATTTTTATGTTTTCTGAATTCTTTAAAGGTTTTTGAAAATACAATTTTCTGGGTCTATTTTTAGTATAAAATTAAGTTTAAGGTAAATAAAAATTTTTAATCAAGATAGCAACATTAAAAAATGGTGTTAAGCTTTTTAAAATGTGTTATTCAAAAAAAAAATTGTATTGTAGATTTTTTGTGCATATTAGAATTTACAATACTTTACATGTAAATACCCAGGGTTTTTTTTAATTCTCAATTTCCAGGTCATTGTAGCCAAATTTTCAAATTCAAGGTAATATGTCATCACTGATTGTTCACACTTATAAATTAATGTAAACAATACTTCAAAGTATAGCAGCTGCAAGACTTAAAATATGAAATATGTTATATTTATAACCATAACTATGAGTATAACAAAACATAAATCATAAGTTTTGTTTTCCTCTCTTCAAAGCAAAAAAGCTTTGAATTTAGATTTAAATTTTAGAAAATAAGAAGCAATTCAAGCTAAAAACTGAAAAAAATGCTTAAACCGGTCTGAGATTTGAAATGTCTTCAAACTATCCTGACAAAGTCCAAGTTTGTGACAAACTTAAGTTGCCTAATTGCTGGAATTACAACTATTTTTATTAACAATTTGTAAATTTAATAAATTTATCACTACTAATTATAAATATCAATATATAATATATTGTGCAATTTATAGTATACAATATTTAAATTGATTACTATGTAAGTTGGTGTTTTTAAATGTTTTTGTGCACATTCAGATATAACTTACTGTGATAAACTTTTTACATGTTAAACAAAATACCTGAATTGTTAAGAATGAAGTTTTAATTAATTACTGTGCATTACATATAAACACTATGAAAATCATTTGCGTTTAGTTTATTTACTAAATAAGAATTGTTTATAAACAACCTTTGGAATCCAAGCACCTCTTTTTTCAGCTGAAAATTTGCTGATGCAATAAGAAATTATTGTGAAACTGATAGAATCCTCACTCAAAAAATGATAATTAGTCTTTTTAACAACTTTAAATCAAAGCAATAAATTCTTTTAGATGTTTTAAAATGATAAACAGGGACTTAAAACGATATTAATCAATTTAAAATAAATTACCAAAACAAAATTCACCAAAATTTATTTTTGCTCAGCGGGCCACATTTGGTAGCTCACGGGCCGCAGAAATTTCTCTCGCGGGCCGCATTCCATTCAAAAAAAAAACGTGCTCGCGGGCCGCAGATTTACCCTTCGCAGGTCGCATTTGGCCCGCGGGCCGCAGTTTGCCAACCCCTGGTCTATGCAATAAAAAGGATCTTCATTATTAACAAAAAATTTAAACTCATGTTCAGATAATCCACAACAACTTAAATGGAACCATCTTTCACAACTATCACAAAAAATAGAATCCAAATTTGGGGGTTCAAAGTCATTTTGACACACCCTGCAAACACATTCTAAATTAACTAAACTATCTAATTTAAGCTTTAAAGAAGTTATCTAAACATATAATATTTTTTTTAATATAATTAAAAGATAAACAAATAGCTTATTGTTGGTTCTGCAGTTTTTCAATATTTTCAACTGAGTTGACAACAATTACTTTAGATTTCTCATTCTTTCTCAACGAAATTGTGCCACTTGAGGACCATGCATATTTCCAACCTTTTTCTTTTTGAAACCTTCTAGCAAGATAAAGAAGGTTTCTGCTAGTTTTTGACAAATTTTCATAAAGATAAACCCTTTCTGCCTTTATGTCATTCAAATCAGCATTAAACAATTTCTTTTTTTTCTTTTATTACTCTAACTTTTTGGTCTTGCGATTTGAATGTAACTAATATAGGATTAAACATTCTCTTTCCTTCCTTCTTCTCTAGGTTGGTTCCAGCATCTAAGGTCCTCAAGCGCCTAATTTTTCCTAACTGATGTCTCTCTATTCTTGGATCTACTTTCTTCAAAACTTTCATTGCAACAATCTCAACATTTTCATTTTCACAAGTTGGTATACCCTGTATTTCAACATTGTTGCCTATCATCCAATTTCAATCTGATTCAGCTTAATGTTTGCTTGCTTGCCATTTTCCTCTATATCAAACATCTTTTTAGTCAACTTCTCGTTCTCCAATTTCACAGTATTTACATCCTCCTTGATTTTTTCATTCTCTGTCCTCATATCATCAAATTTTGAATACAAAAAATCAAGTGAATGCTGTAAAGAGTTTTTGATCAGCTAGTTTATCAGTAACTTCCTTCATTTGAGTACAGTAACCTCTTGCATCTTTACGCACTTGTGACGTTACGCACTCTCGTTTAGTTACGCATTTTAGAATTCTAAAAATTCCAAAACTAAAACTTTTTTTTTCAATTTGCACAAATTAGGTTGATTTTTTATTTTTTTGTTTAAATGAGTTTTTAAATGCTGAGTGACCTCTTTATAACTTTAGACTTTTTCCTTGACTAATTGATAAACATTTAGCTATACCTCAGTATATAATAAATTTTTTTAACAGTAGGAGATCAAATTAAAATTCTAAAAGAAATATGACTGTGTTAAATAATGATAGTTGAAAGAAACAGTGAGAGTTTAAAACACAAAGAAATAATACAGCACTCTTGCCCTATATATGAATAAACATCTAAAAAAAATCTAATGAAACTTCTTAGCAAAAAGTAGCAGTGATAAGATAAATATAGAGTTTAGACTTAACACAATTCTCAATTGTTTTTTTTAGTAAATAATCACTAATATTCATTTGTCGTTTTTTTAGTTTAAGTTCTTCTTCTGTAACACAATATATCTTTAACACAATGCAAGACAATTTTATCCTAATGTGGGCAAAGGTCAAACTAAAAAAGTTTTAGTAACATAAACAATTTTTAGTAAACATTTTGTTATATCTTATATATTTTTGTTCAAAAGAAGAAATCCATTACAGCACCAAATGCATATTTTTGTAAAAGGCTATAGAAACAAATTTTAAAATAGACACCACACCATTTCTTATTTGTAAACAAATGCTTAATTACAAACTGAATTTGCTAGGTAGAATAGTATACAAATGTTAAGTTACAAATAAGTCACATACAAATAAAGATAAAATCTACTTATTATTAAAGTTAGTGAAAGTTTTCTATAACTATTATTTTATATAAATTTAAATCCTTTTTTTTTTTATATGTTTAGTTTTATCTTTGGTTTTCATATTTATAAGTTAAGTTAACAAATTGTTAAAAGTTGGAGAGTTCCCAGTCTGCTTTTAAGTAGTTTCAATATCAAAAAACAGCCATTATAGTAAGTATATTTGGTTATCTCATATCTTTACGCACTTTTTCTGTGGACACAATGTGCGTAAATAAGCGAGAGGTTACTGTACTAAGCTTATCAGTTGACTCTTTATGCACTAAAGTCAATTCTCAATCAATCTTTTCAACATAACACTAGTAACTCTCTCACCCATATTCATTTAATAGTTCTATTTACTTATATAAACTTATTCTAATAGAAATGATTCAAATAAAACCTTATTCAAATATTATAGAGGGAAGAGGAAGTCTAATGATTTTTACCATAAAAAAATTAATTTAAAATACACAAGTAGTGGTCTTTTACTAATATCTTTTTACTTAATATTAACTTTTACATAAACTGTTGTTGTCAGAGGGCAATTAGGGTGAATATGAAAAAATTATATTTAGAGTAATTTTTTCCAAAAAAAATAAAAAGATTTACAGCAAGGATAAAAACTATTAGAGTAGTGAACTTTGATTTAAGTTTCAGATCTAGAAAAATTTCTGAAACCAAACTTTATTCACGTCCAATAAGAATCCAATAGGACTGTTTTATCAATTCAAATTCAGATACAGCCTAACAGACACAATTTTTTTTTCAAAAAAATTTTGGTTAAATACAGTTCTTGGCAAGTTAAGGCAAGAGTTGTAGAAGCTTTAATGGTATGGTCTGACTCTTTTAGATACTCAGTCAGATCTTCAGTTTTGATATTTTTCAAATCATACTGTGCAGATAGTTGGAGAAGTTTATTAAATGAAAAACAATCTCTGGAGTTGAATGCAAGAATCAAACCAAGTTTTTTTTTTATGGTATAAAAACATCAGTCTCAAACTCTACCCCTTGCAAGATAAACGTTTTCTGGGGAGTGAACATATTCAAAAAAAATTAGATCAAGAATAACAGTACTAAAAAAAAAGCTTAGAATTAAAAAATGTAAACGGTTTTAAAAACATTAAATGATAAATTTTCTCTCCAGTAGCATTTTAGAAATAACAATGTTTTTGAAAAAAAAATGGTTATATGGTTAAATTAGTGCAACATACCAATAAGACATTGCAGCATTTAGTGTAGAATTCACCAAATATTCGAACTTGTTTTCAATAGATAATTTATTTGGAACAAGTTATCAAATACAAAGAAAAGTGTATCTTCTTTTTTTAAAACGTCTGAATTTTCTGAATACAGTTTTTATTTGTTTTTGTTTGATTTATGTTTAATATATTGTTTATTGAACGATAAAAAAGCGCTCAAAAAGTTTAGTCAAAGGATATGGTTTCCGAAAAAACCTTTAGTTATCGAGTCGTACACCACAAGATTAATCTTTTTTTTTCTATTTATAATATCCTATAAACACTTTTGTCAGCAATTTCTTATATAGAGAATTAAAACTGGTTTTCTTAATCGGAATGTAGTCTTCTGCAAGAGGAGACGAGTCTGTTGTGCACGAAGTCATTTTGCGTCAGCTGCAGATCAAAGGCGCTTCTGATTGGATAATAACTACTTATTTTATATAAATTAAACATTAATAAATTTTGTTTTTTATTTATATGTATATATATATATATATATATATATAGATACATATATTTATACAGGTAAGGGGTTAGGGATAAGGATATAGATGTTTTTTATATACTGCTGTTATAATATTTCACCTTTTTTGGAAAAAGATATAACATTATGCAAACAAAGTAAAAGGGTAAATAATGGAAACATGTTATACGACAATCGTTCTAAAACAAGGGGAAGTTTGAGTCAGTCTTCCTGACTCAAAACTTCAAAACACAATAACTTTTTTATTCTTAAAGTCTATTTTTAACATAAATTAATAGCTAAATGATAGAGCTAAAATAAATTTTTTTTTTTTTTTTTTTTTTAGGTTTATTGGGTTGGTGGTAGAAAAGTCGGACATTTTGGCTTTTTTTAGTCCTTAGAACATATCTCGAATAAATACATATACTTTATTATTAATTATATTTTTAATATAATTGAGTGATTTAACTAAATTCTTCAGCGTCTTTGTTTTTTATATATACTTAATATTTTTTAATATATAAGCCATTTTTTGTTTTTAAATTTTTGCTTAGTCAAAAAAAAGGATTTTAAGAAAATCTCAACTTACTGACTAGTAAAAATGTTTTTGTTAAACACTTTAGAATAAAATTATAATTTTAATCTCTTTATAAAATCATGTTGCTAGAATTAAAAATAAACAAAAGGGTCTACAAATCTTACCTAGCTTAGGGGTAACATAACAATGATAGTAAACCATCGCTTTCAGCCACTTTTCAAGCCGACACGACAGATGAAACAACTTAATAGTTAGTTAGCTTCAACTAAGTTTAAGCCCATACTAAACTGACGTCTAAACTTTATTAAAACTATTTAGATTTTTTGTTTTTAGATTACTACAGGGTCAAAGATAAATCGAACAAAATGAAGTTTGCACCTTATTGGCAGGAAAAATTATTGAAAAATAAAACCAAATATAAGTTTTGAAACTATTCAATGTTATTTTCTTATATTGTTGAAACTAAAGATGTTTTTAGCTTTTATAACATAGCTGGTCACTAGAGACTAATTTCAAGTTTTAGTACTTTGTTTTATATATGCAAAGTTTCAAATTAGTTTTTAATTCATTTCTTTAATTAGCCAAGTAAAGTCGTTAGTAACAGTGACTTAAGTTTTTTTAAATTGAATTTTACTATATAGCTTAGTTTTAAAGTAAAGTAATTTGTACTAATTAATCTTTAAATTATTCATTTTAATTTGTTTTACGAGAAACCTATGGAACTAGAATTAGAAAAGAGCTCATTAATCCGTTAAAGTTGTTTTAACTTTTTAATAAACTTACTAGTTTCGTTTTAAGACTAGCTTGTATAAGTTTTTAATACTTTTGATTTTTTTTAATAATTTTTTTTTGAGATATTACTAAACAGTTATAACTTGCATTCAAGTTTTTCAAGTTGGAAAATGGTAATTACAAGCCATAGTTTAAAAAAAAAGGCAATACGTTGTGGTTTCCATATAGTTGAGGTTAGATATAAGTTACAAAGTTTAGATTTCCTAAGATCACAAATCATAAAGATTTACTTCTGTTTTAGGCAAGAAATAGAGTTGAAATAAAGCATGATAATACTTTAACAAGAAATATTTAACATAGCTACATTTTTTTTTAAGATAGAGGTTATTTTTTTAATATTAAGCTTTTCAAAACGTATCTTTTAATAAACCTTATTAACAAATTATTTTGAAAACTTATTAAGAAAATCACCTTAAACAACTAAAAACAAATATTATACAATGTATGAAACAATTTGCTATATATGCAACCATACTGCTACAGCCAGAAACAGTTTTGTAAAGTATTTTAAATTAAATTTATTAAAAAATTAAAATTAATCTAATTAAACTTACTTTACAAAAATTGAAGAAATTTTCCAATGAAAACTATCTGATATTTTTTACTTGTATATTTTTCAATAAATTATAAATATAGGTATACAACATTATGATATTCAAACAGATCAGTTGCAGCAGTTGTCAAAGAAGTAAAATTTCATTTGTATTGGTCTAGACTTCAGACCTTACTATATTTCAGTCCTGGACAAGACATTAAAAGTTATCCGTGGTGTGCGACTCGATAACCGAAAGGTTTTTTCGAGCACCAGGTCTAAGGACAAAATAATTTGAGCAATAAACTCTTTTTTTGTCGTTCAATAAAGAATATATATATCTTATAGTATAGAAATGAATTATTATTTCTGCCGCTATTGTAATCATATAAAACGTTAATTTTTTTATTATTTAGTTCACTTTAATTTATGTAACTTGAATTGTGATTTTATTTGTTTTTCATGTAATGACACAAATGTTTTTAGTAAAATAAATACTTTATGTGTATAAAATATCGATTTTAAGATAAAGTATTTTTTTAATTTCAAAGTTGTTAATAATTGTGAAATTTTTATTTCCCTTCTTGTTATATTTTCTCCTTAGATAAAAAATATCGTTATAAAAGTACTATTTTAAACTATTTCGATTTATGTTTTATTTTGTTAAAATATCTTTACTCTTTTTTTTAAATAAGGTATGATAAACTCATGTTTGAGTTGTTTTATTGTTGTGAAAGCTCGTAAATTTCTAGTAAGAGTTTAATATAAATTTTGATAATGAAAAAGAACAAAATATACAGAACTTATTCGAAAAAAATTTCAAAACAAGTAACATAAGGTGATTTTGGAGAATATATTGATTTAAACAATCTAAGTTTATCAGCGGTTTTTAATTCTAATAAAATCTATTATCTAATGCTTATAAAAAAAGATATATATATGTTGTTCACAAGAGCAGAATTGAAGCTTACCAAGTTAAAGACGAAAAAAGTAAAATAAATACATAACTATTGTTTTTTTTTATTTTAGCAAAAAAAAATTACAATACGATAAAATTTCTTATTAACTTATAAAAAAACTTTAAAATATGATTTTTTGGCTTTGAAAAAAGTAAATAAATTATTGTAAAGTATAAATTAGTTTTAAGAGTTTTTTTTCGACGGTTATTTATTTTTATTTTTAAGATATTGAAGGTTAAACTAAGCTAAAACAAGCGCTAATTGGCTTACCTTATTTCATAGACGGAATCTTTGATTTGGCTTTAAGCTCTAAATGAGTTAGAGGCTTTCTGGCAACCAGTTTTGATATAAAATTTAATAAAAGTTTTTTATTATTATACTAATATTAGTTTCGGATCCGTTGTGTTATTTAAACTTAAATCGTCAATCAATTGTTTAGTCTAGACTAGAGACAATTTAAAAATAAAAAACAGAAATTTTACAACAGATAGATTTAATCAAGCTTCAATTTAACTACTCTACTTTTAAATTAGGATACCAAATAAAATGTCAGAGTAGAAAAGATATGTAAGCATAATCTCTTTGCTAAAACTTTAGTGTTACTTAAATCTAGAGGATGTATAACTTTAACTTAGATCGTCGAGCACCTAATCTTAGCGATTTAAGATCAGAAAAGTACAAGTTTTGAATCAGTTTTTTTGCTGCTCTTCAGTAAAAACAATTCGTTTTTACGCTTATACTTTATTATACTGACAAAATTTCGCCCAAATTATAAACAGCTCTTAACCACACTCTACCTACACTACAGTCTACAGAACATCTCTCTAGTGACCTGGTCGGCTGCAGTTTTAATTCTTTTTTACTTACAAAATTTTGGCAAATAATGTAAAGTGGTACAGCAGTATATTAAATAGATTTAAACCATTATCATTATTCTTAATCCATCTTACCCAAGTATACAAAAAAAAAACTGAAATAAAAGTTTTATTTCTTAAGACTTAAATTAAAAATAAGTAAGCATGAGCCAATCGGAAGCGCCTTAGATTTGCAGCCATCGCCTAATGACTAAATAAAAATTTTTAAAATTATGAAAAAAAATTAGAATTATATCAAAAAATTAACGACAACCATTCTAAAATAAAGGAAATTTGAGTAATTTTCTTGATTGAAAACTTTCAAAACACAACAATTTCTTTCTTTTTCTTTGTCCTTGAATAATATTTTTACAGAATCTAGTAGCCTAATGATACAGTTAAAATTAATAATGTTTTGTTTGAGTTGGTGTTTATAGCGTCGGTGCTAGAGCCCAAAGAAAAATGGGACATTTTGGAATTTTTTAGTGCTCGAAACATATCTTAAAAAGTACATACATATTTTAACTTTTTAAAAACTATTCTTTTTTGTCCTGGACAAGACATTAAAAGGTATCTGTGGTATGCGACTCGATAAATGAAAGGTTTTTTCGTGCACCACGCCCTAGAACAAATATTTTAAGCGTTTTTTTGTTGTATTATTATTGTTTATTGAACGACAAAAAATACGCTCAAAAATTTTGGTCCAAGGACCTAGTGTACGAAAAACCTTTCGGTTATCGAGTCATACACCAGAACAGTTTAACGTCATGCCCAGGACAGTATAATAAGCTAAGAATACTAAAAAATACAATAAGTTAACTCAATTGGTGGGTAAAAATATTTTTTGAGACATAGGCCATTTATAGTTTTTTTAGTTATAGTCTTTAATTAGAGTCTTCTCGCTTAGTCAATAAAAAAAAAATAACACAATTTAAATTAATTCAATATTAAAGATCCTTTTGTTAAACATGCTGAAAAAAATGTTTATATTTGTTTTGAAACGATCAGGCTAGAAGTGATCGGGTTATAAATGATCGAGTTATATATGATCGGGTTAGAAGTGATTTGGTTAAAAGAGATCGGGTTAGAAAAGATAGCGGATTAGAAATGATCGGTGTTTGCTAGCATATTTTTTAATTATCCGAATGACTTATTTTGTAAATTCTTATTTTTTTAATCTACTTTGTAAACAGTTTAACTTTTTTGTGATATATAGCTTTGCTTTTACATGGTTTAATGACTTTTAGAAACGTTGCCGTAAAGTTAAAACGACTTAAACTAAATAATGAAAAAAGATGAATTAAATAAATACTTGCTGTACAAAAGCAAGTTTCGATTTATTGTCAACAAATATCATTATAATTATTCTGCTTATAAAACTTATATAATATATATGTTCTAATTCAATAAACTTTAAATGACTAAAAATATCTTAGATTAGTTGCAGTACAAAAATTATGACATATCAAATTTATTCACATAGATAATAAAAAAAGTAACTTTAATTTTTTTTATATATAAGGATATATTAAAACAATTATCCTCTTTGTTAATTTTCGATCTAAATCAAGTTATTTTAATTATTTAGTTCTTTTTTACAATCAGAATATTTAAATTTCACGTTTTTGCCAACCTGTACACTTATGTTTCTTAATACTACCTTAAAAATGGTTTTTAAACTAATTTTGTGATTGTTGAAGTTCATAGAAGTGTAAGGCAGAAAAGCAAGGCAAAATAATTTTCTTTAGAAAAAATAATGAGTTAAGGAATATAATTATACTCATTAGAATAATAATAAAAATTCAGAAAACCTGGAAGAAATTTCTTAAAAAGCAGTGACAACCCTGATTATAACTTAATAAATAAAATTCTAATTGACACTAATGGTAGCAGTTTAATAGACATCATTTATAACACATTTCTATAGTTAGCAGAATATTGGCAACCTTAAATTCATATTTATATCCTAGGGCACCAAACCTTAAATTGAGGTTGTATAGTTTTAATACTTCATATATGTGTTCTTGTAAGTTGTCTAAACCTTAACTTTAAATTAAATTAAAAAAAAAAGCATTTCTGACATCATAATTGACACTTGAAGACAAAAACCCGTAAAAACCGTCTAGTTACGTATATCCTAGGACACCAAACCTTAAATTGAGGTTGTATAGTTTTAATACTTTATATATGTGTTCTTGTAAGTCGTCTAAACCTTAACTTGAAATAAAAAAAAAACATTTTTGACGTCATAATCTGTCATAACTTTGACAAAAAAGTACAACCTGTCATATTACAAACAACTAACATAATAATTGAAAATGTTTGAGTTGTAATTAACATCTTTTTAGAAAAAAAACAACACTCAAAATATTTGGTCCTAGGACTTAGTGCACGACGAACCTTTTGGTTATCTGTGGCATATCACAAATACCTTTTAGCGTCTTTTCCATGAGTTTTATCAACTCCCCAGAAAACGTTTATCGTTGCAAGGGGTAGAGTTTGAGACTGATGTTTTTTTACCATAAAAAAAAAAAAAAAAAAAAAAAAAACTTTATACTAATTTTTACTAAACATTGGTGTTTTTATAATTGCACATTTGCATAACCAAATTTTAACATGTGGTTATTTTGAACAAAAAAAAAACATTATATAAAATATATACTACAATACATTATATACTATAAATTTATATATAAAAAGCGCTGATTAAGTATACAAACATTTAAAATGGTGTTGATGTTTTATATTAGATTATACCTAAATAAATAAAATATAAATAATACTCAGTCTGATTTGCTGAGTCAACAATTATTTTTATAGTTTCAGTTATTTTTTTACTCATTTATATCCTTATTCCTAATCTACATAACTGAAACATATTGAAAAATAATTAAAAATAAATACGTTTTTATAGTTAAAATTAACAAAAATAAAAATAATTCATTTTTGCTGACGTAGTTTTCAAATTTATATGCTAGATTTATGCTAGAAATGTTTATTATTTTTCATAAGTATTTATATTATAACTTAACTTTATCTGTAAGGCTTAATTACATAAATTTAATAAAACTCAGGCATTTTATTTATTAATCATATATTGTATTTGTTTAGAAAAGGTGCACTTTGTATAAAATCAATCTTATTTTACTATATTGTAGACTTCTACTAGATTAAAACAGAAGAAAGTATTTTAATTTCCTAAACATGTGGCAATGTAATGGAATATCAGTTTTATTTTTTAACATTTAGTTAAATATTGAATACTATAAAATCATTTAACCAGAAATCAAGTTGAATTAACACTATTTTAAAATTAAGAACATACATATAAACACCATCTCTACAGAAAAATTAGTTAAGAAATTCAAATTTTCCTAGTGCACCTCAATAAATAAACTAAACTTTAATTAAATAGTAGTTATCAATATTTTAGTTTAAGTGGCTTTTAGCTGTTAGTATCATATTAGTATCTTATTACTATTTTTTAACTTTAAGATTTTTAATCAACAATAACATAAAGACAATTATGAGTTAGTATAAATGTAATTAATTTCGTTGTAAAATAAGAATTAAACTTTATCAAGAGACTGCTTTTTGATTATTTTTCTGTTAAATATAATTGTATTTGTTAGTTTAATAAAAAACTCAGGGTAGCTTGATAAGTAGCCACACGATAAGGGTGTTCAGGACATTAAGAATAACAGGGTTGCCACTTAACCTGGAACAACATGGAATTTGACAGTTTACCTGGAATTTGAAAAAAAAAATTACCAGTTTACCTGGTAAACCTGGAATTTGAGAAAAAAACCTAGAATTTTGAACAAAAATCACTAAAAAACTTGGAAGTTTAAACAGTTTTTACATGTCAAGTATAACATTTTCATTATTATTATAAAAATTTAACATATCAATAATTTTTTTTAATCATCATTTTCTTAATACTATTTAACACAGTTTTTTACCTTTAAATTAACTTTTAACTAAAAATAGACCAAAAAATGAGTTCTTTAAAAATCTAGAGGAAATTTTAATAACCTAAAAAAAATTGAAAAACGGGTGGCAACCCTGCAATAAGTCAGGCTATTTTAAATTCATTTCTAAACTCAGACAGTCTCAGGGTAGTTTTAAGACTATTAAAGACTAAGTCACTTTATTGTCTTAAGTAGGATATAACAAAATACAAAAAAATATGATCTTTGAACACAATTAAAATATGTTTCTTTTTTTAGATTATACTGAAACTTTCTGAATATAACAATGCCAAAAAAGAAATCAGGTATTTCAATACTGTTTAAGTCTGACAGGTCTAAAATTGTAGAAGCTGCAATCTAATCAAACTTTTTAGAAATTCTCAGGGTTGCCACTTTACCTGGAAACCTGGAATTTGACAATTTAGGCAAAAACAACCTGGAAAAACCTGGAATTTGAGAAATTTTGAAAAAAAAACATGGAGAAACCTGGAAATTTGATCATAAAACCTGGAAAAACCTGTAATTTTTAATAATTCTAATATTATCAGTAGTAAAATTTTGATTTGACACAAAAAATCTATCATATAAATAAGATTTTTTGTCATCATCAAAAATTTTTTTATTATAAACACAATTAAAGTAACTTCACAGTATCTTTTCAATGTTTTTATGCTATTTAATACAGTTTCTTCTATAGAATTTAGCCTGAAACTTAAAATAAACCCAAAATTGTGTTATGGTTGCCACTGATCAAGCTTAGAAAAATTTCCTTACTTTTCCTGACTTTTTCCTGACTTTTTACCAAAATTTTCCTGACTTTTCTAAATCAAACTCTTATATTAAACTTATTCTAAAATACATAATCTAACACTTGAAACTATATAAAACTTTCAATCTAATTTTAATACAAGTTAAAATGAACAGTTTTTTGTTAAACTCTATCATCAAACTTCCAGTACATCACTTAAACCATCTGTTAATGATTGATGTTTGTAATAAACAGCTCTATCAGCAAAATACTTGTACAATTACCTTATAAACACAGCTTGTCTGAAAAAAGACACAATTTTTCAGCATTTCCTATTATAAATGTTCTAGATAAACAAACGATATATAAGGAACTTTTACATTTAAAACCTTGAATTAATAACGAACTTCCACAACTAAAATCTTAAAACAATAACAATTATTTACGGTTGAAACATTAAAACAATAAAGAACACATTTTTTAGAACTTCCTACCATAAATGTATATAAATAAACGAAAAGACATATAAGGACCTTTTAAAATTAAAACCTGAAATCAATAAGGAACTTTCACAACTCAAACCTTAAAACAATAACAAACTTTTACAGTTAAAACATCAAAACAATAAAGAACTTAATCAAATAATGTTTTTTTAAATGTGTGTACTAAAATTTATTTTCTCTGTTTTTTTATTAGCACTTCAACCTCTTCATTTAATGAAGATATGGTTTCCTTCATCTGGTCTGCATTCCGCTTCATTTTCTTGGCAGATAAAATAATATGCCTCATTTTATTTAAATTGCTCTTATCTGCTGCCCCTACACTTGTTGAAGAGAATATTTTCTCTAAATCAAGCCACAACTTGTGGGCTTCATTTCTTTTCTTCTGGCACTCATTTATTTTTACCTACAACTTTGCTGTCTCTTATTCATCCTCATCCTCCATCTCTTCCTGCCTTTGTTCTTTTAAAAATGCTTGATATCTGATTTAAAAAAATCTATATTAAAAGTATACTTAAACGAATTTTAATTATAAAATATTACCTTAACACTAAAACATAACACTCTAAAAAATACAACATACCTTGATTTTGCGGTGGCTAACGACATCTGCATATCTTTCGAGACGTTTACTTGATATGGTTCTAGTTTGTAATCATACATGTAATCTTTAATTCTTCTTCTGGATTTAGTACTTTCTTCTTTCATGTTATCTTCATGCAGAGTCTTGTTAATACTAAACCCTTGTTCCACCTCCGCCTGTCCATTGTGCAAAACAAACAATGAATGCAACAGTTTTCTGAGAGAAGATTTGGTACAAACTCCCAATGTTTCAAAATAAAACTGGTCCAAACGATCTAACTTTACTTGAAGCTTTTAAACTTTAATACATTCATTGGGCAATTTATCAAAGTTCTAAATTGATTGATGCTCTCATCACTTTCAGTGTTGGAGCACATTTTTGTTTCGTTAAGGAGTGCACAATATTGACAAAACTCTAAACCAGAACACTGACTCCTAATTTGTCTAGGTTATGAAGATTTAGGCATGACATATTTTAACAAATTTAGTTCCAATAGCCATTCTGCTCCGGAGACTTTCAACGGCTTTTATAACAAATACTCTACATTCTTTATGAAAATTTAAGATTTTTAGTACCTCAACTAGGTCCTTTTTCCTAAAATTTGAAAGCAAATTGGTTGCTGCACAACCAAGATCAAGGGCAGGTTTCAGGGAAGCTTGATCATTCAATTCAATTGTGAATAATTTGGGAAGGCTGAGGTTCAAAACTACCCCGTATTTCATAAAGATACACAGCAATTTAATTACTAAGCACAAAATGTCCTCATGCGTAAAGGCAACAATAGGCTGGGTACTTTGGTATAGTGTTAATTTATACCAGATTAAGGCATTGGAAATAAAATTATATTTTTATAAATTTCTAGGAAAATTTTGGAATTTTTTTCTGACTTTAAAGGACTTTTAATCAATTTTTACCATTTGAAGGCTTTGGAAAACAAGGAATTTTGTAAATTTAAACTGACAAAATCTGATTTTTTTAAATTTTATAAATTTCCTGACTTTTCCTGACTTTTTTTCAAAACCCCCCATTTATTCCTGACTTTTCCTGACTTTTCCTGACTTTTGTCATTTTTTTAAATTTTTCCTGACTTTTCCTGACCGAGTGGCAACCCTGTGTGTACTTATAAAAACCTGGAAGAAATTTGGAAAACCTGGAAAATAATTTGAAAAAACGAGTGGCAACCCAGAATTCTGAAAGAAAATGAAAGTTGGCCTTTTAACTCTTTCTTGTGTAATATTTACACAGGAAAATTTGCGTCAAAGGAAAAAAAAACTTATACATTTTAAACCTTAAGCTTCTGTGGAAGAAAAAAAAGCAAGTTTAACAAAAGAAATAAACCAGCTTAAAAAAACACAGAAAAACTCTGAAAGCCCCCAAGAAACATTGAGTGTAGAGCAAACTGATAAAAAAATTCGTGGAAAAAATAGTTTTTCTCCTGTTAAACAAAAACAGAGTATGAAAAGAGTCACAAGTAGCCCAGGAATGACGTCAGAAATGCTTATTTTTTTATTTTAATTTCAATTTAAGGTTTAGACAACTTACAAGAACACATATATGAAGTATTAAAACTATCCAACCTCGATTTAAGGTTTGGTGCCCTAGGATATAAATATGAATTTAAGGTTGCAAATATTCAGCTA
Organism: Thalia democratica; assembly: GCF_965202585.1. Classification (NCBI taxonomy): domain Eukaryota; kingdom Metazoa; phylum Chordata; class Thaliacea; order Salpida; family Salpidae; genus Thalia; species Thalia democratica. The sequence goes on along the minus strand of NC_139173.1, from coordinate 16,294,690 downwards.
ACTATAGAAACGTATTTATAACAAACAAAAATATTTTTTTATAACCACTAATATAGAAGAAAAATGAAACTGAAAAGTTCCTGTAAATGGTTCAAGCTTTTTTGAACAGTTTCTGCCACTTAAAGTTATAGTAACCCAACTTAAACTGAGTGTTTATAAAACTTTCAATTTAAACAAAAACAAAAAAAAATCTGAAAAGTTAGTAATATTAAACAATAATCATAAAGAATCTTAAATTTTAAATAATAATTCTTTGAAAACTCACTGAAATTCTTGAAACAAGACTGTCCAACACTCTTGTTACTCGGACCACTCATGCTTATTATGCTAATTTTTATTACTTGAAAAAATATGCCAACTAAAGTTAAGTTGAATTTTTTTGAGATTTAAAAAAAAACTCAGGCTAAATCAGGCTTATGTGAAACTTTATCTTATTATTATAGTAAGTTTTTTGTCCATATGATGGACCTAGGCATCAAAACCTAGGCCACTTAAAAAAAAAGACATAAGAAAATAAATCAAAAGTTAAAAAATAAAAATAACACAAAAAATTCATTTAAAACAAAGATGAAAGCATGTTTTAATATGTTTTATATAAAATTAATATAATAACATAAAAAGCAAAATTTTAAACCACAAATTTTTGTACTTATTTATTACTACTTATGATGTAGAATGGTCAACATGAAATATTTAAATGCATAACAACAAAAACCTAAAGCCCCATGCACATCAACAATAGATTGGTCAGATAAATAATCATTAAATATATAGAGGAAAGGCGCTGCTTTTAAAATTGAAATATGGACTAGGCTAAATCTCAAAATTAAATCAACAGTTTGTTAAATTACTTACTAATTTTTATAACAAAAATTTTATTTCAATCAAACTTTTTTAACTTAAATTGAAACACTTCTACTTTTTTGCAAGAAACTAATTCATTTGGAAATTTGCACATATTTCAACCCATTGATTTAAAAAATATGCCAAGCCTGATGATTAAAATGATGTTTGCATGTAAATTTTTTGTTATTTCCTTTCAGTAAGTAATTAGTTCTATAAGGTTCAAAAATTTATTGTATATTACCTGTAGTTTCACAGTTTACTAGTTTAAAAAAAAATTCTTCAATCTTCTGAGAGTTTAAATATTTTTCCTAAATCTCAGGCTAGCAGGGTTGCCACTTTACCTGGAAACCTGGAAAAACCTTGAAAAACCTGTAACTCAACAATTTAGGCAAAAATAACCTTGAAAAACCTGGAAGTTGAGAAATTTTGAAAAAAAACCTGGAAAAACCTTGAATTTTAACAATTTTTACATGTTCAGTAATAAAATTTTGATTTGACTCAAAAAATTTATCATATAAACAATAAAAACTTGTCATCATCAATAATTTTTTTATTAAAAAACATATTTAAAGTAGCTCTACATAATCTTTTCAATGTTTTTATACTATTTAACACAGTTTCTTACGCTTAGACTTTACTTTAAACTAAAAATAGACCCAAAAATGTGTACTTTTGAAAATCTGGAAGAAATTTGGAAAACCTAGAAAAATTTTTGAAAAAATAAGTGGCAACTCTGGGCTAGTTATTATGACTTTAGTATTACTACTTTCTAATTACCAAGTCTTTTTGTTATTGTTATGAAATTGTTCAGTATTCAACAGAGTTGCAGAAAAACCTAGAACTCTGAAAAATCTTTGAATTTGACAACTGTGGTAAAATAAATTGACTAACCTGCAATTTTGAAGAAAGTTACTAGAATGAAAACCTGATTAAAACTAGAATTTTGAACAATTTTTCATGTAAAAACATAGAGTTTTGAGATATACAATAAATCTATCATATCTAATAATTTTTTTTGTATATTTTTAATTTTATTTATCATAGAACTCATTTAAAGTAGCATTAAATTATTTTTTATTTTTTTTTATTCTATTAAGACAGTTTTATACATTACACTTAGTTTTTTACTAAAAAATGAAAATAAAAACTGTACTTTCAAAAAACTGGAAGAAAATTTCAAAAAATCTTAACCCTGATTCAAGATTAATTAACATTAATTTTTTAGATTTTAGCTTATACTATTTTTTTAAATTTTTATAAACTCAGGTTAGTTTGATCTAACTATGATAGTTTTTCATCACTCAAATTTTTTTTTTATATTAAAAGATACTTTAGTTAACATTATATGATTTTAATGCATACTTTTTTGCACTAGAAATCTCAATTAGCAAAAAAAACAGGAAACCTTGAATATAATTAAAAAGTCTACAGTATAACTCAGGCTTTATTTTTTAAAAGGCTTTTTTAAACATATAGCTTTTTGATTTTTTTTTTTGAAAAATTTAGGCTATTTTGGATAACTTCTAAATGTTGTGATAGTTTAAAAGAAGTTTTCTTAATTTAGTTTTTTTCACTTGATATAAAGTTCTTTTGTTTTTTTTATGTATTTCAAGCATTAAAGCTTATTAAGAGACTGAACTTTTTGGCATTTATTAAATTAATTAAAAAAGCTTTGGCTGACCAAGACAGACTTTGTTGCTTCAAAGATTGGCAAGTTTATTAAAGTACAATAAAAATTTTTTAAAGTATGAAAACATCCATGTTTTTAATATATATTTAATTTGAACTAATAAAAAAACTTTGATAAATATTCTTCTTGAATGAAAACAAATTTAACAAAAGTCCTTTAATAAAGTCAGTTGTAGCTAAGTGAGCTAGGAGTAACAGCTTGGATGTAAAAATGATTTAAGGTTAAAAACTTTTATACAAATCTAGTTAATTTCTAGTTGCTAAATAAACTGTTCTTATGAAATTAAATATTATTGCTATAAGTGTTTATATATGTAAGTTGGTATGAATTTAGTGTACATAACTTCTATTTTAAATAGTAATGTTTCATTAACATTTTAAATATATTGCCTTGCTTAATTTAAAAGCTTGATTTTTTTTTGTGTTAACATAAGTCAAAAATGTGTATTTTTCTCACTTAAAGCTTGAAAGTTTTAGTAAAACTCATTTGTTAGCAGTATTTTGCTAAACTCAGGCTATTTTAAATAATTTCCAAAATTACTTTACTAAAAGCATCTGCAGTTGTATAGAAATTGAAACAATACAACTTTTTTTTTTCTATCTAACAATTTGCAATAAACTATATGTATATTTATTATGTTTAAAGAAACTAATTACTTGCAGAAAAAGTTTTTTTTTTTCAAAAGCTAAAAATATGTAGAATAGTTTTTATACATCTAATATAGTATGCTCAAAATAAACTATTTTTAACCTTTAAAAAAAAGTTAAGGTATATTTTATGTATTTGAAAATTTAAATAAAAAGTTAAAAATAATTTCAAAAATAAAAACAAATCTTTTCTTAATAATTTTCTAAATCCTGTCCTTCAGCTGCATTTTTTTATCCCTGATTTTATAGAAGGTTAAATCAAAGGAGTTTAAGCTTCATTTTTCAAAACAAAACATTATTTTTTTAGAAACATTTCATAAAAAGACAATATGGCTAATATTGAAGAAGAAATGCGAAGGTTTGAAGATGCTATCAAAACTGATGACAGCACCCTTCCACCTCCACCTATGTTTAAAGTTCAAAAAGATGGAGACAAACCAACCAACACAGATAAAGTTCCATCTCCAATGGTTCCACCTCAAATTTCTAATGCACCTAATTTTGGTCCAAACTTTGGTTTTCAGGGCCCACCTAATAATGGCCCAATGCCAATGAATAACACAGGACCCATGCCTAACAATTTTGGACCAAGACCAATGCTTAATATTGGACCTCCTCCACATTTTGCTATGGGTCCTAGACCGATGGGAGGACCACCATTGGGACGACCTCCAATGGGAGGACCTCCTATGGGGGGACCTCCAAGATTTGGTCCACCTTCAGGTATGCCTTTTATTCCAATTCCACAAATGGACTTTTCTGGATTACCTGAAAAGAAAACAGTATATTCAAGTGCTCCAGTTTTAAAAAAGCCTAAGTTAGAAGAAACTGAAAAGCTTAAAGATTCTAATGATCAAGTTCAAATTGGCCCTGCTAAAAGCAGTTCTGTCAGTAGTGATTTACCAGTTAGTGCTAAAAACTATTTAAGTAAATTTTTAACATTTAATTATAATTTATTATATTAAAGTAAGATAAGGTTTAATTTAACATCAAAAATGTAAAAAGCTTCCGATTCCTCTGGTTTCCTGTTATTGAAATTTTATTAAGAAAACAGCACTGTATTTCTTTAAAAATTTCATAAAAATGCTTGATTTTTTTGAAATTACTATTTGCCTAGAGCAGTATCAAATTTACAATTTGTTATGATGGATAGAAAAGTGCTTTAGTTATTTAAAAATACCATTAAGCTTTTAAAATGCGTTATGGAGCCTATTATACTTAAAGATATTATATTGATCTAAAGCATTTACTTATCATAGTGTTCTTAAAGATCAGGGTTTTCCTAACTTATTTCATAATCACCCACTTAGTAGAAATCAAAAAAATAATCCCTTACTATAGTAGTTTATTATCTTTTAGTTTTTCGCCTCCGTATTAGTTGTTGCCCCTTGATAGTCAAAATTACTCTCAAGTAAGCAATACCACCCATAATTAATTTAGGAGGCAATACCACTGCTCTGAACTATATTGAATTTTAACCAAAACTTTAAAAAAGCATACTTATTTATAAAATAATAAACTTAAAACTTATGATAAAGAAAGTACAATATTATCAACTAATAAACTTGTTGTAGCAAGTGAAAAATTAATATGAACAGTAGCTAAAGTCAGTGGTTTTATAACTCTAAAGATCTGCACACAGTAGATCAGTAAATGAAAAGTCATGTGCAAGCTTGATTGTTATAAAAATACATACTTTAAATAATAACAAATTGTTATTTATAATGTTTACTTTACTAAGTAAAATATATTATTTAAATCTGTCCACAAAATATAAAAACCACAAGTTTACATATAATATTTTTTCAAAGAATTTACTCTTTGATTTTTGTTTTCCCTTTCTGGCTAAGTCTTAAAAAAATATTGGGAACCCTTATGTATAAATGCTATAACTAAGTTTTTATAATTTTTGTTATGGTTCATAAAAAATAAACTAAAACACCAAAACTTACTTGTTTTAACTTTATTAGGTTTTCAATTTATCTAAAGTATTCCTTGTAATTTATGTGGTAATTCATCCTAAAGTAAGATGTTGTGAGGACTATCATTAATTAGGTCTCAGTAGATAATTACTTTGGTGTATATTGCATGTGCCATATAATTTTCCTTTTCTAGTTAAAACAATTTAATATTTTTTAAAGTTCACATAAAGTTTAATTCGTTACTAATTTTCCACATGATATACCTAGATATTTTAAGTGAGTCATTTATAGCAATGAAAATTTGTATAAAAAATAATGGATTTTCTAATATATATACAAATTACAAAAACAAAGAGCGTGATTATTTTCTAAATTTTGATGTTGTTCAATTTTTTATATGTACCATAAATTTATTTTTAGTAATGTTTCATAAAAACTAGTAGTCAATTTACTTAAACTAATCATCTTTTCTTTTTGGATTTGTTTTATTTGTAAAATGTTTACTTATATAAATAATATTTAAGACATTTTAATTGAAAATACTGTATATTAAATTTGTAGTAGCTAAACAGAAAATAAGATTCATTATAATAAAATACTAAGAGTTAGCTAGCTGATCAAGTTTAATACCTAGTATTTTAAATATAACTTAGTTGCTAGTACTAATTAAAAGCAGTACATTTTTCTTGGTTTTTTTAATCAAACACTATTTAACATTTTAATGAACTTTTTTAGTCGAAGGTAAAACCTAATGAGACAGAAGTAAAACGAGTTGAAACAAAGCAACCAGTAACTAGAGTGCCACAATACAATAGAACTGTAAATAGAAGCCAACTACGTAAGTTTCTATTTTGTAATAGTTTTTGAAGTTAATAGCATTTGTAATTTCAGTAGAAACATTGATAAGGTAGACTTTTTGAGAGGTTTTCAATAAACCTTGATTATAAGTTTATTTTAAGAAATAACTTTACAGTTGATATCTTACAGAAAAACAGCGATAGTTTTTATTTGTTTTAGTTTTGATTAATTTGAGCTTATTAAAAGTTATGAAATTGATCAATTCAAAGTTTTAGATTTTGTTTACAAATCTATGTTTTACTCCTTTGAACTAAATCAAACAAGATCATCAATTGAATAAAATATGTAATTTTATTTATATAAACATGCAAGAAGACATTAGACTAAAATTTGAAATAGAATTGGTATTTATGATAAAAAAAAACAAAATAAAACTTATAGTTTAAAGCTACCAATTAGGAAAATCAAAATATTACCAGGTTAGTTTATGTTGAGGTTAGAAAAATGTAAGCTACTTAATAATATAAAAAATTTAAAACTTAAACAAAAAAATATATTTACAATTAGCAAACTTGTAAAATTCGTAAACAACAAAAAACAACTCTTGCAACTAAAACACTAGACTGAATAACTGCTTTTACTAATTAAGAAAATTCAACTACCTTAATTGTGACGAAACTATAAAATCTTATAAAATTCAATAGTGCTTTATATTTGAAACTTTGAAGAAATTGGTTACTTTTGTTGATTTTAATGTTTTCTTGTACAAGTTAAAATAGTGATGTTATTATAAAATTTTCATAAAAAAAAACTTTTAAAAATGAACACATGAACATATTAACTCGTTTCTTAAATTTAATGAAGTTATAAAAATTTTAATAAATTAATAAATATTCTAAACATTAATCCAAATGCAACAAGTTTTTATTTTGTATATCATAGTTATAGTATAGAAATTTTCAGGAGTTTATTAGCATGTTAATAAAAAATATATATTATCTGTTTTATTTCAATTAAGCTTGATTTCAAAATTTATATTAAAAATAAACTATTTTTAATTCTTCAATCTTTCTTATTTTAGTTTATCTTTAAAAACTTAAGCAAGTGTTGAAAAAAAAGGTACCAGAATCGCTTAATTTTGACAAATTGTTATTGTTAAATAATATAGTTTTAAATAAAAAAGATTGCAGTAGTACAAAATACTAAGAATAAAATTTCTAAAATTATTAAACAGCAAACAAAAAAACGAAGTACATTAGAACCGCTGCTGGCCAATCATGGGATGATCCAACCTTGAATGAGTGGGATCCTAATGACTACAGGTTATTCAAAGTATACTTTTAAGTTTCAATTTTGTTCATAGTTTTTTTGAAGTTTAACTATTTTTTTTTAATGTTTATTCATGGGTTGTCACACACTAAGGCTACTCAAGATAGTTTGAAAAAAAAAGATAACTCAGGCCAGCTTAGCCTAGTTTGAACTTTTTTTTTAAAATTGCAGGCCAGTTCAGGCTAGTTAAGATATTTTTACTAAATTTCTGAGTAGTTTTTTATGACTTTAAATCTCCTTTTTTCCATGAAAATTGTATTTTTGATATGTCCTTTTTTGTTATTTTGATGTTAAGCTTGATTAACAGGTTCTTTTTCATACTTTTCTCTTATATGAATCTATTTCTTTAATTTTTTCATAAACTGTACTTCAAATTTTAGAATATCTAGTGTTGGTTTCAAAAATTTTCTATTATGGACCACATTTGCATGGTTGCGGGCCGTAGGTTATACCTTTTATGGGTTACATCCATTTAATTTAAAACTATGCTTGCGGGCTGCACTTTGATGACCTCTTTTTTATATACTAAAGATTTTGAGACTATTTTAAGGGCATAGGAGGAGGGTAAATCACTTTTTTCACAATTTAGTCTTATTTTATTACGTTTTAAGTGAGCTACAAGTTGCTTTTTACAGATTGTTTAAAATCAAAATAACTTTTGACAGGGTTGCCACTCTTAAAGTCAAAAAATCTTCCCTGATTGACCAGAAACTTCCTTGAATTTCCCTGAGTTTTTTAAAATCCTTATATTAAACAACTAGCCGCAAGGCTGAAAAATTTCTAAACAAGCACTTCAAAATAAATAAAATTAACTTTTTTGAACAAATATTGAAACTGGACTAACTAAATCTCATTCTAGATCTAGAAAAAAAGTTCCCTGAGATTTTAAAAAATATTAAAATTTCCCTGAAAATTTTAGAAAAGACCAAAACTGCCCTGAGTTTCCCTGAGTTAAAAAAAAGAACCAAAATTCCCTGAGTTTCCCTGAGATTTTCTATAACTTGAAAATTCCCTGAGTGTGTGGCAACCCTGTTTTGAGAAATAGCCAGTCATAGTCGGAGAACCACAGGTTTCTTATGTGAGGTGCAAACCAAAACGGCAAATAACTAGAAATCACTAAAAATATTTCTTCTCCTACGTTTTTTGAGATAATTATCTCAAACTTTAAGGAAATGTTCCTTGCAATATTTAGAAAATTATTTCGGAAAATTTATAAAAAAAAAAGAAAATTTATGATAAAAAAACAAAAAAAAAACTTATTTTTTCAATAAAATTTTTAATTTTATAACTTTATTAATTTTGTTTTGAAAGAATTTATATATATTGCAAGGAATGTTTTCTGAAAGTTTGAGGTAGTTATCTCTAAACACGTAGGAGAAGATAGATTATTAGTGAAATAGTCTTTTTTTGCAGTTTTAGTGGGTGGCTTCGCGTTTAGCCACCAAATCCTTCGCTTTACTGAGCACAAAAAATATCTTTTTTTAAGAGAGCGTTCAACGTTTTTAAAAAGCTAACTGTTATCTAATATGAAAGTTCATTATCGTAAATAGTTAAATAACGATGAAACCAATGCAAGTTGGATAAAATAAATTTAAATATCAATTTTAAACGGGCTAATTTTAAAGTGTTTTTACTGTATTTTTATACTATATTTAACTAACTTTTACTATTTATACAAATTAGTTATGTTGTTTTTTAAGTTAAAATAACTAAATAAAAATTGTTTTATTACAAAATTACATGTTAAAATCAACGTTATCCATTCAAAAATTAATTTATATATAAAAAAAATATTAGGATAAAATTAATGTGGTAAAATAAAACTTATAAGAATAATTAAAAGTTTTTAATAAGCAACTTTTATAATTTTTATACATTTAACGTAAAACAAAGTTACACGATTTCAAAAAATAGTTTGATAAAAGCATAATTTAAAATATTATATTTGAAAATAAATCTACTTACACAGGGATGATGAATTAATATATTAATTGTATCTATTTCAATATAAGCTAATAAAAAGAAGCATTTACTTACTTATAGTATGATAACAAATTGCATATAAAAAGAATTTAGACTTTAAGATATAAATTTGATTAAAACTGGTAAACGAATATACTTTTTCTATTTAGACTAAAAAGAAACTGTTGAAACGTAATATAACAAAATTATAGATTAAAAAGATGGATTTGATCAGTTTTAACTAAAAAATGACATAAATAAAATTTATATTAAAAAGAAAAACTTTTTAAACGTAATAACTAGAACTCATTTTTAGTATTTAGAAGTAATAACTTAAAAATTTTCAACTAAATGATTTCAATGCTTATTCTTTCAGTTAAAATAAACACGAAAAACCATTTAAACGTCCTTATTAGAAATGTAGAACCCTTTTGTACATAATTAACAACAGTAATTGGTCGAGGCATGGCTTTATAGTCAATTTAAATAGATATCATGAGAATAAATGTACTTTTAAGGTTTAATAGACACGAAAACAAAGTTATAGCATTCGAAATGTTGTTTTTGTACATAAATTAGACAGACAGTTTAAATGGTAAGTTAACAGTTTTAATATAAAAATAAATAAATTTATTTTTTAGTAACAAAAAACATAAAAACGCTTATAAACCTCTTATGTAGAGGTGTTTAGTACAAAATTACATAAAATAATAAAATTGTAGTTTAAGCAGGTGTAGTATATAAACTTACGATAAATAAACTTTTTAACAGAAACAAAAACACAATTATAGCGTCTTTAAAGTTACTTTAAACAAAGTTTCACAAAAAAAATCAATTGCTGTATTCAATAAAGAAAATAAAATTTCATAAACAATTCTATATACAATCCTTAATAAAAACATATTTAACAATTCAGATAGTTTCATAACCTGTTCGGCAGTTAAACTTTGTAACAGTTTGTATAGGTAGTATAATTTCCTATGACAATAAACAGTTCAAAATTGTATGGTAAGCAGTTAAAAAAAGATAATCTTACAAAATACAAACTTTTTGGTAAAAAAAAAGGTAAAAAAATACAAAAAAACTTTTAAATCAGTAAGTAGAGGGTTTTATCACTTAAATTAGAAAAATAGTAAACAAATATAAGTTGAGCATGTTAAATTAAAAAATTAACAATAAATGAACTTATAGGTTTAAACTACCACAAAAGAATATTTAAAACGACTTTAAAGTTGTTGTAAAAAATTTATTTTAAAAATAAATAAGTCTGTACTGTATCTTATATTTGTTTGATGAACTCATTTTTTAATTTTTTTTTTGAAATATTAGCAAAATAGATATGTATTTAATTGTTTTATCATATATTTCTTAAACTTTCATTTAAGAATATAACTGCAGTGCAGAAATTTGAAAAAAAATTTATAAGTTATGAAATTTATAAAAGCTAAATATGAATTTTATAGTAAGGTCTAATGGCCGAGCAGTCAAGGTGCCAGGCTTAATAATATTATAACCACACATTTCTGGGCTTAAAACCTATCACAACCAAATTATATCATTAATTGGTGATCTGCTGGACCTACTTTTTAGGATCCGATCCGGATGCTAAACATTTTATGTTTCATGTAATTTTGATAGAGAAAAATAAACTTATAAAAATTAATTATAAAAATTATTTTATATATATAGTTTCTTATAGTATATATATACTCTAGTTTTACAATTAAGTTTAATGTTAAATAAAAAAAAATAAAATAACTCCCTATGGCCTTAAAAAATAAATAGTTTGGTCATAAGCTTTTTAATTTTTTTATCAAACTGTCGAAATAGGATTTTTTTTACTAATGCATTAATCACTTCCTTAAAATCTGAGGTTAATTTATTAAAAAACCAAGAAGACAGAATTTTAGTAATTTTTTTTTAATTTAGAGGAAATCACCAATGAAAAATTATTCTTCTATATTTCTATTAAGCTTTTTATACAAAAGACTTTATCACAAAAATTAGTAAGCAATTTTTTTTTCTGTGAAAAATACTACCTATGGCATATAATTTTAGCTTTCATAAATATATTTAAGTCTAACAAAAAAAAATGGGTAAATGGTTCAAAAAGCATAAGAGTGGTTTCGGATTCATAAAAAAACTTAGTACTCACCTTTTGACTCAAAAAGTTTTGAGTCTAAATTTTTTGTTTCTTTTAAAGTTTTTTCTTAAAAAAGTCAGTATAGGAATCACATTAGCTCTGCTGATATAAAACAGGGCTAATTGAAATTACCTTACTAAAATTTTAAGATACTAATTATAATGTATGAGTTCTTCCCAATAAATAATTTTACTTTTATTTATGTGATAAGTCAGAATGTAAGCGTTTACAACAGTGTTTTAAAAGAAAACAAAGTTATAAAAACTACAATCCTGAGTTTCCGTGAATTCAAAAAAAAATCTTTCAAAAAAAACAGATGGATTTAAAATACTATAATATTTATTCATTATCACATTTTTAGATTAGACTAACATCAGTTTTATTTATCTATGTGCTGTTAACTGTGTCACCATTACTACTGTCTATAACTTTAAATATTATAATATTTTATTGTTTCACTCAAAAAAAATATGTTTTACTGTTTAGCTCTTAGCATCAACTTATACAGTTGAATGATTTTACCTCATTGAAAAAAGCTATCTTTCGTGCTCAGTAGAGCGAAGGATTTGGTGGCTAAACGCGAAGCCACCCGTTTTAGTTTGCGCCTCCCATAAGGAACCTATTGTTGCCTCTGACTTTGACTGGCTATATCTCAAAGGTTATTTATGACGTGCCCTTAACAATTTAATACAACTAAATTTTACTACACTTATAAGTATTATTTTCTTTAACTCTGTATCAAAATTTAAAAAGCTAGTGTTATTACCATTATTTAGTTACATCTAAAAATATAAATTAAAATAGTGATAATAACTCTTTTATACAGTTTTTAGTATCAAAACTGTATACATATAATGTTGCAGACTAGAAGTGTTGTGTAACCTACTAAAAACAATATTAGTTTCATTAAAAACTTATTATATATATATTCTTTTTAAAGTAGTACGAATGTTGCTAACTTTAAATACTCTACGTTTTCATTTTTTTAGAAAAATGGTTTCTTTTTATTTAAGCATAGTAGAAAAACTGTTTTACTTCCTGCTATATTATTACAGTTAATTATGTCAAAAACTGACAACTAGGTACCTTTAAACTTAGAACTTATTGTCAAGTAGTTTTCATGGAGATGTTTGTTATATAGATATATTACAGTTCAGTAGTATTGAAATGGTATGTCTTTTAATGCAGGGAAATTTGTTTGTTCAATATACCTTTATTATATATAAAATGAATAAATGTAATGTAGAATTACAATTTTCTTCACTATACCTTGTAATCTCAGAACAAAAAAAAGTTTTTGAACGAAGTTATGTCTAAATAAGTAGGTATAAAAAGTCTGCTAGGTAAAAGAGACATCACTAATCTATAATACATTAATAACTCATACTAATTTTATATATACTACAGGGTTGCCACTTTACCTGGAAACCTGGAAAAACCTTGAAAAACCAGGAATTCGACAATTTAGGCAAAAATAACCTGGAAAAACCTGGAATTTTAGAAATTTTGAAAAAAACCCGGAAAAACCTAGAATTTTTAATAACTTTAACATTTTCAGTACTAAAATTTCAATTTGACACAATAAATCAACATATAAATAAGATTTTTTTGTCATCATCAAAAAATTTTTTTAATAAAAAACACGTTTAAAGTAACTTTACAGCATCTTTTAAATGTTTTTGTACTATTTAACACAGTTTCTTTTATAGAAATTAACTTAAAACTAAAAATAGACCCAAAAATGTTTACCTTTAAAAACCTGGAAGAAATTTGAAAAACCTGGAAAAAATTTGGAAAAAACGAGTGGCAACCCTGATACTAATACTGACGTGAAAACAATAGAAACATATCTCAAACAAATTTCTAACAGAATATTTTGTGGAGATCTTGGTAACGAAGTTACAGACGATACGTTAACTCGAGTATTCACAAAATATCCTTCGTTTCAAAAAGCTAGAGTTGTTCGTGATAAAAACACTATGAAGAGCAGAGGGTTAGTGTTTCTTTTGGTATATTTATATCTATAAAATATTTATCAGCTATAAAAATTATAGAAGTTTGTTGGATGTACTGTAAAGTATAGCAATAAAAGTTTGAAATAAAAAATTGTAATACTAGTAAAAAGTACATTTTAGTTGAACATTTTATACTGACTGGTCATAAAGTTTTTAAGTTTGAAAAATTTGCAACTTTTAAAAACTATCATTGAAAGTAAAAGATTGTTAGATATCAATAAATCTTAATGATTCTTCTTTAGTAAAGCTTTTTATCTAAAGAATTGATCATACCAATTCGATCATCAGACCACAAGCCCTCGGTAGACTGATTAGAAATCATCAGTCAGCCTCCACCGAAGAACTTGCAGTCGTCAATCTACAAACGGTTTATACATGCAAGCATGAATAAACAATTCTTCATGCTTGCATATATAAACCGTTTTTAGATTAACGACTGCAAGTTCTTCGGTTGAGGCTGACTGATGAGTCCTAATCAGTCTACCGAGGGCTTGTGGTCTGATGATCGAATTGGTATGATCAACCCTTTTGTTAAAATTAAGCTTTGTCTCACGGCATACGAAAATCCAGGCTTCTGCTCTGCAGACTTTCGCTGATGTTTTTGTTGAGCTTTTGTCTAACAAATTAATATTATTTTATTAATTTTAAAATAATTATCCATTATCAAATCGTGCATTTTAAGTGTGTACTAGGTTTGAAAATAAATTAACTATGTATATAATTATTGTTTGTTAAGTAATAAAGCATAAGTATTAAGTAAAAGTTTATAGAAGTTTTCTAGTTTCAAATAATTTTTTTTTACCAGTAAGTTTTTTATTAGTTTTAACATCATAATTTTATTTTACTTAATTTTTTAAAAATTAATTTCTACTGGTCGTTGTTAAAGTAGTTCAAATCACAACATAATAAAAAAGAACGTTTATAACATTATACAAACTTATTACATATACAATTTAAGCATAACACTAAAAGATTTCCTATAAATAATACTTGAATCTAAGAGTTTTGTTTATAGTTTTCGGTGCGTTAAATTGTGGTAATAAAATTTTTTTTTTTGTATATTTATTTTGTTTAAATACAACTTACACGCAGCATGAACTCAGTTTTACATCTTTACGGTTATTTTAAATTGTTGTTGTAGAAAAACTAAACTTTTAGATAAATAAGTTCACATAAAAACAAGAAATTCAAATTTATTTGTTAATTTTACATTAATTGAATAAGTTGATAAAATAGTTAACAACTAAGAAAAATCATGGTTTTGTCGATGTATAACATTTATAAATTTAAACCTAGTAACATTTATATTAAAAAAGTTATCCACTTCTTAGGAAATTCTAAATTTGATATAAAGAACCTTTATGTTTGAAATTAACTAAACAGAATGTATTAAGTTTTTTTAAAATACTTGTTTACAAAAAGAAAACATGGTAAGAGCTGTGGTGTTAAATTCATATAAAACTTTATTAAGAAGTTTAATATCGTATATAAACTAAAAATGATAGTTATTTAATTTTTTGAACAGCTCTGCTTGTTTTAAAAATTTTTAAGAATAACTTATAATTTTAATTATATGTTATATTTTAAATGTTTTACTTATCACTTTGATTCCTTGCCATTTTTAAAACTTAGCATCAACAATTTTCAAAAGCTTAAGATATTCAAACTTTTTAGCTACGGATTTGTCAGCATGAGAGATCCTGAAGACTTCATTCGAGCGATCAGAGAAATGCAGGGAAAGTACGTTGGCAATCGGCCGATCAAGCTGAAGAAAAGCACGTGGCAGGACCGCAACATAAAAAATGTCAGAAAGAGGAACAAGGAGAAGAAGCGTCTCGGCTACAAAGTTTAAAAAATGAAGCTGTGAATTATATTTTCATGTAAACCCTTTCAAGCAAAATTTAGGACAAAACTATATATTTTTAAAGCATTTAGAACTAAAAGTTTTTATAAATATGAACTTAAATAAATATTATTTAAACTATTTTTTGAAGAAATTATGTTCAAGTTTCAAAAGTGTACCTTATAAACCAAAAACTGGTAAGTTTTAGTCTTATTGTAACTTTTATATTCAATATAAGTTGTTTCTTGGATTAACTCAGAAATAAATTTTGTTGTTTAAGTTTTAGTGAGTTTATTTTCTAATTTATGATTTTAAAGTAAGTTTACTGGTGTTTTAAATGCATAAGATTTCAATGAATATTATTATGCTCTGCAACCTTAATAATTTTACTTATACACAACATAGAGCTCATTTATTAGTTTATTTACTTAAATTTAAAATCAAAATATTAACGTTTGTGAATATTTGTCTACGTAATAAGAAACAGGATTGTCTCAAAACCTGGAATCCTGGAAAAATCTGGAATTCGATAATTTAGGCTAAAATTACTTTGAAAAGCCTAGAAATTGAGAAATTTTGATAAAAAATCTGGAAAACATATGGATTTTTAAACAATTTTTACATGTTAAGAATTAAAATTTTGATTTGACACGACAAATGTTTCCTATATATAATTTTTTTGCGACATCAATATTAAAAAAAACACATTTACAGTAGCTTTACAGTATCTTTTCATTGTTGTTATACCATTTAACACAGTATTCACCTTGAATTTAACTTTAAGGATTAAAAATTAAAGTTAAATAAAGAAAGAGTATTGTGTAAATTTGTTTTTACTATATATTTCAGTGAACTTGTTCGCTAGGATCTTTATTAGCAAACGAATAAATTTAAATTTGAAAAATGATACCTTCCGCATTACTTTATTCACTGCGAGTACTTGGATTATCTTTTTATGATGCCTGTTGATACTAAAAGTAGAAGCAACATACTAGAACCTATTAAACTCGACGGCTAGCTAAAGAATATCCAAACGGCCAACCTGCGCAGTAATTATTATTATTTTTAATAAACACATATATACACCTACTTTAGCTTGTATTCTTTCCTTACAGTATGTATTGTTTTACAGAGCTCCGTTAAAGTGTTTAATACGTTAACACACAGAAACATGTGTTAGTTAAATAAAGAAAGAGTACTGTGTGAATTTTTTATTATTAAATAAATTTTTATAAAGTTTAAAAGGTTGTAGTATTTTTATGAAAAGTTGAGTTATTATGGAAAATTTTCTACTATTATCACAAAAACCAATATTGTCTGTTCAATTCATACTAGTTTGATTAATTTAAGTAGCCAACTTAGTAGCAGAATAATTACTAGATATGCTTTGTTTTTGTTTTTATATTTGTTTTATATATTTTTATTTAAAAATTAAAAAAGTTTTATTGAGAAAAGTATCAAAATTTTAGTTTGGGCTTGGTAGTTTTTTAGAAAAAAGTATTAGCCAGCAATCTTAATAAAAATTAATTTAAATTCTTTAAAAACTTTGTACAATACTATAACATTAATCTACGTTATTTTTCTTAATTTTATAAATAAGTTTATATGTTATTTGTCGGGAGCTTATTTAATGGTAGGCTAAAAATGGAAAGATAGAGTCCTGAGCGTCCCGGGTTGTGAAATAAAGGTTCTAAAGGGACCGGAGAATATTTTTACTAACAATTGTGAGTAAAAACAAGTCGTTATTCGTGTGCTGTTATTGGTTGTAAAAAACCTTCTTTCGAAAACCTCTTCTACATTTTCTGCCAAGGCTATAGAACTATTTTGATCTGGACCTGGTGGTCTATTAGCTTTGTGATATTAAAACACTTTTTTAGTACTGCTGCATGCCGGATTACACTTGAAAGCAATGAGTTGTTTTTACTACACTTCTGCGTTTCTATACAAAAAGGTTCTATCAGTTCATTAAGGAGGCTAACAAGTTTCCGTTCATCAGCTGTAAGAATAATTTCGGGTTTAAATTCATTGTTAGCCACGTAGTTCTAGACCAGGGTTTCCCAAAGTGGGCGATATCGCCCCCCTGGGGGCGATTTTGGTATGTCGGGGGGCGATAAATAGTAAAGGGGCGAAAGGGTGGGCGAAAACTAGTAAGGGGGCGAAAAGGGGGCGATTTTAAAATTTTTTGCAGACATTTAGTTTTAACTTTTTAGCTTGCTTTTTTACTTATTTTAGCCTGCTATTAAATATTTGACCCTGAGGTAAAACTTAAACAAAATAAGTCCATTTCGTTCACGTGAAATTTCTAGAAAAATCAAAAAGTTTAGGACTCCTCTTATCAAGTAGTTTACATATTTTTATTCATATCTTTTCTCATTTAACAATTACATAGGTCATAGACGAGTGAAAATCCTCTCACCATTTCATAACCTGACATATATGCCATTTATGATCATAACTGCTTTGTAAAAATCTATGTTGTCGATTATAAACTATCACCCTATGATATCTAATTGTTTCTTGAAAAGTCACTTGGTTAGAAAAAAAAAACTATATTAAAGTCAATTTTGCAATAGAATAAAAAAGTTGTAATAAATTAAGATAAATTTTGTAAGTTTTGTTTTTGAGCTTGCACTACTAAATTAAAAAAAAGTAGATTTTGATTATCATGTATTCACATGTTTCTTATTTATGTTTGATAATTCTTAAAGAAGTGAAATGGTTATAAAAAGGAAACTGTCTAGAAAAGTTTTTGGCTGTTTTTAATTCAGTTATTGATTATTTTCTTAAAAGGATAAGGTATTGGCAGACAATCTTGTTAAAAGAAAAATAAAAGAAATGAAAATGCTTATATGTTAGACTTATATGGTAAGTTCTACCATCTGAACAAAAATTTACAAGGTAAAAACTTGAACCTTGTGAAAGTCATAAGTAAGATAACCAGTTTTAGAAACCAACTTGAACTGTATGGAAAAAATTTCAAAAATAATCAGTTTGCAAGTTTGGAAAGCTGAAAACTTTAGATAAGTGAAGGTGATGTAGAAGTGCTTTCATCTCATCTGAAACAGTTTAAAGGTGACATTGATAAACGGTTTAATTACATTTTTTGATTAAATGTCACGAAGTGGATTATGGATCCCTTCGAAGCAGTAAGTCAAAAACTGAAGTCTTTTTGAAGTAAACGTTTACTTATAGGAAACCTTCTCAGACTTACAAACTGACCTTGAACTTAAAGTAAATTTTTCGAAAGAACGATAAAAAAGCTTTTTGACTCAACAAAAACTAAGGCAAAATTTTACCATCATTTGGGAGGAAGTTAGATTGTTGTTTATAGCTTTTCCTTGTAGGTTGTTGAGAAACCTTACAGTTCAGTTATCAACATCTTTAGCAAAAGATCTTATCTAGATATTTGTAATTTGTGATTTTTTGGGATATTTCTTATTTAACCTGATTTTTATTGTATTTAAGTATGCTTTTTTAATAAAAATAATTCTATTTACTTTATTTATTCTACAACAGGTTTGCTTAATGCCTAATGAATATAAATGATGGTAGACTTCCTCTTTAGTTCGCACTTTTTACCAAAAAAAAGTACTAACTTAAATTTGACTTAAATAAAGTCTATTACTAACTAATTATTATTAAAGCAACAATATTTATAATATTTTGTAGCTTATACAGATTTGTTGTTTTAAATGAATGCTTATTTTATGTTTTAGTTGCTTTTATGTTTATTCATAACATTATTGCATTATTATATATTTAAATCTTCCACTTGTATAAAAAATTATCATGTTTTCTTGAGTTCCCACTTTTTGGTTTTGTTCAAAGTGTGAACTCAAGCGGAAGTCTACTGTATTAATTAAGTGGTTTATGATTTTAAAGTTTGTACTAGTTTTGCTTTGACCTGGTTAACTTTGTAGTTTATATTTGTCGTTTTACATCACACAAAAATATTTAATAAAATAGTGATTTAAACATTTATTTGAAAGTAATTTATTTGACAGAGTTTTGTTATTACTTGTTGAATCTGCATAAAAAAAAAAAATTGATAACCATTAAAGTTTTTATTTCAAAAAAGATTAATTTGGCTTTAAAAGAGTATAGATATGAGGTCTCTATTTGAAATGACTTCAATTTTTAACTTAAAAAATTTTAAAGTAAGTTTTACTTTCTAAGCTGAGTTGTTATTCTAAAAAAATGTATATTTTAAGGAGATTGAAACAATTATTACAACTATTTTTTGTTTTATCTTAGTTCATAATATTTTGAAAGTTAAAATGTGTTGTTTATTTTAACAATTTAATCCTAGCTTTAAATTTTTCACTATTTTCCTCTGTTAAATTATTAGAGGCTAATAGCTAGATTAAAAATTCATTTCTGAACTGAATTAAATAAGCCATCAAAAAGACCGCTACAGTTACAAAACAAATTTTTAACCTAATAAAAAGATTTTTAATTGATTATTTTCTATTCACAGAAATAACCGTAAAACCTTTAGTTCGTTATTTAGTTAGTTTTCTTTGGTTAGAAAATAAAATTGTTAGAGTTAAGGTTTAATTTTTTAAAGGTTATTTCAAATAAAACACTACTTAATGGTATTCTACTATAAAACATATAGTTAAAAAAGATTAAAATTGAATTTAAACTTTACAACTAAGTTGCTTATAATATTTCTAAGTGTTAAAAACTATAATTTTACTGTATTAACAGAAGCTATTAATGAAACCAGTTTTCATGCGAGACAATCGACCAGCCGGTCAATCTTCCTCAAACTAGATCAGCAATGATGTTTTAATATTTATTCCATAATGTGTCAGATAAACTATTTATTCTTTTGTAGTTTTTTTAATCTCTGGTATAAATTTTTTTTAAATATGCTTGTTTATAAAATAGTTTAAGTATATTGTGCGGCTTAAATAAATAAATGACTTCTAAATTTCCGAAATTCATTATATGAGAGATTATTATAATGTCAGGTTTCAGTTAAGATTTTAGATGGGTAACTTACGGTCCAGATACAGTCAAATTTCGGCCCACTAAATAACTTGAAAACTACATGTGCAACACAATTAAAATTTAGTTTTTTGATAATTAATATTTTGAAAAACGCTTTCATTTTGGTTTTTAGTTTACAGTAGTACTTCCTAGATCACAGTAGTACTAATCATTTTATTACTATTTTGCTAGAGTTTTTTAATTTTCTTGTATGTTAATTTTTAAATTACCCAGCCCGCAAGTACATTTTTTAGCAATTCAAAACTAGAAAGGATTTTTTAGTAAATATGACTTGCTGACTACAAAAGTTGTCTACCACTAACCTATGGATTCATTAGTTTCAAAACAATACATATTTAAAGAGAATTGATTACAGAATACATAGGTTTTTTATTTAATTAAGTATCTTAATACACTTTACTGGGCTTAAAAAAAAAAACAACTGTAAATTATTTTCTCAAGCCCTGAAACTACTTTTACCACAGCCCAAAAGTGCATGCATAAAAAGTACCAGACTAAATTACATTTCGAACACAACTTTTTCGGCTAAAAAGTGCGTAGTCTAGAATAAAATAACTTTATTTTATAAAATACTTAGGGGCGATTTTTTTTCAAATTTCTCAAAAGGGGGCGATTTCGTAAATTAGTTCGGGAAACCCTGTTCTAGACACTCGTTTTTAACTTTTCTAATATTTTCAGCAATAGGTAGGTTAAGTTCCACCTTGTTTCAACATCTTGCACAAGTAACAAGGTTTTTTGCATTGACACTGATAAGCTTAACGTGTCCTGGATTTTTTTAGTTTCTCGCACGTTGTAGAAGAATGATTAAAGTGGCTAATAGTTTGACGGGCCTTGTTAACACACTTCTGTTACTTTCTGAAAACATTGAATCTTTAATTACCAGTTGAAGCGTGTTTAAAAACAGGGTGCTGAAGAGGATTCTAACATCAACATACCAGCCTTCATGTTAAATGCATTGTCGCGCAGAAAAGCGTATATACGATCCATATTAATACCCCAAATTTTCAAGTATCTCCTATATGTTTTCACAAACATTAGAGGTGTTAGAACCAACTACTTCCTTACAGTACAAAGCTCTGGTGTTAGTTTGCACTCTAAACTTTTATTTAACCAATGCGCTGTTAAAGAAAGATATGATGTGTTTGATTTCGAATTTTTCCATATTTCACTTGTAAATGACAAAAACGAGGCTTCTGATAACTCAGTTTGTATTTATATCTTCAAACTTTTATAAGTCTGAGGAAGTATTGTATCAGTCAAGTACTTAGTGATACAATGCCTGGCTCTAAAGCAGCTAACAGGTCTATGAAACCTTGATCGCTAGTAACTGAAAATAGTTGATTGTCCATAGCAATCATGTTCATAATCTTTTAATGAAATATGATTGCTTTTTTGATAATTTATTTTATATTCTTAAACAGGGCGATAACTCTCAATATTAGCTTGGTTCATTGCTGTTAGCTTCTTATATTTTGGAGTTAGGGACGAATTATCACTGACTGCTTTATTGGATGATGATGATGATTTTCTAGCCTCTGAAACATCTCTTTGATGTCTTGAATTCAAATACTTTAGTAAAAAAGAGGTGCTGTAAGAATTTACATTACCTCCTTTAATTAGTTTATTGCAAAGATTGCAAATTGCAAAAAAAGTATTATCCTTACTTACCTTGAAAATTTCCATGCAATTGACATTTTTTATTAAGGAGAAACAAACTATATAACTGTTAAAAATTAATTACGTTAAAAATAATATGATTAGTCTTATATTTCTACAAGGTTGCCACTATTTTTGCCAATGAAACTGTACTGAGTTTTTTCAAATGCTTAAAATGTTTTTCTGACTTTTAAAAATTATTTAAATTCAAGTATTTATTAAAAAATATTGTTATAAAAATTTAGTTGTAGGAAATTTAATTCAACTAAATCTTACTTAAATTAAATTCTAGACTATGTATTTTCACAAACTTTGAAAGTTCTTAAATTTATAAAACCCTCCTGAATTATCCTGAGTATCCTGACCGTGTGTACACCCTGTTTCTATCACTTATTTAAAAGACGAACCAAATCATATCTTCCAAAATTTATTATAATGGAACTAAAATAATATTTTCTTCTCCGAGACTTTTAAAAATTTGCATCATAAGTAGATTAAATAATGGTCTTAATTAAGATGAGAACTTAATAACTTTTTGATAAACTACTGTATTTACCTGCATTTTTACAACAAATGATTGATTAGCTAAAGCTTGATTAGTCTGTTTCGCTTGACTAAATTTATATATATTAAATAATCAAACCACAATAATCTAATTATACAAAACTAAAAGAAGCTGATCGCGGAAAGCAAAGTGTTTCCAAACTAATTTGATCCGGTCCCACCCAAGTTTCAGCTAGGGTCAGGCCGGATCCGGGTCCGAATATTTTTTAGATTTAAGATCCGGCCGGCCCTTTTTATAAAATTAGATTCTGCCGGATCTGGTTCCAAGCAAAAAATGGCCGGTTCCGGATCTTGGATCCGGCAGATCACTAACTTTAAAATTCATAAATCATCCATAGACAAGTGTGAAGAATTTCGAGGTACACAAAAGACAAAACCAAACAAAACATATCTCAAAGATTAATAAATAAAATGAAATTGCTAAAATAAATTTAGATGGTAGTCGTTTGAATAAATAACTTAACAGAAGTTAGTCGACAATTCAACATTGAATCTAAATTGCATTAAGATGTAGGTAAACATAAAAATTGTATTTTGTCAAGTGCTATAAGTGTAATGATTTTGAAAAATTTTAGCAATACAAAAAATACACGATTATTTATTTTTCATTTTAAACTTTTAGTTTATGAATTTTTTAAACTATATTAGGAAAAAGTGATTAAACCTATATCAATATCACTGTCAAAATAACTGAGTTTTTTTAATATAAATTTGTATAAATAGAATTTTTGTTTTCTCGTTTGTACTTTTACTTATTATATTTGTTACCGATGGTAATTGTTTCTTTACTTCAAATTTTTATAAAGAAGACAAGCATTCTACAGTTTTTATTAACATAATTAAACAGTTGTCGTTTTAATACAAAATAGAAAAATATTTGAAAAACGTTTTTTGTTTCACTCAAAAGAACTATAGTTGTTAGTAAAAATTATAAAATACTTAGTTAGTTTACTGTTCGATAACAATAAAAATATTTACTTAATTTTAGTTTTGTGACAAAAAACCTTCTCACCAAAGAGTTTATTATAAAGGTTTAGCTAAATCAATTGTCATAAAAAAAAATTGTATAAAAAATTTGACTAAAGTTTATTTTTTTCTTGTTAAGAGTTTGAAAAAATGGGTAGGTATTAAATATGCACGAAAAACTTTCGCACGAAGACATTTTTGCACGGCGTCAATGTTGCACAAGAAATCACTTTTGCACGGGTTGAAATAATTTTACTTTTTTTTAATTAATTATTACATATTTTTTTCTATTTTTTATTTTTTACTATCACTGTTACCCCTAACCAAAACCCACGGTCGGTAAATTTTTTCTCAATTTTTTATTAATACTTTGTTTATTTCAACTATTTTATATTTTTCTACTCTTGTGCAAAAAATACTCTTTGTGCGAAAGGGTCTTCGTGCATATTTGACCCGTTCCCGAAAAGAAAAGTATTCAAAAAACCATTAAATTTAATGATAAAACAAACTGACCTAAGCTATTATTATGATGTACATGTTAAAAAAATTACTTTGTAACCAAACTAACTCAGGTAAAAGTCAAAAATTGAAAAAAAAAAAATTTAATTAGAGTTGTTAAAAAAATTAAAAGTAAGTATATTGTATTTATAGCTAAATATTTTTTTTAGTATATTTAATTTTGTTATTTAAAAAATAACTTTTTTTTTACTCAAATGTCTTTGTAAAATTAAGAATTTACTCTAGATTTTATTGGATAGTTTTATAAAGAGAGCTTTAGGTAAAATAAGTTTTAGACTAGAATTTTTTTTTAAGTTAAGGATTTTTTGTATTTGTTGTAATTTATTTATTAGCTTTCAATAAATCAAAAAAAAAATTATAATTAAAAAAATAATTTACTTAACTTCAATATACATATAATAGAAATAAATAAATGTAAATAAATATAAATTTAAAACAAAGTAAATGTGTTCAAACTTATAATAAAGAGTGGTCATATCTGAGTATTTGTAAAATGCATAACTTTAAAACTTAAAAAAGTAAATCTTACATGTTTAAAATTTGAGCTAAAAGTATTTTAGTTTTACTGTTAAGGATTAAGTGTTTCATTTGTACAACTTTTTCTAAATAGTTGTTAAATATTTTATGATTATATGAAAAGCTGCGAAAAGTTCTACTTAATCTGCAAACGATTACACGCTTAGCAGAAAGTTCAACGTTAAACTTTTGAAATTATAATTTTAAAGAAAGATACTTACAATAAAACTTTATCTTTTGTTTTTTATTTGCTGTATTAAAAGAATGTTGAAATAAATTAGCTGTTTATATTTGATTTGCAAACTATGTACAGCAAAAATTACTAAGCAATTTTAAACAGATTTCCTTATAACTGCGTCAAACAAACAGTTTAACTTATAAAATGTCTATTAAGGGCACAGGGGGAGGGTAAATCACTTTTTTCACAACTTGATCTTATTTTATATAGTTTTACTAAACTACAAGATGACATTTTTACAAATTTAAAAAATTCAAAATATTTTTTGAGATATAGCAGGTCAAAGTCGGAGGAACAATAGGTTCCTTATAGGAGGCGCAAACTATAACGGCAAATAATTAAAAATCGCTAAAAATCTATTTCCTTTTACGTTTTTTGAGATAACTACCTCAAACTTTCACCTTGCAATATTTGGAAAATTCTATCATAACTAAATTTAAAAAAATAAAAAAAACAATAAAAAAAAAACAAAAAAAAAAACTGTTTTTTTTGTTTACTTTGTATATAAGATTTTTTATTTCTTGTTTTTTAAAAATTTTCTCGCGACAGAATTTTCTAAATTTTAAAAGGAACATTTATTGAAAGTTTGAGATAGTTATCCAGAAAACGTACGAGAAGGAAGATTTTTAGTGATTTCTAGTTATTTGCCGTTTTAGTTTGCGCCTCCCATTTAGTTTAAAAACTTTCAAAAATAATTTACATACTTTGGCTGTAATTTTTATGGATGAAATAAAAGAACTGATTTTATTTGTAGAAGTTTTATTTAAACAGATTTTGAATCAACATTTTTTTGCTCCAACACTTACTGTTATTTTGTAATTGTGAAACGAAAATATCAAGCTTGTAATTATCAACTATCATCGAATATAATTTAAGCATTTTAATTTTAAAAATTCTTTTTTAGAATTAATTTTAACAACTTCACTAAAAAATAATTTTGTAATATTGTTTTAAATATGTTGTACGAACAACTCAATCTGATCTATAAAAAAATTACAAAACATACACGTTTTCAAAAAACTTAAAGAATTTAAAAAATGTTACTTAAAAACTATTTTAAAACATATATTTTAGTTAAGGTAATTTTTGTTTATGTTGTTTAGGAGATAGTAGATGATAGAAGAGATTTCAAATGTTCAAACATTGACCTTTGAAAACTTTTCTTTATACTTTTAAAATGCATAACAAAAAAATCGTTTTTATACCTCACCGTACAGTTCTATTGCAAAATAATTTAAGGTTTAATTTCAAAGAATTTTAAATTTAAGTCTTGGTTTTAAAAGTAGAAACTGAAAAAAAAATCAATCTAAATATCGTTTTTTTCGTAACTATGTCTGACTGACGAGTCCTAATAAGAACAAAACTAGGTCTCAGAATCTCGTATGGCCTTGCGGTTCTATTTAATATTTAACATAAATATGGAATGATATATTTTGAACCTTAAAAGTATGGTCAAAGGACTGGATTTATAGAAAAACTTTCCGGTATCGGAGCTAAAACCACTTATTACTTCAACTGTTTTGAGCTTTGGAAAAACAAAATCTTCTTTTTTAACATTTATAACTTATGATTTGAAAAATATATATGTTACAAAAAAAAAGACATTAAAAGTAAAATAAAAAAGATTGTATTAATTACCTCAAAAAACTTAACACGGAAAAATAAATGGTACAAAAACAACAGAAAAAGTTTTAGTTAAATAGTCCTGGACAATGACGTTAAACTGTTCGTATGTAAGTGGTGTACGATTCGATAACATGAAGTCTCCTTCGTAAAATAGATCTTTAAACCAATATCTTGAGCACTTTTTTTTGTCGTAATAAAAAACAAACTAATAGACTCAGTCATACTGTTTTGTTTTAAATTGTTGAAATAGATAAAGTCATAAAGTTTCAAATCCATGTTCTCCAGAAAAAAAGATTATTTATGATCTATTTTTTTGAAGTATTAGATTTCTAAACTTGTAAATCTTTATCTTCATGTACATTCAATTACAGCAAGACAAACTACGTAAAAAGAAACAAAAAAAAAAAAAACACTTTAACTGAATACTATATAAAATTCATAAAAAAAAAACTAGATACGAAAACTAGCTATAATTTGCTTCTTTGATTTTAACAGTAACTTTCATTGTTGCTTTAACTATTCAACTTGTTAAAAAAAACTATTTGAGTAACTTAGAAAGTATTCTTAAATAAAATAAGTCTTATCATAATAGTATGAGTATAATAAAAACCTGCAAGTAGTTACCACTGCCTATAATGGATCAGTACTTTTTAAACTCCATCAATTTACTTAGTTAAGAATATTAATAGACAATTAACAATTAACAGAATGCTTTCTTAAACAAACAAAAATAGCATATCTATTGCAACTATATGTACTTTATTCATATAATTGTTTTTTTAGTGAAACATTCCTTCGGTTAATCTAAGACCTTCAAGTGTGGCCTTAGTCTTTTAAGTTGTTAGGAATTTGAGTCCGTAGTTTACTTACTACTTTGTTAATATCAACTTAAAGATATATGTTTACGTCTATTACATGTTGGTAAAAAAAGTTTGGCATAAAAGTTTATGCATAAAACACTTAGCTCATATTTGAACAAATTATCAGCATTAAGTATTTATTTTCTTATTTTAAGTTTCATAAATTCTTGTCATATTTATTTAAATGGATACATCTTAGTACTTAATTGATAATCTTTAAACTTTCTAGTTTTATTTGTTCTGTCCCAACACAAGATGTTATTTTAAATTTAACTTATGAATATAATAATAAAAAGAAAGTTCGTATTATCATATCTTTCTACGGTAACGTTTATATTTAAAAATATATTACCTAACGTTAAATTAATTTAGTTCTTTGATTAAACATAACTTATATTAATTTTAAGCAAACTGTTTTTATTAGGTGTAAAAAAGTATTATAATTTTAATTATAGATCAAAAAAATAAAAAAGTTCTAAGGAATGTATATACTAAACTAGTAAAAAATAGCTATTTTTATTTTGAATATTTGCAACTTATTTACTTAAAACTAAAACTTTTAGTTTGAAAGGATACTAAAAAAGTTTAATTTCTAAAATAACTTCTTTAAATTATTTCAATAGTATTAAGAGTATTAGTTTTTATATACACCAAATCTAATTTTAATTATAAGGTTTGTTTTTTAAAATGTTTTATTTTTCTTGTAAAACTTAATTAAATTTTTCTAACTTTCTAAACAAAGAAAGAAACCTAAAGTATTTAAAGAGTAAAACCTCGATTTATATAATTCTTAATTAATATTCGAATTTATATGGGTTTAATCTAAAACAATATTTTATTAAGTGCAGTTTA
Source organism: Thalia democratica (assembly GCF_965202585.1). Lineage (NCBI taxonomy): Eukaryota > Metazoa > Chordata > Thaliacea > Salpida > Salpidae > Thalia > Thalia democratica. The sequence continues at coordinate 16,266,682 of NC_139173.1, read as the reverse complement.
CTTTTTTGTTACACAAAGCTTAAACATTAAAAAAAAAAAAATAAAATACTAAGACGTTGATTTTATAAATTGAAGGCTAAATAAATCTAAAAAATGGAATACACAAAAAAGAATTAAACTTAAAAATGTTTAAATTAAATTGAAAGTATTTTCAAAGTATTAAAAAGGTTTAAACATATTTTAGTTCTAATTATGTGTTATTAAGCAGTATTAAAGGATTAGCTTGGCTAAAAAGTTCAAGAAACAACAAATACTTTGATTTCATCGCCTTAATAGCTTGGTGGAAAAAAGTCAAAGGTTTTAAACAAAAAATAAGCTTTGAATAACAAGAAAATTTATAACTTCAGCATTTATTTATAAATTTATGAAATTGTTGATACCAAGTACGATTTGTTAAAAACTTATACATTTACAGTGTATAGCAGCTATATGTAATTTTAAAAAGCATACTAACACCTAGCAAAAAAATTTAAGTAGTGTTTATATTTATCATGGCACTGACATTACAAGTAACAATTAATTTTTATTTAAAGTTTTTTATTTAAACGTTTAAAGTCTAGTTTGGTTATTAATATTAAAAAAAATTAGTCATTAAAAACAGTAAAACATACCTATTAATCTTGTTAAAATAGCTCGTAGATATTTTACGTGCTAAGTACTGAATGTTTTTCAATTAAAGTTTTTAGCTAAGAACTAATGAGAGTTTTAAGAAAATTGTGCTTAGTTAAAAAAGTAATGCTAAAAGTATTAGTATATTATGATTAAGTGAAGTGAGGGTGACTTAATTTTTCGAGTAGAAAATTTTAATAAAACCTTTACGCTTATAAAAGTATTTTAGTTCAGTGAAAGAAAATACTTTTTTAGTATGAATATTTTTCGATATACTTATACAGCGTACTCAAATACAAACAGTTTTAATACTAATGATCTATTTACTGCAAGCTACGTAAAAAAGTTTTTAGATACGTTTACGTTAACTAAATGCTTTAGAACTAGTGATGTACCGGACCCACAATTTCGGGTCCGGCCGGACCCGGATCCGGACTTTTTTTTCAAATCAGAATCCGGCCGGAACCGGATCCGGACTTTTTTTTTCAAAATAGAATCCGGCCGGAACCGGATCCGGACTTTTTTTTCAAATTAGAATCCGGCCGGAACCGGATCCGGACTTTTTTTTCAAATTAGAGTCCGGCCGGATCCGGATATCAGACAAAAATGGCAAAATCCGGCCGGACCCGGACCCGGATAGTGAGTACGGTACATCATCTGTATAAACTAGCCTAAGTCACAATGAGGTTTTTAAAAACTAAAAAAAATAACTTTAATCTAATAATAAGTAGAACAGCTAGCCACAAGGTTTACAAATTTAGGTGTTATTTACAATTAAAAATATGAAATCAAGTTCATGAACAAAATACACTAGAAAATTACAAAATATTGAAAACTGGATCAGCTCAAACTCATTCAAAATCTAAAAGAAAACTAGCCTGAGTTTTTACAAAAAACTAAACTAGCTTGAGGCAGGCAGTCCAAATTTTCTAAAATTCCCAAAAATTTTTAAACTAGCAGGGTTGCCACTGTTTAAGTCAATAAAACTAGCTAGAGTGAGTATAAACAAGCCTGAGTCAGAATGAGGTTTTTAAAATTACTTTAATCTAATAATCAGATAACAGCTAGCAAAGGTTGACAATTTGGTAGTAAAGTTGTGGACTGATTGTGGTACACTTGACTTTTTAGTAGTACCCATCATAATTAAATCCTACCGTATATAATTAATATCTAACAAATAGTAAATTCAAACTGAGACTACTTTCTATAATCAGACACGACAGTTTTGAGTGATGAATCTTTTACATAAAACACAACAAGAAATACTAGCATATACAAAATTATTAATTACTTTGGTAACACTTTAAAAACTGGAAACTATTTAATTCTATTTCAAAAGACTTAAAACAATATACTAAAAACTAAATAAAACTTTTAGTAAACAATAAACTGTAAAATTTTTCATAAACTATTAAACTATAAACCTGGCTTAAATATTTAAACAATTAAACACCAGTTGAAACATTCACTTTTAAAACAAAACACTACTTACAATAAGCATTCACAAAAAGTTCAAGATATTTTGTTGCTTCAAGCTGCTCACCAAACTAACTAACTGCTTACATATAAACTGCCTGTCATGTTCTGATGTTTTGTTGCATCAGTATTTAGTTTGAAACATTTCGTCATATGATTCTCATTGGCTCGCACATTCAACCGTATTAACTCTAAATATTCTCTGAGCTCAACTTTAAACAACAAATAATGCAAGTATTCATTCCTAAGTTTTCAATTTTACAACATTTGTAAAGAGTTGCATTTTTAAAATGTTTATTTCATAGTTTAAATGTAAACAAGTGTAAATTAGTCCACAGGGTTTGTTTTTAAAAAAATATTTTTCAATATGCTCTTTTTTACTAACTAGATCCGGGTCCGGCCGGATCTCTGTTAGGATCCGGCCGGACCCGGATCCGGACTTTTTTTTCAAATTAGAATCCGGCCGGAACCGGACCCGGACTTTTTTTTCAAATTAGAATCCGGCCGGAACCGGATCCGGACTTTTTTTTAAAATTAGAGTCCGGCCGGATCCGGATATCAGACAAAAATGGCAATATCCGGCCGGACCCGGACCCGGATAGTGAGTCCGGTACATCACTATTTAGAACAAAAATGGTATAATATGGTTTTAGCTTGTAATTTTAGGTAAAGGTTATTAAAAGACAAAATACTACTGCAATTTAAGTGATCGTATAATCGAGTAACTTTTAAAATCTTAATCAAAAGTAAAACTTAGTACAATGGTAATATAGAGATAGGTATATGACTATATACTTTTAGATTACTTATTTTTCGTAAGTTCTAAATAAAAACTATTTTGTTCTACACTACAGAATCAACATTTTGTAATATTGGTCTAAAATTTATGATAAATACTTACCTATTTACTTTTCACACAAATTTAAAGTATTAGCCACTAATTTAGCGTTAAAAAGTTTTAAAATTACTTTAAGATTAATTACATTCTGTTATTAGTTTATTAAAATATTTTTCAACTTAAAGCTTTTTAAAATTTAAGTATTTTTTTCTTCTTATTAATCAAATTAGGAAAAGTCATTAATTTTCTTTAGTTAATTGAAAAATTAGATCTTAACACTACCTTAGTTGAAATTATTTGAAAAATTTTTTAGTTAAAGTTTAGAGAGCTGGTTTAAAATAAATGTAATGATGTGGCTTTTTCTCAGATAAAATTTGAAATATATAAGATTAAAAAACTTAAAAACAATATTTCTATCAAATAGTTTTGTAGAAACATAACAAATATTTTAGCAAAATATTGTAATAATCACAGTTTTTAACAAAATTATTTTCTTAAGTTTTAAAAAAACAAACGTAATTTTATTCTAAATGTTATTCTAATAAACCTTATGTTTATTTAATATAAATTTGTTAAAAATAAATGCTACTAGCAAAAATAAAAACACTCGTTTAAAAAAAGAAAAAAAATTTAATATAAATTATTTGTATATGCATTAAGAATATAGCTAAAATTATTTAAAAAGACTATACTAAAGCAAAAAAATAATATAAAACTTTTGGATTTACAGTATTTGCGGTCAGTTTTTATACTATCACTAGGACTATACCACCCGGAAAGAGTTAACTAAAAATACACTTTTGTTTGTAATTATACGTTTTGCGGTGTAATAATACCTAATTATGATAAAATCATGTAATCTTGAATGATTAGCGTCAATGTTCTCTGTTTGTTTGCTAAATACTGATTAAGGCAAGTTTTTTTTACTTATAGTTACTGTTATCAGTATTTGTCTAAAAATATGCGTCTTTACTCAATTATTTTAAATATTCTCTTGATGCTTGTTTTTATCATATTTTATTGCAGGTAAACTAAAAAACGAACTTCAATAAGAATTTAGGTACTAAAAATATCAATAAGTTTAGTTTGAATGCAGTTATACTGATATTAACGACTGTTTTTTCTATACTTTTTACTGTAGTTATACTAATTTCTAAATGAACTTTACATTTAAGTGTAACTTGTTTACTGGATATTGAATAAAAATATTATTATAATTCTCTCAATAACTTGTAATAGAATAAATTATTAAAACAATTTTTAACTATGTGAATAAAAAGCTTTAATTATGGATAAATTTAAGAACAGTACTACAATAAAAGTTTTTTCAATGTACTTCTAAAAAAGTACACCTTTTAAACAAATATTTTAATAAGTTTTATTGAAATTATATATTTTTCACTTTGTTTAATACAATAATTAATAGCTATTAACACCAAAGTCTAGCTATCGAAAAATAATAGGTAAGCTGCAACAACATACAATAATTTACTGTAGTTAAATACCTGCAGAAAAAAAAAATCAAAATTACTTCTTTCTCTTTAGTTTTCTAAATTTAAAAAAGTTGACCTTATTTTTAGAATATATACTTATAAATATAAACTTAATCAATAGGAATTAAAACACGATCATAACTGAACCATTGCTGCTTTTATAGTACTTGCTTTTAAAAAATTTTCCGATAAAAGTAATGTGTTAATTTACTCTGGTTAAACAGGTAACCATGTGAAGTTTTAATTTTGACTAAAAATTACTTTTCATATAAAATTATACAATAAAAATTTGATTTTCCAGGTTTTCTATACTTTAATTTAAAGCAATTTTTTGTGAAAATAAAAAAAAACAATAAAGACAAAATAAAAGAATTGTTGCAAGATTGAATGTTTTAAACAACAATATTTCAATATTTTCTACTAGTTTTTAAAGACTAACATTGAATAAAAACTTAGTTTTGGTATTATTTAAACTCAAAAACAACTAGAATTGTTTTTTTTTCTATATTAATGCTTTTATTTACGAAATATTATAAATTTAGTTTTTATATTTAGAATAGCTGCTTATACTAAAACAACTAACTAATAATGAGATACAGTACGACGTTTTTTAATTATATAAATAAGCATCTGTAAAAAAAAAAGGAATTTTTATAATTTGGGTAAACTTAGATACTAATTAAATTAATAGAGTTTGTGATTAAGAAGACGTTATTAAAAAAAATAAGATACAAATACATTTTAAACTTAAAACAACTTTAGCTTCAAAGCAAAAAAAAGAGATTTTGTATTAGAAAATTTTTTACGAACAATATTTAGAGTTACAAATAACAAACCTGAAATTTTTTATTTTTATCATAAATAATAGATATGTTTTTACTTAGTTGAAAAATCAGTTCATTGTAAAGTCAAATATCAAAAAAGTCACAAAAGTGTATTTAAGTTTTATTTAATAAATAGTACCTTGTTCGTGCAATTTTACATTAGTGATTTAGTATACATATTTACGTTTTTGTTACGGCTTGTCTCTTTGTACGATAATAAATCATGCATGCTTTGCAAACATATTTACGATAAAACGTGATAATAGCTTACGTACAACATAAAATCATACATTTTTTGACATACTTAAGATTGATTTTATGTTTAAACAAAATTTAAATTTACAGTAAAAATATATTAAAAAACGAAAATAATTTTACGAAGAGCTTAACTTTGAGATGGTTTAATTTAATTATTGCTATATAAATCATTTAAAATTGGCACATGAAAATTGTATATTCTTAAAAAAGTCTAATTTGTAATCGTTTAAAATGTTTTAAACTTAATATTAATATTAAGTTGCTTAAACTTTTTTCGTATCAGTTTTTTTTAAATTTTATAGCTTAAGTTACATTGTACTCTTAAAAAAAAACTCAAACGTATTTACATTTAATAATTTTAATGTTTTATCACAATTAAATAAAGTTAGTTAAAAAAAAAAATATACATTGAGGTTTTGTAGGTGAGTTATATACTTTTTATTTAGATATTCCTAAAAAACGTTTTGTCTATCAAAATGTTTACTCTTAATTTTTTTAAATTAATTGATTATAGTTTTGAAAAATAACCTTTTTTAAGTTATTATTTACATTAAATTAAAACTTGGTTTATAACTGCTAATATCCTTATCATTGAATTAAACTTTTTTTTTAATCAATTAAGTACAAAACTCTTATTGAAAAGCAATGTTATAACAACACAATTTCTTCTGAAAACTTAAAATTTGTAACCTAATAAAACTTAGCATCACATAAACTTATCTACAGTTTTATCAGAACTCTATATGTTTTAAAGACTTTATTATAAAGTATTTCAAACTTTGTTGTCTTGAATTTTTTTCTTATTCATATTTTATAGAAGCAAATCTAGTTAAAGTTGGTATTTCAATCATCAATTAAAAAACCACACTTTTTTGTCTTTTTAAATATTGAACTTAAATAAGCGGTTTTTAAAGACGATTGTAATTACCGCTAACAATTTGATTTTACTTCTATGCATTTCAAGTTCTTATTTCATATTTTTATACACATAATATATATAAAATGGCTATAAAACAGATTGTGTTGTAAAGTTTAAACTTTGAAATTTTCTGTTTATTCAATAACAAAAATATTAACTGTTAATGTATTTTATGCACTTTAAATTTGTTAATTTAATTTTACGCATTTCTTCAAAACTTTATTTATCACCAATATAGGTAAAATAATTTGTTTAAACTTCAACTATGAAAAAAATATGAAGTACCAGAATATTTGCTTAAGCTACCTATACTTAAACTATGTTTGAATTTTAAAACTTAGTTCACAACATCTTTGTTAACTTAGTATATTTGTTCTCCTTTTAAAAGTTGAGATCTCTAATAGTTTCTTCAAAACAACTAGTTGTATAATACAACATATCTATTAACTTTAAGCCAAAGAAGTATAATTTGTTATTATCAAGATTGTTATTTTATTATTGGTCGCTTAATGTTTTGGTGATTTATTTACTTATAAATATAGATTTATAACTTTGAAAAACATACTAACTTTTTTAAACGAGCTAAAAATTTTATTTATCTAAGTTTATAACTTAACTATTACACTAAATTTTTTAGCAGTTAAAGTGGGCTATTATAAACAACTTTATGAACTAAGGCTTATGTTTTTGTTGGCCTATTATAGGTTTACGGCTATATATACCATTTCATTTTTGTTTATGAAGTTAGAGCAGGGTTACCTTAAATTTTTTACATAAGGCCCCATTTAAAAAAAATTAAAAAAACTGTGGTCCCCTTAAACAATATTTCTCAAAAAACTAATCTTGAATACGCTTGAGACCATTTTTTTCTCTTCACCATTAACTCTAAAAAAAGTCTAGTATAAATTCAAACCTATGACCTTATGGCCTCCTGTGGCCTCTTTACTAGTGACGACTTCCCTTTCCCCTTCGGCCCCTTAACAGCTTATGTCCCACTTTGGGAAACACTGTGTTAGAGCATTAGTTTATGGTTTGTTAATAGTTTTTGAAAACTGTTAAGTTTAAAATAAGATCATCGAAAAAAACAATTGTTTTTATTTGTAAAAGATACAGAAAACTAAACTATAATTTTATATTGGCAAGCTATTGGTAATAAATGAGGACAAATAAAAAAATGTTTAGCGAAGCAGCTTGGTATAAAAAACAAAATGTATCTGCTGCAAATTAATGCAATAAAAGTTTGAAGTTAAACGCTCTAAGAATTAGTAAAAACTTTAAAAACATTGGTTTCTAATTTTGATACCTTAAAACGAATCTTGACACAAAAATTATAAAAGTGTTTATTTTAATTTAAACATAATTTACTTTGTTTCAATTTGTAAAGTTAAATTTTTTTTTACAAAGTAAAATATTTCAAAACTTGTGTTTTCACTATGGAACAATTTTCAGTTTTATGCAAAAATTTTAAAAGTAATCTGAAGTTATTTTAATTTGTTGTAACGTTTAAATTCGTAATAAACATCCTAAAAACAGCTATAATAATAAAGTATTTTTTTCATTTCGTAAAGAAAAAACACTTGCAGTAAATACTTTCTGATTAAAAAATATATTATTATATTTTAACTCAAATTTTTTGAAAACCATTTTGAAAACAAGTAACATTTTTGAATGCTTTTAACTACTTTGAACCCTTTTTGTTTTTTCTTTTTTTTTCCCTGTTGCGGTTTTTATTTTTTCGACGATTTTTTTTATTGACTTTTAGTTCAAGTCCATCTATGTGCTTATAGGCCAATTCCATCCTATAAAAAAGTAAATTCTAAAGTTTTAGTATGTTATACAAATTAGTAGTTTAAGTTAATTGTTGACGTACAAAACAACAAAAAAAAAAAAGTAGAAAAGTTACTATTACAGGACATGACGTTAAACTGTTCTGGTGTATGACTCGATAACCGAAAGGTTTTTTCGTGCACTAGATCCTTGGACCAAAATTTTTGAGCCTTTTTTTGTCGTTCAATAAACAGTATTAACAAAAAATATTATCACATTTTGGTAGAGGATTATATATAAATTAGATTATATATTGAGAAATATGAAAAAAGACTTAAAATAGTGTTTTTACTAAAAGTTTTTAATAATTTACTTCTTGTTTTCTGACTAAGTATTACAAAAAATATTATATGCCCAAAATACTTAAGCTAGTATTTTCTACATAGTGTTTTATAAACTTAAACCATATTATTATTTTTTTTCATAATTAAATGTCGATCTAATCTTGAACTCTGTCAAACTGATAAAAAGTATTTACAAAACCTAATCTGATTTACTTTAATTTTAGTTTTATAGGATAGCAGATCCCTGATTTTCCAAGAGCTAGTAGTAAAATTTATAAAGTTAAGAATTTTTAAATTGATTTTTAAAAGCGGTAACTAAAATCAAGTTATTTTATATTTAATTTTTCAAACAATTCAAAATTCTTCTTGTAATTAAATTCAATAACAAACTTTAAACAGATTTTAGATTTGAATAGCTTAAACTTTACATTTACTTATATCTATGTACGCTAAATTTATATAGCTGTTAAGTTTACTTTTAGTTAGTGATCTACCGTATTCAGACGGATCCGAAGTTTAAAAAAAGATTAGGAACCGGATCCGGCCGGATCCTAGCTTAGATTTGGCCGGTTCCGGATCCAGTTAGTTTGGAAAGACTTTGTTTTCCGCGATCAGCTTCTTTCAGTTATATATACTTATTTTATTGTGTTTTGATGTTTAATCTATATAAAATTAGTCAAGAGAAACAGACTAATTAAATATTTCAATTTTTTGTTTTAAATTTACAGGTACATACATCCATTAGAGTAAAAATAGTGAACTGTTAATTTAAAGTTTCTTGCAGATTAGAATCTTCTACTGACTCTATAGTTAAGTTCTTTTTATAAAATAAAAATATTTTCTTTTATTAATATAAAACGTATAATTAAATTTTTATCTGTTTCAATTTGTTAAAAGCTTTTAAAATTTTTGTTTAAATATTTTATTCTCATTATTTTATTAAATAATCTAAAAACTCTTCAAATACAGTTCATTTAATATTTGGTTACTAAAACTTTAAGAGGCAGCAATAGTTCAACAAAGTTTTCTGCGCGACAATGCATTTAACATGAAGGCTGGTATGTTGATGTTAGAATCCTCTTCAGCACCCTGTTTATTCACACGCTTCAACTGATAACTAAAGATTAACTGTTACCGGAAAATAACATAAGTGTGTTAATAGCCAAGGCCCGTCAAACTTTTGGTCACTTTAATTATTCTTTTACAGCAGGGGTCGGCAGCCTTATTTAACTCGCGGGCCAATTTTTCTAGGAAAATAGCTCACGGGCCGCACCATTTAGAAAAAAAAAAATCTTTGAGGGCCGCATCTATTTTGAAAAAGTTCTACTAATCAGTAGAAAAATATTATTTAAGTTCAACAATAGGATAGTTTAAGCAATATTAGAGCACTAATAAAGAGTACTATTGAAATTAGAGCCCAACTAAAAGTTTTTATTACATAATTTTTAATTTTTTTGATTTAAAAAAAATGTATATTTCTGGCTTAAAAGGAGCTTGCGGGCCGCAGATTTTGACATTGAAGGCCGCATTTGGCCCGCAGGCCGCAGTTTAACGACCCCTGTTCTACAGCGTGCAAGAAACTAAAAAGATCTAAGACACTTTAGGTGTATCAGTGTCAATGCAAAAAGCCTTGCTACTTGTTCAAGATGTTAAATAAGTTGGAATTAAACCTACCTTATGCTGAAAAGACTGGAAAAAATTGAAATAAGTGTCCTGAACTACGTCACTAACAACAAATTTAAACCCGAAAATATTTTTATAACTGATGAACGGAAACTTGTTAGCCTCTTTAATGAGCTACTCGATTCTTTTACATAGTAACGCAGCAGTGTAGTAAAAACAACGCACTGCTGCCAAGTGTAATCCCACATGCAGCAGTACTAAAAAATAATAATAAAGCTTATAGTCCAACAGGTCAAAGTAGTTCTACAACCTTCGCAACCTCGGCAGAAAAAGAGCCATTGCAAAAACGATAAACATATACATATTTTACTATAGACGATTGAATAATTTAAAATTAGATAAGTATTATTCAGGTCCGTAGTATAAAGCTTAAGATAAAATGCATAGTAGTGTAGCGCTACACACACACTTTTAAATTAAACTAAAACTTGTACATCGAAAAAATGCCTAGTCTCAAGAATATGATTTGTTACAATACATAGAACCAAATGAAGCCACAGAAGCACATAAAATAAATTTTAAAAAATGTTTCAATTTAATGTTGTTAAATTGTTTTAAAGATTTTACAGTTATAATACTGAAATAAAAACTAAATAACTTTCAATTAAACTTACAATTATAGCGAGTCGTGAAAAGTGATTTGAATGCATTAAAAATAAGTACAAATAAAATTTAAATTACAACACCTAGAAAATACCTGCAAAGTCTTTTTGATGCTGAAAACCAAAACCACTTTAATTTAAATTAATTAGTGAAAAGACAATTTTCAACTGATTAATTATTTATCTGTTATCCCACCAAAAAATGCATCTTTAAAAAAATTAAATGCTTTCTCATAATAAATCAAAATCTAAAGTCTCAGTACAGTAAAAAATAGCGTACAAAAGTATTTTCATTTCAAACATTTTCATAAATTACAGGTAAGCTAAAGAGGTCATAAATAAGTATAACAGCAATAAAAATAGTAAAGCTTACAGGAAAACATTAAAAAACTGATGTTTATAAACTTGTAGATATAAATAAAGTTACAATAAACAAAATTATTCAAATATAGTAAATACTAGATAACATTGTTGAAACAAAAACCGATGTTTCTTATAAAAGGTTTTAGAAAACTTTGAAAAGCATTCCAAAACTATTGTTCCAACTCTCAGCATTTTTATTAGCCTGAAGCTTCAGACTAAACAAGTTCAAGAATCGTAGAAGCTTACTAGAGATAAGTTTGTAAATCTAACTGATAGCTTTTTATGGTAAACTTTTTAAAATTAAAAGTCGCTTTCAACTAAAAAATCTGTATACTTTTAAGAAATTAATAATTTTAAGTTAAAAAACTGTCCTTTTTTATTGTTGTTTTGTAAACTAAAATAACGAGCACTATTTTAGCTTTTTCTGACTTTATGTTTTGTGAATAGAGAGGTATAATTTATTTACTATTACAATTAAGTAAATCCTAAAAATTCACTCGGTTTTAAAATAGTTTCGTTTAAAGCTTTCTTAAACGATATTTTTCGTCTATTATTATTATTTCTTAAAAGTTAAACAACTTATGTGTAACTGATACTAAAAGTAAGTTTTCAACTGTAAGTTTTAAATTTTGAGTACTTGCGCTAAGCAGTAATTTATCAATCTGTAGAAACTTAAACGGTTAAATAAATTGCTTTTCGGCTTTTTGTTCTTATTAGATTTATATTTTTTGGTTTAATTATTTACTAAAAAAACTCTATTCAAAGTATATTTGTCATAAACTGGTAAAATTATTATAGAGTAGTTTGATTGTCTGATAAAATATTAAATAATTTTAATAATGATAATAATCAATAATAATTGAAGTTTGAGTATTTGATAAATATTGTTTGAAGACAATAATTTTTGGCTGTATATTGAGAGATTACTCAACTATATGTTTTAAGCTTTTATATGTTTTCTAATTAAAGCAACTTATAGAAGATGGATTAGTATAAATATATTTTTAAAGTTAACACACTTTTGAGCAAGCTGTTCAACTTGAGTCTTTAATAAGCCTATCATGTTTTCCATTTCCATTTGAGATTTTCTATACATTTTGCAAGAGCATGACTCTTCGATCTGATATTATTTATGCTTTTATGAAATAAAAGTAAAAGTTTAGTTAAATATTAAAACGAAGTAATTATTTAAGTTTAATATTAAAATATAAACGCATGTCATTTTTAACTAAACTTGCAAAGTTTCAGAAAATAATTTTTTTTTCATTAAAGTATATGTTTATTACAATAATACAAGAATAGAAATAATAATTACAATAATATTATACAGCTTGCTTTTAGAATTTAAAACTTTCAAAGAGTTTAAATTTTTTGAACTCTCACCACTTAATAAAAAGTTTTAAATTTAAAGTTCATTTTTTCTGAAACTTATTAATAGCTATCAAAAAGTATGTACTTGAGTATTGATTTTTTAAGTTAACATTTACTAACATTTTCAGGAACAAAGAATGTATAACTTCCTTTTAAAGCGTTAGTTTTTCTAGAGTCAGTCGTCAGCCCAGTTATTTGTACTATGTATTCTTTGTTTGGAATAATGTTCATCGCAACTAGCTTTGTTACTGTTTAATATAAATTTTAAACTCATAGGAAGACTAGTATGTAATAAGTTATACTACCAATTACTTAAAGAAAATAAGACTTATTTAAACAAAAGACAGTTATTATTATTTTTAATAATATTTTGCTCAATAAAATTATTTTGGCTACACTTCATTAGTGTAAAGTTTTTAATTAAAAAAGAATACTATTAGAGTCCAAGTAACCATTAGTCATGACTGTCGTAGCATACTCGATTACATTATAATAGTAAATCACAGTAAAATGGTCTATTCTTTCATAGTTTTCGTTGTAATTTTCAATTGACCATTTGAATACTGTTTTGTTGTGTTCTTGATTTTCAAAAGTCAAGTTTGTAAGAATTGGAACAAGTTTTTCTAAAACAAAAAAACAATGTAAAACCTAATAAATATGACAAACAAAATCAAACTGGTAAAATTAAAGGACTTATTAAACCTATTAATATTATAACATACTGTTAGACGATAATTAATAACATCGAACTATTTTTTAGTTTTTGCGCTTTTTACTATTGAGTAATGTAAAAAATACAATTAACTACTAGAGTTTTTTCAGAATAAGAATTTTTTAAAACACAGTTTAATAAGTTTATTAGATTTATTAGTACTAGCATATTACCCAAAAATATTATTTCAATAAAACGTTAAAAATTAAAGATTTTCACTTGTTGTTCCAAACTCAAAAGCAAGATTTCCTTTGTAACTTTTATACACTGGTACTACTGTGAATTTATACTTGGTGTTTGGAGTAAGATTTTCCACTGTTACTTTGTTAGTATTCGAATCGTATTCGTATTCCAAGCACTGAGTTTAAGTAGTAATAAAACTGGTTTAAAAATATATTGAACTTTACTAAAAGTACAAAAAATTAAATGCAAATTAATAAAAGAGTATATAGTAACTTAATTCATCAAATTAAATAAAAAACTTTCTATGAGTCATATGAAATATAAAATTTCTAATATACTTTTCATTTAAAATAAACGTATTTTAGTCATATACTTATAAAACAACTTAAAAAAAAAGTTTTATCCGTATATAGTTTAGAAGTTTATACGGTTAGGTCGAAACACGTTATAGTGTATTAGTATTTTGGAATGTGTTTTCCGATCTTCCAAACTAAACGCCCTTATAAGTATGGTTTTCTAAAAGTTCTAAGAATTACTAAGGTTTAAATTACAAAAGTGATTGTTATCTTATCACTGATCGCAAACTTTACTTAAGTTAATCTAAAGTTTATGGTTATGTACATTTTGTAGTTATGCATTTTGTAAAGTAAAAGATAATTTAACAAAAGATACATTATATGTTTTATTTGTTACTAATTTTTATCACTAAAAATAGGTTAATTAACACTTCCGAGTTATTTTACGTATTTATAAGTCAAACATAAAATATTTAATCTAATTAATTTTAAATAACAAACAGAAATATTACACCAGTTTTGAATTATGTACTGTTTTTATACTTACTTAGTTATGTAAACTAAAAAATGTCTACTGACTGTTTTTTGTAGCATTTTTATTTTATATAAAGATGAAAACAAAACTTTGAAGACTAAACTATAAAATGTTCAGAGTGAATGTAATATAAAACTTTTCAGTTTTAAAAGCTGAAGTCTGCCAAAAATATAATTTGAAAGTTAGTGAATGATAGTAAGTAAGGTTCTGTATTCAGCTGATATTTAAATAGTAATGAAATATATACAAAACTCAACTTGAGCTAAACAGTTATATTAATATCAACTTTATTGAAACAGTTACAGTTTCTACAAATATAACTTTATACAGTCTTACATGTACTTATTTTTGGTGTATGATAAATGAAGAGTTTTTATTTATTTTTTCAGTACTGTAAATACTTATAAGCAAGACACAAAGAGTTATTTTTATTTTTGTTAATAAAAACTGCTTAATACACTTAAGTTATTTATATCTATATTTAAATCAGGGCTTTCATTAGCAACATATTAAAGTTTATTTCTTTTTTCGAATAAAGTTAAGTAAATGTTTTTAATTTAAATTTTTTAAAACTAGAATTCTGAGTTAGTTGTAAAACAAAAGTCTGACTACAAAAATGAATAAACTTAATAAATATGCTTAAACAAATTCTTAGACTAACTGCAAATTGGTAGTTAAATAATGAATATAGTTGTAGAGTAAAGTAAAACTCTTTTTTTTTGTAGGAATATAGAGTTTTATTAAAATTAACATAATTTAAACTTATTTTGAGGCTGTGAAATAATTGTGTAAACTCTCAGACAAAACTATAATTTTTTAACCATATTTTTTGTTTAAGTAACCGTTTTTAATAAAGTTTTTTTAACTTTAAGAATTTATTTATAAGAATTGAATAAAAATAATTAGCTATGATTTTATCAGATAAAACGGCAAAGTTTAGCGTGATTTAGTTTTAGTAAGCTTTATTTTACAGTATGAATTTTTGCTAAGTTATGTGGTAATCTATTTAAAGTTCTGATGAACAACATTTATAACCCAAGTATTTTTAAATATAACAGAACAAAAAACGGTAAAAGTTTTGAATGTTCCATGTAAAAATAAATTTAATGCTAAGAAAATTGTATTTGAAAACTATTATATTCAAGTCAAAGTTCAAAGTTAAAGTTATATTCATAAATTCAAACGAAGGAAGTGCTTACAGTATTAAATGTCTTTTAATACAGCACTTGAATAATAACATTTGTTTGTTATTATTCTTATTTTCAAATTAAAATATAGTTTGATTGACATCAATCAAACTTATTAGCATGCACGCACTACACGTCGGTGATGAAAGCTTGAAGTTTGAAATTTCATATAGCTGATTACGTCAGTACGACTTTACCTCGAAATAATCAAGGACGCAATCGGGAGCATTCAAGAGAGACGGGAGTTTTGTCTCAGAAACTACTGTAGTGTTTTTCATTACTTCACTTTCTCCTACTTCATCAAACTTCTTTTGTATTAGTAAATGATTTTGTTTACGTATTTTAAAATGAAACAATATAAAAACTGACCTACTTTTGAGAATTTCTTTTTATTATATAGTTAAAAAAGTTTTCAAATACTTTATTTTTTTAAAAGTAATAAAGTACAGTAAGTAGAATTTATGCAAAACATTTTTTCAAAATATATGTTTTAAATTGTATATAATTACATTCTATAAGGTTTTCTTTTTTGTAATTTGTTACTTTAAAATAAGAAAAAGTAGGTTATAACAATTTAATATCTCTAAATTGAAGTTGTTCAACACCTGGTAAAACTTATACAAGGTGACACTTATCTTAATACTTAAATTGTTGTACTTGCCAAGTTGCAATATTTACAAAACAGCAATACTATTATGCTGCTTAGAGTAAATTTTTAATTAATTTCTAATTTTAAAATGGAACTTTTTTTTTTGTTTTGAACTAAATAGTTTACCAAATCTATTAGTGTGGAGTTATTACTGTTTTATATAAAATACTAAGTAATAAAGAAATATCTTAAATATTTTTATTCACATGTTTTAATTTTAATACTGTTTGTATTTTTAGTGATTAACTATTATTTTAGGCACCATAAAAGAACATTTTTGCTTACTATCTAAATTTTAAAACTAAGTTAATTCGCTTATAAAAAATGTAAAATATCTTGTAAAATTTTCTCATTAATTAAAAAAACATATCTATAAGTTTTCATATGTTTGTTAAGGAATGTGATTTATTAAAAAAACTTCAGGAATGTATAATTAATTTATTGTTTTTGTTGGAAAACTGTTTGCTTCTGAATTTTCACAACTTTTTTATACATCATTATTTACTTGCTTGATTGGCTGTAATTAAAACTTATATTGAAACAGACACATTAGGTTTTAATTAAATTTAAATTACGTAGAATGAATGTAAGAACTACAAAACGTTTAAAATTGATTTAATCCTTAACAATATTAGATTTATTTTTTATTTAATTTTTCGAAAAAGCTAAAGAAATTTATATTTGAACTTTAGTCTTGGACATGACGTTAAAAGGTATCCGTGGTGTGCAACTCGATAACCGAAAGGTTTTTTCGTGCACCGGGTCCTAGGACCAAATGTTTTGAGCGTAGATTTTGTTGTTCAATAAACTATAAGTGTGTTAAAACTTTTTAAAACGTTTAAAACGAAAAATAAGTACAATCATTACTATAAAAAATACTGTGAGTTTTAAGTTTAAATCAGAAAGTCTTTAGATAACTATTAAGTTCTTTTTTAGCGTTATTTTATTTTAGGTATTTACTTGTTCAGTTGAAGCTTTGCAGATATTAAGCAAATACGAAGTAAGCCCTTCGGACGATGACTTGGTCCACTCAACTGATACAGTCGTTGTTGTTTCATTTGTTATTCTAATTTCTATTGTAGTCACTGATCGATTTATTTGAAATGTTTTTTTAAGAAAAATAAATAAAAGAAGTCGTAGCGTAGTGCAGATGTAAGAGGCTTATTTTTTAATCATAATTGCTTAAAGTAAAAAAGTAATTAAAATAAGTAATTAATAAAGAGAGTTTGGTAAATCAAAAAAACAGTTTTAAAAACAAAAAATATTTAGGCTATTTTTTATAAAATTACTTCGTAACTTTTACTATTAATTTCTTTGAATTTTTTTGAAAAATATCAAACAATAAATTTAGTTTTAAGTTTAAAAAAATACAGCTCAAATGTTTCAAAGTGTTGAATAAGATAAGTTAACTAAAATTATAATTTGGAGAGCTTAGTAAAATTTCAAAAACAATTTTCATACTTTTATTTTATGTAAACAATAACTTTTTTCGATAGATAGATTATAAATATATATATATACAACGAAAACATAAAAGTGCTTAAAAACTACTTTATTAATTGTTTTCTAAGACAATGCTCCCTTAATTTTTTTAGAAAAGTATTTTTTTATTGAATACTGTATATAAAAATACTTTAAGATTTTTATTCATTTTTATTTAGCTTATTTAAATAAACTTTTATCTTTGAATAACTCATTTTGGTTCTTTAAATTAAAATAATGAGTAAACTTATAGTAAGAATTTTTAAAACACATTAAAAAAGTAAAGTCATCTTTTTAAGTTTGAAAACTTCGAAGTTGTAACGAATTAAACTTTTAAGATAAAGTTAAAATTAATTTTGTTCTTACTTATAGTGTTTTAAGTTAAATAAATAAATATTAAATAAAACATTAGAAGTTGGTTTAATATTACATTTAAAATTTCTCAACTTCTTCTTAAACTTCTCTAAAAATTCCGTTTAACAAAATCTTACTTATGCAAGTAAAACCATCTTCATGAATAGAATATCCTGGAAAGCAATAACATTTGTAAGAGTAGTCAATATTTTCACACTCTTGTGAACACATGTTCATTTTATCATCAGCACATTCGTCAATGTCTGTCAAAGTTTTAATTCTTTTCAATGTAAAAATAATAATTAGTTAAACGTGGCAGATAAGTAAGTAAATTGATTATATAAACAAAATATTTAACACTCTAAAAAGTACGATAGTCGAGTAGTGCTTAAACATCTGCACTAGAACTCTAATTACCTCATTCATATAAATCAATTTAAAGCTTTTCTACAGTAACATATTTATAAACAAATACAGACTGAAAATAATTAAAAACTTGAAACAAACACATTTTCAACAGTTTAATTCAACTTTGTATAGATTATAATCATTGTTATTCTTTAAACACGTATCTTTTAAGATACTGTTTTTTTCTAAAATATTCAAAAATGTTTTGTTTTAAGTAGATTAGAAAGAATTATTTTGTTTGTTAGATTTTTAATAAAAGTCGTAAAAAGAGACAATAAATGTTAAACTTTGTTATGACTAAATAACGTAAGTACAGATTAAAAATACAAGATAAAAATAAGATTAAACATTAAATTTATGATACGCTTACAATTTTAAGCTATTGTAAGTAAACATTTTTTTCATGCTATGTTATATAAAAACTACATTTAGAAAAAAAAATCACCAATAATTTTAGTTATATATCTGCAACTTATGGTTTTTTGTAACTATCATTATTTATACATTTACACACATATGTTTAATAACTTAATTTGCTACAAACACATAGCTCATCTAGTATCATATTTGCATTTTTCTCGGCCTTTAAACGTGTTCAAGAACAAGTAGTCGGCCTTTATTTGTTGTTAAAACACAATAGTAAGTTAAGCAACAAAGAAAACTTTACCAATGCATGTGTGGTTGTCTAAACTTAATTGAAACCCTAATGGACATGAACAGAAGTAGGAGCCATCAGTATTGTTGCAAAAATGCGAGCAACCACCGTTTTCGCTCAAACACTCGTCAGTATCTATTTTTGAATAATTTTCGTAATTATATTTATTTTATTTGTAACTGCTTAATTATTTTTTGCAGTATTCATAAAAGTAAATGAACCTTATATATTTTTAAAGGAATTTTTTTACAGTTACAACTTTTATAATTGACAACTTTAATTATTAAATTAAATTCGAAGTGTTCAGATTATAAAGTTAGACATGTTTTTGATCGATTTAAAATTCCATTAATTTTCGAGATTTTGTATCTAGTATATAGTAAAAAATCACAAACAAGTTTCGAACGAATGCCAAGTTTGATAAATTGATATATAGTAGTACGAACTTTGCTTTACAAAAATACTTTTAAACGTAGTTATTGTATTTACTGAAAACACAACTTTTACCACAACCTTCAACTGTATAATAAATATTTCAATAATTCTAACTTAAAGTATGAGTTTAAATAACTTTATTAACTTTCAAGTAAATAGTAGTATTTGATACATAGTAACTTCATTTTTTAAAATAAATATGCGTGTTTGTAAAATGTATTAAACTGTAAAAATTGACTTTAATTACTCGTCTTAAGCACTTTAAATGAAAAAATTAAGTTAAAAAACAACAAAATTTAGCAAATTAAAAAAATGTTGAATCTGTTATCTTTAAGCTTCTGATCTGCATAGAATTTTTTATTTTAATAACTTTTTTAGAATAATGTATGCAATTGAACTAAAAAAATAATTTTATTAACACTTTAACAAAAGTGCACTGATAAAAAGGCAAGAAAATTTATTTACACTTTAAAAATCCTAAAAAAATATATTAATCTCTAGATTGTCGTCTGTTTAAAAAAATCAATTATTAAAGAAATAATTTATAAGGTTAATTTTATTACATTTAAAGAACACTTTATAATAAAATCAAAAAAAAAAACGAGGCGTTCTCATTTTTTTTTAAATGTAGTTTTTTTCAAACTTACAAACAACTTATAAATTTTAAAATGAATGTATTTTTGAAAGAAAAAAACTAGTTTTATTTTTACTGACAGTTCATAAAGGTATTTTTAGAGTACACAATGTATAATTAAATTAATGGAAAGGATATTAAAACTTAGTTTCAGGTAAGTAAGTTAAAGTTTTAACTAAAATCAATATATTTGTAGTATGTATTATAGTTATACAGGCATGTAAGTTTTTAACAAAAGCTAGTAATACCATTAAATTTTTTTAATCTGTTTTAAACAAATTTAAAGTAACAATTTTGTTTTGTTTAAATTTTAAAAGAAAACTCAAGTTTGCTTAAGATACGTTCTTTAGACTCATGAAAATATATGTATAAACTACTAAAAAAGTAAGTTATTTAAAGTTTGTTAATTGTTTTTAAGGTTTTGTCCTGGACAAGACGTTAAAGGTATCCAAGCGGTGTGCGACTCGTTAACCGATAGGTTTTTTGTGCACCAGGTCCTAAGACAAAACATTTTGAGCACTTTTTTTTTGTAGTTTAATAAACTCAATTAAAAAAAATACTTGAAAACAAATAACTATCTATTTAGTAGCTTAAAATAAATATTTTATAAGCACTTATAGTAGTTATTAAAACGTTAACTTATAAGTACGTTTTAAAACCTGTACAATGAAACCCATCATGAGACAAGTAGTAGCCATCAGGGCAACTACACTGATATGAGCCTAAGGTGTTAGTACATTTGTAATCACAAGCTGTTTCCCCTTCTGTGCACTCATCAACGTCTGCGTATGAATGCAAAGTTTAATTTTCACACACTTATGTAACTCCGCTAATCGTTTTTACAATTTTAAACTTGTATTTAATTCTAAACTGTTTTCTGTATTTAGATTACTAGACAAACTAACCTATGCAAGAGACTTGGTCTTCAGAAAGTTTAAATCCTTCATCACAACCGCAGTAGTAACTTCCTTCAGTGTTAACACACTCAAACTTACAACTGTTACTTAACTCACTTGCACACTCATCAACATCTAAGATTTAACTTTTTGTATAAACTTTAAACTTTATAACTTAGAAAAAATATATAATACATCAACAAAAACTAGTCTACATTTCTTAACGCTTGTCCTGTTTTTTTTTGAAAATGTATATCAAGCTTTTCAAAAAAAACTTATAAAATTTAGTTTCTTTTCGCGAATACCATTTTTGTTATTAAATTTCATATAGAAATTTAATTTTATATAAAAAAATGAACATAGTTTTGCTGAAAAAGAGCAGCTAGAAATTAAAATACTCTTTTGTTTTCATGTAGTACTAAGACTAAATTTCAATAACTCAAATAAAAGTATTTCAAAATTCTGTTGTTTAAAGCAACTGAAGTTTATCGATTTATGGTCGATTTACCAACCTTCACAGGAATGGCCATCTTGATTTTTAATATATCCGAGCTTGCAGTAACACTCGTAACTCCCAGGAACATTGAGACACAAATGATCACACACGTTATCTCTTCGTTGACACTCGTCAATATCTTTTTAAATTTAATTTATGGGTTTTTAATTAATTTATCAACACACTTATTTAAATTGGATAGTTGATGATGTTTAATGTTGTATAATTTTTCAAATAGAGTATGCTGCAGCTAATGGTTGCTTTGATTTTGATTAGAAAAAAAATATTTAGTTGTTATCTACTTTTTTTTCTTAATTTACTTGAAAACTCTGCTATCAATTTCTAAATATAAAAATTTAATCACGCTTCTGCTTCGTAATAAGCCTCATTTTTTCAGACAAAAACAAGTGTTTAGAGAGTTGAATAATTTTTCAACTGATGAAGTTATAGATGAATATCTAGTTTTATCAAAAACTTATAACTATTTCTAAATATATTGTACAAGAAAATGCCTAGCTAAAAAACATACAACTTTAAAATTCGTACCATAGGTTTTAAAGTATGCTTTAAAAAAGTAGTTATATTTTGATAAAGCTTAATTAGAAAAAAAATATCTTGTTATAAAATTTTAACTAATAAATAAGATAAAAAATTAAAAGATAATAAAAACAGCTCATATTTGAATAAAAATTAATCCAAAATAAATAAAAAACTCAAAAAAAGTTATTATATAAACACAAAAAAAAACTAACATGTTAATCATGTAGTTTATAAATATTCTGAAAAGTTTTAAAAACAAGAAGTAGACAGTTATTTAGAAAAATTAAAATTAAATTTAATAAATACATTAAGTAAGTATTGTCCTTAAAATAGATCTGTTTTACAATGAAAACTTTGTGGTTAAAACTTTTCAATGTGTATTAAATTGTTTTGTTAAAGTATTATAAGATAATTAATATATTTTAAAACTTTGCTTCCTATGCATTAAAATAATATCGCTAGTCAATTTATCTATTAAAAAATACAAAACAAATATTTTTAGTACTTTCTAGTATTTAAGCTTTATAGTTTGAATTTTGTTAAACAACTTTATAATAGCATCGCATAGTACACATAATTTTATTTACCTATTATGACGCATAATCTTACGATTTTATTAAGTTTACTTTTTTACAAAGATGTATTTAATTATCTACAAGAACTTTTGAAAAGGGTATATTGAAAAATTTTAGGTTCACAAAAGATAGAATAAACTGCAAAATGAATTATTGTCTCAAATTTTTATATAAGTATTTTTTTAAAGTAATAAAGTATTGTTCATTAATTTTGAAGTTTTGGTTTCTTTTCATAAGTATAAAAAACGCTTTTCAATCAACTATTTAAAAAAATCAGGAAAATAGAAAAATTAGGTTTGTAGTTTTTTTAATTAACTCATTTTTATAAAGATGAAAATGATAACTAATAAAACTATAAATATCTTTGCTGCTCAAATGTACTTGCCGTATTTTATTAAAAATAGTTTTTTATTCTTAACTTTAATTTATTTACTTTAATTAATTTAATATTTTTTATATTATATCCTTTTTATTTATAAACGAAGTCTTTTGCGTAAAACGGAGTTACAGTAAAGGATTTTTTATTAGTTTTACCAGTATAAACATACTGTTTAATTTTTTTTCAAAAAAAAAATTCAACTTAAAATAAGGGAATTACATAGTTCACATGCTTAGCAACACACACTTCCAGAGTAACTAACAGTTACCATGGTAACAAAAAAACTACCCATGCAACTTTGGAGGTCTCTTGCGAGGCGGTACCCTGGCGTACATTCGCACTCGTGTCTTCCGTCCAGATTCACGCAAATTTGAGAACAATTTCCGTTAAACCTCACGCATTCGTCAATATCTGTGCAATTATGACGTCATGACTAGTCGTTGTTAACATGACTTCAAGTTAGTCTCAGCATGCAAAGTTTTTTTAGTATTTAAAATTTATATAACTTTGTAAACTCAATATGAACGCTTAAAAAAGTTCTAAATTAGCATGCTTTTTTCTAAATAATAATAATTTTTTAAATCTATGTTAACATAATGGAATATAAATAGTTTACCAAACAACAATTTTTTATCGAACAAAATTTTATTTTTGTAAGTAACTCGATAACATAGTTTTTATTATAAAAAAGTTAGAGAAAACACATATTAATGACCATTTGCAGCATTTATCTTATCAAATTCGATGCTAAATACAGATCATAAGCAAACTCTAGCTTAAATAATCATTAATTAGAAAACTTAAAACTTTTTTTTACTTCTTCAGATTTTACTTTACTAGGGAAGTACGAGGCTAAACATTTTTATTTTCAGAACAAAGCTTAAGCTAACAAAAAAATGTTTATAAATATACTTAATATACAGTAAACATCACAGATAATTTAGTAATCTATTCATTACAGTTTTGATTTTTAAGAGTTTTTGTTTGAAAATGTTACCGTATCTTTTAAAACTTACGAATTCCTTAAAACTTTTTTTTGTAGCAACCGCCCCTCAAAATACATTTTTTAGTAAACTTGTAAAGCTATATATAAAAGGTTACCGACCCTTGATCTAAAGTATCAGTTGTTTTAATTATTTATAATCAAATACGTTACTGAACGTCTTAACGTTTACCTAAGCATCTAAGCCTGAAAAAATATGTTAAAAATACTTAGTATCATGCAGTAAGAATATTGTTTGAAAGTTATTTGCGTATTAAAGTTTTCACTAGTTTTATTAAAAAATTTATACTAAAATTGTTAATTATTATTAGTGTACTATTACAAACATACATGCAAAATTTTTATATGTGCAAATCATTCTAACTAGGAATTTTACTTATAAAATGTTAACACTAGAATTGACAATTGTACAAATTTAGTTTTAAAACTAGTTTAATTTTAGAAAAAGATTCAATACTTTTATTATTGTTGGTAATAAGCTTTAGAAGAAAAGCTAATGGTTTTTAGGTTTATAAACATTATTTTATGCTTGATAACTAATTAACACAATAAATATATATACAAAATTAAGAAAAATAAATTAAATCGTTGCTCTAATATTCGCTGAAACTATACAAAAACTTAATAAACTAAAAAAAAGTTTTAGATGCCAACTTTCTGAAACAATAATATTTATTGGTTAAAACCAAACTTAAGAATACATCGGAAATCTAAACTAAATTTAAACAACTTTTGTTTGGTTTATGTATTTTACTACCCAATATTACACTGTTAAAAAATATTTAAAAGCAGAAAGATTTTATTAATGAAATAAATGTTTTTTTAATTAAATCTAACATTTAAGCTAAAAATTAATAATTTATCATATGAATTTAAGTTTGTGATAAATTATAATTTTAAACTAACATATCAGTTTTACTAAAAAACGATACTTATGTTGAGTTTAGCTGAGTTCAATGTTTAAAAACCATACCTAAAAACAAATTATTTTCTGATTAACCTTTACATGAATAACCGTCATTTTGCAAAATAAATCCTTCTTTGCATTCACATTTGTAAGATTCTTCCGTGTCAACACATTTATGATCGCAGTTGCTGATACCAGTAATACATTCATTCTTAGCTGTATATAGAATATTGAAACTTTTTAGCAAAATGTTTAAAAATTAAAAGTAATTAAATAATCTTCTATAAAACATATTAAAACTAAACCAAGGCTTCTTAAACAGTTTAAACTAGTTAGCGGTTTCAATTTATCTGATGTCAAAAGTAATTATTCTCATTTATTAAGATAAGAAATATTTTTTCACAATTTTAGTTAAATGACAAAGTGTACAAAAATTTTAAAATCCATTTTAATTGAATAACTTTACACGTTTTGGTTCACCAGTATTTTCGCTTAAAAATAGTTTGTGGTGACAACTATCTTTTGAAATAGAATGAGTTTTTAAACTTTAAGTCTTTTAAAAAAATTAAGTATTGTAAAGGCGTGTAAAAGTGTAAAAAAAGTATTTTATAACACATAGATTAAACTACTCCATCTAAAAGTTCTAAGTACTGTAGGTTTTATTGTTCTAACTTTAATCTAACTTAGCAATAGAAAATAAAAAAATAAAAAGCTCTATTAACTATTGGGACATTCATATTGCACTATTAGTTTAGTTTTCTTTTTAGAAAAATCTAAGTAGTAACATTATTAATTGTTTTTTATGGTAATCTCATATTAAATAAGTTAAAAGTCATTTTTTAAGTTAATAATTTCACACTTTACTTTTATTTTTATTAACTTTAGTGTATGATAAAAGAAAACATCGACGAAAGTCTACAGAGCCTAAGCCGGACTTTTACTTAATTAAGACTAGAGAAATATAACTTTTCGATCACAACTAATTATGCAAAATTTTAAATAATTTAGGAGTTAATACTTTAAAATTTTTTGTTAGAATAAGTTATAGCTACCTTTACAAGTAAAACCATCAGCAGATAGAGCATAACCAACTTCACATTCACAAAAATAAGATCCATCAACGTTGTTACAAATCTGGCTGCAGTTATTTTCCATACCACACTCATCAATATCTGACAAGTAGTTGTTTATTAAAAGAAAGCTAATTTATATACTTATTTAGTATTTAATTCTCGTCTTTGTCAAGTTTTTTAAATAATAAATGTTGAAGAAAGCTTTATGTATATATATATCAAGTTATGTTAGTACTGAAAATTTTAGTGATATTTGTTTATAAACGAACTTGAAATAACTGAAACCTACTTCAATAAAAGTTAATTACTAAACGAGATTTTAGTATATAAAACTCTTGAAAAAACACAATAATCTTTAAATATACGAAACTTATGTTTTACCTTCACAGTTGTATCCATCAGAAGAGAGTATATACCCGTATTGACAACTGCATGTATAAGATCCTTCGGTGTTTTGACATGTTTGATTGCATTTCGAATTTAGTAAACATTCGTCCACATCTGCATTTTATAATTTATAAAACTATGCTAGATTTTTATTTTGTGATACAAAATTTAAAATGTAACTAAAAAATATTTTTTTGTTATATAAGTCTATAAATATATCAAATACTGATCAGTATTTACTAAAGCAGATTATATTTTTGAGTTCATAACCGTTATATAAAGTTAAATATTTGTTTTTATTTCAGAGATCTTAATTTATAAGTATACTATCTTTACTTGTTTAACAACAATAGTTTCGGTGCATTTTATGTATTACCCGGTTATTTTCTAAAACTTACAAATATTATCATTTTTTGAATAAAAAAATTGTTATAGCTACCTTTACAAGTAAAACCATCAGCAGATAGAGCATAACCAACTTCACATTCACAAAAATAAGATCCATCAACGTTGTTACAAATCTGGCTGCAGTTATTTTCCATACCACACTCATCAATATCTGAAAAGTAGTTGTTTACATAAAAATTGATTATTTTAAATTGTTTATTGAACAACAAATAAAAAAATACGCTCTAAATGTTTGGTCCTAAAACCTGGTGTACGAAAAAACCTTTCGGTTATCGAGTCGTGATACCTTTTAATATCATGTCAAGAAATGTAATTAAACAGTGACTTAATAACTTTTAAATTAATGCAAGTCTTTACCAAAGTTTATTTCAGTAGTATACATTAAAAAAAAAACGATTACTACAAAAGAGTAAAAAATTAAGATTTTAAACAAACTATAAACATTTGCAATTAGTAATTGTACTATTTTTTTAAAAGTGATTTATAAAAGTTTTATAATTTCAAAGTAACTTCTTAGTCAATGTTCGAGATTTTTTTCTTTGCTTGACAATAAAACAAACTTAAAATATATATTTTTTAAGTTTCATATGATAAATTATGTTATACCATAACAGTTGAATCCATCAGAAGAGAGTATATACCCGTATTCACAACCGCATGTATAAGATCCCTCGGTGTTTTGACATGTTTGGTTGCATTTCGGACTTAGTAAGCATTCGTTAACGTCTGAATTTTTATTTTTAGTCAGTTTGTTGCTATTTTCGACATCAAAATTTTGAATATGTAATTAAGTTTTTTTTATAAATGAAGTATCAACAAAGCTAAAATTCGTGTTTCACTAAACTCAAACACTTTTGTTTATAAAATTATAAACAACTAAAATATTTGAAATAACGTTTGTTATTTTAAATTTTTTATTTAAATTAAGATGAAAATAAAAAAAGATTAAAAAGAAAAAAGAAAAAACTAAGTTTGGGTGTGTGCATTCGTAACTTTTATTAAACTTGTTTTTTGTTTCTGTTAAGTCATCTTGACCATTGTTAAGCATATGATTATTTGTTTTAAATTTTAACCCTTTTAAATTTGAACTATTTCTTAGCTGTTAATACACTTAGTTTAAAATACTTGTTTAAAAACTTACTATTCTGTATTCACTAACGTTTTTTAACTCATAAAGTTTTATGACAAACTAAAAAAAAAAGTTTGTTAAGTACTATTGTTAATTTTGTCGATTTGCCATCTTAAGAGTTTTGCTGTAAAAAAAACTTGTTTAAATGGGTTTGAATACAACAATTGATGATCAAACAATAGGTTTTTATAGAATATTTTCTTTATTTCTAAAAAGATTTAAGATTGTTGAAAGTTTTTCTTCGAAACTTTAAAAAGCGAATAAAGCGAAGTTTAAGATTTTAACTACCTTTTATCGGTAGACATAAATATCTTTTCTTTTAAGGCAAAATATAGTATGTAGTTTATTTTATCGAATTGTAAGGTTGTTAATGAAACTTAACTTTCAAATAATAATCTTTTAATCTAGTTCTTTTTTCAGTTTTATGGTTGAACTAGTCTAAACAAACGTCAGAAATCGTTTTTTAGTTATTATTGTTAGTTTTAAATAAACCATATTACTAAAATATTATAGCTACAAAACCATTATTTAGCTTATTACACTTAAGATGTTTGTGTTTTTTTTTATAATATATTGTGGTTTAAAGATCATAAGTCTTGGTGATTTTTATTATCTTAATAAAGACATTAGAACTACCATGGACAAACATATTTTTTAGTTTCTAAATATATATAGATATGCAAACTTCTGATCTAAAGAAAAGATTAAAAACTTATTATTTGTAAATTATTGTAAAATATTAAAAAAGTCTAGCATGAAACAATCTACTATAGTATTCAAAGATAAACGTTTAATAAGCTTATAAATACTTCTAGTTTAATTCAATGATTTATAAACTGTCAAAAGTATTAACATTTAAAGCTTAAACAAAAACTTTATAAGCAAAAAACACATACTTGTTAAAAAAACATAAACTATCGCTTTACTTAGTCTCACTTGAAAACTTTTCTCAAAAAACGTTTTATTTTAAAAAATATGTTTATGTATTAGATTTCTCAAAATTTTCTACTTCAGTGAACTGCTATTAAGTTATTATCTTATAGTTTAAGTTTGTAATAAAAGTCTTAAAATATAATTCTTTTAAATGATTAGAAAGAAGACTGTATTAAGATTTTAACTATAATAGTAAAATAAAAAAATAATATTTGTTTAAAATTTGTAAAGTAATGTTTTTAAACCTAAGGTTTTAGTTTGACTTTCATGAAACTCTATTAATTTTTTAATTAGTAAAGCTTATAAAATTTGAAATTTTATTTATTAACTGTTTGACAACTTCTAATTATTATTATAATTAATATAGAAATTTCTACTATACAATAGTTTTTAATTATAAGTAGATGTATCTGTAAAAATCAGCAGTCTAAAACATTGTTCAAAACTGTAAAAAACTTTAATTTAGGAAAAAATAATCAGTAGTTTTCAAGTTAAAATAATTTAAATGATCTCAAAAGAAGAAGATTGATGAGTCGATATAATCTAAGTTTTGTAATCCACTTTTCATAATAGTTAAAAGGACGTGTATTACCAATAGTTTGAGTAGTTTTAAGTTTTAATTTATACCATGTTTTTTAAGTAAATGAATATTAAACATGTAAGTTTGTTTTGTTTTATAGTTTCACTAACTTTAGTATTTTTGTTAATTTTTCTATCTCGTTTTGTATAGTTAGATAAGATTGCTTGTTTAAAACATAGTCTTTTTTTGAGAATTGAAATTAGTATAATTATTTCAAAATAATTTCTCAGCATAATGTACCATAAAAAGTTATATTATTGTGTGTTAATTGGTATTTAAAGGTTTAAGTTGTCAAATAAGTATACTGTTTCGTGCTGTAAGTAGTTTGGTTACCCTAGATTTTATGTTACTAATTCGAAAAAACTACTTCTAATAAGAACGTTTGACAAGTGAATTGGTTTATAGTTACAACTTTTTCGTGCATAAAATAGAGTAAAACTTTTATTTATAGTAATACATTTTTTTTACAAGATTACAATTTACAGATAAAAAAAAATCTGTTTTTGAAAATGAATAAAACTTATAAGTTAATATCGTTATTTTTTTATATATAGGCCTTGTAAAATTATACTTTTTGCATGATGTGTTGTATTATAATAAAAAAAACTGTTTAAAATTTTTAGGCATTTCCAAATCAAAATAAAAACTGCACGTTAAAGAAAAAAAAACTAATAACGTTCAAGTAAAATGTTAAAACTTTTCAATGCATTTTACTTTAACAAACTTTATTGAATTTTTACTTTAAAGTTTATACAAAGCTTATCGAAAAAAAAACATCAGCTTTATCTTTGTTTATTTATAAGTATTATTAAATAACTTATTAAACGTGCTTAGTTTGTAACTCGTTTTTTATTTGAGAAGTAAAAATTGTTTTTTATCTTGTTTTTAAAAATTACAGCTTTTTTACATACTTAAAAATACACAACTCAAAATAAAAATTTAGTTATACTCTTATGTATTTTTTAAACTTTATTTTTTATTTTGTGTACAAAAAAAAAAACTTTTATCAAAAATAGACCATGGATCTTGAATTTTCAAATATTTTATAAAAAATAAGTTATTTAATTTTATAAAAAGTGATAAGAGCATATGATATACAACTAGTTTAATTAAAAAACACACAATACATGTCTTTTTAAAATCTACTTTTTTATTAGTTTATTTAATTTCTTTACTTTAGACTATTTACCTTCACAAGTTCGATTATCAGCAGCAATTTCATAGCCTTCATTACACTCACAACGATAACTGCCAATTTCATTTATACAATTTTGTGAACATTTATGTGTCATCTCTTTGCATTCGTCAATATCTGTAATTATGATTAAACAGTTGATGTTTCTTTGTTTCCTTATTAAACTTAACACTTTTAAATAGTTTCAGTTTTTTAATGTTTTATAAAAATCATATTTACTTAGTTTTTCTTTTTGTTGTTTGAATATGTGGTTTATAATTAAAGCTTAAAACAAGCTATTGTATCTAACTTGTAAATTCGAATTATCGTTGTAATAATGAAGATTAGAATAGTTTTGTTTTAGCTTTTTTTTTTGTACGAGCTAATAACGATGGTTAATTAGTACCAGAATAAATACAAAAATTGAAACTGATATTTAATTAAAACATGTATTTAGACTTTTAAGAACTTTATAAGTTTTACCTAATACTTTATATTTTATTTTCAATAAAAATTGTTTAATACTTTTTCAAATAATTTTAAAATGTAAGTACAGACTTATATATTTTACAAAAGCTTAAAATCTTAAAAATATTTTTTTACAAATTAGAAAAAAATTATTGTATTTCAGCTACATAAATATTAAAAAAATATAAGTTGTGTTTGACTTCTAACAAAATAAGAAATTGTACGAGTTTCTAAATCTTTAATATTTATACCTTATGAACTCCAACAAACGTTTAAATTGTTTTTTATTTGGTTATCAATAGTGTTATGGGTACACTTGCATATTATGTCTCATTAAAACGTTTATGGTAAAAACAATTGTTTTAAAACCTCACCAAAAAAGTTATTTATTTAAGAGTATCGGTTAACCTAAAATAGTATTGAATTACAGACTTTTAGGTAAGTTTTAGATTTTTTCTTTAGTTTGAGTAAGTATTAATATTTTGTAGTTAAAATTTATACTGGTTGTCATTATTCATTCAGCGAATGTTTTAGTGAAAAGAAACTTATGTAACTTTGAATTTTAGGAAGAAACCGTTTTCCAACAGCTGTAAAAGGTGTCTTTAATAAGCTACAACTACAAGTTTAAGTCTTTACTTTTAAACTACTTGATATGACTTTAAATTTTTCTATTTTACGTTTCAGTGTAATAACAAAAACATGTATTTTTTACTGTTTTAAGTTTACAAAATTGTTATAAGCATTTAGTTGTTTTAAAAAAAATCATAAACTTAGTTTTTAATCACAGATGAAAGCTAACCCTTTTTATAAGTATTTTATTTACTGTATTTAGGTTAAAACGAGATTTTTTGTAATCAGCAACTTTAAAGTTGGTGTAATGTTTTTGAATGTTGTGTTTTTTTAGCTTTTCTGTTTTTACTACAACATTTACAAAAGTAGGTAACAAATATACAAAATAGGTATACAGGTGTTCGTAAAAATATATTACTGCATGCTTTTTAAAAAAGGAACTATTTAAGATATACTTAATTTTAACGACGTTCTATTTTATTTTATTAGTAAAAATCTGATTACCTTCACAAGTTCGATTATCAACAGCAATTTCATAGCCTTCATTACATTCACAACGATAACTGCCAATTTCATTTATACAATTTTGTGAACATTCATGTGTCATCTCTTTGCATTCGTCAATATCTGTAATTATAACTAAATTTTTAGAAAATTCTCAAATGAAACTTAAAACACAGAAAATATGATCGCATGGAATTTTTTTGTAGAGCTAAAACATTTAATTGAAACTATAAAAAAACCTATTGTGTTTTTAATCCAACCAATAAAGCTTAAAAAGTTTAAAACTCAAAATAATTACATAAGCATAATTTACAAAGTTTGTTTTTATTTTGTAGTGAATACTAAATTTGAATGCTAAAAATTTCTTAATCTTTAAATTGAAAAAAATTCGTTACATGAAAGTTTTTATTTTAACTTCAATTTGAACTTAAAGTACTTAAAAAAAACACTAAAATATAATGATTTTACTCAGTGTAAAACATAGTGCTTGTGTTTAATGTACTTATACAAAAAGTAATATTAATAAAATTTAAATTTTAAGGCGAACCAATTTTTTTTATAAAATTAAACAGAAAAGAGGCTAGATACCATTTAGAATAATAATCAGTAATCAATTTTTTTACTTTTTGTTATACTAGAAAATTGTCAATAAAAATTTATATATGCAGCTACATAAGTTCTACATAAAAACTTATTTATTTAGAATAAAGTTTTACATCTTCTGTATAGTAGTTTTCATGTTAAAGTGTCATTTGAAAGCACAAAAGTTATTTATCAAGTAATGTTTTCGCTGTATTGTTTTTACTAGATCATTTCTACCTAAGTTTAAGTTAATTTAATTAATTTTTTAAAAACATGTGTATACTAATACCCTGCTTTCATTAGTGACTAAAAAATAATAAAAGTTTAAGACTTGAGTGAAAGAATCTTTATAAGAAATATTTAATAGATATTTAGATTTAGCAGCACACCCATATTTAAATCGATTGTCAATAATCACCTTAAAATTTTTTATTAAATGCCTTATTCTAGACAAAACTAACTAAAAATAACACTTTAAATTTACTTTTATCATTGTTATTATTATTCAAGTTTTTAGTTTCTTTTAAAAACTTAAATTTCTTGCTATTACTTTTTTATTATTGATGTTTTCTGTTAATTGAAAACGTCTTAAAAAATGAATAAAAAAAGTATTAAAATAGTTTTTGTTGTATGTAAGCTAATATGTGAGAATTGATATTTTTGTAATTATAAAAGACTTTGAATTATTATATTTAATACAAACCTTTTGTTTTAAATGAAAATATCATCATAGAAAACTAATTTTATTTTAATACCTTATTTGTTAAAAAACATGATATACATTTTAAAATTGTAAAATTTATGTCGTGTTTTTTAAATGAATAAAGTTTTTGAAGAACTACTTTTTTTTTTGTAAAAATAGATTTGAAAATTAGTTTATAGTTATTTTTGAAACTTTTAATCAAAGTTTTTTATTTTGTATAGTTTTGAAAACTCCGTTTTTTGCACATTATAAATGACCAAAATATTTTCATAAAAACGTTTGACAAACATCTGAAACGCTTGTAATTTTCTTTTACAATAAGTAAAAAGCTTACAGCTAGTAAAAACTCAAGTTAAAAAATAAAGAAACTAAGTAGTTGTTAAATTGTGTGTTAATGTTTAAATTAAAAGTGTTTAAACTGTTTTAATTTGTATTGAAAAAATCAATAAAAATATATAGTTGGTTTAAAACGTGTTCTTTTATACCAAATTTTTGACTAATCATAGGTTATGAAAATGACATTGCTGATTTATTGTGGCATATTTGGATAAACATTTCACTTAAGATTATGAAAAATTGTTATAGCTGTCAATCATTAAATTTTTAAAAACATATCAATTTAAAATAGTTAAAACCTTGAAACCTTATTGAAAATAAAGATCTAAGTTATTTTTATTAGAAGTTTAGAGTTTTGGAAATAATCAGATTTTTTTTAAATTTAGACTGCTTATTGTTTAACTACCTTCCAATCTTTAGAAAATTTTGAAAATCTATTTGTTATTATCAGTTTACATCTTTTAAAAAATACAATTAAAATCATCTTGTATATGAAAAAAAACTTTAGCAGTTAGAAAATATAACAAAAAATTAAAGACATCTGTTTCAACACATTTAACATATTTCTGGTTTAAAATTTTCAAAATACACTGTACGAAGTAAAACTTCTATTAAAGCTGGTATGCAAATTTGTTTAAATAACTAAGTTACTTTTTAAAGCCAAAGTTATTTCACACGTGAATATTTAAAATCGTTTGTAGTGTAGAAATTTAAAACATTAACTCAATTTAACTATTTTGTACACACTCACTTAATATAAAAAATTTTAAGTAAATTATTGTAATTTCTGTGGTCGTATATTATATCAAGCTAAAAATAAGTTTTATGATAAAAAAAAAAAAAAAAAATTAAAGTAACCTTCTAACCTAAATTATTATAAAAAAACTTTATATATTCTATAATTTTCGGCTGTGAAGTTATTAACATAAGGATATTATAGTACTGTAAACCTTAATAATTAACTTTAAAACGTTTTTGCTACTACAAATTTATATTTTTTTGTAGAAGACTGGTTTAACTATTGTTAGGTGTTAATAAACTACACAATATCAAACTCGCATAAAAATAATTTTATAGTGTTTTTATTGATTTTGTGAACTAATTTTTAACAACTACATGTCTTGCATACTTAAATACTTATTGTTGTTCTAAACAGAAATAAATACCATAGCATAGTATGTTTTTTATAAGCTCAAAATTATAACTTGAGTTTTATAGTCATTGCTAGTGGTGATGTGTTGATAACTTGGTTGGGATAGCTTATTATGTATTCTTTAGTTTAGGATTACGACTGATGACTCTTTTACCAAAGCTGTCAAAATACTAAACTGACTAATATTTTTAAAATATTTCAGTATTAATAGTTTTTTTATCAGTTTAATGTTTTATACTTGCATTAAAACTTGTTTTACATTATTACACAACATAAAAGAAAACTACCATGACAATCGAATCCATTAGCTTCTAACTTATACCCTTCAAAACATTCGCACTGATAAGACTTAAATGTGTTGATGCAGAGGTGTGAGCAATTGTTATTTCCAGAAACGCATTCGTTTTCGACTAAATGTAAACAAAGGTTTAGAAAAAAGTGTATGTTAAATTTATAAAAGGTTTAAAACAGAACTGTTTTTAATAGCTAAAAAAGGTTTTTAAGTGGTAAAAGCTATTATTTAACGGTTAATGAAACATAGCTTATATTTAAAAACCGATTTAGCAAAAAACTGCCTTTAAGTTTTTTGATTTAAATATTTTCTTAAAACTTTATTGTTTTACTAGATTCAATGTATGAGCAATAAAAACACGTAAGAGCTTGTGAAACAACTATAAAACAGTTATATAAATTAATCAACATTAAAAAAAATAAGATGAATAACTATAATTCAATAACTATTAGTATATGATATAATAATCATATTAAAAAATAATAAACTAGTTAAATAGAATTTTTCTTGACTCTATTCAATTAAAACTTTTCGCTCATATAAATCGCAATACTTTTATTCTTTGATAAGATTAATAGTATATAGATCTCAATTACAGATTAGATTAATTACAAAAGTATAATCGTAACTTCTCAGAAAGTATCAAAGATAACATAGTATGATGTATTAATAATCAATTTTACTTTTTTTTTTTACAGAATGAAACTGAAGCTTTTAAAGTTTTATAACTGGTTATTTTAAAACAATTTAAATAGCCTTTTCTAGTTAATAGTAATTTGTAAAGCTATTATAAAAACTAAAGTTTTATTTGCTTCTATAATTGATTTTTGTCAGCTAACCGCAAACTTTAGTTTCATGCCAAAATTCATTGAGTTGTTCGATCGCTGCGTAGTTTTGCACCATAAAAATGTGCTCTTCGTTTGGTTCGGAAGCAATTTCCTCCAGCTCCATTATTCCCTTTTCATCTTTAACTCCAACTCCTATTGCATACATTTCCACTCCAAGTTTCTTTTAAAGTAAATTAACAAAAAGTAAGTGAAAGCATTAAAGATTGAAATACTTTTAGTATAATACATGCTTAAATAGTAATAGTGTTGTTGTAAGTTAAATACTATGTAAACTTTATAAATAGCAATTTTTTTTAGTTTTTAGCTTTTAGGAATATAACAGTTCTTGAAAATAGTTGTTTAAAAATAGTTAAAATAATGTTTTTCAAAGGTTATTTCTTAATGTTGGTTTGATTTTACATATCTACCTAGCCTTGTAAAAATAAAGCTGATTACTAATGCAAATACTAATAATAACATGATTGTTAGCAAACGAGTAAAACGTATCAAAAATAATTTTGTAAAAGACAATTTCAGCTTTAAAAAGTAGACGAACGGAAATAAACTAAAATTTTTAAACTTTTTTGTTCTTATTCTATAAAAATTAGTTGTTTTTTTGACAAAAAAGTTAGTACACTCTTTTATCAATTTCAAGTTTTATTAACAGACTATTAAACAAGAAATATCTACAAAACAAACAAATTAAAAAAATTGAACATTTTTATGATTAAAGTTTTTAATAATAGACTAAACTTATTTTGTTTTGTTTGTTTTATAACATAGCTAATAAATGGAAAAATAACAAAAAAAATACGTATACATTTCTTCGAAGAAAATATATAGACTGCATAATTTCTAATTAAAAAATACTTTTGCTATAGCCTGGTAGTGAGTCATGGTTCCTCGAGAGTAGTCTTGAGATGCTCCGTCAGTTATCATTATTGACTTTGTTAAAAGAGTCGGATTAGACACTCTGATTGGATCTCTCTCGGACAAAGAAGTTTCTACCATATATTTCAAAGCTTCGCCAGCCATCGAACCTAAATAATTAAAAAAACTATCAACATAGTTTTTGTTTCCAATTTGTAAGACTGTTTTCTAACTTGAATATTTTAAAATTTTATTTTCAAAACAATGTTTTACCCAAAAAATGAGATCATCAGTTAATAATAAAAAATTATTCATAGAGAAAAAGATTTTATAATAAAATTATTATCCAAAATGTTTACTTTCTAGTACTGTTTTAAAACGAGTTTAAAAAGTGTTAAACAAGTGGAAATATAAGAACATTTTTTTAATAAATATTAGATATTTTATCAACTAATTTGTTAATACTAAGAAAAATAGAAAGTAACAAAATGTTTTTGCTGTAAATTGTAAAAAATAATCGAAAAGTAATTAAATTTATATAAGAATTAACTTATAGTCGATTGTAACAAAATTTCCATTTTGTGCGGTAAAATAAGTAGTTGTAATCTGATTAAGCTTTAATTTACGGCTAACGTGCAGGGTATAGGTGTAAAAATTGGAAGGAAATATTTAAATTGGTTTAAGTTTTTAATTTGGCAACAGTATAAAGAGTTAAATAACTTAATTGATCGGTTTATACGACCACAAACCGTGTTTACGATACATTTTAACTTAGTTATTAGTTGTTACTGTAACTTATGAATTTAAATCGAAAAAGTTCGTTCGGTGCAATAAAGTTAACTTTTTTAGTGATTTTTCCCCGGTTTTTTTATGAAAATCGTAATTTTCATATAAAATAACTTTTAATTTATAAGTTATTGTTTTAAGAAATTTAGTACTAAAGCTTAGTACAAAATATAAAGATTTTGGATGTAATTAGTAAGCTACAAACTTAAAGCAAACTTCTTACTTTGAAAAGTTTTACTTTTACGGCAAAATATTAAAACATAAAAGTTGTTTAAAA
Organism: Thalia democratica; assembly: GCF_965202585.1. NCBI lineage: Eukaryota > Metazoa > Chordata > Thaliacea > Salpida > Salpidae > Thalia > Thalia democratica. The sequence continues at coordinate 16,228,757 of NC_139173.1, read as the reverse complement.
AATATAATGTTTCGGTTTTGAACACATTTTTACTTGATTTCAATGTGTATAGGGTAGAGTCAGTAGTTTAAAATTATGTTTTTCTAAATGGTAATTTAATTGAGATACGCAATGTCTCGCATGTTTACAAGCAGACAAACTTCAAAATGTACATTACACAACCATAATATTTATAGCTTTTATACGATGATACTAATTTTTTCAACCTTTTTGCATATGTTTTATTGATTGTACGGCATAAATTATTTCTTCTTTTGTTTGATACTCCCCTAGTTTTATTTCTTCTTTTACTAAGGAGCCGTACTGAATCTAAAAGTGTTTAAAGTTTAAATTTTTATAAACTAGTAATTACAGTTGTGTACAATAACAATCAAAAAATATTACATAAACTAATCAATATAAGTTGCTTGTCTAGTTTGAATAGTCATTAATTTATTATTATTACCTATTCTTGTTACCTAGTAGTTACATAAATTGATAAATAAAAACAATAACTTAATACAAACAAATGAAAAAAAGAATTGTAGATGTTTTACTGATTTTTAAACCTTATCAAATACTTAAACTTTTATTTTCAAATAATTGTGTGTTATCTAGTAAGTATGAATTTAGGTAACCCGATAGAAATGAAAAACTACCCATTTAACTATTTATTTAAAACAAAACAACTTTTTGTTATCTAACACTCAATAAAAAAATACTTTTTTATACTATATTATATCAATTTACTGTATTGAACAATAAAAGAGAGTATGCAAAAGTGTAAGAAATTTTGTATCGTTTTATAAAATTTTTATGAACACTTTAAAAAGTTGTGAAAATATTAAAGATAATAAGCTGTTTGTTTATTAAAAAACACTAATTTCTTATTAGTCTTAATTAAGTTACAAAAGGCTATTTTGCATTAGATAATTGTAATCTAGTATAAGAGTTGAAGTTTACTAGCATTTAATTTTTAAATTCTTCTTTTGCTTGACTAAGTATTTAAAAATCTGCAATTTTAGGATTTGTAATTAAAGTTGCTACTAAAGAAAATAAAGTAAAATACTTTGAATTTAATTAGAATTCTCAGTCTTGAATTTTTTTTCATAGTGGCATAGGAACTTACGAAAAACAGAAAATAAAACTTTTTAATGATTAGTTGTAATTATCTTTTTAGTGTGAAAATTGTAAAATCAGTTCACCATAGTCTAAATAATAACTTTTATCATTAAAAGTTTTATTTTAAACTACTAAAACTTAAAATGACATTATCAAAAATTTTTTTTTGGTAGTAATTTAGTACTTTTTCATAAACTACTTATTATTTTGATTATCATTTATTTATTATTAATTTATAGTTCACACAAACGTAAATGTATTACAGCACAAAAAACACTACAATTTTAATTGCTATACTTATTTTTGTTAAGTTTTTATAAAACGGAGTTGTATACAGTAAATTCAACTGATAATTCAAAGAGTATTAAATGATAAGCATTAAGTTAACAATACAAATTCGTAAAACTAACAACTATAACTTTGAAAGTGAGTGAAAGCTTAGTAGAAATTAAAAAAATTCTATAATAGAACATTCCTAAACCTTTTTGGTATAGTAAATTGTAAATAATGTGTAAAACCATGCTTACAACTATACTTAAGATTTACTGTTTATAATCATCCCATACATCTAAAAAGTATGAATAGCTTTTTATCAAGTTGTAGAAACAATTATTAATTTTTTTAAATTTTTTTATTCTTTATTTATTGTTTAGTACTCTGCTAACTTTTTTATCTATTCAATTTTACAAAAAAGCTACACCTATAAGGATATAAAATTTTGTCTTAAAAACATTAATTTAATATAAAAATTATTATTCACTCTAAAACATTTGGACTAGTTTAAATTTGTAGCAATTTTGTATAGCTTACTTTTTAAATAGCAAAAGTTAATTTAAGTGATAAAAGTATTTGTATTTTACACTAAATTTACATTTTTATATTCAATTTAGTATTAAATATATTAAAAATTTGCTTTTTAAGTCTAAAATTTTCTTAAAATTTTTATATTATTGCTATATTTTGTTAAATTGTATTTTAGTTACTCGTTATATTTATATATATATATATCAAATTGAATTAGTATTCATGCTTTTTCTAATACTAGATAAAAGGTAAATGTATTTCTAACTACCTACTACAAAAACTATTGTTTCTTCAAACAAAAACTTCTTAAAACAATACAATAAATCTATTAGTAATATAACTTTTTGTTTTAAAATTAAAAAAAAAACGGAATGTCTCATTCTTTTTAAAGAACTTCAAAATTATGCATTTATCTTAAGTGCACAAACTGTTATGGTTAGTGATAAAGACATTACAAGTAATAAACTTTTTTTATCGTTTTTCATACATTTAATGTAAAAAATCTAAAGGTATATAGTTACTATAAAAGTTTTATTATCTTTATTGTTTTTGTTTTTAACAATTTAAAAGAATAGATTTTGAACAAAATAGTAACAATACAAATTTGATTTAAAGCTTTTAGATCAAAAACTACTAACAACTCCTATTTGTGTTTTTTCTATACCAATGTCATGTAATTTCACCAGTCTTACTATATATTCTTTAACTTTGTTAAAGTTTTCAGGGCTTACACTGTTTGAACCATCAATGATGAAAATTATATCGAGTGGATGCTCGAAACAATCTATCTCAGCTTCTAAAAAGTCGAAAAAGAACTTAGATTATCTAGCTTCAAAAGAATTTAGACAGTTTACAATATACAAAAATTAATTTTATATGTAATAATAACTCAGAATTTCCTAATTTAGTTTTAAAGTAAATAAACAGTTAGTACGAAATTCATAGCTATAAGTTACACTTTTTAAAGTTACTTTACTAGAATAAACTCGTTTTACAATGTTGTTTTTAGTTATCTCTGTGAATTAAGCATTTGATAATACATAATAAGATTGATATTTTATAGAGAACCGAGATATAACTTAAAGATAAAAACTAAAATTAGTTTGTAGATAACTTAAGAAAATATATTGCTAGAACATGAAAAACTTATAATATTTCTTTGAAAATTTATTAGTTTTATTTAATAATGCAACTTATGTGATTTTAATAGATATTTAATCAGTATTTTAAAGCCTTTAAATCTATTTTTGAGTTGTTTGCAAATTATAGTATTAACCAAAGACTGCAGAAAATGTAAAAAAAATGTTTTTTTACATGTATTTTCGAAAGTATTTAAAATTTATCTAATTATAAGGCTTGTAATTATTTATAAACTACAAACTTTCATCGCAAGTTAAAGTTTTAACTACCTTTTTCTCCTTTTATGGTTTTACTTCTAAATGTTATCGATAAAAAAACAATAAATAGAATTTGAATTGAAGTCTTCATACTCTATTTTTTATTCTAAAGATATTCTGTATAAATTATATCTTTTAGTGTCATAAAAGCTTTTTGTTTAAATAACTTTGTAAATAAAAAACGATTAAGTTGTGTTATTTTTAAACATAGATAGTAAATAACAAAATAGTATGTGAAATTACACAGTTTTTATACAATTTAAATTGTTTATTCATGGTTGTAGAAAAATTTAGAGAATTAAAAGTTAATCTAAGAGAAATAAAAATAATTTCAATATAGTATCAAAAATCTTCTTAAAACTTACCAGTATTCTCGTACAAACTATTTTAAACTTGTAAAAAATCTAAACTGATATTTCAATATGCCTAAATTGCTATAATCAAAAAATTAAATAAACATGGTAGTTTAAGAAAAAAATTTTGTATGACCTTAATACTAGTAAAAATACATTTGAATTACGGCCTTAAAAAATTTTGGTTAAAATTATATTTAAAAATTGAAACAAAAACTGCAGCTTATCTTTACTTAACTTGCTCTATTATGCCATTAAAAAAAATAAAACTGTTATACTATCTTTAATATTTTTTTTTATTAAAGTTAAAGTTTTAACTTCTTATTAAAATAAGTAAAATACATTTGATCGCTTTCACAGTTGAAAAAACTATTTTTGTCGTGACTAACTTATAGAATAAAAAACAATTAAAAGGTTTGCGTTTTTTGTGAAAATTTTTGGTGCATATTTTAAAAACAACAACTACAAAAATTAAAGTAGAGCATTTTGTCTAAACAATCATAACACTTTTTTAAATATATAAATATTTTTTTTTCTAAAATTGAATTCACATAGTAATAAATATATTGTTTCAAATTTTATATTTACTTATTTAAAATATATTTAAGTATTTATATCTTAACTAAAGTATTCATTCTGAAATGTTATGTAAAAAACAATTAAGTACCGTAAAATTTTAAAAACTCTAAACAAAAGTATGATTTTAAGTTCAATTTTAGTAAGTTATATAGGTAAGCTTAATTGAAACAAAATGTTTAATGCTTTTCATTTGTAAAAATAAACTAAAGTTTCCAGCTAAGAAAAAAGTTATCTATTGACATAACTTGTACAACTAAAGACAGATAAGGACTAAATGGCCTAATCTAACACACAATAAAACTAGTATCGTTTCAAATTTACACAAAAAAAAAAGAAGATATATGACAGCGTTCTGTTACTCGATAATTTAATGTCTAGCCGAACAATAAATCATAAAGTTCATTTTCGAAATACAAACTTAATGTCTAATTTAGACTACTTTTGGCTTTAACAATTTTCGCACGAGACGACTGAACGCTGATTTCAACGCTTTATTTTATAAGAGATGTAGTAATTTGGTATATCATTCTAAAAGTTTTCACTCTGTAGCGCCGCACGTCTAAAAGCTATTTCTAGTGTAAAAATTCTCCACTATAACTTAACTAGATTAATAAAATTCAAAGGCTCTCGTGTAGAAACAGCGGAAACTTCCTACCTAGTATGAATGTATACAAAACTTGACAACTTGCCTTTCAGCTCACTTGCTGGCCAGACACTCTATTTTTTTATAACTGCGCGTGTCAAAACAACTCAATACAGGTTTAAACTATTTTTTGGTGTAAAAACAAATTTTTACTAAGTGTTTCCTGTTTGAAAACTTGGCTGTATCTCTAACAATTTATATGCAAAACATGGTTATAAATTTTATTTTACAATTTGGATTTTTTATATAGTAGTTTGTTCTACTAAGTAAAGTATTTTTACGTCAACTAATGTTAAAGTTCAAAAAATTTGAAAAAAAAAATGAAAACCAGACTTTTAAATTTGTTAAAATGCGTTTTTACCGCTTTAGTTATCTCTAAATAAGTCTATCAATGACTAATTAAAAGTAAGTTATTTTTAAAATATGTTACGCAGTTAATAATTTTATGTAAAGGCGAAACTTGTACATTATACGAAGTATTTTAATTGCACGAGATATTTTAATAGAATAGTTTAAGGTTGAAATGTTAAAATAAGTTATTATAAATCATCTATAATTTAAGACTATAAACTTAAACAAAAGAGAATCAAATGAACAAAAGATGTAATAAGTAGAAACTTATTTATTTAAACATATGTCAATTTAAAATTTATAACTAATTTATAACTGAATACATGTCATCAGTTATATTTGGTGAAGTGTAAAGTTTTTATACAAGAATAGAGTTTCTAGTGGCTCAATATCTTTGTAAAAGCTTACAAAACTTTATATAGCTTTAAGTTTTATAGTCAAAAAAATATTTCAAATAAATAGCTTAAAACTTTACGTAAAACACTTAAAACTAGTATAACTAAGCAAATAAATTGACCTCATTATTTTACATATGTTTAAAAAACTTTTTAATTTTATGCTTATTTTTTTAATAAAAGCAGTAAGCATTGTCTAACAATAAAGTTCGTTTTTATACATATTTAAAGTTTTTAAATTAAATTTTGACAAAGATAGGTATTGAAAATTTAACGTTGATGATGTAATTTGCTTATTTCGTATAGTATATTAGTATTATATTGTATGTTGTATAGTATTTAAATCCAGTTAAATTATATGTTGTGTTAGCACACAATGAAATTACTGAATTTTCATAAAATCGATGTTTATAATTTTCACAGTTTATTTTAAAGGTATTTACTACTCAATAAAAAAGATAAAAAATTCACTCATAAAAACAAAATTACGAAAAAAATAACTTAAACAAGAAAAAGTTTATATTAATCTTTTAAACTTTTTCTAAGTATTGAGCTTTTAAACAACATTTTATTATAAAGTACTTTAAGAATCTGAAACATTACAAATAGAGATTATGGCTAATATAGATGAAAAAAAAAATTTTAGGTTGTTATAAAATAAAGTTAATTCTTTGGCATAATATTGTTTGTTGAATGACAAAGGTAAAAGCGCTAAAAAATACTTGGTATTAAGACCTTATGTACAAAAAAACCTTTCGGTTATTTTGTCGCACACCACTTGGATACCTTTCAACATGTTTTCCAGGACATAAAGGTTTAATAAATCAGGTATATCTATGTAAAAACTTTTTAAATTGTGTAAAGCATAAAACCTAATATATTAAATTACATATCTATAATTTTGTAACAAACTAAATTTATTTACGACTAATTTTGGGCATATGAAATATTTATTGGTTTTTTCTTACTTTAATTACATAGAAAGCTTTAGTAGGCTAACAATTATTCGTAATTAGACATTTTGTTTTCGTTAACAAAGCAAATAAAAAACGATTTTAAATAGCAATTTCTTAAGTGCCTTTAAAATTATTTCTTCGTGCTTAAAATAAATAAATTAGTTTACTGCTTTGCAAAACTTTAATTTAAAGTTTTTTTTTTTTATAAATAATGTTTTTTCTTTCGATTGCAAATTTATTTTTTGAACTAATTTCAAACTTATACTCATAGCGTTTACTTTATATCATAAGTTGCTTTAAAACTAATACTAAAACTTGTTTAAAGTAATGGTAAAATTATTTCAAAGATAAAACAACTCTTTTCGTCTTTAGATACTGCCTCAAACTAAGCAGAGTTAATTAACATAAAAATTATAAACGTATCATTGAAATTCTGTAGTTTAGTATGTACAAAACACTTAATAACCTATGATAATTGTTTTAAATACGTCTTCAACTATTGAAAACAATCTAATATGTATAACGTATTTCAACACTACAAGCACTTATATGCTATGCATGTATAACTTTAATTGTAATACTTTTACTGAAACTTCATAAAACATTTAAAAAATAATGTTTTAGTTTCTGTATAAACAAAACAGATAGTTTTAACAATACAGGAAACGATCTTTGATTTTAATTAAACAAAAAAAAGTAAAATTAGTTACGTATCAAAGTAGAAAAAGTTTTGTAAGTTGATTTTTTTGACAAATAAAAAAAAAGTATAAAGTTTTGATCAAGACTTATCTATAAACTAATATTTACAACTTATTTTATTTGACTGTAAAGAAAAATTTCTTTAGATATATAGTTTGTATTATGAAAAATACAACAATTAAACTACTTATGTAACGAACCAAAATTTGACATATTTTAGGTTTAATTTGTTTAATCTGATGTTTTTGGTATAAAACCTACAAGTTTATAAAACAACTCTTAGATTTTACCATTAAAAATCAATTTTTAATTTTACTTTATCTGGAAAAACCACAGGCCAATCTGAGATTCTATCTATCAATCTTGCTGTTGTGTTGTTAAACTTGATAAACTGATAATTCTGTTCAATTTTATTCAAAAATACTTTCTGAATAGTTCGATTAAAATATACTTTAGAAATATTTTTTTATGAATAGAATGATACTTTTATAAACGGCAGTAGTCTAATCCGATAACGCTGACAACAAGTGTGTTTAAAGTTAGATAAGGGAAAATAACTTAGCAAAAACGCATTTTGTCTAGGTAGAAATCTCGGTATATCAAAACTTTATTTTGATAATTTAAGCTTTATAGTCTTTTTTCGAAATTAAGTTGAAAAACTTAAGGGATTTTGTATTTAAGTATACACTTAAGCTTATTGCCAGCATAAATAAGTAATTTAAGCATTTTACAAAATTTCAGATTTAATTATAAGAGGAAAAAAGTAGTTATTAATGTTACTTTTCCCTAGCTCAGTGTTTTATAAAAGTTTCTCATAAAATTTTTTAGACCATGATTGTAATAAATTTTTACCTACTAATAAAAACTACTTCGTTTACTCAGTATTAAAAAAAAAGCTTTTCTGTGCAAATTATAAACTTTTAAACATTTTTTACACTTTTTTGTTGTTTTACAACAATGGACCATTTAAACTAAAAGCGAAAACATGTTCAATATAGTTTTCTTACATGTTCAATATTTTACACTTTACTTAACTAATGATCCGTTTTAAAGATTAGACATATTAAGAATACAGCCAAGGAAATTAATCTAGTTTAATCTCAATTATTTCGATAGATTTTATCATTTTTAGCAATACACATTAGTTCTTTTTTTTTTTAAGTTAAAGTGTGTGCTCATAAATAAACGTTTAAGTGAGTTATATCTTGAAATAATCAAATAACTCTAGGCTAAAAAAAAAATGGCCAATCAAACTTGTTATTTTGATATTATACAATAATTTTTTTTTTAATAAATTTCAATAAGTTAATATAAAGTAAACATTTTAAAACAAAGTTGAAGTTTAAAACATATATATCACTTATAGTATACTAGAAATCTTACAAATTTCATGAAGTTTCAGGCGTTTAATCTTTATTAAAATTAATTTACAAAATACTAGAAAGTTTGATATTAATATATTTAAGTATTTAAATCTACTTATAAAAGCTTACTGATAAGTTTAAGGCCTAATTACAGAAAACATTTCAAAACTTTAAAATGGTTTATTTTGTCAAAGTATGCCTATTGTAGATTTCTTATTATAACAATTTCTAATTTTCATTTATGTAAAATAAAACACCATAATTATACTAAAAAAAATTTATGAAAAACAAAAGGTATTAACATTTAGTATTTTATTTATGTAATTTGCTGTCGATTTAGTTTTTAGTATTGTTAACAAAAACTTGTTTTTTCTCATAAGATAAATTGTACTACTTGAATTAAAATATTCATTAGAATATTCATTTGATTAAAAACTAAGTCTAGCTTGTAATCAAAAAATAAATTATAGTAGTCTACACTTATTGATTTTTTTTATCTGGTTGGAAGCAATTTCATTTGATAAGAGTAAAGTTAGCACTGTTTCTTTTATGCACAAAAAACACTATAATCTTTGATGACGATAAAAGCTTTAATCTTAAGAGCTTACGGTTTCTTTTTATCTTTTTGTTTTGTAAAACACTGATAAGTCTAAAAAATTGTTCAACCTTAAGATATACTAACCTGTATTATTTACAGGTTTTTTTTTTAAATATTTAAACTTTTTTAAGAATCATATGTTTGATATAATTTATGAATTAAATTCAGTATGTTAATTTACAATGCTTTAAGTGATACTTAAACAAAAAAGTTAAAAGTAGCTTAAATAAAGTTTAGATAGTAAAATTTAGTCATTAAAATTATATAATGGTAACTTTATTAAACTTTAAGCCTTCAGAAAGTTCATTAAACTATTTGCAAATTTGGTTTAAATTTATCTTAGACAAAATTCAAAGCATTTAAACGAAGCATAGTCTGTTTTTGAATTAAGCATATCTTTCATCTTTGTGAATAAGTCAACTATTGGTTGAACCTTTAATTGACTATTTAGAGCAAAACATAAATACTCTATTATAATTTTTCGACTTATAATAATATTTTTTGACTTCGCTTTGTTTTCATGACCATTTACGTTTAAGTTGCGTTTAACGGATGAGAGATGAAAACAACTACAAGTATTAATAAAAGTGTGAAAAACAATTAAAAAATGATTTCCTCAATGTTTTAAAATATTTTATTTTTACTAAGCTGGTTAGTTTAGAAAATACAACTGTAAAACTTTAGAATAACTTATGAAATTCTGTTAACCAATAAACCAAGTAATAACTGATAGTAAAAATTGATAATAGTTTTTTATAACCTAAACCGCAACAAAAAAATTAGTAATTACTTTAAGTTTACAAGCAATTTATTGAGATCTTTTAAAAAACTTTAAGTAGTTATAAATTAGTAACCGTTATCAGAAAAAAAATCCAAAACTGGTGATTCCTTCTTAGAATTTTATTGCAGAACCTAAAAAGTTAATAGATTTTTATTAAAATGTTTTCATTACTTTAAAGGTTTTAAGTGTATTTTTTGTGTCGACACAAGTACTCACTAATCTTTAATTTTATTGTAGTAGTAGTTGCTGTGCAACTTTTTTTTTTAAATAAAATGTTTTTTTTAACATAATCTTCTAACACAATTGTTTTTCACTATGTACTAAAATAATCTATAAATCTCGGAGTCTAAAACTTGACACAATCTACTAAAAAAGCAAAGTTTAAGCTTCTGAAAATCAATCATGTACACATTTGTTATAATAGTTGTGTGACATAGATTGTCGTTATTTATTTTTATTGATACATTGCAATTCGTTGTAGAATTAAAAAAAATATTTAAACTGTTTTTTATTACTTTGTAGTATAATAAAAACAATAAAAAACTATTAAACTAAGAAAATGTACTTGTTATTTTGTAACGCTGAAACATATTTTGTTAATTAACGAAAAAGGTTTAAATAAAAAGTAAACTTGGTGATACCTTTGTATCAATTTTTAGATTATAGTACAAATATAATCACAAAAAAAAATAGTTTGTTCGTCAGAAACTATTTATTAACTACTGTTATTAGTTTTTAATGATTTTGTTTTTTCACTGGTTTCTTACAGATAAATTTAAAAAAGCGCTCAAAATGTTTGGTTCAAAGACCTGGTTCACAAAGAAAAAGAACTTTAGATGAATAACTTCACTTTTATGGTATACATTTGAAAGGTTAACAAGTCTCGCCTACTAAATTATAAAACTTATAACAAAACTGTTTTAATATTATATAGAGGAGCTTTTAAACTACATACGCTTACACTGAATTCGATTTTCTTAAATTCTAACAACAACTTTACTACTAATTAAAAAATATGTGCAGTGTATGGCATAAACTAAGCAAAATTGTATTTGTTTTTAGTTTTTCCAATGTGTGCTAATTTTAATAAATGTTTCCTTTATCAATACAAACCTGGTACTTTTTTATGTTTTATATCTTAGCTTATTTTGTGTCAAAATATAGCACAAGTATCTTCGGTGAAACATTTAAAACTACTTAACTTCGTTTTTATTTCTAATATAAGTCGAAATTTCTGTAACTTTCTGACCAATAAATGTTTGATTTACATCTTTTAAATAAAACAATAAGAAAGACATTGAAATATATAAAAACAAAATTGCCATGATTGACCGATAAAAATTATAAGTACTACTACTGATTTTAATACTTCCTTTAATTAAAAAACGCAGTTTAGGCAACCTTAGTTAAAAATAAATTTGTATATGAATAATACCATAGTTGTGATTTATATAGGTTTTAGTTTATATTCATGAAATACTTATAATTAATTTAAAACTACGATTAGTACTTTTTTTATAATCTTTAGTTTAAACCACGCTTTTAAGTTTATATTATTTTGATGTTTGTTAAAAGTTAGTTTGTATTTGTATACACTTGCAATAACACCTTTATTTTTATATTATACACTGAAGCTTAAAAGTAAATTTCTATTAATTGAGGTAGTTTTAAAGTAAATAAATATATAATAGTAGGCATTAAATAGTTGTATATAAGTTTTATAAGAATAATTGTTTCTCTTGAAAGCTAGACTTATGCATTTTTTTCACAATTAGATATTGCTAAACCTTTTTTGTGTGTTTAAGATTATTCTAGGGTTATATTTTTGAAATTCAGGTTAAGTTTTGACATAAAAACCAGATTGTAGCAAAACATATAACTGTTTTTTCAAATTAATTAAAAAAGATTTCTTATTAAAAAAAAGTATAATTTTATAATAAGTTAAGTTTTCAAGTTTTGTATGTTGATGTACCTTTGATGAGTCTTATTTGGATATACGACAACTTAAACTCAGATAACTACGTCAGTTTTCAGGACAAAATACGTCCCGAACAAGACGTTATACTGTATTAAAATGGTGTACGACTCGATTAACGAAAGGGAATTCTCGCACACCAAGTCCAAGGACGAATTATTTTGAGCTTTTTTTAATCCTTTAATAACAGAACAATTCGTATTAAATAACTTAGAGCTGTTGCGAAATATCTCTTTGAATAATATTTTCTAAATATTGTAACTTTGACAATTAGACCTACAAAATGTTTTTAATTTTTTTTAAGTTAAAAACAAATTGAAATATGGTTAAACATTGTTTAAAACTTACTAAAATATTGCTAGGTCTCGTAACTATGATTTAAAAAAAATCTTTTTTACCATCAAAACCTTAGAAAATAGACTAGCGTTGGGAAAAGTTTTCAGTTATTGGGCCAAATATGAAAAAAATAGTTGTTTGTGGACCAAAGTATTTCATTTAATTTACGAAAATTACCAAGAATTCTGATATAGTTTCCACTATATTTTCCCTATGAACTTTGTTTTGCTTTTAACTTCAAAGCTTACAATATCTAGTGTAAGTTTTATAGTCTTTTGTTCGTAGGATGCTGGTTGTACCTTTCATGGGCGGCAGGTTTCTGAACCTTGATCAAATATATGTTTCAAAATTGGTTTAGTGGACCAGATTTTCATGCTCTAAGGCCGCAATTTTATCTTTGAAAGCCGTACCCTACTTAGTTTACTAAATATTGATGAGTCGGTAATTTTCACTCCGCGTGTTAGATCCGGCCTGCGGGCCGTACGTTGTCCATGCCTAAATTAGACCTACATGCACACTTTTATTTTATTTTTAATTAAAACTCGTTTTAAAGATAAAGCCCCTTAATTATTTTATAGGAAGTTTAATTGTCATACGACCTAACAGTTATTATTTTGATTAACTTCCTTATTCCCACAATGTTTAAAAATCTAAACAATCGTTTGTATACGATAACTTGCCATTTTCATTAATTTTTATATACATTAGCTCTAATAATAAAGATTGTATTTAACGTATTTATAATTAAAAAAAATTGCTACTTTTTGTCAAGTAAAGTTTTTACACATTTATGAACATATTAATTTAAAAATGTTGCAGACATTTTTTTTATTAGGATTCTCCTTCGTTTAATATCGTACTAAACAATAATCTCTAATATTAAAAAGTATTTTACTTTTTATATTTAGAACCGTTGTAAACCGAAGCAAACAGGTATTGATTACTAAATTTTACATATAATATTAATCAACAAGTCTATTGAATGTTTTATAATAATTTTTTGTCTTCAGAATTGAAGTGTTTATTATTATCAAAAATATTTTATTCCAATTAAAAACAATAAGTCTATGTTTACAGAGTTGAAAGTGGCTTATATATTTAAATTTAGTTTAATCTTAGACATATTAGATACCAATCTTGTAAAAAATGTTAGTTAAAATTTAATTTTTACTACTTTAAAACATAAACTAAATCTTCGGTTTTTTTTTCGTTGGTTCAAACTGTTGAATTTTAACTTTTTTCTTATCTTTATTTTGTACAAAAAAAAAACAAAAATAATATAACTAGGTTAAAATTTAAATTAGTCTTTTTTAGCTATAGTGAATTTTTATAATAACTCTTAATAATATTTTATATAATTGTGTAACAAAAACGCTCAAATTATTTGTTCTAACGTATTTAGATTTATAACTTATGAAGTAAAATTACTTTATAATTACTAGAAAAAAACTCTTATTTACTTTTGGTATAGAAAAATATAAACTATCATTAAACAAAATTATTTTAATTAATAGTAAGCGTATAACATTTTAAGAATAGTTTTCACATTTTACTTAATAAATATTAACGACTAATACCAGTAAATGCTCATCAGGCTTTTAATTCTTTTTTTAAATACAAATAAGTTAAAAAATATACAACACAATGTTAAAGTTTATTAAACGACAAAAACTACGCTCAAACTATTTGGTCCTATGATCTGGTGCTCGAAGAACCTTTCGGTTATCAACCATGACATTAAAAGTTTTTGGATATACGCTACAGATTCTCAAGTTATTTTGAATATTGCAGTATAAAATAATTTATTTATGTTGACAGGGGCGTGTCTAGACTATTTTTAGTGTTGTTGCACAACTTGTTTTGTTCTTTAATAGAGCATTTTTTGTAGTAGTTTTTAATATTGTACTCAAAAAACGTCATTCTACATAAAACTGTCTACTACATAACTGCCTAAAATTTTCCAGGTACATAAAATATTTTAAACTTTAAACAACTTGAAAATACCAGTATATTGTTAATTGAACGACAAAACAAAATAGCGCTAAATTATTTGATTATAGGACCTAGTGTACGAAGAACTTTTCGGTTATCGAGTCGCACACCATGAATAACTTTTAACGTCTTGTCCAGGACAACAGAATGCAAAATCTTAATAAGTAATTCAGTTCATTAACTTTTAGTAAATTAATCTAAATATCAACCTATGTCCTGTAATTATTGACACTGTTAAATTTTGCCTTACATGAAGATGCTAACATGTGTAACGAAATTTTTTATACATAAGAAACTAAAAATAAAGCAATAATCAAAATTAGTAATTACCTTCTTCCAATAATAGAAAATCATAATCAATTATATGTAAATGAATTACTTAATCAAACAGTTCGAATTAATATAATTTAGCTAAAAATCAAATTTCAATTAAAAGCAAATTAATTTTCTTAAAACTAATTTATAGCAGACGTGAACAATTATTTTACAACTCGATGAAAAAAAAACTGTAAAATTAATTTTTTTATAGTGTTGTAAGAATAAAATATATGTAATTTGGTCAAAAGTTTTCAAGTTAAAAATGAAGTTAGAAAATCATTAATAAATAGTTTTTTAAAACACTTTCGATTGGCTATTTTTCAATAAAAAGTTTTTATTTTCAAATTTGCTCTGTTTGTAATTGTAAAATTTTTATATAGAATATAAGGTATAACGTTAAAAGGCGTTAAATCCTAGAGATCCTGATAAGCTAAGCTTATCGGAGTATATACCACAGATGTTTTTGTGTTAAAACTTTATTCTGACTAACGGCGTTTCACTGCTCTCAAATAAATCTAAGAACAGATCTACGGAGTCTATTAACACACATTAGAAAAAAAGCTTGTTTTTC
Organism: Thalia democratica; assembly: GCF_965202585.1. NCBI lineage: Eukaryota > Metazoa > Chordata > Thaliacea > Salpida > Salpidae > Thalia > Thalia democratica. The sequence goes on along the minus strand of NC_139173.1, from coordinate 16,213,544 downwards.
TTCAAAAATTTTTATAAAAGCACGTCATTTTTGAAGTAGTTCTTTAAAAAGTACAAACTTAACACACTTAATATGAAAAAGTTTTAAGTTATATATATATATGAATTACTAATAAACTATTAAAAAAAAAACCTTAACAATTGCTTTTTAATTACATATATTCCAGTTTTTTCAGGGCTCGCACAAGTAGTATGAAACCAGTCAAAACACATCTCTGCTAAACATACTTTTGTAACAGATTATTTTTACTTAAGTTTTTGTTATGTGTTGCTTTATATTAGTATTTAGTAATACTTCTAAAAAGTTTTCTAAAAAAATTCTGAGGAAGTAAACCACATTTTTGGCTATGTTCGTATAAGAAAAATTATGTACACAAATCGATATCTAAGTGGAATTTACAAAGATTTTTCTCTAACCCAAGAAAAAAAAACAACATTATTTATATAATTAGTTGTCACTATGGTAGTCACCACGTGGAAAAAACATCTAAAAAGTTTTACTTACGAATTGATCAGAATGTGCCAAAAAAAAAAAAAAAAAAGCTGGTTTTATGGTCGATCGGAAAAACCTAAAAAGAGCTATTTTCCGCGATTAGAAAACACTTAGTTGACAATAATGAGTGTTCCACTAAATACAAAGAAAACTCTTTTAAGCAACATATTTTAAAAGTCTTATGTATTCAATAATTAAAGCCCATTTTAAAAAGTTTGTTTATCAGACTAGACTTTTTAAATATTTGTACTAATTAGTCTTATAATAGTAGCTTTTTAAAAACTTTAATTTTTTTAATTTTATTATTGTAAGCTTTATCGCTGGTTATTTTTGTTTTGATTCCAAATCTAGTAACTTTGATAGTAACAAATAGCTAAACATGATATTTAGCTTCAATATTTAGTTAATTTGTTAATTACGTCCTTTATTAATTTTTGAAGTTAAAAACGTTTTCACAACAGTAAGTTTACAATCCCGTTTAATTTTTGATAAGTCTTGGTCAAAAATACTTAAATAAATAAAATTTATATGTATGTTGTTACAGTGTTTGTTTATTTTAACTAATTTTACTTTGAAGTAAATAAAAAATACATTTTTATTTATTAAAAGCTTTTTACAAGTTTAGTTTCAATTTGTTTTTTTTTCTGGCACTCTGGCTATTTGCCAATTTATTCTACAACTGACTTCTAGCGGCTCTTTTTATTCATTTGCAGGACTTGGCCCGTAGGCCCCTAATTCCTGGAAAGGCTCTTCTTCTTCATTTACAGGAACTGGACCGTAGGCACCTAATTTCTGCAAAGGTTCTTCTTCTTGTTGGACGGATAAGTTAACAAAAAGAAATTTTAAACGATAAATTTCCAGTGAACAGCTTCTCGGCAGGATCTCTTTTCATTTCGGAACCAACGGTTTTTTGTCTTCTGTTGCCCCCTTAACTTGAGGCAACCTTTGTTTCAGCTGCATAGTTATCTTCATTGGCCCTGCTTTTACTTTCTGGCCACGAGTTTGGTTTTTGGAATTTTTTGGTTTTGGTTTTTTATGGAATTGGATTTTTTTGTTTTCTCTGCATAACAAGGCATCTATTCTTCTATGCCGCTGGCTGTTATTATCTTTAAGCATAAAGTTTAAAACTTATTTCAAAAACCGTTTAAAATACTTTTTGAAAGACGAACCCATTTCTTTGTAAACGGCTTAAAGCTGGGGCAGCGGCTGCTCCTCTTCGTTTGCAGGACTTGGGCTGTTGGCTCCTAATTCCTACAAAAGTTCTCCTTTTTTCATGACGGACAAGTTGACACAAAGAAAAAAAAATGTTTCTTTTGATGAATCCTCGCGACTCTATCTTAGCATACTTCCCCAGCCTCTGGTACCTCCTGGCAGGACCTTTCTTAGTTTTGGGAACCCCGCAAATCTGCTTCTCTGTTGCCCCCTTGACCGGGAGCATCAGTCCTTTCGGCTCGGGGTCATCCTGCTTCTACTGGTACCTCCGATTGGGCCTACAAAAATGTTTGTGGCAAGATCGCGTAAATCGTCGTTTCTTTTAAGAACTGTTTAGTTTCAGGTGTAGTATTCTGGAGCACCGCTCAGACGTACGGCCAATAGTCCAATATCTTAAGCTCAAAACTCTACTTTGCTGTCTTTACAACTCTAGAGAGCATCGTTCATAGTAGTCTTATTTTGCTCAACTCAAAGTTCTAGTCTAAACAGCCTTTTTTTTTTTGACAGTAAGTTATGGACTCGAACTGCATACAGTTTTAGTAACACTTATATGTGCGTTGTGATGTTCCTAGTATTCGTTTTGTGAAGCTTAGTGCTAAAATAATTTCTCCTTATTTTTCTAAATTATATAATAAATGTGTCGAATATGGTGTGTTTCCTGAGTCGCTTAAATTTGCTGATTTTTTCCCATTTACAGTATTTCTTAATTAAAATTATTTTTTTCTAGAACTTAATAACTTTTAATTAGATATAGGTTATTTGAGTTTGCAACAGCTAATTGTGAGTTCACAATGGTGGCAGTGATCACATGATTTGATCGTTGATGTTTTTTTTTGTTGTCGCGTCGGCAGATACTTGCTTGGAGATTATAGCTCATGAGATTCGCACACATTGTGATTTTAGTGTTGAGATTTTAACTTACTTTTAAAACTAAGCTCTTTATGATAGAATTTTTTTTCTTTAAGTTTTTTTTTAAGGTATCCCTAAATAAAATTTGCGAAAATATTCAAGTTTATCATGGCTTTACTGCAAATATATAATATTTTTCTTATAATTTTTATTTTCATTAAAACTATTCAAAATATAGATTTAAGTGTTTTTCAACAAAAGATCCTAGTGAAACATGTTCACTGGTATAAAAATAAAAACAAATTATACAGTAATCTTCCTTTATTTTACCAACATATGTTTCTATGTATAACGGATTAACACACTTCAACTGGGTTCTGTAAAAAAATAAATACTGTAAAGAAAGAATAGAAGCTAAAGTAGGTATATACATGTGTTCATTGAAATTAAAATAAAATAGTTTTTACAAACTTTTAGAGGTTAATAGTTAATAATAGGTGAAATACTTAATGTTAAATCCGACTGTTATAAAACTATATAATATTTGTAATTATTAAACTTTATTTACTTTGTTTACTTAATTTAGACTTAATAATTACAAATATTATATAGTTTTATAACAATCAGATTTAATATTAAGTGTTTTACATATAATTCACTATTAACCTCTAAAAGTTTGTAAAAGCTATTTTATTTTAATTTCAATGAACTTATGTATATACGTACTTTAGCTTCTAAACTTTCATTATAGTATTTATTTTTTTTACAGAACCCAGTTGAAGTGTGTTAATACGTTAACACACAGAAACACATGTTCGTACAATAAAGGAAGATTACTGTACAATTTATTTTTATTTTCAATATACTTATTTAACTAGGTTTATATTAAAGAAACATTAATTTTTCCAATTTTATTATTTTATTATATGACCTATGCATGCTTTACATATATTCATAGCACTAGAGCCAGAAATCCCTCAAATAATGTAAATTTATGTAAAACTTGTATAGATATATAACAAAATAATAAAATTGGAAAAATTATATTTTCTTTGTATAAAACTTAGTTATTTAAGAATATTGAAATAAAATATTGAAAAATGTTATATACAGTAGACTACCGCTTAAGTACGCACTTTTTTTGGTACGCATCACGCCTTAAGTACGCACTTATCAAGAAAGGTAGAATGTCCAACCTGCTGAGTTAGCCTAAGACTTTCACAAACTTTAAACTAGGGTGAGTAATCCATAGTAGTCTAAGTGGCATGAAATTGTGACAGTCCTATTAATAAATATTAATAAACTAAATACTTATGTAGTGGTTGCAGAAAAGTGAAAAGAATAATGATATTTGAGCTGTAATGCTAACAAACAAATAAATCTATATGACAAAACTAAAAACCTACAAATACAACATAGTTAAGTCATAACTTAATTTAGATGTACACACATTGAGGTTTTCAAAATGTTTGGTAAACATAATGTAGTTTGGTACTTTACCTATAACAAAACAAAATATGGCTTAATATTCTTTTCTATACCATTGACTGACATTGACTTTCTATTTTAATGGTATGTATTAATTATGTAGAAACGTTTTTTAGACAAAATAAATCATTTTAAAATCTAATAAAAAGTTTTGCAGATTAGAATTATGTATTAAATGTTATTTAAAATAAAAAGACTTGTTTATTTGGTTTAATTATTTAATGGCTAGTTGTAAGAAAGAAAACAAACAACTTGAGTTCATATTATACTATGTGTTCAAAAAGTACGCACTACCCATGCTAAGTACGCACTTTTTGGTCGGGTTCAATTTGCGTACTTAAGCGGTAGTGTACTGTATTTGCAGTAAAGCCATGCTAAGCTTAAATATTTTGGAAAATTGTATTTGGGGATATCTTAAAAAAAATCAAAGATGAAAGAAAATTTTAATTATAAAAAACTAATTTTAATAAGTAAATAAGAAAAAAAAATTATTATATTTTTGGAGAAAAGATAAGTAATAAAATAAAATTTTCTTTTTAAAGAGGCCCAACAACTAAATTCAAACCCCTACTCGATGGAAGTTATTGTGGAAAGCAAAGCAAAAGAAGGTTCTTTAAAAGAAAAAAAAATTCCAAAGTAGCATTAAAGAAATTAAAAATAATGGATTTTAATGTTTGGTAAAAAAAAAATTACAAAAAAAACTATTTGAGACAAAGTAACCCTCGTAAAATAAACTATCTAACTAATTAAATTGTTAAAGTTTTTTGAACATAATATGGTGACGTAAATGTTTTTTTTGTATAATTAACGGCCATTTAGTTTTATTATTATTAGTTGCATTAGTATTTCTTGGATTTGCATGTGAGTCGTTTATATTTTTGATTTGTTATTTCAAGTTTTATTTTAGTTTACTTTTATTTGACTTAGGTTTAATCATTAAAAATATTATATAGTTTATAACAGTCGAATTAAACATCATATACTGTATCTATAATTAACCATTAATTTACAGTGATCATGCTTATCTTTAGTAAACACTCATATGTACAGTACATACCTTAGCCTATGTTCTTTCCTTACAGTATTTATTTTTTGACAGAGCTCCGTGGAGGTGTGTTAACTTGATAACACACAGAAACATATGTTAGCTTAATAAAGAAAGAGTACTCTGAAAGTTTGCTGTTAGAATTTTTTAATGATTCAATATAAACTATGTTTTGTAATTATAAGTTTAAGTTAATTGTAAACTATAATGCGGGTTCTTTACAGAACTAAAAAGTAGAGTAGTTACTTTTTTTTTTAATAAACAAATGACTTTTAACTTCAGAGGAGAAACAAATATCTAAGTATTTTTTTTATTCTTCAACTCTTAATTTAAAAATTTTCAAAATCGTTAAGAGGTTTCGACGAGAAGTAGAATGATTTATTGCGAGTATTAAGTGAAGTATATGTAGGAGCTTAATTTTAATACGAGAATATCATAAGTAAGTCCATTCTTTTTTCCAATTTTTTAAACAACAATTTTGATCTTCTTAATTTTTTAATAATTTATTTTTAAAGGATTATCTTTTTCAGTTGAATAAATTTAAGGAAGACAACAGACGTTAACTTATTTTAAAGGTATACTCAAGAGTTATTAAAAGTATTTAATAAATTTTCAGACGTTCCATTAAAAAAGTCCTCATATTGATATGTTCACAACTCCGGATTGTTTAAAATCAAAGTACTTTTCTTTTAAAAAGAAGTTAATTAATGTAATTAAAGCTTCGACATTTTTACTTTATAGCCAGGCCTGAAATCGACAGGCTGTATTTTTTGTTAATTAAGTTTGAAATCACATGTTTATCATTAAGTTAATGTGTATACATTACTATTTAAACTTCGATAAACTTAAAAATATTATGACTTTAGTAAAAAGTAGTCGTACTTTTAGCTGCTTTTAAACTAAGTTTAGGTAATCCTAGACATGTTATAGACAAGACATTAAATTTCATCCGTGGTGTGTAACTCGATAACTGAAAAAAAAAATTTTACACCAAGCCTTTAGACCAAACTTTTTAAGCGCTTTTTTGTCGCTTAATAAACAACAATAATCTAGTAAAGACTTATAAACCACTACTAAAATAAAATTTAACATCTTTTAGTTTTAAATATTTTTGTGAGTTAAACGTAAATAGTTTTATTTTGATGCAGTAATGTTATTACTGAGTAAACCTTTGTTTAAAATTGATAAAGTGAAATTAATAATAAACGTAGCTGAGTATTTTATTCAAAAACTTAAATAAATAGTGTTTATTTTTAATAAATGTTTATAAACTTAATCATTTTAAAAACACATTTCTTTAATTTGAGTAAACCAGATGTTTTAAAAAACTATAGTTAAAAAAAAACAGTATTAGTAAATAATAAACAGTTTACTTTTTTCTTTACTATTTATCTAATAACTGAACAACTAAACACACGTTTATGTATAGGTTTAGGAATTGTAAGCGGTGATTTTTAAAAGAGTCAATCTTTTACTCTATCCTAGTTTATCTTTATCAAATTAATAAATAGGTATTCATTGCTGTAATAGCTTTGGTAGTAAATGTGTAAAGCTTATGGGGGTAGATACTTTGGCCTTTTCTGTGCGTGACTTACATATGGTATTAGTTTTACTGCTGTTATGAGAAAAATTAAGCGCTTTTTGCTTGTCTTATGATATTTGAATATTAAAATGCAAAACTTTCAGTGAGCACTTACAAATAAAACCAAAGAAATCTACAAGCAAAAAAATATCAGCCTACATACAAAGAGTACAATCGGAAATTAAATACTAATAAGACAGAGGTTTTTTACCTTATAAATATACAAAACAATAAAACTAAACAAAGTTCTACAACTCAAAATAATAAACAAAAACTTGTTACATAAATCTATTAATATATAAATTTTAAAAAATTGAAGTTAAAAACAAATTACAAGATAATATTTTAAAAAATTACTAAAAAAACACAAAACAATATTCCAAGTAAAGTAGTCGAATGCATTTTTCAAATTTCTTTTTTTTTGATAGTCAATAAAATCATTAAATATTTTATATAAAAGGTGTAGGTAAAATATTATTATAAATAATTTGTGATCATTGTTAGTAAATATTTTAGAAAAAGTTAAGTACTTTTGAGTATAGGGCTATTTATCAAACTTTACTGTCATTTATTTTATTTAAAATATTTATTTTAGTTCTGATTGAAAATCCTTTACCCTTTTTCACAAAACTACATAATGCGGTAACTTATTCCCATAAAATCAAAATAAAATAATAAATTGAATAAAAGAGTTCTGTCAAAGGCTATTTGTAAAGTCATGTTTGTATTTTTTTCTTAAATTTTTCTCAATACATAGTTGTTTTGATAATAAAAAAAGTGATCAAATAATATGTTATATGTAGCATTTTAAATTAAAAAAAAAATTAAGTAAATCTTTAAGTAAGTTATTTTCTTTACGCCAGAGACTATAAGCCAAGGTTGGCTAATATTTTTTGATATGATAAGATAGAAATATTAGATATTACAGCGATTTATTCTTAAATCATAATAAATATCTTAATTGTCTACTGACGTAGATAAACACATATTTGTAGTACTTTAAAAAATAAATTTTAAAAAGTATATTTTATTATAAAAGTAGCAATGAAAATCAAATACTTTATTTGAAAACAAAAGAAAAAAACTACGACTTTGTCACTTCAAAATCATCATTAAAAAAAACTTTAAGGATATGTCAAAAAAAAATTCAAAGTATTTATTTTTACTATAAATTGTTTTGTGATATTAAAGAAAGAGTTTAATAGTAAAAATTAAATATATATAAAACTAACTTCATATAGCACAGTTTTAAAAAGTATTATCTAAAGTTATAAAAACAAATATATATAGAAAAAGCTAAAATGATTGATAAGAAAAAAACTAACAGTTTTAAAGTTCAAACAAATCAAAAACAAACTTGTACTAAAAAATGAAGTTTTACGTTTTCTTTTTATATACTTTAAAATTACTACAAGTTACTTCCAAATTTTAGTATTTTAAAACAAAATCTTATATAGCATTACCTACAGATTTCTTAAAGTATACTCACTATTTTACAATCTAACTTATTTTAATAATTCAACCGTTACGGCAAGACCTTCTCGTATGACCACTCTGCCCACATTTGGTGCAAGTTGGTGCCTTTCTTTTACGCTGTTGAGAGTGACTATCCGTTGAATCATCTAAAAATAATTACACTGTACGTAAAACAGCAATATTTTAATTTATTTAGCAAATATTGTAATGCCCATCTTCTTTCACATATAAAAGTAAATTTTATCTGACACTATTTTTTTTAATTAAAAATTTATTAAATTACTTAAAACTAGTGATGTACCGGACTCACTATCCGGGTCCGGCCGGATATTGCCATTTTTGTCTGATATCCGGATCCGGCCGGATTCTAATTAGAAAAAAAAGTCCGGATCCGGTTCCGGCCGGATTCTAATTAGAAAAAAAAGTCCGGGTCCGGTTCCGGCCGGATTCTAATTTGAAAAAAAAGTCCGGGTCCGGTTCCGGCCGGATTTTAATTTGAAAAAAAAGTCCGGATCCGGGTCCAGCCGGATCCTAATAGAGATCCGGCTGGACCCGGGTCTAGTTAGTAAAAAAGAGCATACTGAAAAGTATTTTTTCAAAAACAAACCCTGTGTAAATCAATAAGAGTCATTTTCGTCAGTTAAAATTAAACACCTACCGTGATTAGCTCATTTTGTATGACTAATTTACATTTGTTTACATTAATACTATGAAATAAACATTTCATGAAATGCAACTCTTTACATATGTTGTAAAATTGAAAACTTTGGAATGAATACTTGTATTATTTATTGTTTAAAGTTGAGCTCAGAGAATATTTAGAGTTAATACGGTTGAATGTACGAGCCAATGAGAATCATATGACGAAATGTTTTAAACTAAATACCGATGCAACAAAACATCAGAACATGACAGGCAGTTTATATGTAACCAGTTAGTTAGTTTGGTGTGCAGCTTGAAGCAACAAAATATCTTGAACGTTTTTGTGAATGCTTATTGTAAGTAGTGTTTTGTTTTAAAAGTGAATATTTCAACAGGTGTTTAATTGTTCAAATATTTAATCAAGGTTTATAGTTTAATAGTTTATTAAAAATTTTACAGTTTTTTGTTTACTAATAGTTTAATTTAATTTTTAGTCTTTGTTTTAACTCTTTTGATATAGATTTAAATAGCTTCAAGTTTTTAAAGTGTTACCAAAGTAATCAATAATTTTGTATATGCTAGTATTTCTTGTTGTGTTTTATATAAAAGATTCATCACTCAAAACTGTCGTGTCTGATTATAGAAAGTAGTCTCAGTTATAATTTAGTATTTGTTAGATATTAATTAAATAAGGTAGGATTTAACTATGATGGGTAGTACTAATAAGTTAAGTGTACCACAATCAGTCCACAACTTTACTACCAAATTGTCAACCTTTGCTAGCTGTTCTACTGATTATTAGATTAAAGTAATTTTTTCAGTTTTTAAAAACCTTATTCTGACTCAGGCTTGTTTATACTCACTCTAGCTAGTTTTATTGACTTAAACAATGGCAACCCTGCTAGTTTGAAAATTTTTGGGAATTTTAGAAAATCTTGAACTGCCTCAGGCTAGTTTAGTTTTTTATAAAAACTTAGGCTAGTTTTCTTTGAGATTTTGAATGAGTTTGGGCTGATCAAGTTTTAAATATTTTGTAATTTTCTAGTGTATTTTGTTCAAGAACTTGATTTCAGTTTTTTAATTGTAAATAACACCTAAATTTGTAAACCTTGTGGCTAGCTGTTCTACTTATTATTAGATTAAAGTTCTTTTATTTTTCAGTTTTTAAAAACCTCATTCTGACTCAGGCTAGTTTATTCTAGTGATGTACCGCACTCACTATCCGGGTCCGGCCGGATATTGCCATTTTTGTCTGATATCCGGATCCGGCCGGATTCTAATTAGAAAAAAAAGTCCGGATCCGGTTCCGGCCGGACTATAATTTGAAAAAAAAGTCCGGATCCGGTTCCGGCCGGATTCTAATTTGAAAAAAAAGTCCGGATCCGGTTCCGGCCGGATTCTAATTTGAAAAAAAAAAGTCCGGATCCGGCCGGACCCGAAATTGTGGGTCCGGTACATCACTACTTAAAACTAATAAAATATTATCTTCTTAAACGATTTTGTGCACTCCAGGGTTGCCAAAGACTTTAGAAAAAATCCAGGTTTTAAAAATTCTTCAAGGTTTTTTAAACAACAAGTTATTTGGTCCATTTTTAGTATAAAATTAAACAGCAGCTGATGAAATATATGGAAAAAAAAGTAAGTAGTATAACCTTAAATAACCATCATATAAACTCAAAAAAATACTGCTACCTTTCTTCTTTCTATCTTTACATCACCTAAAAATAACAAAAAAATAATAAGAGTACTTAACACAGTCGTAAAGATACCTGATCTACTCGGGTTATCTACCCATTCAAAGAAGCCGCACTGTTGGTCACGTGGCTTAGCGCACGTGACAAACAATCTACCGGTGTTTGCTCCCTGCTTTGTTACTTTTCTCTGCACACAGGGCTCGTTGCAACGACATCTAGTGTCAACTTGTTGGTTGTCGCTGCTCGAGTGTCGAACTTCGGCATTGTTAGCAGTTCGACTGTTAAATAACCATAGTTTTAATAAACTCTTTGCTAATTCAGTAGTAACACAAGTATACAGTAACCTTTATCTTGTGAACGCTATTTGACACAGTTCGAAAATGCGTACTTAAGAAGAAGTACCAGACTAATTAGAAAACTTCATTTTGAACACAAAATTTTTGGCTCAAAAAGAAATGTAAACTCAAACGAAAGATTACTGTATTAATAATAACAAAAAACTAAAATGTTGTTATTTTTTTAGATTTAAGGCAGCTTTAAAACTGTTATATAAATGAAGTACAGTAAGTAAGCGTTAAACTGTAACTTTACAGTTCAATTTAAAAATTAAAAACTCATAAAAAACATAATTGCAACTCTTTGGAGCAAGAAAGTCTACCCTGAAGCAAAAAATTCAAGACTGAGCTACTATAAACTAGCCTTAGTATACTAAAAAACCTTTGTAACCAACAAGGGTTGTAGGTTCCTTAAATAATAACTTGTAAGGTTATATTGTAGTGTACAACCACACTAAAAACCATAAATAAATTTAAACTTAAATTACAATGATACTTACAGGTATTTTATACTACTTATAAAAACTAGGCATGACAATTATTGGTTACATTTTATATAAAAAACAGATACAAACACTAACACATAAAGAACATCAACTTTAAAAACTACTTTAAATGAAATAAAACTTTTAAAATAGATTAAATTTATAAGAATGAATTACTAGAATACCTCCGCGGACTCTCTGTGGCTAGTTTATAATAGCTATATCTTAAATGTAAAATTTCATCATATCAATTTGCTTTCAGATTGACTGATTTTATATTATTTGATATTCAATTAAATGGAACAGCAGTGAAACTAGTATTCCATTACACCTTGAAAAAATTAGCCTATGTTGTAAGTAAAAACCACGGCCCGACAAAAACTTTTTTCTATACAGTGTGACCTGAAAGCAGGACTTTCAAGAAAAGTTTTTCCGCTTCTTTTAAACGACCCCTGCTATATATTTTAAATACTCTTAAAAAAACTGTTTAAAAAAAAAGTAAAAAACTTGGAAAATGCGAAACAATAAAGATTACAAAAAAAGTATGAAGAACTGTGAAAACATTTACTTTTTAATCTTTATACGGCAATATTTTAATTTAAAACAACTGTTTATAAAAAAAATAATACCTGTTGTATGATGTTCTATTGTTATTTGATTCTTGCAAATCATCAGCCCATTGGAAAAAATTGCAAGCTTTGTTGTTTGAGCAGGAAAAAAACTTTCTTCCCTGGTTATTTCCCCCTTTTCTGACGGTGAGCTCGACAGCGGGAGCTCCGCAGTTGCACGTTTGGTTATTACCCGAAGAAACTTCCGACGAAGACCTGCTTGTTTGGGAGTGATATCCGCTGGAGGCGTTGTGTGAAGATGTTTTGCCGCCTCTTTTTCGCTTTTGATTTCTTCCGAGAAAACCGGGTTGGTTTTGAGACTGTCTTTGTGAGTTAGTGAAATTGCTTTGTCGTTGAGAACTGTTAGTTCTTCTGCTGGTGTTCGAAGGCACCGAAGGAGGCGGCATAGAAGTAGATGATCTAAACCTGCGAAAATGTATGATTGTTATGCTGAATAAACTACAACGAAAATTGTAACTAATTAAGGTAAACTAAATTTTATTGATAATAAGATTCCACATTTCCATTCAAAGACGATAATTGTAAATAGTTGTTAGTTAAAGTTTTAATTCCACATGATTTCTTATTACATAGTTAGTATTATGTAACACAAAAAGTAGCCTGATCTAGCTGGTTAAGTTTATCGAATAAATATTAAAATAAGAATAGGGGCAATGCGAAAAAGTACCCAAAAAAAATTACTTCACACTATAAAAGAATAAACAAAAACTAAATTACTTTTATCTTTAAAAATATTTTATCTTAAATGACTATATAACTTTTACCAGACAAAAAGTAATTATTAAAAAAACGTTAATTCTGTGTCGGTAAACTAAAAAATAAATTAGAAGTAAGGGGTGAGAAAAATATTTGATCGCGGGCTATATTTCCTAGAATAAAAAAAAAATTCATACTATTAAAAATAAAATCTTTCACAGGCCGGCATTATTTAAAAAAAAATAGTTAGGAACTTAATTTTCTAAATCACGCTATAAAAAAAGTACTCTTTAAAATCAAAATCTCAATGAAATAGTCATTCGATAACCACTAGTGTAAACTAAAAATCAAATTTAGAACAAATTTTTGAATTCTTGGTAGTGAATAGCTCAATTTTATTTAATTAACAAAACTTTTTAAGCAAAAAAATACGTTGAGAGCCAGACATTTTTTTATTCCAGACGTTACCTAGTTTACATATACATCAACCAAGACGAAATTTAAGTATACGAAAGTTTTCACTTCATTGTTTAAAACGAAAGCTAACCTAGCTCCAAGAACTTCATTCAGATCAGGATCGCAACCACCTAAGCAAGCAGTTTGATTTGGCTGAATATAAGCTGGTATGTCGTTTCTATTAAGCTTCAACTTTATCCTGTTGCATGTTATTTAAGCAATTAATAGTTTAATTTTTTATATTTAAACAAACTTGATATGAACACAAAGAAGACAAAAGAATAGAAGATTTGAAAGAAAAAAAAACAAAAATTAAGTTTAAGATATAATTTATGTTATAAGTAAGTTATTATATTTATTAATATTTTAAATAGCATTAAAATTATTCTTTTTATACTAAAAACTTTTTGATTTTTCAAATAAATTACTTTTTGATAAAAAACAACAAATATAAAATCTAAAAACTAACAATTTTATAGGGGCAGAAGTACAGTAGGGACAAATCTGATCAGTTACTTGCGCGTCCTTCACACAAGATGATAAAAATGCAACATTTCGACATTGGGGAAATCCCATACATGATATCATAAACCTAGTGAATTTGTTGTTATTCAATTAAATATTGTCTTAATTATCCATGCAGTTTAACTAGAAACTGATATTAATTTAAAACATGTACACACATGTTCAAAACATCAATATTTAATGCTACAGTTTTAAGCTAAAATTGATCGATAAGTACTATTATAAGTTACTTTCAAAAAAAAGTAATAAAAGTTTACTAAAGCTAGAAAAATCCAGAAGAAACTTATAAGTACACTACAAGTTTTTTGGGTTGTATAAAAGACTAAATTGTTAGGTATTTAAATCTCTAATTTGGCTGTTCAACAAAACTAACGTGTTGTTTTTAGTCTTTTTCAATATCATGTCACAATTGCAAATAGGACAAGGTCGTACTGGGACAGATGCAGGCGTTAATGTTTCTTGGTAGGTAGAAGGTTGACCAAAATACTTGGATAGTGCTTCATCGAGTCTGTACAACAATAAATATACTAAAAATCGTGTCTCTGGACTAAAAACAACAATTTGATATTGAAAAAAAAATAACTACAATTTTGTTAAACTTTTTAAAACTGTATGATTAATAATGTAAATACAAACAATTTACTTCAAAAAAGTGAAAAAAAACACTGATTTATTCCATAAAACAAGATATATCTCAAAGCTTAAATAAAACCTTCTGGTTAGCAATTTCATTAAAAACATGATTAACACTCTTTTGAGAATTTAATTTAAGTCTAAAGCAAGGTAAATTTACCTAGCAATTTAAATCTTTTTAAAGAACAAATACTAAAAGTCTATATAATATTTACTGATTTTTCTTCAATTTATTTGAAGTATATTGGAACAAAACTTAATCAATAAAGTTTAAAATAAATTTAAAAATACTTGTAATCAAAAAAATTTAGCTTTTATTTAAGTTATTCTAAATAAAAATAAGTGAAAGTCCTGTTAATCTCAAACTTTTAATTTAGTAGTTCAACTTACTTTTTGGCGTTGGAAAAAGCTTGTTCTAAACAATCTCTGTAAATTCTAATGTGCTTGTTTAATACATCGATTTTAGTTATTCTTCCATTACATATTTTTTTAAGATCAGCCTCAAGCTCAGCTCTTAAATTTGGTTTTGACATTTCAAAACCAACTAAATTGTAACCTGATATTTAATTTATTTATAATTATTGTATGTATGTTAAGTTATAAATGTTCTATATAAGTATCAGTAATTATAAAAAATAAAATGATACTTACTAAAAACCGAAAAAAAAAACAAAAATAACTTAATTGTCTATAACTTAAATATTATTCTAAAACTTTAATAAGAAATAATAAGAAGAAGTTAAAACCAATTTCATTATTAGAAAGAGTTACGATCTAACTAAAGCTAACGATGTAAACTTTTCAAAATAAAATATAATTTGATATCTAATTTTATAAACTAGTTTTGGTAAAAAATAAAACTATTACAAGAAGCATATTTTTTTACTTTAAAATAAAATCTTTATTTATAAGTGTAAAAATAACAAACAGCTTTTTAGAATTCTTAAGTTAGAATACTTTAGATACCCTCAACAAGTCCCATTCCAAGTTCTCCAGGAGTGAAACGCTTGTCAGGAGTCAGTCCAACGTACAATCTGCTTTTTATTGTTTCAATGTGTTCAGCGTGGGTAGCATCAGTACCTTTTGAAATCAATAAACTGACCATTTCACAAAAGTTTAAAAAAAATGTAAAGTAAAGTTTTTAAACTTCTTTAGTTTATATTTTTAATAATCACGCAAAAACTTCAACTATCCTTGAAAATAGACTTTGCGTAAGTTTTAACAGTGTTTATAACTTTGTATTTTTTAACGTTTTTTAAATGTTTTTAATTTACTGTACTTGTGTTTAAAAAATATAAACGACTTATATATAGAATAAAGTATAAAATTATATATTACCAATTCCGTGCTTATCCATCAAAGCAATCAAATCTGCTTCAGTAAGCAAAGGGGGTGCTGAAGTACTTCCACTTATTATAGCGACATTTGTTGGTTCAAATTGATCACCTCTGTTGTATACTGGTATTGTCTGTTATTAAAAAACAGCCTTGCAGTTAGGAATATCTAATTGATAAATTTTTCATTTTATACAAATCAATGTTTAAATCACTTCGAAAAAAAACTCAAGTTTAAAAAATACCTTATTACTAAATATAAACAATAAATTTGAGTCAAATAGTATAGTAGAAAACACATATGATACTACTGCCGAATCTACTTTTATTATAAAAATTCTATAAGATTTATATATATATAAAAGATAGCAAACATTTGATTTTATTTAAAAATCAGTGAAACTACAAATCTGAAACATTGTCTCTTAATCTATTTACTTCTTTAAAAAGTATATACATAACTTAACTAACTTATTAAAAAAAAATTCAAATAAAGGCTAGAAACAATAAAAAAACATTATCTTCAAGAAGTAATACGTTTTTTAATGAAAGAATTTTAAGAATAGAAAAAAAAACTAAACCAATAACTTTTGCGTTCCAGCGTTCATAGTGATATACATCTAGGTAATTTCTAGCTACAATCATAAGTCCTTGACAGCTAAAGTATTCACCTCCTAATTCAATGTCGACTGTAGTTTCATGGCCCTAAAAATTTAAAGTAAATTTAGTAACAAAGTATGAAGCGAAAAAACAAACAAACATTGTACAAACTTGAGCATCCTTATGGCAGCAGGCAAGAAAATGACGGACTATAAATTCGTACAACTTTCCTTCATCACCCTGTGTCACACAAAGTATGTATATTCAAAAAAAAAAGAACTCTAGGTTAGTTCATTACGATAGCATATTTAATAATTTTTTTTTGTAGAATCTACAAAAACACAAAAAACTGATTTTTTTTTTAAAGTTTGTAAGCAAAATTAGGGGATACCATGTTTAATTTTTATTTTTATACAACAGTACTCTGTTTTGAAAAAGATTTTAAACAGCTATACGCATTGATTAAAAACATGTAAAACAACTTACTTTATAATATTTTATGGAAAAACAAGTTTGATTAAATTATAATAAGCTAGAATAACTTTACAATAAAAAGTAAAAATATTTAGGCTGTTCATAAATATTGTCACCATAAGTCTCAATTTGTAGTCATGTAAAAATATTAGATGTTGCAAGACCAATAACTTTTTTAACAAAGGATATCAGTGCAACAAAATTTAGAAATATTAATTTGAAGGGCAAAAGTTGACTAAAATATATCACATATTGTAAACTGAATGAAATCAATCTCATCTAAGTTTTTCGAAAAATCAATCTGAGTTTCTCAAAATAAAATCAATCTAGTCTAAGATGGCCAGAGTGTGTGGCAACTCTACTGATGACTAACAGATAAAGAACGTGTAAATTTCGTTGGATGTATTGGAGGGTGGGCCTGGTCTGATTTGTTCCCATTTCTCGGATGAGGACCGCCTTCTTCCAAAATTCTTTGTGCAAAATTACCCCACAAATCACTGTCAACTTGCTGTTGAACCAAACTTGTCAGGTTAATGTCTTTTGGAAAAATGTTAGTTTCCGTTCGGGGATAGCTGATGAACCTGTTTATATTTTGTCTTTTAATGTTCTACATATATAAAAAAATTATTTTATCATATTTTTTTTTTTAAAACGGTGAGACATTTCATAATTAAATATTATGGTCAATGAAACACTAAGGCCATTGGGTTTTTTACACACTACTTTTTACAAGTTAATCTTATTTCGTAAAGTTTTATTTTAGGTATCAGACACTTATTTCTACCGAGGAAAACACTTTCGAGATACTAAAGATCAAATATGGTGAGTTTAAGGCCATAGAGGGGTCCGAATTTTTTTTTTACAAAAATTAACTTTGGCTTTTATATGAAAGCTTTAAATACAAACTACAAGCCTGTTTTTATAGAATTTAAAAACATCATTTAAATTTTAAGATATTTTATTTTTTGTAAAAAGTTTCCGTTACAAATGTATGGACCGCAAATTTTTCGGGTCAATTTTCTCGGAAACTTAAAAATTCACTAAAAATCTATCTTCTCCTTTATTTTTC
Source organism: Thalia democratica (assembly GCF_965202585.1). Taxonomy (NCBI): domain Eukaryota; kingdom Metazoa; phylum Chordata; class Thaliacea; order Salpida; family Salpidae; genus Thalia; species Thalia democratica. Next base: position 16,195,828 of record NC_139173.1, on the reverse strand, counting down.
AAGCAATCTTCTTCAAATTTTCAGGAAATGTTCTTTATATTAAAAGAAAAAAACGTTACTTTAGAATTTTAATAATGTAAAAAAATAAAAATTTTATCACAAAAATTAAAAAAAAAAAGTGTTTTTTTTGAAAAAAATAATATTTTTACAATTTTTTTTTAATTCCAAAGTAACGTTTTTTGTTATTGTATAAAGATTAGACTGTAAAAGTTTGAAGAAGATTGATTTAAAAAGGTAGAAGGAGATAGATTTTAAATAAAATAGTCTTTTTTCGCTGTTTTAGTTTTCCCTTTCCATAGAACCTATTATGCGGCCCGACTTTGACTAGTCATATCTCAAAAAATAATTTGAATTTTTTTAAATGATAAAAAGCATCTTCAAGCTTAGAAAAAACTTTTTAAAATAAGATCAACTTGTAAAAAACATGTCTTAACCCCCCCCCTATGGCCTTTATATATTATTTATGGAGGGTACAAATCTGAAAGATGAAAAAATACTTGTTGACTAAAAATATTTCTTCTTCATTTTTTAAGCAATGTTCTTTGAACTTTTTCCAAATGTCCAATACTATAATCTTTAAAACGATTAATCACAGAAAAAAAAATTGATATTACTTTTTTCAACAAAATGTTTTGGCTTTAAAAATAATTTAGAATGTCATTTATTTTAATCAACTAAAGGTAGGTTTTCTGAAAGTTTGAGATAATTAGCTTAAAAAATTAAAGTATATAGATTTTTAGTGAGGTCTTTAAATTTTCGAAAAACTTTGTAATTAAAAACTGCCTTTCATGTGTTCGCACCTAAAACTTAAAAAAAATCATTTAAAATTTTTATTTTCTATAAAAAATGACTTATCGTAGTTAAGAGATATTGTTAATTTTCGTAAAAAAATTAACTTGTTTTATCAAATCGTGTTTTCGAAAGTTTTCTTATTTAAAAAGGTGTGTGTCTGGTAATTAATTTTCTTATAATTTAAATCAGTTGTATTTTCTACTTATAAACTTTTAGCTTAAGACACATTTTAACCAACTTTATTCTATAGAAAAAACTAGGTCATAATTATATGAATTTATCCCGCATCATTATTTCTCAGTAAAGGTTATTTATTATTGTTCAATATTTAAAAACCTAGACTCAAAATATTTTTTAGTAAGGTTTTTTTTTACTTTGAAGTAAAAGAGAAGGTTAAACAACTAATTAAGTATAGACTGGTAAAATCATTTAAATGATTATTTAGTTTTTTAAATGCGTAGTAGTCATTGTAAAAAAATTATCAAAAAATGAAATTCTAGCATTTGTTCAAGTATTTATAAAAGATAGGAAAAAAAACTAAACCCTTGTGTGTATAATTTCTCTGCAATTTTCATAGTTTGTTTGGCATTCATGTGTAGCTTTCTGCTTCCAAGCTTTTCCAACTCAACTGTTTCCAGTGCGCACGGTCTCCACTTGCTCTTTGGTCTACTGTTGACACTCGTGACTTTGGCAAAAGCAGTCGGTTCAACGCAATTGGCGTGAATTACACTGCAAGCAAGCTCATCGAAGACACGACCTCTCTTCCATGAAAACCTGGCCATTTGACAGTCGTTTTCTAAATTCTCATTCTCATGCACAACTGGAATTAAAATTATTGTGTTAATCTCTAGTTTTGTAAAGACGCTTATGTTTAATCAAAAACAAAGTTTAAAAAGATAAACACGTGAGAAAAGTTTTGTAAACAAAAATAAGACATACAAGATAGTTGTAAATTGGAGTATAACTTTGTTTACGGATGATTTTGTGCAAATATAAAAAACTATATTCAAAAACAATAAACTTTTAATAAAACTTACCAAGAAAATAAAAAAAAAATCTAGTTTTTACCAGGAGCAACAATTAAAACAATGCTAGTCATTTTATTCTTAATAAAATATAATTAAATTTTAAGCTAGAAAAACTATAGGTTAATAATAATCTAGTGTAAAACATATTGAAAATTTAATAATAATTCTCTTTTTTTCTTATTATATTTAGTTTATAAAAAAAGTTGATTAAACATTCTCTATGACCTTAATTAAAATTAAAAATAAGACAAAAGTACGGTAATATGTCAGAGCTGTAATGTTAAGATTTTTCACAAGTAATCATTGTCAAGTTACACATCAAATGTGTAGTCTTGATCATGTAAAAGAATCACTAGTGTAATTAATATCTCCGTAATACAACGTTTACTGCAAAAAAGTTACACTTAAGTGAAACCATCACCTATACAAATCTAAATCTTACCCAAATGCAATAAATTCTTTTATCATTATAATTTTTTGTATTTGCATACACACAACTCAAATTAACTAATTACCTTCAATTTTCCAAAATGGCTCAGATATAAAATTCTCTCTAGCCTTAAAACGCTCAACAACGAAACCTAGAGTTGGGAATTGACAACTTCCATAACTTATTAACTTGTCCTGCAAAACTTGAGGAAATACTTTCTGTAGTCTAAGAGTTTGAAATCTTGTGAACGCTGCACCTAAAATAATGTACTAATTAGCATATCGTTAAATACAAAACTTTAAAAATATAAATATGTTTCTTAATAAGAAAACAACAATTACAATTTTAACAATGTTTAAAACTATGTATATAACTACTATAAAAAGTATTAGTTTAAATTTAATATCTAATTTTATTGTCCTTAAACTTTTTTATTATATATATTTTCTATAATTTTAACTCAAACTTTTTAATTAAAACTAACTTTAAAAAAAATTAAAGGCAACAGAATCTACTTTCTTTAAAACAAAGTGAAAAACAAAACTTTCTAGGTAGAACCTTAGTAATAATTAAATCATATTATTTGCTAGCCATTTTCAAATATAACTTCTTTAGCAATTATATTATATGGGTACGGGTTAAAATTGCACGATGACAATTTTGCACCAAGGGTCAATTCTGCACGGAGTGTCATTTTCGCACGAGAGTAAAAAAAAACAGAAAAAACTTATATATATAAAAAAACAGAAATAAACTAAAAGATAAATTAATAAAAAAACTAAAATAAACTAAAGTTACTGACCGAGGGTAAGGGTTATGGGTAACAGTGATAGTAAAAAAAAAAAAGGTAATTAAAATTATTATAAAATAATAAAAGTATATGAATAAATAAAAATAAATTAATTAAAAAGAAAAAAAGCTATCGACCGAGGGTAATGGTTAGGGGTAACAGTGATAGTAAAAATTATTTTTTAAAATAACTAACAAAAAAATAATAATAACAAATAAAAATAAGTTACCGACCGAGGGTAAGGGTTAGGGGTAACAGTGATAGTAAAAAAAAAACTAAATTAAAAAAAAAATATTAAAACTAATAAAAAAATTATAAAGTAAAAATTCAACCCGTGCAAAAATGTCTCCGTGCAAAATTTTCTGCACGTGCAAAAGTGTCTTCATGCAAATAACTGTACAGTGTACATAAATTGAGAACTTTTTATTTTTCAATTTTCAAAATTGGAGTATCATAACTATAAGATGGAATATGACATATCAAATTAACAGGAAAGCAAACTCATGACATTATAAAAGTATTGCAACCTATCCTTAAGTCAAGTTCTTGCCTAGTATCAACTGCTTGGCTTATATTGTAGTCTGGTTCAATTAAATTTCTGCAAGCATGTGTTATTGACCTAAAAAATTTTGTGTAAATTAATCAACTATAACAAACTTATAAATTAGTAACTTTAATACCAAATTAGTTTTAGTTTTGAATTATACATCTATACTAGTAAATAAGCAAATTTGTCTGAAACATCCGGAATAGTTTATCTGTTACGTTGGGTGCAACACTAACCTATTAGTTATTTCAGAAAACTTTGCTCTGAAAACTTGAATATTGGGTTTTACCCTTTTACATACATCTATTATTTCAAATCCAATATTTTCACCTTCTCGATCACAATCAGTCCAAATTATAAGATCATTACACTTTTGTATTTCTCGTTCAAGTGTTTTCTGTTAATTTGGAATTAAGTAATGATAATGGACTAAAAACAATATTAGCCATTTTTAATTAAAATAAGTAACAAACAGGCTGTTTTAATAATAACACCACGTTATAACTATGTACATTCAGTAAACTACAAAAATAAATTTAAGAAGGTTACTAAGAGAAAAATAATTAAATGTCGAAATATAATAAACTGATATTTAAAAAGCGTTTTACTCAGTTTCAAATCAAATATACACCAAAACTATCAACTCAGTATGGATAACATCACAGATAAGTATACTAGATTTATAAGTTTCCAATAACTAAATCACAAGAAGTACTTGTTAACAAAACATCATCCAACATTATTCTTAGTGACGTACTAAAAGGTGAAATGATTAGTCAAATTTTTATTTATTTATAGTTTATACTAACAAAGCTTGATATTTATTTGCAGATGATGCGTTAGTAAGTAAAATAATGATTAACAATGATTTACTTATATTCATAGTATAAACAAAGCGATATATAACATACGTTTCCGACTTAAAACTTAATGCAAAAGTCTTCGTCAGAAATGTTTATTATTAAATTATAACCGAAACTAGTGTTTACACAAAAAAAAATTGAGGATATATCGTAACTTTTTTTTATTATCCGAGTTTAAAATTTACTGTACAATTGGAAACTTAATTGCTTTTTTGTGATATTACAATAAATCATTTACTGTTTGCTTGGTTAAGGCTGGAAAACATGGTGAAGTAATTTGACAAAAACGTAGTAAAAATCTTAAAGAAAAACCAGACTTACAACTTGATAACAGTTAATTATAAAATTTATCTATTCAACTTTAAAGAGCACTTTAAAACTAATTTTTATAAAACAACATAATATACAATTATTCAAAGATAGCAAAAGCCACTGACTAAAAACAAAAATCCAAAACAGATGCCAATAAATGACAAGTCCTTAATATTTACAGAGGCTAACCTAACCCCAATGACTTTAAATATAATCTCACTAAATTATTTTCTATTAAAGTATACTATGTCTTAAAAATTTATACACTGGAAAGATTATATAAAAGTTTGATCATACCAATTCGATCATCAGGTATGAAGATCGAAGTGGTATGATCAAACTTTAATGTTAACTTGACCTTGTCTCACGGCATACTAAAGTCCAGGCTTAGGCTCTGTAGACTTTCACCGACGTTTCTTTGATCTGAAAGTTTATAGTCGTACATTGACATTAATTACGTATACAAAATAACGTATTTGCATCAATTTCATCCACCAGGAACTATTTTTTTTACCCTTTTAATTAGTTGATTAACTTGTTATCACTATGACAAAACTATTATACTGTATATGCGTCCTCAGCTTGAATTAAACACTCAAGCTTTTTATCTTATCTAAATAATGTTAACAAACCAGATGGATTCAATACAACAAAAGTCTTACAAAATTTATGGAAGAAAGTCTATGCAATCACTGTTATATACCTAATATATTGTATGACAAAATACTAGCTAAATTTGGCCTTAAAGTTATTGGAACTTAGAAGAATGGGAATCTGACTTAATAACTCTTTTAAACTTACAACCAGTGTACAGTAAATAGTTGATGATTAATTGTTGATCAAGTCGAAAAAACTATACGTTTAGGGAAAACAATAAGAAAACAACATGCAAACATATTTTAAAATTAACTTGTGTTATTTTTATTCTTTCTACAGAAGTACGATTTTAAGGAATAAATTACGCCAGTAAACAGCTTTGTGTAGGGAGCAGGGTAGGGAAAATAAATTAAATAAAACAACAGTTAGTATAGTTTGATAGTTACCATAAAAACAAACAAACTTAATTATTAATAATAAAAATAACAACTGGTTTTAAATGTAAATATTAGACTGACGACGTTTCGCTGCCCATAAAATTGAAGCAGTCTACAGAATCACGTATTTTCTAAAGAATGGCATAACAAACACAATTTTCAAAGAGTTGTAATAAGTGTTTCAATTTAAGCAAATTTTATTTTAATAACAAATGTAAAAATTAATACTACTAAAAAGCTTGTAAAGCAATACAAAGAAAATGATGTCTTTTACAGAAAAAATAAACATTAAACTAAAAAAGTACTGTACAAACTAATATTAAACTTAATAACTTTAAAAGTTTAATAAAAAGTATAGTTTTATAGTTTTCTAGTTTAAGGTTTAGTTAAACGAGTAGAAATTTTTAAACTCATAAAAAATATAAGCAAACTTTTTAATAAAATAATAAATACTTTTAAAAACTAAGTATACTTTTCTATTAAAGAGTATGCCTACCTTGATATTAATAAAGTTTTCTGTAACACATTTTTGTAGAGGTGCTTCAAAAAGATTTGTTGGGTGACATGAATTCCTAAAAAAAAATTTTAGCTATCATGTAAATTTCTGTTTAAATATATTTTTTTGTTTCACATTTAAAACCAAGTTCAAGTAAAAACAAATTTAGTAATTTATTATTAAAAAACAAAGTTTTTTTAGCTTTAGGTATAAGAGAGAAAATATAATAAACTTGAAGCAAACTTTAATTCTTAAAGTTTCATCTTTAAAGTATTGCAACATTGTAAAATTATATAAACGCATCAAAACTAGTTACAAATTAAATTTATATGATCTTGTAGTGATAAAAAAGATAAACTAATATAACTATGTCTTAATATTAAGAATTTTATTTATAAAAGATTTTAGTGTAAACTTCAAACATTTAAGTATCAAGGTAGCATATCTAAGCATTGCAATTTGTGATTATTTATATTAATGCAATTATATTTATTAAACTTCACTAAATTATATTTCGTTACAAAAGTTGATTTAAGTTTGAAGGCCAATATATAATCTATGGGCACTTAAATTAAATTCATAAACAAAGATATTTTAAATTGTTTCATGAATGCCAAAATTTAAACTTAAAATACTTTATAAACGTTATTTAGTTATAACTTAATAAACGTGATCCAGTATTAATTGTTAGTAAAATGGATAACACCAGTAATTTTTAACATTATAAGCATAAAAAAAACTTTGCAATTGCGTATCCTTAATTCTTAGACTTGTAAATATAAAGAGTAATTAAAGTTTTCTGATTCTGTTGAATCAAATTCAAATTTTATATAAAAGTAAACCACATTTTTTGTCAAATAAATGTGAAAATAAGTAGGTTCTCCACAAACGTAGTGCCAGTACATAATTTGTAAAAATCACAATATTTTTTCTGAAAGAGATGTTTCACTGGATTTTATAAATATACCAAATTGTCAGTCATTTACTAACCTACTTATTAAACTGACTAGCGACCATATCTACTTATGGAACAGTTAAACATTTGTATCAAAAAAACATTTGTATGCTATTTAAATTGATAAAATAATCACTAAATATTTTGAAAAAAGTTATATAAAACAGCTATGCTAAAAAATAAACCAAACGCTCTAGAAAATTTACTAAAATTCAACAAATTGTAAATTTAAAAAACAGTTCAAGTATAAAACTAGTAATCATTTTAGGTTAAGATTTTTTGTCAATTTACTGATATAATTGTTTCAAATACAATGCATACAGATTAAACTTTAATAAAAATAAACAATTTAAATTAAAAATGTTAAGCTTTTTTGTTATTATATTAGATATGTAGGGTTGCCAAATGTTTTTGGCAAATTTTCTCCAGGTTTTTAAAAGTATACATTATTGGGTCTATTTTTAGTTTAAAGTTAAGTTTAAGGTAAAATACTGTGCTAAATAGTATAAAAAAAACATTGAAAAGATACTGTAAAGCTACTTCACATGTGTTTTTTAATAAAAAATTTTTCATTGATGACAAAAAAACAGTGTGGATTTTTTGTGTAAAATCAAAATTTTTGCTACTTAATAAAGCTGCTTAACATGTAAAATATGTTTAAAATTACAGGATTTTCTAGATTTTTGTTCAAAATTCCAGACTTTTTTTTTCAAAATTTTTCAATTTGCAGGTTTTTCCAGGTATATAAGCCTAAATTGCCAAATTCCATATTTTTCCAGGTTTCCAAGTTTTTTTAGCAACCCTGAATATGATACATGAATACTTTTCTAGATAAATTTCGAATAAATTATATAAAACTTACCCAGTATTTATTTTATACAAGCTATATTTTTTGTTACAGATAAAATATTTTATAATAGAAATTATAACGCAATACAAGATTGGTTTAATAAATATGATAATTCTTAAATAACCAACGCAAGTATAAAACATATAAAAAACTAACTATTTTACTTTGCATAAAAAATTATGTTTAGAATAACTTTTATAGGTTGAAAAGTTGAACAAAATCAAGTTAAAACATGAAATTAAAACTAAAATTCAATAGATATGTTACAAAATAACAAATACAAAAGTTAAAACTTTACCATTGCTTGTAATTTCCAACAAACTCATAGTTCTGAAGATGTCCAGAAACAGATGTCATTACCATTTTGCAATTTCTTCCAAGTAAATTGTAATCAAACTCATAAATTTTGTTAAATTTTGAAAATCCTTCTCTCTAAAAAAAGTTTAATATAAAACTAAAGAAATAGATTTAAAATAACTTAAATTAAATAAATTATTTCAAACAGTATAAATAAGACTCAATATTTAGAACAAAATATATTTCATGCTTCTTTCATCAGTTGTATACTAAGCAATAAAAATAAAGTTTTAAATCTAACTTATATAGTGGAAATGCAATCAACGTAATTAATAATAATAAAGCAAAGAGTAATTAACAATACATAAGTACTTCTAATTACAATGCAACTAAAAAATAATAAAACAGAGCAACAACTTATAAAACAATTTAAGAAAACAACGAAACAGTATAATCAAAATCTTTATGTTTACACAATTTAGGTTTTCTTAATAAAATACAAATAGCCTCAAGTTTAATTAAATCCGAAATGTGAAAACAATTTTTAACAATTTTAAATCTTTTTAAATTATAATTACTAGCACAATCAAGGTTATTTACTAAGTGTTCAGAAATAGCAGATCTTTTTGAAGCATTTATTACTCTAATAGATTTAATTTTCTCCTTACTCTTACAAAATTCATCAATGCTTTTTGGAATATGTTCTTTTATTCTTATGCCAAATTGTCTTGAGGTCATCCCGACATAACTAGCTTCACAGAAGCAGTTAAACTGGTAAACTACCATACTTTGTTTAAATTCTGCTATCGGATCTTTTCCTCCAGGTCTGAACATTGGTTTCGATGTAAAAATAACAATCGGCTTGGCCGAATGATACGTCCTACTTACTAATTTACAAATCTCTCTTTCTAACACTCCTGAGTTCTTATTGACATAAGGCAATACTAAAGGAATCAAGCACTTCTCCGGCCCTACTGGCTTTATTTTGTTCAAACTATTAAGATGTAAATTTATAGTTTTATTAACAAGTTCTTGTGGATAACCATTTTTATTTAATATCAATTTTATCTGTTTTATTTCATCATCAATTAACTCTCTTGAACAGATCTTATGTGCTCGATGGCAAAGCGTTCTTATTAAATTTGTTCTAAATATTGAGTCTTATTTATACTGTGGGAAATAATTTATTTAAATGTCAAATAATGTTTAATTATTTAAATTACATAGAAAATTTTCAATTTATACTTTACTTAATTTCAAAAGCAAGTTCCACAGTTTTCATCTGATAATAAAATTATCATAAAAGATGAAAAAAATTATTTTCTGTCACTAACCTTGACAATCACTTGTGAACAGTGATCAAGTAAGCAGTAATTTACTTTTTAATTACTATAAATTCTGATCAAAAATTATAAAAAGTTGTGTATATAAAGGTTATTTACTATGTTTGATTCTTTCTGCTTTAAATAGTTTGGCAGTAATGTAAATTTACTTGCATCAAGTTTTCTGATTTTTTCCAGATAACTGATTTATTATTATCCTGAAAAATATATTAAAAAGACAACTCAAAGGTACTTTAAATGTCTTTTATGGTAGATAAAGTGATGAATTATTCATAACAATTATTGTGTATGATAGTTTTTTTATTTCTAGTTTAAATTTCATTGTTTTTAAGTAAAATGTGTTTAAAATTTCAAGTTTCTCCAGTTTCTTTTTTCACCAAGTCAAGGTTTTTTGGTAGCCCTGAATTAAGCTTTAAAACAACAACACAAAAACAACAGTAAAATACTTAATGAAAGCTTTCCTGTTTATCATCTTGTTTAAAAGTAATATTTACATAGAAAAATATCATAGGTTGTTTAAAACTTAAAACACATCATAGAATTTTTTGTTATTATTAAAAGTCAACATATTGGTATATTAAGGGTCATATAACTAAATTGCCTTCAATAAACTTCCTTTTGTTTTAAATGTTAAGATTCAGGATGTATTTTAGGGGAATGGGTCTAATAAGCACAAAGACATTTTTGCACAAAAATTTATGCACAAAGAGACACCTTTTCACGGACGGTCTTTTTTGCACAAAGGGTAATTTTTGCAAAAGAGTAAAAAAGATTAACAAAAAAAAATAAAATGATGTAAAATAAAAATTAGTTAATAAAAAAAACAGAAAAAAAAAGTTACCAGCAGATGTTAAGGGTTAGGGATAACAGTGATAGTAAAAGCAAAAAACAAAAAGCAAAAATAACTAAAAAAACTAGAAAAAAAAAATTAACTAATGAAAACACTAAAAAGAAAAAAAAAGTTACTAACCGAGGGTAAGAGGTAACAGTGATAGAAAAAATATATATACCTAACAAAATTTATAAGTTTTCTAACTCCTCTTTTCTAAAACAATAACTAATTAACTATTTTACTTATTGTATAATATACATGTAGTATATTATACATGTTAAGTCATGGTGGTTTTTTTATGTATGGCACTATAACTTAATTATTAGTTAGGACTTAAAAAGTTTAATAACAAGTTTGATTTTTGTGCTTTGTTTTAAATTTTTTTATTTGAATTCAATCTGCTTTCTAACTGTATCTAACTTTATCTTGTTATAATTTAAATTTAATCATTATAAACATTCAATAAATAAAACATACAGTGTACCAAGTTTCAGTGGGTTTTATTGCCTTTACTGTTAATTAATTTATTAATTCAATAAATATTTGTTGTTTTACTTTTTTTCACAATAGATTACATACTACTTTTTTAAACTAAAGCACTCTACTACTTTTTCAAAGCATAAGGAATTAAATATCTAACTTTGTAGTATAAATTAACTAGCTAGTCCTAATGTTCATATATATTAAGATGTAAATATTAAATACATATTTTTCAATGATTAGTAACCAGTAAATGTTTATAATTAGTACTTTCTTCATTTTCATGTAAGTAGTTTATATTATGATTTGTTATCTTATTTTTTATTTTTACTTTAATTTATTTAGAATTACAAATATTATACAGTTTTATAACAGTCGGATTTAACACTAAGTACTTTATCTGTTATTAACCTATAAAAACCTATAGCAATTACTTTTATTTTTGAGGACTCATGTTTATAACTACTTTAGCTTTTATTCTTTCCTTACAGTATTTATTTTTTTTACAGAGCTCAGTTGAAGTGTGTTGACTCGTTTAACACACAGAAACGTATGTCAGTGTAATAAAAGAAGGATACTGTATAGTTTGTTACATGGTTGCCACTGATCAAGCTGAGAAAAATTTCCTGACTTTTCCTGACATTTTCCTGACTTTTTATCAAAATTTTCCTGACTTTTCTCAATCAGTTTTACTTATATAAATTGTTCACTTAGTTTAATTTAATACTACCCAAACTATTTAATATAAAATCTTTTAATAAAAAATTAATTAAAAAAGAATATACTTAAGTAACTGTAAAAAAAAGATGTAAAAAGGTAAATTATATATATGTTGCATAAAATAGTTCCTCTTATCATTTAGTATGAAATTTGTAACAAATAAATATATTCTTATTTACTTTAAAAACTTAAGTTACTCTACAAAAAGTACAAACACCAAGTAAACTTAATCTTGGCATATACTTCTCTTATAACTTAATTTATAAATTTAAAAAATTTTGAAAAAATTATAAAGAGGTAAAGTATACACATAAACTTGTTACATAAAATACTAAACTAACTGCTTAGTTATAAAGAACTCAATTATTTAAACAAAAAACACTTTGATTCTAAAATTAACTTTTGTGTATATATCACAGTTTCACTATGGAATTGTCCTTGCTACAGATCATCAATACTAAAAAGCTTACAAAATCTGCTTGTTCAAGTAGGGTACTTGTTCAATATTTAAATGGAAAACTTTTGCTGTTTTATAAAGGATATTTTACTAATATATACCAGGTGAAGGCATTGGAACTAAAGTTAAATGTTTTTGTAAATTTCTATGAAAAATTTGGAAATTTTTTCTGACTGTAAAGGACTTTTAATTAATTTTTACCATTTGAAGGCTTTAGAAAACAAGGAATTTTGTTAATTTTAAACTGACAAAATATGACTTTTTTTTTAAGTTTATCAAATTTCCTGACTTTTCCTAACTTTTTTTCAAAACCCCCCATTTTTTCCTGACTTTTGTCATTTTTTTTAATTTTTCCTGACTTTTCCTGATTTCCTGACCGAGTGGCAACCCTGTTGTTATTATCATATATTGCAGTGAACTTGTTATGCTACAATCTTTTGTTAACAAACGAACATTATTATGTATTTTTTAACATTATTAAAATTCTAAAGTAACATTTTTTCCTTTTAATATAAGAAACATTTCCTGAAAATTTGAAGAAGATTGCTTGAAAAATGAAGGAGGAGATAGATTTTTAGTGAATTTTTTAATTTCTGAGAAAATTGACCCCAAAAAATTTATGGTCCATATATTTGTGTCGGAAACTTTTAACAAAAAATAAAATATCTCAAAAGTTAAGTGATTTTTTGAATTCTATAAAAACAGGTTTGTAGTTTGTATTTTAATTAAAGCTTTCATATAAAAGCCATAGTTAACTTATGTAAAAAAAAATGTCGGACCCCCCCTATGGCCTTAACACTTTTTCAATCTATGCAAAAGTGACTCTTTGTATATATTTGACCAGTCATTTAAAAGTTTCCCTTCATGCAAATAAGACTCCTACCCAATTTTAGGCAGGCTAAACTAATTATTCAGAAAATTTGGACTGGTAGTGGCACATTTATTTATTAAGGTTTTTTAACCAGCATTTCGAAGCCTATTATTGTTAAAAAAAACATCGGCGAATGTCTGCAAAGCAGAAGCCTGGACTTTTGTTTGCCGTGAGACAAGCTCAAGTTTAACAAAAGGGTTGACTATGCCAATTTGATCATCAGACCACAAGTTTCGGTAGACTGAGACTGGTTTTGTCCTTATTAAGACTCATCAATCAGTCACAACCAAAAAACTTGCAGTCGTCAATCTACAAACAGTTTATCATGCTTTCACATAAAGCAACCATTGGCTGGTCTCAGTCTACCGAAACTTGTGGTCTGATGATCGAATTGGCATGATCAACCCTTTTGTTAAACTTGAGCTTTTTTTAAAAACAAAAACTTTAAAATTAAAAAAATAGTTAAACTGTGATTTATCAAACAAGGTGTTTAACTTTAAAAAAAACTATAACAAGTTTAAGAAAAATATTTAAAATAAATGTTTTAAGAAAAGACAGGCTATAAATAGCTTTTTGACGTATTAAGTAAAATTTATAAAAGTGCATTTTGAAAAAAATAATAAAAAAAAGAGCAATTTGCACAGTTTTTGAACTAAAAAATAGTAAAAACTAGTTGCATTTAAATTAAAACTTTTGAAAAGCATAAAGCATTCAAGAAACAAAACTAGCTTAAAAATTAAAAACAAATACAGCACTTCAAATAGCTTTGTATAACACTCCATTAAATTTCAAGTCAGGGAAAAACTTCAATTTTTGTTTGACCCTAACTTAGCCCAATACATTGTATGGTGTTTCTATACAATAACAGTATTAATGTAAATAAGGAAGTGGAAACACTTGCAGTATTTAATTCTAATTAAATAAACTTGCTTACTATTTTTACATACCTATTTAATTAATTCATTTAAGTGTTAAAGATTTAAAAATATCTATTTTTATAAATATGTGAAAATCTTATGAGATAATTTAATTACTTTGGTTGCCTATTTTTAGTTGTTACTTTGGTCAATGGAGTCTACAATTTTTTTTTTAATTATGTAGATTTTTAAACAAATCAAAAAATAAAGTAACTTTTGATATATGGTTGATTAAAGTTGGAGAGTTCAAAACTTATTTTGTAATAACTAAACTAAATTGGAAATAAAAAACTATTAAATATTACTATTAGACTATTTGATTTAAAATTTATCATCTTCTAGGTTTCTTAAGCTAGGGAACTTAAACCTTCAGAGAATTTTCCTAGCATAATTTTTAAAAACCTATGAGAGAATTGTAAAAATGTTGAGTAAAAAATATTTCAAGTTTATCTATTGAATTGTTTTTAAGGTACAAAAAATATAATTTTTCAATCAGCTTAAAAAGTTTAAACTGAGAGTTCTTTAAAATAACTGCTGAAAAATATTAATGCAATTACCACAGTATTAACAAAATAAATCATCAATCAATTTAGATGCTGAATACCATAAAGTCATAAATTAATTAATTAGCATAACTTTTGTTAAAAAACTCTTTGAAAGATATTCTTATCATGAAAAGTTAGTGATCTTGTTTTATTACTTATTTAAAGCATTATCAAAATTATGAAATACAATGTGTAAAAGTTTTATTAGTTGCTTTATAATAACTGCAACTTCAATATTTTTCCATCAGCTTTAACTTATTATCAAAATTAAGTATTTCTGTTACTGTACAATTTGCAACCTAAAAAATTAAAAACTTTATACAAAATCTACAGTTTACAGACTGAATATATAGCAGGAGCTCCACAAAAAAAAAGTTGTTTTATCTTAACTTTTTAAAAATTTACAATAAATACTCATAAAAAGTTTATTCATGATTGAAAAAAGAATCATGATTATTTTAATTCCTAGCATATTATTAACTAGTATGTTATATACAAATAAAAGCAACTAGATCATTATAAAATTAGTTTTAAAATAAAAACAGCTTTGCAAAAGGTTTTTGTAAACTTCTTACAGGTTTTCTGAATTTCTTCCAGGTTTTTTTAAAACAAGTATTTTAGTCCATTTTTACCAAAAAATTAAGCTTAAGTTTAAAAAAAACTGTCATAAATAGTATAACAACATTAAAAAGCTACTATATAGCTACTTTTAATTTGTTTCAAAAGTAACAGCAGTGATACAAAAAAAT
Organism: Thalia democratica; assembly: GCF_965202585.1. Classification (NCBI taxonomy): domain Eukaryota; kingdom Metazoa; phylum Chordata; class Thaliacea; order Salpida; family Salpidae; genus Thalia; species Thalia democratica. The sequence goes on along the minus strand of NC_139173.1, from coordinate 16,180,520 downwards.
ATTTAAGATAGATATTTTAAATTTAATTGATTTTTTTTTTACTTTACATCTAAAAATAGTCCTAAAGATTTTTAGTGATTTTTGTTCAAAATTCTGGTTTTTCAAGGTTTTTTAGCCTACATCGTCAAATTCCAGGAGTTTCCATGATTGGTTTTTTGAGAACCCTAATAAAACTATAACATATTTAGTGTGTACAGAATATTTTTTTAGTAACTTACAAATCATTTATAAAAATTTATCAAAAAATTCAATATTTTTGATTTTGCTAAGGTAGAAAGATGCAACTTTATTTTCAATAAAACCTACTTTTCTTTAAAAAATAATTAAATTTTACTTACTCTTTGACTTCTTCCACTAGAAAGGATAGCAGAAATTCCTTTTGCTGCATCATTTTTTTCAGCTACACTAAGAACTTTGTGGACCATTGTATTTCTAAATCTTTATAATATTGTGCATACTGACAAAAATTTCTTTTTAATTAAAAAAATTATGTTACTTTTTCAATCTGTAGATATTGTATATATTTTTTAAGTTGTTAAAAACTGATAATTTTTAGCAAATTTCAATTAAAACACTTACATTAAATAAACACAAAATTTATTGTATAAGTATGACACAATAGTTACTTGTAAAAATAAAGTATTAAAAAACAAAATTAAATTTAACAACAAATCTTAAGAATGTATATTACCAAATTAAATAATGAGCTATTACAAACTAAAAGTATGAAGTACTTAATAAGTTTTATTCAGTTTTCTTTGTTGCAATTGTCTTCATTTTTTTAGAATTTAAGTTGAACTTAGTCATACTGTTAAAGTCCTCCTTACACTAGCAAGTATTAATGGAAAGTCAAGATAAGTATGCACAAGAAAAAGAAGATAAATGATGTGAAGTGTGAAAATGAAAACAATTATAATAAACATAATAGCTAGTATTTAAGTAATCATGAGTATTGTGTAGTGAGTATTGTTACGCTTTAAGGGTAAAAGTGAACATTACTATTAGAGTTAAGGCCATAGGGGGGTCCAACATTTTTTTTACAAATATTTTCTTTGGCTTTCATTTGAAAGCTGTAAGTACAAACTACAAGCTAGTTTTTATAGAACTCAAAAATATCATTTAACTTTTGAGATATTTAATTTTTTGTAAAAATTTTCCAATATAAACCTATGGACCGCAAATGTTTTAAGGTCAATTTTCTCAGAAATTACAAAAATCACTAAAAATCTATCTTCTCCTTTATTTTACAAGCAATCTTCTTCAAATTTTCAGGAAATGTTCCTTACATTAAAAGGAAAAAAAGGTTAAATTAGAGTTTTAGTAATTTAAAAAAAAAGTGTTTTTTTTTTTTTTACAATTTATTTTTTAATTGCTTGAAAAATGTAGGAGAAGATAGATTTTAAATGAAATAGTCGTTTTTTGCTGTTTTATTTTTCCCTTCCCATAGGGAACCTATTATGCGGCCTGACTTTGACTGGTCATATCTCAAAAAAAAAATTGATTCCTTTAAAACAATAAAAAGCATCTTGAAGCTTAGAAAAAACTCTATAAAATAAGATCAACTTGTAAAAAACATGGTTTACTAATATACTTCAGTCTTTTATGAAATATCTCATAAAACTATTGCTATTGAGGCCAGTTATGTCACCAGTTTTCTTTGAAACTGTCTCTGTCTCAGGAATCTTTGTCGAAACCCAGATTGATAAAAGTCTCAAAGCAACTTACCTGATCTGAGACGGAGTGCAAGTGGTTTGTTTGCTTAAGTCTTTTCAAGGGCTTCAGCAACATATTCTATCAATATGTATACTTAAATATGTTACTATATAGTTAACAAATATAGTTTTATAGTGTAAAAGGTTTATCATATACAATTTAGTAAAAACAATTAAAACAAGGTAGAGAAGTGTCTCCTTGATTTCCTCCTTGTTTCACTATTAAACGCTGAGAGCAACTCATGTACTTGACATCATAGTGGCTGGCTTGTCTTGTATACATGAACTTGGCAACTGTTGCTAGGTCCTTTGCCTGTTCAGGTTCAGTGTGCATTGAGACAAAAGTAAAATATCAAAAATACAAAAAATATAAATATAAAAAAAGTTTGAACAAAAATATTGACTAGAAAAAACTTGTATGTTGTAGTGTAGCTAAAGTTGATGCCACCGTGTGCCTGGGCTAACTTAACAGGACATAATGCTCAAAAGTTGATGCTGGATACCCAGCTGGTGCCACTGTGTATGTGGGCTAATTTGTTAGAGCTCAATGTCCTTATTAGCTTGGTAGAAAAATTGATGCTGTAAGTTCAGCTTTGTAAAATGGCAACAATTGTTCAAATTTGAGAGCGGCAGAGTTACACTTGTGATTCTTGCAGAGGTAAACTGACCTAATTTACTCTGTAATTGCGAGTTTTTATATTTGCTTCTGTATGATCTTTGTGTAATCTAACACTTTTTGAGAAAATATATGGTGATGTTTGGCAGGAATTTGATTTACATGTCAGTTAACTTTTTAAGCTAATGTAAGTTATAAATTAGATTCTTTCATTAAATTTATCGTGAGTTTACTTTAGTTTATTATTGACAAACAAGTCATTCTAGTTCAATTGAAAAGTCAGAAAATTAAATTAGAATGAATTGGGCTTTTATTGTCTTTTATTTGTGAAAAATTGGATTTTAATATTAAAGTTTTGTTTATTTTATTGAAACTAATTTTTTTAGTTTTTTTTATAAACTTATTTGAATTATTGACTTTTGGAAACTTGAAGCAAAAAAGTAAGATTTTGCACAAGTGTCCTATACAACAATTAAAACTTTTTTTTACAAAAATAAAATATTTATGAACAAAGTATATAAAAAATAGTGTTTTTATTTTATTCATCACTATTTAAATCTAATAAAATACATTTTGATTTAAAAACTTTTATCAAAATTTTGAAAACAATAGCAGCCAAATTGTAAGAAATTATTTGTAGTAAATTGTCTTTTTCAGCTTTCTAAAATTTTCAACTTTTATAAGGAACCCATTTAACTCTCCAAAGTTGATGGATTATATCTAAAATATTTGTTTTAATAAAATAACTAAATAAAACAAAATAATAATGGTAAAATAAAACAAATTTTTAAAACAAAAAGAAATATTTTATTGTTTCCATTTTTTTCTTTTAACCCACTTTTTATTTATACCAACTAAAAACAAATGCAGATTAAATACAACTTCTAATAAAACACTATAAAATTATTAATAATAAATAACAAAATAAACATGCAATATAAAATAACTACTAAGATTACAATAGTAAAAAATATATAAAGAGATAATTCACAACAGTTCATATTATTTTTTGTGCACCTGTCATAGTTTGTAAACTACTTGATTTATAAACAAAAAAATCCAAAAAAAATTATATTTAATAGTTTCTAACAAAAAACACACATAAAAATATATTGAACTTTATGTTAGAAGATGTTTTAATCTGAAATGTTTTTGAATTTTAAATTTATCAATAATTTTAGCAAATTATCAAACCTTTTATAAATTATTAAATGAAAAATGTATAAATACAGGGTTGCCACTCGTTTTTTCAAATTTTTTTCCAGGTTTTCCAAATTTCGTCCAGGTTTTTAAAAGTACACATTTTTGAGTCTATTTTTAGTTTTAAGTTAATTTATATTAAAGAAACTGTGTTAGATAGTATAAAAACATTAAAAAGATACTGTAAAGTTACTTTAAATGTGTCTTCTAATAAAAAAATTTTAATGATGAGAAAAAGTCTTAATTGTATGATAAATTTTTTGTGTCAATTCAAAATTTTACTACTGAAAAAGTTAAAATTATTAAAAATTCCAGGTTTTAGGATCAAAATTCTAGGTTTTTCCACAGGGTTTGTGCGCAAAATATTTTTCATTTAGCCTGACTGAGACGAATTTAGCCTGACATTTTTTAAAAGTAAGGAAAATATCCTTTAGATGTCATTTCAGGTATAGGGGGGTTTTGATTAGTACTATTGTAGTCTCTGACTTCAACCAGCTGTATCTCAAAAATATTTTGAGCTTTAAAAATCTGCAAAATGCAACTCATAGCTTAGTTATAACTCAATAAAATAAGACTAAATTGTGAAAAGGGTGATTGACCCCTCCCTATGCTCTTAACATAACAAATTCAGTAATAAGTTTTAAAATAAGTGTTATATATAATCTATTACTAGTGTAAAAATTTAATATATATTACTAAATACAAATGTTTAATTTAATTAATCACTAAGTAAAAACATTATAACCAGAAGATTTACATGAAAACGACGTGAAATGTTGTGTTTTATTTAAATTTGAAATGAAACGCTTACACAAGTATTAAAAAATGTTTATTATAGTTTTTTGACTAATACTTAAAATTGAGACATAATTATAAATCCTAAACTCTAAATAAATACGGTGATTGTTTTTTGTCGTACCAGATATAAAAAGCTTACACTTAAATTAAAAAAAACCTTTAATATATTGAACTTGTAAAGAAAAATGAATTGTACCTAAAATTTGTACTCCCACAAAACTTAGTTACTTATATTTTGAAACTAAGTTTTAGTATTATGAATATCTCTAATAACTTTAAAAAAACAGTAAAATATATGAATAAAATGCTAAGAGTTTTATCTAAGAACTATTTGCAGGGTTTGTACCCGAAATTTTTTTCATTTAGCCTGACTGAGACCAATTTAGCCTGCCATTTTTTTAAAGTAAAAAAAATCCCCTTTAGAAGTAATGTTAGGTATTGGGGGGTTTTGATTAGTACTATTTTAGTCTCCGACTTCAGTCAGCATTATCTCAAACATATTTTGAGCTTAAAAAATCTGCAAAAAGCAACTCATAGCTTAGTTATAACTCCATCAAATAAGACTAAATTTTGAAAAGGGTGATTGACCCCTCCCTATGCTCTTAACATAACAAATTCAGTAATAATTTTTAAAATAAGTGTTATATATAATCTATTACTAGTGTAAAAATTTTATATGTATTACTAAATACAATTGTTTAAATTAATTAATCACTAAGTAAAAACATTATAACCAGAAGATTTACATGAAAACGACGTGAAATGTTGTGTTTTATTTAAATTTGAAATGAAACACTTACAGGAGTATTAAATTCAAACAAACAGCCAAGTTGTTGAACTAAACTGTAATGTTTAAACTGTTTTAGTTTAATAAATTTTCATAATTATGACGTATATAATCTACTCAAAACAAAATTATGAAGACTCTTAAAATTTTTTAGAGATTCAACAAATGTTTTAAACGATTATTTTTACAAATACTAACTGATTTTGTCTTTAATAACTAAATCTTTATTTAGAAATAAATTCACATCTCATTTGATTTTAAAAAGATTTCTCAATTTTTTTAATCAAAATTTTTCAAGCACTTGTTTCCAGGTTTTTTTCAAAATTTCTCAAATTCCAAGTATTTCCAGGTTATTTTTGCCTAAATTGTCAAATTCCAGGCTTTTCAAGGTTTTTCAAGGTAAAGTGGCAAACCTGTAAATATAGAAAAAAAAAAGTTTTATTTTAAAAAAGTATGTTTAAGATTTTGGGTTCCCCTATCAACTTCTTTCACAAAAAAAACGCTTAGAGTACATTAGTTTTCTTTGAAAAAAAATAAAAAAACAATGATAATCATAAAATAAGTCAATATATTACTAATTTTTAATTCTATTAGTAATTTCAGATTGTTATTTAAATATTTAATTTTAATTTGGAAAAATATATATAGAGATTAACAAATTTATTTACATAGATAAATGTAGACTATTTAATGAAATTGTTTACTAATACACTAACTAAAGTACTGTGCAAACTGTTTATTAATATAATAAGCTTTTCTATTATACTAAAAAACACAAGAACTAAAAACCTCCTAAAAACTAGACTTACCTTTAAAAGTAACCTTTTAAAGACAGAGAAATAAAATTAGTCTAAAATTATAATAATTTAAGGGCATAGGGGGGGGTAAACACCCTTTTTTGGTTTTTGATCTTATTTTATATAGTTTTTACTAAGCTACAAGATGCTTTTTACAGATTAAAAAAATTCAAAATAATTTTTGAGATATAGCCGGTCAAAGTCAGAGGCAACAATAGGATCCTAATGGGAGGTGCAAACTAAAACGTCAAATAACTAGAAATCACTAAAAATCTATCTCCTCCTACGTTTTTTGAGATAACTACCTCAAATTTTCAGGAAATGTTCCTTGCAGTATTTAGAAAATTCTGTCGGAACAGAATTTAAAAAAATTAAAAAATAAAAATTTTATAACAAAAAAACAAAAAAAAAACTGTTTTTTTTGTTTATTTTTTATATAAAAATTTTATTTTTTATTTTTAAAAAAATTCCTTCGGACTGAATTTTCTAAATATATCAAGGAACATTTCCTGAAAGTTTGAGGTAGTTATCTCAAAAAACGTAGGAGAAGATAGATTTTTAGTGAAATAGTCTATTTTTGCCGTTTTAGTTTGCGCCTCCCATAAGGATCCTATTGTCGGCTTCGACTTTGACCAGCTATATCTCAAAAACTATTTTAATTTTTTTAAATCTGTAAAAAGCACCTTGTAGCTTAGTAAAAACTATATAAAATAAGATCAAAAACCAAAAAAGGGTGTTTACCCCCCCCCTATGCCCTTAACTTCTTTTAGAGTTGCAATGCAATATCATCAATGCATCTTAGATTTGAAAATTGATGCTACGAAAATCCCCTAAGTTTAAACTAACTATGTCTTCACAAATTTTATTACTTGTATATATATTGTAAATTTTTTACACGTATCACAAAGCTTTGTTTTGCATTAAAACTTGTGTTTTTTTACAAGCGTCTCTTAAGTTTTTTTTCTTTAAACCAACTTTTTATTTACACCAACTAAAAACAAATTCAGATTAAATACAACTGCTAATAAAACACAATAAAATTAATTATAAATTACACTGAAGCTTTTGGTGTGAACGAAACGTATTTTATGGTGCATGAATTTTTCAAGTCATCCTAAAAAATATATTTAGTTTATTATTTTTTATCAATAAAATACTTGATTTATTTTTTAAAGCGATAAAATTTGTTAGTAAAGCTCCTGATAACTCATTTTAAATCATCTTTATTTGACCATTTTGTTAAAAATGACCATTTTCGTACATTTTTTTTATTTTCAAAGTAAATTAAATTTAGAATGTCATAAGTCTTCTCCAGGCTAATCTCCCAAAAAAAAATTCTCAAAGGCTCAAGTATTGTTAGTATTTAATTTATTTTTAACTTTATAAAATTATTTTGTTTAAGTTTTGTTCTACAGTATAAATTCATAATATATTATAAAAATTATATATACAATATTATTAACTAGTACACGAATACTATTCTATTGTAATAACTTATTTTAATTTAATGAGTTTTAACAAATGTACTTCTAATAACTTTGAAATCAGAAATGTAATAATATTATCAGGATTTTGTATACTTAGGTCTCAGGATAACTCAGTCTAGTTTTAAGATTTTAGGGTTGCCACAACTCAGAATATTCAAAGTTGTTTTGGACAAATAACTGAAAAACCTAGAATTTCAAAGAATGTTTAAATGTAAATTTAAAAAATTCCAAAGTGACACAAATTATCTTTCATTTATATATATACATTCTTTGTTATCTAAAAATTATTTCAATTTAAAGACACCATTAAAGTAGCTTTACTGTATCTTTTCACAGCTGTTATACTGTTGAACACAGTTTATTTATTATATTTTTTTATAAAGAGTAAAAATCTCAGGATGACTTAAGACAGTTACTGGTCACTTAGAATAGTTTTCTGACTCAAAATAACAAGGTTTGCCACTTTACCTGGAAACCTTGGATTTAACAAATTAGGCAAAAATAACCTGGAAAAATTTGGAATTTTTAACAATTTTAACAATTTCAGTAGTAAATTTTCAGTTTGATACAAAAATCAATCATATTAATAAAAAATGTTTGTCATCATCAAAAAAAATTTATATATACACACATTTAAAGTAACTTTCAGTATCTTTTCAATGTTTTTATACTATTTCATACATTTTCTTACATTAAACTTAACTAAACTAAAAATGGACCCAAAAATATGTACTTTTAAAAACCTGAAAAAAATTTTAAAAAAACTTGTGGCAACCCTGAAAAACTGATTTTTCAAACATTTAGGCTAATTTTATAAAATTCAGACTTTCGCAGGCTTTTTTTTTGTTTTAATTAGACCTTTTTAGATATATATTTTAAATTTTTGGCCTTTTTTAATTTAGTTTATCTTTTATTACTTCACTTTTTGAGTAGCAAAAGATTATCAAATAAACATTTTTAAAGACTTCTTTGAAACTTAATGACACACATCTGTTCCAAAAATTCAAAAAGTTTTTCAAATGATCTGAACGAAGGACAAATCAGTAAGACACAAGGAATCTCTGCTGAGAATGTAAGTTATGAAGTGATATATGATGGAGGTCACTTTCACATGCTTTAGGTAAATTTATCTTTATGAAATTTTAAAATTTCAAATTATTGTACAAAGTTATATTTTGTAATCAAGGTTTAGTTTGTTATAAAATGTACCTTAAGATTACACACACTGATTTCTCTCAGGATAATTCTGGCTTGTTTTAAACTTTTTGCAAAAATTCAGCCCGACTCAGACTAGTCTTGACTGTCGTATAAAAATTATGCTTGTTTTGATATATTTTTAAATCTCTGGCTATAGGTTTTTTTTAATAAATTTTTAAGGTTTTTTTTTATTAAGCTATTTTGTTAATATTTATACTTTGAAAGTATTTAAGTTTGATTTCTAAATTTTTTTGTTAGTTTTTGGCTAATATTAGTTATATTCTAACAGTTTTATATAAATCAAAGCATTCTCAAGGCTAGTTTGTTACTACGTAATTCAGTATAGGCTTTAAAAATCCCGGCTAGCTTTTTACTTTAAGAGGTTGCAACTGTATAGTTCTATCTAGTTTGTAATGACAAATGTCAAATAACAGTTTTATGATTTAACAAAAAAAAATATTTTTTCTAAGTATCAAGATATAGACACTAAATATTTATTTTTAATATGATGATTCAAAAATATTTTCGAAATGCATTTTAGTGTAACTATAGTTAAAAGCTTAACTATATACTTACAGTTAAAAAAAATATTTACTGTTAATTGCAAAATTTTATTTAAATCATTTTTTCATATTTTATCTGTAACATAGTAACATTATTCTAATTCAAAAAAAGATGTTTAAATGTTTTACACAGTACTGCCACACACTAAGATGGTTTGAATCTTCTCAGGAGTGCTAAAGTTGACTCAAGTTTGTTTAAAATTTTCTTGCAAATCTCAAGCTAAATAGATAGTATTTCTTAAATTTAAAGCTATTTTGTTTAATACCAAATATTTAGTTTATCAGTATGTTTTCATTCTATTTTTATCTTTTTGTTTTTGCTATGATACTTTTAGTTATTGGTAACTTGTTTAACTAAACACTTTTAGCTTTTGAATTAGAAACTAGTAGTTCAGTATGACTCTGACTAAATTTAGTCTCTAAAAAATAATTTTTGTTTTACAGTGTCTTACTGCTGTTAATAATCAGTTTTAGATTTTATTCAATTAATATTATTCATCATTGCCACACACTTAAGGCTAACTCATAATAGTTTAAAGTTTATAGAGATATCTTTAAAAACTTAAACTAATAAGAACTTTTGTAAAAACTCATGCTTGTTTAAACATTTGTCCTACATTTCAAGCTAGTTTTATAACCAAATTTTTTTTAAGTAAAAATCATGTTTTAGTTTTCTTAAGTTATCTTAGTTTGCTGCAATTATAAAATTTCAGTTTTTCTTTTTATCAGTACTTTCTTTAAGTTTTTTTTTATTATTATTATCAAAAATATTGTTTATTGCTTTAAAGAGTATTAACCCTGGTAGAAGTAAAATTGTATTATGTTTAAATTGCAAAATAATTTAATAACTTATTTAAATTTTGTATTTTTTAGTTTAAAATTAATACGTCTTGTTTAGCAGGAATAAAAACATGTAGTCACGTATCATGGTTATAATTAAGTATTTATTTGTAGAATACTAGGCCAAATATTAAATTTTTCTAAATACCTTTTTTAATCAGAATTTTTTTTAACTAAACTTTAAGCAAAACTTTTTTACAACTAATAAACATACACAAAACATGTACTATATAAATATATAATATTCTTTACATGAACCTCATAAAATACAAAAGAAATTTCTTTTATAGAACATGTTATCATGAGTTTAAATGGTTTAAATAGTCTTTCGGATAGTTAGTGGTTAAAAGTTTTATAATACTTTTTTATATCTTAATTTAATAATCTTTATAGTTTTTTATTTAAAAATTATATACAACTGTTTTTCAAGTACATTTCTAAATGTTAAGTTTTGTTTATAGCATTTATACTAAATAAAATAAATAAATTAGACTTTTAATGTAATTAAAAGACATTTTATAAAATTAAAAAAAGATGTACAAAATACATATTAAGTCAATCTACAAAATTTTGAGATTGTTTTAACTTTAACGATTATGTGAAACTACTTGTTAATTTGCTTATTTCATCTGATAAATACTAAATAACTTTTTGATCCGCAGATAACAAAAATTTCAGCTAAAAAAGTTTAGTTTTTCATTAATTCAAAAACTGGGTACTATACTTATATTTAGATCTTTTTAAAGAGGCCTTTCAAAAAAAAACGTTGTTTTTAGTAATACTCAAATTGTTTACTAAATAGTTTAAAGTAAGTATATTCGTAAAATTTTTAAACTATTTAAGCTTTATCAATAAATTTTTTTTTTATTCTTTTTTCAGCATTAATATAACAGCAATAGCAAATAAAAAACCAGCAACAAATTAGCAGCAAGAATACAGAAAGATTTCTGGCACTATCCAGAAATACAAGGGGATGCTGCTTTATTAACTGTCTTAGATATTTTTTCTTATGTTGTTTTTCATCTTTTTGTCGTATTTTTTTGTGTAAATATTTTTTTTAAACAAAAGTAGTAGTCACTGAATGAACGTTCATAAAGTTAACTTAAATAAATGTTTGTTGTTAACACTATATATTACGAATACTAATTTTTAATAGGGGTTGCGGAAATGTTTTTTAATAAGTGTATAAGATCTGAGCGGTATAAGTAAAATACTGATTTTAAAATATGGTAAACTAAACAAAAATTATTAAAATAGAACTAAGGTCAACTGTTTAGTTAGTTTATATATTTTTAGTTTACTTCATAGAGTATTTTCATAGATAGATTTAAACAACTAAAAGCACAGAGAATTCAGTTAAGGCCAAATAAAAACTATTAAAAGTGTTTACAAATTTTTACTCACTACTGGCGCACTTACTTAAGTCTAGGGGTGCACCGTATATAATTTTTGAAATTCAGGGTGCACAAAATTTAATCAGCATGACGACCACAATTCTAGAACATTTTAATTAAAAGTGCAACAAGATTTAAAATTACAAAAACAATATTGTTTGATTTATATTTATTTACATAATGATAAACAAATAAAGTATATATGAAAATGATTTTTTGAAACTTCATAGAATTGAATATTATAAGTAAAAACCTAACACTCAAACAACAATTTTTACAGTATTTATCTTAAAATGAAACCAAGCTGTAATACTGAAGTTACCACTCCCACAGGAAAGTTTACTTTCCACTTCCAAAAAATGTCTATGTGTGAGGCGAAGAAATTTTGCGCTGAAAAAAACGAAATTTTAGCGCCAATTACCAACAAAAACGATTTTGATGCACTTCAAAAAGTTATTTCAGAAGGCAATTACCCTGGATGCAATTTTAATGTTGATCTTCAACAATATTATCTTGGCCTTGATGTCACCCCTTGTGGTAAAGGTAAGCAGGACAGAGTGTTTACAAATGGGGAAGTCTGGAACGAAGCCGTCCATGAAAAACTTTACGTTGATAACATTGACAGTTGGAACCAGCCTTGTGTGTTTGCTAATTTAGTACATGAAATCGACAGACCGATTTTAGGCCATTGGATTAAATGCTACCAAGATGTAGAAAAATTTATCTGCTTAAAACCAGCAGCTCCTGTAGACGCTCAAGTATCAAGTAAATCTTGCAATTTGCAATCAGAAGCTCTCGCGTCAAGCAGCAACAACCTGAGCTTTTTCGCTTTTGGAGCGATCGCATGCTTGGCTTCAGTTGCACTTGTTTTCGCTTTTATTGCAATCAGGTATTTCAAAAAATATCGCACAGTTGAAGAAAAACAAGCAGAAATGGAAAAATGTCTTCGTTTATTTTAAATGAAAGGGTTGATCATGCAAATTCGATCATCATACCACAAGCCTTAGGTAGACTGAAACCGGTTTCGTCCTTATTAGAACTTATCAGTCAGTCACTACCGAAAAAGCTTGCAGTCGTCAATCTACAAACGATTCATCATGCTTCGAGCTGGTATGATCAACCCTTTCTAAAGTTGAGCTTGTCTCACGGTATACAAAAGTCCAGGCTTCTGTTCTGCAGACTTTCGCCGATATTTTTGTTTTTTGTTGATTTATCTTAAATGTAAAATTTGTATCTAGTGCTGAAGTTTTAGATTTTCTGAGAAAATAAATAACTATGTTTCAGATGTTTTTCGTGTATTTATTTAGCTGGTACGAAACTTCAAATAATTTACTAAGTCTTATTGTAAGAATTTTTTTTTATGGAATTAGTTACAAACAGAATTGCCAAAGGTTTTATGAAAAATTTTCAAGGTTTTAAAAATTTCTTATAGTCTTTTCAAAGAAAAAAAAAATGGTATGTTTTTAGCATAAAACTAAGTTTAAAGTAAAAAGCTGTCTTAAATAGTACTACAGTATTAAAAAGATACTGTAAAGCAGCTTTAAATGTGTTTTTTGACTTAAATGGAAATGATTATTTATTTATGATTGATATTTGGTAGTTCTTTATGATATGGAGAAACTACCTTATAAACATTTTTAATCAGTATTTAAAAAAATAATTACTATATATATGCTACGATCTTTTTAAAAACCAGTTCAAAATCTATAAAATTACTATATTAGTTTGTGTTTAGCACAACTTAGAGAATTATTATAGGAAATATTAAATTTTAAGTTTTTATCAATAGAATTTAAAAGAAATTATTATTCAAAATATTTTGCGCTTGATAGCTTTACATATTTAAATGGAGTTAGTCACATAATATTGAAATATATTAGAACATTTGTTTTGAAACTAAGTTTGTTTCAAAACATATCTAGCTTTAAATAACTTATTTTATAATTATTGTTTATTGAACGAAAAAAAAAAGCGCTTAAATATTTGGTCCAAGGACCTAGTGTACAAAAAAAAACTTTTGGTTATCGATTCAAACACCAGGGTACAGTTTAAAGCAGGGTTTCCCAAACTCATTTACTAAATCGCCCCCTTTTCAGTAATTTGAAAAAAAATCGCCCCCAAGATTTTACAAAGTAGTTTTTCTTTTGAGTACACACTTTTGAGCTAAAAAAAGTTGTGTTCGAAATGTAATTTAGCCTGGTACTTCTTATGCACGCACTTTTGTGTTCAAAGTAGTTTACAGGGCTTGAGAAAATAATTTACAGTTATTTTCTTAGAAGCCCAGTAAAGTGTATTAAAATACTTAATTACTAAAAAGCCTTGTGTAATCTGTAATCAATCTTGTTTAAATGTGAACTGTTTTGAAACTAATGAAACTTTTAGGTCAGTGGTGGACAACTTTTGTAGTCAGCAATTCATATTTACTAAAAAATATTTTCTAGTTTCAACTCGTTAAAAAAATGTAATTGCTTGCTGCATGACTTTAAAAAATAACAAATAAAAAAATTAAAAAACTCGATCAAAGTTGTAATAAAATGATTTAGTATTATTGTGATCTAGGAAATACTATTGTGAACTGATAACGAAATGAAAGCGTATTTCAAAACATTAAGTATCAAAAAACTAAATTTTATTTATTTTGCACTAGTAGTTTTCAAATTACTTAGCGGGTCGAAATTCGACTGGATCTGCGACTGGATCTGAGCCGTACGTTACCCATCTGAAATCTTAACTGAAACCTGACATTATAATAATATCTCATAAAACAAATTTCGGACATTTAGAAGATAATACTAAGTAACTTATTTAAGCCGCACAAAATACTTAAATTATTTTAAAAGTAAGCGTATTCTAAAATAACTATACCAGAGATTAAAAAACTAAAAAAAAAAGAACAGTTTATTTTACACATAATAAAATAAAAATTAAAAAATAATTTCTGATCTAGTTTGAGGAAGTTTGACCGACTGGTTGATTATCTCACATGAAAAGTGGTTTCATCAACAGCTTCAGTTAATGCAGTATATTTATTAATTTCAATGATAAGATATATTGTAAGCAAGTTAGTTGTAATGTTTAAAATTTAATTTTAAACTTTTTAAACTATTTGTTTCGTAGTAGAATACCATGAAATAGTATTTGATTTGGAATAATCTTTAGGGAACTAAACCTTAATTCTAACAATTGTTTTTCTTTATTTTAATTCAAAAAAAAAATCCAATGTTTTAAAGTTAATTTTGTGAACAGAAAGTAATCAATTAAAAAAAAACTTTTAACTAGATTAAAATTTTGTTTTGTAACTGTAGCAGTCTTTTTGATAACTTATTTTATTCAGTTTAAAAAGTGTTTTTTTCTAGCTATTAGCCTATAATAGTTTAACAGAGGAAAATAGTGAAAAATTTAAAGCTAGTGTTGAAGTATTAAAAAAAACTAAGTATATTCTAATTGCTAATATATATTGAATTAAGATAAAACAAAAAACAGGTTGTATCAATAGTTTAAAACTCTTTATATAATAATAAATTTTTCAACAATAATAAATCAATTTAGAAAATAAAATTGAGTTTAAGAAACTTCTAAATGAAAAGTAAAAGTATTTAAAAAAAAAACCTCAAATTTATTCTCTTTTAAAATCAAAACATTCTTATTAGATATAAAAACTTTAACGGCTATCAAAATAATCAGATAGTAGTTATATAGTGATATAAGATATATACAGGTTAAACAAGTAATAACAAAAACCTGTCAAATCAAGGTCTTTCAAACTAATATTTTAATCACTATGCTATAAAAAGTTTTAGTGTAATGTAAAACGACGAATATGAACTACAAAATTAACCAGGTCAAAATAAAACTATTAACAACTTTAAAACAAAAGTGCAAATTCAAAAAATTATTACAATATTTTTTTACAAAATGACAAATTTCAATATGTTATATGCAATAATGTTATGAATAAACATGAAATCCACTAAAACATAAAACAAACTTTCATTAAAAAAAAGATCTATATAAGCTATTAAGTATTATATATATTTTGTTTTATTAATATTTAGTTAGTAATAGACTTTACTTTAGTTAAATTTAAGAAAATATAAATTTGCACTTTTTTTTGGGTAAAATGTGCAAACTCAAGAGGAAGTCTACCGTAATTAATATTTATTAGGCATTATGCAAACCTCTTATAGAATAAATAGCTTAATAAAGTTGGTATCATAAAAAGACTACTTAAATACAATACAAACCAGGTTAAATAAGAAATATTTCAAAAGATCAAATAAAATTAAAAAACTTTATAATGTCTGCTACTGAAGTCTAATTGAATGTGAAAGATGAGGTTCATGACTGCTTGCTGATTTTTCTAATCTGATTCTTAATCAGTAAAATAGAGCCTTAAGTCACCACCTTTATAAATATCTAGATTAGATCTTTTGCTCAATATGTTGATAACTGAACTGAAAGCTTTCTCAACAACATAGCTAGGAGAAAAAGCTATAAACAACAATTTAAATTCCTCTCAAATGATTGGATACTTTTGCCTTAGTTTTTGTTGAGTCAAAAAGCTTTCATATCGTTCCTTGGAAAAATTTACTTTAAGTTCAAGGTCATTTTGTAAGTCTGAGAAGTCTTACAAACTTCTAACAAACAGTAAGTCGTTTACTTCAGAAGTATCTGCCTCGAAGGTTCCATATTTTTATCTATATGATAGCTTTTTTGTGTCAAGTCTAAATTTTACTACTTAATGTTAAAATTCTTAAAAATTTCAGGTTTTTTCCAGGTTTTTTTTTTTGCCTAAATTGTCAAATTCCAGGTTTTTTCAGCTTTCTAGGTAAATTGGCAACCTTGTATAGTTTTATTTCTTAGTCTAACTTAGTGACTTTTCAAAAAACAACTTGAAATATCATGATGTGATAGTTAAAAAAAAACAACATAGATTATTACAAACCATTTATGATCCCAAATAACATATATGTCAGGTTATAAAATAGTGAGAGGGATTCCAATCGTCTATGAACTATGTATTTTTTAAATAAGGAAATATATGAATGAAAATAAAGTATTCACTTGAAAATAGGAGTCATAAGCACTTAATTTTTTTTTCTATTTTTCACATAAATAAAATAAACTATATTGTTTAAGTGTTACCTCAGAGTCAAATAATTAATAGCAAGCTAAAATTAGTAAAATAGCAAGAAAAAATTTTTAAATTTTATGACAGCCCAAAATTTTAAAATCGCCCCCTTTTCGCCCCCTTACTAATTATCGCCCCCCGAATTACTAAAATCGCCCCCAGGGGGGCGATATCGCCCACTTTGGGAAACCCTGGTTTAAAGTCATGTCCAGGACAATTTTACAGTTAAACAAGTATCTTTCTTCTAACAAGTATAGTTATGATAGATAAAACTGCGTAGCTTCTTTAGTAGAAGCGATGTTTTCATGAATGGGAGAAACTGGTTTAAAAACAAAGTGTGTTATAAACATTATAATTTTTTAATTACTAGTTGTTTATTGTATTTAGTTGTTTAGTTTATGTTACTTTTCTGTAATTAAAAACAATTGAAATAATATAATCCTCTAGCCCAAAAACTAAAAGATAACATTCCATGTTGTTGATATTTTATACTTTTAGTGTATAGTGTGAAATTAGTGTACTACTTTTGTCACTATCTCATTTAACCTAGAACTATTTTTTTAATACAATAACTAGAGAATGATAGTTTAATGCTCATTTAAAATTTATCTTACTCATGATCTACGCTATTACTATATTAATTGTTTTTTATGTCGCTGACTTGATACATATTTTAATAGCAATTTTAGCTTTAATACAGTTAGGATTGTTAAATCAGTATTATAAATAAAAATTTCAATAACTTTTAGTTAATTTAGTTCTTTTTCATTTATTCTTAAGTTTTTCTTCTTTTATTAAATGAAGTAAAAGTGATACCAATTAGAAAGTTAATTAGTTTTATGCAAGTAAAGTATATAAAACGTTTTTGTAGTAATATTTTTACATTGTTGATGGTAAAAAATTTTTACTTCTTACCAAAAAAATGTTTGATAAAACTATATCTCCAAAATATTATTGTTTATTGAAGGACAAAAAAAAGTGTTAAAAACATTTGGTCATTGGACCTGGTGCAAGAAAAAAGTTTTCGGTTATCGATTCGCACACCACTTTAATACCTTTTAAGGTCTTGTCCAGGACAAATACGCTTTATAAATAAGTATAAATTATGTAAATCTATTAGTTAAGTGTTAATAATAACAAATTACATATTATAAACCATGCTTGCTTTATTACTTGTTTTGTTATATAACCGTATCATTTAAAGTTAAAAAATAATGACCAGTGACACAAGTGAAGTAATTAAACACTAAGTTTTTTTGTTTTTATTAAAAAATATCACATAATGAATTATACAGCTATTTAACTATTTTTATTATAAACAGCTATTTAGCAACTAAGAGAAAAGTCAACTTTTTTACTTGCTTTAATTGCAACTATAAAATATAATACTGTTCATTTTTTCGTTGATGGCCTATCAAATGAAACATTTTGGAACATCACGAAAAAATGAGAAAGTTCAGAAAACTGCTCATTTGAAGGAGACCTGAGATCTGATGGAGGACTTGCATCTGATGAATGATTTCCATCTGATGAAGGATTTCCATCTGATGAAGGACTTTCATCTGATAAATAACTTGCACCTGATAATGAATGACTGGAATTAAATGAAATATTTGTATCTGATAAAACCGATGGAACAGGTGAAGGTTGTCCAACAGGCTCTTCTTCGCCTATTATGATGTATCCCTGTTAAATTTTGACTTCATAATCTTTTTTTTCTACTTTTTTACTTATTTCACTTGATAATGTTATTACTAAACATATAAAAGTTAGACACTTTTTGTTTAAGTTTTATACTGGTGTTTATAAAAAGTTAATTTTAATAATAAACTTAATTCAAGGCTTATTTTTACAATGTCTTATTTATTCTAACTAATGTTTGATAACTATTGTCAGTAACTCACATTTCTGTTTCTTCGTTGTATCAAGAATTTAATAAAATAGAACAAAAGTACTACTCCTAAGAGACACCCAATGATAGTTCCTGCTATTTCAAGAGCTAAAAAGCTTTTATTTAAACAAGCAATTTTCGAGCTTTTAATAACAGTTCCATTTTTTTCAATTATAGTTCGATCTAATCGCAAGTAAGTGTAATAAGAGTTTTTAGTAGAATTTGTTGAATAAAAAGAAAATAGTCTGTCATCGGTATCATGGTATTCATTATTTATAAAATCTTCAAATTTATTTAAAGATGATAAACGAACTTTAGCGAAGTTTAATTTGTAATAGTTACAAATATCTTCTATCGTTCTGTTAAACACAGATTTAACAAACTTAATTTTTTTGTAGTATTTCACTTCGTTGCTATCTGTAAAAGTCATATAAACAAATACTAATTAAACAAGTTTGTTCAAATAAGTATTAAACGTAACATTTTTAAGATTTAAAAAAAAAAACTTAGTCTTAAATCAAAAAGTAACAGATAAAAATTATCAATTGTGTACTGTTTTTTTATCTCGATATTATGGTGTTTACTACATCGCTTAAATTAATCAAATACTATTAATAAACTTAAAGACTTTAAATTTAGTCGTTTATAATTTTTGTTATAAACTAGTGATCTACCGAATCCAAAATTCGAACTCGGATTCGGCCGAATTCTATTTTCAAATAAGAATGAGTAATCGAGACGAAACCTAAATTTCAACAAAAGACTCGGAGTCGGATCCGGTCGAATCCTAATTTCAAAATAAGATTCGGATTCGGATCTGCCGAGTCCGATATTTCAGACCCAGTAGACCACTTTTAACTTTTTGAATTTTACTCAATTATTTGTCAAAAGTTAGATAAAATGTGATACTAAGTAATGGTTTCACGCTTGAGTTAATAAAACAGTGCTTTTTAACACTTATAAAAGCCTTCTCATTTTTAAATTACAGTTTTGCACTTAATATAAAAACTATAATAAAGTCTTTTTGTTAAACTCTCAAATAAAATCAAGTACATAGTTAAGGCGTTTAATCTCAGCATTTTTGATAACCGCTCTTACTCATTCATTATATTTTCAGTTTTTTTTGTTTGCTCGTGAACCTATTTCGATTTAAATAACATTTTTGCTTTTCTCTTACGAGAATAAAAGAAAAACACTTGTAGGTAATTTAGTTTGTTTCATTTAGTAAGGTTTTCCTCAGATCAACTCATTTAGTGAAATCTTATTGCGTAGCTCAGGCCTTACCAAGATTTTTTTCTAAACATTTCTATTAAGGTTATCTTGAAAAACTATCACGTATATTTTATAGATAAAATTCTTGAGTTTTTGGTAGGAAGGTCTAGTTTCAATTATTTAAAGTATCTTTTGTTTAGTTATTAAGATTTTTAGTCTCTATTTAATTGTTATTAATTGTTCTTTAGATTATGTCATAAATTACTTGTTACAAAGATTGTAGAACTTATATATTTTATTTTACTTTTTTCCTAATTAAAAAATATTTTCTTATTGTGTCATTTTTGTAGGGCCTTTTAGTAAAAATAAAAAGTCTCAGTTATAATAAAGTTGTTTTTTTTTTTTGAGAAACTTAAATATGTAACATTAAAGCAGATTCTTGCATACTTTTAGCTATATAATTTTATGCTTAATATTTTTTTATATATTTAATTGATAATTTTAATTTATGACATATATGTTATAGCGTTTAATTACAATATTCGCTGATCAGGGTCTCAAGTTTGTTTCTACATTCTAATAAAATATCAAAGTTGTTAGCAGTTATTCTTTCAACAAATAAATGTTATAACTTAAAACATTTTAATATTTGATTTTGAAAACAATGTTTAAAAGAAAAAAAACATATGTTTATAACAAAATCTTAATTTATTTTTAATAAATTTTTATTCCATTTTATGTCCTATTTTTGAAGTGAAAGGATGTTATAAAAACAAAATCTTAAAATTATTGAAGTTCATTCTCCTTAGCAATAAGTGAAGACCTTTAATTGTTATTTATCTTTAAGTCATATATTACTTTAACGGCGCATTGGTTAAATGAAATTTATGAGTGGAAACATCGTGTTTGGCATTGTCGGGAAATGAAGGGTGAGCACACTGGCGAAAACATTTGTAATTACATTCAGGATATGCTTAGTAATTGGAATCTTACCTTAAATCATGTTCAGTTTTTTTTTGCTATACAATGCATGAAACATTAAAAAGCACAAACAAAACAAAAAGCCTTGCTTCTTGTTCAAGATGTGGATACAAGGTGGAATTTAGCATATATTATGCTAGAAAGACTGAAAAAGCTGAAGTCAGGTGTCCGGTTCTATTTGGCTAACTACAAAAATGATCAAGATTCGATGACTACAGCTGAATAATCGCAACTGGTTAATCACATTATTCTACTGCTCAAACCTTTTTTTTTTGTAATAAAGGAGTGTATTAAAAACAATGCATTGCGATCAAGCGTGATTCTGCATGCAGAATCAATGAAAAAGTTTTTTAACACTAATGATAGTTCAGGAACTATCAAGTGTTTGTAAAACTTTAGCCAAAAATGTATGAGAGGCTTGCGAGAGAAGGTTCTATACTAGGAGTCGGTAGCGTTTTTAATCAGGCTGGATCCAGAAAGTTTTTGTTTTTAGCAGGCCGGAGCATTTCAAATTAGTGATTTACCAGATCCAGTATCTGGATAATGTCTTTTTAAATCCGGATCTGGCCGGGTCCTAGTTAGAAAATGTTATCCGGATTTGTTTGGATACTAACATTAAATCGAGATCCAGATCTGTTCGGATTCTAACTTAAATAAAAGTTTCGGATTTGGCCGGAATATAACTTTATAGATACGGTTGATAATTTTTTCAATCCTTCTAGCTCACAAAAATTTCTTAAGAGTGACAACGTAAGATGTAGATTGAGACATGTCAGATATTTGTGTAATGTCTACAAATAGAATTGACATGGTATTTGACAAAGGCTGATATGTAAAACATCAGATTTAAACAAACAATTTTTTTGGATAATTTGATAAAAATATATTTCAACTAAAATAGAGCAAGACAAAGTATTAGGAAAAAATTGTTTTTTATCAGTAGACGTTAATTTGAAAAGCCATTTTTAAACATGTTTTTATGTCAAAATGTTACTTTTTTGTTTTGTAGAAATATCATACGAAGCTTTACAAAAATTATGTAATGTTGAGCTTTGCGGGACAGAGACTTCTATTTTAATTCCGTGGGCCAGATTCCGCCCACGGGCCGTACATTGCCCACCCCTATTCTATATTAATAACAACAACTTAAACATGAATGATAACAAATTATTACTAGTTACAACAGCTGTTGATCCACGATATTGACTTTCCGCTTTCCCTTCTTACCTCAAAAATTAAGTTAAAGAGAAGCTAAAAACTAATGTTAAAAAGCATATCTCTTTCGAGGCTAATCAAAAAGGTTATTCTCCTATATTGCCACTAAAGAAACCAAAACCACAACCCTATGTAAATTTTGTTCCGAAGAAGTTTTGTTTATAATATAATCAACCACAGCTTCAAGGAGGACGAGCAACAGAATTCTATTGATGAAAAAATTGAAGCAGAAATAAATGGCGTTTTTGCTACAGAAAGTTTAAACGCAGAAACTGAAGAGGATAAAGTCTTAAACTGGTAGAACTTGAACAAGACAAAATACCCACATCTTGCCAGCTTTTCAAGGAAATATTTTACTGCATTATCATCTTCTGTGTATTCTGAAAGATTATTTTCTAAAGATGGTAATTTGTACGAAGAAAAGCGTAATTGTTTGCTTCCAAAGACCGGCGAAAAACTTTAATTCTCCACGACAACTTCAAAAACAAGAATAGTTTTTGTAGTATAAAAACGACATTTTTTTTTCCATTGTAGTTCGTTGTATGTTTTTAAACAGTTGCTAAGGTTAACTTATTTTTTTGTAATGGTAAGGGTGTAATCCTAAGTGGAATTTAAAAACTTTTTATTAGAATTGTAATTCCTATTTTTTTTCGGCCTTTACTGTAGTTGGTATCAGGGGCATCGCGTGGGGTGGATCGCTGGAGCTGTAGGTCCACCTAAAAAATGAAAAATTGTGCTAATTTTTTTTAGATTTTATAGTTTAAGCCTTTAAACACGCTGTTCTAAATGGGACCCTGATTCAGCTGTACAACCTTAGACTACGTCAAAGTAACTTTATTTTAATGCTGAGGAATTGAGTTTTGAAATTATATAAAAACAATTATATCACCTAAAAATATAAGAAAGTTATGTTATTATGAAGTTGTACAAAAAATACAGCCAAATATGTACATAAACGTCGTTAACTTCCCTGCTTTTTTTTTTCAAATTTATATATTTGATGTTCAATTAATAGATTTATGCAAATTAAATATTTTTTTTGCGACTGGTTTCGGTGCAATTAAAAAAAAATTGCGACCTTTTCAATATTTTTATTATTATGTACTTTATTTTTTCTTAAAATATATTCGCAATTTTTTGCCACCGAAACGGGTCGCGAATAAAATATTGAATTTGCATAACTCTATTTAAATAAGCTCTTTTTATCCCAGTAAATTGAGCATTCTTTTATGGCATAATAAAAAAGGCAAATAACTATATATTTGATGTTCAAAATGTTCGTAAAATTTGAGTTGCAAGCTAAATCTGTGTCAGCTGCATTTTAAACGTATACGAGTTTTCAATACAAAAAAATTTGAGTGCTGAATTCTGGAGCTGCATGAATTTTCAGCACCATTTGAATTAAATCATGATCGTTGTTGAAAGTTTACTACAACGCGAGAACGATTAGACAAGTTGAATTCGACCAGAAGAAATTCGAGGAGGTAATACTCAAGCAGAGGCAACTCGAGCAGGGAAAATAAGAGCAGGGAAAATTCGGGGAGGAGCAACTCGAGCAGGGGCAACCTCTTTTTTTTTTTAATTACTAATTTTTTTTTTCAAACAGTTAGACAAGTCATAAAATTAAGTTAGTAAGTTTATAATTACACAAATACAGAAACTTACATGGAGAAAAATAAAAACAAAAGTAGCTATAATTGTTAAGAAAGGGTAATAGTATACAAAGATATGAGATATGTGTTTATTTATTTTTATTTTTTTATTTTACCTATTATTTAGTTAAACAAATATGTTTTTTTTTTCTGAAAATTTTACTATTTCTTCATATTACCTATATGATTTTAATCTAAATGTTTCAAACTAGTGGATTTTTTTATTTGAAAGTCTCAATCTGCAGCACCCTCTAACAAAAAGACCACGCGACGCAAATGGTTGGTAATATATATATATCAATTTGTTACGGCTCCATGTTATTTTCAATCGCACTTTGTTTTATAGATATGAACTTTTGCAAAAGTTTGTGTTCTAACTCGTTTATGGTCACAATAAAAACTAGCTTTTAAGTTAAACGAAAAATGTTTTAACTTTGTTTGTGATTTTTTTTTCTGCTTTAAGCATTTATAAGAGTCGATGATTTATTTATTTTGCACAAGAAAGATGCAAGTTAATTGTTAATTTTGCTTGCATGGATATCAAAAAACTGAAACTAAGTTCTTGTATATGTAGCTTGATTTTTTTTTCAGCAAAACATTCGTTTTTTGTTCGCTTTTAAAATAAGTTATTCTTAAATGAAACTGTATTTTTTTAATACACGTTTAAAGTATTGTTTAAAATTAATTTACTAAATAAGTATTAATATAATAAGTATTTATTATTTATAAACTTGTATTGTATTTACACTACAAGTAGCTTAAATCTTTTAAATTCAAATTATCAAAATTTTCGGATTCAGATTTTCCAAATTCGGACTATTTGGATTCGGCCGAACCAAATTTCAAAATCCAATTTGAAAATAAGACTCGGATTCGGATTCGGCCGAATCCTTATTTGAAAATAAGATTCGGATTCAGATCCGGCCGAATCCAAAATTTTTATATTCGGTAGATCACTATTTTAAACTAGTTAATAATAAAAACAAACGCTAAACCACTTAAAGTTGTAGCTACTGTTACAAATATTTTTGAACTTAAGTTTCGTAATCAAAAATATCTTTTTTATACTGTTTTCCTATCAAAATAATCTATCCTATTTTAGTTTGAGAATTAGAAGTGAATTTCTTGATAAGTTATTTACGCTTAGTCTATTGAAATTGGACTATTTTTATTTTTGTCAAAGCTGTATTAGGTAAATTTTATTGTGGTTAGTTTTCCATTGAGTCTCCTTGAATTTAAGTTGACAACTCCAGGTTTTATACTAAAAACAAACTATATATAATATTTCAATGTAATTATTTACATACTTAATAAAATGTTTAAATACATTTGTGTAATATATAAAACATATCTATTTGATTTGTATTAATAAAATTACTTTTTTACAAACCATGATTACTTAATACTTGTTACTTAAATAAATTAACTTTAATGTGCTAACTATTAAAAAAAACTCTAAATCTAAATTTATAACTAATATTTTTGTATAACAATTGCTTGATAAAAGCTAGAATATAAAAGCAATGTGTTGTATTATATTATAACAATTATTTATAATTCATAAATATACATACTTCTTTGTAAAAAAAGTTTTTTTAATATTATTATTTAATTTTGCACATGATATTTAAAATTTTATTCAAAAACAAAATCTCTAGAAGTTAGACGAAGTTTAGAAGTTTTATATATTGAACTAAAAATTGTTTAAAAAAACATAAACAGTATAATTATCAAAAACTAAGTTTTTATATTTCTCGAATAAAACTTACCAAAAATTTTAAATTCTCCCTTATTAGAAATAAGCTTAATTGTAAAACATATTTACCTTTAACTGGTATCGTTGAAACTCCCACAATTTTTCTTATTATCATCATAAAGAACGATCTTTTAGACAAAAATTTGAAGTTTTTGTAAAAATTCTTCGTTATCTATATATTTTTGACTTGTAAAACATTAAGTGCATAATTTATAAGTACTATTGACGTAAATTATAATACTTTTAATAAGTTAAATTTTTTGTCGTTAATTACACTTATTTATTTTTATGCATAAAAAAAGCATCAGAGTACAATCAAAATAATTTTATATTACTTTATTAAACATTTACTCTTCTTGAGATTTTAGATTGTTAATTTTTTAATATGTTAATCTTATAAGTATCTTAAAAACTGATCTGTTAAATATTTAGTTGACAAAATAGCGAAAATGTACTTAATATTATAGTAAAACAAATGTAAGCGCACAAAATGCTAAAATTTATGGCAGTTAAGTTTATTAAATTTTCACGCTGGTTTATACTTAAAAAATATTTAAGTTAAGTATTACAATTAAAAACCTGAGAATAAATTATTATATTTGATATTGGTTTTTATATTTTTAAATGTAAAGTAGTTTTGATTTTTGTTGAATATTATCTCATAAACACTTAAACAAGTATTAAACATAAACAAGTAAAATCAGTTTAGTTATCATTCAATTGTTGTTTTACTATAATAACATTATAATGCGCAGTGTGTTCAATATATTTTAGGAAACACTGATTTAATGTATTAATGAATTTATTATATAAAAAAAAGACTTTTTTACTTTTTTTTTATGAATCTATGAAATGTTTTTTTAACACTTTGCCTAATGATAAACAGACTTACAAAAGAAAATATTGGCATAAAACAAAAACGATTAATAAAATTTTAAATTCGAATAATAATAGTTTAATGTAACTAGTTTCCTAACTGCTTTTTTATTGGCTTAGTATAAATGTGCTGTAGCCCGGGAAAAACAGGTACATTATAGGTTATTTTATGTATTTTTAACAAATCTGACGATAAACAAACAGTTTTTACTTAACATTTTTTGGACACATAGAATAAAATCCTTAATATTCCTTTAGATCGATATGAAAAAATAAACAAATTATTTATTATAAAATCATTGAGTACTATATTTGAAACAAAAATAACTAAAAAAGATTATAGAAATAAAAATACATAGTAATTTCAAGCTGGTTTTAACCAATAAAAGTGATTGTGTATACTAAAAATACTATGTGAAGATAAGTAAATTAAATTAATGCGTGCTTCAGTAGAAATTTATGTTAATAAAGTTTAATTGTAATTAAGCTGTTTATAAGACTCTTTTTAATACAAGTTTACAATTTAACGTAGAGCTCTTGATACACCTAATTATCTATTCTATGATTAATAAATTTATCAATTGTTGGTACTAGCTAACCGATAAACGATAAAACTTATTGTTATTTCAAAATATATAATTTACGACTAACGTTACTAAACGCTAATAAAATATTTTTCTATTAATATTAACAACTATTTTACTTTTTTGTACTTGTTTAAAAAAACATTTACACGCCATATCAAAAAACAATTG
Organism: Thalia democratica; assembly: GCF_965202585.1. NCBI lineage: Eukaryota > Metazoa > Chordata > Thaliacea > Salpida > Salpidae > Thalia > Thalia democratica. The sequence continues at coordinate 16,153,660 of NC_139173.1, read as the reverse complement.
TAGTTTTTGACTCACTTTTCTAGCTAAAGAAACCAGTTTTTTAACTTTTTGTACACCTTCATCAGAATAAGTTAAAAATTTAGTTTTGAAACCGTTAGCTTCTTTTCCCTTGAGTAAAGAAATTTTTTTTTTTTTTTCAGGCTAAACTTAAAAAACGTTAGTTTTTTTTGTTGGAAAGACATAATATATAAAAATAAAGAATTCATATGTATTAAACTGATTTACGTGAAAAAATAATTTTTTATTCTAACTTTTTATTCTTTTTATTGCATTGTTTTTAAGTTTCAATATCTTAGTTTTTCGGAAATGTTCTTTAGGAGTTTCAATAACTTATCTATTAATTTAATAATACTTTTATTCTTATTCTTACAACTTTCATCTTTTTAAGCAATAAAAAGCATGTAACACAACTGTTGCTACAAAATATTATAAGTATTTATAAAAACTCGTGAATAAAAAAGTTTTCATTTGATAGTTAATGTTAATTTAAAATTGTTATTTGTACTATTATTGAAAGTATTTATATGGGAACGGGTCTAAATTGCGCGAAGACAAAATTGTACGAGGTTACTAAATTGCACGTGGGGACTAAATTGCACGAGTACAAAATTGCACGAGTGTATAAAAATGCACGAAGATACATTTGCACGAAGACTAGTTTGCACGCGGGCACAAAATTGCACGAGGGGACAAAATTGCACGAAGACTATTTTGCACGGAAGCTCTATTTTGCACGAGTTACAATTTTGCACGGAAGGTCAATTTTGCACGACAGACAGTTTTGCACGGAGAGTCAATTTTGCACAAAAATATACTAACTTAAAATGACTAAATAAAAAATATATTAAAACCTTTATATTTTATAAAAAATAATAAGCATGTATAAGTGTAATTAATTTAAATTTAAATAGGTTATATTAATTTTATTAATTTATTTATTTTAATTTACTTAAATTTCTTTTATTGAAACTAAATTATTTTGTTTAAAAACTAATAAAAGTTTAAAATTTTTTTAATAAAATAAACTAGAATTTTAATTTAATATAAATATCCCTTATTAAAGAATAAACATGTATTGATGTAAACTTAAATTAAATTAGAATTATACTAAACTTTAATATGAAATAAAACAAGATTGAAAATAAGAATAAATAAATAATTTTCACATAGGTAGGTGTTAAAATTGCACGAGCGTACAAAATTGCACGAGGGGACAAAATTACACGAAGATACTTTTTCAAAGAAAAAAACTATCATGCGAAATAGTGAGACAACTAAATAAACTTAGAAGGAGAAAATCCGTCTGATGAAATTTTTATTGTGCATTGTACAGGAAGTTCTGTTACGGCTGTGTACTTCCATAAATTTTACTTAAAACTGTTTTTTTTATATATAAAAGTTTTAAACATAATTTATATATCATTATTTTCTAATTGTCTAAACTTAGTTTTAGTTGCATCACTATTTGCACGCGTTTTACTCTAATTAGCTTTTAAGTTTCTCCTGGTCTGTTTTTTATCTTTATCTAGCCCAGACTTGCGAAAAAGCGCTGTCAGAAGCAATTTTCTTCTTACGTTTTTAGAAGAAAAAGGAAATACAAGACTTTGACTAAAATGAAACAAACAAAATAATACAACAGCTACAATTAGTTAATTTCTATATTTAACAAAAAAATATTAATTTAAACAAAACTCTTTTTGGTAACTATATTTTAATAACGGTTATAATCTAATTTTATAATCTAGTTTATATGTTTATTTATAAGTTTTTTTTTTGATTGATTTTTGTTTACTACTTAATTTGTTCTTTTTGACTTTTTTAATTATTATTATTTATTTCAAATTTATTTAGTTATTTATTTCATTTATTTTGACTTTTTTTATTAATTTTGTTAACTGTTGTTTTGGAGATTTATTAAATGTATTTATTATTTAACTTATTAATTTTTAAACTTATAAATCTTATTTATTTTTTATTTTTTTAAAGCTTATTTATTATTTAGTTATTTGATTTTTTAATTTCTGACTTTTTTATTATTTATTTTTATCTATTTAACATTTAGTTTTTATTTTTATTTAAAAATATTATAAATACATTTTTTTTATTTAGTTATTATTATTTTTTTTTTATTATTTGATTTGTTATTTTATACTTATTATTTATTTATTTTTTTAAATTGAATTGCTATTTTTTACCTAAAATTTTTTATTTAATTTTTATTTGATTAATTTTTCTTTTTCTAATTTGTTATTATATTTCATAAATCAATTTTTTTTCTGTTTTTGAATATTATATTTTTTTTTTTTGAATTTTTTAATTATTTAGTTACTAAATTTTTTATTTTTTATTCTTTTATTTTTTTAAATATTATATTACTTGTTTGGTGCAAAAGAGTCTTCTTGTGTAATTTGTCCCCTCGTGCAAAAATGTCTACGCGCAGTTTTGACCCTTTGTGCAAAAGTGTCTGCGTGCAAAATTGTCTGCTCGTGCAAAAATATACCCTCGTGCAAAAGTTTCTTAGTGCAAAAGTGAACCTCCGTGCAATATTGTCTACGTGCAGTTTTATCTTTGTGCAATTTTGCGCTCTCGTGCAATTTTATGTTTTCGTGCAATTTTGTCCCCTCGTGCAATTTTGTACGCTCGCGCAATTTAGACAGCTACCCATTTAGTTATTATTGCAGATAGAGAGATCTTAATGAACTAGATACTAATACAAACAATAGTTAATCTACAACAAATGGACTTTTCAGATAAAATAATCTTGGATATTCGAATCGATTCGACTGGTTTAAAATATATAAAAAAATTGAAATATTTTTATTGTTTCCAGTATTGAGTAGTCGAAATACTTTTAAAGACTTATAATAAAAATGATTCAATTGTTTTCTTGATAAAATAGTTAAACCTTTTGTTATTTGTTTGTTAAAATTCGTTTACCACTTAAATACTCTGTAAAATTATACTTAATTAATATATTAAACTTATTAATATTACTTAATATTATTATACTTTGTAAAATACTTACTAAAGTATAATTAAGCTTAAAACAAAATATAATTTTTAAGCAATAAATTTTTATTTATAAAAGAACATCACAGAAATAAAAAAAACAGTATATTAAGCTTGTAGATAAGACGTGCTGAAATTAATTTCAAAAGTTCACAGGGTTATAAAAAGGTTTATCACTTACATTTTAAAGCAAACAAGAACTATTGTTTTGCTAACAATTTAAAATGTTTGTAAAAGCTTGAGTAAAACAAGTTTCTAAGGTTTAAACGTGCTATAATTTATTATTATTTTGTCTAATATACTTAAGTTACAAAACGGCTAGTATGTAAAGTATTTTTATTAAATTTTACTTATTTTATAATTTTTAATGTTAAAAAGATTTTACAGATAATTAGACTGAGAATTAGCTTTTAAAACACTGCATATCAAACGAAAATGTTAAAAAACTTTATACCAATCAAACTAAACACAAGTCCGCTAAATGCTCAGTTGGTTTTAGGTTTCGAATTTTTTGTTAAGTGACTTATAAATAAAAGACTTGATTAAGTACTTAAAGTACAATTTTTTAGAAATAAACTATTTTTAAACCTTTTTAAATTTACATTAAAAATTTAAATATTTGTATGTGGTTTCAAAAAACTGAGTTAATAAGCTTAGTTTAGTATTGCAAGTTTGATTTTAACTATAATAAACAAAATAAAGTTTTCAAGCTCATTTTATCGTTAAGTCAGTTGAAGAATAAGTTAAAATTCTACTTATAAATTAAATAAAATAGTTTTAATTCCAGTAATTTAGGTTGAACAAAACATAATCTACTTTGACATAATTTTGTTGCCTAGAATAAAAAGTTTTGCAAATTGCTAAATATGCTTCAACTAAAAAAACAAAAACACTAATTAACATACATGAAAAACAGTTTTTAAAGTTTTTTTGTAATTGTGTTTTAAGTATAATTAACAATATATGATATTAGTAGAAAAGTTGTACTTCAGAAAATATTACACATTAAATCTCACCTCTTTCATGCTTTGCTTTTTCTGATAGAACTAATAATTTATTGTTTTTAGTTAAATCAATTTGTTATACAGCTGTGGAAAACAAATAATTTTAAACTAAAAAAATAGTATTCAGTTTATGCTTTCCAAACATATTTAAATAGTTTATAAATGATTGATAACACTTTTTTTCAATTATACTAAAATTTAAATAATGTTAAAAATGTTTAACCACATGCATAAAAACTTAATAAGATTTAGTTTTTCTTTTAACACTCTTTTTGATTTCATTTGTTTAGTCTAGAAATAATTGATAATCTTTTCATACATATTTTATCTAAAATAGTTTGTAGTATGAATGTAAATTTTAAAAACCAAACAGCTTGTAAAAACCTTTTTTTTATGTATTTCACAGTGTTTAGCTTTTTATTATTATTTAATCACACTTAAAAAAACAGTAAAAAAAACTTTCAAAAATGAAATAAAACAAATAGCATAATAAGCTTCTCATAAATGTTAAATTTTGCATATTTATCACTAACTAACATCATTTAATTTTTTAATTAAAAACAACTTATAAATTTCAATTACTGTTTTACTTCTTATAAACCTTGTAAAAGTAGTTTTAAAAATATTTGTTAATCAAATTAATATGTAAAAATAGAAAATACTCTATGAGTAAATCAAGAACGCTCTTTTGTTGTATAAAATCAAAAAAAAAAGTCAAGCACATAAAAAAAAGATTTTATTGTTTTGTTTGTACATAAAACAAAAGTGTTTTGCTGGCTCTCATACTTATATTTTAACGTTTTCTTGATGTGTATATTTATAAAGATTTACAGCAGCTCTTGAGTCATTAAAAGTTGTGCAGGTAATTTAGTAAAACAAGACAAAGCATTTAACAAGCTTGTAAAAATACACTTGTATCTACTGCTTCAAAATTTTTAATTCAAATAAATTTTATTTTTAATTGTCTTTAAATACTTTGTAAAAAAATTGATTTTTTTTTGTATTAGAAGTTTTTTTATTATCAGTAAGGCTGAAATTTATACTTTAGTTGCAGTTATTTTCTAAAATGTAATATATTTAGGTGTTGTTTTATGTACCTTACTTTGATTTCATTATTTTTAGGTTACACACTCTCATTACATCCTGAATTTTTTATATTAGAAGCAAAAATGTTTTGTTCTAGCTCAATTTATTTCTAAACACGTTAATTTAAAACAAAAAGACTAACAAAAACAATAATGTAAAATCAAGCCGTATTCGGGGTCAAAAACTAGTCCAGTTATCTATTATTGAAAACAGTTGTACTTATACATCAACTCAAAATTGCTACTAGAGGTTAAATCAAATCTGTTTAGTTAATTAATAAACCAAACTAGTATTTAAAGCTTTCGTCATTTATTGTAGTTATCAATGATTCTAACGGCTGTAAAAAATAAAGCACACCATTTAAAACTTAAGTAAAAAGCTAACCATTTAGCAAAAAATAAAACAAAATACATTACATAATAAATTAAAATTTCAAAAAAACATTAATGGCAGATTTGGAAACTATTTTTTGAAAAACCATTGTTCAAATAATAAGAATTAATACAAATACACAATACAATATTAAACTTATACACATGACAAACAAAAAAGTTAAAAAGTGTTGCATCACCGTACTAAATTATAGTTTTATAATTTAACTAATTTATAAATCACTGTATGGTGTTTTTGCTAAGTTTATACTTGATTCGAGTCTATTGATCCAAAAATGTTCTTTATAGTCTAGGTTCTGAAAGCTTGGTTGTTTTAAAAAAGTGAGTTTGTATTTGTCATTAATGTTAAGGTATTTAGATTTATCCTGTGGATATAATGATACTGCTTGTATAATGCATATACATCTGAAATATCTAAAAAAATAAAATAAACTTTAATTTTATTTTGTTACAAAGACTTCTATCTGAAGTCTATCTATTACTAAAACTGTTTTTTGTTTGTTACACATAATTACTGTCACATTTTGTGCATAAAGCTGCGTAAATACCAAAACATTACAGGTCAGATTTGGTTTCAGTTTTACTATGTTAGCTTGAATACTTTGATATTCTTCACCTGTCACCATATTTTTATGTTGACCTTGGCTTCCGCATAGTGCAAATTTTTTTCATCTTTGACTGACAAAAGTTTTGTTTCCTTTTTGCTTAACAATCTGACTGTAATTGTTTAGAAGATGTCTTAAGCTTGCTGGTTTTGTATACGAAACTATTCGAAAATGTTTTGATTCTTCTTTTGTGAACTTGAAAATTTTATTAAACTGTATGACCAATAGACATTTTTATTGTCTTTTTCTTTATTTGGTTTGTTATCAATTTTTTTACTTTCGGAATTTTCGAAAGTTAGTCTTCTGTTAGTTTTAAGTTGAAATTAGATTTAATACACTTGGTTTTGAGATTTTTCGGATTTCATATTAATACTTTTTCTTTCGTTTAATGTTTTCATCCTTTTCTTTTTTCCTATTGTTATTCTTGTTAAAATGTTTAATGGATGAAAAAACTATCAATGTTCAATATTATCAATTAAAACAAATATAATTTATTACTATAACTTTGGTGAAATTTCTAGTGTAGAAAGTGCTTTTACTGTTTTCCTTAGTCAATACAGGTTCAACAACTAAGAAGGGTAATGTAGTTGTATTGTTCTCTGTTGCCATAATTGTTAATATGATAAATTATATTAAATTTAGATTGTATTCCTTAAAAGTAACCTTAAGGTCTTCAATTACCTTTTTTGAAATTGCCTCATTTCGTGATATAATATATTGTTGTTTATTGAACGAAAAAAAAACGCTCAGAAAGTTTGGTCCAAGACCTGTTGCACGAAAAGACCTTTCGGTTATCGAGTCATACACCAGAACAGTTTAACGTCATGTCCAAGATAATAATTATATTATCAAATAAACGTCTCACCATAAGTGTTTTATTTAGTTTTATTGCTTTAACAACAATAAAGTGCAATGAATAAAAATACTATTTTAAATAATAGTACTAAACAATTAGATATAAACATTATAATTACCACAACAATGTTTACAAAACCTTTAAAAAAAGTTCTAAACTAGAGTTTCGTTATGATAATAAATACTTTACTTTTAATTAAATGATTATAAAACTGTTTTAATTTATTAGCTTTATTTGAAAATTAAAACCTTTCACTAATTTGCAAAAAATTTTTAATTGAAAGTTAAAGTGTATAAATAAGTTGTTTGTTCAACATGTGCAAACAGTTATAATCTAAGTTGTTTGAAATTATTAAAACTTGTAGTAATAATTTCGATTTAATTAAAATAGAAGCTATTTGCATTTTTTTAAGGAAACCTGTTTTATGTAAGCAAAAATATTTTAACTAAACTATTTCTTTATTATCGTAATACTTTATAAGTGTTATTTTAACTAAATTTATGTATAGTTTTACTGTTTATTAAACGACAAAAAAGCGACCAAAAAACTTGGTCTAAGAACCTGGTGTACGAAAAAACCTCCCGGTTATAGAGTCACACACCACGGATGCAGTTTAATGTCTAGTCCAGAAGAAAGATTAATTTGTAGATAAACTATAACGTAAATAAACTTAAATGGTTTGAATTTTTACTAATTGTTTTTTTCTTTTATTAATCTTTGGATTACTTTATGATTACATACTTGGTTACTGTATAAGTTTGTAAAATCTTATCTCTTGTTAGCTTTTTACTTTACTGATGAGAATTATTCGATATAATTTTAGTTGTATTAAAATTGTGTCTTGTATATTTTATTGTATAGTTACTAGTCACTTATGATCCAATACTAAAATAAGTTAACTGACTTAAATATTTTAATTAATTACGGCAATTTTATTTGAAATTTTTAATAAAAGTTTATTGTGCACATATACTTTATCTTTTTCAGTAAAATAGCATCTGAAAATTGTGTTAAAGAAAATTCCTGCTCGAATTTCAGCATAACTTCTTTTTATTGTCATTAATAACTGTTTTTTAAAGTTTCTAAATACTGATTACTATAGTACACTATAACATTTCAAGTACTCGACCGCTACATTACTAGATTGGCATTTAAACTTTTTTAAAGTCTAAGGGCTTTTAACTTAAAAAATCAAGATTGCTTTATTTCAAAAGATACTTTTATACTACAATAACTAAAGTCATTTAGTTTTATGACAATGATATTTCAACTAGCTACTATAATCAGATTAACACCTAAAATTCAAATAATTAATTTTAATAAATAAAGTTATTTAAATGTAAAGTTAGTTGAAATTTAAATTTTATAGATAAGTTGAATGTCAACTTAGTAGTGTCATGTATATTTTAATATTAAAAGTGTTTTTTTTTTATAAAAATTAAAACTAATTAGTAAAAGTATAAAAAAATCTATAAAATATTAATAGTGAGCTCTTATACTTTGTTTCATAAAATTTTAAATGACAGATAGTAAAAGGCTATAGATTTGAACGTTTACCTTTGTGTTTAGAAACACAAGTCAATAAAAATAAATTTAGACAGAATTTAACATCTTCAAGTCAGAGCTGGTGCTGAGTATTAAGTCGGAAAAAACTAAAGCTAGTCTGAGAATACTAAAGTTTTTAAGTGATCAGCATAACACACATTAAATTTATATCCAACACAAATCGAAAATAAATCTTTTTTTTCCAGTATAAAAACTATCAAATCAATGAATTGATTTGGTTAAATTAAAAAGTTCATATGCAATAATGTCTTTTTTTACATCTTTACACGGTGATACAGAACAAAAAAAATATCATAGGCGTATTTATTGGTAGTTTTTTTTAACTTATAAAAGATATTACGGGAAACCTTAAAACTTGCTCTAGAACAGGACTTCCAAAAGTTAGCCATTTTAGAAACTTAGGGGATCATAAAGCTGCAAAGAGAGGCGGGCAATAAGGCTATAATTTAAAACTTACATTAGATATTTTAGAGGTGATGATGAAGAACAAAAAACGGCCATCGGCGTATTTAACATAATGTTTTTGAGAAATCTTACTATAGCTTTTTTATTTTTTCTAAGAGGGCCAATATGAAATAAGTTTGGAAAACCCTGAAAAAACTACCTTATCAGGAACAAAACTTCAAATGTAGATGTATACTAAAATTTGCAATATTTTGCCTAATTGCCATGTTTGCCTATAATAACTAAAAAATATTGATATCAAGGACAAAACTTCAAAAGTAGATGTTTAGTAAAATTTGCCATGTTTGCCAAATTTTCTATTAAAAGTTTTATTTACCAAAAAAATGAACAAAATATTTATTTGATATAAAAAGGAACTAGAAAATTAGTTAGTATCAAAGTAATAACAAAAATAATAACTTTAAAAACCAATATATGTAAGTAAACATTTTTTGTACTTAAAAAACAAAAAAAGTAAATAAAAATAGTTTCAAAAGCAATTTTGTTGGTTTATAAAAAATAAAAAAAATTTAAAGTATAAAAAATTATTATATGTTTTCCATTTATCATAATAAATTTTGTCTCTTTAGCAAATATCTACATTTAAATTTTTGTCTATAATGAGGTATTTACTAATTAGTTTTTACTATTTATATTAGGGGCTTTTATTTATAAATATAATTTTTTTATTGAATTTATTGCTTTACAAATGTTTCTTGCTTACGCGATGATCACGAGTTGTGACTCACAACTCACAAGCAAATAAACTAACAAGTAACAGTGGATAAACACTTTATATAGTTTTAGCTGGGTAACGAGATAATTAATTGTATTTAAATAGTTTTCAGTAAAGTTAATTAAAGTTAACTTAAATACAACAATAACAAAAAGGTAATATATAAAAGACAAAATTACAAAATAATTAATGAAAACAAAGGTAGGTAAAGTAAGCTTAGATCTAAACAATAAAGACTCAAATAAACTTTGTAAAGTGCCTACATTTTCCCATAAATTCCTATCTCAAATTTCAAAGTTTGTTGTTGTCAGCAAATGCAATTTCATGTCACTCCAAATTGCAGAAAGTACACATTTTTCCTGGTCTACTTTGATTTTTACAATGAATAATCTCCCGTTTTATTATTTTTTTCAATCGATGTTATCATTTTAGATTTTGTGGATGAACGTACTTAATTTTGTACTTTCTTCGTTATTGCGCATCTAAAGGATTGCGTATGCTCATAAAATCTTGCTTTCAAATGTCTTCCAGTAGATCGAATATAAAAAATTTCCTTATTTTTATGCACAACTGTTGCTTTGTGTACGACTACTTTGGTGAGACACCTCCCGTTAACCGGACGATTGGCTTTAGATCTACAGTTACAAGACTTGCTATCTTAGTTAGTTATTTTGTTGAAGTTCTGAAAATTTTTATGATTGTGATTAGAGATTTCCTTCTCCAAAAATATAAAAACTTTGTTGCATTTCTCTCACATAAAGTAACATAAAAACCTGACTTTGGTATATGTCTAGATACATTTTATTTATATTTGTATTACGTAAGACCCCTTTATTGGAGCAACAACCTGTTGGTTTAAAGAGCTCCAAATCTGTTTAAATCTAATTTTACAGATGAAATTAGTGCTTTAATCTCATACATAAAAGTAACAGCCTAAATATGTACTTTAAGGCGTGATTTAAGTTAAGATCTAATGATGAACATTTCAATTTATGTTATTTAATTCTGTCATGATTCAACTGAACTTTTTAAGCTTAAAACTTTACTTGACACATATATACTGTAGAATTTTGTATATCAACTTTTAATTCTAAAATTATTTTTTTGCTTTATATTTACTATTTTGATCCAAATCTATCATAAAGGTCAGTAAACTCTGACCCGGAATGAACTTATTAGCTAAAATCCTACTTTAAAATATACATAAAATGTATGTACCACAGATGTTTTTGTGTTAAAACTTTATTCCGACTAACGGCGTTTCATTGCTCTCAAAAAAATTTAAGAACAGATCTACGGAGTCTATAAAATATTAACACACATTAGAAAAAAAGGATGTATAATTATAACAGTTAGGGAACAGGTGGGTTGAAATGAATAATTTTTCTTATCTTTGCTTTTTTGTTGTTTTATTTGCTTTTTGGTATGTTAGATTAAATTTGTGGTTGGATGATTTGAGGGCTGATTTGTAATTATGTTTTAAACGGTTAAATGATTCTTGGTTATAATATATAATAAACATATAAATATTTTTGTATAAATTTACTATTAGGATGTTTTTTAAATTACTAGTGCTTTATTATTGCTTATTTTATCATTTTTTGAGTTTAAAGAAGTACTTTTGTATTGATTACTACAGTTATTTTTAATATTTTCGGCCACGAGCAACTTTTTATGTTGAATTTGCCCTGTAAAATGCTGCCTACACCTGATCTAGAATATAAATATAGTATAAATAAAGTATAAATAATTTAACGACTAGACATATAAATAAATATAGCTAATAGTTGATTGTATAATTGTTCAATACTGTTGTGGTGTGTACTAAGTATTCAAAACTTATATATAGTTCTTTATATCTAGAAGTGAAAATTGTACTTAAAAAAAACTTTATAAACGTTTTTATTAAATAAAGCCGCAAATCTATTTTTTATTTTTTAAGACAATTAGAAAGATTACAGTACGAGTGTGGAGTTAGCTTGGTAACGTTTTACAAGAATTTTTATAAAATGTCCAAACTTTAGACCCAATTATTTTCCTTATCTTAATAGCTAAATAAAAAAATTTTTTTCTAATTCTAGAGAACAGTTCTTTGTCTTTATTTTTAAAAAATCCATTGGATTGGGGTTTGACTTTTAGTGTGGGGCCCCTTAGAAAAAAACAAGTTTTGTTATCAACTTTTACTAAGCTCAAGTTTAATAGATAAATAGGGAAAACTTTTTTTTTCAATATTTATATTTACTTGTGAATAATTGCCGTACAACATTTTATATTTCCAACTGTTAATATTTTGTACTATTTGGCCTTATTCTAGAATTCCTAGTTCCGGAATAAAGCCAAATAGTACGAAATACGAGTTTTACTATCAATTTTTACTTAGCTCTAATTAAAAAAAAAAAGTTAAGTTTTTTTTTTAATTTTTATATTTATAAGTGAACAAATGCCATACGAAATTTTTTTTTAAACTGCTAATTTTTCGTTTTATTTAGCCTTATTCTGGAATAAGGAATTCTGAATAAAGGCCAAATAGTACAAAATATTAATGGTTGAAAATATAAAATGTTATACGGCATTTATTCACAAGTAAATATGAATTTTTAAAAATAAATATTTGGTTTTTTCTTTATTTTTCTATTAAATTTGATCTTAATAATCATTAATAACAAAACTTATTTTTTCTAAGGGGCCCCAAACTAAAAGTCAAACCCCAATTTAATGTATTTTTTTTAGTTAAAGACAAAGAACCGTTCTCTAGCATAAAAAAAGTTTATATTTAGCTATAAAGATAAGGATTAGTTGGGTCTAAAGTTTGGACATTTTTTGAAAATTCTTGAAAAACGTTACCAAGCTAACTTCACACTCGTGATTACAGTAACGTTTTCTGTTTTCTAAATTTACTAGGAAAAAATAAATTATATTCAATTTTGAAAAAAAAGTTATGTTGCAAATAAGCTAAATATTATAATAAAAATAGTAATAACTATTTTTCAAGTTTTAAACTTTGTCTAATTCTTATTTTAATTACTTTTTCATTACATTTTTGGTTTTAACGCATACATTTGTTTAAACTTTAACAAGAACAACTAAAATATTAAATAAAACTTTACGTTGGTATAAAAACCTATCTTTGACATGCAGGACTCACATTCCAAAAGTATTTTGTTAAGTATTTAAAAAAATAACTTGTTTTAGCTTCTTCTACTACCTTTCAAAGTATATGCAAACTTTTTAACCCTTTTAGCTGAATTAAAACAACGTTTTTCTAAGTATAAGCACAACAATGTTTATTTTATATTTTAACCTAATACTTTTGTTGTTTAGCTTTTCATAAAATTATAATACCTAGTAATTATAAACCTAAAATTGAAGTATACTAGTTTGTGATACAAAAGGTTAATCACAAAATTTTAAGATACCTATTTTAAAAATATTAAATCAATTTTTTAAGTCAAACATTTAAAAAAATAATAAAAAGTATGAAAAGTTTCTATAAAAAATATCTGCCAATTTTAGATTTATTTATTTATATTTTATAAAATAAATAAAAATCACAACAAAATACAAACTAATTACTAATAAAAAATTCAAAAACGCAAACTACTAAAAAAATTGATTTTACACAGTTTGACACAATTGTTATTTTTTATAAATATACAAGTTTAAAAGCTGTTATTGCAGTAATGGATTGTTTGAGTAGAAAGTTTAAAGTTGGAAAAATGAAACTAAAGAATAGTATTTTGTTTGTGGCTGCTTTATTCTAACACGTTTTTCCAAGCCTGATAAATTTTACTTTCAATATCTTTAGAATTTATTAAATGCTCACAAAACGTCTTAGGCATTGATCCAAGCTTGTAATTAACCTAAAAAAGTATTAAAAAATTCAGAAGTGTTAAAACAAGTAGACTTAATATTTTTGTATATTTCTTCATTACTAGTCTACTAAACGACAAAAAAACGCTCAAAATGTTTGGCCCTAAAACCTGGTGCACGAAGAACCTTATGGTTATCGAGTTGTACAAAACGGATAATTTTTTACTTCTTGTCAAAGACAACTTAAACAATTCTAACGTCTTGTTCATTTAGCTTTTTTTAAGTTTTAGTAAAGAACATTTAACTTTTAAGATTTATTTATAATCTCTATAGAACGGCTTTGAGAATAGCATGCTTTTACAAAATTTTATTTAACTTATAAAATAAAAACATATTTCTATCTTTGTTGTTTTATTTTTTATTTTGTTATTATTTAATCTTTCCTACTGAAAAACATTATCAACTTTAAATTTTTCTTAACTAAAATTAAGTATTTTAAGATTTCATAACTATAAATTTCATGTTTAAATAAAAATTTTGAAAGTAGTGATTCAGACGAATTAATACTTTAACTAAAATTTAAACAACAAAAATTTCTATAACACGATATTTCTTTTAAGGCACATTAAAACTGTTTTAAGTATATTTTTAGTTTTTAAACAATTTTAGTAGTAAGATATTTAAAAAATTCTTTTAAATGTTTAAATCAACTAACCTTCTTTCTTAAAACACCTGTGATCATAGCATCATCAACAGAAATATCGCAGTGAGTTCTTCTCGAAACTTGAAAAATTTCAATAGCCGATTCTGTGCTCATTAAATAACATGGTCCAAGACAGTATGGGGGATACCTCATGTTTGGATACTTTTCAAATGGAACTGCCCATTTTCCTCGGTATGTTACCTAGCAAATAATTTAAATATAAATATTTTCTATCGTCAAATAATAGTACAAGATTTAATATAATTCTCGCAAAGTTTTTGCTGAATATTCGGTAATTATTCGAAATTTTGTTACGCACACAATTTCTTCAGTGAAAACAAATGAAAATAGTACTGTTTTTATTTAAGCTTGTAAGTTTTGGAATATAAATATTTTTTTAATATAACCTTTTATTACGTCACAAAAGTAAGCATTTTTTACTATTGTAGTACCCTTAAAACATTTTTGTTAAAGAGTTCTCTAAAAATTAATCATTTGGTTTAAAAAAATATGACTTACTATAAAATATATATATTTTTAGTTTTACTACTCATTGTGTTCTGGTTTTTGATTTTTTTATTTAAAAATGACGTCAAAAAAAAAAAGCATTTTTGGCCATAAAAAAATATAAAAATATTATTTGACGGAAAATTTTTTGAATTGAGGTAAAGTTGGACTTAAAAAGTGTTATTCTTCCTATAGGCCAGCAGTCTTTTTTGGTTAGTCTTTAAAACTTGAATTTCATCCTTTTTTTAACAAAAGCTTAAAAATTAGTTTTTGGTCATAAAATATTTTGTTGGAGAACTCTTTTTTAAGGAATTGCAAATGATCAAAAAATTGTTTCAGCTTCTTCAAGGTCTGTGCCTCTACATATCAGTCTTTAATCTTTTAATCTTGTTTCTAAAATTCATTATTTGTCTCAAAAATATTTTGTTAGAGTTTTTTTTATTAGGAGCAATAACTAGCTAAAATTTACAATAATCTTTCTCAAGGTTTGTAGTGCTGCAAATAAGTTTTTTGTTTGTTTTAAAAGAACGACACAAAATAAAATTAGTTGTTGTTTGAGATTAAGTTCTTGATAACAAATCTAAATTTTTCTTAAACAAATGTTATTGGCGTGTTTCTCTATGTCTATAATTTTGCAAAATGTCATTTTATCATTAAATTTTACACTACTTTATTCAAAAATAGTTCAAAGTAGAATAATCAATATTTATTTATTTAAAATTTTCTGAAAGTATGACAAAGCTTGATATATTAATTTTAAAGTTTTTGAAACAAGTTTTTAATTTAAAATTAGGTTGTAAAATTTAATAAACTAAAATACTATTTAATATTTACAAGTTAAAAAATGAATATTTATTCTGTTCGTAAGACTAAAAAAAGTTATGTATTTATATCAAATACTTAAAAAACATTCTTCAACTGTATTTATTTCAAACCATCATTAAGTACTAATATTTTAAACCTAATTTATATTTTAAAGCGTATAAAATACAGTAAACCAGCTGTTAATGTATAAGGAAAAAAATAAACTTTTCAAAATCAAAATATTATTTAAACAACTACATTTTTTTTTCAGTTCAAACTTAATTTGATGGAAATTACTTACATATCTGAAGAAAAACTAATTATATTTTTCAATTTTTTGTCTGTATTATATAATTAAGTTAGTTTTAGCTCTAAAATATTAAAATCTAAACTTTTTACTAAATAGTATTTTAAGTCATATTTCATTTTGTAAAAAAAATCGAGCTAGGTTGTAGTATAAAGCAACTTCTTTTTGAATGTTAAGTAAATAAATAAATTTAATCAGTTTACAGTTTGTCAGGTCTGTTTTTTATTGTACATCAAAAAAAAAATCAAAAATGTTATTTGATGTTTATTAAGAATTATCAACATTTTAGAGAAACAAAATTGTTTGTTTAAATTTTCTCTAACTTTGGTTTTTAAATTAGCTTCAAGCTTCTCTTAAGATTTTTTACTAGTATAACTATTTAAATTTTCAACTGTTGTTCTATAAAAAATAGTTAGACTAACGATACTAACTCAATAGTATAGGTAATTTTATTAGTTTTATTAATTCAGTTTGGTCGTTATTTAAACCCGTTATTTAGATTTTGAATATTTACAGACTAAAAGGTATTAAGTAAATTGAGACAATATCAGTTTGACCAGATCTATAAAGAGCTCCTTGTGAACGTTTTTTAAAAACACAGTTTTTTCATGAAGAATCAAGGAGTAAATAAAACGGAAAAATTAGTAGTTGAAATAAATTGTTGTTTTAAACCGCTGTATATAATAAAGCTTTATTTGTAGATTTTTAAAAAATTTGATAACTAAGTTTTTCTTACATACTTTTTATTCAATATATAAAAGTTTTTAATAAAGTTTTTTAACAATTTATTTCTATTAGTTACTCAACATTTAAATGAAGAAAATAATCTAAATTTAACATGACTTTTTTTTTTAATTGTTTTTCATTGTGTAATCTAAAAAATTCTGAAAATTTTACTAAAACTAAAAGGAAAAAAGTATTTTCAAATTAAAGAAAAAACAACAATAAATATAATTATAAAATTACTGATGTTACTACTACTTTTAGTAATAATTGAAAGAAATCATAGTTACTTTTTTGAATCTAAGATACTCCTAGTCGTTTAAGTAGTAGAGTTATTTGTAAAAAACTAACATTACTAAAAAAAATCATAGTTTGTTTTTAAAAAAATAAAAAAGTTCAACTTACACGTGCATTCCAAGCTGTTTGAATACCACAATAAATAGTATCAATTTCCTTCAGATCATCGTAATATTTTAAAATAGATGGTACATTTAAAACAACATCATCATCAACACTCATAAAAAACTTTGCATTGCTGTTCAGAACTTAGTATTAAAAACTTTTATAGAAAAATAAAACTAAGGTAAAATAAAAAATAAACATCGCCTTTAAAAATTAAAAATTTTATATTTAAAATTCAGAAACATAAGAGTTTAACAACAAATTAAGGTAGTAAATTTCTAACTTAAAATTCTAAGTTGTTAACTTTTAACTGACTAATTAACTTTTCAATAATTAAAAACTTTATAATAAAAACGAACCTGCAATGGAAATTTAACCAATAAAAACCCGAAAGAGTTTTCAAAGTTAAGTTTTTGTAGCTATCCTCATATGAACCAACTAAAATATCATTAAAAATATCACTTTCTTCTGAAACTTTAATCATAAGATCAGGATTATTTTTAGCAACTCCTAACAAAAATAAAACTTGAACCTAAAACAGAATGTACTTTATAAAAAAAAGTACATACGTAAGATTACTTTTAGATATTTTTCAACAAGTTTTATTTCATTAGAATGGTGTTAATTTTTTCCTTTTAAAGAAAATAATTGTCTAGATTAAAAACGATTTTTTTTCTAGTTTTTATTCCTAGAGTTAGTTTTACAATAGTGACACATCTGTAAACAATCGTTTGTTCTTATTTGAAAAAAAAAAAAATTAAAAAAATTTGTAATTTATTAATTTTTAATTTTATTCATTCTTATCTAAGATTAACTTCTATTTCAATTAATAAGTTTTACATGAATATTCCTACTTTTTATGAAACTTAGTTTAGTAAGTTGACAGTGTTGGGAGAAAGTGTTCAAAAGACATAAGTTCAAACATCACGTATTTTAATTTAAAATAGAAAAATGTTGTCACTCAAGGTTGCATTATTCTTCTACACAAACAAAATTTTTAATTAAAAACGATAACAACACTGTTTTAATTGTAAACATAATACTAAACCATATACAACTTAAGTTTTTTTTTTACGTTCATACTACTAATTCTTCATTTACTTTTAAGAAATTTTTAAAAGACGACTTTAACACACAGTTACAAAAATTTTTTAATTCTTTTTTTAAGTTTTTTGATAAATGTTCATACTTAACTATGAAATAAACTCAACGAAACATATACAGTTTAACTTACTGCTTTATAACTATTAATTATTCTGTAATATTTATTAACTTTCTCATATTCTTTGCTGTTTTGTGCCCAAGTGTTTCTTATAACATCTCTTTGTATAAAATGGTTTATAGCACTTTTGACCGTGATTAACAGTAAAATGTCTGACAAAAAATGTATCGTATGTTTTTATACAGTATTTGATACACTATTTTGTGAAAATTAATTTTCAAGGTTTACAATAAAATGACCAGAGTCTTCATTACTACAAACGTTTAAATTAAAATTATTGAACTTATTTGTATACTTTTGAAAATGCTACCTCCGCTACAATAACTTTTATCTGGTGTAAAATAAAACTTGTAAGGATAAGTTGCTGCATCAGGAACGTCGTAAGTATGATCATATGGGTAATTACGGTTCTCAATCAAGTTCATTTGAAACCTTTCTGGAATAATTTGTTGACTGTTCTTTTTAAACTGTTTGTAGTTAGTTTTATCGATTTTTGAGATTTTTTTAGTGAATAACTTTGTTTGACCATCCAAATTAGTGACAGTGTTAATTTTAAAGAGACTCTTTGTTGATCGAGTGTACCTAAAAGAAAATTTAAAAACAATTTAAGTATACATTACATTTTTTTATAGATAATCTGTTGATAAATTTTTGATTTATATAATTAATAAATGTTATAAAAACATTATAAAATAGTCTTTAAACAGTAAATCCAGCGTTTTAGTTTTGTTTGAATAACTAAAAGTTTTATTAACATTAACAAGATAAAAGTATTTTTAAGATAGTACCATGAGTAATGTAGAACTAGAAAATATCTAGTATACAAGAATTACTATAAATTTGCTAGATTGCTAAACCAAATAGTTATACTTAATAAACTCTGTAACTTTAGATCGCTTTATTTACTTCAAAATGGTGTTAAGAACCTATAGTTAAGTGATAACGTCAACAAAAACATTGGAGAATGTTTAGAGAGCAGAAACCTGGACTTTTGTTTGCCGTGAGACAAGCTCAAGTTCAACAAAGGGTTGATCATGTCAATTCGATCATCAGACCACAATATATCAGTCAATAGAGAGCTTGTGCTCTGGTGATCGATTTGACGTGAACAACCCTTTATTATATGAGAAGGAGTCAAATTTACACTGAGCGTTTTATTTTGCTTCGCTGGCTTCTAATAGACTAAGATAAAACTAAGCCAAGTTTGTGTAAGATTAAACTAAAAAAATATTTAATTTTAACTATAGTAGTTAAAAACCAAATAAAAATTAGATCAAAGCTCAATTTGAAGAAAGATAAATTGAGCTTAAATTGTAAGTTAGAATAATTAGTTTACTAAACAGTAAAACAAAGTTTAATTAAAACAGAGATATATGGGTGCGTATCTCTGTAATCGTAATGGTCTATTTCTACTTAAAGTTTATAAAAAAATCAATAAACTTCTTTTAGATGACGCATTGTTAGTTTTAAACAACTGGTTTTAAATGTAAACATGAAAGAAATTTTCAAAATATTAGATTAGTAATATATAACCATATATTTGAAATTAATATTCAAAAAGATATGTTCTAAACTAGTTTTCTTGGTATAACGTAAAATTTGAGAAAAAGATTCTATAAACGTTCCAGAAAAGATAGTGCTACAAAGAACATTTACAAATAACATCAAAGCTTCCAAAGATCATTTAAAAAGTACTAATCATATGGTTAAAAAAATACCCAATAAACTCTCTAGCAATAAGAAACTTAAAGTTTTATTAAAACATCTTATAATAACTAAAATATTTTATAGTTAAAATATCTTCAGCTTTACGCTTAGTTTAAAAAGTTTTATTAGTACGCAAAATAAATAGGTACTAAATAGTACGAATGTACCTTTAAAGAATTGCAGTTGCAGACATTGTTTGCCAATGTGATGGTGAGTGTCTTTATAAAAAGAATTACTTTGAAAATTACATTAAAAAATCTGGTCTACTGAATTATCTTTTAAAACCAGGTATAACCAACACTATTATAGTATGAGTAGCAACAAAGTATCGCAAAAAACTTTATCAATTTTTTTTATAAAAATAAAAGAAATGTTGCAAATATTAGTTTGTCAAATTTGTACAAACTTAAACAAAATTTATCAAAAATACTTGATACGTGTCAATTTGTAAATAAAAAACGGCTATAGTTGAAGCTAATAAAGATAAACTTGTCAGCATTAAAGAAAAATACTTACTATTTGTCTACATTATAAGTCTAATTATATTTTATTGTTTTTAAATACATATTAATTTTATTTTTTTATTTTTGTTGAAAAAAGTTTTTTAATTCTTTTTTGTGTGTTGTACAGTTTATCAAATATTCAAAAACTTATTTTTTAAATATATTTACTTGTAATTATTTTTGTTCATTTGTAAGAAATAATTTTTTAAACGTAATAGTTACAAGTCACTTTGTTACTTTTTTTCAAATAATTGATTATTTAATATTTGTAACCACCTTCGTTTATTTATAATAATATTTTTTACTTATACATACACTTCAGATTTTATCATTTTATATTTTACATCTATTATGTCGGACTGAAGGTGTAAAAAGAAAAACGATGTTTAAATATTTTTTTGAAAAGTATCCTATTTCAGTAAACTTATAACACTATAATTCGCAATAATTTCTATTGTAAAATTATGCCCCTTATATTAATATACTGGACATTCTTTCAAATTATACTATCATGATTTCAAGTTTAAGTCAAAAATTTCTTAAACTATATTTTTCGTTAAATAATATACCTATTAGATGATCTTATTACTAAAGAAAATGAAAAAATTGATTAATTACTTTTATAAGCTTATTTCATTTCTACATCTAGTTAATGTTTAAGCATATTTTTATTTACTAGTTTAACAGCCATTTTTATTTTTATTAGAAAAACAAACTACTAGACTTTTTGATTAGTTGTTATAAGTCCTAAAATGTAACAAATAAATTTTTGACTTAATTACTTAATAGTTTTCTAATTTTAGCCTCGATAGAGCACAAACAATTTCATTAGACATCGTTTATTAAAAATAACTATGTAGAAAATAACTGATTAACTTCTTTTTTAACTAGATTATAAAAACATTATTGTTCTAAAACTAAATAATATAAAATTGCCTCAACTAATATTTATTTTATCATAGATCGTTTTCTATATAAAACTAAGCCAGTTTAAACAAAAAGTTAATTGTAAACAACAGTATTTGTTTATTTTAAAAAATCATGAAGTCAAAAAAGTGTTCAAATAATACTTTAAGTTATTGAGACTTTGTACCATAAATACTTTTTCTTGATATAAATAAAAAATATACCTTTTTGAAAAAATGTAAAATATTATGGACACTGTAATGATCAGCTTAAAACAATTTCTTCTACAAAAGCATTCAATTCTTTTGCAATGCATGTTTATACTTTGCTAACTTGTATCTTTCATTTTGAAACATGTAGTGATTTTTTTTTTGATTTATTTTTAATTAATAAACTTAAAAATTAAGATTTTATTATTGACTTTTTAACACTTATTTCTGAAAATAAAACAAGTGTTCGTACTTGTGAGACTAATTATTTAATTTAAACTTATTTTATTTTAAAAAATAAGATAGTGTAAACAAAAAGTTTGTGCGTAATTTAAACTAATCCTACTTTTCAAAACTTGACAAAGTTAAAAAGTATGCTAAACAACACAAACAAAAAACTTTTTTAAGTAATTAGTAGTTTTTGATACATTTTGAGTAAACAGTTCTATTAACAATACTACTATTGCTCTTAATCTTGATTTATTTTCAATGATAGCAACTCAGTCTGATATTTTAAGATTTTGTTTAAAAACCTACACAAAAACTTGGATTTTAATGCAAAGAATAGTGAAATTTATTTTAAAAAGTTATAAAGTTTTAAAACGAAAACAATCTTGATTCTAACTTATGTATATTTTTTTGCTAAACGTTAGCTTATTTATTTTGTTTCTCATTCAGTCAGATAACTGAAAACTATCACAAAAGCGTACAAATTCAACTTTTATAAGTCAACTTTAATTAAAATAAATTATCCATTTACAATAATAAAAAATTTAAAAAAAACCTTTAATTAATCTTTTTTTTAAATTGTTACTACTTTTTAAATGCAATAGCTTGTAGAAAACTTATGTTTCAAAACTTTTACAGTGCCTTAAGGCATGGCATATGCAAACGTTTTTACGTTTTAAAATTTAATCAACAGCTTTAGAAGCTTGACTGCTTGTTTTAATTCACAATACTGTTATTGATTTATAGCTATACAAGTTTAAAATTGTTGAAGACCAATCTGAAGACTAATTTGTTTAATATAAATTGTTTATTGTTTGTCAAAAAAAAAAATTGTCAATCAAATGTTTTTAAAATTTAAGGTAATTAAATTGTTTTAAGTACATTAACTGTTTTAAAGATTACAATCCAAAAATACTTCTAAAACAAGTATAGTTTTGAATAATCGTAGTTTTACTTACTTTAAACACCAAAAAAAAACAAAAAAAAAGTTAATTTTAATTTTGTGTTAGTGTATCTTAGTTATTTAAACAAATATAATAAAAAGGTTGTTTTAAGCAGAGTAAAGTTTTTTTTTTGCAATACAAAATACTCTACAGTATTTACATCCTATAGTTAAAACTTTAACAAACTTATACACCGAAAACAAGATGACATCACTTAATAAGTTCTACGGCAGCCTTTATGAAGAACGCAGGCCTTATTAAAGAGAAAAAGTATTTTGCAGGCCAGTACTTTTAAAAAACTTAAACTTAAAAAATATACATTGCATTCTTATGATTAGATGAGCAATATAATATATTAATTTATTTTTTATTGAAGTATTTTACTGAAGGCAGCAGTTTACTTAATTACATGTTATTACAAAACTTATTGAGATTGCTTCTTTTGCATCACTAGTTTTATAGCTAAAAATTACGTTCGTGGGCCAAATGTTTTGCTTGTATGACCACAGTTTACCGACCAATCTAATTCAAAAGCATTACATTCAAAGTACTAACTTAAACTTAATTTTTGCGATTGTCACATCTAATTTAATAAATGTATTTTTTATAAGTATCTACAGTATTACAGTTAAAAATAATTTTTTTATAATTCTTTCGGACTAATTTTTTATGTTATATAAACAAATTTCTATAAAATATATTACCTTTTTCTAATTATAGTTTGCTCAAGGGCTAAAACTTTGATTATAAGCTGATTAGGAAGGAAATAACAAAATTTGTTATTATCATTATTTATTGAACATCTTAAAGCGCTCAAAATATTTGGTCCTAGGACCTGGTGCTCGAAAAAACCTTTCGGTTATCAAGACGTACACCATGGATACCCTTTAACGTCTTGTCTAGAACAGACTTAGGTTTTTATAAAGTGATTTGATACTTAATCATCTAGCGGCTCTGGCGGTAATTTAAATATTCATATTTTGTTATACCCGTAATATATAAGGTAAGTTTCAAAACTACCCTAAAATAGGCCTAAGACCTTTTTTTTTCATTAGAATAACTAATATAAGTTTCATGTTTTCTCGTAATATCTAACGTAAATTATAAAAAAAATTTTTAATTACTGGTGTGATATCAAAAAATTTCCTGTTATATATAAATAAAGTGACTTTCGAAACTACGCAAAATACGCCCAAGACCTTTTACTTTTGCTCAATCATAAACTTTAGAATATGTAGTGTAAGTTTCATGTTTCTCGTAATACCTAGTATCATTTTCAAAGATTTTCTTTTAATATCTAATTTGACTTTTAAAAAAATTCTCATACTATCTAGTGTACGTTTTAAAACTACCTTAAAATACGTCTAAGACTTTTTTTTTGCTTTTTATCATGAATTCCAGAAAATCTAGTACAAGTTTCAAAACCCTTTAATATATCTTTTACCGTTTCTTAAAAAACAAAAAAACTAATAAAGTATACTCAGTGACCTACCGGATCCATAACATTAGGACCCAATCGGATACGATTAACATTTCTAGAAAGGATCCGCGGTCGGATCCGGATTTTTTTTTTCAAGTTAATATCCGGTCGAATCCTAATCCAATTATTTTTTCAATATACTATTTAGTCAGATCCGAATTCGGATAATTTTTTTAAAATAGGATCCAGCCGGATCCGAATCCAAATAGTAGGATGTGGTAGACCACTAATTTTTAGTCGTTCAAAATTCATTTGACAAAATCGGAGATTTTTTCACTGAAATCTGGTAATAAACAGAATAGTTAATTCGCAGTTTTATTATTATTAAAAGTTCATTAAAAATATTTAAACAACAAAAAAACAAAGCAGAACATATTTTTTTCAAAATATTTAGAAGTACAAAAAAATTGAGATTTACAAAAGTGTTATATTTTTTCTAATTATTAATTATTATTGATAACTAATGTTTATATTATGTTATAATTTAAATATTTTTGTGGTGAATACATTCGTTTAAAAGTCGTTAATTTTATATAAATAATTCATAAACCATGAGTTTTATACAAAAATTTCAATCTATATCAGTAATAATAGTTAGGCTACTAAGTCTGTTTATAACGTTAAATAATTTATACACTTCTAATTAAACAAACACTTACTCAACAGTTGTACTTCTCTAAATCAGTGGTCTTTACGGTGTGCACGAAGCTTATTATGAAATGCACGAGAAATTTTTTGGTGCACAAA
This sequence comes from Thalia democratica, assembly GCF_965202585.1. Taxonomy (NCBI): domain Eukaryota; kingdom Metazoa; phylum Chordata; class Thaliacea; order Salpida; family Salpidae; genus Thalia; species Thalia democratica. The sequence goes on along the minus strand of NC_139173.1, from coordinate 16,128,760 downwards.
ACTTATGTTGAAAAGTTTGATTTTGTAACTTACTACGCTAAACAATCTTGAGTGTATGATGAAGAACAAAAAAAAGTCCTAGGCATATTTAAGGGGAGTTTTTAAATATACACAAGGTATACTATTGTAAAAATTTTGAAAAAAGTTATTATATTTTTGTAGAGTTTAGATCTTAGGGTGAACAGATTTTTTTTTCTTGTTTATTGTGTACAGATTTCAATTACCGTGAAAACTACTGCTCTAAAAAATGCAACAACAAACACTAATTTGTCAGCAAAAAAAAACCTTTGGAAAAATAATTATAAACTTTTAAGATTTAAAATAAACTCTATAAAAGTTATTACTTAAAATTATAAAAGTATAAGTATTTTTTATGTAAATAAATACTTATTCCAAAACCTAAGCGATACTTATAGGCAATTTTGTAGTCAACATTACTCTTAAAATTATCGATAACCGAAAGGTTCTTTGTGCACCAGGTCCTGAGAGTAAGTAATATGAGCGTCTTTATTTTTTTCGTTCAATAAACTATAATAGTAAAAGTTAACAAGTAATTTAAAACAGTTTAATATTTTCTTTAGAGTCTTTTTTCAATAATCAAAAAACTGATACATTTTTCCGAAATATCTAAAAAGTTTACAGTTTAATATATAAACAAATAAATAAGATGTAAGTTGAAAAATACTTAAACATTATCATAAAAGTTAGTAAAGAGTCCAAAAATAAACTTAAAAATTATTACCTACAAAAACATTTAAAAATAAGAAAACCGGTTGAAATTTGCTTTGATATCTTTGATAAAGTTTTGTTATAGCATTTGAAAACTAATATGTTATTTATGTGATATGATTAATTTATCAGCAACATTTTAAAAATAGTTGTTAAACAATTTAGTGTATTTTTTCTTAAATCCACATTATACTATAAAACTGTACATACTTTAAAATATTCACATTTTATAAAGCTTTTTAAAGTCGCGCAAAAATGAATTTAAAGAATACCATTATAAAAAAATTAATGCAGATGTTTAGTTTTAGTTGTTACCAAAAAAATAGTGATAAACATTACATTGATTTTCTTTACTTTATGAGTTTCTTATATTTGTTAATAAAAAATATTTTTTTACAATCTCTACAAACAAATATAATGATTAAAATTATATACAAAAAAGTGTACATGAAAAGCAAAATATGTTCAAAAACTTGGCATTAAGGTATGAAAAAATGAGTTACACATATGTTATCGATTTAAAATATTCATACTGTTCGTTCTGCATCTTAAATTTTTTAGGTTATAAGAAAACGTCGAGACTTAGGTTTGTAATCATTTTAAATTACAGTAACCTTTTTCTACACATAAGTCAATTTAAAAGTACATTTATTAAAATATTGTGTTTGTTAAAAAGTAAAAGCTCTGTAATTATTAAAAGAAAAAAAAGTTATTTGGTATTTTAGTAGTGAGCTTTTCACTTTATTGTTTCAATTTGTGCAAAACTTGAACACAAATGTAATGATAAATTTAAAACTTTTTTTTTAACTGACTAAAGTAGTAATAGATAACAGAACTATGTGACCTGCTGTACTCTATTTACAAAAAGATATATTTGCTATTCTGTAATATCTAGTTTTTCAACTTAACGACTATTTAGAAAATATTGTGGTGTTTCATGAAACAAACTTTAGTTTACGCTTATAATAAAAAATATAAATTTTTAGAGCTAGATTATTTTAACTCAAATTTCTTTGTCAGCCAGTTCAAAAAAGTTTTAATCATAAAAATAGGGCAACACATTGTGATTCTTTAATAAACTAGCTAGTAAATAATACATAAATTAATCTACAACGTAGACTTAGCATAAAATATATTCTTAAATAATTAATATTATTCAATAACTACAAAATAGATATTTATATTAACATACATATTTGAGCTTCCTTATGTTTTATAATTCTTTTTCATGGTTTTGATAAATTGCTTATAAACATAAAACTGGTTTTGCTCAAGTTATTTATATACTAAAAACCAAAACAGTAAACAAAAATTTAGAATATTAAGTTAAAACAAAATATTATTACTGTTTTAAAAACTCTTTTAAAAAATTAAAGAGTTATAGTTGAATATAAAAAAATCATTTATTGTTTAAACATACAAGTAAAAATATATATGTAGATTAAAAGTAACAACTTAAAAATAAAACATGTCTAAGTTAGTGAACTAAATTGTGTACTACTTTATTTTAGAATTTGATGTGTTAGTAAAACCTTTACTGCATATTCAATGAGTATATCTAAAAAAACGAACATTTACGGGGTTTGAAATTATTAAATTCTTTAAAAAGTCAGTCAAGGGCATAGGGGGGAGTCCAACATTTTTTTTTACTAAAAATAACATTGGATCTTATATGAAAGCTTTAAGTACAAACTAAAAGCCAGTTTTTATAGAATTAAAAAATATTATTTAACTTTTGAGATATTGTAATTTTTATTAAAAGTTGGATCGCAAGTTTTTCGGGGTTAATTTTCTCCGAAATTTAAAAAATCACTAAAAACCTATCTTCTCTTTCATTTTTTGAGATAGAGAACTAAAATTTTCAGGAAACGTTCCTTTTATAGTTTAAAAGACTTTGAATGTTGGAATTTTAAAAATATTAAAATTTTGTACAGAAAATACAAAAAAAATAGGTAGTTATTTTTTTAATTAAATTTTTATTTTCCAAAAAAAAAATCCTGCATTTAATTTTTTTTTAATTTAATAATACACTTTCCGTGATAATTTGAAGAAGATTGCTTAAAAAATGAAGGAAGAGATGGATTTTTAGTGAAATAGTCTTTTTTCGCGTTTTTAGTTAGCGCCTTCCATTAAGAATAAGAACCAATTGAGGTCTGCGACTTTGACTGCTCATATCTCAAAAAATACTTTGAATTTTTTCAAGCGGTTAAAAATGTCTGATAGCTCAGATAAAACTCTATAAAATAAGATAAACTTGTAAAAATCAAGGTGGACCACCCCTGTGCCCTAAACGCTAAACTAATTATTTTAATTTTTTTTTATAAAACAGGACAACTAATACTTTGCAATCTGTTGTTTGTTTTGCTACTTTTGAAAAAGATGTTAAGTTTAAAATAAAACTATCTTACTGCTTTCAAAATGCTTTATAGTATTTTGAAACTAACTAAATATTATATATGTAATTATCATAAAAAAGATAAACAAACTATTCTTTTAGTATTTATTTCAATCAACATTTATATGCGAGGTATGAATTTAAACTAAAAGTGATAGTCTGGTATTGTGTAAATTTTTGTTTCTTTAACTACTTTTAATTAAGCTTGTTATAAAGTATTATACGTGTGTTAGTAAAATAGAACAATAGATTTTCAAAATATGTTTTTAGTAGTATTTCAAAAAATAAAAAAAATACTTACAATAATTAAGATTTTTAAGCCATAAAAGCAAAAAACAAAATTGTACTTGCTTGAATTTTTCAATAAAATGCAATGCATGTTTAGGAAGTGTTTTGTGTTTATGTAACTGAAAATAGTTAAAGAAGAAAACTAAAGGCTCAGCAATAAATGCATACATTAGTACTATTATACTATTATGTATACTAATTGTAGTACATTAATACCATTATATAAGTATTATACGCCAACTAGAACAGCTCAATCAAAATCAGTATAACTATAATGATAGTATATTATTCAAATTGAAGTTTTAGGGCGTATTTTTGTAACAACACTTGATATAAACTTACATAAACAATTTTCGAAATATTTTTTGATACCTGCAAACTTTATTCCAAATTCATTAAAATATGTTATGGTACGAAAATAAAGCACATAAAATAAACTTTGAGTGTATACTTTTTTATATCTAATTAAAACTTGTTAGGAAATATTTTTATTGATTTAATAACTCAGATATACTTATTGAGTTTAAAACAAAACTAATTTTTTAGATAATATATCTCTACACATGATCATAGCTAAATTAAATATTCATAGAATATAGAAAGTAGAAAAATAACCTTACAACTTAGATGTCATATAATCTCATTTTTATTTTTAATAGTAATGAACTTTCTTTGTTTTGATTATGACTTTGAATTATTAGGCTAAATAACATAAAGCTATTTAAAGACTATTAATTATGTAAAGCTTGTAATAAGTAAAATTGAATTTTTTTTTAATAATTATGAAGAAAAAGTTAAATTATGAACAAAATAAATAAATTTGGCTCCTTTATGGTTTATATATTATTTGTTCGTAAAAATACTAATATTTGATTTATTGCAAACAAAAAAGTTTGAAGATAAGGATTATACACTACTTAAACTAGGACGACATTTAGGAAAACGTACAAATCAAGTATATATTTGATATACTGATTGAACTACACAAACACAAAAACATTTTAAAACGTTTGAGGAAGCTCATAATTAAAAACACATGCACATTCCAAAATATATATACAAATTCGACTTCAAAACTAGTTATGTTAAAAACTGCATACAAAATAACGAGCATAATTCGCTTTTTTTCATTAAAAATTAAGTTTACATTGAATTAGAATATATTTTCTCAGACTGCTTTGTTACATTCGTCGACGGTTTACATCTTAGTAGCTTTGTTATCCACAGAGTCAAAATAAGACGGTGGTTCGCTCGTGCTGGACGTTTTGTCCGCATATATGTCTGCCTTCATCTCCATTTTCTCTCCTTCTTTCTGAAAGAAGTTGCCGTTGAAGACTCTTTCCATGAGAGGAAACTTTTTGCTGTGCAGTTCGTCACCGTAGTCTTCGTGAGATGTGGCCAACGCTGGCGTTGTAAGTTTTTCCCAACGCTAGAAAACAAAAATTAGATGATAATATTTATCTTTTTTTTTTTTATGTACTACGAGTACATTATATCTACTACTAAAGCTAGTAGACTTTTAAAAAACCTAACACTCGAAAAACTATTGGTAGAGATGTTGGTGCATGTACACTCCATCTATTTTATATGACTTCAGTTAAAATTAAAATAAATTTTAAACTAATAATAGGGTGCGCACACGTTTTATCAAATGTTATTCAACATTTTTAAGGATTTTGAATTTTATCCGAAAACTTAATAACTCCTATTAGTAAACTAAACTAAAGACAACTTAACTAATTTGCATAATAAAAATATAGGTGTATGCAACTTCTTAAACTACCTAGAACTTGAATATTGACTAAAGGCAGCTATCTTTTAGTTCAAATATTTGCATATGCTTTTAAGTAAATAAAGTCAGTCTTAACTAAAACTACCAGTAGGTTTACCACAGAAATAGTGTACTTTAAGAAAATCAACTTTTTTATGAAATAATTATAATTTTTAGCGTCTTTCAACTTATTTTTAAAACTTTTATTTAAAAAAAAAAGTAAATATAGTTAATTAAAAAAAAAATTAAACAATAAATTATAAAATAATAATAACAAATTTTAACAGTACATGTTTCTGTGTGTCAACTTTTTGTATATCCCAGTGAACTTGTTTAGCTAAGATCTTTATTAGCAAACGATTAACTTTAAATTTCAATAGTTACATCGTAAAATATTCATTTCAAAGTTTATAGTTTAAAAATTAAAAACTATTAAAAATGCTTTCAGTAAGAACAAGTATGGATAATTCCGGAACTTTTATTTCTAAAGATTGGATAAAAGCATTAAAAAATATAGTACATATAATAATAAAGTTAATAAAAGAAAACTCAAGATAAAGTATTTTGAAAACTTGAACTTTAAAACATAAATAATACTCCAATATAAATCTGGAAACTTTCGTATTTTGAGTTAGTAAAATAACAAATATGCATAAAGACGATAAGTACTTTTAGTTTACAAAGTTTTACAAATAAGTTAAATTTATTAAACTCAAAACTCCTAACTTCGGAGAAACAATAAATCTCATTTTGTCCTACAGTTTTATAAATTTAAACTAAGACATCAAAGTAATAAATAAAAAATTTACTCACAACAACAAGTTGCTCGCTGAATTTATAGTACTTCTATAAGTAAACTTTTACAGTACACTATCCATTAAAGCAGTAATTGATGCGGTTTTTTATTAATATTTTAAAATGTAAACCAGCGTAGGTTCTTTACTATGCGAGATTTTATTTAGTCTTTTTACATCAGTACAAGGAGTCTGTATTTAATTTATTATATTGCAACTTTGATAAGAGGATAGGGTTGGTAGTTTTTCAAAACATAACTTAATAAAAGTTTCATTAAAAAATTTTAAAACAAAAATTTACTTACTAATTAAAGTAATTTTCTTTAACAAATAATAAATTTGTAAAAACTTTATATATATTAACAATTAGAAGCTATAGTATATTGTTTTGCTATTTCTTAATTATTTTTACCTTAATTACAGTACACCATTACTTAAGTTTCATTACTCACTAATATAAATGTTAATTTACTTGTAACAAATAAGTATCAAGTTAATCATTAATTAAGTACAGTTTTAAAAATCAAACCTCTTGCAAAGATCCACTGGTAACAAGCATTTTGTAGATGAAATAGGCAGGTATTACCAGCATGGAGGACAGAGCGAGACACCAACCAATCAAAACTCCCCACCACGGATACTCGTAATCGTTGTACGTTGGTGGTTGAAACCGTATCAGTGAGTATAAAAACGTTGCCTGTAAATAAAAGTTTTGTTAAAATCTACAAAAACATTTTTTTTTTATAAATATGATCAAAAATAACTCATTTTAAAACTTAATCTAATTTATTCAACTCAGAAATTTTTGATTACTGCTAGGGAATTAAAAGTAATGTAGAATTGAGACCAATATTTTTCATTTAATAATAAAAATTCTTAATTAACAAGTTTGAAGAAATTTAATGTTATAAATAAATTTTGACTAAACAAAAAATACAAACCAGTGTTAGCAAATATTTTAAATATCATAAACCTTTTTTTTCCAATTTTATTTTATGTTACACTATGTATAACAAAACTAGCTTTTGTGTAAAAATAAGTTAATTACAAATTAGGTTTAACACTCTGGAAAATATAAGCTTTCTCACTGACACTTTAACTAAAACTCTTGACCGAAAATATCGTCATATTTTGCTATATGTGAACTAAACTATGTTTAAAGGGGACAAAGCTAAAAACAAGATAATTATCAATGTACAATAACCAATGTATACCTTTATTTTTATAAAACTTAATGCTAAAATAGATTTGTGTAAAAATAAATAAAGATAGTCTCCTAACTCAATACGGATTTCATACAGGCTGTGATTGAAACCAGCAAATTATTTTATCATAAAACGAGTATTCTCTGAAAAATAATCTATATAAACTTTTATAAGTATTCATAAATGGTTAAAGTAAATACAATTACAATATACTGTTGATTTTTTGTTAACAATTTTCAGATAACAGTGTACTTAAAAGTATTTTGTAACGCAAAAGTGTAACGGCATTCAAAAAGAAAAATTGTTAGTAGACAACGATAAAATAAAATCTTAGTAACTAAGCGATACAAGCAGATGTTATCAGATAAAGAAAATGTTTATTTAATCTTGAAAATAAAAGTGAACTACTTTAAGATGTTCTATTGATCTACATGAGGTAATAAAGTTTATTTTGAAATTTTACTATTTCAAATCGCAGTTATGTTACTTTTTCTGTAACAAAATACTTTTAAGGTGTACTTTCACTTATTTAATTACTACACTAAATGTCAGAATTTATATAAACATTCACACACGTGTAGAAATTATGGGTCACAGCCAAAAAAAACTTGTTATGAAATGTTTTCTAAGAGTATCCATTTCATTTTAAAAGTTTATATGTATACTCATATTACAAAGTTTATATAAAGAATGGTTACTTTAAATTATTTGTAGATATTTATAAATATTTACAAGTTTTATTTGTCTTAATGTAAGTGTGTTAACTAACGATAATTTGCAATTTATCTAAAAACTTATTCATATACACATTTCAAAAATTATAAAGCACGCTCTTTAAAACTGTTTTAATTATATTTCAAAGTCTAAAAATGCAAGTTGTCAAATGATAATTTTTCTTTTTTTTTTAATTTTTGATGCTTACTAAAGCAATAGCGGAAAATAATCTAAAGGTTGTAATAAACGAATGAGTAATTTTGGTATGAATATAACTTTCAAAACTTAAGTTAAGCACTTGCAGAACCTAAACATATTTACTAACAGATGTCAATATTGGAGTTCCAAACGTCCAAATCCATTTCATTACTGGAAACGGGCGAAACCCGATCATCCTCGTTATATTTTGCCACATTCTTTCACCTCCTTAAAATTTTAATACAAATTGTACGCAGGTTCCTTTTTGACAATTTATCAAACTGAACTTACAAAAAAGATTTAACGTCAACAAGAAATTATATATTGGAACCGAGTGTGCGCTACCATTAAGTTTACAACTGTATTTATTTGTACCAACAGCTAAAAAATAATTTTTATAGAACTCTTACTTATAAGATAATGTTTAAAACTTTATTTTTTTAATTATTAGTTGAACTAAAATAAATTTAAGGACAAAGTATCGTTAACTATACTTAATATTTTCAAACCAATCAGCTTTAGAATCAAATGTGCTTAATCAATTTTTAAAGAGAAGATAAAACTTTCAAAGTTGCACAGCGTGTGTGAAAATAGGAAATCGATAATTTTCCGTTTACTCAAAAATCCTATTTACCAAAAATCAATACTTTTGGTTTACCATCTTTAAATTCTATTTAACTTTTTCAAAAATGTAAGTTAGCAGATTTTCAAGATTTTTTCATAACAAAGTTATCTATGTTTTAACTGTATAACTTAATCATATATTTTCAAATAGATCAAGTAATTATAAATTTTATTTTTCAGTTCTAAAAATGTTTTTTGTTTTTTAATTTTCAAGTTATTTTATTTATCATGGAAATACTTTATAACTAACACACTTTAACATGTATCTAACTAGGAAGTACTAAAACCAATTTACAATGCTTATTAGTAATAGAAAAACGTTAAAGTATTTAAACAGCAATTGTACTAAATTACTTCAACTAGGGTACTACGTTTTCTTGAAAATATAATTACTATAAAGAACAACTTTTTTTAACTCTTTATCATATTTTCATGAAAATTTTAAATAAAGGTTAAGAAACTGTATAACGTTTTACACAGAACCAATTATTTACGAACTTTAGCCTGATATTTTTTACTTTTGTTTTAAACTTAACATAAATTCATGCATAAAAAAAACTTGTGGAAAGTACAAAATACAAACCATAAATCCATGAAATAGCAGCGCACTCAAAGAAAGCAACCCAAAGTAAACACACACCGCTTGCCGCGTAGGTGTCGAACAATTGAAACACGTACATTCCTCCCTGTTAATCATAATTTTTAGTTTGTTAAGGTAATTTTTTTTTTAATCTATAAAAAAAATATTTAAATCAAATAAATCTTAACCTATTTTATTTGAAACAAATAGGGCTTAAACAATGTGGTCAGTAGTTTTAAATCTTTTTATTAATGTCAGTACTCATATGTAACATAAATACTGTAAGTACCAGGAAATTCAAAAATCAAAATAGTTTAAACAATCAAAACGCGCTTATTAGGAGTACTATTATTTAAAATTCAACAAAAATTAGTTCAATGTGAAATAATTAAAGAAAAAAATAACAAAAATTTTCCTTAAAAAAATTAAGATTTATCGTTTTAAAAACCATTAAAAAAAACTAGGACTTTAGATAAATAGTTATACAATCAAATACTTTTTTAGCTAAGTTAATATACAATAAACTTTATAATGTAATTTGACCGACAAAGTATCGAATAAAATTGATTTTTTTTGATCAATAATACATAAAAGTTATTAGAAAATTAAGTTAGTTCTAGCTCGATAATTAACAAACAAAAACAACTGTGAAGTTGTAAACACGAATAAAAAGTTACTAGGAATTCTATGTTTTTTATTACTATAAAAATAGTGTTATTACAAAACTATTTAAACTAGAAGATTATACAAATCAAAACTTAATTTTTTTTTAATCACAACAAGTAGTATAAAATTAGTAAAACTAACTCCACTTATGTTACAACAGTTTTAATATATTTATTTTTTGCTATATACCAAATATAAAACTACACTTATACTCTGACGCTTATCATTTGACAATAATTCAAAACCCTTTTATAGTTTACATATACTTATGTATAATTTTACCTACATATTAGTTCTTATAGTAACTCTTGGTAAACATAAAACAAATATAGTAAAGCAGACTACAATAGCAGATTTCTCGTTCAGTTTAAAGTTTTGAAGAAAAACTTAGTCAATTTTCTTATTACAGTAAAAAGTTCTTTTGTTAAAATATTTTAAACTTATTTTCATGTATTAAGCAATTGGAAAGCATATATAATTTTTTATTACAAAATTTAAATTGATTAAGTGAGAGTTTTGTTGATTCACTTAAAACTATTATTGCGTTTATAGAATGTAAGTTATTAATGATTGTGTCTAATTTAAATACTTATGTACCAAGAGCATTTTATTTTAAATAAATTAACACAGTTTAAAGTATTATACATTGTAAACCAAAACTATGCAAACTGAGATTTATAGAAGTAAAAAACTATATTTACACTACAGTAAAATTATCTAATATTTTAAAACTTTTAAACCTACAAACTTTATCTATATTCAACTTCTGAAACATAATCTAAAGCGTTTTTTTTTTTGAAGATAAAAATAAGTACAGAACAATATTTTGTTAGATAATTGTAGATAATGATTTAGTTGTTAGATAATATAAACATGATTATAAGTTGTGCTTGCTTTTAAATATTAAACTACAATTAAGCTGTATCGATCGTAGTGTTTTAGAAATTAAAACTTGACTAAATGCATATACATGAATAGGAAAACTTCCCAGGGGATACATAATTATAAAAACGATCTGTTTAAACTTACGTAAATGCGTGTAATATGATAATTACTCTAATATATTAGTCGATTTTATATAAGTCAATTTTTAACAACTATCATTCAAAAAGTTGTGATATATTCTGTAAGTTTCATTTGAACATAAAACTGAAACACTTATATTTTTTCATAAGTAACACATGAATTAAAAATTTAAGTGCACGACAACACAAAATAGAATAATTGTGAGTTATTGTAAATCAAATATTTGAATAAATATTTTTGTTTTTAAATTTTGTTTAACTATTGTAATCTTATTAATCAGACCTACATGAACATTTTCTTTTGTTTTCAAATTAAAATCTTTTTTTGAGTTACGGCTAAAAAGTTTTTAAACATACTAAAGTATAGCAAGTTTTAATAACTATAATTTATATATACATTTTCTCAATACTTAATTTATTATACAATAAACCACAATAACTGTGAGTTGTTGTATAACTAATTAATTAAATATTTAGCTCCAACTTTATTTTTCAAGCACTATTGACCAAAACTTTATAATAAAACTATAAATTTACTTTTTTAATATATCATAATCTTAATAATACTTAAACAATTTTTTATTTTAAAAACTATTCTTATTTTTATGATGTGGCCCCTTAAATTTTTTAAAATGATTTGAATTGTTGTAACTAATTTTGTCATGAAACCTAAAAATTTATATACAATTAGACACAAAAAAAATATATATTACATAAATATAACAGTAAAACAATATTTTTTTTTCTTTTTAACTAAGCGTATTTTTTTGTTTCGGCAAAAGCAACGGTGACTAAAAATTTTCCTTTTTTTCCTTATTAAAACTAAAACTTACATTTGTAACCATGCTAAGAGCAACTAAATATGATAGAAAACATGTAAGTGCGATGAATATTTCTCTGTTGTAACCTTTTCTTAACTTTTTCGGAAACAAATCCACTATAGACGTTATGAACCCTTCTGTCTCTACAAACTATCAAAAAATATGCAAAAGTTTAGAAATGTTATAAAATATAACTTAGAATTTGACAGCTTTGTTGCTTAACAGATATTTAACTATTTTTAATTAATAAAAATGTATCAATATACTAATATAAAAAATTTATTAACTTTTAGTTTATTTAGTTTTTTATTAGTTGTAAAAGTTTTATTCAAAACTGACCGAACAGAAATGAATTTTTTAGTATTTAATTTTAAATATTTTTAATACATATATCTGAGAATGACTTGGAATTCATAGAATATTTAAAAAATTACTGCGAAATATAATTTATCCTAGTCATTAAGAACAGTTACATAAAACTAGCTATAAATAACACATAGCTATATAGGTTTGAGGTCAATAGAATTAAATTTATTGGTGGTTTAACGGAATAATTACTAAGTTAAAAAAAACGACCACTGTAAATTTACTGGGTATAGAATAAGGTAAATTTTTAATCAAACAAATCGTAACTTTTAGCATAAAAAGCAGCGTTAAATGATTTGTCTTAGTCAATCAGAACAATAAGATAAAATAAAGGTCAATATTTATTGTAGAACTTAATTTAATGTGGTTTCATGGAATATTTACTGGTATTTAGCGAACAATAACTGTAAACTTATTTAGTAAAGAAAAATTTAACAAAACAAATACAATTGACTTTTTTAAGTGTGCTTAAAAAAAATATAAAAAATATTGAATACAAAGTTGAACTATTACATACCGTTCAGAACAATCAGCTAGAAAGGCCAATATTTAATGTAAAACGGTTGTGTGGTTAATTTAGCCAATACTTATGTGGTTCCAAAGAATAATTACGTGTTTAGAAATTAAATTAAAAATTAAAATTATTCAAAAGTAGTTTGTTCAAAAGTAAACTAGCTGACAGGCATAGAAAGCATATAATAAAAATTACTTTGACACGCCTGTTTTAAATAGCACAAATGTGCAAATTCTAAAGTAAATATATAACTGTTTTTCGGCTTAATAAAAGTAATATATAGAATAACTAAAGACTAAATACTAGCATAGAATTTAATCAAATAATTAAAATTAGTGAAGCTAAAGGTTAAACTTTTTTTAAACAGATTTATAAACAGTCCAATTATAACAAACCTGACTGTCTAGTCCGAGCAGCAAAATCATTATGAAAAAAAGAACTGCCCAAACTTGTGAGCCGGGCATAAGTGTGATGGCTTTCGGATAAGTTATGAATGCTAATCCAGGACCTAATTTTTAAAGCTAGAACAAGTTATTTAGAATAAAAAACGGTACACTTCTGTAAGCTTAATATAAATTATAATGATTTTAAAAGACAATTGAAACATGACTATTTTTTTATAGATTGTATTGATATTAAAACTTCGTTTAAAACTACTTTCAATCACTAAGTTATAATTTAAGTCTAACCGAAAATATACATTAAGTTTCTCTTAAAGAACATTAAGTTTAAGTAAGAGTAAAATGAGTCATTTAAGTCCGTATTAAATCTTTGTAAACTTATTGGTCAAAACTAAAGGTGTGAATCAAATTATAAAGCTTGACTTATGTTGAACAATTCTGCATGCACTTATACTTCAAGTGGTACTTAAACATTACTCACAAATTATATAAACTTTGTCATTCAGATAACATTTAGACAATAAATTCTAAATTACAGTTTTGCTGTTTTAAAAATAATACTTATCTATACGTAAAACAGATAAAAAACGTACAAAAATTGTGTTTGTTAACTACTTTCATTAAAATTTTATTTAAACAATAAAATAAACAAAATTTGATAAATAAAACAAAATCAAAAGATTTTAATTATCAATTGTGCAATTTACCAAGCTTATTGTTCATTAAAGTTAAAATTAGTATTTAAGAATTGGAACTTTTCAACTATTTTAGTTTGACTTTATTATTTTTTCAAGCTTTAAAATATCATAGTTCATTTAAAACAAATAAATAAGCTATATTTTACCTGAGCTTGCAACTTCTTGAATTTTGCGACCTTGTTGTTTTGACATAAAACCGAGAACACTAAAAACTGCAAATCCACTAATAAAGCTGGTACCAGAGTTCAAAATACTGAGTAGTATGCAATCCTACATATTATATGAACGTCATTTATCAAACTAACTCGTATAAACTAAGAAACAAACAGTTTGCTTTCAATTAAAAAGTTATACAAATATGGTTTTTTTTTTAACTTAATCAGTAGTTTGACAATTTTTTATTGAGTAAAGATATTTAGAAATAACAATAAAACTAGAATTTATTTATAACTTGTTTTAGTCAGTTAAGGAAGTTTTTACAATACAACTTAAATAATTTGGTGCTAATAAAAAAAAATATTTAATAACTTACGAACTTACTTTTTATTATTAATTAATATTTATTTGTTATTATTTACTTTACTAAAAATTATAATTGCAAAAGATATGTTAGAAGTAGAAAAACTTATTAAAAAAAAAACACTTATAATAAACTTGAAAAATAAAGTTTTAAAAAAATACAAATTTCAGATTAATGTGTTTATTTATTATTTTAATTCATGTTTATGTAAGTCTTGAATATTTTAAGAACACAAACAACAAAACTTTACCCGATAACAATTGTTGTCGAATAGATTGTAACTTCCTAACGAAATAAGTGCGCCTAAACAAATTGCAAAAGAAAAAAATATTTGAGTGCCAGCATCAATCCAAACCTATGATTAAACCATTTAATAGATTTATTAAGCAAAAAATATAACTACAATTAAACTAATCAAAAACTATAATAAGATTACATTTTTCCTCTGGTCAAGTTAAAAATATTAGCATAAATTAAAATTCTAACTTGTTAAACATAAATAAATGCAAGGACCTTATATCTCTGTAAAATATTTAGGATTTCTTTGGAAAGTATATACTATACTTTACAGTGTAACATGATGTATAAAAAGTTAAACTGTAAAAATAATACTCTGCTAAGTTTTAAAATTAAATAATCTATTTATGTTAATTAAAAACTTTAATTTTATAAGTTTAAAAAGTTAAACAAAGGAGTCAAGAGTTTAATATTATTAATAATTTGTTTAGTGTTTAGCTATCTAGTAATATACATAAGTAGTTTTTTTATGAAATAGCTTTGTTTTGTAAAGCAGTTTCGTTTAGCTTAAAACATTAAAGTAAGTAATTTAGTTTATGTTAAAATAACTTTAAGAACATTTGTGCAATTTTCTTTTGGTAATAATATCGCTTAAGAAATAAAGTAATTTTAGTGGTAAATCTGAAAACTAAGATTATCAGTTCAACTAGTTAATAATAATTTTATACGAAAATACATAAGTTTTTATTCAAAAATTAAAAAACTTTACTAAAAAGTAATAGTATATATAAAAAGTTGGCAAAGAAACTTGATAATGATTTATGCAAAAATTGTTTCTAAAACATAATTTTGCATTGTAACTAATTTTTATTTTAAGTATTCAAAAAAATATTGCTACAAAGTTTAAGCAAATTTCATCATCAAACTAATCGATTTCACTTTCTATTTTCTTTTAGCTTGCGCAAAATCAACCTTATGTTGCAAATTTAAAAAGCTTTTACTACAAGTATAACTACTTTAAAAATTTATGTTTTGTTATACTAGGTAGAATTAAAACAAATTTAATATTGTTATCAGATAAACTAAATATTATCAGAAACTAATTAATATTAAATATTTAATTTTTAAAGCATACATAGGTAACATAAAACATATGTAAGTTGTAACTGATAACATAAATTTGAAATTGATTAAGAAAACTCTATAAATTTACAATAATAAACATTATTATTTTGAAAGACAACACTTATTACGTATATTTAGACATTAACTGATTTAAGTATAAGTTAAATAGAATAAAACAAAATTCCTAAACTATGACTGAAGTAGTGTATAGTTATAAAGTAAAACAAACATTCAGACAAGACAGAAAATTACAATATTTTAGATATATTTAAACTGAATAATTTATATAATTAGATTAAAAAACTAGAAATTCAAACTGTTGCGAGCATAAAACGAAAATATTTCTAGAGTTTTATGATGATTTCCAAGAGAACTACTTAACATCACTTATAAAGTTATGCAGTCTTTAAATTTGGTAAAATTTGTTTTGTTTTTTACTCTATATTTTAAAACTATGTCTTCAAGTAGAAGAAATTTAAATTCTAGGTAATGAATACCTAATTATTTAAAGACTGGATAATTTTATAATTAATATTAGTATTTTACTTGGAAATTTGAGAGATATTTACGTTTTGGGCTCGCAACATTTGGAGCTTCTTAGAGTTTCTGGTTATAAAAAGTACTTATATAACTTAATTTAATTCAAAGACATATTTGTAATAGTCTAATAGCTGATAACAACAATTTGTTATCAGTTAATTATCAAAAAAAGAAAATTAATCGATCTTTATTTCCATTTGAATTTACTTAAACAAATTCACTCCTTTTAAAACATTTGAATATTTTAAGTTATTTAAGTATTTTATTTACTCAACATAGGACAGTGAGTTATGGTTTACTTATGATAATAATAAAAAAACTGTAAAAACTTAAATAAACTAATAGTCAATATTTTTACAATTTATTTGTGGTAGAAAGTTCTTGCTCAAAGTATCATTTATCTTTGTATTCAATTTAAAATCATTGAATTAATGTTGTTCTAGTATTAAGAGTAAATATAGCAAATCACCTGTGCTTCAGCAAGTTTTGTAATGTTGGGAGTCAAGTAAAACTTAATTCCATCAGCAGCACCATCCAAAGTTACACCTCGAATGACAAATACTATAAGCATAAGAAAAGGAAAGGTAGCAGTAAAATACACAACCTAAAAAAGAGTTTTAAAAATAAAAAGATCATTATATTTATTCTTTCAAAAATTTATTTTGCAAACTAAGTTTCGGTCAAAGACCTCGTCAGTGCTTAAATAAATCTAAAAAAAGATATGTGACAGTCATGGAAAATAGCATTTAAACAATTAAATTAAAATAAAAACAAATTATTACTGACATATAAAAAGATCATTATCTAATTTAATTCTAAACTATTTGATTTATATATGATAGTCTTAAATAGAAAAATTATTCTAAAGAAAGTGACCTTTCCAGTTGACTTTACTCCCTTCCAGATACAGAAGTAACAAATGATCCAAGCAGCAAGCAAGCTTAGTGCTAGTTCCCATCTTATTGATCCAACTTCTCCTAAACCTGAAGATAATCCAAGGACACGACGCCTACATATTTAAATTACTTATAAAAATTTGGAAATGGCAGTAGTTTCGATACATCTCTATTTTTACAAAATTCAATAAATAATTTTACAGTGTTTTACAATATAGTAATATTCAATAATCTTTATACAAATTCTAATTGCGCGTTAAATTATAAAAAGTAAAAACGTGCTGCATTACACTGTTAATTAATTATATGTTGCAATTAAGCTAACATTTAATGACAAAGCATCAATGAGCAGTTTTCAACAAAAAAAGTATTGTATTAGTGTCTAAATACTGACTCCCAATACTCCTGCTCAGATGACGTTATTTTTCCCGTGCAATTTTCAAAATTTTCAACTGGTATTACTACAGTAGTTGCATTAGAGATGTTAGTTGCTACGCTATCTTCATTGTTGAAATTTGAGCAACAAGGGGTGTTCCACTCGTGCCCACATTTCGCCCATGGTAACTCTTGGGTAGTAAAGCTTTGAGTTAGGTAGAAGATAGCCCATGCAAGTATGACAATGTAGTAAATATTGAGCAGCGCCACAATCACCATTGAGGAATAACCGATTCCTGTGACGTCATTAAGTGTTTAATTATACCCTACCTACTCCTACCTTGACTGCCTTAGTAAAAATTAAAACCAAATTAACTGGTATTGAAACTTTCATACTGTATTTCAAATTCATCTGGCAAATTTAAGTTCAATATATACTTAACAATAATAATTTATATATAGACTATTTTTTCAAAATTTAGATGACTTTTTAAACCTAAAATTAAATTTTACAGAAAAAAATAATATTTATGTTTAACTAAGCATACTATAAATCTTAATTGAAACCTTTTTTACAATTTCAAGTTTCCTGCCAAAAGCTTTTTTTTAACTTTTAAATTGATAAGTTTTTTATTCAAACTACTGTTGTTGATTACTAACAAAAAAAAAATTACGAAGACCGTGAATAAATATGTATTTTCAATTACTTACATTACTAATCACAACTTTGTAATCAATATAAACAAACTATATGAGCATATTGTGAATTGCTGGACAAATGAACTGCATGTAGTATATTAAAAAACATACCAAGAGCTTTTGATATTTTAAACAAGTTCTGAATTTTATTTAATTTTTTCAATACATTTTATAGAAGTTTGATTGTTGATAATTTTTAAATAGTTCAAAACTTGCTTAATTACATTAACTATTCTTTTTAGTTTTTTATTACTTACATACACTTACGTTATGGTGGTTGACTAACTTTTTGAGAATACTTACATACTAACTAACAAAGGTATAGAAGACCTTTTTTTAATCATTCTGCTTGTTAAACTTTCAATTATAACTTGTTACTTTTTTTAAGCAATAAACATTGTATAAAAGTTGAAAACCATCATATTTTGCTAAAAGTTTTTTAAATATATAGTTAACAAAATATTTTTTTCAATAAAGATTATAAGCAAGAAATTAGAAAAAACAAAATTTTCTTTTTCAAAAATAAAGTAGTAGTTGATATTTTTACTTTAAACGTTTAGTTTCTTTAACAAACTCACATATCCATTAAATTTAAAAAAATATCAACTACTTTATTTAAATAAATAAAATGAGGCTAACATAAAAATAATAACAAACTAAATACCAGGCACAGAAGCATACTGCTAACTTGTTTGAGATTCAACACAGGGGAGAACCCTGTTATTTCTAATAAACAAATAAAAAACAAATAAAAAATTCAACTTTGTTAACATTTTAGATAAAAGGTAGTTGATCTTTCTAAAGTTTAACTTGTATATTAAATTATACCAAAGCAATTAAAACACTTTAGCTTTTTCAAAAGCACAACAAGTTTGAAAAATTTAAAACACACTAAGCTAAAACATATAGTAACACTAATATCGATATCTTAGAGACAACTTAACTATTTTTTTTAAATACTCATTATTTAATTTAAAAACATGATCTATATTACAGTTTTACAAGTTTTAGTTCATTTCAAACTATTCAATGATATAATATATTCATTAGTTTTACTTCAATGATATAACTTGATGCAGCATTTACTATAATCTTGATTTAATTGACTTTTTTTTTTTAATTTAATGAAGGTTTTATAATAAAATAACTATACAATTAGTTACAAATTTATAAAAAATTGTAAAACTTTAAATATCTATGGTACTTCTATAAAATATAAATTAAAATTCAAAAATGCTAGGAACTTTCTAAGTGCATTTACTGTTAGATAACTAAATTAAATTTAAAAGATCAAGCAAAACATTAAGCTTTTTTTTTCGCTTATGAATTAAAAAGCATTGTACCACTGTTTACTTTTTAGTGTTTTTTCACTGGACAAAATAATATAAAATACTTTAACACAAAAAATTACTTATTAGATCAGTTCAAATTTTGTAGACCTGTTGTTGAATGTATAATAGTAAACATTTTCTTTAAAATTCTAATTATTGTTTTAAAAATGCTTTAACTTTCTGAACCGTACCTTAAAAAACGCTTATAGTTGCTTTTTCAAAGTATAGGCTATTACCCAAAGCTCTCTAATAAAACAATTTGTTACAAAAATAGCCCAAATTTAGAAATCTGTTGAAACATGTAAAACCCTAGTACACATTTGTTTTTTATTGTTCTAAACAATGTAATAAAAATATCACAACCTTCTGAACTTTACCTTAAAAATCACATACTTTTTCCAGTGAAAAAACGACTATGCTTTTTTAACAACAACAAAAAATTTAAATTTAAGCAAGAAATTTTAGAATATTACAAAATTTTGTTTTTAAAAAATAACAACCATTAGAAGCTGGTAAAAAATTGAAACATACACAAACACATTGATATAATTTTTCTTAATTTAAAAATAAAAGTATAAGAAGTGTAACTTATAACATTTTAACAGATTTTAGTTAAGCCTGTAAAAAAATCCAATACAAAAACTTACTTTGAAAAAAATCAAAATAAATGTTTTACCTGCAGTTATTGGTGCAAGTCTCATCCAACTTGTTATTCCTCCTTCACTTAAATACTGTCCAATAGAAACTTCAAGAAAAAATATTGGTATGCCTCCAAAGATGAGAAATATAAGGTATGGAATAAGAAAAGCACCTGATTTTTGAACAAAATTTAAAAACTTTAATAAGAATTTTTTTTAAATCTTATAGAAATAAACGAACCACCACCATTTTTAAATGCTAGATAAGGAAATCTCCATACATTTCCTAATCCAACAAAACCTCCAGCAACAGAAAGTAGAAATTCTGTTTTACTGTTCCATTTTTCTCTAGTTACATAATTGCCTTCACCGATACTCTGGCTGGACATTTTACTTGATGGATTTTTTTCTACACTCTTAACAAAAGTTTATAATATTAAAACAAATTTATCAAAGTTTAATATATATTACTAATTAATATTTAAAAGAATAATAACATTCTACCAAAATAATTTCAAAATATTAGGTATAGTATTAGCAAACTAAGAATACTATAAACAGTATACTTATACTTATAGTCAGAAGCATATATTATTCTAAATGTATGAATATATCGTTTCTTCCTATGTAAGTTTAGTCTTTACTAAATTACATCTAGTTCAGTATTTTTTATTTACATGATAGAAACTATGTGTCATAAATATATTTTAGGTAGAAAATAAACACTAATATTTTTATTTTATACTACATTACCTACACAATTAAATTCTAAATATGTAATAGTATGTTAATTTGATTATTAACAACACTTTTTCTTTTTCTCTTTTATAGCAAAAAATTCCAAGTCTCAAACTCTGTCCTTTGCCTCTATCTAATAAAAAGAGATTTTTTGTATGTGTCAACTAGCTGGGTTTAATCTTACAAATATTAAAGTTAAACAGTATTTTATACTAAAGGAAAATTAAACCTATAAGTTTCCTTATACAACTAATTTAATAAGCTATGCATTTAAAGTATTCAAGTACCAAAAACGTATATACTTTTTGGAATTTAACTTTAGAAAAAAATATTTTAGAAAAAATAATATTATAGCTTAAATAAAAAAAATTAAATACTATAATACAGTTGAATGTTATAATACTTTTTGGAGCCACTATTTAGTGCAAAGAATAACTTGTTTTTCTTACTGAAGTAGTTTCCAGAAAACTTAAGTACTAGAAGTTACACGGTTTTTAAAACTCATATTGATAAATCTTTTTTTATATATGTCTACCACTTATTTCCAATCTTGTATATTTAGTCTAAACTAAGTCATTTGGACCCCTATGCCATTTAGTCATACACTTTATCCAAAACAATTAACTCCCCAAATCATAACACTTCATCTACTGATATTTAACAATGTAAGTTATACCATTCTACTCTGAACTGCATACACGCTTATAACAACTTTTCTGTTTGTTTTATATGAATTTTCACAACTTAGTTTTGTTTTGTAAAAAGCACTGAAAGTAAACTCAATAAAACACCTTTTTCGTGTATTGTTTAGTATGAAAAAAAAAGGAATTATATTTACTTAACAAACATACTTTGTACATTTTTTACGTTTACAGAACTTTACTGCACTTAGTTTGAGAACTAGTTTATCATTTACTGAAGTTATAGAAAGTAATATTCGACCAGAAAATACACCAGGTAATTTATTGTTTTATTTAAGTGTTTACACAATCTTTTTTATTTTTAGAACGTTTATGAATAATAAATAGTAATTCAAAATTTTTCACATAATAAGAACTTCAGTGTAAAATATTTAATGTTTTCGATGCAGCAAAAAGTTTTTTAACATTTATTTTAACAGTTGAAGAATCATCAGCTAATTTATTGTATCAATTAAAAGTTTTAAAAACAAGTTTTTTTTCTAAATGAAAATAGATTTGTGTGGTTCAAAGTTTACATAAGTCTAAGATTTTATTACTTAGTAACATTGATGATATTTTTTTTTACTATTCTCAACGGATTTAAATTACAACTGTTTAAGTTAGAATTACTTTATATTATACTTAACTGAACAAAAGTTAATTTAAACTTTGTTTTTTTTAACGTAGAAAAATATCAGAGTTTATTGAAAAAAAATTTTAAACGTAAGTTAGGGTAATTTATAAACTGTTTTGTGAAATGTAGTATTTCTTTTTTTGAAAAAAAAAAGATCTATGATTTTTATAAGTTGCGAAGATAGTGTACTTAAAAGTTTTTATACTATAAAATACTTTTTTTCATTAAAACTTACAAATTTTTGTTAAATTTTAAGTTTTTATTTTTAAAGTGTTTTTTTTTCTCCTTTTAATTGTTTTTATTAGAAAAAAATGTTATTAACTTTATTAGTAGTGTTACTTAAGTACTAAATAAACTAATTATGGTCAAAATTGTTTGGTTTGTTTACAATAAAGACATCGATAAGGTACGTAACGCACCTATAAGTAAGCTAAATTGTGTAGTCTACCTAAAGTGAAACCGAAACCTTTAAGTTTTGAGACAAATTTCATCCTTTTTACATCGTATAAAAGATAATTACTTTTAATTAAAATACGGTCTATCTGTTTTAAATTTAAGTTCTTTTTTTTTTGTGTTTTATATCATTAACTTTATAAAAATTTTGTTTTTTCATTTTAATAATGGTTTTATAAAAGTTTTTGATCTCGCTCATTTCAGATTAAAAGCTTTTATCGATGTCCCTACTAAATGTACTATAACTATGCTATAAAACCGAGCTTTGTTGGAATTCACTCTTAATTTTGCTGCATATGAATTTTTTGTTTTCGCTTTAGAAAATTAGCTAAGTTTTTGTGGTAATTCTATTGTCCTTTCTATCAAGTTTATATTTTATCAAAAAAAAATTATTTTCCTTTTGAACTATTTTTAAATAAAATATAGAAAACAACCTTTGATTATTTTTTACTTAGTTTAAAAAAGTATTAAAGGTTTAACTCAGTGAAAATAAAACAAGTTTAAAATTGTTAACAGGTATTACGTATAAACTTAAAATAAATTGTTGGAAAGTATATTTAAAGGTCAGTCTGAGCTGAAAAGGCTGAAAAAAAAGAAGCTGAGTCAGCAATTTTTTTTAAAGCTTTTTTCTTTTTGTTTCAATATACCCTTACCCCTAACTAACCTTATCCAAACATATTAAAAACTAATTAAAAAATAAAGTTTTGATAGTTAAAATTTAAAATTACGAAAAAAAACTTTTTTTTTGATGACTCGGAAATTTTTTAAAGCTCATACTGACCTTTAAGTATAGAAGCCTGCCTAAATTGTTTAGTTCACAAAATTGGTACATTATAGTTGAACTTATCTTTAAATTATTGCAAGTTGAAAAATAAAATTTCAAAAAACTGTTCAACTTCATGGTATCCTAAAAAAAAAGTTTAAATCAATTGCTATTTTCTTGGCAAAAATCCCACACACAAAACTTAAGTTTAAACAGTATATTGTAATATTGAAAAATATGCAAAATAGAATAACTATACTTCAAGTATTGAAAAAAAAATTATGGTTTTATAAATATAGTCTGTTTTTTTTTTTCTTTTTCAACAATTATCTTCGAAAGTTAATGTTACAGTTCCTAAATAAATAGTTTAAGTAATTAATGTTAACTTACTGTTTACAAATTTTTTATTTCAATCTTTTTAAACATATTTGGACTTATTTTGAAGTAAATTATTTTAAACGTTAGTATATGAACTAAAAATACTAAATATTTTAGAAGCAATTTGTAACAGTTAGTATGTTTTAAATAACAACTTTTTCTTACGTTTTTTATCAGAAATTGATTTTCTTCTTTTCCACTAACATCGTTCTGAGTTCCGTTATTAGGTTCTTTTACATACTTTTCCATTTGTTATCTTTAGTTATCAAGCTTGTTTGAAAACTGTTTTCTTATTGTTATACAAACTTATTCTGTTTACAGTATAAATAAAAGTTATTATACAGATTGTTTTGTAATTAAAACTTTAAAAATTACTAAAACTGTAATAGTTTGTTTTATAAAACGGAAAATAAAGTTTTAAGTTTAAAAAGAAATTAAAAGTTAATTATCTAATATTTTTGTTGTGTAAATAAGAAAACTTACTCACCCAATATAAACTATTAGTAATCTCACTTAAAAACTTTCTTTCTTAAGTAACTTGAAGTAAAATAAAACTTAATGTTTGACAATACAACAAAAATTGTACGGTACATAAATGTTTTCGTTAAATTTAAGCAATAAATGTTAAAACTCTTGAATTTAAATTGGTAAATTTCTAACACACTAAGTACAACTTTTAAACAAACAAAACTCCATACATGAGTACTTTAATGTTAAATTTGTTTATTAAAAATTTTAAAAAATATTATAAACTATTAACTAAAGTAACAAAGTTTTCTTACAGTTTAAAGAGTTTTTGTATATACAAACAAAAAATTTTAACAACTATTACAATAAAAAAATGCGTTTTTTTTTTACTGCAGTGGTTTTAATTGTTATTAAACTCAATTATTTACTCAATTTATTAAACTCGTAGAATTAAATTCTAGTACAAACGTAAACTGATATGAAAACATTTTTACTACGTTTTTACTTGGTTTTTAAGTTGTAAAAACTTTTATGTAACATTCAAAACTTATACTATATTGAAAACACAAAAAAGAAATTTAACTGATACACAACTTGAAAGTAAAGTAGCATACACCTACATGCTTAGTTATATCTCAGTGACATGTGCAACTTGTAAAATGAGATAGATTCAAGCTAGCATTATATTCTCTCGGTGGAGTAGGCTATAAACTGCTAAGTAAGGTATTTATATAGAATCAAAAATAGTAAAAAAACCGCATAGTTTGTTATTTTACTAGAAGTTTTTTTTAAAGTCTTATTCTAAATTCTAAACAAATAAAAACAGCTTGTTTATAAAAATTAAAATGAAAAATTTAAGTTTCAAAGTAATATTAATTTGAAAACTATAAACATAACGCTGTAACCAGTATTAAAAAGATTTATTTTGATTATTTTAAAAACAATAAAAAATTTCAAAGTCTACCTTTTTACCTTTTTTTAAATTTTCGATTGAAATGTTTTTTTTTATAATTTTTAATCCATAGTTATTTTGTTGCGTCTAAGAATTTGAAGTTTTTTATATCAAATCTTTTAAGTATACATCTATAGTACAAATGAGCTCAAATAATTAGGTTATTTTGAAAGGCTAAGCTAAAGATTTAAAGACTAAACACAAACTGGTAGAAGTATGTTACAACTAAGACATTTACAAACTTCTTAATGTCTCTTAGAAACTGACCTTTTTTAAGTTTAAATTGATACTTAATTACGTTAAGAACTATGGCAACAACACAATTTTTATAAAGTTTATAGAACCTTACAACTTTATTTTGTTTAAAAAAATCTTCAGCTCTTTTTTAATTCAATTTATTTTAAGGGCTTAAATCTAAGTTACTATATTTTTTTCATCATTTATTTAAATCTATTCATATTTATAAGTTTCTTATTATTTTATTTTTGCAAATGACTGTAACTTAACAAAGAATGTTTTATTTTATTGTTGAAAAGAACAAAAGTTCTAAATCTAGGTCAACTGTGGGTACAAAGCTAAATTGCTAATGTTTTTAAAAAGTAAAACATTAGTTTGTATAATAACAAGTTTTAACCTACAAATTACTTAAAAATATTACTTATGATTAAAGTGAGATATAAATTACAGAAAATATTTAAATTCATCTTTATGGTTAAAAAGTGGCACTACTTTTTAAAAACAAACTTTTTTTTATTTAACAAGTTAAATAAATATATTTTTATTGAGCTACTTTTAAAACTAAATTGCAAAATTAAATAAAACTATTATAAACGATAGGTTTTTTTCCTTGCAATAAAATTAATGTTTTAGTTTTATAAAACAAAACTTTAATGCATTTTTTGCAATTTTTTGCACTTTTTCAAGTCATATATGTAAATTATTTTACAACTTTTTCACAAATGAGCTAAAGTTAAGTATCAAAGTATAAAATTGTTGTAAACAATAGCTTTTTTAATAAACTCTGCTTATTATAAACAAAACTAATCTAAAAGCATCAACACCTGATCGACATTATCATTTTAAAAATAACATATAAACTGTATACAGTATAAATGTTTAACAGTTTTGAAAACTAAGATTTAATTCACTTAATTCATCTTTGTAATTTCAATTCTTAAACAACGAATGCTTCTACTTTCAAAAACAATTAATAATAAATTACTTTTTAAAGAATATGTTGAACTAAAATAAATCAATGAGATATTTAAAGAAAGTTTACATGTATAACTTTTATTATTTAGCTGAATTTAATTCAATGTGAACTCATTAAAAAATATAAGTTGAGCTTACATAACAAAATGAATGTAATGCTAAAGAAACCCAAAGAATAACCTGTACAAAGGCTAGGAGAATAGGTTGAAATAATATTATTATAAAAATATACTGATGCGTTAATAAGTTGTCATGTAACATTAACTTACAATTATTAAATTTGGAACAACAATATTTTTAACAGCTTTACAAATCACATTTTATGTTTATATATTACTTATCGAATACGATAAAGAAATAAACATTAGAAATCTGGTCAAACGACCTTATGTATAGAACAATATTTCGGTTTTTGAAATATAGAAACGACAAATTAAAGAACACCTGTTATTTAATTTTAATTAAAATACTGAAAGTTACTATACAGTTTAACTTTTTAGTGATTAAGTTTTTATAATAAGCATTCTCTAACTTGTATTTTACAAAAAAAATTCTGCACTATAACATGTTTAGCAAATTATTATATATATAGTAAAAAAAGTCTTACCACACCTTGTCTGAAAATTTTAAGCGTACCAGGACAAATAACTTTATACTATTAGCGATTATTTAAAAAGTCTATTAAAAGTTTTTACGATTGTTTTTCAAAACGTATGAAACGTTTTACTAAAGCTACATAAAAAAAAAGGTTTAGGTTCAACGAACATTAAAGGTTTATTGCAAAGTTTAAAGCAATGTTTCTACATTGAGATGCACTATTAAGCATTATTAGAGCATAATAAAATTTATAAAAGGACAAAAAAAAAACGCTCAAAATGTTTGGTCCTAGGACTAAGTGCACAAAGAACCTTACGGTTGTTGAGTCGCACACCACGGATACCTTTTAAAGTCTTGTCCAGGAAAAGATAATAATAATTTTAATTAAAATAAAAAAAATTGCATTTTCAAATAAAATAATAAAATAACAAAATTTAAACAACCCAGTTGATAGTTTCAACATTTTCTACAAACTTTTTTGTTACGGTTTTATACGAAAAACATTAAATGAGCTTTTGAAATTTTTAGCTTTTTTATTATTACTTAAACTTACTAAAAACAGTTTTAGTTTTGTATTTTATTAGTAAAAGAATATCTAATTCAAAATAAACAAAATATGTTATTAAACTTGTAACTTTCGCACTGTGTAGGTCAGGGGTCGGCAGGCAGTTGGTGCTCGCGGGCCAAATTTGAAGTTTGTAAAACTTAGCGGGCCGTAGTTTTAGTTTTAGTGACAAATAAAGAATATTTTGGTTTAAGTTTTTGTCACACTAGAGAAATATTCACTTTTACTCACTTTATTAGTTTAAATTACTTTAGTTACACACAGTTTAAATTTAAATTATAAATTTTTATTGGACTAAAATTTACATTGACTAATATACTAACTTTTAATAAATTATGTACTATATTAAACACTTAATAAGCTAAATTTAATATTTTTTTATTCTACTTACAACCTAACTCTCTATAAAATGCGAGCTTGAAAAACATTTTTGCGTCACCTTTATACATTTATTATACTATGAAACACTTTTTTATATTTTAAAAAATATTAATACTAAAAATAGTTTTTGCAACCTAAAAAGTTTTTATTCTTTAAAACATTTTTCAATCAGTTAACTATATTAAAATTATACCTATTTGTATTGTAAAAAAGCTAAAACAATTTCTGTAACATAACTTATGCTCAAATACTTTAATAAAATACATTATTAGTAACTAATTAGTCATTTGCATGGCTGCCACTTCAAAAGCAAAAAATGTTTTAGTTATATCAAACTAATCTAAGTTTATTAGTGACAAAAAAGCTATTAACTTGCTGTTAACAAGCTTAAACACCTAACTAAAATATCACCATTTTAAAAAAGTACACAATAATTGAAAATAAAAGAAGAAAAAGTTCAATTTTTAAACTACACTACAGTCATAAAAAATATTCTAAGATTTTAATGATTTGTCCAAAGTGCTTGAAATAAAAGTTTAACACACACTTAAGTTTTCAGAAAACTTAAAGAGATTTTACCTAGTCTGATTTTTTCAAACTTTTAAACTAGCGTTTGGCAACTCTGTTTACAATAAAGTTCTGACAATAAAGAAATAAA
The DNA here is from genome assembly GCF_965202585.1 of Thalia democratica. Taxonomy (NCBI): domain Eukaryota; kingdom Metazoa; phylum Chordata; class Thaliacea; order Salpida; family Salpidae; genus Thalia; species Thalia democratica. Next base: position 16,100,131 of record NC_139173.1, on the reverse strand, counting down.
GAAGTTTATTAACAGTGAGTTAAAATATAACGTAATAATCATTATAAGTCAGCTTCAATAAACAATTAAGCTTCTTAAACATTTTTGACAAAAAAATAAAAACCGATTAAGTCATTAATGAATATAAAAAAATATTTTTTATTGAGCATAATAGCAATTCTTTATCGGCAAGAAAAATAATGCATTTAAAAAGAGTAAATGTGAAATACAAGACAAGCTATAAGAATTAAAAAACGTTAGTTAGAAGTTTTGGGATAAAAAAAGAACAAACCGCTTAAGTCAGTTTAAACAAAGCACATGATTATTTTCAGTAACTACAGACTGATCAAAAAAAAATTGTTAAGGCAAGTTATCAAGTAGCAAAATTAATTACTAAAAAAAAGTTACCCTTTAGAATTTAAAACGATTTTAAAGATTTACAACAAGAAGTTGATGACTACAAGAAGTCGTGTTTAGGAAATGTCTGTAGATTATAAAGCCGCATAAATAAAATTAAGACTTTAATCATTCTGTTAAGATGAGAGCACTGATACAACAAATATTGTTCATCTGAGAATTTTTATAACAGGAGTTTTTATTAACTTTTACATTTTAGAAGTGTTTCTAGGTTTTGTTTAATGCAAAGCACAACAATAGGCAAAGACACTTTAAAAGCAAAGGTGCAATACACCGATAAAAAGTTTTTGATAGTCTACTTTTTGCTTATATTTTTAGTATATAATTAAATTAAAGGTAAAAAATTTGTCTTAAATAACATAGCAATATTGAAAAGATACTGTCTTACTGCTTTAGATATGATTAAAAAAAGTTATTTATATGGTAGATTTATGTGTCAAATCGAAAATTCACTACTTTACATGTATAAAATGTTTAAATTCTAGGTTCTTTCAAAAAATTCTCAATATCAAGCTTTTTCACGATTTTTTAAACATAAATTGTCAAATTTCAAGATTTTCACGGTTTCAAGTTTTAAGCAATACTAATTGTTCATACCTATATGTATACAAATAACAAAATTTATATTTTAAATTATATCAATTGCAAGATTTTGACTTTAAAATATAAATATTGTTTATTAAACGACAAATAAAAGCGCTAAAAATGCTTTGTCCTAAGACCTAGTGAAATAAAAAACCGTTCAATTATCGAGTCCATTTTGATACCTTTTAACGTCTTGTCCAGGACACATTAATAAGATAAAACACTGTAGATCGAACAAAACATAAATCATTAGTTTAGTTTGCCGGTCTTTAATGCAAAAAAGCCAGCTTGAGTGATCAAAAACTAGCATGGTTTTTCACTACAAAAAATTGATAAATTTATCTGAGATTTGAATTCTCCAAGTAGTCAAAGTCTGAGTCTGTGGCAATGCTTAGTTGTTTATTGCTTGAATTAGAACTATTTTGATCAACAATGTGCAAACTTAATAAATTTGCCATCCCTAAATACAGTTTGCATTAAATTGGTAGTCCTAAAAAACAACAGCTGTGTATATTAGTATGCAATGCATAAAAATTAACCTAATTTGCCAAAAACATTCTTTTAAAAAAATTTACATACCTTACCAATAATATTTAATTTATGTCATATATATTGTTTTGGATGTAGTTGTATACAGTTAGATATTACATGTAGAAGCAATAATTTTAGAAAATAATGCAGCTTAATCTAACTTAGTTATTAAGCAAAAAGTGGTTTATAATATAAGCCTCTTTTTACATTGGTGTGCATAGGAATTAATTTAAAGTTTCTAGAAAAACTTCTAAAAAATCAAAAATTGTCGAAACAAAAATAAAACAAACTGTTTCTTATTATTATGCTATTTTAACTGTTTTTGTGCTTTCTCAAATATAACATTAAGTAATAAAACATCTACAAAGTAAATTTAGGAATAAAAAACATAACAAGAAAAAACTCAAAGTGTAAAGAAATGACATCGTAGTTAATTTCTGTTCATTACTTTTTTACAAAGTGGAATACATTTAAATTTAGTTTATATACTCGTTAGGTATTAAATAAAAATCTTATTAGATCCGAGCACTCTTAACATTCTTTTTTCAGAAAATAACTTACTGTTGTAAGATAAAAGTTATTATGAAGCTGAGAAAAGAAAACCCTAATGGAACGCTAATCTGTCTTTTTCACACTTTTAAGTTAAAGCTGTAAAATCTTTTATTTGTTTTTTAATGTTATACAGGGACTTAAAACGCGATTAAAAAGATTAAACCAAATTATCGAAAAAATTTTACTCAGAATATATTTTTGCTTAGGCAGGCCACAATTACATGCTCGCGGGCCGCAAAATTTTCTTTCGCGGGCCGCAATACATACAAAAAATTAACGTGCTCGCGGGCCGCAGATTTATCCTTCGGTGGCCGCAATTGGCCCGCGGGCCGCGGTTTGCCGACCCCTGGTGTAGGTAGTTGGTCTGATGGACCAGTTTGGTTGCGCTGCGAAGAGTAGGTTTGGTCAATGGGCCGTTTGACAACGCCTGCTTCTTTTAACCGTTTACTCTTTCGAGTCTTAGAGTCGATGGCCTTACTTAAAGCAGCTTACATGTTCTCTCTGGAGAACATGCTGTCATTGGGCTCCTTACTATTCTTAGATTTGTTGCTATTATTCTTTCTCATTATACTGTCTAAGTGAGAAGTTACTAAATCTATACAACTGGGCGTCAACTAATGTCTTAATGTCTGACTATCAGAATGTCTGACCAGTGAATAACGCCTCTCTTTTGGTTAACAACGATTTTATTAAGTTACTTTAAGTTACTTTATGATTAAGTGATAAGTATTTATAAAATGTATAAAAGCTGCTTGCTGTTCTTAATAAGTTTTAACAACCATGCTTAATATATTAAAACTTATATAAAACCAAGTGTGTAAATGAAATCTATTAAAACTTATACAAAACCAAGTGTGTAAATGAAATTATTAAGCTTTAGTAGTTTTCACCACAAACTTATTTATTCAAAGTTTGAATTTCAAACTTATGTAAGCAAATACAATAATTCACACTCAATTTATTAATATACAATCTATTTTAGGAAAAAAAGAATTAAATTGCAAAAGTATAAACAATATTCACGAATTCAACATTTAGCATAAGGCGAAGCTGATAACACCACCTGAACCTCTTCCCGCTAAAACAGTTCTAGAAGTAAACAATAGAAAAAAACCCTAATTTGAGAAAATTCTCGAGCTCATTTTTATTATACTTTTATAATATATTTTATTATACTTTATTTGATAGTTTTTACTTTTCTTTGATCTAAGTTATAACCACAAATTGTGTAAAAACGAAAGGAATAACAGAAAACAGTTTATATTAAAATGAATATGATAGGTAAAAGTTTAACACTAAAAGTATTATTAAAATAGAGTTTCGATTTTTGGTTAAAAAACATTTATTACATTTTTAATATAACTTTTATTTTTGACAACTTTTCGTTTTATAACGGGCATCATTCTAAAAGAGTTTTTTATTTTTAGTAAGATTTTTTTTTCTATTTTTATATACACACTAAGATGCTTATAAAAATGGCGACCTTTGAATTTTAAGCGTAAAAAATTGAATTAAAAAAAATTCACAAAACCCTTAGTAAATGTTTTTTAGAGCATTTGAAGAAGCGTAGAAAGAGGCTACTTTGATTTCCGAAAAAAAACTTAAAGTACTGTATGGGACCCAAAAAATAGACCTTACAGTTTTTAGCTAAAACAATTTTAGCATTTTGAAATTATCATTAAAAAAAGCTGTGCAGTATTTCAGATAGTTTGAAGAAAGTTTAACAGGGAAACTTTTTTTTTTTCAAAAAAGCTTAAAGTTTACGAAAAATGATAAATAATTACAATTTAATGTTAATAATATAATCTTGCTAATATAGTTACAAAAAATCAAACAAACCCTTCGTTAAAATTTATTTAAAACGTTTTAAATTTGCACAAAGTGTTTTTATGATAGTTACCACATTTGAAACAATTTTCAGCTAAAATGTTATAGGTCGCATTTTTGGGTCCGAAAAAGTTTATTTAGGATTGGTTTCAAATAATCAAAAATATATTTTATCTACGCTATTTCAAATCATGTAAAATATTTACTGATTTTTTTTGTGATATTCCCCAAATGTAATGTTTTTCAGCAATTTTTATAAGCACCCTAATACACACTTACTTGAAAATGTTTAATATTTATGACTTGGTGACACTTAATCAAAAACAGTAAAAAAGTTTAATTATGCAACACATTAAAATTTACACTAGTGTCAGTAATAAACTAGGCGGCAAGCATATAAGGTCCATCGTTACTCTGTATAAGGTTGCTTAGATTGACAATTTCTTAGCAGCCAATTTAATTTTTGAGGAACTTTTATTTACAAACTTAAAAAATACAAACCATTCTCCAATTCAAGAAGCTTAAAACCATTCAAACAGGTCTGTTAGTAATCTATTTTACAATTGGTATAAAATTTAAGGATTTTTTTTTTATAAACCAATATAAGACAAACTTAAAATACTAGATTTAATGAATGTTTTTACAAATATAATGTTAAGTTGCAAAATGGAGGAGGTAAACATAGGGGAGGGGTAAACCATGTTTTTTACAAATTGATCTTATTTTACAGAGTTTTTTCTAAACTTCTAGATGCTTTTTATTGTTTTAAAAAATTCTAATTATTTTTTGATATATGACCAGTCAAAGTCGAGCCGCATAATAGGTTTCCTATGGGAAGGGAAAACTAAAACAGCGAAAAAAGACTATTTTATTTAAAACCTATCTTCTCCTACATTTTTCAAGCAATCTTTTTTAAACTTTCACAGTCTAATCTTTATACAATAACAAAAAAACGTTACTTTGGAATTTAAAAAAAAAATTATAAAAATATATTTTTTTTGAAAAAAAAACACTTTTTTTATTTTAATTTTTGTGATAAAATTTTTATTTGTTTTAAATTATAAAAATTCTAAAGTAACGTTTTTTTCTTATATTATAAGGAATGTTTCCTGAAAATTTGAAGAAGATTGCTTGAAAAATGAAGGAGGAATTTTTAGTGAATTTTAGTGTTTTTTAGTGAATTTTAAAATTTCCAAGAAAGTTGACCCCGAAAAATTTGCGGTCCATACGTTTATATTGGAAAATTTTTATAAAAAATTAAATATCCAGGGTTGCCACTCGGTCAGGAAAAGTCAGGAAATCAGGAAAAGTCAGGAATAATTTAAAAAAAATGACAAAAGTCAGGAAAAGTCAGGAAAAAATGGGGGGTTTTGAAAAAAAGTCAAGAAAAGTCAGGAAATTTGATAAAATTTAAAAAAAGTCAGATTTTATCAGTTTAAATTTACAAAATTCCTTGTTTTCCAAAGCCTTCAAATGGTAAAAATTAATTAAAGGTCCTTTAAAGTCAGAAAAAAATTCCAAAATTTTCCTAGAAATTTACAAAAATATTTAATTTTATTTCCAATACCTTCATCTGGTATAAGTTAGTAAAATATCCTTTATAAAACTGCAAAAATTTTCTATTAACATATTGAACAAGTACCTTCTTGAACAAGCAGATTTTGTAAGCTTATTAGTATTGATGATATGTAGCAAGGACACTTCCATAGTGAAACTGTGATATATAATCAAAAGTTTATCTAGCATAATTTTAGAATCAAAGTGTTTTTTGTTTAAGTAATTAATTGAGTTCTTTATAACTAAGCAATAGTTAAATATTTTATGTAACAAGTTAATGTGTATATTGAACCGGAATGCAGACCAGATGAAGGGAACCATATCTTCATTAGATGAAGAGGTTGAAGTGCTAATAAAAAACGAAGAAAATAAATTTTAGTACATACATTTAAAAAAACAGTATTTGATTAAGATCTTAATTGTTTTAATGTTTTAACTGTAAAAGTTCGTTATTGTTTTAAGGATTGAGTTGTGAAAGTTTCTTATTGATTTAAGGTTTTAATAGTAAAAGTTCCTTATATGTCGTTTCTTTATCTAGATACATTTATGCTAGGAAAGGCTAAAAAATTGTGTTTTTTTTCAGACAAGCTGTGTTTATAAGGTAATAATACAAGTATTTTGCTGATAGAGCTGTTTATTACAAACATCAATCATACACTGATGATTTTAGTGATGTACTGGAAGTTTGATGCTAGAATTCAGCAAAAAACTGTTGTTTTTAACCTGTATTGAAATTAGATTGAAAGCTTTATATAGTTTCAAGTGTTAGGTTATGTAATTTAGTTTAGTTTAAGAGTTTGATTTAGAAAAGTAAGGAAAATTTTTGTAAAAAGTCAGGAAAAAGTCAGGAAATTTTTCTCAGCTTGAACAGTGGCAACCATGAATATCCCAAAAGTTAAATGATATTTTTGAATTCTATAAAAACTGGCTTGTAGTTTGTACTTAAAGCTTTCATATAAAAGCCAATGTTAATTTTTGTATAAAAAATTTTTGGACCCCCCTATGGCCTTAAACATTTAAATATAAAATTTTATTTTTCCCCTAAAAAAATTAAAAATGGGTTGTAATATTTGTTTAAATATTTTGATGAAAAGGAAGATATTTATTAAATACCTTTTTTTTAAACTATGTTTGTACCTCCTTTATTGCCAATCTTAATCTTATATTAAATTTAAAGTATAGGTTAAGTAACTTTAAATTGATAACTTATTAACTGTCTGATCAAATAGTATAAAAACAATAACATTTTTATTCTAAATATATAAGTTTCAGAAAAAAAAACTGACTATAACTTAATAAAATTAACTTTTCACTCTCAGTTTCAGTTGTTTTTCAAATTATGTAATTAAAATATTATGGATAATTGAAAAGGCTTAAATTCTATAGACTAGCTACTTTAAAGATAGCAGGATAATTTTATTGTTAATTAAAATTTCACAAGGAACATGATTTAAGTATAAAAAACAATAAAAATTATGCTAATATTTTATGGTTAATAAACCAATATTAAAATAAAGTTTTAGTTATTTAGTTACAAATTTTTAATTTAGATGTAAATAAATCAAATGGTTTTTATTCATTTGCAGAACAATCATGAAATAATCAAGTTTTAAAACATTTTGTTTTAAAATAGTTTTTTATGCTAAATTGATTTATATTATGAAATGATTTCGTGCACTAAAATAAGCATTTAAATAGTGTACATTTACATTAAATAGTTAAACTTAAAGTAATCTCACTTACTATGTAGCTTACACTTACACACAGCATAGTCACAAACTTAATTTAAGTTGACATTGTTAATTTAAAAATCATTTTTGAAAGTTATAAACCCTAATTAGTGAATATTCAAAAATCTTAAATTATGGTCATTGGTATTTTGATCCACTTCAAAAAATATTTTCCCAGCGTCATAAGAAACATAAAAGCCACACATTTTTTTTCAGGATTAAAATTCTCTGATATTTTGTTAATAAATACTGATATAGGTTTTTCATGAATTCTGCTATTAAATACTTATGTTTGCTAATGTAGAGTTTGCTTAATTATTTATTCATTTCTCACTTAATAAAGTGATAATAATTCGCAAAACTTAAATAAGAATATGTAGTAAAATAGTTTAGTAATTTAAGTTCTACATAAATTTTCTTTTTATGACAACTTGACTTGAATTTATTTTATTGTAAACCATACTTTATTTAAAAAGTTAAACTTAAAAAATAGTTAAACATAGAAACATTTAATTTAAAAAAAAGTTATTAAGTAAACCACTGTTTTCATTCATGTTAACCATTAAAATAGTCAATAAATACAATTATTAGTTTAAATTGATTTAAACAAATGTAAGTTGTACAAGTTGTGTATAAAAAAACAAAGCTAAAATGCATACAGTCCTCTAATTTATTGATTGTTTTTATTTTTTTATAATTTAAGTAAGATAAGTTTAAAAAAGAAATAATTATCTAAAGAAGTAAGGTATTCTAAAATTAAGAAAATTATAAAAAAACTCCTTAATACTTTGAACTAAACTTAATTCAAACTAAAATTCTTTACATTCAGTTTTTTAAGTAAATTCCAAATGATTCAAATAAGACATGATGATGCTTCATTATATGTTGGCGACCTACATCCAGATATTACTGAAGCAAACTTGTTTGAAAAGTTTTCACAGGCTGGTACTGTTGTGTCAGTAAGAGTTTGTAAGGATGCAATTACTGGAAAGTCCTTAAAGTATGCTTATGTTAATTACATGACAACTGAAGAGGGTTAGATATTTAATTAGAAGTATATAATCTTACTTAGCAGAATTTAAATATAGTTTTAGCAATAGACTTAACATATGCAAAATAAATAACTTGGGAATTTAAATGTTGACTTTAACAGCTATTAAAGCTCTTGATGCATACAATTTTGAACCGTTAAAGGGATTACCTATGAGAATAATGAAAAAGCAGAGAAACCCACAAGTGCGAAGGTCAAGCAAAGGAAATATTTTTATAAAAAATTTACATACTAACATAAATAGTAGAGCATTGTATGACACTTTTATACAGTTTGGAAGCATTTTGTCTTGTAAGGTTTGCAAGTTTCTTGACTAAAATATTTACTTATATTTAATATAAAATTAGAGTTAATAATCTATTAAACAGCAAAATCTGTATGTGCTTATCATTCTATGTTTTTGAGTTAGTTTTTAACAATAATGTGACTCAATTTATTTCTAATTATAAAAAAGGTTAAAAATATGTTTTTTGAACAGAAAACCTAAATAGTTGAACTATATGAAAACTGATTTAATGTAAACTAAATTAAACATTTTTTGATAAAACCTTAGAAATAAATTTAACTTTGAAGAGTGTTGGACAAAACTAAAATTAATTTGCAGTTTGTGTATATTTCAACAAATTTAGACTTCATTTTATAACTATTCAAAATTTAAGTTAATTGTTAACTTGATTTTTGATCAACCTTAATGTTTTAAGTAGATAAAAATGACACCGTATATAAATAGTAAAAAAGTACAGTGATAAGTATTTTGAAAATAAACAAGTTTTATAAACAGTTATTTTTGTAATACTTATTAAAGAATGCACACCTTAAACATAATGATACCAATAACTTTGTAAATGTATCATAACATAAAAATTCAGTTTTTAATGCACTTAAAATTAAGTTGTGAATATGCAAACCTGGACTAATCAAGTTTTAATATTTTGCTGTTAACTCTATGGATAACATTTTAATATTTGATATTAAAATCCAACCTTTTTATTGCCTATCAGGTTTTATTAAATGACAGATCTTGTATCTTATTTGTTTCGGCCAAAAACTTTTTTTAAAAGTATTAAATAAAACTGAGACTTCTGAAAAAATAAGAATTTTGAACTTAATTAAGTTTATTTTTAAAATTAATTATTACTAATGTGCAAATTTTTAGAAGTAAACAGTTTAAACAAATTGTGAAATAAAAGTATAATTAAATTTATGAATATTATTTTAAACTAAAGTAATGTTGCTATTTATAGTTTTTTACATTCTTATTGTACTGTAATTGTTATGTACCTTTTAAAGCTTAAAATTAAATATAAATATTTTGTTAGTTAGTTGTAATGTGCTGCTTCAATACTTATACAGGTTGTTTATGATGAGAAAGGTATATCTAAAGGATATGGTTATGTTCATTATGAAGATGAAGCTTCATCTAAACAAGCAATAGCAAAGGTTTAAGTCAGAGCAAAATAAAAATAAAACTAAAAAATATTTTGGTCAACATAAAGTATCTAGAAAGTATTATTAAGTATAAAGAATTATAACGAATATAGTTCTTGTTTTAGATTTTTTTAAAATAAATAATAAAATAAAATAGTCATTTGGTGTAAAAAAAAATATATAAAACTAAATTGATTTAAAGCAATAATTATAATAAAATAATAATTCAGTCAAACTTTTCTTAGATTTTTATGTAAGAAATTTTTTTTTGTGTTTCGTTAATACAAAAATAATTCTAAAATAATTAAATGATTTAAAATTAATAAATTTTAACATAAAATTGAAATTTCAAAAGGTTGTGATTTATGGTAATTTATTAATAACAATCAAACCATCTGGTAAAAGTTTATCTTAGATAAACTCTTCAACAGTTTTACTACTTGATTTAGATTCAGTTATATTGATTTCAGAAAATTTTAGGGCAAAGTAGTCTTGTCATAATTTTTTTTATATTCTGTGTTTCTAATTATGGGGAGTTGAGTTTGAACAATAAATTACAAAAATTATTAACAAACTAAAGAACTAACTCTGCTTTTCAAAAAACAAAAAATTATAATAAAATTTTGTGAATTTTTGTTACATACAGCTATTTTTTGAAATTAGTAATAAAAAAAAATTTTAGTAGCTAATTATTCTGAAAAGATTGATTTGCTACAAAAAGAAATGATGAAGTTTTTACAGCTGTAATGAAAATATTAATCAATTGAAATAGATTGAAACAAATAACTACATACATTTGTATAATTTATCTAATTATTTACTTGAGTTCAAAAGATTATAGTTAAACATATTGAAAATATTGAGACTTGTATAAATGTTTGAGAGCCAAGTTGTTTGACAGTATTTTTATTAATAAAAATTAATAGTGGTGCTTAAATGAAAATTAAAAGTACAAGTTAGTTTTTATAGAACAAAATATTTTAAATAACTTATGAGATGTAAAACTTCTTCTTAAAAGTTTCTAAAACAAAATTCTCTAAGTTTATGGTCCGTAAATTTTCACTGTCAACTTAAAAATTAAATATTCATTATAAATATATTTACTCCTTGATTTTTCAGAAAAATGTTCCTTGCATTATGAGAAATTGCTATTGTAATGATTTGAAAAAAGTTAAAGTTTTATGATGGAAAGAAAAAAAAAAATCATCCTAAAAGAAAAACTCAAAATTTCAAAAATATTTAGAATATGATTGTTTGTTAATAAGTGAATAGTAATAATACTAGAAAAAATTTCGAAAAGTTTCTTAAACACTCCTTATAAACTATAGGCAAATGTATCATTTTTATAAAATTGTGGTTTTTAGCTTTTTTGAGTTTACCCTTCTTATAATGATCCTATTGAACTTTCTGAATTTCTCCTCTCATTTTTAAAAAACTAGATTTTATTGTAAGAAACTGTCAAAAGCAAAAAAACTAAATTTGAAAATTATAAGGCTATAAAGAGGGGGCAAAATTTTTTTATAAAAAGGCTCTTGAAATGGCTCATTTATGAAAGCTTTAAAGCATAAACTACAAGCCAGTTTTGATAGAACTTATAAATTTTAGATATTAAAATTATAAAGGTTAGGTTTCAGATACCTATGGACTGCAAATTTTTGATTGTCAATTTTTCTTCTTTCTTTCAAGAAATCTATCTCCTCCTTCATTTTTTTAAGCTAACAACTTCAAATTTCCAGGAAACGTTTCTTATATAGTTTAAAAGACTTTAAATGTTGAGATTTTAAATGATCAAAAACTTAGATAAAAATATAAAGAAAAAATGGAAGTAGAAAAAACTTTTTTTAATAAACAAACATGCATTAAATTGATCAAAATATTAATAACGGATTTACTGTAAATATCTGAAGAAAATTGGTTAGAAAATAAAGTAAGTGATAGTATTATAGTGGAATGGTCTTTTTTAAATTTTTGGTTTGCTCCTTGAAGAAACTTATCAACTTGGATCGCTTATATCTCAAAAATTACTTAAAATTATTTTGTTAAGCAGATAATATATCTGATAGCTCAGGTTAAACTCTACAAAATGAGATCAACTTGAAAAAATCAAGGTGAACACCTATAAACTTAAAATGGATAGATCAAAAAGTAGAAAAATATTACCTCCTAACTTGACCGTCCTTAATTTCAGTGTTCATGAGTAGTTAAATTTCTTGAATGTAATGAGATCCTCTAAAATTAAGTAAATATAGTATATACTTATAAGTATTTCTTCATTAGTAAAAACAGTGCCCTATCCTTAAATTATTTTTAGGTTGATGGCATGCAAATGAATGGTAGAATAGTCCATGTTGGGCAGTTTGTCAATAGTATAAAGCGGAAAAGAGAAAGTTCTACAAGTGAAAACTTTACTAACATCTATGTTAAAAATTTTGATAATACCCTTGATGAAGATGAACTTGGGAAATACTTTGAAGTTAGAGCATGATTAACATAACATAAATAACAAAGATAAACTAAACCTAGAGTATAAACTAAGTAGTATAACCAATAACAAAGATGTTAGTAGTTCTTTATTAATTGTTATTATTATTAACTATAATTATCAGAAGCATGGTAAAATACAAAGTCTATCATTGAATTCTTATAATGACAGAGGAGTAAATAAATGTTTTGCTTTCATTAACTTTGAAGATCACATTAGTGCAAAAGATGCTGTTCAGTGTTATAACAATAAAGACTACATTTCTAAAAATGGACAAAGTATGTATAAAGTATAAATGTCTTACAATGTTACAATAAATTTTTTATTATATGTTTAAACAGTACTAAAGAACATTAAAAATTTTTGCCAAATATAACTTGAAATTCAAACAAAGTGTTGTGAGTTGAATTTTTAAAATTAAGTCAATATCCAATATTTTATCTTACATTACAAGTTACATTATTAAGTCAATATTTAATTAATAAATGACTCTAATAAACTATTTATGAATTAAATTCAGCATACAGACTATATGTTTCGCGTGCCCAAAAGAAAAGTGAAAGGCTGATTTTACTTAAAAAAGAATTTGAAGCCCTCAAAAAAGAATTAAATGAAAAATCGAAGTCTCTTAATTTGTTCATAAAAAATATTCCTGCTGAAGTTAAAGATAAAGATTTAATTAATATATTTTCAAAATATGGGGAACTTACTAGTGTTAAGGTAAAACATTTATCCTGAAATCATAGAAGATAAGGTGTATAATTTAATGGTAAAATCAAAAATAAATATATAATTTAATAAAGTGTAAAACTTTGATATAACAGCAATTTTGAGTAAAAAGTAATTGTAGTAAAAAATGACGAAGGTAAAAATGGATGTTAATGGCAAGAATTTAGGTTATGGCTTTGTGCAATATAAAAACTCAAATGATGCAGATTTAGCTATTGAGAAAGTAAATGGTATGGAAATAAATTTACTTAAGCTGCATGTTTGTAAATTTCAACCATTAAAATATCGTAAATCAGTACTTGATAAATTGGACGAAGAAAAGGAATTGCTTAGTTTGAAAGAAATTAAATCAAAGTCTGTTAGTAATTTAAATCGATTAAAAAAAGCTATTAATTTTTTTGTATGAAATTTATATCATGAAAAACTTTTAAATTTAATATAAATTGAAAAGTTATTTTAAGTTTTTGTATCTTGAAACAAATATGTATAACTTGAATTATTAAGCTGCTAAATAGTCAGAATATTAATAAAAAAATATGTTACCAGTTCAAATAAAACAAAAAGTATTGAAGTAAACAATCATTAAGCTTTGCCACAAAAACAATAAAAATGCTTAAAAGCTAGTGGTTACCCGATTTAATATAAAGCTAAAATAAAGTGAATTTTCTGTACAGTTTATAAGTCCTTAAGACAAATAATCATTACCAGAATTCCACTTTGTACATTGGAGATATTCATCCAGACATAACTGAAAAAATGCTTCTTAAAAAGCTAAAACAAATATGTAAAGAAATATCTCGAGAAGCTCTTATAAAAGAAGGCAGACACGCTAAATTAAAGTGTAGAAATATAGAAGAAGGTTAAATTTACATTAATAATAAAAAAAATTATATAGTTTAATAGTTGATTTTTTTATTATAGCTGAAAAGGTTTTAAATGAGGCAAATTATACGAAGGTTCATGAAAGCACAAAGTGGCCTTTGAGGATTATGTGGTGGGGTAATCCTACAGCAAGGTAGTTGAAAAATTCTCTTTTTTTTACAAATTACAATAAAAAAAAAAAAAAAAAATCGTAAGTAAAATACACTTAACTAAAGTTTGTTTTATAATTAACGGAAAAATATTCTGATGAAAATATCTTCTATCTTAAGTTAACCAAAGACAATTCTGATTTGTTGTTACTTAAATGAAAATAAATGTTAAGCTGTTCACTAATGTAACACAAGTCGTTTGATAAATTATCTTACATTAGAAGTTAAGAAAGTATTCCCATTTTTATTGTTAAGAGTGTTATTAAAATAAATAAGGTATTTTAAAAATCACGAAGATGTGTGATTACTAAGTAGTTACAGCAGCAGTTATACTTGTTTCAAGATAGTTTTAAAATTTGTTCTACAAGTAGCTTAATGTTAACTTATGTTAGGTGTTTTGTTATGCTTATGTTTTTATAAAGTACCAGATTAGAAATAACAAGTAGAAACACTTAAATACCTATGAAGCGCAAAAATAATAAATATTAGTTGTTGTATTAGATTTGAAGATGAATCAACAAACTTGTTTGTGAGTCATTTACCACCTACCTTTGATACGTCGAACATGAATGAGCTTTTTTCTGAATATGGACAGATATTTTCTTGCAAAGTTTGTTGTGTACTTAAAGTAAAAAATTATGAACAATTGGTCTAACAATGCTTAAATTAAATAAATACAAAAACAATAATTATCTTAACTTCGCTAAACTTGTATTAAACCATATGTATTTAAAGTTTTAACATAAGATATTACTTAGTAAAGATAAATAAATTAAAAACCAAAAATAACTCAAATGAAATTGACAACAAGACAAAGAGTTCCATAGGTCCTCCTAGAAAGCAAATATTTTACTAAAAAACTAAATTGAGCTTAAGATTGTATTATAATTTTATCTAAAACAGGGTTTCCCAAACTCATTTTCTAAATCGCCCCCTTTTCAGAAATTCGGAAAACAATCGCCCCCTACGATTTCACAAAGTAGTTTTTCTCTTGAGTAGAAACTTTTGAGCCGAAAAAGTTGTGTTCGAAATGTAATTTAGTCTGGTACTTCTTATGCATGCACTTTTGAGCTTTGTTCAAAGTAGTTTACAGGGCTTGAGAAAATAAGTTACATTTGTTTTCTTATAAGCCCAGTTAAGTGTATTATAATATTTAATTATTAAAAAGCCTTGTGTAACCTGTAATTAATCCTGTTTAGATATGAACTGTTTTGAAACTAATGAAACTTTTAGGGTAGTGGTGGACAACTTTTGTAGTCATCAATTCATATTTACTAAAAAATCTTTTCTAGTTTCAACTCGTTTAAAAAATGCAATTGCGGACTGCATAACTTAAAAAAATAACATATAAGAAAATTGAAAAACTCGAGCGAAATTGTAATAAAATGATTTAGTATTATTGTGATCTAGGAAATACTATTGTAAACTGAAAACCAAATTGAAAATGTATTTCAAAATATTTAGTATCAAAAAAATAAATTTTGTTTCTTTTGCACAAGTAGCTTCCAAGTTACTTAGCATGTCGATATTTGACTGGATCTTAACCGTACGTTAACCATCTGAAATCTTAATTTAAACCTGACATTATAATAATCTCTCAAATAACGAATTTCGGACATTTAGAATTTAATACTAAGTAACTTGTTTAAACCGCACAAAGTACTAAAATTATTTTATAAATAGGCATATTCTAAAATTACTATACCAGAGATTAAGAAACTATAAAAAAATGAACATTTTTTTTACACATAATAAAATAAATAATAAAACATAATTTCTGATCTAGTTTAAGGAAGTTTGACCGACTGGTTGATTATCTCACATGAAAAGTGGTTTCATCAACAGCTTCAGATAATGTAGTAAATTTATTAATTTCAATGCTAAGATATATTATAAGTAAGTTAGTTGTAAAGTTAAAAACTTAATTTTAAACTTTTTAAACTACATGTTTTGTAATAGAAAACCATTAAACAGTATTTGACTTGGAATAACCTTTAGGAAACTAAACCTTAGTTTTAACATTTTCTTTTTTTTTTAGTTGAAATTCAAAAAAAAATCAAAAGTTTTACAGTTAATTCTGTGAACAGAAAGCAATCGATCAAAAAATTCTTTTAATTAGCTTAAAATTTTGTTTTGTAACTGCAGCAGTCTTTTAATGGCTTATTTAATACTGTTTAAATTTATTTTTTCTCTAGTCATTAGCCTATAATAATTTACCAGAAGAAAAGAGTGAAAAAAGAAAAGCTAGTGTTTAACTAACAAAATAAACAACACATTCTAATTGCTAATATATTAAAAATTAAGATAAAACAAAAAACATTTGTATTAATAGTTTAAAATTCTTTAATGTATAGGTTTTTTAACAATAACAAATCAAGTTTGAGTTAAAGAATCTTTTAAATGAAAAATTTGAAGTAATTTCAAATAGAGACCTTAAATCTATACTCTTTTAAAACAAAAAAAAAACTTAAAATAAAAACTTAAATGGTTATCAAGATTTATTTATTTATACAGATTAAACAAGTAATAACAAAAATAATTCAAATAAATTTCTTTGAAACAAACACTTTAATCACTATGCTGTAAAAACTTTCAATGTAATGCAATACGAAATATAAACTACGAAAATAACCAGGTCAAAATAAAATTAATAACAGATTTAAAACATAAATGATTTAATAAATACAGTAGACTTTCGCTTGAGTTGGCACTTTGAACGAAATAAAAAAGTGCAAACTCAAAAATTATTACCTTTTTTTTACAAAATGATAAACTTGAATATGTTATATGCAATAACGTTATGCAAAAACATAAAACAAACATTCATTAAAAAAGTAGATCTATATAAGATAATAAATATTATGATTTTTTTGTTTTATTAATACTTAATTAGTAATAGACTTTATTTAAGTTAAATTTTAGAAAACATGAATTTGCAATTTTTTGGGTAAAAAGTGCGAACTCAAGAGGAAGTCTACCGTATTTAATATTTATTAGGCATTATGCAAACCTGTTGTAGAATAAATAACTTAATAAAATTTTATTATAAAAAGACTATTTAAATACAATACAAACCAGGTTAAATAAAAAGTATTTTAAAAGATTAAATAAAACAAAAAAAATTCATAAAATAATATCTGCTACTGAAGTCTAATATAATGTGTAGGATGAGGTTCATGACTGCTTGCAAGTTTTTCTAATCTGATTCTTAATCAGTAAAAAAAAGCCTCCTTTACAAATATCTAGATTAGATCTTTTGCTCAAGATGTTGATAACTGATCTGAAAGCTTTCTCAACAACATAGCTAGAAGGAAAAACTATAAACAATAATCTATATTACTCTCAAATGATTGGATACTTTTGCCTTAGTTTTTGTTGAGTCCAAAAGCTTTCATTTCGTTCTTTGGAAAAATTCACTTTTAGTTCAAGGTCAGTCACTTTTCAAAATACAATTGGAAATATCATGAGGTGATATAACTATCACCTCATGATATTTCCAATTGTTTTTTGAAAAGTCACTAAGTTAGACTAAGAAATAAAACTATACAGGGTTGCCGATTTACCTAGAAACTTAATAATATATAACATAGATTTTTATGAACAATTTATGATCCCAAATAACATATATGTCAGGTTATAAAATGGTGAGAGGGATTCCAATCGTCTATGATCTATGTAATTGTTAAATAAGAAAATATATGAATGAAAATATGTAATTTACTTGAAAGTAGGAGTCATAAGTACTTGATTTTTTTCTCTATATTTTACATAAATAAAATAAGCTTTTTTTGTTTAAGTTTTACTTCAGGGTCAAATATTTACTAGCAAGCTAAAATTAGTAAATTAGCAATTTAAAAATTAAAAATTTTATGACAGCCCAAAATTTCAAAATCGCCCCCTTTTCGCCCCCTTACTAGTTATCGCCCACCCTTTCGCCCCCTTACTAATTATCGCCCCCCGACTTACTAAAATCGCCCCCAGGGGGGCGATATCGCCCACTTTGGGAAACCCTGATCTAAAAAGACAAGCAATTTTTGTGCTAAATAAAGTAAACTTGAATTACTTGTTTTGTTGTACTCATAATTCTTGAAAAGACTTCGTGTAATGATAATCAGTGGTTCATAGAACTTAAGAAAACGTACTTATAAAAATAGTGGACGATAAGGACGGTATGTAATAACATGTTTTGATAAATTTTGATAAGCTAAAGTTGTTGTGTTGGGTAAAAAAAATAATGAACTAACAAAAAGTAACAACCATAGAGTATAAAATAAACAGTCAAAAAATGACCCAAATAATATCTAAGAGTTATGTAATAGAAAAAAAAAACTTACACACCACTATTCAAAGGAATGTGTAATTTTTGAAACATTTATTGAAGTTGCCTTAAGATGTTAATGTTAATTTGAACAACAATAACAAAAAAGTATCATTATTTAACTACAATTATTTACATTAGTTACTCTTTAACACGAAAAATAAGCGTTTAATAAGAAAATTTGATTTAGTATGTAATTGTTACTTGAATACTATAAAGTAAAACATAAAATTAACTAATATTAATTCTAGGTCTGTATAACTTCTGATTTCAAATCTAAGCGCTATGGATTTGTTTCTTATGAAAGTCCAGAGTCTGCTAACAACGCACTTAAAGAGGTTAGTAAAAGTTTTAATTATATACTCAATTAAAATTGATAGTTGTTAGCTTAAAAATAGTTCAGTAAAACAAAAAAAAAAGCACCTTGTTATTGGCCTAAAATATAACTAAAATTTATTATATCCTGTAGAGTGAATTAATTTTTCAATTAATCAATTAGTTTAGATTATGTTTACTTATTTTATGATTATGTTTTAATGTAAATATTAAATAAAAATGTATTTTTTTGTTTCTTAAAGTGAAGTAAAATTTAAATAAAGATAAGTAGTTAATGAATAACTAACAAGCATATTTGAAGATTTTTAAGTTTTGAACTAATAAAAAAAGATTTATTTTAAACATGTGGGTTTATTAACTTGTGTTTTAGTAAATGTTAAGAACAAATAAAAGATAAGGTTTTTAACTAAAAAGTTAAACTTGTTCAATTAGTTTTGCATAGATGTCGGTGCAACTTATCTCATTTAAGAACGTTTTTACAATTTTTTAAAAATTTAATCTTAAATTAAAAAAAGAATTTCACAAATGTCAAATACATTAAGTTGTATTAATTAAAACTTGTACGCGTTTTATTGAACTAATATAATATAAAGCCTCTGGGAAAAAGCTGAAAAATTTTAAGCACCTAAATGAGGCTTTATTTAAATGAAATCTAAAATTATAGCTTTTTAAAAAATAAGATAAAAAAACGTCCTATTGCCAACATTAACAACCTAAGTCTTTTAAGTAAATAAAAAAAAAGACTACTTCAAAAAAAAAAAATTTGAAGCTTGACCTGAAAACCGTGTACTAACTTGATAATTAACAGGGTTCTCACAAAGTTTAGAAAAAAGGGGGTTTGCGAAAAAAGTCCGAAACAGTTGTGAAACTTGGTATAAACATGTTTTTAATGAAAAAGTTTATCATCACTAAAAACTGCATTTTGCTAAAGTTAACTTCTAAAAAGCTCTGCTTTTGCATTTCATTTTTATTAGGGCGTAAATGAATTTTAAGAATAAATTCAAATTTCTCATTATTTTCATTGTTAATAAAGTCTTTGGTTATGTTTTTTTGCATAGGTTTTAATCGAAAAGTTTTATTTACAAAAGTCAGATTTTTTCAGTTCGATCTTTGGCAACCGTGAGTTAAGCAATTATTTAAATCAATTAAGGCCATAGGGGGGGGGGAGGGGTAAACCATGTTTTTTACAAGTTGATCTTATTTTATAGAGTTTTTTCTAAGCTTCAAGATGATTTTTATTGTTTTTAAAAATCCAAATTATCTTTTGAGATATGACCAGTCAAAGTCGGGCCACATAATAGGTTCCCTATAGGAAGGGAAAACTAAAACAGCGTAAAAAGACTATTTTATTTAAAATCTATGTCCTCCTCCATTTTTCAAGCAATCTTCTTCAAACTTTCACAGTCTAATGTTTATACAATAACAAAAAAACGTTACTTTAGAATTAAAAAGTTTATTTGTAAAAATAAATTTTTTTTTGAAAAAAAAAACACTTTTTTTATTTTATTTTTTTGATAAAATTTTTATTTTTTTAAATTACTAAAATTCTAAAGTAAAGTTTTTTCTGTTTATTATAAGGAACGTTTCCTGAAAATTTGAAGAAGATTGCTTGAAAATGAAGGAGGTGATAGATTTTTAGTGAATTTTAAAATTTCTGAGAAAATTGACCCCGAAAATTTTGCGGTCCATACGTTTACATAGGAAAATTTTTACAAAAAATTAAATATCTCAAAAGATAAGATATATTTTTGAATTCTATAAAAACTGGCTTGTAGTTTGTACTTAAAGCTTTCATATAAAAGCCTAAGTTAATTTTTGTAAAAAAAAATGTTGGACCCCCCCTATGGCCTTAAAAAGAATAGTATGGTTGTAAAAAGCAATTTTAAGCAAAGACAAACTGAATGCGTAAAAAAATGATTATGTATTTTAATACTTACATAAAAAAAGTTATAAGTGTAGTAAGAGTAAAAAAAACAAATTAAAAAACTTGTCAATATCATTCGTTTTGTAGTTCGTTACTATGATTTAAACTTACTTTAGACTTGATCTGTTTCTAATATCTTAACTAATTATTAAATAGAAAAATCTCCGGTTAAGTACAATGGAGAAAATTGAAAAAAGGTTTTATAAATGTCCTTAAATTAATTGGTATTAAACCCACTTGAATAAATTATAAAAAACAAGGAACAATATTGTTCTGAATTAAAAAACTAAGCATTGCTTGCTAAACAACATATAATTGATTAAGTTATCTTCGTGAAGACAAAAGTAAACAGTGTTCATTTCCCTAAAACTTTTTCTACATATTAATTAGTTCGTTTGTTGTTACCTAACTGTAAAATCATAAATTCTTAAGGATTCAAAATCCCAACGAACTTCAGTTTTAGATTTATTAAAATTTTATTCATTCAATGAAGTATAGACGTAGAAGTTATAGCTATAGAAGTTATAGTATAAGTATGTTATGTAAGACTAGTTTTTTTACTTAAATTAAAGTTTTGTGGTGTGCTCACCAAGAGAACTTGATACTAACCTTGATAACTACGTCTAAACTTACAGATTCTTTAAAAAAATAACAAAAAATTAGTTTTCTGAAAACAGTTGAAGTGAAATCAATATAGTTTGAATCATCCCTACGCTTTAAGATAATAAGTTGTAAATATGACTTAAATTGACAGAAGCTCTACTATCTAATAGATTTATCAAATTTAAGATTAAAACTGAAACTGGAACAAAAAATATTGTATTTTTACTTCCACCTAAGCTAAAATTTAAAACTTACATATAACATAGTGCTGCATGCAGATGCATGATTACCATTTTCCTTAAATAACTTAGTTACAATATTGTTAATGCTAAAATAACAATGTAGTGCTTCTTTTAATGTAATAATTTCGTCAAATTACTATCTTAAAACAATTAGCTAAACAAAATAAAATGATTGTATAGTAAAATCTACAAATTTTTATTGCAAAATATATTAGATTAAAACCTTTTAGGTTCAAATTCCTTCTTTAATAAACTAATCGTTCTATTAAGTTAATTGAAAGTCTATTGAGGAACTAGATTGAACCTGAAAGCGTTTTAAACTTATATGTTGTGGAATAAAAAGTGTAGAATTTTCTAAACAATCGATTGATGTTTTTAGTTGCTGATGCCGTAAAAAAACTACTAACGAAGAATTGACTGTGTCCTAGACTGATTTAATTCAGTATATAAATCTTGTATATCTATAAAATTAATTGATTTTATTAATGGGAAGTTAAAAATAATTTTTGTGTTACTTTGCTATAGACCAAACAATTATTTATAGAAAAAATATATTGCCTCAAAAATATAAAGTAAAACCCGGTTTTTATTTATTAAATTTTTTAATGTTATCAAAAAAGCAAATGCTAGTAAGGTAAAATAATTTAATATGTCCTGAACAAGACGTTAAACTTAATCTTTAGATTATGAATCGATAATCGAAAGGTTTTTTCGTACACCAAGTTCTTAGTCGAAGCTTTTTGAGCGCTCCTTTTGTCGTTATAAACAACATGTAAAATACATTCACTACAACAAACTGTTTTGACTCAGGTGGATGGTAAACAAATTGAAGAAAATTACCGAATTTTTGTTAGCAGATACGTTCTCAAAAAAGATAGAAAGTCGGTATTTGAGTCTAGGAATGCCTGTACTAAGGCTTACACAAACCTTTATGTTAAGAACTTCAACTCTTCTATTACTGAAGATCGTCTTCGTAAACTATTTGAAGTAAAATTTTACTTGAAAATTACATTAAATTTTTCTTTTATATAGTTATGGATATTTTTTTAAAGTGTAAAATTGTAGTCATCAAACACTAAAAACCTTAAAAACTAAAAATAAACATTTTAATTAAATTAAAAGTTACCACTCAAAGTGTCTACATAAAAAGATATTATTAAAAATATAGTTACAAGTTAAGTAACTGATTTAACATGTCCAGGACTGGAAAAAAAGTAGATAAAGTAAAACTTATATTCAACAATTTGTTAAATTAAAGTTAAATGTTGTAAACGCTGCCATTATTTTGTACTAAAAGTGTGAAAAAAAACCGGTAAGATTATTAAATTTAAGTGCTGTTAATTTAAAAATGTTTAAATGATAAAAGTCATTAAAGAAAAACTTAAAAATTAAACCTTTAAGTTATCTCTTTGAAATTATATACTAAGATAAAACCATTACTAGAAACATGGTTCAGTAAAAAATGTGCGTATAATGAGAAACAAAGCTGGGATTTCAAAGGGATTTGCATTTGTTTCCTTTTTTACACACAATGAAGCACAGAAGGCCCTAAACTGTCTTCATGAACACGTTATTGAAGGTAGTTAAAATTTATTGTCACATTGATTGTGACTAAAATATGAAAAAGTAAGTTATAATGCTCTATAAGTTTAAAACCATTAAAAAAAAATTGTCTTAAAGTATTTCGTAATCTTCGTATGGATTTTTAATTATGGTATTTCTTTTAAAACTTCTTGTTTAAAGCGTTTTGGAAAACTTCATAATCTTAACAATTTAACTAAACTTCTGTTGGTAATATTTTTTGATATAAATGCATTTAGCAAATATTAGTTAGCGATTAAAGTAGGATATACTTTTAAACAATAAATGATAAGTATGATGGTAACAAAGACATAAATTCGAGCTATAGTTATTAACATTAACTTGAAAGGTGCTAAATCACATCTTTCAGCATAACCATAACAGTAAAACTTCATAGTTAGCTTAAATTAAAATACATAAAAAATAATTTTGTCTACTCTTGTAGCTTCACTTTTTTAGAAATATTGGTTGAGTATATAAGAAAACAATTGGATAACTAATTAAATACAACCTAAATTGAAAATTTTAATAAGACAAAATGGATTTGGCTAAAATTAATTATATGTAAATTTGTCAGGTACAAAAGATCAATTGTACGTGGCCAGGGCTCAACGCAAGCCCGAGCGAATTTCACACGCTATGATGAATCATCGAGCCAACTTGCAAAATAACGAGAAATACAGAACGTGCAATGTGTATGTGAAAAATATCAACGATGACGTAACAGAAGAAGACTTAAGAAAATTGTTTTCAAGATGCGGTATTATAAGAAGTCTGAGGGTAAGTAAATAAACGACTGTTTTATATCACATTAAACTAAAAGAAAATTAAATAAGCCAATAAATTATTTTAAAGTGATCTAGGAACTAATTACTGATAAACTATACAGTCAATTAAAATATTAAAAGTAAAACTTTTAAATTAGAAATTGAATGCATTTAAAAAAATAAATAATCAATAGCATGTCTTAAATCATACGATTAAAACTATTGATGTAAATCTCCGTATTCCGAAAAAATAAGTAAAAGTAATGAACACACTCATGTGATTTAAAAAGTTAACATGACTTTTCGAATTCCGACAATTCAAGTTCTTAAAATTGCTTACATAACACATGTGCTGTGCAAATCATAGCACTTTTAATCGGGTTCTAAACTTTGACAACTTAAATTCTTAAACACTTTTCACAGAGCCCACCTAAAGGGCTTTTAAATAACTCATTTATAAAAGTCGATTTCAAAATACCACAACATATTCATAAAAACAAAGATTGTTTTTAATCTTCAGCTGGTACGGTTTGAAATAAACAGCACTATGCTAAACAATGATACAAAAGGTAAACAAAAACACTATGACGTTGTTAATAAATATTGTACAGTACAAATATTCAGTGCAAAAGTTAATCTTCCATCTGAAAAACAACTAAAATTCACAAACTATAATTTAGTGACTTTTTATATAGAGTAGACTACCGCTTGAGTACGCACTTTTTTTGGTACGCACCCTGCCTTAAGTACGCACTTATCCAGAAAGACACAAAAATTTTCTAACTTTAAATATATTTCTTAAATTTAAAAAAAATATTTATATCAAATTGAAATGTTCAATTGTTCGAGCAAAGCTGGGTCTTTGTTCACTTCACCACCATCACCGTGAAGGTAAACTCCTTGAAGTTCTTTCCTGTCGCTAAATCTGGAAAGCTACATCCATGATGCTTTGAAATCTTCCGAAGAAAGATTATTTATAATCTCGTTGGCTCTTGCAATTATGATCGAAGGTGAAATTGGCAAATTTGCTTTCCTGATCACTGAAATCCAGTCATAAAGCTGAGACTCTAACTCAAGGTACTTAGCAGAAGAAAAAATTAACTTTTTGCTTTTTCTTTGCTCAGACATGTCAGCAGATCGTCTTTAAATCTCATCTCGGTTCTGCCAAATTTTTCTAATTGCACCTTCACTAACATTAAAGCTTCTTCCAAGATAACGCTTACTAGGTGGATTTTTTCTTTCAAGCTGGTTAATGATCTTCAACCTTTCTAACTCACTTAATCGTTTTTTAGCAGCTGACATAACTCAATGCTCTTAAAAACATCTGAAAAGTATTCAATATAAACTAGAAAAATAAAAGTTTTAAAAATACATTTAAATCTACATTTTTAACTGTGCCGTTATATGTACAATTTATTTATCAAAATAAAGGATGTTATATTAGAACTTCTAAGAAATTCCAGTTTTTTTGCCTAAAATTTCAATCATCAAGTTTTTCCAGATTATTTTATGTTTCCAGGTAGAATGGTCAACCTGCTGCGTTAGCCTAAGACTTTCTCAACTTTTAAACTAGGGTGAGTAATCCTGAGTAGTCTAAGTGGCCTATGATTGTGACAGCCCTGTTATAAAATGTTAATAAACTAAATACTTATGTAGTGGTTGCAGAAAAGTGAAAAGAATAATGATATTTGAGCTGTAATGCTATAAAATAAAAAATTCAGATGACTAAGTTAAATAGTTATTTGCCTTAACTTAACAAAGTTAAAAAACCTACAAATACAACATAGTTAAGTCATAATTTAATTTAAATGTACACACACAATGATGTTTTGAAAATGTTTGGTAAACACAATGTAGTTTGGTACTTTTCCTCTAACAAAACAAAATATGGAAAATATGGCTTAATATTCTTTTTTAAATCATTGACTGACATTGACTTTCTATATTAAATATATGTATTAATTATGTAGAAACTTTTAATAGATAAAAATAAATCATTTTAAAATCTATATAAAAACTTACAGATTAGAATTATGTATTAAATGTTATTTAAAATAAAAAGACTTGTTTTTTTGGTTTAATTATTTGGTGGCTAGTTGTAAGAAAGAAAACAAACAACTAAATTTCATATTATACTAGATCGTCAAAAAGTACGCACTACCCGTGCTAAGTATGCACCTTTTGGTCGGGTTCAATTTGCGTACTTAAGCTGTCTTTGTCTTAAGTCTACTGTATTTGGGGTTGTAAACTGAACAAAAAAAGTTCTGAAATTATTTAAAAATAAGGAGACAGATATACAAGATAATATATTCAAGATTTTTATTTAATAAACTAAGTTTTACCCTTTAAGGGATTTTCAGTTACAATTTAAATCTAAAAAATATAAGATAAACAAAACATGGAAGATACTAAGAAGCAAAACAAGTATGTTAGAAATTGTAAATTATGTTAGTTAGAAAAACAGTCAACGAATTGAATAAAATATTAATAAACACTATGGGTTTAGGCTCTTTAAAAACTGAACGTGAAACTGTTATATTAAAAAAAAAAAAACATAAGTGGCTCAAATATGTATAAAGAACATTTTTGAGTCTGTAAATTGAAATTTACTTATACTGAATGTAAAACTTATAACTTTAAAACTTTACTTACTTAGAGGCAAAAAAAAATAAATTAAAACTATAACGCACAAAGGATTTGAGTATTAAATTAAAAAAAAACTACTTATACTGACTATGAAATACTTGAAAATTTATTGTATTTTAAGAGGAGCTTTTTTATATGTCGACAAGACAATATAAATTCAATCTCCTTATTTAAGCAACCTTTTTTTTTCAACGCATACACAAATATATATAAATAAAACGTTTAATAAATAAAATTGTTTAATTGTTCTGTTAGACAAACAGCTCTTAAGTTCTATATATATGTTTAAAAAACAAAAAGAAATACGCGTATGTGGTTTTATTGATACCGACAAACACTTTTTCGTTATTGCAAAAAAAGACTATTAAAAAAAAAAGGTGACTACTACATACTTAAATATTTTAAGACTTAAATTAGCCATATCTTTAAAAATTTTACAAAGAAAAGAAAAAGATTGTAATTTATTGTTAAGACATACATACACATTTTTTTTCTTCAAAGATATACCTTTTTGAGTTGTGGCCCTTGAGAAAATTAAAAAACCTAAGTTTCTGAAATTGAAACCCATTAAAAGTGCTATGATTTGCACAGCGCATGTGCTCAATTAATAATATCAATGAGCTCTATGCATAGTTGCAAATAACTTCACTAAGTCAAGTTAAATTAAGACAAAAAAAACTTCCTACTAGTAAAAAGTTTTCTATTGACTGCAATTATTAAAAGTCAAAACGAAAAAGTTAAGCATTGTAACTTTATTGCACATCTAAAAATCAAAAAAATTCTCTAAATAAGTTAAGTGTGTAAGCTTGTCGCTCATGTGTTATGTAATTGATTTAAATTGTAATTAGCTATTTCTTAATATAATTTTCCTCACAAACTTCTAAAGTATTGTAATTTTACCCACTGAACTGTATTGTTAAAGCAGTTGAAAAAAATTAAATTAACAAACTAAACTAAAACAGATAATGAAAAATAATGGTGTGTCACGTGGGTTTGGGTTTGTTTGCTTCAAATCCAAAGATCAGGCTCAGCTAGCCATTGATCAGTTGAAGGACTTCGTTTTTCACACCAAGCCATTGTATGTTGGGCTGGCACAAACAAGAAACGAAAGATTCTTGCAACGAAAAATGTTCATTAATGCAATATTCCAGCCTCGTTTTAACAATTTCGCAACGAGACAAGTAATTAATTAAATAGCAATAATATATATTCACTGTTTTTTTATATTTTAGGCTAGTGTTAAAATAGTGTGCTTATAGTTGCCTTAAAAAAATGTATTAGACAAAAATCATTCAACTTAAGTATACACTTGACAAAAAAATTTCATATCTAAGTTTGTTGTTTACCAAAATCTACTTTGATAGATTGTATACTAATAGTTAAATTAAAATTTTCTTATTGGAGTTTTTATTATGAGATCCTTAGAGAATTTTTTTAAATAGTTGTAAGGGGTGTTTTATTTCAACATATTCTACGCTAACTGTTGAAACGATAACATAGTTAACTTTCTGTAACTAGTTAAGAAGTTCATTTTAGATGTATTTTTAAGTTTTAATGATAACAGGCTATATTGTGAACTCTAAACTGAGTTTTTACTACAAACTACTTAAAATAGTATTCCTTTTACATATGTTGAAATGTTGTAAGTCATATCCACTTAAAGTTTTTATACACTTGAAGATTGATCGTTTTCAATTATTTCTCTAGAACAATGATGTATTATACTTTCATAACTCGAATTAAATATGAAAAAAGTAAGTTAAGAATTTGCACAAATCCTAATAGGTCAGTTTAAAATTTATATTGGTCACATACTTGAGCGGAAGATAAACAATTTGATCTTAATCACACTGGACCCTTTTTGAAGTTCGAGCGGTTTTTTAATTTAAGTTTATTAAAAATAGATTTGTAGCATAGTGCCTTCGTATAAATTTATTTAAATGTATAATCAAATAGATGCAGCACTACCCTCGATTGATACAAGACCCCATCAGTTACTTGAAAGCGAATCATTATGGTGCTAATAATTGGTACTATGATTGTTCTTCTTTTGGAAAAAGAAACATAATGCAAGCTAACGAAAATAATTCCAAGAAATACGAGATGAACAATGAACTAGTTAATACATTCTTAACTTAAATAAGTTATTAAACGGAAATAATTTAAACAATATTTATTGGTTAATATTATTTTTTAGATTAAAGTTTTTGATCTACAGTGACAATTAATGGTATTTAATATAAAAAATTGAATTTTTGTTAACTAATAATTTTATGTAATAAAATATGTATAAAGTTAAAATATTCAAAAAATTAAAACAAAAAATTGTATCTAGGTTTTATTTCTAACTAAAAAACGTTAAAAATATTTTTTTTTAGAGAAAAGTAAAGCTAAAATAATGGCTTTTGTTTAAGTCTATATTAACTCACAAGTATTTAAACAGAATCTTTCCAATTATCTCTACCACAACCACATGATGCATTATCCTCCATATGAACAATCTCATCATTATAATGGTAGTAACATTGTTACCAGGCACCAGCCTGAACATACAAACGAGCAACCTCCGCCTTACACTGGTCCTGCAATCACAGACCATTACTAATATGGTTAGATTTGACTTAATAAACTTTGCAATTAATTAAGTAAAAAAAATATCTGAATAATAAGTTGAATAAAAGCAAAATATATCTTTGATAAATTGCATTTAATCAGTTTATTTAGGGTTAACAGCTTCTCTACTAAAAATAACAAAGATTAACATCAAGTACATGAAAAGCTTCCTTTTTATTGTCCATTACGCTGATTTTTTTTTTTTAGTGAGCTTACATTTAATATTATATTGTTAAAAGGACGAATCTAAAAGTTTCTAAAGTACGTGCTACGTAAGGAAATGAATTAATTGCATTTACTTTGGAACATACTTGTGAATATATAAGTCTATTACGGAAGATCACTAGAACAAAAATAATGTAGGAAATGAATCTGTTGAAACCATTTACTATTGGCTTTCATATGAAAGCTCAAATATAATTAAAATGTCCATTTTTTTTAGACTTAAAAAAATTTAATTAACAGTTGAAACAAAGTCTGTTCTATAACCATATTCCTATACATATTATTACATCGCAATTTTTTCATCGTCCACTTTTTTGGAAAATGAAATATTCACTAAAATATATATACTTAGAAAATTTTTCAGCTAAATACTGTAATTTTTAAGAAACACTCCCTAACTACTTTGATAAAATTCTAAATTTTAAATTGTCTAAGTACCAAAAAGTTAAGTTAAGATACAAAATTAAAAACAAAGAGAAGTTTTTCAGTGTTTTTTACAAGAAAAATATAAGTAATAAAAGATTGAAAGAAGTAATGGTATAGCAAACAAATAAAAAAGTAGTTTCTTAAAGGAAAGCAGTAGATACATTATAAGAAAAATATTTTTTCGCTTTTTATAAGTTACCTACTGAACTCACTGACTTCGGTTTCGTATTATTCATAACTTAAATTGAATTTTATTTAACGCTTAAGAGTGACTGATTGCTAAGTTAATACTCAACAGAACTTAATAATCAAGTAAAAAAGATTTATCAGTAGTTGGTTTATATTTTAACCAGAGAAAAAAACTACAAATTATTTAAGACAGTTTTCTAAGAAAGAAGTCTGCAGATATTTGGTGATCGCAGGCTAAACTAAACATAGAATGCGCACCGCAGTAGTATTTTCTATTTAAACTCTTCATAACAAACCCAAAAAAAATAGTTTAAGTTTTGAATTTCACTATTTTAAGCTAAGACCTTTTTTCTCCTCACTCAGGGTTGCCACTTTACCTGGAATCCTGAAAAAACCTGGAATTTGACAATAAAGGCAAAATAAAAACCTGGAAAAACCTGTAGTTTGAGAAATTTTGAAAAACTTGGAAAAACCTAAAATTTTAAACGTTTTTAACATGTTCAGTAGTAAAATTTCGATTTGACACAAAAAATCTATTGCAGAGATAAAAAAAATTGTCATCAAATTTTTTTTATTAGAAAAACGATTTAAAGTAGCTGTACAGTATCTTTTTAATGTTTTTATACTATTTAACATAATTTCTTGCCTTAAAATAAACTTAAAACTAAAAATAGACCCAAGAATGTGTACTTAAAAAACCTGGAAGAATTTTAGAAAACCTGGAAAAAAATTTGAAAAAACGAGTGGAAACCCTGCTCACTTAAATCTCCGGTTATTCTTGTGGATTTCTATTCTTTACTTCGCTGGCCGCACTTCTACCCTTCATGGTCCGCAAGTAGCTGGAGGGCCGACTGTTCCAAGACAAAAAAAGATTTGTAAAATTTTTTCAAGTCTTAAAACTTTAGATAACTCTGTTGTAAATGTTAATTTTGTTCTATCTAATGATTGTTTTGAAATAAGTTTAATAGCTTAACAAAGTTATTAATTGTTTCATAGCATTCTTAGATGAGCCTCCGTCGTCGAGGTCAAAAATGTTAAGGTAAATAGTATACAAAATTAACATTTACAACAGAGTTAAACATTTAGTTTTTCTATAGTAAAAAAAGAAATAATCCCTACTTAGTATTGTACATTACAAAAATAGTATAGTATTGTTAAAAACGTGTTATTAAGTTTAAAACTTAAATAAGTATTCTAACTTGATGATAAAAATACGGCTACAAAAGTTGCATAAAAAGTAGTATAATTCTAAGTTCTTTTTAGCTTTTTAAGTATATAAGTAAATAGAAAGTAATTAATCACCACTGTTAATTCCTTTTCTAGATTTTAATATTTCTGTATATTACCATGTTAAAATTAAGTGCAAAAAATTTTTAAAACGTTTTAACCTAAATTTATTTTGCAGTTCGAAAAAGATGCTATAATTCATAGGAAAAATCGTGTGATTGGAAATTTATGTTTTTAGCTTTCAAATTTTTTTAACTTCGCCTCCTTTAACAAACTGATTTCATATATTTTATTTACAATTATGTTTTTGATGATGTTTTATAAGTTGAAATTATGCAAGCTAATTTTTACTACTTGCTTATTAAAATTTTAAAAGATGATTTTAAATCTTTTGTATTACCTACAATTTTTTGTAAAAAGGAAATATTTTAATTTGAGTAATTCAAATTTGTAATCTGTTCTGAAATAGGATTGTTATTTAGTTAAATAACCGTTTTTAAGTTTTAAAAATAATTTTTTATAACTTTTGATGAACTAGATAAATTAATTTTTATCTATCTGTTTAAGTAACTAAACTTAGATAAATTCTTAAACTAATAATTTCATAAAACATTTGAAATATTTTTGTTTGTATAAAACTTGGATATAATAAATTAAGTTACAATTTTTATTATATAATAAAACTACGTTGTTCAGTGCAGTTCTTTATTTCTAAAATCTAACTTTACTTAGTAAAGTTAATTACTTATTGTTTAAAAAAGTTAAGCAATCTAATCTCTGTCTAAAACGTTTAAAAGCTAATGCAGTTAGTATATTTAGAGAGGATCTTAATAAAATTCTAGTCACTATACTATTTAAAAAAATTCAAATAAGTATGATATTAAATACTATGCTTAATCTATTGAAACCTTTAAAGGAAACTTAAAAGATTGTGATGATAAAACTGGATAAACTCAATAGTACTGCTTAGTATAATTAAAGTTGACTATGGCTTCTTTAACCAGGTCTGAAGAGTCCACCTAAAAGATAGAAATATTCGCAGTGTTAATAATGTTGATTAAACTACCTCTTATTAAGAAATATTATCTGCTGAACAAACTTAAGGCCATTAGTTATGATTATTGATTTAATATAAATTGTTTTAACAGCTCAAAGCTTGAGCAGCTACAGTGTGAAAAATATTTATATGTAACTACAGTATTAATATTTTAGTCGGTTAACCTTTCGAAAATTGGTTATAAGATTTACTTTTGAATAATCATAAACTCTTAAAAGAAGTCTTAAAAGAGTTTATTAAAATAAAAGAACTCTTTTAATAACCAAAACAATTTATTTTGCTATTAATCGAAATTAAACCTATAAGGATAAAAATGAATTTTCATATAAATTTTGTTTAAATCTTTGAAAAAATCTACCTTAACATAACCTGAAAAATTAAATCACTATACATACCAAAAACTAGTAAATTTTTTATATGGCACTAACTTATGAAGTTTTCCAACCCAAAAGTGATTTGAACAAAATTAGTTAAACACTTTAAGATATTTGAAAAATAAATTTAGTAAAAACGATAGACTTTTCTCTTAAATAAATTGATGACCTGGTCGATAGTACTTATCAAAAATTTCTGTTGAAGTTAGTTATGAAATTAACAAAGGTAAGTCGATAATTTTATTTAGCAATAATTGATACAGTTTTGAAATATGAAATAGTTTAACTTCAGCAAAAAAAACCGAATTTGTTTTTTTTGTTATTAAGAAATGTTCTTTGTATTTATTTACTTACGTTAAAATTTGCCCATTAATATACGTTTGCATCCGCAGTTTTTGAATGTAAATTAGGTCTTCAACTTGCTTTGTACATAAAAACTTCTAAAGAAGTTGATGCTTTTAAAACTTATTTCGTATTTAATTACAGATCTTAATGTGCTGAGTTTAATAGTGTTCAAGTGTAGTTCAACAAATATTAACTTCAATGTACAAAAAGTGATAGTAATTATGGATACTAATGGGTCAAAAATTTATGTGAATATCTTTTTGCTGTGTTAAGAGTAGTGAAATGGTTCTTTAAAAGTTTTATTAATGTTTTTGTGTAGTATAAGCAATGAAAAATGATTATCTAAACAAATTAAATGTTTACCTTAGTATCTAAAAAAAACAAACTGTCAATCTACAGATTATACGATCAAAATTAAACAAGTAATTTTACGAATTTTTTTCTAAAATAATAGGCAAAAGTTAGTTTTAATTTAACAAAAATACCTTATCCAGATAAAAGTAGTAGTAGTTTTATGCTGCAGCATGGTAAAAATTTATCAAATTTCGTCATAGAAAAAACGAAATAAGTTATCTTCTCAAAGAAATATTATGTTCTTTAAGATATAAAAAAAAATTAAATACTACTTTACAAAAAACAAAAAAAATTGTTTTATAACTTCAAAGTTGTATTTGTTACATTGTTTAAATATTTGTATAAAGTTTACGATATCTGATATTTATACATAATACTTTCTTTAACTGTAATCATGTAAAGTATAAAAACAGTTTGACAAGTTTTTTATTCGAAAGTTTTGGTATGCTATTTTTTTAAATCCGGGTTTAATTTAAGAAAACTTAAAAATCCAAATAATTCTTTAAGCAGCATATCAAACATTCGGTGTGTTCAAATAAATTGGATGTTACTTGTTTTGTTTGATGACAACAAAGACTATACAGTATAAAAATACACGACTTTTAAACCAAATTGAACTTGGTTCATTTAGAGCTTTAGAGTTTTAGTATTTTAATTGGTGGTATTAAAATTAGTTTCAAACTGCTATTTTACAGTTAAAAGATAATTTTTTTTTTTTTTTTTATTCTTTACATAGATAAATGTATACAAGACCGCACCACACGACAATAAAAAGCAGTTTATGTGACATTCTGTGACCCAGTTATGACAAAGAAAATTTCAAATTTGCTAAAGATAGCTAAATTAACTATTACTTCTTCAGTTAGAAATATTTTAGTTTATCATTATTATTTCTAGATCATTAGAGCTTGGCTAAGCAAGTTACGGTGAAGTTTTAGCCTTTGAGTAAAACTTTAAATTTTTAAAATTTTTAACTAAAATTAAAAGCATAATTTGTAGTAGATAAAGTTGCAGTTTTTATATTTTCATAAATTAAACCAGTTATAGCAGCCTTTATATATGGAACTAAACTAAAAATACTATACTAAAGTATATCATAAAATAGTATGAAAAGGCAACAACTAAGTTTATGTTATTAAATTAAGTAAAATTAAAATGGTTTAATACAACAGTGAATACATAGTAGCTTAATTTTTTTTAAAAGAGAATTTTACTATTTTTGTATGTAAGATTATCAATGCATGATTCTTTATCAACCGAGAAGAAATTAAATCAATGGAAAAAAATATAAAGAATATTTTTTAATAGGGAATCAATTTGAAATTTGTATCGAATTATACTTAGACGTTAATTAAACGAATTAAAAAATACTTGAATGGTAAATCAATTGATAAGAAAAAAAAAGTTTAGAAATTTTACGAACGGGAAAACGTCTAGGATGTAAATTAAACGGATGGTCAAGAAACTGGATAGGTATTACACTATAAAAAAATCATGTTGGGAATTGATTGCACGATATGTATGCTGATTTGAAATAAACGAAGTGTATATTATAATAAATGTTTACCTACCTCAAACTTAGATTTTACCTTATTTAATACGTTTTTATAAAAAAAAATGTATATTATGATAGAAAAGACGTTACAGACCAAAAAAACATTTTAGTCAAAACTTTTATAATAACGACAAAGCTTTTCGAGACCATTTAATTTGATTATTAAATACTAGCGAGTATGGCTGAATCAAATTATATGCCTTTAAAACGCAGTATGTTTAAGTAGATATGGTTAGCTTAGATGTAACATTGAGAAAAATTCAGAGTTTAAATAAAGTAATTATATGCTATGAATTTAACTTTTTTACACACGGTTAATAGTTACGGTTTTACACACGTAATACCTAAATTACAGTAATTTGGTAGCATACTTTTTTTTCTCGGTAAATGAATAAACTTAAAATTTACTTGTTTAATTAATTAATAAGTTTTTTAGTTATAGCTATTACTTAAATAAAAATCCTTACCTAGTGTTCGTAAGTACCTTTGGTTAAGTTAGTTTTTGATTCTAGAAGAACTATTTAATGTGCATACGCAGTATAGTTGTATTATTATTTACAGATTTGCCAAATATTTTCAAAATTCTCTCCAGGCTTTCAAAAGAAGATATTTTTGGGTCTATTTTTAGTTTAAAGTAAGTAACTGTGCCAAATAGTATAAAACGTTAAAAAGATACTTTAAATGTGTTTAAAAAAAATTGATGATTACAAAAAATTTTGATTTATACGATAGATTTTTAGTTCAAATCGAAATTTTACTGTTTTTTTAGTGATTTTTGTTCAAAATTCAAGGTTTTTTAGCCTAAATTGTCAATTTCCAGGTTTTTTGGCAACCCTGTATTTAAAACGAATTTTTTTTTAGTACTACTTTTCTATACATTCAAACAATAAATATTTGTTAACTTACTGTAAAACTAGAGTTATTTTGGTAAAGAACATAAATGTATTTAAAATGGTAAAGTGTTTTATTTACCAACTTAATAACTATTTAATGCTTTTTACCGAGTATTTTTCTAAATTGTTACGACTTGTTGTCCGAAAGTTTGAAAAGTAATCACTTGAAGTAAATAAGGCAGCCTTTTAAAAGTAAACAACCGGATTTTGCGGTGGTTTTACAAAATAAACTAGATAGCTTAATAAAAAATATTAGAAGCCATTTTTTATTTACTAACATAGTTTCGAATAAATGGATTAAATTGGTCTGAACAAGCTGTTTTTACTAGAAAAAGGCCGCATAAAATTAAACTAATTTTAAAATTCTTGCTTAGTTAAGTAGAACATTTAAGTATCTTATCTTTTACTATTTATTTCCTTAAAACAAGTTGTGTTTAACTTTTTCATAGTTTAGTAAACAACACTGTCTTCACTAACTAACAAAATTGTATCCTTAATTCAGTTAACTTCAATCTATTTATAAAACTTAACTATAAAGTGAAAATGCAATGACTGATTATTCTTATAAGTTTAGTAAACTACTTAAATTATTTTAACAACATATTTGTATATAAAAATTTGTAGTAGTTATAACATTTAAGTAGCTTATATAATAAAATTAAATTAAAAATAAGGATCACTGGCTGTAGCTTTATTACTTCACAAATTCGTAACGCATAAAAATAAGTTAGATAAATGTTTAAAAAAATCATTTAATATAACAAGCAAAAAAACAAAACTAATTTACAAAAAGTAAAACTATGGTATATGAAAAGAAATATGTTAAAAGATTTAATTCGTTTAAAGTTCGAAAATTGTTTCCACAAAAAGTTTTTAAATGTTAAAAAAACAAAGATTTCAAAAGTAAATTTTTTTTTTTTTAATCTAAATATAATAGTTATTGTTCAGTTCATGAAAAAATTATTTATTCGGTTGCGAGCAGTTTAAGCTTACATCAAAGATTTCAATGTTAAAAAATCACTAATGCTTTTTTAAACGACTATTGACTAAAGAGTATAAAATATTTAAAGTTGTACTATAAACTAACATAGGCAAGTCAGTACAAATAATAAAACATATTATTTCTTTAGTTTAAGTTAAACTTTTTTTAGAAAAAAATATATTTGAATTTAAAACACCGTAAAATATACCAAGATTTTGAAATAATAATTAAATGAAAGAAAAAACGTAAAATTCAGATTGTTAAAAAATAGGATTTTTCAAATGCATGATAAAAAAAGTACAAAGTTTAAGAAAAAAAACCTATCAAAGAAAAAAAAATTTAAAGGAAAAATTAAATTTTATTATGTTTAACAAAAATTTAAAAGTAATCTGTTTAGCAATACCTTTTTTTTTTCTTGTTTCGAAAAAAAAATTGAAATTTCTCAATACCAGTTGAACAAAGGTTGTAGTAATTAAAAATATAAAAATTAAAAATACTGTCTTTACATACTAAGAACGTTTCTTTTTACTTTGTACTTATTGAACAAGTTGTACAGAACTCTCAATGTTGACTTTAGTTCACACTTCGCTATGTCTGAAAAATAATCTAAAATATATATTTTTGATAAACTCTTTTAAGTTACTAAAATAAAAACACTTAAAATAAACGAACAAAATTTAGAACTTTTTTAAAGCTTATAAAATATCTATTATAATATGTATTTTTTGTCTAAGAATATTTCCATTAACATAAAAAATAGTTATTATCTTGAGTATTTTAAAAACAACTTGATGGTTAATATCAGTTGTAAAAGTTATAAATCTGTACAACTAAAAATCAAAATAATATAAATAAACTAAATTCATATAAACCCTGCGGTTGTGTCTTAGGAAGCAATATATTTGCGTCTTTCATTAGCTCAAAAGCAAGTTCCACATTTTTTACTTTCTCATCAAAAGTTGCTGGCGTTAAAGAATACATGTGTGTTGGCACAAAGTAATTTTCCAATAAACCCATCAGTAATATTAAATTTATACCATCAGAAAACTAAAAAAAAAGTCAGTTTGTTTTTAATATTGAAGTAAAACTAAAAATTATGATGGTAATTAATAATAGTATATTATCAGTGGAGTTTATAACAAGACATCGTTTCGTTTAGAAGGTCCTAAACCAAATTTATTGAACTATAATTTAAAAGAAAATGAAAGACATTATAAAGTATCAAATTTTGTTTTGTATTTAAACTGTCTTTATTTTGCCATATAACATTAATATCAGTAAATAAAGACAGAAACTTTCTACAGGGTTACCAAAGGTTTTTGAAAAAAAATTCAGGTTTTTAAAAATAAGTTTTTTAGTTTATTTTTGGAATAAAATTAAATCTAAGGTAGTATAAACTGTCTCAAATAGTATAACAACATGGAAGTTATACTTCAAAGGAAATTCTCATTCGCACATTTGATGAGTCAGCAATTTTCAAAGGTCCTTTTGATTCTTCTTAATTTAAACCTTTATCCCTGACCCACTTTACCTAACTAAACACATAAAAATCTATCAAAAAATAAAGTTTTAATCATTAAAATTAAAAATAACACTTAAATAAAGCTTTTTTGCTGACTCAGCAAATATGCAAACAAGATTGACCTTTAAGTATAATTTCCATTACTAAAATACCTGGAATCAAAAAAAAAATGATATGTAAAATTGTAAAGTAATTAAACTTCGATCAGTTACAAAAATGTTTTTATTAACATTAAAAGTAGCTTAACAGTATATTTTCAATGTTGTTAGGCAAGTATACTTAGAGTCAGTCTGATTTGCATAATTGCTGAGTCAACTATTTTTTTTAAAGCTCTATTTGATTTTTTTAGTATCTATACCGTTATCCGTAGCCAACCTTACCCAAAAATATTAAAAATTAGTCTAAAAAGAAAGTTTTAATAATGAAAATAAAAACATGAGACTTTTTTTTTTTGCTGACTCAGTAAGTATGCAAATCAGACTGAACTTTAAGTATACTAGCCGTTTATTTTACCTAAATAGTCAAATTTCAGGTTTTTCTATGATTTCAGGCTTTTTGGCAACCCTATATCTAGAATAAACTTTATTGTTACAAACGAACTTGAGTGTCGAGGTCGTAGACAGATAAACTTAGTATTTCTAGATGGTTGTTGGCAAAATCAATCAGGCTCTTTTTG
The DNA here is from genome assembly GCF_965202585.1 of Thalia democratica. Lineage (NCBI taxonomy): Eukaryota > Metazoa > Chordata > Thaliacea > Salpida > Salpidae > Thalia > Thalia democratica. Next base: position 16,061,377 of record NC_139173.1, on the reverse strand, counting down.
ACAATTGACAATTTGTCAGGTGCATGATCCAACAGAGTGTCAAATGCATCCCTTGCTAGAGGAATATTTATTAATGTAAAAAAAAAATAATTTAAAAACTGAAAAGTACATTGACAAAAAAAGGTAGTTTTACCTTATACTGAATTGAACGATATTACAAATGAAAGAAACGGCTAAAAACTATTCTTATGATAGATTTAAAAATTTAAATGTAAAATGTAAAGCTCACCAAAACGTCCTCCAGTCATCTCTCTGTAATTTAAATGTATTTAACATCTTTAAAATGCATAAAATTAAAAAAAATCTAACATTTTGTACGATTGGAAACTAAATATTAATTAGAAAAAAATATATATAACAACACGAAGCAGAGTAAAACGTATTATATTTTTGAGTAAAAAATATAAACGTAAGACACTCTTTTTCAAAAAAAGTTTATTAATTAATTTCGTTTAGCGCATCCTCAGAATAATATTGCTAAAAACTATTAATATTATAGTGTAATCTTAGTTATATACAATGAATTAGATTAACTAATTATTGATTGACTAATACTAAAAACCAAATTATTTTATTTTTATTATTATTATTACTGTATAATAACTAACTTACTAAACCGCAACTTTTTATTTAATTTTCTTAGTTCATATATAAACAAAGAGCGATCTATAAAAGTAATAATAAATAATGAAATATGATACAATAAGATGCATTCCCCTACAAACTCTAGATCTTATTTGATTAACAAATTGAAAAATAACATGCAATATAACTTAAACTAAGTTGTTCTATTTAGTTTTACTAAACTTTAAAAGTTTTGAAATTTTTGATTGACTTGATAAATTTTTTTTGTTACAATATTTTTTTGCGTTTAAAAAGTTTGTTTACATAAAAAATCTTGTTAAACTCATACAAAACAGAAAATCTACTTAATCATTAACTATATTAAAAACCATTATTGAAATTCAAAAAACATCAGATAAATCAAGATTTTATGAGGATTGTTAAAAAGTATTGACAAATGTAGTATAAAAAGATTATCAAAAAAATTTTTATTTTGAATAACACTTAAAAATTCAAAGGGAAAATGTATTGGTAGTCTAATATTTACTTAAAAATTAGTTGTAACTTAGAAAAAAAATTGCGATTTTGATTTCAATATTTTAAATTTGTAACTCACTGTCCTTTAGGATTTTAAAACCAGTATAAAAAAATGAGCAAAAATTACTATACATAATAGTTCTATTTTTATTTCGATTTTCAAAAACATAATCCAACTTAGTTTAACTTCAGTCAGCATACTTTCAAAAACAAATAAAAAAGCAGTACTGCTCTACTGTTAAAAAAAAATATAAACATCAAGTTTAGTTAATTCTCCGTCAATTTTTTTTTGCTATCAATCAAAGAATTAAAATCTTTAACTCACTCTAGAGTTGTAGTTATAACTTCGTTCACAGTTTTGTGAATAAGTTTTCCATCCTTCTTTGTAACTACTATCGTCTGAAAAAGTTTATACTTTTTATTTACATCTGAGAAAAATCATATTAAAAATTATTAATTTTAACTTTTTTATGATCTAATACTTTTAAAACTTACAACTATACTAATAGAAAATTAAAGCAAAAAAAAAGTTGTTTCTCGATGAAAGTAGACAGTAAATTTATTGACTGACTTAAAACTTAATTCGCTTCAATTTAGAAAGTTTCAATTTGCCTTAATGGATCATGATGAAAATAAACCTTTAGTAGTGTGAACTTTTTCCATTTTCATTTTAATATTTTTTTACCAATATGGAAAAAAAAAAGTAAGAATTGATAAAGTATTTTAGTACTAGCGTAACCCTTTTACATAGAACTATTCATACTTAATAGTTGGACGTAATTACACAAAGTTTAAAAGGCAGTAGAAAAATAAAACAGCAGAGAAGATAATTAAATATTATCACAGTTGCATGCTTTTTATGCAAAAACAACTTTAAACAGTTGAAACAATAAAATACTCCATTTTATGAAAAAGTTTTTGATTGTAAAATAAGTGCTTAACATGATATTTCAAGTATTAATTAAATAGTTTTTATAATTATTTAATCATTAAATGATACGCTGTCAAACCCTTTATCTATATACAGTGGAGTACCATAAGGTGGTGTAATTGGTCCCCTCCTTTTTTAAATTTACATCAATGACATTAGTTCAAACATTGATATTAAAAGTTATATGAGTTTATTTACAGACGATGCAAAAATTTTCAGTGAGTCAAATATCTCTTTACAATCTACTCTAGATAATATCTACGAATGGTTAAAAAAAAAATCGATTTAAATCCTACTAAATGTAAGATTCTAACAATTAAGAAAAACAAACCGTTTGACCCGATTGACCTATTTATCAATAAAACTTAGATACCAACAGTTAAAGTATAGGATTTAGGAATACATATCTCCAAAAATTTAAAATGGAACGAACACATAAACTATTTATATAATGTTGCACAAGTTTCATCCTATCAAATATTGAAAGTTTTAAAATTAATTCAGCTACTACTCTAACAAAACTATTTAAAATATACGTCCGTACCAAGCTTGAATACAAAACAGAAATTTGGTCACCCTTTTAAAAAAAATACATTAACAAAATAAATTGAGTTTGTGCAGAGAAATTTTATCCGGTTGATATGTAGTCGTTGTACCATATTTCATTCATCATATAATGATAGATTGGTTAAACTTGCATTGAAGTCTCTAGAGCAGTGTTTCCCAAAGTGGGCCAAGTGGTCCCCTTGGGGGTCATGAGATTATAATTTGAAACTTACACTAGATATTCTTGAGTTGCAGATGAAGAGCAAAAAAAAAAAAGTCTTTGGTGTTTTTTATCGTAGTTTATAAGTAATCTTGTTGAAGGGGGCTATGGCTTTTTCAATTTCTTTAAAGGGGGCCATTTGCAAAAAAGTTTGGGAAACCCTGCTCTAGAGTATAGAAGATAGGAATTTGATTTATATATGCTTTACGAAATTATTAATTGCAAATATAAGGCTTTTTTCAGTCAGTTTTTTAGTTTTTCCCAAAAAAAATAAAATGTAAAAACAATTTTAACAACAGTCAGTGGCAAGGTTCATTTTTTCAAATAGCAGAGACTATGTGGAACAAATTACCACAGGATGTAGTATTGTGTGAGAAGGTGTAACATTTTCGGTTAAAACTAAAAAGGTTTAATTTGAAAAGTATAAACATCAGTAAAGTTCAGTAACTTTTCACAAAAACAATTCAGAAAAACAAATAAATAAAGATTTGTATGATATTTATCTCATTTAAATTAGCTACCAATTTCTTAATTTTTCTAGTTGTAATAATAATTAGTTTTATTTTCCTACGCCTCCCCCCTGACATAATATTCATTTAATTTTATTATTTTTGTAAAACTAATTTTGTAAGTCTTAAGTTATCGACTTTTCTATCAATCAAATAAGTTTAAACTTGTTAATGAGCTTTTATTTTCATTGTGTGTCTTGTTTAAGTAGCTCAGGTTTTCAGGGTTCGTGCGCGAATTTTTTTTCATTTAGCCTGACTGAAAACACTTTAGCCTGACATTTTTTCAAAGTAGGAAAATCCCCTTTAGAAGTCATTTTAGGTATTGGGGGGGGGGTCTTGATTAGTACTATTGTAGTCTCCGACTTCAACCAGCTTTATCTCAAAAGTATTTTGAGCTTTAAAAATCTGCAAAAAGCAACTCATAGCTTAGTTACAACTCAATAAGATAAAACTAAATAGTGAAAAAGGTGATTTACCCCCTATGCCTATAAAATAACAAATTCAGCGATAAGTTTTAAAATAAGTGTTATATATAATCTTTTACTGGTGTTAGAATTTAATATATATTACTAAACACAATTGTTCAATTTAATTAAGCACTAAGTAAAAACATTATAACCATTTATAATAAAACAACGTGCATTGTCGTGTTTCATTACAAATTTAAAATGAAACGATTACACGAGTATTAAAATAAGTAAAAAAATTTTATTATAGTATTTTGACTAATACTTAAAACTGATACATAATTATAAATCCTAAACTCTAAATAAATATAGTGATTGTGGATATCATATCAGATTTAAAAAGTTTACACTTAAATTTAAAAATAAAAAAAATATTTTGTTCTTGTATAGAAAAATGAATTGTACCTAAAGTTAGTACTCCCACAAAACTTAGTACTTATATCTTAAAGCTAAGTTTTAGTGTTGTGAATATCTCTAATAACTTTAAACAAACAGTAAAATGTATAAATAAACTGCTAAGAATTTTAATCTAATAAGTATTTAGTATAAAGCCTTTGAATTGGAAATTAAAACAGTTCAACCAACTAAGCTCTGAAAAACATATGTAAACAAATTCAAAAAAACAGCTAAGTTTTTGAACTAAACTGTAATGTTTAAACTGTATTTTTTTATGAACTTTTATAGTTATGACCTATACAATCTACTCAATATAAAATGATGAAGATTCTTAAAAAAATTTAGAGATTCAACAAAAGGTTTTAAGCATTTATTTTTACAAATACTGACTTATTTGGTCTTTAATAACTAAATCTTTATTTAGAAACAAATTCACATTTTAATTTGATCTTAAAATAATTCTCAATACTTTTTTATCAAAAATTTTCAAGCATTTGAACTGAGAAAAACTGAAATTCTCAAATTTTTAAATAAAAAAACTGATTTAGCCTGACGTTTTTCAACTTTTTTCAAAAAAACTGACTTAGCCTGATTTAGCCTGACGCGCACGAACCCTGGGTTTTGATGCCTGAGTCCAACATTGCACAATAAACAATACAATAATAATAATATTTAGCTACATGTTATCAATGTTTGGATGAAGCATTAAACTTTCTACCTAAAGTGAGTAAATGAATATTTCTACTTATTTCAGGGTTGCCACTCGTTTTTTCAAAATTTTTTCCAGGTTTTTCAAATTTCTTCCAGGTTTTTGAAAGTACACATTTTTGGGTCTATTTTTAGTTTAAAGTTAAATCTAAGGTAAGAAACTGTGCTATATAGTATAAAAAGATTGAAAAGACACTGTAAAGCTACTTAAAATGTGTTTTTTAATAAAAACATTTTTGGTAATGACTTAAAATTTTTGTCTATATGATAAATTTTTTGAGTCAAACCGAAACTTTACTACTGAAGATGTTAAAGTTCTTAAAAATTCCAGGTTTTTCCAGGTTTTTTGATCAAAATTCCAGGTGTTTTTTGCCTAAATTGTCAAATTCCAGGTTTTTCCAGGATTCCAGGTAAAGTGGCAACCCTGTTATTTTCAACTATTACATACTTTTTTTCATACAAAACAAAAACAAAGTAGTATAATCAAGGTGTTTAAAATACAAAAGTATAAATAAAACATAATTTTTAAGATAAAGTAGTTTAATCTAAAAAAATTAACATTTATTTTGAAAAGTAAACTTAAATGTGTAAATAAATTTAAGAGTAATCAATAACTTTTAAAAACTTTAGCAAGGTTTAAGGTTTAAACCAGAAACATTTTATAACGAAGATATACAGAAAACAGTTTAAACTAATGGTTTTCATAAACTAAATGGTTGGAAAAACTATGCTTAGACTAAGCTAAACATTAATAAAAAAATCAATTTTACTTTATACTCATTTATTAGACTTCATCCAATTAAATAAACTATTCTAATACAAATAAAAATACAAAGTTTACAAATAAAAATGTAATAACTGTAGTTTCAACATTACTATACATTAATTCATTATCTTAATAAAAAAGTTATAGTAAAAGCAAACTTATTTTTAATTGCAGCATATAAAAACTAGAAATTTATAGAAACTTTGTACCTTTTTTTGGGCAATCAGCAACAAAAGTAAGTCGAAATTATCATTTATTAGTACAAATTATTTTTTTCTTTTTCTTTTTCTAATCATACTTTTTGTTATATTTAATTTATTTTTTACATGAAACAAAAACATCAGTCTTACTTTAATCAAAACATTTTCCGGCATTCTGACGGGAGCGTGGTAATGTTTGGCGAGTTCAACTAGCAAGTGGAGAATGGCTACTAAATTTTTGGAATGTATGCCTGCGTGTTTAAAAAAAAATAATTTTAATGTTTGCGTTGGTAACAAAGTTTAATATGGATTCTATAAAGAAATGTTAAAAAAATATTTTTTGCTTATATGGTCTTGACTAAACTGACTGTCAACACTCCACTTTGCCTGAGTAGGTTTCAATTTAAGGTTTTCATGAACTTTTTCCAGCACAGCTTGAAGTTTTCCCTTCTGACCCAGCGATGTTTGCGTAACTTCAGGAACCTTCAAATTTAGTTTTTGTTTAATGACACTGATTAAAATTATAATAAAAGAAACGTATAACAGACGTTGGATGTTTATAACTTAATTCTAAAAATTCAGTCTTATTTCAACCTTACCAACCAGGGACGTAGCTTGGTTAGTTTTTGCAAATCTACAGAAATGTACACTTATGTGCGAAAATACTTGCTTTTATTTCAGCTTGAAAAGACTCTGCTTTTAGTATTCATTTATACTTAGTTATGCACTCCTGAGAGATAATTTTGACATATATGTACTCTTTAGCATTTTTAGTGTCGTAAAAATTAAACGAGTTAAATACATCCAAATTGTAACATTTAGCGCGTTAAAGCTTTAATTTGTCAAAAAGTTGCATTGCAAAATTGATTCTAATGGAAGCTGTAGCTTCAAAAATCAAAATCATACAACTTAATTTTACAAAAATTTGCATAACTTGTTGTTACTATTGATTACGTTAAATGTTTGATTTTGAAAACAATATAAATGCTTTTGAGTTAAATTGTGATTTTTTTTTACTTTTTTCAATGAATACTTTCTGGGTTTACACAAAAGGCATGACATAAAGAGTCATAGGGGGTGTGTAGCAAAATAAATTGTCTTGTATTCAGTTATCACTCGTACTTCAACATTCCATTTTTGATGTATTAACATAACTGCATATTTTCAGATTAAATTCAATAACATTAGAGGTAGTTTAAATTGCTGTGTTCCCGCTAGGACGTTATCACGCGTTATTTCAGATGTTTTAATTTTTGCAGATTCGTAACTTTTTTGAGCTAGCTACGTCCCTGTTACCAACTAAGTGTACTTACGGTTTGTTAGAAAATAGTCAAGTAACATTTTGGTCAGTTGTAAAAATAGATTTAAGTAAATAATTTTTAAAGGTTTGATTTATACAACTTTTAAAACATTTTAAGTATCAACTTTAGTTATAAGACTTTCTTATTTCTTTAAACAAAATATATGAAATTAAGGGCATAGGGAATCCAACATTTATTTTTACATTACACTTTATTTAAAAGCTTTAATTATATACTCAGAGTTTTTTCAAAATTTTATCCAAGTTTTAAAAAGTACACATTTTTGGGTCTATTTTTAGTTTTAAGTTAATTTTTACGTAAGAAACTTTGTCAAATAGTAACTAAACATTGATAAGATACTGTAAAGCTACTTTGAATGTATTTCTTAGTAATAAAATTTTTTGATGATGACAAATTTTTATATCTATATGATAGATTTTTTGAGTCAAATCGAAAGTTTACTGCTGAACATGTTAAAATTCCAGGTTTTTCCAGCTTTTGTTTTGCTTAAATTGTCAAATTCCAGGTTTTTCAGGTAAAGTGGCTACCCTGTATACTATAAGATACATTTTACAGAACAAAAAATACTAATTAATTTTTGAGATGTCGTCAGTTGTGTAAAAAGTTTTCTTTACAAACGTATGTATGAGGAAAAATTTATGATTGCCTATTTTCTCATAGTTTTGAAAAATATATCTTCTCCTTCATTATTTGGTCAATCAACCTCAAGTTTTAAAGAAAATGTTTGTTGCACTAGTAAAAAAAATAAAATTGAAGACTTTTATGACGGATTTTTTTTCTAATAATGCAATGAAGTGCTGTATTTACTTGCATTATTCATTGTTTTGAACTTTGAATATGTTGAGCTAGACAACAATTACCATATATGGAAGTGAACTCTTAAAACACTCAACCATAACCTAATGAGCTAATCAGAACGAAGGGTAGCAAGGCGGAAAATACTGACGAAGTTACATAAAAAACAAAACAAAAATATAGACTTGTGTTGTTAGTTGTGTATTGTGTAGCTGAGAAAAGGATCTACTAAAAGAATTCTATCCGAACTCTATTTGATTGCATGTGAATTGTAGATATTGTTTAGATATAAAATTAATATTTAAGCTGTATTTTTAATTGCTTTAAATATTTGAGTTAGATTTAAATGTTTAATAGTTTATTAGGCCTATTATAGTTTATTGCTAACTATAAGTTTTAATTTAAGCTATACTTATTTATTCTAAGTTTTTCGATATAGATTTAAATATTTGACATATCTTTAACTGATTTATAGTTGACTGCACTAAAACTTGGTTTATTATTTAGTTTGCACTCTTGCCAAGAATTTATAAAAAATTTAAAAGTAAATTATATTTTTGAATTAGAGATTTTGTAAAGTATTTTATTATTGTTCATTTTCTTAGTAGATTCATTACTCAATTTGTATTGCTAAATTTATATAAAGTAGTCTAAAATAGATTTTAGTATTGATAGATAAAATTCACTGATAAATTATAAGTTATCATAAAAGCATTTTATATCTATTATGTCCAATTTAAGTAATATAAATAAAAAGCTTCCTGCAGAGCGTCCTAAGCATAAACGTCCTAGAAAGTCACCCCGTCTGCAGGAAAAGCATGAGCAAAAACGTCAGGTTGACAATCTACCCACAGACAGTCAACCAGACCCAACTTAGAGTTTGAATGTTGGCCCACCAGCATCGACAGATCATAATTAAAAAAAAATTAATCAGAAAAAATCCAATAACAAGAATCTTTATTATTTATTTAAGTTTAAATCGAGTAAATTGCAGAGCAATTGTTTGAAAACTGTAGGAGAAAATAGTTTCAAATGAGAAAATATGTTTTATCTTTTAACTTTGGTCCATCCATAAGGAACCTCCGACCTTGTACCTTTATATCTCAAAAACAAATTTGAATTTTACAAAACGCTACAGAGCAACTGCTAAGTAAGAGATCTTTAAAATAAATCAACATGTAAAAAAAAGTGCTTTACCTACCCCTATGCCCTTAAGTGAAAAGAGGATAGAACTAAAAACAAGTTTGTATTATAAAAATAATTAAAACAGTGTATGCGCTAAATTTAAATTCAGCTAACTAAAAAATGACTTTAAACAAGCATAATTAATAATCTATTAAACAAAATTATTTTATCATATATGTTTTTGATTTAAAATATCTAATATGTTTTAACTACTATTGAAGTTACTTTTTTTGTCTATTATATTATTAAAGTATATCATTTTCACAAAAGTATATAAACTAATTTAAAATATAATTATATAAAAAAAATTATTAAATCATTTTTGTCATAAAATTTTGAGCAATGAATCCTTATTAACAACAGACATACTTCTAAGATACATACTTGAAATCAACAAAGTACCTCAAGCTTAATTTTTGCAATAGTTTCTAAAAGTTTTTGTAAAACTTGTCCATCAAACAGGTCTTCTTGTAAATCCTTGACTATAATTCTTTGATCAACTAAGCTGTTATTTATCCAGTCTTTTAAAACCTGTTAAAATATTAATAAAAACAATTAAAACTTATAACAGTCTGATATTACAACAAAATAAAATTGATTTCAAAATAATAAAAACTATTTTAACCAATTAAAACCAAAAACAAAAAATGTGATATACCATGCTTATATTAACAGATGCACAATTGCAACTTTTTAAAGCAAAAAAAAAAACTAGCCTGAGCTTAACTAAAGTTTCTTTTTTATTGCTTTTGGCGCAACAATCTTTATGAAAACGTCCACAAAAAAATTTTGAGTTAAAACATACTTAAATTTATAAATAATAACTGGTCTTATTCTTTATTTCATAGTTATTAATAAGTTTTTAATTAACATGCAACTAAAAAATAAAATAATTATCTACTGTGCACAACTTTCCAGATTGTAAATACTTAAACTTCATGATATAATTAATAAGAGCAAGACTGTAGACACGTATTTCACAAAATCCGTTTACAATATGCTACAAAAAATAGTTTTGCTATATTTAAGTAAAGCTAGACACACAACAGGCAAAAAAACCTTATTATAAAAATCCACAAATTAGAATTTATAAAAGTGGACAAGTACTACATAACTTTACTATAAAATATCAAAATACTTTAAACTGAATCAATTGAGTTAAAAACTATTAAAAATAACAAAAAGTATCCTAAGTTTCTCAAAAAGAAAAGAAACTGAATTGAATTAATTTAATTAAACAATAATTAGCATAAGTTTGGGAGAAATCCTTCAGAAACGTTTCTTTATCAATTTTTATTGGATATCGATTTAAGTTTTACATACTGATATAGTTATTTTGATCTTGTGACTGACCTTACTAATCTGGATTTTTGGTATCCAATGTTTTATTATGTTAAATCTGAAACTTTCCATTTTACTCAATTAATATATTAAATTGTATGGCACAATTTAGTTGTACATACATTAGATTAATTTATCTTAAATAAACATCAACACTTGTATTCGATAAAAAAACAACGATTTATGAGAATCACAATATGTCATTAATCAAAAACTATACACTTAAAGAACTGTTTATGTTTATTTATATAAATAACTTTGAACTTGCTATATCAAAAAATATTATATCAGTTATTTTACATAAGACAATACAAATCATATTTTTAAATGAAGCTTATATAGAACTTCCTTTACATATTGCAGAATTTTTATTACCAATTAGGAGAAAATTTGAAAATCTATACCAATATATAACTAGTTGTTAACAAAAACTAAATTAGAATACTCAGTTTGTTAAATTTAAATTTTGTTTAAGAAAAAAAATTATACCAATAAAGACCAGGGTTTCCCAAACTTTTTTTCAAAAGACCCCATTTTATGATATCATATTTAATAAAATTAAAAAAGTTATGGCCCCCTACAACAAAATTTCTCCAAAAACTACCATCAAAATTTTTTAAGACCTTTTATTTTTATTTATTTATATACTAACAGGGTTGCCACTCTTTGAGTTAAAAAATCTTCCCTGAGTGACCAAAAACTTCCCTGAGTAACCTTAAACTTCCCTGAGTTTCTCTGAGTTTTTTTCAAATCCTTAATATTCTATTATTTATTGAAAAATTACTACAAAAATTCTAATAAAATTGAAGAACTAACCGCAAGGCTAAAATTTTTTTAAATAAGCACTTAAAAATAAATTAAATTAACTTTTTTGAACAAAATATTGAAACTTGATTAACTAATCTCGTTCTAGATCTAGAAAAAAAAATTCCCTGAGATTAAGAAAAAAAATTATAAATTTCCCTGAAACTTTTAGAAAAAACCAAAACTGCCCTGAGTTTCCCTGAGTTAAAAAAAAGAATCAAAACTCCCTGAGTTTCCATGAGATTTCTTGAAAACTTGAAAAATTCTAATTACCTAAATTCCCTGAGTTCCTTGAGTGTGTGGCAACCCTGTATGTATATATTTTTTGCTCTTCATCATCAACTCCAGAGAACCTAGTATAAGTTTCAAATTATGGCCTTGTAATCCTCTAAGTTTCCAAAAATTCTTCCATAATACCTATTAAAAATTTCAAAACTATCATTAAAAATGCCTAAGTTCTTTTTTTTTACTCTTCATAATCAAATCCAGAATATCTAGTGTAGATTTCAAATTACGACCTCAGTCATGGCCCCTCTGTGGCCCCTTTACTGCTCATGGCCCCCTAAATTTCTGTAATATCCCAGTTTGGGAAATCCTAATATAGACAATAGACTTAAAACTTTATACAAGGAAATATTTATTTTCTCAAATAAATTTGAATTAATTTTGAGCCTGATTAAAATTTAAAAACTAAATGTTGATAAAATACATTGTTGTTTATGTTTCCAGACATTTAAAAAATAAATATACTGACTTTTAATTTAACTTAAATCTTTTCTACTGTAAGTAAATTTAAAAGTAAGGTATAAAGAAGGTCATTTTTAATAGTATAATATTATTATGTCCTGGGTATGATGTTAAACTGTTCTGGTGTATGAATCGATAACCGAAAGTTTTTTGTACACCAGGTCCTCAGACCAAACCTTTTGAGCGTATTTTTTTTGTCGTTCAATAAACAATATTAAAGAAAATTTAATTAACTTTTTTAAAGCTTTAACTTTGCAAACTTCAAAAAAGAACTAAAATCAATTAAAAAAATAATATAATAAGAATAATAATATTTTTTTTAAATGCAGAAAGTAATTGAAAAGTATTATAGCAACAAATAAAATTATATATTGCTTTACCTGACTACATTTTGTAATTAAAATTACTTTGTACAATTTTCCAAACTTTTTCCAATAACTGTTTAAATTTAAAATCAATGAATGGTTTGAACGTAGTCTGCCTTTTTTATATAAGAAATTGGATAGCTGTGAATAATTTGAACATACAATAATCTGTTAAAAAAAACCACAGAAAAAGCTGTCAAAACTCTTTAAAAACAAAATATTTAGAGATCTTTGATTTTATAAAACAATTTTCAATTCTTATTCAAATAGAATCTATCGATTATCAAATTGATTATCTACTTGAATAATAATTGAAAAAGTTTTATAAAAATGAAAGATCTCTAAATATGTTATTTTGTTTTTGAAGAGTTGAAACAGCTTTTTCTATGTTTTTTTTTCATACTTTATTATATATTTAGATTTAACATAAAAAATTCAAAAATGTAGAAGTTTCGGGAAAAGTACCATTATTTAATGAAAAGACAATTGTATTTTATATATAAATACTATAAATGCTGTAAAGTACCTTTTGCAATTCAAGAACATTAGGGTTCTTTAGTGAATTTTTTTCAATCATTGACCTTTCTTCATTTTCATCAAGCTGGAAACTTTGTAAAAGATATTCAGGTTGTATTTCCTCACCATCAAGAGCTACACGGAGTTCATTTTCATATTCAGCAACTGTTTTTAATATTTTTTGTGTATTATATTGATATATAGATATTATATTAGTAAGCTACATTATATCAACTTTAGTTTTATCAAATTATTGTTAAGTTTACAACGTCCTTGAAAAGCAAATCATTTGAAGTTTAAGAAAAAAACTGTTTAAATTTTAAAATCTTAAAAATAAAAATATTATCACATCTGTTATAACTAGGTAAATTCCTATCTATAGTTTTATAATGATGTACATACAAACTAATTTAAAATAAATTTGTACAAACATATTTGGGGTTGGCTGCAGTAGTAAGGCTTTAGGATTTTTCCATTTATAATATTATCTAGGTAAAATAATATAGTAAGACAGCAGTACACATGGTTGCCACTGATCAAGCTAAGAAAAATTTCCTGACTTTTCTTGACTTTTTACCAAAATTTTCCTGACTTTTCTAAATCAAACTCTTAAATTAAACTTATTCTAAAATACATAATTTAACACTTTAAACTATATAAAGCTTTAAATCTAATTTTAATACATGTTAAAAACAACAGTTTGCTGCTGAATTCTATCATCAAACTTCCAGTATATCACTTGAACCATCTGTGTATGATTGATATTTGTAATAAACAGCCCTATCATCAAAATACTTGTATTAGTACTTTATAAACACAGCTTGTCTGAAAAAAGACACAATTTTTTAGCATTTTCTAGCATAAATGTATCTAGGTAAACAAACGACATACAAGGAACTTTTACAATTAAAACCTAGGTTTAATAACAAACTTTCACAACTAAAATCTTAAAACAATAACAAATTTTTACAGTTGAACTGTTACGAATTCGATTCTCGATTTCGTTGTTTTATACTTTTCCGCCAGTTGGCGCTATAGTCAGCCGAAATTGTGTACTTATTTCAAGATAACGATAAGAAATGGCTCATTAGCCCTAGCTTGCGCACTACGCGCAGCTCGAATATGTTGTTATTTATTTTTTTTGGCTCAGTTAGCCATAAGATCGTGCAAAAAGCACACTAATTATAATAAGAACTTAAGACACTGATTGAATTTAAAAACTTTGTTATGATTGTCATTTTATAAGAACTTTATGTTTATTTGTATAACTGTATTGTAATGTACTCAGTTAAGCCATAAGACCGTGCGAGAGGCACACGAACTCATTATAAGAACTTTTTTATTATTTTAATTTTATAAGATCTTGATGTTTATTTGCATTATTGTATTATATTTGCTTAGTTCAGTCATAAGATCGTGCAAGATGCACATAACAATTTAAGACTCTGATTTAATAGTAAGGCCTATTTTAGTATTTAAGATTTTAAACACTTTAAGAACATTTCTATTGGTAGAACTTTGTGTTTATTTATTGTGTTTATATTCGCAGTTTTATTCAACTGATTTATTAGCTGCTTTATTATTTCTACTTCCTAATTTTCACATTAACATCACGTTTTTAATAAACTCACTTCATTAAAGAAATTATATACATATTAAGTCTATTACATACTTATTAATTACTAAGCTAAACCTAATGAGTAAGGTAAATTCAGTAAAAACCTTAAGAGCTAAACGCGCTAAGCGTTTAGCACAAAAAAGGGGACTTCCCCCAATTAAAGGTAGTTCCTACCTCAGGCCCTTTAGTAGGACTACAGAACCTTAAAACAATAAAGAACACAATTTTTTAGAATATGTAAACTTTGGCATATTTAAAATATAAAAAAACAATTAAGTAGTGAACTAAAAAAAAACAATGCTTAGTCTGAGTTAGAAAACCCAATACATAAAGTAATAGTTTTCTGTACAAATAATTCTAATCTAACACCTTAATACGAAAAATAAATTTACTCTCTACCAGTAATGAGCTATTTATCTAAACAAAAAAATAAAATTTAGTCAGACTTAGCATATAAGTTGTAAAACAACCTAGAAGTTAAAAATATCTAATAATAAAAAGTATTTACTTTAAACATCTTTTACTTATATAAATTGTTCACTTAGTTTAATAAAATAATACCCAAACTATTTAACATAAAATCCTTAAATTAAAAATCAATTAAAAAAGAATAAACTTAAGTAACTGTAAAAAAAGACATAAAAAAGTAAACTATATATCTAATGTATAAAATATTTCCTCTTATCATTTAGTATAAAATTTGTAACAAATAAATACACTCTTATTTACTTTAAAAACTTAAGTTACTCTACAAAAAATACAAATAATAAGTAAACCTAATCTTGGCATATACCTCTCTTATAACTTATTTTATAAATTTATACAATTTTGAAAAAATTATAAAGAGGTAAAGTATACACATTAACTTGTCACATAATAACTAAACTGCTTAGTTATAAAGAACTCAATTATTTATTTAAAAAAAAACACTTTGATTCTAAAATTATGCTAGATAAATTTTTGTGTATATATCACAGTTTCACTATGGAAAGTGTCCTTGCTACAGATCATCAGTACTATAAAGCTTACAAAATCTGCTTTTTCAAGTAGGGTACTTGTTCAATATGTTAATATAAAATTTTTGCAGTTTTCATAAAGGATATTTTACTAATTTATACCAGATAAAGTCATTGGAAATAAAATTAAATAATTTTGTAAATTTATAGGAAAATTTTAGAATTTTTTTCTGACTTTTGAGGACTTTTAATTAATTTTCACCATTGAAGGCTTTGGAAAACAAGGAATTTTGTAAATTTAAACTGATAAAATCTGACTTTTTTCTAACTTTATTAAATTTCTTGACTTTTCCTGACTTTTTTTCAAAACCTCTTATATTTTCCTGAATTTTGTCATTAAAAAAAAAAAATCCTGACTTTTCCTGACCGAGTGGCAACCCTGATGTACATCAATAACATTTAAAAACCTATCCCTACAAATTTTACCTAAAACTTTTAATCTAAACCTTCACTCTAACCCACTTTACCCTAACATATAACAAAAAAAGTTTTTTTAATCAAAACATCAAATTCACATATATTAAACTTGAGCTAATCAGAAGCACCTTGATTTTGCAGCAAAAAAGATTTATGATGTCAAAATAGCAACATAAAAAAACAGCACATACTTAAGCATTTTGAATTCAGAAAATATTATTAAAGTTCTACAAAACACAGCTTTAGACTTAAATAACAAAAATTGTAACTAATAAGATTGAAATAAATGTATTTTTTAATTAAACTTGTATATAACTCAAACTTTACTTCAAAGTTATGTTTTTTTTTTCAAATTTTTGGTATACTACTTGTAATATTTTTATAATTTATTAAAAAACATTTACAACATTACTTTTAGTTTTGTAATTGAACTTTAAACACTTACACTAACAATATATTATACCTTAAGTATGTTTGTACAACAAAACAGTACTGTTTTTCTTTAATAAAACCTTTAATTGAAATATTTAAGTCATTTTTTTATGTTTATAAAACCAACAACTAGTTTTATTTAAAAATACATTTTTAAATTAACTATATTTCACACATAAAAGATACATTATGTTTACTTAAATTAACATTAATTTTATATAGACTATTTAGAGCTGTTCATATTTTATAAGCAGCATAACTTTATCAGTAACTAAAGTAATATAACACATAACAGTTGTTTAGTTTTGATTTTCCAACGGGCTGTGCTTATTTGGATCTCAGGACTTAACACCTTATCAAGTTGTGTTTTCCAGTAACACAAATGTTATGTTTTTAAAAACTGAATTTTTTTTATTAATTTTTATTATTTTACAATGCTTAAGAAACTTTCTTTTTAAAATCTATTGCTGCTTTAAATGTGCTAGTAAGAATTTTAATTGGGTCTCTTATATATAAAATATTTAATTGTTATACAAAAGAGTAAGTGTCAAATATGCATGAAGACTCTTTTGCACAATGACTTTTTAGCACGGTTGAACACTCTTTTGTCTAATTTTATGTTTATATTTTACTAATATATTTTTTATTTATTTTTCCAATTTTTTTTAACTATCACTGTTACTCCTAACCCTTACCCTTGGTCGGTATTTTTTCTTAATTAATTTATTTTTTTATAATCTTTTGTAAAAACAACCTTTGTGCAAAAGTAACCCCTCATGAAAATTTTTTTGAAAATTTGACTCGCCCTCATATAAAAGAGACCCAATTAAAATCTTACTACCACATTTTAATCAGCCATGGATTTTAAAAAGAAAGTTTCTTTTGCATTGTTATAAAATAAAAACTAATTTCAAATTTTCAGTTTTTACAAACATAACATTTATATTACTGGAAAACACAACTTTATAAGGTGTTAAATCATAGAGATCAAAAAAGAACAGTCCATTGGCAAATAAAAACTAAACAAATGTTATGTATTGAAATAATTTAGTGACTGATAAAGTTTTGCTGCGTATAATATATGAACAGCTATACAATAAAACTATATAAAATTATAAGTGTACATCAAACTAGTTTTTATTTAAAAATTTGGTAATTTCATCACATAATTTACCTTTAATTTGGAACTGAAACATTAGTTTAAATTAAAGGTAAAGTTGAAGCTGTTAAGGCCATAGGGGGGGGGGGGGGGGGGTAAGCACAAAGAAATTGATAACTTGAAATAACAACTGTGGTCTTAATTTTTGTTTTTACATGTTATAGTTGCTATTCAAGTTAACATTTTTCAATTACTAAGTAAAACTTGCTTTGTAGTTTTCAATAAGTAAAATGTATACAAATAACTTTTCAGATTAAATTAATGTAAGTAAACATTAGTTAAAGTTAAAATAAAAAAAACTTACTTTCTTTCTTTTTCTTTCGCCCGAGTGTCATTCCAAAAAATCCCTCTTTATGATCGTTTGTTTTTGGAGACTTTGGATTCATTTTTTTAACTTTATTATTATGTAAGTTGTTTATCTATAAATACAATTACTTTAAACTTTTTATATATACAGTTTGAACACTGTAGTAGTAATAAATACAGTCAATACCTTTAGAAAAAGTCTTTAACTTTAATCTTATATGTTATTAGTAATAAAGATTTTCAATAAAATGGTGAATAAAAACTTAAGTATTACAAAAAATTTAGAGGAACTAAAATATCATTTAAAAAATGTTCATGTAAAAATAAAATATAATAAAAGTAATCTTTGTAAAAAACTGCCTGATTCAGCTTGATCCGAATCATGGTCCTAAAAGATCAGTGTTAAATAATCATGTCACAATTTTACAGTTTGCCATCACTTTTTCTTGTTTAATTTTTTACAGACTTTTTATTTTTTAGAGGATACCTATGAAATTTCAAAAAATAAAATTAGTCTTGGAAAACATAATCAAAAAAAAAAAACATCCTTTATAAGAGCTATTTTAAAAGTCCTGTTTTCAATATGAATTTACTTCAAAAAAATATTATTTATGTTTTATAAAACTTGAAAAAACTACACACGAATGAAAATAAATGGTATTAAACTAGATTTTCAACATAAAATGTATTTATTGATACAACAGGAATTCTACAAAACCTCTTATTTACTCTTTAGTTTCTTTATTTCTGTGTCCAATTTTTTGGTGTCCATTAAAATATTTGTTGTTGTCTTTGTTTTATTTTTTTTATTGATTATAGTGTTGCTTTGTTAATGCTTGTCTATAAGTTTTAAAATATTTTTCTTATGTTTGTTTTGAATGCTGTTGGAAAAGGTTAAAAATTTATATAAAAAGTTCATATTAAAACAGTAATGTAGAGAAACAAAAGTTTAAACAACACTGAGAAAACAGAAAAATACTGAGACTAAAAAGTCAATGTGTAATTGCTGATCCAAAGACTCATGTCCGTTAAAAACAAACGCCCAATTAATTAAAAAGAAATACTGTTTCTAAAGGTAACATAACAAAGAAGAAAAACTATATTGGCAAAATAGAAATTACTTATAAAACCAGGTGGAACGATCAAAACTGTGACATGAAAAATTAATGGTAGAACTATGCAACATGTGAACTAAATGTTAACAAGCTTTAAGCAAGTTACAAGTTTAAGCTTTAATTGAAACTAAAACAAAAATAAATTTATAAAATTATTTTACTATATAATTTTTAATGAGAATATTTTGATACCTTTACTTAAAAAGTTTTCGACAAAAAAATATTTTTTTTATAAAGCTAGCTATATACACAAGCTCTAGGATTCTTAAAACTTTTTTAATAGGCTTAAATCAGTTCTTATAAAGCTAAACTTTAAGCGTAAGTTTTAAATAAAAGGTGAGATATATAAAGGTAAAAAACTTACTTATTTCATTTAACACCATAATACATAAATAAATTAAGTTCCTCTTATTTCTATATGCACGCATCTTGTAACTTTCTTTATGCTTATCTATGTGTTATGAAAGTTATATATAGATTAATACAAGTGTAAGTAAACTTAATTCAACAATCTTTCTACCCATTTAATTTTTTTTTTTTTTTTTATTGTTTTAAAACTTTAAGAAACAGCTTTATTTAGAATGATCCTAGTAAAAACGCTATTTAAATTTTTTTAAGCTGATACTTTCAAAAGTGTTAGAACTAGTTTTTAATTTTTTTTGTTTGTCAACTTAATAATTATAAATTAATTGAACACTACTTAAATCAACATTTAAAATTATTCTGTGCAAAATGTCACTCCACGCTAAAGTGACGCTGTGCTTTTCTGACAACAACACAAAGTTATCTCAATACCTATGGAAGTTTAAAAAAAAAATTTCAATATTATGGCCATAGAGGTTTTAGAACATTTGCATTTATCTAAAACAGGGGCCGGCAAACTGCGGCCCGCGGACCACATTAAAATATCTATTCAACTAGTTTAACATACTAATATTTTCGAAAAAACAAAAATAAAATTTTAGTGTTATATCTAAAGGATATGCTATTGCCTAATTTGTTTTGTCCAAAAAAATTGTCTTTAAAAATATGTTCTTTAAAGCACATAAAAAAATGTTCATTTTTGACGTGCCGACCCCTGATCTAAAAGCTCAATTTATGCTATAAAATATATTTTATAAAACATAAAAATTTTATAACTTTTTAGATGTAGTCATTTGTTTTAAAAGTTTCTAATACAAACAAATGGGAACCGCTCAGTTCTAACCCGCAATCATTTTTACCCCCAAACAATTTATACCCAATCAAAGCTTATGGACTAAGGGCAAGGAGTAACAGTGATAGTAACAGGGTTGCCATTTGTTTTTTCAAAAGTTTTCCATGTTTTCCAAATATCTTCCAGGTTTTTAAAAGTACACATTTTTGGGAATGTTATTATTTTAAAGTTAAGTTTTAGGTGAGAAACTGTTTTATAGTATAAAAACATTGGAATGATACTGTAAAGCTACTTCAAATGTGTTTTTTAGTAATAAAACTTTTGATGATGGCAAAAAGTTTTTACCTATATGGTAGATTTTTTGTGACAAATCAAAATTTTACTATTGAACATTTAAAAATTGTTAAAAATTCTAAGTTTTTCAAGGTAATTTTTACCTAAATTGTCAAATTCCAGGTAATAAAAAATTTAAAAAATTTATGTAGTAATAAATAAAATCATAAATTATTAATATAAAACCAAAGATATAAAAATAAATAAAGAAAAAAATAAAGATTAGGTGTGAGTTGTGGGAGGGTGGGATTTGATTGGGTTGGAAATGATTGCAGGTGGGAATTGTAAGTATATCCAAACAAATAAATTACAAATTTTTACTGTAAATTTTCTCAGAAATTTAAGGATTCACTAAAAGAACACCTTTCCCTTAATTTTTTGAGCTAGAGACCTCAATCTTCAAAAAATACTCCTAACATGGTTTATTAAAACCTTGAACATTGAAACTTAAATTTTTCAAATAAAAATTTAGATTAAAAAAAATGGCTGCTTATTATAAAGTAATTACTACTTTTTAAATTAAAAAATAAATGCATTGAAACAATTAAAGTTATAGTGTTGGACTATCTGGAAAGGTTAAAATATAGGTTGGTTATAAAACGAAGGAGAAAATATATTATTAGTTTAATAATCTTTTTTAGCTTTTTTGGTTTGTTTTTTCTAAAACAAACTTATTGAACTCTACATCTTACATAACTTAATTCTCAGAAATTATTTACAATTTGATTAAGCAGTTAAAAGCATTTTATAGCTAAGATCAATCTCTAGAAAAAAGTTTTGATTTGTAAAAAATAAGGTGGACCCTCTATGGTCTTAATTCAAGCACTCTGTATCATATTGAGCAGATAAATAATTGACAAAAAATCTGTAAAATTGTATATGTGAGAAAATTGAAAAATCAAACGTTGACAGAAAGTCTGATTCAAATAAAAAAGTACTTCAGGACTATTTGTTCATGTTTAAACAGCAATTCAAGTATGAATCTCTACGATTAGTCTTATCAAAACTTCATTAGTAAGTTATATCAAAACTTTATATTATATCCAACTTTAAAAATCTTTTTGTACACTTTCTCTTTAGATTCAATCAAGTTTAGATTTATTATTGATTTAGTTCTACACTTATAAGCTTAATATTAAAGTTTATTTTTTCATATTAAAAAAATATCATGACACGTTTTACAGGTAACTTGGAAACATACCAGCACTTCCAAAAAAATTTTACATCCTGTGAAATTTAGTGGAGTAGGAACCAAATTATAATTTAATTAATTCCTTGAAAAATAAAGTTTTTTAATTTAGATATCTAAATGTATTGCTCTATTATACTTAGTATCTAGTTTAGTTGTGTAATCTAG
Source organism: Thalia democratica (assembly GCF_965202585.1). NCBI lineage: Eukaryota > Metazoa > Chordata > Thaliacea > Salpida > Salpidae > Thalia > Thalia democratica. Next base: position 16,039,549 of record NC_139173.1, on the reverse strand, counting down.
TTAAAAATAAGATTGCAATCTGTTTGGGCTAAGATTTCTAGGCTAAGATTAAGCAAAATCAAGCATAATTGATTCTACTTGAGTTATTTTTTCATTTAAAATTGAGAATTTGTAGATAAACTTATGTTGTATTAACTTGCGACAAATGCTCTTCAATTTCTACAATAACTATTTAATTTAATAAAAAACATATCAAAAAACTCCTAGTGGTCTGTAGTTTTGTAAGTTTAGTTTTGTATTATCATAAAGATTTTAAAAAACTTTTATTTTAATCTAAAGTTTGGCTAAAATTAAGAAGTACGTGCTTTGTAAAATAAACACACCTGTGTTTATTGTGCTTCAACTTCTACAATAACTATTTATTTTTAGTAAAAAACATATCAAAAGACTCCTAGTGGTCTGTAGTTTTGTAAGTTTAGCTTTTTTCATCAAAAATACTTTAAAAAACTTTAAATTTATTCTAAAGTTTGGCTAAAATTAACAAGTATGTGCTTTGTAAAATAAACACACATGTGTTTAATGTGCTTCATCTTCTACAATAACTATTTAATTTCACTAATTAATTTTTCAAACTAAAGTAAACTTGTGTGACCATTGGACTTTAATCAGTATTAAACTTTATATAAACTGAATAAAACGCACATCAGTACGTTCCTTTGGCTTTGTAGTTACTGAACATTGCGTTTGTATTAAAAAAGTAATTTAAACATACTTTTTAAGTCCTCGAAGTTTGGTAAATTTTGTTTATAAATTTTCTCAACTGAAGTGCACTTGTGTGACGATTGAACTTCAATAAACATTAAACTTTATTCAAACAAACTAAAACACTTATCAATACATTCTTTAGGCTTTTTAATTACTGAATAAGTTGTTTATTCTTTATATATACACTTTTAATATAGTTTTTAAAGACTTCAAACTTAATTTAAATAAAACACATATCAAGCTACTCTGCATGGTTAGTTAGTATACTTAACAATTATTTTATTTTCTTGATGATACCTCTTTTAACAATTTTTCTTATTCTAAAGATATACAATTATGACGTACATTGTTAAGATATTTTTTTTAATAAGTCAAAACATAATTCACATACATTAAAAGTAAATACAAAAATAGAATATAAATGTATTTTTAATCTTGGCACATTGGGCAGAACCATTTAACACTTTTTTTTGGCTTTTTATTCATTTCTAAGCAGTCCAAATGATACCATCTTTGACAGTCCTTATTTTTGCAATAGGTCTGTTTTAGATACCATGTTATAATAAACTTTCACTGAGTGTATGTAGAACTAAAATCAAACAAACAATAACATAAGTATCTCTTTTGGAGTTTGTTAGTTTTACACTCGATTTGACAACTTCACGTCCACACTTAAAACAGACTACACAATCTGTCAAAATGTTTGGTGGTCCTAGAATCAAAAGTATGTCAATAGTGATTTGCTTGCGATATTCATTGGTTTCTTTAAGACTTAATGTCTGATCATAATTGTCGTTTTTTAGCAATAATTTGGCATACTCTTAAAAGCGTATTTAGTATAAACGTTTTTTTTAAGTTATTTTAGTTCAATAACAACTTACATCTTCTAAAAAATTATATAATTATAAAAAAACATACATTTATAATAGCTAGCTCGGCATCGTTATTGTAATCTTCAGGTAAGAGTTATTGTGTATAGACTCTAAAGCCTATGTTTGCGATGCAAACTAAGTTTCCAAGATACATTCAAATTTCTCTATTATTTTGTTTTATTTATTTTATTTTTTATTAAATAGTGTTTTATTTAAATTAAGTTTGAAGTCTTTAAAAACTATATTAAAAGTGCATATATAAAGAATAAACAACTTATTCAGTAATTAAAAAGCCTAAAGAATGTATTGATAAGTGTTTTAGTTCATTTAAAAAAAGTTTAATATTTATTAAAGTTCAATCGTCACACAAGTGCACTTCAGTTTAGAAAATTTATAAATAAAATTTACTGAATTTTAAGGTCTTAAAAGGTATGTATAAATTATTTTTTTAAAACAAACGCAATGTTCAGTAACTACAAAGCCAAAAGAACGTACTGATGTGTGTTTTAGTTAGTTTATATAAAGTTTAATACTGACTAAAGTCCAATGGTCACACAAGTGTACTTTAGTTTGAAAAATTAACTACTAAAAACAAATAGTTATTGTAGCAGATGAAGCGCAATAAACACAGGTGTGTTTATTTTACAAAGCACGTACTTCTTAATTTTAGCCAAACCATAGATTAAAATAAAAGTTTTTTTAAGTATTTATAATAAAAACAAAACTAAACTTACAAAACTACAGACCACTAGGAGTCTTTTGATATGTTTTTTTATTAAAAATAAATAGTTATTGTAGAAGTTGAAGCGCATTAAACACAGGTGTGTTTATTTTACAAAGCACGTACTTATTAATTTTAGCCAAAGTTTAGATTAAAATAAAAGTTTTTTAAAGTTTTTTTGATCAAAACAAAACTACAAACCATTAGGAGTCATTTGATATGTTATTTATTAAAAATAAATAGTTATTGTAGAAGTTGAAGAGCATTTGTCGCAAGTTAATACAACATAAGTTTATCTACAAATTCTCAATTTTAAATGAAAAAATTACTCAAGCAGAATGAAATATGCTCAATTTTGCTTAATCTTAGCCCAAACAGATCGCAAAAAAATAAGTTGATTTTACTTGATATTAAAATCTAGGTTCAAAATTATTTTGAATTATATTTTCTTTGATAAAAGGTCTTTTTCCACACTGGGTCCATTGAGAGTAACTGTTAGTATTTACACTTTTTATTTTGTATATGTGTCAGCCACTGGGTTTTAATTTTGTAATGTTTGACTCAGAGATTTTTTGAAAGCCATTATTAAAACTTCCAGATAGGATGTTAAAAGGTATTCGTAGTGTGCGATTTGATAACCAAATGGTTTTTTTGTGCAATAGGTCTTAATACCAAATATTTTGAGTGTATTTTTTGTGTTCAATAAACTATTAGGACCTCCAGGTCTATACTGTCAAGCAACAATTTTCTATCATGTAACTTAATCTTTGATACTTCACATTTTATAGAACTTTCCAAAACAACTTTCATTTTATTGTATGACTTTCTTAAACAAGTGTTAATAATTACTTATTTATGGCAAAAAAAAAAGAGTTTTGATGATGTGGTTTTAAGTGTTTGATAGGTTTGCTTATTGTTTTGAATTTTTACAATTTCCATTGAAAATTCCTTACCATATTTGGTTAAATACCCCAAAGTAGATACTTTTGTTCTATTGACTGATATTTAAAAACTGTGGTGCTGTGTAGTATGTAATACGGGGTAGGTGTCAAATTTGCACGAGCGGACAAAATTGCACGAAGGGACAAAATTACAGGAAGGGACTAAATTACACGAAGATACTTTTGCACGAAGACATTTTTGTACGACAGGACTAAATTTCACGAAGACAGTTTTGCACGAGCAGACAATTTTGTACGGGTTGATTTTTTTAATAATCTATTTATTTATTTATTTAATATCACTGTTACCGCTAGCCCTTACCTTACCCTCGGTCAGTAACTTTTGTTTTAATTATTTTGTTTTTTATTAATAACTAATTTCTTAACATCATTGTTACCTAACCCTTACCCTGAGACGATAGCTTTTTTTTATTTTTAACTAATCTATTTTCATTTATTATTTTTCCTTTTTTTTTATGATAATTTTTATTATTTTTATTTTTGTTTTTACTATAATTACACTCCTAACCCTTACCCACGGTCAGTAATTTTTTTTTTTTTTTATTACATAATTTATCTTTTAGTTTATTTATTTATTTTTTACTCTCGTGCAAAAATTACCCTTTGTGCAATTTTGTCTTCGTGCAGTTTTAACCCATTCCCATATTATACGCAAGGTAATAGTTCATTTAAGCAGTAGTTTAAGTAGGTGAGATGCAGTAATGAGTAAAACTGGTTTTCACTCAGTGTTAACGAGGTATTGAAGTTTTTTTTTTTTAACGTAGAAAAAAAAACTTTTACAATTGTTTTTTAAGTTTACCTATTGGCAAAATGTCTATCTAAAATGATTGAACTTTTAATTTAGACGTAACAGTGTTTTAAAGGTAGCTTAAAGCATTTTAATGTAGCCTGACTTGTATAAGACGAACTGTAGTTACTAAAGCATAAAATTTTAAGAAGAAATAAACTAACAAATATTCAATATTAAGCAGAACTTTTTCATTTTTTAATTCTGGCAACTTTGCTTTTAATAACTAAAAATGTTTCTTTTCATGTTAACTATTAAAAAAATAAACGCATAAGTATTAATAACTCAACTTTGGACATCTAACATCATTAATTAAGTTCTTAAAATGATTTCACTTGAATCCCTTTTTTTAGTTTGTTACACTAACAAGAAACATTTCTATAGTCAAAAAGTTGTTTAAAACAAATTTTATAAATATTACATTTTTATATATAAGAACAGAATGAAACATTCAATAGTTTAAAAACATTTTAGATAGGTATATTTTTGTATTACTACTTTTCTTCAGTTATAAATTTTTAAATCAGACTAATATTAAAGTTTTTTATTGTTGTAATTTAGTTTGTAAAATATTGGAAAAATAACAAAATAACTTTTCTTATAAAAAGAAACTGTATAGTAATTTTCCTATTGAGTACCGCTCTAAACATAGCAAAAAAATGTGTACTATTCTCCACATGAAGAGCGGAGTTGCGAGAATTTGAGCATGAAGTAAATCTAGTAGTTGAAAAAGCTCAAATTTTCAAAAGCTTAATTTTAATAAACTGAGGTCAAAAAAGTAGAAGCTTTAAAACAGCTAAGTTTAATAGAATTTTGTTTATGACAGTTCTGCCTCAAAAATAATAGGAGTAAATACCAAAACGAATTAAATATGAGACGTTTTTACTAGTATTGTGCGAATCTTAAAATCACAACATCAGTTTTTTTCTTAAAAGGCGCAATATCATTTAAGGTGATTTTATTAAGGCTCGGCGGGGTTCAAAACTAGTAAAGGAAGAAAGAGTATGGAAGCAGTTTTCAATTTTTTATCACTTATAGAATTTACACATGTTATTTTACTTATTTTAGTTTGGTATTTAGTATTTGAACCTTAATTAGTCAAATGGGTTTAATAACAAAAAATTAAATGTCGGGACTCGGGAGATTTAAAACTTACAGTTATTATTTTTGGGCAAGATGTAATGAAGGTTAAAAAAGGTCTGATTGATAATTGGGAGAGATGTAAAACTTACACTAAATACTCTTGGTTTGTTATGGAGAGTAAAAAGGTAAGGTTATAAATAAAACTACAACTGCAGCCTGCGAGCACTAAATGCCTGCTTATCCCCGAATTTTAGGGGGTTTTTGTTTTGAAAGATTTGTCAAGAGGCGATTATCAAAACATTGTACTAAATAAATGGAAAGCTTCATTTGGAATATAAAAATTGTAAGCTTTACATTAGAATTTTTTATTAAGTTTTGTTAAATTAGTAATGTCATACATTTAGAAGTCTAAAAAATTCACATCATCTTGACCAAAAAAGCACAAGCTTTCGTTAGACCAGAACCCATGTTTTGTTAGGGGACGGGTTAGGTCAAATATGCACGAAGAAAATTTTGCACGAAGGTTTATTATTGCACGAGATTGAAAAATAAGTAAGTAAAACTAAATTAGAACTTAGAATCAGGGTTGCCAGAACTTAATAAACGTTTTAAGTTTTAAATAAACTTTTATTTGTTTTATCTTAAATTGTCATGCTCGAGTAGTTTTGTTGCGTTTTACTCACAGTATTCAGGCAACTATTTTTAGATACTAAGGTGCGTACTTAATTATAAGGCTTTAGCTAACGAAAAAAATTAGAAAAAATTTTATGCAAACTAATAATGTTAGACGGTTACAGTGCAGAACTTAACACCTAATCATAATTGTGCAGTAAATTCATATTTAGTTTACTTTTCTAGAAAAATGGACTTCAATTTGAAACTATACAAAACCACTTAATAATTTATTGGTCTTATACTTATTTTGAACTCTATCAAAAATGATTAAAGACACGATAGAAAATTGTTAAACATCTTCTTAAACTGAAATGAAATAAATATTTAAATGTCTTTGATTTTTATAAACAAAAGTCTATGTACTGTTAAGCTAATTTAAAATAACTTACGAAAACAAACTATTGTTAACTTTCTAAACATTTTTTAAGTAAAAGTTTGAAAAAATAATTCAAGTAACAGTTTTTAAGCAAAACGGTGAAAAAATATTAAAAGAAAGGTAAACTGAGATATAATTTCGCATATTTAAACCTTTAATTACTATGATGTAGTTCATTGATTTTAAACTGTAATAGCTGACTTTTATTTTTGTAATAAATTGTTTTAAGATTTATGACAAAAACAAACATACAAAAACACAGTTAAGATTTCTTCTTAATAGAGATAACTTCAGGACAATAGCTGTTAAATTTTTACAATGGTTTAATAGTTATTTGATATCTTACAGTCAAATGGAAGTTTAAATCTATATAGATTATAAACAAATATAATATTTTCATTTACAATAAACTCATTTAAAAAAAACATAAATAGGTATTTTAATTTATTTAAATAGCAGTAAGAACTTTCCTATAAAACTGTTATAAACTTGTAAGTTTCAAAAATTAACTGCTATTTAAGTTGTGTTATAAATTACACGACGAATAACATTTAATCACATTATATGAATCAACAAAACAGAAGCTTTCGTTGAACCGGGACCCATGTTTTGTTATATTGAACGATAAAACAATTTAATATTTCTAACAAAATCACGACATATATGCAAAAAAACTTTTTAAAGTTGAACTTTATATTTCTATTTGTCATTATGTCTGAAGTCGCGACATGGAAACAAAATGAAATGAGTGGAAGTCAAATTTTTAATTTGGAACACTTACACCGCATATATTTCTTTATTTTTTGAAAAATAATGCTAACTTATAAGTTTATAAATAAAATATTAAACAGTCAAGTAGTTTTATAAAATCTCATTATTATTATTTTGTTTAACACGACAAAAATATTTGAAACATATACTAGTTAAAAATAAACTAGTTTTTACTCGATTTATTATTATTTAACAGACCTTAAATATGAAATAAAGAACATATCTAAGTATTAAAAACAAATAACATTTATTATAAGAAGTGTATGAAAGAAAGTAGAGACATTAAAATCATAAAAACAACTCTAGAGTAGACAAAAAAATTAATAAGAAACTTTTTTAACAATTCAATTTTTACAAATAAAAAATTAAATAATTTCTCTTGAACTTAAGTCTTTTTTTACAAAGTAAGATTGTTATTTATCTATTCTCTTGTTATGGTAATAAGATTATTAGTTTTATAAGACTCACTTAATTTCCTTTGTATGATAAGCATTGATTTTTTGTTTTTTTAGTTAACATATACTTTATTAACAGAGAATATGAAATGTTTATAAATCATTATAACTGATATGGTTTTACAATTTACATTTCATCATGTATGGCATAAACTTTATGCATATCATTTACATCATAACAAGTTTATTAGATTTATTAGTATGTTTATGTATTAACTGTTAAGAGATAAAAGTAGTAAAATTGATTAAAAATTGATCTATTTCTTAGTATTTAAAGATTTATTACTATTGTTTTATCAAAGCTCTATTGTTTTAAAAATTAAAATGCTAAAGCTTACACAAAAAAACCGGTTAAAATTTTATTGTCTTCTGTTAAAAAACTTTAATAAGTATATACCTAAATACTTTAAACTAAACTCAGTTTTTGATAGATAAATTAGAAGCTGTACATTTCAGTAGTAGGTTAAAAGTATGTAGTAAAAACCTTTAATTCTTGCAGATAATAGACATTTAAGTTATTTGAAAAAAAAACTAGTAAAAATCTTATACTTAAGTCTATCAAGTATTTTAGTTTTGTTTAATGAGTATTAAAAAACAGAAAACATTTTATTATAATGAATATTAAAATCAAAGTGTTCATTTATAGTTAAACTTATATTTTTTTACAAACTTAAACATATGTACTTAATCCCGCTTGGTTCAGATTTCAACAGCGGTTTCTCGCGAGTCGCGACTATGCCTGCCTGATGACTCCTAATCAGGACGAAAACGGTCGTAGGTTGTCTCGGATACTATTGTTGGTGGTCGTGTAGTGCAGTTAATTATTTATTATGTATAAATTTTAAATTCCAACAATTCAAGTTAAAAAAATGTTAAAGGGCCACAACTCAAAAAGTAATCCATATAAAAAAGCATTTGACGGTCTAATTTATAAGGTTACCACAGTAAAAAATAAACTGAAACAAAAAATTAAAAAATAATTTAAGAATTTACTACACATCACTATATTTTACAATTTTATAGCCATATCTTAAACAACCATTATAATTATACAACAAATTGTATTATTTAGACCTACAACCACTTTATTTTTAAAGATGTAGCACTTTTCAAGTTGTGGCCCCTTAAATATTTTTTAGGTAATTTAATTGACGGTATTTAGATAGTTTAAATTTTTATTGTCGTGCACCTCTATACAAAACTGTTAAAAATTACTCAATACAATAGCAAACTGCTTTATTGGTACTATATTATCAGTTTAAACTTTATCTTTTTCTTAATTTGTTTAAGAGGTACACTGATACGTTGCTATATGTAAACAGATTTATTTGTACATGGTATAAATGGGTTTATCTCTGGAAAAGGAAAGAGTTTGTGGAGCAGCTGTCCTGTCTTCAACGGTAAAACACAAAGTAAAATAAGTTACTATATTTACTTGTGTGAAAAGTTATCATATAACTGTTTTTATGCCAGTTGAAATATGCTTTACTAAAAAATCTAATTTTACTTTTGCTTTTAAATTTATTTTGTATTTACATTTAAATAATAATCTTCACTAATAATTTTCCATCGTTTAACCTTTTTGTAGACTTATTGCATTCAATTTCGCACATAAAAAAAAAGAGTTTCGAGTTTACAAGCTAGCAAGCGAAAATTTACTTTTGTTTTGACTTAAAAAATTAACTAAGTTTTAATTTATTTGTGTAGTGCTGTGTTTCATCTTTTCAAAACTTTGCTTTTTTTACGCCTCCAGATTTTTAGAATTAACATAAGTTTAAAAAAGCTTAATCTTTGTTGTTTTCAATTTAAAAATTCCTCAAATTATGTTACAAACTATGCCAAATATAAATTAGGATCACCTAAACAAAGATACTTGAAATGCTTAACATGGTATAATATTTATTCGAAAATAGACAAAAGTTATTAAAACGTTGAAAATAACTTAGCACTTAATTATTTTATTTGAAAAACTGATATTTAAAAAAATCATTAGTGTTTTTAAGGAAACCTAAAGGTCATTACATGTTTTTATATAAATTTTATTTTAAAGTTTTAACAGTATTTTAAAACTATCTAATTTATGTAAAGATAGATGTATCTAACCTTTTAAAGTCTACAACAATTTATATTAGCTTTTTTAGTAAATGAACAATTTTTTTTTAAGTTAATGTTTTTTTAAATGTACACATTGACATTTATGTTATTAATAAATTATACCTTGAATAAATTTTTCAATATTGGTTGATTTTTAAAAACATTTATGTTTAGACAATACGAAAAAGTTTTCGAAAACGCAAAATAAAAAAGACAAATGTTTCAAATTTATGACTACTAATTATAGAAATTGTGTTTAATTCTAGACTAAGTTTCCTTATAATCTGCTTTTAATAAATTTAAAGCAATTTTTTGTTTAGCATCGTTAACAAACTGTTTAATAACTAAAGATAAATATTTTTTTTTTCTGGTAAATTTTAAGAGCTATTGTTTAATGTTTAATGACTGATACATTGTATTCAAACAAAAACATTAAATAAATGCGTTTAAACAAAGCTCAATAAGGTAAAAAAATTAACATGTTTAAATTACTCAGTTTGTTATTTTTTGTGTTATCTGTTTAATTTTCAGAACAAATAACATTAAAAAATGAGTAAAGAAAACTGAAAAATTACAAAACAAACAATTCAAATCTTTTTAAAACTATTTATTTAAAAACAACAAAAGTAAAACAACTTATGTAGATGTAAAATTAAAACTTTGTTAACGTTGCATTAGAAAAAGCGTGTATTATTATAAAACCTTTAAAAAAGGTATATCCCAAGGATCAGCAAAAAAAAAAGGTTTTAGTTAAAAATAAATTTTGTTTTAAATTTGTTTACTTTAATTTGACACTGATTTGTTTAAAAATATAGTTTGTACAATCAATCTCAGTACTTAAAAAGTTGTATCTTTATAATTTATAAAACATAAGTATGTATTAGAAATACTTTGGTATAAAAAAAAAAGTTCTATCTATAATCAAACAGAATATAAATAAGTTATTAAAGTTTTTATTAGGTAAATAAATAGTATTACTTAAAAGCTTTAAGTCTTTTATAACTAGTCTCTTGTTAGTTTTACAGCGATTAAAAACTTTCTATTGTAAAACGGTACTCTCATTTTTATGATTTTTGTTTATATACTTAGATCAAATTTAGATCTTTTCAAAGTTCAAATTTTAGTTGTGTTGTCATTACTTCTTTGTAAGTTCGTATAACGTAATTAAAACTAACCTTTGGATTCGTTTCGTACTATTTTGCAGTCATTAAAATCGTGTTTTTTTATCATTCTTATATTTGTTCGTTATTTCTTTTCGTAAACTAACAAAATCAAATATTATAAACTTAAAACGAACAAGATATTTGAGTAAACTAAGTTTTATGTAATAACAGTAAAATAATCTAAAACAGTTATATGTAAAATATTAGCTAATCAGAAGCGCCTTAAATTTGCAGCTGACGCTTTGTGTTTTGCTGTTTTGTACTTTTGTTGTTGTGATAGACGCTGTATTTCGAAAAAAAAATTAAAATTAACTGTTAGTTGAAATAGTTAGCTTCTTTTATAGCAATAAATTGTATGGTGCCATTAAAAAATCAACTACACAAACTTCATATTTAAAATAATTAATAACTTTTATCAATTTAAAGTTTTTAATAATATTATTATAACATTTAGTTTTTGATCGAATTTTTATTGTTAATCTTTAACCAAGTTTCTATATCTATCACAAGTATGTGATTATATTAATTGAATCTAAATTATTAACATTTGGATAAAAAAGCAATGTAAATATTCAATACTATATACATACCTTTTTCATACTTACAATAAATATATATGGACTCTTTTAAAAGTACTAGGATTTCATTATATCCTTATGGTTTTATTTTATACTAGCTGTCTTGTTTATAGTAACACTTCTACTTGTGTAAATTGGTAACCAAAAAGTTATTCCTACACTAAGTCCTTAGACCAAACTTTGAGTGTTTTTCTTCTTCTTTCTTTTTGTTAAATATTGTGTTTTTGTTTCATCTTTATGGTTGCTCTTGTAAAAAGAGTAAATGAAAAGTATAAATGTATTTGAATTTAAAATACTAAATATAAAGGAGGAAATGTAGTGCCCATGGTTTATCATCAATATTGGCAGTAATGGATTTAAAAAAGTGTGCCTACACTTAATTTTTATTAAAATTTTTTAGAAGTTTGATAATTTTTTTAATCTATATCAAAGCTTTTTTTATCATTTCTATAAAAATAAAAAAAATCTCAATGTTGTATACAAAGTAAGCCACTAAACCTGGAGTCCTTGAATTTGACAATTTATACTAAAAAAACCTGGAATATGAGAAATTTGGCAAAAAACCTAAAATTTTGAACAAAATTAACTAAAAAACCTGAAAAACCTTGAAATTTTAATCATTTTCAATGTTAAGTAATAAAATTTTGATTTGACCTGAAAAATCTATATTGTAGATAAAAAGTTTTTGTCATAATCAATATTTTTAAACACATCTAAAGTAGCTTTACAGTATATTTTCAGTGTTGTTATACTAATATAACACAGTTTTTAAGCTTAAATTTAATTTAAAAATAGACCTAAAAGCTTTTACTTTCAAAAACCTGGAAGAAATTTCTCGAAGTCCTGGTAGCTCAATGACTTAAAGGTTGTTCTACCAAAAATGAATTGACCATTGTTATGAGAGATCATTTTTTAATTTTAACAAACTAAAAAAAATTGCAACAAATTTAAACTAGTATGTGTCTAACTCAATTTATAGGCTTTATAATTGTTTTACGCTATCAAACAATATAAGTGCTTGATTTTGTGAGTTTACTTTTTATAAATTTTGTTCTCATTATTACCAAAGATAATTTTAAACACTCACAAAAGTTTTATTGAACAACAAAAAAGAGCTTTAAAAAAATTTGGTACAAGTGCCTTGCGTACAAAAAAATACTTTGGTTATCAGTTTGTACACTACTTTGAAACAGTTAAACAGTTTGTCCAGGACACAAATTTTAACTCATACTCAGAGTATCAGTTTCTACTGTAACAACTATATTAGTTGATATTTGAATGATCCTAAAACTCGTTTTAAACAACCCATAATTTATAAAATATTTATAGAGTTTTTGTGTTGTAAACTTACTTTATCAATCATATTATTATCTAACAGGTTAAATACCTAACTTAGTAAATTATTTATTGAATTTATACGACTTAAGGCTATTTTTCACAAAAAAATAAGGATGAAAGGTTTGTTTAGTTTATTGTAAAAATTAAAACTGTAAACTTTGTAACTTAAACTTAGTTTAGAAAAATCTTGAAAATTCTTTTGTAAATTATTTTTGTTAACAAAATTGTCTCCTGATTTAATTTAACTGTCATTGATGTTTTAAATTCATTTTTTTACTGAAAAATTTAGATTTTTTAGGACTGCCTCACACTCATGTTAGTTTAAGTTTTTTAAAAACTCTGGTAAATGCTGACGAATTTTAACACTTTTGTAAAAATTAGACTGACAAAGGCTTATTTGATTTTTTATGCAAGACTAAGGCTAATTTGAATATTTTTTCTAAATCTCAGGTTAGTTTTTGTGTTTGTTATTATTTTAATATATTTTAATTAAGTTTTTTGTTATTGAAATTTATTTTTAAGTATTGACACTTGATTAACAACATATTTGCATTTTTTGCTAATATTCATTAAATTTTCAAATTTCCTTTAAGTTCAGGGCTACTCTGGCTAATTTTATGTCACAAAGGTTGGTGTTTTGCCTCAAAGAGTGGCAACCTTGATAAAGAACAGTTTACTGAGTGAAAAGCAAATATAAATACATTAGTATTAGTTTAAATATAAAAAAAAAACTAAGATCAGTTTTTTATAGTGGTACTTTGAACAAGTTAATAAAATAAGTTAGGTTTTATTTTAAAAAAATTTCCAAGTTTTTTATTTTAAACTTATTTGTCATAATTATAACAGGGTTGCCACATACTCAGGATATTTTGAAGTATTTAATTTCTCAGGATAGCTCAGAATAATTCAAGATGTTTTTAATCTTATTTACAAAATCAAACTGACTCAAGACAGATTTTTTTAGGTCTAAATGAGGTTTAGTTTGTTTAGTTTTGATATTTTTTTATTTTATATCCATTTTTGTTAATTAAAATAATAAAATTTCAAAGATTTGAAAAAAACTTAAGATGACTTAGAACATTTTAGAGTTACACAAAACAGGTTTTTGTTACATAAACAGTGACATTCCTGTTATAATTACAATTCCTAATTTTATTTAGAAGTTGAGAATTTTTATTGTTTGATTATAACTAGAAATAATAACAAACACTTATGTTTTATTAAAAAGATATTTATCTACACCAGGTCGACCACTATTATCATCAACACCACTGCAAATACTTTTTATGTTAAATTCATATTTTCTTGGATTTTTTATTTTGTCAGAAATTCTTCTTGTTGTTTATAAGGTAATTTATGTTTTATAACATAAAGTTAATTATGTATTTTATAATTAAAGTTTAAAATAATTTTCATTGTTGTTAAGTAAATAAAATATTATACAATTCAATGTTATTATAAGTACTTTAAGGGCATAGGGGTTTAAATCACTTTTTTCACAATTTGATGTTATTTTATATAGTTTTAACACAGCTACAAGATGGTTTTTACAGAATTTTAAAACTTAAAATAATTTTTGAGATATAACTGGTCGAAGTCCGAGACTACAACAGGTTTCTTATGGGAGGCGCAAACTAAAACAGCAAATATGGACTATTTCACTAAAAATCTTTCTTCTCCTACGTTTTTTGAGATAAATACCTTTAATTTAGAAAATTCTGCCATACAAAAATTTTATAGATTAAATAATAAAAATTGTATTAAAAAAAGAAAAACTGTTTAGACAGAAATTTCTAAATATTGCAAGGAACATTTCCTGAAAGTTTAAGGTAATTTTTTCAAAAAACGTTAGAGGAGATAATTTTTTAGTGATTTCTAGTTATTTGCTGTTTTAGTTTGCGCCTCCCATAAGGAACTTATTGTAGTCTCCGACTTCGACCTGCTATATCTTACAAAATATTTTTATTTATGAATCTGTAAAAAGCATCTTGTAGCTATGTTAAAACTATATAAAATAAGATCAAATTGTGAAAAAAAGTGATTTAAACCCCTATGCCCTTAAAGTACTTATAATAACATTGAATGTATAATACTTTATTTACTGAACAACATTGAAAATTAATAATGGTAATAAATGATAATAAGTAAAGTGATAAAAAGAGCGCAGCCAATGGCAGATGGTAATAACCCTGTTTGTAGGCTGTGCTTAAAAGAATCAACAGCCGTTATGTATGCGTTAAAAAGGAAGGTTGTTTAAATAAGAGGAGTGAATTCATATCCTCTTGTTGACATATGAAAAAGCTCCTCTTAAAATACAATAAATTTTGAAGTATTTTATAGTCACATAACTGTTGTTTTTTGTTAATTTTAGTTGCTTGATTAGTTAGATGGTAGATCGATTTTTATACTGAATTTTTGTAATGCACAATATTACGTCATGATGTTTTTTGTTTTTTTGTATAACTTTTGCATCTATGTTTAGTAAAGTGCTTTTTATTTCAATTTAAATTGGCTAATGATTAAGGCGTCTAGTCTTATGAAACATATGTACCAGTATTTTTAAAAACATACTTTTTCAATAAATTATTTAAAAGCCCTTCAAGTGGGCTCAGTAGAAGGTGTTCAAGTTTGAATAATAACCTTATTTTATATATATACACATATATATATATACTTTTTTTGTAAAGTCCGTTGATGGTAAGAGAGGATCTCTACTTTTAACACCATAACATACAAATAAAAAGAAAACATTAATAGAATAAATAAAACATCTGTTTGAGGACGTTTTTAGACGCTGAAACCGCTGTCACAGAAAAAAGTTTATTTTTTTGTAACTAAATTTATTTATATAATATTGTATATTATATATATATATATATATATATATATATATATATATATATATATATATATATATATATATATATAATATATATATTGTACTAGTATACACTTTATAGTATATATTATGTATACGTAAAATTTGCTGTTTGTATAAATAACACTGCAGTTATGTATGGTATATGATTTCATTTTAACTTTTTTAGCTAGATCTTGTTATAAATTGTTTTAAAAGCATCTTAAATTAATCAAGTTTTAAAATACTTTTTTTATTAAGATTATTAATTTTTTTTATAATTTATTTTTGATCAAGTAGCTGCTCAAATGCTAAATCCTTCATCAATCTTCTGGTGATTTTTTGTAAAGATGTAGAATTGATGATTAGTTTTAAAAAATAGGTTCATTTTGATGTTAGACAAAAATAAACAAATCATGTTTGAGTCCATTTGATCATAAGAAGAATAAATGAGTAGTATAAAAATACTGCTAAAAAATATAAATCATTTAAATTTTCTGTTGCATAATTCTATATAATCCACAGATGTTTTTGTGTTAAAACTTTATTCCAACTAACGGCGTTTCACCGCTCTCAAATAAATTTAAGAACAGATCTACGGAATCTATAAAATATTAACACACATTAGAAAAAAAGCATGTATAATTACGTATAATATTTATATGAGTAGTAAATATAAACGAACTTTATGGTTTAAAAACAAAGTTTGGAATAAAAACATAAAGACGTAAAATTGTCAACAAAAATTACAAATTTAATAAAAACATGTACTAACCTCAAAAAAGCTCTAAGAAATGGCAAGTTTTTTTAAAATGAAACATAAATTAAGTTGTGCAGAAATGTTACGTCATAATAAATTCAACAAATTGATCAATAAAATTTTCTGCTTAAAAAATGTAGTATTAAACTTAGTGTTTGTGATTGTATATGAAAATGTTGTGAAATAAATATGTGCATAAGTAGACAGACTTATTTAAAGTAGAATTGTCGGTTATGAGGACAAATATTCGATAAATTTTGTCGCTTGTTCAGAAGTAGGTCTTTATCTTCTGCTGCAATTACTGCTCTTTCTGTATTGCAAGTTGGGAAAATTCTACTTACTCCGTTGGATGTATGTTTAATCTTTGAAACAGTACTCCACTCCATGTTTAGCCTTTTACCGTATCAGTGAAAAAAGCTCTAGACATAATCCGATAAACGCGTGCTTTGTTTTTTATTTATATTTTTAAAAGTATGTTTATGGTTAGCATATCTATCTTTGAAACTACCTGCTGTACTTCCGATATGAATTTTATCAGGGCCCTTACTTTCAACTTTAACGTTATAAATTACATTTTTAATTAAACAATTTCCTTTTAATGGGCAGTTATCTTTATTTATTTTACGGAAATTACAAGTTTCAGGCATATTACTTAACTTATCACTATTAGGCTTAGTTTTGTTGCAGTATTTTCACATATAGAACAATGTAAAATCTGTCAAAATCATAACGATATTTTTAATTGTTTTGAGGTAATTAAATTTTGTAAAAATAGAAATATTTTACTTGCAGTAAAGGCTATTATGATTAAAAAAATTAAACCTAAACTTAATCATCAACTAGGTCCTGATAAAGGATCTAGAATTACACTTAACATTTTTAAATAGTCCATTTTTGTTCTGATTATCTATTTTAGTTTTTATGATTAATTTGATTAGTTTTATATTGATTGCTTCTTTAGTTTACTCGTATAGGCTTAGTTGGTTTTGAATATATATTTATAGTATTATTGTTATGCATTTTACTTATACTTTTGGGACGATTATCACTTACTTGTTCTAAGTTTTCTTTTATCATTTTAGCAATACTTCTAGTTGTACGTTGATTATTGTAATCTACACTATTATTAGTATTATTGATATCAATATATTCATTATCATTACTATTAAAATTAATTATTACAGCTTATATCTTTTATGTTTAAAGTTTTAATAGGTTTTTCATTATTGTTACCATAATTAAAATTACTACTATTAGGATTATCATCATTACTACTGTTATTACCGCTATTATTAAAATTATTATTTTTAATATTACTGTTATCATTAATATGACTAGTATAATTAGAAATATTATATATATTCACGTTATTACTATCTTAATTACTAGAATTATTATTTGTATTAGCTTTGATATGTCTATCTTTAAAGTTTGAAATTACTGTTTTGTTGTGCGATTGTATTAAAGTTTTAACATTACTCATGCAAATATAAGAAATTTTATCTGTCTTTCTATTAAAAGTTTTATTATAAAAGTGCCTATCGGGAAAGTGTTTATCAACTAGCTTTAAAATTTTTTTACCTAAGTTTATATTAACTGAAGAGCAATATGGAGGATTATTTCACATTATATGTCTTTGCGTTTTTTTTGCGTTTTTTATCTACATCTAATTTTTCATATTTTAATTTACGTTTAAAACCTCGATTATTTAATTCAGTTTCGTACGGTGCTTTTATTTCGTTAAATATCCTTTCATTCGAAGAGAGGGTACTTAAACGTTTTTGTGTCATTATTGGGAGGTATTTTTTTTACATGAAAAGGGTGGTCAGAATTAATATTAATAAAGTTTAATAAAGAATTTGGTTTACGGTACGGACGGTAAGTATTATTAGATAAACTTAAAGTAACATCTAAAAAATTCGTTATTTGCGCTCCTATTTCTAAAGTTATTTTTAAAACCCACATCAGACATCAATTTAAACGTTGATTTTTTAATCTTTTGGTAAACAAGAGGTTTTGAAAGATCATTGACACAGATCCCATCATCTCTATACAATCCACAATTATCAAAAATACTTTTGAGTTTATCTAGAATGTATAACTCTACAAGATCGCATACCTGCGCCCCATGAAAACTACCCATTGGTATTTCAAAATAACTATCAGTGTCATTTTTTTTCTATACATAATAACCCGAAAAAAGTAAAAATTCACACGAATGAAATATAACGTCTATATCTGATTTATTAAAATTAGAAAATTGGAATGAATAATCTAATGCGTTAATTAAGGTGCTTTTGTAATAGACAGATAAAATTCGACAATCTCAAAGCGACAATATCAAAGATAGATATGCTAACCACAAACATAATTTAAAAATATAAATAAAAAACAAAGCACGCGTTTATCGGATTATGTCTAGAGCTTTTTTCACTGATACGGTAAAAGGCCAAACATGGAGTGGAGTACTGTTTCAAAGATCAAACACACATCCAACGGAGTAAGTAGAATTTTCCCAACTTGCAATACAGAAAGAGCAGTAATTGCAGCAGAAGATAAAGACCTACTTCTGAACAAGCGACAAAATTTATCGAATATTTTTCCTCACAACCGACGATTCTACTTTAAATAAGTCTGTCTACTTATGCACATATTTATTTCACAACATTTTGATATACAATCACAAACACTAAGTTTAATACTACATTTTTTTAAGCAGAAAATTTTATTGATTAATTTGTTGAATTTATTAAGACGTAACATTTCTGCACAACTTAATTTATGTTTCATTTTAAAAAAACTTGTCATTTCTTAGAGCTTTTTTGAGGTTAGTACATGTTTTTATTAAATTTGTAATTTTTGTTGACAATTTTATGTCTTTATGTTTTTATTCCAAACTTTGTTTTTAAACCATAAAGTTCGTTTATAGTTACTACTTAAATAAATATTATACGTAATTATACATTCTTTTTTTCTAATGTGTGTAAATATTTTATAGATTCCGTAGATATTTTCTTTAATTTATTTGAGAGCGGTGAAACGCCGTTGAATAAAGTTTTAACATAGATTTTCAATTTTATATTAACTAGAAGTTTTATGAATTGATTTTGCATCAAATACACTGAAAATAGTGAAATTTTTACATTTAACTATATAAGTTTTCTAACTACAATAAGTATGATGTGACTTTTTCTATAAAAATAGTTTTTATGTTAAAGAAACTAGTTTAAAATTCCGACGTAATTTATTTATATTTTTACCTATATAATTTTTCTTGTCTTTCTTTAAACCAGTTTGTAAATATTTTTTACTTTTAATCCTAGCTTCTGTATTACCAGGATATGTATTTTATACTAAATTGCTTATTGTTTAATGTAAATGTTTATCTTCAAGTATTGTAGTATCATGTGATAAGTTTATTAATTAAAGTATAAATATTTCTATATTACAGTTATTTTTTTAAACTATATCTTTAAAAAAAAGTTTAAAGTTTTTTCATTCTAATTTCTTAAATTTTTTAGGTGGAAACATTGGTTTACCCTACTAGAAATCTTACTTTGGATATAATTCTAATTCTATTTCTGCTCATACTTGAAGTTATGAGAATTTTCATAGGTTTTTTATTTGAAACTTATACTAAATTGTATTTTTTATGCTAGTCAGGCTAGTTTAAAACTTGAGAAAAATATAAATTAAATTAAGATAGCTTAGAGTATATATTTCTTTCAATTAAAGCAATATTTTGTTTGTATATCTCCTATTAGTGGATAGATTACTGTGTCTTATTTATTTGTTCTAAACTCTCTAGTTAAATTTTGTTTGTATGCCATAGTATATATGTTATGGTTTTTATAGGTGCATATTCTAATTAAATTTAAATAATATAACATATTTTTATCATTTAGTTTTTTAATTAGTTTATTATAAGATTAATTTTCTTGCAGTTTACACTATTTAAGTTTATAAATATTTATATGATTTTAAATTTGTGAGTGATCCTTATATAGTATTAGGTACTTATTATTTTTATTTTTTGAAAGTACAGTTTCTGTGAAACTCTAGAATCGATCGATTTTACAGGATCAAAAGGGAACTTAATAGAAAAGGCGTTTACTTCGATAATTGCAGTTATACTACTATTTAGCAATGCACTGATTGTTTTTTACTTAATATTCTGGCAAACTTATGTTTTAAGGATAGACACTGTTCTGTGTGCTTGTTACTTTGTGTTTCTTGGACTTCAGTTGCTTTTTGGTGTCATCAGCATTGCTAGTTTTGCTAGGTTTGGTTTCGTTATTGAATTATTATAAATTCTATTGGTTGATTTAACATTTATTGTTTTATAAAAAATATTTAATTTCATTTGGACTTAAATGTTAATAGCATACATTTTAAGAATATCTATCGACTAGATACAGAGTTTACACTTTTACGGGTTAGCCAGACTAACCCAAGATGTTTTAAGCTCTAGAATAACTTGACCTAAATTAAATTTAAGCTCTATTGAAATATTCCTATATTTTTAAAATATTTTAATACATGTAGTCAATTAACTTTAAAAAATAGTTTTTAGTTAACTGATCGAAACTCCATCGTTTAGTTTTTGTCATATTATAGAACTGAAAATCGATTAATAGTTTAATTTTTCACTATACCACTATTTCAATAAGTACTTTTAAAATAATATTCTGCTAAACTTTTAAAGTTTACATAAAATTTCACTAGCTGTTGTAAACATAAACCTGTGATCTTAAGAACTTTGTTTTGAGTCCAGTTAACATGTAAGTTTTTAGTAATGTTATCAAACTCTTTTAATGGTAAAAAAGTTGATAAGGACATAGAGCGGGTCAACCTTGTTTTTTTTTTTTACTAATCGATCTTATTTTCTATAATTTTATATAAGCGATTAGATACTTTGTACCTCTTAAGAAAATTCAAAAAAGTATACCTTTACAAAGCTCATCTTTTTGATATTTTTAGTATTTCTTCTGTTTCGCATGATAAAATTTAGTTTAGTATACCTAAGATAAATTTAGGCTAACTTATAGTAAAACTTTTTAAAGTAAAAAGTGACCAATGTAAGGTTAAAGTGAAAGTATGTTGTCTTTATTAAGAATGTTATCAAAAGAATAAAGAATTATTTTAATTATTATATGTTTTGATTTTTCGTAAAAAAAAGATCTCAATTTTTTAAAGATAAATTTTATATTTCTTTATTCTTTCAAGACTTTTTAACGCAAACTCAGTATCGGTCAGTATTGAAATTTAAGTTTATGTTAAAATTAAAAACCATTAACTAGAAAAAATATATATATTTTAATTATTTTAATTAATTTTTTTTGGTGTAAGAATATTTTATTTTTAACTTTTTTTAACTTCTGTATAAGCTATACATTAATTAAAGAAAATATTCTAAATTTCTAAATTGTATTTAACTTTATAACATTTAATTTTAAAGTAATATGAACTATAGTTAGTTATAATTCTTTATTTTATTATTGTTTTAATATTTTTAGTAATGATAGTGTTTATTCAATTATTAGTAAGTTTGAAAATTTACTATACTTAAAAAATTATGAAGCTTTTTTTTTTAATTCAATAGTTTTATAAAAAGAAATACACTTTATAAAAAAGTTATACAAGTACTACGTAGTTTATATATACAAATTTACATCTAATAATTTTTTTCAGAGCTAAAGTGGTCTCCTGAAAGTGGTAAAAAAACTTTTTATTTGATATTATCATTGTAAACGTCTTTTTTGGAGCTTAAATACTACTGTGATAGGTCTTACTTTTAATTAAATTTAAATGTTTGATTTTTTATTCAAACACTTTTCTGTAACTATTTAAATTGATTTTTTTTTTGTGTTTTTTATGCTATTAACATTTTTTAATAAGTTTATTGCACTATATTTGTGTACGGAATGAATTTAACTTTCCTATACTTAATTATCCGAAGAAATGTGTAAGGGATATTCAATCAAAAAATAAATGATAAAAAATTAATAGTTTTATATAACAATATAGGAGTTTAAATTTTTAGTGAGCAAAATTTCAAGTTAGATAGCCTGATTTACTAGAACTTTTTTTCGTGAGTCAAATTTAATAAAAGTGTTCGCCGACAGTGTAATCTTAAAAATATATAATAATATGATTAAAAAAAAGTGTAATGGAGTGATCCTGAGGCGACGTATCGTATTTTTGTTACGTTGCGCGGAAACTTTTGGAATTTCAAAAAATTCTATTTAGTTTGATTTTAAAATAAACTTTTTAACACATTTTTTTAAGTACTCCAATTACATTTAATAGTTTACAAAACTAACTGTTAAAAACGGAACTACTGTACAAAAATATTTTTATAACCATCACTTATTCTTAACATCTATAAACAAGTTTTTTTTAAGTAGTGTAATTATTTAAAACATATTAATGATGATATGAATATTTTAGTCATATAGTTGTATGTCTTAAGAAAGTTATTAACAAAATTTCGTAAAGTTAGTGTCACTAGAACGACCGTAAGTACGCTCATGAAAAAATTAAAATAATATACCTAACTAGTCTGTAGAAAATCAGCTTTAGTCCTATTTGGATTATAAAACTAGTAGCCCTTTTTGTAAACTAGTAGTTATTTTGGATATTTTTAGCAAAGCTTAGATTTTTTACACCATCAGCAATAAAAAAATTAAAACCAACAACAAAAAAAGCAAAAACAAAAACATAAAGTTTAAAAGAGTTTTACTATAAGATATACTCTGTCGCTTAATACAGCTAAAATAAATAAATACAAAGTTTAGATTATATTGTATTTTTATTCAGAAACAAAAAAGCCTCCACTTCTTTTTTGTTTTTTTGGTCAGTTGATTTTTAAAGACGTCATTCTCTTCTGATATTAACTCTAAACTTTTATTTTGTTCATTTATTTTGTTTTGTAATACTGACTCTTTAGTTTCACTATTTTTGATCACCTTTTTTAATTCATCTTTTTCAGCTTCCAATTTTTTTAAATTTTTCTGCAGGCTTTCCTTCTCAATTAAACTAATTTTCAAGTTTTCAACAAAAAGTTCAAGATTTTTTTCAAGTTTATTTTGCTTCTCGTTAACAACGGATGCTTGTTTTCTAAGAATCCCCATGTCCTCTTCCATCTTACCGCATTCCAACTTACAACATTCGTTTTCCCTCTTTAAAACTTCAGCAACAGCCTTGTGTTTCGCTTTTTCTTCTGTCACCACTGCCACCTGCTTCTTTAGTCTGTCATTTTCTTCTTTGAAGGAATCCGTCTTTTTCTTTAATTTGCTCTTCGACTTGAGCACGCTTGTAACTTTAACCATCAACAGCTTGTTTACATACTTCACCCTGTCGTTTTCCCTCAACAATACCTCCACTTCGCTCTTAACCCTCTCATTCGACCTTTCCTTTTCTTCGCACTTCTCCAACAAAAAAATATTTTTTAACATAACCTTGTTGTTGGTCCTTTCCAACTTTGTCTTTTCATCTTTCAGCTCCTTCACATCGCTTTCTAACCTTTTCATCTTCTCCTCGCAGCCTGTTAAGGTGGTTTCCAAATCGTTTTTTTCTATATGGAGCTTTTTTATTATGCTTTCCTTGCATTCATTTTCTTTGGCGTATTTCTCCTTTAAAAGTAACAATAATTATATTTTAAAAAGAAATAAGTATCTTGCTCAAGTCTTGTTGTGAAACTAAGAATTACTAAAATAGCTATAAATACTTCCCTTTTAAAACTACTTCAATTAATTATTTCTTTTTATTTTAACAGAAAGGGAATACAGTCAGTTATACAATATACTTTGTTTAAACTAAGTTTAACAGGAGTTTAATTTAAATAACTAATAGTTGAAACTTTCTTAAAGTATTTATAATTTTTAACAAAAAGCACAATTTTTAAACCCTTCACCAGAATATTTTTTATCAAATAAACCGAAAAAAGTTTTGAAGTACAGATGTTTTGATAATTCAAATGGAAGTGCTTAATATAATTTGCTTTTTTTAAAGATAGATATGAAAATTCTAACCTTAAGGCTTTTGATTTGGTTTTGTAATTCTATAATCGCAGACGTAGAATCAGTTATATCCATTTCTTTTGATAAGTATATAGTCAACAATTTATATTGTATAAATAATTATGTAAAAATAATAAATAACTAAATTTCGAACTTTAAAAAACTGAAACGTCACAATTAAACAAACTATTAAAATTTTTATTTGTTGCTAATGAAATGATAATGACATTTTTATATAAAAACTTTAGATAAAAAATTTCATATCATTATAAAATTGTAACTTGTTTTATATCAAACAATTGAAATGTCTTAAATATTATATTTTTTATTATTTATATTCTATTTGAATAAGATTTGCAACATTGTTTTGTTAGTAATAAACTGTTAAAATAAATGATAGATATCATTATAATTAAAAAACTCTTTATAGCTCTATTTTTCAAATTACCTACCAAATTAATACAACAATAACAGGTACGATAATGAACCAACGATAAGAACTTACATTAATAAAGTTACACTTTATGAGTATATTAAAGAATCAATTACTGTAAAATCACTTAATTCGAAGAATTAAAACGTCTAGTCTGATAAACGAACTTTTTATGCTTACATAAACTGGGTCTTGATGATTAAATGTGACATAATTTAATGATGACATAAGGTTTTCAGAATATGTAGCTGTAAACTATATATAAAGCAATTATATTTCAAAAAAAATCTACAAGGCTTTATCTTATACTCATATTCAACTTGTTTGCTGGAGAAGATTCTGAAAGTACTCCAAACATCATAAGTATAAAATAAAAGTTTTGTAGATTTTTTTGAAATGTAATTGTTTTTATAGTACATATTAATATAAAAACAAAAATTTGCAAAAAAATTGACATACAGAAGGATGATTTGGGAATTTATTTTAAATATATAACACTGTTACTGAGAATATGTAGCTGGAAAGAGTTCTCAGCTCTTATTAAAGCTGATAACTTCTATTCTTTATAATTGCTCGCACACTCATGGTTGTCCACAATTTTTTTTTTCAATTGCAGAGAAGTATTTTTGCAGGTTTTTCCGAACGACCATCAAACCAGGTTTTCAAGATTTTTAGCACATGCTGATCAATTCTTATATGAAATCTTTAAGACGTTTTTCCTACGTAGTAACTATTACAGAGACAACTAAGTTTATAGATGGTGTTACTTTTTTCTTTGGAAGGAGAAACATCTTTGTAAACTTACAATTAACAATAATGTTATGAAAATATATACAATCCCTAGAAAAGATATTTATTACGTTGAGGCTATGAAATATTTTTCACTACTTAACTAAATATAAAGATAAATGTCTTAAACCTGTACATAATTTGTAACTCCTTGATGTAAGTTAAGTAAATGACTGTTTTAAAAACTAATTCTAAAAAATCTTTTAATCTATAACGGAGCTATAAAAAATTACTATGTTCGCTTTTTAATATGAAAGTTTTATTAAGGGCGTTTTACAATTTTTAAATTTATATTCAATCATGAGATTTTAGATGGAAGCTGCACTGTTCTTTGTTTTAGTTTATTTTCTTTTTAACTACATTTTTGAATGAATTTCTTCTGTTTTTCGTTAAGCTTCATAAAAAATGAAAACCCTTAATAAAATCTGTTTTTTCATTAATATTCAGTTACTATAAGAGTTTATAAATTTAAATAATATACATTTGTACTTTGAACACAACGTATTTTGGGTAAAAAAATGAAAATAACAAGAAGTGCGAAATCAAGAGGAATTTTACTGTACTATAGCCTTTTTAATAACTTTAATGTATATAACTTATTCTAAATTAAATTTTTAAGGTTTTAGTATATTAGTCTACAATAAAAATATTAAGATGACAAAGTTTTACCAATTGAGTTTATTAAAATTTTTAAAGATCGCTTATAAATATTTGAACAAAAAAAAAAAAACGACTGTAGAAGAAAACCTACAAATTTTAATGCACATATAAGTTTAAACGCTTACAGGTTCAAAACCTTTTGTCAATAAACTTAAAGAACTAAAACACATTTTTGCAACTAAGTTAAAAAATAATGATAAAATATTTCTTGACGTAGTAGTTCAAAACTGTGCAAAAAATTTTTAAACTTATATGTCCAGAACAGTCCATTTAAATTTGTAGATTTTTAAAAAAATCATTTGAATTTTTATTTACTTAATGCCGTAGAAAAATCAGCAACCAACATTGACTGTGTGCTAAACAGATTTGAGCATTTTATTCAACTTTTAATCTTGTCCATAAAAATTTAAGTAATGCTGGTTCTCAAAATAGAAGCTAAATAGGTTAATATAAAAAGTTAATGTAGATTGGTTACAAATATTTTTTAATAAGTTTTATAAAAACGAAACTAAAAAACTACCAATTAGTTGTTTAAACTGTGAATTTTCAAGATGCTTTTGTTAATACTTTCTAAACGCTTAATCATTGTTTAAATTAAAATAACAAGATTCAACATTTACAAATAAAACACTTTAAGTATAAAAAAATCCATACTTAAAAACATTTGTTTTCTACAGCATATAAAGAATATTTAAAAAAATACTGGATTGAAGAGTTTAGTTTAATTTTTTTAGTTTATAGTTAGTATTAATAGAAAAATCAATAACTAATTAAGTTTCTAACAAAACATTTACTTTTATAGCTTACATGCTTTTATGTTATTTTAGAGTCACTGATTTACATGTAAAATATTTAGTCTTAGTGTATAATTTTTGTTTGCTGAAGAATAATATCTAAAGAACTTCAAACAAAATTAATAAACCAAGCTGAAAATTTGTAATGTATTAACACGTTTTATACATTTACAAATTTAACACAAAAAAATAACTACTCTGTTAAGCTAACTGATTGCAGAACAGATTAAGTACAAAAGAAGTGATTCATAAAAATGGTTACATGACAAATCAAATTGTTAAAAAAATATTTAAAATACTATATCTCGAAAAGTAAAAAAAAAAACATATGTATATATTATTTAAATCTACAAGCCACTTTTTGTTTTTTGCAAAATCTTAAATATTTTTAAAAATATTTTATTAAAAATAACTATGTATTTTACTTTAGTCCATACCCCATAAAATGTATTTATTTTTTATACTTTACAAATATACATTACTTTTTTTGTTGTGAAACTTTCTATTTTTCTTAAGAATTTGAACAGTCGTGCACCCCATTAAAGTAATAACAGTTCATAATTCCATGCCTAATTAGGAATGAACAACAATGTCGAACTCGTTAAAAGAAAAAGAAGTTTCTAAAAACCATTTCTAATGAAATAACATATAGGAAGGGATAATAGAGAAGGCAAGAAATGCAATAGATATACCAGTTATGTCAAGACTGCCGTCAAGTGCTATGTATAGCAAAACTATCACATTGCTTATTTTTATTTTAAATACACTTAAAAGATTATTAATTATAGTAATTTATTGAAATACCTAACTCTACTAGTTTCATAAAATTTTCAAACTAGTTTTCACTTTAAATCAATGCTATGCAAGTGATATCAACTATTTACTAATTTTATAAAAGATAAATATTATTACAGATTTACACTAGACTTTTTAATGGTTCATGTTTAGATATAATAATTTTACATTATAAGCACAAACTAGTTAACTTGGACAGCATGTTCTATCTAACTTTATTACATTGTATTTTTCAAGTGACTTATTGGATGTAATTAATGATTTAGGTTAAAAAAAAATCGAAGTTTTGAAACACTATGTAAATTTATACATAACAAGCATTGAAAAGTGTATAATTTCACTAACAATGTCATAAATTATTAGCAACTAATTATAAAACTTATTGTGAAAGTTTATTATAACAATATAGTTTATTTTATTGCTCTTTTATTATATAAGTGTAAATATGATATAAGTTATAATACAGTTAATTAGATTTAAGCTCACTTTATTAACTCCATTTTTGCTTATGCAATGTTTACTTTGAAAATTTACTAGAAGAAAAAAGAAAGCTACATATAGCTTTTATTGTTATTATTTTTGTTATACTGATTTTAAAACTTGAATAAAACTTTACCTTAAACTCAATTTTAATCTAAAAAAACTAAACTTAATTTGTTTAATTTTTAAGTAAAAATTTTGAGTAAAATATTTATTTTTATTATAACTTAATTGTTTAAATGCTATTTCCCATGACTGTCACGTATCTTTTTAGATTTATTTAAGCACTAACGAGGTCTTTGACCGAAACTTTGTTTGTAGATAAATTCTTGAAAGAATAAATTCATAGTTGATTAGATTTCAAAAATGTTTATAGTTATGTAAAAATTATCATACTTAAAAAATTATAGTCTATTAGTACCAAAAATACTAATTTTATAATATTTATTTAATACTATTTTTTAAAGAATGGTTTATTAAAAAGTCTATAGTTTTCTAGTGTAAATACTTACTTTAAAACATTTAAAATATAAACAAAGATACAATTTACTAAGATACTAAAACTTGAAATTAAAAAAAGCTTTTGCTATATCAAACCTATAAATGCAGATAATAATAACCATATCAGTAGTAGTTTTTATTTTGAGCTTTAAGCTTCTGGAATAAATAAAAAACAAAAAAAAAATATTAAGTCTCAACTTTTTCTAAGTTGAATATAAAAAATAACATAAAATCCACGATAAATTATTTCAAAAAAGTGTGTCATCAAGTTGTTAAGTAAACACGAAAAAAGATTATTTTAAGAAGTTAGTGAAAATAATCTACTTTTTAATATTTTAAACAAATTAAAAAAAAGGACAGTTTTCTAAATTAAAACTTACAATGAAAAGTTTAAATCAGTTAATTACAACGCATTTAAGTAAGTAAACTTGTATTTACTTTTACCCATCAAAAAATAAGATAAGTTTGTAAAATCTTAGCATCAAGAACATAAATAAAGCACATTTATTATTTTTCAAAAAGTAAATATATAAAGTTTATTTCTCGGAATATTAAATAACTTTAAGCAATAGCAAAACTCAAAAAAGCATAAAAAATTTTTACAAGTAAATGCAATTAAAATACGAAACTTTTGCATAACAACGTTACAAGAACTGTTTGTAATAAGTGTATTATATTAAAAAACATTTTTAAACAAATCTTTTAAGAGAATGTTTCAAAAAATTAAATTGAAAATCAGATGTACTTAAAACAAAATATCTAAAAAACACTTGTAAAAGTTTTCTTAGTTATGTTTTTTAAACAATATACTGTTTTTAAAAACCGTTTTTTTTTTGATCATTTTTAATTGAATCGGTTTCAAAAGACATACTAACTAGTATTGCAAAAATAAAGTCAAAATCAACATCACTGACTCTGTATAGCATCAACCAACCATTCCATTGCTTCGTCTAAACCTTTTCCTTTAAGCGCTGATGTTCTGAATATTTGATACTTTCTATCCTTGATGTTGACGAGCCCCAGCTGCTTAGCAACCTCAACATCTGTAGCTGCTCCTTCCATGTCCTGCTTGTTGGCCAGCACTAACAAGATTGATTTCTTCAACTCATCTTCCTCCAGCATAGATACTGCAAATATTTATTTAATTATAGTAAATTATATTTTTTAGTAGTTTGTAGAATAATTGATAGTAAAGACTGGCCTTTAAAGTTTTAATAGTCATGGCTCCGCATTTAGAATAAAAATGCTACATTACAGCTTTAAAGTTTAGAAGCTGTTTGTTTTTAGTTTTCAAATCTATAAGAAGTTTTAATTTTGAAAAATAAATAAGAAATCAGAACTTAAACAATACTTGCTAATGTTAGTTTTTAACAACACAAAAGCTTTAACTCATTTATCACTAAACTGTGTCTAATAACTTATATAACTATAAATCATAAAAAACTTTATTGTGGCCCATTTTAACTATCATAGTTATAAAAATTTAACAAAAATTATTAAGCATTAAGTTTAAAAAACTATAAAGACATCTATAAAACAGTTTGCAATAATTATTATTCAATTGATTGAGAAGTTTTAAAGTCGCAAAAAGACGGTCTAACAATACTAGTCAGAAAGCCAAATGATAAATAGTATAAAAGTTAAATAATAATAGTAAAAAAATATTTGAGAATGAAATATGATATAGGTAAATTAGTTACACCCTAAAATAAAAAAATTAAGTCAGAAAAAAAATCAGTCAGATAGTAAGAATAGATTCTTCAATAATGCATACATTCAAATATAACTGGTAAGTAAAATTAAAAAAATTCAAACAAACCTTTAAATATTAACGTGTATTACTTTGATTTCATCAGCATTTAAAAATGTTTTATTTGAATTAACATACTTAAATTTACTTATAAAGTACATAAAACAAACAGAAGATTTTTTTTTTTAATCTTAATAAATGTTAACCACAAATAAAACAAAATAATAAACTTTAAACTGTAAAAACATAAACTTCACGAAACAAACCAAGTTCTTGTTTGGAAATAGACATCCTGTCCCTATCGCAGCTGTCAACCACGTATATGATAGCGTCTGTGTTGCTATAATAGCATCTCCAATACGGCCTGATTGATGTCTGTCCGCCAAGATCCCAAACCTGAAACTTCAGGTTCTTGTACGTCAGCGTTTCAACGTTGAACCCAATAGTTGGGATTGTTGTAACTACTTCACCTACCTATTAAGTAAAATTAATAGAACAAGTTACACAATTGAAACAGATCTAATATAAGAATTTGTATCTATAAATTAAGTAATTCAGGTAAAATTAATAGAACAAGTAAAATAAAAAGAACAAGTAAAATTAATAGAACAAGTTACACAATTAAAAAAGATATAATACAAGATTTTGTATCTGTAAACTAAGTAATTCAGGGTTAACACTGGTTTTTAAGAAATTTCTTCCTGGTTTTTGAAAGTAAACATTTTTGGGTCTATTTTAAGTTAAAAGCTAAGTTTAATAACTGTGTTAAGTGGAAACAGATCAAAATTTCACGAAGACAAAATTTTACAAAGACAAATTTGCACAAGGGGATAAAATTGCACAAGGGGACAAAACTGAACAAAGACAATTTTTCATCAAGGGTCAGTTTTGCACAAGTTACAATTTTGCACAGAGCGTTATTTTTGCCAAAGTGTAAAAAAAAGAAAAAATATTTAAAAAAAACAGAAGAAAAAACCCAAAGATAAAAAAAAAGTTACTGACTGAGGGTAAGGAGTAACAGTGATGGTAAAAAAAATAAAAACTAAATTAATAAAAGAAATTCAACCATGCAAAAATGTCTCCATGCAATTTTATCCCCTAGTGCAAAAGTGTCTTCGTGCAAAAGAATCTTTGTGCAATTTTGTCCCCTTGTGAAATTTTGTACACTCGTTCAAATTTGACAGCTACCCGTGTTAAATAGTATAACAACATTGAAAAGATATTGTTAAGCAACTTTATACTATGTATTTTATTTAAAAAAATTTTTGATGATGAGAATTTTTTTTTGTCTACATGACAGATTTTTCATATCAAATCAAATTTTTACTACTTAATATGTAAAATTTGTTTTAAAATTCTAGGTTTTTTTTTCAAAATTTATCAAATTTCAGGTTTCTCCAGTTTTTTAGCCTAAATTATAAAATTCAAGGTATTTCAAGGATTCCAGGTTTTTTGACATCACTGGTAATTGTATACTAGTTTATTTTGATTAAATCATGTAAAAGTATAACAGTTATATTGTTTTAATAATTATTTATAGCATTGTTCTATGATGTTTTCAATAGTAATATTTAGATATCAAAAATAATAATAATAACAAGTAGAAAAAAATATAAAGATAACTTTGAATGTGGTAGATGTACACTTCTTAAAAATATTGAAATGTTTTAAATTGTTAATGTTTTCATGGTTGCCACAGATCAAGCTGAGAAAAAATTCCTGACTTTTCTAAATCAAACTCTTAATTTTAAACTAGTTTAAAATACATAATCTAATACTTGAAACTATATAAAGCTTTCAATCTAATTTTAATACTGGTAAAAAAAACAGTTTTTTTGCTGAATTCAATCATCAAACTTCCATCACATCACTTGAACCATTTGTGTATGATTGATGTATTTGCAATAAACAGCTTTATCAGCAAAATACTTGTATTATTACCTTACAAACACAGCTTGTCTAAAAAAAGACATATTTTTTTAGCATTTTCTAACATAAATGTGTCTAAATAAACGAAACAACATATAAGGAACTTTTACAATAAAAACCTTAAATTAATAACGAATTTTCACAACTAAAACCTTAAACCAATAAAGAACTTAATCAAACACTCTTTTTTTATTATATGTACTAAAATTTATTTTTTCCGTCTGTTTATTAGCACTTTAACCTATTCATCTAATGATGATATGGTTTCCTTCATCTGGTCCCCTCTCTCTTATAACTTATTTCAAAAACTATATAGCAGTATAAAATCCACATAAACTTGTTACATAAAAAACTATACTAACTACTTAATTATAAAGAACTCAATTATTTATTTACTTGAACAAAATACACTTTGATTCCAAAATTATGCTAGATAAACTTTTGTTTATATATCAGAGTTTCACTATGGAAGTGTCCTTGCAACAGATAATCAATACTAAAAAACTTATAAAAACTACTAGTTCAAGTAGGGTAGTTGTTTAATATGTTAATAGAAAACTTTTGCAGTTTTATACAGGATATTTTACTAATTTATACCAGATGAAGGCATTAGAAATTAAATAGTTTAGTGAATTTCTAGGAAAATTTTGCAATTTTAGTCAGACTTTAGAGGATTTCTAATTAAAATTTTACTGTTTGAAGACTTTGGAAGTTAAGGATTTTTGTAAGTTTAAACTGACAAAATCTGACTTTTTTTAAATCTTTGTCATATTTCCTGACTTTTCCTGACTTTTTTTTCAAAAACCCCCATTTTCTCCTGACTTTGGTCATTTTTTTAGTTTTTTCTGGCTTTTCCTGATTTCCTGACCTTGTGGCAACCCTGTGTTTATATTTTCCAAACCCTTTCCTAGTTAACAAAATAAATGCTCTTAATTAAAAGCAACTAAAAGATTCTCCATTTGGAAATGGCATTGATTTTTTTACTAATATGACACAAAACACTCAAAAATTCAAAAGCTAGCTAGAGATATTAGGTTAAAAGTTTTAAATTAAAGCCTACTTAAAATATAACAACTTTCTAGGTAGAAATACACCTTTAAAAATAAATATTAGTTATTAACTAACAAGAGCTTTGCTTTTAGTAAAAGTTTTATAGTATACAAAAACAAAACTTTATTCTTATGATTGTATAAAAAACTGTAACCAACATAAAAAAACTCAATCAAAAAGTAAAACAGACACTTTAAAAAAATCAAAATATCAAGAACTTAAAGTAAAATATGCAAAATTTCATCAGGTTTTATATTTTAATTGACTTCGGCTTCAAATTATAGTTTTCAAATATCTGCTAACACACTTTAACATACAAAGGTTTTTAAAACAAGCTAATTTTTACAGTTAAAAAAAAAAAAAAAACTTTAAACTAAACATAAAACTGGTATGGCACAAGAAATCAAAACTTGAATTATTATAAACAAAATATTGGCAAGTATTTAGGTAAAAATTCAAACCTATTTTATTAAATACACTTAAACAATACTTATATGTTTATAAACTTCTTTTAAGTTATCATACTACAACTTAGTTGCATACCAGCTAAACACAAAGTATTTTAACTTTAAGTTATATAAACATCACCATACAGAAAAGCTTAGTAAAGTTTAGAAAACTTGAAAACAAAAATTTACCTGAAGCTTGTAAAGTATAGTAGTTTTTCCTGCACCATCTAGTCCTAAAATCAATATACGCCTCTCTTTTTGTCCAAAAAGAGATTCAAAAACTTTACTGAAAAAACCACCCATAGTAGATAAATTTTACAAAAGCTATAAAAAATTTAACAAATAAAAAATTTATTACAATACAATGCTTCTCTTTATTGCGTTTTTCAGTTATAATATGTTAATTAAAAAGTATTTTTGTATTTTCCCCTTGATAATTTTTTTCAAGTAGAGAATTCTAACTGTTTTACTGAATATTTTTAGTATACAAAGCTCAGAAAAAATAAACAAACAGCAACACTTGAACAAAAAAAAAAAAAATTTTTTTAAACATGCCCTAAATTTAGTGTATGATTTTTTTTTTAGTTATATAATGTGCAATATTTCTTTATACAACTAGTTATCAAAGTTTTTTATTAAAAATAGTAGAAAATGTATAGAATATTTTAAATTACACATTTAACATTATTCTAAATATGATTTTAAAACTAGCTTGTAGCTTTATTAACAAGTTTTGACCACCACATAGCCTTAGTTATCAGATCAAAACTTTTTGGTAGATTAAGACCTGGGTTTTGTTCTTATTGAAACTTGAAAATTAGTTTTAACCAAAGAAAACTGTAGTCTTAAATCTACAAACATCTACTGTGTTTTACCACTAAGGAACTGTACACATTTCCATTTAAGATATAGCTAATTTTTTATAACTTTTTGATAAAAATTTGTAGACAACAATTTTCTTTGAAACTTCAAACTTCACTAAAATCAGGGCTGCTACTCTTTGAAGAAAAAAAGTCAGCCTGAAAGTCATTCAACAAGTAGATTACAAAAAAAGTACTCTTCCAATTTTATAAAAATACTAGAAGTTCAAGAAAAATTACCAATGATATCAATCTTTTTTTTTACTTCCAACTGGTTCTTTGTTTTGAACAAGCTGGGGAAAGGTGTAAAAATTATTAAAGTATCAAATCAAAAATGCAATACAAAACATACTTATTGTATACAGCAATTAAAAAAAGTATTATTGTTCAACAAACTTATCTAAAATACTTACACACTCTTAACATTTTAACTGCCTAGTCAACCTGAGTTTTTCAAAACATCATAGAATATTCAACCTAGCATGAGTACTAAATTAGTGACAACTCTGTTTTGTTAAAAATAAAATGTTATTTTTTAGTCTAAATAACTTTTAGAATTGTAAATATCAAAATGAAACTATCATAAATCTAATTTATACTAAATAAATATACTAACAGTATTAGTCCTCGTAGCTTTCAAACATGTTTTATAAGTTAAAAAGTGTAAGTTATAAAATAAAGAGATATATTTAAGAAAAACATGAGATGTGACTGTAATAAAAATTGATAATGTAAACTCTTGTAAGACTTAAGTATCATTAAATAATGAAGCAACATAAACTTTTACTTGAAAGAAAAAATCTCAAAAAAAAAAAAGTATCTTTATAGTAATATCAAAACTTGAAATGATAAGTTTAGTTTACAGCAAACATATAAAAGTAACTATCTTACTATTTGACAGAGTGCTAATTTTGCTATACCAAAAATTTGTTTGATTTAACTTGGGTGGCTTTAGCTGTTTAAAATCTGGCAACTATGGTTAAAAGTATAATTTTTAAAACAAGTTTTTAACTAAAATACCATGTTGAAAATAGTGCAGAAGTCTGCTTTAATATAGCCTAAAGAGTTTAATCTATTTGTTTAATTAATTTTTATATGCTTTCTGATGTTTAAAAAAACATCAGTTTCACTCTGTTAGTCTATTCTGACAATTAAACAAAACTTAAACCAATTTTTTCTAAATTTAGTTATCAAAAAATGAAGACAATAACAGAGTTTTCAACAGTTTTGTTTAGAAATATCTAACTTTTTTGGTTTTTTGATGTACAAGATTTCTCATTCTTTTAAAGTGAAAAATGTTGTTAATAATATAAAACTACTTAATTTTTTTTTCTATAAGAATACTAATTTTTTGTCTTAAATAAATTTCATCATTTTACATATTAAAACAACAAGTTTTTTCAGGTTAAACTAGTCAACTAGTTGTTGATGGTTTTGTGGTAAAGTTCATTATTTATTATTGATGGGGTGAAGCATTTCAATTTTGTTGATGATGGCAGTAATAAATACTAGTTAAAACTGATCAAACAAGCATAGACTAAAATCTCACATTGAGCTTACAATGTCTTAGATGTTGGGCTGTCAACAACTTGGCTGTGTCTATTTATTGTAGTTTTCCCACAAACAGTCGCTTCAGTACATATGCACTGAAGTCCGCTTGGTTAGATCTCAACAGCAGTTTCTTGCAACTATACCTGCCTGATGAGTCCTAATTAGGACGAAACCGTTGTAAGGTTGTCTAGGATACTGTTGTTAATGGTTGTGTGGTAAATTTTCATTATTTATTATTGCAATAGTTAAAAAATTTATTGTAAATACCATTTACTTTTAACTAACTTTTTTATTAACAAAATAAAATTTGATATTTTTTTCAACAGTGCAAGGAACATTTCCAGTAAAAATGAGGTATTTATCTAAAAACACATGAGGAGATAGATTCCAAACCATATTTATTTAACATTTTAGTTGTTTCCTCCCATAAGAAAACTATTATACTAAAACTAGTTATACCTCAAAAATTTGTTTTGCTATTAAAAAGCTTTAACAAAGCAATTTATAGCTTAGTTAAAACTCTACAAACTAAACTGGGAGTGAGTATTTTATATCTCAATACAACAATACTCAGTTTAAAAAATAAGTTATAAGCAAATATAACCATTGACTGAAAAATTATAAAACAATCTACAAATAAACTCATAAAAACTAACTTAAAGTGGTATGTAATTATATACAAAAACTCACAATCAATTTTTTTAATAATCTTAACTGCATTGTTATAATTATAAATACGGCACTAAAATAAATTAAACATGTTATTTATATTTTTTAGCAGAGATAACCATAAGGTAGAAAATTTTAAAGTATAGCACAAATAAATTAAAAAATGAAAAATATGAAAAACTTTTTCAAATCATTTCCGATTAAGTTTTAATAAGAAAACTAGATAAAGATTTTTTTTCTTGGTAGAAAAACATCAGTCTTACTCTTCCCTTTGTAACGATAAAGGCTTTTTGAAGGTCAAGCAAGCAAATTGTCATCATCTGTAATTCAACCTGCCCCTTTAAAATTAATATTAAACTAACCAAAAAAAACTATCTATCTAACTAAAAAAAGAAATCTTTGGTTACACGTCATTTGACAAATCTTTAAAGTGTTAACATTTCAAGACTAAAAATCACAAAGTGTGTTAAATTCATGAAGATCAAATCTCTAAGCAAGTATCTGCTGACGCTTCAACAAAAAACGCATTAACAATCAAATCATGTGGTCACTACCACCAGTGTGAACTCACAGTCAGTAAAGACCTAAAACCTAAATTTATCAAAAAAGATCTTATTAGCTCAACTTTTTCAGTAAACCATAAATTTTTTTAAACTTTCTGATAACCCTAGTATTTATATTTAACTAAAGAAAGCTACAACTATACAAATATATAAAACTATTTATTGTAGAGGGAAGAGAAAGTCTGATTTTTTCTACCATAAAAAAAAGTATACTATTAATGGGACAGGTAAAACTACACATGATTTAGGGCATAGGGGGGTTATTTTTTTCACAATTTGATCTCATTTTATTTAGTTTTTACTTAGCTACAAGATGCTTTTTACAGATTTAAAAAATTCAAAATAACTTTTGAGATAAAGCCAGTCAAAGTTGGAGGCAACAATAGGACCCTTGTGAAGGTGCACACTAAAACTCAAATAACTAGAAATCTTGGTAAAAAAATGTTTTTTTTTTGTTTATTTTATATATATAAATTTTATTTTATAAATTTTTTTAAAATTTCTTGCAAAAAAATTTTCTAAATAATGCAAAGATCATTTCCTAAAAGTTTGAGGTAGTTATTTCAAAAATTGTAGAAGAATATAGATTTTTAGTGAAATAGTCTATTTTTGTTGTTTTAGTTTGCGCCTTCTATAAGGATCCTATTGCTGCTTCTGACTTTGACCAGCTATATCTCAAAAATTATTTTGAATTTTTAAAATCTGTAAGAAGCATCTTGTAGCTTAGTAAAAACTATATAAAATAAGATCAAATTGTGAAAAAAGTGTTTAACCCCCCTATGCCATTAACATCAAGCTTTTCCCTAGAAAATGTTTATTGCTGCAAGAGGTAGAGTTTGAGACTGATGTTTTTGGTAATTACCTAGGATGATGTTGCACCAATATCAAGCTGAAATTATATAATATTTGATGTCTTTTTTAACCATAATTTTAGGCTAAAAAATTATATTTTATAAATGCATAAACAGAATGAAACTTATTTATCATAAACTAATTATACTTAAATATTTAATTGCTTTTATTTTACAATATAAATCAATTATATTATTACAATAACTTATATTGTTTACCATA
Source organism: Thalia democratica (assembly GCF_965202585.1). NCBI lineage: Eukaryota > Metazoa > Chordata > Thaliacea > Salpida > Salpidae > Thalia > Thalia democratica. The sequence goes on along the minus strand of NC_139173.1, from coordinate 16,000,984 downwards.
TTGTAAAATAAAACTGATTAAATATCTTAGTTTATAATAATTAAGTTTAATTCATACTATGTATTTATAAAGCTTGTTTAAAACTAATTATCTTTTTAGATTATATATATTAGGCTTAAAACATTGACTTTTAGCCTAAAATTATTGTTAAAAAATACATCAAATGTAATATACTTTTAGCTTGATACTAGTGTGACATTATCCTAGGTAATTACCATGTTTTTTACCACAGACAAAAATTTATTAGAATCATGTGAAAATACTATTGAGTTAAAAACCAATTTTACTGAGTAATCTATCTAAGAAGGAGTTTGAAAATTAAAATTTTAATACTTTAAGTAAAACAATTACATTAACTTTCTCAACATATACATCATTGTTAATTAAACGACAAAAAAAAGCTCTCAAAACATTTGGTCCTAGGACCTGGTGCACAAAAAAGACTTTTAGTTATAGAGTCACATTCTTGTTGGATACCTTTTAACGTCATGTCCAGGATGGAGCTTAATTCACACAAATCTTATATTATTGTCATTTTTATTATTATTACTTTATAACAGATTTACAATTTGAAAATCAGCATCAAGGTGAAATTATTGTGTTTCTTAAAATAATAAAATTTCAATCATGTGAAGTTTTTGATAACTATTGAATTTTCACATATAAAACTAGTTTTGTTTGGTTACACATCATTTTAGGGGGTTTTATACAATAATTTTGACAAACATTATGAAGCCACGAAGCAGCTAGAATTACAAGTTGAAATAAATTTAAAGATTTTTAAGTAACGTAGTAAAAATACAACAGTTCACACATAAAATAAACATAAAAAGTATTTAGGATAGAAGTAAAAGTATTATTTTAAAATACATAATTTAAAACAAACTCCTTATTCGCTTGTTTGTAGAATTAGTAGTCATTCATTGTATGAATCAACAATCAATGCTTGTAAAACTAATGTCACTTAAAAATTTAAAATTGTCTATAATTTTTTAAGCTATAAAGAGACTTTTAAAATACGATGAACTAAAATAAATGACATGATTATTAAAGACAGAGTTGGCATGCAGGAGTTCCAGAAGAAAGAACTAAGTGATATCTGCTGCAAACTAAATAAATGTTTTTTTGCTATATCTAATAATGCCACTCTTAAATAATTGTGTGGCAATTTTTTATATAGAATATCAACCAATTTTTGATAAGCTATTAAAAGTTTTGTTTAGTGAATAATTTGTTTGTACATTTACTATAAAATTAATATTGAATCATTTTTGCAAACCTTCTAGAAAAATATTCAATCATTGAATAAAATGTGTTTTCTTTTGCTAGTACTATTTTACCTAACTTTTTAGTATTTTCCTTTAATAATGTACAAGAAAATTTCAAAACATATATAAAAAATTTGCTCTGACAAGTTTGCAATTTAAGTTCTTAATATAAACTCATTTCTTGAATAAATTGTTTTAGTACTAGAGAGTAGAGCATTTCAAAAAAAAAGTTAAATTTTTTTTATCAATTACTTAAAACCATAAAACTTATTTAAAAATTCAGTAAATGTAAGCAAAATTTTACATAAGTAAGGCAATGATTGTAACGGTGGCGGCGAGTTGTGCTTTTGTTTAGGGGTGCGGAAAATTTGCATGTATAAAAAATCTGCTTCAATACTCAACCTCATCTGAAAATTTAAGTTTAAGAGGTTAAAAAACTCAACTAACGAAAAAGTATTTAGATGATTATGAAACGGATTTAGATGGTTGTTATTTTTTTTAACTTGATCTACAACTGTAAAATTAAAAGAAAATGGTTGAAACGTTTTTTATAACAAGTTTAAGTTATTTTATTTAAAACTGAAATAAAAACTAGTCACTGATTTTAATTCAAAAAGTTTAGATTAACTTTTAACACTAAACAGTAAGATTATAAGTTCTTAAATATATAAACAATGAAATTTACCGCAGGATCAACAACAACAGCATCCGAGACAATCCTACGACCGTTTTCGTCCTTATTAGGACTCATCAGGCATGAATAGTCGCGAGAAATCGCTATTGTGATCTTAAACAAGCATTTTTTTCAAATTTACCCACAAACAGTCGCTTCAGTAGTTTGTATTTAAGCCTGCTTGTTTAAGATCACAATAGCGATTTCTCGCGACTATTCCTGCCTGATGAGTCCTAATAAGGACGAAACCAGTCGTAGGATTGTCTCGGATGCTGTTGTTGTTGATCTTGCGGTAAAGTTCATTGTTTATTATCGATGGCATAAAACATCTCAACTTTGTTGAAGATGGCCGAAATAAATACTGGAGTTCTTAAATGAAAGTTTTCTATTTAAAAAAAATTAATCGTTATAGATGACAAGTTAAGTTTTTTTAAAACTTAAACTAAAAAAAATGTTTTACAACTTTGTTAAAACTTGACAGAATTTATTTATTTAAGCTTTTACTTTACCCCACGCGACGGCCCAGCTTGCGATCATTTCAAGCTCGATCATTTTAAGCTCGATTATTTCAAGCTCGAATCATTTTCAACTGAACTACAATTTACTTTTTGCAAACTTTGTATTTTATGTCCAGACTATCCCATCGTGGTATTATATTTCAAATCTCCTTGAAAGCTTGTTTCAAATAAACAAACAAGATTTAAACTAGGGTTAAAAGTAGTACTAAACTTGTATTAATTTATATTTTTTTTAATTACCGATAGTTTTTCTATTTTATTTTTGTGTGCGATTTAATTCCTTTGTGTTACAGTAATTTATCACATGTTTACAGTGTTTGTTAAAAAGTTATTTCAAGCAAGTGTCATAACATAAACTTATAAACTGTTGTATAAGATGTTTTATGTATTGTGACTCATTTTTCAACGTAACTTTTATATAAAAAAGTACTTATTTTAATTGCATACTTATGAATATTTGATTCGTTATTGTTTATATGTATTTGTTTTTTTTTTCTTAACACTATCTCACATTATTTTTGTAGTGTTATAACTTTGTTTTTATAACTTTAGTTTAAATAACCTTTACCACAAGTAAGTTCTTTCTTAGCACAAAATTATACTGTTGTTCTTGATAAAATAACCTTAATTTTAAGTGTACTAACCTAATTTTTACTTTTAGAAAAAAAGCTTATAGCTTATTTTTTACTTATAATTATACGTTTGTCGTAAAATATTTAGCACAAAAATACATAAGCTTGCATTCTTTTAAACTCTACATTAATCTTTTAGACGACTTCGTAGAGCTGTTTATATTTTTCAATCAGTGAAACGCTTTAAGTCAAAAACGTATTGCATACAAAAACAGTTGCTTTGATTTTCTTAAGAGCTCTGCCATTTTGATTTAATTTTTTAGTTAATTAAAATTAAGTGAAAATAAATTAAGAAAAAAAAAGGACTTATTATAAATTTAAAAAAGCTTAAGTTGTTATACACTAAAAATAATGTAAAAAGTTTACAATTTTAATTTAGTTTATAAAAAACTAAGTTTTAGTTGAACTGAATTTTATAAAAAATAATTTTCTTATTTAAAAGTTTAAATTATGATTTAGATAAAGTAAATCTCAATTGATAAATATAAATTTAGACTAAAGTATTGTTCTATAAGACAAATTTAGTCAGATAGAGAATCACATTAATAAAGATTATAATAAAAAACTTTCGGAGATGCAAATAAGTTAAATATAAATTTAAGTTAGATTAAAACTAATATCATAAAATTAAAATCGTCGGAAAAAGAAATTGACTGGAACCATTTTTAAATTTAGATAAAAATCAAACTAGATTATTTTAAAGATAGGTTTTGGTATCTGATAATTAAATTATTATGCTTTTAAAACTATAAAAAAATTATAATGGTCAAACTCAAAATTATCAAAAAGTATAATGATCAAGTTTAAAAAAGAACGAGTTTAAACTAATGGAGTTTAAAACAATCGAAGTTATAATGGTTAACTAAGAAAGAAAAAAGTTTAAAACGAATGAGTTTGGAAGACCATAAGTTAGAAAAGATCGGCTTCCGATATAAATAATTATTTAATAAAAATCTTTAGAAACTAAATAAATTTGGAAAAACTTTGTTTTTAGGTTAATTTATTTATATCAAGAAGTCAATGTTTTTTTTTTAATTTTACTTACGCAGCTTTTTAAATTTTCATTGCTAGTTCTGTTATATGACTTAAGATAAATATACTGGCATGAAACATTTTAATAGAACAAATAGCTTTTTTTTCAAATTTGAACGAAATTAATACAATAGTTTATATTAAAAAAAAATTAGTTTAAACCTACTATACTTCTTACACTTTAAGAAGTTTGAAAAAAATAACTATACAAATAAGTAATAAATTTGTAAAAAGAAAATTGCTTGTTTTTAGATTATTGATTTTGAACTAAAAAAACATTATGCTTTTTATCAACTAAACACGTTAATTAACGTTTGTCAAACCATTTACAGTTTATTTTCTTAAATAAAATTTTAAATTTAAAAAATTAAATATCTTTCAAAAAAAAAAGTTATTTGCAAATAGCTCCTTTAGTAACACTACAAGTACACAATGTTTTTCCTCTACAAACACTTTTCCACATTTTGTTATTTGTCACACGTGACTTATTGCATTTAACTAAACACGCTCCCTGGTTGCCATAGCACTTTGGTACTAATCTGTTATTTCGAAAAATAATAGACAATATTAAACAAAAGTTTTTATGATTAAAGTCAAAATATTTTTATACAATTTTTATTAATGTACTTTACATCTACGTGTTTATAGTTCCTAAAAAACTGTATTAGCGGAGCATGACTCGAAGACCGAAAGTTTTTTTCGTACAGCAGGTCCCTAGACCAAACTTTTTGAGCGCTTTTTTTGTCGTTCAATAAATATACTATAGGCTGTGCTCTTTTTTACTACTCCTAAGGTATAGTTTTGTAATTTTATTTTGCGCTTTAAGCTGCAAACATACTTTCAAAAATCATATTAATACTTGTCGCCTTTAGAAAGTTTTTAATGTTGGCATACCTGAACCTAAACTAATTTGAACATCAGCCGATTTATTACAATTGATTGAACGACCAAAAAAAGCGCCTAAAAGATTTGGTCTAAGGACCTGGTGTACAAAAATTTGTTTCCGTTATTGAGTTATACACCACGGATACAGTTTAATGTTTTGTTTAACGGACAAGAAATTTAAAAAAAAAAATTCTCCCTAGGTAAAAGTTAACTGTTGCTTTTTAAATAATTCCTTCCTGACGGTAATTGTCTTGTTTTAAAATTATATAATTAGCTACTAGCGCAATAAAAGTAATTTTGAATTTGAGTAACTTTGTTTATTACTCTCCAAATTTTTCGTAGATTGCTTAATTGCACAAAATTGAAACATATTTAAGTTTAAAATATACACCTTAAAAGTAATTAACAGTCTAAAAATTAAACAAAATTTAACAAATTTAATAAAAACTGTTTCAGTACTTATTAAGTAGTAAGTAGGTTATAGAGAAATAAAACCATATATAACTTTAACTTCGAACTTACCTACCATAACTTCTTAAACAACCACATTTAAATGTAGGGTCAAAGCCAATACATCCGTTGTTATTATTCATATTACACATTCGTGGACTCAAACAAGTATCTATGTGAGTATTTAAGTAATTACTGTTTAAAGTAACTTATGTTTTCTATAATTAAGTTAATTAAAAACTATTCGTTAACGTTCTTGTAAGAAATAGTTATGTATTTTTGTAATATAAAATATATTTTTACATAATATAATATCTTTAAGGGTATAACAGTGTTATGAACCTGTTTTTAGTAATGGTCGAACATTTAAGTTGTAGCTCTTTTGTGTTTGTTGATAATTTTGACTTTTAACATTACCACCAGGAGAATATTGGGCAACAACAAAGCCAACATCATAGTACTTTCCTTTGTATTTAGTTCTTCTTTTTTCTATTGCACAACCTATTGACTTTGTGCTCTTCCACATCAGCTGCGTAAAATGCCCTAAATTTTAAAAACCACTAAGTCACAAACCTAAAAAGACAACCTAACATGTGCTACATTGAAAACTTACCAATTGGACGGTTACTTGTTTTGTGGTTAATGTTTTTATAGTTGTAGTCAAATATTTCAGCATACCAATGCCTTACAAAGTCTTCGATCTTTCCGAATGTAGGTGACAGTTCCCACGCAATGTTTTCTCCAGCAGATAAATGCCTATATCTACTACCCCTCTATGGTCATTTTGAAATTATCATTTAATGGTTGTTTATAGAGTTAACAAATACATTAAACAGCAATTAATTCTTGTTTTTATAAACTACTAATTAAAACTATTTGATAATTGAAAATTTCATGTAAAAATCTTTTGAAGCAATAAAATTATTATGTTTAAGCTGTTGCTTTAACAATAACATAAATTACCTATCATTGAACAAAAATAGCAGATATTTTTACACTTGAAAAGTATTTAAACAAACTTTGGTTTTTTTACTCAAAAATTTTACACATTTTTGATTCTTTAGTGCTTTTTTATTTTAACATTAACTTTTATTCTTATTTACAGTTTTACTTTATTTGAAAACATATGTAAACCTACTAAGAACTAAAAACAATTTTGCTAGCAAAACTAAAAAAGTTTATAAGTTTGTTGCTTTTTATAGCTTTTTTTACTGAGAAATTAAAAATTATAGCATAGCATTATACGTTTAATTGTTGATAAGACAAAATAAGAGATCCCTTAAAGCTATACGAAAACTTTTTTTTTTTTCGAAATCTTATTATGTTTTATTTTTACTATTTGCTAAAGTAGTAACCCATTTTCCACAACTTTTAAATATACATATTAGAAATTTTTAGTTCATTATTAATACTGACAATCTCTGAGAGCAAAGCATAAATTTCCAGAATAACCTTTTTTCTAAAATGAATAGTATATAGTTATAGTATAGCTTTAACTTACACGTTATATAGATAACTAAAAAATTTAGCTAAATCACATTAACAAAAATTTTAAGTTTTGATATAAAAGCTAAAATAAACATTGAGTTTTTAAGTTTGTTATCAAAACTTCAGTTTATAATCTAATAACTTATACTTTAAAAGTCTTAGCTCATTTTTAAGATATTGATAACTACTTTAAAAAATTTGTTATTGAAAAAAAAAAGTACTCAATGATATTAGTTTTCTAAACACTTCTATAAACTATACTGTATTTAAATGTATAAAATAATAAACTTTTAATCTCAAGTTTTTGTAACAAGAAAAGATAAACGAATAACTCACAGTTGAGTGTGGCCAGTTTTGGGTTTTCCTAATATTTATTCTCAAAGAATGAGGCGAATTTTCGGTTGCCAAGGTTAAATATTTTGCCCAAGCCTCTGTTTTTCTAGCTAGTTTAGAATCCCAGGTTAGAGATGGGACACCGTGTGCTTTTCTACAAGTTTGTCTTGTTTGTATATTAAATTTTTAAGTTCAAAAAAAAACATTCTATAAATATTATGCATTTATGTCTTTTTTGTAGTATTTTAAGTTAATGTTATTAAATGCAAACCTACAAAACTGTACCTGAAAAAGTTGTGTTCATCTAAGCAAGCTTGTTGAGTCGAAGTTAGAGAATAATTTAGTTTTGAAGTTATAGCAACAGAACTTAACGTTGGACTTGTGTGAACTTTTTGTCTGACACGTGCTGTTGTATTTTTATTTCAAGGCTTAGTTTGAAATTATTAGTAACTAGGAATCAAAGCTTTTTTACATATTTTAAAACTACAAAAATTTATGTTTGTTTGATGAGTAGAAGGTTTTGTATGTTTAAACAATAGTTAAATTATATTTTATTGCTTTCTCTATTCTTTTAAAGCTTTTAACATTAAACTGAACTTTACGACCATCAACAACAATCCAAGCGACCGTCTGATTTTTTATTTCGTCCTTATAAGGCAGTTTTCAGTCAGAAGTATCACGATAAACCGTTGAATCATTCTAGCTAAGCAGGCTTAAGTATGTTAGTAGTTAAGCACACATTTATCAACTTAGTCAGAAAAATTACGTAACAAAATCGTCACAACTCAACGTGTACTTTTACATTGTCAGTTTAAATGAGAGATTATAGTTAAAGCTCATTTTGAATTTATCAGCTATTTACTTAGAAGTAATTCATCCAATTATTATCGTCTAAAGCAAGGTTTCCCAAACTTTTTTTAAAAGACCCCCTTAAGAAAAACAAAAAAAGCGATGACCTGCCCCAACAAGATTTCTCAAAAAATACCATTAAAAACTCCTAGACCTTTATTTTAGCTTTTCATCAACTTCAGAATATCTAGTGCAAGTTTCAAACTATGGCCTTGTGACTACCCCTTTTACGGCTTTTGGCCCCCTAAATTTCCTATATTTTTTTTCATAGTGTCTAATATCAGTTTCAAAACTACCATTGAAAACGCTTAAGACTTTTTTTGCTATTCATAATCAACTACAGAATGTCTAGTGTATCTTTTAAACTATGACCTAATGGCCCTTTGCAGCTCATGGCCCACTAAATTTCTGACCCACTTGGCCCACTTTTGGAAACCCTGGTTTTCTCTATAAGTTTTCCTTTGATCATTAAATATCATGGATAACTTAAAATACGAGCATAAAGTTAATTTTATAGGCAAATTTATTAATTTTTCAAAAAACATAAAACTTTAATGTCAATTATTTTCCTTATCTTAAAAGCTATCTAAAATTTTTTTATTTATTTTAAAGAACGCATCTTTGTCTTTAATTTAAGAAAAAAAAAATTTGGTTTTGGGTTTGAATTATTTCATGGGGTCCCTCCAAAAATAAAGGTTTTTTTTTTTCTTTTCATTATTATTGCCTTAGAACCAAAAATAAATATTTTATTTTTTATTTTTTTTTGATTTCCCTTAGTTTGCATGTTATTTAAATTGTTAAATAGTTATTTTATAAATAATGTTAATATATTTTACAAATTGGCCCCAAAGCAAAATGATGTATATTACACTATGATTTGCCTTGGCTATTTCCTAGATAAAAAATTGATAAAAGGAAAAAAACGATTAATAAGAATGTGAATTACAACAAACTTAATTGAATTATTTTAGTTTAATTAAATTTGTTGTAATTCACATTCTTATTAATTGTTTTTTTCCGTTTATCAATTTTTATCTAGGAAATGGCCAAGGCAAATGATAGTGTAATATACATCATTTTGCTTTGGGGCCAATTCGTAAAAGATTTTAACATTATTTATAAAATAACTATTTAACAGTTTAAATAACATGCAAACTAAGGAAAATCAAAAAAAAAAAAAAAATTAAAAAAACTATTTATTTTTGGTTTAAAGACAATAATAATGAAAAGAAAAAAAAAACCTTTATTTTTGGAGGGACTCCATGTAATAATTCAAACCCCAAACCAATTTTTTTTCTTAGATTAAAGACAAAGGTGCGTTCTTAAAAAAAAAAAAAAATTTAGATAGCTTTTAAGATAAGAAAAATAATTGACATTAAAGTTTTATGTTTTTTGAAAAATTAATAAATTTGCCTATAAAATTAACTTTATGCTCGTACTTAAAATAATATATTAAAGAATTTAAAATAACTATAGTTAATTACTTTAGTGATGGATATCTATACGTTTTTAGGTTTGTGATCTAAAAAAAAATTCTTATTTACAGAATTATCGTTATAGTTCTGACAATAAATTTTAAATACTACGTAAGATTTTTCATTGAAATAGCAATAAGACGGCTTAAATAAAAAAAAAAAACATCAATGTGTTAAATTAATGATTTAAACTTAACAGTTAAATAGTAGTGCAGTCGGGTAATTTTATACTATATAACTTAAACAAAAAATAATGTTTAAAATCTCAATTTTAAATGTTTTATAAAAATCATTACAATTTTACTAAGCCGAAAACAAAACAAAAGCTTTGAAAGGTTATTTAAACACAAAATTACAGCAAATAATTATTTGAAGTTCTATAAGGCTTTCACAGCAGTTTACTATAATCCAAATATTGTGATTGACAACCTCACCAAAAACTATAAGGTCAGTAATGATAACTTAATTGACACTATAAACTCTGACTCAAAAACGATCATATTTGAAAGAAAAATAAAAAACAAGAAAATACCAAAATACACTAAATCCGATGCGTTTATCACCATAAAAGACCACAAACCCAAATTTCCGTTTGAAACAGAATGCAGAACATTAAACCCTGGAAAAAACCAACTTGGACTGCTTAGCAAAGTAATACTAGAAAGAATTGTTAATGACATAAAAAGGAAATCGGAACTAACCCAATGGAAGAACTCATATAGAGTGTTAGAATGGTTTAACAATATTGATAATATAAAAAATAAATGCTTTGTAAACTTCGACATTATTAGTTTTTATCCTAGCATCAGTCATGAACATTTATCTGAAGCCATAACATTCGCAAAAAACTTCACAGAAATAAAAAACGAAGACATACAGCTAGTAGAACACACATGTAAAACAATTGTCACTTATGATAATAGAACCTGGGTAAAAAAAGACAGTAATAGCAAATTTGATGTACCAATGGGTTCGTTCTTCGGCGCGGAACTGTGCGACTTGATAGGCCTGTATGCCTTAAGCAAACTTAGGCACTTATACAACTATAAAGATATCGGACTCTATAGAGACGACGGTCTCGCAATAATAAGCAGAAAAAGTAACCAAGAGCTAGAAAGACTAAAAAAGAAAACAATAAAATTTTTAATGATCTCGGTTTTAAATAACGATTTACATAGGCGCGACTAAATGCAATTTCCTAGATATATCTCTAGACACAGCTAATAACACATTTAAACCATACCAAAAAGAAAACTCAAGCACTAATTATATTAACAAGTATTCGAACTACCCGTCCATTACCAAAAAGAACCTACCAAAAATGATCGAAAAAAGACTCAATAGACTGTCAAAAACTAAAGAAATTTTTAATGAATCAATAACTGGATACCAGAATGCTTTAACCAACTCAAATTTCAAACACAAACTCATATACTCCAACCACCAAAACAACCAAAGCAAAAAGAAACCAGCACCAACAAGAAAAACAATCTACTTCAATCCACCCTACTGTCAGTCAGTAAGAACCAATATAGGTAAAGCTTTTTGGCAACTAATAGATACACATTTCAAAGAAGACCACAAGTTAAACAAAATAATAAACAGAAATTATTGTAAAATTTCATATAACTGCATGAGCAATATTAAGAAACTAATCCAAAAACACAATCGAAAATACTTAAAAACAAGAAACGATGATCCAAATAAAACACTTTGCAACTGCCGAACAAAAAACAAATGTCCCCTTAAGAATAAATGCTTAGTTGTAAATGTGGTATATAAAGCGACAATCAAATCGGAAAACGAAACAAAAAACTATTTGGGCTCAACGAGTGGAACTTTTAAAAAAGATGGTACAACCATATTAGTGACTTTAAAAACTATAAAGAAAACGGAACAGAAATATCGAAGTGTATATGGAAGCTTAAAAATAAGAACATTGAATACAAAATAGATTGGGAAATTATCCACCATATTGGCAAAGCAAAAAACCCACAAAGCATTTGCAGTACTTGCATATTAAAAAAGGTCGCGATCGCTAAAGCAGACAGAAGGGATAATCTAAACAAACGATACGAACTCTTTTATTCCTGCCCGCACTTCCGAAAACTCCACTTTAAAACTTAAATTACTCGTAATACAGGTTTTGTGCATGCTTTTTAATTTTTGTAACTATAATTTTCTTAAAATTATTTTTTTTTTTCTAAATTATTCAAGCAAAATTTTCAAATTTTCGTAACTATTATAAGCACAAAATTACTTAAATTTACAATATCCAAGTCACAATAAAATTTAGCTTGATCAAAATGCATCTTAACTTAAGCCCACTTATTACTATTAACCTTATTTTTATTTAAGCAATGTTAACTTTAAAAATCAGCGAGAAGAAAATAGAAAGCTACATACAATTTTTTTTTTTACTATTATTATTTGTGTTGTTCTTTGATTTATTTAAGCACTGACGAGGTCTTTGACCGAAACTTAGTTTGTAAAAAATCCAAATATTAAAAATGGACTTTTCACAATACATATATTGCGTTTACAAAAACAAAAAGCAGTACACACTTATACGTGTGTTGTTCTCAAGTTTAGTTTTTTTATTTTAAGTTTTAAGTTAATTTTCATTTCTTTATAATATGGTAAGATTACTTTAAATATTTAAAAAAATTGATATAAATGTAATATAGTAGACAACTTAAACGCTAAAAATTTACTTATCGCAATAAAAGTCCACGGTTTTGACGCATAACCGCAGCAAGGCGGCCCATCGTAAATTCTTGACATCCATGGACTACGTCCAGTTGCAGCAACGTTTAACTTGGTAGTTGTCATATTAGCTTGGGTTAATACTTCGGAAGAATCCGGTGAATAAAGTTTGAATATATTGATCCAACCTTTAAAAATACTTGACCTAATTAAAGTTTAAAAACAGCTGGCTTGTTGATTTATGTTGGTAGTATAAGTTTTAAAAAATAGATTAAAACCACGCCAAAAACTGTTTGAAGTTTTTTGTTTTGGAAATGGAAATAATTAAAACTACCTTTCGAGCATGGAGACTGCTTTATTAAGAACCTTTCTACTAGACCACGACTGCTTTTGCAAAAGTATACAACTTGTTTTTCTTTTGAATATCTAAAAAATGTATATATAATTTTGAATACGAAAATTAGTTGTTTTTTTATATTATAAATAAAAAATGCTTTATATATTTGTGATGTTAATCAAAGTATAAAGTACGATGTTGTAAACTTTTTTAAATGATTAAAAATACTATTTTTTAATAGTATTAACCAAAAAATTATTAAAGAGGTAAGTCATACTAATAATAAAACAGTGTTTATATTCTGCCTATAAAGAAAAAAATATTCATTTGGGACAAAAGTTTAAATATTTTAAATCACAAAACATAATGGGAAATACTTTTATAAAAGTCAATGTTTTAATAAGAAAGTTTATGGTTTTAAGTTAAGTCGGCAGTTTCTTACTTGCTTTTTAAAATTTACCAATATTACTGTATATTGAACAATAAAAAAAGCGCTCAAAAAGTGTGGTCTAAGGACCTGGTGTAAAAGGAACCTTTCGGTTATCGAGTCGTACACCACACTAAATTATGTTTTTACGAAAAAAACTTACAATTGTTTAATATAAAACTTAATTGAAACATTTATTTTGTCAACTTGACAAGACGTTCAAAGGTAACCAAGGTGTGCGACTCGGTAACCGAAAGGTTCTTAGTACATCAGGTCCTAGGACCAAATACTTTGAGCGTCTTTTTTTAATGTCGTTCAATAAACTGTAAACTTAACAAAAAAGCTCATTTTAGCTATAAATAATGTATTAAAACTTAAAGAAGGTTAAAGTTGGTATAGATAAAAGTTTATATCAAAAATTTTATTTTGATTTTTTTTAGTTTCGGCAATTTGTGCTTTACAGTAAAATAAAGTATTTATTCTTCGAAGTTAGAAAGTTTGAACTAAAACTGATACTTTTTAAAGTTAAGAATTCTGATAACAACCATTTGGTTTTATGTTGTGTGAGTTGTTTATTCTCAATATTGCAATACCAAAGCTTTTATCATTTTCAAGTAAAGAATTTTATAAAAATAGGGAAAATTAATAGTAAAAAGTTTCAATAGTCAAAAAAATAAATGAGCTTTTTTCTATTGTCTACAAAAAACATTACCTTTAATCAATTTTATTATTGTACTAACACTGATGATAAATAAAATTCGTTTAGATCCTTATCGTTGTTTTTGTTAGCGGGTTTCAGTGAAGATCTATACTTTTTGCTGATTGTTTGACTAGTCGAAAAATGGTAATATAAATTACGATTACGATAAAGTGAAAATATACTCACTTTTACCAGCTTTTTTTCTTGTGAATAACCTGTAACACATAGTAAATAAAATCATATAACTAGTAGATTTAAGTTATTAGCATTGACATTTATCGAAGTTTTGTATTTTATAGTTTTTTTTAACTTTTCAGATAGTTAGATGTGAAAAAACTAAAGTATATTTTTACTTTTTAACCTAGAGTTTAATCAAGCTTTAACTTTACAAAATATTTTTTTACAAAAAAATAAAATTAAAACTTATCTTGTAGGTTTAAGAAAACGAAAAGTGTTTAGTAATAAAACCTAACTTAACTAGTTTACTTTTTTTTTTATGTTCATTTCCATTAAATAGTACTAGAAAATATAGTTACTGTTTAACATTTTATATACTTGTACAAAAAAAAACTTAATTTTGAAAACAAAATTAAGTTTGTCACAAAACAAATTTAACAATCTAATTAAGCAAAACAAAAATCAAATTTGATTTCAACTAGTATATAGTTTATAAAAGTTTTATTCTCGTTTTTAGATAAACGGTTTATAATTGCAAACAACTCTTGTTTTACATTTCGAAAAAAACCAACCACTAAGCTGTGTTATTGAAAAAGTTTCCAGTGGGTTTGTTGTAGTTGACTTTGTACTTATACTTTTAGTTGTTTTTTGAAGATAATCTGTTTTTTTGAGTTTTGAAGTTTTTTGAGAAAATATTGTTGTAAAAGCTGAAACAGTTGGTGATACTTGCTTTTTTGTTGTTTTAATTTTATTCGGACTTTTGTCTAAGCAAAATCTACATGTTTTCATACAGTAAGTTGCCATATAGCTGTAAATTGTTTGTGTAAAGTTTTAAATTCACAAAAACATGGTTTTTTTTGGTGAAAACATACAAAGTAGATTAAAAAACCAAAAGAAGTTAAAACTAAACTAATTTTTAAAGTAAAGACTTATTGTCTTTATAGGATTTTTTAGCTATACTATGAACAAAAAACTTTCTTACGATAAGTAAGAAGACGTTTTTGCGCAGGCATTGAAAATTTTGAGCTTAGAACAATCGTTCCACATGTCGTAACAACCTGTTTAAATTACTTTACAGTTTATTTCATCTGTATTTCATCACAATTTTATTTTTTATAAAACTTTTAATTTAAGATGATATCTATGTATGAATTATTATTAATTGTGGGTAGGTTTTAGAAATGCACGAGTGTCACTTTTGTACATATTATAGTAAGATAAATTACCCAAATATCTATTCATTGGAAAACAACGATTAAAAAAATTATTTGAATTTTGAAGCTCTAAATTAGATCAGTTAAAAATTGTGCAAAAATAACGCTAAAGTGACTCCGTGCATTTGTGGCCCGTTCGCGATAATTGTATGTGCATACAAATATTATCTATTAAATGTGTAAGATTTACCGTATATATTTTTTTGAAAAAAACTTTTGTTTTAGTTTCTTATAATATAGTATAAGCTAGAATAAATGATTGGTCGCTGTTAGGGTTCTTAAAAAGTATCAAACTTAATAACTTTAACACTTTATTATTCTAATCTAACATTCTTTAAAAACTCCAAAAAATAGAAAGTGGTGTAAAACTACATTTATTTATAAACTACACGGTTTTAAGATTAACGGTACAGTCATGTAGAGAAATTAAGATGGCGAGCGAATACTTTTAAAATCATTGACACCCAGTACAACTGTAAACTAGTTTGTGTAAGCAAATTTTAAGTCAACCTCTTAAATCAATCAAATTGTTTAATTAAAATCATATTGTACTTAAAAAATATTTTTAACAATACAGTTTAGTTTAAACTAAGCAAACAGCTATTAATATTTAAGATTGTATATGTAAACGAGCTTGTGTAGCTTTAGTTTTTAGAACAAATTCAAACTTTTCTGTACTCCGTAAACAACTTTTCTTTTTAACACATACGTTCGATACTTTTTATTAAACTAAGTAAAATTTAATAGTTATATAAATAAGTAGAAACCACTATAAAAGAAAAGCAAAAAACTTTTTTAAGTTATACATAACTATCAAATATATAAATTTTAAAGCTAAAGTGTAAATTATGTGGGGTTTAAAATATAAAATAAAAGCAACAAAAATTAGCTATCACTGTCTCAACAAATAGTCCACATTTATCTTAGACACCGGTGAAAAAACGGTAATAATTATAAACCTACATTTTATATTTGTAACAAGTTGATATCACCGGTGTCTATTATAATTGTAGACTATTTGTTCAGACAGTGAACTAATATTTTTTAGTAGAGGACAAACTGTAAAATTATAACGATGTTTTTTCACTGTTTTAATTTTTGAACGAGTATTTTTTAACAAGTATGTACTTTCGTTTATTTACAAAACATTACTAAGTAAAAATGGCTTATTACCAGACAATAACAAAAAGGTGTTTTTGTTCAAAAATTAAAGACAGTGAAATAACATCGTTATAATTTTACAATTTTTCCTCTACTACAAATGTAAGTCTCTAATAACATATGTAATAGCTTAAGTACAAACACTTTATACAAAAAAAATTATTACAAAAAAAAATTATGTTAGTGTACAAGCAGCAAAAGTAGTTTTTTTATTATAACTGAGTTAGACCATTATAAAAAAAATTGTTTATATAAATCTTAAAAGTTCTTTTTTAGCTAACAAAGTTAAACTATATTTAAAAAAATTGAGTAAACATACATTCTTAGTATTAAGTAACTATTTCATTATAAAGTGTTTTAAAAATATATAAAGCTTACTATTTTTTCAACTTAGGTATATTTTTATATAATTTTTTTCTTAGAAAGTATGAAACACATACTTAAATGAAGAAGATTAAATTTAAAATAAAATTATTTAAAATATTTAGTTTTCATGTTGATTTTTTTTAATTTTAGACTTTTTTGCCATAGAACAACACTTTAAAAAACTCAGTATTAAAATTATTTTTAAAATTTACGCTTTGTTTTAGAGAAAATAATTTAGCTTAGTTTTTGGCTTAAATAGTGTTTGTCTTTGAAAAAAAATTAGTAACTCGTTCCTTTTCATAACAATAAGCGATAATAACAGTAATTTACTTTTGCAATAGTTCCAACTGCATTTCCTTGTTTCTATTGTAAGTTGATTGTTCGACTTTTTTTCGCGAGTTTGTGTTTTTGTTATCTTACTGTAAACATTTTGTGTTAATCAATCCATCTTTTTAAAAGCATCATGTTATGCTATAATATTTCATAAACGTTTAAGCCGATGATGATGGCAGAAATAAATATTGGTTTTAAACGTTTAGCAAATGTAAAAAAAATATTTAAATTTGATGCTTAAAAAAAATATATACATAACATCGTAAAACTTAAACTTCTATTTTTTACTACTAAATGTGTTTTTTATTTATCTTTTTAGTACAAATCAACAAACTTGCAACAACTGTACTCGCCAAATATTTCAATATTATCTGGAAACTTTTGTTTTTCATTGTAATTTAAATCAACTTTACCAGCTTTAGTTATTTCATTTTGTTTCTGAAATAAATATATTCCAAATTTAAAAACTGAATTAAGCCGTAATTTTTTTTACCACTATTTTTTAATACGTGTCCCTTGAAGACGGCTTATATCAAGTCCTGTCCGCGAAAACTTTTTCTAGTAAGTTTGCCCTGCTAGCTGAAACATTTGCTTTCCATTTAAACATACTTTTTTTGCATCACCGTGTTTGTTTTTCTTTGTTTTATTATAGTCTATTTATAATACAAGAACAATTTTAGTTGTATATAATTTTTGTGCACAAAAAACAATAGCGATTTTGCGATATAACGGGCCTATCACTATAAATATACAATAGTTATCTTCAATTTTATAAGCTTAAATAATTTTTTGAAAGTAATTTAAAATATAAGCTGTTCGTTACCAGTTAAAATAATAAAAGTTTTTTTGTATATTATATGACCTTAAATCTTTTGTAGTATGTTTTGCAAATGTATTATTTTAGAATAACTGTTTAGTAAAGAACTATTTAGTGTAACCAAATTATATACTCTATACTTTACGCCAAATTAAGTTAAAATGACTTTAACTATTGTTTACTATGATATCGATTTAGGATTGAAGTAATTGCTTTTCGTAAATATTAAAATTACAACCACAAAAATGAAAAAAGAACAGAAACTTATTTTACACTTTTATAGTATTAGTATCAAGTTTTTATCATAAAAAAATGACATTGTTTATGACCATTGAAAAATATTTTTATTAAATTTTTTTTATCAAGTTCAATGTTTGAAAAAAAATATCAAAGTTTATTTATTAACT
Source organism: Thalia democratica (assembly GCF_965202585.1). Taxonomy (NCBI): domain Eukaryota; kingdom Metazoa; phylum Chordata; class Thaliacea; order Salpida; family Salpidae; genus Thalia; species Thalia democratica. The sequence continues at coordinate 15,982,736 of NC_139173.1, read as the reverse complement.
TAAAAGCTGTGCATTTAAGATTTAAACTTGTTTAAAGATTAACCTTAGTTTCAAAATTGGTAAGCCACAATTTATTGTTTTTAAATTTTTTAAATGCCGTAAATAAAACTAACATTTAAAACCTTTAGATTTAAACTTCAGTATAGAATTTTACTTGTTGTTTGTGTAACATACTTTTTAATTTTTTCAACCACAAAAACACATTTATCAGATTAGATTTTATTATGTTATGACATTTGAAAAAAAGATTAATTTTTAGTTTTTAAATTTTATATTTTTTTTATCGTAGTAAATAAAACTAAGAAAAAATCAAGATCAGGTTTGAAAAAATTTTTTTCATTAAACAAACTAAACATTTAACCAACTTTCTTTAAGTTAGTCGCTAACAAACTTATAGCGTCAATTATTATTAAAACTTAAAAGCAACAATAAAAAAAAAGATTAGTTCTACATGTAAATTTTTAGAGCTGTATTTACTATATTAGTAAAAGAAATATTTTTAGATAAAATGACCATTGTAAAAATGGTTTTATTAAACAACTAATAAACTCCTTGCAATCAATCTTTAAATTTTTTTAAAATCTTTATACTTGTATAATTTACATACACGCTATGTAATAACATAAAAAGATACTGTTTTTTTTTCAACGAAAACTACAAAATAAATATACTGATATATAACATGATTTTAAGAATTTTTAACGTTTAGCTTTATAGTTTTACTCCATCTATGTTCAGTATAAACTACTTTAAAGACTATAATATAAATTAGAGACATGAACAATGTTAATTAAACGTTTTATAATACTTGAAATAGACGCAATAAAATTTTCAAACTTAATGATTTTCTAAACTTCTGTATTTTGTTTTTATTTATTTTTTAGTTTTTTATGCAAAAACCTTAACCAATAAGTATTCAAACACAATAAACTATATATTTTTTATATATTCCGAATTGTAATGAATAATTAAATACTAATAACAATTTATAAATTTTAAGCAAATTTTATAAAATTAAGTTTTATTATACATCAGAATGTTTTTATAGCTAACACTATTAATAAAAAGTAAACCTTTAGAAAAAGTATTGTAGTATAATATTTTTTAAAGTACTGTATTAAAGTATTCGTAAACCAATTTTAACCATTAGGATTTTCAAAAATTAGTAAAAGTTATAAAATAATCTTTTTTTTAACCTTAGAAATATAAATTTTACTTAATTATAAAAATAAACTTATTGTAGTGTAAAGTGTTTGCAGTAGTATCAAAATTTTAGAAAGTTTACAACATTTGACTCGATAACCTTACAAGTTCAATTAAGTTTAGATCATTTATCGTGCATTATTTTTAACAAACTTAATTTAGTTATAACTTAATAAATATAAATTGTTTATACAATAGAATTAATTCTAACCTTTAAGTTGCAATGCACTACAGCACAAAAAACAATAAAGACAGCTAATGTATTTCTATAGAGCATTCAAAGTTTTGTATCTAGATCAAATTTTAAATTTATTTTCACCTAACACCTTGCCTCAAGCTACTTAAAGTACTATTGTTAAAATTTTGATATTTATACTATTTTAAGCTTATTTTTTCTTTCTACTATGGTTCTTCTTTTTTTTTCGAATATATAGTAAATGTGTTAACTGTTACAAGTACGTTTTGTAAATATAATTTAAGCTTACTCATTACTTTTTTACTTTTAACACCAAAAATAAATAACCACATTAGATGTGTTACAAAAACGTTTTGAAGTATAAACAACATTAAAAAAAAATAGTATCTTATTAAATCTTACAAGTTCAAAACTATTTAGCTTTTTTGTTTTACTTTTTTTAGTGTAGCATTATTCAAAGTTAGTTGAAAGCCTACTTAACGACTGTTTTTTTAGATTAATCACATTTCAGAAAAGTATTATACAAACTAAATTTAAATATTTAATAATTTAAAATTAAACTCTTACAATTACTATATTTGAATAGTTATAATGGTGAAAATTAGCGGCAGTAAAATTATGAAGTATTGTTGTCAAATTATAACTTTAATACTAATACTTTTCTAGCTCTCAATTTATACAATAACAATCAAAAGTAACCTCTAAAAAGATTTAAACTAAGAAAAGAAAAGTTTTCGTTCACTGTACTCTAAAACTAAGTTTTATTTTTACCGTTTTTTTAGTAGATATTTAGTAAATGTTTTTTTTTAATTTTATTCAAACCAAGTATGGAGAAAAAAATCTAAAAAAGACATTTGTTTCGATGTTACTAAAGATGATGATTTTTTTATCACTGACAAAATTTATACAATAAATTTTACAGAAAATGAAACACGCACGCGGTTTATGTAATTAGGACGTCAAATCACCCAGAGCATGAGTTAAAACATATCCAGGTCGCAGTAAACAAACGCCTTCATAGATTCTCTAGCAGTCGAAATGTATTCACAAAAACAACCAAACACTTCCACGTAGATACCATTATAAGTTAACCTACAAACAAGAACATGAAAAAGAAATTCTCCTTTTGGAAAAAGTATAGTTACGCGGTTTGGAAAATTCTTCCCAGTGATTGTGGTTACAAACTACTCTAAAGGCCACCCATGTTGTAAGTATTGTAATAGGAAGACACTAAAGTTATCTTATTCCAAAATGCTAATATTAAAGATTCCCAAAAAAAAAAAATTAATAGTAACACATAGTCGAAAAACGTTAGATTAGGAACAAAACATAAACAAACGGCGACTGCAAATAACAAAAATACCAAAGACTTAACAAAAATCTAGTTTAAGCGAATATAAAAAAATGACACTAAATACTATTTTGACTCAACTGTATTGTCTTGTAAAGATCGGTATACAAAACAAAAAGTTTCTAACGTTAAAAATAAACTATATGCTACAAATTTAAAGTAGTATATATAGAAAAAATTGGGTAGCTGTCAAATTTGCACCAGCGTACAAAATTGCACGAGGGGACAAAATTGCACGAGGAGATAAAATTGTACGAAGATACTTTTGACCGAAGGGTATTTTTGCACGAAGACACTTTTGCATAAGGAGACAATTTCGCACGGAGACATCTTTGCACAGGTTGAATTCTTTTAAATATATTTTTAATTTTTTAGTTAACTTCTTTTTTATTTTTTAATATAGTTTTTTTTATCACTGTTACCCCTAACCCTAAACCTCGGTCGGTGACTTATAGTTTTTTCAGTTTTATTTTTATTTTTATTTTTTTCTATCACTGTTACCCCTAACCCTTACTCTCGGTCGGTAGCTTTTTTTTTAATTAATGTATTTCTTTTATTTATTTTTTCATTTTTCGCTTAAATTTTTTAATATTTTTATTTTTACTATCACTGTTACCACTAACCCTTACCCTCGGTCAGTAACTGTTTTTTGTTTTTTATTAATTTATCTTTTTTTTTTTTCTCTCATGCAAAATTGACCCTTTTTGCAATATGGTCTTTGCGCAAAAGTATCTTCGTGCAATTTTTTGCACTCGTGCAATTATGTTCTCGTGCAATTTTGTCTTCGTGCAATTTTGACCCGTTCCCGAAAAAATTTGAGTTAGTTAAATTTATTTTCAAGCTAAATGGGAAATATTAACAGAATAAAAAAACAAATAGAGTTTAAAAAGTAGGTGTAATTTATTTGATGAGTCTTGTTTCCCTAGTTGTTTCCCCTAGTGTTTGCTGGGTCAACAAAAAAATATTTTTTTCATGAATTTTATATAATTAGTTATCAAAAATTAATTTTTGTTTAGTTTTTTTATATGTTTGGGTAAGGTAGGTTAGGGATAAAGGTATAATTTTGAAAAAAAAGTTGATTCAGCAAATATTAAAGGAAACACCTTACATTATAATCGGATAAAGTTATACAAAAATCGTGTTTAAATTTTTTTCTAATATTTGTTTATCGTATAATTACCTAACACATAATTTTTTATATAATTTTGTATTTGTGTTTGAAATATTTTTTACTGACAAACGCGAGCTATAACTGAAAAAGCTGTATAAGGTATAAAGTTAGTTTTTGCGTACTAAATATATATTTACAAGTATAACTATATGTAGAAACATCAATTATATCAATTATTAATATTAATATCAATTATACATTGGAAATCAAAAAAGGTACATACGTTTCTTGCAAAGCAATCTTCAGCCATTTTCTTTGATTTGAAAATGGCTGAATACTGCTTTGCATGATACATATGTACCGTTTTTAAAACTTGCATTTTGAAATAAAAAATATTCAAAAGCCCTACTAATTTGGCTCAGTGAAATATTTGTTTTATTAATTAAATACTTCCGCATAGCTAAATATTTTTTCATCATTCAATAAGCATTAGACTGCACCGCCCGTACATCAACAATCGTTTATGTGACATTCTAATGAGGACGCAACCAGGTCGTAGAATGTCGATTATGCATAAGTTGAAAAAAAATAAACCTTGATAAACATATCATCTAAGGACTGCACAGAGCAAGTATGTGAATGATAAAGTAGGCTTGTGTACTAAGTAGCGAAGAGAAACAAAGCTTATAGAAAAATCATAACACAAGCTGTTAAAGTAGTTTGAGATTTACCTAATTGGAACGTTTTATACGGTAATTAAAAAAACAATTTAACAAAAACTTGGAAATTTAGATCCATTCACTAGCTTATTACAAACGATAGTAAACTTTTATCGACATCGTTAAAACATTTTTTCCAATTGGAAGAGCGACACGCTAGTTAAATAAACTTTAAAATATGAAAGAATTTGTCAACTTTTTTTTATAAATTTTATCATATTAAGACAGAATTATGAGATGTTAAATCAAAAAGATCCATAAAAGAAAATTCCGGGTAAATTTAGAATAGTATTGCAGCATGTAAAAATTCATAAACGAAGAAATCTGAAATTTATAGTAATAGGCGAAGAAACGCATCAGTAATTTTGTCTAAATAATGCTACAGTTTAGCTTTTTTCAAAATTTCATTATAAGTTTCGTAGCAACTATTTTAGGTTATTTAATTTTTATGAAGTTGATTAAAAGGTTTACTAAATGTTAGCGTAATTTATTTATAACAGAAGTATCTAGTATATGTTTTGAATTACTGTTTGTATTGTTATATATTTAATATGTTAGCACACTCTTACTAGAAATCATTAGAATGTCTCAGAATAAAGCTAAAGAAAAACAAAACAGTTTATGTACAAGTAAAAGCCGGTCCGATGTTTTTAAAACTATTTTCACGAGCATTTCTTCGGAAAATAATAACAAAAGACAACCTTTTTATGAAAAAGTATTTACACCTTTTGAAGTGAGCAAATACTCAAACAATAATTACAAGGTTGACGATGTTTTAAATGGCTTGCATTTATTGTATTCTGGAAAAGTGAAAAATGTTAGTCTTACAGATAGAGATACTGCAAAAGTTTTGGATAGTTTAAAACAGATTCAGAATCGAAAACTTACACCTGAAGAAAACAAGCTAAAAAGAATGATGGAAAAAATTGAATTCAGCCAAAGAAAATTAATAAAAGATGTTTATGATTTAGAGATGATGTATGAAAACTACAAAACTAACAACAACAGTTGTTTAGATTTAAAAAATATCAGTAAGTATGTCATTAAAAATGAAGACTTTGAATTTTATAATCCTTTGGTAAACACATCTGAAAAATTTAGAGAGTGTAGTTCTCTAGAAAGCAACACTGATAAACAAACAGAAATGCGTATTAGTAAGGTTTTTAAAAAAACTAATGACGCGATAAAACTATCAAAAAGTAAAAAACATAAAGTTAAAGATACTAAGCCGGAACTACACTGTCTTTACAATAGCTTTGAGAGCAACCAAGGGTCGTTTACTAAGTTAAGTTTTAAACGTAGTGTAAAAGAAAAAGATAAAATAGTGAAAAAAGTAATAAAAAGGATGATTAAAAAATCACAGTCCATATCAAGCGCTTTGGACCAAGGTAAAAATATTAGAGTTGAAGTAGAAGGACTACCTCCGATAGTAATTAAAAGCAAAATCTAGATTCAATTTCGACTAAACAGCTTAAAAACCAAAAAGACTATGTACAACAAACAGTTTTTATTATACTTTTAAAGTTCTTAAATAGAATGTTATACTTTGACTAGATAGGAAGAAAAAAGTGTTTTTAAGATTGTTTGCTTATTATATCATTATATTATCATTCTTTGAATGCGAGTTATAGAAAATATATTAGCTTTTTACTTTACAACAAGGTTAAACTTATTGGGTTTATGTAAAATCGGAAAACAAGCATCTAAAGCTTACATTCTCTTTTCTATACTCACTAGCACACTTATGATTGTCGAGTCGGTTTTATTCGAGATAGTTTCGACTAGGTGTTAACTAATCGCAGAAAAGTTAATTTTCTTAAGTATTTTTAAGCTAGACATTAATTTCACTTTTCGGAAATTCTACACATGATCAGTACGTAAGTGGTACTACCTGCGGACGTTGGCACCACGAAAGCTGGTTTGGTCTAAAGGGTTTTTTTTAGACTATATGATACTCCACGTCCACACTGATTAGTATATGACTATGTCTAAAAAAATAAATATTTAATTTGTAATAATAGTACGTCATGATGTATGGAAACAATTTTGCTGGTAAACAGTATATTTTTTTATTGTAAAAATTGATAACTAATACAAAATCTACTTTATGGGTCGGTAGCCTTTTATAAGCAGCGGGCCAATTATCTTAGAAAAGGTGACTTGCGGGCCGCCCTGTATAGCAAAAGTTCTCCTGCATGGCGCAGCTCAATGAAAAAATTCAGATCAATAAATAATACTTTTTTAAAGCATTAATGTGATAAAATAACCACTAATAAATATTAATTTAAGAGCCTTTAATTTTAAGCTTTTACCAAGATAATCTACTTTTTATTTCAAATAAATATGTTTTTAGCTGAAAAATACATCTCAGGCTGCAGTTTGCCGACCCTTGAAGTATATTTTGTACAATTAGAAAAATTTAAATCGAAAAATACAGCTGAATTTTCTTGTAGGTGCTGATTTCATTCAGAATCTATTGTGTGTCAGTTACTTTCCGTATAAACATTTTATTTAGCCAAGACTTATCTGTTTTTTAAATTCTGTAAAAATAATAACTTCAATATCTCAGTAGACTGTGTTTACTTTTATAGTTAAATACAAATTATGACTGACTTTTCAATTTGGAAAACAAATTGTATGTATGTTGGTCTTATCTACACTTTAGATATTACTCGGATTTATTAAATGTTACTTGCTCTTATACTTTTATTTGCGAGCTTGTTCTTCTTTTTAATTTTATGGCTAAAATTTTTTAAATAGCTTTAAATTAATTTTGATAAATTTCACTCAAATGTATTAATTTATTTAAATTAAAGTAAAAAACACTTTAAACAACACATTCGATAAGCATTAGAATTTATTTGGCGTAAATTAAATAGGAAAACAATTGGGAAAATAAGTGAAAAAATAAAACTTTAGCTATCAAAATGACGTAGTATTTTTAAGGATCAGTCCTTAAGTAAAACCTTCAAACGTTTTATCCACGTAATCACTTCAACAGTGAGAACTGAGTTTATAAATTGTATTGTTTTGGTTGGAGAAACGTCTTTGCAGATTCTACTCAAGATCTCAAACGTTCCACTTTGAAATTGATAAGTTTAACACACAAAAAAAGTTGTCTCTGATCTTCTTAAACTTTTATGTTAAACGAAAATTTCAATAAAAATTTTGTAAAGTCAGCAATTTAACTATTGAAAACAAGTTGTTAGTTTAGTGAGAAGATTGGATCAAAGTATATATCAACGAAGCACATTAATGTAAGCATTTTTAATTAAACTAGGCGGGTTTTTTAAATCTAAACAAAGAAATATTTTCTTATAACATTTTAAAGCTAATTAATTAGTGATTTTTATCAGAACTATATCTCAAGCTAAATATCTTTAGTTTTATTTGATAAATTCTCCTTAAGGCTGCTTTAATTTTTTTTTTCTTTTTTGACTTTTTCTGTATAGTATTTTTTTACTTAGTAACTTAGTATTAGTGGTTAGCACATTACTCATAAAACACTTATTATAAGTATTTCATCAGCGCTTTAAGAACGTACAAGACATAGTCATATACTAATCAGTGTGGACTGCAGTGGCGTCGCGTGGTCTGTTTGTTAGGGGGTGCAGCAGATTTACATTGTTTCCCTTAGTTTGGAACATTTTGATAAAAATCATAAAGGTAATATAAAAAAAAAATAAAAAATTCAAAAAAAATTTGTTTAATTAAGTAATAAACAAAATAATAAAAACCAAATATTTAAAAAACACATATCTCATACCTTTGTATATCATCTCCCTTTCTTAACAACTATAGCTACTTTTATTTTTGTTTATGTCAATGTAGGTCTCTGTATTTCCACAATTAAAAATTTATTTAACTACTTGTCTAACTAGTAATAAAAAACAAAAAAAAACATGCAAGTAACTTGAAAAAACGAGGTTACTAAAATTAAATGAAAAAATTACTTATTTAAAGTAGCTAAAACTTTTTGTATATAAAACAAAATAAAACATAAAGTTTATTCAGACTTATTATAAAAGTTTTTAAACTTCCTTTAGGTATTAATATCTAAGATTTTTTTTTTTTTTTTGTAATTTAAAAAAAATATATAGACGATTTCAAAACTTACAAAACGCTAAAAGGTAAAGTTTAGTCAGACTTAGCTTTCAATACACATAATTAGCAAATAAAGCAAAAATTATATAAAAGTTCCTTGTTTGCAAACCAATAAAACTAAAAGTTGCAAAATAGTCTATAATTATTAAAGTATTTTTTCAATAAATATCAATCTGAAGCAACTTACTTTTAACTCAAATAAAATGTCAACTTAAATGAAAATTAGCTTTAATATAAAAAATTAACAAATAAATCAAAATCTATGAAATAATAGAGTTGCTCCTGCTCGAGTTATCCCTGCTCGAGCTTTTCCTGCTCGAATTGCACCAGCTCGAGTTGTTCCTGCTCGAGTTGCCCCTGCTCAAGTATTCCCTCCTCGAGTTCAATTTGTCTTACTTTTCTCGCATTGTTATAAATTTTTAACAACGATCTTGAATTAATTCACATGGTGCTGTAAGTTCATGCAGCTCCAGAATTCAACTTTTCAAAATTTTTGTATTGAAAACTTGTAAACATTTAAGATACAGCTGACACAGATCTAATTTTCGAACATTTTGAACATAAAATAAGAAAATTAAAAAATATATATAATTTATCAGGGAAATTAAAGACTTTTGTGTACACATTTGGCTGTATTTATTGTACAACTTCATAATAACATAACTTTCTTATTTTGCAGAGTAATATATATTTTTTTATAATTTAAAACCTCGATTCCTCAGCTTTAAAATAAAGTTACTTTGACGTAGTTTGGGGTTGTACAGCTGAAGCAGTTACCCATTTAAAGCAGCGTGTTTTTGGCTTAAAACTCTATAATTGGAAAAAATATAGCATAACGAGACGTCCCTGGTGTGGAGTATAATCTAGTTTAAAAAAAACCATTAGACCAAACCAGCTCTCGTGGTGCCAGCATCCGCAGATTACGTACTGATCAGCATGTGTAGAAACTTCCAAAAGTTAAATTAATGTCTATCTTAAAAATACTTAAGAAAAAATAACTTTTCTGCGATTGGTCAACACCTAGTCGAAATTATCTTGAATAAAACCGACTCGACAGTCGTAAGTGTGCTAGTGAGTATAAGAATGAAAATGTAATTTTTAGATGCTTATTCGCCGATAGATTCAGAAAAAAGAAGAATTGTTTACTGTAAAGTAACACTACTTCAAGCTGAGCGCGTATTGAAAGTTGTAGTTCATTCCTAAAAGAGACTTACAGCACATTATTTTAAGATCGCTGAGCGAATGCACGTTGCACTTGCAGGTTCATTTTCTGACTGATTATAAGTTTTAGTAACATTCAAAGGGAGTTACGCTACATTTAAACAAGCGCATTTCTGTTATAGCAAAGATTTTAAGATTCTCACTTGTTAGAATCGTGTGTTTGTTTAATTAGTTATTTATTTCATTATTATTTAATTTTTTCTCAAGCATTGCACTTCCATTGTAGTCTAGTGACTTCGGCAAGAAACGCTATGAAACGCAAGCCAGTGTATTTTTATATGCTATTTTGGTTTAGTTGTTCGTTTACAACTGTTTATCGAGCATGAATTGAATTTATATAGAAGTCAACTGACATCAGTATGAACCGCGGAGAAACGAAAACAAGTGTATTTTTATGCGCTTTTTAGTTTTCATTGTCTAGTTTTAGTAATTGTTTCTCAAGTAGAACTTTCTATCGTAGACTAAAACTATTAGACGTTATATACGCTTAAGGAGCTTTACTCTGACTTCAGTAAGAATCATTAAGAAACAAAAGCTAATATATCTAGTTAAAAGTGCCGTGCAAGTAAACCGTCGAGCTCTGACTTGCACGTGTGTGTAAACTTTTTTTTCGTATCGCTTGATTTCAAAAGTTATAAAACCAGGTTCGTGCGTGAATTTTTTTAAATTTAGCATAATATTTTTTTAAAGTAAGGAGTTTAAAGTAATTTTACCTTCTAAAGTCAATTTGGGTATCGGGAGATCTTAATTAATAAATTAACAAATTAAAAATATTTACCATAACTACTTTTAAAGAAAAAAAACTTTAAGTTATTTTTCAACACTTACCCATCGCTTACCCAGCAACTTGAATATTTTTAACGTTATCATCACGCATATACAAGGTTTAAGTCAAATAATCCTTGAATTCATCAATTATAAGTTACTTTACTGGTCAGAAAGTTATTAAAACAGAACTTTAAATAAGTCTGTGAATAAAAACAAAATCTAATAAACACATTTCTCAAAAACTTTATCTTAGCATTAAAAAATCATTAATTTTAAAAATAACTACTAAAACTAAAAAACAGCTCAGTCTTATCATGATATTTTATATAACTTCTTAAACAAAAAACTAAAATTCAAAACAAGCTTTATTTTTATAATTAGAATTAAAGTGTTATAATGAACAAAAATATTTTTTATAAAGTTAAATAAAAACTCTTTACAACTCAATAATTTGTAAAATATAATTCTACTATGAATATATGGATAGAAAACTATACTTTATAGCTAAGTTTTAGTCTTGTGAATATCTCTAATAACTTTAAATAATCAAACAGTAAACTATAAGAATAAACTGCGAAGAGTTTCAAACTAAAAAGTATTTGGTATAAAGCTTCTAAACTAGAAACTAAAACAGTTAAATTAACTAAGCTCTAAAAAACATAGCTAATGTAAACAAATTCAAACAAACAGCTAACAAATTAAACTGTAATGTTTAAAATGTATTTTTTTTAATGAATTTTCATAATCATGACGTATATAATCTACTCAAACAAAATAATAAAGATTCTTAAAACTCTTTTAAAAATTCAAAAAAAGATTTTAAGCATTTGTTTTTACAAATACTGACTGATTTTGCCTTTAATAACTAAATATGTATTTAGAAATAATTTCACAGCTTAATAATAATACTCATGCAAAATAAAAACTACTCTTTTTTTTTTAATTTAGAAGTTTTTAAGCATTTGAAATGACATAAACTGAAATTCTAAAACTTACAAGCAAAAAAATTGAAAAAAACTGATGTTCTGCATTAAAAAAAAAAAACTGATTTAGCCTGATGTGCACGAACCCTGAAAACAAATGTTCAGTGTTGAATATCTATGTTTTTGTATTATCAGTTCAACTTAGATAAGTAAAGATTTTATTTTTAGTTCTTATGTATCGTGATTTATTCTATACTAAGGTTAGTGTAGATTAAGTTACATCACAGCAACTTCAGTTTATATTTAGATTATACAGCCAGTTAAATATTAAATTTACTTATAATACTAAGCTAAATAGTTACTATACAGCTTAAATTAAGAGTATATATGAAATTATACCTTAAGACCTCTAGTTTAAGTTTAAATATGTACTATTTAGTTTTATCACTAATAAGATATTTAACTTTAGGTATACTATAAGTTCTAATGCTAAGAAACATAATTCACCCTCTAGTCTGAGGAAGCTAGTTGCTAAGCACGCGACGCGTGCGCAAAGGGCTGAAAATACTTAGACATACTCTTAAAAGTAGTCCTGAGCTTAACAGTCTCTTAGCAGTGAAATGTGTTATTAGACAAAACTGTAATAGCAGAGAATCATAAGAACTTTTTTAAATTTAATGCGAACTGAAAGCTTTACTTAGCTACATGTATTTATATGATCGTAAAATCCAATTATAAAAAATATTTTTAAACTAGATATTTTGTCTAAGTTATCATAAAAAGTTAAACCAAAAATTCAACCATTTAAAACTTAAAACAAAACTAGAATACAACAAATTCTTAAACAAATTTATTGTCAACGAACACATAAAAAACACATTATAAAAAATTAACACAACCTAGTATGATTTAAAAGAAATGTTGCAAAATTGACTATATCTTGATTTCAGTTTTGTCTACCAGTTTCACGTTTTCTGAAAAATTAATTTAAATTGATAATAAATTACTATTTATTTGAAATTTATGAACATAACCTAATTTTTATGTTTAACTCGTAGCTTTAGTTGATTGGGTCAGCAATTTAAGATCTTTTACTAGATTAGTATTTTAGTATCATTTAAATTAGTATTTAGTACTTTAGCTTTAAGCTACACTAGTATAGTTTAGATTATATTAATAAAAAACTAAAATATTGTTCAATTGTTTAAGATAATTATTTAGCTTGATATCTTTTAGAATTATACAAAATATTAGAACCTTTTCAACCCTTCTACCAACCTAAACTATCTTTAAAGTATTACATAAACAATTAATTTTATAATTTCATTACAAAACTGATTTTGTACTTTATTTATCATAAACCTAGCTTTTAAATTAATTAATTTAAAATTATTTGAAGTTAATTTTTTGATACTTTTTAATATCTTTTTTTGAAACAACCCCACTTAGGCTCAGAAGCTCTTTGAATGAATTTTTGTATCAAAAAAAAAACTAAGACTTTGGAGATATTTTACAGAAAATTATGACAAGTATCTAAATCTACAATTGAGATTAAATATAAAAATACTTAATACCATTTAAAAGATCTATATTGTAAACTTATGAAACATGATTTATAGAATACAAATTACTATGTTCAAATTGTACATGCATTTATAATAAATTAAACACTGTAAAACAATTCCTTGAAAAAATACTTAAATTTAATATTTTGAATAATATATTAAAAATTAATTTTATGACCATATCGCAGTTTTTGTCACTGAATAATTATGTTGAAGGATGTTTTTGGATTCTAAACCTTAGAAATCTAACTACTAAAGTTTGGAAACAGACTCAATGGTTTACTGATATAAAATTTTAAAAAATAATAATAATGAAATAAATTATAAATGTTTTATAGACTAAGATTAGTAAATGTTTTATTTTATTTAATTATTTTATAATGTATTTTCAAAGTTCATGTTTCAAAAAATTAAAAAACTCTTTATAATATACAAGTTATGAAAAATATAACCTTAAAAAAATTTAAGTTTAAAGTAGAAAGTAAATCTAGAAAAAAACAGTAAAGTTTTCTTATAAAAAAAATATTACATAAAATCTATTACTTGTTTATTTAGCCTAATTATATATACATATAACTACTTTATTTTGTATCACACTTATTTTTTTAAAAACAAACAGGTATACTGTATTTAATAGCAAGCTTTACAAATATCAGTAACTTTTTAACTTATTCATTGACCAAACATACGGCATGTATTTGATCCTGTTCAGCGTCATCTGCAACTTGAACAAGCAAATCTTCATCAAAATAATCATCATCCAACCAACTGTCGGATTGGGCACTGGACTTCTGTTCATTGTTGTTTGATTTCACGCGAAAATCGTCATCAGAGTCGTCAAAATAGGTTTCAGATTTTATTTTTTCATTGGAAAAGGAAAGCTTTGTATTCAAATTGCTTTCATGCGACTTTTTGTCATTTTTGTTATTTTTGGTGTCATCACGCTAAATTTTTTAACTGTTACAAAAATATTGCAACTACTACGTAAGTTTTGAAATAGAGTCTTACAAAGTTTAACGATTAAACAAATGGTAGTCAAACTTTAAATTAGCAAGTAAATTAAAAAAAAAATTTTGTAATTTAAACTTTGTAGGAAATCAAAACAATTTAAAAAACTTGTTTTTTAGACTAATTACAATTACATCTTATATAAGAAGTAGAAATAATATACTCACTATAATACCAAACTGATATTACAATTAATCAGTTTGTAAGTTTTATTATGCAATTAGATTATAAAATAATTTACTTGTAAGTATGTACATACAAAGTAACCATATTAATTAAGATGATACATTTATAGCGTGTAAAAATGATCTTTTTTATAAAACCAATATGTATTAAAATCAAATATAATATTTATATTATAGAACATTTTATCCTAAGATTTAGAAAAGCATAGTCCATAAGAATCAAAATATCTAAAAAAGCTTGTCAATTATTTTTGTAACTAACGTTTTCAAAACTTAGTAAAAACGATAACTTTTATAAAGGTATAACTTTACTAATATAAATACTCAGTAAAATTATATATTTTTTATCAAATGCAAATAACTTTAAATACTTCTTTAAAAATTATTACGCAAAATTGATATGCAATCAGTCTTAAATGAACAATAACAGGCTTGTATAAAATTTATAAAAACTGTTGAAAAATACAGAAAAAACATGACAACTAAGTTCTTTGGATCTTTTTTTGATGTACTATTTCCTTGATATTATTTCAACTTAAATAGCTTAAGTAAGAAGCTTACAAATAACAAATTAAATTAATGGCTAAAAATTTTAAATTGCCTTTTGAATCAAAACATAATTTAAGGATAAATTTCAAAGGCTATATAGTATTTAAAATTCAAATAAATTGAAAATTTTCAACTAAACATGTTAACGAATACTAGTTTGATTAACATACTTTGAAAAAATTAAGAATGCTTTTCTGCTGAGTATTGCTTAAGTCCATTGCGCCTTTATACGAGGCATCCTCATCATGCTCTGTTTTATTGAAGTCGTTATCAGCCAAACCAGCCTTTTCAAGCATGTTTAATTTTCTTTTGACCAACTGAAAAATCATTATTGTCAGCAACAACATAAAGCATACTAAAGTACCCTAGAAATAAAAGTAAACAGACGAAACTTTAAATAACTATTCAAAATATAAATTTAAGCGTTTGCTAATAAAGATCCTAGCGAAACAAGTTAACTGGAATATATAATTAGAGCAAACTCAAACAGTACTCTTTCTGTTTTTTTCTGTACTTTCAGTACACATGTTTTTGTTAACACACTTCAACGGAGCTTTGAAAAAAAGATACAATAAGGAAAGAATAGACGCTAAAGTAGGTATACATATATATATATGTGTTTATTAAGAATAAATACTATAGATTATTGTAGATTCATGATTAATGTTAAGTACAATAGATAATGTTAAATAAAATAGTTTTGAAACTATACAATCTTTGTAACTAACAAGTCTAAATTAGATAAACACATCATAATATAAATCACACTCACATGGATGTCAAGAAATACTGATTTAAGATATTTAACCGTTGTTAAATATTCAAAAAACATCCAACAGTTAGGTCACAATATTACGCCTTTATACATTAACATTAAAATATGTCATTTATCTTGCAGTGCAAACTAGATAATTTATTCTTTATGTTTGGAAAAATGTAGTAAGCACTTTAATTCAATTTTTTTACGATTATTTTAAAAACATAATACATTTTTACATTTATATCAAACACAAATTGTGATTTATTTATTGTATTTTACTATATATTCAAAATGTCTGTATAAGATATTTACTATTTTAATACCCGACTGCTCTTTTTTAAACCAATTAAGTTATTAATTACCTTACTTAATATGTAATGTATATGCAGTTTAAGATTTGGTGCTTTTATGTACGGCGCTGTAACTTAATTATTGGTCAGGGCTTTGAATGCTTAAAAACAAATTTAGTTTTTGTGCTTTGTTTTTAAAATCTTAAGTTGTACTTAACTTTACTTATGTTATAATTCAGATATAACCATTATAACATTTTATAATCATTTATTATCTCAAGTTTCTGTAGCTTTAACTACCTTAAACTATTAATTAATTTATTAATTCAGTAATTAATGTTTGTTGTTATACTTCTATTTATTTGCAATAGATTACTTATTTTTTTTTAATAATCGTAAAGTATTTTTAAATTAAAGTGTCTTATTACTCTTTCCCAAACATAAAGAATAAATTATCTAGTTTGCAGTTCAAGATAAAAGACTTGTTTTAATGTTAATGTATAAAAGCGTAATATGGTGACGTAAATATTGGATGTTTTTTTTTTTATTTAACAACAGTTAAATATTTTTAAATCAATATTTTTTGACCTTCATGTGAGTGCTTGATATTATGATTTGTTTTTTTTATTTTGTATTTTACTATATCGAATTTAGACTTAGTAATTACAAAAATTATATAGGTTTATAACAGTCGGAATTAACACTATATATTGTACCTAATATTAACCATGAATCTACAATAATCTATAGTATTTATTTTTAATAAACACATATATATATATATATATATATATAATTTATTGAAATGGCGATTTTAAAAATTCTGGAACATTTGAACATAGTTAAATT
Source organism: Thalia democratica (assembly GCF_965202585.1). Lineage (NCBI taxonomy): Eukaryota > Metazoa > Chordata > Thaliacea > Salpida > Salpidae > Thalia > Thalia democratica. The sequence goes on along the minus strand of NC_139173.1, from coordinate 15,965,934 downwards.
AACTGGCTGATGATTAAAGCTTTATGAAAAATTAAAGCTTTATGAAACATATGTTCCAGAATTTTTAAAATCGCCATTTCAATAAATTATTTAAAAGCCCTTCAAGTGGGCTCAGTTGAAAGTGTTTAAGTTTAAACATTAACCTTATTTTATATATATATATATATACCTACTTTAGCTTCTATTCTTTCCTTATAGTATTTATTTTTACAGAGCTCCGTTGAAGTAACAAAAAAATGTGTTAGTGTAATAAAAAAAGAGTACTGCTTAAATTTGTTATTATGACATTTGTAACATAAATTACTATGTATCAAAACTTTAACAACAAATATATTGTAAATTGTGTTCATAGAAAACAAAAGAAATCAAGACAAAAAAGTATGATCTGAGAGTATTCTTTCATTTATACAATTTAAAAAAATAGTTTAAAATTTAAGGTTAAGACTAAATGTTTATGTTTATACTCTATCTACCTATACTCTAGTGCAAGGGTCGGCAGGAGGTTGGTGCCCGCGGGCCAAATTTCAAGTTTCCAAAATCTTCGCGGGCCGCAATTTATAGTTTTAGTGGCATAAAAATAATCTTTTTGTTTTAGTTTTAGTCACACTGAAGAAAATTTTACTTTTATTCAGTCGAATATTTTTAATGACTTTTAGCTACACAAAAAATTCCTATTTAATTATAAATGTTTGTTAGAATAAAATTCACATTGACTAATATACTTAAGTCTTAAAAAAACTTTTTACTATCTTAATCACTTCATCAAGTTAACTTAATGTTTTTGTTATTTTACTTACAACCTAACTCTCTATAAAAACCGAGCATGAAAAACATTTATGGGTCACTTTATACATTTTTAATTTTATGAACCACATTTTCATTTTTTAAAATACATTAACTTTTGAAAACAGTTTTTGCGTTTTAAACAGTTTGCACTCTTTAAAAATTCCAGTAAATAGTTAACAAAATAAAATTATACCTAGTTGTATCGTAAAAAAACTAAAAACATTTTCTTACGTAATCAATACTCATATACTTAAATAAAACAGCTTGTTAGTAATTTATTAGTGTTTTACATGGTTGCCACTTTAAAAGCGAAAATGTCTGAGTTATATCAAACCAGCCTAAGTTTATTTAAAGTTGAAAATGCTAAAAGCTTGCTCTTAGTCAAGCTTAAATACCTAACTAAAATATAATCATTACAAAAAAGTACATTATATTTAAGTAAACTAGAAAAATTACAATTAATAAACTACACTACAGTCATAAAAACTATTCTGAGAATTCGAAGATTTATTAAAAGTGTTTGAAATAAAAGTTTCACACACCTGAGTTTTTTAAAATGTCTTAAATAGGTCTGGCCTAGTCTGATTTTTTTTTTAATTTTTTAGACTAGCCTGTTTGTTTGACAGCCTTTTTAAAATAAAGTTCACAAGATAAAGAAATAACAAAGTTTATTAACAGTGAATTAATTATATAGCAAAAATAATACTATAATTCAGTTTGAATAGACAATTAAGTTTCTTAAATACTTTTAACGGAAGTATAAAAACTTATTAAGTCATTAATAAAGTATAAACACTTATTTTTTATTGAGCACTATAGCAATTCTTTATCTGCAATAAAAATATTGCATTTAAAAAGAGTAAATGTAAACTTAAAAAACGTTAGTTAAAAATTATTCCAAGAAACGAAAAAAAATATTGCTTAAGTCAGTTTCAACAAAGCACATGGTTATGTTCAGTAACTACAGACTGATCAGAAAAAATTCTATAGGAAACTTTTAAAGTAGCAAAAGTAATTACTGTGCATTTAAATAATTCCTATGATAATCTCTGTATAAAGTTTTACATACAATAAAAGAGGATTATATAGCGAAACCATGTAAATCTGATTACCTACAAGGGATGCGAAAGATAAGAAAATTAAAATAGTTAGTAATTATACTTTAAGTTTCCATTATTACCTATTTAAAAAAAAAATCCTGTATTTTATAAACATGAAGGTTGTCTAATAAAAATATATGTGCTATTTTTAACCCTTAAAAAGAATGTAAACAGTTCCAGGGATGCCAACGGCTTTTAAGAAATGTTTTCCAGATATTATGATTTCCTACAGGTTTTTGAAGGTATAAGTTTTTGGGTCTATTTTTAGTATAAAATTAAGTCTCAGATAAAAATTGGCTTGAATGGTATAGCAAGATTAAAATGATACTGTTAAGCTACTTTAAATTTTTTTAATAAAAAATGGTGATAACAAAAAAAATATTTACATGATAGATTTTTTATGTCGAATCGAAATTTCATTACTTTTTCATCATTTTTCATATTTTAGAATAAAAAAATCAATTCAAGCCAAAAACAGAAAAAAAGCCTAAATTGGCATGAGATTTGAAAAGTCTTCAAACTAACCTGACTTAGTCTGAGTGTGTGGCAATGTTTACTTGTTTATTTGCATAAGTTTGAATATTTTGTTTAATTATATATATTGTTAATTGAACGATAAAAAAGCGCTCAAAAAGTTTGGTCTAAGGACCTGGTGTACAAAGGAATCTTTCAGTTATCGAGTCGTACACCACGACTATACAAACTTTATAAATTTACCATCCCTAAATCTAGTTTGTATTAAATAGGCAAAAAACAACACCTGTGTATATTAGTATGCAAAGTATATAAATATGTTTAGTTTTCCAAAATATATTGTTTGAAAAATGAAAATGCATACCTAACAAAAACTGTTGTAACTTATGTCATATATATTGTTTTAAATGTGTCTGTACAGACTAAGATATTACATATATAAACAATAGTCATAGAAAAATGTTCTTAATCTAACTAAGTATTACATAAAATAATGGTTCAAAAAATGAGCATCTATGTACATTGGTGTGCCTAGGAAATAATTTAAAGTGCACAGAAAACTTCTGAAAATGTGTCAAAACTAAAATAAAATAAACTTTTTTTCTTATTATTATGTTATTTTAAATGTTTTGTGTACACTCAAATTTAACTTATAGTGATAAACATCTATTTATGTTTAAAATACATACTAAACAAAATACTTAAATTGTAAAGAAATGACATTTTAAATAATAGTTGTGCATTATTTTTTTACAAAACTGAAAATATTTGCTTTTAGTTTATTTACTAAGTAGGTATTATATAAATGTCTAACTAAAAACAAGCACTCTTTAAGACTTTTTTTTCAGATGATTACTTGCTGTTGTAAGAAGAAAGTTATTATGAAACTGAGAAAAAAAACATTCTTCGAATACTAATCTGTCTTTTTAACATTTTTTTATCTAAAGCAGAAACGTCTTTTAATTGTTTTAAAATGTTATACAAGGACATAAAACGAAATTAATCAAATTAAACCAAATTACTGAAGATTATAACAAATTTTTGCTCAGCGGGCCACATTTACATGCTCGCGGGCCGCAGATTTATCTTTCACGGGCCGCAGTTTGCCGACCCCTGCTCTAGTGCTTTAATTTGTTTTAAAAACAAAACGTAATAGTTTTATTGCTTATTTAAGCTACAATTATATGTTATTTAAACTTTTTTGTATAGAATATTTAAATTTAACTATTTTTTTCATAATACCAGTCTTCTTTATACAAAAATCAAAACGGCCTAATAGTTTTTAATTTATCAACAACAATAACTACAACTATGTTATCAAGTTTTAAACCCATGAGACAGTGCACAACTTAAATGTGCTAATCGACAATCAAATTCTGGACGACTAAAATAATCATCTAAAATTTTGCCCGCAGGATTAAATTTTCTTACACCGCTAAGGAGCTCAACTCAAGCACAGTTTTTATGCTCCAGTTAATCAAACGTTTTCTATAAAATATATTTAAACAACTTCAGGTCTTTAAAACACAGTAGGTACTTTGTATAGGCTAATCTTGTTATAACATAAATAAAACTTCGAATGATATTTAAACTTTAGTGATGAACACACTGAACATAGATTTAGGATAACTAACTTGCCATACATGGTCATCGCTTGTTCCTTTTGCAATTAAATAATGAACATTTACAACACTTTTTTGTCCTATTCTGTAACACCTGTCTTCAGCTTGAATTAAAATCTGAGAATTTTTTTTATAGTTCATGAATATATTAAACTTGTATAGTTTTAACTAACTTTATAAAGTAGCAAGTAAATAACTCGAACAAACTAAGTAATAATTAGAAACGTATTATTTTATCCCAGCCTTTAGATCAGGGTTTCCAAAGTGACAACATCGTCCTCTTTTGGGTGATTATAGTTGATCGATGGGCAATTGTTTTGCATTAGTGTAATCAGAATGTTTACCTTAATAAATTTAAAAAATTTGGGCTAAAATTTACAAAACTTTCAAACGCTAGTAGAAAAAATTTGAGTGTCTATTTTCATTTAAAGAAAAGCCCATATTTTCTATAATTAAAAAAAGAACTAGTAAAAGTAACTATTCTATAAAAATGACGTTTTTATTTGTGAAATTAAACCATACCTTTAGTTATAGGTTTTCTTTATACGCTTTTGTAAAAAGATTAGTAAGTTTTGTAGATATAGTTGTTTGGATTAAACGAACTAGTTAAGTTGTAATGACTCATAAATATACTAAAACAAAAAGAAGAAAACTCCTGGTAGTTAGTTTATATGGAACAACTATTTTTTCTAAATGTAAAAATATTTTACGTTTACTTAAATACTAAAACTCAGTAATTAAGTAGATTGGTACTACTAAAAATTTTATTTAAAATACTCTACCTACAAGACTTCAATACATTTAAAATAGTCATATATAAAAAGACGTTATATATGTAGGATGATTTTAGGTGTTTAACTTAATAAGTGAACGTTTTAATCGCTGTTTGGGTAATCCTACTTTAGATACATTGTAAAAATAAATCAAATTTAAATTATTTGGTTTTATAGTAAGGTTAAAAAATAATTGAGTCTAAAATGTACCTAATGTAACGTAGCGTAGGTGTTTTAGTTGCAACAATTCACAGAACATAACATTTGCACTAATCTTTATTTTGCAGGAAAATGGTTTTAAGTAAGTTCCATGTTAGATCACTTATAATTTTATTGTACTTTATCACCATATTAAGTTTTTTTTTCCTTGAAATAAGTATATACTTGAAAATATAGTAATAAAAAAATAAATTCAGTAGTTCTGTTCGCAGTTTAAAATAGTTGTACACTGCACTAATAAACTTAACTTAAACTAAAATTAAAGTTTCTGAAAAAAGGGTAGGTTGACCCGTCAAAAAGAAACCTAAGATTATGGTAACAAAATGTACAGCAAAACTTTATTCAAATTGAGTTCAATCTATCATTTTTGAAATTTCATTTAGTATACAGAGAATTAATCATAAATGCTTTTAAACGATATCGATTGTTATTAAATTCATAAATAAAATTTCAGGAATTTCATTTATATCAGGACTAAATACAGAGGAGTTCAGGTTGAAAGAATGTCAAAGCATGTGACCTTATTTCTTTCTATTTTTATAAACTATATACTATGATTGTAATTACTTTAAAAAGGTTGTTAGTAAAGTTATAAAACCTTGTTAAATACTAAAACTTACACCAGGATTCCAAAAAAGTTCAGCAAAAACCACAAGACAAGCTGAGTTTAATGTTATTCCCATGTTTGCTGCAGTGATGCTTAACAAGGCAACTTTGCAATCTGCATTTTCCTGAAAAACATCCACGTTTTGCTGTCTTTTGTCAGATGATGTTTTGCCATCTATTCTAATGTATCCAACGCTCTATAAAACTTAATGTAAATACTTAAATACTATAACTTTTCTTACGAAATTCACAATATTTGACACCGACACATTTTGAGCTATTGATCTCGAGCTATAAAAAAACAATAAAGAGTAAAACTAAAAAAAGTTTATTGCATGTTTTACAAATCTAAGTCTTAAATATTTTGCAACAACTTAAATCATGTCTAACTTTTTTTACAAGTTGTGTTTCAATATTGTTCATCATAGACTGATGATGAGCGAAAACTACAAACTTTTTGTTGTTTTCAAGTAAGTCAGTTATATAAGCAACGACAGCATGAGATTTCACTTGCGCAGTTTCAGCAAAAAATTGTAACAATCTTCCATGTTTTTCTACTCCCTTGAAACAAAAAAAGTTTTTTAAGAGATTAAAGATACTTGAGATAAGCAAAATATACTTTTAGTCATCTGAACCTCAAATTAAACAAAGATAAACGTTATAATTTAAAACATATTAGTAAGAACTAGTACAAAATATTTTTAATAACTATGTCAAATGAGTTCTTGACTATCTGTATTTCTAAAATACTAGCAAACCGTTAGTCCAGCCTTGTTAATTTCGTTTTTTATATCATGCAAGTTTTCTTTCTGCTGCTTATTAAGCTGCTTGACAACAGTCCCCACATCGACCAAAACAGTCCGTCTAATTTTCGGTGGAAGTTCGCTCAACACGCACTCTTTAGTTCGCCTCAACATGACTCCTCCGTGTTGCAGCAAAATTCCAAGCTCCTTCGAGTTTGACGATCCAGAGTAGTCGGTGCACCATGGAGTCTAAAAAAATAATTCAAACCAAAAATTTTCAAGAAACAACAATTATTATTTTTTTTCTTATTACAGTATTAGTTAAATAGTAATGAGACATCGAGATACCAAACGTTTATTTAGTACTACTACAGCTTCACTGCTTTATAGCAGATTTTAATATACGTAGGTATTAGTTGAAAAAATTATATTATCTATAAATTAAAAGTATCCTGTAAGAAAAATAGTTTCAAACTTTTTTATACGTATCTATTTTAAGATCAAACTAAGAATTATTTTATAACACTAATATTAACCTTTTTTGGACCACAATAACGTTGGCCAAACTCTATAAACTTGGAAAACAGATCGGGTCTGAGAATAGAAAGCTGTGGAAATAGTTCAATAGGTTTAGAAAGAGCTGGAGTTCCTGACAGTAGCAACAAATGTTCGCATGGTTTCAAAACTTGCATTGCTGCTTTTGTTCGAGATGCTTTCATGTTCTTTATGAAATGTGATTCATCCTAATTTAAATTACATTCACTGTCAATATTTAAAACAAATATTTGTGTATTATTATAGCAAAAAATAAGCGTTGTGCATTTTCAAGGAGTAGTATGTATTGAAAATATAATTAGCTACTAAAGTAAAAATTAAACAAAAATAATTTGTAATTTTGTTATCATTAAACCAAACCATTACAAATACTAAAACTATTTTAAATACCTATGAATAACAGCTATAAAAAATAATATTAGGACCCAAAAAAAGAAAAAAAAGGTTTATAAAATACATAAAACCTTACAGATATTTGACAAAAAGTAAAATGATAAAATTGAGTTATTTACTTACAGTGTGCTGGCAAGCGGTAATTGACTTTTTGGTGACAAACAAATTAAACTAAGGGCTATACACTTTTGAATGAAATTAAATTTCTATTTTTCAAAAGTGGTTTTTTTTCTGTATTTTTCAAGTATCTAAAAAGTTGTGTAAGTTTAAATTCAGCCAATTTTTGTAAATCTTCTGTTAAAATTATCCAAAATAATTTTTAATTTTACGTCAAAACTAAAGCTTGCTACAAGTACACAAAAATATCTAAAATACATTTTTAACCTAATATATGATATAATATATAGATGATATAAACTACAAGTATTTTAATCATATATGGTATAGTTAGCGTTGAACAATAAATTAAGTTATTCGAAAAGTAAATATACTTGATTATGATATTTTGTTTTCAAACTTAATTTTTTTAAACTTAAGAGTTTTTTAAGGCAATCTTGGGGAATACTGAGAATCAAATAACTCAAAATTCCCCCTTAACATTAACAAAACACATTATAAAAAAGTTACAAAAGACATAAATATTAGAAATTAGGGACCGACATTTTTTAAAGGTTTTTTATAAGTAATTTTTTGTACAATATTTACGGTTTTTTTTTTTTGAAAAAATATTAAAAACTAAAAAAAAATCCATAATTTTGAGTTTTCAAAAACAAATAATTTCCAAACAAAACACTTCGACAGACATTATAATAATCTTAATGTTATGGTAAAAAGATAAGTTAAAAACAAGTTTTTTTAGACATTTTTGTATAGATTTTGCAAGTCACAATTTCGAAGAACTTATAGTAATTTTTGAAATGAAAAATAGCAAAAAAATCGTTGCATTTAAACTTGCATAACTTCTAAAACACTTGAAACAAAAAGAAACAAAACTAGTTTTAGAAACAAAAAATTCAGTTCTATCCAACTATGTATATCACTTGGTTTTTTTCTGCTCACCAAAATTATTTTTATGTATGAATTACCGCTTTATAAAATTTTGTAATATCAATCTACAAGGTGGGCCTACGGGATAAATGCGGACATCAAAGCTAAATTTGTGACCCGTGAGGTAATTTTCAGATCAAAAAACTGTTTTTAAAAACAGTAATAAGAGAATATTTTGTGGTTTTAGCTTACCATTAAGGGTCTTAATTTAATAATTGTTCATAAATAGTGCTGTACTATTGCTTATTTAATCACTTTTTGGTTTAAAATAGCATTTCTATGTTGGTTAAAACAAATATTTTTAAATAACAGTGGCCCGTGAGCAACTTTTTCGAGGATATTTGCCCGCAATTAATAAAAGGCCTTCATTGTTATAAACCTTAGTGAATAGAAACTTTTTATAAAGCAAAAAAAATCCTAAAAGTATAAAAAGTTTAAAATACAACATATACTCATCATTTAGATTTAGATTATATATTTTATTTTTGAGGATAGGTTTTAAAAAATATATTTTCAACTCGAATCTTATAGATGTCTGTACAAAGAGAAAGAAAACTAGATTTTAAGATTACATAAAGGAGTACATCGTTTTAAACAGCTGTATGTTCAATATGTATGTGGAATTTGTTAAATTTTATCTATTCTTAATATAACAGGAATATAACCTAGAAAATTTTATTTAGCAAAAGTAGAAATAAGAAAAGCTATCTTCATATAAAATATATCATAGAAATAAACTTACTATTATAGCAACTTGGAATTTTTTAGCAACAAATAATTCTTTCATTTTACCAAGCAAATTGTAGCTTACAATGGTAATGGAATGCTTTAAATTTGATGTTTTTTTACCTGATGTTACCAAAAAAATATCATCATCTTTCAATATCGAAGGCAACCATTTAAGAAAAGACTGTAAAAAAAATTATATAATATATAACTACAGTATATCAGCTTTTATATTTATTCTTATGACTATTATTTCTAAAAATATTTTAAACTTTTTTCAATAAACTAAAACAATAAACTTTTTTTTAAAGTAAAATAGATAAAACCTAAACTATATAGTTCTTTAAGTTTTTTTAACAATAAATTACAGTGCTAATTACTTATAAAACAAAATGTTGTATATGTATTAGTTTTCACTAACTGGTTTAAATTGAATTTTAGAACCTCAATTGTAATGTATATTACACTTAAAAAACTGCATGTTTACATCTGATCTGATCTATTTCAATATATACACAATGACTTTTAAATGTTTTCATATAAAATTTAAGTTAAAGTCCATAAAACATAAAATCATAAATACATAAAATATATGCATAAACTGTATGGTTTTTAAAATAAAAGGCCTTCACTAAAAATATTTAGTTCTTCATCTAGTATGATACTTTAAGCTTAAGGTTTAACACTTTATCCTTAATTATTGTTAAAACAATCAAAGATAAGAACATTTCTATTACATTGAAAACTAAGAATATAGAATTAAGAGAACCTAGTTTTTTACAAGTTAATCCTATTTTGTATATTTTTATCTTAGCTAAAAGATTGTATTGACTGTTAAAAAAAATTGAAAGTAACTTTCGGTAAATAAACGATCATTCGGTAAGTTTGATAGGTTCTTTCTGTAAGGCACAACCAGAAAAGGCGAAAAAATACTAATTACTACAAACCTATCTTCTCCTCAATTTTTTAACCAAACTATTTCAAACTTTTACATTAAGTCCATAACTAATATTTAAATACTTTAAATTTAGAACTTTTCTAAATTTTGAAAAATATCAATTTTATTAACAAAAACTACACTTTTTGTGTTTTTTTATCTTAAGTTATGATTTTTTAATACTTTTAAAATTTTGAAATTCAGAATCTTTTAACCAACAAAAAAAATATTTACTAAAAATTTAAGGTCTTTAACTTAAAAATGTAAGAAAAGAATATTTTCAGTTAATTTTCTAAGGTCCTAGATAACTGACAATTAAAAAACTTGCAGTCTATACGTTTGTCTCGGACTCTTTAAAAAAATGATTAGATCTAAAAAGTTTAAAAAACAAACTTATTTTGTGTAAAAACGGTCTATATAAACTTAAAGATATTATATAAGAGCCAATGTTAAATAATGTGAAAAAATCTCCCAACTTCCTCTTAAATAGACAGTAATATTTTGTTATTAATTTCAATAAACTTTATAACATTTTATCTATTTTGAGATTAGTTTTTTGAAAACAATACAATAATCTTAGACTTATTTAGAAATGATTCAAATTTTATTATATTAAAACTTAATATTAAAAAACTAATTTTTCAAACACTATTCAATTTTGTATAACATTAATTATACTATATTACTATTTATTAATCTATATATAAAAAAAGAACCGAATACATTTTTTAAATTATATTTTTTATGTAGTTTCTTAAAAGCTTTCTTAATTAATTAAGGTATTTAAAGTAAAAGACTATAATTGTCAAAAAATGTTCAATGTTTTGTATTATAATGTACAATTAATACATTATCATTAAAACATTATCTAAAACGGTAGAAAAAAGTATATTAGAAAATCTGTAAAATGTTGGCAATACCTGTCCTAAACATAAACCAATAGACAAATGAAATAACCAGAAATCAAATTAGTTTGTCTATTATATTCACATATTGAATAAGGTTGTTATAAGAAATAAAGTAAATGTCTATGGAAGCTGAAATCAAAGCTTTGATTGAATGTTCCAAAATAGGAAAACTGTTGAAAGAAAAGTTGATTGCATTTGGATGTAAAAAAGACAATGAATTCAACTCACTCCAGGCTGATATTTGTAGAATAAAAACTGAGTATAATGAAAAAAGTAAAAGCATTGAAAAGAGTATTGTTGAAATTCAGAATGATGACAAATATGTGATGTTTAGTAACAGAATTGTTTCTTTAGAAGAAAAAGTCACAGAGTTACAAAGAAGTTTTTTGGAATTCAAAACAGAGTTTTCTTCCAAATTTGAAAAATTTTAATCAAAGTATTCTACATATGTTGATGCAATGGAAACGATGAAACCAAAAGACTTTTATTCCGAAATCAATACTAAAATTAACAGTTTTGAAGCAACTTATGCTGATATTGTCAAAAACAAGCCAGTTGAAGTTCTTACCGACATAAACAATAAACTTGATGTTGTAAAAGATAAAATAGAAGCTGATAACGAACAAAAACAGATTGAGAAGAAAAGATTAAATATAATCGTATTTAATATTCCTGAAAATAAAGGTGTTCCTCAACTTGATGGCTGCAAGAAATATTTTAAAGTCCTACAAGAAGTTTTAGGTGAAAATAAAATTGAGAAACACGAACTAAAATCCTTATACCGTATAGGTAAATTTGAAGATGGAAAAATCAGGCCTATAATTGTAAAACTCAATGACAAAAATCTAAAGAAAGACTGATTAAACTGAGAAATCTCAAGTATGTGACAAATGAATTTGAAGTTAAAATCTACATAAATCAAGATCGAACCATTGAACAACTGAAAAAATTTAAGAAGCTAAGAGAAGAATTAAAAAGAAAACAAGTTTTAGCAGAACAAAATAATCTCAACATAAAATATTTGATAAAGAACAATGAGATAGTGGAAGCTACGAATCATCTTTTTCGATTCGACACCCAGAAGCTCTGGGATTAATAGGACATACTGTAAGTCAGACGTTTTAAACTTTTATAAAAAACTTAATCTATCTGCTAGTTCTGATAAGATTAATCAGTCTTCTATAAATAGTTATATTTACAGTAATTTAAAGATTTTTTATACTAATATACGATCTGATTTAAATAAAGTTGATATTTTAGAAAATTATTTATATATGAAAGATATTGACTTAATTTTTTAACTGAAACATGATTGAATCCTAAAGTCAATGATGCCGTTATTTGTCCTCGTAATTATAACATTGTCCGAAACGATAGAATAAGTAGGGGTGGAGGTGTTGCAGTTCTCTACAAAGATTCCTTTAAAGTTTTTAGTGTTAAAAATGATTTAAACTTGATTAATACCCTTGGTTTTGAATATTTATGTACAGATGTGATTTTAAAAAAGACTAAACTAAGATTTTTGTGCATCTACCTTCCTCCACTGGCTGCGAAATGTGCCCCAACTGTTAAAAATGTAATTAAATTAATTAAGTCGTTTTTGCCGGATAGCTATTCTTATTTTATTCTCGGGGATTTCAATCTGCCAAACATTAACTGGAGAATTCCTTAGACAAGCTTTAATGAATCCCATGAATTTTTTCTTGATTTCTGCACAGATAATTTTTTAACTCAAGTAATTGAAAAACCAACTCATAAAAGTGGAAACATACTCGATTTATTAATTTGCAACCATTTGAGTTTAGATAAAATAACATCTCTTTTAACTAGTTTCCCATTAACAACCACGTGTGACTACAACTTGATCTCATTTAACATTAAAACTGAAAGTCAAAAAATATATAATTCTAAAGTAGTTTCATATAATTTTAAAAAGGCTGATTTTTTATAAACATTAACAAATACTTGTCAGACATTGATAGGACTTCATTATTTAATAAATCAAAAAATCTCCAACACTTTTATGACCAAATTATCGACTTAATTCAAACTTCAATTAAACTCTTTATTCCACCTTATCCTAAATATAACAAATGCAAAAAATATCCATCTAACATTAAAAAATTATTAAAAGAAAAACTTATTCTTTACAAAAAAAGTAAGAAAGTTAATCATTCTCCAAAGACTATAAAATTAAATCAAAAGAATATGAATTAGCTGTTAAAAAATACAATTTAGAATATGAAAAATCCTTCTGCACTAACCAAAATTTAAAAAAGTTTTACAGCTACGTTAAATCTAAAATTAAATTAAATACTTCATTGCCTCCCCTATTTGATCACCATAAAAACAAAACAGTAATTTCAGATTTTGAAAGAGCCACACTCTTCAATAAAAATTTTCAAAATGTATCTAAACAAGATCAAAATCATCAAAGTTTTAAGCAACCTAAAAAAATATGCAGTAAAATGAAAAGTTTTATTATAAGTTCTGGAGTTTATTAACACATCGACGAAGCATCTTAAAAATAAAATTATTAGAACGCCAGAGAAAACTCCACCTTATTTTATTAGGCATGCTATTCCATCATTAGTTTTTCCTTTATTATTAATTTTTAATTGCTCTCTAGCATTGTCAGAAATACCTAAACAATGGAAAACATCTTATGTAATTCCAGTATACAAAAAAGGTATCAAACACGACTCATTAAATTATAGGCCAATATCCTTAACCAGTACGTTTTCCCGAATTTTTGAACACATTATTTCCCTAAAAATATTTAACCACCTCTTCGAATTTAATTTGTTAACACCAAAACAATTTGGCTTTGTTCCCCACCGATCATCAGGAATTCAACTATCAACATGTTTACATACTTGGCTAATAATTTACTTAAACAATGAATCAGTCACAGTGGTTATTAGTCATTAGATTATCAAAAATTATGACTCAATATGGTTTTGATGATAACTTAGTGAATTGGTTAAGCGATTTTTTAAATAGTAGGACACAAAGTGTACTCATTAACAACACATTATCAGATCCTCTGAAAATTCACAGTGGAGTACCACAAGGTGGAGTCATTGGTCCTCTTCTCTTTTTAGTTTACATCAACGATATCACTTTTAATACTCACATTCAAAGCGAAATAAGTCTATTTGCAGATGACGCAAAAGTATTTAGCAAGTATAAATATAAAGAATTTTTCAATCAGTTTTTTGTTTTTTCTAGGACCAATTATAGTTTGAGAGGAAATAATAAAAAAATAAAGTGTAAATATAATTTTAATAACAGTCAGTGGCAAAATTCTTTTTTTCTGCAGAACAATAAATATGTGGAATAAGTTACCGCAGGATGTGGTTTCGTGTGGGAGGGTGGAACAATTTCGATTAAAACTAAAAAAAATCGATTTAAATACAGTACACTACCGCTTAAGTACGCAAATTGAACCCGACCAATAAGTGCGTACTTAGCACGGGTAGTGCGTACTTTTTGACGATATAGTATAATAATAATATTTAGTTGTTTGTTTTCTTTCTTACAACTAGCTACCAAATAATTAAGCCAAATAAACAAGTCATTTATTTTAAATAACATTTAAAACATAATTCTAATTTGCAAATTTTTTTAATAGATTTTAAAATGATTTATTTTTTCTATAAAAAGCTCCTACATAATTAATACATACATTTAATATAGAAAGTCAATGTCAGTCAATGATTTAAAAAAAATATTAAGCTACATTTTGTTTTGTTAGAGGGAAAGTACCAAACTACTTTGTGTTTACCAAACATTTTCAAAACATCAATGTATGTACATTTAAATTAAATTATGACTTAACTATTTTGTATATGTAGATTTTTTAACTTTGTCATCTAGATTTATTTATTTTATAGCATTACAGCTCAAATATCATTATTCTTTTTACTTTTCTGCAACCACTACATAAGTATTTAGTTTGTTAACATTTAATAACAGGACTGTCTCAATCTCAGGCTACTTGACCTACTCAGGATTACTCACCCTAGTTTAAAAGTTGTGAAAGTATCAGGCTAACTCAGCAGGTTGGCCATTCTACCTGGAAACATAAAATAATCTGGAAAAACTTGATGATTGAAAATTTAGGCAAAAAAACTGGAATTTCTTGAAGTTCTAGTATAACATCCTTTACTTTGTCTTTCTGGATAAGTGCGTACTTAAGGCGTGATGCGTACCAAAAAAAGTGCGTACTTAAGCGGTAGTATACTGTAATATAAACACAAGTAAAATACAGTGATTAACGAATAAAAATTCATTGTAAAATATTAGTATCACTAAGATCAATTTTTCTTACTTACGCCTTCCCCCTACAGATTATAAGTTTTTATATATAATTTTTGTAAATGTGTAATCTTTTTTAGTCTATGCATAGATTTTTATATGAGAATTTATTTCGTTTTGTTCTATGTGCATACTAAGTTATTATTTATCGAACAGGACTATTTGTTTGTAATTTTTTTTTTGATATTTTACTATGTTATTTTTAGATTTTAATTTTCATTGAATGTAATTTGTTTGTTTCTTTTTTCTTGTGTATTGTTTAAGCGGCTCAGGTTTTAATGCCCGAGTCCATCTTTGCACAATAAACTCCAATAATAATAATAAGAAAATACACTGTTCAACTAAGTATGCAGAAAATTATCTTTGTTCCCACAAAATTAAACACCTAACTTTCTTCGGGAGCACAATATAATTACTATTATTAATAAAACGTTCATATTTTTTCATTTTTATTTAATTTCCAACAAAAATGTTATAAGCAAAGTTAAGAAAAAAATATTCAAATTAACCACTAAAAATACGGGTTTACTAAAGATTTGAGCAACATATTCTTATATATGGATTATAAATCAAACTATCAAACTAGTTTATACAAAATAGATTCTAATAAATGAGGAATAATAAAATTATTTTAAGAAACCTTATTAAGAACCTAGAGGTGACACTTGAAAATCTAAATAATAAAAATAAAGTCTAGTAAATAATAAAGGGAAACTCAATTCAAAACTTAAATGTCAATCCTTACGTTATTGAACACAAAAAACTTTAATATTAATTTAATTTAGTATTAACTATAAACAAACTTCTTTCCACATAAGTTGCACAGAGGAAGGACAAACTACCAACAGCGGCCACTTGCTTCTGTAATACGCAGCAATACAAATTGACTGCACAGTTTTTCCGAGGCCCATGTCATCCGCCAACAGTATTCTTCCCTTGTTTTGTATTGCAAAGCTGTAAGTTTATTAGACTGTTTTAAGTTGCTACTACAATTATTAAATTTCTGTGCAACTATTCTACCAACAAACATAAATTTAAAACAAAAAATCTCAATAGAAACTGGTAAATAGCAGTACTCAAAGTTTGGAAACTTTTGTTCAAATTTATAACTTCTATAAGAAAAAGACATAAGATGTGTAAAATCGATAATTTAACTAAGTCCGATCAACACTTTTTTTTAATTAAGATAGTAAAAATTTATTCAATCTAAGAGTTTTTCTTTGCTCATTCATAGACATCGTTTAAAAAACTCAAAATCTTTCTACAGTTTTTTTTCTAATTTGACTTGCTTTTTTTTGTAAAACTAAAATAAGGATTTTTTAGTAGAAACGATGAAAGACTTTATCATCTATGAGATATTTTCAGAATTAATTATAGTAATTCTTAAAAATCGTACATATTTTTTTTTAAGAACTTATTAATAGTTAATAACCAGAAAAATATAAATTGGGAAACAATTATCTCAGTAAAAAATGTATATAGTGTACTTATGTCTCTTTATTTACAGACTAATAAGCGCAAATTAATTTTATACATCAAAGATTACGAAAATTCTTATCTTTCGTGAGCAAAAATTAAATTTGATAGCCTATTAACATAATCATTTAGCAAATGCACATAAACAGTTGTTAAATAAGTCTACTACGTAATATGTAATAATTTGTTACTATAGAGTTGAGAATACTCAATCATTACTTAACTAAAACATAGTTACTCGTTGAGTAGCGGTTAATAAAAATAATTATTGAAAGCTACACTCAGCTTTTAACACTTTAGAAATATTTTGAAAAAAACTTGCGAACAACAAAAAGTGTCCGCTAGACTCAAACGACAAGTTAGACTAACAAATATGATTTCTAGAGAATCAAAATAAATGTCAATTATACTGTTCATTATTTCCATCTATCTAAAATACAATCTAACCTTTTTAAATATTAAATATTTCTTTGTTTTACTTATTTGATACGCAAACTTAAATTGCTCTGTTCAACCGACAGTGCGTACTCAACCGGCAGTACTCAACCTTGTTGAAACTCAAAAAATTTACTAGGACAAATATAGTTTTACCAAACAACAAAACGTACTTAACACCTTTTCTTTGAAATGGAAATAGCGAATCTGCTAACTTATTTCCAACCTTAGATTTAAAATCAACTTCAGCTTCCGACGAGAGTTTTTGGTTTGTAATTACATGTCTAAACGTTTTGGTTACTACTTCTGGTAGCTTTTCTAACAAAACATCTTTCACTTTTGATTTAAAAGAATCAACTGTAAAAGTTTTATAAATGAAAAAAAAATAAAAAAAACTTTATATTAGTAATAGCATTCTTAAGTTATAAATTTACTAAAACACCTTAAATATGTTTATAATTAATATAAGCTTGCTAGTAGTTTCTTGGTTTTGGGAATCAAACAAACTTGAATTAAAATATACATAAAACTGCCTAACATATGTGTTGTTCTATAAATTCTAAGGTACAAACAAACATGTTCTATTAAACTAAATTTTGAGAAAAATATCATTTGAAAAAGCAAGCAAAGACATTTTTAGTAATAAAAAACTTGATTAAAATTTTCTGTAAGTATTATCATAATTTTTAAATAACAACTTTTTATAACAAAGTAATCTTTTAATCTAACTATTGAAAACTATTTAATAAGATAGTTTTCCTGCATTTATAATGTTTCCGTACAAGTACAAAGAGTAAAACATAAACGACAAAACAGCTTTATCTAAAGCTTATATAATCATTGGATATATATAAGAAGGTATAGCATTTTTGTTTAAAACTTAGTTAAATTGAAATATTTGTTGGTAAAAGCGATATTTACTCTAAAATTTATTAAAACAATAATTAAGTACTGTAAAAAACCTACCTTTATCTAAATTAACCACTGCTAATGTTTATATAGTACTAATAATTATATTTTCCCTACGCCTCTCCCTTTAAAATATTTAATCGCTTTATCATTTATAACAATAAAATATTAGTTTAAAATTTAAGGCTACTAAATATTCCTGAATGTATTTTAATTATTAATCTGGTAGTTTGTTTTTGGCTAAGTGTATTATTTTGTTAGTAGGACTTTTTATAAATACGTATTTACCTTAAATACTAAATTATTTTTGTACACTAAAATTTGTTTCTTTTTACACTCAATAATGCTAATTTTATGCTATTTTTAGTACATGTTTAAGTTTTTAATTTTATCTATCCCTACTACATTTTTAAGTATTATTACTACGTGTCTATTTGATATTAAACTTTTTTTTTTATCCTTGTGTGTCTTCTGTTTATGTGTTCCAGGTGTTGGTTTTTGAGTCAAACTTTGCAAAATAAACAAAATAATAATTTAAACATTTTGGTTAAACAAAGTTGTAAAATAATAACAAATCTGATAGAAAAATAACTATTTATATATATATACAACTATACAGTTTTAACGCTTTTTACTATTCTTTTAACTCAAAACTAAATTTTATTAACGCAGCTACTGCTACCGTTTATTAACGCAGTTTATGGTGACTAGAAAATTAAATCAAGTATTATACATAGTTCGATAAAACTGGATTTCTTAATTTCAAAATTGCTTTTTTTTTCATGTTTGAAGTTTTTCAGACTTATGTAAACTTGAATTAAACCAGCTTTTGCTATGTTTCAGTGTAAAAATACACATAATTTTGTTATAACTTATGTAAAATGACAGCTAACAAAAACTATACAAAAGTTACTAAAATACTTATTAAAAACTATTCTTTTTACCATTTTTCTTAATTTGGTAAAGTGTTAATCTAGAGAAAAAAAGATAAGTAGCTTGAAAACTCAAATTTTGAAAATTTTTTTAATTGCTATTTTATCAAACAAAAAAAGTAAGTAAGATTCAAAGCATTGTTGTTAATACCTAAAATAAGTTTAGTTCATAACAATAAATTTAATTTAATTTTTTTTTTAGCTTTCCTGTCATATGTTCTTCAATCTAGAAACTTCAAGTTAAGTTTTTCAATTGTGTTTTAGCTAAATGACCCTCAAAATACCCTTAAATTGTCCTAAAAGCACTGTTTAGTTTTCGAAAAATAATTAGACACTAAATTAAAGTAATATATTAAAAAATTTGAGTTTTCGAACAACTTATCTTATTTTTAAAGAACTCTTCACCATATTTAAGATAATGGTACAAACTTTAACTATATATTTAGTGTAGTAGTTAGGTACTACTGTGTAAGTATAAATTAGGTTTTATTTTTGATGTAAATTTATGCAAGTTGTTGGGGTAATTTTTAACTGAAAACAATTAAAGTTGAATGCATTTCAATTTACCCTCTTCTAAAATACTTGGAGCAAAAAAAAGTTTTGAAATCAAGAAATCCAGTTTTATCTAACTTTAATTAAAACTTGGTTTAATTTTCTAGTCACCAAAAAAGAGACTGTCTGCTTGCCAATCCACTGTGAACTAGACATACGAGAACTACTATTATTGTATAAAACTTTATCATAAACTACACAAACCGAAAATAAAATTTACAAAGTCTAGCTAATTAAACTAGTTGTGAAATACAAACATTTTTTTTCTAATTCCATTTTTAACAACAGCTTCCATTATGACTAAACAACTTCATTATAAAATAAAAAAATTACTTAAATTCTAGTCGCTTTACAGGTTCTGTAAAAAGTCTATATTTTATATATATATTGGAGTAAACGAATATTTTACTACTTTAAGTTTTTGTTTTAGCATCTGTTACTTTCTTTTTAATGTTGAAATATCTGATCGTTATTACTTCTGTCGCAGAAGCAACTGAAGTTGTAGATTACACAAAATTTATCAAAAATAGGTATATATGTTTTTATTACTGAAAATAAAACATGATTTGAAGTTTAAAAAGACTTAGTTTTACCATATGATATGTAGGCTATCGTAATTTTTTTTTCATAAGCATATAAGATAAGTTATTTATATGGAAGTTTAATTATTGTGCAATTTTAAAGTCTATTTACTTGTACTAAGCCTGCATTGTTTTAACTATTTTTTTATTATAAATTGTTTCTACCAAGTAGCCGTTTTTCTTAAAGTTTTTTTTTACTTAAACTTGATTTATTTGAACACATTTTTAACATTTAAATACTGTACATTGGTCTAATATAATTTAAATATTCCTCTTTTACTGCAGAATTAATGATAATAATGTTGAATTTTCTACCATTTTTAAAAATAAAAACTTTTTTTTAGTTTATGTCTCTTTAGAGAAGAAAAAATAACTTAAGCTATTATACTTGTCAAAAATACAAGTCTTTTCAGTTATTTAAATAACCACTAAAAAGTCGTTATACATTTATTACATAGGTTATAAGTGAGGGAAAAACTTTGCTAAATTTAGGTATCTTATATTAGGAATCCTATAAAAATATTTGCAAAGGTATTCACAAGAAACGAATTCTATCATAATCATTGGCTACAAACAATATTTTTAGTCTAGACTGTAAAATTTTAATTGCTTTGTAAAACTGTGTTCTTTAGTTCTTAATTTTCTAGGTCCTACATATTTAAGTATTTTGCAACTAGATCGAAAATTTTAAGATAACCTTAAGCTAACCATTAGCATTGAGTTCTTAAGTAGGCAGTACTTTCTGTACGGCAGCAAAACGTGGTCACTATCAAATACGCAGGATAATAAAATTTTCAACTTCCACCCACGATGCCTTGCACTGTAAGAGTTGGGTGGTGACAAAACATTAGAAACGAAGAATGTTGAGAAGTTCTCGTTCCACCGCTGTGTAAACCACCCTCGGCCAACGCAGTCTTTACTTAGCTATTTACAGAAAATGAGAGACAAGCGCATATAAAAAACTTTACTGTACAGCGATTTGTTTTTTTGCAAACGTAACGTTGGTTGCCAAATTACATTACAAAGAAGTTTACAAGCGCGACCTGAAGAATCTAAAAAAAGCAATCGGTGATAGAAAAAGCTAACTGATGACCGCGTTAATTGGTGCTCTCATCAGTAAGAAACATATGAGCTAACATATTTAAGCTTAATAAAGAAAGAGTACTGTGAAAATTTGTCATTATATATTCCAGTGAACTTGCTTCGCTAGAATCTATTAACAAACGATTAATTTTAAGTTTTTAATAGTTTTTTTATATGGATATTTTATATATGTCTGTTTTTGTTTTCATAAAAAATGCATTTTTACTGTAACCCTTGAGGCCTGTCTTAATGGATCACTTTTAACAGCTAAACGCTTAGAGCGTTTGGTGCTTAGGGCAAGATCTACATTTTCCTGCTCCATAATTATAAAAATGTTCAAGAAAGTAAATACTAAAAACAAGAAAATAAATATCAAGTATTCTAATTTTATTATTTAAATCTAGGTGAGAAATCATAACAAGCAGTTTTACAGTTACACATAGTTTAATCTTTATAATTTAAATTAACAACAGCTTATAATCAACAACAATTTATAAACAATATGTACAAAACTAGTGCAAAAACAGCTTATAATAACAACAACTCAATAAAGTAAAACATTAACCGCTAACAACACTTAAATGGCGGAAAATAAAAATTATAATTTAATAAAGAGAACAAATTTGTTACAATAAAAAACTTCAATATGTATTTTTTAAGTATTTACTTACACTTTTTCAGACTCGTCGAACTTTATTATAACTTTACACAAATACATGTCGTTAGTTTTAATAAATTTACAACTTTTTAAAATATTTTTATTACATTCAAACAATTTGTTTCGTTCAGATATTTTTTATAAAACATCATTAATGACTAGTGTTTTAAACATACAGTTACATATTATTTTTCATCTGACTGTCTTTTCTGAACAAATTATTTGAAACTTTTAAATACAAACTATCAGCTATTTCGTATATTTATACTATTTATTAATAAATCACAACTCTTATACTGATTAAATAAAATATTTAAACAAGCTTTTTAAGTTTTATCACCTAAGAAAACTTAGTTTAAAACATTTCCAGTTAAGGCAAAATCTAGGCAATACAAGAGTCGATTCATAATCTATTCACATTAACTTTTCAATTACATTCTAATAAAAAGTATTAAAGAAAAACAGACTTATAACTTTTCTGACTGTTTATACTATTCATAATTAATTATGTTAGCTTAAACTTGTCTCATGGCATACAAAAGTCCAGGCTTAGGCTCTGTAGACTTTCGCCGGTATTTTCGTTAATCGTATTAATAATAAACTATCAAAAATGACTTGAACTTTTTACTTTCATATGTAAGAAATACTTAAAAGTTCGAAAATTACTTCAAGAAAAAAAAAAATAACATTTTTTGCAAAAACTTCACTTAATTAATTTTAAAAAGTTTATACTATACCTATGTGATTGTACTCCGATAAATGAAAGCTCCACGTTTTATTGACTGCGTTGTAACCTTTGCTTTTAAAAGATTTAAACAGCTCTATGGAACTAGAGTGGTAGGACATTTCAATTTCAAACCGTAAATTTGGTACTAAACAGCATCTGTTACAAAAGTAGAAGTTTATTGAGAAAAGCGAAGTGTATTTTTCTTAGTTTAAAAAAGAGGCTTATTTTCAACTAAATATTTTATGAAGTACAATTTTTTCTAAAGCTCTTTTTCCGTATCCTTAACCTTTAAAATTATTATATAAACATAAACATTAATGCAATCAAAATTACTTTTATACTTTACACGCCAATAAATACACAATTCTGCAATTAAAAAAGTATTTACCGCAATCAAAGCTATGACATAAGTTAAAAAGAATAATTTCTGATTAATATTTTTTATAACAAGTACCTTTGCGTTGTTTTAATAATCAAAATACAAATTTTATTGTTTTTTATACAAGTTTTTACAGACCTTATAATTTATAACAGGGTTTGTACTGAAAATTTTGCAGTTTTAGCCTGACATGCCCTGATATAGATTGAAATTTTACTTATTTCTTGTTGTTTGGCGCTCAGTTGACTATAACTAGACTAATAACTAGATAAACTGATGTAGCCTATCAATTTAGTTTTAACAGCATAGCCTTTAATAATAAGTTATTTGAGATTGTCTCGCGGTATATGATAGTCTAGGCTTGGGCTTTGTAGACTTTCGCCAATGTTATTGTTGATTGTATTCAATATGAGCGTACAACTGTCTTGCCTAGTGGATAATTTATCGAATGTTGCACAGCAAAAGACAATCCTGACGTCACTGATCAATGCCAGCAAACGGTTGCTTCATGCTTGCATGTATAAACTGTTTGTCGACTAATGACTGCGAGTTTTTCGGTTATAACCGACTGTTGAGTCCTAATCAGGACGAAACCAGACTCAGTCTACTTAAGGCTTGTGGTCTGATGATCGAATTGGTACGATCAAACCTTATGTTAACTAAGAATTTAGGGTATTATGAATCTCACTCAAAATCAATCAAAAATTTAAGTCAACTGGAAATGTATAAAACTAAGAAAAGTTTTAATCATTTTACAAACATCGTTTTTGAAAGTCAGCAGCTTTTTATAACTTACTTTTCCTAGAAAAAGTTGCTCGCAGACCGCTTTGTTTAGAAAAAAGTCTTCCGCGATATGAAGTTGTTTTTAATATACAGTTATAGAAACCTATATGAAATTCTATGAGAAACGAAAATGTGATAAAATATGCAATATTGAAGAAAAATAAAAGTAATTTCTTAATTAACATCCTAGTTGCAAATACAAAAACTATTTTCTATTTAAAAAAAATTGTTATTAGTTGAAAAGAACTTTTTCTAGGTGGTTACATGAAAATTCAAATTCGGACAATTCAAGTTCTAATTTTTTTTAAAGTAATATATATCTGAAAAAAAAAGTATGTAGGTCTAATTTAGGATCCCTCATAGTCGCATATTTTTGCTTTGCTGACCCCTAATTTAAAATTATCAAACTACCGCTTTAAATCCTAAAAATATTTAAACATTAGATATATATATTTTTTAAATATATACCCTCTAACAAAGCTTTCGTTAATTGAAATTTTATTTGATCATATTTACAAACTGGTTATAAGAATATAATCTTTCTACTTCAGCTTTTCGACTATGTTTTGCTGAACAAACAGTTTATTTCAGATTTTCAGATTTAAAAGTCTAATAAAAAATTGTTCAAATATGTGTTTATAAAACAGGTTGAACAAAGGAATCAATTTATTTTTTTCAATCAATTAAATTTCAAGAATCAAATCAAGTTAAGAGCTTAATTGTTTAATAATGAGTTTTATTCTTACTAGACTAAGGCATTAGTTCTTCAAAAAAACTATTTGACTAGAACAAATAAATAAGAACTTATGCTTTAAAAAAATGTTATCTACCAAACAAAGCAAGAAAATTTATTGTAAAACCTAGTGTGACAAAATGTTATGTTCTTATATTCACCTAAATTTATTTTAGGCATTTTTTGTGCATATCAAATTAAATTTAACAAAACTTAAATACATTTTGAGAAAAAAAAAATTATATCAAAAAAAGGTTTTAAGCACAATAATTTTAACAAACTTTCAATTACCTAAACTAAGTGTAAAAGATAAAGTCTAATTTTAAAAACAATAACTATTACTAGAGTAATTAACTGAGACTTTAAAAGTAAAATTAATAGATATCAAACATTACAACAAGTCTTTTTTTTAATAAACTATTGTTTAATATATTCAAGTAAAAAATGTCTGTAATTTCAAACAACCTCATAAAATTTTAATAAAACTATAAATGTGTTATAGTTTATTAAAAAATTAGGGCTGTAGAGGAGTTTCTTTTTTTTTTTAAACTAACATTGGCTCTTATATGAAACCTATAATTAAAAACTACATAGCAAGTTTTATGGAACATTAAAACTTATTTAATTTTTTAGATATTTTAATTTTTGTAAAAGCTTCCAATACATATGTATGGACCATAAATTATTTATTGTCAGTTTTCTAGAAAATTTAACAATTCACTAAAAGTATACCTTTGTTTTCATTTTTAGTGATAGAGGCCTCAAATTTTTTGGAAATCTCCTTAAATAATTTAATAGACTATGAATATTGGAATTTTTTTAATATTAAAAAATAAAAATTTAAGGTAAAAAATACAAAAATTATATTTTTTTAATTTCTGTACTTTAAAAACTCTACAATAAAAAGGTTTAAATATTAGCAACTGGCTATTAAATTTGAAAAGGATTGGCTAAAAAATAAAGCAGAAGATATGTGTTTATAAAAAATGTTTTTAAGTTTTTGGTTTGCTCTTTTTATAAATAGCCTATTAAGCTAAGGGACTTTGATCGATAATCGCTTATATCTCGAAGGTTACTTTGAACTTTGTTTAATGGTTTTAACGGTTAAAAATTTCTAATAGCTAAGATACAATTCTATAGTCTATAATACAAGATGTTGTTAAAAACAAGGTGTTGTTAAAACACTTCTATGGTTTTAATAATACACTTGTTAGTTGTTAATCAACAGTTTTTATTTTAGTTATGAACAGTATTATAACCAAATTGTTGTAGGACATCAGAAACTTTCTAATATAGTCTTTACCATACAGTATGAACATATAAAGGACAAATAGAAAGTACTTAGACATCTTTATATTAAATACTAAACTTAATTAAAGTCAAACTTTAAGACTAAAGTAGAACTAAAGATCAAAATACTCTTTTTTAAGTGAGTTCAATTAAAATTTAGAAAACATATGCAAAAATGCAAAACAGTAATAATTCTGAATCATTGCGCAAGAATAATAAGTTCAGATAGTATTTAGCTATTAATAGTGGATAAAACCATAGTATGCCATTTTGTGATTAAATATAAGATTAACTCGGTACATCTTAGACCGTTTTCAGAGTAGAAGGCCATAAATTGCTAGATCAAAGAAGAAACTTAAAGCTGCCTGAGAAAGGGTAAGGAGAAATTCAAAAAGATCTGCAACACAAATAGCTAAAAACATTAATGTGAGTGTGGTCTCAATGAGAAGCAACACTAAAAATTATCTAAAGTAGCTTAGAACAAAACAAATACAGTATCTCACACCTGATTAAAAGGGTAAAGACATTTTTTAATTGGCACAGCAGAGTGAAAAATCGCTTTTATTGATCCAACATTCTATACTACTGAAGCACCAATTAGAATGCCAGACTATACCCTAAATATTTGGAAGTCATTGATGACTTTAAGAAAACTGTTTACTGCAGAGAAAATCTTGTAAGCTGCCTTCTCAAAATATTAGAAATTAACACTGATTTTGGTAGAGTAAAGGGTTGAGTTCAACACACCTTCAAGTTTTAAGCTATTTTGAACTTTATATTATGGAGATATCACATTTTAACACCATGTGAGAATTTTAGATGATTTAAAGAAATTTTAACCAAGACTCATCTTGATTTTCTGAAAACAACCTTAATGTAAACTGAAGGGTACCTTTAAAGGCGACCCTCAAGATTTTAGCTTTAAGTTGTTTTACATATACCATTTATCATAAAATCACCTTGTGCAAAATTAAAAATTATTAAAAAACAGTATCACGTAGGCATTTCTTGTTTTTCACAGAGCGTTTTTGTGATAACTGTCACATCTAATACAATTTTAAGCAAAAAACTTAAAGGTTAAATTTTTTGGGTCACAAACAGTTTAATTGTGGTTGTTTTCACAAAATCAAGAGGAGCTTTAGTAAAACTTTATTTTGATTATCTAAAACTCTTCACAAGGTGTTTTTTGGTATTTACATAATATTAAGTTAACAAGAGTTGAAAACTCAAAGGTCACACTTTAATAGCACCCTAATGTATTAAGATAAGGTTTGATCATACAAATTCGATCATCAGACCACAAGCCTTTCTATTTTATTGTAGTAAGAGAAGAAAAATTGGTATACTTAAAACCTATGGAGCAAATAAAATATGTTCTCCAGAAGTTTTTATTAACTGAACTTAATGTTTTAAAAGATGCCATATAAGAATGGATATTCTAACCCTTAGATTGATAAAGTTTTTTAAACTGAAATTAATAGATTAAATTACATAACACCTTATGGGCCTTTAGAAATGTCAGGTTCTTTTGATTTTACCTTACGCAGGTGAAAAAATTGACCCAGATCGAAAGAAACATACAGAAATTAACGGAAAAAGTATACCGTGCAGCCAAACCATGATTAATTTTTACACCTAGTTCTGTTTTGAGTCCTAAATGTAAAGACTTTATATCAAAAAAAAACATAAAAGTTGCGTGGTTTAGACGTTTGAATGATGTTATTCAAACAGCTATACTGGTCAAACTTCAAGGCATTATGAAACTAGAATAAAAGAGCACGTTCCAAAGTGAGTAAGAGAACATAGTAAAATCAGCCAAAGACAACTAGTATTGTAACTTCAAATGCTATGACTAGATCATCACTATCAGTACATTTAGTTAAAAATCCAATATGTGGTAATAGTTATAATGAAATGAGATTCAAAATATTAAGAAGTTGTAACAATAATTTTGATCTAATCTAAATTGAAGCAGTCTATATTCATTTAAGCAAACCAAAGTTGTCTAAGCAGAAATAATTTGATCATTAATTGTTCTTTTCATAGTTAAATGATGTTTTTAAATTACTTACTCTCATGGTACAGTCAATTTTGCTTGTTTAAGAGTTTTAACTGCTTTTTTGTTTTTTGCTTGATTAACTCATTTCTGATGTTATCATAAGACTATGTAACTTTAAAATTTTCTTTATTTTGTTACAACTGTATCACACTGATTAAAATTTGTTGAAATATGTTATTGTTAAAAAAAAAAAATTTTTTGGCTTATAATTAATTGTGCTATATAGGCCTAAGTTTGTTCATTTTAAAATGTAGAGTTTTTATTATCTTAAATTCGATGTGTGCTTATTAGTTATCTTGTCGTTTTAAAGTTTTAGTTTAGACTTTGTTTGCTTTGTAGTCTTAACAAACAGTTTTAAAAATTTGTTTTATTTTGTTAAAATAAACTATTACTTCGCATTCGTATTTTACCAAGATAAAATAATTGTTTCATCAAAAGGCGCACATATCAGTACCCTTATTATCTACCCTCATTGTTGACCTGTAAGCAATCCTTTTATTGTCACAGATACACTTTAAGGATAAGTTCTCACCAAAAAAGAAGAGAATAGTTTTACTTTTCAGAATCAGCTAAGAATATAGTTTATTTTTACAAGACTTAAATTAGCAAACTAAGTTGTATAAACTGTACAACTCAAGAATGGTGAGAATATAATTTTCTAAGATATTTAAGTAAAAAGCTGTTGCTTTGTGCATTTCTTGATTCCAATCCAGTGTACTTTTCAGCAAGTGAATGTCTGTTCTGTTGCTCATCAAAGTTTGAAATCTTTGAAGACATGCTTTATGAAGAATGGGCTAAAATACTTTAGGAAACGCTGGTACCTTAAAGGGTAATTTTATACAGCAAACAAAACACACGGTCAAAAAAACAACATAACATTGGAATAAACTAATTCTTGGTTTCCTTGCTTAATATATCAGTTTGTTTTGATTTTTTTTAATATTTTTATTTTAGTTCGATGACTTTTAATTCATTCTTTAATTGTACAATAATAAAACACTTTTTTTAGGGATGACTTAAAATATTGAATTTTTTATATTTATATTTATATACTATGTTAACGAATCAACACACTTCAACTGGGTTCTGTAAAAAAATAGTTACTGTAATGGAAGAATAGAACATAGAATAAAGTAGGTGTATACATGTTTTCAATAAATAAAATATTTTTACAGATAATAGTTAATGATAGGTAAAATACTTAATATTAAATCCGACTGTCATAAAACTATATAGTATTTATGATTAATAAGTCTAAAATAAGTAAAGTAAACTAAAATACACAACAAAACAACAAATCATAGTATAAACAAACAACTCACGTTTATGGAAAGAATAACTGATTCGAATTTTACTGTTGTTAACAAATGAACAAAATACATTCATTACATCTAATAATTACGTCACAATATAAATGAGGTTATTTCAACTATTTAATTAGTATTGCAAAGTATGTTAATTTAGTTTTTATGTTTGTAATCTATTTTGAACAAAATAAAACATTAACCATTAGTTAGTGTATCAATAAAATTCAATAAAACATAACAACGGTGAAGACAATAAAAGTAACAGAAACTTGATTTAACATGTATATTATATATTGTTTTATTTTTGTTCAAAATTGATTACAAACATAAAAACTAAATTATATAGTTTTATAACAGTCGGATTTAATATTAAGTATTTTACCTATTATTAACTATTATCTGTAAAAAATATTTCAATTTAATGAAAACATGTAATGTATACACCTACTTTATTCTATACTTCTATTCTTCCATTACAGTAATTATTTTTTACAGTTACAGAACCCAGTTGAATTGTGTTGATTTGTTAACACACAGAAACATATGTTGGTACAATAAAGGAAGATTACTGTACAATTTGTTTTTAATTATTTATATTCCAGTAAAAGTACTTCACTAGGATCTTTTGTTAGCAAACGATTTAACCTATATTTTTGAACAGTTATTTATACACTAAATTTTTTATAAAATTAATTTTTTAAATGTATGTATATCTAGTTTTGTTTTTAATGTAAGACAAGATTATTTAGCTTTTGCATAAAGTTTTTGTTTTAAAAATTGTATGCTTTGTCTAAATAATATAAATAACTTATAACATATTATCTTCTTACTTTGCTTGTAAAATTTTTTTATCCACATGTACACTATGTGTTACTTCTTTTATATTTATCTGTTGAGCTGTAAATTTTCCATTGCTCTTTTGAATGTCAAATTTTCCCAGACAAAATTTGAACTTTTTTATTTTTCCATCTGAAGTTATTTTAACTTTCGTTTGTTTAGAAGTATATTTATCATTTAATAAAAAATACTAATAGTAGTAAGCTATTAACTAATTTAAAAGTAAAATACTTCTAGAACTTAACTTTACTTTTTTTCAACTTAAACAGATACAGTTAATTTAAGCTTAAGTCTGTATTTAGCTTTAGTAAGTTTATATAAAACAAAATAAACACAAACTTAATTGATCATAAGAGCTCAGAGGAAATGACCATTTTTTAGTTTCTGGAATGTATCTTTTACCTGGTACTGTTTTAAAAATATTAATAAGATCTTTAATGTAACCACAATTAACTATGAAACGCATTTTTGAGCCATCTTCTAATAAAGAGCAGTCAAGAACTGT
This sequence comes from Thalia democratica, assembly GCF_965202585.1. Lineage (NCBI taxonomy): Eukaryota > Metazoa > Chordata > Thaliacea > Salpida > Salpidae > Thalia > Thalia democratica. Next base: position 15,935,479 of record NC_139173.1, on the reverse strand, counting down.
AGTTTGGTTACTTTTATCAAATAAGTCTGGATGTGAAAAAAACCTCTTTTTATTTGGAGGTGAGTTTTTGTTGTTAGAAAAAGTGCAATTATTCTTCTGTTCAGCCCTCTTTTGTTCAAGTCTCTTAACAGCAGCTTCTTTTTTCTTATTTATTTCTAATACTTGTTGATAACTTAAGCTATCCATTTTAGTTAACTTAAGATTAAACTATGCCTGAAATATAAGCTTAGTTAAAAGATAATTTTCAAGTTAAGTTTTAAAAAAAGGAACTTACTTATAGGTAATTGAAGTCATTTCAATTTTGAAGCTTAACAAAGATAGTCTTTTTGATAAGTAAACTTAAAAATAAGACTACAGTTTAAACTTCAATATACACTTTTAAAATAATTTTCAAATAATAAAAATACCAATTTTATGTAAAAATAAAGTTAAACACTTGTTTAATTAGACAAACTTTTATATTTTTGATATAATTCTTGAACCTGTCCAAGACACAGTCAAAGTATTTTTTTTATAACTGGCGTAAATAAATAATTGATAGAACTCTTACCTAAAAAATATTTGATTGTTTATTTAACTTTAAAAAGACAAATTATTGCGTATATAAAGTATATATTCAAAAAATATAATAAAAGGCATTTCATTTTTTTAAATTTATTTGAGTAGTTTCAAGTAAGTCTTGTCAAAAACTGTATCTTACTAAATTAAACTGAATTGAAATAAAAATATAATTTTGTTATAAGGTTAATGTTTAAAAATATAAAATGAGATAACAATCAAGTGTAAAATTAACTAAATGCTAATACTAAACAACTTTGCTGTACTAGTCTAGTTTGATAAACGAACTTTTTCTGCTTATATAAACTGGGCCTTAAAAATTGAATGCATAAGGCTTCCAGAATATATGGCTGAAAAAAGTTCTCCTCTCTCACTAAAACTAAAAAAATTTTGTCTTTATAATTTTTTGCACTTTCATGGTTGTCCAACAAGTAATGTCCAACCACAAAGAAGTATTTTTTTCAGGTTTTTTCAAACAACCATCAAACCATCTTTTCAAAATTTTTGGAACATGCTGATCAATTCTTACGTGAAACCTTTGAGATGTTTTTCCCACGTAGTTACTACCACAGTGACAACTAAATTTATAGATGATGTTAGTTTTTTCCTGGGTGGGAGAAACATCTTTGAAAATTCCACTTAGAGGTCAGTCAGTATGCAAAATTGTTCTTAAACAAACAGAGCCAAAAACCTGGTTTATTTCCTCAGAAAATTTCTTAGAAAACCTCTCAGAAATATTTCCAAGGTACGGAAGTTTTAAGTACACTGGACACTTCTGAGAGAATCATTTTTACAGCTGTTGAACTTCTTGCTCTTGTTATAGCTTTCGAAACTAAGTTAACTGGATAACCAAGTAAAAGGTAAGTATTTTAAATTGTGCAAGAAGTTATAGAAAAGAGAATTTTTCAGCAAAGTGAGAGCGGAGAACTCTTTCCAGCTACATATTCTGGAAGCCTTATGCATTCAATCTTTAAGGCCCAGTTTATGTAAGCAGAAAAAGTTTGTATATCAAACTAGACTAGACTTTTTAAATCATTATATTAAGTAATTTTAAAGTAATTGGTTCCTTTTTTAAGTAGTTTTATTTTCATTATTAGTTTTTGTCGCTGGTTTATTTTTGAATGATTTTAATCTAATAAGTTTGATTGGTACAGCAAAGTTGTTTAGTATTAGTATTTAGTAAATTTTTACACTTGATTATTATGTCATTTTATGTTTTTTAACTTGAAAGTTATAACTAGATTATAATTTTATTTCAATTCAGTTTAATTTAGTAAGATACATTTTTTAACAAGACTTTAAAGTACTCGAATAAATTTTAAAAACTGAAATGTGTTTTGTTATGTTTTTTGAATAAGTTATGCACCAGAAAAAAAGTTGCTAAAGTATATACCATATACCAGTCAGGACTCAATTAGAATGCTTTGTGGTTATTTATTACGTTTTCATCAAACAAATAATAAACCAAAAGATGATTATTATTTTTTAATCTACAAGATGTTCAAGCACATTACATGTACACATCTTGTGTAAGCGCACTAACCATCCCAACTAACATATACAGACTAAAATATCCGCCAAGATGGGACAATTACGCTAGAGTTTGAAAGCCAAGAGGGGTCACACCACTATAACTTGTTAAAGAAATTGTTATAATCTTAAACTTATAAATACAAAACAGAAAAAAATAAAAAAAATATTTATAATATCTTTACTAAATGAATTCAAAGTATAAAGAAGTTATAAAGCTGAGTCTTTTATTATTTAAAACACAGAAAAGTAAACATTATCATTGTCTCTAAAACTTGAACAAATATACAATGAAACCTTTTAGTATCTATTTTGTTTTTTAAAACAATAAATTTAAACAAACAAATAAACAAACAACTAATATACCTTGAAAACTCATAAATATAATTAGGTTAATGATGTACAGTTTGAAAATTAATTAAAGTAATTAAAGTATAGTTTAAGTTTTACTAAAACAAATATGGCAATTAGAGTGCTAAAAAAGAGGCAAATTTTGAGTGTTCAGCTGAATAGCTTTTACATATGGCAAGTATCACAAAAATACCCTGTGCAAAATTTTAGATGATAAGAAGAAACTTTATATACAGTATATTTAGATTTCGTGATTAAAATAAATTAAGTAAATTTCAATTTTTCCCATTATTTTTTTTGAAAAAACTATACATTTGCACTAGTTATCTCAAAATTAATTCTAACTTCTACCCTTAACCTAAATAGATGCATAAAATTGAAACAAGTTAAAAATAACCACGAAATAATGAAAACCTACTATTTAAGCATTAGAAATAATGTAAATTACTTTTCAAAAGACAATCTATAAGTTATATTTTTATGAATTTACTTAAATTGTATTGTAGCTTTGTGAATATTGTATAGTGAAAATTGGATTTTCAATAGCTTTATTCAAAAATAGTATTTTAGCTTTGTGAAGCAAGTTTCACTAAAGCATTAAAAATATTATAATCTTTCTACACAATATTGGTTTTTGAGCAGAAAACAATTAAGACCTTATTTCGTATTCTGTAATTCAAAAATACCCTTAACAGTATTTTTTTTATTTATAACAACACAAGTAAGTTTCAAATTAAGTTACTTTATTTTTTGAATCTATTAACATTGTATGACAAGGGTCAGCAAGGTTGAGGTATTTGCTGGCCAAATTTAAGAATCTTTGTGGGTCGCAGAATGCACTTTAAACTTTTTTATTTGCCTTTTATTATCAACCACAGATATCTTTTAAGATTAGTGTAAGTTTTCAAACTATGAAATAAAACGCTCCAAGGCCACAGAGTTATCTTTTGCGGGCCGCATCCCATTCAAAAAACATGCTTACAGGCCATAGATTTACTCTTTGTGGGCCGCGGGCAATGTGTTGCGGACCCTGTTGTAAGATGTCAGAACACAAAATATGCTAAAACTGAAGTTTAATATGCTTTAATTTTATATTCCAAAATATCAACTTTTTAAAATAAATAGCATACAGCAAAAAAGTTTTTAAAAGCCTTTGTTTAGCAGGGTTTCCCAAAATATTTAGGGGGTTATAAGCAGCTATGGGGCCAAAGGGAGGACATGAGTAGTAAAGGGGCCATGAAGTCATAATTTGAAACTTACACTAGATATTCTGGAGTTGGTGAAGAGGAGCAAATAAAAAGGTCTTAGGCATTGTTAATGGTAGTTTTGAAACTTATACTATACATTATGGAAAAATTTTAGAAAATTTAGGGGGCCATAAGCTGAAAAAGGGGGGGGGGGGGGGCACAAGGCCACAAGGAAAATATAATATTGAAATTAAATGGTCTTTTTTTATTTGTGTTTTTAACTTGGTCTTTCAAATAAAAAACTCTCTGAATTTTATAAATAGATTTCCCACTAAAAATTCTTAAAAAAATTATAGGGAAATACATAAAATATAGCAAATTTATAGGGAAATTATAAAAAAAAAATTAATTTTAACATTATAAAATATTTTTAAGGTACATAAAGTAAAATATGTTATAAACTGTTTATAAGCACAGCCTTAATAAGAATTTACGAAAGATTAAGGGTTTTTGAGCTCTAATTTTAGTTAATTATGCAAACTTTAGATCAATTGTACTTAATATAAAATGAAAATTTTTATCTGCTAGGAGGCGCAATAAAGTCACAATTTTATAATGAGATTGCAAATATTTTGATTTATAAAAAAAGAAAAAATTTTTGATGTGTTTTTCACCTTGCCATGCTGCTGTTTTGGCTTTCTTATTTCAATCACCAAGCAATAAAAAAACATAATTTATAGGGATTTTCACATACTTTTCAATTTTTTCTAGGGATTTATAGCAATTTTTTAGTATATTGCAAATTTATAGGGATTTATAAGGAAGTGGGAACCCTGTATATAGATCTACAACTTTGTACCCTCATATCTCAACAACTAACTTGAAATTTACAATCAAAAAAACTGCTAGCTTAATCAAGGATCTTTAAAATAAGGTCAACTAGTAAAATAAGGTTCTTACTCTCCTGTGGCCTAAAGTTTTTGATAACATTAGTTTACCTCCTTTTTGAATTTTAATAAATGCCTACATAAATAATAAAAAAGTATACAGAAAAATATCTTAAAAACTACTACTTTAATTTTAGTACATTTTCTTATTAATAGATTTTTGAATCTTAGGACTAAATTAATTTTTTTTGGAATTATGTACTAGTATAGTTTTTCCTTTAAATAAGAAAATTGTTTTTTTTTTTATTCACTGCAACTTAGACCCCCTGTGAAGCTAAGACATAACTTTACAACTTAGTCTTAACTTGTACATTCTAAATTTGAGTAGGTGTAAAAATGCACGAAGAGACACTTTTGCACAAAGACATTTTTTCACGGGTTCTTTTTTTTTTCTAAAACTGTTACCCCTTACTCTTTGTTGGTAACTTTTTTTTCTTAATATTTTCTATTGTATATACTTTTTTTAAACTATCACTTTACTATAACATGTTTTACTATAACTGTTACTCTAAACCCTTACCCTTGGTCAGTTCTTTATTTCTTTTATAAATTTCATTTTTGTTTATTAATTTTTTTTTTTTACAATTACTGTTACCCCTAATCGTTACCCTTGGTAGGATTTATTTTTTTATTATATTTTTCAACTCTCATGCAAACTTGTCAATTGTGCAAAAGTTTCTTCGTGCATATTTGGCCCATACCCTCTAAACTCAGTTGATATCAGTTTCTTTTTACAGCTTTTTGAGTTTTCAAGATATAGCAGATAAAAAATTAGGCGTTTCATACGTACCTTGTAAAATTAACAAAATAAAATAAGAAAAAGACTATTTTACATAAAACACATTTTCTCCTACAGTCTTCAAGGAATTAGTTAAAATTTCTTCAGTAAAATCTTCATTATATACTATACATATTTTTTATCTATGCGTAATTTTTATCTATATGTATTGGAAAAATTACTTTTATTAGTTTTTTTTTCTACTTTACTACTAGCTAAAACTGATTTAAATAAGTTATCAATTTTTATAAAGATATACATTAAAAATAAAAAAGTATAGAAACTCATAAATAAAAACTTTACTAAATAACAGCTCATGACTAAGCATATTTTAAACTATAAAACTTCAGCAGTTTACTTTATCAACTATTAGTATAGGGTATTAGTATAGTATAAATTGAAAAAAAAAACAGTAAACTTTTATTAGTAATCTGAAAAGTTACAAACAATGTACTAATAAAAAAATCAATAGGGGGCCTAGGAAGAACGAGAGGTTTTTTTTTTTATTCTTAAGTTTTACATAACTAACGAAGCTACCAGTTACTCTTTACCAGTGGTTGGCACGGTGTACACTGATGCACACTAGTGTACATGAGATTTCTTTTAGGGTGCACGAGACTTTTGGGGTGCATGAAACTTATTTTGGGGTACATGATTTTTTTTTCATGCAGAAAGTAAATTAAAGTTTTTTTTTAATCTTTCTACATTTAAGACATATTCGACCTTTATATCTAATTGACCATTTTGTTGTTAATAAAACGACCATTTTTGTACTCTCCTAGTTCTATTCTGTTACATTATGTAAAAATTCTTCCACCTTCGACCCACACAGACAGTTCCAGATCAACAAACGGATTTAGCTGTGATGATTTTTATGTCTTTTTTTTGATATTTTTTGGTGTCTTTTTTTTTTTTTTGTTATTTGTTTGTGGCAATACCTTTGTTAAACACAGATAGTAATCACTTAATAAAAAATTATTAAAATAACTTAGCTAAATATTTAAATTTAACATTCAATAAAAAGTAACAAGACCACTGATTGTTAATTGGGCTAGTGGCAATGTATTAAATTAATCTAGTTAGTATTTTAGACCTGGGTGATACAAGTAAAATATTGTTGTAAAAATTTGATCATTGATGTTAAAAGCTTATTGAAATGGATAGGGTAAACTGATAAATTTAAAGTTAGCGTGTAAAAATTAGCTGAGTGTTACCAAATTATTTGTAAAAAAAAACGATTAAAAGTGTTTACATATTCTTAAACACTAGCCGCGCTAAAGAATGCAAATTGGGGTGCACAGAATTTTAATTTTGTGATTTAGGGTTCACGGATTTGAAGTAGCGTGCCGACCACTGCTCTTTACCACATCTTGAAATTCGAAGTTACTTTTGAGATATAAGTGTTTAAAGTAAGATAGTTTTAAAAAAATCTCTATGGGAAGCCCGAACTAAAAAGACAAAAATAGACTATTTCACTAAAAACTATCTCCTCCCTTCATTTTTTGAGCAATTGTTTTAAAAATTTCTCAAAGTAATCTTAAATGAACTTTAAGCAACTTGAAGGAAACATAAATTTTATTTTTTGAATAATTCTTTTTTGTAAAAAATAAACTCTTTAAAATTTTACTTTTTTCATGATTTTTTTTTTGCTTCCCACATGTTGTTTGTAGTATCAAAAAGAACATTTCCTAAATGAAGTAAAATTATTTAAAAATGATGGAGATAGATTTTTAGTGAATTTTTTGAAATTCCAAGAAAACAAAATTTGAAACTATTTCATTTCAATCAGTTGATTTTTGTTTTTTATAAAACTGGTTATATCTCAAAATTTGATTGAAATTTTTTGTCCTATAAAAAGTATCTTATAGTATATAATATTTTTAAACACGAGTTAATGTTAATTTTTGTAAAAATAAAAATTTTGGACTCCCTATTTCCTTAAATAACAACATTAAGGTTTACTTTTGAACCTTTATCAGGACCAAGTAGGCAATCAGGTTTAGGTTTGTACTTGTTAATTAATAAATTTAAACTGCTAGTAAATTACTAAACATTTTACAAAGTGTGATTACTTTAAAAACAAAGAGAAAGTAAAATACCTAATCGTTTCAAAAATTTTGGTAATCATATACTAACAACTATTGAAAGAGATGCATCAAATGTAAATTTCAAAACTTTTATTTTACCTCAATTATTGACGAAGTTATCAGTTATTATTATTATATATGAAAACATAAAAAAATCATAAGCCTGCTGAATGCTTTTGAGATATAGCTGGTCGAAGTCGGAGACTACAATAGGTTCCTTATGGGGGGGGCGCAAACTAAAACTGAAAAAAAACTAGAAATCACTAAAAATCTATCTCCTCCTACGCTTTTGGAGATAACTACCTCAAACTTTCAGGAAATGTTCCTTGCAATATTTATTAAATTCTGCCAAAACAAAATTTAAATAAAAATCTTATGACAAAAAAACAAAAATAAAACAGTTTTTATTGTTTACTAAATTTATAAAAATTTTATTTGTAATTATTTGACCAAATATATTACAAGAAAAATTTAAAATTTCTACATACATGCAAGCATCTTACATACTTAAAAAGAAAAATTTAATAAATACATTCTAAACTACAAAATATGATAAGTTTGTACAAAGCAGCTAAAAGCATAATGATTTTTGTTTTTAACTCTGTTTCAAAATTAGACATGGAGAACCAGAAGCCTAACTTTGAAAAAGGTCTTCTAACATACTAATTTCAAGGCTTCAGTGAAAACAACTAAACTTGGTAGAACTTAAATGCTTATTAATTTTATAGAAGGAAAAATATTTCCAAAAACACAAATCTTCTATATAGCAGAAAAAATACCTTCTTCGATCTCTGACAATTTAAAATGTATGCTTAATTGTGCCAATAACTATAAAATGACAAGATTTTAAGTACTACATCAGTTACTTAATACAAGAGATTTAGGCATAATAAAAGCAATTACAATATACTTAAATAAGCCTGAATTATGTAAACAAACGGAATTTGACAATAGAGTAGCTTTATCTAATTAAAATAAAATTTTAATAAATACAAATTTAATTCTATATGTTTTAATATTACCATGTTGATTGATACTTTCAGTTTTTTCTCTTAGTTTAAATTTTCTTTTATTTTATTTATTGTTTAGTGTAAAACTTCGTTTGAATTTCTCTTTGTTCTAATTTACTTTTCAGGAAAAATTGGTTTAAATACGTTAGATTTAATTTCATTTCTGAGAGTTTAAATTATATATTTCTAATGGAAATTCTGAAAGAAAAAATTAATATCTAACTATGTAACTTATATTTCAAAAGACATCTATAAAAAAATTCTAAGGTACATTCACAAAGTGCAATAATTGAAACTTATGTAAAACATAAGTCATTTTGCAAAATAAAAAACAAACACAAAATTATGTTTTAAAATTTTAAACTATGAACTTAATAATATTCTATTTATATTAGTTTTATATTTATATATCATATAGGTTATATTTTAAATGCAACTAAATAATTTCATTTTAGGTTTAAAACAACTTATTTTACAAAAGTAAATTATGCTATCCAAAAATACAAGTAAGTAAAAAATCATTCAAAAACACAGATATAAATTAAGTACAATAGCTTAAAGATTTGTACCTAAATTTAAACTACTAGATTTTAATTGTTTATAAAAACTAGATTATATAACTTATTATGCTTTAATACACAAGGTGAAATAAACAACTATTTACATTCTATATAACATAAACAATGTTTCATTTATACACTATTTTCAAAATTACCATGTTTATGATTTGCTTAACTTTGAAGTTCAACTCATTCGAATGCTCCTTCTAAAAATGAAAAAATATCATTTTGCTGCAAAACTTGTTCAAGATCTTTTTTCATCAACGTTTTTCTTTTTTGTCCTTGCATCTGACCAAAAGCTTGCTCAGTGAGTAGCTTTACAAAAAGTTCAGTAGTTTTAGTTATTGCAAAAACTGATTCAGCACTTACAATAGTTACATCACCATCTAACTTCATAAGATTTTTTATTCTTGCTAAAGGCAACTGAGCAAGCTTTGTGAAATTATCACTTGTTTTGTTTTTATCATTGTGTGGCTCAACATCTGTAGACATTCTATCTTCATTTGGTAGACCATTATCATTTACTTGTAAATTATTATAATCATTGGTAGAGTCATCTTCATACTGGATAGTGTTTGTGTCCTTACTTTCTAATGCACTCTGTTCTACTTCATCAACACTTCCAACACCTTCTGGTACTTTTGACTTAACTATTTCTTTATCATTGTTGCTAATTTCATTTACTTCTTCTAGTATTAATTGACTCTCGTTGTTTAGAACTTGTGACATTTTTTTATATAAAAACTTGAATAATAAAATTAATTTGTAATCAACTTAATAAAAACTTATACAACCTACTAACTAGATAAAAATGTAGTAAAATGAAGAAATCTAAAGATTTTATAATTAAAGTTAACAAAATAGTACATATATAATAACTTATTTTTATTCTTCTTTGCACAATGTGCATAGCCCATTTTGTCTAATACCAGGTTTATCATTAGTATTAAACTAAAACTTATGCAAAAAAATAAATACATTTTTTTTAATAACTTTGTGAAACTGTATTGAATGCTGATCAAACTCCATAGAGAGTAAACCACATTATTTAAAGTTAGTAATAATTTTTACATTAATAGTTATGTCATCAGTTTTATTTTACTATTTTTATGAAGTTAAAAGGAACTTTTGAGATGTAAAATATTAAAGTTATTTAGTTCGTTAGGTTCCTAACTAATGAAAGGCAAAAGTTAAGTAAAATTTCACTCAAATTCTATATTCTCCTACAGTTATTGAGTAATTATTTTGAAAGCTTATTATAAAATTATTAGTATTTTTAAGTAGTTTTTTTGGATTTTTTACTCAATTTCAGTAATCAAAATTAAAATATTCAATTTAATTTTTGTTTTCAAAAAACTGCTTCATACAAGTTGTTTGTAATAATAGTTAAAACTTATCTAACATTTTTAATAAAGTTGCTTTATACATAAAAGAAAAGATAAAATTTCAGCATTTTCTTTTATTATGTCAAAACTTGCAATAAAACATTTGATAATTACCTAGGATGATGTCACACTAATATCAAGCTGAAATTATTTATATTTGATATCTTTATTAACCACAATTTTAGGCTGAAAATTTATTTTTTATAAATAAATAAATGAAATAAAACTTATTTATCATAAAATAATAAAACTTAAATATTTAATTGCTTTTATTGTACAATATAAAGTAATTGTATCAATACAATAATTTATATTGATCACAATATTGTAAAATAAAATCAATTAAAAATTTCAGGTTATAATAAATAAATTTAATGCTTACACAGCTTGTTTAAAACAAAGTATCTTTTAGATTAAACATAATATGCTCAAAACATTGATTTTTGCCTAATGTAATGGTTTAAAAAAACTTTGAATATAATATAATCTCAGCTTGATACTGTTGCAACATGATCCTAGGTAACTACTAAAAATTTATATTTCATGTGTATATATTGTAAAGTGTCTTCAAAGCTAGATATATTTCCAAAGTTAATTGAAATTTAGCTAATCTATAGTTATTATCTAATATTAAATAAAGTAGGCTTTAATATAAATAAATTTGTAAATAAATACACAATTGTTGGTCTCCCATCAATAAGTTGAATTAAAAATTAAAATTAATATTCGAATTTTTACATTATCTAAGTAGGGAAGCTCCCTTATAAATTCACATACTTTAAAAAGTTTAGATTTTGAATTTAAAGTTTTTATTTAGTTTTTTTAATGGTAGAAAACTTGAAATTGTTCTTAAACAAGGAAACTTAAAACAAAAAGTATTCAGCTAGTATTTTATTTTAGTTCAAATAAAATTTATTTCACTATAAAAAAAAACAATTTAACATTTAAATTTGTTTTTTTTTAATTTTTACTAGGAAAATAGTTGATTGATATTATTAATTACGCATCACTAAAGTTCAACTACAAAAATTTAGGCTCAGGTTTTCGAAACTTTTTGATCAGATAACCAACTTTTTTTTTTTTTCCTCAGCCAAAACAGAATTCGCTGGCTTGGTCATACGCATTGATTGACGATGAGCAAATCCAAAAGTTTCTGCTTAATAACGAGTCGTTTGTTTGAAACTGCAACTGTGGTCGTCTAACACTACGTTTTAGGGAAGTCTGCAAGCACGACGTAAAGATCTTAATTTTCATTAATGATGAGTGGAATGCAGGGACAAGTTTAGACATTTATGAGCGGCGTAGCAAAGTTTTTTTATTTATTCAATATCTTTTAATAAAATAGTTTAGAAATGAAGTAAATGTCCATTGTCTACTACTAAGTTATAGTACTTTTTTTGTAATGTAACTAACCTAACATATTGATTATTAAGAAAAATGTTTTTATTTTCCAATGAAGATTTGGAAAACAAATGTTTTAAGTTTATTCATCTGATACAGACATTATTATAACTAACTTACTCTGTTAATAATTAGCGTTTAAATTAATAAATGATGACTAAAACTAAAAAAAAATTTCATAAATTTAGTGTCATTTTTGACAATTCAAATACAATAGAATAGTATCCTTAAATTTTTTCTTTAATTTTCTTTAAAACTTTAGCTTTAACTTCAAAAGTGTTAAAATGTCTTTTCTAACAAAATTGGATAGTTTCAAGTAATCTAGTTTATAATAGTTTAAATACCACTCTAAACAATGACAGCTTTAGTATCAAAATATAGTAATAAAAATGAATAATAAATAAGCATAAAAATCAGTTAGATAAAAAAATTTAAAGTCTATTAAAAAATTTCTGTAAAAATTTCGTGGTCAAGTAGTTGAAATGATATGGCCAGAATTTAATGAACTATAAGAATTAAAGCTTAAAAACTAAGAACAGTATCTAAAATTACTTTAAAAAGATTATAGCAAAAGATTTCGGGATTCTGCTTTAAAAAAACCTTATTATACTTTCAGGTTTTGATTCTTATAGTTAAAATAAATGCTTCTAAAAAATAACTTTATGTGAAGCAAACTTTTATTAATTTTAATTGTATAACAATTGGAAATAACAGTATCTAATATTACTTTAAAAAGATTATAATAAAAGATTTCGGGATTCTGCTTTAACATAACCTTATTTTTAAATACTATACAATTAAAATTAATAAAGGTTTGCTTTACATAAAATTATTTTTTTCAAGCAACTAAGTGTATATAAACTTAATTATTTAACATTGAAAACTTTTGAAGTAAAATACTACTATCCAGTTCAAAAAGAGTACATAACCATCATTTATTACTTTGTAAGCTTTTGCAATTGATAACTTTAGTTAACTTGGTAAAACATTTCTTTTCACAAATAGGCTTAATCAAACAAGTTTATTATGACATAAATTTTAATTTCAGTTTTAAAACTTTTTTAGCAGACAGCTAGTTGTGCACAAGCAGAAAACAAAACTTTTTTTATCTTACACTTTTGAAAAAAACATTCACTAATTAAAATTTATCAAAAAATCAATATCAAGTCTATTAACATATGTAAATTTTCTGGTTGAAAAACTTCTTATTTTCAGGGGACACAGATTCCAAGAAACCAGTCAGAACACGCTCCTGTTGGGATGTACTTGTAAATGACCGCGAAGAGTAGCGGTCTATAATATAAAAAAATTAAAAAAGGGAAAAACCACACTTTAAGAAACCCAAATAGAATCAAAGTTTATAATCAAATTTTATTTATATTTATATCTTGATGTTGTTTATTTATTTTATTGCAACACTGAGCAATAAATATATTATTTATTTTTGAGTAATCAAATTTTTTACCACAAACGTATAGCCGAATTCGGCTGATGCGGGCTTAACATAACTAAATATATTGCTTATTGAACGATAAAAAAAGCGCTCAAAAATGTTGGTCTAAGGACCTAGTGTACGAAAAAACCTTTCGGTTATCGAGTCGTACACTACGATTAGTATTACACCTCGGTATAGATTTTTAGTATGTCGTAAAACTGATTCAGATATATGAATTTAAAAACTGCTTTATTAAAAATAAATAGTACAAGTTCCCTAATTAAGTGTTTGCAAGTTTTTACAAAAATATAAACTTGTTTTATCCAGAAAAATATATAATATACTTCACTTAAAAACGCATTTAGAACACACCCTAACAGTTTTTCGTTTATAGTTTGAGATATATATATAATTTAAAGTTTTTAAGTCAAATAGCCAATTTTTAGTTTTGAAAAACAAAATGTATACAGCAGAAATGAAAGTTGCTATTGTTATAAAAATCTGCTATTAAATCTTGTTTTATTTTTCGAAAAGAGTACTTACTGAAAACAAAGTCTTTTAACAAACCTCAAAATTAACCTACTAATACATAAGTGTTTTTAAATCATATACTTAAGTAAATTGTACTTTTTGTTTTTTCCGTTTTAAAAATTAGGCTTTAATAATGCTTTTTTGACACATTTTATGTTCATACTTTATTTGCAGACGATTTAAATTTGATATGCACTGCTCTTTTTTTTTCTAAATTTTAATGAGTTTTTATTTTTATTTTTTATTAATGTATACATCTATATACATTTTTTAATCACGTGTTATGTGACTTTTATACACTGTTCGCAATTTTTGAGGAATCTTTTGTTTTTTTATTAGTAGTTTGTATTATAATCAATATATGTTTCATTATCTTTGGGTTTTAGTCTGAAAGGTTAGTACTGCAACCAGTGGCCTTTTTTTTCGCTGCTCTTAAATAACATATTTATTTATGATTGCGGGTCCTATATAAGCAGATGAAAACGTTTTTTGTAGTTTTTTAGCCTATAAATTTTAAATCTCAAACTTTACTCGTGAACTAAATACTGAATAAATGTGTCTATCTAATCTAGGTCGCCTTACACAAAAGTTAGTAACATAATACATCTAATTGTTTATTTAAAAATAACAAAAAAGCGCCTAAAATTTTAATCTTGTGACCTGATGTACAAAAAACCTTTTGGATATCGAGTCATATTCCATGGATACAGCTTAAGACATAATTTTTTAGGTTATATTTTAGTTATAGGACTTTTCCCGATACTGATTTAATTGTATGCTTAACAGGTTAATTTGTATAATTATTTCTAAACTTAAAACTTAAGCTAGTTATTTAAACTAGTTACGTGTTTAAGTAAATGTGTTGAATATCTTATAACTTATTTATACCTAAACTTAGGAGATTAAGAGACTGGAAAATTATCAAGTGTACAGATCTATATATTTTCCATTTAAAATAGTAAAATTATTTTAAGTAATGAAACTATTCGAATACTTAACTTATAGTTTCGATAAAGTACCTAAATAGATTTATGCAAATTATATATTTTATTCGCAACCGGTTTCGGTGGCAAAAAATTGCGACCTTTTCAAGCAAAAAAAAAATATTAAACTGCATATAACAATGTTAATTATTTATACTGTTATTTAAAAACTTATTCATGCGTCAAAAAAATATAAATAAAAACTAAAATGTTGCACATTCGAAAATTCAAGCATGTCAGAGTATAATTAGGTAAAACTGGTACTAGTTTTTAAAACGAATTGAATTAATATTAATATATAAGTTCAAAGAAAAAAACTGAATTCAGGGCTTTAAAAAAAAATATTTATACCTTGAAATTTATTTAAATGAAATTTAGAATTGTCTAAAACTGTGATTTTAAGCCAAGAGTCAACAAAACATTAATAAAACTCAAAGTCGCTAAGATTTCAAAACCTAATTTGTGTTAAGTTAACATAACAGTTAAAATATAAACGGATTTAAGAACTATCTAAAAAGTTCTAAAAATTTATCTAAGTTGAATCAAGAACTATCTAATTTTTTTTCTAAACAAATATCAACAAAAACTCAATAAAAAGTCAAGAAAAATAACTTATTTTGTACTATAATTATAATCTGGTTTAAGTTTTGTCTGCTTCCAGTTTATTAATAAAAAATTGTTTCTGTGTCTGCATGAGTTCATTAATTCCGTTCTTTTGTTGATGCAATTCGTACCAGATTCAAGTATTAATAAAGCTTCTGTTAAGCACAATCTGCATGTCATTATTCCTGGTTTAGATTATTTCCCTTTGTAGTATTTTCCAACTTATTTTGTATTTCTTATTTTCATTTTTAAAAATTTTTGGATTAGTTTTGATAGTACAGTTGCTTGTTTATACTTGAGGTAGTTTTTGTCATTTGGATTGATTTTTATTGTTGTATTGTGTGTAGATATACGTTTTTTTAGCTGATTGACACTTAGTCTAATGTATATTTTTGATGAATTGTCTGTTTCTATTGTTGCCTGGTAAGTTACATTTTCTGCCCTACATTCTCCTCCTTCCAGGGGGCAAGTTTCTTTCTTTCTGCAGTTGCACGATTCATCTTTTTTTACTTTATTGTTGTTTATTACTTTTTTGTTGTGGTTTTTTATTGTTGTTTTAACGTTTGCCATGCAGCTGTAGCTTAATTTTATATTGTTTTTGTTTAAATATTTTTTTTAACTTACTATTTTCTCCAAAGTGTTAGTTTATTATTTTTAGAAACTTTTTACCTATGTTTGTTTTTACAGATTTGCAATATGGGCATTGAACCATATTTTTCTTCTGTATTTCTAATTTCATAATTGTATCCGTTTATCTTTAAAGCATCATTATAGTCTTTTTTTATGTTGTTGAACAGGATTTTGTTACTTCAGTTATTAGAAAGTCTGGTCTCAAAAATTTTTGGATTTGTTTGAGTATGGTTGGTGGGTGGTTTGATTTTGAACTTATGTAACTTATTTTGTTGTTGTCTTTTCTATATGGGTAGAATGTATGGTTCAGTAGGTTGAAATTTAGATCTAAGTAGTCAATCTTCCAAGAATGGTTTTCTATAACTATATTTATGCCTATATTTTCAATGAATTTGTGCAATTTTTTTCTATTTCCATTGCTTTTTTTTTTCTACAGCTATAAGTCAATCGTCTCTATATAATCTAATTATTAAGTTTAGTAAGATATCTTTTAATCCCTGCAAAATGTATAGCCCAATTAAATCACATACTTCTGCCCCGTGCTTTCCACCCATTGTAATGTCAAAAATTTTCTTTTCATCTTTGTTATTTTTTCTTTTTATCCATGCTTCTTCTTGGTTATACGAAACAGATTTTGTTGCGTTAAAAATTATCTTTTTTTCTTGTGTTGTAATTTGTGTTGTTTTGTTAGCAAAATTTAGAGCATCTTTTTATAATTTTTCCGTTGTTGATGGATAAAAGTTTTCTATATCAAATTTCATTAATTTGTATTTGTGCATTTTTGTACCGTTTGATTACTTCTTGTGTACTTTTCCATTGGTTGTATTGGTTTGTTTTTCTTAAGTTGTTGATGATTTTGTCTATAACAATTTTACTTATTTGTCCTATGTCAGAGTAACATGGATTTATTAGTCTGGTTTTTGGGTTATTGTTAAAATCTACTTTGTGGTCTTTCAAAGTTATGTAGCATTGTTTGTTTTGTAAGGTGTTTATTATTTTCTTTCCAAGTTTTTTTTTAGTTAAGGCAAACAACTAGATAATGGTGCCTAGAAATTTATTTTTTTTACACATAATGGACATAATGACTAATACGCTATTTAAACTTGTAGTTTATATCAAAGCTAGATATTTAAATAAATTAAACAAAAAAAGAAACGTTATTATTAAATGTACACTACAAATAAACACACGACCATTAAAACATGACAAAACAGCAACAGAAAACTGGAAAACTGGAGTTCTATTCCTTCTTCATAAAAACCTCGAATATAAAACCATTTTTGTTAAATTTCCCGCTTAAACTATCTCTTTGACTTTGTATTTGTTTTTTACGCTTGAGTTATTTTTAAGTTTATTTTGACCAGTTTCATTTGTCCTAAAAAAATAGACGATATGTATTATTAATATTTTCTATATATTTCCATTAAGTTTGATAAATATTAATTTAAAAATGTTTATCTAATTACCGACGTATAGAGTTTTCTTTATGTTAAAGTTAAAATTACAAGTAAGCATGTTTAAAGAATTTTTTGGCTTAAAAAAGGTTACTTATAATGAAAAGCTCACTTACAAAATGCATTGCATACTCAACCAGAAGATAATTTTGCGTAAAACTGTCTTAAATTTAATATATATTTAAATTTTCAAAATGGTTTGAAGAAAAAATACAATAAAATAGTTATTTCTAATTCACACATAAAAAGTTATACTTATTTATGTCACACAATATAAGTCATTAATCTAGACATGCAAGTTGCACAATAGAATTAAGATTGATTTCTGTTCGGTAACCTTGGGATTGTTATGAAAATAAATTAATTAATTTCTATCTACTACTGGTTTGTTGGACCATTAAAAATCTTATTATACTATTTTATTTGAATTATTACCGCTTTTATCTATTTATGAGTTTAATAAGACATATATAGAGTAGGAACTATTTTTTACTTAATTAGTAAAAGTTTTGAAAGCTTATATATGAATAAGTCTATAAATTAATTATAAAACTAAAGTAGTGATATTCTCTGAAGCAGCTTTTACATATTTTCTTTTAATAAATGTAGTTTTTAAACATGTATAAGCAAGTTATACTGATATATTAACGGTAAAATTATATTGTACTGCATTTGACTCATTAAAAACACTATTAAATCTAAAACTGTGCTATTCATTTTTACATATCAATGAGATATTAAATTTTAAAACTTTTTAGCTCAGCTCATTAACATTAAATATTCTAACAAATAAAGTTTTTGATTTGCTAAAGTAACACTTTGTATTAGCAGTAACTTTAGGTTTAATTATCATTTGTTGATTTTATACCCTTTACAATTAATTTAAACATATAGTACTTTTTAAAATTGTAACTCAAAGTATTAAAAGAAAAAGCATTTTTAGTAGATTTTTATTTTAGTAATAAAACAAATTTATAATTAACTCCTATGTGAAAAAAACTTTTGCAAAAACAAAACACTCATAAGAAGTTTGTTTTAGTTTAACAACCAAATAAAATAATAAAATTTTTAAGTATTTTTACTAAAAAACTAACCACTTCTATAATAGCCAATAATATAATAAAACTAGAACTACCTAGTCTTAAAAACTAAGACTAACTGTAAAACAATTGTTAACAGTTAAGTCATTCACAGAGAAATATAAAGACTTTGATTTTTAAATTTATAAAATCTAGAAAAAAGTAAAAACGATTTTTAGCTTAGTAAATTTATTTTATTTAGAAATTAGTAAACAAATAACTAATGAAAAATTAATGTTAACAAAGTACCTTCCAAAAAATTTTCAATCACTCGTATTGTAAAAACTTTTGGTATATAACAACTTTTTTTATAAACTGAAGTATAAACTATTACTATATTGAAAAACTTTATTTATGTTTTAATTCTTGTTACGTTATACCGAAAATAAATCCTTTTATTTTTACCCAAAACTTTTAGAAAACTATCAAACTCACATATTTTTCTTTGCGGGATTTTAATTAACTCTTTTTCTTCTAAAGTCTAAATCACAAATTAAGAAAAAATAAAATTTTAAGCTTGTAACAGCATGCGCTGTTCTTTCTACCTTTTCTCTCAAAAAATGCTTAAGTTGAGTAAAACGCGAGTTTCTAGTCAGTCTAGTTTTACCTTTGTACTGATAGTATATCGTTTGAAAAGATTGTGTTTGCCTCGTACTTCTTGTACGAAGGCGACTGTTTTTTATATCAACTTGTGAATTGGAATAGCTTATTTGTATATTTTGTTATCATGTATCGCAGTTTATATTCATTTTAATACAGTTTGTGTTTCTAGACTCGATTTCTTATATACAATTAGTTAAGCATTCTAACAATCTAACTATTTAATTAAATTAAGCTTAAAAGATAGTCTAAGTTTAGTTCGCAATTCATTAAGTCGACTTAGCTAAACAACTTAGCTAAGTCATATCTAAACATTTAAATAACATCACCGATAAATACTTATAACGCGCACGGAGTCAGATAATAACCAGCATCGCGCGTATAAGTAACATTATAAGTAAATCGGGATAGTTAAATGGTGAACCCTAGTTGTGTAACACGCACCTCATTTCAGTCCGTAACTTCTTCTTTTTATTTTCTACTTTTCCTAGTGGTGACCCAAAATTAGTTTAAAACTTTATTAAGACTTTAAACAAAATCTACTAGTATCATGGATACACTTTATTTTAGGCTTAATAGATGCCAACTTTATAGGGACTGGGAGGAATTTAAACAAGACAAATATAAAACATTAATAACAGAGTTTTCCTCGTTTGATTCACCCGAACCAAATCTTTACAAGAGTTACGCGAATTAGAAGCCGAAAGAGCCGAACTCGATCGAAGAGAAGCTGCTAGAGAATCAAAACGCAATCGCGCTGTCGCCATACCAAATTATGACGTCACGAGTACTTCGTCAAGTAATGCAACAAAAATATCTATTAAGAACCAAAGTTCTGAGCAACCACGGCCAGAATCACCAAGGCCAGAGTCAACGACCAAAGCCAAAGATCAGAGCCATGCCAACCAGCACCAAAACGGGCAGTCCTAACGGTCAAGGCAACCGCAGCCAGAATCAACAGAGCCAGAGTCAAAGGTCAGAGCCACCGAAGCCAGAACCTCCAAGACCAGAGCCAAGGATCAGAGCCATCATAGCCAATACCACATCGGGCAGTCCCAACAACCTGGGCAACCGCAGCCAGAGCCAGAACAGTTAAGGCCAACGGCCGATGTAGAGGCTTACAAAGAGCCGTCTCCACCCGTGAGAACACAAGCATTACTTGCACCATCAGATAAGGATGTAGAAACAGAGCCAATCATAAAAGGAAGCACAGCAGCGACTACAAACTTTTCTTCCAGCGTTACTACGTCCATCAAAGAAGCAAACGCACGAAAGTTGCCCCATTCTCTAAACAAAAGCACAGCAGCGACGGCACAAAACGGTAATACTTTAATAAATGTTAAAACTAATCGCGAATTCTTAACAAAAAAAAAACATCTTACTCTAAACGCAAAACGAATGCGAATAAGAAAAAACCTTTAAAAATTAGCTTAAAGCAGATTTTTAAAACAAACCACGATTTAATTCGGCTTATTTTTCACAAATGGCGTTTTAAAATCGAAAATTCTTTTAACACTATCGCACGCATTTTTAAAACTAATCGAAAATTATTTTGGTTTATTTTCCATCGATGGCGCTTTAAAAATTTTGATATCGAAAATTCTTTAAACACTATCGCACGCATTTTTAAAACTAATCGAGAATTATTTTGGTTCATTTTTCACCGATGGCGTTTTAAACATATCAAAATCGAAATACTCGTCAGAAACCGTTGCAAAACTTTGAGTTTTTGTTCAGACGCTATTTTTCACCGCTGGAAAATTAAACTAAGATGTTATTGAAACTTTACGGTTAAACAACTCTTACAGCAAAACGTTAAGACCACCAAAAGAGTAATGAACTTTTAAACGCAAAGTTAAGGCCACCAAAAGAGTAATTTATTTTATTCAATTATGGTAGACAACTAGTCTAAGAAGCTTTCTGAACAAAGCTTAGGACGAAATCGAGTCATAAGAAATTGAAGGAGTATTTTTAAAGTTTATTCTTTAACTTAAAATTTTATTTTGAGCTCTTACTAATATAAAAAATTGCCTTAATTTGTTAAGCTTTATTTCAATTTGTTTTTTAACAACAATTTTATGTTCAAACTTGAACTATAAATCTACAGTTGTACTATAGTAACCTAAGTTATTGATGTTAAAAAGGTTTATTACCTTGTTTTTTGTTGTTATACTTCAGCTTACTTATAAAAACACAATTTTAATAAGGTCATTTGAGCTATTAAAAATCTTATTCAACATTTAAACGCTAACAACAACTTTGTTTTTAACTTTTCTAGAATATTAAAGATTTAAAAGTTGTACAAAGTTCAAAGCTATATATTTTTTACGAAAACAAGTCTAAACTTTTGAAATGCTTGTAACTGCTTTTTTTGTCAACTAACTCATGTTGAATGAGAAATCTTTTTAATATACTAAAAGTTTATATAACGAATAATTAGTTTAAACTGAAGTATAAATGTTTTTTAAGTTTCTTATAAACATACTTAAAAGTATGTACTTAAAAATACTTGAAATAGTATTTTCTTTATACTTTTGCTTAAACTTTTTTTGAACTTCGCACGAAAACGGCTCGAGAAATCGAAAGTCGTCAACAAGTCGGCGAAGGTGACAAAGAGATCTGATCCACCATCAGCAAAGCGACCGAGTGGAGTACAGATGAGGAGACCGAGAATGCACGAATAGCGTCTACGGGAAACAACGACTCGCGAGCACTACTGGCGAATAAAATTCTGATAATTCTTTCAGTTTTTTTCATTTTGTAAATTGTTAAATTTTTTTTAATTCTGCGCGTCATTTACAAAACTCAAAGCATTTACAAAGTAAAAATAATAGTTTTTCACAAATAACAAGAGAAGTCGACGATAGTCGACGGTCATATTTCATTTATGCTTCTATATTAGAAGTTTTTTTAATGTTTTTTACAAATTCAAAAATAATTAAAGACCATATTTTCTTAGAGATAAGTGTGAACTCCAAAATAGCGGGTTTAAGTCGAGAGAATGTAACAGCATGCGCTGTTTTTTCTACCTTTTCTCTCAAAAAATGCTTAAGTTGAGTAAAACGCGAGTTTCTAGTCAGTCTAGTTTTACCTTTGTACTGATAGTATATCGTTTAAAAAGATTGTGTTTGCCTCGTACTTCTTGTACGAAGGCGACTGTTTTTAATATTAACTTGTGAATTGGAATAGCTTATTTGTATATTTTGTTATCATGTATCGCAGTTTATATTCATTTTAATACAGTTTGTGTTTCTAGACTCGATTTCTTATATACAATTAGTTAAGCATTCTAAGAATCTAACAATTTAATTAAACTAAGCTTAAAAGATAGTCTAAGTTTAGTTCGCAATTCATTAAGTCGACTTAGCTAAATAACTTAGCTAACTCATATCTAAACATTTAAATAACATCACCGATAAATACTTATAACGCGCACGGAGTCAGATAATAACCAGCATCGCGCGTATAAGTAACATTATAAGGAAATCGGGATAGTTAAAAGCTAATAGAAAACAGCTACAATGATAATAAACTTACTACTTTAAAGAAATATTTTAAAACATTTTTTTATTTCAAAGGTTAACCATAATAAAAGTCAGAATTGTTTGTTAAATAACTAAGAAAAAGTCGCTATAAACTTAAATAATAATTTTGTCAAATGACAAAGAAGAATTCTTATCATTTATATTTGAATCAGTTTTTTAGTAAATAAAAGACTAAGATTAGCTTGCATTCAACAATGAAAAATAAATTATAAACATTCTACAGACATTCGTGTTTACAAAAAAGTTTTATATTATGCTCATTGAAATAGTTATTAAAATTCTTAAAAATTAGTAAAGATGTACTAATAAACAAATTTAAGGATTTATTAGTTGTGTAACATAACAACTAGCGCTTTTCTTTTCTTCCTTTTCTCTCAAAGTTAAAAATGCTTAAGTTGAGTAAAACGCGAGTTTCTTGGCCAGTCTAGTTTTAGCTTTGTAATAATATCATATCGTGCTAAAGGTTGTGTTCGCCTCGTACTTCTTGTACGCAGGCGACTGTTTTTTTTGAACTTTGAATTGAAGTAGTTATTTGTATATTTTGTTGTTATGTTTAATCGCAGTTTCTATTCATTTTAATACAGCTTTGTGTTTCTAGACTCGATTTCTTTATACACAATTAGTTAATCATTCTAAGAATCTAACTATTTAATTAAACTAAGCTTAAAAGATAGTCTAAGTTTAGTTCGCAATTCATTAAGTCGACTTAGCTAAATAACTTAGCTAAGTCATTTCTAAACATTTAAATAACATCACCGATATATTTATAACGCGCACGGAGTCAAATAATAACCAGTTTCGCGTATAAGTAACATTATAAGTAAATCGGAATAGTTAAAGTTGTAACAACTAATTTGTTATAAAATTCAAACTTTTTGGGCTATAAACATGTCTAGTTTTTTATTTATTAGTTATAAACATGGCAGCATCAAAAAATATTTAACGACAACTATCGTATACGGGTCACAACTAGTTAGAAAAAACTGTTTGTACATTTTTTTGGTTTGCTAATTTTGCAAACTAATATTTCATTTTATTTAAAAAATATATTATGTAGTAAAAATAACTATGCTACTTAGAAGTTTATTAACATTTTTTCCAGTAACTTTCAAAAAGTTTTTTGTATGCGAAGTTCTATAATTATTTATGATTGTGATTAGTTTTAGTTGATGTGTTGTTTTCAAAAAAAAAGGTATATATAACATCAAAACAATAAAAAGCTTTGTTTTTAAATCTTTTTAACGCAGTTCTTCTATAAATCTTTTAAAACAAATCAAAAAAGTTTTAATGGCTTCACAGTTTCAATAAGTATAATATTTGACTTAAAAAGTCTTGATGTAAAACTACATCAGCCTTATTAACTTGTTCACCTTTGTAAAAACACTAAATCGGTTTAGGTGACTTAAAACATTTATGAAACTATTTTTTAAACCTGATTTTATTTAGTATGTCTATTGCTTTTTCTTCTGTCTATATTTTATATAACTTAAGTTTTGACATGTTTTAGTATAACTTTTTAAGTAAAGATTTAGTTTTTGTAAAAAGCACATTTTGATTCTATTTGAGTTCGAAGAAGTTTTAATATACATATTTAAGTCTAAGTTAATTTTTCAATTTTTTGTTTTAAGAATTGTATATAATATTAAAAATATAAATCAACTTTAACCATTTTTTTTTACTTTGTGGTTTTCTAATAAGTTGGAACATAAGAGTTGTATTATATAATATCGAATGTTATCAAACTTGACTTTTTACTTCTACTTTATAGGTTAACTTGATGTATTGATAGAAAACTTAATAATTTTAATCGAGATAATTTGACAAAAGTAGATTCTATTTAATCTTAAAATACGATGATATTTAATAAACACAACAAGAATAGATATAGATTAACTATTAGATTAACTAACTTGTATATCAAAAATTAAAAAAGTATATTAATATTGTTTGTAATAGTTATTATTTTATAACTAGAACCCTTCTTTGATTTGCTTTAGTTAACCTTAGCTGGATTAAATGATAACTATTTTTTTAATAATGATCAAACTTTACTTTTTTGACAACTTTTTTAAATATGCATGAGTAAATTTTTTTCAAGAATTTATAAAATTTAAGAGATTACTTTTAGATACTTTTTATTTACTACTTGTACAAGATTTAAACCAAGCATTACTCACTTTGTTAATTTTTTTTTAATGTTTCTTTTTTGTTGAAAATATTTTATTATATAAGCTTTGAACCGAAATATTTAAATGTAAACATCGTCATTCTAAGCTTTTTTAAATACATATTTAGTGTAAACAGTAATTTAGTGTATGTAACCTCTCGCGAATCTACGCACTCGTTTGGTTTCAAGCTCTCGTTTTGTAACGCATTTTAGAATTCTCAAAAAATAGTAAAAAAACTGAAAGCAAAAATAGAAGGAAATGTATTTTTAATACAATTAAAATTTTTGCATTTTTTATTTGTGCTTTTCATAAGTAACCTATTGAATTTTATGGCTTTGCTCTATATATTTAAGGTTTCTTATCCCCTTTATACTTTTAAATAAAATAACTTATAAAGTTCTATTCCTCACAATACTTGTGGCATTAAATTTCATTTAAACTCAACATATCTCTTATTTTTAGTAAATTTAATTCTTGCCCACCTAAGATTAAACTTTTATTGCATGGTAGTAGATAAAGATCTTTCTCTAACCTAACACTATGTAAGACGAGTTTAATCTTAAGTCGATAAAGTACAAAAAAAAAAAAAAAACTTTGTATACACATAAATATTATTTATTAAGTTTTTTTTTTCACATATATGTACATAGTACAGTACAACTTAAATAAAAACTTTTTTTGTAAATAAAAAAAGGAAAAGTACACAAACTGTATTTAAAATTAATAAAAAAAGTTTAGTTACGCACTTTTGCTGTTGACACAATGTGCGAAGATTCTCGAGAAGTGACAGTACTCACAAAAAAAAGATCAATTTGATTTTTAAAACTAATAAAACTACTATCTCAAAAAACTACTTAATATACATTTAATAACGATTTCATTTAGTCGTGTTATTTCCTTTATTGAAATGATATAAAAGTAATATAACTTAGAATTTTTCTATACAATATAGTCTATCTCTATTCTTTTAAACATGTTGTTACCTGATCTGTAGAAATAAAACATACATGCTTATACTTTTTTAAACACTAACAGTTTTGATTTTAAGCTGGAAAATAGATTGTTGAAAATTTCTTTTTTTTTAAACGCTATAAAATTACTAAAAAAAAATTAGAACATTCACAAACAGTTGTAAATTTATTGCAAAATTGGGACTATAAATCGGCTTAATTTTGCTATCAAAAACGTGTACATATAAAAACTTTTATAAAGTTTATTTAAAAACGTATGTCAATTCCGGGAACGGGTCTAAATTTCACGAAGACAAAATTGCACGAGGTTACTAAATTGCAAAAGGGGACAAAATTACACGAGAACAAAATTGCACAAAGCCGATTTTGCACGAGAGTAAAAAAAAAAAAAAGAACATTAAAAAAAAAGTTACTCACCGAGGGTAAGGGTAACAGTGATAGTAAAAATAAAAATGAATGAATAAGTAAAAAAAAGAAAAATAATAATAAAAAGCTACCGACTGAGGGTAAGGGTTAAGGGTAACAGTGATAGTAAAAATAAAAATGAATGAATAAGTAGAAAAAATTCAAAAAACATAATTAAGAAAAAAAAAAACTTACCGACGACCGAGGGTAAGGGTTAGAGGGGTAACAGTGATAGTAAAAAAAAAAAAAAACTAAAAAAATAAATCAATATACTTAATAAAAAAAATTGTCAGCAAAATTGTCTCCGTGCAAAATTGTCTGCTCGTGCAAAAGTGACCCTTCGAGCAAAAGTATCTTCGTGCAATTTTATGCACTCGTGCAATTTTGTCCCCTCGTGCAATTTTGTACGCTCGTGCAATTTAGATAGCTACCAGTCAAATCCAGTTATAAGATTGCCTTTTCTACAATAAACGTGTTGTAAAATACTTTTATAGTTTTTTTTAGGTCTAATTTTTTATAAAAGAATTTTCCAATAAATCTATAATTACACTAAAAGTTTTTTTCATCTTTTATTACGTCTTATAAAAAATAAAATAAAAATCATAGTCTGATTTACAAAATTACAGAGTTTGAAAATGACGCTAATATAAATTTTTTAGTTTTTTGTACCAAATAAAATTTAATAAAATATTTTTAAGACCAAAAGTTACTACTTTACTGTAAGGTATTTTTGATAACAAATAGATAATAGACTAAAAAATTACTAAAAATTTTTTCAAACAAAATATTTTAGAAACCTTTAATATAATTTTCTAGTTTTAACTTTAGAGAACAACTTTACTTTAAATATTTAGTCAAATCAAAACAGACTTTCTTTAGTGTGATTCTAAAAAAAATTGAAAAAGGTTAAAGACTGGTAAGCACAATTACTTAGTTTAAAAAAAAATTTCAGGTTTTTGTTGTTAGTTGTGGGTTGTGACTGTTTATAAGACAACTTTATTGTAAAAATTACACGCAAGCTTACTAATATGATGTTGAGTAGTTAATATTACACTAATTACTGCATCATGATATCAGCGTGTATTAACTTCTTTTAGAAAATATCTTATGAAACACTGTTAAATATTTTCGTGAATGAATTTTTTTACTTATATACTAGCATAGTTGTGGGGAAAAAAAGAGGTAAATGTTTATTAATGAAACCATGTTGACTGTATATTGTTACTAATTACCACAAATAAATATTATACCTAACACTTAAATTAGATTGATTTTTAAAATTTACATACATAGTTTCCCAAAAAATGTTTACAAACTTTAAATAACTATTAAATATTTGGTTTTTATAATTTTTCCACTTTGTGTAGTCTGATGGCATAGGGGTTATTAATTCATTAAATATTATTTTAAAGATAAAACCAAATTTAAATATAATTTATTCACTTGTGTACGTTTTAATTTAGTATTATTGCTTATGTTAATACAAATAAATTGAAAAGTTTTTTTTAAGTAGTATCTAGGGAGTCTGTTTGTAAAAATTTAATAAGAATTGTGTGGTCTTGTGCTGTAGGGGCCTTAAAGATGGCTTTAAAAAACTTTCTGAGTTCATTTTTGCAAGATTGAAACAATGTGGACAACGAAATACACTTGCAAACAAGGAGGTCACAATCATTACTTGACAAAAAATAGATATTTTATTTGAAAATAAAGTTTTTTTTTAGTTTGATTCTTCCCTAAAACAATAATTTAATCTCGAATTTAGATTGTTTTATATCTTAAAACAATTCAATCTCCAACTTATATTGTTTTACATCTTAAAAACAAGATTTTTATGAATAATTAAAAAAACATATCTAGCTTAGATAATTTCCATAAAATGGAAACTAAATTATGGAAAAAAATGTGGATAAACTCTTGTTAAACTTAAAATTTAGCAACAAAAAATAAATTTTCAAATGTTTTTGCTAAAATTTGGTAAAAATTAGAAAAACAATTTTGTTGTGCTGTTTTTATATTATTTGCCACACTGAGCAGATTTTACTTGACAAAAAATCTGATGTAAGTCACCCAATACCCCCTAGGCTACAGTTATTAAAAGTAATTGTAGTAATCAATAAAACATCACTATTTTAAAACAAAAAAATTAAAATAAGCAATAACACAGCACTAGTTATAATTTCAATTAGAAGCATAATTTTATTTTTTTACAACAAAAATAATTGTCTTAATGTTTAAAAAGGTATGTTTTTTGGTCAAAAGCTGTTTTTTTTAATTAGAAATACAGTACAACCTCTCACATCCATCCATCTTTAACACTCTCTTGGTTACACATTTTAGAATTCTAAAAAAATTTAAAAATAAAAGTTTTAACTTTTTTTAAATACTGCACAAATTAGGTTTATTGTATATTTTTAATTTAAAATATGTTTTTAAATGCTAACTAATAGTAATTTCTCTATTTCTTTAGACTTTGTAAACTTATGTTTCTTTACTAATTGATAGACATTTAGTTATACCTCAGTATATCAGAAATTTTGTTAACAATAAGAGATTAATTTTTATATTTTTTTCAAAAGAAGAAAACCATTACAGCACCAAATGCATATTTTTGTAAAAGGCTATAGAAACAAATTTTAATATAGACACCACACCATTTCTTAATTATAAATTGAATTTGCCAACTAGAAAAGAATATAAATGTTAAGTATAAAATAAGTCTGATATAAATAAAGATAAAGATAAAATCTACTTATTATTAAAATTAGGAAAATTTTTCTACAAGTATTATTGTTTTATATAAATTTAAATCCTTTTTTTAAATACATGTATAGTTTTATCTTTTGTTTTCATATTTATAAATAAAGTAAACAAATTGTAAAAAGTGAGAAAGTCCCCAGTCTGCTTTGAACTAGAAGCAATATCAAAAAACAGCTATTATACTTAGTATATTTGGTACCTCTTGTATCTATACGATCTCTCGTATCTCTATGCATTTTTTCTCTGGACACAATGTGCGTAAATAAGCGAGAGGTTACTGTAATACTATTTAATTTTTCTTAAACTTTTGATTTTAAAGTCTACTTTTTTTTTAAATATCAAATTATCATCTAGATTTAAGTTATTTTGTTGTCTATGATATATTTAAGTACTTAAGCTTGATTAAGACTTGTTGTGTTTTAGGCTTTTACTACTTTATTTCTATAATTTTCTTATATACTCAGTCTGGCTTAGGATAGTTTGAAATAACTCAGGCTACCTTTTTACATCAATTAGTAATAACCACAAAAGTATCAGCAAGTGCAATAGCTTTAAAACGCTATTATGAGGAGGATTTTCTTGAAAAAATATTAATACAGGTTTAAATAGGATAAAGTACATTAAAAGTAATAGTACAGTATCTCTTCAATAATTTTTAATTCTTATAAAAAACTGTTTGTTTTAGTTTAATCTTCTACAAAAAAGGACTAGAATAACTGTATTTTAGAAAACTTGAGTTTTATAAGAAAACCTAGAGTTTGTTCAACAACTTAGTGACCAAAAGAAATATGCATCCATATTCTGTACAAAACTTATTTCAATAGTGATTTACTTATTGAATACATCTATTAGATCCAATAACTTTATAAATGTACTAACATTTGTATAATTTACTATAAAAGTAAAGTTTTAAAAACATCTAAGTAACCTTTTATTTAATTGTATGGCTGTATGGTAAAAAAAAAGATGCAATTACAACAGGTCATCACCATATTGCAGATTTATTTATTCTAAAATTTTAAACTCATCCTAGAAATGCAACAACAAGAATTTCAAGAACATAAACTTACAAATTATTATGTTTCTGGGCAGAAAGGTATTCTAGTTTTATTTGCTATTAAATCTAATAACAAACATATTCACACTTTTTTTTAAAGGGTATGAATTGGACAAATATTTTCTAGAAAAATTTGAATCTGTAAACTTGAAGAGTCAATATTTTCCAACCAACGTTCATCAACACAATAGTATTTTTAATATTGCTGAGTAGTTAGTTTAATAATATTTTGTAGATGTTTCACACAGTGCCCAAATAGCTTTTGACTGAAAATAAGGAATGAAATTTTGTAGAAAACTAGTATTTGTAAATCTTTTTAAATATTGAACTTTAATGTAGTTCAGGATTATATCTTTTATATTTTTAAACTAAATAAATTTCTATTTGGAAAAAATTATCAGACTTTAAGGAGAAGCTCTCTAAAATATTTACTTTATGCTTTTTTATATTTAAAAATAGGCTAATTTTATAAAATTCTTTTTTTTTTAAATAAAATATTTATTTTTTAATTTTATAAAAATTCGATCCGACAGAATTTTCTAAATATTGCAATAAAATAGCAGAAGTGGATTTTTAGTGAAATTGTCTATTTTTGCCAATTTAGTTTGCCTCCGACTTTGACTGGCTATATCTCAAAAATTATTTTGAGTTTTTAAAATATGTAATAAACATCTTGTAGCTTAGTAAAAACTATATAAAATAAGATCAAATTGTGAAAAAAGTGTTTTACTAATTAGTTTGTTTTATTGTTTGACATTTAGTTTAAACTAATTAAGAAAAGTTTACTGAAAGTTTGTGGTCTCAAGCACAAAAGTAAAAAAGTAGATAGTTTTTTAGTAAATTTTTAAACTTATAAGAAATTAGCAATAAAAAAAGTCAAAATGTTTGTAACAAAAACTTTTTACAAAAATGACAACATCTCAATCAATAGTTTTTTTTTCTTTGATAAAAACTGACTTATAGTTTACACTAAGATTTCATATAAAAGCCAATGTTATCCCAAAAACACCATTATCCTCTTGTGCCCTTAATTAAATTAACAGCTAACATTATGTACCATATCTTTTATTAATTAACAGCTTTGAAAAAAATTCTAGTTGTAAATATAGAAAAATGTTACAAACACTTAAATTACCGGAATATATATATTTTTAATATTCAAGCCTATAAGCCTAATCAGTTCTCTGTATATATGATTTTAATTTGTTTTAGATAAATTTAAATTTAAAGCTAATGTAGTTTATAGATTCCTAATATAAGTTTAGGTTATATGACAATTTAAATTCCGACAGTTCAAATTCTTAAAATAATGTTTATAGAGGCAGATCTCAAAAAGTGTTATATGTACGAAAAAAGTTAAAATGCTCATGTAGGACCTAATAGTTAGGTTATGATAGAAAAAAAGTCTGAATAAATATTATGATAGCAGAAAATTTTCTGCTTCAAAAAATTAATTAAAACAGTATTATCAAAGCTAGTAGTTCTTTTGTTTAACAATTTGTAAAGATTTAATTTTAATAATTGCAATGCTTTGGGTAAATATTTCTTCTGGATTCTACTGTCTAACAAACATATTAATTTTGTGTTTTAATAGTTTCAAACTACCACATTTACCAACAATTCTATTGTTTAAAATTTACCATCAATTAAAATGTTGTAAAAACACAAGTTTGTGTTAAAATACTGCTTAAACATAAGTTTGTAAGCTGATTATTAAGTCTTTTATGTGACAAGTGTTTGCATTTAGCAATCATTAAATAGGTTACTTTCTTTTTTAGTTTTAAATTAATTAAATCATTATAAATTTAGAATTAGCTTTTATGGATATAATAAATTTAGTAAAACATTCTTTGATGGTTAGACTGCAATATTGTCTTTTTATTTATAATTTTGATATATATCTTAAGAGGGTAGCTGTCAAATTTGCACGAGCGTACAAAATTGCACAAGGGCACAAAGTTGCACAAATATACTTTTGCACGACAACACTTTTGCACGAGGAGATAAAATTGCACAAAGGGTCACTTTTGAACGAGCAGACAATTTTGCACGGGATGAATTTTTTTTTTAATAAACTATCACTGTTACCCCTAACCCTTACCCTCAGTTGGTACCTTTATTTTTCTTTGTAGCAGTTTTTTTTGTTATTCTTTTTTTTTTGATAATAATTTTTATTATCTATTCTTTTATTTTTAGTTTTACTATCACTTTTGTCGCTTACCCTAGGTCAGTAACTTTTTTTTTTTTTTAATTTATCTCTTAGTTTTTTTGCTGTTTTTTATATGTGTTTTTTTTTTGTTTTTTTTTACTCCTGTGCAAAATTGTAAGTCGTGCAAATTTGTCTTTGTGCAATTTTATCTTCGTGCAATTTGTTAACCTCGCCTAATTTTGTCTTTGTGCAATTTTGACCGTTTCCTATCTTGAGGAGTAGTATATTTCTAGAATTAAAAACTATTAGGGTCTTAAAATTATCACAGTTTTTTAATGTATTGTATCTGTTTCAGATTGTATTTACTAGAATAACTAGTGATTAAGCTACTTTATTTTTTAGATAAAATATCAAGTATACTTTATTTTAAATGCATTTGAATTGTATAATAATTTTCTATATTTTCAATTTTTAGCCAGGATAAATTTATGATGGAAAAAAACGGATATGAGATTCAAAGAAACCAGATACCTAATCAAATTAATATTTTCCCATCATTTAAGGAAATTAATTTAAAACCTGCTAATTCGCACCATACTAGTAGGAACACAAGTAGTGAAGCAGAGGTTTTTTGTTATTCGAAAATAATTTATTAATGATGAGTTTTTTGTATTGTAAAACTTTTATGGTATGCTTTTGTTGCTTTTTATTAAAATAATATATTTAAGCTAAATTTATGATTATTACGATTTACTGTTATTACTAACTCTTGATCATATAAAACTTCATAAAATTAGAATCAATTATATCAAACTCGTTCGTATTAAACTTGATCAAATTAAACTGGATAATGTTCAACTTCATCATTTCAAACTCTATCAGATTAAACTCGATCATATCAAACTTTATCATATCAAACTCGAACATATTAAAATCGATCATATTGAACTTGATCATATTAAACTCGGTTATATTAGATTTGATATACCAATCTCGATTATATTATACTCGATTTATTTAAGTTGACTATATCAAACTTAATCATGTTAAACTTGATCATATTATACTTGACCATTGTAAACTTGATCATGTTAGATAGGATCATTTAAAACTCGACCAATCTAAACTTGATCATATAAAACTCGATCAAATTATAGTTGTTTTTGAAAAATAGTATTTGGTGTTCAATGAGAGTAGTCCAAATTTTCTGTATTAGTTACAGGGTTCGTGCGCGTCAGGCTAAATCAGTTTTTTTGAAAAAAGTTGGAAAACGTCAGGCTAAATCAGTTTTTTTATTTAAAAGCTTGAGAATCTCAGTTTTTCTCAGTTCAAATGCTTGAAAATTTTTGATTAAAAAAAATTGAGAAATCTTTTTAAGATCAAATTGAGATGTGAATTTATTTCTAAATAAAGAGTTGGTTATTAAATTCAAAATCAGTCAGTATTTGTAAAGATAAATGCTTAAAACCTTTTGTTGAATCTCTGAAAATTTATTAAGAACATTCAATACTTTGTTTTGAGTAGATTATATACGTCATAATTATGAAAATTCATAAAAATAATACAGTTTAAACATTACAGTTTAGTTCAACAACTTAGCTGTTTGTTTGAATTTGTTTACATCGGCTATGTTTTCAGAGATTAGTTGGTTGAACTGTTTTAATTTCTAATTTAAATGATTTATACCAAATACTTTTAAGATTAAAACTCTTAGCAGTTTATTCATATATTTTACTATTTGTTTAAAGTTATTGGAGATATTCACAACACTAAAACTTAGCTTTAAGATATAAGTACAAGTTTTGTTGGAGTACAAATTTTAGGTACAATTTATTTTTCTATACAAGAACAAAACATTTAAGGTTTTTTTTTAAATTTAAGTGTAAGCTTTTTAAATCTGATATGACATCAACAATCACTATATTCATTTAGAGTTTAGGATTTATAATAATGTATCAATTATAAGTACTAGCTAAAATACTATAATAAATATTTTTTTACTTATTTTAAAAATCTTGTAAGCATTTCATTTTAAATTTTAATAAAACACGACAATGCACGTTGTTTTTTTATAAACCTTCTGTTTATAATGTTTTTACTTCGTGCTTAATTAAATTGAAAAATTGTGTTAAGTAATATATATATAATTTTTACACTAGTAATAGATTAGATATAACACTTATGTTAAGAGCATAGGGGAGGGGGGTCAGTCACATTTTTCACAATTTAGTCTTATTTTATTGAGTTGTAACTAAGCTATGAGTTGCTTTTTGCAGATTTTTAAAGCTCAAAATATTTTTGAGATAAAGCTGGTTGAAGTCGGAGACTACAATAGTACTAATCAAGACCCCACAATACCTAAAATGACTGCTAAAAGGGATTTTCCTTACTTTGAAAAAATGTCAGGCTAAGTTGGTCTCAGTCAGGCTAAATGAAAAAAAATTTGCGCACGAGCCCTGTAGTTAGTTAAACATAGTAAAGTAGTTTTTTAAAATAAAGTATATATTAATTGTCTTTAAGTTTTTTGTTAAACATCAAAAAAAATAAAATAACTATCCAAAAACTACAAAGCACTGCACGCTGTGAGAACCAGCTTTTAAGGAGTAAAATGAACAAAAAAAATCGATATTATTACTTTAAGTGCAACAAGTTACTTACTTAATAAATTGTATATATTTTTTTAGCAGAATAAGAAAAAATATTTTCGGTCATTAATTATATTTTTTTTAGGATTAACAAAAGAGTTATTTAGAATAAGCATTATGAAAATGATGACTTGTATGATAATGTAGCAAGGGCAGCTATATTTTTTTAGGTTGGTTAACATAGACTTTGATTCTAATAAAGCATAAGGTATCTCTCAATAAAAATCTTTAATATGTGATTAAATTTTTACTGTGTAATTATAGGATCTGTTGTATATAATAAAATCATACTTACTAAAATTTATAAAAATAAATGTTAAGTTATTAAGTACATTTGTTTTAGTTGAATATTAATGTTTAATTTCCATTTTTATTGTTCACTAAAAGATCATGCAAAATTATTTATAAACAACTTGTTGACATTACTAAGGTTCTGCTTTAGGATTTTATTTAAACTTAAACTTTTTTTAAACAGGAAATTTTAAGTAATAAAATTGTTAAGTTTTAATCAAAACTCTTAACATGTTTAATTGAAGTTAAGGATTTTAGTATTGGTAATATCAAAGTGTTAGGAAACATAAAGCAATATAAATTTTTAAAGTAGATGACAAATTTAAAGAAACTATTGAAATTCCACTCTAGTATTGTTAAGATTGAATGATTAAAATGACTTGGTCAGTAAACAAAAACTTTAAAAATATCACGCTAAGAAGCGTGCAGAAATCTACTACAAAACAGCCAAATAAAAAAATTGTAAATAACATATAATTTATATGTATATAACACATAATATTGAAAACAAACAGCACTACTTGTTTACATCTTATAATTTTAACATTCAAAATTTAAAAAGTTAGTAAAAAGAAACAGAAGCAAAGCATTTAGTTTATGGAAAATTCTTATAAACAAAGAAAAATTAACTAAAATGCTTATGTTTAATTTGATTGAGTTTAAAATTAAATAATTTAATATTATCGAGTTTATTATGATTGAGTTATAATCGAGTTAGATAAGTAAAAGTTTAAAATGATCGATTTTGAAATGATTGGAAGTTAGAAATAATCAGCTCCCAATTATAACATGATATTTTATTTTTTTAACAGTTTATTTAGGCTTGTTTCAGAATTAAAAAATACATGTAATTTTTATATAAGCTCTCATAGTCATTGCTATAGTATCTGTCATGCAGCACTTTCAGGCCTTTCAAATTGGTTAAAATTTTCATAAAACTACCCTTAGGTTATTTTTAAAACTATGACTTACTCCGCGTTTTTTGAAGTTTTATTGCAAAACTCAGGCTTACTTAAAAGTTTTTTAAACTTAGGGCTAGTTTTTATGACTTTAAAATCAACTTTTTTTGAAAAGTTATTTTAAAGATTATAAACTTTTCTGTTATTTTTTAACTTTTATGTATGCAAAACAGTGATATACAAGATTCAGTCCAGACCCAAAGTAAAAACTCGATTCGGATCCAGAACTTGCTGGATCCTAGTTTTTTGATTTAGTAGATCACTGATTTTTCCAAATGAATAAGCAAAAAATAATTTACATCAGTAATTGTATTAGTTTTGAGTTTGTAATACAGAGCAAAAAATAAGTTCTCTGCTACTTTTAAGGGGAGTTTTGAAACTAGCACTAGATATTCGGCAACATTTTTAAATTTACGTTAGATGTTTTGGGAAAGTAGAAAGTATCTGGAAGATTTTGATCCGACCGGATCCTAGTTTTAAAATTTAATGGGGATAGATCTGACCAGATCCTATTTTTTGTGGATTGACAAGATCACTGATGCAAGATAAATTTTCAGTAGTTTTTTTGTTTCAGTTTTTATTTTCTGTTATTTTTTGCAGTTTTATTATTAAAACGGACTAACCTGGCAAGACTGATATAACTTAGACAGTTTTAGATCACTCAGGCTAACGTTTTTGCATCAAAGAGTGGCAACCCTGTATTATTTTTTAGCAACATCACACTAAAATTTGATTTAAATGTTTTCTGAATTTATATTTCGACTATATTTAGAACAATATTGTAAAATTTTGAGTATAAAAATAGTTTTTTTCAATTCGTGTATAAAAAAGTGTTAATGTTTCAAAAAATATTTTTTAATAAATTTAATTTGTAGTACTCTGAAGTTTTTTGTTTTACAGTATCTTTATTTTAAATTAGATTAGTTATTTACTGACTGCACATTTTTTATTTATTTTCAAAACTTGAATAAAGTTATAGTTTATAACGTTTTTAAGTAACCTAAATAAAAATTAATAAACCAGACTTATTTAAAGAATAAAAATGAAGAACTACTAAGCTTCTTCAAACGTATTGGAGATACAGAAAGTTAGTCTTTTTTTTCAAACTAATTTGAATAATAATACTTTTTTGAATTAAACATTAAGTTGTAAAATAGTTATTATTTTTTTATAAATATGTTTACATAAGTTTATTTAATTTTTTTAATCTGGTAAAAATAAAGTCATTTGGATATTAAAGTTATTACATTAAAAGAACATGTGCTTAAATGTATTTTCCTACATACTATATGTTCTTGATAAATGATGGACTTAAAAATAAGTTTTGAAAATAGTATTAAAAGATGTTGAATTTTTAAAGATATATAAAAAGTTTTACCTGTACTGACTAATTCAAAGTTTCAAAATCTTGAATACCAATTGTTCAAGTGTTTTTCGTTCAATTATTTTAATTTTACTTCATTAACTGATGATTACTGTAATGACACAGTGAATGGACACTGATGTTGTCCGGAAAATCATTAAATTAATGGTTAGTTAGATTTCCATAGCTACCAAGGAACGCCTTTGGAACAATACTGGTTAACTGTACAACTTTCTTGATTAGAATTTAATGTTTCTCCAAGTGGGTCTCTGTAAACCATCAGTTCTGACAATAAGTAGATCATGTAGTAGCACCACCGTTATCACTTATTTTTGTGGATGACCGGGGCTATGAGTCTGCAGTAGATGTTTATTGCCAATATAAGGAAATCGCAACTCCCTTACTCTCTGGTTAAGTTTTTCTTGATGCGCTAAATGTAATTTATTGAAGACACAAGATTGTAAACTGTAAAGTATTAATTCTATGTTGTTGTAAAGTTTAACTCCGTCACCCAAGTATAATGCTTCACGTATCCAAAGTACGTTAAAATCTAAAGACTTGGTGATTCTGTTTGAATCAAATCGTCGACAAAGAATAAGTTGTAGTGCGAATTTGTGTAGTTTATAAATAATGAAGAAACTAGCTACATCATACTACACCAGAGTTTCGCAAACCTAATTTCAAAAATCACCCTTTTGGCAGAAGTTAAAATTAATCTCCTCCCACTTTTAAAATATTTACATTTGTTTAGTTAGTTTTACTATTTACTTTTCTCCCTCTTACTGGTTATTATCCCTTGATATCCAGAATCGCCACAAGAGGCGACATTGTCCACAATAGAAAATCCCGCTATACACAGATATTTTCTTTTTATAGTTAATAATTCTTGTTATTGATGGTGGACTATTTCTAGTTCTTCATCATTTCAAGCTCAGTTTATTAAATTTTATCGAATAAAATTTGATCACTTAAAACTTTATAAAATTATTGTTTTTTATTTTAAGATCTTACTTTTATGTCTGGTCGTTTTAAAATACTAATACGATACAATAAGCTACATAATGATATGTTTAAACTAAAACTTATCGTAACATTTTTGCTTCTGTTGTTATTTTTAGTATATTAGTTGTATTAATTTTTTTTGTTTAAATTTACAGTGCAACTTAGGCAATACCCTACGTTTGATGAAAAACAAATGACTGGCATAATTCAAACAATGAAAAATCAGTTTGATAATCTTTCTAAAAAAGTTTTTATTGGAGGTCTTCCACCAGATATAACAGAGCGTAAGTACATTTGTTTTAGTTTAAATTAAAAAAATTCTATTGAAACAAAAATTGTCAGTCTTAAGGTAGTTACTTTCTAAAATATTTTTGGTTTATGCTATTTATATATTAAAAAAACATGTTTATTTTAAACTTAAAATGTTGCTTTTGTTTATGTAATTTCAAAAATTTAAGATTGAGTGAGCTAGCATTCTAAAAGTAAAGTTTTAAATTTTACCTGTTTTGGTTACATGACAGTTTAAGTTTTGAGAAATCAAACACCTATATTCAAGAGGCTATATCTTGTAAATATTTTAAATTTAAGTGTTACTTCATATTTAGATTATTAAAAATTCTTTTTTATAAATGAAATCGATAAAAATCTTTCGTTGATTTTAAGTCCAGAATAGTGTGTAAAAATTTGTACATAGCGTTATAAACAGTGTTTTATACTATAAAGATTAGTTTTTTTTATTTATAATATAATTATTACAAATCATAAGGATTAAGATACTATCTTTTGTTTAAACTTTTAAAGTTATAAACTGATTAAGAAAAAAAAAATAAAGACTACAAAACAAAATCAACTTTTCTGTAACTATTCTGTCCAAAATGCTGATAAAAAATTTCCTATTATAAAATTACTTAAAGTTATGTTTTTTTAATTATTTTTTTATTAAACAATTTGTTTATATTCATCAGTGAGTTAAAACTCGGTTTTATTTATTTTTTAGCAGGTATAAGAAAATAATTAAACGTAAAAATAATTTTTGGCGTATTTTTGGATACACTTCCTCTAAAATAAATCTTACGTTGGTTTTAAGTCCAGAATAGTGTGTAAAAATTTGTACATAGCGTTATAAACAGTGTTTTATACTATAAAGATTAGTTTTTTTTATTTATATAATATATAATAATAATAATATTTATAATTTTCAAACATTGTTTTAAACTCTATTATATTACTAATAAATAACTATACTTATTTAACCATTCTAATTTGGTTTTGTACAATTTATAATATTGTTTAAATCAGTGCTTCTGAACCTTTTTCTAGTGGCGGAACCCTTTTACAAAGTTCAACTTTTCCGCGGAACCCCTAATTTAATTTTACATAAAAAGTTTAATATTTTATTTCCTGCAAAAAACAAAAGAATTTCAGTGAAAACGAATTTGTTAGAAATCTATATCATTATTAGAAATCATACCAATTGTAATAGTATTAAGTCGAGTCAAACTCGCAACGTCATTAATCGCAACGTCATAAAAATCTTTCCTTGCATAATAAAAACAAAATGAGAGCTACAAACAATAACGAATTGAACATAAATCTAATCGAATTCACAGATTATATAAATATATATCAGAAGCTTGAATTTTAAAAAAAGATAACAACTTTTAATAATAATAGTAAAATTTAAGTGCTTTCCTTAAGATGTGTTTCTTTGCATTAATTTAAACAAAAAGTAATGTTTCAACAAACAAAAATGTTGCAACTAACATTACAAAAAAAAAAACAACCTTGATTAAGCAAATCATTATTTTATACTTTTTATTTTAAAATCATCAATTTAAAAGTAATATCATTTTTTGAATTATAAAAGTTTTTTGTCATTTTCTTTAGGTGTTTTTTTATAAATGAATATCAAAAAAAATATCATTGAGTTATAATAATTAAACAGAAAAAGAATTTAATACTTAAATAACAAACTTTAAAACTTGGCTAACACATAGACATTTAAACATTTTTATCATGTAAATTAAAAAAATTATTTCGAACTCAATTTCTGTTAAAATTTTAAAAACCTGGCCACAACTTTTAAAAATTAGAGTATCATTTTTTATCATGTAAGTCTAAAAAACTATTTCAAATTCAATTTCTGTTAAAATTTTAAAGGCTTGGCCAGATTTTTTTTTAATTATAGTAGCATTTTTTAAGTAAAAAATAAGCTTTTACAAATATTAAATTTTAAATGAAGCTAATAGACATCTTTTTTAACATTTTACAGCATTTGAAACAGTATAATATACCAGAAATAAGTTTCTGATAAAGATTTTTTGTTTAGTTTTATTGTGTAAACATTTAGAATTTGTTTTGATTGCTCCTACATTGTTTGCTTTAGTAATAATACCAGTATTTTCAAGACTTCACTAAAAATAGAAATTCAAAAAATTTGCAAAAAATTGCGCAAGCAGGACACCTATTAATAATGAATACCCATTAAAAGTCCTACCGCTAGATACACACTAAGCAGATCAATGAATGTTATAATTAAATATGTTTTCCATTTTATGTGTTCCATTTTTTTGAAGTTTTATGATTTATGTTTTTTTTTTCTTTCAAATTTCTTTTTGAAATTTCGAAAGGCTTCGCGGAACCCCATTTTAGAAGCAGTGGTTTAAATAATAGATTGATGAAGCTTATTAGGATGCGAAAATGAATTACTACCACCATTTTAACTGTTTATAGGATAAATAATTTTATAAATTTATTGTTAAATAAGATGTATATATTACCACATGGTTAACAGACCAAATAATGCTTCAATTTCAAAAGTTTGGTGGTTTAGTTGTTGATTGGCCCCACAAAAACGAACTTCAATCAGAAAGACCGCCAAAAGGTTTGAATTTTTATTTTTTGCCAATGTGCTTTGCTCATGCATTAGTTAAACTGAATTTATCCATAAATTGAATCCAAATTTTATTTATGCTTAGTTATGATATTGTTCAACAATTAGTATAACTAAAAAGTTTGTGTAATTAAAATTTTTAAGTGAATTACTAATTAAAAAAGAATATTAATGGTGTAACAGCAATAAGTATTATCTACTAAGGAATTTTTTCCACTGAATACACAAAAACTGATAGGAAAGCTTAAATAACTAATTCAGGCTATATTTTATGTCTAAACAATAATAATTTTTTTATAGAGTCTTTTATTTGTGTTTTGTCACAATGCTGTTGTTAGTTCTTAAAATTTCTAATTAGAACAAAGTGTTTATAAATACCATGCTTAGTTTTTTAATTAATACATAAAGTAAGTAACATTTTATGTTTACGTCACAAATTTTATAAAAATAGTTAACATATTTATAAAACTTGGTGCTTTTTAAAATAGTATTGGGTAAAACTTAATAAATGTTATTACTATTATTATTGTTATAAAATTAATAAATATTCTATTTAAATTGTGATTGTATTTTTATCAAAGTCTTAAGTTTAAGAAAATTTATAATTCAGTAAATTTTAAAATAAAGCTAAGGTGACTATTTACTTGCACTGGACGCTTTGTTTAAATCAAACATACTTAAATATTTTAAATTAGTTGAAACATTATACACAATCGATTTAAACTTATTCTATAGGTTATGCATTTTTGATATTTTACGATGAGTCTTCCGTATGGCGTCTATGCAGTCATTGTTTTGTCGAAGAAGACAATCTGAAGTTTGCTGTTTCAAGTGGTATGGTTCCGTATAAGAAGGTGATTTAATCATGTTTTGTTTTGTGCATTTTTCCTATTGTTTCATTTATTATATACTTTTACTTTAGTTATACTAATGTTAATTACATAATAACTACATTGTTTATAATGTATATTTATAATTTTTGTCTCTATTCAAGCTTATAATACTTTTTTTTCATTTCTAATAATAACTAATGTTGATGATAAGTAATAAAATGAACAATCTAGTTAAATACTTTGCTGGTCTTTCTTGCTTAAATTGAATTTTATATATAAAAAAGAGTTTAAAAACTATTTTAAACATGTTTACAGATTAAAATTTTTTTTCTCATCAATATTTTTAAACTACTAGGTACAAATACGTCCTTGGAACACCGTTCACGAGGAATACAGTTTTTCTCCGCAGGTGAAAAGTAGCAGGCTCACTGTTTTTGTTGGTGGGGTGCCCAGACCATTGCGTGCAGGTTGAGTTGTTTGATTAAAATATTTTTATCGTTTCCAAACATCATTGCTAAAATTCATTTTTAATAACAAGCTGAACTTGCCCTCGAAATGGAACGGAAGTTTGGAAATGTTTGTTACGCGGCCATCGACGTCGATCAGGACCTTAAATATCCGAAGGGAGCCGGCAGAGTGACATTTAGTGATCAAACTTCATACGTTGCCGCTTTGTCTGCAAAATTTGTTCAATTTCAAACTGGCGGTCATCTTAAAAAGGTTTTGTTTTCGCATTAAGTATTTGGTAGAAAAAAATGTTT
The DNA here is from genome assembly GCF_965202585.1 of Thalia democratica. Lineage (NCBI taxonomy): Eukaryota > Metazoa > Chordata > Thaliacea > Salpida > Salpidae > Thalia > Thalia democratica. The sequence continues at coordinate 15,892,571 of NC_139173.1, read as the reverse complement.
AAATTAGTGTGAATATGAATTTTTATAAATAAATTATTTTTTAAAACTTTTTCGGTTGTATTGTTGGAGAGCAATTTATTTATCGAAATAAATATTTGTTTTTCAAAACTTATAAATTATTAAACAGTTGTTTGCTTCCCTAAAAAGTAACTTAATTTATCCGATTTTGAAGTAACAGGAAAAATTTTTCTTTAAAAAGTTGCTCTGTACTGTTTAGAAAGAAAGTCTTCCACGAACCACAGTTATTAAAATATTGTATTAATCTAAAATATAGTATTTTAAACAAAAAATTTAATGAAGTTAGCAAAAATAAAGCACTAATAATTACTAAATAAACAAAAAATCTATTCTTTAATCCACATTTTTTCTTATTGTTTTTGGCTGACAAGTACATTGCGGGCCGCATATTTTGTTCTTTGCGTACCATAATAATCGACTCCTGCCCTAAAACTTGTTTTATTATTGTTTGTTTAGTCCTAAAGATTTTAGTAAACAGTATAATAGTTTAATATTAAGTTGAAAAATATTACACATATTTTGTTTGAAGTTTTATAACCAAAAATTGTTCTTACTTTTAACGTAATATACAGACACAAGTGAACTTTTTTAGCAGTAATTAAAAAATTAAATCATGACTAATTTAATCTAATCCAGGTAATAAAAATTTTATGTACGTAAAATGATAAGGATTATTCTGCTTTCAAAAGTTTAGGTTTTGATATATCTAAATGAAAATGCTATTAGATATTTTAAATCGGTCTTTGATTCAAAATTATATATTATTTTTATTTCCCTATTTACTCTTTTTAAACTGTTTTTTCTTTAATTTTTATTTTACTTTTTTTTCTTCTACAGTGATTTATTCTTTTATAAAATTTTCCTTACATTATAGAGACTTGCATAGCATTAATATATTAATTTTTTAATAAAATAACCTGTATTCGAGTTAATCTCATCCGCTAATAAGTAAAATATGCTTAATAATGTATACAACTAGTTGAACTGTTAACATTTTTTTGTTTTTTTGTAATTAGTTAAACTCATAACTTTGTTTGATTTTGACCTAAATGGTTTTTTTGATTTTTTTCAGGTAGAAATTAAAGCTTTTTATTTGGATAATCAGTTGTGCGATATATGCTTATTCCATATGGCAAAAGCTTTTTGTGAGATTCGCACTTGCCTTAAGGTTAGTTCAACGTTATTGTTTAGTTATTTTTTAAATACAGTATAAAATTTATTACATATAGATGAGCCATTTAAAAGCTTTTGTTTAGAAAAAAGTTACGTATTTTCTAATTTATACTCAAAACCAAAGTAAAAAAGTTATAAGGAAAAATTTAATTTGAAACCAATTAAGGTTTAATCAAGTTTTTTTTTCTTGAAGCTATTTGTAGACGTCTACTTATTAGTGAGTATATTCAATAAACTCATTAACTATTGAATTAAACATTGGCAATTGTGAACTAATTCTTCAACATATCAAAAAATAAACAGTATTATTGTGAAGTATGTTGGAAAAGAACTCATAGCAATCCTGGTACAGTGACTCACAAACCTGTTACTAAAGAGGACACTCTTGTAAAAACAAAAACTAGAACCTGTTGATCTGTATAAAATTTTTGTTTTTGTTCAATTATTTCTAAAATATAGAAAGTTTTTTAATAGATATTTTTTGTTTATTTGTTTTAAATATTAATTTTAAAGTTAGTTTTAATAGTCATAAAGTTTCATGTGATTCAGGGTGTGACTTTTAATAAATCATTTATATATAGCTAATAATTTAAGACATTAAGTATGCTTAGGAATATGATTTCACTATAAAGTTTCTATTTTTTCTTTTTCTTTATTTCATTACAACGTTTTTTAATGCATGAAAATGAAATGTCTTTTGAAAACTATAATTGAAATAGTTTAATCTTCATTGGCAGACTGAAAAAAATTGCACTAATTTTTGTTCAATCACTGTTTTATTTCTTTAACATCATGTAAAGTTGTATTTATCTAAGTTATAATACTTAATATATTTCGTTATGATATTTGTTATTTTCTTTCAAATTTTATTTCAACTAGTTATATTATGATAATTTTTGTTCATTATTTTCTTTTTCAAAGTCATCCTGTTTAATATTTTCAATATTCCATATATTTTAAGTAAAACAATTATAGATTTACTGTTTTGCAACAAAAAACTTATCAATTTTTTAAAAATATTTTAATGCTTTTATATTTTTAATGTTGCTATTGCTTATGTTAACATGCTGTAATTTATTTTTATATAAATGGAGCGCTCATATAATAGTTTTGTATTTTTTTTTAGGTTTCAACTTTTTTATGTTTTTAAAAGATATTTTATTATTTATGGTTATTTGTACTTAATCAAATTTGGTACTTTATATCTTTTTGTATTTTTTTACTTAAATTGTTGACAAGAAATAATTTTTCTTTTAGTAATACCTTTAATACTTACCTTTTATGTTCGTTATAAGTTATTTCAAATAAACTCTAAATAAAGGTTTTATCCAACATTATCTATTATATAAATTTAAATTATTTGCTATTTTATATATATCATAAAGTTTTACTTTACCCGAAAGTTGAAAGGTTTTTTAGAATAAATAGAAGATTATAAAATAGATATTTCTTTTAATTGCTTTTTTATATTTAATATTAAAATAAAAGTACTTTGGTTTTTATAGTTTTACTATTGATGATTTTAAAAAAGTTTACTTTGAATTGGATACTCGAAGAGCTTTGAAATTATGCTTGAAATAATTTAGAAAAAAACTCTCAATAAGTATATGACACACTTCACAATTTTATAGCATAGAGGTCCGTTTCGTATTTATCGCAAGCCTTATCCGGCTCAAACATGAAATTTTTTGTACAACAAATAAAGTTTATCTTTCCAGGGTTGCCAAAAAAACTAGGAGTTTGACAACTAAGGCTAAAAAACCTAGAAATTTCGATTTGACACGAAAAATCTATCATATAGATAAAAATTTTTGTCATCATTCAACTGCTTAAGTAAAACCTTTACCATTTGCAAACTTTAAGTTTTATTATTATATATATTTTTTTGAACAGCCTTTTTCCGGTGCATAACTTTTTTAATTAATATAACAAAACACAATTCATTTTTTTTCTTTAAATTTATATGAGATCTTTCATAGTAAGTCTTATCAAATATTATATCTTACTAAATAAAACTGAGTTGAAATAAAAAATATACTGTAGATTAAAGTTTTAAAATATAAAATGACGTAATAATCGAATGCTTAAACTAACTAAATGCTTATACTGTAGAACTAATTAAACTTGTTATTACTAATTAAACTCGTTAGATTAAAATCAAACTAAAATAAACCAGCGATAAAAATGGAAATAAAACTAAACTTTAAAAACAAAATTTTACAAGAAACTAGTTACTTTTTATTGAAACTAGTTATTGAATGCATAAGGCTTCCAGAATATGTAGCTGAAAAGCTGGTTTGATGATCGTTCTGAGAAACCTACGAAAAAATATTTCTCGGCGATTGGGCAACATTTGTTAGACAATCATGAATGTGCAAAAAATTATAAATAGATTTTTTTCAGTCTTAGTTAAAGCGGAGAACTCTTTTAGCTACATGTTCTGGAAACCTTATTCATTCAATCTTTAAGGCTCAGTTTATGTAAGCAGAAAAAGTTTGTATACTAGACTTTTTAAATCCTTATATTCAATGATAAATTTTTAAAATTTTATTACAATACAATGTTTTACTCGTTTAAAAAAACGAGATCTTCAGTTGTTTAAAATCTGTAAAAATTTATGTGATAACAAGTAGGAAGACATTAGGCTAAACTTGAAATAAAAGAAGTTAAAAAGAAAAAAGTATAACAAAAAACTGAGTAAAAACTAATTAAAACATATAGTTTAAAGTTACCAGCATATGATGGTTTTAATGTTGTTAGGCTAAATTTAGGAAAATGCACGTTACTTAATAATTATACAATCTTAAAACTTAAACAAATAAATAAAAAATATACAATAAAAAATAATTATACTAACATTTAGTGGCCTTGTGAAGTTTGTAGATAACTAACAAAGAAAAACATCTCTTTAATAATAATCTAATTAAAATAGATATTTGCTTATTAAAATGCTCTTAAGTTTTGAAATAAAGCTTCTTAAAGTGTATACAAGAGCATATTAACTCGTTCCTTTTATTTAAAGATGTTCCCCCGTCAGCGTTCGCTACTTCCATTTTTTCATAGGAGCAGGTCCTGCAGATTCTCTGCGGTTTCCCTATGTGTCCGATGTGGTGTAAAATTTCCCATTTGATGTTGTAGTTAATGTTGTTGCGTTTTAGCTTCCAAATATATTTGGATAGTTCGGTTCCGTTCTTGTAAATTTTTATATCTCTTATGTGGCTATACCACCTTTTTTTGAAAGTTCCTCCTGTGCTTCCTACGTATTGCTTTAATTCTTTTTTCGTCGTGACCGTAGCTTTATAGATAACATTCTTAGTTAGGCATTTGTTTTTTAGCGGGCATAAGTTTTTGTTTCTACAATTACATAGTGACTCTTCTTTGTCGGTATTTTCATTTTTTTCTACATTAATTAAAGTTTTTTTGTTGTGTCCTTGGATTAGCATTTTTATGTTACTCATGCAACTGTACGCTAACTTACAGTTGCTTTTATTTATTAACTTGTTTAGACAGTTGTTCTGATTAAAATGCTTGTTGATTAATTCAAAAAACATTTTTTCTATGATTGTTTTTACTGATTCGCAAAATGGTGGGTTGAAATAAATAATTTTTCTTGTTCTGTTTCTTTTCTTTTTCTGGACCATCTGCGAAATACTTTACTAATAATAACTGCGGGTATATATATCCTTTATGGAAAACCCATAAGTTAAATCCAGATATTCTCAAAACTTGCAGTATTAAAGATATACCAACTAGAATAGTCCAAGTCGCTGGTAATACATATCTAAGTAGGTTGACAGCTGTACTCAACCTAATATTGGATCCGATTAGTGTTATTTATTGCAAAAAGGGAATAAATGAATATTGTAAAGATTCAAAAAGTTATTTAGAAGACTTGGAAAAAGTCATATGATGATAAAAATTGTATTTTAAGTACAGTTGATGTCGTAAATTTGTACCCATCATTATCAATAGATTTAGTGAACAAAGCTCTTGTGGAAGCATTAGAATTGTGCTCAGATTTTGAGACACCGATGATCAAATACTTAGTAATGCTATCAGAAATAGCTTTACGCAACAACTTTATAGTATTCCAGGGAAAATATTTTAAACAGAAGAAAGGTATTATTACAGGTGACAACAACTCCGTTGTCATAGCTAATATTTCTTTACATTATATAATGACGAAAGCTTATAAATTAAATAAATCACTATTTGTAAGACGTTACATTGACGATATATTATTGATATCAGAGAATATTTCAGTATCAAAAGAAATAATAAAAGATCTCAAGAAAACATTTAAAGAGTACGATCTAGATTTGACATCAACAATAATGTCGGGAGAAAATGAGGTAGATAAGTTACCTTTCCTAGATATTGAGCACATTCTTACTAGAGTAAACGAAAAAAGTTTTTTCTATACCAGAAATTTTACAAAAACTACCGCTGTAAATTCTACTTTTTTGAACGGAAAATCTTTCCACCCACTGAACATCTTTAAGGGTATAATTACAGGCGAAGAAAAAAGATTGAAAAGAATAAATGAAAGAAAAGAAGATTATTATGAGAGTTTGAAAAAACTTAAAACTAAATGTTTAGCATCCAATTTCAATCCCAAACTAGTAGAAGACCAATTTAAGAAAATTTATTGCAAAAATGAGAATAAGAACGTTCCAACTGAACAAAAAGACATAACTAAAAACGAAAATGTATATTGGTCTACTCAATTTAAGAAGCTTCTAAGTTTCACTAAAGAGGAATCTAAACTTTTTACTTCAGGTAAAATATCCTTTACAAAACCAGCGAGCCTGAGAAAACTTTTAAACAGTTTTAGTCAAATTGCAAAACAAAAACAAACGAGTACTAAACTAAGCAAAAAATGTGAAAAATGCGCACTATGTGGTAATCATGGCAAACATAAAAACATGGTATTTGATAAAGAAATTTTAAACATTCAGGGTAAGACAATAAAATTGAAACCGAATCTCAACTGCAAGAGTTATGGAATTTACGCAGCTATATGCACAAAATGTAATAGCAACTATGTAGGACAAACTAAAAACAGCTTCAGTACAAGATGGACAGCACATAGATATAGTTGGAATAGATCAAAGTCAAATTTTAACCCAAACGATATAACAGATGAAAATGCCTTATATAGACACTACTATGTTAAACACAAGAACGATCTACAGAAAGAGTGTTGTTTTGATCACGCGTATGAAGTTGTTTTTTTGGAAGAACCAAATTTTAAGAACCTTGACTATAAAGAATATTTTTGGATAAATAAACTCAAATCAAATATTAATTTAGCTAAAACACAATACAGTGATTTATAGGGGTAGAGTACTTAAAGTACATATTGTTAGATGCATCTGTTTTGTATATTTTTTTGTATTTCTTTGTGTTATTTAGTAGTTCTTAACATACATTTATATATTAATTGCATATGTAATTTTGTGGAGCAAAACTCTTTTTAATGTTATGGGAATAAAGTAAATGTGTTTTTTATTTGAAAAAGTTTTTTTTATATTAAGTGTTTTGTTTGCTGTTAATAGATGTCATTTTATCAATTAAAAACATTTTTTAATATATATATTTTATGTCTTAATTTTTGTTTTTACAGCCGTATTTTTGCATTGAAAATGTCTAATAAAGGACGAAAGCTTTGCAACTAAAGTGATTGGTATTGTTTCATTAGACAGCTATTTAAGGGTTATTAGTTTAGCTTTTTTGTATTTGAAAATTTAAGTATAGCTTAGTCTGAAACAATAGTTAATTGGAGTTGTTTTTTGACCCCGGATTACGGCATACCTGTTTTCTTTTCTTTTTCTGTTTGTTAAAATCTTCCTTATAAGTCAGTTTATGTTTAAAATTTGATTTGTCTAAAGCGTTTTGGTATGTGTATGCATTTTGATGAAAAATATTTTTGTTTTTAGATAATTTAATCAGTCTATTTTCTATCATTGCCGGTAAGTTCTTTTTAATGATTTTAGGATGGTTAGAGTTTCTATTAATGTATCTTATTTCTGTGTTTTATTTTTTGTACGGTTTAAATAAGTTATTTGAAAGGTCTAATGTTATATCCAAAAAGTTGCATATAGTTGCACCGGTGTCTATCGTTATTTTAAAACCAATATCTCTGAATATTTTTATTGTTTTTTTCTTTTTATTTTCTAAATCTTGGTTGTTTTTGGTTGGATAATTGCAAGGCCGTCATCTCTATACAAACCTATCTCTTTAGTATCAAAAAGAGATTCAAGCTTGCTCAATGCATATAGCCCGATTAAATCGCATAACTCGGCGCCGAAGGAGCCCATGGGAACGTCGAATAGGTTGTTGTTATCTTTTTTGGTCCAGGTTTTTTTGTTAAAAGTAGTGATGTACCGGACCCGGATCCGGACTTTTTTTTCAAATTAGAATCCGGCCGGAATCGGATCCGGACTTTTTTTTCAAATTAGAATCCGGCCGGAACCGGATCCGGACTTTTTTTTCAGATTAGAGTCCGGCCGGAACCGGATCCAGACTTTTTTTTTTCAAATTAGAATCCGGCCGGATCCGGATATTAGACAAAAATGGCAATATCCGGCCGGACCCGGATAGTCCGGTACATCACTACTACATCACTAGTATAAACTAGCCTGAGTCAGAATGAGGTTTTTAAAAACTGAAAAAAAAGAACTTTAATCTAATAATAAGTAGAACAGCTAGCCACAAGGTTTACAAATTTAGGTGTTATTTACAATTAAAAATCTGAAATCAAGTTCTTGAGCAAAATACACTAGAAAATTACAAAATATTAAAAACTGGATCAGCTCAAACCCATTCAAAATCTAAAAGAAAACTAGCCTGAATTTTTATAAAAAACTAAACTAGCCTGAGGCAGTCCAAAATTTTCTAAAATTCTCAAAAATTTTCAAACTAGCAGGGTTGCCACTGTTTACGTCATTAAAACTATCTAGAGTGAGTATAAACAAGCCTGAGTCAGAATGAGGTTTTTAAAAACTGAAAAAATTACTTTAATCTAATTATCAGTAGAACAGCTAGCAAAGGTTGACAATTTGGTAGTAAAGTTGTGGACTGATTTTGGTACACTTAACTTATTAGTACTACCCATCATATTTAAATCCTACTTTATTTAATTAATATCTAACAAATACTAAATTCTAACTGAGACTACTTTCTATAATCAGACACGACAGTTTTGAGTGATGAATCTTTTATATAAAACACAACAAGAAATACTAGCATATACAAAATTATTAATTACTTTGGTAACACTTTAAAAACTGGAAGCTCTTTAAATTTATATCGAAAGACTTAAAACAATAATCTAAAAATTAAATAAAACTTTTAGTAAACAAGAAACTGTAAATTTTTTAAAAAACTATTAAACTATTAACCTGGCTTAAATATTTAAACAATTAAACACCAGTTAAAATATTCAATTTTAAAACAAAACACTACTTACAATAACCATTCACAAAAAAGTTCAAGATAATTTGTTGCATCAAGCTGCACACCAAACTAATTAACTTCTTACATATAAACTGCCTGTCATGTTCTGATGTTTTGTTGCATCAGTATTTAGTTTGAAACATTTCGTCATATGATTCTCATTGGCTCGTACATTCAACCGTATTAACTCTAAATATTCTTTGAGCTCAACTTTAAACAATAAATAATGCAAGTATTTATTCCAAAGTTTTCAATTTTACAACATATGTAAAAAGTTGCATTTCTGAAATGTTTATTTCATAGTTTAAATGTAAACAAATGTAAATTAGTCACGTGTACAAAATGAGCCAATCACGGTAGGTGTTTAGTTTTAACTGACGAAAATGACTCTTATCAATTTACACAGGGTTTGATTTTGAAAAAATACTTTTCAGTATGCTCTTTTTTACTAACTAGATCCGGGTCCGGTTGGATCTCTGTTAGGATCCGGCCGGACCCGGATCCGGACTTTTTTTTCAAATTAGAATCCGGCCGGAACCGGATCCGGACTTTTTTTTAAAATTAGAATCCGGCCGGAACCGGATCCGGACTTTTTTTTCAAATTAGAATCCGGCCGGATCCGGATATCAGACAAAAATGGCAATATCCGGCCGGACCCGGATAGTGAGTCCGGTACATCACTAGTTAAAAGTCAAAATTGTTTTGCATGTGTGCTTAATTAATTTAATGTCCCTGTCTTCTACTATGGTGTATTTTTTTGCAAAGTTTATAGCGTTAGTTTAATGATTCTTAAATAAATTTTTCATCAAAATGCATACACATACCAAAACGCTTTAGACAAATCAAATTTTAAACATAAACTGACTTATAAAGAAGATTTTAACAAACAGATAAAGAAAAGAAACAGAACAAAAAAAATTATTTATTTCAACCCACAATTTTGCGAATCAGTAAAACAAACATAGGAAAAATGTTTTTTGAATTAATCAACAAGCATTTTAATCAGAACAACTGTCTAAACAAGTTAATAAATAAAAGCAACTGTAAGTTAGCGTATAGTTGCATGAGTAACATAAAAATGCTAAAAAACGTAATTTTAAAGTAATTAATTTCTCGTAAAACTTTGTATTTAAAATTTAGTTTTATTTTCATTTTAAAACTTTAATCTACAGTATATATTTTTATTTCAACTCAGTTTTATTTAGTAAGATATAATTTTTGATAAGACTTACTACAAAAGATCTCAAATAAATTTAAAGAAAAAAAATGAATTGTGTTTTGTTATTATTTAAATAAGTTATGCACCGGAAAAAAGCTGTTCAAAAAATATATAATAATAAAACTTAAAGTTTGCAATTGGTAAAGGTTTTACTTAAGCTGTTGAATGATGACAAAAATTTTTATCTATATGATAGATTTTTCGTGTAAAATCGAAATTTTTCGACTTAAGTTGTAAAAATTGTTTAGATTTCTAGGTTTATTAGCCTTAATTGTCAAATTCCTAGTTTTATGGCAACCCTAGAAAGATAAACTTTATTTGTTGTACAAAAATTTTCATGTTTGAGCCGGATAAGGCTTGCGATAAATACGAAACGGACCTCTATGCTATAAACTTGTAAAGTGTGTCATATACTTATTGAGAGTTTTTTTCTAAATTATTTCAAGCATAATTTCAAAGCTCTTCGAGTATCCAATTTAAAGTAAACTTTAAAAAAATATATAGCTAAAACTATTATTTTTATTAAAGTGTTAAAAAAATTAAACCAAGCACGTTGTAAGTTTGATACAAACAAAGCTTTAACAACTTAGTAAGTTTTAAAAGAAATACATACTTGTCTAATAAAACAGTTTTTAACAAGAAAATATGGTTATTTATACCAATCATTTTAAATAGTCATGAAACCGTATACACATAAGTTAAAAATATTCTTAGCGCTCCTAAAAAAAAAAAACATTAAAATTAATTCTAGTTTAAAAGTCTAGCTTTTAATAGATCTATTTTGATGTTTGCTAATCTAAAAATATAAATAACATCTAAAACGAAATTACTTTGAAACTAGAAATATAACTTTTTTTAAAAATTTGAATACCATATTTACAAAAATCATGACAAAAGACTGATTTGTTGCAGCTTGAAAGACAAGTAACTTACTCCCGATCAAACTAACATTCATATTGCCACATATCTTTCTCTGGTGATTTGAGTTTAAAGAAATTTTTACAAATGTTATCAAAAACTTAAAATTGTTTTGTTTATACCCAATAGCGTCGGCTGCAGTTCTAAGGTCGCTTTTGATTGACTAATATTTTATTTTTATTTCAAATTAAGTTTTAAGTAAAAGATTTTGTTTTCTGTTTATTTTTTATGTATTGGGTTAGGAATAAGAGTTTAGATTGAAAATTTTGGGTAGGTTTGGTTAGGGATAAGGGTATAAATGTTCTTGATATTCTGCTGTATTATCAATTTACTTCATTTGCATAATGTTATGAATAAAAATATTTCGAAAAACTTACAACTGCAACTAGTGATGTACCGGACCTACACTTTCGAGTCCGGCCGGACCAGGACTTTTTTTCAAATTAGAATCCGGCCGGATCCAGATTTTTTTTTCAAATTAAGATCCGGCCGGAACCGGACATTTTTTTCAAATTAAAATCCGGCCGGATCCGGATTCTTATTTGTAATGTAAGTTATATAAAAACTACTATGTACGATAATGCAATTTTATATAACTAACTACTAACTAAGTATAATTGTGTGAAGTTAATCTGTTATGTGTTATATCTAACTATATACTTTAAAATTTTTAAAAATTAAAGTTTAAAAAAAATTTAGACTAAAAAATATTAATGTGCTGTTAAAATAATTAAATAATAAAGTTTATCATATGTTATTAAGGTCTAGTTAAGATTAACAGTTAAAAATAGTAGCTGGTATTTTTGTTAATTTTCTGAACAATATTTACATTTAAATTTTATTAAAATTGAAAGAACAAAAGAAAAACCCAAAATTGAAGAACAGTAAAAAAACTTCAAAGAACAATAAAAAACACTAAAATATCTTTTTTGCTAAACTTATAAACTTTCCATGATTTTTGGCAACCAGAATATCACCTAATTTTAGCTAATATCAGGGTTGCCACTCTTTGATTCAAAACCTGAGTGATTATAAACTTTCCTGAGTCAGAATGAGGTTTTGGAAAACCAAAAAAAAATTACTTTAAGCTAATAATCAGTAGAACAGCTAGCCACAAGGTTGAACATTTTAAGTACTGTTACAATTAAGGCTATAGGGGGGTTAAACACTTTTTTTACAAGTTGATCTTATTTAAAAGAATACTATCTTAGCTATCAGATGCTTTTTACAGCTTTACAAAATAAATTCAAAGTAGTTTTTGAGATATAAGCGGTCAAAGCCGGAGAGTTCCACAAGGACCTAATGGAAGGCGCAAGCTAAAAACGCGGAAATATCCATTTCATTAAAAATCTATTTCCTCCTAGGTTTTTTAAGCTAGGTACCTCAAATTTTCAAAAAAAATGTTCCTTACACAGTTTAAAAGCTTTTGAGTGTTGGAATTTCAAATAACTGAAATTTACAAATTTAAGGTCTAAAATTCAAAAAAAACACCTTTTTTTGAAAAAAGGGGACTTTTTCTCAAAATATAAAAATTACCTACACTCAAATGATTTAAACTTAGTAAAGAGTGAACTGTTAAAATTTGAATAAGATTGTTTAATAACTGTAAGAGGAGATAGATTATTTATAAAATGTTTTTTTTTCGCCTTTTTAGTTTGCACCTTCTTTAAGGAAGCTATTGAGCTGGCCGGCTTTGACCCCTTGTACCTCGAAAACTACTTTGAATTTTGCTAAGCTGTAAAAAGTACCTGGTAGCTAAGATTAAAATCTATCAAATAATATCAACTTGTAAAAATCAAGGTGGACCCCCTATAACCTTACCAATCTAAAAGCAATTAAAATCAAGTTCTTGAACAAAACTAACTAGAACATCACAAAATATTGAAAACTGGATCATCTCAAACTCATTCAAAATCTAAAAGAAAACTAGCCTGAGTTTTTCAAAAAATCTTAAAGCTAGACTGAGTTTTTATAAAAAACTAAACTAGCCTGAGGCAGCCTTAGATTTTCAAAAATTTTCAAACTAGCAGGGTTGCCACTGTTTAAGTCAAAAAAAAACTAGCTAGAGTGAGTATAAACTAGCCTGAGTCTAAAATTACTTTAATCTAATAATCAGTAGAACAGCTATCCATGAGGTTGACAATTTGGTAGTAAAGTTTTTAATTTTACAACATATGTAAAAAGTTGCATTTCTGAAATGTTTGTTTCATAGTTTAAATGTAAACAAATGTAAATTAGTCACGTGTACAAAATGAGCCAATCACGGTAGATGTTTAAATTTCGAACGTACTTTCTGACGAAAATGACTCTTTTTATTTTACACAGGGTTTGTTTTTAAAAAAATACTTTTCTGTATGCTCTTTTTTACTAACTAGATCCGAATCGGCCGGATCTCTGTTAGGATCCGACCGGACCCAGACTATTTTTTCAAATTAGGATCCGGCCGGACCCGGACTTTTTTCAAATTAGAATCCGGCCGGACCCGGACTTTTTTTCAAATTAGAATCCGGCCGAAACCGGACTTTTTTTATATCAAGATCCGGCCGGATCCGGATATCAGACAAAAATGGCAATATCCGGCCGGATCCGGACCCGGATAGTGAGTCCGGTACATCACTAACTGCAACCGACCCTCTTTCAACTGACTAAAACGGATAATTTTTTTCTACAAAACCACCGAAAGTATAAATTTCATCTTTCAATCAAACTGTTTGGTATAATAGTCTACTGCTCTATACTGAAAAAAAGTTATTCATAGTTTTCAAGTTGTTTACATTAATAACTTTGAGACTTTCTAATTTTGATGCTTTAGTAAGACCTTCGCAACAAAACAAGTTTAAAGTCATATGGTTGTAGTATCTACTTTTTAAGTTAAGCTAAGCTTTATTTCTAAAAGTATGTCTTTGTTTTTGAAAATTCATCTAACTTTTTGAAAGATCTTTAACTTCAGCGGTTGGAGAGGACTCATTTAAAAGGTGTTGTGAACCATCTTTTGACAGCAAATTGAGTCAAGCTTTTAGCTAAAGATCTTTTGGATAACATTTACGTTCATTAATTTTGTGGCTATGCCAAGCATTTGCCGAATTGATTACTTCAAGCTCTGAAGTAATGTCTAACTCAAAACTTGCAAATATTTTTGCAGCAAAAGCTTAATCCAAGTGTAAAAAGTTTAGAGTTTCAGCTTTGCATTTCAATTGTAAAGCAATTTTCAATATAGCTTAAAGATTGTTTAGCGAAAATTTGTAAATTGAAAACTTTAGCGAGTGTGTAAAATTTAATTACGTTTTTCATACTCAAAAGATTTTCTATTATTTAATATGTTTTATTTTCTAAAGTTTTATTTGGAAAATATTTTGCACTCTTTAAAGCAAGAAACTATCTAGGTAATTTCTAACGTCTTACCTGTGTAATTCTAATATTTGGATTACTTTTCAAACAAAGTACAATACCATTAAATTAACCTTTAACTCAAATATAATAAATTTGAATTTTTCAAACTTAAACTACGATGTTGTTAAATTAGCAATCTTTCTGATCAATAATGTTGGGATCCGGCCGGTTCCGGATCTATTTTTGAAATTTGGATCCGACCAAAGCCTAGTTCTGGATCTATTTTTTAATTAGGATCCGGCCGGATCTGGATTAAAAAAAATCCGGTAGATTCTTAACTTTTGGTGCAGTTTTTTAAATTAAATAATAAAAAAAGATTATTTTAAGCACCTTTTGTCTGTAACATTAATTGAATCTAGGATCAACAAAACATAAAATATAAAAAGTTTAAGAAAATTAACTTAAGTTCTATATACTTATCATGTTTTTACTAAACTTTAAAAAAACTTGAAGGAAAAGGCTTAAATATCAAGTTTTTATTTAGGCACTTGCTCATATAATACAATTACTTTTGCAAAGATTTAACAAATTATTACCTGCTCGTGATAAACTATTTTTAGTGTAAAATTTGGTTATTTTTTTCTTGCATACCTTTAAATGAGTTAGAGTAATGAACGTTTTACTACCAATTGGTACTTGATGAACTTTTTCCTGCTTTCTTTTCTTTGTTCAAGTTTGAATATTTTTACATCTTTCTGACACAACTTGTTTGCGTTTTATCGTCGTTTTACTCATCAGAGTATCTATAAAAGCCCAACACAACACGTTAATCACTATTAGATGACTACCAAGTCAAATTTTCATTAATTTTGATAAACTTTAATAGTTTGGTATCGTAGTTTAATTAAGATAAACTTGAAATACTTTAGAATTTGAGTGTTCCTACATAAACGTACTAAAACTATTCAAGTTATGTTAATATTATCAATTAAACTAAAATAACTTAAAAATTGTGTACTTTTTACTTTAGAGATGACAATAAAAGTTCTCAATTTAAATATAAGGAGAATGGTCAATTATAAGTTTTAAATTTTATTAACAATACAATGTTTCAGTCGCTTGAAACTAGTCAAACGAGATCATCAGTTGAATAAAATATTATTCAATTTGAATCTATTTTAAATTCTATTTGAACAAGATTTTATTTAACTGATGATCTAGTTTGACTAGTTTCAAGCGAGGGAAACATTGTATTGTCATAAAATTTATAATTAACTTGAAAATTAAATACTTGAAATTTATCAAACGATAAAGATGATTGTATAAACAATAATTAATTTACTAAATAATTAAAATAACTAGGTAGTATATAACAAGCATATCTAAGACAGGGGTCGGCAGGCATTTGATAGTTACAAGCGAATCTTTGCGGGCTGTAGTTGTAGTTTAGTTACAAAGAGACCTTTTTTTAAGTTTCCATACAAACACCAGAATATTTAGTATAATTAAATTAAAAAAAAACTGGTCTGCGGACCAGATTTAAATGTTCAAGGGCGTTAAAATATTTTAACGTTTAAATTTGCTTGTTGACCGCAGTTTGCCGTCCCCTAACTTAGAAGATAACCTTAATATTTTTTCATATTACTAAATTATCTTAATTTTATCTCGAACTTTTTAATGTCTATATATAAAATTATCAAAAAAATTAAGCTTAATTAAAAGTTCAAAGTTTACATTAGGATAATTAACAACCAAAAAGTTTTAAAAAAGCGTTAACTTTTTAAATGGTTTCTGAAGTGGTATTTAAAATTATATAACAACTCAATTTTCGAAATTTTCAAAAATTGCTTAAGGGGCAAAATCTGAAAAATAGTAAATGTTTAAAGAAAAAATGCTCTTGTAGTTTTAAATAATTAGATTATGATGATAAAAGTATGTAAACAACATTTATAAAAACTAAAAATTAGTAGTTACTTAAAATTAAACTTTTTAGGTTTTAAAACTTGTTTTAGCTATTCTCAAAAAATAGTCTGATTTAAAAAAAAAGCTCATGTAGGTCTAAATAATAAGATTATGATGGTTAATAATTGTGTTTTCAAATATAAAAAAGAACAAATATTAACAATAACTGAGAATTATTAAAATTTGAATTGTTGGGATTCAAACTGCCAGAATTTGAATAGTCATGCACCCCAGATTCATAACACTAATATTTGTTTTTTTCTGAAAAGCTAATTTTTATACATGAACTATACTTTTTATCTATGTAAAAAATAAATTTAATATAAGTTCAATAAAAACATCATGAAAATAAAAAAAATACCGATTTAGCATAGCGCTATTTTTTGCACACAAATACTTTTTAATACAGTCTTAAAAATTTCAAACATATACGAGTTAGCCTTGAATTTCTTTTTTTTTTCAATTTTGTAGAAACTAAGCATAATGACTATTTTCAACATAAGTGTTCATATATTTTATTCTTAATATGAATTTTTTTATTAGCTTATTATTTATTTTTATATAATTCTTATTTTATTTTGTTATTTATTGCTATCTAAACTACAACTTGTTTATTCTTGAATCATTATCACTATAAAACAGGTTTAGTTTTATGGTTTGTTAACAATATGTTAGCATTTGTCCTTGTAGAAAAATCTGTCATAAGTGTTATACTACTGCAGTGCACTAATTAGTTGCGTTTTTTTAAGTCTAAATTCTTATGAAGTTTAAAAAGTCATAAAATTTTTCCTTGTGTAGTTTTTCATCAACATTGGTGCAAACTTGTGCTTACGCACCGAATCAGTATATTCGGTAATTTCCCTAACTTTTCACTAATTGGTATTCAAAATTTCGTTTAAGTTTTCTAATACTAGACAAACATAGTTGAAAAAAGGCAATTTAAGCAGAGAAAATAAATAATAAATGATAAAGATGATACATTCTATTTTTTTATTTCTTTTTTTGGGCGGCACGCATGCGCCAGTGTTCCTCCCCACGCTACGCCCCTGCTTTACAGTAAGAAGTTATACTAATTTAACATGATTTTCAATCAAAACTTTTGATAAAGGTTGTAACATAATTAATACACAACTATAAAATTAAAGTAATATTAAATGAAAAAGGCTTAAGGTTAAAACATTGTTGTGTATTTTCAAGACTCTTCTTTTAATAACGATGTTTTTTTATACACTTTTTTAAATAAAGCTTATGTTTGCATCCAATTTTTAAAAACTCCAGTGTTGAAATAAAGTTGAGTTTAGTTTTTTGATTACAAATTTTGAAAAATCTATCTAGTTAAAAGAAAAAGTACTAGTGCAGAAGAGTTACTGGAAACTCAAGTTAATCTGTATGTTTGTTTCATGTGGCTGTGCTAGTGTTTATCAAAATATAATTAATCATAATTTATTTATTTATACTCGCATTTTCAATTATAAAACTTATGCAAGTTTGTAAAAGGTTTATTTTTAAATAAGGCTCTTAACAGTAATCAATTTATTATAATTTTTATAAAGCTTTTAACTTAAATTAAAAGAAGTTACAGCTGATTTAAGGGTTTTAAATTAGGGACACTAACTTGTATGCTGAAGTATGATTTCGTACTTAAAAATATCAAAAAAAAAACTAAAAACAGAAACATATGTTACTAGAAGATTTTTTAATAAAAGTGTATGACTTTTTGCTTGCCAGGTAATGTATGAAACTCTTAAATAAAATATTTTGCTAATGTATAATCCTATATAATGGTTTAGGTATAAAGACCATGAAATTAAGAACATATCTGAAAAAAAAATTACTGAAAAGATCTGAAATTTACGATAAAGTTTTAGATATCATGCTAACGTGTTTTTGATAAAATCTAAAAGTACTTAAACACGCGTTTTTCGAAGCTTTCTAGCTATTCAAGTATTAAAAGTTATAAGTTTAAAACTGCTGCTGCTTTATTTTCAAGGTTATAAGAATAACATGTCAAAGTTTCATAAAGTTTATAATAAAATAAAGTACTAAACAACCTTGCATAAGCTTACGTGTTTCGATATACATCGTATATATCGAGTATTTATATATCGCTCTAACTTCACCTCAGTCTTTACAACATAAAAACAAGGTTTCAAACTTACAATACACCGAATTGTAAAAATTTAAATTCCCTAAGCTGGGTAATGTGTAAATGTGTAAGCTAATAAATAGATGCTTTAACATCATAGACATAAAAAGTATTTTTTGATCATAAAATGTATCTAATTTAGTGTTAAAAATTTAAATGAATCGTAAGGTTAAAGGATTTTCTTTTGTTTTTTAAAAGGATAGTTTTTGTTTATTTTGTTTTGGGTAATTAACAATTAAATAATAATGGGTCAGGTAAAATTACACATGCTTTAACACACTCATCCTGGAAATATGTTTATAATTGAAAAAGAGCAGAGTAAGTAATTCTTCTTTTACCATTTAAATTAAATTTAATAGATAGTTTCTAATTACAACTTTGATTAAAACTTATGGAATTTAGCTGTAGTACTTTATTAAAACAGTTTTATAGAGTTGAAAGTTAAAAGTATAGATATCTCAAGAAAAAAAGATATATAGAAAAACTGGTATGATGTCGCACCAATATCAAGCTGAAAAAATATTATATTTTGTATCTTTTATAAACATAATTTTAGGTTAGACATGAATGTTTTATAAATACATAAATAGATTTCAACTCATTTATCATAAGCTAATAAATCTTTAACATTTAGTTTATTATTATAGTTTATTGAAGAACAAAAAAAAAAAACGCTAAAAGTATTTGGTCCTAGGTCCTTATGCACAAAGATCCTTTTGGCAAAAAACAAAAAATATGTAACATATAGTTTATTTTACAATACTGAGCAATTATTTCAATACAATACTTTATATTTATTACAATATTGTAAAATAAGGTTAATTAAATGTTAATGTTTTATTAACTAATAAAAAAAAAAAATTCATTTTATATTTATATAGCTGGTCTAAAACAAAGTGTCTTTTTAGACTAAATATATTAGGTTTAAAACATTGATATTTAGCCTAAAGTTATGGTTAAAAAAGACATCAAATATAATATTATTTAAGCTTGATATTGGTGCAACATCAGGCTAGGTAATTACCGAAAAGATTTGGTATATATTTTCTTTAAAAAATAAATTAAAACATTTAAAAACTATGTATAAAATAAATATATATTAAGATAAAGCATCAAACAAAAATTTGTATTTCAAATATGTTTTAATGAATCCTTAATTTAAATAATCTAACATACTTCAAAAAAAAAAGATTTAGACCTACTTAACTCATAAATGTACTTATTTACTGAGAGGTAACAACAGAAAATTTACATGCAGACATAATTTCAATAATAATGTTTGGCATAATTCTTTTTTTTATCGTTCACTTGAATTATGGAACAAGCTTCCAAACAAATTAGTTTCTTGTAAAAAAGTTGAGCATTTTTGGTTAAGGTTAAAAAAGTTTGATTTAAATAAATATTTTGTCAGCAAAATTTATAAGTAATTTTTTTTTGTTCAGGGTTCGTGCGCGTCAGGCTAAATCAGGCTAAGTCAGGCTAAATCAGTTTTTTTTTAAAAAGTTTAAAAACATCAGGCTAAATCAGTTTTTTTATTTAAAAGTTTGAGAATCTCAGTTTTTCTCAGTTCAAATGCTTGAAAATTTTTGATAAAAATATTGAGAAATCTTTTTAAGATCAAATTGAAATATGATTTTTTTCTAAATAAAGATTAAGTTACTAAAGACATAATCAGTCAGTATTTGTTAATATAAATGCTTAAGACCTTTTGTTAATCTCCAAAAAAAAGTTAAGAATCTTCATTATTTTGTTTTGAGTAGATTATATACGTCATAATTATAAAACTTCATAAAAAATAACAGTTTAAACATTACAGTTTAGTTCAACAACTTAGCTGTTTGTTTGTTTACGTCAGCTATGTTTTTCAGAGCTTAGTTAGTTGAACTGTTTTATTTACTAATTTAAAGGCTTTATACCAAATACTTTTTAGATTAAAACTCTTAGCAGTTAATTTATATATTTTACTGTTTGTTTAAAGTTATTATAGATATTCACAACACTAAAACTTAGCTTTAAGATATAAGTACTAAGTTTTGTGGGAGTACAAATTTTAGGTACAATTCATTTTTCTTTACAAGAACAAAATATTTAAGGTTTTTTACTATTTAAATGTAAGCTTTTTAAATCTGATACGACGTCAACAATCACTTTATTTGTTTAGAGTTTAGGATTTATAATTATGTATTAATTTTAAGTATTAGTCAAAATACTATAATAGACATTTTTGCTTAGTTTAATACTTAATACTCGTGTAAGCGTTTCTTCACTAGTAATAGATTAAATATAACACTTATTTTAAAACTTATCACTGAATTTCTTATGTTTAGGGCATAGGGGAATGTCAATCACCTTTTTCACAATTTAGTCTTATTTTATTGAGGTGTAACTAAGCTATGTGTTGCTTTTTTGCAGATTAAATGATTTTGAGATAAAGCTGGTTGAAGTCGGAGACTACAATAGTACTAATCAAGACCCCCAATACCTAAATTGACTTATAAAGGGGGTTTTCCTTACTTTGAAAAAATGTCAGGCTAAATTGTTCTCAGTCAGGCTAAATGAAAAAAATTTCGCGCACGAGCCCTGTTTGTTATTTCTTCATTAACCACTGGTTGTATTTGTCTAATTTAGTTTAACCTATAGCTTTATTTTATTAGCGGCGCCTTTCCTCTGTGTATAACAAAACCTGTTCCTTAATACATAGTTAATTGGCCTGTTAAAGTGCTTGGGGCCTTGGGTTTTTAAGTTTTGTTTATAGTCAGTGTTCTCAACATTTATCAGCTACTACAAAAGTCCAACAAACGCTGAGTTATCTGAGTATTTAAGATTTGAAAGTAAATATAACAAAAGTGAAACCTGTTGTTCAGATAAAAGCGGTTCTAATCATACAAATAAAAGTGAAACAAGTTGTATAGATAAAAGTTAAACCAGTTACTCAAATGAATTCTGAACCAGTTGTTCAAATAATGTGAAGCCAGTTGTTCGAATGAAAGTGAAACCAGTTTTGGAGTGAAACCATTTGTTCGGGTGAAGTTGGAGTTGGATATTGTTGTTCTCTTTTCGGAAGCACCAGAATTATAAATTTTGTGTTATAATTTTTGTGTTTTTATGTTAATTTTAAACTTTAATTAGTTAAACTCAGTTTTTTTTCATTTTTAATGTACAATTTTTGTTTATTTTTGTTGTATGTCTTTCTGTATAAGTGGCCTAGGTTTTGATGCCTGGGTCCTTTGTATGACAATAAACTTACAATAATACTGAAGACCAAAAAATTTTTATTAAATATATACAGGATTACTAAAAAACTTGGAATCCAGGAAAAACCCGGAATTTGACAATTAAAGCGACAAAACCTGGAAAAACAAGAAACTTGAGAAATTTTTGATAAAAAATCACTATAAAGTATTAAAAAACTGGAATTTTAAACAGTTTTTTTTATAAAAGTAACAAAATTTCAATAACATACAAAAATTATTTATACATATTTTTGTGTATTATTAACCCTTTTTTCTATGAAAAACACATTTAAAGTAGGTTTACAGTATCTTTTCAATGTTTATATACAATTTCAAACATTTTTTTAACCTAAGTTTAATTTTATACTAAAAAAGGACAAAAAAAACTTGTTTTTTATAAACCTGGAAGAAATTATTAAAAACTGTTTGCAACCCTGTATATACACGTATTTATATATTTATTGCCAATCAAAAGATCAAAACAAAAAATAACTAAAACATGCTGAATTAATAAGAAGTGTTAAGAAACTAATATATTGTATTATTTATACTTTAATTTATATAAGATATTTAGTTTTATATAATGAAATTATAAATAAATTCAAATAAATTTTTGTTCTTTCCTAGAATGATTTTAGAAAGACATTAATGTTTTATAGAAATAGTACATTACATATTGATTTTAAGTTATAGGATTTAAGTTACATTTAATTAGCAGACTACAGTAAGTTTTTCTTGATTAAATAAAAGTATTTATTGAAAATATAATTATTGTATTTTCAACTCAATGAAAAAGTACCATACAACATCTCTTATAAAACTTGAGCTAATTTAAAGAATCTTGATTTGATTTTCATGTTGAATTTTTGAAAATATTTCACATTATTAAAAATTGACAGGCTTGTTAATACTTTAAGCACCTTTTCACAAAAAAAAAATTATTACTTTACAGGGTTGTCAAAAAGCCTGGAAAAACCTGGATTTTGAAAATTTAGGCTAAAAGAACCTGGAATTTGAGAAATTTTGAAAAAAAACTTGGTATTTTGAACAAAAATCACTAAAAAACCTGTTATTTTAAACAATCTTTACATGTTAAGTAGTAAAATTTTGGTTTCACATAAAAAATTTATAACATAGATAACATTTTTTGTGATCATCAAATTATTATTTTTTTTTTTTCAACTTTTTGAAAGAAGCTTTAAGATATCTTTTTAATGTTTGTTATGCTATTGAACACAGTTTATTACCTTAAACTTAATTTAAAACAAAAACTGACCTTATAACGTTTATTTTTAAAAACCTGGAAGAAATTTTGAAAACCTGGAGAAAATTTTCTAAAAACACTTGGTTACCCTGACTTTAATTCTGAACCATGTTTCAGATTTTAAGTGTTATGTGATGTTGTAGAGGTTGTAATTAAGCAGAAAAAAAAAGTTGAAGATCAAAATCTGCTGCTGACATATGTCAGGGTTGCCACACACTCATGATAACTCAGGAAAGTTTATTAAAAAGGTAGGAAAATATATACTTCAAAAACCCTTGAGTAATTTTCCTACTAACATTTTGTTACACCCTTAAATTAAATAAACAAAAGTACTTTAATTCTAAATATTTTTGATTTAAACTAGTAAGAATAAACTATAACTATGATTAATTTTAAAACAATAAAAAAAAGTTGAACTATTTTTTAATTAAGTTGTAGCTGTAACAAGATTAATATTTATTAAACTGTATTTATCTACTTTATTTTTATAATAAAAAGTTTATTATACTTAAAATTTTTAAGTATTTTATTTTACTTAGTTTAAATATATTTATGTAGTAATTAAAGTAATGTCTTTGTTGCAGAAGGTTTACTTATAAACTTATGTCAGATAGTTTTGAAAGAAAAGTAACAAGAACTGTTAATGGAAGTGCAAACATGAGCAAGTTTATTTTAATAATTGCTTTTGTAAAAGTTTTGAAATGTGTTTCTATATTTGAATCTTATGACTTATTAGGTTACAATTCAATTTTCCGTTTCTTATACTTTGTTAAATTGTTTTCAACAGTAGTTTTTCTGTTAATGAAGCGTTCATTAATAAAATCAATTTTTGTCATGTCAAAGAAAAGTCTAGCAAAAGTGATTCAATTAAGTATTTTGTGCACTTGTATAGAGTTTATGTACTATTTTGGGCTTACTCATTGTGGCCCAATACCTTCAATATTAGTGTATGAACATTCTGCTCAAATTTTGGTTGCAATGTTTAGTGGAATAGTTTCAAAATCTAACTATACTCGTACTAGAGGATCTATTTTATTTTTTCTTGGTGTAGTGACACTTTTTTTGTTTGATTCTGGTTCAGATAATCTAAATGATTCAGTGGATTATCAAAAAGAAAAAAACTGGTTTTACTCATTTGGAATAACACAAAGAAAAACTGGTATTTTGTTATTATTGTTTGTTTTATTTTTAAAAATTATACACTATAAATTTTCAAAAAAGCTAGCTGCTCAACTTGGTGGATCTATTAAACTCAATATGTATTCAACTTTAATGATTACATCTTTGTTAACACCTGTGTACATTTTATCATTATTGTTTGGATCTGAAAGTTATGCTTATAATGAAAATATTTTGAAATTTGCTTTAATAGCCATTTCGATTTACATACTAGATTTTTATACCAGCAATTTTGTGCAAAATAAGTATGAAGGTTTGTATACACATAAAGTTGGTTACATATCAATAGCAATTTCAGCATTAATTACTGGATATTACAGGAGTATTTATAATACTAACGCAATTTCAAACATTGGTTCATCAGATCGAAATGTGACAATTGACCATCTTGTATCTGGAAGTGTTCTGGTTGGGGCAATATTTTTTATTCTTTCATCTGACATCCTTTCTTGGTCAGGTAAAAAAAGTAAGAAAGGGAATTTTATTGGTTTTTCAAGTGAAGGTACTCCTTTGTTTTCTTTTGTTGAAAATACAATTAATAATTCATCTAGCTCGTCTATGCAAAGTTTAATTAAACAAGTATTTGTAAGAAAAGGTTCAAAAAAGAGTTTACTATTTTTGTTCATTAACATTTCTTTTGCTTTTTTTGAGCTTTTTTATGGTTTTTACAATAATTCATTAGTTTTAATTTTGGACAGTTTTAACAAAGTTTTTAATTCAATAACTCTAGTTATAGAACTTATAAACTCTGTCATTTCTAAGTGGAAACCAAACAGAAGTTTTCCATATGGATATGGTAGAGTTAAAGTTTTATTAAGTTATGTAAACTTACTTTTTTTGTTTGCAATTTCAACATATTTAAGTTATGAAGGGTTTATGCGCTTATCTAGTCCCCCAACTGTAGGAATTAATAGATTGTTCACAGTTTCAGTTACAGGTTTTGTTTTAAAACTGATTGAAGTTTACATACACCGACATAGTTTAAAAAAAAGTGTCAGTTTAAAAGAATTTTACTTGAGTTTTATCATTGACTTACTTGGAAGCACTGGAGTAATAGTTTCAGCATTTTGTATTGTACAATATGAACTATATGTTGCAGACCTTGTCAGTACTTTTCTGATTACTATTGTTATTTTGTATTCTCTTCTACCAAAATTGTTGAAATATGCCAATATTCTTACAATGTCTTTATCATCAAAAGATCAAAAAAGGGTTGAGTTAGCCCTCATTAAAGTATCAAACATAGAAGGAGTTAATTCTATGCATTCTTGTAGAGTATGGGAACATGGTACTGATGACTTTCGTGCTGCTTTAAGCTTAATAGTCCATTCTCATGTAACTGAACAAAGAATTATAACCCAAGCCACTGGAATACTTAGAGAGAGTGGAGTAAACACATGTACTATACAGATAGAAAAAGATGATTTTTATCAGCACTTATCTGGCCTTAAGTTAGGTTCTGAAGAAGTACTTGCTCCAAGAAGTAACATTAAAAATAAACAAATTCAAGAGTACACTAAGCTTATATAGCATTCTTAATTATCTTAAGTATATAAACTGGTGTTGTAAAAAATACTTTATTACTT
Source organism: Thalia democratica (assembly GCF_965202585.1). Classification (NCBI taxonomy): domain Eukaryota; kingdom Metazoa; phylum Chordata; class Thaliacea; order Salpida; family Salpidae; genus Thalia; species Thalia democratica. Next base: position 15,867,085 of record NC_139173.1, on the reverse strand, counting down.
AATTTTAAGTAGAAGAATAATTAAATATCTGCATAAATAGGTGTTTTCTAAACTTAATGAATAATCAATTATTAAAATATTTTTTTATGTTTATTAGCTGGTTTATCTATAACACAATAATAAATGTAGCATGTAAAAATTAATATTATTTTTATATGAGTTTTAGCAAGTGCGCTTCGATCTTATAAGTTTATAGTTTACTTCTTCACTACAAATCCTAAATCACAGTTTGTTTTTGAATAATTACAAAAATATTTTTTTTGAAAATTTTTTTTGACTGTGTTTTAACAATTTTATTGTTTTGTTTTACCTAGAAGAATAATAATTAACTAATTAGAAATTACTAGTTTTGTGTAGTATATAAAAAGTGAAAAAAATTATATTAAGCTTTTTATATTTGATAGATAACTATATATTGTTTAAATTTCGAATTAAGCTAGATAAAAGATATTTAAAAATATAACTTAAAAAGAAGTCTTTTTACTAAGAAAATTAGTAACCTTTCTTTTTTCTGCACTTTACTTTTTATTTTAAACTTTCAAGACTTGTATTGTTTTGTAAACTTTTAAGAAATTTTAAATTTCTTGGTTCCAAATAAAAAAATTTCATCTTAATATATATAGATTTTTTGAGTAACAAATAGGTATAATATAGAATTGATTAAGTTTATATTTAATAAGTTTTAACTAATGATTTTTATTCAATCTCAATGTTCACCAAAAGGAGAGTTTTTATTTATTTCCTGAAGAGCTGTTTTTACAATGAAACATGTTAGATTGAATATAAAATACTTACTAAAACTTGTCAAATGTTTGCTTTTTTTTTTTGTGTTTGATTCATAGAGGTAGTTATCAATCTAATACAATTTATTAAGTCTATTATTTTGAATTGAACTAAATCAATATACAGTTAGAAGTTTTGAAATATAAACTATAATATTGTTTCTTAACTTTTTTTAAATTACTAGATTTTGTAAATAACTAAACTCTATTGTTTTAAGATACCAATTTTAACTTACTTTTTTCTGATATGATAAGTTAAAAAGTTTTTAGTTTCTTCTTTTCTTATACTTCATTTTTTGTATCAGTAAAGTTTACAAATATGCTATTTTTTCGTTACTGAATATACTGCTGACTATTTTATGTTTGTTTTGTTACAGAATTGCTCATATTTTTTTTTTAGAGTTTAAGTTTCTCAAAAAAACTGTCGTCAACACAGGACTTTTCTTTTAATGTGGCCTGCAAAGAACTTTTTTCCCTAAATCAGGCACATTCATCATAAATAGTTGCTTTTTCCCAGCTTATAGTTTATATTTGAAGACTTTTTTATTATTTGGATACATATTTGGAACACTTTAACTTAGTTTTGTAATAAACTTTATTATTCTTATAATTTTTCTTTTAGATTAACTCGAAACTTCTTACATTATATAGTATTTATGGTATTTTAAGTTGAATAGAATAAAATAGTTTAACGATTGTATAAATACTTGTCTTATGCTACTTAAGAAAGTCTGAATTTAATTAATTTTTTACTTTGCTCTACTAAATTATAGCAAAAGTTTTTATTATTGACTTTTTAAACATTAAGTCTGAAAGCATATTTTTTCAGTCCTACTCTTAGTGATTTAAAAACTTATAGATGTAGAAAATGAATCTTAAAAAAAAGTTCCACAGTAAACCAGGGATAAAATATGTTTGTGTAAGTAAATAATTTAATTTCAAAAGTTTTATGTAACAAAAAATATTTATATAACGTTTAGTTATTTATAGTTGCGCGACATAACCAATCTTGTATATAAGTTTAAAAATAGTTCAAAAAGTTAATTAAAACTGATTATGCATTATTTAATTATATATATTTTTAAAGATATTTTGAGCACTCCTAAATGTAGTATAATTTTTGTGCCAAAGGGGCAAAAACTTTTTAAGGCTATTTAATAAAATGCGGCTAACTCTAGCTAGCTAAAAGAATGATAATCCTGCTGGATAAGTTCATATTTATATTATAAAAAAATTTATCGAAATGTTTTTTATCAAGCTGTTTTTTTATTTTTAAAAACTTGATATTTTTTTACAAACTAAAATCCGGATGGATCTTTGCCGAAAATGCGGGTCTAATAGATCACTATTTTGAACATACTTTTAAAAAAATAATATTGTTATATTTATAATTATTTACTAACAAACAAGAAGTTTACAAAGTTTGAATCAAACTTAGTTTTTATTAAGTTTTGTACCTTAATTTTTTTCATTTGTTTATTTAGATTGATAAAATCTTAAAGCAAAATAGCATTATTAAACTGATAGTTATCCAAGGAAAGAAGATAGTTAGGCTAACTAAGAATAAATTTTATTGTTAAATTAAAAAATAGTTTTGTGGTATCAAAAGGTTTCCCATATTATCTTTAGGTTTTTCTATAGTTGATGAAAAAACTTCTATTGTTTTACATAAGCTTAATTATACTTGTCATTAAAAAGAACCATTAAACTATGTATACAAATTAACTTATCTAAACATAACAGTTTTACTTTATATTTATAGAAAATTTAATTTATAATTAAATAAACTTTATACTAAATTTAAAAGCAAATATTTTATATACATGTGAAGTTGGTTATAAGATATAACGTAATAGGGCATCAAATCCTAGCAATCCAAACGAACAGATCCCATTGGAAAATCAAAGCAAATGTTTTGTTTGCAAATGCTTAAATGACTTACTATGTTCTGTTAATAAAGCATAAGTTGAGAACTTTGATTGTCATCTTTAAAGTAAAAAGTACACAGTAAAGCATCAACACTAAAAAGCTCTAAAGAGTCTGTAAATATGTATAATATACGTTAAAGGGCTTAAAAAAGTTTGTTTTTTCTGTGCTAATTTTATTTACTGTAAACTTATATATATAAACAAACAATAGGCTGTAAGATTTTATCTAACAATATGAAAGTATTTGAATAGGGTTTTTTAACAACTAAAGATCTCTTACCGACCACTATAGTAGTTAAACATCGTACTTTATTTGGTAATCTGTTAAATAAAATGTAAAATAAAAACTAGAATAAAGTATTTAAATTAAGGATTTTTCACAAACAACAGTTTAGTTTTATGATAAAAACTTGCTTCTGGTTTTATTTAATTATGTTTAAAGAGTTATGTTGTGAATATACAGAAGTGTTGGTAACAAATAGTTTTTAAAAACATATTAATTATAAAAAATATTCAGAAGTATAAAAAACTTTAGTTATATAGAAATTACAATAAAATATACTTGTACATAAGCATCTTTTTTACAAAAACTTGTATACAAATGTTTATACTAGCTCAGGGTTCGGCAAGCACTTGGTAGTCTCGGCAAAGTTTTGAAAATTAAAAGCTTTGCCAGCTATAGTCTTAGTTACAACGGTTTTACTTTTTCAAATCTCTTATCAACTATACCTATAATTTTTTTACACTTTTTTGCAAATTCAAACTTCAGAATGTCTAGTGTAAGTTTGTAAACACTCGTTAGTTGTACCTGAGATATTTTTACTCTTCATTTTAAAGAGTACCTAGTATAAATTTAAAAGTTTACATGCTCGCGAGCAGCATTTTGCCTTTCGTGGGCCACATCTCATTTATAGTAAAAAGATGCTTGCGGCCTGTAGTTTCCTGATGCTTGTAATAGCTTAAATATTTAAATAATAATAAGAAACTAACACCACTACAGAGAACTTGAAAAGATATTCTGCATCACATAAAGGAACTAAATCAGAAATATAAATTATTTTATCACAATTTTTAGAGTATAATACAAATTTAGTATCATTATTCAAACCTAATTGAAACCACTTTGATTCCTTGTTATCCCATAGTGTAGTTATATCAAACCTACCTGAAAACTTGTATTTAAGAAAATCGTTGTTAAATTGCTAAATATAGACGAAATGTTGCTATTAGTTAAGGGCATAGAGGCGACAATTTGTCTTTTATAAGTTAGTTTCATTAAGTAGAAATTTATCTTAGCTATCAGATATTTCTAACCACTTTACAGGATTGCCCCAAGGTCTTATTTTAATAAGTGCCGCTAGTGGTTTCACTACGTAAACACTTTTACTTATGAATTTCTCCTTTAAAGTAATAACTCAGTTTATATTTACATGCAAACCTTTTAGCAACTAAAGCTAGAATTTATCATTTGATCCTGTTTTTAATGAACCTTTCTATTTGGTTTACCTTGTTTGCACAATGATATTTTATTTATATGGCTTTGTCTTACATACTTATTAATTGAACACATCTCCGCAATCACTAGAAAATTCCTAGTACAGTACTCTTAAAATGTTTTATTTAATAATTTTATTTCGTTTAAACTAGATAAGTATTATAATAAAACCTGATTCTTTTTTTGTAGTCTAAAAATTTTGTGCACCCTTAAATGAGTTTTGTGTACCCTAAAAGTTTAGTGCACCCCAAAATAAATTTCGTGCACACTAGTGTGCACCAGTGTACACGTTGACGACCACTGCCTAAACGTATCAAACGAGCGTAGACTGAAATCTCACATTGAAACTAATAGTGTCTATTCTTATTGTTTATTGACAAACAAAAAATGCTCAAAAAGTTTGGTCTAAGGACTTGGTGTACAAAAAAACCTTTCGGCTATCGAGTCGTACACCACTTGGATACAGTGTAAAGTCTTGATAAGTTGTGAATAACTTAATTTTGTCATTTTATTTTAACTTACTCATGATCAATAAGGCTGTTGTATTTCAGCTATATTTTTTAGACTGAATCAGTAGTTTACCATAATTATGTCTGCCTGATGAGTTTATACCTTAAGGACAAAACCGGTCAACAATGTTCTTAAAAAGGAGATTAAACAGCAATTGATGAGAAAATGCCATGTTGATGAGAAAATCAAACAAAAGTTTTACATAATTGGATAGAAATTGTTATTTTCTTTTTAAAACTCGTTTTTTTCATTTTTTACTTAAATAAGTTCAATCGTTATTTAAACAAGGGGTTCAAAAACTGCGCCATGCGTAAACTATAATCTCACATTGAAACTGAAATGTTTAGGTTGTTGAGTTTTGAATGATTTATTTTATTTAAATTTTAAGATTTAACATTTTGGCTGTAGCCATAATCGAATCTTTACTGCAAAAGTATTTGATCACATTTGGTTTTTACTGATACAGCAGTTCATAGTGACTATGTATGTGTGATGAGTCATAATAAAAACAAAACCAGATCACAGATTGTCACTTGCACTGTTGTTAATAGTCGAGCGGTACAGTTTAGTATTTATTCAATGATGACCTCAGTTAACACCTCAGTTTATCTGAAGATAACCGAAATAACTACTATAATTTGTAAATGCTATTACTTCTTAATTTTAAGTATATTTTTGATTAGTAAAGTGCAAATAGAAAATATTGAATTAGTTCAGCCAGATTTTAGAAAGCTTCATTTATAGCGACTCTGTTTTGAGAAAAAAATATTTGATCTCGATATCGGGTCAAAATAGCAACTATGGTACATAATGATTTTTTCTAAAGATGAGATGGCAAACGCTAAGAACTTTATGTGTAATTCAGATAATTTCATAAATATAGACATTAAAAAACTTGTCATTATATGTTCAAACAGTAAGTTTTTACAAAATTGGCTGTACTCCAAAACTTTAAGGACACTTTTTAAAATTATTATCTAACTTGTGCTAATACCTCCATATAAGATTCAATATCGTCCTGAACTTGACGTAAGCTGTATCAGTGTGATGTACGAATAGAGAACCGAAAAATATTTGTACACTTTTCCGGCGTATTTTGAGAATTATTTTTCGTTAAATAAACAATACAATGTTATATTTTGACAAACAAAAACAAAGAATTATTCTTTTTGAATGAAATCGAAGTACATCTGATATAATACAAGAAAGCAAAAGTTTTGTATAATTAAAAACATTGCCAATCTTTTAGATTTCTTTATAATTTATATAACGATAGGATTTACTTATTTATTAAGCTAACTTTTGTAGATAAGTTTTTTCCCACTATGGATATTACTCTAAAAACATTTTTATATGACTCAATATAAATTTTCTAAAAGTTTGCTTGTATACGAGCACTATTCTATTTAAGGTATAACTTTTACAGTCTTTAGTTTTTACACTAGCTTCTTCATTTTTAGTTCTACAAAAATGTTTTATACAACAGCTTTTAGTTTAATGTATTTAGTTTGTGAAATTTTGATATTTTTAGATATTGTGTTAGTATGGGTGGTGCTGTAGCCCATAGAAAAAAGAGTACAGTATGGTTTTTTCTCAGTCTTATTAGCTAAAATGTCAATATACAGATATTTATAACTTAATACGTTTTTTTTGATATTTTAAATGTGCATTTAATTAACATTCTGTACATTTCTTTTAGCTCTATTATATATTAAACAATTTTTTTAAAGAAATCCTTTATTTACTACCCGTGATCTATTCCCACCCGATCCAATCCGGAAACCGCTTACCGACCAAAGATAAGGGGGAGCGGGTCAGAATAGAACGGCATCACTTTAGCACGGTGCGTTACTTTAGCACGGAGGGTCACTTTTGCACTATTTCTTTCTCTTCTATTTTTTCTTGAAACGTCTTGAAGAAATATTTATTTTGACTAAGCGTTATTGTGCACAAACCAAACCTTTTTAAAACTTCATTTGAAAGTTTTTGGATAATGCATTTTTAATTATAAATATTTAGAACTCTGTAATATTGAAAAAGCATAACAACTATATTGAAAATTAAAAGTAAATAAGCATTAGATTCGTAAAAAATTTAAACTTAATTTACAACTTAATTTTGTTAGTATTTTAATAAGTTTTTAAATGTAGTACACAATTAGTTTAAAACAATTTTATGTTCTATGAAACTAAATTCAATACTTGTAAAAATATAGTTGCTTAAAAAAATATAGTATATAATTTTTAAGTTTTTTGGTCAATCAGACTTAACTTATAAGGTTTAATTAGACTAAATACGGTTAATATTTGAATGCCTTTCTTAGTTTTACTAAATTTTCTAAAAAAATAAATATGAAAACTTTATAATGTTAAGACTATTATATTATTAAATGGTTTAAATAATTAAAAAATATTATACGATAATTACAAAGCAAAAAATAATAATAGTACACTAAAAGTCTCTAAAAACAGACTTTAGTTTGTTACAAACAGTTTTGCTACTTTGTATTCTTGAGTTTTTTTTTTACAAACTTTTGAAAAATCTCAGCTTTCTTTTAATAAAAAAGATATATTATCGTATTGATTATTTAATATATTTACTATCTAATTGTAATATACATTATTTATTTAATTTAAAATGTATATGATTTTTAAGTAAAAAGCTTAAATATTTTTAGGTTTGATATAAAACAGTATTTGAAATTTAATACTATTACATCTATCAAGTACAAAAATATATCAAGTAAGTTTTTCTTAAAAAACTAATGGACAAAAAAAGAGTTAATTCAAGCTTAAAAGTTCTACAAACTTAGAGTATTAACATTTATTTTTCATCAGTTTAATAAAAAGTTTCATAATCCTCCTATTGAAAAGCTAGAGTTTTTGCAAAAATCACGCTCCGTGCAAAATCGACCCAGCGTGCTTAAGTGACGCACGTGCTAAAATAAAGCCGTGCAAAAGTGACCCACCGTGCTAAAGTGACACCGTGCGATAGTGCACCTCTGTGCTTAAGTGACCCATTGTGCTAAACTGACGCTTTGTGATAAAGTGACGCCATGCTTTAGTGACGCACCGTACTTAATTGACGACCCGTGCTAAAGTGTTGCTGTACCATTCTGACTCTTACCCGGATAAGCGTTAGGGTTAACAGTAATAGCAAAAAGTAAAAAAAAAAAAAAACTTGGGTTGGGATTGCGCAGGTGGTAATTTATCGCGTTTGGGAATTGTAAGTATACCTTGAAACTAATTAGAGTATGTGCTTGGTTATATATTGATATGGGCCTGGTTATAACTGATTATAACGCCTACATATAATGCACAATCCTAAGTTAATTCTGAAACTACATTTGTTGTTAAATATGTTAGATTTATAAAGTGTTACTATAATTTAAGTAAAATCAAGTCTGTGAATAGAACGATGTATTTTACAATAAATAAATGCGAACAGAAAGTAACAATAAAAACTAACTCATAACAAAAACAAATATAACGAATCTGTAGTTAAACAACGAATCAAAATACCACAGCTTAACAGCCTAACTTAAAACATACAACATCGTTACACGATTAACGAGTTTAGTAGTGCAACAAACTTCTAAAAAGTGAAGGGATGCTCGTAAAGAAGAACAACCACACTTAAGCGAATAAAGTGTTTATAAACATAAAGATAATTTGAGAGAAGAGAACGGATAAAAAATGCCGTCGGTCATTACAGCTTAAACATATTATGGTAAATTGCAATTAATATTTAGTAATGAAAAGATAGTTGAAAAGTTTCGATTAAACAAAATAATCTGCATTATACCCATCACAAATTTTTTTAAATTATATATTTTTCAAAATATTGCGATATAATTTTTGTCTGTTTTTGACAGTTATAAGCTGCTAAGTCAATAAAGTAAAAAACAAATGCAAATAATTTGATTTTAAAAAACTTTCTTAAGTAACGCAAAAGATTAATAACTAGTTTATTCCGTATCTACATACAAGTCTTCACGAGCATAACAGTTAAAATATAAACAAAATTAAGAAAAAAAGTTTTTTTTTTACAAATATGATAGAATAATTTTAGTAAAATTACTACTTATTTTTTGAACTATTTTGATTTTTAAACTTGTATTATTTTTTTCTTATTAGTTGACTGAAAGTGTAAAATGTAACTTGTACAGTTTTTACTTTTTTTTTTCTTTCACATGCAATAGTTTCTTCCTTTTTAGTTTTACAATAAGTTGTTTATTGAACGATAAAAAAAACTCTCAAAAGATTTAATCTAAGGACCTAGTGTATAAAAAGCCTTTCGGTTATCTAGTCGTACACCACATGCTTTTAAAATTTCCTACGAGCAAAAAAAAGTTAATTTTTACAATCTAAATTTTTTAATTTTAAGAAAAAAAAATCAATAGAATGAAAGAAAAGAAAATTAACTAAGTTATGTGTTTACTTAAAAAAGTTTTATTTATAAAGAACTAAAAAACGTTTCCAATAACATCAAAATGAAAACACAGTCTAAGCCTAGATCTTTAAAAAGAAACAAAAATATAAGAAAGAAACATTTTTTAAACTAAAAAATAACTTTGATCTAATTGATAAAACAAGATAATAGTACTAATAGCAAACATGAAAATATTTGAAAGATAGATTACAGCTTTTTTAAAGAGGTTAAATTGTAATAAGCTGAAACATTTTTACGTTGAACATTATCAGTATTTTATGATAAAAGTTTAGTTATTCACTATTTTTTAAATAATTTGATTGAATAAGTTAAAGGTAGTTATACTTGAATTAATTAAAAGTGTTATATAACTTTTTAAAGAAGTGAATATAACCATAAACTCAACATACCTTTTATGAATTAGAATATAAAGATAAGTACTGTAATATTTACACACTATGCACTTAATGAGAAAAACAACAATAATGATAATAAAACCAACAAACAATTTCCTTCTATTTTAAATAAATTTATTTATAATTAAAATACTTTTCTAAGCCTAAAAATCTAACTGCAAAGAAGCAAACAACATTTGCAAACATAAAAAGTAAAAAATGAATTTTTCCTTGTGCTAAACTTTTTGAGCGCTTTTTTTTTGTCGTTCAATTAATAATAGAAATTGTTTTAGGTTTTCTCAAAAAAGTAGACTAATTTGTTTTAAGTTTACTTAAAACAGTAATCACAGCTTACCATTTATTTATATACTTAAAACTCTGTCAGAAAGTACATTTTTTTTAGTATATCCGTCACGAAATTTTTACATTCGCCTTCTTAGAAAAACATAAAAAGAAGTTTTCAAATATTCTAAAGTTAATTAAAAAAAATCTTAATAAATTGTGTAAAGAAAAGCTGGAGAGAATATGCTACAACTTTAATGAATCATTTTTATTATAGCTGAACACATCAACTTTTAAACCAAAGTTTTTGGGTATTATTAAATGGCAACTTTATTAACACTTTAAATAAAAGTAAATAAACGAGTAGCAATGATCACTTATGACCTTCATAACCACTAGTTAATAAATACTTTTTAAGCTCATGCTAGAACTTTCTAAAATGACTTCGATTTTTAAACATAATGGTGGCTCAGTTCACAATTTACTACCTTGGTAAGCTAGAAATCTGTGACCACTCTTGTTGTTGAATCTATGTAGAAAAAAATTATTTCTGAATACCTCGTATGATAAGTATTGATATTTTTAACTTTTTAAAGTAATCATTAAAGTTAGCTAGTAACAAATTATCATTTAACTTAAACATAAAAAAAACCTAACTCGCATAGATACAGACTTTAAACATTTAATTTTTTTTCAATTTTTAGTTTTCTAACACTATTTCTTTTAATGTATGCATCTAATTGCTTTGTTTATAAGAACATTGATATGATCTATACACTTTTTATTTGCTCTTCCGCAACTCAACAAACCATATCTAACATTGCTCATAAAAAAGAATTAAAAATCAAATATAATGCTTTTTTATTTAGGAAGTGTCTTGTTTTACATTTTACACCAAATGTTTTTGTAATTTTGTTATGGTTTCTAAATGTTGTGATTAATTTAAGTTTTGTCTATTATTACTCACAAATTTTTATAACTATTTGTCTTTTTTATATTTGTTTACCTATTTTTATTTCAAAATCTATATTTTTCTAAAAAATACTTTTTGATTGACATAGAAGAATACTTCTAATTTATGAACGTTTATTTTGAATATGTTTACCATAAGCTAATCTGATACGTTAATACCTTCTGTATCAAAGTTGTTACTGTCACTTAGTTATGTGTCTTTTGTTAATGTTTTGTATAACATTGTATCGTCTGCAAAGTTTAGGACGTTAAGACTTGTATAATTCTGTAAGTCAATTATATGTATAAGGAATGGCAAGGGTCCTAAGCCTAACACTGAGCTTTGTGGTAAACCAACTTCACTTTTTCACAGGTTGACTTGTACCCTCCAAAGCTAAAAAAACTTTTCTCTCCATCTTTGTATGAACTAATTAGTGGATGCATATTGCATTTTACAAATTAACATTCCAATTTTCTTAGTAAGATGTTTCTATCTACATTCTACACTATCAAATGCTTCACTTAAATACAAAAAGACTGCAAAAAAAAAACCTGCTTTTCTCTCATTGTTATTGAGCAGTCAGCAGTACAGTACTCCTTCAACTAATTCTGACAAAGCCAAATGTGTGGAATGACCCTTTCTTCAACCAAACTGAGAATTGTTTAAAACATTAAAGAAAATGTACAGGCTGTAACGTTTTATAATTTTTTACACATTATATTTTAGTTAAATGTAGTTAGTTTCTGAAATTTGCGATTTTTTATTTGGTTTGTATAAGTGGGTCTGTAGCCCATAAAAAGAGGATACACTATGGCTATTTACCGTAAATATAGCAAAATTGACAAAAAACAAATATTCTTAACTGAATTCTCTTCTATACATACAAAGTAACGTAAATAAACAATTACAAAGAACAACAATGCGGACTAATTTAATATTTCTCAACATTTTTTACAACTTTTAGATGATTAAAATAAAACAAACATTTTTAAAAGATTTTATTGGTAGATGTTGAACCTCGACTCGATCTTTTATTTTCTAATGCATTTAAAGTTTTACTACAATGTGTTCTAATGATATTAAAATATCAATTAAAATATTTGTAATGCAAGGAAAATATTTTTTTAACAAAGAGCAGAGCGGTTTAATATGTTTTTAGAGTAAAGTAAAAAAAACACATTTTTATCCATTTACGTTTAATAAACCATTTATCTAGTATGTTTTTAGAATTCAAAAGTAAAATTTTACGTTTTAAGTTTTACTTAAAATCTAATCTAAAATAGCGTAAAGTTTAAGTTTATAGCAAAAAAAAGACTTAGTTTTTTTGTTCAGTCTTATTTACATTAATTAAGCTTTTTTAAAAGTAAATTTAAATAAACGTTTTAAAAGTAGTACCTGATAATAATTATACTAGTTGTATATTAGAGAATTTTTTTATTTTAGTGGAAAATATGAAAATAAGTAGTACCAAACCAACATAACTAAGATCATCATTTCAACTTTACTCCTTGTGGTAAGTTTAAAAAAGCAATTAAAAAGTTTAGAATTATTTTTTTTTGTTTTTACCAATCGATTGTAATTTAATTAAAAAAATTATAATTTAGTTTTTACCTATTAGAATGTGTGACTATTTTTAGTACTTTTGAAATGCACTTTGAAATATATTAAGTAATCAGTATTAAAACAATTTGCCAGTTTTCATTCAATTTAAGCGTAATGTCTTCTCATATGTTTACCTTAATTTTTACAGATTTAATTGATCAACTGAAAATATCATTTGAGTTAGACATTGTTTTATGATAGAGTTATTTTTTTGTATATATATTTTTTAGTTTAATGTTAATTTTAAAGGGACATGTAGAACTAAAAGTGACGACAAACTACTTGCTTGACCTTAAAAAAATGTTTTTGTAGAAGGAAAAGTAATCTGATGTTTTTCTCCAAAAAAATGTTATAAAATTTGAACTTATTGTAGTTGATATTAAAACATATTAAAAATAAATTAAATATATAGTAATTTATTATACAATACAGTAATAAAACCTGTTTACAATTCATGTCTGAAAAATAAACGGTAATTACCTAGGAAGATGTTGTTTTAATATCAAGCTGAAATCGCATTGTATTCAATGTCTTTTTTACCATAATTTTAGACTAAAAGTCTATGTTTTAAGCCTAATATGTTTAATCTAATACTTTGTTTTAAATGAGCTATATAGATACATAGTACGTATTAAATTTATTTTGTTTTACAATATAATTTCAGCTGAAAATAATGGAAGATAATACATTACTATTATCTACAACAAAAATTTATATATCATTCAGAGTTTTATTTAATACAAATATATTTCAATTAGCATTTCAGTATTTTTCAAGTACTATTATACTAATTAAATTTGGAATAGACTTGTTTGATCAGTTAACAAGGAGTTATTTTTTGATTATTTTTAGCAAAGCTGAGAAGTTTTTTACACCAACATTCATTGTTAATGGTCGTGTGGTGCAGTAAAGTGCTTATTGGATTATTAGGAAAAAAAAACATTGTAGATTTGCTAATGATATCTAAAATAACTGTTACTTAACCTATACTATGAAAAACGTTTACTCAAGTATTTTTAGTAAAAAGTGACAAAAATCTTCTACTTAAAAAAAATCTGGAAAAGTATAAAAAAACTTTTAAGAATCTTCTAAATAATTAGTAATCAACCTTGCTTCCACAATGAACCTATTAAGCAAGGGTTTCCCAAAATAATTTTCATAAATACTCCCCTGACAAAAACTAAAAAAAATATTCACCCTCATTTAAAAAAAACTTCCCTTTTATTAGTTAATTACCTGTTTACTATTTTGACACCTTACTAATTCATTCCCCTTTATAGCCAAAACGACCTAATTTGGGAAACCCTGTATTAAACTCACCAACTAGCTTATATCTCAAAAGTTACTAAAAAATTTGTTAAGTAGTAAAAGTATCTGATACTAAATATAAAACTACAAAATAAATAAAATATACTAGCATAAAACAATAAATTTTCAAAAATATCAACAATAAGTGGGTAAATTCTGAAGCTCAAATTCCTAAAAGGGTTTCTACATACACAGGATTACTCAGGCCAATTTGAATTTTTTGAAAAACTCAGGAAAACTTTTTAATTAATTTATGCTAGTTTTTGTGACTTTTTTTCTAAATCTATACTTCTATCAAGTTTCTAAGTTATCATTGTTGTAAATTTAGCAGGGTTGCTACACACTCTGGATATAAAGTATACACAGGATTTGAAAATCTGTCACAACTCAGCATAACTTAGGCTAGCTTAGTTTTTTTTATAAAACTTTAAGGCTGTTTGATTTTTTTAAAATCTCAGTGCACTTTTTTTTTAAATTTTGAATGAAATATAGTTGGTCAAGTTACAAATATTTGTTATTTTATCACCAATTTTGTTCAAAAACTTGAATTTTATTTATTTTTAAAAGTTTATTTTTTTAATTTTGTGGCTGGTTCTTAATTACTTTGAATTCACTTGGTAGTTATGTTTTAAATCTTAAATTAGTATTTATTATATTTGAAATAATGTTAATAAGAAACAGTTTAGAGATATATAAGTTTAACTACATGGTTAATTTTAATTGTCCACATATTTGTTAAAAGAATCTTAATTGATTTAGATTAGACTCTATGAATTGAATCTTTTAAAACATCATTTTCATAAGTTTGGTCAACATAGTATGTGGTAGGAAATATATAAAGCTTTGCTTTTTATTGTTTATAAAAAAATTATACTGTATAAGTAGTTTGTGCTGAAGGCAGGGTTGCCACTTTACCTGGAAACCTGGAAAAACCTGGAATTTGACAATTTAGGCAAAAATAACCTGGAAAAAACTGGAATTTGAGATATTTTGAAAAAAAAAACCTGCAAAAACCTGGAATTTTAAATAATTTTAACATTTTCACTAGTAAAATTTCGATTTGACACATAAAATCTATCATATAAACGTTTTTTTTTGTCATCATCAAAAATTTTTTTATTAAAAAACACATTTCAAGTAACTTTACAGTATCTTTTCAATGTTTTTATACTATTAAACATAGTTTCTTAAATAGAAATTAGCTTAAAACTAAAAATAGACCCAAAAATGTGTACTTTTAAAAACCTTGAAGAAACTTGAAAAACCTGGAAAACATTTTGAAAAAACAAGTGACAACCCTGGAAGGTGCTAATACTTTTTTTAAGAATTAAAAAACTTAGGATGACTAAGATAGTTTTTTTACTCAAAGATTAGCAGCCCTGATTTTGGTATATTAGCTCAATTAGTAGTAATTTTTTTCAATACTTAGCTCAAACTATCATTATTTTTCAATTTTCTAAATAAAATTTGACCAATTCAGGCTAGCTTAATTTAAATATTTAATTTTACTTTAGGTGATAAATAGTCTACATGTTAAACCAGTATAAAAAATAGTAAACAGAGTTTTAAATACTAATAAAAAACTCAAAAGCTCTTTTGTTAGTTAAAAAATAACATTTAATCTGAAATAATCTTGTTTCCTCATTTATGTAGCAAGTTTAAACATATAAATAACATTAATTTACAAAAAACAGCTATGGCTAAGACTAGTTTTATGTAATCTAGAATGACTTTTTACCTCAAAGAATAACAATTCTGTTATACGCATGTAATTTTTTGCATAAAAAATAGTACAATTAATAAAGTACAAACTTTGCACTTTAAATTAGTGGTTTATATTTTTAGATATTACAGTAGCATATAGTAAATTCATGTACCTCAGAAACTGTTGAGAAGTGATTCTTGGAAATAGATAAGATGAACCAATCAAATAAACTAACAATTAAAGCTTCTGAAGGTATGCCAAATTTAACTTTGATAAATATTACATAAAATTTTGTATAAATATTTAGTTATTTCTGGACTTTGTGTTAAATTATTTGTTGCTAAATTAGCAGCAGTGACCAAAGCATGGTTTCCTAAACTAATTTTCATAATTACTTCTATGAATAAATTTAAAAACTAAACACTCCTTTTCATTATAAATTTCCCCTTTACTAGTACTACCATTTTTTTTGTCTCCTTAGTAGTTGCATGGCATTATATTGCACTTTTAAGAAATTTCTGATTTAAAATGTATTGTATGACCACTAGGGTGCATCTGTTGCCCGACCTTAGAATTTTGCTTAGTAAAATTTTTTGACGTTGGGAAATCATATAAATAGACAGCACGAAAAAAAGCTTTCTAGTTTTAAGCCTGCAGGAGCAAATTACTTTTGAAAATTTTGCTTTATATCAGTATATCTTAAATGGGGAAACAAGATTTTTTCATCAAAAAATTGTTTTCTTCTAAGTTTTTTGAGATAATTACCTGAAATGTTCATTGCCATATTTAGAAAATTCTGTTCAAACACAATTAATAAAAAATAATTAAAGAAATAAATAATAAAAGAAATAAATAAAATTGATTTTTTTTTGTTATTTTTCATAAAATTTTGATTTTTTAATTTTTACTAACTTTGGTTATACAGAATTTTCTAAATATGACAAGGAACATTTCCTAACTGTTTCAGGTAATTATCTCAAAAAACGTAGGAGAAAATAAATATTTAATGAAATAGTCTTTTTTCCCCTTTTTAAATATACCAATATAAGGCAAAATTTTCAAAAGTAATTTGCTCCAGCAGGCTTAAAGCTAGGAAACTAATTTTTTTGTGCTGTCTATTTATGTAATTTCCTAACGTCAATAAGATTTACTAAGCCAAATTCCAAATTTTTAATTTTTGAGAGGCAACAGATGACCACCAACCATAACTGCAAAAGTATGATTACATTAGATTTATTGGTAGACAGTTACAAGGAGAAAAATTGATATAGGTTTGACTTTAAACAAAAATATAAAAGAAAATTAACAAAATTTGCTCACATATCTAATAGTAAGCCTCTTTTAATAAAAAAGTTATGAATCAAATGCATTTATCTTAGGTGAGAATATTAGCCAAAATGAATTATAAAGTATACCTAAAAGGAAAGTAAAATTAATCAAAAAATTACAGCAAAATTTCATTTTATATTACATTGGAAGAACTGATTCTATTTGATTAATATTTTTCTGTTTAGTGCATTGAATAGCTCTTTTAGCAAAGCTTATTTTGCTGAATAATTAATTGAAAAAAAAAGTTTTTGTTCTGCTTCGATGAAGTAAAGATCTCTTATTGTTTTTTAACAATCATTTAAACCTATATTAGTATTGAGAGACATAAAAAAAAAACTCTTAAATTAAACAGCAGTATTAACCAGCTAGTGTTATTCTGTAAATATTCCTAAAATCCTAGAAATTTTCTACTGCAACTGTCTCATTTATTTATTATTATTTTTTATCTTAGTTTATTACTATATTCTTAAACTATCTCTTGCTTTTTTTAGTTTGTTTGTGTTTTAATTTTTGTTTTGTAATATAATTTAATATCTTATTTGTTGTACTGTTCTTTTGTTTTAACTTTTATATGTTTATACAAACTTATTTGAATAAAAAAATTTAAACTTTTGTCTTATATATTGGGAAAATTTTTATAGGCTTCAACTAGTAAAAGATAAGTAGTTAAATGATCTTTTACAGTATCTAATCCTGCTTACAAATCAATTATATACTTAATTTGTTAGTATGCAAAAAACTTAAGTCCATTGTAGTATTGAGTTTTTTATAACCGTTTTGTAGGAATAAATAACACTATAAATCTATAGTTTTAGAATTTTACTGTGGTATTGTTTTATTGACTACGACTACAAACCACTATTGTATTTTGTTAAAAACTAATCATAGAAGTTGGTAAGTTTTAAACACAAAAAAATTAAAATATTATAAAATAAAAAGTAATTTTTTCATCAAAAAACTACTTAAAAGAACTTTTTAGGTGAATTAAAAAAAAATGTTAGTAATACTATACATAAAAAATTTAAAGGAGATGGGGTGTATGAAGGAGAAAATATGTTTTTACTAAAATAGTCTGTTTTTGCTTTTTTGTTTGTTTAAGCCTACCTTAAGGAGCCTATTCACCTCACTGATTTTGATTGCTTTTATCTATGAATTATCTATGCTTGTATTAAGGGCATAGGGGGGGGGTCCGACATTTTTTTTTTCACTAAAAATAACATATAATCTTATATGATAGCTTGAAGTACAATCTACAAGCCAGTTTTTATAGAATTAGAAAATCTTATTTAACTTTTGAAATATTGTAGCTTTTATAAAAAATTTCAAATACAAACGTATTGACCGCAAATTTTTCAGGATCAATTTTCTCAGAAATTTAAAAAATCACTAAAAATCTATCTTCTCCTTCATTTTTTGAGCTTTCAGGAAATGTTCCTTTTATATTTTAAAAGACTTTGAATGTTGAAGTTTTAAAAATATTTAAAAATAAAAATTTTAGATAAAAAAACAAAAAATAGATGGTTTTTTTTAATAAAAATTTTATTTTTTAAAATTAAAAAAATTCCTGCATTAAATCTTTTTGAAATTTAATGATACACTTTCTGTGAAAATTTGAAGGAGATTAGTTGAAAAATGAAGGACAAGATAGATTTTTAGTGAAATTGTCTATTTTTGCGTTTTTAGTTTGCGCCTTCCATAAGGAACCTATTGAGGTCACCAACTTTGATCGCTAATATCTCAAATTTTTTTTTGAATTTTTTAAAGCAGTTAAAAATGTCTGACAGCCCAGATAAAACTCTATAAAATAAGACCAACTTGTAAAAATCAAGATAGATCCCCCCTATGCCTTTAATTTACTTTGAAAAGTTAACCAGAAAAAAGTAATTGATAGCTAAGATGTAACTCTACAGAATAAAATCATCTTTTAAAAACAAGGTGGCCGGCCCCCTTATACCTGTAATAATAAGTATGTCATATTTTTAGTGTTGTAAAATATTTATTTAGTCATTCCTACAATTAAATACATTTACAGGTAATAAGTTTCATTCAACTCAGAAATGGAACACTTTAATCAAAATAATGTATGAAAATGTTGAACAGAAGAGTAAGAAAACAACCAATAAAAAATATGTTTCTTGCTTCTGTGGTAAGTCAATTTAAACATGCTTAATACTCCTCTTATACCAAAAAACATACAACATAAATAAGTGTACAATGGTTTTCAAATAACAGTCAATTTAGTTTGTATAGTTTGAAAAAATATCAGTTTGTATTAAAGAGTATTTTTACTAGGTTCAAATGCAATAGATGTTCTTCATTCGTACGTATCAAAAAATCATGCTGTATTTCAATTCTCACCAAATATCACACGACACAGCATATTAAAGTTATGCCAGTTTTTTGTTGATAAAAGTTTTATTGCACCTATTGAACACGACAGTTATTTGACTATTTCAAGAAAGAAGCCATCTCAGAATTATGAAGATTCAAGTAGTAGCTATTATGAGTTTACAACTCAAACTAAAGAACTTATTGCATGTGCTGGTGATAATGCAGTTTTTAATTCTCTTAACACACCACCTAGTTTAAAAAGGAAGAAAACACTTGACTCAAGTGCAAGTAAATGTAATTAAAACAAGTTTTATTGTTTTATTTAGTACAATTTTTTGAATGAATGTTTTGCGTAGTTTTAAAAGTCATTGATAAAATTATTTACTAGTATGCAATGTTACTTGTTTAAGTTTAATTCTACTAATTTTAGTTTAAAAAATGAAGTTTATATATTTTCAATTTACAAAAATAATGATAATTTAAATTTGATTGTTGCTTAAACACTTAATTGTTTAAATAAAACTCAAAAAGAAAATTTAATCTGTTTAACTTTAGTACTCCTAATGCTACTCATATAAAATTTTGTTAATCAAACATTGAGAACTACTCATAAAAATTGTTTGGTATTTAAAAAACTTAGTATAAAAACTATTTTTGTTGTAGTTTTTTAAACTGTTACTACGTAAAAAAGTTCTTACATTTACATCTTATCAATAATTTAACAACTAAAAAAGTTACTTTTTAAAGTATTTGTTGTTTTCTAATTTTAAGTATTTGAAAACAGACGGAAAACTTCCAAAAAGAGTTTTTTCTTTTAGGAAAAGTACGTATGAATGTGAAAATAGTATGCCTACACTACAAAGAAAATCTTATCAAGGGTAAGTTTTAAGTTGTTAAAAAATTTAGGTAACGTTAAACTAAGTCTGCATGGCTTGTATTTTAAAATTCACTTTTTGTTTTGTTCTTCACCTTTTAAGTTTTTTATACACCTTGATAATAATTGACCTTTATTTAATGTTTAATGAAATTTTCCTTATCGATGTTATAAAGATAGTTTTGTAAGAATATAAAGATAAGTTGAATAGTTTTGTATATTTTGTTTTTTAAACTTATATCTTAAAAATATCTTTTTATTAAAAAAAAATCTTATATCAGTTTGTTTTGTTTTCCAACTGTACAGATACTTTTGAGTTATGGAAAGTATTTTAAAAAAGTTTAAGCATATTTTATTAAATCTTAAACATGATGATAATTATAGGATTATACTTTAATTCTTAACTGTTTAGATATAAGTCTTTGTGTGATAAAAAGAAGAATTGTTCCTACCATGTAAGTTGAGATATTCTAAGCTAAGGGCTTCTTGATTTTAAATGGTAATTATTGACTACTACTTCTAACTTTCTTTTTTTTGCTTACTACAAAAATTTTGAATGAAGTATAAACTCTGGTTAGCCTAGGACTCCTTGTATGTCTAGTAAGTATACAAAGCCTTAAAAGTTCTTTAATTTAAATAATTACGAAGTTGTTTTGATTTTTTACATATTTTAAAGTTGATTGTTTTGTAAAGATAATTTTAACACATACATAAAAATTACAATTTTTTTTTTTTTTTTCAGTTACTTTTAATTTAAATTGCTTCAGATATTGTTAATTTAAATGTCTTAACAAACTTTAGTTTAAATTGGTTTGACATAGCTTTTTCTATGTTTGATATTTTTCCTATGTAAAATCTAGCAACAGTCATGATTGTAAAAAGTTATATTACATGGTTGTTGTAACTTCTTTACTATTAGCCATTTTGCTTCGACTGTATTAGTGTTATCATTATAAATATTGTAAATGTTATACGTTATTAACTTTTGCATTTTATGTTTTTACATTGAGTGTTCGTTTACACTTTGCATGAGTTTTTTAATTTTCAGAAGAAATGAAATAAGTTTGTTGAGAGCAACACCTCGCTGTGATCCCGTCACTTCATCCCATGCACCCCAATCCGAAAACAAAAAAAGCTCCCACAGCTTCATGAGAAACTCTCTGTCTCGTAAAAGCTGGTCTAAAGCGGTTAAAAATGTCAAGCGTTTGGTATCTAACCCTTCGGAGTTAGTGAGCATGGGTATGAGGCGTCAGTCAGCTGGTTTGTTGAGGTGGAAACCGCAGGAAGACTTGAGTGGCTGCGATAAAGAAATTGATGAAATCATGAGCGAACGCAACAACAACACGACGCCAATTAAGCTCTGTTCCGAAAGAAACACATCAGCTAGTCATTTTACTTCCAAACAACAAAGTTTGACGCCGAAACCTAGAGTTCTTTTGAAAGGTGAAATGTATTCAAGCGGTAGAAAGTTTTTAGCTCCTTCACTTAGAAGAAGCTTGAGACTTCGTAGTAAGAGGTTTGTCCGTTTAATTGGGTGAATTTTGTTAAGTTTTTGTTACTTTTATGTTTTGCATGCTTCGATTTGATATCCTTCATAATTTGAAGTATGATGTGATTTAAAAGTCACAAATATCATTATGTAATATTGCTTAGCAAATATTGTTTTGTAAATAATAAGTATAAAATATAGAATACATATAGATTTATGTTTATAATAATTCCTAATCAAATTTTTTATTAATTTATTTTAAGAAAACTGTAAAAATTGTTAACTTTAAATTAAAAAGTAAAATTTTTTAGAAACGATGAACCGAAAAGAGATGCAAATGGAAATATTTATTTTGGAAAACAAGGTGTTTTGTTTTTTATATAAAATAATTTATTTATAAACTAATTTTAGTTGATATTCGTTTTCTGGTAAAGTCAACCTTTTTGTATTGTTTTCGTTTTTAATTGCAGGGTGGCCACTGAACCTGGAATCCTGGAAAAACCTTGAATTTGACAAATTTTGAAAAAAACTATAAATACCTGGAATTAAGCTAAAAATTGAATTTTATTTAAAAATTAGTGGTCAGAAAGTCAAGATTCTATCACATTTAATGCTAGAAACCAAGTAAAATAATCTGCCTATGACAGAAGTTATGCTATTTGGTGAAAGACTTGGAAATTGAAATTTGACTTGGAAATTAAAAAAACATGAATTATAAAACCCTTTAAAATACCTTAAACTATGGATTCATTTTTACAGTATCATAAACATATTTAAAAAATTTGTATGAGTTTGATAATTATTTTAACTAAAGATAGTTTGTTTTATATCTGGTAAAACCAAAAAAAAAAATTTTTCCAAGCCTAGCAGGGTTGCCAAAAAAACTGGAATCCTGGAATAACCTGGAATTAGACATTTTAGGTACAATAAACCTGAAATTTGAGAAATGCCGTAAAAGTTGAAATGAATCTAAAAAATCTGGAAAAAGTTTTCAGAAATTTTTGGCAACCCTGCGAACAATAAGCAAAAAAGATTTTTTTTATTGAAAAAGTAGTTTCGAATAAAAGGTTAAAGTTTTGTTTAGAATTAAGACACAGTTATAACAAACTATGGAAATATAAATAAATAAGTTGGTTTGAATATTTTAGTTTATTCTAATATTGACATTTTCAACCTTAAATCAAAAAGTTCAAAGAAAAGCTCAGGGTTTTTTTAAGGTTTTTGGTTTTTTAAGAATCATAACATGAATTGAGATGAAATTTTTAAAATTGGTTTGAATATTTTAGTTTATTTAAATATTGACTAAATCAAAAAGTTCAAAAAAAACTTAACTTAAAAAATTCCATCTCAGTTCATGTTTTGATTCTTAAGTAACCAAAAAATACTCTTTCCAAGCCTAGCAGGGTTGCCAAAAAAGTAACTGTAATCCTGGAAAAACCAGAATTTGACAATTTAGGCTAAAAAACCTGGAAATACCTTGAGTTTTAGAAAATTTCCAAAAAAAAAAAAAACTAAAATTTTGAACAAATATCACTAAAAAACCTAGAAAAACCTGCAATTTTAAACAATATTCACATATAAAACGATGAAATTTGGATTTGACACAAAAAATATATCAAATACATAAAGTTATTTTGTTATCATAATTTTCTTATAACAAAAACAGATTAATAAAAGTACTTTTATAGTATTATTTCAATCTTTTTTACCATTAAAAAAATTTTTTTTGGCTTAAACTTAATTTTATACTAAAAATAGACTTAAATACTTGTACTTTTAAAAACTGGAAGAAATTCACAAAGTTTGAATGAAATTTATCAAAAAAGTTCTACATACCTGCATATCAGCTTTGTAAATATTTAAATTATAATCTAAACTTTTTATGATTTTTCGTTATCTATCATTTGATAGCTGTCTTTCTAAATGTTTCGCATCTTGTATTAAATTAGCAACATAGTTTTTAAAATGTACTGTGTAATTTCAAACTTGACTTATTTTGTGTGACTTATTTATAATGTTTTGTATATGTATCAATTCGCGCAAGTAAATGCTATTTCTGAAGAAGGTTTGATGCATAAGCTTAAAGTTTAGTACAGTTGTAATATTAGTTTTTGTTTTAAACTAAGTATAGTTTTATACCCTGTGGTTTTTCTAAAATTCAATTTAACAGCGAAAGTACTAGTACAAAAATAAAACATATTACTTTTAATCCCAAAAACTGTATTTTTAAAACACAAACCAACAGGGTTATCAAAAAACCTGAAAATCTGGAATTTCAGAAATTTTGAAAAAAAAAACATTGACAAACCTAGAATTTTAAACAATTTAACATGTTAAGTAATGAAATTTTGATTTGACACAGAATCTATCATATAGATAATTTTTTTTGTCATCATCAAAAATTATTTTCTTTTAAAAAACTCATTTAAAGTATGTGTACTTTACCAAAAATGTGTACTTTAGAAAACCTGGAGGAAATTTTGAAAATCTGGTGAAAATTTGCCTAAAACATTTAGCAACCCTGAAACCAAAAACTTTTTAGAAAAAAAACTACTTTTAATCTGATAATTTTTTTATTATATATTTTTTTATTTAGTTTTAAATACTCTTAGGCTATAATAAAGTTTCACTTTCAAAAATATTTACAAACGTTCGTTAAAAATTCAATACAAAAAAGAGTTATATCTAGTTCGCAGCGATTTAGTTTTGCTGTGTAAAGGTTATAGTAAAAATTGTTTTATACTATCGATTCACTGGATCCACAAATTAAGGTTTCAGAGTTTGTAAAAAAAGGCTAGACCCACCCTAAGTATGTCGGTCACTACTTTTTTGTCTCGCCTTTAAACAAAAACTATGAAAATCAACGTAAAAGTCTTTAACAAATTACAATGAATGTTTATTATATTGAGAACTTGAAAGTAAACTTAAAATTGTTTTATTTATAATATCAATATATTCTTATGTTAAAATTCGGGTCCCAAAATCCACTAGATTACAGTATTCAGCATTATTTACTTATTACTGTAAACCTGTATTTTTAAAACATTTTTTATCTTGTTTTCATCTATCTTCTTTAAGTTAGTAATCATAAAATACTTAACTCATTTAAAGCAATTTTAGATTATTTGAAATTACGAAAACAATGTGTTTGCGTGAAACTGCTTCAAATGATTGATCTTGAGTTCGTTGACAATCTCATTGAATCACCATCTAGAATCGAATATAAAAGTCTCATAAGTGGTAAGATTTAATCAAAATTATTAAATATTTTTGATATATTAGTTAGTTTCTTTTGATTTGTATTGCTAATTTTACTATAAAACGTATTCCAAATTAAATATTCTCATAAATGAAGTTTTAAGATTAATTTATTATTAAGTTTCACGATTATTTTTACTGTTTGTCAAATCTAAAATGTGAATATTTTACAACTAGTCAAATCTTCACTAAAGGCAAAATATTGATAAAGTTAACACATTAAAAAAACCTAAAATTGGAATACTTTTACTATCGATAATATCACCATTACTTGGTTAAATAATACTTCTTTTTTAGATTTAAGAGTAGCTTACTTATTTAATCTTACTTTATTGTTTATAATATGAGTACTATTTAAAAATATAGAGTTTTCAGTTTATATGTAATGATATTAAGTAATAGTAATAAGTACCAAAGCTAAAATTCTTATTAAAAGCAATCAAAGAACAAACAACGATTAACTTACAACACCGTGCATAAAAACACTACAACTTAAACTGCATATACATTACATATTAATAGACATATATGTTACATATTAAATACATTTTTTAATGCTTAAATCTGTTTTAGTTTTGTGCTTTGGTTTCTTTCGGGTCTGCGTGTAAGTGGTTAAATTTTAATTTGTTATTTTAAATTGTATCGTACTTTACTTATGTAATAGTTCAAATCTAATCATTATTAACATTTTTTATATATGTATATATTTATTTATTTGATTATATGAAAAACAATAGGTTTATACGACCGTTTCGTATATAAGACCTATAAGCTCATATACTCATCAGTAAGCTAAAGTTTATTCATATATATGAATATAGATATAACAATAACAAATTATACAGTATCCTTCTTTTATTACACTGACATATGTTTCTGTGTGTTAATGGATTAACACACTTCAACTGAGCTCTGTAAAAAAATAAATACTGTAAGGAAAGAATAGAGTCTAAAGTAGGTGTATACATGTGTTCATTAAAATAAAAATAATTGCTATAGATTTTTATAGGTTAATGGTTAACAATAGATAAAATACTTAATGTTAAATCCGACTCTTATATAACTAAATAATATTTGTAATTATTAAGTCTAAATTAAATAAAGTAAACTAAAATACACAATAAAATAACAAATCATAATATAAACTACTTACATGAAATGGAAGGAAGAACTAATTCAAATTATTTACTGGTTGCTAATCATTAAAAAAATATATCTAATAATTACGTCACGATGTATATGAACATTAGGATTAGCTATTTAATTTATACTACAAAGTTGATAATTTATTCTTTATGTTTGGAAAAAGCAGTAAACATATTAGTTCTTCCTTCCATTTCATGTAAGTAGTTTATATTATGATTTTTTATTTTTTTGTGTATTTTAGTTTACTTAATTTAATTTAGAGTTAATAATTACAAATATTATATAGCTTTATAACAGTCGGATTTAACATTAAGTATTTTAACTTGTTTCGCTAGGATCTCTAACAACATACGATTAAATTTTGAATTGTTATGACACTAAGTCAACCTATCTAAACGTTTTTTATGGTTTCTAATTTATAGGGCATGTGGGAAAATTTTACTTGTATTAATATTACTTAATAACTTTTACTAATCCGTATAAGTTACGAAATTATTTCAAATTATATTAGTTGACAACGTACAATGTGTTGTTAAACAATAATCTGAAGAAACTGAAAAAAAACAGTGGAAAAATCAAATGTTACATTTTAGGTTATATCTTTTCAAAAAAAATTTCGCAGAGCTAACTAAAAAAAGTCACGTTTTTTCCCAATTTTTTGAGCTTGATAAACCATAATAGAAATTTAAAAGCAAAAAAAAACATATGCTTTGTTGATTTTATTTCGTCCAAAAATCAGACTAAAGATATCTAAATATCAATTTATATTTAGAAGGGTTAGCATTTTTTTAAAATGATATAAAAACCATTGGCAATGAATATTTTAATCTTATTCGAGAGTGGAGTAGTATTTTAATTATTTTAAAGAAAAAAAAAGGAATTTAATAGATATAGGATGTCTTAGTTTTCTACTAAATCCTTGCTTCTACAGGCAGAACAATAATTATCTATACTAGGGGTGGACAACGTTTTAAGGCGGCGGGCCAGGTGAGGAAATATTTAGTCCTTGGCAGGCCGAATCATTTCAATTTAATTTACATCACGATAATTACTTAATTATTCAATTCATTTTAATAAAATAAAACTTTTTGACCTTTTTTACTTTTTATAGTGTTAGTTTCGAATCTACTGTACTTTGTTGTAAAATTTTTTTATTTTTTGATCTTTATTTCAAATCCAAGAATATTTAATTTAAGTTTAGTGTAAGTATTTGTTTTAGCGGGCCAGATTTACATGCTTGCGAGATTTGCAAACAGGATTCCACTTAAATTTTTTAAAAGTTTTCGGGCCGTATGTTGCCCACTCCTAATACAAACTAAGTAAAGTAGACTTAAAATATTTAACCAGTAGATATTTCAAATATAAATAATCATTTTTTGTTAATTTTAAAGTTAAATCTTTGAACACCAAACTATGTTCACAAATTATGCACATACATGCATGAAGTGCTTAAAAACAACTATTTAACAATGGTTCCATTATAATGATAGTAAATACAAAGCTGCAATAAGAACGCAATTAATAAACCATCAATAAAAGTTCGGTGAAAATAAAATAAAGTAAAAAAATAATCATACCATTTAATTTCAAAACGATTGAATGATTTAGTTACCCACTTCATCTTTTAAATAAGGTCTAGCAGCGCTTTATAGCGAATAGATGTAGTTTATAATAAAATTTTAGATGTAGTTTATAATAAAACTTTAGCATGATCAAAATTTTTCCTGAGATCAATAGCAGTAACTAGCAGTTTAATTAGAAGAGATAATATTTGGGTAGCTGTCTAGAGGGAAAAAAATGATGCCTTTCTGACATTAGAATAATGCCGCGCAAAGAAGTTTTTGATATTTGATGAAACTAAAAATCTTAATTAAAGACGTTTACTGTAAAGTTATTTTTAAGTCAATTAGCAACAACTATATGATTTACCCAAAGGATTCATCATAGTTTTAAAATTTAGCAGGAACTACTTCCATACTTTGTTGTATTACAGCATTGAAGTAGAGATTAAGATTCCCTAAAAGGTGCGATATTGCTCCTGTTTTGGCGATTTCAGTTAATCGGAGGACGATATCTTTTAAGCGGGCGAAATGTGGGGAGGAGGGCGATTTTTCAACTTTGGGCATTTATAGTTATTATAGAGTTTTTATTTTTAGCTCGCTGTTTTACTAGTTTGAGTTTGCTATATAGTATTTGACTCTTAACTAGTGAGGAGGGAAAAATGGGTAATTTACCAACTTGCACTAGATATTCTGGGGTTTGTAACAATAAATAAATAACAAAAACAGTATGAGGGATAATTTACGGGTGATTACACTAGATGTTCTTAGGTTTATAATGTTCATACAACTGACTCTGCAAAAAAAAAAATATTATTATTATAAGTTATATCTGTATACATTGAATAGTTATTTTAATCACAGATTATACACAAGCAACTTCATCTAAAGATTTTTTATTAACTTTAGAAGAAAATAATATTAGGTAAGTTTCTATATTTTACTAACACTCATTT
Source organism: Thalia democratica (assembly GCF_965202585.1). Classification (NCBI taxonomy): domain Eukaryota; kingdom Metazoa; phylum Chordata; class Thaliacea; order Salpida; family Salpidae; genus Thalia; species Thalia democratica. Next base: position 15,838,753 of record NC_139173.1, on the reverse strand, counting down.
GTAATTTATTAATACTTGCTAATACTTTAGAAACGACCAGTTTTTATTGAGTTGCTTCAAAATTGCTAGAATTTTTACAACAGAAATAGAAATAAAATCAAAACTGATAGCTGTCCAGCACAATATGACCTTAAAAAAACAAGTTTGTTTTGTTTCATATATTTACAATGTTTTATACTGCATTAATAGTTGTTATATTGAGATTAAAACTGGTTTAAAAAATTTGCTTCACATAAAACGATCAAAAATTAAATTAAACTTTCACCAATTTATTTCGTTTGTATGTGTTTTAATGAAAAACAAAAATAATTTTAACTATTTCAAATTTGTAACTTATCTGTTTTTTTCATTTTTTTTTTGTGTACAGATAAAAAAATTATAAGTAAATTATTTTTTATTTTCTTAGTTTGAATTTAACAACTTCAAGTTAAATTTATATTTAAATGTTAAGAAATTAAGTATCTTTAGTAACGTACTAAAAGTAATTAAATTCACTAAAACTAACCTACTAAACTTAATAATTTTTTCCATTAGTATTTTAAAAATAAACAATCAAAAAACTTAAATTTAGTTCGATACTTATGCTAGTATAATTTTCCCAAGCACTTGAATTTTATGCAAAAACTGGAAAGACACATCACATTAAAAAATGTTTTGTTGAGCAAATACATGTAAAATATATTTAGGCTAACCCTTTTCAATTTCTACTGTTAGTAACTAATTTGAAAAATAAGTTTTTAAGAAACTAAACAATTTCAAGTTATATCAGAAATACATGTATTTGCTCAATAAAACGTTTTTGAATGTGATGTGTCTCCAGTTTTTGTATAAAATTTTCAGTACTTAAATTTTATTTAAAACTACTTGATGTAAACTTATTTTAATTTCATTTTAGCTTCTAAACTGGGTAAAAACAGGATTAAAGAAACAGTTCAAAAACGATTCTTTAATTCATTTTTGTACAAAAGAAGCATTAGACGAAGTTATACTAATGATTGGTTAGTAAAGTATTCATCTGAATTTGTCAGTTAGTATGCCACGTATCTGAACTTAAAAATATCATAAATAAGCTAAAATATACGGTTATCAAGTTAAAACTTACCACCTTTATTTTCATTTAAACTCAGTGTTTAGTTTAGGGGATCTTTCTTGTAGGTTTATATATATTATATTATATATATACCTAGCCACCACATATTATATATACAAAATAATATTTAATAAAGTTTTTAAAATGAAAGGGGTTAAGTTTTGAAAGTTTAGTAGTAACAACTGAATATGTAAAAAAATGCTGTTTTATTTAAAGTATTTTTTTAATGATAAATTATGTCATTTTTTGCAGTTTATCTTAATAAATTTTTAAACAGTTTGAACTTAATAACTTTTTATTTTTTTATTTAATTAACGAAAGGTTTTTTATAGTTTCAAACCATAATTTTTTTATAAGTATTTTTACTGGTTAAATGTATAATATAAAAAAATTAAATTTCGTTTGTAAACTCCAAGTCTCTAGTTTTCAAACCAAGGAAAAATATGTTATAAATGATCTTATATTTTTTAAATAGAATATATGGTTATATTATTTCTATTCAAACGGGATATATTTTACAATAATGACTTTCCAGGGTGACACCTGATGACGTCATTATAGATGCGGAGCAATTTAAACTAACTCGAGCAATATTGTTTTTTTTAAATTTTCGGTTCTTTTAAAAACTTCGAAAATAGTTAGCCATTTAACTTTTTGATTTTTGGTCTTTTTCTTGTCGGGTTGTAAGAGGCGTATTTTTAATCAATTTGTTTTAAATAAAGCTATTATAAAAACTGTTGATATTGTCATGATAAAGATTTTTTGAAAGCTTCCAGTAATTTATGTGAATATCTACGTCTGTGGACATTTTGGCAATAACCATAGTCTTTTACGTTTAAGAAAATACACTTAATTTAAGACTATATAATTGTTTAATTTTAGTTTAAAACAAACTTTTTTTGTAAAAAATATAGAAGCATGCCTCATAACTAAAAGATCATTCATATGTTGTAATTACAGTCAGTGCAGTATTGCATTGAAAAATGTTAGTATTTTTACACTAAACTTTGAATTTAACTTTAAACATTACTTCTAACGTATATGAATAGTGTATAGTTTACAAAAATATTATTCTTTTTTAACTCAACAAATTTAAGCTCTTATTGTTTGTTAAGTTGTGTACTTATAACCTTTTTACGTACAAATTTAAACTATGTAGTTTTCTTTCTCCACAATTAACTGTTATATCTAAAAAAATAAAAGATCAGAGACCAAAAGACTTTACCTTCAAAGTATTTCAACTTGTAATTTTATTACTTGATAATGAGCGTATTCAAATATTGTCGGATCTAATAAAAATGTTGTTCTGTTATCAAAAGAATCATCATTTTAAAGATGCAATTAGTGTGAGTTGCTTTGCTATTTTTTAAAAGTTTAATATTGAAGGTAATTTTAAATTTTTTAATGAAAATTATGATTAATTTTCTGCAAAACGTTTATAAAGACAGATAGTATATAAATGTATTGTTACAGCTCTCTCTATATGCTTATAATTTTTTATGTAAACAATAAGCAATTATTTTATAGATAATAACTGTACATTTGAGGCTTAAAGCTGAATTTTTGGTCGCGCGACAATTAAATTTCTGACACCTAAGATGTTGTTAATTATCTATTTTAATAAATAGGTAATTAATTTTTTTAAACCATCATAATTTTTTAATTTGAAGGCTAGTATACTTAAAGCCAGTCTGATTTTCATATTGGCCGAGTCAGCAAAAAAGCTTTTGTTCATGTTATTTTTAAATTTGATTATTAAAACTTTATTTTTGATTAATTTTTAATATGTTTGGGTAAAATGGGCTAGGGATAACGGATAAAAAAAGTCTATTGACTCAGCAAATATGCAAATAAAACTGACCTTTAAGTATACTTTCCTTTTTTACTTTTTAAAATTCAATTAAGTTTTTTGGATGTAGCTAAAACATAATTGAAACTTACTTAACTAGTTATATTTTTACTAATTATGAATTTTTTATAATTTTTTTATTACCAGGGTTCCCCAAGCTCAATTTCATAATCAGCTAATCGGCCCCTTATTAGTTATTGCCCCCTAATATCACTCACTTTGAAAAACCCTGATTTTAATCTTACCTCAGGGTCAAATATTGAAAACCAAGTAAAAAATAGTAAAATATTAAGCTAAAAACGAAAGTTCTATGACTGCCCAAAAAATTAAACTCGCAACACTCATATTTTACCCATTTACTAATTCTTACCCCAAACTTACCAAAATCGGCAAAAAAGGAGACCCTTAGATAAAAAACTTAATTTTTTGAGTTTCAATTTTCTTTCTGAGGTGTGGCCAGTCAAATTTTGTTTATTTAAATTGAATTGTCGTAATTTAAAATATCATGCAACCAATTCTTTTATATCCAACTAGCAAGCTTAACAAGTAAACAAAAACCAAATTTAAACTTATTGGAGCTTTCTTGTCGTTAAAAAGTAAAATTTGTTATTTTGAACACGGAAAATTATTTTTTAGAAAGGCTTTGATAGTAAAAATAAGCATGCATTGCAAAATCTTTTGATTTTATCAATTTTTTTTACAAATCTTTTTATTTTGTCATTCTAAATACCTTCATATAAATTAAGGTCTCCCAACTCAATTTCATAAACGCCCCTTTTAAAAAAGTTTAAAGAATAACTGCTACCCCCCCCCCCCCATTTATTAAACAGTGCCCACTTACTACTTAATTACCCATTTAGATTGTCCACTTTGGGAAACCCTGTAACAATGAAGGAGTTAGTATAAAATAGATGATTACTTTTCTCGTCTTTGGCTTTTTAACTGCTGTCAGCTGTAAATTCTAGGCGCTTCTGATTTGCTAAAAATTTTATTTGTTATTATTATTATTATTATTGTTATTATTATTATTATTATTATTATTATTATTATTATTATTATTAAGTTTAATTAATAAAACATGGTAATTAATTAATTTTTCAGATTCATTTGTAATATGTTTGGGTAAGGGTATAAATTGAAAATTTTGGGTATAATTAGTTAGGGATAGGGGTTTTGATGTTATTAACACACTGCTGTATTATTACTTTACCTCATTTGCATAATATAATGAAATTTTGAAAAAACTTTCTACTGCAGCCAAACCTTAAAACTGTTGTATTAGTATATATCTCATTCACAATTATACAAATACATATTTTCAAATCTGGATATAAAACAAGTGTACTTGAATACTTGTAAATTTCAAACAGAAATCAAGTCTAGAATTTGTCACGGACGACATCCTAACAGTTATATTTCCATTAGGAACAAATTGTGTAAAAAACTACAAAATAAGAGGTAGTAAGGTGTCGGAATATTTTTTACGTACTAGGCTCCATGCTATAATTCAGTTAATGATAGAGTATCAAGCTTCAATATTTGGTATTCCACAAGATCTAGCTGCTGCTATTGAAATAAAGAAAAATAGTATCCAAAATGGGCAAGAATTTAACTTAAGTTTGTATTTTAATAATTTTGATAGCAATAGTATTATTAAAAACAGGCTTTTATGTAAATTATTTTTGAACCAAGGTTTATATGTATATAATTACTCAACAGGTTTCATTGTTATAATAGATTAAACTATTATAGGTAAATTATTGTTTTTAATTCTACGTTTATGTTGAAAGTTTGTTGATTTCGATTCGGGAAAAATGTTAAGTTTCAAAATGATTTTTTATGGAAATTTTAATTTCTCACTTTAATATTTTTGACTACTCATTAAATAACATTTTTTCGTAGAATAATTGCTGTGCAAGTTTTCGTTACTTTATTTTTGCAGATAGTATTTCATATGCACAAAGGGTGTCACTAAAACGGTATGAAAAGCAAAAAGAAGACTTTACTCGACTTCATCTAGATAAATTAAAAGAAACAATGAGCAAGAATCCCAATTTAAAAACAAAGCTAAAAAGCAAACCACCTATTCATCAAAATAAGAAATATTAATAAAATAGAAACTCTTTCAACTTCACCCTACTTCAAGATGTTCGAACTTTTTAAAGTAATACTGTTTGCTGTTAGGTCTGTCTATAAAATATTTTTCTGATTTATCTTTAACTTAAACTTAATCATGTTTTAAAGTAAGTATTGTTTATCTAGCAGACTAATAAAATTAATGTTTTAAAATTCATATCTACTTCAAGCTATTTAAATGGAAACATTGACTTTAATGCAATTTTCTATAAAGTTTAAGATGATTTTAAATGTTTAATTTTTAAAGTTTCAATTTGTGGTTGTCATATACATAACAAAATTATATAGAGAAGTCGTAAATGTAGTTTATGCTTTAGTCTCCTCTGAAAATGTAAAAAATACCTCATATATCAAAAACATTTTTAGCGCCTTAATCCGTATACAGTTTAACATTTTTCTTAGTTTTATGTTATATTTTAAAACAGTATAAGTTATAAGTTTAGAATCAACTTTTAAGAAGTTTTAGTAAAGAGTTTTTAGTGCTTCAAGAAAATTTTAAACTTAGTTTTTATTATATATGTTTTATTTTTTATTGGAGTATATTTTAGAGCTTTGAATAATTAAAAAATAACTTATTTTTAGTTTTGTTCTATTTTCTTTATTTCTGTGAAATTTAAAATAACTTGCATTTGATGTATATTTTTATCAATAAGTATGTTTAACTTTTATTATGAACAAATTAAATGTTCAAATTGAGATCTATTTTTAAAACTCCAGCTAGCGCCAACCAACAAAAATTGAAACTAACCGAAACTGCTGTAGCTGGTATTATACAACTGTAGCACTCCATTTCTAAATTTCAAAAATATAAATAGTTTTTTAACTTTCTGCATATTTTTATTGTTGTTTTAATGACCATAAAAAGTTTGTTCCTATCGACAAATTTAAGCTCCTAACTTTCTCTTTAAAACGTTTGTATCTACCATTTTGAAGTTTAAGTCAAATAAAATAAAACTTACTTTATAAAATAAAGTTATTTTAAGTCTAATACTTAAATTACAAGTATAAAATCAAAAATACTTCATACTATTTTAAGTAAATAACTAGCCAAGCTAATCTTTGAATGAGAGAGATAACCAAAATATTGCCTAGACCTTTAACACGATCCTCAAGCAGAAAAAAAAGTCCTATAAGTCTTTCATGAAGTCTAGTTAGAAAATCTTAAGAGTAAAAACTTTATGAATTACTTTGATCGATGCCTCATTACCAGACCTAAAAGCTAGAATGTGAAACAGTTAACAGCTAGAATTTTATTTTGTAAAAACCTTGTTAAAAAGTTAATTTTTAACCTCATCTTTCAATTTACTTGGTTTAAGAGCAACATCTTATTATAAATTTAATGTTTATTTGTTATTAGTTATAGTAAATTCAGAGCGATCACTAACTTGCTGTTCTGAAAAGAAAGTTAGTTTTCTCGCCTAAAATAACATGACAAAGTTATTGTAGACTAAATACTACCTCCTCAGCCACTTTCATGAATACAAAAAAATTAAAAGTTATGTCTCCTAATATATCGAAGTTGTAACAGATGAAAACCCTATTAGAAAATAAAGACGTATTTTTTGATATTTTCTGATTAAAACACTTAAGAAAAACAAATAAATGTGAGCTTTTTATAACTAATATATTGAAGTATATAGTTTTGTTTCTAATACACAGTAGTGATTATTAATTGAGTTTTCTTTAAGTGTTTGCTTTGAAAAATTTCTTTATTTTTAAAGTCTAAATTAGCATTAAAACGAACGCAGCCTTTCTAACTATTCTTACCTACTAACTAAAAAAGTTGCTTACCCCTTACTAGTTATAAGAGTTTTCTGCCCAGCTGCAAAGTTAAGTGTTACAGATTGTGTAGAAATTTATCTTAGAATGTGCACAGTACGATTTGCTTTTCATTTAATATATTAAGTATGTGTAAAATTATTTTTTAGATATTTGCAATTATTTTTTCGATTTTAACTGGGAACAAATATTAGTATTTAAAAAAAAAACAATAGTTGCTAAGATTTGCCGATTACAACAAAGCGTTTTGTAGATTTTAAAATAAAATACACAGACAAAAAAACAATATAAACATATTAATTTAACAAAACTAACTATTAAATAGTATAAAGCTTTTTTTTTATTTAAAATGCTCAAAACAGTAACCTCTCGCATCTTTATACACTTTTGACGTTACGCACTCTCGTTAAGTTACGCATTTTTGAATTCTTAAAATTCAAGATATAAAAATTTAAATTTATTTTGATATTGCACAAATTAGGTTTATTGTATATTCTCAATTTAAAGTATGTTTTTAAATGTTAACTCACCTCTCTATATTTTTAGACTTTCTTAACTTATGAACCTTGACTAATTGATAAACATCTAGTATACCTCAGTATATCAGAAATTTTGTTAACAATAATATATTAAATTAAATTTTGGAAAGTAATATGACTGTTAAACAATGAAAGTATAATAAAATAATGAGAATTTAGAATGTTAACATAGACCAGGGGTCGGCAGCCTTATGTGACTCGCGGGCCAATTTTCTTAGATTTTCATAGAAAAACCTGCTAGCGGGCCGCACTATTTAGAAAAAGAGCCTTTGAGGGCCGCATTTATCTAAAAAAAATTCTAGTAATCGGTAGAAAAATATTATTAAGATTAGAAATATAACAATTTAAGTAATATTAGACCATTAATAAAAAGTATTTATTGAATTAAGAGCCTAAATGTAAGTTTTTATTACAAAAAATATAATTTTTATTGTATTTGAAATGTATATTTTTTGAAAAAAAAGAGCTCGCAGGCCGCAGATTTTGACTTAAAGGGCCGCATTTGGCCCGCGAGCCGCAGTTTGCCGACCCCTGACATAGACATATATAGACACTATTTCTTAATTGTAAACAACTGTTTAATTATAAATTGAATTTGCTAAGTAGAATAGAATATAAATGTTAGTTATCAAATAAGTCACATATAAATAAAGATAAAAGTAAAATCTACTTATTGTTAAAATTAGTAAAACTTTTCTACAAGTTTTATTATTTTATATAAATTTAAATCTTTTTTCAATATATGTAGAGTTTTATATTTTGATTTCATATTTATAAATAAAGTAAACAAAGAGTTAAAAGTGGGAAAGTCCACAGTCTGCTTTTAACTAGAAGCAAAATAAAAAAACAGCCATTTTAGTAAGTATATTTGGGGGCTGAATATTCTACACATGTGTCGCTGATTGGTGATCTATTTTCATAGAAAAAAAACTATTCAACCGTAAATTTTGATGCTATTTATCATATTTTGGCACCACAAGTTGTTACAAGTTAGCAAAACTTAGGGGCATAGGGAATTTAAAATATTTTTTATTTTTAAATGTGATTTTTTTTGTATAGTTTTTAATAAGCTACAAGTTGTTTTTTACAGATTGCAAAAATTCAAAATAACTTTTGAGATATAGCCGGTCAAAGTCAAAGGCAACAATAGGTTCCATATGGGAGACAAAACTAAAACAGCTAATAACTAGAAATCACTAAAATATATCTTCTAGTATTCCCAGTAGTTTTTGAGATTACTACCACAAATTTTTAGGAAATGTTCCTTGCAATATTTAAAAATACTGGTGCAAGGAATTATTAAAACTATAAAAAAATCTATATAAGAAAAATTAAACATGTTTTTTTTGCAAAAGACTTTTCTAAACATTGCAAGGATTATTTCCTAAAAATTTGTGGTAGTTATATCAAAAAACCTAGGAGGAGATAAATTCTTAGTGACTTATTGTTATTTACTGTTTTAGTTGTGCCTCCTATAAGGAACTTATTGTTTCCTCCGACTTTGACCGGCTATATCTCAAAAATTGTTTTGAATTTTTAAAATCTGTAAATAGCATCTTGTAGCTCAGTAAAAACTATATAAAATAAGATCACATTGTGAAAAAAGTGTTTTAACTCCCTTATTCCCTTAAACTTATCCTTATCTTACACGGATGCGTACTTCTTAAAGATACTCTTTGAATGTAATAGATGAATAATAATAGGCTTTTTATTTATTTTTTTATAGTTATATGTGCTTACTTACATAATAGTAAAAATATGGCAGTGGTGGGCTTTGAACCCTAACATGGAGTTTCTGAGTAAAAGTACGCCACTTTGACCGCTCGTCCAAGTTGTCTATGAATTGACTGCACATTTTGGGTTTATAAATGTAAAATTTTTAATAATTTTTCAAAAGTTTTTGCATTGAAATTTATTCATAAATACTAATTCAATAAAAGTATGATAACATAACTAATTATGTACCTATTTTGTTAACATAACAAACCAACTAAATCAATATTTGAATTAATTTAATCATTGTATTTAATCAAGTAGAATACTTGATATTTAAAAAAATACAAAACAACAAAACAAAAACTATACGTAATACACACAACAAGGTAATACATATAACAAACAAGATAATTGACTTACTTAAACTAAATAATAGTAATAGTTACTTTAACTTAAACTGTTATGCCTAAGTATAAGCTTAAAATTTTAACCTACAATTAATAAACTTTTTTGAATCCTACGCTTATCCCTTTATCACTCATTTTATGTCTAATTTATATGGATCTCATAAAATTTACTCCTTTATTAAACTAATTCTTAATTAAACTAATTCTTAATTATTTTTAGAGTTTTGTTTTTTAATAATTTTAAAACTTTTTCAACTATACTTTTACGTTTATTTTCGCCAAAAAAAAAAATTACTGTAAGTTTATACTAAAAACCTGCTCGATTTTTTTTTTACTATTTTTTACTTATATGTGATAAAAATCTCGAATCAAGATGTTTTTTAAGCGTTTTGTGTTACTTTTTATTTAAAATTTTGTTTTCTCTTAGTGTTTTCAATGAAAACAGCTTTAATACAAATGAAAAATATTTTTTTAAAGTACAAACAATTAATAAAATTCATTACTAAACAGGTTATCAACCAATGAGATTTTAAAATAAAGTTTTTGAATCTACGAACCTTGATTTAATTCCTTTGGTGAACCTGTTTTGACCATATATTTGTAATTCTGTCATTTATGTATTAAAGAGTTATAAGTAGAATTCAAAATGTTTTTAAAGTGTATTTTTGTCTCTTTAAACGTTAAATTTTATTTTTACCTAGTTTTTCCATAACTTCTCATCAAAACATCTATTAATAATACTTTGATATTTACAAATAAAAAATTAATCTATATATGACGTTTAAACGACGTTTTATTGTTTATTTAATTTACAAAATGTACTAAATACCATTGTTTTTGTTGAAACTGATTAAGTTATAATGTTTATAGGTTTTCTTCCTATTTTTTTGAGTTTTAACATAAAAATTTAATCACTATTGATTATTTTTATTATTTTACCTAAAAGTACGTTTCTTTTAATTGTTTATTTGAAAATTTACGTAAATTTAGTTTTTTATAGGTAATTATTAAAAAATTTAAGTAATACTTAGTGGTTTATAAAAACACTAATTTAATTATCAAAAACTAACTGTTTAATGTTATATTACTTAGATTAGTTATTTTCAAGTTAACTTAATACATCTAAGTTAAGTTTAAAATATTAGAGTAATTTTAGATTTTTTATTAATAATATGTTTGCTTTTTTAATGTTATGGCAACATTTTGTCCCTGGTTTCGTAATAATTTTGAAAAATTTAATAAATTTTTATGCTCTTTAGCGCCACAAATTTTAAACAAATCAGCGACGCATTGGTGGAATATTCAGCAGTATATTTGGTACCTCTCGTATCTTTACGATCTCTCATATATTTACGTACTTTTTCTGTGGACACTGTGTGCGTAAATAAGCGAGAGGTTACTGTACTTATTGAAGATATTAGATAGTTATACAAAAAAGTAAATACTCCTTCCTAGCCGGAAAACATAATCAAGTTATAGCTAGTTAAAAATTCTAACTAGTTTTTAAAATCAATAAAATTCAAAATACAATGCATTTTTATTAACACAATATAATAACTCCTACTTTAAAAATATTTTTGCGGGTAAGATGTTAATTTTAGTATTTCTAAAGTACAGTTTCAATTGCAAAAATGTAGAACGTAAGTTGTTGCTACTATTAGCAAAAACTTAGGATATTAATTTTGTAAAAACTCAGATTCAACTAACAAAGCTTTAAAATATCAAAACGTGTTAAATCAATATTTCTGTTAGTTAAGTTTTGTAAATAATATTCTACTCACATACCTGTTAAGCTGATATCTTTATAAACACTAAGTTTTTGATCATTTTTGCTTTAAAAACCTTACAATTCTTAATATTTTCAAATCTAGAGCATGTAATTATTAATCAAAAATTATGAGCTTAAATGATTTTTATTAAGAAGAGTTCAAGTAAGTAGCCTAAATACACCAAAAGCATATATTTAAATAAAAATTTTCCGTTTAAAATAAGCTCAGATTAGTTTTTGTTTTGAGGAAAGGCAAGCTTTGTCAGGACAGGTTTGTCAAAAATTTAAAAAAAGACTATTTTAAAAAACAAAACCTAGTGTATTTTAAGGAAAATATGTTGTCAAAGTATTTACTAGTTTAATTATTAAGATAAAATATAAATAATACATAGAAAAATTTGTAATATTTATTTCTACAAAGAGTACTGCAATTTCGTAATACATATTTTAATGTCATATGACCTTTTTTACATTATAAATAAAAACTTTTAATAAGTAGCTTTGCAGCACAACAAGCTAAAAACAGAGTAAAACGAACATTGACTTTTTTCGTGACCACAAAGTCAAGCCAAATTTTTTACATAAAGATTGCTCAAAATTTTTAATAAAATTTAGTCTAAAAAGATACCAAAATATCTGAAGTCATTAAATTACTTACATTTTTATAATTTTTCAAATGTATTATAATGTTTTTCGAAAAAAAAAACTAATAATTTTGAAACTTTTAACTTTTAAAGTTTATGTTTGAAACGAAAAATAGGTAATACGTTTAAAAGTGTTGTTTGCATAAACTTAAAAAAAGTTGTTTGCATAGGAACAGAATTCCAGTAAAGTTTTAGTGAGATTTTTCTATAAAATGTTGTAGCTCAAGAGATACTTTTCATAAACAAAAGTTGTGAAAACTTACAATGAGGCTCTTAGTTTAAATACTTCAACTCACTAGTTCTCTTTAAATGCTTGTTTTATCACACTTTCAGCTTACAATAGTATTTTTGTATTGATTAATACAAGTATTACAAAAATTTTGCGGCTTGCGTAAGTATTTTTCCAAACAGTGCGGCCCGCAAACAGATTCTTAAGAAAAATTTGCCTGCGACTTATAAAAAGCTGCCGAGAGAAAAATAAAGTAATTTTAAGTACTTTATTCAAGACAAAATTGTGCAATGTTTTTGGAAATTTTAAATTTAGAAAAAAAACAAAAGTCGGCAGGACATCAACTTTCCTTACTTTTAAATTACTTGTAGCAGAAAAAAAGTTTTCAAAACAAATGTGTAGCTTAAACTATTTAATCAGAAGCTTGTTGTCTGATTTTATTACAACTTGGAAAATTAACTTTATTTCAGTAATTAAATTTTTTTCGCATAAAACTTTTCAGAACAAAACCAAAGTTAATAATGACAATTTAAACAGTACTCCTTCTTTATTACACTTGTTTATTTATATTTTGAGTAGTTATTTTAAAGTTTATCTATAGTTGTATATTTATTCTCAAGTTACTTCAACTAGCTGTATAGTAACTTAATATAAGTTGAATGAAAGTGGAATTATAATTCTTCATTACTAGATCAAACTGAACAAAAACAATTAAATTTTGTCGTTTTTTATATAAAGTTTTTTATATAATTTTTTCATAATAAGTTTATATATATAAAGTTATTTTTTGAGTTTTGTTGTTGTTTATATATTTTATATTAACTATTCAAAATATAAATTTAAGTGTTTGTTAACAAAAGATCCTAGCGAAACAAGTTCACTGGAATATATAATGATAAAAAATTATACAGTATTCTTCTTTTATTACACTGAAGTATGTTTCTGTGTGTTAAACAAGTTAACACACTTCAATGGAGCTCTTTAAAAAATAAATACTGTAAGGAAAGAAAAGAAACTAAAGTAGGTATATACATGTGTCCACAAAAATAAAAAATAATTGCTATAGATTTTTATAGGTTGATGGTTAATAATAGATAAAAACTTAATGTTAAATCTGTCTTTTGTAGACCTACACAATATTTGTAATTGTTAAGTCTAAATTAAATAAATTAAAGTAAAAATACAAAACAAAATAACAAATCATAATATAAACTACTTACATGAAAATGAAGGAAGTACTAATTCTAAATATTTAATGGTTACTAATCATTGAAAAAAATAAATCTAATAATTACGTCACAATATATATGAACATTAGGACTAGCTAGTTAATTTATACTACAAAATTAGAAAATTTGTTTTTTATGTTTGGAAAAAGTAGTAAACGATTTAATTTAAAAAAGTAATATGTAACCTATTGTGAATAAAAAGTAAAACAACAAACATTAATTATTGATTTAATAAATTAAACAATAGTAAAGACAATAAAAGCCAGAGAAACTTGGTATAATATATATTCTAACTATATTGATAATTAATAAAGCTCAAATTTAATTAAGCTATAACAAGAAAGTTTATTAAAGCTAGCAATGATCCAAAAACTTTTCAATGATTTCTTTTCAAAACTTATAATTGAATCATATAAAACAAAAACTACACCAACAACTTTTTTTAACAAACTTTTATACATTTAAAGCATATATCTAAGTATTCCTGTGATTAAGTTAACTATTAGTTCAATCTTGATTTATTTATGTTTAAGTTGTGTATAGTTTATCTACCAAATTTTTAGTTTTAAAACTTTAAGCACACATAAAAAGTTTTAAAATTTTACATACTTGGTTTAATAAGACAAAACTTCTTTTTTACTTTTAGTTTATAAAACTATGCGGTAAAGAGTTAGTGTACAGAGAAAGAGAAAGTAAGATCAAACAAAGAAAAACATCAAAATTACTTTAAAAACAATTTCAATGTTTTAAAGTGAATATTAAATGTTGGTTTGAATGTAAGTTGTTTTATCTTTTTAAATAGTAAAACTTTAGTTTTTACCAACAGTTGGTTTGTTTATAAACTCAAACGATAAATACAAAATTTACTTTTTCATTGATTGAATATTTTTTCATACGCTGGCACTTTTGATCAAAAAATATGTTTGTTTAGGCAATTTAATCAAATCAAAATACACTTAAAGTTAAACGAAAGAAAAATTTTTTACACTTCATTTTATTTTTTCCATTCAACTATTGTTTTAAGAAATCCTTAAGATAATATACTGGTCTAGTATTAAGCTAAGTGTATTTTTTTAAAGAAATTATAACTGTTCACCGATAATGATTATACTAATTTTTTACTAAAACTGTTAATGAAAATTACAACAATTCGTATATTATGTATTATAATCTCAAAGCTTAATATAAGTATATAGTTTTAAATAACTATCAACAAAAAACATCGGAGAAAGTCTGCAGAAGCCTGGACTTTCGTTTGCCGTGAGACAAGCTCAAGTTTAACAAGTGCACTGCAAGTTTTTCGGTTGTGACTGACTGATAAGTCCTAATAAGGACGAAACCAGTCTCAGTCTACCGAAGCTTGTGGTCTGATGATCGAATTTGCATGATCAACCCTTTTGTTAAACTTGAGCTTGTCTCACGGCAAACGAAAGTCTAGGCTTCTGCTCTGCAGACTTTCGCCGATGTTTTTTGTCGATCGTACTAAAACGAGCGTACCAGATGTCTTGCCTAGTGGAAAATGTTTTAAACATTGCACGGCAAAAGACAATGCTGACGTCACTGATCATTGCCAGCAAGTGGTTGCTTAATGTGAAAGCTATATAAACCGTTTGTAGACTGACAACTGCAAGTTTTTCAGTTGTGACTGACTGATAAGTCCTTATACGGACGAAACCGGTCTCAGTCTACCGAAACTTGTGGTCTGATGATCGAATTGGCATGATCAACTCTTTTGTTAAACCTATAAAAACTCGTTGAACAAAGTATCTTTAAATTAAATACTATAATGTAGTTTAATGTAAACTACTCTAATTTTAAGGAAAACTACTTTTGGGCAAAACAAGTTTCGTAAAAGCTTATATATGAAAATAGAAATATTTTATGTTACTTTAAAAGAGCTTACTATACAACCCTTCTGCCAATCCGTTAAAACAAATTTAGGGATAATATTCTTCCAACTCATCGATATACATTTTAAAAACAATGAAGTACTCAACAAAATTATAAACAAAAATAATTGCAGAATTTCATACAGCTGTATGAATAATATCAAATTTATAATATAAAAACATAATAAAAAAACCCTAAATAATATTTCCAATAAACAAAAAAACAAAATCAATAACACCCCCACTTGTAATTGCCGATCTAAAAACTCCTGTCCCTTGAACAACAAATGCCTTATAAAAATGTTATTTACAAAGCCACCGTAATATCAAACAAGGAAACAAAAGAATACATTGGGAACACTGCTAATACTTTTAAAAGCAGATGGTACAACCACAACCACAGTTTTAACACCTACAAAGAAAACAACACCGAACTAGCTAAATACATCTGGTTTTTAAAAAACAACAATATTAAGTATAATATCAAATGGAATATCATCCACCACATCGGGGAGGTAAGAAAAATCCACAGCATATGCAGCACTTGCAGCCTAGAAAAACTAGAAATAGCCAGAGCTAATAAAAAATACAACTTAAACAAAAGACACAAACTGTTTGCTAATTGTCCACACTTAAAGAAACTTCACTTTAAGACTTAAGCGCTTGCTAATTAGTTTAGCGTGTCATTTTTTTTATTTACTTAAATTTATTTTCATTTATAACTACAAAATGTTTTTCGTTTTACTTAAATAACTTAATAAAACTCCACCTTTAAACTGTAAAAACTAAATGATAACATTAACTTAGTTCAAAACATACATTATTTACGTCATCATGATAGAAGCGATATTACTTAAAAATTTCAATGCAGTTTTAAATTAGTTCAATTTAAATTCAGCTAGCTAGTAGTTTATCAAGTTATAAATTTAATTCAAATCCCTTTGTACATGGTAATATGTAAGTTATTTAGTTTATTTATTCACTTTAAGCTGATTGTATTTTTAAATCTAGTAGTTTTATGTTCAATACCTAAGTTAAAGTTTTCAATTTATTCAGTAATTCTAGTACATACAATTTTTGTTTAAGACTCAAAACTTTCTAAATATCATAAGTTACAATTTATAATATACTTGTTTTGTTTTGCTTTTTAATGTCTTCCATGATTGTTTTACTTTCATTTTTCAGATTTAAATTGTAACTGAAGATCCCTTAAAGGGTGAAACTCAGCTTAACAAATAAAATTTTGATTGATTAATGCTGTATACAACTTAACGATTAAAAGGATTACAGTATATGTTAATAGATATTAGTTTTCCTAAATAAGATTAATAACAAAAGACTAATATTTTAAATATACGTTTCAAAAGTATCAAAAAATGTTTTATTAAGAAAAAAAACCTAAATCATAAAGAATAAAGTTAACTGTACTAAGATTTTTATATTATTATAATAATTCTTTTGTAATCACAAGTATTTTATTAAAAATACATCAGTCAACTGTCCTGAATAAAACAAACCGTTTTATAATTTATCAAAAAGTTATACTATTAAGTGGTTATAAAAGTTATAATGAAAACTTTAAAACATTTCAAAAGGTATTTCTTCCATTATATATACACTAAATAAATAAAAATTAATGTGTTAAAAGCATTTTAAGTTGAACTTTTCAATAACTAACTTTATATAAAATAATTAAATCAAATGTAACACCTTCGTAAACAAAATCAAAAGAAAAACAAAAATCAGCGATATATATAGGACTTAAAAAACTTTAAGAATAGTTATTAAAAAATGTAAATTTAAATTATTCATTTTAGTTATAAAACTAGGAAAAACTAAAGTAACCTTTAAAACAAAATTAATTTTTTTTTATCCGTTAGAAGGTACTTGCTAAAGATTAAACTACAGTCTGTTTTATCATCGTTTTAAATGTTAAACACATTTTTTGTTTAAACAAAAAGCGCAAAAATTTATTTATTTTATTAATCAGTTTAGATGCTTATCAAAAAAAAAGGAAGAACATACAGTTAGTTGTTTAATAAAATAACTTTAGAAACTTTATAGTTAACTAATAAAATTGGTTTGTAATATTTTATGTAAAGTGTTTTTATACTCTGTAGAGTTTGAAATGGTCTAACTAAAGTTTTTATAAAAAATTTTTTTACGTTGTACCTGTTTAATTTTTCTAATTTATTTTAAAAACTGTTTTGAACATAAGCTTTAGCTTAAATATATTATAAAACTCAAGTTAGTAATAAGTTAATTATTTAACTTTATAGTAAAAAATAAATTACAAAAGTTTAAAGCTTTTGTACTATTAAATCCTAATTATCTTTTAATTAAAGAAACTTTTCAAATTAAAATCACTTTTAAAACTTTTGTTAATCTTCAGTTACTTAATTTATAACATTTTAAGATAACTAGCTAACCACAAACCTGTAGTTAAAACATTTCAAGTAGTAAAACCACTACATACAAAAACAAAAAAATAAACGAAGCTTAAAAACAATACAGTTTTTTTATATTTCAATATTTATTAAAATCATAACTTATAAAATAATAGTGTCTGAAAATTTCGAGCTTGAATTATTTATATTGATAAAACTATCTTGATTCAGTAAAAAAAAAAAAGAAAGTAGATTATGATTTATTTAGACAGTTTGTAAATCTTATTGATTGCTCTATATATTATAAATATATAACAAGAAACATATATACGTACAGTTTATTTTATACATACAGTTAGCAGTCAAGTAAAATTTTAGCTATTTATATGAAGCTTTTTAGATAAAGAAAGGTCTAGTTTCAACTTATATTATAAAAACTTGTAGTAAACCAGGAAGTAAAAACTCTTCAATATAGAAAAAGTGTTTTCCTTCAAAGAACTATGTTAAACGTTATACGATTGATAAAGTTAAAAATTACTAGTGTATTTATTTTGTATTGAAAAGTGTTGATACAGTTAAGTTCGATTTAAACTTATAGCAAAAATTAGCTCACTAATGAAACTATGTAAAATATTGAACTTAAAAAATGATTCTTATGTTTCAGCTAAGAAAAGTTTAGCATATATCTTTTCTTAAATTCAAATTTTCGAGTTAAATATTTAACAAGTTTAAGTTTTACACAATATGTTTATAATGAAAATCATACAGTTTTTTTATATTTTAAATACTAAGTTCACTCAATTTTTTGCTTAGTATTTAGTTTGCAAATAAAAAAAATTATTCTTTGAGTTTTTAATATTTTTACATAAAATAAGAGCATTTTTGTTCATTTATTTAGCAAACAATACATTTCTAAATTATGCTTAAAGTAATAATTTTAAAATGTTTTAAGTAAAAATTTTTAAGTTTTCGTCTTATTTTTGCGAGAATTTATTGATTATTTTAAAGACTTATTTTTGAACCAATAAAGTTGTTAACTAGATTAAAGAATTTTGCTGTTTAATGTTTTACAAATGTAAAAGTAAACTTTTCAGGTTGTATTTTAATTTATACAAGCTTTTAAATTTAAGTTAAAACAAAACTTACTTTATAACTTTTATAAAACTTTAACTTTTTAACTATAACTAACTTTTAAAACTATTTATAACTTTTTTGATAGTTTACTGTTTGTTTGCAGAAAAGTAGTAACATTAAACATAAACTTAATACATCAACCATTTTTTTTATAAATAGTAACACAGGCTTATAAAGAAATAGTTTTTTATAATATTAAAACTAGATAGATTTACAAGGTTTAAGATTTTTAGAACTAAAAGAGTAGTTACTTAGATCTTGAATACAAAAACTGAAGTATAAGCATTTTCAACTAAATTTTGGAGTGTTAAAAGTTTTTCAAAGTTAGAAAGTAAAAGTATTTAACAAACTGAAATTATCCATACAAATGAACTATACAAACTTACACTTACCTGCTACTTCAAGTAAGTATTTCAATAAAAACTTAATCTTTAAACATTTTAATGAGTTAATACTAAATATATTTACAACTATAAAACTTTAAAATGCTGTTGCTAAACATTTAATTTAAATAATGTACATGTAAGACTTTTACATAATACTTTTTTTTTGTTTATATAAAACTTTTAGAAAACTAAAAGCTATTTAAAAAACGCCTGTGAAATAATTTAGCATGACAGCTTTTAGTATGAAGACCTTTGTACTTTAACATAGTTTGATTAAACAACAGTTTGAATATAAGTAAAATTGTTGAGTCGTCATACTATGCTACATGCAGCTATTGAAATCTTAACTTTTTGTATGCTGTTTTTAAAAACTATACTGTTATACCAAAACTTCTTAAACTAGAACTTTTTTGTGTTTAAAAAAGTTAAGTGTTTCAAATTTTTGATAACTGTGTATAAAATACCAAGAAATAAAATATTTAATTTTTTTATTAACATTTTATTATAATACTAAACTTTAAAAGTTAGCCGCAACTATTATTTAATTTTTGACGTTTATCATTTAGTAAAAGGGTTAAAAAAAGTTCAAAAAATGCACATTTTTCATTAAAACTTTTTTTAAAATCTTTGATAACATTAAATTACTTTTAAAGCGATATCAACAGTAAGCTCTTATAAAATTAAAAGTGGTCTACTGCTTTTTAAGCGTAGCAAATTGATTGAGAAATCCGTAAGTAATGTTTTATATAAAAAATAAATACAATGAAAAACAACAGTTTTTTAGCTTTATAACAATTTTTATAAAAATGTAAGTTCAATACTTATACATTTTTGTTGAATTTTATGTGGTTTGAAACTAGTAGTTTTTGAGTGTAATTTTTTTAAATTTGTTTATGAGAGTTATAAAAATTATATATGTAAGACTAAAACAAATATGATGTTATTAAAATCTATAACTTTACGCAATTTTATTAGAACAAGTAAAATATATATGTTTTTATATAACTACCAATTAAATTTAAATGCACTTGAACTTTATTTATATAATTAAAAGGAAAATAGTATAACTTTTTTTAGCTGTTATATAAAACTTTAAGCAACAGTAAAACTAATTGCAGCTGAAAATGTTGAGCAATTTTTATTGTTTACTTTAAACAACAGTCTGTTCAAAGAATATTTTTGTGTAAATGTTAATATGATATTTTCAGTTCTTATTTACTTATAAAAATCATCGCTAAAAAAACTCTAATTGCAAAAGGGGAAAAAAATTAGAATACGTATAAGCGTTTGTTTTTAAATGTAAACTATTTCAGAAATTGAAATAAGCATCGTTCAATTAAAATTATTTATCGTTTTTGTAAAATTAAACTCATCTTTACAATAAATTATTTGTAAGTATTGAATTTTAGTCTTGTTTATAGTTTGAAGATTTAAAATTAAGATTTTATTGTTCCTCACTCAGCAATAAATAAAGAAAAACAACATAACTAAAGAAAATTATAATCAAAAACTTTTAAATTTTCATAAAACTTGTACTATATCTTGATAAAGATATTTTTGTTAGTTTAAACAAGTAGTACGAAAATCCATTTTAGGTGGAAATTAAGTATTACTAGTTATATTGGATACTTGAAATGTAACTTTAAAAACTTTATTTTAGTTCTTGTTAAGTAAAACTTTGTTTCAAAATAAAAATAAATAAAGTTATATGTGCAGTTTCTTATATATATTTTTTTGTATTAAAATGTTTTAAAAAATATATTATTAAAAATACTTATTATATATAAACAATTATAACTTTCTAAAACTGACATTTGAAAGCTTTAAAGGAGCTTAATACCGGTGCTGTTTATTTTATATTCAACAAAACAATTTTCAGGACACGTCATTAGACGTAATAAAAGCACATGTCGATGCCCAAATGACCCATTTACTGTATTTGGAATTCTTATAGGCGGTGTTTTACTTTACATTGGCTTTTTCTGCGTACTCTTTTTAAACATAAGAATACCAAAGTAAGTTTGCTAACTTTTTTGATTTTTTTTTTGCACTTATGGCATTTATTTTATCTACAGTCTTGCTGTTTTAAATAACAATTATTTTGTATCATATACTTTAACTTACGTTTTAGTTATGAAAAAAACTTTTTAGTAAAACTTTTAATTTGTGTGTTATGTTTTTATACTTCTATACTTTTTCACAGTTCTATTAAACTGTACTAGTAGATATACTATTAGAACTTTTTAGTATAGTAAACAAAACTTATTGAATATTAAAACATTTAGTAATATATTAAAATTAAAAGTTATATTATCGTTAAAATTATATACTTAAAAAATACTTTACAGCGTTTTTATAGAAAACAATTGAAGTCAATTTTTTTCTATAACTTAAAATATAAATTCACGCGTAAAAGAAAAACAAAGTTTTTGATCGGTAAAAAAAAACTTACCGTTTAAAAAAAAATTTAACTAGCTTTACTCAAATGTTCTTCAACTCGTACTTTTTAATTAAATCAACAGGGAAAGAGTAAGTCTATTTGAACAAAATATTGACCGAAGAAATCAATCAATATTTTTAATTAAACCTTCTGCTTATAAAACATGGTTTAAAACACAAGATAGAAATTGCTTGAAGAATAGCAGTAAGTTTTAACTTTAATAATAAGCTTAATAAGTTTTTTGGATTCTTATTGCAAAATAAGGAATTACATTAAAAAATTTTTTAAACACTATTTAGTATTAGCCAAAAGCTCAAACAATATAACTTTGCTTAAGCTAATAATTTCAATTATATTATAAAATAATAATTTATAAGAACTATATTTACTTGAACTATGAGTATTAACATAATAAAATGCCATAGTTAAAAAGTCTAATTTTGGTTGTTTAAATATGTTTTATCTAGGTAAATATTTGATAATGTTATAATTCTATGGTAGTTTCTAACAACGTTAAATTACTCACCTTGAACTTTGTTTGTTTTATATCTAAGGAAGGTTTTATATGATTTTTAAGGAACTGAATAATTCAAAGTTTTTAAAATTACACTAGTCAATTTTCTCGTTAAATAAAAAAAAAGTCAATTTTTGTTAGACTTAAAATATTATGAACACTAATCATTTATACACACTAACACAATTAAAATTGAAAATAACGTAACTTAATGTACATAAAAATAAAGATTTTGTAAATAATTTTTTTAGTATCAAAAACTCTAAATAAAACATAAGTATATCAAGCTTGAAAAACACAACTCTAAAAAAATCAATACAAAATACTTTTAAGCTTCCTTTTCAAACTGTTTGTTTAGAATGTTTTTTTGTTAGTTCTTTAGTATAAGGTTTAAATTAGTAGTTAAAACGTTTATATTAAAATATTTTTTTTCAAATTTACTTTAATGTTTACAACTTGAAGATTGCTGTTTATATAAAAACAAAGCTCTTTGCTTATCATATCATAAAACATACAATGCTTTTAAAAATTGAGTATTTATTAAACGTGTTGGTATTTTATAAAACGTAGTATTTAGTTTCTTTTAGCTATAGTACGCAAAAAAACACACATATTTATGTTTTTTTAGTACTTAATTGTTAATTAATCAGCTAAAAAATATTTTTTTAATATGTTTTAAGTAACTCAAAACCTAATTTTTGCAGCCATCTTCAAATTGTTATTAAAAACTTAAAATGTACTGTGATACAATTTTTTCTTATTGTTTAGTCATTATGTCTTAGGTATTTTTCTTATTGAAAAGTTCTATTAATCATTATTTAACTTTAAGGGACGAATTTTTTTCTGCTGTTTTTTTATACTAACTATATTTAAGCTTTGGTAAAAAATAAACTAACTACTGATTCATTATTTATTTGACTCTTTAAGCTACCTATTTTCGTTTAGTTTAAATTTTAGTAAAATACACATTAAGTACGTGGTAAAGTTTTATATAAAAATGAAATAAGGTTAGCAAGATAACAGAGATAAGCATACAGGTGTTTTGTTTTAAATCTTTAACACAAGACATTAAGAACTAAACATTTTCATTTGTAAGTAAAATTAAAAGCCATTTTAAAGTCAACGAAGTGACGAAATGTTTAATTATTCATTAGTTTTAAGTCTTATCAACAAAACTTAAAAGTTACTTAAAGTATTATAAGATTTATTTGAAAAAATAAGTACTTTTTGCTAAAACCAATAAAATAAGTAATTTTGCTAAAAGATTAAATATATATGTAACTCATATTAATATTGTTTATTTTTTATAAGGCAATTTTATTAAACTACTGTTAATTACTTTCGATAAACTTAGTTATTTATCGTATAGACACTAAACAATTAATGTACAGAACACTGCTATTGCTTTGTTTTTTAAGTTTAAAATACTTTTGTATAAGTATAAATTTTGAAACTTAAGACAAAAAAAAAAGTAAACAATAGTAGAAAAGTTTGTAATAAAACTAAGACATACTTAAGAAACTTGTTTGCATTCAAAAACTTAAATAAAGCTTTTTTAAAAACTCAAAGTTTTAATTTTGCTAATTGTAAAAACGTAGGAATAGTACGAACTAATTATTCCACTAAAAAAGAAAAAAAAAACTTTTCAGTTTATTTAATAAAAAACTTTAAACATTTCCTTAACTAAATTAATGGAAAACAATATTAAGTTCACTTTTCAAGTTTATCTTTTATTTTTTAAAAGTAAGAACATTTTGATAACTTTTATGTTGATTAGTGTTTAAATGTTTAAAATTTTGTAATTCAAGACTTTTTTTACTTATAACTTTTCAAAAGTAAACAAAAACTTTAACAATATCTAAATTGCTTTAATATTTTAAAAATAAAACAGCCAACGAAAACGAAAATAACCTTATAGTGGTGGTTAAGTCAGCTGTCGGTTATGCTAAGAGAAGAGAGCTAATTAGAAGGACATGGGGTTCCTTGTGTATCGTCAATGGATGGAAACTTAAAACTGTTTTTATAATGGGAAGTCCCCTAAATATTGCTCAAAGAAGGTTGATTGATGAAGAACGTGTAAGGTACGAAGATTTATTGTTGTACGATGGTCCTGACGATTACAAGTAAGTAAAGAACCTACAAAAACGTTTAAAAATACTAATAGTGTTGTTTAATAAAAGTTAGTCCTGAACAGAAAATTTCAAAACTCTTTAAATGTTTTAATTCTGGAAATTAAAATACAAAACTACAAAACAAAATATGTTTAAAATTTAAGCAATTAATTTGTATTTTAGTTTATGCTTTGCTTTTACATACTCTTTTAGTTATTTTATTGTTAACTTTTATTATTATAAGGGTAGTTTTAAAGTAATATAACATATATTGTTACTTTAATGCCTTTTTGTAGATTTACTTAAATTTTTTATTATTTAGTTTTTTAAAAACTATTAAAATGGTTTATTAAAAAAAAAAATCATAAAATTTTTAAAGTTAAGTAGTATAATGTATATTAAATAGTTGTTTTAAGTTTCATACTGTAAGTGTTAGTAAAATTGTTTATTTAAAATTTTATAATGAAGTTTATTGCATCTTAATTTATTTATTGCATCTTAATTATCACACAGTTAAATTTACTTACATTTGTTTAATTAAAAACGAAGTTAAGCTAATTTTGAAAAATTTGCGCGCATATTTTACTTTATTAAAAAAAAAAGCGTGATATTTTTTTTAAAACGTTATTAAATTAAAAATTTTACCTGTGATTTAGGAATATGCCATCAAAAGTGTTAGCCGGAATGGAGTGGGCAAGAGACAATCTCCCGGATGACGTGTGGATTGGATCTGCGGATGACGATTTTCTTGTTGATATGACTCGTTTTACGGAACTGTACGATACCATAATTACGAACACAACAGAAGCAAGGAAAAAGTTCATTGTAGACAAACTGCAGTACTCCGCAAAGCAGCACTTGTCGGAGTGTCCGGAAGATTTTCCATTTTGCTTAGAAAAAATGCAAAATAGAACAAACTTAAATAACGATCCCATGATCTGTTTGTTTCGCTTAGGCGAGCTGGAAGAAGTGAACCGCCAACAAGGCAGCAAGTGGTTTGTTTCGAGGAGCAAGTACAGTCACGACGTCTACCCTCGGTACTGCCACGGTGGATTTTACATAATGCCACTCCAGCTATCAAATGAACTGCTCGCTGCTTCGTACAACGCTCCAATGCTGCGTCTCGACGACGTTTGGATCACGGGAATTTTGAGGTTGCGAGCCGGCATCCCAGATTATTTGGTTCAGGGAGTTGATTTTCTCGCCGAGCATTATGGTCCGCGAGCCAAAAAAGAAAACATGGTTCCGCTTATGCAACATGACTGGATGAGTATCTACGGTAACATGACTTCACAATCATCTAACAGCATATGCAAGTGCTCCTTATGACGTCGACTAAGCTACTAGATTTTACAAATTGTGACATTCTTACTTCAAACTGTTAGGCAATTGATTATATCCTGAAATGTTCTTAAACGAGATAAACTTTTTTCAAACTAGTTTTAATTTGACAAGTTGAATTGTCAAACTTTACACTAAAAAACACTTTAATACACAATAGTATTTGAAGTGCTTTAAACACATTTACCTAGTTTCTATTAAAAACTTGTTTCAAAGCTGATTTATATGTTCTGTTTATAAGCATATAGGTATTTTTAAGTTTAGCAAAATTGCATCAATTATGAAATGTTTTTACTAGTGATTAAATGCTTTTAAACGATGTTGTTTAAAAAAAGCTCATAAATAGTAATAATAAATTTTAAAAGAAGAAAACTGTTTCAAAAAATGAAACTAGAAATATTAAAGCAAAGCTAAAAATGTATGATTAATGCTTTGTTTTAATAAAAGTTAATTTTTTTTTTCTTATTTAGGATCTAGAAATCATTAAAAAAATTTAACTTTTAGATTAGCCTTTCAAAACTGCTAAGTCAAAATTGTTAACTAATTTTTTTTTGACTTTTAAAGGTTTTAGAGATAATCTTTTGATAAAAAGTTGCATGAATGTAAATCTATAAACCTAATTTCTTAGAATATAGAGATACTTGATATACAGGTCGGTTAGAGTCTTTAAAATGTAAGAGCGACTTTTAAATGTATAGAGTTATTTTAAAATACTGTTAGAAATGAACATTAATGATCAAACTTTTAAATGATTCAGCAGTCGAAAGTTATATTTCTTAATTTATATGATACACAGTTTTAGTTGGTATGACTAGAATTATTATACTACATAAACTTGCTTTGTACTTTTGACAAACTTTTTAATTCACATTTTTTTGAAACTATGTGTACTTTAATTTTTTTAATTTATCACTGTGATTAGTAAAACAAAACTAATTACTACAGTTCAAATGTAATAAGACTAGTTAAAGACTTATCAACTGTTGGATATGCTTTAATAAAGTTTCAAATTAAAAGTTTTTTTTTTAATAAAATATTTTGGTTATAATTTATATTGTATTATAAAAACTAAACTTTTACAGTTTGACATATGTTAAACCTTCAATAAAGAATAGTAAATTTAATTGTAATTTGAATTGTATAATTTGGAGAAAAAAAACTTATTTTGCAAGTCTTTCTAAGTTCTTTTAATATTTTTGTATGTTTTATTTTTTTCATAATAGACACAATAAAAAGTCTTTTTCATTTTAAGAATAACTACTTTTTATGTTTAAAACTAAATTACTGCTTAGTTTTAGTTTATATCTAGATCTGAATTACTTTTAAAGCTAGCTATAGAATGATAAAACACTGTACAGTAACCTCTCGCATCTTTGCGCACTATAGACGTTACGCACTCTCGTTTAGTTACGCATTTTAGAATTCTAAAATATTCAAAAAATAAATTTTTTTTTTTTTCTAAACATTCCACAAAATAGGTTTATTGTATATTCTTGCTTTAAAATATGTTTTTATATGCTAACTCACATCTCTTATCCTTATGTGGGTCAAAAAAAAAGTGTAGTGACATAAACAGTTTTTATTAAACATTTTTCTTTAATTTTTATTAACTTTGTTCAAAAGAAGAAATCATTACAGCAACAAATGCATAATTTTGTAAAAGGCTATAAAAAAACTTTAATATAGACACCACACCATTTCTTAATTGTAAACAAATGCTTAATTATGAATTAAATTTGTTAAGTAGAATAGAATATAAATGTTAAGTATAAAATAAGTCACATATAAATAAAGATAAAGATAGAATCTACTTATTATTAAAAATATTAACATTTTACTACAAGTATTATTATTTTAGATAAATTTATTTATTTTTTATAATATTTGTATAGTTTTATCTTTTGTTATCTTATTTATAAATAAAGTAAACAAATTGTTAAAAGTTGGAAAGTCCACAGTCTGCATTCAACCAGAAGCAATATCAAAAAACAGCCATTTTAATAAGTATACTTGGTACCTCTCGTATCTTTACGATCTATCGTATCTTTACGCCTTTTTTCTGTGGACACAATGTGCGTAAATAAGCGAGAGGTTACTGTAGATTTAAAACTTTTTTATTTGAACTGTATACTAAACTTTAACTTAAAGATAAAATAAAAACTTTTTTATTTTTATTTTAGGAAAATTATAAATTTTGTGTTGTAAATCATGAAAGCATATTTAAAATCGTAAAAAAAACTTTAAGTATAACATAAAGTTCTTTTCGTTCATTTTTCGAACACTTCGAGATAAAATTAAAAATATTTGTTGTTTTTAATTTTAGGAAAATTAAAAGAAAATTATTAAAACTATTAAAATTAGAATTTTTTATTTGGTATAAGTATAACATAGAGATATTTTCGTTTTGTTTTTCGAACATTTTAACTATTTTTTAATTTAACACTTCTTTTATTAAGGAATTTTATAAATGTAAGTGGTTTATAAAAGTATTCAAAACTTATTGCTTCTTTAAGCCTAAATTATACAAGTTTTTTGATCTTATTTTAATTATTGCCAAGTCTTATGTTGTAAGAATAAATATACAAGTGCTAATATGTTCTTAGTAACAGACAATCAAGAAAAATATACTATTGCGCAGAATAAAAAACAACCTATCCTGTGTTATGTCAGTTTATATGACATAATCAGCATTTTATTGTTATAAGTTTAAACCGAAGTCACTTGCTAGTACGAGCTTAGAGTTAATTAAAGTTTTGTGCATATTTGATATAAAAAACGTACTATGTGTTGAATCCATAATATATATGAACGTACATTTTAGTTTAAAATTGAAGCTATAGCTAATTTTTTAGTTTAAACTATAAATTTATAAAATATTTATGTCGTCATTGCGTATCCTAATGTATTTTGAATTTTTATGTTAAGCAAAAGCTTGCTTTTCCGTTAAACAGCTAATACTTAATATAACTAGTTTATGTTTTTTAATAGCTTTCAAAAATAATTAGCTTCAAAAAAATTTGTTTTAAACTTGAAAATGTTTTACTTAAGCTTTTAGAAAATATAACCTGTTACAACTATATTAATACTTGATTTTTTGATGAATTGAAAACTTGTTAGTGGTTTTAAAACAAATTTTATTGTTCTTAAATAAAAGCATAATAATGAAAAATTTTCAAAAATTTTTTTAATACTAGAGCGTTTTTTGATTTTCTTTATAATTTTCTAAATTTATTTTTAACTATTCCAACATATTTTATAGATAACTGAAAAATGTTTGCATCTAGTTACTTTAAGAACAAAAAAGCACACTAAAAGTAGTATATGAATTTAAAAGGTATCCAAGAGGTGTGCGACTTAATAACCAAAAGGTTCTTTGTGCATCAGATCCTAGGAAAAATATTTTGGGCGTTTTTTTTTGTCGTTCAATACACAAAAAATTAAATAAAAAAGCAGAACACTTTTTGTGTTAAGTTAAGTTTACATAAAACCAAAATAAAAATAAAAATCTAGAAAAATGTCGTAGTAGTGACGCTACTAGAGATTTTTAATGTGAGAAAGTCAGGCCAAAAGAGTAACTTTGATGGATATATAAAGAAATGTAAAACGACTAACATTCAAACGATTATTAATATTTTTATGTAAAATTTGTTAAACTGCTAAAAATGACTTAATTTATAAAGTTCTAGTAATAGTCTGTTTTGTTAATTATAAATTAATTTTACATAGTTGTTAAACATTTTAAATTAAAACGATGTATTTAAAATATTTTATTCAATCACATTTTATAAAAAGAAAATTTCACTAAAGTTTGTTATTTTATATCAAAAATGTATTAAAAAAACAAAACAGTAACTAGTATTATATTTTATAATATCTTGTTAGATTTAAAATTTAAGCTATTTCATTTAATCCATTCGTTTCAGCTAAATTATTTTAACTTTGTGCATTATAACATGCAAAAAAGAAAAACAATTTCGACATTTGCAGGTTGTGTTCTACTGCCTCCTACCGTCAATATCTTTAATTCATCGATTTTTGTGTATCTAAGTCTATCTGTTGTTTTTACTCCAAAACTTCTTTAATCTTTTAGTTTGAAAGCTGCATTTTGTCATCTTAATACTTTATTTCTTAATAGTTTGAACATTAGTTATATAAAAATATGTAATTTTGTTTAGTTTAAACTACTTTTTAATAATCAATATTAACAACTAATTGCATAGAAAAAGGTATACTGTTAAAAATTCTTTAATGAAAAACAGTATGATAAAAAACAATAAGTCTTAGAGTTACTCGGTAAAACAAAAGTGTGTTCTTTTCACAAGATCAAGTTTTTTGAATAAACTAAGTACATAAATGGATTTTAAAAAGTTTACGCTGAGTTTAACATACTACAAAAGTTAAATAAAAATTATTAAAAGTTTCTAATACTTTATACTTTTGAAGAACCAAAATTAGAAATTTTGTTATATTCTCTGTTAATTTACTTAGCTAAAAGTAGTTAAACAAAACCTATTTAAACCCATTAAACTTTATCTGTGGAGTGTGACTCGAAAACTAAAAAGTTATTTTGTATACCAGGTCCTTAGACCAAACTAACTTTTTGAGCTCCTTGTTTTCGTTCAATAAATAATATGTTTATTTCAAAAAATATAATATATTAGGGTTCTTGCTAACCAACTCTTTTTTTTTTGTAAAATAATGTTTTTTAGTGTTTTATAAAAATTTGCTTTCAACTTTTAAAGTTTGATATAGCATTTTAATTATATTTATATTTTGTTAGTTTCTAAAAAAGTGCATTTAGTTAAAAGATAGTAAATATTTGACATTACATCTATTTAAGTCACAAAAAACTAACAATTGAAGTTAGCTTTAATTTATATATATTCTAAGTTATTTACATTGTTTTGAAACACTGGTTTTTTTAAAGGTTTTCATTTTTATGATCTTAAGAAATTGAATTTTAAATATAAAGTTAAAAATAAAATGACAAACATAGTACTCAACTTAAACAAGTTGTTTACAAAAAGATTTCAAAGCAGTGAATGATATTTACGCGATTAAAAATATACTAGCAGCGTTTGTCATTAAAAAGTGCATTAGATAACATTGTTTAAAAAAACATAAAAATACAAGTGTGAGTGAGAAAAAGTGAGAAACTACGCATTTTTATACCTTTAGCTCGATATAATTTTTTTCTTATACATTCTACTCTTATATGTAGCAAAACGATGAAAACTAGTTCTCATTAGTAAATAAAATAGAAATCAACAAAAAGATGAAAACTGATAAATTAACCTTACTGTATTTAGAATAAGTAGAACGTTTTTTTTTCTTACGTTAAAACTAGATGATTAAGATGTAAAAGTAGTTTTTTAGTTTATAGAATTTATGATTCAGTAGATAAATTATTTATTATGCTTTAGTAAATAAGTTTTATTACGCTAACGTTGCCACTAGTTGCAAAATACTCTTTTTTTTGTTGTGAAACCCGAAAAAAAAGAAAATTTAAGCATAGTGATTATTAATTAAAATTTGTGTTTTAAATAAAAACTATTAAACCGCCTAATTATAACCAAATTCCTCACAATAACTATTGTTATAATTAAAATTTTTTACTTTTATTTTAAAAACATAAGTTTAACTGAAGGAAGCTTGTTGATTGTAAAAACTCATTTGTCATAGACAAGACGTCAAAAGGTATCAAAGTGGCGTCCGACTCGATAAACGAAAAGTTCTTTTCGTGCACCAGGTCCTAACAACAAATATTTTGGACGCATTTTTTTGTAGTTTAATAAACAGTATCTTGTAAAATGTATGTAGATATATGTATAGTTTGTAGTTAAGAATAAACTTAAAAAGTCTTAATGTATGACTTATTATGATTTATTTTATGTTACATTGTTATACTGAACTTTTTTATTTAAAGTTTTAATTAGTTATATTAATTATAGTTCAAACAAAGACTTATTTATTTTGCAAAGGTAATTTGACTATACTTTCACACATTTAGTAGTGTTTTTTAATAGTTTTTATATCAAATATTTTAAGTACGTAATTTAATATCAAAATATATATCTTTAATGAAAAGTACAGCTTTAAGAAAACTTACAATAATGTTAATAAAATAAAAATTACTTTTTATTTTTTACACTTGCGTCTAAAATACTACAAATATTTATTTTAATTTCAAAATTTTATCAACGTTTTAGAAACTATTTATTCTAATCTATTTATACACTTAGTTTTCAGTAAAAAGTTAAAAAAAAATTCTTAAATAACTTTTGTAAAAGAGACAATCATCTTAAATTTGTTTAAAATAACAAACACAACAAATTAGAGAATTTTTTTATATATATTTTTTTCAATTTTCTCAATTTTTATTTTAAATAAGTTTTATCTATTCATTTTAGTAATAAATAAAAATTACTATGTAAAAATAATAAACTTTTATGATTTATTTACAATAATGTAAACTAACAGAAAATATTCAGAACTTTTTAAAGACATATATATTTTTAAATAACCACGATTTATTTCACTGCATAAACTTTTAAAATAATTTAATGTTCTTCATTTTCATATATTTTCTTTATTAATTGAACTTAAGATGACTTGTATATATATTTTTTTCAATTCAAAAATTTTCCGCACCCCCTACTAAAAATATAACGTATCTACACTACTCGTAAACATATGAAAGTTTAAAAATTACTTTGTTCTTTAGTTTAAAAAACAATACTTTTATAAAAAGCATAGCTTTACCTTTACGTAACTATAACTTGACTGTAATCTCTTATTTGATTCCTAATTGATAAAATCTGATTCTAAGTAATAAACATAAATTAAAATACTATTATATAAAAAATAATTTTAATTGTTTTTTTTTCTTTAAAGAAAAGTTTTTGAACTTTATCCCTGTTATCTTAATAAATTTCAATCATTTTAAAGTTTTATGTTCTTTAGTGCCACATATTTTTCGACAAATTTGCTACACCTTGGTGAAAAATCAAATAGCAAAATTTGTAGTTCTTTTTTTTTTTTAGTTTTGTAAAAAGCTACAAATAAGCTACAAAAAATCTCCATGTATTAGTAGCAATATTATAAAAAACGATTTTTTTTACTGTAGTTTAAATTAAAGAAATACTGTTTACAAAAACTGTATTTAAACTGTGCTTATAACTAGTTAAATACCATTTTAAAAATATTATACTAATAAAGATTTTACAATCTAAATAACTTTGTACTAAACTTTTAGAATACTTAATCAATCACTTTTTTAAGACGTTAAAATTGAAAAGAATCTTTGGTTTTTTTTAATTACATCAACTTCGTCAAACGTACATGTAAAATAAGATTTCTATGTATTGTTACCTAATGTAGCAAAAAATTTTATCTCTAGTAAGATATCAAACTAACTATTTAAAAATGTAGATCTTACATTATCTTATACAGTTATTAAAAATTTAACATTTTAAGAACATGAGGTAGTTTATGCTAGGTAATTGTACTCGTCAGTGTTTTTTATGTTATTTTTTACTGTATGTGTTTATGAATGCTGGAGCTTTTATTTTTTTGAAAATAATTATAAAAATAGTTATAAATTAAATTGAGTTAAATTTTTTTTTTTTAAACTTAATGTATTTTTTTTAAAGTTAAAGTTTATTTACGCTAGTAATAGGAGTATAGCATAAACGTTTTTGTTTTTAAAGTAACTACCAAAAAATTTCTCAATCAGTACTGACAATGAGTTTTGATTAAATATTGTTTATTAAACGAAAAAAGCGCTCAAAAATTTGGTCCAAGGACCTGGTGTACAAAAAATTTATCGATTATCGAGTGATATACACCAGTATACAGTTTAATATCATGTCCAGGACAAGTTATACACCAGGATTAAAACACTCTGGTATCAATCAATTTTTAACTTGCTTTTCGTATAAAACCTCTTAGTACCAAAACTTAAACCTTTTTAGTTCTTACCAGGGGCATGTATAGGCTTTTTTGAAGTGTTGATGAACGTACTTTACTTGTTCAATAAGAGAATATTTTCTTTGATAGCTTTTAACAAAACATTTATAAAAATGAAGCAACTGTCTACTAATCTATTATAATTGTTAAATCTTCTCAGCTTAATTTTATCTGACACAGATTTTCCAGAATGGTTTTTCAAAATAATTTTTAATAAGGCTTAACCTTTATTTAACTGAATATTCCATTGTAAAAATTAAAACCTGTGTAAGAAATATAAACTAACTAAGCAAACTATATATAAGTTATTTTGCTAACGGAGAAAATTTACCGTAGATTACGTTGTTAAAAGCTTTATATTCTATTTTATATTTTTTTAGATGTGAAATTTTAAACACTTTTTCACATAAGTTATAGTAACAATAGTTTTTTTAAGTAAACAAATCGCTATATCTCCGGGTATATCCCCTCCCGAGGACGTCAAATATAACCCATGGTTAGTGTTAACTTAAAAAATAAATTTGTATGGTTATAGTGTACTGTACAACCATATTATAAACCATAATTAGTTATAAACTTAACTTAGAATTAATTATACTGAATAGCTACTATCTATTATATGCTACTTATAAATACTAGGCATGACAATTATTGGTTATATTTTGTATTAAACAACAAAAATACAATCTAACAATAATAAAAAAACATCAAACTTTAGAAAATACTTTAAAAGGAGTCAAAACCTTTGCACATATTTTAAATCTAAGATAATATGTTTTAAGAAATGCAAAAGCTGGAATAAGAGTTAATTACTTAAACTTTGAAACAGAAAACACTTTTAGGAAAATAACATTGTTTAAAAAATAAAGAACTTTACAATAAACAATTTAAATAATAATTAAGTTCAGTTTTAGAACTACATCTGAAAAGGTCTTTATTGGAGTCTCACTGCAATCGAACTGACACGCCTTCTCCACAAACGTCTATACATAGTACATTTCTCTCCATTATATTTTGTTGGGTGGGTGTCACTTTTGCACGAAGACACTTTTGAACAAGGGGAAAATTTTGCCCGGCGACTCTTTTGTACGCAGGGTCATTTTTGCACGGCGTCACTTTTGCACGACGACATTTTTACACATCGAAACTTTTGCAAGAAGTTACATTTGCATAGCGACATTTTTGCAAAGCGTCATTTTTGCACGGTGTTATATTTTAACGGAAATATTATTCACTGCGAAAATTTTAAACAATCGGTCAATTTTGAACGCTTCTAATTTTTATTTTCTTAAATAAAAGTTTAAATAAATTAAATATAACATTTTACTTTCTTTAATTTAAATAGAGTTCGCTTTTAAAAGCAAATTATTTTGAATTAATAAAATTTTATAATTTTTTAATGAAAGTTTAATGTATAGTTTTTATTTGAAGTTTTACCTAGAACAATATAACAACGTAGTACAATTCACTTTAATCATATTTATAATCTAAATTTAAATAAACTAGAAAAATAAAGTTTTTAAAAATTTTGAATAAAAACAATTTTGAATACTTTAAATAAAAATAAACTGAATTTCGTTAATTTTTAAACAGAAATATAAACTTAATTTAGTAGGGCTTTAAAACACGAATCTTGAGACAGATTTTTTACTTATACTCTCTTGATGTTAAAATTAACATTAAATAGTTGTTTAAAAGAAATATTTTAAATTTTTCTAAATTTTAAACAACTGTTAAATAAAAAAAAAGATTTAGTTAACTTATATTTTGTAAAGGTATTTCAGACTTTACTTGATTTTTATTTTTTCTTTATGTGTCTTTCAGTTTAAGTGGTCTAGGTTTTGATGCTTAAGTCCATCATATGGACAATAAACTTGTAACAGTAATGTAAAATATATAAAAAGTCATAGTTTTTTATTAATATATTAAAATTCAAAACAAACTAGAACAATTTACTTACACTTTTAGTATTTTTTTTTATCTTAGTTTCTAAACAAACTTATTTTCTTGTTCCTGATATGAATTATATAAAGACGTTTTTACTTTATCTTACAGTTAGTTTGTTTATAATATTAGTTTTTACCGTTTAAGATTTTAAACCTTTAATTTTTGTCTTTGACAAGAGTCTGTTATAAAATTTTAGTTTTCAGTTTTGTTTTATGTTACAGATTTGGTAGTAGCTAAAAAACATTTAATCGGCCTGCATGCAAAAGTGATGTTCCGTGCAAAGAAGTCATCGTGCCAAAATGTCGCTGTGCAAAATTTTCATCGTAAAAATGTGACGTCATGCAAAAATATTTTAGTGCAACAATTTGGCCGTGAAAAATTGTAATCGTGAAAAAATATCACCGTGCAAAATTGATGCCGTGCACAAGTGATTCTGTGTGCAAGAATGTCTCCTCGTGCAAAAATTACCCTGCGTACAAAAGAGTCGCCGTGCAAAAGTGACCCTTTGTGCAAAAGTGACGCCGTGCAAATGTGTTCCCTCGTGCAAAAGAGTCTTTGTGTAAAAGTGTCCCCTCGTGCAAAAGTGACCCGTTCCCTATTTTGTTACATCAGGCTTTTTTTTCTCTTAAATGTTACTTTAATTCTCCTTATCTAAACTGTAGTTAAATTACATCAGTATTTGCACGCGTCTCATTCTGGGACTTTCCCTTATTCACAAATACAGTTTGATATCCTGTTACAGAGCTGTAGGTTTTTTAAAGACAAGTTTTTCACTTTTTTTTTTAACTATATAGTAAATTTGGTTGAACTTGATTTAGATCACCAGTGTTTGAAAAAGAAATTACTAATTTGTAATAAATTTTTGTCTTTAACAACTATAATTTGAAGCTCTAATATTTTTTGATAAATTTTGTTGTTTTGAAAAATTTAATTTAAACATTATTGACAATTCAAACACTTTTTCTTAATTAAATTTTTTTATATAATTAATCTTATATACTACAATGTAACCATAAAAAATAATGATTTTGCTTTAAATTGTAATAGAAAAATAAAAGTATATTTAAAACATAAAGCGACATAAGATATTTTAGTTAAATGCCATTTTAAAGAAACTGTTGAAATTAATATTAAAGAACTATATAAATTTCACCATATTAATGCCTTGGTTGAGTAGTTAAAATGACGTGGTCGGTTTTTAGTGGGCTACAGAATCAATATTTTGAAAAAGTTCTTCAATTATTTGAAAAAATAAATTAAATAATGTATGAAAATACCATAGTAAAAGACTTGCTTTAATTTGTCTAATTCATTAATTTGTTATTTAATTAAAATGAATAAAAAATTATATAATTATAAAAAACATTAACTGTTAACTACAAGTAGATAAGCGTAGTTAAATTTTCGTTATTAACATTGAAGAAAAATAGTAGTTTCTAGTTCAAAAACAGTGCACATACTGTATTTATGCTAGGCATTTTCAATTAAAAACTTTATAAAATTAGTTAAAGTTTCCTAATGCAGTTAGGCTCTCAATAATTATAAACTTACGATGACCTCACCATGAACCCTTTATTCTTTATTAAAACAGCTGATCGTACATCAGCAGAATATGAAATTTAAGTTCAAATCTTGTGAACTCAACATTTATCTTTAAAAATGTCTGTAACAAAGCACAGGCATATTTAGTTAACATAAGTAAACTTTTTTGTTATAAAACGATTTTAGTAAGTTTTATAAGACATCTTTTTTTTTCAGTTGCACATGCTCAAAAAATATTCTAAACACGTCCCTAATACTAACTATTCACAAATTACTTGAACTAACTCCAAAGTATTTTAACAAAAATTTAATAAAGTGGTATAATTACAACACTTCATCATTAGACCACACTAAATAAAAAACCTAGTTTGACAACAGAATTTTTTTTTCTACAGGTTTTAAATAAATTACTAACAGCTTTTAAAGTTTATTTTTTTCTTCAATAGCAAAAAACAATAAAAACTTATACTTTTAAGTAAAATATCAACTTGATTATTACTACTAAGTAGTAATCTTACATATTTTTGTTGTCTAAATTATTATTTTCTACAAAAAAATCTATTATACTTTTTCTAGCAGTCGTCATATATAACTGTGTCTGATTCTAATACTAAGCCAGTATCTTTTTATGGTTTCTACTACTGGAAAACTATTGTAAGTACTGAAAATTTTTACTTGTTGTTAGTTTCTAACATCATTTTATCGAATTTTTCATTAATTTATAAAACTTGTCCCAATGATTAATTCGGTCAAATTAAAAATTACAATAGAATCTATAATAACTTGAACAATATGTTTTTTCATTAAAACTAAATAAAGAAAGTTTAATTTACTTTAACACTAGTATTATTACAAAAACTTTATTACTGATTATGTCTTAAAGTTAATGCTTTCATGAAACAAATAGTACATCAAAAAAAACGTGAACAAATTCTTCCACATCGGAACATATACCTAAGTATTCCTATGATTTAGTTACCTACTAGTTCAATCCTGATTAAGTTATGTTGGAGTTGTATAGTATTTATCTACTAACTTTTTAACTACTTAGTCTTGAAACTATGAAAATAAATTAAAACATAGTAAAAACTACATAGTTAGTTTATTAAGATAAAAAATATTTATTTCCTAATAGTTTATAAAATGTTATGGTAAGTTGTTAGTGTCCAGAGAAAAAAAAAACTACATGTAAATTATCAATAAATTTTAAACAGTTTAACTTTAATTTTTATGTAAAGTTAGTTTGTTTACCAGTTCAAAAAATAATCTAAAACATGTGATTGATTTTTTTTCATATGTTTACTCGTTTATTCCAGTTACTTTTCTATCGTAGATTAATCAAATCAAAAATTCACTTAAAATTAAACCAATTAAAAAACATTATCGTATCGTTCCATTTTTATACATTTGTTCATTCAATAGATGTTTAAACAAAGCCTACAGATAATTAAAAATATTTAATATATAAACTTCGTGTACTTTATCACCATTTAATGCATGCAGTACAAATATCTTCAGAAAATTTAAAGCTACAGGACAAGACATTAATTTGTATCAGTAGTGTACGACTCGATAACCTAAAGATTTTTGTACATCATGTCATTAGACCAAATTTTTAAGCAATTTTTTTGTCATTGAATAAAAAGTTTAACTACTTCTGTAAAGAACGCACTTATAACAACATTGGTGTACTTTTTTAAAGGTATTATAAATATGTACAAAAATTTATTATATTAATCCTTAACTAATATACTGGTAAAAATTACAATATTTTGAATAACATCTATAAAAACCCTTATACTAAATATAAATATATAGTACTGACAACCGTATCGAATACATTTTTTCTTAACTATAAACTAACGTGTTTTTTTAAATAAATCTTCCCTCATCACTTTCAATAAATTCGTCAATTGCACTAAAGTTATAATATCATTGTAAAAATTCAATTACAACGAACGATTTTTAAACGCGCTTTTTTTAATTAAAAACTACATATCATCATTTCTAAATAATGTTAACCATTTTACGCTTTATATATATATGTAAATAAAGCCATAAACACGATAAGGGTAAGAACAACAAAAGAAGGAGGAGAAATACTTTATGTTTCAATGCTCCATTCAGCAAAAGCGAGGCAACGCGGGTTGGGAAATACTTCCTAGAGATTGTGGATAAATACTTTACTGTAGACCATCCATGTTGTAAAGTTTTCAACAGGAAGACACTGAAAGTGTCCTATTCCTGTATGTCAAACATGAAACAACTTATAATGGCACACAGTCTATATATAATAGTCAACTTATAATGGCCTGCGTATATTGTTATTTTGAAACTCCATTTGTTAAAAGTATTGTGTAGTATTTTTGTTGTGTTTTCTGCGGTTATTGGCGATTTAGATTGTATGACCGCGAGGCCATCGTCTCTATAGATACCGAGTTCTTCTTCATTGAGTATATACATTTTTTAATTTTCGCTTAGCATGAAGAGTCCTACTATGTCGCACACTTCTTATATAAATACATAAAGATTAACTTTTCTTTTTAAATGAGTAAACTATTAAAACTATACAAAAGTTGATATATTAACTGGTTCAAACCTTTATAGAAAATACACAGATACATGTGTTGAGATACATGTACCGAGAATTGCTTTAGGCTATTTTAAGTACGGTAACACAGATTTACATTTTTTCTAAAAGATCATTTAGTTAATACAATAAGTTTCATTACAACAAGTTTAGGTAAATTTTTCATTTTGATTAGAACACTTGTTTATTACGATAAAAACATAGAAAAATATAATTAAAATTAGTAGTAGATAACTTGTCATATTTTAAATAACTATAAATATTTATCGTATAAAGTAAAACTGTGTTGAATACCTATGTTTTTTCTGTTATAAATTTTCGTTCTTACAGTTCACTAAAGGTTGATCAACTTTATTTAGCTATTACCAACTTATAAATATTACAATAACTACATATCAAATTTTACTTTAAACTCGAAATTTTGAATTTTACTACACATACATATTTCTAGCTATTAAAACTATTTAGTCTTAAGTTTAAGTGTAATTTTACCTAAAAAAGTTAAAATTTCACTATGAAAAACTTTGATTATTTTAGCTTTGGTAGTTTTTTAAGTATATCTAAAAAATGAAGCAGAATTGATTCATCGTTAAATACCAAGTTTAGAGAAAATTTTAAAAAGTAACTAAACTGAAATTGTGGTTGAGAAACTGAAGCAACATCAACAAATTTTATAGAAATATAAGAATCAAAACTTAAAAATTAAAAGAAAAAGCAAAAGTTAAAACGTAAACATTATGCTTAAAAGGATACAAAAACTATTTTGATATGGTAAATTTCTAAAGTCTGCGTTCTTAAAGTGATTTATTTTTTTACTTAACATTA
Source organism: Thalia democratica (assembly GCF_965202585.1). Classification (NCBI taxonomy): domain Eukaryota; kingdom Metazoa; phylum Chordata; class Thaliacea; order Salpida; family Salpidae; genus Thalia; species Thalia democratica. Next base: position 15,798,293 of record NC_139173.1, on the reverse strand, counting down.
ATTTGTTTTCTGCAAGACATCAGCTGTAATTCAAAGTTAATAGTTTATATAAACCATATATAAGTAAAACTAAAGTTAGAAGATCAGAAATAGTGAGTTACTTTAATTTATTTACATGTAGTTTTATTTACATATATACTGGCTTTTTCAAATAACAATTTATAAAAGTTAGTTTAAAAATAAAAACAAATTATACAGTAATCTTCTTTTATTGTACCATCATATTTTTCTGTGTGTTAACGAATCAACACACTTCAACTGGGTTTTTAATGGAAAGAAATAATATGAATTTTACTATCGTAATCTTATTGATTAGATCTACTTGCGCATCTTTTACTTCTATAAGTTTAAACTTTTTTTAAGACATGGCTAAAATAAGTTTAAGCATTGTAATAAACTTTTTTTAATAATTTTTTTTTATTGTTTAAAAAATTGTAATCTTATCAATAGACCTACAAAAGCTTTTTTATTATATTTTATCAATGACATATTAGTATCTTTTTGTGGTACCAACAGTTTTTGAAAATTGTCGGAGTTTAAACTTTCATGTAACCGCCTTCCTGATATATATTATATTTTATTGCTATACTATTATAAATATTTTTTAGATTTTATACCTAAAAATTAAAAATGCAGTTTTTCTTAGAATCACGAAATGTATTCAGTAATTACTTTAAATCCTGTCAACAGCAGAAGACATCTAAAGTACTAAAATATTTCAGAATGAAAGGGTTTAAAACTGTATCATAAAAGGTAACAGTTTGAAAACAAATTCAAGTAAAAATTATCAACTTGACAAAAATTATTTATTTGATAATCAAAAGATTTAAAGATGTAAAGTAACTTTAATATGTAGACATACATCATAAATATGGTACAGTTTTAACTTTTATGAAATATAAAATTTTCATCATATAAAAACTATCTAACCTAATCTCTAACACACCAAAACATTTGAGCAGTAATGAATACTGAAACTATACTAATACCTTATGTTTATTATCTTTTTAAATTCTTTTAGAAAAAACCACAAAATAATTTCGTTTAGTTGTTTTATACAATTGTCAAACGAATAACTAGTATTTGAAAACATGTGTATGATCAGCTATTTCACATGCAATACGAAAACAAATTTCTGCATTTAGGCACTCATCTTAAAACAACAGCTAGCTGACACACCAAGCAGGTCATGTAGTACGCATGCAGTTCTACCACTTGGCAAAAATAATTTTCCATGAAAAATTATAAAGCGTTTGCAGCTTAGTAAGAGCACCGAAAAAAGGTATAAAAGTATTGGAAATAACGATTTATGAACATACAATACCAACTGTCATAAATTTACAGAAAGTGATTAGAATCATGTGATTTGGAAAAAAGAAATCAACAAAGCTTTCTGTGTCTAAAACTTAAAAAAATACTAATTATTTTTTAGAGTAAAAATAAGAAGGTTAGGCCATGAAGATTGAAACAATTTTATTACATTACGTTATGTTTATATGTTATAAGTCAGTTCAGTCAAAAGCGTGCTAACACAAAAAAGTTCCATGTCAAACATATGCATAAAATGCATTGTTGTTGTGTGTTTTACTTTAATTTCAGTTTTGGAAAACATTTATATTCTGCAATGAAAATAACCAACTATCTAATTTTTAGCAAGTTAAAAAAAACAGAAAAATAAGTATACATGTATAGTACAATATTATTTGGAAAAACTTTTTAAACTCAAAACTTTGAAGTACCAGACCAATTTTATAAATATTGAAATCTATTAAAGTATCAACATTTTTTTGCATTCGAAACTTTTATTAAAAACAAATGTAAGTACTTTTGCTTAACAAATTTTCTCTAAGTTTGTATAAGAACCTAAAAATTAGTCTAAACCGCTTGATGTTTATATTTTTGAGATTAAATAATTTTTAAATTGATTTTTTTTTAAATTAATATTTAAAAATAGTTCTTAAATGTGAGATAATAACAACGTCTTCTAATAAATGGTTCAAATTTGTGGGAATATAATAATAATATATCTTAAAATATTTAAGTTACTTTAGCATACTACCTTTCCATGTCCTAAATTAAAAAGATAATTCTACTAAGTTTGACTATATCATTTTAAAAGACTATAAATAATAACTATGTCGTTTTATCAATTTTAACTAAACAATTTTTGAAATCTATTGAACAGTAATATTTATTAAAATTATAGTTTTTTATATCAAAAAAATGTAATTATATCAGTTTACATTGATCATAAACTGTAAATACTTTATTTTACTTTATAAGTTATCGTAATTTCCTATTTTTGTACTTAATGCTTCTTAATTTTTGTATTTATAGTTATAAAACAAAAATTAAAAATAAAAGTTCATACACATTCTGTTTCTAGAAAAATTTAATTTCCAGATTGAGCACTGTATGTTATAAAATTAGCATTGGGAGAAGTCGTAGATTTTTTATAAAAGTTAAAAAAATTTTTTTATGATAGTTAAGTTTTTATACTTACATGATATTCATAGCTTTTTAATTTGTTTAGTAGAGTTTAAGCTTTCAAAATTTACGTATAAAAAAAGTAAGGCTAAGGCTATTGTTTTCGTAGTAAATGTAACTTTAAAGAATCCGTTTTTCCTTAAAGAATTCCATTTTGTAACATTTTAGTTCTTTAACTATAAATTGCAGTCTTTAAGTTGTTAAACCAAAAAAGCGTTCATTTATAGTTTATAAAGAAATTAGCGGTCAGTCTAAAACCAGTTTAAGTAAACTCTGAATTAAAAAGAAACTTTCCTACACGTGTACTGACAAAACTTATCTGAAGCATGCACATGTTTTAAATATCAGATTCACATGTTAATCATGCTTTTCATAGATAGCTATCAACATGAGTATACCATGTGATATGATTTAAAATTCTTGCGGTAGGAAAACATTTATCCGGATACAAAACTAATTTATTGTTAAGTTGAAGCCATTTGGATTAAATTTTTACTGCAAACAACATGTGTTTTACTTATTTGTTCAAGAATAAACTTGGTAAGTATTAAAATAATTTTAAAATATGTAGAAGTAAGATTAACAACGTTTAGTCTTGATATTAAAATTTTATTAAAGACCTTAGTAAATAAAAGTTTTTTGATAACAAATTGCAAAAATCGTAGACAACTAACAAACTATATAAAATCATTTTATTGAAAAAATCATCAGGTTACTTTTTTTTCATCGTTAACTCAAAGCTAAGTTTAAATAACCTATCAACTATAATAAGGTCATTATAAGGATTAGTTGAATAATAAGCTTATATTAGACTGAATAAAATTAGTTTTTACAAAAATCACATGCACTAAAAAGATTTGAATAATTTATGAAACAAAACAACAATAAATTTATCTATTCTTAGGCTATGTTATTTTAAACCAATAGCAAAGCATTGTTACAGTTTTTTTTACTGCTGTGTATTACTTATTAAATTTAATTGAATTATTTTCAATTTAAACTAATAAAACAATTGTTTAACTTTATTGACTAAATTAGTGCTATCTGAATAAATACATAACAAAATCATTTAAAATACTTTGTTAGCTAATTTGTTTTAGTCATAAAATTTTAACTAAAAAATGATATAAAACTACTTGCAAAACTTTTTAATAACAGTGAACAGTGGTTTCTGTTATTTTTTGTTGTTTTGTAAGACTTTAAGCACTTTTGTTAAAAAAAAAAAAAGTGTATATATATTTTTGTAAAAATAAAGAAGTAGAAAAAAAGTTGATAAACGAAATGTTTTTGTTTAGTTCAAAAAAATATTTCTAAACTTAAGCAAATTTTGCACTGATTTTAAAGTGTTTATGATTTGTTTTCAGTGTAAAGAATAAATTAAGAAAGTTGCTAAGTTGTTAAAAAACATGTAAAAAAATTATTGAGACAGTTTACCAAAGAGAGTAAAACTATACTAACCAAAAATATTGTTTAAGTAACTTCTCAATTCTAAAATATTGGTTAGTATAACTGTTAAAGCTAAAGTAGGGACGGGTAACGTTTTGACGAAACTTATTAAAGTTGCATTATTAACTTATCATTTGCAAATTAAAAAAAAACTAATTTTAGCACAAAAATTATGGGAATAGTACTTTGAGACATATATGTTTGAATAAGATGTAAAATGGTTGAAAACATACTTTTAAAAGAAATACTTAATTTCAATTGAATACTGTTTTGTATTCGGCCTGCGGACTAAATACAATTTTCAATTTATCCAAAACCTACGCTTTTAAATTTTTGTGTTTTACTCTTTAAACCAATCTACCCTTCAAAATAATTTTATTTTATTAAGTTGGTAAAAAATTAGTTAACTTATAAAAATTTAACAAGTTTGTTCAAAACGTTGCCTACCTCTTAGTTGACGAATAAGTATTTTTTGATGAAAAAAGAGTTAGTTTAATTATGCGTGTAAGAAACTTTTACTAAAAAGTATTATAAATAGTTTTAAACCTTAAAACTATGATTTTAAAACGATTTCGATTAATATACTAATTTAAAGACAACTAAAAACTAATAAAAGGCATAAAATGTAAGTCATACACTTATTATATATTATGCACTTAATTATGAATTACTCTACTTTATTATAAAGATTAGCAAAGTGATTTGTAGATATTTTTTTTTAACAATTGTAATAATTTCAGAGAGTTTAAACAAAATAACTAATAAGAAATATACGCTGTTTTAGAACAAAAAAGTTATTAAAACTTTAATAAAATAAACACAAATACTTCTCTTATAAATACAAAAAATAAATTAACGATGGTTTAAAAATCTACCAGTTTATTGCACGTTTTCTTCAAATTAATTTCGGACAACCGTCCTTCATCAGTGAAACTTTAAAACTAGTAGAACTAAACACATTAATGCAACAAAAAAATAAATAAAAGTTAAAAAATATATGATGCAGGGAAAAAAATCACTAGTAAAAACAATTGACTTGTGTCCTGGACCGATTTGCGAATTATCTATAAATCTTCTTTTATAAAAAAAGGCATTTTTTTTCCTTCTCTCATTTTACATTTAAAAACTAGCTGCTTGTTAAAGTTTATGGTATTTCATAATATAAGCATTTTTATCTAAAAGTAATGGTTGATTTTAGCGTTCTACATATAAATTTAATAAAATTTTTGTGTGTGTTAGTTTTTTTTTTGTAGCATTGTAGTTTGTATATATAATAAGATTTGTAAACCTTTATATATACGTGTATATACTGATAAACAATTTAAAAGCATTACTTTTAAGTTTTTACAACGTTTTTGTTTATAAAAACGTATTTACAGTTAAATTTACAAAGTTTAAATCTTTTTTTTTAGGTAATGAATATTTAAGTATTTGGTATAACAGTTCTATATGTAAATAGTGGTCATTAAAACTGTCATTTATACGACTGTTTAAACTCTAATTGTGGTTAAATATTTAGATATGGAAAAAAGCTATTACTTATTAAAATTTAGTAATTAAGTCAAATAGAACTAAACAAAGTTTGTTTTAATTTTGTTTATAATTTACATTATCAAATAATCTAAGTAGAAAAAATGAGTTATACAAACTTAAATAAGTTTTAATAAGCTTTTATGCATATTTTTTTTTACTTTTTTAGTTATTTAATAGTCTGTAAAGTTTTATTCTGTATTAGAAAAAATGAACTCAGATCAAGAAAAGGGAGTTGTTGAAAGTTTTGAACTTATCAATCAAAATACTTCTAATCAATTTTCTCCCGGACGATTGTGTTCTAAAAAAGAAGCTGAAGAACTGAGAAGAAACGAGCCAACGTACAAAAGAATTGCTAGAACTTTGACCAAAGGAGAAAATTTACTTGTTACTCTTATAGTTATATGTTAGTGTTGTTTTCTTAACTGTTCATAGAATTAAACAAACAGAAACAAAAGGTATTTTATTTGAACTGTTCATAGTAGTCAAAAGAAAAATTTAACTTTGAAATTTTAGCTATTTGTATTTAAACAAAGTTTCTTCAACCCTATTTAACTAACTCTAAAGTCCTTATAATTTTATGATTAAAGACCAGATTTCAAATAGAAATTTTTTGTAAGCTTCAGTAAAATGTAGATTATGTTTGTATTTTGGGAGTATAAATTATCAGCATAATTTCAAAAACTTGTTATTTTTTTTTGCTAACAAATAGGTTTACGGAGCTTTGTTACATTAATTTATAATGATTTTATTAGTATAGGTCTTATCGCGTAAAAGTTTTATAATGAACCGCAGAGTGGATATATCTGTTTGACGGTCCCTAGATTTTAACTAGTTTAATTAGTACAATTTTACAACTTTTATGTGGATTTGTCTATTTTTTTATTACGTGTTTTTCAGAATTCTTTTTAAGTGTGTTTATCTTTTTTTAAAACTATTTCTCTATTGTCTCGTCTTCTAATAAATGTTTTATTTCTTAAAGTTCAAAAGCTGCTGGTATGAGTTGAAAGGTTTTTTCTAACGAATTATTATTTTGTAGTTGCAATTGTTGGAATTCTTATTGGCACTCAGTTCCATGGAGCAACACCAACCACTGTCTTAATTATAAAATTTCCCGGTGAAATTTTCATGAGAATGCTTAAATCAATGATTGTTCCAATCATATTTACTAGTATAGTCTGTGGTTAGTACGCTTTAATCAGTAGAAATAAAATATGCATAAACAAATAAAATTGTCAAAATTTAAAATAATTAAAGAAATATTTAATACAACAATTAAACTAACTAAAAAACTATAAAAAATAATTTTTCCTTATGTGTACTATAGTACTACACTTTATGTTTAGTTGCAGTTAGTAAATAGTAAAAATTACTTTTAGGTTTGGCAAGCATTGATGTTTCTAACTTGAAACGCATTGGTTTTCACGCTATGAGTTTTTTTATGTCCACAACATTTCTCGCAGTAATTCTTGGAATTTCGCTCGTTCTTACTATTAGACCTGGTCTAAGCACTAAACTTGATGGCGACGAAAATTTGGAATCTCAAAGACAACAAGTTTCAACTCTTGACACTTTCCTCGATCTGATCAGGTAAAAAATCTTCTTTGAGCTTAGTTTTGATAAGTTTCAATATAATTTTAAGTTTTGTTATCAAGCTAGTTCATAGAATAATCAAAATATATTAGTAATATAAAAATGAATTTTTTAACTGTTTTTAACAAAACTTCAAGTAATGTAACTAGTACATATTTTAATTAGCATTAAGGCGTGTTTTGTTTTTGTATCATTAGAAATATAATTGAAATAAGTTTATGTAAGTGTAAAGCTACTATTAATACAGCATTCAAAGTCTACAAAAGTCATGTTGGTTCTAGAAACTCAGTTATTTAGAAGTTATTACGTTTGTAAGCATTAACTAGTTTCTAAAAAATGAAAAAGTATTACATTTAACTTGCTCTAAAATATTGTACGTTATGTCAGTTTTTAAATTAATTTTTTTTCGTTGTTGCTAATAAGTCTAAATATTTATAATATATTCTAGTTTACAAAAATGTATATTTTAAATTAGAGCTTTTAAAATTATAGTTTTAAAATTTCCTCATGAGCTTATTTATATCAAATGTGGTACTATTCTTTCAATAATCTGTTTCTCAAGCCTAAAAGTAGCTTTACTTTTAGGCATAATACTTGCCTTAACTTAAAAATATACCCAGAAAATTATGAGAAGAAAGTACTATAGACTTTCAAATTTCCAAGATGTATGATTTCTGCATTCAATAATGACGTCAAACAAACACATCGTGGTTTTGATGACGTCAGAAACCATTCATTTCGAAGATGTTAATAATTGTAAGAGTTTATCAACTTAAAGAGAATTTTGCTTGGTATCATTTCCAAATTTGCTTTTTGAAATGAAAAATTCAACTGACATAAATCTTAGTTAAAGTTCAATAAAAATGTTCCGATATGTTGAAATGTTTAAGCTATTAAAATAAGTATAAAATGTAAAATGTATGTTTGTATTAGTGCAATATATACTCACAGTTATTAAAGTTTTTATAACTACAACAGTTTTTGTTTGTGAAACATTTTATGTTTAGTAGTAGTTTTATCTGTAATTAGCTATCAAAAATTTTTTTTATAGTTTTCATGATTGTAATATTTTTAAATATCTTTTCAGAAACTTAGTTCCAGGAAATCTTATAGCAACAACTTTTCAGGGGGTAATTTTTTTTATATTTAGTTTTAACCATACTAAGTATGTGTTCCTTTTGTAAGATTTTGTTATCTTGTAAGGAATAATCACTATTTATAAGTAAACTTAGTTAATAATCGTTTTTAATAAACTTAACTAATTTGTGTACTTTATACTTTAAAGATGGCAAACAAAGTTCTCAACTTAAATAAAAGGAGAATGATCTATTATAAATTTTAAATTTTGTTAACAATACAATGTTTCACTCGCTTAAAACTAGTCAAACGAGATCTTCAGTCAGATGTTATTATATAAATTTTTACAGATTTTAAACAACTGAAGATCTCGTTTGACTAGTTTCAAGCGAGTGAAACATTGTATTGTTAATAAAGTTGGAAATTTGTTATTGAACTTAACTAATTTGTTAAATATGCATACGAAAATAATTCTACTATAAACTATAACCTCAGCTTATATAAACTATAAACTTAACGCATTTAAAAGTATTTTGATTTTCTGAAAAATATATGTTACAAAAAAAAATTAAACTTTCTTAAGTTCAAAACTACCCCGTTTCAACTTACCATTTTTTACTTCAGGATAAAACCGAATTATCCACAATCAATATAACTGATGAAGAAAATAATACTATAACTGAAATTAAAAGAAAATTGGTTAAAACTAACGGACCAAACACCTTAGGCAAGCTTTTGAATACCTTGAAAATAACTTAATAAAATTAAGTAAACTAAAATATCTATTTTAGGTCTTATTAGTTTTGCCATCTTTTTCGGGGCAATTATAAGTAGCATGGGAAGCTCAGCGACTACTGTAAAGAAATTTTTCGAAGAAGCCAATAAAATTTTCATGAAAATAATTTTAAAACTTCTTTGGTTAGTTAAAATGGCAAAGATTTTGTATAAGAATAAATTTTTATGCGTAAAATAACTTGTAAATGTTTTAAAATCTTTCAGGTTTTCTCCAATTGGTGTTTGCAGTTTAATAGCAGGAAATTTGCTTGGAGACACTAAACTAGACGAAATGCTCATAACACTAGTTTATTATATTGTAAGTAAATTAGTTAAGTTAAAAAATACTTTTGTTAATTTACTTTAGTGGTACTATTTTTAACTTTTTTTATTATTATTGTTTTCTAGAAAAACAGCTACTACTTTTTCTTTAAAACTAGCATCTTAGTGTAAAAAAAAACAAAACTTTTAATATATTTTTCAATTGGACTATCAAAATATAATTTTTTTACTTGTGTATTACTAATTTATGAACTAAAATACTTTACTTTTTTAGTTATTCTAAATGTAAGTTTAATTTTAAATAAAATTATTTCAAATTTTGCATTAAACACGATCATACTAAACAGTTGACAGTGATCAGTGGTCTTGCAATTCATTCTTTAGTAATTCTTCCTCTTATTTACTTCGCTTTTACTCGTCAAAATCCATTTAAACTTTTTAAAGCTGTAATTAAAGCTCTTCTTCTTGCTTTTGGAACTTCGTCAAGGTTTATTTAGTTATTATTGAAAATTAATAATTACAAATTGATGTATAATTTTTACATGTAGAAAGTCAAAGTATCATACTTTTAACAACTTGCAACGTTTTTATTTTAGTGCTGGTACACTACCTGTATCTATGGACTGCTTAGAAAAGTTCGGGTTGAATCAAGAGATAATCCAATTGGTCCTTCCTCTAGGAGCAACTATGAACATGAACGGTACTGCTCTACTTGAAGGAGTTGCATCTATCACTATTGCTCAAATGGCTGGCATACAGCTTACTTTTGTTCAAATACTTGTCATCAGGTTAACTATTAAGAATGCATGTTTATCAATCTTTAAGTAACAAAAAAAAGTTAGCTTTCTTAGATAACGTTTTACTGCTGAGACTGGAGCTACAAAACTCAACTAGAGTAATTTAAACAAACGACAAAGTTTTACAACGTTAATAGTTTCAAAATACATAAGGAATTAAAATGTCTGCTTTTAAGACATACGTGTTGTAAAACATATTATAAAGTACTAATGTTTTATAACTAAAGTGATAAAACTTTAAAACAAAAATACTTTACATTAATTAGTATGTCATGAAATTATTTTACGAACAAAAATAATTTATTTAATTTAGTAATTTTGTTGGCTTTTTATTTTAACACTATTTGATATTTATGAAAAAAAAACATTAAGTTATTTTCTAAATATAACTAGGTTTTTTTATGATGCTTTTTACATAAATCAAACATTTTGTGAAGTTTTGATTTATTCAATCGAAGCTTTATAAGATAAAAAATTGTATTGAAATTGAAACTTTCAAAGATTCGAAGTGTTATGAAAATATATTTTTACAAAGTGTAATTTTTTGTATAAGAATAAAATAGTATATTTTTATCTAAGAAGAAGTCTTTCACTCTAGCTATCTATAATTTATAAGTTTTAAGTTTTTTTAGTGTTTATAAGTTTCGTTTAATTTTTTACAAAACGTCCAAAAAAAAAAAGTTACGACAAACTTATAAAAATAAGTACTCTTAGTTAAATTTTTTTTTAATTTAAAATATAAAAAATATATAAGTAGTTTATGTATTTACAGAGCTCTTACAAAATCACTACTAAACTAAAGCTTATTCTAAAGTATCATTAAACATCACAAAAGTATGTTTTCTTATTATCACATCGCAAAAATTTCTCGCTCAAAGCGCTTCCAAGTATTAAAATACTTACAAAAACAATTTTTACAAACACAACTAGTAAAATGTTGTTCTTTTTGTAGTATAACATCAACACTGGCATCAGTTGGAGCTGCAGCGATTCCAAGTGCCGGACTAGTCACCCTGATTATGGTATTAACTTCAATTGGAATTCCTGTAGACAAAGTTGCAGTTCTTTGGACTATTGATTGGATTCTGTAAGTTAAAGTTTTAAGTGTTTTAAAACATTCTCTTAAAGAACGTTTGGGTAATCTTTAGTTTTATTTAACATATGTAATCAAAAGTTATATTTATATGAACTATAATGTGTTATGTCATATTTTCAAAGTATATTTTTCTTTGTGTTAAAATGTGGTTGTATAAAAAGATTATTAAAAACAATAATCAAAGCTGAATATATAATCAAAGGCTTGTTGTAGCGAAAACTTTTGCAAATTACTTACTAAGTTTTTTGTATAACTTTTTGAAAACGCTATTAAAAACTCATTAGCATATTTTTTCTAAATTGAGTTTTCCTTTAGCGCGCAAAAGCATGAGATATTTAGGCTTACTTCTAAAACTAGTTTTATCCAGCTCCATAAATAATTTAGTAACTTCTTTACCGTCGAAGTCAATAAGCCATTGAGTTTGATACAGCTTTAGAAAGTCGACAAAAGTAAAAAAAAGTCACTCCGTTACACCCCTTTTTTACTACGTCAAAACTACCACGAGACTTGTGACGTGAGAGAAAATTGCGTCGATAATTGTCACTGCAAACTTTTGTGTTTGGAACGAAATTTATTTAACGGGAAGCTTTCGTATGGTTGTGTTATCGATTTTTGAAATTAACTTTGTATAAAACGCTACGGTTGTTGATAAGTGCGTCAATGATTTTAAAAATGAGTCTAGTTGTTTTTCAAAGTTTTAGACGTTACTTAGCTTAAAAACATTTATAACGCAGAAAATTATAAAATAAATATAATTTAAAGTTAGGCAGTAAAATTTCCTTTTTTAACACACTTTTATAAAATATTTATATTTTATTGTTATTTCAGTGATAGAATTAGAACTGTTGTAAATGTTTTTGGAGACTGTGTTGGAGCTGCGATAGTACACCACTTAAACAAAGACCATCTTATTCAAAAGCCTCAACCTTGCTATGATGCTGTTTAAAATGTTTCATATTAAACTTTTCCTTAAAATTACAATGGTTTGATTAGAAGTATCATATACAAAGAAGAAGCGTTTACTTCCAAGTTATTTTTATGCAATTGTTTTGCTTTTTATTTATTATTCTTATATTTAAATAAGTTATGAAACTTATTTTTAAAGTATATAGCTTAGTTTAAAATCTAAAACTTTTATTGAACTGATTGTTTTGTATATGAATTGGAATTTTTTACTACTGAGGTGGAAAAGTTTAAACTTTTCTCGTAACTTTTTTTAAGGAATGTTTTTATACACAAAGAACAACCTAAACTTTATATAACTTTAAAACCTATAGTTGTCAAACCTGCTTCAACACAACAATAGTATAGTACTAATCTAAAAATTTTACTCAGAATTAGCTAATGTTTTATTCTTTTTCTACAAAGAAAGAGTTATAACACAATTATAATTCTTCTAACTACTTTTAATAATTTAACTTTGCTACTTTAGAAAGGTTTTTATATTACTATAGAGTTTTGTTGATAGTTTACCATTTTGTTGCCAGTGTAAACATTTTTAATTTGTTTCTTAACTTTTTAAATCACATTTTAGAGTTTTGTGAGTTTACTAATTTTATACTTAAGTATCAAAATAACTATTCTCGAGTAAACAAAAAGATTATGTAGGATCAAAATATTTTGATGAAGACCTTTTTGAAAGTATAAATATGACTTGGATTAATAGTGTACGTACAACAAACTAATTTTTACTATACTTCTTAACGTAATATTTTACTTTTTTTTTGTGCTGAATTGTTAAAATTTGAAATTCTCGATGTTTTTTTTCAATACAACTTAATGTAAAACAGTTTTATTATTTCATGTTTCATTAAAACTCTATTTAATAACTGTCCCAATACCATTACAACACTGTTTAAAACTAAAGAAACTAACTAAAAATTTTTATTTTTGTTTTATCTATTGAAATGCAAAAAATCATTATGTAATATAGTTTTTGATGCATTAACTCCGCTTATAATTTATCTATTATTTTTAACCTAAAGTTTTTTTTATAAAACTCCAGTCAACCGTTTTAAGTTATTGTTTTTATTTATTATTGTTCAACGTTGGACCCAAGCACAAAAAATTGAGCCATTTAAACATAAAAAACTAGAAGATAATCAAATAAACACGTAAATGTTTAGTTTATAAGGAAAGTCCTAAAAACATAGGTTTTTTTAGATTAAAGTTGTGTTGCTTTTCAGATCAAAATTAGTTTAGTTAATTAAATAGAACTACTTAAAATAAATTTTTATATAACTTATTGTTATGATAATATACAAGACATTATCCATAAAAAAAATGTTACAAATAAAGTGTTTTTTAACTATTTTTGTCTATAACAAAACACCACTAAAGTATAACTAAGACTAAAGTTTTTGAAATTGTTGGTCAGCAAAATGCGGCTCGACTAACAAAATTTTTGTAACTAGCTGTTTAGCTAGTAAACGACTTAGATAGAAGGAGCAAATAAACTTTCTAAGAATAAAAGTTTACAAACTTTCTTTTATTATGCAGAAACTACGCTACCTACTTATGTAATTTTATTTCTTAACTACTCTTATTTTTATCCCTTTTTATCTTAATAATATTTTAAACAAAATGTTTCCAGAGAAAGACTTGTTTTTTCTTTTAATGTGGTCCGTAAGAACTTTTTTTTGATTAAAATGGCTTATCATTATGAAAGACAGCCGACCCCTGCTTTAAATGCTGAAAAAAAAATTAAGTAAGTAAAAGCTAGTAAAGGAAAGCTAGTTTGATAAAGGTCTTAGCTGTTAAAACTGTTAAAGTAAGCTAGTATATACGGTTTGATTTAGTCACAATAAACTTTTGTTTTTATTTTGTTTAACTTATCGATAAAAAAAAAGATAAATCTCCTGATAAAATTTAAAATCGAGTTTAAAAAAAGATAATGTCATCAGTAGGAACACTAATTGAAGTATTTATAAATTTTCATTATTTAAGTGCTGTATTTTTAAATGTAAAAAAAATTCGAGTTATTTTCTACAAGCCTTTAAGAAATATAATGTAAACTTTTTTGAGACTTATTTAACTAAAAACAGTTTATAGTTGATTACTAAAGTAAAAAAACCTTTTAGCTTGTGCTTACCTATGTCGTTTTAGCTCTAGCTGTATCAGCAAAAAACAGTGTATAAGACTGTAATCAAACAGTGTATTTTTTGAAACTACTTTCAATTTATTTTTTAGGTTTATATTGTTTTATTTTTATATTGTTTGTAAATGTTTCAAGTGTCAAAGAGATCATTAAAGCTAAGTAAGCACTTACTTTGAAATTTAAAATTAAAAAAAATCCTAAAGAGTTTATAGTTTACTTATTATAATAAAATATTTTAAGGTCTTTTTCTTAGTTTTTAATCATATTGTTTGTTGTTTAGGTCGATGTAAAGAAATTTTACAAGACTTAAGTAAACTTTTCAATCGCAAACCTTGTAAGTATTGTTATGTGTTAAAGTTTAATGAGAAAATGTAATGATTAAAACTAAAATTAATGATTGTTGTGTCTAGCCTTCGTTAAAATTAAAAGTTAGCAAATGGTCAAAAGGTAAACTAAGATTTAAAATTGAAATGGTTCTATGGGATATAGATTAATTTTTTTTCAAAAGGATGGCTATTTTGGGTTGTTTGTTTTAAAACAGTCTTAACTCATATAAAATAAATCTTGAGTTCACTTGTTTCCTACTTAAAGACTCTTTTTTAGTTAGTTGCAAAAATAACCTTGATTGATTGACTGCATTTCAATTTTATTTACACGTTGGTTTAAAGTTTCTATTTTTGAAAGTATAACAAATATAAATACGTAAAAGGAACGTTGTATTGAAACTACTGTATTTTACTTGTTGTTTCGTTTATTTTTTGAATATCTATAGCCAGTAAACAAAATAACCATATATGGAATTATCTACAAAACAACCACTTATTGAAGAAAAAGTCTGATGATCAGTAAAGCGAAATATTGAATAACCCTTTCTAGTTACACTTATTATTGGTTGCTGTTGATAAGACATAGAGACTGAGAATAAGATATATATATTATATAATACATATTAATAACTGTTTGTTAATCTGTTAGTGTATTTTTATGGTTTATATAATAGAGTTATCATTTGAACAATATTTAATTGTTTTAGTTCACATTAGTTAAATTTTTAAAGTACTTTTCACTTAAACTTATGTTTTTTATATGTTTTATTTATTTCAAGTTATTTTTAAAAGTAATTTTTTTTGTAGCTTTGTTATAATAGTGTTTTGTGGTTCTTTTTTATGATAGATACATTGTTCAAACTGTCTTGTCTGATTTATTTAAAGTAGTCTCAAATAGAATCTAGTATTTCTAAGACAGCAATTAAATAAGATAGGATTCAATTATGATGATTAGTAAGTTAAGTGTTCCAATATCCATACTTTACAACGTAATAAAATGAATATATTTACGAATGTTAAAAACACAGAAGAATTACTAAATATGTACCTAAACGTAAAAACGCAAAACTAGCTGAATTAAAGTAAAAATTTAAATAATTTAAACGTCAATTGTTTGACGAAGTTTAAAGTATCTAACATAATATTACACTATTCGTTTTTCTATAGTTATTAAAGTCTTCGAATATAGAGCGGCTCTAGTGTAAAAAAATATTTTATAGCACAGACTAAGCTACTTTATAAGCATAAGTACAATGTTTGTAATAAACAATTTTTTAAGCATCATGTTAGTATAACTTTACTTTTTTGAATATGTCTTGATATATTTCGATCTTACAACGTTCAACTATTACAATGTTCGATGTAGTTAAATTTTATGGAATAATGGAAGTAAAAAAGTATTTTAGTTTACTTTGGTTTTGTCACTTCTGTTATAAAAATCAAACTATACTGTGTATAACAGTTCTATATTAATACAATAAGAAACTCAAAAGTTATAAAAATAGTGTTTTTTGACAACAATTTATAATATTTTATTCTAGTGTGCACAGAATTTATTTTCAATTAGTTGAGAGTGCAAAGGTTTTGAAAAAGGTTAAAGACCACCAGCTAAAACTTCTTATCTTAGTAAATCACAAACAAATATATAGCTGTTAAATTTTACATATATTAGTTTATTGAAAACGATAGATAAGTTGAGGCTAAAATGTATCAAAGGACGTGATATGTGTAAAGATCTTTTGGTCATCAAGATGAAAAAAAGTTAATTATAAAAATTTATCATATCGTCAAACTACTTTTTATACTAGACAACGTAAATAAGATGAAATGTTTATATAAATATGAAAGTTGAAACTATAAAAAAAAAAGTCGACATCAAGTATAAAAACATATAAAAAAACTTTTTTTTGATTAGTTTTTAACGAACAGTTCAATACTTGTAATACTAATAAGTTTTAAAGCATTTTTTGAAATTTTTACAAGAGATAAATATCACTTCAGCGTCTAAATTTTGCTATGATTGGCTAACTTCGATTTAAAAAGAAATTCATTTTAAAGTACTCATTCTTATAAAAATTATTATTTACAACTCTTGATTGTACTTATATTTTATTAATAGTATATCACTACAAAACTTAACATTTTTAGATAACTATTCTGTTACAAAATCAGACACTCAGTTTTTATTTTGGATCTTTTTTCTACTAGAAGTAGTTAAGACATTAGAATTCAAATTCCTGCACTAAATTTAACAACCATGTTAAAAAATACGGTAGTAAAAAGCTCTTCCAGTTCACCAAGGACAAAAAAAATTACAATTAAACTTTCTTACTCAGTTGTTGGTAACTTAGTGTAACTGTTTAAAAACTCTGTTAATAAGTTTATATCACTTTTCTAGAAAATTTATATCTATATTAGTCACTCTTTGTTTCAAACCAGCTCTCTTAGTTGTATAAAAATAATACTTACTTACATAACTTGAGCTAAAATGTTCGTTAAAATTAAAAAAAATTAATCTAAATAAGGACAGTAGTTTTAAAAAAGTACCTTATTTTTTGTAGTAGCTTTTTGGAAATTTTATGGTACGTAGGAAAGCCTAATCTATTATGATTTTAAGATAATCACATATCTGTTTAAATTTTCGTGACAACTTCATCTTCTGCTTATTTTTGAAGATTATTGTCTAGCTTATATATGTTTATAAACTTTTGGCTTCTACTTAGATTTTTTAGAAACAAATTAAGTTTTTTTATGGTTTAAAAACACCATCATTTGTTTAAAAATAATAACTGCGTTTACTGTAACGTTTACACCAAAGTGTATTACATTGTTTTTAGTCTTTTTATTGAGAAACTCCTAAAAGTGCAGCACAATGTTACCTGGTAATTTATTTAAACATCTACAAACAATAACTTACCGAGCTAGCAAGCTGTAGTGCTAGCTCTATTTCTACAATTTAAATAATTTAATCTCACTTAAATAAAAACTTTTTACACCTAAACGCTTAAACTACAATGTTAAACATTAATTTTATACCTAAAGAAGTTAATTAGCACGCTAAGTCAAAGCTATTGCTCAGTGTAGATGAAAATTAGTATTAAAATGACAGGCAAAGTAAGTTTTTCAGAAGCCTTAAATTTGCTATTCGGTGGCTCCGAATTTTCTTTCACTTATGCATAGGGGACGGGTCAAATATGCACGAAGACACTTTTGCAAAAAGGTTCACTTTTGCACGAGGATACTTTTTCACAAAAACACTTTTGCTTTTTTTATTTAATATTATTTTCCTTCTTTTACTATCTCTGTTACTCCAAACCCTAAATTTTTGTCGTTTTTTTTCTTTTTATTACTTTTTTACTATCACTGTTACCCCAAGCCCTTACACTTGGTCGGTAATTTTTTTCTTACTAGTTTAGTATAATTATCATAACTTTTTTTTACTCTCATAAATAAATAAAATATTCAATCCGTGCAAAAATGTATTCGTGCAATTTAGTGCCCTCGTGAAAAAGTGTCTTCGTGCAAAAGTATCTTCGTACAATTTAGTCCCCTCGTGCAAGTTTGACACCCACCCTATTTCAGATACCTAGTTTAGATGGTAAGAAAAAACACAATAGATTAACCATCTTATCTGTTTTTAATTTTAAACTAAGATTGCGGGTTTTATCACAAGTTATTTTTTAAAAACTTCTTATTCTACGTTATCCAAATATCTAACAAGATATACAAAACAAGTAACTACTAACACCATTTGAAAGTTTAATCTTAACTTTAAACTTTTTTTTTTAATCTATTTGATTATTTAAAAGAAGAGGAAAAAATTATTAAACACGAAAATTAAATCAGATGCTTAAAAAACTTGGTCAAGTACCTGGTTTAAAGAAAAACCTTTCGGTCGTTGAGATACACATAAATTTTTTACTTTATCTATACTGTGCTAAGAAACAAAGAAAACACAAATGAACTAACATTAGAAATTTGTACTTTAATGAAAATAAAATATATAAGAAGAAAATAAACATACCATAAAAGAGAAACAGAACACAATTTAACATTTAACTCAGACTAAAATTTTATGAAAAAAATAATTCAGAAATATCTAATTGGAATAAAACTGTAGTACTAGATAAAATTAAGCTTAGAACAGAGGTTGCCGAACTTCGGCCTGCAAGCACGTTTTATAAGTGCAATGCGCCCCGCGAAAGAAAAGTCTGCAGCCCGTTGACAAAAGTTTATTTTAAGTTTTTTTTGGAAATTCGCTGTAATTTGATTAACTTTGTTCTAAGTCTCTCTTTAACATTTTAAAACCATTAAAACTTTTACTGTATAGGCTTAAAAATGTGAAAAAGACAAATTAGCATTCTAGCAGTGGTTTTTTATCACTTTATAACAGGTTTCGCAAAGTGGGTCAAAAGCCAAAAGCTGCAAAGGGGTTAAAAGGGTAGCGTGACTAATAAAGGGTCATAGGAAGGCCATAAGGCCGTAATTTAAAACTTACACTAGAATTTATACTTGATATTCTGTAGTTCATGATGAGAAGCAAAAATAAAGAAGGTCTTAGGCGTACTTAAGGGTTATTTTGGAACTTACACTAGACCAGGGATTCTCAAAGTGAGCCATTTTTAGATAGTTAGTGGTGCCATAAGGCTACCATTTGAAACTTACACTAGATATTCTAGAGTTGGTAACGAAGAGCAAAAACAAGGTCTTAGGGCAGCTTTCTTGGAATTCTTATTGGAGGGGTTATTGCTTTTTAATTTCTTCAAAGAGAGCTTAATTTCAATTTGTTTTTAACAAAAATTTAGGAAAACCTGGTGTACGTCAATACTAAGTTTAATTAGCTTTAAACTTAGTAATTAGGCGTACATAACTGAAACAAGTGTAAAGTGTTTTTTAAATTTAGTTTTTAATTTTTGTATAAAAGTTTTTCACATTTCTATTCTTACGATTAATACCTAATTTCTTTTCAATTGTATAAAATTTATTTTTTTGTTTAAATCAATTGATTTTTCATGTATCATTATATTCACGTTTACAAAGCTTTGTTCACTTTTTACTTGATAAAACCTAACAGGGCGAAACTGCAATGTGAGTAAACTGTATTGAGTATTCTTACTTGGTCTCCTATTTTGTTGAGACCTCTTGGTTGCAAAAAAAAACTTATTGGTATATAACGATAACTACTGACAAAACGACCTCTCACAAACATATATTTGATAAATTTTCACTCATAGTATTAAGCTGCTTTGAAATTTTATCTTATTGGTTTATATTTAAGTAGATTGTTATAAAATTGTTATCTTTTGGCTTTAGAACAATTATTATAGAACTCTTGCATAGAACAATAATTTCAGGTCTATTGAATTGTAAAAATTGTTAAAATCTGTGTGCAACCAGAACACAAAATGTTCTTTTTATCTATTATTATTTGATAAACAAATATCTGTAAAAATGTTGTGTGTATATTAACTAATTCTAATTTTAAGTAAATACTAAAATATATTTTGGTTTAATTATGCAAAAATGCTTAAGTTTAACTTACTTATCATGTACACTTTAATTTATGTTTTATTATAATTTACTATCAATTAACTGACAGAGGGTCATTAAAACAATGGCTTCAAGCAAATGCTAACAAGAAAATACCTGGTAAAAACACAAAAGGTAACAATAAAATTGTTTACTACAAAATTTCTTTTATAAGAAGAAAAAAAATAAAATTAACTCTTGATTTAAAGCTAATTTAGTTAATAATTGAACTACTTAACATTTTTGGTGCAACTAATTCATAGACTTTGTAATTTTACTTACATTTAAGTAATATTAACTTATTAAATGAAATTTTAGTAAAAGTCGAAGACCTAAGTATAATTATAAAATAATAGTACTTGCTTCAACCTAGACTGGATCAATGCCATCAAAACCCAAATAACATACCTAGCAAGGATTATCCTTAAGTATAGTAGTCACCAGTATAATCCTAAGACATATAGAAATAAAATTCCCATTGCAACGTATCTAAACTTTACTCATTCAATTTCTTTTTAGTAAAAATCTCTCAGACCGACCTGTTTGTTTCCTTTCAAGATAACCAATATTAGTCAACAATTAACTACCCCGATAAGCTAGATATTCTTTTTGCTATATCTATTAAAGCTGGGTGCACGACTATTCAAATTTAGACAATTCAAATTCCGACAATTCAAATTCTTAAAATAAAATTTAAACAACCACAAATAAGAAAGTAATGTATATTTGTCAAATATAAAAAATACATATGTGATTCATGTTAATATCTACAAGCAATTTATTTCTTTTTGCAAAACATTAAATATTTTTAGAAATATGGCTTAAATAAAGTAAAAAACATAGTTATTTTTAGTAATTTTAAAATACCTTGAAAAGTTATTAGATTTTGAAAAAAGGAAAAAATTGGTTTGTAGATATTAATAAGATCTACATATATAATTCTTATTATCCTCAAATTTGTATTACTTATTGAGATATAGTCATTTTGATATTTTTTTTTTAAGATTTTGAATTATCGGAATTTGACTTGTCCGAATTTGAGTTGTCATGTAACCATAAAAGCTTAGTAAAAGAAAAAAAATTAGATCTTGTTAATAAATATCTATGTAGTTTAGCCGGATTTTTAAATAATGAAATTTAGTGATAAATAGTCTTATTTAAGTTTATACATAAATACACCTATCTCATATGTAAACAAACTTTTTATTTTTAATAATAATATTTTTTTTGGTTTCATCATATCTTTTGTAATAAATACATCTAAGAGTTTTATTTTATTTATAATTACATTGGCCTTATTTATTTAAGTTATATTTGTTTTGCCTCAGTACAAAACACGATATCTAACAAAACTTATATGTTAGACTATTATAACAGTTAATTGAGTCTATAATTTTGTATTACTTTTTTTTTGTTGTATAACATGTAACGTTGTTAGTTAATGTTCATAGTTATTTTTTCATTGCAAAATACTTTAAACTTTACTAGCGAAAACAATAATATGTAAAGTTAACAAAGATTCTAAGATAAGGATGCCTATAACTACTCTTAAGTTGTCAAACTATTATTTATTATATACTCGATTCTTTGCTATTTTTTTTATCAGTAGTTTTTTTTTGTTGTTGTTTTAGGTTACTTAAAAAAACTAAAAACTTCATATTTTAATCACTAATAGATTTATTTTTTTAATATTTTTTTTAAGAGAAAATTTTTTTTAAATTCATCTTATTTGTTTTTACATCTTAAAATTGTAAAAATATACTAAACTTATACTTGAGAAAAAATTCAAAAAAAAACCAAAGAACATTTAAATACAAGTGTACATTACAGGATACTAATGATTATGTAAGCTTAATGCAACTTTATGTTATACAACATATTAAAATGTAACAATTTTTTTTTCAATCGTCATCTATGCAAAATATAACTTTTAACTTCTGTTATGCTTTGTTTTCTCATGCCTTCTTTATTCAAGTTTTATTTACTTTAGCTGATTTTTTCATTATTTTCGTTATTCACTTTTTGACATGTTATACTTATCATAAAATGTTGAGAAATCATATTCATTTATATGAGTTTGACAATTTTTTTATGCTAAAAGATTAATAGATAGCTAAAATAGGCAGAATTGTTTTAATTAGATTATGTTTTAAAACTACTTTAGTATTATTTTGTAATTATTCTCGTTTTATTTTGTTTTGTTCTACTTAATTTAATGTTTTATTTTTGCTTATAATATCTTCTACTCATATTTCAAAAACATAAATTTTAAAAATTGTATTAAATTTCTATACTCTTGTTATTTTTTTTGACACGACTACACTACTTGTTTCCTATTTTGATTTTTATATTCTAAAAATAATTCAATAATCTTCAACGAAAGTTTAAAAACATTCATTTGGTAAAGTTTATTTTAATTTAAATATTCTTTTAGCGTTTAAACAAATAAAAGGTCGTTTTTCCTTGCTCTATTTCATTCAAAAGCAACTTATTATTATATTTGGGTACAGTATTAAACACCCTCATGTAGTTTTAAAGCTTACATTTGCTAAAATTTAAAAAAAAATCACTAGAAATAGTATTTACCGGAAGTAGATGACGCTTATAATTAGTTGCATAGTAATTTTAAGTTAGTAGTTGAGTCGGTAGAAACTAGAAAAGATTTTATTCAAAGAGTTTTTTTATTTTATTTTTTGTTTAACATAGTTTACTTTTAAAAATGATTACTATTTTAGTTATCAAGTACATCTGTGTTCTAAAAAAACGTTTGCATTGTAAAATAAAATATGTTAAAAAACTTTTACAAGAAAAACTATAGCATTAAAATTTTCCATTAATATAGAAAAGCTAGTAATAGTTTTACTTTTTATTATCATATCAGTTGAAAACTACAACAAGCAAAATAACTATTCGTTTGAATTAGTAATCTTCCTCTTGAGTAGGGGTGGGCAACGTTAATAATTGACGGGGCGGATCAAAAAAAAATTAGTCCTCAGCGGGCAGGAGCATTTCGAGTAAGTGATCTACCGGATTCAGTTGGACTTTTTTTAGATCCGGATCTTTATTCGAAAATGTTATCCGGATCCCGATAAATACTAATTTTAGACAAGGTTTCGTATCCGAATAGAACTAATTTCAAAAGACTCGGATCCGATTGGATGCTAATTTATCTGGTGTTTTAAAATTTTGAATCATTTTATTAATTACCAAGGTTCTTAAGTATAACATTTTAAGTTAATTTTTATTAAGTACTCATAATTCTGTATTTATTACAACTCTGGACCGAATTAATACTAATTAGTTTTATAAAAACAATAATTTACTTACTATTGTTACTCGAGCCTAAGATTTCAAACTAAAACATTAAAAGTTTTTAACTATTCGAAATTATCTAGTTTTGGTAATCCTTGGCTCGAGGCTACATTGATAATATTATTCAGCAGTTAATTAACATCACAATATTTAATTACTATCTTTTTATTTAAAAAACTTATAAAGATTCATTCAAAATTTTGTTAGATTGTAAACTGTTAAAACAAACATACACAAATAAATTTCCTTAACAAATCATACTTAAAGTTAATGAGATATTGTTTTGAAATATTGTCATCAGTTAATCATTAAACTTAACCATTTAATTAATCAAAAATACCTTAATTAAAATATCAATAGCAGAAAAGAGTGCAAACTGTAGTCTTAATTTGGAATGTTCTACTAAAATGTAAAGTTAAGAGTTTTACTTAAAGTAGGTGTCAATGTTATTAAAAACTACTTTCCTTAACATTTATAAGAACAACTCACTACACATCTGGGAAAGACATCAATTTTTCACATTTCATTTTTTATGATAATCATAATGATAGGTAAGATCATCAAAGTTAGTTCAGCAAACAATTGTTTTTGGATAATTTGAGAAAGAATTTATTCAACTGACTTGAAACAGGACCAGGTACTATAACAAAAGAGTTTTTTATTACTACAAAAATTAAAAGCTATTTTAAAAAATAGTTTCAGGTTAAAGTCTTACAGTTTATTTTGTGAAAATAATTCAAAAAGAAGTTTTGTACACATTTTGTAATATTTACATTTGCTTGTAGGGTTTCATATAAATTTTGAAAATTCCTAGCGGGCCGGATCATCCACTCGCGGGCCGGATTCAATTAAAATTTTAAAAAGGTTTGGGGGCCGGTCATTTTGACTCCGGGGGCCGGATCCGGCCCGCGGGCTGTACGTTGCCCACCCCTACTCTTGAGTATGCACTTTTCATTGAGTACGCATTTTTTATCAAAAACTATTGTGTTCAAAATGTAAATTTGTATGTTTTTAATTTTATTCCTAAAATTCGAACAGTAAGAACTAAATTCAAAAATAACTTTAAAATTAAGTCTATCTATATTTAAAGCAATTTAACAAAAATTTAAAAATAAAACGAAAAAAAGTCATGGACTAGCAGTAAACTCCTAAAAATCTTATGAATATAACATAAAGCAATAATTGTAAAAAAATCCGTTTAGTTCCTAGGTTTTTTTTATGACGAACAGTTTATTACACATTAACACCATTTAAGATTGAAATATGAATATAAAAACTGTCTATAAATTAATATTAAAGTACAAATTTTAAAGCAAAATAACAAATAGTAAAATTTGCGTTGAAAGAAAATTGCTAAGAAAACAAATTTGTAATATAGGTTTGTAGACACTTTTTGTTGTTGATAAGTTTTTTTAATTATTTTGAAAGTTAGGAAAAGCTTAGTTTAACTTTCAAGAATTCTTACCAGCAACAGCATCGTTCATTTTTGATGTGGGTCAGCCGGTATTAAACACTTCTTTATTTAAATTGCTTATTAAAGGGTAAAAGAAAAGCACTAAAAAAGTTTGGTCTAAATAAGGGCCTGGTGTAAAAAAGAAACTTTTGGTCATCGAGTCGTACACCGCATGCTTTTACAATCTATTAGAGCAAGTAGAATTAGTTCTTCAAATTTAAAGTTTTAAACCTCAACAAATAAAACAAACTATAAAAAGAAAGAAAATAAAATTAAACGAAAAATTAACTAAAAAACAAATTGACTTGGAAAAATTGTATTTAAATTTTATTTAAAAACTTGTGTAGTAACAAACATAGTAAAATAGAGTTTAAGTCTAAAACATAAAAAAAACTAGAAATAATAGTAGAAAAGATTTTCAGACCTGAAAAAAATAACTTTAACTTAAATTGTACAACGAAATAAAAAGTTCTACTAACAAACATGAAAATACTTGAAATTAGTTAAGCCATAATTACATAAAGCTATAATTTGAAATTTACACTAGACATTCTGCAGTTGGTGATGAAAATTTAAAAAAAAGGTTTTAGGGGAAGTCTAATAAATTTTATTTTGAGTGGGTCATTTATATGGGGCCTTAAAAAAAAGTTTGGAAAATCCTGCTTTGAACATTAAGTTAATTTTTAACATAAGTAACTCAATTGCTGTCACTTTTTATATTATTCCAAAAAAACGGACTCTTCAGTGCTTATGTACTTAAATATGTTTGGTTTATCGTCTCTATGTCTGCCTGACGAGGACGAAACCAGGTCATTTGTTGTCGCGTGAATTGTTGTTAATAAAAGTGCGGCGCAGTCTAGTGCTTTTTTTATCATGGCAGAAAAGTTTCAGCTTTGCTGAAAAGAGTTGGAACATTGTAACAAGTTAGTTGATTAAAACAGTGTAAACAATAAGCTCACATTAAAACTGATGCTCTCTTAGAAAAACATTTAAAAATGAAATGCACTTTTAGTATATATGAGGTTTATACCGTAGAGGTATAGAGAAAAATGTACACAATAAAATAACCTTTTTATTAATTGATTTTTCCGTTTTTCGGTACTCCATAAGTATGGCAATACTTTTAAGCTATATCGTAACATCAACAATATTAAGAATTAAAGAGTTAATCATAGTTTTTGATTTAAAATACTTGATTATTTTCTACATTTAGAGGTTATTGTTTATGTTTTTAAAAGCAAGTTTTACTCAAAATTTTAATAATAAATAAAAGACAAAAGTTGTGCAATGTAAATGAATCTACGTCTAAAACTCTTAGCTAGAATTAGCGTTACATTGTTACTAAACCATTTTAAGTAAATGAAAATTAAATATATTTCATAGGAGAATTTGTAGGAAGAGAAGAGAATCTTTTTTATATTTCAGTAATAGATGTAAAAAGTGTTTTTAAGCTATAAATAACGTTAACTTGTTTGGTTTTAATGTCATATTTTCAAATATTACTGTTGTTTACAATAATTATAACAATTTTTGTACTTAGTTTGCTTTTATGTTTATAACTTGTAATATAAAACGACTATTTGACTACTGCTTCAAAAGGCAAAAGTTTTTGTTAGATTGTTGTAACTTAAAACTGTGCTCGACATAATGATATGATACATTTTTATTAAAAAAGAACTGAACTTTAAAACCTGTTCATTTAATTTCAATTTTTTTTCACATATAAAAAGTGAACAAAACTAAAAAAAAATTGCTGAATTATGTAAAAAATTACTTTGGTGGCTAAACAGCTACTTTGCACTTTATACGGAATGTATACAGAAAGCGTTTGAGCATTATTCTAAAGCATGTGAGTAATCAATGTCAACTAGTTGTAATTGGCATGCATTTAATAGTTAAGTCGATAGAGTAATTTAGTTTGTTTTGAGCAAAGCTTAACATATGTTAAAAGTTTAACAGTTGATAAAGATATTATCTTATGAAATTTATTTACCAAAATATCTAATAATAGTTTTAGTTAAAATTGTTTAACAGATAAAACCACAACCAATAAGAAGATATAATGTTTTTAAGTTATAAATGTTTGTTCATGTTTGGAAATATTACCAAAGCAATTCATGTAAACTCAAGTTTTAAGTTTTCAAAAGTGTTATTTTTTAATTTCTTATTATATTAACTTTTAAAATATTTATTAATTTATTTAACATCAAGTACTTTTTGCTTATTTTCAATTATATCAATCGTATAGCCTTAGTTAGTTTATTCTTAAAGCAGCTTAGAATTTTACTTCATGTATTTGCTGAATTAGCAGAAAATTTACTCACAAAAATTGTAGATGCTTGAACTTTTTTGTGTTTTGCTGCATTTTATTTTTATTTATGTATATAGCTGCTTTAGTTTTCAGTTTAACAGCTTATGTTTTACAATTTAACATAATTTATAGTGTTCTATTAAAATAAAGTTAGTTTCAAAGACATTATTTTGTTCATGTACAATCTATATAGGAAGAACTGCAAAGGAAAAACTATTTTTGTCAAAACAAAAGTCTCTTTCTTTTTACAATTTTTTTCAAAAAATGTGTCACTTGATTTTACTACTAAAGTCTAATGCTTTTTTGAGGAAACAAAATTAAGTTTATGATAGATAATAAAGTTATATATAGCATCTTTAAGTAAGTTGTTATCGATAATACGTTTAATACTTAACTGTGATGTATCTTTTTAAGTTCTGATTTTAATATGTATTTAATTCATTCTGTCACAAAAAACATTGGCTAAAGTCCAGAGCCAAGGCCTAGACTTTCATGTGCCGTCAGATAAGTCAAATTATCACAAGTTTCTGATCATACCACTTGAACTATCAGTGATCTAATGATCAGAAGGTTATAATAAAAAAATTATTAATTCATTCAAAAAGAACTTAGTAGCCTTTTTTCCTTTACTTTACAAATGTCATCAAACCTAAATTTTATCTAAGTTATAAAGTTCTTATAGAATATTAATAATAATAATAAATAGAGTGTTTATAAACTTTTAACTTAAATGTTTTAAATAATAGTTGAAATCATTATTTTTATTATAAAAACTGCCTGACAATCTAATTAGCTAGAGAAGTTTTAAATAAACTTATTTTTACTGTTTTACAGTTAGTTATGTTTTAAACAAAGTCGACTATTTTCCAAAGCTCGTTTTTAAAAATGAATGCATGTCATTTTTTTATCTATA
Source organism: Thalia democratica (assembly GCF_965202585.1). Classification (NCBI taxonomy): domain Eukaryota; kingdom Metazoa; phylum Chordata; class Thaliacea; order Salpida; family Salpidae; genus Thalia; species Thalia democratica. The sequence continues at coordinate 15,770,270 of NC_139173.1, read as the reverse complement.
AATATATTTCGATACAAAATTGTTATTCTTAATTTTATTTTGTAAAAAACTATGTTTAAAAGACAATTCGCTTGTTAACGGTACTTATACAACTGTGATATATATTACTTTGTCAATTTTATCATAAGGAAAATTTGTGCTCTTTAAAATTTAAAGTTTGTGCTCTTTAAAATCTTTTTTAGTTAAAAAAATGAATAAGTACAATTATTTTCTAATTTATATAAACTAATTTTCTTAATCAAAACTGTAAAAATTGTACAAATCACATATAACAAGCATCCTTGCTCGCTTAATACAATTATAATTAATAAAGTGCATAAAAGTTTTATACTACACTTATATATTAAGTTTGTGGAACTTTAGTTGTCTTTATCTTTTCTGTCTGGTAGAATTTTTTATTATAGTTTTTTGATTATGCATTTAAACAGATTTTAATTTAATAAATCCAGTAGTAGTAATTAAAGTTATAGATTTTATGTTAGTAATTGATAAAATATAACAATTTATGGTAGAAAACTTAAAAAAATCATTAAAATATCAGTATTTTAAAAAACAGAGTTGAAAATATTTTGATAAAGAAAGTGTATCTTTTTTAAGTATACTATCAAAATCCACCCGCGTTCAAAATCCACCCGATTTTTTTTTTACATTTTCTTTATTTATTGTTTTTTTTTTGAATTTTAATTATTTATTTTTTATTTATTTTTCGTTATCACTGTTACCCCTAACCCTTCCCATCGTTCGGTAAGCGGTTCTCGAATTTGACTGGGTGGATTTTGATCGGGTGGATTTTGATCGCTAGTGGATTATGAACGTATCCCCTTTTTTAAGTGTAGCTTTATTAATTAAGACAGCTTTCTTAATGGTTCTCTAGCACAACTACTACTTTTTGAATTACTACAAGCTGTCTGATTTTTTTTAATAAAAGCAGACTACCAAGTTATTTTTTATCCGAGTAATCGATTAATTAACTTGAAAATTGTTTACCAACGTGAAGGGTTAACTTGAAAAACTTAGACTTTTTAGTTATGTCAAAGTTTAAATAAAGTATGTCGATTTTTTTGACTTAGTTTAGAACGACTTTACTAATGTTGTTTTTGATATTTATATTTTGTTTTATCCATGTAGTATGAAACCTGTTAAAGATTTTGTTGTCTTAAACATTTTAAATTGCTAGAATTTATAAAAGTTTTATATTTCGTTATTTTTTTAATGAGTTAGTAGTTGTTGAAGCTAAAACTTTTATCAACTATTATCTTAAAACAAAATTTTACCTTATTCAAAGCTTATCAGTTTTTATTTATTTGCAGCTTGTGTATTGCAATTTGTTTGCAGTTTTATAATACTACACATAAATATTAATAGAAAAATTCTTGCTAAAATCTAGCATTTTTTCTGGAAAAAAATTAATTAATTAATAAAACGAGTTTCGTTGAAAAAGTACAGTGTAATATATTTTTTTACTAAAGTACAGCGTGATTTTTAGAATTCTATATTATAGTATCAAGCTGCTGAAGAATAACCATGTTCCAAACTACTAGAAATTTAACTTCACATATTTTTCTTAAGTTTGTTTAAATTTTTGGTTACGACTTACTATGAATAATTTACAAAATAGTATTAGTGTATATTAAACTTAATACAACTTAAAAACATAATAATATTTTGTATCTTATAATCAAAATAAAAACAATTTTGTTCGCTTAATATGTTTACATTTTATATTATCAACAGCCTGTATGTCATAGAATTATGACATAAGTTTTATCAACTACAAACTAATCTTAAGACTTACGTTAATATGACTTATTTGTTAAATGGTATGAAATAAGTTATAAATTTATTAAAACAATATTCATACCAAATAGTATGACTTGAAATTTTTATATTTGAAAATTTACGTCAAATGCATACTTGTGTAATCAAAACAGCTTTATTTGTTTTTTTTTTGTGAAATTTTTCACACAAAAGCTAAATTAGTTCAAAAAAACTTTAAATTTTTGATTTCCAGGAAGAAAAATAAACAAAAACTTTTTTTTTAAGGTTATAGTGTATTTTTAGACATACTTTATTCAAAAAATACATTCTGAGACAATAAAAGAGTTTGGTGTACTTTACAACAAAAAAATTTACTTTTCATTCATTTCTAAAACACATGCAAAATTAAATAATATTTTTAATTTTTTTTTTGTTTATTAACTGTTGCTTTAGCTTTTAGTTTAAAAAAACTAAAATGAAAAATACTGAAAACTTAGCTTACTTGTGGCTTTGTTTACACTAATTTAATCTTGTGATGTGTAATAATTTAAAATTCTTTAAAACTATAATTGCATATATTTTTTAGTTAAACTAATTTTAAAACCTATATAATTATGGCTATATCATACCTTGAGAAACAAAAGTAAATTTATTTCTAAATTAAACTAAAGTATTATTAGCTTTTAAAAGTTATTTATACTTAAATTGTTTAAAAGTTATATTTCTTACTAATGTTTTACTCAAATTAGTAGAATACTTCCGTAATAACAAAAGTACTATTAGCAAACTAAATTTAATTGCATCAGATTATTATAGAACTTGTGTATATATACAAATTGAAGACTAAGTTCGATATTTTGCTTCGTAAAAATATGTTATCTATTACGAATTTAGCTTCTTGCATTTTTATAAAAATCTATACGGGTATTGACTTATTCATAGTCTAAACATCAATAAAAACAAAAGTTCTAATGTACCATGGAAGTTTATAACTATTCTTTACTATTTTAAAACAGTTTTTATTTTGTTATATAGCTTTTAAAATGTGTAAAAACATAATCTACTGATTATTTTTATAAGTTAAGAGAGTTATCTTAATTATTTGCTTGTTTAATCGAAATAAATGTTTATATGATAACTACATTGTCTAACAATGAAAAAATAATAAACAAAAAATAACGCTTACGAATTGATATGAAGTTTTTTAAATAAGCTATGTTTAGTTCAAATTAGTTTTATGATTTAATTCACTGTCAAAACATTCTAAGTTTATTATTAATCAAAATAAAATAAGGTAACAACTTTCTTCCATGAACTTTAGAAAAAAGTATCTTAAAATAAGAAATAAAAAATGTATTTATATTCATAGTTGATTATACTGTTGTAGTTTATTTTTTTCTTTAATTAGTTTTAATTATTTAAAACTAATACAAGATGGTTGCTAGAAAGTGTTCTAAAATAAATACATACAAACTTAAAAGTCATTTATTTTTTGTGAATTTGTTTTTAACATTGCAATATTTTTAGCGCACATATTCACATAGCATATAAGTGTACAGGGAGTGTTTTTTGCTGTAAACTTACATTTCTGTTCGCGTTTTTTTATAATATTTTTGTACGTGTAGTTGGTAAAAGTTACTTTGATTAGTTGTAAATTGATTTATTTATTAGCAAGTAAGTTCAGGTAAAATTAAAACTTAAGGCTATTCAGTGCTAGTAACAACTAGATTAGTATATAAAACATGCATCATTCTACTGTTTTTAACTTAGTCAACTAAAATTTAAGATATTTTGAGTATTTTAAAATTATTGCTACTGTACATAAGTCATAAAATACTAATACATAAAGCTAATTGCTTGAAAAGTTAGATTTTTTTAGCAATTATATCTTTGTTTTATAGAATTAGTCTAAAAACTTTAATTAGTTCCACTTTAAAGTCTTATTACTGTGTTTTAAATTATCATTAGATTATATAATAAACAAAATAAAATACATAAAATTTATAATTGTTAAATAAGTTTATTCTTAAGGTACTTTGACTTTTTTTCTGTTATATTCGTAATATATTTATATCAAAGCAGTTTTAAGTTTGAGTACATAAACTGTCGTATGCTTTTAAATTAACTAAAATACTAAAACGTTTAGCACCTTTTAGAAAATTTTATTTTATGAGTGCTCTTTTTCATGAAAACTTATACAACTTATTTCTAATATTTTTTGGCTATTACAGTGTATAAGTTAGAAAAATATGTATTTGAAAGCAAAATAGTATGTTTTTACTTAATTCGAAAGTTTCTAACATTTAAAAAATGTATCAAAAAACTTATCTACATTTCAAAAAAACGTAGTAACTATTTTTTAACTTTATTAACAATAATTTATTAAATTTAGGACGGATAAAGCACAACCTTTGCAAAAAACTACTATAAAATAAATTTTATTGTAACTAACAATGATGAATCTAATATTATACTATAACTAACTTATATCTATTTACTCAATAAATTAATTAACCTAAGTTGATAACTTTTTAACAGAACATTCTTTTTATTATGACGAATTCAGTTGGCAACAAATCCACGCAAAGCTTAGCTCTAAAGCCGAAAATAGGACTATTAAATGGAGTAACATTGATAGTCGGTAACATTATAGGTAGTGGTATTTTTATCAGTCCAACAGGCGTGCATTCTTATGCTGGATCCGTCGGTTTAAGTCTTATCGTTTGGTTTCTCAGCGGTTTGTTCAGCATGGTAGGAGCGATGTGCTATGCTGAGTACGGCACAACTATAACAAAATCTGGCGCGAGTTACGCTTATATCTTAGCGTCTTTCGGTAAATTTTTAGCGTTTATCAGGTTATGGGCCAGCGTCGTTATAGTGGAGCCATCAGTTCAAGCATCTCAAGCTGTAACGATGGCCAAGTATATTTTCAAACCTTTGTTTATACTTTGTGACGTTCCGATGGCTCCAGAAAGATTGCTTGCCACAACAGCAATCTTGTTTATAACAATCATGAACTGCTACAGTGTAAGGTATGGAACAAGAATTCAGGATTCTTTTGCCTATGCAAAAGTTTTAGCGCTCATCGCCATAATCGTAGCAGGAGGAATATCAGCCTTTACGGTTGGCCTGTCTGAATCGTTTGATAAACCTTTTGAAAATACTAATACCAATCCATCAAGTATAGCATTAGCCTTCTTTTCAGGTTTATATGCATTCGCTGGTTGGGATACTTTAAACTTTATGACGGAAGAAATAAAAGACCCCTATATAAACTTACCAAAAGCAATAAAATGGTCAATGCCTATTTGTACAATAATTTATCTTTTAGCCAATGTCGCATATTATATTGTCTTAACACCAAGTGAGATGTTAGCTTCAGGAGCTGTAGCTGTAGAGTTTGCGGGCAAAAAACATAAAGTTTTTGGCTGGATAATTTCTTTATTTGTAGCCGCATCTTCTTTTGGCGGACTTAATGCCTCAATAATGATGTCATCACGTCTGTTTTACGTCGGAGCAAGAGAAAAGCAGCTTCCTGACTACTTTTCGTTCATTAGCATTCAGCACCAGACGCCAGCTCCTGCAATTATACTCAGCGGCCTACTAACATGTTTCTATCTGTTTGTCGAGGACGTCTTCGTGCTCATAAACTATTTTAGCTTGTGCTACTGGCTGTTCGTCGCACTCTCAGTGTTTGGCATGGTCAAGCTGAGATTTCAAGAACCAGACATACATCGACCAATCAAGTGCAGTCTCGTTTTCCACATATTATTCAGCGTGTGCTGCGTCTTCCTCGTGGTTGCTCCTTTCATTTCAGATACATGGAACTCGTTGATAGGACTCGTTTTTGTACTTTCAGGGGTTCCAGTTTACATATTTTTCATTCACCGAAACCCACCATCATTGTGCAAAAGAATCAGCCGTTCCGTCACTAGGACTATGCAACTTTTGTTCCCAAGTGCACCATCATCAATTGAGCTAGATAATTAAACTCTATTGAGAAAGTTTTTTTTTTCTATTTTTAATTCATAATACAAATTTTTGTTATAAATTACATATTTTTCGTGTTATTAGTTTTTAACAACTTCTTATTACTTGAATTTTGAAAAAATCAAAGATATTAGGAAAAAAATTATCTATCTAAAACAACTGTGGTGAAGTTTAATTTAACAACGAAACTAGTAAAAAACTTATACTATTTTTTACCCATAAACTTATAGCTGAATTACTAAAACTTAGATAAGTGCGAAAAATAATACTACATGCTAATAATGTTTGTTAATAGAGGTTTGAGCAAAAAAAGCTCGGAGTATAAAACAACAATTTCCAAATAACTTATTAAAAACTATTGTTTTATTATGTTAAACTTATAATACAGTTTTACAGGTTCTTAGTATTGCAGGTGTATTTGTACTATAAGTTATAAAAATTGTTCTTACTACTAATGAGTTGTTTAAAATTATTTTTTAATAAAAACAGAAGTTAAGCTTTTCTTATTTTTCCTATTCTTATTTATTCTTTTAATTTGCCAAGACTTAATTTTAAGTGATAAAAAAAATCAAAAAAATAGTTAATTATTTTTTAAAGCTTAAATCAAGTTCTATGAATTATAGAAAAAAGTTGTATACCCGTATAAGTGTTCACTAAATTATTTTTTTAAATACAAACTTTAAACTTACAGGAAAATAAAACATTGATATTAAAAATACTTGAATACAGTGTTGTTAGTTGAATTTATTATAAAGGTGTTTAGTTTTAAATTTAACCAATCATTGTTGCAATTATTTGCGCTTCTTCATAACAAAGCTTATAAAAGCTGCTAAAAGCTTTATATTAAAAAACTACCTGAGTTTGTTTTTTTTGAATAAAAATTTATCACAAATTTCAAAGCAGTATATTTTTGTTAACACTGAGATTTTAAATAATCTTAGAGTTTTTATTTTTTAACTTAATAACATATATAATAACATATATATAATAACAAAATATAAGTGTGTTTTTGAAAAATTTATAAAAAAAAATTATTAAGCGTTTTATTATTAGTACATAAAACTTTTAATTTTTTAAGGTTTTAATATATTTTAAGCAGGTTTTAAAATAAATAAAACAACTTATCTTAAAATTTTTTTCTTAGCAAAATTTAAAGTTTGCATATTTTGTACAGTTTAGATACTGAGTTTTGAAAACGTACGAAAAGGGAAAGGTGTATGTAAATTTATAAAAACACCAAAACACGGATAAAAGTTCATGAATAAAAACAAAAAAATTACTTTAAAAATTTTCAAGAACAAAAACTTTGAAGTTTATAACAAGCTCTAATCTTATTTATAATCAAACTAGTATTCGGACATATACGTTTACCTATAATCAATAAGCTATCATTATCTAATGTACAGTAAAAATTTTTGTCATAATCTGAAAATAATTCAACTTAAGGGTATTTTTTAAAGTTTGACTTCTTGTTCTTTATGTATACACTTTTAAACTTGTTTTGCATTGGAATACTCAATGTAGATAACTTTGTTTACTTTTTCTCATTTAATCAGTTTGTATTAGTCTTAAGCTATAACTTTTACTAAGACGTAAATAAAATCATAAAACTTGTAAAAGGCCAATAATATAATCATAGTTGTTTTTATTTTTGTACTGGATTAAGTAAAGTTTTTCAACACTTTTATTTCTTATCGTTTACGTTCTGTAACCAGTGGAGATATATTTATTTCTTCAGTATTCAAAACTAATTAATTTTGTTAACTCCTGAATGTACTGGGTTTTCATTAATTTAATAAATATTGTATAAAAGGGATCGGAATTATGCAGCCTACGAAGTACTTTTCAGCTAAATGCAAACAACTCAAAAACATTAAGTAGTGAAAACTTACAATTAGTCTCTTAAATTAATAGTTACCTTTTACTAGCACTATAATTGCTTATTTTATCACATTTTTGGTTTGATTGCACTGGTTCAAAATAGTACATTTATTGATTTCTTCAATTATTTATGAATTAGTGGGGCTCCCCGAAATTTTTTTTTAACAGTGCGGCCGTTGATTTTTTTTCGCCCTGCGACTTATAAAAGGCTGCTGATCCCAATCCCAAGTAAAAACAGAGTTGCTAAAGGTTTATTGTAAATTTCTTCAACGTTTTCTTCCATATTATAAAAACATGTTTTCTGGTTAATTTTTGTATAAAATTAAAATTAAGTTTTTAGAATTGTCTTCAATGGTATAACAACATTGAAATATCTTGCTAAGCTACTTTTAATGTGTTTCTTATATAAAAAAAAGTTTTCATACAATCGTTTAATCTTTTTGATGGATTTTTTAAATTTTACATATAAAAATTGTTTAAAACTTTAAGTTTTTCTAGGTTTTTTAGTGATTTTGTTCACAATTCCAGTTTTTTGTCCAAGTTGTCAAATTCCAGGTTTTTTGTCAACCTTGTAAATAACAATGTTTTTGAATATAAAGTTGTAACAAAGTATTTTTAGTGTTTTATACAGGGTTGCCACGGGTCAGGATAAGTCAGTGTTTTTTGGAAAAATTCTAGCTAAGTCAGTTTTTTGAGTCAAAATGTCAAAGAGTCGGTTTTTTAGCTTAAAATGACAAAATTTTAAAAATTTGTCAGTTCTAATTTACAAAATTCCCTGATTTTCAAAGACTTAAAATGGTAACAGAAATAATTTAAAGTCAGACTAAAACTACAAAATTTTCCTAGAAATTAACTTACAAAATCAATAAATTCCAAAGCTCTCAAATGGTAAAATTAAATAAAAATAATCCTTTACAAAGTCAAGCTAAAACTGCAAAACTTCTGGAAACATGTTGAACTGTTACCCTTGTAACGCCTCTGGCTATAAATTAAATTCAGCATAAGAGTTTTCTCTAATTAGGGTTTTTTTAATTTGTTAACTTTCTAAATTGCCGCCTTATAAATAGATTATTAGATGTGTGGCAGCTCAAGGTTGACTTTTCTATGTGCTAAATTGTGAGTATTGTTATTAATCTCTTATTTTTAGTTCTGTCTCTTAAATTGATATATTTCTAGTAAAATTAAATTGAAATTAATTTTACTTTGGTTTTGCATAAATTTGAATAAATAAACTTTGCTGTTTATAAAATTAAATTGAAGTTATTTGTACTTTGGTTTTACATAAATTTGAATAAATAAACTTTGGTGTTAATACTTAATTATATTGAAATTATCTGTAATTTGGTTTTACATAAAATTGAATAAATAAGCTTTGTTGTTGATAATTAATTAAATTAGCAAGCAGCTTTTGGTACTCTTATAAATCTCTGTAAATTACAAACCAACTTTAATTAATTTAAAATAAACTAGTGGGCCACACCTAACTCTTGGTATAGCACAATGAGTAACAGATCCAAGCCCATTAAAAAGGATAGTATGTTCTCTAAAGAGAACATACATCATACTTTAAACAAGGTCATCAACCCCGAAACTCGCTGTAGCCAACGTAATATAAACAGAGGGATTAACAAAAGGGGTGTTGACTCACACTCTTCGCGCCGTAGCCAACCTGGTCCATCAGACCAACCACAAGCAACGTGCGAAAGATACCCTATTTGATCAAGTAGTTGTTGTATGTAATAACTTTAGTATTAATAACCTGTAGCAAGATCACTTCCATAGTGAAATTTTGAATAAACACTAAAGTCTATTTTCTAAAAATTTAGAATCAGATTGCTTTTTGTTGAAGTAAGTTATTAAGATCTTTATAATAAATAACTTAATTTACAGGGTTTCCACTCGTTTTTTCCAAATTTATTCAAGGTTTTTAAAAGTACACATTTTTGGGTCTATGTTTAGTTTAAAGCTAGTTTTTATATAAGAAACTGTGGTAAATAGTATAAAAAGATTAAAAAGATACTGTAATGTTACTTTAAATGTGTTTTTTAATAAAAAATTTTTTGAAGATGACAAAAAAATCTTATTCATATGATAGATTTTTTATTTCAAATCGGAATTTTACTACTGAAAATATTAAAATTATTAAAAATTCCAGGTGTTTTGATCAAAATTCCAGGTTTTTTTCAAAATTTCTCAAACTCCAGGTTTTTTTTGCCTAATTTGTCGAATTCCAGGTAAAGTGGCAACCCTGAGTTTAGTATTTAATGTAACAAGTTTATGTGTATGATTTATCTCTTTAAATATTTTTTCCAACTAAATTAAAAAAATTTATATTAGTAAAAGCAGATTGCATTATTTATTTTTGTATTTTAAAGGTTTCATAACAAATAATAGGAGGAAGTATTTTAAAAAACAGACTTATGGTTTACTTTTTTTTATATAATTAAGTATGTAAAGTAAATAAGAGTGGAAAAGTATTTATTTGTTTTTTAATTAAAGTTTTATTTTAAATGTGAAAAATTGTTTATTCTATATAACAGAACATGATCTAATTTACTTATTTGTAATATTTTGTAGCTCTACTACAGTTTTATTTAAATTAAGAGTAGATTTTTTTAATAGAAATTCTCAAAATCAAGGTTTTTATTTAATGATATAGAAAATATTTTATATAACAGATATGTAGTTTACTTAATTATTTTTTTTCAGTTACTTAACTCTGTAAAGCTAATCATAGTAGATTACTTTCCAGTTGGTTTTTAGTTAATTTTTTTGATATTAGCTGGTATTAAGTAGTATTTTGTATAACAGATATGCAATAAGTTTAGTTCGTAATTCATCATGATTTCATAAATAGTGCATCAGTTTAAAGTTTTTAAAGAACCCCACACTTTTTTATCACTTATGGTTACTATTTCATTACATATGTTTCTTTATTTTCGTTTGTTTTTGTAAGTTTTATTTAATATCATGGCTATTTTTCAGTATACATTACAACATAAAACATTTTGTTTTTAGTTTTAACGAAGTTAATTACAAATGTTTGAATTTTAATATCATGTTTTGTTTAGCGGAGTTATTTATAATTTAGTTTGAGTATTTTAATTTAAAAAATTTCTAGCTAAGAACAACTAGTCTAAATATATTGTAAGCATTGCGTGAAATATATTCTAAATATATTGTAAGCCTCTAGTGATCGGCCATAACCAGGCCGATCACTATTTAGCGCCGGATAATGCTGACGAGTTCAATTTGAAACAACAAAACGAAGAGCTCAAAGCTCTTTTGAGCGATTGTCGGACAGCGTTAGCCAAAGTTACACAAGAAAGGGAAAGAATAAACATGGCCGACGCACGAAACAACAGTTGTCAAAATAATTACGTTTCACCAGCGTTTGACGCTTTGAACATGAGGGAGGGCCAATGCTCGCAAGAGTACAGACCCTCTGTCAGAAAAATGACTAATTATGATTTTGACAAAATGGCGAATACGCGATGTAATAGAGGGCCAAATTATCTACCGACTTTCAGAAATTCCAACACCGAAGAAGAACGTCATGTGCAACAAGCACCTCCCACCAACCAACTCATACATCAAAATGAAACAATGATTATTAAAAATGAGCCGGTTAGGGATGAGCGGCGTATACAAGTGATGCCTGCCCCCGAAAACATCAACACTAGAGACAGTCGGTACCCGGGACAGTCTAAATTTTGCGACTACCGTGAACCGGTCTACAACAATTTTAACGATAATTCGTATATAAATGTTAGCGATAACGATCTCGAATGTAAGTTCCATCGGTTTAGTAAAATTACTAACCCTCGTCAAACCCTGAACTATTTCATCGGAGAGTTTGAACGGTTGAACGTCACAAACGATAGAACTAAATATAATATCATAGTCGGAAAATGGGTTCCCGACGAAGTATCTCAATACTACGGCTTGACCAACCCTGAAGATCGTAATTTTCAGACGTTCAAGGAGTTTTGCGAGAAACGTGATAATTTACTGACACCCATTCTCAGCAAACCTCCAGTTCACACGAGCAAAACACCGTTCAGTGTTTACCCAACCGAGGCTACTGAATGGGCATATGCTAAAGAAGATGATCGTGTAAAATTTTTCCTATACTATCATGCACCCGTCTCTCTGAAAAGCAGGATTGAAGAGTACTTCTTAGAGGACCTGTCACAATTCAAACGTCGTGTACAATCCATCTGGTCCCGCCAGGATGACGACTACTACGCACGGAACCAACAAGTAAATTATGATAGGTCAAGAAGAAACCAAAACCAACGGGTTAGTAGGCGTCGGAATAACGGGAGAGATAATTTCCCTGACCAAAATTACATAGATGATGGTAACTACGATCAGAGTTTCGACAATCGAAACCAAGATCATGGTAACAATGGGAACTACACCCAAAACTCCAATAACCGAAACCGGTACCACGGAAACGGTAACAATAACAGACGAAATTACAACGCTCGAAACCAGAATTACGGCAACAATAGTAACTATGGCCGTAACGCCAATGGCAGAGACCGGAATTACAACAACGACTCCGGTAACGAACGTGATTATAACAACAGAAGGAACTCCAATGACGATTACAATGACCACCGTGATGTCACCCATTCAAATGAGCCTCCTTCCAGGCCGAATAATGTTAACAATTACCCACGACAGGGAAACTCCCTCCCACCCTCGCAGTAACGCGAGGCTCAGGGGGTGGGGTTAAAAAGTCTCGTGCTAGATTCGCCGAAGATACCCCAAAAGCCTGTAATATAGGTTATGGCCGATCTGACATATCTGATTCTGTACATATTTCACAAGAGGGAAATTCCCTAAATTCAAATGTATATATCCCGGAAACACATATTGATAGAGATCTAGAGAGGGAACGCAAACATTATACAGGAAGCAAAAATTCCGTTCCTTCACAGGATGTAGATAGTGGCGGTCATCAACGCGAAATTGAGATTACCGTCGATAAGACGCCAAACATAATCCCTGTTGTACATAAAGAAATGAGTACGCCTGGTTGCTCGAAGAACTATCAAGAAACCAGTCAGGTTAAAAATTATAACTTACATGATGACGCTACGATAAATAAAGCGTTACATTCAAATGTCCATGATGAGGACAAAGCCGAGCCAAATTGCTCGAAGAACCATTCGGAAAATGATACTCCGAATGAGTATTCCCTTCATAATGTTTCTAGAGAAGAAACATTGATTTTTCATTCAAATGTCCATGATGAGGACAAAGCCGAGCCAAATTGCTCGAAGAACCATTCGGAAAGTGATACTCCGAATGAGTTTCCCCTTCATAATGTTTCTGAGGAAGAAACATTGATTTTTCATTCAAATGTCCATGATGAGGACAAAGCCGAGCCAAATTGCTCGAAGAACCATTCGGAAAATGATACTCCGAATGAGTTTTCCCTTCATAATGTTTCTGAGGAAGAAACATTGATTTTTCATTCTAATGTCCATGATGAGGACAAAGCCGAGCCAAATTGCTCGAAGAACCATTCGGAAAATGATACTCCGAATGAGTATTCCCTTCATAATGTTTCTAGAGAAGAAACATTGATTTTTCATTCAAATGTCCATGATGAGGACAAAGCCGAGCCAAATTGCTCGAAGAACCATTCGGAAAATGATACTCCGAATGAGTTTTCCTTTAATAATGTTTCTGAGGAAGAAACATTGATTTTTCATTAAAATGTCCATGATGAGGACAAAGCCGAGCCAAATTGCTCGAAGAACCATTTGGAAAATGATACTCCGAATGAGTCTTCCCTTCATAATGTTTCTAAGGAAGAAACATTGATTTTTCATTCAAATGTCCATGATGAGAACAAAGCCGAGCCAAATTGCTCGAAGAACCATTTGGATAATGATATTCCGAATGACGTTTCACGTTATAATGTTTCTAGAGTAGAGACATTGGTCTCTCATTCGAATGTCCATTGTGACGAAAATAGGATCCAAATCTGCTCGACGAGTCCCCAAACATCCCTGGGAAAGGAGGAGGAGCCTCCCAGAAGAACAGGAGATACAAAAATTTTTCCTGAACCACCGGAACCTGAACCTCCACCTGAACGACTTTGAGTAACTTGACGGTTGGAAAAATGAATAACCGTCACCTCAAATCGCAACTTTCATTATGCGACTGTTTCTCAAAATAAACCTCGAGAGAAACCTCGATTTCAAACGATTTCTATGGTTAATAATTTGCAAATTTTTTTTCATTATTAAAACCATATTTTAGTGCATAATTTACGTTACTATGCATTAAACGTTAAATTCTCTGACATCTACAATTACGATTCTTTGTTATAATACATGATACTTCTAACCAAACTGAAGTTGCATATTGTATAACTTTACCAAATCGAAGCTAACAGGCATATGTAAACGAAGGCAAATGTTTTTTTTTTCATTTGCAAACAGTTTAATTACGTTTTTTGACATCTCTTAATGGCAAACACAGTGTATTTAAAACTCAAATGTTTTCTTAAGTGATATAAAACAGCTTCGAGTTTTAGCCAATTTCGGTTAAACCGTAAAAACGGCAAAACGAAATTTGTTTAACTACTAGATTTAGTTACGTTACTTTTAAAACAAATTTCATTTCGCAGCAAATGCATTACAATAACAACTACTGAATTACAAACTGAAAGCTCGAACGTTGTTTTTAAAATGCTTCTGTGTGAAAATTTTATCGAAATTCGAACAAAACATTGCGTTGTAAATTATTGCCACTCATAAACTTGAATCGAAACCTTCTGTTTTTACTTCAAAAATTCAGTGTTTGTAAATTTCTTTTGCAACCACAACTATAAAATATTTTAAAGGGAGTAAAAAGTTGAAACGTTCCAAAACTTTAAACCAGAATAATTGATAAAAAATTACAACTTTTCAACGCCATTAAAAAACGTAAAATACAGCTGCATTTATTTTGAATTGCTGAAGTCTAGTAATAGATGCTTAACTTCGTGGGAAGTCGTAAAGTTCGTTTCATTATTTCAATTGTTTTTTTGTTTGTTACGTAAACATCGAAACAACCAAAAATAACTTTAACGATTGAAATGAAGTTACAGACTACCAAAAATAATACATTAAAATCACATTAGCGAGTTCGAGACTAATTATCATTAGTTAATTACCGAACACTTTGCTAACGATAACAAATTTAGAAAATAGTAAAAATAATAGTTGTCGATATTCATAAACAAACCAGTGCTTAAAAGTTCTAGTAATGAATAACAACTAAACCTTAATTGAATGGCGTACAACGTTAAAAGTGCATCTAACTGTAACTAAGGTAATGTTGATCGCATAGTTATGCCGAGAAATTTAAGTACAATGAATGAACTACAAACTATTGAACTTTAGCATACACTAAAAACCCAATAACTCGACGAGAAGCATCAAGTTTCACTAACTTTCTTCATGTTTACAAAACAGGTCAAAAGTTTAGTGACTTCCAAACTTACTTGGTTTTGTTCGATAATTAAATTAATGGTTTAGGTTTCTTCAAAAGTTTTTTTTTGATTAATAGTGAACTCTTCACTCAAACTCAATGACGATAAAGAATTTAGAAACTAGCAATAAGAAACTACTAAGTTCAACTTTTGGCCTTTTAAGTTCTTTCGAGTAAATTTTTTTTGATACATTTTTATTGCTCGCATATAAAGCGCCAAAAGTTTATTGATACTGCTTGAAAACAAGACGCGATGGGAGTTCACTTAGTCGTTATTCTCTTGTGCACTCACTTGTAAATTTTTTCTTTTGCAAATTGATGAATGCATTTCACTCTTTAAATTCATTCACAATGGCAGCATCCAAAGGTAGCAAGAAAGCAGTAAAGAACGTCCCAGCTGACGGTAAGAAGAAGCGCAGGGCTCGTCGCAAGGAAAGCTTCAGCATCTACGTGTACAAAGTACTCAAGCAAGTACACCCCGATACTGGAATTTCGAGCAAGGCCATGAGCATCATGAACTCTTTCGTCAACGACATCTTCGAGCGCATTGCCGCTGAAGCTTCACGTTTGGCTCACTACAACAAGCATTCAACCATCAGCAGTCGCGAGATTCAAACTGCTGTTCGTCTGTTGTTGCCCGGTGAGTTGGCTAAACACGCCGTATCTGAAGGTACCAAAGCAGTCACCAAGTACACCAGCGTGAAGTAATCCAGAAGAAAAGAAAAAGACGTTAACAATTGACAATTAAACGCACGCGAATAACGCGCAATAGGGACCAATTTTTTGTTTTTTTTGATTAACTCTTTATTCTTTATAGCACTACGTTTTATGGAATTTTTTAGATAAATTTTTCTGGAGCTATAGACAATTTAAAAAAAGTAAATGTTGTTAGTATTAATCATTTCACTTTAATGTATTAGTGCTTAAACTTTTAGATAAATTTTTCTGGAGCTATAGACAATTTAAAAAAGTAAATGTTGTTAGTATTAATCATTTCACTTTAATGTATTAGTGCTTAAACTTTTTAGATAAATTTTTCTGAAGTTATAGACAATTTAAAAAAGTAAATGTTGTTAGTATTAACCACTTCACTCTAATGTATTAGTGCTTAAACTTTTTAGATAAATTTTTCTGAAGTTTTATAGACAATTTAAAAAAGTAAATGTTGTTAGCACTAATCACTTCACTCTAAAGTATAGTGCCCTTAACAAGTTTTGACTTTTTTTAAACGTGCGTTTTCTTGTTAATTGCCGTACTGTCCATGTTTTAAGAGTTTTACAATTTCTAAAATTTAACATCTAACAGAATTTTTTAAAGTAATTCTACTTTGTGTATACTCTATATCAGTATTCATATTCTTTACAGATTAAGATTTTCGATAATTAATCGATGATATCGTATTATTGTAAATTGTACCACTCATATGTGTTTTAGAGTTTTGATTATTAGATATTAAAAACTTGATTTTAAGGGTTCCTTAAAAAGTTTAGAACGTTTTTCAGATGATGTTGTCTAGCTGTTATGTTTTGTTAAATTCTGCAAACTTTACCTTAGTTTAAATTTAAAGATTCTTTAATACCAACCATTGATGTAAGTTGACGCTACTTTTACGTTAAACTCTACCCATTTCCAAATCGTTACCATTACAATGGTTTGTAAACTATTTTCTGTATTTGTGAATTTGTTTGTGAATTTGTAAATTACTGGGTTATAATACCTTTGCATGCTTAGTTTTTCTCTTTTCACTTTTTTGCGTTAGTATTATCAAAGCTCAGGGGTAATGGACCACACAAATCCACGGCATTTCAGAAAGGAGGGCCCTGTCCTGTTATTTCTTTTAAAAAAAATAAAAATGAAAATTTAGGGGATAGCAGGTGGCGGTGTAAGCATTGCGCCTGCTTCGCACTGCTTTTGTGAAGAGAAGAGAGAAATCTTTTTTCTTCGAAAAGCAGACTGCATAAAAATAGACGTCGCAAGAAGGGCGTAGGCTTTTATAATCACACTCAGCGAAGAGACATTCTTATTTCGCAGTAAGCGAAGGCACTTTTATTACACATTCAGCGAAGGGACATTGTTATTTCGCAGTCAGCGAAGGCTTTTGATAATAACACTCAACGAAGAGACATTTTACTTACACAAATAAGCGTAGGCATTTTACGTTTACAGCCAACGAAGGTTTTTCGTATTAGGCATTTGTTATCACTTAGAGAGGGCTTTGTTTGATTACAAATTAAGCGTAGAGGCTTATTTTTCACGTAGCCAGTCCGCAAAAACGTTTGATCGAGAGATTGAGTTTCAACCCGAAACGAATACCGGCGTTAGAAACCAGCTCGAGACGTCTAGTAGTAGTCAGCCCAGTGATTTGTTGTGGTAACTTAGTTCCTGAGCTTTTGTCCTGCACGAGTGTGAGTGTCTTTTTTTGTATCGTAATAATAGTTTAGGTGTAAAATAAACTTTGTGTTAACAATTCTCTATCTAATAGTTTTATTTAACTAACTAAGTTTATAATTATCTAAGTTAGAATATAGTAAGTTAACGGTCGATTACGAAAGTAGCATTTGTTAAGTATTTTCTAATTTGTAATTGACTACGGTAAGTGGTCATTATTATACTAAGTCGAGCCTCGACTAACTATACCTCGTTTCCAGTTCGCATTGCTGAGCTCATTCTCGGTTAAGTGCGGTGAAAAATCAACAGATCGCATTACTGAGTCCCAACTTGGTTAATTGCGTAAGAATTCGTACCAATTCGCATTACTGAGCGTTGACTCGGTTAATCGCGGAGAATTCTTATCTGTTTGCATTTCTGAGTTCTATCTCGGTTAATTGCAATTGATTTCTTCACGGAAACTCTCTGATTGGTTATTCCCTTGAAGTATGAGTTCCAAAAATAGAAATCCCAAGGCCATGTCAACAACCCACATCACTGGCATGGTCAAGAAGCACACCAAGCGTGCACACTCGGCCGATAAAGCGTCAAGCTTTAAGAGGCGAGACCAACAAAGTAACTCCGAGCTGTTAGCAGATTCTCTCTTACCAACATCCAAATCTAACACTGCACAAACTGCAACTACAAATCAGGAAACATTCAAAGCAGAACCCAACAATAGAGCAGCAAACAAAGATGAAAACAGAGAATCAACAGCAGAGAGTTATAATATGAAAAACTGAAAGAAAGAATTAACTGAAATTATGTACTTAAAGCGCGTACTTAAGAAGAAAGTAATAGTCAGGCTAAATTGGTCAAAATCTTCAAAAGTCAGACTAAATTTTTAAAAAATTTTCGTGGCAATCCTATTAATATGCTGTTCATATGCTTGTTTGTATATTAAACAATAATAAAATCTTTTTAAATATCTCTTTTGATAAATTTTAGCTTTTAATTATTGCCTATGATGCAGATTTTATTTCAGACTTCATATAAAATGCTGTCATACTCTAAGTCGCGCTAAATATTTTATTATGTTTGATAAGAAAATATTAAAATATATTTTTATTAATAAACATATACTATAAAACAAATACTTAGACAAATACATTTATTTCAAACTTATTATTGTAATTAAGCTTTTTGATATACCATACTTATTTATATCTTATATTTTTATGAGGTTCACAACTACATGTTAAAAATCTAAAGAAAAAGAAGAGTGTGAAGTTGCATAGCTTTTTGACTAAATATAAAACACGCACTAAAAAAATCAAATACACTAAATGTAACTCGATTTATAGTAGCTTACACACAACGCAATGATTGCCTATCGATATGAAACTTGCAAATAATACGACCAATTATTGTAAGCTACTGGCTTTGACCTTTAAACTAAACCTTTTCGTGTAAAATAATCTTATTAAAAAATAATCTTTATCGTGTGAACTCATTAAACGGAAAAACTTGATAATGAGCTTTTGGGAATCGGGTGGCTTTGACTAGACAATGATGTTTTTCAATAAATAAAATACAAATATAATTAGAACTGTATTCCTAAAACTTGTTAGAATTTGTTCTAATTTTATTACTTAGTACCGAGTAG
This sequence comes from Thalia democratica, assembly GCF_965202585.1. Lineage (NCBI taxonomy): Eukaryota > Metazoa > Chordata > Thaliacea > Salpida > Salpidae > Thalia > Thalia democratica. Next base: position 15,751,111 of record NC_139173.1, on the reverse strand, counting down.
TTAAAATTACAAAACAAGCAAGCATAAGTATTTAAAAGCTACAATAAACATTTAAGTTTGTTTTTAATTTTTATACAAGTAAATATATATGTATATATATGTAATAGTCTAAATTTTTAAAGACAGTTTTAACTTCGGAAAAAAATCTATAAATAAAGGAATATTGCACTATGAGGTAATTTTTAATGTCTAACAAATAATAGTTTACGTAAAAAACTGCTGGAGCTCTGCTTAGTTGCAAATATTTTTGCAAGCTCTTCCACCTTCTAAACTGTTCAATTTATCGACAAGAAAACGTTTGAAAACGTTTTTATAATGACAGAAGTAACAATCGGTTCCTGGAAGTTGAACTAGGTAACCATTAACTGAAGTTGATACAAAGTAAATGTCTGTCAGTTCATCTTTATACAATGTAAAAACTACGTTTGCTGAAAAGGGAGCAATTTCGGCTGTTCTGAAAAAATTTTTTTTTATTGTTTACAACTCATTTATTAAAAATACTAACAAACACGAATATACGAAAATAAAATATATTATAGAGTATACAAAACTTTAATTATTCACTATTACATGTAAATATTGCATGCTTTCTAGTCATAGCAACCTTTTTTTAAATACTTTAAGTCTTAAAACTTATTTAAAATGAAATACATTTGAGTCAAACTAAATTACTAACTTAATTAATCAAAATTTATTAAAACTTTCAACAGCTTTATTGCTAAAATCATTAGCTACATGTTTATTAAACTTTTTTTTATTTTTTTTATTTTAACTATTTAATAAATTACTTTAGTTTAAAAATGTTAAATATCAAAAAAAAATTGTTTGCATATAATGGGTTTTGTTTTTATAGTGGGCCCTACTTAAAATTGCTACAATTTAGCTGTATGTTAGTTGCACCAAAGTTCTATATGTATTTTTTTAATGCTAGTAATTTAATTTGTTTCTTCTTTATTAAATTATTAAAACTTTATATGTTTTGAAATTAAAACAATTGTAAAAATTAAAACTAAAAATAAAATGAGTTATTTCTGCTTATATATTTTATGTTGCAAATAGTATCTTATAGTATTTACTTTTTTTATTTGAAAACATTTACGCAACTATGAAATGTTTTTAATTGAAAGCTTTTTAAATACATCGGTAAAAAAGAAAACTTTTTATTAAGATAATCTTCGTTAATGAAAATTGTCTTTACTGATATCAATAAAGAGGGCTAGTCAATTTTAATAATCTGTAGGTCTAGCTTGTTTACTAATAGGTAAACGTGTTCTAATTTGAAAAGTAATTTAAATTATGCAACACGTCAAAAATTAAATCAAAAGCTATCAAAAAAATCAAATCAACAAAAACACCAACTAAGTAAAGATAACAAATTTAAACAGTACTTCTCATAATGCTTTTATTTGTATTAGAACTTTCTTTAAAAACGCTTTTTAAAAATTTAAAAAACATAACATGAATTAAAACTATTCTTTTATACATAAACAACGTCAACTAACTGCCACTTTCTGTTTATTTTCATTAAGTTGAAATTACTGCTGTTCAAACCCATTTCATCTCGGAACAGTCCAAGAAATGTAACTATTGGTATTGTAGTTTCAGCATGGCCAAATCTTAAAACTGTTGTTTCCCTTAAAACAAAAAAAAATGTAACTGTTTGCATAGTAACTTTTATTAATTTAAATACTATTTTTAAATCTTAAAAAGGTGTATTCTTTTTGTTTTATTGCATATTCATTAAAATAAAACTATTGAAAACTGTCTAAAAAATCTTATTAATTAATACGCTAAAATTAAGTGACTAAGTAATTTATCAATTATAATTTTAAGTTTAACTTAAAAAACAAACTTTTTTTCGTTATTAACTACACTGTCGAAATTCTCAAGAACATTTTCAACAAGAGAACAAAAGAGTTCATAGTTGATTTTATTACCATATCCAGTTTTATAATAATGTTTCATGTCTGAGTCATATTGCAAAACCTATAATAAGTTTACTTGTAAGTTTACTTTTATTGAAACTATTAAAATTAAATACAGTTTATAACTTTTTTATCTATTTTCTTTTGAATTAACAAACGATACGTTTTAGTGACAAATATGGCCCATTATGGGAAACCCTGATATAGAGTTTGTAGGACTTAAATATTAACATTTTTATGTTTACTTTAAACTTAGATATTACAACTATTAAGTACTGCAAAATTTGTTTTAAAACCTCACCTGTAACTGTTCTTCGTCAAAAACATCGCAAATCGATGTGTAGTTGTGCAAAGCTTGTTGAAATTGACATAGTTTGTACAAATTGACAACTTGGTTTGCGTTCAAATTCAATTCTTAAAAAATACTCAATTAAAACTAATATTACTATAAGAAGATAAAAAGTTTACTAAAAACTTATGCCTGTTTTTTGTGTCTGAAGTATGTATAATTTTTTTTATGTGTTTTAATTGGGAAACCTTCAAAAAGTAAAAGCGTCACAAAAAGGAGTTTAAGGCAATTAAAAAGGGGAGTTTAAATACATTGAGAACTGAAATAACGAGTTTAACTGTACAAGACTGATATATTAACTTTTTTTATTAAAACATAATAAATAAATAGTAAATAAATAAACAAATGTTGTAGTTTACCAAAATGATTACTTGTACAAGGACTTACAATTTACCTAGGTTTTGATAGTTTGAATAGTCTTAAAACTTTGTCTAGGTGTTATATCAGATTATTAAAAAGCATATTGATAACGCAAACTTTATATTTTTTAAGTTTAATCTTTAAACACAAGTTTTAATTCAAACTAATCCCTTAGCCCACAAAATTAAAAACATTTTCTCTATAATACAAAGTTAAAAAAAGCTTTAGCTAACTATGATTATTGTTCAATTTTTTAATGACTTCTTTAAAGTGAACAGATTTGTGAAACTTCTGTCTTTCACTTGTAACGTCATTCATCAGTTCCTGCACATTGTTGTACCTTAATTTTAGTAAAATATGTTTATACTTTAAAAAAATTCACTTTAAACACAAGAAAGCAGCAATCATAAAAGTTTATAATTGAAGATGTAAGCTAAAATAACTTGATGGTTACAATTATTAATATCGATGGTTATCAATTACTTCTTTTTTTTTTTGTTTTTTTACATAAAAACGAAAGTATAAACTTAATGTCTATACTTGCTACAAATTTATAAAAGTTAAGTAACACCTACAATTAAAGTTTTAAATATTTAGAAAAACCTTGACTTTTTTGTATTAAAAAAAAATTATACAATTTAAGTATTATGTAGCACGGTGTCACTTAGCTATAAAAAATTCTTTATCATGAACTAAATTTTAAATTTAGACGGGTAGTCACATTTTTAATAAACGAGTAAAACGACAAAAACAATTACAACTAGAAACTGCAAAATTTTAATTTAGTCTACATTTAATAGTCAACTATTTTAAAGAGTAAGTGTGTTTACATTTATCGTTAATTTCATCGATATAAGACAATGATTTTTTTTAGCTAAAAATGTAACTTTAAACTAAAAAGTGTCATTTTATAGTTTTTAGAAATTTTAAAAATTGCTTAAACTGTTTGACTTAATGAGTAGTTTAAAAAGTTAATAAATTTACAAACTTTAAAAACACAATAAATAAATAAATAAATAAATAAATAAATACAAGTTTAAAACTTATTTAATAAGTAAACTTAAACATAATAAAAAAATTCGGTCAAAAAAATACCTATAAAAAGTTATAAGAATTGACTTAAAGTATTTTTGAATAATAACTTATTATTTTTAACTATTATAGTAAGTTTACGATGCAAATTAAATTAAAAACAAATTCATAAAAAATGCTAACTTAAAAGTAGCGTCAAAAAATAAACTTACCTTTCACATTCTTCGAATTCTCTTAAAGACTGATCAATAACTATTTGATTCAACTTTCTTTGGTAATCTTGAACTAGAGCTAAAAATAAACAACTTATTAAAACTTTAGTTAAAAAGGAGATTTTCAACTGCAAATAAAATAAACTGAATTAAGTCTAAGATTTACACACGCTTTTTAAATTTTAGATTTGTACTTATTGACTTTTAAAATACTTTTTTTTTTGCCCTTAAATAATATTGACTTCAAGCTAGGGCACTAAGAGCGCATTAAAAAAGTCTTCATTAATCGAAAGATATTTATGTGCTTTTACCTTAAAGTTTATAGCATGTCATAAACATTTATATTAATTTATCTAACTGTATAGCTTGAGTTTGTTTATTTAAAAGCTAAAAAATTAAATTTAGACTTGTTAAAGCAATCAGGGACAACTTAGCAAACACTTTGAAAAACAATTGAAGAGTAGTTTTAATACAAAAAATTTAAAGACAAAGCTTTCAACAAACATACTATTTAAAAAGATTTTATATGTATATTGATTTGTTAGGTAAATAACTTTTATTTATTTTGTTAAATTATTTATCATATAATTAATTAAACTATAAATGGATTTTAAAATGAGTTTACTTAAGAGATCAAGCTTTAAAATTATATTGTATTTAAAAAAAATATTATTATTGTTTTAACTAAACTTCAAATACAAGACTTATCAGAAGGCATATAGTATTAACTATTTAGTTTAATATATAATTAAACTATTTTTTAGTCATTATAAAATAATAAAGCAATTATACAAGCTCATCATGTATCAGTTTCTTAGTTTTGTTAACAAAGTGCAGCTAAAAGGTTTATAATTTTAAACTCATTTATTTTATTTTCTTATGACTCCATATAATTTTATAATATAGTTTAATAGCTAGTTTGTGATATATTAGACAAGTAGTTGAAAAAAGTTTAAACATATAATTAAAACTTCATAATAACTTTCAAAAATATAGTAAAACAAAATACCAACGGAACTAATTTGAAAACTTAATTCATTTAATTTTAGAATTTACATTTTTAGCTGAACAAGTATTAACTCACTTTGGTTATTAAGATCTAAACCACTTAATAGACCTTCCATATAAGATTCAGCACTTTGTACACATCTTGTCTTAGGAGAACTGTAAACTTTGAAGTTTCCTGCAATTTTAATTAATTTTTATTTTGGTAATCACAAATTTGCATATAGAAAAATTGTACTGCTTCCTGGTATTTATTACTAATAAAGTACACCAATTTACAACTAGTAATATTTATGCCTTTTAAGTTTTATTCTAACTCATTATAATAAAAATAAAGGGTAGATTTTATGGTCTTATCAGCCCTCGTTTCAAAGCTGAAATTAATACTAGATGTAAAACATAAATTTACATAAAAAAATAATTTAAATCAATGTTAGCTTGTAAGTTATTTTAAAATAACGATTACAAAATAAACACTACTTGCAATGTTGCTCATTTAGAAAAAATTGGGTTTTATAAATAGCCTGAGTTTACAGGTACAAGCTTTTTAAGTGATAAATAAAAATATATTTTAATGGCTTTCTTTATATATTTGTTAGTTAAAATTTCAACAGCAGACCTTACTTTCATATAATGCAAAAATTATAACCTTAATGCTAAACTTTTTATACTTTTCAATTTTAAACTCAAATTGATTTTACTTATAACTGTAAGAACAATTGTTGTACAATTACTAAGACAAAGCATACAGTAAGTGATAAATTTTTCATTTAGTTCAAAAAAAAAACTTTTTTATAAAACAAATAAGTAAATTAAAAATAAACATCGAAGTTTTCTTATATAATGCATGATACTAAGTGGGTATATTTATGATTAATCTTTCTATAATAGCAAAACCATGTTAGCACGCTTAATATGTCTGGTTTCGGGAAAAATAGCTTTACAATGAGTAAAAACCAAATTGTAATCTAATTCATTTAAAACTATACTCCACATTTCAAAGAAAGTTGGCTCAATGTCGTAAAATTAAAACTAAAACTTTATGTGTGTAACATTTCAAACTTCCGTTAATCGAATTAATCTTAGAACACGAGGGCTGAACAAATAATCTAAATAAAATTAAACAAGCCTAAGCTGGCATAAAAAAAACCTAAGTGGCGAAACTGAAAAGTGTCGTTTGAGGACTACTATTTAAGTTTGTTTAATTTTAGCTTAACCTTTCAAGAAACTGCATTATATCTTTTGAAATATAGTTTTTAAATATTAATATTCTAATGAAAAACATTCGAAAGTTTGTGTTTTATAATATGTTTCAATTATAATTTTAAACTTCATTAGCTTTATAACAAGAATTATATTATTTTTATAAAAGCAGTATAAGTTATAAAATATAAGTCAAATTACAAACCAGAATCTAAACATTGACGTAAAAATTGTTTGGAAGTTATTGTAGACAGATCAGAACCCAGAGTCTGCATTTCTTTTTTTCCTCTACTATGCAATGTGTAATTTAGTTCAAGAGGAAAAAATGATTTCAGCAGCTACATAAAAAAAAAAGAAATTAATGCACAATTGTAAGGTATTTTAAATCAAACTTAAAACAAATTTTTCAAGATGTATTTTTTATGTTTACTAAAATAATTCAAAGACTAGATAATTATTTATGGGATAATAAGTTTTAGTCTATGTACGATCGATTATAATACGGTCAAAAATAATATAAAACGAGTTGGAAACTAAAAATTAAATCTTTTTTATGCTACAAACAATGATAAGACTTATTATAAAAATGAACAGAATCAACTTATATTGACAAATTTACTAATAAAATAAAGATATTTGAAACAAAATATTTTCTATAATAATTATAATATACAATACATATTTTTTTTAAGTCTGTATATAAACTGATAATTATAAATTATACCATAAAACCAAAATGAAAAGAAGGCATTTAAAAATTAAATACCAAAATTCATATTAGCATATTACTTAAATAAAAAAGGATAATGCAGTATATTTAAAATAAAACAAACCTTGATACTCTCTTTAATTTTAAAGTTAACATTCTGTAGATCAGCTAAATGTAAAACATTTTTCATTGCTTTATTTAGCGACACAGAAGGATATCTACTACCATGTCGATACAAACCATCTACTCCTTTGATTGTCAAGCTCTGTAAATTGTATATTGTAAACACTAAAATTACTAAAAACAGAAATTTTATAATGGAGTAAGTCACGAGCAAAAAATTATGAGAACACATACAAATTTTTTTTCAAATACTGAGCACTTTTGTTTTTGTTTTTCTTGTATTGTGCAATGTGCATATGAGAACAACAGTTTTTAAGAAAGTTTTAACACTATTAGCAAAAATAATATTAGATAAAAACAAATATGAAATTCAACTTTGAGAATATAATTTTTATATTTGTTAGTCCGTATTTTTTTTTACAAAACTAGCATAAATCTTTTTTATTGTACAAATGTTTTTTTTATAATTCACACAAGGTTTTGTATTGTAATTTTTTGGATTCATGTCAAAAGTTCATGTCACAAGTCTGCATAAGAAAAGGACTGGTAAGGTCAGCAACATTATGGACAAAAAGTACTTCTTAGGCATAAAAGTGCGCAACGAAAGCATTTTCTGCCAGGACGGATCCGCCAGGAAAAAAGTCTTGAAAATATTCCTTGTAATACAACTTCATATTCACACAGTGCAAATATTGCGACAAATATTTTCTAAAAAGACTGCATTTCTGTTGCGAACACAAAAGTAAATTAAAGAGCAACCTATCAAATTCAAATTAATAGCAAGTTATTTGCATAAAAGAAGTTGATGGAAGGCCAGAACAAAAGGTAACCAGAAAAAGGCATTCAGACCATTTTCAGTGTTGAACGTGTAAACAGGCTAACAAAACAAAGCATCAGCCTAAATTTAAGCATACCAGAAATGCTGAAGATGTCATGGATAGAACAGATCAAAGGACGATTTCTGTAAAGAAACTGCAGGTTCAATTTGCTGTTGGTGACAAAAAAACCTTACTAAGTTACTAAATATGAAATGAATGAGTCGTCTAGCAGCTGAGGTTATAGTTGATTGCGTTCTTCACAATACAAGGACTGCAGATACCCAAAATCGCCTGCAAAAATCATTATTCTTCTTCATAGTAGCTATGGAAATCTATCAAACCATGAAATTTTGGATTCCATAGATTATGTTGGTGACCATTTAAATGGTGCCACTACAAGTCAAGTAGAACAAAATCATGGTCATATTTTAGTGGCTTTTAAAACATGTTTCATTGGCCAAGGACCAAATACGCCAGGGAGGCTTAAACTAGAAGTAAACAGTAAGAGAAAAAATAGACGAACATTATTTCTAATCAACTAGGATGGACTTAGCATGGACTTGTAGATAATTTCAATGTTTTATGTGTGCATTTTCATAGATGTTTGTGAAAACTTTACAAATTAAGCTATAATAAAATTTGTTAATTTATTCTAGACTCTAATTCTGTGTTATAGAATTAGAAACGCTGTTTATTCCTTTAAAATAAAGAACTATTTTGCTTTAAATGAACTAGGGTAAATGAAGAGCTTAGTAGGTAAATCTTTTTTCTATTATTATCTTTACAGCAAATTTTAAAAACATAATAACCTGAACAAGTCTAAATAGTTCAAATAAGGAGCTATTAATAAGTATCTAAAAAAAATTCTTTTATTTTAGCCTTTTTATTAAATTTTACCGATCCTTGCAGTAAGCTATTGTAAATTTTATAAGTTTAGTTTTGAAAATATTTAAAACTTCTTTTAAATTCATCCTTAAAGAACTAAGGAAACCGGTCGTAGGTTGTCTCGGATACTGTTGTTGTTGGTCGTGTGATAAATTTCATTAATTATTGTTGATGGCACAAAACATCTCAACTTTGTTGATGATAGCCGAAATAAATACCTGTTAAAAGTATTCAAAGTAAAGAATTTACACTTTTGCAAAACTTACTTTTGGAATAGTGTCTTTTTTCCATTCAACAGATTGGTTTAAACTAATCACAGGTCTCTGAAAATATGGACATTTAGTGGTTAGCCAATAGTGGTTATTTTTCAAGTTTCCAATATATGAAGATCTATGAAAAAAAATATTAAAAATTACAAGCTAATGGTTTTTTATTAGATATCCTAGCAAAGCAAGTTCGCTGGAATGTATAATAAAAACAGTTTGCGCTATACTTTTATTTATTGAACTAACATAAGTTTCTCTGTGTTAAACAAGTTAATAATAATACAGTTCAACGGATTCTGTAAAAAGTAATAGGTACTGCAAGAAAAGAATAGAAAATAAAGTAGAGGACGAAATGCATTTACTAAAGCAGTGCTTCTGAAATAGGGTTCCGCGAAGCCTTTCGAAATTAAAAAAGAACATTTATTTAATTAAACATTTTATGTAAAATTAAAATTAGGGGTTCCGCGGAAAAGTTGAACTTTTGAAAAGGGTTCCGCCACTAAAAAAAGGTTTAGAAGCACTGTACTAAAGTATAACTATATTCCATAATTACTAAAGATTAAAAACTAACAATTATGGTATAAAATTTGTAAATGTGAAATCATAATTAACTCAGTGGATAAACCATTTTAAATACTTGTTTATGTAATGTTTCCAATTCAAAGTATTTATGTAAAATCTACTCTTATGCTGGAACTTGATGCTAAAGTTGTTACCAAAACTTCAAAAAAAAGTTACTGGTATAAAAGAAACTTAAATTTTTTTTTTTTTGTAATAAAACTTTAATTCATTCTCTATATTATGTAATGTAATACCTGTGTCTTACCCATTATATTACCCATTATAGTAATACCTGTGAAACTAGTAAAACAATTATTTTTTTAAACATGTTTTTAATTAAAATACATATTAGAACATATAATTTCTGGTGGAAAGACTCTCTTTTTTCATAATTACTCAACAAAAAGAAGTATAAACTTAAAACTGACATGTTTTAAATATTAGGGTTTGTGTTATGATTTTTTAATACTGAAATATATACATAATGCAAACCCCACTACTTTAAACATATCAACGTAAAGTTTGTACACACAGCATCATTATAGTAAAATACATTAGTTGAAACAACTAAAACTACCAATAATACAAAAGAAGAAATAAAAATAAACATCAAAACAGAATTTAAAGATAAAATAAAAAACAAATTAAAAACTTATAGCTAAAAAAAATTATTAAAAACTTACATGGTTTTAGTTGTTATTGAGGGATATTCTTTTACTTCTACACAACAGTATGCAAAAATAGCAACAAAAATAATAAAACATCTCTCTTTTGATAATAGAACCATTGCTTTGGAATGTATTGTTATAAAAAAGAATTTATCGGCAATCTGAAAGTTAGAAGAATTAAAAATTATAACATTATAAGTAATTGTATTTTATTAGTTTAACTATATTTTAACCTATTTCTAAAATTCTAATTTTTAAGTTGAACTATGTCTGCAAATCATTTTACATGTTTATAGATGAAAACCTAAAACAAATTGGTTGTAGTACGAGTTTCAGCACTAAAATAGGGTGAAACTAACTTTTGCATAACTCATTTATAATCATTAAATTTATTCAGTGACTTCTAAATAAAACTATTTAACAACAATTAAAACTTATTTTAAATTCATTTATTTGGTTTCCTAACTACCATTAATTTCAACAAAAAATATGTATTACTTATATAAACTTTAAAAAATATATAAGTACCTTCTCTATTGCAAATATTACTTTTTTACTTAACAGTAATAATAAAATTTGTGCACTACTCCTAAAATTGAAACAAGAAGTATTTTTCATTTGATCAGCTTTTTTTCCACAAAAGTTTTAAAAATAAGTTTTAAAAAAAGAAAACATTAATAAATTTTAAATACTTTGTTAGGACTTCTTCTAAAAATAAAACAATTCATTTTTATATATTTTAATAAAAATGTTTGATTTATTCTTAGCAAAAACAAACTTGATCTAAAATAGAAAAAAAAAATTGTACTAAAAAAAACTTATTACCGACCAAGGGTAAGGGTTATGGGTAATTGTGATAGAAATAAAACTAATAAAAATTAATAATCAAACAAGAAAAAAAAACAAGAAAAAAATATTAATAAAAAATATATTAAATATTACTTCAAAAAGAATGAATTGAACTAACAAATGCAGTTTTTTAAGAAAAAAACAAAACTAAGTCCTAGTATGCACAATGCAAGTTTTAATGAAAATGTATTATTATACAAATAAATTATAAAAAAGCATACGAAAAAAAAATAATAATAACCAAGAGTAAGGGTTAGGGGTAGTAGTGATAGTAAAAAAAACTCATAAAATATTAAGGTAAAAAAATTTAAATTAAAAATTTTCAACTCGTTCAAAATTGACCCTTTGTGCAAAAGTGACCACTCGTGCACAATTGACGCCGTACAAAATGTATCCAAGCAAAAGTGATTTTTCTTGCATATTTGACTTTTTGTGCAAAAGTGTCCCTTTGTGCATATTAGACTCCTTACCCACTTCCACTTTTATAACAAACACAACAAACATTGGACTAGCCATTTTAACACTACATTGGAATAAAAAAAAATCAGAGATTTGAATACTCTGAAAGAAGAAGGAATAAATATGTAATTTGTTATAATCCATTATTCAGTTTCTCAATAAAATCCAATACTGGCATAAAATTCTAAAAACTAAAGAAAACTAACACTATCCCTTAAAAAATTCTTAACAGAAACATCATCATAATTAGTTACGCATTTATGCCAAATTTTGAGTGTAAATCTATTAAGTTAAACATTAATTACGAGAAAAAAATTAAAAACGGAGTAAGAAAGAAATAAAACTTTGCAAATAAAAAAAAAACAGTTTGAAATAATGTATATGCAATAGAAAAAGGAAAGTGCATCATAAAAAAATGTTATTCACAAAGCTTAAGGTACACGTAATGCAAAAAAAATATGCATTAACTTAGTTCAAAAAGAATTAATTAAATTAACAAATGCAGTTTTTCAAGAAAAAAACAAAACTAAGCCCTCCTATGCACAATGCAAGTTTTAATGAAAATGTTTTTTTTTAATTATGTAAAATTGAAATTTTATGTAAAATCAAACAAAATAAGCTAAAAAAAATTGTACTTTATTTTAGGGGTTAATGTAGTGTACAACCACACTAAAAACCATAATTAAATTTATGCTGAACTTACACTAAATGCTGATACTAAATAATACTTAGTAATACTCTGTATAAAACTAAGCATGACAAAGAATGAACATATTGTATATTAAAGATAAATTGCTAACACTAACAACTATATAAAGAACATCATACTTTAGAAAATATTTTAAACGTAAACAAAACTTTTGCACAAGATTTAATCTAACAGGAATATACCTTAACAATGTATAAAATAAAACAAGTTTAACTAATTAGAATGTAAATAAAAAATACTTATAAAAAGCAACATTACTAAAAAAACATTTTATATAACACAAGAAAATATTATAAATATATATTCTAGAACAACATGTTTACTGCAGCAGGCTGTGGCTAGAATGTATCCTGCTCCAACTATTAAGAGTTTATATGTGGCTGTAATATAGTAATGCAAACGTGCATCAGTAAGCTCGTGACTGCTCTTTAATATCTCCTTATCTAAACTTGCATCAGTATAACACATAAAACCTTACAAACTTTCACTTAAACGCTTTGATGAACAGGAACTTTAACTCAAAACTTTCCATTGAATTTAAGAAGTTATCAAATGCAGTTTGATATCCTGTTGCACTTCCTTTTCTTCCACTTTCGAAAGAGAATATTCACTCTACTTCTTATGTGCATTTATGTTAGATAATAAACACTACCCTTCCTTCATTAACAAGCAAAAAGTTACATGCATCAAAATTTAAACTGCTCTCAAAACTTTTATTGGTGTTTTTCAAAGGAAAAGTATTAAGGATAATTTGAAAATAAAATTACTAAACAATTTTTGACAAATGGTATTTTAATTCTCTAAAATTATACTTTTTATAATCAAAAATTTTTTATTGTGTTCATTAGAGCTTCAACAATTCAATTTAACTTTAAAAGTAGTTTTAAATATTACAACCTACTATAAAGATTGCAGCATTTGAAAGACAGAAAAATAATAAATACACAAAAAATTACTAAATGTAATGCCTATACAAACGCCTATGATACAAATTACTAAAAGTTTTCAGAATTTTACTGGTCTTTTTTTGACTTTTTGGACTAAATTTTGTCAGTTCTCTATTGACTTATTGGACTTGAAATTTGTCAGTTCCATTTTGACTTTGTGAAGTTAAAATTTTTTCAGTTCTATTTTGACTTTTTGGACTAATTTTTGCCAGTTCTTCTTTGACTTTGTGGACTTGAAATTTGTCAGTTCTAATTTGACTTTGTGGACTTAAAATTTTGTCAGTTTTACTTTGACTTTTTGGACTAATTTTTCAGTTTTACTTTGACTTTTTGGACTAATTTTTCAGTTTTACTTTGACTTTTTGGACTAAATCAGGGTTGCCACTCTTTGAGTCAAAAAATCTTCCCTGAGTGACAAGAAACTTCCCTGAGTTTCCCTGAGTTTTTTTCAAATCCTTTAAATAAAGTTTTTGTTATTGGCAAAAATTACTAATACCTCATGCTCATTTTTCTTCTTTAAAAATAAAAGGAAGGTTGTATGTGTATACTTCTGCATTAGATGCTTACTAAACTTATAAAAATAACTGTTTTCAAAAATTCAATGTTAAAAGGTTAAATCAATTGAAATTGAAAACCAAAATTTGTGCACAATTTTGTGTAAACTTGTTAGTTAACTTATGCTTAATAATATCAATATAAATAACCTCAAGACATGCCAAATATTGGGCCCAAGAAGATTTTACAAACTTTAACAAGGCAGAACTTAGTTTCAATGTGCTTGATTTTAGACTGTTTGCATATAGATGATCTTTGATCATTCTTCAGGACCTTATTGTCATCTCTACCATCTAAGTAGATATTAATTCCTTATTTAAGCTAAAGCCCAGTTCAACACTTGCTTGGTCATTGTGAAGCACAAACACAGACTCAAGGACTTTTGTTAAATCTTTATACTTACGTGGGATGTTTTTGTTCAACTTTAGTCATGATAAATGTAAATTTAAAACTTAAAAAAAAAACTACAATATTAATTCTAAGAATGTTGAAGAACTAGCCAGAAGGCTAAAAAAATTCTAAATAAGCACTTAAAAATAAATAGAACTAATTTTTTTGACATAATATTGAAACTGGCTTAACTAAATTTGGAAACTAAAAAACATTCCCTGAGAGATTTTTCAAAAAGTTTTTAAAACTTCCATGAAATTTTTAGAAAGTATCATAACTGCCCTGAGTTTCCCTGAAGTTAAAAAAAAAGTTGCTTGATATTTTCTATAATTTAAAAACTCCCTGAGTTTTCCTGAGTTCCATGAGTGAGGGGCAAACCTGAAAAAATTTGTAAGTTCTATTTTAACTTTGTGTACTTTAAATTTGTTAGTCCTATTTTGACTTTGTTGACATAAAATTTTGTTGGTTATACTTTGACTTTTTGGACTAAACTTTTTAGATCTGTTGTGACTTTGTGGACTAAAACTGGGACAACACCCTTTGTGACTTATTTGACTTAAACTTTGTCACTTACTTTCTGTGACTTAAAGACTTAAATTGTGTCTTTGTACCTTTTTGGTTTACTTTGACCAAGTAGATATTGGCATCAACTTCTGTGACTTGAAAACTTAAATTGTATCAGTAACCTTTGTGGTTTACTTTTTAGTTTCCCTGTGGCATGTTTATCAATCTGATTCATTTTTGCCTGATGTTTTTTTCAAGCCCCTACGTCTTTCTAGTTATGGTTAACCTTAAAAGTCTTTTAAAAGGGCAGATAGTAAATATGAGTATTGTTTCTTAAAAATTAAATGCATGCTTTATTGTAAATTTTCTCTAAACCTACTGTTAAATAAAATGCACAGAATAATAAAAATTACAAAAATATAAGAATGTGAAATAACTACTACCTTAAAAATTAAAGGTTATATACTATAAACTTATTTAGGAAAAATATGGTCTTGGTCTTAGTTAAGTGTTACCTAAAAGACTGGTTATTCTTAACCCGAAGACGCCATGTAGGGTTATAATGTAGTGTACAACCACACTAAAAACTAAAATTAAATTTATACTGAACTAACACTAAATGCTGATATTGAACAATACTTAGGAATACTCTGTACAAAATTAAGCATGACAAAGAATGAGCATATTTTATATTAAAGAACAATTGCAAACACTAACAAATATATAAAGAACATCATATTTTAGAAAATATTTTAAACGTAAACAAAACTTTTGCACAAGATTTAATCTAACAGGAATATACTTTAACAATGTATAAAACAAAACAAGATTTATTTAATTAGAATGAAAACAAAAAATACTTATAAAAAGTAACATTACTAAACAAAACACAAGAAAATGATATAAATGTATACTCTGGAACAACATGTTTACTGCAGCAGGCTGTGGCTAGAATGTATCCTGCTCCAACTATTAAGAGTTTATATGTGGCTGTAATATAGTAATGCAAACTTGCATCAGTAAGCTCGTGACTGCTCTTTAATATCTCCTTATCTAAACTTGCATCAGTATAACACATAAAACCTTACAAACTTTCACTTAAACGCTTGGATGAACAGGAACTTTAACTCAAAACTTTCCATTGAATTTAAACAGTTACCAAACGCAGTTTGATATCCTGCCCACCCGAGTATGCCATGTAGGATATAAATGATGGTACAATCATAATTAAATATCAACCTTATTTAATTATTATCTTATAAATATTATATTGTATTGAGACTACTTTAAACAAATTAGACAAGACAGTTTAAACAGTGTATCTATTATACGAAAGAACTACAATACAATATTATAAAATCTTTATTCTAAAAATATAAGTTACTTTTAAAACTTTTATAAATCACTTAGCAAAGGTGGAACTTTGTAAAAAACCAAGTTTCAATGCAGTAAACTATAAAACACTTAGAGAACTATCAAATATATATATATATATCTATTTCAAAAGTCTTAAAACAATCAACTATTATTTATATAAAAACTTTTGGTGAGCAATAACTATAAAAGGCTTAATAAACTTTTAAACATTTAAATCTTACTTAAATGATTTAAAGCAATTATTATACAACTTTAATATTAACTCTATATTTAAACAAAACCTACAATAAA
Organism: Thalia democratica; assembly: GCF_965202585.1. Classification (NCBI taxonomy): domain Eukaryota; kingdom Metazoa; phylum Chordata; class Thaliacea; order Salpida; family Salpidae; genus Thalia; species Thalia democratica. The sequence continues at coordinate 15,734,914 of NC_139173.1, read as the reverse complement.
CATACACAACTAAGTTCTAGATAAGAATTCTTGCAGTAGATCTTTCAAACAGCTACACAAAAAACACACTAACTGCACACATCAAAATGTATTTGTTATATTTTTATGAAATGTATTATCAGTAATTAACCCTCGTTTCTCATTGGCTCATTTGGGCGAGTTTAAGCAATGAATAATGCAGGTAATTGCAGCATTTCATTACAGATGGAAAGATTAAAAACAAGAATTGCTAATGTAAATACATAACTTAGTTCAAAGTAAGAATTGAAATGCAGAAATCTTACTAACTTATATACCTAAAATTATAACCACAAATTTTTACCTTTTTTTTTTTTCTTGAACAAAATATTCAGTAATTTAAAATGATTTTTGAACACTGAACATGAACATAAATAATATAATTTAAAAATATAATAACTAGTTACTATTCTTTGAGGAAAAATAACTACTGATGAAGCAAAAACTAGCCTGAGTTAAAAAAAACTTTGATAATAATTTAATATGAGCAAAAATTTGAAAAAATAACTATTAATCAATCTTGAATATTAAAAATTACAAAAAATTAACAAAAGGACTCAAGTCACAAGTTTTCAGAAAAATAAATTCAAGTAGTGTAACATAGTCTGATACTTTTAAAAAGATTTTAAATTAGCTAAAGTCTTTTTCAGAATTCTCAAGCTAGTATTAACTATCCCAAGTAGCTGAGTTTAAGGTAACTTTTTGTACTAATCATGATTACAATATCGCTTTAATAAATAGCAACATTATTATTAAAAATAATTTCTAAAACATGTTTTGTGAGTTTGTTATTTGTGAACAGTGCCTAGTGCATGAAAAACTATACAGGTTTTCTAAATTACACAGTGCTAAAAATAAACACCAAAAGTAAAACTGTTTTTTGTTATCTATTTTTTCCTAGTGGTGCAACTTTCTTTGTAGATATTATAAATTTATAAAACTTATTAGTTTGACAATAATAAAATGTCCAAAAAAGTACATGTTAATTTAATCTGGCTTACCAGTTAGAGAAGTTTTCCAAACCTATAATGAAACATAGAAAATTCTATAGAAAGACTAATTTATTGAGAAATAAAAAACTAATTGAAACTTTAAACACTACAACAAAAAATATTGGTGTGTTAGGAAACGAAGAAGCAAAACTACTATGAACAAATAAATCAACATGCTTTTATTGATTCAATCATGTATGCCACACATATGCCAATAAAGTGCAAGTATTAATTTTTTTTTGTGCTTTCCGTTAAAGATTATTTTAACTTCTAAAGAAACAAGACAAGATTTATAAAAGTTTGAAAACCTACACACAACATACATTAATTAAAACTTGCAAAAGTATTATTAATGTGGAACTTGTTTGTGATTAGTTTAACTGTATCTGACAGAGAACTTTTTGATATGAATTTACTGGGATTAAAAGATTTTGATTTTTCAATTATAAATACTATTTTTAACTAATTAAATCTATAACATATCCTTCACCAAATGCTTTGGTTCACTTTGCTATTAATATATTTAGCATTTGTTGTACACCAAAATTGAAAAAGATCAAGACTGTGTTTCTGCATATTCAAAAGCCGTCAACTTACTTTGAACCAAAGCATTTGGTAAACGATATGTTATATCAAAAACCAAAGTAAAATAAAACTTGTTAGTAGTAGTAATTAATTACTTTAAAAAGTGCACTTGGAGCAATTCCAAGAGAAATAAAAAAAAGGTTTTCCAAGAAACAATATGAAATTATTTTAAAAAAGAGTAAAACACATCTACTACCACCTAAGATTTCTTATAATATTTTTCTACAATGAATATGCTTAAAGTTAATATTTTTTTATTAATCAACAATAAATTAAATAATAGTTAATATTAACTCAATACCTAGTAAATTTGAATTTTACTATGTGTATAATATAGCTCTTATAAAAGTAAAAGCTTTATTACATTTTATAGATAGAAGTTTGTACCTTGCTAAGAGCTCAGTCTTGAGAATAGCATTTATATAAGTAAATACAATGTTAAGGGCATAGGGGGGTCCACCTTGATTTTTACAAGTTGATCTTATTTTATAGAGTTTTATCTGAGCTATCAGACATTTTTAACCGCTTGAAAAAATTCAAAGTATTTTTTTATATATGAGCGATCAAAGTCAGTGACCTCAATAGATTCTTAATGGAAGGCACAAACTAAAAACGCAAAAAAAGACCATTTCACTAAAAATCTATCTCCTCCTTCATTTTTTAAGCAATCTTCTTCAAATTTTCCAGAAAGTGTATTAATAAATTTTAAAAAGATTTAATGCAGGATTTTTTTTTTTTTTTTAATAATATTTTTAATAAAAAAAACCACCTATTCTTTTTTTATCTCAAGTTTTATTTTTTATATTTTTTAAATTCTAACATTCAAAGTTAATTTAAACTATAAAAAGAACATTTCTTGAAAGTTTGAGGTCTCTAGCTCAAAAAAATGAAGGAGAGGATAGGTTTTTAGTGATTTTTTGAATTTCCAAGAAAGTTGACCTCAAAAAATTTGCGGTCCATACTTTTTTATTGGTAACTTTTTATAAAATTACAATATCTCAAAAGTTAAATAACATTTTTGACTCTATAAAAACTGGCTTGTAGTTTGTACTTCAAGCATTCATATAAGATCCAATGCTATTTTCAGTATAAAAAAAAGTCGAACCCCCCCTCCCCAAGCCCTTAATAAACTGCTATGAGTAAAATGTTTAAAACTAGAATAGATTTGATACAAAACTTTTAAATTAGAGAACTAAAGCATTAAAACAAACTAACAAATTTAAATATATAATACTTTATAAACTTGAACTAATAGTAATGTGAAAACAATAACATACTTAAATCTAAAAAAACTTATTAAGATAAATAGTTATGGTTTGATTAAACAAAACCTCTTTATATTTAAACAATAAAATTACACTAACTTTAATAAACTCACATGCAGTTTCTATGATATATAAGTCTAGATCTTTTACTCTTATACAAGTGCTCTCAATAAGCATAATTTCTAATAACGGAAATTGATTTAAAATGTATTTTATATCTATATCAACATGCAATTGAAATTACATTAAATTTTTAATATCTTTCTAGCTAGCTGACTCCACACATTTTACATTTAAAAACTAAAAAACTAAAAGTATAAACAGCAGAAATATTTGTTTTCATAATAGAAAAAATACAATTTTACAGACATAATTTGCATATTTTGTGTAATAATGACGACATAATATATCAAAGGCAGTTGAAATGGCTTTAATGTATGTTTATAATTATAAGCTTTCATTTAAAATATAGATTATATGTCTAGGACATGTATAAGTGATTTGTTTACTCTTTAAGTTGAAAAAGTGAAAGTATGTGTTTTTTTTTGGGCAGCAGTTTTTTTTTGTAGTTTTTTATTTTAGACTCTTTTTAATTAAGTAAAAACACATCCGAATCATATATATTCATAAGTCAAGCAAACATCACCCAAATACTCCCTACCCTTATTAAAAGTTGAGTTTTACACAGGAAATATTTTTTAATAAATCATGCTACCTTTCTTTTTACCTATTGGCACTATTTCAATTTATTGTAATTTAAAGAACCTTATAAGATTTAATACAACAATATTTTTTTGTTTAATTTGAAATATACTATATTTTAGGTTACTAAGTAGTTAACACTTAAATAAATAACTTCAAACTAACCTTATTGGTGTAACATCGAAATATTCCAATAAGATTGAAGTAATAGTAACTTTGAAAAAAACTTCATGCTGCTTAAATTTTAAATCTCACAATATGCATCTAAAATATTTGTTTTTAGATGAATTTATTACAAAGGTCTATTAACAAAAAGAAACTAAATTTGCTTACAAAACAAAAATTTATAAAGTGCTCAATTTATTTTAAAATAACAGTTTTTCTATGTTAATTTCGTAACACTTATTTAAAGAGTAGCATAAATTAGTGAAAAACCTTACTATGTTTTAAAAATACAAAGTCAACTAAACCTTTAAAAAAGCTATTATTCTAAAACACTTTTTTTTTTTATTATAACTACACTATAAGCAAAAATTTCTACCACTTATTTAGTTTGCAAAATTTTTGAGTACTTTACTGTTCACAATTTAAGATGTTGAGAACTGACTTATATATTTTATGTTTCTTAATTTTTAAAGTTTAGAGCAGGAATGTACATATATTACTTAAATACTCTATGTTAACAAAAGACTATCAAAATAAGTTTGTTGTATTTTAGTAGAGCTAGCCTCAAAGCAGAAAAATTTACTTAATAATCAAGATAAACATCTTAAAACTACAAGAATTAAGTAGTAGAAAACAAGTTAACTATAAATCATAAAAATGTATAAAATTGAATTAACTCTAGCTCATTTAAAATTCAACTAACACTAGCCTGAATTTCTCTAAAATTTTAAACTAGTTTGAAAATGAACTATTTGACCAAAATTATATTTAAAAACTAAACTGTCAACAAACGTTTTTGTAAAAAGTCTTTGAATAGTAAGAATAGTAAGAAATAATAGTATTTGCTAAAAATTTTTAACCCTTATGAAGCCTTTTTTACCTTTTTTTATAGCTGAACTACTTGTTTTTAATTTATTTGTTTAGCTTTTATGATATAAAACAGAGTCAAAACTTTAAAAAATAGTACAAAATTTATTAAGTAAAAGACAGCTTGTTCATGTTCAAAATTTAAATATATTTATTTTATTTTTAATTTATGAGTCCTATCAATGAAACTTCATACTTCATTAAACTTAAGAAAAACAAACTTTGTAAACTGTTTCCTTAAATTCAGTGAAGTTTAGAACTGTATTTTTTTCATAAACACATAATCTGATACTAATCTAGATTGGTTGAAGATAAATATTGAGGGTGATACTTTGTTAATACAATTGTACATATAAATTGGTTCAAAAGTAAAAAATAAATAAAACCAAGGAAAATAAACTATTTTGTAGTTATATCGCTTTATTAAGGGAAGTCAAGTGTTTTTATCAAAAAATTGCAAAAATCAAGGGATATCAATAAATTTTCAGAAAATTAAGAACCCTATTACAACCCAGCAAGAACTATAACTATTTACTTATTTTTAAGTAGTTTTACCTATCATTATATCAAATTCTATATTTTTCCAAAAACATGTTTTTACAGGATGAAAAAGCACGCATGTGGAGTTTTATCAATGTTTAGCTTGGTTTTGTTTACTATAAGCTTACCTAAACTTTTTAACCTCTACATTAAGGTTGATATTTTCTTATATACAAAGTGTACCAAAAATCCTTGAACTGTTTTACATTTGAAAAATAATTATCATTAAAATATTTTTCATACAAGTTAAAAAAGAAGTATGAGTAACTATTTTACTTAATATTTTTTCTTTAAGTAGTTTAATTAAATTCTTTAATTAACATAAAATACTAAATTTTTTTCTAGGGTCACAAATAAAGCAATTAATTAATGATTGATCACAGTTTATTTAGTCTAGTCTAGTTGGAACACTAATAAAGCTTGTAAAACATAAGTTTTGATTGTAGTTTTGTTTTTGCAAATAACTTTATCAATAGGCATTAGAATATCATTTTTTTGTTTGGTTAATTTCTTTTTAAACTTAAAAGAGATTTAAATATTGATATATCTACTAAGCCCTCCTTTATTAAAGTTTATACAGTCAAAAATTTTTTTTAGCAGTAAAAATTTTAGCATGGAAACTTTATAAAAAACTTTTTTTAAGTTTTATTAACAATAAGTAAACAAGCTCTCTTAGTAATACTTCAACTAAATGTATACTAACTTATATTATAAGTTTGCTGTTATACTATATACACTATACAGCTTTAAAATAAATGTAAAAATATAAAATTTTCAGTTATAATTTTTTTTCTTAATAGTAAAAAAACATCAGTCCTAAACTCTACCCTTTAAAATTTGTTGAGTTATTTGTGTATAACATGCATAGCAGCTATGTTTAACACACATGTGATTTCAAATTTTAGTAATATGTACTTTATTTTATCTACGTTGTGAATACTATCAGGGTTGCCATCATACTTGTCAATAACAAAACTGCACTAATCTTAGCTTTCATATCAAGCTAAATATTTTTAATTTAAAACTCAGTATTCTCGTAGAATAAGTTAGGAGGAAACGCTTAAATAGGTTAAAAGCTCACGGGTGTGAAGTTGGCTTGGTAACGTTTTTCAAGATTTTTTTTTAATGTCCAAACTTTGGACCCAATTATTTTCCTTATCTTAATAGCTAATCAATTATTTTTTTTTGTATTCTAGAGAACGGTCCTTTGCTTTTAATTGAAAAAAATCCAATGGGTTGGGGTTTGACTTTTAGTGTGTAGCCCCTTAGAAAAAATTAGTTTTGTTATCAATTTTTACTTATATCGAATTAAAAAAAAATGAACTAAAATATTTATTTTTAATATTCATACCAATATGTGAATAAATACCATACAGATTTTTTTTTCCAACTATTAATATTTAGTTTTATTTGGCCTTATTCGAGAATTCCTTATTCCGGAATAAGGCCAAATAAAACTAAATATTAACAGTTGGAAAAAAAAATCTGTTTAGAATTTATTCACATATAAATATGAATATTAAAAGAAAAAAATATTTAACTTTATTTTTTCTTAGTTCAAGATAAGTAAAAATTGAAAACAAAAGTCATTTTTCGTACTATTTGGTCTTATTCCGAAATTGCACTCGTTTAAAGTTCGTTGATATAACTCTAGTTAGCGAATACTTATTATTATTACTGTTTTTTTTTTTTAATTCAAACTCGAGTAGTTTTTGTCAGTAATAAAATAGTAAACTAAAATAGCGAGCCTGCACCCGGTGATGTTTTTTAACTAAAACCAATCCTTTTTAAAACAATAAAAATTAAATTTCTTGTAGTAATAACTTATAATTAGGATCTTAATTTGAATAATTGCTAATGCTTGTTAGGTCCGATTGAAACGTTAAGGTGTTTTTCTTAATATTTGCTAAGTAAGTAATTTTTCTAGAGTTTTATTTTATTTAACACTTATCTCTAACCTACCTTACCCAAAAATTGAACTAGTTGTTCAAAAATAAAATTTCAATAACTAAATTTATAAAATAAAAATTTTCAACATCAAAAACTATTTTACTGACTCAGCAAATATTACGGGAAACACCAAAGTGCTTCAATAAGATTCTTGCTTGTTTTATTAAGTTTGTGTTTTAAAACAGCATTTTTTATTCAAGTATTTTAAATGACTGCGGCCTCCCAGAGACTTTTTTTTTATAAATTGGACTCGGACTTACATAAAGCTGCCGAGTACCGCAACCGTCCGACCCCTTTCATTAATAAAGATGCTTTTTAGCATGCTTTTATTTTAAGCATGCTTTTTAAAAGATTACATATTTATGCGATTAGTGCAGTAAAAAAAGTTTAAGGGCCGTTAGACAAGGGAAATATTCAAATCTGATCATTTTAAACGATCTTTTTAATTTTACTTTTTTGTTTTTATTTTTAAGCATACTAGCCAGGCTATTATAAGAAAATCGCTACACAATTATTGGAGCTTTGAAAATAAAAGAAACCAGTAAAATATTTTCAAAAACTTTAAATTTTACTTCCTACACAAAGGTGCTTTTTTATGATTGATTTTTTTATTTTTAGTCTTTAATATTTAAGTTTATACTTTTTTTCTTAAAATCAAAGCAGTTTACTTAAATGTTAAATTTTTTGAGTTTTAAATTAGTAGCAATATTTTTTAGCATAAAACTATTTGACTTATAGTAATTCAAACAACTCTATCATAACAAAAGAAAACAAAAATAAAAACAGAAATTTTACTCTTTTATGTAAGCCGAGTATTATCTATTTTACACTATAATTCGTTTTATGATTGTATAGGTCTGCTACTGCATTTACAGGCATACAAAAAAATGTAAATTTATAGTTTAACCAAAACGTGTTTGCTAAATAAATTAAATTATAGTTTTACTTTAATATTTTTTTTGTGTACTATTTGATTTATCTGACTAGCTATTTGAACAAACTGTACCATTTCATAGATTGTTTGTTTCCATTTTTTTAATCGATAAATTAGAACATTTTTCTAACTTAGTAATATATGTAAAACATTTTTTTAGTATAATTACAGCATGAGTTATTTTTGAAAAATATAAATGCTTTAATCTTGTATTTTAAACTAATCTTTTTTTAAAAAGATTAATAAATTAGACTTTAAAAAACTATTTTTCTAAAAAATAGTAAACTAGTAAGGGAGTAGTGATCATAAAAATGAAAGAAAAACTCAAAATGCAATATATATTTAAAACAATAACTTTTAATTTACACAAAAAGTCGTTAAAACATGTAGTATACATAAAGTTTTACATATTTTATTCAAAGACTAAAAATAATATAATCTCAACTCAACAGTAAAAATAAAATTTAGCTTACAAGTCTTTAAGTATAACTTTCTAAAAAAAATTATAATTCAATTATATTTTAGGCAGCCTAAAAAACCAACTGAAAATTGTTTAAAATTAACAACTTTCACACTGAGCCCACATTAAAGGCTTTATTGATAAAAAGGTTTATTTCAAGATGTAAAACTTGAAGGACTCGAGTTTTCGTGCTTATGGACTCATCAGCTTCAAAACAAGTTCAAAATAAAGCACAAAACAAAACACACAAATGAAAGTTAAAAAAAAAAATTCATAAATAGATTATGACGTAATTTTGAAACTATCAAAAATCATACAAAGCGGCTTGTGCAAAAATTAATTTACCAATCGACAATTGAAAATAAAAAATATTGTTTTTATTTTTACAGCTAGTTCAATTTAAAATAAAAAGCACTTTGGTAAACAAAGATGCAAAATAACTAGCTGAAGATTAAAGACAATCTTTTTTTGTCTTTATAAAACATATGTTCAGAATTGTTTAAATCCCATTTTCCTAATAAATTATTTAAAAGCCCTTCAAAGTTATTAAGTTTAAACAATTACCTTATTTTCTATATATATATATATATATATATATATATGTATTTATTTATTAACTTTAAAACATTAAAGATTTTATGAAAAGTTCTGGTCGATAGTGCTCGACAAAATGAATTAGAGCTAAATATTTATTTGATTATATAAAAAACAATAGTTTAGATTAGACGACCGTTTCGTATGTGAGATATAAAACCCCTTATACTCCTCAGTAAGCTAAAGTTTATTACAATGTTAAACAGAAGTTTAGAAATACGCTGAACTTGTTAATTTATGCATTTTGGAAAGTTTAAAACATTATTCTAATACAACCTTTTCCAAAATTTTCAAAATGCAAGTTCAGCGTGTTTTTTCAAACTCAGCTTACTATACAATAAACTCTATTTATTATTACTACGTCATGATTGTTATAAAAATTTTAAAATTCTAAATTTATGTTTAACATTGTAATAAACTTTAGCTTACTGAGGAGTATATGGGGTTTTAAACCTCATATACGAAACGGTCGTCTAAAACTCTAAACGATTGTTTTTTATCTAATCAAATAAATATATATTTAAAACATAGTTATAAAACATAATAAATAGTTTTAAAATAAAGCAGAATTATGTTACATTTAAAATATAACAATCAAGAATGTTTAATGAACGACAAAAAACAAAGCGCTCAAAATAATTGGTCCTAGGAGCTTGTGTATGAAAAAACCTTTTGGTTATCGAGTTGTATACCAATATTAATTATAATTTATAAGTATTTCATTTACTTTAACTTCATTTACTTTACTTTGTACAGAATAGCCGGCCTAATTGCTCACCAAAATACTAATATCTCTCACAAGTGTAGGATAGAAACAGCTTTGCAATTTCCACTTGAAATTATTTAGCTATTAAAACTTTATCTAGATATATCTTGAAAAAACATTAGTAAAAACACAATAAATAGTGTTGTACTATTTTACAAAAATAAAAGTGTCAAAACACTACACATTAAATTATATAATTTTCTTTTTTTTTTCTCTTTAAGCTTTATATTTATTTAAATAACTTCAAAAATGGTTATAGACTGTTTTAAATATTTATTACTTTGAAAACCAAATTTCAAATGATTATGTATTTACTGTTAATACTATTTTTAAATTGGATTACAACTGTTTATAATTTTCTGTTAGCTAATTATTAGATTTTTCAATATAAATTAAGAAACTACTTAAAACGTTTAAACACAATAGTTTTTGAGTTAATAAGATATTGGACTATTTATGTTCATAATATTAGTCCTGGACAAGACGTTTTTTAAAAGTTTTATTAAAAGACGTGTTATTAAAAGGTATCCGTGGTGTGCGACTCGATAACCGAAGGGTTTTTCGTGCACCAGATCCTTCAACCAAACTTTTTAAGGACTTTTTTGTCGTTCAATAAACTATATGAACTTTATTAGTTTTGAAACAAAATATTGAACTAATTTTTTTTATAGATTATGAGTTTCTTTTTTTATGTAAACCTATTTTGTAAACTACTTGCAGATATTGCTTAACTGATTTTAATGGGAATTTGTCATCTGTTTATCTTTGAATGTGTATGGTCAGTTTTGTATGTGTTTATTCTAGTTTATGGTTAGCTAGTTTGTGTCTGTTGGTAAAGAAAAAAAATAACTTGTTTCGGTATGCATGATCGTTTATTTGCAGTTTTCCAATTTGTCATGTTTTATTTCTTAGCTGTATATATCTATATATTTATTTACTGTTGCATTTTTTTTGCTTACTTGCTTTAGACTGTATTTTATTTTACCTATACAAAAAACTTCAGTTTTTCTTAATAGTTAAAAAAAAAAATCTGAGTAATTTTACAGTAAAAATAGTTGTTTTGAGATAGTTATTAAAGGTTAATGTAATCATTATAATAAAAGTATAATGTGTTTTTTCAACAACTGATTGTGAGTTCACTCTGGTGAAAGTGATCACATGGTTGGATTGTCTGTGTGATTTTTTTTTTGTTGTAGCGACGGTGACCATTTTCTTGGGGATTTGAGCTTCATGATGTTCACACACTTTGTGTTTTTTAGTGCCGAGACTTTAGGCTTGTAAGTGTTCTCCAAATGGCGTGTCACCAACGGTTTTTTTATTTAGCTAAAAGGTACTTACTCCTTTATTTTATTTTTGGAAAATTAAAAGTAAAATTTTAATGGGGCAGGTAAAATTCAAATGATGTAACACACTCGCTTTTCCCGGAAAACTTTTATCGTTGCAAGGGGTAGAGTTTGAAACTGTTTTTTTTTTTTGCAATAAAAATAACTAACTTTACAAATTTTGTATTTTTAGTTAAACATTTTCATTAAATATCTTATTGCAAAGTAAAAGTTTATAAATATATGTTTTTTTATCGAGTCTTTTTATAATACGTTTTAAGATAACTAAACAAGTTAAAACGCGAATACAACAGTATACCAGGATTTTAGCTTTATATAAAATTTTGAAACTGAGTTAAGTGCTTTTTATTAGAAAAGTTATCGTAGGAAGCATTTTTAGTAATATTTGAAAAGACAAAAATATTTTACTTAATATTTCAAAAAAATTACATATTTAATTTGTTGCTCAGTGGCGTAGGGTCGTAATGGCAGCATGTATTTAATCAAACTTTTTAATATCAAAAACGCTGGTCAACAAAATACCGATATTTTTGATAATAATTTTTATATAATCTTTTTCTTTAAATTTTCTTTAATTAAGTTTTTATCATAACAGACAGACTACTTACCACTAACCTTTATTTGAAAAGTTTTAAAAACTCAACAAAATTTGTTTATACTAACAAAAGAATTGTTTAAAATAATATGTATACAAAACATTTAGTTAAGTTTATATAACTTAGCCCTCTTTGCTCGTAGGACTTATATAAATGTGTACTAAAAGATTTTTTTAAATAAATGTATTATTGATTTTATTATTGTATATTCGAAAAAATATATATAATAAATTGTGTCAGTTGTTCTTAAAACAATCTAGTTATGTTTTTATAGCGTACGATCTTACTTTAAATAAAATAATTAAACGAAAACTTATAGTTAGTTAATATTTTACTATAGTTCTATGAACAGATATTGTATTAAAATGGAATCGGAGCGGAAATGCTTTCAGAAATGTCAAAATTTCGGTATTTAAAAATTGATGTATATGTGTTTTTATACAATAAAATTTAAGTAAATTGATCAAAATTAGAACTTATCTGATAAAAAACTATTATGTCCTTAAAAATAAAATTGAAAAGTAATAAAACAGTTTTCTTTTTCTTTAGTTTTTATTTATTACTGTAGCTAAGTATGGTAAAAATAAAATATTTTCTTCATATCTTTTTCCTACTAAGAGTATTAGCAGCCTCATATCAACGATCGCCAAAGACAGCTGAAATAACCGAAGGCGTTATCTTGGCAATAGGATACGATCTATCGAATATGATATTAGTAGAAGGTTTTTTTAGTTTAAATGTAAATTGATATACGAAATTTTTTGATAGTTCTCAAGTTAATTTTATACTTGTTTTAGTTTGACAGTAGTTGTTATAACTTATTAAGTCATAGTTTTGAACTTATTTAAGTATTTTAAATTATTGACAACTTGTACCGTTTAATGAGTTATTTATTGGTAATTTATACCTCTATAATTTTTTCATAGTTCAACTTTTACAGGAAAAAACGGCCACATAATAATTGATACATTAACTCACAAAGAAAACACGAGAAGAGCATACAAAGACTTATTAAAAAAAGCAAAAACAACTGACTTGAAAGCAATAGTTCTTACTCATTTTCATATTGGTAAGAATTTAAGAATTTATAAACTGTTTATGAAGTTTATTTTATTACTATGTTTGTGGCTTTAAAGAAAACATTTTCAGTAATTTAAACTAATATTTTTACGGTGTTAAAGCAAAGCATAGCAATAACAAGTTTGGCAAAATTAAAAAACAGATGTAGTTTTAAAAGTTATAATTTATTCAATAAGTTGTTTAAAAATAGTTTTTTGTTATTTAATAAGATATACTTTTAAGGATAAGCGAGACATTAGCATGGCTAACAAAGAGTAAAACATTGCACTCCCCCCACAACAATTGAACTAGAAATAAAATTCATATACAAAGCTTTCTTTAAGAATTAATGGTCAGAAAGCTAAGATTCTAATGGTTTAAGAGCTTCAAACCAAATTTAAAAAACTATTTTTACAAATGAAATTACGCCATTTAAAAGGTTTTTGTTTAAATCGAACCACATATATTAAAAGTTTTAAACTCAGCCGTGAAATAATAAACCGATAACAAAATACCTTAACAAGATTTAGTAAACAGAATTATGTGATTTCAAACAACTTTTTTAATACACAATTATTAGTTATTTACCAAGTTTTACTTTTTAGTCTAAATTAGACGTTAGAATTATCGATAAAACACCAAAAAAATGGGCCTACAACTAGAATTGGAGAAAAATCATTTGAGATTTCTTTGTGAATACAGGTCAGAAAGTCAAGATTCTAAAAATTTGAGACCTTCAACCTAAGTAAAAAAATTCTTTCTACAAATAAAGTTATTCCATTTGGCGCTAAGCCACTTGAAGGGCTAAAGTAGAAGCTTTATATCTTTGAAATTATAAAATCGGTCAAAAAAGAATTAAAAAAAACACCTCAATACTTAATTTATTTTTATCATAATTTTGGAAAAAAAATTGTTTAAAGTTTTGTTTATTAAACTTAACTATAATAAGTTGGTTGTGTTTAAGTTTTTATTTTTCGAAATAAAAGAGATATTATTTAAAGTTAAGTAATTTTTGCATTTGTATTTAGACTTAAAACTGGTAAAGCTTTGAAGCTTTGAAAAAAACAACACACGTGGAGGTTGTATATGTATTTTATATACAAATAAAAATCTTTCATTCAGCATATTTTGTAAAATAAACAGATACACTCTACTCATACATTTTTTAAGAATATTTTTTTTAAATACACTAACCGTCTGAAATACTATATATACAACTTTTTTTATTATAAAACTAAGATATGTTCTTTACAAAAATAACTACTTTATGTTTCACATCTACTTAATATCTGTAACCTGTTACAATACAAAAAAAAATTTAAGTATGAATTAAATTTGTCCCTTGTTTTGACAAAAAAAACTTGTTTTTTGATAGTAAAAAAGCCACAATATATTAGAAACCTAGTGTTTAAAGTCTGCTAAATTTTATTTTAAGAGGACTATATTTATTTAGCTTTAAAATAGTTGATGTACTACTGGACTACGTTAAAACATTAATTTTTTAAACCTTTACTACTGTTGATTTTATACTATCTTGCTCTACTAAATCTACATAAGCGGAAGTTTGGGCCAACTGTGGCCAGTAAAAAAGCAACTGTAAATTTTTTTAAACATTTTATTTAACAGTAAAACTTTAGAAAAAATTTTTTTGCCATCGTTAAGAAGTACTATTATACATAAAATTATTTTGAAATGTGAAAGTTAAATAACATTTTAACGTTTTTGTATTAAAACTATGTCATTAAAAGTTGTATTTTATTTATTTAAGTTTTATTATTCAAAAGTATCGTTTACTTATTTTTTTAGGAAAACTTTACATAAAATAAGTTATCCCTTCTACCCATAAAACGCAAAAGAATAGAAAATATAAAGCCCTAAAAACATAAGTAGCAAAATTACAACACTATTTTTTTTTAATTTAAAACTTATTCTTAGCCTTTTTTTGACTTTAACATAAACGTTAGAAACTTTAGCTTTCGGCACAACCGTTTGGGTACATTTGTAAATTAAACTATCACACAGGTGTAAAGTTTATTTTAAAACAAAGCTTATGATTTTTTTAGAACTAGGTTTTTATTGTCTTTAGTACTTTAATAGTTAGTTAAAAAGAAGTTTTAAACTTAAGCAACAAAAATTAAATAATAGTTTAGCTCTTATCATAAACTTTTTTTTCAAATAAATCCAAAAAAACAACAAGAAAAATTACTGCTGCCCCTTAAAAAGATTGTTAAAGTTTCTGCTGCTAGATATAAATATAATTTGTTTTCAATTCATAAACACAAAATTATAAAAACTTAAAATTTATTTATTGTTTTTTATAAACTCTACTTAAATCAATGGTACTCAATAGTTTCAAAGTATCTAACAAAAAGCTATTTAAATATATTTAAACAAATCTTTTTTTTTATCTAGATCACATCGGAGGTGCGAACATGCTTAAAGAAGAGTTCGGATGCTCAAACACTGCAATTTATTCACATTATTATACTGAGTATGAACGAAGTAGATTTGGTAAATTATGACTATATAATACTTTGTGCTGTTGATCTGAAATATTTATGTACATAACTTTTTCACTGTTAAAACTATATAGCTTGTTGACAATTATGTAATTTTTTTTAACACTAAAATATTTAAGCTGTAAATTTATTTCATCATAGTTAAAGTTACAATTAATATTCGAAATACAGTTTTACTTTTTGATTTTTCTTCATCATTAGTTTTTCTAAAGGTTATTTTAACATTATCTACCTTTTATTTATCAAACATTAATGCAAAACGTTTTTAGAATTAGAAATTAAACGACATAACAATGTTTTTGAAAAGTTATAAGTTGTTCATAAAATAACTTATTAACCTATGTCATGAAAAAAACTTGATGTAATGTAAAACTTTACTTTTTTTTAATTAATAAGTTATAAAAAATCTACCTTGAAGTACTTAAAGATTTTTTTTCAATTTCTTAAGAATAATTTGTTGTAGGAAGGCTACTACCGTTTTACATGGAAAGGTTAAGTAAGACATATAACAGAGAAATTTTTTCAAACACAAGCGAATGCATATTATATGATGAGCCTTGTCTCGACACTGCTAATGTTACAAACAACTTACACAATAACCAACGTTTGTACATTGCAGGTCTTTTTTACTTTTGTTTTACTTGTTCTTAAATATTATACATAAGAAATTAGTTATAAAAATAAATCAAACTTAAGTTCTATTAATCATTTTGTATTGGCTACAATTGAACAATAAAAATAAATGATGCAAGATTTGAAAAAAAAAAAAAAGAACCGTTGTTATACATATAAAGATACAACATTTAACAGAACACATTGCATAATAATTAGTTTAGTGTAGAGATCTTTCGATCCTCGTTTTATAAAAGGGCGATTTATACTTGATAAAGGTTAAATAAACTTATCTAAAAACGTATTAACTAATTATAGTACTTTTTTTCAATGTTTGATCACTGCAAACAATTTATAGTAGTGAAAATAAAACTTACGAAGTTTTTTTATAACTCCCATAGCAAGTAAAAATGTCTACTTTAAAAATTCGATATCAAGTTTAACAACACAGATTATTTAAGCTAGATCAATCAAACTACTTTTTACGGTAATATGTCTAGTTATATTGTTTTTAAATCAATTAATATATTTTATATTAAATAACCTATCTAAAAACTATTTTTTTACAAACAATTTTATCATTTTTTGTACTTTTCTATCTCTTTAAAGAAGCTTAATTGTCACAAAAGATGAGCTAGAGTTTACAGCCATAATTATCAACAAACTACACAAGCAATAAAGATTTTTTTTTTCCGATAATTGCTAATAGCTATAAAAGGGAACATAAAAAGGTATAAGATGTTTGTTTTTTAATAATTGGAGAATAAAATACTATGTAAAATGTTAGAAGAACTTGAAATTGAAAATATTTTTAATACAACTTTTTCGAAGAAGTTTGTACTAAAATAAAATAACTACTGTTGATATTTTTTCAGCATGTGTTATTGATCAAATTTTTTTGAAAATAAAACTTAATGCAGTATATACTTTTTATTTTTAGGTATTGAATTGGTTGTTTTGAATCTAAAAGGTGAAACAAACGATCATTTGACTGTATGGATGCCACAAAAGCATGTTGCCTTTGTTGGAGATCTTATATACCGTTCGTTTCCAAACTTATACACGCTAAGAGGTGCTCCATCGAGGGATGTTTTTCAGTGGTACCACTCAATAGGTAAAATAAGAAGTTTGAATGCTAACTTTCTCATTATGTCTCATACAAAGCCACTTGTTGGGATATCTGTGATTTACGACCTACTAACTATTTATAGAGACGCTATACAATTTGTTCACGACCAAACTGTCAGGTATTAATCAATTTTTTGGAAAATATTTATGTCTTTTAACTTCTTGCTTAGAGTACAAATTGTATATTTTTCTAAGTTACTAAAAGTAATAAAATTTGTTACCCAAAATTCATGGCTCAATGCAAGATAAAACTTGTGCTTTTTTTTTACAATACTATTATATGGTATAAGGAGATACAAGTTATAAATTAATAATTTTTATTTTCAAACTAACTAACTAAGTTTAATGTTTACAACTTTATTATTAAGAAATTATATAAACCTTTTTTTAATGCTTTTTAAGTCTTTTTTATTATAGTTTTATTTTTTAAATAGTTTTTAGTATTTAGACTAAAGTCACTTTACATTTTCTATTTTCTACCGGAATTTTTAAAGTTATGAAAAAAATCAATTAAAAAGGAAATTAATTCAAAAATTTTAATTGTAAAGCAAGTAAATTAATCAAATTTAATTTTAACAAGTAAACTATGGAAGATAAACAGATTTACTGTATCAGTATATCTAAAAGTTGTAATTCATGTATACTGCAGGTTTAAAAACATTTATATTTGTTTTCTTGTAGCAACAAAAATTACAAAAGTATTTTATTTAAAAAAAAAGTTGAATTTTTTTTTATTGCTTTATATTGGCATATGTTCACCATAACTGTATCAATAATAAAATCATTTTGACTTACTAGTAATAATGAATTTACTCATAGTAATTTTGCTACTTTCGTTTAATGAGAACAATGTAAACAGACAAGTACTTTTTTATACGTAGTGTTTTAAGTTTTTATGACCTTTTTTATTCCGAAATAAATTATTTTTTTTTGCACCTTTTAATTGTTGTATAACAAGCTTAAGCAAGTTATTTAATTTCTGGACTTGATATGGCAGTGTTTTGTACATAACAGGTCATATTTATTCGACATAGACTTTTGTGGGGTGCTCTACTTTTGCTAAATTAGTAACTTTAAAAGTAAGTTATGTCCAAAGAAGGCACTACTAATATAAGCCAAAAAGTAACAAGTATAATTTTACACTTAGATATTAGAAGAACACACACTGTTTTAAACGTAAGGTAATGTTTAGAATAAATTGCTGTACAAAACACAATAGACAAAACTTGTTACTTATAGTTGAAACAGATATTTAAATATATTTGTTAAATCATTCATAACTTTAAATAATTTTATTTTTAGTTTGTACACTTTTACTTTTTTCTAAGTGCTAACTATTATTGAATGTAACTAAATTTATTTAACTAAAAATAAGTTTATAATATATCTTTATCTGAAGTTTGCAGAGTATAAACTAAAATTAGCAGTCCTTTACAAAATATTTTTAATTTTATTTTTATCTAAAAGAAAGTTGATTGACTTTTACGTACAATATTTGAGTGTTTTAAGTAAGTATAATACATTGGATTTTTCACACTCTAAAATAAAACTTTTAAAAAATATGCTGATTACTAAGCTTAGCCTAGCTATAAATATTTTTTAGAGTTCTTAATATTTTTAGAAATTTATTTATGATAAAAAAATAAAGAAACGATAGGTTTTTAAAATCTAAACACTTTATTAACATTTTGTTATCATAGTAATAAAAGTTCTTTTTTTTCTATCTTGCGTTAAAGCATTTTAAAGTTGTTTGTTCTGCAAGAAACTAAGAACTATAAAAAAAAGTAACGTTGTAAAAACTAACAAAAACTTAGTTAAAGTAAATGTTTAAAGTTATGATTATAGATAAACATATTTTTACTTAAATATAATTTTTTACATAGTTTTTTACTAAAATAAAGTTATTTTTGTTTATTTCAAAGAAGTTCAGCTTTTTTTAAACAAAACTGCAATTCGTAAGCTGTAGGCATTTTTGTGTTAAAATCCGTATTACTATTTGATGACATATGTTATAATAAATTTTCCAGTTTTAAATAGTTTTTAAATAGTTATTCAAAAATTTAGCTAACGAATATAAAAAAGTATTTGTGCAAGTTTTAAAAAATGATGAAAAAAATTAAGTAGTTTTTTTTTGTTTAATCAAGTAAATAACTTTAATTTTAAAAATAGGCGTATGAACAAAGGAATCGACGTCAAAGAAATCGTAGCAAAAATTAAGCTACCAGACGTCTTCAAAACTAAAAGTTTTGATTTCTTAGAAGAAAGATACGGCAACGTTGAGTGGTCAGTACATGGTATTTACGACCGATACTCGGGATGGTTCGATGGAAAAGTTACAAAACTCATTCACACACCGTTCAAGAAAAAAGCTGAACTTTTGTACCAATTTTTGTTAGATCAAAAGGGAAAAACTCCTTGCGACATAATTGCACACTATGTGCAAAAAGTAGTTGATAAATTTACTGACTTTAAGCTTAAGCATAGCAACTATTTAAAACACGAATCGAATTGGGCTCTAGAACTTTGCGAAACAGCAGCTGAACTAAAATGCCTAGACGAAAGCCTAAAAACAAACCAATTATTAATAGTAACAGAATTGTCAACGCTTTTAAATTTTAACTTTCAGGCTAAAAATATCTACAATAACTATTTGCTAAAACTGTCAAACTCTAATCAGAAGCAGCATTTACTTAACCCGTTTGAACACTTACCAATTTTACATGCATTAGAAATAATTCCTTTCAGATATAAGGCTGAGCTGTGTAGTTGGTATACAGAAATATCTTTTTTAGTTTCAATTCGAGACAAAAACTTAAAGTCTGGTTATAAAATTAGAAATTGCATAATAGAACACGTAGTTAATCCGGATGATTCATACGCTTTTTATCCAGATGGAAACTTTACTTTAACTACAACTGAGTTTCGCAAAATATTTTCTAAGAAAGTTAGCTTAAGTACTCTTAACTTAGATAAAAAGCAGAAAAAAGTTTTGCAATATTTTTTATCATTTATAGATTAATCTTTTATGCGTATATCACTTAAGTTTTTATCGCTATTTTTACAATAAATAAACTGTTAAATAAACTATGTGAGTTTGTAATGTTTTTAGTTATTTTAGGGTAAATACTATGCGCTGTTGTAAGTTTGGCTGGTTAAACAAATATTTTTTTAATGATACTTGATACAAAGTTTTAAGCTTGATACAGTTTAAAATTTCAGCCCTTATTCATTTTCTAGATGGCAGTCGAAAATTCTTTTTTTTCTACTGAGTTAAGATGGAAAAGAGCTCTAAAACTATTGAAAATAGTTAAATAATCTTAAAAACAAGTTTCTTCTAATAAAATTTTTCAGAATTTCAATTTATCCTAAGTATATTAACACTTAAAAATATTCTTAAAAAAATAAAACAAACGAGTGTTTTATTGGTATAGAAACACAGTTGTTCATTTAGTACTTTAAATAGCGAGTTATATAGTTTTTTAACTAAAAAAGATAAACGCCTTTGAACATAACTTTCTAATTAGCTTAACTTAGTTAAACTACGGACAAATAAATTTACAATTCTAATATAAATCACTTAATATATTGTAAACAAATTTAGAGCTACAGTAGTTTAATTAAAGCAAATCTCATTTTAACACTAATAAACTTTTTTGTTTTTAATAAATTATCAATAATTTTAAAACTATAACGACAGTTGTTTTCATTTTTCTTAATGAGCTGGACAAAAAATTTTAATATAAAGAACATTAAGAAATATTCATATAGTTTTCAAACACTTAAATTTTATGCTGACTAATGGTCTACGCATACAAGTGGACGTATTTATCTAAGTTACAAAAAAGTTAACAATAGTTAGGAAAGAAACTAAAACTTGTAAAATTAAGATTAAAAAAAATAATCAGGTTATCAAACAACTACTTCCAAGGAAAATATTTTTTTATAAGTACTATGGTTCTTTTCATAAATGTTCTTTACTACCATTGTTAAAATACAAAAAAAAAACATTGCTTACAATATTAAAATATAAATAAAGCAAATTTATTATATAAATCAGGTTTGTTTCAGCTTTTTTTCTTTGTTAGATAAGTATGCTATAGAAATTTTAAAGCATAGAAGGAGCTTCTAAATTAATTAAGTAATTTATAGATACTTAAAAGCACTTATTCTTTAGTTCTAGATTTATACTTAATTTTTTATCTATAAAAGCAATTGTACTTTATTCAACAGATTTTAATAGTGTTTTTTATTTCTTAAGCATGCATGTTTAAAACAAAATTATTTTTCCTAGTTATCTTTAATGAAAAAACAATTATTAGTATTTCAATAAGCAGTAGTTAAAATAATAGTACTTTATGATGTGTTACTCAGTTTAAAAAGTAGCTTTTTTATACAATACATTAGTTTGTAGAATTATATTAATAAAAAATTCAATTAAAGTATACTGTTTCTTTTATATTTTGCTTCGAGTTACCTGCATCGTTTTGTTTAGGGCAATCTAAGTTAGTGCACTTTTCATCCCTAGATTGATTGTGACTTTTTTTAATTTACTTTTTTTTTGTTACTGTATCCGGATAATTCAATAAAAAAGCAAGATTTATTCTAAATTATAGTTACTACACGTGTTTTAGTATGGTACATTTTTTCAAATAAAAAAACGATACAGAAGTTTTAGAAAACTTTGATTATAAAACATATCCTAGTGAAGTGTTTGATAAAAAAAACTTTGTAAATAGAAATTAAATGAACGTTTTACTTAAACATTTTAAATTTTATATAAATAAATCTATGTATATATAAACAAATGTTTTTTTTACAAATACAAAGCTATTATTAATTTTGCTATTCATAAAAAATTAATAGCTCTACAAAGCTTTTATAAATTATGTCTCTGTATAGCTGTTCATATTCTATGGGCAGCTTATAAATTAGTTGCGTACAAAAATAATTGTTTTGATTTTTCGACGGGCTTTGCTTGTTTAGATCTCTAGGATGTAACGCCTTATTACATTAAACATGTATAAATTATTGTTTTGTTTATTTTCAGTTTAAAGTTCTCAATGTTTTATAAAAAAAGCAGAGTGATTTATTTTTATAACAAAGCAAATACTTAATTTAGATATTTTTGAAATTGATGTTTATGAGTTAGGTCTTTGTCGGAAGTAGCTTTTATTTGGTGCAAAGTTAGAAAGTTGTATAAAAGGGGTGTACGACAATTCAAATTCGAAAAATTAAAATTTCGACAATCCAAATTCTTCAAGAAGTATCTAAGGGACCATATCTCAAAAAGTAATATTTGAGTATAATAGAAAATATATATGTAAATCTTATTAATATCTACAAGGCATTTTTTTATTCAAATATTTTTTGAGGTATGGCTTAAATAAATTAAAAAAAAAGTATTTAGGTAGTTTTTAAATATCTGAAAAAATATTTAACATTTTGCAAATAAATAAAATATGGTTTTTAGATATTAATAAGATCTACATACGTATTTTTTATTTTTTTCAAGTGTATATTAATTTTTTGAGATATGGTCCTTTAGACATTTTTTAATGTATTTAATAAAAAATTTACGGCTTTGTGATTTTTTTATAACTGGTTTTGTTTTATATTTTACTAAAAAAGAACTTTTCGTGTACGTTTTATCTTTTTGATCATCAGCTTTGGATTTATCAACTCTTTCTGTTTCTATTTTTCCTATGTAGAAAACTTATAGCCGCTTTTTAAATTAATTCTGCTCTTGTTTTGCTTATAATGTCTTATTTTATCTTCTAACTTTTTTATTAAATTAGGTAGTTATGTTGTGTGTCTTTAGTTTTTATTTATTAATGCTGATTATGATTTCGACAATTTTTATTAAAATATGTTTTGAGTCGTTCCTATATAAAGTTTCGTTGTATTTTCAGCTTTGACAGCTACCCTTAAGATGATTGTTGCTGAGATATTAGTTGTCTAACGCCAGTGATCTTTACGGTGTGCACAAATTTTATTTTTGGGTATACGGAAGTTTTAGAGTGCACTAAACTCATTTAAAGGTGCACAAAGTTCATTTTAAAACTTACACTAGATATTCTGGAATTTATGGCAAAGAGAATAAAAAAGTAACTTGGCATATCTGTTTACAAATTTTGCAAATTTACAATAGATGTTCCGTTGTTTGGGGTGATGAGCAAAAAAATGGTCTTTGGCATATTAGTGGGGAGTTTTGAGATTGGGGTGCACAGACTTTTTTTTAGGTTAGAGTGCACAGATTTCTATTACCAAGAATACCACTGGTATAACGGCATACTTCTTTTTGGCAGTTGCACAATTATCTAAATAACAAAAACTGAAAAACTACGAAACTGTTGGAAAGAAATAGTTATATAACTAATACATACATTTTATAATCACATAAAAATAATATTCAAAAATAGATTCAGCAGCAAAATAAAAAAGCCTGTTCTTATCTAACATCGTATAGTTTTTAATTTTAGTGCTACTTTAATTCGTAGAAAACTTGCGATTAATTTTATGTTAAATCAAATTTTTTCAGTCGTTAAAAGATAAAAAGACTAGAAATGTTAAAATATATAACAATATGTAAACGAATAATTAAAGTTATTAGTTTTTGATACTACTTTAGGAATGTATAGTATAAAAAAAATCATTTACCAGTATCCTGTCAAAAAATTATTATCTTAATAGTAGTTTTTTCCATTTCGTTTAGTCTGTTTTTGTGGACGTATGCTGCCAAATTTTTTTATCAACTATCATATATAAGTATAAAAAAGTAACAAAAAAAATATTGACGAACTAAGAATAATTTATTTGTAAACTTTGCTTGTATTGTTTTAACTATAAATCTATAAAAATAAGTTTACACAAATATATTTCAGCTGTAACATATGACGTCATAAACTTTGAAAAACGCACCGGATGCTAAATTTCCAAGAGTGATGACATCACAATTGTGTAAAGAAGGCTGTAATACAAGTCACTTAAACATGTGTGTTATAAACAAGCTTAGCTTTTTGTAGTATTAACAAACTAATTTTTTTATGATATTAAATTTTGACAGAAAGTATAAAGTGTTATAAATTGATTTGATAGCAAAATATAAAACAAATATTAAAAAATTGAATTAAGAAACATCACATAATCAGTTCAAAAAAACTATTAAACTAATCGTATTAAATATTAGTCTATTAAAAACTCTTTTAAAAGATCTTTTTAAGCAAAACTACTATAAATTTCAAAAGATATTAAACACTTTATGGATGTCAAATCTGTTTTTGCTGAAGAAGTTTTATACGGAGTGTGTTTTGGTACAGATAAGTTAGTAAAAGTATATATTTTAGTTTCAAACTATTAACAAAACTTTTGTTTATAACTTTTGCTTATTTGATTTTAATTAAAACTGTATTTTAAGTATTCAGCGATAAATAGCTGTGCACATCGATTTTAAGATTGTAATGTATGAGTAATGAAATAAATTTTAGGAAAAACTCGTTTTTATGAGCATTTCAAAACTAAAACTACCTTTAAATATATAGCAAAAACATTTTAAAATTATTAAAGTTTTTTTCGACATTTCTACTAAGTTTCAAAAACTGGTTATGACAACTTTCTAAAAATGATAACTTTATTTGAACTTTTATTAAAATATCAAATATGACTGTTGTTTAACTTTAATATTAAATCTAAGCTGTTCATATTTTAAATCTAATTTCTAACTAGATAGTATGAGTAATGCTAAAAAATTTTATAAATTTATTGATATTGTTCTAGTTTAATATCAACGTTTAAGATTTACCATATAAAGGGTTTCTTAACATTAGTTTATAAACTAAACCGTTTAGCTCATTGCACAACACTTTGGACACAACTAATTGTTTACAGCCTAATACTCCATTTTCTTTTCCTATTATAGAAGACGTTTCAGCTTTAAATATTAATGTTGATCACTACAATGAAACCTCTACAATTCGCACTCTTCATAAGTCAATCGTAAACAAAGACTATTGTTTTGAGGTTGGATTAATCTAATACTTATGTAAAGTTCATGATTTATAATTTAACTAGGTTGTAGTTCAAACTTTTGTCTGTTGTAAAATGTATTAAAAGTAAAGATATAACAATGAAAGTACAGCAACAGTTTATAAACTTTTATACTACATGGCAATATTTTTCATAGTTTTATTTTGTTTAAAGTTTTAGTTTTAGTTAAATTTTTCAGCGTTTTTTTTAAGTAAAAAAATTGATTACACCAATATCTTCATACTCACTCTTAAAACTTTGTTTTATATTGAAACTGTAATTTACCAACTCCTAATATTTTAAATGTGAGTTTGTACATTGTACGTTTACCAAACATGTAAAAAAATTGTATCAAAATAAGCTTATTTTAAATTTTAAAAAAAAACTAAAAATCTTAATTAAATTAACTTACTCAAAAACATTACTAGAATATTTTAGTGTTAAAATTTTTTTTATGTAGTAGCATATTTTAGTATATTTTATATAGCTTTTACTCGAATTTGTTAGCCTTCGTATGAAATCTATTATGTAGTAAAATTTAAACTTTACAGTGTACTTTACAAACATTAAAAAAATACATGTAAGTTTTAAATATTGTTTTAATGATGAAAAGACCATATATAAATTATTTTAATAAAAGTTAAACTTGACTTTATTTATTTAGCTAAACACTCCAGATGGTATAAAGTGGTACAAATGTAGTTCAGATGGTGAAAGACAATATTATATCGAAAAATTAAAGAGAAAAATAAACCCTGAACTTGTTAGTTTTGAAATACTAGTAAAGTAAACTAAATAAACAGCCTTTCATAAGTGCGGTCTAGGATAGTAGACTAGATTAATTAATGTTGCATACTTATTTGAATTATAAAAAAACAGTTTGTATAATTTTTGGCAAACCAAAAAAAAAAACAAAAAAAAAAACATACTTATTCCTATAATTTTGATTTAAGAGCAAAAAATTGCTGTTGTTTTTAAAATGTGACTAAATAATTTTTTTAAATATGTTTTTAATACTATTGTTGCAATGCTTAAAAAATTTCGTATCTAAATAAGTAAGTATAATACAGCATGTGCAAATTTTCTTTTCAACATGCTTACTTATTATTCTGCACATTTTTTACTCGTACATTTCAAAATTGTTGTACTTTTTCAAAAAAAATTTTTAACTCCAACAAACAATTGTATATAAACATTTTCGATCGTAATAAGTAAAGCATACTTCGAGCACGACGGTCTAAGTGTGTGATGGTTTTCTAGATAACTCTTAATTTGACAGCTATACTTCTCAATTTTAGTTTTAAATTTAAAATATTTATTTTAATTAAACAAAGCATAAATGCAGTCTACATACGAGAAGAAAACGATATCGCAACTGTTTAATAGTTTGCCCTACTAAGAAAGCCAAAGTTTATCACGTTTAAGTAAAGCCAGCATTAACTATGAATGCATTTATTGTTAGCTTGTGTATATATTTTTTTAATTTTTAAGACTAACTTTTAAAACGAAACAGTACTAAAAAGGGTTTTATTTCTGTTTTACATTCTTAGCTGACGTTTACTTCTATTTAGTTATATGTAAAAAAAAAAAGCTAATTATTTCAAGTCAGTTTAAATTACACTTATACTATTCTTATATTCGTTCAAACTACTTTGTTATAGAAAACACCTTATGTTAATACTATAGGTTATTTTTTTACTTAAACTAATGTAAAACAAATAAGAATAATTACTACTTTTGAAAACACTCAAAACTTTTTTATAGCTTTCATTTCTAATTTTATTCATGTTTTTCAATTTGTACCGTCAGTTACGTTTTTCTGGCAAGAAACCAAACTATAATGCTAGAAAACCTATTAAGATCTTTTCTATATATATATATATATATATATATATAGAACCTCAAAAGAAGCGAGTTTGTAGCGTCTTGTAGACATATAAAAAAGTCGCTTTTAAAGTTTAACAAGTTTTAATTTCATCTTAAAATAACCTAAATTTCAATTTGCATCTTAATTTTATTTTTATCTCTTTCAATTATCTGTCCTAATATATAGTCACTCACTGAAGTTATATGAATTTTTGCTAGTTTATTGTCAATTGGTAAATTAATTTTTGCACAAGCCGTTTTGCATGATTTTTGATAGTTTCAAAATTACGTCATAATCTATTTATGCAAAAAAATTTTAACTTTCATTGGTGATTTTGTTTTGTGCTTTATTTTAAACTTGTTTTGAAGCTGATGAGTGATTAGTCACGAAACTCGAGTCCTTTGAGTTTTGCATCTTTAAATAAACCTTTATATATATATATATACATATATGTTTCATAAAGACAAAAAAGATTGTTCAGCCAGTTCAAATTAAAAAAAAAAAGCACTTTGGTAAACAAAGATGCAAAAGTTTACAAAAATGATAAAAAAGTTATACAAAAAAAAACAAAAAAAACTATGACGTAATTTTCAAATGTTGTACAGTTCAAATATTAAGTGCAAAAATTAATCATGAATCCGAACAAACAACTAAAATTCACGAAACTGTAATTTAGTAACTATGAAATATTTAAAATTTATTGTATTTCAA
Source organism: Thalia democratica (assembly GCF_965202585.1). Classification (NCBI taxonomy): domain Eukaryota; kingdom Metazoa; phylum Chordata; class Thaliacea; order Salpida; family Salpidae; genus Thalia; species Thalia democratica. The sequence goes on along the minus strand of NC_139173.1, from coordinate 15,707,219 downwards.
GAGGAGCTTTTTTATATGTCGATAAGACGATATAAAAACATTCCTCTTATTTAAGCAACCTTGCTTTTTCAACGCATACACAACGGCCGTTGACTCTTTTAAGTACAGCCTATGGCTTTGCAAAGCTAAGCTGATAAATAAATAAATAAATACATATATATTTAATTCACAGATAATTAAATCTTACAAAAACAAAGTTTCCGGTCTTGATATTGTTTTATAGGGCAGCTGTCTAAATTGTGCGAGCATACAAAATTGCACGAGGGTACAAAACTGCACGAGTTCACAAAATTACACGAAGATACATTTGCACGAGGGGATAAAATTGCAAGAAGATAAAATTGCACGAAAATAGTTTTGCACGAAGGGTCACTTTTGTGCGAAGACAATTTTGCACGAGCAGACGATTTTGCACGGAGACAATTTTGCACGAGTTAAATTTTTTTTGTTTATTTTTTAATTTTTTTTTTTTTTTAATTTTTTTTTCTAGTTTTTTTTTTATCACTGTTACCCCTAATAATTACCCTCGGTCGGTAAGTTATCTTTTATTTTTATTATTATTTTTTTTTTTAATTTTTTTTTTTACTATCACTGTTACCCCTAACCCTTACCCTCGGTTGGTAGCTTTTTTTTTTGTTATAATTTTTATTGGTTATTTTTTATTTTCATTTTTACTATCACTGTTACCCCTAACCGTTACCCTCGGTCAGTAACTTTTTTTCTTTTTTTTATTATTGAATATTTTTTTAGTTTTTTATTTTCTGTTTATTTTCAATATTTACTTTTTCTTTATTTATTTACTCACGTGAAAAAATGTAACTCGTGCAAAATTGACCCTTGGTGCAAATTCGTCTTGGTTCAATTTTGTTCCCTTGTGCAATTTTGGCTTTGTGCAAATTTTGCTTTGTGCAATTTTGTGTACTAGTGCAATTTTGTTCTCGTGTAATTTAGTCCGCTCGTGCAATCTAGTAAACTCGAGCATTTTTGTCTTCATGCAATTTAGACCCGTTCTCTGTTTTATAACAGCTTTAACAACATAGTTGCAAGTAAGTTTGAAACAAAAAGTATATTATATGGTAAAAAACTTATTAACGAATGTAAAACAAATTAACAAAACTTATAAGTGACTACCTACTTTAAAAGCTTACTTTAATAAATAGTATAAAAGTTACTTGAAATAAAAAAGTTTTTTTTTTTTTGTTGAGCTAAATTATTTTAACCTTATAGTTAAATTAAAAATGATAACAATAATTAAATGCCTATCAGATGTATAGTCTTAGAATTTTAAATGCTTAGCTGTCTCAAAAACACTTGTATAACAACTTTACAAAAAATCTACTTTAAGTTTGAATATTTAGTTTAAAAATCTGACGATTTAAAATAAACGGTTTCAACTTATTTTTATAGTTTGATTAGAGTCAGTGTAAAAAAAGAAAAGTTTTGGGTGTAAAATAAAGACAAATCATGCGTAATTACCAAAAACTAATTGCAACTTGTGCAATCTATCCGTAGATAAAAACAATACTTTACTTTATTTCCATTCTAATTAGATACTTATATACAAGTTTAAAATAATATTTTTTTTCATAACTTTAATTTTCATCATATATAAGATTAGTTTTCATAAAAAAGTTTTATTCACAGACAAAATATTAAAATTAGACAAAATTTTTGATGCCGATGTGACCTAAACATTCTTTGGAAAAAAAAGTTTTGATTAACATTTTTAGTTTTAATATAAAGTTGTAAATAAACAAAAGAAAAAAAAATCTTACACTATTTGTTTCTTATTTGATATATGTTACAATAAACTTTGTTAAAGGATAACCTAACAAGAACAGAGAACCACATAATAATTTATATTCAAGAACTTAAGAATATTCAAACAAAGAAAAAATACTTCTGTGAAATATGTCTAGATAAAAAACTGTGTGCTAAAACAACAGCTAAAATTAACAACGACAGGTTAGCTTATGTCTGTAAAAAATAATTTAAAGTTTAATAGCATTTTTTTAAATAAAAGATTATTCTAGAATTAAAACATATAATCAGACCTCAGAAGTTTTTCAAAGCAATTGTATAAAAACGCTTTTTGTAATATACAGCATTTAAAATAAATAAGTATGTAACATTTTAGATTTTATTCAAAAAGTTTTAACTGCCAATTTATACTATCAAACTATTTTCATAGTTTTTTCTTTCATCTAGCATAACTTAAATCTAGCATGTAGCACCATAAATTGACAGTAAGGGTTTTGTTTTTCATAATTTACTACAATTTAATGAACCAAAAATTATTGACCTTTTAAATTATTAATTAAAGAGTTATAACCTTTTTTGTATAACTAATCAGTTAATAAACTACTTGGATTACTAAGATTAGAATATGGAATTTTTAAAATAAAAATAAAAAGATTAAGTTATCAAACTATTTCTACAAAACAAAATAGAACGAAGTTTAAAAAAGCAAATAACTTATTCAAACGAACTTAAAAATAAAATAAAACATTTTTTTAACTTTTTTACAATTTAATTTATAAGAGTATGAGAAACTTTTATTTTATTGTCGACTTATTAATGAAAAAAAAATTATGAACGTATTTCTCCTTTACTTTAGCTTTTTACAATTTTTAATCAATAAACTTTTCTCAGTTTTATAGATTTCAGACTTTTAAACATATTTGAAGTAATTACTTTATAACTAAGTTAGAAAAAAGCTGTTTTTTCCATAACTAGTTGGGAAAAAAGGACTTAAGTTATTAATGATTTTTAATTAAGATGTTGTGTTAATTTTCAACTAACTACTTTAGAAACGATAATAAAACAGCGTTTTGAATGTTTTTGTTTACACTAAAACCAATAAAAAAAGTTTTGATGCATACAAAATTTAAATAACTCTCTAAAGAGTTTTACTTTTTAGCTTAATTTTGTTGGTTTTTAAAAGAATCAAATATTTTACAGTAAACTATAAATAACAAAAGAACTACTTACAATAAATTACATAGTTAGTTGTTTAGCTTTACTTTTCGATTAAAGATGTTTTTTAACTTTAGAGATGTTGAAAAAAAGAATTTTTTATCTACTAAAATTAACTAAAGTAGTAAGTTGTGTTATTTTAATAACAGTACTAACATAATTTTAAGTTTTTTAAAAAGTTTTTTTATTTTCTTTAACTCATTAAACGAAATTTAAATCATATAAGTTTTGAAAATAATCAAGACTAAATTCTCTTTATTATTCTTTTTACAACTTAGCTCAATTTTATGGGGAGAAGGTTTTGAATTTACTTCTCATCCAATTAATGAAAGCATTACTGTGCATTTGTACAAAGGTTCTAAAAAGAAAAAAGACAAAGATTATGTAGGATTAGTAAATATAAATGCAAGAAAAATAAAAAATTCACCAAAGTTTATAGAGTCCTGGTAAGTTTTCAATTTATTTCAAACATTAAGTATTGGTATTTAATAATAGCATATACATCCACAAATATATAAACTTAAGATTCATTGTAGAAGGAAAGCAACTTTGTTTGGATTTATATAGAATCATAGAAACGTATACATTTTGAAAAATGCTGTACTTTTGTTAATAAAAATCAACTTATGAGAAAAACTTTTAAGAGTTCATAAATACTTTTAAACTAAAAAAAAGCAAAAAATTGTTGCATTGGAACTTATACAACTTATTAACTACTTGAAGCAAAATATTAACAAAACCAGTTGTAAAAATAAGAAAATCAGTTCTACTAAACTAATCTGGTTTTATTTTCTTTCCACCAAAATTATATTTTTATAGTCAATCACCGCTTGACACCTATTTGCAGCCCAGTGTGTGGTATTTAAAAGTCATTTTATTGTTATCAATAAAAGTTTTGTAAAACATTTTTAACAGCAGGGTCAATTATGTAGAATTCAATTATGTAGAATTCAATTATAACATATAAAAATTATATTTCAAAATATATTCCAGTTTACATTATGAGTTTGCATTTCGTTTTTTAAAATTATAACCGTATATCTAACAAACTCTACAAACTATAAAAAAAAGTTTAAACGACTGTAAAAACATAATAATATTTGGTAATAGACATTATGTATACGTTAAAATTCATACAATACCTTTAGTAAAAGTAAATTAGAAATCACTTAGAATTCGAACAGTAAATCAAAGTAATTGAGAAGTTTTAACTTAACTTTATCTCCTGGTAAAAAAAATTCAATATTTTTTTTTATTTAAAAGTTTTTTTGCTACCAAATATAAACTCCTCATAACAATGGAAACTTTTTCTAAATATAAAACATAAAACTTTAAAAAGCTCTATGAGCGGTTTATTTACAGATGAAAACAAACGGAATTAACCTATTCACAAAAACAAACTTTAGACATAATTTTGTTGAATAGCACTATCTTTCTCTTCATTTTTCCAAATGAGTAAAAGTTTCAGACTGTTTATTCGAAATATAATCCTTTTTTGACTTTGTTTACATACGTAACAGTTTTCAAACTTTTATGCAAAAAAACGTTCCTTGTTTCAGTAAAGTTAACGATATAAAAAGAGAGTTGAAATAAAAAATTAATATAGATCTTGCAAAATTAATTAACAGAATCAAAAAAAATAATTTAGAGCAGTAGTCAGAAAACTAAAATCATTCTAAGAATAAGCCTGCGACTAATATACTGCTTATAAAACTTGTTAAACAACATCTAGAATATAAAATTCTTTTTAATAAAGTTTATACACATAGTAATATACTTGCTTTAATCGCAAATAGTTATGAATTCAAACCATTTGTCATAGTGTACCATTATGATTTCGGAGTTTGTTGTAGGTTGGTAGTTTTTTTCTTTCTAAACCCTGTGTTTGTTATTAAAGGCAGTGATTGTGTTTTTCGCCAATTTTTTAAGCAACTTGCAATTTTTTTTTTTATTTCTGCGGTCCATTCAAGTTTGTTCCCATTTTTTAAGTCAGTATTCGAATCCTTTATGACTAGATAAAGTAATTTGGTGCTTCCGAGATTACGATATATACTGCGTTTACAGATATAGTATTTATTTAATTGTTAGTAAGCAATGATAATAATATTACAACTATTTTATTACATTGTGTTTGTTAGAAAAAATTCTGTTTCAGCATGAGTTTTTAAAACACGATTCACCTATGAAAGACTTTGTCTTAGAAATTTAAGAAATAAGACTTTGTTTTTAATATAGTTTTAATTATTTAATAAGGTTTTAAGTATTTTAAAGTTGAATAGAATTTTTTTAGTTATTTCTACGGAAATATTTTTTTAAGTTTATATAGCTTACATACTTATAACAACCATGTTTTATGGATAAATTAAACACTGTATTTTAAAGTTTTTATGTATTTTATATTGAAGAATAACTGACATCAGTAGTTTAGAAAACAAGCACTAGTTAAAATATAATCAAAAATATAACATTACTTAGAATATTCAAAAAATTGTATTTTAAAAACAAATTTTTGATAAGTTTTTAAAATGTTGTTTTTGACTTTATTACTATTAAATATAATCTAAAGCAGGGGTCAGTAAAATAATTACATGAAAATTCAAATTTCGACAACTCAGATTCTTAAAAAAGTATTTAACAAACCATATCTTAAATATAATTTATATTTGAAAAAGTTGAAAGTACTTAAGTAGGTTTTATTAATATCTACAAGCCATTTTTTATTTATTTATATAACTAAAAACTACTAAAAATTACTTTACTTTAAAACTTATTTTGATCATATCTCAAAAATTGTTTAAAATTGGGCAAAAAGTAAAAAATGACTTGTAGATATTAAAAAGAATTACATACTTATTTTTTTCCAAATATAAATTCATTTTGAAATTTTGTTGCTTAAAGTTTTTTAAGATGTTGAGCACGTTTATAACTTAAACAGGATGCGGTCAGCGAGTATTTTTCAAACTCTAAAAGAGACGCGGCCCGCAAAAAGTAAAACTGCAGCCCGCGAGCATGAAATCTGGCCTTCTGAACCATAAATTTTCAAAATCTACCCTAGGTAATCTTGGGTCTTGAACTTTAGTTTAAAAAAAATTGTCACGTTAGAATTAAAACTACAACTGCAGCCAGCGAAGGTTTTTATTGTCAGAATTCGGCCCGCGACCACCAATATTCAACCTTTATACTTTTTTTATTTTGAGATTATTTGTGTTTCGACAAACTAAGTTTTCAGAGCCTCCCATGGTATGATCAATTACTTATTAATATAGCCTCGCAATTTTTTCTAACTCTCATCTATTACCAAATTATGTAAATTTTACAAAAAAAATAGTAAGGATAAATCGTTATTAGTAATTATAGAAACAATGTTTTAATTAAAATTAATTTAAGTAGCTAAAAACTAAAATTTCAAATATAACTTTGTAAAACTTTATACAATATAAAGATACTATTATAAAAGTATTATCTTATTAATTATAACAATGTTATGCAAAATATACAGGTTTTTTTAATGCGTTTATTTTTAAACATAATTTTATTTTTTATTTTTCTTAATCTTTTTTTTACATACTTAAAATTTTTTAAATTTTACGTGTAGGTATATCTTATCAACACCAAGTGGTAACAATAAAAATAAATTGGGAAATCAGATGACTATCCGATTAAAAATCAAAGTAGTAAGCACCAATGTGTTACCCCTACACAATTACGAAGAACTTAATAAATTCTTTCTCAAAAATTACTTAAAAGTTTGTACAACACTGCAAAACTGTATGACTTCAGTACAAAAAGATGAGTTTGGTAAGATACTCGTAAATATTATGACAGCAAGTGGAGTAATAAATGTTAGTTTGTTGCGAGATTTTAGTCTTTAGTTAGATTAAATATGTTAAAATGTCAATAGTATTTAAAAAATAAATAATTTTAGCTAATGTAAGAGTTTTAAAACATTAAAGATAATCAATTTATACCTTTAAGTATCTTTATATTAAAAATACTTTTGGGTTATACTTAAATGTAATACCTTTTTAATTATACTTTTATTAATATACGGTGTTAAACAACAATCTTATTTCTACATGTATGAATGTGTACAATTTTTAAAAATGTAGTTCTAGATAATTGAATAAAATATAAAAACTTTTAATGTATAGTTTATTGAACGACAAAATATATGCTCAAAATATTTGGTCGTAGGACCTAGTGCACGAAAAAACCTTTTGGTTATCGAGGCGCACACAACGGATACCTTTTAACGTCTTGTCCAGGACATTAATAGTCTAAACTTTAGTTTTACGAATCTTCATAACAACTGTTTAAAGCTTACTTCATGCATAAAGTTAAAACATGTTTACTTTCGAAAAATTATAACTGACTAGTATAATTTTTTAGAGAAAACTACCAAGCACTAAACGTGTATTAATCAGAACTACTTTATTGCGTTTGCACCATTTATAATATTTAATTCGATAATAAAATTTTGTTACGCACAAGAGTTACTCCTGTACTGGTAATGTTTCTCTTTATATATAGACCATTATCACTATGAAATCAAAACATATGTTTTTGAACAAGCTATTAAGAAATGTTTAATTACCTTTATCAAAAAAATTTATATAAGCAATTACTTTTTCAATACTTATGAGAGTAAAGACTTATGTAGTGGTCATTCCCTTGTAGCCAATTAATTAAATGCCTTTATGATATATTTAAAGTAGTGCAATCAGCAATAAATAGACGTTAAACTTTTAACTTCATATAAATAACTATAAAACTACTAGCCACTACAAACAACTTCTAAAGTAAATTCTTAAAATTAGTCTGTAAAGTTTTATAAAACGTAACTAAACTATGTTTTATTAGCAAAAAGTTTATTGTAAATATGCATGTGAAGTTTACAGAGTACAATATAAAGTTAGCAGTGACTTAAAAAAAGTCAAAAATTTTGTTTTTATCTTAAACAAGTTGATTGACTTTTAAGTACGTTAAATAAGTGTTTTATGTAAATCTAGTACATTCGTTTTTTCATACTTAAAGTATACTTTATAGTATTTACAAGCTTTACGAGCCGTATTTTAAACAGTGTGAAGACTTTTTTGTTGTAACTAAATGAATAAAAAGTTTTTTACTAAATTTTACCCCATTTTATTGACTTTTTTTTAACGTAAACAAAGTAATACCGTATAGCAAAAGCATAAAAAAAACCTTAAAATATAATTAAAAATGTGGTCATTTTGCTCCTTTTACTTGTTGAAAAACTTTTCATATTCAGCGTTTAAAACTATTGTGTACACACCACCATTAAAATACTTTACGGCTTAATTTTTTTTCAAATAATAAATATATTAAACTTTTTACAATCTTTATTCAAAGTATTTAATTCTATGTTTAAATTTAAAGCATTTTACAATTTGTATAAATATATAACCTACTTAGCTTTACTACTCTAGTTTACAAGTTTTGTGAAAACAATAACTTATGGTACGATACCTACATAGCTTTTAATAATTGATTATAAATAAAACTATAAGTCTTGAACTCATAAAGTTTATTGGTTTTGCAGGATTTCATATGTGATCTGGTTTTTAGTGAAACATCTAAAGCTGAGGAAGAATCATTAGTAATGAGAGGTAATACAGTTGGTACCAAATCAATGGAATTTTTACTGAGACTTTATGCGATGAAGTACCTTAATCAAACATTCGGTAAAGCTTGTTGATAGGTTAACGTGTTAAATATAATATAGCTGTTTAATATTGTTAATATTTTTAACACGTTTATTTATTATTTCTTATAATTTATACAAGTTTTGCTTCTAGTGGCGAAATTTAATCAAAATTGTTTAAACGTAAACTGTATCAGTTTAAATTATTTTGTTAATTGAATTAGTATTGTTTAATAAACTAACTTCATCTAAATATTTTGACTTATTGTTTATCTAACAGTCAAATTAAAGATAATTGAAGTTCAAAACTTTTAAATCGTCTTTTTTTGAGCTTAGAAATATCAAGTTTTAAAATAATTTTTGATATCTATGATCTATAAAGACTATTTTTTTAATAAAATAATTATAAAACGTTGAAAGACTGTTCAACTTAAAAAGTTAAAAAGTTTTTAACTTCAACTATCTTTAAAGCTGTTACATTTAACTGTTATGTAAAGATTTAGTTTTAAGCTTATAGTGCTTTAGAATAAAGAATAATTATGAATATTAGTTATATTGATACTCGTTAGGTTTAAACATTTTTACTGTTCAGTAAATATGTTATCCTTAAAATTATGACCTTGTTAAAACTACTGCTTAGAATCAAACTTTAAATTTAATTTTAAGTAGTTTAAATAAACTCTGTAAAAAATGTGGTTTTGATGATTCAAAAAATCATTTATTTTTAGTTGTAAAAGTTGTTTTTGAATATTTTTAAAAAAGTTTTTTGATATATATTAGTTAAAATACCCAATTTCATCAAGTAGTAAAATTTAAGACTGATTAACAAAGATTTAAGATACATTTTTAAACTATGAAAAGTGAAATCAACAAAGTTAGTTTTTAGGTATTTTTGAGGTCGTTTTTTATTTTTATAGTGGTTTTCTAATTTTAGAGATATCAAAACTTTATCTCAACATTTTTTTTTATGATCTCGTACTAAATTTTACAACTTCAATTGTAATCAATCTTTTAGCTTATTTGAAACTATAAGTTAACGAACTACAGAGTTTTCTAACCACTGACTTCTAAAACTAAATTAAAAACAACACAACAGCTTTATTTTTCCATTTACAATCGCGGGCTCATTATTGCGTTGTCTAATCAGAACTGTCTTGTTGTATTTTGAGCCTGTCAAATAATGTTACTTTTACTAAATTTAAATAGTTTATTTGCAAAAACTTGTTTTATTTCGATGTAAAAAAAAACTGTGGATTAAATAATTTCTTTTAGTTTTAAATCGATTTATTTTACCTTAGGTGAACTTGTAGAATCAATTTTTGAAATGAAAGAAGATTGTGAGTGTGATATTCAACGTCTTCACCCAGAATCTAATATAAAAGAAAACCAACAAAACTTAATAATTTTATGTGAGATGACAATCGGAAAAGTTTGCAATTCAGTTGGGTACGTAAAAAACTGTAAAATATTGTGTAGTCGAACAAACATAAAACTCACAATAGAAACCAAAATAAAATGTTAACATTTGTTGTAACAAAAACTAAACAATTTCTGTATTGAAAATTTTATTAGAACAAAAAACTTTTTTGATTACTAAGATGTATAACACTTAGATTTAAAGTCTTTTTTTTATAAAAGCTAGTCTTGTCCGCGATTAAATACAATTTAAGTATTTTAGCATTAAAAAACTTTACCATAAGTATAAAAATACTATTTAAGGCTTTGTAAACATTTTAGTAAAAAATAGTTATTTGTTTGAGTTTTTTTTTTCTTGTTCAATTATTGCAAAACATTTCTTTTTTTATTTTACTTTATATCTTAGAATAAACATCTTTATACATAAATATTTAGCTAAAATATTTTTAGGATAACAGTTTCAAAAGGGCTACATACAATCTTATTTATAGTGTTACTTTTTTTTTTTTTTTTTGAATATGTTAAAAATGATATAAATATTATACACTAGAACTAAAAGTTATTTTTTATGATTTTATTATTAAAACTAAATTAAACTTTTAATCAATTAGTTTAAAAACTTTATGAACTTTACATAAAACTGTTTCTAGAAGTATTTAAATGAAAATTAAAACAAAAACGGTATTATGTTTTGTGTGAATAGCTTTTACACTTTTTCACTTATACTTAATCGTTAAACTAAAAATTGTTAAATTGAAATTAAACTTCATATAAAAAATTAAAACCTTACTATCTTTTTTTAAACAAACAAGTACTAACACATTAATGTTAACGAGATTTTAATAGCTCGTAATATAACTTTTCAGTTACATACCTTTAAATTGCTATTGTTTATTAAACAACAAAAATACGCTTAAAATATTTGGTCTTAAGACTTGGTGCACGAATAACCTTTCGGTTATCGAGTCGCACACTACGGATAACTTTTAACGTCTTGTCCAAGACAATTAAATTATCATATAACTCAATTGCCAGCTTAAAACAAATCTAGACTTTTTTAAAACATATTTTTCTTTTTTATTCATTCGAATATATGAGCACTAAATTAATTTAACAACTACATTGTTATCTCAACTCTACCTTTTAAATACATACATTAAAAATATCTGAAGGATTTTTTACTAATCAATAGAGTTATATACTTAATTAGAATATTTACTACAAAGAACTTAATTTTAGATTGTTTATTGATTTTCTTCTAAAATATAAATTAAAATACTATTTTTTATATATATAAAATTTTAGAAAACTGACTTTTACAGTATAATTCATAAATTTTGTTTTTTGTGTTTTGTTTTTTTTATTTCAAGTTTTTAATACTAAAAAATATTTTTCACTTTTCTCAAATTTAATAAGGTAATAAAGTAGCTCAATAACTGTGAGGTATTTCTATGTATCAGGTCATTTGACCATATTTTATAACACTGATTACTTTATCGTTTTCATTAAAATATATAAATTAATTTTACTTACTATTTGTCTCTTTTCACAGAAACTTTCCTCATGAACTGCGCACGATATTTTCAAGGTTAACCGAAAAACTGACTTCAATAGGACGACCACGGATCGCTTTCAGAGTAGTAACTGCTTCCTTATTTCTACGGTTACTTTGTCCTTCCATTCTCAATCCGATTCTATTTGATCTTGCTGACGAAATACCTGGTGTGAAAGTTTCAAGAACGCTCACACTGGTTGCGAAGGTTTTGCAAAATCTAGCAAACAGAAGCAGGTAGTGTTTATTTATATCTTTAGAAAATAATAATGAAGAGAGTTTTTTTTATGGTGTATATACTAGCTGTTTCAACTGCTAGGTTATTAAATTTCTACTAAAATAAGGCTTGAAAAAACTTATACTAACAAGAAATTAACAACAAAAACAAATACTATAGAAAATACATTTTTCATTATAAAAGTTTAAAACTAAAAATAGTTTAATAAAATTATTGTTTTCATTGTTAATTTTGTTTTTTTTTATGAAATTAGTATGAAAGCCATAAAGTTAGAATTAAACTTTCAAAACTTTTTTACATATAACTTTTGTAGAAGTATCATATTGTATCTAACTGTTTTTAAAAGGTTTTCCGGCAAAGAAGAATACATGGGGTTCATGGATTATTTTATAAGAACAAACGTTGACAAGCTAACAATGTTTATTCAAAACATTACAAACACTCAGTTAAGTTTAGATGCTGTAGTTGGATTTGAAGGCTGTATTGATCTTGGAAATGAGTTAGCAAAACTTCATATGTTCCTTGTCAACTTGTTTGAGTCATCTTCTGTTGACTCTGTGAGCTTTTTTATTCTAAATTACATAATCAGCCATAACTTTTTTTTCTTTGAGATATAGCTTGATACTATTTGATTAGTAGTAAAACCATTTTCTTATCTTGTATTTGTTTTTTTTTAATTACAATTTATTCTTATCAAAAACAAATTTTGATTTAGTTATAGTATAATATCGTTTTTAGAAAGACTTAAAAGTAAAATAACTATTTTCAACTAGAATTTTAAATAGTTTGAAAAACACCTGTCTTCAATAAACATTAAAAAAACGTATTTTATTTTTACTTTATAACTATTGCTACTCATCTTGATTAAATTTTAGAAAAACTAAAGTCATTATTTATTTTTTTACACTTTTGTTATGATATTGAAAGTACTCAAAAAAATTTAAAAACATTTAGGACTCATTTATTTTTGTTAAGCCAAAATAATGTAACACTTTAATAAAGAATAGAAGAAAGTTTTTTAATTACAATAAATTTTTATCACAAAGACCAATATATTCTAAAGTTTTTTAAAGTTATGAATTAATTTAATACTTTTTTTTTAGAAAACATATGCTTATTTAAGACCTCTTCCTTCAATATTGCATGATATTAGTCAACTACTGGAAGTTCCAAAAATAAAAAAAGTAGGCCTGTCAAAAGTTTCAAATGAATCTAATTTATTTAAAGCTAAACAAAAACAACACTTCAATGTAGTTACTCCTATTACATTACCTCATGTTTTAGATGAACAACAGAATAAAAAAGACGAAGATAAAAAAAAGTTTATTTAACTTTTGTTTGAGTTCAATAGTAAACTTTTTTATATTATTTAATACTACAATACAAGCGTTATTTTAACCTCGACGTTTTTTTAAGGTTTTTTCGTTTGTTACTAAAAAAATTTACACGTTATATATATGGCATAAATTAACAAAAAAGTCTAATTTGTTTAAAAATATGTTAGGCTTGCGAGTTTAGATCGAGCTATATCGCCCCCTTACTTTAAGAACTACTCTTCAAAACAGACAGATTAACTGAATTTTGTTTTAAGCTTTTAACAGGAATTTATATAACACTTTTCTATATTGATCTTTTTTTCTTCATTGTACAGCTAATCATTTTTTTATTTTTACCAGAACTTTTGTAAAAGTTTATTGGTGATCGTTTTTATCTTTACTTTAAAGCTTGTTTGACAGTCATTACTTAAGTTTTTTGTTTTTATAAACTATTTATTATATCTGAAAATAATATTGCAAACAGCACATGTTTGTAAAGGTAGTATAACTTTTGTTTATTATAAAAACGCCTAACACGAAGTTTTTAATATTTCAAACTCTATTGAAAAACCATTCCTTGAAAGTATAGAAAGACGACACTTAAAAAATTTAGATGCAGATTTAACCTATTCGAAGCACAGCTCCGTAACTAGATATAGTTTTAACTTTTGCCATATTGACTTGCTCTTTTTATTTTCTAGCATTTTATGAGTAAATTTCTAAATTTAAAAATAGAAAACTAACTACTAGTGTTAAAATATTTTGCAGCATAAAAAAAAACGTGAAAAGTTTTTTTTTTTTTTTTTATAATGTACTCATTTTATAAAACAAAATATTGTGTTTTGTTTTTCCTTTACTCATTATAGAAATTTATAGTTAGTCTAAAAATAATTTGTTTGATATTGACATTACTTACATTGAACTCAGATTGTTTTTCTAGCTTTTATGATCTTTTACAGCAAGCCTGATAACATTCCTGACAATGACGTAATAGAGTTATCATACAGATCAGAAAACGAATTCTTTAACAGTAAGCAAGATTTTGAACAAATGGTAAACAAAGTATGTTTTTTCTGTGTTTTTCTTCAGCAATTTTTTTTTTCTAACAAACAATTTTTTTTTTCTAAAACAGTTTCTAAACCATATAGGTTTAGCAATAAGCAGAAAAAGCATGTATAATTATGTATAGTGTTTATGTAGGTATTAACTATAAATGAACTTTATGGTTTAAAAACAAAGTTTGGGATAAAAACATAAAATTATAAAATTGTCTACAAAAAATACAAATTTAATAAAAGTAGGCACTAACCTCAAAAAGCTCTAAGAATAGGCAAGTTGTTAAAATGAAAATTAAATTGAGTTGTGCAGAAATGTTACGTCATAATAAATTTAACAAATTGGTCAATAATTTATACAGCTTAAAAACATGAAGTATTAAACTTGCAAGTGTATGTGATTGTAATGTGAGTGTTGTGAAATAAATAAGTACGTAAGTAGACAGAGTTATTTAAAGTAGAATCGTCGGTTGTGGGGACAAATATTCGATAAATCTTGCCGCTTATTCAGAAGTAGGTCTTTATCTTCTGCTGCAATTACTGCTCTTTCTGTATTGCAAGTTGGGCAAATTCTACTTACTCCGTTGGATGCATGTTTGATCTTTGAAACAATACTCCACTCCATGTTTGGCCTTTTACCGTACCTGTAAAAAAAGCTCCAGACATAATCCGATAAACGCGTACTTTATTTTTTATTCATATTTTTAAAAGTATGTTTATGGTTAGCATATCTATCCTTGAAACTACCTGCTGTACTTCCGATATAAATTCTATCTGGGCCCTTACTTTCAACTTTAGCTTTATAAATTACATTTTTAATTAAACAATTACCTTTTAATGGGCAGTTATCTTTGTTTAATTTACGGCAATTACATGTTTTAGGCATATTACTTAACTTATTACTATTAGGGTTAGTTGGTTTTGAATATTTATTTATAGTTTTATTGTTATGCATTTTGCTTATACTTTTAGCGCTATTATCACTTACTTGTTCTAAGTTTTCTTTTATCATTTTAGAAATACTTCTAGTTATACGTTGATTATTATAATCTACACTATTAGGATTATCATTATCGACTAGCTTTAAAAATTCTTTACCTACATTTATATTAACTAAGAATTTTTAAAGCTAGTCGATAAACACTTCCCCGATAGCCACTTTTATAACAAAATTTTTAATAGAAAGACAGTTAAAATTTCTTATAGTTGCATGAGTAATGTTAAAACTTTAATACAATCGCACACCAAAACAGTAATTTCAAACTTTAAAAATAGACATATCAAAGCTAATACAAATAATAGTTCTAGTAATAAAATAAGTAATAACGTAGATATGTACAATATTTCTAATTATACTAATCCTATTAATAATAACAGTAATAATAAAAAAAATAGTTTTAGTAATAGTAATAATAACAGTAATAAGGTAGTTTCAAGGATAGATATGCTAACCATAAACATACTTTTAAAAATATGAATAAAAAACAAAGCACGCGTTTATCGGATTATGTCTGGAGCTTTTTTTACAGGTACGGTAAAAGGCCAAACATGGAGTGGAGTATTGTTTCAAAGATCAAACATGCATCCAACGGAGTAAGTAGAATTTGCCCAACTTGCAATACAGAAAGAGCAGTAATTGCAGCAGAAGATAAAGACCTACTTCTGAATAAGCGGCAAGATTTATCGAATATTTGTCCCCACAACCGACGATTCTACTTTAAATAACTCTGTCTACTTACGTACTTATTTATTTCACAACACTCACATTACAATCACATACACTTGAAAGTTTAATACTTCATGTTTTTAAGCTGTATAAATTATTGACCAATTTGTTAAATTTATTATGACGTAACATTTCTGCACAACTCAATTTTATTTTCATTTTAACAACTTGCCTATTCTTAGAGCTTTTTGAGGTTAGTGCCTACTTTTATTAAATTTGTATTTTTTGTAGACAATTTTATAATTTTATGTTTTTATCCCAAACTTTGTTTTTAAACCATAAAGTTCATTTATAGTTACTACCTACATAAACACTATACATAATTATACATGCTTTTTCTGCTTTTTTTCTAATGTGTGTTAATATTTTATAGACTCCGTAGATCTGTTCTTAAATTTATTTGAGAGCAGTGAAACGCTGTTAGTTGAAATAAAGTTTTAGCACAAGAACATCTGTGGTGTATATTCCGATAAGCTTAGCTTATCAGGATCTTCAGGATTTAACGCCTTTTAACCTTACATCTTATATATATATATAAATTGCTGATACTCTTAAAACAACCTAAATATAGAATGTGTTTTATTTTCTCGATAAAAAATAAGAAACCAAAAGATTGTTTTAATATGTTTATTTTAAATTTTAAATCTTTAAATTTTGCAGGAATTCCAATATAACAAAACGTTTTACTTAACTTATAACCTTCGTTTGTTATACTGGCGTAAAAAAAAGCACAGTATATGGTAATTTTTCTTATGAACAAATAAAAAAGTTTAAGTACATTTTTTTTATAATTTTATATAAACTTGAATTACTTTAAAAACAAAAATTTTCCTTGTTTGATACAAAACAGCTCTTATTGGATAGTACTGAAAGCTTTGATGTTTCAAATGAAGACGAAGTTCAAAGGCTCTCATTAACTTTAAAAAATATCAAGCTGTCTTTTAGAAACCCTGTATTTCAACTAAAAAGAAAAATTAGTACTGTTTTTAATGAAGCTGAAGTAAATGAAGGTAGTAAAACTATTCACTAGTTGTTAGATAGAAGAAGGTTTTGTATATTTATATTTTCATTTTTTAACAGATACGCACTCTTGTATTAAAGACATTGGTTATGAAGAAATTGTTTTATATAAAAATAAATCACATATAGGTAAGAGTTATTAATAAAAACAATATGCTGAGAAAAACAAGTTAATTTATTTAAGTTAAAAACACAGTATCTAACATTAATAGTGTACTTTTAAGTTATAAAATTTAAAGCTTTTCATATTTATTTATATTTAAATCTTACAATCAAAAGAAAACTACAGTCCGCGGTTTACTTTTCAAATAATATGGTAATTGATAAATAAAAAAATAAAGTTTTGTGATAATTAACTAAATTTTATAACTATTAACTACTTGCGCTTTAGCTATTTTAAGTAAATTTGTAGAAAAAACGTCTAAAACTTTAAAAATACACCTTAGAAAATACACCTGTACACAAAGAGAAAATATAACTTAGACCTGTTCTTTCGGTAATTAATTCTCCTCCACACAAGCTAGCAGAATGGTGCGTGAAATTTTTAAAACCATTATAACTGTTATACTCAAAATAATGCACAAGAGACTCGTTTAGTTTTTCTAGTGAAACAAAACAGTTAAACATCAGTGAGAAGAACATTAGTTTGTGCTTCTTTAATTTAAATTCTCTATTTATTAACTAAACAACTTAGGAACGTATTAATCTAGTTGTGAAAGAACTATTGGATGTTGGGCTAGCACCAAAAAATTTAAAACCAGTTGTTTTCAAAGAACTTAAAAGTCAGTCTGTTATTGAATTGAATTTAGCTTTAACAACTAGATGTTTAAGCAAACTGATGGAATTTAATTGAAATCGGCATTCAAACCAATTCTCTCCAATATTTTGGTTGGTTTTCATGAAAAAACTCATTAAGATATTCTCTTGTTTTTTATAATTGATTTGATGATGACTCATTTGCTATCTTTCTAGAACAAATATAGATATTCATTCGTTATTATCGAAACTGAATGAAATGCACAAAAACTCGGAGTTCACTTGGAAAATTACCCATAACAAACTGGCGCTTTTAGGTGTTATAGCTCACTGAGAGAATCAGAAATAAATAATCACACTAAATCAATAAAAAACTTCTTTGAAAAGAAAGCACTAAGAAAATCAACAGCACTATAAAATTTATTGGATAAAATACTTTTATAGATTTTCAAATATGTAAACTACCTTTTAATAAGTTTTGTTTTACAGACAAAAAAAACGAAAAACAAAGGTTAAACTTTACCTAGTTATTTATATTTTTAGTTTGGTCAATATAAGCATATATATGTTGGTATATAGTCATTTAGTTTTCCTTTTTTATGTCATACCATTACTTATATAAGTTTTGTACTATTCAAAAATTCAGTGGATGTTTTAATATCTGAATCAATAAAACCTGTGTTTATATTCTATTCAATGTTCTGTAACACTGGCCGGCAACTTTTTATTATTAAACCAATAGAAAAATAATTTATTTTGGCGAAGTTTGAAAAAAAAAAGACTTTGCAGACTGGCGTTTCAAAATATTTATACTAAAAAAATTTTCAACTCTTCAAAACCAGAAATTAATGAATAAATAAGCATTACTACTTCGGAAAATCCACTTAAATGCAAATTTGTAAGTGTTGTTACAGTTATTTGAAGTTAAAAATACTTTACGGACCAGATATATCTTTTTTGCAGGCTGTTGCTTGCCAACCCCATACTTTGAAAATATAAATTCAATTTATAAACCAAGTATAATTTTTCAATTTTTATTTTTTATTTTTATACAGAACAATTGTCGGCAAGCATTTTGTGGGCAAAATTTATATAATAGAAATATCCGCGGGCCGCAGACATAATATCAGTGTTTGCTCATCACTTTCAAACCTCAGATATCTTGTGCATTTTTTTATTCGTGAGCCGCAGGTAGTACCTTTCATGAGCCGCATCTTATTTAAAATAAAAACATTACCCATCTTGGGCCTAAGTTTTCCGACTGCCGACCCCTGATGTAGAACATAATAATATTTTATAACATAAATGCATTCTTCGACTTTTTACAACTGATCATTCTGAACAGTTTAGATTATCCTAATCCGACTGGATCTTAATTAAGTAAAAGATAACTAAAAGTTTACTACAATAAAATTAAAAAATCTAAACTTTAAAAAAATAGCCACAAAAGCACAAAAATATGCTTAATTAAAACTAGTCAAAAATTTTACTAACCTCATAAATTTATCAAGTACAAACTAAGTTAAAAATAGAAATATCACGACTGAATTTATTTTTAAACATAAAGAAGCTCAATTTACAGTTAAAGTTTTTAAAGAACTGACCTTGAACATGTTTTTTTAAGCTTCAATCAATTGTGCTAAACATTAAAATAAAGTATATTTTAATTAACTAATAGCTCATTTAATTTATCAATTTTAAAGGAATCAGTTTCTTTTTCTCATACTATGTCTAACTTTTTGTATTTTCGTTTATTTTATTTTACTTAAAAAACATACGGTTCTTAAAGTAATTTAAAGTTCATTGAAAAAGTACAAAACTTACAGTATTTTTTGTAGGAAGCTTTGAAGAATACAAACCAGTTAATCTTATTCACTTACGATCAAGTAGTGGTGTTGAAAGAAATGTTTCAATAGAAACTTTACAAAATAGTAGAAGAACTGGTTGCAACAGTTGTTACTCTGTTTGTTTGTTTTATTTTGGTTGAAAATTTTTCTTTTTATACAATCACAACAATCTTGTAGAAGTTTTTACAAGCTATAGCTAAATTATTTATAACTAAAACTACTTAGCTTCTTACTATTTTACATGCTATACTTTCGCTGAAAATGTGATCTAAAAATTTACATATTTATCTTTAGCTACCAGAGATGCCATATAGACTTTAATCTAACAAAGCCTTTTTCTAATTTAAATTTTAAGGTTTCATTAATTAAAAGAAAAATTTTACATTCTTAATTCGTTTGTTTTTTACTGTAGTTTTCATCCGAATCACTTTTTTAATTCAAACTAATAAATTTAAATTTATTGAGAGTAAACAGTAATTATTTAAAATGGTATAAAAACTTGTTTTCAAATAGACTTTTTAAATTAAATGTTACAGATTACATTATAAGTAGTACTCAAACTTTGTTAGGATGAATATAGTTCTTAATAGCTAGCTGTTAATTAAAAATTTTGTATGCTTGTTTTAACGTTTTGGTTGTAACGCAAAGTCTAAAATTATGTATGTTGTTCATTTACTTTAAGAATTGTTTTTTTAACTATTCTAAATTATACGTTATAGTTAATAAAATAGTGGTATTATAATTTACAAATATTTTTTTGACTTTATTTTTTTTTTTTGGTCTATTTCTAACTTGTACAACTCGAACTTGTACTTATTTCAAACTCATATAGGATTAGAATCAGGTAAAAAAATTAAAATTAATGATTTTAAGTCAAGATTTTAGAATAAATAGATAAGTTAAATGTTTATGGTATAGTCTTTTATTATTACAGTTTACGATAACTGATAAGGAAAAAGTCCAACGAAAATTATAAAGGTTTAGATTTTAGACTATCCTTGTAAATTTTACACTAATTGCAAATATGACATCAACCTGTATCGATGAATTAAAAATCTGAAGATTTTAAACTTACAAAATACATATGAGAGTATAGAATTTCAGAGTATAAATGAGCAAAAAATTGGTATTTTTTGAATGTGTAGTTTGAAAAGGGACAAGTTTTGATTTTTTAGTTATAAATAGTAAGAAATTTCTATTTAGTCCAGCTTTGTAGTAGTGAATGACTTAACATCATTCTTAATAACTTGCACTTTAAATTTAAAGTTAATCTAAAGTTCATTTAATAAGTATAATGTAAATATTAGTTATGTTGTTAACTTTGACTTATATAAGGTAGTTATTTATCATTTATAAATTAAATCTGTTATCAGTTTATTTTATTATGAATAGCTAAAAGCTAAAATTTAAATAAACCAGTTATTAGAATACTAAAGAACCAGGATTAACAAAGAGTGAAAGCTTTCCAAAATCAAGGACTATACAAAAACCTATTAGCAAAACTGGAAGTGCTAGGAGAAGTTCAAACGAAAACCCATATGACAAACTGTTTTCACCTTCATCTTTTGAACATTCAATAGTAAACTATGTTTAATTTTGTACAAAATTTAAACTAGTGCATTTTTTAGTTTATAATTAATTTTACATAATATTTAGACTTAATTTTTTTGCTTTTTATTAATTTAAATGTTTTACCATCTGTAAGTCAGTTTATATTTAGTTTTAATATTTATCTTAAAGAATTTTTTAACAATAGTTGTATAATCGTTATTATGAAAATAACTTATTTTCTCAACATAATGCTCAATTAGTTTAAATCAATTCGCTAGAACTTTTAAACTTTAAAAGTATATAAAAAATACTGATATAAAACAATAAACATAACAAAATAATTAATAGCTAAACAGAATAAAACCCATCATAATGTAGCGTTTTACAGTATGAAAACACAATAGTTTAAACTGTAAAAAGAATTTATTTTAAGTCACATAACGAAGATTTCGAAAATTACTACGACAGTATTGAACTAGATGAAAAAGATGCTAGAATAGCTTATTTGGAGTCAGAGTACGTTTAACTTATTTTTTTATTTTTCTAGTTAAAAAATTTTTAATTGCTTTTTTATCTTTTGAAATAAAAAATAGTTACCGATTTTTCATAATTTAAAACAGCTGGTTGTAGCTAAAAAATAGTTATATTTCAACTATTCTGGGCAAGACGTTAAAAGGTATCCAAGTGGTATATGACTCGATTAACGAAAGGTTTTATCGTGCACCAGGTCATACGACCAAATGTTTTGAGCGCTTTTTTTGTTGTTCAATAAACAATGATATCTTCAGAAAAGCTACTTATTTAACTAATCAAACGACGCAAAAACTATATTCTTTTATTTTAACTGATAATGTTTTAAATTTTGAGATGTTAACGGTTTGATTGCATAAACTTTTTCAACTTTTCCCACAAAAAAATGCTTTAGTACAGAAATAATTAATCCCGCTTGTTTAAACTGGTTTCATTCGACTATGTCTACCTGATAAGTTTTAACAAACGCGAAACTGATCGTACATTTTCTGGAAAAATGTTAATCATAGTCGTGCAGGGGAAAGTTATAGTTTGAGATCAGGTTGCGCAATATTTTGGTCTAAATAATTTTAAAGGTGTATGGGCACTACAGCGGCAGTCACTGCATATTTTGAAGTTTAATGCAACTTTTTTTGTTTCTGCATCAGTCCACACTTACTTGAATTTTAACTCCTAGATTTTGCTACACTTTTTAAGTTGGATGTTCAAAAAGACATAACCTGATAAATGCTTGTTAATTATCTGTACTTTACTTAAGTTTTTTTTTTCAATGACTTTTTTATTTAATTTTGGTGATTTTCTTTTATTATATTTGCTATGCTGGGCGAATGAAGTTAGATCTTATGTGTTAATGAGCATTTCACTGTTCAAAAACGTTTATCTTTTAGAAAAAATGATAATAAATAACTCAAACATTTACAAAAAAAATTATATATGCATATTTAAAAACAATAAAATTATATTTGTACTTAAACTAAAATAAAAAGAAATAGTCTATAACACAGAGTATGGAAGCTGATATCAAACGCTTTAAATTTCTACAATTGTCATTAAATCCGATATTTTAACTCATAAGCTGAAAAATAAAGTTAGAAACTTGGTAAGACGTTTTTTAAGTTTAAATCCGGAAACTTTATCACGACTAGAACAATAAATAGCCGTGAAAAAAAATTATGATTAGATTAAATTAAAACATACTCTAAAACTAATCAAAACTAAATTAACAGAAACAGAAAACTACGAAAAATTATAGATGACCTAAAAGAAGAAATTGATAATAAAATAAACTACGGATCAAAAACATAAAAATTGAGGCTGTTTCAACTAGTCTATTAAAAATCGATAACAAAAATTAAAAACAAACTATGATGATTTTGTTTAAATGTTTTCTTTGACAAGTTTAACGATGGACTCTTACTTGCAAACTACTTTTGAATTGTGCATATGTTCTTTCAACTTTGTTAGAAATAACACAGTTATTCCGTTACTTAAGTCTAAGTGATAAAAAAAGTTATATTCTGTTACATTCGTTAAATAGCTGTATGATAATAAAAGCAGTGAGTTTATAACAAGCCTGTTTTGTAAGTTTTTTCCTATTGAAAAACATAGTAAATAGAGATAAAAACTGCTTTGTTTAAAGATATAGTGGTTTTAAACTTGTTTACTTAGTATCTGTTCAAATTAAAACTAAACACTAACTTGTTTCAGTTCCCATTAAACACACTAGAAAATACTTTTATCAGTGCTGTGTGTACATGTGCACTAGGGTGCATTTTTTGCCCCGACTTCAGATTTAAGCTTAGTTTAACTTTTTGTGTGTTGCAAATCGCATTTATAAACAGCAGAAAAAAAAATCTTCCTAGCTTTTATTACCGTCGCGCAATTTAAATTTTTCTGAAAACAACCCCTATGTAAACTAGAAGGACCTTAAAAATTCGACCTTCTTTTGACTGAAATTTATTTGCACATGTAGCAATCATCACAAAATCACATTCTACGCGTTTTTAAACGATTAAAAGAAAGTTTCATGGAGATGCTTCTTAATTTTCTGTACTTTTTATTTTATTATTAGTTATTTTTAAGTTCTTTTAAGAAAATTAAGAAGCACCTTAATGAAACTTTCTGAAACAAGTAGAATCTTTTTTTTGTGACGATTGCTATACGTATAAAAAAAAATTCAGAGCCAAAAACCTTAAAGTCGAATTTTTAAGGTTTCTATTCAATTTACATACGGTTTTTTTTCACAAAAATGTAAATAACGCGACGGTGGTAAAGGCTAGGAAACTTTTTAGTGCTCTTTATTTATACGATTTGCCACACACAAAAAGTTAAACTTAGCTCTACCAACAATTTTTCATTTTTGAGTGGCAATAGATGCACTTTAATGTGCACGTTAAATTAGTTTACGGTGAAAATATGTTTGTATCAATTGGAATAACAATTAAATATATTTACAAACTGTCATATTTGTAAATATCGACTTTTGGTATTTATTATCTAGTTTAAATTTAAACTAAAGAATAATAAAAAAGCTTTCGCATCAATAAGTATTAACTTAACGAACTAATGCGCTCATAATTTTTTTAGAAACTAAACCACGTGTTTATATTATCTCATATTAGAAGATTTCAAAAATAAAAGTGTTTTATATAAAGTCGTTTGTACTTTAATAGAGAACGCAGAGTTGCCAATAGTTTTTGAGAAATTTCTTCCACGTTTTTGAAAGTAGACGCTTTGGGTCTATTTTTAGTTTAAACTTGTGTTTAAGGTAAAAAACAGTGTTAAATAGTTTAACAACATTGAAAGGATTACAACAAAATTGAAAGGATTAAAAGGATAACAACTGTGAAGCTACTTCAAATGCTTTTTTTTTTTTTTGATGATGAAAAATAAATGTTTATCTATATGATAGACTTTAAATTAAAATTTACTACTTAATATGTAAAATTGTTTAAAATTCCAATTTTAGCGATTTTAGTTCAAAATTCCAGGTTTTTCCAGGATTCCAAGCTTTGTGGCAACCCTGGAATATAAAAAATGGATTTTTTTACTGGTTACATTGAAAATTTATACAAAAAATTTTAAAAGTACTTACTAAAAGCGTATTGGGTTTTAAGTAAAACTTAGCGATTTTTAAATGTATATCAACACCTTAACATACGAAATTAAATTTACTTATATGAAAGCAGGTATAAAATCAAACATTGCAAATTACATTAAGCTTAAAATTTTGACACCAGTCTATATTTTACTGAAAAAGGTAAGAGCTCAAGTAAATTTTAGAAAAGCAAGCAAAACTCTAATTAATTTAAAACCAGTAGCGTCTAATATAAACTGCTCACAGTATAGGTTTTTTTTTAATATAACAAGATCTATGCTTAATTTTAAAAACTCTAAAACTTATATATAATCAAAATTTAGTTCTAGTTTTATTATATTACAAACTAATAGAAAGGAATTAGTTATTTTACATATCTCTGTTTCAATTTCCAAATTAAAAATTAGTTTACATCAAAAATATATATAGATACTTAAAATCGTTACTATAGTTTATTATATAAAGTAAAGGCAATAATCTAAATAATAACATAAAAGCAGTGTTGAGTATTTTATAAAAAAAATTAGAAATTATGAAATTCAAGTTACCTGTTTAAAAAGCACATAAAAAGAATGAAACAACTTTAGAAGTTTTTTATTGCTTACTTATTCATTGTTTTTATAAAATGATATAAGCATATCTTACATACTGTTCTATTACACATCACACTAGAACATGGAATATTCATAGCCTAAAAGGTAAAATAATCTAAAAAGAAATCTTATCAAAACAGATCATTTACTTACTTATAAATCTTAATCATGTTTAAATTTACTTGTTTTCACGAAGTTTAATACACTTCAAGCTAATTATTTCTAATCTTAATACCACCAGAAAAGAAGAATCATTATTCATACAGCCTTCTCTTAATTCATTTAGGAAAAAACCTAATGAAAATTATCATAGCAATGAACACTATAAACACAATCAACAGAACTGAATACATCCAGCAAGAACTTTTATCCATGTGCTCTTTCAGCCTGCCTGCTTCAGATTGCATGTTGTTGTAATTTGACTCGGTCGCTTTGTTTGCTTTCTCCAAATTCTGCAATATCACTGCGTCAAAAAACAATAACAACTTTTAAATAGGTCATCGAACCAAGTCACTCACTTTAATGTCTTCTTTTATTATTTTCTTGGACATGACAGCGTTGTGTTTCAGCACTTTCGTCAAATTGATCATGTCGTTGGCTAATTGCTCTTGTTGTTCCTGGTGGTACAACATTTGATCCTCATTTTTCCTCCACTCACTTTTTACTTCACTGAAAACAGTGTGATATTAATTTTTTTTTGTTGATATAAAAATTAGCAAAATATGGTAATTAACTAGCATGATTTCGAACCAATATTAAGCTGAAACTATATAGTTACCCATATATTCATACTTATATCCTATGTGTTTTTCAACCATAACTTTAAGCTAAAAATCAATGTTTTTAGCCTAATATATTTAGTCTAAAAATATAAAAACTATCTTTAAGCTTGGATTAGTTTTAACAATATAAAACTAAATTGAAAAAAAAGCATAACATAATTTATAGTCTTTAACAATTATTAAGTTTAGAATTTAACTTAGTATTATATATTCTAGTTATGTATCTATATAGCCTTTTTAAATCAATGTATCTTTTTAGAATAAACATATTAGGCTAAAAACATTGATTTTAAGAATAAATTTATGATTGAATATGAATATATTGAACACGGATATGAGGATAACTATATAATTTCTGCTCGATATTGGTCGACATCATGGTAGAGAATTGCCCAAAAACTTATTAACATTTTCTTTCAAAGTTCTTGAAAAAAATATCAATCATGTAAAAACTATAAAACGCTTTAATTGATATGTTTAATTTAATTTAATTTATTTTTGAATGAAAAAGAAAGTTAAAACGTCTAAAGACTTATAGTTTTAACTAAAGTTTTCATACTATATAATGGTTTAAATTGTATTCTGTCTGACCTTTTTCGAGTTTTTCCATTAATGCTCTCACGCCTTACTTGTCTCAAAATAAAACTTACGAGTAATATTAATACATTATTAAAATTTCAATTTCTTTTAACAATTACAACTTAACTTAATACCTTAATAATTTACACATAATTTATTTTATTTATTGAAATATTCCTTTAACATGATTGTGCACTATTAGTTTGAGAGCAACTGATTTTGAAATAACAACTAACTGATAAATTAGAATGGTGATTTTTAAATTAAGTGAGGCATTTATAGTAGAAATACATAAAAATAAGAAAAAAGTAAGAAAATGTCTTAAAATAATGACCAGTTTACAAAAACTTAATGAACAAAAACGCTGTTTAACATAACTATTTTTTGATTTATTAAATTCATAAATGAGCTATTTAAATATCATACCTTTTTCTATTTCTAAGCCCTTTTTCCTTTCTGGCCTACAATATTTTTAAACAAATTAATACTTACTTTTCATAAATTTGATTAAAATTACTAGCATATTTTAGGTTTACTTGCATAAAAATTTAAAACACTAAATCTAAAATTTTCCTTACTGAATATAGAAGTTCTTGTTTCTCTAAAGAGGCTTTTTGTGATTTACTGTTGTTTTCAGCTTCATTACCTTTTAAAAAGTTTTAACACCTTTAATATAAAAATATAAAATGATTGTTTTAAAAGATAAACTCTTATAATTTAAAATATATGTATTAAACTTTTATCAGCAGCTTGTAAAAAACAATAGTTAGTAACAAGAAAACATATATTAGTAAGTGTTAAATAAAAATAATAAGTTTAAATATACAAACAATTTAACACGAAACTTTATACTTTTTATAATACTTTATATTCGTAAGAAAATTGATCTACTAATATTTTAGTAAAATTTTATAAAGTAAGAAATATCACATCGAAGGAATCTATAACACATTACGTAATTTCTTTGAAAGGTAAGTTATAGAGGTTTGTGGTCTAAGTTAATATCCCATAAAAAACTTACTCTACTATTGATATAATTCTGAATTATATAAGTGCTTCTACAAAAAAACTACTTCTTTTTTTTACAAATAATCTAAGCACCTAGTAGCCAACTGCGAAAATTAACAAAATAAGACCAACTCGTAAAAAAAGTATGGAGCTTACCTATATGGCAATAATTGTAACATACTTAAGGGCATAGGGGGGGGTAAACACCCTTTTTTGGTTTTTGATCTTATTTTATATAGTTTTTACTAAGCTACAAGATGCTTTTTACAGATTTAAAAAATTCAAAAAAATTTTTGAGATATAGCCGGTCAAAGTCGGAGCCGACAATAGGATTCTTATGGGAGGCGCAAACTAAAACGGCAAAAATAGACTATTTCACTAAAAATCTATCTTCTCCTACGTTTTTTGAGAAAACTACCTCAAAATTTCAGGAAGTGTTCCTTAATATATTTAGAAAATTCTGTCGGAAGGAATTTTTTAAAAAATAAAAATTAAAAAAATTATATAAAAAATAAACAAAAAAAACAGTTTTTTTTTTGTTTTTTTAATATAAATTTTTTTTTTAATAATTTTTTTAAAATTCCTTCCGACAGAATTTTCTAAATACTGCAAGGAACATTTCCTGAAAATTTGAGGTAGTTATCTCAAAAAACGTAGGAGGAGATAGATTTTTAGTGATTTCTAGTTATTTGCAGTTTTAGTTTGCGCCTCCCATAAGGATCCTATTGTTGCCTCTGACTTTGACCGGCTACATCTCAAAAATTATTTTGAATTTTTTAAATCTGTAAAAAACATGTTGTAGCTTAGTAAAAACTATATAAAATAAGATCAAAAACCAAAAAAGGGTGTTTACCCCCCCCCCTATGCCCTTAATATAAATTGATCAAAACAGTAAAACATTACATCAATGCATACTAATTTATATGATGATTCGAAAGTTGAATCAGTTTTGGTTTTTAAAATTTCTGTGGACAGCAACAACCCTTACGGACTCATGAGTGGAAAACTGATTAACAGTAACTTAAGGGGATAAAAAATAAACCATTACTTTTCTAGTGCAATTAGTTATATATGTTAAATTTCTTACGCTGTACAATTTAGTAAAAAGGTGATTTATTACTTCAAGTCAGTTATTATTCTTATAGCTTTTAAAATCAAAACAGTCTACAAAATAAATTTAAGACAGTTTTTAAAACAAAATAATTCTCATTGAAATTTCTATCTATACTTAAATTCTAAAAGAATTTAGTTAATAACTTAAAAAATAAATCTATTTACCTGATAATGAAGAAAAGAAATTGTTGGCTGCTTTCGGGAGAAAACTAAAACTGAATCCAGGTTTACTTGTCTAAAAAATGTACTTAGTTATGATTCAGCTTATAATCCCTTTGTACATAATTAAGATCTTATTTAATAAAACAATTAAAATTTGTAAGTGTTACAGTTATTTAAAGGACTTTATTTAAGACATTAATTTTGAATAAAACAAATTGCTTCATCCATAATCAATTAAAAAACTATATATATTCGATAATTAAGTAACTCAAAATCAGTTAAAGAAGTAATACTTATACTGAGATAGTATAGTAATAACTTAATTTGTTATAGTTTTCTAGAATCGTACTAACAAATATAATTACCTACGTTAGATAATAAATTGTATTAGGTAATTATTATAACTAAGTGTTATTTAAACCCATGGTTCTTAAATTTTTTAAAACTGTACACAGTAGCTGACTAAATATAAAAATGTGTGAGCACTGGATACTTAAGTATACATTGTTTTGTACAAAAACTAGTAACAGCAAGTTTTAAGAGCCTACTTCAAGGAAGCTCATATGAGGCTCCAATACTTTTTTTTACAAAAATTAACATTGGGACTTATTTCAAAGCTTTGAGCGTATACTATGTTAAGTACAGTTATAGATATGAATTACTATTATATTAACTAGTCTTGGTCATTATAGATATGTTATACATTGAAATAGGTAGAAATAATGTATTGTATAATGTATGTAACGTATTGTATTTTAAACATAAACTGACTGATAAGGAAGATTTGAAGATTTTAACAAACAGAAAAAGAAAAGAAACAGAACAAGAAAAATAATTTATTTAAACCCACCATTTTATGAATCAGTAAAAACAAATATATGAAAAATGTTTTTAGATTTAATCCGCAAGCATTTCAATCAAAACAACAGTCTAAACAAGTTAATAAATAAAAACAACTGTAAGTTATAGTTGTATGAGCAACATAAAAATGTTAATCCAAGGAAACAACAAAAAAGACTTTAAATAATGTAGAAAAACTGATTATACTGACAATGAAGAGCCACTATGTAATTGTAGAAACAAGAACTTATGCCCGCTAAAAAACAAATGCCTAATCAAGAACGCTATCTATAAGCTACGTTTACGACAAAAAAAAGAAATAAAGCAATATGTAGGGAGCACGGGAGGAACTTTCAAAACAAGGTGGTATAGCCATAATAGTGATATGAAAGTTTACAAGGAGAACGGAATCGAACTGTCTAAATATATTTGGAAACTAAAACGCAACAATACTAACTACAACATCAAATGGGAAATTTTACACCACATCGGGCACATAAGGAAACCGCAGAATCTGCAGGACCTGCACCTATGAAAAAATGGAAATAGCGAACGCTGACGGGGGAACTTCTTTAAATAAAAGGAACGAATTAGTTTGTTCTTGTGTACATTTTAAAAAGCTTTATTTTAAAACTTAAGAGCATTTTGATAAGCAAATCACTATTTTAATTTGTACAAGCAAATATTTAAACCAATATATAGTTACGTCACAATACGGTAGTCAAAATTTTTTATAGAGTAAATTTAACATAATGCTTTAGTTAACAAGTTGTTTTCTTTGTTAGTTATCTACAAACTTCGAAAGACTACTAAATGTTAGTATTTATAGATATTTTTTATTTATTTTTATTTTTTATTTAATTGTTTAAGTTTAAAGATTATATTATTATTAAGTAACTTACATTTTTCTAAATGTAACCTAACAACATTATAATCTTCATATACTAGTAATTTTAATTAGATTTTATTCAGTTTTTTGTTATAATTTTTTTTTTAACTTCTTTTGTTTCAATTTTAGCATAATGTCTTCCTTCATGTTATTATACAAATTTTTACAGATTTTAAACAACTGAAGATCTCGTTTTCAAACGAGTGAAACATTGTATTGTTAATGAAATTTAAAATTTATTATTGATAATGATTTGTACACAGTTCTGGAAAAATTTTAAATTTACTGATTAATAAAATTATAGTTTAATAGATTTATAGTTGTATACTACGTTTATCACCTAAAACATGGGTAGGCAAAACAACACTAATAATTCTATTAATATTAATTTAATATAAGTTCGACTTTTAAAGTTATTTTGAAGTTTTTATTATTTTTTATTTAAGTAACCTATGCCCTAAAATTTTTGATAGGTTCAAAATAGTTTATTTCGAGAATATTTTTTTATCAAACCTGCCAAACTATGATCTAAAACTAACTAAGACATGTTAGTAAAAATTGTAACTTTATTTTATAATCAGTAATTTATTATAATTATTACAACTTTATTAAATATAAAAACTTAACACAAATAGTAGTTATTAATTTTTTAACTTTTATTTATAAACACTAAGATAATCCAATTTAGTAGTCTTGTAAAAATTTGGTATTTATACTCATCAGGGTCACTTTGTTTTTTTGCAAGTACAGTAACCTCTCGCTTATTTACGCACATTGTGTCCACAGAAAAAGTGCGTAAAGATATGAGAGATCGTAAAGAAACGAGAAGTACCAAATATACTCACTATAATGGCTGTTTTTTAATATTGCTTCTAGTTAAAAGCAGACTGGGCACTTTCCCACCTTTAACTATTTGTTTACTTCATTTATAAATATGAAAACGACAGATAAAACTATACATATATTAAAAAAAAAAGATTTGAATTTCTATAAAATAATAATAATACGAGTATAAATAATTTTAATAATAAGTAGAAATTATCCCAATCTTTATTTATATGTGACATTTATATTCTATTCTACTTAGCAAGTTCAATTTATAATTAAGCATTTCTTTACAACTATAAAATAGTGTTTATTAATATATAGGGCAAGACTGCTGTACTATTTCTTTGTGTTTTAAACTCTCATTATTTCATTATACTTTCATTATTAAACACAGTCATATTTATTTCAGAATTTAGATTTAATCTCTTATTGTTAACTAAATTTCTGGTATACTGAGGTATAACTAAATGTTTATCAATTAGTCAAGGAACACAAATTTACAAAGCCTAAAGATATAGAGAGGTGTGTTAGCATTCAAAAACATATTTTAATTTAAAAATATACATTAAACCTAATTTGTGCAATATTAAAAAAAAATTAAAATTTTTATTTTCCGAGTTTAATAGAATTCTGAAATGCGTAACTAAACGAGAGTGCGTAACGTCACGAGTGCGTAAAGATCCGAGAGGTTACTGTACTGAATTCTTTCTAAAAACTCTTATTTTATTCGAGGTTTTTTCAAGTACAAACTTTCTTGTCCTTTTTAAGTATAAAACATTATAACTTAAATAATAAAGATTTTACTTTGAGCTTAAAATTACTAAAAAATACTATACTTTAAATGTTTTATTTCACTGCAATTTGTTTTAGTTTTTCAAATCAAGTTCTTTGTGTTAGATTTTTTAATCTATAACAAGCCTTATATAACATAATTAGCTTTACTACTTTGTTTCAATTTATATCTAGCTTTTACGTTTGGTGATTTTTCAACAAATATTTGATGAAATCAAGTCCTTAATTTCAATTTTTTCAGACTTTTTTATTTACCTTTAACCACTAATACTTTTTTTTGTAACTACGAAAAAATTTATTTAAATAATTCATAATGTTATCATATTTTTGTTAATTCTGAACGAAATTCTAAATTGAATCATTACATACTTTGATACTAAAAACAAAACATTACTGCTTTATACCTCAACACAAAAGACTTAACTTATAAAATCCAAGATATATGATTTCGAAACTTTACTTTTTGTGAGGGTTCCTACTCTTTAGTTTACTACATCAGCAGCATTATATTTTACTAACAGTTACTTTTGTTTCATAATATTAATAATACAGTGCTTATTCACTTATCTGGATTTCACTTACCCGGACGCTCACTTATCCAGACAGTTTTGGTCAGAGAAAATTTTAAAAAAATTAGTTTTAAACACTAACATTTTTGTATGATACAAATATTTAAGCTTATCATTGGTGTCAGCAAGAAGCAACACCTTCACACAATTTCAAGCAATTTCAAAACTTATTATATTCCATGAGTTTTCTGCTGAAAAACGTGAAAAAACTATAAAACAAACGTCTTTTTTTTTTTATTTTAGTAAAACTTCAAATAAAAACTAGTTTGTTAGGAGTGATATGTTTCCATTAAATTGACTTTAAACTCAGTCAAAGTTTTTCGTTTTTCTTTATGTCTGTTTTTTTTTTCTTTGTTTAAAAATTATATTTATTTATTTAGAAAAATAGGTTTACATTATTTTTGGTTTTTAAAATATATTAGATTTATATTTTCTTTTAATATATTAATCTTTTTTTTTAACTAATAGTTAGAGTAGGTGGAATTACAAATTATGGCCTTCAAAAAACGTATATCGTTGCAGAGGGTTATTAAGTCTGATGTTTTTCTACCTTATAAAAAATAAACTAATCAACTTAAAATTCAGCTTTTATTATTTATCATTTTATTATATATTACTCGGATTACTATGTATTTGTTTTTACCATAACACTTTTATTATTCATTGCATCATATGCAGCAGTTATAATATTATATAAGAAAATTAATTTTTTGTACTTATCCGGAATTTTGGTTATCCGGACATGTTTACAGAAAAATCTAGCCCAACATGTCCGGATAAGTGAATAAGCACTGTACTAAAATTTTCAGGGTTACTACTGACTTTTGGCAAATTTTCTCTAGGTTTTCAAAATTTTTTCCAGGTTTTTAAAATTACTTGTTTTTGTGTCTATTTTGAGTTTAAACTTAATTTTAAGGTAAAAAACTGTGTTAAATAGTATAAAAACATTGAAAAGATACTGTAAAGCTACTTCAAATATGTTTTTTAATAAAAAAAATGTTGATGATGATAAAAAGTTTTGATCTATACGGTAGATTTTTGTGTCATATCAAAACTTTTCTCTTTAACATGTTAAAATTGTTTTAAATTCTAGGTTTTTCCAGTTTTTTTTTTTTGCATAAATTGTCAAATTCCAGGTTTTTCCAGGTAAAGTGGCAACCCTGAATTTTGTTTTTAAATAACTTTTACACATTAATACTTCCTTTCAGCAACAGAATGGTTAATAGCAATATTTCAATAACTTCTTTCATATTTAGCTTCCACAAAAATTTCAAGCTATAACAAGAATAAAAGTAGTTTGTAAACAAATATTTTTAAATTAAAATTTTGTTTATGTTTACAGATAAATTTTTATAAAGGGAAAAGGAAGTCCTACATTTTTATACAAAAATCAACATTAGCACTTATTTCAAAGCTTAGAGTATATACTACAAGATACTTTTTATAGAACAGAAAAATTTCAATTAAATTTTGAGATATAACAAATTTTGTAACAAAATTCCGATACAACCGTATGGAATCAAAAATTTTCAAGGCCGATTTTCTCGGAATTTTGAAAAATTTATTAAAAATATATATCCTCCTTCATTTTTTAGCAATTTAATTCAAATTTTCAGGAATAGTTGTTTTTTTTTATTACAAACAACTTGTAGGAAGTAAATTTTTGAAAATAAGTTGAGAAAAAATTTTGTGACCAAAATTCAAAAAATAATCAATTTTTTTACAAAAATAAAAAATTGTATTTTCTACAAGTTGTTTAAAATTTATTAAAGATTAATCTTAAAAAGTTTTAACACAATTGCTCAAAAACTGAAGGAGGATATAGATTTTTAGTGAAATAGCCTGTTTTTGCCCTTTTAGTTTGCGCCTCCCACAAAGAACCTATTGAAGGCTTTGATCGCTTATATCTCAAGAGTTACTTTGAATTTTACCAAATGATAAAAAGTAACAAGTAGCTTATTTAATTACGTGAAAAATAAGACTAAATTTGAAAAAAAGTGTTTTACCCCCTTATTAGTTTTTTATAGTTGAATTTTTTTTTTTATTCTTTTAGGCTTTGATTTAAAAATTTTGAGGTTGTCTTTTTCAAAAAAAGATATTGAAAACTCCAGGTTTTTTCATAACTTTTCTAAAAACTCAAACTCCATGACTTTTAATATTTTTGCAGAATTTACTTAACGGCTACCAAAAAATTATAAATGGATAAAATAAGACAATTACTTTAAATTTAAAAGAGGTAAATAACAAGCATTTTAAGTTTCAAACAAAAAACATGAGAAAAAACTTATTACTTATCTAATTCAATAAATGTTAGTGAGCATTCATTACATTTAATTTTACTAAACTGCAATGAAAAATATTTTACATCAATAAATGCTTGCAAAAAACATATGCTTTGGAAAATTTGTTGTGATATAAAACAATAAAGTTTTAAAAATGAAAACTTTTTTTTTCAGGCAGATAGCAGTTAAATTCTATACAATATGAAGCCTTGGGGATTAAAAAAGGTTACTGAAATCTATTTTAACTAAATATGTTTTACTATAGTAAAATTATTGTATACATAGCTTCATCATGGTTTAAAGATAAAGCAAAAATTCAAGTTATCTTATATTAATTATTATTATTCTAGTCAGTTTTTAGGTATCAAATCAAATACTAAAATAAAATTATTACTAATATTTTTGAGTAAAAACCTTACTCCTTAAGGTTACTTTAACACTTTAATAACAAGTTTTACATGATTTCACTACATTTATTTACTTCCTATCATCTATAAATTGTAAACTAACTTCAGAGTTTTCAGAAGGTTTCATTTGATTTAATTTTCTTTAAAATAGTACTGAAAAAAGAATAAATACCTAATTATTAAAACTTTTAGGAAGATAAAACTTAAATAGTACTTATTATCTAAGATAAAGACTGTTTAATATGAGAAAATTGAGAAAAACACAGGTTTTCAACAAGTAAAAAGGTAACAATAAGGATACTGTTTAACAACAAGGACGTTTAAGTTTTAAAAAAAAGAATTATTTCACCTACAAAAATAAATTACACTTTTTAAATCAGTGTTATGTAGTAATTAGAAGGCACACTATCACCAACTTTATAAATTATTATTGAAAATATCTTAAAACTTAAAACTTGTTTATAGAAATAACAAAACTATGTAACTTTTTTCTTTACTCAATATAAAAAGTTTAACATAACTGTTTTTTAATGCTTTAATGGTACAAAAACATTTTAATATGCAAAATATATTCTAGCTACTGCAACTATTCACAGACATTGCAAATAATAGAAAGTCACAATAACAAACATTAGATATAAAAGTTTATTCTATAAGCTTCTTTGACTTGAAGAACTTTCTTAAGTACCATACTTGCCAGGTAGCAAGCCCCATAAGGCATAGCATAGAAGCAACGCTAAACCACAAAACTCTTGAATTTGTAGATTCATTAGTGTCACGCATTTCTTCTTCACGCTTTTTCATATAAAAGAAAGCACTAGCAATGGATGAAGACAGCTCTTCTAATCTTCTTAGCTCAACTTCGAGTGGTTTAAGTTGGTCAGCTTTTGCTATTTCATCATAGTTTTTAGCTTCAATTCCTCTTTTTAGAACCAAACTGACTTGCTGGTCACCTCTGTGCTGTCCATTACCTGATGTTTTGCTGATAAAGCAAATTTGAAACATATCATAGTCATCAGTTGTGAAAGCAAATTTACCAACAGTTGCATCATCTTTTTGGTAGAGAACATGGGCATTTGAGTCAGTTACTTTCATGTTGACTTTAATAGCTCCTTGAGGGCCA
Source organism: Thalia democratica (assembly GCF_965202585.1). Classification (NCBI taxonomy): domain Eukaryota; kingdom Metazoa; phylum Chordata; class Thaliacea; order Salpida; family Salpidae; genus Thalia; species Thalia democratica. The sequence goes on along the minus strand of NC_139173.1, from coordinate 15,670,509 downwards.
CCTTTAATTTCATAATCACCTTTTACTAATACATCTTTGTGGATTTCTTCTCTTAAACACTTCTCAGTATTGTAAGGAAGATTAAAGTACATTCCTTCAGCTATGCATGTCACAGCTAGAAGACAAAAGACAATTAAAACAAAATGTTTAACCATTGTATTCTGAAAAAAAAGATAATTTTTAAAAATGTATAATATTTTGCTACATAGTTTGTTTTTAAGCTAAAAAACTTATTGATTAATTTGTTAAATTTATTATGACGTAACATTTCTGCACAACTTAAATTATGTTTCTTTTTTAAAAAACTTGCCTATTCTTAGAGCTATTTTAAGGTTAGTACATGTTTTTATTAAATTAATTTGTAGTTTTTGCAAACAATTTAATATTTTTATGTTTTTATTCCAAACTTTGTTTTTAAACCATAAAGTTCGTTTATAGTTACTACTCACATAAATATTATACATAATTATACATGCTTTTTTTCTAAGTCGGAATAAAGTTTTAACATAAAAACACCTGTGGTATAATATAATATATATTTAACAAGTAGTTTGAGGTTTTTTTTTCAAGGTTTTGTTTAATTTGTAGAACATATTCAAACCCTATCAGAGCTGAAACACAGCTTTAAGATAATCACATAGGTTCATATGTATATTAAAATATTTATCTATTATGTTAAAATAATTAAAAATGCTCTAAAAAGTAACTATTAGCTTAAAATTTTTTATATAACTATCTTATATATTCACGGAAGAGAGTAAATCACATATTTTATAGTTTAATTTCTTATATTAAAATTATTTCACCATGTACTAGTTGCTTTTTGCCCGTATTTTGAATTTGAAGGAGCTTTTGAGATACAGGCAACAATTTTTGAGACAAAAAAGTCAGCAATGGTGACCAAAAACTAGCCTGAGTTACATTAAGCTAGCCTGAGCCAGCATGAGTAAATAAAAAAAAATTAATATACAAAATAACAAGGCCACAATATGAAAGAACTATTGTTAATCAAGCTTAAATACCTAAAACCATCAAAATAAAAACAAAGGACTAAACAAAATACAATTTTAGAGCAAACAATATTCTTAAAAAATTGCTTGAGATTTAAATATCTAAACTAGTCAAAACTTTAACTAGCTGAAGTTGGCCTGAGTTTTTTTAATTTTGTTAAGCTATTCTGACTAGTCTGAGTGTGTAGCAACCCTGTCTTAAACAGAACGTACATAGGTTTTCCTGAAGCAACTAATACCAAACTATTTACCTGCTTTTATCAGGGTGGCCACTGTTTTTATTTTTTTTGTAGATTTTATGAATTTTTCAAGGTTTTAAAAAGTTTAAGTTTAATTGCTTATGTTTAGCAGAAATGTATATATAAGTTTAAATTTAAATAATGTATTTTACTAGCAGAAACAATACTACAATGCTACTTTAAATGTGTTTTATAATAAACAAAATTTAAAATACATTTATTTTTTAACTACTTATCTAATCTTAAGTTCATTGTTTTTCATATAAGTTCGAGGTTTTTTTTTGTTTGTTTTTAAAAACATGTGAAACTGCAGGCTTTTTCATTTTTTTAGCTTAAATTCTCAAATTCAAGGTTAAGGCCATAGGGGGGGTAAGCACTTTTTTTTAGAAAAATTAATTTTGGCTTTTATATGAAAGCTTTTAATTCAAACTACAAGCCAGTTTTTATAGAATTCAAAAATATCATTAACTTTTGAGGTATCTTATTTTTGTATAAAGTTTCCGATACAAACTTATGAACCGCAAATTTCTCTACGTCAATTTTCTTGGAAATTTTATAATTTACTAAAAATCTATCTTCTCATTCATTTTTCAAGCAATCTTCTTCAAATTTTCAGGAAATGTTTCTTTTTAATATAAGAAAAAAAACGCTACTTATAAATTTTAATATTTTAAAAATTTATGACAAAAATTAAAAAAAAAAAGGTTTTTTTTCAAAAAATTAATATTTATACAATTTTTTTTTTAATTTGCAAGTAACGTTTTTTTGTTATTGTATAAAGATTAGACTGTGAAAGTTTGAAGAAGATTGCTTGAAAAATGTAGGAGATAGATTTTAAACAAGATAATCTTTTTTTGCTGTTTTAGTTTTCCCTTCCCACAGGAAACCTATTATTTGGCCCAACTTTGACTGGTCATATCTAAAAAATAATTTGAATTTTTTTAACAATAAAATGCATCTTCAAGCTTAGAAAAAACTCTATAAAATAAGATCAACTGGTAAAAAACATGGCTCACCCCCCTATGGCCTTAAATGGCAATCCTGTTTTAGGTTAGTATTATTGGATACTAGCAATATTATTCAGGGTTGCCAAATGTTTTTGAGAAATTCATTGTAGGTTTTCTTAATTTATTCAAGGTTTTTGAAAGTACAAGTTTTTTGGTTTATTTTCAGTATAAAATTAAGTTTAAGGTAAAAAACTGTTTTGATTATTATAACAACATTGAAAAGATATTGTACAGCTACATTAAATATTTTACAAAGAGTTTTTACTAATAAAAATTATAATGACAAAAAATATAACATATGACAGATTTGTTGTGTCAAATTTAATTTTTTTTACTTTACATATAAAAACTGTTTAAAACTCTATGTTTTTTCACGTTTTTTAGTAATTTTAGTTCAAAATTCCAGGTTTTTTTTCTCAAATTCCAGGCTTATTTGGGAACCCTGATTATTTAGAAAGAGCCTAAGTTTACTTGATGACTATTGCTTATTAGAGTTTCATTTAGAATTAGTTTTAAGAAAAAAACAACCTTTTGAGTACTTTTTTATAAGTTTAAACACTTTTTTAAACAACCAAGATGATGACTGTTAATATATGCTTGCAATGCTCGATATGTTTACATATTGATACTATAATACTAATAAAAATTAAATGGTACAGCACAAGTTAAGGCCATAGAGTGGAGTATTTAATTAAAATTAACATTGGCCTTAAATGAACATTTACAGTGTAAATCATATGTCAGTTTTTCATCTATACTAAATTTACAATTACTATGATAGAGTCATCTTTCTGTAAAAATTTTCCATTACAAATCTGTGAACTGCAATTTTTTCATCACCAATTTCTTAAGAGTTTTTAAAATTTACTAAAAATATACCTTTTTTTTATCTTTTGTGCTAGAAACTTGTAACTTTGTTGATGTTTCTTGCAATCAGGGTTGCCACTCTTTGAGTCAAAAAACAGTTCTGAGAGTGAGTGACCTTAACTGACCTGAGTTTTTTCAAATCCTTTTAATAAAATTTTAAAACTTTTAAAATCAAGAAGCATTTCAACTAAATTGTTACTAAAATAACAAAATATTGGAACTAAATCAACAAAATCTCATTCAAAATCTAGAAATTCTGGCCCAAGATTTAGAGAAATCTTAAAACTATCTTGAGTTTTTTATCATTAAAAAAAATACCCTGATTGCTTGCCATATTCAGAAAATTATGTCACAACAAATTTCTGAAAAATTATTTTATAAATTACGACAAAAATTAAAAAATATTTTTTTTGTGCTTTTTTGAAATAAAAAAAAAATTATTTTTTTTTAGTTTCTTCTAAAAGATTTTTTTAATTAATAAGGAATAAACTTTCAAATTTTGAAGTGATTACTAAAGAATTGTAGAAGATGATAGATTTTATATTTGCTTTTTTAGTTTGCACCTTCTGTAAGGAGCCTAAGAAGCTCTCAAAATTTGATTGATTATGCTTCTGAAGCTACTTTGATTTTCAAAAAATAACATAAAAAATATATAGCAACTGTTAGCTTAACGACTATCATAAAAAATAAGACTAACAATAATACAAATATTTTAAACCCTTATTGCTTAAAAAACCACAAAATTGGAACCTAAATTTGATCAATTCTTTTTAAATTTTAACAAAAAATAATTTAAGTCTTCTTAAGTTTTTCAAAAATTTAAGAAAAACCTGAGTAACTTCAAGGTCATAGGGGATTCAACAATATTTTTTTGCAAAAATTAAAACTAGCCCTTACATGAAAGCTCAAATAAAGTACTAAAATATATTTGTATACAACATGAAAAATTTTATAATTTTTTAAGATATAATTAGTTTCCAACTTATTATTACCATTTTTATCAGAACTCTAAATTTAATAAAAATATTTTTTCTTTATTTATCAAACAACTAGCAAACAAAATTTTAAGGTAATGTCCTATTTTTGTTAAAAAGATCCTATTGTTTTTTTTTTCAATTCAAAAATAAGTATTTTATAATAAACATCTTTATTTAACATGTAGTAAGCTATTAAGGGCATAGGGGGGTAAACACCCTTTTTTGGTTTTTGATCTTATTTTATATAGTTTTTACCAAGCTATAAAATGCTTTTAACAGATTTTAAAAATTCAAAACAATTTTTGAGATATAGCCGGTCAAAGTCAGAGGCAACAATAGGATCCTTAAGGGAGGCGCAAACTAAAACGGAAAAAATAGACTATTTCACTAAAATTCTATCTTCTCCTACGTTTTTTGAGATAACTACCTCAAATTTTCAGGAAATATTCCTTGATATATTTAGAAAATTTGACAGAAGGAATTTTAAAAAAATTAAAAAATAAAAATTTTATATAAAAAATAAACAAAAAAATGTTCTTTTTTAGTTTTTTTGTTATAAAATATTTATTTCTTGATTTTTTTTAAATTCTGTTCTGACAGAAATTTTTAAATATTGCAAGGAACATTTTCTTAAAATTTGAGGTAGTTATCTCAAAAATCGTAGAAGATAGATTTTTAGTTATTTCTAGTTATTTGCTGTTTTAATTTGCGCCTCCCATAAGGATCCTATTTTTGCCTCCAACTTTGACCGGCTATATCTCAAAAATTATTTTGAATTAAAATTCCAGATTTTGTAGAGATTATTGTTAAAGTTCCAGATTTTTCCACAAAATAAAAACATCATACTTTAGTTAGGGTTGCCACTGGTTTTTGAGAAATTTCCTCCAGGTTTTAAAAGTTATGTATTTGGGTGAACTTTTAGTTTAAAGTTAAGTTAAAGGTTAAAACTGTGTTAAATAATAGTATAACAACATTGAAAAGATATTGTAAAGCTACTTTAGATATGTCTTTTAAGGTGGTTAAATTACCAATTTCTCAATTTAGTCTTAATTTATTGAGTTTTAATAAAGCTAAAGTTGCTTTTTGCAGATTTTTTTAAACTCAAAATAATTTTTGGAGACTACAATAGGTTCCTTATGGGAGGCGCAAACTAAAACAGCAAATAAGTAGAAATCACTAAAAATCTAATTTTTTTACCATTTTTGAGATAACTACCTCAAAAAACGTAGAAGAAGATTGATTTTTAGTGAAATAGTCTTTTATTATGGTTTTAGTTTGCACCTCTCATAAGGAACCTATTGTTGCCTCTGACTTAGACTTGCTATATCTCAAAAAAAAAAATTTAATTTGTAAAAAGATCTTGTAGCTTCGATAAAACTCAATAAAATAAGACTAAATTGTGAAAAAAGTGAAACAAGTGAAATGAATCATATTAGATCTAAAAAGGTTTTATAGAAACACAAATGAAATAATGTAAACTTAATAAACTACGAATTGCAGTCAATAACCCAACAATCTAGGACAATTTTTTACCTAAATAAAAGTGTACAACCAGTAATAGTATAATTGGAAAATAAGCTGTAGTGAAACTTTGTTAGTAAACAATATGTGGAACTGATATTAGTTTAAGCTTGCATAAAAAATATGACCAATTTAGTCTGTTTAACTTTGACGTGTCGGAAACATAGTAACTATGTACTACATAAGTCGATTAGGATTTAAGTTTTTTTTTTTAAATAAAGCTTTTAAGATAAACTCAAGAGTACAGTTAAAAATTAATTGAATAAATCTAGTTTACGTAAAACTGTTAAACTTTTTTTGCTGATGATATAACAAAAATATTATGTTTTCTATCGAACTTTACTAATTTAAATTTTTTTTTTCTTTGAAGCTTTTACTTTTTTCTTAAAACATATAAAATCAGTCGCTTTTGTGTCTAGACTCTAGAGTAGCCAACTAGTTTTACTTTAAAAGTTTAAATGTGCTGTAATATATCTTAAAAAGTATAATAGAATTAACATAAGAATAGTTCAATTTAATAAAAAAAATTATAAAAACAGCACATTTCTCTATTTGCAAAGATTATTTACTATAGATAAAAAGTAGGAATTTTAACTTTAACATTTATGACTCCGTATAAAAATCAAAGAACTAGCTAACGTTATAACTTATTGTTTATTGAACGACAAAAAATGCGATCAAAATAGTTGGTCGTAGGCGTAGGACCTGGTGTACGAAAAAACCTTTCGGTTATCAATTCATACACCACGGGTACAGTTTAACGTCTTGTCCAGGATTATATAAGATTTATAAAATCACATTTTAAAAATGTCGTTGTTACTACAGTACCTTAACAGTTCTAATAAATTAAACTTTTACATATAATTTTAAACTGTATATTTTTAAACATTTAAGCAAATAACTTTTTTTAAGTTTTCTAAGTTTATCGAAACTACCTTGTAAAAAAGTTGTTTAAGTCAGCAAAAAAAGTTTTTTTGATGAACTATTTATTATATGAGAATTGATTTTTTTACCTTATAGTTAAATGTCATTTTTTTTACAGAATGTTGTATGTTTCTTAAAACATTTACTATTATTTTTTCAGCTAATAGAAGTTACAATATGGAGTTTAAAAGTTGTTAAACAGTAAGCTGTTGCTAAAACCAGAGATAACATAACGAAGTTTATATTGTCCTATTTGATCTTAATTTAAATTTATTTTGTCGTTGTTTAAAGATGTTTTTAATTTAAATTTTTTTCAACAACTTTTTTGAATTTCAAATTACTTATATCTAATTAAGAATTAAAAAGATAAATTATGATAATAATTTTTTAGTTTGTGTATGTAACTTATCACTAAAGCTGTTTTATTTTTATTGTAAAAGTAAATTTTTATTTAAATGTTAATTTATGCTTTAAGTTACTAGAGAATAACTATTACAAGATTTAAATTTTGAATCTTTCTCTAAAGCTTTTTAATAGTAGCACATCTAAAGACGGTAAAATCTTACATTACTACAAAAAACATAGGCGTCAAAATATATTAGTTGTAACAAGTCGAGCTTGATTTTTAAAATAATTAACGAATAGAAACAAACAATACTTGTTTTTTAAAACTATAAAACATGTCAAAAATATAATTTAATTTTTTTTCTCGTTATGTTTCTTAGTTTTTAAGCTTACAAAAAAATGTAATTTAAGTACAGAAAAACTGTAGAAAAAAGTTTAAACTAAATAAATAACATTCATAATTTAAATTAAGCAAAAAATTAGTTTTTCTTTTATAATCTATTTAGAATTAGTTTATTACTTTTTACGTGTATTATCAAGACATAAAATGAATAATTGACCTTTTTTTCTAATTTTTTTTCAAAATTATAATAAGAAACGACAGATACTAAAGCGTCAAAAACTAGTGAGCTTTGATTTTTTATAAAGTCGATAAAGAATTTGACAAAAAGATACACAGTGTAAAAGAAACAAAAATATTAAAATCAAATATTCAAACAACAGTAAATGATAACTTTTATTTTATTAAAAATAATCCTGGAGTGGCTACTCACCACCGTACTTATATTTTTCATTGGCTAAGGCGAGTCTTCTGATGTTGCTGATGCACGATGCTGCTGCTTCTTGAAGCGGAACGTCCGTGCTTCCCACCATTTTCAATAAATACTGTAAGTTTTTATAATAATTTATTATTTTTGTATAATATGTGTTTAGACTGTTTTACCCATATTTAAAACAACATATTAGTTTAATTAATTTTTTAGTAAATATGTCATACTAAAACTAAAACTTTTAAACATCAATTTATTAGCTTCTATTTATTGTTGCATTATAACAAAATCAATTTGCATAATGTTAAAATTTAAATTCTAATTAAAAACTTTTTTTTTCAAGTTTTCACATTTAACAAAACAATTTGATAAGTTATGAGTATATTTTACCTGAACGACACCACTTTCGTGCATAGTGATACAATTGCCAGGAAATTTACTTAGCTGGTGCAAAGCGATTGCAGTGGATCGATGAACGTCCAATGAAGTGCTTTTCAAATAACCAACCAGTGGATTTACAGACTTGTGCTCACCAAACGACTTCCGGTTGTTTTCCCAGTTGCAGCATTGGCCAATGGCATCAGCTAAGTTACGTCGTAGTTTATCATTTTTCTGATAAAATTAATAATTAATTTATACTATCTTTATACAGACCTTACAAAGTTTTAAAATCTTATTTTTACAATTTTGAATACTTGTTATTAATGAAGCTGTTTTTGGAACATGGTTTTTAATAGTTCTATTGATGTAAACTAATTTATTAAAACAAAATTATAAGAGATAACGTTGAATTTTTTAAGGAATACAAAACTACTTAACTTAACAAAAATCAAGAAAACTCACTGTGGTGGCTAGTCTTGCTAACAGTGGAACCACTCCATGATCTGTTATAACTGCCAGATTCTCTTCGTCTTTGGCAATTTGGGCAATTGCAGCACAACTAGATGATTGAACTTCGACATTGTCAGATTTTAAAAGAGATACGATCAGCTCAAGACCGCCAACAAAAGAACGGACCTAAAAAGTAATTTCTTTATAAAATTATTATAAGTTTACCTATGCATACTTTAGATCAAACATAAACAGAATTTTTTTTGTTAATATAAATGCTAAATATATGCTAAACAATATAAATTTGAGCAACATAAAAAGTTATCAATAAGTTTAAAATTAAAATTGAAGGTATCAAAATACATTTTATTCTAACCATTTCTCCACTGTCTTTCGCATTTTCTATACAAGGGCAAATAGCCCAAGCCGCGCTAGACTGAACATCTTCATGTGGGTTTTTGAAAAGTGACCAGATAAGACGAACTCCATCTAGTTTGTCAATTATTCTGAAAAACATTCAATTTTAAAGAAAGACTTTAGTATGAATAGACACTATTAAAGTTCGAAATTTTAAATTCTAAAATACCTCTCTGCGTTATAATGTAATGAATTTGCGTATAAATATTATTAAAAGGCTGTTTTACAAAGTTTTATAACTAACCCCATGTTGTCTTTATCAAAAGCACATTCTGCAATTGCGTCGTTGCAGTTTACTAACAATTGCCGGTTTGTTTGCGTCAACTGCCTTATGATAGGAGGAATGCCACCGCTTTTTCTAATAGTAGTTCTGTTTTCTGGTATTTTAGAAAACTCTGCTAAAGATCCAGCAGTGTTGACGAGAACCTCCTCTGGCTGCTCATCCATAAGCTGCACAAGCTGCTCAATAGCGTGAAGCTCTTGAAATCTGAAATTTTTGTTTTAGACATAGATAGGTATATTTGTAAGAACTTTATAAATTTGATATTTTTTAATAAAATCAAGCTTATAATTCTGATAATGACACTTTATTTTACTCTAAATAACATTTGAACAATTTTAAAAAGTATTTTAAAAAGTCTAACATTAGAACATTTTCTTGGGATTTTGCACACTTCCAAATAGCACCGGTTGCGGCAGCCAAAAGAGCCTTATCGTCAGATTTAGGAAGTAATTTAACCAATGGATCCAGACCACCGTAAGCTCTTACCATGTCTCTTGCAACTTTGTCCTCGGCTGCTTTAAAAATGGCTGCGGCGCAATATGTTTGTAACTCATTACTTTCACTGCTTAAGTTTTTCACAAGGTGAGGTATCATACCTTCTTTACGGATAGCCATTCTATAGCTTAGCTAAAAGAAATTTATTTAAAATTCTCACATCTCAAACAAAATAACAAAAGTTAAACTCATTTTACTGATTTTAAAATACTTAAAGCTTGTCTTAATTATTACACAAATACGTCAGCTTAAAAAAAACTTCTACACATTGCTGAAAACAGTACACTATAAACAAATATTATAGTAATTAAGAAATTTTCTGAAACTTCACTATTTTCCATACTCAGGCAGTAGCTAAAGGTTAAACAGGGTTGTATGAATTTAAACAAATCGTATTAACAATTTTCCTACCTCAGAAGCGCACTCTTGTAATGTTCCGACAACTGGGACGAGCATCGCTTCGTTTTCAGATTTTAGAAGTTTTGCCAACAGCGGAATAATACCAGCTCTTTTCATAGCTCGTTTGTTTTTAGAAGATTTGCTGCAGGACAGCAAAGCGAGTGCTCCACATCTTGCAACTTCCATATCCATTTCAATGTCGTTTGAATTTTCAGGGAAGCTTAGAAGATCTACCTATATATTTTTTTTCTAAAATATCGATATCTTAAATTGTTCTTCGTGACTAGCTTATAGAACTAAAATTTTCTAGCTCTAAATATTTTATAACAACTTTAGAACGATTTTTTTTCCTTTATCTAATAGAGCATAAAATAACACGGATTAAACTTGTATATTATAATGAGTTAATATACATTATGTACATGCATATTCTATGTTTTAGAACAAGGGTCGGCAGGCGTTTGGTTACTGTTAGCCAAATTTCAAAAAAAAATCTTTGCGGGCCGCAGTTGTAGTTTTAGTTACAAAGTCACCTTTTTAGTATGCTAAATACTTTTAATTTTTTTCTTACTCTTTATCTCAGATCCTAGAATGTGTAGTGTAAGTATCAAAAATGTACAAGCACGCGGGCCTTAATTTTACCCTTCAGGGACCGCAGTTTACCAAACATTTGTTAGAAGATTTTAAAATTACGTAAAAATAAAAGCCTACAAAAATAGTCATGATGATGTTTGATGTTTGAACGTATTCGTTAAAAATAAAACAGTTCGAGTCAAAAAAAAAGAAATTAGAAAAATAATATTTATTTACTTAAATTTATTTTATAAGTTATTTTATAAATCTTACCTTTAAGTTATTTTTTTATCCTGAAATTTTTGTTTTAATAATAACTCCTACTATTGTTTTAATTTACTGTCAAAATATAATTTTATGTAAAATTTCAAACTTTATAGTAAAAATACCAATGAAAAGGCTAAAACATCATTTCTTTTTAAAAGGCATACACTTTGTTTTGTAACTTAAGATAACTTGTATCGTTTTTGAGTGCTGATTTTCTACTTTTTATTTGTTCAAAAATTATCCATTAATAAAAAGTATATTTGTTTTCAAAAAATTCCAACTAAAGTTTGAGCTCCTAATTAATCTGAAAAATTTTCTTTTAATAGAAATTAACTTACAAGAAACTGTATTCCTCCGTTTAGTCTTACTGTTCTTCTTGCTCTCTTAAATTTAGCAACGTTCGAAATCGTTTCAGCATTAAGGCACTTAAGTTCTTTGTTTTTCGCCCTTAAAATTTTAACCATGGCTTCTAAACCACCCAAATCGGCAACCGATCTCCGTATGTGAACATTCTTTGTGATTTGCTTTAGAATTTTTAAAGCCCCAATCTAAATTTGGTTACAAAATTACTATTTTTCAAACCTTGCCATTACAGTAAATAAATAAATTAAATAAAAAGTTCTGACCAGATGAATTTAGGTAAATAAAAATTACTAACTTTACATTTGACTTCATCAGTGTCTAACAAATTAATCAGTACTTCTAGACCACCGACGTCTCTGATTGCTGTTTGACATGTTTCCTGTTGAAGGTCGAAGTCTAGCATGGAACACAAAGATATCAATGTAGCTGTAAGAAGTTAAAACTATTGTAACTAGTTATAAAAGTGTATAGATTTAGTATCTTTAAAATTGTATGCTTTATAACTTTTACAAAAGTTTAAATCATTTTTTATAGGTTAAACATAATATTTAAGATTACTATGATTACTAAAAATTTTATGTAAAAACCTGTTTGATTTCCTCCTTTCAAGTACTTTACTAGCTTTTGTATTTGCCAGTATTCCGATGGAAGATCACTACCAGTATCTTGTTTTCTTTCTATAATTACCTCTTCTTCATCATCAGACTCATCTGAAGAGTCAGACTCAATTAAAGGTTCTTCTTGAAATGCTGATTTCGTTCTAAAGGTGTTATTTAAGTAAACTTTTGAAATTAAGTAAATACTCATTATTTGAAAAGAACTTTATGTACATATCAAGTAAGTACCAGTAAATTTCTTCTTCCTTATCTTATATTTAATTAATTTCTGTAACTATTTAAGATTTTACCTCTTTAAATGATCATAGTTAAATGAAACAGAAGATGTCTTTTGTGAAATCATCTTCTGAGTAAATAGACACTAAACGAACTTAGTCCACCAAGCAAATGGTTTTAAATATTAAAAGTTTAATGTATAAATAAATACCTCAAAATTTAACAACCTGACGAAATAATAGTTTAAAAACTATTGAAAACTAATTGCTTAGATACAGTGATAAACGTTTAATAATTATTGTTGTTATAAAAAGTATAAGACAAAATTAGATATAATTATCTATCGATTTTCTTATTAAGAACTAACACAAGTACAATAAAGTTAAAAAAAACAACGACTTCTTCATATGCACAGCTAATATTAGTTTTCACTTTCATTTTTTAACATAAGTAAATTAAAACGTGAAATACTAAATCAAAGAACATTAGTTTAACTAAATTACTTTTATTAAAAAATTGCAATTATAATTCTGTTTCGGTAAGCTTTTAATTTTATGAATAATTTTTTTCACAAAGAAACCGGGTTAGTATAAAAACAATGAAGTTTATTTCAACACTATTAATAGTATGCTTTTAGCTAATCAATATTTAACTTATAAAAAAATTTAGAGTTGTATAATTAAGATCAAATATCAATGTAGATACGTAAGTCGTATTAAAAATAAAAAATTATCACATATCATAATTTTATGCGTGGCTAAAAGTATAAGTCTAAGCAAAGTACAAATTTAAACTAGCAGGCAGTAACTTATATTTTGAATGTATTGTGAGTATTTTTTCAACTAATACTGCATAAAGTTACAGATTATTTCAATTATGACAACACAAGTTGTTATAAAAATATTAAACTAAGGTAACTTGCAAAAGGTAAAAACTATTTTAATTTATTTCAATTTTAACGTTTCTTTTTACCAAAGGATTCAAACATACTTTGCACTAGATTTATTTTTAGGGTTTGTATTTGATAGTTTGCTTTCACTTGTAGAGGAAACGTTAGGGTTTTCCGTTTCTTTCCAGTTTAAAGTAGGCTCACTTAAGTTTATTTTTGTTTGTTTTACTTCACCTTAAAAATCGAGTATATCATCGTTAGTATAAAAATATACTTAAAAAAAAACTTTAATAATATTTTTTTATTTGAGATATATTTTTGAGATTTAGTGTTTAACTATAAAAATCAAACAAGCAAAGTTTAAGGAAAATAGAAACAACTTGTTTAAGTATTTTAAGTTTACTAGTACTAAGACTTATTGAGACTCCGTAGAGCTGCTCATATTTTATTGGCAGCGAGATGTCGTTAATTAAATACTTTTTGTGAACAAAAAACAATTGTTTATGTTGTTAGTAATTTTTTAAATAGCCGATCTTTCTAAGACAATAAAACTTACATGAACTTGGTAAAACTTTCACAACAAAGTAACATCGGTAGGAGACAAGCATTAACATACACAAGTTTATATATAACAATAACTTGATAAAAAAGCTATTGTACACAAATACAAAATATTTAAAACTTCGAATTTGCACAAACCCTATAGCACTTTAAAAACTTTGTGTAGAAAACTTTACTCTTTTTTGATGCTTAAAAGTGAAAGTATAAACTTTAAAGTCAAGACTCGATTTTTACGTATAAATAAATGTTTTTGAAACTTTTTAAACTGAAGTAAACTAAAAGACCTTAACTAGTATCTCTGCAAAACACAGATTTAATCGAAAAAAAAGCAATTAAATTTAATGAGCGCAATTTTATGTGCTTTAAATAATTGCGATGAAAAAAAATAGTGAAAGTCGTCAAAAAATAACTTTAACTGGTACTTTTTTAACGAAATTGAAAAAATACTAAATTTTATATAAAAGTTTTTCTATGTTTTCTAAGTTTTAAAAGATGACTATTGATTGAAACGTTTGTTCATAATTCAAATTATCAAACACGTGACTAATAATTAGTTTTAGTTACTACATATATTGTTGAAGCTGAAGTAGAAGTTATTTATAAAAATTCTGCTAGAATAAATTGTATTGACTAACAAATTAAGCAAAATTCATTCTTTTAATTATACGTTATACCTTTTTCAGTAAGCTCTACTGTATTTTTCTTTAAATTTTCTTCTTGGTTTATTTCGGCATCTGAAGTAGAATCTAAGGATTCTAAACTTTTTTTAAAGTCTTCACTTGATGCTTCAGTCTGTTTAGTTGTTGGTAGTTTAATTAAAAAAGTATTTTAGAAAAACCAAAAACTAGTTTACTATTTTTTAGTTTTATGTTAAATCGGTTACTTACAAAAGTTTTATAAAATAAAAAAGTCTTAAAAAAATTTGAAAAAATGCTAGTAATTTTTATAACCTTAGATGAAAAGTATTGGCAATTTTTAGGCAGTTTTTTATTTTTTACCATTCGTAAAATAGTGAATTTAGAAAACCAAAAAAAAGTATCTATTTGAAAAACTATGTTCTTTATTTATTAGTATACTATTTTTATAAAAAATTAAAGATATGTACAATAAAGTTTCTTAAAAGATACTTTATTATAAAAACTGTTTAAACTATAAAAAAGTTTTAAAGTAAAAAAAGTAGAAGTAATTTTCAGATATGGGTTATTCTCAAAAAAACTATATTTAATTTTATGTTGAGTTTTTAACTTTTTCTACACTTTATAAATTGTAATGACATATTTAAATTAAAAATACTCATTCAAGAATAGTAATATATATGAATATATATGTAAAGTTAGTATAGCAACTTCTAAATAATAAACTTTATCTTGAAAAAATTAAGAGTACTCAGATTTTACCTGCAGATCTACTTTGATGCATGTAAATTTGATAGTCGTGTACATAAGCTGGTTATTTATATTTAAAATAAAAACAAACACTCTTCAACAAGTTTTTGATTTTACTTTGAATAAACCTTTCTCTAATTTATTTTATTTCTAAAGAATATAGCTCGATGAAACTTATATACAATAAAAACTAAGCTTGTCGTTTTATACACTTACTCGTTTTGACTATTTTCATATAACAGATTTTTAAGCTATATGAGTTAATCAAATTACATTACGTTTAGTCATTCGTCCATCGATATAGGATAGTAAAGTTATATAAAATTTACAACTATTCTTGCATAAAAGCTAAAAATAAAAATAAAATGGACAATCAATGAAAGCAGACTATTTTAGTAGTTAAATATAAAGTTTTTTCTAAAGTTCACGTAGTCAACTAATTTAATTAAAAGAACAACGTATGCAATTTTTAAATTGCAGTTTTTACTTGTAAAACTAAAATTTTAAAAATTTGTTAAAAGTTATATTTTTTTATCTAAGCTATTTCATGTAAAAACCTACTAATTTGTTATAAACAGCTTTAAATTGTAACTACATAGCATGATTTTTTCTGACATTAATGTATAAAAATTAAACCGTATGTTAATATAACTATTCTGTATTTTCTTGAATAAACTTACATGCTTATCAACGTTTTTAACAAACACAGAAGATTTATCTTTTAACAGTGAATACAAGTCCCTGTAAACACTGCTGGAAGTTTCATAGTTTACTTCTCGTGTAGTTTCATCATAGCCCTAAAATATTAGAAACGTTAAGTAATATTACTTTAAACACTTAATATTCTTTATATATTTTCTACAATGACGAAATAAATATTAACAAAAAAAGAATTAAGTTAAACTCTACTGATTACTTTTTTTTCGGTAAAACTTTCTAATTAATAGAGTTTAGACATATACTTAAAACAATATACTTAAGTTATAATTTTTATTTTTTTAATTTAGGTGGAAATTTTTTTATTGTTTACTTTCACAACAAAATAAATTTATAGTATAGAAATATTGTGTAACTAAACAATACTTATTTATTTTTTTAACGTATGTTAAAGTAACAATGCTTAACTTCTAAACTCATAATCATAAATGTATTAAAGTTGTTTAGAAGAAATCTTAAAGGAAAACATTATTCTACGTTTGGTATTTTTACAAAGTAAGTTTTTATTCAAGTAACTATTGTTAATCTTATTTAAAACTTACCTTAATCACGTCTAATCATTATAGTTTTCATATAATTTTTTGTTGTTAGTTTGTCATAGATAAGTCTTATATCTTTTAGGTAAATTTAAGCAATCATCTAGTTTTATATATTTATAGACAAATGCTATAAAAAATTCACTATATTATATAAATGTTAATAACTGCAGAAAAATTAACCTATACTTAATATTTTACTTTGATTTTACTGTTCAACAAAAACATCGGCGAAAGTCTGAAGAGCCAAAGGCTGGACTTTTGTGTGCCGTGAAACAAGCTCAAGTTTAACAATAGGGTTGATCATACGAATTCGATCATCAGACCACAAATTTTCGGTAATCTGAGACCGGTCTCTTATGTTCTATTTCAACATGAAATTGTATAGTATACATTTAATTTATACCATATTTAGCACACATGTGATTGTTTTTTGATTTCCAAAATATTTTTTATGATAACTTAAACCTTAGTTTTGTAAAAAAAACTTTGTATCACATTTCACCTTATTGATAAACCATCCGTAAGAAGCCGCTGTAACACAAAACTTTTCTGAGTCGTGTGGATAAACAACAACATAACAAATGTCTCCTTGCAGCTGTCTCCACGGTAAAGCTCTGCATCCGTTGCTAAACACGTGATCTGAGTTTAAATTAAACAAATATGTGCATGATTTAAAATAGTTAGAAGTTAAACTCTATAAAATTAACGATTTGTTTAGGACAAAGATATAATTAAAATGATTCTTAAGTACTCGCCATAGATAACCAAGCTGAGAAAATAATCGGTTGCAAAAAGTCCAACAAATGAAACCTTATTTTATAATAAAATCATTGTGTTTCAACTAACAAAGTATCTAAACAAACCTTTACTAGTTTTTGTATACTAGTTTTAGCTTTTTTTTTTGCACTAAAATTATAGCAGTATATAAAAAACTCATCGCTCTAACAATACATATTTGATTGGAAAATAAAAGATGTCAATTAAAAGTTTGAAAAATTTAATTTATAGTTTAAATTATTGAACATTTACATTTAACGTTGCATAAAATAAACAACTAATTACAAATTTCGTTTAAAAGTTATAACTAAAAAATCTTAACTTAAGATAAAAACGTCATAAAACTAATTACTATCAGTTTAACGTAAGCTATTATAACTAATTTAAGATTAAGTTAAACTTTTCAACAGTAATTCGATTTATAACGTTTTCTTAGCGGTTTATTTTCAAAAGTTTTATTGAACAGTTTTCAAACCAGTTGTATAAACGATATGCTTTAAAAGTGTCCCTTCCTCCTTTCCTGAAAACTCTATAAGTAGTTGTATTTGTTGTTCTGCAATTTCAGTGGTAACACGCGTATTTCTAAAATTTATTTTGTTTTAGTAAACTAAATTTCGTATAATTTTTTTTTAAGTCACACCATTTACGTTTTAACAATTGTTTATTGTTTCTAAACAAAAATAATTTTATATTTTTTAATTTGTTTTCAAAAGGTCTGTATAATATATTAATCCTGAGCAAGTTAAACTGTATCCAAGTGATATACGACTCGATAACTAAAAGGTATTTTCGTACGCAAGGTCCTAGGACCATTTATTTTAAGCGCTTTTTTTTGTCGTTCAATAAGCATTTTATTAACTTTAAACTTTATCTATTTTAAGCAAATCTATAACAAAACTTATATGTAGTTTTATTCTCTTTTAAAACGTACTTTGATTGATGAGCGTTGATAAAAATTCATAGTTGTTTTGTATAGGAAGAAACAATAAAATTAAAAACTTTAAATAAATTTATTTTTTAAGAAACCATAACTTTAAAAGTTATAAACATAACAACAAAATTTTAAAAAGTTTAGGCTTTTTAAATTAAACAAATTTTAAATAAAAAAAATTTCAGAAAATATATTTTGTCTTACTTTGAAACTTCATTAAGGCAGTAGTTAAGCAGTTTCATATCTAAGTTCTGAATGATCAACATCAAACGCAATTTTACTGAGGACTCCTTGTCATTTTCCTTCAATTCAATAAGGGTAGTAAAATCAGGTTTTTAATTTTAGTGTTTTTATAATACTCAAAACTCTTCATTAAAAAAGATGTGAAATGCTTGAGATATGGAACTAAATAATGTTATAAATTTTGTTTATTTATTTTAAAAGTATTTAAATTACTTTTATTTTTGGTATAACTAAAACATAAACTTAGTTTAACTTTTTAAATCTTTAAATTTTGTGTTAATAGATATTTTTTAAACATTGCATACAAAATTATATATAATATTGTATTTTACTAGTCTTACGTTTTTATCCACCATCCTAATTACAGTCGAGTTGTCTGGTGAAACTGTAGAGAATTCCGAACCTAGTATCTTTATGATTGGATCAGGGTTACCTTGAAAAAAAATACTCTTACTTTTAAAAACAAGCTTAAATAAGATTTTTTATTGATTGTGTAATAAATTAAACTTTTTTTAAATTTATACCACAAAGTTATTGATAAAAGATAACTATATATATTTTGTATTATTTTAAGTCAGATATGAAAAAATTATTAGTCTATTACTATCTTAACCAACTGTTTATCGTTTAAATCCAAGAAAACCGTGAAAGCACAACAACAGTAGGTTATATAAAAAATTAAAATTTAATAGTTTTGATGTCCACAATTTTTTACCTACATTTAGTACATGTTTTTTAAGTTAAGTAACCAACGTTTTCATTTTTACTTTTTTAAGTCGTAAAAGTTTTAAAACCTTAATTTTTTGTTGTGGAAATATATCTTAGTAAAAGTTACTGACTTTTGCTTTTAAGTTTTAACTAAGAAAGCAGTTAGTTTTAAGTTAGTTTTGACAAAAAGCGTATCTATTGTTATGATTATCTAATATGAAAAAGTTGTATAAACTTCGTAAAGTGATTTAAAACAAACTTTCGAGGCAAACTTTGATTTCTTTTTTCGTACTTTCTTTGGTTACCCTTAATAGTTTTTTTATATGTCCAAAAGTTTGAACTTTAATTACTCCATCATTTAATTCTAATAATGAATTTCCTTCCGAGTTTTTCTTAGGTGAAGGTATTTCTACATCACTGTGAATATTTTACATAAGAAAATTAATAAAATAAACAGACATTAAGTTCTGACATTTATTTTCGATAAAAAAAAATAATAAGTTTTCCTTAATAACTTCGAATAAACTTTCTCTGAAAATTTAAGATATCATAAGATATAACTTTTAATATATAATATATACATCAACTAGTTTTTTTATTTGAAAATTAGCATTTACAATTTCTAAGAATAATAGTACTAACATCATTTAAATAAAGTTGCAAAAAAATCTCTGAGTTACATTTTTTATGGTTTGAAAGTAGAAATTTCAAGCACATTTTTTATTAAGAGTATCAACAAAAATTAAACTTGTTTTCAAGATCATCAATAACAAGCGAAGTATTCCATTGAAGTGGTTCATTAAAAACGTAATCTTTTTCTTCTAAACTCATGCCTGGTAAGTTTTCCAGAAACTGTTTTTTATTTAATATAACTGTGAGTTATATAAAAGTTTTAGATTTTTTCAAACTATTAACTACATGCTTATTACTTTAAAACACTTTTAACTACATATATCTAACGTTTTTAACTTATCGTTAGTACAAGATACAATGTTTTATAAAATTTTATAAAGCAACTTATAAAATATTAATTACGCGTTTTTAAAGCTTTAAATAATGCTAAAAATACAAGAACATTTTATACAAAATAAAAATTGGTATTAAGATAATAATTTACAAACAAACTATTGTGAAAAATTTCTTCAAAAGAAATAAAAAATTTGCATTTTTCTAACTTAATAAAATTATTTAAAACAATAAAATATTTCAACGGAATGCATGTTTTTACAAACAGTTAGTGAGAACTTTCTATAAAATAAGGGGATAAATAATTCTAGCTTAGTAGTACACAACTATTTAAGTACTATTTAAAATGTTAATGAGGAGTTAAAATGATTGAAAGTTAATTGACTTTTGAGGTAGTATTTAAAACTTAAAAAGTTGCAGTACAAAGCTTGTTTCTTTTCAAAATTGAAAATTTATGTTTTATAACTGTTTTGTTATTGAAGTAATTTAAATGTATTGAAAAAAAAACTTATCATTTAAACTTTTTACTGAAACGTATATATAGTTAGATTTAGTTAACTACAGATATTTTGTAAATTTCTAACTCAAATTAGGTAATATAACACTATAAGCATGTATATATTTTTGAATCTTTTTTTTTTCATTTCTTATACAATTTTGCAAAAACAAGTTCTTTAGCTTTTGCGAAACTTCATTAAGAAAAGGTTTGTTTTATAAAAATTTTATAAAATTAACCTCAGAAAGAAAATTCTGGTTATACTAACTTATAAAATTATTGTTTACTGGAAATAAAAGAATATGACAAGTATGGAGAATTTATAAGTAAGCAATTTCAAAGTGTTTACAGTTATAAAGATTATATATGAAAAAAAAAAAAAAAAAAGTTTAGTTTTAGTTTTTATGTTTTAAACTTACTGAAGTAATTTCATTTAATAATTGCTCGTTCAAAGGAGAAAGTTGAAGCGTTTTTCCTTTGTTTTTTGATGCTGATGTTAGTTCAAACGCTTTAGTAAGAGATGCCCCCATATTTTAATTTATAATTTATAAAAAAAACTAAATTCTACAAAAAAAAAATAGTTGTTACGAACTATGATATCGTAATTTTCTTTTAATTAAGCTATAGAAAGTTCTTAACTTAAGTATCTTTACGGAGACAAATTTTATTTTATTTTCACAGATTATTACAAACAATAAATGATGATTCACTTTTATATTAAGTATAAGAGACCATCAGTTGTCAGAGTAATTCTTATTAAAATAGAACAGTATAAGTTTTGAAAGAAACTACTGAACAAAAATTGACTATTTACTTGTTTTATCAAAGAAAACATGAGTGAAAGTCTACAAAGCCTAAGCCTAGACTTTCGTACGCCGTAAAACAAGCTCAAATTAAAATAAAGGTTTGACCATTTAAATTCGATCATCCGACCACAAACCTTCGGTAGACTGACGAGTTTCAATAAAAGCGAAATATAAAAACTTTTTTTTTAAGTTGAATCAATGGTTCTAAAAGTTTTCAAGGATATGTATAGTTAGTTTTTTGTGCACCCTGAGTGTTCTATTTAATAATTTCTTACTGTACTTTACATAACTTATGTACACAGTGAATAATTATTGTGCAAACTTCTGAGCAGTTCACAAGTGCACTATTAAAAAAACACTGATATAACAACTAAAATTCGTTACTAACCATAAAGTTATAAACTTAGATTATACACTGTATTTATAAAAATTTTGTAGCCAAATATCTAAATTTTTTTAAATTAGAAAAAAACAATTAATGATGGTTTAGTTTATAAGATTTTGATGATTGTTAAAAAAACATCGAAAGAATGTTTATTAGAAAACTTATGTTAAGAAAACATTTAGTTATCACTAATTTGAAATATAGGAACTAAATTGTCAGAACTTTAATTGTTGTTCACCCGAATCTTTATAAAGAATCTGGATAAACTGATTTTCAACAGGAACTCATGCAATAAAACCCGACTAAATTATTTTTTAAGGTAAACTAGTAAAAATTATAAAATAAACAGTGTATTCAAAGCAAACATTCACTTTTAAAAGAAATTTTTTTTTTTAACTTTTTTATTTATATTAATCCAAAAACAAAGTGTAAAAATATTAGATTCGAATATGCAGTAAAATTTTTAATTTAGGTCTACAGAAATAATTTTTATTTAATACAATTTCGTAAAAAAATATTTTTTGATTTTAAGAAATGAACATACAAAGGTATTTTTTGAAACAATTATTAAACAGCTTACTAAAAAAATAACTATGTTTTCGATTTTTGTTTTTCATAAAAAATAGTAAGGTTCTAAACTTTAAAATACTGCTTTATTACGTGTATTATAAGTTACTAATGAATAATAAACATTTTTTTATACAATTGATTTTTTACAACGTATTATATTTCTAAGAAACTTTTTCATTATACAACTGTAGTTAAGAATTTGTAATAACATATGTCGTGGACAAGACATTACACTGTACCCATGATGTATGACTCAATAACCGAAAGGTTTTTTCGTACACCAGGTCCTTCAACCAAACTTTTTAAGCGCTTATTTGTTTGTTATTTTGTTCAATAAACAATATTTGATAAATTTTGATGGTCTTTAGCGAATTTGCATTTAACTAAAAAGAGCTATTAACTATGTTCTGATATAACTTTTAAATTTTGATTTTTTTTTCCCAATTTTCAAACAACTACTAAGTAATTGTTATAAAAATATGCCCTAAAAACCATTAAGACAATTTTTAAAGTAACTTTAAGTATAAAAATATATTCTTATTTTGATGGATATATAGACTAAAAATTTTTTTACATAACAACAAAGGTTTTACTTCATTTTTTCAAAATTTAGAAATTTTTTTATAGCAACAAACAAGTAAATCAAAAGACTAACTATAATTTTACTTTGTATGCATGTATTATGTATTTAAAAAACATTTAGTACATGCTTTTAAAGAATTTATTTTATCATAATAATCATTACTTTTTTTTATTTCTATTTTACTAAAAAGTTGGTTTGAATATTATTGAGAATAAGAAATTAGTTAAATGTTTCTAAAAACTAAAATTAACTACTATTTTTTCTTTACTATAATTTTTATTTTTTGTTTAATAATAGTCTAACAGCTTAAAACTAATAAAGATTTTAAAAAGTAGTAGGAATGAAAAGTAGTTAAGTTATCTATCTAAATTTGTTAAACTGATTACTATACTGTTTGTAAAGTTAAAAAGCGGCAATGCGTCATGGCAACCATTAGCCTCTATTGTCACAGTCATAAGAATCCCCTAATTCACAACTTTTTTGTGCTCTACCCAGTCTTTCAAAAACTTTTCTTTAATGTATACAAAAGATTAACTTTTTGCGTTAATCTAGTACTAACTTAAAAGTGTAATAAAATAAAATAAAAAACACTTTTCTATTTTAGTGACACAATAAACATCAAATCAAAGCCATAAAAATCGGATATAACTTTGCAACTATCAAGTTTACCACAAAAACTTAATATTTATAAACATTAATTAAAGATTTTTTTTTTTTGAGAAATTTGTTATGATTTGTAAAGCAAAATCAAAATTTTAAATAATCTATTACAAACACTTTATATCATTCATTAATTTTAGTTAAAAAATTTAATAAGCCAAGAAAATATTTAAACTTCTAATTTTTTTTTTTTGCACATTAAAAGTTTAAAGAACTTTCGAGAACTACTCTTGTCTTAAGTTTACTTCAGATAAATTTTGATTGATCTGAAGTTTTAGATTTACATTAATACAAAAAAAGCTCATATGTTATTGAATATGTTAATTTGCAACTATCAAGTTTACCACAAAAACTTAATATTTATAAACATTAATTAAAGATTTTTTTTTGAGAAATTTGTTATGATTTGTAAAGCAAAATCAAAATTTTAAATAATCTATTACAAACACTTTATATCATTCATTAATTTTAGTTAAAAATTTTAATAAGCCAAGAAAATATTTAAACTTCTATTTTTTTTTTTTTTTTGCACATTAAAAGTTTAAAGAACTTTCGAGAACTACTCTTGTCTTAAGTTTACTTCAGATAAGTTTGATTGATCTGAAGTTTTAGTTTTACATTAATACAAAAAAAGCTCATATGTTATTGAATATGTTTTACAGCTATCTTTTTAAATATTACCAATCACCAAATATAATTACATTACAAATTATAGCTAAAATTTTGTTTATTTTTAATTTTTTAGATATAATCTATAATATTAAAGTATTTAAAGTTTGAAGGTTGACGATAATGTTAATATGTCTTGTGTTAACAAAAATTGCTGTAAATTAAGTTTGTTTAAGCACCAATAGTAAAGCAATAGACATTTTTTTAAATAAAAAAGCAGTTTACTAGAAACTAGTGAACCATTATAACTATTTACATTGATATGGATAGTAAACTCAACAAAATAGTAAACTCAAATTTTATTAAGATTACAGAAGAGACTAGATTTCAAAAAGGATATAACTCAATAAAACTGAGAATGAAACAATTTAGTATTAGATAAATTTGTTTTTAAAGAACTAAAACCTCAGTAGTTTCCGAAAAACTTTTTATACTTATTCTAGTATACTATGTTTTGGTTTTAAGAAAACAAATAGAGAGATCTCAACTGCTGGAGGAGAAGTAATATATTTATTCTTTTAAAAATTTATTTTACAAACTAAGTTTCGGTCAAAGAACAATGAAGAGGTCTTTGACCGAAACTTAGTTTGTAAAATAAATTTTTAAAAGAATAAATACTTATTCTAGTTTAGGTATTCAAAACTTCAATAAATTAATTAAAAATTATGAAACAAATCTATCACATCACAGTAAAGTTTAAAAAAATATTTAGGTTTATAATAAACTTCAAACTTATCATCTTTTATTTATTTAGATATAGCAGTGGCTTCAACAATCCAGCTTAGAACCTCCCCGGTCCTTAGTTAGTATAAAAGCTATATTATTTAAAGTTGTATATAAAAAAATCATATCGTTTCTACTAGTCTTATTAATGGGCAAAAAAAAAATTATCGTTGCAAAGGGTAGAGTTTGAGATTGATGTTTTTATACTACTAAAAAATATTTAGCTAAAGATATAATATTTTGTAAATGTGCCCATATCTTAGTATTACATTGTTTATCTAACAGTCTTTGTACAGCAACCGTGTTCCACTATAAAAAATCAAACAATAAATCAATGATCGAGGCATTGAAGCAATGACACCGCTAGATAAAAATAGAAAAAACAACTGTTTAAAACGTGTAAGCTTTTTTCAAATAGCCTTCGTTTATAACTTTAATATCTTTTAAAGAATTTTTTGTTAAAAATTAAACGTATTTTCTGCATAGCTAAACGTAGTATTTAGAAAAAAAAACTTATCACTGCAAATTTTTAAGCAACTTGCAAACTACTTCTTTAACTAAAGCGGTCCGTATTTGCTTAACGTCCCTTTTTCACTTACCCTATAAACAAATCGAGAGTGTTTAAGATTGCGCATGTAAGCGATAAGCTTTTAGCTAATTTTACTTTCTTACGTCTTGTAATCTAGTCAGTAGAGTCTGTATTTAAAAATCACTTTTTGTAGTCTAAATCTAAGTAATGCTCTTGTGTATGGTCTATTTTTGCCGGAAGTGACATCTTACTCTTGATGGTTTGTTAAGTTTTTCATACATGCGTTTTGAGTCTATTGATTTTTAAACTGATTATACTATATACCTAATTGTCTACAGAGATGTTGTTTTATATAGTTAGTAATAAGTGTTTAATTTAATATATAATTTTCACTTTGTAAATACTGATAAAGAAATATGCATTATTAAGACAATCCTCAAAGTTAACCATTGTTATGAGCAGCTTCTGCAATATCACCTATAATCAACGTGTGTGTTAATATTTTTTTTGCATTTATTTTAAGCGAGCGGTTTTCAGTTTGTTTGATGGCGCTTTGGTAAAAGCACGTTTAAGAAGCAATCAAAAAAGTTCTTTAAAACTCGGAACAATAATGAAACTTGGTTTTTTAAAGAGAATAGAAAAAAATTGTTATATTTAAAGCATATTATTATGCATTGGCTTAATAGAACAACTTAAATTCTCACCTTAATTTAGTAGTTTTAACAATACTGTTTTGAAACAAGTTCCCGTCCATAAGAACTCATCAACTACCAACATTTAAATAAAAAACATACTTTATATTTCGCTACAAAAAAAGTTCCTTTAAGTTACAAAATAGATAATGCGTGAGTAAATGTAAAAATTTAAATTATGCATTTGTTAAAGTCAATTTTTTGAAATCCTGATTTACTTAAGTTGTTTCCTAGTTTTAAATAAGAAATTTTTCTTAATTTTATTATATACTTCAATAAAAAGATTGCTTCAGTAGTTCAAAACAACTAAATTAGAGATTGTACTGCTACTTTATATGTTTTACAACTCCTTAGGACCCTTTTTTTAATCTGGTTCTTGTATTGGGGTTGCTTTAAAGCAAGGTTTCCTAAAAGTGGTATATTAGAAATTTAGGAAGCCATAAGCTGCAAAGGGGGAGGGGCGTGAGTGTAAAGGCGTCATAAATTAAAACTTGCACTGGATGTTATGGAGTTTATGATGAGGGCCAAAAAAAAAAGAAGCTAGACGTATTTTTTGAAAAATATTGTCGGAAGGGGCCATGGATTTTTTTATTTCTTTAAAGGGGGCCTCATGATAAAGTTTTGGAAACCCTGTTAAAAATTCTTACCAAAAACATAATTATGTTATTAAACCTAATTGGAAGGTAAAGCACTGTTTGTAAATGTTGATCTAATTTCAAACACCGTTAAGTAAACTAACAGCAGTTACTTATAATGAAAATTAGTTTCTGAGATGTGTAGGGACAGAGTTTAATAGGATTCTTACGAAAGGGCGAAGTTAAAAAGCCTATTTTATCAATAATTTAATTTAGTGTAAGCATCCTACAATTTTAAACAGTTTATTCTTAGCTTAATAATAAATAATCTTACTATAAGAAATATAATTTTTATTTCTTGGTCATAATTCTTTTAATAATCGATAAGATTTCCTGAAAATTTTAGGTCAATAGCTTAAGATGAAAGAGTAAAATTTTTGAAATTTTAAACAACTTTTTGAAGAAACTGACTGGTTACATCTCTTGTAAGTTGTATCTTTGTTTTTTTCAAGTAACTTATAATGAACCCAGCTTCTAAATAAGAGTAATTTTTGTAAAAAAACTGTTGGAACCCACTATGCACTTGAAGCCTTTTTTCTAAAATATTTCCACTAGAATTTTTGTTTTTAAGATGCATTTCAAAATAGCAGCTTCATACAACTCTCAAGTAAATTTTATTTCATTAATGTTTTTTTCTTTAAAGTTTAGAACATTAAATTAGAATTTCTATATTAAGTTCTTTACTAGAGTATAATTTAAAAATAAGTTACCGTTTAAAAATGCTTATCTTTGTAAGCTACAAAAATTTCTCATATAACAAAGCATTTTTTTCAAAACGTATTAAACTCTACACTTTAGGCCTTCTTAAATTAAGTTTTCTAAACGTAGTTTTCATCTTTTTATTTAGAATTGTTTTAGAGGTGATAAATAATCGTTTTCTTTACAATAATTTGAAACTATATTGTAAAATAATAATAAGCATTTTTAGCTTAAATATATATCTTGATGAATAATATCTATTAACATTAGTGTTTTCGAAACAACTTAAATATTTTACGATTAATAACAAGATGCAAAATATTTTGGTAACAAGATTTATTAAATTTTTTGATTTAATATTCTTCTCCTTCTTCTTCACCTTCACCCTCGACGGAATCTACTCCAACTTCTTCATAATCCTTTTCGAGGGCAGCCATGTCTTCCCTCGCCTCGCTGAATTCACCTTCTTCCATTCCTTCACCAACGTACCAGTGAACGAAGGCACGTTTGGCGTACATCAAATCAAATTTGTGGTCGATTCTGGCCCAAGCCTCAGCAATTGCTGTTGTATTGCTCAACATACAAACTGCTCTCTGTACTTTTGCCAAATCGCCTCCGGGAACAACTGTTGGCGGCTGATAATTGATTCCAACTTTGAATCCTGTTGGACACCAATCAACAAACTGAATTGTTCTCTTGGTTTTGATTGTGGCGATGGCAGCGTTGACGTCCTTAGGGACGACATCTCCCCTGTACAACATGCAGCAAGCCATGTATTTTCCGTGACGCGGGTCGCATTTCACCATTTGGTTTGCAGGTTCGAAGCATGCGTTTGTAATTTCTGCTACGGAAAGTTGCTCGTGATAGGCTTTTTCAGCGGATATGACTGGAGCATAAGTTGCCAGAGGAAAGTGGATACGTGGGTAAGGTACCAAGTTGGTTTGGAACTCTGTCAAGTCAACGTTGAGTGCACCATCAAACCTTAATGAAGCTGTGATTGAAGAGACGATTTGAGCGGCAAGTCTGTTCAAGTTAGTGTAAGTTGGACGCTCAATGTCAAGATTACGGCGGCAAATATCATAGATGGCCTCATTGTCAACAAGGAAGGCGCAGTCTGAGTGTTCCAATGTGGTGTGAGTTGACAAAATAGCATTGTATGGTTCCACAACTGCAGTTGATACCTGTTGATAATAAATAATTGAAGATAATATTACAAAAAAAAATCTCTACCAAGACTACTTGCTACAAATTTTATTCAAAACTTTTATTATTTAATGGTTTAAAAAATTATTGACACTGTTATAAATAATGCTACTTACATTATTTTTAAAATTTATTAATTTTACTTTTTAATCACTAAATAAGAAATTAAAACCATTAAGCTTTTTAAATGAGGTAATTAATTTTCTTTTTCTACTGAACACAAACCTGTGGAGCAGGGTAAACACTAAATTGGAGCTTTGACTTCTTTCCATAATCAACAGAAAGTCGTTCCATGAGAAGTGCAGCAAAACCAGAACCAGTGCCACCGCCAGCTGAGTGGAAAATAACAAATCCTTGCAGACCTGTGCACTGATCAGCCAACTTGCGAGTTCTGTCTAAAACCAAATCAACAATTTCCTTGCCAACTGTGTAATGACCTCTTGCATAATTGTTAGAAGCATCTTCTTTGCCAGTGATCAATTGTTCTGGATGGAAAAGTTGACGATATGTTCCAGTTCTGACTTCGTCTAATAAAAAAAAAACTGTATTTACTTTTGCATAAGTGTGAAATCATGAAGGTTGATATAAATTTGCTTTAGTCATTTGAAGCTATGAGTTATATAATAACGTATCGTTACAATACGTAACATTACAATATGTAGCCTAAGGTTATTATAATCTGGAATATATAATCTGGAATAAAATCTGGAATTATAAGTTGTTAATTCAAAAAAAAGTGTTAATACGTAATATAAATCACATTTGATTATATTAAAACCTAAATAATATTTTTTTTAACAAAAAGTGATTTCAAGTCTTAAGACTAGTTTTAGAATTAGGGAAAATTATTTAAACTAGCCTGAAATTTTGAATAATGTTTTTTAAAACTAAACATATTTTTCTTAAACTTTTTACTAGTCTAACTATGTGACAACAACCCCTAACTAATTATAATTTATCAATTTATTTTATAATAGCTCTTTAAATAAAAACTATTGTCGATTTTGTTTACTTAAAAACAAATTTTTTTTAAATGTTTAATTATTTTTTTATATTAAAGCCATATTAAACCTAAACTGTTATTTAAAACATGACTTTATTTGTAAATTTATTCTAAGCTATCAGAAATTTTAACTGATTAACAAAATTTGAAACAATGTTTACAATATTTAAGACAAGGTAAATTTAAGTCAGTTGGTTCACTAGGTCCCTTATAGAGGAGAAAACCAAAAATGCAAAGGATTATTTCACTAAAAACTTATTTTTTTGTTCATTTTCATTTTGCAGTTAGTAGATTGCTAATATTATAATCTTTCGTTTTTCCAATTTTTTTTTTTTACAAATAAATTTTTTTAACTTTTTAAGAAATGTCTTCTGAAATTTCCAGGTCTTTAAAACCAAAATCAAGATGGATTTTAGTGACTCCTTGAATTTTTGGCCGTTTGTTTGCATTAAAAACATTTACAAAAACTACAACATCACAAGACTAGATCAAATATTTTAACTTCATTAAAGACTGGCTGGTTTTTTATACTTTTTTTTATCTAAAGACAGTATTGGTTTTTTTTTTATATTGTAAATAAACATCAGTCTCAAACTCTACCTTTTATAGCAATAAACATTTTCTGGGAAGTTTAATTTGTTTTAGGCATTGTTGTAAAAAAAAATACCAAGTAACCTTTATTCCTATTTAAACTCTGGTTGAACTTATTTTTAAAATTTAAAAATAGTAAGAAAGCTAAAATATTGAGTAAAAACTTGATAGACCTACTTTTTAAACACTAACTATTTTTGGTATTCTTTATATCTGAATCATATCTAAAATCCAAGTGCAAACTTTAAAACCAATAGTACTTTTAATATTTAGAGATATAGCATGAATAAATTAATAAATAAACTTTATCAGCAATTTATGTCTAATGTATTGTAGAAAAAAATTGAAATATTCAGCTTTTTTATTGACTTCTAAAATGAATGTTTGAAATTTTTATTTGTTTTATAGTGATTGATTTCATTACTTCTTATCATACTCATATTTTGAAATTAAAATTGAATTATTTTGGTCTTTTCTTAATTTTTGTTTTGATTCTCATCTGTTTACTAATTAAAATATATTTTATATTTTAATTAAATATAAAACCTAACTATAAACTAAACTATAAACTAAAATTTCAATAAAAAATATCAACAAATACATTGCATTTCTTTTAAAGTAGAACATTTTTTAGCACACGCTTTTTAGCTACTGTTGTGTTTAACTTAGCTATAAAATATAATATTAACATTTATCAACAAATACTGATTTTTAAAAAGCTAAGTAAAAGGGTATTATAACATTTTTTAAATTACTTACCAACTACAGTGGGTTCCAAATCAATAAATACAGCTCTTGGCACATGTTTTCCAGCACCAGTTTCACTGAAAAATGTATTGAAAGAGTCATCACCTCCACCAATTGTCTTATCACTAGGCATTTGACCATCTGGCTGGATACCATGTTCTAAACAATACAATTCCCAGCATGCATTACCGATTTGTACACCACATTGTCCAACATGGATTGAAATAACTTCTCTCTATTTAAAATTTATTAAATGTTTATTGTTTAAGATAAAATTTGAAAACTAGTTGAAGCTAACACTAAGTATTTAAATTTTATTACATGATTGGCTTATTTTAACTTACCATTTTGGTTAATCGAGGATTTAAATTAATCTAGAATAATTGAAAATATTATCAATGAACAGTCTTATGTGTTCCTTGAAGGTTATTTTCATCTAATGCATCCTTTAGAAAGAAATAAATTATCTATCTTCAAAAAACTGACGTCATAATAGCTTGTGTACATGTCTGACAACAAAGTTAACAACAACGTTTACAATTAGCTTTTTTTAAATATCAGTACAAACAACAAGGCTAATTAATCTGTTACGGTATAGTCCAAAACAGTTTATGATAACAAACACACTAAACTAAAATAATAATTCTTAATTTAAGAGTCCTTGATATTGTTTTAAGTGATAATGAAAGTAACAATCAAAAATTAATTGTTAAATACTGTTTTTATAAACCAAATTTCTTTCCTAATCCTATCACAATTACAGTATATAACTTAATTATCTAATATTTATTTTAACAGTTTATTACTAACAAAACAATGTTTCACTCCTATGTTTGCATATAGGATATCCTCAGTTTTTGTAAACAAATCTGAAAAATTTTAATGCTTATGTTACGCTTTTAAGAATTTTGTTGGTAATGAGACTAGAATTTTTTAGACTAGAATTAGACTAGAGTTTTTTTTTACTGTTATATACTTTAAAATAGTAAAACATGATTCACATTGAAATTAGTTGCCAAAAACAGAAATAGAAATATTCTTTAGTATATATAAGTCGAGAACTTTAATTTTTTAATTTAAAACAAGTTTTAATATTATAACTTTATTATGAAAAATAGTATATTTGAATCAATTAAACGGACAAAATCTACTTAAAAAAATAGTTTTTTTATCTAAATTTTTTACAAACATGTATCATTAAGAATTGTGATCTAAGGAATCCAGCGGACTCTGGCCTTTATAAATTAGATCAAGATCCGGTCATGTTTCGATTTAAAAATAAGTTCTTTTAATTTTTAAGAGTAAAAATTTAAGCTTAAACTATCTAAAACTTCAACATTGAATGAGTTGATGTATATTTAATTTTTAACACTTAGCTAGTTTCAATAGTAGTGTGCAGTTATATTAAATAACTAGCACGAAATATCCTACTTTTTATATAGTTCTGCTTTTTATAGTTCAGAAATTAAGTTGTGAAAAATTGCCTATAAATGTAAACAAAAGTATTCTCACCACTAATGAATCATTAGATACGATCTAAAAAGTTACATGTGATGAGTTTATAAGAAATTTTGAGTGAATCTAGTTAAGAAAATTAAGGTTCATCTATAATTTTTGGATACACAAAAGCATCTACAAAAAAATACAAAAAAAAAAGCACAACTTTTCGACTTTTATAAACGAACTTTATGTGTTAGGATATTTGCGGTTTTTGAATTTGATTGTTTTTTAGGTCTGAAAAATGTTAAACTGAGCTAATACATCCCTTTAGCAACACTTCAAGCAACTTTGAAAGTCCCTAGATAAATTAAAAAGGTCGCAAAAACATAATAAAGACTGCATAGGAATGTAGAAGTTAATCAGATAAGCCAACAGAAACTACTTTACATTGTGGTGTTTTGTGGCTAAAAATTAATTAAGCTAACTCAACTTTTAATAAAAATCATACTTTACGTCTAGTTGAGAAAAGAAAGATACGTAAATGGTACGTTACCAGAATTTAAGTATTGCGTATATCTAGCAAATTTAAGTGCTATATTTTCTTAAACATAGATGTTCAGGTGTCTAGTTAGGACGAATTAAACTCAAAATGTAGAATTTTTTAAATTACTAGAACTATTGTTAATATTATTTCAACTCTGCTTTGAAAAAAAAAAGAGAAATGATCAGGAAAAATTATAAGAATAAATAAAAGTTTTTGTTTTCTTTTTTTTATTTAATGTATTTTATTGTGTTTACTGTATAATGTATACATATGTATACGTCAAGCGAATATAAAACTACTAGTGTTATATTATTATATAAAAAAACTTACATAGCAGTAAAAGTATAGTTATTAGCAGTATTCTAATTAACAATTTAAAAATCTGTAAATTTTAATCGCGTAGTTTTTGTTATTGGTTTTATAGTATAAGTTTTAATATTCAGTATTCACGAACAGTAACAGCTAAAAGTAAGTGAAAAATTGAAAGATAACTTCACTTATTGTTTTAAATGTCATTAAAATTGATTTAAAAACCATTCTTAACTATTTGAATAGAAAATGATTTAGATAACACGTATAATTTACAATACTAAAATTCGTATATTAAAAGCATTTTAATTTCATCCTAAATCAGGTTTCCAAAGTTTTATCTGGTCATCTGAAAATAAGTAGTATATGGGAAAAAATTAATTAATAAGTTAATAGGTATATCCTCATTTATGTTTTAAAAATCTAAAAACTATCAAATCATTTTTTTAATGATATATTTAGAACAAAGTAAATTTTTTTAAATAAAACATAAAAATGTTTAAATCAACATTAAATGTTTAAATTTTAACGTTTTCTAAAATTTTTGAAATCGAAGTATGTATATTCGATACTACAAGACTTTCTATTAACTTAAAGATATATCAGCTAACTGTAGTTTTAAATTATTTTGTTGTTGTTAATTCTTTACTTTTAACCAGGGTTTCGCCCCCAGGGGCGATTTCGACCATTTTGGGAAACCCTGCTTTAAACTATACTTAAGTTTATGTTTATTGTTTGTAGTTGTTTCAATAAGTTTATAGTAGTTCATAAGTAAAAACTCAATAAGTGATCCCGCCCTTAAAAGTTATTTTTGTAATTTAAAAATTGCAACTTATTTTGCCTTTTCATGCTAAATAAGCAGCCTATTTTTTGTAAATATTGTGCATGACATTTTTTTACATAAATATAATTGTTAGCAAAATAAAAATTGTATGCTTTAAAACTTTTTGATCTCAAAATTTCCAATCGTTTTTAATAAATTTTAAATTTTCTCAAGTATTAAAATTGTTTTACATTGCTTTATGTATAAAAGTTGTGTGAACAATATATTGTTAAGACTAAAATTTATACTAAAAAGATTGCACACCATATAGTGCAGTTTAAATACTCAGATATAAAAATTTTCAGTGAAGCGTACAAAAATGATTTTATTATCTTAGAAGTGAGCGATTTAACCATTTAGTTTAAGAAGCCCTAGTATAAACAAATAAGTAAAAAAATCTTTTTATCATTTAAATACTCATATTAGTAATAGTTCAAGTTTTTCAGGTACATTGATGACCTTATTGTTGAGTACTAGCAAAAGAGTAGTATATATTTTAAATATAGCAGGGCTGCTATTGTTTATAGCACAAAAACTTTTATGAGTTACCTAAAACTCATTCAAGTATCCTTTAAAATACTTTTAGTATTTTAACAATTTTAGTAGAATGCTTACTAAAATTGTAATCAATCTTTTTATCTACACAGGGATTATAAAGATGTTTTTAATCTGATTGTTTTAAAATTACGTATTAAAAAA
Source organism: Thalia democratica (assembly GCF_965202585.1). NCBI lineage: Eukaryota > Metazoa > Chordata > Thaliacea > Salpida > Salpidae > Thalia > Thalia democratica. Next base: position 15,635,866 of record NC_139173.1, on the reverse strand, counting down.
AAAACACGTTGTGTTTTGTAAAAACATATAATTTAATAACAATAACTGTAGTCAGGTATAAAGCAAGCAAATAATTAAAAAAATTATAACGTAATTGATTATAACAATAACAGCCAAAAAAAACACATAGGCGCAGAGCGTATAAAAAGCACCAAAACAACAAATTCATGCTTTTTCTTATATCTTTCTGCTCAATCAAAACGAACAAAAACGTAAGCGTTATGAATAAGTTTTATTTATAGTTATCAGGTAATATATTAAGAGTTCTTGAGAAATTAATCACGAACTAACATCAGCATTATTAAAGTAAAATAACACAAAGACAGTTTTCAATGACTAAATTATTTAAAATAGATACAAAAACGTATGCAGATAAATTACACAGCTCAAAAATCTCTAGTATTAAACAAACCAAAACTTTATACTTTATGTAAGTCTATGACTGAAATTCTACAACTAACTATAGTTATTGTATCTTTTTATGCTATAATCTAACTAGACTGATGCACTGTTAACTTAATAGATTACTTTAGAGCTAAATTAGAGTTGATTTATTTAAATATAATTAATTTTTAGGGAACTGTAACGGTATAATTTACAATCTGATGTAACACATGATAAAATTTAAACAATTTAAGTAAAAATAACGAGTATAATTGTACAAATTTTCAATTAAATGTTCATAAAACTAAACTGCATTTTTGTTGGACGAATCTAAACACAAGCTAAGATCATTATAAGTAGAAGTCAGTATTAAAAATAGATATAAACTTAAGATACATTCTTTCTATTTCAATTGAAGTTAATTTAAAAAAAGAGTTAAGCCGTTGCTTTTAAATCGTGTAAATTTAAATTTGAGGTTTACTGCCGGGTGGAAGTGTGAGTGTGAAAAGTGCGCCATCTACCGTCCGCCATTTTCTTCCAAACGCGAGTTTCCTCGCTCTGCGCTGATGTCGAAATTCCTTCTCTATAGTGTTTATTGTAAATTTCATATGCTTTAAAAACGATAAAAGAGCTTTTTAAAAATATATTAACTAAAACTTGACTAATTTGAAAGTAAAAAAAAATTGAGCACATATTTTTTCAAAAATTTTTTACAACAAAATGTATTAAATTACTTTGAATTTATTTAAAACTAAAAAAAATTTTTGATATAATTTTTTAACTTTGTTCGAAAATAGTTGTTATTGATTTTTATTAGCACCACAATTGAACAAAGTAAGTTGTATTGTAAAACTTTTTATTAAAAAAGAAGAGACATATACGATATAGCGTTTCACTAACTTTATTGTGTGAGTAAGACAGTTGTATGCGATGTAAGCAGCATCATCATTCAAAAAAACTACGTGAGGGGAAAATACTAAACTCCGGCGACGGCATTTTGATTCTCTAACTAAATTTAATCATAAAAAGTTATAAGCTAATTTTCAATATGTGTTTACTAAATGGAATTGAAAAAATAGTTTACAAACGCAATTTACAAACTAATAAAGTTAAATGTACATGAAAGTTTATTGGTGAAACATAAATAGTTTAAAAAACCTGAGTCAAAATGGAACTTTTGGTAGTCTAAACCAGTCATAAGATGTCCGGAAACAATAGCAGGGTCAAAACAAGTGTGATCAGTAGTGCACAAGGACCGGTACGTTTCGAAATCACCCTTGTTCATCGCTTCGTGCAGTTTTTCAGTTAATCGTACTATTTCCACTTTTCGTGCTATTGTGCGAGATTTAAACATTTTGTTGTCAGGTTGTTTCAACGCTTTTGTTAAAATTAAAAAAAACTTAAATTTTTCAAACTTTGATTTACAATGTAAGTGTAATTGTGGTAGATAAAATTTTAAAGAAGTTTAAAAAAAGTTATTTGTAAAATACAATTTCCAACTTATACCCTGTTGATATTCAAAACACCGTAAACCTTTATTTAAATTACTTTATTTACTTGTTTTCATATACTTAACATATCTGTTGAACTTTTCACTCATATTTTTGTTGCTCATCTGATCTACTACATGTTGATGCTTTAGATATACTTATCTTAGCCATTTTATCTGATCATTATTATTTAAATATGTTTCTGTTTCTTGAATAAAAAAACTTCAAATATACTTTTACAAACGTGTTTACTTGTAAACTACTAATGCTGAGGAAACTATAACACAAAATTAATAATGAAATCATAGTAGATCATACTATTAGTTTGTACTATTTGTAAAAACATATTTAATTAATATTTTTTCTTGCAGACGAAGATTGCTTTATAAATATAGTGAGTTCATCAACTTGCGGGGAATGCTGCTTGTATGTTAACAAACTTAAAGTAATGTTATTTAAAGTTTAGAAACGGTTATTTGGACTATTTAAAAACAGGGCAAAAAGTTATGTTGTGTTAATATGTTTGAATTATAATACTTTGTATAAATTTAAGATATTCGTATCATATTTGACTTTAAGGTACTTCTTAGCCTTTAAAAAGTCAAATTTTAATAATTTTTTGGTTGTTATTTAAAAACCTTTGGAGTTTTATGTTTTTTGAACATAATAGAGTTTCCATTTAAGGTTTTTTCTTTTAAAGAAACACTCATAATTTTGTGACTTTAAAAGTCTTAGCAAGCAATATACCGGTTATAAAAAAACAAAAACATGTGAAAATACTTATCACCTCATGATATTAATAATTGAAATCTTAATTTCCCTAAAAAAGTATTAAATGTTTTAATAGTACCATAACAAAAATGTTAATCAGTCTAGACATTCAGTAGGATATAGTGTATAGAAATTTAATTTACAAGCAAAGTCAAATATCATGTACAAACAAGTAAACTATAGCTCTCTCATTAGTTTTTATAACAAGTTTTATTCTTTTATAAAGCTGCTTAAAAAAAAAAACTTCATAGAATACCTTGATAAAAGAATTTTAGTAAAAACTAAGTTATACATACATATTTAACCTTTAATATTTGAAATTTTTATTACGTTTTCTGTACTTCTAAACAAACTCAGAAATAAATGAAGTTACTATCACAAACTTGCATTTACAATATGGTAAAATTTTGACTTTAAGACAAAATTTAATACCTCAAAGGATTGATTTTATAAATATCTAATTACTATACCATTCAAATTATTTGAAGTTAAGAGTATTATAAGAAGTATATTTTGAAAACTTAAAAGTTTGTCTTAATTTTTTAAAGTTTGAGTGAAAAATTTTACTATAACTTTAAATACTTTAGCAATATTTTAACTTTATTTTTTATTGCATAGTTTCAATTACAGCAACTATTATATCACTTCAGACATTTCAAAGCAAAACTAGACAGGTTATTATAATACTGCTATGAGAATGAAATACAAAAATACCATAATTTATGTAGTTTCCCAACTTAAAAACTAAAAATCTGAATACGTTAACAGTTTATTACTTTAGTTTTTATAAGTAACAGACACATACATTTTACAGTTGTTAAATTCATTTAATGAAGTTTGTATAACTACAAACTTTTTTTTAAATACGTTAGTAATTAGTATTTAAATAAATTTTATTTCTTAAAAGTTTTTCGTCAACTATATGATCATATCAGTAATATTTCTAAAGTGAACGCAATTTTTTTTTTAATTTTGTGTATATGTTAGTTTTATGTCCAGAAAGTAATAGTTAAAAAATAATAATACTCAATTATTAAAACATAAAATGCTTTTTTCTAAACAAGTTATTTATACTATTTTCGAACACTCAAATCAAGTTAGTTTGCTTAGCTTTTCTACAGTGAAAAGTCTGCTAAACTGGGTATTTTAAACAACAACCAATCTTTAATTTATTATAATTTTTCTAAAACTTTGCTTTTTTTATTCTTTGAAAAAGTTTATTTTTTTCTACTGTTTAAAAAAAAGTAAGCACAAAAGTTGTAAAAACAACTTAAGCTTTAAAATCTTTAGATACTAATCAATATCATACCTTATAGCTTATTTTTTCAAGTAAAAATATCGCTTAACTAGTAATGCTCAGAAACCTTGTTGTAAACTATAACAATAAATGAAATCTAGTTTCAAACATTAGTTGTTTATTACATATTAGCATCTGACTAAATCTCAGTTTCTCTATCTAATAAGGTCTCGCTCTCTGTCTGTCATGATTCTTTTTAACAGTTGTGTTCTCATGATGTTCTACTGTTCTGTTTCTGCTCTTACTTCTACCGTGACTTTTATACCCGTTAGAACGTCTTTTCTTACCTGCTTCATCCTTGTCCGAGTCGTTCGAAGGCTGAAAAAAAAGTTTTAATTAATTTAACGTTTTTAATATTTAAAAAAGTATTAAGTTATGAGACTTTATAACTTTTAGTTCTGCTAATTTTCAATGTACTTTTAAGCACATTTATTAAAATGTATATCTTTGTTAAACAAAAAACACATACTTAGTTTTAATAAATTATGTACTTATAAAATAAAAAAATTAGTGTTGTTATACTTTAACAAACTTGTTTAACTTCGATCTTTAATATAAAACATTATTAAAAACCAACAATTTAAACACATATTTTAATGTAGTCTAAAAGGCAGTTTTTCTAATAGTTTTAAACAAGTTCTAACAAACTTCGTACTTACAAGTATAAAAAAGCTTAATATTAGTAAATTTAGTACCGAAAATTTTAACAACTACCTAATGTAGTTATAATTTTTAAAGTTATTTACTGAAGATAGCTGTAATAAAAAAGGAACCACTGGTGTACAGCATGCAAAATAACAAGTAAAAACATTTTATTTTTATACTAAATTGAATACTAAAACTACAGAAACTAGATAAAATGTTATCAAGTACGCTAATAGAAAAACAGCTTTTATTTAATTCTTATAAATAGAAAAAATAAACTCATCGGAATATAGTAATGTAATGAAAATCAGGTAAAGTTTGTTACAGATTTGTTGTCAAAGTTTAATAAGCAACATACTATTATCACGTTTTACATAGAAATGTCAAATAAGATCATCAGACAAGTTTTCAAACAGTAAGACGAACTAAAAAAAATCTTAAAAAGCAGTTTACAAAAGAGAAACTTGAAAGATAATATGTTCACAGAGAGGTTTCAATATTTTAAGCTTGTTATAATAAGATTGAGAATTAAAAATTCATGCAGTTACAAAAACTAATAACATAGCAAACAAAAGTAAAAATATTCTTGAAAAAGTTTTACTTTCGATGGTTTATAAGCGTTTAATTTTTTTAACATCTACAAAATAACAAAGAAAAAATTCACTAGTAATTTTTTTAGAGTAAAAAAAAAAGACAAAAAAACAGTTTGACATACTTTGATATAATTATAGCAGATTAAATTTTATTTTATCTAAAAAAAAAAGTTTTTCAGTTTATTAAACAATTTTTACGATAAAAGAATCAAATTATAAGGGTTTAAAGCAGGTTTTCTAAAATAATTTCAATAATTGCCTCCTGGGCAGGAATAAAAAAGTAATCGCCTGTTTACAAATTAATTTACTTTTTCGTCTACTTACTAGTTATTGCACCTCTTAGCCAAAAATGGCTCCAAGGGTGCGGATATTGCAGACGTTGAAAACCGGGCTTTCAAGGATTAAAATACAATTAAAAACTTAAAGATGAATTATAAGTATAAGGACTACAACAATTTTATTGATAAATTTCAGCAACAATTTTACGTATAGCTATTACAACACATATACTACACAGTCTAAAACAGACCAGTTGTTGAGGTCTGACTATGGTTGCTTGAGATTGAGGTTCCTATTAAATATCAATTTTATCAATAGCTTTAGTAAATAACATAAGACACGTTTAGACTAATAAAAGATTGAAAAGAAGTTCCATATGGTGCTAAAAATGCTGATCGAAGAACGTAAAACAAGCATAAAAACAGTGTAAAAAGTTACATTAAAAGCCAAGCTTTGAAAAAATTACCGTTTTAGATACTATGTTAAGCTTTGCGTTAAATTGTCAGTGTTGTTTTAAATTTGTAAATTTCTAAGTTAAAATAACTTGACTGTAAATACAAAAAGACATTTCACAAGTAAATTTAATGTTCACCGCTTAGTTGTTATTGTTATATTCATTTGGTTAAATAGGTTACTAAATTTATCAAATCAACACCAATAATTAAAAGGGACCGATTAAAATACTTAAATAAAGTATTTTGTGAAAGATAACTTTTATTTAAAATTTAATAATGAATGAAATCTTATAAAGCACATCATTCATATAACAGTTTAACTACAAGAACTTTTTATGTTACCAAAAAGATTAAATAAGTAAAATTTGTTTGAACTTTTTTAACACTTAAAATTTGATCTTCTTCTTTATACTCAATTCAAACTTTTAAAAATTTTATAATATTTAATTTGGGCTTTTTTAATTGCTATATCAAGATTAAACCAGAAATTTTAGTTTTCATTTATTTTACCTAAAATAAAATTATTAGTTTTATTTATATTTATAAGTAACCCAATAAAAAATTATCTACGAAAGTATTGTTTTCAGTTTTAGTTTAAGATTTAAGCAAATTTAATACAAAAAGGATTTGGAACTTTAAAGAAATAGAAATATCTTTTTTTTTTTATTAACTCTGATAAAAATACAGATTAAGCACCATATGAATTAATATACAGCATAAACAATATCAATGCTAATAGTACCTAAGGGCAATTACTAGCTGCTAAGAACAATTTTGTTGACAATGTAAGTGGTAGTAAAAATAACATGTTTCTAATCTCAAAGGTATACAGCATTTTAGAAAAGCGCTTACCTTGACGTCTTTAGAAGTCTTGTTGGTAATAGAGGCACGAGCTGCAATAAAATTATTTCTTTTTTAACCATACAAATACACATTATCAAAATCTATTGCAGTGAACAAAAAGCTTATCAATTTAAAAATATCTACTCCTTTAAACTTATTATTTCAAATAAAATAATAATCTTATTTAAATAAAAAACATATTAAAGTATTTTATGTCAGGAATTCCTAACACGTTGATATTTATCAAAATATCGCTATTAGATTTGTTGAGTAAATTGACTATAATGTGATTCAGGAGACATTTATGAATATTGGTTTTAAAAGGTTTATCACTACATAACGTCTTGATAATTAAGATAAGTTATTGAGGTGTAATAAAGAACTTATTTTTTTAACTTTTGTATATAATTAAAAAAGTAGGTTGCAACCTTTTTTATGCTACTTGTAAAAATTTTAAATTAAATTCACGTTACTAAAAGATGGCAAAAAGTGATTAAAAAATACTGAAGTTAAAAGAAAACTATTAGCTTAAATTTCTAGAGTTAGAATTATCTTTACTATCTGATTTAAATTTTTAAAGCAGTATTGCTTACAAGCACAAAATTTAAAAATGTAACAAAAAAAAAAATACAAAGTATAAATCCTTTGAAGTGATAAGAAAACTTTTGTTAAGTAACTCAGTGATAAAACATGCTTATATTATTTTGAAAAAACTTCTATAAAAGTATCAAAATATAATGGTGTATAACATATTTATAATAGATGTTGCAATAGACGACTGTTTTCTCAAGCAATCTTGCTGAAATAACAGTTGTGAAACATGCACTTTTTGTAACCAAATTTTTTATAGTCTATTTGTACCCGACAAACAGTTAGCCAACAGAAAACCTTCATAACTTCAAATAAACAGTATAATTCAAAATATACACGGCATGATTAATTTACCTAATATATAGTATGTTGACTTTACTTAGACCCGAGTTGAATTTTTTTTAACAAGATTTTATACAAATTTTAGTACAAAAAAAAACAGTAAGATTTAATACTTTAAACAGTGAATACTTAGCACAGTTGATAAAATGCACCATATGTAATTTTTGCCTAGTATTAAAACACATACATTTTAAGTATTAAATACTATCATAACTTTAATGTAGTAATATATTTGCAAACCAGTATGAAATTATATTTTGTACTATGGAATTTAAGTATATAAAAACAATTTTTCATTAATACCAGTTTAGGATTTATTTAAACTAATTATTTGTTTAAAGTTGTAATTTTTTTAGTACAATAACTTGCATTAGTGTAAGCATAAACTTTCATAGTAATTTTTATAAATATACAAAACGGAGTTTTAATATATTCTAACCTGTTTAGTTAAAACAAAAACTTTAGTATAGAAATGTATACTCAGTTTGATTAGTACGTGAACATGCCTTATGAGCCAAACCAATGAAATGTAGTTGTGTAAATCAAGAAAATTGATATAAATTTTTCTTTGTTTTTCAAAAAAAAATTACTTTTATTAAAACTACAATTTAAATTTTTATAACTTCACCCATGCTTTATCATTAAAAAAATTAAGAGTCAGTGAATAGTATCCATATATAAATATATATGTATTCGTATTTAGTTGAAATGATGGAAGTCAAGAAAACCAAAAATTCGAACAAAACTTTTATGATGAAATTTTTTTTGCCAGGTAATCGACTGAAGCATTGCGTGCAACGGCATGCAACTTTCCAATGAAGATGCAAAACTTTTCATCTCACACTCAAATGCCCACCTGGCTGAGGGTTGTTCGAAGTTTTAAACGCATCCAAAACTCCCTTCATTACAGAGCTGTTCTGCTGCTGGTTAGAGGCACTTGCGACTTGATTGTTATCACGTAGCTTGCTCATCAGGCCGGCCGAAGACACGACGCTGTTAAGACTGAGTTTTCTATCAGTTTTTTGGGGAGGAGCGGCCGACCCCTCCCCTTCGGCATTGTTTTTGTTTTTTAACGTGTTTTGGTTTTGGACTTGGTCTTCTTTGTTTTTTTTGTTAGAGTTTGAAGTAATGGAGGATATTCCTAGTTTCAGAAAACAAAAGATGAACACGCTTTAGGCTAAATACATAAAACTAAAAATAAAGTAACTAAAAAAAGCTTTTTGTTTTAAATAAATCAATCACAGTTTCTAACTAAAAATTTACGGAGATAATGTAAGATGATTTTTCTTTCATAATTTATAATAAAACCAGTTTCACCTGAAGGAATGAAAATTCTGAATAAATTATATAAAATTAAGGTAAATTAAGAAAAAATAAATCTCTCATACTTAAAAAAGCAAATACACTTACCGGATAAATACTCTTTTAAAAGTTTTAAGTAATCATCATACGATTTACTGACTAGTCTACAACACGCTTTACTACTATTATAAACTTACTTCATATTTAATCTATAACTTATACGATTCTAATCAATATTTTTTATAAACTTTAAAACTACTAAACATTAAAAAATTAAGTAAGTAAATGTTTTGCATTATTAAATCATGGATATTTAAAAAATTTAAAGTATTTTTCTAAGATTCCAAAAAAAAGGGTAAAACTATGAAAGTGAAATCATAATATAAATTTTTGAAATTTTAATAAATTTGTTTTCTTGAAAATAGTTGCAGCTTAAATGAATTTTTTTGGTACAACATTTTATAAATAAGGTTAACAAAAGTATACACGAGAAAGACACAAACTTAAAAAATTATAAAGTCAAGAACATCTTTTTAAAACAGAAAAACGTTTGAAAACGGAAATTACAGTTTTAAAAACTTTAAACTTGCTAAGAAGTATTTAAAATTGTTTGTAAATGTTACTAATTTCAGGCTTTCATAATTAAAATTTAATAACACGTTAAAAACGTTTTTACTACCACAACATATATGAGTGTTTATACACACTTAAGCTTTTATGGTTGAAATAAAAAAAAATTGTAACAATACCTTTTGAACATAAAATTTATATTTACGGTTAAATGTTTATATATATTCTTGAATAGTTTTACATAGCATATATTCTAATTTGTAGTATAAATTTAGTAACAAATTAATAAGTGTTGATTTACACGCGGAAACTATTTATAAAATGAAAGCGTTTGGATATAAAGAAAGAAACAAACTTTAGTACTATTAAATTAAAATAAAAAGTACAAGACTTACTACGTGCCGAAAAAAAGAATCTTAAGAAACCAAAAAAAAAAACTTCTTGTAAAAACTTACTTGAAAAGTTTCTTGAGGCAATCATAGTGATAATAGCACCCTGTTATTTTTTAAAATATTTGGTATAAGTTAAAACATAGTAAATTAAAAATAATTACAATTGAAAATTAAATTATGTAGAAACAAACTAATACTTATTTCGTTAAACTAAAAAGTATTTTTATATTTACTATACTTCAAGTAGTCTTAATCTATAAAAAAAATCTGGAAAGAAATATTTCTATTCGTTTTATCAAAAGTATTTTTATGCAAAAGTAACTAGTATCAGCTTTGCGTGTATTATTTAAAATCGATAGAAATTTATCATACTATAATGCCTAGCTGTCAACAAATTTCGCTATGCTGGATTTGGAAGTTTATTTAATAGTAGAATAAATTCAGCGTGCCTTTGCTAAGAAAAACTTATGCAAATGTTAGAAGATGTTTTTAATAAAACGGTAGATCTTACAATAAGTTATAAGTGCCTACTATTTAATTTGAAGAGTAAAGGGTTTAGTTAAACATAAAATAAAATTAAAAATCTTTGTTAAACTAAATTACGTTTGTAATTTGAAGATAACTAAGATGTTGTATCATATTTAAACTATTCTTTAGTAATTCAGTAAAGTAACGTAAACATTAAAGATAAAAAGAATTAAAAGCTTTATCTATGTGTTTTAATAAATTTAAACCATTTTATTTATAACTGTCAAAAAATTAAATAGTTAAAAATTACAATTTTTGGTTAAACAGAGTAATTTTTTTATTATTATTGACACATGAACGTAATCTTTGTATTTATGTTAATTATATCTTTTATATGTTTCATGTTAAACTAAAACTAAGAAAATAGATAATTATTTCAAAATATATTTATTGCATTATATTGTGAGAGCAATTGTAAAAACAAAGCTAGACTTAAAAAAAAAATAATGTATTTAAAATTTCCCCAAATACCTCCAAAAAAAAAAGTATTTAAATTCGTAAGTAAAGCTTTTTTTTTATCTAATTATACTAAGAACAGCATGTGTTATAATTTTTTCGTATACAAGATTGTATCTACTCTGTTTTCTAGAATCGTAAAACGATATTTTACTAATCTAATCAGCACTGAAACAAAGTATAACAAGAGCATAAAAATCTCATGAAAAAAGTGTTTCTTTGGAGCTTATTGAAGGCAGAAAAGTAACGACTGCTAAAAGTTAATAATACCAACGAAAACAAGGTAATGTAATATTGATGAACTTTCTGCTGCTAAAACCGCTAAACAACCCGCCCCGTCTATTCATTTTACTATTTGCAATACGATAATGGGCAGACTTCATAGTATATTTCTAATAATTAAAACGCCAAAAACTTCTATCAACGATAGTATGTTCATTAAAAACCATATTTTGCTTGTAATTTAGTTTTATAAATTAATAATTCATAATAATACTTAACTTTCAAATCCTAGAAAAAATATAATTTATTTTTACGATGCCGATTTTTAGCAAAAACATTATTACATTAACATATTAAAGCAATATTATCTAACTAGGATTATTAAAACTTTTAACACAACTAACCTTAAGTTTTCTTCTAGCGTTCCACGCTTTCATCATATCGACTGTCTGTTGACGATGCATTTGAGAAGCGATTCTATCTGATTGCTGTAAAAAAGTAGCAGAAATTAAAATTTACTTTCTAGAGTTAAAAAAAGCACTTTTAATACGTGAATTTGATTAAAATTTTGGAACAACTTAATGCATTAAATTACTCTTACTCACGTAAGCTATTTAATATTTTTGGAAAGTATTTAAATTTATCTGCTTATGCATACTTGAACATTACATAACACTTTCAAAACTTGATAGAAAGTGCATTTTAATAGCAAAAAAATAATGCTTAAAAACTTTGTATTAAACAACTTGCAAACAAAAACATACACTTATCCAAGGATGTCTAAGTGCTTCAGTGGCTGATATTCTATCCTGCTGATTTGTTCTCAGTAATTTTCTAATTAAATCTTTCGCTTCGTTCGTTACTGTGTCCCACTCGGGTGAAGGAAACTGCAAAAATAAATGTTTAAAAATAAATATCTCCATACTTAAAAAAGTAAAAATAATACTGACAGTATTTTTAAACGTGTACAAGCAGGTCCATCAGAGTCTAAAAAGTTACTTAATTAAGTTATTTACAAACATTTGATTGAAAAATATAACTCTTAAATATTTTTTGTTAAAATAAAGACTCGTATGCTAAAAACTTTCAAAACAAATTGTTTAAAGCTTTCCAGAAAAAGATGTTTAATTTTTGATAAAAATTAAAACAACTGTTAGGTTTAGGATTTTGTAAAAATTGAAAATTTCATACAACTCAGACTAAAAACTTTAAAACATTGTTTTACTTCTAATAATCTATAAATTTTAAAACGTTATGCTTAAATCTGATACAACCCAGCACAGTTTTTTTTTTACAATACTCATTGCTATTTAGTTTAAATAAACCAATACTAAGTTAAATAGACTTAATTGACCTGCATAACCTTTAGAACAATAATATGATATACTTAATGAAAGTATTTAAAAAGAATAGTTTCAATCAGTTGAAATTGTAGTATTCAAAGGTGTGTTTCTTAATAGCGTTAGTTTTAGTTGAATACTTGTTAAGAGCGATACTGCGTTGATTTTAAATTATTCTATTACATTAGAAAAATAGTTACCAATTTATTCCTGTATGTTATTTGAATAAATAATGAAGAATTCAAATGTTTATGAAATAATTTTACACTACTTTCGACTTTTATCGTAAGAAAACTATCTAAGAGAAAGTTCATTTTTTACGGTGTTATTTAAAATTTCTTAATTTTTCAAACTAACAAAAACTAATGACAAGGGAGTAATTGAAAAACTTAATCTAAAGTATTAAAATAATTCTAAGTGAGTAGTTTTAGAAAAATATCGAACATTTAAAGCAATATATTAGAAAAAGACGATTCTTTCAACAAAATTTTATTGTATACTACTTACAATTAAGATTTTTGTAAATATAATAGTAAATTTAGCTGATTCATTTGATTTTTAAACTTGTTAACTGTAACTGGCTTCACTGGTTCGCCTTTAAAAAGCATCTGGGTTGCGTTAATGTTGTCTTTCTACTATATAGAACTACAAACCTTTTAAAATACTACAGTCAGGTTTGATTAAGGATTTTTTAAGAAATTGCACATTAATAGTTTAACTAATAGAACTTTTAAGAAATTGCAGAGGTTTCCTATTTAAAAAAGTAAATAAAAACTATTTTGTGTTTCTACACTTTAATCTTGACACGAAAATCCAGTTTAACACATGTCTTGAGTAGTATAAAAAACACTTTTTTTCAAAGCTTAAGAATTTGAAAATTTAGGTAAACCTTGCAGTGTTGAAACTTGTACATGTTCATAAATTTTTAGCAAAGAAACGATCTTATAACCCAATTTTATTCTCGTTGTAATTTTCTACTTAAAAAAAGTGCTCCATTTACAAGCAGTTTAGCTTAGGACATTTAGAACAACACATATTATACTTTCTCCTTAAGTTTTTGGCAGTACGAGCTGGTGTTTGAAACTAATATTTATAAACTCTGTTTAAAAACTAGACTGTAACCACATTTTATGACATATTTTAAATTAGTTTGACTTCAGCAGATGGTTGAAAAAATAAACGTTTAGTATAGAACTTATACATATAAGGAGGGAGATAAAAAATAATGTTAACAATACTAATTGAACCTCGTAATGTAAATAAAAATAATTTTATCAACTATTACATACTTTTTACGTATTTAAAATGCGCGACTTTTTGTTATATGAGAATAAGACAATCGCAACTTTGTTTTTTATAACAACATAAATGAACAACTACAATTGTTAGATTAAAAATTAAAAGTACAAAAAATATTAAAATGCATCATAGTTGAAGTTATAAATTCTTTCAAAAAGTTTTATAAAAGATAAGTGTTGTTCATTGCTGTAAATTAAATAAACTATGTATGAGTTCTAATAAATCATTGTTACAATTCTACTATGGATAGAAAATTTAAATATAATTTTATGTAAATACTACACTCCTTAGTTAGAGATATAATATCTAATTATTTATCTATAACACATTAAGTTTGTACAGTTGAAATTCATTGATAAATTTTAACTTAAGTAAATAATATAGGATTAGGCTTTTCAATTGAAATCTTTATAAAAGTAAATTATGTATTACACTGATATCACAACTGCATTTTTCTATACGTTTTATTTAAGCAAGTATAGAAGTTGATTCGATATAAAAAAAAATTATAAAGATGAGCCTAGAAAACCAAGCTATTTAAATTAAATATCAAGTAATTTAACTTTAGGGGAACAAAACGCTAATTATAAGTTCATACATTTATTAAGATTAAAATATAGTTATGATGAATTCAACCCAATTTTGACATAACAAACTACATTTAAATTTAATTAATTGAAATAAGCTGAATCATTTTAAATTCTAAAAAGCAACTAACTTCATAATTTCCAGCTTTAATTTGTTCATACAAGCGGTTTTGATCATCATCCCAGAATGGAGGGTAGCCGACCAATAAAATGTATAGAATGACACCTAAACAGTTTAGATTAAAACTAATGCAAGTGTCCACGTTAAAAGACTTAAATAATTTGAGAACAATAGCACTGCTCTAATTCGTTAGAGAAACATACTCATATGTTAGTGCAAACAATTTTTTATAAATGAATTACATAAGAAATAAGTAAATAAAAATGCTAAACTTACGAGTATGTAGTTTATTTTTTGTTAGTTACTTATTATACTATACTTAGATAATACTACATAACATAAAACCGGTTAATATAAAATAATACTTTTCATGTACAGACAACTTTAATAGCTTTATTAATACTAAGCTTTTATGATTCTAAGTGTTTAAAATATTTAGATTAAGTTAAAAGAAAGTATTGAAATATCAAATGTTAAAAAATAATTTGCATAAATTATAATTTGTACATGTTATGTACTCGTGTAAAAGTTGTCACTGAGTCAGAAGATCTTGAATTTGAAAGCTGAGCAAACTAAGCTGAGAATTACAATTGTATAAGCTTTATTTTTAAACTTGAAATTGTTTTAAAATTATAAATTTTGAACAAAAACTAATACATAGCTGTATCTGTTAAATAGTATTAGGTTTTTGTATAGCAATTTTGTTGGTACTTAGTTTACCACTACATCAAATATAAATTGACTAATAAATTCTTAAGTTTTTTTATTTACCAAAGTATTTTCTATGCACACTAAAGCGCAGTTTGAAACAAATATGTATTTCAACTTATTTTATTAAACACTATTTACATAAGTTAGATTTATATACGTTTAAATATCATTTAAACCTGTCCTAAATACCTAGTCTGCTTTGTATTATTACTAATTGTATATAAAAAGTAAAATTTACCTGTTATATTTTAAAACTATATTTAAGTTTGGTGTAACATAAAATTATAAATCTGACACCAATAACTAAACTCTCTCTAATATTTTTTAAAGTTCAATAATGTTTTTCTTTAAATTTATGTTTTAAAATTTATCAAAACATGATATTTAATGTATTTAAAAATAGTATAAACCTTAAGAAACTAATCAGGTAAATTTTTTCAAAGCAAGTTGATTATAAAGTATTTTGTTATGTTTCAAAGAAAACTTTTATTAACAAAAAATAAAGGTATAACATAATTACCAAATTTCGTAGCTGTAAAGCAAAACATAAGGGTCATCAACCAAAGTTTAATTCGTAACATTGGCTACATTTTGCTTAAAGAAAAATATTTCTCTCATATGGAAAGTTAGTAAAATGTACTTTCACCATTAAATATTTATACTTTGCCACATAAAAATCTATAACTTTACAACTCTTGGTTATGATTTATTATATAGTTTTCGTTGCTGCCTCTTTAAGCAAATATTTAAAGTATAAGAAGTAAAAACAGACATTTGTGTTTTCAATGTTATAGTTAATGTTTTCGCAATCAAACCTTTCAGCGTGAATGTTTTTTAATAAAAATATATAATATATAAACCATACACTAAAAAAGTTTAAAAGCATACATAATATCTTATTATTACATAATAAAATTTAAAATTTAGCTTAATATGTTTACAACTTTTCATGAGTAAAAAAATTGAGAAAAATTATTATTAATTATAAAGTAAATTTAAAGTAAACCTGAAGTTGTTATACTATCATATTTATTAATTTTTAAAATAAGTTATTATAAATAGAAATTATCCTCAAGTACTTGAAATTATAGGATTTAATACTTTTGTTTATAAAACAAAAACTGCAAACTATTATGGACTTATGTCATATTCAAAAGCACAATAGTTTCACAAGGATGATCAAACTGTTATTCTATTTGCACAAAATAAATAGTACTAGTTTTTTTATTTATCGTAAGCTATTAAAACTCAAAAACAAGTTATTGAAATTAAGAATGGACAGGACAATAACGTATATTAAATCAAAGATACAAACTTTGATTTCCTTACACGTATTTCATAACTTAAAGTAAGTGTTTTAGCAATTTAAGTACATGATATTCATAAACTGTAAAATATACTACATGAAATTTAAATTACTTGTTGAGTTACAAAATATATAATAACAAAGAAAAATTAAATATGTATAAAACACCAACGTAAAATATTAACAATTACGAGAGATTATTTTAAAAATTTGTTCTAGTATACCACAACTATAAATTTTAATGTTAATAAGCCTAAAACGTTTTTATTACTTAAATATTTGTTCTAACTGTACACAAAAAAGTTGCTTCACTGTGTTATAACTGCTCTATTTAATTAGGTAATAAATAGGAAAAAAATACTCAACTAAGCCGGAACTTATTTACACAGAAAAGTAAAAGTAGTAAATAGCGTTTGAATGAACAAACAACAAGTGCATTACTTTCACAAACTATAGTATCATAAACTTATTACCTATTTCTCAAAAATTACTTATTTCTGCATTAATCTAATGTAAATTAATAAAATGTTTTATTTAGTATTAAAACGAACAAAGTTGAACAAAAATATTGTTTTTACCAGTAATGTACAAATGCTAGAAATAAATGTAACTTATCACAAAAACTATTAAGATATTTTACTGACAATGTACAAAAAAACTTTAAAAAAATCCAACTAAAGCCAGCCTTATTACAATCTAAAATCTTATTTAATAGTTAAAGTATTTTCTTTTTTCAAACTTGAACAAACCTGTTGCCCATAAATCTACAGCTTTTCCATACGGTTCTTTTCTTAGTAATTCAGGTGCTAAATATCCAGGCGTTCCAGCGAAACCTTTATATTTGTTATTACTTTTAAGTATGGAGTTTGAAGGCAAAAATACTTTTAACTTATTTTTATTATTTAAAAAAATGTGAAATGCTAAACTAAGTTTATATTATATATAGATTTTAAATAGATTATTTTAATTAAAGACAACTAAACTATGAAACTTAGTCCTCTTAGTTATAAATTCAGTCAATGACTTGTGAATATTTTCAAGGATAAAATAGCCAAACTAAATAAATATAAGATTTAAGAAAACCATTTTTATAAACTTTATTTAAGTTATACAAATTGTAGTTTTGAAAGTTTAATTTTTTTTCGGAAAAACTATTATAAAACTTATTATGTTGAAAAGTATACCACAGATGTTCTTGTGCTAAAACTTTATTTCAAGTTGAAATAAAGTTTTAGCACAAGAACATCTGTGGTATACATTCCGATAAGCTTAGCTTATCAGGATCTCCAGGATTTAACGCCTTATAACGTTACATCTTATGTTGAAAAGTATGTTTAAAGTTAAATTTATAGTTATATAAACAACATTGAAAAAAAAGTTAAAATATTTTAGTTGTCTTGATATTTACTAATTTTCAAAATCTTTTAGCTCCTTTTATTACAACTTTTTTATTTATTAATGAGAAAATTATTAACTTCAAAATTATATTAAAATAACTTTTTTATTCAGTTTCTTTTTAAAGACTTTCATAAGAGTGATTATTACAAAATTGCATACTAAACAAGATTAAAAACAAAATTTACACATTGTATATAACTCGATAATAAAAACTCTAAAATAAATAAAGCAATTAAAAGTATTTTAATAATAGATATATTTTGTTTTGTTAGACATGTTTAAGAAACTTATAAGGAACTTACCAAACCATTTTGGATCATCGTTTGTTACTTCAACAGCCAATCCGAAATCCGCCAACTTTACTACCGCTCCCTTTTCTTTACTAGCAAGCAACAAATTTTCCGGCTGTAAAAATTAAGCGTTGTTTAGTTACAGTCTAATTTAGCACATTGAAAATTGTTATAAGATAACACATGAAGTAAGTTTCTAGTATAAGTTATTATCAAAACAGTTGTTTACTTTTAGTTACTTTTAAGTGTATGACATTTAACATGAATTTAGAATATATACTATATCTAGTTTTGTAAAAAAAGTTTATCATTTTATTTATAATTATAAAAAAATGTAATAAAAACCGAAACTTATTGGTTAAAACAAGTATTCTTTAAACTTTTCGTAAACAAGTTGTTGTAAAAATGAATCAGTTTGTTTTAAAGAAAGGAGTAATTTTTTATCAAATTTATATAAAGAGGACATTAACTTTTCAAAGTTTCTTTGTTCGAAATTTTCCAGTTAAAACTTGGCTAATATTACAAAGATTTTAAGCATCTAGATTGTTTGTGAACAATTTTATAGTAGTATCCTTATCATTTATATTAATCTCAAATAGATTTTAATTACGTGTTACTTGTTGTTTAAGTTTACTATAGTTTATTGTAATTTGCAGTTGTAAAAGTTTGTGTAATAAAAACATGTCTGAATATATTAAATGTTTATTTAATAATACCAGCTTCTAGCTAGCGAGTGAACGCAAAATTAATTTAGACAGCAATATTCACTTTTTAACCCTTAACCACGACCCCATAAATTAGATGATAACTTTTTGTTTATGGTCTAGTTAGTTTTATAACGTTTTCATTATAAATTTAGTGTTCGGGGCAAAGTTTGTTGTTATTTACGTGAGTTATTGTTTAATTGGTCTAAAATTTATGTATAACTCTACTTATAAAACTTTAGTATAAAAATTGAATATTGTTTGTTAGCTTAAATACCTTTTAAATATGTAGCACTCAAACAGTTATATAAATTAGGACTTAATTATAGCTGATAATTTGAAATTAATGGAGAATATAAAAAGCGCACACGGTCTCTGTACATCTGGAAAAGAATTAAAGGTATAAAATTGCATATAAATCTTTTATCATAAAAAATTGAAGTATTTTACCTATCTATCAAAAATTTCACTCAACAATAGAATAAAAGATAAAAAAGCAATTATTTCTTCAAATTTTAAATGGCTTTGAAACAATCGTTTGAACTATCGTTTCTGTTCAATAAACATAAATAGATTAACGTAATTTCATAAAAACTTAATACTTTTTCATGGATGAAACATATAAAACATTAAAAAGATTATTTAAAGTTGAAATATTTTATTTAACGTTATTAAATTTAGCGAATCGTTTGTTTTTTTAATCACAAAAAACACGTTTGTTTAAAATTTATTTGATGCTTAGTTTCTTATTTAAAGTATAAAGTTAGCAATTCGTATAATATATAAATATAAACCAAGTTTTACAGTTTTGAAAATAATATACAGTTTTGTAAGAATTCAACTGCAGTCTAACCAAACATACAATTAAAATACTATTACATCATCAGAGCTATTTAGAGATAACTATTTATAAGCTTGCTAATAACGAAATAAAAAATCTATAATTAGACGTGCGTGAATAAGTTTTATGTGCGCAATTCGTACTTTTTAACAACATATGTACTTGTTTATAAACTTGACTGATCTCTGGAATAAAAAGTAAAATAAGACTGCAAAATTCTATTTAAAGCATAAAAATTTTTGATAATGCTAGATTTTTAGTAGCATCAAACTAAATGAAAGTAAAATGATAAAAAAATAAGTTTTTGAAATTATTCGGATTGAATTTATAAAAAACTTTGATACTGTTTAAAAATATTTTGATAAAACAACTAAAAAAAAAAGACAAAATATTAAAAAAAAACAAAACATTTTAAGAATAACAAAAGAGGTTTAGAAATTCATTTAGTAATTATAAAATATATACTTTTACTTTTTACTGAAACAAAGAACAAAAGTACATTTTATTTTACGATTAGTTTTATAAGTACGTTAATATTTTAGTCTTAACTCATCTAAAAATGATTAAATAACTAAAAAAAAAATAAAAATGTAAATATGCCGTTCATAGGTAGTTTAGTATCAAACTAAACTATATAAGGAGGAAATGGTAAACATTTAAATCAAATTAAATAAAAAATACGAAACTTTTTATGTTAGATCAAAAGGATATTTTAAACTTACTTTATGAAAACACAATTATAATTTTCAATAAACAAATTTAAAATCTTGTACTCAGATAAACCCCTTTTTACAAAGTAAAAACCATTACTTTGTTTGTTTACAAGAAAAGTAATGTTTTGTGTACAAACAAACGAAAACTTTAAAAAGTTAAATATAAATTACGAAACTTTTTATGTTGGATCAAAAAGGCTATTTAAACTTACTTTATGAAAACACAATTCTAATTTACAATAAACAAAGTTCAAACCTTGTACTCAGATAAACCACTTTTTACAAAGTAAAAACCATTATTTTTTTTGCTTACAAGAAAAGTAATGTTTTGTGTATAAACAAACGAAAACTTAAAAAAGGTTTTTATCATTTAATATACAACCATAACTTTTATCAAAAAAAGCCAACAAGTTAATAATGCTGCAACTAATTAGCCTTGACATATTTGAGATCTTAAATTTTATCATGAAGGGCAAAAAATATTAAAAACTAATTGCAAACTTTTCTGTATAACTACAGACTTATATTAGCCTAAACCGCTAGATTTAGTTTTATCACTTGCTTTTACAAAACTTCGCAATCATTAAAGTTTTACAAAATTTAAAATCAGACAACAATTATCAAACGACACTATAGGTAAAAAAATTTTAATAGAATATCTAATATAATCTTAATAATTACAGGGAAAACTGTAGAAATAATTTACAATACTTTTAACAATCTCTGTAATTTTCATCCAACTATAAAGATTATTTTGATCTCAGTTACTGTAAAGACCTACCTCTACTAAAAATTGTGTTTAATAGTAACTTTATTCTTTAGTATGTTAGAATACTATTTTTAAGTAAATAGTTTTGCTTCCAAAAAACTAATCTTAAACTTTTATCTTTTTTTAAACTAAACTACTATTTTGTACGTATACATTATAATAGTTTTTCTAGATAGAAATTTCCAATTCTATTTCAAAAAACTAACTCGTCTATTTGTGAAATCTTAAAGTAAGTGTATATCGTTTTAATAAGTATTACACTGTCAATATTTCTTAACTATTGTTCAAAACTGACTAGCTAACTTGGAAAAAAACAACGAAGTAGATAGAACAGTGAACACACAGATATAGTTATGAGTGAAATAATATGGCTTGGCTCTTTATTGTTCTAAAAAAACCTTGTTACAAAATAACAAACACGATATTCATTCAGCATATGTAATTTAGAATCTACTTATTGTAAATTTCTTAAGAAACAAAATTTTAATATAAAACACAACAACACTATACTCCTTATTTCTATAAAAAAATATATAATATTTGTATTACTATCTTACGTTAGTTATAAGTGTAAACACAAATATTATAGTTCATAGATAACTTAGATATAAAACTTCTTGATTTAAAAAATTGCTTAACATGCAATTAGTTGTAAATTTTACTAACTTCGATAAAATTTTAATAGCCCAGTAACTTAACAAATAAAGTAATTGTAAATTATTCAAAAGAAAGCTAATTAAAGTCATCAGACATTTTTCACTATTTAAAAAATTCAGATTAACTTTCGAGCTAAAAGGATCAAAGTTGGTGAATTCAATAAAATCCTTATGGAAGGTGCAAACCAAAAACGTGAAAAAAAACTTATCGTTAGCTTTATTTTAAACTAATGTTTTTAAAGTTTTTACTATTAGTCTAACATTTGAGTGATCGTACCAAAAAAAAAAAGATTAAAAAAAAAATCATATTTTAATCTATTTATTTACTTTTTTTATTATTTTAAAACTAGAAATATATTATTTAATGCCAATTCTATATAAGTTCTAAAACTTTAAGTAAATTGAATCTCTAGTCAAAACACAACAAGTACATTTAAAAATCTTTATATTGATGCTCTACTATTTCGGAAAACAAAACTTTCTCTTTACTTTTTAATCTCATTTTCTATAACTACTTGTTTGCAAGAAAAACTTTCTAAACAGTTTTAACATTTACTTTGGTTTTGTTTCTCCTAATTATTTATTTAGTTTTAGACTAAAACCCTACTTTCTCTTTTTTAACTTGTTTTGATTGCATTTGGTCATATAACCTATCAAAAATAAGGCAGTAAGAATAAACACTGTACATAAAGTAAACGTAACAGATTTGACACATTTAAAAATAAAAAGGGACTACGGGATGTTTTGAAGGGCAAATAAATAGTTAAAATAAATTAAGACTGCATGTCTATTGGTTTACTTTTTAAACAAAGTCTCTCTGAACTAAAATATTTTATTACAAACTTGTTTTAAGTACCTTAATGAAGAAATTTATTTTTTTAATAAATAACAAAAAAAAATTCTCTATACAATCTATTGAAACTCATTCAAGATTAAACCATCTAAATACCAGTGTCTACAACAAATTCAAAATATCTAAGACAGTTGCATATTTTTACAAGTTCTCAAAAACTACTGTTAAATGTTGGACACAAAATAAGTTTAAAGCTTTGTGTTAATTAACATAAAACTTTCAAAAATTTATTTTACAAACTAAGTTTCGGTCAAAGACCTCTTCAGTGCTTAAATAAATCTAAAAAAAGATATGTGACAGTCTTTGACCGAAACTTAGTTTGTAAAATAAATTTTTGAAAGAATAAATATATTACTTCTCCTCCAGCAGTTGAGATCTCTCTATTTGTTTTCTTAAAACCAAAACATATTATATAAAACTTTCAAGTATAAATTAAAACTGTGAAAACCAATAAATACAGTAAAAAATAAAGTATACAACGTATCAACTTCAGAAAATTATTCAGTTACTAAACAAAAGCAAAAAGTTATAACCAATATAAAATCTATAACTTTGACTACTAAAATATACTATATACATATGCATTTATAAACAACAACGCATCTTTTAACTAAAATATTAGTTTTCTGTTTTGTCTTTTTAGGTATTGTCTTATATTTAAATCAGTACATGAACTTTTTGCTATGTTTTTGTAAGTTTAATTTGTCCAACATAATTGTCCCCACATTTAGCGCATATTACTGCATAAATACTGAGGTTTTTATAGTTTAGGTTTAAGTTAATTTTTTCTGTCTCCTTTAATTGTTTTAAAATCTTCTTCATACACCATATTAAGAGCATAAGGGGAGGGAGCGGAGGGTAAAACACTTTTTATTAAATCTAGTCGTATTTTTACATAATTAAATAAGCTACTCGTTACTTTTTACCGCTTGTTAAAATTCAAAGTAGCTTTTGAGATATAAGCGGTCAAAGTTAGAGCGTTCAACAGGTTCTTAATGGGAAGCAGAAACTAAAATGGCAAAAATAGTCTTTTTCACTAAAAATTTATCTCCTCCTTCAGTTTTTGAGCAATTGTTTTAAAAATTTTTGAGAGTAATCTTTAATAATTTCTTAACAACTTGTAGGAAACAGATTTTTAAATTTTTGGTCATAAGTTCAAAAATCCGCTTACTACAAGTTGTTTATTATATTAAAAAAGTACATTTGCTGAAAACTTGAATAAAATTAATTTAAAAATGAAGGAGGAGATAGATTTTTTGTAAACTTTTTAAATTTCCGTAAAATTGGCCTTGAATTTTTTTATTCCATACGGTTGCATTGGAATTTTTTTCAAAACTTGATATATCTCAAAAGTAAATTGAAACTTTTTTGTTTTATAAAAAGTATCGAATACTATATACTCTAAGCTTTGAAATAAGAGCCAATATTAGTTTTTTTAACATAAAAAAAAAGTTGGAGCCCCCTACGCCCTTAATATGACTAAAGTTATTACTACACAAAGCATTTCCCATTAAGATTTTTTTTGGTTTTGCAACTATCCTGTATATACATACAGTTAAATATATGTTTAAACCGGTTTAACAAAGGAATCAATTCAAGTTGAAGATGTTTATGTTGAAAAATATTTATTACATACTCAGACAGTTACTAAGTTACACCACTGAACGGATTATCAAACTGCAATTCTGTAAAAACAAAAAATTAAAATATATATTTAAGCTATAGAAAAACATGTTGTATAAATTTTAATCGCTAAATAATGCTTAATTAGGTTATTAACCAAGCCTAAAAATAAATAAAGTTGAGTTGGATTTATTAAAGTTATATAACAAAAGTAAAATATATTATATGTTGTTTACTGACTAAATTATTATGGTAAAGCTTAGAATTGTATTACTATTAGTGCAGAATAAAATGGGTTTAAATGAAAAACATTTACTTCAAAATCTATGGTAAGATATTAAAAATAAACATATGACTTTAGTTAAATTAATGATAAGAAAATTTAATATACTAGTTGTTTTAAATTAAGAAATTTTTTAAGGAAACGTTGCGTAATAAAAATAACCTGCTTTCTTTGAAAACTGTAACAGCTAATATACATCTTTATTATTGTTATTACTTCTATCTTTAAATTATTGCTTTAAACCTTAAAAATATGAGACTATAAATTTAAATTTATTGTTAGATTTAATACATTGTCTTTTAGCTTATTCACACTTTTATTGTAGTCTTCATTATGTTAATTTAACGTTCTTACTGCTCCTACTGATGGCTTTTTAAATCTTTATTCAGGGTTGCCAAATGTTTTTGGCAAATTTTCTCCAGGTTTTCAAAATTTCTTCCAGGTTTTTAAAAGTACACATTTTTGGGTCTATTTTTAGTTTAAAGTTAAGTTTAAGGTAAGAAACTGTGTTAAAAAGTATAAAAACATTGAAAAGATACTATAAAGCTACTTTAAATGCGTTTTTCAATAAAAAAAATTTGATGATGACAATTTTTTTTTATCTCTATGATAGATTTTTTGAGTCAAATCGAAAATTTATTACTTAACATGTTAAAATTGTTCAAAATTTCAGATTTTCCCATTTTTTTTAGTAATTTTGGTTTAAAATTCCAGATTTTTTCAGGTTTCATGGTTTTTTTGGCAACCCTGTTCATTTGATGAAAACATTTGAAAAAGTTGAATTTATAGCGGTTTGTTACGTAGAATTCATTGTCTAAAAGAAGCTTTTATCATTTACTTTAGTAAGAACATGTTAGCTGTCTAAAATTGGTAGCTTTCTTTGACCAAACATTTATGCTTGCAACTTAAATTATAAAAAAACACTATTGAGTATTTATATTAAAATCAAAATAAAATTAGCAACTACTCCATTCACTGATTTATACTGAAAATAAAAAAAAACTATAACCAAAAATATAAAATAATCATTTCAGTTAGAGGGCCTTGTTGTAAAATATTCTTTTAGTCTAAATTTTAAATTAATTTATGTATGAAGTAACAAAATAAACATTTTATAAGTTGATAGATCGTATAATTTATAATTTTTACTCTACCTGTATACTTATTGTACTATTGCTTTTTATTGCCAATATTATATTTGAAAATGTTTAATAAACAAATGGAAAGTTCTATGTACTTAATTTTGTCTTTATTCCCATACTTGACAGTAGTGAGATCCTTGGGGGGGGGGGGTGATCTCCAGGATTGGTTGTCATATTATTGCTAATCTTAAAACCGCGGTAAAAGATTTCTGCTAGGTAGCTTAGCTAAATCTAGGTTAAAAGGGGCCTTATAACTAGGGTCCATATTCTATATTTAAATTTGAATGTATTGTAAACACTTGAATATAATCAAAACAAGCCAAAAATACTAAATATCCAATTTATTCATTAAAGCAGCTATAAAAATCAGTACAAACTAATAAAAACCCTATGAAAATTGATAATTAATCAAATATAAAAAGTAGCAATACAATTTAACTTTAATTGATATAAACCCTAATCAATTTACAATTTAGCAATTAAAAATGTTATTTTAGTCCAAACTCCAAACTGTGTAACCAAAACAGAGTTGAAGGTCAGCAATCAATACAGATTGAATTCCAAAACCAATTACTCAATACCAATTTCAAACTACTTGAGAAATTAACAGTAAAATTCAACACCAATGGTTGAAAGTCAGTAATCAATACAGATTGGATTCCAAAACAAACTGCTAAAAACCAATTTCAAAACTGGTTGACAAAATAACAGTAAGATTCAACATCACTGGTTGAAAGTCAGTAATCAATACAGACTGGATTCCAAAACAAACTGCTCGAAACCAATCTCAAAACTGGTTGACAAAATAACAGTAAGATTCAACACCACTGGTTGAAATTCAGTAATCAATAAACAATTATATCAACAAACAACCCATTTTATTCTCAGTTTACAATGATTTGCATTTAATGATGCATGTTGTTTGTTGATTGCTCTTTCAGTTTTATGTTGATATTTATGAAACTGCCCTTTTAACAAGGATTCAATGAATTACAGTAATTTTAAGCTAATTAAGAATTTTTTTTTTAGTTTATGACTTAAACACCATGGCTCAAATTTAATCTCTAAAAAATATATAAACGATTCAATGATTTTAAGTTTATTTTAAAATCAGAGTTTCGCAGTGGTATTACAACCAGTGCTTTTCAATCAAAATAAACTTACAAAATCACTACATATTAAATAAATATATCATTCTTGGTTGAGTTTATTCACAAACTAATTACAAGAATGATAAAGTCTAAAATACAAAACATAATTAAGACTAGGTAAATACTTCTACATCTCCCCCCAGATTTTATTTACAAAGGAGATAAAACGATAAATTTAGCTAGCGAAACAAAATTATTTTAAAACAATTTGTTACAACTTAAACACATTTTTCAGGTCTAAAATTCAACGAAATTAAACTCAAAGAGACAAAAAATTACGATTAACTTATTTCACTATTAAATGATTCGTTAAAAACTACAACTTAAACAGACAAACTGTAACAAAAAAAATTGAGACTTAATCTTTACTTTTCTTCACTCAGTTGCTAAATACAAGCATTCAAAAACTTAATTGCTTCACCGATTTGAACTTTTCGGCTTTGAAGAACGAAACCACACGTCATTCATCTAACTACCTTGAAACTTCACTAAATTTGCTGATAAACATCTTTATCATATTTTCGACTTCAAACAAAGTAGAAGGTGCATTACTGATAGCATTAAACACTGACGAAATACTGCTACACTTATTTTCCAAATACTCGAAACCAACCAACAGTTCGAATTTTTGAAAGTCAATCTCTGCGTCCTCATCCAAGATCATTTGAACAAATGGCTGTTAGACAAGTCTGCTGCAAAGTCAACTACAAACTTTATGACGTTACCATTGGACTGAAACTCATTCATTAAACCATAAAACATTAATTAACAGTGAACATTCCAACTTGATAATAAATGAATATCAGCAACATCGGTGTCACGAAGCTTCTGAAAAGCATTATAAAGTCTTACACGGAAAGGCTGCAAATAATCCGATAATTACACACACTCATTTCGGACACATTGTTGTTCGCAAGTAAACTTTGGCGGTCTGTTTGCTTTTATGCAGAAAATATAAGTCAAGAAAAAATAGCTCAAAGCAAATCCGAGCCATTCCAGTTCAACATCAATTTTGAAGAAAGTTATTAGTACAGAGGGAAATTACACAATGCTTATTCAAAAAGAATATTCCTTTATAAAAACACAGAACATTAAAACTTTTCTTGACATCTTTTTTCTCAACTTTACCAGAAAAGACACCGTTTTACAGTGGTATGTTTGCTTTTCTCAGATAAGGGATACTACTTAGATATTTGCAAACAAAATTTGCAAACAAAATCTTCTTAGAAACTTACGATTTTGAACAGTTAAGCGACCTGATTTATCAACCTTGACAACACATTGATATCAGTCCTTCACTCCACTTTTCCCCCACTTGCTAGGAAAGTTACCTGTTTGATTTAGTATCACGACATGATCACCGCAATTCAGTGGTGGCAACGATTTTGTGTTCTCGCTTATATTTTCCAGAGACTTAAAAAAACGAATACTGAGAGATTCTTCCTTTTTATTCCAAACGTCACGCCACATTATTGAGATTTGCGGGTTATTGTAAGTCAAAACGCTCTTTCTGACGTAAGGTAATGACTTCTTATCATTTGGAGGTAGGTGAGGATTGCTTTAAGATTTGTGCGGTTTTTGTCGCCATCCAGTGTGTAGAAATATATTTTTCTGTCCCTGTACCTCCTTTTTCTTCTTTACGTTTTTACGCTCGAACATATTTTTCCTACGACCTCGGATGCAAAAGCTATCAGAATTTTGTGTAGACAATCCACCAACCAGAAGTGCATTTGACTCATCAGCTTTATTTTGGTGACTTTGATAAACTTTTTTACGGGACTTTATCCAGCATTGTTTACGGGCAGAACACTCAATATACCTCATATTTTTACTGCTCCAAACAAATTTATCAGTTGATTTATTACATATGCTACAAGTTATTTTACCATTTGGTTTTTGTGTGGTTTTTTTTGAGTATTTGTATGAAAAAACTGAGGCTGTAACAGCGGGTTTTGACATTGCATCACGTGCCATCTCTTTTCCTTCAATAAAACCGATTGTCTCATTGACATTTTTCTCATCTAGATTTTCCCATCCTAGCACCTCTTTAAGGATATACTCATCGGCTAAACCTGTTACCATGACATCTTTTAGGATCATGTCTGTAAAATCTATCATTTGATTACAGCCATCCTTGGGCATTTACATGTGTACGAGCATGTACTGGCTTTTCCCTTTAAAAGTGCAGCAAATGATCTAGTGTTTTCAGTCAAATCCTGTCTTGCACTAAGAAAGTCTGATCGTCGAACAACAACTGAAACAAGAATAACTTCAAGCTGCTTGATCATCCTTAAAAGCTCTTGCTCACTTAAATTTACTACATCTTCATGTCCCTTCAGAATAGCACCGCCTAGATCTTCCTCACAGCACTGGTACTGTTGACTATGTTTTTCTACCTCTGTAATCTCCATGCTATCTTTAAAAATAGTCCACTTTTGTACAAATATATTCCAACCCTCTTCATTGCAGTCTGTCCCTATTCGAGGACGGTCCATCTTTGGAGGCTTTGGTTTTGAAGAATTTGCATTAATGTGAACATTGTTGTGAATGATAAGCAAAGAGGTAACTACAGAAGCATCGACGTCTGGTGTTTCATATGTGCAACTCTCAAGAGGGAATTTAATCACAGGCATTGTTGATTGAATTTAGCTAGACTTTATCATAAATAAATATATCTTTCTTGGTTGAGTTTATTCACAAACTAATTACAAGAATGATAAAGTCTGTAATACAAAACATAATTAAAACTAGGTAAATACTTATACACATATGGCTATATTTATATTGAAAATTAAAAAAACTAATTGGGTGTGTTAACTGTTTTTAAGTAAAGTTAATTAGTTTGCTTTTGGTTAATTAGGTATAAGTGAAAAAAATTAGTAGATTACGTAACCTTCATGATAAAAACTTGGTGTATGAAAACTTAAGTGGAAAAGACATTATAAAACAACAAAACTATATTTTTCGAATAAATACATAAAAATAAGTACAAAAGACATAACAAATTATATATAGAAACTTTCCTTAATTTTTTTCTAGTTTTTAAGTAAGTATTTTGCTTGATGTCTACAGGTGTTCATGAGTTCTTTTTTCTGCTGATACAGTTAGCTTTCTCCTCTAAAATTGTTAGGCCTCTGCTATACGTAGTTTGCATGTGTCTTTTCCTTGTCTGGTTTTTCGGATTTGTTTGATTATTTTCTTAACTAAAGGATCTCATATTCTTGGTTTTTTCTTTTAATTTGTGGATTTCTTTAGGTAGTTCGGTTGCGTTCTTATATTTTGATGGTTCTTTTGATCTAGACCAATCTTAAATGTTGTTTTATGCACCGCAATTCTTGTTTTATTTCGTTTTCTTTTAGTCCTATATATGTTTTGTTTTCGTTGTTAGACTCTATTTTAGCTTCATATACGATATTTTCTTTTCTACATTCATTATATTTCAAGAGACATTCGTGTTTTTTTTTCTTCAGTTGCACTTTTTCGAACTATTTTTACCTTTATTGGCTTGGAGGATCTTAGCTTTATGACATTTGATTATGTTTTCAATGTAAATCATGAAGGAGTAGCTGATCTTTACATAATTTTTGTTGATGAAATTCTTCATTTTACTCTTTCCACCAAAATGACACGCCCAATTAGGTTTGTAATTTTTAATATAGTTATGTAGTGATTTTGCAAGTTTATATTGACTGAAGAGCACTGGTAATAATGCCACTGCAAAACTCTAGTTTTGAAATAAACTTAGAATCACTGAAGCGTTTATCTAAAGCTCTTTAAATATTTTTAATTGAGCAGAGTTATATTGACTTATCTTAAAGTGTTTGTATAGTAATAAAGATATACAAAAACAAATTATTTTGAAGTGTTTTTTCTGACTTTGCCTATTTAAGTTAAATCTTGGTAACTTTAGTAGGACTTTAAAATATTATAAACATTAACTTAAAAGAATTTACGACTATAAGTACACAAGTCTAATGAAATTAACTAATACATAAAACGAACCTTGAGATCTCTGTGAATGATTCCGATTTGATGACAATGTTTAAGTGCGTCCAAAACTTGTCTTATGCAGTGGCTGTTAATTTTTTTTTTAGTATTTACATGCAGTATAAGTAAAAAAACTTACTGATATTCAAATAAAAAAAATAAAATTAATTGCTAATATAGGGGTCGTCAAACTGCGTCCCGCGGGTCAAATGCAGCCCTCAAAGCCAAAATGTGCGACATGCGAGGTAATTTTTAGCTCAATGTGAAAAATTACAATTAAGCTCTTAGTTTAATGATTACTATAAATTTTTGCTCTAAATTTTATTTACTTTGATTACTTTTTTAGTAATTTTATTGCTTGTTTCATTAATTTTTTGGTTTAAAACTGTGTTTTTATATAATTTATATCATAAACTTATAACGTACTTGGTAGCTTTTATTTTGAAGTTTAATGTTTAAAAATATGAGGACCTAAAAAACAACTCATCTTATATAATATTTTTAAATGTGTTAAAAACTTTCCTTTACTATAAAAAAAAACAACATTCAGCTAAACTTAAAGAAATATTATACTCAGCAATTTAAATGTACATTAATTAAGGATCAAACAGCACGCTTTTTAAAGCTTTGGTTCTATTAAAAAAAAAAACAATTACAGAACTTGTATTATTGCTTTAAATTGTAATCTTAACATTATTGTATAGAATTAAGTTTTATAACAAGCACGAATACTAATTTTCTGATGAAATCTAGTTCAATTTTTCATCTTTAAACAAACATCATGAAAAACATTGAAAACAATTAATATAAAAAACTGAATAAAATGTTATTACTCAATTTTAACGCGTATAGCTTTTTGATAATAAACATACAAATACCAGCTTTAGTATAAGAAACTTTATAATTAAAAACATGTTTTCCCAAGTGACATTAGAAAGTTATAATCAATACACTTCCATATTTTCTTGTACTTAATAATTAGCAAATAAATTCAAAAGCCTGTTACAATATATCTTATAACCTTTTTAACAAAAAAAAAAGACAGTACTTAATACTTTATTAATTAAAAGTAGCCGAATATAACGAAGCTCAAAATACTTATATAATAATTGTTTTTTTTATAACTTCTACATATGTATATCAATTATTTTTTTTGAAACTGTTTTAATGTATTTTGAAACTAAGCACTTTTAACAGATAAGAAATTTAAGAAAATAAAAACATTTTAAAAACTAAACGCATTGTGATAATGTGAGTAGACACAGACCTATGTGTCAATCACGTATACATCATCGATATACATAGAAAAGTTTAACACTTAGTACATTATTGTACTTAAAACGCGTGTTATTTATTATAACTTCTATTGACTAAATTTAAATTAAAGTTATATAAAAATACAAGCAAAAAATTGGAGATTAATAAATGATAACTTTTTTTTAATTACTTCGGATTGGTACTTTTATTGGAGAAAAAGTTAAAAAGTCACTACATGATCACGTACAAGCTAAATTGATGTAATAAAACTTACTAAGCTTAAAAAACATAAGTTAAACACAGCTATTTAAACATAACAAAAAAGAACGAGTTTTTAATAAATTTACTATACAAATCACCATATACCATTTATACAAAATTAAACTCAAACTTTTTAAAAGATATGTAGTGATTTATTTTAAAAACTAAAAGTGGTTTTAATTCTATTTTTGATAAAATGTTACATACAATGTATAGTTTAATTGATAAAGTTATATACAGACGGTAATTAGAAACTATATTTTTAAGTAAAGACAGTATTTAAAAGTAAAAATTAAAAAAAAATCCGTATATATTAAGATATTTCAACATAATTTTATAATAACATATTTTATATCAAAAACGATTAATAATTTTTAGCATTTTTACAAAAAAAAATTCAAATTTAACAAGCCAGTCACATTTATATTAGCTTGTCATAAACTTTACAAGAGACTTATTTGAAGAATAAGCGTTATGGTTAAGTGTGTTAACTTTTAAATGCAGCTAGAAAATGCTTTTAGTTACCGTGTTTTCATAGAAAATTTAAATTCTACAAATCCAAACTTTATGTAAATTTATCATATACTTATAAGCCGACTTTAATAAGTGTACAAGCTTTTTTGAAATGCTAAGTATGATAATTTAGTACATGTGAGATTAAGTTTTCTAAGTTTGTAAAATAAAATTAACCAAGTCTTAAAAGGTAATCTTAAATTTTATACTAAATAATAATTATTATACTTTTAAACCAGATGGTTTCACTTTTTGTTTAATTATTTGACACTATCATATACTTTATATAACTTATTACTATAAATTTTGAAGGTAAATTAAATAGTTTTATAAAACTTAAAATATTTTCATTGTTAAAAAAAGTAAACTTTGAATCATTCCGGCCAAATGATTACAATAGCATCTTTATGTTGCTAAACTTTTATAGTTTTCCAACGTTTTTTGAAATAAGAACTCAATTTTTCAGCAATTGTTCCTGGCAATATTTAGTAAAATCTGTCTAAAGAATTTTTAAATTTCTAATCAAAATTGTTTTTTATTTAAAGAAAACAAGATGTTTTTTTTTGATCTTTTTTTTCTTTTTATTTTGTAATTTCTCACAAAAGATTTTTCTAAATATTGCAAGGAACATTTCCTGAAAACTTAAGATATATATTTCAAAAAACGTAGGAGGAGATATACTTTTAGTGATTTTCATTTATTCACCGTTTTACTTTTTTATCCCATAAGGAACCTATTGTACTCTCTGACTTGAACTATCTATGATTCAAAAGTTAGTTTGAATCTTAAAATTCTATATGAAGCAAATTATAGCTTCATTAAAACTCTACAAATTAAGGTCAAGTTGTAAAAAAAAGTGATTTACACCACCCCTATGATTTACCCACGCCCTTAAATATTTTTCTTATGTGCATATCATGTCAAAAATTTTGATAAGTGTTTCAAGAGAAAAAGTCTATTTTTATTTAAGATTTACAAACTGTTTAAAGTAACACAGTTCTATTTAAAATACTCTACCTGGCATCTACTTCACTGTAGTACTCTCTAGCTACTATGTCTTCAAAAAGTTCACCGCCAGTAATTCTGTTAAAAAAGGTTACGTAATAATACCTTAATTGTATTTAAATATCAAAATATAGAGATTAATAAATTCTAAAACTCTAAACTTTATAGTTATTTTTTGAAAATATTAAACACTAAATGAATTTAAAATGACTTTTATTGATACTATATTAATAAAAAAATACAGGGTGACCACTGATTTTTTTTCTTCCCAGGTTTTCTCAATTTAAACCAGGTTAATGTTTTATTTTCTCTTTTTAGTAAAACTTAAACTATAAAAATATAAACTTAAAAGTATAAAAAAGTATAAAAAGTTAAACTTGAAGTATAAAAATGTTTTAATTTTTTTTTTTTAATTACTAAAAAGATACTGTTTACGTGTTTTACAATGAACTTAACGCTAAAATATTTTAACTTTTATTTCTATAAAAAGTAATTTATTATATAATCTTTTTTTTTTCATTTTTTGAAATAAAATTGTTCAAAATTCTAGGTTTTTTCTGGTTTTTGTCAAAAAACATCAAATTCTAGGTTTTCAGTTGAAATGGCCCCCTTACAATAATTAACAAATGAAAAATAAATCGAATTATGTAAGTTAATTTTCAATAATTAAACTATTTGACAACTTAGTATTCATGGTAGTATTGTTTTTATTTAAAAATTTATGCATTATAAATCTCGAAAACATAAAAATTAAAATAATAGGAAAAACGCTTTGATCAACAAGAGATAAAATAAAAACTCACTAATTGTAACTTAGTTTTGAAAACTCTTGAAATATTTTTTACATACACAATTGTAATTTAAAAAGTATAGAACTTTAAAAATCACAAACTTAAACATTGTTATATTTATTGAGGGTAAGAATAATACTTACTAATTAATGATAAGTTAAGATACTTTTTTCTTATACAAATTTTTCACACAGAATTATAAAACTTACAGCATGAATTTAACGACTATAAATTAGTAGTACTAGTAATAAAACACTTTATATTTACTATTGTTTATTTAATTTAAAACAATTTTTTTAAATAAAGGTATGTTTTACAAACACTTACAAACTTAGGAAATCCTACTGTAAAAAATAGAAGCTTTATAAACTTTTTTATAAGAAAAATGTGTTTTGCTGCTGTTAAGTTTACTAACAAATCTTGAATACTTAGTAATACATTTCAAGTACCCAACAACAACAAACTTTATAATAAAAATTATAACATATCGAGCATAAAAATTGTTAAAATTAAAGATTACAATATCTATAGTTAAATAATAATAAAAAAACTCACAGATCAAAAACAAGATAGTGAGCTCCACCCTCAGATATACTAGCATGAAGCCGAACTGAAATTTTAATATATTTTCAATTAAACTAAATTTACAAAAAATCAGGACTAAGTTTGGAAAAGTACTTCTATAAGTAAATTAATAACTTGATACACAAAACACTGTAATTGAGAATAAGCTGTCCTAAACAGATCTTTATAATATGGTAATCGTTATGGATGGTTTTTTCAATAACTTAATTTGTTATTATTAATTACTTAATTATATACCTGAAATTGTCAGCAATACAAAATGAACTTTTTTAGGCTTTAATATTAATACATGTACATTTTAAGAAACAGTGCCTCTTGATGATTACGTCTTTATAAGTGAGGGTCATATAACACACTACTTTCTTTTAAAGTTTAATTTTTTTAACCTTCTTCGGAAAACAAAAATTTCAAAATCTAACTAAAAATAAAAATTGTATGTAAAAACGCTAATTACATGCCACACAGCAAAAAATACTGAAAAAAGTTGAATAAATAAAATTCACTATACCTTTAAAGAAAAAAAACTAAAACTATTGACACTTTAATACTTTTTTGTTTACTGGTATTTCTTACTTTTGTGACAGTAACCAAGTGTAAGTAAGTAAACTCAAAATCTTTATTTATTTAAATACATAGTTCAGATAAGTTTACAGAACATGTAGTATGTCAAATTCTATTTTATACATTTTTTTCTTTATTGGTTAAACATTTACCATACTATAATAATTCAGAATCATCACTATTAGTTATTTATTTTAAACATAATTAATAAATAAAAGAATCGGAAGCTTATCAATTTAGGCAAATTAATTTCAGAAGAAATTCTAACAACAAACCAATATTTGGATGTTTCAACATTCTACAAATTCTAGCTTCTTTATCCAACTTTTGTAGCTCTAAAATATTTTTTAATTTCAGTTAGATTAAAATAAAGCTAATTAACATCGTTAAATAAAGGTTACTAAATATTTACAGTATAAACTTATAATTGGTAAAACATTTGTGGACGAGAGTTTGCTAAAAAATGTACTATTTAATTTTTTGAATTCTTTTTAGACTGGAACTTAAGTACTTATTTTAAAACTATCATCGGAAACTTTAAAAATATATTAAATACAATTACTTTAATTTTAGTAACAATTCCGATTTTGAAATTTGCTCAAACATATTTCTAGCATAAACTTTTAACTGGACACAGTGGGCTGAGAGGTGCAAATTTACTTTTTGTTGACCAAAAAATAAATAAAGTTATATTTGTTTGTGAGAGTGGGGTTTCTTCGTTTCAATACTGTTTTTTTTTTTTTCCTTGAAGTATTTTAGAAGTTTTAAAAGCTTAAATACGAAAAATTTTGAAAATTTACAGTTTAAAATTACTCAAAAAGCTCTATAGCTTACATCAAAATTAAGGTAAGTAACTACTACACTTAGATACCTGAAATACTTTTATATAGCTATTCTTTTTACTATTTTTATACAATATTGAAGTTTTAATTTAAAAACAACATAAACTATCAAAAAATAAAAGTACAGGGCACCCTGGCTAATCTGGCCATGTTGGGGAAACTTTTTTTATAAAAATGGCCGGATTAGACTTTGGCCAGATAAGAACAAAACATTTTTTTTCTTTAACTAACGTACCTGTTTTATATTATGCAATGCATATAACAAAACGCAAAATAAATGTAACTTATATTCATTTTTTCAATGAAACTTTATAAACAAATAAAACATAACTTTGATAAAGTTTAATATCGATTTAACAAAACAAAAAACGTAAACAGTTTAATTTATGTCTGTTTTAAGTTTTGTAATGAAAACATTGAGTTTAGCTGAATTAGTTAAACTTAATTCTTGTCTGAAACCGGCCGGGTTTACAAGGACCAGATTAGTTAGGACCGGATAAGCGAGGATGCACTGTACTTAAAAACTTTTGTACTAATTTAAGGGTGCTTTTAGAGAAAATTAAGACTATGTTCAAAGTCATTTTGCTCAAAAGTAAGAATCTCCATACATTTTTCAGGCTCAGATATTTATAACATGGAAGCAAAATATAAACTTATAGACAACTCTTTCTTTGCGAACAAAACTTATTTTAGGTTTTTCAAAGCAGAATCTTACAAATTTTTATGTTTTTTTAATTAAAATTTTTAAAAACTTACTTGTTAAATGACTTATGTTTGTTATTTATAATGTTACTATAAAACACCAAAGTAAAATTGTTGAAAAATAATAGATATCAAAGTAGTTTTTGTTTTTTTTTGTAGTATTAGCTTGCTTTTTCTTGAAAAATTATTTTTAGAATATTCGAGTATTATTTAAAGTAAAAAAAGCAAAAATAGACTTTTTTTTAATTTTGATAACTTCTGAAATACTTAAAAAATAAAACTAATAAAACCTGTTTTTAAACCTGCTCTACACAACAATATATAATTTATATTCAATTGTCAATTTTGATTATTTTAATTCCTTAGTCCAGGGGGTGGCAACCTTTTACAAGTCACAGGACAATTTTCTTATAAAAAGTTGTTTGCAGGCCACAGTTATTTCAAAAAAATTGTAGAAATTAATATAAAATACTATTTTAAAGCAAAATGTGATAAAATAAGCAATAGTAGAGGACTATTAATAAGTAAATAATAAAGATCCTAATTGCAAGCTTTTAGCACAAAAACTTTACTTAATACTGTTTTTAAAAAGGTATATTATGAGCTAAAAACAGCAAAAAATAGATGTTTGATTATTGTAAATAGTTTATATGAAATCAAAATAGTTTTCATAATGAGAAAAATCAGGGTTGCAACTCTACATGGTAACAAAACTAACTTGAATTACATCAAGATAGCCAGAGTCAGCTTGAGTTTAGACCTTTAGGGAAATCAAAAAATTAATTAACTTGAGCAAAAAAATTAAAAATAATGTTAGTCAAGTTAAAATACCTATAAATATTAAAATAATATCAAAAACTGACTTAATCAAGGTTGCTTAATGTTTACTGAAAACTTTTCCAGGTTTAGGAAAGTACAAGTTTTTGTTTAATTTTAATATAAAACTAAGGCCATAGGGAGTCCAACATTATTTTTTACAAAAATTAACATTGACTCCTAAATGAAAGCTTTAAAAATAAAACAACAAGCCAGTTTCTACGGAAGAAAAAAATTTCTTTTAACTTTTGAGATATCGCAATTTTTGTAAAAAGTTTCTGATACAAACGTATGGAATGTAATTTTTTCATTGTCAATTTTATGATAAATTTTAAAGATCACTAAAAATCTATCTTCTCCTTCATTTTTTGAGTTAGAGAGCTCCAAGAAACATTCTTTTAAAGTTTATGAATGCTGGAATTTTAAAAATGTTTAAAAACATAAGCTTTAGATTAAAAAAAGGTAGTTTTTGTTATAAAACTTGTTTTTAAGTTAAAAAAAAGATACATTTTAAAGATTTAAATATAAGTAATAGAGACTTACTGTAAAAATTTGAAAACCATTAGCCTAAATTCTATTGTTGGAAGGAATGATTTCTTATAACTTTGTACAACTACGTCATAATTAGTTTTAAAAATCTTATATCAATATTTTAAATTGTTTAACATTTTATTTAACTTTTTAAAAAGAATCAAAGATAAGATTCGAAAAATTTAAGTTTTACAAAATTTCTGTTAACGAAAAATATATTTATTTTAACTTGTTAGTAGTACTTAAACTAGCATAAGAATTTCTGTTGCAAAATAACCTTTTTTCACGTTCTTAGTTTGCTCCATCTATAAGGAATCTATAGAGCTCACTGACTTTGATTGCTTATATCTTGAAAGTAACTTTGAACTTTGTTTTACGCTTAAAAAATGACTGAAAGCTAAGGTAAAACTCTACAAAAAAAAGTTCAACATGTAATAATCAAGGTAGACCCTACCCCCTTATGGCCTCAAATCTGAGGTAAAAAATTGTCTTAAACAGTATAAAAGTATTAGAAAAGCTACTGTAATGCTATTTTAAAGATGCTTTACAATTAATAAAATTGTAATTGATACGAAAAAAATATGATTGTATATGAAAGATTTTTGCATTTAATAAAAATTTCATCATTTTACAGGCAAATATTGTTTAAAATTTCAGGTTTTTTAGTGACTTTTTTAAAAACTTTAGGTTTTACCAGATTTTTTTTGCCAAAATTCTTCAATTTTTGGCAAATCTGCTTAATAAAAACACAATTTTAAAACTTTTAAGATATATTATTTTCTTTTGACTACAAAAACTAGCCTGAGATTTACCCAAAATATCTAAACTAGTATGAGTTTAAAAAAAATATTTTTCAATAAAGCTTAAGTCAGTCTAAGTTTTTCAAAAAAATCAAAAACTAGCCTTAGTTATCCTGAATAGCCTGAGTGTGTGGCAACCATGAGTAGTATCTTAACAACCTTTGTTAAAAACCATTTAAGTTGTGCTTTCGATTTAACATAATAAAACGTCCGTAGCTAAAATTAAACTAAGCACTTTTAAGATGGTTATAATTAGAAAACAAACAATAAAAAAAAATAACGAACTGTTTTTAGTTCTTAAACAGGAAATTCAACC
This sequence comes from Thalia democratica, assembly GCF_965202585.1. Taxonomy (NCBI): domain Eukaryota; kingdom Metazoa; phylum Chordata; class Thaliacea; order Salpida; family Salpidae; genus Thalia; species Thalia democratica. Next base: position 15,595,952 of record NC_139173.1, on the reverse strand, counting down.
TTTCAAAAACCTTTAATTCAATCTTTAATTTAAAAATTAATTTTTAACAACTTTATAAATTAAAATTTATTATTTATTTTTGTTGATTTACTAGTTTTTTACAAACAAAACATTTTTATAAAGAACTCTATAAAATTTAAAATGTAAACCGTAAATATATACAATACAAGTAAGTTCGTAAAACTTGTAAACAAATTTTAAGCTATGAATAACTTTTTTTAGGTAAAAAAGCTAAATAAACTAAAGGTTGCAGCTCTAACTGTATCTTAACAGACTAATTAATTTATTTTATGTATTCAATTTCTAGTATATTAATAAACTTCATAAATAAATTAATTTAAATATACCTCTGTTTGACATTTTCTGAGTATCAATTATTTTTGCAGCATAATCTTTTTTAGTTTGTTTATGGATGCATTTCTTCACAATACTAAAAGCTCCTCTAAAAAATAAAGAGATATTAATAAAACTTACTTAAAATATTATAATTACATTCTGTTTAAAGTTCACTATAACTATATATGTAGTACAAGCATAACTGACTTTAAACAAAGCCACAACCTTTATTATTTAACTTATTTAAAACAAAAAACACACAGTAATATCTACCAGCAGTATTATATGTTACTAGAATAGGGGAAAGAAACCTATGACCCATTAAGAAAAAAGCTATGGCAGCAATGTATTTCTAGCTAGAAAACAACTTGTGTAAAATTGGCCTTTTCTATAAAAAAATTTTTTTCAAGTATATTAACTGTTTTTTCAGTACAAATTAGTATATTGGTGGGCAACTTATAGCCTGCAGGTCGGACCTAGCCTGACATTAGGAGTCTCTTGCCAACATCTCATTTTTAAGTATGAAAATAACTTGTGCGAAACAAATAAAATTAAGCTTTTTTATAACAGATATTCTAAGGTGTACTCTTTATTAGATTTTCAATAAAAAATAGTGACTATAAATTGATTACTTCATTGCAATTTTTCTTTAACAAAAAAATAGTTTTTATACTACAGTTTTTTAAAGTTACGTGGTTGCAAAAAACCTTTTCTAGTAAATCTGGTCTACAAACTAAAAAAAAATTCTCACCCTTTACTAGAAATATTATTTTTTTTGTTTAACATGAATAAAAATGTGTGTGGTCAATAAATTAAGTGTTTAGTAAATTGTTGTTAGTGTTATTTCACCAGTCTTAAGTAACTAAGCAAAACTTAACAAAATAAGTAATTTTGTTTAAGTGCAAAAGTCTTAAATTTTAATATTAGTAATAAACTTACACTACAAAATGTACATAAAAATTTAGTTGGATAGAATAATAAATGTATTAGTAGACTTCTGATATTAGAAGTTGATCTTTTAATACTAAACCTAGCTTTTAAATGATATATTCAAAAATTTGTCCCATCTTAGTGTCTAGTCTTAAAATTTTTATATAAAAAATTAAATTTACTAGACATACCTAAAAGCAATGTATGTAAATTTTTTAATTTGATTTTGTTAAAGTATTGAATAAAATATATTAAAAATTTAAACTTTATCAAAATCAAAATCACAGAGTTATTAAAAAAAAATATTTGGTAGTAAATAAAAATGTTATCACTATAAAGCTCATGCAGTACCTTTATCATTATTTAAGAGAGAAGGCTAAATAAATATAGTTGTTCTAAGTTGAATTTTTTAAGAAATAATATCTTTATTTCTTTATTTGTTTGTCTAAATGAAATTTGAGTTTCAAATCTTAGAAGTAGACAACTAGGATAATGATTAGTATTAAGTTTACATTACTTCTTATTATAAAGTGTTATAAATACAATGAAAATTATTTAAATAAGGTTTTGAAAACTTTTTTAGACTATTTTTAATTTAGAAACAACTCTTATATTTTTTTTTTTTTAAACTATAAATATCTAACTTTTTTTTTGATAAGAGTGAATCAAATAAAATAAATTTTTGGAGTAGGAAATTTTATATAATTTATTTAATATATTTTATTTACTAAACTTCTAGTAAAAAAAAGTTAAAAATAGGTTAATAATGTAAAAATAATTTGGATTATAAAGGCATTATTAAAAAATGCTAATCAATGTATTCATATATGTTGTTATACATTTGCTTTTTTTTTTTATTATTCTATTAATTACTGCCAGCAAAAAAACGTAAAAATACATAAGTCTATTTGAAAGTTTTCTTAAATAAATGAGAAGTCAAGTCTTGTAACTTTAAGTTTCAAATTACACTAACAAAACTATGTTTATCTTAACTTACTTCAATATATTTATCTTAAAAAAAGCTTTAAATAAACTCAACAGTTATTTTTCAGCGAATAATATTCAATGAAGAAGTCTAACATATATTTATAGTGGTTCCTAATGCCGGATCCAGCTCGATCTGGCCATAGCTAGTCTAAATTCAGATCAATCAAGACTTTTATTTGAAAAGCAGATTCCAAATTAGGTCCAATTGAATAAAAAGTCTTATCTGTTTTTATCCAGTTTTAATTAAAGACCCAGATCAGACCAAACTTATTTGTAAGTTAAGTTTTGCTGGATCCAAGACTTTAATCTAAAATGAGATCCCACCAGAACAAAATAAAACTTTTTTTTCAATTCGAGATTCGGCCAAGATAGGGCTCAAATCTATTTTTAAAATTAAAGTATTCTTTAATCCAGATCTTGGCAAGCTATGGACAAATCAAGCCAAATTCTGCAGTTGGATTTGTAGAACACTGATCAAAAGTATCATTAAATGTATGAAAACCAACAACAATCACCCAAAGCAGAATGTTGACAACAATAAAACAGAGAAGAAAAATTCCACCTTGCACAATGAAAAAACAAAATAATGTAAGTTATCTAAAAAGTGTGAGTAACAAAATTATATAAAACCATTTATTAACTTGAGGAAAAATTTTGTTTATTTTCTAATTTTACAACCAAAAGCTCTGTAAGACATTTTGAAAAATGTATCTATATTATATTACTAGTTTTCTTAGACTTCACACAACTTTTCAACAGCATGTACAAATATTTAACTTTTAAACATATTATCACTCTAAATCCTAATAATTTACTTTACTTCTAAGATTCTTTAGAAGTACTAAAGTCTTTCAATACACTCTTGAACTACAATGACAACAATTTTTTTTATTGCTTAGTTTAATAATATTTAGATTTTTGAACAATATAAAACTGTTAATAAATATGTTTGGTCAAAGACAAAATTAATTTTATAAAACAAGTAATTTTAGACTTAGACAAGTGTTTTCATCTCAAAACTTAAATCTAAATTAGAAAAAATTTTATGCAGTCCAACAATAGGTGACATTGATGCTTTAGTCCTGTGAAATACAGAACTAGTTTAATTAAAACTTCAAGCACCAAAGTGCTAATTACGAAACTGTGTCTGTTAAAATTTTACACAGATGTTTATTACTGAAATAAGGAAGTCAAAAAATTTGATAAGTATAAAGACAATATTGGTAGACTATGCTTTGTTAAAATTAACAAAAATTAATCATATAAATTGATTTAAGTTTACTTGCATGGTAAAATTGGTTGTAAAAGTTTTAAACATTAACTTAAGTAGTCAAATTACACACTAGAGTACGTGAAAATAAATTTGGACACAGCAATAAAACATCTACTATTTTTTTTTTTCATGGTAGAAAGTATGTAGTTATAAAGGATTTGCGTCTTTATTGTCTTGTAACAAATAAGCTAAAATTATTAGGTCCAATGCTTTAATTAAAACAAAGTAACTAAAACTTACGATCCAAGCTCTTCACCTAATATGTAAATATCAGAAAACACTCGACCATCCACAGCAGCCATATTTAAAACTAGCTATTTTTATATAATAAAGTTTAGAAAGTAAAAAATATTCTGAAACTTTTTTTGGATTGAAAATTGTAAAACATATATAAATTTATATACATCATTTATATAAGTTTTGAAAAAAAAATTATTAGATTTTTAAGGTAAAATATAAAATACTATTAACCTACTACAATACAATATAAAATTCAGTATTTGGAGCTAATATATTGCTTTTTAACTGATCGTAGACACAGAAACTTTTTGAAAAACTTTTGTGATGTTGTTTATAGTACGTTGACATCTAACATTTATGAAAAATATGAAAAAAGTATGAAATGAAAATGACTTTAGTTAAAAATATTCTGTTCTTTTAAGTTAAAGACAGTTTAGTTAAACAGAACTACTAGAGTAAGTAAAACAACAATTAAATTTTCAAAGTTAATTTGCTTGGTCAGTACACCATATTTTTAACACTGTGATCGTTGAGCAAAGTTTTATTGCTAATTGAATTTATTTTAAATATATAACTTGGTGATCATAAATATTATTTACTAAGGTCAATTTCGATCAAGAACTTTTTAAAACAGTAAAAAATCAATCCTCAGCAATACTAGAAGTCAAATTATTATTTTTGTTTTTAAAAACTACTTTTAGAGATATTTTTAACAGATGTTTTTTGTTATAGAAAAAAATCAAAATAAGTATTTTAAGATTGGGTATTAAAGATTTACAATTAAATAGCCTTATTTCAACAACACACAAAGAATCTTATTTAAAACATAATTTTAATTTTTATCTTAATATAGTCTTTTATCTTAGATTTTATATATTCTGTTTTAAAAAATTTTAAAACTCTGCTGTAGTAAAAAACCATTTTTAGTATGAAAACAGTGCCTCATCAAACTTATATAAATTGCTTAAAGTATTATATTAGTCATCATTTTCAAGATTTTGCATACTAGAAATTTAAAATACTACTTGAAAAAAATTTCAGTAATTTTAGTATAAAACTATTGTGTTCTAATTGTTTACTTTTCTTTTAATTCTTAAGTAATAAGAAACCAGATTTATTCAATTATATACTTTAAACATATGCTTATTTCATACTCATGCATGAAAATATTGTTTACTATAAAGTAAAATATGTTATTTTTCGAGCTTGTGGCCTAAAAAATTTATACTGAAGATACCAAAAAGATACAAAGCAATTAAAATGTTAAACAAAAGGTTAAAACCGTTTTATAAATGAAAAATGGATACTTTTATTTAAAAGTATTGCTCAATGATATCAGTTATAAAAAATTTAAAGTAAGTCTATATTGAAAATCTGGCTTATTAAACACAAGAGCAATATTGAACACTGTATTGTAAAGGTTAAACATAAACATAAACATAAAGCTTGCTCTTTTGCCTAGAAAAATCATTAAACGATATATTTATATATATATATTAACTACTAAATAGTACTGTGTACAATTGCTTAGTAGTTTCGCTGTAAGTTAAAACAATCACTTATAAGTAACAAAATAAATAAATCAACTAAAAAATATTGTTGATTAACTATCTAAAATATTTCAATTTGACTTCTACTGACCAAGGCAGCTGAAAAATCATTTAAAATCCTCACAGTTAATGTGGCAATAGTGTTATTAGCAAACAACTTAATAGCAAATGACAATTCAAATTCTTAAAAAAATAGATATAAGAGACCATATCTCAAAAAATAATATATATTTGAAAAAATAAAAAATACGTATGTAGGTCTTATTAATATCTACAAGACAAATATCAAATATTTATATCTTATTAATATTTTTTTTGTGGAATTACTTAAAACTACTATATTTTAAAATTGATTTTAGCGCAATCTCAAAAATGTTTAAGATTTTGCAAAAAATTAAAATTGAATTGCAGATGTTCATAAGACCTACATACGCAGTTTTTATTTATTTTAAATACACATTACTTTTAGAAATGTGGCCCTTTAAACATCTCTTTAAGACTTAAACTCTCGGAATTTGACTTGTCCGAATTTGAATAGTCGTGCATTCAACCAAAACTATAAAATGATACAAAGCAATAACCAGAGTTACCTGATAGTTTTAAAAAATACTTTTTTTTTGTAAACTTTTAGTTTAAAATTAAGTTTGAAGTAAAAAACTTTCTCAAATAGTATAAAAATATAGAAAAATATTGTAATGCTACTTTAAATATGCTTTAATATTTAAAATGTGCTTTAAAATTATTAATAAATTTCTAAATTATGCAAAAAATATCCATATGATAGATTTTTCGTATCTAATCAAAATTTCATCATTATATATCTAAAAATGTTAAAATTCAAGGTTTTTGTGATTATTTTTAATTCCAGGTTTTTTTCAAAACCTCTCAAATTCCAGGATTTTTTCAGGTTTTAACTTAAATTTTCTAATTTCAGGTTTTTCCAGGATTTCTGGCAACCATGATTAATAAAAGAAAATTTATTTTATTTTATAGAATAACACTATTAAAAAAATTAAGTCAAGATGTTTCAATTATATAAATCTAATGAAAAAAAAGGTTTGAATCAGTAGTTAAAATATATCTTAAGCAAAAATATTGAAGTAACTAGGTTGCCTAACTCTTGCAATATTTTTGTCTAAATCTTATCAATAAACAAATTTTTTTTTAACCTACTTACTATAAATATTTTAAATTACAGTAACCTTTCGCTTATTTACGCACATTGCGTCCACTGATAAAATGCGTAAAGATACGAGAGATCGTAAAGATACGAGAGGTACCAAATATACTTACTATAATGACTGTTTTTTGTTATTGCTTTTACTTAAAAGCAGACTGGGGCCTTTCCCACTTTTAAAAATTTGTTTACTTTATTTATAAATATGAAAACGCTTGCTGGGCAAAGTAAGTGTTACAGAAGAAGAACTTAAACTAAAAAAAACGTCAAATGAAAATTAGTCATATGTTTAGTAAAAAACAATTAAGATTTGTGTTAAGTATAAGCTCTATACTTATTAAGTATCACTGCTACTTTTTGCTTGGAAGTTTCATAAGATTTCTTTTTTAGATGTTTATTCATATATAGGGCAAGAGTTCTGTATTATTTCATTGTGTTTTAAACTCTCATTATTTCATTATACTTTCATTATTCAACACAGTATTTATTTTGGCCATCATCAACAAAGTTGAGATGTTTTATGCCATCGAATATAAACAATGAACTTCACCGCACGATCTACAACAACAGCATCCGAGACAATCCTACGACCGGTTTCGTCCTAATTAGGACGAAACCTGGAACTGTTCCTGCCTGATGAGTCCTAATTAGGACGAAACCGGTCGTAGGATTGTCTCGGATGCTGTTGTTGTTGATCGTGCGGTAAAGTTAATTGTTTATATTATTATTTATTATTCAACACAGTATATTTTCTTTCACAATTTTAATTTAATCTCTTATTATTAACAAAATTTCTGATATAATGAGGTCTAACTAAATGTTTATCACTTAGTCAAGAAACATAAGTTTACAAAGTCTAAAGATATAGAGAGATGAGTTAGCATTTAAAAACATATTTTAAATTAAAAATATACAATAAAACTAATTAGTGCAATATTTAAAAAAAATAAAATCTTTATTTTTGAATTCTAAAATGCAAACTAAACGAGAGTGCGTAACTAAACGAGTGCGTAAAGATGCAAGAGGTTACTGTAATACTAAAAACAATTATATTAAGGTCTTTTAACATTTAAAATTATACAATTTTACTCACATTTAAAACTGCTGGTGAATTTTAAATTACAAATTACAAATACTTTTTATGATAGATAATATTTTGTTTATATTATAAAATTAAGTCCATCAAAATACAAAAACATACTAGTACTTAACAAAATTACAAATTCATACTTGTAACTTTACTAAATATTTTTTTATGTAATTTTTTCTATGTAAACTTTTTTATAGAAAAAGACTTACACAATAACCTGAAATTCTTTTGTGCAAAATCTTTAAATTTAAACTGGTAAACTACTTTGATTAAAATAACAATTAACAAACAAAACAATAAAAATTTCTACTTAAGATAGTTGTACTTTATTTTGCACATAAACAAAACAATTATGAAAAACAAAACTGTAGTTAGTAATCTATTTTAGTAAAAATGCTTAAGGAATTCTTGTATAAAATTATTTTATAAAAATTTTAAACTTTTAAAATGTATTAAAAACTTCATTTCTAACAAGAAATATAAGAAAATATTTCATTTTAATTAAGTTACAGGAAAGTTCTATATGGGTTTTTCACATAGAATTTATAATCACTAATATTTGTTTCTTTATGATGAGTTTTATAAAATGTTAAACTAAAATTTTTGTAATAGCTTTATAAGTAACTATATAAACCACAAAAGTTAATAGAAAGTATAGATATATATTAAGATTTTATTTTTGCTAGCTTTAAACTTTTCCTTTATTTAAACCTGTATTTTCTTATATGTCATTTTAACTTAACATTATTCTAAAATATCATAGTTAAAGAGCAATGTGTAACTTGAGTATTAGAATGAATATTGTACTACAGTTTCAGTTAACAGTAACTACAGCTAAACTTTAAATAAAAACTATTTTAATATACTAAAACTGATAAATATAGCAGCTAAGCTTTTACTTCATAAACAAAACACTTGAACAACTTTGAAAAACATGAACATTTTTTAAGGAAAATTATCCAACTAATGAAAGATTCTCAACTATCAAAGAATTTTTGGTCTACTGGAAGCTTGAAACTACTTATAATATCTTTAAAAAATATTAAACTTTTAGATTGATATAAAACTTTAATAAAATAACTAAATGTTTAACAAAAATCAAGATCAAAGCTTATAACACCTGTTTTATTAAATATTTCACAGAAAATCAATATATTATTATTTTTTTATGTTTTTATAAAATATAAAATTCATGCATATCATGCTATATTAATTTAAATTCTATATAAACTAAAAAACACCTGCAAAATAAAACTGAAGCAACTTAAAACTGATTAGAATTAAAATTGTACATAACTATTTTACTCACTTGCCTAACTTTGGACCTAGAATATATTGATCAGAAAAGGCATGATCTTCACTAACAACTGCTGTCTCCATTTTTATAACTTCACAATTAAGGCTCTGTACTAAAAAAGTAGAAAAAATTATTTTCTAATACTAGAAAACAATCAAAAATCTAAAAATAACAGCACATATTTATGCTGAATGTGAAAAGAATAAAAAATTATATTAATTTAATAATTATTTTTACAAATAACAATATATTTACTGTTTTAGATGTTACAATTAATTGCATAGCTAAATTTGACTAAGGGTATAGTACAAAAAGTCTATAAGTCTGTAATATCAGATATAATGTTTAAGGCATTAAATTGTAAACTTAACCAAAACTACTATTTTTGTAAGCAAATAGTTTATTTGTTAAACAGCTTATTGATGCCCATAAAATATGTACAGCTCTACATTTAAGTTTGTATACATCCACAATTTGATGTTAAAATAAATGTTTTTTAGAATTTTCTTTTTTTTTAATTTATCTATTCCAAATAAATCAGATCCTTCTGAATACTATAAAAAGTGGTTTAGGGAAGCATTTTTAATGTTTTCTATTGTTAACTGTAAATCAGGGTTTCCAAAACTCACTGACTTAAGGGCATAGGTGGGTTCAACATTTTTTTTTACTATAAACAACATTGGATCTTATATGAAAGCTTGAAGTACAAACTACAAGCCAGTTTTTACAGAATGAAAAACTTTCATTTAACTTTTGAGATATTGCAATTTAAAAAAAAAGTTTGCAATATAAATGAATAACCGCAAATTTTTGGGGTCAATTTTCTTGGAATTTTAAAAAAACACTAAAAATCTATCTTCTCCTTCATTTTTTGAGATAGAGACCTCAAAATTTCAGGAAACGTTCCTTTTATAGTTTAAAAGACTTTGAATGCTGCAATTATAAAAATATTTAAAAATGAAAATTTTAGATGAAAAAAACAAAAAAATAGATGGTTTATTTTAATAAAAATAGCTAAAAGTTTTATTCTTTAAAATTAAAAAAATTCCTGCATTCAATCTTTTTAAAATTCAACAATAGACTTTCTGTGAAAATTTGAAGAAGATTGCTTAAAAAATGAAGAAGATAGATTTTTATAGAAAATGGTATTTGTTGCGTTTTTAGTTTTTGCCTTCCATTAGGAACCTATTGAGGTCACCTACTTTGATCGCTCATATCTCAAAAACTACTTTGAATTTTTTCAAGGCGTTAAAAATTTCTGATATCTAAGATAAAACTCTATAAAATAAGATCAAATTGTAAAAATCAAAGTGGACCCCCCTCCCTATGCCCTAAATATCCAAATTTTAAGGTTAGAAAATGTAAATTTACCTCTTCATTGAATGTAATTTCTACTAAATATTTTAACAGCAACTATATCTTGTAGTTTTTTATCACATTTAAACGTTCAAAAAGATTCATAGAAAAAACAAGAAAGAATATCAGAGCAGTTTTCTCGGAACAAAACTTAAGAATTAAGATTGAATTAGACAGCAGCAAAATAGATTTCCTGGATATTTCACTTGATCTAAAAAAATGATATATACCATCCCTACAAAAAATCTAACGCAAAAAAAATAAAAAATATAAACTCCAACCATCCACCAAGTGTCAAAAGAGAACTACATAATATGATACAAAATAGATTATCTACCCTGTCAAAAAACAAAAATATGTTTAACAAATACAAAGAACCGTACAAAGAAGCGTTAAAAAACAGTGGCTTTAATAAAGCCCTAGAATACTCAAACCAAAAAGATGGCATAGCTGACAAAAAAAAGAAAAAGAAGAAGAAAAAAGAAAGTATTATACTACAACCCTCCATTTAGCTCAACTTTAAAAACCAAATTTAATTTTTAATCAAAATAGATTACATACTACTTTTCATATTAAAGCGCTTTACAGCTTTCCCAAACATAAAGACTAAACTTTACAATAGAAATAAAATAGCTTTCTTAATCTTCATATATATTGTAACTGATTATTGAATGTACTTTGTTCAATCATTGGCAATGGTAAAATAAATTTGAACCAGTTATTCTTTCCATTAAAGTAAGTGGTTTGTTTATATTATGATTTGTTGTGTATTTTAGTGTACTTTACTTAATTTAGACTTAATAATTACAAATATTATATAGTTTTATAACAGCCAGATTTAACATTAATGTTTTACCTATTTTAACTATTAACCTGTAAAATCTGTAGAAATTATTTTATTTTAATTTTAATGAAAACATGTATACCCCTACTTTATTCTATGCTTCTATTCTTACATTACAGTAATTATCTTTTTACAGAACCCAGTTGAAGTGCGTTGATTTGTTAATACACAGAAACATATGTTGGTACAATAAAGGAAGATTATTGTATAATTTGTTTTTATTTATATTCCAGTGAACTTTTGTTAGCAAATGATTAAATCTATATTTTGAACAGTTTTAAAAGTATATAAATTTGTTTTTCAATCTTATTAGTATCTACAAGCAATTTTTTATTTTTTGCAAACATAAAATATTTATTGTGATATGGCTAAAATAAGTTTTTAAATATAGTTATTTATAATAATTTTTATTATTTTTTTTTTTAATTTTGTAAACAGGAAAAAATGCCTTGTAGATATTAATCAGAGGTGGGTATCACTTTTGCAGGAGCGTCACTTTTGCACGAGTGTCACTTTTGCACAAAGGGACACTTTTGCATAAGGGGACACTTCTGCACAAGCAACACTTAAGCACAAGAGGACACTTTTGCACCGCGCCACTTTTTCACAAGCGTCACTTTTGCACAAGGAGACACTTTGGCACGCAGGGTCACTTTTGCACAAGGTAACACTTTTACAAGGCGTCACTTTTTACGGAAGGTCACTTTTGCACAAAGCGACACTTTTTGCACAGCGTCACTTTTGCACAAGGAGATACTTTTGCATGGTTGTCACTTTTGCACGCAGGGTCATTTTAGCACGGTGTCACTTTTTTACGATGACTTTTTTGCACGGAACATCAATTTTGCATTTTGGTTAAAAGTTTTTTAGCTAGTACCAAATCTGTAACATATAAAAGAAACTGAAAACTAAAATTTTATAACATACTTTTATTTAAGTTAAAAAATTAAAGATTAAAATCTTAAACAGTAAAAGTTAATGTTAGAAACAAACTAACAAGAGATAAAATAAAATTATTAACAAAAGATTCATACAAGGGACAAAAAATTTAATTTATTTAGAAACTAGGATAAAAAAATACTTTAAGTGTAAGTAAATTGTTCTAGTTTATTTTGAACTTTAATATGTTAATCAACAACTATGCCTATTTATACATTTTACTATATGGTTACAAGTTTATTGTCCATATGAAGGACCTAGGCATCAAAACCTAGACCACTTAAAGTGAATGACACATAAAAAAAATAAACACAAATAGTTTATTTATTGAAACAAAGATAAAAATTTAATTTGATATAAAATTTATAGGTTAACATAAAAAGCAAAATTTTAACCACTAACTTATATTTATTAACGCTTTGATGTAGAACAATCAACATCCTATATTTAAATGCATTGACTAACAACAAAAATAAAAACCTAACGCTGGAATGACATTAACAAAAGACTGGCAAGATGAATAATCATTAAATACATTAAAAAATTACTCATTATTAATAGAGTAAAGGTGCTGCTAATAAAATTTAACTATAAACTAAGCTAAATCTTAAAATTAAATCAACGGTTGATAAAAAATACTTATTAATTTTACTAACACAAACATAATTCAGATTAAACTTTTTTAACTTTAATCAAAATCCTTAAAATTTTTGTAAGAAACTAATTCATTTGGTAGTTTGTTCGATATTTCAACTGACCAATAAAAAAGAATTCTGCCAAGACTCATTATTGAAGTATTGCAGCAGTTGAAGACTAATATTGTATATTTTTTTTGAACATAAGTTCAAACTTCCAAACGTTACTCTCTCGTTGGCTTATCATGATCATGCAACATTATAGTAATGAAATAATCCAAGTTTAAATCATGAAAAATGCGATATCTTATTGCTCTTTTTATTTTCACACTAAATTTAAAAAAATAAATAAATAAACATCAAGTAAAATTTGAAAAACCTTAACACTTCATAAATTAACTAAATCATTTTTTTTATTTAACAATTGTTTAAAATCAAAATAAATAAAAAATATATTTTTAACAACTATATAATGCTAACTTTAACATCAAGAGATATAAGTAAAAAATGATACTCAAGATTCGTGTTTTAAAGCCTTACTAAATAAAGTTTATCTTTCTGTTTAAAAATTAACAAGATTCAGATTATTTTTATTTAAAGTATTCAAAATTGTTTTTATTCAAAGTTAAAAAATGTGTATTCATCTAGTTTATTTAAATTAAGATTATAAATATAAATTAATGAATTGTGGTACAATATTATGTAGTTCTACTTAAACTTCAAACAAACACTTTTATTTAAGAAATTTATTTAAGCACTTACAAGGTCTTTGACCAAAACTTAGTTTGTAAAGTAAATTTTTAAAAGAATAATTTATAAAAACTTTACATTAAAATTTCATTAAAAAACTACCACATTTTATTCATTCAAAACAACTTTTGTTTAAAAGCAAATATTATTTAAGTTGATAAAAAAATATATATAAATTTTTATTTAAGAAATTAAAAATTATAAGTGTTTAAAAGTGAAGTTTTGTTCAAAATTGACTGATTGTTTAAAATTTTTGCAGTTCATAAGTATATCTGTGAAAATATAATGCCGTGCAAACGTTTTGACGTGTAAAAATGTTGCCGTGCAAAAGTGATGCTGTGCAAAAATGACCATGTGTGCAAAAGTGTCCCCTTGTGCAAAAGTGACCCTGCGTGCAAAATTGACGCCGTGCAAAAGTGTTTCCTTGTGCTAAAGTGATGCTCGTGCAAAAGTGTCTTTGTGCAAAAGTGACGCTTGTGCAAAAGTGACCCGTTCCCACATAAAATGTTTAAAATCTTAACTATTTGAAAATACTAGTAAAACTGAAAGCAAAATCTTAATAAGTAATCCAGTTCTTTAATTTTTAGTAAAATAATTTAAATACAAATCTAAATCCTGTTTTTATTAGCAATGAAAAACATTGTCTTATATTGTGAAGCTAACATGAATGACAAAATATTTTTTACTTAAGAGACTAAAAACAAAGAACTAAGTAAAATCAGTAGTTAACTTGTCTTAATAATAGAAAAACATATTTAAACGGATGTAAATAAGTTACTTAGTCAAACAGTTCCAGTTAAAATAATTAAGTTAAAAATTAAATTTATATCAAAAACAAAACATACTTTTGAAAACAAACTATAGAAGGTGTGAACTATTATTTTAGAACTAGATGAAAAAAAGCAGCTTGTAAAACTGCAGTTTTTCTAAAGTCTGAAAAAAAAACTTATGTGAATTGGTTTACAGTTTCCAGACTTAAAAATGAAACCCTTTAAGTTGTATAATCATTCAAAAAAAAAAATTCAACACTTTTGATTGCATAATTTTAAATGAAGAATTTCACTTTTCAATTTGTGCAACTTTCCTAGTTATAAAGTTTTTATTTAGTTTATAAAAAAATTCCTACAAAAAAAAAATATAAAACTACGTAACTTTTGATGTAGTTCTTTGAAAAATATGAATTAAACTTTACTTGATATCAAAAATTAACATATATATGAATTTATTTTAATGAAAAACCATATTCTTTTTTTTTTTCTTATGTGTATTCCAGTTTTTTTAGGAGTCACACAGGAAACAGTAAACCAGTCAAAACACTCTCTTGTTAGGATACTTTGTTTGTAAAATTAACATTCTTAATTACTTTATTTATATAACTTATGAGATATTGTAATTTTTATAAAAAAATTCTGATACAAACATATGGACCACAAACTTTTTGGGGTCAATTTTTTTGAAAATTTAAAAATATAACCAAAAAACTATCTGCTCCTTTATTTTTTGAGCTAGAGACCTCAAACTTCCAGGAAAAGTTCCTTATATAGTTTAAAAGACTTTGAATGTTGGAATTTTAAAATTTAGATTTTTTTTTCTTAAGGTAGAAAAACATTAGAAAATACTCACTCTCCCCTCTGCAACGATAAACGCTTTCTGAAGGTCAAGCAAGTGAGTTTGAGCTCATCACATGTTATTCCACCTGCCCTATCTTTAAATTTACTAAGAAACAAAAATACCTTTTAACTAAAAACACAAAAAAACAAAAAAAAATAGGTGGTTTTTTTTTGTAGAAATTTAAAAAATTCCTGCATTCAATCTTTTTAAAATTTAATAATGCACTTTCTGTGAAAATTTGAAGAAGATTGGTTAAGAGAGAATGGAGAAGATAGATTTTTAATTAAATAATCTTTTTTAGTGTTTTTGTTTTGTGCCATTAGGTATCTATTGAGCACACCAACTTTGATCTCTTAGATCTCAAAAAATACTAGCAGTTAAAAATGTCTGATAACTCAGATAAAACTCTATAAAATAAGATTAACTTGTAAAAATCAAGGTGGACCTCCCTATACCTTTAAAATTAATTTAAAAGAATGTTCTAACTAATTTCTACAACTTAGACTTCCAATTTTAATAACTATAAATACAAACATGGGGCAATTAAATACAATGGAATTGCATAAAAAGTTACATATTATTGTAATACTTTGATTAAAATGGCTTAAAAATCAAATAAGCATTTCCTAATTTTTTTATATAAAATAAAACTAATAAAAAAAAATGATTTTTTTTTTAAAATAAATTTTATTTTAAACTTACAAAGTATTTCCAATAAGTTGAAACAAAAAAAGAAAAAAATTAAGTCTACTTAGTTTTAAATTTTATTAAACTACAATTTTTAAAAAAGCATGTAGCAAAAACATGTTGAATTGCTGTAAGTTGAAATCTGATAAATTTAGTTTAAACAGGATTTATTTTATTTAGTGCAATATCCAGCTATTTGACAATTAAGTTTTTAGCAGACTTTTTTTTAAATTAATAATCCATATTTCTGGATCAAAGCTGATTCTAGTCCATTGTGTAACTCTTCTTAATTTCTATAAACTTAATAAAAAAACTATTGCTTTCAAATTTGGCTTAATTATATAGCTTTAAGTCAAATTCAATGTAGTAGCATTGCTTTTAATTAACTATTTACAATATTAGAATTAAACAATTTATATGCATGACTATTTATAAAGCTTTTAATTATCTCTACTAACAACACATTTTTAGCATAATATTAATGCATGACTGGACGACTTTACTGCAATATCTTTTTAATTTCTTTATTCACAAAAGTATAAAGTACATAAATATAGTAAGAAAAAAAAACACTCTTTTTTTTCGTTAACTATAAAAAACCATAAAAACCAGTGTAGTATTATAAGTCAATCAAAATATTTAAACGTTTTTTTATTTACAACCTAACAACAAGTATGCTTTATGAATTATAACTTTAGAGAAAAAAATTATTCAATGAATAAAGTTAACTTAAAATTACCGATAATAGTTTAAGTTATAACAACTGCCTGTTGATAAGTATAACAACTAAAGTTTGAAAAGAATATAAAAACATTGTTTTATCTTCTCAAGTTTTTGTTGGATTATTATGAAATAATTTTTTTATTAAAACTCTGGAAGTGAGTAGTTTAGTATATTAAACGAAAAAAAAGACGCTTAAAACATTTGGTCCTTGGACCTGGAGAACGAAGAACCTTTCGGTTATCGTAAGTAATTTCTAACTAATAAATATTTAATTACAATAACTTAAAAAAACATTCATTGGTGATATTATTTTTTTATAAATTGATTATATTTTAAAACGTTTGTGCAAAACATTATTTTTTACTATTGTGCAATAAGAATTTTAGTTTTCCAACTTTAGTAAAAATAGTTAAATGGAAAGGAAAATTAAAGTTTACAAGAAATTTAATTACAAAAAGTTTCTGTATTAAGAAAATAATTATAATAATATTAAGGTTTAAAAAAATGCTAAATTTCATAAAACAGTTTCACGCAACGACTTACAACATATTTACAACTATCTGTACAATTTTTTAAAATTTAAAATAATAAAAAACTTCAAATAAGTTAAGTATATCTACTTTAATTGTTTGACAAGTTTATGCAAAGCACATTGTGCTTATTTTTGTTTAAAAAAATATTTTCTGTCGTAGCTTTTTCACGAATTTTACTTATAGAATGATAATTAATCTAATAAGAATTTAAAAGCATTTTGTTTTAAAGTATTTTACATTAACAATATTTTACAAAAAAAGAAGCATAAGTTGCACGTTTTTAATATTATTTTTAATTTGTAGATATTAATTGAAAACAGATGTAAACTTTTAAAAGTTAAGAAACTGACCTTTTTTCTTAATTTATCCTCCTTTATCAAACTAAAAAGTTAATATGTTTAGAAAATAACATCAAAGTGTTAGGTTACTGCAGGGGTCGGCAGGCAATTGGTGCTCGCGGGCCAATTTTCAAGTTTCCAAAATCTTCATGGGCCGCAGTTTTAGTTTTAGTGACCTTTAAATAATCTTTTGGTTTTAATTTAGTCAGTTTATTATTTTAAGTGACTTTTAGCTACACGTAAAACGCTTATTTAAATTATACATATTTAACGAAATAAAATTGACGTTGACTAATTTACTTAATTTAAATCTATTTTAACCACGTACAGTAACTTGCCACCTATGTACGCACTTTGAACACAGCGCAAAAGTGCGTACCCAACCGGCAGTGCGTAACTATAAAATTTTGGTGTTTAATTACCTACAATAAGCCTAATGCAAACATTTAATAGCCACAAAAGTTTGCTCAAATTGTAATAAAGTCTTATAGTGAAAAATATGTTTTGTCTTGCAATAAAATGGTACTTAAAAACTTTTAAAAGAATTAAAGTACTAGAATTACACAATAAAATTGCAAGTGTGACCGCTACTGAGGTGTGTGAATTAGTGAAGAATTAAACTTAGTTCCCAAATTTCTTAAATTTAAACCCCAAATATCATTGTTTATGAAAACGTACATATATTCTACCGTAAAGTTTTATCTGAACAAACAAGTATCGCCAATAAAAAATTTAGCTCCATAAAAAGAATGAAAAACTAAATTATGAATAAAATCCGAAGAAAATTAACTACATTTCAATATCAATTGCTTTTGCAGCATATCAAAGGTAATTTTATTAAAATTATCGTAGTAGCAAAGAAAAATTTTCATCAAAAAAAGTTCTTTACACAATGGAACAAATAAAGGAAATGTAAAGTTTTAAACTGTGTGATCAACCTAAGCTCCTACAAACTATCACTATGAACATGCAGCATTAATGTTTGGATTCAAACACAGCATCATGCTAAAATATATTAGCAAAATAAAAACTAAAACTTCAAATGAGGGTCAAATTAAAAAAGTGAGTATCAAAGAAAACATAAGTCCAGATTATGACATGCTAGTTATCTTGAGAAACAGTACCACAAAGATTGTTTCTGAGAGCAGAAAGGTATGTGATACTAACAAAAACACTAATAGGGCTCTCGAAAAATAAAAACATTAGATGTTTAAATACGGACAAAGAAAAAGTTATAGTAATACTGAATACTAGTGATTATTCTGAAAAAACGAGTCAGATTCTCAAAAATAGTAGTAAGTTCAAAAAGCTAAGCTTCGATCTAAGTTCTAACACTTACAGCAAAGCACCATGGTATTTAAAAGAAAAGACTATATACATTTGATGTATTGATGTACAACTGTATAAAGTCGATTATAAATATCATAGCATTTTAAGTTAAAGAAAAAGTCTATTACAAATTAATTTCCAAAGCAAGATAGCCAGGCAGGATGTATGGGTTCACCAAGAATCACATATTAAATTTCCCTCTACGACCAGCTTTGACGGCAATGAGAACGCCAGAATATGATATATGTAAATGGATTGAAAACGAACTTGAACTAATTTAAAAGGAGATTAGATTATTAACTCAAGCTTTAAATTTGTTGAAAAACTAAAAAAAAAGTCCAACCTTTGAACACGGACAGTTGCGTAACGTTTGATGCAAAGAGTTTGTACACTATTGTCCCTTATGATCAATGAGAAAACTATCAATAAAGTTACAAAAGTTGTATAAATATAAAATCCAGATTCAATATTTGCTTAATCAAAAGTAACTCAAACTGTATTTAAAAACTTTCTACAAGCTTCTACTTGCTCACGAAGCATTTTCATATTCAATGGCACAGTGTACCAACAAATCGATGGTTTATCAATGGGCTCTTCACTCGTCCCTTTACTAGCCAACTGGTTTGTCAGTCAATTAGAGACAGAGTTTCAGTTCTGGATAAGGCATAAAAAGATATCAGTGGTTTGCAACTCGATAACCGAGAGGTTTTTTCGTGTTTCAGCTCCTAGAACTAAAAATTGTGAGCGTTTTTTTATTTTGTTGTTTAATAAACAAGAATATTGAAGGAATATAAAAAACCTAAAATGTATTGCATGTACGTAGACGACTTATTCTTCGTTTTTGAAAACAAACTAAAAATACAACAATTTAACAAAAAACTAAAAAAATTTAACCAACATTGCACAATAAACAACATTATAATAATAAATGCATAACGATATGAAATTTGTAATTGAAACTTTTCAGAAAAACAAACTACCATATCTGGAAACACAAGTACAAATAAAAAACAACAAATTATTTACAAAAATATAAAGAAAACATTCTAGATTGGCTTATGAAATTTAACTCGTGTGTACCGCAGTCTTGGAAAAGAAACTTGGTTAAAAACTTGTACTACAGTAATTAAATCTTGTCTCAGAAAAATTTCAGCACAACGAATGGCTAAAAGTAACAGAAATTTCAGTAAAAAATCTTTCACGACAAAGTTTATTAAAAAAAATACAACAATAATCAATCTGGATCAATCTGGATTAATTAAAAAAGTAGATCCTCCACAAAACTGACATTACATAACAATACCGTATGTATAAAAAATGTCGGAAAAATTTTCTAGAAATATCATGAAAATTTTCGAAGACATTGGGATGAAAAAACGTGTTGCATATAAAAAAAAAACAAAGTAAGGAAATACTTTTACTTATATTATTAATCGTGTATTACAATGTTATATTACAATAAAAGTTGCGTGATCTGGTATAAATTCACGTGTCCAAGCGATCTGAACAACCAATTTTTGGGGAGACCGAACGACAACTATTATTTTACTAACTGTATTAAAAACACTAAAGTATTTGCTACATTCTGGACTGAATCAATGCCTTAATATCTAGTCAAAAAACACAATAAGGATTGTTAGTAGTTACTAGAGTACTACTTTTACTGATGAAAGTAATACCTCCATTGCGATTTATTTATAGTCAATTCTTCAAACTATTTTTTAGTACAAATTCTCAAGTCGACCAAGAGAATCTCATGAAATCGCCTAGGTCTTTCAAATAAATATGAGTCATACTTCAGTTTGCTGTCCTGGACAAGACCTTAAAAAGAATCAAGAGGGTGTGCGACTCGATAACTGAAAGGTTTTTTGTGCAGTAGGACCAAATATTTTGAGCGTCTTTTATTGTCGTTAAATAAATAACATCGAGATAAGTTACTATGTTGATTGGAGTATGTAGCTGTCCTAGATTAATCATGTAGATATCTGTTAAACTTATTTGAGAAAAAGTGTTCGTAAAGATCATGTCAAATGCTTATGTAACAGGTCTCAATTTTTAAACATCAATAAAAATTAGCTTTTTAAGCATTTACATTTCAAGTTATACTTAGAAATCTTGCTCATACTTTAATAAAATTTCGCTTTTTAAACACTTTTAGTTATATTATACATTTTGATTCTTTCAAAACCAATTTAAAGATCTCAACTTTTAGAGGAGAAATTATATTAATTAAATTCTTTCAAGATTATAAAGCAGATTCAGTCAAAGTCCTCTTCAGTGCTTATTTGAAACAATCTAGAAAGATATATAGTCATGGAAAACAGTGTTAAAACAAATCTTTACCTAAAAAGAAAACTAATTAAGTTTTAATCTTACGGTTAAATGTATCTTACAGTTTAGATTTTTTGGGTTAAGTATCAAAATGTTAATCAAAAAGAAGAACCCTTAGTTATTTTTATTTTCATCATATGCTTTCCTGAATGTATCTTAGAACCTTATCATTCATCAGTTAGCTAAATTTTATTTGTTTTACCACAAAAAACTGTAGCCAAAACTCATGATTGATAATTAATAATCATAACGTTAAACATTCAAGATTAAACAGAGTTATCATTTCATAAGTACCTTGCTTTATTTAATACGCCATGATTTAGATAAATTATATTGATACTACAAGTTATCAGGGTTGCCACTCGTTTTTCTAATTTTTTTACAGGTTTTCCAATAAGCCTACAGATTTTTATATGTACACATTTTTGGGTCCGTTTTATTATAAAGAGAAGTTTAAGGTAAAAAAAACTGTGTTAAATATTATATAAACATTAGAAATTTACTATTACATTTTTGATGACTAAAACGTTTCGTTTAAATGATAGATTTTTAGAGTTAAATCGAAATTTTACGACTTAAAATATTAAACATTACGGGTTTTTTCAGATAAAGTAGCAACCGTGTTATTCCCATTAAGAATCCTAAATTGGAATCCCTGAATATATCTTTTTAATTTAGTTATCATATTAAAAAAAAAATAAATAGTATACATTCATATGTAGCAGGTATGGAAATATAATTGCTGCCGCACAGTGGGCTGAAAACGGGGATCAAGCGGCCATTGACATAAAACTGTCATAAAATGCACTATAATACAATTTAAAGTTACACTTAGTGTTACAATAAGAATAATGTTTGTTTTATTTAAAAAAAGTTAAAACTTGAATTTCTAATGAAACTTTGAAAAAATAAACTTAGAAAAAGAGAAAATAATAATTGGCTACCTCAAGAGAGTTACATTTACTCCCATTTTAATTTAAATATGAATGAATTTTTAATTCAAGCCGGGTGAAACTATACTCTAAATACAGTTTATTTTTCATTTAAGGCTGATCTTTGTATATAAAAGTTTGTGTTATTAATAACGTTACATTTTTACTAGTTTATCAAAAGAAAAAAACCGTAAACATTTTGAACTATAAAATCATTTATTTGTTGCAAAACAGTGCAAAAAACAAAATAATTTAGCCTGTGATTAAAAAAAGTACTTTAAATTGTTTAGAAAATATAAGTCAAACAGTAAGTTCTTAAAACTTCCTAGAAATTAAGTTTCTAAAATAAATAAAACACTCTATTCAGTAGCACAAAGCATATGTAACAACGTTTCCCATTCTGAACTACATGATGAAATTTTTTCATTTGGCTGCAAACAACTTCGCGCAGTATGTCCAACTTCTTTACAATAAGTGTAATTCAGTCTGTCTAAAGTGTTGTTAACATCGTAGTCACTCTTGTCCCATAATCGATTTAAACAGTCTGTTAAATTTTCATATTGAGAAGTTTTCCTTAAAAAGTTCATTCTGTAATGTCTTAGAAACTTGTTGTTAGCTTGCAATCCACTTTCGGTGTAATTTAGCAAACCTCTACCGTTGTTTTGCTCAATTAGTTCTGCACTATGTACAAGAACAGTATGCGCAGTTGGTGTTAAGCGAATCCATTTAACCGACATGACCAGCATCATTGTTTTTTGACATAAAACTGAGTATTTCTCTACATTAATCTTTCTGTTAGAATTTATGAGGCATAAAATAATGGAAACATACAAAATAATTTTGTCAATGTTTTCTTTTAAACTAACATCAGAAATGCTTCGTCAGCAAAGTCCTATTATTTGTGTTTAGCAAAGTTTTGACTACGTTTACGTTCAAGAGAACGATCAACAGGAAATCCTGCTTTAACATAATCTAAAGTATTACATCCTTCCTTGCTATAACTGCCTGCAAAGGCAACAGAAGGCACCTCCTAGACCAGTGAGCAAACTGTGTAGCTTACCATCCACCATGGTCATTTCAGCATCAAAAAAAAAACATTAGTTTGTTTTTTGTTCAATGTAACGGTAAAGTTGTGTGAATTTCTTTCTTTTTGGAGAATTTTCACTATCCCGCAGTTGTCATATGATTCAGTGAAAAACCAGGGATAGGATATTAATTTTTTAATAGAAATATCGCTTGTAATAACCTAAAAAAATAGTTATACTCCTCATGATAGATTTGTAAATAGATTCCTTGTCATTTTTACTAAATTATTAATAAAAAAAATGTTGGTTCTAAGGTTGCAAATTGAGAAAATTAACCCTGAAGAATACTCTAAACTGCCAGAAAATAATCAATGAATTTTCAGCGAGAATAGAAGATTTTTTAAATGAGAAACAATATACTTTTACATTTCAATATTCAAAAAATTTTGACTTTTTTCAATTAACACAGGGTTTCCCAAACTCATTTACTAAATCGCCCCCTTTTCAGTAATTTGAAAAAAAATCGCCCCCCCCCTGATTTCACAAAGTAGTTTTTCTTTTGAGTACAAACTTTTGAGCCAAAAAAAGTTGTGTTCGAAATGTAGTTTAGTCTGGTACTTCTTATGCACGCACTTTTGTGTTCAAAGTAGTTTACAGGGCTTGAGAAAATAATTTACAGTTATTTTCTTAGAAGCCCAGTAAAGTGTATTAAAATACTTAATTATTAAAAAGCCCTGTGTTATCTGTTATCAATCCTGTTTAAATATGAACTGTTTTGAAATTAATGAAACTTTTAGGTCAGTGGTGGACAATTTTTTAGTCAGCAATTCATATTTACTAAAAATAATTTCTAGTTTCAACTCGTTAAAAAAATGTAATTGCGGGCTGCATGATTTTAAAAAAATAACAAATAAGAAAATTAAAAAACTCGAGCAAAATTGTAATTAACTCATGTACTATTATTGTGGTCTAGGAAATATATTAAGAACTGAAAACGAAATGAAAGCGTATTTCAAAATATTAAGTATCAAAAAACTAAGTTTTATTTATTATGCACAAGTAATTTTAAGTTTACTTAGCGGGTCGAAATTCGACCGGATCTGCGACTGGATCTGAGGCTTACATTACCCATCTGAAATTTTAACTTAAACGTGACAATATAATAATATCTCATATAACAAATTTTGGACATTTAGAAGTTAATACTAAGTAACTTATTTAAGCCGCACAAAATACTTAAATTATTTTATAAATAGGCATATTCTAAAATAACTATACCAGAGATTAAAAAACTAAAAAAATGAACAGTTTATTATACACATAATAAAATAAAAATTAAAAATTTATTTCTGATCTAGTTTGAGGAAGTTTGACCGACTGGTTGATTTTCTCACATGAAAAGTGGTTTCATCAGCAGCTTCAGTTAATGCAGTAAATTTATTAATTTCAATACTAAGATATATTGTAAGCAAGTTAGTTGTAAAATTAAAAATTTAATTTTAAACTTTTTAAACTATTTGTTTCGTAGTAGAATACCATGAAATAGTACTTGACTTGGAATAATCTTTAGGCAACTAAACCTTAATTCTATAACTTTTTTTTTCTTTATTTAAACTAAAAAAAAAAATCCAATGTTTTACACTTAACTCTGTGAACAGAAAGTAATCCATTAAAAAAAAACTTTTAACTAGGTTAAAATTTTGTTTTGTAACTGTAGCAGTCTTTTTGATGGCTTATTTAATTCTGTTTAAAAAGATTTTTTTTCTAGCTATTAGCCCATAATAATTTAACAGAGGAAAGTAGTGAAAAACTAAAAGCTAGTGTTGAAGTATTAAAATAAACTAAGTATATTCTAATTGCTAATATAATTAAATTAAGAAAAAAGAAAAAACAGTTGTACTAATAGTCTAAAACTCCTTATATAATAATGATTTTTTTAACAATAGTAAATCAAGTTAGAAAATAAAATTGAGTTTAAGAAACTTTTAAATGAAAGAGTAGAAGTCATTTAAAATAGAGACTTCAAATTTATACTCTTTTAAAACCAAAAAATTCATTTTAGAATTTAAAACTTTAATGGTTATCAAAATTTTACAATCAGATAATAGTTATATAGTTATATAAGTTATATACGGATTAAACAAGTAATAACAAAAACCTGTCAAATAAAGGTCTTTCAAACAAATATTTTAATTTTATCACTATGCTATAAAAACTTCAGTTGTTGAAATAATGGTTTTTCCATTATAAAAATCACAATTTTTATACATTAAAGTTTATTGCAAACAAAATACAAAATAGAAGTACTTTTCGGACACGCTCTTCAGTATTTTTTCGTGTCAAAACAAGCTGAAATAATGGTTTACTGATAAAAACTAATAAAACTAAGTATTTAAGAAAACAAATTAAATTTAACACAATAGTAATAATTAACAAATTAAGGCAATCGTTTAATCAGAAATAATATAAATGTAACATAACTTTACTAATCAACTAATTTAAGTTCAACGAATTAAACAAAATGGTCGAATAAACAAATTTCTTTTGTTTACAGAGATCTGGCTTTAAGCTTAAAATGTATATAGCTTCTAAAGAAAAATTTTTAGAAAAAGTTCATTTTTAGAAAAAGTACCTTCAGTGGGGACTATGTCCCTTATAACTCATACAGTCCAATGAGACAAAAACTAAATCTAATCAGTTGCCTTACATATAGAGCAATGAAAATTTGTTCTGAAAAATATTTAGAAACAGAATTATCAAATGTGGAAAGAATCTTTGCGACTTTAGGTTACCCTCTAGACATAATAAAGAACACAATACAAAAAACAAAGACAAGGTTTGAGTCAATAAAATTTGGTCCAAAAAAGTGTCCGGTATACCTTAAGTTGCCATACAATCAGAATACAGTTTTGCATAATAATTTGAAGAAAATAGTAGAAAATGGCTATAGATCTGTTAATTTACGAATAGTATACTCAACCAATAAACTGTTTCAGATTAAAAACAAAGATAAATTACCCACCCTAAACACCAGCAATGTAATTTATAAATTTGTATGTTTATGTAAAAAAACATACGTGGGTAGAACGAGTAACAATTTGATTGCAAGAATTAACCAACATATACCAAAAAACCTTTTAAACAAGATAAAGTCATGTAACGAGGAAAAGAAATTTGATGATTTGAAAAAACTAAATAGTAGTTCAGCGATTGGCCAACACCTGATTACTAATCCTAAGTGTGTCGAAAACTATAAAGTGGATAACTTCAAAATAATATCAGTTGCTCGTAATGAATTTCACCTAAAAACTTTAGAAGCTATATACATTTTAAGCTTAAAGCCAGATCTCTGTAAACAAAAGAAATTTGTTTATTCGACCATTTTGTTTAATTCGTTGAACTTAAATTAGTTGATTAGTAAAGTTGTGTTACATTTATATTATTTCTGATTAAACGATTGCCTTAATTTGTTAATTATTACTATTGTGTTAAATTTAATTTGTTTTCTTAAATACTTAGTTTTATTAGTTTTTATCAGTAAACCATTATTTCAGCTTGTTTTGACACGAAAAAATACTGAAGAGCGTGTCCGAAAAGTACTTCTATTTTGTATTTTGTTTGCAATAAACTTTAATGTATAAAAACTTAAATGTAAAACGACGAATATGAACTACAAAATTAACCAGGTCAAAATAAAACTATTAATAACTTTAAATCATAAACTATTTAATAAACATAGTAGACTTCCGCTTAAGTTCGCACTTTGAAAACAATTAAAAAGAACAATTTAAATTAGAAATTTATTACAATATTTTTTTTTACAAAATGACAAATTTCAATATGTTATATGCAATAATGTTATGAATTAACATGAAATCCACTAAAACATAAAACAAATTTTCATTAAAATAAAACAGATCTATATAAGCTAACAAATACTATATACATTTTGTTTTATTAATATTTGGTTAGTAATAGACTTTACTTTAGTTATATATAAGAAAATATAAATTTGCCCTTTTTATTTGGGTAAAAAGTGCGAACTCAAGAGGAAGTCCACCGTAATTAATATTCATTAGGCATTATGCAAACCTGTTGTAGAATAAATAGCTTAATAAAGTTGTTATTATAAAAAGACTACTTAAATACAATACAAACCAGGTTAAATAATAAGTTTTCAAAAGATCATATCAAATTAAAAAACTTTCATAAAATAATGTCTGCTACTGAAGTCTAATATAATGTGAAGGATGAGGTTTATGACTGCTTGCAAGTTTTTCTAATCTGATTCTTAATCAGTAAAATAGAGCCTTAAGTCACCTCCTTTATAAATATCTAGATTAGATCTTTTGCTCAAGATGTTGATAACTGAACTGAAAGCTTTCTCAACAACATAGCTAGAAGGAAAAGCTATAAACAACAATCTAAATTCCTCTTAAATGATTGGATACTTTTGCCTTAGTTTTTGTTGAGTCCAAAAGCTTTCATATCGTTCTTTGGAAGAATTTACTTTAAGTTTAAGGTCAGTTTGTAAGTCTGAGAAGGTCTCCTGTATGTCGTTTATTTCAAAAGTATCTGCCTCGAAGGGATCCATATTTTTATCTATATGATAGCTTTTTTGTGTCAAATCTAAATGTTACTACTTAATATGTTAAAATCGTTAAAAATTCCAGGTTTTTTTTTGCCGAACTTGTCAAGTTCCAGGTTTCTGGGTAAATTGGCAACCCTGTATAGTTTTATTTCTTAGTCTAACTTGGTGAATTTTCAAAAAACAACTGAAAATATCATGAGGTGATAGTTAATAAAAAATAACATAGATTTTTACAAACCATTTATGATCCCAAATAACATATATATCAGGTTATAAAATAGTGAAAGGGATTTCAATCATCTATGATATATGTAATTGTTAAACAAGGAAATATATGAATGAAAATATAGTATTTACTTGAAAGTAGGAGTCATAACCACTTCATTTTTTTCTATTTTTTACATAAATAAAATAAATCTTTTTGTTTAAGTTTTACCTCAGGGTCAAATAATCAATAGCAAGCTAAAATTAGTAAAATAGCAAGAAAAAAAAATCTCATGACAGCCCAAAATTTTAAAATCGCCCCCTTACTAGTTATCGCCCCCCAAATTACTAAAATCGCCCCCAGGGGGGCGATATCGCCCACTTTGGGAAACCCTTAATTAACACTAAACCAAACAAATGAAAAAACTTAAAAAAAAGTATTGGTATAAAACCTTTAAAGGTGTTTTTAACAGTAGATGTAGACCATAACTTTGACAAAATTTAAGCATTTTTCGAGACTTTTTTTTAAATTAAAAAAGCAAACTTTGGTTACATAACTTTTAATATACTTTAAGCAGAACAGAAACAAACCCATTTGTCAAAAGATGAAACCCCGCCCTAAACAATCAAATAAAAACCTTGCTTTAACTGTTTAGTCGCGAAAATAGTCAATGGCCACTTGCCAGCCCACTGTGTGCTGTAAGCATTAATAAAACTTAGTGTATATATAATTGGGATTAAGTATCCATAATTGTTTCACTATCATTCAATTTACAAGATTATCAAATCGTTCTCCAGGTTTTTATAAGTGCACAATCTAGGGGACATTTTAAATTGAGAAATTGTTAAAAAGTCACATTCAACTTGACACCATTAACGAGTTATATTAGTTATCACTGAGTGAATATAATTTTACAATTGAATCAAATGACAAAATTTAGAACATTGGAATTTTTGCTACAAAAATCCTTGTAGTCTTCGGAACCCTAATAATTAACTTACAACGACTACTACTAGTAAAATAAATAATCGTAATTTAGCGTTTATCAAAGACTATTTACTGCTGCAATAATTGATTAACTTCCTTACATTAAAATTATATATATTATTTATTTGATAGTTTTTTTTAAGCTTCATTCAATAATTTTTGTCAAATTAATTATGTAATTAAATAATAAACGGCTGTTTCGAATACGTGATATTATCTCGTATATTCCTCTAGCTAATTTAACAAGTTTTGCAGAAATAATTAGGTGATAGACATAGCACAGCTTGTAGCAGATGGTAATAAGCGTTAGTAGGCTGTGCTCACCAGCCTTAGTGTATGTGTTGAAAAAGAAAGTTGCTTAAATAATAGAAATCATTCCGTTTTGTGGACATTAGAAAAGGCACTCTTTAAATTCAATATATTTATTCTCAAGAATTGGTCACTTATTTGTGGTCTGTGAATTTTTATTGTCTAGTTGTAAGATTAATTATTTCCACTGAAAATTTGTACCCAACCAAACTTCATAATCACGTCATATTGTTTTGTTCTTTTGTTTAACTTTTCATTTATGTTTAGCAAATGCAATTCATTTTGAACCTACAACTAACGATTAATAACTATTTTAATTGTTGTTATGAAACACTGTTTTTTAATTCGAATTTTCATATTAAATTACTTAAAGTCCTTTAAGTGGGCTCTGTGGAAGTTGATTTAGTTTTTTTTTTTTTTCATTATTTCATTCTCAGTTATATATTAATTAAAAAATATTTACAAGTCAAGCTTCGAAACTTTCCATATGTAAATTATAGCTTTAGGTTTTAAAAAATCGTAAACAAACTTTATTTTTATTTAATTTATTATATATGGCGCTAGTCAAGTGAAGTTTTATCACAACAATAAAAAAATTATCTAGTATTTATTAATTTATAGATGTGCTTCAGGTGAAACATCTAATAAGCTATATTTTAACTAGTCAAAAAATTGAATTAAAGATTTGTTTTAGATGGTTATTTCTTTCCAGTTGCCTTCTTGGCGGATTTAGTTTCCTTTCCGGAACCATCCTTCTTGTTCACCGATTTGATGACACCGACGGCAACGGTTTGTCTCATGTCACGGACGGCGAAACGACCGAGTGGTGGGTATTGAGAGAAAGCCTCGACGCACATGGGCTTGCTTGGAGTGAGGACAGCGATGGCGGCATCTCCAGACTTGACGAACTTGGGGTTATCTTCCATCTTCTTACCTATATATTAATATTTCTGGTGTTAAGAAAATATATTTAGTAATTTGTTGCAAGTATACAATGTTTCATTACAGTATTAGAAACTTTTTTCTTATTCATTAGAAAGTCTACTAACCTGAACGTCTGTCAATCTTCTCCTTAAGCTCAGAGAATTTGCAAGCAATGTGAGCGGTGTGGCAATCCAAAACTGGAGAGTATCCAGCGCAAATCTGTCCTGGGTGATTCAAGACAATAACCTGGGCAGTGAAGTTTTCGACACCCTTTGGGGGGTCGTTCTTGCTGTTACCAGCAACCATACCACGACGAATTTCCTTGACAGAAACATTCTTGACGTTGAAACCAACGTTGTCGCCGGGAACAGCTTCAGGGAGAGATTCGTGATGCATCTCTACAGACTTGACTTCAGTGGTGATCATGGCTGGTGCGAAGGTGACAACCATAGCTGGCTTAATAATACCAGTTTCTACACGTCCTACTGGGACTGTTCCAATACCTATCAAACGATTAACTCTCAATTCCACGGATTATCATTTTATTGTGTACATGTCAAAATTATATAGACTAAAAACTTTATTACCTATCATTAAAATATTTACCTTTTATTTTAGACTAGCGTTTACAAACTTTCTGTTTCAATATATTATCAGGTTTATAATACATTTAACAGCACAAGTACATTGATTTTATTAATATTTCGTTTTAATACTTATTAACTTTGCTAACATTAGCTTTTTACTGCTTCTAAAATTTTAATTCATTTCAAAAAAATTGGTTCTAAAAACTGTTTTATAATGAGCTTAACGTACCTATGTCAGGGTTGCTATATGTTTTCTAGCATATTTTATCCAGATTATTTTAAAACTGAACGTTCTAAGTATATCTTTAGTTTAAATTAAAGGTAAACAACTGTTTTACTAGTATTATGACATTGAAAAGATTACATAATTTCATATTAAAAAAAATGATGATGACAAAGAGTTTATATCTATACAATTGATTTTTATGTCAAATCGAAAGTTTACTACTTAACATGTAAAAGTTAATAAAAATTAAAGGTTATTAGTGATTTTTATACAAAATTCCAGGTTTTTTTTATTAATTTTTAAACTCCAGATTTTTTTAGTCTAAATTGTTCAATTCCAGGTTTTTACAGATATGTTGACTTGGTAAAAATAAAAATTAATGGCCGAAGAAAACTTTAAAATTTACAGTCTAAGATTATTATAATTATCAGCTAATTAATATGATCAGGAACTATATCAGGGGAAACTCATGCTTATTTTTTGGGAAAACTTAGATTTTTCTGGGCAATCGGTACCTCAACTATTTCATAAAATAATTTATTTTAATTTATAACTTGATCTTTAATTTTATATTTTTTAATGCTTATTTTACTTAATTAAACTTTTTGAACTACTTGGTTAATTTAAATTTTTATCAAAAACTTTAACTACCTTACTTTTTATGTAAACTAACCTCCAATTTTGTAGAC
This sequence comes from Thalia democratica, assembly GCF_965202585.1. Classification (NCBI taxonomy): domain Eukaryota; kingdom Metazoa; phylum Chordata; class Thaliacea; order Salpida; family Salpidae; genus Thalia; species Thalia democratica. The sequence goes on along the minus strand of NC_139173.1, from coordinate 15,564,521 downwards.
ATCCTGAAGGGGAAGACGAAGAGGCTTGTCAGTGGGACGCTTGGGTGGGAGAATAGCATCAAGAGCGTTCAAGAGAGTCTTTCCAGAAGCATTACCTTCCTTACGTTCTTGACTCCATCCCTTGTACCATTTCATGTTGGTGGATTCTTCCAACATGTTGTCACCATGCCAACCAGAGATTGGGACGAATGCAACAGCTTTAGGGTTGTAACCAACCTTCTTCAAGTAGGTGGACACTTCTTTTTTGATTTCATTGAAACTGTAAATATTGAAATTAATTATTACCATCTTAAAATTTAGTTACACATACAATTTTTTAGTCTAATCAATATTTTTTTCATTGTGATAACCAATACAAATATAACTTAATGATACGATACTTTAATAGCTACTAACCGGTCTCCTGAGTATTTTGGCTCAGTGGAGTCCATTTTGTTGACACCAACAATGAGTTGTTTAACACCCAAGGTGTAGGCGAGAAGAGCATGCTCACGAGTTTGTCCATTCTTGGAAATACCAGCCTCAAATTCACCAACACCAGCAGCAACAATCAATACACCACAATCAGCTTGAGATGTACCTGCATTTTAAATTGTTAAATGTATCTTACATGTTGTTAATTAATACTTTAACTTTTGCTATATAACAGGAAATTTCAGGGTAAATGTTATTTACAAGTTCAAAAAATTGAGCTTTAATATTTGTGAAAGTTGTCCAAGTGATTTTTATGTTATGAGTATAGTAAGACAAACATATTTTATAAGAAAAAATTAATGTAATATATATCATTATTAGGCTAACTACATACCAGTAATCATGTTTTTGATGAAATCTCTGTGTCCTGGGGCATCAATAATGGTGACATGGTATTTGGAGGTTTCAAATTTCCAGAGGGCAATATCAATGGTGATACCACGTTCACGCTCTGCCTTCAATTTATCCATAACCCAAGCATACTTGAAGGATCCCTTTCCTTTCTAAAAAGTATATAAAACTTAAGAAAAAAAATTACTAAAAATTTATGGGAAAACTTAATATTTTTTATAAATTATTATTTTTTAAATGAAACAGCCTAGGTGTTTATAGAACTCTCGCATTCAGACGGAGTACAGTATATATATTTTTTCTTGTGACTTAGCTACAGAAGTCTCTATTATACTTTAAATAGATTTCATTAACTTAAGGCCATAGGGGGGGTAGGCCATGTTTTTTACAAGTTGATCTTATTTTATAGAGTTTTTACTAAGCTTCAAGTTGCTTTTTACCGTTTTTAAAAATTCGTATTAGTTTTTGAGATATGAACGGGCAAAGTCGGGCCCAAAAAAGGTTCCTTATGGGGAAGGAAAAACTAAAACAGCAAAAAAGACTAATGCATTCAAAATCTATCTCCTCCTTCATTTTTTAAGCAATCTTCTTCAAACTTTCACAGTCTATTCTTTATACAATAACAAAAAAACGTTATTTGTGACTTTAAAAATTTCAAGTAAAAATACCTTTTTTTTTTGAAAAAAAAAAGTTTTTTTTGATAAAAAATCACTTTTTTTTTTATCATAAAATTTTTATTTTTTAAAATTATTAAAATTCACAAATAACGTTTTTTTCTCATAATGTAAGGAACATTTCCTGAAAATTTGAAGAAGACTGCTTGAAAAATAGAGAAGATAGATTTTAAAGCCCATTTTTAAAAACTCGAGAAAAACGGCTTTAAAGTTACCCTTTATATACCCTTTATAAAGACAACCCTTTATATAACCGGTCATAAAAAAATATTTTTAAAATCTAAAAAAGCATCTGAAAGATTATGAAATTTACTATAATATAAGTCTATATGTTATTTTTGGTCAAAAAATTGGCTTCTACCCCCCTATGGCCTTAATTTAATAAGTGTTCCATTTTGTTAGTGATACAGGTTAAAATTTAAACAACTGAAATTAAAACAAAAATTACTATTTTTTGTCATTATTGTTCAGCTTCAAACTTCTTTATACATTTATATTTTGGGTTTTGTGTTTAAATCAACTTATTGTGCTTATGCATTGTATCTAGACTGTTGGTTTGAATACTACTACTCAATTCTGACTCAACTCATTAAAATAAATACATATAAAACATATTGGGCTAACAACACATATTTTTCAGTAAATCACTTAATTTAAGTTATGTTATTTAGCTTTGATATAAATTTTCCAGAGTTTTAACTAATATTGCATTGCTCAAATATTTGGGTCTTATAATACATTAAAAATAGAATTTAGTGATTTTCAATCACTTTAGACCATATATTAAAAATAATGCTCTTTTTATTTTTATGTTCTTGTATGACCTGGAAAAATTCTAATACCTGTATTATTTTAGCTTATTTCAAGCACTATTTGATGTTAATTTGGTTAAATTTTAAACTTTTGTAACTTGATGTATTTAGAAACTAATTTGACCAAGTGAAAATAAAGTCATCTTTTAATATCTAGTAAAATTATTTGAAATTTAGATAGTCTTGAAATAGATTTATATCATCAGTTTAATTATTGCAAAGGAATATAGACAGGTTTATTGAAATTATTTCTTGAGATAAATTAACAATTATTGTAAAAATCTTAATTTACCTCAGCAGCTTCTTTCTCAAATTTCTCAATGGTACGCTTGTCAATTCCACCACATTTGTAGATAAGATGGCCAGTGGTAGTTGATTTACCAGAATCTACGTGTCCAATGACAACAATGTTGATATGAGTCTTTTCAGAAGGCATTTTGTTTTATTACCTAAAGTAATGAACTTTAATTAAATAAGTCACACAATCTCTTGTAGTAATTTTTAGCTTATAATAAAAAGTTCTTAACTTATGTAGTAAACAAATAAGAATTTATGTTATCCTTAATTTTAGGTGCGCATGTTTCAATTCTGTTTACAAAAATTTTAAAACTCTATTTCTATCAAACTTTTTTTTTCAATAATTAAAACAAGATATATATCACTGAATGTCATTCTATATGTTAACTTAGGAAGTCTCTTCAACTGTTAATAATACTGTCTTTGAACATTGGGTCATTAAACTTATGTATTCTATTGGTGTTAAAATTGGTATATACAAAATACCCTTTTTTAAGAATTGTCAATACTGTAATATTTATTAAGCGTTATATCTAATTATTAACCTTAAATAAAAATTAATAAGTTTAATTATTGTTAAATGAAACTAATACTAACAGTTAAGAGCATAAGGGGTAATTGACTTTTTTTTTTGTATTAAAAGTAAAGCTACACGATACTTTTACAGATTTTCAAAACTCAAAATAATTTTTGAGATATACAGGGTTCGTGCCCGAAATTTTTTTCATTTAGCCTGACTGAGACCAATTTAGCCTGACATTTTTTCTAAGTAAGGAAAATCCCCTTTAGAAGTCATTTTTGGTATTGGGGGGTCTTGATTAGTACTATTGTAGTCTCCAACTTCAACCAGCTTTAACTCAAAAATATGTTGAGCTTTAAAAACTGCAAAAATCAACTCATAGCTTAGTTACAACTCAATAAAATAAGACTAAATTGTGAAAAAGGTGGTTGACTCCCCTATGCCCTTAACATAACAAATTCAGTGATAAGTTTTAAAATAAGTGTTATATCTTATATATTATTAGTGGAAAAAATTAATATATATTACTAAACGCAATTGTTCAATTTATTTAAGCACTAAGTAAAAACATTATAACCAGAAGATTTATAATAAAACGACGTGCATTGTCGTGTTTTATTAAAATTTAAAATGAAATGCTTACAAGAGTATTAAAATAAGTAAAAAATGTTTGCTATAGTATTTTGACTAATACTTAAAGTTGATACATAATTATAAATCATAAAATCTAAATAAATACAGTGATTGTTGATGTCGTATCAGATTTAAAAAGCTAACACTAAAATTAAAAAAAAAACCTTTAATGTTTTGTTTTTGTAAAGTAAAAATAAATTGTACCTAAAATTTGTACTCCCACAAAACTTAGTACTTATATCTTAAAGCTAAGTTTTAGTGTTGTGAATATCTCTAGTAACTTTAAACAAACAATAAAATATATGAATAAACTGCTAAGAGTTTTAATCTAAAAAGTATTTGGTATAAAGCAAGCTGTATTTGTTTTATGAATTTTTATAATTATGACGTAAATAATCTGCTCAATACAAAATAATGAAGATTCTTAAAATTTTTTTAGAGTTTCAACAAAAAGTGTTAAGCATTTATTTTTACAAATACTGACTAATTTATTTTTTAGTAACTAAATCTTTACTTAGAAAAAAATTCACATTTCAATTTGATCTTAAAAAGAATTCTCAATTTTTTTTTATCAAAAATTTTCAAGCATTTGAACTGAGAAAAACTGAGATTCTCAAAATTTTAAATAAAAAAACTGATTTAGCCTGACGTTTTTCAAATTTTTTCAAAAAAACTGATTTAGCCTGACTTAGCCTGACGCGCACGAACCCTGGATATAGCTGGTCAAAGTCTGAGGCAACAATGGGTTTCTTATGGGAGGTGGAAACTAAAACTGCAAAAAAGACTATTTCAAAAGTAATCTATATTCTTTCAAGTTTTGTAGATAAGTACCTCAGACTTTCAGGAAATGTTCCTTGGAATATTCATTTTTTCTGAAATGTTTTTAAAATTATAAATAAATAAAATTAATTATAAAAACAAAAAAAAGTTTTATTGATTGTAAACAAAAATTTTAAAGTTTTTATTAATTTTGTTTCCACAGAATTTTCTTATTATTCCAAAGATTATTTCCTGAAAGTGTGAGATATTTATCTACAAACTTGAAAAAAGATAGATTTCTAGTGAAATAGTCTTATTTGCCTATCCACGCCCATAATAAATAGATTTATAGTAAAATAGTCTTTTTTTTTTTGTTAGCCAAGTCTTGCGATGTATCATCAACTGTTTGAATTAATTACATTTATTAATTTAAAATAATTATTTGGATAAACAATACTCTAATGAAAATTTTGACAGCTTTCAGATTATACTAGCATGCCAACATTGAATTGATAACGCTGCCTCCCTTCAAATACATTAACTAATATTTACTAATCATGTACCTCATTATTTAAATTCTGATATAATTGAAATTATCCGAATTGATTAAGACAGCTAAATCATAGAAAAAGCTTACTTTGTTTAAGATAAGTAAAGAAATACATAGTGATCTGCTTTTGTTAAAGCAAAGTCATAATTAATACTAATTTTAATTATAACATATATTACCATCACTGAAACATTATTCAAATTTGATCTTTGCTGTTTTTACATTATAATTATAAACTTAAAACCTTGACTAAAACTAAATCCAAAACACATGATATTGTGCTTATAACTAATATTTAAATAAGTTACTTACTCTATGACCAACTTCTAGCAGAGAATTTTTGATCTATTGTGTATAATAACTAAATTTCTAGGTGGCAGCATCGAACACGTTTACGAACATCTCATATCCAGCAGCATTAATTGTGAGTAAGGTCATTGCTAAAGATCTCATACAGCCTACGTTAGTTCAATTATTGAACTATTTAACTTCCTAACCAATCAACTCCTTTTAACTTTTAATTTGCTTATTTAATTTATGTACCTTAACACTTAAAACTATTAATGTTAAAACAAATATTTTGTTTTTTTAAATGAGGTAAGATTTTTTACTTACCAATTAAAGTTATTAAACTTTTACCTATATGTTTATTCTACTTCTCTAAAGTGTAAGTTCGTCACTGTTTTATTTTATTACCTGATTTCTGTAGAATAAAATAATTTTTCAAAGAAATATAAAACAGTTTTATTATTATTTCACAAGATCGGTTTATTTGATTAAGTTTTTTATGAAAAAAAAAACTAATTTAAAATTTTTGTTATTATTTTTGGAATTAACGTGTTCTAGTTTTTTAGTCTTTGTAGTGAATACTTTTCAAAACATACATTTTAATTTTATATAAAAAGGCAGCATTAAAATTATCTAATAAAAATACTTTTTAACAAACCATAGCAAAACTAGTAATATTTTTAGGTTTTAGGAATATTTATAATATGACTCGACTCAAACGTTAGGCGATCATTGTTTTCAATTAAGTTCTTGAAGGTGAATAAAAGAACTATAAATTATGGACATAGAATTATCAAATACGTTGAAGAGCGGCACAGAAAATTCCAGTCTGTGTTATCATGTGGTAATCCTATTTTTTTTACTTGTGTTTAAACACTCGAAAGAGAACAGATGAACACCTAAAACAAAGTCAACAGACTTTAAGCTGGCTTTGCTGTAAAAAAATAAAAACAAGTATATTGCCTAAAATAACCGTCAGAAAAATAGTTGACGAAATGGAAGAAAGAACTGTGATGGAGTTTTTACGAGCTATTGCATGTAACTATAGTTAGTTAAACAATAAATAATTTCATTATTTCCGTTTAAAAAAGTTCTTTTTTATCATTATTATTTTTTTTATTTCCTCCGATGTTTTAATAATGATAGTGAAGTATTTGTAAAAAGATAAGTACGTTAAACACACTACTTTTTTAAGTCGTAAATAAAAGAAACAGAAAGTTAATCAAGTGTAAATGATATTATACAAACTTAAGTGAAAATTAGTTTTAAAGAAGATTATCGAGACAAGATTTGATCACCTTCGGACTTCGTGTTAGATAAGAAAACAACTGTAACTTAAACATACTTGTAACATTTTGCTTTAAAAAGTCGAACAAAGCAAAATTTAAAAAAATTAAAAAACTTTTTAGTAATTCCTAACTAATCAAAATAAAAAAAGGTTTGATTTAGGCAGATAGAATACAGTTTAAAATAATGAAATAAGTTGAAATCATATACTATAAATTAAATTAATAAAAAAATATTTTAAGTAAAACTAAATAAAAATTAAGTTTAGTATGAGACAAAATAAATTAATTTTTAAAATAAGAACGATTTTATTAATGTTTTAATGATAAATTCTAAAAAAAATCTAAAAATAAACAAATTTTTACTTATCGGGTTGGAAATGATCGAATTAAATTGGGTTAGAAATAATCGAGTTAGAAACGGTCGAGTTAGAAATGATAGGGTTATAAATGATCGGGTTAGAAATAATCGGGTTAGAAGTGATCGGGATAGAAACGATCTGGTTAAAAATGATCGGGTTAGATATGATCGGGTTAGAAATATATTGTAAGTCTTGCGTAAACGTTGTATTACTGTTGACTAATCCTATACTATTTAATAGTCGGTTAGTTTTTAGTTACATCTTAAAAACTTATACAAATTGTTTTACAATTTCTATAGGCCTTTTAAGATAATGGAATTTAAACAAACATTGGAGAAATTAAATAATAAATAATTTGTTATATAAAGAATAAGTAATAATTTGTTATATAAAGTGGATAAGCATAGTTTTTAGATATAATAACCTAGCTAATATAAGATTTATGTCATGTAACAAACTGCAAAAGTATGTTACATCAATTTACCGTCTTGAACTTAAATAATAATTAATAAATTCCTACTTAGTCCTAGAGAAAAAAAGTCACTAAAACTTGAACAGATTTGTTTATTTGTATAACAAGTCCGAGGGTAATTAAATCTCGTTTCGTTAAATCTTCTTTGATATTTTAACTTAAATTTATATAATATCCGAAATGTTTAAACTATGGCTAAAATTAGTTTGTCGCTATCACTGGTATTCTACTTATACACTATTATTGGCCTGGTTTATAACGCAACGTGCGCTCTAACTTGTATAGTAGATGCCCCGTCTCCTGGCCTCACCTAAGCGGTCTGTTGGCGCTACGAAACCCGTCTCCTAGCCTCACCTAAATGGTCTGTTGGCGCTACGGAATCCGTCTCCTGGCCTTACCTAACGGTCTGTTGGCGCTACGGAATCCGTCTCCTGGCTTCACCTTACCGGTCTGTTGGCGCTATGGAATTCGTCTCCTGGCCTCACCTTAGCGGTCTATTGGCGCTACGGAATCCTCTGATCCGTCTCTCCGTACATCTCCTCGTACATAAAGCTCGGTCTCCTGGTACCGCTCCTCGCCGATTCGTTTCTCGAGCCGTTCAATTAGTTTATTTATATTTTAACTTTAAAGTCTGTTATGTTTTAAAATAATTGAAAAACATTTATGGCTTCAATTAATACGAAGTAATTCTCTACAAGATTTAACATAAAAACATTTCAAATTTTACACGAGTTAGTTGACAAAACAAGCACTTACGTGCGTCTCAAAAGTTTAAACTTGTTTTTGTAAAAATACAAAGCCAGTAAACTTGTACTGTTTTTAAAAACTTTTATATTCTAACAAATTTTAAACAATTTTTTTTTAATTTTCAGATTTTTAATACCGGATAAGACATTTAATAGCTAGAATGACCTCGTTAAAAATGTGTTTTTTTTTTTAAGTACGAATAGATTTAAAACAACAAAAAACATGCCAATAAAGTTTGTTACTAGTATTTAAACTTGAAGTTGTAAAGAATTGTCATTTAAACATGAACTTCCTTTAACAATACAAAAACTTTTTCAGCAGTAAAACATTGAGTTTAAGGTTGTAAAATTTCTGGTCATAAAGTTTAAACTTCTTTTGATAATAACGAAAACTCATTAAACAGTAAAAATTCGAGTATATTGTAATTAGTACAGTACTTAGGCGAAAAGAATTTTTTAAATGTACTGGTTTGAAACATCGTTGTTGCAAAATATAAAATTAAATTAAGTTTAATAAATTTAAGACATTTCACTATAATAACCGATTATACACTCGAAAACAAGTTTTAATAACCTCATACAAGTATTTTTACAAGGACAAACGAAAAACAACAATGTTTTTACATGCAGTTTAAAACGTTTATTATCCGTTATAGTTCAAATTAAAACGATTTTTTGAAAACGAAACAATTAAACTTTACAGTTGCTAACTTTTATAGACGTTTAAAGCTCTTTATGTTATAAGAAAGTTTTATTATTAGAAGCCTTTAATTTCATTTTAACTTTTAGTGAACATTTCTCTATTAATAAAATGTTTAAAACGATTGAACGATATTTAATTAAATTGACGAAACGGCGGACCAACTTGAAAACAAGACTAACTTTTGTTTCAACTTGCTCGTACAAGTTTAAAAATTCATTTCGAAAAACGCTTCAACAATGAATTGCAATAATATCATACACAACAAATACATTTTAGTTCTTACACATGTCGATTAGCTTTTCCCAAACCACTTTAATATAAAATTCAACACAATAAAGCTAATTACTATTTGCAAAAAACAACACAAATCTCTCACAAACTCGAACTACTTAGTTGTTTTTCCAGCTAGAAATTTTAAACTCATTTTTATAAACTTTACAGACCTGATGACTGGGTTAAATAAATGCCATAATGTTTATCGAATTTATACTATTATTAAATTAGGTTTATTCTACTCTGTTTTTGGAAATCTACAAAACGTAGAAATTTTTAATGAAGGTATCTGTGTTCAATTCCAGCTATATTTAACTATCACGTCCGGGTCACCATGTCGCTATCACTGGTATTCTACTTATACACTATTATTGGCCTGGTTTATAACGCAACGTGCGCTCTAACTTGTATAGTAGATGCCCCAAGATAACGCTTAAATTAAAATTGATTTAAATAAACTAATATGACTTACTTACTATTTACTAAAGGTTTAATAAATCAGTTCTTTATACTGATTTAAACTTAGTTCGAATCTGTGATAATGATTATATTTACAATGAAATTGCGACACGAAAAGCTGATAAAATACTGCACAACATAAAATAATAATTCGAGTTATCAATTCTTTTAAAGGCGACAATACTTAAATCAAAGAAACTAAAAACTAAACGTTTAAATCAAACTCAAAAAGTGTTCTAAAATCGAAATAAACTCGACAACAAGATTGAAACCATTTAAACTTAAGTGCAGTGAAAAGCTGCACTGACTTCAGTTTGCTGCAACGCAGTAAAAACTAAAAGCCCCCCAAATTACGCGCGATATTCTTAATTTATACTCGCTTGAGAGAAAAGAAGAAAATAAAAAAGAGACAATTACCGCGTAAGCGGCACAAGTTCTTTAATTGACAAATTGTTTTTTTTATAATTTACTTAGTAACGAAATAAGAACTGAAAAAAACATTAAAAAAAAAATTAAATTAATAATTTAAGCAGAAGCTCATAAAAACTCCAACGGAGTTTTTATGCATATTTTTTAAGACACGTTCAAAATCCACCCGCGTTCAAAATCCACCCGATCAAGTCAAATTCGAGAACCTCTTACCGATCGAGGGTAAGGGTTAGGGTAACAGTGATAGTGAAATATAAATGAAAATAATTAAAATATATGCAAAAGTTAAATAAAAATTAATAAATAAAAAAAAAATTGGGTGGATTTTGAACGCGGGTTGATTTTGATCGGGTGGATGTTGAACGCGAGTGTATTTCAATCGGGTGGATGTTGAACGCGAGTGTATTTTGATAGTATACCCTTTTTTTAGCAAAAAGTCTACTAAAGTAATTTGCACTTATATCAAAAAAGCTTTCGAATCTATCTTTTATTTTTAGTTCATTAAAACTTTTTCGCAATACAAAATTTATAATAGTCTAGTAAGTTGGTTCAAAGAATTTCATCATGATAGAAACCAGCAAGAAGTAATTGATAACACATTATTATAATTTGTACCTATTGTAGTGGAGTGCCTCAAGAAAGGGTTATTAGCCACTGTTATTTATGATTTTTTCAAATAATATGATCATAAATGAAGTTAATGTTAGTAGCAAAATAATCTCCTAGCAGCCCACACAAAAATTTTAGCCATTTTAATTCAATTAAAAAAGTCTTTAGATAAAGTTTATCATTTGCTAAAAGAAAGAAACTTAAATTCAGGTCCAAATAGTGGCAGGTTCTAAAAATTCAATATATACGTATACCTCTACTTTTGACTTTGTTTTAAACAATATAAACTTTTGTTTTAAAATCTTAGAATTTTAGTGATGAAAATTTAAAATGAAACCACCATACTAAGTACGTTTACCAAATTTTATCAACTAAATAATTTCAAGTTTCATATCTACTGATATCATCATTCTGAAGAAATTGTATTTCGTATATATTCGTTTTAAGTTTGAATACAACAAGTCAGTCTGGTCTCTCTACTAAAATAAAATATACTAACCATCTAGAAACTCTTCAAAAAAGTAAACAGAATAGTCTCTAACCGCTGCAATATTTCTTGTATTTCTTACATAGAAAACTAACAAAACTAAAAGTTTATTCTTTAGATTTTCTTAATAATTTTAAAAACTAATTATCTACCATTAATTTATAATCCATTTTTTTAACGTTATCAAATTAATGAATAAATAAGAAATAAAAACAAAATATGCATGCAGTCATAAATACAATGATGTTTGGCAAATAATAATTTTTTATTGTTCAGTTTAAATGTGAAGGTTCCAAACAAAACTAATCTTTGCGAAAAAGTTGAACAACTTTGATTTAAGTTAACTTGATTAAAATAAAATTTGCATTAGTAGAAATTATCAGGAATTTAACCAGTTTTTTACTTATAAACACTTGATTTAATTTTTAGGATTTTTTCACTCTATAGTTAGCAGCGCCTTTCCTCTTTAAATAATAAACCATTCTTAATGTTTAGGACAGATGTTTATTTGACCTGTATTGTTTGTGTGCTTTGGACTTTAGGTTTTAATTTTTGTGGTGAGTCAATGAATTTAAATTTTTGATGATTTTTTACATTTGTCTGTACTTTAGTTCCGTTAACTTTCATTTTAATTGTATTGATTATGCTTTGGAAAAATGTGCAGAACCTAAGTATAAAACTGAGGATGTGTATATCGGGTTGATTAATGAACAAGAAGAAAGTTCATTATTTAAATTTGTTGTTAGTTTTAATTCTGGCATTCTAGTATGTGCTAAATCAGGGATCGGCAAACCGCGGTCCGCGGGCCAAAAGCGGCCATTGAAGTCAAAATATGTGGCCCACGAGGTACATTTCAGCTCAAAACATACTTTTCTAAAACAATAGAAAAAAAGTTTTGGTGGTAAAAACTTGCAACTAGGGTTTAATTTAAGTAATTAAACATTACTAGTGCTCCTTTAATGGCTTGTTTTGTCACAATTTTTGGATTAAAATAGTAATTTTGTATCAATTATTATAATAATTTTCTAAAAACTGCGACCCGCGAAGAGTTTTTCCTGTATAGTTCGGTCCGCAAGCAAGTTTTTTTAAAATAAATTGACCCGCTACTTATATAAGGCTGCCGACCCCTGTTCTAAATAAATTTAATTAAAGTGACCCAGAACCCTATTTTGATGTAGAAGTGCGTGATTCAGACTATTTTGCTGATTTTTGCATTGAAGTCATTGAAAAAATTTTATAAATCGTCAGTAAGTTTTGCTGAATTTTTCAGAAAAGTTTTTTGTTGGTTAGAAGCTGGAAGTTGATTCTAAAATGAACAATTGTGAAATTGTGTTTAGCGTATGACAGTAAACTTCCAATTTTTATATATATCAGGGGCGTAACATGGGGAGGGACACTGGCGCATGCGTGCCACCCAAAAAAAAAAGAAAAGAAGTAAAAAAAAGAATGTAATATCTTTATCCTTTATTGTTTATTTTTTCTGCTTAATTTGCTTTTTTTCAACTATGTTTATATAATTTTCTAAAAGTTAAACGAAATTTTGAATACCAATTAGTGACAAGTAAGGGAAATTACCCAATATACTGATTCGGTGCGCAAGCGAATGTGTGCACTGATGTTGGTATAAAACACGAGCATAAAGTTAATTTTATAGGCAAGTTTATAAACTTTTCAAAAAACATAAAACTTTAATGTCAATTATTTTCCTTATCTTAAAAGCTATCTAAAATTGTTTTTTTCATTTTAGAGAACGCACCTTTGTCTTTAATAAAAAAAAAATTTGGTTTGGGGTTTGAATTATTTCATGGGGTACTCCAAAAATAAAGGTTTTTTTTTTTCATTATTATGGTATTAAATCCAAAAATAAATACTTATTATTTTATTTATTTTTTCTTTTTCCCTTAGTTTGCATGTTATTTAAACTGTTAGATGTTTATTTTATAAATAATGTTAATATCTTTTACGATTTGGCCCCAAAGCAAAATGATATATATTACACTATCATTTGCCTTGGCCATTTCCTAGATAAAAAACTAATAAAAGGAAAAAAATAGTAATAAGAATGTGAATTACAACAAATTATTTTACTTTAATTAATTTTGTTGTAATTCACATTCTTATCAATTTTTTATCTAGGAAATGGCCAAGACAAATGATAGAGTACTATACATCATTTTGCTTTGGGGCCAAATCGTAAAAGATATTAACATTATTTATAAAATAAACATCTAACAGTTTAAATAACATGCAAACTAAGGGAAAAAGAAAAAATAAAATAAAATAAAAATATATTTATTTTTGGATTTAATGCCATAATAATGAAAAAAAAAACCTTTATTTTTTGAGGGACCCCATGAAATAATTCAAACCCCAAACCAATTTTTTTTTGAATTAAAGACAAAGGTGCGTTCTCTAAAAAACAAAAAAAAAATTTAGATAGCTTTTAAGATAAGGAAAATAATTGACTTTAAAGTTTTATGTTTTTTGAAAAATTTATAAACTTGCCTATAAAATTGACTTTATGCTCGTATAAAAAACTACATAAGGAAAAATTTTATAACTTTGTGAACTTCATAAGAATTTAGACTCAAAAAGCACGCAATTAATGTAGTGTAGTGCATCGCAAGAGTATAACCTTATGACAGATTTTTCTACAAAAAGTTTACAAAAGTAAGTCACGCTTAAAGTTAAATTAAACAATTTTACAAGTTTTTTTTATGCTACAATAAATGTTAAGACTACTGCTAGTTTTGTGATCTTTATTTTTGTAAACATACAAGAAAAAGCGTGTCGGCCTATGAGAAATAAACTTTGTTTTTGATTATTATGTTAAACAAATACAATCAGATTAAAGTTTTTAAGTTTTTAAATTTAATTTATCTGATTGTATTTGTTTAAAATAAAAATCACAAACAAAGTAAAAGTAGCAAACAGTTACTTCGAACTTATTTTACTTAATGAATTTGTTTTAATTATATTGCTTATAAAAAGATCTTTTCATAGCTTATTACAACAGTTTTAATTTAGAGGACTTTTCGAGAAAAAAGTTTGCGCACCCCCTGACCAAAATACCACGCTACGCCACTGATATATATCAACAATTATATTTGAATTAAAACTATCTAAACATTAATTTTTGTTTTAGACAAAGTAATTTAAATTTCAATAAAATAACAGTTTTGTTAAAGTTATTTAAATCTTTATTTAATAAAGATGTGCAAATTAAATATTTTATTTACAACCAGGTTTCAGTGACAAAAAATTGCGACCTCTTCAAGTAAGTCAATTTTTTTTTGACTCATTATATTAATTAAATACAATTCGTTTTAAAATTAATACTAATTTTACCTAATTATACACTGATACGATTGAATTTTCGAATATGTAACACTTTAGTTTTTTTCAGATTTTCATGCGTGAATAACTTTTTAAACAACATTGTAAATAAGCAACATTGTTATGTACAGTTTACTATTTTATTTTACTTGAAGAGGTCGCAATTTTTTGTCACCGAAACCTGGTCGTAAATTAAATATTTAATTTGCACATCTTTATTTAAATATGCTCTTTACATTTCAGTAAATTGAGCAATCTTTTTTAGTTAAGACAAATAACTGTATAAATATTTATTACAAAATAACAAAAAATAAACTAATATATACAGATCGAGTTAAAAGTGATCGAGTTAGAAATGATCAGGTTAGAAATGATCGGGTTAGAAATGATCACGAGTTAGAAATGATAGTAAATCAATTTGAATGGTCCTGGACAAGATGTTAAAAGCTTTCCAAGTGGTATGCGACTCGATAACTGAAAGGTTTTTCGTACACAAGGTTCTAGGGCAAAATATTTTGAGCGCTTTTTTTTTTCTTTCAATAAGCAATATTTTGTTGAAGGTAAGTTTTTTATTGAGTATTTTATTGTCGTTAGATTATATTTTTTTGTTTTTAATGAACTTTACTAATAACTTTTTTACTCGGATTAAAGTTTTAAAGTTTTAAATAAAACTTTCTATCTTTTCACACGAAACGAAACTAAATTCTGTGATAAAACTTAAGTCTTTTTAACTCAATATCTACAATATTTTTATAGTTTTAATTATTACCTTAATTTATAAACAACTGCATTATAAAAAATGTTTAAATTAGTTTGATAAAAAGTTTTGTTTGTTAAATAAATTCAGTTTCTTTTAAGCCTTATGTATTTAGGTGGTTATTTTATAAAACACTTTATCAAAAACTTTTAATAATCTTTTTTAAGGCAATAGTTTTTTTTTTCTGTTATTTCATATTTAAATAAGTTTTTTTAATTTTTTAGGTAGAAATTTTACCTCATCAACAAGTATCTTTTGTATATCATCATCAACAAGTTGTTTTAATTTAATTTACTAAACGACTAAAATTTAGGGTTTTTAATAAATAGAGTGAACGTTAAATCTAATCTAATTAAGCGTATTAGTGGCCATCCATAAAAAGTGCACTAAATTCGGTTGCATATGTTTTTTCGTAAAAATTAGCAAACTAAGCTAAAGTATATAAAACCCGAAAATTGTTTGTAACAACCAGGTTTTAAACTTTTGTGACAAAAAAATTTGCTACCTCAACGAGTTAAATAATTACTTTGAAAAAAGATGTATCCATTTTTTATATAATGTGTGCATTAAATTGTTTTTGTAGATTTATGCCTTATTTAATTTTCTTATTTAATTGACTATTTATTTTAGATATTAGTAACTACTAAATAGTTGTATTGAAAAAGTGAACACTTAAAAAAATATTAAAACTTACTGATGGAATTAAAATTTTTATTAATTAATACACATTTTTTAAAAGTTGATGTTATTTAGTCTTTTTTTATGAGTTTTTTTAAAATTTTACTTGTAAATAGAATAATATTATTTTGAATTCGTGACATGTTTGTAACTCTTTTCTTTAAAGACCGACCAGGGGCGATTCAAGACTGGCTTCCTGGATTCTTTGTTACCTTTAAATTTGTTTTATAATGATTTACTTCAAACGTTTACTAATTATAAAACCTTGTTATGTCAAATCACTTTCAAATTAATTATTTTGCGTTTTCAAAAAATTTTTTTAAACAGTAATCATACAAAAGTAAATATTTGATAAAAAGTGAAAAAAATTGCTTGGAACACTTTGAAAACAGCTGTAACTTGTTTAAATTATAAGTTTATTATGGTGTTATTTTTATTATGTAACTATGAGAGCTTATTTGAATAAGTAAACCCTACGCTAGTTCGCATAAATTTTTTATTGAAAATGCTAGTAATATATAATCTAGTTAAGATGATGCTTTATTTCAAAACTATATACTTCAACTTTCCTTTCAAAATACTAATTGCAATGTTATTGATGTTGAATTTAAGCAATTTTCGTACAAAATAAATTTAGACTTCATTCATTTCAAAAATACAACCTTTAAAAGTTTGGTCATCTTAGAGCGGTTTCCCGCTCGTAATTTATCTTGAAATTAAAAAAAAATTTAGTATATTTTTAAAGTTATGGAATTGAAATCTTAGCATATCATCTTAATTACCCAAAAACGATATTACTATAGTAATATTTCAATATTTTCATTAAAATTATCATTTTATTAATTAGTGTCGATTTATCTTTTAAAGATACCTCCGATACCATGGTTGTCCAAACTCTATGAAATAAAAAAAATCTAATGACCAATTATATGTTTTTTTATTTATCATAGTGTTATGTTTGATTAATACTGTAGCAATTTTTATATAAAAATATATTTTGTATAATGGTGCTATAGTTTGTATAACATTGACGTTTAAACTTTTGTTAATTGAATAAGCATCTCTATACTTAAAACTAATTAATCTCCTTAATTAAATGTATTTATTGATAAAGAAAGTTAAATATTTATATTTGAAGTAAGATTTATTTTATCATAGTATTGTCTATATATATTTTTAATATCTAGAATAGCGTCATCAGTTTTAAGTGAACCATATAAATAAGAACTTTTAATTAGAAAACAGTGTTAAAATTTGTACTATTAGTTTTTAAAAATTGTACTTATAATGATTTAAAAATGATTTTATCAATATTTAAATGTATATTTATTGTAATACACAAAAACTAAAATTAAACAGTAAACACTTACTTCATTTAATACAGTGCTTAATAGTTACTAATTACTTTTTACAAAACGAGTAAACTTTGTTCTACCTTACTTAAAAGCCTAGAGCCGCTCTTCCACCGATGCCTGAGCTGAAGAAGACACAACAGTTGCTACCCTAGACGCGGGGATCCGATCAACGGAGCACAATGAGTTAAAGAATGCTCCCAACGTCATACCGTCCATAACTTCAGGATTCGTATTAGATAAGTTTAAAACGCCATACAAAACTAAAACCGGTTATTGATCAATTGAAAAAAAAACTTCTTTAATACAAGAAAACAATGCAAGTATCACGCTAGATTAAAACAAGAACTGCATTTGTACAGCTGTGTTTGGTGTCTTGTTTTCCATATTTTTAGGATGCATCTTCAGAGAACGATTATGGAAGAAATTTTCTCTACGCTCATAAGTAGAATATACTGACTAAGAATAGTTTTTGTATAAAAGTGAATTAAGAACACAAACGTTGTACATTCTCCCAATAGTCTTTAGATTTTAAAAACAACACCTAAGGTAGCCCTATTAGGGGATTTGCTTCCTAGTGCTTTTGTGATAGTAGTAAATAAAAAACAATTTCTAAATAAGTTAGGTACTAAATAATTGTTTATTGTGTTTAATTTTGAATAGTCTTTAAAAAGGAAGTATTGGTATTGTGTTTGAAAACTTTAGGACATTTCAAATCAAACTATAAAAACTTTTTTTGTGTTATTCATAATACCAAAAATAAACATGAAAATTTAAATCTTATTTAGCTTGTACAACGTTTCCAAATTATTATGTTAGAAAATTTTTTTTCAAAGAATTAGTTGATTTCTTTATTAATTGTTTTCTTCAGTACATTTTTCTTAATTTTGAACGTTTTAGTAAAGATGTGTATAGTTTTTTAGTCATATTTAAAAAAAAATTAAACCTAATTTTTTCTATCAGACTTGATGAAAAAACAAATAAAGGCTGGAACTTTTTGATAATTAAAATAATCTTTAAAGAACACAGATCAAAACATGTTTTTATTGTTACCAACTATTTTTAATGATACAAAAATATATTAAAGTAACTGTATTGAATAAATCAAAAAAAAGACTTCGTTTAATTCTACATAAATGTTCTAAAATACTAAAAAAACTACGCAGGTACACACATAGTTAAAAATTTAGGTTGTGTAAAGTTGTATTTTTGTTTGTAGTAAAAAAGATTCAGTACATAAAAGGTAAAAAATGGTTCAATGAGTATTACTCTACCATTATTTTTTTTATAAAATAAGCCTTAATCGAATTTATACAGATTTATGATATGATTTAAGTACTTTATCAGATATTTGTACTAAAAACAATTATATTTTATAAAAAATTTGTCACATGAAAGGTTATGATTGATCTACATAACTTTTCAAACAAACTTAAAAAATGTGCAGTTAAATTTTAAGAATTAAAAAATTGTAAAATATTAAAACTTAAGTTGATTTTAAAAAATCGGTAACAAAGCATTGAACTGTTTTACAGTGTCTTAAAATAATAAAAGACTAGTAAAACTAAAAAAATTATTTACAAATATAACATAGAACACATGATAATCTATATCTGTATATTTTCATATGCTGCTTAAATATTTTAAGAATAGCTTATTAAAAATAAAACCAAAGATTAAAAAAAAACTGAGAATCATTTATATAGTATCATTTAGTTTTCTTTAAATTTTTACCTTAAGTAAAATTAAGCAATAGTTTAAAGCAGTTCAAAAGTGAACCAAGCAAGCCATGATTTTGTAAATTAGTATTCATAATAAAAAAAATTATTGTACTTAAATATTCAAAATCGTTCTTCTTCTTATTTTCCTTTAGATATTTAAGAAACCAGTTAAAACCAAAGTTTATTGTTTTTACAAAATTTTTTCATCATAAGCAGGAGGAGGAGTTAATTTTTTGGCCGAATAAGACGACGCTGTGCTTGAGCTTCTTTTAACATTCGTTTTCGTGACCGACCTTTCGCCCATCTTCAGCTCTTGGTAGCTTGGCGGGCCGCAACTCAAGTGCCGACGGCGGTCTTTATACGTCATGTTGGCTTGGCAACCGCGAACTTGCATGCTAGGATAGCGGTTGGGTAGCGATGAAGAAGTGTTGCGAGGACCAGTGAAAACTGGAACATGAGACTTAATAATGTTTTTTGGTATGATCATATTTTTTGACGGCAATAGGTAACTTCCTTTGATAGGTATCTGATTTTTTCTTTGCACCGATACATTATGTTGCTTTGGTAACGTAGCATACGAAGGGACTGAAATGTAGCTAGATGTTGGAGGAGCTGTCATATTCGGGTCTGGAAAGTTAAAAAAAGTTTTTTCAAATCTGTTATTAGGTGTGGTTGGCTGTGAACTTATTAAGTTGTGACGCGGGGAAGGATGTCTATCTGCTAAAAGTGTTCCTTGAGCAAAACTTGCTGGTGTGAGAATTTTTAATGGTTTTGGAGAAACATATTGACCATAGAGATGTTCGTAAGCTGGTTCGGACACAAGACGAACCCTTCTTCTTTTATAAATTGAATCTAGTTTCTCTGGTTGAAATGAGTATGGGCGTACAGATTTTACATCCTAAAAAGTTTGTATTATTTATAAAGCTTTAAGTTTTGTTTAGAAATAAGTGTTTAAAAAAATATCATTTTAATTTCAAAAATTGTGTTTTAACTCAATACCTGAAGTTTAAAAAATATTAAACAAACAGCTTATATACATATAAGGAAATAAATGACAAACTTCGTTTTCGTAAGAGTTTCTGACACTTTTTCCTTTTCCAGAGTCCTCTGAATTTATTCTACATCTTGTGTGTAAGGTGTCACTGACACCGCCGTTCATAATTCCATTGAAAACATTTTCAAACCTTTCAACGGCACCGCTTGAATCTCTCATGATTTCATTAGCTTTTAAAGAAGCGTTTTTTCTTCTGATTTTAGCCGATTCAGTTGGGGCATGATGTAAATGAGACACATTTTCGTATAAGGGTTTGTTGTCATGTTGTTGCAGTTTATCTAGAACTTGCCTTTGTGAAAAAGAAATGTTCATTGGATCAGTCCTTGTTAAAGTTGTGTAAGTTGGATTGGCTGGGATTCCTAAAAATGTTAACACTGTAAATGTAATTTTTTTAAATGCAATGTTAAATCGAACAGTTTTATAGAGCTTGACAAAAATATTAAAAAGCAGCTACAGTCACCTCTCGCGAATCTACGCACAATATGTCCTCAGCAAAAGTGCATAACTAAACGAGAGAAAGTAATAAAATGAGAGGTAGAAAATAAACCTACTATACTATATTTTTTCTTATAGTTTATTTGATTAAATACAGTTTGAGGAATTTAAAACTTCTTTGTTTATAAAAACAGTTTTCATTCAAGTTTTACAATGTACATATAAGTGAAAAGTTTTTTAATAAAAATTATTTATGTGTATACAAAGTATTTTTTTATATGTTTGAGAAGGATGTTTCTCTATTACCATGCAAGACAAATTTAAACTTAGGTGGGCAAGGAGCAAATTATCTAAAATTTGAAATTTTGAGTTGAATTAAAACTTTATGCCATAAATATTGTGAGATATCAAAAACTGAAAATTTATTTTGAGCTGTTTCTTTAGATTTTATTCATTGTGTTGTAAACTTTCATTATTGTTAGTCAATCATGTTTTATTCCGAATTTTAGTTTAAACTGTTTAATACTTAGTTAAGTATTAAAACTTATGGGACACTGAGGCACATTTAAGAATTATTCAACTGTCAAGTTATAAATCAAGAACATAATTTTGCAAAGTCTAAACTAATAAAGATGTGAATTAGCATTTAAATTTATATATGTATTGAAATTAGATATATAATTAATTCAAAAATGCTTAACTAAACGAGAGTACGTAACCAAAGGAGTGCGTATTACCGCGAGAGGTGACTGTAGTCTATTCTTTTCAAAAGTTATTTTTAAGGGTAAGCTAATTAGTTTTTTATTTAAAAAGTACTTAATTAACTAAAAAATTAAAACCAAAGTTTTTTTTAGATTTTTATACTTCTGTTTTAACTATTAACTGAAACTTACTTTCACTAATAGGTTGCAACTCAAATTTTTCAACTTCCGAGTTATGTCTTTCTACAAAATTTCTACTAATTGTGCTGTCGTGTCTTGATAGTATGTGTATAGGTCTACTCGCTTCTTCTTTTTTTGCCCTTATACTAACATGTCTAATAAGTGGTGCTGTTGATGATTCAGAGTAAATACTAGAGCAATTTCGGTCCCTAATTTTTGGTGAGCTGCCAATAGGAGAATTTCGTTTAGAAATACCTATATTAAACCAGTTACATTTACAAAGAAGTCTTTGTTTGAAAGTAAGAGGACCTTTCAATTCTTGTCTATGCATGTTAAGTTGTTTTTGTTGGAAGTTAGTTTTTTTGCTATTTTTAATTTTTTTTGAGCAGCACCAACCCAACAGAACTAATGATAATGTGCCAAAAACAGTTAAAATTACAACAAATATCAACACCATGGTGTTGTCGTCGGTTGTCAATTTATTCCCTGCTTCATTGATAGTTTGAGTCGTTTTATCATAAAAAATTGAACTTTTTCTTTTTTCTGTAGTCGTAGTAACAGAGTTGGTTTTTATCGAATCAATTATCGTTGGAATTTTAACAGCACAATCGAGAAAGTCTTCAGGTTTCCAAAAGACATGGTACAACAGTTGGTGAAGTCTCTGACCCGGGTGTTTAAAAGGTTCGCACCGATGATTGAAAAAACTCCAACCACAGTTAGGGTCACTTGAACGAAAGCATTCTCTGTAAAATATTTATAAATTTTGATAGTTACTTAATACAGTTTTAACATCATGATAATTTTTTTTATTTTCAAACTAATATGTTTACAGTAAGTCAAAATTCTGAATACCTAAACTTTAAACGAACTAGAGAAAGTTGTACATATAGTTAATTTTGTTGTCATAAGGATATTTTGAAACAAAAATTACAACTGTTGTAGCTAGGAAAAAAAAATATTTCAGCTAGGTACTTTTGAAGTGATTCGTAACACTTATCTTGAAATATATTATGAGTAAAATTTATATTTTTATACACATTTATAAAATAAGTAAACTAGTTTTCTACATAAAAATGATTTATATTAATGTAGCTACAAAAAAATGTTTTGATTTTTTCAAAAAGTTTTGCCTTACTCTCTAAAAGTAATTGTATCAATTTGGAGATTTTGCAAAAAAAAAAAAACAAGTAAATAAAACGTATTTAATTTTTACCTGTAATTATTATAATATAACATAAATAAAAAATGAGTACAATCTACTTTCCAGACACATTTTAATTAGTCTCTTTTTACAAATGTTTAACTTAAGTTGTTTATTATTGTTCTTTCTCCCATAATACTTCGCTACTTTTGAATAACTTTTTTACCAGTTATGCTTTTAAGTATTATTTTTTAAGCAGTATGTTTTATTTAACATTTCCACGGCGTACTCAGTATTAAGTAGTGATGTACCGGACCCGGATCCGGGCGTTTTTTTTTCAAATTAGGATCCGGCCGGACCCGGATTTTTTTTTCATATCAAGATCCGTCCGGATCCGGATATCAGACAAAAATGGCAATATCCGGCCGGATCCGGACCCAGATAGTGTGTCCGGTACATCAGTAGTTAGAAGACTCTTAAATTTTTATTTTTAATACGATTGCTATTATAAACTGACATTATGTATTATTCATATTATAAAAGATTAGCCTGAGTTAGACTGGCCTGAGTCTTTAGTCTGAGTCAGAATGAGGTTTTTAAAAACTGAAAAAAAAAACTTTAATCTAATAATAAGTAGAACAGCTAGCCACAAGGTTGACAATTTTAGGTAATATTTACAATTAACAATCTAAAATCAAGTTCTTGAACAAAATTAACTTGAAAATCACAAAATATTGAAAACTAAATCAACTCAAACTCATTCAAAATCTAAAAGAAAACTAGCCTGAGTTTTTATCAAAAACTAAACTAGCCTGAGGCAGCCTAAGATTTTCAAAAATTCCCAAAAGTTTTCAAACTAGCAGGGTTGCCAATGTTTAAGTCAAAAAAAAAAAAACTAGCTAGAGTGAGTATAAGCTATCCTTATTCAGAATGAGGTTTTTAAAAACTGAAAAAAAAACTTTAATCTAATAATCAGTAGAACAGCTAGCCATAAGATTGACAATTTGGTAGTAAAGTTTTTAGTTTTACAACATAGGTAAAGAGTTGTATTTCTGAAATGTTTATTTCATAGTTTAAATGTAAACAAATGAAAATTAGTCACGCGTACAAAATGAGCCAATCACCGTAGAAGTTTAATTTTAACTGACAAAAATGACTCTTTTTAATTTAAACAGAGTTTGTTTTTGAAAAATACTTTTCTGTATGTTGTTTTTTACTAACTAGATCCGAATCGGCCGGATCTCTGTTAGGATCCGGCTGGAACCGGATCCGAACGTTTATTTAAAATCAAGATCCGGCCGGAACCGGATCCGGATCTTTTTTTAAATCGAGATCCGGCCGGATCCGGATATTAGACAAAAATGGCAATATCCGGCCGGATCCGGACCCGGATAATGAGTCCGGTACATCACTAGTATTAAGTGATAAGTCGATGCATTTTAATTTATTATTCATGTTTTGCTCATTTTTTGCATGTAAAAATAAATAGCAAGATAAATAAATATTTTTTTTAAAGCAGTTATGATCTAGTTCTTTAAAGGTTTATTTCCTTTGATTTTAAATCAAAATTCGTTTATAGTTCTTTACTTTGATTATTTGTATATTGTTTTAATTCGAATAAGTACTCTGATGGTCAAGTTAGGCCAAGAAAATGAAAGTTTGTATCCTCAATCTATTACGATAAAATGTTAAAAATAAAAGCATCTTGTAGATGATTAATTTCTGACTCGTGCAAATAAAAAAGTTTTTCAAATAAAGTAAAAATTTGATTATAATTTAAAAAACAAGTAAATCAGCACCAAATTTTGCTCTTTTTACACAAACTTTACTTGTTTAAATTTTTCTGATTAAACACTGTAGAAAAGTATACTTTTTTACTTAGACTACACGTACAAATAGGTCAAACTGCAGTAATTATCTTAAACCAAACTAACATGAGTAATTCTAAATGTAATATTATTATTTTTTATCTTCATGTTAAACAACACCTACAGATATTTTTACACTTTTAGAGTAATATTGTTCTGGATAAAGAAACAAAAAAATTCTAAGACGTCAATAAGGAGTAGGATTTAGCTATAAATCTCTATAAATACTAGTTTATACATAAAACTCATTTATTATATATTAAAAGTATATATGGTATCTAGTACTGAAGTTATGATAAAAGTTTTTAGTCGATTGAATGATAAGCTAGTTGTACTAAGTAAATTTATATCTAAGCTCACCGACTAAGCAACATATTTTGATTTGATTTTTAAATAAAGTTTTATGTTTTTTTTTGATAAGTTAACCAAATAAAATTTAATGAAAAAATTTTACACAGTAATATAGCTATTTAAAAAGAGTTTAATTTCAACTTGACAGTTTTTAGATATAAAAATAAAAAAACAGTGTAAAGAGTTCGTCTGCTTATGTTAGTTTATAGCAAAATATCAATTTATTAAAAAGAAATCTTAATATAGTTTTCTAGATTTGTATAGCTAGTAATTGCAATTAGATAAAGTTACTGAATCCGCTTCGTAAATAAATATTAAAACAAACAAGTTTATACAGACTTAAAAAGACTAATAAAAGTTTTAAATTTTAGTAAATTAATGTTAGTTTAACTGTATATTGAGAAACTTAAATAGTCTATTTGTTTGTCATTATTGCATATTTTACTCCTTATTATACGTTTTCACTAAAAGACTTGAAAATTGTTGTTATAGCTGTATAGGTAACCTTATTTAATGGCCACAACATTGATTTCGGGGGTTTTAGGTAAGTGAATAGGATCAAGTTTTTCATTTTAAAGAAAAACTTCAATCAAATATTATATCAACTCTTAAGCTGTTAAAGAATGATAAATTGTAATTAGTGAAACTAGGTAAAACCATTTTAACTTTATAAATCAGTTTTTGATAGTTTTATCATGTTAAACTCTTTCTAGTAGATATTTAAATGTTTTGAGTGTTCTTAAAAAAACAACTTACTGAACTAGTACAAAAATTTAAACTTATTATTAAAAAAAAAAGTTATGTAACAATTTCAAATCTGTTTTAATATTTAAGTTAATGCTTTATAGGGTCACTAGTTAAATACTTTCTCGGCTGACTGAGTTAAAGCTAGTAGACAATTAGCTGGATAAAAATAACAGACTTAAATAAAATTTGTTAAACTCAATTACTATTAAAAAAGGAGAATATTTTTGATAATGATTATTTTTCATTTTGAAACCTGTAAATTGTGGTTTATTATATTTTTTTTTTACTTGCGATCATTTTAAAACCGATCATATTAAACTCGATCATATAAAACTTGATAATATAAAACTTGATAATATAAAACTTGATAATATTAACTCGATAGTTTTAAACTTAATTATTTCAAATTCGTTTACTTTAAACTTGATTATTTTGAACTTTTTATCGTTGTATGTATGATAAATTAATTAGCTAAGATCACAAATTTCCTCGATAATTATACACCTCGTTATCTAAAAACTATAATTTTTTGGTATTGAATTTGATGCGGCCGTTGAAAGGTCAAACTGCGATCTGCGAGCATCCAAATTTGGCTCGCGAATAAAATTTTAAAAAATTACATTAGGTATTGTGAGGTTAGAAATGAAGACAAAAAACAGTTTAAGGTACAATTTACGGAAAATTCAAAACTTACACTAGAAATTTTTATTTTGTTTTGAAGAGAATAAACTTTAACTACAACTGAGGCCCGCAATTATTTTTTGAATGTTGGTAGTAGTTAAAAATGTATGTTTTTTTAAAATTTCATTGTTTATAATAATAGTATACAAAAAAATCAAGTCATTTTAATCATCAACAATTTATTAAGGTTACTAAAGTGCCGTTTAAAAGTTTTATTTAAGCTTGTATTTTAACGTTATTCATAGTTAAGTTTTTTCACTTAATGATTACATTTAGTTTTAAGTAAAATGCTAATTTACTTCATAAAAGTTAATGACTTTAGCTTTGGTAGTATTGAAAAGTTATCAAAGATAAAGCAAATTAATTTTCATTTAGATGGAAAATTTAAAGAAAATTTAAAATTTCATACTAGTATTGTCCTTGTTTAGTAATTGAAATGACGTGATCAGATAATAATAAAAAAAAAACTTGAAAATATCATGCTAAGAAGCGTGCAGGAATCTTCTTTAAACTAGTACAATTTTCAAAAGCTGTATATCTATAAAAAAAGTGCTAGTACTTGCTTTTCTTGTAACCTTGGTATATAAAACTAGTAAAAATCACAAAAAAAAAACTGTTCCTGTGGAAAACATTCCAGGCAGTTCTTTTTTAAACTATTAAGTTTAAAGAGATCGAGCATAAAATGAGCGTGTATAATATGATCGAGTTTAAAATGATCGAGTTATATATGATGGACTTAAATATGATAGAGTTTAGTGTGATCGAGTTTAATACGATCTAGTTTAATAATACCGAGTTTAATATGATCAAGTTAGAAAAGTAAAAGTTTAAAATATTCACTTTTGAAATAATCGTGATCTAGAAATGATTTGCTCCCGTAAATTGTAGATATAACATTAAAAAAAGGCTAATAGTAAAAAGGTTAGAAAATTAAATATAAAAGTGCGCAGTATTGTTAGGAAATGCATAACTAAAGCTCACTCTTGACATTTATGAACACTGCAGTCATCTAATTTTTTCCAGAGTACGCATCTTGAAAATCCAATTCTTAATAAATTGTTTGCTTCATCAATGCTGATTGATCTAATTTTCTTGTCATGTTTTAGTTCTTCTTTGTTATTTGAGCCACATCTATAAACTTTATTTTTTAAAGTTTGTCTTTTTGTGGATAATTTGGTAAAATTTTAGTTACATCTAAAGCATTTAGGAAATCTTAGCTTTAGAAGTAGACATTTTTGAATAGCAACTATAAAAACAATAACGTTTTTAATTAATTTTTGTTAGTTGTTTCTTTAAATAAAACTATTAAGTTTCACTAAAATTATTTACTTTAATGTCTTACAAAATACCTTTCAACATCAAAGACGTTGATTTTTTCTATTATTTTGATTTTTCCATGAGTACTATTTGATAAAGCTTTGTAAACGTCGCCATCTTCTGATCCAATGTAGAACATTGTATAGTTTTGATACGGGCCAGTTGCTAGTCTCACATCCATTGTTGTAAACCTCACTGGATTCCAAGCCAACGACGCGATTGAGTTTACCTTTGTAGTGTATAAAAACGATGTATGGTTTTAGAAGTTTTAAAAAACAAATAATACTTTTGCTAGTTATAATATAAAAGATAACTTAAGTGTTTAGTCGGCACGTTGAAATTTCAATAGCTATATCTTGATATTTATTAATTTATTATTTTTGAGAATAAACAATTACTCAGTTTCACCGCAGATTCTATTTGAATAAGATTTACTATTTGAATAAGATTTACAATTTGAAAATCCGCTCTGCGGTGAAACTGAGTAATTGTTTATACTCAAAAATAATAAATTAATAACTATCAATCTCCTATTAGTGGATAGATTACTGTGTCCTGTTTATTTGTTCTAAACTCTCTAGTTATATATCTTGATATTATTAAAATGAAACAAAAAAAATTTGCAGGCATTTAGTTTAAATTAAAAATATAATAATTAAAAAAAAACCATTAAATAAAAAACTAAAAAATAATTACATTAAATTAAGTTCTAAAATGCTCACCTCATCAGCCATTTTGTTGTTGTTGTAAAAATAACTTTTTAAATTAACAAGACCTTCTGGATTCTTTGTTGTTTTTTCTGTTTTGATTGTAATGTGGTCGAAACTTGGCTGAGGGCAAAATCCAGGGTGAACTCCTCTTTCTTTAAGGTTCTTCCACATGTCAGTTCTG
The DNA here is from genome assembly GCF_965202585.1 of Thalia democratica. Taxonomy (NCBI): domain Eukaryota; kingdom Metazoa; phylum Chordata; class Thaliacea; order Salpida; family Salpidae; genus Thalia; species Thalia democratica. The sequence goes on along the minus strand of NC_139173.1, from coordinate 15,536,127 downwards.
AGTTCAAAATGTCCTTGTACCTCCGGGTCGGCAAAGTTCCTTTCGAAAGCGTCTCGAATTCTTCCGGTATTAAAAACACAAATTCCTGAGTTTGGTGTTTGTGACCTGCAAGTAATTCAATAACTGGAATAGAGTATGTAGGACACTTTTAAAATTGTACGGGTAATTTGAAAAAAGCTTAAAAAATAACCTAAATAAAACAGTTTAATGAATTAAATATTAAAGTTCGAGAGTATGGATAAACAAAAAATCTTACTTTTGATTTGTATAAAGTATAAAAAAATTTCTATCGAATTCATCAGAATTTTCACTCCAATTTGGAAGAAAAAAGACTTGCCTCATAGCATTTAATGAGATACTACTGTCAATTTTACAAACTATTCTCGCTTTTAACACAGCTACTTGTGAACCCATTTCAAAAGGCTCAACTTCAGAAGCATTTGAACAAATCTGAATATTTAGAACTTTATAAATTAACTTTAATTTAAAAACTCTTTTTATACTTTATAATTATTTTATTTAGTCTATGGTTGTCTTTTAATAAATGTACTTTGAAAACATTACTCTAAGGTCATATAAAGTTTTAAAACTTTTTATGAAACATACCTGTGCTACAAAGCCATTCCATTCAATTTTTTCACCCACTGAATTTCCGTGAAAAACTTCAAAATCATTGTAAAAAACCCAAGTTCGATCACTTAAGTGTTTGATGGCAATAAATTCTGTTCCTCTTTCACCTTTTATATACGTTATCTTTAACATTTAAACTATGCATAAACTATTTCAACATTCAAATTAGTCTGTTATATTTAGTAAATCATTTTTATAAACAACTTTTTTTACTAAAGTACTGTTATTGCCTAAATATTTTTTTGACATTTTTTTGAAAAATAGTTTAGTCTCTGTTACCAAAATTACCAAACAATTATAATTTCTATTTGAATGAGTAGTATTTTACAGCAACTTACTGCTGAAAAATCCTCTTACAGGGGGAGTTATTTTTGACATTCGTTTTATGTCACCACTAAGCATTTCAGTAATATTCCACTTAATTAGTTTCGGTGAACGTTGGTTTAAGTTAAACGCGGTCGACCAAAAAAAATCTGCATTAATTACAAATAATTTAACAATAACTATAAAAAGTTGTTTTAAAATAAAACATATTATCAAACATACCTCCATCAACACTATTTACTACTCTGTTATCCTCGTAACTTGGACTAATGATTGAAGAAATTTTTTCATCAAGTTCAACTTTTGGATCTGTAAGCCTTACTTTGTTATATTCCATTTTGGCCTATAATGAGATTAAGTGAGATATAATAAAAAATTTATTAAAACATGACAGTATAAAAAGTATTAACTTATAAATGATGCTCTTTAAGTTTCCGTACTTAATTGTAAAACACTATAAAGTAAGACATTTTATAGACAGTTAAAAGTAGAACTAAAACTTAACATAATAAAATTCATAAAATAACTAAATTAAAACAATACACCTAAAAAAATCTCACTTACTGCTATTTTGATATTTTAAAGTAATTTAAGTAAATTCTAACAACGTACATCGAGGAAAATTGTGCATTTTGGATCCCCAACTTGGGAAGTGCACAAAAGAAGCTTTTTGCCAGAATTATCAAGTTTTGTAAAGATTTTTGGGTGGTTTTTACAGATGCTTTCGTATTCCTATGAGTAAGAAAAATATGTTGACATACAACTATTTTAATAAAATTGTATAACATAGCTTTCAAACTTACATAGGTTTCTTGTAAATCTTTTCTGTGCTGACAATACTTGCTGTTTGCTTTGTTAAGAACGTCTTTTCTTCTTAGTTCGAGAGTGTAAAACTGCATGAAAAATAGTATGTTATTTAATTATTCAGTAAATAACATAAGTAAGCTCTTCTTTCTAAATTAGTTTTAATAACTAAATGTTTTAAATAGTGTTTATAGAGCTTCAATATTTCTACTTAAGTTTAGCACTGTTAAGTTTAACACATAAAAATTATTATTATTACCTCATCAGATTTGATGTTTGTTCCTATTTTATCTTCGTCGTCATACCAAGATTCAACTTTCATGTTGTCTTTTAGAAAAAAGAACAACGTTTCCCTATATGTTTAGAAAACTTTTATTTTGTTGTTACTTAAAGCTAAAAAACTAAAGTACTAGCTTAAATAACAATTGAAAGAGTTGTACCGACTATTTAAATAATAAAAAACACTTTGCATCTACTAAAACTTTTATGAAAAATTTTGGCATGAAAAATAAACACTTTAATTAATAGTAAGTTACATATAATTAAGTATTTGGTTAAACCTCTTTTATATTTATTTTTTTATTGGTTGAAAAAAATCAGAAAAAAAAGTTTTGTTTACTTTATACAAATAGTAGCTTTGTTTATAATTTTATTTTTTTAATACACCATATTATAAATTACTTGATAAATTGATAATTATTTTACAAGTTATAAATGGAGATCATAGTTTAAAATATTTTTTACATATCATTTAATTAATAAAGATAGTCTTAAAACTAATTCCGATTCGAAATATTGTTATGTTTTTCATTTATTATTAAAGCTTTTGTGCTAGTAAAATTTGCAAGTACAAAAAGGAACATGACCTTACGAAAAAAATGTTTTTCAATTTATAATCATTAGATAAACTAAAACATAGTACATAACTTTCTTCTTTAAGTTTAAAACACTATCCATTAACATATTGTTGTTTTATATGCTATAACACTCACAATTTTTAATGTAGAACTTTTATATTTGAAATCTAGTCTTTAAAAAGAGTTGCATTTTATTAAAACTAATAATGTAAAGAAAAAAAAAACATGAATGTTTTTTAAAACACAAAACTTATTATATGTTTTGATTTTTAGAAAACAAATAAAGAGATTGCAACTACTAGATGAGAAATAATGAATTTATTCTTTCAGAACCTTATTTTACACACTATTTTTATTCTATTTGAAAAAGATATTTTATTTAAGCACTGACGAGGTCTTTGACCGAAACTTAGTTTGTAAAATAAAGTCTTGAAAGAATAAATGCGCAAAACTTATGCTTAAAAAAACCATTGCCTTTTTAATATTTTGTCGAATAAAAGTATCTTTTTATTATAAAAGCTAATGTAGTTTTGATAATACATAACAATTAAGTTTAAAATATCATCTGAGAAACGTTTGATCTGAACAAATTTACAAACTTAACTTAAAAAAAATCCTTAATTATAAGTGTGTTTTACAAGCTTTTTTAAAGATATTGAGACTTAGAGATAAAACCCTTTTTTTAAGTTTATTTTGAAGAAGAAGCAATTGAAAAATAAAGATAAGCTGCTCAAAAAAGTTGTAACACTTTTTAAGCGATCAATTTAAATACAGCGCACGTAGTACAAAACAAGTTATATTAAAGTTACAAAAGCTTAAAGAAACTATGTAAAAATTGATTACATGAAAAATTATAAAATACAAGAAACTTAGAGTATACAAGTTTTATAAAAAATACGCTAATCAAACTAGATATTTCTTTATATAAACTTTATTACGAGATAGGTATTTAGTAAAGTTATCTATTTCTTGTTTTACCTGTCATGAACCACTAACAGAAGTATCAAAGTATTCAGGTTTTTGGTTTAAAGCAAAGTATAAATGATCATCAAATTAACTAAAAAACTTGTTTATAGATTTATAAAAGTGTTGCAACTATAAATTGTACTAAAAAATGAAACTGACTGTCCTGCTATTACCAAATGGTCTTTAGATGCTACCATCATGTCTTTGATTATAGTCATTCTAGTCAAGTTGTAAATGTGACTGTAATCTGAAGTTCCATTGAAGTAGCGGACCAATTGATAATCTGCCATAATAAATAAAAATAAAAATGATCTAAATTTTAGTGTGATTAACGTTGTTTAGTTTTTATATCTAAAATAGGAATTAAGCTGAAACAGAACAGGTTTTATAAATGAGACAATATAAATAACCAACTGAAAATTATTTATTTTTGATACATTATTATAGTATACTTTGTTTACTAGAAAACAATAAAAAAAAATTATTTCATAGAAGGAGAAAAAAAAAATTACAAAAAAAATGTTCAGCGAACTAAGTTTCGCTGAAAGAGCTACTTAGAAGTGCATTATATAGACATTTCTGAAAATAAATACATAAGTCATGGAAGATAAACTATTAATTCAGTAATTAGTCACTAGTTGTTGGTTTCTACTTGAAAGTAAAAGACAAAAAATATTAAAAAAAAAAAATTAAAAGACAAAAAAGATGTTTTCAAACAAAAGCAAAAAGTCTAAATACATAATATTTAATAAAACTGTAGATATCGGACATTTATCTTGGTTTAAAAACATTTAAGATAATAAAAAAAAATAGTTTTTTCGAACAGAATTAAGGAGGTTTTTTAGTTGGCTAATGTTTAGTAAAGTTGTATGTTATGTTAAGTTTTAAAAGTTAACAAACAGTTAACACCTCATAACATATAAGTCTACCGAACATCAACCAATTAAAAACTTTTTAAATTCTGTTTTGGAAAAAGTATAATTTATTTAGTTTTATAAATCTTATCATTAAATTAGGAAATTATAAAATAAGTTCATTTAAATAAATAAAAGGTTGTAAAAATAGAACAAAACGTACCTTCTAAATTTTTTGTAGTATAAATTTTTAGGTTATCGTTCCATTTTGGTTTTTGTAAAATACAATTTGATAAACTTACTGCTAAAGATAAAATACAAACCAATTCCAAAAAAGCTCTGCAAAAGAAATGTATACTTATTAATTATAACAAAGACTTACGAAGTATTTGCTTTATTGAATCTGACGTACGTGTCTCTGTATTAAACTAGTAACACAGTTATACTCTCAAGAAGCTTTTTAGTACTAAAATATAGTATATTAAGTATACTTTTATGAACAAGAATTAGAAGTTATGCTTTCTGCTCCTTTCATTGCACTTTATGTTACGATTCTATAAATAAGTGACTTTACGTTATACTTAACCTGTTTATTTGAACTTTATTTTAGATTTTTTGCTATAAAAACATTGCTATATCTAAAAAAGTAAATATAATAATAATCGAATTCTTTATTAAATTACTGCTTCGTCATTTTTAATGGGTAACAAAAAAGAAACATTGTTAATCTAAAATTTATTTCAAAAACGTAGTAATTCTAAAGTTAATTAAAAAGCAATAAAAATGAAGTTTAGTCGATTCATAACTACTTGAATCAATTTTTATACTTAAAAAGTTAAAAAATATATTGATTAACAATCATCTAACCTCATTTGTTTCGAACTTTGATTGATTTTAGTACGTTTTTTGAATACATTAAAGTTAAAATTTTTATATAATGAACAAAGTTTTGACTGAAAATGAAAAAGTTTTTTCATATTGTTTCTTTTGTAAGTCATATTTTCGATTAAAAATTTGTTTTTCTTATAAGCAAAACATATTTTAGTTCATAGTGTTTAAAAATAAAATATGCTTATAAAAATACGTTGATTTAAATAAAGAAAAATTTAAGAAATATATTTTTTTGTTTATTTAATATAAAAATTGAAGAATAAAATTGACACTTAAATACAAGACTATATGAGTTTTGTTTTTATATACATTTTATGTATTGAGAACTGAAGCATTAATTACTTTGGCAAAAAAAAAACTCGATAAGTACCTTAACTTGAAAAATCCTAGTACTCACAACTAAGTGAACCAACTTAAAAGTTAAACATTAACTTTTAAACAAATCATACAATACATCAACAATGGATTAAGTTTTATGCTTACAAAACACACTTAAAGAAAACTTAACTATTAGTTAAACAAATACTAACATGTGTCAAAACGATGAGAAGTTATGTTTTTTTATCTTAAGAAATTGAAAAAAATTAAAACTAGTTCTTTAAAACAAATTTATGTAACATAATTATAAAAAGTAATGACAATTGATTTAGTTACTGCAACAACAAAGTAGCTTAAAGTAGCAATAATCTTTTTAAAATGTACTTAAAATTTCAGAAGACATGTGCTATACAAGTTAATTTATATACGTTAAATCTATTATGAAGTATATATTTTTGAAAGCAAAAATCTTTCTTAAATAGATTTACAGTAAATAAAAAATAATCTTGTTTTAACTACGTACAGATTTTTCAAATAACAGCTTTTATTTAAAAAACTAAAGAATAAAAAAATAATATTCATACTTCACAAACATATTGCATATTCTAATTTTTTTATGTAGTTTGTCTAAATCAATATTTAAAAAAGTTAGAAAATTGTTAAGTTAATAGTATATAAACATTAGTTTAAATCTAATACGAATAAGTTTGTATAGTACATTAAATAAAAAGTATATTTCATCATAGTTAAAAGGAACTACAAAAGTTAAAATGGATTTAGTTTTATAATCTAAAACAAAATTATACTAACAAATAAAATCTAATTTATAAAAAAATTAACAAAACCCTACATTTGAATTATTTGCTGAAACATGTTCTGTAATAAAAAAAGTGAATATTACTATACAAAATGGTTCGAAGAGAATTAACAAAAGCTGTATCGTGACAAGTATACTTTATAATGTTTGTAAAATTTGTTTGCTCTGTGAGTTTTTGCAAAAAATATAATATTATGTTTTGCTCTAAGGCAACTACAGAGCCTCATCAACAACTGAAGTGTTCACTATAAGCTCTTTCGCGCTCAACTATAAAATGGTGAGTATTTGCAGATAATAGAAGAGAACTAATAAGCGTACCTTTAAGAGACAAAGTTCCGAGAAGAAGGAAAAAGTCTACATCTAAACAAATGAACACACTGCAAATTTAAAGAATAAAATAAGGTGAAATGGTTAAAGAGAAAAACATTATTTCTTTTGTTTTGATAGTAAGCAAAAGTCATTAATGCATATATTTGTAATTTAGTTTCTCCATATGTCTGTTCTTTATAAAAACATGTCTTGCTTTTAAAAATAAAAAATAAAAATATTCAGTTTGTGATTTATTTAACTTATTTTTTGTACTTATAAAAAATAAAAACAATCGAGAAAGGAAAGTTATGTAAAAAAAAGCTAAGTTGTTTTACATTACAACCTTTTAAAAAGTTCATAATAGTACAAGTTATAGTTATATTCATTACTGTTTTTTATCATACTAATTAAAGTTTAATGTTTTATAAAAATAAACCGTTAGGTACTCTTATAAACTAAACCCACTTTAGTATACTTTACTTTTTATACAAAAACAATTAGTTTTACTTAAAAAATGCATAAAACGTAACACAAAAAGAATAGTAAAGAATATGATACTTTAAATATACTTTTAAAACTAGTTTTAAAAACAGTTTAACAAAAAGTAAGTACTAAATAATATTTCAACAATTAAAGTATTTCAAAGATAAAACCTTTAAAAGTGAATTATAAGTAAACTTAGTTTGTTATCATTTAAATGAGCGTATTGTTCAGTTTTAATTTGTTTAAATTTAAAATTAACTGCAATTCTTTTCATAAGTACTACTATAGAAAGGTTTTTAAACGTATTTATATACCATTTGTAACTTATTATTAACATATTACTCGTTTAAAGCGATGTAAACAAAGCGAACTCTACAGCCTGGAATCAATATTGATTGAGGAAGAGCGACCTAAGTTAATACGCAAAAAGCATTAAATGGAAAAGCAAAATTATTAACAATTTATTAATAAACATATTTTTATTTTAGTTTTACTTGCTAAATCACTAAAGTTTGTATTTATTTTAATTTATTCATACGTCATAATTTAAAGTTACTTTTTAAACTGTCTACTAACCAACATTTTTTTAAAATTCCTTAAACATTTACCACTTGAAAGTGGAACTAGTATAGTATTGAAAAGCTTTGTGTAGTAAAATATAAAACAAAATGAGTAATCTGTTGATAATAAGTTCCAAATGGTTTATAAAATTAAGTCAAGTTTTAAGGCTAAATACTATTTTATTTAAATTATTTATAAAAAATTAAATATTGTTTAGTTATAATGTAATTAAAGTTATAAATGTGATCTAAATATTACTCTGTGTAAATTACTTAACATTTGTAAAGAAGTTTTCAGTTTAGTTTAGATATATGGCTATAATGAAAAAAAAGATCTCTCAAGTCTTTTAAGTTTGATACCTAACCAGTGGTTACAACAACATTAGTTAAAGTGATTACATCAAACTTCAAATTCCGGCAGCTCAAAAAAAAAAAAAAAATTCTAAGGGTCATACCTCAAAAAACAACTGTAAATGAAAATGATATCAGAAGGTCCAAATAATAAATTATGATAAATCTTATTTTAGCATTCATTATAAGAGATAATTAGTATTTACTTAAAATGTACATTTTTTAATAATTTAATAAAACTGTTTTAGCCTTAAAAAAAAATTTAAACGATAAAAAATATTTAAGGATTACAATAGATCCAAATACTAAAGACTATAAAAAATAAAAAACATTTATGATAATAATTTAAATTAATTTAGAATTATTACAATGTAAAAGTCAAAACTCTAATAATCAGAATTTTAATTGTTGTGCATCAAGTTAAAGTAAACATACTAGTTATTATGATGCTTTTAACGTTTCTTAATATAAATTATAACCAAACTAGTATGTTTTAATTTTTGTAAGAACAATATAAAAAAGGAATTTTTAGAAATATTTCTAATATAAAGTATAAGTTATAGAATAAGTACCACTTTGTAAGGTTATTGAAAACCAAAAAATCGACGATCATAAATATAATCAGTAGACCTAGTGTGTAAAATTTGGTCTTTGAGTACACTACGACTTATGATTCTATATACTGTTACGCATTAGGGCTAAACCACGTTTTATTGAAAACAGGGAATGGATTTTTGTACAAAATTATTACTTGTAAACTTTTAAAAATATTGAGTTTTGAAGTAGCCCAAGGTGATATCTACTGAATTTTTTAAATTAAATAAAAAAGTTCTTATTAGAACAAAATACTTTAAGTAGTTTAAGCTCAATAAAGTGGTTTTCTATATAGTTTTTTATATTTAAAAATATGTTTGATTTTAAACTAGAAATTAGGCAGGTTAAACTTATATTTTAACTATTTTAGTTTTTTAACAGCTTGTAAACTTAAAAAAAATATTTATAAAGCTTCAATAATAATAATAAACTCTCTCCTGAAGGTCAGGTGTCAGAAAAGCACAGCGTAACTTTATCACGGAGTGACACTTTAGCACAGAGTGAAACATTAGCACAGAGTGACACTATATCACGGAGTCTAACTTTAGCACAGGCCACAGAGTATAACTTTTGCACGTAACTTCATTTAAGCACGATCGATCCTTTTTAGTTAATAAGTTAAATAATAATTAGTATTATACTGTCAGCATCCTGTTGAGTACACGTTTTAGGCTTTTCAAAGTGTGAATTCAAGGAAAAGAATACTTACCAAAGTTATTTTCATTTAACATTATAATTAAGCAATGAGGAAATTGTAAGACAAAGCTCATCAGCCTATTTAGCAAATATACTAAAAGAAATCACTCTCAGATAGCATTAAGTTAGAAAATAACCTTTGTATACTATACTGTTAGAAAAGAACTATACTTAATGTTAAAATAAGTACTATAAAGCAAGAAGTATTGGTGATTATTAAATGTTCTTAAATTTTACATTACACTTATATAAAAAAATTAATTACAACTTACTTACAACTTATTTAAACACTTAATTAGGCCGAAAAAGGATAGTATTAATACTTTATTTATGTAAAACACTAACGTAGAATTATTGAAAGAACGAAAAGAAACGAAAGCTACAAAACTGTTTTTAATCTGTACTAAGATTGTTCGAAATTCCGCGTAAGAATTCCATCAAGTTTTTTTTTATCCTAGTTTTGTCTTTAGATATTTTTTCAACAATTATATAAATAATATTGTATAAACTGATCAAACTTAGCCATAGTTTGTTAGTTTGTTTATCTTTTTGTGTATAGCAAACCATTTAGCTATAAAATCTTTTAAAATGTCAATTACTTAAAATATTATATATTTTAAAATACAAACTTTAGTTATGTACAATTAATTAATACTTATAAAGTTTTACAAACTAAAAATTCGAAAATTAGTTGTAACACTTTTCGAAGTATTGTCTTAAAAAGATTCCAAACAAAGCTTATACTAGTAATATTTTAAGTTAGGTTATTTTTTAAAGTTTAAAATAATAAAAAAGATATACCGTTAAGAATATATTAAATTAAAGCAGTAGTCTACATATAAGTTTTATATAACACAGATAATAATTAAAAACAGTTGCGACTCGCATGGATGTCAAAATAGGAGGAACGTAACATCTTATTGTATAACGATACAAAGCTATATGTATTTAAAAATTAATTAAGTAATTTTTTAATAGTCTATTAAGCTATTAGAGCTTATAAAAAACTAAGATAAATTGTTTACCAATATTTATTAGTATTTATATTTTACACCTTTTATTTAAGATTTAAGTTTAAAACTTAACCTCAATTAAATTAATTTAAGCTTATTAAAAAAGTTTTAATAAACCTATAGTTCGTATATACTAACAAGTTTATAAAAAAAGTTTTATGTTAAAAATGTAAAAGTAAAAGTATTAAAATATCTTCGTTAAAATTTTGTAGTAAAACAAGTTTAAAAGTTTGTAGATTTGCTTTTATCTTATTAGAAAAAAATTAAGGTTTGTTTTATAACAACTAGTAGTAAAATTCAAACACGAAGATTTAGTTAAACACATTTAAGGCTGGCTAAGTTTTAGTTTACATGTTTAATAGTCCGTTTTTAAACTTTTAAACATATTAGTACAAATGTTATATAAATATTAAACTAATTTTAAGCTAAAGTATCACTCCGTGCTAAATTGGCACTTTGTGCTATAGTGTCACTCCATTCTAAAGTGACGCCGTGATAAAGTGTCACTCCATGCTAAAGTGTCACTGTGTGCTAAAGTGCTGCCGTGCTTTTCTGACTCGTTCCCCTAATGAAATTGTTCAATGAAAACTTAAACAATAAGTTCTATAGCAGTGGTTCCCAACCTTTTTGATGCCCCACACCCCTAAGGTCTCCTAATTTGATCTCGCACCACTAACACTATATTCTATAATTATTTATTAATAATTTGATTATAAAATCATTGATTATATTAATTAATAATTTGTATTTTAATTTTTTGATAGTGTATATATTAACAAAAATAAAATACTTAGAAATTTACAAACACAACAAACTACATTCGAACAAGTTTATTCTATATTTTATAAGGTAGAAAACATCAGAACTCACTCTTCCCTCTGCAACGATAAACGTTTTCTGAAAGTCAAGCAAGTGAGTTTGGAGCTCATCACTTGTAATTCTACCTGCTCGTTTTTAAACTAACTAAAAAAATTAATTAATTTTCCATTAAACGAAAAAAAAACAAATCTATCTTTATAAAAACTAAAAAAATTTTCAATTAACATTAACAAAAAACTAACTTAATCTTACATATTTAATAAAAAAATCCTAAATGACACGTCGTTATACTCACAAGGTATTTAACAAATTATCAAAATTCGATTCAAGCAATATTATTTTGAGAAAATTAATCTACTCTAAAGTTAATGACTTTTTTGTTCCTGTTTATTGCACAAAACTTTCTGAAAACGTGGCATTTTGTTGCTGATAGCAATTCGCATGTCTGCCTGTGCATTAAAGCGGTTTCTTGATTTAGTTTTTATTGACAAAAGAGTACTAAATCCAGACTCGCACAAGTAAGTTGTCGCTAATGGAATGAGAGTACTTAGTGCTTTTTCACTAAGTTTTGGAAACATATTCATTGAACAACACCAATATTGTTTAAGAGTTTTGCTTTCAAACTGCATTTTGAGAAAACGGTTCATGCATAATTCAATAAGTTCATCTTTTAAGGATTTATCATCGGACATGTGATGCAAATTGAAAGAATATGGATTTGTTGTCCACTTTTCAGAAATTTCCAGCTCTCCTATTTTAAAATATCCGTCAAATGACTTGGATATTATTTCCAAATGGTTCATATCTTCTTCACGCACACTTGGTACTAAACACTCATCTACATCAGTCACTTCTTCGAGTAATGGAAATAACAAAATGTACTTTTTAACTTCATAAACTTTATCAGTGAGTGAAAATCTTCTTATTTATCATACAAAAATTAAAAGCCATCTCGCACCCCCTGGAATGCTGTCTCGCACCCCCAAGGGGTGCGAACACCCCTGGTTGGGAACCCCTGTTCTATAGGGTGTTTATGAAAAATACGTCGCTTTAATGTGTCTTTAAAACTCCAAACAATTTTTTATTTGCTTTAATTGAATATATTTTATAAATTTGTTTATGGTCTACTCAATTCGCGCAGGAAGTTCCTTAATCTTTGAAAGATCACTAAACTATTGACTAAAAAGACACAAAAAATACATTTACGACATACTTCTTTTACGAAAAAAAATATTTGACGAAGTTACTATATGAAACCTTTAAAATATTTTATTTTAGCTATTAAAAATGTAGTTTTTAAATACTTTTTTATTTGATTGTTTATTTTCGATTTCAAAAGACATCAAAATTTGATTAAAGCAAAAAATTTAAAGATCGCTTCGTACCAATTGGCATAAACTTTGTTTTAGATGGAACTTTTTAGTCGGTTAGAAACTCCAAATGTACTAGACTCCAGAGTCTTGGCTTTTCAGCCACAAATTTTCAAAAAAATATTCATTTGTTTTCGAATTTCCAATTGCGGGCCCACTGTGTGGTAATAGTACAAGTATTATGACTATAATTCTCTAAAAGTAAATAAATTTTGCCTTTTTTATTTTCGTATTTAAAATTAATAAAGCACATTTTAAGGTGTTGTTGTAAACAAAAATAACTAGAAGTTTTTAACCTTTTTATACTAAAAACTAAACTAATCCCTAATTATGAAATTTCTAACGCATTTTCTAAAAATTAATTATATAAAAAAAATGGTGGAATATCAGAATTTTTTTTTTTTTCCAAAGTTCCTTGTAGATAGAAATTTAATTAGTTATGCTTTGCAAGATTTGATTTTTGTGTTGATAAAAACTTATCAAATATATTTCTATAAAGCATCATTGCAACTTTTGTAAGCAGTGTAGTTTGAGCCATAACTTTTAAAGATTTACTGTAGTTTAAAGATTTTTAAAATTGTTAAGTATGTACTAAAAAAAAAAATTAAAACACGTAGCAATAACTATAAAACAATATAAAACTAATGGAAAAACTAAAAAGTGAAGAGAAATAACCTTTTAAAAAGAAATGATCCTTTTTATTACATGCTTTGCTTTTATAATAGAATACCTAAGCATCGACAGAGAGCTGATTTGTGGACAGCTTTACAAAAGTTTGAAATGGTCAAGTTTAAAACGATTAAGTTTAAAGCAGTTGTAATTAATTTATCTAGTTTAAATAATGGACTTTAAAGCAAACGATTTTAAAATTGTTTAGTTAAAAAAGTAAAAGCTTAAAGTTATCGAGTTTGAACTAATTGCGTGTTAGAAATGATTGGCTCACGGTTCAAGCAAACGATATTTTTCTATTGATCGTTATGCGTTAAGAATTTTTAACATTTATTAATTAAAAAATAATAATGAAAAAATAGAATCAAAAGTGTACAACTCAAATAATTAAAAATAAAAATCGAAAACAACAGGCTAGTATATAACTTTTACTTTTTCTTCTCTTAAATTTCTTCCTAGAATTCGGCAGTAGTTTGTGACAGCAAATACAACTTCTAGTTTTCGATTATAAATATGATTCAACTTTTACTCGTTTTTTATTTTTGTACTATATATAAGGTCAGTCTTAATATTTCAAATAAAAATAATTTTGTAGTTTAGAAGCTCAGTTTAGTGCTTTCTTCTCAGATTTTTTCAGACAAAGACCGTTTACTTGGCAATGCGACTTATTGTTTTCAAATTTGTATGCTTTTTTATTTTCTGTAAAATTATTGTGATTTTATGGACACTACGTTTAAAAATTCTGTTAAATTCAGGTTTAAACGTGTTAGCTATTTTGAATAATATTTCTTTTGAAGACTTTATTAAGGGTGTCAAGTTTTTAGAATGCTTGTGAATCTGTTTTAAGAAATACTTTTATAAAGTTTAGTTAAATTTTAAATTGATACTAAATGTATGATTAAGCATAATTTTTTTCGTTCTGTTGTTCTTCATATTTCAAATACGTTTTTGCTTATGTTTTAACAGCTTTCTTTAATATGGTTTTTTTTAAGATGAATTCAAATATAATATTGTTGCATTATATACACATTAGTTTTTATTAAAAATCAGAGTCTGCTTTAATCATAACGGTTTTTAATTTTTTTGTGGTGGTTTGAAATGTAGTTGCAGTAAATATTTTTTGCATCTACATATCTGTATGGTTTAAATACAATACTTTCCAGTCACATGATTCATTTAAAAAGATTTCGTACTTGTAATTAACTTACTGTTTGAAGATTTAATAAAGTTTTCATAGTACTTTATTTTTATCAAATTTATATGCTGTTTTTTTAGTTTACTAAAAGGGTCTTGTACGTCAAGCATAAACCTACGGCTCCAATTTTTTTTAATTAGAACACATGTAAATACTTACTTTAGATCTTTATATCGGGTTTAACTATTTTATATAATCTAAAATTTTGTTTTAATGATCTTATGATTATTTCAATATAATTAAACGTTTAATCTAAATTAAAAAGAAATGCACATGCATGAGTACAGGCTCGGAAGGGATTTTTTATAAAATTCGTTTCGTCTTTATAAACGGCTCCAAAACCTGACTAAATAAGTTAGTTTTAAAACGACAGCTGTATTGTACTGCTATATACTAACGAAATTTAATTAAACTTATTTAGAACTTTGAAATGCTTGTAGTTTACTAATAAAAATATCTTAAAATAAAAGTTTGTTGTACATATCAATATTTTTTGACTAACTTAGATGCTGAAGACTTAACTTTCTTACATATTGTTGCTTAACTTTTTTAAAAAATATTCAAAAGCTTTAAACGAACTTGCTAACACTTTTTTACTTTAATGCAATAACCTATGATTATAATAAATTTTTACTAAGCTTACTTTTTAGTAGTATATGAAATTTGTGTAATTTTAGCAGAGATTTTTATGATATTGTTTACAGTATAAAAAAAAAAAGAAAAAAAAAACAGTGAAAGTTTAACAAAGCCAACATCTGTAACTTCACGTGCCGTGAGACAAGCTCAAGTTAACATAATTATACCACTTGGATCATCACACCACAAGACTTGCTAGACTGATACCCAATTAATAATCCAAGTGGCATGATCAAAACTTTACTTTTATTTGAGCTTGTCTCACGCCACACAAAAGTCAAGCTTTGGCTATGTTAGACTTTCCCTGATATTTATTTTAGATCGTATTATACGAGCGTGACAGCTGTCTTGTCGAGTGGACAATGTTTTAAACGCTGCACGGCAATTAGACATGGCTGTCGTCACTGATAAAGAATCTTAATAGTTCAGTTTCTTTAACACAAGATACTGTCATGTCAATCCGTATCTTTTTGCTATCCAAAGTTGTTTAGGTCTTTTCACCTTAATGGACAAAAAACTTAAAAGGTAGAATCAAGTCAGTTTTATTTTGTTTGTTAACTATACTGCTTAGCTAATGCTTTTTAAGCTTTGACCAACATATCAGTATCTTAAGTTTTAATCTGTAGGGACCTTTCATCAAATTTATTGAAAGTTTTAAATAAATAAGTGCATAGTTTAGGTGCACTAAGTTAAAGTATTATAAAAGTAAAAACTATTGATTGTTTTTTTTTTGAAAAAAGTTTCTTTAAGATTTCTTTTAAGAAACTCATGTGGCTTAAACTCTTCATCTTCGTTATCATTGTTCAATTGATTGTTATAACTGCCTGAACTGAAATAAAATAAATACGAACATGAGTTATTTAATTAGTTTGTTTTGCTTTATAAAGTTTGCAATGGCTTATTTTTCTCTTCTATTTAAACGTATGTGTATAATTATACATGTTGCAATTTTATCAGTCAAAATGCTCAATCAGATTTACTCGTTTAATAAAAATACGTTCTGTTTAGCAGTATTTATTTAGTAATATTATGTAAGTTAATGCTTTTACTTTGTAGCTCTTTCTTAGCGTAGAAATATGTTTTATTTTTTTTTGGTACAATTAAAAGCGTTAAAACGTTGTAAATATAGTCAGTTTATTTATACAAACAATATAAAAAGATTTGTTTTAAGGTATATTAGATATAAGAATAGTTTAACTAATTGTAATTATATACTTTACCAATATTTATAAATAATAATAAATATGTTTATTGAACAAAAAAAAAGCGCTTAAATATTTGGTCCGAGGACCTGGTGTACGAAAAAACCTTTTGATTATCAATTCAAATCCCAGGATATAGTTTAAAGTCATATCTAGGACAATATGTAGTTATTATAAGCTTTTAATGAATACAACGTTAAAAGATTCAACAATTTTGGGTATTTTCCACTCTATGACACATAATTGTACCAAAGCACAATAAAGGTATGTACTTAAATTTATAGACTTTTAAGCTATTTAAGAAGTGAAACATAGTTCTGCCTAACAAAATATAAAAGTTATTGTTTTTTTTTGTGATATCTTATGTAAGAATTTACAGCAAAGGGGCTATTTTTTTGGTCGTATTAAGTTGATTTCAATAAATCAATTTTGCTTCCATGAAAGTTTTACCTAAACTATCTCAAATAACAAAAAAAAAAAATGTTTCGTCTATAAATGAATTTTATTCAGTTGGCGTGAGCCGTTTAAGGAGTTATACTTAAACAAGCTTTGATATCTTCAAAATTAAGAAAATCAAACGTAAAAGAAAAAAAAAGAATTACATTTTCAAAAATATATTTGTAATTTTCTAATAGTTTCAAATTCAAAATAAGTTTTATTGAAGGTTTTATTGAACAAGTTTAATTGAAATATTTTTTTTGCAAAAATAAAAGTTAGAAATAAAGTTTGTGTACTTTTTGCACTTTTCTTAGTTTTTACCTTGAAAACTATATGATATTGTTAAAAATAAGCTAACTTGGGTAGTATAAATGTATATTATATATACAAATTTCTCTCGTTTTGTAGACTTTAATAAAATCTTCAGAAAATTTTCCCCGTTGCTTTTTTTGAACAAGTATTTTTTCTTTTTTACAGTTTTACCCCATGGGACGGCATATTACCTTTTAAAAAAACTATATTAAAGAATTAAGTAGACCGTGTTCTTTTAAAAAATAAAAACTTTGTATTCACTTCTAATCTACAAGCTGTTACAACATTAAAAATAGTGGTATAAGATTAATTTGTTTGTTTTTGTAAGTTTAAAATAAATTTGTTATTTCTAAAAACAACGCATGAACAAAAAAAAAAAAGCTACTTAAAGTCTGATAACTTTTTTCGTTGAAGATTTTTCTTAGTTTGCCATAAGATAATGCTATATTAAAATATTAATATTAAAACTTTTTATAAATATCAACTTTGGTTTACTATCATTTCTAACTCGCTATCATTTCTAACCCGATCATTTCTAACCCGATCACTTCTAACCCGATCACTTCTAACCCGGTCATTACTAACCCGATCACTTCTAACCCGATCAATTCTAACCCGATCACTTCTAACCCGATCACTTCTAACTCGATTACTTCTAACCCGATCACTTCTAACTCGATTACTTTTAACCCGATCACTTCTAACCCGATCACTTCTAACTCGATTATTTCTAACCCGATAACTTCCAACCCAACCATTTCTAACCCGATCATTTCTAACCCGATCACTTCTAACCCGATCACTTCTAGCCCAATCGTTTCTAACCTGATCACTTCCAACCTGATCATTTCTAACCCGATCACTTCTAACCCGATTGTTTTTAACCCGATCTAACCCGACAATTATTAACCCGATCTGTATTAATATGATTATTTATTATTGTTTTAAAATGAAGTTTTGTTTTTAACACAAATTAATCTTAATAAAATTGTTTTTTGAAGTAAATTTAATTTATTTTGTTTAAAATAAAACTTATGTTCAGATAGCTTTTGTTAAAATTTGATTTTTGATATTTATTGCTATTGGAAGTTTGTTATTCTACGCCCAGGAATCAAAATCTGGGCCACTTAAACTGAATGACACATAGCAAAGAGACGAAAATTTATATACCTCAAAATCAAAAACTACAGTTTTATCAAATTTTTATAGATTTCCAGTAAAAGAAGTCAACACTTTAGTAAAATACTAATTTACTTATTTATGATTTGAAGGAGAAGGTTTTTAACAAATTTGTTTTTAACTTCATAATAAGCAACTTTAACATCAACTTGATTAACGATCAGTGAGTTCCAATAAAACCAAACACAGCTGCACAATCTTTCATTTTAGAATTAACCTCCAATTTCTTTTCAAAAAAAACCTTCTCTGCAAAATTCAGCGATACATATTGAGAGAATTTAGTAAATTATTTCAATGATTTTAGTGCAGCAATAAGCTAAATAGTCTGAATCACGCACTTCTACATTAAATTAAGGTTCAGAGTTATTTTTATAAAATTCATTTAGAATCTATTAGAATGTCAGAACTCAAACAAACTACAAAAATTCATGAATAAATTTTCTTCTCGTTCAAACATCAACCCAATATACACATCCTGACTTTTAGAGTTAGGTTCTGTACATTTGTGCAACCGTTTGGTATTTAATTGTTTTTTTATCAATTATTTTTGTCGCTTTGCCAAAGCATAATCGATACAATTAAAATAAACAACATTGGAATTAAGGTACAGACAATTGTAAAAAAAATCAAATATTTAAGTGCATTGACTTTAAAATCTTAAGTCCAAAGCACATTAAGAAAACATGTCAAATAGATATCTATCGAAAATATTGAAAATTAAGAACTTAATGGAGTTTTTATAAACTTCTGCTCCTAGTTATATTTAATTTAAATATAATTTATTATTCTATTTCAAAATGTTTTTTTAGTACTTATTTCGTTTTAACTTACGTTATTTCAACTGTTCATAATAAACTAAATTTTTAAGAAATGTTTGTCAACTAAACTACTAATTTAAGTCGTTACTGAAACATTTCGTATTTTATATAAATTTAAGTGAAGGTTTTAAAGAAGATAACCTAGGCGAGATTTAATTATCCTCGGACTTTTTATACAAACAAACATGTCTGTTTAATTATTAGTGACTTTATTTGCTCTAGGACTAAGTAGGGATTTATTAATGATGTGAAATCAAGACGGTCAATCGACTTAACATATTTTTGTGGTTTGTTATATGACATAACTTAATTAATAGCTAGGTTATATCTAAAAATCATGCTTTTCCACTTAATATAACAAAAGTATTTAATTTCTCCTATCGTTTGTTTGAATTCCATTATCTTAATAGGCCTATGCAAGTTGTGGAACAATTTGTATAAGTTATTAAAATGAAACTGACAACTAACCTACTATAAAACGTTAATACATTAGTCAGCAATAATACAACATTTACATCAGACTTACAATGTAGTTTTTAGACCGTAATATAAAGGTTTTTGTATCTGAATATTACAATTGTATAGGTTTAATTTTTAAAATTTGCTTATGTTAAAATTATTATAGTCACGTAAACTACAATAAGATCCAACTTAAATATAGTTAAAACTGCAAACTTTAAAATTCTGCAAAGTATATTTCAAAATATTATAAAGTAAACGATTTAGTGAATCGTATATGCTTAACGAAAATCTTCTGTTAAAGTAGATTGAAAAAACCAAAAAACACGAATTAATGAAACACAATTGAAATTATGTGTAGGATAAAAAAAAAGAGGTAAAAATAAATAAATAAAAGTTATGTTAAGTTAATATTAAAATAAAAATGTATACTAAAAACATTTTTTACGAACACATTAAAATCATTATGTTTTAAAGTAAGTATAATTTTTTTTATTGTATTTTAATAACTTTTTTAAGACTAGTTTGTTTTTTCATGAAATCCAGGTTAAAAACTCAAAACAAAATAAACAAGTAAAATGGGTTAGAAACGATCAGGCTAGAAGTGATCGGATTAGAAGTGATCGGGTTAGAAATGATCAAGTTAAAAGTGATCGGCTCCCATCAACTTTATTCCTAATATCATTCCCTACTTCAAGTTCAACGCGGTTTAGGCCCACTGTGAAATACTAAAATTCTTGTTTCATATCAAACAGTTTTTCTTTCAGTTTTTGCAAGGTTCTCAGTTAATTAGCAAGTTAATTATTTTTGACATGTTTCCGATACAAAAAACTTGGGATAATCAATTTTAAGGAGAGTTGTAATAAAATTGTTTGAAAATTTTTGTCATCAAAGCATTCTGTTTGTAACAGCATTTTCTTTTGTGTAGAATTAAAACCTATCCTACTTAAATCAAACAACAGGCATTTTTGCACTTTTGTTCTTAGGAGTCCTTTATTATTAATTACATCTGAAACTATTGTGACCCTTACCATATTGTTTAGATGTTTGTTTTATAAAACGAAACAAAGTAATTAAAAGCTAGTCAACTATTTTAGGATGCATAACACATAACAACAATAGGGGTAGACAACTTTTTTAATCGGCGGGTCAGATATGATAGAAAAAGTCTATTTCTGGCCAGATTCTTTGAGAAATTTCTTAGCGGGCCGCGTAATTTAAAACACATGTAATATACAAATTAAAAATTAAAAAAAAAATTAAAATGAAATAAACATTTTATAAAGCACTAGTGTGTACTAAAATTCTAACTGATAGAAAAATTTAAATTATTTTCATAAAAAAAAACAGTTTTATTTGTTTTAACAAGATATTGTAAAGCTGAAAAATACGTCGCTAGCTATATCCGGCTCACATTACGTACATTACTTACCCATTTCATAGATAATAGTCTATAAATTTAGGCCAAGTATAACCGAAATTTTAATCAAATTACAGTAAAATTTGTACTTGATAAAATTTTAGCTTTGGGGAGTTTGTAATACTAGTATTGTTAAAACTTTTGTACAACTACTCTTGAACTTTTTATTTATTTAAAAAAAAACACGCTTTTTATACTGGAACCTTTTTTAAAGTACACAGCTCTAAAGTTTTGACTAATATTTGAACTCTTAGTATAGAAGAGTAGTTTAATGTTTACTAATAACCTTTCTATATCAGTTTTGATAGAATATATGCAAAGATTTTGAAAACAATAGTAGTCGCTTTAAAAAGACTCAAAAATGGTAAAAAAGTAATTAGTTTTTTAGTCTAAAAATAGTATTAATTTCGGCCATCATCAACAAAGTTGAGATATTTTCTTCCATCAATAATAAATAGTATATAATAAATAAATTTAAATGTTAATGTATTGTGGTTAAGTTCATTATTTGTTCTTTTATAAAAGTAAGTAAGATGCTGTTTAACAGGAGCCTGCAAAATTAAAGCTTCTGGTTTGTTTTTAAATTAAGTAACATATTTAAAACTTTTAATAGCTTTAAACTAGATACTTAAATAAAAAAAGTATTTAGTTAGTTTTATGACGAAAGGAGGCACAAAAAATTAAAGTTTATATTTTTTCAAAAAAAAGTTAGTCCATTAAGTAAAACTTTAGGTCAAATTAGTGAACTAGTATCTGGGAATAGTCTCAATTTTCGTCTTTTACGTTTAAGTTGGTTAAGTACTAGTTAAATACCATTAACATTTCAAATTTTTTTTTACAAAGTAATGATGACTAAACTGTTTTTTTGAAGTTTTTTACTTATAAGTAGTTTTATAATAGTTTTAAGATACGCCGTAATTAAAATCACTTAAAAAAACCAGGAAAAACTAGTACAAGTTTCAAATATTTCCGGTTTAGTTGACCAGATTTACATGCTCGCGGTCCACAGTCTTACCTTTCGCGGGCGGCAACCAAAGTTAAATAAAACATGCTCGCGAGCCGTAGTTTTCCGACTTCTGTAATGGATTATAACTAATTACGGCTAACTAAAAAAGTTATCTCAATTATAAAGGAAATAAAATTCACTTTATATTTCTACTAGTGTAAAAATATAGTTATATCTGTATCTCTAGTTATTAAAGAGGAAACTAATAAAGCTTCTAGAAATTTTTAGTAATGTATATATATTCTCGTTAAAAAAGTAACTTTTATAAAAAAACTTTTATTAAAAATCATTTTATAGATTCTATTTTTCTTCTTGACACTTATTTCTAATTACTCTTTAAATTGTTATTTAGTATAAAATTTTTTTTTACTGAAAGTTTATAGACTTTAAAATGAGTTAAATGATTAATATAATTTGAAAACTATATTTTTTTAAATGTGTTTATGAAGTAAAAAAAAAAAAGAAAGCGGAATAAAGAATTAGAATATGCACTATTGTATATAAATTTATGTAAGTAGATAAAAGAAATATGATATAAAAGTAAAAAAGCTAATCACTTTTATAAGATGTTAATACCAGTGGCGTAGCGTGGTGTTTTGGTCAGGGGGTGCGCAATTTTTTTTCTCAAAAAATCCGCTAAGTTGCAACTTTTGTAATTAGCTATAAAAAGATCTTTTATAAGTAATATAATTGAAATAATTTCATTAAGTAAAATAAGTTCAAAGCAACTGTTATAAAAAATAATTATTTATTACAAAATTAAATAATTAAAAAAAGTATAAACTTTATTAGAACTACTTATACTTATACAAATGTAAACTTACTTCGAGGTCAATTTTCTGGGAAATTTAAAAGATTATTAAAGATCTATCTTCTTCTTCATTTTTCAAGCAATCTTTATAAATTTTAGAAAATGATCCTTACTTTACAAAAAAAAACGTAATTTATGAATTTTGATAATTAAAATAATCAAAAATATTATACAAAAACTTTTTTTTCTTTTTTTTTCATAAAAAATACATTGTTACTACAATTTTTTTAAATTCACAGGTAATGTTATTTTATTATTGTAAAAAGATTAAACTGTTAAAGTTTGAAGAAGATTGCTTGAAAAATGTAGGAAGAGATAGATTTTAAACAAAATAGTCTTTCTCGCTGTTTTAGTTTTCCCTTCCCATAGGGAACCTATTATGCGGCCCAACTTTGACTAGTCATATCTCAAAAAATAATTCGAATTTTTTATAACAATAAAAAGCACCTTATTGCTTGGAAAAAAATTTATAAGATAAGATCAACTTCTAAAAACATGGCTTACCCCCCCTATGGCCTTAAACTACAAATAAATAGTCAACTAAGTATAACAATTAATGCCTCTAAACATTTTCTCTGTGCATTTTCTAGATAATTTTTATTTTGTTGCAGCTTTTAATATACTATCTCTATCTTTTATATAAAAATGTTAAATCTTCAGTATTAAAATTAAAAGTCTTAAATTTTTAATTTATTTGTAGAAAAAATCTAAAGAGCTAGTTTTTTTTTTTGTTTTAACTTCTACATTTTTGGCTATATTACAATATAAAACTGTAAAAATATATCTTAACAAATGAAGAAAATCTGAAATATAAACAAAAATTAAAATTTCATACCACTTGAACTGCAGTCTTGAGTAATAGCAATATCTGGTGTTGGTCTGCTATTTTTCAATTCAAGTTTTTGAACTTCAGATAATTTTCCTATCTGACATATTTTTAGATTTGCAACATTCCATACAATACTACTTTGCATATTTTTTTAAAATAATAATCTAAAAATTAATGAAAACGGATTTTTACTTTTTATTTAGTATTATAAAACAAATTTTCAAAAAACAACCAACTTTGAAGATATCAGGATTGCCTTGCCACTCTTTGAGTCAAAATAACAGTCCTGAGTTAGTTTAAAAATATCATGTGTCATCATAGGCATTTTAAATTATTTTAAAGATATTTTTTATTGTTTTTAAACTAATAGAAACTAGGCTCTTAAAAAAAAGCTTTTAAAACCACTAAATCTACTCTGAGTTAACAAAAAAACAAATATATCCTTAGTCAGCCTGAGCTTAAAAATACTTAATTTTATAAAATATTAAAAAAGTTATCCTGGTTTTAACTGAGTCATACTAAAGTTTTCCAAAACTTCATAGAATCTTGAGTTATCCTGAGTGTGTGGAAAGATTTTACTAAATGTTTCTGATACAAAACAAAAAGTTTAAAAGATAAATTTTTGAAGGTCAACCTTTTCCATGCTTTCAAAAATTCACAAGAAATATAGCTTTTCATTTATCTTGAAATCGGTTTTTCTATGATCTTTAGGGAATAGCATTTTTTAAATACTACAAACAGTTTGTAGAAAGAATTTTTTTTAAATACCATTTAAACTTGATTTAAATTTAATTAATTTAAATCTAAAATTAATCAATTAAGTCTTTAAGACTAAATATTGATTGTAAAAAATCTGTTTTACAATTTGCTATAATATTATTCATGATGTGACTGAAGAAATTTTAAAATAAACTAGCTACAAAAAATGATTAATATTTAAACTTTATGGCTGATAGAATAGCAAAGTTTGATTTGTTTGTTATCTTAATAAAAAAAGAAACTACTTTTAATTAAAATTTTAAGTTTAGGGTAATTTAAAGAATACTTTTTGTACAGTGAGATTAAAACTGCAATCACAGTATGAACTGTTTATTTATTATTTGTTTTAACTTTTTTTTTTTTTTGTATTTATCTTTTAAATTATGTTGTTAATATTTTTTGTTCTTATTATCAATTTATTTTTATTTTATTAGCAGTTATTAATTGCTATTTTTACTACTATTTGTTTATTCTTGAATCATTATCACTATAAAACAGGTTTAGCTTTATGGTTTGCTAACAAAATATTAGCATTTGTCCTTGTAGAAAATTCTCTCATAAGGTTATACTACTGCGGTGCACTAACTGGTTGCGTACTGTTTGAGTGTAAATTCTTATGAAGTTAATGAAGTTATAAAATTTTTCCTTATGGAGTTTTGCATCAACATTGGTGCACATTTGAAATTACGCACCGAATCAGTATACTGGG
Source organism: Thalia democratica (assembly GCF_965202585.1). Classification (NCBI taxonomy): domain Eukaryota; kingdom Metazoa; phylum Chordata; class Thaliacea; order Salpida; family Salpidae; genus Thalia; species Thalia democratica. Next base: position 15,511,029 of record NC_139173.1, on the reverse strand, counting down.
TGATTTCCCTAACTTGTCACTAATTGGTATTTGAAATTTCGTTTTACTTTTCAAATACTAGAAAAACTAAGTTGAAAAGCGGCAAATTAATCAGAAAAAATAAACAATAAAGAATAAAGATATTACATTTTTTTTTACTTCTTTATTTTTCTTTTTCGGGTGGCACGCATGCGCCAGCGTCCCTCCCCACGCTACGCCCCTGGTTAATACTAGTAATTTTGTCTAGCTAGATAGTTAATTTGTACAATTAATGAACATTTAAATCTTTTTTATTTAATACTTTTTGAGTTTTTATGTTTGCTGCATCGTAAAAATGTTCCGGCTGAACTGTAAATTGTAGAAATAGAAGTCAATAAAATATTTAATAGTAGTATAATAATAAACGTATTAATCCAAAAAAATATAACTTTTTATAAAATAGTTATAATAAAATAAAACAATCCGTTGCAATAAGTTATGTTTACTTCATAAATTAAACATCAGGCTATTTTATAATTTTGTTAGATTTTTTACAACATATAGTTCAGTTGCTTTAATTTTTGTTATTTTAGACAAATTAAAAAAATCAATCTTGTATTTATCATACTACTTTCCTGCTAAAATGTTTCATTTAAACGTAAAAAAAAAAAATAAACGTTTAAAACAAGTTAATGCTTTCCGGTATTGACAATTTAAGTTTAAAAAACAGCTAAGACGAAAAATTTTTTTTTTTTTTTGTGGTTTATTAATTAAACAATTAGTCAAAAGTTTTGTACTAAACTTTAAATAACTATGATTTAACATTGGTTTTTTCCTAGATATTTATTAATCATAAACACAATTTTTATCTCTAATTAGCCTAATTAGATGTGTTTTTTAATTTTTTCTTTAATATGGAATTTTTTCTTACAGCGTTATGACACTTCCAACAGTGTAAGTCGAAAACATATATTAAAAAAAGTACTTTTTAAAGTTAATAACTTACTGTTGATCGAAGATGTCACCAAAAAAGTATAAGTAAAAAATAGTATCAGCAAAATCTTTATTCTACTTTTTTTTTGAAAAAAGATTTGAAGTTTTTTGTCAATACATTTTTTTTAAGTTTTACAAACTAATTTTGTAAATATACAAAGATAAGCTTCTGTAATTAAGAAATACTGTTTTTAGCTAGATATAAAAATTTTAGACATAAGTAAAAATCATTCAACATTACGTTTTTTAGTTCAACATTACAAGTTTTTAAGTTTTTTGTAATACTAAAAGCGATTTTTTTTTCATGTTTGACTTAGGCATCAAAACTTGAGTCACTTGAACAGAAGACACATGGATAAGATTAGACAAAATTTAAACTTAATAATTAAAAATAAACGTAAATGTATAAATATATAAGCTTTAAGTAATAAAAAAAAACGTCCATTTAAACTGTACAAAGCAAAAGTTTATTCAAGAAAAGTAGTATAAAACGTGTTATATACAGTAGACATGTTTAAACTTAGTTTTTGTCACGTAATAACTACGAATGATTATAATGCTACAAAAGTAACTTTTGAAGTGGCATCTAATACTTATTTTATTAATTTTTACAACACGTCCGCTCGCATGATAAATTACTTTATAAAATTAGTACGCTTAAAACTAATGTAATTACTTAAATAGAGCTATTTAGCTTTATTGTTATATTTTAGTTTACCTTTTATACTTAACTTAGACTTCTTCAAACCATATTAATGAACTGGTTGATCACACCAATTCGATCATCAGACCACAAGTTTCGGTATACTGAGACCGGTTTCGTCCTCATTAGGACTCATAAGTCAGTCACAATCTAAAAACTTGCAGTCTTCAATCACATTAATGAAAATTAAATCAAAACTACTAAAACTAGTTGTTTTTATGCTGAAACCTGATTATGTTTAATTGCTGGTGTTTGTAATAAAGGCTAAGGGTTTACAAACAAAATCTGCTAATAGTCAATAAACATTTTTATTTAAAAAAAAAAAACAAGTTATTTTGTACGTAAACGTATACCAACAAAAAAAGCACATAAACCAAATCCGAGTCTGAATGTTGTAATAATTGGAATCCTAAAGATTTAAGCTACTTGTAATGCTATACAAATGCAATACAAGCTTATTAATAATAAATACTTATTGTGTTATTATTTATTTAGTACATTAAGTTTGAACAAAATTTTTAACGTGTTAGTAGATAAAACATTTTTATTTAAGATATGTTGCTGAAAACAAAAATCAAATCAAGTTACATACACAAGAACTTAATTTCAATGTTTTGACATCCATGCAATCAACATTAACAATTAACTTGTATTTTCGTTATGCAAAATAAATAAATCATAGACTTTAATAAATGATTACAGCAGAAAACAAATCGCAAACAAAGTTAAAACATTTTACGTTTAATTTAAGAGTTATTTTTTATTTTGACTATAAACAAATTAGAACATAAACTTTTGCAAGTGTTCATCTTTGTAAAAAAAAAAAAGCAATTGAAAATAACATTGAGCCGTAATAAATTCAAATATTATACCAAATATAGTAAAGGCCTAAAAAAGGATAGGAATTACAATTGTAATAAAAGGTTTTTAAATCCCATTTGGGATTATACTCTTACCATTACAAAAAAGAAATATAAACTAAGTTTAGCATATGTTTAAAAATATATACGAACTAAAATTTCAAAAGATATCTTTTTTATGCTACAAAAGACTGATCTAGTTTTTTCATGTTGTGGTGGAGAAATAAAGTTTTTCGCCGGTCTTCGAAAGCAATCAATTACGTTTTTTCTCGTACAGATTACCATCTTCAGAAAATAATCTTTCAGATACATAGAAGATAATAGTGCAGCAAGATATTTTTTTGCAAAGCTGGCAAGATGTGGGTATTTTGTCTTGTTCAAGTTCCATTAGTTTAAGACTTTATCCTCTTCAGTTTCTGCATTCTGTAGCAAAAAAGCCCTTTATTTCTGCATCAATTTCTTCATCAATAGAATTCTTTTGCTCGTCCTCCTGTGTAGCTGAATTGATTCTATTTTATACAACTAGTTAAAAACTTCTTCGGATCAAAATTTACAGAGGGCTGTGGTTTTGGTTTCTCTGGTGGCAGTATAGGAGAATCAACTTTATGATCAGCCTCGAGAGAGATATGCTTTTTAAAATAAAATTTTAGCTGCTCCTTAACATTATATTTGAGGTAAGAAGGGAAAGCGGAAAGTCGATATCGTGGATCAACAGCTGTTGTGGTTACTAGTAATTTGTTGTCATTCATGTTTAAGTTGCTGTTATTGGTATAGGATAGGGGTGGGCAATGTACAGCCCGCGGGCTGAATCCGGCTCACGGAGTCAAAATAACTAGCCCCCGACTATTTTTTGAATTACAATGAAATCCGACCATCAGATGAAAATGACTGGCCTGTGATAAAAGTGTCCGGCCCGCAAAATTCAATATTACAAAATTTTTATAAAACTTTGTATCATATTTTTACATAACAAAACTGTAAGATTTTGACATAAAAACATGTTAAAAAGTGGCTTTTCAAAATAATATCTACTGATTAAAATTGCTCTTATCATTTGCGATATATTGATTATATATTGCGACATAGTTGATTTCTTCTGTAACAATTCTGTGGTTTAGTTTGTATCATTTATATTGGAATACTAAAAAAAAGTTGTTACTTGAGATAATTCACACATACTAAGTACGTAGTTAATCATAGGTTCATCAAAGTTTGAGCAGTATTTTAAAGATCTAGTCACAAGAGATATGGATAAAGATGGTAGTAGATTTATAAAATTCACAGTGCTCAAAACACAATTATCATTATTAAAAAATCTTTTCAATGTTCTCTGTCTTTTTAGTAGTTTTTTTAGCACTTGCTACTCACTTATTATGAATTTACATATTTACTAACTTACTTTGGTATAAAATCAATAATATATGTATTTTTCTTAAGCAGGTGTTTCCTGCTGCTTGTACGATTCTTGAGGGAATTTCTTTAATGCTGCTGGTTTTAAATTATCTAATGTTAATAATTGTAACTTTCATACCACTTTTCGTTTTTTTAAAGCTAGTTGTTTAAAATAGAAGATTATTGTCTTAATTACCTTTTTTTCAACATTTCAATTAAAGGTTGAATAACTTTTTTTTTATTTCTGTAACTTTCAGTTGAATATATTTTTCACTATAAATTAGTTCCTTTAAAATGTTTTCCTTAATTTATGTAATACAATCTTCGCAACTTGATAAGACAACATTTCCGTCTTAATCAGAGTTCCCGATGAAAATTTCTTTACTTTTGTTTTTATTTTAAATTAAAAAAAAAATAAAGTCAAAAATTTTGATTTAGATTATTTTTAAATGCATACGTATAACTTCATATTTTAAATTACAGATCTTGTTTTTGACAATTTATGTGTATGATTCTTTATATTAGTTATCAGAGTTTTCTGGGTTAAGAATTTAGGAACTGTTAGCTTACTGTAAATATTGCAGTAATTTTGATTAGTATTATCGTTTTCATTCTTTTTTTATGAAATCAGCTTTTTATTTTACTGATCTTACGAGTTTAAAAATGTTTTATTTTCGCACTACTTTCCTTTCGCATTTAGGTTTAAATATGAATTTAGGGCCATAAAACAAAAGTAAAAAGCCAAAAAACTAAATTTAGACTTTAAACAATTCAGAATTAATGCAGTATTGTGCACCAACTGTGATAATAATTAAGTGGGACAGACGAAACTCAGTCTCAATAATAGATGGTCATCCCATCGAAGTAATTGAAAAAAACAATTAACACTAAAGATTTTTCTGCTTAATGTACTTTATACAGACATTACTACAGGTATATAATAGAAAAATAAAACATTTTTTTTGTAGACATGACGTTAAAAGGTATCCGAGGTGTGCGACTCGATAACCGAAATGTTTTCAGTGCAACAGGTCCTAAGAATAAATATCTTGGACCTTTTTTTGTCGTTCAATAAACAATAATATTGATGTATATAAGGTTGTTTTTTTAGAACAGCCAAAATTCAGAGCCTGGACTATAATATAAATTTTGGATTAATAAACTTAAATCAAAAATAAACTTAGGTAAAACACCATAATATGATTTGAATTAAAAATTTCAAATAGTTAGAGTACATTCAAGTTATATGATGCTTTTCCTGTTAATTATTTATCATAAACCTTAATGATATTTTGGTTTAATGTTTTGAGAACTTTTTTTTGTTCCTTTATACGTATATTTAAAACTTTAGGGTCTCAATATATTAGTTATGTTTACTTATGTTTTGTTTAATATAATACATATTTCAATTATACTTCGGCATTATTTAATAATTTTTTTATTTTTACACAGCCTTTTTTCATTTGAAAATGTTGAATAAAAAGAAATCTTTAAAATAATTTGTTTGATTTTACGTAATTTAACAGTATTTTTTTAAGCTTTTACAAGCATTTGCTACAATAATAGAATACAAATTAATTTAAAATTACCTTAAATATTTCTTTCAAGCACAGTATATTTTTCTTTATTGGATTTCTTTATCTTGATCTTATTTATTTATTTTGGAAGTTGTACTTTTAAAATTAAAAAAAAAATCTGCAATATTTTTGCTTAAAAATCTACGACTAGTTTCAAAAAATTAGATACAATAATAGCATAAATATTTATATTAAACACTAAAAGTTTTACCTAACTCTTAGCACTTGAGCAAGAAATCCCTCAAACAGCTTTGTTAAGAACTTAGGTAAAACTTGTATGGATCATATATCTAAAAAACAATAATTTATTGGGAAAAAAATATAACTACATTATGAAACTTGACTATTCAAGTCCATTAAAAATAAAAACTATTAAAAAAAATATTTTTGCATAAAATTCTGTAAACCTAAAATCTAAAATCGAGCAAAGCTGGAATTTTTCTGAAAAATTTATTTAGGCTTATAGTATAAAAGAAAAAAAAATTGGAAAAAAAAGTTAATTACAAGTTTAAACTTAGTTTAATAAGTATGTTAAAAAAAAATTGTAAAAAAATTATTATTTTTGGAGAAAAACTTGTAAAATAAAAAAAATAGAAAAAAACTCAAAATTTTTAAAGGGGCCCCACGACAAAATTCAAACCCCAATTCGATGGAAATTATTGTGAGAAGCAAAGAAAAAAACGTTTTTTACAATAAAAAAAAGTTTCAAGTTAGCATTAAAGAATTTGAAAACAATTGGTTTTAAAGTTTGGTTAAAAAAAAAAGATAAAAAAAGCCATTCAAGCCAAAGTACACGCTCATTTTCAAAACTCGTTTTTTTTAATTTAGCAAATCAGAAAAAAGCTGCTTTTATCTTTTTAAAAGAACAAATATTTGCTTCTGTTTTGTTATTCAATTGATATAAATACTACAAACTTACAAACAGGATAAGCTACACTTTAAATTAAAACATACATAATGAAAATAGCTACGGGTCAAAATTGCACGAAGACAAAATTGCTCGAGTGACAACTTTGCACAAGTAAATTTTTTGCAGAGAGGGTCATCTTTGCACAAGAGTAAAAAAAAAAAAAAAATTAAATAAAGTAACTAAAAACTAAATTAATAAAAAAAAAGCTACCGACCGAGGGTAAGGGTTAGGGGTAACAGTGATAGTAAAAAGAAATATACATAACTAAAAATGAATTATTAAAAAAAAAGCTACCGATTGAGGGTAAGGGTTAGGGGTAACAGTGAAAGTAAAAATAAAAAATAACTAATAAATATTATTATAGAAAAGAAAACTAAAAGATGTATTAATAAAAAAAAACAATAAAAAAAGCTACCGATCGAGGGTAAGGGTTAGGGGTAACAGTGATAAAAAAAATAAAAAGTAAATAATAATTTTTTTTTTAAATAACGAAAAGTTTGTTATCCGCATTTGAGTAGTCGTGCACCCTATTTTTGTAGATATTTGGACCTGGTGTTAAATTTATAATGAATAATTATTTGAAAAACTTTACTTTAAAGTTAGTTTGAAAAGATCACGATAAAAAAAAACGAGTTTTGAATCCACACTAGTAGTGGTAGTATCAATCATTACTTTTTGAATGTTAATTTAAAAAATGTCTTGGTAAAATTGAGTTTTAGAATTTATATTAGTCTTACTTTGTTTACAATATTTCAGCTTTACATATAGTGGGAAATGATCAGATATATCTGACAGAAGTACATTTGAGTTTAGAATTTTTGATAATAATAATTATAAATAATTGATAATAAGACACTATTAAGTAAACACTTTTTTACAGCTATTTTATATTTATATAGTACCTAGTCTAACGATTATTCTTGAAAATCTTGTATATGTATAACTTATTGAATGATAATAAAAAAAATTTCAAAATATTTAATCCTAGAACCTGGTGCACGAAGAACTTTAAGGTTATCAAGTCGCACACCACGGATACCTTTTAATGTCTTGTCCAAGACTTGTATAATTAATCAAGAAAAAAAAAAGAGTCGAAAAACCTTTAGGACAAAATTCCTAAATGTTTTGCTTAAATTTTATTGACTAGCTTTATATAAAGAATATAACACTTAAATTTGTCAAGGACACAGCTAACGTTATTTTGTGATTTTTTTTAACAAGCATCATATAAATAAAGAGTCGAAAGATTGTTTTGAAAAGAAATTACAAACTTTATTTCACATTAAAAGCTTAAAACGCTTGTACAACTCTTATTACCAATAAATAAAACAAAAGACATTTCATTATTACTTATTTCAGTAAACTTTCACTTAAGGCTTATCAAAAATTGTATCTTATTAAATTATGTTGTAGTTAAAACACTAGATTTCATTTTCACAGATTATTACAAAATATATAATTCCTACATTTTTAAATAAAATTATAAGAGATCATCAGTTGTTAAAATATTTATTTTCAAATAGAATAATTTTTAAAGTTTACTTTTAATTATTATGTCATTTTATGTAAATAAACTTTATTGTTTTAACTACAGTATAATACTTTTTCAGTTTTAATCCAGTTTAATTTAGTAAGATGCAATTTTTTGTAAGTCTTACTTAAAAGTACTTAAATAAAAAATAATGAAATGTGTTTGGTTATATTTTTTGAATAAGTTAAGCACCGAAAAAAAATTAATCAACAAACTTGAACAAACTAAATTTTTTAAACTAAGACATATTTTTGCAGGTACATCGAAAACAGGCATAAATATATTGTGACGTAGTAATTTAAACTGTGTATAATTAACTTGTAAACAGGTAGAAAATCAATATTTTAAAGGAAATAGCTTAAATACAAAACTTAGATTTGCATTATATGATTTAAATAAAAAATATAAAAATAAAGATGATTTGTAAATCACTTAAAGACGGAAAGTTGATTGTTTTAAACTATGATTATTATAAAACTATAATGAATCGCGAACTTGAAACCTTTAAAAAGATTGACACATTAAGCTCAAATACGATTGAAATTTTATTTGAAATTATACGAAATAAAACTATATATTTTATGATTAATATACACAAAATAAATTGCATAGATGACAATATCCTAAAGCACACGGTCAGAAAAGAGTCTTGTTCAAACGTTAAGGTGTTTCCCCTAATACTTGCTGAGTCATCAAAAATAAAAAAACTTTTATCTATTTTATTTTATTTTAGTTATCAAAAATTTACTTTGTGGTTATATTTTAATATTTTTGGGTAAGGTGAGTTAGGCTTAGGGATAAGTATTAAAAAAAAAGACTTTTCAAAAATTTGCTGACTCAGCAAATACTAGGAGAAACACCTCAACGTTTCAATCGGACCCGTCGGAAAACAATTAAAAATGAGTTTTACACTAAACTCAAAGAAAGGTACACTAGCGAAAAAATTTCAATGTTACTAACAAGCCTACGCCTACTCTCTATTTAAAACATATAAACTCAAAATTTATAAAATAAATAAAACGAGAGTATTTGACATACCTGTCTGCATAGTACAGTCTGCAGAAAAAATATAATGAAAAACTGTGCTTTTTTAAATCTAAAGTCACACCATCCACGCTCTATTTACAAATCAGTCGTCGGAGAGTCAATAAGAGTTAAAAGATTATACAATTATGAATATCTAGAAACACTAAAGGCTTTAAAAGATGAATGTTTGAAGTCTTGTTCTGCAAAAATTTAGGTGACGATATGCTTAAAATTACAGCAGAATGAAACATCGGTATGGACCACTAATGAAAAAGGCGGGAAAAATTGACAAGAAAGTTAGTTTTTGGACGATAAATTATCCAAACTTTTAAAACTAACAAATTAAAACCACATGTGCTAGTAACATAAAAAAGTCCACAAACGATTGCAACAGCATTAATTAACTTTAAGATCCAAGGAGTTAGATATAGGGTTGTAATTACTGGGTCACATATTTGTGGAAAATGTGTACTATGTAACCAAGGGAGAGAAGGCGAAATGGTTAAAAAAAAATGTCTATAAAATTAAAAAGCGGCAAAATTAATAAATTGAAAAATAATTTGAAATGCAAAAAAAAAAAGAGTTTATGCAGCAAAGTGTAATAAATGTGATAAGCACTAAGTTGGGCAGACAACTACGTTTTTTTTCCAAAGATGATGCTCTCACAGAGTTTTAAGTTTATTGATAATGAGTGTCATACTCTTGAAAGCATGTTAAACTTTTAATATGCAATAAAATTGTAGGGATTTTTCAAGTTAGAATCAGTCGATTATTTTTCTTCAGTTTTATTGAAAACTAGAGCAAACTATAAAAATCCAAACTGTTATATTGATCCTATCAAATGCTTTTCCCAACTTTGATTAAGAACTGTTTTATTTAAATGTTAAATCTCTTACAAAAAAAGAACAGCTTGTTTACACTTAAAGAAGTAGTTTCTTTAAGTTTGCATTAGATCTTTAGTAAATGAAGACTTTAATTGGTATTCAGAATTTTTTTTTTTATTAAGCCTAACTTTTTGTAAAATAAATGTTTAGATGGTTATATTTGAAATATATAACACATCGTTGACACACAGAAACATATGTTGGTAGAATAAAGAAAGATTACTGTATAATTTTTTTTTTATATTTATATTCCAGTGAAGTTACTTCACTAGGATCTTTTCTTATCAAACAATTAAACCTATATTTTGAACAGTTATATTTGAAATATGCAGGTAAAAAATAAGAAATATCGCTAACGATGTGTTCTACTTAACAATGTTAGGGGCCTGGTTTTTAACGCAACGTGCGCTTTAACTTATATAAGAGATGTCTTCAAACTAACATTTAAACTATTTCTGGTAAATAGTCTAACTTGCTATTTACTAAAGGTTTAATATATAAGTTGATTATGCTACTATTAAACGTAGTTCGAGTCTGTGGTGATCAAATGTATTTACGATAAAATTGCGAAGCGAAAAGGTAATGAAATAACATACAACATAAAATACCGATTAATCAAACTATCAATTCTTTTAAAAGACTAAAATTCATGAATCAAAAAAGCTGTAAACTAAGTTTTTATTTAAACTAAACTCATGAAACAAAATAAAAGCGAACTAATCGTTTGCTTAAACAAGATCGAAACCATTCACAAACTAAATGCAGCAAAAACCCACCAACAAAACCGATGGCTTATATTTACTGCAAAACAGTAAAAACTAAAAAAGCCAATGGCTTAAAGTTAACTGCAAAGCAGCATAAACAATATACGCTCTCTAAAAAGGAGAAAATGCAAATAGCATTACAGAATAAGTTCTATTTAAGTGAGAATTTGATTATAACTGGATATATCTAATAAATATTAAAGGCTAATTCTATATAACTTTGATTCAATCATAACAAACATTCAATATATAATATACATGTTACATCGAGTTTCTGTGACTTTTATTGCCTTCAGCGTCGTTAAGTTTTATTAAATTTTATTGATTCACTAACTAATGCTTAATGTTTTATTTTTGTTCAAAATAGATTACATAAAAACTAAATTAATGTTCTTTGCAATACAAATTAAATAGTTTAAATAACCTCATTTACATCGTGACGTAATTATTAGTTGTAACGAATGTATTTTTCATAAATTATCAACAATAAAATTTGAATTAGTTATCTTTCCCATTAACGTGAGTTGTTTGTTTATATTATGTTTTGTTGTGTAATTTAGCTTACTTTACTTATTTTAGACTTAATAATCACAAATATTATATAGTTTTATAACAGTCGGATTTAATAACAAGTATTTCACCTATTAATAACTATTATCTGTAGAAAATATCTTATTTTAATGAAAACATGTATACACCTACTTTATTCTATGCTTCTATTCTCTCATTACAGTAATTATTTTTTTACAGAACCCAGTTGAAGTGTGTTGATTCGTTGACACACAGAAACATATGTTGATAGAATAAAGGAAGATTACTGTATAATTTGTTATTATTTATGTCTAATAAAGCAATATTCTTTTCATAACAGAATTTTTAAAAATATTATTTTATAAGTTTATGAATTTAACTAGTAGTAGTAAGTTTGTACATATAAATTTTTAGGCTTTGTTCTTTACAAGTGGTTTATTAAACAAATTGCTTAAAACTTTTTGGTTCAACGACCAGGACACACAAAAAGTTATAAATAAATTACTTTAGCTTAACAACCAAAGCTCATTACAATCGACATCGTTACGCTAGTAACGATGGTGAACAAAAAGCTCAGAAAATAACAAAGCTAAAGTGAAGGCAAAGTCGAAACAAACCAAGCAAAACCAACTAAGCAAAAATCAAAATCAACCAGCCGACTAAGCCAAACTCAAACGAGTTCGTTACTTTTAAGAATGAATAATTAAATGAAGACAAAGAAAGAGACAAGATAACTCTCTACCGCTACAGAGCGGTTACATCCAGTCGGATCCGAATCTCTTTTTGTAATTAGAATCCGACCGAGTCCGAATCTCATTTTTAAATCAGGATCCGATCGGTTCCGGATCATGGTTATATTTTGAAATTTTATTCCGGCCGCATCCTATAAATCCTAAAATTTTCCCGTAATCTTTAATTATATTTTAATTTACAGTATATTATAAACTTTTGCACGGCGTCACTTTTGCACGTAAGGTCACTTTTGCACGAGGGGACCTTTTTGCACGGCGTCACTTTAGCACGAGCGTCACTTTTGCACGGAGTCACTTTTGCACGGCGTCATTTTTGAACGAGGAGACACTTTTGCACGGCGACTTTTTTTCACGATGACAATTTTTTACGGCAGCATTGTTGCACAACGATACTTTTGCACAACGTCACATTTTTACGATGAAATTTTTGCACAGCGACATTTTCGCACGATGACTTTTTCGCACGGAAGATCAAATTTTGCATTTTGATTAAAAGTTTTTTAGCTAGTACCAAATCTGTAACATAAAAAGAAACTGAAAACTAAAATTTTATAACATACTTATATAAGGCAATAGTGAAAGATTAAAAATCTAAAATAGTAAAAGTTAATGTTAGAAAAAAACTAACGAAAATATAAGATAAAATATTTACAAAAGATTAAAACCACGGACAAAAACTGAATTTGTTTAGAAACTAGGATGTAAAAATACTTCAAGTAAGTAAGTTGTTCTAGTTTATTTTTAACTTTAGTATAATAATCAACAACTACGCCTTTTTATATATTTTACTATACGGTTAAAAGTTTATTGTCCATATGATGGACCTAGGCATCAAAACCTAGACCGCTTAAACTGAAAGACACATAAGGAAAAAATAAAATTAACACAAATAGTTTATTTATTAACACAAAGATAAAAACATAATTTGATATATAATTTATAGATTAATATAAAGAGCAAAATTTTAACCACAAACTTATACTTATTAACGCTTTGATGTAGAACGATCAACATCAAATATTTAAATGCATCGACTAACAACAAAAATAAAAACCTAACGCTCTAAGGACATAAACAAATGACTGGCCAGATGAATAGTCATTAAGTACATGGAAAAATGACTCTTTATTAATAGAGTAAAGATGCTGCTAATAAAATTAAACTATAAACTAAGCTAAATCTTAAAACTAAATCAACGGTTGATAAAAACTACTTATTAATTTTACTAAAACAAATATAATTCAGATACAATTTTTTTAACTTTAATCGAAATTCTTTAAAGTTTTTGCAAGAAACTAATTCATTTGGTAGTTTGTTTCATATTTCAACTGACCGATAAAAAAAAAATTCTGCCAAGCTTCACAATATTGCAGCGGTTGAAGACTTATATGGTATATTTTTTTTCGAACATAAGTTCAAACTTCCAAACGTTACTCTCTCGTTGGCTTATCATGATCATACAATATTATAGTAATAATATAATCCACGTTTAAATCATGAAAAATGCGCTATTTTATTACTCTTTTTATTCTCACGCTAAATGAAAAAATATAAAAAAATCATCAATAACAATCAATTAAAATCTGAAATACTTTTACACTTCATAAATTAACTAAATTTTTTTTTTTTAATTTAAGAATTGTTTAAAATTAAAATAAATTAAAAATATTTTTTAAAAAACTATATAATGCTAATTTTAACATAAAGAGAATATAAGTAAAAAATAATACTCAAGATTCGTGTTTTAAAGCCTTACTAAATTTAGTTTATCTTTCTGTTTAAAAATTAACGAGATTCAGATTATTTTTTTTTTAAGTATTCAAAATTGTTTTTATTTAAAATTATAAAATGTTTATTCATCTTGTTTATTTAAATTAAGATTATAAACATAAATTGATGAATTGTGGTACGTTATTATGTTGTTCTACGTAAAACTTCAAATAATTATTTTTTAGTAAATGTGGTAGTTTTTTAATGAAAATTTTATGTAAAGATTTTATAAATTTATTCTTTCAAGAATTTATTTTACAAACTAAGTTTCGGTCAAAGACCTCGTCAGTGCTAGACATTTAAGCATTTAAGCATTCTCTTTGAATAAGTATTATTTGAAATTTTAATGCAGTTAAATTATTAAAACTTATATATATTTTTTGTTATTAAATAAACTAACTTTATAGATAAAGTATAGTAACATATACTTATGATATAAACAAAAATAGTTTCGTATGTTTCGGACTTGCATTAGAACTCGAAAAAAATACTTTTAACCTTTAACAGACAAGGACATAAACTTGATTTTGTTGTGTAAACCGGTTTTAACTTTGTAAGACGAGACTTGGAGAAAAAACAAATTCAAGTAAGCACTTAAACATATGTATGGGTTTATGCAATGGCCTGAGTTATGCGATACAGTAGGCTTTTAGTTTTAAATAAAACACGTTATAAAAAATATTTAACAACGAGGACTTTTGAGGGCTAGGAATTATAAAAAGCAAATAACCGAGATTTCCCAAAAACACTACAAAGAAAATATTCAAACTATTCAAAGAATAAGGTTTTTAAATTACATTAGTATCTGGACTAATTCAAACATATTTTTAAAATGTAACTTTCGATATTTTAAACTCAAGCTATCAACTCTTTTATAGACAAGTTCCCTAATACTTTGTGTCAAAAATAGTTGTAATTAACTAAAACAAATATTAAAATTACTTGAATTCATAAAACATTCAAACTAGCAAATATTTTTTAATAACATTAAACTAACTTATAAAACTTCCTTAAATTTAGCCAACTACAAATACAATTAAGTCTACGATAATAAAGCTTACAAAAGAATAAAATCAAAAATTGTAGTTTACTTTTATCAAACATTTAAATTAAACGTCTCACTAAAGTCAGGCAATGTAATAAATGTATCATACATATGTACCAGTATATTTATAAATAGATAATAGAACATAATAACAAAATCTTAGACAAAAACAGTAATACCAATACAATAAATACATTGGGTAGCAGTCAAACTTGCTCGAGCGTACAAAATTGCACGATGACACTTTTGCACGAAGACATTTTTGCACGGGTTGAATTTTTATTTTTTTTTTAGTTTTTTAAATTTTATTTCTATTTTACAATCACTGTTACCCCTAACCCTTACCCTCGGTCGGTAACTAATTTTTTTTTAAAAATTAATTAATCATTATTATTTTTTAAATTACGATTATAAATTTTTTGAATATTTTTTAGCTTTCACTGTTACCTCTAACCCTTACCCTCGGTCGGTAACTTATTTTTTTTATTAGTTTTTTTTTTTTACCAATTTTTTTAATTTTATTTTTTTATACTATCACTGTTACCCCTAACCCTCGGTCGGTAGTTTTTTTATTTTGTTTTAAATCAATTTTTTTTTCAAAATATTTTTTTCAAAATTAATTTTTAATTTCGTTAAATAAAAGTTTTGATTAGATTTTTTAAATTTTATTTTTACTGTCACTGTTACTCCTCACTCAGTCAGCAATTTTTTTTTTTTTTTATTAATTAACCTTTTAGTTTTTTTTATTTTTTTTTATTTATCCTTATTTGTATTTTTTAACTCTCGTGCAAAATTGTAAGTCGTGCAAAGTTGACCCTTGGTGCAAATTTGTCTTCGTGCAATTTTGTGCCCTCGTGCAATTTTGTCTTCGTGCAGTTTAGACCCGTTCCCAAATATATTATACAACTGTCAAAAAGAAACATGCATAAAAAACAACCAATATCTAAAATCTTACCTCATTTATAAAGCCACCGTAAAAACCGAAACACAACAAAACTTTGTTTAGGTTCGAACGGAAATACACGTAAAACAGATACCAAAATCATAAAACATCATTTATAAACAAAAAAAAAGACATGTAACAGAACTATCTAATTGTTGTTGGAATTTAAACGATAAAAATATAAAAACTACAACTAAAAATTATGTATAATCAACAAAAATAACAAAACGTAACTTAACAAATGTCTGCAAATTACGCAAAAAAAAGTATTTTAAAATCTAGCCAAATCTAAGGCTTTAAATAAAAATCAGAAGGCAAAACATATGCATTAACTACTAAAAGTTCTCTAAACAAAATAATAGAGGCGGCTTTAAAGTTTAACACGAAGCCATACAGTGAATATGAAAGGTTTTATAAGGTATTTTGTAAAGTTTTTTCTTTAAAGTTTTATTACGTTTTTACTAAGTTATTATTATCAAAATAGGTAAAACAGTAGTAAAAACGGTAAAAAGTTATAAGTACTTATAAGTAGTAATAGATAATAATTTAAGTTGGGCGGAACATGTTGAAATGGTAAAAGGTAAACTATGAAAGACAATTGGTGTTCTTCATAAAACAAGCTACTTTTTAAATGAAAAATGTTTACACTTAATTTTTAATTAACTTTTTATGAGCCATATAAGGTATGGTCTGTTATGCTGGGGCAGAACCAATAAAAGAAAAGTTAATGAAATCAATTTACTTTTGAATAAAGCACTCAGGTGCATTCACTATAAAAAGTACAACGAGAGTGTAAGAAATTTGAAAATAACAAAAAAGATATTAAATGTTGAAAATTTATTCAAATATGAGTTAGGAGTATTTATGTTCAAATTTGTACATAATTTTTTAACAGTAAATTTTAAGTGTTACTTTAAAAATATAACTAAAATACATTACCATTCAAAAGGTCCTCAAAAACAAATTTTTTTTTACCAAGATTTAAAAGCAGTAATGCAATGGTCATAAATTACTAGATTATAAAGGTAGTAAACTTTGGACAGACCTACCTATTAACTTAAAAGACCAAAGCCATCTTGGAAGGTTCCAGGTTGAGCTAAAGGATAATTTATTAAATGATCAACTAATTGAATAGAGTTTACATAAGAAGAACAGGAACTTTTTATTCATTTAATTATTTATAAACATTAGATTAGTATTTGTTTTTCATCTGAGTAG
Organism: Thalia democratica; assembly: GCF_965202585.1. Taxonomy (NCBI): domain Eukaryota; kingdom Metazoa; phylum Chordata; class Thaliacea; order Salpida; family Salpidae; genus Thalia; species Thalia democratica. The sequence continues at coordinate 15,494,172 of NC_139173.1, read as the reverse complement.
GTATTTATATATTTTTGAGTATTCAAACTGGGTTTCAATAGCACTAGTTCAGTCTAGTTTGTGGAAAGTTGTAATATATACATGTTTTTTTTTTCTGTTGTAGTTTGTTAGTGTTTTAGTAAACGATTTTATAGTCTAAATTTTATCTGTGTAAATAAAATTGTTAATCTCTAAATATATTTTTGCTTGAAAACAAAGAAAGTTAAATATTTAAATCATGAGCTGAAATCACTTATAAAATTTAAAACTAGTAATAGGTTGATTTATTTTATGATTATTAGTTTTTTTTAATCTTATTTATTTTGTTATTAATGTTATTTATTTTTTTCAAAGAAAAAACTTATTTACAATTTTAAGTGTTTTTTTTGTGGTTATTTACTTGATTGTTTTGGTATAGTTATACTTCTATATTTTGAAATTTATTCAAAATTGTAAAAACTGATAGTTTTAATTAAAAAGATAGTTTTATTTTATACTTTTTATTTAGTTTAAGCTAAACTATTTTTTTTAATATATACATTTTTATTTTACTGTTTTTTTTGAATATTTTATATATCTATTGTTTTTTATTTATTTTTTAATGTTATAGTTTTAATTTATTTTTGCTTATTTTTTAAGAGGTTGAAATAAGTTAATAGTATAGTCTAAATTCTTAAACATACTGTTAAAAAAAATTCTAATTTATTTATTATTTTTAATTTTATTTTTTATCTCGTTTTTAAATCATATAAAACGTTAAATTATTTGCTAAAATTATTGAAAATTAATGAAAATAATAAATTATTGAAAAACATTTCAGATACAAACTTTACCTTTTGACGTAGAGTTCAACATATATTTTATGTGTATATAATTTTAGATATATGTGTGTATGTAAATTATTTGATTTTTTTGATATATGTTATTATTTTTTTTATAGAAGAATATTTAATGTTGTAAAGTTTAATAGTCCCATTGAAGATAGAGTTTTTCGTTTTAGATTCTAAACTTTGACTGTAAAGTTTTTTTCTTTTTTTCATTTGTAGCTCATTATAAATTTCATTAAGTTGGGTATGCAACTCGATGACCGAGAGGTCTTTTTGCGTATCCAAGTCCTTAAACCTAAAAAGTTTTGAGCAATTTTTCGTTTTTTTCAAATAAACTACGATTAACCTTCACCAAGTTTACCAGCTTTTACCAAACAAAAAATCTTTAAATTAACTGAACTATAAAGTTATATCAAAAAAGTAATTAAATTTTAAATTGTACAATGTTTCTAAACTCAGCTAATAGATTAATAAATTGTTATTTCATAATACCCAAATTTTTGTATAAAAATTTATGTAAAACATTATGTTGTACAGTATGAAAAATGAAGAATAAAACCAATGAATCTTGAACAATTAACATCCAAAGATTTAACTATGTCTGGTGAACAGTTTGAGGCCAGATAGTTCCCCAAACCTTTAAGTAACGCAGGCGGGCTGACTGTTTAGGGGGTAACCACTTCTTCAAGCAGTAAGTCTTCAGCAGAAAAACCATTAGGTATTTGACTACTTAGAGGACTTAGACTACTATAGTTAAGTAATAAATTACTACATTTACAAAAAACGCTTTGTTTTCTTAAAACCAAGAAACTTTATAAAGATACTTATGTCTACAGGGAAGGGCTTCATTAATAAGCGTAAAAAGATATTAAACATTCAACTTCACTTTCAGAGCTAATTAAAACTCAGAGTTTTTTATGTAAGGAAATGTTCACAAACTCTAGAAAACATTTACACTAATAGGACTAATAGTTAAAACAAAAACCATAACTTAAATTTCCAAATTGCTGATTTTAGTACTTTTGTTAGTAGATTTTAGGCCTAGATAAAACGATCTTTATAGATATTGTGGCAAAATTCTTCAAACTAAAATCATTAGAATTGGCGAAGATTGCTTAAAACTAGGGGGTAAACATTTTCCCTAAATTAGTCACTTCAAAAAAATCTATTAGAGATGTTTATGAATCTATATCAGATATTAAGTCTGCAATTTTGAAGTTAAGTCATAAAACACTATAAGACATTAAACAGTGAAAAAGAAAGATTAATTTCTGATTAATTTGTAATATTACTAAATAAATTAACTTGTTTCACTTCAAGTTCAAAGAATTCTTATCTATAAGTATTTTATGTCGGAATTTAGAAAAATCAAAAGCTTAAATTTGTTTTTCTGTAATTATATTAACGATAGAAACTTCAAATGGTTTTGTTTAGAAAGTAAGGTTAACATATTTTTTGTAAAACGAAGCACGGTTCTTAGTCTATCGAAAGCTTGTGTCCTGATGATCGGTATTATCAAACCTTTATGCTACCTTGAGCTTATATCACGGAACACTTTGGCCTGATAGACTTTCGCCTATATTTTCTCTGGTCGTTTAGAAATAAAGTTAAAAATTTTAGCTGAAACAACTAAATCAAATGTCAATTTTAAAATAAAAACATAAAATTTTAAATCTTTCCTACTTAATGTAACGAAATAGTTTAAGATACTACTGGAAACTCTGCAAATCTGCAGCAACTTATATAGATTTTTGCAAAAAACATGTTTTCTTTTCAAAGATTTAAATTAGAAACACTCTGTTTTCTTAGCTAAAGTATGCATTTACAGTTGTTAAACTTACCAAGAGATAAATTATACATATAAAATATTCTAGCACGTTTAGGTGTTAACGTATAAGACCTATTTTAAACAATTTGATGTAAGATATATAAAACTGGTAGATATTCTAAATAAAATAAATTTTATTACTAAAAATTTACCAAATTCTTAAGATTTTATTAAACGTGAAGACTTTTAAAATAAAGAGTAGGTTGCAACACAATGCTTATTACCTAAAAATTCTATGTACCAGACATTATAAAAAAATCCTTCTTTTTTGGACTTTAAGAAATTTTTAAAAAAAGGTACAAGACGTTGATTGATAACAAAAAAAAAATTACACACAGTTTTGGATCGTTTCAGATGTTTTGAAAATTTAAAAGTTTTAGCAGAAAATAAATAAGTTAATCAAAAAAAGCTTTATTTTAACTTAAAAATAATTTTTTTTAAGGTTAACTTTTTGTTCTTTTATGTAACCAAAGTATTTAGAAATTAAATTTCATATGACAATTTTATTTTTCATATTTTTAACAATACAATTTTTCTTAATAATCAAAGAATTGTACTTTAAGAAAACTAGTTTTGCTGAAAATCTTAAGATAAAAATCTATAAGTTAATTAATACCATTAAATATGATCAAATTAACTTTTTCAATTTACAATATCACCCTAAAAATTTAGTACTTTTGTCTGAAAAAAGCAAACATTTTCAGCAAATAACTAAAGAAACGTTAAGAATTTTATGAAAAGTATAAATTTTCAGTCTAACTAAATTATTAAGAAATCAAACTACAACTTTTTGTATTTAATTAAAACGAAAATATCAAATTTTATATAAGTGGCGACATGTGAGGAGTAATAGGGGCTGCGGAGCAACATGAACTGCCTTGTATACACTTTTCTCTCATACTATAATTTTTTTAAAAGTTTTAACATAATGCATAATTTATATTTATTCTTTCAAAAATTTATTTTGCAAACTAAGTTTCGGTCAAAGACCTCGTCAGTGCTTAAATAAATCTAAAAAAAGATATGTGACAGTCATGAAAAATAGCATTTAAACAATTAAATTCAAATAAAAACAAATTATAACTGAAAATTTTTACTTAAGAAACTAAACAAATTAAATTTTAATATTAAGACTGAGTTTTAGTAGAAGTTAAAATTTTTAACTAAGTTTTAAAATCAATATAACAACAACAATAATAATAATCAAAGCTGTATGTAGCTTTCTTTTTTCTTCTAGATAATTTACAGACTAAACGTTGCTTAAGCAAAAGTGTGATTAATGAAATGAGCTTAAAATTTAATTGGAATTTGTGTAGCTTATTTTAATCGTGACGTAATTATTGAAAATTTGAACAATCTTGTGCTTTTAATCGTTATCAAAATTTAAATTCCCGCTCAAATGCTTTATATGAAAGCTTACAGTTAAAACAAATTTTTACCTTAAAACAAAACAAGTTAAATTATGGTACTAAGTTTGAATTTTTGGCAAAGTTTAAGTTCTAGTTAAATTTTAAAATCAAAGAACAACACAAATAAATTAGAATAAGGTTAATAATAATAAGTGGGCTTAAGTTAAGATGCATTTTAATCAAGCTAAATTTTATTGTGACTTGAATATTGTAAATTTAAGTGATTTTGTGCTTGTAATAGCTACCAAATTTAAAAATTTTGCTTGAATAATTTGCTTGAATAATGCATAATTTAATAAAAAAACATTTATTTTTGAGGTAGTTTTAATTTTTTTGTACTCCCTGTGTATTTTTTTAATTTGTCTACCTACTATTATTTTGTAGCTTCGTTTTGAGTTTAATACGTCCCTACTGAAAACTGAAGGTTATCTTATTTATTATCTAAAAATATTAAAAATGAATAACCAAGCTGAAAATATCACACCACAATGGTATTACATATTTGGTAGTTTACAAATATTGTAAGATTTATTGATATTGAACCCCTTACTAAAAAATAATTGTTTTGTTTAAATAAATAAGTTTAGAGTATTTTAGTAAACAAAAATTTATTATTTAATACTTGAAATAAGTTTACTTATGTTAGTTATTAAATACAAGTTAAAATTGTTTGTTATAAAAACTAATCAATTGAAATACTTTTGCATAAAAAGTAAAATAAATGTGCTGAATAAAAAAAAAAAGTTTAAAGATATAATGTTTATTATATCAAGTGAAAGTTTAATAAATATACAAATTTGCAATTAAAAAACTATTTAATTATTTCTTTTATGATGTTTTTTGTTCTAAGACAATAGCTGAAGTATAAAAGATTTCTGTGAAAACAACTTTCGATTCAACTCATTAAATCTTGTTATCATAGTATATGTAGTACCCTTGACCTATAAAACTAAAAGACACGTAAAATGTTACACACAGGTTAATGAGCAAAAGGAGAATAAAAATGAGTTAATATCTGTTTACAAAACATCGTGTATGAACTAGTTTGCACTAGATTTGCTATATTTAAACTGCTTTACGTTCGTTACGAGATTTTGAAAGTAAATCGTTAAAAAAAGACTATCTTATACAAAATACAAGCCTTTTTGCTGCTTTTTTCCTAAATACAAATTAACAGTGAACTGCTGTTATTGTACTATCTATGTAAATTCTAAACAATAAATCTTTGTTTGCTTAAGCGTTAACTCTTTTAACAAGTAAAAGCAAACGGTTTTTTTGTTGTTAGAACAGCAGTCACAATTCAGTGAAATAAATATTTTTAGAGTAAAACTTTATTACAAGTGTTTTGAACATTTACACTTTAACTTAAGTTTAAATAACCTTTGGTAAATAAACTGCTACAATGTTCTATTATTAGGTAGGAAACGTTTATACTCCGAATAATTTCAATTATAATTTCTATTAAGCTAACATAATAAAAAACTGAGAGACTTAAACAGAAAACAAATCATACAAAAGAGCTTTACAAAAAACAAAATAAAAACGTTAAAGCGGTTAAAGTTCTTGGTTGTTTATACTTTTGGTGACTTAAATTTTATTAGATGTCAAAACAAATATACGAAGTTAACAAAAAAGTTAACTAAATTTGCTTCATTAAGTAAAATGTTAAAATCATAATTAAAATATTTATAACTTCTATAAATTAAATGAAGTCTTATTTTTAGCTTAGAATTAGATAATAGTCAAAGTTATTAAAGTAAAAATTATATTTAAAACCTGAAATCTATTTTTTACTATTAAGAATCTAGAATTTTTTTTTATAAATATTAAAATAAAATCTTCAAAAACAATAAAAGTACTTAAAGGTAAAAGTAACTGCTTTAAAAAAGTTTAATTAAGCTAATAAACAACTTTATAGTTTATCAATAGTTGTTTAGTTTGGTATTGAATTTTTTTTTGAATTTTAAATAAAAATGAAAACAAATTGTTTTAATTTATTTGAAACTTAAATTTATTAAAAAAGCAAGAAAAGTTGTTAGTAGAATTTAAGAAAAAAAAATCCATTAATTTAGGGGTGGGTAAATTTTATAGTTGAAGTCCAAGATTTACCGGACAAAGTTTTTTCTCGGGCGGGATTAGTTAATATATTTCTTCGTGAGCCATGTATATAATTTCACTATAAAATGTTAGAAAAATCGTTGAAGTTACAAACTGTAATATCTTAATCAATAAATAAGCACTACCTTATATTATAAATAAAGTTAAGAATATTTTGAAAATTTTTATTACAAAAGAGATAGTTTTATTTGTTCTGCACAAGTTGTTCTCAATCTAAAAAATATGTCGCAGATCAGAGATTTTAGTTGACGGGCCAAATCCAGCCCGTGGGCTGTTCTTTTCTTCCCCTACATTAATTAAATTCTTTTCAAAGTCTTAAGTATAAAACATAATTTTTTTTCCATTTGGTAAAAGAGCTGAAACATTAAACTGTAGATTATCTTGAAAGTTTTTCATACAGCTTATTTTGCTTCATTTTTAATATACATAAATTTATTGTTCGCTATTTAAAAAATTAATACTGATTGAACATAAAAAAAGTTTTTGTAATAAAAGTTACATCAACTACGAAAAAATTTCATAGTCTTTTTTTAGGTCAAAATAAGTTTTACAATATAAATAAATTACAATTTAAATAAAAAAATACTATAAAAATAGAATTAAAGCTATTATTTTTTAACGTGATTTTTCAGAACAAATTTTTATGATCTTTAAGACTTTGAAATAAACTGTTAAACTTTGTTTAGTATTGTAGTTTATGAAAATGTTGTTTATTTTTTTGTCTTAAAATAATTGGATAGTCTTTCTGAAAGCATATATCTAACATTTATTAAAAATCTGGTATTTTTAAGTGCATGACTATTCAAACTCTTGTTTTTTTAAAGGCCGTCAACTAAAGAATTAATATATGATTGTGAAAAATAAAAAAATGCATTTGTTGGTTTAATTAATACCTACAAACATTATTTTTCTTTGAAATTTTTTGAACACTTTTTGAGATATGAGGTTTAAAATATAGTACAGTTAAAATATAGTAAAGTAATAAAAAATATATATTATAACAAGTTTTAAAATATAGTAAATTTTAGTATTTTTTAATTTTTTTTTTCTTGAATCAATTTTTTCCAAATACAAAATAGTGTTTGTAGGTATTACTTAGACTAGGGGTGGGCAACAAACGGCCCGCGGGCCGGATCCGGCCCGCAGAGTGATAATGACCGTCCCCCGGCCGTTTTTAAACTTTAATGGGATCCGGCCGGCCAGCGAACTTACAGGCTCGCAATGGGTCAATATTACAAAATTTTTATAAGACTTTGTTTCATATTTAAAGAAAAACTGTAAGAATTTGACTTCAAAAATATGCAAAAAATTACTTTATAATTTAATGTGTACTAATAAATACACCATTTTGTATTGTTCTAACTGAGTTAAAAAATCTTTTTGTAAAATTACCAAAGAATAGGGTTTTTTTAAGTACGATATTTTACATACGTACCTTTGTCAATTACAATGTCACTTGTATTTATAAACATTATTTAAACATCTGACATGTGTCAAGCTACATCTTAAGTTGTCAGACTTGAAAAAGTTTTCTGAATTTGAAGGATATAAAAAAAAGATCGACCGTATCCATAAAGTAAGATTCCGGGCGGACCCGAAATTTTTATTTACATTAGAATCCGACTGTATCCGTATCTCGACTTAAAATTAGTTTCTAGTCGGATTCAGATCTGAAAAGTCATTATTTGGCTGGATCCGGAAACTGGATCCGGTCAAACACTAATTCATAATGCTCCGGCCCGCTAAAAACTAAATTTTCCCGGATCCGGCCCGTTGATTGAAAAACGTTGCCCACCCCTAACTTAGACCTTTAGTTGACTAATTTATATTCATTCAAAAACAATAGTTATTACATTTTAAGTTATGACCTTTTAATTTTTTTCAAAGTTTGAATTGTCCCAATTTTAGTTGTCATGTGACCAACCTATACTTTGTATTTAAAATTTTGTAATAGGTAGTTTTAACCTTATTTTCTTATAACTTTAATTAATTTTTCTACCACAATATAGCTTACATAAATATATTCCGTAAACTTGCATTTAAGTTATAATAAAGCAAACATGTTTTTCTTAACAATTTTACTTTTGTTAAAGTGTTTTAGTAAGTATTTTAAATATTTAAATATTTTACATATACCACTATTGTTTATCTATTTGTTTTGATACAAAATACAAGTTGTCATACGATTTTAAATGGTATTATAAAACTTAATTCAGAACATATGAACAAATTAGTAACACTATTATACCAATTTATTACTTTTTCTCTAACAAAAATAAACATATTAATAATAAATCGTTGTATTGTTTAATTAAAAAATAAAATATCAAGCTTATAGTTAATAAGCTAACTATTTGTGAAATAAAGTATCAAAATTTTTATCTTTTTGTTTAACATTGAAACCGAACGTATATGTTAAATTTGAAATAAAAACTTTGATATTTATATTGAAGATTGGTCTCTTAATTTAAATAAAAAAGTTACTTTACTAATGTTATTCTAATTCTGTAGTTTTTTAACTTGTAATGGAAATTTAGACATCATAAGTCTTATTTGCAACCAATTAACTATTTTTTAAACGTTTTTTGAAAAATGTAACAATTTAACTTAACTGTAATACAAATTTTATAATTATTTATATAAACAAATATTTTTAGATTAAATATAACGTACTACTTTAAACTATAAGTAAAGTTAAAACCTTATATCAAGATTTTGTTACAAAATAGCTTTTATTCTTATTAAACCTTAAAAAGGCTTTACAAGTGTACAAACTTGAAAAATATTAAAGAATACACTATAATAAAATTTTCCTTATATATAATTTTTTAAAACCTTAAAGATATAATTTCATTTTTTTTGTAAACGTTTAAAATTTGTTATCGTTTTGATTTTTTAATGACTAATATAAAGTACACATTTTCACAAAGTTTTGCAAGTTTCAGTCGTAACTGACCTTTAAAATTTCTTTTAATGACTTTATGAAACTGTCAAACTTTAATGGGCAGCAAAACACGTTAGTCATAAAAAGTTTTATACAGTTAGAATTTTTTTGAATAAAAACCACACATCTTGAAAGTTAAAACAAATTGATACAATAAACAGGTAGCTTAAAAACAGTATATAACTTATTAAAAAACATTTATTTTGTAACATTCCTAAAGAATACTAGTTTTGAAACGTACAAAAAAAACTCTACAATAGAAACATGTTAAATTTGAAAAAAATACTTTGCTTAAAACATTTTGGTTTTTTCTTTTCATATTTAAAAAATTTTATTTAAAAAACTGAGTTTTGTTGCTATAAAAACTAAAACTATAAAGTAATAGTTTAGTTTAAATGTCAATTATGAGGTATATAAACGGATTCAAAAATAAATTATTAAAACTTAACATAAACAAAGTATTTTTTTCTCAGCGCCTAGCATGGTAGATTGCCTGTTTACAAAACTTTAATTTTGTAGTTACAATCTGTTGTATGGTTAATTTGAAATATTTTATATTCATAGAATTTTAGCCAAAAAATGACCCACTGACCTCGTATTGCAGATGTGATACTTTTAAAAATGATAGTTCAAATTTGATCGCTTTATTTATGTTAACAAATATGAATTAGTGTCTAAAGTTAATTTATCGTTATGTTAAGTTTTTTTTAACTTAACAATAAATTATAAATATGTCTTTTTTCCAACTAACATGAAAACAAACTAATTTTACAAAAATAGTAATTTTTAGACTGTTAAAATTTTATAAATAATATTAATATAAATTTTAGTTAAAAAAGAATTAAAATAGTAAACATAAACTTTTAAGGTTTAATAAACAATAAATAGTTAAAAAAGTTTTTGCTTGAAAATTGGGATTATATTATGTAGGAAATGTGTATATTTTTATACGATAAGTATAAAAAACCGAGTACAACAATTGCACATTACACAAGAACATACTATTGTAAAATTCAAGTGCACGACGATTTAAATTCCGACAATTCAAATTCTTAAAAAAAATTAAAAGGGCCACAACTAAAAAAGTAATGCATATTTGCTAAATATAAAAAATGTGTATATTGGTCCTATTAATATCTACAAGCCATCTTTTTCTTTTTGCAAAACAGTAAATGTTTTTTGAGATATGGCTTAAATAAAGTAAAAAACATAGTTATTTTCAGTAATTTGAAATATCTTTAAAAACTTTTAATATTTTACGAAAAATAAAAAGTGGTTTGTAGATATTAATAAGATCTTAATAAGATATAACGTTAAAAGGCGTTAAACCCTGGAGATCCTGATAAGCTAAGCTTATCGGAATATATACCACAGATGTTTTTGTGTCAAAACTTTATTCCGACTAACGGCGTTTCACTGCTCTCAAATAAATTTAAGAAAAGATCTACGGAGTCTTTAAAATATTAACACGCATTAGAAAAAAAGCATGTGTAATTATGTATAATATTTATGTGGGTAGTAACTATAAACGAACTTTATGGTTTAAAAACAAAGTTTGGAATAAAAACGTAAAAATATAAAATTGTCTACAAAAACTACAAATTTAATAAAAGCATATACTAACTTCAAAAAAGCTCTAAGAATAGGCAAGTTTTCAAAAATGAAAATTAAATTAAGTTGTGCAGAAATGTTACGTCATAATAACTTTAAATAACTCTGTATACTTTTGCGCTTTTTTATTTCACAACATTTTCATATACAATCACACACACTTACAAGTTTAATACTACATGTTTTTAAGCTGCAAAAATTATTGATTAATTTGTTTAATATATTATGACATAACATTTCTGCACAACTTAATTTAATTTTCATTTCAAAAACTGGCCTATTCTTAGAGCTTTTTTGAGGTTAGTATATGCTTTTATTAAATTTGTAGTTTTTGTAGAGAATTTTATATTTTGACGTTTTTATTCCAAACTTTGTTTTTAAACCATAAAGTTCATTTATAGTTACTACCCACATAAATATTATAAATAATCACACATGCTTTTTTTCTAATGTGTTTTAATATTTTATAGGCTCCGTAGATCTGTTCTTGATTTATTTGAGAGCAGTGAAACGCCGTTAGTCGGAATAAAGTTTTAACACAAAAATATCTGTGGTAAGATCTACATATGTACTTTTTTTCAAACTTATATTAAAGTTTGGGATATACTCTGTTAATTATTTTTCTAAGAGTTTGAATTGTCGAAATTTGAGTTGCCCGAATTTGAATTGTCATGTAATCGTAAAATTAGTTTTACGCACGTTTCGTTGATAAGAACTTCAATGTTTTTATGTCCGTTTTACTAAAAAAATGATGCATTAGTTAATAGATTGAATTTTATTAAGTTAGGATTATCCAGTAACATGACATGTTAAATTAAAAGAGTTTGAATCTTTTTTCTTCAAAATCTAATCAAACATCTAGGAGCTATATCTGAATAAAAACTTCAAATTGGGAAAAAAATAGTTTAAAAAGTTTATCAGAGAGATTATTAAGTAAAGACTAAGGTAAAAAAAAGTTGAAGTTAAAATTCTTTACTAAAGAAGATAATTCATATATTATTAATAGTTCGTAATATCCATTTATAGTAAGTTTAGCAATAATCCATGAAATAATTCAAGTTGAAATAATTAAAAATTGTATCAGAAGGTTTAATCACTAAAGATTATGATGGTATTAGGAAGAGTGTTATAGGAGATAATTCACAATAACTGACAATTATCAACTGACAATTATTAACTCGAAGTTTGAATTGTCAGGATTTGAATCGTCGTGCGTCCAATCATTCTATATTAAAATTTTAACTTTATGGAGTTAAAACAAACCAACTGGTATACACAGTGTCTTTTATCTAGTTTCAATGCTAGTTTTGTTATTAAAAATTTAATAGCAGATTTTACCAACTGTTCAGAATCTTTTTAGTATTTTTAACTTATTTATTATGACTGTATTTCATTATATGATAAAGCACTCAGTTTTCAATATATTTATCTAAAGTAAAAAAAAATAATATACATATTTTCTCACACACTTAATAACCTTTTTTAATTTTAAACGTAAAATTATAAGTATTGAAATGAACACAGACTTTAAAAACTTGTTACATAACTATGTTATAGCTAGCTTATTGAAAATATATACATACATAGAAAAAAAGAATTAAAAAAATGTTTTAGTAGTGTAAAAATTACATTGAATTTCGTTTATCTTTTTTAAGGACTTAAGTTTTACAGTATTAGAACCTTATTTCATTTAGGGTACAGCAGTATTGTAGTTGCTAGCTTTGCTCGGAGGGTTATTATATCACGTGTTGTCACTACTACAATATTAACAAAATTTGTCATTTTTGCGTTTATTTGAATATTTTGCTGTTAGATGTTTAAATGCTAATTTTAATTTTTTGTTTTTTAACGATATAGTGTTTTATAAATGCTATATTAGTTCAAAGCAAAAAAAAAAACAATAACTATAACTCAAAAGCAAACTAACAAAATAAATTCAATCGTTATTGCTTTAAAAGTAAAAATTAAACTTTAAGTTTAAATTAGTTTTTAAATGTTTAGTTCTAGTTATTAAAAATAATTGAAGTTACTTACCTATATTTACAAAACTTGCAATTCTGTTTAGCTTAAACTATTTTTACTATAGTTTTAAATAATTTTAAGAAAAAGTATAAATAACTATCAAATAATTATTTTTAGAACAGTATGTAACTTAACGTTGTTTTTACATTAAGGAAAAAAAAAAAAAAATACCTTTATATTATTTTACACACCTGTTTTTTTCAATAATTATAATTAAAAATTATCAATAATGTTTTCTTATCTTTCCTGTCTTTATTTTAAAGTTGAAAAAAAGTTTGATTAATTTAGTTGAGAAAAAAGCGCTAAAAATTTTGTTGTTATCTATTTATACATAACAAAATTTAACGTGCATTCAAACTCAGTAAAAGTTATTATTATTACTCATAAAAAAAGTTAATGACGTATAACGTTAGTAATTGCTGTTTTTTTACGAGCTTAGAATAGTAAAAAATTAAAGATTCGATTGTTCATGATTAAAAAAAAATTGACAACAAAAGTATTCCTGACTTACTTTATTAGGATGAATTTTTGAAGTTTTTAACTTATTTAAACTAATGAAGCTTATTTGAAACTAATACTACTGTTCAACGGATTCTGGAAAAGGATAAGTACTTTTTTTTTGTTCTCAAAATTAATTTATATAACATATTTCTTGATGAATCTTCTACTCCTCAGTTTACGCGTGTTACTCGAAATAGGTGTAAACTACTTTTCGTTTTATAATTCATATATGTTGCTTTACTTTGCCTAAAAAGTTTAGAGCACTTTAAACGAAACTTAAGCATATATGAACATGTTTATATAAAAAATAAATATCTTATATAATATATATTATTAAAAGCTTATATTATAAATAGTAACTATTACATTTTAATTTTTTTTTACCATTATTTAATATTGTAGAAAATAATAAATAGTAAGTACTTTAGATAATGAAATATTCGTATGTATGAAAAAAACAAAATAAAAAGTATTTATAACATAATAAGAATTGAAATTGTTTTTTTTTTTAAGCAAACATAAGTTATATAATTTATAACTCTGTTTACTCTATTGCATAACGGTGCTTTAAGGCAAAAGAACGAATAAAAGCCATAAAAGTTATGCACGTAAAATAATTAGGTATAATTGAAGAAACACTTATATCAGGGGTCAGCACCCCTTTTTAAGTCTCGGACTAATTTTCCAAGAAAAATTCGCTGGCAGGCCACACTGCAAAGAAAAAGCTTTCTGCAGACCAAAATTGTTTAAAATCAATTGTAGTAGTCAATATAAATCTACTATGTTTAAACAAAAAATAAGCAATTAGCAAAGTGTAGCCTTAGTAAAAATTGATTTTTAAACTAACAGCCTAACTTTAAGTATTTATTTGCATAAGCTTATTTTTATTGTTAAAAAATATATAATTAAGTCATAAGTGACTTGCGGACCCAGTTTTTTCTGTACGGGTCGCATTTGGCCCGTGGGGCTTAGTTTGCCAACCCATGACTTATACAAAAGAATATGAAAACATTAATATAAATAAAGAAAATAAAGACTATAATTTAAAGCTGGTAGTAAATTTTATTTATTTGAACGTTTATTATAAAAGAGGGTAATCAAAAACTGTAATGTTGTTTCATGGTCTTCGAGATAACTATATAATTTTATGAAAGACCAAGATAAATAGATATATATATATTGGTTGACTTTTATAACTTATTTTAGATATTAAAAAGTTTTTCTACTAAAAAAAGTTTAAATATTAGAATCATGGAAATTTTAGCACTTGGAAATTACTTGTTATTTTATTTTTAATCTTAAATTTTGTCAATACGTGGCTATAAAATCATGGTGCTAGTTTTTTTATGTGTAAATGTTTTTGTATGTATTACAGTATTAATAGTGTAAATTAAAAATAGTTTTCTAAAATAAGATAAAAACTTTTTTTACTTTCATTTTTACCTTCAGCAGAAACCCTTTTTCAAATTTATACAACTTTTTAAAATTTTAAATATGTTAAAACAAAATTGTAGAATTATAATATTTTTCATACTAAACATATATGTGCTTTCAAAATTAATATTTAATGATAAGCTCTTTGAACTGAACGTTATAAATATAGTTTAAACTTAGCACTTAACCATCTAGGTATTCTTGTTTTCTTCCGTTTCACATCTGCTTATATTCCTTATTCCTTTTTATAATGTATTAATTGTATTTGGTTTTTAAATACTTTGCACATAAAAACATAAAATTTTTGTTTATTTATCCAGTTTTTTTAGAAAGGTTATTTACAACCGCAAACGAATTTTAATTAACCCGTGTTTCAACACTTTAAAAAAAAAAAAACTTTAAATATTACAAACTTAACCTCTTTGTTTACTTCCTTGGTGATTTAATTTTTTTTTAATGTATATAATAAGTCATGATCTTGTCCGCTTATTTGTATAGCTTTCTTAGAGTCTGATTCGTTTCCTTGAATACAAAACTATGACAGGATATAAGTACGTTTAATAAAATTGGGAAAATTGTTTATTATATTGTTTACGTATATGTTTGAAAGTTTGATTTTAAGTGGCCATCTTAACTTTCCATTTGGAAACAAAAACCTTAACTAACAAAACTTGAATCAATTGTTATATAAAAGCAAGTATTTTTTAAGTTTTATATTAGGTTTTTAAATCATTTCTTTTATGTTTGGACCTATCAAAATGATTATTATTATCTATCCATCATCTTGATACGTGTAAAAATTTCCATTCTATTTCATATGTGAACAGCACAAAACAAATAATTATCATATTCATTCCAGTGTAAGCTGTAATTTTATACATCAAAAATTAGTTTGTTTTTATTTTTCGACCATGTTTAGCTTTTATTCAAGCATTTTATTTTAACCTAAAGATAGATTAAGAATTTGCAAACTTTAAAAATAGTTAGTGCTTTAACAGTAAATCCTGGACAAGATATTAAAAGGTATCCGTGGTGTGCGACTCGATAACCAAAAAGTTTTTCGTGCACCAGGTCCTAGGGCCAAATATTTTTTAAGCATTCAATAAACTATATTTATTCAATAATCTTAAAAGTGACAAAGGTACTATATATTTGAAGCAGCAAAAAACTAGTGATGTACCGGACCCGGACTTATTTTTCAAATTAGAATCCGGCCGGAACCGGATTCGGACTTATTTTTCAAATTAGAATCCGGCCGGAACCGGACCCGGACTTTTTTTTCAAATTAGAGTCCGGCCGGAACCGGATCCGGACTTTTTTTTCAAATTAGAATCCGGCCGGGTCCGGATATTAGACAAAAATGGCAATATCCGGCCGGACCCGGACCCGGATAGTGAGTCCGGTACATCACTAGAATAAACTAGCCTGAGTCAGAAAGATCTTTTTAAAAACTGAAAAAAAAGAACTTTAATCTAATAATAAGTAGAACAGCTAGCCACAAGGTTTCCAAATTTAGGTGTTATTTACTATTAAAAATCTGAAATCAAGTTCTTGAAGAAAATACACTAGAAAATTACAAAATATTGAAAACTGGATCAGCTCAAACTCATTCAAAGTCTAAAAGAAAACTAGCCTGAGTTTTTATAAAAAACTAAACTAGCCTGAGGCAGTTCAAAATTTTCTAAAATTCCCAAAAATTTTCAAACTAGCCAGGTTGCCACTGTTTAAGTCAATAAAACTAGCTAGAGTGAGTATAAACAAGCCTGAGTCAGAATGAGGTTTTTAAAAACTGAAAAAATTACTTTAATCTAATAATCAGTAGAAAAGCTAGCAAAGGTTGACAATTTGGTAGTAAAGTTGTGGACTGATTGTGGTGCACTTAACTTATTAGTACTACCCATCATAATTAAATCCTACCTTATTTAATTAATATCTAACAAATACTCAATTCTAACTGAGACTACTTTCTATAATCAGACACGACAGTTTTGAGTGATGAACCTTTTATATAAAACACAACAAGAAATACTAGCATATACAAAATTATTAATTACTTTGGTAACACTTTAAAAACTGGAAGCTATTTAATTCTATATCAAAAGACTTAAAACAAAAAACTAAAAATTAAATAAAACTTTAAGTAAACAAGAAACTGTAAAATTTTTAATAAACTATTAGACTAAAAACCTGGCTTAAATATTTAAAGAATTAAACACCTGTTGAAATATTCACTTTTAAAACAAAACACTACTTACAATAAGCATTTACAAAAACGTTCAAGATATTTTGTTGCTTCAAGCTACACACCAAACTAACTATCTGCTTACATATAAATTGCCTGTCATGTTCTGATGTTTTGTTGCATCAGTATTTACTTTGAAACATTTCGTCATATGATTCTCATTGGCTCGTACATTCAACCGTATTAACTCTAAATATTCTCTGAGCTCAACTTTAAACAATAAATAATGAAAGTATTCATTCCGAAGTTTTCAATTTTACAACATACGTAAAGAGTTGCATTTCATGAAATGTTTATTTCAAAGTTTAAATGTAAAGAAATGTAAATTAGTCACGTGTACAAAATGAGCCAATCACGGTAGGTGTTTAATTTTAACTGACGAAAATGACTCTTAATAATTTACACAGGGTTTGATTTTGAAAAAATACTCTTCAGTATGCTCTTTTTTACTAACTAGATCCGGGTCCGGCCGGATCTCTGTTAGGATCCGGCCGGAACCGGATCCGGACTTTTTTTTCAAATTAGAATCCGGCCGGAACCGGACCCGGACTTTTTTTTCAAATTAGAATCCGGCCGGAACCGGATCCGGACTTTTTTTTCAAATTAGAATCCGGCCGGATCCGGATATCAGACAAAAATGGCGATATCCGGCCGGACCCGGACCCGGATAGTGAGTCCGGTACATCACTACAAAAAACAAGCTTTTATACACCTCAATATTCGCTAGCTTTAGGTTAAATTTTGTACTACCCACACAATATATCTATACACCAACGCATGAAAGTATCCTCTACAGTAGAGTGGGCAAGTAGCGATCTGCAGTCCTGATCCGGCCTGCCAACATAAAAATTTGGCTTGTAACATATTTGTTTAGCTTGAAAAAATCTAGTGCGAATAAAATGAACTTGGTCCGTTTAATATAAAATATTTTGAAGTGTGCTCATATCTTTATTTTTAATAAACAGCAGTACTCTATAAAATTTTGGTTTGTTTTAAGAGCAACAAAAATTTCTTAACTTGATTTTAAGGAGATAAAAGCTAACTAAATATTAAAAAATCTTTTATTAAATGGGTTTCGTCCTAAAGTGCTAACCAGTTATAGCTAAACTTTTAAAAATATAAAGCGATCTATATGAAGATTTTAAGCCTTAACTTTAATTTACAAACTACAGTTTAATTAAAATAAATATAAATTGATCAAACGGTCTTACTAAAAAATCAGAGAGTTTGTTATTAAACACGAATAATTTTTGAACCCTAATTTTGTATTTAAAAAGTATGAAGCGCTTATAAAATAAATATTAAAAGTAGTTTTATATAAGAAAAGTTTTAAAAAATTTTATTATAAAATGTTTTCAAAATTACGCCACTAGTTAAGAATTGTTTATCATATCGTACTCATTTAATTTTATTTTGGAAAATCAGGCCCACCAACTAGAAAAGTTGCTTACCATTACTCTATAGTCTACACTATACAAGCTGTTCTCACGGTGTGCACCTGTGCACAGACAATTAGTTATGTAATGTAAAAAATAAATTTTAAATAATATTTTTTATTACATAAAAAAGTCTAATTCTTATATAAAATTATAGGTCTTAACGATCTATTTTTACATTAAGACACTCAAAACATAAAAAAACAATGTTTTTTAATGTTATTTGACTTATATAAGCTAGTGTGTAAAAAGTTAAAATTCCAGTATCTTCCTGTACACAAAGTTTCAAAATATTTAGAGCCATTGTACTTTATTAGCAATTTACATTATTTTTAGTTGCATAAAACATATTCTAGAAATGAATGATAATTGTTTTTAGACATATAACCTCCTTCAACTCTTTATCCCTATAAAGCGTATAATTAATAATAGTTTTTGTTACTTTATGAAACCATGAGTGGATGAATACTAGTCTAACAAACCATTAAATATGTTTTTTAAAACCTGAAGAACACTGGAGTTATAAAACATTAAAATTTTTTAGCTAACTTATTGTGAATCAAAAAAGCTATTGATTCAACTGGTCATATGAAAATCCTCCCTTATAATATTTATAAAATATTGAATTTTGCTGGTTGCAAACTTACCTGTTGTAAATAAACATTCTTTAGGTGTCTATGTATGCAGAAGAGATTATTTTATTAAACTAAAATTTTTTGAATTTATTATAACTGATTATTTTATAATTAAAACAAATGTTTAAATTTAAACATACTTATTTTCAATATCTAGAGTGCACACTAAAAATTGCATACATTTATAAGCAATGCTTCAGACTAAGGTTTTCCTAAATTTAGCGAAAAATATAAAATTTTTAATCTAAAAAATAAAAATCGCCCATGATCAAGTGTAGTTTTAGTGACATATTTTAGATGTATTAAAGTTTAGTAGAATTATTTTATTAAAAATTTTAGTAGTAAACTATTTATTTTAATACTGTATTTTGATACATAAGTTCATGTAAAACAGTATTAGTTTCTTAATAGGTATTAATTATTTTACTGACTGTATGCAAAAACTTTTCTATTTTAAAATGTATATGAGAGTAATTACAATTTATAAGCTTAAAAAAAAATATATATATTAATACTTGAACTCAGTGGTACTTACGGTGTGCACTGTGCACCTCTGCGCTGCTCAGTAGTGAGCACATGAATTATATTACTGTTAACAGAAACTTTAATAAAATGAAAAATATTTTATAAACAACGTTTGTTTTGAATTATTCTAATTTAAAACAAAGTAACATTTCTATACATATTTTTAAAATTTCACAAAAATCAAAAAATATCCTAGACAAGACGTTAAATTGTATCAATCGAGTATAACACAATAACCGCAAGGTTTTTTCGTACACTTTAAGACAAAACTTTTTAAGTTATTTTTTAGTCGTTCAATAAAAAAAATAAAAGTAGTGTTTTTTAATAACTACTTATATTTTCTTTATAGTCTAACTTTAGTGTATATAGAAATTATTGTTCAGTACTTTACTTTATGAAGAGCTTTTGAAACGGGTTGAGTATCAATGCTTTAAATGACTTAAAACTACACAATTAATGATTTATTTTCAAAAAACGATAAAAATCTTATAAATAAATGTTTAGATCAATTTACCCAACTAAAAAAACAAGCTATTGCTCTGCATATGCAACTGAGACCAGTTTAATTTTCGAATAAACCACAAACTTTTTTAATGAAAAAAGACGTTTAAGTTTTTCTCTACCAATGTTTTCAAGATTTAAAAACTTTACCTCAGTGAAAAAAAGAAACCCTGAGCTTAAAAATTAGACAACACTAATGTAAAATAAAAGACCCACTAATTCAAAACCAACACTTTTTTTTACACTAACCAACTGAAACTGCCGAAAAGAGGGCGACATCCCTAACTTTTTGAAATCCGATTTTAGACTAATTAGTTGTTGATCATAGAAATTGATAGTTTTTCATTGCAATACATAAAGTTTTATTATAAAAATATATTTTTTTAGGACAACTTTTTTTAGTCCAAATAAAAAATACCTAGTTTTACATTTAATTAAATTCTCATATTTAGGCTGCAAGTTTAATAAATCTTTTTATATCTAAAAAATGATTTAACATACTATTAAAAATTTACAAAAAGTGATTTTTGTTTTAGTAATGTCAAAGTTTTGATTAACTTTCTCTAGTTTATTTTTTTCAGTTGTAGCTATAGTCTTTTTTTACAAAGTCTTATTTTCTAAAATTAGTTTTAAGTATGTTCATTTTAACTAAACTTTAGTTTAAAAGCTAACGGTAAATATAAAAAAACATTAAGTTTCTTAAATTTGTTTTAATGTTTATGAACTTAAGTTATATTTTTGTGTAGTTATTTGTTGTATAAATGTAAATCGAAAGATTAATAGTTGAAGCCAAACCTTTTTCTATGACTTCAACGGTAAATATAGTACATGTGTTTATTGTCTGCTTAAACAAGAGTAGACTTGCCTACTAGTACGTTTAACGTACTACGTTGTTATTGTCAAACTGAAATGTTCTTATTGACATAGCAGAACAATAGCATTCACACTAGAGTAAACTTTGCTTATAGCTGTTTACTTTACCGTTTTAATAACTGAAATTTAAAATGTTTTGTTTTAACTATTAACTTTAAAAAATATTACCGTGAATTCAGGTGCATGCAAACTTTTCTAAAGCAGTTAAGTATATACATAGTTTTTTGATACTTTATATTAAAAATAAATTTAATTTTTTTTAAACTATTGTTATTTTTTTAGTTTTTTCAAAGCTAAAGTACAGTGTGAAAAAATGTTTCATCAAGCTTTTTTCTATTTTATTTGCAGATCTCAGTCTTAAGTCATTGAATTAAAACATTATTAAACAAAACATAACAGCTTTAATAGTTTGTAAATGCAGTTTTAAAAAACACATAAAGACTTTAGCTGAATTAAAATGCACTTAAAACTTTATGCAATCCTCTTGTAGGTGAAAAAATGAATGTTCACTAATCATCCTTTTTAAACAATTTATAATAAAAAAAACGAAAAATGCTTGTATAGTTTTATTTTAACAACCAGTTTTTGATATAATATTCAAAAAAAAGTGCATACTATTTAGATAAGCATTTATATACTACTAGACTATTGATTTTATATTTACTCACTTAATATATAACGGATTTAAAGTTTATGTCTTCGATAATATTGATATAATAATAGTGAATAATTTTCAAGTTATACACTGCTACAGTTTGAAAAAAAACAGATATATAAACAAGAACTGCTAGAATTATAGAATACAAGTTGTTATACCCGCTGTGTAAAGCTAAACGAATTACAAGGATTATTTCGCATTTATCTGCGGAGGTCATGCGTATTTTTTTACAAATGTTTTCAACAGACTGTTTTTATGTAAACTTAGCATTTTTATGCATTGCAGAGAAGTTTGCACGCTCTATTGGTTATATCAGTGTCCTAATCTGAAACTATAGTAATTTGAATTTTTCCATCTTAATATAACTTTATAGTTTATACTATTTAAAATCATTATTAGTTGAAGATTTAATAAACCTTTTGTTCTAAAAAACTACTTAATATACCAATTTGAAAAAAAAAGTATATACACTATTGATTTTTTGTGTAAAATAGTTTAATAAAATTGCATTAAGTTGTATATATACATTTACATATTCAATTTTATTTAAAAAATTGTTTTAGAACAATTCTTAATGTACCTTAGTATTTACAGTTTCATAATCTAACAATTCTATTATTAAAGTGATTAAGTATTTTTCTAAGGATAAAATTTTTAACTTAGAGCTTTAACTTTCATATTTTTTCTTGTAAAACTGTTAAACTCTTTGTTTTTTTATTAGCTGATCAAACTCCAATACTAGATTTTTTATGCTAAGCTAGTTGAAAATGTTTCATATATAAGGAGTAAAAAATATTTTTTAGTAACACTTTTGTAAATGATAAACTTCTAAGTATTTTTAAAGTACCAAAGTTTACGATTCATTCAAAAAAAAAAAACTATTTACTACAGATATAAACATACTTTTACCTATGATTTTAGGGTTTGGAAGTTTTTTTAGCCGCACACTAACCATATGTTATTTGTATCTCGTAACAATTCGTAACTGTTACATTTACAGCTTTTTTAAATTTCTACCTGAGCTTTTTGTTAAAAATCAACTTTATTATTACAAATACTGGTAATGCTTTGCAAATGTGAGACTTAACATTCTCTAAACTTTAAATTAGGTTTTTCAATCTTTAACAGTTTTTTTTAATTAAACAAGTATTGTATTAAAAATTATATGTAGCTTCTATAAAAAAGTATTTTTAAAATTAAAAAATGGTAAAATAAGATACTGTGGCTGAAAACTATATTTCAAGTTTAGTTTTTACAAAATAAAATTTGGTTTATGATGCGATCTAAACAGATAAATATTTAAATAATTTAAATGTATTAAGAAGTTTCTTAATTTTTTAAATTATTACACAAAAAACGTATAAACTTTTATAGCTTTACTGAGTAATTTAAAAATAATATAGTTAGAAAATTAAGTCAAAAAGTATAAAACTATCACTATTTTATTTAGTTGATGACATTTAAAATTACTTATTTCATTTAAAAGATACATATAGCTCTAAATATTATAACACATAAAGATGTTAAGATCCTCCTATTTCTACACACACGCGTCTCGCAGTTTTTTAAAATAGCTATCGATATTTAATAAAAAATATATATAGACGACTACAAATGTTAATAAACTTGTTTCAACAAATTTTTTACCCGTTTTAGCTTTTTTATTATTTTTATTGTTTTTAAACTTTCAGGAACAGCTTAATTTAACGTTCTACTAGTAAAAACTTTATATAATTTTTTTTTAGTACGGTACTTTAATAAGTGTTGGAACTAATATTTGCTTTTATTTGTTTGTTTACTTAATAATTTTTAAGTAATTGAATATCATTTTAGTGAACATTTTATAAGATCTAAAATCATTCCGTGCTAAAATGACGCCGTGCCAATGTTTCACTCCGTTCTAAAATGAGACTTCAAGCTAAAGTGACGACCCGTGCTAAAGTGACGCTGTGCTTTTCTGACAACTACCCATATTAGGAAACATTAACTTTTTTAAAGTTTTTTTATATGTGTTCTAAAATTTGCAGTTTTATTTTCTATGAATTTTTAAATTCAATTCAGTCTTATATAACTACAGTTTCTATTTCATTTTGTAAAAAAAGTAAGTTTTAAATGAGCTTAGGAAAACATACTTGGCAAGAAATAAAAAAACTGCAACTTGTAAATCTATTAATTCTCCTAAAAATATATGCGTTGAAAACATATTATTTTATTTTAAGATAACTTTTCGTACTAAAAGTATAAAAAAAACAATAAAAAAACTTTTTTTAAATTTTATTTTGAGTTAAAACTTTTTGGTTACAAGTTACAAGCACTTAGTATAAACATATATTGTCCTGTTAATATAAAAAGTTATAGGAGACGTATTTAAAATCTTATAAAAGTTTTAGTACTTATAAACTACTTTTTTTAAAAGTTCGAAAGGTTTACTTATTAATTTCGTTGAGTTCTCCTCAGAATAAAATAGCTAAAAACTGACAATAGTTTAGTATAAATTTTAGTTTAGTGTAAATATTTCTGAATATTTAGTTGAAAATAGTTAAGTCATATAGAATTAAATGCAAATAACATAACATTTTTATAATTAAGTAAAATGTATACTATACTTTTTTCAGTTTTTAGCAATTTTATTATGAGGAGAGCTAAATCAAATTAAAAAAAAAGCTTTCGAGCTTTAAAAATGAGTAATTTGTGTAAATTTGTGTATAAACATTTATAAAAAAAAAACATCTAAAGCACCATCATATGAGCTTTTACATTTGAATTGACTATTATGACTAGTATTAAAATTCTTTGCTAATATGTATAAAATAACTTTTTATGCGTTATTATAATAATTTTGTAAAGTAGTGTAAACTTAAAAAGAATTTTATACAAAAGCTTAACACACATCTCATTCAAAAACGTTTTGTTGAGCAAGTACATGTAATATATATTTCGGCTAACTCTTTTCAAATACTATTGTAAGCAACAAATTTCAAAAATAAGCTTTGAGCAAGTAAAAAATTTTAAGTCGCATCAGAAATACAAATTTAATAAAATAAGTGAAATTAAGCAAAGTTTAGCGAACTTATTAGAGATAAATCAAAACTTATAATTACATCTTAATACATTAGAAATTAATTAGTAATTTAACTAAGATAAGCATTCGTACAAAAATTAAGATATAACAAACAAGCAGTAAATAAAACAAAAATAAGCGACAAACTAGACAAACATTTGTAGCTTATAGAGATTAGATTTATAAACGTACTGTTGTTTGCATAACTTAGGTCTATACGTTTTTATAAATAAAGCTTCTACAACACTTAAATGATATACATCATGTGACTTAATCAAAGTTTAAAAACGACTATCTTTATTATTCTTTGCACATTCATAGTTATTCAGTAAGTGATCAGCATTGCAGATGACCTACTAGATGGTTTATTCGAACCCGTATCCATCCAAATTCTAATTGAATTTTTATTTATGTTAGTCTCTTCTTAAATGAAACCTTTGGGAAGTTCTACCGATGTACACACTTTCACAGTGGCATTTGAATTTATAAATAATTTTTCTTTTTTCTAGATCGACAGTCAAATCTTTATAAATTCCATTCAAATATTTTTTTAGTAAATTGACTTATTCTTAATTGGATAGATCTGAAAGTAGAGTTGACAATGTTTTTGACGTCCTTTTCAAGAGCTATTGCTACTTTACCTAAATAAGGAGGTCTTAGTATTACAGGGCACTTGTTTGGTCCTTGTTTAATAGGTTTTTACAGTTTAAATATTGTTATGTTAGTTGTTTTACTATTAGTGTGCAACGGATAACCAAGAGAACCAAAATTACTTTTAACATTATATAGTTCGTCCTCGACAATTTATTTGAGCAATTCTTATGCGCTCTGAATACCAAACAGGATATTAAGTCAATTTTATAAGATAAAAGATGAAACGATCAAAAAGGAATATATTGGCCAGCAAAAGTTGGTTTTTAATAAACAAAAGTAAGCAATAAATAAATTTAAATTAAAAAAAAAATAAATTGTAGTTTATTAAAGGTACAAATTGATATTAGCATATAGTAATAAAAAAACTTGACGACAAAATAAAGTTTTAATTAAGTTAAAAAAGTTTAGTTTATCTAAGGTTTAAAACTTTCGTAAAAAGTCTCTTAAGGTAGATAAAATATCAGTTTTTATTTATTACCAAAAAGATACAAGTAAATAACTTTTTTTTGTTTCCAAAAATATATTTACGAAAGGAGAATGAGGCTAGTATGTAGTTTTTAATTAAAAATTACTTTAATTTACTTTAATTTTTAAACAATTAATATAATTTTTTTAGTTTAAAATTTAAAAACAAAAGCTAAATGCCAATCTAAGTGGTTATGGAGTTGTTTTAGTTATAAAAATTAGAAAATAATATTTCATATGTATATTTTGTAAAAAATTACTTTTTAACATGAATTCTGTGACAAAGTCCCAACTATAAAAATATAAATTACAAAACTTAAATTGTAACAATTTATCTTCAATGTTTCAAAACATGAAACTGTCAGATAATTATTTGCTCACCTGGATAACTTGCTTCATAAACTTATTAAAACATAATTTTGCATAGGTTTTTAAAATGTTTTTTACTTATAATACTATTTATATACTTAAAATTTTATATTATATAAATACAATATACAAAAGTATTATAATATGATAAATAGCAATTAAAACTATGATATTATATTCGTATTTTTGAAATAATGAAAGTTAAACTTGATTTATAACCTTCAGCTATAAAAGAAATATTTAATTTTAAATACTATAGAAAATACGCTTTAAAATGATATATTCATTTAGTTACTTGATTTAATAATTGACTGTTACAGTAGTAAAAATTATCTATAATTTGTTAAGGGTCACAAAGTTAAATTCAAAAAGACTTAATACTTATTTTTCCATATATTGTATATTCATATATTTAATCGTCTTATTTTTAAGTTATATTTACAAATATCTGTACTCAAAAAACTAATTAAAACTTAAATTGTTAGGTGCTAATAATAATTGCATTTATAAGAATTTTGTTTTAAATCTTTAGATTTTTTTACTGATTAACTAAATAAAAGTTATGCAATTCAGGTATCTTATACATAGTCTACCAATTTTCCTAAAATTTATAAAACAGCATGATTTTTGTGCATTTAAGCGGTTTGTGCTTTGTTACACGCCTTTCTAATTAGAAAATTGTTTTTAGGTAGGTTAAATTAAATGTAAAAATGGTGTGATAATGAATAATTGCTTCAGTTATGATAAAAAGTTTTGAATACCTTTGTATGACTTTAAACTAAAGCATGAGCACTATATGAATTTAAAAAAAAACTTGCACACATAATTATTTAATGAAACAAATTTGAGCAATTTTCTTTTAGTATAATGTTTATAGTTAGTTAACAAGTAGTTTTAAATCAAATTATTTCAGACTTGTAAATTTATTATTGTTTTAGCATTTTTTTATTGCGTACTGCGTAGAAATTTTCGTGTACAAAAATGTAATACTAACAAAAAAAAAAACAGCAAATTAATAGTATTTATACCTAGTACTAAACTTAAAACTAACGTTTTTTTTAAAGAATTAATAGAAAATTTTGTATATCGAATACAACATTATAGTAATATGTTTTTATTAGTACAAACTACTAAGAGTTATACTAAATTTTATTGAAACAATCAGAAAAATTAAACAGATAAAAAGTTTTATGCTATTTTTAATGATAATTTTTTTTTCTACAAAACAGTTTGTTTAAATATAAAGTTTAAATAAATTCATTAAAGTTTATGATCCGCTGGTCTAAACTAGTACAGTGGAAAATTAAAAAGTTTCTTTTAGCTTTTTTGTGGTTTCTACACTTAAGCCAAAACTATCAATAAACTTTGAAAAAATAAAGTCATAAAAAAAAGCTTTAATAGTTTCCAGTATGTGTTTATTTGTTAACATAAAATAAAAAACTTAAATTTACTGACAATAGTATGTATATATTGAAATTACATTTAAAATTTTTATTTTTTTAGATTAACTGTTTCACCGTAGTTTCTAAATAACAAAACCTGACTAATTTTTTTTCGATGAGTGTTAGTTGTTCTGAAACCGGAAACAAACAAAGAAGCTATTTCGACAATACGAGAAGTACTTACCAGCAATAATTGTTTTTAAATTGACTCAAGACATTTACTTTACGACCACTCAATTAAAAAAAGTGTTTTTTACGAGTTCTAAGCTGTAAAACATATTTTCTTAAGATGTCCGTTCAATTAGTAAACTAGTAATTTAACCAAGTTGTTTAACTTATTTATATGTGTTATCTTTACCGCACAAGACAAAAAAAATGTGCATACGTGAAAAAATTTAAGTTAAAAATTTAACTTCAAAAAGTTTTAAAATAAATTGTATTCTGAATTATAGTTAAAGAAAAAGAATGCATTATTAAATTGTTGAAAGTAGGTCAAAAAAACAAAACAAAATAGTTGTTATCTATATACCATAAAAATATTACCATGTTTAAAAAGTTTCATAAAAACTAGCTTAAACACATAACTTTATACTTTATTAATAGTTGTCAAACATTTGTAAAAGTGACTTAGTTGTATTTATTTTTTTAGTAATTGATAAATGATTAACTTTATTTAAAGTCTGTGAGGTAAACGGAATTTCAAAAGAATTTTAGACATAGTATTTGCATATTAACTCGCAGATTGCTTTTAGAAACTGTCCAATATAATTCTTAATAAGTATTTTTGATGTTTTTTCAATTTACGTCTTTAGTGTAAACTTTGTTATTAATAGATAATATAAATCTAAGTTTTTTCTAGAGGAAAATAACTATTATACAAAATTTATATAGATTTAAGAACATTAAATTTATTTGTTTACAGTTTTAGTACTGTTTAAGTAGAGCAAGCTAATCTTTTTATAAAATATCAAATACATGTGAGAAATAAAGTTTAAGACAACTTTTAATTTAGGTGAATTAATTTACTTTCAAAAAAAGTTCATGTTTTATAGTGAAATAAACACTATAATTGGAAATAGACCATAATTAGGAATCTTAAATCTAGATGATTTACTACTTTTAAACATAAACATGATATCTTAAAAATCTTTCATATTTTCGAATTTAATACTCTGTAAAAAAAAGCTCTAGGTTTCAAAAGTTGTCAAAAACGGATATTAGATAAAGTCAGTTAACTATAATCTAAAGCACATGCTTATTTTCTTAAAGTCTTTTTAATGTGTTGCGTAGAAAAACTATTGAACTCTAACGAAGATATTAGTTAAAAATTATCAATTTTAGATACAAGTTAAATTTTTGATTATTCAACTTTTTGTTATAATCTCGGGTAGGGAGTAACATGATGCAAACTAGTAGAGAAAGACTGAATTTGTTTAACTGCGTTATCATAACTTTATTATAAATAAAGCTAAAATAGTTTGTTATAATTTTATGAACTCTTTTTAAATCTTTACTGCTTCAACGCATCTGTCGTTTATTAATTGTAAAAGATTAACTTATTGCTTATTTTTCATTATGTGTTATGATCTAATACTTTTAACCACTGTTTTTTAATTCTCTGTAACAAAAATATTTAAAATTTGTTGTTTTTGATATATATTCAGTTTTTGGTCTTTACTCTCTATGGTGTATTTTTGTATGAATACGAGTTAGTGTGTAATATGATAGACAAAAATAATTTTAATGTTAAACTTGTCAAGTAAAACATTGGTTTCTTATTTTTAGACCTTAGCCTTTTAATGTTGTCTTACAGTTTTTTTAAAATTATGGTAGACATGTCTTACACTACCATAAACAGAAAACATATATAAATTTTTTGCACTTAAAACTATCCTTTTAAAGCTTACGAAACATATACTGTTTTAAAGATCTTCTATATTCTAAAGGACTTTATTTTATTAGAAGATGTTCGACTATTTAAAAACTTAGCCATATCTATTTTAAATATGAGATCTTCTTTTTTTAAATAAGTTAGCAAAAATTCTATAACTTTTGGTTTTACTTCAGTGAAGTTTGATTGAATAACACTAATACTTAAACTCATTGAAGTAAAAAACTATGAACAAAAAATGTAACAGTTAATTAAAGTGATATTGTTTAAAGTTAATTAATATGTATTTTATGGAACTTTTTTACTCATCTTAAAATGCTCTACTAAAGTAGTTTATATTTTCATTTTAACAGTGTAGTTTTCAAATTTATAATACTTTTAAATTTTAAAGCAGTGGTAAGCAAACAGCGACCAAGCAAAACATGTTTTCCCGCAACGTTTTTTAAAGCTTAAGATTAATCAATGCAGAAGAATAAAGCTTAAGGTTTTTTTAATACAAGTTTAGAAAGGTGCTCAATTTTGCTAGTGACTTAATTGTGCTGCCTTTATATACTTTTCTACATATTTCTTCTTATAAGTATAATTTTTGTTCTAAAGTTTTAGTTTAAAAAAATTACTGTAACCTGAAAAAGGACTTTTAATAAAGGCCCACGAAATTTTTTTAATAATTAATCTGGCCCTTTATTGTAAAAGTCTACCGACCTCTGCATTGAAGTATCCAAAGACAGCAAGTTGTTTTGCAAAATTAAAGTTTGTTTTTTGTTTTATACAAAATATATAAACTATCTATATATTCGTGACTCTAATTTAAATCTACTTTTAAAGATTTTGATGCAAGGCTTAGAGATTCATAGAAAAAAATTCGTATTAAATATTTAAAATTAAAATTTTATTAGTATAGTTTTACAACTGCATATGTTAGTGTAGCATTATATACAAAAGAAAAATACAGATGGTGCGTAAATAAAGACTAAAAACAGACTTTATGGAACACCAATTGATCGTCTACCATATGCGAGGCGGTCTGCTTTTGTTAGTAAACATTTTTAAAGTGTTTAATCATGTTAACTTTTAATTACTTCGACTTACAATAAAAACTTTTTTGTTTAAATTTTAGCAACCATTTTGAAAGTAGAAATTGAAGACTTCAACAAAAATATTTTAGTTAAAAGTTTTTGAAGTTTGTAATTTGATTTTGAGTATAAGTTCTTTACAAGTATTCTTAGAATGATCTAAAAGTTGTAGTAAACTAAAAACAAACTGTTTAAAATTTTTTTTAAGTATTACTTTGAATAGAATATTCTAAATAAATTTTTATTACCATAAAACAATACTTAACAGTGTTTAAAGTTTATATTGGTTTAAGTTTTGAATCTCGAAAGATATTAAAGATATTTATACGGTATCAGTTTAACAAAGATAATCTTGCTAATAACAATATGTTTGTTAAATCTCAAATTCTAAAATGTAAATCACCATTTTATTTCTGAAAATTGCAGTTTAAAGGAATGTTAGTTTTATAAAGACTCATTTATGTTAAGTGCAGAATTTTTTCTTTTGAGTACGCGCTTTTGAGCAAGAAAGCGTGTGTTCAAAAAGAAATTTTGCATTTAGTCTAGTATTTCCTACGTACGCACTTCCTGTTGACTGCACTCTATTTGGCTGTGTTCAAGAATCCTACTTAAGAGGAAGGTTACTGTATAAGTAAGTTTGTTTAGTTGTAGCTTTATATTGTAACAAAATAAAAACTTAAAGCAAATCAAAATTTTTGGTAGTTACGTTTTTTGAATGTTCTTAAAACTTAAAATTTGTGTTATAATATTTATTAAAATTTTACTTTGACAAAGAATTTTTTTAATCAGAATATTCTTAAAATTGTCATTTAAATTTTAGTTATAGTAATTTTGCTTAAATATTAGGTACTGAAAACAGAATACTTAAAATTATTTGCCTATTTTATATTAAAAGTCAACAGTTTACAAACTAAATACTATTGCTTATAACAGTGTCAAAGACATAAAGTTAAAATCTATAGAAAATATAGTGTAAAGTTTTTTAGAAAACACATTTACATACTAAAATAACTTTAAATCAGCAAAATTCAAACAATATTTTTGATATAAAATACTGCGTAAGTATGCATTAAATTGTTTCAATATATTTAAGATGTGTCTAAAGTAATGTATTTTCAAGCAGATCTAAAATTAAATATTAAACAAAATTTTTGTTTTTCTCGACAAAAATAATACCTACCTAACTTGTTACTTTATATTTTAAAAACGTTTAAAATACCTAGTTAAATATAAAAAACTACGTAAATCTTTATTCAAAAAACCATTAATATAACTATTATAGGACATTTGCTTACATAGTCTTAAAATTTAACAACAATTTGCAATAAATACGATAGTTAAAAATACAGTTTTAAGTTAGTTTAGTACAATACATATGTTTTTGTGACGTCATACAGCTGCCATCATTTGAGACAAGACGCCATCATGTGAAGCGTTTTTAAGTAAGCGACACCTGCTGTCATAAAAATAAATTAATGGGCGAGAAATCAAACAAAACAGTTGTCGTGCGTACTGTTTATAATTGGTAATTATATTACTGTTTTCAAATTTTTTTATTGTATAAATCTCGCAATTGGAAATTGCAAATTCAGTATTTTCGTAAAAGTCCACGAATCTGATTAATCCTTTTAAGTGAATATTTTAAAACAATTTAATAAACTGCTTAAAAAATATTAAATGTTATTTCAATATTTTTAAATAATGTTTATACTTTTCCCTTTTATTAAACTTTTAATAAAATTGTGTTTAAAATGCTTTGACTGGCTCCAAATATTTTTAAATCGATTTGTATGATACCTTTATATAGATCAGGGGTCGGCAAACTGCGGCCCGCGGGCCAATTGCGGCCCGCGAAGGGTAAATCTGCGGCCCGCGAGCATGTTAATTTTTGAATGGAATGCGGCCCGCGAAAGAAAATTTTGTGGCCCGCGA
The DNA here is from genome assembly GCF_965202585.1 of Thalia democratica. Classification (NCBI taxonomy): domain Eukaryota; kingdom Metazoa; phylum Chordata; class Thaliacea; order Salpida; family Salpidae; genus Thalia; species Thalia democratica. Next base: position 15,461,742 of record NC_139173.1, on the reverse strand, counting down.
GCATGGAAATGTGGCCCGCGGAGCAAAATTATATTTCAAGTTAATTTTGTTTCGATAATTCGATTTAATTTGATTAGTTTGGTTTAAAGTCTCTGTATAACATTTTGAAATAAAAAGAATAAATTACTGCTTTAGTTTAAAAATGTGAAAAAGACAGATTAGCATTCTAACAGGATATTTTTCTCAGTTTCATAATAGCTTCTTTTTTACAACAGCAAATAATTATCTAAAAAAAAGAGTGTAAAGAGTGCTTGGATTTAATAAGTTAGTTTTATAATACCTATTTAATAAATAAACTAAATGCAATTGTTTTCCATTTTGTACAAAAGTAATGCACAGTAATTAACTAAAGTGCCATTTCTTAAAGCTTATATATTCTTTTTCAATATTTTTTATACTTAGTTTTCTTTTATAGATTTTTTATTTGTAAATGTTAAATTTAAGTTTAAAAACATTTAAAATAACATAGTAATAAGAAATAAGGTTATTTTGATTTAGTTAATTTTTAAAAATTGTCTTTGTACTTTAATTTGTTAATTTATTATTTGTTATCATTGTACTCTACTGAAGAGAATTAATCAAAATATATTTAGTGTTTTTAAAGTGTGTGTCTTGTATAACTTATTGTAATATATTAGTCACTTATGTTCTAATATTTGTACTTTAAATTAATTTCTATGCACACCAACTTTATAGTTGATGCTCATATTTTAAACCACATTTTATTTAATACTTTAGCTAGTTTAAGTTTAGTTTATGCATAATTTTCTAACATTGTTGTTTCTACATGTAATATCTAAGTGTGTACAAACACATTTAAAACATTATATATTACATAAGTTAAAAAGATTTTGTTAGGTATGCTTTTTGATTTTTCAAACAATTTTTTTGATAAAATAAGTTAATTCTTATGCGTTGCATACTAATATAAACAGTTGCTGTTTTTAGGAGCTACCTATTTAATATAAACTAGATTTTGGGATGGTAAACTTATTAAGTTTGTACATTGTTAATCAAAATAGTTCAAATTCAAGCAAAAAAAAAACTAAACATGCCACACTGTCAGACTATCACTATTTGAAGACTTCAAATCTCGGACAAACTAAGTAATTTTTAAAGTTTTTGGCTAGAATTGCCTTTTGTAAACAAAAATATCAGGAATGTTTTTGTTAAATCAGGCTGGCTTTTTTGCTTGAAAGAGTGGCAATTTAAACTTATGATGTATGTTTTTCTCACTCAACAGTGTTAGTTTGAGTTAAAATATGTGTTAAAGTTTGAGTCTTGCAGCTGATATAGTACAAAATATTATTTATATTATTGAATACATTTAAGTGTGAACAATCAGTGTTGCCAAAAAACTTGAATCTTGGAAGAGCTTTGAATTTGAAAAATTATGCTTAAAAATTCTGGAAAAAAAACTTGAATTTGAGAATTTTTGATAAACCTGGAATTTCAAACAAAATTTACATGTAAAGTAATGAAGTTTCGATTTGACACAAAAAAATCACCAAATAAATATTTTCTTATTAAAAAATATATTAAAGTAGCTTAACAGTATTTTTTAATATTGATATATTAAAAAAAAAACTTTAATTAAACTTTATGCTAAAAATAAAAGAAGGAATTGTACTTCCAAAAACTTTGTATTGGTGCATTGCACCTTTACTTGTAAAATTTCACCGATTGTTGTGCTTCGCGTTGGAACTAAACCAAGAAATTATACTAAAATGTCAAAGTTAGTAAAAACATCTCTAATAAAAATTCTCAGATGAGCAATAGTTTTTCTATCAGTGCTCTCATGTTAACAGATTTCTTAAAGTCCTAATTTGATTTATTCGACTTTATAACCTTAATGCATTTCCTGAACACGACTTCTTGTTGTCATTGAAGAAATAAACAAAAGTTTTTCATTACCGCCAACATAAATTCTTTAAAAAAGTTTTCAATTATAAACGGTATCTCATTTTAAGTAATAAATTTTGCTACATCATAACTTGCCTTAACAATTTTTTCTGATTATTCTGTAGTTACTGAAGATAATCATGTGCTTTGTTGGAATTGACTTTGGTGATTTTTTTTTTATCGTTTCTCGCAATAACTCCCAACTAACATTTTTTTATATTTGTAGTTCGTCTTATATTTTACCAGTGTTATTTTTGAATGCAATATTATTATTGCAGATAAAGAATTGCTATAATGCTTAGTAAAAAATAAGTTTTTTTACTTCGCTAATGACCAAATAAAGTTTCATACTTTTCTTAAACTTTTTTAAGAAACTTAATTGTCCATTCCAGCTGACTTAACGATTAAAAGAAATAACGAAGGTTATAGGAGTAAATAAATTACATGCAAAAAAAATATATTTACTCCTATAACCTTCGTTATTTCTTTATGTTGTGAACTTTATTTTAACTGGGTTGCCACACAAACAGGCTATTTTAAAAGCTTAAAAACTTAGGTGTGTGTGAAACTTTTATTTCAAACACTTTAAAGAAATTTTCCAATTGTCAGAATAGTTTTTATGGCTGCAGTGTAGTTTACTAATTGTAATTTTTTATTGTTTTCTTACACTTCGCGTACTTTTTGATAATGATGATATTTTAACTAGGTATTTAAGCTTGATTAACAATTATTTATTAGCTTTTTTAACTTTTAACAAACTTAGGCTGGTTTGATACAACTCAGACATTTTTGCTTTTTAAGTGGCAACCATGTAAAAGACTAACTACTAATAAGATATTTTATCAAAGTGTTCGAGAGTTAATTATGTTAAAGAATTTGTTTTAGCTTTCTGGAATACAAAAAAGTATTAATTTTATTAAGTTAACTAATTACTAAATTTTTAAGTGACTGTTAATTTTTTAACACGCAAAAACTTTTTTTTTGAAGTAAGTATTCTTAGATAAATGAAAAACGGGCTGATAATATATAAAATGTATAAAAGTAACCCATAAACTGTCATTCAAGTTAGGTTTTTTTAGAGAGTTAGGTTGTAAGTAAAATTACATAAGTATTAGGTTGAACTTATTAACTGCTTATGAAAGTACATAGTTTATTAACACTTTAGTATATTAGTCAACGTAAATTCTATTCTAATAAATATTAATTTATACAGGCATTCTTAATATAGCTAAAAGTCATTTAAAATGATAAGGTGAATAAAAGTAAAACTTTTCTCTATTGTGACTAAAACTAAAACCAATAGATTATTCAAATGTCACTAAAACTAAAACTGCGGCCCGCGAAGACTTTGTAAACTTGAAATTTGGCCCGCGACCACCAACTGCCTGCCGACCCCTGATATAGATAATCTGTTAAATTAATTTTAAACAAGTAAATCATGTTATTATTAAAGTTTGAAGTTAGTTTATCTCAACAAAATTAGATAATTTAATATAAAAAACGACGTTTACTGAATTATTTCTTTAAACACTATGCTAAGTGAACGCAAAAAAAATAATTTATGCAATAACTTAACTAATATTTGCTCCTTAAATGTTTGTTTTAAAACTTAAGCTGAAAAGAAAGCTGAAGCGTGCAGCCTGTCAAAAAGCTATGGTAATAATGATCTTGTGAAAGCAACCGTAACGAACGCAGTTAACGATGATCTAAGTACGTGGAGAAAACTTTTTGACTGAAAATTTTATAACGTTTACAGATTCTTTTAGCTAAAAAATATGAAATATAGAAACTCTTAAATGAAACTGTTTTTGATTTTTTTTAATATGATACTATTAAAAATTTTCTCTTAACGTGAGCACAGAAGTTATGATAAAAAAATATTTTTTTACTTATATTAATATTTTACCTAATTTCTGCTTCAAAAACTTTCTTTTATTAATATACCAAATTTATTTAGCATAAGCACTTATTTAATTTTTAACATTTTATTATTACGTCATTTTATATCTTAAAACTTTAAACTTCAGTATGATTTTATTTCAATTTGTATTCATTCCAATTCAGTAAGAAACTATTTCTGATGAGCCTTACTACGAAAGTACTAAAATAAATTTAAAGAAAATGAAATGTATTCTGTTATATTTTTTAAATAAGTTATGCACCGGAAAAAAGCTGTCAATAATTATTCATAATTGTTGACATATTCTACAGTAAGAAATACAATAAAAACTTAATAATAATTTTTTTTGTAAATTACATGTTTTTACAAATTGTCTTGTGTGTACATAACTTCACTTTAGTTATTTACTTTGCACTTATTTATTTTTTTAGAACTTCTGTCACAAACATATGCCAAAAATTACAAGAAAAGTACTTTAAGCACAATCTTACATGAAATTATTTCGCTTTACTTTAAATATATTATCTGTAAATAGTGGTATTCTGAAGTGAAAGTTTGACCTAAAAAATTAAACTTTTTGAAACTGATGACAATTTTTTTTTCAATTTACTGTTTTGTTTATAACTTAAATTTTGTTTTAATCAGTACAGTAATAAACAAAAATGTTGTAGTTTTTGTAGTTTAAACAAAGTATTAATGATAGAGCAAACATGTAAAATTTTGTTGTGCTTTTTTATAAGAAGTAACAAGTAAGAGTTTAAAAACTAACATTAAAACGTTTTCTCATGAGCTTTTAGAATCGATAGTAACACAAAAAAAGCATCATCAAACTACTAAAATTTAAAAGCATTTTTTGAGGTTTTTGACCAGTAAAAAATTTAACTTTACAATATTGGAACAGCCCTTAGCCAATACAAGAAGTTAAGTTATACAATAAACCTAGTTTTAGTGAGTAAGTTTAAATTTTATTATAAACACAAAAACTTTTAAATAGCAGTATAGTTTAAAAAATGAAATAAAAGCTCTAAGTTAACGTAACAATAGCCTGAAGTATATAAAAATGCTATATAACTACAATACTAAAAGTCAGCTTTTACAAATTAAAATACTGTTTTAATATATAGTAGTTAATTTAAAAAAGTCTATGCATAGTTATTCATTACAAATTTAGATTATTTATAACGTTGTAGTAATGGAGTTATTTTACAAGTAGCAAAGCATAAAGAGTAACTGTTAAGTTAACTAATGATATTTTGCTAACCTAATCAATGTAAAGTGAAATAAAGAAGATAATCAAACAAAGTTGTAATCATATGCCTCGTTGGTGCAGCTGTGCTAATATTTAATAAAACTCGATTTAACTTAAGTTATTGAAATCTATAAACTGCACGCTGAATCAAGTATAGATTTGCAATTTGACAATACTTAAATTTAACTGAAAACCATAGCTGACTTTATTTTACTATAGCACATTATCTTAATTTTTTTTTTGTTAAATTAAAAATACTATTGAAATAATTTATGTTTTACGAATTTATTAATTTATTATGATTTAACTTATATAGTAACCCCACTGTTTTCATGTTTGATATAACAAAAAAATAAATAATAAATTATTCTTGTAGAAAGTATTTTATTTGGTTTAGAATACTATTTGCAGCTTAAGATTGATAACAAGAAATTAGTACAAATTTTTTAAATTTCAGACCAAGGTTTTCGACACAACTTTTCTGTGCTTTTTAAGTTATATAATGAGCATAAAATTACATGCTAAGTTAATAATTTATAAAGTTTGTTTGAACATTAACAGGGGTCGTTTAAATGCGGCCCGCGGGTCAAATATGGACTGCAAAGAAAAAAGTATGCGACCTGCGATGTACTTATCAGCTTGTTCTGGACAAGAAGTTAAAAGATAACAAAGTGGTGTGCGACTCAGGTTTTGTGCACCAAATGCTACGACCAAATATTTTGAGCGCTTTTATTTTTGTCTTTCAATAAACAATACTAACCAAAACTTTTATAAAACAATAAAAATAATTTGTGCTAAAAACTCGCAATTAGGTTATAAATTAAAAAAATAGTAACTACTAATGCTTTATTATTGTATATTTAATCATATATTAGTTCTAAATAGTTATTTTTTTTTAATGATTCCTACAGTTTAGAATAAAAAGGTCCGCGTTAAAATTTTTCTACGAAAATATGCCCGTGACGTATAAAAGCATTCCAGAGATATAATACGTATACAATTAAAAGTTTACATAAAAAACATAGTTTTGCGTGTTTAACACAAGTAAAAGTTAAGTAAGAATTATATATCTAACAAACAGTTATACGTCTTGCTTTTTCATTTGAGCGTATAACTTAGGTTCTTTCTTTTTTCATTAGTATCGATTCTAGGCTGTAAGTTTACTGTGTTTGCATCGTTTTAAAGCTCTAAAAATTTGTACGACATATAAGTTTGGCATTGTGAGAAAATAAATAAATAATCAAATACTGCGCTATTTTCTTAAGTTAAACTATGAACTGCAATTATTTGAAAAACTTGTCGTTATGTCTCACCTTTATAGGAGATGCTATGTTAAACATAAATACTAAGTTAATAAAATGAGACTTACCACACATTTAAAACGTATCAGTAGCAAAAAAATTAGGGCCAATAAAATAAAATTTATTATTTAAAATCACTAAACTAAATTTTCTAAAAAGAAATGTCTTTTTTAATCGATAAAGTGCTAAGCTTAGTTCTTGGTGTGGTATTAAAAATCGCGTATAGTTTTGATAAATAGAATAAACTTTTGATAAACCGTGCAGGAAAAAATACAAATTAAAAAAATTGAAATAGTAAAATATAAATAAAATTGTTTATTTTTGATATTGGTCATTAAAAATAATGAGAAACGTTGTTTTAAATCTTTACACAATTGTGCTTTGTTTTACTTAACTGCCATTAGCATAATGGGGAGTGGTTTAATTGTTTCGGCTGTTGACGTTGTTTTCGTTAACTTGATTTTTGTACTGTTCATGTAAAGTGCTTAATATTTTGATTGCGAAAGTCAAGTAGATTACGTAAACTTGTTGAAAACAAAAAACAAATTGTTTGATTGACATTGAATACGTCCTGTGTGAAGATAAAATTTGATGTTTTAGAACTTTTTTTTCATATACATATATATGTAAAATCATTAAAAAATCTAAACATAACGCAAGGTGATATTTTTTTCAAATTTTAGAACGCAAAATTTATAAATTTACTCAAAATTAAACCAAGTCTGCTGATAGTTTTTTTATTAGTATCTTAGACTTTTTGTTTACTTTGCATTTATAATAAAAATTTTGTAGACATTCACTGCAAGTTTTTAAAAATGTGTACTTAATTAAATTTATTTTACGCTTTGCTGTAGAAAATGATAATTAAAATATATAATACAACTAAATATTGCTGTATTTATTCTATATTGTAAGTTGAGTTTTCTGGTAATAATAGTTTGTTCTGCTGAAAAATAACTTAATTAAAATAAATAACTTGATTTCGGTAACCTACTTATGCGTAAAAAGTATGCATGACTAGTTTAATATACTTTTCCCGCTTTTTAGATATGACCACTCCCTAATATTAGCTAGATAGTGTGCTGTAGTTAATTTACTCAAGCATACTTTTCCTTTTCAACTACTGCTTTATCTTATTTTCGCTGTTAGTAGCTATACTATTGTAGTAAAATTCCTAATTCCTTAAAACATATGATAAGTTATATTTCAATTTGTTTTAAAAATCAACTGCATTAGTTCTACTTTAACCGTTTAAGTTTATAAAAATCTAATAATGTAAGTTGACGATAAAGATTAATTTTTTTTTAAATGTCTCTATCATTGATATTTAGAGATTTTAAAAAGTATGTTTATCCTAAATATATAAAGGGTAAACAAAATTTTAATTATACCATAATTACTACGCGTATACGTTTTGTACTTTTTTATATTCTTTTATATTATAAATTTTGCTCATTTACAAGTAAAAATTCTTTTTTTTTAACACTTTTTTTTTACACACTCAAATAAGTTATGTTTTTTTTATTTACCTAAAAAACAAAATTTTCTTTAAAGCTAAATGTTGAATTAGAATTTACAAAACTTATATTCAATTTTAAATTGCATTAATATAATTGTTTTACTACATTTACTGTAAACATTGAGTTTTTGTACAAATCACTACACTAATTAAAAAAATATATTCTTTATCATGTTTTTTAGAGTCAATAACTAAATTAACTAATAGGGGATAGCTAAATTAATTTTTTCTTTGCGAAAATTTACTAAGCTACCAGTTAATTTTTACTATTTTAAAATATTCAAAGCAAATTATGAGATATAACCGATCAAAGTTTGGAAATTTTATAGGTTTCTTACGGAAGACGCAAAAGACTATTACTTTATCATCTAAAATTTATCCTCTCCATGTGTCCTTAAGTTCATTTAATTTTTTATTTGAACATTTTAGTTTCTAAATATTAAAAAAAAACAGATATGATAAAATCTAAGGTTTTAGACTTAAATTTGTGATATGTTTTATGTCTTATGCCTTAGTGACTAATTTATTAGATAACAAGTTAAATAAAAAAAATTACTTAATTAAGTTTTAAGATGATTTAGGCTTATTTATGACTTTTAGTTTTGCTTCATTTTAATAATTCCAAAAAAATAACTTAGTGTTATAGATTTTGCTAAATTGATATAAAAAAAATTCCAACCTAGTGTGGTAAACACAACATTTTTATAAACTTAAGTTATTCGTTGTAGAAATAAAACATTTTATTAACTTAAAAAAAATTTAGTTTACAAACTGCGATCTTTTAGTTATACAGAATATTTTTAAAGCTTTTATCTGTAAAATGTTACAGACTTTCAATACTCTAAGTTACGTGCTTGATTTTGTTATTATTCTAAACTTTATTACTAGCTGCATTAATTCGGTTAAGGTTGATTACTATAACTTTCGTTTTCAAGTTAATCTGTTTTTACAAGGTGTAACAAAAAATTAAAATCATCTCATATTACTAAATTTAAATTAGATATTAACAATCCATAAAGGTCATGACATTTATTTTGAATTTAAAAAACTAATACACTCATTAAATTTCTCAAGTACTTCATTATTTTTATCCTTTTACATAATTGGTAGTTAAATACCTTCATAACAAGTACTTTTAAATCACTTTTTAATGAAAGGTCAATAATATAAATCAAGCCTTAAAGTTTTATGATCCTTAACTACAAGTTTAAAATTAAAATGTCATGATTGGAAATGTTTTTTGTAGTATTAGAGAATCAAAGAGTTTATAAGTACAGTTTGTATAAGTTAAATAGAAATAAAGTCTACTTATACTGTTAATTAATAAATATAAATCATTTTGAAACCGAGTTATAAAAAATAAACAACGTTAAAAGATTTAACACAACATGTGTACCTACTTAATAAAATATTCATGTAATTACATAAGTTTTACAAAGCTTCTAACTGGTGTATAATTACTACAGCCGGCACAACCGTTATGTTATAGTATAAACTGTTAGACATAGTAAGGCCACTCATCCGTATATTTGTAAGTACCTAATTTTAATCTGTTGTAGTTCGCTATTGAGAAGAAAAGTAGTTCAAGGTTAAACAATATGTATTTTTTTCTGAAAACACATAATTTTAATTAAATAAAGTCATCAATAAAAATTTTTAAGTAAGTTGAACTGTATTTAAAAAACCTCTTAGAATAAAACATTTTAATAAGACAAAAGTAAACATTTTTATTTAGTAAAATATTTTATTAAAAAGGTTTTAGAAAAATGACATTTTTTTCTCCTTGTCGTAACACAAACTTTACCATTTAAGTTCCTAACTTTTCTATACTTTTTAGCAAAACATATAATGCTTACACTTGATAAATATCCAGAAAAAGGTTGCTGCTAAATCTTTAAATATTTAAGTTAATAGGTTAAATACTTTTGAGCAAAAAACAGTCTTTTAAAAAGTTGTAATAATTTATGACTAAAAACAGTTGATTTTTATGAGCTACGAGAAAGTTATAGCTGGACTAGACAAAGTAGACATAATTGTTTAAAGTACTAAAACCTTAAATACTACAAAAATTTTATGCAGTTTTTAGAATATCAAAAAACTATGTACAACAAGTTTTGTAAACTAATGTAGTAATAAAATAAGTTCAGAATAAACAAAATCGAGTGTAAATATCAAAGTGGTAAGGAAGTGAATTTTCTCAAAAACCTTATTCGGTATTTAATATAACTAGCCTTTTATTAATATTGTTGCCAATATAATGTACCATAGGAAGTCGTCAATGTTTGATAAGTTTATTTTAAAAATAACATACATTGAAGTTTTTTTTATTATTATGAAATATATACCTATTTTAACTTTTAATATACGGTTACTTATATTAATTTTTTAACAGTCAGTTTGTACTTTACTTTTGAGTATATAAGACTTAAACTTATAACATACCTTGAAGTTAAAAAAATACAACAAAGAAAACTTATACAAACTACAAAGGTTGTTCATCTATATGTTATATAACTTCGTAGAGTAATTATACTATGTTAAGAGTCTCAAATTTTGAAATTATACGCATTTAATAAAACATATAAAAATTATACTTCTTTTTTGATAGCTATGCAGGTAATTGCATTCAAAAGAAGACTAATAAGAGAACGAACAAGAAATAGTGTATTTTTAAACATAGAATTTTAAAGTATTTACTTTATTACTTCATCTCAAATTAGGAACTTTAAAAATTCTTAAAAAATATTTTAAAAATAGCTTAAGTTAATTAACATAAATCAAATAACTTTCTATTGTTGATTTAATAAAAAAACTTTTACACATATCTACTATAATCTAACGCGAAAATTGTAAACTACGGAAAAAAGTTAAAAAATAAATTTAAATCATTGATTTTATAAAAATGTTTAGATTTAAGTTGTCAAAAGTTTATAGTGCATTAAATAATATTAAACTTTTTATAGTACGCTTTTATATTTTATTTTAAACGCTGTTTAATATTAAAAATTAGCAAGTTAGTATTGAATAATAAAAAAATACTTAATGTCGGATTAAAATTAAAAACAAAACAAGAAAATGATTTATTTTAAAGTTAAGATTAAAGCATTATGTAATTTAATCGTTTCCTGAATGTATTTCAATATCAATTGTAAATGATTTTTGCTTTTATTAAAATAGCTTTTGTTTTTTTATCTTAAAAAAAATTCTCTACTTTAATTCATAACTCTGATAAAAAATTTTGATAAATCTAAATTTCATAAAAATAGTTTAAAGTTTTTCATATTCATAAATATCGAAAAAATAAGTATATAATTTTTCTTTTAGGTTCACTATATCAAAAAAATAGTTTCTTCCTGAAAACTAGGCTAACTTATTGCTTTATACTTTATAAGCAATATAAGTAATCATAAATAGTATTTATAAAATTCTATAGCATTTTCTTTATTTTTTATACTTACTGAATGATTAAAAAAGAATTTAGTAGGTTCGGCTAAGGGCGCTGTCAAAAGAACAAATAAAAAACACATATAACATATATAACAAAAAGTTATTGATTTATACTGATTAGGTCATCTTATAAGTCCTAGACAACAAACTGTATCCAAGTGGTGTACGACTCGATACCTGATTTTTTTTAGTAAGCTATGTCCTTGGACCAATAATTGTTAGCGCATTTTTGTCGCTTAATTAAATACTATTACACAAGTAAAGTTAAATACTGCTATAATTAAACTGTGAACAATAAACTTTAAGAACTGTTTTAAACATTTAAGTTCAATGAAACTAATTTTCTTGTCTAAAACTAAAAGTTTTGAATTTATGTGTACAACGATATCCTTTTTTAGATTTAAGTTCAACTATGATCATCATTAGATATCTTCGTAGATACTATAAAAAATAAACAGTTTAAATTAAAAGTTTCGTCGAATAGTACTTTATAGGTTTGAGACAACATGTTGTTATGCTAGAAGTTATTTTGTTAAAGAGAGTAGTGCTATAGAATCTTATTTATTTACCTTTAGTTCAGTTTCCTTATTCATTTATGTGTAAAAAAGTTACTTAAAAAAAGTATGAAATTACCTTTTTAAATAGTATAAGATATGAGCGTTGTTCATAAAGATATAAAATAATTTACTTTCAAATTTAAAGTTTTAAACTGTTTTATGACTAGCTAAATAAAAGGCTCAAAAATGTTAAGCACTATTTTTTATAATATGATAACATAAAACAATTTTATGCACTCTTAAACTATGTACTGTAATACATTTTGCATTTTAAACTAATACTAGATATTCAGAGACAAATAATTGAAAGTATTTTCATTTTTTTATTAAAGTAGTTGTTTTATACTAATTAAGAGTGAATTTATAAAAGTCGTATAATTACAAAAACTGTTGGTCTAAAAGACTTAAAATACTTAATACTCTGTAATCAACATTTACCACCGACTTGAACAAAAATTTTTGGTGATAGACATAAAAAAGTACATACTAGTGCTAATATTATTTGAAAAAATCAAACAATAAGAAGTTATACTGGTTTGAAAGCAAGCATTGTAGTCATCTTATTTAATTTTCTTACTACGAAGACTCAGCTATAAACTAAATGAGAGTACAAATGCCATTTGAAATTAATGGTAAATAAAGACAAATAAACAATTTTGTTTTGTGTTTTATAAGAAGTCATTAAAAAATATTTTTGTATCCTTCTCATTTAATAAAATTGCATTAAACTTAAAAACTAAATTAAAAATCTTGAATTGTGCGTAAGATTTTGCATTTATAAATTTTAAACAAAAAGAAGTAGTTTGTAAACAAATTGGTGTACTTTGTAAATTGCATGTGCTATAACATCTAAGGCACATTTTGAAACTGTTAACTTAGTTTTTAATCCAGATTCATTTTGTCCTTTGAAAGGAAAACAAAGCTTCTTTTAAATATATATACAAATAAAACGAGTGTTTTTTTAAGTTTATCAATTATATATAAACTCTATAAATAACCTTCATACAATAAAAAGTTGAATTACTTATCACTCTTTTTATACTATTCAGAGTACTAAAAACATTTAATGAATAATTTCATATATATACGATATACATGTAATTGTTCATATATACAATATAAATGTGTTGTGTTTTCATTGCTCTTGTATGTTTATAAGTTATTGTTTAAGTGTATTGAAGTAAATGCATTGATCACTAATTTTTCAAACTCTTAAAAATTGTTTTTGTTATACGTATGTTCAGTTGACATTATACTTTTCTATGATCCCTTCTACTTAAAATCATATAGCTATTAGATATCGTGCATAGCATACACATCTACCTTATGTACAATTTTTAGAACCACATTTTTTTGTTGTTGACAAAATATAGTTGATAATTGTAACACTTAGATAATTAACATGGAAAACCTGTAAAAATCACATTAATTAAGAAAGTGTAAAACTATTCACAAGTTTTAGTGCTACAAAGCTGTTTTTTTTTCTTTAAAAAAAGTATTTGTATAAGTATTTATAGTGATAATAGAAAAAAATAATAATAGGGTCTAGTTTTGTCTTTAAAAAAGTCTGTATAATTTTTTTTTATCAGTATAAATTTTCTTTATAATTTACATAAATACATCTAATGTTTAAGTTTTTTTTGATTAATTCCCGTTTCTGTTTAGTTTAAGAAGACAAAAATCAAAGTCCAAATTCTAATCAAAAAAAAAATCAAGGAAAAAACTTAAATCTGCCTATCATTTAAATCAGTAATTTTTTATCGTGTAGTAAAAGTTCTTTCATAACTATTTTTGTGGTTATAGTTTCCAAAGTAGTAGAACGATTGTTTCTTAATTGAAAATTTTTAACTTAAGCTGTTTATTATGATAGATTGTATTAAAAATAAAGTACTGTATGAATGTATTTTTTAAACTTCAATTTACTTTTTATTTTTAATGCTTAGTTTTTAACTTTTCATTAAATAACAGTTTGAACATGGATTTTTATGAGTTGTAGGCAGTCCATTTTACTAAAAAACTTCAAAGTATATATTGACTGTTAAACTTAAAGTTTTTATATTTTGCAACGATGTTGAGTTCTTTTTAGCATTGAATTTACATAAAGTTTAGTGTTCTGATGCAATAAATTTTTTTTTTCTATTCATGCATACCATATAAACCATACTTATTTAAAAACATTGGAAATACTTAATATTCTGATAAATAATCTAAAAAACTTGATAAACCTGTACAACTATCTTAATTGTGTATATTTAAATGTTAATAAAAACTAGCATGAATTGTCATTAAGTACGCAAACAGCTGCAATTTTGGGAGGAAATATTGCGTATTATTATATATAATTTTAAAAGACAGCTGAACTATTTATCCAAACAGGCTGAAGGAGCGGCAAAAACTTTGATGATTTTCCACATCAATGCATACTAAGAAAAACAACTGGCAAGATTAAACTAGATGTCGGCTTTCAAAAATAACTTTTTTTAAATTTCTACTTAAAAGCTTAAATTTAAATCTTTCGAAAATAACATAAAACTTTATTATACGTTTGTTCAACTGTCTTTATAGTTGTAGTATTTTATTTTAAAAAGTAACAGAAATATTCTGCGTATCAGCTTGTTCACCATTTTAGATAAAAATATGTTCGATTAATTAGTTTTTTTATGGTAAAAAATTGGTTTTTTAAGAAAACACAAAGAAATAGTTTAAATGATACTGAAAATACTCGACTAACCTTCTAATCGTTTCCGTTGTTAATTAAACAAATGTGGAATTACTCAAAAAAGTAAAATAAACACAACATTCAATAAAAATTCAGTCAAAAATAACTTAGCAACAAACAATTTGCAAAAAAAGTTGTTTTTGTGAAGTTGAAGTTTAAACTTTAATGTTTAAACTTTCATAAAAAAATAAAAAACAAGTTAAATTTATAATAAAATAGTGCTAAACTATGGGCTATTAAATTTATAGAAGTCTTTAACACTTTTTATTTAATTTATCTTTTATTTCAAACTTTTATAAATACAAACTATTTTTAAGAATTTTATAAGATATCATTTTGATTTTTCTATTTAAACAAAAAAAAAAAAAAAAAACTTATCGAAAATAAGACTAAAAGGTATCCTAGATTACACTGCTTAAGCCTAAAAAAAGACACACATAACAACTTTTATAAGATTTTATAGTAACTTTTGTGTTATATTACTACACACAACTTTAGCGTAGCATAACTTCTACTACGCTTATTTCTCCTTTTATTTTACTATACAAACATTGAAAATTTTAAGCAGAATATCTATATTAATTAACATTATTTACAGTTAACCAGATTTATATTAGTGTAGATACATAGGTTTTTTTGTAACTGACAGTAATTGACAGTTAATATTTAAACTTTTTTTTAAGATGTAAAATCTCATAGCATTTAAAACTGAACAGAACACTTTATTATATATTAATTTAAAAATCATGCTATAAAAAACATTCATTCCTACAGTTTTTACAGAGTCTGCAGATTTAATCACAGAAAAAAATTTTTGCTCGCGAAAGTCTTCAACACAAATTTTCTTTTAAAAACAACTATGGGAATTGGGTATATAATCATTTTCATGCGTAGTTTGGCTAACACTTTATAATACTACAAGAAAGAATTCAAGTAGATTTAATCCTTTTAAATATATAACTGAAAGTTGACTCTAAGCATTTTTGTGCTCTTTACAAAGGCCATGTGCACGCTATTTTTCATTTGTGCCTACTAAAAAGATTGTATTCATACTACTTTTTGCTTGTTTTTAATTTAGAAAGTTTTTCAGGCTTTTAATACTTTTAAGGTTAATCTCTAAAAAACAACTATTGTAAAACGTAAAAACTTTGTGTTAATTTAAGTATAGAAAAGTTAGGTTTGCTTACTTTTTAAAACAAAATACTTTTAAAAAACTGATACTTTAAGTTAAAATAAATAAGTAAGTTTAAATAATAATTTTCTAAATTAACTATTTAAGTAGCGCACAAAATTTATCATTTTCATTTCAAATAGATACTAATTAAAATGGGATGAAGGTAGTCTTCCTCTTTTGATTTTAAAGACCGGACAGGATTGAATTTTAGATAAATATAAATAAAAATGGTAAGAACCATTAAAAAATCAGTCACAGTCTTATACAACCACTGTTGTATAAGACTGTGACTGATTTTTTAATGGTTCTTACCATTTTTATTTATATTCAAATAGATACAGTAGAAAAGTTAAATATAACCTTTTTTTTCCTATTTTGTAAGTCTATAGTTCCTGAATTATTTTAATTACTTTTTTTTTTCTTAAATAAACCAACAAGTTTTTGTTAAAATACGATGTTTAGACTTTTCGAAGAAAACAGTTTGATAACAACCTTTATTTTTGTGTTTTTAAGTTTTTTGCATAATTTATAAAAGAAACAGCAGAGCGACAATACCGTTAAACGTCTCACACTGGCATACAAAGAGAAATATCGTCTTTGTTTTCATTACTTAGTTCTCCTTCTCTTTTAAATAAATAGACCAAGGGTCGTCTACGACCATCGAGTATTGAACAGTAAGTGAAAAACAACTTATCGTTTAAAACATGCGCGCGGGTCTGTAGTGTTTGCAAATGAACAACAAAAATTAAAAGCTCTTTCACTCTACAATCAAACAACATGCTAAAGTCTACTACGTTTGACGTTGTTGATGTTTTTCTAAAAGCTAAAGTTTAAAAGTTTCAAGTTGTTTGTGTTCATTCTGTATGTTAACAGTATACGTTTTTCGCTTATGATTTTTCTTGAAAAGTAGAGCTGTGTAAATAGTCAATTTATTTTTGGCAAGTTATTTTCTACTCAAAACTAATATAAATTACATAAAAAAATGTATCAATAAATAAAAAAGATTTAAATAAAATCATAACACATTAATTATAATAAATTTAAGCAGTTTTTATAAAAATAAAATATTTGATGAAATTATTTACCTAATAAAAATTTTTAGATTATTTTTACCAAGTTTTTACTATTTAACAATTCTCAATTATAATCAATTTAAATAGAGTATTTTAAAAAATTTGTGTTCATGTAACTAAATTAATTAAAAACTGTAATTTTCAATATAAAAGTAAAAATATTAACTCAAACAACATTATAAGGTTGTAGAATATTTTAAATCGTTACTTAATAAAAAGAAGTTTTAACTTTATTGTTTAATAGATATCCAGAATTTAAATACAGTTTGGTATAACTTTTCATATAAAGAAATAGCATTTTATGATGTTTTGACAATATCGTACAAACTTTACAGATAAAAAATGATACGATAATGAAAATGAAATGTAAATTTAAAGGTTGTAGAAAAAATATTTATAATTTTACAAAAAGAAATATGACTAACCCTTATTGATATAAAAGTACAACACTAGGCTAGAAATGAAGTATAAATGTATTTATTTTAGATAAAGCATCACTCATCAATTTCAAAGTTAAGATGTAGATGTTTTAAGCTCATGTAAAAATACTTTAAACAAATGGTGTTCTTAATTTAATAATATAAAAGTCAAAAAAATTTAAATCTTAAAAACTAAAAATCTCATTATCTTAAAAATATAATGAAGTTTTTGCTAAAAAGAAGACAATTCACATTGTTTTGTTATACATTATCAAAAAAAAATATTGCTTGATCTATTCTAGTGAAAAGCGGAATACAAATTTGTTCTGAAATACAACTAATAAAGTGTAAAAAGCGTACACTAGTTTAGTACATTAATTATGAATAAAATATAATTTAATGATATAGATAAAATATTTTCTATCTTATTTTAGCTTCTCAAAATGAAAAAATAATACAATTTTTGTGTAAATACTAAAAAATAAATGTTTAGAAGTTTTGTCTAAATTAATTTAAAGTACAGTAGGGAAATATATAATGTAACCAACCGGTAACCACCTTGAACTTAGGCAAAAGTTAAAAAAAGCGTACCTACGTGAATTGTATATCTGACACTTTTGAGAACAATTTTAACCTTTTTAAAATAGTAATAGCCAATACCTACTTATTTTTTAGAAATACGATCTAAATAGGCTACGCACGATTTTTTTTTCAAAAAATTGTTGTGCTATATTTGCATTAGCCATCGAAGATTATGTCTTTGATAATTTATTA
This sequence comes from Thalia democratica, assembly GCF_965202585.1. Classification (NCBI taxonomy): domain Eukaryota; kingdom Metazoa; phylum Chordata; class Thaliacea; order Salpida; family Salpidae; genus Thalia; species Thalia democratica. Next base: position 15,443,708 of record NC_139173.1, on the reverse strand, counting down.
CATTCGTTAAATAGAACATCATACATTTTGCTCTTCAAATATTTTTGATCTTATTTGACATTATACAAATTTATTTTGGTTAAATATAGTTTTTGGCAAAAGTTTTTATCTAGCTAACATAACTTGCTGTTTTCTACTGATTTTCTAACTTAATATAACTTTAAAAAATTTTTAGGTGTTTATTTACAATATCACTTACGTTAGTAAACATTACCTAAAGTCTGCCTTATTACGGCAATTGACAGTGAGGTATGACTCATCATGCAAAGAATATAAAGTATATACATTCAATATTTATCTTACAATATCAATAAAGGACTATTTTTTAGTTAGAATTGTTTGTTAAAAAACAAATTAATAAAGGAGTGGCTGCCTAAAAAATATTATTTAGTTTTTAAAGAATTCAGACGTTACAGTGCCGGAAGGATTATAGGAGTCATATAGTATTATTTTACAGTAAAGTTTTTAACACTTAAAAATGTATACATACGAAATGCTGACGTAACATTTAATACTTCATGGGTATCGGCATGGTTTAATAAATTTTTATAATATCTTTTAACTATACTGAATTTAAAAAATACTTTGTCTAGTTATCTTGTCTTGCTGATAAAATTAACACTGCTTTGTAGCTTTAACTTTAAAAAATAAGCTTCTTATTAGAAAAAAAAATGTTTTCTGTTATAAATATAGCATTACAAGTTTTCAGGTACGTATGAAAGACAGTCAGTAATAATGTCCTAATATTGTTAAAAAACCGATTTCGAACGAAATTTTATAGTTATTAAATAAATAAGACTATATATCACGGTTTTCTATATCTTAGTTCAATAGTCTTAGGAGAAACAAATTATTATGAATTTTATTTGGTTGATACTATTCCAACATTTATAACTTTTACTGCAATTATAGCTTAAAAAAACCATGTATTTAAATTAGTTTCTACAAAAAATAATCAAGTTGCAATTTTGGTTAAGCTCAAATAATGTTAGCCTATGTTAAGTAACAAGGATGTTCAAGTAAAATAGTTTTCACAGGTGAGTTCAACAAAAAGTTAACAATACTTATTTTTTCAAAGTAATATTTTTTTAATATCAAAAGCACCAGTGTTTATCTTTAAAAACTAATTTGGTCACTTTGATTGGGTGCACGACTATTCAAATTCCGATAATTCAAATTCCGACAATTCAAATTCTTAAAAAAAAATTGAAAGGGCCACAACTAAAAAAGTATTGTATATTTGTCAAATATAAAAAATACATATGTAAGTCCTATTAATATCTTCAAGCAATTTTTTTCTTTTTGCAAAACATTGAATACTTTTTGGTATATGGTTTAAATAAAGTAAAAAACATAGTTATTTTTAGTAGTTTTAAAATATCTTAAAAAGTATTTAAGATTTTGCAAAAAATAAAAAGTGGCTTGTAGATATTAATAAGGTCTACATAAGCATTTCTTCTTTTTCTCAAACTTCAATTATTTTTTGAGATATAGTCTTCTAATTATTTTTTTAAGAATTTGAGTTGTCGGAATTTGAATTGTCATGTAACCACTTTGATTATGTAAAGTTCTGTTTAAACTTGTTAGTATCTATATTAGATGTTTGAAATCTAACAAGATTTCAAGTTTTTTACTTAAAATTGTATGTTAGCAAGTCCAATTTTACTAATGACATTAGTTGCTAAAAAACAATTGATTGTTCTAATGATTTTAATAATGTAAAAACAAAACAACTACGTTTTAGCTAGTAAGAAAACTTTTGCAACAAAATACTTTTGTTTTCTTGTGTTTTTAATGATACTTTTTAAAATTTATAATTAATTTGTTTTCTATATCTAGACCTTGTAAAAATAATTATTAAAGTAAAAAAGACTTTAAGCTTTTACAGTAGATTAAAATATTAGTATAATTAAATTAGATTAAAAACTTTGATTAAAAAATATATAAAAAAGCGTTTATAAAAATAATTTAATAAATTTTCAAAAGTCTTGTTCGAGTTTTTGCTTAAGATAAATAAAAATGGCTCTTAACAAGTGTCACAACAATATCATTTTTAATATAGTTCTTAAAAATAACCTCTCAAGATAGAAATCAAGTTAATAAGAAATTAAAACTATAAAAAGAAGTTTTTTAGGCCGGGCAACTCCTTGTATGACGTCAAGGGTTGATTATGGTAAGATAAGAGACTCTTGAGGCTGTACAGAATTTTTTTTTGCAGCAATCGTTGCAGACGACTTAATCATGCCCTGTGTCAGAGGAGTAAAAGAGTTCACTGCTGCAGTTAATTATATAGCTGTTTTCAGTAAAAATATGCTGTTTAAAGCCACTTTTTATTATATGGAGAAAGCTTCAATTGATTTAAAGTTTTGTTTTAATAAGAACCGTCTTAGTAGCAAACATAAAAGTGCTTATGACAATTTTTACGCTTTTAGAACTTCTGAAGTTTTTTTTCTAAGAAAAAACTAAAAAGTTCTTTTAAGTAACTACACTAAACAAATAATGACTAAATCACGCTTTTATTAACAAATTTTTTTAAAGTTTACAACAATAAAGCTAAGTTGAAAAAAAACAAAAAAAAACCTTTTACAGCACTTTTAATATTTTACAATTTACCATTAGTAGTATTTTTCAGCCTTAAGTGACAACTAATCGTGTGGTTAATGCAGGTTTATTAAACTTAGATTTAGTTTGAAAGAATATATCATCATTTTAATTGTTTTTTAACTTATTTATTTTTTACCAAATTTCTACTATTTTATTTAAAATATTTTTCGAATACATAAATCACTAAAAGTCTTAACTAAACTCGTATTATCTATAAAATCTATTGCATAACTCTTTATGCTGAGCTAAAAGAGTTTGAAAACCGTAATTTGTTTATAAAACTACTAAGGCTGTTAAAGTTATACAACTATTTTTAGTAATCAAAGCAAACAAACTTTTAAATGCTGTGTAAATATGTTTTTCAAAGAGACTAAGACATGTTGCCTCTAAATCTTAAAACAAAACTTATAAACATATAAATTAAAAAGAAACCTATACAATAGTTCTTTATCTTAATTTATTTATAATAAAACTAAATTATAAAGTCATGTGACACAGCATAAGTATTAAGTAGGTTGTTGTCTTCAAACTTATTTGTTAAAAAACTTCACTTATCTATTTACTTTAAGAAGTTATTTTCATGGAAAACAAAAACAAAAAGACTTGTTTTACTACTTTAAAAGCTTTTCAAATTATATTTTGAACCATTGTACATTTTAACTCTTTAAAAGCATTCGTCATGATAAATGAAGGTGCATAAGTTGTGATTTTTTTATTATTTCATATGAAGTGTTTTGTAGAATAATATTAGTAATGAAAGTTTGAAATAAATCAGAACTTAATTTATTTACTTAACTTTTTATTTAGATGGTCAAAACTTTTTTTTATTTTTACAAGTTTTTTTCAAAATATACAATTTTTATCTATATTTTTGAAACAAATTGCTGTTAAAGTAAATAGTTCGAAAATTCTTATAAAAAATTATGTATTTTTTGAACTTGTAATAATTTCTATAGTGTTTTAAAAACCTCAGTATTTACTAAAGTGAAAGTTTGTTATGTATACATGTATACTAATTTATTGTCCAGCTTTTATTGTGTTACGCCGTTTCCCTGCAGAGCAGTTCATCAGACGCTAACAAAAGCTGAAAAACAAAAATAAACAGAGTGATGAATTAGAAAATAAAAATACACATGAAAATAAGATTAAATTTAAAATATGTGTTAACTTTAACATGTTGTTTATAAAAATTAAATTAAAATTAAATTATATTAAAATTAAATTAAATTTAAATATAGGTAAGTTTAATTTTAGCATTTTGTTAACTATACGTTATCTAAATCCATTATAGTAAAGAAAAATGGAGTTAGTTTTGTATAAGACTAAAATAATACTTTTTACATTAAGCTTCGAAAAAAATGAAAATAGTAGGCTTTATAAGGGATTTTAAGAAAACAAAAATGGTCTTTTTATGAAAAGGTTGTGACTCAAAACAAAAATATATACACAATACAAACATAAATATAACAAAACGATAAATTAAATAGTATAAAATAAACTAAGTTAATGCGATTAAAAAAAGTATACATGTAATTAGAAAAAAAGAAACATTTACTATGTAGTAATCTTATATTTTATACTAGTGTACTTTTATTTTCTGCTAAAGTTTTAGATTAAAGGAATGTTTTAACTGACTTTCCAAACTTGTAAGTTTTGAATAATTGCTACGTTTAAAAAATGAAATATTTCTAGATTTATTAGTTTTCCAAGCCACTTAAACTACCGTTGCCAGCAAAAGTTTGAAATATAGATAAATTTGATTTGTAATACGAATCGGACTGAATTCATACAGCGGAAATTTTCACACCGGTAGAATTCAAAAGGTTACGTCGCTGCTACATTTGTACAAGTATAACAGCTATTATAAAAACAGCTCAGCGGAGCTATTTTTAGATTTTTGTAAAGCTCGTACTTTTGGCGCTGTTGAGAAGTTAGTCTTACAACATATTTAATGTTGAAAGTAATAATAAAGAAGGTATATTTTGTAAAGTTTTAACCAGCTGTGAATAAATATTACTAAAATATTATCAAATATATATGACTCATTATATATTTTGTTGAAGAAAATAAAATTTTAGTCGATTAAGAATCAGTTTTATTTATTCCATTTATAAATAGGTATAGTTACAATAACATTAAACTCTAGCTTTGTTTTTAATATAAGATTAAAGTACTAAACTTAAAAAATAACAAATCTTATGTTTTTTAAAGCTCCCCACATATTCATAAATAAATTCCTTTACTCGTTTTTAACTATGTACTTTACTTTTAGGCTGATAAACAAAAATTACACATATGGTAGCCCAATAAAAAAAAATTTAACAAGCAGTGTTGGAAAAAAAATTATTGCTAGTTTTTTCATGCAAATCAGTTTTAACGCAAATTATTTTTATACTGTATTGTCGATGTTACAGACAGGTTTAACGTACTTAGCAACGAAAGCATTTTTAATGCTTGTGTAAACAACGGCTTATTTTTGGTTATATATTTTCTCAAAAACCTGAGTGTAAACGTGTGTTGTTTGTACTGCAGCATAAACACCTATAATCCTTTTATAGTAAGACATGCCTCTGGGCTGTTTAATATGTGAAACTTCATCATATAGTAATAAAGACTACCAATTCCCGCCAAAAGCAATTAAAAACACATTTCAAATAGTAGTCGAAATAATTTCTCTGAACAGTTTGTAAAAAAAAAACGTTTTTTTTTTGTAAATTAAACTATAATGAATTTACTAAACGAATTATGAAAACTACTTAAACGAAGCAAAGTAAAAAAGTACATTAAATACTGTACTAATAATAATATTTCTTGTTTGAATTAAAAGGACAAATATTTATCAGTTAAATTTTCTTTTTTGTGTTTTCTAAGTTTAAAGACATATAAATCATTAACACATTACGTTTGTCTTTGATATTAATTGATTTCATTGTTAGAAACTAAAATTTGCAAAAATAAAACTAAATAAACATCAACATAAAAAAATCTAAATAAATTCTAGAATTTTTTTTTATTTAGGTGGACAAGCCTTTTCGCGCCCGGGCAAATATTTATAAAATAAATTTTGACAGTTTTGTGAATTTTGTAAAACTTGGTAAGGTATGTAAATTATGTCTAGTTATTTATTGTTAAAAAAAAAATTTTTTTGTACATTTTTGCACTTTATTGACACTAAAATTAAAAAAAAATTATTATGAATTAGTTCCATTATTAATTGTAGCTAACAAAACTATTTTTGTAGAGTTAAGTATCTGTTTAAAAGAAACCAAAAAAAACTATAAAACAATATAACAAAATAAACACTTCTACGAGTGATTTATTTTTAATTATTCTAAGTTGCTTCAAACTAATTTGTAAATTTAAAATCTTTTTCAGATGACGTTGTATGTTTTATTTAACTTTATTATTTTTTACATTAGACTCAGTTCGTTTAAAAACGTTTGTTCTTCTAGTTTATTCGTGACTGTTTAAATACATACAAACGTTTACTACTAATGTATTTCTAAAGTAAAACTCATGATAAAGATTTTACAGATCATAGAAAATTATGTTCTTCAAACTAACTTTTCATTGAATAAAAATTCGGGTAAATATGAAAACAAGTAAGCGAGCTTATAAAAAATATTATGGTGGACATTTTGATGGCAACCAAAATTTTGTACAATACTTTTTAACTTTTTTTAAATAAACTCGTTGTTTATTATGGTTCAATATAACTTTATCATTTTTTTTCAATTTGAAATCAGTATTTTATACTTAAAAGTATATTCAAATAATTAAAATTAGTCTTTTTATGAATATGAAAAACTTTGGAATATAAACCTGGTACTGTGTAATTTATAAACGTTTGTTTTCAACTAAAATTTTTCTAAGTAATTTAAGCTAAGTATACAAAACTAATAAGTAATTATGAAATTTATCTGTAAATCTGAAAATAAATTTTACGCGAAAATACTCACTGATGCTTAATATTGTTTGTTGAAGATAAACTTGTCAATCAGGAATTTTTAGTTACTAAAAGTTTGCTTTTTGTTGCCTAGTTAAAAAGTATACTTATATACTATACGAAATATTTTGTCTTATATCATATTTTTAATCTTTATGACCACTGTAAGTTTTATAAAATATTTTTGTCTAGTTCTAGATTTTTACTTACTAGTTTTAGCCTTAGAAAACTAGCTTTAGTTTAGAAACTTTTCTTTGGTGTAGAAAATATAAGTACCTACATAAATATGTCAAAGTTTAACTAAACAATAACAATTGAAAATTATTATTTGTAAAAAGAACTTTTTAAAGAAAAAAATCAGCAGTTTGATAGGAATTAAACATGTTTAAACTTGAAATTAGCTTTTATTTGTTTTTAACTATTTACTCCTATACTACTTTAGGTTTAATTTATACATACATAAAACAGAGTTTAAAAGTACTAATTATTCTACTTATATTGTATATCATTATTTAAAGAATTCTTAGAAATAAAAAAATTAGTAACATACAACTAAGCTTTTAAACAAAACATACAGCTTTGTATTAAATTTTTGTTTTATTTCGTTTAAAAAAAATGTATGAAAAGTTTTCAAGGATAATAAATAAACATTAAATACAGTTTAAATGCATACATATTAGTTTTAGATACTCATATACAGAACTATTAATTTGAAAAACATATACAAACACTTGAGTAATAGATTTATATTCATTTAAATGCAAAAAATATTTTTAAATATGTATTGTTTGGCAAAAAAAAATAATATAAGTTAAATGAGTCTTATATATTACATTTTTTTCAATTTAGTTTCAATTTAAACTATATGAGTTATTAAAGGCAATATTTTTAAGAGTTTATTTAATGGACGTCTAAATATAACATAAAAAAGGCAAGCAAAATACAAAACAAAAAGAAAAACAATAACAACAACAGTTAATTATACCAGTGTAAACTAAATTTTACAACTATTTTAAAACAAAATGTTTTATGAATATGTAAAAATTTTACTGATTTATAAAACGTTTTCAAGTTTTTGTTTTAGGTAATACTGTATAAAAGTGAAAAAAAAACATATATAGTCATTTGTGCTGTAAATAGCAGCTGATTATACGCCTTTATAGTTTTTATTATAGTCAGCAAAAAGTATCTACTGAAGTTAACTTCTAAGTTTATGCGGCAATGTTTCTCTTTTTGTGACTGCGATTCTCATATGAATCTATAACATTCATATTTTAAATATGCGCCATTGAACTTTCTTGAAAAATATCACAGGACGAGTAAAAGATGAAATCCTCTGATTAAAACCAGAACAAGCATCTGTAGAAAATTACAGTTGTCAGTTTTTATTTTAAAAATACTAAACTAGTTTAACATAGTATTGCATACATATTAATAACATTGTGCAAATATAAATATTTAACTTTAATATTTGTAGAACAATTGGCATACCGCTTCTGATAAAAATCAAAGTGAGTTACTTTATGCAATAATTGTTCGCTTAACTGGCCCGTAAGAATACGTCTCTTCTAATCAATTAGTTCCGTTTGACATGCACTTGATATTTTGAACGAATTAACTTAGTCACTACCACACGGCGTAGTAAAATTAGTATTACAATAAAGACTGTGAAGTTAGCCTTGATCGAAAACTTGCCAATGTAGAAATAAGTGGACAAGAGCCATTCTAAAAAGGGTCCTCGACCGCATTTACCCCGAAAACAAGCTACTAAATGTTTTGTACCATCACAACGCTTAGTTGTTGCTAGCTACATGTTTACTTAACGACGTGCGTAAACACTTTTCAATAAATGCTTTTAAAAGTTGTAATTAATTACCTACTTTCTTAATTTTACAGTAAACCATGTTGTAAATCTAGCTAAAGTGCTTTACAGTGTAATTATTAACAATAACCTTAAAATTTCACAGCATTTTGGTATGTTGTACGTTTGTTTTTATTGATTAGATTGAACTTCATCATCGTATGATCTTGGTGCTATTTTTAAGTTTTCAGCACTCTTTTTTGCGCTACCTTCAAACTCTAGTCGTCGACGTGTTGGCAGCATTTCTAGTTATTTTTTTAAACTTAAACATAAGATACGTAAAAAAAAGTTTGCTTAGAATAATTTTTTTTTATAAAATTCAAGTATACAATTCATATTTATTTCTCATGTATCATTATATTTATTACAATTTTTTTTAAATCTAATACTTTAATTTTACAAAAATTAATTTTAATTGTAAAAACTTTTAAATCTAGTACAAAAATGCTTTTACAAAAAATTAACAAACACAAGTAAAATATAAAGTTGTGTAAAAATACCTGTAATTAGCTTTTGTTGGTTTTTCCGACTTTTTGTTGCAAGTTTTGGAGATATTTTTCTCGGTGTCTTCAATACTTTTGCATGATTTTTTAACTTTTTTGGAGTTTTTCCTTTATATTGGAGATTAGGCTTACTGGTTGTTTCAACTAAAGACACTGTGGACTTTTTAACAGTTTTTAGTAGCATAGGTAGCGTTGTTTGGTATTGAACCTTTTTGCCTGGCAAAGGAAAAAACTCGTCAAGAAAATTTAGCTTGGCTCGACTTAGTTTAAGTTGTGAAGTTTTATTATCAATAACTTTTGGAATTTTTATATCAGAAAAGTCTAAACGACGTGCAGCTGATTTAACACTTTTTAGGTTTGTTGACCTAGGTAGATTCATCTCTCTACGTTTTCTCTTTCTTGGTGTTTGTGGTACTTTGACGCTTTCGGTTTTACAGTCAAGAGGTCTGACATTTGAATTTTGGTAAACTTGAGGAAGCCGTTGTTTGTAATAAAAGTATGGAATGTTTTCATTTTCCATCTTTTTCCACTGAAAGTTTTTGGCAAAATTTACAAGGCCATTAGGGTTAACCTTTGAATTGTCATCTACCTCAGGTACAAGAGGTCCGTTTTTAGCATCAAAATTCCATGTACGCTGGAATCTTTTTCTATCAGCTGTTTGTACTTCTTCCTTAAGTTTTTCCACGGCAAGCTGATCAGCTTGCCCAAAAAGACACCTACATAATCGGTTGTTAACCTCTACGGGTGAAGTCTTTTGCTTAAAGAAGGATCTGCCATTTTCTGGTGGTGGAACCATTTTTATTTGTTTATGATATAAAGTCTGTAACAAAAATTAAAGTCAAAGAAAACTATTATATTTTCAAACTGTGTTTATGCACTATTTAAGTATTAAACTTAACATACTTTTAAAAACTTTTATGAATAGTTTTAACTCTGACAAACATTTTTACACTAAATAAATATAACTTCTAAACTATAAAACAAATGAAAAACATAAACTATAGAAATTGTTACTATTACAACAGAATAGTTATAACATGTAGTGATTTGCCTGAGCGCCAACTTTTAAAACTCAAAGGGCATAGCTGAAAATTAACATTTGAAAGCTTACTACAAATTGCTGTTAAAGAAGAAGTTCAAACGGCATAAAGGCAAAACAAATTAGAAAAAAAGCAGCACTATTTTGCCTTTTCTACTCCTCTTCGCTTACTATTATTCTCTCGTTTGCTCTGTTTTCTCTCATATTTTTACTACGTTGCATAGTGGTTATTTTTTGTATTGCGCGCCCACTTTTATTACAATAAAATTTTAATCAGCTCTTACACACCCACTAGTGAGTAAAAGTGATACACGCCTAAGCTTGACCAGTTAACTTATTTTAATTACTTTCATAAACAACAAAGCTAAGCTATATTTTGTTGGTTTGTAAAAATGTATATATTTAAGTTATTAAGTTGAATTTTTCAGTAAAAAACCTGTTAAACAGTAAAATAATTAAAAATATGTTAAAGCCGTCTCTATATGTTTTTATGGTAAAAGACACAACAAGGATATAACACTTTTTATAACGTTACTCGCAATTTTTTTGTTACATATATCCGTTGAACTTGAGCGCTTTTTTAGATAAAGTCACCTCTCGAAATCTACGCAATCGTTTGGTTACGCACTCTCGTTTAGTTACGAATTTAAAATTCTTTAAAAATAAAAAATAATATTCAAACCCCCCCCCCCCCCCTAAAATCTACGAAAGCAACAAAAAGCCTTTTGTTTAGTTACGCACTTTTGCTGTGGAAACAATGTGCGTAGAATCGCGAGAGGTGACTGTATTGAATTTTTTTTGGTACCTACAATAAAAATAACTCCGTTTGTGATGTTGATTCTTTTATTTTTTTGATATTGCGTTTTTGATAACAATAATTTGTATTGTTTTTTTTACCGGCATTAACCTGTTGAATAAGTTCTAAGCACAATACTAAAAGTATTTACTATAAAGAAGTATACATATGTTTACATATTTAGTATTTTTAATTAAACTTTGTTTAATTTAAACAACGCTGTAGTTTACTTAAAATTTTAGCTAATTTTAATGAGGAAAAACTATATTTTGTGTATAAAAATTATTTTAGGTAGATTACAGTAGTTTCATCTTTTCATACAATACTTAATAAAAATAGAACTATATATGTTTAACTTTTTTTAAGTCAATAACTTTTTTTCTTAATTCAAAATTTTTTATATTAATTTTAAAAGAAAATTTAACGAATTTAGTTTGTTTGTTAAGTATCAACGAATAGAGTTTTACTATACATTACAAAGCAAACATATTATAAAGTATACATAAAGTTGAACTTGTATAGTTGTAAAATGCAGTTAAAACACGGTTTATCATACCACATTACATAATTTTGAAAACTAAACTAATAGAAGAAATAAACTAATTGAAATTAATTTTCAGATCAAACAAATTTCGATCAAGTATTAAAATTTGAATCAAATACTTTTTTATAAAGTATTTATATCTTTAAAAAGTAAAAACATTTATTAAATGTATTAAAAAATTTGATCAAAGTATTAATGTTAGTCCCTCCTATAAACATTAATCAATAAATAAAAACGTTTAAAAGATATATCTGACATTAAAATAATTTTTTTTGTAAACACTTCGGAATACACTAACATATAAAGAATTTCTAATTACTGAGGTACAAAAACTAACTGGTTTCATGTAGTCTTGTATCTATAAAGCATAGACTTATTAGAGAAAACTAAATCTTTTTATCACTTGTTTTCGTAATAACTAGCTTTTAATATATGAGTAAATTTACAAGCAAATACGAGAATATTTAAATAAATTGAAAAAAAAAAGAATTAAATAACTTTTTAATATTCTGTATACTTTGTAAACTTATTAAATATAAAAATACAATAAAGCACGATAGTAAAAAAACATTTAAATATATTAAAAATGTAATTTTAAGTGTGTTTAAAAACTTTTTTGATATATAATTTATTTTTGGTTTTTTTAATGTTTTTTTTTTTGATATTTCATAGAATAATTTGTATTTATTTTGATAAATCATTCAGCACTGAAACACTACAAAAATTAATAAGCTTTGTTTGAAAAAGCTAGATAGTTTATTAGTTTCGAAAAGTATTTAAAAATTAACCATAAAAAAACTAGTTTTTTTTTTTCTACTATTTAATAAAACATTAAGCATTGCAGAAAATTTTTGTTACTAGATTCTCAAAAATACAAACAAGAGTCAAGTAGACCACTCACTTTTCTATAAAAAGCAAAAACCAAAGTTATTGTTTAGTAGATTTTTTCAGATATTTCTTCTGACTTTACTTGTCCTGGACAAGACCTTAAAAAGTATCCGTGGTGTACGAATCAATAACCGAAAGATTCTTCGTGCAACAGTCATATAACCAAATTTTTGAGCGTTTTTTATTGTTCAATAAACTAAACTAATAACATCTTATTTACGTAGCTTATTTATCAACCTTTTAAATATATTGTTTATTGAACGACAAAAAAATATGCTCAAAAAGTTTGGCCCAATGACCTGGTGTACAAAAAACTTTTCGGTTATTGAGTCATATACCAGAACAGTTTAACGTCATGCCCAGGACACTTAAATTTTAAAAAACTTTTAAAACAAAACAACTTAATTTTTTTCATCATATACTTTTTAGGATAACAAAAACTATTTTGTTTAATAGAATTAAAAATAAAAAGTTAAACTCAGTTTTAAAAAAAAGTATAATTAATTTTGTAGTTCTCGAAAACTTTTAAGTAATACTAAGTCCTAGAATCATCTAAAACTATTACGGTTTTTTAAAGGTATTTTTGACATAATAAAAAAATCATAATGATACAAAAGATTATATGCAAAACTGTTATAGTAAAAGTCATTATGAAAAGTCGATTGCAGCTTTATTATGTGACCACTTGCCCATTTCAGACAGAAAATACGTGCCTCGTTATTTTTACTCGCCAGCAATATTTTCATACAGTCTTTTTTTATTAGTTTATTTATTTATTAAATTTAAAGACTATCTATTTACAAATTTTGCTACAGTATATTATTTTTAAAATCTGAATTTTTAAATTGTTTCAAGACTAAAACTGAAGTAAACTACTTTTTCTAGCAGTAGAAATGATTTTTTTTCGAAGAAAAAGTTTTTCTATAATCAAATGTATTTTGAATTAAAAATTTCTTGTTTTTACAGTGTTTGAAGTCTCACTAAATATCTAAATATGCTTAAGATTTTAAAAATAACTGTTAGAAGTTTTGTTTAAAAATAAAACTGTAGTACAGCTTTACATGACTAAATTAATGTCTTAAAGTCATTGACCTCAAAGTTTTACGCTTTGTGACTTTTCTTATCCTACTTATAACCTTATTAATGGCTTTTTAATCTTGAAGTTATGTCAAATTTAAATAAATCTATCACAAAGTCTGTGGCTTACATTTGAAGAACATTGGTTTGATATAGTTTAATTTTTTAAAATAATATTTTAGTGATAAAACCGAAAAAAGCATACTTAAATGCTTTCAAATTATTTATACAGCCATTGTATTTACCATAACTCATAACTTAATAAAAATTAAACTATCTTTTTTTTAAGAAGATATTAAGTTTGAAGCTATTTGAAAATAATTTAGTTTTGTATGCTTTAAATATTCAAGAAAGTTAGTTTTTACTAAAAACATTTTAAATATTTTTGCTCTTAAAAATATTCAACTAGAAAATTTATAAATGATCTAAAAATTTTACATCCTCTAATTTAAAAAAAAATTGGTGTCATTTAAGTTTTACGGTGTAAAGTTTTTCAATAGTTAGCTCTTAAAAATGAACGTAATTTACTCAAAGACTTTATTAAAAATAAAAAAATTATAGATTTGCAAAAACAAAGGTAAAAAAGTCCTATAACTAAACTTTGTAAAACCTTCATTATGCAGCTAAAAACTAGTTTTAAATGTTTAAAAAGCTTACTTTTTCTAATTAAACCAACTTACTTTATTACAGCGATTTAAAAAAAACGGTAAAATATTTTTATACAGAATAAATTTATAATATTTAATACTGTAACTAAATAAGAACAATTTTTTTTTATCATTGCTTTACTTTTAACTTTCAACTTATTAAGTAAAAAATATTTTTTTTATTTGTGTATTCTATACAAAAATCAGAGTTCACAAATGAGGGTAAATTTAGTTAGGTTGGCAACAAGTAACAAATGGATAAAAAAAGGGGAGGTTTAAGTTAGTGGGCTACTTTTTTGCATTTATGTTATAAAAACCAAGCTTACAATTCCTGAAGTGAAATGGAAAAGAAAACGATGCTGAAACATTATGTTCCTTCAATCAGTTGTTAAAAATTGTAAGCTTCTACTTTAAATTAAAGATGGGTTTTGTATTATAAAAGATATACCAACATAATTAGGTTTAAAACTGTTTGTGAAGTTTTTTAAATTTTTTAAATCTCTTTTTACAATTTAAAATCAAAGCCTTGCTTACTTTTTATGGATTTTCAAAGTAGCTAAATTTTTTTTAAGTAATCTAAATTTAAAGTATTGTCTTTTATTCTAATTGTTCATGCTTTTCTAATAATTAAGTATTTAGGTAATTTGCATAAAAAACGATTTTTCAGTGCATATAACATAGTTTATAAAATTAATATTAGATATGTTTTGTTTTATGTTCTAAATATTTTTAATTTCTATTTTTAATATAATTAAAGCACTTTCATAGTAGTTGTTACAATTTTACTTCTTATGTACTGAAGTTGAACTTTAAAATTAATTTTTAACATTAATTAAAAGTAAAATAATAATAACATAACTACTAAAAACCAAGTTAAAATAATTGTGAAAATATGCACTTCAAATATTCAACTAAAAGAAAATTTGTTATTGGGGGCAATATCAATTTTTTATTTTAGTCTAAAAAGAGGCGATTTAGTTAATGAGCTAAGGAAAAAATCCTTTATCACTTTTGATTGTTGGCATTTTAAATTTAAGCTCTTAGAGAAAAAGTCTAACAACTTTCTCTATAAAATTATATTATACTTATCGATTTGCGTAGTTTAACAACATTTTTTGATGAAAACTCTTTAACGGTTCTAGAAGTTAAAAGTATAAGTCTTTAAAAGAGTTCTTTAATTGAGTAGTTACATTATATCACAAAGCATATGTAATAACTTTTTAAGCTTTTTTAGTTTATCTCTAAACTGTGTACTAAAACAGTTTAGTTAGATGTAGCAAATCTAAATAAGGCTCGAGTTATAAAAATCACAATTTCAAAATTTTAGGAGTTTGTTACTTTTTTGAAAAGTAAAAATTAAAATTATGTATAAAAAGAGTAAAAAACTAGTTTTAAATTATATAAACATAAAGTTTAGAAAACATCAAAGGCTAAATAAATGAGCTTAGTTTAAACAGCTTTAATAGAAATTCATAATACTTTTTAGAAAACTATTTAATAATAGTTTAAACAATACATAAGTTTATTATGCAGCACTATAACAAAATAGTATTTAAATAAAAATCATTTTGCCGATAAAACGTTATACAAAGTTTTGAGAATAGTAATAAAAAGTAAGCATTACTTGGTGGATTTAAGGTTTTTTTTCCAAAATTTATACATCACATTGTTAAAATATTGTCCAAATGATAATGCTTTATGCCCAAAAAAGGCTATTTAAGCTGTAGCCAACTTCTACTTGTTAAGTTAGTGAAGTAACTAAAGGTGTTTTGTGAAAAAACCATGTTAACAATTGTTAAGTTCTTCAACGATGTAACTTTAAAAATTTAATTTGTATAAATATTAGTAATGAATTGGTGTCGTAGTATTATGCTAATGTTTTATACATTTTTAATAGATTAAAGTTTATAGTAAAACAATAACGATCTTTTTATAAAAAACTACCAATGAGTAAAAACTAAAGTAGTGTACACAGAAAACTATAAACACCTTGTTCTTCATATTTTATTTGACTTTTTAAACTCAATTTTCATAGAGAGCAGATTAAAATAAGCTGACTGAAAATAGAGAATAACAAATATGTTTTTACGTTCAAGCTAACTTTGCTTACTCATAATGACCCTTCACTTGACTTTTACATGGTTTTCTAATGTGTCATTCAAATATCGAAAATCTGTTAGTTTGCGTTTTGAAACCCAATTTATTTATCCGAGATAAAAAAGTTTTACAAACATTTTGTATAAACTTTGATTCAAGTTTAAAAAAAAACACAGTTTTGAGGATCACCTAATGCTTTAGGTGTGAAACAGTTATAACCTGTTGTTTTTTCATTTGCAATAAATATAAACTAAAACATATATAGAAATTATAACAGGTTGTATACAACGTATTAGTTGTACATAATTAGTTTTTTTTTTATTGTTAACTGTTTAGACAAACCTATTTTTTCGTATATATTTTTTTTTCTTGCTGTATTTAGCACACATGCAAATTTAATGAAATATAGTACAGTGCTACATTCCTTTTTTTAGGACAAAATCTTTAAATTTAAATTTTCTTATGATAAAATTACTAGAAAAGTTATATTATATTGTTTTTTGAACGAAAAATAAACGCTCAAAAGTTTGGTCTAAGGACCCGGTGTACGAAAAAACCTTTCGGATATTGAGTCATACACCAGGATACTGTTTAATGTCATGTCCAGGATAATTTCAAATAAATTAAAAAAGCTACGCTGTTATTCATAATTGTTTGTAAGCATTAGAACAGTACTTACTCAAACAGATATATAGATTAAATTAACTAAAGTAATTATTTTTATGTACTAGTATTAAACACTGTTTTTTATTAATTTCAACAAAAAAGAAGAACATTACAACAACTTTTTTTTTTAACAAAACTAAAAACTTTATTGACAACAAATAAATTTATTTTGCTTATGTTTTACTTGATTTTACTGGAAACAAAGGTTTCATTAAAAACTAGATATAGTATAAATATGTTTAATTGTATGTGTTTACGGTCAAAAGTTTTATAGTTTATACAAACAATGCGAAAATTTTAAGTAGCAAACATTGAAATGAGAAAACTAATACATTTTTGCATCGATGTTTTTTCTTTACTTTTTCTAAATAAATATTGTTTTTTTGTTTACTTTTATTTATAGTCATAAAAATAAGGATATTTCATACATTTAAATACAAGCATTACGAAAATCTTTAGCTTTGTTTTGAAAACATTATAAAAAAAAAACTTAATAACTTGTTTGTGTGTTTTATTGTAATAATTAACTTAATTTGAGTTTTACTAAAAATCTGTAAAAGGTTTATGATTAACTAGTATTTGAGCTGATTAAGGATATGTTTACTAGTAATGAGATAGTAAAAAAAATATTCTGTGTAAGTATGACAGCTGCATAATTTTTGTGAAGTTGCCTTTTAAAACTAAACTCTTTTAGTTATCTTAAAAAATTAACTTAAAGTTTAACTTTGTTTAAGTATTTTGATAAAAACGTATTTAGTATTTTATTAAGAGTTTTCTATTGATAAAATGTTATTCGTATTTTTTCTGAGATAACAATTATGTAACTGAGATAATAACAAAAGATAAGAGTGTTTTCTGCTTTCAATGGCGTTCATCATTGAACTGCTTTAACCTTTGTTGATTTTAAACTATAGCAAGTTGACTTAATTTTTTTTTTTTTTGAAAACGGTTGACTATTTTTTATAACAGAGATCAAGTTACAATTGTACTTTATAATTGTAAAGTTTTTGTACGGTTCTTGTGAATAGACTCAAAAAAGGTCAACGGCAAACTTATTTGTAATGTTGAGGTTAGATGGTTACTTCCTATGCACTTGACTAGAAACCATCTGTTACTTTATAACACGTGAAAAAGACGCTACAACTTTTGACATGCATGGGAACGAGTTGTTTGCATTCAGCACCGATATTTTTGTGAGAAAACATAAACACAATGTTTTCTTTTTTCTTTGCTTTTTTTTGCTCCATTTTTCATTGTTATTACAAGATACCTTAGTTATTCTTTCAAATATTCTAATTAAAGTATACAATACATTAACTAAGTAGTCTTGATAAGTTGTCTAACTTCTTTTGTAAATACTAATATTAAAGAATTTTAAATGGTATGAATATTAAACAACTGTTTTACCAACTTTTAATCTTTTAGTTATGTAATGAACAAAAAATGTAAAAAATAATATAATTAGTTTTTTAAGAGAAATTTGTTTATTAGCGCTTCATACTAGCACATATGTTAGTTTTACCCACGCTTCTAGATTAATTGGACTATTTAAGTTCATATCCTCCATATAACTGTTCAAAATATAGGTTTAATCGTTTGCTAATAAAAGATCCTAGTGAAATAACTTCACTGGAATATAAATAAATTTTGTTATAATAATTTTGTTTGTTTGAATATAAATAAATGAATTTGTTTTTATCCTCTATATATTAATTTTATCTAGAGGAATATTTTAGCTTGTTTTAGACTACCACAGTAAATATATTGCTTTTTTTATCATATTAGGTGCTAAACGAATGAGTCTATTGCTTTTTTCAATTAGACTTTCTAATGATGACAAATTATAAGTAAATAAAAGCTGTAGATGTATTCACTCGCTCAACACTATCTAGCTAGTTTGTAAAATCCCAAAAAAAGCTCAACCATGAATAATACCCAATCTACTATTTTACTTAAAATATGTGTTTAGTAAACAGCCACAAATTTGGTCACAAAATTACTTAATTTTATCAATTTAATATAATACATCTATAAAAAATAAAAGAAAACTTGACATTTTTTGGTACAATGGAACTTAAGCTGTACTATAGAGGTATAGTAAAGAATATCATGTTTGTGATTATGATTAAAGCTCATGTTAGCAGAATTTTAAAAAGTAATAACAAAAAGCCAAGTGACAATAATATGCCAATGAATTATACTACTGTCGGTAATTTTGTTTTAATAAAAAAAAAATTAACTTAAAAGGAGCACTATACTTTACATTAACAATATAAAATAGAAGATAAACTATCAAAAACAACAAACATACTAATGATACAAAATAAAGAAAAATATAATAAAATAAGTTATGAAAAAACTAACTATACATCAAAATAAAAAAAAGTCTATAACTTGACATGAAAAGAATAAACAGAAACTGAAAACTACCCTGAAGCTCGAAAATATCATTACATTAAATTAAATTTAATAAGTTGTTCGTTGAGAAATGTTTAAAATAGCAAACAACAGAAAAACTTTAATTTCTTATTAATAATAAAAGTTTCTATAATTATTTAATGCAAAGTCACTTAGAGATTTATTTGTCAAAAGTGTATTTTACAAAGGAGAGACAGCACGTAATGTATTTAAAAAAAAAGGAAAACGTTTACCTGTAAACCTTGTCAAAAATTCAGTATTACTTAACTTTATAGTTTTAAATGGTGTGCTTGAGGTGAGCTTTAAGTTCAGGTCTAAAAAAATAAAGAAGGGGAACCTAGGTTAGACATTTTAACTGTATCAAGTAGAAACAGCGCTTTTTACTATTATTTTCTATGATTAAAACAAAACCTAATGTGCTGTGTAATTATCAGGGACGTCGCGTGGGGTCAAGCATTTATAGCAGATGCACCATCAATAAAACAAAAAAATATACATAACATTAAAAAACTATTAGAATATTATTTTCTAAATTAGCTTTTGTTTACCAGCAATTTTTTGTGATTGTAGTATTATGATCTAACTAAACCAGTTAAAAAACAAATTGAGAGTTTTTTATGTACTTTTAAATTTTCCACTCATCGCCACTGTAGTTATAATAAAAATTTCACGAATCAGCTTTATGAGCATTTTATTACAGTTAAACGTTTTAAATTTTTTTGAAAAATTGTTACTAAGAAAAAAAGACTAAAACAGTCTTTAAAAATGTATAATTTTATTATTTATGCTTTCTAATTTAAATGTTTTTCTTGAACAATTTTTCTTGCTTTTTGATTAAAAAAAATACTTACTTCGTTTATTAATGTAAATTTAAACTATAATTACGTTTCAAAAATCAGAAATATGTATTTTGGTGTAAAGAATTATTCTTAATGTTTAACAAAAATGTATATTATAGTCTGATTAAAGACAACAGATGTTTTCAATTAAGGAGTTAAAACAAGTAGTTTCAATTGTAAAACTTGGAACTAAAATTGCTTCATGTACACTGCATTTTGGCTAATTTGTTTTTAAAACAATATAAAACTATGCAGTATAGAGATGTTTTTCTTAATTTGCAACTATCTATATATGTTTTAAAAATTTAAACACTCAATTATGAACCTGTATAAAACTATTTTTATCAACTCTAATATAAATGTTTATTAATCTACTTTAGATTTTATATTGTTTGCTTTTTCATGTCATAAATTTATATCATTAAGGTTTCACAAAATTTCATAGTATTAGCAGCTTAAATGATAAAAACGTAAATTTTTTTGAGTACAATTACTATAGAACGTTTTCAGTTAAATCTATTATTGAGTGTAAGTGGCTCAATATTTAGCTATGATTTTATTACAGGTCGAAATTATCCTAGACAAAACCAAAACACTAAAGTTTGAAAAAGGTGATCTTAGTATAATTACACATAAAAAGTTCAATAGGGAGCAAAAGTTGCTTATTAACAGCTAAATTGAAAACGTTATTATTTAAAAACAGAACAGAAGGACTAGTAAAAAAGGTCGGTTATAAAAAAGTATCCTTAGAAAGATAACGTAAAATTTAGTTTTAAACGAAAATGTTGAGGTTTTAAGCTTGTAAATGAAAATTTTAGTTTATTGAACGACAGAAAAACGCTTAAAATATTTGGTTTTAGAACCTTTGAAGAGCAAGAAGAACCTTTTGGTAATCGAATAGTGGTGGTTAGATTGGTGTTTAAATTAATTTAAAAATTCACAAAAATAATAAAAGTGTTATGTTAATTACATATGCAGGTATTTTGTTTAGCTTTAAAACTAATCACTATCATAATCGCAAATTTTAATATTTTAAGTTATAATCAACTAGTTTAGTTGTTTAGTATTTACAATATCTAGTTCTGGTAAACAACAACTTTCAATATTTATAAAATTTCATTTAAAAAAAAACAACATTAAAGTTTGTTAGCGTTTAAAGTACCACATGTTGCAATGTTGTAATTCTTACAGTTAAAACTGTTTGTTCAAATACTTTGTCTTTATAACTTAATTGTTTTATTATATAATGGCATTATATTTTTTAAAACTAAACAAAATAGTTGTCTCTCTTATAATACAGTCGTTATAATCATGTTCAAGGCTTGTATTTATATACATTTTAGCAAGGTTGTTTTCATTTTATTTATTGTTTATTTTAGGCTTAATTTTCTGATAACATTATACCTATGAACGAATAAATAGTATAAATGTTTCTACACTTGTAAAAAAGTATGTTATTTTTAAATAGCTTAAGTAGTTGATACATTGAAAAAAATTACGTTATGAAAGTATGAAAGCTTAACTTCTATTTAATAACTAATTAAACATGATTTTTAATTTTTACAATGCTTACAACTAAACATTAACAGTGTTAGAATTTACTAAATTTAGCACTTCTATTTAATTTTTTAAGCGTTACTCTCTATCATTTTTACTTAAGTCTTTACAAAAATTAAGTTAAGCTGAAAAGACACATCAATCTTGAAAATAACTGAATAATTAGATATTTCTGATTAATAATATAAAAATTTCGGTAGAAAAACACGTATAATCGTCATTTTTAATTATCTAAATACTAAGTTAAGAAACAATTTATTATCAAAAAAATCTTTTTTATGTCCAATTATAGTTTAGGGTTAAAATAGTCTATTTACTGTCCTGGGCAAGATTTTAAACTGTATCCAAGTAGTATACGACTCGATAACCGAAAAGTTTTTTCGTACATTAGATCCTTGGACCAATTTTTTTTTTGAGCGCGCTTTTTGACGTTCAATAAATTTTATTATTTCAAAACAAACATTTAATTTCTATTTCAACTTTCAAGTTTATTACTTAATGCGTTCACGTAACACTGTTTAAAAGTTTATACCATAAAAAATTTCGAATTAAGTATTTAAATGTTTTACTAAAACATTCGAATACAACATTAAGATTTAAAATTTGAGCAACTTTACTTTTTATGTTTTTAAATTTAGGGACAAATTTGCAACTAACGTCAAAACAGTAACTTAACATTTACCGAATACTAGTTAGTAAAAGTTCTGATTGTCACTTAAGAGTAAGATTAGCAAAAATTAGCTCATGCTAGAGATATTTTATACAGATCCAAAAATATTCATATTAATCTCATTCGTTTCGCTTTAAGCTATGTAAAAACATTTACGCATTTATTGTTTTATAGGTCAAGGCTATAACTGTTACTTTAACTTTGTGATTTAATATTACAATTTCTTTAACTCTAACCGACTTTAAACCAAAACCATTAAGTAGTATAAACTTTTAAAAATTCAAATAACTAGAGTTAAAGTGCTAATTGTAAAAAATAAATTTTAACAAAATAATTGTCAAGGCACAGACTGAATATATTGCTAAAAATTTTGACCTTTTTGTATTTAATTTTATAAGTATTTAATTAAATTTTGAAAAAAAAATTATACACTAAATACACAAACAAAACAGTTTAAAAGTTTAATCTACCCTGTTGTGATTTTGGTTTTTTTTTTTTGAGTTTAAGCGTGAAAGCAAAATTCAATAGCTTGTTGTAAAAAAGAAAAAGTTTGTCGAACACGATAATGAGATCGACGCCCAAAAATGTTGGTCAAATGATCTGGTGTGTAAAAAGACTTTTCGGTCATCGAGTTACACACCAATTATTTACTTTAACTATGTGGTACAGTAAAGTAAAATAAAAGTATACTTTAACATTAAAAACTTGTACTTTCATAAAAGTATAATACATAAGAAGAGAAATATATATTGAAAGAGAAACAGAACACGATATGACACTTAACTTAGAATAAGTTATCATGAAAACATAAATGGTTTTAAAGCGGTAGAATTATTTCACTTAAAATAATAAACACTTAAGCCTATTAAAAAGTTTTTAATAAGAAGATTTATGTCCAACCAGTATACATTTGTTTTTTACACTTATTACAAACTTTTAAGTATATAACTAATAATACATTTCTATACCTATACTAAACATCCAATTAAAAAAAGAAAAACCACATAAACAAACACAAAGAAATACTTTAAGTTTCTCCACATAAAGAAAATAAATACTGTGAGATTATATTCTAACAGTAATTTAACAAATTAATTAACTATTCAACATCTTAGAAGCAACTACATCAAAAACTTTGTAAAAGTACATCAACAATTTAAATACTTTTTTTTTTAATAATTAGTAACAGATTAGGTATTATCAAAACATAATAGTGCTCACTACAACCTAGACAGGATCAATTTTATCACAACCATATTAACAAATTTAATAAGAAAATATCCTTAAGTGCAGTAACTACTAGAAAAATTTTAGAATATATAAAAATAAGATCTCTATTGAGCCTATCTACACTTTATTCATTCAATAAAGATATCTCAAATCGACATGGTCTTTTTAAAGTAACACCGATCTTTTAAGCCATTAGGAATATTAGTCCACAGTTTACTACCCTGATAAGCTAAATATTTATGTAAGTATTTAATATATCTCGGTAAGAAAATATTCTATAAGAAAATCTTAATCGATGGTTTTTTACTTTATCTGCATTTTAAAATAATACTTAATAATAAATGCTATACTTTAAATTCAAGTTCATACATAGAGACACCTAGCTAATAGCTAAACAAATTTTCAACAATTTATATTATTTTTGTTATTTTTAAGCTCCTTTACTTTTTTGTAATGAATACATCCAAGAGCTTTATTGATAGTACAAACTTAATACCTTACTTTTATAAATAAAGGTTTATGTATTTTATCTTTCCTTATGCAAAATACTTTAAATAAGTTTAAACTTATTTTTTATTCTTTTGAATGTAAAACTAAAACTCCTGTCACTATTAACAATTTGTGTCGAATAATTTATAGATTTTTACTTTGAAGCTAAAACCGAAGTATAGCTATAAATATCAGCATAAGTTTTTTTGATTAAAATATTAAAAAATTTATTAATTGTGTTAAGCATCATTTTCTACCGAGCTATATAATTAGTAAACTAACCTAGTCTTACTAAATAAACAAAACAGTTATAAATTTCTTAAATAATTGTGTGCCTGTGATGGATAAGTTAAGTTAAGTTTAAGTATCTTAGTTTATTTTAGTTTAAAAGTACTAATGTTGTACTTAGTTATTAAATAAGGTAGGGCTTGGTAATGTTTAATCTTTTACAAGAATAAGTTATATTAGTTGCATCAAAACGTAAGATAAAATAACTCGCGGAACAAGCATAAATTTTATTTAAACCGTTTTAGCTACTGTACTAATAATTATTTTAAAACTTAAATAAGCATTAATTTAATCTTTCTATTTATTTTACTCCAGTTTACTTAGTTTTTCCAGAATTTTGAATTAAAAAAACAAAACTTAAAAAATTTAAGGATAAAAACTAAATAATAAAAAAAATGATAAACAGTTGTACATGATAGTATAATAATTCAGGTTACACTAAACGAATTCTATTATTTTATTAAGTACAAATTTTCTATTGACTTATTTTTATTTTAATGCTAAAATACTTATAGAGTTTTAAAACACGTTTTATTGGAAATTTTACTGCTAGATTGTAAGGTTTTATATAGATAAATATGCTTTTTACTTGTTAAAAAAGGCAACTCAACTTGTTAGTAGTGTCTTTAACAGATGCTTATAAGTAGCAAATAAAATTGTTTTCATTTAATCAAACATGAGTGTAAACCAGTATTAGTTTAATAGAATAGTTTGAAATGGAATACTATTTTAGAAGCACACTTTTAATGTGTAAGGTCGACAATCATTAAATTGTAGAAATTGTATTAAGTTGAGTTATTTGGAATTTTTAATTTTTAATTGAAATTGTTAATCACGTTTTGTAGAAAAAAATTAAAGCGCATCACGACAATAAATGGGTCTCTATGATAGGTCTAAACAACTCTTAGCCTGCTTAAAAAGTAATCATTTACACTTACTAATACATGTACTTGAATTATTTGACTTTTTTTATTTTTCAGTAAGCACTAAGCAGTATAAGTGATAGTATACCATTTAATACTAGTTAAGAGCTTTTAGTAGAAAATTTTGGAAATAAAACTACAGCATATACTTGTGTGAAAAAGTATAAAAGTTACTGCGAAAAAAGTAATAGTAAACATGTTTAAAAATGAATTTTTTGCTTTAATTTTTATACTTACAATTAAGATTTTTGAAGTTAACATCCAATACTTGGTCACATACCTTTTGAAAATTATCCAAACTTAAAGTTTTTTCAAAAAGTAAGTTTATATCCTAAATCTTAAACAATAATACTTTACAACTAACTCTAAAATACAACCTATATTTTTCTCAACTTATGTCTTATCTTAAACTGTTTAACCTAACTCAAAACAATATCTGTGAAAAAGTTTACACCAATAAAAACGTATCTTTCGTTTAAATTAATTGGTTTGAAAAAGTAAACTTATAGTTCTTCCATTTTTCTGAACCAAAAGTGTAAACTTTTGTGTATTTAAAAAGAATCCTAATTTATATTTTGTTTGAGTAAAACTAAACTTTTATTACGCATAATTAATCTTTTTTACAATATATTTACCAAAAATCAAGTTTTTCCAGCTTAACTTTATTTTCTCGAAATAAATTTTAGAACTACAACATATTCTACTTTATCTTACTTCTTATCAATCATAAGTACGAAACTATAAAATTAAACAACTAAATATAACTGCATAACAAAATCAGCTGTGCAAATAGTATAAATTTCAATATTTTTTTTTGTAATAGTACTTTTAAACATATAAAAGTTAAGTTAAACAATGTTTTATTGTATTTACTTAAATAGAGTTGGCAACTCAATTTAAATAAACAGATACTACTTATTAAATATTTTGTTTACATTTTAGTCTAAGCTTTTCGGCACAATCTTTGTGCCTTTTTTGAAAAATCAAAGGAATATAAAAATACATACTAAATAATAAATAATAAACTTAAAAACTTTGTTTGAGATAATATAACGTTTAAAATTAAAGTTAAAGTAAAGTACATAACTCAACGTCTTTAAAAAAAAAATTAAATAAATAAAATTGATTAACAACTAGTTAAAAGCGTTGCTTTACTATTTGATGAAATTTGAGTTTTTAACTTATGTTTCTGCTTTTCGAATTATAACAATTCTAGGCTGTAAAGTTTGCTGTGCTTGCATCGTTTCAAAACTATAGTATCTGAGTTTTGGCCGTCTTGACAGAATAAGTCTGAGTAGTTTATTGAGTATTCTATAAAAATTTATAAAAGACACTTTTTTTTCTGAATAGGAAAAACACAACCATAAGCGTCTGTAATAAATAGATTACGTTATAAAATTAGATCAAAATATTAGCTAGTGTTGCTGGAGAATAACCGGTAAAAACCTATTATATTTACAAAAATATAAGTTTGTGTTTTTTAACACAAACATTGTTTTAAGTTTATTAAAATGATATCTTATGTAAAAAGCGATTAAATAAAATTTGGAAAAGATGCAAACACCAAAAAAAAAATTCTGCTTGCAACCTGTAACTAAAGTTTAGGGAAAAATGTTTGAAATCTTTTGTGCAAGAAGTTGGTAATCGCCGTAGCAGATGCACACCGCAGAAAATCTGTTGCACTTATTTTTAGCTACCACTATACAACTGCACTTTTGCAACTTACACTTTTATAGTTTCATCAAACAGATGCCAATAAAATAGAGTTTTATCTTATTAATTGCAATAAAAGTTTGTCATTAAAAGTTTCTATTCTTATCTATTATCTTCCTTTATTTTAGATAAACTTAAACATAAAATATAACTTACGTTAGTTTTGATAGTAATAAGAATGTTTAATATAAATACTTAGATATATTTATGTGTCTTAAAATTAAAACTTATTAAAAGTATGATATGTTTCAAGATAACTAAAAATTTTTTTGAACACATGAACTAATACGTTTCAAGCTAAGTTTTTTTTCTAAATTATCAAAATAGCAACTATAATTGTTTACCTAAACGTATTAAGTTTATGTATATTATCATTGATCAGTATTAGTTTAAATTTAAATGTAGGGCTACATCAGCGTTTATATCTGGGTTTTCAAAAATTGTCAATGACTGTATTTTAAGTTCTAACTGTTCAAAAATAAAGGTTTAATCGTTTGCTAACAAAAGATCCTAGTGAAATAACATCACTGGAATATAAATAAAGATAATTGTACAGTTATCTTCCTTTATTTTACCAGCATATGTTTCTGTGTGTTAACGAATCAACACACTTCAACTGGGTTCTGTAAAAAATAGTTAATATCATGAAAGAATAGAAGCATAGAATAAAGTAGGTGTATACATGTTTTCATTAAAATAAAATTATTTCTACAGATAATATTTAATAATAGGTAAAATACTTAATATTAAATCCGACTGTTATAAATTTATATAATATTTGTAATTATTAAGTCTAAAATAAGTAAAGTAAACTTTGTAAAACTGTGTATTTTAGTTTACTTTACTTATTTTAGAACATAGTGTAATAAAATATTTATAGAGATAGCTTTCAAAATTTCATTTACAAAACATTTTTTATACAAAATTTTGAGATATTTCACTTATTGTTTCTTTACTATTTTTTGTAATTTAAAAAACTAGTTGAAGGATTTTTGTTTTAAAAAATATATACATTTGTTTTGCAATTAAATTTTCATGTAAAAACAAGTATTTAGATTCTTAAGCTTAAGAATCCTATCATTTTGTTTTAGTTTGATGATAGTTCAAAAAACAAGACACACAAATTCAATAGACAAGATACATTTCGAGCTGTTCTAATCAGTTGAATAGAAAGCTTTCATTTCACAATATTATAAAGTAATCATAAAGTAATCAAAAGAGTAATAAAAAAAAGTAATTAGCAGATATTCAATAGTTGATTAAACTTAATTACAAACAGTAGACCTATAATTAAAACACAAGTTAACAAAATGAAACTAATATAACTTATAAAACTTAAAGTATTGAGAAATTAAAGATTCAGTATAGTCAAAATATTTTTCTTATATATAAAAGGTTTTCTTACTGTTGTAAAAATAGCTTCCAGATTAGTTTTGAAAAACATTATTATTTTTTTGACTTTTTCAAAACTGTTTTAGTTATAAATATTTGCAAACGTTTGGCTACTTATTAAATTATCTGCTTTAGACAAACCTTTCGTTAAGAAGTTTTAACTTTAACCATTATAATTAATTTATCTTCTGAGCGATAAAATTTTTGTAAGGCAAGCTATATAGGATGGACGACAAGACAATTAAGAAAAAAATATAAAAAGACCATGTACCAACGAGTATTGAGAATTTTTGTAACTCAGATAAATAAATTATACCATTTAAAGTCACAATTATTTACACCTGTAAATAAGTTAATTTTGAAAGATTTATTGTTTATATTAGATAGCTTTCATTGATTTATTTAACTACTTACTTGAACCAAAATACCAAGTACGTTTAAATCAGTATAAATATAAATTAAACTTTTTCTGCTGAGCTAATTACCCTTTTAGAGAAAAAAATTGTAGTCTTAGGTGTGTTGTACGCGAAACTGTAAACACTGTATTTTAAAATCATAGTTAAAGAAAGTAAAGAAACTTTTGCAATCAAAAAATGTTTATTCAAACTTATAATTTCAATGATAAATTTTTAAAATTTTATTACAATACAATGTTTCACTCGTTTAAAAAAAACGAGATCTTCAGTTGTTTAAAATCTTATTCAAATAAAATAATTCTATTTGAATAAGATTTTAAACAACTGAAGATCTCGTTTTTTTTTAAACGAGTGAAACATTGTATTGTAATAAAATTTTAAAAATTTATCATTGAATCATTCTCCTTTTTAAGTCGAGAACTTTGATTGCAACCTTTAAAGCAAAAAGTACGCAAACTTATAATTTAAGTAATGTCTTTAAAAGAGAAAGTAATTTGTTTTACTAGTAATAAAAAGTAATTATACATATATTGTTTATTGAACGATAAAAAAAGCGCTCAAAAAGTTTGGTCTAAGGACCTGGTGTACAAAGGAACCTTTCGGTTATAGAGTCGTACACCACATGCTTATAAAGTTTCTTATGAGCTATTACACATTTTTTTTTTATCATTTAAATATTTAAATTTTTATTAATAAAACAATCAGTTAAACGAAAAGAAAATGAAAGAAAACAGAACTAAACGAAAATTAACTGAATTTTGTGTTTAATAATGTACTATGAATCTTGTTTAGTAACATAAGAACTAAAAACTATGTATAACTTTAAATTAACTTTTTAAAGAAGATAAACAACACTAATATTGAATAATTAAATGATAAATAATTGATATAATAATAGTTGAATGATATATTCAAATATATTGAATAAGGGCTATATTTAAGTAAATTAATATGTCTGAATTGGAAATAAAAAGTATCATTGAAAACTGCAAAGTTAGTAAAGCAACAAAGGAAAGTTTGATACAACTAGGAAGAAAAAATGATGCAAAATTTCAATCAATGGAAAAAGAAATCCATAACTTGAAAAGTCAGTATGAAACTAAAATCAAGGAACTTGAAATCAGTATCCAGAATACACAAAAAACTCATGAGGAGGTGTACAAGAAACAAACTACAGAAAAGTCTCTTGATCACAAAATCAGTTCACTAAATGAAAGTTTTATGAAATTTAAAACAGAGTTCTGCAAAAAGTTTGATAATTTTTAAAAGAAACTTTCAATGTATGCAGAAGCATCAACAAACTCCTTTCAAAAACAACCAGACTTTATCAGTAACATTGACAGTAAATTGTCACTAGTAACACATCAAATAAATGCTGAAACTGAAAGAAAATTGAAAGAAAAAAAAGCTTTAAATGTCATTGTATTTAATATTCACGAAAACATTAGCAATACATCAGTTTATACGGTAGAAAATGCAAAAAATGACCTCAATAAAATACAAAGTTCTCTAGGTTCCAACAAGATAGCTGAAACTGAATTAAGTACATTATACCGTATTGGTAAATACAACTGCAATAAAACGAGACCAATAATTTTGAAACTACTGACACAATCTAGCAGAAAACGACTATTGAGTCTAAGAAACCTTAAAATACAGCATATGGGAAAACAAATTAGTATCTACATTAATATGGATCAAACAAAATCAGAGATGGAACATTTTAGAAATTTGATATTTGAACTAAAACAAAAACAAGCAGAAGCTGAATGTAAAAATTTGAACATAAGATACGTTATAAAACAAAACAAAGTAGTTGAAAGTACTCAACTGCCCTTTCGGTTTAACGCCCAGGATCTCTGGGCCTAATAAGTCAAGCTTCAACACTGATATGCACCTTAAATCATCTAGTTTAATCTTTAATGGTTTTAATACTAAGGCCTCACGCACTGTTTTTTCTAATAGTTTAACCCCTAGTAGAGATTTATTTTTAAATGTTTCATATACAAATATAAGATCTATTTTAAACAAGATAAGCTTCATTGAATGTTATATGTGTACACAAAATTTAGATTTTTTTTTTAAACTGAAACATGGTTAAATTCAAATGTTATTGATTCAAACTTTTGTCCTCTAGGGTATAATATAATCCGTAATGACAGAATAGGCAGGGGAGGAGGCGTTGCTGTTATATTTAAAAACTTTTTAAAATTAATTGAAGTAAAAACTAATTTTGTTTCATCTGATGGTTTTGAATTTTTATGTTTTGATTTGATTCTTAAAGGACTCAAATTGAGATTTCTATGTGTCTACATCCCTCCAAGTTCCTCTAAATCTCTAGCTGTTGTTTCAAACATGATCGACTTAATCAGAAACCTTATTCCAAAACAGTCTCCTTTTTACATTTTAAGTGACTTTAATTTGCCAAATATAGACTGGAATATCCCAAGCACAACCTACAATGACTGTCACAAATGTTTTATTAAATTTTGTTCAGATAATCTCCTTACACAACTTATTGACTCACCTACCCATAAGAACGGTAATATCCTCGATTTACTGCTTTGTAATTATATGGCATTAGATAGAGTTAAGTTTCATTTGGTTGATTCACCTTTAACAAATATAAATGATCACAATGTTTTTTTGTTTGGGATAAGTGTTCACAAAAGTAAAAAACCATCTCCTAAATCACTCTATCCAGATTTTCGTAGAGCAAATTTTGAGAATATTAATAAATTTTTATCAGAAATAAATTGGAAAGTTCTTTTTAACAACTCAAAAAATCTACAAATGTTTTATGATAAATTTATCAAAACAATAAACTTTTCAATCAAACAATTTGTGCCTTTAAAAATAAAACAAGACAGAAAAATAAAAACATATCCTTCTGATATAAAAAAGCTGTTAAGAGAAAAACTAAAACTCTACAAACAATGTAAGTTAGATAAGCAGATGATACAAAAATACAAAAATGTATCAAAAAAATATGAAAAAGCAGTGAAAGTGTTCAACATAGAACATGAAAAACGTTTTTGCCAAAACACAAACTCAAAAAAATTCTACAGCTATGTAAAATCAAAGCTCAAGTTAACACCTTCTTTACCTGTATTAATTAATGAAAATAATTTTTCAATAATATCAGAACTTGATAAAGCCTCTTTTTTTAACAGGTCCTTTCAAAAGGTATTTATTAAAGATTGTGATGACAAAAATTTTAAACTTTTTAGTGAAAAGTGTTTGGAAATGAAAAACTTCTTCATAAGCAATGATGAAATAATTAAGTCTGTTAATCATTTAAAAGATAAATTAATCAGAACGCCTGAAAACATTCCTTCATATTTTATTAAACGTACTATTTATTCCCTAATTCTTCCAATTTCACTAATTTTTAATTGTTCACTAGCTACATTCTCTGTACCAAACCAGTGGAAAGTCTCATATGTCATACCAGTGCACAAAAAAGGTAGTAAGTACAACCCTTTAAACTACAGACCAATTTCTTTAACAAGCAGTTTTTGTAGAATTTTCGAACATATAATTTCTCTAAAAATACAAGATCATCTTTTTTTAAATAAATTAATTTCACATAAACAGTTTGGTTTTCTACCTAATCGACCATCTAGTTATCAACTGTTGAATTGCTTACACTCATGGTTGGTTTCATTTCTAAGCAATAAGTCAACTAAAGTTATTTACACAGACATTCAAAAGGCTTTTGACTCTGTATCCCATTTTAAACTAATAAAGACTTTAACTCAATACAAGATTCATAAAAGTTTAGTTAGCTGGTTCAAAGAGTTTTTTGACAACAGAACCCAAAAAGTAGTTATTGGTAACACCTTTTCAGAGTCTTTACCTGTTTTCAGTGGAGTGCCTCAAGGAGGGGTTATTGGCCCACTTTTATTTATAATTTATATCAATGATATAGCTTTAGAAGTAGATGTTGATAGCAACATAAATCTCTTTGCAGACGATACAAAAGTTTTTAGCCATTCTAACACAATTCTACAAAAATCTTTGGATAAAATTTATCATTGGCTAAAAGAAAGAAAACTAGTTTTAAATCCCAGTAAATGTCAGGTTCTAGACATTCAAAAAAATACATCTAGTATCACTTCTGAATTTAGAATAAATAACATAAGGTTACCTTCAACTAAAGTGTTTAAAGATCTGGGAATTTTTATTGCTGAAAACCTAAAACAGAACCACCATATCAATTACGTTTATCAAATTGCATCAACTATTTCTTTTCAAGTTTTAAAAAGCTTTAAATCTACAGATATAAACATTCTAAAATATATTATCTCGTTTACATTCGTCCTAAGTTAGAATACAACACACCAATTTGGTCTCCATACCTGAAGAAAGATATTAACCATCTTGAATCCATTCAAAGAAAATATACAAGAATAGTCTTCAACCGTTGCAACATTTCATACACATCTTATTTTGATAGACTCTCAAAACTTGGTATTAAGTCTCTAGAGTATAGAATGATTGAGTTTGACTTAATTTCAAACTAATTAATAGTGAAACTACAATTAATTTAGAGTCTATTTTTGAACCTCATAAATGTACTTATTTACTGAGAGGTAACAACAGAAAATTTACATGCAGACATAATTTCAATAATAATGTTTGGCATAATTCTTTTTTTTATCGTTCAGTTGAACTATGGAACAAGCTTCCAAACGAATTAGTTTCTTGTGAAAAAGTTGAGCATTTTCGGTTAAGGTTAAAAAAGTTTGATTTAAATAAATATGTTGTCAGCAAAATTCATAAGTAATTTTTTTTTTGTTATTCCTTCATTAACCACTGGTTGTATTTGTCTAATTTGGTTTAACCTATAGCTTTATTTTATTAGCGGCGCCTTTCCTCTGTGTATAACGGGAGCGGGTCAGAATGACACAGCGATAAAATGACACGGTCGTCAAATAGACACGGTGCGTCACTTTGGCACAGCGACAAAATGACACGGTGCGTCACCTTGGCACGGTGCGTCAGTTTGGCACGGAGGGTCACTTTGGCACAGCGACAAAATGACACGGTGCGTCACTTTGGCACAGAGGGTCGCTTTGACATGGCGAAAAATTGACACGGTGCGTCACTTTGACACAGCGACAAAATGACACGGTGCGTCACCTTGGCACGGTGCGTCACTTTGGCACGGCGACAAAATGACATGGTGCGTCACTTTGGCACGGAGGGTCACTTTGGCACAGCGACAAAACGACACGATGCGTCACTTTGGCACGGAGGGTCACTTTGGCGCAGCGACAAAATGACACGGAGGGTCACTTTAGCACAGCGACAAAATGACACGGTGGTTAATAAGGGAGGGAACGATTTGTTGTGAAACTTCAATCTTCATTGGTATGGACAACGATCTTATTTTTCTAGGAAACTTTTCGGTTTCCTGTCTTCTAACCGGTTTTGTTGAATCAGCAACAATCACATTGATTAATTTTAAAAACAAAGACCGCAAGAATTTTTGATCGTGACTTCATAAAATAAAGTGAAACACGTAATGTTTATACCTTCTATTCTCATCGTCGTACTTATAAACAACATGCTCATTTTTAAGCAGTAGCAAGGTGTTAGGTTTGCTTAAAAGCTGTGCTTAATAAACAACAACTAATTGTTTGTATCGAACAACGTTCACAAAGATGCAAAAGCAGCAACTTTTTTAACAAAATACGACTGCTAAAATTAAAGGGAATTTATTTTTGATTTCTTTCGAATGGAAAAACTTAAACACAGTTTAGTACTAGAACTTGAAACGAGTAATAAAAATTAGAAAATGACTTGCAATTTTACGACTAAAAAGATAAAAACTCATATAAACATATTTTTTAAACTTCAGCAACATTCTGATTTAAAAAATACAATCTTCATTTTAGATCAATCATTCAGTACATCAAAACAATAAACTAGTAGATGTAAACACAGAGGAAAAATTGTTTTATAAACTAAAACTCAGACGTTATCGAAAGCAACTTTTCTGCTGTTGTAATTCTAAATTCTAATGCGGTTCTTATTTACGTTTTTATGCTTAAAAAATTTATACTTGCGCTTTTTTGGCGATTTAATAGGTTGCAATTTTGAACTAAAATACTGCATTCCCTGACGAAAATATAATAATATTTTTTTTTTTTTTTTACTTTTTCATCAGAAAGAAATTAACTTCTAATCAATAAACAATATTGTTTAAAAATTTTAGAAAAAAGTTTTTAGAAATCCCAGAAAATGTATTTATTTTTACAAAAAACTCCTTTTTTTATTCGCAAGATTAAAAATAGAAAATTAAATATTATTTTCATAACAAGGTTAAGACAAAACCGAGTTTTTTAAAACTTTGTAATAAAACTCAAAAATATAAAGTAGAAGATGTTTTACAAGCAAATTAAAATCTGCTTTTACTGTATTATTATGAAATTTCTATACTGATTTTGTATTAAATATAAATGCAATTAAATCCTTATATGCAATAAAATACTATAATATCTGTCATACTCTAAGTTTAATTTTTTATATTTTAGACTAAAAAGTTTTGTAAAAATTAAAAAGACTTAAAGTATTAACTTTAATAGAATGGCTGCAGCTTTAATTAGAAGGCTGCAGCAGCAATGTTGTATGTATAACCTCTTCTAGTGATTAATTTTTTTTAAAGTGATAAGCATATAAATGCGCGTGAATGGTTGCATCAGACTCTTAATTTTCTCTCAACTCTTCATAATACTATTTTTAACTTTTTCATAAATTTAGGCTCCAGGTCCGTTCATTTTAATTATTTGCTTTTAGACAAGTTTATTATATATTTTCAATACAGAGTTTTAAGTTAACATCCTAACTTATTATCTTTTGTTGAATATAAATATATATACATATTTAATATAAATAAATAGGTAAACTGTCAAGAACCATTCTACAAAAACACATAACAACCATAAGAAAAAAAATCCATGCTTAGCCAATGGAAAAACTCTGGCGAAGTGATAGATTGGTTCGAAAAAATCAACAACAAAAACCACAAATGCTTCGTTAACTTTGACATTAAGAACTTCTACCCAACTATTAAAAGAAAGCACTTAATAGATGCAATCAACTTTTCCAATTCTTATTCAAGGTTCACAGAGTTTGAGATAGAGACAATTTTGCACACATGCAAATCAGTAATGTTTTACGATAATAATATGTGGAAAAAAACCAACTCCAATGACAACTTCGATGTACCTATGGGATCATTTCACGGCGCCGAAATATGTGACCTTGTAGGTCTATACCTATTACACCATTTGTCTACGATTATAAACATTGAGTCAATTGGACTCTACAGAGATGATGGACTTGCCGTTATCAATCAAACAAATAAGAGTAATATTTGCAAAATAAAAAACAAAATTACAAGAAAACTAGCAGACATAGGATTCGACATTACAATTAGCGCAGGTGAAACCTCCACCAACTTCTTAGACATACATTTAAACCTCCTAACTGATGATTATTGCCCATATGTAAAGCCAAACGCAAAGACCATCTATATTGACAAAGATTCTAACCATCCTAGAACAATTAAGAAAAATATCCCAAAAATGATCGAAAATAGAATTTCAAAACTAACAAAAAGCAAAGTATCATTTGATAACGCGAAACAAATCTACCAAAACGCTTTAAGCAAAAGCAACTTCCATCATAAGCTCGAATATAATCCAACAATTAATAACAACAAAGCAAAAAACAGAAAAAGAAAATGTATATTTTACAACCCACCTTTCTGTGAATCAGTGAAAACCAAATTCGGAAACCTCTTTTTAAAACTGCTTGACAAGCACTTCCCACAATCAACAGAATTACACAAAATCTTCAATAGAAGTTCCACCAAGATATCATACTGTTGTTCCCCAAACATTAAAGCACTAATAAGTGGACATAATAAGAAACTGCTAGAAAAACCACAAATAGAACCGAAGCTATGCAACTGCAGAAACAGAGAGCAATGTCCAGTAATGAATAAATGTAAATTAGAAAATGTAATATACGAAGCAATCGTCTCATCTGAGAAAAATGAGAGAATGTCATATATTGGATCCACCCGAAGAGCATTCAAAAATAGATTGTACGAACATAGAGTATCATTTCCAAAACCCAACAAGAAGAAGCCCGCCAACTGTACACAACTCGCCAACTACATGTGGAAATTATATGAAAAAGGCGAGAAACCCACTATTGAATGGAAAATTCTCCGACAGACAAAAAGCAGATTTAAACCAAACTTCATGTGCTCGATATGTAACCTTGAAAGACTGTTTATAGCAAATGCTAACCAGAGAAAAATCCTTAATAAAAGAAATGAACTAGTCACGCAATGCCCTCATTACCCTAAGGAATACTTTTAGTTTATTTTTTATCGCATTAACTTAGTTTATTTAGTTTATTTCACTCTATTTAATTATATTGTTACATTGTATTTATGTTTGTATTGTGTAAAGATTTTGTTTTAAAGTTACAACATTCCCGTAAAAAGACCATTTCTGTTTTCTAAAAATCCCCTACAAATCTTAGTATTTACATTTTTTCAAAATCCTAATATATTAAATGTTTAGTAAATAAATTTTCAAAATATATAAAATCTATAGTTAATAAATTATTTAAACTAAACTTACCTATATTTCATTTTAATTTAACTTAACTTTAAAATTTAACTTTTGTAAACTACATATTATTTAAAACTCATATTTCAAATGTAAATATTATTTTCATTTATGTGTGTATTTTTATTTTCCAATTCATCGCCCTGTATACTTTTGTTTTCAGCTTTTTTTAGCGTCTGATGAACTGCTCTGCAGGGAAACGGCGTAACGCAATAAAAGTTTAACAATAAATTTATATTATTTAATATAAATGGCTAGTTACTACAAAAGCAGCTTAACTCTGTATTTTTAAAAACTAGAGTTAAAACACGCATGACTTATTCTTACTACGAAATAACTCTGTATTAAATTAAATCTTAGTTATATTCTATAACAATTCCTGATAATAATTAATTAGACTTTTAACAAAAAATACTAAATTTTATTCATTACATAAATATGAAAAATCGTGAAAGATAAAAAATAAAACTTAGGAATATTTTTGTTTATATACTATGACTTAAATTTAAAAGCAATGTATCATATATAGTTTCAAATGTATCAAGCTACTATAGTTTGGAAAAAATATAATAAATCTTTTGTTTAACTAATTACTATCAAAATTTTACAATTAAAAGTTATATTACTGAAGAAGTTTAGTTTTGCTTGTAAGTTTGTTAATCCATGAAAACTTATGCAATCCATGTTAGTAACACACCGTGTCATTTAGTCGCTGTGTCAAAGTGACGTATCGTTTCATTTTGTCGCTGTGCCAAAATGACGCACCGTGCCTAGGTGACGCACCGTTTCATTTTGTCGCTGTGCCAAAGTGACCCTCCGTGCTAAATTGACGCACCGTGTCGTTTTGTCGCTGTGCCAAAGTGACGCACCGTGTCGTTTTGTCGCTGTGCCAAAATGACGCAACGTGCCTAAGTGACGCACCATGTCATTTTGTCGCTGTGCCAAAAAGACCCTCTGTGCCAAAATGACGCACCGTGTCACTTTGTCGCTGTGCCATTCTGACGCACCGTGTCATTTAGTCTCCGTGCCAAAGTGATCCTCCGTGCCAAGGTGACGCACCGTGTCATTTTGTCGATGTGCCAAAGTGACGCACCGTGCCAGAGTGACGCACCGTGTCATTTTGTCACTAAGCCAAAGTGACGCACCGTGTCATTTTGTTGCCGTGCCAAAGTGACCCTCCGTGTCGAAGTGACGCACCGTGCCAAAGTGACGCATCGTGTCATTTTGTCGCTGTGTCATTCTGACACCCACCCGTGTATAACAAAACCTGTTCCTTAATACATAGTTAATTGGCCTGTTTAAGTGCTTGGGGTCTTGGGTTTTTAAGTTTTGTTTATAGTCAGTGTTCTCAACAGTTATCAGCTACTACGAAAGTCCAACAAGCGCTGAGTTATCTGAGTATTAAAGCTTTGAAAGTAAATATGAAGCAGGCTCTCCTAACAAAAGTTAAACACGTTGTTCAGATAAAAGCGGTTCTAGTTATACGAATAAAAGTGAAACAAGTTGTATGGATAAAAGTTAAACCAGTTACTCAAATGAAGGCTGAACCAGTTGTTCAAATAATGTGAAGCCAGTTGTTCGAATGAAAGTGAAACCAGTTTTGGAGTGAAACCATTTGTTCGGGTGAAGTTGAAGTAGGATATTGTTGTTCTCTTTTAGGAAGCACCGGAATTATAAATTTTGTGTTATAATTTTTGTGTTTTTATGTTAATTTTAAAATTTAATTAGTTAAACTCAGTTTTTTTTTTTTTTAATGTACAATTTTGGTTTATTTTTGTCTTTTTGTTGTATGTCTTTCTGTATAAGTGGCCTAGGTTTTGATGCCTGGGTCCTTCGTATGACAATAAACTTACAATAATAATAATAATAACAAACGTGTGAAAACTTGAATTATAGGTTACAACTTCTTTAAAGAAAGTAAAATGTAATAGGGTGAAATATTTTTACAAAAAAAAAATTAAGAACTTAAAGAAGTGATTTTAACAATAACTGAACTTAACTTTCATAATTTAAAATATGATGATAAGTAGTGTAAAATTTATGCTTTTAATAAGAAAAAAAACGATAATAAATTTAATAATAATGATATTCTATTTAAATAAGATTTAAACTGTAACTGAAAATCCCGAAAAGGGTGAAACTGAGTTTTACAATTAAAGTTTTGATTAATTAATGTTGTATAATGTTATTAACATTAACAAATTTCCTTCAATTTTAAAGAATTTAAATTAATTTTTTTTTTTTGAATACTTGTCCAAATTTAAAACTGTAATAATAGAAAGCAAGCAACATTTGCAAACATAAAAAGAAGAATTTTTTCTTCGATTTCCTCAAAAAAAAAGAGATTTTTAAATTAAGTTTGCTTGAAACAGTTATCTTAGCTTACTATTTAAATACTTTATTTTCTGCTAAAGTAAAAACATCTATAACTATTTTTTTACACTTGCATGCTGAAAAAAAAGTTTGTAAGCATAAGAAAAAAAAGTTTGTAAGTGTTTTGAACTTATTTCAAAATAGTAATCTTAAAGAATAGTCTTAAAACATAACCAGATAGAAAAATTCTAAAACCTAGACTAAACCAAACCAATGCTACCGTAACCAAACAAATCTAATTTCGAACAAAAAAAACAAAATATAAAAAAATAAATAAAAAATTGGATATTAAATGACAAATACTATTAACTCCTTAAACAGAAGTAAATAGACGAGTAGAAATGATCACTAATGACCTTAAGAATCACTACTTGAAAAATAAGTTTTAAGTTCATCCTGGAACTCTCCAAAATGACTTATATATTTTTTAAATTATGGTAGCTTAATCCATAACTTACTTCCTTAGTAGGATAGCGATTTATGACCTATCTTGCTGTTGAATCTAGGTTAGAAATAAGAAAAAAGTTGTTTCTAAAGACCTCGTATGATAATTATTGACATTTTTTACGCTTTTATAGTAGTTTTTAAAGTTGTCTGGTAACAAGTTGTTGTTAAACTTAAACATAAACAGACCTATTTCATATAGATACAGACTTTCATTATCTAATTTTTTTTTGAGTTTTTAATTCTTTTAAACTATCATCATATTTCTTATAATGTATGCATCTAAGTGCTCTGTTTATGAGAACATTGATATAATTTATACATTTTTTATTTTTTCCTCCCCAGCACAACAAGCCATATCTAACATTGCTCATAAAAAAAGAATTAAAGATTAAATATAATGCTTCTTCATTTAAGAAGTGTATGGTTTTATATAATACACCAAGTGGTTTTTGTAATTTTGTTTTTATATCTTCTATGTGCTCTGTCCATTTTAAACTTCTGTCTAAAATTATTCCTAAATATTTATAGCTATCTGTGTTTGTTATAACTGTTTTACCTATTTTAACATTAAGTTCTATATTTTTCTAAAATCTATTTTTTGATTAATGTAGAATCGTGCTTCTGGTTTTATTAAGGTTTAGTTTAAGTTTGTTTTCCATAATCTAATTACTTCTAAGTTTAAAGATCTTCACTTGTTTATGAGCCTTACTGTAAATAGAACAAATATGTACTGTAACAATATAAGTTGTAAACAAGATATGTTTCACACAAGGCGTATACCATAGAAATTAATAAACTTTTGATTAGGAATAAAATACGTAATCATTTGATATGTTAAATTTAATTTTATTTGTTTTTAAGTTGAACAAAAGTTTGTTTTAATTTTCAGTGTTTATGAAAATTATAAAGTTATACAAAACTCAAATGATGTACGAGTCAAAAATACAAAATAAGGTACATGCAAAGTATATGCTTTTCTCGACAAATTTTAATCTATATTTCAGTAATGTCATTAAATCTGCAAAAGATTTCTCTTCTCTTTCTCGGTTGCAGAGCAACAATATTTCTCCATATTTATCTCGACTTGTTTTGAGTAATGTTATTCCCCTTTTGTAGTTGGAGCTGATTTGGCACCAGCTCTGTAAAACCAGTGCCTACCACCACTGCCTTGTAGATGCTTTTTTGTTAAGTTTAGGTTTCGGGAGTAAACCCTGAGAAAAAACAAGACAAGGGCAAGTCTTTTAAATTTGGATAGAGGTAAATCCCTAGATTTGTACTTTAAAACTTCTTGGATATGAACATTCTGATAAAAAGCCGTAGTTGGAGCCGCGTAGGAAGTATGACACTGAATACAATGATAAATCTCTGCTGAGACATTTCTTATCGTGTAGAGTGAGATCCTGCTGCATTTTTAACATGGGAAACTCAGTTTTATGCTTGGCTTTGTTAGTGAAGATACTATTTTAGCTTCGCAGATTTTTTGTGAATACAAACACAGAATATGACAGTTACCGGTTCTAAGTATATCCTAATTTGCAAAAGATGGGCACCAGGGGTCGTATTCGTCAGTAGAAGGAATCTTTGCATTCCACTGACAACCACCGTCTACCTTAAGCTGAGCAGCCCTTAGCAAATAAGTGTTGTTCTGCCGCAGTTTACTTTTTTCATTGGGTGAATGGGGGTAACTGTAAGTGAAAAAAAAGTAAACTTAAAATGAAACATCAGACAAACAAAAACGGAAAAATGAACCAACTCTTAAATCTAGAACGTCCGTACCATAAGTACTGGTATGGACCCTGATTCAAGAAAAAACTGGCGATATAATCAACAAAATTCTTTTTTCAAAGGTTGATGTTACAAATATTAAAGAAAAACGTCTTCATGGTCAAGGCTCAATTAAAAAAAACTCAATTAAAAGTTGAATTTTACGGTAACGTACGTATTGCCATTTTTCGTTTACACACCAAGAAAGGACCAGAAACTCTCATTAGAGAATATGCGCCTACTTTCTAATCTGACCAGTAAGTAAAAAAATCTTATTTTGAAAAGTTAAATCTTATAGTGAGAAAATTATTCTAAAAAATTGTTTGAAATTTTGGGTTATTTTAAAGCAAGAATTGGATCTGATCATGACTTTTGGGATCCCTGTCTAGGGCATTTTGGTTTGGGAAAAATGAATTCAAACGATTAACGTTTTATATTTTTGTCATAAATGCAGTGTGACCAATTTAATTATTAAAGCCAAATGGTAGCATGAATTTTACACATGCCCGTTCTAAATACTGGCACCACTTAGACTTTATTCTAGTAAGACGTTTTTATATAAACTATGTTCTTTTAAATAGGTTTTATCACTGTCTACTGTAAAATGCACATTTCAAAAAAGTTCTTGCAAAAATCAAAAAACTTGTCTTTAAAAGCGGGATTAGATACTGTAGCAAAGCATGATAAGGATTTTTTTATTCTCTACTTTGATGCGATCTATTTGTTCATCCTCAGATATATCTACTTCTAACTTCTTGATAATAATGAAAAAAAGTATAGAGCTCTTTGGAAAAGAAAAGGTATCTCAGTTTGTACAGAGTTCCTTGGAACCTTTGGAAAGAAAAAACATACCAACAAAAACTGGTTTGAAGAAAACATCATTGTGTTTCTTTCTCTTACAAAGATTAAGCTATAGGCTAATTTTGAATATTAACATGACCGGAGTAGTACGAGTGTTAAAATGCTTCGTAAAGCTAGAAAAACTTATCGAAAAACAGCAAGGAAGTTTTAGTTAAAAGCTAGCGCTAGTATTCAACCTGCTGCTGACAGAGGCGAAACCAATTAAATTTATGAAGAAATCAGAAAAGCAGTCTGACTAACAAAAAAAATAATATTTCCTTTGCAAATTAGAACTACAGAAATCTTACACAGTTGGAATTAACAGTTAGGTAAAGGGTTTTAATACTTAATCTTCTTTGTTCTACATAGAATATTGTTACTGACGATTCATTTAATAGTTTGTCAACGACGGTTGAACTGGATAACGAACTAACTATTGAATAACTTGAAAACTATTACTGAAATGGCTTCTAAGAAAGCACCAGGCAGTAACGACATACCATCCATCTTGCTCTAACACTGCAAGATCTGATTAGTATCCCATCTACATGAAATTTATTCTAAATTTGAAGGTATGTTGCCAAAAGACATGTTTGTTGATAAAGCAATAACCTTGAATTAATACAAGGGTTCTAGGTCGGATTTCAATAACTACAGTGAAAATTCCCTTTTTTTGAAAAGCTGGTATTGCTTTTGTAAACGTAGTTCTTTCTTGACTTCAGTAAGTAGCCGAAAGAGTACATCTTGAGCCTAAATATTAGTTTAGGTCTATATGTTCTACCATTAAGATGATCTTTTCGGTAGGACAGCTACAATAGAAAAGCAATAAGCAGAACATGTCTTTGTATATCGTTTTCATTAACCTCACTTAGAGCTGTTTGATTATGTAAGTAGAAAAGTATCGTTTTATATATTGGTGAAGATTAAGTTTCCTCCAAATCTCTTCAATGTTGTGTATTCTTTTTACACAAACACAAGAGCAACCATACAATATGATGGTAGTTTTTCTGATTCATTTGAAATTAAAAATGAGTTAAAGCAAGGCTGCGTAAATACTCTAACTCTTCACAGGATCTTTTTTTCAATGCTTGAAAATGCGCTTGTGGATCATCAACTATAGAAATTAAGCTACATATAAGAACTGATAGTCGCTTTTTAAACCTTTCACGTCTGAGAGCAAAGCGAAAGCTTAAGAATATCGCACCACATGATCTTCCTTTGCTGATGATGCTGCATTCGTAGTTCACTTTGCCCAAGATCTTCAGACACTACGTAGCTAGTTTTCATCAGCATTATCAGATTCAACCATACTTAGTCTTTAAAATAATTATAAAGTCCTAAACTAAAGATCAGATGATGTTCTACCATCAAGGATCAACGACAAAAAGTTTGAAAATTCAAAAAATAAACTATACACCGTATCAAATATTGCTTCAAACGCTCATTAGTCACATAAATCAATAGTTAAATTGGTAGGGTGTCATGCACGTTTGCTCGTCATGCTTAGGGTAATTAAAAGTTTAATGTTTAATGTTCGCAAAAAGGTTAACGTTTCTTGTGCTTGTGTTCGCAGTACTCTGTACATTAGCAAAACTTTGACGTTGTCTAGCGTGCAGGAGAACAAAATCAACACCTTTCATTTACAATGCCTCGGTCGTATCCTTAAAATTGGATGACGATAAAGTTTTACCGACAAAAAGTCTTGAGACGTACTGTTCTCACCACCAGGTACTTTACCCTCAGACTTCATTAGCTTTGTCATGCTTTAAGAACGAGCAAAGAGGAATCTCAATATATCTATTAATAAGTGAGTTATTTCTTGGCAAACGCAGTCGCGGTTTTCTAACATTACGTTGTAAGGACGTCTGCAGGCGCGACATAAAGAGCTTGAATATCAGCACATATATATGAGGTTTGCTTGCAAATAATAACGCTAAATAAAAATCTGCTATATAAAAAAGACTAAAATAAAGAGAAAAATAGCACTTTAAAAAACCAAACTGAACGAAGAAGTTAGAATCAAATTAAGTATGCTGTATAAATTTAAGTTTTTTATTAATATTTTTTTGTTGCATAACTGTGTTTCAAGCTAGTTTTAATGTTGCGTATTCTATAGATTATTATTTTACTTATCTTATTTTTCTATGCACAAACGCACAGTCGATTTCTGCTAATAACACGCCTATTATAAT
Organism: Thalia democratica; assembly: GCF_965202585.1. NCBI lineage: Eukaryota > Metazoa > Chordata > Thaliacea > Salpida > Salpidae > Thalia > Thalia democratica. The sequence goes on along the minus strand of NC_139173.1, from coordinate 15,398,835 downwards.
TTGTTTATTTATATTTATTTTATGATTAAAAAGAAGCAATATTATTAATTAATATCAGTATTGTTAAACATGTAAACATTTCTCTGCAACCTAGAAAGATTAACAGGATGTATTGCAGATTCAAAAACTTTAAGTATTTTAGATCCGAATTGGTTAGAAAGTGCAAAAATGTTGCTAAATACTATCTCAAAACTTGAGAAAAGTTAATAAAATATTTTCTAACCTTCAACTTAAACTAGTTTATTAAACTATAAAAACTAATACGTTTTATTTTTTCTTTTAAATGCTTTTTTGTTTTTTGTTTTTATACTTTGTGCTTTAATTTATCATGAAAATAAAAAAGTTGAAATAAACTATTTTGCAACTTAAACAAACTAAACTTGAAGTTAAACTATCAAATGATTACACTTTTTGCTATATATAGAACCTTTTCATATTAATAAGTAAGTTTTTTTTTTCTGTGGTCACCGCTTTTCTTGAAAAATAAAAAAAAAATTATAAAACATATCAAAACTCTATTTAATGCTTATTTTATGTGAGAGTTACTTTAAAATTTATAAATACAACGATTTTAATAAAAAAAGTAAGTTTTTATAGTAAACTTATGCTACTAATTTTGTGCTAAATAAATAAAATTTCGTTTATAGTTAGAGCTTACTTAGTTAATTTTTTTTAGAAAATATAAAAACTTATGTGGTTAGTCGAGAAAAGAACTATGTAATAAGATGAAACAACAACAAGACAAAATTCCTACATGATTTAATTAATAGACAATAGCATTTTTTTCTACACTACAATATTTTTCTTAAATAAGTTACCACACGATGTAGTTCAAAGCGAGAGGGTAAAGAATTTTCTATTGATACTTAAAAATTTTAATTAAAATAAAAAAAATTTCAGTCAATAAATACTCCGACCGAGTATCAAAAGATCTTAACTTTTTCCTAAATACTTACATTACTATAATGATTACAAATTAATAGTAACAATATTCCCTACGCCTCCCCTGTGAATATATTTAAACGGTTCACAACTATGAAAATTAATAGTTTATAGTTTTTAGTTTCAAATAAAAATATTTTGACTGTTTAACTTGAAAGTCTGTGTTGAGTTTTTGTTTTTTTAAGTATTATGTTATTTATAATTTGTTTTTATTTAAAATGACATGTTCATTTTATGTACTAATTTTTATTTATCTTTTTGACTTGTTGTATTTTAATCACTTAGTTTTATTTTATATTTAATTAAAAATCTATATGTCTCTTTAGTATGTTTTTTAACTTTCCTACGTTTTATGTTTAAGCAGCTCAGGTTTTGATGCCTAAATCGAACTTTACATAATATATAAAAACAATAATAATAAATGTTTCAAACAAGTTGTCAAAACTATTGTTTTCTAAAAAGGTACAAGTCGTTTCATTTTTTAATAAAAAGCAAATGTTAGTTTCTTAAATAAATATGTAATTTACGTCAAAAAAGAAACAAAAGAAAAAGTTAAATAGTGTAGAAGTAGTGTTTTTATTGTCATATAGAGGTTTAGAACTATTAAGACTACTTTGAGCTTTTTAAAAGAAAAAAAAAATCAAACATTAAAAACAAACCTTAGTAATAATAGTTAAACATTTTAATTAATTTAAATTTTTTTATTTATAGTAAAACATATACAGTCACCTCTCGGGAATCTACGCACTCGTTTGGTTACGCACTCTCATTTAGTTACGAATCTTAGATCTCTCAAAAAATACTAAAAAATAACAATTTAATAAACCTTTGCTATTATTAGCTTATTGTATGTATTTAGTCAACAATATAACAAGATTTTATATATTTTTTTAAATGCTAACTCACCACAATATTTGTCCAGACTTTGTAAATTTATGTTCCTTGACGGTTAGATAAACATTTATTTGTGCTTCAGTGAACTGTAACTTTAATAGTTAACAACAGTTTTAATTAGATTAAAGAAAAATGACTACCAATCTGACTAACAATAATGAAAATTCACAACAAAATGAATAATTATCTAAAGAAACAGCTTAAAATAAACTTTCCCAGCAAAATTTTGCAACGATAGTAAATAAAAACATGCATTGCATACACATTACACGAAAGTTATTTATTTTTCTTAGTAAACATATCATTAATTATTATTCGATGTTTTCTTTCTGCTTGAATTGTCCTTCTGTAGAACTTACACTTTGCACATCAAATGTTGAAACTTTTCGCACGTGGCCTTCAATTCTTCGTAGTGCTCTTGAGCACCAGCTACAGCTTTGGAAAAACACAACTGTGTGTTAAAACTGATGGTCTTCATCAACATAGATGGGCAAGGAACAAAGTAGAATTCTATACATACTCATAAACATTTTTTATTAAAATTTTTTTTAACATTTATGAAAACTTAAATAAAAACTACTTTTGTAAAACAAAATTGAAAAAGTTCTCAAACTATTTTCACTAAATACATTTTATAAATAAAGCTAATATAGTAGGTACTTTTCCAAACCTAATTTAGTTATGCACTTTTGCAGTGAACACAATGTGCGTTAACTCGCGAGAGATGACTGTACACTATTGTAATTAAAAATTGCTATCAAATAAATTGCATAATTTTTTTCAAATGAAAACACTTACTTACTTATGAAAACATTAAACCTGTTAACACTATATAAATCAACATAAACCAGCTAATTCAAATAAACATGCAAAATAGATAGATTTCTAACAAAAATTAAACATTTTTACAAAAGCTTTAAGTACAGTTAGTGACTATATAATAAAAGCATATATAAACTTTATTTTTTTTAGGATTTTCTTTGCATCTTAATGTTTCTTTCGAAATCTGGTTGATTAAATATTATCAGAAGTACTTCAAAATTTTTATAAAATGTTTTAATCAAAATTAGACAAAATTTAAAAAATATGTTAAAAATTCTTTAAATATTTAATAATGTAGATTTTAATTTAATCTGTTCACTAGCATAGTCGACACAGAACTATATTGACATTTTTTGCTGTATTAAAAAAAAATAGTATTTATTCATAATAAACTAAACTGTTTTTTTTTTCGGACGGATTTTGATGTAGAATTTGTTGCAAAGAAAATTAAATTAAATAAATAAATTGTCATTAATACTATTTTTCCATTTGCTGCTGTAACAAATTCGCCTTTTGTTATTTAATTGTATTTTAATTTTCGGTCATTTTTGTGTGTTAGCGGTTAATGTTTATTTTATTGAGCTGTGGATTATAAGTTATTTTTGCACTAATTTTGTACATATTTTTTATAAACTGTTGTTTCTCATTGATGTTGTTAATGTAAATAAAAAAATACTAAGCTATTTGTAATTCTGCTACTCTTATATTTAATATTATAAAAAGTAAACTAGCTCTATATACAAAAGTGAACCCTTAAGACAGGCTATAAGTGTTACACTACTACTTGTGTCTGAGTGTTTTACTTTGTTTTTTCTTGTTCGATTAGCATCGATTTGTTCGAATAATCACTTCGAGCACACCTCTTTAGAACTTTAAATATGTTCTCATTGATGTTTAAGTTCTGACACTGTAAAAATATATGTAAATTATCAAAAAACACTGCGCTTGTTTGGTCCTTTATCATCAGTAATGTTTTGAACCACCTAACGAGTACTTTCTTCTACGTAGGAAACGCTCTAGTCTACAGAGCAAGTTTGTTTTTATTCAACAGTTGCCTAAAATACTTCTGATCACTTGCTTTTAAAATCTAAAACCTCAGACACTTTTTGGTAGTGTATTAATTTCTCCATGTTTTTTTAATATTAACGAACAATTTTTAAAGTATGTACATAGTTGTTAGATACAAACACTGATCAATTTTAAAGTTTTTGCCAGTATTTGTTTTTTGTTCTTGTATTTCAACTAGTTGTTAATACTACGGGTTTAAAAACTAACTATTTATTTTAGTTCATCCAGATAATGATTCTTTAGATTTATTTTTGTCATTTTTTAACGTTCTTTTTGAAATCGACAAAGCTCGTACATAAGTTTAATTCACTATTTAAAAAAACATTTCAACAAATCTGAGTTCCATGATCCATGCTATTAGGAAAATACTTGTGTATTGTATTAGCAGGTTTGTATCTGTTTCCTGTATATAAACAACTGTCTGAACTAGAGTCTGTTTAAATAAAGTTTAAACTTAAAATAGTAACCTACAATTTTAAGATAAAGGTATATAAAAGCATAGATAAAATATACATCTTTTATTAACAAATAGTTTTTATTATAACTAATTTTCATTTTTAATAAGGCTTGTGAAAGTTTTATAAACGCTCCGTAGATAACTAAAATAAATAAACCAACATCAGTTATATTTAAAAATTCCTTAAGAGCAGTGAACGAACACAAAATGAAAATGGAATAAAATAAAAATCATCACTAACATTTATATTTTGTATTGAAGTTTAGAAAAAGGTGTTTATTCTGTTAAAGAAAAACAAACAAAAAAACTATTAAATTTTAGTTATAGAGAGATATTAATTTCAATTACTATATAGTTTTTATTTATAAAAATAGGCTAGCATACTTGAAAATTAGTCCTGAGCTGGAAAAAGCTAAGTCAGAAAAAAAAAACTTTTCTTATGTTGTTTTCAATTTTAACGATTTAAACTTTACTTTATTATTAGTATTAATACTTTAATATGTTTGTGTAAGGTGGGTTAGGGGTAAAGGTATAAATATAAATTTTTAATGAGTTAAAAAAAATGCTGACTCAGCTTTTTTTTTAGCTCAGTTCAGACTGACCTTTTAAGTATACTCTGCATAAAAAATTGTTTATCATAAAAGACCTTATACTTTTTTTTTCTTCTGTTAACACAGTTTAAAACATTTTTAACTAATGTTTTTTTTTTTAACAAACATACTTTAACAATGTTTTGTTATATAATTTTTACTGAACGAAAAAACAAAAATGCGCTCAAATATATGGTCTAAGGACCTGGTGTACGAAAAAACCTTTCAGTTATCGAGTCATACACCAGGATACAGTTTAAAGTCATGTCCAGGACATATATATAAACTAAGTGGGATAAGATCTTTTATCTTTTAATCGTAGCTGCTAGATTTATATAAAAAAAAACTTCCGCAAAATTATCCAAGCAAAAAATATTTAATTAAAAAAATAGATGTAAGTGCAGTATTTAGACTATTAATTTTTAAAATTCATGCTACTTTGCTTTTAAATACCACACACAACTATTACTTTAACGGTTATTAACCTTTTTTTCATGTTTTACCCCTTTTTGGAAGGTAATTAACAAATATACCCCCAATATACAAAATAGTATTTAATTTTGATGAAAATAAAAAGCTTTTTGATGTTTACGCTTGTTAAATATAAACAATCGTAAAACTCAAAGAGTTTATTTAAGTTAAACAAAATACAGTTAAGTACTCACTTATAAATTAAAAAGACAGTTTATTAACATTAGTTTACATAACTTGTAATAAACAAAATTTTTCTCCAGGGGTAAATTTACCTCAGGTTAAGAATCGCTGTATTACTCGCTCATTGATTATCACCGTCTTCTTTTCATGACATTTGTTGCATAATGTAAAACAACCCATACATCACCAAGCTACACATAAAATTTAATTAAATAAAGAACATAAACATAACTGTTTTTTTCTTGTTTTATCAAAACTTTTATATTAGTTGAACAAGATATACAAAAGATTCATAGTTTTGAAAGTTTGTTATTCCCAGTTTTTCAACTTTTATTTAACGATTAAACTATTTTCAAGATAAATAGACTTGATTGATGCATTCTTATGCTTAGTAATTAATGTAAAAAACAAAATATTCAAATACAAATTTTCATTTATTATTACTTTTTGTTTGATACGCTTCAATAGTTATATAAGCAGACGTGGCTTTACAATTATTTAAAGAAAGTATGGAACAATATGTTGATTTAATACCTACTTATGTTGGTTAAATGCATAATAAAAAAAAAAAAACTTCTTATTAGTCTAACATGTATTTTTAAGGGCTACCACACACTTAAGATACTCAGGTCAGTTTTTTGAAAATATCAGAATTACTGTAGCCAGTATGTTAAAAAAAACTAAGGAAGTTATAAAATAAAATTTGGGTTTTCCGGATTCATTTGTTTGATATTCTGTAACTAATTTTGTTCAAAATTTTGATTTTTACTTATTTTGAAAAGTTTTTAAATTAAAAAAGAAATTTGAATTCTTTTAAAAGGATTTTTTTAAATTCAGGATGATCAGGACAAATTAAAGTAACTTAAGATAGTTTCTTTGACTCAAAGTGTGGCAACCCTGGTACTTAATAACAGTGTTGCCATTTTACCTGGAAACCTGGAAAAACCTTGAAAAACCTGGAATTCGACAATTTAGGCAAAAATAAACTGGAAAAACCTGGAATTTGAGAAATTTTGAAAAAAACCTGGAATTTTTGATAATTTTAACATTTTCAGTACTAAAATTTCAATTTGACACAAAAAATCAATCATATAAATAAGATTTTTTTGTCATCATCAAAATTTTTTTTATTAAAAAACACATTTAAAGTAACTTTACAGCATCTTTTATATATTTTTGTACTATTTATCACAGTTTCTTTTATAGAAATTAACTTAAAACTGAAAATAGACCAAAAGTGTTTACTTTTAAAAACCTGGAAGAAATTTGGAAAACCTGGAAAAAAATTTAAAAAAACGAGTGGCAACCCTGTTAATAAATACATATACTTAATACTTTTCATATTATTTTGTATTCTTAATACTTATAGTCACTTTTTAAAATATCATTGTTCTTTTACAAATTTATGTTTATATTAAACTTACAGTTACAATACCATTCTTCCCTTCTTGTTTGTTTAAGAGTTTATGTTGCATTTTTTGTGGTTGCTCTAGTCAAAAAGGCAAAGAGAAGAATGTGAAAGTAAAAGGTTTATTAAGGGCATAGGGGGGGGGGGGGGGGGGGGTAAACACCCTTTTTTGGTTTTTGATCTTATTTTATATAGTTTTTACTAAGCTACAAGATGCTTTTTACAGATTTTAAAAATTCAAAATAATTTTTTAGATATAGCTGGTCAAAGTCGGAGGCTACAATAGGATCCTTATGGGAGGCGCAAACTAAAACAGCAAAAATAGACTATTTCACTAAAAATCTATCTTCTCCTACGTTTTTTGAGATAACTACCTCAAACTTTCAGGAAACGTTCCTTGATATATTTAGAAAATTCTGTCGGAAGGAATTTTTTAAAAATTGAAAAATAAAAATTTTATAAAAAAAATAAACAAAAAAAACAGTTTTTTTTTAGTTTTTTTATTATAAAATTTTTATTTTTTAGTTTTTTTAAATTCTGTTCTGACAGAATTTTCTAAATATTGCAAGGAACATTTCCTGAAAATTTGAGGTAGTTAGCTCAAAAAATGTAGGAGGAGATAGATTTTTAGTGATTTCTAGTTATTTGCCGTTTTAGTTTGCGCCTCCCATAAGGATCCTATTGTAGCCTCCGACTTTGACCAGCTATATCTAAAAAATTATTTTGAATTTTTAAAATCTGTAAAAAGCATCTTGTAGCTTAGTAAAAACTATATAAAATAAGATCAAAAACCAAAAAAGCGTGTTTACCCCCCCCTATGCCCTTAAATAATGCTAGTTTTAATTTTACAATAAGAAAAAAATAATAATTTATTTAATAAACTAGATATATTTCAATCAGTTCTCATCAGTAGAATACAAAGCTAAAATGAGATAAAATTTCTAAACTTATATATTAAAAAACTTATTAGAAGAGTAATAAAAGACAAAAGCAATTACCAGCAATTAAAACTGGTTAAACCTACTCACAAGTATTTAAATTATTATTTTTTTTTATCTAATCTCTTATCTGTTAGCTTCATATACTACTGATTAGAATAACTCAAAATATATCTTATTAACTGAACAGTTTGTCCCATGTTTCTTACTGTAAAGTATATGATCAAACAAATCAATATATTGGGAGAAAACAGTATGGTGCCCATGGTGGACTATGGTTTTCATGGTTAATATTGCTAGTAAAGGGTTTAAAAAAAGGGAACTAACTATTTTTTCAGCTTAGATTTATTACTAGTTTAACTAATTTAGAAAGATGTGTATGTAATTTATTTCAAAAGATTTCATTTAACTATTATAAAGTTAACTTAAAAAAGTGTTTACAAGCAAACAGTGTACAGCTGAATGACCTTTAGATTTTACTCCACACCAATCCATTGACTATAGTTGTGAGTGTTCATTTTTTTTTCTTTCACAGGTTTACAACTCATTCAAGATCCTCAGGATAACTCAGGCTAGTTTAAACTTTTGATGAATTTAGGCTATTGATTTTATATTTTAAGGAATAGTCCTTAGTCTTACTCCTACAAAAGATAAACGGTTTTTTGGAGGTCAAGCAAGTAAGTTACATCATTTGTAATTCTATCTTTCCTTTAAAAAGTGTCATTAAACTTACTAAAAATAAAAGCTATCTGTTTTAACTGAAAACATCCCTTGGTATATATTCATGAAATTAAAATTTTAACACTAAAAATAACTAAATGTGGGAAAATCATGAATCTCAAATCCCCAAACAAGTATCTGATAATGCTGCAACAGAAAGTACATCAACATTCCAATCATGTGACCAGTGCCCCAAAAAATATTCACAATCAGCTGTTGCAAGTTTAAATAAACTATGAACTAATAAAAGCATTAAGTTCTATCACAATATTTTGAAAAAAAACTTATAAAGAAAGAATCTTAAAAATTTGCCTATATACAAGTTAATAAAACATGAAAAAAATTAGAAAACAAACCTTTACATTCTCCTATACCTAATAATAAATCATCAACTGTCTTAAAAAATAACAAAGCTTTGTGATAGTAAGCAAATAACTTTACAATACTTAAAAAAGAAAAATTACACTTGGAAAATTTAAAATTTCAATAAAATACAATTTATTTTAACAATATATTACAAATTATTATAATTTTATTATCCAAACAATCATGAAAATGAGAGACCCAACACAAACTAGTGGACACATGATTCATGTATCAAATTTGAGTACATACAAAAAATACAATTAGAAAACATTCTAAATTTACTAGTAAAAAACTTTTTTTTAGTAGAAAAACGTATTACTATATTAAAAGTAATATTTTTTTATGTCTTTAAAAATTTCTGGGACACCTGACTAAAATTTGGGACCCAAACACTAAAGCAGTTTAGGTCAAGTCTTGTCCTTGATCAGGGCAAGCCTTTTATTAGTTTCTCGAGAATTTTTCTAAAAAAAGTTATTTTTTTGGCTGTACCAAGTAGAAATATTATCCTCAGGCTGCAGTTATTTTAAATAATTTTAACAGGAAAGTGTTTATAGCAGTTTCCTGGAGCCTCTGTGACCCCTGAAAAATTGGTTTTAAAAAGTTAAAATCATTCAGTAAAAAAGTTGTTTTATCATGTATTAATACTTAGTAGATTTGCTTGGGTTTTAAATTTTAAATGTTGAAAAAAGGAATATTAAACAAATGACTAAATAACCAATTAAACATTTGTTTGACACCTTAATAAATTAATTCAAAAAATATACAAAAGACTCCAATTTAAGAACAATATATATTTCATGCTTATTTCATCAGTTGTTTACTAAGCAATAAAAATAAAATTTCAAGTCTAGCTTTTATAGTGTAAATGTAATCAACGTAAAAGTAATAATTATAAAGCAAAGGTAACAATGCATAAGTACTTCTAATTACAATACAATGATAAATTTTTAAAATTTTATTACAATTCAATGTTTCACTTGTTTAAAAAAACGATAATTACAATACAACTAAAAGTAAATAAATAAAACTAAGTAAAACTTATAAAACAATTTATGAAAACAAAGAAACAGTATAATCAAAGTCTTTGTATTAACACCATTTAGGTTTCTTAACAAAATACATATAGCCCAAGTTTAATTAAATCAAAAATGTTAAATTTTTTTTAAATAATTTTAAATATTTTCAAGTTATAATTACTTGCACAATCAAGGTTATTAACTAGGTGTTCTGCAATAGCAGATCTTTTTGTAGCATTTACTATTCTCATTTCTTATTACTCGTTTTACAAAATTCATCAATACTTTTTGGAATAAGCTCCTTTATTCTTTTGCCAAATAACAAATTGTCATCACAACGTGCAACCATTTTGTTAGATTGTAAAAAAAGTTTTACATTTGTGCTTTACACTACTTAGAAACAGCTGATACTAGTTTTAAGTTAACTTTCTTTATGATGATGTCATAAGAAGCTTATAAGTTTTTAGAACCTGTTTGTAAAACAGGGTTGTCACTTTACCTGGAAACCTGAAAATACCTGGAATTTGAGAAATTTTGAAAAAAACCCTGGAAAAACCTATAATTTTGAACAAAAATCACTAAAAAAACCTGAAATTTTAACAATTTTCACATGTTCAGTAGTGAAACTTTGATTTGAGTCAAAAAGTATATCATATAAATAAAACATTTTTGTCATCATCAAAAATCTCTTTTATTAAAAAACATATTTAAAGTAGCTTTACATTATCTTTTCAATGTTTTTATATTATTTAACACAGTTTCTTACCTTAAACTAAAAATAGACCCAAAAATGTGTACTTAAAAAAACCTGAAAAAATGTTGAAAAAGCAATTGGCAATCCTGGTAAAAGGAAACTTTCAATTTGTACTTTATTTTGAGTTAAATTTCAGTTTTACTTTATTTACATACTACATTTTTTTACTTGTAGAGAATAAATTTATCTGAAACAAACATTTGTTTATTTTTTATTACACAATAACTGTCAGTTTTATTATATTAAAGCAGATTACCGCACATCTTTTAGAATGGTACTTTGTTTAAAATTTTTTTTCTGGGTTTTGATTCTTGTAGTTACAAAAACTGACCATGTTATTTCAACTACTTGATCACAACATCAATACAAGGAAATTATAACATATACTATAATTTGGCAGTTAATAAGTTAATTAATGTATAACTAATTAGTAATTTGTTAGCCTATTCTCTTCGTTCATGAAATATATATTTCTTTTAATGTGTTAGAGTAAACCTTCTTTATTTTTAAAATTTTAACAATCTAGTTTAAACTTGAGTATCTAAAGTAAATAAAAAAATCTATTCTAACCTGTAACAAAACTATTTATTAAGATATGAATATTTGTGATTAAACCATCTATAACATTTATTTATTGGAAAATTTAAAATTAAAGGCTTAAGTAAAGTGACTATAAAACAATATAATAGCTTTTTGATGTGTTGAAACTTTTTATTTAAAACTGTTACTTGTTAAAAATTTTTAATAAGTATATTTTTTTTTTCCAAAAACAGTATTTTTAATTAAATAAATCTGTTAATATTTTTATATGTAAACATGGTAGATATGAAGTTTTTGTTTGCCTCAGCTATTAGCTTTATTGCTACTTTTTGTGTGGTCACAAATGCATGGTATCAGCAACAACAATTTTATCCAACTGTTGTATATCTAACAAAATCTAGCCCTTCCATTGCAGTAAGTTCTTACTACATATTTTTTATTATAGACTGTTGATTTTTCAAGATGTAATTGCAATTTTATACTCTTTTATTTGTTTTAGAGCAATAATTCTAGCATATTGGTTTGAATACTCAAAATTATTTTTTAATGAAACAATTTCTGTATTTTAATATTCTTTTAACAAATATTTAACTAATATTAATAAACAAAAATAATTATTTCACAAATTATTTAACAAAATATTGTTCTAAAACGTTTTTTTTTCATAATAACTAAGGGCATAGGGGGGGGGGGGGTAAACACCCTTTTTTGGTTTTTGATCTTATTTTCTATAGTTTTTACTAAGCTACAAAATGCCTTTTACAGTTTTAAAAAGTTCAAAAAAAATTTGAGATATAGTCGGAGGCAACAATAGGTTCCTATGGGAGGCGCAAACTAAAATAGCAAAAATAGACTATTTCACTAAAAATCTATCTTCTCCTACGTTTTGAGATATCTACCTCAAATTTTCAGGAAATGTTCCTTGATATATTTAAAAAATTCTGTTGGAAAGATTTTTAAAATATTTAAAAATAAAAATTTTATATAAAAAAAAAAAAAAAAAAACAGTTACACTTGTTGTTTGTCATTGTTTACAAAACTGTAATTTATCGATCTTCACAGACTCTTTAGAGCTGTTTATATTTTATGGATAGAAATTTTGTCAATCTCAAAAAGCTTCTGTGTAAAAAAAACATTTGTTTTGATATTCTGATGGACTTTGCTTAGATCTCAAGGATTTAGCACCTTGTAAAGTTGTAACAAAGTTTATTTTTAATAAAATAAATATAATTTTTTTGATGCTTTTGTTACTTTTTATAACATCAATTTGTTGTTGTAATGAAACCAATTGTTCTTATTTGAATATCTCAAATACTTTAAAAAGTTTATTTTAATTATTTAACTTTGTTTTTAATTTAATTCTTAATTAATTATTTAATTGTTAATGACCTGTGTAAGAGTTTTTTTATTACTTTTTACATAGCTTCAATTGTGTAAAGTGAAATTTCACTACAAATAGCTAAACCTAGGTCTGAAGGGGTATAAAAGTTTAACAAAGATTTCTATATATAAAAAAGTGATAGAAACCAATAATTATTCATTTCAACTTCCATAAGGAAAAGTAATCTTTTTTTAAAGACAAAATTTTTAATAACTACTTCAATTTTTCTCTATTGTATGACCCATTTTTACCAATATAAAAATATTTTAAATTGAGTTTTTAAACTTAACTCTAACAATACTGTACTAAATAAAATTAAAAATATTTCAGATTCTGTACATTCAAGCAGCTGTACTTGCTTACACTTGTGGCAAAATAATGATAAGCATGTTTTTTGGTACATTAAGACAGCAAGAATATGATGTAAGTTTTTGTTTGTTACTAAATATTTTAAAACTAGTTAAATTAATTTAAAACATTGAAAGTGTTTAATTTTATTATATCTTAAGGGCATAGGAGGGGGGAGTCCACCTTGATTTTTACAAGTTGATCTTATTTTATAGAGTTTTATCTGAGCTATCAGGAATTTTTAACCGCTTGAAAAAATTCAAAGTAATTATTGAGATATGAGCGATCTAAGTCGGTGACCTCAATAGGTTCCTAATGGAAAGCACAAACTGAAAACGCAAAAAAAAGACCATTTCATTAAAAATCTATCTTCTCCTTCATTTTTTAAGCAATCATCTTCAAATTTTTCTATTATTATTACAGAAAGTCTATTATTAAATTTTAAATGAAATGCAGGATTTTTTTAATTTTGAAAAATAGAATTTTATTACAAAAAAACACTTTTTTTTTTGTTTTTTTATATTTTAAAATTTCCATCATTCAAAGTCGTTTAAACTACAAAAGGAACGTTTTCTGAAAGTTTGAGGTCTCTAGCTCAAAAAATTAAGGAGAAGATAGATTTTTAGTGATTTTTAACATTTCCGAGAAAATTGACCTTAAAAAATTTGCGGTCCATATGTTTGTATCTTAAACTTTTTATAAAAATTACAATATCTCAAAAGTTATATAAGATTTTTAAATTCTATAAAAACTGGCTTGTAAGTTGTACTTCAAGCTTACATATAAGATCCAATGTTATTTTTAGTAAATTAAAATGTTGGACCCCCCTTATGCATAAACAGATTACAGTAGCTAATAAGTTTTGTTGCCTTATTTTGGCTGTATTTTACAAAAATTACTATTGTCTTTTATACTAAAAGCCTTCTGTATGTCTTTTTTCCTGAATTGAAAATTCTTCTAGTATTTGAGGTAAAAAAAATAAACAAGCACACACATAGTAGACTGAAACTTTTTGTTGTATTTTTTATATATTTCACTTAGAATATATTTATTTTAAATTTTTAGCTTAGCATTAAAAAAATTCTATACTGAGGCTAGCAAACTGCGGCCAATTATCCACTTGTGGCCTGTGATCCTTTTAACTAAAAACAGATAATTCACTATAAAAAGTAATAAAATAAATGTTTACACAAATGTTGTTTTTTGCTAATTAGTAAACTTGCTGCCTGTTTTCAATTTGTTTCAGTACACATTTGCCCTTATATATATGTACTGTTTTTATTTTTTAAAGGTCTATTTAGACTTTATTTTGAAGGGGTATGCAAAGAATTATTTCACTAAATTTGGCCTGTTCCTCAAAAAAAAGCTGCCAATCTCTATTTTAATAGTTTCAAAACTGTCAAAAGTTGCAGTTTTAAAATATAAAAAATTAAAGTTTTTAGGTACAATTTTAAAAAAGTGGTTGTTTAAATATATTTTTTAAAGAAGCAAAAAAATTACAATTAAGTCAACTTGAAAAAACATGGTGGACCCACTTATACCTCGTAATTGAATGAATTTTTCAATTTATATTGCATTTTAGATCAGAAATTTGTGTTATTTTTTTAAATAAAGCTTCTATTTAATATAGTGGTATTTTCTTCTTGAAAAGATAAATTTATAATCAAGTTAATCTTCTGATAGGCAAAAAAAAATTTTTGTTTGTATCGAAAAATTTTTACAAAAATTACAATATCTCAAAAGTTAACTCAGAATTTTTAACTCTATAAAAACTGGCTCGTAGTTTGTACTTAAAGCTTTCATATAAGAGCCAATGTTATTATTATTAAAAAAAATGTTGGACCCCCTATGCCCTGGAACACAGTCTATAATTTTGACGAAGCTACGATAAAGTTTAAACAAGTAAAATATTAGCGTAGTTATTATTTTACTAACTATTTAGTATTAAATTAAATTTTATTCCATCAGAATTTTTATGAACGATGTTGGTATACATTGACAGACACTTGCCTTGCATTTACAATGTTTCGTGAGCAACTTGATCCCTCCTTTGTCGCATGTTTTAGTTTTTTGTTGTTTGTGAAATCTTTTCATTGGTTGCTTGAAGATAGGGTTGACTACGTTAGTTTGAAAATTATTAACTATTGTGAACATTGTCTTTTAATTGTAATAAGTAAAGTATTTGTTAGTTTTTTTAATTAGCTTTGTATATGTACTTGAAAACGAAATTAGTAAACTTCTAAATACTTTATAAATTTTTTGATATTTAAAGTTTATAATGGTAAAAATAATTATATTTATCATGTTCATTTATTTCTTTTAATAAGCTTTATTTTAAAACCTGTTGCATCTAATAAGCATTATTAATATACTAACAGATGGAGAGAAGTCCTAACATAACATTGCTCTTCAACATACGTGTTATAAGTTAGTTTTTATAGCATTGTAAGTAACTTAAATAGTAGAAGTATAGTTTTTTATTAATGTATGATTGACACTAAACATTTTTATTAATTTGAAGATCCTATACTTTTGATTCGAAAAAACTCTTAAACTAAGCAAATGTTGTATAAAAAATAATAATTAAAATTGTTTAGTGTATAAATCACGGTTGCCAAAATACCTGGAGTTTGACAACTTGAGCAAATAAAACCTGGAATTTCAAAAAAAAATTCGATTAGATAAGAAAATCTATCATAAAGATAAAATACTTTTTGTAGATTGTATCGTTTAATTTTTTTCCTTAAAAAACCTATTTAAAGTGGCTTTACAGTATCTTATAAATGTACTTACACTCTATTTAAAAAAGTTTTCTACCTTAGTATAATTTTGTACTAAAAATAGACCAAAAATACCAGTATGTAATTCAGAAAACCTGGAAAAAATTTACAAAAACTTTTGGCAACTCTGATACGTATACAAACTATTATAAAAACTAGTTCTAAAATTTTATTCTTTTTAGCATTAGAAGTTTTCTTGGCTTTATCTGATATGGCTCTCATCTATTTCTCTTATATGAAGACAGTTTCAAATAACAACTCTGTTCATCTAGTTTTTGGTTTTGAGGTAAATTTTTTATTTCACTTAACAATTTTTTTAAATATAACAAAACACTTTTAGTTTTTTTCTTAAATTTATTTGAGTACTTTTAAAATAAGTCTTGTCAAAAATTGTATCTTACAAAATTAAACGGAATTGAAATTGAAACAAAATTGTACTGTAGTTTAAAGTTTTAAAATATAAAATGACGTAATGATTAAGTGTAAAAGTTAACTAAAAGCTTCTACTTAAGAACTTTGCTGTACTATTAAAACTTGTTAGATTAAAATCAAACTAAAATAAATCAGCGGTAAAAAGTGAAAACAAAACTAACTTTAAGAAAAAAAAAATTATACGCGAAACCGATTATTTTAAAATTACTTAATATAAGGATTTAAAAAGTCTAGTTTGGTAAACGAACTTTTTATGCTTACATAAACTGGTTCTTAAGATTGAACGTATAAGGCTTCTAGAATATGTAGCTGAAAAGAGTTCTCCGCTCTCATTAAAATTGAAAAGTTCTCTCTTTTATAACTTTTCGCACACTCATGATTGTCCTACAAATGTTTACCAATCGCCCAGAAGTATTTTTTTGTAGGATTCTCCGAACGACCATCAAACCAGCTTTTCTAGATTTTCAGAACATGTTGATCGATCTTATGTAAAACCTGTGTGACTACTTGGGGAATACATCTCAAAGGTTTCACGTAAGAATCGATCAGCATGTTCCGAAAATCTTGAAAAGCTGGTTTGATTGTCGTTCGGAGAAACCTACGAAAAAGTACTTCTCGGCGATTGGTTAACATTTGTTGTACAATTATGAGTGTGCGAAAAGTTATAAAAGAGAGAACTTTTAAATTTTAATGAGAGCGGAGAACTCTTTTCAGCTACGTATTCTAGAAGCCTTATACTTTAAGGTCCAGTTTATGTAAGTAGAAAAAGTTTGTATATTAAACTAGACTTTTTAAATCCTTATATTAAGTAATTAAAAAAAACGGTTTTGCATAATTTTTTTTTCTTTAACAGTAGTTTTATTTTAATTTTTTACCGCTGGTTTATTTTAGTTTGATTTTAATCTAACAAGTTTTAATGGAACATCAAATTTCTTTAGTATAAGCATTTAGATAGTTTTTACACTTGATTATTACGTCATTTTATATTTTAAAGCTTTAAACTGCAGTATAATCTTGTTTCATTTCAATTCAGTTTGATTTAGTAAGATACAATTTTTGACAAAACTTACTTTGAAAGTAATCAAATAAATTTAAGAAAAAAATGAAATTTGTTTTGTAATATTTTTTAAATAAGATATGCACTAGAAAAAAGTTGTTCAAATACTTAAAATAGTGTTATATTTATAAAGCCCCAAAAGATAATTTTTGCATGGCTGTTTTTAAAAAAAAATTGATTTTATTTTTTCAAGTATAACTTGAAACTTTAAATGTTTTATCAATTAAATTACTATTTTTTTGTATTATTTATTTTTTGTCATAAATTTTGATTAAGATGATTACATTCTAATTTTCTATATAAGCTTACATATTTTATCAGCTAATCGACTGAAGTAGACAAATGAGTTTAAAACTTAAAGTTAGTTAATAACAATTCGTTATCTAAATATATTAATAATTATATCTTCAACAGTATGCAGTTTTGTTGATACTGCTCGTATCTATATTTCTGAAGTACTGCCTACACCTTATAGATATTCAAAATGAAAATCCGTGGGAAAATAAGGCTATGTACATGATTTATGTTGAACTGTTTTCTGGTAAGAAATATATTTTATACATTAAAGTAAATATATAATTTAGCTCTTTTATTACACTAACACATGTTTCTGTGTGTTAACGGATTAACATACTTCAATGAAGCTCTGTAAAAAAAATTAATACTGTAAGGAAAGAATAGAAGCTAAAGTAGGTATATACATTTGTCTATAAAAAATAAAAATAATTGCTATATATTTTTATAGTATAGGTTAATGGTTAATAATAGTTTAAACTTATATATTAAATCCGACTGTTATAAAACTATATAATATCTGTAATTATTAAGTCAAATTAAACAAATTAAAGTAAAAATACAAAATAAAATAACAAATCATAATATAAACTACTTACATGAAAATGAAGGAAGTACTAATTCTAAATATTTACTGGTTACTAATCATTGAAAAAAATACATCTAATAATTACGTCACAATATATATGAACATTAGGACTAGCTACTTAATTTATACTACAAAGTTAGCTTCAAAAGTTATGTAGTACTTCCTTCAATTCATAGCTCCGTTGAAGTGTGATAATCCGTTAACACACAAAAAGATATGTTAGTGTAATAAAAGAAGGATACTGTATAATTTGTTATTATTATATATTCCAGTGAACTTGTTTTACTAGGATCTTTTGTTAACAAATTCTTAAATTTATATTTTGAATAGTTAATGCAATATTGCTCTTTAATATTTTAGATTGGAGTAGTACTAACATGATTGTAGAACTACTTGCATGTTACTTAAATATTTCGATCTTTTTCTAATTTTTTTATTTAGTAATCAAGAAAAACATATAGTTTTCATATTTAATAAAAACAGTCAACTTTGTTAATAAGTATCAAGTCATTTGAAGTATTTTAGACATATAACTTTTGTCCTTTTAAATATGACTTTTTTTTTGTTTTAGGTTGTATAGATTAATTGGGTAGCTGTCAAATTTGCACGAGCGTGCAAAGTTGCACGAAGATACTTTTGCACGAAGACACTTTTGCACAAGCTGAAAATTTTGCACGGAGACATTTTTGCATGGGTTGAATTTTTTTTTAAATAATTTTTTTTTAAATATTTTTTTTTTTTTTTTACTATCACTGTTACCCCTAACCGTTACCCTCGGTCAGAAACTTTTTGTTTTTTTATTAATTTATGTTTCAGTTTTTTTTATGCTTTTTTTAATATTTTTCTTCTGTTTTTTTTTTACTCTCGTGCAAAATTGTAGCTGGTGCAAAATTAACCCCTGTGCAATTTTGTCTTCGTGCAATTTTAAACCGTTCCCAGATTAATTAGATACAATATAAAATGAGTTACTTAAAATTGTTAGTGGTTAGCACTAAAACGTATCATATAAAGTTTTTTTATTTGTCAAGTTTATAAAGGCTCATATATAAAAATTTAAATGTAAACTTTAATTAAAACTGGTGAATGAAAATGAAACTAATTTAAAAATTAAAATTTAACATTAAAAAGATACTTTTAAAAAAAATTCAAAAAACTTTTTGTGAACGAAAGAAAAAATAATAATTATATTATCAATAAGAATATTAATCAATTTTAACTGCTAAATTTATTAAAGTTATTTTTATTTACTATCGTTTTAAAATAGTATTTCTTTCTATAAAGCATTTTTTGCTAGTTAAAGTTATAAAATAGTTATTGAAAACTTTTGATGAAATCTCTACTGCAGTACTCAACAAGTGCTTAGCTTAAACAAATCTGCAGCACTATATCTTTTTGAAAAACTAGTTTCTGATTTATAGTTTTGATTCAAAGTAGTTTAAGTTTTTTAAAACAGAAAAATATGTTAAATGTGTAAATATAAATTTTAAAACTTGAGCTACTTTTCAAAAAGACCTATTAGTTACATACATTTATTAACATAAAAGCCTTTTAATTTTCTGCACTTATTTTTTACAATGTATTAACCGTTATCTGAGTTTATACACTTTTGGTAGGTATTTTTTTATTAATATTTTTAATTGTAGTAATAACAAACTATACAGTATCCTTCTTTTATTACACTGTTTAATTAAGTAATGTAAGGATACTGTATAATTTCTTGTTATTATATATTCCAGTGAACTTGTTTCACTAGGATCTTTTGTTAACAAACACTTAAATTTATATTTTGATGAGTTATTTTTAATTGTATGTGCACATATTTTTGAATCTAAGCAGTATAAGTTTTAATATGATTTTGCAGTTTGATCAATTTTTTAGCATCTTAAATTTTCAAAATCCAACTCTTTGTTTTAAACTTAATCAATTTTATTTTGAAATGTAAACATTTCAAATGTCTTATTAGAATACCTAAATTAAACTTAGTTTATAGTAAAGATTTACCTAACAAAATTAAGTTTAATCTGTTTTTTTCTATTTTTAAATGAAAATAATTCATACTATACATAAGATAATGATTTATTTGAGTTATAATATAAACATTTAAATGGAATAACAGTCACATATCCAGGGTTGCCTTGTTTACCCAGAAAAACCTGGAATTTGAGAAATTTTGAAAAAAACCTGGAATTTTGAACAAAAATCACTAAAAAAACCTGGAATTTTAACAATTTTCACATGTTTTTCAACATCAAAAATTAAAAAAAAAACATAAAAAAACAAAGTAGCTTTACAGTATCTTTTCAATGTTTTTATACTATTTAACACAGTTTCTTACCTTAAACTTAAGTTTAAACTAAAAGTAGACCCAAAAATAATTACTTTTAAAAACCTGGAAGAAATTTGGAAAACCTTAAAAAAAATTGAAACAACGAGTGGCAACCCTGCCTATCACGAATCTATGCACATTGTGTTCACAGGAAAAGTACACGCGAGAACGTAACTAAGCGAGAGGTAGCAAATATACCTATTGAAAAGGCTATTTTCTTATAATGAATTTGACTAAATACATTTTGGTGACTTTCCCACTTTTTTTGTTTACAAAAACAGTTTTCATTCAAGTTGTACATATAGCTTTTTGATAAAAATTGTCTATGTCTATAAAAAGTATTTTTTATATTTTGTTTCTTGCCCATCTAACTTTAAACTTGTTTTCAATGGTATTAGATAAAATCATTCTCTATTATCATGCAAAACGAGTTTAATCTTATGTGGACAATGAAAAACCTAGCTTAAAATGATTGATTTATTGAGTTAAAAATAGAACTTTATGTCATAAATATTGTTAGGAAGACTATTGTACCTTGTTTGATATAATGGTATAAAGAGGGCTAAGACACAAAATATAAAGAGCAAAGCCATAGGTTCAATAGGTTCCTCCTGGAAGGAATACACTAAAAGTCTAAAATTCGCAATTTTGTTTAAAAAAAAATTTTTTTTATAGAATTCATATCTATAAAGTTATAATAAAAATAAAAATATTATTAATTCAATACATACAAAAAATTTACATTACTATACATTTTTCAATTTTTTTGTACTTTTTGAGAATTCTAAAATGCGTAACTAAACAAGAGGGCGTAACCAAACTAGTGCGTAGATTTGCGAGAGGTGACTGTACTTTTGTTTTAAATTTATGTAGTATGTACATGTACAATTAAGTAGTATAAATATTTTTGATTTAAAGTTGTAATATAAATGATAACGAATTGCGAATTGAAAGTAGTATAAAAAACGTTCTATAATATTGTAAAACAACAAACAAAAATTTGCTTTAAAAGTTAATTAAGTTATTTTTTTACAGCGTTATTTAGATGTATACTATATTTGGCGTTTATTACCATTGTCACAAAAGTTGTTTCATTTCCTCTTTTCTGCATTAGACCAATGTACTTATCAATAAGAAGGTTTAAAAACTGTGTTCGAGATATTGTACTTTCAAGACGCGCAATCAAAAATATGAATACCCTGTTAGTTATTTCATTTTCTTTAATTTATAATATATCTTCTTTTTTTTTGTAAACTCAAAAATTTTTGTACCTAGTTTCAACTAATGCACTTTTTTACTTTGTATAATATTTAACATTTTAAGAAAAAAAATCTTAGTCGTAGGTTGTTTTAATTTTAGTATCCAAATTGTAATGTTGTGCTTGATTCATTAAACTAAAATAGAGTGTTTAATGGGTAAAAACTATCAGTGTTCATAAAAACATTTTTGCTTTATAAACTAGTATGAGACGTTTGAAAGATCTTTCAAAATTAAAACTAGTTTTGAATATTTAAAAAGACTCGAAACTTAAGAAAAATATTTTTTTCAATTTGAAAAATTAAAAAAAACTTCTGTTAACTTAAGTAAACTTAAGTTTTGAATAACTTTGACAAACTCTCGAATTCTACAAAAATATTTTTTAGTTCATTTATTTGGTTGTGAAACTAGTTTAAAGTTTTAGTTAAAAGATGTATGCTTATTGGATATAAAATAACCAGTGTGTGCAAACCATGTAGGTAAATATTTTTTTTTACAGTTTTGTTGTTTTGTAAAGTTTTAACTAAGCTACAAGTTGCTTTTTACGAATTTTTAATATTCAAACATATTAATAATTTTTAATAGTTATTAATTTTCTGTTTTGAAAAATAATTGTATCAAATTTATTTTAACATTATAATCTTAATATTTAAACCTACAGGAGATTTTTTTTCAAACACATAACACTTTTTGAGATATGACCCTTAAATATAAAGATTTTGAATTGTCATCTAACCAAGTTACATAGTAAGTTGTTTAAAATTAAGAAGTTCTACAGCTATATTTCGATTTATTTTTATCTTAATATGAAAAAAAAATAGCGAAAGTCGTTAGAGTCAAAGCCTAGACTTTCATTCAGACAAGCTCAGCTTAACAATAAGTTTAAATCATACCACTTCGATCACCAGACTAAGCCGATGTTATAACTTAAGTTTATAGAAAATTGGTCAAAAAAATAAGTTTTTGAATTTCTTAACATCATATAAGCTTTTAGTTGTATCTTTTTGTAAGCTTTTGTATAAAACATTGTCCCAGCCAATTATTTTTGTTCTACATTACTTTTTGGTAACTGATAAGTTTAGTTTTCTTAACAAATTTAATTTAAGTTCAACTGTGTATTGAGTGTTAAAAATGATATGGTGTAAATAGTTTTTGACAAAAGTTATTTCTTGCAGCCTTGCAAGTCATTATATTTTTTTAAGTCTGTGTATAATTTTTTTTGCTAAATGTACAAACACGTTTTTAAAGATTTCTATCCAAAATTCCTTTATCAAAATTTTGAAGTAAATAATAATTACAAGATTTTTATCAGATATCCGGATGCCACAGCAGAAGATTTGGAAGCTATTAGTGACATCACTTGCATCATTTGCAGAGAAGACATGGTTCTGCCTGATGAAAACGATCCTACTGCCCCTAGTAAAATAATTTTATTTACTTATTGTATAAGTCTTTTATTAATGGTAAAAACGTATATAAAATAATTAAAGTTTATTTTTCTTACTTTTTATTTTTTTGTTGTTAGCCGTTTGAGGTATTATTTGAAACCTGTAATGCAATAAAAAGAATTAAAAGTATTTTATTTTTTAATGAAACAATTTTTTTTAACTCATAAGTTTTACTCCATTAATGCAGCGAATTACTTAAATTAACTTAAATTAATTTATAACATATACATCTAACATTTCAACACTTATAGCGGGAACATTGAAAAAGTTGCCATGTGGCCACATATTCCACACGGCGTGCCTTCGCTCGTGGTTCCAACGTCAACAAACTTGTCCGACCTGTAGATTCGACATACTTCAATCAACTGCAACCTCTCAAACTACACAACCTGTTAGTGTTTTATATGTTTAGTAACATATACCGATTGATGTTAAATGTTTAATGTTATATAGTAAGTTTTTAAACTAGTATTTATACATAAAATTAGAAAAAAATAAGATTTTGGTTAAAGGGGTGTGTTGCTTTTAAAAGTTTATATATTTTTGTACAATTTTAAACCTTTTATTTTGTTGATCATTCATTAGTTTTTGTTTTCTTAGAAAATATATTTTACAGATTTCAGTTAACATTCAATATTTAAACAAACATATTGCCAGTATATAAAACTTATGTTAATTTTAAGTTAAATTAATTTTAACAAAACTAAGAAGTTGTTTGAAAATTTAAGGCTGCGAACAACAATAATCAAAATAGAGACAATCAGCAACAACCAGCACCCCAGCCACAAAATCAACAGCCACCTGCAAATCCCCAACTCTTCAATCAATGTAAATATTTGCGTTTTGATTTTTGTTAGGCCTTAATGTTTTATATTATATTTTAGTTTATTTGATTTAAACAAAGATTTAAAGTTTTACCACTATCATACTTCTCTAAAAGTATGCTTAAAGTAAATACAAAATATCTTGTAGTCTTGTAAAAAGGTTAACTATTAAGGGATATTATATAGCAGTGGTATTCACGGTAGTTGAAATCTGTGCACACTAAACTGGAAAAAAATGTGCACCCCAAGCTCAAAACTGACTTTTGTTGCTCCTTTTCAAACCCCAGAAAATCTAGTGAAAGTTTCAGAATGAAATACCGCGAAGGCCACTGGTATATAGATTTTATTCTGGATCATAAGATCTTTAAACTAAGTTTAAGTTAGTATTAGCTAACTAATATAAACCAAAATCAAATCTACAAGCTAGGATTATATTTCAGTTAATTTTTAAGTGAAAGCTTTTTAGGTATTGATATGTCAAAGGAATTCAGACAACATTTTAAATCTCAATGGTAAAATAAACAAAAGGGTTTTATAACTATTTGGAAAAAAGTGACTGCCGTTACGATATACTTTTATTAACTTTTACTTCTATCATTTAGTTTAGCGTTTGTTTGTTTTGAGTATTGAAGCTCAACTGCAAATTAGATCTCAAACCTTTTTTTTACATTTTCGAAATTTTTGCAACAAACCAAGCCATTTTTTGCTTGCAATAAAGTAAACTTTGATTTTGTCTAACTGCTTAAAAAGTATAAGTTTAACTATGCTGAATAAATTAATTCATTACAGTTGCCAATTTTTTCCCACCACCTCCCGTGCCACCGCAAATGTTGCAACAACCAGCTGCTGCCAATGGCAACCAGCAGTCGTCTTCCCCGGCTCCTCAGTTCATCATACCCCCGCATCACATGTTCCCCTTCATGCCGCCTCCGCCTCCACCCCCTACCACGTCCTCTCTGGATCATCTGAGCGACGAAGATTTGCGGAAGATGGAAGGAGACGAGAGAGAAGCGGTGGAAAGAAGAATCCGGCATCTGAGGCAGATCCAGACGCTGATAGACGCAGCTCAACACAACTTCATGCACTACCAGAACGTGGTGTCACGGAACAATACCGCTCAACAAAATGAAGCTACATCTTGCAGCAGCGATGTTCAAAAGTAGGATTGTTTTTATCATGCAGATAATGGTGTTTTAAGTTCATATCTAATTAATTCATTAGTTTGAGCTGTTTTTGATTTATTTTGCACGTTTTTTTTTTCAATTGATTGAAAAAATATTTTTGTTTGTTTTACTTTCTTGGTTGCTTAACTTTAAACAATTACAATTTAAAACTAGAAGTATGTTTGTGGTATAAAAAAAAATAACATATTAAGTATATTTCGGACTTTATGCTTTAAATCTTTGTCAGACTGTTGGTTGTCAAATTAGACTTAAAATTTAGTGTTTATACTAAAATATTTGATTGTATGACAAGAATATTTTTTATCTGTAAGCTTAACTAAAAATTTCTGTACCATTAAAAGTTTAGCCTCTTTTTTAGATAATATTATAAATTATTTAATTCAAAGAATGTATATAGGTTAAGGCTAAAAAATTGGTAAAAGTCCATATTAATTTTGTAGACACGTATAATTTTTTTTAAAGAAAAAATGTTATTCACTGTGGATGTGTTAAATTGTTTTAAATATTTTTTTAGTGTATGCATATGTTTTCTTTCTGTGTACTTATATTTAGGGCTTAGTATTCATGTCTTTTTCAATTTTTTTTTAAATTTGCATGATTGCCAGCCATTTTTGAGTTAATTTTTACTTTTGTTTTGTTTATTATATCCCATTTTATGTCGCTCTACTTTGTTTACAAAGTATAGTGCACTTAAAACTAGTGATGTACCGGACTCACTATCCGGATCCGGCCGGATATTGCCATTTTTGTCTGATATCCGGATCCTGCCAGATCTTGATATGAAAAAAAGATCCGGTTCCGGCCGGATCTTAACAGAGATCTGGCCGATTCGGATCTAATTAGTAAAAAAGAGCATACAGAAATTTTTTTTTTCAAAAACAAACCCTGTGTAAATTAAAAAGAGTCATTTTCGTCAGTTAAAATTAAACACCTACCGTGATTGGCTCATTTTGTACACTTGACTAATTTACATTTGTTTACATTTAAACTATGAAATAAACATTTCAGAAATGCAACTATTTACCTATGTTGAAAAATTTAAAACTTAACTACCAAATTGTCAACCTTATGGCTAGCTGTTCTACTGATTATTAAATTAAAGTAATTTTTTTCAGTTTTTAAAAACCTCATTCTGACTCAGGCTAGTTTATACTCACTCTAGCTAGTTTTTTTTGACTTAAACAGTGGCAACCCTGCTAGTTTGAATATTTTTGGGAATTTTTGAAAATCTTAGGCTGCCTCAGGCTAGTTTAGTTTTTTATAAAAACCCAGGCTAGTTTTAAAATTTTTTGAAAAACTCAGGCTATTTTTTATATATGAAACTCACTATCCGGGTCCTGATCCGGCCAGATATTGCCATTTTTGTCTGATATCCGGATCCGGCCGGATCTTGATATGAAAAAAATATCCGGGTTTGGTTCCGGCCGGATCCTAATTTGAAAAAAAGTCCGTGTCCGGCCGGACCCGAAATTGTGGGTCCCGGTACATCACTACTTAAAACCAAGTTTGTTTAACAAAAAAATCTAAAAACAAATATATTTGTTTCAATTTCTATATTTCGCGTATTGTTAATATTGTAGAAAATTACAATGTATTTTTGTGTTTGTTACCTGAACACAGTTACACACATACTTTTGATACTTAAATTTATTTTAAGAAGTATACAAGGTAGTTTATGGTATTTTAATTATGGGTATCTCTTTATGATAGATGAGACTTACACTTACACATAGAATGAGACCAACACTTAATTTACAGTCTTCTACATACATTTACTACAGTACTACTGATTGATATATTTTTGCTTAATTTAACTGGAGTAATGATTTTTTTTTGGAAAATGTTCAAGGTGTATCTTTCTTAATAATATCTGTCGATAAGTTATAAATCGTGTTTGGTAATTTTTTATCAAATTTAATTTAGTTTAGATTAGTATTAACTTGATGAAAAATTGACAGCAAAACAAATACTGATGAAAGTACCAGCGATTTAAAGCAAGACTGCGAACCAACTACGTCTTCAGATGGTATAACCGTTCCACAAAAACCTACTAACACTGATATCCCTCCAGAGTATTGTGAAAAAGGTCTATTATTAAGTCTCGTTTTAATTGTATTTAATGTTTACTGTGCTTTAAAGTTTATTTTTAGCATATTTCAATTTTAAATAATGAAAGTGAAAAATTCTAGTCGTAATTTTTAACAGTTTTAATTTTTTTGCTTAAGTAAGTTTAGTAGAATATAGTCAAAACTTACCTAGTAACATCAGTAAGCTTTCTTAGTAAAATACTTCATTGTAATTTTGCAATAAATTTTTGATTTTAAATTTAGAAAAAAAGAAAAGTTTTGATTCCAATTCAATGGAATCAGTTCATCCAAAAAAGGAAGTTCAAGAGTTTTCTTGTTAGTTGCTCCTTTTCAATTTATTCTTATTTAATTACAATTTTTAGCTAGTTTTTTCTAATCAAAATAACTTAATTTTAAACTAACAACTTGCTGAATTTATTACACCAGTTTGTTTTACCAAAAACATATATCCTTAAATAATTTTAAGACGGGTTTTATACCGTTATAGAAAATGATGTATTAAACTTTTAGTACAGCTAGATTTAAATTACTTATAGTTTAGTTTTTAGGGTTGCCACAAAACCTGGAATCCAGGAAAAACCTGTGACAATTTAGGCAAAAAAAAAATTAGAATAACCTGAAATTTTGAACAAAAGTGACTATAAAACCCAAAAAATCTGGAATTTTAAACAATTTTTACATATCAAGTAATAAATAAACGATTTGAAAAATAATCTATTGTATAGACTAGTGATCGTCAAGCTAAACAAATAAAAAATATCCGCTAAGTTTAAGTTTCCTGAAATTTTTCCACAATATCTAGTACAAGTTTCGAAAGTACTACTTAAAACGCTTAAGACCTTTTTTTTTGCTCTTCATCATCAACACCAGTATATCTAGTCTAAGTTTCAAATTATGGCCTTGTGGCTCCCCCTTCTACAGCTTGTAACCCCCTAAATTTTTCCTTAATATTTAGTATAAATTTCAAGACTAAAATTAAAAACACTTGGTCTTTTTTTTTCTCTTCATCCAGAACTCTAAAATATCTAGTGCAAGTTTCAAATTTAAGGACTATTTTTCACGCACACTAAAATAAATTTTGTGCTCACTTTGACGACCACTGGTATAGAATATAGACAACATTTCTTTGTCTTCCTCAATTTTTTTATCAAAAAACACATTTAAAGTAGCTTCACAGTATCTTTAAAAATTTTTTTATACTACTTAACACAGTTTTTACTTTAAACTTAATTTTAAACCAAAAATTGACCCTGAAACGTTACTTTCAAAAACCGATAAGAAATTTTGAAACCTGAAAAAACTTGCCAAAAACTAGTGGCAACCCTACGTTTTGTATTAGCCTGTGTACACTTAAAAATAACATTGCAGTAATAGACAACTAATAAGGGTTGTTTTTTATATATAATACATTTTACAAATATTCTGTTACAGCTGAGAATGTAGATTGTTCTGAAGAGACGATTCCTTCTAGTAAAAATGAGCTAAGGCAACGAAGATTGGCTCATCTTAGTAGTAATAAGTCTGATACTTTACCTCCGAAAAGTAGTACATCCACAAACAATTGAACTTTTTTGTTTGAAATTTTTAATGTTTGTTTAGGTCTTGACTAGTTGTTTGAGATAGTTTTTGCATCAAAAGTAAAAACTCCAAATCTAATGACTTAAAATGACGATGCAATAGCTTTTATTATGAATATATGAGCTAAATTTCGTAACATTTTTAGTTATTTTCCTAATTATATTCTATCATTGCCTATTGCTTTTAGTTTTTACTTCACAAATATGTATAGTAAATTTTAGTATTAACATTTATTCTTAAATTGGTCTTTTTAGACTGTTAAGCTGCATATGATTAATAATTTAAAATTTACTTTTAGTTTGGTAACTTTGTAGCAGCAACATTTTATTTTTGCAATAAACAAGTTTGTTATTGGAAATAACTTCTAGTCTTTTTTAAAAAAAAGTTTGTTATTTTACAGCTGGTGTTTTCTTTATAGATAGCTATATTTTTTCTTCTACTTTTTAGATTTCATCCTAGGTTTTATTGAATATGTTTTATATTATGCGTTATGTGTATAAAATAGGTTTAAAAAACAATTAAAACTGTATAACTCGGTTTTTTTTTTTAATAAACCTATAAACTAAAATAGTTTATTTTTATAAGTGTAAATGATTATAAAGCATCACGTAGTGATGATATTCATATTAGTGTTTACAGTATGTAGATTTTTCTTGTTTATGTTTGTCATTCAAATAAATTTCAAAAAAACATAGAATAGCTAAATAATTTAGAAAGCTCTCGTCTTGAATAATTAAGAATTTTTTAAGTAATTAGTTTAGAATGTATTAAATTTTACCTAAAATTGATAAAACCCCTTAAGATTAATTATTAGAAATAACTAGTTTTGGAAATTTAATGTCTAGTTTTATCAAATCTTTTTTGTTTTGTTTTCAATCAGTTCTGGTTTTTCTGTTTAAGAAGTACTGTTTATTAACCTTAATAAATTTTGATGAAATCAGCTTTGAAATTCAATTTAAAGTTTTGTAATAAAAACAAAGTTTACTTTCTAAACAATAAAACAAGGTCTTTAGTTTTTAACAAATCTTATTCATTATAACTTTCAAATTTTTAATTTGTTTTATTTTCCTTAATCTCAAGTTGGCAACTATATTTATAGTCTTTTAAATTAAATATATGCATTAAAGTTTCACTTATAGTTAATTTTGTAGTGATTAAATAAAATTGTTAGTATATAAATAATTTATACAGTAATCTTCCTTCATTGTACCAGCATATGTTTCTGTGTGTTAACGAATCAACACACTTCAACTGGGTTCTGTAGATAAATAAATACTGTAATGAAAGAATAGAAGCATAGAATAAAGTAGGTGTATACATGTTTTCATTAAAAATAAAATAGTTTCTAGAGGTTAATAATATGTAAAATACTTAATATTAAATCCGACTGTTATAAACTTATATAATATTTGTAATTATTAAATCTAAAATAAGTAAAGTAAACTAAAATACACAACAAATCATAATATAAACTAACCACTTACTATAATGGAAAGAATAACTGATTTAAATTTATTTTACCGTTGCCAATGATTGAACAAAATACGTCTAATATTACGTCACAATATATATGAACATTAACACAGCTAATTATTTGTATTGCAAAATTATTTAATTTAGTCTTTATGTTTGGGAAAGTAACAAAGCGCTTTAATATAAAAAGTAATATGTAATATATTTTGAATAAAAATGAAACAACCATTATTAATTAGTGAATCGATAAAAATTAACAACGGTAAAGACAATAAAAGTCACAGGAACTTGATATAACGTTGTTTTATATATTAAATGAATGTAATGATTAAATCTAAAATTATAACAAAATTTAAGTTAGATACAATTAGGAAGCAGATTTAGTTTTAATGTAAAAATTTAAGAAAACAAACCACAAATAAATCTTGTTATTACGCTTACAAAGCACTGACCGATAATTAAGTTACAGCGACATACATAAAATCACAATGACTTAAATTACATATATATTGTATATAATAATTTATTGTTTTTTTATAAAGGAGCAGTCGGGTGTTTAAATTTTAGATCCCGTACAAATATTTTAAGTATTTAATAATTAAAACGTGTTATATATGAAAGTGTAAAACATAAAGCAACAATATGGTCATATTCTAAGTATAAACCTGAAGTAAAAAACCACAGAAACATATGTTGGTACAATAAAGGAAGATTACTATATAATTTGTTTATATTTATATTCCAGTGAACTTGTTTCACTAGAATCTTTTGTTAGCAAACGATTAAATCTATATTTTGAACAGTTAGCATATCAATACAAATTTGCTTAGTTTTTTTTTGAGCTGTTATGCAACTCTAGCTAATGTATGATATATATTCAGAATTTATAAGTTCACAAGGATTCTCGTTTGTAGATACACAAAAAAATTAAAAGATTAAATTGTAGATAAAGCTGGATGTATATAAAAATCAAACAAATATTTCTTCATAATAGCAATGGTCAACTGACAGTCTTAACTTACCATATGTGGCATACTCACGGATTTCTATATAAAAAAGCAAATAAAAAGACAACACATAGTAAACATGGCCAGATTAATAACTAAAAATTTTATATCCAAACTTTAAGAAAATACTAATAACTTGATTGAAATAGTTTTTCTGTTTAACTCGAAATCGTATGTCTGGTTAAAAAATGCTTTAAATTTATTTTAGTACTTTCGTAGTAAGGCTCATCAGAAATAGTTTCTTACTAAATTGGAATGAATACAAATTGAAATAAAATCATACTGAAGTTTAAAGTTTTAAGATATAAAATGACGTAATAATCAAATGTTAAAAATTAAATAAGTGCTAATGCTAAACAAATTTAGTATACTAATAAAACTCGTTAGAATTAAAACAATCTAAATAAACAAGCGATAAAAATCTAAATTAAAACTATACTTAAAAATAAAATTTTTAACCAAAAAACTAATTACAGTAACCTCTCGGATCTTTACGCACTCGTGACGTTACGCACTCTCGTTTAGTTACGCATTTCAGAATTCTATAAAATTCAGAAAATAAAAATTTAATTTTTTTTATATTGCACAAATACGTTTAATGTATATTTTTAAATTAAAATATGTTTTTGAATGCTAACACACCTCTCTATATCTTTAGACTTTGTAAATTTATGTTCCTTGACTAATTGATAAACATTTAGTTATACCTCAGTATATCAGAAATTTTGTTAACAATAAGAGATTAAATCAAAATTCTGAAATAAACATGACAGTGTTTAATAATGAAAGTATAATGAAATAATTAGAGTTTAAAACACAAAGAAATAATACAGCAGTCTTGCCCTATATATTAATAATCACCGTTTTATAATTGTAAAGAAATGCTTAATTATAAATTGAATTTGCTAAGTGGAATAGAATATAAATGTCACATATAAATAAAGATTAAGATAATTTCTACTTATTATTAAAATAGTAAAATTATTTCTATTCGTATTATTATTATTTTATAGAAATTCAAATCCTTTTTTTAATATATGTATAGTTTTATCTGTTGTTTTCATATTTATAAATGAAGTAAACAAATAGTTTTAAGTGGGAAAGTGCCCAGTCTACTTTTAACTAGAAGCAATACAAAAAAACAGCCATTATAGTGAGTATATTTGGTACCTCTCGTTTCTTTACGATCTCTCATATCTTTACGCATTTTTTCTGTGAACACAATGTGCGTAAATAAGCGAGAGGTTACTGTACTTTAAAGTTTCTAATATAAGGATTTAAAAAGTCTAGTTTGGTAAACGAACTTTTTCTGCTTACATAAACTAGGCCTTAAAGATTGAATACATAAGGCTTCCAGAATATGCAATTGAAACGAGTTCTCCGCTCTCACTAAGACTAAAAATTTTCCTTTTTATAATTTTAACACACTCAGGATTGTCCAACAAATGTTGCCCAATCGCCGAGAAGTATTTTTTCGTTGGTTTCTCAGAACGGCCATCAAACCACTTTTTCAAGACTTTCGGAACATGTTGATCGATTCTTACATGAAACCTTTGAGATGTTTTTCCCACGTAGTCACTACCACTAAGACAATTAAATTAATAGATGAAGTTACTTTTTTCATGGGTGGAAGAAAGATATTTGTAAATTCCACTTAGTGGTCGATCAGTATACAAAACTGTTCTTAGATGAACAGAGCTGAAAACTTGGTTTATTTCCTCTGAAATTTTCTTAGAAAACCTCTCAAAAATATTTCCAAGGTAAGGAAGTTTTAAGTATACTGGACACTTCTGAGGGCCAAACATTTTTAAAGCTGTTAAACTTCTAGCTCTTGTTATAACTTTCGAAACTAAGTTACCTGGATAACTAAGCGAAAGGAAAGTGTTTTCAACTCGCCTTCAAGAAAGCAAGAAGAACAAAGTCTGGTGAAACGCTTCACCATACCCGTTAAAACTCCTAACTTCTGCTTGACTGGACCAAAAGATGCCCATGGAACATATAATGCTTCTGAATTTAATTTACAATGAATTTTAGTTAAAAGTTCCCCATCAACTGATCGTTGGACACAAACATCTAAAAAATTTAATGAATTGTTGTGTTCTTCTTCTTTTGTAAAACTGAGATTTTTGTGAAGATTATTAAGATCAATTAGAAAACTGGAGCTTTCTTGTCTATTTTCAAACATTTCAAAAGTGTCATCTACGTATCGAAGATACATGAGAGGACTTTTACAGTTCAAAAACAACTTACTTTCTAGGTAACCAACAAAAATCTTAATAAATCTTAAAGATCTTAATAATCTTAACTTAGTTTCGAAAGTTATAACAAGAGCTAGAAGTTTAACAGCTTTAAAAATTATTGGCCCTCCGAAGTGTCCAGTATACTTAAAACTTCCTTACCTTGGAAATATTTCCGAGAGGTTTTCTAAGAAATTTTCAGAGGAAATAAACCAAGTTTTCAGTGGAATTTACAAATATCTTTCTTCCACCCATGAAAAAAGTAACTTCATCTATTAATTTAATTGTCTTAGTGGTAGTGACTACGTGGGAAAAACATCTCAAAGGTTTCATGTAAGAACCGATCAACATGTTCCGAAAGTCTTGAAAAAGTGGTTTGATGGCCGTTCTGAGAAACCAACGAAAAAATACTTCTCGGCGATTGGGCAACATTTGTTGGACAATCCTGAGTGTGTTAAAATTATAAAAAGGAAAATTTTTACTCTTAGTGAGAGCGGAGAACTCGTTTCAATTGCATATTCTGGAAGCCTTATGTATTCAATCTTTAAGGCCTAGTTTATGTAAGCAGAAAAAGTTCGTTTACCAAACTAGACTTTTTAAATCCTTATATTAGAAACTTTAAAGTAATTAGTTTTTTGTTAAAAATTTTATTTTTAAGTATAGTTTTAATTTAGATTTTTGTCGCTTGTTTATTTAGATTGTTTTAATTCTAACGAGTTTTATTAGTATACCAAATTTGTTTAGCATTAGCACTTATTTAATTTCTAACATTTGATTATTACGTCATTTTGTATCTTAAAACTTTAAACTTCAGTATGATTTTATTTCAATTTGTATTCATTCTTATTCAGTAAGAAAATATTTCTGATGAGCCTTACTACGAAAGAACTAAAATAAATTAAAAGAAAATGATATGTATTCTGTTATATATTTTTAAAAAAAGTTATGTCATTAGAACAAATATTTAAGCATGATATTAAACTTTTAGTACAGTTTTCAAGTTTTAGTTTTATATTTTACAAAATTGACAATTTAATTTCAACTACTCGACCACGACATCAATACATTGACATTCTAGTATTTTCTTTTATTTGCTATTTAACTTAAAATACTTTATTTTGTTTTATCTATTAAAGATACTATAACAATATAAGTTCTTAAGTAGTAAGTTTTTAACAGTGATATTTCAAAATTTGATAATTAAAATTGTTAGATAAAACCAAAAAAAACTTTATTTTTTAAAGTTATCTCACAAAGTTATTATCTACTAACTTAAAGTTAGAAAGTTTATTTAATTGTTGTTTTAAAATTGATTTAAATATTTTACAAATAGCTGATATCTACTAACGCTAGTTACAAATTTAATAAAGTTAATAAATTTTAGTCATTTAATTTTAGTTTATTTTCTTTGTTTCTAATATGTAATTTTTTTATCTCAAAGTTTCAACCAATAGTAAATATATATTAAAAGTACCTCTTAGTTTACAAATATTAGATTTAAATTTGTTTAGTACTTTTTTTAACTAATAATTTTTTTGTTTTATACATTTTATATACTATTTGTTTCAGCCAATAGTTAATCCCTACTTGTTATAAACTAAACTAACTAAAAATTTTGTGAGATTTACTAATGAACTCATTAAGTGAGACAATGTTTATCAAAAAAAGATAAAATCAAAGTAAAAATAAAAACAAATTGTACAGTAATCTTCCTTTATTGTACCAACATATGTTTCTGTGTGTTGACGGATTAACTGGGTTCTGTAAAAAAATTAATACAGTAATAAAAGAATAGAAGCTAAAGTAGGTGTATACATCTTTAATTAAAATAAAAATAATTTCTACACATTTATAGAAGTTAATAGTTAATAATAGGTAAAATACTTAATGTTAAATCCGACTGTTATAAAACTATATAATATTTGTAATTATTAAGTCTAAATTAAGTTAAGTAAACTAAAATACTCAACAAATCATAATATAAACCACTAACATGAATGGAAAGAATAACTAATCAAAATTTATTTTACCGTTGCTAATGATTAAACAAAGTATATCTAATAATTACGTCACAATATGTATGAACATTGGGACAGCTATTAAATTTGTAGTAAAAAGTTAGATAATTTAATCTTTATGTTTGGGAAAGCAGTATAGCGCTTTAATATGAAAAGTAGTATGTACAGTAACCTCTCGTTTGTTTACGCACATTGTGTCCCCAGAAAAGATGCGTAAAGATACGAGAGATCGTAAAGATAAGAGAGGTACCAAATATACTTGCTATAATGGCTGTTTTTGATATTCCTACTAGTTAAAAGCAGACTGGGTACTTTCTTACTTTTAACAATTTTTTTACTTTATTTTTAAGTATGAAAACAAAAGATCAAACTCTACATATACATCAAAAAAAAAGGATTTAAATTTATATAAAATAATAATACTCGTAGAAAAATTTAATAATTTTTAGAATAAGTAGACTTTATCTATGTCTTTATTTATATGTGACTTATTTGATACTTTGCAAATTTAATTTATAGTTTAGCATTTGTTTACATTAAGTTAGTGGTGTGGTTTCTATATTTTTTTCTATAGCCTTTTACAAAAATATGCATTTGGTGCTGTAATGGATTTCTTCATTTGAACAAAATATATAAAATATACGAAAAATGTTAAATAAAAATTGTTTATGTTACTACAAATTTTTTTAATTTGATTTTTGCCCACATAAGGATAAACTTGTCTTGCATTGTATTAAAGATATTTTAACGAATTTTTTGAGTAGAAATTAAATTTTATGCCATAAGAACTTTGACGAACTCAAATTAAAATTTTTATATTTTGAATTTTTTAGAATTCTAAAATGTGTAACTAAACGAGAGTGCGTAACGTCACGAGTGCGTAAAGATGCGAAAGGTTACTGTAATCTATTTTGAATAAAAAGTAAAACAACAACCATCAATTAATGAATCAATAAATTTAACAACGGAAAAGACAATAAAAGTCACAGGAATTCGATATAATGTATATTTTGTTTATTAAATGTTTATAATGGTTAAATCTAAAATTATAACAAAATCAAAGATAGATGCAATAAGGAATCAGATTTTGTTTAAATGTTAAAATTTAACAAAACAAAGCACAAAAAAAAAATTTGTTATTAAGCTTACAAAGCACTGACCGATAACTAAATTACAGCGACATGCATAAAACCACAATGACTTAAATAGCATATATATTGTATATAATAATTATTAAAATAATTGATTATTGTTTTATAAAGAAGCAGTAGGGTGTTTAATTTAAAGATCCCATACAGATATTTTTAATATTTGATAATTAAACTGTGTGATAAGTTACGGATTGTGTTTAATATTAAAGCTAAAATGTAAAATATAAAACAGCAAGGTGGTTATATGCTAAGTATAAACCTGCAGTAAAAAACCTCTAGCCCTTCTATTGGGTGTAGTAAATAAAAAAGTACGGTATATCTGTGATTTGAATACAGGTTTCCAATTAAACTTGGAACTTAACACATAAAGATATGAAGAATTATAGTCGGAGGATAAAATGAATATATAAAATGTTGGAGGATAGAAAGTGACATGTGTGAAATAAGTATATAAATAGTAATGGAATAAAACTGTATTTTACTTAGGATATATAACTATATTAAAATATATTAAATGAATGTGTTTGTTTATGTAAAAGGAAAATGAATAATATGGAAGGTTAGAAAGCGCCAAGGTGTTATTTGAAGAAGAACCGTCGGTTGTGTACACAGTTGTTTGAAATATCACGTATTTTATTTATTAAATGTTTACTATCTTCCGCTAAAATTGCCATTCGTTCAATGTTGCATATTTGGCAGATCTTGCTCGCGCTACTGATGTTATTGTTGGCGTGGTGAAGGATGCTCCATTCCATTTCTGGTTTGGTAACAAACCTTTCAAAATACTGCCAAAGGAAATCTGATAAGCACAAGATTGTCGAATAAGCATTTTTCCGGATAAATAAAAACAATATTTTTTTTTGTAAAACAATACAAATGATGTATATTATGCAATGTATTATAAATAGTAAAATCTAAGCTATTCTTTTTCTGCTTTAATTTTTTATCCACTTTTCAAAATGTCGTACAAATTCGACCTGCCTATGCTAAACTGCCCCATTATAAAAGACCTTGACACATGGTTTTTTACAGTTTTACAAACTTTGAGTTTATTTTCAATGGTTAGTGCAACTCTTTTTCTTTCTTTTTTGATGTCTTGTCCATTTCTTAAACCTGGTATGTTGAGTACGTCAAACTTATATAACTTATAAAGAAAATTAAGTGTACCTCATCTTTAACAAAAGTTGTTTGAATTAACAACTTTTATAATATAGTTTAAAAAAAATCAAAAAATTTAAAATAAATGTTATACATTAATTTTCTAAAAAAATAAAATTAAACCAACTATCAAAAAATCTTTAAAAGTTTAAGTAAAAAAGTTCAAGTCATATCTTATTACATTCTTAAAAATGTTTTTTAAACTGACCAACTTACATACAAAGGTTATTGATAACTAGTATGACTTTTTCTAACTTTGATAACTAAGCTAGTTTTGAAAAAAACTTGAATGGAAGCTTTAGTAGTGTAATTACGTAATAATGTTTAATTAAGTTAAATTTTTTTAAAGAACTCAGTTGAAGTGTGTTGATTCGTTAACACACAGAAACATATGTTGGTACAATAAAGGAAGATTACTGTACAATTTGTTTTTATTTTTAAATCAAAGTGTAGAATTATTAAAACCACTTAAAATTTTCATCAATTATGAAAACTTAAATACTTACATCACACAATAATGTTTGTGTTTAATTTTGAAATATTTTTTAATTTTCTTCCCAACTAAAACTGTCCAGACAAGTGAATAAGCACTGTACTGAGCATATTTATTGACCAACAGTTGTTTCACTGTTGATAAATCTCACCAGGTACAAGAAAGCGTACAAATATATAAGGTATATTTACAAATATTGTGGAGTACAAATTGTTCACAACAAAACTAAAACCAATTTATCAATAAGCATTAAGTAATAAGCATTTTTGCAGTTTTTGGAGCAATGTGTCAAAGATCAAACCTACATCTAACGGAGTAAGTAGAATTTGCCCAACTTGCAATACAGAAAGAACAGTAATTGCAGCAGAAGATAAAGACCTACTTCTAAACAAGCGGCAAGAGTATTAGAATATTTGTCCCCACAACCGACGATTCTACTTTAAATAACTCTGTCTACTTATGCACTCTTATTTATTTCACAACATTTCCAGATACAATCAAAAACACTTACAAGTTAAATACTACATGTTTTTAATCTGCAAAATTATTGATTAATTTGTTAAATTTATTATGATGTAACATTTCTGCACAACTTAATTTAATTTTCATTTATAAAAACTCGTCTATTCTTAGAGCTTTTTTGAGGTTAGTATAAGCTTTTATTAAATTTGTAGTTTTTGTAGACAATTTTATATTTTTATGTTATTACTCTAAACTTTGTTTTTAAACTATAAAGTTCGTTTATAGTTACTACTCACATAAATACAATACATAGTTATACATGCTTTTTTTCTAATGTGTGTTAATATTTTATAAACTCCGTAGATCTGTTCTTAAACTTATTTGAGAGCAGTGAAACGCCGTTAGTCGGTTATGACACAAAAACATTTGTGGTATTTTTCTACTTGTATACTTTTTAACGGTGCGCTATTTATGATATTCAATCTTTAAGCTAATAGTCATTAATACAAATCGTAACAAAGCAAGTACGCTTGAATATATGTTAAAAAATATATATATTTAATTTTACACACTACTTTTTTATTTGAACAAACATATGTTTTTCTGTGTTATACAAATTAACACAGTTCTACGGATTCCTGTAAAAAATAATAAGTACTGCTAGATAATACTAGTTAGCTGGTTAAGGTAATGAAAAATATTATTAAGAGGAACGCTAAAAAAAAATTATTGTAGCAAATCATATAAAAAACAACAAAAATAAATTAGCCAATTAGCTCATACCAAAACTGAGCTAGTGATATTTATAAATTTCCTTTTATTTTTTAATTTTTTAAAGGTTATTGGAGAGCGGTTTCAAAACATTATTTTGTATTATATTCACTTTGTCTTAAATTTTGTATTTACACTAAATTTTAGAATTTATTTTTACATTTCTTCAAAAATATCAAAGAAATTTAAGTTTTGTCTCTTAAAAAAACACATAAATCACAAGTATTCTTTGATACTTTGTTTAAAAAAACAAAAATAAATTTATAAAATTGTTTTTACACTAGTTTGGTTCTAACATTTCTTATTTCTGAGGTTTTGCACTTCATATCCTCCTCGATAACTTGTAGATCGTCTTGAAACATGTCTTCATTTATTAAAAAAATTAAAAAACCGCTGCACAGTAAAACACCTTGTTAAACATGTCATTTACTATTGCATTTACGTGTAGGTAATCTTTATCGTTAATCCATCGTTCTGGAGTAAGAGAAGAATGACTGAAGCCTAAAATTTAAAAAAAGCATTGAATTACTTCCAACAAAGTCTGCTAGATCTCTCTTTACTCCTTCCTAGGTAGCAAGAAACAGGCATTTTGGGTAAAACATTCTTAGTTATAAAGATTGTGAACTGACTCTGCCTTTTTAATGGTTTAAGCAATAGAAACCTTAGCTTTTACTGATAGAGTTTTATTATTATCAAGCAAACTCAGAGGAAATAGTTCTTCAAAAAGATACCGAGGATGGCGATTCAAAGCATTTAACGCAAAAGTTGCTCACAACTTATCTGTATTTTAGTAATTTTGAAGTGTGTTTATTAAATCAAAAGCTACTGAAGCTACAGCACAGTTGATCGAAGACGGAGTATAGCAGTTTATGCAAAAATTAATAAAGGGTTTAAATTTCTTCAAACAAGTTTGTCAATTTGTTTTTTTTTTGAAAGAAAAACTATTTTAAGAACATAAATGACTTTGCTTATCAATCTAGCTTAAAAACAGCTCCTCGTTGTTAAAAAGTGATACTAAGGATAGTTTAATGCCAATATAAATTAAGGCTAGTTCGACAAGAACTAAACGATTTGTCATCACTGATAAGCATGATCGTTCTGAGATTTTCTTTTAAAATTTTTGTTTGCATTTTTCATTTTTTTAATGTTTGTTTTGCCTAAAAAGCCATAACTAGCTATTCTGTCAGTTTTGATGCTCTCAAGATACTGCAAGTCAGTTTCCAAGATGTTTTTTAGATAGAAAAGATTCTTCAAAACTTTTATTAATACTCTTTTAGTACCTCTAGGCCAGGGATCGGCAAACTGTGGCCCGCAGGCCAATTGCGGCCCTCAAAATAAAAATCTACGGCCTACAAGGTATTTTTCAGCTAAAAACTTACTTTTTAAATCAATAAAAATAAAAGTTTTTGTGGTAAAACTTACTATTAGGCTTTTAATTTAGCGTAGGTGTCAAAAATGAACGAAGGGACAGTTTTGTACAGAGGGACACTTTTGCACGGATTGAAACATTATTTTTTTTATAAAGAATAAAAAATCTCATCACTGTTACCTCTAACCCTTACTTTTGGTCAATATTTCTTATCTTATCAATATGTTTTATGTTTTTTATTTATTGTTGTTATTTGTTTTACCTTACTATCACTGTAACCCCTTACCTTTACCGTCGGTATTTTTCTAACTAAGCTCCTTCTATTTTATGTTTTTTACTTTCGTGAAAAATTTTCACTCGTATAAAATTTACCCTCCCTGCAAAAGTCACCCTTCGTGTAAAAATGACTAGTCTACTTTAATTCAATATCTAATCATTACTAGCAGGGACGTAGCTAGCTCAAAAGAGTTACGAATCTGCAAAAAAAAAATCAAGAATAACGTGTGATGACGTCATAACAGGAATAGAGTAGTTTTAACTACCTTTAATTTTATATGAAAGTGTGCAGTTTTGTTAATAGTTTAAAAATAAATTGAATGTTGAAGTATAATGTATAACTGAATACAAGGCAAAAGGTGCTCTTGATCCTCAATAATTCCTTTTCATGTGTTGAAATTTTTATGAACCTATAAAACCTTTCATTTAAAATAAAAATATTAATTAAGAATTTAACTTTAATAGAATTACTGATAGGCCTAAAATATATAACTTTTAAAACAGTTTCCCCATTTCAGAAAACATTTGCAAAAATTGTTCCTTTGTTAGATAAAATCATAAATTTTAGGAGTTGAATAAAAAACTAAAGAGATATAAAGTTCACAACAATACATAAAATTCCGATGTACAATAACTTTATTTTGTCAAAAATAATTCATGAAGAAAGGAAGAGTACACGTCTTTGTAAATGTTATTACTAGCTTTGGTAGCATTTAAAGATTTAAGCTGTAAAAAAGAATAAAACATTTTATTACTAAAAAAAAAATGTTAAATAAAAGCTGTAAAAAAGAATCAAAGTTTTTTTTTTACAAAACAAACTTGTTAAATAAAACAACTTAGTTAAATAACCACAAATTTTGAATACTAAACATCAATATTTTTCAGATACAATGTAAAACATATAAATAAATTCCAACATAAAGATTTTTAAACATAAAATATATTTTTTTTTTAACTTGTTATGAATTAATAATACAACTATACACTTGTTACAATAAATAGTATAA
This sequence comes from Thalia democratica, assembly GCF_965202585.1. Classification (NCBI taxonomy): domain Eukaryota; kingdom Metazoa; phylum Chordata; class Thaliacea; order Salpida; family Salpidae; genus Thalia; species Thalia democratica. The sequence continues at coordinate 15,356,659 of NC_139173.1, read as the reverse complement.
ACTTATTCTTTTTAATCTAAGATTGAAATAGTTATATAAAACTTATATTAAAACAACAGATATAATACATATTCATGATACGTTTAAAGAAAAAATAAAATAAAAAAATCTTCATATTGTAAATAACAATGCTTGTAGAAAAATAAAATTTACAGTAATATTTAAAAACAAATTGACACAAACTTTATATTTTATATAGTTGTCTGAAAACATCATTCAAAGAGATTTTTCTTGAAGTACTTATCTGGAACTCTTTGTAACAAACTGAACTTCAGATTGATTGACTTTGATAATAGTTTTGAGTGTCATTGGTACCAAGTGATTTTACTTTCAAATGATATTTGCATAACTTTAAGCTTAGAAAACTTAACTTTTAAACTTAGTTTGTAAAATCTGTAAAACAACCAAATTTGTTAAAATCCCTACATAGTGTACCAAGTTTACAGTAGAAATACAAATAAAACTCAAAAACTAATTTTCAAAATGTAAAGCTAAGTAAAAAATACAATGTACTAATTTAATTTTTTGTAATTTTGTAAACTACTTAAAACTTGTTAGTATAAAGATGAAGAACAGAGATAATGAAAAACTTTTGAAAGTTATGAATAAAACCAAAAACTCCGAAAAAATCTTCATATAATAAAACTCTATGCATTGAAAACAAACTCATTGTAAACAAATAATATAAAAATACAAGTAAAATAGGTATTAACAACAGTTCTACCCTATGACCAACACTAATTCAAGAATTTTTTTCTTGAACTTTTCTTAACATAAAAACTAGCACTTAGCTGAGAAGAATAAAAAAAATTAAATCATAAAAATAGATTACAAGACAGTATTTTTTCCTTTGTAAAAAAAGTTCATTATCCTATTTTTTTGCCTAATAAAATGTTCAAAAACTTTTTCCTGAAAACTTTCCTTTCCTGCTAAAACCTTTTCATTAACCAAATACTTTTCCATAGTAAGTACTCCTAATGCATCTAACAATATACAATTTAAATCTTTTAACTTTGCTAAAAAATTCAATAAAAACTTTAACTAAAGTAAGCATTTATAAAATCTTCAAAACAAGTTTTAATTAAAAAATAAAGTTTTAATATAAAATAAAAAAACTATAATTTGTTTATATTAATCTTGAAAAAATAAAAACTTTAACTAACCTAATCATCTATAAAATCTTTAAAACAAGTTTTAGATTAAAATAAAGTTTTAAAGTACTTAAAAATAAAAATAAATATCTACATTACTCTTAAAAAATGTTTATATTGTTGGGTTTTTCAGTTTGTCTTCTTGTTGCAAGCTATTTGTCTTATTTTTTCTGATTTAATAGATTCTAATCTTCTGGATAAAACTTCAGCAAATGGTATTATCATCACTGTTTCAAAAGTTTTTCTTTTTTGTATATTTGTCAACCACAGGGATTTAATCTTAACACATTTAACTCAGAGAGTCAATTTGATTTAAAACAAAAGTTAACTCTTCATGTTAGTTTACTTTGAGGTTCATCTACTTTAAAATTCATCTTCTTATATATCTTCTCTCTGTATTTGCTCTTTTGTAACACAAAAATATGTAAATTTCAAAAAATGTTAAGTTCTTTATAACTCACTACAAACAATTCAATAGTACAAGATCCTCTTTCACACTTACTTTTTTTATTCTCTCACATCATTTAAACCAAATCTACAGCTTTTAAATGGATATTTTACAATAGTTTGCTATTTGATAACAGAAATCTACACCAACCAATTTGTATACAATTTAAATGTATTCAATTTGTTCAGTATTTACGACACTAAAAGTGCTAGAGAGTACCGTAAATGGGTAGAAAATATCTCTCAGGAGTGCAAAACTAAGTATAAACAAATACTGAAAGCTAAAGAAACAAGGTCTTAAAAGCTGAATAATCGAAACAAAAGCGAGTTTTTTCGCACAAATGTTTACGTTTTTGTAGATTTGCAGAAACGTACCAAGCTACGTGCCTGATTACTAGTTTTTTGTTGCTAATTTAATCAAGTTTGTGGTTTTGAATAGTAATACGTTATAGATTATAACAATTATTTTAAATAACTGAGGCTCACGGAAAATTTTTTTTACGTAGTGCGGTCCTGCGAGCAACTTTTTCTAAGAAAATTGGCCCGCGACATTTAGAAGGCTGTCGACCCCTGCTCTAGGCCATAAGCGCATGGTTTCATCTATATCTATTCCTATATCTTTATTGCCTTTTCCTATGACTTTGATGCTCTAATAGCTTATCTAAGTCCTATTTAAATGCTATTTTTAGGAGCATATTATACTTTTCATAACGAAGTGTTACTTCTTTATAAACAACTTTCATGACATTAAGTTTTGGAGGTTTTTGTTCTTTATCCTCATTTTTCAGCAACTACTTTTGTATACTTTATTTTTTAACAAAACAGTAAGTAGGTAGTCTACTACTAGTAATACTCGAATAGGATAGACATGGTTATTTGCCATACAATCGTATATCCTGTTTAGAACTCATCTTTATCTAAAATAATAAATTACGAGTACATTATAAAAATTAGGTCAAAAAAAAAACTTAAATTAAAACTAACTAGTAAAATTTTGTTAAGAAGCAACTTTTAGATTTGATCTTATTTTAAACAAAATATTTTGATAAACAATAAAAAGATTGTACAAAAATAAACAATACAACTTAATAAAAAAAAATCAATAAAAACTACTGTACTGCTGCTGATTAGACTTTATTTTAGAGTTGAGTAACTAGTTTATTAGCTGTTCCATTTTGTTCAGTTCGACATTCAATCAAAAACGATACACTTGCACACAAGATAGTCAAAATTAATTATATAACAAAATCATTTCTAATATTTTTTAGAGAAGGAATATTTTACTTTTTGCTGTTTTAATTTGCTTCTTCCCTAAATTCTTATTGTATATTCCGACTTTTATTGTTCATATCTTTAAAAGTAAGGTTATTTTGAAACTACTATTTAATTGGAAACAATAAAGTAACTTGTGAAAAAATTAAAATGACCTCCTCTTTTAAACTTATAAAAAAAATTTTAACCGATGAAACCTTCTTTTTTAATTTCTTTAAGTTAATTTCGATAATATCAAAATAGCTATTTTTTGTGGTGAAATTTTAAATGTTTTGCCATTTAAAAATATTTCATTGCGAAACTCCAAGGTTTAGGCAACAGATGCAGAAGAATAAACAAATTGCTTGTACTTAAGTCAGCTTTTAATTCCGATTAGAATATTATATAAAAGTTGTAACCTGTACAATAAAAAAATATTTAACTCTTTACTGTTTGTTTGAATATAATATTTTTGTTTTTATGAAATCCAATACATTACTATACCATTTAAAAAGTAAATACAACTTTTGTACATTACTTTAGGATTATATAGTTATCTTAAACAAAAGTAACTTACTTTGCTTAACAGACTTTTATTAGTATTGAATGTATTCTGTATTAATTTGTATTGACTTTTGAGACTTTATTTTTAACTTTTTTTGTTTTTAATCTATTCAGACATAGTTTATTATCAAAAATTTAATTTAAATACAACTATTCAGATTTCTAACAAGTTTAACAAATTTGGTTTTAGACACTTTTTATAATATGATCTTGAAAAAGCTACTCGAGAGCTCATTAAAACATTTCAAACCATATAAAAAACAAAACTATCAAAAGTTTTATTAGATTTTGCCAAAGTTTATATTGCTAATTTATCATAATGACAATTTTATAAAATCATTAAAATATACACATTTTTTATATCTAAATATCAACTTATTTAAGAGATTGCTGTCTAAACAGAATTTTTATTTTACGTATACATAACAAAAACGATTTTTTTAAAAATTTTATTATGAATTAATGTTATGAATTTACTGATTATAATGACTTTAACTGAGATACAAATAGCATAACAGACACAAAAACAAGCTAGATATTAAATATATGAAGCGTCAGGCCTATACAAAGCTAACTAAATTTAGGAAGCACAAAAAAGTTTGATGTCTTTAAAAATACTTTGACAGCTTTTACAATTTGTAACTGAAGTTTGAGTACAAAAACTATTGAAAATGATATAATCATCGGAAACACTACACTAAAGTTTTATCGAAACAATTTAAAATATAAAAAAAATTTCCGCGAAGTACATAACTGCATAAAAAAAATATAAATATTTTTTATAATATTACACCATGCTTTCTTTTATAAATAAACAAAGCTTGAACTTATCAATTATATTGAACTAATTGCCATCAAGTGTGATTAAAAAACAACAACCAACTGAAAAAACTCGAATTAACTTTTAAACACATACTCACTCAGTGAATATACAAATACTTAAACTTTTTGAGTTATACTAAGAATAAAATAAAAAGATGGTTAATATAAACTTTTTATTGAATATATAAAACAATTTACAACGTTTTTAATGAATTTTATATCTTTTTAAGTTTTATCATTAAATAATATAAATGAAAAAGATAAATGTTTTAGTGAACAAAGCAAAGTGTAGCTTTTATCATAATAAACAAAGGCTATATTAGTTTCAAACAAAATGATGACAAACTAATTGCATAACAGCATACTTTAGCATTTATTAGTTTGATTAGTAAAAGTAAAAAAATATTCATACTGTTTTTTATATTTTAAGTATTTTAAAGCAACTTTATTAAAACTATATTATAAATGACATCTGAAAATAAATAACTTTAAGACTTGTTAAAAATTATTCAAATTACAACAATTTAAACCTAGATTTTTTTAATATCTTTCCTTCTAGTTAGTGTTAGAATATCAATTATTTTCATAGTTTATGTGTGTATAAATGTAATTGATTGAAAAAATAGTAATTACACAATAGTTTAACTTTAAAACAAAAGTTTTAGGTAAAGATTGTAAGCTTTAGTTGATTAGCTGAAATAGAACACACTCTAATAGTACTTATAACAACTAATCATCTATTAAACTCCATCTCAAATTTAAAGATTTAAAAAAATTGATATAAAACTTTAATCTGTTTTCAAACGTAAAATTACTTGCAATAATTTAAAGAAAATATTTAATAGTATAATACTTTTAGAACTAAACAGTATATAAAATTATTTTTCATTAATTAAAATTCTTCCAATTCAAAATCAAAATATTTAGAACTTTATATGCATTCTTGATCTATAACAGGGTTGCCAAATGTTTTAAGCAAACTTTCTCCAGTTTACAAATTTTCTTCCAGGTTTTTAAAATTACAGGTTTTAGGGTCTTTTTTAGTTTAAAATTAAGTTTAAGGTAATAAAATGTGTTAAATAGTATAATGAAATTGAAGAGATATTGTAAAGCTCCTTTAAATGTGTTTTTTTAATAAAAAAAGTTTTTGATGATGACAAAAAGTTTTATCTATACGATAGATTTTTTGTGTCAAATCGAAACTTTATTACTTATAATGTAAAAGTTATTTAAAATTCCAAGTTTTTTAGTGATTTTTGTTCAAAATTCCATGTTTTTTTAGACTAAATTTTCAAATTCCAGGTTCGTTCAGGATTCCAGGTTTTTTGGCAACCCTGTATAACTTAGTTTCTGATTAAAAATAATTTTTATCTATATTAAAAATCAAAATCGTTTTCCCCGAGCTGAATTTAGTTGACAACACATATACGACACACAATTTTATCTGATATAAACACTCCAAAAACAATCAAAAATACTATACAACAAACTAAGAAGATCAATTTCATTCGATTGTTTCAATTCATAAAAACGTCAGGAAAATGCGGAAAGAAGCTGGCTCTTTGTAAATGAAGATGGGATGAAGATGCGGTTGAAGGTTGATCGCTATCACCGCAATTAACTTCTCCTCTGCAGATCGGGCAGCTTCTCTTTTGCTGTTGTCAATATTAAACTACAATTCTATTTAGTTTTAAGAATATAACAAAGAATATTTTTAGATGAAAAACTCAAGAATTTAAATTAAATCTTGTTAAAGGAACAAATATTTGTTAACAAAATATTTTTAAAAAATTATATCTAGAAAAAACTTTCTGGGAATGTATAAAAATAATGGCTCAAACTAACTTTTTTTTAAAGTTAACATTTAAAATAGCTAAGAAACCTTATATATAGTTTAAATTATCTGTAACTTGTAATTTTCATGGTGATAGGTATTTAGATATAGGATATTTAACTTCATATAGCTTTACATCAACAAAAAATTTTATCATCAAAATTGATGAAACTCTTACTATGCAAAAGAAAAACAAACAAAAATAAAAAAACTAAAACTTATTTCAAAACAAAATTCATAAAAAGTTTTTCTTATAAGAAGATAACAACTAAATTATAGGTTGAAAATTGTTTAAAAAAATTAAAGTACAACTTCTTTTTGTCCTATGAATTCTTCTTGTATACTAATAATAGTGTATGTGTGAAGCTATATAATAAACCTCTTCACCTATAAAGCTCTTAGCTAGCGAATTGAGCACTTTTTATTTTAATGGCACCGACGATGGATATCTTAAAAAAGGTAATACTTGACTTAAAGTACATTCCGCTTTCGGATAAAAAATATTATCTTATAAAGTTATACGACTACGCATCAAAATTTATAAGTAGGATGAGATGGAAACTGTTTTTTCACAATAAAGATTAAACAACCGAAACCCTACATTCTGAAACATTTATATTTAAAAGTTCTAAATCAGCCCCAATTTGCAATGAATTAAAGGATTTGAAAAGGATCTTTTTGACATGATAAACAACGTTAAAATTAATAGATTCACGTCCAAATTTCAGCAAAATTTAAGAAAAGACCTTAAAAATTTATTAAAAAGAGATCAACTGATAGTATTTGCAGACAAAAGTAGAAACATGTATAGCACAAGCGCAACATCCTATAAAAAATAATGAATAATTGCCTTACTACCACATACAAAGTGTCTGGTGATATCAATATTGACAAAATAAACCATGAATCCTAAGAAATAATCTCTTCAAAACATTTTAACCTTAAAAACAAGAAAATACCAAAGTTTTCTAAAGTCGACGCGTTCCCCACAGTCAAGGATCATGAAAAAAGACTTCCCACTCAACATTGAATGCAGAACAATTAACTCAAACAAAATTTCACTGGGTAAAATAAGTATGAATATACTTGAAAACATTGTGACTAAAATAAAGAAGAAAGCAACAATCATTCAAACCAAATCAATGGAGAAACACATATGAAGTAATAAAATGGTTTGATCAAATAGATGAAAAATCATGCAAATTTTTTGTCAACTTGGATACTTAGTTTGCATTAAAAAGTTTTAAAATAATTTAATTAATACATTATTTTATTTAACATTAAATATTAAAACTCATAGCTTGCTATCAAGCAGTTACTTAGTGAAAATTAAAGCATCAAAGGTGTATGTAATAATTGTTCATTTTTTAATTACAAAAATTTAAATAAATTTAGAGCAATGTTAGATTATAATAAATTTATTTTGTTATCTTTGTTCTTAAACCTTTTTGAACTTTTTTAGCAAAACCAATTAAAAATATTTTGAGCTGTTTTTTTAAGTTTTACTTTTTCCTAATTTTTATTACTATGTAACTGCCTCAGATGTACCTTAAAGACTTATATTAAATATTAACAACTAAGTAGGCCCTTATAAAAATAATTAACTTTCATTGTTATTAATTTTAAGTAATATTTAATAAGTATTAGGCTTTAATAAATAACATTAAAATATAACGTTTTTATCTGAGTTCAAAGGTTAAAAAATCAGGGAATTTAAGTCCTTAAATAAAAGAACAATATTGATTTGACCTGGACAACTAAACTAGGTGTAAATTATATCATAAAAACAATCATGTTGTCTACTGACCCTAAATCTTCTTTTTCCACGTGTTTACTGGCTAATCGAAACTTAATATTCAAAAATTTTTTCAGACCAAAGATATTAAAAAAAATTCTTTAAATTTATTCAACAGATTTGATAGCAACTCTATTAGAAGTTTCAAGCTTGAGAATAAGTCAGACATGGGCGCCTAACATTTTATGAGATGTTGACCAAGAAATTAACAGTAAAAATGAATTTATTGGATTATTTCCACGATACAGATTCTAATTCCATATTCAAAAAATAGAGTTTAAGAAAAGTAAGTTTTAAGACATAGTGTTAAGCTGTGAGTGCTTATCTTATAGAATTAGAGTTTGGACGTAAACTTTCTTTCTACTACTTAATTTGCTTGCAAAACACACTATTTTTCTATAAAAGAATAGTTGTATATACATAGTTGACACTGCAAACAAAAAGTCTGATTTTATGATTGCATATATACCTTTCTTTCTACTAAAACTTACCTTTTATTAAACATCTTCAAAAAATCTTTATTGTTGCTTTATTAACTATGTACTGAAGATTTTCAAACACGTCCAAAGCCACAGTTTTGTTCAATCTGTTCTTACACCCAACTAAAATTCGTAAAAATAATCTATACTTCAAAGAAAAAGTTATTTAAAATTTAAAACAAAAAATTAACAATACTAATAACTAAAACAAAAAACTAATCAAGTTAATAGATGCAAAATTATTTTCCTGCCCTGACTGTTATCTAACTTAAAAACTTTTAAAAAGCTAGCTTTTTTTTTGGAATTAAAATCATCTAAAAATTAAATTCTGATAATATTATAAAATAACTTTACATGTGATTTTTTTTAAGTGCCTGACTCAAGGCAAAACATATTTCAAAATTATTTTGTAAACAAACTACTCAATTTTCTAACTTAAGTTTGAAATTTACTGACTTAAAACTTACTGAATAAGTTTACTGACCCAGTCGCAACCATACATACAAGTAAAACTATAAAATATTATGTGTCATAAGCTTTAATATTTAAAATTCAAAATTTCTAGGTTAGCTTATTAGTTTAAAAATATAATCAACAATCAAATATATTACTTTTAGCCATTTGTCTATACACTTTGAATGAAACTCATGCTTGCATGGTAGTTTCCTGATATGCTGATTGTTTTTCCATTCACTTATGCAGATGACGCACCTGAAAAAAATTTTCATATGTTTAATGCTTTTGATTAAATTAAGTTTAATTTATTTAGATAACATTAAAACTACTGATCAGACTCATTGTTATTTTTATTTAGTATAAAGAATAATCAATTATCATTTCATTATCAATATCTTGAGTTGTAATATTATGAATTTACGTCAGAAGTACTAAGTATACCGAATCATATTTTTAAAAGTTATAGTTATTCAAATTCTTAGAAAATTATGTGCTATGAGCACGTGACTCCCTTAAATTTGTTTGAAAACACATTTCAGTAGGAACATCGATAAGGTACGCTCTTTAAGAGGTACACACATGTGTAAGATATACACTAGATCTTGATAATGAGTGGAATCTTTTTTGAAATATTTTTTGGTATTTTACTATACAAATAAAGTGAACTTTTACGAAGGTGTCCCTACTATATTTAGGACCAATCTTATATATTATTCTCAGAACTGTCAAAGCTTATTATGGTCCATTTATCAGATTTGGCAGTTGTACTAAAACTAAACCCAGAAAAACTTAGTTTAAAAAGATTTTATTTTAAAATACTTGTTATAAATTATAAAAGGTCGTATACATTACTACCTATATAAGTTAGGTAAGTAGTAGATAGAGCCTGTTAATGAGGGAACCATTTCAAAGTCTAGGTCTATCGCTAACTTGGACCAAAGTATGTCAAATAGCCAGTAAACTATAATTATACGCTTTTGGTAACAACTCAATGGTTTCAACTCCCAAAACTGTAGATTTTTAATTAGTAGGGTTAACTTATTAATCTAAAATACTAATAGCTTATTTTGACAAGACAACTTAAGATCTCATTTTAAGAAATATCAAAATAGTTAAAGCCAGAAAAACATTCCAATTTATTTTAATTAACTAGACCAACATTAAAATTTACTTCTTAACTTTAGAGTAAAAGCACCTATAAAATTAAATTATGTTTAAAATAAAAGCTTATGTTAAAGAATAAAATACTATACTCAGTAGACAAGTGTAAACAATACAACTGAACACAAGACTAAATTTGTTTCACTAAAAATAGCTGTGCCTCTGCTTATTTGACTAGCACTAATCTGAGAACTAATCTAATAATTTTTTGATTGTTTCATTTTCGTTAGTTCATTTTCATTTACTCACCTTTTTTCAATTCGAAATTCAACCATATAAAATACACTGAACAAAGGAGGTCGCAATGCATTACTTAAAAAAACACATTTCCGATATCTTCAAAGGGAAGATAAATGTTAAAGCATTTTTTGCTCTTCAATAAGAAATCAAATGAATTTTCTAGCTTTGCTTGTTCATATCTTAAATATTTAGCTGATTTAAAAAAGCCAATAAAAACAACTTAGCTTGGATAAAATTCTAAAAAATTAAGCTAACTTATAAAACAGAGATAAAAATTACTCTGGGTTTCTAATCAAACTTGAATTTTTAACTTATGAGCCCTTTTAATGAAACTTGGTACTGTATCAAATTATAAAAATCTTGTACACTATTTCCTTATACTTTAATCAAGTTTAAGACTCTAATTGATTTGATTATAAATACATAATCTTTAAGACGAATACACTTTATTACAAAGTAAACAAACTTTATTGAAAACAACTGTATATGGAATTATAATCTGGTCTTAAGACTGGGAAAAAAAGCAAAATCATGAAAATCTAGTCTTTTTTTAAAGATATTAACAACTTTATTAAATTAAATCAAGCGCTTTTTCGTAAAAGTGCAAAAATCTAGAAAATGTGAGCCCTGTTTTAAGTAATTCTTTTTTTTTGTAATTTTTGTGGGATAAACTTACAACTACGAAAACTTATAGAGTATAATTACTACACTCGTACTAACATTTTTTTACTTTCATCTTCTTTTTTCACGTTAAGCTTTTCTTGTTTTTCTATGTTCATTTTTTCTTCTTCGGTGTCAGAGGAATAATAGTATGATTCTAGCTTATCAATCTGAGATTTAGTAAGCCCTTGTTGCTTTACATCGCCTAATCTCTCAGCTAGGGATAACAATTGCTGTAAAAGTTAGTATTTAATAAACATAAAAACTATAATAATACATATCATTAAAAACAAATTTCTTATTATTTTGACTAATACTCAAATATTTTATATAATAAAGGAAACAATTAGATAGCTAAAACAGATTATGATGACTAAAAATGTTGCATATAAAACTATAGATTGTTTTTGTATAAATATAGCTACAAACTTATAATAGCTGTTAGTTGTAAAGTTTTCATATTTTACTTTTTAAATTACAAAATATAACATAATAATTTATAAAGTCAAGACCAGATAAATGTCTTTTTTATATTTATTTTATTAAATTTATGAAATGGTAAGTCTAATATTCATAAATAATATTTAACTTTGTAATTTAAGTAAACACAACTTTAAAATACCAAGCGTTCTCTAATTTTTTAATTAGTTAGTAAAAAAATAGACACTTATTACATATGTAGTTATGACTTTTTGGTAAAAAGAAAAAAAAACATAATTTTAAGAAATTCAAGTTTTTCTTTAGTAATAATTTTAGTGCAAAAAAAAAAGTCATTCAAGTACGGTAAAAATCTTTAATCGTATTTTGTCAAACAAAAAGTTTTCTTATAACTTACCTCATACTGCATTTCGTCAAAAGAATCGCTCGCGTAATCACGAGGACTCAGCCTGTCTCCCAAAGGTCCATTTGGATTAACTCCCAAACCTAAATGTTGCCGTGATACTTGAACTCTCATATTAGACCTTTAATATAAAAATTTGATAAAAACTTATACTCAAAGTCTATGACTTGTTGGGCATTGAGTACTACAAAACCTAATTAAAACATAGACACCTTCATATATACATATGTAGTATAAAATAAAGTTAATATTCAAATTTGAACACCTTCTACTGAGCCCCTTGAAGGGCTTTTAAATAATTTATTGAAATGACGATTTAAAAAATACTGGAACATATGTTTCATAAAGACAAAAAAAATTGTCTTTAATCTTCAGCCAGTTCTAATTTAAAATGAAAAGCACTTTGGTAAACAAAGATAAACAAACTTATATATATATAAGATGTAACGTTAAAAGGCGTTAAATCCTTGAGATCCTGATAAGCTAAGCTTATCGGAATATATACCACAGATGTTTTTGTGTTAAAACTCTTTTCCGACTAACGGCGTTTCAAATAAGTTTAAGAACAGATCTAAGAAGTCTATAAAATATTAACACACATTAGAAAAAAAGCATGTATAATTATGTCCACACATAAACACTATACATAATTATACATGCTTTTTTCTAATGTGTGTTAATATTTTATAGACTCCGTAGATCTGTTCTTTAATTTATTTGAGAGCAGTGAAACGCCGTTACTCGGAATAAAGTTATGACACAAAAACATCTGTGGTATATATTCCGATAAGCTTAGCTTATCAGGATCTCAAGGATTTAACGCCTTTTATAAAAACTTGTCCCAAGCAAAAGTTTATTTTGTGTATTTTAGTTCTATATATATTATATAATTTATTAGAAAAATATGATTTCAAAAATACTGGTACACGCGTTTCATAAGACTAGACGCCTTAATCTTCTGCCAGCTAAATTTAAAATAAAAAACACTTTTCTAACCATAGAAGCGAAAGTTATACAAAAAACAAAAAACAGTATGACGTAATATTGTGCATTACAAGAATTTAGTACAAAAATCGATCTACCGTCTAACTTTCAAACAACTAAAATTAACAAAAACAAAAGTTAAATGACTATAAAATACTTCAAAATTTATTGTACTTTAAGAGAAGCTTTTTCATATGTCGACAAGACGATATGAATTCACTCCTCTTATTTAAACAACTTTCCTTTTTTAACGCACACATAACGGCTGTTGATTCTTTTAACAGGGTTGCCACTCGTTTTTTCAAATTTTTTCCAGGTTTTTAGAAGTACACATTTTTGGGTCTAATTTTAGTTTTATGTTAATTTCTATTTAAGAAACTGTGATAAATAGTATAAAAATATTTAAAAGGTACTGTAAAGTTACTTTAAATGTGTTTTTTAATAAAAAAAAGTTTTGATTATGACAAAAAATCATAATTATATGATAGATTTTTTGTGTCAAATCAAAATTTTACAACTGAAATTGCTAAAATTATTAAAAATTCCTGGTTTTTCCAGTTTTTTTTTTTTATTTCTCAAATTCCAGGTTTTTCCAGGTTTCCAGGTAAAGTGGCAACCCTGTTTTGAGCACAGCCTACAAACCGGGTTATTACCATCTGCTATTGGCTGCGCTCTTTTTATCACCTCCCAAGTTAATTTAAAATAAATGTTTTTGCGCTTTAGGCCGCAAACATACTTCGAAAGCTCAGTTTCATTTTTGTATACTCCACCTTTAAAATATTTGTTATGGTTAGTATACCGAAATCTGAATTGAGTGGAGCATAAGCCGATGTAGAACTTCTTTTCAAGGTCAGAGTTAACTGTTGCCTTGTAAATAATGTTCTCTGAACGGCAATACCCCCCTTCAAATCATATTTACAGCCACCAGCGCAATGGTTTTTACACTTGTTTTAAATTACACTGGTTTTTGATTAAATTACTTCTGTTTAAAATCCTTTGATTGTGTGACTTAATTAATCTTTCCAAATTCGCCATACATGATTAACTAATTCGCATATTATGTTTGTTAAAGATCTTAGATAATGGGTTATTTTTGTTGAAATGTTTTTTTACTAGATTTATAAATTCTCTGCCGATATTTGTTTTGACTGAAGTACAAAATGGGGGATTATACCAAATTATATTTCGCTTTCTTCTATTTTTATTGGTCGTTTTGATTTTTCGTCCGTTGTTTCAAAATTAAGTTTATCTTTGTAGCCGCATTTTTTCATTATTAATTCGTATTCTTGTTTTGTTTTCAAAAAGTTTTCTTCGTTGCTTGATCTTTTATTTAAACGTTGATTAATTATATTTGGTATTTGGTTTATAATATTTTTTGTGTGGCTAGAACATTTATTTATATACATTATTTTTCCGTTTTTCTTTTTATAAGGCATATAGGAGAGATCATACAAGTTGAGCTTCAAATCCAGGCAGTCAGTCGTCAACATTGGTGATTCAATAGTGACTCGTAATAGATTGAAGAAGGCGTGCGTTTATTTTTTTAGCCTTTCAACTTTAAAGCCAGAAGAATTGGGCAGTACAGGGCAGGGGGGTAATTACCTTTCAGAAAACATTATTTACAAGGCAACAGTTAAATCTGACCTTGAAAAGAAGTTCTACATCGGCTTATGCTCCACTCTATTCAGATTTCGGTATGCTAACCATAAAAAATATTTTAAAGATGGTGTATACGAAAATGAAACTGAGCTTTCGAAGTATGTTTGCGTCCTAAAGCGCAAAAACATTGATTTTAAATTAACTTGGGAGGTGATAAAAAGAGCGCAGCCAATAGCAGATGGCAATAACCCTGTTTGTAGGCTGTGCTCAAAACAGGGTTGCCACTTTACCTGGAAACCTGTCTTCCATATTCTTAACTTAATTCATACCGTCTTGTCGATATATGAAAAAGCTCCTCTTAAAATACAATAAATTTTGAAGTATTTTATAGTCATTTAACTGTTGTTTTTGTTAATTTTAGTTGTTTGAAAGTTAGATGGTAGATCGATTTTTGTACTAAATTCTTGTAATGCACAATATTACGTCATACTGTTTTTTGTATAACTTTCGCTTCTATGTTTAGCAAAGTGTTTTTTATTTTAAATTTAGCTGGCAGAAGATTAAGGCGTCTAGTCTTATGAAACGCGTGTACCAGTATTTTTAAAATCTTATTTTTCTGATAAATTATTTGAAAGCCCTTCAAGTGTGGCTCAGTAAAAGGTGTTTAAATTTAAATAACAACCTTAATATATATATATATATATATATATATAAATGTTTATTTCAAGATATAAAACTCAAAGGACTCGAGTTTTACATCTTGAAATAAACCTTTTTATTAATAAAGCCCTTAAGGTGGGCTCAGTGTGAAAGATTTAATTAGTCAAGTTTAACTGGCTGATGATCGAAGCTTTATGAAAAATTAAGGGTTTGTGAAACATATGTTCCAGAATTTTTAAAATCGCCATTTGAATAAACTATTTAAAAGCCCTTCAAGTGGGCTCAGTTGAAAGTGTTTACGTTTAAACATTAACCTTATTTTATATGTATATATATATATATACAATATTTAAATTTAAAAGTTCAAAGATTGTTAATTACTAATACTGTTTGATAATGAAGGTCCAAACGAAATAAGTTCGTTGGTATATACAACAACAATTTACAAAGTACACAATCTATTGAAAATTGCACAAGTTTTGAATAGTAAAAAACAGTTTTAAACAAAACAAATATATTTAAAAGATACTGAAATGCTACTTTAACTGTGAATTATAATAAATAAAATTCAACGACCTATGGCATAAACGATTACAATATTGTAAGCAGTTTATTTTAAACTATGTGTTTTAATTTAGCTTAATATATGTTTATTACACTGTTAGAGAACAGCAAAATTTTATACAGTTTTGTAATTATAATTATAAGTTTTTTATTTAATAAAAACCTTGCTGAAGGCGTGTATAAAACACTGAAACAGTTGTACAAGTTGAAAGTTTAATCTAGTGTACTACACATGTATACATTAACAAAAAAAAAATGCACAGTACTTTTCTTTATTGAACTAAAATATGTTTCCCGAGTTATACAACATAACACAGTTCCACGGAGTTCATATGTTATTTCAATAAACAGAGGTACAGTGCAAATTGCTTTTATCAAATATTCCAACGAACTTAATTAGGGAGATTTCGAACATTTATCAGCAAAAACAAATATATGATATAAACTTAAGAAAGAAATATTCAATGAAAGATTTAAAATACTAACTTATCACATCCATTGTATATCATATTTTGTTAAAAATAAATTTACGGTAGTGACTTGCATATACCATCATAACTTAATTTAGAATCTTCTAGTAGTTACATTTGGTTGAAACTTACGGATTGATTATAGATATAAGTAGATGGTTTGCTGGTATTGTAATTGACTGATGAAACTGTCTTTGAGGAATCAGCAGCGGATGCTGAGCCTGGTAAGTGGTGTTTCTTCCTGCATGTTGATCAGGTAAGCCGTTTGTTGATCCAACATAACTCCTTGGATTACCAGAAGCAACATGATAATTAAATCCACTGTTGTTAGGACCTGGAACATACCTTGGATGATTCTGTAAAGTATTTAAGTTTGAACTAAGTTAAATTACAGTACAAACAGTTTTTTTCATTAGTGAAGTAGTAAAACTCTCATATTACTACATCAGTCAGTATAAATGAGATGGAACTATTAGAAAAATAAAATTCTTATGCTAGGTACATTTTTCTGAAAAAAACCATTAAGCAAATTAGTTTGCTACCATTTATTTGTTTCCTGGTGTTTCGGGGAAAATAACAAGTTGAAAAGTTTTTTTATTAAAATACAAGGAAACATAGTGACAAGTTACTGCTATTAAACTCATTGAAACATTTTATGTTGCGGATCGGATTTTGAAAATTTTTATTTTAATTATTTACTTTATTTATACACAATAACGATCTGTAAAATAACAACAGTAAAAGAAATTCGTTACAATGAGCTACATAACTTTATAAACACTTTAGCTCATATGAAGCATTAAAAGTCATTATTTCAAGGGGATTGACAAAGTAACAAACCTCTTAACACCGAAGAATACTCATATCGAACTTTTATTTAAATAAATAACAAAAATTAAATAAAATCTTGATTGAAAATATATGAGAATAAACACACAAGTTTTAAATTTTCAAGAGCTCTATTCTATACCCTTCTAGCTAAAAAAGAATGCTCATCGTCTGTTTTCCTTACCATTTACTTCACGTTCAAGCCTCTCTGACACATTAGTGTCCTTCAATCGACGTAAGGCAAGTGAACGCGGTCTTCTTCCACTAGAGTCATAATTAGTTTACGTTTTTCTCCTACTTCACTCATAATTGGTTCATTAGTAGTGGCATCATTGAAATAATTACCAACATCATTCAGAGAATCAACCAATTTCTACCAGTAAATCTTTGTGACCCATTGAAACTGGCTATAAATTGATCAAGTGGTAAACATCCATTATCACTCCACTCTTGTCTTATTTTCGCGGAGAATGCCTTTCTGATTCTGCAGTAAAAAATTATTGCCAATTTAGAGAAGTCGCAACTCCCTGACTCTCTAGCTAAGCTTTTCTGAATTCTCTACAAATTTTCTACGAAGTCCTTTTCTTTAACGCACTGATTCAAACAGGCACTGTTTTCTTCCACATGGGTCGGTTACATGACAATTCAAATTTTGACAATTCAAATTCTTAAAAAAATATTTAAAAGACTATTTCTCAAAAAGTAATAAAAATTTGAAAAAAATAAAGTATATATATTTTGATTATATTGAAATCTACAAGCCTCTTTTTATTTTTTGCAAAATCTTAAAAATTTTTAATATATTTCAAAAATACTAAAAATAACTATGTTTTTTACTTTATTTAAGCCATATCTTTAAAAATAATTAATATTTTGCATAGAGAAAAAAATGGCTGGTAGATATTAATAGGACCTACATATATATTTTTTGTATTCGACAAATATCAAATTGAATCAATCATGTGATTTAGTTTTCAGATTTTTTGATTTGCAAAAAATGGAATATGAAAAGAACTTTGGGTCATTAAATGCTGTAATAATGCCAAATTCATCTTAATTGATTCGGTCAAAGTTGACCGGGTATCAACCAAGAAACATTGCTTGCCTTCATTCTCAGGTGGGATGCACTCAAAATTGGGTCAAACATAAGCAGCCAAAATGCAAGCATACAACTATTCTAGTGTGCATATGATGAATTTTGCGATCTTATGTTAGCAAATGAACTTAGGCTGATCACTAAGTCGGAAGAATATGTTGCTAAATTTATGAAGTGAGTAGCAGTCATACAAGGTGAAAATTGGTGTTGAAAGGGCAGAACTTATAACTTTGCATCAAGACCATGATGTACCGTTTAGAACATTTGCAACTATGTTCGCAGCTAAGTAGTAATTTATAGTTTCACAGCAGTCAGTGAGTATGAATGAAGAGTGTGACAAGTTATACAAAAAAGCAATAAAAGACGTGATGCTTACAGGTGTAGGTGACAATGACATTAGAAGAGAAGTTCTTAGCACTAAAGATATATTGCCTCGGTCATTATTTTATATAATTTCCTTTATTAAAAGCAAATAAATGGGCAGACATGCAACGGAGAACTCTCGAACTGTAACTGCGGTATCTTCTTTTCAACGTCAGAAAATGTTATGTTTAAATGAAGGAGATAAGTCCTAGTATGTCCCTTGCCAGCGCTTTAAACGTTGTTCTATCAGTTCAAAGAAAAAGGAACTCCAAATATAAACTCAAAATGGTTCAGTCGAGGAACACCCCTGACAGCAACTGTCAAGTATGCCCAACTGAAATTATACACGGACGTCAGATGCAAAATGATTTTGCATTTTCAAAAAAGCTGGAAAAATAATGCACAGTAGGCAGAAAAAGAGGGTCGAGCGGCAATTTACCTTTTTGATGACTAAAAATCAAACCAAGAGTGATAAAAGACGTAAATAATTGGATTTCTTGATTTATAACTTGCTTTATTATTGATTTTTAGTATTTTAGAAGTTACTTTAATTTGAAAGCATACAGTTTTTTTATGTTTGAAAGTTTAAAAATTACTTCAAACAATTCATAAATTTTGTCAAAAATTGCTTGGAAAAACTACCAAAAAATACCTGAAATACTTATTTATAACTATTTTTTTTAATATTCTTCTTCGATATACTATATAGTTATTATATAATATAATTTATATAGTATTTATTAAAAAATTTATAAGTTGCCTAAACACACAACATTTTAGAAATCTTTACTACTCTTTTTAAATAAAAACGTAAATAGGCTTTAAAACAATGCTTGTAAAATCCTTAAAACAATTATGTCCCCAATCGCAGAAATTTATGTAAATTTATTTTTAGCTTCCATACTATATATGCATTAACCTGGGAAAAAAGAATAAAAGTTTTTTGATGCTTTTATTAGCCATATGACGCCAAATATACCCTTAAAGTAAAAATAATTTCTTTTAAATATATCAAAAATTTGGAGTTATCAAACAACTTTTGAAAACAAATCCATTTCTAACTAAGTATAACAGTAAGAATATTTTAGTTTTAAGTATCTCAAATCTTTGCTTGGTTGTGTGTTGTTCTTCGTGATTTTTTTGTCTTTATCAAAATGTATTTATCAAAAGTTTTTTTTTTATTTAACAAAAAAATCTACAAATTTACTAGTATTCGTTATATTGCCTAAAGTACTTTCAAATTCTTCTTTAGTAGGCAATTAGAACTGATTAATTCAAAATTTTCTTGCATATAAAAGTTTAAAAAAAAGGATATTATGACTAACAACATAACTAAGTATAATAACAATTGGTTTGATTTTCTAGTCACCAAAAAAGTTAGTTGTAGTTTGCTACTAAGGTTCTTGTTAGTTCTTGAACAAAAATTACTCAGATTTTAAAAGTTTAATTTTAACACATTCAGAAAAATTAAATTTAAACTTTGCTACTTAATAAATTTGTTTTATTCATATTTTATTTGGTAAAACTATTCAGTAAAAACATAATATCTTAAAAAAAAATTATTTTTGTAAGTTTACTATTTGGAATATAAATTGTATGTTAAGTATAAAAACTTAAAATGTTTTAAATACATTAATTTGGTTGTACCAAAACATTGCATATTATTGATTAAAAAATAAATAATAATGTATAATAATGTAAATTTCTATAAACTTAGCATTCACGTATACCTATATAAATAACAAGAAATTGTACATAAGATTTTAGTAGACTAAAATACTTAGTTTTGGTCTTGAAATAATTGATTTAAGTAAATATTTTTAAAAAATTTAAACAGAAATTTCTTTGGATTAAGATAGATTTCAAAAAAACTTACCCGATATACTTCTCTTTGATTATTACGAAATCCAGCAAAAGAATTGTTTTGCGAAAACCTTCCAGGGTTGCTGCTTGGTGTTTGAAAGTTTGGGTTATTTCCAAGTGTTGCATAATTCAAATTTCTACTATTTGTAAAGTTCTGCTGTTGTTGGGTAATCAACGCGTTTTGAACTTGGTTAAATGTCCACACATTGTTAGTTTGGTGCAGATGATTGTGATTTTCTGGCGCAGCGTGTGAAGGAAAAAAGTTATTTTGACTGTTGTTGTTTGCACTTTGTTGCTGCAAGTTGTTGTGCGGATTTACCGTGAACGATACTCCTGAAGTGCCCATTGGCATCAACTGCCTGCTCACACCGCGGTGTATGTCTAAAAGTATTTACTTTTTAATTTTTAAATATTAAATATAGCAACATCAAGAAAAATAAGCGGTCAAAAGTATAAATTCAGTTACCTTCACTGTAGTCAAAGTTGTTTTTATTTTTAACAAGAATGCTCAAGTATGTTAGTTGAATCAATATTTTAAGAATTTTTGACATGATTATGACAAAGAACATTCTTTTATAGTTTTATAAAACATTTTATGACATAAATTAATCTGAATATGTTTTCTTAATATGTATGATAGAAATTGAGAATTTAATAAAGATGCCTTACTTAAGGTAATTACTAAACTTTATTCATCAATTTGCTGATAAGCAAACTCAGTATTGGGTTTAAGACTAAGACTAAGAAAAATTTATTGTGACTAAGTCTTTGTCATATTTATAATCCTGCTTGTTTGAAAATACTACTAAATTTTTCTACAAATGACTCTTATTATTCAAGCTTGAGGTGTTACTATATTTAAAATTACTGTTGATATGTCCTTTATGAATCGCGCCTAATATACAAACGTGCTATTTTTTAACCTTTTAAACTAGATTTTATTTCGTTGTCTACTTTATATCTTTACTAAAAAGAGTAAAAATTTGGATCACTTTTTCTCCTTAATGGTTATGCAGAAATGTTTTTCAGCAAAGTTTTCTCATAGCGTAACAGGTTCATATTTAGATTATATACTTAGACTTCGTATGTCCAGTGTACATACTGTTTTAGAAAGTAGTCGGCTGCTATTTTTTGCTTTTTTTGTGGATATTCTCTAACGAAATTTAACCCAGGCTTAATGCATCAATGTTGCATCTCATTGCAAATTTAGGAGTACATTGTTTAAAAGGATAAAGTTTGATTTACCGATTATTCCATCTAAAAAATATATAGCTAATAAAAACAATATAATTAAAGATGTACAGTGATGTAGAATGATTTAAGACAACAGACAGTTCGCATGCAAAAAGAAACAGACAAGCATCAAGAGTGTACCATTGCTGTTTGTCAATTCAAACGAGACAAAGGAAAAGAAGAGAGATGTCTCATTTCACCAGGCGACCTCTTGTGCCACAACAAAAACGTTTTTCATTGAATAAAGCTTGTTCTTATAATGATATTGAAACAAAATAAAAGACAACAGTCAATTTTTCAAGTAAATGATTTTTATACAGTTATTTTTTCTTAACTGTTTAAAATTTGAGTCTGTCATCACTTTATAGAAGGAACTTTTTTATTTACTATGGTACGTTATGTTTATTAATTTGAACAGTTCGTAATTATGACCTTTTTGTAATGTAGACATTATTAGCCTTTTTATGAGTATATTTGTGAACGGTATATGAAAAGCATCATAAATATTGCAACTACTTGAAAATGTACTAAGGTATATTTTGTATTCATAAAGTTTTTAAAGTGAACTTTAATTTAAAAAAATTAACACCATAATCTAAACATGTGAAACAAAGCGAGACTATTATTAAAGCACTGATGTGTTCAACATGAACATAATAAAAATCAGTGGCCGATAATATATACTACAATAATAGCTCTTAAAACTTTCATAACATAAAAATACGATTAAGAAGAAATAACTATTTTGAAATTTTTGCAATACAAAAAGCACTATTAGGTTGGACACATTAAATTTTTATAATTTTATATTACATAAGTGATTCAATTTCATTTGTAACCATAGTCTGTTTACTTTGAGCAATTTTTGTTTAAGTTGCAATACTGTTGAAAAAGTTAAAACTAACACTTTATCATGCTTAATTACTTGCTAAAAATAG
The DNA here is from genome assembly GCF_965202585.1 of Thalia democratica. Lineage (NCBI taxonomy): Eukaryota > Metazoa > Chordata > Thaliacea > Salpida > Salpidae > Thalia > Thalia democratica. The sequence continues at coordinate 15,334,360 of NC_139173.1, read as the reverse complement.
TCAATGGTATAAAAATTTAAACTCAAAATAATGAAAAACACCTTTATTAACTTATTAAAGTAAGAACTACAAAGAATTTAAAACCCTACTGATGGAATGTTTACTATAGACCTTAAAAATCATGCAGATTTATTAATACTAATACCTATGACTTTTAAAGAAATATCAATACATAAAGACTATTTTATGTATAAAACTTACTTATTAACTTTTTAAAAGCTTTTGTTTACTATTACAAATTTTATAATTATAATTTGAAAAATACTTTTGTTAAGTGTTCACAACATAAGATAAACTAAACTATTTTAAATGCTAAGCACATGTTTTAACAAACGTTTTTAAGTATAAAGAACCTTAAAACATAGCACTTATTGCTTTAAAACCAATTTAAGAAATATACTTACTATTAGCTTGGCGTGCTGGACATATATAAGAGTTACCAATAAAACTATGTTGTGGGTTTGCTGAATGTTGTCCAAAATTTATAGCCATGTTGTTAACTGAACCATTCCTAATCGAGCAATTACAGTTACCAGGTGCTGTTGTAAAATAGTTGTTAATAGTATAGAAAATATAAGTATAAAAATAGATAAAGCTTATCATAAAACGCGGATAAAAATAAAACAATACAAAAATAAAATTTCAACAGGAAAACAAGATAACTATCTAATTTTTAATTAATAGATGCTGAGAATGTTCATAGCAGGGTTGCCTTGAGGTTTTTGAGAAATTTCTTCCAGATTTTTAAATGTACAAGTTTTTGGGTTTATTTTTAGCTTTAAGTTAATTTAAGGTTATTAGTATAATAACATTGAAAAATACTGTAAAGCAACTTTAAATGTGTTTTTTAATAAAAATAAATTTTGATGATGACAAAAAAAATTATCTATATGATAGATTTTTCGTTTTAAATAAAAACTTTACTACTTAACATACAAAAACTGTTAGAAACTCCAGGTTTTTTCGTGATTTTGTATAAAGTTCAAGGTTATTTAGTAACTTTATTCAAAATTCCAGGTTTTTATTTTCAAAATTTCTGAAATACCAACTTTTTAGCCTAGATTAACACATTCCAGGTTTTTTGTTTGAGTAAAATTTGTAATGCTGTTGCACAGATAAAGAACTATTGTTTAAAACTACAAAAAAACTTAAAGGCATTTAAAGTTTATATGGTAAAATTTAGAATTATAAAATTTTTTTTAAATATTTTAACATTTAAAAATTCAAGTTTGTATTTTAAGCTAAGCATAGAAACAAGTTACACAAAGTGGGATTATAGATATGTGTAAAAGACAAACTTTTAAAATAGTTACAAGAATAAATAAAACAAAAAAAAATATTTTATAGGTTTCAAGTTACAGTAATGTCATGACAAAAAAACAGCAAAAACTACAGGTTAATTAACGGTAATTTGACGACTTTTAATTCATTACCAATATTATTAACTATACTTTTCCAACTGTTTTATTTTTATTTTCAGACAATTTTGTTTTAGTAAAAGTTTTATGCGAATTAGTCACACAATTTTACTAATTAAAATTAATTTAAAAATGTATTTTAAATAATTAATTTTCATAGTAACTATTCATATAAAATATCTAATATTATGATTGGTTTTCAACTTTTATGTTTTAAAATGTTAAAACTTATGACAAGAAACAAAAACAAAGTTAGAAAAATGGAGTTTCAATTATACTATTATGACACATTTATTAAACTTCTAAGCTTGTATAAGAAGTAATTAATTGTATTTTTTTTAATGAACAAAATTTGAAAATTAATATCGATTTGGACAGCAGCAAAATAGACTTCCTGGATGTATCACTAATTTACAGAAAGACTTATACCATCCCCACAGAAAATTCAACGCAAAAGAAAAATACACCAGTATGAAGACCAACTATCCGTCAAACATCAAAAGAGAACTACCTAATACGATACAAGACAGACTATCTGCTTTATCAACAAACAAAACCATGTTTAAAAAATGTAAGGAACCATATGAGAAGGCATTAAAAAGTAGTGGCTTCAATTATGTCTTATAATAGACAAAACAAAATGATGATACGATTGGTAGAAAAAGAAGAAAAAAGCAAATGATCTATTTCAACCCCCCTTTTAACTCCACATTAAAGACCAACATAGGTAAAGAATTTCAAAAAATAGTAGACAAGCATTTTCCTAAAATTCTCAACAGGAAAACAACTAAAATCAGTTATTCATATATGCCTAACATCGAATCTGAAATCATCAAATCAAACCTCAAAATCATAGAAGATAGTAAAAACCAGAAGAAATATGAAAAAACTTGCAATTGTAGAATAAAATCTTCATGCCCAGGGGAGGTTAATACATTTCCAAAAGTGTCATATATAAAACTACTGTCACATATATTAATAAAAAACGCATTATATTATATCAAAGGCAAGAAACTTCAAAACAAGATACAAAGAACACATGCACAGCTTCAGAAATAATAGTCTTAAAGAATCCACAAAATTAAACTCATTTATTCAGACCGCTAAGTTTAACGAAGATATGATCAAGACAATGTTAAATAAATGATAATAAATAAAATTAAACAACGTAAACCAGGTAGAATATGCACTCTGTGTAATGTAAAAAGATTGGAAATTGCGTTCGCTGAAAAAATAATCCCTTAACTCCAGAACTGAATTAATCGGTAAATTTTTTACGAAATTTTACTTAAAATCATAACATTGTCATGTGCATAATTGCAATTTTTACCCATTTATAAGTTTGTTGTATTTGTGCTTGTATTTTTATCGTATTTTTATTGTATACTAGATCTAATAAGTATTTTTATAACTTTTACCTTACTCTTATAATAACATAAATCATAGTTCTATAATAATTATTTAATTGTTAAATAAATATTTTGAAATTTTTATTAATTTAACAGACTTATTTAATTTAATCAGTTATAAATAGAATCTAATTAGTACTCATTATTAACACTTAATAATAGTATATATAGCTTTGTCAGACTTTCTTTGAGTTTTTTAATTTGTGATCATTTCATAACTCATGAAACACAGTGTTAAATAAGGAACTCTGAATTTGAAATTGTCTCATTAATAATAAGTAAATACAAATTTTCAATAAGTGAAAGTCACTAAATTTTTATAGCAACAAATTTTTAAAATGTTTTACAAGTAAAATAAATGTTTAATTATAAGTGATAAGGGTAAAACTAATTTGTTTAGGATTGTAAAACGTATAAAAATATTTAAAAAAACTGACTACACCAAGGCCCATGGTGACTTTGAACGAAAGAAGACTGATTAAAACTTGTAGAATTTTGATAGTTCCTTGACGGTAACAGCAATGGGTTAGTATCAATGAGCGGTCTGCTATTGCTGTTATCATGTTCCAGAGTCTGCCACCTGTTGAGATCGTTCACATTCTGCGGGTTGTTACTAGGCATCACAACCCCTACTGGTGCATTGTTTTCATTCCTCCAGTTTGCTGGTCAATTAAAATTATAGCTACTCTTATTTGTGTTTGAAATAAAATAGTAGCAGGAAAATATAGCTAACTTATAGTTGTTTTTGAATTGAATCCGTCTATTTTTATATTTTTTAAATATATACTAATTAAATCTAGTAAAACTTCTATTTAGTTTCTAATACAGCTATAGTTTTTATTTTTAGAGTTTGTAAAAGGTAAAATAGTACTTTTAATACTAAAAATATCTACAGTATTTTAAAAATATGAAATAAATCTATAAAATTATTTAAATTTGATTGATAATTTAGGCAACTTTTTATAAGATTTTTTTTTATACCATGTTGACTAGTTTAAATCAAACACATAAATTCTTTAGATTTTTAGTTAAATGATTTTCTTTTTTTTAGTTCTGTATTGAAGTTTAATAAATAAAACCCAAAAAAGCATGAATGAAAAATATTTGTATGCTAAATTACTTTTAGATAAACTTAAAACAATTAAACTTAACTTTTTTTTTACAAAAGTTCTGTCAGAAAAAAGTTAATGTTTAGATATATGCAAAAAAGAACAATTCAATTCTATTAAAGTTGCATAAATTTTTAAATTCTAAATAATAGTGCATTAAAAACAAAAACTTTGTTTTAAAGATAAAAATCAATTGCAAATTATTTTTTTCTGCTATATAGGTTAAAAATACATGTACGATCAACTTTTATTAAAAAAAATTAACCATTGCTAGACATCCAATTGTTTTGGTTTAAAGGCCACAAAACATTAGTACTGTTACTTGTAGAATTAGGGGAATCTTGTATTACCATCCTATTTCTATTCCCAGACTGTTCAAAAACAATTACATAAGTAAAGTATGTAATAAATTTACAAGACTTTTGAACACTTAAAAATATTTTTATTACAGCTCACTTATACTAGATAGTTAAAAAAAACAACTTAACTTTACAATAAAAATATATACACTTAATCAGTAATATTCTATCAAAACTTAAGTTATATTATAACAATAATCACAATAAAAAACAATATTAGAAACTTAAATTAATTAATTAAAAAAAATTTTTTTAGTAAACAATTTAAAATGATCCTAGTTTTCTGTAGCTAAATTGGAGTTTTGTGTTATCAATTTTTTAATAAATCTAAAATTTACTTAACCAGCAATATATAAATGCCTTGCTAAAAGTTTTTTAAGTATGCACTGCACTTTATATACATATACCAATAGTACTAGTACAACTATAAGATTTTATACTTTTAAAAATATCAAACACGTTATCAAAAACATCAAAAACGTATCTAAGCTAAAAAACACAATTGGCAATATCATTCTATAAACAAACGATATAACTAAGTTCATTTTTAATTAATACGGTAATGCTATAGTAAAAAATTTTAAAACCAAACATTTCATTCAAAACATTAAGTTTAGCAAAAATTGTTTTAGTGTCTTAAAGTAAGATTGAAAACAAAAATACAAGCATTATTTGATAAACAAAGCTACCTAGGCAAAAATATATAGAGTATACACGTACATATTATTAAACTTACTAAAAGTTTTAATTTCAATTTAAGAATGTAACTTAAACGTAATATAAATGAACTAGATATAAAAAATAATACCATAACTTTCTTTCAGTAATTATAGAACTAATATTTAAAGTTTTGAGCAACACATAATGTTTAAAAAGTTGTTTTTTCAATAAATCCTAACTTATAAATAAAAAGTTTACAATAATTGTTTGTTTATATTTAAATGGTTTGTTTTGATTATTAGGCTAAACAAAATATGAGTACAAAGCTATTTGTTTTGTTGTACACACTATAAATAAACTTATTTTATGAACTATTTCTTTAAAACCTTAATTTTTGCATGCAATTTATTCATTTTAAAATTAAAATAATAAAATAGGGTATGCAGACTCCATCTATTTTTGAAACTAAAACTTTTTTTTCCATATAACCGTGTTGAATAATCAAGTTATTTTACTAATTCATAAAGCATATTCAATTCAGTGTCAAGAATTCACATAATTATAAGCATCAAGTTTGTTTGATCTTTAGATACTAAAATTTATTCAAGTAGACAAAATAAAACAAAAAACAAAAATTATAAGCTGGAAGAGAAATAAGAAATTCCATAAAAAATATTTTCATTGGTGTAATATTTTGTAAGCAACAAAATAGCAATTTAATTTTTTAATTGAGAATATTTAACGTTAGAATTACATAGTGAAACAAGTAGTTTTACATTTAAAAAAGTTTTTTTATGTGGTAAAACTAAACTTATATAAGATTATTAATTAGTTATTAGTATAAGACGTAACTAGGGGTTTTGATAAGACTTTTTTCTGAAGTTACTATTAGCGTTTGGCCTGGCAACAAAACTTGATAAAAAACTTCATAACTGTAGGCTGTTATCACAGTTTAAAGTTATTTTAAAAGAGCTGTATATTTAAAGAATAATTTCTAAGACCGAGTTTTTATGTATTACTGAAAAATGACTTAAACTAGTTTATTTGTGAGTATATATACATTAGACATAATTGTTCTACAACCAATATTCTTATGTTGCTCAACAATACTGTTTCTAAAACTAATTGACATAAAAGTAAAATTTAAATAATTTGTAATAAGAAATAAACTTTTTACTTTCACATCTGATAAATATGTGTTTAGAAGATGACAAATTGAAGTTTTTAAGCTTTTTCCACATTTTAATTCTAACTTCTAGGAATAACTTTAAATGTTTTAAGTTTACTCAGTTATATTTTCATAGTTGTTTTAATAAACTTCAATAATGAATAATATTAAAACAAATGTAATATAAAAAAAATACCAAAATAAAAGTTTTAATTATTGTTTATAGCATAGTTGCCAGATAAATTTTGAGAAAGTTTTCACACAATTACATAAAAAAAGACATTAAAACAAACAATTGTTTGTGTATATGTTATGACTTTAAACATATGTTTGGTTTGATTACAACAGTGGTTTCTCGCGACTAAGCCTGCCTGATGAGTCTTAACAAGGACGAAACCGGTCGTAGGTTGTCTTGGATGCTGTTATTGTTGATAGTGTGGTAAAGTTCAATATTTATTATACATGTGGTTAGACTTATTAAATTCTTGCGACCCTGCTTTATACAACCAGGAAAATTTATTTAAGGAAAAAAAGTCAACATACCTGATAAAAAATTAGCTTGAGTTACATCAAGCTAGCCTGAGTTTATAAGAAAAGTATAAAACTCAACCAAAAAAGTTTTAAAAATATAGTTAATCAAGCTAAATTACTGAAAAATATCAAAACAAAAATAAAAGTTTAAAAAAAACCCTATGTAAATAAAAAAACTAAAAAAAATTTAAATCAAAAAAATCTAACTTGAGATTTAAGAAAAGTATACAAACAAGCCTGATTAAAAAAAAAAAGTTTGAAGTGGTCTGAGTTATCATGAGTGTGCAACCCTATATTACTATCATAATCAATTTACATTGTACCAATACCTAAGACAAAACACATTATAAAATCACTATGTAACTAGAATAAAAAATATTTTTTAACGTAATAGTAATTTAGCCAAAAATATTTAATCAATTCCTAATTTTGTTGAAAGAAAGCATCAGTAAAAGTTTAATGAATGGTATGATAAGTGATGTCAGCTTTGTCTAATTGCTGTCAACTTAAGGAGGTAGAACAATTTTTTTAGCCTTATTTTTTAAAATTAATATCTAAGGTGCAATTTGTTTTTAGGCGTTTTCAAAGTTCAAAGTAACAGATTTAAATCAAGTAAATAGCAATCAAATTTAGACAGCTTCATAGGTTTCTAGTGGAAGGCAATTTAAAAAATTAAAAAATTAATCAATTAATTCAACATTTTTCATTCTTATATCTACAAATTGAAAGAATCTGTTAGAAGGTATTCTAAAACTTTAAACTAAAAATAAGATTTTTAAAAGAAAAAAGTTAACCTATAATCTCTTTTAAATAATATATTCTATTTATTTTTTTTGAAATTTGTTTCAACAATTTTTCGAACTAATACAAGAAAAACTTCCTGGACATTTGAGATATTTATGTAGAATCTAGATTTTTAGTGATTTTCATTTATTCACTGTTTTAGTTTTCCCCTCCCATAAAGAAACTTGTGTACTCTCTGGGTTTAATATCTTGAAGTAAATTTTAATTCTAAAATCTGTAAAAGCTATTTGCAGCTTACTTAAAACTCTACAAAACCAAGTGGTAAAAAATTATTTACTGCTTTATGGCCATACAATGTCTACTTAGCAATAAAGCTGGTACTTTTTTATACTTATAAGGAAAACATTAGCAATTGTAATCAAAGCAAATTATGGACGTTAATTTGCCATGAGACAAGCTCAAGTTTACAACAAGTTTTGATCATACCACTTGGACAACAATACATGTTTATTATATGAAAATTGACAATTCATACAACTTTAAAAGTCAATAGTTGAACAAACTTTTAAAGAATAAAATTCTGGTTTAGATGTAAAAAAATATATACTTTTTGACTTGAATTTAAACACACTTACTGTTGAATATCTTAAAAAGGAATGTGGGTTATTCATTTCTATTCCAGCCATTTGAACATTAGAAACAGGAGGATAATTATTTGAAGGAGTAAATGATTCTTGTTGACTTTCTAATGGCGTTGAAATGTTAGCAGGTAAATTTGCAAACATATTTGATTGATGTTCTACTGCTAAAATTTATACTTAGTTTCAATCAAATAAATTAAAACATTATAAATAAATTCTTGTGTACATGGTTGCCACTGATCAAGCTGAGAAAAATTTCCTGACTTTTCCTGACTTTTTACCAAAATTTTCCTGACTTTTCTCAGCCAAACTCTTAAATAAAACTTATTCTAAAATACATAATCTAACACTTGAAACTATATAAAGCTTTCATTCTAATTTCATAACAGGTAAAAAACAACAGTTTTTTGCTGAATTCTTTCATCAAACTTCCATTACATCACTTAAAACATCTGTGTATGATTGATGCATTTGCAATAAACAGCTCTACCAGCAAAATACTTGTATTATTACCTTAAAACACAGCTTGTTTGAAAAAAGGCACAATTATTTTAGCATTTCCTGGCATAAATGTATGTAGATAAACGAAACAACATATAAGGAACTTTAACAATTAAAACCTTAAATCAATAAGGAACTTTCACAACTCAAACCCTAAAACAATAACGAACTTTTACAGTTAAAACATTAAAACAATAAAGAACTTAATCAAATAATGTTTTTTTTAATGAATGTACTAAAATTTATTTTTTCTGTTTTTTATTAGCACTTCAACATCTTCATCTAATGAATATATGGTTTCCTTCATCTGAACTGCATTCCGCTTCATTTTCTTGGCATTTAAAATCATTTGCCTCATTTTATTTAAATTGCTCTCATCTGCTGCCCCTACACTTGTTGAAGAGAATCTTTTCTCTAAATCAAGCCACAACTTGTGGGCTTCATTTCTTTTCTTTTGGCACTCATTTATTTTTACTTTCATTTATAAAATATTTCCTCTTATCATTTAGTATAAAATTTGTAACAAATAAATATACTCTTATATACTCTAAAAACTTAAGTTACAATACAAAAAATACAAATAAACTTAATCTTGGCATATACCTCTCTTATAACTTATTTTATAAATTTAAACAACTTTGAAAAAACTATAAAGAGGTAAAGTATACACATTAACTTGTTACATAAAATACTAAACTAACTGCTTTGTTATAAAGAACTCAATTATTTACTTAAACAAAAAACACTTTGATTCTAAAATTATGCTAGTTAAACTTTTTGTATATATCACAGTTTCACTATGGAAGTGTCCTTGCTACAGATCATCAATACTAAAAAGCTTACAAAATCTGCTTGTTCAAGTAGGGTACTTGTTCAATATGTTAATAGAAATTTTTTGCAGTTTTGTAAGGGATATTTTACTAATTTATACCAGATGAAGGCATTGGAAATAAAATTAAATATTTTTGTAAACTTCTAAGAAAATTTTGGAGTTTTTTTCTGACTTAAAAGGACTTTTAATTAATTTTTACCATTTGAAAGCTTTGGAAAACAAGGAATTTTGTAAATTTAAACTGAAAAAATCTGACTTTTTTTAAATTTTATTAAATTTCCTGACTTTTCCTGACTTTTATTCAAAACCCCCCATTTTTTCCTGACTTTTCCTGACTTTTTTGATTTTTTAAAATTTTTCCTGACTTTTCCTGATTTCCTGACCGAGTGGCAACCCTGTGTGTAAGTTAGATTTATTAAAATCTGGTTATTTATGTATTTAATAAGTCAACAACTTATAAGTAGTTTTTGAAATTAAGTTTTGTTATTATTATCTAATTTAACAAAAATATCTTAAACTTCTTTATGTTCATAGTTCAATAATTGAACTTGATTGAATAAAACATTCTAAAATTTGTTTGTTCTACCATTGCTATAATCACATAAATAAATCTAAATCACTTACTTCTTGCACTTAAATTTTGAGTGTTATCATTTAATTGGTTACCAGGTATATCACTATTACTTCTGTTTAATCCGTAGTACAAATTTGTATTTACTGAATTAGTTGGCAATCTAGATCTAATCCTATCATAACTATCTGCTGATGTCATAACATTTCCAGGTACATTACTATTCATTGTTCCACGAGGTGATGGAGCTAAAGAATTTCTTGATCTATACTCTGAAGGCACTCTATGAGTCTGAGCTAAACTTGTGTTACGTAGCCAATCGAATTGATTATTCAATCCATTTTCAGCAATTGATGAATCACCTTCATCCATACTAATGCTTTGAAAAGGGTCTATTGAAGTCATTATGGAGATTTCTCTAGTAGATCTCATAGATAAATATTTCTCTAAAATTTGAAACAGTTTATTTAAAAAATATATCTGGAACCTAGTTTCTTTAAGCAATGATTACAAACTGTATGCTTTTAATATGTAATAAAACAATAAATTCTCAACTTAATTTTTTATCAAGAAGAAATATAAAAGTTTAATCAGTCAAAAGTTTAGTGCAATAAATGTTTGTGTTTTTTTTTTGATTGTCAGTTTTCTGAAATTTTTTCTGAAAATAAAATAAAAACATAAAAAATGTACTAAGCCTCATTTTAAGTAACAAGATATATTTGTAATAGAATAAAAGAAAGTTCTTATCAGGGTTGCCACTGCTTTTTAAGTAACTTTCCAAGTATTCCAAGTAACTACACGTTTTTGGGTCTATTTTAAGTTTAAAGTTAACTTTAAGGTTAAAAACTGTGTAGTAATATAACAATATTGGAAAGATACTGTAAAGCTACTTTAAATGTGTTTTTTAACAAAAAAATTAATGATGATGACAAAAAATGTTATCTATTCAATAGATTTTTTGTTTCAAAACAAAGTTTTACTACTTAACATGTAAAAATGTTTAAAGTTCTAAGTTTTTTTGTGATTTTTGTTCAAAATTCCAGGTTTTTCAAGGTTTTTTTTAGTCTAAATTGTCAAATTCCAGGTTTTTCCAGAATTCCAGGTTTTTTGGCAACCCTGTATCTATATAATTTTCAACAATGAAAATCATTTAACTTTATAACATTTTTGGACTAAGTGCAAATGCAGCAATTTAGTATTTAAATATAAAAGCACAAAACTCATAGGAATCTAAATTCTTTAAAAGGCTTAATCTTATTTTTAGTCACTCAAAAATTAAAAATAAATAGTAAAAACCACTGTCAAGCAATTTGTATAAAATTCTAAATGAATAGTTGTTGTTGTTTTTTTGATTTAATTTGTTAATTCTATTTAAACTTAAATTTTTATAACTGATGAGCCTTTTTGGTGAAACTTTTTATACTGTATTATCTTGTACACTATCACCTTAAATATACTCAAAGCAGTACTCAAAACCTTATTAACTATAATTAGTACATTTATTATAAACATACAATTGTTTAAAATAAAACTTAATTCTTTTTTATCAATGTAATTATGTTTTATCATAAACAATCGTATGTGTAATTTAAATTTGTTTCAGCAATAGTTAAAAATCTTACAACAAAGAAAAATATAGTTAGAATTCCAATTAAAGTTATAGAAAAAAAATTGGGAAATGGGAGGCTTCAAAGTGTTAGCCACTTCAACATATACATGCAGTTTTTTACTGATTTAAGTGAGTTTGTCTGTTTATCTTTATTATTGTAAATTATTTTACAACCTATTTTTAACCCTTACCCAAACATGTACTCTGAACCTAAAAGTTTTACTGAAAATACTGCATGTATATAAAACAGACAAAAGTTTTGCCACTAGTAATGCTAAAAACGTAGCTAACACTTTAAGACCTTCCCAACACAGTGGGCCTGAAAACAAAAACAGTAAAAAACTATATTTTTTCTTTATAAATTTGTGGCTAGAAAGCTAATATTTGAGCATTTGTAAATTGTATAGTTATACTTCTATTTTTAACAAACCTGCAAAAAAAATAAAACCGAAGACCAATAATTGGTAGACTTACTAGATTATAAGCACTACCAATGTTACAATGAAAAAACTACTTAATAAGAAATATTAACAACTTTTTGTTTTACTTTACTCTTACTATTAAAAAAAAAATATCATTTATTATATTTCATAAATTTAAAAGAAAAACAAAATGCTTAAAAAGTAGTAGTGGATAAAATACAAATTGAAATTTCCTAGAGATAAGTTTTTCTTTAAATCTTTAACCATTTAAAATGAAATTTACTTACAAAAACAACTTACTTTATAGCATGATTTAATCTCTAAACAAACAAAGACAATATTTAATATTCTAAGATAAGAAACTATTGACAAGTAAAAATTTACAATTTTTTACACCTTAAACATTTTACCTGTTATTCTTCATTTCCTTTACATAAATCGAAACTGATAATAGAAAAATTCTAAATAAAAATACTGCGTTAATTTCATAATAGTTTAAAAAATCTAGTTTTTCCGTGCTCATATCTATAATACAAAACTTAACAAAACTAAAAATTATATATTTGATCATCTATAATAAAAATTTCCAGCACTGAAGCAAAAAAATAAATTAAAAGAAATCAAAGGATATTCTTAAATTTTTCAAATTTATCTAGGAAATGTAGTGCTTTTTCAGAAAATTACAAAAAAGTAGCGAAATCTAGGTAAGTTGCAACCCTGTTTATAGCCATACACCCCTCAAAGTTCTAAACTATGGACTGATACATGGGAGTGTTTTGACTGATTTTTGTGATCCCCAGATAAAATACAGGAATAAGCTAATAAAAAAAGCAATTGAAAATGTTTTATTTTTGTATAGTTTACTAAAAAAAAATTTAAATGTTAACTTCTTGATATAAAGTTAATTTTTTTTTAAGAAAACTACAACATAGTTGATAAGATTTTTGTAAATAAAAAGTATATACTATATTGAAATATATTTAAATGAAAAATTTTAATACTTAATTTTTAATTCACTTTTTATGAACCATATAAGGTATGGTCTGTTATGCTGAGGTAGAACCAATAAAATAAAAGTTAATGAAATCAATATACTCTTAAATAAATCACTCAGGTGCATTCACTATAAAAGTACAAGAGTGTAAGAAATTTGAAAACAACAAAAAATTATTAATTGTTGAAAATTTATTCAAATATGAGTTAGGAGTTTTTATGTTCAAATTTGTACATAATTTTTTATTCATTATTATTACCAGTTAATTTTAATTGTTACTTTAAAAATATAACTAAAATACATAGCCATTCAATAAGGTCCTCAAAAACATTTTTTTTACCAAGATATAAAAGCAGTAATGGCCATAAATTAGTTTGTTAGTGTATTAGTAAACAACTTCATAGTGTACATTTTATCTGTGTAAATAAAATTATTAGTCTCTAAATATAGTTTTGCCAGAAAACAAAGAAAGTTTAATATTTAAATCATGAGCTGAAATCACTGATAAAATTTAAAACTAGTATTTATATAGACTTATTTTATGATTATTAGTGTTTTTTTTCTTATTTATTTTATTTTTTATTTTTTCAAAAAAAAAATTATTTACTATTTAAAGTGTATTTTTTTTGGTTGCTTACATTATTGTTTTGGTATAGTTAAACTTCTATATTTGAACATTTATTCAAAATTGTAAAAACTGATAGTTTTAATTAAGAAGATATATTTATTTTATAATTTTTATTTAGTTTAAGCTTTTTTTTTATGGATACAGCTTTGTTTTACTTTTTTTTTTGAATATTGCAGCTTTATTTATATATTTATTGCTATTTTTATTTTTTTAATGTTATAGCTTTAATAGGTATATGCAAGGACTATTCCTTGGGCACAACAGGTCTCAACAATTTTAATTTCGGAGACAAAGATAATATTAAATCTATTTATTCACACTAAGGCAACAATGTTTCACCCCTAAGGGATCTTCAGGCCTGCAAAATAAAACAAAAATAAGACGATGGATAACTAAAAATATTTATTCACACTAAGGCAACAATGTTTCACATCTAAGGGATCTTCAGGCCTGCAAAATAAAATAAGACAATGGATAACTAAAAATATACTTATAGCTTTAATCATTATTGCTTATTTTTTAATAAGTTTAAATGATTTGATAGTAGAGTCTAAATTCTTAAACATACTTGAAAAAAACTTTAAACTTATTTATTATTATGTTTTTCTCTTTTTTAAATCATATAAAAGGTTAAATTATTTGCTAAATAATTGATAAATTTTTAAATTAAAAACATTTCAGATACAAACTTTACCTTTTGACGTAGAGTTTAATATATATTTTATGTGTATATAATATTAGATATATGTGTGTATATAATTTTTTTTTTGATTTTTTTTTTTAGAAAAATATTTAACGTTGTTAAGTTCAATAATTTTTACTACTACATTTTACTACATTACAAGCATTTAATATATAACATACATGTTACATCAAGTTTCTGTGACTTTTACTGTCTTCACCGTTGTTAAGTTTTATTAAATTTTATTGATTCACTAACTAATGGTTGATGTTTAATTTTTGTTCAAAATAGATTACAAACATAAAAACTAAATTAACAAACTTTGCAAGACAAATTAAATAGTTGAAATAACCTCATTTATATTGTGACGTAATTATTAGATGTAATGAATGTATTTTGTTCATTCATTGACAACAGTAAAATTTGAATCAGTTATTCTTTCCATTAACGTGAGTGGTTTGTTTATATTATGATTTGTTGTTTTTTTGTGTACTTTAGTTTACTTTACTTATTTTAGACTTAATAATTACAAATATTATATAGTTTTATAACAATCGGATTTAATACTAAGTATTTTACCTAATATTAACTATTATCTGTAGAAACTATTTTATTTTAATTAAAACATGTATACACCTACTTTATTATATGCTTCTATTCTTTCATTACAGTAATTATTTTTTACAGAACCCAGTTGAAGTGTGTTGATTTGTTAACACACTGAAACACATGTTGTTACAATAAAGGAAAATTACAGTACAATTTGTTTTTAAGTTTAATAATCTCATTTTACATAGAGTTTTTCATTATTTTGGACTAAAAAGTTATTTTTATTTGTAATTTATTATAACTTTGATTAAGTTGGGTATGCAACTTGATGACCGAGAGGTCTTTTTGCGTATCCAGGTCCTTGAACCAAAAAATTTTGAGCATTTTTTAGTTTTTGTTCAATAATAAACCACTTTAGGTATAAAATTTTTATTATTACAAATGTATCACATTTGAATAAGGAAACTTTTCATTCAAAATGAGTCAATCAAAAGTGTTTAGAAATGCAACTTTGAAATTATTTTAAAACTCAAAGGGTTTCAGTTTTAACTAAAAACTTTTAATTTAATTAGATATATACTATTATATGAAGGTTTTTAAACCCATTTATATACCATTTGCAACTTAGTATATAGAGATTACTCATTTTTATTTTATATTTTATTACACAAAGCTTTTCAAAACAAAATATAAAATGAGTAATCTCTATATACTAAGTTGCAAATGGTATATAAATAAGAATCAGATATTGTTTTTATTTTTAAAACATTAGACAAAATATAGTTTTACAATTAACTTTTTTCTTCTAGTTGTAAAATAATTGGTTTGCTATTTGTTGTTTTTGAAAATATAATTTTCTTGTGATTTAAATTAGATTTTTAGCTAAATTATAACTGGAACTGTTTGACTAAGTATTTATTTACATAAAATTATATATGGTTTTTAGACACATTAATTACTTATATTAATTAGTACTATGTTACCAGTTTTTTAGGTATTAAAGGTCTGGTGATACATTTTAGGTTCACAATGTTAGGCAGAATTTTCACATTGTCAGTAATGACACGACTTAAGTTTATATTTTAAATATTTAACTAAAAATCAAATAACTGGATTACTTACTGAGATTTTGCATTCTGTTTTAATGTTATTTTCAAACTGTTTAAAATTTAAAAAATTTATGTACTTAAACTTAAGAGTTTTAGACAGTTATGTAATTTTTTAGCTGTATCATTAAAAACTACTACTGAAAATACTTGAATATCGAACAAAAAACTGTGCAACCCCACTGGAAAAAGCCAAGACAAACCCCTGGACTGATATATCTGTTGAAATATATAACAAAGCCATCTTTGAACTTCCACTTAGAACTAAATTAGATTTAACGGAATTGCAACTCTTGAATACAAAAAAGCTAGTCTGAGTAGCTTGAGATACATCAAGTCAGCTAGAGTTTATGAGAAATGTTAAAAAAATAATAATTTAAGCCAAAAATGAATCATAGTTGAAAACTTAAAAAACCAAAACAGTAACAAAGGGATTTAATAAAAACAAAACTAAATAAAATAAGAAAATATTAACTATCTGAACTATAGAGAAAATATCAAAACTATCCTGCCTTTTTCAAAAAAGTTTAAATTAGCCTGAGTTATACAAAGTTTGTGGGAACCTTGATTTTATTATAAAAACAAATAAAAAATAAAAGGTTACATTGGATTTTTTTTAATTTTTAGAAGTATACTTATAATTACTCTATAACTAAAGCTGGTCATTATTTGTTATGTTGATTTGGTTTTAACGGTATTGGTCCATTCATAACTGTAGCAATTTCAATTATTTATTTATTATAATTTAAGATTATTAATTAAGTTTTTTTTTTCTTGTTAAAATAAATTAAAAGTCTTGTTGAATATTTATTTTTAAACTATATATATGTGTTGGGTTTTGATCTTGGACATTCAACTCAAAGAGTCTTTAGAACCTGTCATTAGGACCTCTATGTTATCAGGCTACACAAATTTAATCATTTGCAATAATTTGGCAATATATATTCAGAAAGTACCATTTAGCTCAATTTATCTTTATTAAAATGTTAAAAGAGTATTTTCTGATGTTTTTCTACCTTAAAAAAATAAAAAATTTTTATTTATGTCTGTTTATATTGAATATTTGTTTATAAGTATGTTTTAATGTTTATAAATAACTGTGTAATTTGATACCTTGAAGCTAGAAGTTTTTTTGTTATATTTGAACATTTTTGAACAGACAAAATAAGTTTATTTTTAATAGGAATTTTAACAAGCTATGCCTGAGTTTAAAATTTTAAGCATATTTTAAATAACCACTTTTTTATGGTCATTGAACTATGTTTTTTATTACATTTTTATAAGTTTTTTTTTTTTTTTAAGGTAGAAAAACATCAGAATTAACTCACTCTCCCCTCTACAACGATAAACGTTTTCTGAAGAATTGTATTTTTTATGATACTTAAAGCTTCATTAATTAAAAGTATAATTATGTACACTACTCAAAGTAGTTGAAGTTAATGAGTGGTGAGTAAGCTTAATGAATAATTTTTTCCATGCCAGTTACTTGAACTTATTTATGAATATCCCTATTTCTCAAAACTAGATTTAACTTATTTATAATGTTAGCATCTTTATTTAATTGATGTTTAGATTTTTATTTAAGAAAAATTGGTGTTTGCATCTTTATTGACATTTTTCATAAAAATTATGCATCATAAAAACTAAAAAACCATTTTAAGTTATTGTTATGACATACTTTTTCAATTTTTATAACAATTTAATTCAAAAATTTTAAGTTTCCTTTTAACAATTGTCTAATGCTCAACTCTTATAGCATAAAATATGATAGGGCAGGGTAATAACTGAATGTTTAGCTTATGTTTAAGTTTGAATGTTAAAATTTTCAGCAGCTTTTAGTATTTAACCAGGTTTTCAGTATGCTATAAATAAAACTTTAATAAATAAAGTTCAAATTTTAAATTTATATTTTCTCAAAGCTAATATTGTTTTTTGACATAAAAATATCAAAAGTTTTATTTTTACTCAATGAAAGAACCTTAGCACATACTAACATTTCCCACCTGCGCACAATTCCCACCCGATAAACTCCAACCCGAATCATCTCCCACCCAAATAAAATCCCACACGATTAATTTCCACCCGGATCAATTCCTACCCAAACCAATTCCCACCCGATCATTACCCACCAAATCATTCCACATCTAAATCAATTCCCATCCGATAAAATCGCACCCGATTAAATCCCACCCAAATCATTTTCCATCGCTCAATTCCTACCCGATAAATTCTCAGCCGATCATTACCTACCTGAAAAAGTTCCTATTCAAATACCAAGTTTTGATTTATTTATTGTTGCACAAGTTAAAAATAAAATTTTAGTATGAAAAGAACTCAAATAAAAATTTTAGTTTTTATTCTTCTTAAAAACAATTAAAGAACAAGTTAAGTGATGTAAAGTATAATTCTTTAAATTAAAATTTTTGAAATAAAATTGTTTTTATTACTAGCTTTATCGTGTTTTTAGTCTAATATAGGTTTTCTTTGTTGATTAACACGGTAATTTTAAATAATAACGGTTTGCGGGCAGCAGAAAATTGGCCTGTTACTAGTAAAAAAGCTTTTATGGCATAATTTAATCTAGACTTAAAATAAAACACATTTTAGTTTTTTAGTATCGGAATTATTTTTAGTAATGGTAACTAATTTATATTCAATTAAATTTACTTTTAAACGAATTGTAACAATCTAAAAAAGTTAAAAAATATAATTTAATTAAAACTAATAAAAAAGAAGTCCAATACATTCAATTCACTTTTAAATATTAAAGTTGTAACATCTAAAAAAATTTTTTAATAGTAATTGTATAACAACAATTTTTTTTTTTCGCTTACTCCAAGTTAATGTTGCCTAGAGATTCAAATTCGTTAAGTAATGTTTCCTAAACTAAAGTTTGTACGATACATCATAGTTGCCATATTTCTATCAGCAGTTGGCTAAACAATTACTTAAATTTACATTTTAGGTTAAAACAATCTTCTATTCAGAAACGATTATTTTGGAATTCTGTCAACCCTGTACGTGTATATAAATGTAACGTCTAAAAATATAGTTTTGTAGTTGTTGAAAATCTATTTTTAAAAATATTTTGATTTTTTTAATATACGGAATTCAAAAAAGATTAGTTCACACAACACAGCTTTTGAAAAGTTAGAACCACCCCGTTAAATAATCTTTTTATTGTAGATCTTATGAGCAAAATTTTTATTTAAATTAAAGTAAGTCAAGTTTAGCTACATCATTAAGTAAACATCAAACATTTTTAATCGCTTATAACAACTAATGGAAATTAGTAATCTTAAGTCTCATCTGGGCGCTGTAACAAATTCGCTCTTTTTTATTAAATTGTATTTTAGTTTTTGGTCATTTTCGTAGGTTGGCGATTAATGTTTTTATTGTTGATGTAAGCTGTTTTTTACACTAACTTTGATAGTGCCAACCTGTATGTGAAATATTCTTTATTTCTGTTATTATTTCATTACAAGATCAAACCATTTGCAAATTTATAACAGATTGTTTTAAATATATTAAGTTTTAAAAACTGTTTAGCTTTTTATATTTCCTTGTATTTAATTTCTTGAACATGGAGCAGGAACATGTAGGTCTTGCCCCCAACACTTCAAAAAATTAACAATAAGACTAAGAAGAGCTTTAGCTCAATATGTAAATATAATCCCTTAACGCAGGCCTCAACGATTACAGCGCGGAATTTAAAAAAAAATTACTCTAAAAGTTTTGTATAACTCTTTATAGGTAAAAAAACATCTAATAAGCACTATTGTGAGGTTAGAATGAAATTAAAAGAACTCTAAATGTTTGTTTGTTTAAAAGCTGTATTTTATTTGTACAAGATGTTTTTAAGCTGATAAACACGTCTAAGGCCAAAAATTCCTGTTTGCGTGCCGTACGTTGCTCATCCTCAAGGCTAAGACTATCTGCAATATGTTCTGTTTTAACTATCATAATGATTTTAAGTTGCCAACAATTTTCATTTTGGGTCAGGTTTTAAATTTGAAAAATATTTTGAAACTTTATTTAAGAACACTAATTTAAGTATTTTTTAATTGGACACAACAAAGTTTGTATGCAATGTAAATACAGTTTAATAGAGATTACTCAAAAAAACTGTTAAAAATTTACTATAACAACCTAAATTAACATAGGGTGCTTGGGATTCTTAAATATTTTTTTTTGATTAACGTTTTTCTATTAAATTAACGGAAATAACCATTCTAACTGACAAAATGTTTTGTATATAAACAAAACATGGTTTTTCTATTAAATTAACGGAAATAACCATTCTAACTGACAAAATGTTTTGTATATAAACAAAACATGGACTAAACAAATGCAAAAAGTACATTTAATTACAGTCAGAAAAAATAATAGTCATTTGTTAAAAAATAAAACTATAGTAATATTTTTCAAAACCAATCGTAATTTGAGAACTAAAAAGTTTATTTGTTTTGTAAACTCTTTTATGACTATTAAAACGACTAAAATTTATTTTGTTCCTTCGTTTAGTTTTAATTAGACCAGTTTAAAGCTTTAGCTGAAAAATTTAATTGAAATCTTGTTGAACATATTAGTGAGATTTGATATAGGTTTTTTAAATAAAACTTTTAAATGAAAAAAAGGCACTTTACTATTAATAACATAGATTGTAGATGAAAAAAGTAGAAAAATTTTATCACAACCTAGTAATTTCTTTAAATCGTATTTTGAATTTTAAAATTGATACTTATGATAAAAATTCTTAGGTTTTGTTATAAGCTTTTAGTATAATAAAAAATACTTAACTTATTTAACAACATAAGCATTTTTAAATAAACACAGGTGGAAAGTTAAGACAAGTAGAATAGTTTTAACTTTTAAGATTTTTATTATTTAATGCATTTAGAAAACAAAAACTTATTACAAAATAAATCATGGTATACCCAACATAGGCACAGTTAAAAACATAAGATAACAAAGCATTTAACTTTTTTATTTAATTCAACAGTCATTTGAACTTTTTTTCTTTCTCAGCTGGGCTGCTGGTTCGGGTTGAGCTTGGAAAATTTTCGGGGACAACAGGCTGTCTGGTTCGTCGGTGGAGGTTGGAACAATATCGCAATCGGTAAATTCATCATCTGGTAAGTTGCTGTCTTGACTGTTCACTTTTACAGAAACTCTTGGACTTTTATGATTAATTGTTTTGCACTCAGCTTGTTTATCTACGTCGAGATATCTTTGAAACTTTTTGTAAGCATCAGTGTAGATACCTTTGAATTGTTCACATAAATATTTAATATATAAGTTTGTATTTATAATAAAGATAAATACTACTTAAAGTTATACATCATGAAAATTTAAAGAAGTTTTTAATTTGAAGCAATTTGTTGTGTAAATTGCCTTTTTTAATTTAAGTAATTTAAAATTATACTATCGAGAAGTACGGTCTATTTCAGGGGTCGGCGAACTGCGGCCCGCGAAGGGTAAATCTGCGGCCCGCGAGCTTTTTTTGAATGGAATGCGGCCCGCGAAAGAAAATTTTGCGGCCCGCAAGCATGTAAAAGTGGGCCGCTGAGCAAAAATATATTTCAAGTTAAGTTTGTTTGATTAGTTTTGTTTTAAGTTTCTGTATAACATTTTAAAACAACTAAAAGACTTTACTGATTTAGCTTAAAAAATTGAAAAAGACAGGTTAGCATTCCACCAGGTTTTTTTTTCTCAATTTCATAATAACTTTCTTCTTACAACAGCAAACTATTTTCTGAAAAAAGAGTGTAAAAATTGCTTTGAATTAGTAAGATAGTTATATAATACCTATTTGGTAAAAACTAAATGCAAATGTTTTCCATTTTGTACAAAAGTAATGCACAGTAATTAACTAAAATGTTATTTCTTTACAGTTTTGTTTTTTTTACACGTTTTTTATACCTAAGTTTCTATTACAGATGTTTTATTACTAAATGTTATATTCTAGTGTGCAGAAAAACATTTAAAATAACAATAATAATAAATAAGGTTAATTTTATTTTGATTTTGACACCTTTGATTTTTTAGAAGTTTCCTTTGCATTTTAAATGCAAACCAATGAACAAAGATGCTCCTATTTTAAACCACTTTTTATTTAATAGTTAACGAGATAAAATTTAGTTTATGCATAGTTTTCTAACATTGTTGTTCTATATGTAATATCTAAGTGTGTACAGACATATTTAAAACAATATATATGACATAAATTAAAAAAGTTTTTGTTAGGTATACTTTTTAATTTTTCAAACAATGTTTTTTGGCAAAATTAGTTAATTTTAATGCGTTGCATATTAATATAAACAGTTGCTGTTTTTTGGAACTACCTATTTCATACAAACTAGATTGAGAAATGGTAATTTATTAAGTTTGTACATTTTTAATCATAATAGTTCAAATTCGATCAAATAAACAAATAAAAGTTGCTACATTCAGACTATGACTATTTAAAGACTTCAAATCTCAGGCCAATTTAGTCATTTTTCAGTTTTTGGCTTGAATCGCTTTTTATATACTAAAATAGCAGGTTAGTTTCGGTCACTCGGACTGACTTTTTTGCTTTAAAGAGTGGTAGATTAAATTTATGATGTATGTTTTGTTCAATGCACAGTGTTGGTTTAAATTAAAATATATTTTATATTAAGTCTTGCAGCTGATATAATTTGAACTATAATTATATTAATTGTATACGTATAAGTGTTGCAAAAAAATCCCGGAAAAGCTTTGAATTTAACAATTTATGCTTAAAAGATACGTAAAAGCCTTGAATTTGTGAATTATCGAAAAAACCTTGAACTTAAAACAATTTTTACATGTTAAGTAACGAAATTTCGATTTGACACAAAAAATCTTCCATATAAATATTATTAAAAAACACGTTTCAATATTATTTAAGACAGTTTTTTTTTACTTTTAGCTTAATTATATACTAAAAATAGAAGCAAAAGTTGTACTTTTAAAAATCTTATATTGGCGAATTGCACTTTTTCTTTTAAAATGGGTTTACTTATTGTTGTGCTTTGTATTGGAACTAAACCTAGAAATTCTTCCAAAATGTCAAAATTAGTAAAACCACCTGTAATAAAAATTCTAAAATGAGCAATATCTATTGTATCAGTTTTCAAATCTTAACAAATTGATTTAAGTCCTAATTTGGTTTATGCTGCTTTATAGTCTTCAGACATTTCGTAAACACGATTTCTTGTTGATATTGAAGAAATAAACAAAAATATTTTACTAAATCCAAAACAAATTATTTAAATAAGTTTTCAACTCTAACGGTATCTTTTTTTAGTAATTACTTTTGCTACTTTATAACTTGCCGTAACAGTTTTTTTCTGATCAGTCTTTAGTTACTAAAAATAATCATGTGCGTTGTTGAAATTGACTTAAGCGATTTTTTTTTTCGTTTCTAGCAATAACTCCAAACTAACGTATTATAGTTCTAATAGCTCGTCTTACAATTCACATTTGCTCTTTTTAAATGCAATATTTTTATTGCAAATAAAGAAATGCTATAATGCTCAATAAAAATAGGTTTTTCTAATTCTTAATAGTTTAATAAATTTTTATACATTTGTTAAAAATGATTAAAAACTTAATTGTACATCAAGCGGAATAATAATATTTTTATCTATATAATTAATTCACTGTTAATAAACTTCGGTATTTCTTTATTTTGTGAACTTTATTCTAGACAGGGTTGCCAAACAAAAAGGCTAGTTTAATTTTTCTTTTAAATTCGGACTAGGTTAAAGCTGTTTAGAAAATATTTATAAAACTCAGGTGTTTCTAAAATTTTTATTTCAAAAACTTTGAATAAATCTTCGAATTCTCAGAACAGTTTTTATGACTGTAGTGTAGTTTACTAATCGTAATTTTTTGTCTATTTACATATTGTGCTTTTTTATAATAGTTATATTTTAGTTATGTATTTAAGCTCGATTAACAAAAACTTTTAAGCTATTTTAACTTTTAGTAAACTTTTAATATAGTTCCGACATTTTTGCTTTTAAAGTGGCAACCGTGTAAAAGACTAATAAATTACTAATAAGTCATTTTATTAAAGTATTCCAGCATTAATTATGTTAAAAAATTTGACATAGCTTATTTATGGTATAAATAAGTATTAATTTTATTTAACTAACTAATTACTGAGTTTTCTAAAGAATGCAAACTATTTAAAAAGTAAAAAATATTTTCAAAAGTAAATTATTTTTTAAATATGAAAAGGTGGTTCAAAATAAAAAAATGTATAAAAGTGACCCATAAATGTTTTTCAAGCTCGGTTTTTATAGAGAGTTAGGTTGTAAGTAAAATAGTAAAAATATTTTATGAAGTTTAACTTATTCAGTGTTTAAGAAAGTACATATTTTATCAAGACTTAAGTATATCAAACAATGTAAATTCTATTCCAGTAGATATTTATATATTAAATAGGCATTCTATGTGTAGCTAAATGTCATTTAAAGTAATAAAGTAAAACTGTGTGACCAAAACTAAAGCCAAAAGATTATTCAAATATCACTAAAACTGTGGCCCGCGAAGATTTTTAAAACTTAAAATTTGGCCCGCAAGCACCAACTGCCTGCCGACCCCTGGTCTATTTAATACTAAACACTTTTGTTTACAAATTTTTTATGTATATTCCAACTCTAAATTAAAAAGTTACGTTACTAGCTTCGTTTTCTTAATCTATTTAACTATATTATAGAAGTAAGAAAGGTTAACTAAAATGCTAATGAAGAAAAGCTTTGAATATCAATTATATCAATTAACTTTAATTTCAAATATCATAAAACAACCTATATCACAAACATAAACGTAAAAAATTATATTTTCAATATGCTTAAGATTTGCTGTACAAATTAGTAGTTAACTACATGATTGCTATATTATTAAACAAAGCTACAGTCAAACATGAATAAAAGACAAAACTTTACGTTGAGCTTTACATTGAGTGTAAACAAAATAAAAATCATTAAAGATGGTGCATAAATGAAAATTGACTTGATTTTTATTTATTCACAACGCCTAAAAAAACATTCAAGTTTTTAAGAAGTTATTTCAATACTCCTATCGGTAGCTTAACTGACTACACTTTGTAAATGCTTTGTTAGGAAATATAAGATAATTTAACCAGAGAAAAAAGCAAATGTATGACTAGTCGTCAGCTTCAAAATTTATTTAGCTTAACTTTAAACTAAACTTAATCATTGTATTTTAATATATAAAAGAGCAATTTTTAGTAAGTACTATTACTTAAAAGAGGTAATAAATTTGACTACTTATACACATTTAATTTTTCTCTGGAAAAATGAACAAAACAGTTTACAATACTTGTAACAAATTTTCCCTTTGTTTTTAAATTATATTTTAGTTTTCGGCAATTTCGTTATGTGTTGGCGGTTAATGTTTTTATTGTATATAAGTGTTGTGGATGTAATTTGGATTAATTTTGTACATATTGTTGTTTCTCATTGCTCCTATAAATTCATTAAAAAGATTCGACTATTTATAACAGATATTTTTATATAGTACTTTTTTATATAGAAGTAATCCCTTAAAAAGGGCCATAGGGTTATATAATACTATTTTCTTCAGCTTGCATTAAACAAGACCATAACTAATCTACTTATAAAAACAGTTAGCTTTTGACTTAAAGTTATACTGAAGACGAGAACATTAAAAGCTTTTCTTCATTAACATTTTAGTTAACTTTTCTTACTTCTATAATATAGTTAAAATTTAAAGAAAACGAAACTAGCAACATAACTTTTTAATTTAGAATTGGAATGAACATAAAAAATTTGTAAAGAAAAGTGTTTAGTATTAAATAGACCATACTTCTCGATAGCATAATTTTAAATTACTTAAATTAAAAAAGAAAATTTACACAAAAAATTGCTTCAAATTAAAAACTGTTCATAAAAAACAATATGTAATAACAATCTAAATCAATTTAATCAAAAATAAAAAGTAAAAATACTCTTTTTATAAAAACAACTAAAATTTTGTTTTTTTAAGACTATTTGATTCAGTTTAAGTAACGAGCTAGGTAAAAGTAATGTTATCAGGGTTGTCACTTATTAAAGCAAATAAAAACAACCTTAACATTCAAAAGTTAACTTCAATTGCTAGTAAAAGGTAACTAGTTGATATAGTTATGTCATTAAACTTTATGCTATAAAACTATCTAAAACTAATTAACAAAATTAATCTAACAAATAAAAAACATAAGTTAAAGATAATACTTTTTCTTAAACAATACTTATTAGAGGGTTAACAAATGTTTTTGGCAATTTTTCTCCAGGTTTTCAAAATTTCCTCCATGTTTTTAAAACTACATATTTTTGGTTTTTTTTTTTAGTTTAAAGTTATGTTCAAGGTAAGAAACTGTGTTAAATAGTATAAAAACATAGAAAAGATACTCTAAAGTTACTTTAAATGTGTTTTTTAATAGAAAATCCTTTGAAGATGACAAATTTTTTTATCTATATAATAGATTTTTTGAATCAAATTGAAATTTTACAACTTAACATATTAAAATTGTTAAAATCTACAGGTGTTTCCAGTTTTTTTTTAATTTCTTAAATTCAAGGTTTTTTAGCCTTAATTATCAAACTCCAGGTTTCATGGTTTTTTGGCAACCCTGTTATTAAGTTAAAATAAAAACAGCCTGAATTTATAAAAATACAAGTTTTAAGAATAACCCGGTATTTAAGATGTTTATAAATAATGAACAGTCTGTAAGTATAATAATGAAATCAAAATATGATACAGCGAAAAAAAAATTCTACTTTTGTAATTTGTATAAAATTAGTCAAGAGTTCAGAAACGCTTAGCTAGAGAGTCAGGGGTTACGACCCCTTTACGTTGGCAATAAATGTCTACTGCAGAATCATAATAGCGATCATCCACAAAAATGGGACAAAAGTGATAATGGAGATGCTACCACACTATCAATTTAAACTCAGAATTGATGGTTCACGAAGATTTACTCGGAAAGTCAGAAAGTTTCTTAGGTTGTACAATCGCATGTCAATCACTATTGATTCAAATGCGTTCCATGATAGCTGTGGAAATTTACCCAGCGATAAACTTCGTAATTTTATTAATGATTCTGATGGTTTTACGAATTAAGTAAAAGAAAGTAAATTAGCTACGAGTTAAGTTAAGAATAGTGCTTTCCTGTTTGGATGTTTCAAACAGGAAGTTATGATTCACTTGCCGTACGTCGATTGAGGAGCCGTTATGCGCCAGGGAGGCTTTAACGTGAAATAAACGGTAAGATAAATAGACAATGAGCACTCTTAATTAGCCAGTATAAAACACATAACAATTTAAAGTTCATCTATGTGTGAATTTTTATATCGTTTCTATTAAGATTCTTATTTAAATTATTCAAATTTAGCTATGTTAAAATTATTTTAATTATTTTTGAGTCTTATTCTGTGTTAGAAGATTTGATACCTTGGCAATCCATTCTAAATAAATAATGTTTGTGCTACTAATAAGCTAGGAAGAATATAGAATTGTTTACCTCATTGTATGGGATAACATTATGTTTCATTAAATTTCTAGATCGTTCATTATTAAAAATATTTACTTGAATTAGGAATTATTCTTCACAAAAATCATCACTAAAACGTTTTATATTAATAAACAAAATAATATTATTTAAAAACTTTCTGTAAAAATACATAACAAAAGTTACAGTACATACCACTTATGTGATTAGCAAGCGAATAAAGTGAGGTTCCTTCTAAGTTGCACATAACAGTCACCGATATGTCTACATCCGTTCCGGTTTTTTTAAATCCAACGTCTGTCATTTCTTCAACCAAACCTGCTTGTGAGAAGTTGTTTGAAGTAGATGCAAAACCTGTACAAGTTGCCAAAGAAGAACAACCAACTGATGAACTACTGCTCCATGCAAAAGATGGTCGGCAACTATCTGTATCCTGGATTTTAATAATTACCTTGTTATTTAACACTTACTGACATAGGCTTGTTGTTTACTTAAACTTGTTTTGCTATTTTTTTGCCAAGATCTTAATCCGGCCGGATATCAACTTGAAAAACAGATCCGGATTCTCAGTTAAGCTAATTTGTTGACCCGTTAGATAACTATTTAAAAGAATGTGCATAATATTTGTCGTTAACTTAATTTACAAGGGAACCCGTCTAAATTTTTGAAAAATTATTTTAGTTATATTATAGTTGTGGATATTTTTTATTCTAAAAAAATTTCACACTTTTAGTTTTACAATAGGTTTCTTATAAAATTGTAAACTAAAACCTTAAGAAAACTAGACTACACTACACTCATGTACTTTATATTTTGTTGTATCTCATTCAATCTACACATAATCAATTATAGTCATACCGCATATAAAAAAAAGTCTAAACTGGATTATTTCAAAAATGCTAAAGTACAGATGTTTTCTATTTAGTTAAATTTTTCTTTTTTTATGTATTGATATTTTTAAAAATTGGTTATTGTCTTTCTTTCCTTAGTTTACAGTGTTTCTTTATATTTTTTTTCTACCTCAAAACACAAAACATTTATTTGAACAATTTTTCCGCTAATAAACTTTATTTTGCTTTAAGAATGCTGAAAAAGACAGCAAAATCGTGAGAAACGTCAACAAATAACTGTTTTTGTTAAAAATAAATATTTTCCTCTGCAAGATTTTAGCTGCATTCAATATTCAATCTGAACAAACTACTTAAATGTATTTATAGATAGATTTACCTAATACATACATATTGTACTCATTTTTACTTTCATGAATTTTTCTTATGTACGTTATAATTTTATAAACTCATTAAATCTGTTAATAAATTATTGGCAACAAAACACCGTTATTTTATATTCAAATATTTGAGTACACAAATAGTTGTTTTTATATTGTACATGATAAATTTAATATTTATGCAATCGTTATTAGGTTTTATAAAATTGAAAAAATAATTTTTAAAAGCTTTGAATGCCATATTTGTATAATTAAACAAACGTACACAATACAAATAACCAAATATGCAAGGTGTCGCATACAAACCAGTGGCTCTATCATACTTGGGTGCTTGTCCTAACGGTGCAAATAACCATCTTACCTGTTTAATAGTATATTTTGTTAAAAGTAAATGAAAAGTTTCTTATCCTAAGACTACTGAAGTATAAAAAGCGGATTAACGTACATAAAGATAAAATATCAACAAATCTTAACCCCTAAATTTTTATGTTTATGTATAAATTTAGCTTTTTTTAACTTTATTTGTAAGTCTTTATTTAAACTAATTAAGCGTTTTACAATTTCATTAAAAAAATATATATTAATAAAACCTGTATAAACTTTGTAGGGAATTTTAGAAATTATATGCATAAAATAATTAAAATGTATTGTTTATATAACTGTTTACTTTTATAATTAAACTACTCTTTTTTTAGGGTTAACTAATCTTAACTAATATAAGTTATAGAAATAATTATACCAATATGTAACTTTTATAGTTTAAAACGACTAGTCTGGTTGATTTAGCCAACTTGTTATTATAAACAAGTAAATTTTCAAAGATAGTGTTTTATGAAGTTCAATTAAAAAACTTGTAAAAATAAAAACTGTTATTTTACAACTTCAGAAATAACATATCATTATGTAAGATTAAACAAAGATCACAAAAATTATCAAATATATGTTTCATTTTAATATACTAAAGCTTAAGACATAAAACTCAAAGGAGAGACTAGACCAGGGTTTCCCAAACTTTTTTGCAAATGGCCCCCTTTAAAGAGTTTGAAAAAGCAATGGCCCCCTTCAACATATAGGTTACTCATAAACAACGATAAAATACACATAAGACCTTTTTTTTTTTTTTTGTTTTTGCTCTTCATCTGCAACTCAAGAATATCTAGTGTAAGTTTCAAGTTATGGACTCATGGCCCCCCTGTGGCTCCTTTACTGCTCATGGCCCCTCTTCCCCCTTTGCTGCTCATGGCCCCTTAAGTATCTGTCATGGCCCCCTAGGGGGCCACTTGGCCCTGTTTGGGAAACCCTGGACTAGACTATCAAAAAATAGGTTCAAAATACATGGAAAACTGTTAGAACTCGTCGATTATTTTAGGTCAGGGTTTTCCAAACTTTTTTTTTAACGCCCCCCTAAAAAAATAAAAAAACGATGGCCCCCTCCAACAAGATTTATCAAAAAAAAAACACCTAAGACTTTTTCAATTTTTTTTCTCTTCATTTTAAACTCCAGAATATCTAGTGTTAGTTTCAAAATATGTAGCCCCTTTGCTGCTTATGGCCCCATTTGGGCCACTTTGGGAAACCTGGTATACTATAACTAAAAAAAATTGACCACCTATTTTCTAATGAGTCTGTACTTTTTATTATTTATAAAAACTATAATAAAAATGCTGTTTATTATTTCAACCAAAACATTAAAAAATAAATCTAAAATACTGATTGTAAATTGTATGGTTCAGCTATTTCTATTTTAAGTTGGTAACACCATTGAAAATACTAACGTAACTTAAGTATAGAAAAGATAAAACTTTCGGTTTGAATGGTATTAATAACTTTTCCAAGTCATATGCACAGCACATTTGTTTTTAAATAAATACTGTTTTTTAATTAAGTTGTACAATCATAAAACTAACCGCTTTGTCACTTGACTTGAGATAAGTAGGGCCTTTTTTGAAGTCAGCAGAATACTTTGAATGCTGTAAAACGAAAAATAACTGTATGAGTAGAATAAATCATAAAGCCAATTTGCTGATATTTAAAAGTTTTAATTTTAGAAAACAAACCATATTGAAACATTATTTACACTTTACAAAATGTAGTTTTTTCTAGTATAAAACATTATTTTTAAGATACAAAAGTGAAAACTGTTATTTGTACTGTGTTGAATTTTATCCAAGTAATATTATTTTGTAATTTAATCATACTTTTTTTTTTGATTATAGAACATATGCATTAAATCACATTCCCTATACTGCATTTTAGTTACAAAAAATTGTTACAACGACTAAACCCAGTAGAACGTCATGACTAAAAAACTCCTAGTAACCTATCTTCCACATTCAATACAGGGTTGCCAATCTTTGAGTAAAAATACTACCCTGAGTGACTTTAAATTAAACTAACCTGAATTTTTTAATATCATTTTAAAAAAATTTGCGTCTCTGACGCAAACTACTTACACCTCATAAATTTTTTTTGATAAATTATAAAACTACATATATGTGCTTCAACAACCAATGTTTACTAAGTTTATATAAAATGCTCTTATCAAAGATTGAATTTTCTAAATTAATTAAACTTTTTGTTTTGTTAGCTTACCCCGAAACAGTCCTCATGAAGACAATAAAGGCAGCTCAGTCCAAAATTAACCGCTTACCCTCCTTTAGCCTACTCTACCTTTCTTATATGAGTGAAAACTCTATCAGATTAGCTAAGCAAGCTTCATTAGCTAAAACAATTTCCTTTAATAGCGTTTCGCTACGTGTTGTTTACAAAACCAGCCGCCCGCTTAACAGAATGGTGAAAGATGCCACAACTACCTATGATTTAAGTAATGTAGTAAACATTGTTAGTTGTCATTGCGGAAATAACTACGTACGTCGTACATCTTAACGTTTCTATGTCAGGCAAAAGCAGCATGTTACGAAAAAGCTTTATTTTTTAATGGTGACGTAAAGCCCAAAGGGGAACAATCATCCATCTATGAACTCAACAATCCTAGTTGTGCTGAGAACTACCTGTATAGTAAATTCAAATTTCTATCTTAAGCGAGAACCATCTCCCAGTTCTAGATTATTTTCTATTATAGCTGGCGAACCGAAATTCGTAAACAACGAGATTTCTGTAACTTAAAAGTATATAAATAGCGTGTTTTTTAGTGTTATCGACTTTTTAATATCATACTTTTTATTAAGTTACAAGTAAAGTTTAAACAGTTCTTATTGTTTTAATTCAATTAATTTTAATTAAAAATGACTTTAAATCAGTAAAATTAGATTTAGTAAAAATTACCTAATCCTTTATTAATCCATTACACAAATTTTTACATTTGACTTTTTGTGAAATAACTATTTTGAGATACTTGAAAGTTTTTATAACTATCTAAAATTTTTGTTATACTTTTGTCAGTTATTGCAACTTTATTCTAATGATATGTCAAACGAAACTTATAAACAAATTTTCCGAAATTTTCAAAATGAGTAATTTGTATATTCAAATTATGGAACCAAAAATTTTGAATTACTGGAAACTACCTAATCACGCTAGAACTGTTTGCTTGAATAAGGCTTACCTCGAATCTGTTTCCTTATGATGAGTATATAATATATTATAAATTATTAAAACTTGCATCAGACGTTTTTGACTTTTTCTTGCTCTTAATTATCCTCTAATCTAAAAACTATCTAAATTGCATCAGAAATAGTTTCTTGTTGACTGACTCTACATACTTGACATTCAAAACAATGAAAACAAATGTAAAAAAAGTAGTTTTATTTTATCAGTAATAATTTAAATTATCAAATACTAATTAAAAACTTGTAATACATTTTTTAAGTCTAACAGTGCTAAAATTTACTATTATTATTATATAAAAATTGCTAAAAAATGTTTTTTTAAATTCCAGTTTATTTTGCCTAAATTTTCAAACTCCAGGTTTTGTAGCAACCCTGTAAATGTTAATTTAAAAAAAAACTATTATGTTATCTAGCTAAACTAGGTAAAAGAGCTAGCCACTAGGCTAGAAAAGATTAAAATAAACTTTCGAATATCAACAAAAATAAAGTTTTTGAACAAAACAGGTTATAGAATAAAAAATATTAAACTTACATCTTAACTAGCAGCATAAGTCTAAGATTAAACAGAACTAGCAAATATTATACGCTTAAACTTACCTAAGTTTAAAATTTAAATATAAAAATATCATAAATTCTTGTAACAAGTATTACTATACGACTAAAAATATTGTTCAGAAAAACTTTACAACATATTTGAAGTAATCTATTACACAATTCAAATTTAAAAGAAGCACACACCTAACGTGGGGCTTGAAAGCACAAACGGTAGATAAGACTAAAAGCCAAATGCTCTACCGACTGAGATTGTCTGATGGACAGTTAAAACACTTTTATACAGTAGGGTGCATATGTTGCCCTGAAAAATGAAAATTTTGGAATTTCGCAAAGTTATTTTTTTTGTAGTTGATAAATCACATATTAGATAGCACAAAAAAGATAGCTTCCTAGCTATAAGCCTGTTAGAGTTAAACACTTTTGATAATTTTGCTTTATATTGGTATATTTAAAAAGGCAAAAAAAAAGACTATTTCACTAAAAATCTATCTTCTGCTACGTTTTTTGAGATAATTACCTCAAACTTTAAGGAAATGTTCCTTGCCATTTTTAGAAAATTCTGTAGTAACAAAATTAAAAGTTTTATGCAAAAAAATCAGTTTTATTTTTTGTTTTTTTAATAATTTTTTATTATTTATTTTTTTTACAGAATTTGTTACTACAGAATTTTTGAGGTAATTATCTAAAAAACGTAGAAGAAAACAGATTTTTAGTGAAATAGTCTTTATTGCCTTTTTAAATATACCAATATAAAGCAAAATTTTCAAAAGTTTTTAGCTCTAACAGGCTTATAGCTAGGAAGCTAATTTTTTGGCTGTCTATTTATGTGATTTCCCACCTACAAAAAAATAAATTTACGAAATGGTCGGGGCAACAGATGCACCCTATTATACAGTTAATAGATAAGTAACTTCAACAAGTTATACTTTATTACTCTGTACATAAATCAGACTTTCTACAGTCAGGGTTGCCAAATGTTTGTGACAAATTTTCTCTAGGTTTTTAAAAGTACATATTTTTGAGTCTATTTTTAGTTTGAAGTAAGAGACTGTGTTAAATAGTATAAAAACATTGAAAAGATACTGTAAAGCTACTTTAAATGTATTTTTTAGTAAAAAATTTTTTTGATGATGACAAAAAAAGAATTTCTGTATGATAAATTTTTTACGTCAAATCGGAATTTTACTACTGAAAATGTTAAAAAACTGTTAAAAATTCCAGGTTTTTTTCAAAATTTCTCAAATTCTAGGTTTTTGGCAACCCTGTACACAATAATATCGTTTGTACGATTGTATTGTTAACTGTTCTTTCCAATATTCTTAATTTTTATGTTAAAACGAACTTTAAAAAAACTGTTAAAATTCTCACTTTTGAGTGTTTCACAAAAGCTTGAGTTAAAAATGTTATAGTTTTAGGATTCCCGACTAATCCTGAAGATGCGCACCTGAAAACTGGCAGCGTGTACTCAATAGGTTTTAAAACACCACTTTCGTTTTTTCTTACATAGTTTCTGTTACGTAATAAAATTACAATTGTTATTAATATAACAATAAAAAATAAGTCATATAAAAAGTCTATTAATACTTAAAGATTACTACAATAATTTCTACTGTTGTGAATATATAAATAACATACAAACATAAAGATGACGATAGTCTTTTAATAGGCTGGCATAGTTAAAGGTCAGTCTGATTTTTATATTTGCTGAGTCAGCAAAAAATTCTAAAGTTCTTCTCAGTTTAAATTATCAAAACTTAACTTTTTAACTGATTTTTGATATGTTTGGGTAAGATGGGTTAGGAATATGGGTAAAAAATAAATTGCGGACTCAGAAAATATGCAAATCAGACTGATTTTTTAGTATACTTTACCTCATAATGTAATCAAATCATAAGTTTTGTGTTTTTTATGACTCTACAAGTACTGTTTGCTTTATTTATTAAAAACACAGTGTGTGTGTAAAAAACTTAATAAACACAGCTACAAAAACGTGTTTTATTTTATTTATACTAAGTTTATTAATTAAAAATCATTATCCTTCATGATGATAAATTCGTAGAAGTAAAAGTGAAAACTGTATTTAAATAATTGTTGTGCTGAAAATATTTATTAACAAAAAAGTCAATCAATAACGATAAAAAAGGTTATTGTAAAAACATAGTCACTTGCTTAAACTTGAAATATTCAAAAGTTTGTATTTAAAAACTTTATTTATATCAGTTGCTATAGTTTAATAAAGAAAATTTCTAAATTATTTTTTAAACTTAAGTGTCTATTTTTTATCTAAAACATAATTTACCTCTAATTAAAACAGATATAAACATTAGTGATATACCGGATCCAGAACCCGGCCTTTTTTTTGCTAAGATCCAGCTTCAGCCGGATCCAATAATTTGTAAGAAATAATACTCATTTTTATACAAAAACAAAACGTGTATATTTAAAATAAACCCTAAAAAGAACTAGTAAACCATCAAGCATCAACAAATCCTCAGTATGTATTAGTATTTTTAATGTAATTAATATTTACTATAAGTTTACAGTCATTTCTAAATCTTTTTGTTGCTATAAACAGGGTTGCAACTCGTTTTTTCAAAAATTTTTCCAGGTTTTTCAAATTTCTTCCAGGTTTTTGAAAGTACACATTTTGGGTTTATTTCTAGTTTAAAGTTAAATTTAAGGTAAGAAACAGTGTTAAATAGTATAAAAAGATTGAAAAGATACTGTAAAGCTACTTAAAATGTGTTTTTTAATAAAAAAATTTTTGTTGATGACAAATTTTTTTTATCTATATGATAACTAATTTTTTGAGTCAAACCGAAATTTTAATACTGAACATGTTAAAATTTTTTTAAATTCAAGGTTTTTCCAGGTTATTTTTGCCTAAATTGTTAAATTCCAGGTTTTTCCAGGATTCCAAGTAAAGTGGTAACCCTGTATAAAGGTTACAAAAATTTTTAATAAAAATCCTTAAAATATTTTTGTTACTTAAATTTTATTAATATATGTTTAATTTTGTCGATTAAAAAGTCATGTTGATTGATTCGTAGTAATTTCTTTTTTTTTTTTACATGACACAACAGTATTGTTAAAATTTTTATTCTCAAATAAGTTTACCTTAGTTCACTTTTTTAATAATCTATAAAAGAGTTGGAAAACATTTTTAGTTGGTGAGCCAGATTTTGGAGCATTTAGTACAAACAGGCCAGAATTGTTCGACGTATACTTTTGCCGGCAGCTTTACTTATGTATGGGTAGAAAAAAAAATTATAAAGATAATTATGTCTTGATAGAGAGCTCTACTAAGAGGAGACAATATATACCAAAGTACAATTTAACACTTATGTCTATCAAAATACAGAGCGTTTCATACACTAGGCCAGGCAGCCTTTTCACAGTGGACCCAAATTGCGTTTAACTAGAAATAAAGAACAAATTTTTAAAATTAATAATCTAAATCTTAAAAAATATGTAATTTTAATCTAGTCTAACGTTGTATCTATTGTATAAAAAAATCAAATAGAACAAAAGTTATCAGACTTTAATTATAAGCTTTTATAATAAAATATCGCTCAAACAACTTTTTATATCAAAATATGTTTGTTTTAAAATCAAATGAGGCAAATAAAACTCATAATTTAATTAATTTAGTATTTAACAGCTCGTAGATATAAAATACACAACTTTAATAATATAATAATAAATTCTTTTTAATAGAAATATTAGAGGAAATTTAAAAATAGGTTCTATAGGGTATTATCGAAAACTAAGCCGGCTAATTTATTGTAGAATGCTTTTTTCTTACTAATAAAACAGCGTATGGGATAAAATTTAAGTATGGGATATTCTAGATTTCCTAATTCCGAAATAAGGCCAAATAAAACAAAATATTAACAGTTGAAAGAAAAAAATTGTATAACATTATTCACATATAAATTAAAAAAAAAACAATTTATTTTTTTTTTATTAATTCGAGCTAAGTAAAAATCGATAACAAAACTCATATGTCGTACTATTTGGCCTTATTCCGGAATTAGGAATTCTAGAATAAGGCTAAATAGTACAAAATATTAACAGTTGAAAAAAAAATGTTGTACAGAATTTATTCACTAATAAATAAGAATACTAAAAAAAAAATTATTAATTTTTTTTTTAATTCGAGATAAGTAAAAATTGATAAAAAACTTATTTTTTCTAAGGGGCCCCACACTAAAAGTCAAGCCCCAATCCAATGTTTTTTTAATTAAACACAAAGGACCGTTCTCTAAAATAAAAATAAAATTTTTATTTAGCTACTAAGATAAGGAAAATAATTGGATCTAAAGTTTGGAATTTTTTCTTAAATTCTTAAAAAACGTTACCAAGCTAACTTTACACTCGTTAAATAGACATGCTAAAAGTATATATTTAGTTTATTTTTAAATTTATTAAATAGGAAAATATATTGATAAAACTAGTAAATGACTTGTAAATTGAATCTTTATCATATCTTTTTCAAACTATGAAAATAACAATAAAACAATTTAATATTAAAATAGTTTTTTATTTAATCGTTTATTTTCGATTTTTAAAGACATCAAAATTTGAACTAATCAAAAATCCTTCAAACCACTTTATGCGCCAACCGGCATAACATTTTTATAGATGAAATGTTTTAGTTTAGTTTAAAGCACTTTATGCGCTCAGGGTTGCCGCCGGTTTTTGAGAAATTTCTTCCAGGTTTTTAAAAGTAAACGTTTTTGAGTCTATTTTTAGTTTAAAGTTAGTTTAAGGTAAAAAACTGTGGTAAGTAGTATTACAAAATTAAAAAGATACTGTAAAGCCACTTAAAATGTGTTTCTTAATAAAAATAAATTGATTATGTCAAAATTTGTTAATCTATATCAGGGTTTCACAAACTAATTTATTAAATTGCCCCCTTTTTGGAAGTTTGAAAAAAAATTCCCCCCATGATTATATACAGTAATTTTCCTTTTGAGTATGTACACACTTTTGAGCCAAAAAAGTTATGTTTGAAATGTAATTTAGACTAGTACTTCCAAGGCACGCACTTTTGTGCTGTGTTAAAAGTAATTTACAGGGCTTGAGAAAATAATTTGCAGTTAATTTATTATAAGCCTGGTAAAGTGTTTTAAAATACTTAATTATTAAAAAGCCTTATGTATTCTGTAATCAATTCTGTTCACAAATGAACTGTTTTGAAACTAATGAACCCTTCAGGTTAGTGGTGGACAACTTTTTTAGTCAGCAGGTCATATTTACTAAAAAATTCTTTACCTGACTTGTTAAAAAAATGTACTTACGGACTGCGTTATTTGTAAAATTAGCATATAAGAAATTTAAAAAACTCGAGCAAAATTGTAATAAAATGATCTAGTATTAGTAATGTTGTGATTTAGGATAAGCTATTGTGAACTGAGAACCAAATTGAAAGCATGTTTCAAAATATTAAGTATCAAAAAAACAAATTTTATTTTTTTTGCACAAGTAGTTTTCAAGTTACTTAGCGGGCCGAAATTTTACTGGAACTGAACCGTACGTTACCCATCTGAAATCTTAACTGGAACCTGACATTATAATAATCTCTGATATAACGAATTTCGGACATTTAGTAGTTAATGCTAAGTAACCTATTCAAGCCGCAACATTTACTTAAATTATTGTTGTTATTAAATACTTATAATAATAACTAAATTGCATACACACTACCTGGGAACGGGTGAAAATCGCACGAAGACAAAATTGCACAAGGTTACTAAATTGCACGAAGACAAATTTGCACGAGGGCACAAAATTGCACGAAGACAATTTTGCAAAAGTTACATTTTTGAACGAGAGTAAAAAAAAACAGACAGAAAAAAAAACTAAAAGATAAATTAATAAAAAAAAAAGCTACCGACCGAAGGTTAGGAGTAATAGTAATAGAAAAAAAAAAACGTTACCGACCGAGGGTAAGAGTGATAGTAAAAGAATAAACTAAAAGAAAAAAAAAATAAATTAATAAAAAAATTCAACCCGTACAAAATTTTCTGCTCGTGGAAAATGACCCTTAATTTTGTACGCTCGTGCAAATTTGACAGCTACCCACACTTAAAATATTTGATTACTAGTGAGTACATGATATTCAAAAGATACTTTTTCTAAATTAGTAGTGCAAGCTCAAAATCAAAATATTGATTTCAAAACATAACTCACAAAATATATCTATAGTTCACAACAATTTTTTATTCTATTGAAAAATTTACTTTAACATAGTTTTACTTTTTAGTCTAAGTAAGTGAATATCATGAGGTGATAGTTTAAATTAGATAACATAAATTTATACAAACAATTTATGATCCCAAACAGCATATATGTCAAGTTATGAAATGGTGAGAGGGATTCTATTATATATGACATGTGTAGTTGTTAAATGAGAAAAGATATGAATAAAAACATGTAATTTACTTGAAAATAGTAGGCCTAAGCTTTTTTATTTCTATATTTTACGTAAACAGGACTTTTTTGTTTAAGTTTTACCTCATAGTCAAATATTCAATAGCAAGCTACAATTAGGAAAATACCAAGCTAAAAAGTAAAAATTTTCTGATTGCCCTAAATTTTAAAATCGCCCCCCCCCCCCCCTTCTCCCCTTTAAGAGTTATTGCCCCCCTACTTACTAAAATCCCCCAGAGGGGCGGTACCGCCCACTTTGGAAAACCCTGATCTATATGATAGGTTTTTCGTGTCAAATCAAAATTTTACTACTTAAAATGTAAAGACTGTTTAAAATTGCTGGTTTTTCCAGATTTTTCAGGCCTAAATTGTTAAATTCCAAGTTTTGTGGCAACCCTGTGCGTTAGAGTCTTTGTTTTCTACCCACAAATTTTCTTTATGTTAAAGTCCATCCTTATGTTAACTTTAGCTTGTCTCACGGCACACAAAAGTCCAGGCTTAGGCTCTGTGCCGATGCTTTTGTTGATCTATAAACCTAACTGTAAGTTTTTACCGCAAAAACGTTTAATTAATTTAAAAGGGTTTGTTTTTAGCTGAAAAGTACATCAAAGGTGCTTTACACAGACTTATGCTTTGCGTACCCGCAGTTTGCCAACTCCTGCACTAGACAACTTTTATAAATAATAAAATCTATAAATCAAAATAGACAAATTTATTTATATTTTAAGATTAATAATTAGAGCAAAAATTAATCACGATTAAGAGGAAAATTTATTCATGATGATTAAAAATTAATTGTTTATAATTTTTAGTTTATGCTATAGTTCATTATTGAAAAAAATTTAGGGAGAAATAAGTTGTTTAAAGAAAATATATAAATATTATTTTATATTAAATTGTACAAGTCACGGTATTAAATTTAAACAACAACTTAAGCATGAAAATGATAGCAAATTATTAATTTAAAATCTATAAAAGGCTGCCGATCCCTACCTATGACATGAAACACTGTGTATTTAGTACCTCTAAGTAAGTTAATATGTTTCAGTAACACATTTTAATTTGAAGTTGCATTAACTATTACAATATAACAATTAAATTATTACCACTACTTACTCTCAATTTAGTTTATATCATGCATCTAAATTTTTGTTCGAACATTTTTCAACATATCTTTGTTTAGATTTCATTTAACAGATTACAGATACCTACCAACTAGGTACGCACTTTGAACACAGCGCAAAAATGCGTACCCAACCAACAGTACGTACCTAGGAAATTTTGGTCTTTAATTACAAACACTAAGCCTAATACGAACATGTTAAAAGCCACTAAAGCTTACAAATGAATATAAAAGATTAATCCCCCAAAACTAAAACTTTGTATTAGAAGTATTGAACATTTATTTTATATGTACTAATATGTAAATATTTCTTATGTATTTAAATTATAATTAACCCACAAAGTTTTTCTATCTATTTTGTACTTCATTGTACCTTTAAAATTTAAATAGTACATTTGATTATGAAGTTACTAATTTAAAATAAATAAAAATTTATGATAACATTGATCTTGCTGTTATTTAATTATGTTTATTCAAAAAAGCTAGCTTAGGGTTATAAAGTTTTAAAAAAGCAACAATAAGTTCTGTTAAACCAAACGACAAGCCACACTAACAGACATGTTCTTAAAAACATCTTGTTCTATATCTGTAATTATATCTAAATAAATCTCAATTGCAATGTTTATTATTTTCATTGATATCGCTTTTTACATTTACGTTACAATGATTTGGTAAGTAAATGTTAATTGCACTGTTCATTATTTTCGTTTGTCTAAATTTTGTATGACTTTTTAAGTTTTTTTCTATGTTTTAATCATGGGGTATGCAAATTCAAATAGTTCTGTTCGTTATTTTCGTTAAATAAATAAACTGTAATATGTTTGTTTTAAATATTGGATTTGATATACAACTTGTAAGCTTATAACCTATTTTCTGCTTCCTTTAATACTAATTTAATTCAATGCAGCATAACTTATTTATTACTACTTTAAGGTTATTTTTATTTGAAAAAAAAAAATGAATTGTGAACACAGCATTTTTTGGTTAAAAAAAGAGTACCATACCAGCAGTACGTACCTAGAATGTGTTTTTTATTAAAAAAAAAATTGATGATGACAAATTTTTTTATGATAGATTTTTTGAGTCAAATCTAAATTTTACCACTGAATATGTGAAAATTGTTAAAATTCCAGGTTTTACCAGGGTTTTTTGCCTAAATTGTCAAGTTCCAGGTTTTTCCAGTTAAAGTGGCAACCCTGATTCTAGGACTTTGGTGATTTTTGTTCACAAGGTTTTTTCCAGGATTCCACTTTTTTTTGCAACCCTGGTATGATGCCCGACCTTTTTCTATGACAAAATTAATTTAACTGAAAACTTTCAGACAGGAACTTTTTTTAATTTATACTTATTTAATTATTAGCTAGATCATGATCAAATCATAGGTTAGGGATGGACAACGTAAGTCCCGCGAGCTGGTTCTAGTCTATAAAGCAAAAACCTCGTGCGACATTTTTATGCTAAAACAACTTGTGCAAAATTATTAACTTTTAAATTTAGCACTTTTATATCAAACGTGCTCTTCAAATGTGCTATTAATTTCATTTCTGTACATAGTACAAAGTTGCCACTCGTTTTTTTAAAGTAAACACTTTTGGGTCTATTTTTAGTTTAAAGTTAAGTTTAAGGTAAGAAACTGTTTCAAAAAGTATAAAAACATTGAAAAGATACTGTAAAGCTACTTTAAATATGTTTTTAAATTTAAAAAATTTTTGAGGATAACAAAAATTTTTTATTTATATGATAGATTTTTGAGTCAAATCGAAAGTTACTATTGAACATGTGAAAATTGTTAAAATTCCAGGTTTTTTTAGTGATATTTGTTCAAAATTCCAGGTATTTTTTGCCTAAATTGTCAAACTCCAGGTTTTTCAAGGTTTCCAGGTAAAGTGGCAACCCTGATAGTAGTACTAATAAAATAATTATTTTAATACAATTTCTCGTTTAAAGATTTTTTTTACATATAAAGTACACTTTTAGTAGTTGTTTATCAAGATTAATTTTGTAATATGTCCGGCCCGCAAAATATTTTCTGATAATATTTTTCGGCGATTAGAAAAGTGTTTTACGTCTTTAAATTAAGTTAATAAACAAATGAAAAATAAATTTGAAGTGTAATCCAACATTAACTTTTTTCAAATTTAAACAAACTGGATCCGGTACAAGACCGTGCCGGATCTTGTTTTGAAAAGACCATAGTTTTATGGAACCGGTGGATTACTAACAAACATTCAGCAATAAAATAACAAAGACACTCATAAATAATGTGCATATAGAAGAGTACAAACAAAAACATTCAAATATTGAGACAGAAAAATATCAAATTTGTAGAACTTATACGTAGAACTATATTGGCAGAAAATACATTAAGTTTAATAATAATGTGAAAACTTATTCTATGAACTGATCAGCTAATAGTTGATTAATAAACTACGTTTAAGTGATTATTTGCTTACTTTGTGCAAATAATTATTATGTTCATTCAACAATCTCTATACTAAACATAATGAGAAACTTATATAATTTTTTATTTAAATTTCAAACTATGTACAAACTTTACCAGCTCTTTTACCACATGTACATTATCGTCTACTACAAAAGAAGGAGCCGATGCTCCATTGTTAGAGTGCAAGTTACGAATAAATTCTTCAAATACACCGTATGTACATTTGTTGTAAACATTTTGTAGAACAAAACCAAGAGCTTCATAATTCATTCTAGACCAATTGTAAGTTCCTAGATTAAAAAAAAGGTTTTAAAACATAACTCAAAAATAAACGTATGACATTTAACCAAAAACTTCATCTGCCGCAATTACTCTAAGAATAGTTTTAAATAAAACTTTATACTAGTGTAAATGGTACAGTAATTAA
Organism: Thalia democratica; assembly: GCF_965202585.1. Classification (NCBI taxonomy): domain Eukaryota; kingdom Metazoa; phylum Chordata; class Thaliacea; order Salpida; family Salpidae; genus Thalia; species Thalia democratica. The sequence continues at coordinate 15,291,099 of NC_139173.1, read as the reverse complement.
TTTCTATAAAACATGGTTATTAACTTATTGGTGCTGGTTAGTTTTATTTTTTTGCGGAATAATAACTAGAAACTTAATCATAACCTTAACAGAACACATCTGAAAATTAACTATAGAATTAGTAGTAGTTATTTAAGAGCTTGAAAGACTTAAATGTACAATTTACTAAAAACTTAAAATATGTTTGTTCATAAAAAACCTAAAATAAAAGTAATATACAAATATTAAACGAAAAAATAGCGTTGCAGCTATTTTTATAGCTTTTCTAGTAAATAAGTATCATATCTCTCAAAAATGTGCTTTTCAAAAACTTTTACCTAGTTTTAATTTTGAAATGTATTTAGGGTCATTAATACAATTTATTAAGATAAGACAATTTAAATACCTTAAGCAGCAATTCGAATACAAAATAGGTCCTTAATTAAATGCAGTATTGGTGTATTATAATTTCAAGGCTGACGATTTTACTTAGTAGTGTTTTTTGAACATCGCGTAATGCCTACTGACTGAACTTGATTTGTTAACAACTCACTTTTAAATTTAAAACTTCTAAATTATTACTTTGTAGAAAACAATATTTCTACTTTATTAACATAATAAAATTTCAATTTACCAGCTTCAAAAAAAAACTTTTTTTTTGTTTTTTAATGTCTCTAAATATAAAAATATGTTTGATAACATTAAAAATTAAGAATTCCAATAAAACATGTTATTCTTTTGGCTAACATTATGGTACGATAAAAAAGACAAAAATTAGAGCGGTTTCTCAATTTAGTTGTACAAAATACCATGTACAGTAACCTCTTGCATCTTTACGCAGTCGTGACGTTACGCACTCTCGTTTAGTTACGCATTTTAGAATTCTAAAAATTTCAAAATATATTTACCTTTTTTTTTAAATATTGCACAAATTAGGTTTATTGTATATTTTAATTAAAAATATGTTTTTAAATGCTAAAACACCTCTCTATATCTTTAGACTTTGTAAACTTATGTTCCTTGACTAATTGGAAAACATATAATTATTAGTATATCAGATATTTTGTTAACAACAAGAGATCAAGTTAAAGTTTTAAAAGAAATATGACTGTGTTAAATAATCAAAGTATAATGAAACTTTAAAACACAAATAAATAATACAGCACTCTTGCCCTATATATGAATAAACATCTAAAAGGGAAATCTAATAAAACTTCCTAGCAAAAAGTAGCAGTGATACTTAATAAATATAGAGCTTACACTTAACACAAATCTCAATTGTTTTTTTAGTAAAAATATCACTAATTATCATTTGACGCTTTTTTTTTTAGTTTAAGTTCATCTTCTGTAACACTTGCTTTGCACCTTCAATTCTTTGTAATGCTCACCAGCACCAGTTACTCAAACATTTTTCTTATATTTTATATATTTTTGTTTAAAAGAATAAATCCATTACAGAACCAAACGCATGTTTTTGTAAAAGGCTATAGAAACAAATTTTTATACAGACACCACACCATTTCTTAATTGTAAACAAATGCTTAATTATAAATTGAGTTTGCTAAGTAGAATATAATATAAATGTTAACTATCAAATAAGTCTCATAAAATAAAGAAAAAGATAAAATCTGCTTATTATTAAGGTTAGTAAAACTTTTCTACAAGTATTATTATTTTATATAAACTTAAAATCGTTTTGTTTTTAATATATGTATAGTTTTATCTTTTGTTTTCATATATATAAACAAAATAAACAAATTGTTAAAAGTGGAAAAGTCCCAAGTACGCTTTTAACTAGAAGCATTATCAAAAACAGCCATTATAGTAAATATATTTGGTACCTCTCGTATCTTTACGATTTCTCATATCTTTGCGCAATTTTTCTGTGGACACAATGTGCGTAAATAAGCGAGAGGTTACTGTATTTGAAATAAATTCTTATATTTTTTTAAATCAAACTTAGTTAAACAAGTGTACCAATATTAATTATTTGAAAACAAATATTTCCGGTAAAACTAGCCATCGTTTAAACGCAGAATTTTTGAGAAAATTGTAAGACTTTAAAAATCTACAATATTATTTAAACTTATTTGATTACTAACACAACTTAGTTTAATAAAGTTTAACAAATTAACTTAGTCCAAATCAATAATAATAGTTTTAAAAAAAAATCTGAGAAGGAAATAAAATCAATTGAATTCATTTTTTATTTGTTTTTGAATTTTGAGGAACGACATTTTTTTTTCTATATCGGCAGGTTCCGATCAATTCAGATCTTGTATTAATGCAGTTGAACTTATATTTCAAATATTATAAGCACTTTCTTTAAACATAGTCTGCAAGTTTTCACGCCATGCCTAGCTTTTGTTGCTCAAGTTTTCCAACATATATCATATCCTACTTTTCTATTGGTCAGTTTGTGAGTATGCTTGGAAAATTTAGTAGCTTGTTCATATAAGGAGTAGTTCCTGTTTTCAGACTTGGAGTTGGTAGTAGTTAAGGGTTGCTTTCCTCTTTTTTTATGGTTGGTGCTTAATCTTATGTAAGTTTTAGTTTTTAAATAAGTTTTGATCCTTGTTTCATAATTTACGTTATCTTTTTTTGCAATTACCTCCCCTTTAAAAGTGCATGCTTCTTAAATCCAGCAATCGCAAGATGAATCAGTTTTTGTTTGCTGCCATTATGCGTTTGTTGTGGTTTTTTATTATAGTTGCGATTTTTGGCATCAAACTGTAGCTTAACTTATGTTATTTTTATTAAAACTTTTGATCAGACTTAAAAAGCAACTAGAAATGTAAACGGTTTTGATATTCTTACACTTGAATGAAAAAGAAGAAAAAAAAACACATTACTAAATTATAATATAAAACGATAATTAGTTAAATGTTTCTACAATAGTGACAACACTGGTAGAACTGCGTGGAAACTTTATTTGAGAAAACATCAGCAATTATTAATTTCATCCGAATGTATATAGTCGAAATTATAAAATATGAAAGAAAGACTGCCAGCAATTAAATAATAAAAAAAAATTATTAGTGATCTTCCTGATCCACTAAATAGGATCCGATTCCAGATTTTTTTGGAATTTAAGATCCGTCCGGATCCTAAATATTTTAAGCTTTATGTAGTTTTAATAAATAACAAGCTTAGAAAATATAATTATTATAATACTACTAGTTTAGTAAAAAATGTTTAATCATATTTCTTCTTAAAAAAGAAACACAACGTTTCTGTTTGACTATTTTATTTTGAACAATAACAAAAAAAATTAAACGTCGTACAAACAAGACAAAAAACTATCTATAAAAAACTTTAGTTTAAATTTCATTATATGACTTCAAGCTACTTATACAATTGAACTTTAATTTTGTACCTTGTCTGATGTAAAAAAAAAATTAAAGTCAAAATGATTGAAAAATAATGAAATTCTTTTATATTTTTTCATGATAAGTTTACACTAAACTGTTTTATACAAAATTTTGAATCACAAAAATGAAGATTAACTTCATTAGCGACTGTTTAGATGTACTAGCAGAAGGTGACCACTTTGACCAAACTCATGACAACTATGTTTTTTTACTTCTTATTTAAGCAGCCTTTAAACCTCTCGTTTAAATTAGGAGAAAAAGCAAAGTGGTTTTAACTGTGAGCTGTTATTTGATGTATAGAACCTTCTTTCGAAGGTTTCTTTTAAATTTTCTGCCAAGGTTGCTAAAGTTGTAGAAACGCTTTAACCTGGTGGACTATTCGCTTTTAAAACAAAAAAAATCAGTATTTTCACGTGCGGAAATACACTTGACAGCAATGCGTTGTTTCTACTACACTGATGCGTTACATGTAAAAAGGTTCAAGCAGTTCAAAAATGTGGCTAAAAAGTTGCCATTCTATAGCTGTAATAGTGTAATTGGAATCAAATTTATTGTTAGCAACATAGTACTTGACACTTTCTTTTAATTTCTCTACTCTTTTCAAAACCAAAATTTTCAGACCAAATTCAATTGAAAATTATTTAAATTAACTTTAAAAATATTTCTTTTTGTTTTCTTTCTAATGAAATCAGTAGTTTAAAAAATTTTACATCTCTTTTTTCAATAATTTTCTTAATACTGTACGTTCTTTTTTATTTACACAAACTAATAAAATACTTTTCATTTCATATATGCATTCTTCTTTAAAATAAATGCTTACAAATAACTAATACACTAATAGTCGAAAACATCAATTTTAATAGATTTGTTAGGAACTTAAAAGGCGATAAGAGCAGTAAAGATTTCTTAAAATAAAAAAAGTTTTCTAAGCAAAAGCTGAATAGTCTATGTATAAAACTGAAAGAAGCTGATCGCAGAAAGCAAAGTCTTTCCAATAAAATTGATCCGCATCTAAGCAAAAAACGGCCAGATTCAGACCTTGGATCCGGTAGATCACTAAATTAATAATCGTTGAGTATATATTGGATACTTGAGACACTTGGAAAACGAGGGATGTGGCAAAAGGAGATAAGTATTTTTTTAAAAACGTTCCAATTTCAAAGGAGAAATACACCGCCAGCTCGACAAGTCAATTATTGGCATGGACAACCAAAAAATACTTTGACAACACCAACTTTCAACGTTTTGAAACAGACTTAATAAAAAGGGTCTAAATTAAACTTCTTTTTAACAGTCAAAACCACATGTACAACAACAATATTAAATGAATACACTTAAAACCAAAATACTTGAGTACTTGAAAATAAAGACAAACAAGTTTAACATCGTTAATTTACAACCACAAAAACTTATTCAGTTAGTACAATTAGAACGTCACAAAAAACTAGAAAAAAATCAGTCTTTAAAAAAACGTTAGCATTTGAAATAACTTGCCGAGTGGTGTGGTTGAATGTTTGCAGACTACGATTTTATTTATTGTGACGATCTAGACAAAAATATAACTGTCCACCAAACTTTTATTAAATAAAAACAACCCTAATTAGTTCTTAAGGTCAGTTGCGCAAGGACATGTTGTTCAGTTTGAAGTTGTAATAGATATTAAAACATGCAGCCGCCGCAAACCTAACAGGTCCTTACAGCAAACCAGCTAAGGGTCCAAGTATGCCACAGACAGGCAACCAAGCTACAACCAACAATCTGATAGGCAGCAGAGACCTCAAGAAAACAATTCTATAGTCAATGTATATCCCAAACTATAAAACCATCATCAATATAGGGGGAGAGCAAACAAATACAAAAGAAGATCACATACAAGAATGACCCTTAAGTAACAAATGAAAATTTTGAAATGTATGAACAAAACTCTGATTACTACGAATCTTCAGAAACCAGTGAACTTGGATATGATTTAGATAATAGCAAATGTATTCAAACTACGCAAAAAGTTCAGGTTTTGTAGAACATTAGTTTCTCAAACTTTTTTATCTTAGATTTACAGTATTTATCATTTTTATTTGTTAAGAAATTCTTGACAATACAAGATAACATAAACTCAGTTGTTGCAAAATACATTGGTTTTTTTGAAAACTTTTAAATTAAAAGTCAGTTCGAAATCCCTGTTCAATTTATATCTTTTAAAAAATCTTGATGTGTAACCACTCATTATGCAGTCAGCATCCAGTACAGCTCCTCACAATAAGCATGTAAAGAGACGTCAGTACATGTACTTTTTACCAGCCTTGTCCATTATGTATATAAATTAATTTCGAGATCCGGTACAATTTTATTGTTCGTGTATTATTTGCAACAAGTAAGCCCTTCCATAAGATAGCCGTCAGTATATGCACTTTCCAACAGTCAGTTGTAAAATGGGAGCTTAATTAACAATACAATACTTTTAAATTTAAAAGACAAGTTTTGTTGTTAATCTTAGCAAATTTAGTATTTATTAAGATAATTTTTGATATAAAATATATATTTGGCTTTTTGTTTTTATAAGTTTTAATACTTAGATAAAATCTAGATCTAGCACATCTGTAATTACATTCGGTTTTATCATATTAGATTTAATATTTATCAATTAAAATAACACATTATTTATTATTTTAAAATAAATTATAATTCACGTATTTTTAACAAAAATAAAGTGGTTGAAGATTTGTACTGAAAATAACAATGGGTTAGGAAAATTCAAGATCAACTCTTAAAATTAAACGCTAAAAGCGTTTATCTCAGACATTATGCCAAGCCCTCTTAAATTTAATTGAAGGACCAAACCAGACTGGGGTTACAATTGTATGTTTATTGTTTAAACATAATTAGTTCTTATTTAAACAATACTTAATATTATACGTCTGTTAGAGTTATACTTAAATAGTTTACAATTTCACATTAATTAAAGTTTTTCAAATTAGTTTTAATTTAAACTTATTGTGTTATTAAGTTTTAATTCTTTCCAAATGATTTTTAGAAGTAAATTAAACTTTAAGAATTGTTTTTTATATTACGGTGAGTGTGTGTATCTGTTCTTTTTAATAGAGTATAACTTCTCATTTGTATTGCCTAATTTATATAAAGTAGTCTAAGTAGCCTCTAGAATTAAACTTTAAGATTATAAGTTAGTACAAAAGGGTTACTATTTTATAATGATCAATTAAGTCGTAAGGATTTGCCTGCTGCGATCCCTTAGCGTAAAAGCCCTAGAGTGTTTGCCTGTGTGCAAGAAAAGCGTTTACAAAAAGATCTAGTTGACAATTTTCCCTCAGACAGTCAGTCAGATCAAACTGAACCATTGAATGCTGGCTCTATAACATCAAATAGTTTCATGTTAACTTTTTTTGTTGAACAAAAGTAATTTTTTTTATATAAACTTATTGTTAAACTTTTATTGCGTTACGCCGTTTCCCTGCAGAGCAGTTCATCAGACGCTAAAAAAAGCTGAAAACAAAAGTATACAGGGCGATGAATTGGAAAATAAAAATACACACATAAATGAAAATAATATTTACATTTGAAATATGAGTTTTAAATAATATGTAGTTTACAAAAGTAATTAATATGTTCAACTTTTATAATAAAATAACTGGCTTTATTCATCTTGAGGCTTAACCGATCTGTGCTTTTTAAGACAAATTTTAGTTACAACCTCTATAAAAGATGAAAAAAAATTTACTTGAGTTTTGAAATTTTTAACTACTAGTTCAATTATTTATAAACTTTAAATAAATTAAAATTAAAATGTATAACTTTATCATAAAAAAGATTAGTTTATGGAATAGAAATGATTTTATTTATAGAAGAAGTTACTGAGAGAGAGAGAAAACAAAAACTCTAGTACATCGATTAACCGTCAAAATTTATTAAACACTTAAAACTTTATTCAACATTTTAGAGAACTTTATATCAAAATAATTAATCGGTTTTTTTTGGGTAGGTGTCAAATATGCACGAAAGGACATTTGTGCACGAAGAAATTTTTGCACAGCGTCAATTTTGCCTAAGGGGTCACTTTTATACAAAGAAACTTTTTCATGGGTTGAAGAAATTTTATTTACCTACTTTTTAACTTATTTTTTTACTATCACTGTTACCCCTAACCCTTACCCTATGTCGGTAACTTTTTTTAATCTTTTTTGGTTTTTTATTATTTTTTACTTTTTTTTATTAACATTTTTAATTAGTTATTTTTACTATCACTATTGCCCCTAACCCTTACCCACAGTCGGTAACTTATTTTTCTTCTTCTTTTTTTATTAATAACTTTTGTTACTTACTTTTTATTAATTTTTTTGTTTTTATTTTTATTATAACTTATAAACCTTACCCTCGGTCGGTAATTTTTTTTTATTAATTTATCTTTTAGTTTTTATTAATGTTTTTTACTTTCGTGCAAAAATGATCCTCCTTGCAAAAATTTTTTGTGCATATTTGACCCGTTCCCGTTTTTTTACACTAACAATGTATTACAAAATTAAGCTTTTATAAATTCAAAGGAAAGAGTACGCAATCAAAAATAGAATATAAATTCATAAACTAAGAAATTTTAAAATATACATAAATTATTATCACTGTACTTAAACTATGAAAAAGCAAAATACCTGCATGTTTATCATTTATAAGTTTACTTTTATCAACTTTAAGACTCTCTTGGATACTTTTCAGATTATATTTAGAAAATGTATGCATATACTCTTTTTCAGTGAAGTCAATCAATCCAGACATATGACAAAGAAGATTATTAATAGTTAGTTTTGGTGAATTCTTCTATAAAAAATGTAGAATTCATTTTACGTTAATAAGTACTTATATGTGAAGCACTTAACGTTTGATAAAAAAATATTTTCATTAAGATTTAAGTTTTTATATATAAAATAATTAAACGATAAACTAATTACCAAAACTATAAGACCTTATGTATAGCTTATTTTTCAAACTTTTAAAAACTATAGATAAAACTTACATTCAGCTTATTTACTCTAAGATCTGCACAATTTTGAAATTGTAAATCATTAAGATTGAGCGTACCATCATCTACTTTACGAATAATTAAATAAGCCGTAAAGAGCATACTCAAGTAACCAAATCTGAATTTAGAATCATGATGCAATAGCTTATTGTTTTCAATGTCGGAATACCCAACACCTAATAACAAAATAAAAACTAAATAAGATTTAAATTCAAAAAATAAAGAAATAATGCTTTATTCATTTTAATAACTCATGAAATATTTTGTTCGAAAAGAACAAACTAATTAGAAGTCATTTTGACATGCACATTATTGTTTTATATCACGATAAAAATAACTATATTTAGAATAAGCTCATTATAGATTTTTTTCTCTCATATGTAATAGACGTCATATGGACAATACACTCGCGAGTTTCACAGATGACAGTTTGAGAGATTTATTTTTAGTTAGTTTGATTGGCATACATGCCAACTTAAATTCTGTATAAAGATGCAAATGACAACAAACTTTCGTTTTAAGACTTTTAGTTCATAAAAATAATCAAAGCATTTATACAATAAGTAAAATAAAAAATATCTGGTGACCAATGACCAACCACGTTCCGTATAACTGTTTGAGTCATATCAAACATAAGGTAAATTTGATCCATTGTCTAGTTGAAATAAAAACCTGCTCTGACACATATTTAAGAGTTGAGTTAAAAAACGTAAACATTTTCTTTTTAATTCTAATACATTCATTTGATATTAGAAGTTAATCAACTGAAAATACAAAAGTGAGATTTAATTTCTTAAAATTTGAACCTAAGAAGATATCTCTCTACATTTTTAGAAATATAAAATTCTGCTCTAACACATATTTAACAGTAGAGTTGGAAAACGTAAACTTTTTTTTTCAATTTTGAGATATTCATTTGATATTAGAAGTTTTCCAACTGGAAACACAAAAGTGAGATATAACTTGTTAAAATTAGAATCTAAGAAATTTTCTTGTGTACTTAAAGTTATCAGTACATTTTTAACGTAGTTACCTAAAATAATGTAAATTAGATGATTGAGATTTGTAAAACTAAGAATCGTGATTGGAATAACAAATTGTTTAACAATAACAAAAAGATAAACTGCCCATCTATAATGATAGCAATGTGATCTGTAAATTTAGAAGTTTTTGCAAACAAACCACCTCCTTATGACAGGGTTTGTGTGCAAAATTTTTTTCATTTAGCCTGACTGGGACCAATTTAGCCTGACACTTTTTCAAAGTAAGGAAAATCCTCTAAAGAAGTCATTTTACATATTGGGGGTCTTAATTAGTACTATTGTAGTCTCCGACTTCAACTAGCTTTCTCTCAAAAATGTTTAGAACTTTAAAAATCTGCAAAAAACAACTCATAGCTTAGTTACAACTCAATAAAATAAGACTAAATTGTGAAAAAAGTGATTGACTCCCCCCTCCCCCTTAACATAGCATTTTCAGTGATAAGTTTTAAATTAACTGTTATATCTAATCTATTACTAGTGTAAAAATTAATATATATTACTTGACATAATTGATAAATTTAATTAAACACTAAGTAAAAACATTATAACCAGAAGATTTATAATAAAATGACGTGCATTGTTGTGTTTTACTAAAACTTAAAATGAAACGCTTAAACAAGTATTAAAATTCAAACAAACAGCTGTTGTTGAACAAAACTGTAATGTTTAAACTGTATTTTTTTATAAATTTTCATAATTATGACGTATATAATCTACTCAAAACAAAAGAATGAAGATTCTTAAATATTTATTAAAGATTCAACAAAAGGTTTCAAGCATTTATTTTTACAAATACTGACTGATTTTGTCTTTAATAACTAAATTGTTATTTAGAAATAAATTCACATCTCAATTTGATCTTAAAAAGACTTCTCAGTTTTTTTTAATTAAAAATTTTGAAGCATTTGAACTGAGAAAAACTGAGATTCTCAAATTTTTAAATAAAAAAACTGATTTAGCCTGACGTTTTTCAACTTTTTTCAAAAAAACTGACCTAGCCTGACTTAGCCTGACGCGCACGAACCCTGTTATGACCTTAAAGCAAATAATTTTTATAATTACTGAACAAAACTTTAGAGGAGGGTTGCCAAATGTTTTTGGCAAATTTTCTCCAGGTTTTCAGAATATCTTCCAGGTTTTAGACATACAAGTTTTTAAATCCATTTTTAGTTTAAAATTAAGTATAAGATAAATACTTAGTTAAAGTGTATAACTACATTGAAAATATATTGTAAAGCTACTTAAATTCTTTTTATCCAATTGAATTTTTTTTAGTACACATGTAAAAAATGTTTTAAATCCAGGGTTTTTAGTTAATTTTGTTCTAAATTCCAGTTTTTTATCTTCTAAATTTTGTAAACTCAAGGTTCTTTTGAGTATTTTTCTTTTTGCCTAAATTTTCAATTTCAGTTTTTCCTAGATTCCATGTTTTTTGGCAACCCTGTAGCCATTTTATCTTAAATAAAAAACTATCATGTATAGATACATCAAAATCACATTCATGAAAACAGGGTCTTATATATTTTTTTTAATATCTACTAAAAAATTAAAATTAAACTAACAAGAGTTATAAGGTATATGGTTGTTAAACGCAACAGAATAAGAAATTCCTGGAATACAACTGAGTGAAGCATTGAATTTGAGATATTTTTGAACTCTAGTAGCTGCGTCAGTCATGCATTTTTTCCACTTAAAATTTTTTAAACAGTTAAAAAAAATTTAAAACTGATTTTAGTATAACTAAACAAATAAAAATAAATTTTTATACAATAAAAATGCTCTGTAGGACAAATAAACAAAATACAATAAATTTTAAAAAATAGTTTTATTGTAAAAGTATCACATTATGTCTACAATATTTAATAAATTTCATTGAACAAATTGAACACTTTTAACAAAAAATCAGCTTAATCTATACTTAAAAATAAAACTACAGTTCCATCTATATAAATATAAACTTTGTAAAAATTATATAAACATGTTTGTATTAATTAAATAAAATTATGATTCATTTTATTAAATTGGTTAATTGAAAGCTACAACAATAAATCCCAAAGTTTTGGTAAATTTTGAACCAAAAACTAAAACAGTTTAATTTAATTAATTAAAAAAACAAAAGCACGTGTGGATTCGAATACAACTAATTTGTCTACTTGTTGAGTCTTTGATCTTAAACTTTGTTTTTTTCAAAAATAGTATAATATTTTAGACACTATTAACTTAAATGGATATATTAGAAACTGAAGCTGAAAAAGTAAGGATGCTTATATATTTGAAATTCAAACAGAATTTTAAGAACATTTTAAGTTTTTATTTTCACTAGAGTTATATTAATTACAAGTTTTGATTAGGTTGCTTCAATCAACAGACCAAAGCTCTCAATAGACTGAGACTCAGGTTTTGTTATACATGAAACTTTCTAGTAAGGATCTATTATATCCTTTTTTTTTATAAAAAATCTAACATACATAAATTCTTTCATTTCTGTTGTATTCTTCTAAGTATCTAGGTCCTTCAAGTTTCCAATCTGGTCTTGGCGTATTTTCTTGTGAGTGAGAGCATTGTTTTATTGCAACAAAACTAACTAAATACCGATAAGCCTTGTATCTTTTATGTAATATAGTCATTGCAATGCATTACTTTCTAATAAAAATATGTGAGATTAAATCTAGCATTGTTAAAATGTTTTCAAATACCATTAATTGTATACAATTAAAACTAAAATGTATTTATAGTTATATTTTTTAAGATCCTGTGAATGTAAAATTAAGATTCAGTATTTTTTTAAAGAAAAAATTAAAAAGGCCTGTCAAAAGGGTGTTAAATTAGTTTTAAAATTTCTATAAAATATGTATATAAATAATACAACAATATTTATGTAATAAATAGCTACATGATTTGCAAAACTTGTAAGCAACACCTATGGAATTTGGTAGTATAATTATGATCTAATTGTTTTAAAACTACTACTCTAAAACAAAAAACTATCAGTTTTAGTGGAGGTGTAATGGTTGTAATGTTACTTAAAAATTTATAAAAATAAAGTAACAAAAAAAATTAAGTTTAAACTTTGCACATGATTATAAAAGAAAATTCTCAAGATGTCTTATTAAAAACTTTCATCAAGAGAAACTCAGTTAGAGATAAAAAATTATAAGCGTTTAACACAGGTTTGCCAATCTTCGAGTCAAAAAAACTGTCCTGAGTAACTTTAAAATATCTTGGGTCATACTAAGTTTATTTCAAATCCTTAACAAAAATCAATAAAAATCAAACCCTCAGACAAACAAAAACATTATTTCATCACGTTCAAACTAAAATCTAAATCGTAATATAGTAACAACTAAATGCTAAACCAAGGATAACTTTGGATATAACTAAATCTAGTTTAGTAAAAATAACTTTTTTTTAATTAAGGTTCAGATAATGAAACTCTTAACCAAATTAAAAACATCAAACCAAATTACAGTGTGCATTCTGATCTTCCAGTTGTTAGGTTTGTGAAACTTAGTGAGAAATTTTTAAAATTGATTAAAATTTATCTACAATGTTGAACAAATGTGTAGAGTTGGTTTGTTTATGTTTCCTAAGTCCTTTAAATATGCTGAGGTGATCTTCTAAGGTAGTGCTTAAAAAAATCTATATTAATAACTACAAACCTATTTCTCTTTTACCCACTTTTTCAAAATTTTATTGATTTTCAAGTGTTTGAGAGGCTAAACAATTTTTTCTTATATGGAGTACTGATTAAGAAGCAGTATAATTTTAGTAAAAATAGTAAAAACTGAACTTGCTGTTAGTTAGATTGCTGATAAATTGATTGAGGCTGGTGAGAAAAAGTTGATAAATTTATCTTTATTTTTGGGTTCAGTAAAAGTATTTAATCATAATATACTTTTATCAAATCTTAATTGTTACAATATTAAACATGGTTTTCCAAACAAATTTTCATAATTCCCCATTTTTCAGAAAAATGATCTTCCTTCATGATTAGAATAATGACCATAGAATAACTAGTGTGAATTTCAAATCTCCTGTCAACTAACCTCTTTAGAACATTTTTTTTTAATACAAACCTGATATTATCAAGAGTTATAAAGTTTAATTAGGGTTATCAATCTTTGGGTAAAAATCTATTAATCAGTGACAGGGTTGCCACTCTTTGAGTCAAAAAATCTTCCCTGAGTGACCAGAAACTTCCCTAAGTAACCTTAAACTTGAGTTATAAAAAAATCAAAACTGCCTTGAGTTTAAAAAATTAATCAAAATTCCCAGAGTTTTCCTGAGATTTTCTATAATTTTAAAATTCCCTGAGTTTCCCTTAGTGTGTGGTAACCCTGCAACTAAACCTTCAAAATCTGTAAAAAAATCTAGGCTGGGTCATCCTGAATTTTTAAACTATCCTGATATTTTCAAAAATTATTTAGAGTTATTGAGAGTTTGTGGCAAACCTGTTATTACCCAAAATTTCAACATTGCTCTCCTTATTAATTGTTGCTTTACTAAAATTGCTCATAAAGGGAAGTATTTTTTTATTCAACCTCCCCTTTTTAGAAACCCTGATATAAAAGGTTTAATGTTGCATTTTCTCAAAAATTATTTATTAGGAAGTAGGTAATCAATTGTAAAAAATAATACTGTCGTTTAACTCTGAATGTTTTGTTACTTTAACTTTTAAATATTTTATTAAACAAGACCCCTAAAAATATCATAATAATTTGAGTTGTCTAAACTTGAATTTTCATGTAGTTATGACATATCTAATACTCTACTTTCAAAGTGATGGGCAACAAAAAAATAAATGCTTGATTAGGTAGAAATAAAAATTCAATAATTTACTTTAAAAAAAATGTTTTTTAATATATTTGAAAAGTTCATAAATGTTTAAGAATTTAAACTGGCAAAAACTGACATTTTCCATTACTGACAAAAAATTGATATGGCCTATATGTGTTTGAACCTTATTAAACTGTTTTTTGTATATATGTGTGGTACACAAGGTTTCAATTTTGCAAGTTCAACTCAGAGAGCTTTTAAAGTGTCATTAAGACACCTCCTACATCACCACCACACTTTACAGAATCTTATATTCAAAAATTATCATATTTTAGTGAATAAATATACTAAAGTTATATTATAATAGATTATCAAAGTTGAGAACAATATTAATTTAAGCTTTTCGTTATATTTAAGTTATTCACATTGTTTATATTGACTTTGTCTTAGAGAACTTTCAAAAAATTTGTTTAGGTTAAAACAGCAACGTTTCAGAACTATTTTTATGAATTTTATAGCTTAGAATAATAATATTTACTTGTCAACTGTGACTTGATTACTACGAATTTTTTAATGAAGTATAAATATTGCAAATTAAAAAATGACGTAGAAAGTCATATTTTGATAATTATAAAACTAATATTCCAAAAAAAAAAGTGTACTAAAATTTTCTTACAGTTTAAACTACTAACTACTAATAACATTAAAATTAAAACTATACTTTTTTATATGGTAAAAAAACATCAGTCTCGAACTTTACCCCATCGCAACAATAAACGTTTACTGGGTAGATTTTCTGAGAACCATTTTAAATCTTACACTTACCTTAATTCAAAAGTTTTAACATTTAATACCTATAATTTGGTTTAAAAGATTCAATTTATAATTATTCTTTTTAGGAACCATTTTTTATAGTTTTCCAGATATATTATTTTTGTAATTATTGAAGATTTATATATATATATAGTGTCTGTAATTTTAATACTATAAAAATTAAATGTTACCGTTAAGTTTGTAAAGATTTAATTTTAAACATATTAGCATAAGTTTTACCATGTTCTCTAAAAATTAGTTTAGTAGAGAAATAATTTAGTTATTGTTAGGTAAAACAAGAACATTTTAAAGTATTTGTTTTTTAATGTTAAAAACTAAATACTAGTAATAAAAAATCTATATTTCAGTACAAAACAGCTTGCTTCGTTTCTTTATCTCATAGAAAGTTTAAAAAAAAGTTTTATGTTATATCAAGTTGTTAATTGTAAATTGTTATTGATAAAAAAATTAAAGAATTGGAGTGAAAAAAGGTTAAGTATGATTTTTTAGTATCTTTATCGTAAACATAAAGCATTAAAAAAAAAAGTTAAATGTTTGAATTGTTGTAAAAAACAGATTTGATCGCAATGGAAAGTTTCTATTCAACTTTTTGTATTAAAATGTCCATTATTACTTCACAATACATCTTTAGTATTTACTACTAGTTTGTTGTTTTTATTATGTTTACAGTTTATAAAAAGTCTTATCAAACTAGTGCGCTATTGAACCTTATATGAAATTAGTACTTTTACAATTTCTTATAAATCAAGTGTTTTTAACAAGTAGGTGTTTAGTTTGATTTAAAATAAAATAAAAATCTTAGTTTTGAATTTTAAACCGTATTTAATAAATAAATAAAAAATTAACCTTTGAAAATCTCAGCCAAAAATATAAAAACTTTGAATTAGGAAAAGTACTGTGCTGTTTAAGATATACAGCATTTTTATACTTATATAACTTTTAAAAAATCTTCTTTTAAATGTTACAACACTGTTACTAGACTACTTTTTGTCTTAGTTGTAGTTTTTATTTGAAAATAATATTTATAAAGTATGATATTTTGATAACTTTGACTTCGATCACTACATTTATGACACTCAAAACTATTTTGTACAAAACTTTTAAAAATTTTAGCTTATAAAACTTACTAAAATGATTTTTTATTTAAAAAAATATAATTTCACCATTTAAAAGAAAAAAGTCAAATATATGATATATAAGTTTTCAGTTAAATGCAATTTTAAAACTTTTATATGACTTAGTTATTAAAAAATAAGTTGTAATATTTGTTTTATTAATTAATAAACAAAAGAAAATTTTATTAGATTTCTTTTTTAAACCTTCACAATTAAGTATTAACTTAAATAAGGTTTATAAAGCTTATAACTTTATTTTATTGAGAATTGATGCAAATAGCACTGAAATAGTTATAAGCAGTTTCGTAAAAAATAGTTTTTTATATAAAATATTCAAACATAATAAAAAACCAATAAATACAAAAGTTATACTAAAAAATTAATATAAGTTATAATTAAACTATTAAATAAAAACAATGTATCTTTTTATTTGAATTTTTTTTAATTTTTCAACTAAAATGCATTAAAACACTTAAAGCAAAAAGTTTAATGTTTTTTACAGAACTTTTAATAACTACTTAATGATAAGTTTTAAAAGCACAACTTTAGTATAGTTTTCTGATGTTTGTCAACAAAAAAAACAACAAATATTTAATGGAAGTATAATGATAATAGTAATATAATATTAATAACGTTTAATGCACACACAGGAAGAATATACGTTATAATTTGTGCAAATACTTAACTTTTAGTTTTCCAAAACTCTTGAAACTAAACAAGTAAACATGCTAAACGCCTAACTACAAAAAAATATTTCTTAGTTTAACATTGCTTTTGACGCAAGATCTGACCCAAAGTAGACGCAGTTTTTTAAATAACATTTGGATTTCATTGTCATTGGTTTTAATTGAGGGTAAAAATTGTTTCTTTGCTTATATATTTTATTTATCATGGGTAATGGTTGAACCGAAATAGAGCATTATTAAAAAATTGTCAAATTATATTCCAGCGGCTTTCCGTTTTAATAGTTTAGTAAATAAGAGAAAATTATATGAATCACTTTTTTAACAAAATTTTATCAAAAATTACTAAATTTTGATTATGAAATATAATGTTAAACTTAAACATATATATGCAGATAATTATATAATAATGGATAAGTTTACACATTTATGATAAAGTATTTTGTTCATTTTAAATTTTAACATTTTAGATTAAATTAGCTTACAGTTTAAAACTAGTGTCAATAATGGTATACCAGGCAAAATATTTACGATAGCCTTTCGAATATTTGTCAAACATTTTAAAGTAAAAGTTTAAAAAATAGTTTTAAGCTGTTAGCAAATTTAAGTTAATACTTTTAAGATAAAACAGTTTTAAAGACTTTAATATTTTTTGGAAATTGGTTTTTAATTAAACAATTTAACCTAAAATGATTTATTGTTAATTTTATTGTTAATTTCGTTTTTAAAGTTATCATTTTGTTATTTACAAATTTCAAGTGCTGGTAAAAAAACGAACAAAATAGTTCTCTACCTTTCATTGGAAAATACCTATGAAATTACTTTAATAAAAAATATATATCATCTTTGAACAATATAATATAACAATATTTAAGGTTATTTTGCAGTTAACTTTTTTTAGAATATTTATTTTGTAGAAGTTAGTATACTTGTAAGAATTTTTTTTCATATACTTGTTCTTTAATTTATTAAGTTTTACTGTTATTAATCAATAATAACTGTTTGTTTATCAGGCTTTAATTAAAATGTTTTTTAAGGATAATATATTAATTAAAAGGATTTTAATTCAATTTTTTAGTTCATTTGATTAAGTCATTAATTGTATAATTTAAGTAAATTTCTAAGCATAATTCTTGATTGATATAGATTCAAAACCTGTTTATTTTTTATAAACCATATATTTAAAAGTAAATTAAAAAAAGTTTATTTAACAGTATTTATAAAACATAAGTGTTGAACAATAATTTTTCTATTATTAAAAACTGTAAGTGATTAAAAATTATTAGAAAACAATTAAGTTTGTAATTTTAAATGTCAAATACGGTAAACAAATATAAATCTTAAATAGCGTCTAAGTTCTGTATATATTAAACTTAATTAAAGTTTATAACTAAGTTAATGATAACTTCTTTTTAATAGTTTTACAATAACAAACAATACCTGTGATCTATGTAATTAACTAAACTTTAATATTGTGTACGACTCGTAAGGTTCCTTCGTACACCAGATCTTTAGAATAATAATAAACTTAAGTTGTTTTATGATAAGTTATCGTATCTAGTTTTATAAAATATTTCTTAACTTGTAAGGTTGTATTTCTACTGTTTTACTATAAAATAGCAAATGAAAAATTAATTTTAAACAATTGAATAGGAAGTAGCTTTGTATAAACTTTAAATGTACGTAAATATCTTATCAAAAACTTTTTTAAACAATGTCGTTAACCCCAATAAGCATAATAAAATAGTCATCAATCAATTGGTGGTTAACTTCCAACTATAAATGTAGCTGTTTAAAGAACCATTTTTAAAACTATTAAAACATTTTTAACAGTTAAAAATATACTAATAATTGAGCATATCATTAAGTTAGTTTTTATTAGTGAATAATTGTTATAGTGAATATTATAATACTCTAGCTTATATTTAGCTTGTTTGCTGAAGAAGAATTTGAAATTACTTCAAACAATATAATGAAGATAAAACAAAAACTTTATCGATTTTTTTGAAGTATAACAGTTTATATGTATAGTTATTAATAATAAAAAGTTAAACAATGAAATCAAAGTTTTCTAAATTTTCAAACTAAATAAGGTAGGTAAAACTTTTTATATAAAATAACTTAAAATATACGTCGAATAAAATTGTTCAATTTAAGCAACTTCATGAAAATATATATTACTATTTACTTTTAAATTTAGTAAATTGCGATACCTTTGCATTGATAACAACTTCAAAAAGAGCTTTATTTGACTTATGACTCAAACGTCTCAAAATAATCCTTAAATTACATTTGCACGTCACCATGATGTCATATAATGGCAAATGTAATTTATATCAACAAAGCTATAAGTGAGTGCAGTTAGAAATAATGAAATATTTTAAAGCAAACTAAATATTTATTTGCTCAATAATAATAATAGATTAAATAAACTAAATATAGATCGATGTTTAGATTAGAACAAGCTTAAACTAAATGTAAAACTTAGTTTAACAAACTATTTTTCTGAGTAAACCTGTAGAAATTTTCTTAACTTAAATAACTTTATTTTTTAAATTGAAATGCAATAATAATACTTTAATACTTTTGTTTTACTACTTTTAATTTGTAATGTGTTGTAAGTATACAAAACATACTTATATTTTTATTTTATTAACTTTATAATTTGTAAAATATTATAATATCTAAAATTCTCAAATCTTCCTTAGTTATGTCAATTATTCTTTATCATAATACAATACTATATATATAACTACTATACTTCAAAAGATTTTTATATTCAATTTGCTTGCTAACGATAGCTTTGAAAGTACTCCAAGCAGTATTATGAGTAAAGAATGAAAAATTTGTAGATTTTAATGAAGTACAATAGTTAACTTTATATAGAGATTAGAGTTTGTTTTGTGTCATTGCTAGCTAAGAAGTAAATTTGAATGATATTAGTATCTTTTCAATAACTTAAAATCTTCAATTGATACAACGACAACAACTTTAAAACAAATTTAACAGTAACTAAAATAATTAAAAAGTTGAATTAAGTATGTAAAAACAAACATATAGAACAAGTATACAAGCAAACTTATAAAAACTATTTTCTAAAAAAAATTTGATGTTGCTTCTGCTTTATTACATATAGAAAATTTAAGTTCTTAAACATACAAACCAGCAAACTAAATCTTATTAAGAATAGGTTGAATAAATAAATTTAAGCGGTAACAAACATTAGTTTTTACTTTGAATTTTAGTACAACAAATAATTAATTTCAAAAATTAAGTATGTCAGAGTAAAATTTAAAAAAAGGAAGAAGGGTTGAAAAAGGTGTCAATGAGTCAAAGATCACATCCATTGATTATAAAAAGATTACTTGCAAATTTTCCACACAGCAACTTTGTTGTTATATGTCGTGTTTAACACCTTACATGACTAGAAAAAGATTAATTGCAAGATAAAGGCTGATCTGTAATTAATTTTAATGGCTTTAATTTTTCAACAAACTTGTTTGACAGCAGCAAAATAGAGTTCTAATTTTGTTCCAAAAATTTATGAAGTTTAAAGGAAGCTAAAGCGTTTTTTTTTTTTGAAAATTAAAGTTTATTTCATAAAATGAGTCGGTTTTAAACATTTAGTTTTATTAAGTTTAGTAAAAAATAAATTAACAGGGCTACATGACCAATTAGGACAACTCAAACTCTGACAAATCAAATTGATATAAAAACTTTTAAAAAATTAATTGTGAAGTTTATAGTAAATGTACAAGAAAATCTAAGTCAAATAAGTTATGACTTTACAAAAACATTTGAATCTAAGAAATATTAAAAGAGGTAATTAACAATAACACAGGTTATCAGATCTAAAAATATCTGAATTCAGCTTGTCGGAATTTGAGTCGTTGTGCACGCCATTTCTATTACGACCAACTGTTTTATTTCAAATAGAATTTTTACTTCCGATACTATAGGTATTTGTAGACGTAAATTTTTTTTAGTTTTAACAACATAAAACATTTAATTTTATTTACTAAAAATAAAAACTGTAAGTTGACTTAGTTTAAACAAAAACTTTAATACTAACATTATTGATTTATTTGTTTATATATTTTAGTAGATATAGGTTATATCGTTTTTCATACTGCAAGAACTTTAAATACAAATAAATTAAAATGTTTATCAATATTTAAATAAGTTAAATAAAGGATGAAAGATAACTTTTTGAGGTAAAATAAATTGAAATTTTACAGTACATAATTAAAAGAATTTATCGAAACTCTAGTAGTCTAGTAGACCAAGTTTATTTTTATTTTGATGTAATAAATTTTTTTATTAATAAAAATTCTTTAATACTCTAACAAGATAAATACATCTAGTTGTTGATAAAGCAACTTAATTGATAATGCTTAATTGTTTATAAAAGTGTTAAACAAAAAAATCAGATAGTTAATTGACATTTATAATTTAAAACATTTACTTTAACAGTTTAGTTATATTAAAGTACGGATAAAGTAATTTGAGCTGGGAAAAAGTCTTATGCAAAACAAACTACTTAAATGAATCGCCAATATTATTGTAAAATTACTTGCTCTTGTACTACAAAAAAGAGAGTAAGAATCTTAAGCTGGCCAATAGTATTTTTCGTTAACAAATATCCACGAATTTTTTGTGTAACTTGTTTAAGTTTTTTCAACGATTACTTGTTGTGACTATTAAAAAAAAAGTCAATTTAACGGGTAAAGAGCTTGATTGAATAAAAATTATACAAGTTGGAATTAACAGTTTACTACTTTATTAATATTTGACAAGGTTAAAAATTTTTCCACCGAACCTGGTAATAGATAGAATAGTTAATTAGTACTTGCACTATTATTTAAAGGATTATTATAAAAACTTATATACAACTAAAATATTATTAAAATCAGGTTTAAATCATTTTATTTTTACCTTAAGTAGGTTGAAAATATTTTTAAGGTTTGATATTTCTGATAACAAATAAACTATTAACAAATACTTTGAACTTTATAACTAGTTTTTCGTTAAGTTAAACATTTTTCCGTTTAACTTTAAGTGTATTTTCCAAACTTAGAAATAGTAAAAGTATATTTGAAATTAATAAGTTATTTAAAGTATTTTTTTTAAATATAATTATTACTAATTAAAACATTTTAAAGTAGTAAGTTTGATTAGTCTTTAAAACAAACTTAGAATTTAAGAAAATATATTATAGCTTAGGTCTTGATATTTTTACCAACTTTCAGCATAAAAAGTATTAATTTATATGTTCCTAATGCTTGCTGGTATCATTTTAAATAAGAGTATTGTTCAACACTTCACTTATTAAAAGTAATCAAAAAATTGTAATGATTTAAAATTGTCATTTAATTTAAAACCTTAACATGTTTTAGGTAAAACCAACACATGATAAAATTTTAAGTACGGAATAGATAAAATTCTAAACAAAACTGTTGACGTCCACAGAAGTTTATTGTAAAAAAAGTAAACAAATAAGAAAATTTTACAAAAAAACCCTAAAGTTTATAAATAAAAGATGCTTTGGTAAAATTAAAGTATTGATTTGCAGTACATTCAGCTATAAATTTTCCTAAGCTATTTAAAGTATAATACAAAAGCTTTAAATGTCAGATTTTTTTAATATACACAAAATTTACAATCTTTTTTACACCTATAAAATACTTGTTACAGAACTATATTTTGACAAACGTTCAAGCGATAAATAATCAACACACTTCAGTTTTCCGACCATGAAATTTGATTTTCACAGCAGTTAATAAAAATAAAATATATTAGGACAACAACATATTTTATATAAGTTTTAAAACTCTAATTACAGTATTTACACTATACGAGAATCTCCTCATAGCAGCATTTCCCCCTTTTTTATGCAGCTTTTATCATTAGTGCTTAAATCTTTAAGCAGCAAAGCAAATAGCAGCTTTTTTAGTTCTAAAAGTTTGTTTACCAATTAGTTTTTTGAACACCAATAGGACTAAGCTTTGATGCAATAGAAAACTGTTGATCACTGTAAAAGTTGTCAATGTTTGGATTAAACTCGCTATCAACAATATTTTTGTAAGAGTAGCTTTGTTCTGTTTGTATATGGTCTTGAAAATTTTTAACTGTACTTTCTTGCAAAAGGAGTGAATCTTCATTGTTTACAGAACATGAATTTTGATCAGATAAACAAGTTTCCTCAAGAGAACTTTCTTTTAAACTTGACATGTCTAGTTCTTCCGAAGACAGTTGTTCATTCAAAGCTTTGATATAAAGTATCGCCAAATTTAATGTGTCAACCTAATAAAGATATAGTAATTACCATAAGATATTTTTGACTAGAATTAAGTAAACTATTTAGTATAATATTTTTAAAATTATAATTTTGTAGTTTTTTTATCACAAAATTTAAATGACGATAAAAAAAAGTTGTGACTATTTTGTAATAAGGTTTTAAAGCACACAAAAGAAATAACAAAATAAAACTAACCTTACTAACTTTTCGTCTAATACTATTAGTTGAAGTACAGCTTGGTACGTAATCTCTTAAAATATCAAAAGCATCATTAACTTTTCGGATTCTGTTACGTTCCCTTTCATTTCTTCGACGAACACTATCTGAGTTACGACTTCTGTGTAGCACCTTTCCTCCTTTAACGCGTTGAATTTTTTGCTTTTGACGTTTTGACTGCAAAGATTTGCTCGTTCCAGAAACTGGAGTTAAACCAGAAGAATATGTTATGTTTGACAAAGGTAGTTCTAAAGGGACTCTATTTTCACTAGTAAGTAGGTTATCCATACTGCAATTACTTCTTTCAAAATTAATAACTCTTGAAAAGATTAAAAAATGTAAAAGTTCACTAATCGCTTTTACCAAACAATAAGTTAGGTAACTTCTAATTGTTTAGTTTTTATTATAAAGAATAGTCTTTTTTTAAATTAGTTGCTAACAACTTTACAAATATCTTCTAATTAAATATAAAATAAAACGGTTACTTTTTATTTTCATGTTTTGTAAAATAAACAATCAGTGTGAATTTACGACTTGGGTAAAGCTTGCTTTAATACTTGACTTTTTTCCTTTCCATTTCGTCTTTATTTATAGAAAAAAGGTATTCGGCTTTTAAAAATTAAGTTTTTTTTTCATTCTCTTTTCTGTCTTTTTCTCATTACTTTTAGCTAGTTCAGTAAGAGTTAAAATATAATTTTGAACAGTTTAACTTATTTATACAATGATTTTAATTATAAATTTTATATATAAAAAAGAAATGTTTAACCTTTAAAAAAACAAAAGTTTCAGTTTTCATGAAATAGACTTATCTGCTAAAATTAGTAGTTGTTTGAAATAAACATTCATGATTGTAAGTTAATCAAATTTAGCTTTTCCAAAAATAAATAAATGTTTTAATATTTGGTTAATTCTTATTATTAAAATATTAGTTTATATTGATTTAGTACTTTTTTATTCATGTAGTACTTTATATTTTATTTTTAAAGCAAACTTTATAAGAAGATAATCATTGTACTTTATATTAAAACATATTTTTAAAAGACCACACATATATTCTACATTCAAATAGTCTGGTTTCAATTTCAAAACTAAAAGTGACAGGGGAACACAAAAACCAACATTCAGACCCCACACTATCGCCTCACAGGTGAATTCATGCTCAAGTGTTTGTTTGCTTTGCTCAAATAGTAAAAACGTGACACTTGGTGTAATATTTATGTTCACTGTCCGATAGATTTTCCATTAACAATCGAATTGTCAATGTTGCGATCACGCATAAGTGTTTGTCTTTTTAAAACATTATCTGTTGCACTCAAGCTTAAGTTTATTATTTTGTAAGATTTAGTTGCACTCGTAAACATAGCATTTTTAAGCACTAATGCTTTAATACTTTTAATAGATATTTTTAAAACATGATCTTTATATATCTAGTTATTTTATTATAATAAAAATACTAATCTAACATGGTATAAAAGTATTTTTCTAAATTTTTTATAAAATACGATGTATTTCTATAGTCTTACTTTATTTAATTTTGAAACACAATAAGTTTTGAATAGTTATTTAAATAACTAAAATTAGAAACAAAATGTTAAATACTTTTTGATTTCGGTCATTAAACAACTTTTTTTTTGTATTTAATACTTATCAGAGTTTTATAAGTGTCTAGTTTTTTGCTTTTTTGTAAAAATACTATTTATAAGTAACGCTCGTTTTAGAAAAACGTTACCCTGCTTGTTTTTTGTTTTAACCGATAGAGTTAGATTTTTACGTGTTTGTATAACTGAAATAATTTCTTCATAAAAAGTTCAACTGTTTTATAAAAGTAAAGTTTATGGCACAAATGTATTTAATTTTGCAATAAAGATATTTAAAAGGATACGATATAGTAATAGTGTTTTTGCGTTTTATTCAGATAAAAATCTGAGAAAACTTTTAGAACTTTTTTTCATATAAATAATTTGTAAAATTATAGAAAAAACATAGTATTTTAAAATATCTCATGTAGTTAGTTCGAGAAATTTTAACGGTTACAATATAGTTGTGTTAATTTAAGTGATTTTAGCTTATTTAAAACATTAGAAAGTTATCATCAAAATATGTACTGTTGTTTGTTAGAGAATTTTAAGTTATACTAATAATATTGCCAAAATAAGTAGAAAACTTAAGCTTATAGAAGTAAAAAAAATAGTATGAAAAACTATACCTTTGTCTTTCGATAAAAAGTATTTAAAATAAGTCTTCAAAACTGAGTTAGTTGACGATTTACCATTAAAAATAAAAGTGTTATAGTCAAAGTCAATAAAACTTTAAACTACATACTATTAGTAAAACTATTCATTTTTTTAGGGTGCATATTCAAGTTTTATTTTTAACTACGTTATATAGCTAGATTCTTTTTAAGTAGTACAACAAACACGTATCATTAAAATCTTTATAAAACAAACTTTTGCGAACGTTTTTACGTGTTTCAATTTTTTACTATTTGTAAACTTTACTGTAAGGTATTTTTAATGTAAAATTATTTTTAAAGTAACTTATAAAAAATTTTATTAGTAAAACGTTAGTTATTTCTTAGAGTAGTAAAAAAGATCAAAAAAAAAAAATGCAAAAAGTAAAAATTAAACACGACTTTACAACAAGTTTTCATACAGTAAATAAGTTTAGTTTAACCAATTATTAGTTTTCATAATAAGAAAAAAATTAAAGTAAATTTAAAGCTTTCAGAATTTTTTTTCAGTTTAGGAACTTCTTAAAATAACCCTTTAATATTCTGGATCAGTTTTATAAATCAATACAATTTTATACTATACTATAAGCGTATTTTTTGTAACTTTGTATATTGTTATTCAAATATAAACCTTTATAAGGTTTTTATACTACTATTAAATTCAGTTTATGAAAAAAAAAACACTATAAAACACTCTTTTAACAAAAAACTTTAATAAAGTTAGATAGTTAAAGTTTATTAAATTAACTATTCTTAGAATAATATAAATTGAAAAACTGTAGTTACACAGATGCATTTTTAATTACTGTACACATTTTAATGTTTGCACAGAAATTATAATAAATTATAAGGTGTCAAGTTGACATGACAATGTACACACTTTGGTAGTTAATTGTTTATCAAGATATAATATAAATATTTGACTAGGAACTCTAGGCTTTGACTGAAAAAATATATCGAGTTTTCTTATGTTAAAAGAAGTTACTTATTCAATACTCGTTGTAATAAATTTAATTTGGCAGTTTAAGAATATTCTTTTTAATGATACGTAATTGGTTAAATGGTAAGCTTTTTATTATACGTTACCTAAATTTTTGAACAGCTAATAAATTTTAGCTGAGTTTCAAAACTGCATTTAAAAAATATTTTTTTTATAGCCGAACAATAAATCTTGCTGTCTAAAACTATACTAGTTTCTTTAGTCTAGGTTTAAAAAATTAGTTAACTTAATTTAGAAAAAAATTGTAGAAATGTTTATATTTTTTTTAGGATTAACAACTATAAAAATTAGCTAGTTAAAAGTTTTAATAGTTGTAGATAAATGAAATAGAGTTTTCATCGAATATTATTAATTAAGTTTTAAACCCATAATACTAATAAAATGGTTTATGCTAATGGGTAAAGGTAAGGTTAAACACTAAAAATAAATTAAAGTTTCCGTATAAAAATATGTTAAAGTAGATGTTTTTTAGGTTGAAATCACTTTTTTTCATTTAGTTAGACGTGTTGAGATGCAAATATTAATTTTAGAAGTTTAAATTACATTTTTTAACACAAACTTTTTCAGACACATGACTTAAATATATTTTTTATAAATTTATTTCAATAAATAATATATATACTGAATATAAACAAAAAGATGAAACAATTGTGCTTCAAAAATTTTGGTTTAATGACCTGGTGTAAAAAAAGACTTCTTGGTCATCGAGTCATACGCCACGAATAACTTGTGAAAATTTAAGCTGCTTTGATAGATTATAACTATACTTTTTTAGTATTTGCCGAGCTAAAATATAAATTAACTATTTTACAAACTGTTTGCTTTCAAATTTCTTTTGTTTTTTATGAGTTATTGTAGTAAAGTTTTTTTTAAAATTATTATGTTAAAAAAACTACGAAAGTTTAAATTGAGATACACTACAGCTGATATTGACCTTTTGCTTAATTATTCGAACTGTTCAGTTAAGTCTTAAATGACATAGATTGTTAAATCATTATGGGCTCATGTTTTCAAAAAATCAAAATCGAAAAAAAGTGTTAATTTATTTGATAGGCCCCCCCATTGATGCTCCGTCCAGGTGGCATTCAGTATTATAATTATGTTTTCAAGTTTTTTTCCTATTAAGTTCTATCTGATCATATTTCATGAATTTTAGTAAAGTACTTTTGAATATACAGTTTAAAAAATAACTGTTTGAAATTTAAACCATATATAAATGACAGCATGTTTTTTTTTATAAATAAAACTTTTACTGCTTAAAATACACAAACAACTAAAAATATATAGATAGTTATATATACTTTATGTGTTTATTAATCTTTATTTCGGCTAATGTTGTATAAAACCTTTAAAAAATTAATTGCTTTGTTTAGGTATTTGTAGTAATTTCTTAAGCTTGTGTAAAAAAGTTATAAAGTTTTCTGTTTTTTACATTTGATCTTTTAACGGTTATAACAAAAAAAGACTATATTTATAGAAACTAAGCATAAGCTGTAATTAAACGTTATTCTGTTTGTTTCGCTTTTATACTCTATAAGTTCTACATGTTACAATGAACAGAAAAATATTTTACTAAAAATACCTATTCTAGAGGTGTCTTAAATGTAACATTACAGTTATTGCTACATTTTAGTTAGTTACTAAGATATTACGTATATTTACTTTAACTAATTTAAAATTTTGTATTATAGTCACAAAAGTAATGTTATTATAACATTATATTAAATTTTTTCAAAATGATGTTTTTATTCAAAAATATTTTATTGTTTATATAAAAGTAGGTAGTATGTATGTTTGTTGAAATTAGACGAGGCTTATTGACATTGAAAAGTTAAAAAATACCTTTCTAAATATAGCTAACAAAAAATTCTAAGTAACTTTGTCAGCAAACAAATTTAATTTGTGTACAAAACTGTTGTTTCTTAACTTTGAAGATTATATCAAAAACCTTAATAAGTTGTAGATTAGATTTAAATTGAAGAATATATCTGCTTATAAAACGTTTCTCTCGGTAATTTGCTTACAACTGCCATAGATTCTCTTTCATCTGTTTTTTATCTGTTTTTTGCTTTTACCGCGAATAACAGTTGTTTGTCATGGGTAGTTTAAAAGTACGATTTTGTGAAACTTTGTTTATTAGTTACCAGTTGTTTTATTATTTTTACTAAAAATTCAATAGTTTTTACATTATTATAACTAATTTTCTTATTTGTTTAATACTATTTTTAAGTTTAATTAAAAAATAAAAAGATTTTAATTTTAAGTAAACTTATAAAATAACAATTATATGGTAAAATTTTTTGTACATTTTAAGTCCTTATAAAACAATGTTCTAGTCATCTTTTGAATTTTTTAAAATGCTGGTAAAAGTGTACTTGCACCACTTGACTCTAACATTTTGATAATTTTTTGGTTTTATACTGCTAAAAAACTTTGTGATTATTTAAAACGTAAAAATTTTAAAATACTACTACTTTTTTGACATAAAATTTCAATTCTATCAGAAGTTTAATACCATACAATTTTTTCTTCAATTATTACAATTCTTAAAGAAATAAAATGATTTTGAACTTTATTTTTATTTTGAAATATAAAAGTATTCAAAGACTCAAAGTTGAGTAGTATGACATATTTATATTATCAAATAAAAGCAACTTAGTAATTTTTAATTGCTTGAAACTCTAAATTAGTTAGCAAACTTCAGCTTTAAAGTTTAATTCTGTTATTTTTAAATACGAAAAAATTATTAACACGTTGTTTGGAAACCAAAAAAAGTTAAGTGAACTAATTGGATACTTTTTTTGATTTCATTTAAATTTAAAATTAAGTACATCAAAAATGCTTAAAGTAATTTTTTTGAAGTTAAACAAAAAAATAATTATTCTAAAATTTACAGCATAATAGAATGAGAAGGTTAAAACGCTGCACGAAATTTTTAAAACAACTATAAGCTTATGGAAAGAGTGTACTAGTTTAATTTATTTTGTTAAAAATAAAATTATAAGTATATCGCGATTAGTGAAGTTAAGCTACAAAAATTGTAAGTAAACTGATTAGAGTTAAAAAAGAACAAAGTGGGATTTTATTTGTTTTCGTTTAAAAAAAGGTCAACTTCTTTGTTCATAAACCTACTTTTAAACAACTGTATTTTATTTTATTTTTAAGTTAAAACTACAGTACATAAGTAATTGTTATAAACAAATATATTTTCAAGATTACTTATTTATAATATAGAAGTTAGCAAATAACTAGGGACTAATGATAACGTATAAAAAAGGTAAGTAAACGAGTTTCACTTAAATCTCAAACCTAAACAAATTATTTAATGCAAAACAAAGTATATTTTTAGGTATAAATAATTTTAGTTTATAGTCATTATTTGGTTAGCAAATATTATAAATTTAATTATTATTATTTAATGGGTTAAAGCTGACTCCTTGTTTTTATGGTTTATGCTAAACAAGTTAACTAATTAACAGTTTTTTTTTTGTAAAAATGACTTTAGTTGCTTTGTATACAATGTTCAACCACAACTTAACCTTTGTTTAAGTTTTAGTTTTTGGTAAAAACGTTGGTAAGTTAATTCAAATTTAATTTATATTTAGTATAATTTAGTCTTCTAAACTTGAAAATCAAAGTTTAAAATATAATTATTTATGCTATTTTATAAAACTAGCGATTCACACTAAACGCAAATAAGATGTATTTAAATTAAAAAATAACTTTCAAAATATATTAATTATAACTCGGTGTTTTTACAAAGTTAACAGTTTCAATAACTTGAATTTTAATTGTTGTTTTAAATAAGCAAAACATTTATAACACTTTTAATATTAAAAAAAAATATTTAATATTAAAAAAATATAGTATAAAATAAAAAAAATTCTTTAAAATATTTACAATATAATTTTTGTTATTTGATTTTTGTTTGAAAAATTTTCAAACGAGTTTCATTCTGCTAGTAAGACTTTTAAACAGTAACTTTATGTAAAATTTACGTAGATTCACAGAGAAAACTTAAATTATACGTAGAAAAACTAAGCTTTACCTAAATAAGTTTTATTCACAGCAAGTTGTGCAGAAACAACGTTAATTAATAATAACAAATTTAGATAGTTGAACAAACGAAAACTTAAAGTATTAAATGTGGTTATAATGAGCATACTTTACAGTTTATTGAACTATAAAAAAAGACGCTCAAAATATTTGGTTCTAGAACCTGGTGCACAAAGAACCTTTTTGTTATTTAGTCGCACACCACGGATACCTTTAAACGTCTTGTCCAGAACTAGACTTGACATAAAAGCAACTTATTGAGTACAATACATCATAATTTAAGTATTATTTTCAACTATAGTTAAAAGTTGAATTAAAAGTTTAAACAATTTTGCGGTGTTTATTATAAAACTTCTATAGTAGTAAATACAAAACAGAGTTTCAAAGTTTTGTTTAAACTCGCAGTAAACAAACCTTTAATTAAGAAGTAGCCTAGCTAGCAGAAGTGGACTGTTTTCCTAAAGGATGTGGTACCCCTGAACAAAAAAAGTCTGAAGTTTAAATGTTTTTCAATCTGAAGTTTTGTTTATAATAATGGGATTGCTTGTAATTTCTTATAAACTTTCTTCAAAGTTAAAGGTTGAAGTTATAAAATAATTTTTTAAATGTAAACTATAGATAAAAAGTACTGATTAACATAAGTTAAAAGCAAACAGTTACAAACAGCTGTTACTAGTTTTACATTATCATTAAAAAAGCTAAGTTAATTAGAGTCTAATCAAAAGATGAAACCTTAAACTAAAATGAATAAGTTTTCACGTGAAAATGTTAGTATAATAATGGAGGGTGAGACTAAGTACAGCCGCGAGCCGAATCCGGCACTTATAACAAAAAATCTCTGGCCCTCAATGTATCTTTTAGTTTAAAAACAGTTTGTGTAAACCGAAAAAAACTGAGAAATTATAACAAACATTTTTCAAAATGCTTAATATGATCACCAGTAGGTAGTGATTATTCATTGATTATTTTATTAAAAAACCATTTGATAGAGTTCTCTTTTTATGGTACAGTTTTTTTAACTAGGCCGTCCGCAAAAACTTTTCAAATAACTCCAGACTTTCAAAAGTAACTTTAGCCTGCAAAGTATAATAGTAGTTTTCCTCTGCAGACTACAGAACTTATTTTCAACTATTTTAAAAGCTGTGCACAGTAAACTACTGGAAAATAATCTCTATGCCCACTAGGCTGTTAAAACATAAATTATTACAAAAAACACAATGTTTTTATTATACTTTGAGTGTCTAAAAGTATAAATAACGTGTTAAGAAATGTTAATTTATGATATAACTAGCTTTAAATAATAATAAAAAGATATGAGATACTTTATAAAAACATATTATTATAAATTTTCTGTGTTCAGTAAAATAAACTATATGCACACGACTGTGCATAGGTGAACAGCGTATAGATCACTGGATATGATAGTTTAAGTAAAGTTAAGACAAAAATGAAAAAATAAATTTAAACTTAAAATTGTAGTTTTACTCTAAAAATTTGATGCTGTTTTTATTTATTGCTTATATTTATTTGTTGAGAAAATAAAATTACTGCAGCAAACATACACTTAGAAAAATAACATTTGAAAACAGGTTTATACAAAATCAAATTGCCACACAACTTTTAGCATGATATCTCATTTACTTGATTTAAATTTAAGCTTTAAGGTTTGGTTGTTATAATTCTTTTGAAACAACCTTTGTTATTTTATTAATCGACCATGAATTATTAAAGTGACATTTAAAAATTATCTATAAATTTTTTGTTTAGTTTAAAATTTATTTTGAACTATCATTTAAAGATACTTATAGAATAATAAGGGTAAACACTAGATTTTATCCTACCGGCCTTTCAACCACTATTTATCAAATTAACAGTTAAAATTTAAACTAAAATAGTTCGATTAGTTAAATGA
Source organism: Thalia democratica (assembly GCF_965202585.1). Taxonomy (NCBI): domain Eukaryota; kingdom Metazoa; phylum Chordata; class Thaliacea; order Salpida; family Salpidae; genus Thalia; species Thalia democratica. The sequence continues at coordinate 15,258,560 of NC_139173.1, read as the reverse complement.
ATTTAATTGTAAAGAAAGTAAAACTCAATTTAGTTATAAAATTGAGCTGTCGCTTCAAAAATCGTTATAAATTTTAAATGATTAAAGATATATGACGAGTTTTTAGTAAACTCCAAAAAATTCATACTGAAAAACTAATGTAAAAACTTCTTTATTTACTTAAAAAAGTTGTACTATTATGCAATTAAACCTTTAAATATAAAACAAATTTAATTCTTTTATTCAAAGAATTCCGGTGCAGACCTATGTTTTAATCTATAAGAAATCTTAAGCTATAACTAGATTCTAGAAACATTTTAACCCAAGTTAATAACTTTAATTATTACTATATTAAAAATTAAAAGCGTGTAAGATAAATATGACAAATAATTTTATATTAGTTTTGTTAAAAGTTTAATGTTTGTATTACATGAAAAAATTGCTACAGATAATACTAAAGTTTAGTCCTGGACAAGACTTTAAAAGGTATCCGTTGTGTACGACTCGATAACTGAAAGGTTCTTCGTGCACTAGGTCCTAGGACAAAGTATTTTGAGTGTGTTTTTGTCGTTAAAAAAACTAATAATAAAGTTTACTTATCTTTATAAGTTAATTTTTAGTAACTGAAAGATTTTTACAAAAAATTAAAGTCTTCGCTAGCCAACATAAAAAGCTTAGAGTCACGTCTAAAATTTAAACAGTAGACTGTAAAAGGGGGTCAAGCGGAAATTTACTGCAAAAAATAAAACACATTGGTGGACTGAAAATAAAACTAGGTGTTATTTAAATTTTACTAGAATTTGGTCTGTTGTTTAAAAAAAAAATTTTTTTTCTTAAAGAATTTTAGAAGTTATATAAGTTCAAATGCAACAAGTTTTTACTAACTTTGAGTTCAAAAATTTTTAGATATTCTCAAAATTTTAAGTAAAAAAGTAACTAACAAAAATTACACTAAAAAACTTGAAATACTTATGTTTTTCTTATCTTTTGATAATTTTTCTTATATATTATTTTAATTTATTTTAATATTAGTTTTTTAAAAACTCACGATTTGAAATTTTTCTTACTTTTTATTTTCAAAAAAAAAAAAAAGAATTTTTCTAGAAAAGTTGCTTACCTTAAAAAAAGTTTTTTTCACTGGATTTAGAATTCTTAATTACAGTACACTACCGCTTAAGTACGCAAATTGAACCTGACCAAAAAGTGCGTACTCAGCACGGGTAGTGCGTACATTTTGACGACATAGTATGTTAAGAAATTTAGTTGTTTGTTTTCTTTCTTATAATTAGCCACCAAATAATTAAGCCAATTAAACGAGTCTTTTTTATTTTAAATAACAATTTATACATAATTCTAATCTGCAAAGTTCTTTGATAGATTTTAAAATGAATTTATTTTTTCTATAAAAAGTATCTACACAATTAATACATACATTTTATATAGAAGGTCAATGTCAGTCAATGATATAAAAAAGACTATTAAGCCATATTTTCCATATTTTGTTTTGTTAGAGGGAAAGTAACAAACTACATTGAGTCTACCAAACATTTTCAAAACATCAATGTGTGTACTTTTGAATTATGACTTAACTATGTTGTATTTGTAGGTTTTTTTAACTTTGTCATCTAGATTTATTTGTTTTATAGCATTACAGCTAAAATATCATTATTCTTTTCACTTTTCTGCAGCTATATTTTAGTATTTAGTTTATTAACATTTAATAACAGGATTGTAACAATCTCAGGCCACTTAGACTACTCATGATTACTCACCCTAGTTTAAAAGTTGTGAAAGTCTCAGGCTTACTCAGCAGGTTGGCCATTTTTGTCTTTCTGGATAAGTGCGTACTTAAGGCGGGGTGCGTACCAAAAAAAGTGCGTACTTAAGCGGTAGTATACTGTATTTTATGTTTCTCTACTATATGTTTTCTAGCCTGAAAAACTAAAAGCGAGGTTTCCGAAGGGACTTTTGAGTTATTTGATTTTCAGTATTCCCCAAAAATGCCCAAAAAATGCCCCTTGATTTTTAATGTTTTAAATGTTTCGAACCATTAAAAAAAGAGTTTTTAGATTATTTATGATATTTTTAATGGGAATTATAACATAATATAGTTTAATGAACGACAAAAAATACACTCAAAATGTTTGGTCCTAGGATGTCAATTAAATAATTTTAAAAATGAATAGACATGCAAAGTATTTCAGGTAATTTGTGTAATTGTTGCATGCTATAATCTTATTAATCTTGATGGTAAATTAAGAACTAATTTTGGTTACTTTTGAACAAAAAGTTTTACTTTTACTTTTATAGGTTTTTAAATTTACGCAATTTTAATCTTGAAAACTAAAGTAGAAGTCGAGTTCTGTACAACAATCAACTCTTAATTTAGTTTTATAGTCACTAAAAGATTCAACAACCACTTGTCAGCCCACTAATAGCTAGGAAATATTAATGACTTAAAAGCAAGTAGTTTTGTGATAGAGCTAACTACCTTTTATAAAATCTTGTAAAGGTTGCAATATCAAAAAAATATAAACAATTTTGAATTAAGTGAGAATATTTTTTAGAACTACAAATGAATAACTTTAAACTTCATTTACAAATTTAATTGTATATAAAGTGTGAATTGTTTTTAAGTTTTTCATAATTCTGTACTAATATTTCTTTGAAATTTAGTTTATAGTAAACTGTTAATACTATTTGTTTTAATTAGATTTACATTTAATTTTAATGTGTTCTACATATGTTTCTAAATCATCTTAAGTATGTTTTGTTAATAAACAAAAGAATACACTTATAAACTTGTTGTGAGAAATATTTGAAAAAAAAAAAAGCTGAATCTAATGAATAAAGAATTAGCTTAGTTATCTTAACAGATATAAAAATTATTTAACAAAATCAATCTATGTATTTATTGTAACTATTATCAACATTAGATTGTCATGCTGAGCATTGATAACTTCATGAAAATTAAGTTTTACTTATTTAATAAAATTTCATGTTTAGCCTAGTTAGTTGTATAATAAAAAACTTTAAGCTATTTTTAGTAGAAAACGTAAATTGTATACATCAAAAAGGTTGGGAATAAAAAAAAAATTCCTAAAAAAAATTCATTTCAACTTTAGGTTAAAAGTATACGTCATACAGTTCATTCGAAGCAGATGGTTGGTTTGCCGCTAGACCGATCATCTGCCCGCCACACTCAATTGTTCGACGTGTGGCAGAAGTGTAGATAGCGTTAATATGAAGGTGTGTTGTTTGTCATAAAGTCCACTTATCTGAACAAGTTTATTTTTTATATAGTTTGTTTGTTTTGACAAAGTTTTAACTTGTTGATAGTAATCAGGTTAAAAACATATAAGCTTACGCATTAAGTTTTCCAACACTTTAATTATTTGTTTTAGTAAAAGTTCAAGTAACTTGTTTGTTTTTTATATTTATCAAAAAAATTGGAAACAATAGTTTTAATTTTCTTTAAAGCTGCAAAAAAACGTTTTTTTTAATTTAATTAGCTGTTCAATAGATTAATTTGCTAATGTTTGAAAAATATCTGACCACAGTATTAACTAAATTGTAAAAAAAATTGTGAATGTTTTTTGTAAAATAAAACAAATCTGAAAAATTGTTTCAATATTTAAAAGCACAAGTATGATTTTAAGGATACTGAAGTAACTAAAGAAATTAAAAATTAAACTAATAAGAATAAAGTAAGAAAGTCAGCAGGCTATTGACAAGGCTGCAGACAAAAAACCACAACTGGAAGATAACAAACTTTTTAAAGACTTTGTCAATGCATTTGGCAAATACGACAATAAATTTGTCTAGAAAAAGTTTTAGAGTTTACGCGTAACTATAATATAATAGGTTTAATATCATCAAAAAAATCATATTTATTTTAACATACTATGCCCTCTCACCAAAACTATATAAAACGTTATTTTCTATAAACATGTTATTTTCGACCAGGTCACAATATTACATGAATTGTTGTTGACGGTTTTGTGGTTCAGTTAAATGCTAATTGTGATAGGACATCCGGCTTTTTGCAAAAATAGCAAAAAGAATTATTACTAATAACTTAATATTACAAAATAAAACAATTTACTGTACCTGATTTATACACTTAAGATTTTAAACTTAAGAGTTCTTATACAAAAAGTATAATTAAACACAACTTAAATTTAAAATTGTAAAGCAATATAATGCTTTTATAGATACAACTTTTAAAACTTTAGTGACTAAGCACTGTTTTTTAGTTCATTTTATATTGTAGTTAAATAATAAAACAGCCTTACTTTGTATAATTTTTATAGAAATAGTTTATAAGTATGGTCTTTATACATATGAATGTTCATGAGATACCTGATAAAGTCTGTAAGTAAGAGATATTCTCTATTACAAAATAGTTAAGTTTTGCTCAAAAAGTATTAACATGCGCAAAGTATAGGTATTTCGGTGAACAGTGCACGTAGTGTAAATAGTAAACATATATAAAACAATAATATTTATGCTAAGTAACAATATTAAACTTTTGTTTTTTAGAATTCATTAAGTTGTTTTAAATACTAGTAAAAATGAAAAAACAAAAAAACAGGTTTTTGTACAATGAATGAATGAACTTAACAACTTTCTGAGCACTAAAATTAAGTATACGTTTCTATTTTTAAAATAGATGTTAGGGATTATTATTTATTTTCAAGGTTTTGGTTTAAAATTTAGGTTTTTACTGTATAACTAGACGTGATGATTAGTATTTAGGGGCTTTCGTAGTCGGTGAAAAAAGACACACTATGGAACATGACGGGTGCACGACGATTCAAATTATTCATTTAAATATTTTTTTCAATTAATATTTTTACATTTTAGCCTTAAAACTAAACTTTCTGGTATGTTTCAGTTTAAAGAATAGTTAAACAATTGCTTTACGTATAACTGTATTAAACTTTAAAACTTACTTAAACATGACTAATTTCAGTAATTATGCATTTCATATTTTTACCACAAAAGTCTCATAAATAAGATATTCTGGTAAATCTTTTTAAACTTAACTTTTTTAAAAGATATGATACCTTAAAAATCTTTAAAAATTTCAGCTGCTCGGAAATGTATTGTTTCTAGGTTTGATCTATAGAATAAGATGCGATGAATATGTAGCTAGAAGGTGTCTTAACCCGTAGAAAGACACGCTATGGAACACGAGGCCTACAAAATAAATTTAATAAAACAACTTTGTGCAAATAAGATTTTATACTTAAAATGTTTAAAAAAAAGTTTTAAAATATTAAATACTAAAAAGAATAAAAATAGCGCAATTTTTTATAACTTTTATTTTTAATATTTTACTTGTTTTATTTAATTTAAAAACTATCGAATTTAACGTTATAATTATGGAATGTAAAAATTATATCTCTACTTGACTGTTTTGTTTTTGAGTACGACGACTTGAATAAAGCTATTATCTAGTTGTTAAAGGTGAGAAAAATCCAGCACATTCGACCAAAGTGAACATCTTGAAGTAAAGTTTTAAAGAATATGGTAATGGTTAGACAATAGAGGTCTTGTGTCAGAGACTTGTGAAATTTATAAGTGTATTTATCATTGCTACAAGTATTTGAAATTTCTATTTGACAATGATCGCTCAATATAGTTTTATTTTGTATAAAAGAAAAAAATCAATAAGTTTTGTTAACGAGAAATGTTTGTCTACCTAGCAGATTTTTATGTAATATACAAATAAAACAAAAATATAATATAAAGCATGTAAGGTATAAAATAAATAGTAAACAATGTTTTTTTAAGTTTTTATTTAGCACCATGATAACTATTAAGGTGTAAAAGTAATTGAAATTTTACATACTTTATCCTTGATTAAATAAAGTTTTAACTGTAGAATAAAATGCTAATCTTTCAAAAAAAAAAAAGAAAAAAAAATCACTTAGAAAAACGGAATTTTGTAAAATGATAATTTTGACAAACACCATTTTCTTTCAACTGCAGACAGTGCAGATTTCACATTTGTTTTCGATACTTTTATATGTTTTATTATAAACCGAGCTCAGTATTTTGTTACTATTTTTTTTCCTCAAAAATATTTAAATTGTTTAATGGTTTGTGCTAAACTTCATACTTTGTTTTGTTGTTATTATTAGTTTTTCAAAGATATTTCTGTCCAACTATTGTTTTATTTTGTATAATCTCCGTAGTGAAAATTCAAACTTAAAAACTTATACTTTCCATTAAAAGGCAAGCAATACGTTTTTTGCAATTTTAATATCTTCTACTTGTGTAGTTACATAATTATGCTCTTTATGTAGGCATGCAGCTTAATACATTTTGATAAGGATTTTATTAATTACTTTTTTGATCGACTGTTTTACTTTATAAACTTATTCTCAGTTTTAGAGTTTTTATGCTCTTAAATTTTTACCGTGAATTTTGTTTTTGTTATCTACTAATTTCTTTTACTTATATTAAATACCAAAAGCAAACTAATTAACTATACTTGAAAATAATCAACAAAACCAATTAGTTTTCAATATATATATAGCCATATGTAGAGATTTTGTAAGTTTATTTTGACTGATGAGCACTGGTAGCAATACCAGTACGAAACTGTAGTTTTAGAATAAACTTAGAATCATTGAATCTTTTAAACTTATTCTCAAAATTTTTCAATAAATTTTCATTTTATTATGTTTTAAAGTAAGATAAATAAAAGGAAATAAAACTAAGATATTATTCCGGTTGTTTTTAACTTTGCTACTAAAAACCTGAAGGAAAATATTTTGTTTAGTTTTTATATTAGTTCTACTTAATAAGTAAATACGTTTTTTTTCCAGTTTTGTAGTAAGAATCTTTTCTGGCATCTCTATAAACCAAATATCTATTTATATTTTATCAATTAATGAGTTCTGTAATATGTCTCAGATTGCAAATTAAATTAAATTAAAATAAATAACACACACTTGACAAAATAAACGTTATTACAAAAACATATATAAAATACAAACGCAGTTATTAAGTTGTAACACATAAAAATCCAGATAATCAAAAATGAACTACACAAATATTACAAAAAAAAATGTTTTGTTACGTTTTTTTTTTCAGTTTTGTAGTAAGAATATTTTCTGGCGTCTGTATAAACCAACTCGCTTTTTTGTTGCTAATAAATATTTTGTTTAATTCAACTTTTGTTGTCCTGGATAAGACGTTAAAAGGTATCCATTGTGTGCGACTCGATAACCGAATGGTTTTTCGTGCACCAGGTCCGAAGACCAAACAATTTGAGCATCTTTTTTTGTCGTTCAGTAAACTGTTATAACAATAAAGTACTGTGAAGGTTCTGTTAGGCATAGCTTGCAGGTTTTTTTTACGTTGTTTTTGAGTTTTTAATTTTTGGATCTTTACTTGTTGTTTTTATGTTCCATGCAATCTCCTACTTTTGCAATTGCTTTTCAGTTTATGTACTAGCTTTGAAATCTCAGTTTCGTTAAAGTTATTTTGGTGTTTTTTTCTGGAATACTTTTATGGTAGCTTTGTTTGTTAATATGCGCTTTTTAATTCGATAGCGCTCACCCGATGTATTTGTTGGTTTTCTTTTCTGTTTTTATTTATGCTTTATAAATTACGTTTTTCATTTTGCAATTATTTTTTTTTAGAGGGTATTGATTTTTACTTATAGAATTACATGTTACTTCTTTCCGTTTTTATTATATATATTATACTATGGTTTTTTATTGCATTTTTATTTTCTTTCATACAGCAGTAATCGATTCTTATCACTTTGAATAAGTAGTTCCTCTGAGTATGTTTTATATTGATACCTGTCTATCAGTAAAAATTAAGGTTTCTGATGTTTTAAATCAACAATTAAGACAGGATCAGACCACAATTTATTAATTTTAGGATGAATTACCTAAACTGCCTGATTGTGCTAATGAGGAAGAAGTGAAAAGAGATCTAGCAGACTTTGTTAGAAGTAATTTAATATATTTTTTTTAGTCGTAGGCTGCAGTCATTTTTTTATCAAACAATTATGACCTACTTTCGCCTGTTTTTCCAAGATCTGTTAGTAATGAAATGCTAGGTATGGCCACGAAGAAAGTACAATTTTGTTCTAATTATCAAATGTTTTGTCAAACTTACGGCGTAGCTATGGGAAGACCTTTAGGTCCTATTCTTGCTAACATATTTGTCGGTTATTATGAAACTAGTCTTTTATTAGATAACAGTAAGCTACTTGCGTATTATAGGTATGTCGATGATGACTTTGCTATTTTCCTACTTTTAATTTATAACTTAAATCAACTTTGTGATGTGAAACACTCAAAAAAGGTGATTTGGTTATAAATAAAAAACATCAGTTTATAAATATTCCTTTTCAACTATAAAAGTTATCAAAAGTCAAGTAAATTAATTTCATCATGTGTAATTTAAAAGAGTGCAAATAATTCTATTTCTAATAGTTTAAATTAGTATAACTTTTGTTAATGTTAATTTTCTCTGTTATTAAATCATTACTTTTTCATCATAAACCAATTTATTAGACCTACATGAACATTTCTTTAAAAAAAATTCTTGAGATATGACTTAAAGTAGTTTTGAAACTTACTAAAACTAGTCTACTTTTAGTAATTATGAGTAATCTTAATACTATTTTATACTTTTTTATCATCATATGCTTAAGAGTTAGACCTACATGATCGATCAAATTTTTCATGTTTTAACTAGTGATCTACCGAGTCCAAAAATTTCGGTTTCGGCCAAATCCTATTAGTCTTATTTTCAAATTAGGATTAGGCCGAGTCCGAATCTTACTCTCAAAGTATTTTAATAATGTTTATAAACTTTAATTGCTTTTGAATCCTTAATGTCTTAAAGTTTCATAGACTTATAATCATCAAGGCTAGTTTGCCTGATAGCTTAGAGCTTTCTTTTCTTCGGAGGTTCTGGTGCAGTAAAACTTCTATCTTTGTCTAAAGATTCACTTTGAGACTTTTTGTAACTCTCGCTGTGTTGAGTTTTCAATGCTCGTGCATGGAAGAGGTAGTATAGGACTTAGACTTGCTACTTCCTCTTTTTATCTTAGCTCCGCAGATATTGCATACTGCGATGGAGTTATGTTCCTAACTTATAGTAAAATATTGCCAGACTATTTAAGACATTATTAATACTGTAAAACAAAAATAACTATAGAATAATAATATGATAGTATTATAAATCTAAAATGCATTGAATCTTAGTTCTAAATAGTAATTTAGTTTCTCTGTTGTGTAAACTATACTTTGATAAAGCTGTTAAGATAAATCGTGATAGTTTTGTTCTTAAATTATGTTTTAATTAAATCAAAATACTTTATGGATACAAAAATACTGTATTTTAAACTACTATGCAACACATGATACTACAAAATACAAACCAATATGTCTTTAAATAATTATTAAGCTTATGCTATTAAAAAGCTCAAGCTTAGTGAGTCAAACTTATTTCATGAAATTAACAATTTAATTACATTGTATTATAGAATTTGTATGTATTTAGATTCCTAACAGAATAAAAATAGAAACAATTAAATTTAAGCATAATAATACAGAGCTAAAAACTTGCGAAAATCTGCTTAAATATTACATTTTTATTTCTTTTTTATACGATAAAATTTATTTATTTTTCTTGGCTTCAATGTTTGACATTAAGTAAAACACTTTAAATATAAATAAATCATTTTAAAAATCTATTAAAAGAATGTCCAAAATAAAAAAATTAACAAAATAAGCTTTATGAAATTGTGAGAATATATAAAAAATGTATTTATCATAAACAAACTACCAACAACATTTACATTATTCAGGGTTGTAACTCTTTTAGTCAAAAAATCTGCCCTGAGTGACCTTGAACTGTTTCGAGTCACCTCGATATTTTTCAAATCCTTAGTAAAAAATTAACATCTTTTCGACGTCAATAAAAATAAAGTTTTTAACAAAATTGGTTATAAAACAAAGTATCGAAACTAATTCAACTAAATCTCATTCAATATATATGAATACTAGCCTAAAATTTTGTAAGTCTTAAAACTACCTTGATGTATTTATTAAAAATTAAAACTACCCTGAGTTTCCAAGAACCTCCAAGAGATTTTCTAAACTTTTACAATATCCTATGTTTCCCTGAGTACCCTGAGTTTTTGGCAACCCTTGATTGCTATAATTAATAAAAGATAACAAACTAATTATTTAAAAATATATGGCTTTTGTAAACTATACTTCTGCACTAAAAACAGTATAAAATTAGCCAAATTATTTATTTAAAGCTGTTGTCTTTAAAAATATATAACAAATAAAGGTCTCCACTTATTACTAAAAACAGGGTTGCTAAATTTTTTTGGCAAAATATCTCCAGGTTTTCAAAATTTCCTCCAGATTTTTAAAAATTTCTCCAGATTTTCGAAAGTACACATTTTTGGTTCTATTTTTAGTTTAAAGTTTATTTTGAGGTTAAAAACTGTGTTAAATTGTATGCAAACATTCAAAAGATACTGTAAAGCTCCTTTAAAACTGTTTTTTTTTTAGAAAAAAAATGTGATGATGCTAAAAAAAATATCTATATGATAGATTTCATTGTGTCAAATTAAAATTTTACTACTTAACATCTAAAAGTTGTTAAAACTCCAGGTTTTTTAGTGATTTTTGTTAAAAATTCCAGGTTTTTTTTAAATTTCACAAGTTCAAGATTTTTCCAGGTTTTTTAGTCTAAACTGTCAAATTCCAGAGTTTCAGGTTTTTTAGTAACCCTGTAAAGAGAATGATATAATTCTATTTTTATAAGATTTTGTTTTCATAACAAACTTTTACTCCAAAAAATAGAACATCAAATAAATAAAAAATATTAAAAATTTGTGAGCTATGGATGTTTGTGGACCAACATCCAAAGTCTCAGTTGGATCTGGTTGACTGTCTGTGGGAAGATTGTTAACTTGACCTTTTTGCCCATATTTTTCCTGCAGACGGGGTGACTTCCAAGCACGTTTATGCTTAGGACCCTCTGCGGGCAGTTTGGTATTTGTATTTTTAAATTAGACATAATAAAAATAAAATGCTTTTTTACTAACTTATTATAATGTATCAGTGAATTTTATCTATCAATACTAGACTATTCTAGACTACTTTATATAAATTAGGTAATATAGAATGGGTGAAGTATCTATTATACAAAAGAACCACGCAACAATTTTATAAAACTTCTTACTCAAAAAATATAAAATGCTTTCAAAACTTTTATAAATCACTAGGCAAATGTATTTTAATGAAATGTTACATCATTGATTTTAACTAAGCCTTTTTTCTTAAAATGCAGCAAGCTTTAAATATTCTCTTAATATTCTCTTAATATTCAGAGTTCAACAATGAATAATGAAAGTAGTTGCAAATTACTTAAGATTTTATTGTTAACAGATTTTTTTTTACTTTTAGAACACTGTTTTTAAAATAAATATTAAAATGTTTGAAGTTTTAACGTACATATCATAAAATAAAACTATCAGGTTGATAAATAATAAAATATCCAGAAAAAATATATAAATAAAAGTATTCAGGCATCTGCTTTAATGTTACATATCTAAGCTGAATTTTTTTCTTTGTTTAAATAATGCAGCAGTTCATAACAACGACCAACAAAGAAAACTAAGCATATGATGAATAGATAAGAGCGGTTATTCAAAATCTGAGATTAATTAAATTTGAGAGTCTAACAAAAATAATATATCATAGTTTTTATACTGTTTGCAAAACTCTAAATCAAAATTGTTAATGCTTTTATAAATGGTAAGCCCACCTTTTTATTCACTCAATCGTGAAATCATTAACTAGTTTTACAATTCATTTAACTTTTGACAAACAATTAAGTAAAATTTAAAATGTTTAAAGTGTTCTACCGAGTCCAAAATTTCGTATTCGGCCGAGTCCGAATCTTATTTAGCCCAGATTCGTCCGAAGATTACTAGTGTTAACTTATCTTCAGAAATTTGGCCTCATCAAAGTATTTAGAAGAATTACAAATATAATTATTTTTACAATCATGCAACCAATTAAATTAATCTTGCACCTCTACTGACTGACATTTAATTATCTAAAACAATATCTAAACTTTTCAACAAACCTTACATGAGTTTTGGCTAAGACTCTTTCGGTCTTTAGTTTAATTAGATAAACCGTGAAATAGTTTTGGTCACTAAAATAAGACTGCACTTTTTCTTAAAAAAATGGCAGTCTGTTAAGTGCTTTTTGTCTTTAGTTTTAAATTCATATTAGTTATAGTTTAAAAACTTAAGAAAGTTATTTTCAAAGACCTGTCGCATATTGATAACACTTTTTTTAATATGCTATATTTGTATATAAGTTTACTTTGAAAAGTTAAAACATCCTAAGTTGATCAAGAGTACAATATTTACTAGTGTGTAAAACATTTTTTTTTCACAATTTAATTTTATATGACTCTAAATGTTTACAAATTTAATTTAAAAAAATGTTTTTTATCTTTTAATTAAAGTATGAAAACCAAAGATTTCGATAAGTGTTCTCGCAGAAAAGGACTTTTTTTTTATTTAACCTTGAGCAAAAACATTTTTTATTTGTTAAATTAATATTATTCCAAGTTGTTTGTTAAAATACCTTGTAAAAATTGTGCACAATTAAAAAGATTTTTTTCAACAACTTTTCTATTTTTACAGAATACTTTAAATTTGTAACTTTTTTTCTTTTTAGACAAAATTTTGTAACAGTCAAGTTTTTTTATTAGAATAAATTTAAAATTGCACAAACACATACTTTTAAATTAATTTTTCCTTGTGTTAATTGTAAATTTATACCTTAAAAACCTTTTTGAAAGTTTCGATGCGTGGTTGGTATCCAAGCTATGCTTTCTTAGTTAGTATTCCTACACTTACCCCTTGATCAATAAAAAAGTACATAATTCGAAAAATAACTACGATAGTCCGCCGTTAAAAGCAAGGTTGGGGAAATGGTAAGGACTTTTAACGGGACCTGATTCAACCGTGAGCATGCAGCGACGACACTTGAATGCAGTGATAGGAGGGAACAGTCAAGACGGAGAGGAGTTTGAGAGAAAGCAGCAGCGACATTTGTGAGTCGTTGATTAAAGGGAACGATTTAGACTTAGAGGATGTCGAGTGCGTGGTGAAGCGGTAGCTAACGCTGAAGGAATAAAAACTTAATAAGATTTAACTAATTCTAATAACTTAACTATGTTTTGAAGTAATGCTATATATCAGTTTTTCATAGCAACTCTTTAGAAGTTGGATGGATACGGGTTTGAAAAAAACCATCTAACAGGTCATCGGCAGTTGCCGAACACTTATTAAACAATTCTGATTGTGCAAAGAATTATAGTGGTAGTCATTTTCAATTATAAGTAAAACATGTAATGAATATCATCTAAGTGTTTTACAACCCTTGTTTATAAAAAACGTTTAAAACTAATTTTGTTTATAAACCTTATCTTTACAAGTTGTTATAATTGTTGTTTGTCGCTTATTTCATTGTTTTTATATTTATACATTTGCTGATCTTAGTTAAATAACTAACTAATTTGTAATTATATACTGTTAATCTATCTCTAATTAATTATGCTAACTATTTAAGTTAATTATATTCTCATGAAACCTCTTACTGTTTACTTACTCAAAATTTAATTTTAAAAGTAGTTGCTAACAAAATTAATTGATAAGTGTTAGCTGAAATCGATTTTACCTGTTTGTTTAACAAAAATGTTTTGAATGAATCATGTTTCAAACTTCTGTTTAAAAAAGATTAAACTATATATAACTCTTTAGCTCTTGTATTTAACTCTATAAAAAGTAGCTTAGCTCTATATATGAAAGCAATCCCTTAAGATAGGCCAATAGGGTTACATCTCCATTAATTTTTTAAGAAACTTAGTTGTTTTACATAGAATAAACAAGAAAAATTATTTTTGAACTTTAGGTCAAACAGTTTTTTATAATGTTTTTATTTAATCTTAACCAAAAGTGTCATATATACAAAGCAAAACAAATCGTTTAATTTTTTTACGAAAACGTGTTTATAGCGAACAAGTGTTCAAAAATGCAAATATCTGATTTTGAATATCTGCGAAACTTCAGCTTCCCACTTAAAAGATCAAAGTATAGATCAAATATTGTTAGTTTTTGTCTATTGAATAAAAAAGATTCAACTTATTACTTATATTGTTACTATTTAAGTTATTATATGTGTAATTCATCTGCGCCCCTTAACAAAAATATGTACCACGAGTCACCACTGGTAGACAGTTATATCTTTTACCTTCAGTATTTAGTTAATTTTCAAGTTCAAGTCTACCTTCACTCGAATATCACGTCATTTTATATTTTTTAAACTTTTATCGTTCTGACTACAACATAATTTTATTTCAGACAAATTTATAAGAGACAAGATTTACTTTATCTGCCTCGTTAGTATTTAAATTTTAATAATTCAAAAACTAAATAAACCGTCTTTTAAACGAAAAGTAAAAAACCCCCGGTGACACCTCATTTGGATAACACACACGAGGCTAAAATGTTAGCAATAAAATATTAAAACGTGGGAAAATCATAAAACTCAAACCGGCGCTATAAAAAAAGTACAAGAACGATCTAACTATGTTATCACTGCCACAAAAGTGAACCCACAATCAGTTTTTGATAAAGTACATTAAAATATTACTATAACAAATACATTGACCTTGAAAGACTATATTAAAAATGAAAAATATGCAACTATTTTATTTTAATAACCAACACTAACAAAAAACGATAAACTATTAAAAAAAATCATAGCTTCTAAATCTAATATAGTTAAACTAAAACATAGTCCAAACAAGTGGAAAAAATTAAAAATAATTTCTGCAAAATAGATTAATAAAAAAAAGATAAACGTTGAATATTCACGTATGCATATCAATAAACATACAAATGTTAGTTTTCCTTATCAACGAACCAAAACCAGCTAAACATATATTAGTATAAATATACACAGAACACTAAGATATTAAGAAAAACACTAGACAAATACCAACTAAACACAAATAAGCTAAATTTATATGTAACTTAAATAAAAAATCCAAAGCATTCTAAAATATTCAGTATACTGACTCAACAAAAGTTTTTGTAACTGTATTGAAACTGATCCCTTTTTTAAGCTTTTAAAAATTTCTGGAACACTAGACCACAACTTAAGACCAAAATACCTTTAAGAGTTTAGGCCAAGCCGTGTTATAGGTCTATAACAAAATTACTATTTTTTGAGTGTCTAATTTTTTTTGTGTGAACCATACTAACTGGTGTAATGTAACTAAGGTCAACTTCAGGTCCTCTAAAAGTATTGCATCAATTTCCAAACATGCAGTTTAAAAGCTTATTCAACTTCAGAATACCAGTTATTAGTTCAGCTCGCAAGTTGCTAATTTCTTGTCTAAATTAGTTCTTTTCTTGTAACCCTGGCCTGTATGAAGGGGCTACTTTTAGACAGGAAGCTAAAGCTCCTCTTATTTTTATCATAATTTTTTTTTACAGCCAAACGCTTAGAGCTGGGGGCCTGACTTACATTTCCCTGATCCATATTTAATAATTTAAATATTTAATACCAGGAAATATAATACAGATAAATAGTCTTCAAAACTTTATTTTACAATTTTAAATTAAGTGTAAAACTTTATAAATTCAAAACAACTAGTTTAAAATTTTTAAGACAGTTTAATATTTTTGAAATACAACATCAAAATGAATAACTTCTCAAAATGCAAACAAACCTTAAGCAAATTCTCAAGTTCAAATACATTAACAACGACTCTAAAACTATGAAAACATTAACCGCCAAATGACGAAAATGGCTAAAACTTAAATGTAATTTAATAACAGAGTAAATTTGTTACAATCTGACAAATTCAATTTAGTTGTATAAGCTTATATTAGATTGAATAAAACTAAAAAGAAAATAAAGAGATCATTTACAAATACGAAAATTTAAAGAATTTGAGTTGTCGGAATTTTAATAGTCGTGCACCTAGGTTTAAACTATTTTTACTTCGAAACAAGTTGAGTACCTATTTAATTAACCTAAAAAACTGGATTAAAGTTATTTAATTATCATGGTTCAACTTATCTATTAACTACTTATAAGTTTATTTATAATTCGATTAGTTTAGTAAACTGTAATTAAAAAACATTCTCAGACTAATAAAAAATATTATCAAAAATTAAATATAATGCTTATTTAACTTTATATGAGCATTAAAAAAGTATTTGTAAACTCATATGACCTCTATTGCATTTAAAAAGCTTTGGCAGGTACCTACCTATAGATATATTTTAACAAATTAGGCAGAATTGGGTGTAAGAAAAAATTACAGCAACTTATAAAGACTATTGTTAGAGTAAATATCAAATAAAAGTAAAATATTATTTATTATTCTAATAAACAAACAAACACAAGGAGAGCAATCAAAACAGCACGCAGGCATCAGTTTTAATACATGATTTTGATGACAAAACTAGTTTCAAAGAATTTATTACTAATTTCTTCAAGTTCAGATGCAATATTTTAAAATACTGTTTTACTTATAAAGTTTAACTTAAAGTTTATGATAGAATTTCTTTGTAGTAAATTGATTTGATTTTTAGTAATTATTCATTATACGTTTAACGAAAAATTTACAAGAAACTTTTTGATGGTTAAGATATATACAAGACATAAATAAAAACAAATACTTAACCAGAATATGTTCATAATATATGTTATAAATAAGAAGCAACTAATGAAGTTATGTAGAAATTTAGCTTACCAACAACTATTCCGAAAACTACATCAATTACATAATGCCTTGACATCAAAACTCTGCTAACTGCTGTTGACCAACCAAGTAAAGTTACGACCAAGTTAAAAAACGGCACGTTGCGGTAAGAAAAATACATACACACAAAGCTTGAAATAAAAATTGCTCTAGAAGCGTGACCTGAAGGAAAACTGTATTGATCAGCTTTAAATGTATATTCTCCTTCCTTTATATTCATTTTCGGTCTTTTTCGTTTCACAGTATACTTTATTGGTCCAATCAAACAAAGATCTAATGTGAATCCAAACATGAATATTTTTATCATTTTTATTGCAAAAAGGTCATGATTTGATTTTAAGTAAAAGTAAAATGCAATCGCGAGCCACGTCCATCCATTTCCAATATGTTCAAATGCTTGGAGAAAAAACCGAAGTCTAACACACTTTGACGCCAATTTGTTTGAAACTTTTATGTCGATTGCAAGTAAAGTTCTCTAAAGAACATAAAACACTGATGATCGAGAATTATTATTTGATCTTATCATCTAAAAAAATAAAAAACTTGTCAAATAAACTCTATAATCACAATACGATTTTTAAAAGTATCAGCTAGTTTTAGATTAGATAAATATAAGTATGTCTATATATTATGGAATTAAATTTGGTATTGCGACAAATAAATAGAGAAGAGCAAAAGACATGTAAGTAGAAATAAACACTGCTTCATGATTACATTTTACACAGAAGTTTCACGTTTTCTTAATTCGGTTTGATGTTCGAATAATTAACTCGAAACATGTTGTAGCATAGTGTTTTTTTTTAAGTATACTCGTATATACAGTCATTTTACTTGTAAATCTTACAATATGAATCATACATCTTACACTTACTTACTTAGTTTGCATAAAGACAGATTTTATTACTACTCCTATATTTAATATAAGTTTATCTCAAAACAAATACATCTTAAGTAAGGTAAGCTGATGCAAAAAACTTAACATATAAATGTTACAAGTAGGGAGCTTAAAAAAAAACTTGAAAAAATGTATATTAGAATGAAACGTATGTATTCCAGAAACATTTTGGTGTTTTGTAACTACTACAGGGTTGCCAATAGTTTTTTGAATTTTTTTTGGTTTTTAAAAGTACAAATTTTTTTTGTTCGTTTTTAGTTCAATTTAAGGTATAAAACTGTCCTAAATAGTATAAAATGTTGAAAAGATACTGTAATGCTACTTTAAAAGTGTTTTATAATAAACAAAATTATTAATGATACCTACAATTTTTTTTAATATGAAATAGATTTTTTGTTTCTAATAAAAATTTCATTATTTTACTTGAAAAATTGTTTAAATTTCCAGGATTAAAGGTTTTTTGGCAACCCTCAGGGTTGCCACTGGTTTTTGGCAAATTTTCTCTAGGTTTTTAAAAGTTTAATACACGATTTTGAGTCTATTTTTAGTTTAAATTTAGGTTTAAGTTTAGGATAAAAATATGTGTTAATTTGTATAAAAACTTTAAACTGTAAAGCTACTTTAAATGTGATTTAAAAAAAAAATTCGATTATGACAAAAAATGTTTATCTATATGATAGTAAATTGAATAACTTTTTGTGTCAAATAAAATTTTTACAACTTAACATAAAAAAAATTAGTGATTTTTGTTCAGAATTCCAGGTTTTTTAGCTTCAATTTCTAAAATCCAGATTTTGTGGCAACCCTGAACCCTGCTATTAAGTTTAAATAAATCTTTCAAATCACAATTCAAATTGTTTCTGTACAATTAATCTTAAGGTGGTTAAGTTGAGAGGAAAACCATATATTATTATTGAATATATAATCTAGCAAGTTAAAAAAACAACTTTTATTATATAACTACTAAAAACCTTAATAAACTAGGTTTTCCAAACTTTCTCATACATGATTCATATAATACTAAAGTTTATAAAAATAAAATTGAAGTACGTATTTTTTTTGACTTTATTGAAAACGGCATGTTAGTAAAAAAAAAAGTTAACAAGGATAAGTAATTGATCATAGCTATAGGTTTAACCATTAGTAAGTATCAAGTTAGATCAGCAACAATCCCGTAAAAGCAAATGACTTTTACATCTATTTGAACCTTTAACATTTAAAAATAACTACTGCTCAATTATAAACAAAATTATTTTTTAGGGACTAAGTAAACAAATATTTTAGTTTAAAATTTAAAAACCTTAAAAATTTCAATTAGTTGTTACTAGTTTTAAATGAACAACAGTAACAATAAAATGCATAGTTATTATTTTAGAAATTTGAAAACTATTTTAAATCATATACTGATCTTTAAACTGCATTAAATAGTTTTACTAAGGCAATATTATAATCTCTTTAAACTTAGGTAAAGGTAAAAATGGAGAGAATAAGTGATAAAAAAAACAACTAAAAAAATGATGTTTCTCAAAAATTATTGCAATATGCTTAAGATACAGTGAGCATGAAAAAAACATGTAAACAAACAACATCATGTTGTACTATGCGCATATGAATTATCAAACTTTTTTAACTGTAAAATCAAAACTCAAGTTTACATAAAACATTTAACTTTTTAAATAATCTGGAGCTCGAAACTTTTAAATATTTATAATAAACTGATTAATAACTTATAAGTTTACGTGCAAATACTTGTGTGCTTATTAATTATTTAAAAGTAAACAATATTCGAAATTTTTTAAGAAAACACAATACTTCAAAAATATTTTATAAATTAAAGTATATAGTTTTATGTCTTTACTAAAAAAAGATTGCTCGATTTACTAAAATGTACTATTTTATTGTACTTGAAAAGGTCGAAATTTTACTACTCAAACCTGCTTGTAATAATTTTTTTAACTGACTCAGTATATAATGACTTTAAAAAAATAGATATAAACACTTAACTTATGCAGTTTTAAAATAAGTGACAATAAAATTTTCAATATACAAAAAAATCAAAACTTTGAACTAAGTCAAAAAAAAAAAGTTTTTTTAATAAATATTTTATCTCAAGGAAAAAATTGTTAAATTTTGTCATTGATTAGTATCATTAAGGAATAATATTTCAAATCTTAGTAAAAAATAAATATTTTAATTTCTTTAACTCATACTTAGATTACCTTACATAATTATCTGTCAGTATAGAGGTTAACTAAAAATTAAGACTCGTCATCAAAAAGATTTCAATTATACTTTAAATCGCATTCCCACATGTGAAGAGACTCTTTTTTATGAAAGTTACTTTCATTAATATTACCACCAACTAGTAACAACTTAAATTCAAGAGAACTGTCTGAAAAATCATTAATGGTATTAAACAGCTTATTTGTTTCTTTACTGTCAAATTTGCTGTTAAGATTATTTAAAACATCAGCATTTTTGTAAAGTGTTTTAATATTATCTTCAGCAAGTATTTGATTTTTCACTGCAAACTCAGGTTTTGCTTTTTCTGGTAGTTCAATAAATGATGTAGTTTCATGATCGTTATCCTCAACAATAGTTCTTTTAATAGAAGTCCATGACTGCTGAAACGGAGACAAATTATATGAATAATGACTTACTGTGTTAACACGGTATATATTAGATTTGGTTGAATCTACTACATCAGTATTGGTGTTACACAACATTAAAGGATTAGTAGCAGTATATAGAGAGCTATCAGCAGATTTGATGTTCACAAGAGGATTTTTTTCACTTAATTCTTCCTTTTCCAAGAAAACATCTTCTGTATATTTTAACTGTTCTTGACTTTTTTTGTTTGAAAACGTAAAGTTATCACTTTTGGAATGAAATTTTTTGGTTTTCATTGATTCATTCGAACTACTTTGCTCTTTTTTATCATTTGAATTTACATTCATGTTAGAACTCTTAACTATTGTAATAGGATAAGGAACTAATACTAAAGAATGATTTGATGTGTTCGAAGGCTCTAGATGAGAACTAAGTGTGCAAGTAGTCCAAATGTTTGTTGGTTGTAATGCATTTGAAATTTTCCAAAGTTTAGAACACGACATACCATTTTCACGCTTTCCACCAAACACAAATATATCATTATTAACTATAGCAACATCATGACTAAACAACTGATTTGGTTTTCCTTTACTTTTAACACAACACCAAATTCTAGTAATAAAATTCCAGGTCCAAGTTTGGTTTAGATTTTTATCAGTTACACCCATCAAACCTCCACATATCCAGAGAGTGTCATCTTTGATTACTCCTGCATGCTTATATCTACCACTTGGACAAGGTTCAGTCATAGCATCATCTAGATGTACCCACTTTTTACAATCAAAATTAAATTTCCAAAATTCTTGGACAGAGCCCTTCAAGTCAACATAACCACCATGTATGTACATTTCATTTTTGTAAATAAAGCTGATGTGGTCCTTTCTACCCAGTGGTATTTGATTACTAGATTTGCAAGACACCTTTTCCCAGGATGCACAAGATGGATCAAAACACCATAAAGGAGTTTCTCCAGCAGAAGCAAAACTTAGCTCTCCTCCAAACATATACAACTTACCTCTAAACTCTAAAAGAGAATGGCCTTCCAAAGCTGGTGGGTTGTCTCCAGTATAATTTATTTTTTTCCATAAACCTAAAAGCAAGTCATAGCTCCATAAATCATGTTCACTTCCACAGTGACTTCTACCACCATACATATATAAGTAATGTTCACAAAAGCAAACAGTGTGTAAACTGCGCTGTGAGGGTGAGTTTCCAATAATTGGAATTGGTTTCCATGTACATTTTTCAAGCATTGGAAAAACTAACACGGTAGACCTAGGGGTTAAACATCCTGTATTTATTTTCATTACATAAATTTTTTGTTATCACAACCTAGAATATTTTAAAACATTATTAAGGTCAAACTATAATATTTTTGATGTTTATTTCTTCATAATGAAATGTGAAAAGTTTTCATTATTTAGTATATTTTAATAGATCATAATTTGGGAATTTTTTTTTATCTTATAGAAGTTGATAAAAAAACCAAATGATTGTCTAAAAAATCTACAAATATTTATTGCACAACCTATAAGTTTTAAATGCTTACAGGTTCAAAACATGTTTTTTTAGTTCTAATAGTTTATTGAGTTGGACAAGTTAAGGAATAAACTTTCAATAAACTATTACAACTAAAAAACATCTTTTTTATAGTATACTTCATTATAGTCTATTGAAAAAGGGTTTTAAACTTATATATTGTGCAATCAAAATTTGTAGATTTTTCTAAATAATGACTAGATTTTTTTTTTACTTGATGCAGTAGAAAACTTACAAATAGAAAATTTACTGTGTCCTGGACTGATTTAAGCCTTGTATTCAACATATAAATCTAATATTTTAGAAGTTGAAGATACTAAAATAACCAAAAATTTTAATGCACAATAAAAATTTTAATGCTAAATACAGGGTAACTGCTACTTTTAGCAAATTTTGTCCAGGTTTTCAAAATTTCTTCAAAGTTTTTAAAGTACATCTTTTTGGACTGATTTAGTAATAAATTAATCTTAAGTTTAAAAAGTGCTTTTTCATAGATTTTAACTAATTAATTAATACAGTATTACTATTATTTAATCTTTGTTTTGTTCTTTGCAACCTGTACTATTATTTTTAATCAACTTCTTCAAAGTCTTCTCATATAATTGTTCAAAAGCCAAAATATAAAAATTGTTTCTAGTTTTATGTTTGATAACTTATGATGTATTTTTGTTAATATACAGTATTTTGCTTAATTAACAGAATTTATGAAAAAAATAAAACAACAAAGCCTGAAGTGTACAATGTATATATGAAATTAAGCTCAAAAATTAAACTAGCAACAAAAACACTTCTTTAAAAATTCTTATAACCACACAGAGATGAAAGATTATTTAATTTAAAAAATTTTTGTATGGTTTTATCATACAGGGTTGCCAAATGTGTTTGGAAAATTTTCTCCAGGTTTTAAAAGTTTCCTGCAGGATTTTAAAAGTACACATTTTTGAGTCTATTTTCAGTTTTGCGTTAAGTTTAAGGTAAGAAACTATGTTTACTAGTATAAAAACTAGTAAGAAAATTTTCAACAGTCAATGTAAAACCTTATCAATTGCAAATGTTTTGTTTATTATTATATTTCTATTTTTTTGGCAACTTATTTCAATGTGAGTCCTGTTTTATTACTATTTTAACTTATTAATTATCATAATTTTTTTCTAGTCTATATTACCAATAAAATTCTTAAAAATGTAACTTTGTAATTCATAAGCATTTAATTTTTACTTAAGTTTAGCATCATTAAATTTTATTTTTGTTAAACCATAAGTTCAATACTTTGTTTTTCAGTTTGTTTTATTTAAAATTTTTACTTAACTTCCATTAATTTAGTTTAAAAAATTCTTTGAGATTTATATTACAACTGATGATCTCTTACATGACAATATAGGAGTGAAACATTGTTTTGTTAATAGTTAAATAATAATAAAAATTGTTAACATTCCCAGGGTTCGTGCGTGAAATTTTTTTCATTTAGCCTGACTGAGACCAATTTAGCCTGACATTTTTTCAAAGTAAGGAAAATCCTCTTTAGAAGTCATTTTAGGTATTGGGGGGTCTTGATTAGTACTATTGTAATCTCTGACTTCAACCAGCTTTGTCTCAAAAATATTTTGAGCTTTAAAAATCTACAAAAAGCAACTAATAGCTTAGTTACAACTCAATAAAATAAGACTAAACTGCGAAAAAGGTGATTGAACCCCCTCTTCTATGCCCTTAAAATAACAAATTCAGTGATAAGTTTTAAAATAAGTGTTATATCTAAGCTATTACGGGTGCAAAAATTTAATATATGTTACTTAACACAATTTTTCAATTTAATTAAGCATAAAATAAAAACATTATAAACACAAGATTTATAATAAAACAACGTGCATTGTTGTTTTTTTTTTTTAATTTATAATGAAATGCTAACAAGAGTATTAAAAAAGTAAAAAAATATTTATTATAGTATTTAGGCTAGAACTTAAAATTGATACATAATTATAAATCCTAAACTCTAAATAAATGTAGTGATTGTTGATGTCATATCAGATTTTAAAAGCTTACACAAAATACATAAAAAAAAACCTTAAATATTTTGTTCTTGTAAAGAAAAATGAATTGTACCTGAAATTTGTACTCCCACAAAACTTAGTACTTATATCTTAAAGCTAAGTTTTAGTGTTGTGAATATCTCTAGTAACTTTAAACAAACTAGAATATATGAATAAGCTGCTAAGAGTTTTAATCTTAAAATCATTTGGAATAAAGCCTTTAAATTAGAAATTTAAACAGTTCAACCAACTAAGCTCTGAAAAACATAGCTGATGTAAACAAATTCAAACAAACAGCTAAGTTGTTGAACTAAACTGTAATGTTTAAACTGTATTTTTTTATGAATTTTCATAACTATGTTGTATAAACCTAGTCAAAACAAAATATTGAATGTTCTTAAATTTTTTTCAGAGATTCAACAAAAGGTTTTGAGCATTTATTTTTACAAATACTGACTGATTTTAAATTTAATAACTAAATCTTTATTTATAAAGAAATTCACATCTCAATTTGATATTAAAAAAATTTCTTAATTTTTTTTATTCGAAAATTTTCAAGCATTTGAACTGAGAAAAACTGAGATTCTCAAGTTTTTAAATAAAAAAACTGATTTAGCCTGACGTTTAGCCAACTTTTTTCAAAAAACTGATTTAGCCTGACGCGCACGAAACCCTGCATTCCAGGATTTTTAGTGATTTTGTTCAAAATTCCAGTTTTCTTTTTGCCTAAATTGTTAAATTCTAGGTTTTTCAAGGTTTCCAGGTTAAGTGGCAACCCTGTTATTAGTAAATAATTAATAATTCAAGTTAAGAACAAGCAATTTAAGCAGAGAATTTCTCTGAATTTAAAATACAGAAAACAGTTTTACTTATATTTTTGAACTATTAATAAAAATTCAAATATAATCTATAAATACATACTAAATGATATATTTAAACAGAGAAGAAGGTAGCAGCAAAATTATCAATTGTTTTAGACATCAAAACTTTGGATGGCAAAACCAACAGTTTTGATGTATGAATTAATTGTATCAAAAGCAGTATCTAAAAAAAAGTTTTATTGATTTATTCAAAAAAATTAAACCAAACACATTCCATTTTTCTCTTAAATTTATTTGAGTACTTTGGTAGTAAGGCTTATCAAAAATTATATCTTAATAAGTTAACCTGAATTGAAATTGAATTAAAATTATACTTTCTAAACTTTCAAAACTTTCTAAATATCATAAGTTACAAATTCTAATTTACTTGTTTTGTTTTACTTTTTAGTATCTTTCATGTTTTGTTTTACTTTTATTTTTCAGATTTAAATTGTAACTGAAGATCCCTTCAAGGTTAGAACTAACTGAGTTTTACAAATAAAATTTTGATTAATTATTATACTGTAGTTTAAAGTTTTTAAATATAAAACAACATAATGATCTACTGTAAAAACTAACTAAATGCTTATACTGTAGAAATTTGCTGTACTAATAAAACTTTTTAGATTAAAATCAAATAAATTTAAGAGAAAAAAAATGAAATGTGTTTTGTTATATTTTTTAAATAAGTTATGCACCGGAAAAAAGCTGTTCTAATACTATTTTGTATTAAAATTTATATAATATGCATATAATATATTGTTGGAAAGTGGATGTATAAATTTTTTGTGTAAAAATGTTACTTTTATTGAATTAATAATAATTAAATCAAAATAATATAAAACACAATTATTTGTTTGAATTTAAAAAAAAAAATTAAACTTTTGCAAGGTTCAATCCAATTTATAACAGGTTGTTTAACACAGTTGATGTAACAAAATTTTATTAAAACTAGTAACATAAATATACTAATATACAGTGTTGCTAAAAATCCTAGAATTTACAAGGCTAGAAGTTTCATAGATATTTAAATTTAAGGTTTTCAACACATTTAAATTTTTTAATTATAATCATTACCGCACTTTAAAACCCCTCCCACTTAAATTAGAGCAATGAAACGTTTGAACCTTGTTCCATTTGCATAGAACTACGTAATCAGTAAGATTTAACTTTCTACTATAAACAACAAAATAGTTACAGTACCTCGAAAAATACCAAAAATAATAATGAAAAACATAGTAAACACACTTTAAAACCGCTCGTAGTTTGATTAGAGCAATGAAACTCTAGAACACGAGCATAGATTTTCAGAATACCTCAAAATTCCTCTTTTTCCATTTTAGCCTCACTTTCTCATAGCATATCTTTTTTATTATTTATTTTAAAACCAAATTTTTTTTTATGTTTAGTTGAACGTTTCTTTGACTTTCAAACAGATTAAAAGAAAAATTTTATTGGGGCTTATCTTTCAAGCAGCGGCCCTTTGAAAAAATGGTCATTTTAGCATTATTTTTCCCTTTGTTGAAGAAATACCAAAAAAAAAAAAAATAATAATTTTTTTTTTAAATTAAAGGTTTTTATATTATCTCAACGTTAAATATATATATATTTTTAATTTCAACTTAGAATAAAAGATCTTGGCAAAAATATATTTTTGTGTTTTAGCAGCACTTAGGACAACACTATTTGTTTGCAATATTGTGACAAATAAATCTAAGATTTTTATTTTTTTTATTTTTATTCTTGCTAATTAAGGTTTAATTAATAGGTTATTGTTTTACTTTTTTCTTAACTTGTTGTACTTTGTTTTGTACGACCCCTAAAAGTTTACTTTTTTTTTTAAACATCACTGTTTTTCATCTGCTGATCATTCCACAAATAAGTCGCTGATTAGGTAATTTCCCATTTATTTGCTAATGACAGTTATTTATTGAAAATTATAAAACAAATTATCAAATATAATATAATTTCAGGTCTATATTGGTGCAAGATTAAAAAAGACATCAAATACAAATTAATTTCAGCTTGATATTGTGGACTTCATCCTATTTAATTACAAATGAGCTTTTGATGTAAGTCTTAAAAGTTGAAGTAATTATATCCATGAAAAATTAATCTACTAGTTTACATTAGTTTGTTACATTGCATATTAAATATTTGTAATATTTTCTAAAAAAATGATGATTTAGGACCAATATCAAGTTTAAATAACCCCCCCCCCCCCCCCCTTTGACCTTAAGATTTAAAATGAGATATTTATTTTTTTGGTTAGATTACTAGTTAATTCAGGATTCATTGTGTTCATAACTTTGTTTTTTTATGTAAAACATTGTTAGAGTACAAACATTCTGTTTTGTCACATCAACACCACATGTGGGAATTAAACTATTATTTTAGCTTATACTATTTAAATAAATTTTGTTATATTATTTAAAATTTATTGGTAATATGTAATATATTCTGAATGAATAATGATTTGGACCAATATCCAGCTGAAATCAGCCCCCTTTCAATTTTATTGTAGATATAAAATTTTCGAATTTTTATTCAAATTATTTCAACACCAAACATAAATTTAAAATAAAAGTTTACATATCATTTTTATACTATATTAGTATTTAAAACATATAAATATAATTATATTATTAAACATTTTACAATTATATCAAAAATTTTGAATAATAATATATAAATTCAATATTATATAATTTTGCTGTTATTATCAGTAATTATTATTAAAGTTTAATGAGATTTTTGAATTCTATATAAACTGGCTTGCAGTTTTTACTCAAAGCTATGATAAAATTAATTTTTGTCATAAAATCAAAAAACCCCCCCAGCCTATGGCCTTTATAAAATTAAATACATATTTATTTATTATTTGGATATCATTCTTGTCAAGCTTGATTTATTTGTTAGCATACTCCTGAATAAGACTCTAATGGTGTTATATCACCATTTAGACAACTTAGTCATGTGCATACAACAAAGTTTGTTAACAATTTTATAAACAATAAAGCAAAATAACAGCAATGCTTATTAGCTTATAAATTATAATAATTAAAGGCTACTAACTTATAACATTCACTCACAGGAAGGGTTGTTAAAATTTTTAAATATTTTGTTTCAATAACAGATTTGCATATTTTTTGTAACTCAATTGGACTTTCTCCTTTTCTTCTTCTCTTTACTATAATAAAAGGCATAGTGTAAATAATTTAATGTAAGTAAAAGTAAATTAACTACATGAAATAAATTTTAAAGCAGCTGTGATTGTAATTAATAGTAATAATAATAACTCAATGATAAATCTTTAATATTTTATTACAATACAATGTTTCACTCATTTAAAAGAAACGAGATCTTCAGTTGTTTAAAATCTGTAAAAATTTATGTGATAACAAGTAGGAAGACATTAGGCTAAACTTGAAATAAAAGAAGTTAAAAAGTTAGCAAACACGTAATAATAATAATAATAATAATAATAATAATAATAATAACAATAATAATGCCTTGAATAAGTTTAACACAGCCACTATGACACATTAAATTTGAAAAAATGGCATTAGAAACTGAATGGGAAATTCCCTAATCAGTTATTTGAGTGTTGCAAAACTTGAAAAGGCTGGTTTATCAAATAATTTTGTTGTTCTTCTCACTAAATATAATATACTATAAATTTTTTAGTATAAAGACCTCTATTATATTTTTATTAGCTTCAATAACTGTTTCAAAGCATTATTTTTTTATTAAAAAAGTACTTACATTTGTTAATATAGGACTAATATTAATTAGGATATTATAACTAAGGATAATAAAAATGAAATAAAGAACATAAACTAAAATTTACTAATTTTTATAGTTTTAATATTATAAAGTTTTTTTAAATTTATGTATTTAAATTTATCCAAAGTTAAACAAAAAAAGTATATATACTTGTTATTATAGGACTAACATTAATTAGGATATAATAACAAAGGATAATAAAAATAAAATGAAGAACATAAATTGAAATTTATTCTTAATTGTTAAAATAAAAATATTTTAGTATAATCAATTATGTATCTATTTTGTAAACACAATAAAAAGTCTTAATCGACAAATTAATTTATTTAGTAAATACGTTTATTCAAGTATAATTCACGCTATTTTATAAAAAAGATGAAAACAAAATTTATATGTTATACACACTAAAAGCTTATCTATAATACAAACAAGGTAATTGACTTACATAAACTAAGTTAAAGTAGTAGATAATTTTGTTTAATATACTGTTTAATTTTAAACTGTTTTGCCAAAACAAAAGCTTTATATTATAACTTACAATTAAAAAACGTAACGCTCTCATTATGTCTAAATTATATGATTCCTATTTTGTTTTACAAATGTACTTATGTGTTTTTTTCGTCAAAAAAGTATACTAAATGTACGTTTATTTTTTATAATTAATATTTTTTTTTCTTTTTTTGTATTTCTTCAACAAAGGGAAAATTAATACTAAAATGACCATTTTTTCAAAGGGCCGCTGCTTGAAAAATAAGCCCCAATAAAATTTTTCTTTTACTTTGTTTGAAATTCAAAGAAACGTTAAACTAAACATAAAAAAAGAATTGATTTTAAAATAAACAATAAGAAAGATATGCTATGAGAAAGTGAGGCTAAAATGGAAAAAGAGGAAATTTAATGTATTCTGAAAATCTATGGTCGTCTCTAGAACCTTGTTCCATTTACGACCATAGATTTTCAGAATATCTCAAATTTCCTCTTTTCCCATTTTAGCCTCACTTTCACATAGCATATCTTTCTTATTATTTATTTTAAAACCACATTTTTTTTTATGTTTAGTTGAACGTTTCTTTGACTTTCAAACAGATTAAAAGAAAAATTTTATTGGGGCTTATCTTTCAAGCAGCGGCCCTTTGAAAAAATGGTCATTTTAGCATTATTTTTCCCTTTGCTGAAGAAATACCAAAAAAAAAAAAATGATTTTTTTTTTAAATTAAAGGTTTTTATATTATCTCAATGTTATTTATATAAATTTTTTAATTTCAACTTAAAATAAAACATCTGGGCAAAAATATGTTTTTGTGTTTTAGCAGCACTTAGGACAACACTATTTTTCGCCATATTGTGACAAAAATATCAAAGATATTCTCTTTTATTCTTGCTAATTAAGGTTTAATTAATAGGTTAATGTTTTATTTTTTTCTTAACTTGTTGTACTTTGTTTAGTACGACCCCTAAAAATTTACCTTTTTATAAAAAATCACTGTTTTTCATCTGCTGATCATTCCACAAATGAATCGCTGATTCGTCATAAGTTTGCGGCGCTAATTAGCATAAAAAGTTTTCTAATTTTTTCAAATTTTAACGAAAGCAAGGACAAAAATATGCTATAACACTAAAAAAACGAAGAAGTTGTTAGTAACAAACTTAAATAACTTTATTCAAAAAAACACTTATGAATTTTAAATAATATAAAGATTTAAAAAATATGTGTGCGCTTTTTTGCAGATTAAAAAGCTAATTTAAGTTATAGTTTCGTTATTTCTTTTTTTTTGTATTTTACATAAAAACTGATAAGTGTTATTGGTTTTTTTCATAAATAATAATAAAAAACAATTTTTAAACAAGTAATTAAAATGGACCGTACTTTTAGTTAAAAAATTATATGAGAATCAATAGTGAATAATCTTTAATACTTAAACTCAGAAAAAAAAAGAAAAAATATTAGTTTAAATATATAGAATAAGACGTTATAACTTAATTATTTTCACCTAAAACAATTACATTAAGTATAGTTTGTACTTAAAATAAGCAAAAAAAAATCGTTAATACGTCGAAAAAATATTAATTTTTTGTATGTAAATATCAAAATTTTTTATCAGATATTAGTCTCTAATAAATATTTTTCAATTATATGTTAAGCTGTTTTTATGGAAAAAACTTAGAGATAACAAAAAAATTTAGTATAAATTAAGACAACAACGTTTTAAAAAAATCTTGAATGGAGGTCTTTTCACATAAAAAACAAAAATATTTAAAAAAATAATTAAGCAGGTTTTTCATATAATCTTACATTAAATATACTTTTTTGACGAAAAAAACAAATTTAGAGATAATGAGAGTGTTACGTTTTTTAATTATAGGTTAATATATAAAGCTTTTGATTTGGCATAACAGTTTAAACAAAAGTATCTTCTACTTACTTACTTTTAACTTAGTTTACGTAAGTCAATTACTTTGTTTGTATTATAGATAAGCTTTAAGTGTGTATTACATATTATTTTTATTTTCATGTTTATTTATAAAATAGCGTGAATTATACTTAAATAAACGTAATAACTAAATAAATTTATCTATAGACTTTATAAACTTGTTCATCCTTTGTTCAGGAAAACTGGAGCAAAAAGCGATGTGTGACTCCTGCATTAAAGCCTATTAAAACTAAGTATTATGTAGCTCCAAAAACTAAACCGGTTTATCAAAAACTAAAGTTGGACAAAAATTTCTCAATTGCATTCACAATGACCATATTTATTGTGCAAACCCCAGTAACTGTAAACAATATTACAATGTAATTCAAATTTACATTGATAGCCTGAAAAAATTAGATGTGAAATAATTAACTCAATAGGTTCATATTGTCCTATAGGTAAAGATATAAAAACACTACAGGGGGAACAGTGGTTAAATGACGAAAATATAAACTCATATTTTCAATTAATTGTTATGAATAATGTTAAATATACTGCTGTTGGTTCTCATACTTGGTGTAATTTTAAGGAAAATTACATCAAAAGTTCGTTTGTAATTAAATAGGATGATGTCCACAATATCAAGCTGAAATTAAATTGTATTTGATGTATTTTTTTAATCTTGCACCAACATAGACCTGAAATTTTATTACATTTGATAATTTGTTTTATAACTTACAACTAGAATCTGTCATTAGCAAACAATTGGGAAATTACTAGTGATGTACCGGACTCACTATCCGGGTCCGGCCGGATATTGCCATTTTTGTCTGATATCCGGATCCGGCCGGATTCTAATTTGAAAAAAAAGTCCGGATCCGGTTCCGGCCGGATTCTAATTTAAAAAAAAAGTCCGGGTCCGGTTCCGACCGAATTCTAATTTGAAAAAAAAATCCGGCCGGACCCGGATCTAGTTAGTAAAAAAGAGCATACTGAAAAGTATTTTTTCAAAAACAAACCCTGTGTAAATTAATAAGAGTCATTTTCGTCAGTTAAAATTAAAAACCTACCGTGATTGGCTCATTTTGTACACGTGACTAATTTACATTTATTTACATTTAAATTATGAAATAAACATTTCATGAAATGCAACTCTTTACATATGTTGTAAAATTGAAAACTTTGGATTGAATACTTGCATTATTTATTGTTAAAAATTGAGCTCAGAGAATATTTAGAGTTAATACTGTTGAATGTACGAGCCAATGAGAATCATATGACGAAATTTTTCAAAATAAATACTGATGTAACAAAACATCAGAACGTGACAGGCAGTTTATATGTAAGCAGTTAGTTAGTTTAGTGTGTAGCTTGAAGCAACAAAATATCTTGAACGTTTTTGTGAATGCTTATTGTAAGTAGTGTTTTGTTTTAAAAGTGAGTATTTCAACAGGTGTTTAGTTGTTTAAATATTTAAGCCAGGTTTATAGTTTAATAGTTTATTAAAAATTTTACAGTTTCTTGTTTACTAAAAGTTTTATTTAGTTTTTAATTTTTTGTTTTAAGTCTTTTGATATAGATTTAAATAGCTTCCAGTTTTTAAAGTGTTACCAAAGTAATTAATAATTTTGTATATGCTAGTATTTCTTGTTGTGTTTTATATAAAAGATTCATCACTCAAAACTGTCGTGTCTGATTATAGAAAGTAGTCTCAGTTAGAATTTAGTATTTGTTATATATTAATTAAATAAGGTAGGATTTAATTTTGATGGGTAGTACTAATAAGTTAAGTGTACCACAATCAGTCCACAACTTTACTACCAAATTGTCAACCTTTGCTAGCTGTTCTACTGATTATTAGATAAAAGTAATTTTTTCAGTTTTTAAAAACCTCATTCTAACTCAGGCTTGTTTATACTCACTCTAGCTAGTTTTATTGACTTAAACAGTGGCAACCCTGCTAGTTTGAAAATTTTTGGGAATTTAGAAAATCTTGGACTGCCTCAGGCTAGTTTAGTTTTTAATAAAAACTCAGGCTAGTTTTATTTTAGATTTTGAATGAGTTTGAGCTGATCCAGTTTTCAATATTTTGTAATTTTCTAGTGTATTTTGTTTAAGAACTTGATTTCAGATTTTTAATTGTAAATAACACCTAAATTTGTAAACCTTGTGGCTAGCTGTTCTGCTTATTATTAGATTAAAGTTCTTTTTTTTTTTTTCAGTTTTTAAAAACCTCATTCTGACTCAGGCTAGTTTATTCTAGTGATGTACCGAACTCACTATCCGGGTCCGGGTCCGGCCGGATATTGCCATTTTTGTCTGATATCCGGATCCGGCCGGATTCTAATATGAAAAAAAAGTTCGGATCCGGTTCCGGCCGGACTCTAATTTGAAAAAAAAGTCCGGATCCGGTTCCGGCCGGATTCTAATTTGAAAAAAAAGTCCGGATCCGGGACCGGCCGGACCCGAAATTGTGAGTCCGGTACATCACTAGAAATTACCTAATTAGCGACTTATTTGTGGAATAATCAGCAGAAAAACAGTGATTTTTTATAAAAAGGTAAATTTTTAGGGGTCGTACTAAACAAAGTACAACAGGTTAAGAAAAAAATAAAACATTAACCTATTAATTAAACCTTAATTAGCAAGAATAAAAGAGAATATCTTTGATATTTTTGTCACAATATGGCAAAAAAATAGTGTTGTCCTAAGTGCTGCTAAAACACAAAAACATATTTTTGCCCAGATGTTTTATTTTAAGTTGAAATTAAAAAATTTATATATATAACATTGAGATAATATAAAAACCTTTAATTAAAAAAAAAATCAATTTTTTTTTTTTGGTATTTCTTCAGCAAAGGGAAAAATAATGCTAAAATGACCACTTTTTCAAAGGGCCGCTGCTTGAAAAATAAGCCCCAATAAAATTTTTCTTTTACTCTGTTTGAAAGTCAAAGAAACGTTCAACTAAACATAAAAAAAAAATTGGTTTTAAAATAAATAATAAGAAAGATATGCTATGAGAAAGTGAGGCTAAAATGGGAAAAGAGAAAATTTGAGATATTCTGAAAATCTATGTTCGTGTTCCATTTGCGTAGAACTACGTAATCAAAGCGATTTAACTATCTACTAAAAAAAAAAGTTAGTTACATTACCCCGAAAAATACCAAATTAATAATGAAAAATAGAAGAAGCCTAGTAAACACACTTTAAAACAGCTCGTACTTAAATTAGAACTATGAAACTCTAGAACCTTGTTCCATGTGCGTAGAACTACGTAATCAAAACGATTTAACTTTCTATGACAAAAAATAAATTAGTTACGATACCCCGAAAAATACTAAATATAACAATGAAAAACATAGTAAACACACTTTAAAACGGCTCGTAGTTACATTAGAGCAACGAAACTCTAGAACAGGGTTTCTCAAAGTGGGCGATATCGCTCCCCTGGGGGCGATTTTAGTAAATCGGGGGGCGATAATTAGTAAGGGGGCGAAATGGTTGGGCGATAAGTAGTGAGGGGGCGAAAAGGGGGCGATTTTAAAATTTTGGGTTGTCATAAAATGTTTACTTTTTATCTTGCTATTTTACTAATTTTAGCTTGCTAACAAATATTTGACCCTGAGGTAAAACTTAAACAAAAAAGTTTATTGTGTTTATGTAAAATATAGAGAAAAAAATCAAGTACTTATGACTCTAACTTTCAAGTTAATTACATATTTTTAACTATATATTTTCTTATTTAACAATTACATAGATCATAGACAATCAAAATTCCTATCATTATTTTTTAACGTTACATATATGTTATTTAGGATCATAAATGGTTTGTAAAAGTCTATGTTTTCCATATGAACTATCACCTCATGATATTTCTGTCTTTCTCGCTGTGGGGCTACTTGGCCTGTAGTACCCTGTTTGTGCGATGAAGAGTAACTCGGGTCAATAGGACGTTTGGATACGTCCGCTTTTTCTAACCTCTTGCTCTTACGAGCCTTGATTTCTGTGGTCTCGCTAAAAGCGGCTTGCATGTTCTCTTTGGAGAACATGCCGTCATTATCACTAACCTTAGGCTTACTGCGATTACTTGTACTCATAGTGCTATTCTGAGGGAGTTGCTAATATATCGATTGTATTTTATTAACTAGCCAAAGGAACGTGTCTAACTATGGCCAACGACAAATTTAGTAAGTTACGTTAGTTTATGATTACGTTAAGTATGTTAAGTGATAATGAAGCTGCTAGCGATCTTATTTAAGTCTAAACAACTATACTTAAGTTATTAAATCTTATGTGAAACTAAGTGTACAACTGAGTTTAATAAAATGTTAGCAATCTTTAAAGCAACTTGTTTTATTCCAAATTATGTAAACAAATGCAATATTTTACACTAAACAAATTCAAATGTACAGTATATATTAGAGAAACAGAAATAACATGCAAAAGATAAAACAATACTCACGATTACAAAAGATCTCTCACGAAAGGCTGCTGCAACTGACTCCGTGCGCGTTATAAGTATTTCTCGGTGATGTTACTTAAATGTTTAGATATGACTTAGCTAAGTTATTTAGCAAAGTCGACTTAATGAATTGCGAACTAAACTTAGACTATCTTTTAAGCTTAGTTTAATTAAATAGATAGATTGTTAGAATGCTTAACTAATTGTATATAAGAAATCGAGTCTAGAAACACAAATTGTATTAAAATGAATATAAACTGCGATACATGATAAAAAAATATACAAATAAGCTATTCCAATTTACAAGTTAATATAAAAAACAGTCGCCTTCGTACAAGAAGTACGAGGCGACCACAATCTTTTCAAACGATATACTATCAGTACAAAGGTAAAACTAGACTGCCCGTCATGCTAAAGCAGTTCGAGAAGTAAACAAAGAGATAAAAAGTCCCTAATTTGAGAAAACTCTCTAGCCACCTTTTTTATTAAATCGCAATGTCGTTACATTTCTTGTCCTATGGAAACCAATTTGATGTTCCAACTTGGTTTCCGTTTTTAAAAACATTAACTTTAAGATGTTAAAAGTGGTTAAGTTAAAAAAACTTCAAAATCCACTATAGAAATCAAATAATTTTATTTGTAAATGCTTTAAATTTTGTAAATGACGCACAGAATTAAAAAGTTTTAACAATTTACAAAAATGAAAAAAAACTGATAGAATTTTTAGAATTTTATTCGCCAGTAGTGCTCGCGAGTCGTTGTTTCCCGTAGACGCTATTCGTGCATTCTCGGTCTCCTCATCTGTACTCCACTCGGTCGCTTTGCTGATGGTGGATCAGATCTCTTTGTCACCTTCGCCGACTTGTTGACGACTTTCGATTTCTCGAGCCGTTTTCGTGCGAAGTTCAAAAAAAAAGTTTAAGCAAAAATATAAAGAAAATACTATTTCAAGTATTTTCAAGTACTTTTAAGTATGTTTATAAGAAACTTAAAAAACATTTATAGCTTCAGTTTAAACTAATTATTCGTTATATATACTTTTAGTATATTAAAAACATTTCACATTCAACATGAGTTAGTTGACAAAACAAACAATTATATTCATTTCAAAAGCTTAAACTTGTTTTTGTAAGAATATATAGCTCTTGAACTTTATACTAATTTATAAAACTTTAATATTCTAAGAAAGTTAAAAACAAAGTTGTTGTTAGCGTTTAAATGTTGAATAAGATATTTAAAAGCTCAAATGACCTTATTAAAATTGTGTTTTTATAAGTAAGCTGAAGTGTATAACAACAAAAAACAAGGCAATAAACCTTCTTAACATCAATCACTAAGGTTACTATAGTACAAATGTAGATTTATAGTTCAAGTTTAAACATAAAATTGTTGTTAAAAAACAAATTGAAATAAAGCTTAATAAATTAAGGCAATTTTTTATATTAGTAAGAGCTCAAAATAAAATTTTAAGTTAAAGAATAAATTTCAAAAATACTCCTTCAGTTTCTTATGACTCGATTTCGTCCTAAGCTTTGTTCAGAAAGCTTCTTAGACTAATTGTCTGCCATAATTAAATAATATAAATTACTCTTTGGTGGTCTTAACTTTGCGTTTAAAAGTTCATTACTCTTTTGGTGGTCTTAACGTTTTGCTGTAAAAGTTAATTAACCGTAAAGTTTCAATAACATCTTAGTTTAATTTTCCAGCGGTGAAAAATAGCGCCTGAACAAAAACTCAAAGTTTTGCAACGGTTTCTGACAAGTATTTCGATTTTGATATGTTTAAAACGCCATCGGTGAAAAATGAACCAAAATAATTCGCGATTATTTTTAAAAATGCGTGCTTCAATATTGTTCAAAGATATTTTGGTTTTAAGACGCCATTTGTGAAATATAAACTAAACTAATTCGTTGTTTGTTTTAGAAATTTAATGTAAGTTAATTTCTAAAGGTTATTTGTTATTCGCAATCGTTTTGCGTTTAGAGTAAGAAATGTGTTTTTTTGTTAAGAATTCGCGATTAGTTTTAACATTTATTTTAGTATTGCCGTTTTGTGCCGTCGCTGCTGTGCTTTTGTTTAGAGAATGGGGCAACTTTCGTGCGTTTGCTTCTTTGGTAGGTATTTACGCTAGAAGAAAAGTTTGTAGTCGCTGCTGTGCTTTCTTTTATGATTGGCTCTGTTTCTGCATCCTTATCTGATGGTGCCAGTAATGCTTGTGTTCTCACGGATGGAGGCGGCTCTTTGTAAGCCTCTATATCGGCTGTTGGCCTTAACTGCTCTGGCTGCGGTTGCCCAGGTTGTTGGGAATGCCCGATGTGGTATTGGCTATGATGGCTCTGATCGTTGCTGGCGGTCGTGGAGGTACTGGCTGCTGTGGCTCTGACTGTTGACTCTGGCCCTGTCGATTCTGGCTGCGGTTGCCTTGACCGTTGGGACTGCCCGTTTTGGTGCTGGTTGGCATGGCTCTGATCTTTGGCTCTGGTCTTTGACTCTGGCCTTGGCGATTCTGGCCGTGGTTGCTCAGAACGTTGGTTCTTAATAGATATTTGTGTTGCATTACGTGACGCTGCACTCGTGACATCATAATTCGGTGTGGCGACAGCGCGATTGCGTTTTGATTCTATAGCAGCTTTTCTGCGATTGTGTTCGGCTAATTCGGCTTCTAATTCGCGTAATTCTTGTAAAGATTTGCTAGCACGGACTGAAATAAGGTGTGTGTTAAACAACTAGGGGTCACCATTTAACTATTCCAATTTACTTATAACGTTACTTATACGCGCGATGATGGTTATTATCTGACTCCGTGCGCGTTATAAGTATTTCTCGGTGATGTTACTTAAATGTTTAGATATGACTTAGCTAAGTTATTTAGCTAAGTCGACTTAATGAATTGCGAACTAAACTTAGACTATCTTTTAAGCTTAGTTTAATTAAATAGATAGATTGTTAGAATGCTTAACTAATTGTATATATGAAATCGAGTCTAGAAACACAAATTGTATTAAAATGAATATAAACTGCGATACATGATAAAAAAATATACAAATAAGCTATTCCAATTTACAAGTTAATATAAAAAACAGTCGCCTTCGTACAAGAAGTACGAGGCGACCACAATCTTTTCAAACGATATACTATCAGTACAAAGGTAAAACTAGACTGCCCGTCATGCTAAAGCAGTTCGAGAAGTAAACAAAGAGATAAAAAGTCCCTAATTTGAGAAAACTCTCTAGCGCCCTTTTTTATTTAAACGCAATGTCGTTACATTTCCAATTGTTTTTTGAAAAGTCATTAAGTTAAACTAAGAAATAAAACTATTCAGGGTTGCCAATTTACCTAGAAAAACCTTGAATTTGACAATTTAGGCAAAAAAAATTTAAAAAATCTGGAATTTTTAACAATTTCAACATATTAAGTAGTAAAATTTCGATTTGACACAAAAAGCTATCT
This sequence comes from Thalia democratica, assembly GCF_965202585.1. NCBI lineage: Eukaryota > Metazoa > Chordata > Thaliacea > Salpida > Salpidae > Thalia > Thalia democratica. Next base: position 15,219,678 of record NC_139173.1, on the reverse strand, counting down.
TATAGATAAAAATATGGATCCCTTCATGGCAGATTTTTTGAAGTAAACGACTCACAGAAAACCCTCTCAGACTTACAAACTGACCTTGAACTAAAGTAATTTTTTCTAAAGAACGATATGAAAGCTTTTGGACTCAACAAAAACTAAGGCAAAAGTATCCAATCATTTGAGAGGAATTTAGATTGTTGTGTTTAGTTTTTACTTCTAGCTATGTTGTTGAGAAAGCTTTCAGTTTAGTTATCAACATCTTGAGCAAAATATCTAATCTAGATATTAGTAAAGAAGGTGACTTGAGGCTTTATTTGACTGATTTAGAATCAGATTTGAAAAACTTGCAAGCATTCATGAACCTCATCCTTCGCAGCATGTTAGAATTCAGTAGCAGACATTATTTTATGAAAGTTTTTTTTTTTTTTTGATCTTTTAAAATACTTCTTATTTAACCTGGTTTGTATTGTATTTAGTAGTCTGTTTATTTCAAAATTCTTATAAGTTATTTATTCTATAACAGGTTTGCATAATGCCTTATAAATATTAATTACGGTAGACTTCCTCTTGAGTCTGCACTTCTACCTAAAAAAAATTGCAAATTCATATTTTCTTAAATTTAACTTAAATAAAGTCTATTACTAACTAAGTATTAATAAAACAAAAAATACACAATATTTAATAGCTTATACAAATTTTTATGTTTTTTTTATGAATGTTTGATTTATGTTTTAGTTGATTTCATTTTTATTCATAACGTTATTGCATATAATATATTTTAATTTATCATTTTGTAAAAAAAAAAGATAATAGTTTTTGAGTTTAAACTTTTTGATTTTGTTCAAAGTGCGAATTGAAGAGGAAGTCTACTGTATTTATAAAATGGTTTATGTTTTAAATATGTATTAATAGCTTTGTTTTGACCTGGTTAATTTGTAGTTTATATTTGTCGAATTGCATTACACTTAAAGTTTTTATAGCATAGTGGTTAAAGTACTTGTTTGAAAGAAATTTATTTGACATATTTTTGTTATTACTTGTTTATTCTGTATAAATATAAAAAACTTTGATACCCATTAAAGTTTTTTAATTTCAAAAATTATTTTTTAGTTAAAAGAGTATAGATTTGATGGCTCTATTTGAAATGACTTCAAATTTTTCATTTGAAAAATTATTAAACTCAAATTTATTTTCTAACTTGATTTATAATTGTTAGAAAATCTATATATTAAACAATTTTAAAATATTAATACAACTGTTTTTTGTTTTATCTTATTTTTTAATATATTAGCAACTAGAATATGTTGTTTATTTAAATAGTTCAACACTTGCTTTTAGTTTTTCACTATTTTCTTCTGATAAATTATTATAGGCAAATAACTCGAGAAAAATAAAATTAAACAGTATTAAATAAGCCATCAAAAAGACTGCTACAGTTACAAAACAAAGCTTTAACACAATTAAAAGAATTTTTTAATTGATTACTTTCTGTTCACAGAATTAACTGTATAACATTTGATTTTTTTTTGAATTTAAATTAAGAAAACAAATGTTAAAATTAAGGTTTAGTTTCCTAAAGGTTATTCCAAGTCAAATACTATTTAATGGTATTCTACTACAAAACATATAGTTTAAAAGTTTAAAATTAAATTTTTAATCTTACAACTACCTTGCTTATAATATATCTTAGCATAGAAGTTAATAATTTTACTGCATTAACAGAAGCTATTGATAAAACCCTTTTTCATGAGATAATAAACCAGTCGGTCAAACTTCCTAAAACTAGATAAGCAATGATGTTTTAGTATTTATTTCATTATGTGTAAAATAAGCTGTTCATTCTTTTGTAGTTTTTTAATCTATGGTATTTAATTTTAGAATGTGCCTATTTATAAAATAATTCAAGTATTTTTTGCGGCTTAAATAACTTACTTAGTATTCAATTCTAAATGTCCGAAATTTGTTAAATGAGAGATAGTTTTAATGTCAGGTTTCAGTTAAGATTTCAGATGGGTAACGTACGGTCCAGATCCAATCAAATTTCGACCCGCTAAGTAACTTGAAAACTACTTGTGCAAAAAACACAAAATTTAGTTTTTTGATGCTTATGATTTTGAAATACACTTTCAATTTGGTTTTCAGTTACTTAAGTATTTCCTAGATCACAATAATAGTAAATCATTTTATTACAATTATTCTCGAGTTTTTTAATTTTCTATATGTTATTTTTTTAAATTTTGCAGTCCGCAATTACATTTTTTTAACGAGTTGAAACAAGAAAATACTTTTTAGTAAATATGAATTGCTGACTACAAAAGTTGTCCACCACTACCCTAAAAGTTTCATTAGTTTCAAAACAATTCATATTTAATCAGAATTGATTACTGATTACACAAGGCTTTTTGATATTTAAGTATTATAATACACTTTACTGGGCCTATAAGAAAACAACAGTAACTTATTTTCTCAAGCCCTATAAACTACTTTGAACACAGCCCAAAAGTGCGTGCACAAGAAATACCAGACTAAACTACATTTCAAACACAAATTTTTTGGCTCAAAAGTTTGTAGTCAAGAGAAAAACTACTTTTTAAAATCGTGGGGGGCGATTATTTTTCAAATTTCTGAAAAGGGGGCGATTTAGTAAATGAGATTGGGAAACCCTGCTCTAGAACCTTGTTTTATTCGCGTAGAACTACGTAATCAAAATTAAGATCACACTATATTTACATTTATACACATACAACAAAGTAATTGAAGATTATTTTATTAGTGTACACGAATAAAGATCTGTGTGATTATGCTGAAGAAGCATTGGTTCGAAAACAAATTTGAAGATTTTGCAATAAGTTTTTAAACAACTTTCTGTATAAAATTAACTATGAAAAAAAGTAAGAACATATATTTTTATATATATGCAATAAATATTAACGCAAAATGAACTTTAAAAACACTAATTTTAATGCACACGAACAAAGAACTGAATGAATTCGCTGAAGAAGTTTTGGTACAAATATATATTTTTGAAGATTTTTTCAATAAGTTTTTTAACAACTTTTAGTAAAAAATTAACTTTAAAAAATTAAGAACATTTAAATTTGCAATATGTAATAATGCAGAATGAACTTAAAAAAACTAATATCAATTATTATTATATTATAATATTAATATACATTATTATCTGTTAAGTCATTCTTATAACTTACATGCTTCATGGAGAAGTCGCACACCTATTTCTGTACGCTTTTGTACTATACTTTTCTTGCTTTCAGTTGTTAGAGTAATCGTATCTGGTAAATTGGGTAATGCTTAATGATTTGTTTTCCAGCCTACATGTTTAAAATCTTACTTAATTTTCTGGTATAACTTAGAATAAGCGAATTTAATAAAAATCAAAACAGTTTATTTATACCTCAATAACATGTACCCCAAAGTTTACACCATCAATTTGTGGGTTATGCCTAATGCTTACAACCTTAAACTTCTTAACATGTTTAATCCAGTTCTGTCTCGTCTTAAAATTGAAATTAAATTAATGTTTATAAGTTTAAATTAAACATTAATTGTCATGATGAAATACTTACATAATGTGTCCTTTAAATGTTTCTCAATCAAGTATTTCTCCAGCTTCGTCTTTCTGAGGGTCGAACACATATATGTTTTATTGTATTATAAACTGTTAATATAAACACTAAAGTTATTGAGTTCTAATCAAAAAAAGTTTGTAGTATATTTTTATAACGTAAATCCTACAATTTATCTAAGTTATTCATGTTTTGTTTTCTATATTGTTCACAAAATCTAGAAATAACTTAATTAGTTTTGTTAAGATAACAGCTCAAATCTAGTAATGAATTTAATAAACTGCAAACATATTTAAATTTACTATACTTGACATCAGTTAAATATTAAATATGTATAACAACTATTGTATAAATCAATATACAAAATGACAATACAATTAATATTAACAATAAAGACAACAACTGCTTTAAAATACTGTTTTATGATATAAATCTTCATATTTTCATGAATGTTTAACTAATTTTAAATTAAAAATGTCAAAACCTTACTTTTCCAATACAATGATTTCCATTTACATGTGCGACACTGATGATATCATTGTTTGAAACCTAAAAAAAATTATAAATTAAAACTTGTGTTAATTGAGTTAAATAAATACAAGGCGTAAGAGCTTACAATTTGTAAAAAAACATTTTTCAACTTCCTTTCTTCATATAAAGCGGAAGTTTTTGAATTAGAGACAAACTTTAATTTCTTTGTCTTGATTGTAAATAATAACAATAAAAAGTCACGAATTACCTGTTATTATGCTAAATATATTTATTTAATTTTAAGTGTTTGAGATGTTTAACAAAATTGAATATTAAAGTTTTATGGTAAAAAGTCTTCTTTTATGGTATTCTTCTTCTACCTTTATTGGATTAAACTAGTTAAAAGTTTTATTTTATAAAAAAGTAAACTAGTTATAAAAAACATATTTTCAACTTATATTAATAATTTATATCTCTTTTTGTTTTGAAACTGATAATTTACTAACATTTGTGCCTTCAATTAAACATATGTAAAAACCTTGAGTTTCCGAGTATTCTGAGTGTGTAACAGTACTTCAAAGTTAATCAATTTAAAATATTTGAATTAAAAATTAATTATTAAAAAGAAGTTTTAAAGTGTGTTTAGTAAGCTTCTTCTAGTTTTTCATTCTTATTTCTGGGGTTTTTCGGGGTACCGTAACTATTTTATTTTTTATAATAGATAGTTAAATTTTTTCGATTACGTAGTTCTACGCACATGGAACAAGGTTCTGGAGTTTCATTGCTCTAATGTAACTACGAGCGGTTTTAAAGTGTGTTTACTAGGTTTTTCATTATTTTTTTTTGGTATTTTTTGGGGTACCGTAACTATTTTGTTTTTTATAGTAGATAGTTAAATCTTTTTGATTACGTAGTTCTACGCAAATTGAACAAGGTTCTAGAGTTTCATTGCTCTAATGTAACTACGAGCGGCTTTAAAGCGTGTTTACTAGGCTTCTTCTATTTTTTCATTATTAGTTTTGGTATTTTTCGGGGTACCGTAACTATTTTGTTTTTTATTATAGAAAGTTAAATTGTTTTGATTACGTAGTTCTAGGCACATGTAACATGTTTCTGGACTTTCATTGCTCTAATGTAACTAAGAGCCGTTTCAAAGTGTGTTTACTAGTTTTTTCATAATTATTTTTTGTATTTTTCGGGGTACTGTAACTATTTATTTTTTATTCTAGAAAGTTAAATCTTTATGATTACGTAGTTCTACGCAAATGAAACAAGGTTCTAGAGTTTCATTGTTTTTATTTAAGTACGAGTGGTTTTAATGTGCGGTAATGACTATAAGTAAAATTTGAAATGTGTTGGAAATCTTAAATTTAAATGTCTATGAAACTTCAGCCTCGTGATTTAAAGTGTAACAAAGATAATTTAAAAAAAACCCTAGTTTTCATTTCTTTGTTAAAGTTGCTGGTTTATAGGTTATTGTTTTTACAATGTTTTAAACAATTTAGAGTACATCTGTTACGGTTATGATGAGCCTATGTTAAAGTTTTTTATTCTAACAGTATAAAAATTATTGTAATTGTTTTGTAGTGGTACTTTTAGTGTTTTAAATTTACACATTTTTATTTATCATTATATATAAAATTCATAATATAAGCTTGATATATTTTTGTGAAACAATTCTAAATAGATTTCTAAATAGAGTATCCTTTAAATAAAAAAGTAAAATTTTATTTTTGTGTTTTCGAAAATATTAGTATATAAAACTAGTTGAATAAAAATTTTAATGTGGCCCGCGGGCCGCAGTTTGCCGACCCCTGCTCTAAACAATAATTTAAAAGTGTGCTCAGTAAGTATGTGTCCGTGTAAGGTACGCACCCACATAAGGTACGCACTTTAAGAAGTATCTACATCTCCAAATATTAGTCAACTTTTACTTTAGCAAACATTAGCCACGATGAAGTTATTCAAGCAGAAAGTTTTCTGAATTTTTTTAAATTTTTTCCAAAAAAAATCTTAGCAAATTATATAGTGGACTAGTCTGCTGTTTTTTTTTCAATGATATTACAAATAATTTAACAAGTAAATAAATTTCAATTTATTAAAGATAGTTAAATATAATATTTACCTCTGTAAAAAAAACTCTATTCATTTATTGATGAAATGATATAAGAATTAAGTTAAGTAGAATATATACTAAACAAACCTTTCTTTAGCCACATTTTCAAAGGGGACAAAACAATAACACTTAATCCGTTATTAAAAAAATAAAACTAAGCCATCTATGTCTACACCCAGTCAAACTACCATCAATCAGCCTAAAAATAGATTAAAAGTATAATAATACTAAAACTTTATCTTAATTTTTAAAAAATATAGAGAAAATTAAATTTGACATCTGATTGAACTTTAAGTAATACAGTTTTTAGTCCAGATTGAAAAGCTTGATGGTAGCTCTGATCTTTTAGGTTTCTTGGAATTTCCTCCCATACGTTACATATAAGATAGAATAAGGTTTTACAACCATTAAGACTATTTACTCTAGGGATATAATAATGTGTCTATGAAAAGGCTGTTAAATTGTTGTGAATTTTATTTTCTCTTGTAAAGTAAGGCAAGTTAACTGGCAAAGTATCTGTTTTAAATTTGTGCAAAAAAACTCTTATTTCTGTTATATAAACTATAACTTATAAATTAACCAACAACATTTTAAATTTCCTATTCAAGTTTCCATTGTACTGTAGTTGTGACTATTTGATTTATTGTAAAAAGTTTTTTAGCTAATTAAAAACTTTTTTAACAGTCATACATTAACAAACAATCAAAAATATTTTATAACCTAAAGTACAATTTTTTTTTCTTTGATAAAAAGTATTTTTTACCCAAAAAAAAAAGAGCACATATAATTGTTTTGTTAAATGGCTAAATTTTGGTACTTTGTGTATATAAAAATATTATTAATCAAACATTTTTTTAATCAGACTTGCTATTTTTACATTCATACTGACCTAATATTAAAATTAATAAAGAAACTTGATACATTACACTAAAAGATGATGTATAAAACGTTATAGAAGAAATAAAAATAAGGATGCAACTGAGTGTGAAATTTAAAGTATTAAAGTAAAAACTGTAAAATTTGTATTTTATACTTTTAGATTTATATACTTATTTATATTTGAGGTTCTAAATTAAACAAAATTTGTTCTCAACTTGTTTAAAAATAAGGAGTCAGATAAAAAAAAATTAGTTAATCAAGATTTTTATTTGCACAACTAAGTTTCATATGTTAAGGGATCTTCAGTTACAATTTAAATCTTATTCAAATAGAATTACACTTTTAGTTTATTATCAACTATAAAGTACTATAATAGTATAGTTCAAAAAATATTTAAAAAACATAGTAGTGTTTTTATAATAATTATATTACTTGTAAACAGTATACTTAAAACCTTTTTTTTCAGTTCTATATTAATTGAGATATACCATAATATACTGAAAACAGTAAATCGACGATATCATTATAGATAATTTGTTTTATAAAAATCGTACATAGCGAATGAAACGAATATAATTTTATATGTATAAAAAGAATTCAAGGAAAAACTATTTGATTTTCGTCAAGTTTTCAAAAAAACTGAAAAAAAGCCATAATGTACCACTTTTTCTATGGGATACAGCACCATTCATACAAACCCAATATAGAAAAAAAAAGTTAACAAAAATTAGATACTCTAAGCTACAAAACAATGTATAAAACATTTTTGTAGAAGTAACAACAAGGATGCGAGTAAGCGTGAAAACTAAAGAACTTTAGTAAAAACCGTAAAAGTTGTACCGTAAATGGAATGACGCTCGTTTTTAAAAAGTATATGTAGAACTAAAATCAATTAAACAATAAGCCATGTATCTCTTTTGGAGTTTGTTAGTTTTACACTAGATTCGACAACTCCACGTCCACACTGAAAACAGACTTCACAGCTGTTATACTAATGGTGATTGGTAGTCCTCGTATCAAAAGTATGTCGAAAGCGGTTTGCTTGCGATACTTATTGGCTTCTTCAAGACTTAATGCCTGGTCTTTATTTTCGTTTCTAGCAATAATTCGGCATACTGTCAAAAGCGTACTTGGTATTAATGCTTTATTAAAGTTTTATAAGTTTTACAACAGATTTCATCTTCTAATAAATAAACAACCTTGAGGGCTTAAAAGGGTATATTAAAAGTGTTTTTTTTATAAACAACTTATTCATTAACTGCAAAGCCTTAGGGACGTATTAATATGTGTTTTATTTAATTAAATTAAAGTTTAATATGGATAAGTATGCAATCGTCACATGCGTGTACCATGATATAATTTGCAAATTATTAGTCTAACTTAGTAGTGTAATTATTCCTGCGGAACGTTAGATGTTCAATTTTTCATAATCTTAGCCCAAACAGATCGCAATGTCTCAAACACTGTTGTTGGTCGTGCGTTGAAATTCATTGTTTATATATGGCTTAAAACTAAAAAGATTTAGTTTAAATGGTATTGTTATCATTAAAATTCAGTAACTTTTCACAAATAAAAAATACAGAATAATAAATATATTTCTATAACATTTATCCCATCTAGATTAACTAGTGATTTCTTTTTTTTTTTCTATTTGTAATAATAATTAGTTTTATTTCTCTAACAAACAATATAGTTTTATATCTCGAACATTTTGTTTGTATTTTGGACTTTATGATCATTATTCTGTTATTTAATCATAAACTTTCTATTTTAAAATTTAACTTTTTGTTTTACATTATCTAGCAACCTTAAGAAATGTTGTAATTGTTATTAAAATTTGAGATTTGTAGAAAATAACAAACTAGTCTAAGTTAGTATGAGTCTTTTATTTAAGTTGAAAATAGATTGGGTTTTTCAAAAAAATGTTTTATGATATGATAATAAATTGAACTATTTACTTTAAGGGTAATAGCTAAAGTATAATGTTATAAAATAATGCAAAATATTACTTTATAAGAGTTCTCCAAAAACTTCAGAGGGTTGAAAGTTTTTCGAACTAGTAGTTGCTTTAAATACATTCTGCTTTATTACCGATAGGCTTGAGTAAGATTGTTTACTTGTTTCTATTAATTTGATTTTTATATTTCTTTTTATTTTAAGTTTTACCCAAACGCAGATAACCTTAGACCCATAGTCTAACTCAAGGGTTGGACGGCTGCTGGTAACTGGTAACCATCGGGTCAATGATAAAGTAAGAAATATTACAACACTAGTAATGTATACTTATTGAAATAAGTGCCTTTATGTAAGTTTCGAGTATAAAACCTTTAATTTTTTAATGTTTGTTTTTACATAAAAAATACCTCCTGAACTGCAGTTTTAGACGTTTTTTGGCCTAACCCTGGTCTAATTCTTACACTAAGTTTATTAATTTTACCAATAAAACTGCATGTATATAAAGCAGTGAAGTGTTTGTCACTAGTAGTGCTACAAATTCGGCTAACACTTTAAAACCTCCCAAAAGTTATGAGCATCATTCTATTTACGGTATAACTAATACGATTTTTACCAAAGTTCTTTAGATTCCACGCTGCTTCAAAAATGTTAATACATTTTTTCTAGCTTAATTAATTTAAAAAAAGAATTCAACACTCAACTGCGGTAATATAAAACGTACATTTTAGTTTTAACACATGTCGATTAGGGGTGTCTTGCCAAACGTAAACTTTTTTCCTTGAAATGAACACCGGTTTTTACATAAACTTTTTCCTTTAAATATGCTTCATTTTTTATCGCAGGTTTAATGGTTTACTGAGCACAAAATAGTATTGTTTTAGAATTACAGTAATAAAAACCAAAACAAACAAAATTGAAAAACAACTTAGAAGTTAAAAATATTCAAACTATTCAAAGTAAGGTACAAGAAATAAATTTGTATTTTACCTTATAGTTTGGAAATAAATTTATGTCACTAAATTCATGAAATATTTACTTATTCCCAAAAAACTAAATTTTGTTCAACAGCCATAAAGTAACACACACACAATCATCAATACTTTGTAACCCTAAAGTAAAAATAGATGGTTATATTGTTTTGAGAAAAAAAAACTATTTTTTCAAAAACTGTAAAACAAAATATTTTTGTAATGCAGTAGTTTTTTTCTGCAGTTTTAATATAAAGAACCTTTTGAACTTATTTTCATTGTACCTTTTTTTTTAAGTTTTAATTTAAAAGACTGTGAAAAGTAATTGCTAGCTAAGACACAAAGTTCTTTAAACTAAAATCGACTTGTAAAAAGGGGCATAGACCCCCTTTGACCAGAAAACATTTGTGTTAATAGTATGATGAGTTTTTTCAAGCATTCTATTAAAAATAATAGCTTAGATAGTTTACTTATTAAAAAAAATAAATTACCAAAATGTTTATTTGCATTTATTGTAGAAATTTGTTTTCAAAATGTTTTGAAAATTTATCAGTTTTTCTAAGCTTATTAGTCTTATTAGTTTTTAGTAATTACTTAATTAGTCAGTTTGTATCCTATATCAGCATTATCCACAGCTAATAAACCCTGTAATGGGCAGAAAGACTAGGTCTCCTGAAAAATGATATTTTATTTTTACTTAACTATTTGAAAGAGCTTTTTTTAATCAGGTAAAACTACAGGTGATGTAACTTAGCTTAAATCATCACTATAACATTCTTTGTTGCATGGTAAAAATTTAATACAGATGTACTTATGCTTATTTTTCAAACACTTGATTTCTCTTTTTTTTGACTTTGAGATACATTAAGATATCCTTCCCGTTGGTCTATGCCATTACGAAATTTATCATACTAAATTATATTAAGAACCAGGGGCGTAGCGTGGGGAGGGACGCTGGCGCATGCGTGCCACCCAAAAAAAAAATAAGTAAAAAAAAATGCAATATCTTTATCCTTTATTGTTTTTTTTTTTGCTTAATTTGCCTATTTTCAACTATGTTTTTCTACTATTCGAAAAGTAAAACGAAATTTCAAATACCAATTAGTGACAAGTTAGGGAAATTACCCAGTATACTAATTCGGTGCGTAATTGCAAATGCGCACCGATGTTGATGAAAAACTCCATAAGGAAAAATTTTATAACTTCATTAACTTCATAAGAATTTAGACTCAAACAGTACGCAACTAATTAGTGCACCGCAGTAGTATAACCTTATGACAGATTTTTTTAGATAGACAAATGCTAACATTTTGTTAACAAACCATAAAGCTAAACCTGTTTTATAGTGATAATGATTCAAGAATAAACAAACTATAGTAAAAATAGCAATAAACAACTGCTAATAAAATAAAAATAAATTGATAACAGAAATAAAAAATACTAACAACATAATTTAAAAGAAAAATAACAAAAAACAGAAAAAAAAAATTAAAACAAATAATAAAGAAACAGTTCATACTGTGATTACAGTTTTAATCTCACTATACAAAAAGTATTGTTAAAATTAACTAAACTTAAAATTTTTTTTTAAAGTATATTTTTTTTTAATTAAGATAACAAACAAATCAAACTTTGTTTTTTTATCAGGCATAAAGTTTAAAAGTTAATCAATTTTTGTAGCAAGTTATTTAAAAGTTTCTTTAGTCACATCATGAATAAATTCGTAGCAACTTGTAAAAAAGATTCTTTTACAATCAATTTCTAGTCTAAAAGACATAATTGATTGATTTTAAATTTAAAGTTATTTTGATTTAAATAAAATTTTAAATAACGTTTAAAAATTTTCTTTCTACCAACTGTTTGTAGTATTTAAAAAATGCTATTCCCTAAAGATCTTAGAAAAACTGACCTTAAGATAAGTGAAAAGTTGTATTTCTTGTGAATTTTTAAAAGCATTGAAAAAGTTGACCTTAAAAAATTTATCTTTCAAACATTTTGTTTTGTATCAGAAACATCTAGTAAAATCTTTCCACACACTCAGGATAACTCAGGGTTTTATGAAGTTTTGGAAAACTTTAGTATGACTCAGTAAAAATCATGATAACTCTGAATGTTTTAAGTATTTTTAAGCTCAGGCTGACTAAGGATAGACTTGTTTTTTTTTTAACTCAGGGTAGATTTAGTGGTTTTAAAAGCTTTGTTATAAAGCTTAATTTCTATTAGTTTAAAAACAATAAAAAAATTCTGTAAAAGAATTTAAAATGCTTCTGATGACATATGACATTTTCAAAATAACTCAGGACAGTTATTTTGACTCAAAGAGTGGCAAGGCAATCCTGATATCTTCAAAGTTAATTGTTTTTTTTTGTAAAATATATTTTATAATACTAAAGAAAAAGTAAACATTTGTTTTCATTAATTTTTAGATTATTATTTAAAATGTTATGCAAAGTAAAGTTGTATGGAATGTTGCAAGTATAAAAATATGTCAGGTAGGAAAATTATCTAAAGTTCAAAAGCTTGAATTGAAAAATAGCAGACCAACACAAGATATTACTATTACTCAAGACTGCAGTTCAAGTGGTATGAAATTTTTAATTTTAATATTCCAGATTTTCTTCATTTATTAAGATTAATTTTTACAGTTTTATATTTTAATATTGGTAAAAATGTAGAAGTTAAAAAAAAACTAGCTCTTTAGATTTCTCCTACAAAAAGTTTAAAATTTTCAATTTTAATACTAAAGATTTTACATTTTTATATAAAAGATAAAGGTAATATATTAAAAGCTGCAACAAACTAAAAGTATGAGTTATTTTGTATTTAATACAATTGTTTTTTGTTGATATAAAATAGATATTGAACATTGTTTAGAAATTGCACAGAGAAAAATGCTTTGAGGTAATTGTTATACTTAGTTGACTATCTATGTGTAGTTTAAGGCCATAGGGGGGGGGGGGGGTTTGTAACAAAATATGCATTTTGTTGTATTTTAAATGACCGCCAGGGGGCGTTAGACGATTTTATATCAAATTACACTATAAAACTTTTAAAATGTTTGTGATAATGCTCATTAGCCCTAGCTTGCGCACTACGCACAGCTCGATATGTTGTTTGTTATTTTTGTTTTTGGCTCAGTTAGCCATAAGATCGTGCAAAAAGCACACTAATTATAATAAGAACTTAAGACACTGATTGAATTTAAGAACTTTGTTATGATTGTCATTTTATATGAACTTTATGTTTATTTGTATAACTGTATTGTAATGTACTTAGTTAAGCCATAAGACCGTGCGAGAGGCACACGAACTCATTATAAGAACTTTTTTATTATTTTCGTTTTATAAGATCTTGGTGCTATTTGCATTATCGTATTATATTGTGCTTAGTTTAGCCATCGTTGTGCATAAAGCACGACATATATTAAGACTCTGTATTATTAGTAGTATTGTTAGTAAGAATTAATTTTGTATTTATGATTTAAAACACTTTAAGAACATTTCTATTTCTAGAACTTTGTGTTTATTTGTTGTGTTTATATTCGCAGTTAGTTTTATTCAACTGATTTATTAGCTGCTTTGTCACTACTAATTCTACTTTCATTCACATTTAAATCACATATTCAATAAACTCACTTCATTAAAGAAATTATATATATTAAGTCTATTACATACTTATTAATTACCAAGTTAAACCTAATGAGTAAGGTAAATTCAGTAAAAACCTTAAGAGCTAAACGCGCTAAGCGTTTAGCACAAAAAAGGGGACTTCCCCCAATTAAAGGTAGTTCCTACCACAGTCCTTGGAGGACTACAAATGGTGACCCTGTGTTTAATATGAGTTTGCAACCTTCTGATACTACTAAAGTAGAAATACTAAACTCTTTGAATTTGAGAAATTTATTCTGAAAAATATTAATCTTTAGCGGTCCATTATGGTAAATAGAGTTTTTTATCAGGCAAGCACCTTAAAAAACCTGTTGAATTCTTTTGAAAAACTTTTAGCAATATAGGATAATAAATTCAGTTAAACTCATTTGAAAGTTTTACTAAAATTATTTCTAGAATCAATTATAAATTATACTATATAAATTTAAACAAGTGATATAGCAGCAAATTTGTTGGTTGTGACATTATGTTGTATTAAATAAATTTTCAAAGATTTATTTAAATTAAAAACTTCTGTTGCTTTAAAGCTTTGGTCTTGATTGATCAAAAAAAGCTTAAATATTTAAACATGATAATTTAAATGTTTTTTGACATTAGTCAACTTAACTGTAAACTTTAAAATTTCTGTAGCTTGAAAACTTTTTTACGCAACCTTCATAAGTTCAATGTGATTAATTGTAAGAAGCTTTAAAACTGTAATTCCGTAATTAAAAATTAGTTATAAATATTATAAGTATTTTTCTTAAAAAACTATTTTTAGAATAACATTATCAATTATAAAATAAAAAGTTTTGTTAACAAATTTCCAAAAATTTACTGTGTTTTTAAGCTATCTATGAAAACTCAATGATTATTTTGTTTAAACGTTTTAAAATCTCATGGTAATAAGTTATGTAATCAGAGGTTTTAAGGAGTTTTTGGTTTTGAAGTTATTATATTTGAGCAAGTTTGTTTTTGAAAAAAAAAACCTTTTAAAAAAACACTGTATGAAGCACCTTTTGATGTTTAATATAACCAAAAGTTTTTTTTTTGTGCAACAAGTGCGAGTAAATTCTGAAGCTAAAAAGAAAGAAATTTTCAAAAAATTTTCCACTAAGATTTTTATAAAACAGCAACTCATTTTGAAAAATTAAAACGACTTTTGAAAACGTGTTTTAAGTGTAATTTAGGTCAAATTTTACGACCACAAATAAAAAATTTTTTTAAGCTATTTTAAGAACCAAATTAAGTTCAACAGTGTGTTTTTCTAAAAAAAAACATCTTTTACCTGTTTTAATTTTGGCCTTTTAATTTTTTAGGTCAATTTTTACAACTTTGAATTAAAAACATGTGTAAAACACTGATTTAATCTGCTCTCTTAAGCCAATATTTTTTTGACCTATAAAACTTAAAATGATTTAAAACAAGTTCAAACTTGTTTGCTCAAAAATTAACTTGCTCGGAAAGAACTTGCTCAAAATTGTTTCGTAAAGTATTACTTTTAAAATTAATTTTTAAAGCTTATTGATATTTTTTGCTTCGCGAACTGGGAAGACTTGAAAATTTTACAGTTGGCTAATCACGTACTTTAAACTCGGGTAATTAAACTTAATTAGTAGCAAAGTTTTACAAAAAGCATGAAAACATATGCGATTTAAAAAATAATGTTGTTTATTTTGCATTAAGCATGGAGATTAAAGTTATTAACTTTGCCACAACAGGAGTTTAATTGCTTTCTCATATTGCTATTATCTTGTAATTATTAAAATCGTTTGTTTCAAGCAATATTTTCAAGAGGTTAACTGTGTTATGTTCTAATAAAAAGAATTAAATAACTTTATTTTTTGTCAATTAAAATTTTAGTAACAATGTTTTTGAGCAAAGCTATTAGAAATTAAAAAAATTTAATACTTTTTTTTTCAAATTGACCCTAAACGACATTTGAAATATTAACAATTAACATTTTTATCGATATCACTATTAATGTTCTTTAGTTGCTTGCCTTGTCCATTTATAACAAGTACTTTTGTACTAAATTTTTTAAAGTTAATGGTTGAGCAAGCAAAAATAATGGAAAAATATGATTATTTTATACAATAATCATAAAAATTAAACAAAAATTTACAAACTGTCTCTCAACGATGCTAGCATGCAAAAAATTGTTTTATACAAAAGACGCAACTACTTGCTCTTGTGCACAGCCTAACGGAAAAAATACCACATACGTCATCAGATGATTGAAAAGACGCGAAGCAATGTTTCTGACGTTCGAAGTCACTGGTAGCTATTATAAACCACAGCTGATGTTACAAAGAGATCAAACAGAGTTGAAGAGAGGTATTCAATGGACAGAGGTGCTTAGCGCCTAAAACTGGTCAGATTGGAGAGACGGGCAGAAAAATCAGCAGCTGATGGCCGCCGATGGAGTGAACACTTATTAAAACTTCTGACAGACAGTATTATCTACTTTTCACTATTGTATAAGCACTTATAAGAACCATTTTGAACTTAAAAATAATACTATCTAACAATGTTGTACATTTTGAAAATTAATATTCAAAAATTTTGCATTAACATTTTGTAAGAAACACTTAAAAATGTTGCAAGACCCCACCAAAAGACTTCAATTGAAGACTTTTAGGTGGGGAAATGTAACAAAATATGCATTTTGTTGTATTTTAAATGACCGCCAGGGGGCGTTAGACGATTTTATATCAAATTACACTATAAAACTTTTAAAATGTTTGTGATAATGCTCATTAGCCCTAGCTTGCGCACTACGCACAGCTCGATATGTTGTTTGTTATTTTTGTTTTTGGCTCAGTTAGCCATAAGATCGTGCAAAAAGCACACTAATTATAATAAGAACTTAAGACACTGATTGAATTTAAGAACTTTGTTATGATTGTCATTTTATATGAACTTTATGTTTATTTGTATAACTGTATTGTAATGTACTTAGTTAAGCCATAAGACCGTGCGAGAGGCACACGAACTCATTATAAGAACTTTTTTATTATTTTCGTTTTATAAGATCTTGATGCTATTTGCATTATCGTATTATATTGTGCTTAGTTTAGCCATCGTTGTGCATAAAGCACGACATATATTAAGACTCTGTATTATTAGTAGTATTGTTAGTAAGAATTAATTTTGTATTTATGATTTAAAACACTTTAAGAACATTTCTATTTCTAGAACTTTGTGTTTATTTGTTGTGTTTATATTCGCAGTTAGTTTTATTCAACTGATTTATTATCTGCTTTGTCACTACTAATTCTACTTTCATTCACATTTAAATCACATATTCAATAAACTCACTTCATTAAAGAAATTATATATATTAAGTCTATTACATACTTATTAATTACCAAGTTAAACCTAATGAGTAAGGTAAATTCAGTAAAAACCTTAAGAGCTAAACCCGCTAAGCGTTTAGCACAAAAAAGGGGACTTCCCCCAATTAAAGGTAGTTCCTACCTCAGGCCCCGGAGGACTACAGGTTAACCAATGTTTTTTAGAAGTTGATTTTATTTGAAAAAATTTTTTTTAAGCTTTAAGATGCTTTTTGTTGTTTTAAAAAATTCGAATTATTTTTTGAGATATTACCAGTCAAAGTCGGGCCGCATTATAGGTTACGTATTGGAAGGAAAAACTAAAACAGCGAAAAAAGGCTAGTTTGTTTAAAATCTATCTCCTCCTACATTTTTCAAGCAATCTTCTTCAAACTTTAACAGTTTAATCTTTATACAATAACAGAAAACCTTACTTGTGAATTTAAAAATTTGTAGTAAAAATATTTTTTTTGAAATAAAAAGACTTTTTTTTTTAAGTTTTGTGATAAAATTTTTATTTATTTGAATTATCTAAATTCATAAGTAACATTTTTTTCTTGTAGTAAAAGAAACATTTACTAAAATTTGAAGAAGATTGCTTGAAAAATGAAGTAGGAGATAGATTTTTAGTATTTTTTCTAAATTTTCGAGAAAATTGACCCTGAAAAATTTGCGGCCCAAAAGTTTTAATTTAGGGGATTTTTTGAAAAATATATTTGCGCACCCCCTGATCAAAATACCACGCTATGCCACTGTTAAGAACATATTAAGCCTTAGTAGGATTAGTCTTAGTTGTCTTAATGTGATTAGTTTTGTAAACTTCAAACCAAAGTGCACTTAGGAAATAATAACAAAGTATAAAAATTCAGGATAGTTTTTATTTTTTAACCTCAAGACTCCAAGTTTGAGATATGAAGGGACAAAGTCGTTCAATAGAAATAATTTTTTTTAGAACTTTTTTTAGTGTTAATTTTCTGTGTTGATTTGTCGTAAATAGTTTTTTAACTAATTTAAAAAACTATTTTCAAACAGTCATACCGTTAGAAACACACAATCAACAATATTTTGTAGACATAAGTAAAAATAAAAATTTAAATACTTTTGAGAAAACTATGGTAAAAAATTTTCTACTGCACGGTTTTGAATCCATTAAAAGTAAAATAAAATTTCTGTCATTTAAAAGCACTAGACCACTCGATCATAGTGGCTTCTGCAAAAATCAAGTTTTGCGTTTATATATTTGAAAAATTTGCTTTTTGATAACAAAATTATTTATTGTGGTTATACTTCATATCAGGGGTGTGTTTTGACTGGTTTCCTGTTTCTTGTGAAAAGATTTGTAGAATATTACTAAAAACGTTGTTTATTGACTTTGTTTTGGTTATTTGATAAACTTTGAATAATGAATGTTGAATTTATAACACTGAAAGTTTAAAAAGTTGCAGTAAATAAAAATACTCGTTTTTGCTTAGCTGAAATAGATTTTAAATAAAATTTTAATTGTGTTGTCATAATAGGTAAAAATTTTAAAGTAGCATTTTTTTTCTAGGAAACTTTTACTAAGATGCTCTTAGTTCCCATTATAAATTGTTACTTAGTATAAATAACTTTTGATTAAGTATTGTTTTTGAACTAGTAAGTACAATTTTACTTAAAAAATGTCCAATATAATCACTAAAGTTTATTTTACTTAGTTTATTGTGTATAATAATGTTGTGTGAAGCTTTTGTGTTATTTTGTTATATAATAATGTTGTGTTTGTAAACATTTATATTATTTGTTTATATGTCAACCAATTGGGTTTAAACCTTGAAAAGTAAAATTTAGAAAAATCTCAAAATCATCTTTAGACAACTAAACCACCTGGCAATTTATTCTTTTATCACTAAATGTTATTTTATTATTTTTGTTTAAGTTGTTTTATTTTTGTATACCTGTTGGCCACAAAGTTGATCTTGATTTTCTGAAATTTTCAAAACCATGATTAAAATCCCTGACCATCAGGCAAACATTTAAATAAAATTTATTTTAATTTAATTGTATAAGTCTAAACATTTTTTTTAGTGAAATTTAAATTTTTATAGATTGAATTACTTGAATTTTTTTTTGTTATATTAAGATATAAAAATATAAAGAGTTTAAAATTAATATGAAAAATTTGTAAGAACTCTATCTATACTAACATTTAAATTGAAATTCTGATTAAATATTATTTAAATGTTTTGAACTTACAAATTGTATATCAAAATTCAAATCTGTTATTTAAACAAAAATATTACAGACATAACTAACTTAGTCTATAAAAAATTACTTTTCTAACAGGAAACAATATTATAAAATAATTAAAACTAGAAAAAAATTTTATAAAGATATTTTAATTTAATTGTACAAGTCTAAACATTTTTTATAGTGAAATTTCAATTTTTATAGATTAAATTACTTGAATTTTTTTTAATTATAAATAGATATAAAAATATAAAAAGTTTAAAATTATTATGAAAAATTTGTAAGAACTCTATATATACTAACATTTAAACCAAAATTGAAATTCTGATTAATTTTTATTTAAATGTTTTGAACTTACAAACTGTATATCAAAATTCAAATTTGTTATTTAAACGAAAATATTACAGACATAACTAACTTACTCTTTAAAAAAATAATTTTTTTATCAGGAAAAAATATTAAAAAACAGTTAAAACTAGATTAAATTTTTATAAAGATATTTTAATTTAATTGTTTAAGTCTAAACATTTTTCTAGTGAAATTTTATTTTTTCTAGATTAAATTACTTGAAGAATAATATTTTTATTGTAAATAGATAAATAAATGTAAAGAGTTTAAATTTAAAAGAAACAATTGTAAGAACTCCATCTATACTAACATTTAATTCAAAATCAAAATGCTCTTTATAAAAATTTATTCTAGTTTTAATTATTTTATAATATTTTTTCCTGATAAAAAAGTTAATTTTTTATAGAGTAAGTTAGTTATGTCTGTTATATTTTTGTTTTTTATAACAGATTTGAATTTTGATATACAATTTGTAAGTTTATAACTTGTTTCTGGTTCTTTAAGTTTTAATTTATCTAAGTTTAATACAGTATAACAAATAAAAAAATAATATTTTTCTATTACTACTTATATGTTTTTTATAATTTTAAGCAGAAAAAATCATTTTTAACACAGAGTTTTTCGGCTAAATATTGCGTACATAACTGGCAGTGCACACCTAAGAAATGCGTACTTAAGCGGCAAATTGAGAACAAAAAAAAATAGTGAACCCCCTTTAAAAAATCTCTAGACACGCCCCTGCTTCATACACAAATATTATTTCAAGAAATACGTGATAAATCAATTTTTGTTGTTTGTTAATAAAAAATGATAAACTTAAGCTAAGATATACTCATGAAACTAGTTTAAAATCATTAAATAATTTCTATTTTCATCTTACTTTTTATTTTATACTATTATGTTTCACATTTAAGTCATTATTCAATTAATTAATTTACTAGAAGTTTCTCATCAATATAAACTGGTTGCTGAGATTGGTAGAATTAGTTAGGTAAGTTAATTGTAAAGGGTATATGCTGCAGAGCAGACTTATTTTTTGTGAATTACTGCTAATACCGTGCTTATTCACTTACAAGGACTTCACTTATCCTGACGCTCACTTATCCGGACAGTTTTGGTCAGAAGAAAAAAAAAAAACTTTCTATATTAAACACTAACATTTTTGTATGATACAAATGTTTAAGCTTTCATGCTGTAAGAAAATTTTAAGTAATTTTATAAATTCTAAAACTTTGTTCATTATTATGACGGAATAATACTTCTAATAAATATGTTCTATCTTAGTTCAAAACTAGTGTAGTTATCAAAAACCTTTGCATGTAAAGTAATAAACAATGAACTTTACCGCAAGATCAACAACAACAGCATCCGAGACAATCCTACGACCGGTTTCGTCCTTATTAGGACTCATCAGGCAGGAATAGTCGCGAGAAACCGCTATTGTGATCTTAAACAAGCGGGCTTAAGTACGAAGTACTGAAGCGATCGTTTGTGGGTAAAGTTGAAAAAATGACACAGCTAAATCATTCACAGCCCAACGTCTCAGACATTGTCAGCTTGTTGTGAGATTGTAGTCTGCGCTCGTTTGATCAGTTTTAGCCAGTATTTATTTCGGCCATCATCAACGAAGTTGAGATGTTTTATGCAATCGATAATAAACAATGAACTTTACCGCAAGATCAACAACAACAGCATCCGAGACAATCCTACGACCGGTTTCGTCCTTATTAGGACTCATCAGGCAGGAATAGTCGCGAGAAACCGCTATTGTGATCTTAAACAAGCGGGCTTAAGTACGAAGTACTGAAGCGATCGTTTGTGGGTAAAGTTGAAAAAATGACACAGCTAAATGTAAAGTAAGTCAGTTTAAAAATTTTAAAACAATGTTATTTAAAACATAACTTTTAGTTTTTTAGTTAAACTTTCAAAGTTTTTTTTTAGGTGTTTAAATTATGAAATTTTTAGAAAGTGAATGTATAAGAGTTATATTATGTTTGATTTTTAATTTATACAATATTACAAAAATTGTTATTTCAAACACTTTTTGTTTATGATGAGGTGCATAACTACATATATTTGAAAAAAGTTATATAAGTTTGACACACTTAACATACCAGGTTTGAGAAAAGGACAAGAGTTCTAAAAAAAGAAAACGAGTTGCATTAACCATTAAAAACAAACTAGAAGTTTGTAAAATGGTAAAAAATAATGTGCCAAAGTCTTTTATAATGGAGCAGTTCAATGTAGGCAGGTCGACTTTGTACGAAATTTAAAAAAATTAAGATAAGTTTAAAAAGTTTAAAGCAGAAAAGGAGGAGCTGGGAATAATTAAAGCCAAAAAATCAACTAAAAAAGTAGAGGGAGGCTGGTTTGAAAAGTTGGACAGCGTCCTTTATATCTGGTTTCGTCAGGAACGTGAGAATGGTAGTCCAATAACTGGTTCAATACTCTTAGAAAACGCCTCTGAATTACACTGTTTAATTTATGTTGAACATTATAGGTCATTTTTAGCTAGCACTGGGTTTCAGTATAGGTTTCGTAAAAGGTTTAGCTTGAAAATTCTCAAAATATGTGGTGAAAAATTAAGTTCAGATACAAAAATGCCCATTCATTCACAGTGAAGCTGTACAAAAAATAGATGATTTTCTAGCTTATTATCGGTGTCAGCCAGAAGCCACTCAAGAAAAAGTTTCACAACTTATTAAAGTCCTGGACAAGATATTAAAAGTATCCATGGTGAGCGACTCGATAACCGAAAGGTTTTTTCGTGCACAAAGTCTTAGGACAAAATACTTTGAGCGCTTTTTTTGTCGTTCAATAAACAATATATATATAAATTCCGTGAGTTTGCTGCTGAAAAACATGAAAAAGACTATAAAACAGACGTCTATTATTTTTATTTTAGTAAATTTTTTTAATAAGATATGTGTTCATTAAATTGAATTTAAACTTAGTTAAAGTTTTTAATTTTTCTATATGTTTTTTTTTTGTTTTGAAAGATTTTTTTCATTTAGAGAGACAGTTTTACATTGATTGTGTTGTTGAAGATAAGCTTAATTTAAATTTTCTCTTAAAAAAAAATTTTTCTTTTTTAAAAATTAGTAGTTAGGGCAGGTGGAATTGCTTGACCCTCAAAAAACGTATATCTTTGCAGAGGGTTAATAATTCTGATGTTTTTCGCCTAAATATAAATAAATCAATTAACCTAAGTTTTAGCTTTTATTATTTATAATTTTATCATATATTACTCACAATTACTATGTATTTGTTTTTACCATAATACTTTTATTATGCATTGCATTATATCCAGCAGTTAAATTATTACATGGAAAAATTGATTTTTTGTACTTATCCGGAATTTTGGTTATTCGGACGTGTTTACAGAAAAGTCTTGCCAAACGTGTCCGGATAAGTGAATAAGCACTGTACTAAAATAAAAAAATCTGTAAAGATATTGAGTGTATTTTTTGTACATCTTTATACTTATTGTCATCAAATCTAAACATTTACAAATTAAGAAGGTGTTTAGTAAACCACAAAACTAAAAATAAATTTCATGTTTGATTAACATTTTGTTTTTGTTCCTTTACTTACTATTTTAATAAAGTTATACATTTGATTACTCTTTTGGGTTAAATGTTTAATTTTCTGTTTTATAAATAAATATAAAGTTTAAATTACAAAATAAATAAATTAAGTTCTCTTAAATCCAACTTCGTTGATGTAATAAACTAAAACATAATGTTTAAGTTTTCGTATTTAATATTATTGTATTTAATAAAACGTACGTATGTGTAGTCTTTATAGTACTGGTAATATGTATTAAATTTACTGTGCTAATAGTACTAAGCTCAAAAATAATATTTTTTTAGCATTTAGTTTAACTACTTGCTATGTGTGTTAAATAATTATTAGAATCTAATTTTCATAATCACTGATTAAATAAGGTGAGGATTGTGTTATTATGAAAAATATTTTAATATCATACAACTTTAATAAAAACTACTAAAGTCTGAACAGATTTTTGTATATACCTAGAATTTTAAATACTAAGTATGTTTATTATTTCAAGTATTTATGCTTAGGATTTTTTTGAATTTAAAATATTAATTTAAATGCATAACTAGATTAATGTGTTTATTAGTCAGGTAGTTTTAAGTTAACTAAAAACTGAACAAAAATTTAAAAACTTACTATCTAACAGTGGCGTAGCGTGGTATTTTGGTCAGGGGGTGCGCAATTTTTTTTCTCAAAAAATCCCCTAAATTAAAACTTTTTGGCCGCAAATTTTTCGGGGTCAATTTTCTTGGAAATTAAATAAAATACTAAAAATCTATCTCCTACTTCATTTTTCAAGCAACCTTCTTTAAATTTTAGAAAATGTTGCTTACATTACAGGAAAAAAACTTACTCATGAATTAAGATAATAAAAATGAATAAAAATTTTATAATAAAAATTAAAAAAAAAAACTTTCTTTTCAAAAAAAAATTAATTTTACTACAATTTTTTAAATTCACAAGTAATGTTTTTTTGTTATTGTATAGAGATTAAACTGTTAAAGTTTGAAGAAGATTGCTTGAAAAATGTAGGAGAAGATAGATTTTAAACAAACTAGCCTTTTTTCGCTGTTTTAGTTTTCCCTTCCCATAGGTAACCTATTATGCGGCCCGACTTTGACTGGTCATATCTCAAAAAATAATTCGAATTTTTTAAAACAATAAAAAGCATCTTAAACCTTAAACAAAATCTTTAAAATAAGATCAACTTCAAAAAAAATGGCTTACCCCCCCTATGGCCTTAAACTACAAATAAATAGTCAACTAAATATAACAATTACCTCAAAACATTTTTCTCTGTGAAATTTCTAAATAATGTTCAATATCTATTTTATATCAACAAAAAAGTATTGTATTAAACTCAAAATACTCATATTTTTAGTTCGTTGCAGCTTTTAGTATACTATCTTTATCTTTTATATAAAAATGTTAAATTTTTAGTATTAAAATTGGAAGTTTAAAATTTTTTGTAGAAGAAATCTAAAGAGCTATTTTTTTTTTAACTTCTTCATTTTTACTTATATTACAATAATGAAACTGTAAAAATAAATCTTAACAAATGATGAAAATCTGAAATATAATAGAAATAAAAAATAAAAACTTCATACCACTTGAAGTGCAGTCTTGAGTAATAGTAATATCTGGTGTTGGTCTACTATTTTTCAATTCAAGCTTTTGAACTTCAGATAATTTTCCTATCTGACATATTTTTAGACTTGCAACATTTCATACAATATTACTTTGCATATTTTTATAAATAATAATCTAAAAATTAATGAAAACATATGTTTAATTTTTTTTAGTATTATAAAACATATTTTACAAAAAAAAAAACAAAAAAAATTAACTTTGAAGATATCAGGATTGCCTTGCCACTCTTTGAGTCAAAATAACTGTCCTGAGTTTGTTTAAAAATGTCATATGTCATCATGAGCATTTAAATTCTTTTAAAGAACTTTTTTATTGTTTTCAAACTAATAGAAACTAGGCTTTATAACAAACCTTTTAAAACCACTAAATCTACCCTGACTTAAAAAATAAAACAAATCTATCCTTAGTCAGCCTGAGCTTAAAAATACTTAAAACATTCTGAGTTATCCTGAATTTTATTGAGTCATACTAAAGGTTTCCAAAATTTCATAAAATCCTGAGTTATCCTGAGTGTGTGGAAAGATTTACTAAATGTTTCTGATACAAAAAAAAATGTTTAAAAGATAATTTTTTTAAGGTCAACTTTTTCAATGCTTTTAAAAATTCACAACAAATATAACTTTTCACTTATCTTAAAATCGGTTATTCTAAGATCTTTAAGGAATAGCATTTTTTAAATACTAAAAACAGTTGGTAGAAAGAAATTCTTTTTAAATAACATTTAAAATTTGATTTAAAACTAAATAAATTTAAATTTAAAATTAATCAATTATGTCTTTTAGACTAGAAATTGATTGTAAAAATTCTGTTTTACAAGTTGCTATAAATTTATTCATGATGTGACTAAAGAAATTTTAAAATAAGTTGCTACAAAAGTTGATTAATTTTTAAACTTTATGGCTGATAGAATAACAAAGTTTGATTTGTTTGATATCTTAATAAAAAAAACTACTTTTAATTAAAATTTTAAGTTTAGATAATTTAAAGATAACTTTTTGTATAGTGAGATTAAAACTGTAATCACAGTATGAATTGTTTGTTTATTATTTGTTTTAATTTATTTTTTTTTCTGTTTTTTGTTATTTATCTTTTAAATTATGTTGTTGATATTTTTTATTCTTATTATCAATTTATTTCTATTTTATTAGCAGTTGTTTATTGCTATTTTTACTACAATTTGTTTATTCTTGAATCATTATCACTATAAAACAGGTTTAGCTTTATGGTTTGTTAGCATTTGTTCTTGTTAGCATTTGTTAGCAAAATGTTAGCATTTGTTCTTGTAAAAAAATCTGTCATAACGTTATACTTCTGCGGTGCACTAACTAGTTGCGTACTGTTTAAGTTTAAATTCTTATGAAGTTGATGAAGTTATAAAATTTTTCCTTATGGAGTTTTTCATCAACATCGGTGCGCATTTGCAGTTACGCACCGAATCAGTATACTGGGTAATTTCCCTAACTTGTCACTAATTTGTATTCGAAATTTCGTTTTACTTTTCGAATACTAGAAAAACATAGTTGAAAAAAGGCAAATTAAGCAGACTAAATAAACAATAAAGGATAAAGATATTGCATTTTTATTTTACTTCTTTTTTTTGGGTGACACGCATGCGCCAGCGTCCCTCCCCACGCTACGCCCCTGCTATCTAATGCAACTTTTTTGTATCGTTTTATCAATTTTAAATTTAAGCTAAAAATTTAATTATTTTTAATAACTACTATATTTTTTAATTTAGTTGCTCATTGACTTTTCATTTACTTAGTTAGTTCGAAATTTAACGATATTTTATTATTCACTCTCTTTTTTCTGTTGTTGCTCAATTGACTTATTAGCTTTAGTCTTTAATTAGTTTGAGTTGAAATTTGAAAAATAGTACTTAACTACATATTTTGTGCTCAAAGATGCTTAGTGATCCAGTAAAAACTGGTATATATTTAAAGGAAAAAAGTTCCCGTTTGGCAAGACACCCATCGATTAGCTTTTCCCAAACCACTTTAATATAAAAATTCAACACAATAAAACTAATTTACATTTGCGAAAAACAACTCAAATCTCTCAAAAACTCGAATTACTTTGTTATTTTTCTTACTAGAAAATTTAAACTTTTTTTTATAAACTTTGCAGACCTGATGACTGGTTTAAATAAAGGTACATCAATAACTATCTGTAGGTGAATATGTTTTGTTTTCTGCTTAAATACCTATTTCTATAGGTATATTGTTTATTGACCTTATACTACTGTTTCCTGAATGTAGGTATAGTGTTTATTGAACTTATACTGCTGTTTACTGAATGTAGGTATAGTGTTTCTTGAACTTATAATACTGTTTACTTAAAGTAGGTATAGTGTTTATTGAACTTATACTACTGTTTACTGAAAGTAAGTATAGTGTTTATTTAACTTATACTACTGTTTCCTGAAAGTAGGTATAATGTTTATTATAATCTGTTTTTGGGTCACCATCTACTTAACGTAGAAGTTTTCAATGAAGGTATCCGTGTTCAATTCCAGATGTAACTAACTGGCTGTCCGTGTCATCATATCGCTAACGAGGGGGTATCTTACTTATACAATGTTAGGGGCCAGGTTTATAACGCAATGTGCGCTTCAAATTATATAATAGATGTCCCCAAGCTAACGCTTAAACTGTATTGGATAAATAGACTAACATGTCTTAATTTCTATTTACTAAAGATTAATAAATAAAATACTTATACTACTGTTAAACGTAATTCGAGTCTGTGGTGATCAAATGTATTTACAATGAAATTGTGAAACAAAAAGGTGATAAAATACTACACATCATGAAATACCAGTTAGTCGAATTATCAATTGATTTAAAAGACTGAAATACATGAATCAAAGAAGCTGAAAACTAAGTGTTTGTTTAAACTAAATTTATGAATCAAAATAAAAGCGAACTAGTTGTTTGCTTAAACGAGATCGAAACCATTCACAAACTAAATGCAGTAATAAGCCGCCAACAAAAGCCAATGGTTTAAAGTTAACAGCAAAGCAGCAAAAACTCAAAAGTCAATTATATACAAAATATGGTCCCTTAAAAAGAGAAAATACAAATAGCATTACAAAGGTATAAAAAAATATTTTGCTGACTCATCACATGTAAAGGGAAACACCGTTTTATTACAATCGGACTCAGAAATTGTGGCTTTTTCATTTTTTTTAGGAAATCGGACGGTAAACAAACAGTTTTTAATTAACATTTTTTAAAAATATAAAAAACATTTGGCATATTCCTTATGCATTTCTTTTATAAAACAAATTATTTATATAGAAATCGTCGAATTACGGTTTTTAGTATATTATAGTATGCCCCAACAATAAATAATGAATAAAAAAATTTAGTTTAAAAATTACCATAAAACTAGTGATCTATCGGATCCACTATTTAGTATCCAACCGGATCTTATTTATAAAAGTTCGAAAATTTTAATGAACATTTACTTATTTTGCAGCTGTTTATGTTTACAAATATAAAAGTAAGTAATTTAGTAAATAACATTTACTCATATCAACGCCATTAAGCTACAAAGAAACTTATTCTTGTTTTTTTTAAGTTGTGATGAAGAAATAAAAGTTTTTGGCCAGTTTTTGGAAGCAATCGATTTCGCTTTTGTTCGTTCAAGTTACCAGCTTTTGAAAATAATCTTTCAGAATAAATAGAAGATGGTAGTGCCGAAAGATACCTTCTTGCTAACCTGGCAAGATGTGTGTATTTTTTTGTTTGAATTCCACCAAGTCAAGACTCCAGCTTCTATAACTTCTTCAGCAGATAAATTTTCTTAAGAAAAAAAAAAAAAATATTTCAGTCTCTTTATTAACTAAATCTTGTTACTCACTTTCATGAGTGTTTGCACTTTTTCGATTTAAATGTAAAATAGAACGACAAAAAATTTTGGGATCATCATTTTTAGGTAGTTGAGCTTTAGGTTTATTAAGCGGTACTAGAGGAACTTGACCACTTTGACCAGTTTCACGAAAACTATGATTTTTCACGTCTGACTTTAGTAGCCTTACAACCTTCTGTTAGAAATTGGCAGAGAAAAAGTCAAGTCGATACCGTGAATAAAAGCAAGTCGTTATCACGAAGATTTATTCGTGTGCTGTTACTAGTAGTATAAAACCTTCTTTCGAAAGCCTCTTTAATATTTTCTGCCATGGTTGCTAAGGTTATAGAACCTATGACCTGGTGAACTATAATCTTTGTGATTAAAAAACTTTTTTAGTACTTCTGCATGCGGGATTACTCTTGACAGCAATGCGTTGCTTTTACTACACTGCTGCGTTACTATGTAAAAGGGTTCGAGCAGCTCATCAAGGAGGCTAACTAGTTTCTATTCATCAGCTGTAAAAATATTTTCGGGTTTAAATTTGTTGTTAGCCACGTAGTTCGTGACACGTGTTTTTAATTTTTCTATTCTTTTCAGCATAAGGTAGGTTTAGTTTCTCCTTGTTTGAACAACTTGCACAAATAGCAAGGCTTTTGCATTGACTCTGATGAACCTAAAGTGACCTGGATCATTTTAGCTTCTTGCACGACGTAGAAGAATGATTAAAGTGACCAACAGTTTTACGGGCCTTGGCTATTAACACACTTATGTTTTTTTTTCTGAAAAAGTGACTCTTTAACTATCAGTTGAAGCGTGTGAATAAAACAGGGTACTGAAGAGGATATAAGAATAACATACCAGCCTTCATGTTAAATGCATTGTCGCGCAGAAAATTTTGTTGAACTTTTGCTGCCTCTTAAAGTTTTAGTAAGCAAATATTAAATGAGCTGTACTTGTAAAGTTTTTACATTATTTAATATAATTAGATGAGAATAAAACAGTTAAATTCAAAATTTAAAGACTTTTAACATATTGTAACACATCAAAATTTAAATACATGTTTTCTATAAACAAAAGAAAATATCATAAGTTTATAAATAGAACTAAATTATAAAGTTAGTAGAAGAACCTATTCTACAAGAAACTTCAAATTAACAACTCACTGTTTTTACTCTAATGATTGTATGTACCTGTATGTTTACTACAAGTAGTTGAATTACTTAGTTAGTCTGTTTTGCTTGACTAATTTTATATATATTAAATATTCAAAGCACAATAATATAAGTATATAAAACTGAAGGAAGCTGATCATGGAAAAGAAAGTCTTTCCAAACTAATTAAATCAGGATCTAGCCAAACTTCAGCAAGTGTCCGATCAGGTCCGGTTTCGGATCTTTTTTAATAATTAGGATCCGTATCTGGTAGATCACTGATAAAACTAAAAAATCTGCATATTCCCATGCACAGTTTTTTTTAACTAAATATTTTTTGAAATAGTGATCATTGAACTTTTCTGTTTTTTTGATAACTGTAAGCTATTTTGACTGAGAAGTACAAAACAAATGCAATTGATTTCTTTTTAAAATATTTTCTTAGGTGACGCTAATAAACATAAAACCGATTTAATACAAAGCTAAATGCTGTTCTTCATCAGCATGGTAGCTAATATATAATTTGAACTAAAGATAACAAAAAGTATATTTTTTACAAGTAAAACAACTTTTGTAAAATTACTACTTAGTTTTAAATAATTTTTTAACTCTAATGTTGTAGTATTTTTTTTTGTTAATAAACTAAGAGTATAAAGTAAATCATTTTCAGTTTTTTTTAAAGTTCATTAGTTTTCACACTCACTACAATCCTTATTTTTACTTCTTCTACAGTGTTTTATACATCATGTTTTAGTGTGTTGCATGTAGTTTCTTAACTGTTTTTATCATTATTGGGTCAGTGTTAATGGTACTGTAGCCCATAGAAAAAATCGTACATTTTTAATTTTTTCTATAAATATAACAAATCTGACAAAAAACAAAAGTTTTTAGTTATTAACATTTTTATCCCCACAACATAACAAAGTTTAAAAATTCATTTTCTAAAACTTCAATATATCCTGAGTGTCCTGAGCATCTTGAGTGTGTGGAAATTTTGAGACTGTGGCCAGCCTGAGATATAACCAGTTTTATACAAGTTTCTGATACTAAACAGTTGTATAAAAATCAAATTTTAATTGGTCAACTTTTAAGAATTTCTTTAAATGTACAAAAAATCTATTTTTTATTGATTAAGAATTTTTTTTTTATGTTTTAGACAGTTTTTTTTGAACATCATAAACAGTTTATAGAAAGCAAACTTTTATAAATAACATTTTGAAAGTTTATTACCTAAATTAGAATAAATAACTTTTTTGAATAAAGACTACTTGACAAAAAATAAAAAAATTGTTTCCTGCAAGTTGTTTAAAATCTAATTATTACTCAACTTTAACTTTAAGTTATTTAAATAATTTTTTCAAATAGAATTCAGAGACCCATATATTGTAACATTGGATTTTGATAACCCAATACTTATACAATAATGAAAAAAATATTTTCTCTAATTAGGTCAAACTTACTAAAATTTTGGTTCTTTAGCAACCAATAAAAAGTTTAAACTGTTTTTAGTTTTTTAATACATTTCTTCATAAAAGGAAAATAAACTAACTGATTGAATTTGAGAGTCTTAAGAAATATTTCTAAAAAAACAAGTGAAAAAAATTAGTAGACTAATTTGCTACAAAAATTGATGAACTTTTCAACTAAGCTAGCTGATATAATTATACATTTTGATTTGTTCACTTTTTAAGGAACAAGAAACTACTTTTACTAAAAGTTTTAAGTTTACTGAGATTTAACTTAGTCTTTTTTTATAGTGAAGTTAACATTGTATACACTGTTATTTATTAATTATTTCATTATGTTTGAAATTAGTAATAACAATTTCTTTTATAATTATTTATTTAATTAAACTTTTATATTTTTTTTACTATTTATCATAAGTTTTTTTTATTTTATCATAGTCACTTAACTTTCTTTGAAAATTTGTTTATTCTTGAATCATTTTTATCATAGGAAATGTTAAGCTTGATGGTTTGTTTACAAAATGTAGTATTTTTCCTTGTATAAACTAACTATAACATAGTGCACAAACACCAGTCAGCACTTTTTGAATCTTTATAAAAAGTTCATAAACTAAAGAAAATTTTCTTTATGAAGTTTTTTATCAAAGCCGGTACAAATTGATGTTTACGCACCGAATCTGTATATTTGGTATTCGAAAATCATAAAACTCGTTTAACTTTTCCAGTAATATTTGAACATAGTAAAAAAAAAAAAAACAAATTAAGCAAGAAAATAAAGCATAAAGGTAGTACATTATTTTCTTTTTTTAGGAGGCACGCATGCGCCAGTTTCCCTCCCCACGCTACGCCCCTGGTTCTAGGACCTGGTGCACGAAGTACCTTTCAGTTTCGCACACCACTTGTATACCTTTTTACGTCTTGTCTAGGACAATACAATAATAAAAACAATAGTGTTTATCATAACTGTATTAAAAATTTACTGTCTACATTTTTTAATCTTAGCAATTAAAACAATTACAAGTTATTTACATAAAAAAATTAAAAAACAAAATAATCAAAAAAATAACAATAAAAACTGTAAGTAGACTTTTAGCTTGTAAAGTATAATGACTAACTTTTGAATGTGTGTGCCTTGATTCGTGTGTTTCTACATAGTGCTCTTAAATACAGTAAATACATCGATAAGGTATGAATATTAAGAGGTACGCACCCACGGAAGGTATGCACTAAAATACAGACTGATTGAAATCAAAATATTCAAGAAAATAAACTGTTATTAAACAATTAAAACAAACACTAATGGATATCATAACTTTTTTTAATCAACTTATAGATAACTTATGAAACCAAAACAGAAAAATAAAAAAGATAAGTGTATTAAAATACACAAATATAATTAAAAAAAAATTAAAACAATGTAACCCTATAATATACATAATTAACTAATCTTGATAAGTTTGAAAATAACATAAAACACGAATCAGGACGCATAGTTTAAAACTAAAGTAAATTAAAGAAGGCTTTTAAAACCAAGTTTGGATTTTACTTTTACTATTCAAACCCTATAAACATATAGATTAAGATTTTTAATATGTTAAACAGAGCATAATAAAATAAAAATCAGCATTAGTAAACTAATCAAGGCACTTACTTAAACACAATAATTCTAACCTTTTAAAAACAAAATATTATTAACCATTAATCGAGTATACATTTTAAAACCTATATGGAAGGTTTTAATTTTTTTAACGTTATGCACAAATTACACAATTAATGACAAGTTTTAGCTTTTGAACAACATAACTATTCTTGTTAAAATACAAATGATATTTAATCCAAAAATCTGTGCACACATTATAAAGTATATTTCAAGACTTAATTTGTTCAGAACTCAAGTTTGAATACAACTGAAACAATTTACGCACCCGCAATAGATACTAGGTAAATAAAAAACTAAAAAAAATCTGTATCTGATTAAAAACTTACTTCTTTAATTAATGAAATAAACAATGTAAACAAACTTATAGATGACTGAAAAACAAAAATAATACACAAATTTATAAAAAATAATAGGTATACAGACAACTGAGACAATGTAAACCGGACTTAAGCTTGTAAAACGGTTTTAGAATAAATAATGTTTATAAACTAGTGTAGGTACATATTTTGATAAAATACCTTTAGCCTTAAATTACGAAATTATCTTAATTGAGCTCTTCAATATACAACTAGTATGTATAATGTATGAAAACATCGGCAAAATCTAACATAGTCTTTTAAATTAACCTTTTTTTTAATTTAAAAAAAATCAAATCGCTTGTCAAACATTTCATTTAATCATTTAAAATCATTTAATCATTTAAATAATAATTCATCAAAATAAAAATCATTTAATCATTTAAAGAACTGCTAGATACTAAATAAGCTTAAGTCATTCATTATTGTATTAGCTGTTGTTAAACTTGGATGTAAAAATATTTAAACCTTTTATTTACGTTTAAAAACATGATGACCCGTTTGTAAATTGAAGACTGCAAGTTTTTTTTTGTTAAGAAAAACTAACTGACGAGTTTCAATAAAAACAAAACCCGAGTCTCAGTCTACCGAAAGTTTGTCGGCTGGTAATTGAAAAGGTATATTCAAACCTTTTTATTAATTCGAGCTTGTCTCTCAACAAACAAAAGTCTAGGCTTTGTTAGAATCGTACCGATGTGTTCTTTTATAATTAATTATATACATAAAGACCTCAGTTTTATAGTTTCGTAAATTTAAGCTAGAGCTATATATTTAATAAAAAATTTTACCTACATTAATTTTAATTTTTTTTTAATATACTTTTATATTCTATAAACTCAAGTCCAGTTTACGTTGTTTTATTTGTGCTTTAATATATTAACTTCAATTTACTTCTATTTACTTCAATTTTAAAATTGATTTACAATGTTAAAATTTAAAAATATACAACCATTAAGTTTTAAAGGAATTATACACATTATTGTTTTAGTGCGTATCTTAGGCGGGTACGTACATTTTCTATTACTTACATTATTTAAAGCATTTGGTATAAATATTAATATAAATTTGGACTTGGAAGTAAATAGATATCGAATATCAAACAAAATTAAAAAAAGTTCCTGTAAAAATTGTTCAATAATGGTGACACTGATTCGTGCGTTTATCCATTTTTCTACGACTTCACGACCATTTAGTTTAAACTAACCCAATATAAAATTAAATAAATGGTCTACAAATTATACACATTAAACTAAAAAATGCTGTATAATCTTTTAGTTAAAAAAAATATGTGGTCAACTGTTTTAATTTAAATAATATGTAAACAGTATTATACACAGCAATTAAAAAATCTCGGTTGTAGATCTCCAAATATAAAACAATTTATTTTTTTGTTTTTACTAAACCTAAAAGTTGTAAGTTTATAAGAACAAAATTAAAAGAGCAGAAATTAATGTTTAGGTAAACTTTTAATTTTGTTATGTCTTATTTATAAAAATGTAAATAACCAAAAACTTTTGTTTTTGTCAGATCTATTATATTTGTAGAAAAAAAAATGAGTAATTTTTTTTATGGGCTACAGTACCATTAACACTAACCAAATATTAAAAAAAAATACCTTAGAAACTATATACAATACACTAAAACAGGGTGGATTCAAACTCAGTTTTTCTATTCAGCTAATCAGAACAAAGCTGCTTTTATCTTTACAAAAGAACAAATTTTTGCTTCTGTTTTGATATTTAATTGATAAAAATACTACAAAAAAGATAAGCTACAATTCAAATTAAAACAAATATAATAAAAATAGGAGTTAGTCAAAACTGCACGAAGGAAAAATTAAACGAGTGACAATTTTGGACGGAAGATCATTTTTGCACAAAAAAAAAACTAAAAGGTAAATTATTAATAAAAAGCTACCGATCGAGGGTAAGGGTTAGGGGTAACAGTGATAGTAAAATAAAATAATAACTAATAAAGACTATCATAAAAAACAAAACTGAAAAGTAAATTAATAAAAATTAAAAAAGAGCTACCGATCGAGGGTAAGGGTTAGAGGTAAGAGTGAAAATAAAATTAAAAAAATAAATAATAGAAATTATTATAAAAAAGAAAACTGAAAGGTTAATTAAAAAAAAAAAAACTACCGATGAGGGTAATGCTTAGGGGTACAGTGATAATAAAAATAAAATAATAACTTGTAAAAATTCTTAAAAAAAAAGTTTTTGTCCGAATTTGAGTAGTTGTGTACCCTATATATAAAGATGTTTGGACCTGGTTTTGTAATTCAAATGAATATTACTACTCCGAAAAACGCTACTTTTAAAGTTAGTTTGAAAAAATCACAATAAAAAAATCCAAGTTTTGAATGCACCCCACTAAAACATGATGTATAAATCACTCTAAAATAAGTAAAAATAACGAGCGTTAACTTGGCTTGAATGGCTTTTTTTGTAATTTTTTTCAAAAACAAACTTTAAAACTAATTATTTTCAATTTCTTTAATGCTAACTTAAAACTTTTTTTTTATTCCAAAGAACGTTCTTTAGCTTAGTTTTTTAAAATAATTTTCATCCAATTAGGTTTTACTTTTGTAGTGGGGCCCCTTTAAAAATTTAATGTTTTTTTGCAATTTTTCACTTTGCAACGTTTTTCTCAAAAAATACTTATTTAATTGAGTTTTAAGACGTTATTAAATTAAATTTTTTATATTTTATTTTATAACTTATGCTTAAGTAAATTTTTCAGAAAATTTCCAAATTTGCACGGTTTTGGTTTTTTTTTTACATGATTTGTAGCAAAAGTGAATTATTTTTGTAATAAATTTTATTTTTAAAAAACTTATATAATTAATTTTTATGACGTTATTATATTGTGCCGCTTACGCGGTAATTGTCTTTTTTTTACTTTCTTCTTTTTTCTCAAGCGAGTATAAATTCAACAATCGTGAGTAATTAAGACTTCTTTTAGTTTCTACTGCATTGCGACGGACTGAACTCAGTGCAGCTTTTCGCTGCACTTAAGTTTTAATGGTTTCAATCTTGTTGTCGAGTTGATTTCGATTTTAGAACACTTTTTGAGTTTGGTTTAAACATTTAGTTTTTAGTTTCTTTTATTCGAGTATTGTCGTCTTTTAAAAGAATTGATAATTTGGTTAGTGTAATGTTGTGCAGTATTTTATCATCTTTTCGTTTCGCAAATTCATTGTAAATATAATCATTATCACAGATTCGAACTAAGTTTAAATTAGTATAAGTAACTGATTTATTAAACCTTAAGTAAATAGTAAGTAATTCATATTAGTTTATTTAAGTCGACTATAATTTAAGCGTTATCTCGGGGGAATCTACTATACAAGTTAGAGCACACGTTGCGTAATAAATCAGGCCATTAATAAGTGTATTAGTAGAACCTACTGGTGATAGCGTCAATATTTTTCTCAACTTATTATTATTTTTCAAATATATGACCCATACAAGTTTTACCTAAATTTTTTGTTTACGTAACTTAAGGGATTTCTTGATCAAATACTAAGAATTTAGATAAAATTGAAATAGGTCATATGTTTGAAAAATAATAGTAAGTTGGGAAAAATATAATAACGTTATAAAACTTAATTACATAAGTCTAGTAAAAATAAAATTTATTGAAAAAATAATTTACTTTTGCTACAAAACTATGTAAAAAAAGAACCAAAACCGTGCTAATGTGGAAATTTTCTGAAAAGTTTATTTAAGCATAAGTTATAAAAAGATTTTATTATTTTTAACTAATAACGTCTTAAAACTCAATGAAATAAGTATGTTAACAATAAAACAATTTGAAATAAAAAAATATTTTTGGAGAAAAATTTTGCAAAGTGAAAAAATGCAAAAAAACATTAAATTTTTAAAGGGGTAAACCCCACTACAAAAGTAAAACCCCAATTCGATGAAAATTATTGTGAAAAGCTAAGCAAAAGAACGTTCTTTAGAATAAAAATAAAAGTTTCAAGCTCGCAAGTTTTAAAGAAATTGAAAATAATTGGTTTTGAAGTTTGGTTAGAAAAAAAAATTACAAAAAAAGCAATTCAAGCCAAGTTAACGCTCGTGTAAAAATAAGAATGCTAGTGAGTGTGAAAACTAAAGAACATAAGTAAAACTGAAAATGTTGTATTTTATACTCTCAGTTTATTGATAAATAAAAAGTACTACAACTTTAAAGTTAAAAACTATTTAAAACTAAGTAATAATTTTACAAAAGTTGTTTTACTTGTGAAAAGTATACTTTTTTAATTTTTAATTATCTTTAATTTAAATTGTGTATTAGCTAATATGCTGATGAAAAATAGCTTTTAGAGCTATGTATAAAATTGGTTTTATGTTTATTAGCGCTACCTAAGAAACTGTTTTAAAAAGTTATCAATTGCATTTGTTTAGTACTTCTTAGACAGAGTAGCTTACAGTTATTAAAAAACCATAAAAGTTCAATGATCAATGTTTCATAAAATATTTAGTTAAAAAAAACTGTGCATGGGCATAATACCGATTTTAAAGTTTCATGATAATTTGTAAACATATTTTTTATTCAATATCTATTGCGATACACCATAATATACTGAAAATAGTAAAGCGACGACTTCTTTATAAACAATTTATTTTATAAAAGATTGTGCATAAGGAGTATGCGTAATATTATCTTATACGTATAAAAAAGTATTATGTAAAAGCTGTTTGTTTATCGTCAGACTTTCTAAAAAATTTGAAAAAAAGCAATAATTTATCACTTTTTCTATAAGCTTCAGCACCATTTATACTAACCCAATATTAGATAAAATACATTAAACTAAGAGATGATGTATAAAAATTTTTTCAAGAAGCAAAAATAAAGATGCCAGTAAGCATGGAAACTAAAAAACTTTAGTAAAAACTGTAAAAGTTATACAGTAAATAGAATGACGCTTCTCGAAAAATTATAAAGATTTTAGTAGCTAATCAGAACTCCTCTGTGTATTTACCTTTTTTACACGAACCTTTTTGTTTAGAAATTCATCAATGGTCCATTATCAAACCAGGTTTAGACCAAACTTTTAAAAATTGCTTCTACAGTTTAATCAAACAATCTTTAAATTGATGAAATTTGACTTTTCTAGACATTTTACGATTTAACAATCTAACTTTTAAAGAATTTAAATTTGTTTAAACGTTTAATTTTTTGTTATGTGAAAATTTCAAATCAGCTTTTCTACACCTGTCACACTTAAAAAAACAACACTTAAAAATTTTTTTTTTTTGGTAGGTATGATATTATTAGAAGTTTTCTTAATTCTTATACCAAACTTAAATTTTTAAAATCAAAACGTATACAAATAAAGCGATGGCTTCAGATTTTCACTACTGTTTTTGAGTAGCTTGAAAATCATGCAAACCATTTGCATATTTGCTGAGTCAGCAAAATATCTTTCAAGCTTTTTTTATTGTCTTAATATATTTATACCCTTATCCCTAACCCACATTACCCATATAGAAAAAAAGCTCAAAAAACAAATTTTTTTTAATAAAAATAAATTAAAAATAATACTTTTTTTTTGATGAATCAGCAAATATGCAAATAGTTTGCATGATTTTCAAGCTATTCAAAAAAGTAGTGGAAATCTGAAGCCACCCCAAATAATTTTTTTTAAGTTCAAAATTTTAATAGCTACGTTATAATACTGAAGTCATACAATCAAATTTAAACATTATATATCGCTAGCAGTTAAGCATTAATGGAAAGTACACTTAAAGATCATTCGGAGCTAAAAAAAATCTGATTCATAATTTTTTTAAATAGCTTTAATTTTATATTTTTAATTTATACCTTTATCCCTAACCCACCTTATCCAATCAAATTAAAAATTAATCAAAAAAATATGTTTAAATAATTAAGATAACATGAAAAAAACTTCTTCTTTTGTTTTTTTTTGGTGACTCAGCTTTTTAAAAGTTTTTTCAACTCACAGTCTGAGTTTACTAGCCAGCATTAGTACAATAGTGTTTGTTTATAAAACTTACAACAAACTAAATTTGAATAAAAAAAACAAAAACTAGGTTATGTTTAATTGTATTTAATATTTTTAGGTACTTTCATTTAAACTATGTTTTAATTTGAAAATCATGAAAAGTTTATTAGAACTCGTGAGTCGAAAATTTGCAAACAAAGAGATTTTTACAATTTAAAACTTTATAAATAGCGTGTTTTTAGTATTATTGTTGTCGTTTTTTGTTATGACTTTTTATTTAATTTAGTTTCAAGTAAATTTATACTATCTTAAATGTTTTTGTTTTAACAGTTTTGTCTTATAAATAACTTCAAACCAGCAAAGTATAACTTAACTCTAATTTAAACCTTTTAAACAGACTTTTATACTTTATGACGTAACTATTTTAAACTAGACATTTCAAAGTTCATTGTATATATTTAAATTTAAACTGCATATGTTAGAACACTATATGAAGTAAAGTGATGATATATAAGAGCTTAATTATTAAACATATTTTATTCAATAATTGTCAACTTAAGCTTACGCCGTTTCACCTAGAAGGATATTCAGAGCTTTTTTAAACGACAATAAAATGATATGAAGCACATAGATATATATAATGAGATTAGCTTATGAGATTTTAGTTATCAATTAATTAGTAATTACGTGCTTGAGCAAATACAACAGAAGTTAATTAATTATTTGTAAAATGAAACTAAGCAAAAACACTCTTCAAATAAAATAATACTTATAAACAAATTGATAGTAATAAATAAATAGATAAAACTTAAGATTGTATAATAAACAAAAATCACGATAATAAATAATATAACTATCAAAATTAAAAATTAATATAACTAGATCTAAGGTGGGGGCATATCGAAGTTAGTTCTTTTCTTACATTGAGTGCTTTATCTCTGTCCGCTTCAGCAATGGCCATTCTTTCTAAAGTGCAAACAGAACAAATTTCTGGGTACTGAGCAGTTAATTTTAAACAATATTTGCCATTTGATTTCGGAGAATTCAGTATTATTTGATGTAGTAAATTTAGCTAGGGCCGTTGATTGTTATATCTTGAGAATGCTGTGCTTGTGTTGTTGCCACCTTGTTTTGAAACATTGAAAAAAAAATTAGGGGAAACCTCTTCACATTACAATCGGACCGGACCCGTTTCATTGACAACATAATGTTTTTTTATAACAAAAAGTTATAGTAAAACGACAGTTTTATAAGCTCCGCATAATTTCACTCGAAATAACTGTGTATAAATTAAAACAGAGTGTTTAAAAAATGAAGTAAGAGTAAATCAAGAAAATTTTGAATAATTAAAACTAGGTTTCTGTATTTACAATCGCTTATTCTTTTTTTATTACACATTTGACTGATTGAAAAAATATACTTATAATTTTAAGCTAATATTTATTATCAAACAGTAACTTTTAAGCTCTTATCTTTTTTGTTAATTAAGCTTTTGTAATAATAACTAAAAGAATGTCTAATATTTAGTTTCTGTAGATTGAGTTAATCAAATCAAAGTTTTGTGAATTTGAAAGTCTATAAAAAGGATAAGTATAACTTAAAACAAATGAAATTTCTGTTTAGCAAATTTAACTTGTGCTTTGGCTTTACTTGTTCACATGTAAAACTTTTAACCATATTTTAGTTAGAGTTTGCAAGTTTACTTTAAAAAAATATAGTAAAAGTCTTCAAAACTGATTGAAAAAATTTAAAGTTCATTAGCTAAATCAGGCAAGTTATAAAATTGAAACTTAGATATTTTCTTTTCAAATATGAAATCAATCCATTGAATGGCGCTCTACTTGCCTAAGGGTATTTTGGTTTGTGTACTGATTGTTAAAGTTGTTTTTGATATTAGTTAAATACAAATGTTAAGAGTTTTATGAAGTTGAAAGTTTTAACTGCACTAAAATAATGTAACTTTAAGTTACATGATGAAAATAAAAAAAGTTTACAAGTCGTTGCTTGTAAAAGTAACATTTTTATTTTTTTTTATAATCTTTACAGTTTACATTCAACTGGTAAGTATTTTTAAGAGTTTTTATAGAATTCTAAAATTTCTTTGAAAAGCACTTAAAATTTTTATACTATGCTAATAAAAAACACTTTGCTTTATATTTATAATTATAAGGGTTATGTTGTTAAGTAACTAAAAAACAACTACTAGTTTAACATATAGAACAACGACTTTAAATTTATACCGCAAGCAAACAAAATTATAACAAAAACATAAATTTAAATCATTTAAGCCTGAAATATTAGGTGATTGTTAGTTGAAATTAGTAATGTTTTTAATAAAAATTATTAAATTAAAAGTTTTATAACAGCTTATTGTACAATGACTCTTTAAAATAATAAATACCAAGATTTACACAACTTCTTTAAATTTAATATTACACTTTACAAGATATAACTTTAAAAGCGTAAAAATTTATAATTCTGATAATTTTTAAAGTTAGTTGATTATTAGTACATAATTAGTTGTAAACTTTAAGGTAAATGACATATTGAAAACAAATTTGCTCAGAAAAAAAACTTTCAACCATGCATTAGAAGTAGATTTTAATTTAAAACAACTTGAATTAAATGGTAAGTTTTTTTGATAGTTTTATTTTGAAAAGTGCTGTTTTTTAAACAGCTTTTATTAATAAAATTATAGGTTATTTTGGTAAGGATAACGACAATGAAAAGTGCGATATAAAACCAGGACTTGTGTTTGTTAAAACTCATAAAACAGGTATAAAGTAAATTAAAATGCATAAGCTTTGTTTCACTAAAATCGTTATTGTCCTTTAAATTAAAGGTTTCTTAAAGCAACATAAACTTTTTTATAGTTTGTAAAAAAGTATTCTTAAGATAAAAAATATACTTATCACCTTGTTTTATGACATATGCTTAATAAAAAACTAGCTCAAAATAACTCGGCTTTATTAATGTGATTAACTAAACTCGATTCAAATCTTTTTGTAATTTTGAATTTAAAGGTATTAGAGCATTTATTATTATATAGTTATTTGTTTTAAATAATAGAATAAGCATTTCTTATTAAAATTAAGGAAGCACTACTCTGACTAATATAGTTTTGAGGTGGGCCGAGAAGCAGAAGCTTTTAGTAGGCCTTCCTCCTGAAAGACACTGGGAGCTTGGTGGATATCCAAACTTTTTCAGACCTAAATTACTAGATCCACAAGCTGAAAAGTATGAAGTTTTATGTCACCATCAAAGGTTGTTAAATGTTTATTGTAGCAAAAAAATAATAGGCATCATCTATTAAAATACCATAGTTAACGTTTAAATTTAGTTGCTTGTTTATTTAAATTATTTAAATTTGAAAGTAAGTTATTTAATGAACTATTTTTACAAAATGCACTTAAAACAAAAATTAGGTAAACCCGTTTTCAATAAGTTGTTTATCTAACAGCTGGGGGATAAAAATTAATACAACATTTTTTGTCCAAGCAACTATTAAATACATTGTGTTGTTTTTACTTTGTACAATATATTTCTACAACTATATAATGTTTACTGACATCAAAAAGTTTACTTAACCGTAATTAAAAAAAAAATAAATGATATATTTTATTGAACGACAAAAGAAAAAGCGCGCAAATGGTTTGGTCTAAAGACCTTGTGTACGAAAAACCTTCGGTTATCGGAATAACACCACAGATACAGTTTAATTTCCTGACCAGGACTAAGAAATTTAAAAGCTTGATATATAACTTACATTACAAAAATTAATGAATTCTTTAATATAGGTTTTTTATTGATGAAGTTTTTGTTATTTTATTACAATTACTTGAAAACCACTAGACTAAGGTTGTCGAAAATAGACTATGTATTGTTTTAAAAGGATATTAATAAGCTCAATAGGCAATCAATATTAAATGACAAAAAAAATTGGTTTTAAATTACTAGGAATATTTTTTTTTTTTTTTATGTAAAAAACGAAGTATACTTAATCGCGTTTTATTTCATAAGGAAAAGCCCAAAAAAGAAAGAAAATAAAGCTTTGCTCAAACAAAACATACTAATACGTTTTGTTTGTTTAACTAAAAAAAAAACTTTCTTTCACTTCTAATAAGTAGATTCTTAAACCATGTGTATCTTGATATGAGAAAGTGACTTTAATTGATAAAATACTCTTCAGATAGTTTAAATTTAAAATACTTTAGAAGATACTTTTTTATTGCAATATTTTTAGCACAATTTAATATTAAAGCTATGTTATCTTATTTTAATAGATGTTTCTAAATATTCTTAGTAGTTGTTTTTTATTACTAAAGGCTGTTTTTTGCTATTGGGATCGCCACTTATTCTTACTTTCTGTGCCTTATATCAGAACTCTTTTGTATAG
Source organism: Thalia democratica (assembly GCF_965202585.1). NCBI lineage: Eukaryota > Metazoa > Chordata > Thaliacea > Salpida > Salpidae > Thalia > Thalia democratica. Next base: position 15,176,091 of record NC_139173.1, on the reverse strand, counting down.
TAAAATATTTTTCTATGAAAATAAAGGTTTAATCACAAAAAAAAGTTGATCTATTTCTTTTCTGCATTTAAAATCTGTTAATCTTTTCTTTTTAAAAAGGTTATTATATTAATTATTTAAAAGGGTTTTACATTGTCTTAATTAAAAAGATTGTGCATTTATACATTAAAAAATGTAATGCCTAAAACAATAAATTCTTGAGATAATCTACACTTAATATATATGCAAAACATTTTAGGGAAAAGTTTTTGCTTTCTCAAAAAAACAGTGTATTTTTGTCAATGAGTTTGGGTAGCTTTGCACTAGATTGCAGTATACTTATTGCAGTAAATTCTTCTGTACTTACATATATTTTTCAAATTAATACTTTGAATAACTTTAAACATTGATCATAACTGATAAATCATTTGATAACTCTTGTATTTATATTATTCTAAATTTTTACTAAGTTAATTTTTTTTTTGTTAAATTTAGATGAATTTTTTAGTTTCTTTTATTTTGATAAAAACAAAACTTAAATGCTAAGCAGTTAAATAGAAAATAAACAAATGTGGTTGTTTAACAAAGTTTTTAGACTAGTATTCAATTTTAGACGACTTTTAAGCAACTTTTAGAAGATACCTAGTTTCTAAAAAAATTTAAAACTTTAAAAGAAATTAAAACAAATTATCTTAAAACATTCTATTGTAAACACTTAAAATTTAACTAAAAGTAGAAATATTTAAATTCCTTTTTTAACTAAAGCATAAAGTAGTGTTTAAAAATAAAAGATACATTCGAAGTTAAGTAGAAAAATAAATTTCTAGATTTCAGTTTGATGAAGTTTCTAAAAATGTACCTCCTGGATCGTTTTATTTTACAGTTATTCGAAATCCTGTTCATCAGTTTGAGTCTGGGATTGGCTTTTTCAGAGACTTGCCATTTGCAAAGTGGCTTAAAAACTTTTCAAGACCCGAAATGCTTCACGAATTTTTAAAAAATCCTGAAAACTACTACGATAAAAAGACACCTTGGAGCTTTATTGCTAAAAATTATATGAGTTTTGACTTAGGTGATTTAATGTTAGTTGTATAAACAAATTTCTTAGATAATAAGCATAAAAAATAAAAAAAAGCTTATTACTTTAAATTTTATGAAACTGTAAAAAACAAATTGTTTTTAATTTGAAAAATGGTGTATGAGCGTTTTAAGTTATTAGTCAAGTACTTTAAGAAAAAAATCTTTAATTAATATTTTTACAACAATATAGTAACTAAAATGATAGCACATAATAGTAAAAAAAAATAGAAATCGCTTTTTGTTATTTAGTTTTAAATCTAATTATTTCTTAAGAGGGTTTATGAAGATACGTAAATTTAGAGTGAATCTTTTTAAAGTTGTTAGCACCTAAACGTTACTAAACTCATCTTATAAAAAATACAAGTTAGGTTCAAAATCGGTGTTTAAATTGCTGTCAGTGTTGTTAAATTTTCTATAAAATAGACTATTACAGATTACTTTTATTAAATTAAAGCTTTGTAAATTACTCAGTATACACAGTAGTTCTTTGCATTAAAAACAAATATTGTAAGAAAATTTATGTTTGACTTGCTTTTTTAACAACTTTTGAAAGGTATTTTGCGCAATTGTTTTAGAAAATAGTGGTCTAGGTTCGAAATAAAAACAATTAAGTTTATTTTATAGCAGTTATTTTAACGAGGATTAATTTGGCTCAAAAAATTTTTTTTTTTGTAATTTTAAAAAAATGTTTTAACTTTAGATTCGATAGTTTTCCTTATCTTTTAAGCTAACTTGGAATTTTTTATTTTAAAGAACGTTTTTTTGCCTTTAATTAAAAAAAAGTCCATTTGATTGGGATTTGAACTTTTGAGTGAGGCCCCTTTAAACATTTTACGTTTTTTTCAATATCTTTTAATAACTTACTTATTAAACTAGGTTTAATATCAAGAATTTTTTTTTCCTTTAAATTTCGTTTTTATAAGATATGACATTTTTCATTTAAATTTTTTGTTTCCAAAATGTTCAAATTTATCAGGGCCTTACTGCAAATAAATGTAATTAAAAAAAAACATTTTCAATATGCTTATTCAACTAAGTTTTATATTTAGAAAACATTAATTTTTCCGGTTTTTTACTTTTTTATCATATAACCTATGCAAATTTTACATAAATTCAAAGCACTTGAGCAAGAAGTCTCTCGAATAATGTAATCTATGCTATGAATTTATGTAAAACTTGCATAGGTCAAATAACAAAAAAAAAAAGGAAAAGTTAACATTCCCTTGATATAAATTTAGTTAAATAAGCATATTGAATTTTTTTTTTCTTTATGTATATTTGCAGTAAAGCCATGATAAATTTGAACATTTTGGAAACAAAAATTTAAATGAAAAATGTCATATCCTAATAAAAAAAATTTGAAAGAAAAAAAAAAGTCTTTAATAATTAGTTTTATAAGTATGTTAAAAAATTTTTTTTTAAATTATATTTTAAGGTAAGCTAAATTAAGTAAAAAAAAAAACTAAAATTTCAAAGGGACCCCACTCAAAAATTCAAACTCCAATCAGATGAATTTTTTTAAATTAAAGGCAAAAGAACATTCTTTAGAATAGAAAAAAAGTTCCAAGTTAGCTTTCAAGATAAGGAAAATAAATGGATCTAAAGTTTAAAACTCAAAAAAAGCTATTCGACCCAAAGTAACCCTCGTGTTAATTTAACGTATCTTACTTATATTTGTTAGCAACTCTTTTAAATTAATTCATGAAAAAAAGTTATTTGGCTAGGCTTAATTTATAAACGACTAAATACTCACAAATAATAGTTTTAATATTTTAAAGGGAAACACATGAAAATTAAGTATGTGTACTTGGAAGGCTTAAAGTTACTGTGGCACTTAACTACGTTTTAGGGTTGTGTAAAACAGATTTATCCGTATAATTTTAAATTATTTTCAATTATGAATACTACCTTATTTACTCTATAAACGAGACTTTTTTTTTAAATTGAAGAAATGAGTAGTCGAATGTATAAAAAAAATGTGTATTTTTAATTTAAATGACGTATAAAAGTTTAGTTAAAATTAATATTTTCAAACATCTGACCAATTGACAAGTTATGCAGCTACTGTAGTTTACTTACTTTTATAATTTGTAAAATACATGCTTATTTAAGTTTGCTCTGATTTCTTACAAATATGTTTAATGTTATTGACTTTGTATTTAAAGTATAATCAATTTCTTTAAATGGTATAGTTTTTTCATAGATTTTAAGCTTAGTTTACTGACATATAGGATTTGACAATGAAAGATCTGATTTAAAGTACATTGACTGGGTAATTGAGTATTTAGAGAAGACTATTAATTTTTTTCTTATAACTGAAAGAATGGATGAATCACTTATACTTTTAAAAGGTTTGTTACAATAAGTTTAACGATCAATAACTAACTACAAATAAATTGTCAACATATTTTATAAGCATAAGCAAGTTATATAGTCAAAGTAGTAAAAACTGGTAGTATTAGTTAGAAATGTGTATAGTTAAATTTTATATTTTCATTATAAAACGTCATTACTTTGTTTTGTATTATCAAATTTTATACAAAAACCTGTCGATTATGTACACAGTTTTTTATCCGAACAGTTTTTGTTACGCTGTTTTCAAAATGCAATTTGTTTTAACTAAGAAATTAAAAAAAAAAACCTTAAAGTAATAAACAAAAAGTAATACATTGAAAAAAATTGTATTGTATTAATTTATAAAAAAGTAAAGCTATAAGAACTAGAAAAAGATTATGAAGTTAAAAATTGCATATCAAATCCAGTATTTGAAACAAACGTATAACAGTTTACTTATTTAACGAAAATAACGAACAGTGCAATTTAAACTTGAATACTCCATGACTAAAACAAAAGAATTGAAAAGAGAATTATGTCTACTATTTAAGGCCATACAAAATTTATATAGACAAAAATAATGAACAGTTATAGTTGCAGTATACATTGCAATTGACATTTATGTATATGAAATGTTTACATGAAATACAAATATAAAATAAAATGATGTTAAATAAAAAGTTAAATTGAAATTTACTTCTTCATGATTAAAAAATAAATGTGAAATCGTATAAAAAAGCGATAAAATTAAACATGTATTAGGCTTAATGTACGTAATTGACGACAAAAATTCTTTTGGTACGCACTGCCACTGTCTACGGTTTCCCAAACTTTTTTGCAAATGGCTCCCTTTAAAGAGTTTGAAAAAGCAATGGCCCCCTTCAACATATAGGTTACTCATAAACTACGATAAAATACACATAAGACCTTTTTTTTTTTTTTTGCTCTTCATCTGCAACTCAAGAATATGTAAGTTTCTAAACTACCATAAAATACACATAAGACCTTTTTTTTTTTTATGCTCTTCTTCTGCAATTCTAGAATATCTAGTGTAAGTTTCAAGTTATGGACTCATGGCCCCCCTGTGGCTCCTTTACTGCACATGGCCCCCTGAGTATCTGTCATGGCCCACTTTGGGAAACCCTGATCTACGCACTTTTTCGCTGTGTTCGAAATGCGTACCTAAGTAGTACTGTACATTGAATAAAAATCAGCAGTATAATTAAAAATAACATCAAAAGTTGTTTCTTGTGCAATTAATTTTTCTTAAAAATAAGAAGTTAGTAGTTTTAAGTCTAGCCTATAAATTGTATTTAATAATAATTAATTTTCAAAGATAAGTTTTTTAAACCTTAAAAATATTTTAAAGTAATGCTATTAAGATGACTTGTTTCTAAATTTAAAATGTTGGATTAACTTCCTATTTAGAACCTTTTGTTTTTTGTTTCACATATAAAATACAATCAAGTTAAAAAAGACATACAAAGAGGAGTAGGTGTCAGAAAACCACAGCGTATTTTTAGCAAAGATCTTCACTTTACCACAGAGTGACTTTTTAGCACGGAGTAACACTTTAGCACGTAGGGTCACTTAAGCATGGCCGATAATTTTTAGTTAATAAGTTAAATAATAGTTAAGACCATTTTGAATAAAATGTTTAAAGTTGATTTTAATACAGTCAGCTCTGCATCCTGTTTGGTATGCACTTTAGACACTTAATAGTGGGAATTTAAGGGGGTCTACTTGCTAAAGTTATTTTCATTTAAAGTTATAATTAAGTAATGAGGAAACTGTTGGGCAAAGCTCGTCAGCATTTTTAAGTAAAATACTATTTTTACTAAGAGAAATCACTTGAAGGTAGCATTTAGTTAGAAAATATCCTTTGTAGGCGTTACTTTTAGAGAATGATAATATTTAATAATTAAAATAAGGTACTAAAAATCAAGAAGATTGTTAATTAAATAGTAATTTAACTACAAACCTTTCAAATGATCTTAATTTCTATGATATTTTAATTTATCCAACAAAGAATTACTAATAATATAAATACAATTTATTTAACATTTAACTTTAATATTTTTTATTTAAAATTAACGCTTTAAATTTAAGCTTGTTTAAATAATTTTAAGAAACCCAGAGCTTGTACATATTGCTAGGTTTATAAAAACAGTTTTTTGTTGAAAATGTAAAAGTAAAATTATCTAAATAACTTTTGTGCTAAAGTAACTCTTTGTGCTTAAGTGACTCCGTGCTAAATGGACTCTCTGTGCCTGAGTGTCAGTCCTTGCTCACATGACGCCGTTCTAAAGTGACACTCTGCGCTAAATTGTCATTCCGTGCTAAAGTGTCTTTCTGTGCTAAAGTGACGTCAAGCTTTTCAGACCCGTTCTTAAAAAGAGATATATTTATATTTATTCTATAAAGTGTTTCAAATATTTTCATAAAAGTTTAGCTTAAAGAAATACACCAACTTGTTATATCTGTGTATTATACTTAAATATTTAAGTCTTTTGATTTTAAAAACTCATACAATTGTGAAGTATAGTAAAAAAATGTATTATTAATATTTTTTTAATTTAAAGCTTTAACTTCTAGATAAACTATGTATGGACTCCTTAGATGACATAAAATATTTAAGATTAAAAGTTCGCCAAGACACCGCAAGGTACAACTTAACGAGTACATTAAATGAGAAAATTAAAAATTGGAATTACTTAGACTACAGCATATATCAGCACTTCAGTAAAAAGTTAAATAGAGAGGTTTACTCTAGTTTTATATACTTTTCAAATCTTAAATATGCTCAATAGTTTGTTAAATTTACATATAAATAGAACTTAGCAACAATTAATTTCCAAGAAGTATGATAAGATATTTTTCTTATGAGCTTTAAGCAACTTTAAATTTAATTATTTATTGCATAAAAATATATATATTATTATAAACGAAATACTTTACCTAGATGAGAAAAACTTAAAAGTCTTGTAAAAGTTTTTCAACTTTTGAAAATACTTACAATAAGCACTAAGCTGATGATTATATTGTGGACCGAATTCAGCCCGCGTGCCATACGCTAAACACTCTGTCTTAGATGCTAAAATAAAACGATTTAGTTGTGTCAATTTTATTGACTGTACCGATAAACAGATGCTTCAGCAGAAACAGTACTGAATCCCTTTTGGTTAGGCTAAAAAAGCTGTTGTTTGCGGCTATGCATGACTGACAAGTTCTAATTAGAACTAAACAAGTTGTAAATTTTCTCGGAAATTGTTGTGAATGCTTTTAAAGTTTAGTTCTAATGGTATAATTACAAAAATTCTCAGTTTTGCTAAAGATAACTTAAACATTGCTACTTTGGAAAGTATTCACTAAAGCTAGTAGATATTTTTGATCCATAAGTAAGGCAACACTTTGTATTTTCAAGCTTTCTTTCGGTTTGTTCATTAGATTTAAAACCTTTTTAAACGCAATAAAGATACTTTTTCTCTACAAAACCATTACATTTTTTTTACTCTTTTGTTAGAGACTTTGCAGTTTTTCAAAAGTGCTATTAAACTCTTATATACATCATACATCTTTAAGTAAATGCAAACTTGTATTGCAACCAAACCTTCAATTAAGCCCTTACTTTAATTTAGGTTTACAAGGTGGTTGAACAAACATTTGCTAAAAACAGACCACTTCTGGTATAAAGTTTATATACGAACATACTGTTAACTAGTGTATTTATAAAAGAATCTAAGTTTACATTTAAAAAAAATTGATAAGTACCACTCGTGGCGTCGTAGAAATTATTTTGTCTTAGCACAACAAGAGCGACGTAGCTCATTAGCTGGTAAAATTTCATCACAAACAAAGTATTTTTCAGGTTTATTAATAAATTTCAAATTGGAAAGTATGTAGTTTCTTTGCTTTACTATTGGTTTAGTCTAAAGTCATACAGTTTGAATATTCAGATGTAAGGAAAGAACTTGAGCTGTAAGATAATAGTTTTTGTTTTTAATTTTGTATCTAATGGAAGCGTTCGAAACCATTATTGACCTGCAAACTTTCTATTTGTTTTGTTCTTAATAAAACAGATTTCTGCAGTGAAATATTTGTCTATTTTAGAAAAGTGACTATTTGAAGATTTGCAACAAATGTTGAAAACGTAGAAAAACTATATATAACTTATAAAACATATAAGTGACAACCCGTCATCTAAACTTCAACATAAATTTTTCCCAAGTTTTTCATAACATGATCGCCATAGCAACACATGATAACATCGATTTAGTGTGCTCTATAATGACTTAACATAACGAGTATTCAATACTTATTCCTTTTTAGTCCGTGAGTCCCGCTGCATACCTGAGATTTATTAACTATTGTATCTAGTAACATTCTTCCCATTATAAGGTTATATTTGTAGAGGACCTGAAAACTCATTACATAAACTATGTGTTATTATATAAAGCTAACCCTACTAATTTATTTGAAGTAGAATTTCTTTGTGATTGTAACCTAAGTACTGTTCAAAAAGTTTTATAACTTGTTACACAGTTTAATGAATACAAACTAAACACACACTATAAAGAAAAAAAAACACAATAGTCGGTTAAATAGTATTCAGATTCAAAAACAGTTAACAGGTAAAATTGGCATCACCATTCTACCAAAAGCAACATGTATTGATAATTATCATATTTAAGCATTGAGAAATCAATATTTTTTTTTGCAATATCTTCTTTTATATAATTAAGAAAGCAGTAAAGCATGCGATATTGCTACAAGGTAACGAGTCCTTTAGACTTAGACTAAGATCTTTTTGGCAGGAGGTAATTTGTAGACTAAATTTTGAGAATTTTTTGCGAGAGTAAAGAATGCATCTTTTTCTTACTCTTAGGAAAATATTCTCCACTAATTATTGTTGATTGGCCTTTACTGTGATTTCTGACCTACCTTTTGAGAGAGGTGATATTAAGATGACATACGGTAGTGTGGTGAACTAACTTTAGTTTATTGTTGTTAAGTTCAGGTTTTGAGTTTGTTGGCATTTAAAAATAGTATGTAATATCCTTTGAAATGAAAACAATCGTAGACAATCGATTTAAAAATAGTTTAGTTCAAGAATATTGCTAGGATATAATTATTATTAATTATTTTCACTAACAACAACGACAATCGGCTCAGCGAATCAGCAAGAATGATTTAGCTGTAATTATTCAATGTCACAGAAGCTGTCGGAATACAGTTTCATATTGCCTACGCATCCACAACTACGGAAAATTTATAGTTATTAATTTGCTAAATGATTGAAGTACAGGTCTAAGGAGTTATTTTTTTCATTGTAGGTAAATTTTTTTTTCCTTATGGTTTACTTCTGAAGCCAGTGGAAGTAGACAAAGTTTTTATAGAGCTTGTGCTAAACCAGTTTCAACCCATAAAGAAATCTTGACGTTGATGTTTTTATGCTTCATGCAAACTTTCCGTGATTTCTAGCTTACTTAAAACAATAAAACTTGATATGTATGCTCTTTAGAGTCTAATTAATGGATATGAAAAGTTCTCTTAAAAACTAAAGACATTTATGTATAGTGATTGAAGTAGCAAATTGACAAATTTAGAGTGCTTTATTTTTGAGTGAGCGATAATAACATTAGGTGATAATCTTCTCTTAGCAGTAAAACTTTGTTGTACTCAAATAAACTTGGTGGAATAATGCTATTAATATTATTTTTGAAAATGTTGTCTATTTTAAGTGTTACTGTATAATAAATAGTGTTTTCATAAACTCGTAAAGTTTAATATGTTTACTATAGTTTTTATAAAAACAAATTGTACAGTAATCTTCCTTTATTGTACCAACATATGTTTCTGCGTGTTAACGAATCAACACACTTCAACTGGGTTGTTAACGGAAAGAATAATGTTGGTACAATAAAGGAAGACTACTGTACAATTAGTTTTTATTTATATTCCAGTGAAGTTATTTCACAACTTAAAACCATAAAATTTTCCATGTATTTTTTAAAGAGTTACAGAGTTAAAGAGTTAAAGAAACTACTGGATAAGTAGAGTTTTGTTATAATTTAAAACGTTTTAATATATAAATTAAATTTTTTTAATCATTAAACTAAAAAGGAAAACTTCGTGATACTTTTCATTCTTCTATATCTAGTTCACATATTTATTAAATTGCAATTATATTTTTACACATTGCTTATTTTTAAAATATGTATTATTTTCAGTTTGTATTCTATCTGAATTTCTAATGCTAACTAATTCTATTGTTGGTTTTGTGGTGAAGTTTATCATCTATTATTGGTGGCGCGAAAAATATTAATTTTGTTCAAGATCGCTGAAATAAATGCTGGTCAAAACTGGTAAATTAAGCGTAGACAATAACCTCACATAAGCTAACAATATCTTATACGATTTCACTACGTCAATTTTTTTAATTTTACCCACAAACGGTCGCGGAAGTGCATATGTACTTAATCCCGCTTCAATAGAACTTAAAAGCGGTGCTATGAGTCCTAATAAGGACGAAACCGGTCGCAGGTTGTCAAGGAAGCTGTCGTGTCATGAAGTTTATTATTTATTGATAATATATTGGTTGATGTTTATCGAATAAAACTTTGAAACTCATTACAACCTCTATGGAATAAAGTTAAGTTTTGGAAGCTTATTTATAGTTTAAAATTCCTTTTTATACTTACTTTAAAAATCAGTTATATTCTTTACTTCAATTAAAGTAGTGCTAAAACTTTCTCTCTGTTTGGTTTCCATATTAAAAAAAAACCTATTTAAAATTTATAACCATCAAAATTTCCATAAGCTTGTTCTAAAACAGCTTTAGGAACATATAAGATATAAAAGGTTTACTTAAGCTTAATGGAGGCGTTTCTTGATATATAAACTTAATCTAATTCATTGGTAATCTATGGTTCCAAAACCTAAACAGTTTTACTTATTAAGTACAGCAAAATTAAAGTTTTATATACCTTTGTTCATATATTAAAAAAAATAAATGAAGTAGAGTGCTCTATATAAAGAACTTAATTATTAAATTTAATTTATTCTACAATTGTCAATTCAAGCTTACGCTGTTTCATCTAGAAGGTTCTTCAGAGCTTTTTTAAATTGACAATAAAATGAAATGAAGCAAACAAATATATATAATGAGATTAGGTAATGAGAAAGTAATTAGTTATTAATCAATTAGTAATTTATTATCTTTTGGCTTATATCGTGACGATGGTCTAGCCGTTTTAAATAGATCTAAGTGCAAAAGTGAAAGAGCAACTAAAGCAATTAGAAATAATTTAAGTCTCACGGATTCAAGATTTCCGTTGGATGCAACTTAATCCAAACGGATTTTTTGGATATTAACATGAATTTAAGCAGCAATGCTTTTGCACCATACAAAAGAAAAATTCTAATGTAAAATACATAAATAATGGGTCTAATCACCCTAAAACAATAAGAAAAGCCATAAGTCCAATGATTAATAATAGATTAAGCAAATTTTCCAGCAACAAAGAGATATTTGATAGCGTTAAAAAAGATTATAACGAAGCACTAATTTCAAGTGGACATTACAAGCTAAAAGACTATGACAAAAATGACCTGGATTGTAAGAGTAAGAAAAACAAAAAGATCAAGAAAAATCATATATTTTAACCCTCCGTTTTGTAATTCTGTAAAAACTAATATAGGTAAGAAATTTTTGGACCTTGTTCGCCTACATTTCCCAAAAACAACAAATTTCATAAGATTTTAACACGAATACAATTTAAAACCACGTATAGCTGTTTGCCCAACATAAGAAATATTATCAATTCACACAACAAAACGATTTTAGAAGCTGAAAACAAAACAAATATAACTTGCAACTGTAGTAATAAGATGAATTGCCTATTTAATGGTGAATGCCTCTAAAAAGGAGTATATAAAGCAAAAGTTAGAAAAGAATACATTGGTTCCATAGGAAACTCATTAAAAAAAAAGGTGGCAGCAACACAATCACAGCATTATAAAGAAATTACAGTCAACAGCTTTGGCCAAATTTACTACATCAAACAATATTGATTTCTCCGAAATTGAATGGCAAGTATTGTTTAAAATTAACTGCTTAGTTCCGAGAAAAGCAGACAATTGCACTATATGCAACCTAGAAAGAATGGCCATTGCTGAAGCGGACAGAGATAAAGCACTCAATGTAAGAAAAGAACTAACATCGATCTGCCCCCAATTCAGATCTAGTTAATTAAAGTGTTATTTTTAGTTGTATTTTTTATATTTACTTTATTTATTGTTTTATTTTTTGTTTATTATACCATCTTAAGTTTTTTCTACTTATTATTTTTGTATTGCTAGCAATTTGTTTATACGTATTCATTTATTTTTATTTTATTTGAAGATTGTTTTGCATAGTTTTATATTTACAAATAATTAATTAACTTCCCTTGTATTTGCTCAAGCACGTAATTACTAATTGATTAATAACTAATTACTTTCTCATTACCTAATCTCATTATATAAATTTGTGTGCTTCATTTCATTTTATTGTCAGTTTAAAAAAGTTCCGAAGAACCTTCTAGGTGAAACGGCGTAAGCTTGAATTGACAATTGTTGAATAAATTATACCTTTGTTCCTAACAAAACTTTATATAACATAAATTTAAGTATAAAGAACATATGTGCAAATTTTTATGGCTTAAGAAGTAAATATGGTTTTTATGGTTTTTATTAAAGTAATAAGAAAGTTAAATTTAGAATAACATATTAAACTAAAGCATGTTTTCAATAGTATACGTTTTTTTTTACATAAATGTCGTTAGTTTCTAACTTATTTTGCATACAAGATAACTAGACTATTAAGAAATATATGTAAAGTTTTATGCTTTCAAGTTAACTATAGAATATATAAAAAATTCCAAAAGTTAAAAAGTATTAAACCAAGTAATTTTTTGACAAATTTTCAAAATACTTTTAACATAAAGTTTTCGATTTCTAACATAAATTTTTATTAGTAATTATACTCTAGATTTGTTGTTTTCGCAGTGTCCAGCTGTGCACAGTAAAGTTCAAAAAAAAAAACTATTTTACTGTAAACAGAAAATTTTGTAAGATAATATAAGTTTTTATGACTTAAAGAAAATAGGCAGAAGAGTAATAGTAAAAGCTAACTATAGCATAAAACAAGAGTTCTAAACACATTAAGGCACTCAAAAAATAAAAATGTAATGTTTTTATTTTATGATTTGTATTTATTTTATTCTAGTGTGCACATAAACTATTTTACAGTAATTTACTGTACATAGATTTTGAAGAGGTTGATTACCACTGCCTAAAACAACTTATCTGTAAAATTTTACAATTTTAAGTTAACGTGCGAAATAAGTTGTTTAAAGTTCGAAATAATAAACTCAAATATTTTTCTTGGTATTACTATGTAAACGTACATAAAAAACAACACAACTTTTTACCTGAAGTGTTTTTATAGCAAAAAATAAACTGTACATACCCAATAATTGAAAAAATAAATAAATATTTTTTAGTTTGAAGCTAACTATAAAGTTTTAAAAAGGTTATATGAACTTGAAAATGCTAAACTCAATGAGTTTTTGAAAATGCTTTTTACTGTAGAAGGACGTAAAGAACAAACTCTTTTTTTTTATTAAATGTCTTTATTTATAAAAAAAAAATTCTTTACCAAGTTATTAGGACCCTAAGAACATACCTGTCATGTTTTAAGGTTTAGAAAAAGCTAAAAAGTGACGAAAAAATTTAATAAACTTTAGTACAAAATTAAATAAGATTTGGCAAAGTTTCAAGCATAATTTTATATTATACGGACGTTCATAAAACCGGTATTTACGATAAAGTAAACGATATTAACTAGTAAATAATATTGTTTGTAGCATTAATTGTTTTTACGATTTAAACTACTTGTTTTAATGTCAAATCGTTATCTAATTTTTTTTGTTAGTTTTTTAGTTAAATTTGAAACATTCTAGATTGAAAACTATGGCCAAGAAAGAATGAAAACTGATTTAGTTTCGTTTCAAAAACTGCTTAATGTAACAGAAGACAAGTTAGTATGATGTTATTGTTAGTTAGATATACACTTTAAGTAAATTTTATTGTTTACATTAAAAAGCAGATTATTGTAAATAATACATTAAAAAATATTTACTATCCTTATACAACAAAGTATGTTTATTCTTACCTAGTATAATATTGTGAAAATTGTATAAAAAATTTTGTACATTAATATTTCCACTGAGTATGTGCTTTCAGACAGTCAAAAAATGAGTATATAAAAACTTCCAATCTAAATATAAATTTGCATTCTAAATACATACTTAGGTTTTGGCTCAAAAGAGCGTACTCAAAATGATGATTTCTGTACTTATTAAGTTTTAACATTTTGATCTGCAGGCATAGTTCAAACACGATAACAGTAAATTTTTGTGTTGATATATTAAAACTATATAAAACTTTGAAATGCCAAGAGATTTTCATAAATGAATAATTGCGCAAAACTTTTAACAGTAACAGAATCACTTCAAAAAGATGTTTCATAAACCCTATATTGTTATAAATTTAAGTAAATTTGCTTGACGTTAAGAAATAAACTTTAATAATTCAAAACAGACATTTTTGATTTAAGTTTAATACTTGATAAAGAAAAAAATTAACATTTGTGAAGAGGAATTTAGTTCACAAGTAAAGCATACGATTAAATTTCAACAGCTGCGTAAAACTATATGACAAACTTGATATGAAGCCTTGGGTAAGTCGTATAAAATTGAAAGATGATTCAGATAAACTTTGCAACAAACTTTCTTGGGGAGAGGTTTACTAGTTTTCAGTTGTTTAAAAATCAAATTAAAATTTTCGAAACAATTAAGAATAAAATAAAAAGATATTAATTAGAATATTTTTTCAAAAAGTATCGATATGAGTCTATTAAACTGTTTTTATAAATAGAACTTAATTATGATTACTTCTTTTAAAAAAAAAATTTAAGACTGTTTTCGATGTAATATACTTAATGAATTTCTAGTAAAAAGTATGAATGTTGTTCTAAAATTCAAATACAACAGATAAATATAAAAGCTGTGATGTTAGTTATAAATGAAGTATAGAATTTTTGAATTTTTTATATATCAAATAATAATTACTTGATCTTTTTTCAATCTAAATAAGGCTGTACCCGTATCCAAACATTTAAATATTATCTAGACTATTAACGATAGTTATTCTTCCATTAAATACTTTTTTGACTTTTCTATAACTTTGTTTTAGCAAAAAAATTGTAAAATAAGGTAAATAAATTATAATTTGTTTATTTTAATCAAGACAAAAAACTAAATCAAATTTATAGTTTAAAGCTATCAATATAGGAAAACCATAATGTTACCATGTTGGTTTATGTTAATTTTTGAAAAATTTAAGCTGCTTAATAAAATTATAATCTTAAAACTAAAACAAATAAATAAATATACTTACATTTAGCAATGATTCAGTGTTTCACTCGTTTGATTTGGCTCAAGCGATTGAAATATTTAAAAAAAAATAAAGTTAAAAATTTTTAATTGATCATTCTCCTTATCATTAAGTCGAGAGATTTTACTGTTATCTATAATGTAAAAAATACACGGTTTTTAATAAGCATGGAACATAGAAATGAGGATAAAATGCCGTCAGCAACTAGTGTTTTGATCATAAAAATTTCTGCTAAGAAAACAAATTTAAAAAAATGCTTGAATGAAAAGTTTAATGCATTAAAAAAAACTTAAATAGAGAGTAAACTGTGATGTTCTTACTATAAAACATTTACTACTAAGTTCAGAAGCAGGGCTAGAGATCATGTGATACAAAGCCCTTAAAAAACATATATTACAATGGGTGAAATAGTATAAACATTTAACAAATATACAAAAGTTCAAAACTTACAAAATATATAAAATACAATTTAATAACTAGACGAAAGTCATATAGTTTTAATCAGGAAATTATAAAAAAAAAGATTTTGGAGAGTAAAGTATTATAAAAAAAAGATGCTAAACTAGTTTTAAAAAATTACAAAACTTAAAAAAAATTACAAACAGATATTTGTTACTTTAATTAAGGTTTAAAATTTATTAGAATATTAATAATTGTTATTATCTGCGTATAAACTACTAAGTATTACTTTATTACATACTTAACAAAACAATTTAAAGACGTAAAGCATATGAAACTGGTTTTACTGGGTTTGTGTTGTATAAAAAAATCCCTATTAAAAAAGAGCAGAACATAAGAGTTTTTTTTAGTTGTGTATAAATAAAAGAACACTTATTAAATTTGCGTAAATTAAGTTACTAATTAATTTATTTTGTTCAGTGATTCTTTATTTCTGTATTTGTAATTTTAGGTTTTTCTAGTTTATATAATTATAATCAGCATAAGTTAAAAGCTTTTTTGCTAGATGCAATACTTTCTAAAATATTTCATATTGTTTGCTTTTGATACGCAGCTTCTAAATAATATTAGAACATTTTCTATCAATTTTTGGCTTTACAATTTTTTTAACACTGGTGTTATATATTTTATGTTCCTCATATCTCATTTTAACGCTACTAATGATATACAAAATAATACATTACACTGTTATATTTTTTACCTTTGATTTGAATACAATTTTTTTTTTGACTGCCAAATACCTTAATGAGGGCAGGTTACAAAAAAAAGTATGGAAAAACTTTAAAGTTTTATATTTAGCAAAAGTAAATATCTAGAAAAAACTTGTTTTGAATATACATAAACTTCACTTTGCTTAACAAAAATGTTTATAAAAATCATTATTAATAACTAAACTTTTAGGAAAACAGTGATCTATCGGATCCATTAATTAAAATCCGGCTAGTTCCGAATCTTTTTTCTAATTTAAGATCCGGCCGGATCCGGTTCGGGATTTAGTTTTTTAAATCCGGATCCTAAATGTTTTTAGTTTTATGTAGTTTCAATAGAGAACAAACTTTAAAAATTTATTTTTATAATACCTTTAATTAGTAAAAATTGTTTAATACAATTATTGTTAAAAACAACACAATGTTTTTGTCTGAATTTTTTATTTGAATACTAGGAAAAATAACGTTGAAAAAAAAAAAAACATCTACCTATACGAAATCTCAGTTTAAATGTTAAATTTCAAGCTACATATACAACTAATTTTGACTTTTGTACTTGTATGACATCAAAAAAAAACTAGATTAAATGTTACAATGCTTAAAAAAATTACTAATTTATTTTCTAATGGTAGGCTTTACATTAGAATTTTACTTACAATCACTTCTTTAGCAACTGTTTACATATACAAAAGTAAGTAATTTAATAAGTAATATTTACTCATATCAATGCCATTAAGCTACAAAGAAACCTGTTCTTATTTTTTTTAAGTTGTGGTGAAGAAATAAAAATTTTTCACCGGTTTTTGGAAGTATTCGATTCCAGTTTTGTTCGTACAAGTTACCAGCTTCTAAAAATAACCTTTAAGATTAAATAGAATATGGTGGTGCTAAAAGAAACCTTTTTGCAAACCTGGCAAGATGTGTGTATTTTTTCTTGTTTGATTTCTGTAAGACAAGACTTCAGCTTTTTTAACTTCTTCAGCAGACTAATTTTCTCTAGCCAAAAAAACCTTAATTTCTGCCTCAATTTCCTGATTAACTGAATCTTGTTGATTACTTTCGTAAGTGTTTACACTTCTTTGCGATTTAAATGTATAATAGAACGACAAAAATTTTTGGGAAGATCATTTGTAGGTATTTGAGCTTTAGGTTTGTTAGGCGGTACTAGAGGAACTTGACCACTTTGATCAGTCTCACGACAACTATGATTTTTTACTTGTGATTTAAGTAGCCTCACAACCTTCTGTTTGAAATTAGCAGGGAAAAAGTCAACAGCTGTTGTGAGTAAAAACAAGATGAAGGTTTATTCGTGTGCTGTTATTAGTTAAATAAAACCTTTTTTTCGAAAGCATTTTTTATATTTTCTGCCATGGTTGCTAAGGTTGTAGAACTAATTTGACCTAGTGGACTATAAGCTTTATGATTAGAAACCTTTTTCAGTACTGCTGCATGCAAGGTTTACACTTGACAGCAATGCGTTGTTTTTACTACATTGCTGCGTTACTCTAAAAAAGGGTTCGAGCAGCTTATTAAGGAAGCTAACAAGTTTCTATTCATCAGCTGTAAGAATGTTTTTGGGTTTAAATTTGTTGTTAGCCACGTAGTTCTGGACACTTATTTTTAATTTTTCTAGTCTTTTAAGCATAAGGATGGTTGAGTTCCATCTTTTTTCAATATCTTGCACAAGTAGCAAGGCTTTTTGCATTGACATTGATGAACTTAAGTGACCTCGAACTTTTTTGTTTCTCGCACGCTGTACAAAAATGGTTAAAGTAGCCAATAGTTTGACGGGCCTTGGCTTTTAACACACTAATCTTACTTTCTAAAAACAGTGACTCTTTAATTATTAGTTGAAGCGTGTAAATGAAACAGGGTATTGAAGAGGATTCTAACATCAACATACCAGCCTTCATGTTAAATGGGTTGTCGCGCAGAAAAACGTGAATACTATTTATATATTACCCCAGTTTTCAAGCATATCCTTTATGTTTTAACAAATACTAAAGCCAGTATGAGAACCTTCTATTTCCTTACAGTGCGAAACTCGGTGATTGTACTTAAAGCTTTTATTTAACCAATGCTGTTGAAGAAAGATATTTGTCTTTGTACTTGCCCATATGTCACTTGTAACTGACAAAAACGAAGCTTTTGATAACTCAGTTTGTAATCTTATCTTCAAAATTTTATAAGTCTGTGGAAGCATTGTATCAGTGAAGTACTTAGTGCTCGGAATCAAGTAACCTGGCTCTGAAACAGCAAACAGTTCTGTGGAACCTTGACTGCTATTAATTGAAAACGGTTGGTTGTCCTCAGCAATCATGTTCATAATTTTTTACATTGTTTAGTAGTGCGATAACTCTCAATACTAGCTTGGTACATTGCTGTTAGCTTCTTTTGTTTAAAATTTGGTGACAAACTATCGCTGACTGCTTTATTGGATGACGATGATGATTTTCTAGCCTCTGACCTTACTCTTTGATGTTTTGAATTCAAATGCTTTAGTAAAGAAGAAGTGCTGTACGAATTAGCATTACCTCTTTTAATGAGTTTATTGCAAAGACTGCAAATTGCATAACAAGGGTCTTCCTCACTTACGTTAAAAAATTTCCATCAATTGACATTTTCAAACAGGGAAAAATAAATAGTTAAGTGTTAGAAATTAATAAAATTAATATGATTAGTCTTATATTTCTAGGGGTTGCCACTTTTTTTTTGTCAATGTGACTGTACTGAATCATATTGAGTTTTATCAAAGGCTTTTAAATGTTTTTCTAACTTGTTTAAAGTTATTGAAATTCAAGTTCTTATCAAAAAAAAATGGTTATGAAAAATTGAATTATAAGTAATTGAATTCAACTTAATCTTACTTAAATTAAAATCTAGAATATATATTTTCCGAAACTTTATAAGTTCTTAAATTTACAAAACTACCCAACCTTGTATCCTGACTGTGTGCAAACCCTGTTTCTAATTACTTATTTAAAAGAAGAACCAAATAACACATCCCTAAGTTTATTATAAAGGAACTAAAAAGATATTTTTAATATTGATGAGAACTTAATAAGATAACCTAATAACTTTTTGATAAACTACAATACACCTGCATTTTTACAACAAAGGATTGATAAACTAGAGTTCAATTATCTGTTTTGCTTTGTAACCCTTGTGGGCTGCGTTTTGGTATTACTTTTAGATATAGAACTAAAGCTTCTTTTAGTTTTATTATTAATTTGTTAATTGGTGATAGGGGCAAGACCTAAATTTTCCTGTTCCATATTCAATAAATTAAATATTAAATCAAAGGAAATGTAGAATAGCTAATTAGTTTAAAAAACTTTATTTTAAAACTCTAGTTTAAATTTAAAACTTTATAAACTTAAGTCAACCAGTTTAAAATTTGTAAATAGTTTAAACTTGTAATGAATTATTAACACCAATAAAGAATTTCTCAAATACAAGGTTAACACATCAAATTTAGTTTAAAAAAACGGCTTAAACAATAACAATTTGAAAACAATAAAAACATTAACCGCCAATACATAACGAAAATGGCCGAAAACTAAAACACAGTTTAATAACAAAGAGCAAATTTGTTACAGCTTGACTAATTTTATGTATATTAAATATTCAAACCACAGTAATCTAAGTATATAAAATTGAAAGAAGCTGATTGCAGAAAAACAAAGTCTTTCCAAACTAACTGGATCCGGACCCGGCTAAATTTCAGCTAGGATTCTAGGATAGGAATTTAACCGGATCCGGTTCCAAGCAAAAGAAGACCGGTAACAGTCCCGGATCTTGGATCCAGTACATCACTGGAGGAAAATAATCATTTAATAACTAAAATCTCCCGAAAGAATTAAGTTTTAGCAGAAATGTATATGGGTAGCAGAAATAAAACTTTATCTAGTGAGAGAATCATATATCACCTTCTAGTTAAGAATCGCTTTTGTTTTTTTTATAACTTACTTATGTTTAAATTTTTGCTAGCAAAAAAAAAAAAAAGACACCACTGTCTACTCACCATTGAACTGAGCATAAATACAAACACATATTAAGAAAATATATACACAAACATGAATAAGTTGATTTTAGATGAAAGAAACTTTACTGACCAAAGATTGTCGCTTGTAAGCTGTATTCAACCTGCAGCCCGTAATTTTCCGATCTTTAATATATAAAACATTTTAGTAAAAACAAAAAAGAACTATCTGTTAGCAGTCGTTTTCATTTAAGGAAACATCTGATAAATTTATTTCAGCAAAAACTTTCTATTGAGTTTAAGTCAAAAAATTTTTGTTTAACAACAACATTAGATTAAAATTTAATCGGTTTAACGTGTACATAATTTAAAGTTTATAGGTGCACGACAATTCAAGCTGTTGTGATCTAATTCCTAGAATTAAATAAAAAAGTTTTTCACCACCATACACTTATAATTAAACCTTTTGATACAATTTATTTTTTAATTTCAAACTATTTTTAAAGATAAGACTAAAGAAGAACTTAAATCCTATAAAAACATGGCTACATTAATACCTATTCAAAAATATAAATTTAAGCTTTTGTTAACAAAGATCCGACCAAAACAAGTTAACTGGAATATATAATAATAACAAATTTAACAGTATTCTTTCTTTATTATACTAACACATGTTTCTCTGTTTAACGGGTTAACACACTTCAACAAAACTCTGTAAAAAAATAAATACTGTAAGGAAAGAATAGAAGCTAAAGTAGGTATATATGTATGTGTGTATTATAAAATAAGAATAATTACTATAGATTGTTGTAGGTTTATGGCCAATAATAGATATAATGCATAACGTTAGATCCGACTTTTATGAAACTATATAATATTTGTAATTATTAAGTCTAATTTAGATAAAGTAAAGTAAAAAAACAACATAAAATAATAAATCATAATATAAACCACTTACATGAAAATCAAGAAACTACTGATTTTAAATATTAAGTCATTACTAATCATTGAAAAAAGTATATAATAATTACGTCACTATGTTACGCTTTTATATATTATAATTTTTAACGAGCCAATCGAACTTACACTATAAACTAGATAATTTGTTCTTTATGTTTGGAAAAAGTAGTAAGGCACCATAATGTAAAAGAGTTATTGTAAATCTATATATATATGTATGTAACTGTTCAAAATATATTAATTTGTTATCAACTCGTTATTTAGATAAAACAAAGTTATTACGTGATTGTATTATTGACTTGACGTTGTTCATACAACTATAAGAAATTTTGATATTTAAATATAATTATATATCCTAATTAAAATATAGTTTTATTTATTTATTATTTATATATTTACTTTACACATGACACTTTCTATTCTCCGACATTTCATATATTCACTTTACCCTCCGACTATAATTTTTCACATCTTTATGTGTTAAGTTCCAAGTTTAATTAAAATCCTGTATTCAAATCACAGATAAACCGTGCTTTTTTACCTACTACGCCCAATAAAGCTAGAGGTATTTTTACTGCAGGTTTATACTTAGCATATGACCACCTTGTTGTTTTATGTTTTACATTTTAACTTTCATATATAACACAGTTTAATTATTAAATACTTAAAATATTTGTATGGGATCTTTAATTTAAACACCCAACTGCTACTTTATAAAACAACAATCAATTATTTTAATAACTATTATATACAACTTATATGTAATTTAAGTCATTGTGATTTATGTATGTCGCTGTAACTTAATTATTGGCCAGTGCTTTGTAAGCTTATAACAAGTTTTTATTTGTGCTTTGTTTTCTTAAATTTAAAATTTTTACATTTTAACTAAATCTGCTTCCTAATTGTATCTAACTTTGATTTTGTTATAATTTTAGATTTAATCATTACAAACATTTGATACAGGGGTCGGTTGGCAATTGGTTTTCGCGGGTCAAATTTCAAGTTTCAAAATTTTCCGCAGGCGGGAGTTTTAGTTTTAGTCAGTTTTTTTTTAATCGGTTTTAGTCATATTTAGCTACTTATAGGGGTCTGGCTTGGCCTATTTAAATTTTTTTTTGTTTCAAAGTCTAAAATTAATATTCAGTATAATACTTATGACCTAATATTATTTCTATCATTATTTATAAATTGATTTAAATAAAATAACATTTTTGTTCTTTTCATTATCACCTAACTCTTTAACAATGAAATAAGCAATCTATCAAGCGTTTTGTGTTTTAAAAAAATCTACACGATACACAACAATAAAAGATCAACTACAAGCACAGTGATGCAATAAAACAATTAATAAAATTTGATATCCATTTCCTCTTCTAGTTCGGTTTTATAAAGTGTTGTTTTTTTTCTTTTTTCAAGTCTTTTGCATTTTGTAGATAGCCTTTTTACGTAGTCATTTACAAGCAACTCTCACTGACATCTGTAAAAAACTAAGCTTAAAAAACAGATGTGGATTCATTTGTACAGTTTTTATATTTAATCAACTTCTATTTATTTATCATTTTATTTTAAGTTGTTGAAAATAATTTTTATATATTCAATACATTGCACAGCACATACTTAAAATTTCAGTTATTTTGTTTAGTTAACTAAAATATAAACAAAACTTTTATTATTAACTTTATTTCAAAAAGCACAAGTTTTTCTATTAAAATCTTTAAGTAATTTAAAAATATATTTAATGTTTTTTTGGTTGCAAATTTTTGATACAAAAAAGTTACAATCAGTTACATCAAACCAGTCAGTGTTTTTAAAAGATAAAAAAAAATTAAAAATGCCAAGATTAAAAAACTTTGCCATTTAAACAAAATAAGTTACAAATTATAAAAATATTTTAGTTTTAGTAAATAATTTTTGATTTCCTTTAAATGTTTCTTTACAAATTTAAATATAGTTATAAAATAATTATAAAAGAAACTTTTTATAACCACATGTCAAAGCAAAGACCAAAATTATAAAGAATTGACATGTTAGTAAAACTCTGTAATGTTTGCCTAGTGTTTGTACACATAAATACCTTTATACTAAATAAAATTACTTATTGCATTGTCAACTTACTGAATTTAAGAAAATTTCCAATCCAAGCACGTAAGCTCTTTTATACACTTCAAGATTTTGTTGTTTGAAAACAAAAGCAAAATCTAAATTTTAAAGAAAAACGCTAGAACTAATATCTGTCTTTTTTCACATATTTAAGCTAAAGCAGTGAAGATATTAAATGTTTATTAAATGATATTCAGGAACAAATACTTTTTTTTTTTCCGAAAATTTGGCCCGCGGTCCGAAGTTTGCCGACCCCTGATTTAATATATAAAACACACGTTATATCAAGTTCCTGTGACTTTTATTTTCTTTACCGTTGTTAAAATTTATTGATTCATTAGTTAATAGTTGTTTTTTAATTTTTATTCAAAATAGATTACACACTACTTTTCATATTAAAGGGCTAGGAAGCTTTCCCAAACATAAAGACTAAATTAACCAATTTTATAATACAATTTAAATAACTGTATTAATCTTCATATATATTGTGACGTAATAATTGGATGTTTTTTGTTCAATCGTTGACAACAGTGAAATAAATTTGAATCAGTATTTCTTTCCATTAAAGTAAGTAGTTTGTTTATATTATGATTTGTTGTTTTGTTGTGTATTTTAGTTTACTTTACTTAGTTTAAACTTAAAAACTACAAATATAATTTAGTTTTATAACAGTCGGATTTAACTTTAAGTATTATGCCTATTATTCACTGTTATCCTGTAAAAATCTGTAGAAGTTTTTATATTTTAATTTTAATGATAACATGTATACACCTACTTTATTCTATGCTTCTAATCTTACATTACAGTATTTAATTTTTACAGAACCCAGTTGAAGTGTGTTGATTCGTTAACACACATAAACATATGTTGGTACATTAAAGGAAGACTACTGTACAATTTGTTTTTATTTTATTTTTATATGTATGTATGTATTGTTATCTATTGTAAATGAAAAGAAGTAAAACAACAAACACTAATTACTGAATTAAAAATAATTAAGGTATTTAAAGCTCTAGAAACTTGGGATAATATTTATTGTAGAATATTTATAATGGTCAAAACTAAATAATAACTAAAGTAAAGTTAGGTACAACTTCAAATAACAAGTTGAACTTAAATTTAAGAAAACAGAGCACAAAAAACTAACACTGTTATCAAACTTTCAAAACATTGACAAATAATTAAGCTATAGCGCTATACATAAAAACACCACAACTTCAACTGCATATATATATTACATACTAAGTAAGATAACTAATCATTGCTTTAGAAAAGAGCAGTCGGGTACCAAAATTAAAATATCTTGTACAGATGTTTTATATATATAATAAATTAAATTATGAAATAAATTACAAATAAATAAATATAAAACTTAAAACTTAAAACATAAAAAAATAAGTTGGTTATGTGTTATGGTTCACAAACTCGTTAACACACAGAAACATGTGATAGTGTAATAAAGAAAGAATAATGGTAAATTTGTTGTTATTACGTTAGTGCATATAAATTTTCCAATTTTTAAGCATTAAAATAAAAAGTTTACCTTAATCATACTAAAGCCATAAAGTGGAGTAAATACTTTTTTTTTCAAATATTGACTTTGAGTTTTTGAAAGCAAAAAACATAAACTATAAGTCAGTTTTTATAGAATATAGATTTTCATTGACTTTTGAGATAAAATCATTTAAAAATCGATACAATCAAAAGTTTCCGATACAGCTTTTTCATTTGTTTTGGAAGTCTGAATACTCTGTAAATCTATTATTTATCTTAAAATTTTAGGAAAATTCTTTAAGAACATAAAATAAATTTTGGGTTAGGACTTTAAAAATATCAAAACCAAAACAAAGTATTTTCTATAAAAAAATATTTTTTGTTAAGTAAATAAATACTAATACGAGTAATAAGTAAGTAAATAAGACTAAGTAAAAAGAGAAGGAGAAGATGGTTGTTAACAAACAAATTTTGTTTTGTCTTTTTCTTTGTGCAACAACAATAAGGAACGTTTTAAACTCACAAACTTTGATTGCTTATAATTTCTAAGCTGTAAAAAGTTTCTAATAGCTAATTTATTACTATAATAAAAAAAAGCTGGCCCTCATTAGCTTTAAATAAATCATCTAGTACATTTTTTATTCTTTTAGATTCAAAGTTATTTTTTTGATATACGGTTGCTTAAAATAGCTTGTATGAACTTAAATTTAAATGTATTAGTTAATGAAAACTTGGTTCGAAGAACAGAAAAATCAAATTTAGTATCAAAATATATATAAACTAGAATCCTTTAATTTTTTATTGTTGCACTTTTAAATCTTATTTAAAATTTTTATATTTTTACTTGAAACTAGAAAACTTTAAACATGTCGAGTATTCTCAACTTCTAAGATTTACATAATTTTACAACAATAGTATTTTATTTATAAAACTGTACAAAACTATTTACTGTGGTGTATAAATAAAGTTTCTGTTTCGTAATCATAAAACTTAATTTACTATTATAATAAACGGAATTTTACTTTTAATAATAACAAATGCAGCGTTAATAATTTCTATCATGTTTTTAAAACTACGATTTTATTGGTATCTAAGTTTCTAACATCAAGAGATAAAACTTTAAATGAATTTTGAAAAGCAGCTTAGCAACAATCAAGTTAGTTAAAAACAAATAAATAAATATATATGATTCAAATTTTATTTCTTAAATAAACACAAAATATTACATGTTATTTGTTACACCTTATGAGTAGCTTATTTAGATAAAATGTTAATTCTAAAAATTCAAAAAACATTGTTTATAATTTATTTTATCCTGTAAATTTTGAATAGTATTTTATACCTATTTTAGAAATGCTTTAAATGGTTGAACCTTAATGGTTAATAAACATTTGCACTTAGAATAGATAGAATAACACTTATGCTTCTATAAATGTAAAAATAAAATATTTCTTTAAGTTGTTCAAATGTTTACTCCTAGTAGCTATAAAAATTTAACTAACAAAAAAGCTTATATATTAGACTTTGTTATAATATTTATCATAAAAGTTCACGGTTGCATGAGAATTTAAATTTCCAAAACTAAAACTCTTTAAGAAATTTTTAAAAGACCATAGCTAGATAATTAATAGGTATATGAAAAAATAAAAAAGCATATGTAGGTCTTGTAAATAAGATTATGAAAGTAAAAAATAATAATTAAAAATAGTACTTATTTGAAACTTGTTTTAGCCACATCTCAAAAGACTTTGAAAATTTTACAAAAATATTTTTTTTTCTTATAGTTAATTATTAACGTTACAACGGTATAAAAAAAGACTGAACAAAAAGACTTTTAAAGGAGATATGTGACAAATACTGAAAAATATATAATTTGAATTTTCGGAATTTAAATAGTCGTACACCAAAAGTCTACAATTATATTGCTATACATGAGTTTAGTTTTTGAGCTCTTTAATACATATAATACACAATATTACTTTTTTTGTAAACTGAATTGAAACATAATTAACTCATAAAATTTATATTTTTGAAGGTGAAGTTTGGAGATTATATACGGAAAAAACAAATTGCTTATTCAGAAGCTAGTTTAAAGAAGAATCAATACACTTATAACCATTTAGTTATGGGGCTTAAGATAGCACAAAACGAAGTTTTAGGTGATTTAATTCGGTAGTAAAAGCTTGTAAACTTTTCTAGTCAAAAAATGAGTGAAAACTTGGTCTTTCAAACTTTTGTTGAATTTTTTTTAATGTTACCGAATAGTTTTAGAGTTTTGAGAATAAGCTAGGATTTACAAGCAAAAGAAAGCTTTAAATTTTGCATACATTTACCTATTTTTAATGTGTACTTAAGTATTTTTAAAAGCAAATAAAAATATGCTATAAACAGAAAATATAAACTTAACTATTCTGTAGAAGAAAATAATGTCTTAGTTAAAGTTCAGCACTCAGTAAAAAGTACTTTAAGGTGTAGTAGAGTATAATAATAAAAAAATTATGTTTTATCTAAAATTAATATTTTTGTAAATTATGTGTTGTCTTATTAATTTTAAACAAATCTCTGTAATTTTGTTCTAAATTAGGGTTGGGCGACTTTTATTGTGTTTTAAATAAAACTTTTACGGGCCTTAAATCTTAAAAAAAAGTCTAGCTGGGCACAAAAATTAGAAAAATTTACCACAAAATCAAAAATAACCTATAAAAAGAAAAATTGCAATAAAATATTCAGCGAAATAAGCAATAAGGTGTAGTAAAATAGAAACTAAGATCACATTTCGAAATATTAGTTAGTGAAAGTCTTACACTTATTCTATCAGCAGAATATATTTATAAAGCTTAAAAATACGTTTGAATGAGATATATCTGTGTACGTTTCAAATCCGGCTCGCAGGTCGTACATTGCCGACCTCTTTTCAAAATATTAAATAAACTCAATGTTTTGGTTAATTTACATTGATAGTTAATAACTTAATACTATTATATATCATATAGTATTAAGATTTACTAAGTTGATTTACAGATTAAAAATAAAATTTGAAAATCAATTTCACAAATTCGACAACATTGATAAAATGTACTTGATTTCTTAAAATTAGTAGTAGTTTAAATATATTTTTTGCAGACGATGCGTTAAATATTGAAAAACATAATCGGTATCAAAAAGCTTTATTTTAAAAGGTTTTACTCACAAAAAACTTTATTAAAGTGAATTTATTGTTTTTGTTTATAAAATTTATTTGCTTTGTATAGCATCTAAGTCAGGGGTCGGCAAACTGCGGCCCGCGGGCCAAATGCGGCCCGCGAAGGGTAAATCTGCGGCCCGCGAGCACGTTATTTTTTTGAATCGAATGCGGCCCGCGAAAAAAAATTTTGTGGCCCGCGAGTATGTAAATGTGGCTCGCTGAACAAAATAAAATAAGTTAAATTTATTTGATAAATTTAGTTTAAAGTTCCTGTATATCATTTAAAAAAAAATTAAAAGACTTTACTTATTTAGCTTATAAATGTGAATAAGACAGGTTAGCATTCGACAGGTTATTTTTCTTAAATTTTATAATAACTTTCTTCTTACAAAAGCAAATTATTTTCTGAAAAAAGAGTGTAGAAAGTGCTTGAACTAGTAAGAAGTTATAGAATACCTATTTGGTAAAAACTAAATGCAAATGTTTTCCGTTTTGTTCAAAAGTAATGTCCAGTAATTAACTAAAATGTCATTTCTTTACACTTTAGTTTTTTCTACACGTTTTTTATACATAAGTTTCTATTACAGATGTTTTATTTATAAATTTTAAATCCTTGTTTCAACAAAAAAATTAAAAATAACAAAATAATAATAATACTAATAATAATAACAAAAATAATAAGAAATAAGGTTAATTTTATTTTGGTTTTAACACCTTTGATTTTTTAGAAGTTTTCTTTGCATTTTAAATTGATTCCTATGCACACCAATAAACACATATGCTCATATTTTAAACCACTTGTTATTAAATATTTAACGAAAAAAGTTTAGTTAATGCACAATTTTCTAACACTATTCTTTCTACATGTAACATCTAAGTGTGTATAGACACATTTAAAACAACATATATGATATAAATTAAAAAAGTTTTTGTTAGGTATACTTTTTGATTTTTCAAGCCATGTTTTTTGGCAAAATAAGTGTTTATTTTTATACGTTGCATACTAATATAACTAGTTGCTGTTTTTTGAAACTACCTATTTAATACAAACTAGATTGAGGAATGGTTATTTATTAGGTTTGTACATTTTTAATCAAAATAGTTCAAATTCGATCAAATAAACAAATATAAATTGCCACATACTCAGACTATGATTATTTGAAGACTTCAAATCTCAGGCCGATTTAGTCATTTTTCAGTTTTTGGCTTGAATTACTTTTTGTATGCTAAAATATCAGGCTAGTTTTCGTCACTCGGACTGACTTTTTTGCGTTAAAGAGTGGTAAATCAAATTTTAGATGTGTGTTTTGTTCAGTGCACAGTGTTGATTTGAATTAAAACATATTCTAAATGTTAAGTCTTTCGGCTGATATAACTTGACTTAATATTTAACTAATTGTATACATATAAGTGTGAACAATTAGTGTTGCCGAAAAATCCTTGAAAAGCTTGGAATTTGACAATTTATACTTGAAATCTAAAAAAGCCTTGAAATTGAGAATTATTGAAAAAACCTGAAATTTTAAATATTTTTTACATTTAAAGTAATGAAAGTTCGATTTGACACTAAAATCTACCATATAAATATTCTTTATTAAAAAACACATTTTAAGTATCTTAACAGTATCTTTTAAATTTTTCTATATTATTTAAGACATTTTTTATTACCTTTAACTTAATTATATACTAAAAATAGAAACAAAAAGTTATACTTTTAAAAACTTTATATTGGTGCATTGCACTTTTGCTTTTAAAATGTCTTTACCTATTGTTGTGCTTTCTATTGGAACTAAACCTAGAAGTTCTTCTAAAATGACAAAATTAGTAAAACCACCTGTAATAAAAATTCTAAAATTAGCAATATCTGTTGTTTCAGTTTTCGCATCTTAACAGATTGGGTTAAGTCCTATTTTGGTTTATGCGGCTTTATAATCTTCAGACATTTCTAAACACCACTTATTCTTGTTATTAAAGAAATAAACAAAAATATTTTACTAACGCAAACACAAATTAATTAGATAAGTTTTTAACTCTCAAGGTATCTTTTTTAAGTAATTACTTTTGCTTTTACTTTTACTGAAAATGATTATGTGCGTTGTTGAAACTGACATAAGCGATTTTTTTTTCTCGCAATAACTCCAGACTAACGTATTATAGTTCTTATAGCTCGTCTTATAATTCACATTTGCTCTTTTTAAATGCAGTATTTTTGTTGCAAATAAAGATTTTCTATAATGCTCAATAAAAATAGGTTTTTCAAATTCATTAATAGTTTAATACGTTTTTATACATATGTTAAAGACGTTTAAAAACTTATTTGTCCCTTCAAGCTGAACTACATTAATTTTTTTAATTATATAATTAATTAACTGTTAATAAATTTCGTTATTTCTTTATTTTGTGAACTTGATTTTAAACATGGTTGCCAAACAACATGCTAGTTTTTTTTTTTTAATTAAGATTAGGTTGAAGTTGTTTAAGAAATTTTTATAAAACTCAGGTCTATCTGAAGCTTTTATTTCAAACACTTTGAATATGTCTTCGAACTCTCAAAATAGTTTTTATGACTGTAATGTAGTTTACTAATTTAATATTTTGTCTATTTACATATTGTGCTTTTTTATAATAATAATATTTGAGTTATGTATATAAGCCTGATTAAAAGAAACTTTTTAGCCATTTTAAGTTTTAGTAAACTTTGAATATAACTTAGATATTTTTGCTTTAAAGTGGCAACCGTGTAAAAGACTAACTAGTTATTAATAAGGTATTTTATAAAGTATTATTTTCTATCTTTAATTATGCTAAAAATTTATATTTACCTTACCTACAGTATAAATAGGTGTTAATTTTCTTAATTAATTAATTAATGAATTTTCTAAAGAGCGCAAACTATTTAAAACGCAAAAAATATTTACTAAAATTAACATTTTTAAAATATGAAAAGGTAGTTCATAATATTTAAAATGTATAAAAGTGACCCATATATGTTTTCAAACACGGTTTTTATAGAGAGTTAGGTGGTAAGTAAAATACTAAAATTATTTTATTAAGTTTAACTTATTAAGTATTTTAGAAAGTACATATTTTATAAAAACTTAAGTATATTAAACAATGTAAATTCTATTACAATAGATATTTATATATTAAATAGGCATTCTATGTGTAGCTAAAAGTCAATTAAAGTAATTAAGTGAATAAAAGTAAAACTATCTCTGGTGTGACCAAAACTAAAGCCAAAAAATTATTCAAATATCACTAAAACTAAAACTGTGGCCCGCGAAGATTTAGCAAACTTGAAATTTGGCCCGCGAGCACCAACTGCCTGCCGACCCCTGATCTAAGTAAAGGTTTTTTAATAGCAACAATAGAATAAAATGAAGTTTCATTACCATAAGAATTGACTTAAAATGTTTTGTAATGTACTTTTATTGATGTAATCTTAAAATGTATAAATCGTTTATTGTACAATTAACTGGTATGTTTGTTGTTTTTTAATTTTAAACTAGAAAAGTTCTACAGTAAATACATCAGAGCAAAACAGTAAACAAAAAAGTAAACAAATAAAAAAAAACTACAACTTAACATAGTTAATACAAATTTATTGAAACGGTATCTTTTATACTAAAAAAATAAGTTTCGTTTTTTTTTAAACGGATAAAACAATATCTTGGAAATATCTTTACTTTTTCTTATGATTTTTATCTGTAAAACAAAATTAAAGTTAGCACGAAGATTACATTATATTTATTATTTTTGTACTAAAAAAACTCTAATGTTACTTTCAGAAGTCTTTATCAAAACAATTAACACATTTTATACAGTTTTACCTTAGTATTTTAAGACTTCTAGATATTTTTTTTGTTCATTTTTTTATGCAATGATACACATTTTTATAAAATTTAAATTAGAAGGTTTTACGCTAACTCTATTACTTGTATTATAAATGTATGTTTTATAAAATAATTATAAACGTGTAGTGCTGTTAATAAAAATATAAGAAAACTAGACAATACAGATCTAAGTTTTGGTTTATTGACCTACTCTTAAGCAAGTTTTAAGCATAATTGACTTAAGTGTAAATAGATTATATTTGGTATTTAACGTAAATACTTAATGTTTTTTTAGTAACTATTTAAAAGAGAGTTTTTTATGTTAACTAAGTTAGATTATATAGTTTAATTATTTTAGATTTTGGACTTAAATATTGCAATTTTATTACCTTGTAATAAAAGATATTGTGTTCATTTTGCTTCTATATGAGTATTTAAAAAAAAAATATATTAGCATAGAAAGACATTGTTTAAACAATTTTTATGAAAAACTTATTAAAATTTTTACAGTTATCCAATATATTATGGATTGATTGTTACTTTAAATGTTTAACTGTATAATATGTAACAAACTAATACTATAAAAAAGGTAGACTACCTTCAAACATGTCATTCTAAATGTATAAAAGTTATTGTATAAATCACAGTTTTATATTGTTAAAATCTTAAGTTTATTATCGGTTAATTTTATTTAAATAACTATGATAAGAACTTTCAGAAAAAAATTATTGAAAAACTTGAGATTCATAAAGAACTTTAGTAAATATATTTGTTAAAACTTCGAAAAAAGGTTCCTGGTAGACATATTAAAACGTATTACAATTTTACATTATTTTTTGATATAGGGCTTAAAATGATTTTTCTTTGAATAATTTCGATATAGAAAATAACTTTTAACTTAAAAAAATTAGCTTTTAATTCAAAACAATTTTAGATTATAACCGATAGCTCCTTACATTTAAATCTTAGTTAAAACCAGTATTTATTTCGGCAATCATCAACAAAGTTTAGATTTTTTTGGACATCAATAATGAATAATGAACTTTACGACACAACCATCAACAGCAGTAACCAAGACAACCTACGACCGGTTTCGTCCTTATTAGGACTCATCAGACAGGCTTATTCGCGAGAAGCCGCTGTCAACGGATACTGTTGTTGATGGTCGTGTGGTAAAGTTCATTATTTAGTGTTTTTTAGATCAAATAACGAAAAGCTTAGTTGTTAAACTCTTTCTTGTAAAAAGATAAGGCTTTTAACCAAAAATTAAAAACTAAAGGTAAAACGCTGCATAAATATTTGTAAATATTGTTTTTTACAGCCTTATTATAAAAATGTTTATCAGGTTTGTAACAAAATTTTATGCAGTTCATGTAATAAAACGACGAATAAATATGACTCAGTATTAAAGAAATACGTAGATAAACTTAAAAAAATCTTTACAGGGTAAATTTTATTAGATTTTTTTAAAAGTTTTTAAATTAAGTCCTCTAAATTCGGATTGAGTTTCATTGACAAAAAGGAGCTGAAATATATATTTATATTTGAGATATAAAAATAAATACTTTAGATGTAAAAGTATAATCAAAAAATGTTCTGATTTATTACAGATAAAATTTTCAACTCTTGGTTAAATATATCTTAAAAATTCTTTTAAAAAGTATTTCACAAATCAGTTGAGAACTTTGTTTAATCAATTATAAAGCCTTTTTATAAGACTAATTTTTACAGTGTGTGATTGTTGTGCTTTTAAAAGTATTATTTTACTTTAATTAACAATAACAGTCTATTGGTAACAATAATTTAATTTTACCAGCCAAAAGAAATAAAAAACTCATTGTATAGAAAACGATGATGTATTGTAATTTAAAGATGTTGATCTCTTTATTTATTTATAAAAAATAACGTTATTCAATTATTAGTAGTCGTATATATTAAAACTTATATACAGTACTTTTACTGTATAAACGTTTTACATAGTTTAATCGGTATATTAAAAGTGACTTAGTTCTTAGAAAAACATTTAAAGTGTTATATAAAAAACTGCAACGCTATTTTTTTTTTGTTTTGTAACAAAAATACTGTTTAAGCATTTAAAGTTTTTTTTTAACGAAACACTGTTTACAGAACTTTGTTAAGTATCTGTTATGAGTCTACTTAATGTCTTTTATTATCAAAAATATTATATTGTTAACCTTTGCACGTTTTCTTATCAGCTCCTAAAACTCTTCCTGTAAAACAACCACACTTTCCATTACCTTGACATATATCGGAACAATGTTTGTTCTGTTGAAACTAAGTTTTTATATTTTTTATATGAAAATTAGTTAAAAAGTTACCAGTTTTCTTAAACACCAGGTTTTTCTATATTCTACATATTTTATATTAAATTTTTATTTAATTTAATGCTGTGTTTCTTAGAGGTTACACCTTTACACAGTAGTACGCAGAAAGTATACTTTCCTGTGAAAAAGTTTTGCAAGTAGTGAAAATAATTTTAATAGAAGAGCTTTTTAGAATTTATTTTGGTAGATTTTAATACGTTTTTAACTTATTTTTTTCGTAACAAAAAAAACTGAATTGTAAAAATATTAGATTGATAACATGCTTGTTAAAAGAGATCCGATCAAAACAATTACTTTGAGATATAAAACTAATAACAATTATTTAGGAACATAATTAAAAGAATATAAGATAAAAAAGAAGATGAATGTGTGTATTTTATAAACATAAACTCTAAGTATAGGTAATAAAATCAATAACTAATAAAACTTACTGCATGTTCTAATCATAAACAGTTTTAGTTTACAAACATTAACCAATAACCATCAAATATGACACTAGATTAGAATGTACGACATCTATGTAAACCAAATAAAATTATTTTTTAATGTGATTTAAATGACAGATAATTTAAAACAGGCTAATAACAACAAAAAAAGATCATAAAGCTTCTAAGTACTAAAACTTAAAGCTAGTCTCATGTTGATAGTCTTTAAACAATTACTACCTAACAATGTGAAGATTAAAATTATTTTAAAATTTTGCACTGGTATATAAAGAGTCATTCTATTTTAATATATTCTACATGAATAAGATTTTATTAATCAATTGAGGATCTCGTTTAAATTATTTTAAACGAGTTAGTCATTGATTTAACAACATAATTAAAAAAAATAAAGTGATATTAGCCTCCTTATTTTTAAGCCGAGAACTTTTGTTTTGATCTCTAAAGTAAAAAGTGCACTATAAAACAATCTTTGCAATTTACCTTTTTTAAAACTAGTTAAAAAATATAAACACATTAAAAATATTATGAATGTAAAACAACAAAAAAAAAAATTTCTAATTTAGGCCTGCAGTAAAAAATTTCTTGCTGATTTTATATGGGAAAACAATAGAAAAAAAGCACAACTTTTCTGTAATTTAAATACATGTTTAAAACTATAGTTTAAAAATAACTCATTAAAAAATAATGCAATAAAATAAGAATTAAAGAATCAAAGCGAAGAATAAAAAGTATAGAAACTATATATTAAATTAGGTATTTAAAATAAGTATAAGATGTAAAGTTAAAAGACGTTAAATCCTGGAGATCCTGATAAGCTAAGCTTATCGGAATATATACCACAGATGTTTTTGTTGTAAAACTTTATTCCGACTAACTGCGTTAGCTGCAAAAATTATTGATTAATTTGTTAAATTTGTTATGACGTAACATTTCTGCACAGCTTAATTTAATTTTAATTTTAAAAAACTTGCCTATTCTTAGATCTTTTTTGAGGTTAGTATATACTTTTATTAAATTTGCAGTTTTAGTAGACAAATTCAAACCATAAAGTTCGTTTATAGTTATTACTCACATAAATACTATACATAATTATACATGTTTTTTTTCTAATGTGTGTTAATATTTTATAGACTCCGTAGATCTGTTCTTAAATTTATTTGAGAGCAGTGAAACGCCGTTAGTCGGAATAAAGTTTTGACACAAAAACATCTGTGGTAAAATAACTGTATAAATGTACTTAAAGTAAATGTAAATGTTTGTGTGAAAAAGAATGTTTAAGGTGAAAAACGCAAAAATATCATTTAAACAAATAATATCGATTGTGTACACAGTTGATCAAATATCTTGCAATTTGTTTAAACATGTTTTTTCTTTTTGTCATTTATACTTAGTTAATAAATTAGTTTTTTTAAGTTTAATTTACAAAGTACAAATTTTCACGTGGAATAAAAGTTTTTTGGCATAAAAGTGCGAACTCAACGGTAAGTGCAAAGTCAAGAGAAAGATTAACATATATCATAAGTAGTATGCATTCTTTGACGGTAATGTAATTGAATATTATTATCTTGCGTTTATGTACTAAAACTGTTTATGATTAATACATATTCTAAGTTTTATTAGTTGTACACATTGATCTTCTGTTTTATCTTCTATACTTTCAAGTTCTTTTTTCATCACAATTTCGTAGGACTTCGTTATTTGGTTAATACAAAAAAATGTATGCCACTTTCAATAAAGCGAGTACTTAAAAAATTACTATTGAATACTAACTTTTGTAGAAAAAAAGTATGTACTTAATAGTTTAGTGAGCACAAGAATTTTTTTTTAGTTTTCTAACTATGCACAGCATATTTAAAATGTAGTTAAAAATCTATTAATTAGGTACCAAATTAAAAGAACTTTCAGAAATGTTAACTATGTAACAGCTTTTTTAAAATATATAGCTTGTTTTCAGTATACTATACAGAAAATTTTAACTTTGAAACAAATATTTATCTAAAATTTTATAACTAGTAAACAAATACTGTAAATTTGTTCGTAGAAAATGTTCTTACGTAAAAAGATTTTAACAATAAACGTAGTTAAGTGATTATTTAAAAAAATATGTGTGACTACCTTAAATATATCAAAATTTAATAGCTAACTCCTACTCAAATTTTTATTAGATTTAATTCTAAGTATTAAGACTAGGGATGTCTAACTTGTAGACCTTTTAATATAATAAAATATCCCTGTATTAGATAACTAGTTTAATATTAAATAAACAGTTACTATTTTTTGTTCTGTTTTTATTTATTACATTAGGTAACAATGTTGTAAAAATACAATTACAGTTTATTCACATAGTTTTGTTCTTTACTATATTTTATTCGTATAAAGAGAATATTTTGAGATTATCGTAAAAATGTTGTTCAAATATGGCTCATCAGATAAAAAGGTCGGAAACTTTTAGTTTAAAAAGTGAGCAATTAAGACAATTAGCAAAGGAAACCCTAAATAAGATAAACAATCTGAGTATGTAAAACAAATTCTATCTGTTTTGTTTATGAAGAAGTGATTAAAAAATATAATACTGAGTTATAAGTAAGTCTTACTTTGCATTCTTCAGTAGCTATGGTATTTATTTTTGCAACTGACTCAACTCGAGCAGTATCTATAAGATTCCGTTTTCGTCTAAATCTGCGCTTATTAACTTTTTTGTTGTTACACTGCAAAAAAAAAAGATACATTTAATCAAAAAACACCATAAAACTTCTGAACTAAAAAAGTAATACTAAACTTTAAAATTTTGTAATCAACTCATAGTAAGTTTATGAAGTAAAAGTTTAAAAAAAACTTTTTTAAAAGCTTCAAAAATGAGTTGGTTTTAGTAATCATATTTTATAATATTATATGATAATAATTTTTGTTCTTAAATTTATTTAAAAGTTAGTCTCGTATAAATACGAAAATAGAAGTTATCTTTTTTTTAATAACAGTTGCTTTTAAACATAAACCTATTATAGTTTTAAAACAAGTTTGTTAAATTCATTACAAAGTTCTCAAGTAATATTTTTTTAATCATAGATAGCAATTAACTTAGTATTAACGTTTTTGACCAACATCAGCAAAGTCAAGATGTATTCCCTTTATCTTAATTAGCTATAAAAAACAACAAATAATCACAATCAAACAAAATAAACAGTTTATACCTAGTTTTCAAAGATGGCAAACAATTATAGTTCTTAAGTCAGTAGGTATTTGCATTAACATTTATAAAGTTAAACTGTTAGTGAAATAACTTGATTTAGTTAAATAGATATTTCATTTAGTTTTCTTTTTATTCATTAAAAGATAACTGTTGGTTTTTATCTCATAATTTTGAATACTAACGTTTTTAGAACTTTTAAATACTGTTAATAATGTTTTTCAACTAACTAACTGTAATACATACTAAAAAAGTAATAACTAAAATTTTATAATAACTTTTTAACTCGTTTACTTATGTTGTATTAACAAGTCAAAGTTATTTTAATACTTTTTAATTGAACAAAGTAATCCATAGAAATGTTTCTAAATAAAATTGAACAAATAGTAATTCTTTACTTTACTACAACTAACTTTTTATATATTTTTTTACGCGATTTTTATATTTTCAACTGGAATATAAAATTTTCTGAAACTTTTATAAATAACTTACTTTGTTTACTTTTAAATTTTATACACTTTTTTATTAATTCATTATAAACTCAACTAAATTTTTACTTAGAGTTGTAAAAAAATATACTATGAAATCTAATAAGGCAAATAACTTAAAATTTAAAACATTCTAACAATTTTGTTGCAAGCATCATCTTGCATAAGACATTTTTCTGCTTGACAAGAAATTGTCATTTGTTGTTGATCATCTGTGTGTGAGTCTTGCCAAGTAAACGATGTAAAACTAAAGCTTGAAGTAGAGTTTCCTAAAATTTTGTTAATTTTCTTTAAAGGTGGTTTACACTACTGATTTAGCTTTAGTAAACCCATTTTGTAGTTTTTAATACTTACATTTATTGTATATACGGGTAAAACTCAGTTATAAATATCTAACCATTCCCACTCAATCACATTCGAAAACCGTTTACCGGCCTAGTGTAAGGGGTAACAGTTATAGTAAAATCAAAAAAAAAAGAACAAACATAAAGTTAAAAAATGAAGAAAAAAAATTGCATGGGAATTGTGAGTGTACCGTATTTACTGTTAAAAAAGGCACAAACAAAAAACAAGCTGTATTAATGCATATATATTAAGCCTAAACAAAAACTTTGACATATACTAGTTTTAATTTATAAGTATAAAAAATACCTTTAATTTTTATTTAAATAAATAATGAGCTTCACCACACGACCAATACCAATAGAATCTGAGACACCCTACGACCATTTCTTCCTTTATAGGACTAATCAGGTATGTATAGTCGCGAGAAACCGCTATTGTGAACTTACCAAGCTATCTTTAGTACATTAGCGTTGAAGCGACCGTTTGTAGGTATTTATATATTGAAAATTATGATTGCGAGAAAAGTTGTTGCTTTGGCGTTAAGAAATAATACCCAAAAACATTATTACTTGATTAATATTTTTCTAAAACAGTTAGACACGATACAGGCAAAATTTAAACTAACAATATTTATACTGCAGAAGAACTGTTTAACTATTTGTTTACGAGTATTAAGTTTTTGCCAACACTATTTTTTAATATTTCCTAAATGGCCAAATAACTTCAACATTTAGTATTTTTCTTTTTTATTTAGTTCTAATACTATATTTTAACTTTGGTTGAAAAATCTTTTTTCTTTATTACAAAAAAGTTGTAACATATATTGGTTTTTGATTTGGAATCCGGTTGTTTTTTCAAAACCGAGCCATTTGATAATTTTATTCTGCAAGCCAAAATTATTTTTTTATTATAATAAATTGAATAAATATTCGTTATTAACTTTTTAAAAACTTTAGCTTTGATAATTAAATCCAATTAAAGTATGATTTTTTTGGATTGCTCTACACTTGGATTTTCCAAAAAGTGGGCGTTATTAACCCCTTTTTGTCAACTTTAGTTTGGTTAGTGGACAAAAGTACTAAATTAGCAAATAAGGGGGCAATTTTAAATTATTGGACATATTTTTGCAGTTGTTTTATCATTATTCTAAGCTTGATATTAAAAAAAATTACTAAATATTTAACTAAAGTTTACAAAGCTAGCAAAAGCTAGTAAAGAATACTCTAATGACTACTTTCATTAAAAAATGAGCTCATGCTGTGATCAACAAAGTCTTAGCTGCATATCTAGAACAATGACTATATTATAAATGTAAATTAAGTTAAATATTTAATTAGATGTTTTTAAATAACATATATTGTGTACTTTTTGAAGCTTCTTTTTGATTAAAATTTTATTCAACTCATAACCTCGTTTGATTAGGTACAAGCGAGTGAAACATTGTACTGTTAGTAAAATTTTAAATTGATCATTCTCCTTTTAATAAGTCGAGAACTTTTATTGTTATCTATAAAGTAAAAGTACACAACATATATTGTATCTAATAATAACTAATAATCTATAGTAATTTCGCTTATCTTTAGTAAACGCACATAATCACCTACTTTAGCTTCTATTTTTTTTCTTGTAGTATTTGTTTTTTTTACATAGCTCCGTAGAAGTGTGTTAACTCGTTTAACAAACTGAAACATGTGTAAGTTAAATAAAGAAAAAGTACTGCATAAATTGTTTTTATCATATACTACAGCAAACTTGCTTCGCTAAGATCATTATTAACGAACAATTACCATATAATTTTGAACAGTTAAAGGTTATCTTATTTTATGTTTTAAAAAAGTCATTAGTATTGAACTTTTAGGCTAGTATCATTTTATTTTGAAAATAAATTTCTTGAAAAATTGGGTATCAATTTCTAACCTATAAATATGACGATCCAATTGCAAGAAAGTTTTATTAAAATTTTACAATGTAAGAAAACATTTAAAAAAATTCATTTCAGTTTTATTTAAGTTTAAATTCATATTAACAAGAATT
Organism: Thalia democratica; assembly: GCF_965202585.1. Taxonomy (NCBI): domain Eukaryota; kingdom Metazoa; phylum Chordata; class Thaliacea; order Salpida; family Salpidae; genus Thalia; species Thalia democratica. Next base: position 15,135,635 of record NC_139173.1, on the reverse strand, counting down.
CAAAAAAAATTACAACATAGAAAAAATATAATCATAATAAAACATGTTTTTAAGTGTTTAGAAGTTTGTTGTTTTTAGAAGTAATAAAAAACAATAAAAACAAAGTCGACAATGTAGTACAATACTTAAAGACATATATATATTAAAACTAATTTAAAATTGAAAAAACCATTGACCATTCGAAAAAAAGAACCAAGTTAATTCTAAAAGTGTAACAAATTTACCCTGTTATTATATTGTATATTTATTTATGGCCACTTTCGTTACGTGTTTACTGATTTTATTATTTAGAATGTTGTTGTTGTTGTTGTTGTTGTTGTTGTTGTTGTTGTTGTTGTTGTTGTTGTTGTTGTTGTTGTTGTTGTTGTTGTTGTTGTTGTTGTTGTTGTTGTTGTTGTTGTTGTTGTTGTTGTTGTTGTTGTTGTTGTTGTTGTTGTTGTTGTTGTTGTTGTTGTTGTTGTTGTTGTTGTTGTTGTTGTTGTTGTTGTTGTTGTTAATGTAAGCAGTTGTGATTGATGTAATTTAAACTAATTTTGTATACATTCTTATAAATTCTCCTCTCATTGCTATTATTAATTTAAAATAAAAGAGATTAAACTATTTTTCACTTGTATTTAATTCTTTAAAAACTAACTTTGCTTTTTTATATAAAAGTAATCCCTAACACAGGCCTAGGGTTACAAAAGTACAAAAGGAACTCTACTTCAATAGTAAATCCCCATATAAAAATACTGTTGACCTAACGCATTCTCAATTAAGGAGCCGGATTTTTGATTCAAAATCCGACCAGATCAAGATGATTTGCATTTTTCAAAAGCATTAGTGTTAATAATAATATATTAAATAAAACAAAAGGCTGTGCTTAAAAGAAGATGCTGTCGTTCTATACGCATTGAACCAAGAGGGTTATATAAATAAGAGAAGCAAAATTGTATCAAGGTTTCGACACAATAATTAATGATTTTATAATTCAAAAAATTCAAAAAAGTTGTAATGGGGTTTCCCAAACTTGTTTTCATGAATCAAACTTTTTTAGAAAAAAATGACTGCTTCCACAAACCCTAGAGTATCTAGTAGTGTAAGTTTTAAATCTCCCGTAAGCTGTGCCCAAGACTTTTTTGTTCTTTATTACTGACTCTAGGATATCTATTGTAAGTTTTAAATTTCTCTAGAAATGTAGTTTTGTACCCTCTATGGCGTCTTTACTAGTCACAGCCCCCTTTGTAGCTCATAGCCTCCTGAATTGCTAATATGGGCATTGGCCACTAAGAAATTAGATTTTGGTTTTTAGTTTGAATCTTTTTTTTTGTAGTTACAGCCTGAAAAAATTTAAATTTACGTCATAAAGTTTTCAGTTTTTTAAATACGAAAGCATCTCAGCTTTTTTAAAGATAGCCGAACAATTACTGGTTAGCTGTTCAAACGAGTGTAAGCTATAACCTCACATTGAAACAGACAATGCCTGAGAGACGTTTAGTTGTGAATGACTTATTTGTTTTCTCGAATGTACAAACAAACGAATGCTTTAGTACTAATGTTTTTAATCACGTTTAGTTTGAATATTGCAACAGTTCATACTTACTCTTCCTACCTGGCAGGTCTTTATAAGGACAAAACAAGGTCGCAGAATGTTGTTTATAGTCGTTCGGTGCTGTCTAGTGCTTTAAAAAGTTTGGTAAAACTTTCAACTGCTTTTATAACGACTTGAAATTGAGAAAAAAATACTTTCATTTCTTATTAACAAACTAGCAGTTGTTTACCTTCAAGAACGTTGAAAATAATATTTTTTTCATTATAAAAATATTAAAAATTGTTAATATTTTACTGCTCATAGCTGTTAATTAAAAAAAATATATAAGTCTAAATTTAATACAACACCAAGAAACATACTGACTGAGATGTACCACAAATATTTTTTAAAAGATTTAATCGTTTACTTTCAGTTTAATAAACTAAACACAAAACACTTAATAATGAGTTAAATATAATAAAAACATTTATTTTACAAAACTGTGTCTGATTTTATTATACTTTTGTATTAATATAAAAGCAGTGATTATAAAGTTTTCATATGTAGTTGAAAATAAAAAAATGTAATTCTTTTAAAATTTGCTTTAGAAAAAAACAATTAATTAATTTTTATAAGCTGTATAATATTTACAATAAAATAAAACCAATTTCAATCTTAGAAATAGTCTAAATCAAAACTTTAAGCGATATTGACTTAACAAAATCAGTCGTGTTTTATGTTTTTTCAAACTAAATACACTAAAGTTATGTATTAACTTATATACAAACATAATAGCTACTAAGAGTAAAGTGTGCAAAAATAAAATAAAAAATTCTTAAGGTATTTCTTGAAATATTTTTAACAGTTATAGTTTTATAAAATCTTAATAAACATAATTGTAAATACAAAGGTCGCTTCTACATTTAAATAGTGATACACTTGTTAAGTAGATACTTTATTAGAAATAACTAGAAGCTAAAAAATAAATTTAAAAGAAGATGTGTAATTTTCAAACAAATAAATTATAAAGTTACTAACCTTCATTGTTAACTACCAACTCAGAGTTATCTGTGTCAATGTTATTGACAACTGCACACCTAAATTCATTTTTTATCACTGTTGATATAAGCTAATTATAAATATTTAAATTTTTTAGTATTATACCTCATTTAATTAATTTATAGAATTTAAAAGTGCTGTAAAAAGTTATATAAAATGTATTTTACTTATCTAATTTTTATTCTTATAAAACATACAAACTTATTGTACCTGGTCAATTGCTAAATATTAGAAAAATATATTTACAATTTCACAAATATAGAAATTTGATAAACATTAATACTAGGAACAAAAAAAAAACGATTAATTTAGATTATTGTTTATTATTTGTGGTATATAGAAAAAAAATCACAACACTATTGCATGAATTCAAACAATTTATTAGAGAAATTGCATAAAGATTTCTTACAGTTGTTCCCAAAATATTAATGCAAAAATTTATTCTCACAAAAAAAAATTACTCAAAATAACCAGCATGCAGTCAAAACCTATGCAACTGGAAAAACAGAACGAATGCCAAGTTGGTAACTTGTGTAAGCTAGAGTGCAAAACTTATGAGGTAAAGTTATTCACAGAAAATAATAATAAAGTGCCATAAATTGTTTTAACTAGTCTTCTTGTTGAACTACATAAACAGTCAACTCAGACCATTCTTTTCCTTTAAAGGTCAAAATAAAACCAAGTTATTACACCCAGCTGACCAATCACTCGTGGAATCTCTGCAAAGATTACAACAAGTATACTGTCAAAACAAAAATTGTCATATACATTAAAGCAAGTTTATACTTCAAAATACGTGCTGGTTTTGTAACTTAGAAAAATGGTCCATTGTTTCTACTTATAGAGAAAGGAATTTTAAACAAAATAATTGAGCTTATTACCCAATACAATATTTTTAGTTAGGACATTTTATAGTTATGTTTTAATGTATACATATTATACGTACATGTGTCCTTGTTGTAATTTATGTTTTTTTTATTAAAAAATGTTTTAAATGTTAAATTTTTTTATTTAAATCTGTATCTGTTTTTAAAGCTTTTACAGCTTCTATTTATAATCAATTTTCAAAGTTTAAATTGTCAAGCGATAAAGCTTACTTTAATTTCTGCAATACATGTTTAATAAACTAAAGCTATACTGAAGAGTATATGAGATAGAAATATCTCATTTACGTAGCAGCTGTATAAAACTGTTGTTTATTATGTGATTAAATAAATAAACAAATATATAAATGTAGTTCAAAAATAAACATTTTAATTTATAAAAAAAAAATGATTAGACAAACAAGACATTTTAAGGTAAATAAGTTAACCGAAGACACTTTTAAATAAATAAAAAAACCTTCTAGTCAAACTCTTTTTGTTGACATAATTCAGGCTTAATCAAAAATACTGAGATTGCTTCTTAACTATACAAATTAATTGAATTTGTACAGTTATTAATAACCTTAACTCTCGATAAATCATAGTTGTTTGCACAATCGACGTTATTAATCAGATGTTCTGCTATCAAAGATCATTTTGTCGTTTTTATAATAGCTTTCGTCTTATTTTTAGTCTTTTCTTTTTTAAAGTTTAATATACATTTAGGTATATGTTTATTTACTCTTGTTTTTACATGCCTAGATGTTTGCCCAATGTAGCTTTTTCGCAGAAGCAATTAAATTTGTAAATAATACAACTTTTATCAAGGTAGGATATTGGGTCCTTGAGTTCCAAACTAAGAAAAGGTTTTGAAACAAATATCACTCTTAGCATTATTTGATTATAAGTCGACTGTGTTTGTTCTTGCTCTTTTTTCTCAAATAAACGTGATACGTTACCCAAATATGGTAGCTTAAGAACTGCAGGAAATTTCTCCGGTCAAACAATTTAGGATTCCATCGTGTGATTTTATGACTCTTTTTATCAGCTGTAATGGATAACCATGTCCCACTAACATTACCTTAATCTTCTTTGTTTTAGAATGAAAAAAAATCAGAAGAACAAATAATACAAGCTCGATAGTACAAACTCTTAATGATAGTAGCTCGATAATACAAACTCTTATCAGGTTTATCTTTTTTTTGGTACAGTTTAGTACAAATTTTGGTACATACTTTTGTATCATATTCGCCCTTTGTTATTAAATTGTATTTAAGTTTTCGGTAATTTTTGTGTTAGTGGTTAATGTTTTTATTGTTTATAAATTGTTGTTAATGTAAGCTGTTTTTTACAATAACTTTGATAGTGCCAACCTGTATCGGAAAACTTCTTTATTGCTGTTATCAATTCATTGCAAGATTAAAATGTTTGAAATTGTAAAACTGGTTGTTAGATTTAAATTTAAGTTATATTTTCAAAACTGTTTAGCTATTTTATTTTTCATTGGATTTAATATTTGATTTCTTGAACATGGAGCAGGAAAGTGTAGGTCTTGCCCCCAGCATCAAACGCTCTAAGCGTTTGGATTTTAAAGAGGTTAAGAATAAGAGGAGCTTTAACTCTACATCTAAAAGCGTTAAACGCAGGCCACAAGGGTTACAATTGGTGACCCTGATTTGACACTCAACCTTCTAACTCAGGAAAAGTTAATAATGCCACAATGGCAAATCACTCAGGCAACAGGACTTAAATAGTTTCATGTAGCAATACAGTTATGGCAAGTGTTCCCACTCCCAGTGAGATAGATCAGTCAGGCAACAGGACTGTTAGAAGTTCAGGTCGTAACCATGATAGAGTTAGAGTTCACACCCATGTGAGTTGACTATATCTTAAGAAGAATAAATAAAGTAACTAAAAATCCAAAATGAAGAGTTTAAGAGACATAAAGCAGCTAAATTGCTAGAAGAAGAGCTCTACTAATCAAGCTCAAAAACCGTGAATTGACTAGACAGATAGGTCAGGAGGGCCAGGATAATCAGGAAAGAAAAACACAGGTATGATGTAAGACAGAATCTTTCAAATTCTGTAAGGCATCCTTCGATACATACGAAAATCCGACAGTTTGTAGCTAGCCCCAGATATACAAGCCTCACCTTGCAACAAGCACTATACCAGGAGGAGCAGTATGAGGGTTTGAAATACTGAATTTGGGTGATGAATGACTCAAATGGTTGAAAAATTTTGTATTTTACTTCGAGGATGAAAAAGCTGTTTTCTATATTTTAAAAAACGCATGGCTGACCAGGATGACTATGATGAGGATGACAAATATTTTGTGCTCAGAGAATATTGGCCAAATAATAATATGTCAGCATACACCCGGTGCACTAAGCCTAGAGACATAAATTTTAATAGCTTGCGTGGTTACTTGATGCATAAGGTTGGAGCCTTACCATGGGCTTTGCTTCCGAACAAACAAATTCATAATATCAGTGGCTATGATCTCAATTATGAGGCCTCGAAATGGCTCCTTGACCTGGAAAATAAAAAAAATTACATAAGTTTTTTTTTGCATTCGATTCCTAACCACTTTAAAAATTGAGTGTCGAGTAGTCTGTCACTTGGCTTACAAAAGGTGTGTCATCGATGTCTGCGATGCAGATATGAGAAACTAAAGAGGTGATTTAATAGAGATCATATATTTCAACAGACCAAAACGGAATCAGCATTTCCTGAACTAAAAAAGGAATGCACAGCAAGGCAGAAAATTTGGGCAGGGACAGATTGGAAGCTCATTTAATAATGCCAACTGTCAAAACTCAAGGAGTTCTAGAATGAGAGACGGAAAGGATGGGGGTGTAATGATTGACTTAATTTTAATTATTGATTGAAATTATCTTAGACTCAAAGCTTCATCTAGCATAGACCTAAATTATAAACCCATCTCCAGTCTAGATGTAGCTAAATTACCTGGTCTGGAAAACCTTCACCGCGGTCTAGCATGGCTGTAACCCTAGGCCTGTCTTAAGGGATTACTTTTATACATATAGAGACAAGTTACTTTTTATATAACTAAATATAAGTGTTTCAGTGTGACAAATGGTTTATTCTCTTTTATTTTAAATTAATAACAGCCATGTTAAAACAATTTATAAGAATATGTACAAAAGTAGTCCAAATTACATCTACAACAACTATATAAACAATAAAAACATTAAACACAAACACATACAAAAATGGCCGTAAACTAAAATATAATTTAATAACAAAGAGCAAATTTGTTACATGGCCACTAATGTGAACACCACTCCGGGGCATTCCCTTCGTTGATCTAAAAAGTGAAAAAGTTTTCTCAAAGGCTGCTGGAACTTTAGAACCACCAAGCTAGCAAATCTACAGTCTAGAATTACCCCTCCTTGAAGAAGCAAGTGATACTCAAAGCACATGCAGTGTCACAGTAAAACCTGTTAACTAACCCTTATTCCTAAATTTTTTCAAGACAATTATCAGTCAAAAAACAGAAAAACAATAGCTCACTCATCAAGAATGGTAAAAAAAGGAGAGGTAAAACTTTTGTGAATAAAACCATCTAAAATGTTACTCCACATGATACCTTTACAATAACTATAGAAGGGCTAACCCAAATTCCTGTGAAGTGTTTGTTAGAGAGCACCACAGATGAGAAAATTCCTGTGAAATATTTGTAAGAGAGTAACATGATGAGAAAATTACTGTGAAGTGTGAAATATTAGTGAGAGAGTACCAAGATGAGAAAGTTCCTGTGAATTGTGTGACAGAGAACACCACCGATGAGAAAATTCCTGTGAAACGTGTGTCAGAAAACACAACAGTAACTACTAAAAACCAAAATTCAACAATTAGGGTACAGATGAAAAAATCCTGTAAAATGTGTGTCAGAGAGCACCTCAATAAGTCAAACCGTAGTAATTGAAAAAGGAGACAAGAAAGTTCCTGTGAAACTTATGCAGTGAGCACCCATAAAGCGAAAAACAAGATATATAAAAAAAAATGCAAGCATGTGGTTTTAAGACAAGTAAAACAAGCCCTTTAACAAATAGAAATTGTAGAGCTGTTATAAGTAATGAAAATGAAGAGCAGCCCCAGACAATTTGAGCAGAGCATAAGTGGGGTACAAAAGTGGGCATTTGCTATAAAAAAAATTCTAGCAACAAACCCAAAAGATCTACCACAAAATTTACAATTTGTGTTGGAAAATTACAGCAACGTGGTTTTCTTGTTAGATACCGGCAGTGAAATAAGTATCCTCCCAAAAGAGCTTACAAACGGGGTAAACAGGTACTTTCCACCTCAAAGCAAAATGATTCAGGAAATAGAAAATGATAAAATCCATTCCATTGGCAGTGCTTATATCACCCTTAAATTAGGCGATCTAAATCCTATAAAACACAATTTCTGGGTAATGCAAGAGTCAGGAAACTATTGCATCTTTGGGTTAGATACACTTACGAAAAATCAGCTATCAATATCACCAGCTACAACTGAATTTAAATGAAATTAGTTTAGACCAAGCAGCTAAACTACTTTTCCAAAATGAATTAAAAGCTAAAATAGTAGCTTCAGTTAACAAAGTTGCAGTCACCAACAAATATGCTTCATTAGAAGAAAAATGTAGAGCCCTGACAGATCAGTGTCCAGAAATAACTAGAAAGCCACATTATGATGAAAACCCTAAACATAGTCACAGTTTAGAAATTGTGGTAGAAAATTATGAAGTAAAATCTATCAAACTTAGGAGATGCTGGGGACAAATAGATCAAATAGAGAGACACTTCAACGATCTTTGTCAGAGGGGCATAGTAGAGTGAGGCAGTGGGGACACATGTGCTTCCCCCGTAACATGTGTGAAGAAAAAAGATGGCTCTTTACGAGTTTGCGTGAATTATACTAGGCTAAATCATTTCACTAAACCTTTATGCTACCCACTCCCAAAAGTTGATTTATTATCTGCAATTATACCAGGAGGAACTTGTTTCTTTACTAAAATTAGAAGTAATATAGATTTATAAGAGGCTTTTTTCAGCTTGCCCATTGTCAAGAAAGTATGCAGCAGTGATAACTCATAATGGAGTTTATATCCCATCACGTTGCCATTTTGGTCTAAAAAACCCTATACGCTTCCAAAATATGATGACTATTAAAGGAATGCGAAAAAATACTCACGTGTACTTAGATGACATTTTTATATATTCAAAAACAGAAGAAGACCACCTCATGTATGTGGAAGAAGCATTAAAGGTATTATATCGTAAATGGCTGTTTCTAAATACGTCTAAGTCTACCTTTGATAAACCACAATTAGAGTTTTTAGGACATTCGATAGGTGTCAACGGAATAGAAAATTGAGTAGAAAAGTACAAGCTATCAGAGAATACCTTATACCAATTACACGGAACAATTTAAATAGATTTCTCAAACTCATCAATAAGTATCATAAATTCTTACCGAAAATGGCAGAAACTACGGCACTCTTAAACGAAATCTCAGGGGGTCCAAAGAAAACCAACAGGACAATACTACGAAAAAACGAAACACAGGTGCAATCTTTTGAGAAAACAAAATGTGCACTGGCGGAGGTAGCAACTTTAGAGTATAAAGATCACGGAAAACCCCTTAAACTGTCTTCTGACACTTCCGACAAATGTCGGAGCTATCTTAGAACAGGAAAAAGAAGAAGGGAAAATAGTTTCTCTTGCATTTTTCTCAAAATGCTTGTCAAGACATAGTAGATCAAGATCGTCGGTATGTCAAGAACTGCGAGCCCTTTCACTAGGTATGAAACACTTTCATGCTAGAATATTAGCTAGAAAATTGATTCTTATATCAGATTCTTTAGCGTTGGTGAAAGCCATAAAAAATTATTGAAAAACCAACTTTCCTATGAGCAAAGGTATCTGCTAACAATAAAAGAATACGACCGGAAATCTTTCATATTCCATGGTCAGAAAATCATGTTACAGATGCACTCAGTCGCCCACCACAAGTAACATCATTGTATCTCAGACAGTATGAGTCAGACTCCGATTATGAGGAAATACTTGATTGTGAATCAAAGGCTGAAGAGGAGCTGCAGTACGAATCAGTAGAAGAACACGAGGAATTAATTAGCCAAGAGAGTCTGTATAAGGAATCAATTGCGACACTCCAGAGATTTGAACCCAACCTTATAGAAACAGCTTTGAACCTTAAAAAAGGTTGAGTTTCTTAAACTAAAAAACTTGGAGGTTGTAGTTGAGGAAGGATACAGCAGGATAATTTTATCAACTGAATTAAGATAAGTAGTTTTAAATGTAGCCAACCAACGACTTCATCTTGGTATAGAGTAATCCACATTATTAGTGGCACAAGACTACTGGCGACCAACTTTAAAAAAAAGTTGAACGTTGGACTCGGTCGTGCGTTGAGTGCCAAGCTGTCAATGTAATCTGCCACAATAGGCCTAAATGTTTTTTTTAATATTTAAAACTGGATGGATACTATAAGATCCCACATGTTTTATCAGTTATAATGGGAGATAGTCAAGAACAACTTCCTTGAAGTAGCTTGCAAACAACTAGAAACTGATCATTAGACAGCAACACCCAACAGCCCCAAACAAATGGGTTCATTGGTTAATTTTTTTATTATTATTGAGTTGTTGTTGATGTAAGCTGTTTTTAACACTGACTTTGATAGTTCCAACTTGTATCTGAAATTTTCTTTATTGCTGTTATCAATTCATTACAAGATTAAACTATTTGTGAATTTAAAACTGGTTGTTTTAAATTTATAAAATTTAAAAATTTAAGTTAAAGTATTAAAATAAAGTTTTTAAGACTATTTAGCTATTTCATATTTCATTTTATTTAATACTTAGTTTCTTTAACGTTGACTAGGAAAATGTAGGTCCTGCCCCCAGCACCAAACGCTTTAAGCATTTAGCTTTAAAAAAAAAAAATAAGAATAATAATAAGCTTTAGCTCTATATCTAAAAGAAATCCATTACTGCAAACCACAAAGGTTACATTCTTCTGTTTGTTTTTTTCTTAATTTGTTTAAAAAGTGTCTTTTGTTATTTTATTAACTTAAAAGTGTCTTTGTTTATTTTAATCATTTTATTTTTTAATTAGTATATATATTGATGATTTTTTTTTTAAGTATTGGTCAATAGTGCTCAGCAAGTAAAAGTAAAGCTTAATTTTTAATTATACAACAAACAACAGCTTTATACAGCTGTTTCATATACGATATATTTCTATAACTTTAAGGGTTGCTTAAATAAAAGGAGTGAATTCATACCATTGTGTTGACATATGAAAAAGCTCCTCTTAAAATCCAAAAAAAAAAAGGTTTAATGTCACTTTTTTGTAGTTTTGTGAAATTTAGTTGTTATTTTAAATCAGGGGTGGGCAGCCTTTTTTAAGAACCGAACATTAAATTTTTATAGAAAAAATTGCTCGCGGGCCGCAATGTATAAAAAAGTCTGTAATTACTTTAAAGTACTTGTAGTAATAAACTTAAAAATATCATTTTAAAGTAAAAAAGTGATAAAATTAGCAACAGTAGTACACTACTAATGAATAATTATTAAATTGAGAACCTAATCATTAGTATTTACTTCAAAAAATACTCTTTTAATCTTTTTAAAAAGGTGTTTTTTGAGCTGAACAGTACCTCGCGGGCCGCAGATTTTGGCTTAAAGGGCTGCATTTGGCCCGCGGGCCGCAGTTTTCCGACCCCTTGTTTAGATGGAATATTCATTTTTGTACTGAATATTTGCACTCTACTATATTCAATAATTATGTTATAGTGTTTTTTTTGTATAAATTTTGTATTAACGTTTAGAAAAGTTCAATTCATTTCGAATCTACAACAGTTCATGACTAAAATTTATCTTATGGTTTTCATGAAACACATGTTCTAATATCTTTAAACTCATGTTTTCTCAATAATTTATTAAAATGCCCTTCAAGTGGGCTATGTAGAAGGTGACATAGTTTATATAATCATATAATTTTTTATAAGTTTTTTTTTTGTTCGACATTTGAAAAGTATACTATATTATTGTGTGTTTTTATTTCTAAACTTTAATAGTTTTTGTTTTTTTCCTAGTAAAAAAAGTTTTTTTCTTACTTTCAGTCTATGGTATTAGTACTTATTTTTGTGTTATTATTTATAAATCATCGCTACTGTTTATTTTGTTTTTGCAGCTTTATTCTCGTATGATGAGTAGTTTTTGCAGTGAAACAAGGTACCTTGAACAAACTTGAAACAAAGTTATCTTAACTCTTAACTTAATTATCTTTACTTGAAACAAAGTTATCTTAACTTAGTAATTAACTCAAGCCTATTTATTCCAATATTTAAAAATACTTTTCATCAAATCAGATTAAAGACATTCTTATATATTTTTTATAAATAATGAGTTTCATCACGTGACTAAAAATATTTGTATCCGAGATAACCCACGACCGGTTTCGTCTTAATAGCTGATTCTATAAATATCGAACGAAACCGATCGTAGGATGTCTCTATTGCTGTTGTTGTAAGTCTTGTGTTGAAGTTTATCATTTATCATTGATGGCGCGAAAAATTTTAGCTTTGTTGATGATGGCCAAGTTTAACATTGGTCAAATATAGATAAGAAATAGTTATTAATAAATGTATTCCTTACAAAAGTTAACCTATAGTAAAACATTAGATAAGTACACAAAAGTTTAAAAAAATTGAAGTTAAACATTGTTATTATATGTTTACAAAAAAGTGTTCATAAGTAAGTTTCACAATTCACAATAAACAAATAATTTTACATGCAAATATAAAATTACAGCTATTAATTACAACTATTAGTGAAACTATATTTAAGTATCATATCAAAATAAAAAATTTTAATCAATTTTAAAATTGTGGCGTAATATTGTTTACTTTAAAATAAAATGAATTGTTCACGTTAAGTGTAAAACTGTTATTTTAAAAGTTTAGTTTGAACTAAGTACTTTAACCTTTTAATTTTTTCAATTTAAATATAAAGGAATCAATTAAATGAAAATTATTTCTTTATTAATTATTAAAAAAAATAATTTATTACTGCATTAGTTTTATATTTAGCAAAAACCTTAACAAGAACATTTAATAAGGTAAGCAAAAACTAAAAAAAAATTTTTAAGTGGTTTATGACGCCCCTAATTTTCCATGGTAATTTATGACCTTTAGCTGATCAAAAACTTTATGTTTTTTATGAAACGTATAAGAAAAATAGAAAAATTACTGAGAAGAAGCAAAGTAAAATAGGTAACCAATACTCAACCTATCTTTTATTTTGTACTGTAATAATTCAAGTTATAAATTAAGCAAAAAAAATCCTTTTTCTTTTCATCCCTGAATTAGTATTTTTTTAACCTAAATACTTCGACATACAAAAATAAGCTTACTGCACACTGTGAAGAGCATAGCATATAACATAGCTAAATAAATTTTAATGCAATATAATGTTTTTATGATTAAACTTTTGCTAATAGTATTATAAAATGCTCTTAGGTTACAGCTCAAATTCTAACAAAAGTAGTTTATACTCTTAACTACCGTTATTTAAAAAGCTTTACTTTTTGCATAAAAAATGTAAACTTTAACATACCCATTGTTCATAAATTCAACAACACTTTCTGCATCAGATGGTGTTTTTCTTGCCGTACATGATGTAAGCTATAGTTTTTATTGTCAGAATACTTTTAAACTTATAAAAATAAACTTAAAATTTAAGTTCAAATTTTATAAATTAAAATAAGAGTACTTACATTGCTTAGTCAATTAGTTTGTAAGAAACTCTAACCAATATTTTCATTGTTAAATATAAAGTTTATTAAATATTAAGTTATAACAAATTCAAAACAGAGATGAATTTGAAACACATTGAAAATTCATTTATTTCAAAATATTAACTTTTACAAAATAAACAGTTACTCAGTTTGCACTATCAGATAAAAGAAAGTTTGTAATTAAAAAACAAGAACTCATCACTTAATGCCAAAATTATTTAAACGAACTTTTATAGATCAACGTTTAAAAAGTAGATTTACTGTTACAAATAAGTATGTGTTGTATCCATCTTCAATATCAATATGTTTTGTTATGAAAATTCTTTTAAATTTTTAAACTCTTATTTTTAATCAATATTACTAAATATAAGTTTTTTGATTTTTTTTATTGCGATTTTATTAGTGTAAACTTAAACTGTATTTCTGGTATTTAATACTTTTTTTTTAATTTAACCAAAACCAAAAGTTTATGTTTAGAACAACATATTGATTTTGAAATCAGCCTTTTTAATTTAAAACCATTTTATATTACCTAAGGCTAAATATTACAATTCTTACCGTAAAAACTCAAATTTTAAACAACATATGATAAATTTTATATTGTTTTTTCATATAACTTTTATAAATTTTGACTAAAATTTGTTTGTATATTTTTGTTTTATTTCTGCACAATAATTTAGTTAGCCATTATATAATAAATAAGTTAATACAACATGTTTTCCTAAAATATAACTATACTTTTACCAATAGTTTGTCATCATTTTTTTATTATTGCAGATTCACAGTTTCAAAATCCGTTTTGCAGTGAATCTCAGTAACTAGTTATCTTGTAATGAATAAAATTTTTAAATAAAAAGTATACGATTAAAGCTAGAACTTATAAATTTGCAGAAACATTTTATTAAGCCTTAACAGACTTCTTTTTTGCTCTGGTTTTCTCGATAAGTATAAAAAATAAGCATCGTAAACCTAACTTCTAGCAAATATTTATTTTTTATCTTTTCAAATTAAATTGTGCTCTACTTCTTAAATAACTTTCTGACTAAACTTTTAGTTATACAAAATAGAAACCAATTTTTGGTTTTAACTTATATTGTAAAGCTTCCTAAAAAAGTTTTTTTAAAAACTTGAATTTGTTTAAAAATCAATACTTTTAAAAAAGTTAGATAATAACTAAATTTTAAAAAGTTTTAATTTAAAGAAAAATACAATCTTTTCTAATTAAGGAATGTTCTAGAGTCTAGACCTAGAGCTTAAAACCAAGATTTCTTTTAAAATAAAAATAAAATATTTTTCAAAGCTTTTATAATTTGTTGAAATTGTAATTTTTGTATCTTGTTTATTTTTTACATCCGTTTTACTTATTAAAACTCTCAATAAATGATGAAAGTTTTGAGAATAGTTTGATTTTTTATTTCAATAGACAGCTTGTTTTAAGCTCTAGAGCATTTTTTATTGATATTTTTTTTCTTTTAATAAAAACTTTTAAAATTTTACTTATTATCTAACTTTTTTAAAAGTGTTAGGTTTAAACAAAACTGAATTTTTAAGAAAACGTTACGACACAAACTTGTACATTAAACGCAATGATTTATTTATATTTTTTACAATTACAAATTTAGCTTAAAAATTATTTAAGAAGTACAGTACAGTTTAATTTGAAAAGTTTAAAATAAACATTTTCTAGAAGTTAGGTATACGATCGTTATTATTTGTATTTATCGAGATAATCAGAGCAAAAAAGAAAAGCATTAAGACTTAAAAACCTTTTTCTACAAGTTTATAAGTTCTAAATATAAAATGTCAAACTTAAAACTTTATATAAATTTTACTTTTATTTGTTGTTTATAAAAAATATCAAATTTTTCGTGAAATTTTTTGAGTTCTTTTTTAATGAAAACAGTGCTTTAATGATTTTATAAGAGTTAGATTAAAATTTATGAGCTAAAATTTTTATTTAAACAAAAAAAAATTTCAGTTAAGTTTAAAACATTTATTAACTATTATCGTTATGCAAACATTTTGAAGTATACTAAATAATTGTAACAAAAAAAAAACAGTAGAAGTTTTGTAATTTTTTAGTTGAAATAAAATTTTTAAAAAAGTTTTTTTTTCAATAATTTGATGACTCAGAAAATAAGTACAAAAGTAGGCTTAAAAAAAACAAAAAAAAAATTTGTTATAAAAAATGTTTATAAAACTAGTGACTAAACTTTAATAACTTAGGTTTTAAATTTTATTAACTTTAAATTACGATAAAGGTCTAAAAAATTAAAATATTTAAACTTCGTTATTACAGATATATCACTATATCTTGAAAACAAGTATATGAGTAAATTCAAAAAAAATAAGTTCTATAAACTACTATTAAAAACAAAACTAAATTTATAACATAATAACAAACCACAACTCCATAATTTCCTTCTTCAGCAGGTTCATAATCAACTTCTACATACAACTGGGTACCAGATGAGATGGTATTTCCATTATCTAAAATCTTATTGTCATCAGATCTCATCACATACATTTGAATCTGGGGTGTAAATTGTAAGGGACTTCCAAGTGGACTTCCTGATCTGTAAAATTTCAAACAATTTTCAAACATTATATTTTAGAGCTAAGATGAAAAAACATTTTTACAAACAGTTTTTTTTAAATCTAAACAAAGTAAAAATTGTTTAAGTATTGTTTATGTTTATAACAACTTTAACAACTTCATACGTAAAAGAGTTTTTTCTACAGAGTGCATAAACTAAGTAGTCTAAATTTTACATATTTGTTTATCATCTATAAAATAGTAGTTTTATAACTTTTTTTAAGGTTTACTAAAAACTGAGATTTTCATTTTAACATAGTTATGTTTATTTGAAGTAGATAAAGTTTTTTTTTTTGATAAAACAATTTACTTAAAAAACTCATTAATGTATTTGGTTTTTCAAGATTTCTTATAAAGCCAGAAATAAACTAGGTTTCAGTTGTAAGTTTTTAGGACCTTATTTCTATGAATAGTATTTAAGATTATAAAGTTTTATATGAATTTTCCAACCCTGTTGTTGTGTAAGAAGTTATCAACTCATAGTTTTTGTTATATGCACAGATAAATCTACTGACGATGTTTCTACGTCTAACAGTTGTATAGTCTTCGTGTGCTCTAAGTGTGTATATAAATTCATAACCAGTTGTAAGCTCCTGTTTTTTAAATTTTAAAAATTCTATAGTGTTTTTTCAATTTTATTGTATACACTATATTTTAAATTTTAAAAAGTATTGAACCATTTACAAAATACATCTTTGTAAGTAGTGTGAAGTAAATAATCGTATAACTGTTATCATTATTATATTTTATGGTCTTATTTATATATAAACTTATATCATTGTAATCAATGTACAAAGTTTTTCTAAACTTTCAACAACTTGCAAACTAAACAAGCTAAAAATGTAGGATCAAGTTTGAAAATGAGATTTTAGGGTACCGTAAAGTTTTATACTATAGTTCATACTATACATTTACTTTTCTTATTAAATTAAGACTAATAAAACGTTGTAAAATTTTAGTTATGTCAGAAGTATAATTTTTTATATTTTTTTTAAGTATTATTTTTGTGTACTGTTTGAACATCTTTACTTTTCAAGGTTTTTATATTTATTTTAAGCTAAATAAATATATTGAAAAGTTGCTTGAAATCACGAGGAGAGTAAATAATATTTCTATTATATAGTAAAGGAGTGAAAAGCAAAAATACAATCATTAGATCAAAATTTTGTTTTAATTATTTATTTAATATAAATAAGACATGATTATTTGTTTTTCAAGAAAATTATATCATAAAACCAAATATCTGTGTTATTGTTTTGCTTTTTGAGTCATAAAAGAGTAGTATTTTAAAATATATTTTAATCAATTTGCTTTTTTTTTTGTTTCTATATTGTGCCGAAAAACATATTTCCAAAGTTTGCATTTACACAAAATCACTTTATAAATGAATTTTTTTACACGCTAGAACATTAAGTATTTATTTCTTTTACAAAATAACGGGTGGCTTCAGAAAGTAGAACAAATTTATTAGACTGATTTAAGTACATGCAGATTTTTACTGATACGCAAGTTTGTTTATTTTTTATTTATAGTAATTATCAAAAAACTTATTATACTCTATTCTCTAACCCTAACCCAAACGCCTACTCTACCCCTTGCCCAATCTCATGAACTTTATCAAAAAATCCTTCAAAGGTGTCGGTAAATATTGCATGTTTATAAAGCAGCCCTAGAACTTTACCAATTTATCTGAAGCCACCAAAAGTGTTGACTATTACGGTCAACTTTATCGAACTTAAGTTTAATATTAATACTTATATCTAAGTTTAACAAAGTTTTTAATATCTAAGTTTATACAACGAAAAAACTTTAGAAAAGTTCTTAGAAACTAAATAAATAATAGTTAGGTAAATTAAGCAGATAAACTTAAATAAGAAATATTAAAACCATTTGTTTCTTAAAGCAGGTGAGAAAAAATTAAAACAGAAAATTTTAAAAATTTTTAGTAAAACTGGAAGAACTTTTGAAGATAAAATACTAGCTTTAAGTAGTTTTAAATAACAATTTACAACACAAAAGTTAGGTATAAAATGTTCATTTTACTTTTGCAACTTTGTTAATTAAAGACAGATGTTATGAATAACCTTGTTATATACTTGTATTTTTAAATTTAAAAGTTTGTTCTAAAACTTATTTTTTACTTATATACTTTAACTTTTTTAGATTAATTTATATAAAACCATATTCTAAAAATATGTAAGCATTGTCTGCTTGTTCCGAGAGACTCGAAAAAGATAAACAATTTTTTTACTCTAGTATAACACTATATAAAGCCGAGCGCTGCTTGAAAAGGGAGTTTTTTTGCGGTTTTGCAGTTTTTGAATACTCTTAAGTAGAATGTTAAAACTTCCGTCGTATTTAAGCGTCGCAGCTTTTTGTTTAAAGCGAGTATTTTCAGGTTCATTCGCTTTTCGTTTCGGCTAGCTATCATTGTTGGCAAGAATAGTTACAATTAGTTACAATTAAAGCAAACGCTCTTTTGTTTTAGCAGGCAGTTTTTAGATTCTTTGTGAACCAGATTTCATTGTTTTTTGTTAGAATTACGTATTTTTTGACTTAGTATCAAACAGGACCTCGAGAAACATTTACCAGAACGTGTTTCGGTCTTGTTGTGAACGTCACTTAGATTGTAGTTTAGCGATTATATACGTTCAGCTTTCGATGTTTTATAGCGACTGTTACTCAGCATTGCACTTATATTGTAGTCTACTAACTTTAATAGACACCGCTGAGAAACGAAAGCAAGTGGAATTCAATACACTTTTCAGCTTTCGTTGATCGCTACAACCGTTTTTCGAACTTTTCACTTCTACAATGAATTAATTTCCTGTAAAAATTGCCAAAAAACTAAAGCAAGTGTTACACTTTTCAGCTTTCGTTGTTCTCTATGACCGTTTTTCGAGCTACACTATTACAGTGAGTTATTTTCCTGTAAGAATCGCCGAAAAGCAAAAGCAAGTGTATATTTGGTTTGTATTTATTTCCAGCTTTAGTTGTTTTTAAACAACCGTTTCTCAAATAGATACTTCTATTGCAGTTCAACCAAAGCTGACTTTTCATATTCAAGTCCTAGCTTGGCTCTGAGTCAGTAAGAATTGCTGAGGACTGTAAACAAACGCTAATACATTCAATAAAAGTTACCCTGCAAACAAACCATCGAGCTCTGACTTGCATGTGTGTGAGTATTATTTTTTGTCGCTTGTTAGTAACATTGTAAAACAAACTTAGAGTGCCGAACCTACACTTTTAGTATTAACAGTAGAACGTAGTTAAGTAAGTTCTAATGTTGATAAAACTAGTGTATCGTATTTTGTTCTATACCAAATTTATATAGTGGAGTATACGTTGAAATCACTAAGATTAAATTAAAGATAATAATAATAATAATAATAATAGTAATAATAATAATAATAATAATAATAATAATAATAATAATAATAATAATAATAATAATAATAATAATAATAATAATAATAATAATAATAATAATAATAATGATAATGATAATGATAATTATCATTATCATTATCATTTACTGTAGTTATAGATTTTTCAATTTTCGGTAGTCTTATTCTATGAATGTACAAAACATCTTATAATTTAAAATTATAAGCTTAAACATGTAGTAATACAGCCAAAGATTGTCACAATGCCAAACAACTATAATTTTGAAAAATCTAGCTGTTCTAATTATTTGTTTTCATAGAATAAAAAATCATAAATTTATTCTTAAGAATATAAGCTAAACGCCTAAGACATTTAAAACCGCCAGATCTAAAACAGTCTTATTTATTGAAGGTATGATTTGAAAACAAACTTAATTGTAGCAATATGCTAATTGCTCATAGCCAGTACTGAAAATTGCTGAGTAAACTTATTTTAATTATTAAGCTTAGTAAAACTTTACCTATTTGTTTTGGTAGGTACATCTGAAGAAAATTTTAGACTAGAAAATCTACCACTCTAGTTAGTTTGTGCCTTTTTTAAGTATAAATTTTTAATTCAGTTTTTTAATAAGTATTGACAAAAATACTTTTTTAATGTAAAATTATGTTATCAGTTAGGTAATAGTTTTAACCATAACAATATTCTAATAAAATTACAAAACATTAAGTTATAAACTCACTCTTATTTCTGCTTCACATCCTGGACTACTACTATTTACTTGAAATATAAGTCCTGAAGTAAAGTTGTTTAATAAATCTCTACAGTTTGAGTTTGGAGACAAAGAGAAGTTTTGCGAAATATAAACTGCATCAGTATCATATTCTATACCGTACTTTGCATAGTCACCAGGAATAATTCTAGTTGAAAATTTTAATTTACATCAATATTTACAAGTTTACAAAGCATGTTAAACAATATATACACAAGAATTTATCTATATGTTTATTTTTTTTATAAATTACTCTTTTTCGTTTTAAAACAATTTATAACGTAATAAGGCATTTAATCCTACAGATCTAATGTTGCAGAACTCATTGAAAAATCAAAACTACTGTTTAAACTTTTGGGCTTTTTTTTTACTCGATCAAGTTAATGAAACACCATTTAAAACATACCCCTTCATTTTTAAGGCAATATTTTATTAAAACAATTAACTTTAAGATATTATCACCTGCAAACAATTTAACTAGTTGCATATTTGTTAGAAAAAAACTTATTTAGTTGCTTCTCTAAGTTTGTTTTCAAGACGAAAACTACTTCATTTTACGCTAAAACAGGGGTCTACCAAAAGGGTAAATCTGCGTCCTGCGAGTACGTTTTTTTAATGGAATGCCGCCCGCAAAAAAATCTGCATAATTATGTATTATAGTTGTTTTTTCACTTTAATTTTGTTTAAGTTTGTACAGACACATTTCAACAAAAGTAAGAATACCTTATAAGGTACAACTATTTAGTTCAGAATACAATTACATTTTTTAAAGTAAATTACTGTGGAGTTAAAATAAATTTCCATGCACACCAATGTACAGTGTACACATATGCTCATTCAAATTTTTTTAGTTTTTACCTAATTCAGGTTTAATGTAATTTAAGCATAGTTTTTAATTATGAACGGAAAATTTTGAGGTAATAAATAAAGCACATACCTAAAACTAATAAACAAAAATAATCAAAGTGAAAGTCAGTGTAATTTCGCAAATACAATTGGAAATGGGATAATTAACATTCGAAAATATTATTTACAAGGCAACATTTAAAATTCACCTTGAGAAGAAGTTTTACATCGGCTTAGGCTTAACTCAACTAAGTTAAGTTTCAGATATGGCAACCGTAAAAATCTTATAAAGGTGACGTGGATGATTGGGCTTAAAAAGTATGTTTGCGGCTTAAAGCGAAAAAATGTTGATAACAAAATATCTTTGGAGGTTTTATAAACAACACAGCCTACAGTCGATAGTTATAACCCGGTGTGTAGACTGTGCTAAAAAGAAGTTACCGCCATTATGTATGCTGTAAAGTGGAAATCAATAAGTCTGCCTAAACAAGAGGAGTATATTAGTCTGAATATGTATATAGTTGTTGAACTTGTCTAAAAAATGCACAAAATTCAAAGTAATGTTGCAATGTTTTTAGTTTTGTGTGATTTGTATGTTTTAAGTTTAAAATTTAATATAATTTTCTAAAAAAAACTTTGCATTAAACATGTGTTCCACTTTTTAATAATAATTTTGAAATGATTTGCTATCATTTCCAACCCGCGATCTTTTCTTACCATATTACAACAAATAATGAATGATTTTTATAAGGTTAGTTTGAATTTTTTGAGCATTAAAATATAAGTTTTAAAGAAATTTTACTAAAGGTTTATAGTGCTTTCCGTTATTTTATAATTTTGAATCCAATTTTAAACTGGTATATAAAGTATTAGTTTAAAAAAAACTTTTTATTAATACTTTTAAATTATCTATTATTATTCACAGTTTGTGTTTACCCAATTTTATCTCAAGAAAAGCTAAGCAAAAATATCAATGCACTTTTAAACGTTTAAAAGTTAAAAATTTGTGTTAGAATAATTTAGATCATTAAAAAAACGCTATTATACACTTTTGTACCTTGAAATAAAACATATATCAATCACTTTGTTTAAGCTGTTGTTTTTTTTTTGCTTTTATAAGTACATAAAAGTACTACTACTTTTTTTATTATTTATTAAATTTGTAAACAAACAAATGTGTATTTCGAGTAAAACTTATCCGATTAAAGCGGTAGTTAACTTAAAAAAAATTCAAAACTTTTGTGTTCACAAAAAAAAAAGTTATTTGAAACTAGTTGAAATAAAAGTGGTATTTAGAAACAAAATCTATCGTTTAAAAAGATTTTAAAAGCTTATTTAAAAGTTTGAAAATAATTAATGGACTAGTTTTTACACAGTTGTTTGTTGTATAACAAGTTATAATTAAAAAACAATTTTAAAACGCATTAACCCTATAATAAAAGAAATATATTTTGATACTAAAATAATTTGTTTGACTCTTCTTTATTGCTACTAAAAAAACAAAAAACAGGGTTTCCCAAACTTATTTTCTCAATACATTTTTTCAGAAAACCAAAAAAATGATCGCCTATTTGTTACAAACCAAAAACATCTAGAGTAAGTTTTATTAACCTAGTCAACTGTGTTTAAGACTTTTGTTTTCCTAGATACAAACCCCAGAATATCTAAAGTAAGTTTCTAAAATCTTGTGAAATATGCCGAAGTAACCCTTTATAGCCCTATTACTCTTCATTGCCCCTTTTGCAGCTTATCGCTCCTTACTTTCTAAGATGACCCCTAAGGTGGCCATATGGACCACTTTAGGAAACCCTGGTTTAGAAAATGCTTGTGAGTTACATAGTTAAAACTTCAAGCTTTAATTTTACGTTTTTATTTTTAATAGGTAATTTAAAATAGTTTCCAAAAGTTTTAATCTTATACGTAGTGCTATAGAAACGAAACATTTTGAAGGGTACAAATTTTAATTGATCATTAAAAAATAATGTTTGCGTTTTGTCTAAACGAATTTGTATTTAAGTAAGTCTATTGTATTTTGATAAATATTTCTATTTCTCTGCTACTTCAGAATAAATTTAGGATATTTTGTCAATAAAAATTAAACCATTGGAAATGTTGACCGATATTTAATAATGAAAGTCTGTGCACAGCTTTTTATAAATTTTAAAGCAACTAGTATAACTTAATTTAAAAAGAACAAACTTCAGAACAAGGTTTCCTTCTTCACAAGAAAATTCTGTGCTATCACCAATGGTCAAATCTGATAAAATAAAAATATCAAACTTTAAAACTTATCCAAATATTATCAAAATATTATATAGTATACAACTTAGAACTTTAAAAATAATAGTATGTAAATATTAATAACATCATTTTTAAAAAAGAAGTGAAACAAAATAAAATTATCTTAATTAATCTGATATCTTTAAAAGACTTGTGTATAGAACGTTTAAGTCTAAACAAAAAAATAGTCTAGATACTAAAATGCAGATAAAAGTTTCAAAAACGTTTTAAACAGAGATAAGTTATGGTCTATTATTTGAATGAAAATAAAAATTTACAGACTGAACAATCAACTAAAAATTTAAAACAATAATTTGACCTTTTACAGAATTGATAATAAAAAAAAAAAAATTAAAAACAGAATATTTCAACCAGCTTTAAACTTATTTAAAACTGCTTCTAACTATTTGAAGGTTCAATGTTTTTTTATTTGGAACAATTCTTAACTGAATAGTGATAGTATCAATTAAACATAATAACTCTTTTAATCTACAAATGAAAACCTTTACAAATAAACAACAAAATGAAAGCTCAAATTGTTTACTCAAATTAAGTTGAATATTTATAAGCTAAGTCTAGTAAAAAAATATCATAGTTTAAAAACTAAGTTTTTTATATTTAAATATAAAGTGCTTCGAGAATATGTAGCTTGAAAGAGCTTTTCGCTTACGAAACAATCAGAAATATTATTTTTTTTGATCAACTGTTTCCGAATCACTCGAGGTTTTTGGTGTTAGAACTAGCTTACCGCTAAGAGGTAGTTTTTTATAGTTGTTTCTTATAAACATTTTATTCAGTTTTTGACAGTTTTCATTTATTCGTAACTGGAACCTTTGAGTTATATCATTTTGGTAGTGGCTGTGTAGATTGATGACAGATAGATGAATCATTATGTACCGAAGATTGTCAAAGACTGGACTAAAGATTGTTGTTCTGATAAACTAGATACATAAAATTTCTTTGCCGTGACAGGCATAGAGAATAGGAATATTTTCATAGGAATATTTTCCGAAAGTATTAATCAACAGCCACAAGTAGGCTAAAAAATTAAGGGTTGAAGTTTGATTTTAATTCAAGCTTAAAACTCCTTCAAGCTGTTCTGGAAGCATTTTCATAAACCAAGTAAAGAGAGTAACTTTATTCTAATAGATTTTTAAGATTTCTGTATTAAGTTTTTCTTAAATAAATGAAAACGTTTAGTTTGTTTTATTAAAAAGTTTGCTTATAATATGTTTAACTTGGTAAAGTATAGCTCCACAGTTAAATAATTTTAGTTAATTCAAATAGTCAACAGTAATATCATTAACTTTCTTAAGATCAATTTAAAAATTTAGTTTTGGATAAACATAGTTTACTTTTATAGCTAAAGTTTATAATTTGATGTTAACAATGGGCCTTAGTTTTATTTCATTTGAAAAGTTTTATGCCTATTTGGAAAAATTTTACTCACGAGAATTGGTTGAAACCACTAAAACTATTATTTTTATTTTTATGCAGTATGTAAAATTAATTCTTATTTTCAAATTTTACACTGTTAATGAACTTTATCTGAAATACATATAGATATTGATAACTTTCGGTTTTACTACAACCAAGAATTTTATATTTAATGAAAATTTAGTGAAACTAAATTGTTTTCAAACCTAAGTAGGTATCAAAATAAACACTTAGCACTATTACCACTAAATATACACTACACAGTAGTTCAAACCAGTGGCGTAGTGTGGTATTTTGATCAGGGGGTGCGCAAATTTTTTTCTCAAAAAATCCCTTAAATTTAAACTTTTGTAATTAGCTATAAAAAGATCTTTTTCTAAGTAATATAATTGAAATAAATTAAGTAAAATAAGTTCGAAGTAACTGTTTCAAAAAATACATGTATATTACAAAATTAAACAATTAAAAAAAGGTATAAATTTCATTAGAATTACTTATACTTGCACAAATGTAAACTTCTAAATAAAAACTGTTTTTACTACTTACAGTAAACTTTGTATGTTTAAAAATTAATATATTCAATATACGAAAGTATTTGTTTTATTTACGAAAAAATTATCAATCTCGTTAATATACAATACAAAAGCGATAACAACACCTCATTGCACATAATTTAAATAAAGTTACACAGAAATTAAAATAGACCAACTCTATAACTGTTAATGCAATTTATTACAATTTTGTAAAATAGTTATAAGTATACTTTTTACATTTAATGTATCTGATTGTATTTGTTTAAAATAAAAACCACAAAGAAGTTTTATTTCCTATAGGCCGACACGCTTTTTCTCTTTAGTTTACAAAAATAAAGATCAGAAAACTAGCAGTAGTCTTAACATTTATTGTAGCATAAAAAAAAAACTTGTAAAATTGTTTAATTTTTCTTTAAGCGTGACGTATACTTCTAATTTTTTTGTAGAAAAATCTGTCAAAAGATTATACTAAAGCGGTGCACTAATTAGTTGCGTTCTTTTTGAGTCTAAATTATTATGAATTAATCAAATTATAATTTTTTTTCTTATTAAGTTTTTCATCAACACCGGTGCGCACTTTCGCTTGCGCACCGAATCAGTGTATTGGGTAATTTCCCGAACTTGTCACTAATTGATTAACAAAATTTCGTTTAACTTTTCGAATACTAGATAAACATAGTTGAAAAAAGGTAAATTAAGCAGAATAAATAAACAACTAAGGATAAAGATATTACATTCTTTTTTTTTTTGAGTGGCTCGCATGCGCCATTGTCCCTCCCCACGCTACGCCCCTGGTTCAAACGACCAAATAAATAAATCTATGCCTTTTTTTTTGAAAAAGTTTTTTCGTACACCAGGTCTTGGACCAAACTTTTTTAGTGTTTTTTTGTCGTTCAATAAACAATACTTTTAAACCAACTAATCTTAATATATGTCATAATTAGTAACAATTGAATGAGCAAGTTTTTAGTTTTATTTTGGTAGGAACTAATACTTTTAGCATTTTGACACACAGAGCTTGT
The DNA here is from genome assembly GCF_965202585.1 of Thalia democratica. Lineage (NCBI taxonomy): Eukaryota > Metazoa > Chordata > Thaliacea > Salpida > Salpidae > Thalia > Thalia democratica. Next base: position 15,109,500 of record NC_139173.1, on the reverse strand, counting down.
AACTTTAAAGTTTAAGAATAATTAAGATTTCAAACAACTACAAGAAACTTATTAAAAAAAGTATACAATTTAAAACAAAAGCCTTACCTCCAAAAACAACAGGTGGTGTGAAGTAAACAAACAGAAAAAATAATAGCAATTTTATACTAAACATTTTTGTACAGCTGTTCAACTACTATGTTTTTTATTTTGATTAGAACAACTTACTACTTACAAGGTTTAAAAAAATAAGTCTATATATTTAAAAAAGTATGTCTTTCAGACTTTTTACACTAAAAACTAATACGCACTTTTTTTCAAGATTTTTTTTACTTTTAGAATATCATTTAAGAAATGCGTTTATTTTTTAACCATAAAGTAAAGCAGTTCTAGTTTTTCTAGATACTAAAAACTTATTTTCGTTTAGTTCTAATTAAGAAAAAAACGTTTATTTGAATATCTTTTAAAAAACAATACTTTTAAAATGAGTATCTTAAACTGTTTTAGTTTTTAATTTATATCTTGTATTTATATACTCAAACTTAGTATGAGAACTATTTTTTTGTTCGATAATAAACTAACATAAATATTTAACTATAAATTTAAAACACACTTTAAAATCTGAAGTTATTCATTTAGATATTTTAACTTAACTTTTTTAAAGTTGCTAACCTAAAAAGCGGATCTAATGGATGATTCATTTTCCTGTTATTATTTTAAAACTTTAAAATTAATTTATAAAACGTTAACTTTTTATTTATTAAAGTTTTGTTTATAAATTTTGTGTATGTTTTTAAATAGATTAGAGAATTTAAGCAGAATTTAAAGAAATTTTTACTATAGTTAATATTTTACTGTTTTCAAAAATATATCTAAATTTTCCATAAAACTTTTTACGTGTCCTTAATTAACTTTATTTACCTGCTAAAGTATTAATTAATACATAATATTAGTATTCCATACAAAAGAGACGTCTTAAATACTAATTTTTTTTCAATGAAACTTTTTAATAGCTTTATAGTGAACATTTTAATTAAAACCGTTTTGGACTTAATTACTTAAGCTAAATAATTTCTTCAACTTATTAATAGGTTTCACTTTTTAAATATTTATAGAAAAAATGTTTCAATTAAATAAACTAGTTCATAAGTTTCAGCTACCAAACAACTAAGATAATCTTGAAATTGAGCTGATTTTTAAAGGTTTATCAATTTGATTTGACTTCAGTGAAATTAAGCACAAAAAAGATTGCTGTTTTATTGGAAAAGTTCAAACTGGCAAAAAAGTTATTTACAGTAGAAAAACTAAAATAAGAAAAAAAAAGTGCATGCTCGCTAATAAGGCCATGTTTGGTATGCCTTTTTTGTAATTATGGCTAGATAATAACAAAACACTTTTTTTCAAACACTTTACTTCTTTTGTATTTTTCAATGCATATAAAAAGCGCAAACTATTTTTTATATTAAGTTAACGTATTTAAATTTTATTCAACGAACCAAACAAAAGAAACCAAAAAAAAAAAAAACGAAACATAATTTAATAAAGTTTGAAATCAATTTAACAAAAGCAAATCACAACATAAACAATTTGATTTATATTGATTTTTAGTTTTAAAGTGAAAACAAATTTCTAAGCTGAATCAATTTAATCTACTTCTCGACTAAAACCGGCCGGGTTAGCAAGGATGCACAGCATTATGGTTGCTGTTTCAAACAAAAATGGTTTTTTACGTATAATGTATGTGCTTCAAAACTTTCAAATATAAATTAAATCAAGCTATTTAATTTTTTGGAAAAGCTAGTAATTAGAACTTATAAGCAGGTTTATGAAGATTTTAGTGTTTTTGCTAAGAAATGAATTAAGTTACTTCTTTATACATACTTTTACAAAGAACATTAATGACTTACATGTTTTGATTAGAACTACCAAACTAAAACAATGAAAGCACATCTAAAGATAAAAAAAATAACTTTAAACTTGTATTACTATTAAATTTTATAGAATTAGAAAAATGCATTTTCACACTGAGTTTTGTTTTTTTTTTAACGAAAACGTCTGTAGAGAGATTACTATCAAAAAATATCTTGAAGAGAATACATTTTTTTATTTAGAAACTGTTTTTAAAGAAAAGTTAGCAGACTGAAGTCGCGAATCCCTTAATTACATTAAGTTTAATGTTAGTTAACTACAAACTCTTCTTTTCTTTTTAAATTTCTTAACTTTTAGTTAGATATTTTTTTTCTTATATAAACTTATTTAAAACTGATAAATTTGTAAACCAGTTAAACTTTACTTACGAAAGCTATCAAACACTTTATATAAGTACCTTTATAATAAAGTTATAGATTGGTAACTTTTTGTTTGTTTTCAATATTTCAAAATGCTATAAATATGTTCTAAACAACATCAGTTTAAACTATAATATGTTAAACAATATTAAACAGACCTAGAAATGTTTATAAATTTGTTTTTAAGTCCTCATAAATGAATATATTGTTTTTAAAAGTCATGTGGCAATATTAACGTCATTGTACAACAACTCTCAAGAGTGCTTAGAAGTTCTTGAAACTACCGTAAATTGTTTTAGTTTGTTTCACTTTCACTCGTAGTTACAGAAAATGTTTGAGATGATTTAGAAAGTTACTCTTTTCATATGAGTTATTAAAAACTATATCTAAGCATTTGTTTAAAATTTCTGCTACCGAAAAAATTAAATACATAAAAAGTTGATGATGTTGGAATTATTAATTTTCGTTTATTTCTAAGATTTGTACATATAATAGTATGTTTAAACTTTAAATATTTTAAAATGTAAAGTTGTGAATTTTTGTCTAATGGTCATCTAAACAGACTTAAAAGCAACTTAAAAATTAGCAATTATTTTTAGATATTGCTATTAATGTTTCGCAACTTAAATACAGTAAGTAAATTTTGTTAGTGAAGAAATTGAAAAACTAAACATATTGTATTCTGATGAAACAAATAAAAAAGCTAGGTTAGTTTTATTTCAAAAACGCAAGTGTAAAAGTGATTTGTATTTTGTGTTTTGTTTTATTTGTCATTATTTTAAATTAATATTTATTTTAAAGATTTTTTTTGTTGTGTAGACAGGGTTTTAGTCTACCTTTCTTTAGTTTAATTTTGTATTCTGTTAACTTTTTCTATCTCAACTTTCTCTGACCTGCTGAATTTGTAAGTTTTATTTTAGTTTATTTTTACAAAATATTTCCCATTCCAAGTCGTATTTTTTCATGTCATTTAAATTCAGGACGAATTCTAAGTATCAGTGAGATAATTAATTTTAGTCATCATTATTTTCTTAATAGTTAAAAAAGTTAACTAAATAGTTGCAATTAAGTTTATTGGGTCTAACATTTTTACCTTTATAATATTTACGAAGTTTTAAACATTACTATGAAATATAGCTTTTTACTTATCAGAAATAAAATTATTAATTTTAGGTTAGAAAAAGCGTTTAAAAACATTAAATAAGTATACACTGAAAAATTACAAATAAAGTTTTTCAAATTTTGTAAGTACGTGAAAAAATATCGGACCAACTTACTTTATTTGGAATTAATTAGTTTACTTCTTTTGTTCTATGAAAAATAACGATGAATAAAACTAATAATTTTTCAAGAATATGAATCCGTCTCTTTAAATTTTATATAAAATTTGATAACTCTGTGCCATATTTTTTGTTCGTTTTTAAAGGTTGTTTTATGATTCTGGTATCTATTTTTGTAGTACTAGTCTAGTCTACGTAAATTTCTATGTGTTGTCCTTTTTTGTGGCTTTATAACGAGGTTTCTTGCAAAGCAGTTACTATTTAGTGAACATAGGTCGTTTCTGCTATTACAGGCTCTTTTATTTTACATAAATTACTTAGTCTGTATTGATATTACTAATTTTGAATTATTAATACAACTGTACGATAATTTTAACATTTTTCTGTTTAAAATCTTTTGAATAAGATGGATATGTCGAGGCGGTAGTTTTAAAAATTACTTCTTTATATTTTTAACTACATTAATTATAAACAGCGTTTTCTACTTTAATTGTTTTTTTTAATTACTTTTTAAATAAATTTTAGTCAATTAAAACTTTTGTTTTTATACTTTCAAACTGATGAGGTAAGAATACTTTAACATTTTTTGCTAAATTTTTATTCCTTACAATTTGAGAACACATAAAAAAAATAAGTGTTTACTAACTAATCCATGGATATTTATAGAGTAAAGAAACAAAAACAAGAATTATTTTTAAAGATTAATAAGATATTGATTATTTTGATTTAAAAATTTCGTTAAATTATAAAAAAAATCACTACAGAAAACTGTTTTTAATGCTTAGTTTTGTATTTTTACTTTTTAAAAGTGTATACATTTTTAGTAATTTTATTTAAGAATATTAATTTCTTATCTAGTTTTAATTTAAAAAGCCTGACCACAAAAAACATCGGCGAAAGTCTACCAGACCAAAGTCTGGACTTACTTGTGCCGTGAGACTAGCTTAAGCTAACAAATAAATTCGATCATTAGACCACAAGCTTTCAGTAGACTGAGCCCCGGCTTTCGTTTTTGATGAAACTACCGAAAGTCAACCGAAAGTCAAACGAAAGCTTGTGAGCTGGCGTGTAGGTTACTGGCCGAAAGGTATTTCTATTTATCCAAGTCCTTTAACCTAGTTTAGGAGCTTCGATTTCTTTATCGTGCTAAATAAACTATGAATTACTCATACTCAACAGGAAGTGTGCACCGAAGAAAAAATGCGTACTCAATTAAAAACTTGCCTTTTAAACTAATATGAATAAACAAAAATAACTATAAACAGCATAGTTTTTAAGTAGACTAATTTAGTTTCAAACAAACATTGCTAAAGGTTTTTTAGTTGTAAACTAGTCAAAACTTTACCAACTACTATGAACTAATACACAACTTATTAAAAACAAAACTAGAATATGTCAAGTCCTGTGGAGGTAAGTTTTACTTAATTTGTTTTAATTTACTTTGAAATACTAAAATAAACAAAACCGACAGAGTCCAAAGGAAACGCGAAGGCAAGAAACAATGGTTAGTTGTGTTTTAATGATTTTGACTTATTTTTGCAAGACACAAAAAACAACTTTTACAACCATACTTTATTATAAAATTTGTTAAAGTTTAAAAATATATTTATCTTTACGCATTTAGTACTATTTTAATAAAACTAAAATTGGTATAGTTAGTTCTTATGTGACTACTTAACAAGCTTACTTAAGTTTTAATAATAATTGATTTTAATTATTTATATTTATCTTAGTCGATAACAGAAACTTTATTTTACCTTTATTTAAAAGATTTACGCACAAAAAACGCCTAAAATTAAATCTATAAATTTCTAAAAGAATACTTAAGTTTTTAAATTAGTGTGAACTTAAGTAACAATGTTGTATCTCTGTCTTAAGTAGATGTAATTTTAATTTTTTATGTTATACATAGGAGTTATAAACTTTATTACACTAACACATGTTTCTGAGTGGTAATCCATAGGTTAAATTAAAACATGTATTAGTGTAATACAGAAATGATAATGTATAATTTGCTATCATTATATGTTCCAGTGAACTTGTTTCGTTAGGATCTTTTGTTAACAAACGTTTAAATTTATATTTTTGAATAGCTAAAAATAATATTATAAAGAAATTTTTTTAACAATTTTTTTCAAAAAAACAAGAAAAAACTACTCACATACTTCTTTTAAAGTTACTTTTTTTATAAGTTTTTACTTAAAGTTTTTAACCTGAACTATTTAAAAATTAATAATTTTAACAGAGATATGCACAGTTCATTTAAAATTGAAAACATCTTCTATAAAATTATAAAATTAAATATAAATTACGTATACTAGTTTGAAAAACGAAGTTTTTTTTTAAATAATCAATACTGTGTGCTTAAATTAAAGGTATATATTAAACAAGCTTTGTTTTAGTTTTCTCGTGCCCAGTACACACAAGATTCAAAGTATAAATGGAAATCAACAAATAATGGAAATATTGATATGTTTGTGATGGAAAGAAATGAAAGAGTAAATTAACTTTTGATAAATAATGAGCAGTTAAAAATACAAAAACGATGTATCTAAATTGATCTATTTAAACATTTAAATCAAATTATGTAAAGTTTTAGTTTTTTCAAGGTTATTACTAAATGTTAAAAATTTTTATAACTATAAAATGAGCAGAATATCTTATTAATTCAAAATTAAAACTTTTAATTAATTCAAAATTTCTTAAATGATTATATTTTATAATTCAACCAAGAATAAAGTTCAATTTTAAGCAAAGTATTTGAACTTTAAAAATAACGAAATCTAAAAGAAAAAATAGAAGATAGTATAGCTTTAAGTTAAACTAATTTCAAAACTATATACTATAAAAAGTTAAACCGAATGAAAAAATTTTAAGAATTGATAAAAAGGATTAACTTTAAAGTTATATTCAATAAAAATTTTATTACAGCATCTTACTTCATTACAATGGAAGTGGCAGAAATCAACACGGTCTAAAAAAAGAATGTTTGAAAAAGAGGTTTAAAGCAAAAAACATTTAAAGCATGTATTACATTCAAATTAAAAAACTTTTAATTATAAGTTTAAATGAAAAATGTCGTCAAATACATAGCATTTTTTTATTAAGTAAAATTTTTTCAAAACACACTTATCAACTACTATTGTGTTTAACTAAGCTATAGAATATAATATTCTATGTTCTACTTAATAAAAAAATGCAATGTATTTGTCGACATTTTTTATTTAAATTTGTATCCCAAAAAAGTCAATCATAAATTTGTTTTCAAAAAGTTTTTAATATACTTTTCTTTTTTAAACGGAACCGTAAAAATGTTGCTACCTTTCACTGCAAAAAAAAAATTATAACTAAACTGAGTTTAAGGTACCAAGTAATGAAAGCACAACATTGGTAAAACCCTGTATAGTTTGTATTCGTATTAAAATCAATGTAGGTGGTACTTAAATATTTATATGTTAGATTTTTTTGAATTGGTAAAAAAAAAGTTGAATTGGTTTTCCTTTCTTTTGTTTATCGAGATTTATAGACTTAGAAAATCGTAGGTAAGATTTAACTTTTTTTTTTAAACTAAGAGTAATAAAACCTTGCTTATCTAAATTTAAACCTAAAGTATAAAAAAAAAGGTGGGTAAATAATCAAAACTTTGAAATAAATATAAATTTCAAGATTTTAATTTTTCTAATTATAATCTTTGGCAAAAAGTATTCAAAAACAGTAGGGCTCCTGAATTAATTTTGTAAGATCAAAAAATTGCAGCATAACTCATATATATAGTCCTGGACAAGACATTAAACTTTATACTGGTGTAGGATTCAATAACCGAAAGGTTTTTTCGTACACCTGGTCCTTTAATCAAAGTTTTTAAAGATTTATTTTTGTTACTCACAAACAACAAAAATAAAAACAAATATTCATTTACTTTTGAATGTAATAGATTTTGACAGCTATTTTAAAGAATTAATTCTGGTTGATCTACCATAACTATACAGTACACATATACAAGGACAAAGTTTATTAAAACTTTCAGAAACTATTGCGTGTTTCGCAAACCTATTGTGACACCATATTATAAAGCTTATTCTTTTTAAAGCTTACTGATAACTTTAATATTTTATAAAGACTAGGTAAATTTATGCTATAGTTAGTTATCTTTATGTTTACACGTTTAAAAGCTCCACATAGAAAAAGTCTTTTAGAATCATTGCTGACTTTGATAGTCTCGTTTCGTCAAAGCGTGGTTTTTAAAGTCACCAGGTAAACCAGACTTCGTTTGAGGCTGTAAAAACTGTACTATAGAAAAGTGATTAATTTAAGAAAATGAGCCATAGAAATGAGACGCACTGGTTACAAAAGACTTTCTGTGGATTTTATCAATAGCATTGCCCTATATACATCATAACGTATACAAAAACAAATTATGCACTACTAAAATTATGTCAATTTAAGTATTAGTTAAGCAAATCTGTCAGAAAGTCAAAATGCTAGTATCTAGGCGTGATGTATTAATCATAATCAAATTAATAATTTAATTAAAAGAAATAGTTGTCATGAAATCTTGTAGCCTGTCTTTTGTTTGTTCCTGTCAAATTTATGTTCATAAAAACTTTTTAATCTTTTTCTTTCCAATCTTTTTAGTATTTAAATTTTAGTTTTTCATATAAAATTTCTGTTTTAATAAAACAATTAATCTTTTTTTACTAAAGATAACCTGCTCTCAAACGTTTTTATTTCAAATAATAATCTGTATTTAATTTAAGATACAAAGTTCTTTGTTCGAAAAACTATTTTTATATCCTGCCTAGAATATAAAATAAAAAAATTGTTTGTTCAATGCGGGTTAGATACTCTTACGCTTAAAGTTATTTACTTTTTACATTATATTAAAACTATAAGATTATTTAACTTAAAATCAATAATAAATATAAAATATATTGAAGAAAATATTACTCTTGACATTCTATATATTTTAGAATAATTATTTATTTTATCTTAATACTCTAACTTTAATAGAAAAATCAAAAAAACTTCTCCGAATCTCCTCACTTTAGTTTTCCAAAAGAACATTTGTCAACGTACTCTAGACAACACGGAAATTTAAACTTTATTTATGATCCCAGTTATGTGCAAAAGCTGCAAGAAAATAGACGTTTTATGTACCATCCAGCTTCAAATGATCTTTTGTACCAAAGTTATCCTGCAACACCATACTTAACTAGTCAAGTAAGTCATTCTAGGAAAACCTGATTTTCTTATACACTCAGTTATTTAAACAAAATAATATATATTGTAAAATTTATAATAAATTTTTATTTTATGATTCGACAGAATAAAAACTAAAAAGCTTAAAAATGATCAATTTTACAAGAACTTACTAGTATAAAACTTTAGTTTACAACTTTTAGCACCAAGGTAGATTTGAATATGCTGATCCATGGCTATTAAAAAAACAAACTCCTTACTACTACGGAAATGATGTTAGTAATACTTATTTGTTTTATCAGTTACAGCTATTTAATTTTACAATGTTAAGAATACTTGTCAAGCAATAAACTTTAGATTTAAATCAAAAAGCTGCATTCTACATCGTTTTTTTTTTAACATCTTTAAAAAGAATAATTTTAGTAGATAAAAATAAAAGCCTAAAATAAGTTAAAAACCTTAAAGAGTTAACTCCATTTGTCACTAACTTTTTTAAATTATCAAATAAAAGTTTTTACTTTTTTTAAACTGATTTCATTAAAAACTTTCATATATACTTTTTAGTCTATTGATTCCCAATTAAATAGGATGTAGGCATAGTTTTGTTCATACAATTTACTAAACAATTACTTAGAACAAAAACTAAAAAAATTAAACTTTACAAATAAACAGTTTTTCAAGCTATAAACTAACTTGTTTAACTCGTACAATACTATTATAAGTGGTATAACTATTGAAATAAAAATAACGTCCAACAAACGAATTCACACTTTTTATTAACATTTTACTTGCGGTTAAAAGCATTATCGATTATTTTTAACTGTCTGCTTTATTTAAAGAAAAGTATTAAAAAAAAAAAGAAAAACTGAGCAATAATAATAAGTTGTACACTAACAATTAAAATAATTTATACTCACTTTTTGTTTTAAATAACTTATTAATTTCTATAACTTCTTACATAATACTTTTAAAAAGTCTAAAAAGTATTTTTTATTTTAGTCAGCAGTGTACTAATTTAAATAAATAAAAATAATTTTACTATGTAAAATGTGTAATTCATATCATACCATTATAGTTAAGTTTTATTTGCTTATTAAACATTAGTAAGTTTGGTTCAATCTACAACTCTAAATAGAATAAAAATGTACGTTTTCGATTTATTTATTTGGTATTTTCGTACATATTAATAATATATATACAAATTTTAAATAAAAATTATATATAGATACACTTTAAAAAATCTTGAAACTACTTTAAATTAACTATATGTGTTTACAAAACTTAATAAAAAATTCTAATGGTTTTTTATTTATTGCCTTATATTTATTGAAAATATTACTTTTATTAAATTACTTAATATTTAAATAGCTTCTAAAGTTTTTCATCTTCCTTAAAAAACCACTCAAGTATATTACTGAATATAGAACCTAGCAGGGGCGTAGCGTGGGGAGGGACACTGGCGCAAGCGTGCCACCAAAAAAAAGAAAAATGTAAAAAAAGAATGTAATATCTTTATCCTTTATAATTTATTTTTTCTGCTTAATTTGCCTTTTTTTTAACTATGTTTATCTAGTATTCAAAAAGTTAAACGAAATTTTGAATACCAATTAGTGACAATTTAGGAAAGTACATGTTATTACTCAATATACTGATTCGGTGCGTAATTGCAAATGTGCACCGATGTTGATGAAAAACTCCATAAGAAAATTTTTTATAAGTTTATTAACTTCATAAGAATTTAGACTTAAAAAGTACGCAATTAATATAGCACACCTTATGGCAGCTTATTTTTCTACAAAAAGTTTACAAAAATACGTTACGCTTAAAGAAAAATTAAACAATTTTACAATTTTTTTTTATGCTACATTCTTTAGACTACTGCTAGTTTTCTGAACTTTATTTTTATAAACATACAAGATAAGCGTGTCGGCCTATGAGAAATAAACTTTGTTTGTGATTTTTATTTTAAACAAATACAATCAAATTAATTAAATTTAAAAAGTATACTTTTGACTATTTTACAAAGTTGTAATAAATTGTAATAACAGTTATAAAGTTGGTCTATTTTAACTTCTCTGTAACTTTATTAAAATTATGTGCAATGAGGTGTTGTTATCACTGTTGTATTGTATATTTAATATATTGATATTTTTTTCGTAAATAAAACAGATACTTTCGTTTTATAGAATATATTATATTTTAAAGATATAAAGTTTACTATAAGTAATAAAAACAATCTTTATTTAGTAAGTTTACATTTTTGCAAGTGTAAGTAATTCTAATGAAATTTATACTTTTATTTAATTGTTTAATTTTGTAATATATAAATATTTTTCAAAACAGTTAACGAACTTATTTTACTTAATAAATTTATTTCAATTATATTACTTATAAAAAGTTTTTTTATAGCTAATTACAAAAGTTTTAATTTAGAGGATTTTTTGAGAAAAAAAATTTGCGCATCCCCTGACCAAAATACCACGCTACGCCACTGGAACCTAGTTGATTATAAAATGCCTGAGTTTGTAATGAAAAACCAACAAATTACAGCATGTGCATTCGACATACCAAAATATTTTTAGCCAAAAACAAAACCAGTATCAACAAAATAGAAGGCTTTACAAAAGGTTGTATTTATCTACTAGAGACGGTATTCGAAGACCAAAAATTAACTTTTCTGACAAAAACCGGCTAAATAAAGATGAACACAATATAGAGCCATTTTACAAACCACCAGATAGAAGAGTAAAGACAGCAAAATTATCAAGAAATAACATCCAAAACAATTATGTAAGCACTGAACTTTACTTAAAAGAATATCCAATATCAAGTGGTATTATGACACGTAAAAGCAAAGGTAAAACATTTGATAGAAAAATTCAGCAGCCATTTTACTTGCCAGTTGACTTAGAAAACTGTACTAAAAATGTAGAATTTGATTTAAATAATAACAGTTCTTCAGAAAACTCCAGTTGTTTGGAAAAAGTTACTAAAACTAAAGGTGAAAGTAGTTTGATTAGTTCAGATGAGACTAGTTCGGATATAGAAAATAGTATAGAAAAAGATCATTTTCAACTAAGTAGTGTTCATGATTCAGTTGTTAGGCCAAAAAGTAACAAAAATGTTTTTGAAGAACATAAAACTCGTAAAATAAAGTCTAAAAATACAGTTGATTCTTTTGAAAAACAAGTAGTGAAAAAAGGAAAAAAGTTAAACAAAAAATCGTTTTTAGTAATAAAAAATAATTTCAAAAACCAATTAGAAAACAAAAACCTTGTTATTTTAAATGATAGAAAACCTAAAATTCCTAACTTCAAACAATTAAAGGTTACTGAAAAATCTGAAGCAAAAAAAAAACAAATTAATACTAACATTGTATCAGAAAGGTCTTCTGATAACAATACAAAAATCTTAAAAAATATAAAAAAAGATTTTGAGAAAAAAAACTCTTGTGCAGCTAATCAAATGTATTTAAAGAAGTATAATTTACGTTCAAGTTCGAGCAGTGAAAAATATTCAACACACGAGGAAGAAAGTAAGCATAGAAAAAAAAAACGTGTTAAAAGAAAAAGTAGTAGTAGAAATATATCAACTAGAAATGGCAGATTAACCAGTAGACTAAAAGTGTCAGATTTAAGACAGGCAAAAGAAACAAAAGCTCTAACTCCGCCATTGATCGATCTAAATAAAACTTTAAAACAAGAAAATGAGGACCTACCAAATATTTATTTAAAAAAATTACCTGTCAAAATTGTAAACGAAGAAAATATAAACATACAACGATTAAAAAACGATAACATAAAGAATGTCGAAGTCAAAAGTTTTAACATTGAAAACAATCTTCCTAAAATTTCTACGATTACAGATAGTATGTTAAACAACTTTCCTAGGTATAATTCCGTAAATTATATAAGCAACTTTGATTCAGGTAAAACAAACAAATTTGAAAATTTTGTCGAAGAGTTTTCTAAAAAACAAGCAAGTACGTGTATAATTAAACCCAGAAAAACTATAAATTATAGCGACAAAAAAACAAAAAACAACTGTTTGTACAATTCAAACGAAAACCAACATAAAAATAATAGACAGTTTGGTAACAACAATTCAAGTAAAAATTTTAAGGAATTTCACGTAGAAGATGATAATAAGAAACAAGAAATAAAAAACTTTAAAACTATAATATTAAAAGATTGTTTAAACAAAAAATTAAGTTATTTTTGCAAAGGACTTGCATATAGAATATGCATAGAAGCAATTAAATTAAGTAGAACAAAGAAAAAAAACAAAAAAAGCAAGTCAGTTCGGCTTATAAAAAACGTTATTGAATGTTCAAAATTTATAGACGAAATTTATTTTGAAAAGCAAAGTTTTTCTAGTTTAAAAAATGAAAGCCAGGCAACCCTTATCGAAGAAAATACTCAAAAGAAAAACTTAATTGCCATGAATGTTTGTGACAACATAGCTCATAAAAAAAGAGAAAGTAATTTTAAACCTTGGAAACAAAAGACTTTTACAGATTTAAAGGAACAATGTATTAATACAAAAGAAAATGATAGTTGCCGTAAAAACATAAAATCTAATTTGTGTAACCCAAAAAAAGATCAAGTAGAGGTAAAAAGCAACACAACAAATATATTTAAAGGTGTAAAGTAAACTGGCTTAAGTTAATTATTATATAAAATAATTAATTTACCTAGAACTAAGGTAGTCGGAAACAAAAAAAAACATAAAAAAGTCTTTTTTAACAATGAAAAATTCTTATTTTAAGAATTTTAATATAAATAAATTTATTTAAATAGTAACAACGCTTATAATAAAAATCTTAAGTTTGTGACAAAAAAATTTTAAATCTAATAATTAAAAATTTTGAATCTGTTTTATTACCATGATGTAAATAGTTTTTTGGTATAAAATTTTAAGCTACAAAGCAATAAATTTGGAAACTTTACCTCTTTTGATTTAAAAAAATATAACAAAATACATTTCATTTTCTTTAAATTTATTTTAGTACTTTCGTAGTAAGGCTCATCAGAAATAGTTTCTTACTAAATTGGAATGAATACGAATTGAAATAAAATACTTTGATTACTCTTTTGATTATAATAATACTTTTTTTAAATTTAAAAGTCTAAAACTATAAATTTTGTGTCCTTGATTTTTAAACTTTTGCTTATTTTATTACACAAAAAATTATAATTTATTTGAAATAATGTAAGCAAGTTTAGCTTACTAAAATATAGTTATTATCGACTGTGATATTTGGAATTGAAAAAAAATATACTGGTTAATTAACATAAATAGATCATCATCTTTACAAGTAGAAGTTATTAAAATACATTATGTAAGTTAACCACATAAAAGTTTTATTGTAACTAAATTAAGTTTTAAAATAACTGAAAAAACTAATTGTGTAATAAAAAATTTCAAAGTAAGTTTATGTACCCTGTTGCTTAATTTAATGTATAGACTACTAGTTTTTTTAATAACTGGTCTTCTTAATATTAAACTTGAAATTGAACTTAATCATTTTAAAATTAGAATAAATAAGTTAACATGCTTTGAATTAGTAACATTAAACTTCATTTAAATTATAAAACGCTTTTTTTGTAGTTGTTGTTGGTAGCTTTTAATCGTTTAATTAAGTTTGTGTTTACTTTTGTTAAGCATACATGTTTGAACATTCCTAAAACTAGATATTATTATGTAGTTTGTTTTATATTTAATTATTATACAAAAATACTTAAATGAAACTTTAAAACATTTATTATTACGTTCTCTCAACGTTTAAAATGTTTTTGATTATAAAAAACTAAAGGAACTTAATGTTAGTTATTTATAGTAAGTTATAATTTTATTGTACAGTTTAGAACAAACTATAAAATAAATTGATCATTTTACATGATTACACAGTAAAAAATAAATTGGCGTTATGTTATATTTTCAATATGATGCTTTAAATAAGATGTTTAAAAAGACTACTATAGCAAATATCTTTAGTATTTTGTTCTTTAATTTTTTTATAAGTAATAGATTAAAACCTTGTGCTTAAATTTTAGGGCTCAGTTAAAAGTTCATTACTGAGAACTACGAACCGGCTACTTAAACAACAAAACGATGTAAGTTGGTTCAAAAATTTTTTTTTTGTTTTTTTTAACTTGTAATAAACCTTTAACACAACATTGTACAGTCAAATAGAATAAGCATTTCAATTTGACAATCCGCCTCGCAGTAAAACCTAGTTACTACCAAAATTAGTAATAAATGATTTCGTATATTATAATATTCATCTTTAATTGTTTTATGTTAAATCTATTTACCGAAACATTTAATACGACAATTCAGCTCAAAAAAAATCATTTTGAACAAAAAAAATTTTTAAATGCAAGACTGTTTTGATTTCTGTTTTACGTATTAATACTTTCCAAATTTTTTATCTGCTTTTAAATATAATTTTGTTTCTATGTTCAACATGAGTTTTCGCTGATTTATGTTTTATATATCTATACTTAAAACTTAATATACTTGAAATTTCATTAAAATTAAAAATTTCATATATTTAAGCTGTTAGATAATACACTTCATTTTTTTTCTTAAATCAAAGCACAATAAAGTTTTATTTTATGAAATAAAAAAAAATAAAGAAAAGAAGCTCAAATTCGTTAACATTTTTAAATATGTTTAGTTTTAAAATGCCTAGTATAATCGTAAATTACTAAAAAATGATAAACTTGGTTCAGTTTATATTTTTGTTTTTTATTGAAGATTTGTTTTTTCTAAACAGTTCAAGTAAACTTTAAAAAAAAATATTATATGCTCTTTTCAACTACATCAAAACTTTAAATTTATTTCACTTTGTTGTTTTTATAGTTTTTAAGATTTCGCAACGCTTGTAAGTATAACAAGACTTTATTTATTGTATTGTTAATCTTATTTCAATTATTATACTAACTATAGCTTTTTGATTGGTATCTTTTATGTTTCTTTCAAAAAAGAAATTTTGTGGATTTGATAAAAAAAGTAAATAGTTAAACAGATCAGTTTAGCCTCAAACGTTTACATAACTTGAACAGCTAGCTTTAAAAGCTTTAATAATTAATTAGAAAATAGTTTTTTTTTTCCCAACCGCGTAATTTTTTCGAACCTAGAAATTTTATGAATATATATGAAAATAATATAGGATAACAACAAAATAAAACTTAAAAGTAACATTTACGAAAGTAGCAATACAAATGTTTAATGTATTTTGTTTGGCGAACACTGATTTAGTAAAAGAATTGCAATAAGAATCCTTAAATACAAATTCTTTAAATGATGAAACGGTAATATTCTCTACCTTTCTTTTGGTCATCTTAGATTAAAAAAAAATAATAATAGTTTTTCAACTACTAGTTTTTTCAAAAACTAATTAAGTTTTTATTTGTGTTAATTACTTTCACAGTGATTGCAACAACTCATGTTCTAAAAGATACTTCTTAAACTACAAATAAGGATTCAATTTAGTATATTTATTTTTACCTTATCTATGTCTACATATTTATCTTAATTTTCTATAGATTTTTATTAATAATTTAATTTAGTCCTCCTAATTAAATCAGTCAGTTTGTAAAATAATTTATTTAATGTAAAGTTTATTAGTTTCTGATTATTTTAAACTATTTCAAGCTGTTTAAATGATGAGGTGTTATCAGTAATTTTGCTTAGATTTTTCATAAAAAAAGTATTATACGAAATATGTTACTTGAAAAAGATGCTTACCATTTTGATTACTCAGTCTAGTTTACTAAAAAAGAAGAAACAAAGGTTTAGCACAGAAATCATTGTTTAATGTTTCAAGATTCTATACAATTTCAAAACAATTTTTATTAAAAAATTTAATATTTCTTAAATTATAATAAGAATATTTACTAAACAGTTCGATAAAGTAGACCTGGTATACTTAGAATAAAACAAACGTTTTAGTTATTCATCAAGTAAGTAATAGGAGAAAACATTATACAGATTAGTTTAGCTATAAATGTTTGCAGAATAAATTATAAAAGCTATGAATATAAATTTAGCATAAAACGTTTATTATTTTATTGATATATCATCTGCTTATTCAGTCTAATAATCAAATTTTTTCTAGAGATGCTTATGTTATAAAACTTAAATTTATTTAAGCTAGTAAGAATAATAGTATTGTTTATTTTTGTTACTTATTAATTTTTCTTCACAGTAGTACAGTACGTATATATAAACTTTATTAGCTTAGATTGAAATTAGTATTTATAGAAAAAATTCTCTGATAACGTCGATATTTTAAATTTTGCTATTTTTTTTAATAAGTACATTACAAAAAGCTGTTGCCACACAGTTTAGTTTTTAGTAATAGAGTCATGTTTTTTTATTACGACTGAAGTAAATATCAAAATTAGACAGAAAAGCAACTTGATGACTTGCGTCGGCTTCTTAAAATAGAGCTTGATGAACAAGACGAATCTTGTGTAAGAGATGAAAGAACTCAACAACGCATTGATGACCTCGAAAAACAAATTGAGACAATGGGAAACCAGTTAGGTACAATAAACCACGAAATCACGCGATCAGAAACTGATGTATGTCAAAAAATACTTAATTATATACAGGAGTAGTAATACTTTTAATTACGATAAATATTTTAAAAGTTTTGAAAAAGTAGCTAAGTTTTTTATTAAGGTAATATGAATATGAAGCAGTGCAAAAACTTCAGACTTTGTTACAATAAGCTACCAAAAGGTATCCTTTATCAAACAAGATTTTATACTTTAAACTAGGTTTTCTTATCACCATTTTTAAAATTACACAGTGCACATGAATTCTGCTAAGTAAATATTTATATTAAGAAATTCTGAACTTTTAAATTCTAAATTAACAATATTTTTTATGAACATTAGACAAAAAAAAAAGTATATTACTAAATTGTATACATTTTACAATTGATAAGAATAGCTTAGAAGATAATCAGTTTTTATAATGAATGTAGAATATATGTTTTTAAGAAGTTTAATGTACGAAATGATTCTTATGGAGCCATTTAACATCAACTAAACATTATAACTAATGTATTACACTATAATCGGTATTAGGGGCGTGTCTAGGAGTTTTTAAATGTAGAAGCTTTTTTTTGTTCATTAATATTAATAGAATACTTTCCAAAATAGCTGTATATATTATAACCCTCAGCTGTTACAGTGTTATCTGAACGCACACTGTGCTGGTCAGAGACTGTATTGAGCTCAGGATTACTTTGTTGGAAGCGTCTACTAGAGCTGCCTTATGCTGCCTTCTGCTGCCTTATCAGCCGAATGTGCACGCTTAGTGTACTTCGTAACCAGCTTAGTGAGGCTCGTGGCTGAAAGGATTTTTGGTTTCTTACTGGTAGTACTCATTGCTTACCGAGGTTAAGATCTCGGTTACGGTGGCAACTAAACCGTAGTTGACTTTAAATGTATTCTTGAAGTAAGCTGAAATGTAGTTAGTTAGTCTAGTTCTTAATAACTTTACTATTTATTTGAAATGAAGTATTAATTATGACTAGAAGGTAAATAAGTAGCTTAGTTAAACTTATTGTAAAATACCTTACTATAAGGGCTAAACTACAATATACCAGTACTAATAATCTAATATTTACTTGGCTACGTTCTATCGTTAATAAAACAACTTTTTAGCACTCAAAATTTAATCTACAATTAAAACACAAAACGCTACAAAAAAAACAGTCACACACGTGCAATTCAGAGCTCGATGGTTTGTTTCTCGGCACTTTTCGCTAGATGTGTTAGTACTTGACTTTCGTTAAAAACTTGTTAAAGAAAAACCGGAAACGGAAAGCTGTATGGAAAATACGCTTGTCTTCGTTTCTTAGCGGCTCTTGAATGCAACACTACAGAAAAAGTCCGATTTACAACAAAAGCTGATCAACAGTAAAAGACTGAATATACCTTTGCTTTGGTTTCTTGGCGAGAAGCTCAAGAATCAGCTGTCAAAACAACTAAACAGTAAAGGTGTAGCAACTAACACAATCTAACAAATTAACTCACTTACTAAACACAATCGTTAACTCTACGTTGTAGCGTAAACTAGCTTGAAATTGTATAGACTACAAACGTCAGCTCAACAAACAGAAACCAAAGCAAGTGAACCTAGTGAATGAATGATCCGCCCCTCTCGCCGCGTTCGGTTTTGTTCGATTTGCTACACGCGAAAAAAAACTCTTCTCTTCTTTAGGAAAGCATACGTAATGCTTACAATATAAATATTTATTTATTTGGTTATATAAAAAACAATACTTTAGACGAACATTTCGTATATGAGATATAAAATCCCATATACTCCTCAGTAGCTAATGTTTATTACAATTTGAAACATAAATTTAGAAGTTAGAAATTTTATAATAATGTAGACGTAGTAATAATGGATAGAGTTTATAGTACAGTAATCTGAGTTTGAAAAAATACGCTGAACTTGTTAATTTATGCATTTTGAAAGTTTTGAAAAGGTTATATTGGGAAAATGTTTTAAGGCATATGAAAATTCTTTTAAACTACTCGTGTTCGCGGCTTAATTTTACTTTGTTTTATATATAGTTAGTTTTAACTTTGCTAAAAAATATTTTTGGTAATGAATGCAAATATTTTGTCTTTCGCTTTTCTTGTTTAATGTTGTGTTCTTGTCTGATTTATTAATTTCAATTTTTTTTAACTTCAAAAGTTTGCTGCCAAATTTAGTATTGAATTTTGATTTTTCCTGTTTAATATTTCTTATTTAATTTTGTACTCTATATTGTTATCTTTTAAATTCCAAATGTAGTTTGCCAGTTCTGTTGTATGTCTTTTTTTAATGTTGTTGAATGATGATTTGTGGTTTCTGTATCTTTGTTTGAAAGTATTTCCTGTGGATCCTAAGTACTGTTTTGTTGTTTTATTTGATGTTATTGTTGCTCTATATATTATGTTTGAGACTAGATATTGATTGTTTAAAGGGCAAGGTTCTTAGCGGCAATTGCAAAGATTGTCTTTTTTGGTGCTTTTATCGGCTTAATTGTTTTTGTTTAATATTTTATTGCTGTGTGCTATTATTTTACTTCTGGAATTACTTGTACAACTGTGTAATACTTCAATTGTGTTGCGGTTGAATATTTTATTATATGGATGGTTTTCATCAAAGGATGTGGTAATCAGATTTAAAAATTGTTTACCTATTTTAGAGCTTACATTTAGACTAAATGGTGGGTTGAAAAATACTATATCTTTTTTTCTTTGTCTTTTATTTATTTTTGATAAAGTAGTCTTATCATATTTCAAGGTATTTTTGTAAATGGCTGAAATTAATGCTTTTTGGTATTCACTTTTTACACTGTTAAAAGATTTTTCATTGTTAGATAGTTTTATTAGTCTTCTGTTTATTGTTTCGGATAGTTGGTTTAGTTCTTGTCGGGGGTGATTGGAGTTGTTGTTTACGTATAAAATTGGTGAGCTTGGTTTGTTGTAGGGTTGGTAACTTAAGTTTAATATGTTGAAGGATACATCTAAAAAATCTGCTTGGAATAAACCGGATTCTATTGTTATTTTAGAGCCGTTTTGTTTAAATAATTTAATTAAAAATTTAGCAGTGTTTTCAGCCGATCTCGGGTATTTGCTTCTTATTATCCCTAGTCCGTCATTTCTATATAATCCGAATTAGTTATCTATAAAAATCTTACTTTTTTTGGTTTAATTCAGTAAAAATAACCCTATAAATCGCAGATTTCTGTCCCGTTAAATGATCCCAAACTTACATTAAATAGTTGGTTTGAGCTTGTTTTTTCCCAGGTTTGGTTTTTATGTGTTAAAATTGCCTTACAAGAGTGTATTATTAGATTCATTTCTTTGTATGTTATTGGGTAAAACTTTTCGGCGAATACTAAGGCTTTAATAAAGTTGTTTTTAGTTGTATTTGGGTAAAATTTGGTTAATCTGTAGTTTTTGTTAGTTTTTGAATTTTTGAATCAGGTGATCACTTCATCTGTATTTTTCCATTGGTTTAATTTAGAATGTTTTCGTATTGTACAATTAATTTTATTTATTAAGTTTTTTGAGTATTTGGTGAAAGTTGATTTACTTGGGTTTATGACTCTGTAATCGATTTTGTTGGGGAAGTTTTCTTAGTGATCTTTGATTGTAAAAAACGCTTGTTTTTCTTCGAGTTTTGGTATCTTGCCTTCTACGTTGTGTGTTTTTATTAGGTTATAGGTCTCATCATTTATTTTATTTACAGTGTTTTTGTTTGATATTTTATACTCGGCGTACATTTTTTGTTTAATACTTTTTTGTAAGTACATTTGCCCACTTTATATAGATTGTTTGACTTATCAGCGACCATGATAAGAGATATAACCTCATATACTCATCAGTAAATCTAAAGTTTATTAACTATGTTTAACAGAAATTTAGAATTTGAAAATTTTATAATAATTATGACGTAGTAATAATGAAGGTTTTTGTACGGTAGGACTTTTTATGGGTAGTATTTTATGTGCACTATTTTATGGATAGAATTGCTGCAATTAATTCTGCCCATTATTTGATGTAATGTAATGAAAACTATGGGTAGTATTTAGATGTTGCTGCAATTAAATGAAATGTAAAATACTGTCTAGGCCAGGGTTTCCCAAACTCATTTTCTAAATCGCCCCCTTAACAGAAATTCGAAAAATAATCGCCCCCCACGATTTTACAAAGTAGTTTTTCTCTTGAGTAGAAACTTTTGAGCCGAAAAAGTTGTGTTCGAAATGTAATTTAGTCTGGTACTTCTTATGCACGCACATTTGAGCTGTGTTCAAAGTAGTTTACAGGGCTTGAGAAAATAAGTTACATTTGTTTTCTTATAAGCCCAGTTAAGTGTATTAAAAAACTTAATTATTAAAAAGCCTTGTGTAATCTGTAATTAATCTTGTTTAGATATGAACTGATTTGAAAATAATGAAACTTTTAGGGTAGTTGTGGACAACTTTTGTAGTCAGCAATTCATATTTACTTTAAATATTTTCTAGTTTCAACTGGTTTATAAAATAAAATTATGGGCTGCATAATTTAAAAAAATAACATAGAAAAAAATTAAAAAACTCGAGCAAAATTGTAATAAAACGATTTAGTATTATTGTGATCTAGGAAATACTACTGTAAACTGAAAACCAAATTGAAAGTGTATTTCAAAATATTTAGTATCAAAAAACTAAATTTTGTTTCTTTTGCACAATTAGTTTCCAAATTACTTAGCATGTCGATATTTGACTGGATCTTAACCGTACGTTACCCATCTGATATCTTAATTTAAACCTGACATTATAATAATCTCTCATATAACGAATTTCGGACATTTAGAAGTTAATACTAAGTAACTTGTTTAAGCTGCACAAAGTACTAAAATTGTTTTATAAATAGGCATATTCTAAAATTACTATACCAGAAATTAAGAAACTATAAAAAAATGAACAGTTTATATTACATATAATAAAATAAATAATAAAACATAATTTTTGATCTAGTTTGAGGAAGTTTGACCGACTGGTTGATTATCTCACATGAAAAGTGGTTTCATCAACAGCTTCAGTTAATGAAGTAAAGTTATTAATTTCAATGCTAAGATATATTATTAGCAAATTACTTGTAAAGTTAAAAACTTAATTTTAAACTTTTTAAACTCCATGTTTTGTAATAGAATACCATTAAATAGTATTTGACTTGGAATAACCTTTAGGAAACTAAACCTTAATTTTAACATTTTCTTTTTTTTTAATATAAATTCAAAAAATAATCAAAAGTTTTGCAGTTAATTCTGTGAACAGAAAGCAATCGATTAAAAAATTCTTTTAATTAGCTTAAAATTTTGTTTTGTAACTGCAGCAGTCTTTTTAATGGCTTATTTAATACTGTTTTAAATTTATTTTTTCTCTAGTCATTAGCCTAAGATAATTTACCAGAAGAAAATAGTGAAAAACTAAAAGCTAGTTTTGAACTATTAAAATAAACAACACATTCTAATTGCTAATATATTAAAAATTAAGATAAAACAAAAAACATTTGTATTAATAATTTAAAATTCTTTAATGAATGGGTTTTTTAACCATAATAATTCAAGTTAGAAAATAAAATTGAGTTTAAGAATCTTTTAAATGAAAAATTTGAAGTAATTTCAAATAGAGACCTCAAATCTATACTCTTTTAAAACCAAAAAAAAAACTTAAAATAAAAACTTTAATGGTATCAAGACTTATTTATACAGATTAAACAAGTAATAGCAAAAACATTTTAAATAAATTTATGTTAAACAAACACTTTAATCACTATGCTATAAAAACTTTTTATGTAATGTAAAACGACAAATATAAACTACAAAATTAACCAGGTCAAAATAAAACTAATATCAGATTTAAAACATAAATGATTTAATAAATACAGTAGACTTCCGCTTGAGTTGGCACTTTGAACGAAATCAAAAAGTGCAAACTCAAAATTATTACCATTTTTTTACAAAATGATAAATTTAAATATATTATATGCAATAACGTTATGCATAAACATAACGTCAACTAAAACATAAAACAATTGTTCATCAAAAAATAGATCTATTTAGGATATTATATATTATGTATTTTTGTTTTATTAATACTTCGTTAGTAATAGACTTTATTTAAGTTAAATTTTAGAAAATATAAATTTGCACTTTTTTTGGGTAAAAAGTGCGAACTCAAGAGGAAGTCTACCGTAATTAATATTCATTAGGCATTATGCAAACCTGTTGTAAAATAAATAACTTAATAAAATTTTATTATAAATATACTACTTAAATACAATACAAACCAGGTTAAATAAAAAGTATTTTAAAAGATTAAATAAAACAAAAAAAAAATCATAAAATAATGTGAAGGATGAGGTTCATGACTGCTTGCAAGTTTTCCTTATATGATTCTTAATCAGTAATAAAAAGTCTCCTTTACAAATATCTAGATAAGATCTTTTGCTCAAGATGTTGATAACTGATCTGAAAGCTTTCTCAACAACATAGCTAAAAGGAAAAACTATAAACAACAATCTATATTCCTCTCAAATGATTGGATACTTTTGCCTTAGTTTTTGTTGACTCCAAAAGCTTTTATTTCGTTCTTTGGAAAAATTCACTTTTCAAAATACAATTGGAAATATCATGAGGTAATATAACTATCACCTCTTGATATTTCCAATATTTTTTTGAAAAGTCTCTAAGTTAGAATAAGAAATAAAGTTATACAGGGTTGCCAATTTACCTATAAACTTAATAATATATAACATAGATTTTTATGAACAATTTATAATCCCAAATAACATATATGTCAGGTTATAAATGGTGAGAGGGATTCCGATCGTCTATGATCTATGTAATTGTTAAATAAGAAAATATATGAATGAAAATATGTAATTTACTTGAAAGTAGGAGTCATAAGCACTTGATTTTTGTCTCTATATTTTATATAAATAAAATAAACTTTTTTTGTTTAAGTTTTACCAAGGGTCAAATATTTAATAGCAAGCTAAAATTAGTAAAATAGCAATTTAAAAATAAAAGATTTTATGACAGCCCAAAATTTTAAAATCGCCCCCTTTTCGCCCCCTTACTAGTTATCGCCCACCCTTTCGCCCCTTTACTAATTATCGCCCCCCGACTTACTAAAATCGCCCCCAGGGGGGCAATATCGCCCACTTTGGGAAACCCTGGTCTAGGCCTTATATGAATATTATGGATAGTTTTTTTTATTTTAAAATATATAAACAAACAAATAAAAAATAACTTGAATACACATAAACCAATAGTTTGATTAAGTTGTAGATTTATTTAAATTACATTTGTAAACTAACAGAAATAAAGGCTAGACTTATTGAAAGATTATGGATAGTTTTATGTTTAATTTAGAAGCAATTCTACAAATAAAATAGTGCCCATAAAATAGTACACATAAGGCCAAGTCACTACTTCTATAAGTTTCATGTTACTGTCTGTTTCATGTTTACTGTCTAGGACTTATATAAATATTATGGATAGTTTTTGTAGTTAACATTTTATAAACAAAATAATAAAAACAACTTAAATATAAATAAACTAATTGTATGATTTATACGTACATTTATTTAAAATATAATTTCTAAACTAACAAAAGTAAAGGCTAGACTTAAAATTAAAAGATTATGGATATTTTTTTTTATTTAAGATTTAATAAAGAAAAATAAACAAAAACTTGTATACACTTAAACCAGTTGTTTGATTTATAAGTTTTTTTATTTATTTATTTTCAGTAAACTTATAGAAGTAGTGGCTTGGCCTTGTGTGTACTATTTTATGGGCACTATTTTATAATTTCAACAAAATTTTAAATTAATAAATTTTAACAAAATATAATTTAAATAAATGTACATATAAATCAAACAATTAGTTTATTTGTATAAAAGTTATTTTTTATTTTTTTGTTTACACAATCTTAATTAAAAAAACTATCAATAGTATTTGTATAAAGCCTATACATTGTTTTATTTTACATTTAATTGCAGCAACATGTCAATACTACCCATATTTTAAATGAAATCACATCAAATATGGGCAGAATTGATTAAAGTAATTTCTACACATAAAATAGTGCCTATAAAATAGTAAACATAAAGCGAAGCCATAACTTCTATAATTTTACTAAATATAAATTAAAAAAAAACTTAAGTGTATACAAGTTTTGTTTATTTATTTTTTATTAAATAAGATAGTTTTTGTAGTTAAGATTTTATAACCAAAAAAAAAAAACAATTCAAATACAAATAAAATAATTTTTTGATTTATATTTACATTTATTTAAATTACATTTTGTTAAAAATTAATAATTGAAAAATTTGTTTAAATTATAAAATAGTGCCCATAAAATAGTACACATGAGGCCAAGCCACTACTTCTATAAGATTAGTAAATATAAACTACATATATACAATTATGAATCAAACAATTAGTTTAGGTGTGTTCAAGTTTAATTTTTTAATTTTGTTTAAAAAATTTTAGATACATAAACTATCCAAAATATTTATAATCTTGCAAGCCATTAATTTTGTTAATTTACAAAATATAACTAAATAAATGTAAGAATAAATCAAGCTATTGGTTTATGTGTATTCAAGTTTTTTTTTTATTTGTTTGTTTATAAATTTAAAACTACAAAAACTATCCATAATATTTATATAAGGCCTAAAAAATAATTTATTTTTCATTTAATTGCGGCAACTTAATTGCAGCAACATCTAAATACTACCCATAATTTTAATGACATCACATCAAATTATCGGGCAGAATTGATTGCAGCAATTCTACCCATAAAATAGGACCCATAAAAAGACCTACCGAATACTACCCATAATTTTGATGACATCACCTAAAATTAAGGGCATATTTGATTGCAGCAATTCTGCACATAAAATAGAAACCATAAAATACTACCCATAAAAAGACCTACCCGTTTTTGTACAATAAGCTGAGTTTGAAAAAATACGCTGATCTTGTTAGTTTAAGAATTTATGCATTTTGAAAAGTTTCAAACATGTTTCTAATACAACCTTTCTATAGTTATTTGTCTTAACTAAAAAAGAATGCTTAATTTACTTAATTGTAAAGGGCTTATTTGAATAGAGTTGTGCAAATTAAATATTTTATTCACGACCGGTTTCGGTAGCAAAAAAAATGCGACCTCTTCAAGCAAAAAAACTATTAGACTGAAATAATACAACCTTTCCAAACTTTTAAAAAATGCATAAATACCTATACTAACAAGATCAGCGTATTTTTTTAAACTTAACTTATTATACAAAAACCTTCATTATTACTACATTATAATAAATATAAAATATTTATTAAAGTTTTGATGTTACTTTTATATTGGGTAGAAGAAACATTTTTCTAAGTTTTATTTAGAGGTCGATCAGCATAAAAATTCTTCTTAAACAAACACAGCCGAAAATCTGGTTTACTTTCTCAGAAAACTTCCCATAAATGTTGCCAAGGTACGGAAGTTTTAGGTAATTTGGGCACTTCTGAGGGAAAGTCTTTTTAAAGCTCTTGAACTTATTACTCTTTTTATAACTTTTGAAACTAAGTTGTAAAAAAAAAGTAAAACTTTTAATCGATTGTCTGTTTTTTACAAGTTACTTATTACTTTAGTTTTAAATACCATAATTAGAGTATATTTTACTAATAGTTTAAGCGGTTTATGAATACTAAATATACTAATAAGTTTAATTTATAAAATTTTATACAATACACGACCAGGTTCTATCTCGACCAGTATACATTATTGAAACAGACCAAAAAAGTGAAAAACAAAGCTTTGTGAGTTTCTGTTTTTTTCATTTTTTTTAATGAATAGGATATAACCATAAAACAATAACAAGTTGCTGATAGATATAGTTTGTTTTAAACTAATTGGTGCTTAATAATTAATAGATTCAAGACTATTTATTTTTTATTAGCATCTACTATTTTATAAATCAGATACGTCATTATAAAAGGACACTGTGATGCTTTTTTGTCGAAGTACTTAAAGCTGGAGTCGGAAGCTTTTTATAAGTCAGAATCTAATTTCTTTAGAAGAAATTGGCTCGTGGGTCGCACTGTTTAAAACAATCTATTTGTTTTTTTGTTGTAATCAAAACAAAGTTATTAGTTTCACCGAAAATGTTATAAATCAAGAAATAAGAGAGCACTATCAAAATGTAACTATTAAAAAAAGCGTCTGATTGTAAGCTTTTACCTCAAAATAACCTGTTGTTATTGTTTTTAAAAGTTTGTTTTGAGCTGATAGTTATCTAGCGGACCGCAGATTAGCTTTAAGGGCTGCAGTTTGCTGACTCCTGATTTAAGTTACGCTTTGAGCTTTTAGAAAATAAATGTTCAAAGAAAGTTTATAAAAGTTAGCCTTAACCTTTTTTTAAATTTCTATCAGTTGAGTTTAAAAAAAATATATTTTGATAATTACGGTTTTAGAAAGAATAGATTAAAGTTAAACTAAATAAATCAATAAATACTTTATGTTAGGTTTGGGTCTTTAACTTAATTTTTGCTTAATCGGTTCACTTATTTCATGAGAAAACAATTTGTCTGTAACTGTTTTGGATAACTAACAGATTGTAAACGTAAAATATAATGTTTTATGCTTTAATAGTTTTAAATTTAGTTTAAAAATTAAAAGTGCTTAAATAAATTGTTTAAAGCAACGTTTATTCATTGTATGATACAATTTTTTGTATTTAAGACTATAATTTATAAAGTATCATTACTTTTGTTATTAAGAACACCATACCTCTTAGTAACCGGTAAAGGTAAATAGATACAGCTCTTTATTATCAAAATGATATAAATTATATTTTTAATATATTTAGAATGCATTAAAAAACTAAAATTTCCTTTAAAAGTGTATAAAAAAACATTCTAATAAGTATAAAAAATAGTGGTTTTTTTAAATTAAAAATTATGTTGTTTTTTATTAATTTTTCCAAAATGCGTTATTTGACGCAAATCGTGCTTGCAGCTATATGTACTGCAATATTTTAAAGGTACAGTTTTCGATTTACAATAATTAAAGATTTTAACAAAACAAAAATGGAAAAATTGGTACTTTTGTACAGGTTTTTTAATACAAAAGGTTAAAAGTACAATTTCAAAGTTTTTTAACGTTAAGGATCTTATCTACGTTTTCCTGCTCCGTGGTTATAAAAATGTTCAAGAAAGTAAATATTAAACACAAGAAAGTAAATATTAAATATCTTAATTTTATAAGTAAAATCTAGGTGAAAAATCACAACAATAAATTTTATAATTACAAATAGTTTAATCTGTGTAATTTAAATTAAGAACAGCAATAAAGAAACAAACAGTTTATAAACATTATGTTCAAACAATGTTCAACTGATTAGATTTATGAATAGAAAGTTGGCACTTTTCAAATGTAGGCTGGCAATATGAACACGTTAGTAATGATAAAGCTCATGATAACAACAACTATCAATAAATTAAACATTAGCTGCCAATACATGACAAAAATGGCCGAAAGTTAAAATTACAAATTAATAAAAAAAAGGGCGAGTTTGTCACAATTGTAGTCTAAATTCTTTTATAATGTTTAACTACAAAGCTACCATTTTCTGGTACATATCAGTGATGACAGCTTGTTAAATTTCCGTACCATGTATTTTAAATTACATGCCAACTTAACAATTTAATACTAGCAATTTTGTATCACGAAGATAAACCATAATAATTGTTTTTATATCGACGACTACAGCTTTATTTTGCAATAACTCTCTGGATAGTTTCTTAAGAACAAAACCCGGACCTCAGTCTACCGAGAAAATGTGATCTGGTGATCAAGGTGGTATGATTACAAGTTATTGGTAACAAATTTCGAGCTCTCAATACCCATGAATGTCCTGGCTCTGTCTCTGATGACTTTCGCCGATGTATTCTTTAATTTAGATTGTAGTTGAAAATTAAAAATAATAAGTACTTTCTGGTTTATTTATTTTAAGTTTAGTTAAATTACATATAAAACATTAAAAAACGTAAATCATTATTAAATGACAGAGGAAAAAAAAACTTTAAACAATACAATAAATATTGTATCATTAAAAGGAGGAAGTAAAACAAGTACAAAACTATATTTTAAAGTTTTGTGTTAATTCAAATTAAGGAAAATTTTTGCTAGTAAGAATTAAGTTTAAAACTAACCTTATAGTTTTTCGTTAACATTTTTTAACTTCAATAAAATTCGAAGAATGTTTTCTAATTTTTGCAAGGTAAGTCAATCGCTACTTGTAGAAGTATCTTATTATGAAGTTTTGTTTGCATTGATGTTTTACTTACAGTTATTTCTGGAGTTGTGTTGTTATAAATCTTGTGTGATTAATTTCTAAAGTTATAAAAACTTTGTTTCTTTATTAAGATCTTGACTTAATGTTTCTAATCGATAAAATGATCAAAATATTTTTCAAACCAAGATCCAATAGATCGATATTTAAAATTATATGAACAAGGTTTTAAACTAAGGGTCTAAATTGGTTTTAAAGCTTAAGGTTAATGCTAAAATTTATCTGACAAAAATTATTGCAATAATTAAATTAAAGAAAGAGTTCTAAAAAAGAAAAAGTAGTTAAAAACTAGAGACTTAGTGATATAATTAAGATTATATGTGCAAAATAGTCACGCTATAGTTATGATAAAAAAAAAGGACGTTGCTTGCAACCTAAAAACTCCCGACAAATTGTAACAGCCGTTTTGTAAAACATATTAAGCTGAATAAGATTTTGCTTACATGGTGATTCGAAGAAAATTTCTTTGTTTTGACTTTTAGAAGAGATTTGTTTTATTGGATACTGTTCATGTTTAAAAATCGTAGATAAATTTTTAATAACAAGATAAATAATAATAAAATATCTACATAAACAATTTTGTTCAAAAACATTAACAACATTCTTTTAACGTACCAACATATGTTTCTGTGTGTTAACGAACCAACACACAGAAACTGGGTTGTTAATGGGAAAGATAACTTTATCTTTCCCATTAACAACCCAGTTGAAGTGTGTTGATTCGTTAACACACAGAAACATATGTTGGTAGAATAAAGGAAGATTACTGTATAATTTGTTTTTATTTATATTCCAGTGAAGTTACTTTACTAGATCTTTTGTTAGCAAACAATTAAACCTATATTTTGAACAGTTAAATAATATTAACAAACTACTTAAAAAAAATTTTTTTTAACCAAAGTTGAAGAAGGTTAGAAAAGGGAGTTTTTAGCTATAGAAAAGTTAAACTCATAATTTTTTAAAGAGTATTCCATTTAACGAAGAAGATGAAAATGACCAAGATGACGATGACGATGATGCAGATTTTTACAACACAAGAGATGGATCAACAGGATATGACACGCTTGATCATGTAGAAAACGCTCTTGAAGAAACAAAATTCCAGCAAGAAGAACTAAAAGTAAACTATAAACAAAATAGAAGCGTTTATTAAAACTTTATATAATAATAACAATATTTTAAATGATATATGTATAAAAAATACAGAATTTAAAAAACTAATACTTTTGCAAAATATGAAACATGAAAAAAAACTATTTAGGTGTTATATTTAAAGTATTGATTTAAGATAAGTAGATCAGAAACTAAAATATATAAAATTTATACAAAATAAAAATTCAACTTTTTATTCATAATACTGAAAAAGTAATTTGACGATTAAGCACTTAAAACATTTAAATTTTAGGGATCAGTCTAAAGTAATTTCAAATGTTTTTTACTGTGCATAATTAAGTATAAAACTATGTGCATTGTGCGTACCAGATTATTCTTTTTTTAAATAATATTTTGACTAAATAATTTTTTTTTGTTTAGAATACATTAAAAATATTTAGAGCTAGTGATTAAAGTTTTATATTAATTAGATAAGATGTAATATACTCAGAACTTGAAATGTATCACTAAAAATTTATATTTATGTTCAAAGTAAAATTTCATCTATGAACTTTATAAAAAACAGGTGTAAACTTTAGCAAGTACTACGATTGTTAAACAGAGATTTTTAGGGCACAATGGACCTAAATTGCATTGAATTCAAAAAAAAATTATATATAAAATCAAAACTTGAAACTTTTTTACAAAATTAAACTTATTGTAGCTCATTAATATTCTAGCTGAGTTTTTCAATACATACATAAATAATGTTATTAGAACAAAAATAATCAGATTTAAAGTATTAAAGAACCTTTCTGAATTTTTTTGCTTTGTATATATTTCTAATAATGTTTAAAGAGTTAAAATAAATTAAGTTAAACTCTTATTTTAGTTGTTTTTATTTTATAAGAACTTTGAATATTAATTAAAAATTGAACTAAAGTTTTGAAAAAAAAATACACGATTTACCTAATTTATTCAATGAAAATTTAAAAGGTAATTTTACGTGGTGCTAAGTATGTCAATAACTTAGAAGTAAAAATTAAATATTTTATATTAGTTATTTTGAAACTTTATTATAGCCTACTAGAATACAGGTTTTTTTTTAAATCATATGCTTATATTTTACTGGGGAACGGGTTTAAATTGCACGAGGTTACTAAATTTCACGAGGGGACTAAGTAGCACGAGAATAAAATTGCAGAGAATAAAATTGCACGAGCGCACAAAATTGCACGAAGATACTTTTGCACGAAGACAAATTTTCACGAGGGCACAAAATTGCACGAGTGCACAAAACTGCACGAAGGTACTTTTGCACGAAGACACTTTTGCACGAGAGTAAAAAAAAACAAAAAAAATCAAACAAAAAATAAAAAAGATAAAAAAAAGGGGGGGTGGGTTAGGGGTAACTGTGATAGTAAAAAAAAAGAAAATATATAAAAATAATTGAAAATTAAAAATAAATAAAAATAAAAATTAACGCAGCAAAAATGTCTCCGTGCAAAATTGTCTGCATGTGAAAAAAAATCTTCATTAAAAAGTGATCCTTCGTGCAACTTTATCCCCTCGTGCAAAAGTGTCTTCGTGCAAAAGTACCTTCGTGCAGTTTTGTGCACTCAAGTAATTTTGTGCACTGGTGGAATTTTGTACGCTCGTGCAAATTTGACAGCTACCCATTTTACTGGTGAGAGCAGAAACTATTATAAAATATGAATATTTACCAATTTAATTGAAAATAATGTTTACATACATAACTTTGTTTATTATTTTTTTAATATTTTTGGTAAAAAACTTAAACAAGTTTTCTTATAAAAGAACTATTTAAAATTGCTAAACAAAACTTTGAAATACCTTTCTAAACTAGAAAAATGAAATTTAAAAATTTTAAATGTTTTATCTTTGAAGGTTGATTCTTCTTTTTTTTTACACTAAAATCCAAAACTTTTAAGTCGCATCGCTCCAATTGTCTTAACTTCTTCTGTAGCAGCATTTTTTAATTTTGATTTGAGATTTGAAGACGTCAGAATCTTAGCTTTCCAGCAACTAATTTCAAAAGATATGTTCAAAAATTTTTCTACAGTAGCAGGTCCACTGAGCGAAGACTTACTTTAAAATGTCTTTTTTTTTCAGCTTTTCAAAGTAACATTAATACATTTTTTGACGTTGAATAATTTTAAAAATCCTTTAATACACTCATAAACAATACCTACATATTTGACATTTAAATTTCTTTTTTTGATGCAATTCAATTTTTGTATATTGTTTATAAATAAGTTTTAAAAATAAGTTTTAACATCTTACAGTTTACCATTTTACGGTTTGTACCATATTTAAAACTATAAACTAAAAGTGTAATAAAACTATATTTATTTTGACCAACACACTTAGGCTAACTTTTTTAAACCAATTTGATCGATAGTGAGTACAATCGTCTTTGGTTGTTAAAGTACAATTTATATTTTTATGTTTAGAAGAATGGATTAGTAATTAAAATCTTAAAAACAATTTTGTTTAATACTTGATGTTAGTTCTTTATAAAAATAACAAAATTATATAAAGGTATTAAGTCATAACAATTGAAGCTTTTTATTTTACTGTTAATTAAACTTTGAAATGTAAATAAAAAAAATATTTTTGACTTTTTCTTTAAGTTTTCATTAAACTTTAAAAACGAATTTAACAAATTGGCATTTAGCAAATGAAATTATAAAATAAGTTTTGAACAAGTTAAATTCGTGTTAATTTATAATATATTTTTTAGGTCATAGATTTTTATAAATTGATTAAATAGTTTATGACTTTCAAATAAATAAAAAAAAAAAAAAAGATAAAAAACAACACTTTAATCTTAACAAGTATTTTTACAGACCATTAGTCTTGTATACATAAGTTATAGAACTGTATTAAATAGAGTGCTCAATATATAAGAACTTAATTATTAAAATAAATTTTGTTCAACAATTGTTATTTTAGCTAACACTGTTTATACTAAAGGGATCTCCAGAGCTTTTTAAGTAATAATGTCTTGTATATAAAGTTAAATTCCTACTCCTTTAAATTTCCTCTTTTTTTAGCTTAAAAACTTTTTTTTTAAGTTACGTAACGTTTTGTAATATTTTAGAATGAATTGCAATCACAAATGCAAAATTTAAAACTAGAATTAGAAAAACAACTGAAGGTTCAAATGACTCTACACACTGAAACAAGCACAATTACAAACAACGATCATGTATGTTCATTTTTGTTAATAATAAGATTGAAATTTGAAAATTATATTTTAGTCTTTTATGGTATTTTTGATATTTATGTGCAGAAATGAAAAGTACAAATGTTTATAGATGGTTTATATTAAAAGCAGTAACTAAACTACAAAATAATACATAATCTATACATTTTTACAAGTCTTAATGCATTTATTGGTAGATTTTTTTCCATTTCTATTACATTTTTACATATATGCGAATAGGGTTACAAAAACTTCTGATCTACCGGACCCGGTCTTTAATAGTAAGACGGTATACAACAAAGGCTTGATAAAAATAGAATAAGACCTAATTATTCAAAAGGAGCATTAATTTAAGTTTTTTTTTAGAAAAAAAACGTAAACGTCTACAACAAAACAATACTTATTCTAAATTTACAGGGTTAACCAAAACTCTTTGGAATATTTTTAACTTGAAAGTAAAGACTTTAAATCATAATATCTCTTTCAATAAAAAAAAAAAATGACATTTAAAGTAGTGCTTGTCATCATACTTTAAGAACTTTAAATGTAATTTTTTCACAATTTACTTTAACGAGTAAAAGAAAAGCAATGGTTTACTTAAATTACGCAGGAAAAAAAATAGAGATCATTAAGCTCTCTAAGGTGGCAAAGGCTTCAGTTTAGTTTATTGTGAAAATTTTAAATGAGTTTGGTACACCAAAACACTGTACTTGAAGTTAAATACAACGCACTTCTAGATCAAAAAACATGATTAAAGCTGTACTTTAAAGATTAAGGAGGAGTCTTAAAAGATCTCTAAACATAGCATGAGAGTGTAACTTCAATAAGATAAACTATCAAAATGATTTCAAACTATTTCTTGCAATATAAGAAAAAGCAAAAAAGCTCTCACTTCTAGCTAAAGCAAACATTCTTCTAAAAATTTTGAAGGCTGGTATCTTAGAGCGACATGTTGTTTGTTTTTATCAAAAGATATTTAATATGAGAACGGGTCAAAGTTGCACGAAGTTTCAATTTTGCACGAAGACACTTTTGAACAAAGACAAATTTGGACGAGTGGACTAAATTGCACGAGAGTAAAAACAAAACAAAAAAATGTATATATAAAAGTAAAATATAAATTAATAAAAAACAAAAAGAATAAAAAAGTTACTGACCGAGGGCAAGGGTTAGGGGTAACAGTGATATTAAAATAAATAAATAAAAATTAATTAAAATGAAAAAAAAGTTACCGACCAAGGGTAAGAGGTAACTGTGGTAGTAAAACGAAAATCAAACTAAATTATAAAGAGAAAATAAATAAATAAATTATAAAAATAAATAAATCAAAAGTTCAACTCGTGCAAAACTGTCTGCTCGTGCAAAAAAGGTCTTCTTGTATAAGTATCTTCGTGCAGTTAGTCCCCTTATGAAATTTTGTCTGCTCGTGCAAAATTTTATACCTACCCATTTAAAATAGTAGGTTTTTCAATAATAAGAATAAAAAAGTTTATACAAAAATTTTAGCAGTTCCGTAAAAAAGGCCTACTACACAAAAAATCTGCTTTCATTTATAGTGTGAACTGCAGTGTCCAAGTATTGGATGTCATCTCTGATTTTTCTTAAACAGGGGAATAAATTCAACACATATCTCTCAAATGATTTTAATATAGTTTTAGATTTAAAAAAAAAGCTTCAAAAATCAATAGTTTACCATTCAACAAGGTTAAGCACCATCATAAACTTAAATAAAAAATTAACACTTATAATCACTTCAATTCTTGTAAATTTTTAACATCTCTTGATTAATTAACATCTCTTGCATCACCTGATTGAAATCTCGTATAATTTCGCTGCGCTCTATGTTTAAAGCAAAGTCTGTTATGCTGTTCATCAAAGTGTTAATGCTTTGAACACATTTGCTTTTAGAGAATGAGAATGAACAACCCAGAAAACGCTGCTTGCTTCTGTTGATAATTACGGTGAAAGATTTATATAATAAACAAATTTAAAAATTGTCTTGGTTTTTAGTTTTTATTGTTATAAGCATTTAAAACCATTTATCATTTATATTTTTTTAATCAGTCTAAGAACTTATGGCTCACCTTGTATATCAAAAAGTCCTTAGCAAAGACACGAGCCCTAAGTAAATTAAAAATATAAACAAATACCTATTACTATCTCTAGTATTCTGAAAATAAGAATTTACTTATTTTCTTGAGGTTTGCAAGTCATTTATAAACTTTTTTTTATATGAAAATAAAATAAAAAGTAAATACTTAAAATAAAGAATTTAGATAAGTTTGAAACTTGTATCATATTGGTATTTTTTTGTAAACGAATCAACAAAAAGATGTTGAGTGATTAAAAGTAATTATTCTTTTATCCTTTCATGAATTACAGACACTTGTTTTAGTTTTGGTTTATGAAATTTTTAGATTTAAAAAGTTTTTAAAGCTCTTTAATCTAATAACTTTTAAAAACTATATATAAAATTTTATAACAAAAGTGACTAATTTAAAATCATGATATAAAAAATTAAACTGTTACTAAATAATTGGCTATAAACATACAGCTCAACCAGGGTTTCCCAAAGTGGGTCCATTTTAGAAATTCAGGGGGTTAGAAAGGGACCCAAAGGTGGGGGGGGTAGGGGCGTTATTAGTAAAGGGGCCGTAGGGAGGCCATAAGACCATAATTAGAAACTTACACCAGATACTCTTGAGTTGATGATGAAAAGCAAAAAAAAGTGTCTTAGGCGTATTATTGGGGTAGTTTTAAATCTTATACTAGACAATACGGTTAAATTTTCAAACTGACATTAGATAGTATGGAAGAATTTTAAACTAAACTAAACATTACGGGAGAATTTTGAGGCTTACATTAGATATTTTTGAGTTCATGATAAAAATAAAAAAAAGTTTTAGGCTTGTTTAAGGGTAGTTTACTTTAGACATTAAAGGAAAACTTGAAATCTACGCTAGACTAGAGCTTACCAATATAGGCCATTTTAGAAAGTTTGTATTATGCCATAATTAAAACTTACACAAGATGTTCTAGATTTGGTGATAAAGAGCAAAAAATGATCTTTAATAAGTTTTCTTGTTGGAGGCGATCAATGCCTTTTTAACTTTTTCAAATGGGGCCTTATGAAAAAAAGTTTGAGAAACCCTGACTTAAGCTAAATTGCGAGTGTTGGCAGCGAAAAAGTAAATAGGTATTTAACTAGTTAAGGGACGTAATCTAAAATATTAAAGCAATTAATTTCAAAATTTTATGAAAATAAGTTTGGCGAACCCAAACTTATTTGAGAATGAATCGCAAAACTAGAAATTTGTCGCTAAAATGAGTAATTATTATAAAAATAAATCAACTACATAATATTAACTTATTTATGAATTTTTTCTTACTGTAATATACTATAACGTTTAAATTTGTAAAAAGATTAAACTTTATATTTTATTCTAAATAGCATTTTATCATAAACGGTTTATAATTTAAGTATGAAAACTAGAATACTTAGAAAACTAGTTTACATACAATCTATAAACAGCTGTTCTAAAATTAATAAAAGTTCTGCTCATAAAACTTACACAAAAAAGTCAAAACTCTTAAATAAAATATATCAAACAAAGAAGCTAGTGCAAGTATTTTAGTTTATTTTTAGAAAATGGATGCGAGAGTTACATTACTTGAAAAGCAAATCGAAGAAATGCAGAAACAAATAAAACAAGCGGATGAAAAAATTGCTTTTACTGAAACAGAAAAGAAAAAAATCCAAAAAGTATTTTCAACTAACACAGAACTACAACACAATATTTATAAACATTTTTAAGCTTTAATGATTTAAACTGTTTTATAAATTTATATTAATACATTTATTTCTACTTATAACAAAACTAAAAGATAATTTAATAAAAAAAAATTTAAAGAAAGTTTTGATGTATTACACAGAAGGCCGTCGAATGATCAGTAAGATTTACCTCGCACAAAAACCATCAAAACATAATTTCTAGCTAAGCTTAGTGTTAATAACAGAGCTGAATTTTACTTTGTAAAATTATACTTACTTTTTCTAATTAGAGACTCTTATGTTTTTTTGTTTGCATTTGACTTTCTGAAGAGAGTCGCACCTATAGTTTGTTCTTGCTTCATTTATTTTTCCTATATTTCTATCTTTTTAAGATATTTTTGACTTAAAAAGAGAAAAACTATGCCGCACTTTACTGACCAGTTGTCATTCCACTGTGTAAAAATAAATGTTAAAGTCATAAAAAAAAAATATTGTTGAGTGCTAAATTAGGGGTGGGCAACAAAAATAATCGACGGGCCGGATCCGGAAAAATTTTGTTCTTGGTAGGCTGGAGCATTTCGATTTAGTGATGATCCGGATCCTAATTTAAAAGTATTATCCGGATCCAGCTAAGTACTAATTTTAGATAAAGATCCGGTTTCGTCTGAAAACTAGTTTCAAAAAAGATTTCGATCTAGCTAAACGCTAATGGATTGGTTACTTCAGAATTTTGAATCCATTTTTTAAGTACCAAGTTTCCCAAGTATGGAATTTTATGTAAATACTTACTAAGTATTCGTAATTTTTTATTTGTTTTAACTCTGGACCGAATTGATACTAAATAGTCTTATAAATACAATAATTTTGTTACTGAAAATTAATCGAGCATAAAAATGGCCTGATATTTTCAGAAATCTTAAAAATATCCTGGAATTTTTATTAAAAAAAACTATCATGAATCAGCCTGAGTTTAAAAATCAAATTCAAATTATTCTTAGTTATATTGAGTCCTATAGAGATTTTTAAAAATCTTAAAATATCCTGAGTATTCTTGAGTACCTTAAATGTGTGGTAACTCGTAAACATCCTAAATTGCTATGTGTCATTTTGAGATTTTAAAAATTACAAATTATCTTGAGTGGCTTGCCTGTTAGGCAACATTAAATAAAAAGTATATTTGATTAATATGAGTAAAACTTTAAATTGCTCTTCAACTAAACTACTTATTCATACATATACATTTAGAAATAAAAATCAGAGCTATGTTTATTTAAGTTCATAATACAGGGTGCAGTATTGCCACTATTAGAGTCAAAAAATGTCCTATAAGACCTTAAACTATCCTGCATTTTTTCAAGTCCTTAAAAAAAAACTTAAAAATTTTCAACATCAAAAAAACCAAATGCTTTAACAAAACTATTTATAATATAAAAAATATTGAAATTGTTCTGAGTTATCCTCAGCACATTGATTGAATGGATATCTTGAGGTTTTAGAGGTCTTTTTAAATTTTAAACTACTAAATTCTAGTCATTACAACATAATTACTCCTAAATTTTTAAGTTCATCATTTTTCAAGATAAAATAGCTAAAATCTACTACAACCTGATACTACAATCTGAAAAAGATAAAATAAATCTAATAATATTTAATATGTTGCAAAATATGTTTAATTTATTCTAAAATTTAACAGGAAATTCTACTATTTTTGACAAGAATTCCAGGCTGATTGATCAAAAACTACTTTAAGTGTAAAAAAAAAAATCAATTTGAAAAATTACCATTTACCAAGCTTAAATACTTAATAACATCAAAATAATGTTGAAATACTTAATGAAATCAAAACTAAAAAACAATAATTAAGCCATGAAATTTTGCCTGAAATTTATAAAAATCCGAATCTGGAATACAAACTATCCTGAACTTGATGAGTTTTAAAATCTTTTTAAACTAGCAAGAGTTATTTAGTAGTCTGAGTGTGGGACAACCTTTCTCAAAGTATCAAACATAATAAAAAAAAGTTAAAAAAATAAAAGTTTCTTGTATTTTGCTTTTGTAATTAATAACTAATATTCAAAATTTCAATAGATAGTAAAATGTTATTACAAACATACACAAATTAATTTTCTAAGAAAATCATACTTGAAGTTAATTAGATAATACTTTGAAATATTTATCAAATGATTATCACTAAACTTAACAATATAGTTGATCAACAATCCTCAATAAAAAAATCAATCGCATAAAAGAGTGCAAACTGTAGTCTCAACTTGAATATTTATATTTTTTAACTAAAGTATAAAGTTAAGCAGTTTGATTTGAAATAATTGTCAATTATTTAAAAAAAAAAGAAAAACAACTCATTACTTATCTGGGAAAGACATCAATTTTTGACACGTCCTATGTTTATGAAAGTAATTATGGTAGGTAAGATCACCAAAGTTAGTTAGGTAAACAAATTGTTTTTGGCTAATTTAAGAAAGGAATATTCCAAACTGACATGAGATACAACAAAATACTAGAACTAAATAATGTTCTAATCACTGCATAAAAATTAATAGCCATTTAAAAACGTTTTCAGGGTCAAAGTCTTACAGTTTTGTTTTGTGAAAATTGTTTAAAAAAATATTTT
This sequence comes from Thalia democratica, assembly GCF_965202585.1. Taxonomy (NCBI): domain Eukaryota; kingdom Metazoa; phylum Chordata; class Thaliacea; order Salpida; family Salpidae; genus Thalia; species Thalia democratica. Next base: position 15,069,108 of record NC_139173.1, on the reverse strand, counting down.
GAACAAGTTTTGTAATATTTACATTGGCTGGCCAGGTTTCATATAATTTTGAAAATGCTTAGCGGGCCGGTCGCTTTCACTCGTAGGCTGGATTTCATTTAAATTTAAAAAAGGTTTGGGTCGGTCATTTTCACTCCGCGGGTCGTACGTTGCCCACCCCTATGCTAGATGCGAGTTTAAAAAGCATGTCATTTAACTTAGGTTTTAGACAATAAAATTAGATTCATAATTTTTAAGAAAATTTGCTTGTCCAATTTTTTTTGTTTAAATTTTTGCTTATCAAAACTATTTTTTGTAAGCGAACTAAAAAAATATACGTATTCTTTTTTATTTATTCTGACTTTTAACTATTTACGGTAGAAGAACTATTTGCAATAAAAACTGGAAAATAAAAAAGAGTATAATGTTTTCAATACTTTAATAGCAAGTTTTGAGACTATATATCTTACATACATAAAAATAACTTAGGATAAAAATTACTAAAGTAGTAAAACAACGTTATGTTTTAAGATATCTACAAGAAGGATTTACTTCAGAAGACAAGTTATCTTAAGAAAAAGCACGTTTTTAGCTTGTGTTAAGACATTCTGTCAAAAAATTTAATATTTTTTTTAGAAACAGAAGTTAAATTTACAAGCATTTAGCTTATGGTATGAACAAAAACAAAAAATAGTTTTTATAATGAAAAAAACAAATAGAAATACTTTTCGCTACGCTCATCAGTTTTCAACATCGTGGTGAACCTAGCTGTAAAAAACGAAGTAGTATTAAAGTTAAATCTTTTTTTAAATGTATAAATACATATCATATACCACAATACGACAAATGTAGATTAATTAGAAATAAACAATTTTTAAAATAGTAATAATCAAAAAAACAAGTGGTAAAAGTAATCCATGTACATTCAAATAAGAAAACAATTTGGTATAAAACACAGGACTTTTTGACTACTAAGTTTATGCTGCAGGCTTAAAAAACATACTACTTAAAAAACAGATGACTTATAAATATACAGATATAAATGAAATCTTATATATAATAAACGACATATGAATGAATATTTTGCTTTTTTAATAAATGAGCATCAGTCGTATTTGATTATACTGAATCTGAACTGCACGCAAACTACGAATTCATCATAATGAAATTAGTTGACTTCAAACTTTTTTAGAAAATCTTAAAGTCGATTGAACAATCAAAGAAACTATAAAAGTATTTATAGAAGACATACTCCTATTGGTAATTATATTTCGTACAATACTAATATATAATACCACCTTGTACGTTACTCTCAGTCAAAGCAAGCTTCGCTAGTTTGGTCATGTTCTAAGGATGGTTGAAGTGCAAACTCTAAAATATTTGTTATATAGCGAGTTGGTCGTTGGCAAACGCAACCGAGGTAATACTACGTTTTAAGGACGTATGTAAGTACCACCTAAAAAGCTTTGAAAAAATAACTGATGAGTAGAAGTTGCTTGCAAATGACCATGTCACATGGTGATCTACTATACACAAAAGACTGATAAAAAGGGAAAATTAATATATTGAGAAACCGAAGCTGACGAAAAATAAGAAGCAAAGTGGATTTTGTATAGATTTGTTAACTTATCTATATTTTATAATAAATTAATTTCACAGTACTCCTTTTTGTTAAACTAACATATGCTTCTGTGTGTTAACAATTTAACACACTTCAACAGAGCTATGCGAGTCCAAGAGAAGTGTCTTGAAATCATATTAAAAGGACTATTTAATTTTAACCTAAAGATTGTAGATGCAATTTACATTTTAAGTTTGAACCTGAATTTTATTTTTTGTGTATTTGACCTTTTTTTTGCATTATTGAATCTTGATTGATTAGTTGTATACGTTATTTAGTTAATATTTATGCTTTCTTTAAAAATGTTCTTTTCTATATGATTTAGCTTCGTAGTTTTGGTATACTAGATATATTTACATGTTTCTTAACTTTATACTTTAAGTAATTCCTCGTTTTATTATAGCTATGGTTGATATGATGTTCAACACTTCTGAATGTGGTTAAAAGTAATTTTGTTGAGTTTGTTCGCTTTAAATAATATATTTATGAACTTTTTTGTAAACTACTAAAACGGACAGAACTTTATTTCTAATGTTGATACTTCACATCAGTAATTTAGACGTTTTTAACTGCTACAAAGCAAAATTAATTAGATTAATACGGTATATTTTAAGGTTTAAAAAAATGATGTTTTTTGTTTATAGGCTTAATTATAATTATGAGTTTCATCGGCTTTAATATACATTCACAGTTCTACTTACACTTTTGTTAACTCTAAAACAAGGATCTAATAACTTGAGTACTTAAGATAGAGTAACAGAAATTTTACTTATTAAATGTAAATAAATTGAATACCTTAGAAAACATTTTTAGCATATAGTAAGCTAATTGTTAAAAAATATTTTTAACTTTCGACAAAATGAACATCAAAAATGGCTTTTATGAGGTTGTAGTAACTTTACTTACTTTTCGTCTGTATTTTTTTCATTATAATAAACTTGTTTTAATTTTACTTTACGACGTTTCACTTCAAAAATAGCTTTTCAGACAAAAAGTAAATCTGATAAACAAATATACAATGTTATGATAGTTTATGTATTTTTTTATAATAAAAAATCAACAATATGGTTTATCTATACTGAAAAGTATATAACTGTTGTTTTAAGAATATTTGAAATGGTTTTTAAGTGCGTAAACTTAAATGATGCAACGTTAAGATATAATCTATATATAAGGATTACTTTCAATAATTTTTGTTTAACAGAGGTAAATTTTTTTGCCAAATAAACTATAGAGTAAAACTTTTACATCAAAACATGGTTTAATTATTAGAAACGACAAGAATCTGCGCAGCCTAAAAAAAATGAGAAAAAAGTTAACAAAGAGTGTATTGTAAATAGAAGCTTTCAGAAGGATAACATATCTAATTGTAACCGTAAACGTCTACTTTCTAAAACAAGGTGAGACCTCATTGTTTATGACTCAGATAAACCTTCAACTTTATTAGTTACGCTTTCATGCAAAGTATTAGTTTTTTTACAAACTTCATCATTACACTCAAATTTTAATTTGTCTTGAATAAAATGTTTATAGTAAATATTGATAGGTTATGTTATTTAAATTCAAAATAAAATAGTTTCTAATCACTATGTTTTACTTTTTGTAATATACTTATTACTGTGTCTTCGAAATTTTTGTGAATTCTATTGAAATTTTTTTTTAAGTTACTATTTTATGACAATTTGTATACGGCTGATAAGGATTGTTAATAAATTAATATCAGATATAAACAAACAAACTTAAATTATATAACTAAAATTTACATATGCAGTAAGAATAAAACAAAATTATCTACACTAAAGGTATTTTTATGCGTTTATTCTAAACTAAAGATCATTTATGAGCCTAAATGTAAGAACATTGCCCTACATATAAATATTATTTGACTAATTTTTTTTTTTCTTAATTAAAATTGTCTAAATACTTTAGCTCTCCAAGCTATTTCTAAGCTAATATACTTTTCATATCTGTTGTTATTAAACAAAGCAGTTTAAGAGTTTTTTAGTGAAAAGCTTTTATTACATTAATGAAGTGAGAAGTAAATGTAACACATTATTTTTATCTTTTTTTTTGTTAAACCCAAGCAAAGAAAAAATATATAAAAATAATTATATATGTAAAACCTATGATTCAATCAACATGGCCTTAATGTATATCTGTAACACAAATTACTTGAATAAGTATTTAAATTTTTTTTTTTTTTTGGCAATTATGTATTTATATATATATAATTACCCTTGTATGTCAAACTTGCACGAGCGGACAAAACTGCACGAGTGCATAAAATTGCACGATGATACTTTTGCACGATGGGACTAAATTGCACGAAGGGTCATTTTTAAACGAAGACACTTTTGCACGAGCAGAAAATTTTGCACGGAGACATTTTTGCACGGGTTAATTTTATTAAATAATGTTTTTATTAAAATTTTTATCATTAACTTTTTTAACTAATTTAGTTTTTATATTTATTTTATTTTACTACCAATAACCCTTTTACCAATCGAACGATGTAAAGTTGTTACTTAGATACGCGAATCTGGCTGTTAACTGACTTAACGCGTTATAACAATATCGGTGGCGATTACTTAAATGTTTGGAATTGACTTAGCTAAGTTATTTAGCTAAGTCGATTTATGAAACGAGAATTTTAACTTATACTATCATTTAAGCTTAGCCCAATTAAGTAGTAAGATTGTTAGAATGCTTAAATACTTATAAAAAGAAATCGAGTCTCTAAACATAAAGGTGTATTGTAATGTATAGAAATCAACTAAACACAATATAACAAACTGTACAAATAAACTACTTTAATTCAAAAGTTCATATAAAAAACAGTTGCCAACGTACAAGTGTACGATGCGAACACAAAATTTTGCAATAGATAAGCGTTATCAACTAAGACACTCAAAACTAACTCACCAAAACAAGCGCGTTACTGAAATTAAGTTAAACAAATTTGAGAGAAAAGAAAGAAAGCCACTTTCGACTGCGAAAAACACTGTTGAAGTGTCACACCCTCGGTCGGTAAATTATGGTTTTTTTTATTAATTTATTTATTATTCGTTATTTGTTTATTTTTTTTACTATCACTGTTACCCCTGACCCTTACCATCGATCGGTAGATATTTTTCTTTTTAATTAATTTATTTTTCTAGTGTTTTTTACTAATAGTTGTTATTAGTTTTTTTTTACTGTCACTGTTACCCCCGACCCTTACTCTCGGTCAGTAATCTTTTTTATCTTTTTGTTTTTTAATTAATTCATCTTTTAGTTTGTTTTTTGTACAAACTTTTTTAGCTTTTTTTACTCTCGTTCCTAAATGACCCTCCAACCAAAGTTGTAACTCGTGAAAATTGAGCCTTGGTGCAAAATTGTCCCTTCGTGCATTTCTATCTTCGCGTAATATAGCCCATTCATGTAACTTTGACCCGTTCCCATTTATAAATATATTTATTAATAAAGCACTACTTTTTACAAAAACAATTGTTTCACTATTCTGTTAGGCAGAAAAGCTCTTAAGTTATTTATTATTGTAGTATCTTAAAACATAAATCAAAATGTACACGAAATTAAGCAAAATTGTTAAGCATTGTTACGTCACTGATAAATCATTAAAAAATGTAAGGCACACTAAGTTTGCATAAATAAACGTTCAGATTATTTAAAATAAATGCTTAAAATTTTTTTAAAATTACTAAAATGTTCATTTCGCTTATTTAAAGCGAGATATGAGAATAATTTCGAGATCTCGCCTTTTTCCATATTGCAGAGAGTGTAGCCATGTTTTAAATTGAATTTGTCTTTTGTTCTTGCTGAAATCTCAGTTACTGTCTTTATTTATATCTTTCAAATCCCAAATATATTTCGAAGCGTAGTTTTTAGTCTGTATTTAGTGTTGTTAAAAGAACATTTATGACGTGTGTACCTACTTTTAAACGTTAAACCTGATGAGCCAACATACTGCTTACTTTTCTCTGATTTTATTACCGTCGCTCTATAGATGACATTTGTTAATAAACAATTGTGATCCACTAAGCATTTATCTCTGCAGTTGCATTGCTTTCGTTCCTCTGCCTTATCTTCTAACATTTTGCCATTATGAGAAATTATTGGCTCTTCATGTTTGGCATGCACGAGTACGAACTTTTCAACAGTTTTCTATTAAAATTTTTATGGTACGGGTGCATTAGGCCAAAACTTTGGCTAACAATTTTCAGGAACCATTGACCGATTTTTGTCTCTACCTACAAAGAAAATGGTGGCTTGAAATACAGGATACTTTTCCTTTTTGTCTTTTTATCGTGCTTGTGACCTCCTTTAACAACTTTAAAAAGCTTACTGGTAGTACTGTTACTCTTTCTTAAAGGAGCTCTCATTCTTAGATATAATTGTCAACCTTTTGTTAATGGTTTTAGGTACTTGGTTGACAGCACATAGCGGGTGGTTTGATTATACATTGACATATGTCGCATGGAAATTTAGTTTTCTGCATTGTGTCATTAAAGTATGGTGTAAAATGTCATTGCGAAGGCTAGCTCCACATCAAAAAAATCAGTTTTTACAAGGTTGGGATCTATAGTTATTCTTAAGTCGAATCTGTTGAACACCTTTCTGATTCTTTTTGAAAGCCGCTCAATAATTGGACCTGACTTACTTTCTACGATCACTAAGCCATCGTCTCTATAAATTACAAACTTTTTCTACTGAAAGATATTTTGCTTCTCAATCTTATACAGTATAAGTGACCCTACTAGTTTGCATACTTCTGCACCATGAAAACTTTCCTTCGATATATCAAAACCATCACAATTTCCTTCTTCGACCACGCATAATTGTTGTAAATAAGGACTCATTTGTAGCAGTGAACAAATGTTTCGATTTCGTCCTTACTTATTGCACAATAGTTTTTAGCTAATGCTAGTGCTTCTAGCAGAGTATTTTTTGAAATACTAGAGTAGAAGTCTTTTTCATCAAGCTTATTGAATCTTTGGTTTGTTTGTTTTCAATATTAGTGAATTAGTTTATAACTGATTGTGTTTTTTTTTTCCATTGGTATAACTTGATAACATACCTCATTCTATTAATTAACTTATCTAAAGTTTTCTTAGCCACTTGGCAAATATTTGTTTTAGACGAGTTTATTACTCTACATCTAGGTTTATTCGTAAATCCAGGTTTATGATCTTTTATAGTTACAAATGCATATTTTTGAAATTTTACCGGGAATTTTTAAGTTACTTATAATTTTTTGAGCTTCTTTATTGATTATTTCTGTTGCGTTGCTGTCGCACTTTTTGTAGTTTGCTGCTATGTTTTCTTCTATTAGTTTTTTGTAATTTTTAGGTTCAATTTTATAAATATTTAATGATTTATCAGCAAAAGCAATTAATTTGTTTTATATTCTTATTTCATTTAAATAATTTTCCGTTTTTGTGAACAACGGGTTTTTTATTTTTTTTAAACTTCAAACTCTTAATTAAATCATATAAATCATTTTCAAATCTTTTTAGATGTTAATCTTCCTTAGGATTTCTACACGGTTAGAAAATTCCATTGTATTCATTCTTAACTGGTCCATTATCATCAAAATTAAAATGGAAAGCTTCCTAACGAATTTTCCTTACTAGTTTATCAACCATTTGGTACATTTTAAGTGGTGTTCACTATTACTACGTTGAATGTTTTTTAATGAATGCTCAAGACAGATTGATGTTAGGTCTGGAGTGTTTGTAATAATCTTATCACACTAAAGACTCGAAACACAAGATGTGTGAGATTTTTCTTATAGATTTTCTTAAAAATCTTGTGTGAGAGTTTAGTTATATATTTATATATATATATATAATTTATTGAAATGGCGATTTTAAAAATTCTGAAACATATGTTTCATAAAGACAAAGAAGATTGTCTCTAATCTTCAGCCAGTTCAAATTTAAAATAAAAAGCACTTTGGCAAACAAAGATGCAAAAGTTTACAAAAAAAACAAAAACAGTATGACGTAAGAATTGAACATTGTACATTACAAATATTCAGTACATAAATCGATCTACCATCTAACTAATCAAACAACCAAAATTAACAAAAACAACAGTTAGTTGACTATAAAATACTTCAAAATTTGTTGTATTTTAAGAGGAGCTTTTTCATATGTCGACAAGACGATATAAATTCGCTCCTCTTATTTAAACAACCTTCCTTTTTTAACGCACACATAAACTCTTTTTTAATGCACACAATTCTTACGTCATATTGTTTTTGTTTTTTATGTAAACTTTTGCATCTTTGTTTGCCAAAGTGCTTTTTATTTTAAATTTGAACTGGTTGAAGATTAGAGACAATCTTCTTTGTCTTTATGAAACATATGTTTCAGAATTTTTAAAATCGCCATTTCAATAAATTATTTAAAAGCCCTTCAAGTGGGCTCAGTAGAAGGTGTTTAAATTTGAACATTAACCTTATTTTATATTTGAAATGGCGATTTAAAAAATTCTGGTACATATATTTCATAAAGCTTTAATTTTTCATAAAGCTTTAATCATCAGCCAGTTAAATTCAAAATTTAAAGTAGAAGGTGTTTAAGTTTGAACATTAACCTTATTCTATATATATATATATATATATATAAAATAAGGTTAATGTTTAAACTTAAACACCTTCTACTGAGCCCACTTGAAGGGCTTTTAAATAATTTATTGAAATGGCGATTTTAAAAATTCTGGTACATATGTTTCATAAAGCTTTAATTTTTCATAAAGCTTTAATCATCAGCCAGTTAAATTCAAAATTTGTACAGTGCTTTCTATTTTGAATTTAACTGGCTGATGATTAAAGCTTTATGAAAAATTAAAGCTTTATGAAACATATGTACCAGAATTTTTAAAATCGTTATTTCAATAAGTTATATATATATATATATAGAATTAAGTTATTTAACTTAATAAATTAAATTTTTCACACTGAGCCCACCTTGAGGGCTTTATTATTAAAAAATCTTTGCATCTTTAAATAAACCTTTTATATATATATATATATATATATATATATAATTTACTGAGAAAATTCGATTTTCAAAATAACAGAACATATTTTTCATAAAAACAATAAATTGTTATTAATCGTCAGCTGTAGGTTCGAAATTAATTGCACATTGCTAAACAGTTGTACAGTACAAATGTTCAGTAAAAAAAATCTTCCATCTAAACAAACTTTTATTTCGTTAAATATTTTTTCACTGGATGACAATGAGCTTAGGCGTTTCTGAATCACTATTGGCATATCATTTTTATATGTCGGGGATGTAAAGAATTTATATTAATAATATTAATTAAACAGTTTGTTTTTCAGTAAGGTTAGTAACTTGAATTTAATTTATTAAAGGATACATGTAAAAAAATCTGCTTGAATAATTCGGTTTCTATTGTTATTTTTGCCGTTTTGTTTAAATAATTTTATTAAGTATTTAGCAGTATTTTTAGCTGATCTTGGTGATTTGCTTCTTATTATGCTAGCCCGTCATCTCTATATAATCCGAACTCATTTTCTGTAAAAAATCCTAGCTATTTTAAACTTTCATTTAACAAAAGTAGTCCTATTAAGTCCTAGATTTAATGTCCAAAAAAGCAACCAAACAGTACTTGGGATCTACGAAATATAGTTTTAAAGAAAGATATAGGAATCAAAATTCCGTTTAACAATATAAATAAAAGAAAACATACAACAAAACTAGCAAACTCTATTTGGGATTTAAAAGATAACAATACAGATTATAAAATAAAATAGGAAACTCCAAACAGGAAAAGATCAAAGATTAATTCTAATTTTGGCTGCAGACTTTGTAAACTAGAAAAAATTGAAATTGAAAAATCAAACAAGATTATAATAGTAAACAAGAAAAGAGAAAGACTAAATATATGCAGTCATTACCAAAAAAATTTTTTAATCAAAATTAAACATAGTTAAATTTAAATCAAAATAAAATTAAACCGTGCACAAGACTTGTTAAAAAATTTTTTTAATATAACTTTTCCTTTCCGTACTTTATAAAATTTTTAATTGCAATTACTAATTTTGTTTAATGCAAAAGTTTTTAAATTAGTAACAAAAGTAGAAGCAGCGTATTTTTCAAACTTAACTTACTGCACAAAAATATTTATTATGAGTAAACTTAACATCAAAGCAGAAAATAACTTATCTTACAAAAATTGACAATATTGAAACTATTAAGTATCGTGACTATTTATGTGGTTTACAAGCTCTATCTTCAAAAAATTAAAAAAAACTATTGTTAATAAAAACATAAATATTCTATTGTAAAATAAATGCTTACAAACTCGTAATAAAAAAACTGTGAATTTTTTAAAAACTATAATGAATAGTATAGTATTTGTATTTAAAAAAAAATTCTTAAGTATTTTATACTTTTTCTCAAACAAAGCTCAAAAGTAAGCCCAGCTCCCGAAAGAAGGTCTTTAAAAGACGCAAGTAGTGAAAAAAGCGAAGAACAAATAGAAAATTTTGAAGCTGATCTGCAGGGCAAGCATAATGAATTCATATCTGGTGAGGAGAATTCGAATACTTCAAAAATCGGTTCAAATCTGTCTAACGAGGTAAAGTTTTTTTCTTAGAACACAAAAGTAATAAACTTTCCAAGTGTTTTTTTTTTTTTGTATACAGCATACATGAAAAGTAAAATACTGTTTGGTATAGATAATTTTTTTAACATTTAAAAACGGGATTAAGTAGTGTCTAATTGATAAACTTTATTCTGAATGATTTTCTTCGGCATTATCTAAACTCGAAAGTCTTGGTTTAGTGTAACTTAGTTATAAAGAACTATTATCAAAACGCTTAGAAAGTCTACAAATTTAAAACTTAATCTAATTTATTAATTAATTTCAAACAATAAATATTTTGCATTTCTTATGAAATTTAAAACATTGAAGAATAATTGTTTGCTTTTAAAATCTTCAAATAAACAAAATAAATCAGAAACAAGTAGAAGTGTTTTGAAAAAGGTATAAGTAAATATGAGACTAATACTTAGCTGTAAATATTTATAATTAAAATTTTATTTAGAACAAAGTCGTTAAATTTTTTTTCGAAAATGCTTCTAATTTAAATTAAACAAATATAAATGTAGACTTTTTTTTGTTAAAATTTTAAATTCAACCATCATCTTACTATTATAACACGAATGAGTTTTATATATACAAGTTGCTCATTTTTTGGCTAATGGTATACTAACTGATAATGTTTTTAAATAACATTTTTTAGTATATAAATATATTACTGTTTTAAGTTTTTTTTTATCAAATATAAAGGTTTGGCAGTTTTTGATTTTTTACAGTTAAACAAAGTTGACTTTTTAAACAGTTAAGGTTTATTTGGTTCTAAATTTACGCAATAGATATATTTTTTATTGTAATTTTTTATTTTATTTATAACTTGTTTACGGTTTTTTAAATTATGGTTAAAGAAACTGCTAGTTATTTTCTACAATTATTTTAATCCTTCAAGAATTTCTAAAGCTTACGTAAATAAGTAATACTTTTCATAGCTACTAAAGTCTTCTTTTCAGAATTCGTTAATTTTATTATGAGTTTTTTTAAACTTTTTTAAACTTTAACCTAACTTTTTTTTATTTAACTTTATCAATTGATTTTATTTTGTGAATGCATATAAAGTATCTTCTTCTATTTAGTTTGCTAAGTACAAATGATAAAATAAATCAACTTTAGTTTAATTTAATCCATACAGTTTTGTTTTGTTATTCTAGTTGGATTCAAAAATATTAAACTAAAAAGTATTTAAAATTATTAAAGATACACTTTTATCAAAAGAAATGAAATTTTGAAGCTCTATTAACGATTAGGTAAACTAAAAAATAAAAATAGCAAATTTAGAGGCTTTTTTATTTAATATTACAAAACTATATATACTATAAACTGATTACTATTACTAAATGTTTTTAACTACTGTAATTTTTGTAATTAATTTTTATTTACTGATTTTTAGGATTAAAATTTTTTTTTAAAGCTTTTTAAATTGTTTTGAATTGTTTGGCAGATAGACTTAAAAAAAGAAGTAAATCAAAATAATTACACAAACTACGATTGTAATGAAAATAAAAAAGAAGGAACGCTAGTTTTGAATAAATCTTCATTCTTTAAAATAGGCTCAATTATAAATGACTTTAAATCTGAAAATAACAATTTTTGCTGTGAAAAATATAAACTGAAAGCATATAGTACACAAGAAGCATTGGACAAAGAAAACTATTTTACTAAAAATATTAACGATGAGAATACTCGTTACAGGCTTAAAAATGATGACAGTGTAGTTGTTGAAGTTAGAAAATTGTTATTGTACATGACTAGCTGCGCAGATCGAAACGTTAATCGAGAAATAAAGAGTCTAAATAAATTAAAAAACGATCAAAATCGGAACGAAAATGTTGAACAAAAAGACCTTAAAAACAAAAAATCAGCCGAAAAAGTAAAGTGTGTTAACAAAAGTTTAGACATAAGTATACAACCAGAAGAAGAAAATGACCATTTTTACAAAAATATAAGGTTACCAGCTACAGAAAAAGAGCTTTTTAAGAGTTCAGAAAAATATAATTCAGCGAAAATTACTAACTTATTAACAACCAATTACGGCATGGTTAAAAGAGATGTTGCACAAAAACAAATTGCTTTAATAGAAGAAAACAGTTTGGTTGAGACCAATGGTAAGGTGTTATTAAAAATCGATACAAATAATGATGAAATTCAAAACGTTTTAGAATTCATTCTTACTAAAGTTGTTGAAAACGAAAGATTGGGTTTAAAAAAAAAATCAAATAATGTTTTACTAAAAAAGAAAAAAACATTGGAAAGTTTAGTGCATAAAGAAAATGCACACAACTACGCTGAGATTTCTAAAAATATTGTCAGTTTTAAAAATAACAAGGTTACTTTATCACTAAACCAATTAAATAATAAAAATTTAGTAAAAAAAACTGGTTTGATAGATTTAAAAGAGCCTTACAGCGATTTAAAAAATGGCAAAAATAAAAATGAAAGCTTTAAAGATGGTAAAATTTTTGACAAAATAAAAGAAAGTGTTGTAATAATACAAAATGAACAAACTAAGAATACTAAAAACGGAAAAAACTTACTTACAGTTTCCGAAAAGCAGGTTGTAAAATCCTATTTACAAGAACAAAACAATTTAGATAAATCTTTTCAATCAAAAATAAATTCTACTCAGTTACAATTTAATAAAAGTAAGACTAACAAAACTAGTAAGTCTGAAAAAAAATGCAAAGAAGAATCACACAATTTAAAAACTGTTTTCGATGAAAGAAAAAATAGTGATCAAATTAAAATTAAAGATATGACAAAAAACAACTTAAGGGATCTTTATTTAGTTAAAGCTGAAAAGGTAGACGATCTAGAAGACCCTCAATACAATCCACTAAAAAACTGCATCTTTAAAAGTGCTACAAGTGAAAAAAATCATACAATTAAAAGTAAAAGTGGAGACGCTACATCTTATAAAACAAATGATAACTTAATTAAACAAAAACTTAAGGAAAACGAGGTTAAAAAAAGGAGTAAACCTGAAGGTATTTGCAAAGAAGAAACAGTAAATGTTAAAATTTTCAAAGATGAGTTGAAAAATAATCAGGCCAGTAAAACTTATGACGATGCAATTTATAAATCTAAAGTTTTATCTTTACAAAACACTAAACAATTAGATCTTTTTGAAAACTACAACTTAAAAAGTGTTAAAAATGAAGAAAATCATACAGTTAAACTTAAAATTGAAGAAGCTGCAGAAACTTATGACAATAAAGTGAAAATAACAAACAAACCAGTAGTTGTAATGGTTGAGACTGACGATGAAAGTTTTATAAAAATCGAAATGGAACCAGATCAATGTAATTCGATTAAATCTAAAAAACAACTTTTTTCAAAAGCTTTTTCTTATAATAGTAAAAACGACAATATCCTAAGCTTTCAATGTAAAGAAAACAAACTTCTGGCCCAACAAAAACTGACAAGCTTACACAAAAATACCAAAGTAGTAAACAAAGCAATAAAAAATAAAGAAAATAATGATGTTTTGCACTTTTCACCACAACTGAAGTCTAAAGTTGAAAACAAAGATTATGAAATTAAAAAGTTTGTAAAAAAATATATCGAAAAAGACTCAACGAAAATTGATAACAATTCATGTATTTTAAAGAGCTCATCAGAATCTACTAAATTTCCACCATCACAAAAAAAAAAAGCTGTAGGTAAAGTTAGTAACGAAATTAAGCATCATAATTGTAATAATGTTCTTAAAAATGAGTTTCTGACTAACAAGTTACATGAAACCAAAGCAAACATAAACAAAATTCAAATAAACAAGATATCAGCTTTAAGCTGTAATTTACCAGAGGTAAATGTTGATTTTAAAAAGACAGAAAATACAAAAAAAATCTCAAAGGCATCTTTAAGAGTTGATAACAAAAACATCAAGAGCAGATATTCGAGTTTAAAAAAAGGAAATTTACCGGAAAGTTTTACTACGAGTTTAAAAAAAAAAATTAGTTTTTTTTTATATACTAAACTTAAAAAAAGAGCTGAGCTTCAACAAGATACTACAAATAACCCAAAAATAATCCAAAATAAAACATATGCTAAAAAAAACAGTCATCAAAATTATAACCTAATGCAAAAATTAGACAAAAAAATGGATGCTTCTAAACTAATTCACGGAGAAAATCTAAAAAAAGTTAACGTAGATAATAATGCTAGTTTGAGTAAAATGTCTGTTTTTCGATTGAATAAAGATAAAGTTCCAAAAAATTCAGTTGGTATTGAAATATCATTGAAAAGTTCTTCTAAAAATATTTCAAGTTCTTCTGTTAAAAAAATGAAAGTTATTGAGGTTTAAATGAGATAGAATTACGGTGAAGTAGATAAACATTATTTATACATATTTAGCAAAGAATGATGTTTGTGCTTTGAATTAAAATTACATTTATTTTTTTAAGTACTAAAAATCAAACATTCTTTCTAATCATTTAAACATATTTTAGTACAAAAGATGTAATATTTTTTAGTCATAATAATTATTTCGAACTATAAAGTACTCGTTAGTGACTTAGAATTTAGATTTCAAGGAAACATTAAATGCAGCTTAAATAAAGCTTGTAGGTAAGTATGAAAATGGTGATTAGAACAAAAACTTTTTAGAATTACATGTGTAGAAAACTCGTGATAGCTATACTTTATTATTTTCAATACTATAAAAAAGGTTTTCAAGTTACTAATGATATAATAAAAATTATACATTTTTTATGTACTTTTAAATGACTTTTTAACTTGCACACACGTTTGCTAAAAGTGCCATTCTTTAACAGTTTTGCAAAGCTTAGTACTACATTAAATATGTATACAACGCGTTAACTATTTTTCTACATTTTTCTTAATTGTAAGCTGCCTAGTATATAGTTTAGTAATGGTGTTTTGCTTCTCTAATTGAATAATTAACTACCTATTTTTATACGTAATTTGTTTAAAACTATTGTAAATGTATTACACATTTACAAGTCTTAGTATTAAAATCGAGTTTTTTTAAACTTACTTTTTGAAAACAGTTTTTTAATAACCTTTTATTATTTAATCTAAAACGAATAAAACATATGGCACTTTTTAACATTTGTAATATGTACTAAGCACTTGAAAAATTTTTGATTGAATAATATTTTCTTAAATTTTAGTTTCCAGTTGAGTAGGTACTTTTGATCAAACAAAACTTGTGTTTACAATGTACCTTAGCATTTCATTAATTACTTTGTTAAATACGCACTTTCAGTAGAGTACACCCTTTTTTTTATGGTGTAATCAAGTTGCGTACTTAAGTAGATGATAGTATTTTATGAACTTACCTTGCATACTACAAAACAACACAAAATATATTACTGAAACGAATAATAAAACTACAAAATTTTAGCCTACGTCTTCTTCTCATGCTAATCTTAAAAGCAAACATGGCAATAAATTAAACTCTTTCGGAGAAGAACAAGATAAAAAAAGCTTTATTTCTAGAAAAGAGCGCTTAAGTACTAAAACAACGGTAAGAAAAAATAAGTTATAACTGAGTAAAATTTTATCCTTATAAATTTTTTTAAATAGTGTGAGCTCGAAAACTTTGATGATAACTCAATTGTTGTTGAAGACGATAAAGAAGATGTAAAGGTTGTTTTGACAATATAAATAACTTGTTTATAAACTTATTAAGTTTTATATAATGTATTTTTCTGTTTTGAAATGCTTTTAGGTTGAATCAAAAATAAAACCGAAGGATAAGAAGTCAAAGTTAGATTTCAAAAATATTTTCAGCATAAAATCGACTTCTATTAAAAAGTAAGAGAATCTAGTTGTAGTTAATATACGCTCAATTGTAATAAATTTATTTAAGCTATTTTTCATTCACAATTTTACACATTAAAAAGGTTAAAAACATACTCAATGTAAAACTTGTTTTAATTATACTAAATAAAGCTTTTTTTAAATGTTGCTGTTGAAATTTTGCAAAAAAAAGCACTACAGTAAGTTTTTTTCTTGTTGTTGAAACAGTAAAAAGCGTCGTAACAGTTTGTTGTATGGACTTGGTTCTAAATGGTGTGTAGTTCACCCAAAAGTGTGGAAGTATTTTGGCTCAGATGAAGATGAAGAAATTATTACTAGAAGAAAATGTATTTCACTTATTTTAGGATCTATTCTCATACTTCTCTTTCTAGCTATAGCTCTAAGTATTGTTATAGGTTTAGGTATGTTAAACTTTTACAGTATAGTTTACTAGTTTTTTAATTTAAGTAATATTTTTAGTATAAAAATACCAAGTACAAACTGACTTGACAAAGTTTTAAATCAATTATTTTTAAACTTGTTCATACTGTATATAGTTTTTTTATGCTATCACTACAGGGGATGATTTTATTAAATTAAGATACTTTTTTTTTAATAAAATAAAAAAGTATTGTCAGATAATACCAAGCCAAGCGGGATTCTTAGAAATAGAGATTTCCTTATAATAATTATATGTTTATTTGTTTAAACATAAAATGTCATGCCTAAGTAGTTTTTGGCAGTACGCCAGTTTTTACAGTGACAATTATGCTACCAAGCTTGGTTTCCAGAACGCTATTACTTAGAACTGTAAAAACTAAATGTGGCTGTAGAGTTGTCTAATTGTTTTGGATAGCCAAATACTTTCATTTTTTGGTTTAAAGTTTGGTATATCAAGGTTCTAAAAATCATGTATTTTACGTATAACATATATTTACGTGTCTCAGTTTGTGTTGTAGAAAGTTGTTGTAATAAAATTCATATTAAACAAAAGTATAGATTAATGATTTTAAAAAACCAGCTATAGAATTTTCTATACAAAATGTTCACAAGTTTTTGAAAATAACAAACTACTAATAGAAAGGTTAATTATGGATACAATAAGTCTATAAAAAAATTAGAAAAGACTGTTTTATTTTAATAAAAAGTAGATCTTTTAAATATTTTACAAGAAACTTTCTCAGTCCGTTTTTGCTTCAGTTTTTTATAAATTTCCTTTAAATATGAGTTATGACTTAAAGCTTGAAACTTTTAGCCTTATTAAGAACAAAAACTATAAGTTAATAAAACAAGCTATTTTTTTTGAAACATTAATTAAAAAAAGTATTTTGTCAAGTTAAATGTGATATTTAAATTTTTTTTTAACGATGTTGTAACTGAAAATTAAACAATAGTTTCAAAGTAATTTACTTTAAAATATTTTAAGTAGGAGGACGGTCTGAAGAAAAACCAACAGAAGCTCCCCTACAGTTTGTTGTGATTGCTGCAGAAGGCACATAAATACAACTACAACACGTTTTGAGTTTATAAAAAGTTGAATTACCAGTGTATCTAATTCAATTTTCAGAAAACTTTTAGTTTTGTATAAACCATGCAGTGAAAAGAAATTTATTTTTATTATTCTATGTTAAAAGTATTATTTAGAAACTTTTTATTATTTAAGTTTAAAAGCATTTAGACTTAAAACTGCATTACATTATTGTATTATCAAATAAGTATATAACTAAAAATTCGTTTTTATTTCAACACATGTCAAATAACTCCTTGATTTTTTACTAATTATTGTTCTGTTGTTTAGGTTGATTAAATTTTTTCAAAACAAGTTAAAAGATTCTCGACCAATTTTTGTGCTTCAAAATTAATCACAACTTATATTTAATAAGTGTTGAAAGTAGTTTATGTAAAAAAAGTAGTGCAGTGTTCAAATAAAATGTTAGTTCTGAATTAGCAGTAGTTGATTTAAGATCTCCGTAAAAATATTTATTATCATCATATTTTAGTATCAAATAACCAAACGCAAAAATTATTTAGTTCCTTGGCGCATTTTTAAACAATAGTTCAGCTTAAGAGCATCTACAAACTTCTTCATGACCTAGGACTTTGAACTTAACTGGTTTTTTGTTTATTTTTATCATACGTTATCCATCTAAAAGTATTAATTATAATAAATTTGCCTTAAAAATAAAATCAAAGTTGTGCTTTGTATATTTTCATAGCAACAAGACAAATATTGTTAACTAAAACCTAAAATCATGTCTTAGGCAAATTACATTTAATAATGCAGACATTATAAGTAAATAATCATTATAAAATTGTAGTTATATATCATTATATAATTCAATTAAAGGTACAAGATTAAGAATTTTCGCAGTCATTCAGAAATTTAGAGCAAAAACGATAGGTTTCAAAAGTTTTTTATCGCGCTCCCATTTACCGGTAAAAAATTATAATAAACAATACCAAAGTTGCTGCAATATAATGTCTTTTGTTTTTTGGGGCTTTTTATCATATCTTAAGAGAATACTGAAATTAGTTTTTCAAGTTATACAAAACATATGTTAAAAGTTTACGCTTGCTTACACAGCTACAATTGAAGCAGTGATATTTCTGGGAATGAAATATTTTAAGTATTTATTAAAAAAACTAGTTTTGTTTGGATTTTTACATTGTAATGATAAAAAAAAGTGTATAAAAATAGGCTTTAAGTAAAGATTGTACAAGTTATTTTATTCTGCAGTCTTACTAAAAGATTCAACAGCAAACATTTCATAATAAATATTTTTTTGTAAAGAACTTTCAACTTTAGCTTTTCAATACAGTGTTTTAATAAGAATAAATAGAAATAAAGTCATATTGAAATTAAAACAATGACCATTTTATAAAATATAAAATGATAATAAAACTAAAAAGTACTCTTCTTTATAAAAATAACAAATGTTTCTGTGTGTTAGAAAGTTAACACACTTCAACGGAGCTATGTAAAAGATAAATACTGTAAGGAAAGAATAGAAGCTAAAGTAGGTAGATACATGTGTGTATAAAAAATGAGAATGAATACTATAGATTTTTATAGATAAATGCTTAATAATAGTTACAATATATAATATTAAATCCGACTGTTATGACATTATATAATTCTTGTAATTATTAAGTATAAGTTATGATAAAGTAAAGTAGTTAACAAAGTAAAATAACAAATCAAAATACACTCACATGAAAATTGTAGAAATACTGATTCATAAAACTATACTGTCGTTAAATATTCGAAAAAATATTTGAGAATTACGTCACGATATTATATTCTAGTACATTAACTTAAAAAAAAACAATCATTTACCTTGCATTACAAGATAGATAATTTATTACTTGTGTTTAGAAAAAAGCTGTAAGACGATTAATTCAATTTTTTTTACTATTACTTTAAATATATAACAAGTAATCTATTGTAAATAAAAAGAAGTAAAATAGCAAAAATACACCACTGAATTAATAAATTAATTAATGAATTCAAACTGACGTGCCACGAAATGTTGTATACTTATCATTTAATTATAGTTTAAGGTAATTAAAGCTACAGAAACTTGGGGTTATATATTTTTATAAAATGTTTATAATGGTTAAATGTAAATTATAATATGTGTAAACTTAAGTACAACTTAAAATAAAAATTTTAAGTTTAGATTTTAAAACTTAAACCACTTACACGCAGACCCGAAAGACACCAAAGTCCAAAACTAAAACTGTTATTAAGCATTCACAGCCCTGATTAATAACTAACTTACAGCACCGTACATAAAAACACCACAACTTAAACTGCATATAAATTGCATATAAAGTAAGATAATTAATTATTACTTTAGAAAAGAGTAGTAGAGTGTTAAAATTAAATACATTTGAAACATATGTTTTAAATATATAACAAATTACGAATTTGTGTTTAATATGAATGTAAATGTGTAAAACAACAAGGTGGTTTTGAGCTAAGTGTAAACATGCAGTAAAAAGATCCTCTCTCCGATCTATTGGGCGTAGTAGGTAAAAAATTACGGTTTATCTGTTATTTGAATACAGGCTTCCAATAAAACTCGGAGCTTAACACATAAAAAAAATAAAAAATCAAATATTTGAGTAATAAGCAAAAACCAGGTTGGAGAATGAAAAGTGACTTATACAAAAAATGTATAAAATAATAAACAAGTAAAAGTTATGTAAGGATATAAAATTATATTAATATATACAAAGTGAAAGTGTAAGTTTTCATGTGAAAGAAAAGGTAAAGGTGAGAAAGCGCCAATATTTTATTTGAAGAAGAACCGCCGGTTGTCTTACTCGACTATATATTTTTCATTTTCATTAATGTGTTAAGCTACAAGCTTGATGAAAGCCTGTATTTAAATCACAGATAAACCGTACTTTTTTACCTAATTCTCCCAACAGATCGGTGAGAGGATTTTTTTACTGCAGCTTTATACTTAGCACATAACCACCGTGTTGTTTTACACATTTACATTCATATTAAACACAAATTCGTAATTTGTTATATATTTAAAACATATGTTTCAAATGTATTTAATTTTAACACTCTACTGCTCTTTTCTAAAGTAATAATTAATTATCTTACTTTATATGCAATTTATATGCAGTTTAAGTTGTGGTGTTTTTATGTACGGTGCTGTAACTTAGTTTTTAATCAGGGCTGTGAATGCTTAATAGCAATTTTAACTTTTGTGCTTTGGTGTCTTTCGGGTCTGCGTGTAAGTGGTTTAAGTTTTAAAATCTAAACTTAAATTTGTTATTTTAAGTTGTACCTAAGTTTACTCATATTATAATTTACATTTAACCATTATAAACATTTTATAAAAATATATAACCCCAAGTTTCTGTAGCTTTAATTACCTTAAACTATAATTAAATAATAAGTGTTCAACATTTCGTGACACTTCAATTTAATTTTTTTAATTTATTTATTAATTCAGTTAATTATGTTTGTTGTTTTTCTTCTTTTTATTTACAATAGATTACTTGTTATGTAGTTAAAATAGTAGTAAAAATGTTTTTTAATTGATATGCCTGACTGCTTTTTTCTAAACATAAGTAATAAATTATCTATCTTGCAATGCAACGTAAATGATTTTTTTAATGTTTTTGTAATAGAACATAACATTGTGACGTAATTCTTGAATATTTTTTCCAATGTTTAACGGCGATTAAGTCTTATGAGTCAGTATTTCTACAACTTTCATGTGAGTTTATTTTAATTTGTTACAGTATTTTGTATTCTACTTTACTTTATCATAACTTAGATTTAATAATTACAAATATTATACAATTCTATAAAAGTCGGGTTAACATTATATATTGTATATAATACTAAACATTAGTCCATAAAAGGGGTCGGCAAACTGCGGCCCGCGAGCACAATTTTTTTTTGAATGGAATACGGCCCGCGAAAGAAAATTTTGTGGCCCGCGAGCATGTAAATGTGGCCCGCTTAGCAAAAATTTATTTTAAGTTAAATTTTTTTCGGTAGTTTGGTTAATTTTATTAATATCGTTTTGGAATCCCTGTATAACATTTAAAAATAATTAAAAGACTTTACTACTTTAGCTTAAAAATGTAAAAAAGACAGATTAGCATTCTAACAGGTTTTTTTTTTCTCAGTTTCATAGTATTTATTTTTCTTACAACAGCAAGCAATTTTCAGAAAAAAAAGCGTAAAGAGTGCCTGGATTTAATAAGTTAGTTATATAATACCTATTTAAAAAAACGACTTGCAAATGTTTTCTATTTTGTACAAAAGTAATGCACAGTAATTGACTATATTGTAGTTTTTTTAAAGTTTAGGTTTAACTTTTTAAATGTTTTTTATACCTAAGTTTCTTTTATATATGTTTATTACTAAATTTTATGTTTGAGAATGCATAAAAAATTTAAACTAACATAATAATAAGAAATAAGCTTTATTTTGGTTTTGACATACTTTGATTTTTTAGAAGTTTTCTTCGCAGTTTAAATTAATTCCTATGCACACCAATTTAAAAAGGTGCTCATATTTTAAACCACTTGTTATTTAAAACCTTAAGTTAGATTAAGTGTATTTGATGCATAATTTTATAACATTATTGTTTCTACATGTAATATCTAAGTGTGTACACACACTCTTAAAACAATATAAACGAGAGAAATTAAATAGTTATTGTCAGCTATGCATTTTCATTTTTTTCAAACAATGTTTTTTGGCAAATTAAGTTAATTTTTATGCGTTGCATATTAATATACACAATTGCTGTTTTTTTGGAAGTACATACCTATTTAATACAAACTAGATTTAGGGATGGTAAATTTATTAAGTTTGTACATTCTTAATCAAAATATTCAAATTCCAGCAAATAAACAACTAAACATTGCCACACATTCAGACTTTGACCATATGAAGACTTCAAAACTCAGGCCAATTTAGTCACTTTTTCAGTTTTTGGCTTGAATTGCTTTTTATATACGAAAATATCAGGCAAATTTTTAGTCACTCAGGCTAGCTTTTTTGCTTTAAAGAGTGGCAAATTAAACTTATGATGTATGCTTTGTTTAATTCATAGTATTGGTTTAAATTATATTATATGTTAAATTTTAAGTGTTTCAGCTGATATAATTCGAAATATTATTTACATTGTTTTATATATATAAGTGTGAACAATCAGTGTTGCAAAAAAACACGAGTCGCGGAAAAGCTTGAATTTGAGAATTTTAGAAAAAACCTGGAATTTCAAACAATTTTTATATTTAAAGTAATTAGATTTCGATTTGACACAAAAAATCTACCATATAAATATTTTATTTTGTTAAAAAACATATTTAAAGTAGCTGGATAGTATCTTTTTAATATTGATATATTCTTTAAGACAGTTTTCTTACTTTAATTTCATACTAAAAATGGAAGAAAAATAATTTATTTTCAAAAACTTTCATATTGGTGCATTGCACCTTTGCTTTTAAAATGTATTTACCTATTGTTGTGCTTTGGATTGGAACTAAACCTATAAATTCTTCTAAAATGTCAAAGTTAGTAAAAAAACTTTTAATAAAATTACTGTGTGAGCAATTTTTGTTGTATCAGTGCTCTCATCTTAACAGATTGATTAAAGTCCTAATTTGATTTACGCGGCTTTATAATCTTCAGACATTTTCTAAACACGACTTCTTGTTGTCATTGAAGAAATAAACAAAAAAATACTATCGCTGACATAAATTGTTAAAAAGAAATTAAATTCTAAATAGTATCTTCTTTTTAGTAATTACTTTTGCTACTTTATATTTTTCCAAAACAATTTTTTCCAGTCTGTAGTCACTGAAGATAATCATGTGCTTTGTTTGAACTGACTTTAGCGTTTTGTTTGTTTTTTTCGTTTCTCGCAATAACTTCTAACTAAGGTTTTTTACTTCTTATAGCTCGTCTTATATTTCACATATACTCTTTTTAAATGCAATACTTTTATTGCAGATAAAGAATTGCTATAATGCTTAAAAATTTTTAAGTTTTTCTACTTCATTAATGACTTAATAAACTTTTATTCTTTTGTTAAAATTTTTTAACGAATTTAATTGTCCATTCAAGCTGACTTATAATTCTTTTTGCTCTATGTTTAATTTACTGTTAACAAACTTCGTTATTTCTTTGTTTTGTCAACTTTATTTTAAACAGAGTTGCCAAACAAACAGGCTAATTTAAAAATTTGATAACTCAGACTAGGTTAAACCTGTTTGAAACACTTTTTTAAAACTCAGATAAGTGTGAAACTTTAATTTCAAAAACTTTGAATAATTCTTCGAATTCTCAGAACTTTTTTTTTAACTGTAGTGTAGATTACTAATTGTATTTGTTTCTTGTCTTCTTACATATTGTGTACTTTTTTATAATGATGATAATTAGAATAAGTATATAAGCTTGATTAACAGCAAATTTTTAGCTTTTTCAATTTTTAATAAACTTAGGCTGGTTTGATATTATTTAGATTTTTTTGCTTTTAAAATGGCAACCATGTAAAAGACTAATTAATTACTAATAAGGTATTTGTTTAAAGTGTTCGACAATTAATTATGTTAAAGAATTTGTTTAAGCTTTCTACAAAACACATAGATATCAATTTTGTATAGTTAACTAATTACTGAATTTTTTTATGAGTGTAAACTATTTAAGACTTAAAAACTATTTTTAAAAGTAATTTTTTTCAGAAATATGAAAAAAGGGTGAATAATATAAAAAATGACTTTTTGACACATCCCAAATGTAGATTGATTAATACTTCTAAGTCCGATGTAGGTCGCATAGTTAAGGTTAAGATTGACTGTATTAATAAGGCTGTGCGTTTAAAATCTAAACTTATGCAGTGGACTGATACAGACCAAGTCTTAAATTGGTTCACTGGTTTGGAAAAACAAACGTACAGCTTTTTTAAGTTTGATGTAGTCGATTTTTATCCTTCTATCAGCGAAGAATTGGTAATAAAATCACTAAAATTTGCTGGTATTTATACTAACGTACCTACTGAAGATTTAAGTCTAATAAAAAACGCATGTAAAATAGTACTTTATGAACAAGGAAACCTGTGGCAAAAGAAGAGAGCAAATAACACCAGCTCTCTTTTTGATGTAGCGCAGGGATCGTTCATGGGTGCAGAGTTATGTGAATTAGTAGGTCTTTTTTTGTTAGATGGGTTGAAGAATATCTTTGGTTTAGAAAGAGTTGGGTTGTACAGGGACGATGGTCTAGCTGTACTGCCCAATTCTTCTGGCTTTATAGTTGAAAGGCTAAAAAAACAAACGCACGCCTTCTTCAAGTCTATGGGGTTAAGAGTCACTATTGAATCACCAATGTTGACGACTGACTACCTGGATGTGAAGCTCAACTTGCATGATCTCTCATATATGCCTTATAAAAAGCAAAACGCAAAAATTATGTATATAAATAAATATTCTAGCCACCCAAAAAATATTATAAACCAAATACCAAAAATAATTAATAAACGTTTAAATAAAAGATCAAGCAACGAAGAAAACTTTTTAAAGACGAAACAAGATTACGAACTAATAATGAAAAAATGCGGTTACAATGATAAACTTAATTTTGAAACAACGGAGCAAAAAAACTAAACGACCAATAAAAGTAAAAGAAAGCGAAATATAATTTGGTATAATCCCCCATTCTGTACTTCAGTTAAAACAAACATCGGCAGAGAATTTATAAATCTAGTAAAAAAACATTTCAACAAAAATAACCCATTATCAAAGATATTTAACAAACATAATATGCGAATCAGTTATTCATGTATGGCGAATTTGGAGAGATTAATCAAGTCACATAATCAAAGGATTTTAAACAAAAGTAATTCAATCAAAAATCAGTGTAATTGCGCCGGTGGCTGTAAATACAATTTGAATGCCGGTCAGAGAACATTATTTACAAGGCAACAGTTAACTCTGACCTTGAAAAGAAGTTCTACATCGGCTTATGCTCCACTCAATTCAGATTTCGGTATGCCAACCATAAAAAATCCTTTAAAGGTGGTGTATACGAAAATGAAGCTGAGCTTTCGAAGTATGTTTGCGGCCTTAAGCGCAAAAACATTGATTTTAAATTAACTTGGGAGGTGATAAAAAGAGCACAGCCAATAGCAGATGGTAACAACCCTGTTTGTAGGCTGTGCTTAAAAGAATCAACAGCCGTTATGTATGCGTTAAAAAAGGAAGGTTGTTTAAATAAGAGAAGCGAATTTATATCGTCTTGTCGACATATAAAAAAGCTTCTCTTAAAACACAACAAATTTTGAAGCATTTTATAGTCAATTAACTGTTGTTTTCGTTAATTTTAGTTGTTTGATTAGTTAGAAGGTAGATCGATTTTTGTACTGAATATTTGTAATGTACAATATTACGTCATACTGTTTTTTGTTTTTTTGCATAACTTTTGTATCTTTGCTTAGTACAGTGCTTTTTATTTTGAATTTAACTGGCTGATGATCAAAGCTTTATGAAAAATTAAAGCTTTGTGAAACATATGTTCCAGAATTTTTAAAATCGCCATTTGAATAAATTATATATATATATATATATATACTCCAGATAGCAAATGATTAAATTTAAATTTTGTATAGTTAATATATAAAATGAAGTTATAGTCGAATGTACAACTTAAATTTAATTTTAACCAAGAACTAGTGCTAGTACAACATAACTATTTACTACTATCAAAAGTTATTCAGTAATAAAAGTATATTAAAGCGAACCAAAGATAAAGGCTCACAACTATAGTGTTTAAATTTTGAAATAATTAGAAAAACGATTAACATAAAAATACTTAATTCAAAGATTTTCAAAGTCTAGTTTGATAAACTAGTTTTATCTATTTACATAAACTTGGATTTTAAAATGTTTACATAAAGCTTCCAGAATAAATAGCTGAAAAAAGTTTTCAGCTCGCATTAATAATGAAAAGTTCTCCTCCTTGTAGTTACTGGCAAACTTATGAATGTCAAATAAGTGTTAGCCAAATGCAAAAAAAAAGTTTTTTTAAGGCTGATCAGTATGTATGTAAAACCTTTGAGACGTTTTTCAACGTAGTTACTAACACAGTAACAGCTAAATTCATAGACTACGTTGCTTTTTTTAGGTGGAAAAAAGGTCTTGTTATTTTTTTTCAGTGCTCAATTAGTGTACAAAGTTGTTTTCAAGCGTACATAAAAAAAAATCTTGTTTAGTTCCTCACACTTTTCCTAGAGAATCTCAGAAGTATTCCTAGGATAAGGAAGTCTTAAGTGGACTAGAAACTTCTGAAGACCATTAATTTTTAACCATGTTAAAATTCTTGCTATGGCTATAAAGTTTGATACTAAGTTATCTTTATAACAATAAAAAAAAATATTTTAAAGTGTTTTCAAGATAGCAAGCAGATCAAATTCTGGTGAAGCGCTTAAGCATACCCGTTAAAACTCATAATTTCTGCTTGATTGGACCAAAAGATGTACAGTAAACGTAAAAAAAAAAGCCTCTGAACTCAACTTGCGAAGGATTTTACTTATAAGCTCGTTGTCTTAAAGATCCTTTTGTACCTTAGGAACTACGTGTAGTAGTGACTATGTGAGAAAAACACCTCAAAGGTTTTAATCACAAATTGATCAGCATGTGCCAAAAATATTTAAAAGCTTGTATACTGCTCTATCAGAAAAACCTAGGAAAAATTATTTTTGTGCGATAAGACAACACTTAATTGATAATCATGAGTGTGTCAGTTACTACAAAGAGTTAAAGACTAAGAGGTGAACTTTTAACTTTCAATGCATGCTTAGAACATTTTTTCAGCGAAATATTCTAGAAGCCTAATGTATACAATCGGGTTAAATGAGATTTTAAACTCGGACAATTCAAGTTCCGACAATACAATCGTTAACGCCTTGTGTAAACAGAAAAAGTTCGTTTATAAGACTAAACTTTTCATATAACTATGATATATAATTTTATATTTATCGTTTTCTTAAATATTTTTAAAGCTTAAGTTTGTTATTGTAAGTTTTTATCGTTGGTTCGCTTTAGTATGATTTTAAACCTAATAACTTTTAATAACAGTAGCAAGCAGGAATGTTGCTTCAGCACTAGCCTTCGAATTCTAACTTGATAGTTACGTCATTTTATATAACTTTAATGCTGTTATATACAAATATTGTTCTTAATGTTTTTGTTTCAATATTTTTTTCAGTTTATTCCTAATAAGATATTGTATTAAAAGACACTCTTGAAAGATTTTTACTTTAGATTATTTAGTATAAAATGTGTGTTGTTAAATTTTATAATAAAGCTATAAAACAGAAAAAGTTGATCAAATATTCTGTACATTAATTAATAAAATCTATCTTTAAAGTAAATCAAAAAAAGCTTTGAGATAATAAATTATAGCAAATATTGGAGCCTATACTGTAAATACTCGTAAATATTTCAGACTTGATCTTATTCAATTTTTACTTTTTTACTAAACTATTTTAAACTCGATCATAATGAATTTGATTATATTTAACTCGATCATACTAAACTCGATCATATTAAACTCGATCATATTAACTTTATAACTTTAAACTTGATTACTTTATTTATACTCAATCGTTTTAAACTCGATCATACTAAAATCGATTATTTTAAGCAATATCTTATTAAACTCGATTATCTAAGCTCGATCTTATTAAACTTGGTCATTTTAAACTTGATCTTTTAAAACTGTTTTTGTTGTATAGGAAATTTATAGCAACAGATTTGTTTGTGCTTTTTTACTAATTTTTAAAATTTTGAATATTAAAATAAACAAAAATTTAGTTGATCTAAAAATTCTTCTTTCAATTCATTTAGTTAAAAAATTATATTGTTTTATATATGCGGTAACACATTTATTAATACCGATACTAAAGTCATACATTTTTATTTAGTTAATTTTTTTACTCAAAACTAAACATATTCATTAACTAGAAATATATAAATGTAAAAAAAGTTGAATCCAAGTATAGTGCTAATTTTCAAACGGTACTTTAACAATGTCAATAAATTGTTTACAATTTAAATTAAATAATCTTTAAGTGGTCTATAAATGTGGCAATTTGAAATTGAAAAAAAAAACATCTATATTAAAAAAAGATATGTGTTTTTAAAAAATCAATATTTTCTTTTACAATACTTTAGTATGTTTATATTATAATAAGCAAGTCCTATAACCACAAAGTAAAGCTAAATTATTTATTAGGTGTTTCATTAAAAGTTACTTAGTGCTTAATTACAAACGATGTCTGTGTTACATAGTGATCTACCTAATCCACTACTTAGGATCCAGCCGGATCCGGACTCGGATCTTTATTTATTTAAGATCCGACCGGATCCGGATCCTAAATGTTTTGTGTAGTTTCAATAGAGAACAAACTTATAAAATTTAATTATCATAGTACCATTAGTTAGTAAAAAATGTTTAATACAAATATATTGTTAAAAAAAACACACTGTTATTTTCTAAATATTTTATATGAATACAAGAAAAAAGAAAGTTGTAATAAAAAAAATCTTTCTATACGAAATCTTAGTTTAAACTAATTAAAAGATTTGAATTTTTAGGTACTTATACGACTAAACTTAAATGTACTTTGTATGACGTAAAATATACAAATTATATGTTAGAATGCTTAAAACAATGATAAGCTGTACATTATACTTTTATTTACAAAATTTCGAGCTATAAGATAAACAATAACTTCTTAAGCAACTATTTACATATATAAAAGTAAGTCATTTAGTAAATAACATTTACTTATATCAACGCGATTAAGCTACTAAGAATCCTTTTCTTGTTTTTTCAAGTTAAGATGAAGAAATAGAAGTTTTTCGCCGATTTCTGGAAGCAATCGATTTTGCTTTTGTTCGTACAAATTACCAGTTTCTATAAATAACCTTTCAGAATAAACAGAAGATGGTGGTGCCGAAAGATACCTTCTTACAAACCTGGCAAGATGTGTGTAGTGTCGAAAAATTGCTGCCTTTTAAAGTTATAGTAACTAAATATTAAATGAGCTGTATTTGTTGAGTTTTTAGATTATTAAATATACTCAAATGAAAACAATATACTTAAATTAAAACTGTAAAGACATTTAAGCAACTGAAGTACATTAAAACTTAAATATATGTCTTATATAAAAAAGAAAATGTTTTATGTTTATAAATAGAACAAGGTTGTAAAGTCAGTAGAAGAATCTGCATGAAACTTTAAATTAATAGTTCACTATTTTTACTCTAATGGATGTATGTGCCTGTATGTTTAGAAAAAATGGTTGAATTAACTAAACTTTAATTAGTTTGTTTGGCTTGACTAATTTTATATAAACTAAATGTTTAAAGTACAGTAATCTAAGTATATAAAACTGAAAGAAGCTGATCGCGTAAAAAAAGTTTTTCCAAACTAAATTGATCCGGATCCGGCCAAATCTCATGTAGGATCCGGATCTTGTATCTGTTAAATCACTAGTGTTACCCAAACTAAAAAAAATTAGCTGCTCCTGTTACAATAACATCTTAACTTATATGTATTTAGTTTAAATAAAGTAAAAATCAGATGAAATTTTACTCAAATTTTATTTTTGGTGATTTCAAAGTTTTGTAAATATTCTAAAACTTAAATCGTATTTTCAGCGTCTAGAATTGACGAATTAAGAAACAGCTATATTTATTAAATCTTTATTTATTACGGCTTTGATAAAAAAGAAGAGATTTTAAACAAATTTAGTGAAATTCGTTTAACTAATACTGTAAAAATTACTTGGTTTAATTTTAAATTTTATAGTTAAATTTGAAACGAAATTGTAAATCTTGACAAATACAGTTTTAATTTTTAAACTTTTTTATTTTAATTATTAAATATGTAAAAAATTGAACTTCATAAATATCAGAAAAGATTTGTTATAAATTCACAATTATTGCTTAAATGAAGACAAATAATTCACAAATTACGGTTGACATGTGCCAACGGCATACACTATTTTAAAGTTTTGAGAAAAAAATTGTTTTAGAACTAAAAAAATTGTAAAAATAAAATCATTCACTTAGCTTTCTCAAAACAATTATCCCGCTTTCCAAAACAACATTTTTTATTTGAAGGATTTTATTTCTTTCAAATGCGTATATATCGGCGTTTGTCTTTCAAATACTCATGAGTTTTAAATTGTGTCGTCTTAAGTTACGATGCAGTTTGCATGATCAATGAATCATCAAGTTAAATTAAATATCTAGTTAAGAGTTACGACTTTAAGAACATCGAGCATCTAGTTTCAATGGGAACGGGTCACTTTTGCACGAGCGTCACTTTTGCACGGCGTCACTTTTGCACGAGGGGACACTTTTGCACGTGGTCACTTTTGCACGGTCGTCACTTTAGCACGAGGAGATACTTTTGCACGTAGGGTCATTTTTGCTCTGCATCACTTAAGCACGGCATCATCTTTGCACGACGACATTTTTTCACGTTTACAATTTTTACGGAACATCTTTTTTGGATGCAGGCCAATTTAAAGTGTTTTAGTTAGTACCAAATCTGTAACATAAAAAGAAACTGAAATCTAAAATTTTATAACATACTTATATTAAAGGCAAAAAATGAAAGATTTAAAATCTTAAACAGTAAAAACTAATGTTAGAAAAAACCTAAAGAAAAGATATAATAAAATTATTATAAAAGATTCATTTCAGGGACAAAAAAATTAATTTATTTAGAAACTAAGATAAAAAAATACTTTAAGTGTAGTAAATTCTTCTAGTTTATTTTGAGTTTGAATATATTAATTAACAGCTATGCCTTTTTATATATTTTACTATACGATTACAAGTTTATTGTCCATATGATGGACTTAAGCATCAAAACCTAGACTGCTTAAGCTGAAAGACACATTAAAAAAAATAACACAAAACGTTTATTTATTAAAACAAAGATAAAAACATAATTTGATATAAAATTTATAGGTTAACATAAAAAGCAAAATTTTAACCTTTTGATACTTTTGATGAACATAAATTTAAACTTCCAAATGTTGCTCTCTCATTGGCTTATTTCATGATCATGCAACATTATAGTAATGAAATAATCCAAGTTTAAATCATGAAAAATTCGCTATTATATTGCTATTTTTATTCTCACGCTTATTTAAAAAAAAAACTTTTCATATAACTAAAAATCAACATCAAGTAAAATCGGAAATACCTTTAAATTACATAAATTAACTATATATATTTTTTTAATTTAACATTTGTTTAAAATTAAAAAAAAAATTAAAATATTTGTTTAACAACTATATAATGCTAATTCTAACATCAAGAGAATATAAATAGAAAATAAGTCTCAAGATTCGTGTTTTAAAGCCCTACTAAATTAAGTTTATATTTCTGTTTAAAGATTAACGAAATTCAATTTATTTTTATTTAAAATATTCAAAACTGTTTAAATTTAAAATTAAAAAAACTGTGTTGATCTAGTTCATTTAGATAAAGATTATAAATATGAATTAATGAATTATGGTACGTTATTATATTGTTCTACGTAAAACTTTAAATAAAAACATTACATTAAAATTTCTTTAAAAAACTACCACATTTTATTCATTCAAAACAACTTGGTTTTAAAAGCGAATACTATTAAAGTTGAAAAAAATAATATTTAAGTTTTTTAAACTTTTATTTGAGTAAACAAAAATTAGAAGCGTGAAAAAGTGAAGCTCCCTTCAAAATTGACTGGTATTTAAAATTTTCGCAGTTCATAAGTATATGTGAAAATATAATGCCGTGCAAAAGTGACGCTTTGCAAAATTGTCGCCATGCAAATGTAACGTCGTGCAAAATTTTGACGTGTAAAAATGTTACCGTGAAAAAGTAAGGCCGTGCAAAAATGACCCTCCGTGCAAAAGAGTCACCGTGCAAAAGTGACACCCACCCAGTTTCAATATCAAGAATATAAAATAGCGAAAATTAGTTCTTCTAAGCTGTTAGTACAGTAACCTCTCGCATCTTTACGCACTCGTGACGTTACGCACTCTCGTCTAATTACGCTTATTAGAATTCAAAAACATTCAAAAAATAAAATTTTTGTTTTTTTTAATATTGCACAAATTAGGTTTATTGTATATTTTTTATTTAAAATATAGTTTCAAATGCAAACTTACCTATCTATATCTTTAGACTTTGTAAACTTATGTTCCTTAACTAATTGATAAACATTTAGTTATAGTTCAGTATATCAGAAGTTTTGTTAACAATAAGAGATTGAATTAGAATTTTAAAAGAAATATGACTGTGTCAAATAGTGTAAATTCCTAGTTAAAAAATCCATTAATATACCTTTCATACAGTGCAAGGTAAGTTTATCCTTATGTGGGCAAAGGTGAAATTTAAAAAAAAGTTGTAGTAACATAAACATTTTTTCTTATACTTAACATATTTTTGTTCAAAAGAAGAAATCCATTACAGCACTAAATGCATATTTTTTTAAAAGCTATAGAAACAAATTTTTATATAGACACCACACCTGTTCTTAATTGTAAGCAATTGCTTAATTATAAATTGAATTTGCTTAGTAGAATAGTATAATGTTAAGTATCTAATAAGTCACATATAAATAAAGATAAAATCTACTTAACTGTTCAAGATATAGACTTAATTGTTTGCTAACAAAAGATCCTAGAGAAGTAACTTCACTGGAATATAAATAAAAACAAATTATACAATAATCTTCCTTTATTCTACCAACATATGTTTCTGTGTGTCAACGAATCAACACACTTCAACTGGGTTCTGTAAAAAGAATAATTACTGTAATGAGAATATTAATATTAAGTATTTTACCTATTAATAACTATTATCTGTAGAAATATCTTATTTTAATGAAAACATGTATACACCTACTTTATTTTATGCTTCTATTCTCTCATTACAGTAATTATTTTTTTACAGAACCCAGTTGAAGTGTGTTGATTCGTTGACACACAGAAACATATGTTGGTAAAATAAAGTGAGATTGCTGTATAATTTGTAAAATCTACTTATTATTAAAAGATGTAAAAATTTTCTACATTTTTTTTAATATATGTATAGTTTTATCTTTTGTTTTTACTCCCCAGTCTACTTTTAACTAGAAGCAATATCAAAAAACAGCCATTACAGTAAGTATATATGGTACCTCTCGTATCTTTACGATCTCTCATATATTTACGCACTTTTTCTGTAAACACAATGTGCGTAAATAAGCGAGAGGTAAATGTAATTATAAACTTTACGATTGTTATTACTTTTCATAGTTTTTACCTGTGTAGTGATTTAAACTTTTTTTTTCTGATTTGTTGTAACTAATATTTTAATAATAAAGTAATTTTATTTGATTTTAAGTGTGTTATATTTTATAACTTAAAAATCACATACTTTAAGTAAGATTATATTATTTGTAAACTTAGTACTTTAAGCTACTTGTAAGTAAGACACATAATTTAGCTAAGTACTTGGAGACCACATATTTAGGACCATAAACATAACCAGTTTTATAAATATATCTCTATGGTTACATTGGAGACCTAGCAGTGTCTATCAAGAACCTGGTACCTTCTGGTTAAGAATCTTTAAGCAGTAAACAGAAGAGATGCACACGAACAACAATGACGGTCTCAATCTTAATAATTCTCATCAAGCAGAGATGATGGAAGATAATGTTAAATTTTATTCGTCAAATAGTATTCAAAAGAAACTTAGGAAATTAAGGCAAGTTTAGCAGCTAACAAATAAAGAAGAGTTAAAAATATTGTAAAACGAAACTCAGAATTTGAATAATAGATTAAATTAGTCTAGCCAACCGCATAAAGAACGTGCGATGCTAGAAAAACGCGAACCTTTTTACGATAATTACGAAAAAAGTAATCAAAATAAATTTAATAACTTTAGCGAAACATTTGAGGCGTAAAGACTAAGTAAAAAATTTAAAAGATTAGACTTTCTAAGAAACCCTTGTGACATCATAAATTATTTAGAGGAAGAAGTGCTTTATTAAATTATTTCTAGTTATATAGAAAAGTATAGGTTTTTAAACAGGGTTTTGGCCGAGGGGAGAGTTGTCAGACTATTATAACATGACAGAACGATGTGAAATATATTGAAGTTTGTTAAGAAACTTTTTTATTGTTAGGGACAATCAGTTAGCTGAGTTTTTAGATAAAATTCCTGAGCAGGACATAATTTTTTTTTTGAATCCTTGATGCCCTTTTCGATCAAATATAAGTTTAGTAACATTTTGATGAAAGCTTAGAAGCTTTCAAAAAAAAGGACTAGCCATATGGAATGCTCATAAAGTAAACGCATTAATACCTAACTAAACAAGTTAATTACGATAGACTACAGCAGTATGAGCAAAATCTTTATAAGTCTAAAAGAAATTACCATAAGCAAGGTCGTCTTAATCATCAACAAAACTTTCATCTAAGAGATAATCGTTTTAATCATTATCACATTTATCGCCAACATAATCAAGATATAGATAAAGTTAAACCAACAAAATCATACAATGGGAACTATAGTAATAATTTAATAGAGCATTATGCTTGTCATGTCATCAATATTTACCCACCAAAACATCTAATACAACTAAAGTTTCACAAAAAGCCAAAGAAAAAGCTCAGGTAACCATACAAACTGTAGCAATTGGAGTAACTGGTAAAGTAATGTGGTTTATGTTCGTAAAAGTTACGGTTTTTTTCATCGTGATGTTCGTAACAGCGATATTTTTTTCATTATATAGCTATCATCAAAAACAACACCAAAAAATTCTTAAGGTCTGTTGTGCAAGGAAAAGAAGTCCAGTTTGATGTTGTTATAGGTAAAAAGAGCATGTCAGAAGCCGCAAACGTAACAGATCCTAATGGTAAAACAGTTTAAGGGTCTAAGTAAGTACTTGTAGACAAATATTCAAACTACAACCAAAGGTTTCAATAAAAAATATTAAACTAAAACCATCATTCAAGTAACCCCTAACAGCAGAAAAAAAATCTAATAGAGCTTATAAGCAAGCTTTTGTTTTTACAGCAAAACAAGTTAAACTTAGCAAAGAAAAGCATCAGAAGCAACAGTAGAAAAATAGCAGTTACAGTAAAAAATATGATAGCGAGCCAAAACATCAGGTGCCAACAGTGCAGTTTAAAAGTTATAAACAAGACTCAGGCTATTACAATTATTCAAAAACAAAATCAGAAACTAGTGTATCAAGGAGCGTATTGGCTAAAAAGAAAAACAATTGGTAGTACTTTATTCCTTTAATAAAAAAGAAGTTGTAACACAGAACAGAAAAGAGTCAGAATTACTAATAGCAGGTCTAAAACTTTTAACACTTATTATAAAGCCCTTTCGACAACAAATTGTAGGTATTTTCATAAAACTAACAAAACAGGCTTTACTAATAGTAAACAATTTTAAAATTTTATTTAACAAAGAAAATCAATTTAAATATATTTTAAACTCAGGTAATTTTTTTATAAACTGTTAAACTGTTTAACTATAAACTGTTAAGCGTATTTGTCTTGTATTCTTTCTTTGATAAAATATATGAATTGTAAAGTTTTATAGTTTTTTTTACTTGTAATAATGTTTTTTAAATTTAACAAGATATATTACTGAAGTTTTATTTTTTTCAATTAAGCAAAAGGTATGACATAACAATTTGTTGATACAAAAGTTTAATAAATCATCTTTATATTAAGTTTAAAGAAACTTTATTTTTCCCTACGTTTAAAAGTTTTCTTTCCCCGTAAACTAATCAAGTTCAAATGTAAAGCTTTTAAATTTGAATCGTGTTAAAATTTTTCTTACATAAATTGAGTTTTAAAGTGTTTTTAACTCCCACTAAATTTTGACCGTTAACAACTAAAAAAGCGTTTGCTGCTTTTTGTCTTTAAAAAATTTTTTAAATGCATAAAGTTTTGTGTTGCTTTCAAAGAAATATTCTATAGTTGATTCTTCTAAAAATTTGTTTTTGCATGAAAAACTATATTACACTACTATTGTTTTGGAAAATGTTTTTAAAAAAATGTTATAAATTTTGTTTATTTAACTTTAAGTTTGAAAATAGAGAAAGAAATTAAAATATTCCATGTGTTTTCTATAAAATGTTAAAAATATTAGTTCTTTTTTCAATGCATCTTTAAAAGCTCAGAAATCTTTTATTTTGTATAAAACAATGGGTTAAAAGAAAATACTGACAGTTTCATTTTGTGCGGCAAAATTTTTAAATTTCTTAAGTGATACGATAAACGCTGTAAACATAATCAAAAGCTCGGTGGGAATAAGGTTAATTAAAAAAAAATTGAAATCTAACATTAGTTACTTTAATTGAAAGGAACGAAATAGAAAGTGTGCCAACGGCATACTTTGTTTTATAGTTCTGTTAAAACTCAAAACAGCTGTATAAATAAATTATTCTTTTAGCTTTCTGAAAACAATTTTCCCAATTTCCAAAATAACATTTTTATTCGAAGGATTTTATTTCTTTCAAATGCGTATATATCGGCGTTTGTATTTCAAATACGCATGAGTTTTAAATTGTGCCGTCTTAAGTTACGACGAAGTTCGCATGATCAACGTATCATCAAGTTAATTCAACATCTAGTTAACTACGAGTTTAAGAACATCGAGCATCTAGTTTCAGTATCAAGAATATCAAATAGCAAACATTAGTTCTTCTAAGCTGTTATTAATTATAAACTTTACGGTTGTTGTTATTTTTTATAGTTTTTACCTGTGTAGTGATTTAAACGGTTTTTTTTTTCTGATTTGTTGTAACTAATATTTTAATAATAAAGTACTTTTGTTTGATTTACAGTGTGTTATATTTTATAACTTAGGAATCACGTACTTTAAGTAAGAATATATTATTTGTAAATTTAGTACTTTAAGCTACTCGTAAGAAAGACACATAATTTAGTTAAGTACTTGAAGACCACATATTTAAAACCATAAACATAACCAGTTTTATAAATATATCTCTATGTTTATAAAAAACCAAGATGATTTGAGAAACTTAAAAATTATTATACTATTACTGGTTTGAAAAAAAGTGCTAGTTCTTAACAAATAAACTTTTCCTGGACAAAACGTTGAAAGGTATCCGTAGTCTGCGAGTGATAACCGAAAGGGTTTTTTATGCACCAGGTCCTAGCACCAAATATTTTAAGCGCTTTTTTGTTGTTGTTCAATAAACTAAACTATAAAAGAATTTATTAAAAGTAATTAAGATGTCATCGTTTTTATAAAGCTTTTTTACACTTTTGTTATTTATAAAAATGCTAGAAATGAGTGATCTAAAATACATTATAGTAATATTATATGTTTTGGCTTTAAGAAAAAAAGTAAAGAGAGAAATAAATTATATTCAAATTCTATTTGAATAAGATTTATTTAAGCACTAACGAGGTCTTTGACCGAAACTTAGTTTGTAAAATAAATTAATACACTATAGTAATTTAAAAAACAGTTTATTTTTATACTGTTAACAATATAATTTGTAAGATTTACAAAGCTAGTAATTATTTTACTTAAAGTAATAATTTGAATAAGTTTGCTTCTAAAAGCGTGTAGTGTACTGTGGTTTTTAAAAACTTTCTTTACTTTATTGCTTACGGGGTGTTCTACTTATACAGTGTTAAGGGCCTGGTTTATAACGCAACGTGCGCTTTAACTTATATAAGAGATGTCCCCAAGCTAAAGCTTAAAGTATATTTGATAAATTGACTAATATGACTTACTTACTATTTACTAAAGGTTTAATAAATAAGTTACTTATACTAATGTTAAACGTAATTCGAGTCTGTGATAATGACTGTATTTACAATGAAATTGCGAAACAAAAGGGTGATAAAAATACTATACAACATAAAGCCAATGAATCGAGATTTAATTCTTTTAAAAAACTAAAGTACTTGAATCAAAGAAGCTGAAAACTAGTGTTCGTTTAAACTAAACTCATAAAGTGTTCTAAAAGCGAACTAAACTCGATAAACCAGATTGAAACCATTCACAACTAAGTGTAGCGAAAAGCCGCCATGACTTAAAGTTGATGCTACGCAGCCAAAACTTAAAGCCAGTTTTAAGCATAATTTAATTTATATACAAGATAGCTCTCTCGAAAAGGAGAAAATGCCAATAGCATTGTAACGCTATCTGCCCTGCGTTGTGATAATAGTTAATAAATTTACAAAATAACTAGTTGTAAACACTGACAAGTTTAAATTTATTAAAGCACTATGACGTTTGCTTAACGACGAATTTTTAGTACAAAATGCTATTCTTGTTGTAGCAACGGTCAGTTTTATTTATAAACTCTTGTTGATGACATTGAATTGGAACTTTTAGTGGATTGCAGTTGAGTGTTTAAACTTTTGTAAATTTGTTACTTTAAAAGAAGTACCAAATTATAGATTAAACTTTGTTGCTTATTGAAGAAATTATTAAATTATTCTTCAGCTTTATCAACTTTTTGTATAATTTTTACTTGAGTTAATACGTATTTTTTAAATCACATTTGTTATTAAATATTGTTGATTAAACTGTGCTGTATAAATTATAACCGGTTGTTTTTAGTTTAAGCTACTATTTAAGTGATTACTATACCATTAGAATGATTAAGACTAAGAAGGGCTTAAGACATAAAAATAAGTTAACGGGTCATGCGGATACTGAGCCATCAGTATCCGCTGACTTCAATGGCGACTCTGACTTGATATCGAACTCACAATCTCCCAGCAATATTCAAGCGACAATAAACAGCGCTCATGAAACAGAAGTAAGCGCGCAGACTAGGGACAATAATGAAATTGTAGATTTTAATGCTATAGATGAAGTTGACTTAGACGTTGAGGATTTAGCTCACTTACTAGAGCAAGCTAAGGTTTTAGAGAAAAAAAATAAACTAAAAAATGAACTAAAAGCTATTTATAGAAGATTAGATACCAATAAGACCATAAATGACAGCGGCCTCACCCTTAACAATCACACCTCGCACGCTTTAGGTGAAATGTCAACACAAATAAGTTTCAAGAAAAAAACTCTTGAAAATTGTAAGCTTTTTCAAAAAATTGATGCCGTACGCGATCCGGCTGTGGAGTTACGTTTTTTTGAAGACCGGTGTACGGCTTATGGTATAACATCTGAAATGGAGAAGTTTGAAATTCTCCAGAGAATTTGGCCCCGTTCAGATATAATTGACTTCGTTGAAACACACGACGAAGACAGAACTTATAGCAGTCTTGTTAACTTTTTACAAGGGAAAGGAAGCAAATTGCCTCGCATATTAGGTGCAAGCCCATCATGGCCAGAGCCAGTTCAATTCCAGGACTTGTTTTTGGCAGCTAAGCAATGGGCAAAGTCTAAAGAGGAAGACAGAATTAAATACTTTATGCACAGACATGCCCCTAATAATTTAAAAAACAAAATAAAGGAATGTTTTGGGCTTGAATATAATGAGTTTATTAGGCGCACGGAATTTATATGCGACATTGAAGAACAGAGGGTCTTTGAAAATGCTAAAAACTTTTCATACGAACCTCAGCGATTTAAGCACAATAAGAGATATTACAAACAAAAATGGCATGAGAACATTCCACAAAAAAGGGAACATTTCCGCAGCTATGAACACAGTCGTAGTCAGGGGTATTTCGGGGAAGGGTATAACAAGCGCACGAATTACGAACAAAACGCGTTTTGTCACAAACATGCAAAGTTTGGAGATAGGGCAGACTATTGTGCTGCAGTTTCAACTTGCCCTATGTCCCCGTTACGGCAACAACACGATCAAAAAAACGATTTCCCATCTTCAAAACAATGAGAGGACATGAGGATGGGAACAGAGTTCCTCTTAATAAGCCTGTAGAATCCGTACCAATTCGTCCCTCTGCCAAACCATGGCAGCCTAAAAAGCCATCACCTGAAACAAACTCTTGAAGTCAGCAGATACTGATGGCTCAGTATCTGCATGACCCGTTAACTTATTTTTATGTCTTAAGCCCTTCTTAGTCTTAATCATTCTAATGGTATAGTAATCACTTAAATAGTAGCTTAAACTAAAAACAACCGGTTATAATTTATACAGCACAGTTTAATCAACAATATTTAATAACAAATGTGATTTAAAAAATACGTATTAACTCAAGTAAAAATTATACAAAAAGTTGATAAAGCTGAAGAATAATTTAATAATTTCTTCAATAAGCAACAAAGTTTAATCTATAATTTGGTACTTCTTTTAAAGTAACAAATTTACAAAAGTTTAAACACTCAACTGCAATCCACTAAAAGTTCCAATTCAATGTCATCAACAAGAGTTTATAAATAAAACTGACCGTTGCTACAACAAGAATAGCATTTTGTACTAAAAATTCGTCGTTAAGCAAACGTCATAGTGCTTTAATAAATTTAAACTTGTCAGTGTTTACAACTAGTTATTTTGTAAATTTATTAACTATTATCACAACGCAGGGCAGATAGCGTTACACTCTCACTCTCAATTGCGTAATGATATCACGACAAAACCAATTGTAAAAACTAATTGGTCGTTTGCTATTTCAAATAAATCGTCTATAAATCCAAAAACCTTGCCTCAAAGTCTATTATTTGCAAAGGACAATGTTACAAACGTTCTTTTCTTAATTGACTCTGGATGTGAAGTTTCTATATTGCCTAAGAATCTAACAAATGGCATAAACCACTACTTTAAGCCGTTCAGTAGAACTATAAAGGGTATTGGCGACAATGAAATCCACCCCATAGGGAGTGCTTGCGTTGACCTTAAGCTAGGTAATTTAAAAACCATTAAACATAATTTTTGGGTTACTCAAGAGTATAGGAGTTATGGCATTTTAGGTATAGACATTTTAATGTCAAACAAACTGTTAATATGCCCTTTCACGTTAGAATTGACGCATCAATTGTCTAACAAAACGACTAAACTGTTTAGGGCCGCTGACTTGCCTGCGTCGGTAGTTGTGTCAATTAATACGGGGGAAGTTAAGGATAGTAATAACATAGCTACGTTAGAAACCAAGTGTCAAGCACTACTGTTGAATTACCCTGAGCTTACAAAAACTCCTGATTATACTGCTCCTAGAAAACACAACCACTTTCTAGAAATTATAGTTGACAATTATAAACCGCGAATGATTAAGGCGCGAAGATGTAATTTAACTTGTCAACAAAAGGTAGATAAAAATTATTCAGACCTAATTGCGAGAGGTGCTGTTGTAAAGGGGGATGCCGACATGTGTGCATCACCAATCACGGTAGTGCCCAAAAAAGATGGTGATTTGCGTATTTGTGTTGATTATACAGTTTTGAATGCCCACACACGCCCATTTTCATACCCGCTACCGCGCATAGATACGCTCTCGGAAAGAATTCCGGGAGGTACCCGTTTTTTCAGCACGTTAGATCTTAAAGAAGCTTACTATAGCTTACCTCTTCATCCAAACTCACGAAAATATGCTGCTATCATAACTAATTCCGGGGTATTCGTCCCTAAGGTGACTTCTTTCGGGTTGCGGAATGCGCCAACACGTTTTCAGCAGTTTATGGACAGTATCTTGTCCTCTTGTGGGGCTTTCACTTTTGTATATTTAGATGATATTCTTGTGTTTTCAGATTCCGCGGACAGTCACATATCACATTTAAAACAGGTTTTAGAAACATTATCGACAAACGGTTTATTTTTAAATCAAGCAAAATGTTCTTTTGCTAGAACTAAGGTAGATTTTTTAGGTCATACAGTAGGTGTTGACGGGGTTGATGTTATGGAATCTAAGGTAGAAGCTATAAAAAAATTACCCTTACCAAACACGCGCAAAGAGTTAAAAAGGGTAATTGGTATGATTAATTACTATCATCGATTCATACCAAACTTGGCCGAAGTAATGGCACCGCTTAATGAAATTTCGGGGGGATCTAAGGCAAGCAATAGGGCAATTATTAAACTTACTGATGGCCAAATCAAAGCTTATCATGACACAATAGCTCTGTTAGTTAAAGCAGCAACAATAAGCTATGAAGACCACACAAAACCCCTAGTTCTCTTCACGGACGCTTCCGACAGCCACGTTGGCGCAGTTCTGGAACAAGAAGGGAGAAATGGGGGAATGCAACCGCTTGCGTTTTTTTCAAAAAAGCTCCCTCCATTTAAGCAAGTACGTTCTACTTTTTATAAGGAACTTCGCGGGGTGTATTTGTCTCTTAAGCACTTTCAAAGCAGAATATTGGGGAGATCCTTAATAATACGTACTGATAGTAAATCAGTAGAAAGGGCCATTAAAAACGAAATGGGTAATCATTCTCCAGCGGAACAACGTTGGATATGCGCAATCAAGGAATTTAATCCAATAGTAAGGCATATAGATGGCCATGATAATGTAGTAGCAGATAGTTTAAGCCGACCCCCACAGTCGGCAATGCATGTTCGTGCGTATAACCAGGATTCTGATTTTGTTTATACGTCTGAGTCAGAGGCTGAAGACAGCGAGTCTGATTACGGTGATTTAGACGGTGAAGCGGAAATTTTAGGTAGTCCGTTAAATGAAGTGATCGGGGAAAATACGACTAGCTTAAATATGATAAATAGGGAAGTTATTGCGGTCTTGCAATGTAATGAACCGGGGCTAGTAGATACCGCACGTAATATGAAGAAAACGGTCGAATATTTACAACCAGATAATTTAGCGGTAGTGGTAGACGAAAATAATAAGCGAATCATTCTGCCCGAATCTATGCGCCTAACAGCATTTAATGTGGCCCATGATAGGTTGCACCTGGGAATTGATAAAACAATCGAGTATATTGCAAAAGACTATTACTGGCCTACATTAATAAAAGATGTGACTCATTGGGTCAAAAGCTGTGTGGTATGTCAAGCGACCAAAGTAACAAGATATAATCGTCCAAAAATTGTTTTTTTTCCAGACAATACGGAACGATTCCAGTTCGTTCACATAGATCTTGTCGGTCCTTTAAATGAGTCATCTTGTAATAATAAGTATATTTTAACTGCCAAAGACCGAGCCACAGGGTTTCTTGTAACTATGCCGATCACAGATAAGAAAGCTTTGACTGTCAGAAATGCTTTTTTTCAATGCTGGGTGGGTCCATTCGGGGTCCCTCAAGTTGTTGTTTCTGATAACGGTCGTGAATTTGTTAACACCGTGTTAACCGAAGCGTTTGAGCAGTTAGGAATAGATCATCGTTTGGTATCCCCATACAGCCCTCAATCTAACGGTTTCATCGAGAGGCAACATAAGACTATCAATGTTGCACTTCGCGCGTTATCTGATAAGACAAACTGGGCTTTGCATTTGCCTCTGATAACGACAGCTTTAAACAATACCTTCGTTGAAGGTTCACCTTATACCCCAGCTCAATATGCTCTAGGGACGGCCCAGAATCTCTCGGGGAGAGTAATGTTCGACAAAATTGAGGGTACTGACATTATCACCACACCCAACACTCTAGAAACTAAAGTATTTTTGAATATGATGGCTAAAATTGGTAGGCAATTTAAGCGCCACAATAATAAATCATACTATGAACCAGGGATTTTCGAATGCGAATGGGTTTGGCTTAGGAGACAAAACAAGCGAAAACTTAGCACACTCTACCATGGTCCATATAAAGTGCTTTCTTGTTCAGAGCAAAGTATGATTATTCAAAAGAATTCTGGGTTGGTAAAGGTTTCTATAAGGAACGTGAAAGCGTATGTTCCCAGAGTTACAACTTGTGAGGAAACTAAAACATACAATTTAAGGGAACGAGAAGTCCCCATAAGTTATGCCGAAGCATCTAGCTCAGATGAATTCTAAGCGTTCATTCGGCGTAAGTATCTTTTTTTTTTTTACTGCTTTTAAACGTTTATGTATATTTAGGGGTAGTGAATGGAAAACAACTGGTTATAATTTTATTTTCTTTCTATTTAT
The DNA here is from genome assembly GCF_965202585.1 of Thalia democratica. NCBI lineage: Eukaryota > Metazoa > Chordata > Thaliacea > Salpida > Salpidae > Thalia > Thalia democratica. Next base: position 15,024,585 of record NC_139173.1, on the reverse strand, counting down.
TTCTTTGGTAACTAGTTTATTTAATGATTTATTAGTAGTTGATTTTTTTTTTTAGTTGTTGCAATTAAAATATTATTTTTGGTTAAAATACCTGTACAAATTTAATAAAGTTTTTCTCTTCTTTTTAATTAATTTTTCTTTTTTTTATATCTTCAAAAGTGGTTAATTTTTAATTTGGTACTAAAAAAAAAAAAAAAAAAAAAAAAAACTGACAAGTCATGGATTCGTGACATTTTTGAAATCACCAGCAGTGTCTAGAGAAGTGTGACGAGTTGCAGGCGGGCAACCTGTTTCAGCTGCAAGAGAAAAGAAGCAGTTTCATGAGTTACGTCAGTAGTTGTTTAGCAAACCAGTATGTTCGATTTTTCTTTCCTGTCTACTCATGACCTTGATGCTTATCATTGGAGCCTGGCCAAGAATGCCAAAAAAGGATAAAAAGAAAGGAAAATGTAACGCTATCTGCCCTGCGTTGTGATAATAGTTAATAAATTTACAAAATAACTAGTTGTAAACACTGACAAGTTTAAATTTATTAAAGCACTATGACGTTTGCTTAACGACGAATTTTTAGTACAAAATGCTATTCTTGTTGTAGCAACGGTCAGTTTTATTTATAAACTCTTGTTGATGACATTGAATTGGAACTTTTAGTGGATTGCAGTTGAGTGTTTAAACTTTTGTAAATTTGTTACTTTAAAAGAAGTACCAAATTATAGATTAAACTTTGTTGCTTATTGAAGAAATTATTAAATTATTCTTCAGCTTTATCAACTTTTTGTATAATTTTTACTTGAGTTAATACGTATTTTTTAAATCACATTTGTTATTAAATATTGTTGATTAAACTGTGCTGTATAAATTATAACCGGTTGTTTTTAGTTTAAGCTACTATTTAAGTGATTACTATACCATTAGAATGATTAAGACTAAGAAGGGCTTAAGACATAAAAATAAGTTAACGGGTCATGCGGATACTGAGCCATCAGTATCCGCTGACTTCAGCATAACAACTTCTTTAATGATGATCAAAGTTTCGAGAGTTTCAATAAACTTGGAGTAAAAATAATTTAGGTTCAAAACTAAACCTAAAACTAAATTTTAAGTATATACCACTCACTTTAAAAATTTAAATAGTTTGGTTTTGGTACTGGTTTTAATTAAAAAGTTTAAACATAACTGACTCATTTTCGAAAAAAATTTATTTATTAATTTCGTTTAGCTCTCTTCAGAATAACATTGCTAAAAACTATGAATATTGTAGAGTAATTTTAGTAATATATAATGAATTTGAAAAGTCTAACAAAAAATAGTTACGTCATAAAGTATAAAAGACTTTTTAGAAAAAGATTGAAAAATAGAATAGAGCTGTACTGAACTAACTTGAAGTAATTTATAAGACAAAATTGCTAAAACAAAAACATTTGAAATAGTAGAAATTTTTACCTTAAACTAAATTAAATAAAAAGCACATTAAAAAATACGACAATAACGACAACAAAAATAATACTACTAAAGACCCTATTTGTAAAGTTTTAAATTGTAAAAATCCCTTTGTTTGCAAATTTTTGGCTCGCGAGATCTAATAAACAGAGATTCTAGAACTGAAAGATGGTAGATGTTTCTAGCTCGGGATAGGATTTCGAACCTATTATCCAGGTAGTTCTCGGCACAAACAGGGTTGTTGAGTAGGTGCTGATGAATAGATGACTGTTCACCTTTAGGCTTCACGTCGTCATTAAAAATAAACCTTTTTAGCTTTTTCGTGACATGCTGTTCTCGCCTGACGTGGAAACGTTGAGATGTACGACCTACGTAGTCATTTCCGCAATGACATTTAAATATGTAAACTACATTACTCAAATCATGGGTAGGTGTGGCATCTTTTACGATTCCGTTAAGTGGGCGGTTGGTGTTGTACACAACACGTAGCGAAACGCTGTTAAAGGTGGATTTTATAGCCAATGAAGCTTGCTTAGCTAGTCCTATTGAGTTTTCACTCATATAAGGAAGGCGGAGGTACACTGGGCAAGGATGTGGGCCGAAAGAGGGTAAGCGATTCATTTTGGACTGAGTTGCCTTAATTGTCTTCTTGATGACTGTTTCGGGGTAACCTAGTGAGAGAAAAATTTTGTAGATGTTGTCAAATTCTAGATTCAAACAGTCAGCAGTGCAAATTTTAATAGCTCTGTTGGTAATGCATTGTATGATCTTCAATTTTTGTTTAGTGGGACAAGACGAATTCCAGGAAATGTAGTGTGGACTAAAATTTTCTTTTCTGTAGACAGAAGTAGAAAAGGTGTTGTTACTGTTTCTAGTAATGTTAATGTCTAAAAAGTGAATTTTACCGGAAACTTCTTCTTCAACGGTAAAAGCTATGCATTTGTGCATCTTATTTAGCAAAGTAAAAAATTTATTGACATTATTTTTTTGAAGTAAAAGTAGCAAAAACATCATCGACATACCTATAATATACAAGTGGCTTACTGTTATCTAATGAAAGAAGACTATTTTTATAGTAACCGACAAAAATGTTAGCAAGAATAGGGCCTAATGGGCTTCCCATCGCTACGCCGTCAATTTGACGAAACATGAGATTATTAAAACTAAATTGTACATTTTTCGTGGCCATACATAGCATATCATTGCAAACAGATCTTGGGAAAGGAGGCGGAAGTAAGTCAGAATTGTACAACTGGTCTAAACAACTATTTATCACTTCATCAAGTGGAACGTTTGTAAACAAACTTTTAATGTCAAACGAGACCATAAAGTTGTTTTGTTGGGAAAGATTTAAGCTTTTTAGTTTGTCAACAAAACTAAAAGAATCAGGTACTGTGTGAGTAGTGAATTTTTCTAATACTGGTTCTAAAACGGAAATTAAAAAGGAAGACAAATTTGATTGTGGTGATTTAGTCATAGATAATACAAATAGGGTCTTTAGTAGTATTATTTTTGTTGTCGTTATTGTCGTATTTTTTAATGTGCTTTTTATTTAATTTAGTTTAAGGTAAAAATTTCTACTATTTTAAATGTTTTTGTTTTAGCAATTTTGTCTTATAAATTACTTCAAGTTAGTTCAGTACAGCTCTATTCTATTTTTCAAACTTTTTCTAAACAGACTTTTATACTTTATGACGTAACTATTTTTTGTTAGACTTTTCAAATTCATTATATATTACTAAAATTACTCTACAATATTCATAGTTTTTAGCAATGTTATTCTGAAGAGAGCTAAACGAAATTAATAAATAAACTTTTTTCGAAAATGAGTCAGTTATGTTTAAACTTTTTAATTTAAAAATTTAATAGGTATATTTAACTTTTTTGTTTAGCTCTCCTCCGAACAAGTTTGTTAAAAACTAACACTAGTATAGTATTAATTATAGTTTATTACAAAAGTTTATGAACACTTTTATAACAGTAGTTAAGTCATAAAAAACCAAATGTAAATAGCTGTAGGACTTTTTATGGGTAGTTTTAAATATTATGTACTCTAATTTGTTGCAATTTTGAAAAAAGAGGCTCCAACATTTTGATGACGGCATACCTTATTTTTGGTAGTTTTCTTTTAAAAATTATACAAAAAAGTTACAAAATACGTCGTCGCTCTGGAAAGTAAATTGAACAATTTTACATTTAAATTTTTTACAATAAATGGCTTCAATAAAAGTCGTACTGCTAGTTTTTGGAGCTTTATTTTGTAAACACAAGTATAAGCGTCTCTGCCATTAAAAAATACACTTTCTATGTGATTTTTAATTGTAAACAAATACAACCACATGCTTAGAAATATCAAGAACACTATTTTAAATGTTTTACTAAGTGTTAATAGAATTCAATAACAAAGATAAAGTGTATCTTTTATAACTTATGTGTAATTTTTTTTGAGTCATTGGTACATTTATAAACTTATATACAAAGTTATAATCAGTAGAATACTTATTTATTTGTTAATACTAATGGTTTTGAAATCACATACTTGGAACTTATCTAACATGATACAATAAGACTTCTTCTATATTATGATTTTCTTATTAAAACATTTTTATTTGAATAAGATTTTATTCAACTGATGATCTCGTTTGAATTAGAAATTTAAGCATGTGAAACATTGTATACTAATAAGACTAAAAAAAAATTAATTGAAAAATACTTGACCAATTAATATAATGATTAAAGGTATGTATGTGTAAAGTAAACTAAAAGTAGAAATAATTAACCAATTTAGTTTTAAGTAAGTTTAAAGATATTACTCGCATTGTGTTTAAAAAATAAAAACCTAGTAAAGTGTTAAATTGTAATTGTAAAATTTTTAAATTTTTCTTTACACTCTTTTGTCTACTTTTTTATTATTTGTAAGCTAGGAGTGAGTAGTTTGTTACCAGGTTTAGGATCAGAAATATTTTATAGTTTAGTTTAAAATTTTGCAAATAAATTAATAAACAGTCCTCGGTTCAATTTCATTTACAAAAATTTAGTTTACATTTTACATAATACAGATAATAACGAATAAAACAATGAAAACCTTTCCGAGGTTTGTAATCAATTCCGTTCTATTTTTTTTTATATTTGAATTTACGACCGTTTAAATGTATGGTGGCTTTTTAAAGTATAAGGCAATATAATTTGACTTCTAATACAAACACTTTTTATAAAAACAACTAACATTTTATTCAAATCTTGTTTAGTGTCTAATCTTAATAAAATAATTTTACTTCAAGTTACATAAATATTTTAGGTAAAACTCCACTTATAGGTTTTTATTGGTTGACTTATGTGAAACAAAGTCTTATTCATTATAATTATATAGTAACTGAAAATTTGGTAACAATAAAAGCAGATTCCTGATTGTCTTTAGCATGATAATGTTTCTTAATATTTATTTTTGTTTTATTTTTAAAGTTTTCATTATTAAAGTTTAGAGAAAACTGACCATGTTGTTTAAACTACTCGACCACGAAATCAATAAAGTGACATTTCAACATTTATTTTGAATTTGCATTTGATATAAGATATAAAATATTTTCTTTACAATACTTAAATATAACTAATGCCATAACCAATAAATTTTCATTGCAAAATTTTAATAGTTAAGTTGAAAATTTAATACTGACTTTACAACTTTATTCTTTTTATAAACATATAACATTTTCTTTTTTTTTATAAGACATATATTAAAGTTTTAATGTACTTCAGTTTCTTAAATTTCTCTACAGTTTTAATTTAAGTATTTTATTCTCATTTGAGTATATTTAATAATCGTTAAACTCAACAAATACAGCTCATTTAATATTTAGTTACTATAACTTTAAAAGGCAGCAATTGTTCAACAATACACACATCTTGCCAGGTTTGCAAGAAAGAATCTTTCGCCGCACCGTCTTCTGTTTATTCTGAAAGGTTAATTATAGAAACTCTGGTGACTTGTACCAACAAAATCGAAATAAACTGCTTACAAAAACTGGCGAAAAACTTTTATTTCTTCATAACAACGTCAAAAAACAAGAATAACTTTCTTTGTAGCTTAATGGCGTTGATAGAATAAATGTTATTTACTAAATTACTTACTTTTTTATTTGTAAAAATAAACAGTTGCTAAATAAGTTATTATTCATCTTATAGTTCGAACTTATATTAAAAAAGTATAATGTAAAGCTTAACATATCTAAAATAAATAAAGTTCGTTACTTTTTAAAGCATTTTTACATCTAGTTTCTTTTTCTTTTACGTCATACAAAGTTCAAAATTCAAGTTTAGTCGTATAAGTAGCTTTGAAATGAATATTTAAACTAAGATATTATATCAGTAGATTCTTTTTTACATTGTTCTTTTTCCTAGTGTTAAAATACAATATTTAGACAATAACATTGTGTTTCTTTAACAAAGTTTTAAACTTGTATTAAACATTTTTTACTAACTAATGGTATTATAATAATTAAATTTTATAAGTTTGTTCTCTATTGAAACTACATAAAACTTAAAACATTTAAAATCCGGATCCGGCCAGATCTTAAATTAAAAATAGATCCGGGCCTGGATCCAGGCGGATCTTAATTTAGAAAAAAGATCCGGATCCTAAATAGCTGATCCGGTAGATCACTAGAGTTAACATTATAAGTTTTGTAAAAATCAATAAAAGTAAGAACTTTTTTATCACAAAGAAACATCACTCAACTGAAATGCCTGTATAAAACTTAATTAATAACTTGCAAAAATAACGAAAAAAGTTTAGTTTTTTTTAATAATATTTTTATTTATTATAATTTCTTTTTAGTTTATACAGATTTTTCTAAATATGGCAAGAAACATTTCCTAACCGTTTCAGGTAATTATCTCAAAAAATATAGAAGAAAATGAATTTTAAGTAAAATAGTCTTTTTTCCCCATTTTAAATATACCGATATAAAGCAAAGTTTTCAAAAGCAATTTGCTCCAGCAGGCTTAAAGCTAAGAAGCTAATTTTTTTGTGCTGTCTATTTATGTAATTTCCCAACGTCAAAAAATTTTACTAAGCGAAATTCTAAGGTCGAGGCAACAGATGCACCCTAATGCACATACATAAAATACTTAACTCTATCTTCCTCAGTTGCTTTTGCCAACTTTTTGCAACAAGTACAAATTTTGAGGTTTTACTGGTCCCTCCCATAATCGATGGGCTCTTAAGATACTTAGCAATTCACTGCCATTACTTAAAAAAAAGAAATTTTATTGTAGTAAGTTCTCTCTTCGTCATGTGCTTCAACAAAATCTAATATACGTGTTCTCGACCAGATTCTCTAGAGAACTTTAAATTTTCACTATCATTGGTAATGCAATACGTCCTAAAACTATCCTCAAAAAATTTTAGTTCTATAATATGGTGACACACAGTGTTATTCCGAGAAAATATTCACAGTTTTATTATGTCTTTTGTTTCAAACTAAATCTGTGTTTAACACCTACAGTTTGTGATATGTTATCTAAAGGACTTCCGCTACTGTGTTTTATCTTGTTTTCAGGTTTGTTTTGACCCTCACCTAGTTTATTGTTAATATATTTAAGTACTTTTTCTTCACTAGTAGTCTAACTTCAGCTACCATTTTTCTTAATTCCGGAATTCTAAAATATGGACCCTCTAATCCTAATGAACTCTTATAATCTGAAGACTGCTTATGTTTATTGCTCTGTTGTACAAAGCTCTGAATCTTTTTACCTATAATAATCATAAATAATAATATTTAATATTATAATCTGCAAACTTATAAAATACTAGTTAAATAAAAATTGTTTAGTATTTGTTTCAACGTTATATTTGTTTTTTCTAAATATTAAAGTTTAAGCAAAAAGTTATGTTTACTAACATTATGTTCAACATGGCTTTGTTTTTCAGATCTATTAGTTTATAATGAACTTTACCGCACAATCAACACAACAGCACATCCGAGACAACCTACGACAAGTTTCGTCCTAACTAGGACTCACCAGGCAGGCATAGTAGCGAGAAACCATTGTTGAGATCTAATCAAGCGGGGTTGAATACGAAGTACTAAAGCGACCGTTTGTGGGTAAAGTTGAAAAGTTGACACATCTTAATCATTTACAGCCCAACGTCTCAGACATTGTCAGCTTATTGCTGTTGTTGTTGATCGTGCAGTAAAGTTAATTAAAAATTATTGATGGCGCGAAGCATCTCAAATTTGTTGATGATGGCCCTATTATATACTGGTTAGTTAATAATGATAAGCTCTAAAAGAAAAAGTTAAATATTTTTTGAAGAATAAGGATAAAAGTGTAATTAAATGACTAAAAAGTGATTATTAATAAGTTTGTAGTACTTTTTTAAAAACTACTTTTGCTTATATTACAACAAACACTTTAACACTTGTGTAGACATTTGAATCATTGAAAACATCATTTTAAAAGCGAACGTTTTAAATAGTTTTTATAGAAAACATCTTATTACTAAAAAAGTATAACATATACTACCCGCTTTGAAAAACCTATATCTGCCCCTGGCGGACCTGTCTCAGTTATTTTTTTTTTAAACTTAAACTAGAATATTTAGAAAAATCAACTAATAATAAATTATCATTATTTACATTTTTAACAATTAAAATTAATTGAATTTCAAAAGTTTGAAATAGTTATGAAGTTCTTCATAACTTCTCATAGCTACAACCAGGCTAAAAGTTGTTAATACTAATATAACTTAACAAAGTGCTTATATAAATATTTGAGCGTATAGACGTAATTGATGTTATATTACCTGACCTTTTTGAATGTTTCTCAATAAAAATTTAATGAATGTAGAGACCATTACTGTATGGATTAACAATTTATTAAAATAAAAAGTTCAAAAAAGTACTATAAATAAGTTCTTTATTTATTAAAACACAAAAGTCTCAAAAGCAAGCAATAAAGCAATAGCCTGTAATTAAAAAGAAATAAGTTTCAAAAATATTCTTTTTTAATTTCTGAAACCGTAAGATAAAAATCTATAACGTTTAAACTTTCAAAATCGTAAAAATATAAAAGATGAGCTGTAAGTTAAAATTAACTGTAATTTTATTTTCTTATAAAATACTTTTAAACGTCAACTAGTGATTGAAAGCCTTAAAAGTTTAAAAAAAAAGTTAGAAACAGTACTGTGAAAGTAATATATGTAGTTTTTTTATCTTACATGTTCTACACAATTGTTTTAATTTGTGCTTTGTTCATATTTTGAATTTTTCAAAGTTAAAGTTGTTGAATATATCTTACGGTTTAAGTAGTGTAATTGAAACAATAGTTTTATAATTCAACTTAAGAAATTTTAGGAAAAAGTATATTAGTATTTAATGTCAATAAAAAAATAAGGAAAAAACAAGTTAAAACTATTTTTTGTTTTTATAAATTTACGTATCCATCCAAACTCTAACTTTTAGAACAGCATAGGCTATTATTCTTAAACCTACAAAAAAGCCTGTTAGCACCATTAGATCGACCCAGACAGAATCAGTTTTTACATCCATTTCTTTTAAAATATTTGTAGTATTTTGAAACACACACGCTTGGCTGCACTCTTCACCTGACAATCAAAAACTTTTGTACTTATCATTTCAGTTTTATAAAATTTCGAAACAATTTTTTTTTCAATAAAAAAATACTTAGATATAAAAATAAAATCTGAACACATATATTTCAGCTTAAAAGAATTAAATTAGCACGTGCTTGCTAGGTTTTACTCTCGTTTTGTAAAAATGTTTTAAAACTGTAAAAACTATAGTTTCGTTGTAAGCACTGAATAGAATCAAAAATTAACTTAACATAAAAATTTAAGTTCCATAATTACCAGAAATTGCTTTACAATCCAGCAAACTTCTGTTTCTTCCATAAATTGATATTAACACTCCTTCAAACCCGTATCTCATATAAGAAGCATAGCTTATCCATTTTAGATACCAAGGTATCTGTTCAAACCTAACAAAAAATCCCGAAAACAAAAGAAGTGGTATCATAAATATAGGTCCAGCAAAAGTTGCAACCTGTACATAATAATCTGAGTAAATAACTGTTTCCATAGATTTTCAATCTTTAAAAACATATATTTTTTTGTCATCCCCTTTTTAACATTTTGTTGTTGTTAATAAGAGAAATATTAAAAATTTGTTTAAAACTTAAGTAAATGCTAAAAATTATTTTACCATTTAGAATATGTAAATAAAAGTTACGTTTTAAACAGATTCGTTCAAAAAACTTTAAGTTTATACTAAAATTAAAAATTTTATCAAAATTCTTTGATAAAAATCATAGGCTTTATATTCTTAATGTATAGAATATTTTACTTTATAATTTAAAATGTTGTGCTAGAGTTTTCATCCTTTTCATAAAAATATTTTGTTTAAAAACCATACTGAATTAGTAATACTTTTTTGTTTTCAATATAGATAAATAAAATCAAAATATCAATGTTATTCATTATACACTAGTCGATTTTCAGTGTTAACGACTACTTTTTTAGTATATGTAACCTTTGTTATGAAAATTTAAATAAAAATTTGTTAATAATTTTAAATTTTAATATAAACGTGTTACATACATAATAATAGTAACAGTTTTGTTTTAATATAAAAGTCTTTTTGTTTAAAGGCTGTCTTTAGCTTTGCTTTTACTCAATACAAGTTCTATCTTATAATAATAGTAACATTAAATACAAAAAAATTAATTAAAACAACACAAATAATAACAATATTATAATAAAATAATTATTGTAATATTTTTTTTGACATCGTTTAAGATAACTTCAAATATAGTTGTTATCACATTAAGTTTATACTTTTAGAAAATAAAGTTTTAAAATTTTCTTCTTTTCAATATTCTCCTTTGTAATGAAGATCAGAGAAAAGCAGTTTTTAGCAGAATTAAAGGCACCATAAAAAAGGGTCATACAACATTATAAACTAAATGCGATATATTCTGCATGAAAAATAAGTTTTAAATAATTAGTAGTGAACTGAAAACGGTTATTTAAGGAGATCAAGTGCAAAAACAGTAACAAAAGCTTTAGTTGTATAGATTGGTAAAAAAACTTTAAATTAAAAAATTGATAATGTTAAAAAATGTTTTAATAAAAAAATTATAAAAAAATTATGACATATCATATAAAATATAAAAAATAGTATATAGAAAATCTGAAAATTTTTTTTTTTTTTATGTTTGAATTTTTTTTTCAAAATTATTTTGTTTAAACTTTTATCGTTCTTAGTCTTAGTAGTATTATTTGTAAAATTTTAAAATTTTTATTTTTAATTTGTGTTCTAATTTTGTTATCAAATTTTCATTTAAACTAAGTTTTTATGCTAACATTTTTAAACTTTTCTGAAGACAATTTGGTAGTATACTTCAAATTAAATATAAAAATCTTAAATAAATTAATATTCTATTTTTCCAAACAAACCATTGAATATGTTTAAAGTATCTTTATGTATAAAATATGACTTGAGTTATAGTATGTATTTGATTTTGTGAAAACTTTTAATATGCAGTTATATCAATTGTTTTACAAAAATTATAAGTAAACCAATAACTTTAAAGTGTAACAAGCTAAATGGTAAAAAATAAGCATGTACCATTCATTACTTACTTCAAGGTTTGGTGAAGCTGCACCGACTAATAAACCAAATGACTGAGCAACTAATGACGTCATAACAAAAACAAATGTAAACAAAAAAAAGCGTGAAATTTCATCTGCAGGTTGTCCAGTCATGAAATATACGATAGCACAGTATATGGTAGGAAAGACTAACTAAAACAAAGTATACCAATCACTTTTAATATTTGAACATGAAAAATTGATCACAGCAGTTAAGTATAACTTTTAAAAAACCTTAAATTTTGAAAAATATATATAAATTTTTTTCACAAAAAAAAAACTTTAATAAACACAAAAATCTCCGAAGCTAAACTTTTTAATACTTTAATAAATTACTAACTAATATAAAATTCTTTGACAAAATCTTACAAACCATAACGCATTAAAACTATTATACTTTTCAATAAACAAATGATTATGCAAGTTTTATTTTTATCAATAGTACTAATATTATCATTTATAAAGCATTTTTTATGAATAAATTTGAAATTAAACTTTAAAATTAAAAAAAAAATTTTTGATGAGTAAATTTAATTGAGATTTTTAAAACATACTTGACATGGCACGTCCGCAAATGTCTTAGATAAAAAGTATGCCTTCATGGAATACCAATAGTTCATATGCTCACGAACAAATATTGGCATTTCCATTGGAACTGTTATATAAAAGATAAATTGAATATAAATGTTTTAATTATATTAATTTAATGACCAACTTATTTTTTTTAACAACGAAAAATTTCTAACATGTTAAAACAGTTGGCATAAGAGCTGCAAACATAACAAACAGAATGGAAAAGAAAAGAAACCCCGTGTTGATCCGTACACTTTCAGCATCGTTTCCAATATTTAAATATAGTAAACCAAGTATAACCGCAATTATTATATGACTCAGCAACCTCATATGAGTTAACGTCTGTTATTTTTAAATTAATTATATCAAGGTTTTAAGTTTTTTTTATTCTTAAAATATACTTTTTTAAGTTTTAAAAATAGATGAAACTTAGGTGTCTTTAATTTTTTTAATTACAACAAACTATGTTTAAAGAAATATTTAACAGGTTTGTGGTTGATTGTATATAACTTACCGGATCACGAATTATTGATACAGAAGTTCTTTTGAAAAGAATAGAAAATTCCCGAAGAAATCCAATACCAACTGTTTGACATTGCTTTTCACCTCTAGGCATAAAAGGCATACTTTGAAATGTTGGAGTCTGAATGTGAAAGTCAACTCTATTTATAGTTATATCAAAAAACAAACAATTTAATTCTTAAAAGTTTTTGCATGTAATATAATAGTACTTAGGAGAAAATAAATCCAATAATTTGTTTTTATTCTACATTTTAACTTTAGAAATTATCTTTTAGGCAATACAAAAAAGTGTAGAAAAAACAACTTTCTGAAAACTTGTAACAAATTGGCCATTTGTTATTAAATTGTATTTTAGTTTTCAACCATTTTTGTGTGTTGACTGATAATGTTTTTACTTTTATTGAATTGTTGTTGTTGATGTAAGCTTTTTTTTACACTAACTTTTATAGTGCCAAACTGTATCTGAAAATTTCTTTACTGTTTTTATTAATGTAAAAAAAAGATTAAACTGTTTTAACTCTGTAGCTGTTATGTTTAATTCTATAAAAAGTAACTTAGCATTATATACAAAAGTAATTCATTAAGACAGCCCATTAGGGTTACATTTGGTGACTAGACTTGGACACTGCACCTACTAGCTAACTCAGGAAATAACAATAGTACCATGATGACTAACCAACGAGGTGTACAAAATTTAAATTTTCTAAATAGAATATTAAAATTGTTAGAAAAATTTATCTTTGATATAGAAGATCCAAACAACATTTTTTTTTATTTTGAGAAACTTTTGGCTGATCATGGCATTTTTAATGACGCTGAAAAATACTGGATAATTCGAGATTTTTGGCTTAACAAAGACTTGTTGGTTTATACCTTAGGTACTGACCGTAAAGATAGAAACTTTACAAGCTTAAAGGCATTCTTAATTAAAAAAGCCGGAGTTTTACTACAGGGCAGGGTTTCCAAAAAACTAGATACCTGGAAAAACCTGAAATTTGATAATTTAAGCTAAAATACCTGGAATTTGAGAAATTGTGAAAAAAAAAACTTGGAATTTTAAAACAAAAGTCAGTAATAAAACCTCAAAAGTTTGGAATTTTAAACAATTTTTACATTTTAAGTAAAAAAAATTTGATTTGACACAAAAAATCTATCATAAAGTTACAAAAAACTATGTCATCATCAAAATTTTTTCTATCAAAAAACACATTTGAAGTAGCTTTACAGTATCTTTTCAATGTTTTTGTACTATCTATCACATTTTTAACCTTAAACTTAACTTAAAATTAAAAATAAACCCAAAAATGTGTAATTTTAAAAACATAAAGAAAATTTGCCAAAAACATTTGGCAACCCTGCACAGGTGTTTCTACCAAAAAAAAAACAACTCCACCATGTGAATGGCCAGGACCTTAACCATGAAGTCAGAAAGTGGCTTGCTGATTTAGAAGATTAGGAAATATTGCAGAAGTTTCTCTTTTTGCACCTTATACCAAAACAACTAAAGGACGATATATCCAGTAGCCTACTTATATGTTTTAAAGAGTTCAGAAATATGTTATTAAGACATGAGAACAACAAGAGATGAGGTAAGACAAGTCAATTGATTCAAGAAACAAAATCAGCAGTTCTCTTACAAAAGAAGACAAAAACTGCAAGACCAACAAGTTATATATGGGCAAAAACATCCTAAAAACTCTTTTGACAGATGTTTTAGAAACAAAAAGAAAATTATCAGTTCTATTACCAAGGAAAAAATAGACTACTAGACTAACAAGTTACACATGGGCAAAGACATCCTAAAAACTCCTTTAGCACATGTATTGATAAACAAATCAACTATCCTCATACCAAAGAAGAAATTAACTACTAATCTAACAGGTCATTTATGAGATAATTTGTTCTAGAAACTTCTTTGGCATGTGTTTTTAGAACCAAAATCATCAATTTACGAAGCAAAGAAGATGTGAAGTGCCAATTAACAAATCAATTATGGGCACGGACAGTCTAACTCTGAACAAAAATGTAATAGATACAAAAAATTCTCAAAAAAAATATAACAATCAAAGAAGTGATGTTTTGCAGCAAAGCATCTAGTCAAAATAAACTCAAACTTTCCATAGATCAATTCAAATCCAATCATCAAAAACAAAGTTTAACAAAGGCAAAAAGATCTAAAGGCACTACCAATAAGAATAGTACAAGTAAAATATGCTTACTACTGATAAAAACAATGTCAGGCCCCGCAAGCTGCCACCCAATAGTTTGACTTTTGATTCGAAAATGATTGGTTTTACTCAAAATCCTCATCTTCACAAACTTCACATATTAACTTCAATTCCTTAAAAAGTAATTTTTCAGCCCCTGGTTTTAGTTCAAAAATTGTAAACTCTTTTCCTCAAGTTGTGTCTTTACAAAGCAACTTAACAATATTTCGGTAAAATGGGTAGTTTTGCCTGACGTGAAGTTCTCAAACATATTACAAATTCCTATTATAAAAATTAACCAAGTTGGAAAAATGACATCAAATATCTTTAATGCCATGTTTAAATTGGTAATTCCTTTTAACTTGTATTAATTTTTATTACTTATATCTATGAAAACTATCAATATAAGAGTGGTTAAAAAATCTGAATTCTCTTACCTTTTATAAACATTAAACGTTATTGGTTATATCACACTATAAATTCTTGTATAATAAACAAACTAATAAATCTAAGAGTCACCTAGTTTTAAGTCGCACATCAAAATATTTTTAATGCTCATTAAGAGACCAGCTCTCTTTTACTTTAAAACTTACAATTTGTAACATTTTACAGTGTTTACTCTGTTCATTTTTTATTCTGTTAAAAATATGCATATATATCTAAAGGCTGAGAAGCTAGAAATATGATTATAGGTAGAAGTTTAGACATGTAAATCTTAAACCACCTCTAATAAGTATAAGATTGAAATTTTTAAGAATACATTTATTACAGTTTTATTAACATAGATATACTTTATAATATTTATTATACAAAATACAGCTATTCCTCAAAGTGATTATAACTGTTTCAACGCTTTAAGTATATCCTTAAAGCAAAAATAAAAACTTTATTAAGTTACAAAACTACACATCGTGACGTATCAAATAGATTTTATTTAATTTAGTTAGCCTATTAAAAAAACACTTTTTTACAAGTTATTCTATGTTCCTTTCATGTTGTTTTTTATTATTATGTTTAGTTTTGCTTTATTGCTATTTTTGGCGCATAATATATTTTTGTTTTTTAATGCAAGTTTTGGTTTTGGTGGT
Organism: Thalia democratica; assembly: GCF_965202585.1. Lineage (NCBI taxonomy): Eukaryota > Metazoa > Chordata > Thaliacea > Salpida > Salpidae > Thalia > Thalia democratica. The sequence goes on along the minus strand of NC_139173.1, from coordinate 15,009,085 downwards.
GCGGTTGTTGTCTTTCTTTTTTTGCTTAGTGATGGTTTATTTTTAACTTTTTGAATTTCGTTGTTTCCAAATACATAAGTTTCATGTTTTCTTATTTTTTGGTTTTGAGTTAAATCTTCAGAGTATCTTTCATTTTAAATTTTTGTCTTTGTTTATCTCTTTTAGTTCTCATATGTAATTTGATATTTCAGTGCTAGCTAATTTTAATTCATTGTTAAAACTTGCCATATAATTCTTGTAACTTCTTTTAAATGTAGTACTTGTAGAACATACGTATATTTTGTTAAGCTACTTGTTTTTAATGTTGCTTGGTGAATTAGGTCGTTTTCTAAGCAGTTATTATATAATGGACATTTTTCGTTCCTAGAGTAGTAGGTTTTTTTTGCTAGTTAAGGTTTAGGATGTTTGATACTTTGTTATTTTGAGAATCTTTTTTTGAACTTTTTCATGCAGTTATAAGATATTTTTAATGTCTTTCTAATAAAACTTTTTTGTATGGGTGGTTTGTGTTAAAGTGTTGGTTTACTAAGTTTAATAATCATTTGCCAATTTTCCTGGATACAGTTAGGGAAAAAGGCGGTTGAAATAATTGTTTTTTTTTCTTTGGTTTTTGGATGTTTAGTTGATTTTGGTATACTGAATTGATTTGTGGTTGGCAGATTCGAGGGCTGATTGCTAATTTTTTTATACGGTTAAATGACTCTTCACTGCTTGATAAATTCTTAAACCTTTCGTTAAAAGTTATAGGTAATTATTTTAAGATTTGGTCAGGGTGGTTTGATTGGTTGTTGAAATTTATTTTCTAAAGGGGATATATGATCAATGATTATTTTAGCTATATATCTATTAAATTTTTGTATTCGATCTGCGTTTATTCTTATTTTGAAACTCCATTTAACAAGAAAAGTATGTAGTTCTGTAATGGTATACTAGTTGCACGCGCTATTCAATTTAATCTAATATTGTATAGTATAAAATCAGACAACCAGAACGCAAGTTACTGATGCATTGCTTAAGATTTAAAAGAAATATATAAACAATCCGCAACTTTCCTGCAGCAAGTGCTAGAGTCAACATGTTTTTCAGAAAAGACATTTATATAATTACATTGTTCTAATGAAATTCTTTTTCAAACATTGTTATTTTCCTAAAAGTGTTTTATGATTTAAAGATTTATCAATTAATTTTCATTTTATATTAAACATTTCATAAAACATCTGTCTTTTAGGGGTAGGTGTCAAATATGCTTTTCTCAAAGACACTTTTGCACGAAAGGTTACTTTTGAAAAGACATTTTTGCTTGGGTTTAATATTTTTAAATATTTTTTTTAGTATTTTAATTAAATTTAGTATTTTGTTTTGTAATATCAATGTTACTCCTAACCCTCGGTCGGTAATTTTTTTTTATGTTTATTTACTTATTTAATAGTTATTTCTCCTTTTTAACTATCACTGTTACCCCTAACCCTTAGCCTCGGACGGTTTTATTTATTTATTTATCCTTTTTTGATTTTTTTTGCTACTACTCTAACCCCTAATGCTTACCCTTAGTCTGATGTTTTTTCTTATTAACTTTTTTTTAACTTTTGTATTTTTTTTTACTATTGTACAAAATGACCCTTAGTCTAAATGTTTCTTCGTGCAAAAGTGACCCCTCATACAAAATTTACTCTTGGTGCATATTTGACCGCCTCCGTCTCTTAGATGTTTTTATTTGTTATGTTATGAATTCTATTCTAAAGTAAAGTTTCAATTTTATTGTTTTGTGCCTAGTTCTATTATTACATGAAACACTCAATTTGCTATGCCTACTTTTTATCGTTTACATTAGTAGCTATAATTGTTTGTAGTTATAGATAGGTTAATGTATTTATTTAATTATTTTCATTAATTTGGATGCAAAGTACAAGTCTCTTAATTGAAATAACCTACAATATATATAGGTTTTAGCGCGTTTGCTGTACTTTCTGTAATTCATGGCGATTTTGATTGTATGACTGCGGAGCCATCATCTCTACAAATTCTCCGTTGCTAAATAAACTAGATTTTTTTATTACGTTTAGAAAAAAAATCATACTATGTCACATATTTCGGCTCTATTGTAGGATCCCATGCTAATGTTAAAAAGGTCTGCTGAATTTTTTATCCCGTGTTTCGTTTTCATAAAGTTTGTTGATTTGCATAAATGCAATATGTTTACCCTACGCGAATAAGACAGAATATAGATTTTACATAAATATAATACTAATAAAAATAAGTGACTGTGTTTGATTTTTTTTTTGGTTTTGGACTTAACTTTTTTATTATGTATACATTACAATTAAAAAAGTCATCTAATTCCAAGGTCTGAATCTAAAAATTTTCTCCTACTTGTTTTGTGAACATAAATTTATTAGTTTGTGTTTAACTAGTTTTAATAATTAAAAAGATATTTGTATTGGATATCAATATTTTGCTTAATGAACAAAATATTTTAAAAGTGTAGAAAACTACCTGTGTTACTGAGTTTGCTCCTTCGTCTTGTAGAGCTGAACTAACTTCCAAGTTGTTTGAGTCACGTTTTAGATTTACCCATGTTTCAACTTTTCGACTTTCCAATATTGAACTTGCATTGTCACATTTCTTATTATAAAAGTTATTGCTTCGGAGAGAATAAACAACAAGTTTTTCTTTTTATATATTACAAAAGCTATACAACTTAACTTTTCAAATGTTACACATTTACGTATTTTTATTATCTTGTTATACTATTCTTAATATAACTCCATATTGTAGACATTTATAATCTTGTAAAGTTGGAATGAATTCTCTTCATCCAATATAATATTAAACGCAACTTGAAAAACTATTGATACCATTAACTTGATTTACCTTTAACTTTAGTTCAGATAAAAAAAATAAATATCATTTATTACTAACTATTTTTGCGAGCTCAAAAACGAAATATTGATTTTAAAAAATATCTAATAAAATATATCTTAATTAATTACAACAAATTTTTTGTTCTGTTAAAATATTGACTTTAATATAGTTTTAATTTTTAGTCTAACTAAGCGACTTTTCAAAAAACTATTGGAAATATCATCAGTAATAAATAGTTTATAATAGATAACATAGATTTTTACAAACAATTTATGATCGCAAATAGCATATATGTCAGATCATGAAATGGTGAGAGAGATTCCAATTATCTATGACCCATGTAGTTGTTAAATGAGAAAAGATATGAATAAAAATATATAATTTACATGAAAATAGTAGTCTTAAGTAATTATATTTTTTTTAGATATATTTTTTGTTTAAGTTTTACCTCAGGGTTAAATATTCAATAGCAAGCTAATAAGTAAAACTTTATGACAGCCCAAAATTTAAAAATCACCCCCATCCCTTTCGCCCCTTTACTAGTTATTGCCCCCCCCCCTTCAACTTACTAAAATCCACCCCAGGGGGGCAATACCGCTTAATTTGGGAAACCCTGTCGTAGATAGTGTTAGTGAATATTAACTAATTTATTGTAAACATCTTTCGAGTGAGACATTATAATACAGATATTTAAGTTAAAATAAACAGAAATAAACATAAAAATACTAACAGGAGCGTGCTTTGAATAGTTTCCTGTAGCCTTTGCGACCCCCGAAAACAAAAAACAAATTAAATAAAAGATGTTTTATTTATAATTGAAAACATTATTTATCAAAAGTTTTACTTTTACGCTGATTTTTGTAAATTCTTACTAAATATTTCAATGTTGAATATGAGAATACAAGTTAAACAACCTAATTCCATTTACTAAAATTACATGAAAGTTTAAAAAAGCTGCATATTTTTTTAAGCTACAAAAAACATTTGAAACTAGTTTTTAGTCAGTTATATATTGTGTCATGATGAATTTATAACTTTTGATAGCCTGTTTGTAAAAAATATTTTTAACTAAATTTTAATGAAAATGCTCGGTATTAATCAATCCTTTAAAATCATTAATTTTTTTAGAAATACATATTGCAGTTATACTTCAAATTACAGAGTTGAACTACAATTATTTATTCTTAGAAAATGAGTCTACATATACACAGATTCCTACAAATTTTTTAGCACGAAGTATTCATTTTAATAATTGTCTATTATTAGTTTTTGAATTCTTACACTTCAAATAAATATATTTGGATAATTTAAATAATATAACTTAAAATGTCACAATAATAAACTTACTGTTTGTAGCATTAGTATCATAAAGTATGTTAAAAAGTTAAAGTAGCATAAAATATCTAATTAAAATGCCATTTTAAAAAAGTCGTTGAAATGTTACTATATCGGTGTCTTGGTCAGGGTGAAAAGAAAAATTCGTTTTTGAATACTAAAAAGACAAAAACTTGAAAAACTAAAAATCATACATATACTAAAAAGAACATTTCATGCTAAAACTTGTGTGTAAATCTACTTTAGATAACTCAACTTTTAATTGTTTATTATCAAAATACAAGTAAAAATTCCCTTCACATTAAATTATTTTTAAAAAGTGTGGTTAAACTAAAATTAGTAAATAGTTTGAAGTAAAACTGCAATACATCGTTCAAAAATAAAGCATAAATTAGTTAGGAGTTTCATTTACAAACCAGTTCTAAAAGTTTTAAGTTTATAATTACATCACAAGGAGGTTTTAATTAAAAACCTTTTTTAAACGTTTTAAGTAACGCATAGCAAAATAGTAGAAATTCTTTATTATTACATAGAAAGTCTAAATGCTGTTATGACATTTGTTTGATTATTCAATTATATTCAGTAGTTTCCTGGCCTTGAGGTAAGGACCTACTTTTAAATACTAGAGGGGTACGGAAGTAATACTAATACTTATTTAAAAGGGTACTATATTCGTTATGTTTGTAGGTAGGTTGTTATATCTGGCAGTAAAGATCTATTTTGTACTAGATATTAACTAAGTAAAAAAATATTTTTTATTGCCATTAATATAAGTTCCCACCCGAACAATTCCCACCCGCGCACGATTCCATCAAATTTTTAAATTAATTAAATTATTATCATTCTTTATTTATTCATTTTTATTTTATATTATTTTTTTTTCTGTTTAATTTTTACTGTCACTGTTACCCCTAACCTTGGTCGGTAAGCGGTTTTTGATTTTGATCTAGCTCAAGAGATTTAAAACACCTAAATTAAATTTTAATAACACCTTTATATTTACACAACATTAAAAAAATTAATATACAAATACCACAGTTCTTATTCAACTCTATTAGAAGGTACTAAACACATCAAAACAATAACAAACCAAGTCTAAAAAGAACTTTTAAATAAAGTTATGTTTGAATGAAATTTCGTCAGTAAATTTCCTCCTGTAAGCTTCCTTTCCACATATTGTTATGTTTACAAAAACTACATATCCAACATTCAAAATAACGAGAAGTAAAATGAGCAGATTTATTACATTACAACTCAATAACCTAATTATTATAATTCTACGATCTATTAAAATCAATAAGAAATGTAGTTTCATTAATGGCATATTAGCCACTAAACTACAAAAACTTAATGTTCTTGATGCACAAACTGACGACAATCTCAGAAAAATACTTTTTTTGTTTTATAAAATTTTTTTTCATTAACAGTCTTATAGCGCTACTAATGATCATTTAATTTTAAATAACGACAACATTTGTCTATTTGTTGTAATTCGATATTAAAAACTTAGTAAGATAGCACAAGCAGTATACTAAAATTTAGTTTCATATTATTTGAGGTTGCACAGCCTCCATGAAACCAGTCTAAACACGCCCGGACGAGTTTCGTTAAGAATAAGTTCACGGACTTAGTATACCCATAGCTCATGGTCTGATTTTCGAAGCTGTTTAATTAAAATTTGTTGCTAGCTTGAGCTTGTTTTACGAAAAATGAAAGTCCAGTACTTGACTCTGATGACTTTCGCAGTTTTTTTTTTCTTTTTTGACTAACAATATAACTTAATAAACTACCAGACAGTTTAGTTTTTGATTTTAATAAAATTTTAAGTGTGTAGTTAATATATATATTGTTTGATGAGTTATCTATGCTAGAGAAATTTAAAACCAAGTTTTTTATTTTATAACAAATAAAGATAATTGAGATACCTTATATTAACTAATACGTATTAAAGCTTAAAACTTGTTAAATTTTAGAAATTATTTTTTTATCTTACCACAACCGAAAATGTTAGCAGTAGTTCTAGTTGACATTTATTTTTTACGTTTTAGGCAAATTAACAACCTGACGTCACTGATCATGTCAGAAAAAAGTACTAGAAATAGCTTTTTGGTAAAACATAATAAATGTTTATAGACTGACGACTATAACTATCTTTGTTTAAGCATAACTAAGAGTTTTAATAAGAAAAAACCGGAGTCTAAGTCTACCAAGAGCTTTGATCTGATGAAGTAATACAATCAAAACTAATTTAAAAAAATTGAGCTTGTCTTAAGTACATTAGAGTACAGGCTTTAGATCTGAGATCATTTCGCTTGAGTTTTCTTTTTGAGCTTAAAAAATAACTTAAAGTATTTTTAAAGATAAAAAAAGACATAAACTAAGTTTTCGCCTAATAATCTAACTTACTTGACACTTTTTAGTAAAATAATCTGCCTTTCCTTCTTTTACAGCCTCAACTAAAATGTTAGTTACATCACCATATTCTCCGGACGCAACTTCAATTATAAAGTCGGCAGGGTTATGGTATTGGGGACAGTTAAGGTTTTGGTCTGATAGAAATTCCACAAGACCATTAACAGATCCATTGTATATGCAATAACCGGCACTTAGAATGTAAAGCTGTATTAAGTATTTTTATTCAGTAAACTCAAGTATTTAAGAATTTATGGAAAGTTTTAATTAAAAAAAAAATAAGTATAGGTTACATTTATTTTTTACTTCAAAAACTGCTCAAATACTAAAGATATATTTTAACTTAAAAAATAATTCACACTAACTTGATCAAAAAGTTCAAAAAGTTTTGCTGAAGGCTGGTGTATTGTGCATATTATAGTTCTTCCATCTCGAGCTAGTGACTTTAAAATAGATATTACTTGAAAGCTCGTGCAGCTATCAAGTCCGCTACAGTATTTAAAAAATATTTTAGTATGCTTTGTACAGGCTTTTTGATTTGTTTAATAAAATTAGAGTAAAAAGTTAGTATTAGTTAGTATACGTTAAAGCTTTTTATAATTTAAAACTATTTTTTGTTGTTCTTTTATTATATCTTGAAACTAAATTGAAACTATTCACTAACACTGTACAAACAGTTTACAAGTTAAATATTAAAAAAAGATTTTTTTTTTGCTCTTAAAGATGTTTTTACAATTAATTTATAATGTATTAGTACAAACTTTAGTCAGATTAAAAAAACACAAGTTTTTTAATCAGGTATTAATCTATACAAGAATTTTGTACAACTACTTAAAGTTAATTGAATAGTTTTTTTAATACTTTCACTAAAAATGTAGTAAAATCATTTCAAAAGTGAACATAAAATTTTGATTTCGACTTATTACAAAATACATGTTAAACAAAAATTAAGTATTAGACTTTTTTTAAACTGCTTTCTCTGAACTTTTTAGAACTCCTTCAAACTGGCTATATATCACAAAAAAAAACATCGATAAGACTTCAAAGATAAGTATTTAAAAAACATTTGTTACTTGTTTGTTATAAATAATTTCTTCTTTACGTATGACTAAGCATATTTATTATTTGATACAAGTAATTTAAGGCATTACACTGTTTTTAATTTTTGTTTTTTATTTATAAAAGTGTCCTTTTAATAACATATTCAATCAGAGTTGTTCATTTACTGCTAATAAATTACTACATGCTTTCAGTCATTTAATTTTTAACTACTATCACGATTCTTGAAAGAAACATGCAATGTGTGGGAAAATTTAGTAATAAACATTTAAAAATTTAATGTAATAGTCTCTATTAGCTTTTAAATATGTGTAATAATATGTGCCTATGCTATTTATAAAGATTTAAATACAACAAAATTGGTTTAAAAAACCATAGAAAAAAATGTTTTCAACTCTTAAAAAAAAAAAACAACAGATTTAAAAATATTTTTCTTACATTAAAAATTTTAAATTCTTATCCAATTAAAAGTTGTATATTTGCACTGGTCTAGTGTAAGTTTCAAATTATCCGTAATACCTGGCGTAAGTTTCAAAACTACCCCTAAATACACCTAAGAGCTTTTTCATTACTCTTCATCATGAACTTCAGAATATCTAGTGTTAATTTAATTTACCCTTGAAAATATTCTGCTTTTTATCATTAACTTCAGAACAGTGTAAGTTTAAAGTTATGGTCTTATAGCCCTCCTTTGCAGCTTATGGCCCCCTAAATTTCTACTAGGGGTCTTTGGTAAACCTTGATAAAGATTATATAACAAAGCAGAGTTACTCTAGTAATTTGAGAACTTTTTTATGCTTTTTTAATCGACTTGAAAGGTGTTTTTTCAATTAGTGCGGTCGGAGGCGAGGGTCTTTAGTAATCTAAATTCATTTTTAGTCCTGGACAAGACGTTAAAAGGTATCCGTGATGTGCGACTCGAAAACCGAAAGTTTTTTTTGTGCACAAAGTCTTAGGACCAAATATTTTGAGCGTATTTTTTTGTCGTTCAATAAACTATATATTTTAGCTATACTAAATCCCGTTACGCGAGTCCGAAATTTTTAAATTAGTTTCCAAGATTGCAACTACTAGCAATAAGTTCTCCATGATTATTTATACAAAATTTATGTTTTGAACCTTGTTTTTTAATGTTCGAAATTGTTTCATACATGCATATTCTGAGGCAACAACTTTTCTTGAATTTATCTTTATTTGAAATAAATCTTAGATACATTGACTCATTTATTCATCACTAACTGTTGACAGAGATATTATATCATAGTGCTAGGACATTTTTAATATAGTTGTAGTAAGACAGAATTTATTAATTTAATACCAAAGGTATAACTAAATAACTAAAACTGTCTTGAGAAATTTTAAGATATAGTAATATATACTTAATGTTTAATTGCGAGCCCTTGTTTAAACTACTGTTTAGATCGATATTCGTATTTGAATATGTTGTAAAAGTAGCAAGAAGAGTAAAATTTACGAAAAATATTGGGCAGCATTAAAGTGTAAGCAGAACATTTTATATGCAGTTGTAGTTTTAGACAACTTAGTTATTTGTTACCTACTTAATAAATTGCTTATTAAGCTGTTTATAGTCAAAAAAGCTTTTAATATAAACTCGCTATTTTTAGTTTGTTATAAAAACATACTACTAAAAGTGCATTTATATTTAAACTGTTATATAGTGATCTACTGGATCCATTACTGGAGATTCGGCCGGTTCCGGATCTTTTTTCTAATTTAAGATCCGGCCGGATCCGGTTTTAGATCTATTTTTTAATTTAAGATTCGGCTGGTGCCGGATCCTAAAATTTTTAAGTTTTATGTATTTTCAATAGTTAACTATCTTATAAGATTTAACTGTTATAATACCATTAATTAGTAAAATTGTTTAATACAAGTATCTTGAAAATAAAAACGAAATGTTATTATCTAAATGTTTTAGTTAAACACTAGAAAAAAGAAGGTTGTAAAATAACAAAAAAATACCTAAACGAAATCTAAGTCTAAGTATTAAATTTCAAGCTACTTATACGACTAATTTTGAATTTTGTTCTTGTATAACTTGAAAGAAAATTAGATTAAATATTACAATGCTTTAAAAACCTACGAATTTTCTTTTTATGATAGGCTTTACATTAGACTTCTACTTATAATAACTTCTTTAGCAACTGTTACATATACAAAACTAAGTAATTTAGTAAATAAAAGTTACCCATATCAACGCCATCAAGATACAAAGATACTTGTTTTTTCAAGTTGTGATGAAGAAATAAAAGTTTTTGGAAGCAATCGATTCCGCTTTTGCTCTTACAAGTTACCAGCTTCTAAAAATAACTGATAAACCTAAGTGACCTGGAACTTTTTTTCTTTTTCGCACGCTGTAGAAAAATGGTTAAAGTAGCCAATAGTTTGACGAGCCTTGGCTATAAACTCACTAATCTTACTTTCTGAAAAAAGGGACTCTTTAATTATCAGATAAAGCGTGTAAATGAAACAGGGTGCTAAAAAGGATTCTAAGAACAACATACCAGCCTTCATGTTAAATGCATTTTCGCGCAGAAAAATTTGAATACTGTTTATATATTACCCTATTATTCAAGCATATCCTTTATGTTTTCACAAATATTAAATCCAGTGTGAGAACATTCTATTTCCTTACAGTGCAAAGTTCGGTGATTGTATGTGAAGCTTTCATTTAACCGATGTGCTGTTAAAGAAAGATCTTTGTCTTCGAACTTGCCCATATGCCACTTGTAAATACAAAAACAAAGCTTCTGATAACTCATTTGTATTTTTATCTTCAAACTTTCATAAGTTTGAGGAAGCATTGTATCAGTGAAGTACTTAAAGCTCGGAATCAAGTAACATGACTCTAAAGCAACCAACAGTTCTATGGAACCTTGATCGCTAGTAATTGAAAACGGTTGTTTGTCCTTAGCAATCATGTTCATAATGTTTTTATGAATTGTGATTGCATTTTGATTGTTTATTTTCTATTGTTTAATAGGGCGATAACTCTCAATACTAGCTTGGTACATTGCTGTTAGCTTCTTTTGTTTTAGAGTTGTTGACGAACTATTGCATAACAAGGGTCTTTCTCACTTACGTTGAAAAATTTCCATGCAATTGACATTTTTAATTAAGGGAAATAAACTATGTAACTGTTAGGTATTAATTATATTGAAAATAATATGATTAGTCTTATATTTTTACAGGGTTGCCACTGTTTTTGCCAATGAAATTGTGCTGAGTCATCTTACATTTTATGAAATGCTTTAAAATGTTTTTCTAACTTTTTTAAATTATTAAAATTTAAGTTGTTATCAAACAATATGTGTATAAAAAGTTGAATGATAAGAAATTGAATTCAACTATATCTTACTTAAATTAAAATCTAAAATATATATTTTCTGAAAATTTAAAAATTCTTAAATTTAGAAAACTAACCTTAATTATCCTAAGTATTCTGACTGTGTGAACACTGTTTTTAATTAAAAGAAGAACCAAATAATATCTCCCTAAATTTATTATAATGGAACTAAAGACATATTTTCCACTCCAAAGCTTTTTAAAATTTACATCAAAAGTAGATTAAATAATGGTCATAATTAAGATGAGAACTTTATAATTTTTGATAAACTACTGTACTGCATTTTTACAACAAACGATTTATTAACTAAAGTTTAATTACAAGCTCAAGATTGTTTAAATTTTCAATAGTTACGTAACGCTTAAAATAAGCTACGTTAAAATGCACCTCAACTTTTAGCTCACTTTATTAACTACATTTTTGCTTAAGCAATGTTTACTTTGAAAATTAACTAGAAGAAAAAAGAAAGCTACATAAAGCTTTTATTATTATTATTGTTGTTATATTGACTTTAAAACTTAACTAAAAATATATACTCAATCTTTATATTAAAACTTCATTTGTTTAGTTTTTTAAGTAAAATTTTTGAGTAAAAATTGTTTTAATTTTAATTTAATTATTTAAATGTTATTTTCCATGACTGTCACATATCTTTTTAGATTTATTTAAGCACTGACGAGATCTTTGACCGAAACTTAGTTTGTAAAATAAATTCTTGAAAATATAAATTCATTATTTCTCCTCTAGCATGTACAATAATTAGACTATAGCTCATTTTAGTGTTTATGTTTATACTTGTTTTCATTTTAGATTTTACATTGTTAATAAATTATTAAACTAAATTGACAAGGAGTTATTCTTCATGTAAAATCCTATCGACAAACTGAGAAAGTAAAATGGTTGTAGTGAGTAGCTTTCTCAACCTCCACATCAGCAAGATTCTGGGTTATCCAATAATGGAGTAATGCCAAATGCACCTCAATTGATTCTACCAAGGGTTGACCGGGGGATCAGCCAAGAGACATGGCTTGCTTTCATTCGGAGGTGGGAGCATTCAAGATTGGTTCGAATATAAGCAACCAAAATGCAAGCTTACAGCTTTTTCAGTGTGCGTAGGACAAGCTTGGTGATCTTATGTTAGCAAGTGATCCTCGACTGATGGCCAAATCAGAAAGTTACGTTGCTAAACTGATGGAATCGATTGCAGTCATAAAAGTTGCTATTGGTGTAAAGAGAGCAGAGCTTATGAACCTACATCAGGACCATGATGAGCCATTTAGGACGTTTGCCACACGTGTACGAAGCAAAGCAGAAACCTGTAATTTCACTACAGTCAGTGAGTGTGACTGTGGGAAAAGCAATGTGACGAGCTACATAGAAGAAGCAATAAAAGACGTGATGCTCGCTGGCGTTGGGTACGATGATATTAGAATAGAAGTTCTCAGTACTGAAGATATCTTATCCAGGTCATCATGTGATATAATTTCCTTTATTGAAAATAAAGAAATGGGACGCCATGCGACTGAGAATTCGCGAACTATATCTGCAATCTTTTCCTTTCAACGTCAGAAGAAGGGACGTGTCAACATAGGAGATAAGTCCCAACATGTTCCTTGCCAGAACTGTAAAAAGCTTTTCTATCCTTTTTAATGAAAAACGTAACCAAAATAAAAATCCTTTCAGATATTGTTTATCATGTTGGCGTAGTCGATCAAAAAAAATTAATGCTGTTCAAATCCGAGCTGATCGTTCTCATTTTATGCAACAAGATACCCAAATAATGTCACTACACGCAAGTAAACGAATCATGTTGAATAACACAATATTTAGCAAGAAGTCCTTGCGTAAAGCCAAGGGAACGACTAATCATCCTCGTGCATCAGTCAAGATTGCTAGACGTGGCACAAACAAGTTTGCATGGGTAAGTGCTTTAGCTGATACTGGAGCACAGTCGAACCTTTGGGGGTGGAAAAACTTTTAGGAGGCTGGTTTTTGTAAGAAGGATTTAATGCCTGTATCCGTCACAATTCAGGCTGCCAATAAAATTCCTATTAACATTCTAGGAGATTTTAAAGCGACTTTTAGCGGAATGTCTCCGAAGAAGGAGGTTATCAGATGTGATGGAATTGTTTATGTAAGCGATTCAGTGACTGGATTCTTTCTCTCGTATGAAACCATGGTTGACCTCCTGATTATTAATAAGGATTTTCCCACCGTTGGATCTCAACTGCCTCATCAGCATTCTGAAGTTGCTGTAAGTTCAAATGAAAATGATCCGAATAGACTGAACTCGCATTAAGATGTGACCTGTGATTGCCCGCCAAGGAGTAGAGTGCCAGACCGACCAAACAAGCTCTGTTTGAGGCAACAAATACAAAAAGCGTGATTGGCCTTTACATAGGTACGCAGCTTCAACGTTTAATGTATGTCCACTTAGACTATTCTAGCAAATGAGTGGGCCTCCACTTGAGATACATTTGGAGAATGATGCTAAATCACGTGCTTGTCATACACCAGCTCACGTGCCTATTCATTGGCAGAAGCAGGTTGAAGCAGATCTTACTCGAGATGTGAGGTTGGGTGTCTTGGAACGTGTCCCATTTTGTGAACCTGTAAGCTGGTGTCACCGCATGGTGGTCACCAGGAAACAGGATGGGTCACCTAGGAGGACAGTAGATCTCTCACCACTTAACAAGTATTGCCAGAGGGAGACGTGCGCTACGGATACTCCGTTTAAACTAGAGCGCAGAATTCCAAAGGGAACGTTCAAGACTGTAACAGACGCATGGAACGGGTAACGGAGTTCCACTGAGAGAAAGTGATAAACACCTCACTACATTTATCACTCCGTTTGGCAGGTACCGATATACTAGAGCACCTCAAGGCTTTGTATCATCTGGTGATGGTTACAATCGACGATTTGCAGCTATTTTATCTGATTTTGAAAGAAGGAGAGATGTGATGATGACACTATATTTTTTGATTCAGAATTAGAGTGTCACTGGTGGCAAACAATAGATTTTCTGTCAAAAGCTAGCAATGCAGGCATCATTCTAAATCCCAAAAAGTTCCAGTTTTGTCAAAAGTCCGTTGATTTTGCTGGATTTAGAATTTCTGATGTACGCATAGAACCTTTGCCCAAATATCTGGATTCCATTCGCAATTTCCCAACCCCAAAGTCTGCCACAGATATACGTAGCTGGTTTGGTCTGATAAATCAAGTCGCAAATTATGCCAAACTTCGTAAAGTTATGGCACCGTTTAGAGATTTTCTCAGTCCAAAATGTAAGTTTATGAGGACCGAAAAATTAAACCAATCATTTAATGAATCAAAAGAGATAATCATTGACGCAATAAAGAGCGGTGTTCAAATTTTTGATCTTGGGAAACTGACTTGTCTTAGACCAGACTGGTCAAAGCAAAAAACACTGCACATGCAATAGCCGAATACCAGATTGCTGCACCACCGGCTGGAAAGTGACGCTTGCAGGTTCAAGGTTTCTGAATGGGGCAGAAAAGAATTATGCTGCCATAGAAGGGGAGTCGCTTGCTATTGCTTGGTCATTAGAACAGACAAAGTATTTAACGAAGGGCTGCAAAGATCTTGTGGTTGTTACGGATCATTAACCACTGGTAAAGACTTTTGGTGATTTAAACGAAATTCACAACACGCGCATTTTTAGGCTCAAACAATGTACATTGCCATGACCTTTTCAAGTGCATCACATGCCAGGTAAAACTAATCTAGCGGCAGATGCTGCATCGCGTTATCCAAGCTCGATTAATGAAGTGAATTCACAAGATAGTGATTTAACTGACGAATCACTTCTAATTGCTTCATTGAGTAATGAAGTATGCCATTCAATGGCAATCACTTGGGAGGAAATTGTAGAAAAGACACTAAATGACAAAGTTCTTTCAAGAGTATCAAGGTGTATTGAGGAAGGTCGAAGCTTGAAACATGATGAATCTTTGTCAGCGTATTTTAGATACGATTATGCATTGTACTTAAGTGATGGGGTTATACTTTACAAGGACAAAGTAGTAATTCCTGTCAGTTTACGATATCGGGTCCTCAACAAGTTACACTCGGCGCACCAAGGAGTCACATCAATGCATAATCGTGCCCAACAGATTGTCTTCTGACGTGGTATTACACAAGACATTGAAGCAATTCGGGCCAATTGTCAAAGCTGCAACCGCAATTCACCTTCTCAACCATCATTGCCACAAGAATCATCTGATCCTCCTACAAACCCTTTTGAAAAAATATTCGCAGATTTTTTTTCAGTTTGCCGGAAACAATTTTTTGGTAGTCGGTGACAGGTTGTCGGGTTGGTCAGAAATATTTTCCACACCCAGCGGAACCTCTCAGGCAGGTTCGCGTGGGTTGATTAAGTGCCTCCGAGTTTTATTTTCCAGGCTTGGAGTACCCGAGGAAATATCAAGTGATGGGGGACCGGAATTTACGTCCAGTGCAACAAAGGAATTCCTTAAAACCTTGGATGTTACGCATCGAATGTCTTCAACTTACTATTCAAGATCAAACGGTAGAGCGGAAGTAGCCGTCAAACAGGCAAAAAGGTTGCTAAGATCAAATGTTGACGCTTCAGGAAGTCTGGACAATGACAAGTTTTTAAAGCGATGCTCCATTTGAGAAATACTCCTGATAGCGATTGTCAAGTGTCTCCAGCCGAGATCATATATGGACGTCAGCTGCGAGATAGCTTCTCATTCTTGAACAAACTTGACAAGTTCTCCAATCCTAACGTGCGACCCATGTGGAGATAAGCATACGAGCTTAAAGAAGAGGCTCCGTACAAGATTTGTTAAGAATTCCGAAGTACTTAACCAAAGAGCCAGAGATTTTCGACCTCTCTATGTTGGCAGTAGGTGTCTACTACAGAACCAGAGTGGCACTCATCCATGTAAATGGGACAGAAGCGGAGTTGTAATGGAGGTGCTTCCACATGATCAGTATGTAGTCAGAGTTGATGGTTCACGGAGACTTACTCGGAGGAACAGAAAGTTTTTAAGGATGTACAACCCAGCCTCAACAAGCATTGAAGCAAAAACTTCCCGAGGTTGGAGCAGTAATCTACCAAGCTCACATGAGTGCAATGTTGATCATCAACGTCCTGATTCTTCTGTAAAGATTACAGAGGATTCCAACGGTGCCAATACTGGTAAAACCAGTGAGGTTGAAGCGGATCATGAAGAGGTTGAGGAAGAGTACATTCCTGCTCCTATGGTTTCCAAAAAAAATAAGGTGCCGCTTGCTTTGCGTAGGTTGAAAGACTTCAATGCGCCAGGGAAGCTTGAGAGTGGAGTACTCCAAAGTAGAAATCACCGTAAGTGAAGTCTGCTTGTTCCTGTTTATACAACAGTTGGTGCTGAGTTTTCAATTACTGCTGATAGTGATAATTGCTGAGCCAGGAAGGATTCAGCGTGGAGTTGCATGAACTTGAATTGTTTTGGATTTATTTAGTGCTTTTTATTGCAGTTTTTATTTATTTATTTATTTTTCCTAAAATAAATCCCTTGTTTAAGTTAATTGAGCTTTGTTAATGCATAAAATTTAGTTTTATCTTAGTAAAATATTTTGGTTACTTATTTAAATCCCCTCTTGACGAGCTATGGTCATTGCCTTAAACTTGTTATCATCTTAAATGAGCTGGAGGGGATATAGAATAATTAGACAATAGCTCATTTTAGTGTTTATGTTTATACTTGTTTCCATTTCAGATTTTACAGTGTTAATAAATTATTAAACTAAATTGACAAGGAGTTATTCTTCATAGCAGTTGAGATCTCTCTACTTATTTTCTTAAACCAAAACATATAATAAAGTTTAATTATTCTGTTTCGCTTGACTAATTTCATATAAGTTAAATATTCAAACTACAATAATCTAAGTATATAAAACTGAAAGAAGCTAATTGCGTAAAACAAAGTCTTTCCAAACTAATTGGATCCGGACCTGGCTAAATTTCAGCCAGGATCCTGCCGGATCCGGTTCCATGAAAACATGGCCGGTTCCGGCCGGTTCCGGTTCTTGATTTTGGATCCGGTAGATAACTAGTTATAACAAGTTTATTTTGCGATTTGTTATCTAGTTTAAAGCTATAAACTTTATTAACTATTTCTTAACATTTTGGAATAGTAAATTTTTTTAAGTCTATAATAATTTAAAAAAATTCTTCAAAAGTTTAATATGACAAAGTTTTAGCACACGTAAAACATGTTTTTGGTTTTGAAAATTTTAACAACTATTGTTTTTAGATTGGCTACATACAAAGTATTAAAAAACTTTAAGAAAATAAAATAATTAACACTGATTTAAATAAAACTAAAAAGTTTATTTTTTGTTTTAGAAAGACAAACCTTTTGTAACTCTGTTTTTTATAAATAATCTAAATTTAAGTTCACTAGATTAGACAAAAAAATAATTAAAATGCTAATATTAGTTTAACTTTTATAATTATATAGATTGACACCTATTTTTACCGAAAATAAACTTTTCATATTTTTTAAAATATTTTACAAACTGTTGCTAACTTTAGTTCAGATGCATCTACTAGTTTTAAGAATACATTTATTATTTGGAAAATTTTTTAAACAACTTTGAGTCAAATTATAATTTTAATCTGCCGATTTCAAAAAACTAATTAGTGTACCTTAAGTCAGCAAGACATAGACTTTGAATTCTAGTATTTCGGAACAGCTTTTATTATGCTTCTAATGATCTTTGGAACGGGCTTAAATTAAGTATATAAAAGCTAAAATGTTTGACTTGTTATGAAAATTTGGGTTTTATAAAATACCAAGGGCTATAAATTAAAAACTAATTTTGAGTAAGCAAACTGGTAAAAAAGTATTTTTTAAATATAAAAAGCTTTATTCTTATATTAAAGTTATAATTCTTTTAACTTCATTTAAAAAATGTTGTGATCACTTTTTAGCCTTTAAAAATAAAAAGTACTTCTAAAATTTTTTTATCAAAACAAACGTATTCAAATCGCACAATACTTGATTTTTTTTAAATGTTTTAATCTTAAATGACTTCTTTTAATGTAACTAAAGTTTTAAAATCACAAATTAAATTATTATTAAGTCATTACTTAACAGATTTTAGAAAAACAAGTTTGTGCGTTTCATAGAGCTAAGTATTTTCACGTTTTTAAAAGTATCTTTTTATTATGAAATGCTTTTTACTAAATTAAATATTTTTAGCTGATTTGAAAAATGTTTTGTAATTATTCCTTAGCTTAGAAATATTCTAAAGTAAAAGCTTATTTTAAATTTTACAAAAGATCAGCTGAACGTATATAGTATAAAACTAAAAACTTCGTTTAAGTTCTATGTTTTACCTCGTTGGTTCGTCAAAGAACATTACGGGTGGATTGTTTACAAGTTCAAGAGCGATGGCTAGTCGCTTTCTTTGACCACCAGATAAATCACATGTTTTTGTTTTTCTACTTGGAATTAACCCGAGCATGCCTAAAATTTCATTCCTGAGATTTTTCTTTGTCTGACATGTTGCATCTCCAAGCTTTAAATTAGCTGACACCATCATAGCCTCATCTACTGTTAAATATGGTAGAAGTAGATCATCCTGTTTTAGTTATATAACTTTTAATTTAAAGACAAGTAAAATATAACTAAAAAATAAAGTGTTTCTTTTTATTTTTTGTTTTTCTGTCTGTAAAATAACTTGATTTTTAACGATTACAGAAAGTATATTTTGACAATTCAGTTTATAAACTACTTAGCCAAAGCAATACCTAATTCTAATACACAATGTATGTAGGAAAAATTATATAAGCATCAATCTATCATGAGAGTGTCAAGCTGACTAAAAAAAATTTAAAAATATTCTTAACAGTATTTTCTCATAACATCCAATTGCTTTTGGTATATTTTAAATATACTGGTGAATTTTGGAAATTTTGAGACAGTTACAGGGTGTTATTTATATAAGTTTATAAAGATCGTTTATATGAAGTATACGAAATCAAAAGACATTTATAAGTGTTAAAACTAGATATATAAAAGAAAAAAGTATTAATATGCCAAAAAGTAAACGAATCAGCTGTTTCTTTGTTTTTGTAATTGTACGTTGTTGATAGAAATAAAACTAATTGTTACGAAAACTTAGTTTAATGTTATTTAAGAACTTACATCTTAGAAAATGAGTTAAAGTCTTTTTGAAAAGGAAGAAAATTTAGAAATTTAAACCAACAAAAAACTATGTGAGGTTTTTAATAACCTGCATAATATAACAAGAAAGTTTTCTAAACTGGCTTGTATCGCGAACATTTCCATTAACAAAGATTTCTCCTTTTCTTCCTCGTTCTCTAAAATATAAGAAAATTTTTATCATTTAACAAAAAAAAATTAAAAACTTTCAAGAAGTATCTAACTAGGTAATACCATCAATTGTTCACTATAACAAATAAAACATTTTTTCTTTTTCCTAGTACAGGTGTCAGCAGCCTTTAATAAGTGAAAGGCTAGATTTCCTTAAAAAAGTTGCTAGCGGGCCGTACTGTATAGAAAAACTTCTTTTGCGGACCGCAGTTATTTGAAATAATTTTAATAATCAACAAAAAACAACAATTTATTAGTGTGTTAAAAGCAATAATGAAGTACTATTGGGTGCTAAAAATTTAAATTAATAGTCTTGTTTGAGTTTTTACCACAAAATCCAATTCTTTAAATTATTGTTTCAAGTATATTTTGAGCTAAAAAATACATCTAAGGCAGCAGATTTCTGCTTTGGGGGCCGCAGCTTTCCAACCCCTCTACAAGAGATTATTGATAGCAAGCTTCATTCACTTTTGTTCTATGTGTTTGTTCTTACATATATTTTATCTTTCGTATGTGGCATTTGACTTTTATCGTAATAAAGTTATTTGTGGATAAATTTCAAACTTTATACTTTATATACTTTTTAGTTTTACCTGTCCGATGAAACAATTGCAACTTGATTTATCTAAATAAACAGATTTTTTCATAAGTCCATAGAATTTTTGTTTGTAGGACTAGCAGACTATTTTTATTTACATCATTTTGTACTATATTGCGTACTAAACTCTTAAAATAACTAGACTGTATAATTTTGGCGATTGACACAAATTTAACTTTAAAGGAAAAAGGACAAAAACTAACTAAACTAACATTTTGCGTTATAAAGGAATAATTTTGTGTAACGCTTTAAAAATTAGTTTGAAGGTATTTTATAACTGTAAAATCGCATAAAGTTCAGAAAAAGCTGTAGAAAAGCTTTTTCAAAACTAAGCCACTAAGTGAAGTTACGGATTTATTAATAAAATCTGTAAAAAAGCTAGCTGCATTTAATTATTTAACCTAAAAAAAGACAAATGTTTTTATTGTTAAATTAATTATTGACATTTAAAATATATTGCAAAAAATGCTATTGAAACAAATGTAGGAGATTTTTAGACTTTAGAATGTTGAGGATTTCCTAAAAAGGGTCATTTGCAGCAAAGGGGGCAATGATGTCATAATTTGAAACTTACACTAGGTTTTCTGGAGTTTATGATGAAAAGCAAAAAAAAAAGATTTTTGGCGTTTTGAATGGTAGTTTTGAAACTTTTGCTAAATATAATGGGAAAATTTCAGAAATTTACAGGGTTATAAGTTTTAAATCGGGGAAGCCATTAGACTAGGGGTGGGCAACGTACGGTCCGCGGGCCGGATCCGACCCACAGATTGAAAATGACCGGCCCCCGACCGTATTTTTAAAATTTTAATGGGATCCGGCCCGCATATTAAAATGACCGGCTCGTGAGCGAAGTGACAGGCCCGCAAAGGCCTTTTATGGAAAAAAAATATATAAAGTTTTGTATTATATTTTTACTAAACAAAACTGTAAAAATTTGGTATTAAAAACCTGTTTGAAAATGCTTTTCAAATTAGTGTGCTGATAAATACACCATTCTATCCTAAAAATTTGTGTTGTTCTAACTTAGTTGGAATATCTTTTTGTCAAATTACCACAAGCAAAGTGTTTATCTAAGTACGATATTTTACATACGTACCTTTGTCAATTACCATGTCAATTATATTCATAGACATTATATAGACATCTGAAGTATCTCATTTACATCTTAAGTTGTCAAATTTGAGAAAGTTTTGTGGATTAGAAGGATTCAAAAAAGTAATCAACCGTATCCATAAAATTTGATTCCGTCCGGATCCAAAACTTTTATATAAAATATAATATGAAACTTGATTTAAAATTAGTACTAAGTGGGATATGGATAAACTTTCAAATTAAGATCCGGCCGGATCCGGATATAAAAAGTCATTAACTGGCTGGATCGGGATACTGGTCCCGGTAAATAACTAACTCGAATTGCTCCGTCCCGCCAAAGACTAATTTTTCCGGATCCGGGCCGTTGATTGAAAAACGTTGCCAACCCCTACACTAGGCCATGATTTGAAATTTACACTATATGGAGTTAATAATGAAGACCCAAAGCAAAAGCTCTTAGGTCTATTCAATGGTAATTTTCTGAGAAATCTTGTCGGAGGGGGCTATAGCTTTTTTTATAGAAAGCCTTATGAAAAATGTTTAGGAAACCCTGTGCTAGACAAATAACGCATAGTTTGAAAATATTTTCAGAAAATAAAAATTCTGAAACATGCAAAAGTCAAATTAAAAGTAGTTCTTTTAAACTATTTGTTAAGAAAAAAAATATATATAGAGAGGTTAAAATGTCTTACTTACTTATAACCTGCTAAAATGTTCATCAAAGAGCTTTTACCAGCTCCCGATGGACCTAGTATACCGACAAGTTGTGATGGTTCAAACTTTCCGTTTAGTCCTTTTAAGATGCATTTGTTGCCTAATAAAAAACAGGTAAAGTCATATGGAATTAAGGATAAAAAGGAAGTTTTTAAGATCTTTACATTTTAATCAAAAAGTATATATATCAAAGTTTATAGTGATCAAACGGTAGAATTCGAAAACAAATCAATAAATTATATTTTACTTTGTAGTTATTGTTTTAATTTTTAACTAATAAATTATTACTCAACTTCAAGAAGTATTTTCTTCTTTAACTTAGGTAAATATTGACTTAGAAGCCTGTTCTTAAATCTAAAAATTTTAAGATGTATTAATACGTAGTTATTTAAAAATTAACAAATAGTATTGTTTTTTCTTCTGTAATAAATAAATAATAAATAGATAATATAGCTTAAAATATTTGGCTTTGTTTTTTGTTTCATTAATCTAAGCTATTTATTAATGCTTAAATTTTAAGCCAAGTATAAGTTTTTGTGTAAAATTATACTTTTATTAAACATGTAATATTTTTAAAAATTAACTTCTAGCTTTTTCTAAATTGTGTTTTTTAAGCGCAAACACTTTAAATTGAAGTATATTAATTGTTATATAAAAGCTTTTAAACCTAAATTTTATTTTAAATATCTCCGTGAAACATAAGTTCACTTTTTAAATTCACCAAAACATAAAGTTAAGAAATTAAAATCATAAAACTTTAAATAATAAATTGTTATAAAGTTGGAGTTTAAAAAACAATCTCACTATCAGCCAAAATAGGTTATTAGAGTTTTTCTCAAAAAATGATCGTGTAACATAAATACACAGACTAAAAAAAATCAGAAACAGGGTTATAACTAAAGGATAAATAATAAATGTAAGTTAATAATTAAAAATGCGAAAAAAATGTTCAACTTCGTAAAAATTAGTCTATTTGAGTGTTTTAAAGCATTGCTTTTCTCTTTCTGTGTCTTTTTTAGATAAAGATCGACATTTGTCACGGTAATTAGCAAGCTCCTCTAAATCATAAAGCAGATTTTAAAGCTATTTAAGTTGCATCTGCTGACATACTTAAAACGTAATGTTGAACAACAATAATTTCGTCTGCCAACGACCAAGTCGCTATAAAACAAATATTTTGGAATTTGGTCGTCGTCATTCCTCAGAACATTACCAATTTAGCAAAGCCTGCGCCGGCTGAGAAAAAAGTACATTGTTTTGAGAACAGTACGACTCAAAACATTCCTGTTGGTGATTTTTTCCCTTTCAACTTTAAGGATACGACGGAAACATTGTAAGTGGAAAGTATTGAGTTTCTTCTCCTGCACACTCGACAGGTTCCACGTTTTTTTGCCCTATAGCAGTATAAAACCCGGCCTGAGTTATGGGATTACTTTTACTGTTTAAATACAAATTAGTATTTACTGCCAAATATACATAAAATTCTAATAATAATTTTGTTCAAGTGTTACCAACAACGCAATACACGATTCACTAACTAAAATATAAATACTCCCTGGCGCCAAATTTACAATATAGTGTGGTAAAAAATCAAAATATAAAATTTAAGGAAATTTTGTTTTATTTTCCCTCCTTCAATCCTCTAACTGAAAACCTTCGGAGGGGTTTTTATAAATTTTCTACTAAAAAAACTTAAAGTTTAAAAATCAATTAATTAATACTAAACAAAAAATAATAATTAAAAAGTTTTTACAACGAACTTAAAAAATTATTCATCTTATTTTTCAGCATTAGCTGCTGCTTCAGCTGGCTATCTCTCTCCCAGAATAATCTCGGTCTCAGAATCCTTACAAGGCACGTCTTTGACGCTTCAATGCGTATACAACATATAAAGCGGTGACTGTCTTCCGCTTGGCATGCTCGGTGTAAGTGACTGCATCACGAAGAATGTTTCCAAAGAATACTTTTAGCACACCACGTGTTTCTTCGTAGATCAAGCCTGAAATACTTGAAACCACCTTAACAATCCAAACGGCAAATGGCAGGCTTCGTGATACCCTGGATATTGTCACGAAGGACTTTCGATGGCGTTTGGCGCCTTCTTTTTTCTAAACCTTTTCTTCTTTTACTATGACCAGACATGATAATGAATGAATCGTCCTACTCTGAATGTTGAGCATTTGCTTATCAGTTTCCTTCATTTACACGTTTTATGATGTACTGACGTGCCATGAAGCATTATTTTCGCATCTCTCTGCTGGTAAGCTTGATGACTGTTTTTTTACCTTCAGGGACGGCGCTTTCATCCAACTAATAGGCAACAACAGACGAATAGTAATAAAATTTGCGACTGGTGATGGTTGAACACTTGTTGCAGTGAGCTAACCGTGACGCTTCGGAGGAAATGAAAGAGATCATGATATTTATGGCCTTGCCGGATATTCAAGTTTCCAGGTATACTTTCTTGAGCACTTTGTACGCGTGGATGATAAAGGTTTCCTGAATTTTATTTTGATATTTCCTGCAACATGAAAAATATTTTGAGCAAAAAAATTAAAGATATTGTGTTTAAAACTGTGGATTGACTGTTGACAAAAGGTTTACCAATTGAAAGATGGACTTGAAGATATCGGATGTAGTTTGGTTAACATAATTACTTTTTCTGTTAGGAATTTGTGATATGCTTGAGAAATTCATGTCAGGCAAGAAATGTCCACTTTGCTGAAACTTGATATGTTACTTTGCAAATGCACAACTTTTGGAGAAAAATCAAGTTTTAGAACTAAAACCAGTGGTTGGCAAATGACTTCGTGGGTAATGAAATTTAATATGTGAAGTTGGGGAAGTTAAGGTTTTTGAGAGGTGCCAAAAAATCTTAATTCAAAAGTCAAACTAGTGGGTAACACCTTGCAGGGTCTTTTTTCATGCAATTTTTTCATTAGTAGTAAGCATATTGTGACTTGAGCTATTCTTTTTGGGTATGCTTGTAGGTGTTGTTGCTTTTGTTGATTTTTTTTTGCAGATCGTTCAACTTTTTTTGATCAAGTCTGAGTAAAATTTGACTTGCTTCTTTGCTGCTGTTGCAAAATATCAGTTCTTTGTTGGTTGTATTTTTCTAAGAATTTTTTGTATCTATGACAGTCTTGTTTAGACTTAGGCTATTCCTGCCAGTAATTGACCTGTTAAACTGGCAGTTCACCGTTTCCTTGGTATGAAAATTGCTAATTTTGATACGGTAAACACTCATAATTGACCTGTTGGACTGGCAGTATATTTCTTCCTTGGTATGAAAACAGCTGATTTTGTTTATTGAAAAATCTGTCAAAGAAGCATTTAGAATGTCCTTGTCCATTAAAAATTTTTTTGTCTGGCAGTTTGTTTCTTTTTTGGTAAGAGAAATGCTGGTTTTGTTTTTCTTTCTTGAAATACCTATCAAATGAATTTTAGAATATCCTTGTCCAAAAATAATTTTTTGGTCTTACAGTTTATTTCTTCTTTGGTAAGAGAACTGTTTATTTAAAACACTTACCAAAAAAGTTTCTATAATTTTTTGCCAATAAATGACCTGTTGGTCTTGCAGCTTTTTTTTTGGTAAGAGAAGTGTTGATTTTGTTTTTGTTTCTTGAGTCAATTACCTTGTCTAGCCCCATCCCTTTTTCCACTCATGTTTTCATCAAAAATTAACATCACACATCTTCTAAACTCTTCCGAACCTAGTAATAGGCTTCTGGATATCTTGTACTAAAAATTTTTTGGTACTAGGTGTAAAAAAGTAATTCTATGCAATGTTTACTTGTCTTCTAAATCAGCAAGCCACTTTCTGACTTTAATGTTGAGGTCCTTGCCACCTACAGAGTGCAGTTGATTTTTTGGTAGTAACAACCGTGGCAATCTCTTTTTAATTCCATAAGAATTCTCCGTAAGCTTGTAAAGTTTCTATCTATACGGTCGATGCATAATGCATAAGCCCACATGTCTTTGTTTGGACAAACTTACAAACCACCCAGTATTTTTCAGCCTCATTAAGGATGCCATGGTCAGCCATATGTTTCTCAAAAAAAAGGTGTTGTTTTGGGTCTTAAATATCAAATGTAAATCTTTCTAACCATCTTAATTTTTTATCTTCAAAGTTTAAGTTTTGTACACCTTGTTAGTGTGCTATCATGGCACTATTGATATTTCTTGAATTAGCAGGTTCTATTACTGACATGTTCTGAGTTAGCTAGAAGGTGCAATGTCCAAGTCCGGTCACAAACTATAATCCCCTACTGAGTTAAGTGATTACTTTTACTGTTTAATACAAATTAGTATTTACTGCCAAATATACATAAAGTTATAGTATAACTATTCAAAATATAAACTTTAGTGTTTGTTAACAAAAGATTCTAGTGAAACAAGTTCACTGGAATTTATAATAAAAATAAATTATACAGTATCTTCTTCGATTGTAACGACATATGTTTCTGTGTTTTAACGGATTAACAAACTTCAACTTGGTTATGAATGTTTCTTCGTTCCATTCATAACCCAGTTGAAGTTTGTTAATCCGTTAAAACACAGAAACATATGTCGGTACAATAAAAGAAGATACTGTATAATTTGTTTTTATTAAAATTATAGTAATAGTTTTCCTCAAGTGTTTAATCAACAACGCAATACAACATTCACTAACTAAAACTTTTAACAACTATTAAAACGGAACAATCATAAGAAAACATAAATACTCTCTGGCGCTAGATTTACGAATTAATGTAGTAAAAAATTAAAATAAAAAATAACAAGGGACATTTTGTTAGAGCAGAGTGCTGCATAGACAGGTACATCAAAAATTTTACTTTGCTTAAAACTAAAATGTTGTAATAACTTTAACAATGGTCATTCCTAACTCTAGCAATAACTCAAAAATGCTTAAGGGTTTACCAATTATACAATTGATCTTTGTGTCCAATGACACGTTTGACGCAATACTAATACCAAACAATTTTTTTTAGATATTTAATGTTTTAGCCTTCGATATTAATTGATATTAAAATATTTGTTCCTAATCTTCAGGACTTTAATTTAGTAAGTACAATGGTAATGTCTAAATCTGAGCATGCTAATGAGTATATACTTATTCAGAATTTTTAAAGATTTGGGCAGAGAGAGCTACAAAAGCAGCATCAACAAAAAAAATATTTTTTTTTACCTTAAAACTGTTCACCTTTCGCTTCGTCTTAAACATGCAAGGTTAAAAAAGTTACTATAAGTTTTTGTAAGGAGTGCAGTGAACTCCTATAGTTGTCGATACGAAGCATGGTTTAACATATAAAAACATTCTTCTAAAAAAGCTGAAGCAACTACAAAGCCTTGCTTTACCTAATTTATGATTATTGATTGCATACGGGTACGTTAAATCTAGAGCATTTGGTTATTAAGATATAAACATGCTTCTTTTTTTCTACACTCATCCTTTTTATCCAGTAAGTACAGACTAGTAACAAATTGTATGCTAACTATAATATTTTAATAAATTTTTAAAATGGGCAGCTAATTTTTCTTAATAAAATGTATGTTTTTTATGTAGAAATTGTACTTTAAATATTTTGACACTATTTTACTTGTTTAAATCAGCATGTAGTTTGATAATGACAAATTTCTTCTAAAAACTGGAATAAATATGTGGAATAGGTTACCGCAGGATGTGGTTTCGTGTGGGAGGGTGGAACAATTTCGATTAAAACTAAAAAAATCGATTCAAATAATATAAACAGAAGTAAAATACAGTGATTAACGAATAAAAATTCATTATAAAATATTAGTATCACTAAGAATAATTTTTCTTCCCTACGCCTTCCCCCTACAGATTATAAGTTGTTATATATAATTTTTGTAAATGTGTAATCTTTTATAGTCTATGCATAAGTTTTTATATGAGAATTTATTTTGTTTTGTTTTTAGTGCATACTCAGTTATTATTTATCATACAGGACTATTTGTTTGTAAATTTTTTACTATGTTATGTTTAGATTTTAATTTTCATTGAATGTAATTTGTTTGTTTCTTTTTTCGTGTGTATTGTTTAAGCGGCTCAGGTAACCCGAGTCCATCTTCGCACAAAAAACTTCAATAATAATAATAAAAAAAACAAACAAAATGCAAAAGCTCGTTTATTTCTGTTGGAAAAGGTATCTAAAAATTACTTCATTTCAAAAGTTAATTAAAACTTTGAGATTCTACAACAAACTGACTTTTTCTTTTTAATGTCGAAGCAAGGTATTGTATCGCCTTGTTTGCTTTACATTCAATGAAAAACTCTTTACAAGCAAATATAATAAGTAATGAACTTTAGTACACGACCAACAACAACAGCATCCAAGACAACCTACGACCGGTTTGTTCTTTATTACAACTCACTATGCAGGGTAGTCGCAAGAAACTACTGTTGAGATTAAAGCAAGCTTGGTAAATTAATTAAGCAGTGCAGCGACCGTTTGTGAAGAAATTGGTAAAAAAGTATCTTTGTTAGAAACAAACTCTTTTAAAGGACAAAAATGAAATAGCACTATATATCTCTTTACACTGTATCTTCACTTAAAACTTAAATTAAAGCTCCTACCTAACAAAATCTTTAATACTATAAGTTGTTAGATAAGCGACAAACTAAAAATTAATAAAGTAGCAAGCGTAATATAAGTTTTTTCAAATGCTTTAAACTAGTTTATATACAAAAATAGAAAGTGTTAATACCTTGCAATACACTAAAAAGTTTAACTAATTATATATTTGATGTTTACGTTTTGTTTTTTTATAAATGGTACGATTCAAAATATTGCCTCGTTTTAATTTTGAAAATGTATATTTTTTTTCTTTTGCAACACTATCAAAAGTTTTTGATTTATAAATTAAATAAACAAAGAAAGGTTAAATTTAATTTTTAATTTTTATATGTAAGAAACAACTTGCATGCTTATCTTCTTTAAACAATATTTTTTCTAATTAAATATATTTGATAAAACATTAAAGTATATATGAAAAAACTATAAAAACTTAGATTTTTTTTATACATACACTATATTTTAAACCAGTTTTGCAATGCTTATCTTTATTTTATCTATACGTAATTTTTATTGAAAATTTCCTTTTTAAAAACATTGCAGCGAAACAAGGTTAATTTTAGCTTATATTTATTGTTTATCAAGGCATATTTATAGATAAATAAAACGCTAAATTAGAACGTAAAAAAATATTTTTATGTCAAAATAACGATCTTTCAAAGCAACTAATATTTTACCTGAAGGATCGTTTTAAAAACAAATAAGATTAATAAGTTTTTTTTTAATAAACTAGCCAAAAAAACACTGATAGTTCTTACTTTTAAGTCAAACTTGCTAAAACTTCTTTAACTTTTTATAATTAAACGCCTTTTAATTTTTAACTTGCATTTATGTAAATTTCGAAATATTTTTTATATTTGAAAGTAGTACATTTATTAATTTTATTTGTACTATAAAATCATGGTTTGGGGCAAACATGCCTTGATCACAAGTAATTGAAAATATCGTTTAGATATTTTTAAATGATTAATGTAGAAAATTTAGTTTGCTATAGAGAAAATAAATTGATTCGTTTACGATCTTTGAATAGTTTTCAAAAAATATAACTTATTCTTTTTTAATAATTTACTTAAAAGTTAATTTTTCTATGTTTAAAAACCTGAACAGTTTTATAAAACATAGATAACTAAAAAGATATTAAAGGATATTATAAAGATACATAATTTGGAAAAATACAATTTTTCAAATTTAAATTAAAATATATTTGACCTTTTATGCAGATAAATTATTAAAACAACCACTAAAAGTACTAAGAATTAGTTTTTCTTTTTTAAGGGACCTACTTAATACTTTTGTAAACTTATCAATAGTAAACTTT
This sequence comes from Thalia democratica, assembly GCF_965202585.1. Lineage (NCBI taxonomy): Eukaryota > Metazoa > Chordata > Thaliacea > Salpida > Salpidae > Thalia > Thalia democratica. Next base: position 14,979,362 of record NC_139173.1, on the reverse strand, counting down.
AATTTAATTACAAACAACTTAAATAGATACTAAAAGTTTTTGGTAAGTAAATGTTTTTATTCTTTTAAAAAGCTTGTTTTTAAGTTTAAAATATATTGGTAATTCCCTGTATTGCAGATGGAAGCATTAATGCTGCAGTTTGAAGTAGGTTAAAAAATTTCAACAAACTAAAGTAGCCTATCGATTATTTCGACAAAACACGTGCGTATACTGAGAACTTAAACTTCTTAAGTTTTAATTTGTTTATTAAGGTAATACAAACTTATTAACGTACGATTGTGTATAAGATATTGGTACTCGAATTTCCTTAGTTTCGTTTATATCAAAAAAAAAATTAAAAACATTTTTATTTGTTTAATTTTATAGTTTTATTAATTTTATAGTTAATTTTTTCTGTAACTAATTTTTAAAAGTTATTAGTTTAAGTTTTCGAAAAATATTAAAAAAAAAAATTATAAAAAAATATTGAAAACATATATCAAAACCTTTTTTTTTCAGCAAAGAACCTTCAGTTACAGACAAGCTCAAATTCTCAAAAATGATTTCTATAGGTGTGTTTTGTATAAAAAGCCTCGATCCAGGGTTAACAACTTCATTTTCAACCTAAACCAAAAAGGTATGTAGGATTAAATCATTTTAGAAATAAAACTAAATTTAAAACTTTTTTGTAAATTAAATCGAAAACTAGGTTTTTTATATGAAGAAAATATAATATATTATTAAAACTAAACTAAATTATAAAAAGTATATAAACATTGATAGAAACCAATGTACTGTTATAGTTTATTTTGTTAGCTTATTTTTTTAATGTAGATTTAAATACTCAAAATTTATAACCTATTTTTTTTATTAAAACTGCACAATAAAGTATGAAACACATAAAAAATAAAAAACCATCATGTATATGAACTAATGAACTAATGGTAAAAAACTATGTTTCTTATACTGTTTTGCTTATGGCATCTTTAACAATTTGAGTATACAAATCTTTGTTCATTTTTTTAACCTGTATTTTTATATTCATAAAGTTTTTAAGATAGGCATTTTTAAAATAACTAGAGTAGTTGAAAACTCCTTAGCAGAAATATTTAATTTACTTACTACTAAAATACATAAATTTAAAGTTTTTTATATCAGCTTTTATGCATAAAAATTGTTTTTTCTAGTAGTTCTACAAACTTTAAATTAAATTATACTGATTTTATAAATTAAGATTAAAATACAATAAAAAAACATAACATTAACTTTAAATACATTTTAAAACCTAAAAAGACATACACAATACATTTTGATACACAAAAAATTTTTTGAGAATAAAGTTAAAAGATTGTTAACGAACTCTGTTTTAAAGAACAACAACAACCAGCATGGATAAATGAAAAATCATATTCAGACAATTTAAATTGTTTAAAATATTTAATAGACCATATCTAACAAAGTAATATTTTTTGAAAAAAAATAAAACATATGTATGTAGGTCTTATTAACGTTAACAAGCCATTTTTTTTTCTTTGTTGCGAAACTAAAAGTATATTTGAGATGTTTTAAAACTATTAAAAATTACTATATATTAAAACTTATTTTAGCCGTATCAAAAAAAAAATTGGACAAGACGTTAAACGGTATCCAAGTTTTGTGTGACTCGATAACTAAAAGGTTTTTTTGTGCACCAGGTCTTAGGATCAAATATTTTGAGCGTCTTTTTGTCGCTCAATAAACAATATTTGAAATTTTGCAAAAAAAAGGCTTGTAGGTATCAACAAGACTAAAATACGTTTTTTTTTTTAACATTCATTATTTGTTGAGTTTTGGCCCTTTAAATATTTTTATTAAGGCTGTGATTAGTCGAAATTCGAATTGTCTGAGTTTAAACAGTCGTCTACCAAATTAGCATCTACAAATTGTACACTGTACAGTGTTTTAAATTTAGATTTAAATATATATATATAAATAGAAAAAAATGATTAAAATAATTACATCCAATTTTTTTTACTTAGATAAAACTAAATTAAACTTATTTACAAAAGCTAAGAAAAACAACATTTTAGTAACAATACAATTTTAACAATTATCAGGTATGGACAGTCCTACTTCTACAATTTGTTTCTAAGTATCATGAGTTTTTCTAATATATAAGCTTACCTTTTTACATAAATTTTTCAATGGTTGAAGATTTGTGCTTTCCACTTTTACAACAGTATTTTTGGTACATTTTAATATACTATCTTTTTTCTCACCAATTTTTTTTAAGTCAATTTTCGCGTCTTGATCAGCGCTTTTGACTTCATCTTTATTTTGTTTATAAGACATAAGTAGCTATTTATGTTGTAATATTTGCAAAAAAAATAAATATTTGGTGGGAAAAAGTACTTATTTTGTTTCCTATTTATGTAATTAAATTTTAAAAATAGTTTTTATTTTAAGCAAAATACTTTTTATTAGCATTAGAAACTCACTTAAACTTGTTTCGATCATATTTTCAATTATTTTCAAAAAAATTATTAGATATTTAGATTACTTTTTTGCTTTCTTCAACATAATCACTTTAAAAAAGTTTAAGTTAAAAGAAAGTTAAACACTTAATTTATATTCAAACATATAGTGTAATTTTAGGTCTTTTATTGTATAACTGGTGTTTTAACACCATTTTAAAGAATTTAACGTAGTTTTTCAGTTATAGTGTATGTATGATACGCATACTAGTTAAATAAAATTTTTTCATATTGAACTATAAATGATTACGGGATTGTTTTTGTACTACTAGAGCAAAAATTAAATCTTAAAAAATACTTACATTTGAATTATTACCGACTGTGTAATTCAGATTTTTCATTTTACTTTTTTACAACTATTAAATATAAATACATTTTGCACCAGTACTTCAAAAAATTTAAGAATGTGTTTTAAATGTTCTTTTCTTAACTAGTAAAAAAATTTTAAGTGCTTTGTTGGAGTGTTTCAATGATTTTAAACATTTTAAAACTTATAATCTTTTTTAAAATATGCAACACTTTTTATGTTGTGCAGTTTTTTTTAACTTTTGGTAATTTCACATTCTAGTAAATTATTTCAAAGTACTTTATTTGTTTAGTTGAATCTTGTTAATTTACAAACTAATAAAGCTATTATTAAAGTAATGTTTTATAGCTTGTTAAGTATAGTAAAAACTATGAGTCTTATTTAAGACCAAAGTTCAAATCTCCATCATGCAGAAATTTTTTTAAACCAAGTGTAACCCTTTGTAAATTTTTTCAACTTTTGTATAGTAATATTAAACTTGAAAGCAATTGGGTTAAAAACTTTTAGAAAACACTATTTTTTTGTTTATATAAAACTTATTTTGTATCCTATATTCACATTGGTTCACGATAGTTTTAAAAGCTGTGCACAGAAAAATACATGAAAACAATTTTAGTGCACAATAAGACGTAAAAAGTATAAACTTTTTTTAAACAACACTATTTTTTATTTTATATCTATTTTGAGTATAGTAAAAAATAACTTGCCAAATTTTTAAAATTTTGTAACAGTTATATTTTTTTTATTGGCTGAAACAAAAAAAGGTCATAAAAAAAATTACCTTGCTAAATTTTCTATGGACAATAAGTTAATTTCTATGCATATAACTGCTGCGTACAGGTGTATATAGCAAGAACCACTAGTGTATTAAACAAATGAAAGCCAAAATAAAATGTTCTACAACTTACACTGTTTTTTTTTTTATTGAGAAAAACTTAAACTTATTATTTTTGTCATACTCAATTATTCTGATTGGCTTTAAAATATAAGTATAGCAGCATAAATTCCTTGCATTTAACTTCTTATAAACAATATTTAACAAACATTTAGTAAACAACTCTGAAACCATTACAAATTACATTAAAAATCATCTAATTATCAACTCATTATTTTTTGTTTTTAAAAACTAATCAAAGATAGTTTTTAATTCATATAAATAAATAAATGTATTGCGATTTTGTTTAACTATATCAAAAACTTTTGACAAAGTGAAGAAAAACTTTTATTAAACTTTTTTAAGTAGCCTTTGTTTAATTTATTAGTTTTAAAGTAGCTACAAACTTAATAGAAGTATTTTTTGAACAGAACATATTTTAGTTTAGTTCGAAAAAATTATTAAACCTAATTTAGAATACAAACTTTAATGCATTTAATTTAAACATTTGGCGTCGATGCTTGAACTTTACAGAAATTAATAAATACGTATTAAAGATAAAAAATTAAATAAAATTTTAAGTTTGTAATTCTTTTATGTAAATAATACATTTTTTCTTTATTTAATAAACGAAATGATAAGTAAAAAATAACTGGAACTTATGCTGTCTACTTTTAAGCCTCTATTAGGAATACTAATGACAAAAAAAAACGTGTAAAAAAGTTATTTTTTGTACTATATATACTATTTGTCTTTATTTTCTAGATGGTAAGTTTATTTTACTTAAAATAAAGTTTTAATACACAGCTAAGAACGTTCTCTGGAAGTTTACTATTTAAATTAAATGCTGCAGTCAAAAAACTGTTAATAATTTATGCGAGAGATTCATCTTTCTCTTTTTTAAGAAACGAAAAAAGACTTACAACTGTTTAGTCTTGTTTCTATACTTTATTTTTTTTAGAAGGTGTGAAATAATTTTTAACTACTAATTGATACATATAAAACATTACTTAACTGAAAAGTAAATAAGAAAAACTCTATAACATATAAACGTTTAAACTTAGAAAAATATAGTAAAATACAAAAATACTGTGCATAAAAAAAACTTAAATAATAAAATATTGATAACTAATAGAGAGAATGACATAAAAAACAAAAAATGTTGTGTATTTTTATTCAATTCATAAAAAAAAAATTCTAAGAATAAAAAGTATGTATTTTATCAAAGTAAAAAAAATTGTACATTTTATATAGCAACTGTTTATATACTTCTACTTTGTTTTTAATGAAGTTTTCAAATGGTTAAAAACTCAAGTCAAACATTATTGGCTGCTATCTGTAAAACAAAAGTATAGTCAGATAACTTTATATATTAAGTTTTTATCAAATATAAGTTTAACAAAACTTAGTCATCTGCTAATTTATCATGAAGTTTACAGTCTTTTAAATTTAGCAAAAATATACGTTATTGTACAAGTTTATGTAACTTCATAAATACAAAAAATTAAATAATAAAAGTTAAACTAAAAACTTAAAATTATCTATGAAAAATAATACATATTTAAATTATTCTAAATACTTAGTATGTTAATTTCTTCTAAGCTTTGAGAAATGTTATATATACTCAGAAATTTTTAAACATTATAACGGTAAAATAAAAACAGCAATATTTTTCTACGAACTAATTTACTATTTTTGAGTTTAAACGGATTTAAACTGTTTTTAAGACAAAAAATTATATATATTTTTAAACTATAACAAAGAAGATACCATCATATACCATCGATTATTTTCTTCAATTCATCAACAATAGGCTTTGCAAACTCAAAAATCTCATTGAAGTTTCGTAATCTGAACAAGTTTTTTTGACTTCTAAAGCTACCATTTATTAGTTTACTGTATCGATTCTACAAAAAAATGTTAATTATAAATAATGTTACCGAGACAAATAACTAAAAACTATTTTTTAAGAACTAAATGAAGCTTTTTTATGGTTTATAAAAGATTTTTTGTTTAAAATCTACTTTTAACTGCAACCATTGCGTTTCTATGCATTTACATCTTAATAAATTATAAATGTTTTTATATTTTTCATTTCGTTTCTAAAATTTGTTTCATAGTTTATTCCTATAGTAACCAGACCAATCTAGATATTTTAAAGATTAGCTATAATCTTAAATTAGTTCGAAAACACTAATCAATTTGTAATTTAGCATACCGATTGTATAATAAAATTTATTATAAGGACTTTTTTTAAAAAACATACTTTACACCAAAATTTAAATATAAATAAAGCAAGAAAATTTCTACAAACGTTTTAGCTGCAACTATAATATAGTATATATGTATATCAAATATCTTAGTATTCATTATATTATTACTTTTTATGTTTAAAGCATAACGTTATTTTTTAGCTAAATTTAAGCTTATTTAAAACGACAATTGAAATAAAAGTTAAGACTGTTTGTTAAAATATTAGAAAACTATTTTATAACTAATAAACTTATAAATTTTACAAGTTATATCTTAGTTTAACATTTAAAAAATCTTTTACAAATACCTTGAAATGTATAGTTTCATATGACTATATAGAATAACTTTGTATTTAAATAAACACATAGCTTGAATCGTAGCATATTATTTGTAGTATAACTAACTAAGTTGTACTGTTTGCTACCAAGTTCTAAAGATAATAGGACAATATTACTTCTTCTTAGTTTAGCTGCTTCAATATAACTTTGAGTTCTATCTCTAAACCTTTATTAAAAAGCATAGTTTATCTATCAATAAAAAACTTAAAATAGTTAATTTTAGTTTACGATAGATTCTAAAAAAATCTAGAGTTAAATGAAGTGAAGTTATTTTAAAGTTAAATTATACTATTACGTCAAAACTTTTAAATTACATAATTACACCCTATAACTTTATATATAACATAATTTTTAACACTGTTATTATAAGTTAAAGGTTTTGGTTCACCATCTGCATAATCATAGAGTTTTTCTTCTATATAAAGTGGTTAAAAAAAGTTCCAGGATGATAAAAAGTTATTCTGGTTTCCAAACCTACTACCCTATAGATTTACTTTAACCTTTAAAGTAGAACTTTTTTTTTTCAAATATCAAACTTTAAATAACATATTTTAATAAATTAATAAATATATTTCAATGAGCTTTGTTAAATAGATTGATTTTATTGAACGAAACATTGTTTATTACTTCATTTTTGTTTAATTAAATAACAACAGTACTTGATATATTTATACATTTGTTTTGTATTAGTTAAAATAAAGTTAAACTTGTTAGTTAATATTTACCTTCCTAAAGTTAACAGAATTAAAACTTTTTTTTCACAACTATCATTAGACGATGATGATTTTTGAAAATTCTCATAAGCTAAGCGAAATACAGAAGCAAGGTACACTTTTCGCTTCCTTTTTTGTTGAACATTGCTGAAAGCTTCCTAATAAAAAAAATATATATAATATAATGTTAATCAAAACTTACAAAGAATTTTTTCTCACCAAAAAAAAAACAACATCAACTTATGTGTCTTGGTGGTAGTGACTACGTGAAATAAACGTCTCAAAAGTTTCACTTAAAAATTATCAGCATCTGCCAAAAATCTTAAAAGCTCGTTTAATGGTCTATTGAAAAAATCCGGAGAAAACTTATTTTTGTGCGATTAGAAAACACTTAGTTTACAATCATGAAAGTGCCAGTGATTACGCTTAAATCAGTAAATTTTTTGTAGCAGAAATAATTGAAAACAAACCAATCGATTGTTTAGAATAATCTACAAATTTTCACTGCACATCATATTAGTTTAAAACGATTTTAGGTTCAAAGTTCCTTCTTTAATAAACTTTTAACAAACTATTAGCCAAGAGTTAGCTGCTTCTAATAGTTTGTACCAGGCACGTAGCTTGGTACGTTTCTGAAAATCTACAGAAACGTAAACATTTGTGCGCGAAAAAACTTGTTTTTCTGTCGATAAGACCCTGTTTCTTTAGATTTAAGTATTCGTCTATACTTAATTTTGCACACCTGAGAGATAATTTTTCTTTTTACGGTACTCTCTAGCACTTTTAGTGTCGTAAATATCGAACAAATTGAATACATCTAAATTGTATACAAATTAGTTGGTGTAGATTTATTTTATCAAATAGCAAACTATTGTAAAAAAAAATCCATTTAAAAGCTGTAGATTTAGTTTAAATTATTTGAGAAAATAAAAAAAGTAAGTGTGAGAGAGGATCTTGTAATATTAAAATGTTTGTGGTCGAGTCAAAAAGAACTTAACATTTTTTGAAATTTACATCTTTTTTGTGTTACGAAAGACCAAATACAGATAGAAGATATATGACAAGATAAATATTTCAAAGTAGGTGAACCTCAAAGTAAACTAAAATTAAGAATTAACTTTTGTTAAAACCAAACTGACTATCTGAGTTGAATGTTTTAAGATTAAATCTCTGTGGTTGACAAATATACAAAAATAAAAACTTTTGAAACAGTAATTATAGTATCATTTCCTAAAGTTTTATCATCAAGATTAGAATCTAATAAATCAGAAAAACCAACACAATAAGACATATAGCTTGCAACAAGAAGAAAAATTGAAAAACTCAACAAAATAAACATTTTTTCAAGAATAATATAAACAAATTGTATTTTTTTTTTATGTTTTAGAACTTTATTTTTTATTCAAAACTTGTTTTAAAGATTTTATAAATGCTTAGGCTACTTAAGGTTTTTATTTTATCAAGATATAAACAAATTATAGTTTTTTTATTTGTTTTAAAGATTTTATAAATGCTTACCTTGGCTAAAGTTTTTATTGTTTTTTTTAGCGAAGTTGAAAGATTTAAATTGTACATTGTTGCCACACAATCAAAGTATCCTGGATAAACTTAGGATACTTAAAATTTTATTTTTGAACTCAGGCTGACTCAATATAGTTTTGTATTATCTATGAAAAACTAAGGACAGTTTTAGGTTTGTTAATAATGTCATAACAGATGTTTTTCTAGATTTGAATGAGATTTTGCTGGCTAGTTTTAATAAATTTTTATTTTATAACCATTTTTGAAAAAAAAAACATTTATAAATTTGAAAAGTTAGCCATATTTCAAAAAATAAGAAGAAATATTCAAGAAAAAAAATCCTGGAATTGGTGTTGGTCATAGGGTAGAGCTGTTGTTAATACCTATTTTACTTGTACTTTTATATTATTTGTTTACAATGAGTTTGTTTTCTTTGCATAGTGTTTTATTATATGAAGACTTTTTCAGAGTTTTTTGGTTTTATTCTTAACTTTCAAAGGTTTTTCATTATCTCTGTTTTTTTCATCTTTATATTAACAAGTTTTGAGTAGTTTACAAAATTACAAAAAATTAAATTCCGACATTTGTATTTTCTAGTTAGCTTTACATTTTGAAAAATATTTTTTGAGTTTTATTTGTATTACTACTGTAAACTTGGTACACTATGTGTGGATTTTAACAAATTTAGTTATTTTACAGATTTTTTAAAACTAAGTTTAAAAGCTAAGTTTTCTAAGGTTAAAATTATGCAAATATCATTTGAAAGTAAAACCGCCCACTTGGTATCATTGACAATCAAAGCTATTAACAAAGTCAATCAATCTAAGATTCAGCTTGTTACAAAGAGTTCCAGATAAGTACTTCAAGAAAAAGTTCTTTGAATGATGTTTTCAGACAACTATGTAAATTATAAAGTTTGTTTCAACTTGTTTTTAAACATTACTGTAAATTTCTTTTTCTACAAGCTTTGTTGTTTACAATATGAAGATTTTTGTATTTTATATTTACTTTAAACGTATCAAGAATATGTGTTGTATCTGTTGTCTTAAAATAAGTTTGTAAATTTTAAAGTGGTTTACTATATTTATAAAATATATCAGTTTAGTTCTCTAATCTATGTTTGATAAATGATAAAATGTTTTCAAATAAGTTTTATATAACTTTTTCAATCTAAGAATAAAGAAATAAGTTAATACTGTTTATTTTAACAAGTGTATAGTTGTATTGTTAATTCATAACAAGTTTAAAAAAAAAACTAATGTATTTTATGTTTAAAAATATTTTTGTTTGAATTTATTTATATGTTTTACATTGTATCTGAAAAATATTCATGTTTGATATTCAAAGTTTGTGGTTATTCAACTAAGTTGTTTTATTTAACAAGTTTGTTTTGTAAAAAATTTTTTTTTTCTTTTTTACAGCTTAAATTTTTATGCTACCAAAGCTAGTAATAACATTTACAAAGACGTATACTCTTCCTTTCTTTGTGAATTATTTTTGACACAATAAAGTTATTGTACAACTGAATGTTATCTAATGTTGTGAACTTTTAATTTTGTATCTCTTTTGTTTTTTATTCAACTCCTAAAATTTATGATTTTTATCTTATAAAAGCAACAAATTTTGCAAATGTTTTCTGAATTGGGGAAACTGCTTTCAAAGTTATACATTTTAGGCCTATCAGTAATACTATTAATGTTAAATTCTTAATTATGTAATATTATTATTGAAAGGTTTTATAGGTTCATAAAAATTTAAACACATAAAGAATTATAGGGGGTCAAGAGCAGTAAAAATTGCCTTGTATTCAGTTATTCATTATACTTCAACATTCAATTAATTTTTAAACTTTTAACAAAACTGCATACTTTCATATAAAATTAAAGGTAATTAAAACTACTCTATTCCCGTTATGACGTCATCACACGTTATTCTTGTTTTTTTTTTGCAAATTCGTAACTTTTTTGAGCTAGCTACGTCCCTGGTTTATACTAATAGACTTATTGGGTCATTAAACACATAAAAGAGCCTTTAAGTATGCCTTAGTTATCATACACTGATTGAAATGATTTTAGTTACAGCTCCGCTACAAGATAAAACAGCAATGATAGTTAGAAACACATTAATGCAAAAAATTAGTAGGATGTTACGAAGTGCTTCAGATTGTTATGTCTGACATTATAGGCGAGCTTAGAAAAAAACTAATAAAAGAAACGTTCAAAAAATAAGTTATTGAGCAAAAGAGCACGTATGCGAAAAACCACAGACCAATGGGTACGTAGAAAGCTTTAAACGCAAAATCAATTTAGTTTTTCAGTCCCCGTAGATAGGACAATTTCGGCATTTCACCTACCGTTGATATAACTAATATCAACAACACTTGCATCGAAGGCTGCTCCTTTTTAACTATAGCTCAGTATGCGGTAGAATGCTATTCAAAGATTATATATAATGTATTATTAAACTAGATTAGTGCAAATACTTAAATCAAGAAACCGTCCCCTTTTGAAAACGCTGTGTTTGTCAATTTACTGGTTGATATCAGAAACAGGTTCAAAAAGCCTATTGATGCATAAACATATTTTTTGCTAAACTTTTCTGATTGTAGGTACTTGTGGTTTAAGAAATGTAAAGAAAACAATAGACAATAATTTTCCTCTTGAAATAGAGATCCCGGTGTATTGTTTTTTAAAAGTCAAAACATATAATATTTAAGAGAATGTCAACAAAACTAAAAGCTTTTCATGAAATTAAATATTATTTGAAGTTTTTGTAAATATACTATTGTAAAACTAAAGAACTTTTGTATTAAAAAGACTAGCATTTTTTAGAAAGCGTATAAAACTATTTCTGGTTTTTGATTGCGTGCAAGTTAAGATAACAATAATCGTCGTGCTGTACGTCGAATGTTGAAAATATCTAGTTACTAATAAAGCAATTCTAGTCTAAAGTAAACCAAGTTAGAGATCATTCAAATTACGGAGCAAATAGTTAAATCAAACTTCAATTGAGAAAAGTCAAGTTCGAGATGCTTCAAGTTACAAGTAAATCAAATCACTTTATAATCGTTTTGAACTAGTCCGTTAAAAATCGATTCTTTAATTTTGCAAAAGTTTTGAAGCAATTTTACAGCACTTTAAAGTTTAATTTGTTTTATTGTGATAAAAATTTTAATTTTGTAGTTTTGATTAAAAATAAATATTTTTGATAATTGGAATTTTTTCACATTAATTTTTCAAGTGATTAACTGTGCACAATCTGCTGGATTCATAAATATTATATAAAATAAGTCAATTGAAACAAAAACTTACAGAAATTTCTGTATGCCATTTATGTTCTCCTTGCTGAAATTCAGTAGAAAGAAAATCCTCTTTTTTTGTTCTGTTTCTGTTAAAAGTATACGAATAATTTCCTTTCAAAACTATCATATTAGGGTTTCAAACTTTTAAACAATCTGGTAGCCATATAATATAAAGTTATCTTTTTACAATTTTGTTTTTTTTTATCATTTCTTAGAAAAGGTTATTTTACTTTCTTTAAAACTTTTTAAGTATTAACACTTGATGTTTACCTATAAGTAGCACAGTTTACTATCATTTACCACCCGCGTGCAATTCCCACCTTAAGCAAGCCCCATACGATCAATTTCCACCCGATTAATTCCCACCCGAATCAATTCCCACTTGATTAATTCTAACCAAGTTGTTCGTCACTTTTGCAAGTATTTTTTTGCACGAAGCGTCACTTTTGGACGATTATCACCTTTTGCATGACGTCACTTTTGAACAATTCGTCACTTTTGCACACATGATGTTTTTGCACAGTTTAAAACTGTCAATATATATTGTTTATTAACGACAGCAAAAAAGAGCGCTCAAGATATTTGGTCCTAGGACCTTGTGCACGAAAAAACCTTTTAGTTAGAAAGTCGTACACCACTTGGATACCTATAACGTCATGTTATTATAAAACTATATTTAAAAGTAAATAAAGCTAAGTTGAATTGAACATTAAAAAAATAAAATAAATCTAAAACTATATTTTACTTTCTTTTGTACAAAAACTATAATTTATTTAGTAGAAAATATATTAAAATCTTTAACACTTCAACAGTGTTTTTCGCAGTCGAAAGTGACTTTCTTTCTTTTCTCTCAAATTTATTTAACTTAAATTCAGTAACGCGCTTGTTTTGGTGAGTTAGTTTTCAGTGTCTTAGTTGATAACGCTTATCAATTGCAAGGTGCTGTGTTCGCATCGTATACTTGTACAATGGCGACTGTTTTTTATATGAACTTTTGTATTAAAGTAGCTTATTTTGTGTCTTTCAGTCAGCAGTTGTTGTATTTTTTATCACATTTTCTATTCATCGTAATACAGCTTTTTGTTTCTAAGACTCGATTTCTTTATATACTATTAGTTTAAGCAATCTAACAATCTTACTACTTAATTAGTCTAAGCTTAAATGGTAGTCTAAGTTTAATTCGCGTTTCAAAAATCGACTTAGCTAAATAACTTAGCTAAGTCAACTCTAAACATTTAAGTAACCGTCACCGATATTGTTATAACGCGTTAAGTCAGTTGATATCCAGGTTCGCGTATCTAAGTAACAACTTTAAACATCGGTCGGTCGGTAAAAATCAAAATAATCTTAACCTAAAACTAAACTTAAAACAATGTTTATTACTAACTAAAACTTACTTTGAAGTAAATTCAATCTTTGCTTGTTTATTTTTTTTAAATCTTTTTAATAGAAGTCAATTTAAAGACTATTTTAAGTCTTGTATTACAGGCAAAAATTTAATATAAAATACATAAACGCACAAAACACGCACGAACCAGGATTTTTTACAATGATGTTAAATTTTATTTTTTAAGTTTATTTGTACAAATGTTTAAAGTATTTAAATTTCTTTTTAAAAAGCTTCTTAATTGAAACTTTTTTTAAGTAAAACAACAGTTTGACAGTTTTACTTATTTTATGCTCGTTTAACAGTATAGAAGTTTAAGTAATTTTTATTTTTCTAAATGTTTAATTTATCATTACAGCTTAAAGTTGTGCTTAACTTGTATGTTAATGCATGCTACAACTTTTCTATACTTAATCTTAAACTATTAGTTATTGTTAAAGTTTTAACATAAAAGTAAAGTTAAGTCAAAAAAATGTTTAAAGTATTTTAGTTTATAACTGTTTGCTCCGTACTGGTGTAAGTGCAGTTTCAAGCAATAATTTAAATAAATCATATTTTGTTACATAATCTTTACCAATTCGTGTGTAAATATTTTTATACATTTTTATTAAAATAACTTTATGTCTTAGAAACTAAATCTGTCGTACAACTTAGAAGTTATTTGTTTTATAATTGATGTACTGATTTTTGTTCTTATGTGCCTTTTAGTTTTTTTTTTTGTTATACATTAAAGTCGACGTAACTTTTAAATTATTCATACTTTAACATATTAGAAAACATTTAAAGTTACCGACTAAAACTATTTAAACTTATTTATATTCTTTTTTGAACTATTGTAGCAAGTAGTAATTTTGAAGATTAAAACTTAAACTAAGTTTAAAATATGGTATAAGTTTTGTAGGTTAACTCCAAGTGAAATTAAAAAGAATTGCATTGCTTTTATTGTCAGCAGTTAACTTTTCTTGAAAAGTTATAACTTTGTCAGACTCTTTTTTGAAAATTTTTATGATATAACAGCGTATAGTTTCGAGTGGTTATTCGAACCGAGTAAAATAAAAATAACGAATGTCAAAACAAAAATAGAAAAGTTACTTAAAAAAAAACTAACATTAGGTAATTTGTTCTCTGAATCGTCCGTATTTTTATGATACTAAATTTTACTATATATTTTTTACTCTACTTAAAACAGTTTTCAATTAGCTTTTAGTAGTTTTGTATTTATTTTATATCAGACTTATTTCAATTAATATTTAAGTATAATTTTACATTAATACGTAACTAATAATTAAGCAGGTTAAATTTACATTTAACACAATTTTAGTTGAACTTTTTTTCAAAATGTATTTAGATAAATTTCTTTAACCTAATTTTATTAAATTTAAAAAAAAAATCAGCCATGCAAAAGTGACGACTGGCGCAAAATGTTGCACCATTAAAAAATCAATATCATGCAAACATATCGCTTTCTGCAAAGTGCAGCCATAAAAAAGTGATAATTTGTGAAAAGGTGAAACCTATGCAAAACTGACACTATGCAAAAATAATTACCCGTGCAAAAGTGATGCTATGTAAAAGTGACGTGCTAAAGAATTGATTCAGGTGGGAGTTGATCGGGTGGGAAATGATACGGGTAGGATTTGATCCGGTAGGAAATGATTCGGGTGGGAAATAATCGGCTGGGAATTGATTCGGTAGGTAATTGATCAGGTGGGAATTATGCGTGTGTTAAAAGCTACTGCGTTGTAGAAATAAAGTTAAGCAAATTGAAGCCTATGACATTTATCTTGTGCAAAACTTAACCTTTATCGACTGATTGCTATCAAGTACAACTTTTACTACTTTTCAAATTTGGGCTTGAATTTTGTAATTTAAGATAAGTTTTTATATAAAAGTCATATACTTCTAAAATTAGTCCAGAAACTTTTTGTGTGAAAGATTAATACTTTCTCATCCAATATATATTTAACTCGAAATATGATTTATGTTTAAAAAGTATTAGTATTTAAGCAAACAAACTTAACTAGCACCATAAAAAGCTGTTTTTTATACTTTAAAAGCTATGTAATTTAATATTTTAAGTTATATCGATAAAACACAGCATAACTAAAGTTACACAAAGTAACCTTAAAAAAAACTAGGTTTAATAATGCAATGGTATTTTATTTATTTAAATAATTTTAACTTTTTACATTTGTTTTAACAGATTAAAATTACCTTGAGTCAAGCCAAATCGATAATGTTTTTAATGTTTCAAATTGTAAATTAAAACTGTTTAAACTCGAAAAGTTCATATTTGTCTGCACAACTAGGACTTTACTTTAAATACCTGTTTTCGAGTATCGTTGTATAGTATTTCTTGCCGGTGCATTTAATTACTTCTGTTTATCACATATGTATAACTTAATTCCCTTTTCCATTACTCTTTGTTTTAAAAGTATTAACGTTTGCCCAGTGTATCTATTATCACAGTAGCATTCATATATGTGTATAATGTTTTTTTTTGTAATTATTTAGCTTATTTTCCATTGGATTAATAAATGATTTAGGTGTGAACATTAGTACGGAAACATCTATAAAGGTATGTTTTTCTCATGATTTCTTTACAGTTCTCTTAATTTGCTTAGAATTAGGATAAGTATTCAGCCCTTTATTAAAATAGTCGGATAGCTTGTGATAGCTTAAAAAATAAAAACTGGTTAAAAATCATTTAAAAAAGCTGTTTCAATCCTAAAAACAAATACAATTTCGTATAAAACAGATTTTTGTGATAATAAAGACATATAAAAAGCAGAAAATGTTTTTTTCTTAAATAAAATAAAATATTTCTAAAATGTCTTTACTCTTACAAACAGACACAATTAGAGAAGTAATAAACAACACATTAGGGTGCATCTGTTGCCCCTCAAAAATGAAAATTTTAGAATTTTGCTTATCAAAAATGTTTGACGTTGGGAAATCACTTAAAAAGACAGCACAAAAAAATCAGCTTCCTATCTTTAATTTTGCTGAAGCAAACTATTTTTAAAATTTTGCTTTATACCAGTATATTTAAAAAGGGAAAAAAGACTGCTTGACTAAAGGTTTATTTTCTCCTACGTTTTTTGAGATAATTACCTGAAACGGTTAGGAAATGTTCCTTGCAATATTTAAAAAAATCTGTTTAAACAAAGTTTAAAAAAATAAAAAATAAAAATGTTATGAAAAACTAACGATAAAAGTACAGTTTTATTTTTTATTTTTTATTTATATTTTTATTTTTGTTTACACAGAACTTTTTAAATATGACAAGAAATTTTTCCTAACCGTTTCAGGTAACTATCTCAAAAAACGTAGAAGAAAATAAACTTTTAGTCAAATAGTCTTTTTTCCTCTTTTTAAATATACTGATATAAAGCAAAATTTTTAAAAGTAATTTGTTCCAGCAGGCTTAAAGCTAGGAAGCTAATTTTTTTGTGCTGTCTATTTATGTGATTATCCAAAACATTTAGAAAAATTACTAAGCGAAGTTCTAAGGTCGGGGCAACAGATGCACTCTACTACACATAACATAAATATGGGTAGGTGTCAAATATGCACGTAGAGACACTTTTGCGCGAAGGGTCACTTTTGCACGAAGGGTTCACTTATACACGAAGGGACATTACTGCACGGCATCAATTTTGCACGAGAGGTAATTTTTGAAGAAGATTTAACTATCCCGATTTAATATCAATGTTACTTATATACGCAATTCTGGTTATTATCTGACTCCACGCGTTATAAAAATATCGGTGACGTTATTTAAATGGTTAGAAAAGACTTAGCTAAGTTACTTAGCTAAGTCGACTTATTAAAATGTGAGTTAAGTTTAGACTATATTTTAAGCTTAGCCTAGTTAAGTAGTTAGATTGTTAGAATGTTTAACTAATTTTATATAATGAAATCGAGTCTAGAAACAAAGATGTATTACGATGAATAAAATAACGATATACACAATAACAAACTGTAAAATAACTACTTTAATTTAAAAGTTCATACAAAAAACAGTCGACATGTTACTTAAAAAGTAAGAAGCGAACACAACACTTATAGCAATCACGTTAACACTAGCACGCTTAAAAACTAACTTTCCAAAAATAGCGCTTTATTGAATTTAAGCGGTTTTAACTTTGAGAGAAAAGAAAGAAAGGAACACCGCTTTCGACTTTTAGAAAAACAGTGCTAAACTGTTACTAAGACATTTTTGCACGGGTTAAAATTTTATTTTAATTTATTTAATTCTTTAATTAATTTTAGTTTTGTATTTCTTTAATTAATTTTTTTTTTCTCTATTACCCCTAACCATTACCATCGGTCGGTATCTTTTTTTTTTTGTTTATTTTTTCTTTTTTCATCGTTTATTTTATTGTTATTTTTAACAAAAATTGCTATTAGTTATTATTCGTTTTTTACTTTTTACTTTTACTACCACTATTACCCCTAACCCTCACCGTCGGTCGATAACTTTTTTTTCTTTTTTTTTAATTAATTAAGTTATTGACAATTTTTTTTTTTTTTTTATTGGTTATTTTCCTTTTTTATTTTTACTATTACTGTTACCCCGAACCCTTCCCTTCGGTCGGTAACTTAGTTTTTTTCTTTTTCATTATTTATTAATTTATGTTTTAGTATTTTTTTCCCCTTGTACAAAAATGACCCTTCGTGCATATTTGACCCGTTCCCATTCTACATATACAGCTTATAGTCAGCAAAAAAGAAGAAATAAAAGAAAAAGTTAAACAATTTTTTTAATATAAAAAGATATTAATGAGATTAAAATTGCACTAAAATAGAAAAAACTGACGACCAAAATAAAATATTCATAGCTAATTCAGACAAAGATAGAAAAACCATAATTTTAAATTTGAAGATTCTATGTACAAAATGTCTGTAAACGAAGAAAAATAATTAATATAAACATAATGCTAATCAATTTCATTGATCTAATTAAAATAAAAGCAGTACTCAGTAAAAGTAATAAAATTAAAATAAAATTGAAGTCATTGATTTTATTGATCCATTACACCAACCACAAGCAACGTGCGAAAGATAAAGGTACATTAAAAAAATAAAAAGTTACCGACCGAAGATAAGAGTTAGCGGTAATAGTGATAGTAAAAGAAAAAAGAAAAACAACCAATAAAAGTTATTATTAAAATATAACTAAATTAGTTTAAAAAAAAGTTATTGACCGAGGGTAAGGGTTAGTAGTAACAGTGGTAGTAAAAGTAAAAAATAAAATAAATATCAAAAATTATTAATATAATAAAAAAGAAAAAGAAAAACATTAATTATAAAAAAAAATAATAATAATATAAAGAAAAAAAGTTACCAACCGAGGGTAAGTGTTAGGGTTAACAATTATAGAAAAAATAAAATTAAATTAAAATTAGAATAAATTAAAAATTAAATTAATAAAAACATAAAATAAATTTAATTTGTTTTGATTCCGTGCAAAATTCTTCGTGCAAAGTTGACGCCGTGCACAAGTGTCTTTGTGCAAAAATGTCCCTTCGTGCAAAAGTATTTTCGTTCAAAAGTGTCCCTTCGTGCAAATTTGACTCCAACCCATTTAAGACAGTACTATTTTCTTATAAATTTAAGACATTGTATAATTCATACTATAAATGGAACAAAACATTTGTTTTTTCGAGTTCTTAAGAAATTCAGAAAACCTTGAAGAAATTTACAAAAAACTTTTGGCAATCTTGTTTATTGATTTTAATTTTATTTTACTTTGTTTTACTTGACTTATTTTACCTTATGCTGCGACCTTTTTTCTATTTATTTGTAATTTTAACTTTTGGCCATTTTCGTTATGTGATTGAGTTGCTGACTATAAACTGTTTTTGCACTAAAATTGTATACAAGCGTGAACTTGGCTTGTATGGCTTTTCTTGTAATTTTTTTTATTCTAAAGAACGTTTTTTTGCTTAGCTTTTCACAATAATTTTCATCGAGTTGGGGTTTTAGTTTTGTAGTGGGGCCCCTTTAAAAAATTTTTTTTTTTTCAATTTTTAAGTTTGCAACGTTTTTCTCCAATATTTTTTTTTTTGATAACATACTTATTAAATTGAGTTTTAAGACGTTTTTTTTTTTCAAATTTTTTTTTTATTACATTTGCTTAGATAAATTTTTCAGAAAAGTTCCAAATTTGCACGGTTTTGGTTCTTTTTTTTACATGGTTTTATAGCAAAAATTTATTATTTTTTTAATAAGTTTTATATTTAACAGACTTATTTAATTAAGTTTTAAAATGTTATTATATTTTTTCCCAACTTATTATTATTTTTCAAATATATGAATCATACAAGTTTTACCAAAATTTTTTGTTTACGTAATTTGAGGGATTTCTTGATCAATTACTAAGAATTTAGGTAAAACTTAAATGGGTCATATATTTGAAAAATAGTAATAAGTTGAGAAAAAATATAATTACGTTGTAAAACTTAAATATATAAGTCTGTTAAAAATAAAACTTATTAGAAAAATTGTTTTAATATAAAACCATTTAAAAAAAGAACCAAAACCGTGCAAATTTGACTAATTTATTTAAGCATATGTTATAAAAAAATTATTTGAATAAAAAAATTAATAACGTAGTAGAACTCAATTTAAGAAGTATGTTTATAATAAAAAAATTAGAAAAAAAAAATTTTTAGAGTAAATTGTTGCAAAGTTAAAGAAAGCAAAAAAACATTAAATTTTTAAAGGATCCCCACTACAAAACTAAAACCCCAATTCGATGAAAACTGTTGTGAAAAGCTAAGCAATAAAACGTTCTTTAGAATAAAAAAATTCCTAGTTAGTATTAAAGAAATTGAAAATAATTGGTTTTAAAGTTTGGTTAAAAAAAATTACAAAAAAAAACCATTCAAGCCAAATTAACTCTCGTAATTTGCATACATTTTTTATAAATTGTTGTTTCTTATTGCTGTTATTAATTTAAATTAAAAAGATTAAAATGTGTGAAACTGTAAAACTGGTTGTTATAATTTCTCAACTAAATTTAACTAATAAAATTAGTATACTTAATATTTATTTTCTTGTATTAAAAAGTAATACCTTAAGATAGGCCACAACGGTTACAATTGGTGACTCTGATTTTGACACCCAACCTTCTAACTTAGGAAATGCTAATAATGCCACAATAGCAAACGATTAAGGCAACAGGACTTTAAGAGTTTCAAGCAGCAAGCCATTCAGGGTCAGTGTACCTACTTCCAGTTAGGTAGATCAGTCAGGCAACATAACTGTTAGGAGTTCAGGCTGTAAGCAAGATATGGTTAGAATTCCTACCCCATGTGAGTTGACTAAATCTTTAAAAGAACAAATAAAGGAGCTAAAACTCTAAAAGAGAGAGTTGGAGAGGCAGAAAGCAGATAAATTACTAGAAGAAAAACTCTACAAGCTTAAGCTCCGAAACCTTGAATTGGCAAGACAGATAGGTCAGGAGGACCAAGCTAATCAGAAAAAAAAAGTCAAGTCAAGAAAAAACAGATATGATGAAATACAGAGTCTTTCCACTTCTCAAGGCAACCCTCAATACACAAGGAAACCCCAAAGTTTGCAGCTATTCCTAGAAATACAAGCGGTGGGTGAGGCAATCTAGAGTTCCAGACATATTTCCTATGAGATATGTGAAAGCTTTCATTTCACAACAAGATTCATGTGACATCAATAATGAGAAAAACAGACCGTACAACCTTAGAGATAGAAAAATACTATCAATTATACTGAGAGTTTTTTGGTTAACTCTTCAATAATTAAATTTTCAAGAATTTTTCAGATAAATATTAGTTTCTTTGCTTTTGACCATCTTAAAGTTTAGTTTTTCAGGAAATGTTCAGAAGAGAATCAGCCTAAGGTTAAAAAAAATCTTTTTATTTTAGTCTTTAATGAGACTATTTTTTCCTGTGGTGTTCAAATATTTATATATTTGTGAATTTTTTTTTATTCTTAGAAGTTTTTTATGTTTTTAAAGTGAATAAAGGTGAAAGTTGTTAAGTGTTCTTGCAGATATTTTTTTTTACTTATCTTTGAGCAAGATTTATATTGTTCTAAAATGTTTGTTTTAATACCTTGTAAAATTTTTTTTGCACCATTAAAAAGATTTTTCAACAAGTTTTTAATTCTACAGAGTTCTTAAAATTTTTAACTTTTATATTTCTAACTAATTTTTGTAACAGTCAAGTTTTTTTTTAGAAAATTGTTTTTATTGTTTTTTTATGAGTTTTGATTTTTTTTTCATTGTGGAAGCTTTTTTTGTGATAGTTGAATGATAATTTTTTTTTATCTTTTGGTTAGATTCTTTATCTAGTTAACCTTAATTCAGTTTTAGAAAATTAAAATAGAGTTATGTACCTGAACAATGATGAAATTAAATTTGAAATTGCACAAACACATTTTTTACCACTTTTTCGTTGTTTTAATTGTAAGTTTTAACCTTAAAAAGCTTTTTGGAAGTTTTGATGCTTGGTTAGTATCTGAACAATGCTTTCTTAGTTAGTGTTGCTCACATAACCTATTGATCAATGAAAAAAGTCTTCTGAAATAAGTGTCAGAAAATACCACAGATGAGAAAATTCCTGTAAAATTTGTTTCACAGAGCACCACAGATAAGAAAATTCTTGCGAAATGTGTGTCAGAGAGCACTACAGTTAAGAGTTAGGTAGTAGAAAATGAATGGACCAGTCACGGAACCTGATTAAACCGTGAGTATAAGCGACGAAACTTGAATGCAGTGATAAAAGGGGACAGTCAAGCGAGAGAGGAAGCAACAGGCCCCTAACATTGTATAAGTAGAATAGACCTGGTTAGCGACATAATGACCCGGACGGCCAGTTAGTTATAGCTGAAATTCAACAAAGATACCTTCATTAAAAATTTCTACGTTTTGTAGATGGTGATTCAAAAACAGAGTAGAATAAGCCTTGTTTAATAATAGTATAAATTCGATAAACACTATGGAATTTATTTAACCCAGTTATCAGGTCTGTAATATTTATAAAAATGAGTTTAAAATTTCTAGTTGGGAAAACAACTAAGTAGTTTAAGTTTAAGAGAGATTTGAGTTGTTTTTTGCAAATGGTAATTAGTTTTATTGTGTTTAACTTTATGTTAAAGTGGTTTTTGAAAGGCTAATCGACATGTGTTAGAACTAAAATGTATTTGTAGTGTATAATATTATCACAATTCATTGTTGAAGCGTTTTTTTAAAGTGGATTTTAAATCTTGTACGAGCAATTGAAACAAAAGTTATTCTTGTTTTCAAGTTGTTCCGCCGTCTCGTCAAATAAATTATTTATCTTTTAATCAATTTACACATTTTATTAAAAGAAATTAAAATAGGATGAAGGTAGTCTTCCTCTTTTGATTTTAAAGACCGGACAGAATTGAATTTTAGATAAACATATAAGACTGTGACTGATTTTTTTTAATGGTTCTTACCATTTTTATTAATATATATTTTATTAAAATATAAATGTTCACTAAAAAATCAAAATAAAATTAAAGGCTTTTAATATTAAAACTTTCTTATAACATAAAGAGTTTTAAACACCTATAAAAGTTAGCAACTGTAAAGTTTAATTGTTTTGTTTTTAAACAGTCGTTTTAATTTGAACTATAACCGCTAATAAACTTTTTAAACTGCGTGTAAAACATTGTTGTTTATTCACGTTCGTCCTTATAAAAAATATTTGTTTGAGGTTATTAAAATTTGTTTTTGAGTTTAATCGGTTATTAAAGTAAAATGTCTTTAATTTATTAAACTTAATTTAGTTTTATTTTTAGCAACAATCTTATGTTCAAACTTAAAACTATAATATTTTCAGATGTACTATAATGACGTTGTTAATTGCTTGTAACAAATTTTATTGGCATGTTTTTTGTTGTTGGAAATCTCACCGTACTTATAAAAACAAATTTTAAATGAGGTCATTCGAGCTATTAAATGTTTTACTCGGTATTTAAAATCTAAAAAAAACAACTTTGTTTAAAATTTGTTAAAATATTAAAGTTTTTAAAAAATAAGTACAGAGTTCACAGGCTATATATTTTACGAAAACAAGTTTAAACTTTTGAGACCCATGTGAATGCTTGTTTTGTCAACTAATTCGTGGAAAATGTAAAAATTCTTTTATGTTAAAGCTTGTAGAGAATTACTTTGCATTAATTGGAGCGATAAATGTTTCTTACTTACTTTGAAACATAACAAACTTTAAAGTTAAAATACAAACAGACTAATTGACTAATGTAATGTTGTTGCTAACTAATAGCATATAAGTTTGTAAATTTAATTTTTTTTAAATGTTTTAACTTAATTTTAAAATTGAAATCAAGTAGTACATTCTAATTGCACTTTCGCACGAACGGTTCGAGAAACGAAAGGCAGGAACAAATCGGCGAGGAGCGGTACGAGGAGACCGAGCTTTATGTACGAGGAGATGAACGAGGAGATGTACGGAGAGACGGATCAGAGGATTCCGTAGCGTCAACAGACCTCTTAGGTGAGGCCAGGAGACGGATCAGAGGATTCCGTAGCGCCAAAAGACCTCTAAGGTGAGGTCAGGAGTCGGATCAGACGATGCCGTATCGCCAACAGACCGATCAGAGAGTGACATGAGGCCGACAGACGGATCAGCATAAACCGATTAACCGGTCAAACGACGTGGAGATGTACAAGTGTGGAGCGAGCTCCAGCAGCGAAGAATTTTTTTAAACTTACTACATTTTTCTGTCATTTTGTAAAACTGTATCATATTTTATTAATTTTGTGTATTCTAAATTAGTTCATAGAATTTTCAAAGTAAAGTAATAGTTTTTAAACTAAGGAGATAAAAGTCGGCGGTTTTTTTCGTTTATTTTTCTATATAGGGAGTTTTAAGCATTCTTACAAGTGTTAATGAGTAAAAATTAATGTTTTTTTTCGGAAAACCAAGCATAAATTCTTAAAGTACGAAGGGATGAAGAGGAAATGTGCCGCCTTTGTGGTAATTGTCTCTTATTTATTTTCTTCATTTCTCTCAAGCGAGTATAAATAGAAAAATCGCGTGATTTATTGGCTTTTAGTTGTTGCTGCGTAGCAGCAACTTAAGTAATTGCGGCTTTTCGCTGCATTTCGTTGTTAATGGTTTCAATCTTGTTTGTCAAGTTTATTTCGATTTTAGAACAGTTTTTGATTTTGGTTTAAACGTTCAGTTTTTAGCTTCTTTGATTCAAGTATTTTCGTCTTTTAAAAGAATTGATGATTCGATTTATTAGTTTTATGTTTTGCAGTAGCTTATCATCTTTTCGTTTCGCAATTTCATTGTAAATATAGTCATTATCACAGACTCGAACTATGTTTAAATTAGTATAAGTAACTGATTTATTAAACCTTTAGTAAATAGTAAGTAAGTCACATTAGTCTTTTTATCAACTATAATTTAAGCGTTGTCTTGGGGCATCTACTATACAAGTTAAAGCGCACGTTGCGTTATAAACCAGGCCCCTAACATTGTATAAGTAGAATAGCCCTGGTTAGCGACAGGGTGACTTAAGCACGAAGGGCCACTATTGCATGACGTCATTTTAGCACGGTGCGTCACTTTAGCACGTTGGATCATCTTTGCACGGCATCACTTTAGCACGATGGTTCAGTTTTGCACGACGTCAATTTATCACCAAGCGTCGTTTTTGGATCATTTCTTTGTCTTCTATTTTTGCTTGAAGCGTCTTTTATTAACATTTTTTTTTGGATAGAGCGTTGTTTTGCACAAACCATATCTTTTTAAACTTTTATTTGAAAATTATTCGATAATACATTTTCTAATTATAAATATTTAGAACTTTGTATTATGTAAAACACGTGTTTGAAAAATAATTAAAAAAATTAAACACGCATTAGATTCGTAAAAAAAATAATACACACAGTGCTAAAATAACGCCGTGCAAAAGTGACCCACCGTACTAAAGTGACGCCGTGCAAAAGTGACGCACCGTGCTAAGGTGACTCACCGTGCTGTATTTACGACCCGTGCTAAAGTGTCGCTGTGCCTTTCTGACAACTACTTAAAACTGGTTGTTATAATTTCTCACCTAGATTTAACTAATGAAATTAGAATACTTAATATTTATTTGCATATATTTAATTTTACTAAAAGTAATCCCTTAAGACAAGCCACATTACAATACTATTTTAAATTATTTTATTTTGTTTTACTTTGATTTATTTTTTCTATGTTTGTTTTACTTTAATGGACATGACATCCTGGACATGACATTAAACTGTATCCTGGTGTATGACTAGATAACCGAAAAGTTTTTTCGTGCACCAGGTTGTTGGACTAGACTCAAAGAAGTTTTAATCGGTTCATAAACAAACAATTGTTCCGTAAAAAGAAAGACTTTGATTATACTAGTGCATTTTTTACTTAAAATTACTTTGTTTTGATATATATATATTTTATTTTACAGTGTTTATTTGAAATAGTTTATAGTATTAGTCATAGTCTTATAAATGTACAAGTTTTGTTTTATTTAACTGTTTCAGTTGTACTTATGTGAAGAAAATTGAAGAATGATATTGAAAAGAATAGTTTTTACTAGTTTAATTTTTACTTAGTATAAACAAACAGATTTATTTTTATTTTTATTTTTCGATGGTCATAACTAAAATATGACAAAAAAAAAGTTTCTTAACAAAATTAATATAAAAACACTTACAAGCGTTAGTAAAAATTAGTATAACGACTCACTTGTAAATACCAGAAAACTGTATTAGACCAAACTTATTTTTTTCCAGATTAAAATAGTTAGTCAAATTTGCAAGTAGTTTCAAAATAATAAAAAACTTTTTCTTTGAAAACTTTTTTGTTCCATCCACAGCAAACTGAACGTTTAATAGATGTTCTTTACAACCTAGCAAATTAAAAAAGATAGTATTTGACTTAAAACAGTTTTTGTATGTTTCTTGTTACCTTTTTTTCCATTTGAATCAAGAAATTGTTTGTGGTTGTGCTCATCTTTAAAATAATATCTTTTAAATAATTAATACATTAATGCGTAAGTTTTTTTATATCTTTATAGAGTTTGATTAAACAAGTGCATTATTAAGTTAAGTTTAAAATTAGTATTATGTTTTTTTTTCTAACTGTATGTATAACACTTTTTTTTAAACGACGATATATATAAGAAAAAATCTTACTTATTGTATTTTTTTATACATACATTAGTCTCTAAATATAAAGAGAACGATATTACGTATTATTTTGGTTTAAAGTCTAAAAACAACTTTTGTAGTTAATAAAATTTATTTTATAATGACAAAGTTAAACAGTACTCTCTTTTTATTAAACTTAAACATATTTTTATGTATTAACAAGCTAACACACTTTAACGGAGCTCTGTAAAAGAATAAATACTGCAAGGAAAGAATAGAAACCACAGTAGGTGTTTATATATGTTTATGAAAAACAAGAGTAATAACTAAAGATTATTTTAGATTAAAAATTAAATATATAATAGGTATAATATATCTACTATAAAGCTATATAATATGTGTAGTATATAAATGTAAATTATGATAAAATTAAGTAATAAACAAAATGAAATGACAAATCAAAAAAATCCGACTTTTCAAAGAGAAAAACTATTTCGCATTGAAAGATTGCATCGATAAATTCTTCAATAAATGCATCGTTTAAAATTTCACATTCTAGGTGACCTAGATACCCAATATATTAGAAAAACGGAGCGACAACTGTTTGTCAGAATTAAAGAACATACTAAACCGACAAACAGTGCAGTATTCTCACATAAAGAACTATGTAAAAATTGTCAAAAATATAATATTATTTTCAATTGTTTTGATGTAATTAAATTTTGTAAAAATGAAATATTTTGTTACTAGTAGAGGCAATTATGATTTAAAAATTAAAAAACCAAAACTAAATCATCAATTAGGTCTTGATAACGGATCTAGAATTACACTTAACGTTTTTAAATAGTCAACTTTTGTTCTAGTTATCTTTTTTAGTTTTTGATTAACTTAATTAGTTTTATATTGTTTCTT
Source organism: Thalia democratica (assembly GCF_965202585.1). Classification (NCBI taxonomy): domain Eukaryota; kingdom Metazoa; phylum Chordata; class Thaliacea; order Salpida; family Salpidae; genus Thalia; species Thalia democratica. The sequence goes on along the minus strand of NC_139173.1, from coordinate 14,952,102 downwards.
TTTTAATTTTAGTTGTATTTTGTCTGATTAATTACTTTTGTGAGTATTTATTTTGTTTTGAAAAGGAAATTAGTTACATTTTGAAAGGGATGCAAAATACAATTGTTTATTTGACTTACTGCTCTGCTGCTGTGGCAATACATTATTTCTTTGTTACTTGTATTTTCTTGAGAACTTTTTATATCTCTGACAGTTTTGTTTAGAACTGGGCTGTGCCTACCCATTTTTGATTTATTGAACTGTAAGTTCACCACCTCTTTATGTCGTGTTTGAATTGCTGATTTTGATACTTAAAACAGCTGCCAAAGAAATTTCTAGAATGTAATTTCTCATAGTTGACCTGTTAGACAGGTTTCTTCTTTTTTCTTTGGTATGAGGATAGTTGATTTTGTTTATCAATACACGTGTTAAAGGAGTTTTTAGGATGTATTTGCCCATATGTAACTTGAAGATCTGGTAGTTAATTTTTTATTTGATAAGAGAACTATTATTTTGTTTTTGTTTCTTGAAACATCTGTCAAAAGAGTGTTAAGGATTTCTTTGATCATATAACTTGTTGGTCTGGCAGTTTATTTTTCTTTGGTAAGAGAACTGATGGCTTTGTTTTTTTTTTCTTGAAACATCTATCATCATTGTTTATTGAACGACAAAAAAAAGCGCTAAAAATGTTTGATCATAGGATCTGATTTAAAATAACATTTCGGTTATCTAGTCGCACACCACTTTGATACCTTTTAACGTCTTGTCCAGAAAAATCAAAAGAGTTATCAAAGGAGTTTTTTGGGTGTCTTTACTTATATCTAACTTGTTGGCTGGTAGTTTAATTCTTCTTTGGTAAAAGAACTGCTGATTTTGTTTCTTTAAATAATTACCTTGTCCAGCCCCACCTCTTGTTTTGCTCATGTCTAAATCACATGTTAATATCACATATCTTATGAACTCTTCAAAACCTAGAAACAGGCTACTGGATATCTTTTCCTTTGAATGTTATAAGGTGCAAAAAAAGAAGTTTCTGCAATGTTTCCTTATCTTCTAAATCAACAGGCCACTTTCTGAATTCAATGTTGAGGTTCTGGCTACGGACATAGTGGAGTTGTTTTTTTGGTAGTGACACCTGTGGTAAAACTCAACCTTTTCCAACTAAGATGCCTTTAAGCTTGTAAAGTTTCTATCTTTACTATCAGTATATAAGGTATAGGCCCTCATTTCTTGGTTAGGCCAAAACTCCCAAATTATCCAGTTATTTTCAGCTTCATTTAAAAAGGCCATGATCAGCCAAGCGTTTCTCAAAATATAAAGATTGTTGTTTTGAATCTTCAATATCAAAGGTAAATCTTTCTATCCATTTTAATCTTCTATCTTCAAAGTTTAAGTTTTGTACACCTTGCTGTTTTTTCATCATGGCACTATTGATATTTACTGAGTTAGAAGGTTCTAAAATTGACATTTCCTGAGTTAGCTAGAAGGTGCAATGTATAAGTCCGGTAACAAACTGTAACCCTAATGGCCTGTCTTTTGTATATAAAGCTAAGTTACTTTTTAAAGAATTAAATGCAAGAGCTACATATTTACAAATAGTTTAATCTTTTTAATGAACTAACAACAGCAATGAAAAATAAGAACATTTACAAAATTTGTTCAAAAACCAGCTTAAAATAAACAAAAACTCAATTAAAACATTAACCGCCAAAAATTTCCTAAAACTAAAATACAATTCAGAAACTAAAATATAATTTAATTAAAAAGGGCGAATTTGTTACAATTATACATTAATTCTTAATTTATCATATATTTAAAATATCTGTATAAGGTCCATGTAGTTATTATACCCGACTGTCCTTTCTAAAGTAATAATTACTTATCTCACTCAATATGTAATGTATAAGCAGTTTAAGTTGTGGTGCTTTTATGCACAGTGTTATAACTTAATTTATGGTCAGGGCTTTGAATGCTTAAAATCAAATTTAGTTTTGTGTTTTTGTGTCTTTCGGGTCTGTGTGTTAGTGGTTTTTAATTTAATTTGTTATTTCAAGTTTTATTTTAGTTTACTTGTATTATAATTCAGATTTAATCACTGTTAACGTTTTATAGATAAATACTACCCAAAATTTATATAGCTTTTTTTACTTTAAACTATAATTAAATGATAAGTATACAGCATTTCGTGGCATTTCAATTTAAATTTATTAATTTATTTACTAATTCAGTAACTAATATTTGTTGTTTAACTTCTTTTTTCTTATAATAGATAGATTTAATAACACATTTTCTTAACTTATTTATTTATTTCTTGTATACTTGAAATAATTATACAAAACATTTAAAATAAAGTGCCTGACCGTTTTTTTAGACATAAATAGAAATTATCTATATTGCAATGCAAAGTAAAAGACATTTTTAATTTTAATGTATAAAAACATAATATTGTCACACAATTGTTAAATATTTTTCGAATGTTTAATGATGGTTTAGTTTTATGAATTAGTGTTTCTTCAATTTTCACTTGAGTGCTTTATATTTTGATTTATTATTTTATTTTGTATTCAACTTTATTTTATCATAATTTGAAATATAATAATTTTAATTATTATATAGTTCTATAATAGTCAAATTTAACATTATATATTATTATCTGTCTTTAAACATTAATCAAAAATAATCTATTGTAATTATTCTTATTTCTAATAAACACATATACACACCTACTGTGGCTTCTATCCTTTCCTTACAATATTTATTCTTTTACAGAGCTCCGTTAAAGTGTGTTCCCTTGTTAACACTTAGAAACATGTGTTAGTTAAATAAAAAAGAGTACTGTTTAACTTATTTTTGACATATACTCTAGTGAAATTGTTTCGTTAGGATTTTTATTAGAAAAAGACCAACTTTAAATTTTGAATTGTTTAGTTTTGTATAAAGTTTTATTTACAAACACATTAGAAAAGCATGAAACAAAAAAACATAATTATATATAATAATTTGCAGCAGTTTAGAATTTGATAAATCTTTTTATACAAAATCAAAATACAACATTAACAAACCTTTTTAAAGTACAAAACTTATTTACTTCTCATAACATGCATTAGTAATTATTTTGTAAAACCTGTTTTTTATTTGAAACCTTAGTTATCACTTTTTGAAATCAAAACATACATAAAGTTTAAATTTACGGAATAGAAATTTATTTGAATTTAAGAAAGAGTTAAATATTTTTATCTAAAAATTTTTAAAAATATAACTTAATAAGTATCTTTTTTAGTCATTCTAATATATTTCCATAAGTTTCAGGAAAAAATACGCTACATAATTATTTGTGTTGACTATAAAGTATTGCTCAATTTACTGATTACGGAGCTAATTTAAATAATAAAAATTATATATATCATGTAAACAATATAATGAAAATTTAGTTAGCTGTTTTGTTAATTCTTTGACAACGTTAGATTTTTTTTCACCGAAACCGGTAACAAACAAAATAATAAATTAGCACGTTTGTTATCTTTTAAAAAATCGCTCAATATAAGCTAGAAAAATTGTAGAATTTTGATCATTGTAAAAAGCGTGTCAGGACATGAAACATATAAGTTTTTTAAGTGCCGATTAAATTGTAAATAAATAACTTTCTAACCTGCAGATAATTCATACTCCATTTGCGAAAAGGCTATCAAAATAAAAATGGGTAAGTTTGTCTCATAAAATTAGTCTATTGTGCTTAAATCTATATTAATCTTATTTTGCTTGATAGTTGTTTGTTTATGTACAACAAACAAAAGTTTTTCAAATACTCTATTAATGTTATTCGATTTTAATAAAAATTGTTACTAAATCACTAAATTTAAGGTATATAAATTGAAATAGTATAAAACTAATGACTTTTTGTTTTTAGCTCATTAGAATAATAAAAGTACCAAAGTTTATTTTTAAACTATTTCATATAGTTATTTGCCTTAACTAAAAAAGAATGCTCAATTTACTGGGATGTAAAGAGCTTATATAAATAGATTATTTATTTAGAAACTATTTATAAACTATTTCATATAAATAGTTTAAATTTTTTTTTTAGATATTTAATTAAAACGTATAAAAAAAGTCAATAAAGTGTTTATAAAGTGTAAATAGAACTTATTATACTTTTCGTATATTTTCAAGTTAGTCGATATTTATAAATATTGAAGAGTAATGAATGCTAAAATACTTTAAATTTTAGCCTAATAAATTTTCTTTATAAGTTTAGTTAAAGTAAATAAATACTTTAAAACATAAGTTCAAAATATAAATGAAAAAAACACGTTAAATACAAATAAAAGAATAAACTAAAGATGTAATATTTCTTATATGAAACAACTTATTGAGAAGTTAATATAATTCATACAAGCATAATAAAAGACTGAAGCCTAGAGTTTAAGTAATTAAAAATTTAGATATAATAAAATAAGTCTTCTGTAAATTTTAAAACTTTATAAGATAAAGCCCTAAACATCCCCGTTTTTGTTACCCATATTAAAATAACTTTTTGTGCTTGTATACTTAAGTTGTTTTTATCTTTCTGTTTACTTTTTGTAACACTTACCCATGCACTTAGCTAGCTTTCGTTGCGGTAAAACAGCTTCGTTGATTTTAAATATACGATTTACTAGTTCTTTGTTATACTCTTCTATATTTTCAGTAATAGATTCATAGTTTTTCCAACTATTTGAGTTTTCGATTAATTTTTTGAACTTGACTTGACTTCTAACTATTCTTTGATGAAATTCTTCTAATAGTCTATTTATATAGAAAAAAATTGTTATATAAATTTTAGTTTCATAATAAAAATCTTAAGAAAACTGTAGTAAAAATAAAACTTAGTTTTCAAAAAAATAACATTTAAATTTATGAGGGTTTTTTAACTCATAAGTATTTTATCTATTCCTAAATTTTGTTTCATCATTTAAAAATTATATAGTCTAATTCGATTTCTAACAATTTAAATATCTAAATAGCTGTTAGTGCTAAGTCGTGGACAAGACTTTAAAAGGTATCCAAGTGGTGTGCGACTCGATAACCGAAAGGTTTTTTCGTGCACCAGGTCCTAAGACCAAATGCTTTTATCGCTTTTTTTGTCGTTAAATAAACACTTTTGCTATCATTTAATTTAATTAAACACTTTTTTTGAGCATTATTTCTTTAATAAAAATCTATAGTAGCTTGTAAACCGTTTAACTTGGAGAATAAGAATTTTCATTTGTAAGTTTTTCTAGAAAAAAAATTAAATTGATTTTTTATTGCTTTAGTTTAATTTTTCTAAACAACTAAATAACTTTTTTTTTGTATAAAAGTTATAGATCTACCGGATATTGACTTTTAAAAGGTGTCTGTGTAACAATTTTTTTTGTAATTTTTGTAACAAGTTCCTGCCACAAGTGTTTGTCATACGTTAGCGGTAGAAAGTTCTTACTGTGTTTTGTAAGCAATATGGTTTTTGATGTGTTTACCAGTTTTTAAGTTTGTTTTTTTTTGTGTTGGAAGTTTGTTGAATTGAAATATTTTTGTATTTGAAATTACAAAATTACTAATTAATAAAATTCTATTTTCACATACAATGATTAATAATATTTATAACTCTTTTTAGTCAGATAAACTAAGGAGTTAAGAGTTAAACGCTCAAATGGTGACCCGAATTCTAACAGGGACATGGAACCTTGAAATGCTACAGAAGTAGAAATGCTCAACTCTTAAAACTTAAAAACGTTAAAGGTGTCATGATGGCAGACCACATAGCCTCTACTTCTAGAGGATTAACAAGAACTTTAGAAGATAAAGTAAGAAAGTCAAGGTTGATAAACCAAGAACTGGAAAGACAAAAAGCGGCTAGAACATTAGAAGAGGAACTACAGCTGCTGAAGGACAGAAATTAATGATTAACCAGGCAGGTAGATCAGAATAAACAGGTAAGGGAGAAAATTATGACGAGTCAGGAACAAAACAGGTTTGTCATCAGACAAAATCTTGCTGAACTAAATTCTTCAGCCAGAGATACTAGCTCTAACACCCTGAGACCAACAGTTTACCAAAAAGAATGCGAGAATGTTCGAAGCATGCACCTTGAATCAACTAGCTTGGGAAATGAGAAACTCAGGTGTTTGAAGTATTTTAAATTTCAAGTCGAGGTTAAAAAACCCAGTTTTTATTTTACTTTTAAGAAAGAATGACCGGCCATTACATTGTTGACAACGGAGAAAAATACTGGGTGCTTTGTGATTTCTAACCAAACAATGACATGTCACACTATATATTTTGCACTGTGCCTAAAGATAGGAACTTTAGAAGCTTACATACCTCAAGGAAAAACATGTAGTTTTACCACGGGTCTGACTGTCAATAAAACAACTCTACACTGTCAGTTGATGCGACCTTAACACAGAGGTTAGCAGATGGATGATGGAATTAGAAAATTAAGAAGTATTATACAAGTTTCTTAATTTACACCTAATACCAAACCACTTAAAAACAGACTATCAAGTAGCCTTCCATTGGGGTCAGTATATTTTAAACGGTGTGATACTTGTGACGGATATATGAGTAAAACAAAGGATACGGCAAGAGAAGTTAAGTATTTCAACTAACCACAACGATACAGAAGTTGCCATTTCAACGCCAGCTCAACAAGTCAATTATGGGTATAAACAACCTAGAAAATCGTTTGGAAACACCCCATTTCAAAATTATGTTAACAGGTTTTGTAAAAAATGATCTAGATCAAACAGTTTATTTTAAAACAAAGCATATAAATATTGGTCATAACCATGACTACAACAATATTGAATTGAAAGTAACATCCATCATATAAATGGTTACAAGCAAAACCAATATACTTCCTACCTAAAGATATTGACAAAGTTGTTTAAAAGTTTTTGTTTAGAACCACAAAAATCTTTCAGTTAGTACGCTTATAAAGTAACCAGCAGTGAAACAACAAAAAAACAGTTACGAAAAAAAATTGGAATTACTGGCTAAGTTGTGTGGTTTAATGTTCGCAAGGGTTACGTTTTTATTCATTGTTAATAAATAGTGATCTACCAAATCCGAATCCGAGTCTTATTTTCAAATTAGGCTTCGACCGAATCCGAATATTGTTTTCTAATTAGGATTTGACTGAATCCGCGGTTAAAGAAAATAAGCGGTTAAAGAAATATATGATTTAAAGATAAATAACAATTAAAGATCTCAACTAATTGCTAAATAGAATAAAATAACTTCATTTTGTTTAAAATTTTGTTGTCATAAAATTTTTTCACTTTAAAAAATAGAACATCAAATAAAATAAAAATCTATTGAAAATAAACTTTGACTTTATTATTAACAATTTTTTTTTAGAACATTGTTTCAAATTAAAATATTAAAATTTTTGAATTTATAACATATATGTCATAAATAAAAATTATCAACTAAATATGTAAAAAAAATATTAACATAAAAGTATATAAGTAAAAGTATGCAAGCATCTGCTTTAATGTTTCATACAATATTTGGATTTTTTTTCTTTTTATAAATAGTTGACCTTTATATGAAAATTGTTAAAAATCACAACCTTATTATAACTAAGATTTTATATATTAACTAACAGGCTTTCCAAAAAATACACAATAACATGATAACATTTTTTAGATAGAAAAAATAAATAAAATAAAATATGTAAGTCCTACAATCCTTGTCACAAGTTATTTATAACACAATTAAATACAAAATCAATATTATCTAAATGGAGACTGAACACCGTATTAACCAAACAAAAGATGCTTTATTAATAACATGGCCTTTGTAAAGTAGACCTCTCTACTAAAAAATCTACAATTTTATCATTAAAATATATTTCATAAGTTTTCAACAACACCTTAATAGAGATATTTAGAAAAAAGTTCTGGTAAGGCCTAAGCTATGCAGATAAGATCTCACTGAACTGAGGTGACCTAAGGAAAACCATACTAAAATGAAATAAATTAAATTACCTACATGCATATTTATTATTTATATTCTCGTAAGAGAAAATCTAAAAAAATATTTGAAACGAAATAGGTTCACGAGCAAACATAAAAGACTAATCACTTGATCACTAATAATATAATGAATAAGTAAGAGCGGTTATCCAAAAAGCTGAGATTAAACGCCTAAACTATGTACTTAATTTAAACTGGGAGTCTAACAAAAACTATTCATCATAGATTTTATACTAAGTGCAAAACTTTAAATCAAAGTTGAGAAGGCTTTTATAGGTGTGAAAAAGCACTGTTTTATCAACGCAAGCGTGAAATCATTAATTATTTCTACATTTCATTCAATTTTTGACAAACAATTTAGAAAAATTTAAAAAGTTTGAAGTGGTCTACCGGATCCGAAATTTCGGATTTGGCCGAATCCAAGTCTTATTTTGAAATCAGGATTCGGCCGAATTCGAGTTTGAGTCCAAAACTTCAGTATATGCAATTTTATTTATAATTTTTCTTGTTCATTCTACAACCAATATATTTAAAAAACTATACAACGGTTAAAAAGTTTATTGTAAAAAAAATAAATATAAGCTAAAGTTAAATTTTTCAAAACTAAATAAACAAAGCAAAAAAAGAATAGCTTCAAATGAAAAAGGATTAATTCAAAAGTTATGTTATTTTCCAATTTCATTTTTTTTCACTATCCTAAAAACATTAATTGCGTTCAACCTGCTGTAGTTTTTTTTACAACCTTGATTAATGCTTTTTTTAATTACACTTACTTTAAATATCTAATTTGCTTTATAGAGTATATTTTTAGTTTACAGATTTTTTCGACCTATGGTTCATTTTTAGCTTCTTAGTTGATAAGTAGTTATTTTTTAATTTAATTTACGTTTTTTTTTTGATATCCATATTGTTATCTGTATTACAAACTTTTTATAACCTTTTCAAAAAATCAAATTTTGTTACGTAAAGTCTATCTAAGGATTTTTAAAATGTTAACAATCGTATGAGTTTAGCTAAAACCGAAATTCAAGGTCATTCTATTTGTTTTAGAAACGTCATTTGAGTAGTTAATAATTAATATGAAAAATTTTGAGATGTTTTATATTATTTTTGCACCTTAAAACTTGCCGCTTTACAAACGTTGATCTTCTATTGGTCTTAGAAACTTTCAGTGGTGGACTATTACCTATTGTTCTTCGGTCAATTGATCTCTGACTTGCAAATTTGCTGTCAACATAGACTCCATTCTTCATTCCTAAATTTGCATATCTCACCATCCATTGTTTCTAACTATACAGCTTTAACTGTGCCTAAGCCCACACAGCAGAATTATGCGAAACACGATGACTGCTAGCGATCCAAGACATAGACGACTTCATTATTGGTAAGTACTTTATAGGACGTGTGTAAATAAAGGTTGATGAGCAAACGCTCAACATCCAGAACAAGATCAGCAACCAAGAAATCACCAACAAGGTTAAGACTGTACTTTTCGCCATTCTTCCAAGAGGTATCAGATGCCAACAATTTTCTTAAGTTACAGCTCTTTCACCCAGGAGTTGTATAGCGTTTTCCTAGACTTTTCACAGCCATGTTCAAGAAAAAGGTTTTTTATGCATTGGTGTATTAGAGAAAGTATGGATGAAATGGATGTCACTGAGGTATGAATTAATTGTTAAGATAATACTAAGATGCCACAGCTGAAGAAGAATGGAGGCCGAGACGGTCAGGAGAGCAAGAGAAAGCCAGAAGAAGCAAAAGTTTAGTCTGAAAAAAGACGGAAAACACTATATTTTCTAGCTTTCATAACTTCGTCATTTAACGACTGAGTATACTAAGTATTTATAAATATTTTGAGTTTTTTTTTTGATAACTTGTTGTGTATATAACGAAAAATTATAGTATTAACTGTGTGTATTTATAAATATATTTAAGTTATTTTTTAGTAAATTAAGTAACAGAAGCCCCTCTAAAGGTCTTCAGTTTGAAGACTAGAGGTGGGAAAATGTAACAAAAAGTCTTTTGCTGTTTTAAAAATATATTCCTGCAACACACATTTGTCACAAATTGGCACTAGAGAGTTGAATCATTTATTGTGGGCATTATGTTTTTCGAGTTGTTGACTAGTAATTTGTCTGTTTGAAATTCCTTGATATAATTTTTTAAACAAAGGTGCCACATACTTAGAATACTTAAATATACACTCAGGATATTCTGAAACTTATGAAAATCTCAGGATAGTATAAATTAAAAAAAACTCACAATGACTCAAGCCAGTTTAGTTTTTTTAATAAAAACTCAGGATAGTTTTAAGATTTCTGAATATATTAATCCAATTTATTTATAGATTTTGATTAAGATCTAGTTTCAATATTTGTTGTTCTATAAGCAGTTTTGTTGACTAACCTAATTTTTATTTATTTTGTGAAGGTAAAATGATATTTTTAAGAAAACGAAAAACTCAGGATAAGTAAGGTCACTCAGGATAATTTTTTTTTACTAACAATGTGGCAGCCCTGTTTTGAACACATTATTTAGTACTACAAAGTATATAACTACTCAAATACTAGTTATACATTAAAAGTATTAAAAGATGTATAGTTATTTTTGATATGAGTCAGGTTAACTCACGAAAAAAACCTTAAAAGTTCAAAGCGTTTAGCCAATAAAAGTAGCAAACCCTCCTAATTAAAGGTAGCGCCCAAAACCGGGCTGGGGCTATTAAATTTTGACCTGGTCGGATCCTACCATTATGTATTCGCCAGATCACTAAACTTACTTTACTTGTTCCAGCTCATTTCAGTGTTTTTTAAACTTGAATTGTAATTTGGTTGAATAGAAAATTCGAGAGTAAATTTGTTTACAGCTCTTTAGCGCGTTGCTAGTAGAAAAGAAATGAATTTATACTATTGTATATCACAGCTTTAAATCTAAAAAGTTACTAATATTCTTTAAAATAAAAAAATTCCGCAATGCAATCTTGTATATATTCTGAAATATAGTTTTTTCATCTAGTGAATTGTACAGGCAAAAGCGTAATTAATTTCTTCCAAAGACCGGCGAAAAGCTTTTATTTTTCGACAACATCTTGAAAAGATTAGATTATATTTTTTAGTTTAATTTAGTATAGTAAAGATGTCTTTTGCATTTTAAGTTCGTTTTATAACTTTTAACAGTTGCTTAAGTAAATATTAAATAGTCTTAAAAGCTTAATTAAAAATTGAGCTTAAAATATATTACTGTTGTATTTCCTTATTTATTTGAGGATCTTACTGTTATTGATGCAATATTTCTATACTATGATGGTTCCATATTATTTTCAGTTGTACTTCGTGTATAAACAATTAAAAAAGTTTATGTTTTATATTTTTTATTTTTTGGTAGTTTAAGTTTAACCTTATGTTGAACGAAAAAATATAAACTTTATTCTTATTTGTTTTCTAAGTAGTTACAAAAGTTTATATTTAATTTTCTTTTACAGCATACAAACAGCAAAAAAAAGTTTTTCGTAAATATAGCTTGTAATATTATCCAAAAATTTAAACATTAAATCTCTTGCATGTAGCTTAAAGTTTTTTTTTATAGCAAGACGTACGTTTTTTATTCGTTTTTAAAATAAAGTATTCTAATAAAGATGATTTATTTATTACCACGTAAAAAATATAAAAATATCGTTCAAAGTTTTTTCTACTAAATTAGTCGTAATATGGTACTAAAATGCTATGTGTATACTTGTATTCTATTTGTATAACAAACAACTTAAAATCTTTAAGATCCGGATACGGCCAAATCTTAATTTTAAAACATGATCTGAATCAATAGATCAATAGTAAAAACATATTGTTCTGAAGTATATTATTCGTGTTAAAAAAAAAACGAGATTAGAAATTTTTTATCATTTCAAATAAAAATAATAAAAAATCGCTAAACTTAGGCTATATATAGATTTTATTCTTTAGTTTTAACTGACAAACCTACAAAATGTATATTTATTCTTGGTCGTGTAGATTTTGTTGGTTAGCTTTTCGTTTTCTTCATTAAATAATTTAAAGCTGTTTGAAAACGACGAAAAAGGTAAAATTCTGTTTGTTACTGACCGCTTTAAAACTTGTCTATCACAGTCTCGAATCAGAACTGACTTTTTAATATTTCCAATAATCGCTACCGAAACTTTCTGTGTTTTTTGTTTAAATGTTACAAATAATACTAGCCTAATCTAAAATTATTACTATCAGTTTATTAAATGATTAATGAAACTAGTTATTCTTACCAACTTAAAAACCTGTAAGTATGTAAGCTTTTCTTCTGGTGTTATACTTGGTTTGTACTTCTGTAGCAGTATAGTACCATTGCCTTTTAAACACAATCTTGCAACATTCTTCAAACAAAAATCTCTAATAATAACTTTTGACCTAAGAAACGTATACAGATGAAATAATTTATGTTTTACTTATATTTTTTACAGCTTACTTTTTGAGAGAATTTTGAAGTATCTATTGCAAAAGCATTGCGATATTAAATAAATATATAATCATAATAACTCCACTTCAAAAATTACGAAGGTAGAAAAAAAAGTTGATAAGAATAACAACGTTCTGTTATTTTATTTTTCAGAATTATATTTTATGTTTGTAGATAAATAGTTATAGTATTTTAATACTGTTGTTTAAACTATCTAGTTTTAACATGGTTTTATGCAACTTGAATATTGCTCAGCTAAATGACTGTTTTTAATAAAAAGCAACCTTTTGTTGATGAAATTTATATATTTGGTTGCCATTTACAGCAACATTAATTTTAAAATAAAGTGTATTAACGAATTGGTTTTCAAGGTATGCACGTCAAAATAAGTTTTAATGGGTTTTTATTGTTTAATAAACTATATATATTTATGTTGGACACAGGAAATTTGATAAATTAAAAATATATTTTTAAATTACGTTTTTTATGTATTTTTCTATCAAAAAAAGAAACATATGTAACAAAGATATTTACTGTTCTTAAAACGTTATTTATATTTTAAAACACTAAGAATTAAAAAACATTCTCTATAGTCTAACGTGCAGAGCCTTTAAAAAGGTTGAAGATCACTGTATAAGCGAACAAGATTTACAGATAAGTACATTACAATTATGACCAAGATAAACAAAAGCAAATACTTAAACTAGCTTATTTCGAAAACGTTAATAAAAATTTATAACAGAATGCATTTTATTATCTTTAAATTTGTTTAAGTACTTTCAAGTAGGACTCGTCAGAAATTGTTTCCTACTGGATTGGAATGAATACAAATTGAAATAAAATTATACTGCAGTTTAAAGTTTTAAGATATAAAATGACGTAATAATCAAATGTTAAAAATGAAATAAGTGCTAATGCTAAACAAATTTGGTATACAGTGCTTCCTCGCTAATCCAGCCGAGTTGGGCAAGATTTTTTTGAAAATACGGCCGGATTTGCCTTTGGCCGGATAAGAACAAAATATCGCTTTTTTTACAAACTATCTACCTTAGTTATATTATGAATGTATATAACAAAACGTACTATAAAATTTCTGTTAATTTAATTTATTTTACTTTATTCAAAGAAAAAAGAATTAAAACAGACAAAACTAAACGAAACAAAATTTTATAAGTTCAAAATTAATAGAAAAAAACTACACTGTTAACACTTTAACTAAATTAAGATTTTTTTTTTTGAAAAAAGAAAGAATGGAAGATTGTTTTACAGTGCTTTCTCGTTTCTTAGCAGAACATTCACGAAATTGGATGAGTTTTGACACATCTTCAGGTGTGGCTTCTGGTTGGCAACGACAGTAAGCTAAGTAATCGCCCATTTTCTGCATGGCTTCAAGCATGAGAAAATGGACACTTAGAAGGCTGGGAAACACCAATTTCATCTTCAACAACTTCAACAGCCTCTTTTTTGTTATCCCCAGTAACCAGTTCAACAATTCCTTGCTCGTCCATATGCTCATATCCAGGACCATCGCAACTCATCCATCTTTGAATATCATCTTCTGTAAATGTGATATTTAATCTCGCAAATTGCTGTATAAACTCGTTGTCTTGAGTTTTTTCTGAAGGGTCTATGTTTTGCATGGAAGAGCTTTGCTGTAATGGCATTAATTTCTTCCATGAGTTTCTTATGGAAGAAGGCTTTACCATACCCCAAGCAGATGAAACGGTGTCGACAACTTTTGTCATGTCGATTCTTTTTAAAAAATCTTCAATTGTGAAAGTTGATTGCGATATAAGATCACTAAGAATCGACTTTTTATAAACCCTTTTTATGGACTCGAGTACACCTTGATCCATTGGTTGTACGAGTGAATTAACTTAAGATTATACAAATGATACTTTATTATGACGTAACAATATATTGCTTGCATACTTATAAAACGTAAATTGAATACTTTTTAGAAGTAAAATGAAATTAAACGCTAAAAGCGCTAAAGTAAATAAGTCGACTTCTCGACTAAAACCGGCTGGATTAGCGAGGAACCGGATTAGCGAGGACCGGATTAGCGAAGAAGCACTGTACTAATAAAACTCGGTAGAATTAAAACAATCTAAATAAAGAAGCGATAAAAATTTTAAATTAAAACTATGCTTAAAAATAAAGTTTAATAAGAAACTAATTACTTTAAAATTACTAATATAAGGATTTAAAAAGTCTAGTTTGGTAAACGAACTTTTTCTGCTTACATAAACTGGGCCTTAAAGATTGAATACATAAGGCTTCCAGAATATGCAATTGAAAAGAGTTCTCCGCTCTCACCAAGACTGAAAAATTGTCCTTTTTATAATTTTCAACACACTCAGGATTGTCCAACAAATGTTGCCCAATCGCCGAGAAGTATTTTTTAGTTGGTTTCTAAGAACGGCCATCAAACCACTTTTTCAAGACTTTCGGAACATGTTGATCGATTCTTACATGAAACCTTTGAGATGTTTTTCCCACGTAGTCACTACCACAGTGACAACTAAATTTATAGATGGTGTTACTTTTTTCATGGGTGGGAGAAACATCTTTGTAAATTCCATTTAGAGGTCGATCAGTATACAAAACTGTTCTTAAATGAACAGAGCTGAAAACTTGGCTTATTTCCTCTGAATTAAGTCTTTCTATATTTTGTGCATCAAAACCTAGGCCTTTTAAACAGAAAAACACATGAAAAGAGTCGAAATAAAAAAGCACGAAAAGTTAATGTCATAAACAAGTTGTATAACCTAAGTTAAATTCATAGTTAAATATCAATTATTAATAAATTCATTAAAACATTAAGAAGTAAACAAAAAACTTTACTTTATAGGACAAGTGTAGCTAAACTAAAATGTATATTTTAGTAAATTAAACTTAATAGAGTACGTACGAAAAAAATATACATCCAAAACTTAATTTTTTAATATTTCTTTATAAAACTTTTAATCCAAAGCCCCAAGCATATTCACACTAAACAAACTAATAATATAATTTATATCATGAATTAAAAAAAGGACTTGTTGTTTTAGTTTAGAGGTCATTGTTTAAATTAAATCAATGACTTAAAAAGAAAAATAGTTAGTTAACTTATAAATTATACTGACATAATAGATTTTGTTTTAATTAACTTTTTTACCGCTTTGTTTTAAAATGTTCAATTTTTTACATATAACTATTTTAACTGGAAGCCAATTTCACAACTTTCTTAAGGATATAAAAAAAATTCTGCCAAACATTATGATAGAAATAGTATCTGCATGTAAATTTCTGTTATTAACACTCAAAAAATATCTTTTTTGTTAGTTTAAAAAATGTTTTTAGTTAGTTTTAGTTACACCGTTTACTAGCTAAAAAAACAAATAAGGTCACACTTAACTTTATTATACTCTAGAGATTCAATATTAAGCTTTATTAGTTTATCAAGTTAAAAGTCTATCTTTTAAAACTGATTAAACGAGCACAGATTATAACCTCACAATAAGCTGCCAATGTCTGAGACGTTGGGCTGTGAATGATTTAGCTGTGTCAATTTTTTCAACTTTACCCACAAAAGGTCGCTTTAGTGCGTTGTATTTAATCCTGCTTGGTAATATTTCAACAGCGGTTTCTCGCGACTATACCTGCCTGATGAGTCTTAATAAAGACTAAAGCGGTCGTAGGTTCTCTCGGATACTATTGTTGTTTGTCGTGTGGTGAAGTTCAGTATTTATTGTTAATAGCGCGAACATCTCAATTTTGTTGCTGATAGCCGAAATTAATACTCATTAGTCTATCAAGGTCAGGCTTATAAGAATTACTGCATCGGTTAAAAAATTTTCGGCTATATTTTACTTGGTATACTAACATTTCCAACCCGCGCTCAATTTCAACCCACACGATTCCCACCCGCTTAATTCCCACCCGAATCAAATCCCACCCGAATCAATTCAAACCCTACCAAATCCCACCCGAATCAATTCCAACCCGATCAATTCCCACCCGGATCAATTCCCACCCAAATCAAATTCCACCCGATCATTTCCCACCCAAATCAATTCCACCCGATCATTTCCCACCCGATCAATTCCCACCCGATCAAATCCAACCGGAATCAATTCTAACCCGCACAATTTCAACACGAATTAAATACCGGCCAAATCAAGTTCCACCCGATCAATTCCCTACCGATCAATTCCCTCACGTTCAATTCCCATCCAGGTAAATTATCACTCGAATGAATTCTCATTCGACTCAATCCAGTTCATAAATATTTCAAATAAAATAATTATCAACCTTTTTATATGTTATACGTTTAGTTCAGATCAATAGTTTTATGCATAAATTATAATCCGTTTAATTTTTGTACATGTAAAGTTTAGAAGAAAGATTGATTATAAGTTTCAGTCAAGTTCCATTCTTTTTAAGTTAGAAATTTCATATTAACTCATATATTTCGACCAAAAATATTTTCTTTAATAACGTTTAACAATTAAAAACGTTTTTTATAATAACTTTTAATATAAAGAAATTATCAATTTAACAAATTTTTATTGCTTTCATTTTCAATAAGCTGTACCTAACTGCAGGGGCGTGCTTAGAATGCTTACCTGGTAGATATTAAGTTATAATATTTTTTAAGAGGTGTTTAAAAATAGCATAAAAGACAATTGATAAATATGCATTTAAAAATATTTTAGATTAAATTGATTTTAAATCATAAAGTAAGACAAATGTATTTAACCTTTTATTATTTTAAACATTTACATCAGTCTTTATGTAACAGTAAGTTTTTATTAATTGTTTAAATTTTTTTTTACTCATCTATTTTCACATAAATAATAAAACATATGTTTAAAAAAAAAAAAACTTCATAGTTACAATAAAAATAAGTTCATTTTTAGGTAGATATAGTACAAGTTGGTTTAAAAGCAAAGACTTAAAGAAAAAATTAAATAACAACTGAATAAGAACTTTTTTGAATAACAAATATTTAAAAAAAAAAACAATTTCTCTATAACAAGCTATTCGCGCCGCAGGCATCAAATACTTAAAGTTGTTGTTAAATTAAACTTAGGAAGTATTTTTTTTTTAAAGAAATGTAAAACATAAAGTTTAATAAAACAAAATGTTTTTAAAAATTGCACTTAAAAAAATTATGCCGAGCAATATTAATTTCTATAGTCGTTACAAAGGTAGAATTAATCGGACATAAATCGGTTACCGTAGAATACTTTGTTATAAAAAATAGTTCGGATACTAAAAAAACTTGAACTTGCTTTGAACCTGATTCTGATTAAATTTTATTAGCCGTAAAAGCATTTTACAAAAGATAGGCCAATTTTCTTGCCGGCCGTAATTACTTAAAAAAATTTAGTAATCAACGAACAAAAGTAATTTAGGTCTAGAGTTTAATAAAATAAGCATTAATATAATTTTCAATTTCTAATGTTCTTATTAAAGAAAATTATGTTGTACAGTACTATATTATTTTGTTGCTTTAATTAATTACAAAAACTAAAATATATTTAAGTGTCAATGTCAATTGTTACAACTCGTACAAAAAAAAATTAATTGGACATAAATTAGTTACCATGATAGAAAATGGTTCCGATACTAAAATCTTAAATATTATTTAAACATCATCTGGATTAAACTTTAGTAACATTGATGTATTTTAAAAGTAACAGACCAACTTATTGTTGCTCGCAAGTCGTAATTATTTAACTATCGTAGTTATCAACAAACAAAACTGACATTAAACTAAAAACATGATAAAATAAGCAACAGTAACAATTTTTGCTTAATTAAAAAATCGTTTTTAACATACTAGTTGATTTTTCAAATGATTTTTAAAAATACAAAATCTAAAATTTTAATGTGAGTTCCAAACGTTTTAAAATTTTTAACTTGTACAAGAATAAGTATAACCGGGTTTGATAATTAGGAATTATGTGGATGGGAATTGATTCGGGTGGGAATTGATTTGGGTGGGATTTGATCGGATGGGATTTGATTTGGGTGGGATTTGATCGGGTGGGATTTGATTCGGGTGGGATTTGATTCGGGTTGGATTTATTCGGGTGGGATTTGATTCGGGTGGGAAATGATCGGGTGGGAATTAACGGGTGGGGTTTGATTCGGGTGGAATTTGATTCGAGTTGGATTTGATCGGGTGGGATTTTATTCGGGTGGGAAATGATCGGGTGGGAAATGATCGGTTGGGAATTGATTCGGGTGGGATTTGATTCGGGTTGGATTTGATCGGGTGGGATTTGATTCAGGTGGGAATTGTGCGGGTGAGAAAGATCGGGTGGGATTTGATTTGGGTTGGAATTGATCGGGTGGGAATTGTGCGCGGATTGGAACTAAACGGTTCCCATTTTCCTTAAATCGATTACAGATAGTTTTTTTAGGTATGAAGAAGAGGTTGGCATTTTTTAGGATAAGTAAAACACTAAATATATTATATTAAGAGTGGTTTTATCAATCGGGTTTAATAATTTTAATGCTTGAAAAAAGTAGTAGAAGCAATCATATAAACGGAGTTAATATGGGTGTTTAACTTTAAATTTTTAGCGTGAAAAATTACAAGATTTTTATTTTAATGTAAGTTTGTGTTGCTTGTTTTAAATTCAGTAGAAGTAGAATTTTTTATGAATATTATGAACAACACATTTATTATGATATTTTATATTACTTTTAGCCAATGATGATATATCTTATCTAGAACATTTGTAATTTTTTTAGGATCGCTAATCATTTTTGTGTCGTCTTTAAAGAGTATTATGTTGCTTCAAGCATCAACTTTTTCAACTATTTACTTTCTAATAAAATCGAGCTAATAACCCTACCTTAAGGCACTCCAGTAAATACAATTGAAAATTCTGAAATTTTGTACTAATAACTACTTTTTTAGTTATTACATCAAGAAACTCTTTAAACCAACTAACTAAGTATATGAGTCTTTTAGTGTGCTATTATTATTATTAATCTAAAATGAGAGACAGATTCGATTTTTTTTAAACTGTTTAAATAGACTTCTTGCTCAAAAAAAAAACACTAACAATTTATTCAAGCAATCTAATAATTAAAAACAGGATGCTCGTTTAGGAAAAACAAAATAGTTTAAGTGAAATGAGATTAATTATAAAATATGATTGAGTGTTTCAAAAGAACTAGTATGTTTAAAAATTCTGCAAACGCTTTTAATTAAGGGCATCGGTATGTAATTAAGGTAAGTTTTTGTTACCTTGAAGAAATTCAAGATAAAGGTATAAAGTAAAGGTTAGTCAGTAAAGGTATAACATTTTAAAAATGTTTTTTAATGCTCAATTTCATATATTTCAAGCATCTTTTATTATCAATGTATTTAACAAGTATTAAAGAGACATTTTGACGCTATTTTTCATGTCTTTTTTACTGAAAATAATTATTCATTTACAATTTTTTATCAAAACTTCTAATTTACCTTGTTTCTACTACTTTTTGACATTAAGTTTCTTAAAAAGATGTGTTTAGTACGTTTAAAGTTATATTATATCTATTTGATTAAAAAGTTAATATTCTCTCTCAAAAATTATTACAACTCTTCAAAAAAATATTTGTTCATTGCGTTTTGTCGTTTATGAACTAAAAAGGCTTTATTGAGTTAGAACGTCTAATGGTGCTTTAGTGTTTATTTTAACTATTTTGCATATTTTTTATGAATACTTTTACTAACCTGATCAAACTTTAACATTATTCTTATGTTATTTATATAATTCCCAAACTCTTTTTACGCACACTTTAAAAGTTCTTTTTTTGTGTCTTTACTAAAACCAATTTTTTTGTCGAATTTATTATCTTTTTTTAATTAATTACTATATTATATGTTATAGTTTATTGTGTTAGTTTATTTAAGCCTCTTTAAAGTTTAATTTATTAAGTTATACTAATATTAAATTATAGTTCTTGATTATGTAATTTTATTCTCCGTGTAATACGTAAAAAGCTAAGAACTAATATATCTATTATAAAGTTGTTTTATTTTGTTATATAAAAAAACACAGTTTTTAACATATGTTTCACATATGATTTTGCATATGATCTTTAGAAAAACGTCTATTCTATGAAATACTTTATAGAATTATAGAATTCTTAAAATATTAAAGATATTATGGCCTAGTAATAACTTTTTTATTAGATTTTAATATTTTTTTTACAGTTAGCTTAAATTAGATTTAAGACGAATTTTATTTTGTTATTAATTTAAAATTTTATTTATTTTGGAAAATTATGTTTTTAAATGCACAAGAAATAATAATAAAAAATGTTTTAATTTGTTTATGTGTGCGGCCTAACTTTACTTTTAGTTTAGTTAGATTAAAGAATATATGTAGATATTTAAACCTGGTGATTTATGAACAAAAATTAAACTTATAAAACAAATTATGCAAACATTTGGACCTTGTACTAAATTTTTTTATAAACTAAAGAAAAAAAATTAATATGAAAAACGATTATAAAAAATAGTTAATTTTTTATCTACCTTTTTTCTCAAACTTTATTGTAAGTAATTTTTTTTTTAACAAATTAACCATTTTTGTAGGCAAGTACTTACGATCTTTCGCTGCTCAGCTTATATAATATGAACAATTCTACAAAGTCTCATAAACATTAACGTACATTGAAAAAGCATACAAGGTTAATTTTTTTATGTCAGATATGTTTATATAGTCATTTGTAAGTAAAGAACAAGGTGTAAGATTTGATCCAGCAGTTAATAACAAGGTTAAAATATTTAAACTTAAACTTTAATTCTATTAAAACAGTATATTTTCATAATAAGAATTAATGTTATAAACTACTATGGTTCAAGTTTAAAAATTAAAGTTATAAAAAAATAAAAATTATTGTAAAATATTATCACTAAAAACCTTCTTAAACTTTAACTTTTTTTTAGTAATTCAAATAATTTTTTCATTCTTTTCGTGCGTAATTTTTTTCTATTCAATAAGTTTCAACAAGGATCAGCAAACTGTGGCCCAAGGCGTGCTTCTTAAATAAAACACAATTAACAAAGAACAAGCAAATTTAAGCTATTTATAATAAAAATTTACAAATATTGTCTCTTTTTATTTAAATTAAACTGTGCTACCTCTTTTTTATTTGTTGTCTTATATATTTCCTATCATATTAATTATTTAAAGGTAAACTTTTTAACAACACTATGGCCCGCGAAGGACTTGTCCCTTTTAATGTTTTCTGCAAAGATTTTGTAATAAATCTAGTATGTTCCTCTTATTTAGCTTCCGGGTGACTGACCGTTGATTTTATTAAACAATTAAGAATAAAACAAATTAAAAATAAAAGAGTTTTTTGTTTACTATTTTTTTTTATAAAATAATTATTGAAATATAGATAGTTAAATCTATACAAAATTAAAATAAAATTAAACTTTTATCCTAAAAGTTATTTTAAATAACCAATTTAAAAACTACAAAGATATTTACTTTATGTTAATTTTGTTAAACATTTTTTTTAATATCATTGATATTTTTACATGTTTAAAAAAAAAGTTAGTAAATTTATGTAAAAATAGTTTTTTTTTTCAATCAACAAATTTCTCATTAGACTATTTTTAAAACTTTAAAATTTACATAACACTACTAAAATTAAAAGTTATCTACAATATATCTTAATTTTTTTTATGTGATACGCTACCGCATAGTAGAGTAAATGGGTGCATTAAAAAGCATACAGCTAATTTGCATATACCAAAACAAGACTTATTTTTTACATGTTTTTTTTAAATTACAAAAACATTGTTCCTAAACGTCTCTATCCAAACAAAGGAACAAAAAATTTAAATAAAGTTTTTTTAGTTTAGTTTAGAAATAAAATTGAATACGTTCTTGCTATTTTTAGTTTTACTTTGATATACATTGTTTATTGAACGACAAAAAAAAGCGCTCAAAATATTTGTTCCAAAGACCTGGTGTTAAAAGGAACCTTTTGTTTATTTAGTCTTACACCACTTAGGTAAGGTTTAACGTTATTGTCCAGAACTAAGCAAATAAGTTGCGTTTTTTTCCATGCACCCAAGTAATTTTTTCTTAATTTTTTTTGTTTATGATACTTTAATTTTAAATAATATTTGTTGTTAGTTCTCATACTATTTTTCAATTGATTTATAGTTTTCATGTGTTTGATTTGTTATTTTTTTAATTAGCATTCAATATAAAATATTAAAGATTCTAATTATAACTTTAAGCTGCCTAGTATTAAAAAATATTTAGAATTTGTGGAGCTTTAAAAATAAAAAAAAGCAACAAAGTAAACGTTTGGCTTTGTTTTTGTGAAATATTTTTAATTATGTCCGTGTTTTTATCTTAAAAAGTATTTTTTCTAAAATTATTTAATGAGTACACTCTTGTAAGTTAAATTTTATTAAAAAACTATAAAATAATATTTTAAGTTAAATGATTATCTACTAACTGAAAACTCTGTTTGAAATTTGGTTTCGAGTGCGTTTTAGTTTTTTTTACTTTGTAATGTGTTGCTTGTACCTAAAGCCTAAGAAATTAATTTTTTAAAACAACTACTACAAATTTTAAATTTATAATTTGTTTCCTTTAGAAGCTAATACAACTAATTGTTTTAATCTTATAGCAAAACTTTCAATAATTTTTTGAAATAAAGTGTAGATAAAATTACTGTATAATGTATTGTAAGTTAAGCACAGTTTTTGAGTTTTTCAATGTTACAATTATTTAAACTGTCATTCTACTGCATTTGTTTTACTGATCGAGTTATAAAGAACAATTTTAAATTGGTTTTAAAAAAATATTTAAGCTTAATTTACAAAAATATGTTAACTTAAATATAGAAAGTTTAAAAAAGTTTTAACTTGTTCTTTATTATGTTTTACATACTAAAAAGTTAAATTTAAGAAACTTATCAATTGCCTGTTCATTAACAAAGCTTGATGAAAATTTTTAAATTTTTAAAAAACGTCCAAACTTTATATCCAATTATTTTCCTTATCTTTAAAGCTTTTAAGTTTTTTTTTTGTTCTAGAGAACGCTAATTTAAAAAAATCCATATGATTTGGGTTTGTTTTTTTGATTTGGACCCCTTAGAAAAAATGTTTTTTTTTGGAATTTCTACTCTAACGGATGTTTTAGCCAAAAAATATAACTTTTCTTTTATTATTCTTACTTTGCTGTGTTCTCAAAGGTCCTTGTTTTTTTTTCAAAACTTCTAATACTTTAATATTGTATACAAATATGTCCGATTGTAAATTTCAAAAACCTTCAATTTTATAACGGTCACTGTAGCAAAAAATATATTTTTAACTTGTTTTAATACACTTAATTATGACTTCTTTAAATGGTCCACGTTTGTTTTAAACTAGTTCTTTTTTACGTAAGGTATGACCCATGTACGTTTTACTAAAATTATCATTATTTGAACATGAAATCCCTCATATTTCTAGCATATTAACACTTTCATATAATGTACACGTGCTACATCACAGTTAATCAGTATAATAAAAATATAAGTTTAATTAATGTTGTGCGAAATATAAAGATTTTTTGCATTTCAGCTCATAAAAATGTTATTTTTAAACAGTCAATAAACTTTTTTATAAATTTTTAAACAAAGATATTAGTAAACAACTTTATAAAAACCTACTCGCATTGTTTAATATCTTGATAAGGATAACTATTATAGTACAGCGACTCACAATTCCACATTAAGTTTTCTAATTTCTCATAACTGCAACTTGGTAGAAAGGGTAATTTTTCTGTGTTTTTAATTAATTCTTGGTTCAAAAAAACTAACAAACTTATAAGAGTAGTATTTTTAATACACTTGATAACATTTTGTTTAAAATTTACGCATTAAATCTACCATAGAGTTAGTTGTTTTTATTAAATGAGTCGTTTAGTACTGCTAAAATTATTCTAAAAACGTTTTCTACTAGTTAAAATTCATAAATTTAAGTGATTGACAAGGTTTAGAATTCTAAAGCTTAAAAAAGAAAATTAGTCTCCTTTTTTATTATACGCTTTTATTTCTAAAAAGAGGTATCAGAAGGTATTAAATTTAAATTATGAAAAGCTAACATATTTATAACACCTATTTTAAAAAATCAAACGTTTTTGTTTGTTTAACAGTTTGTTTTTTTAACTTAAAAGTTCCAATGCAGTAATAATACTTCAGAAATTTAAAAAAACATTAAACTCTTGCTTATTTAAATCAAAATGAAAAGCTTATTTTACTCTGGACTGGAGTATAAAATATATCATGTTGTAAAATGTAAGATAACTGTTTTCAAAATATAGAGTAATTCTTTTTTTTTTATGCTCATACCAATTAACTAACTTTTATTTTGTTGTGGACCCTGATTTTGATGAAAATACGGTCCATCAAATTTTCTAAAAGTTCCTAAGCAATTTTTATTGCTGCAACATTTTACATCACAATGTGTAAAATTAGCTAAAATATTTGATCCTAGAAATTTTTTCAAATGTTTTTGAATTTGGTAAGGACAAACTGTTTCTAGATGATCACAAACTCTTTCTGCAATCAAAGCTTCTGGTACACATTCTCCAATGTGTAGATATCCTAAGTTATTTTTGACAAACTAGCTAAATTTAACAAAAAATTTAACAATTTCAATAACAATTTAATATAAAAAAAATTTAACAAATAATAATTTAACAAAAAATCACTTACGATTTTCAGTTGTAAAATTCCAGTATGTAAGTTTTATTGTACTTGTTCTGCATACTTCTTTAATATCACACATAACAGTTTTATTAAAAATAGGTTGGAAATTATTATTTAGTAGTAATCCATATTCGCATGTTATTGATTGTATATTTTTTTCACTGTCCCTACTATCATCTAATGCAAAGCAAACTGAATAAAAAAAATTGTTAGCTTAAAAAATTATGATCATTATACAAAATGGCTGATTTAAAAATGTTAAAAGCCAATAGTTTTATGAAGGATGTAACAAACTCGAAATTAAAGTTATAGCTTCGTTTTTAAATCGTTATAAAATAATTAATAGTTTAAGTAGAAAAGATTCAAAAGTTTTTTGTGACGTTGCATATTTTATAAAGGAGAGCATATATGGTTTTAGTTTGTTTTAATAATCAAAAGAACTTTTTTATAGAATAGAATTAGTTTTATTATTTAAAAAAAAGATTTTAAAATAGCCCAAAATATAAGCTTTAAGTTTTGAGCATTTTTGACAGCAAGAAATCAACATCCAAAAAAATAATACTACGCTTCGCCACTGCTTACTACCATGTTTAAATAGTTCTGTGGTTCTTTCTATCTTAAGTTTAGTTTTTAAAAAGAACTAGGGGATACCTTAAAGAAAAAAAATTAAAAATGTTTTTATTATATTAATGCTTTTAAGTTTTCTGGTGTAGATAAAACGTTAACTTTTTTAATACTTTTTTAAGTAATAAACAACTACCTGAAAATTAAAACTGTGTAAAAAACAGTTTAAAAGGTAGATAGCTGACAATTGTTAAAATTTAGGATACTAGTAAGTGTATGTAATAGTTATTAGTTATAAACATTTTCTAATAACAAATTCGAACAAGCTAAGTTTATTAAAAAAATTATAACCACAGTTTTTTAACTTCCATCTTATCTATTTAAAAACGTTTCCCCTGATAGTTTATGAAAAAAAAACATTATAAAAAATAAAAATTAAACATCTATTGTTTACTAAACTTATACTATTGTCTTTTTATAACTTAATTCAACTTTAATTTCATGACTTATTAATTTTATAGTCCTATTAACACATTAAGACTATATAGATCTACCAGACCCTAATTTTAAAACAAAATTCATACTCGGATCCGGCCAGATCCTAATTTCAAAACAAGATTCGAAATCGGATATGGCAAGATGCTAAATTTTCGGATCCGGTAGATCACTTTAACCTTTTTAAATTATACTCAACTATTTGTTAAATGTTACATAAAATGTAAAACTGTTTGGAAGAATATTAAAATCAAAACTAAAAACGGCATAAAACATACAAGGTTACAAAAAAGCAAGCAATTTAAAGTTTGGAACGAATGTAATTTAATAGAATTTCAATAAAGCTATAATTTCATTTGCGGCTACTTTAGTGTCTAACTTCGATTTTTATTCTTTGATTAGTATTGATAACTCAGTTCGAACACACCTCTAGAAATTTCAAGTTATTAATAATGTTTGAGTTTTTATAAGGTAAACGTTCATGCAAGTGATCAAAAAGGCACTTAAAATCAGCAACTCTTCGAAACATTTGTCCCGATGTCTTTCCTATGTAGGAGATGCTCTGTCCTACATAGCAGGTATACTTGTTTATTACACTTAAGTCTAGTGTTTTTGAATATTAGTATTCGAAAACTTTTTTAGTAACAATGCTGGTACTATTTTTGTGTTGTATTTTTCAAAAACAACTATAGTTTGTTTTAAGAATCCTAACGAATAATTTCCCAAGTAGAAAGTTGTAAATTACGAACATTGTTGGATTTTAGAGTTTTCATAAGTGTTATTTTTCTTATTGTTTGAAAGTTAAATTATCAATTATATGAGTTTCAAAAAAAAATATTTTATTCAGTTTGTTTATTAAGTTTTTTTAAGTATTTATGACTTTTTTACTTAAGTTACTATTAAACAGGTTATAAAACTCTAAAGTGTAAAAGTCTTTATTGCTTTATAGTGTCTTATTAGTTTAAAAGTATTTTGGTTGTTGTATCTTACAGTTTAAAAAATATATAACATATAAATAATATATAACAATTGTAATAATGTTTTTAATACAATAATGCATATACAATATAAAAACAGACTTCACAGATGTGCGTGAGAAAGCGTGTGAAACGCCAAAACATCCAAACAGACTTTGACCCCGCACTAAAAACACAAAAGACCCTTGCTTCTTCTTCAATATGTGGATACAAGGTGGAACTCAACATATCTTATGCTAGAGAGACTAGAAAAGCTATAACTAAGTGTCTAGCATTATGTGACTAACTATAATTTCGATCCCGATTTGATTATTACAGCTGAACAATCGCAACTGGTGAACCACATTATTCTATTGCTCGAGCGTTATTTCTTTGTAACAAAGGAGTGCAGTAAAAACAATGCATTGCTCTAAAGTGCGATCACGCACGCACGATCACCGACGTAGTTTGTTAACTGTAGTGAAAATTCAGAAAACTGTCAAAACTAACTTTAGCTAAAAAACAAAAGATACTTGCAAAAGAAGGTTCTATAACAGTAACAACAACTTAGACCCGAATGACAACAACTTACTGTTAGTCACAACAACTGTTAATCAAAGATATCGACTTTTTGCTTTTCCTTCTTATCTCAAAAAAATTCTAAAGAGCTGCTAAAATTAAAAGTTAAAAATAATATCTGTTGTGAGGCTGATAAAAGTAGTGATTCTTCTACATTGCTATCAAAAAAACTAAAAACACAACCCTCTGCAAATTTTGATCCGAAGAAGTTTTCCACTCAGTAGTCTTTGTTTAAAACACAATCAAACACAGCTATACAGGGAAGCGAGCAAAAGGATTATATTGATGAAGAAATTGAAGCAGAAATTAAGGGCTTTTTTTGCTAAAGAAAACATGAATGCATAAACTGAAGAGGCTGAAGTCTTAAATTGGTGGAACTTAAACAAAACGAAATACCCACATCTTGTCAGCTTTGCAAAGCAATATCTTCATCCACCCTCATCTTCTGTGTATTCTGAAAGATTATTTTCTTAAGCTGGTAATTTGTACAAGAAAAAGCGTAATCGATTGCTACCAAAGACCAGCCAAAAGCTTTTATTTCTCCACCACAACTAGAACAGTTTCTTTGTAGTATAAGAGTGTAGAGATATATTTTGCAATTGTAGTTCGTTTAATATTTTTAAACAGTTGCTTAAGCTAATTTATAATTCTTTTTTGTAATAATAAAAGCGTAATCCTAAATGAAATTAAAACATTTTTATAACAGTTGTGACTCATACTCTTTTTTAGGCTTTACTATATTTGGTACTATATTTCAATTTATTACGGTTCCATACTATATTCAATTGTTCTTTGTTTTATAATTATAAACACTTGCGAAAGTTAATGTTCTAACTTTTTATGGTAACCGTAAAAAATGTATCTAAAGTTAAACGTAAGTTTAACTCTGTTTGTGATTTATTCTATGTTTAAACATTTATTGAATTAGATAGTTTATTGATTTTACATAACACAAATAGCAAAAAATACAGATTAATTGGTAATGTCGCTTGCATGCATATCAAAAAATTTAAACTAAGTTTATGTGTATGTAGCTTGATTTTTTTGATCTTTTTAGCAAGACGTTTGTTTTTTTGTTCGCTATGAAACAATAAACAAAAATAGTTTTGTTTATTACAAATTTAAAAATGATGTTCAAACCTTTTTTACCAAATAAGTTATAATAAAATACATAACTATTATTTGTAAACTTGTATTGTATTTACATTACAAGAAACTTTCATCTTTTGAATTCCAATTGTTAAAATATTTGGATTCGGATACGGGTTCAAATTCGGCTGGATCCTAATGAAATAATGTTCGAATCCGAATCCGGCCGAATCCTAAATTCAAAATAATAGTAGAATTGGGATCAGGCCAAATCCAAGTTTTTGGATTCGGTAGATCATGAATTAAGACCTATTGTGTCCATGCTAAACACAACGACATAAAACCTAGTAAAGTTTTTGGATACAATGATTTAACCAAATTTTCCAAAAATATACAGTATCATAGAGTTGGAAGATATTGTATTAGTTTTGACGTAGATTCACTATTTACAAATATTCCTTTGATTGAGATATCTAATATAACTATAAACAAGTACTTTAAAGTTTAACACCACGAAAAATTTAACTACATTTCTAAAAAAAGTTACTCGAGGTTTATTTTGTAACACTCGGCCGCGATTAGCGGTGGAGAGTCGTCGTTTTTTATTCGATTCTCTTCTATCAAATTATTTTTATGTTATGAGCACTCGATTCACTTGAGTGTGGTTGGCTTTGTCATTTTCTCTTACGATTAACCATGCATGTTTTAGCAGTTTGTTAAACATCGTTACTAGCGTAACGATGTCGATTGCTTTAAAATTAGGCTGTTAAGCCGAGATGTTTTATTTCGTATTGTTTTGCTTGTACAGTTTGTTGTATTCTTATTTTTTTGCGTTAGTTATCGTTACTTTTCGTTCATTTGTTCATTGTAAATACACTTTTAACTTACAGACTCGATTTCAGTTAACCTGTAGATTATAACAAATTTGTAACAAATTTTTAAACCTGCTTTCTGTTAAACATTAGTATAAATCATCTAACGACTTTATAAACCTACTTTCAGTTAAACATTAGTATAAGTTATCTAACAACTGTATAAACCTACTTTCAGTTAAACGGTAATATAAGTTATCTAATACTTTATGATCCTACTATATCAATTAGCTAAATCAGCTCAAACACTAGCTTAAGAACAAACTCAGCATATCACAATATATTAGAGCGTTATAGTCAGTTATAACCAGGCCCATATCAATAAATATGTAAGAAGCACTCATCCTTAAACGTTTTGTGCCGACTGCGGCATTGAGCACGGACTTTCATTAATACCTTAATTAAGATTTCTACGTTAAATAGATGACAACCCAAAAAACTGTTTAAAATTTTATCATAACTTTAAGTTAAGTAAATAAACAAAGTCTACTAGTTATTATAGACGTAGTTTATTCTAGGCTTAGTAGCAGCCAACTAGCTAGAGACTGAAAAGATTTAAAAGAGACATTTTAAGAAATTATTTACTGGTTTTCCCTTGTTTAAACCCCCCAAACAGTAGCCTACACAAATCTAAATTGTAAGTACAAACAGATTAACTTCTTGGATGAACCCTATTGAACTGGTTAATTTCAAGCCTAGATAACGACCTCTATCAATTTATATTATGGAAGAGCGTATAGCTAGCTCAATAAGTAAGATTTAAAGGGGACGTGAATCGATCTACTTTGCAGATTGTATAGATCTATAGTGGGGTGAATTTTGGCGCATCGAAGTAATCGAGTCAGACCGCACAAGTCTCAACAAGGCTATAACAGCCTGTAACACAGTTATAAATTTTAACCTTAAAACTGATTTGTTCAGAGCTGAAATTAGCAAAAGACAAAGAAGCCACGATGTACTTAAGAAAACGAAGTACGAGAAAAGAATATGGTTCGAGTATCAAGTGTTTAGCAATAGACAGTTCCAATAAGTACAAAAAGAAATCTTTAGAGAGCTAGAAATTATATAAGGTGTTTTGAAATTTCTCCCTTTATAAAGCCTTATCGAAAAAATTTCGAATATTGAGGCTGTAATTAACTAATTTCAATATTTTTTTAAGTACAACGATATCGACGAGCTTACCAATAGAGAAAGAATTAAATTCGTCTTATTTTCTAATATATTACCTTCTAAAGATGTGTGTTTTGTTTTAGTTAAACTAGAATTGAACACAGAAATCTCTTTCACTAAATATTATTTTTACGTTAAACCTATACGAGAATTTGTAAAAAAAAATTAGGCGACCAGGGCCGCAAGCGCATACAAAAAACCTCTCAAGAGAGGAGCTTGAAATACAACCAAGGAATTCAGCTAGGGAAATTCGCAAAGTAGAGTATAGAATATATATATATATATATATACATATAGAACTAAAATACTTAAAATAAACCTTTGCTTGGGACAGCTGTTTCTGTGTTTAATTCAGCCAAGTTTTATTCAATGAAAAACAAACTTGTAAGTACAGCAATAAAATTATACAAAATTAGGTATTACGTAATAATGGAATAGATAGTAAATTTTGACAAAATTATTAACAGAGTTTTTAGATAAATTGTTTTCGATAATGTATGCAACCAGTTTGTAATTCGTTTCTTTTGTTTAGAGATTCAGATTTTTTAACTTTTAAAATTTCGATTTTTTCCGCATTGCACAATTTACATCCGTTTTTTAAATTATACTTATTTTTCGTTCTTGTTAATATTTCCCACTGAATTTTAAAATTGACCTTGTAATTTTTTAGTTTCCAAATGTACTGCGATAATTTTGTCGTATTTTTATAGCGAATTTTTATAGGAAGCTGTACTTGTGCTTTGTGTAGCGATTCTTGAACGATAGTCCAGTCGAGCCGACGTAAAACTTAGTCTGATTTTCAGTTATGACTGTCGCTTTATATATAATATTTTCCATTAGGCAACTTCCATTTACCAGGCATTCTTGTTTTTTGCAGTCACACATTCGCCTCTCTTTGTCCTGCGTGTCTAACATCTTTCGATTGTGTGCCATTATAAGTTGTTTCATGTTTGGCATGCAGGAATAGGACACTTTTAGTGTCTTCCTGTTAAAAACTTTACAATATGGATGGTCTTCAGTAAAGTTTTTGTCCACAATCTCTAGGAAGCACTTACCAACCCGTGTTGCCACACTTTTGCAGAATGGAGCATATATACATATATATATATTCTACACTCTACTTTGTCTACTTTTGTCTGTGTACTTTTTTTTCTTGCGAAAAGTAGAGAGCCTCTCTCACCATCAACAGACTTCAGAAAACAAGTAAGAAATTTCTCGCTTTTTTAATTAAGCTAAGTCTTTAAAGTTTTAAAGATGAATAAAAGTATACACGACTTAAGACCTATAAACTTCAATTATTTATTAAAGAGCATACCAATAAGTAGTAGTAATAAAGAGTTCAAAATTAAAATGTACGAAAAAGTAGATAAATTGATAACTAAAATGAGATGGAAAGCATTCCATTTAAGGGATGAAAACACAGAAGCTAAAGTTTTGTAATCGCTATCTGCCCTGCGTTGTGATAATAGTTAATAAGTTTACAAAATAACTAGTTGTAAACACTGACAAGTTTAAATTTATTAAAGCACTATGACGTTTGCTTAACGACGAATTTTTAATACAAAATGCTATTCTTGTTGTAGCAACGGCAGTTATTGATGAACTCTGGTTGATGACATCTCATTGAATTGGAACTCTGAGTGGATTGCAGTTGAGTGTTTAAACTTTTGTAAATTTGTTGCTTTAAAAGAAGTACCAAATTATAGATTAAACTTTGTTGCTTATTAAAGAAATTATTGAATTATTCTTTAGCTTTATCAACTTTTTGTATAATTTTACTTGAGTTAATACGTATTTTTTAAATCACATTTGTTATTAAATATTGTTAATTAAACTGTGTGTATAACTTATAACCGGTTGTTTTTAACTTAAGCTACTATTTAAGTGATTACTATACCATTAGAATGATTAAGACTAAGAAGGGCTTAAGACAAAAAATAAGTTAACGGGTCTTGCAGATACTGAGCCATCAGTATCTGCTGACTTCAATGGCGACTCTGACTTGATATCGAACTCACAATCTCCTAGCAATATTCAAGCGACCATAAACAGCGCTCATGATACAGAAGTAAGCGCGCAGACTAGGGAAAATAATGAAATTGTAGATTTTAATGCTTTAGATGAAGTTGACTTAGACGTTGAGGATTTAGCTCACTTATTAGAGCAAGCTAAGGTTTTAGAGAAAAAAAATAAACTAAAAAATGAACTAAAAGCAATTTATAGGAGATTAGATACAAATAAGACCATAAATGACAGCGGCCTCAACCTTAACAATCACACCTCGCACGCTTTAGGCGAAATGTCAACACAAATAAGTTTCAAGAAAAAAACTCTTGAAAATTGTAAGCTTTTTCAAAAAATTGATGCCGTACGCGATCCGGCTGTGGAGTTACGTTTTTTTGCAGACCGGTGTACGGCTTATGGTATAACATCTGAAATAGAGAAGTTTGAAATTCTCCAGAGAATTTGGCCCCGTTCAGATATAATTGACTTCGTTGAAACACATGACGAAGACAGAACGTTTAACAGTCTTGTTAACTTTTTACAAGGCAAAGGTAGCAAATTGCCTCGT
This sequence comes from Thalia democratica, assembly GCF_965202585.1. NCBI lineage: Eukaryota > Metazoa > Chordata > Thaliacea > Salpida > Salpidae > Thalia > Thalia democratica. The sequence continues at coordinate 14,918,648 of NC_139173.1, read as the reverse complement.
ATATTAGGTGCAAGCCCATCATGGCCAGAGCCAGTTCAATTCCAGGACTTGTTTTTGGCAGCTAAGCAATGGGCAAAGTCTAAAGAGGAAGACAGAATTAAATACTTTATGCACAGACATGCCCCTAATAATTTAAAAAACAAAATTAAGGAATGTTTTGGGCTTGAATACAATGAGTTTATTAGGCGCACGGAGTTTATATGCGATATTGAACAATAGAGGGTCTTTGAAAATGCTAAAAACTTTTCATACGAATCTCAGCGATTTAAGCACAATAAGAGATACTCTTACAAACAAAAATGGCATGAGAACATCGCACAAAAAAGGGAACATTTCCGCAGCTATGAACACAATCGTAGTCAGGGGTATTTCGGGTAAGGGTATAACAAGCGCACGAATTACGAACAAAACGCGCTTTGTCACAAACATGCAAAGTTTGGAGATAGGGCAGACTATTGTGCTGCAGTTGCAACTTGCCCTATGTCCCCGTTACGGCAACAACACGATCAAAAAAACGATTTCCCATCTTCAAAACAATGAGAGGACATGAGGATGGGAACAGAGTTCCTCTTAATAAGCCTATAGAAGCCGTACCAATACCCTCTGCCAAACCATGGCAGCCTAAAAAGCCATCACCTGAAACAAACTCTCACTCTCAATTGCGTAATGATATCACCACAAAACCAACTGTAAAAACTAATTGGTCGTTTGCTATTTCAAATAAATCGTCTATAAATCCGAAAACTTTGCCTCAAAGTCTATTATTTGCAAAGGACAATGTTACAAACGTTCTTTTCTTAATTGACTCTGGATGTGAAGTTTCTATATTGCCTAAGAATCTAACAAATGGCATAAACCACTACTTTAAGCCGTTCAGTAGAACTATAAAGGGTATTGGCGACAATGAAATCCATCCCATAGGGAGTGCTTGCGTTGACCTTAAGCTAGGTAATTTAAAAACCATTAAACATAATTTTTGGGTTACTCAAGAGTATAGGAGTTATGGCATTTTAGGTATGGACATTTTAATGTCAAACAAACTGATAATATGCCCTTTCACGTTAGAATTGACGCATCAATTGTCTAACAAAACGACTAAACTGTTTAGGGCCGCTGACTTGCCTGCGTCGGTAGTTGTGTCAATTAATACGGGGGAAGTTAGGGATAGTAATAACATAACTACGTTAGAGACCAAGTGTGAAACACTACTGTTGAATTACCCTGAGCTTACAAAAACTCCTGATTATACTGCTCCAAGAAAACACAACCACTTTCTAGAAATTATAGTTGACAATTATAAACCGCGAATAATTAAGGCGCGAAGGTGTAATTTAACTTGTCAACAAAAGGTAGATAAAAATTATTCAGACCTAATTGCGAGAGGTGCTGTTGTAAAGGGGGATGCCAACATGTGTGCATCACCAATCACGGTAGTGCCCAAAAAAGATGGTGATTTGCGTATTTGTGTTGATTATACAGTTTTGAATGCCCACACACGCCCATTTTCATACCCGCTACCGCGCATAGATACGCTCTCGGAAAGAATTCCGGGAGGTACCCGTTTTTTCAGCACGTTAGATCTTAAAGAAGCTTACTATAGCTTACCTCTTCATCCAAACTCACGAAAATATGCTGCTATCATAACTAATTCCGGGGTATTCGTCCCTAAGGTGACTTCTTTCGGGTTGCGGAATGCGCCAACATGTTTTCAGCAGTTTATGGACAGTATCTTGTCCTCTTGTGGGGCTTTCACTTTTGTATATTTAGATGATATTCTTGTGTTTTCAGATTCCGCGGACAGTCACATATCACATTTAAAACAGGTTTTAGAAACATTATCGACAAACGGTTTATTTTTAAATAAAGCAAAATGTTCTTTTGCTAGAACTAAGGTAGATTTTTTAGGTCATACAGTAGGTGTTGACGGGGTTGATGTTATGGAATCTAAGGTAGAAGCTATAAAAAAATTACCCTTACCAAACACGCGCAAAGAGTTAAAAAGGGTAATTGGTATGATTAATTACTATCATCGGTTCATACCAAACTTGGCCGAAGTAATGGCACCACTTAATGAAATTTTGGGGGGATCTAAGGCAAGCAATAGGGCAATTATTAAACTTACTGATGGCCAAATCAAAGCTTATCATGACACAATAGCTCTGTTAGTTAAAGCAGCAACAATAAGCTATGAAGACCACACAAAACCCCTAGTTCTCTTCACGGACGCTTCCGACAGCCACGTTGGCGCAGTTCTGGAACAAGAAGGGAGAAATGGGGGAATGCAACCGCTTGCGTTTTTTTCAAAGAAGCTCCCTCCATTTAAGCAAGTACGTTCTACTTTTTATAAGGAACTTCGCGGGATGTATTTGTCTCTTAAGCACTTTCAAAGCAGAATATTGGGGAGATCCTTAATAATACGTACTGATAGTAAATCAGTAGAAAGGGCCATTAAAAACGAAATGGGTAATCATTCTCCAGCGGAACAACGTTGGATATGCGCAATCAAGGAATTTAATCCAATAGTAAGGCATATAGATGGCCATGATAATGTAGTAGCAGATAGTTTAAGCCGACCCCCACAGTCGGCAATGCATGTTCGTGCGTATAACCAGGATTCTGACTTTGTTTATACGTCTGAGTCAGAGGCTAAAGACAGCGAGTCTGATTACGGTGATTTAGACGATGAAGAGGAAATTTTAGGTAGTCCGTTAAATGAAGTGATCGGGGAAAATACGACTAGCTTTAATATGATAAATAGGGAAGTTATTGCGGTCTTGCAATGTAATGAACCGGGGCTAGTAGATACCGCACGTAATATGAAGAAAACGGTCGAATATTTACAACCAGAAAATTTAGCGGTAGTGGTAGACGAAAATAATAAGCGAATCATTCTGCCCGAATCTATGCGCCTAACAGCATTTAATGTGGCCCATGATAGGTTGCACCTGGGTATTGATAAAACAATCGAGTCTATTGCAAAATACTATTACTGGCCTACATTGATAAAAGATGTGACTCATTGGGTCAAAAGCTGTGTGGTATGTCAAGCGACCAAAGTAACAAGATATAATCGTCCAAAAGTTGGTTTTTTTCCAGACAATACGGAACGATTCCAGTTCGTTCACATAGATCTTGTCGGTCCTTTAAATGAGTCATTTTGTAATAATAAGTATATTTTAACTGCCAAAGACCGAGCCACAGGGTTTCTTGTAACTATGCCGATCACAGATAAGAAAGCTTTGACTGTCAGGAATGCTTTTTTTCAATGCTGGGTAGGTCCATTCGGGGTCCCTCAAGTAGTTTTTTCCGATAACGGTCGTGAATTTGTTAACACCGCGTTAACCGAAGCGTTCGAGCAGTTAGGAATAGATCATCGTTTGGTATCCCCATACAGCCCTCAATCTAACGGTTTCATCGAGAGGTAACATAAGACTATCAATGTTGCACTTCGCGCGTTATCTGATAAAACAAATTGGGCTTTGCATTTGCCTCTGATAACGACAGCTTTAAACAATACCTTCGTTGAAGGTTCACCTTATACCCCAGCTCAATATGCTCTCGGGACGGCCCAGAATCTCTCGGGGAGAGTAATGTTCGACAAAATTGAGGGTACTGACATTATCACCACACCCAACACTCTAGAAACTAAAGTATTTTTGAATATGATGGCTAAAATTGGTAGGCAATTTAAGCGCCACAATAATAAATCATACTATGAACCAGGGATTTTCGAATGCGAATGGGTTTGGCTTAGGAGACAAAATAAGCGGAAACTTAGCACACTCTACCATGGTCCATATAAAGTGCTTTCTTGTTCAGAGCAAAGTATGATTATTCAAAAGAATTCTGGGTTGGTAAAGGTTTCTATAAGGAACGTGAAAGCGTATGTTCCCAGAGTTACAACTTGTGAGGAAACTAGAACATACAATTTAAGGGAACGAAAATTCCCCATAAGTTATGCCGGAGCATCTAGCTCGGATGAATTCTAAGCGTTCATTCGGCGTAAGTATCATTTTTTACTGTTTTTAAGCGTTTATGTGTATATAAGGATAGTGAATGGAAAACAACTGGTTATAATTTTATTTTCTTTCTATTTATTTCTTTGGTAACTAGTTTATTTAATGATTTATTAGTAGTTGATTTTTTTTTTTTTTTTTTTAGTTGTTGCAATTAAAATATTATTTTTGGTTAAAATACCTGTACAAATTTAATACAAGTTTTTCTCTCCTTTTTAATTAATTTTTCTTTTTTTTAATATCTTCAAAAGTTGTTAATTTTTAATTTGGTACTAAAAAAAAAACTGACAAGTCATGGATTCGTGACATTTTTGAAATCACCAGCAGTGTCTAGAGAAGTGTGACGAGTTGCAGGCGGGCAACCTGTTTCAGCTGCAAGAGAAAAGAAGCAGTTTAATGAGTTACGTCAGTAGTTGTTTAGCAAACCAGTATGTGTGATTATTCTTTCCTGTCTACTCATGACCTTGAGGCTAATCATTGGAGCCTGGCCAAGAATGCCAAAAAAGGGTAAAAAGAAAGGAAAATGTAATCGCTATCTGCCCTGCGTTGTGATAATAGTTAATAAGTTTACAAAATAACTAGTTGTAAACACTGACAAGTTTAAATTTATTAAAGCACTATGACGTTTGCTTAACGACGAATTTTTAATACAAAATGCTATTCTTGTTGTAGCAACGGCAGTTATTGATGAACTCTGGTTGATGACATCTCATTGAATTGGAACTCTGAGTGGATTGCAGTTGAGTGTTTAAACTTTTGTAAATTTGTTGCTTTAAAAGAAGTACCAAATTATAGATTAAACTTTGTTGCTTATTAAAGAAATTATTGAATTATTCTTTAGCTTTATCAACTTTTTGTATAATTTTACTTGAGTTAATACGTATTTTTTAAACCACATTTGTTATTAAATATTGTTAATTAAACTGTGTGTGTAACTTATAACCGGTTGTTTTTAATTTAAGCTACTATTTAAGTGATTACTATACTATTAGAATGATTAAGACTAAGAAGGGCTTAAGACAAAAAATAAGTTAACGGGTCTTGCAGATACTGAGCCATCAGTATCTGCTGACTTCAGTTTCAGATTATGACGGCTTATTTCCAACAAAAAAACGAGCTCCCGAGGATAAACTTTTAACAAATTTTGAAAACGACCTTTACAAATTAATAAATAATTTAAAATTTCGAAAATACCAAAAATTTTTTACCCGAAAACTTAACAAAGACTTAAAGGAAAAAAGGTCCACCAAAAAAGTTTTTGTTTTTGCAGATAAATCTCACAGCTTATACAAAATTAGTCCGGATAAATATAAGAAATTAATTACAGAAAACATTACATCTACATACAAAAAATCGGAAAACAGTCTCATCGAAAAAATTATTAATGAAGCAAAAGAAATAGTATTGAAAAACAAAATAATAGGTAAAATTCCCAAACTTTCTCAACAACAATGTTACATTACTTTAAAAGATCATAAACCAATCTTCCCAAATAAACTAAGCTGTAGAATAATTAATCCGGCAAAAACTTTTATTGGCAAGCCTGCAAAAACAAATTTAGATAAGATCAACAATTTTATAAGATCAAAAAGTAATTTAATACAATGGAAAAATACTTATGAGGTATTGAACTGGTTCAATAGCTTAAGCAATAAATCAACTTCAAGGTTTATCAAATTTGATATAGTGAGCTTTTATTCAGCCATCTCAGCAACAATTTTGGAAAACTCCTTCAATTTTGCTGCAAGCCTAACTAAAATCACGGAGAATGAAAAAGAACTAATCAGACATTGCTGTAAATCAGTACTGTTCCACGAGGGTGAACCATGGTCGAAAAAACCTTAACAAGAACAGCTTTGATGTACCAATGGGAAGCTTTCATGGCGCAGAAATTTGCGAACTGGTTGGCCTATATATATTAGATATACTGAAGAAAAAAAAAATCTTTAGAGATGGTAACTTTGGTATATACCGTGACGATGGTTTAGCAGTGGTGGACATTCTAACGGGACCAGATATGGAGAGAAAAGTCAAACATCTAAGAAAACTCTTTAAAAACATTGGTTTTGATGTCACCATCGAAGCAAATCTGTTTGTAACTGACTTCTTAGATGTAATTTTAGATCTTCAAAATGAAAGCCATAAGCCGTATAGAAAGCCAAATGCGCATACGGTTTATGTGAATAGCAAGTCATACCATCCAGAGCATGTGTTAAAACACATACCGGTCGCAGTGAATAACCGTTTCCAGAAGATTTCTAGCAGTCAAAGCATTTTTAAGAAAACAACCCAACAATACCAGGAAGCTATAAGAGAAAGTGGGTACGATCACGAGTTAGCCTATAGCCACAAAATCGAGAAGGGTAAGAACAAGAAAAGAAGGAGAAGAAATATTTTTTATTTCAACGCTCCATTCTGCAAAAGTGTGGCAACACGGGTTGGGAAGCGCTTCCTAGAGATTGTGGACAACAACTTTACTGAAAACCATTTATATTGTAAAGATTTTAACAGTAATACACTAAAAGTGTCCTACTCCTGCATGCCAAACATGAAACAACTTATAATGGCACACAATCGAAAGATGTTAGACACGCAGGACAAAGAGAGGCGAAGTGTGACTGCAAAAAACAAGAATGCCCGGTAAATGGAAGTTGCCTAATGGAAAATCTTATATAAAAGCTTATAATCGACAGTCATAACTGAAAACCAGACCAAGTTTTATGTTGGCTCGACTGTACTATCGTTCAAGAATCGCTACACAAAGCACAAGTACAGCTTCAAACACGAAAAACATAAAAATACGACAACTTTATCGCAGTACATTTGGAAACTAAAAAATAACGAAGTTAGTTTTAAAATTCAGTAGGAAATATTAACAAGAACGAAAAATAAATATAGTTTAAAAAACGGATGTAAATTGTGCAATGCGGAAAAAATCGAAATTTTAAAAATTATAAAATCTGAATCTCTAAACAAAAGAAACGAATTACAAACTGGCTGCATACATTATCGTAAACAATTTATCTAAAAACTGTGTTAATATATTTGTCTAAAATTAACTATCTACTCCATTATTACGTAATACCTAACTTTGTATAATTTTATTGCTGTACTTACAAGTTTGCTTTTCATTGAATAAAACTTGGCTGAAGACGCGTATTAAACGCAGAAACAGCTGTTCCAAGCAAAAGTTTATTTTGTGTATTTTAGTTCTATATATATATATACATATGTATAATTTATTGAAATGTACGATTTTAAAAATACTGGAACATATGTTTCATAAAGACAAAAAAGATTGTCTTTAATCCTCAGCCAGTTCAAATCCAAAACAAAAAGCATTCTGGTAAACAAAGATGCAAAAGTTTACAAAAAAACAAAAAACAATATGACATCATATTTGCGGAATTTTAAGTTATTTACTAACTCGTAAAGGTCATTTTTAAAGCTAGTTTAGAATTTATCCTCCGAAGCTTGTTTTTTGTTGGAAATAAACCGTCATAATCTGAAACCTTATATATTTAAATCACTGAGTTTTTTAATCTACAGTAACCTCTCGCTTATTTACACACATTGTGTCCACAGAAAAAGTGTGTAAAAATACGAGATATCGTAAAGATACGAGAAGTACCAAATATACTTACTATAATGGCTGCTTTATAATATTGCTTCTAGTTAAAAGCAGACTGAGGACTTTCCCACTTTTAACAATTTGTTTACTTAATTTATAAATATAAAAACAAAAGACAAAACTACACATGTATAAAAAAAGCATTTAGTTTTATATAAAGTAATAATCCTTGTAAAATTTTTTTACTAATTCTAAAAACAAGTAGATTTTATCTTTACTTATATCTGACTTATTTGATACTTAACATTTAAATACTATTCTTTTTAGCAAATTGCTGTGCAAAGCAAGTGTTACAGAAGAAGAACTTAAACTAAAAAAACGTCAAATGAAAATTAGTGATATATTTACTAAAAAAACAATTGAGATTTGTTCTAAGTGTGAGCTCTATATTTATTAAGTATCACTACTACTTTTTGCTAGGAAGTTTCATTAAAATTATTTTTTAATTCATATATAGGGCAAGAGTACTGTATTATTTATTTGTGTTACAAAATCTCATTATACTTCATTATTTAAAACAGTCATATTTCTTTCAGAATTTTAATTTAATCTCTTATCGCTAACAAAGTTTCTGATATACTTAGGTATAACTTATGTTTATGAGTCATGGAACATAAGTTTACAAAGTATAAAGATAAAGAGAGATGAGTTAGTATTTAATAATATATTTTTCATTAAAATTATATAATAAACCTAAGTTGTGCAATATTAAAAAAAACTAAAATTTTCATTGCTTAAACTTTTTAGAATGCTAAAATGCGTAACTAAACGAGAGTGCGTAACGTCATGAGTGCGTAAAGATACGAGAGGTTACTGTATCTGCTAAGAAGTATAATTGATTATTATTTAAATAAGGTTTATGAAAACATTGATTGTGCTTTTATTTGTTTGTGTTTATTTAGACAAGATAATCTAGAGTTATAAAGTTATACTCCTGCTTACTTATTATTAATCAATTTCATTTATTTAAACTAGTTATCTTTGTATTAAACACATCTGTGAAGAATAAAACTGTGTTGTGCTTTTTGGAGGAAATGGTGCTCATGGTAGTACCGGTATTTTTGATAACATTTACACAAATTCTGTCATTCTAAAAGTAAAGCAATCCTCCGCAGATACGCAAGTAGCTGCTGGTAAAAGCAACTATAGAAAGTTACAATCAGTCTTTGAAAACTTTCATAATACATCGCTTTCTCGTTTATGGGGTCCTCACTTATCTGGTTCCTCTCTTATCTGGACAGTTTTAGTTGAGAAGTAATTTTTTTTTCTAATTTCACTAAAAACAGCTACAGAAACATGTCTAAATTAACTTCTATAACTAACTAAGCAGTTAATATTTATGTCAGTATTCTAATATTCCATTTTTAACTTAATGTTATAGTGCAAAGCTTTCGCGCTTAGTAAATAAAAACATGTTTTACCACTCATTTGCAAGCTTTTATTGATTTCGCTAATTAAATTAAATAGTTGTGAAACAGTTAACATACCTGGTTTAAAATTGATATAACACAGCAAAAAAAAGAAAATGAGCTCAACTAACAATTGAAAACAAGATAAAAAATTTTGAAATCGAAGAAACAATGTGCATAAATCCGTTATTGTAAGTCAGTTTTAGCTTAAGAAAGTCGACTTTGATCACTAATTTTTGAAGCAAGGGTAAGTTCAAAACCGAAAAGGAGGAGCTGGGACTAACTGCAGCCACTAAACCGGCTAAAATTGTAGAGGGAGGCTACTGAGCCAGCTTAGACAGGGTTTTTTACATTTAGTTTCATCAGGAAGGACTATCCAGTAATTTGTTCAATACTGTTAGAAATGGTCTTTGAGTTCCATCGTTTAATTTACGGTGAACACTCTAGGTCCTTTTCAACAAATACGGACAGGATGGTCAGGGTGTTAAAGGCAAAAGTAATTTTCCTCAACTATCAAAGTGTCCTGACGCTGAAGCTATGCAGAAATTGAAAGATTATTCTTCTTGTCAACCAAAATCAAAACCAGAAAATGTGTAACAATTCATCCTATTCCCTTAAAATATGTAAGAAACGAGAAAGCTCTGTGAAACAAATCTTCATTTTTTCCTCAATCAGAAAAAATTCCGATATTAGCTAAACTTTTAACGGTATAGTTTTTTTTCTTAAAATAATTTTAAACTATATCTAAGCTTTGTTTTGCTTATTTTTTGTATGATTAAACTGTTTGTAATTTTTGAATAACAAAACAAACTAAATCAACGGAAAATTTAGTGTGTGTTTTTTACATGCATTCAATAATATAAGATTTATAAATAATTCGCAAATCGGTCCAGGACACAAGTCAATTGTTTTTACTAGTGATTTTTTTCCCCTGCATCAGTAAATACAAAAAATAAATTAACGATGGTTTGAAAATCGACAGTTTATTGCACGTTTTCTTCAAATTAATTTCGGACAACCGTCCTTCATCAGTGAAACTTTAAAACTAAATTTAAAATTAAAGATTCAATAATATAAAATAGGTAGATAATTTGAAAAAAACAACGATTTGTTCTTATCCGGCTAAAGACTTATCCGACAATAATTACAAAAAACGTGCCCAACATGGCTGATAAGTAAGGAAGCACTGTATTTTGAAAAGAACTAGCGAGAAACAATAAGTGTGTGCTGAAGCCCAACGACAAGCTACAAAAACAGACGTTATTTCAAAGATATCTAGTTCTTAATAAATTTTGATTACAATGATCGTTGTTTTTATTAACACCCCTTTTTATACGCTTTTTACATTTACGTGTCATGCATGGGGAATTTTTTTATTGAACGACAAAAAAAACACTCAAAAAGTTTGGTCCAAAGACCTGGTGCATGAAAAAACCTTTCGGTTATCGAGTCATGCACCAAATCAGTTCAACGTCATGTCCAAGACAAGTATACCAATATAAAAGGTTTTTTAAAAAGATCTGGTCGATAGTGCTCGGCGAATTAAATTGTAGCTAAATATTTATCCAATTATAAAAAAAAACTATAATTTATACAGCTGTTTCATACATGAAACATAAAATTTCATGTACTCCTCAGTAAGCTACAGTTTATTACAATAGTAAACAGAAATTTGGATTTTGAAAATTTTTATAATAATCGTGACGTAGTAATAGTACAGTTTATTGTATGATTAGCTGAATTTGAAATAATACGCTGTAGTTGTTAATTTATGCTTTTTATGAAAGTTTAGAAAGGTTATTTTGTAAAATGTTTTAAGCTATTAGAAAAAAAATTCTAGATTGTTTAAAAAATGTTATAAAATACTCGTGTTTGCCGCTTCAATTTTATTTTGTTTTAATATTTAGTTGGTTTTAATTTTGTTAAAAAAGTATTTTTGATAGAAACACAACAGAACTAGCGAACTACATATGGAATTTAAAAGATAACAATACAGACTACAAAATTAAATGGGAAATATTAAACAGGACAAAATCAAAATTCAATAATAAATTCGGCTACAAACTTTGTAACTTAGAAAAAATAGAAATCGAAAAATCAGATAAGAACGTAACACTAAACAAGAAAATCGAAAGACAAAACATATGTATCCATTATCAAACATATTTTTTTAACAAAATTAAAACCGACTAAATATTTAAACAAAATAAAATTGAAGCGGCAAACACGAGTATTTTATAACATTTTTAAACAGTGTAAAAAAAATTTTTCTAATAGCTTAAAATATTTTTCCAAAATACCCTTCAAAAATAAATTTAAATTTAACGTAACCTATTCTAAAATAAGTATTTTTTTAACTTACCTTTAATTAAAATTAAAAAGCATCCTGATAATAACCTCATCTTATCTTTTCAAATTTAGGTGTAGTGCTTGTTTTTTTTTAATTTCTTAAATGTCCTTAGGGCCTAGTCGCACTAAGTGCTTTTACATTTATTTAGATCAATACGTTTAGTAAACTTGAACTTTTAAAAACTTATATACTCACTTCAAATATTGTTTTATAGATTACTGAAAAATATGTTTAATTTGAAAATAAAACAAGTTTATATAAAAGTATCCAAAATTTTATTAAGTAGCTTTTTTATAGTTAGGTAGATTTTAAACTTTTTTTTTAAGTCTGTAGGGACCAAAATAACTAGGTGATAAATTAGAAGTAAACGTTTTAAATTCTACAACCTAGTTTATATTTAACATAAATTTTCGAATTAGTAAGTACTATTTAATAAAGAATTTATATTATAAAAGTAGTTTTGTTATACATAAAAACTCATTCAAAGTATATATTTTTTGGAATATTGGACTCTTTAAGCAATAAATAAATAGTATCATTTTTTAGGAAAAACTAAATGATTTTCCTAAGAACATTTAGGTTGTGATTAGTGTTGCACATTGATACTTGAACACTTCTTAATTTTTCTTTTACATCTTATTAAATCAAGCTAAATCTATTTCAATGCGTTATTTTATATTTAGCTTATTTCACATTAATTAAATTTTTATTTAATCCTATGTTTTGATATTACCTATAAAAAAAGTAAAAAAAAACAAATAAATGTTTATTTTTTATTAATGAAAGTAAACTTTAAAGGCTTCATAAAATTCCGCTCAGATTCAACCCGCGCACAATTCCAACCCAATCAAATCTGAGAATCGCTTAACGACCAAGGGTAAGGGTTAGGGGTAACAGTGATTGTACAGTATAAGAAATTTAAAATAAAAAACTATTGCTTGCGATCTTACTCATTATTTCTTGATTATGTATCTTATTCTTATTGGCATATCTATAATTAATACGTTGTACTGACTGAGGGATCTTCCTATTACTTTTTGTTTACCTTGTCTTCGTTTTCATTAAAGTTCTTATCTTATTCTATTTAATATTTCTATATTTAAAAAAACATTAGTAAAAGTGAAGTAAAAAGTGCCCACTACGTCTAAACTACGAAAATTTTAAGTGAATAAAACGATTTAATTTATAAAAAGATTTGATAAAAAGTAATCTCTAAAAACCAAATGTAAATTCGATAAAATTCTGGTAGAATTAAGTTAAATTTTCCTTCACAGATAAGTCAACAGCTACGGGAGATTGACTTAAACGGTATATTCTCCAAACTATTTGACTCAAAATAATTATATGAAATTCAGCAAACGATCGGTTTTAATGAATATAATTGACTTGAACACAACAGGCTTTTTAAAAATAAACGCCGTTATATAACGAAGTCAACGATTTTTAACTTCTTCAAACAACAAAGAAAATAAATTATTTTCCAAACCGTCTGAAAACCTACGTCTAATATTTATTTTATGAAGTTTATTAAGCTGTGGAATAGAAAATAATAAAAACAACTTTCTAAAAACTATAAAGTTATTAGCGTAGATCGTGACACACTAAGTTAAATAAATAAATAAATTAATTAATAAAATAACAATTTTGGTATGAATTTTGGGAAGGTGGAAGTTATGAGTATGCATATAAAAATAATGTCTTTAAAAACATTATACTATGAATGAGAAAACTTTTAATTAAAAACGTTTTTAAATTTTTTTTAGTTCTTTTTCAATGATACTTAACAATACAAAAACAAAAATATGGTATACTAACAAAATCTACCCTTGTCAAAATCCACCCGATCAAAATCCACCCGATTTTTTTTTTACATTTTCTTGATTAACTAATTTATTTTAATATATATATACTTTTTTTTTCACTATCATTGTTACCCCTAACCCTTACCCTCGTTTGATAAGCGGTTCTCGAATTTGACTGGGTGGATTTTGAACGCGGGTGGATTTTGATCGCGGGTGGATTTTGAATATGTTCCAAAAATATCTACTATTGTTTAATTATTGAATTTAGTAAATCAACTTAGGTTTTGGATTTTTTGTATATTAAAAATATTAAAAGACAAATAGAAAATAGTTTTTCAAACAAGTTGTTTTTGTAAGCTAATATAATAGACGATTTATATAAAATAATAATAATCATAAGAATATATATTTTGTATGAAATACTATAATGTAAACAAATTACATAAAGCATAGTATAAAACTTAAAACAAACAAGAAAATAAATCGTTTATTATTTAAAATAACAAACATAATATAACTAACTATTAATGTTATAAACACTTAATGTTAAACGTTCAAATATTAAGCGGTTAATTGATTAATTAAATAATATATCATTTAAATTTATTAATTAATTAAAACTAGCAGTGTAGTTAATTGATTAAAAAATTTCTTTTGTACACTTTTAAGCAATAAAAAGACTTAAGATCTTTTATTTGCAGCAATTTAAATCTTTAAAAATGATATTCTTAATAATTCAGTAAATTGGACTTGAAATTATAAAAACATTTTGATAAACTATCTAAAACTCTAGCAGGATTGTGGGGTGACCGCTGTTAGCGTTAATAAGAATACAAAATATTTTTCTAGCATTTTAAATTAATAAAATTCAATCATTAAGTCATAATTAAGAAACTTTTCACTAACAAAATACTATAAAAACAGTTTAGTTTTTGCGTGATGGTGATAAAATCTCTTGGAAAGTGGATGTTTTGTATTATAACTCTTGCATTTGACTTATTGTTTTTCTTGTAGTTTTATTTTTTTGGTGTTCTTAGTTATTAAATTGTTTTACTGAACAATCAACCTCATAGTTACTAACTATTTAATACTAGTTGTTTAAAAGTTGTTACACTTAAAAGTAGTTTAGTTTTAATTATCGACTGAAGACAGTTAATACTTATATATACACAGTGCTGGTTATTATCTGACTCCGTGCGCGTTATAAATATACCGGTGATGTTATTTAATTGCTTAGATATGACTTAGCTAAGTTATTTAGCTAAGTGGACTTAATGAATTGCGAACTAAACTTAGACTATCTTTTAAGCTTAGTTTAATTAAATATTTGTTAGAACATTGAAATATTTGTTAGAATACAGATTGTTAGAATGCTTAACTAATTGTATATAAAAAAAATCGAGTCTAGAAAACGAAGCTCTATTATGATGAATATAAACTGCGATAAACACATTAACAAAACATAGCAAGCTATACAAATTATCACTTCAAAATAAAGTTCATATAACAAACAGTCGCCTTCGTACAAGAAGTATGAGGCGAACACAACCTTTTTAAAACGATATGATATTATTACAAAGCTCAAACTAGACTGGCCAAGAAACTCGCGTTTTACTCAACTTAAATTTTTTTAATTTTGAGAGAAAAGGAAGAAAAGAACAGCGCTAGTTGTTACATTTTCTCGACTTAAACCCGCTATTTTGGAGTTTACACTTTATCTCTAAGGAAATATTGTCTTTAATTATTTTTAAATTTGTAAAAAACATTAAAAAACCTCTAATATAGAAGCATAAATGAAATATGACCGTCGACTATCGTCGACTTATATCTTGTTATTTGTAAAAAACTATTATTTTTGTTTGTAAATGCTTTAAATTCCGTAAATGACGCGCAGAATTAAAAAGTTTTACCAATTTACAAAATGAAAAAAACTGAACGAATTTTTAGAATTTTATTCGCTAGTAGTGCTCGCGAGTCGTTGTTTTCCGTAGACGCTACTCGTACATGCTCGGTCTCCTCATCTGTACTCCACTCGGTCGCCTTGCTGATGGTAGATCAGATCTCTTTGTCACCTTCGCCGACTTGTTGACGACTTTCGATTTCTCGAGCCGTTTTTGTGCAAAGTTCAAAAAAAGTTTAAGCAAAAATATAAAGAAGATACTATTTCAAGTATTTTTAAGTACTTTCAAGTATGTTTATAAGAAACTTAAAAAACATTTATAGCTTCAGTTAAACGAATTATTCGTTATATAAACTTTTAGTGTATTAAAAACATTTCACATTTAACACGAGTTAGTTGACAAAACAAGCAATTACATGCATCTCAAAAGTTTAGAATTGTTTTCGTAAAAATATATAGCTCTTGAACTTTATACTTATTTATAAAACTTTAGTATTCTAGGAAAGTTAAAAACAAAGTTGTTTTTTAGCATTTAAATGTTGAATAAGATTTTTAATAGCTCGAATGACCTTAAATTGTGTTTTTATGAGTAACCTAAAGTGTATAACAACAAAAAAACATGGTAATAAAGTTTTTTATCTGCAATCACTAAGGTTATTATGGTACAACTGTAGATTCTATAGTTCAAAGTTTGAACATAAAATTGATGTTAAAAAACGAATTGAAATTAAGTTTAACAAACTAAGGCCAATTTTTATATTAGTAAGAGCTCAAAATAAAATTTTCAGTTAAAGAATAAACTTTAAAAGTACTCCTTTAATTTCTTATGACTCGATTTCGTCCTAAGCTTTGTTCAGAAAGCTTCTTAGACTAGTTGTCTGCTATAATTAAATAAAATAAATTGCTCTTGTGGTGGTCTTAACTTTGCGTTCTAAAAGTTCATTTCTCTTTTGGTGGTCTTAACGTTTTTCTGTAAGAGTTAATTAACCGTAAAGTTTCAATAACATCTTAGTTTAATTTTCCAGCGGTGAAAAATAGCGTCTGAACAAAAACTCAAAGTTTTACAACGGTTTCTGACAAGTATTTCGATTTTAATATGTTTAAAACGCCTTCGGTGAAAAATGAACTAAAATAATTCTCGATTAGTTTTAAAAATGCGTGCGATAGTGTTTAAATAATTTTCGATTTTAAAATTTTTAAAGCACCATCGATGGAAAATGAACCAAAATAACTCGCGATTATTTCTAAAAATGCGTGCTTCAATATTGTTCAAAGATATTTTGGTTTTAAGACGCCATTTGTGAAATATAAACCAAACTAATTCGTGGTTTGTTTTAAAAATTTGCTATAAACTAATTTCTAAAGGTTCTTTTTTTATTCGCAATCGTTTTGCGTTTAAAGTAAGAAATGTGCTTTTTTGTTAAGATTTCGCGATCGGGCCTAACATTTTTAGTTTCGTGGTTGTTTGGCATCGCTGATGTGCTTTTGATTAAAGAAAAGGGCAACTTTCGTGATTTTTTCGCTTTGTCGGCCGAAGTAATGTTGGAAGAAGTGTTTGTAGTCGCTGCTGTGCTTACTGTCGTAGACGATGATAATTTCCGTGCGTTTTCCGGTTTGACGGAAGGCATATCTGAACCGGCCGTTGGCTCTAGTCGTTCTGGTGCTGGCTGCGGTTGTGCTGACCATTGGGACTGCTCGTTTTGGTGCTGGCTGAGATGGCTCTGATCGTTGGCGCTGGTAGCATAGGTACTGGCTTCGGTGGCGCTGACCGTTGACTCTGGCCCTGTGGATTCTGGCTGCGATTGCGCTGACCGTTGGGACTGCCCGTTGTGGTGCTGGTTGGCATGGCTCTGATCTTTGGCTCTGGTCGTTGACTCTGGCCTTAGCGATTCTGGCCGTGGTTGCTCAGAACGTTGGTTCTTAAAAGATATTCTCGTTGCATTGCGTGACGCTGTACTTGTGACGTCATAATTCGGTATGGCGACAACGCGATTGCGTTTTGATTCTATAGCAGCTTTCCTGCGATAGAGTTCGGCTAATTCGGCTTCTAATTCGCGTATTTCTTGCATAGATCGGCTAGCAATTGCTCTGCGTAGAAGTTCGTCGTATTCGGCTTGTAGTTCGCGGAATTCTTGATTAAGAATCTCACTATTTCTCGTATATGCGTTACGTAAAAATTACTTTAAGTTAGCAAGATTTCTATGTTCAGTTGTGTTTGATTTTAAAAAATAAACATCTCATCAGAAGTTAAAACATTGGACTATAAGATAAATTTTATTCTTTCGCAGTTGTCAAGTTCGTCGATACGGTTGTACCTACAAAAGTTTTCAAATATCTTAATTATCGTCTCAACATCATGTATTTCATAGACTACGCCTAATAAAGGGAGATATTTCAAAACATTCTCTATAATATTAAAGTGCTTAAAGGTTTCTCTTATTACAACTTGGTACCGTTTGTTGCTAAAACCTTGGTTTTAACCATACATTTTTATCAAACTGCGTTTTCTCAAATCTACCGCGCCTACTTTGTCTTTTGTTAATTTCTGCTTTTAACAAATCAATTTCAATGTTAAAATCTATAATTTCGTTACATGCTGTTATAATGTCTTCGAGATTTTCGCGGGCTTCATCGATTACTTCGATGCTCCTATACTTAGGCCAATCGTAAAGAAAGTGGTCATTTAAGAACCACGGAAGTTTTGTAAACCGGTTAGCTACGCGCCCTTCCCATAAAATAGGTTGGTAGAGGTCGTTATCTAGACATGACATTAACCAATGCAAATGGGTTTTTTGTAAGCGGTTATTCAGATTGTGATTGTACGTAACGTTTGCATATCTGTAGGGTACTGGTTCGGGTGGGTCAGACGAGGGAAACTCTGTTATTAATGTTTTATATTTGTTTTCTTTAAATTTCTCCCAGTCCCTATAAAGTTGGCAGCTATTAGGCCTAAAATAAAGTATATCCATGATACTAGTAGATTTTGTTTAAAGTCTAAACAAAGTTTTAAACTAATTTTAGATCACCACTACGAAACGTGGAAAATAAAAAGAAGTTGCGGACTTAAATAAGGTGCGTGTTAAACAACTAGGGTTCACCATTTAACTATCGACCGAAGACAGTTAATACTTATATTTACGCAGTGCTGGTTATTATCTGACTCCGTGCGCGTTATAAATATATCGGTGATGTTATTTAATTGCTTAGATATGAATTAGCTAAGTTATTTAGCTAAGTGGACTTAATGAATTGCGAACTAAACTTAGACTATCTTTAAAGCTTAGTTTAATTAAATATTTGTTAGAACATTGAAATATTTGTTAGTATACAGATTGTTAGAATGCTTAACTAATTGTATATAAAAAAAATCGAGTCTAGAAAACGAAGCTCTATTATGATGAATATAAACTGCGATAAACACATTAACAAAACATAGCAAGCTATACAAATTACTACTTCAAAATAAAGTTCATATAACAAACAGTCGCCTTCGTACAAGAAGTACGATGCGAACACAACCTTTTTAAAACGATATGATATTATTACAAAGCTCAAACTAGACTGGCCAAGAAACTCGCGTTTTACTCAACTTAAACATTTTTTAACTTTGAAAGAATGGAAGAAAAGAACAACGCTAGTTGTTACATAGTAATAAAAGTGTTGATAAGATTGAATTTCAATAATTAAGTTTATTAAGTTGTTACGTTTAAAAATATTTTAGTTGTATAGTGCTTTTCATAAGAATTTAATTTAATAGTTAAATTGATAAATTTGTATATTTTAAAAGTATTTAAAACTATTAATTATACTTAAAAGTATTCATATTTCACAAATTTTTTATAAGGTCTCCTATAAAGAATTTTAAAAGGCAATGGTCCTATCTAATAAGATTTCTAGTAAAACTACCCTCAAGATAACAAATGTATGATCATACCAATTCGATCATCAGACCACAAGCCTTCGTTAGACTGAAACCGGTTACGTCCTGATTAAGAGTCATTAGTCAGTCCTAACCAAAAACTTGCAGTCATCAATCATACATGCAAGCATGAAGGAACCGTTTGCTGGTATTGATGAGTGACGTCAGCATTGTCGTTTGCTGTGAAACGTTCAATCCATTGTCCACTAGGCAAGACAGCTGATCGCTCGTATTGAATAGGATCAACTAAAACATTAGCGAAAAACCACAGAGCCGAAGCCTGGACTTTCGTATGCCGTGAGACAAACTCAAGTTAACATAAGGTTTGATCATGCCTTTCATATGAGCACTTTCTTTTAGTTGTTTGTCTATAATAGATCGCCATTTCACGCGGTCATTTGCACGCAACTCCAACTTATCAGTTTTTATATGGAAGTCTTTTAGGTTGCGCTCACATACGTCCTTTAAACGTAGTTTTGGACGACCGTGGTTGCGTTTGCCAACTCCCAGCTCGCTATACAACAAAAACTTTGGAAGTTGCTTTTCACCCATCCTTAGAACATGACAGGGCCAGCAAAGCCTGTGTTTACTGTGGGTAAAGTATATTGTGGTAAAACTAGTACGTTTCAAAACTTCCTCGTTGGTGATTTTTTGTTACCATGCTATTCTGAGGATGCAATGGAGGCATCTTAGGTGGAAGGTGTTTTTTTTTCCTGCATGCTAGACAATGTCCATATTTCGCTACCGTATAGCAGAGCACTGCATACACAGAAACAAAAAACGTTGGGTCTTTGTGCGGGTGCTTAACTTTTGGTAATCCCAAACTCTTGCAGTCAAACGAACGAAAGCGCCTAAAACCTTACCAAAATAACTACTAATATCTGTGTCCAAAGATGCGTTTGACGTTAAACAAAACTGTTTGCATTTTTGATATCTTTCAAATTGCTACTTTACAAAAAACAAAACTAATGAAAACCTAAGATATTGTTTACAAAAGACCTAAAACGAAGTTAAGAAAAATGTTTGCCACGACAACTGGTTTTCTGAATATTTTTTTAGTTTCTCTACTAAATTTTCTCTAGCCAAAGAAAAATTATTTGAGGTTTCCAGGTTTAGCTTTTAGCTAAATGACCCTAAGATGTTCTCACAGATCGCCCAGGAAAGATTTTCTAAAGCTTTCATTATCGCCCATTTTGTAGAAACTTAAATAATAATCGCCTAACTTTATTATATATATCCTCCCTACTAAATAAACATGCATATTTTTTTTTGCCCTCATACTAGTTATTGACCTCTGATAGTCAAATTTTATAATTTTTATAACTTCTGACCTCTGCTTGGCTTGACCCATAGTTTTTATCTCATCTTAAAATGCTTATAAAAAATATTGATATACAGTTTAACGACGTTTTCCATGTAAACGTTCCATCCTGGATTATAGATCCCAGAAGCAAGCGTTTAGAGTAAAAGTTTACTTATATAACGCTTCTCTGACAAGACGTTCTAGATCTTAAATCAAACTTTTTGAAAGTACAATATCAAAGTTATTTGACACAAAAAAAATCTGGAAAATGTATTCCAACAAAAAAAAGAAAATTATATTGTTCCGTACATCGTTTCCCTAAAACTATGCTGCAGAAAAAGCTTTCAGTTCAATCAGAAATATTTGAAACAAAATATCGATTATCGGTATTTGTAAAGAAGGTGAGTTAAGATTTTAATGATAATAATGTTAATGGGCCCACTATCAGTCGAAATTAGGCTATGTGTAATGTGCAAAATTTTTAAAAGAAGTATATAACAGTTAAGTTAAGAATACACAACAGTAAAACCACTTACAAACACAGTTACGCAACAAGTAATAAACAAAAATAAAACAAATATATTTTAATTCTAATTTCTATATCTGCTTAGGTTTTTAAAAGTTTTGTTTTCCCTTTCTTTCAGTTTTTTGTGTATAGTAGGGTACCTCTCAAAAATGAGAATTTTCTAGTAACTTATTTTTTGGAGAACCATATAAAAACATAAACATAAAACATTGTCCCTAGCTGTTACCAAAGTAAAGCTAATGGCATTTGGAATACTTGGTCAATCTATGTTTTTATAAAAGTTAACCGAGAGATCAAACATTTTTATACACTATTTCACTTTATTTAAAATTTTTTGGTTACAATAACTTTTAAAATTTATTCGTAGATTTCTACGAAAACACTATAAACAGTTATTCAAAGGTTTTTCTTTCGAAAAAAATAAATAAAATACAAATTTTCGTTGATATATTTATTAAAAAAGAAAGTTATAGATATTAATAAAGTTGTTTTCAGATTAGCTGAAATCTAAAACTGTTCTGATTTTTTAGGCTAGATACTTCCTTTATATCCTTCTCGATAAATTTTTAGGTTGTCTTGAAACATGTCTTGATTTCTAAAAGAAGCTAAAAAATTTCTGCACAGTTTAAAAATTAGTTTGATAACTTCGTTGTTAACAATGATGTCATTTACTATTGCTTTTTCGTGTAGGTAATCTTTGTCGACAATCCATTTTTCTTGAGGTTTGGTAAGATGATGATGACTGCAACCTAAGATTTAACAAAATACATTGAATTACTTCCAACAAAGTTTTCTAGATCTTCTTTTTTTCTTCCATATCGTATAAACAGGCTGTGTGTATAACACATTTTTATTTCTAAAGATTGTGATCCGATCCTATTTGATGATTTATTTTTTACAAGACAGAGTGCATCGCGTGACTCGATCTTAATTTTTTGGTATATCTGTCCGATTTTAAACTAAATGTGTTTCGCTTAATATTTGCTGAGTCAACATTATTTTTAAAATTTTTCTTTTTTTTTGTACCCTTAACCCTAACCCACCTTACCCAAACATATTAAAAAAAAATTAATAAACAAAATTAAAAATAACATAAAAAAGTTCTTTTAAATACTGATTCAGCAAATATTAGGGAAAACACCTTTAATTTAAAATCGGACCTAGACTCTATGGTATCAAAGTGGCTTTTTTTGAAAGGAAACGATAGTGTTAGTGCGTTTTTAGTTTTAGTCATTTTTTTTTAGTGTAAATTCATTTGAAATAGCATCATTACAAGTAACATATAATATACCGTTTTTGAATGAAAAAGAGCTTAAATAAAAGGTACTAAACTATGAGATAAAAAAAAACAATATATAAGATATAGAAAAAAATAAAAACAATTTCGGAAGGTGTGAACATAGAAATTTATAAAATTTTAACAAACAGCAAATACTATAAATTGAAAAGAGCTTAAGTAAAACTTAAATCATAAGATAAAAGTATAATAACAACCTATTAAGTTGAGGTAATTAACTAAAATGATGTCGCACTAATATCGAACTGAAATTATGTTCATATCCATTTAGTTTAGGCTCTAATGCACGCACACTTATCTTTTATATTTAGTAGTGTTAGGAATTTTAATAAATATTAAACAACTACAACTATTTACAGATCGAGATGAAGACAAGCTTTTTATAGTTGATACATAGTATTAGAATGTGCTTTTAACATAATTAATACATCGATAAGTTACGCACTTTAAAAAGTACGCACCCGCATAAGGTTCACAATAATTTTTTTATTTACTGCGAGGTTTAAAAAATAATGCACGCACACTTACTTATTTATAGTGGTTTTCAGAAATTTCCTTAATACTAAACATATATAACTATTTACAGATAGAGATGAAGACAAGCTTTTTAGAGCATATAAAGAATACTGTAACTTCTGCTGACCTTTTATCTACATACAAAACTCTATCGTGACACAAATTAAGTTTTGATTATTTTCTTTGCTTTGTTTAGTTTTTTGCATATTTTAACAACCTTTCTGTTTCTTATTTAAAATCTTTATTAAGTGAACCATTTTAGTGAATTTTAGTTAACTAACTATGCGTAACTTGGTCATGTGGTGAATTTTCTTTTGTTAAACCAGCTAATGTTATAATACAAGTGTGTTTTGTTATAAACTCTTTAATAAACTTTTTAAATAGTTTTTTACACATTATTTCTTTTTACAATTAAAAGAGTAGAATTTTAATCCATGTATTTATCAAATTTTGTAAAAAATTTTAAAGATTTTATCCTAATTAAAAAGTCCTTTATATTACTGTTATAGGAAAGTTTTTAAACGTATTTATATACCATTTTCAACATATTATTAACAGATTACTCATTTTGATTTATATTTTCTAAAATATAACAGAATACATTTCATTTTTCTTAAATTTATTTTAGTACTTTTGTAGTAAGGCTCATCGGAAATTTCATCTTACTAAATTAGAATGATTACAAGTTGAAATAAAATCATACTGTAGTTTAAAGTTTTAAAATATAAAATGACGTAATGATCGAATGTTTAAAATTAACTAAGTGCTTATGCTATATACATTTTGTATACTGATAAAACTCGTTAGAATTAAAACAATCTAAAGTAAACAAGCGATAAAAAAAGAAATTTGGTATACTAATAAAACTCGTTAGAATAAAAAAAATCTAAAATTAAAAAGCCGAAAAAATTAAAACTGTACTTTAAAATAAAATTTAACAAGAAAATAATAACTTTGAAATAACTTAATATAAGGAATTAAAAAGTCTAGTTTGGTATACGAACTTTTTCTGCTTACATAAACTGGGCCCTAAAGATTGAATACATAAGGCTACCAGAATACGCAGTTGAAAAGAGTTCTCCGCTCTCACTAAGACTAAAAAGTTCTCAATTTTATAGTTTTTAGCACACTCAGTATTGTCCAACAAATGTTGCTTAACCGCCGAGAAGTAATTTTTCGTTGGTTTCTCAGAATGGCCATCAAACCAGCTTTTCAAAACTTTCGGAACATGCTGATCGATTCTTACATGAAACCTTTGAGATCTTTGAGATGTTTTAAGATGTTAAAAACTACCACAGTGACAACTAAATTTATAGATGATGTTAATTTTTTCATGGGTGGGAGAAACGTCTTTGTAAATTCCATTTAGAGGTCGATCAGTATACAAAACTGTTCTTAAATGAACAGAGCTGAAAACCTGGTTTATTTCATCAGAAATTTTCTTAGAAAACCTCTCAGAAATATTTCCAAGGTAAGGAAGTTTTAGGTATACTGGACATTTCTGAAGGCCAATCATTTTTAAAGCTGTTAAACTTCTAGTTCTTGTTATAACTTTCGAAACTAAGTTACCTGGATAACCAAGGGAAAGGAAAGTGTTTTGAAATGTTTTCAACTCACCTTCAAGAAAGCAAGGAGAACAAAGTTCGGTGAAACGTTTCACCATACCCGATGATTTATATTTTATTTCACAAAGCTTTTCAAAGCTATACAAGTTGCATTTTAAAGTGATAAATGTTAAATGAAATTTGAAAAAAATTTAATTAGTGAACTGTTCAAAAAATAACTATAATATATTACGTATGAATAAATTAAAATGAACACAAAATTTAGAGGTTTAGCAAGTAAAACTAAAGTAAAGGTATGTTTATTAACAAATTGTTAATAATTCGGCTTTTCTGTTTAATGCTATTTGCGTATTTAACTTAGGTCGCTTATCCTCAATCAATATTGATTCCAGGCTGTAGAGTTCGTTTTGTTTACATCTAAATGGAAATTTTTCTTTTTTTTTTCAAATTTCCCCTAATTTGAACAGCTATTTTTCTTAATAATTTTAAAATCAGGGCTAAAAAGTGAAATAAAGAATGCAATAGCAAAAAATAATAACCATAAGATCGTAAACCACATGAAAAGAAGTAAATAAGCTTAAGAAAAAAAATATCGCACTATAAAACATAACTAACGTAATAAATTTAATAAAGTCTATAGATTCTGTTGGTAGTTTTAAATAGATTGATGGTATAACTATTTATTAAAACCTTATTTAATGAGTTACAGCAATTGGTTTAATTAGCTACTTATGTTTATTTATTTTAGTCTACATAATAATGTTATATATACCTCTATTTTTAAAACGTAATGTTTTGAAGTAAAAATATACTTTTTTAGTATGTTATAAAATGTAAGTAAATTAAATACAATTCTTTAATAATGATAATGATCTTACAAATGTAGTGTAAAACGATTTAAAAATATAAAATCATCGATATCATACGTTATTTAAAATAAGGTGGATTTGTTATATCGTGTATAGAAGATTGCAAAATATTTAATTAAAGTAGCAGGAAACATGATAAGTTAATTTCTTATAAAAAAATTTACTTAGGTACATCATAAAAACAAACATTAAACTCTGAAAAATAAAATTTTGTCAATCAAGTCAAGTTTACGATAGTTTAAAAAAAAATTTAATTTAAAAGAAAGTTGAAAATATTTATTTATAATTGATAAAAAAAACCATGTATTACCAAGTTTATAATATTATATCAATTCATATATACTTTTAAACTAGGCTTTACTTATTTTTACTTAAAATCTAAATGTTTATAGTCTGTTGATTTTCTTTTTATAACCTTATCTAAATATCTAACTAAATATTTTTACCATATATAGTGTATATAAATACAAACATTGTTCCTATTAAGTAAATTAAATTAGAAAAAATTCCTTATGAAATATTCAAAATATCCTAAATTCCAAGTATAACCAATTAAAAAGAAAATTATTAAAATTAAACAGTTTATATAAAAAACCTTTAAATAAACAAAATTTTTAGTAATATAATACAAAAAACTTTGGATCGTCTTAAACAGATAGTTGTAAAACTTATCTTCCGTTTATTAAAAAATATTTGAATAAGAATTGACAATGTGTATTTTCTAATAAACGAAAGATCTTTTCGAAGTGCTTGTAAAAGACTGTAGACAGTAACTTTTCTGATTGCTCTAACAATCTTTTATTTTTGTATAAAAAGAAACAGAAAGTATTTTGGTTAAAAAACTAATGTCAAATAAAATAAGTGTGTACTGGAAAAAAAAAGAGTAAATTTTGTTAGATCCATATAAAATAGACATAAAGATTGTAAGGGACAAAGTTTTTTAGCATTTTGTAAGTCTAAGTTAAAATATTAAGCTTATGTTTCAATATAACAATTCAAATAAAAAGATATACTATTTATACTTAGATTTCCTATGGATAAATTAACTGTTAGTTATCTTGTTTGTTTTAATTTTTTGGGATCAACATAAATAAATAACAAAAAAAGTACGTAATTAGTAGTGATGTACCGGACCCACAATTTCGGGTCCGGCCGGACCCGGATCCGGACTTTTTTTTCAAATTAGAATCCGGCCGGAACCGGACCCGGACTTTTTTTTCAAATTAGAGTCCGGCCGGAACCGGATCCGGACATTTTTTTCAAATTAGAATCCGGCCGGATCCGGATATTAGACAAAAATGGCAATATCCGGCCGGACCCGGACCCGGATAGTGAGTCCGTTACATCACTAGTATAAACTAGCCTGAGTCAGAATGAGGTTTTTAAAAACTGAAAAAAAGAACTTTAATCTAGTAATAAGTAGAACAGCTAGCCACAAGGTTTCCAAATTTAGGTGTTATTTACTATTAAAAATCTGAAATCAAGTTCTTGAACAGAATACACTAGAAAATTATAAAATATTGAAAACTGGATCAGCTCAAACTCATTCAAAGTCTAAAAGAAAACTAGCCTGAGTTTTTATAAAAATCTGAACTAGCCTGAGGCAGTCAAAGATTTTCTAAAATTCTTAAAAATTTTCAAACCAGCAGGGTTGCCACTGTTTAAGTCAATAAAACTAGCTAGAGTGAGTATAAACAAGCCGGAGTCAGAATGAGATTTTTAAAAACTGAAAAAAATACTTTAATCTAATAATCAGTAGAACAGCTAGCAAAGGTTGACAATTTGGTAGTAAAGTTGTGGACTGATTGTGGTGCACTTAACTTATTAGTACTACCCATCATAATTAAATCCTACCTTATTTAATTAATATCTAACAAATACTCAATTCTAACTGAGACTACTTTCTATAATCAGACACGACAGTTTTGAGTGATGAACCTTTTATATAAAACACAACAAGAAATACTAGCATATACAAAATTATTAATAATTTTGGTAAGACTTTAAAAACTGGAAGCTATTTAAATCTATATCAAAAGACTTAAAAAAAAAACTAAAAATTAAATAAAACTTTTAGTAAACAAGAAACTGTAAAATTTTTAATAAACTATTAGACTAAAAACCTGGCTTAAATATTTAAACAATTAAACACCTGTTGAAATATTCACTTTTAAAACAAAACACTACTTACAATAAGCATTCACAAAAACGTTCAAGATATTTTGTTGCTTCAAGCTACACACAAAACTAACTAACTGCTTACATATAAATTGCCTGTCATTTTCTGATGTTTTGTTGCGTCAGTATTTAGTTTGAAACATTTCGTCATATGATTCTCATTGGCTCGTACATTCAACCGTATTAACTCTAAATATTCTCTGAGCTCAACTTTAAACAATAAATAATGCAAGTATTCATTCAAAAGTTTTCAATTTTACAACATATGTAAAGAGTTGCATTTCATGAAATTTTTATTTCATAGTTTAAATGTAAACAAATGTAAATTAGTCACGTGTACAAAATGAGCCAATCACGGTAGGTGTTTAATTTTAACTGACGAAAATGACTCTTAACAATTTACACAGAGTTTGTTTTTGAAAAAATACTTTTCAGTATGCTCTTTTTTACTAACTATATCCGGGTCCGGCCGGATCTCTGTTAGGATCCGGCCGGAACCGGATCCGGACTTTTTTTTCAAATTAGAATCCGGCCGGAACCGGACCCGGACTTTTTTTTCAAATTAGAATCCGGCCGGAACCGGATCCGGACTTTTTTTTCAAATTAGAATCCGGCCGGATCCGGATATCAGACAAAAATGGCAATATCCGGCCGGACCCGGATAGTGAGTCCGGTACATCACTAGTAATTAGCTATATTATAAGATATTTATTGAATTAAGAACGAGGAATAATGCAAAAATTTGTTCTAAGTTATTACATATATAATCGCAATAATTGAAGTAATACGTAGTCGATATAGCCGAGTGGTTAAAACGGCACACATAATGATAGTTTAAAACGTGGTCTGCGGTTTAAGTCCTGTCATTAGCATATCTTATTATTTATTTTTTTTATTCATCCATCAAGTTAAGAATTTAAAAATTTTTTATAATATAAAATATGTTTTTAAGATATATTTTATAAAATTAGCTTCAAACTCATTTTTACTGTAATTCAAATTTGAAAATTTTGAAAAACAACTTGAAATAATATAGATCTTTTTTTAAAGAAAAGTATTTTACATGTAACACCAGGGGTTGGGTTCTTTAAAGGACTTAATAAAAAACAATCTTTATACAAGTTTTTTTTGTTTTAAATAAAAAGTTCTAATTTATCAGCATTAATAAGCTTAAACTATTTTAAATAGTGTCCATTTTACATTTATAAACTAAAGAATTTTGGTTTATCAATTAAAATTAAAATATTTAAGTAATAAGGGGTGGGGAGGGGAAAAATTGTTTTTTGAAACTTATTCTTATTCTTTACATAATTGGATAAGCTCCTTGTTATTTTTTACTGCTTGCCAAAACTCAAAGCAACTTTTTAGATATAAGCGATCAAAGTAAGAGCATTCAATAGGTTCCTTATGGGAGGCCCAAACTAAAAGGGCAAAAATAGACATTTTTTTTTTAATTCTACCTACTCCTTCAATTTTTGAGCAATTGTTCTAAAAATTGTTCAGAGTAGTCTTAATTAAATTTTAAACAACTTTTTCAAAACAGATTAAAAATTTTGAAAAAAAAAATTATTTTATAAAAAACAAACAAAACATTTACATAAAAATACATTTTCTGAAAACTTGAACTATATTCCTTTAAAAATGAAGGAGAAGATAGACTTTTAGTGAATTTTTTGGAGTTCCGAGATTGTAGGTCTTGAAAAATTTCAATTTCATACGGTTGTATCAGAATTTTTTCTAAGCCTTATTATATCTCAAAAGTTACTTGAATTTTCTATTATGTAAAAACTGTTTTATAGTATATATTCTAAGATTTGTAATTAGAGACAATGTTATTTTGGTAAAAAAAACTGTTAAACTCCCCTATGCCCTTAAACATTGTAAGTTGATAACATTGTAAGTAAAGTAAGTAAAACTATATGAAAAATTAGACTATTAAAACTTACAACATTAAACATTTTTCTTTTAAAAAAATCTCAAAAAAATAAAATAAATTTCTACATACATATATCTAACATTATACACACATAAAATATATGTTGAACTCTACGTTATAAGTTGAAGTTTCTATCTGAAATGTATTTAATTTTTAAAATTATCAATAAATTTATGAAGTAATTTAAATAGTTATATGATTTAGAAAAGAAAACAAAAAAATAATGAATAAATTTGAAGTTTTACAAAAAAGTATGTTTAAGAATTTAGACTCTACAATCAACTTATTTTAACTTATTCAAAAATAAAAAACAATAAATAAAAGCTATATCATTAAAAAATAAAAACAATTAAATAAAAGCTAAAATGAATATAGGTCCTTGTAGTTCTCTGTATGTGTCACCATCTATTAGCAGGTACACATTCTACTTTTTCCTAAACCCATGATGGTTTTTCAGTCCATTGCTTTTTAGGTGTTTCTTTCCTCAAGACCATGTTGAAGATGAGCAAGGATCTGCTGCTATAGATTGTTGCTCAGCTTAAGAGGCTGACAGACCATTGAGGTTGCAAATGTTGTCTGTTGTGTAGTTTTGAGTGTGACTGTTGTCTAAATACATAACAAGGTTGTTTAATTCTACAACACTGAAAATTATATAAGTTGATTATTGTGCATATTTTTTTATTAAGGTTTTTTTAGATTAAAAATTATCAGAAGTCATTGTTGTATAACAAAATAATACTAAAATAAACACTACATTAATATTATTTATATACTAATAATAACTTGATCTGTTTTATTATAAAAAAAACTACATACTAATTTCCAGTGTAATAAAAGTCTAAATCACATAACTCTCTGATTTGAGCTCGAAAAGTAATCTTGTTTTGCCACTGTTTTGGTCAAAGACCTCGTCAGTATTTATATAAAACGTTATTCAATAGAATAAAAGGTAGTTAAGTCCACTTTTTTATGTAATGATCTTAGTAATAAATAATAATTACAAGAAGTTAACTTCCAATTAGGCAGATCCACATCTTTTGATTGTTTAATGTAAAATCAAAAGAACTTGAAAAAAGAATTTTTAAAACATTTAAATTGAAATATTAACAAAAAAACTATTCTTCACATATAATATTTTGCTATTACCTTCATCTTTATTTTTATCTTTAAAAATAAACATATCTGTGGTAAAACAGAACACTGGTTGTTCAAACATTTATTAGATATGAATAAAGTTATAAAAACTATCAGCAGCCTGAGTTACCTAGTGATCTAAGATCTGATCTGGATCTTTTTTTTTTAATTTAAGATCCGGCCAAAACCGGATGATCTTTTTACAAATTAAGATCAAGCCAGAACCGGATCCAGATTTTTTTTGTAAATTGAAATCTGACAAGATGCTAAACATTTTATGTTTCATATAATTTCAATAGTGAAAAGAAAATTATAAAATTTAATTATTATAATTATTTTTTATAAATATGATCTTATAGTATTTATTTTAAAATTTTTAAAGAAGAGTCAATGTTATATTTTGTAAAAAAAAATCAGACTCCCTAATCCCTATGGTCTTAAAAAAATATAACAAATTGGTTAGTAATAAAAAGTTTGGTGATAAGCTTTTTATTTTTTTTCAAACTGTTTAAATATAGGATCTTTTCTACTAATGCATGAATCACTTCCTGAAAATATGAGGTCAATTTATTAAAAAACTAAGAAGAAGACATAATTTTAGTAATTTTTTAATAGTTTAGAGCAGTGGTCGGCAGGCAGCTGGTGCTCGCGGGCCAAATATCAAAATTTCAAATTCTTCGCAGGCCACAGTTTTAGTATTAGTGATATTTCAATAATCTTTTAGCTTTAGTTTTGGTTACACCAGAGATAGTTTTACTTTTATTTACTTTATTACTTCAAGTGACTTTTAGCTACACATAGAATGTCCTTTTGATATATAAATGTCTATTGGAATAGAATTTACATTGTTTAATTTACTTGAGTCTTAATAAAATATGTACTTTTTTAAACACTTAATAAGTTAAATTCAATAAAATAATTTATTATTTTATTTACAACCTAACTCTCTATAAAAACCGAGCTTGAAAAACATCTATATGTCACTTTTATACATTTTTTTTATTATGAACCACCTTTTCATATGTTAAAAAATGTTAACTTTCGAAAATACTTTTTGCGTCTTAAATAGTTTGCATTCTCTAGAAAATTTATTAATTAGTAAGTTTAATAAAATTAATACCTGTTAATACTGTAGATAGGCTAAATCAATTTTTTTAACATAGATAATGCTGGAATACTTTAATAAAAAACCTTATTAGTAGTTACTTAGTCTTTTACACGGTTGCCACTTTAAAAGCAAAAATGTCTGAACTATATTAAAAGTTTACTAAAACTTAAAAAAGCTAAAAAAAAATCTGTTAATCAAGCTTAAATACAAAACTAAAATATCATTATTATAAAAAAGCACAATATGTAAATAGACAAAAAAAATACAATTAGTAAACTACACTACAGTCATAAAAACTATTCTGAGAATTCGAAGATTTATTCAAAGTGTTTGAAAAAAAGTTTCAGATACACCTGAGTTTAATAAAAGTTTCTTAAACAGCTTTAACCTAGTCTGAATTAAAAAAAAAAATTTAACTAACCTGTTTGTTTGGCAATCGTGCTTAGAATAAAGTTCACAAAATAAAGAAATACGGAATTTTATTAGCAATGAATTAATTAAACAAATAAAGAAGATTATTATTAATCTTAAATGAACAATTAAGTTTTTAATCATTTTTAACAAATGTATAAAAACTTATTAAGCTACTAGTGAATTAGAAAAACTTATTTTTTATTGATCATTATAGCATTATTTATCTGAAAAAAAATATTGCATTTAAAAAGACCAACTTGAATTATAAGACGAGCTATTAGAACTATAATACTATAATTTGGAGTTATTGCAAGAAACGAAAAAAGATAAATCGCTTAAGTCAGTTTAACAACGTACATGATTATTTTTAGTAACTACAGACTGATCAGAAAAAAAACTATTAAGGCATGTTATAAAGTAGCAAAAGTAATTACTAAAATAAGATACCACTTAGAGTTGAAAACTTATTTGTTAATTTGTGTTGGGGTTAGTAAAATATTTTTGTTTATTTCTTCAATATCAACAAGAAGACGTGTTTAGGAAATGTCTGAAGACTATAAAGTCACATATACTAAATTAGAGCTTAAGTCAATTTTTTAAGATGTTAGAACTGATCAGGGTTCGTGCGCGAAATTCCTTTTCATTTAGCCTGACAGAGACCTATTTAGCCTGACATTTTTTCAAAGTAGAAAAAATCACCTTCAGAAGGCATTTTGGGTATCGGGGGTCTTAATTAGCAAATTAACGCAATAAAAGTATTTACAAAACTACTTTTAAAGAAAATAAAAATTTAAATGAATTATTTTTCAACATCTATCAATCGCTTACCCAGCAACTTGAATATTTTTAACTGGTCATTATAATTTCTGCTTCAATGAATTCATACCTTTATTAAATTTTGGGGCTTAGTTACATCCACCACTTATAACCCATATACAGGGTTCGTGTCAATTAGTACTTGAATTCGTCAATTATAAGTTATATGACTGGACCAGAAGCTTTTATTAAAACAGAAATGTGACTTAACAAACTGCTAAGAGTATTAATCTAAAAAGTATTTGGTATAAAGCCTTTATATGAGAAATTAAAACAGTTCCAACTAAGCTCTGAAAAACAAAGCTCATGTAAACAAATTCAGACAAACAGCTAAGTTGTTGAACTAAACTGTAATGTTTAAACTGTACTTTTTTATGAATTTTTATAATTATGACGTATATAATCTACTATAAACAAAATAATGAAGATTCTTAAAATTATTTTAGAGATTCAACAAAAGGTTTTATGCACTTATTTTTACAAATACTGACTGATTTTGTCTTTAATAACTAAATCTTTAATTAGAAATTAATTCACATCTCAATTTGATCTTAATTAAAAAATTTCATGCATTTGAACTGACAAAAACTGAGATTCTCAAATTTTTAAACACAAAAACTGATTTAGCCTGACGTTTTTCAACTTTTTTCAAAAAAACTGATTTAGCCTGATTTAGCCTGACTTAGCCTGACGCGCACGAACCCTGACTGATACAACAGATATTGCTCATTTTAGAACTTTTATTAAAGGTGGTTTTACTAATTTTGACATTTTAGAAAAATTTATAGGTTTAGTTTTAATACAAAGCACAACAATAGGTAAAGAAATTTTAAAAGCAAAAGTGAAATACACAAATATAAAATTTTTAAAAGTACAACTTTTGCTTCTATTTTTAGTATATAATTAAGTTAAAAGTAAAAATAAATGTCTTAAAAAATATAGAAAAATTTTTAAAATATTGTTAAGCTACATGCTATATATGTGTTTTTTAATAAAAAATATTTATGTGGTAGATTTTTTGTTTCAAAAAGAAATTTTATTATTTTACATGTAAAAATTGTTCAAAATTCAAGGTTATTTCAATAATTCTCAAACTCAAGGCTTTTACAGATCTTTTAAGCTTAAATTGTCAAATTCTAAGCTTTTCCGGGATTTTTGTCAACACTTATACGTATACAATTAGTATAAATAAAAATTTAAATTATATCAGCTGTAAGACTTAAAATCTAAAATATATTTCAAATCAAACCAACACTAAGCATTAAACAAAAAATGCATCATAATTTTGATTTACCACTCTTAAAGCAAAAAAGTCAGTCTTAGTGACCAAAACTAGCCTGATGTTTTAGCATACAAAAAGCAATTCAAGCCAAAAACTGAATGACTAAATTGGCCTGAGATTTGAATCTTCAAATAGTCATAGTCTGAGTGCGTGGCAACTTTTATTTGTTTATTTGATCAATTTTGAACTATTTTGATTAAAAATGTACAAGCTTAATTATTTCCATGTCTCAATCTAGTTTGTATTAAATAGGTAGTTTCAAAAAACAGCAACTGTTTATATTAGTATGCAACACACAAAAGTTAACTTATTTTGCCAAAAAACATTGTTTGAAAAATCAAAAAGTCCACCTACAAAAACTTTTTTAACTTATGACATATATATTGTTTTAAATGTGTCTTTACATACTTAGATATTGCATGTAGAAACAATAATGTTAGAAAACTATGCATAAACTAGATTTTATCTCGTTAAATATTAAATAAAAAGAGGTTTAAAATATGAGCATCTTTGTTCATTAGTGTGCATAGGAATTAATTTAAAATGCAATAAAAACTTCTAAAAAATCAAAGGTGTCAAAACAAAATAAAATTAATGTTATTGCTTATTATTATTATTTTAAATATTTTTGTGCACACTAAAATATAACATTTAGTTATAAAACATCTGTAAAAGAAACTTAGGAATAAAAAACGTGTAAAAAAAACTAAATTGTAAAGAAATGACATTTAAGTTAATTACTGTGCATTACTTTTGTACAAAACAAACAACGTTTGCATTTAGTTTATACCAAATAGGTATTATATAACTATCTCACTAATTCAAAGCACTTTTTACACTCTTTTTTTAGAAAATAATTTGATGTTATAAAAGGAAGTTATTATGAAATTGAGAAAAAAACCTGGTTGAATTCTAACCTGTCTTTTTCAAATTTATAAGCTAAATCATTAGAGTCTTTTAATTGTTTTAAAATGTTATACAGGAACTTAAAACAAAAAAAAATCAAAAAAATTTAACTTAAAATATATTTTTGCCCAGCGAGCCACTTTTACATGCTCGCAGGCCGAAAAAAATTCTTTTTTGGGCCACATTCCATTCAAAAAACTATAACGTGCTCGCGGGCCGCAGATTTACCCTTTGCGGGCCGCATTTGGCCGGCAGGCCGAAGTTTGCCGACCCCTGGTTTGGAGGAAATCTCAAATGAAAAATTGTTCTTCTATATTTTATATGAAATTTTTTATACAAAAGACTTTATCATAAAAGTTAATTAGCAATTATTTATTCTGTGAAAATTATGTTATGGTATATAATTTTAGCTTTTATAAATTTATTTAAATCTAATAAAAAAAATTGATAAAGGGTTCAAAAAGGTAAGGGTGGTTCCAGATTCATAAAAAAAAACTTAGTATTTACCTTGGACTCAAAAAGTTTTAAGTACAAGTTTTTTGTTTCTCTAAAAATTGTTTCCAAAACAAATCAGTAGAGGAATCACATTAGCTCTGCTGATATAAAGGAGGCTAATTGAAATTACCTAACTGAAATTTCAAGATACTAATTATAATGTTCAAGTTCTTTCACTTTAGTTTGACTTTTCTTAATAAAAAATATAGTTTTGTTGTAAAAACAGAAACAATGTGGCCACTGGGTTTTAGAAAGGTTTTATAAAATATATTTTTATTGTGCATCATTAAAAAATTTTTTTTTTGTTTAAATTTTTTTATTTATAATTTTATGTAGAGTACAAAGGGGAAAGAGTATGTAAAAAAAATATCTGAATTTTTAAAATTCACTAAAAATCAATCTCTTCTATCTTTTTTATAGCAACATACTTTAAATGATTTTATTTAGGCAAATTTAAATTGTATGAGCAAAGAAACAAACAAACTGTTACTAAGGATATTATAAGGAGGGGTCAATCAATTTTGTAAAGAAAATTTATTACTAGGTGTTAAATGAAAGCCTAAGTATTAACTATAAGTCAGTTTACATGTTATACATGGTGCTCTTACATTTTTATGACTATACTAAATATTTTACGTATACTAACATTACTAATTCTTCCCTCTTATATATTTTTGAGATATTTGTTGAATTTTTATGGTTGCTCTTGTAGAGAGGGCAGCAAGAAAAATGTGAATGTACATGATCATAAAAATCGAAATCTAGGGGAGGAGACAGTGTGGAGTCCATGGTAGACTATGGTTTCTATGGTCAATATTGGCAGTAATTGGTTAAAAAGGGTGCTTGTAGTGTTTAAACTTAAAAAATAAAAAGAAAGGGAAAATTTTTAATGTATATAAAAAGATTTTTTAAGTTTTTGGTTTTTATTCTTTCATTATTACTTTTAAGTTAGCTCGAAGTATTAGTTACAAGTAAATTGTGTGCAGCTTGATGACCGAAAGTTCTTTCTCCACACCAATCCATCGACATAAGTTATGAGTGTTCACATTTTTCTTTTATTGAATATACACAAAAATTGAAACTTTGGCAGAATAGAGTACATATAAAGCTGTTTACTTTATCACTATCAATAATTAAAGTTGTTTTTTACCATAAAAAACCCTTATGGTATATACTTTAAGTTTTTAAAAAGGAATATATAACGATTAAATATATTTTATAAATAGTAAATACTTCAACTAAACAAATGGACTTAAAATACTATAATATACACATTACTATATGAACCTTTATGGGTTCGCTTGAGAATTCCACTACTAGATTAGCCAATTAGAGCAAGCTTTTTCTAAGCCAATCAGAGGCTGTTTTAACAGTAGTAACAGTAGCTTAACAACAACTGATGCTAAGCTGAGAAATGTAAAAAACCATTCATTGAAATAAGAAATAAAATAAATAATAAAAGAAGAATTTAATAAAAAATTTATATTATGATAGATAAAGAAATTAATTAATTTTCCTAGGAATATATAGTGATAGTTATAAATAAGCTAGTAATGTCCTAATGAAATTTAAAATAAATTATATATTAAGTTTTGTATTAAGGTGAATGTATCATCATTTTTTATTTGGTTTAGTAATATTTAAATTCGTTAAGGTACTTCTTATTATTTTTTTTTGCATTTAAATAGAATTAGTTGTAATTTACAAAAAATTGTTAGTGTATTTTTTGTATACTAATTTTTAAATTAGAATGAATTATCAGTGTTATTTTTGAAACGTTATTTAAACATAAAATAATTTTAGCTCTTGTTTTCTACAGGCAACAGAGAAGATAGAAGTTGTATTGAAAGGTATTAGCCCTTCAGACCAGGTATTTTTGTACATACGTTTGTATTGGAAACTTTCTACAAAAATTACAATATCTCAAAACTTAAATATTTTTTTAATTATATAAAAACTGGCTTGTAGTTTATACTTGAAGCTTTCATATAAGCATATAAGAGCCAATTTTATTTTTAGATGAAATTTGAATAGTCGTGCACCTCCAATTCTATGCCTTCGAATCAGGGGTAGGCAAGTCAAAAAATGAATGTAAGATTTGGGAGAAATAGATTTCTGTAGCAGTCAGAGGAATTGACAAGATAGGTTTGCATACGATTGTTGGTATGTTTCCAACTCCAGTTTAATCATTTTTTTAATCTTTGTTATAACATTTAAAAGTTGCTATATTAATTTTTGTAGCAGTCTGAAAAATCATATTATATAAACAATTTCTATCTAAGTTGGTGATCATACTTTTACTGTTTCTGAATTTAATATAATTTAGATCAATGAGTGTAAACATGATATGTATTAGAAAAATTATTTTTTTTACAAACTCAAAGTTTTTTAATTTTATAAAAAAAATTTGTAATATTTTTACTGTTTCTGATTCTATTTAAATGTCTTTGATGAAAAAAAGTGATCCTTAAGTAATTTTTAGTGCAAAAAAATAAAACTTCATTTTGATCATTATAGGTCTATTTATACTACAATATTAATTATGAAATAAATGAATTTTTAGTGTTTGTTTTCTG
The DNA here is from genome assembly GCF_965202585.1 of Thalia democratica. Taxonomy (NCBI): domain Eukaryota; kingdom Metazoa; phylum Chordata; class Thaliacea; order Salpida; family Salpidae; genus Thalia; species Thalia democratica. The sequence continues at coordinate 14,880,700 of NC_139173.1, read as the reverse complement.
CAACAAAATTTTGTAAAAATTTTCTGAATCAATAATAGTATATTTCAATTTTTTAGGTGTTCGTTAAAAATTTTTTGTTTAAAAATTTTTTAACAGTATAAAAGTTAATAAAGTATATTTCTACACAATTTTTTTTTTACAATTAAAGTCAAAATTTTTTAGTATTTTACCAGTTTTTTTTTGTTTATTTTCTGTACATTTTAATTAAAACATGTTCGTACTTTTGTTATATTTAAATAGTTTTGTGCAAAAAATAAGGTTTTAATTTAATAAATATTTTTTTATCTGTACTATAGTATTAATTATGAAATAAAAAAATAAATAATTTTTTAGTGTTTGTTTTTTACAACAAAATTGTGTGAATCTGTGATACATCTTTGAAATATACATCTTTGATTATAGATCATAAATATTTTATTTTATAGAAAAGGTAAATGAGCACATAAAAAAATTACTATTGGCTGGCTTTGAACCCAAGTACCCATGATCTTAATAATTTTATGTCGCCACATTAAGCCACTACGCTACGGCTCGATTTGTTAATATGCGGGTTTTGCATTTATAAATCTTACACCTTTTTAAACTTCACAATTTGATCATTTTTGATCGTGTTACTATGTGTTTTACAAACACATATAATTAAAAAGTTTTACTTAATATTTTTTAATCCTAAAATATAATAGTTTTGTACTTTAGAAAATTATTAGATAATTAGGCTAAAAAAAACTGTAATTTGAGTAATTAAAAAAAAAAACCTAGAATTTTGAACAAAAATCAATAAAAAAAAAGAAAAACTTTTACATGAGAAGTACTAAAATTTAAATTTGACACAAAAAATCTGTTATATGGATAAAAAAAATTTTCATTAAAAATTAAAAAAAAAATATTTAACAAAAACACTTAAAGAAGATTGAACATATCTTTTCAGTTTAATAATACTATTTTTCACAACTTCTACCATAAACTTAATTTTTAACCAAAAATAGACCTTTGAACGTGTAGCTTTTTAAAACTTGGAAGATATTTTGCTACCGACATTGTCAATTTAAAAAATAGTTCAAAACTGTTAAAAGCTAATTACTATAACAAAATGTATTTCGGTAAACAAGTTACTTTTACAAAATAATAAACTAAAATATTTTACAATTGTTCCTACTAACTATATTAGAGCTTGTTAACATTTTCCAAAAACTATCTTTTAAAAAGGAAACTTTTTATTTATCTTTACCAATGTTAATAATTCTAATACAGTTGATCTAGATGTGAAACGTTAAAAAAATAACTAGTTAATTCACATATTGCGGCTAAAAAGAATTCTATTCAGTTTAATTTACAATTTTATTAACTAATGTACAAAACTTAATAAACAGCTATCATATACCATTTACATATAAACTAATTTTGCCCTTGCAAAGTTGCGCAGTTGCGTTTGCCAACGAAAAATATACTTTGGTTGAATATATAGTGGGTGAGACCATTAAGTCTTAACATTTCCATGTTAATGATTTGTTGTTGTTACCCAAATTTATTTTACAGCGAGTTAGTCATTGGCTAACTAAGTAGATGATGTTTTCAAAATGTTTGCACTAAAAAGTTAGACAAGCTGGTTAATGACCGCAATTAGTTTTTTTTATCATAATTTAAAAAAAAGGGTAAAATAATGGTTTCAAAATATTTTACGTTTTTAAGTATATTTAAAGTTATATAGTTTTGTTTCCACTATAAAAAATTTAATTTTTGAAATAGAAACATAATCTTAGTACTAATTATGAATAAAAGCAACTTTTGAACAAAACTACTGAATTAATAGTCTAATTTAGTTACAATACATTGGTATTTGAACAAGGTTACATATTTCAAGTTCATAAAAGCTTTAAAATAAAGGTTAAAATTTATTTTATTAGATTTATGACAATAAATCAGGATTTATCAGATTCCATGAATTCAAATAAATTTTGTTATTTTTTTTACAGAAGTATTAATATAAACAAGATGGTATTAATGTATATTATAGAGTTAGACAAGACGTTAAAAGGTATCCAAGTGGTGTGCAACTCGATTTGTCGTTTAAATGATAATAAACTATTTATAGGACTCAAAAATAAAGTTTGTTAGTGTACATCGCTAGTTAAATAACTTATTAACAAAAAGGTTTTTTTAGTTTGATTTGTTATTTTACTTTAAGATTAATGTTTTAAATTAAATAAAATATTTTACTCAGCTATAGTTTAAAAACACTTTTTAAGTTCCAAAAAATTTACTAAAATTTCAATACCTAACATCAATTTTGTGTTATATATATTGTTATTATGTATTTTTTATTATATATTAGTTACTGTCACTAAAAAAAAGTATTTTAAGACATATTCCTTTTTGTTTGTATAAATTAACTTAAGACTAATTGCTTCACTTAAACTTGTATAAACTATTAGTTAAATATTACCACAAGTACTAGTCTTGCAATTTTGTCTTGTTCGATTTTTGACATAATAAAGTTTTAAAAATAAAGTATTTGTCGTATAATAATTTATTACGTAAAAAATAGTTCTCTATTTTATTTTGTTTTATATGTGTACCTCAGTACCAGAGGCGTGTCTAGCTTTTTTTCAAAAGGGGTTCGCATTTTTTTGTTCTTAATTTGCAGCTTAAGTACGCATTTCTTAGGTATGCAGTATGCACTGTCAGTTAAGTACGCAACAATTAGCCGAAAAACTCTTTGTTTAGAATGTATTTTTCTGCTTAGAAATATAAAAAAAAAAAAAATAAGTAGCACAGACGTCTCTAGACTTTTTTCAGTGAGTAGCACAATTTTTTTGTTCAAAAACAATTTATTATGTGTGGTAGATTTTAATAAACACTTTAGAAATTTTCATGAATGTCTATTATATAACTGTCTAAAGTTTTCTTATCTTCATAAATTTTTAATTTCAAAAATTAAAAAAATACTAGTTAAACAAAAAGAAAAAAATTGAAAAGTAATAAAATTCTTTTATTTTAGTATAACAATTAAATGATATACATTAGGTTATTTTTTAATGACAAGGCAGAAGTTTGCATTAGAAAGTGAAGCTTACATGAATAACGAAAATATTTATTAACACGACACTAATCAAAACACGATGAACACGAGAACTAATCAAAATTAGTAACTAAATTTAATTAATTTTGAAAACGAAATATATAGTGAAAGTTTCTAAAGTTATAAATGAAACCAATTGAGTTGGATTAACATTCAAAATTAGTTTTTTAAACATTTTTGATTTGCTTATTTTGTATCAAAAGTTTCATTTTTCAATTATGTGCATCTTTTTGAATTATAACATTATTATACAGTTTTTACTTTGTTCAACATAAAATATTTTATAAGTACGTCATAATAGATTAAAATTATTCAAAAGTTTAGCAAAAAAGCAGAGCTAAATCTACTTAAATATGTAAAATATCCGATTAGATAATGTATTTATTGAATAATCTAGGCTTTTTTCTTATACTTTTTTTTTCATAGGGTTCACAAGAAACAGGAAACCAGTCAAAACACGCCGCTGGTCTGTACAACTTATGCTTCGATAGTCTCTAAATTCTGTATGAAATGAACTTATTAGCAATAGTACAAATTTGTCATAACGACATGTAATGCTTTTACCTAAACAACACTGGAAACCAATGTGTTAGCTAAAAAGATTATCTTGTCCAGATATACTTAAAAAGATATTGTGGCCTACAAAATTATATAAAATAGTTGAAAATATTTCCGCAATCAAATAGACATTTATTAAGTACTAATGTGTACTTAAAATTAAGTTTGAAACTTATTTTCAAATATTTGTAATTGTAAGGCTTAGTTTATTATTATAATACATCAGATCGTATGCCTATTATTTGTGAAATTAATCGTGAAAAGAATAAAAATGTAAGGAATTATCTAAAGTCTGTTCGATATCTCAGTAAGTTTGATGGTGGAGTCTTTTCTAATTATCTTATGCGAACTTGGGTGAATTGAGAATGAGTATTACAAAAGGTGAAGATGTAAATGAGTATTGAAATGATTTTGAGAAAGTTTTTGCTAGCACAGTGTTTTATCATGCTCCAATAATATTTTTTTTAACAAAAAAAGATCAAGTAATAAAAGGTAAACTTTTGATTATCAAAGGGTTTATCAAAGGTTTTAATTAAAGAAAAACCTGATGTTCAAGTCTGTTATCAAAGAGATAGCAAAAAACTTCAATTATTTGTATTATTATAATTATTATATTCAAAATTACTGAAATATGCTAAATACAGTTATTGAATGCTCCATAAAACTTTATTTTAAATAAGTTGTGAAAAAAAAAACAAACAGTAAAAAATTGTAAAAAATAATAACAATATTGTTGCTACTAAGTTTATTTCTCATTCTAAAATCAATGGTAATTATTCTTGATGTGCATGGTAATTTTGTCAATAAACCAAAAGAAATTGGTACTATAGTAGTATATTAAAATTTTGTGTTTATTGTGGATGATTTAACAAGAAAAAAATACATGTTGCTCGTGGTTATGATGAGTTTTCTATTGATTCTGTGAAAAATAGTTTTGTTTTTAAAAATATATAGCCAGTGAAATTAAAAGTTATATGACAATGATGAATCCTAATAAGACTGTGCGTACTTTTGTCCCTAGTATTTGTTTTGTGAAGCTTAGTGCAAAAAAATCTCTTTATCTAATGTGTAATAAATTTGTTAAGTATGGTGTGTTTCCTGTCTCTCTTTTAAATGCTAGGTAGTGCCAGTTTATAAAAATTGTTAAAAAAATTGTATAAATATTGACCTATTTCGCTTATGTTTCCCTTTTCTAAACTTTTTAAGTCATTAGTGTGAGACAGACTGAGTGAATACTTTCTGTCAAATAATTTACTGCATTGCAAACAAAATAGGTTTAAAAAAATAGTAGATTGAGTAATTAGTAAATCAGGTTGTTGAGGAACAAATTGAGGCTAGTGAAAAAAAAGTATGTAGTTCTGTTTTCTCAGATCTTGCTATAGCTTTTATAGGGAATCATTAACTTTTAGTAACAAAACTTTTTTTATTTTAAGGTAGAAAAACATCAGAAGAAACTCACTCTCCCCTCTACAACAATAAACGGTTTTTGAAGGTCAAGCAAGTAAGTTTGAGCTCATCATGTGTTATTCCACCTGCCCTATCTTTAAATTAACTAAGAAAAATTTTACCTTTTAATAAAAAAAAAACTAAATCTATCTATAGATAAAAAAACAAGTAGAACTTTTAACTAACCAAAATAAAAAAATAAAAACTAATACTAACCCTTTATTGAAAAAAAAACCCTGGTGACATGTCATTTGGCAAACACTCACAAGGTTAAAATCTCAACATTTAAAACCACTAAGTGTAGGAAAATCAGAAGCTCAAATCCCCAAGCAAGTGCTGCCGACGTTCTGAACAAAACAACAATAGCAACAATCCATTATGATATCACTGCCACCAAGTGATTCCACTATTAGCCGTTGAAAATTTAAGTAGCAATATACCATTAAGCAGTTTAATTTAAAAACAATAACTACAAAACAACAAACTTCTAAAAGAAGATCTTATGTAATTTATTGCTAGCATTAAGTTAACACAAATCTTGATCAATATTTAAAAACTTGACAAATAATTTCTCTCTTAAGAAACTTATATTAGAAAAAGTAGAAAATCTTAACAGAAATGTTCCTTTATATAATAAAAATAAGGTAAATAACATAAAACATTTAAACTTAAATTTATACAAAAATCAACAAGGAAAACAAAATATATGATTAATCTAGTTTATACACAAATGCACAAAAAATAAGACAATAAAACAATATACTCAGGCATATGATTATAAGCTTTCAAGTTTCACTTCTTGTAGCAAGTTAATAGAAAATTTTTATAACCGCATATAAACTTATCTTTTTTTAAGTTTTTTAAATTTTCTGTGACCCTAGACCAAAACCTTGGACCAAAATACCTAATGGAGTTTAGGCCAAGTCTAGTTCTAGGTCTTTCAGTTATGAAATTTAATTTTTTAGAAAACCTTGTATTATGTGAGTGAAGAGAACAGCAAGAGTAAAACTTTTATGCTCAACATCAAATCCAGTCATACTATTCTGCACCAATTTACAAACTTGCAATTTAAACACATTCAATTTCAGCAGACCAGTTTTCACAAACAGTGGGTTTGTTGGATTCAAAGCAGGCACACGGCAAACATACCTCACTATCCTTTTTTGCATAGTAACAAATTGTTTGGCTTCTTTTATTTAAGTAGCTTTGTAGTAATTTTAACATAGATCCTTTAACGTTATAACCTTTTAATTTTGACAAGAACATTTCATGATTTACCGTATTGAATGCTTTTGCTCAATCTAAACAAAAACAGAACAATTAACTAACTTTTTCTCACCAGCCTCAATCAACTCATCCACAATCTGATTCACAGCCAGCTCAGTTGTATCACTTTTCCTAAAACCTTGTACTATACAAAAAGTTTATACTGCTTTTTATGCAAAACATCATTAGAAAAAAAAATTCAACCTCTCACACACTAAGGACTCAAAAATTTTTGAAAAAGGAGACAAAAGAGAAATAGGTCTATAGTTATTAAGATCACTTTTTTTACCTGACTTGTAAATTGGTAAGTGACTCAGGAAACACACCATACTCTACACATTTGTTAAGGAGCAATAACTTTTGCACCTAGTTTTACAAATCGTATACTTGGCACATCGGATTGCACACTTTTATTTGGTCTCATATTCCTAATGTACATCTCAATTTCACTATTAGTAAATTCTTTGAATACAAAATCATTACATACCAAACTAATACAAAACTCAAGATTATTATGAAAATCATTCTTTCTCTCATTTAATAACTTGTCAGCTATATTAACAAAATTTTTATTCATTAATCTGCTACTCTTTTCAGGTCACTCACAATTTTACCACTCTCGTCAAGTACACCATTTATTTTACAGCTCGAAGTAGATTTAGTGGAGACAATATTATTTACAATTTTCCATAACTTTTTACTATTACCTTTATTTTACTTAACTATTTGTTTAAAGTAAAGTCGTTTGGCTAATTCTATAACTCTATTAAGTAAATTTCTATATTTTTTAAATGAAACAGAATTTTTTTTGTTTGTCTTTTATTGCAAATTTAAACATTAAGTTTTTATTATTGATTGAATTAATTATACCCTTTGTTAACCACTGTTTAGCTTTTAATTTTTGTTCTTTTTTATTTAATACTTTAATTGAAGCATGATGATAAACTGTTCCACTAAAATTAGCTTCAAACTCATCCCAGCATTTATTCACACCTTCACAACATTCTGCATACAACCTCATATTTTGCAATTTCATTATAAGGCTATTTAAAAACACCCCAACATCAAATGAACTAAAATCTTGAACATATTTCTGGTTAAAAGTTACAGTTTTAGGCTTCTCACAAATAATTTTACACACAAGAGGCATATGATTGGAGACATAGTTCACCACACCAACATTCAGAATTTTGCAATCAAAGTTAGAGTACACATGGTCAATTAATGAATAAGAAGAAAAATCAGCAGAATACCTTGTTGGAGAGTTAACAAATTGTTTTACACCTACACTAGAGATACAGTTTAAATAGTCAACAGTACGCCGGACACATTTTAGCAAATTAATATTTACATCACCACCAATAACATAATCCTTTTTTCTCTCACAAAAATAATCTTAAGCACAAAGAAATTTTTTTTCAAAAAGAGCAAATACAGAACTTGGATGTCTATACAAATTACCAACTATAACACATTTACTGTTTCCAAGTTTAACATTAATCCACACATCATATCATTCACATCACATTGGTTTAAAGACACATCTTCTACAACCTCGTAGTCAAGACAATTTTTCACAAAGAAAGCAACACCTCCAGATTGATTACTGTTAGAAGTTCTGTTCACAAACTCATCAATCTCCAATTTACCAATAAAAGGTCTCATACTAGTCACCCAAGTTTCACATACACAAATTACATCAGGCAAACCCTCAACTGAATCCAAAAATTCTTCAATTTTATACAAATTTGCAATCAAACTCCTTATATTCATGTAAACAATACTAATGCTATTTTTATTACCAAATTTAACATCATTTAAATCCAAGTAACACTCATCTTTTCTTTTAGAAGAAGCAGATTTATTAAGTTTAGAAAAATAATCATAATCTAAATTATTCACACTCTGAAAAGGAAAGACAGAATTTTCAGTCATAACAATAAAATTTATAATTATCTTTTTTATATTCACAAAGTTTTATATTTTTTTCAGTTGCACACTCAACATGGCATCTTTTAGAACATAAAAAGCAGGTTAAATGATTTTTCAAATTTTTACAAGGCAATTTACATTTATAACATACATTTTTTTTTATTTCACAATTTTTTCAAAAAAAAGGTAAACCATTTTTACTCATTTCAACTAAACTCTTTTTACATGCAGTGGAACATTTATGATGCATCCATATAAAGCAACCTTCACAATACAAGCACTCATCTGAAGAAGAAAATTTTCTATAACAAATTTTACAATATTCATTATTTCCCACTTTAACTAATTCATACTCACCATACAGTCTTTACAATAAAAATGATCTTTATTAGATCTATAAAAATTATACTCATAGTTATTTAAATCAGAACATTGGACATGAACCATCTCTCATAATTGTCACAACAAATAGAATCCACATTTGGGGGTTAAAAATCATTTTGACACACCCTGCAACACATTCTAAATTAACTAAACTATCTAATTTAAGTTTTAAAGAAGTCATCTAAACATATAATATTTTTTTAATATAGGAAAGATAAACAAATAACTTATTGTTGGTTCTGCAGTTTTTCAATATCTTCAACTGAGTTGATAACAATTACTTTAGACTTGTCATCCTTTCTCAACAAAATTGTGCCACTTGAGGACCATGCATATTTCCAACCTTTTTCTTTTTGAAACCTTCTAGCAAGATAAAGAACGTTTCTGCTAGTTTTTGACAAATTTTCATTAAGATAAACCCTTTCTGCCTTTATGTCATTCAAGTCAGCATTAAATAACTACTTTTTTTCTTTTATTACTTTAACTTTTTGATCTCGAGATTTGAATGTAACTATTATGGCATTAAACATTCTCTTTCCTTCCTTCTTCTCTAGGTTAGTTCCACCATCTATGGTCCTCAAGCGCCTAATTTTTCTTAACTGATGTCTCTATTCTTGGATCTACTTTTATCAAAACCTTCATAGCAACAATCTCAACATTTTCATTTTCACAAACTGGTACACCCTGTATTTCAACATTGTTGTCTTTCATCCAGTTTTCAATTTGATTCAGCTTAATGTTTGCTAGCTTGTCATTTTCCTCTATATCAAACATCTTTTTAGTTAATCTCTCATTTTCCAATTTCACTGTTTTTACATCATCCTTCATTTTTTCATTCTCTGTCCGCATATCATAAAATTTAGAATACAAAAAGTCAAGTGAATGCTGCAAGGAGTCAATCATTTTTTTTAACCGGCTAATTTATCAGTAACTTCCTTCATTTGAGTATTAAGCTTATCAGTTGACTCTTTATGCACTAAAGTCAAATTCTCAATCAATCTTTTCAACAAAGCACTAGTAACTCTCTCACTCATATTCATTTAAATAGTTCTATTTTACTTATATATTACACCTTATTCAAATAGAATGTTATAACTTAAATGTAATAATATAAAATGCTTAGTGTTAAATTAAAAGTTATTTAAAGTATAGAAGTAAGTCAACTGATATAAAAAATGTATATGAGCTTGAAGTTTTGTATGTTGGGATACTTAGGGGTACTTGTTTTGGTCTATTGTTGTTTCTTGTGTATATAAATGACATACTTTCAGCTACAAATATTAAATTAAAATTGCTTGCAGATGATGCTTACCTGAGTCATCAACATTGTGATTCTGACCATGTGAATACTGTTATAAATATGGAGTTGAGAAAAATTGATGAATAGATGTGTAAAAATAAATTGATTAATCATTGGAAGACAAAGTTTTTGCTAATTAAGAAAGTATTCTCAACCTAAAAAATGAGCCTCAAAAAAAAAAAAAAGAATTCAGTGTTAAGGTAAATGGTTTTGTGATTGAGCAGAGTGATTATGTTTGTTAAATACTTAGGTGTGGTAATAGATGACAAGTTGAATTGGAATGCATGTTTAAATTACCTTAAATCTAAGCTTTTAGTAAGTTGTTTTATGATTTCAAAATTGAGATATTATTTGGGTACCTTGAAAATGGTGAACTACAGTTTGTTCTATCTGCATATCTAGTGTTGTATATCTGCTTGGGGTGGTGCTGCTATTTGTCATTTGAAGCCAATTTTATCAACAGAAAATAATGACAAAAAGTTGTGATAAAATATATTCTAAATTAACATAATTACTTCAAAATTAGTTAATATACAAAATTTTATTTGAATTGCTATATGTAAATTCTTTAATAGTAATTTTTAAGGAATTATCACTTGTTTAACGCTTAAATGTTTAAAAGTGTAGTAATAAAAGTCTATATATAAGTTAACACTTTATGACTTAGTTTTTTTTAAATTTTATGACTTAGTTTTTATTTTATTTAAGACTTGAACTTGTAATGTCTATAAATAATGGCTAAAAAAGGGAAAAAAAGCAATAAAAAAAACGACAAAGAGAAAAAAGAGCCAATTTTAAGACCAGATACTCCCCCAGTAGATGAAGCATCAAAATCATTCTATTTAAAACAAATAGCAGATTTGGAAGATAAAATATCTAGGTAAAAATTATCAAAGTTATGTTCCTAATTACTTAAGTTTAGGAAAAAATATATACATTTATAACCTTAATGGTATAGTTTTTACTTCATTTTGACTGGCTAAAAAACAATAAAAATGAATTTAGTTTAATAAACTTTTTTTAAATGAGTGACTTATGTTTATATTTTTAAATTAAAACGATAAAAGATTTGTACATTTTAGAAAGATAAAAAATATTTTCAACTTAAAAAAAGTACCAAAATAGTTTCAGCCCAAAGAGCTCATCAGTGACTTTAATAAATGATTAAAAAATATATATACAAGTCAATAAATGAACTGCTAATTGATTCATTTGTTAGTTGCTGTTGGTTAAGGGCATAGGGAAGGGGTAGTAAAACATTTTCTCACAATTTAATTTTATTTTATTAAGTTTTAACTAAGCTACAAGTTGCTTTTAACAGATTTTAAAAATTGAAAATGATTTTTTAGGTATAGTCTGTCAAAGTCAGAGTACAATAGGTTCCTTATTAGAGAAGAAAACTAAAACAGTAAATAGATAGAAATCACTAAAAATATATCTTCTCCTACATTTTTTGAGATAATTACCTTAAACTTTCAGGAAATGTTCCTTGCAATATTTAGAAAATTCTTTAGGAACGAATTTTTTAAGAATTTAAACATAAAAATATATTTTAATCAACAACGGTCAACTCAAGCTTACAATGTTTCACCTAGAAGGATCTTCAAAGTTTTCTTAAGTGACAATAAAATGTTATGAAGCACAGAAGGCTCTGAAGATCCTTCTAGGTGAAACAGAGTAAGCTCGAGTTAACCATTGTTGAATAAAATATATTTTTATAATATATATTCAGCACTTATATATTCAGCATTTACTTCATATAGTTTTATAACATATGTAAGAATTTAAACATAAATATTTTATGATAAATAACAGAAAAACAAACAGTTTTTTCTGTTTACTGTTGTCATAAAATTTTATATTTTTTCAATCTTTTGCAACAGAATATTCTAAATATTGCAAGAAATGTTCCCTGAAATTTTTAGGTAGTTATCTAAAAAAACAGAGGAGATAGATTTTTAGGGAAAGGGTCCTTTTTTGCCTTTTAGCTTGCCTCTCCACTAGGAACCTATTATACTCTCTGACTTTCACTGGCTTTATCTCAAATTTATTTTGAATTTTCAAAATCATTAAAAAGCTACTTGTAGCTTAGTTAAAACTCAAAAAAAAAAAAAAAAGATCAAATTGTGAAAAAAGTGATTCCATTAAGACTTGAAACAAATAATAAAAGGCAAAACAAATTATCATAATGAAACAAAAGCTAAAAGTCTAAACATTTATCTATAAGTCAAGTGTTATATTAAGAAAAATTTTTGATATTTGGTTTTTAATTTAAAGTTATTTCAAACAAAAGAGATTAATTTTAGGAAAAGTAATTAAAATAAATTGATTGGTGTTAGGTAAAACTATATTTTATGAGGTAGTTTTTGAGTTTTGAAAACTAAGTAACTAACAAATTTCAATTAACAAAAAAAAAAAAAAAAAAAAAATTAAAATAAAAGAACCAAACTTTGTGAAACTTGCAAACTTATGTTTAATCCACACTCTTAAGGTACTCAGGACAACTCAAGATATTTTGAGTTTTTATTAAACTCAGGATGACTAGGACAGTTCAAGATTTTATTAAAATTTTAGGACATATTTTTCTAAATCTAGGGTGAGATTTAGTTGATCTAGTTGTAATATTTTGTTATTTTGTTTAACCAATTTTGTTCAAGAGCTTGTTTTTTTTTTATTTTGAATTGCAATTAAAAATTTTTTTAGCCTTTAGGCTAGTTCTTTACTATTCTTAGAAATAATTTTCAGCTTGTTTTTTTTAAATGTGAAATATTTATTTACTATGATGTGGATTTATATTAAACTAAAACAGTTTAAAGATATAAAAATTTAATTATGCCTTAAAATGTTTTAATATGTTTTATTATTTTAGTTATTTATATAGTTTAGTGAAGTTATTTTATTTTATATGTCCTTAATGTTGATAAAGTTGTTTGTTGTAACTTATATATACTTGTTTTTAGTAAAAAGATTAGTATTGTCTAGTTTTTGAAAACAGTATTTCTCATAAGTTTAGTGAACATCTAATGGAAAAGCATACACATACAACCTTCCTTTTAATTATTAAGACGAAAAATGGACATGAGTTAGGTAAAAAATTTTTTTTTAAGGATTTGAAAAAAACTTGGTTCAGGATGACTCAGGGAAATTTATGCCACTCAGGACAGTTTTCTGACTCAAAGATTGGCAACCGTGTAAATACCTTAAATTTTCAGGAAATGTTGCAAGGAAAAGTTTAGAAAAAATTTTTAAACCTCTATTGCCTTAATGCAATTATTTTATAATATTAATGCCATAAAGGGTAAATATTTTTAAATATATTAATATTAAAAATTTTTTAAACAAAAATTATTAGACCTTATATAATTATAGCTTTAATTATATATTTTAAGATACTTTTCACAGAACAATAACATGTTTATTAACTTTTGAGTTAATGTCTGTTGTGTAAATTTTTTTTATAAAGATAAGACTTTTATTGCCAATTTTTTCAAAAATTTCAAAAATTCACTAAAAATATTTCTTCTTCATTTTTGGTCAATTAATCTCAAATTCTCAGGAAATGTTTCTTGGTTTAATAGAAAATATCCTATTGTAAGAATTAAAAACAAGTTGAATTTTAAAATAATATATTTTTTATAATATTTTTATTAAAAAATAGTTTTACTCAAAATAAAATAAATCTTACATTTTAAATGTTTATTATTTAGTTAAGTTTAAACTGAGAAAATTTCCGAAAGATTACTTTAAACTGTAAGAAAAGATAAAATTTTTAACATAATAGTCTTTTTTGCCTTTTTACTTTATTCCTCCCATATAAAAACTATAAAGCTTTCCAAATTTGTACCCTTATATCTCAAAAACTAATTTGAATTTTACAAAACCGTAAAAAGCAACTACTAGCTTAGTTAAAGATATTAAATATAAGGTCTAAAACAAGTGCCTTACTCCTTATGCTTTTAATATTAGGCTATAAAGTATTATACTCTCATTAATAAATTTTTAAAACTTTTTATACACTATTCTACTCATTATATTTTATTTAATCATCCTCAAAAAAAGTTCATGTTGTATAGTTTTTTTTTTCAAACCTAAATTCTTAATTGTTGTATGTTTTATTGACTCATACTTAATTTTTGTCAGTTAAGTAATATTTACGCTATGACCTATATTTTTTAAGATTTATTTGATTTTATTATATTTTATAATTTTAGCTTATATGAGTTTCACAATGGCTCATAAAAAGAGTTTTTATCAAAAAGAACTCTACGTTATTAGTTCCCTAGAAAAGTTTCATTATTAGGTGTTTATAATAAGTTTTATGTTTTCAATTATACATAATTGGTTTAAAACTTTTCTTACATGTTTTCTATCCATTTGATCTTTTAATTATATTTTGATAATATTTTAAAAATAGAAAAAAATCATCTCATTAAATAAGTACATGTTTTTTATAAAGTTTATTATATTGCTATTAATACGCTTTTTGTGGTACTATATAATATAGTTAATTTGATTTTCTATAACATATGCTCAAGTTAATCTTTACAGATATCAAGAAAGATGTGATGAGCTAAAAATTCAAGCTAATCGACATGAGCAAACTTATGGCCAAATTGAAAAAGATAAGCGAGAAATTGTCAGTTTTCTTAAAAAGACTTTAGAACAAAGACAAGATGAGATAGCTGATTTACAAGAACGTCTGACTGCGTTACAGCAGGTTATTATAAAGAATTTAAATAACCTTATCTACTGTTATTAGTATTGCATTGTGCTTTTTACTAAACAATGTTTGAATTCTTTTATGTAAACCTCGTTTTGAAAAAGGAGTACTTCCTGTTAGTGACAAATTGCTAGAAGTAGAGTTGCGGGAGCTTATACTAATTTTTTATATTATAAAAAAGTTTTTTATAATTTTGTAGTAAGACTTAATAGTCAAAAGTTCTATTTAAATTTATAAACACTTTTAGTTTAAAATAATGATTTTTGTATTTTGCTAAATGTAAGTTTGTTTATGTTACCCTTATTTAAACAAAATTAATTTATTCAATATACAACCCTTACAAATGTTATTTAGGGTTTAAATTATAGTATATGTTGATTATACTTATCTTTCTTGTTTAAGTTAAAACAACGCTTAAAATATTTTGTAGTAAAAGATGTTGTAAATAGTTATAAGATTATTTATAAATATTCTCTTTACTTGATACATTTTATAGTTTTTAATGGTTTTTCGTAGACTTCGTAGAATAAGTTATTTCTTTGTTTGTTACAGGGTTGCCAAAAAACCTGGAATAGCTTGGAAAACCCTAGAACTTGAGAAATTAAAAAAAAAAACCTCGAATAACCTGGAATTTTGAACAAAAGTCACTAAAAAACCCGGAAGATTTAATACTTTTAACATCGTAAGTACTAAAATTTCGATTTTACACAAAACATTTATCTTATAGATAGTTTATTTTTGTCATCATCAACAAAATTTTTATTAAAAAAACACATTTAAAGTAGCTTTACAGTATCTTTTCAATGTTTTTATACTATATGACACAATTTCTTACCTTAATTTTAACTTTAAACTAAAAATAAAGCCAAAAATGTGTACTTAAAAAACCCTGGAGTAAATTTTGAAAACCTGGAAAAAATTTGTCAAAAACATTTTTTTAACCCTGTTGTTATATTTTTATTTGCTAACAATTTTTTTCTTTTATTTATAATGTTTAAACAGGGTTCTTAAATTCATTTTTATTATTGCTCACTTGGCAGAAGTTTAGAATTAATCGCTTCTTTTTATTAGACATCAATAGTTACTAACTAATTACTGATGAACTATTTTGCCCTTACTGGTAAATAATCCCATGTTAGTCAAAATTGCCCCAGAAGAGCCGATATCGCCCATTAGTGGATACAAAATATAGTTCCATTGAAATTGCAAGGTGTAATTTTTGTACTTATTGCAATATTTTGCCGTGTTTAAGATGTGCTATAAATTACATTTTACAAATAAAAATTCTATAGCTAAATTGTTGTTGTCATAATAAAATAACTATTGTGTCTTAGTTATGCTTTATTCTTAAAAGTTGATGAGTCATTTAAATGTATAAAATTTATGTAATAAGGTTCAAAAAGTATTGTATATCTTTCTGATGTTTTTATTAAATATCAAATATTTAAATAGCTTTAATAAAAGTTAAGTCCAACATCAATAAAACATAAACTTTTATAATTTTCAATCAAATTCACTAAATTTTCAACTAAGAAAAATTAAGAAAAATGTTTTAATGTTTTTAAATGTAAAAGCTAAATGTTTAACTAAAACATCTACAACAGTATAGTTTAATGTGTAGTAGAAGTATGCAAACTAGACTCCTACCCTCAAAAAATTAAATCTAGGACATGAAAGTTGTTATTATGAAACAATACCGGAAAAAGTTAACTATTTTTCTTAATACAATAAAATTGTGAAGTCAGCGGATACTGATGGCTCAGTATCCGCATGACCCGTTAACTTATTTTTATGTCTTAAGCCCTTCTTAGTCTTAATCATTCTAATGGTATAGTAATCACTTAAATAGTAGCTTAAACTAAAAACAACCGGTTATAATTTATACAGCACAGTTTAATCAACAATATTTAATAACAAATGTGATTTAAAAAATACGTATTAACTCAAGTAAAAATTATACAAAAAGTTGATAAAGCTGAAGAATAATTTAATAATTTCTTCAATAAGCAACAAAGTTTAATCTATAATTTGGTACTTCTTTTAAAGTAACAAATTTACAAAAGTTTAAACACTCAACTGCAATCCACTAAAAGTTCCAATTCAATGTCATCAACAAGAGTTTATAAATAAAACTGACCGTTGCTACAACAAGAATAGCATTTTGTACTAAAAATTCGTCGTTAAGCAAACGTCATAGTGCTTTAATAAATTTAAACTTGTCAGTGTTTACAACTAGTTATTTTGTAAATTTATTAACTATTATCACAACGCAGGGCAGATAGCGTTACATTTTCCTTTCTTTTTATCCTTTTTTGGCATTCTTGGCCAGGCTCCAATGATAAGCATCAAGGTCATGAGTAGACAGGAAAGAAAAATCGAACATACTGGTTTGCTAAACAACTACTGACGTAACTCATGAAACTGCTTCTTTTCTCTTGCAGCTGAAACAGGTTGCCCGCCTGCAACTCGTCACACTTCTCTAGACACTGCTGGTGATTTCAAAAATGTCACGAATCCATGACTTGTCAGTTTTTTTTTTTTTTTTTTTTTTTAGTACCAAATTAAAAATTAACCACTTTTGAAGATATAAAAAAAAGAAAAATTAATTAAAAAGAAGAGAAAAACTTTATTAAATTTGTACAGGTATTTTAACCAAAAAATAATATTTTAATTGCAACAACTAAAAAAAAAAAAATCAACTACTAATAAATCATTAAATAAACTAGTTACCAAAGAAATAAATAGAAAGAAAATAAAATTATAACCAGTTGTTTTCCATTCACTACCCCTAAATATACATAAACGTTTAAAAGCAGTAAAAAAAAAAAGATACTTACGCCGAATGAACGCTTAGAATTCATCTGAGCTAGATGCTTCGGCATAACTTATGGGGACTTCTCGTTCCCTTAAATTGTATGTTTTAGTTTCCTCACAAGTTGTAACTCTGGGAACATACGCTTTCACGTTCCTTATAGAAACCTTTACCAACCCAGAATTCTTTTGAATAATCATACTTTGCTCTGAACAAGAAAGCACTTTATATGGACCATGGTAGAGTGTGCTAAGTTTTCGCTTGTTTTGTCTCCTAAGCCAAACCCATTCGCATTCGAAAATCCCTGGTTCATAGTATGATTTATTATTGTGGCGCTTAAATTGCCTACCAATTTTAGCCATCATATTCAAAAATACTTTAGTTTCTAGAGTGTTGGGTGTGGTGATAATGTCAGTACCCTCAATTTTGTCGAACATTACTCTCCCCGAGAGATTCTGGGCCGTCCCTAGAGCATATTGAGCTGGGGTATAAGGTGAACCTTCAACGAAGGTATTGTTTAAAGCTGTCGTTATCAGAGGCAAATGCAAAGCCCAGTTTGTCTTATCAGATAACGCGCGAAGTGCAACATTGATAGTCTTATGTTGCCTCTCGATGAAACCGTTAGATTGAGGGCTGTATGGGGATACCAAACGATGATCTATTCCTAACTGCTCGAACGCTTCGGTTAACACGGTGTTAACAAATTCACGACCGTTATCAGAAACAACAACTTGAGGGACCCCGAATGGACCCACCCAGCATTGAAAAAAAGCATTTCTGACAGTCAAAGCTTTCTTATCTGTGATCGGCATAGTTACAAGAAACCCTGTGGCTCGGTCTTTGGCAGTTAAAATATACTTATTATTACAAAATGACTCATTTAAAGGACCGACAAGATCTATGTGAACGAACTGGAATCGTTCCGTATTGTCTGGAAAAAAACCAATTTTTGGACGATTATATCTTGTTACTTTGGTCGCTTGACATACCACACAGCTTTTGACCCAATGAGTCACATCTTTTATTAATGTAGGCCAGTAATAGTCTTTTGCAATAGACTCGATTGTTTTATCAATTCCCAGGTGCAACCTATCATGGGCCACATTAAATGCTGTTAGGCGCATAGATTCGGGCAGAATGATTCGCTTATTATTTTCGTCTACCACTACCGCTAAATTATCTGGTTGTAAATATTCGACCGTTTTCTTCATATTACGTGCGGTATCTACTAGCCCCGGTTCATTACATTGCAAGACCGCAATAACTTCCCTATTTATCATATTTAAGCTAGTCGTATTTTCCCCGATCACTTCATTTAACGGACTACCTAAAATTTCCTCTTCACCGTCTAAATCACCGTAATCAGACTCGCTGTCTTCAGCCTCTGACTCAGACGTATAAACAAAATCAGAATCCTGGTTATACGCACGAACATGCATTGCCGACTGTGGGGGTCGGCTTAAACTATCTGCTACTACATTATCATGGCCATCTATATGCCTTACTATTGGATTAAATTCCTTGATTGCGCATATCCAACGTTGTTCCGCTGGAGAATGATTACCCATTTCGTTTTTAATGGCCCTTTCTACTGATTTACTATCAGTACGTATTATTAAGGATCTCCCCAATATTCTGCTTTGAAAGTGCTTAAGAGACAAATACACCCCGCGAAGTTCCTTATAAAAAGTAGAACGTACTTGCTTAAATGGAGGGAGCTTTTTTGAAAAAAACGCAAGCGGTTGCATTCCCCCATTTCTCCCTTCTTGTTCCAGAACTGCGCCAACGTGGCTGTCGGAAGCGTCCGTGAAGAGAACTAGGGGTTTTGTGTGGTCTTCATAGCTTATTGTTGCTGCTTTAACTAACAGAGCTATTGTGTCATGATAAGCTTTGATTTGGCCATCAGTAAGTTTAATAATTGCCCTATTGCTTGCCTTAGATCCCCCCGAAATTTCATTAAACGGTGCCATTACTTCGGCCAAGTTTGGTATGAATCGATGATAGTAATTAATCATACCAATTACCCTTTTTAACTCTTTGCGCGTGTTTGGTAAGGGTAATTTTTTTATAGCTTCTACCTTAGATTCCATAACATCAACCCCGTCAACACCTACTGTATGACCTAAAAAATCTACCTTGGTTCTAGCAAAAGAACATTTTGCTTGATTTAAAAATAAACCGTTTGTCGATAATGTTTCTAAAACCTGTTTTAAATGTGATATGTGACTGTCCGCGGAATCTGAAAACACAAGAATATCATCTAAATATACAAAAGTGAAAGCCCCACAAGAGGACAAGATACTGTCCATAAACTGCTGAAAACGTGTTGGCGCATTCCGCAACCCGAAAGAAGTCACCTTAGGGACGAATACCCCGGAATTAGTTATGATAGCAGCATATTTTCGTGAGTTTGGATGAAGAGGTAAGCTATAGTAAGCTTCTTTAAGATCTAACGTGCTGAAAAAACGGGTACCTCCCGGAATTCTTTCCGAGAGCGTATCTATGCGCGGTAGCGGGTATGAAAATGGGCGTGTGTGGGCATTCAAAACTGTATAATCAACACAAATACGCAAATCACCATCTTTTTTGGGCACTACCGTGATTGGTGATGCACACATGTCGGCATCCCCCTTTACAACAGCACCTCTCGCAATTAGGTCTGAATAATTTTTATCTACCTTTTGTTGACAAGTTAAATTACATCTTCGCGCCTTAATCATTCGCGGTTTATAATTGTCAACTATAATTTCTAGAAAGTGGTTGTGTTTTCTAGGAGCAGTATAATCAGGAGTTTTTGTAAGCTCAGGGTAATTCAACAGTAGTGCTTGACACTTGGTCTCTAACGTAGCTATGTTATTACTATCCTTAACTTCCCCCGTATTAATTGACACAACTACCGACGCAGGCAAGTCAGCGGCCCTAAACAGTTTAGTCGTTTTGTTAGACAATTGATGCGTCAATTCTAACGTGAAAGGGCATATTAACAGTTTGTTTGACATTAAAATGTCCATACCTAAAATGCCATAACTCCTATACTCTTGAGTAACCCAAAAATTATGTTTAATGGTTTTTAAATTACCTAGCTTAAGGTCAACGCAAGCACTCCCTATGGGGTGGATTTCATTGTCGCCAATACCCTTTATAGTTCTACTGAACGGCTTAAAGTAGTGGTTTATGCCATTTGTTAGATTCTTAGGCAATATAGAAACTTCACATCCAGAGTCAATTAAGAAAAGAACGTTTGTAACATTGTCCTTTGCAAATAATAGACTTTGAGGCAAGGTTTTTGGATTTATAGACGATTTATTTGAAATAGCAAACGACCAATTAGTTTTTACAATTGGTTTTGTCGTGATATCATTACGCAATTGAGAGTGAGAGTTTGTTTCAGGTGATGGCTTTTTAGGCTGCCATGGTTTGGCAGAGGGACGAATTGGTACGGATTCTACAGGCTTATTAAGAGGAACTCTGTTCCCATCCTCATGTCCTCTCATTGTTTTGAAGATGGGAAATCGTTTTTTTGATCGTGTTGTTGCCGTAACGGGGACATAGGGCAAGTTGAAACTGCAGCACAATAGTCTGCCCTATCTCCAAACTTTGCATGTTTGTGACAAAGCGCGTTTTGTTCGTAATTCGTGCGCTTGTTATACCCTTCCCCGAAATACCCCTGACTACGACTGTGTTCATAGCTGCGGAAATGTTCCCTTTTTTGTGGAATGTTCTCATGCCATTTTTGTTTGTAATATCTCTTATTGTGCTTAAATCGCTGAGGTTCGTATGAAAAGTTTTTAGCATTTTCAAAGACCCTCTGTTCTTCAATGTCGCATATAAATTCCGTGCGCCTAATAAACTCATTATATTCAAGCCCAAAACATTCCTTTATTTTGTTTTTTAAATTATTAGGGGCATGTCTGTGCATAAAGTATTTAATTCTGTCTTCCTCTTTAGACTTTGCCCATTGCTTAGCTGCCAAAAACAAGTCCTGGAATTGAACTGGCTCTGGCCATGATGGGCTTGCACCTAATATGCGAGGCAATTTGCTTCCTTTCCCTTGTAAAAAGTTAACAAGACTGCTATAAGTTCTGTCTTCGTCGTGTGTTTCAACGAAGTCAATTATATCTGAACGGGGCCAAATTCTCTGGAGAATTTCAAACTTCTCCATTTCAGATGTTATACCATAAGCCGTACACCGGTCTTCAAAAAAACGTAACTCCACAGCCGGATCGCGTACGGCATCAATTTTTTGAAAAAGCTTACAATTTTCAAGAGTTTTTTTCTTGAAACTTATTTGTGTTGACATTTCACCTAAAGCGTGCGAGGTGTGATTGTTAAGGGTGAGGCCGCTGTCATTTATGGTCTTATTGGTATCTAATCTTCTATAAATAGCTTTTAGTTCATTTTTTAGTTTATTTTTTTTCTCTAAAACCTTAGCTTGCTCTAGTAAGTGAGCTAAATCCTCAACGTCTAAGTCAACTTCATCTATAGCATTAAAATCTACAATTTCATTATTGTCCCTAGTCTGCGCGCTTACTTCTGTTTCATGAGCGCTGTTTATTGTCGCTTGAATATTGCTGGGAGATTGTGAGTTCGATATCAAGTCAGAGTCGCCATTGAAGTCAGCGGATACTGATGGCTCAGTATCCGCATGACCCGTTAACTTATTTTTATGTCTTAAGCCCTTCTTAGTCTTAATCATTCTAATGGTATAGTAATCACTTAAATAGTAGCTTAAACTAAAAACAACCGGTTATAATTTATACAGCACAGTTTAATCAACAATATTTAATAACAAATGTGATTTAAAAAATACGTATTAACTCAAGTAAAAATTATACAAAAAGTTGATAAAGCTGAAGAATAATTTAATAATTTCTTCAATAAGCAACAAAGTTTAATCTATAATTTGGTACTTCTTTTAAAGTAACAAATTTACAAAAGTTTAAACACTCAACTGCAATCCACTAAAAGTTCCAATTCAATGTCATCAACAAGAGTTTATAAATAAAACTGACCGTTGCTACAACAAGAATAGCATTTTGTACTAAAAATTCGTCGTTAAGCAAACGTCATAGTGCTTTAATAAATTTAAACTTGTCAGTGTTTACAACTAGTTATTTTGTAAATTTATTAACTATTATCACAACGCAGGGCAGATAGCGTTACAATTGGTTCAAAAAAACCAATTGAAAAAATCTGTCTAAACTCTTTAAAAATAAAAACAACAGATTCAAAGATATTTCATTTATTAAAACATTTTAAATTATGTAGAAAATTATTTGTTTATAGAGAAATATAATAAAGATATTTTTTAGTTTAGATACATTTAGATAAGGAATAAAATTCAAATCTATTAAAATATTACTTAAATATGTAAAAGAAATAATAATTCACTTAAATTTAAGGCTTATTAATATATATTCAAGTATAACTGAAAAAAGAATATAACAAAATTTATTTGAATTTGAGTAGACAAACTCTCATTAAAGTTTTGTACTTATCAAAGTTTTGTAATGTAAATCTATGGTTACTGTAACTACGGTAACCATAGATAACACTTGTTGAAAAAAATAGAAAAAAAAACCTTCTAAATAGTGAAAACTTTGTATGTTGATTTATAATTTTTTGAGTTATTGTTTGAACAAATTGTTTAAATTAATTCCTTGATTTAGTTTTTTTTGATCCACCATTATTTTACAAAATCTAAACTATTTCTAAATGGTCCCTCTAATAATTTTACTATATCTATATGCTTATTCTTTTATAGTATGTATCAGGCACGTAGCTTGGTACGTTTCTGCAGAAACGTATACCTATGTGCGAAAAAACATGCTTTTATTTCAGCTTGAAAAGATTCCATTTTCTTAGCTTTTAGTATTGATCTATACTTACATATGCACTCCTGAGAGATAATTTTGACATATATGTACTCTTTAGCATTTTTAGTGTTGTAAAAATTAAACAAATATACATCTAAATTGTATACATTTAGCGCGTTAAAGATTTAATTTGTCAAAATGCTGCATTGCAAAATTGATTCTAATGGAAGCTGTAGCTTTTACTTCAATAATCAAAATCATGCAGTTTTAGTTACAAAAATTTGCATAATTTAATCTTGTTTCTATTAACTACCTTAAATGTTTGATTTTGAAAACGATAAAAATACTTTTGAGTTAAATTGTGATTTTTTTATACTTATTTTCAATGAAAGTTTTATGGATTTACACAAGTGGCAACACATAAAGCAAAATAAAAGTCATAGGGGGTGTGGAGCAAAATAAATTGTCTTGTATACAGTTATCACCCATACTTAAACATTCCATTTTTAAAGTCACAACGTCATTTCAGATGTTTTGATTTTTGCAGATTCGTAACTTTTTTGAGCTAGCTACGTCCCTGGTATGTATTATTAATGAAACTTTTTATAATGTTAAATAAAGCAAGTTGGTCCTTCTATTCATGATTTGATTATGTTTCCAAGTGTTTCTGTGTATGTTCCATTGTTTAGTAAAAATATTTATTGTTTGACCTATAATTAGTTCTTTGCATATATTACACTTTTTAGCATGTATTTCATAATTTTTGCAATTTAAGTATTGTTTTATTTTTATTTATCATACTTTTTTTATAACTCCCAAATTTTCCACATAAAGCACATTTCCTACGTTCAGCTGTTTGTCATTTAATTTATATTCTGTTCAGTTATATTAACATAAAAGTATAAACTATCAGATAAAGGTGTATATTTTCTACATGCATCTATTTTTTGTTAGACTGCAAATCTTGTTGCAAAAATACTTGTTGCTTGTTATACTTGCATGTTACTCTTGTTTGTTACAAGTATTTATTGTGTATACTTAACTTTTAAAATGTTATAGATATATGTTGAAAGTTAACTTTAGGCGAAAGACCAAGAGAAAGAAACGTTTGAAACCCAGATTACACAACTTAAACGAGAATTCCAAGAAATGCGAGACCAATTGACGGGTGAAAATATTTTTTTGAGTGGAAAGTTAGCTGCATTGGAAGAATTTAAAGTTTGAACTTTTCTTTTTGTTTATCGATTTTAAAATACTGTAAAACTAGACCAAAACTTGTTTAAGACCCTAGAGGGTACATCAGTTTTTTACAACTTTAACGCAATTTGAAGATTTTTAAACAAGCTACCAATTGCCTTTTACCTTTTTTTTTCAATGATCAAATTTTAAAGGAAAGGTGAATCAAAGTTTAGGAGTTCAATGCGTACTTAAAGGTAAAAAGGAATACAGTGATAAATACTTCTTTTATTTAAAAAGCTTATTTTCCCCTAAATTTTTTAAGGAGCTCACTTCAAATTTTATACCTTTATCTTGTTGGATACGTTTTTGATTGTTGATCTTATTTTAAAGATCCTTAACTTAAATAGCGCTTGCGTTTTACCACTCCGTAAAATTCAAGTTAGTGTTTAGATATAAGGGTAAAAAGTCGAAGAGTTTTATAGATTCATTATGGAAGGACCGATGTAATGAGTTGAAAAAAAAACTACTGCGTTATAAATCTATTTTATCCTACAGTTTTTAAAAAGTTGCTTTCAAATTTTCTCAGTTTAATTTTAATCTAGTAATAATCAACCCTGTTATAAGATTTTCTTAGTTTTGAGTAAAAATATATACATGTTTATTTAATGAGAAAAATATTTTTTTGTTTTGTTTTTGTCTCAGAAATCTTAAGTTTTTATATTTTTACATTATAAATTTTCTTTTAATGCAAGGGAAATTTCCTAAATGTTAGAGGATTGCTTAAAAAATGAAAAAAAAAGATATATTTTTAGTGAATTTTTAAAAATTCCGTGAAAATGGGCAATGAAAGATGTCCCTTTATTTAGTTTGAATCGGAAACTTTTACACCACTGACTATATCTTGAAAGTAAATTAGTTTATTATGTTCTATGAAAGTATCTTGTTTATACATAATTTTAGCTTTCAGCCTATGTTGATTTTTGTAAAAAAAAATTTAGACTCCCCTATGGCTTTAACTCTTAATATTTATAGTTCTTCAGTCCTAGTTAATGCTAACTGAGTACTTTTTTAGACTAAAAAAGAAGAAATGGAAAAACACCTAGAAGATTTAGAAAACCAACTTTTAGAACAAGAAAAAAAACACAAACAAATTTTGTATGACCTTGAAAGAAAAGCTGTTGTAGACAAAGACAGGTTTTTTTGTTTTGCTAATAACTATTTGTTATTTAAAAACCATATACTTTATCATTTATAGCAGGGTTTCAAGTCCACAGAGTTAACTCGAGTTAGTTAAAAAAATATTTTTTAGGAAATTTCAAGTTAGTTTTTGATCTTAATATAAATGAGTCTGAGTTAATTTTATTTTTGACGGTAAAAAAAAGTTCTATACTGTTCAATTTGTAGTTAGTTTTTATTTTGAAAGTTAAGTTATCAGATTATGTTTTCTTTTCACGGCTACTAGTATTACTTGAGTTTTTGTTTTTTTGCCACTTTTGCAGTACACTATTGACGCTTTTCTTTGTCCATTAAAAAAGGACAAAATAACGAAGTCTATTTTTAAAGTCTAAAAAAATCGTATTAAGTATACGAAGCTTGGTTTATTAAAATAAAAAATAAATAAAACTAGTTTTGTTTATTTTTTTTAAATTAAGAACTTAAATTTTAAATTTAATACAAAGAGATTATTATAAATGAAATAAACAAATTTTGATCATATCACTTTCATCATCAGACTAAAGCTCTAGGTTAAACGAGAGCCAAGTTTTGTTCTTATTAAAACTCATCACTCAGTCGTAACTATATAAAGTTATAGTCGTCAACCTACAAACATATATCATGTTTAACTACGGAACAACCATTCGCTCACATGAGTAGTGACGTCCGGCCGTCTCAAAAATATGTGCATTATTTATATTGAAACTCGTCGCTCAGTTGTAAACCAATTTTGAGCTTGACTCAAGTACTTCAAAGATTAAGCTTTGGCTCTGGAAACTTTTGCTGATGTTTTGTTTTTGATCAGAAAAGGATATGTTAAAAAGTACATTCAGAATTATCACTTGTACACTAACACTTAAACATTGTAAACTCATACCCAGATGTTTAAATATGTAATTTATGGAATTTTCAAAAGTTCCAAAACGCCATTGTATAACGAAGTTTGACAATTTGATTTTTAATAACAGGTGGGGAGATTTATTTTAAATTTCTGGCAAAGAGGCCGATTATAAAATGAATTTAGAGAATATTGGTCTAAATAGAGGCATATAATCTAAAACTGCTTTTAAAACCCTGTTTATAGAGTTAAAATTAAAAAAATAAACGTAAGTTTTTCGAAGATAAGTGTTTCCTGAAGTAAAATAATTTATACCTTATTATTGACTTGCCTTTTAAACAAAATAAAAAAATTTAAAGTTTGAGGAGAAGACAACAGTCGTTTTCGTCTTCAATAAGAAACTGATCTATTAGACTTACTTAATTTGGTTTTTATATCTCATAAGTTACTTTGAGTTTTGTAAAGCGATAAAAAAAGTCTGATAGTCAATAAAAAACCGTAAGTTTCAAATGTTAAAATCAAGTTGTGTGCTAATAGATTTTGGTACGGAAGCTCTATATGTAGCTTTTTTAGAATTCTCGAAAATTTGTTTATTTTTGCCAAACTTTCTGAACGTTTGGAATTGGGTGTATGTTAACTATGTTTTCACTATATTTACCATTTATATCACTGTATGTATAAACTATATTTTCTGAGTAAAAGAAGACTTTTTTATGGATACTTATATATTTTATTGATTTTGAACCAGTCACACGTTGTTACTTAAGTTTACGCGGACCTGGAAATTAACTGACTTACGTCATATAACGATATCGGTGACGGTTACTTAAGCTAATGTTTAGAATTGACTTAGCTAAATAACTTAGCTAAGTCGATTTATCAAACGCAAATTAAACTTATACTATCATTTAAACTTAGCCTACATAAGTAGTAAGATTGTTAGAATGCCTAAACTACATATGAAATCGAGTCTCACAAACAAAATATGTATTTACAAGTGAATAAAGTACGACAAAACAAAATACAAACTGCTAAAAAATAACACCAAATACACTACTTTGACTCTAAAAATCATATAAAAAATATTCGCCATCGTTACACCAGTAACGATCGGAAATACAATACTTTTACAAGAAATTGAAATGTAATCGACCAAAAACTAAAAACAATCCTTATTTTCGAGCGTAGCTCGATCTCTTAAGCTAATTTTGAGAGAAAAGAAGGAAAGAAAGCCACTTTCGACTGCAAAAAATACCAATGGCATTACAGTTTAAACAAATTGCTATTTTCATTTTACCGTATTGTAATGTTAATTTGATATTATCATTAGGCAAACAAAACAGTAATTCTTTATTAGCAATTTAACACAAAAAAAAAACGTCATGTAGTAGTTTAAAGTAAAACAAAAACGTTATAAAAAGTGTTTGTACACTAAAAATGCAAAAAAAAATACAACATATATTTAACGATAAGGCCTTTAAATGTTTGACAAAAACATTTAAATTTTGAAGCTAATGCACCTTAGTGTTAAAGCTATTTTACGGTGAGTAATTCTACTAAATTTTTATACTGAAAGAAATCGTAAGTAAAGGGTTTAAAAATTGTTCTTAAGTTCCAACTTTCTTTCTTTAGAGGCTTTAGATTTTTCTATCCCTCGTTTTTTTTAAATTTCTTCGAGACTTTAGCTTTGACATGTACCTCGTCTCTCTCTTGTTCTGTTTGAATGAATGGAGTCAAGTTAATGTCTTAAAGAAATCTCCGATTAATTAAGCTTCAACGGCCTCTTTAAGTTCTATAAATGCACTGCTTTCAAAACTCAGATCAGTCTTGAACTTAAGCTGTTTTGTGTGCAAGACGTTGAAATGAAAAATTTAAATTCAAAAGCTCTTTGGATTTTTGAAAACGACGGATCTCACAAAGAGCAAACGTACTTAGGCAATAACGACGATGCTTTTTGACACCTCTAGTTACTTGAGTACCTTTGTGTTTTCTTGTTGAGGCTTTTCCTCCAATCAACACATATATAGGTCATAGAAAATATGCATTCAGTTAAACATTATATTCAATTTGCTCGCTTGATTTACTAGATTAAGCTCTTCCCTCGCCAGCGCTTTATTAAATATTTAAAAGCAAAAAATAAAAAAAGTTACGCACGTTTGCCAAAGATATGTTGTTTGTTAATATCAGCTTTTGGCTTCCAAATTTATTTGCTGAATGACATAAATATTTTGGTTAATAATTTCTGAAAAACAAAATTTTAAATTCTAAAAACGAACGTTGTGTTAAACAGAAAGTAATATGTATATATTGTTTATTGAACGATAAAAAAGCGCTCAAAATTTTGGTCTAAGGACCTTGTGTACGAAAAAAATCTTTTCGTTATCGAAAACAATATGGTTAAGTAATTTTTTTTTAAATGCTGTGGTACATTAAACACAGTAGGCCCACAACAAGAAATAGAAAAAAATTGAAAATTTGTGTTTAGGAAACCAAGATTTTAAAGATATTCTATCTGAAACAAAAGTTATGCCATTTAGTGCAAGGCAATTTAAAGAGTTTTTGTTAGTCGAAATTTTGATGTCTTTAAAAATCTAAAATCAACGGTCAAATAAAAAAACTATTAGAATACTCTAGTAACATAAAAGTATTTATTACATTTACCGTATTTTATAAAAAGATATTCTAAAGCTTTATCATTTAAATAGATTTAACAAAGAGTTTTTTAAAATATTAAATGTTTTTTAGCGACACTCTTGTAAACTATTTAAAATTAAGTTACTTTTTGCACGCGTCGCCTGTACATATGTATACATTAAAAAAACCATCAGACTTATTATATTTTAAAACAATTAATCAAACATTAAGGTCGTTTGCCGTTTTTATATGACATATAGTTTTTATTCAGTTTTAGCCGACGTGTTCTTCGAAAACACCCTATAAAACCTATCTTATAAAGTTTCATTAAATAATTTTAGTAGAATGAGTGGTTTTTTATTATTTAAACTAATTATTAAGGGACAAGGGGGGAGTTAATCATTTTTTTTACAACTTCATCTAAATTTGTAGAGTTCCAACTTTGCTATAAGCTAATAATTTTTGAGGTATAACTGGTTAAAGTCGGAGAGTACAACAGGTTCTTTATGGAAGGAGAAAACTAAAACGGCGAATAAATAGAAACCACTAAAATCTATCTTCTACGTTTTTTGAGATAACTACCTCTAACTTTAAGCAAATCCTCCTTGCAATACTTATTAAAGTCTGTAGTAACGAAAATTAAAAAAAAGTAAGCATGAAGTTTTTATGACAAAATAAATAAAACAAACTGTTTTTTGTCATTTACAACAATTTTTTCTAAATATTGTAAGGAAAATTTTGAGATAGTTATCTAAAAAAACGTAGGGGGAGATACTTTAGTTAAAATTGTCCTTTTTGCCGTTTTAGTTTGCGCCTCCCTTCTGTACTCCCTGACTTTAACCGGCTAAACCTCAAAAATTAATTTGAATTTTGAATATCTGTAAAAAGAAACTAGTAGCTTAGATAAAATAAGGTCAAGTTGTAATAAAAGTTACTACTCCCCTATGCACTAATTATCTATTAAATATCTACAAGCTGTTACGAAACGAAATTATTTAAAATACGAGTTTAATCTGACTCATTTTAAATTATACAAAAATATTTTAATATTAAAAAAAGCGTGGAGTAAAAACATTTTATAAAGAGCTACTACTTCTGATAACGTCTGATAACTTGCGTTCTATAAGAATTTTTTTAATACTTAGTTTGGAAAACTCAATAGATACAATCTTAGACTACATTAAAATTAAATTTTCGTATAGATTTACATATAATAACAAATTTACACAGTACTGTTTCTTTATTAAACTAACACATGTTTTTGTTTGTTAACAGGTATAAACACAGATCAACGGAGCTCTGTAAAAAATAAATATTGTAAGTAAAGAATAGAAGCTAAAGTAGGTGTATATGTGTGTTATTAATAATAATAATAACCACTATAGATTATTGTAGACAATACCCATTAATCTACAATATTCTATAGTAAATATGCTTAATGTTTAAAACAACTAATTATGAATAAATTGTAAAATAAAAAGGTTTTAACCTCGATATTTAAAGTTTATGTATTAGAAGGCCTATGTAAGAGAGTTTTTGAGCAATGTATACTGATGAAACTTCTTATGTTCAATTTTGCCTTCAACTATGTGTGAATTTCTTTTTTTGCTGGTGAGCACTACAGTTATGGAATAGTGCATACTAAAAATAAGTATAGTAAGCAAAGGATATTGAAAAAATATATGTAAATAAATTTTTAATTTTTAGAAATCACCTGTTTTTATATTTATCCTAGTAATAGTTGTGTTTAGCACAATCTACTAAAAGCTTTTTGTCTGATAATTTAGGTGGTACAATGAAAACTTGCTATAATTTCCTTATAAACTTAGTATTTACTGTTTTGTATATATACTAAAATACTGTTTATAATATACATATTTTATGTAAATTGATAATTTTATTTACAAAATTTGTGTTTATTATTTATTGTAAGGCTTCTAAATTCTAGTGAAGTTTTTTACAATGATAATTCTTTATATTTATGTTATAGTTTTAAGTTCTCAAAAAAAAAAAACTTAAGTATCTAAATTAATTTTATTGAACTTAAAGTTATAAACAGGCTGAAAAAAGAAATGATCTTAAGAGTTAATGAAGTAGCAGCAGAATTTCGTAAAGTGTCAAATAAACAAATGTCTGAAACGACTAAAAGAAATATAAGAGAAAATTTGTCACTTAATATGCAGCTAGGAAAGATGTCTGAAAAAACCAGAGATTTAATTCAAGTTAATTAGATTAATTTATAACAATAGTTATATTTGTAAAAAATATTTTTCATTTAAGGAAAATGATACTTTAAAAGAAACTGAAAAAGAATTAAAAATTCAAATTCAAATACTAGAAGCTACTCAAAAAGATATTGCTAAAAAGAATAACGGAAATCTTAAAGTAAGTTTTGTTTATTAAAAAGATTATTTTAAGTGATTTGAAGCGGGTCCTATCAAAACCAACTTTTAAAGCCCCTGATATAACTAGTAATTTTAAAGTACTTTGTCAAAAACAAAAACTTCTAAAATATAACCCGTAAAGTTAGACTATAATATAAGGGATACAAGCTTAAAATGTAGATGTTATAAATATTATTTATTGTAATAATGTTTGTAAAAATAATTAATATTAATATTAGTCAAATATGGCAAAAATAAAATATAGTTAATTTCGGCAAATATGGCAAATTTTAGTAAACATCTTATAGGTAAAAAGATGCATAAGATTCTCAAATAAATAGATTTTATAAAAGATGATCAAATGTTATTATATGATGTTAACACTCTTGGTTTTCTATTCATTATGTTATTTTTTACCTTTAATAACTTATCTAGTCCTAACTAAACTAAACTTTGTCCCTGGTAAGATAGTTTAAATTAACTAAATATATTAGGTGCTTATTGATCGAGCTACAATGTGGTTATTTGAAGCATTTTATTTATCGCTTGAATAGCTAATAAATTACTTGTTAAATTATAACAAATTGGAAAAACTATTCAGAATATTTTCGATGGGAACGGGTCTAAATTGCACGAAGACAAAATTGCTCGAGGGGATAAAGTTACACGAAGACAAATTTGCACCAAGGGTCAATTTTGCACGAGTTACAATTTTTCACGAGAAGAAAAAGAATAAAAAAAAGTTACTGACCGAGGGTTAGGAGTAACAGTGATAGTAAGTATAAAAAATAGCTAATAAAAATTATTATATAAAAAGAAAAAAATAGCTAAGGACCGAGGGTTAGGGGTAACAGTGATAGAAAAAAAAAAAATAATAAATAAAAATTAATTGAAAAAATATTACCGACCAAGGGTTAGGGGTAACAGTGATAGTAAAAAAAAATAATAACAAAAAAAAAAAACTTATCCCGTGCAAAAGTGATCCTTCGTGCAATTTTACCCCCTCGTGCATAAGTGTCCTCGTGCAAAAGTATTTTCCTGTAATTTTGTGCCTTCAAGCAATTTTGCCCCCTTGTGCAATTTTGTACGCTTGTGCAAATTTGAAAGCTACCCATTTACGATGAATACTGTATTTGAAGTGTAAAAAGCTTAGTCAAAAAAAGTATAGCATGAATAAAGAGTATATCTTAATTTTATTATAATCTACTAAACTTAACAGGGGTTGCCACTCAAAATTTTGTTAGTTTGACTTTTTAAGATTTTGACCTATTTAGCCTGACTTTTACCTTCTTCTCAGGAACGCATTTTAGGTATGCACTTTTAGTTAAGTACGTTTTCTGAGTACGTATATTTTGATAAGTACACATTTATATTACGCACTTTTATTAAATACTCACTTATTATCAAACATCTATTATCATACATCTGCTATATAAAATAATTCCTTTAATTACTTACTATGAAATCTTTTTGAAAAAAAAAACTATTAACAGAAAATATCCTCTTACTGATTGTACAAACTTATATAATCAGAAAAATATTAAAGAATTAAATTTAGGTTCATATCTGTTATATAAAATTTAATACTACCCAATACCATTAGATATAAAGTCTTTAAATTAAAAATTAATTAGAAAATAATCTACAAAGATTATTTTTACAAGATGAAGTAACTGTAAAATATAAATAACAACTAAACTATATATAGTAAAGGTTTTATAGAATTAACATTTTTCTTAATATATATATTTGTTTATTTTTATATTTAATGTTCTCAACATATAACACATAAATTTTATATTATTTGTCATATTTACCTTTATTATTTTATTACAGAGATACAATTTGAAAATTCGCTTTGCGGTGAAACAGTGCAATTGTGTTTCTTAAAATATTTTCTATTTATTTCAATCTTCTTTAAGGATAGATTTCTCTGTCAAATTTGTTTTTAACTCAATAGTTGTACCTCAGTTTCACTATGGAAGTGTCCTTGCCACAAATCATCAATACTAAAAATTGCAAAAAAAAATGTTTTTTTTTGCAATTTTGACCTAAAAAACTGACTTTTGGCCATTATGAACTAGCCTGACCTTTTCCAAAAACTGACTTAGCCTGACCCGTTGCAACCCTGATTTAAGTTTTTTT
The DNA here is from genome assembly GCF_965202585.1 of Thalia democratica. Taxonomy (NCBI): domain Eukaryota; kingdom Metazoa; phylum Chordata; class Thaliacea; order Salpida; family Salpidae; genus Thalia; species Thalia democratica. Next base: position 14,846,992 of record NC_139173.1, on the reverse strand, counting down.
TTTACATCATCCACATGTGCCGTACTTTTTCACAATTTTTGTAGGTTTACTAAACGACTAATAAAATAGTACTACATAAACTTTATTTGTTCTTTCAAAAAAAAAAAAACTCAGTTAGTAAATAAACTAACTTATTTTTATTATAATATAAGGTAACTTTTAGTGATCTTTTTCCCGGTTGAGGTATATTTTTTAATTTATCCAAGTTTGTTTTAAGCAAAAATCAAGCCTTTAAATTTACTTGCTCCAACTGGCAAAATTTCAGTTGTAAATAGAGTTTTTAATTTTTTGATACAGTAAACTTATTCAAGTCTCAGATTTCTAATTACTAATTTTAAAACAAATATTCAAAAATTTTATTTTTATATATTTCCAGTTGTGAGTCTACTATTGCTTGTTTTCTGTAACTTATAATCTAGTAGGTTTAGAGTATTTTATTATTGATAACAAGTAAGCAAGATTTTCTTTTAAAATAAGTTTTAATTATTTCTATAAAAAGTTCACTAAAAATTTAAATACAAGGTTTTGAAAATGATAACATCTAAAGCAAGAGAACAAGAAATTATTATTGATGAATTAGAAGCTAGAGAAGGTAATTTAGCTCAACTTAAAGAAGAGCATGAGAAAAAAATACACGAATTTCATCAACTTCAAAACAAATTTGAAAAGTTGCTGTTTTATATGTAGCACTTAGCAGTAGTTTTTGGTATTCGATGAGTCAATGTGGTTTTATCTTTGTAATTCTTAATGAAGTTATTTACATATGGTTTGATCGTACCAATTCGATCATCAGTACACTGTGATCTTGGTTTCGTCCTTTTGAGACTCTTCAGTCAGCCGCAAACGAAACCAGGTAGCAGTCAATCTACAAACGGTTTATTATGTTTTACAACTAAAGTACCGTTTGCTGGTATTGATCAGTGACATCAGTTTTGTATTTTGCCGTGCAACGTTTAATAAGTTTTCCACCAGGTTAGACATCTGGTACACTCGTTTTAAATACAGTTAAAGAAAACATCGGCAAAAGTCTACAGAGTCTTAACCTGGACTTTCTTATGATGTGAGATAAGATCAAGTTATAATAAAGTTTGATCATCAGACCGTAAGCTTTCGGTAGACTAAGACCCGGGTTTCGTTCTTATTGAAACTACTCAGTCAGCCATAACTGAAAAACTTGTTGTTCTCATTCTACAAATGGTTCATCATATTTACCATGAAGGTCTTGCCTAGTAGAAAATGTATTAAACGTTCCACGGCAAAAGACAAAGGTAAAAAATTATAAACTGTTTGTTAATTGACGTCTACTGATTTTTCGTTTGTGGCAGACTGACGGATTACAATAAGAAAGAAACCCGGGTCTCATTTTTTCGAAATCTTGTGGTCTTATGATATAATCGGTATGATAAAATCTTATTATGATTTGAGTCTGTCTCAGGGCATAAGAAAGTTTAGGCTTTGGCTCTGTAGACTTTCGCTGATGTTTTGTTTATTAAAATCATTTTCAGTTGATTGTTTAGATACCAATTTTAGGTAACTGATTTAAATTTTTCTTTTATATTTTATTGCTACTGAATTTAAATTAAATTGTAATCAATTATTGCTAAGTTACTTTATTGCAAATAGTTCAGGTTATTTTAGTTAATTTAGAATGTTTTTATCAACATATACAACAACTAAGTTCAAAAAAAAGAACTCTAGTAACTAAAAATGGTGAGAAACTAAAATGTGAGCGTAACAAACAACTTTTTTATACATACCTCTAAAGAAAATAGTTTTTTAAATTATTCCGCTAGCAAGTATTTGTTTGTGTCATTTAAAAAATGCTTTTGTACAATCAAATTAAGTTCACCTAGTTAAGTTCACCTAGTGTAGTATCACCAAAAATAAATGAATAACGTAAAATTAAAATGTATATAATACAGTTATCAAACAATTTCCAATTGTTTAATTTCTCTTTTTACAACAGTTTACTTCTACAGCATTATCGGTTGAAAAACATTAGTTTTCTTTTTTTTGTTTAGTATTATAAAAAGCTAGACTTTGTAAAGCATAAGTTTTATAGCTTCTACCAATAAACGTTAGTTTCAAATTTTTGTTTAAAAATTTATTTCACCTTAATTCTAGCTTTTATATTTATAGCGATGTAAAACCAATTCAAATTAAAAAAAATCAAGTTATTGTTAATATTCTCAATAATTATTTTTTTCATCGTAATCTTGTTAATTATTATTAATTAACATATGCTTTTTTTATGAAATTTTTTTTTGAGATCTTGATAAAATATGACTATTTTCATTAATTATGAATTTTCTACTTAGAAACTATTTTTCAGTTTTCATTACCATCATAGTTTTATTAGATAGACGTAAATTAGCCTTTTTTTAATTTTTTTTTATAGATGTGGCATCTTAAAATTTTTATAACAATTTGAATAGTCGTTATTATAGTTTCGTAAAACTAACAATATGCAAAGTAAGTATTTACTTTTGTAAGAAAGTTTTTATTAGTTTAAGATACCTATAGCAACTACATATTTGTAAACTACTCATCTTTTTTTTTAATAATAATTGTTCAATAAACTAATACCTGTCTAAAATATTAAAAGCTTAGTTTATTAAACTTTTATCTAAACAGAGCGCTAAATATATGCCCTAGTTTATTGATTAAAAAAATGGCTTTCAAAATGAAAAAAAAACATATCATTACAAATTAAATATTCACAAAAATTTATAGAATCTTTAACTAAAAAAGTCAAGGAAATTAATTCATACTATCAATAATTAAACATTTAAACAAAACCAAGAGATTGACATAAACACACAAAATAAGTCGGACGTTGAACAGTTAACTTTTTTTACAGCAATTTACGTTCGTAAATGCTCATTACAATTGTAAAAACGTTTGTCATCTATTTTCAAAAACAATACCGTAAGCAAATCGGCATAGACCAGCAAAAAAGTATCTGACTACTTCAGCAACGAAAGCAAACGCTCGTTATAGTTTGTAAAACATAGGTTGAAAACTTTTAAAATTTAGTAAGATATTGTGACGTATACAGCGAATGTCATATATAAATACACTTGCTCTGCAGATCAGAGCATCTTCTTCATATGAGAGACATTTAAACCAGTTTTTTGAAGGATTACAGGCAACTTGAAAACAGATTATTACAGCGCAATATTTGATCATCTGTTAAATTACTAACACTGTCTGTCCTCAGACCTTGTACAAAATTTTAGATTTGAAAAATGATGCACTAACAGTAAACTTAAAAGCCTGGAATCTTACGGAATGGTAAAGTAAAACTATTAAATATTTACTTATTAGTCTTTTTATACTTAACTTTAGTTTACTTTAACCCTGTATACGTCATAATATCTTCACTTTTTTTTAAGTTTTCAATTTATGTTTTTAAATTTGATAAGCACACAAAGTCTGTCGAATTGCTTCGTATAAAAATAATAAAATGAGTATTTTCTGTCCATGTATATTAAGTTTCAAATGGTATTTAAAAGCTTAAAATTGGTGTATTTAATTACAGGTAATACTAATGAGATATAAAGTTACTTGGAACTTTTTGTTATTACTTCTGTTTTATTTTGTGTTAAAATGTTTATTTAAACATACTTGATAAAACAAATAGTAGTACACATTATACACTCATTAGTCTAAGTAGAATATTAGACATTTAAACATGATTTTTTTTTTAGAAAATTGTTAGAATTAAAAAGCATGGAAGAAAAGTTGAACGATGTAAAAATTCAAAAAGATGTCGCTATTAAAAATGAGGAAAGCATAAGAAAAATTCTTGGTGCTACTGCCTATACATTAAAAAAAGTTTTTTAAATGCATTTTCAGTTTTTTATAGCTGCATACCGGAAGCTTAAGCTTTAAAGTGTTTACGTATTACATTTTTCTGACAAATATTTTTTAAGAAACTTTTTCGTTAAAATTTAGTTATCACTTTAGTATTTATTACTGTTTTCTGGGATTTCAACAAAAACAAATGTGTAAACTATTGTTTCTTAACTAGGTATTTTAAAAATACGTTAACTTTTACTTATAGCTTAATTTTTTTTTGATGACACATTAAGCTATTTCTAATATCCAACTAATTAGACTATTTACTTAGAACCTAGCTATATAAATTGGAAAAGTTATTTTAAATATTTTTATTATCAAATTAAATTTTATTCAACAAATTTTATCTTTAGACTATTTCTTGTCAACCGTCTGAAGAGAGTGAGCTGTTAAGTAATCGAACGACAATGGTTGAAAGAATGCTGCAAATTTTACAAAATGCTGCCATTGCTGAGATTGGTCCTATTCCATCTGATTTTTTGACAGAAAAACAAAAAGTAATACAACTAATTTAGTTTTTTTAAAACGGCATTTAAAGCCTTTTTATTTTTTTATACATCCACTGTTTTTCTACGAAAACCTTATGTATAAACTATAAATTCAAACTTTTTTTAAGTATTTAAGTATTTAAAAAAAAGTATTTAGTTTTAGCTTGTTTAGCTCAAACCTAAAATGTTTTTTCATTAATTGTAGTGTGTTTTTAGAAATGTTTAAGATTTTTGTTATGGGCTTTTCTTACTTAAAATTTTCTTAATAAATTAAAACAAAACTTTGTTAATTAACCATTAGAAAACGATACAAACATAAAACAGATAATTTGTAAATATTTCAATCTTTATAAATCACCTTTTTATAAGTTTTAAAGACTAAAATATTTTAGTTTAGTTTCTAATCAGATAGTTATTGCTGAAATTGATTCAAAGTATAGTAAAATAAACTTTAGTTTTTTTAAAGATTAGTTACACCTTAAAAAATACAAGTGTAAAACAAATCTGTTTTATGACTGATAATATTGAACTTGGTTAAGTTTGAGTTTAAAACAATATTTTTAGTTATTGGAAAATAATTCAAATTTGAATTGAACAGTAAAATGCTTACAAATACACAACAATAAAAAGATCTACTTATATAGTTTTCAGTTGTACACATCTCGTTGTTTTTAAGTGTTTGGGTCGCGAGTTCTTATGAACAGCGAATTAAGAAATGATAAGTGATATGTATTTATTATAGATTAAATTTTGATTCTCCTATCCGTGTAATTCAATAATTTAACTGTTCAAAAATCACATATATAAAAAACTAAGAAAACTATAAAAGTTTTACTTACCGGTTGATTTAACAAAAAACTGAAGTAGGCTCGTTAAAAATTTTTTTAAATCTATAATTAATTTCAGATATAAAAATATTAAACGATTTTTTATGCCTTGTAGATCTAGAGTTGTTAACTTTAAGTTTAAAACAATCAATAGTTTTGCACTTTTTGCGAACAGTAAAGTCAAATTTTTTATTCAAATTCAAATTCAACTTTTTTATTCATAAGTTAGAAACCAAGAGCTCTGAAGCTATTATTAATCTTAAATAAAAAACAAACCAAATAATTCTTTGTACTTTATAGGACTTGTATTGTTAACTTAAGTTAAAAACAAGCAATTATATATTTATTACGAAGTTTTAAGTCAAACCTAATTTATAAATATCTCTTTTTGAGTGTAAATTTTGATAGATGTACTTTTTTTTGCAGCTTTGTAGCATTTTTGAGCCTGCTACAGTTGGTCTGCAGTAATTTTTTTTTAATTATTAAACTTTATTTTTTTTTTATATAACTACATAGTGCCTAAATTCTTTGCAGACTTTGATGGCTGTTCTTACTACTAAATCAAAAACTGAAGAATCGAATACAAGCAAATTAGAATCGGATATTAAAAAGAATTCACACTACCAGCTTGGCGATCTCGGACTTGTGCCACGACCACAGCTTGATTTGAACAGTGTTGTTAAATCTCCAAATTTGACAAAGGTTTATGACCTTGCCAGAGTAAATCAAAAAAATAAAATTCGGCTAAACGATTTGCCAAGCACGAACACAAAAAACAGTGGAGTTCTACCACCAATCAGTTGTGAAACTACTGCAACCTAATGTTTAGACATTTAAAACAATATAAATTAACAGGCAGCTTTTTTGATATTGTTCATGATATTTTTTGATTTTTAGTCCAGTCTACGTGAAATACAAAGTTGTTTTATAATATAAACGACTATATTTTACTAAATATAAATAAAATTGCTTAAAAATTTTGGTGGTATTATATCTTTTTAACTTTATTTATTGATAAACATAAAAAATTATTCTCATTTAAATTTAAATTTAAATAAAAATATTATTATTTTGTTTTAAAAACAGTTTTGTTTATGATAAATGTTATTTAAAAAAAAAACCTATTCTTTTTTATTCTATATGTAGTTTTTAAATAAACCAATGTAAGTATTATCTGCTTGTTCACTGAGAGACTTCGAAAAATAAGGGATTTACTGTTGGATACTATATAAAGCCGAGCAAAACATGAATTTTGCAGTTTTTGAATATTCTTGTGTAGGATGTTAAAAGTTCCGTCGTAGTATAGTTAAGCGTCGCAGCTTTTTTTTAAAGCGGGTGCGCTTTGAATTTGCAAATTCATTTATTTTTCGTTCTGGCTGACTATAATTGTTGGCAAGAATAGTTACAAGTAGCTAAAATTTAAACAAACGCTCTTTTGTTTTAGCAGAAACTTTTTGTTTTTTTGTGAACAAGATTTAACTTTTTTAGAATCGTTTATTTTATGACTTGATAATAAACGAGACCTAGAAAAAAGTTTACCTTAACGTGCTCAGACTAGTTGTGAACGTTCCTAAATTGTATTTTAGCTTTTATACGCTTTCAGCTTTCATTATTTTTGGCGACTGTTTCTCAAAGCATTGTACTTATATTGTAGTCAACTGACTTCAGTAGAAACCGCTAAAGCAAGAGTATTTCTGTACACCAGGGTTTACTATTTTTTTTTTTCAAATGGACCCCTTTAAATAAATTTAAAAAAGGTATGGCCCCCCAACAAGATTTTTCAATAGCTACCATTAAAACTGCTTAAAACTTTTTTTGCTCTTCATCATCAACTCCAGAATATTTAATGTAAGTTTCAATTTATGACCTCGTGGTACGCTGCGGTCCCTTTGGTATTCATGGCCCCTAAGTTTCTGTAATTGCTCCCAAGGGGGCCACTTTGCCCAGTTTGGGAAACCCTGCTATACACTTTTTGGATTTCGTTGGTCGTTTTCAACCGTTTTTTCGAGTGTTGTACTTCTACGGTGGGTCATTTGACATCTGTAAGAACCGCTAAAAAAACTAAAGCAAGTAGATATTGATTACTATATGTTTACCAACATACGTTGACTACTGTTTCTCAAATACAAATTTCTTTTCTAGCTCAACCAAAGCGGACTTTTAGACCCTTAAGTCCTAGCCTTACTCTCACTTTAGTAAGAATCACTAAAAAACAAACGCTAATACATCGAGTGAAAAGTACCGTGCAAGCAAATCGTAGAGCTCTGACTTGCACGTGTGTGATCGCTTTATTGTTAAATGTGAAATAAATTTTGAGTGCTAAATATCATTATTTTAGTTCAATCGGCAGAACGTAGATAAGTAAATTTTATATTATTAGTGCTAGTGTATCGTATTTTTTTCTTTGTTAAATTTGTTTAGTAAATTACACATTAAGATCACTTAGGCTAAGTTAAATATTTACTTTCTAGTATCTATTATTATTATAAATCAAGTTGTATATTTAAATCACTACAGACGAAGCCAAAAAATATCTAGGCTAAATCTAAGAGTACATTAACTATATCCTAAGACCACTAGTTTAAGTCACTACTGCAGGGTCGGCAAACTGCGGCCCGCGGGCCAAATGCGGCCCGCAAAGGGTAAATCTGCGGCCCGCGAGCACGTTATTTTTTTGAATGGAATGCGGCCCGCGAAAGAAAACTTTGCGGCCCCCAAGCATGTATATGTGGCCCGCTGACCAAAATATTTTAAGTTAAATTTGTTTGATTAATTTCGTTTTAAGTCCCTGTATAACATTTTAAAAGAATTTAACTGATTTAGCTTAAAATGTGAAAAAAAACAGGTTAGCATTCCACCGGGTTTTTTTTTCTCAATTTCATAATAATTTTCTTCTCACAACAGGAAATTATTTTCTTAAAAAAGAGTGTAAAATATGTTTTGAATTAACTTATAAAATAGATAGATAGTTATATAATACCTATTTCGTAAATAAACTAAATGCAAATGTTTTCCGATTTGTAAAAAAGTAATGCACAGTGCAGTAGCCTCTCGCATTTTTACACACTCGTGACGTTACGCCTTCTCGTTTAGTTACGCATTTTAGAATTCTAAAAAAATTTAAAAAATTAAAATAATATTTTTTTCAATATTTCAAAAAAAAGGTTTATTGTATATTTTTAATTTAAAATATGCTTTTAAATGCTAACTCACCTCTCTATATCTTTAGACTTTGTAAACTTATGTTCCTTGACTTATTGATAAACATTAAGTTATTACATCTTTAAAACAATGCAAGACAAGTTTATTCTTATGTGGGCAAAAGTCAAATTAAAAAAAGTTTTAGTTACATAAACAATTTTAATTAACTATTTTTTATATATTTTATACATTTTTGTTCAAAAGAAAAAATCCAGTTCAGCACCAAATGCATATTTTTGTAAAAGACTTTAGAAACAAGTTATTATATAGACACCAAACCATTTCTTAATTGTAAACGAATGCTTAATTATAAATTGAATTTGCTAATTAAAATAGAATATAAATGTTAGGTATCAAAAAAGTCACATATAAATAAAGATAAAGCAAAAATCCACTTATTATTAAAATTAGTAAAAATTTTCTACAAGTATTATTATTTTACATAAATTTAAAACCTTTTTTTTAATGTATGCATAGTTTTATATTTTTTTCATATTTATAAATAAAGTAAACAAATTGTTAAAAGTGGGAAAGTCCCCAGTCTGCTTCTAACTAGAAGCAATATCGAAAAACAGCCATTACAGTAAGTATATTTGGTACCTCTCGTATCTTTACGATCTCTCATATCTTTACGAATTTTTCTGTGGACACAATGTGAGTAAATAAGCGAGAGGTTACTGTAATTAACAAAAATGTCATTTCTTTACAGTTTTGTTTTTTTTTACACGTTTTTTATACTTAAGTTTCTATTACAGATGTTTTATTACTAAATGTTATATTTTAAGGTGCAAAAAAGCATTTAAAATAACATAATAATAAGACATAAGGTTAATTTTATTTTGCTTTTGCCACCTTTAATTTTTTAAGAAGTTTTCTTTGCATTTTAAATAAATTCCTATGAACACAAATGATTAAACATGCTCATATTTTAAACTACTTTTTATTTAATACTTAACAAGATAAAATTTAGTTTATGCATTATTTTATAACATTATTGTTTCTACATGTAATATCTAAGTGTGTACAGACACATTTAAAACAATATATATGACATAAATTAAAAACTTTTTTGTTAGGTATACTTTTTGATTTTTAATTTTTATTCGCTGCATACTAATATAAACAGTTGCTGTTTTTTGGAACTAACTATTTAATACAAACTAGATTGAGAAATGGTAATTTGTTAAGTTTGTACAGTTTTAATCATAATAGTTCAAAATTGATCAAATAAACAAATAAAAATTGCCACACACTCAGACTATAACTATTTGAAGACTTCAAATCAGGCCAATTTAGTCATTTTTCAGTTTTTGGCTAAAATTGCTTTTTGTATGCTAAAATATCAGGCTAGTTTTGGTCACTCGGACTGAATTTTGCTTTAAAGAGTGGTAAATTAAACTTATGATGTATGTTTTGTTCAACTCGCAGTATTGGTTTGAATTAAAATATATTTTAGATTTTAAGTCTTGCAGCTGATATAATTTAAGTTATTATTAGACACATAAATGTAAACAATTAGTGTTGTTCAAAAATCCCAGAAAAGCTTGGAATTTGACAATTATCGAAAAAACTGGAATCAATTTTTACGTGTAAAGTAATGAAATTTTGATTAGACAAAAAAAATCTACCATATAAATATTTTTTGTTTAAAAACACTTTTAAAGTAGCTTAACAGTATCTTTATAATTTTTCTATATTGTTTAAGAGAGCTTTTTTTTACCTTTAACTTTATTTTATACTAAAAATAGAAGCAAAAAGTTGTACTTTTAAAACCTTTATATTGGTTCATTGCACCTTTGCTTTTAGAATGTCTTTAACTATTGTTGTGCTTTGTATTGGAACTAAACCTAGAAATTATTCTAAAATGTCAAAATTAGTAAAACCACCTGTGATAAAAATTCTAAAATGAGCAATATCTGTTGTATCAGTTCTCTCATATTAACAGATTGATTTAAGTCCAAATTTGGTTTATGCGACTAAATAATCTTCAGACATTTCCTAAACACGACTTCTTGTTGTCATTGAAGAAATAAACTAAAATATTTTATTAACGATAACAAAATTATTTGAATAAGTTTTCAACTCTAAACGGTATCTTTTTTTAGTAATTACTTTTGCTACTTTATAACTTGCCTTAACAGTTTTTTTGATCAGTCTTTAGTTACTGAAAATAGTCATGTGCGTTGTTGAAACTGACTTAAGTGATTTGTTTTTTATTTTTCGTTTCTCGCAATAACTCCAAACTAACGTATTATAGTTCTTATAGCTCGTCTTATAATTCACATTTGCTCTTTTTAAATACAATATTTTTATTGCAGATAAAGAACTGTTACAATGCTCAATAAAAATAGGTTTTTCAAGTTCATTAATAGCTTAATCAGTTTTTATACATATGTTAAAAATGTTTAAAAACTTAATTTTCCACTCAAGCTGAATTAAAATAAATTTTTTAGTTAAATAATTAATTCACTGTTAATAAACTTCGATATTTATGTATTTTGTGAACTTTATTTTAAACAGGATTGCCAAACAAACAGGCTAGTTTAAAAAATTTAAAACTCAGACTAACTTAAACTTGTTTAAAACATTAAAAAAAAAAAACTCAGGTGAGTGTGAAACTACACTTGAATAAATCTTTGAATTCTCAGAATAGTTTTTATGACTGTAGTGTAGTTTACTAATTGTTTTTTTTTTGTTTATTTAAATATTGTGTTTTTTTATAATAACAATATTTTAGTTATGTATTTAAGCTTGATTAGTAGAAAGTTTTCAGCTATTTTAACTTTCACTTTTCAGACTTTTTTGCTTTTAAAGTGGCAACCGTGTAAAAGACTAGTTAATTACTAATAAAATATTTTATTAAAGTATTCGAGCATTAATTATGTTTTAAAAAATTATTTAGCTTATCTACAGTGTTAATAGGTTTCAATTTTATTTAATTAACTAAACACTGAATTTTTAAAAGAGTGCAAACTATTTAAGACGCAAAAATTACCTTAAAAGTTTTTTTTTTTAAATATGAATAGGTGGTTCATTAAATAAAAAAATGTATAAAAGTGACCCATAAATGTTTTTCAAGCTCAGTTTTTATAGAGAGTTAGGTTGTAAGTAAAATGATAAAAATAAATTATTAAATTTAACTCATTAAGCGTTTAAAAAAGCACATACTTTATTAAGACTTAAGTATATTAAATAATGTGAACTGTATTCCAATAGATATTTGTATATTAAATAGGCATTCTATGTGTAGCTTAAAGTCATTTAAAGTAATAAAGTGAATAAAAGTAAAACTATATCTGGTGTGACCAAAATTAAAGCCGAAATATTATTCAAATATCACTAAAACTGTGGCCCCAAAGTTTTTGAAACTTTGAAATTTGGCCCGCGAAGACCAACTGACTGCCGACCCCTGCACTACTGTCTAATTTAGTCACTAATAAGATTTTGTTTTTGGTAGGCTATTAGTACTACTAGTAAAAAAATTAAGACACTTTCGGCCTATAGCCTCGCAAAACTAGTTTCTAAGCACTCTACACGTGCCCAGTTAGCTAAAATGACGTTAGGCATACTCATAAAAGTATGCTACTAACACAGTCCCTGACCAACATTATGTTATCAGACATTACAGTAATAACAGAGGATTATATCAACAAACTTATAAAATGATAAGTAAAATATACTTGACTTTTTTAATTTCAGATCACTCTAGCTATTAAATGATTTTATATATATTCCATTGTTAAAGCAGTATCAGGGCTGCCTAATGTTTTTGGCAAATTTTCTCCAGGTTTTTAAAAAATCCACGTTTTGGGTATATTTTTAGTTTGAAATAAATCTAAGGTAAAAAACTGTGAATAGTATAACGACATTAAAAATATATCTTAAAACTTCTATAAATGTGCATAATAATTTAAAAAAAATTGATGATGACATAACATTTTTATCTAACCGATAGATTTTTGTGTCAAATCGAAATTTTACTATTTAACATGTAAAAATTAATAATGTTTAAAATCCCAGGTTTTTTTTCTCCAAAATTCCAGGTTTTTCGGCAACCCTGAGCAGTATATACGAAATAAATAAGTTTAAAAATATGATTATACTTTCATATAAGTTTTAGTCTACCTATTTTTTTATTAGCTCAAGCAGTTGGCTAGTAATTTAATCACAGTCATGTAACAAAGTGGGCTAAACAGAGGTCTTCTGAAATTAAAATAAAAGTATAACATTGAATGAATTTTATAAAAAGTTGTGTAGAGCTATACTTATTTTATTTGAACATAATCTTGCTTATTTTCTGCTTTAATATTTTAGAATTTGTTTAAATTAAAAGAAGTTCGGTTTGCTGTTTTTATTTCAAAATTCTTTAGAAATTTTGTCAAAAAATAGCTTGCAAGTGCTACAAAAATGAAAAAACAGAAGGACTCGGATTTAACTATTTTTTCTACAGTTATTGTATTCTAATATAATTTTTTTTTTAATTAAAAAAACATTTAAATCATGAACTATACCAAGAGAGCAGAGCTTCTAAAAAAAACATTATCTTTTAGGTGTGCTCTAGCATAAGAAAAATTAAAATTGAATTCTCAAGGTGCATTTTGAGTTATAAAACCCTCAATATATACAAGTTTTACAGTTTATTTTTAGTACAAATTTAAGGTCTTAAGTGGTATAAAAGTATTGAAAAGACACCTTGATGCTAATTTAATTGTGTTCTATAATAAAAATTGTTGTATATGACATATTTGTTGTATCTAGTCTAAGTTTCGGTATTTTCAAGAAATTTCTTTTTTAATTCCAGTTTTATAAGTGAATACTGTTTAAAATTTCTCAAACACCAGGATTTTCGGCAACCGTGGGTGTAGTTTGGTGATCTCTATAAACTAGATCATTTAAACAAAACATTTAGCATTGACTTCTGTATTGAGTTTAATAAAAATTTAAAGCCCTTCCACATGACTTTTTTTAAATTTAACATTGACTCTTATATGAAAACTTTAAGTACACACTTAAAATTTTAAGTGCTTAATTAATTAATTTTTTTCCAGAATTAGCCAAATAAGACTACTATATAAAATCCAGTATTTTAAATATAACTATGAAGTTATAATGTTTAAATACTTTTAGTTATTTTGAAGAAAAGATTAGTGATTCCTACTTTTTATACTATTTTTTTTAAATTTATTCAGCAAACAGTGTTTAGCTTATCAGTGCTGTAAAACTGAAAAGCCTGATAATATGATTAAAAGTCATAGAAAATGGTTTTTACTAAAATTGGTTATCTAATTAAAGACTTTTTTAAATACTGGTATGTAAATAAAACATAACTATTATTTTAATGTCTTGGTGACTAATTTAGTAGAATATAAAAAATGTAATTATTGATAACTAAAGTATAATTTTGCTGCTAAATACTTTAAAACTAATTTTTGATATACATGCATAGCTAAGGCTTAAACGTTTTAGTTTTTTTTGTCTTAGATAAAGAACTAAGCAACTGAAAACAAGTAAAATTCTAAAACATCTGTTACAAACTAAGTGTTTATTTAAGCTTTAAAGACAACATACAGCGTTCCCTTTTAAAACAAGTACAAATATTTACTACCTAACTTTAAAAAAACTTAAGTTTATTTTAACTAACTTTAGTTAATAAAATACAACTCGAACAGAAAAAAAACAATTTCACTTTGAATTAAAGTTTATTAATCGTCTAAAACTTGGTGATAATTTTATTATGGTTAACACTTTTTTGTAGTTTATACAACTTGTAACAAAATAAATAATCATGTAATTAAGCTGTGTTTTAAAAATACCTAATTCAATAAAAGTGTTTAAATCTAAATATACTTTTAAACTTGTACTTGGTCTAGAAAAAGTTATATTTAAACTACGTAAATTAACTAAAACATAATTATTTAAAATTTGTTAAATTTTTACCTTTTAACACCAGATTCTATAAAAGAGTAAAGATCTTTTAAATCAATATCAATTTTGCCGTTCAAAAACTGAAGGAAGTTAGCGTCATAGTCGTTTGGAACTAACTCGCACGCCACAACCAACCGACATGCATTTATCAAGTCATACGTGCGAATTGAAGCAAAATGACCATTGATTGTTTGATAGTCATCGGTTTTGAAATGCTTATTTAAATCACACTCGTTTGATGAAATTAGGCTTAAAATGAAGAGTCCTGTGAACGTATAAAAGGTGTTTGTTTTCTTACTAACTGTTGTATAATACTTGGTACTTAATACAGTGTAATATTAGTAGCTACAATATAACTTAACTTGATCGAAAATTTAATATGTAAATTTTAATTTGTGGCGTAAAACTTATTTCCTATAAACGTAAATGAATACTTTTGTATAAATTCAATGTTATAATATTTAAAAAAAAATATATATTCTCTACACATTACACTGGAAAATAAAATAATTTGAATAAAATTAAACTCGATATCGGCGTTGATTACAAATTATATAACATTTTGAAGCTTTCTTAGACAATTGCAAGTATTTTGTGAAAAAATGTTTTACTATTGTATAGAAAGAATACAATCATTAATCTTAATATATGATCCATCTTATTACTTTACCCTTTTAAACATATTTTCAATTAAAAAACAGAAAATCTTAAGGTGGTCTTTGAATTGGCAAAATAATTAAAATTTTATTTTTAAAATAAGCATGTCTTACCGTCAGGTTGGAGGTTAGATGTAATCAGGTTGTAATCCATGTTGCAGAACTGATTTTCAGAGTCCAACCGACAAGTAGCAACTATTACATTGAACTTTTCTGTGAAAAAATAACTAATAACTAAAAAACAATTAAAAAAGTTAGCAGAAAAACTTAATATTTTAAAACATTGAAATTTTTTAATAATTACCTACAAAATGTAAACTTAGAATGAAAAAATATGTAAACAAGGTGAACACATTTATTTCTAAGAAAAATAAAACTAAATAATTCAGGGTTGCCAATGGTTTTTTCAAACTTTTTCCAGGCTTTCTGTATACCTTTCAGTTTTTTGAAAATGGAAGTTTTTTTGTCCATTTTTAGTTTAAATTTTAACAAGGCAGGATAGCCACTAATTTTTGGCCAATTTACTCCAGATTTTCAATTTTTTTTTAAGATTTAAAAAGTACTTGTTTTTGGGTCTATTTTAATTTAAAATTTAAGTTTAAGATAAAAAACTGTGTTAAAAGTATAATAATATTGAAAAACTACTGTAAAGCTAATTTAAATCAGTTTTTTATTAAAAATTATTTTATTCATATGACAGACTTTCTGTTTCGTATCGAAATTTCACTTTTTAACATCTAAAATTGTTTAAAAATACGGGTTTTTCATTGATTTTTGTTCAGAATTCCAGGTTTTTTAGCTTAAATTGTCAAATTCAAGGATTTTTAGCAACGCTACTCAAAGTAAAAACTGTGTTAAACAGTATAAATATATTAAAATGATACTGTTATTGGTGTTTAAATGTGTTTTATGACAAATAAAATTCTAATTGATACAAAAACAGACTGTATATGATAATGATCTACAATTTTAAAACATGTCCTAAAACTATGTATTAAGACAATATTATAATAAACAAAGTTAAGTCTGTTTAACAAAACAGTGAAATAATTGTATTTGTAAAACATAGTGTTGTGTTTAAAAATTAAATTATATTTATATACAAAATAATGTGATTATATAAACTAAAACGGGTCGGTGTAAGAATGACACAGCGACACTTTAGCAAGGTGGGTTTTTTTAGCACGGCGTCATTCTAGCACGGTGCGTCACTTTAGCACAGTGGGTCACTTTTGCATGGTGTGTCAACTTTGCACGGAGCCTTATTTTTGCAAGAACTAAATCTTTTCAAAAAGAGAATTTATGACAAATTTTATTAATTTGATTACAAAAAAATGTTAATACCCAAAATTTGTGGAAATTTAAGCTTGAATTAAAACTTTTTTTTTAAATTTGTCTATTAGTTTTTTAAGGAAAACTTAATTTTATATTTTTTAGTATTTGTAGATGTTATAGTATTAAATATTTCAAAACTCTTTATTATCTAGCCTAAAAATGCTAAAGTTTGTTTATAATAACCATATACACCTTAAACTAAATAAATTATACGATAACATACTAAAGATAATAACTAATCAATAAAATAATTTATTATTTAAAAATTAAAAGAAAGCTGATATTTTTTTAAACTTCGTAAAAAACTCAAGTATACAAAGTTGCAAAATTGTTTAAAAACAAAATTAGGCCTGTTTTTAGAGAACTTTAGTGTACTAATTACTTACTTTTGTAATTTTTTGGTAATATAATCAGGGTTCGTGCGCAATTTTTTTTAAATTTAGCCTGACTGAGACCAATTTAGCCTGACATTTTTTCAAAGTAAGGAAAATCCCCTTTAGAAGTCATTTTAGGTATTGGGGGGTCTTGATTAGTACTATTGTAGTCTCCGACTTCAACCAGCTTTATCTCAAAAATATTTTGAGCTTTAAAATCTGCAAAAAGCAAGTCATAGCTTAGTTACAACTGAATAAAATAAGACTAAATTGTGAAAAATGTGATTGACCACCCCTATGCCCTTAACATAACAAATTCAGTGATAAGTTTTGATATAAGTGTTATACCTAATCTATTACTGGTGTAAAATTTTAATATATATTACTAAACACAATTGTTCAATTTAATTAAGCATTAAGTAAAAACATTAAAACCAGAAGATTTATTTTAAAACGACGTGCATTGTTGTGTTTTATTAAAATCTAAAATGAAACAGGGTTCATGCGCGAATTTTTTTTCATTTAGCCTGACTGAGAACAATTTAGCCTGACATTTTTTCAAAGTAAGGAAAATCCCCTTTAGAAGTCAATTTAGGTATTGGTAACTAGATGATTACTACTATTGTAGTCTCTGACTTCAACTAGCTTTATCTCAAAAATATTTTGAGCATTAAAAATCTGCAAAAAGCAACTCATAGCTTAATTACAACTCAATAAAATAAGACTAAATTGTAAAAAAGGTGATTTGACCCCCTTATACCCCGTGCATTGTCGTGTTTTATTAAAATTTAAAATGAAACGCTTACACGAGTATTAAGTATTAAAATAAGCAAAAATGTTTATTATAGTATTTTGACTAATACTTAAAGTGATACATAATTATAGATCCTAAAATCTAAATAATTACAGTGATTGTTGACGTCGTATCGGATTTAAAAAGCTTACACTTAAATAAAAAAAACCCTTAATGTTTTGTTCTTGTAAAGAAAAATTAATTATACCTAAAATTTGTAATCCCACAAAACTTAGTACTTATATCTTAAAGCTAAGTTTTAGTGTTGTGAATATCTCTTTTAACTTTAAACAAACAGTAAAACAAATGAATAATCTGCTAAGAGTTTTAATCGAAAAAGTATTTGGTATAGTGCCTTTAAATTAGAAATTAAAACAGTGCAACTAACTAAGCTCTGAAAAATATAGCTGACATAAACAAATTCAAACAAACAGCTAAGTTGTTGAACTAAATTGTAATGTTAAACTGTATTTTTTTATGAAGTTTCATAATTATGACGTATATAATCTACTCAAAACAAAATAATGAAGATTCTTAAAAACTTTTTAGATATTCAACAAAAGGTCTTAAGCATTTATATTTACAAATATTGACTGAATAATAACTAAATCTTTGTTTAGAAATATATTCACATTTCAATTTGATCTTAAAAAGATTTGTCAATTTTTTCTAATCAAAAATTTTCAAGCATTTGAACTGAGAAAAACTGAGATTCTCAAACTTTAAAATAAAAAAACTAATTTAGCCTCACTTAGCCTGACGCGCACGAACCCTGTATAATATAGTTTTAACATTCTAAAGTTTTCATTTTTTTAGACTAAAAATTTAGTAAAACTAAGAAAAGCCTTAAAGTATTAACCCTATTAAGGAAAATTGACTAAAAAACTTAAAAATTTTTACTATATTTTTTGATATAACTATATTTTTTCAAGTCTGAATTTAGTTTCATACAACATAAACTTGTTTTAGATTAAATTTAACTTTAAACTACATTTAACAGGGTTCGTGCGCGAATTTTTTTTCGCTTAGCCTGACTGAGACCAATTTAGCCTGACATTTTTTCAAAGTAAGGAAAATCCCCTTTAGAAGTAATTTTAGGTATTGGGGGGTCTTGATTAGTACTTTATAGTCTCTGACTTAAATCAGCTTTATCTCAAAAACATTTTGAGCTTTAAAAATCTGCAAAAAGCAAGTCATAGCTTAGTTATAACTCTATAAAACAAGACTAAATTGTGAAAAAGGTGATTGACGCCCCTATGTCCTTAACATAACAAATTCAGTAAAAAGTTTTAAAATAAGTTTATATCTAATGTTTTACTAGTGTAAAAAATTAATATATATTACTAAACACAATTGTTCAATTTAATTAAGAACATTTAAGAATTTAATTTAAGTAAAAACATTATAACCAGAAGATTTATATTAAAACGACGTGCATTGACGTGTTTTATTAAAATTAAAAATGAAACGCTTACACGAGTATTAAAATTCAAACAAACAGCTAAGTTGTTGAACTTAACTGTAATGTTTAAACTGTATTTTTTTAATGAATTTTCATAACTATGATGTGTATAATCTACTCAAAACAAAATAATAAAGATTTTTATTTTTTTTTTAGATATTCAACAAACGGTTTTAAGCATTTATTTTTACAAATACTGACTGATTTTGCTTTAATTACTAAATCTGTATTTGGAAATAAATTCACACCTCAATTTGATCTTAAAAAGATTTCTCAATTTTTTTAATCAAAAATGTTCAAGCATTTGAACTTAGAAAAACTGATATTCTCAAACTTTTAAATAAAAAACTAATTTAGCCTGACGTTTTTCAGCTTTTTTCATAAAAACTGATTTAGCCTGACTTAGCCTGACGCGCACGAACCCTGATTTAAAAATTATTAAAACACTTACAAAATAAAGTTGTAAATTAAGTTTAAATTTTTTACGAGTCTAATGCGTTTTTACTTTTAATTTAGTTTTTAAACACGTGTTTTATATATCACAGTGCTAAATGTTTATAATTAAATAGGTATTATAAAATTTTCAAATGAAGGTTTAAAAAGGTTTAGTTTGTCTAACGCTCAGTCAATAAAAATTAGCACGCTTCAATTAAAAATAAAAAAGAAATAAATAATGCAAAAATGACGCTGGATAAACTTACGCTGTGCAAGAGTGACGCACCGTGCTAAAGTGACCCACCGTGCTAAATAAACGCACTGTGCCAAAGTGAAGCTGTGCTATTCTGACACGCTCCCACTAAATCACCTAAAATAGAGCCCACTTAAAGGGCTATTTAATAATTCATTGCAAAAACTCGAACATAAAAAGAACAGGAAATATGTTTCATAAAAACAATAAAATTAATAATAGTAATAATAATAATAAATAATCATCAGATGTTTTAGGTTCGAAATGAATTGCACTTTGATAAACATTAATACAAAAGTTATAAAAAAAACAAACACTGTGACTTAATTACATAATTTTTTAGAGTACAAATTTTCAGTGCAAAAACTAATCTTCCATCTAAATTCTAAACAAACAAACAAAACTTAAAAAACTACAAATAAGTGACTATTTATTATATTAAATACTTTAAAATTTAATGAAATTTAAGAGGAGCATTTTCATTTGTCAAATTAATTAGATACTAAAATCCATTAAAATAAATTAAAAAATAAGTTAATCAATTTCTCAAAATTGGTTTAACCATCAGTTAACTTTTTAGATTTTAAGCATAAGCAATCATAAAAACTCAAAGTTTAAATAAACTGGTATTATGTTTGCCACTATTAAAAATAGGCTATTAGCACGCTATACCGTTGAGAATAGTTTTCTAGATACATTTATAGTACTTTTTAAAGTCAACACAAGTAATCGTATAAATACCAACATAACAACATTTTTAACTATTAGATTACATGATGTACTCTTATTTAGGGTTTCTACAACTCATTCTCATAATCGCCCACTTGGCAAAAATTTAAATAACAACCGCTCCTTTACTAATTAACAGCCAATTTTATTTTGCTGTTTTACTAGCTATTGCCTGCATATAGCCAACATCTGCCTAAATGGACGATATCGCCCAATTTAAGAAACCCTGCTACAAACTATATACGTATATACAATAATATACTTTTATACAAACCTTAAATTACATAAACTATGTGTTGGTATAAAACGATAACTTTTTGAATCTTTGACTAGTTTTCTACATAAAGTTTATTAAATTAAAAATAACAAACCAGTATTGTTTTGAGCAAGAAACTTGTTGGAACTAGATGAAACAATGTCAATAAACTTGCTCTTATCATTAATGCCAAACCACTTACAAGCAATTTTCGAAAAACTTTCATCGTTTTCTAAAATTGTGCTGTGTGTATTTTGAAAAAAATTAACTACACTGTTCACCAACCCTAAACCACTTTCTAAATCAAGATAGCAAACCTTCATATTTGTTTTGAGTGCAGACCTGCATTAAAAAACGCATTTAAAAGAAATAAATGTTTTTAATTACTATTATTTGAATCTGAATTAATTGATTTAATTAATAAAATTGAACTTAAACCCGGTAAAACTAATAACTTTCAATATAATTTACGTAACAAGATTAATTCTATAAAAAAGTCTAATAAACTTGTTATTTTTGCAGACAAAACTAATAATTTGTATAAAATCAGTCCAAAAAATTATGATAAGTTACTTTTAGATAATATCACAAAAAACTATAAAAAATGTACCAATAATCCGGCTGATACGATAGACTCCCGTGCACAAGAACTTTTAAATGAAAATAATATTACTGGTAAACGTATACCTAAGTTAGAAAGATCGCAAGCATATATAACAGTAAAGGATCATAAAGATAATTTTCCTGCAACAGTCAAGTGCAGACTAATAAGTAAAAGTAAAACGCATATTGGTAAAATTTCTAAACAAATTTTAACTAGTATAATTAAAGACGTAAGAACAGCCACTAGTCTAATCCAATGGAAAAACACTGGTGAACTATTACAATGGTTTAATAATATTAACAATAAAAGTAGTAAGCGTTTTATTAGCTTTGATATCGTCGAATTTTATCCGTCTATTACAAAAGCGCACTTAATTAACGCACTAGATTATGCATCCCAATTTTCTGATTTTAATAAATCAGATACAGACATTATATTCCATTCGTGCGACTCTTTGCTTTTTTCGGGTGATGATGTATGGAAGAAAAATGATACCGATAGTTTTTTTGATATACCAATGGGTAGTTTTCATGGAGCGGAGGTATGCGATCTTGTAGGCTTATACATCCTAGATAAACTCAAAAGTATTTTTGATAATTGTGGGTTGTATAGAGATGATGGACTCGGTGTTATTGATCTTTCAAAACCTCTTGTTTACGAAAAAATTAAAAAGTCAACGTTTAGATTGATGTCTGATATCGGTTTTAAAATAACTTTAGAAATAGGAGCGCAAATAACGAATTTTTTAGATGTTACTTTAAATTTATCTAATAATACTTACCGTCCGTACCGTAAACTGAATTCTTTATTAAACTTTATCAATATTAATTCTGACCACCCTTATCATGTAAAAAAATGCCTCCCGGTAATGACACAAAAACGTCTAAGTACTCTCTCTTCGAATGAAAAGATATTTAACGAAATAAAAGCACCGTACGAAAATGAATTAAAAAATCGAGGTTTTAAATGTAAATTAAAGTATGAAAAATTAGATGTAGATAAAAAACGCAAAAAACCGCGTAACCGACATATAATGTGGTATAATCCTCCATATTGCTCTTCAGTTAATATAAACTTAGGTAAAGAATTTTTAAAGCTAGTCGATAAACACTTCCCCGATAGCCACTTTTATAACAAAATTTTTAATAGAAAGACAGTTAAAATTTCTTATAGTTGCATGAGTAATGTTAAAACTTTAATACAATCGCACAACAAAACAGTAATTTCAAATTTTAAAAATAGACATATTAAAGCTAACACAAATAATAACTCTAGTAATAAAGTTAGTAATAACGTAGATATGAACAATATTTCTAATTATACTAATCAAATTAATAATAACAGTAATAATAATAATTTTAATAACATTAATAATAATGATAATCCTAATAGTAAAAATTTTAATTATGGTAACAATAATGTAAAACATATTAAAACTTTAACATTAAAGATATAAGCTATAATGATAACTTTAATATTAATGATAATGAAAATATCCATATCAATAGTACTAACAATAGTGTAGATTATAATAATCAACGTATAACTAGAAGTATTTCTAAAATGATAAAAGAAAACTTAGAACAAGTAAGTGATAATAGCGCTAAAAGTATAAGTAAAATGCATAACAATAAAACTATAAATAAATATTCAAAACCAACTAACCCTAATAGTAATAAGTTAAGTAATATGCCTAAAACATGTAATTGCCGTAAACTAAACAAAGATAACTGCCCATTAAAAGGTAATTGTTTAATTAAAAATGTAATTTATAAAGTTAAAGTTGAAAGTAAGGGCCCAGATAAAATTTATATCGGAAGTACAGCAGGTAGTTTCAAGGATAGATATGCTAATCATAAACATACTTTTAAAAATATAAATAAAAAACAAAGCACGCGTTTATCGGATTATGTCTGGAGCTTTTTTCACAGGTACGGTAAAAGGCCAAACATGGAGTGGAGTATTGTTTCAAAGATCAAACATGCATCCAACGGAGTAAGTTGAATTTGCCCAACTTGTAATACAGAAAGAGCAGTAATTGCAGCAGAAGATAAAGACCTACTTCTGAATAAGCGGCAAGATTTATCGAATATCTGTCCCCATAACCGACGATTCTACTTTAAATAACTCTGTCTATTTATGTACTAATTTATTTCACAAAACTCACATATACTTGCAAGTTTAATACTTCATGTTTTTAAGCTGTATAAATTATTGAACAATTTGTTAAAATTATTATGACGTAACATTTCTGCACAACTCAATTTAATTTTCATTTTTAAAACTTGCCTATTCTTAGAGCTTTTTGAGGTTAGTGCCTACTTTTATTAAATTTGTTTTTTTTGTGGACAATTTTATAATTTTATGCTTTTATCCCAAACTTTGTTTTTAAACCATAAAGTCCATTTATAGTTACTACCTAGATAAATACTATACATAATTATACATGCTTTTTTCTGCTATTTTTCTAATGTGTGTTAACATTTTATAGACTCCGTAGATCTGTTCTTAAATTTATTTGAGAGCAGTGAAACGCCGTTAGTTGAAATAAAGTTTTAGCACAAGAACATCTGTGGTAATTACTATTATATATTTTTTATAACCAAAAAATTTAACAAAAAATTAAAAACTACAACAAATTCACTATGACAAGCACTTCATTAAAATAAATTAAACATAAGTTTAAGAAACGATCTAAGTACCTTAGATAAGCTAATTTATACCGTGTATGTAACACTCTCTAAAAATGCTAACTTCTTAAGTTACAAAAACTTAAAAAAAGACTCTTGTTCTTTTGAATTTAAATTTTTAAGTTTTTCTGTGAGTAGTGGCAACTAGTTTTTTAATAAAATGTTAAATTAAAGGGAACGGGTCAGAAAAGCACGGGTGACACTTTAGCACGGGGTGACACTTTAGCACGGGTGACATTTTAGCACGGTTGACAATTTAGCACGGAGTCACTTTAGCACGGGATGACACTTTAGCACGGGGTGACATTTTAGCACTGCGTCACTTAAGCACGGGGTGACACTTTAGCACGGCGTCACTTTAGCACGAAGTGACACTTTTGCACGGCGTCATTTTAGCATGGAATTACACATATGTTTATGCTTATATGTTATGTTGAAAAATATAAAAATAAACTATGCAACATAATACTACAAGCTTTTAATATGTTTCAAGTTAAAGCTTTAACTAAAACTTCGTATTTAATATAAAATTACACTAGTTACTCTATGGCAAACCTCAACTTAATAATAACAATATAAAAGTAATTTTAAAAATTCTATAAAATCATTTTAGTAAGATATTTTAACTAACGTATTTGAATATTTACTATCATATTTTAAACGTAGAACTACTTGTTTAAACCTAGCAACGTATACGAGCTTAAGGTTTTTATAACGTTATTTAATAAGATTATAGCTTAATTTAACTTCAGTGAGTAAAGTATAAATATTAATAAATACTAGTATATTAGTAAATACGTTAAATAAATAAGTAAATGTGTAAGATTTATATATAGACTGCAACAAAAGTGAATAAAACTGTTTTACAATTTTCCCTGTCTGTTTAGGTTTTCTATTCTTTTAAATTTTAATAAATAGCAGAATTTGAAGTTTGATCAGTAAAATTTTTATTTGATTATTTTAAACCGATTGTTTCAAAAGTGTTTGCTAAAGTGATATCCGTGCAAAAGTGTCATCCCGTGCTAAAGTGACACTCCGTGCTAAAGTGACGCCGTGCTAAAGTGTCACCCCGTGCTAAAGTGTCACTCCGTGCTAAAGTGTCACCCCGTGCTTAAGTGTCACACCGTGCTAAAGTGTCATCCCGTGCTAAAGTGTCACCCCGTGCTAAAGTGACGCTGTGCTTTTCTGACATCTACCCAAATTGAAACCAACTATTAAAAATTTGGCTAAAAACCTTTTTTTATAGAAAAGTTGCAGAAACTTTTCTTTGGTTAATTGTAGAAAGAATTTTATAATACTTTTAGATTTATTTAGTTAACTAAATAATTTACTAGTTCTTTTTATTTACGATACATTTAGTTTTGTATAAAGTCTAAATGAAAACTAACTGCTATATACTATAAGCAATTGACAGCACCGTACATCCATAAACAACAGCTTTTGTAACAATCGGCAACCTATTTTAGTCCTTATTAAAGACTCACCAGGCATACATTGTCACAAAGGGTTGCCACGCAAAAATTTAAAATTTAGTCTGACTTTACAAAATTTTGACTGATTTAGCCTGACTTTTACCTTTCTCTTAGGTACGCTTTAAAGTACCTACTTCCATTTAAATACGCATTATGAGTACACATATTTTGATAAGTACGCATTTTAGTACGCTCTTATTATTCTCAGTACAGATTTTGAACCCAAATAAAAACTTTCTGTCACGTTTTTTTTTATTTAGACTAGTAATTCTTAGCTACAAACTTTCTGTTGAGTAGCTGCTGTGTTCAGAATGTGTACTTCAAAAAACACAAAACTAAATAACATAATCTGCTTTAACTTATTTCTAAATTCTAAATAATTTTGAAAAAGTTATATAGAGAAGTAAACCATACACATAAACTTGTTACATAAAATACTAAACTAAGTGCTTAATTTTAAAGGTCTTAATAACTTATTAAAACAAAAAACAGTCTGATTCTAAAATTTTGCAATATAGAAGTTTATGCATATATCAAAGTTTTAATATGGAAGTGTCCTTGCCACAAATAATCAGCACTAAAAAGATTACATACAGCAACTACTTGTACAAATAGGGTAATAGTTCAACATATTTTCAGGAAAATTTTGCAATTTTAGTCTGACTTTATAAAGGACTTTTTTATTGAACTTTACCATATGAAGGCTTTGGAATTTAATGTAATTGTAAGTAATTTTCTAAGAAATTTTGCAATTTTAGTCTGACTTGAAAGAATTTTTTGTTAATTTTTTAATGATTTTAAGGCTTTGAAAATTAAGGAATTTTGTAAATTAGAACTGAAAAATACTGACTTTCATGAATCTTCACCTAAAAAAACTGACTTTTGGTCATTTTGACCCCAAAAAACTAACATGCCTGACTTTTTCCGATTTTTCTAAAAAAATAACTTAGCCTGACCCATGGCAACTTTGGTTACAATGAACCGTTGTATGAATCAAACATTACTAGTGAATTGTTTGTTGTGGGTACAGGAAAAAATGTTCTTTAAATCGTTCACAACTAAACGTCTAAGACATTGTCAGTTTAAATGTGAGATTATATTTTACTCTGGTTTTGATCAGTTAACTAGTAGTTATTTTGGCTATTTTCAGCAAAACTGAGGTATTTTACCCCATTATTCAATACGCACTAGATTATACCGCACAATCACCAACAACATTTTCATATGAGCTGTTGTTAATGGATGTGCAGTGCAGTCTAGTAGGTATTAAATGGTGGCGTAAAAATATCTTCGCTTTGCTGTAGATAGCCGAAATAACTACTAGTTACTATAATCTAGTGATCAACCGGATTCAAAAATTAGGATCCGTACAATTTAAAAAAATGTTAATGGTTGAAGCAAAATTACACTCCGATTTTTTTTCTTATCACTTTTTTTAGCTAATAATTAAATGAAATAAATAATTTCTTCGAAATATATTTTGAATTTGATTAACTTTGAATAATATTTGGTCAAGTATACAAAGATATTTTCTTAAATATAAAATAATTAATATTACCAATCTATTGGTTAATACGCACAAAAATTAGATTAAAACTAAACAAGCAGTCAAAGTTATAAAACTAATATTCACAGTAAATACTAAACAAAATCAGTTTGAATTATTTATACATGTTATGGGATAGTTGTTTTTCACTGGACAAAATCAGACTAGACAAAAGGTGATTTTTAAGGTAAAAGTACAGATGCTCATGAAAAATTTAATACATTCGTTAGAACAGTAAAAAACAAACAGGTTCTTAACTGTACATTTAACAACATGTCTGCAAAACTTGACTGTTTTTATAAACAATTGTTTGTGTTATAGTGCCAATACTAGTGTAATGGCAAGTACTTTAAAAAATTAAATATAGGTACTATTAAAGGTAAAATTCAGAAAACTGTGCAATTTTAAATATATGTTTTTATCGCCATATAAAACAAATACTTTTATACATGGTTGCCACTGATCAAGCTGAGAAAAATTTCCTGACATTTCCTGACTTTTTACCAAAATTTTCCTGACTTTTCTAAATCATACTCTTAAATTAAACTTCTTCTAAAATAAATAATCTAACACTTGAAACTATATAAAGCTTTCAATCTTATTTTAATACAGGGTAAAAATCAACAGTTTTTTGCTGAATTCTATCAAAATTCCAGTACATCACTTAAACCATCTGTGTATGATTCATGTTTGTAATAAACAGCTCTATCAGCAAAATACTTGTATTATCACCTTATAAACACAGCTTGTCTGAAAAAAGACACAATTTTTTAGCATTTCCTAGCATAAATGTATCTAGATAAACAAATGACATATAAGGAACTTTTAAAACTTTTGTGTATATATCACAGTTTTACTATGGAAGTGTCCTTGCTACAGATCATCAATACTAAAAAGCTTACAAAATCTGCTCGTTCAAGTAGGGTACTTGTTCAATATGTTAATAGAAAATTTTTGCAGTTTTATAAAGGATATTTTACTAATTTATACCAGGTGAAGGCATTGGAAATAAATATTTTTACAAATATTTTTGCAAATTTCTAGGAAAATTTTGGATTTTTTTTCTGACTTTAAAGGACTTTTAATCAATTTTTACCATTTGAAGGCTTTGGAAAACAAGGAATTTTGTAAATTAAAACTGACAAAATCTGATTTTTTTTTAATTTTATAAAATTTCCTGACTTTTTTTCAAAACCCCCCTTTTTTAACTGATTTTTCCTGACTTTTGTCATTTTTTTAAATTTCTCCTGACTTTTCCTGATTTCCTGACCGAGTGGCAACCCTGTTTATAACTATACATTTAAGAACATACCTGCAAAAATTAAACTGTTTTTAAAAGGAATTGTTTGTGTTAGAGTGCTTTAGGTAGGATGGGTGTCATAATGGCACATCGACATTTTAGCACAGGTGGTCAATTCAGCACGATGCGTCAATTGTGCACCGTGGATCAATTTTGCACGGAGGGTTACTTTTAATACTGCGTCATTTTATCACGGTGCGTCACTTTAGCACAGTGGATCACTTTTGCACGTCGGGTCAATTTTGCACAAAGCCTTTTTTTGCACAAGCTAAAGCTCTTCAAAAAGAGGAATTATGAAACTTTCAATTGATAAAATATAAATGTTAATACACGAAATTTGTAGAAATTTTAAGCTTTACTTAAAACCTTTTTTTTTATTTGTTTTAAATTTTATAACGCTTAGTTCAAAAGTAAACTGTTAAAAAAAACGCTTCGAGCAAAAATAGAAGAGAAAGAAATTGTGCAAAAATGACGCTCGATGATAAACTGACGCCGTGCAAAAGTGACCCTCGATGCAAAAATGATGCTCCGTGCAAGTAATACACCATGCAAAAATGACTCAAAGCTAAAGTTACCCACCGTGCTAAATAGACGTTATGCAAAAGTGACGCATTGTGCTAAAGTGACCCACTGTGCAAAAGTAACGCACCGTGCTAAAGTCACGCCTTACTATTCTGACATGTTCCCCTTTAGGTAATGGTCTACAATTTGAATATGCAAGTATAGGTGCTATTTTAAGATAAAGTTCAGACGATTGTTAAATATTAATACATTAGTTAGAACAATAAAACTAAATGGGTTCATGACTGTAAGTTTAAAACATGTCTGCAAAATTTGAACCATTTAAAAAAATAAGATTTTATAATGAGCAAGGTTGCCAAAATTTTTTAAGAAATTTCTTCCAGGTTATCTGAATTTTTTCCAGGTTTTTTAAAGTAGACGTATTTGGATATACTTCTAGTTTAAGATTAAAAACTGTTCTAAGTAGTATAACAACATTGAAAAGATACTATAAAGCTATTTTAAATGTGTTTTTTAATAAAAAACTCGAGATGAAGACAAAAAAAAATCTACATGGTAGATTTCTCGCGTCAAATTAAATTTTACTACTTAACAGGTAAAATTTGTTTAAGTTTCAGGTTTTAAGTGATTTTTGTTCAAAATTTCAGGTTTTTTTTAAATTTCCCAAAATCCAGGTTTTCCAGTTTTTTAGCCTAAATTGACGAATTCCAGATGTTTCCATGATTCCAGTTTTTTTGACAACCCTGCATGAATTACTTTTATTTTAATCCTTTATAAAAGCAACGTATGTAGCTATTTATAATTTTAATAACTCAATGGCTAAAAATATCTTGAGCCACAATTCACATACTGTACTCTTTTAAGTAAAGTAACTTTAATTAAACCAAATTTAGTTTATGTTGTTTAAAAATGAGTAAGTACTAAAATATCCTAGACCTTTAAGAATACATAGACATGGTTGCCACTGATCAAGCTGAGAAAAATTTCCTGACTTTTTACCAATATTTTCCTGACTTTTCTAAATCAGTTTTACTTTATAAATTGTTCACTTAATTTAATAAAATACTACCCAAACTATTTAGTATAAATCTTTAAATTTAAAATCAATTAAAAAATAATATACTTAAGTAACTGTAAAAAAAAGACATAAAAAGTAAACTATATATCTGTTGTATAGTATATTTCCTCTTATCATTTAGTAAAAAATTTGTAACAAATAAATATACTCTTATTTACTTTAAAAACTTAAGTTGCTCTACAAAAAATACAAACAATAAGTAAATTTAATCTTGGCATTACCTCTCTTATAACTTAATTTATAAATTGAAACAACTTTGAAAAAATTATAAAGAGGTAAAGTATACACATTAACTTGTTACATAAAACACTAAACTAACTGCTTTGTTATAAAGAACTCAACTATTTAAACAAAAAACACTTTGATTCTAAAATTATGCTAGATAAACGTTTGTGTATATATCAGTTTCACTATGGAAGTGTCCTTGCTACAGATCATCAATACTAAAAAGCTTACAAAGTCTGCTTGTTCAAGTAGGGTACTTGTTCAATATGTTAATAGAAAATTTTTGCAGTTTTATAAAGGATATTTTACTAATTTATACCAGGTCAACCATTGGAAATAAAATTAAATACTTTTGTAAATTTCTAGGAAAATTTGGAATCTTTTTCTGACTTTTAAGGACTTTTAATTAATTTTTACCATTTGAAGGCTTTGGGAAACAATGAATTTTGTAAATTTAAACTGACAAAATCTGACTTTTTTTTTTAAATTTTACCAAATTTCCTGACTTTCCCTGACTTTTTTTCAAAACCCCCCATTTTTTCCTGACTTTTCCTGACTTTTGTCATTTTTTTCAATTTTTCCTGACTTTTCCTGATTTCCTGACTTTTCCTGACCGAGTGGCAACCCTGCATAGAGCACATGTGACACCAGTTAATAAGGTATGGTTATAAAACATATATTTGAAAGACGTATTGAATAACTACCAGGGTTGCCACACACTCAGGCTACTCAGCATAACTCAGGCTAGTTGTGATATTTTTCCTAAAATTCAAGCTAGCTTTCTACAATATTAAATCTTCTTCGTACTATTTTTTTCCAGTTTTAGACTTATATAAGTTATATTTTCAATTTAATCATAAACTCAAGCTGATTAAGACCAACAGAATATAAACCAGGCTAGATTTGGTGACTCAGATTAGCTTTTTGTCACAAATAGTTGCTAACCTTGAAATATATAACATAATATACTTTTGATTTCAAAAAAAGAAATACTGTTTTAAAACGCATGGCATGATTAATAATACTTTCAAGTTACTCATTTAAAAGTAGACAAATAGTAATAATTTGGTACGTTTATTCTGATAATAAGTTCTTTTTGTACTTTAAAGTTTAAACAAACAAAGTTGGTTAAAGTAAAACTAACTTCTTTCTTGCAAGTAAACCTAATACAATTTGGTTTGGTTGGTAGTTAATTTTACTCGGATTTACTTCTTTTACATTAGCTATACAACTTTGTGATGATTTCTTGTGGTTTTGTTTTATTTTACCTAAAAAAAAGTTTAAGTACGAGGACTTCGACATAAAAACTTAACTTAAATCATTAGTATAATTCAGTGTGATAATTTTAAAGTCGAACAAATATAAATTTTCAATTCAAAAATACTTTATCAAGTCTTTTAAATAAGACTTTTAATTAGTAAGGGTGGCCCGACGGTTTTTGAAAGATTTCTACATTGTTCAATGATAACTAAAATATAAGTTTTTAAGTGACAAGTATAAAATTAATCTTAAGTAAAAAAAGATTTTCGTAGCTTTAACAAACTTTAAACATATTGTATTGCTAATTAAGCCTTTTACAGAGTTGCAACTCGTATTTTCAAAATTTCATCCAGGTTTTTATAAGTACACATTTGGGTGTATTTTTACTATTAAGTTTAAGGTTAAAAACTGTGTTAAATAGTATAAAAACATTGAAAAGATACTGTAAAGCTACTTTATTTGTGTTATGGAATACAAAAAAAATTGATGATGACCAAAAAAAAGTTATCTATATGAAAAAATCTTTGTGCCATATCGAAAATTTTCTACTTAATTTTATTTATTGTTTAAAATTCCAGGTTTTTTCAGATTCTTTTCAAAATTTCTCAAATTCCAGGTATTTTGCCTAAATTGTCAAGTTCCAGTTTTTTCCAGGTTTCTAGGTAAAGTGGCAACCCTGCTTTTAATTCGATCACAACCTGCATTTGTTTCTGAATTCTGGTTCAAATTCTTATAAAAATTTTATTAACCTATCATGGTAATAATATTGAAACTTGAAAAAAAACTCTCATGTAAGTCTTATTAATTAGACTATGGTGGTAATATCATACTTCAAAAAGTTATTTACGAAAAAAAAAGTTTAGTAAGTTTTTAAACTCTTTAATCATATCTCAAAAATTATTTAAATTATTAATAAAATAAAAATAGTATGTAGGATTACAACAATAAAAAATTATAAAAGAGTTTATTAAAATATATTAAAAAAAAATAAGTCAAAAGTATTTTTATTTAAATTGTCAGAATTTGAACTGTCTAATACAAATACATCAGCAACTTTATATGTTCTAATTTATAATAACGACATTTTGCACAGCACTTTTCTTTTCAGTTAACATGTTTCTTTTTGCTTAACAAGTTAATAAAGTATCAGGGAGTTCTTAAGACTCCAAAAAATTAACGTATTTAATGATTTATACAGAGAAAAATTTCTTGATTTATACAGAGAAAAATATGTTAGTTTGATAAAGGAACGTATTGTGCAAATTCTCCTTATCATTGTTATACAATCCATCGAACTTTCTTCATTAGGATCTGTATCTAAAACTATTTGCTACAGGTTTGCCAAAAGTTTTTTTTTTTAACTTACCAGGTTTTCTAAATTTCTTCAAGGTTATTTCAAATGACAAGTGTTTTGGTTCATTTTTAGTATAAAACTTAATTCAAGGTAAACAACTGCCTTTAGAAGTATAACATCATCGAAAACATACTAAATAAGTCGTAACTATTTTAAATGTATTTTTTAATTAATGATAACAATAAAATAAAAATTATTTTTTCTATATCATAGATTTTTCGTATCTAATCAAAATTTTATTACTTAACATGTAAAAATTTTGTGAAATTTCAGGTTTTCTAGGACTATAGTTTTTTTTTTTTTGCAACCCTCTACCTAATAAAATTTAAATATTTTTGGTTTTATATTCTAAATAATTGTTTTCATTTGATGGTTCATAATAGAAAAATTAGTTTATTAAATACATTTCGTTTTGAATTCTGTTGGTAGATTTTTTAACACTAAAATTAAAGTTTTTTATAAAAGAACATAAATATTGTCATTTCAATTTGTTTTTCAAAACTATTAAAAATGTTTTATCGGAAAGATTTTCAAATATTAGTAATAGAGTAACGGTAAGAATATAAAAAATATTACTTAGAAAAAAAAGGAGAAAATATATTGTAGTTAAATAGTTATTTTTTCGTCTTATAAGTCTTCAAAGTTATAAGGAACCTATAGAACTTACCGACT
This sequence comes from Thalia democratica, assembly GCF_965202585.1. Lineage (NCBI taxonomy): Eukaryota > Metazoa > Chordata > Thaliacea > Salpida > Salpidae > Thalia > Thalia democratica. The sequence goes on along the minus strand of NC_139173.1, from coordinate 14,813,674 downwards.
TTGACCTTTTTATATCAACTTGAACTTATTTGGGCGCTTATAAGTATATGATAGCTACAGGGTTCATGCGCGATTTTTTTTCATTTAGCCTGACATTTTCCAAAGTAAGGAAAATCCCCTTTAGAAGTCATTTTAGGTATTTGGGGGTACTTGATTAGTACTATTGTAGTCTCCGACTTCAACTAGCTTTATCTCAAAAACATTTTGAGCTTTAAAAATCTGCAAAAAGCAACTCATAGCTTGGTTACAACTCAATAAAATAAGACTAAGTTGTGAAAAAGGTGATTGACCCTCCCTCCCCTATGCCCTTAACATAACAAACACAGTGATAAGTTTTAAAATAAGTGCTATATCTTATTTATTACTAGTACAAAAATTTAATATATATTACTAAACACAATTCTTCAATTTTATTAAGCTTAAAGTAAAAACATTATAACCAGAAAATTTATAATAAAACGACGTGCACATTGTCGTGTTTTATTAACACTTGAAATGAAACGCTTACACGAGTATTAAAATAAGAAAAAATGTTTATTATAGTATTTTGACTAATACTTAAAATTGATACATAATTATAACTCCTAAACTCGAAATAAATACAGCGATTGTTGATGTCATATCAAATTTAAAAAGCTTACACTTAAATTAAAAAAAAAAAAACTTTATTATTTTGTTCTTGTAAAGAAAAATAAATTGTTCCTAAAATTTGTACTCCCACAAAACTTGGTACTTATATCTTAAAGCTAAGTTTTAGTGTTGTCAATTCCCTAATAACTTTAAACAAACAGTAAAATATATGATAAACCGTTAAGAGAATTAGAAATAAAAACAGTTCAAACAACTAAGCTCTGAAAAACATAGCTGATGTTAACAAATTTAAACAAACAGCTAAGTTGTTGAACTAAACTGTATTTTTTAATGAATTTTCATAATTATGACGTATACAACCTACTCAAAACAAAATAAGGAAGATTCTTAATTTTTTTATAGAGATTCAACAAAAGGTTTTAAGCATTTACTTTTACAAATACTGACTGATTTTTTCTTTAATAACTAAATCTTTATTTTGAAGTATATTCACATCTCAATTTGATCTTGAAAAGATTTCTGAATTTTTTTAATCAAAAATTTTAAGCATTTGAACTGAGAAAAACTGAGTTTCTAAAATTTTTAAATAAATAAAAAATTTAGCCCGACGTTTTTCTAATTTTTTCAAAAAAACTGATTTAGCCTGACGCGCACGAGCCCTGTAGCTAAGAAAAGAATCTAAAAAATATGATCAAATTGTAAAACACAATATTTACACCTCTTTTCCCTTAACTTAGCAAGCAGCCATGAATGTTTAAAGCTGATAGTATATACTTTGAAATATTACTCATAAATTAAAAAAATAAAGCACAAATATATGTAATAAATAACTAACTGTTTAAATTAGAAGATTTTAAACCAATTTCTGTTATCACAGAGGCAGGTAAAGAAATAAAACTTTCTTGGTAAACAATTCTTCGGCACCAGTAAGTACTTGAGTTAGAAGCTACAGCCTTGTAATCTTCAACTGCAATACTTTTTTGATTAATTTCAAATTCAGCTCTTACATATCTCTGGCCGAGTGTCCCCCCTGAAGATACAAACGGCGTCTGTTTGGTTAAAAAATTAAACAACTTCAATCATGTTTTAGATGTAAATCAAGTATTATGTAAATCAAGTATTAAATAATTTATATTGTATGTGTTTATTTGGTATAAACCCTTATTTAAAGATTTATAAATAATGCAAACTATTTTAATCGTTTGTACAGATAAATTCTGACTTTTGTCAAAAGTTTTAGCAAAATTATAAATTATAAAAACTACAAAAACAAAAATTTATTTACAAAGTAATTACAATTTTAATCAAAACTAAAAAGAAATTAATTCCCATATTCATTTTAGAAATTCACAAACATTCAATCATTTGAGCTGACAAAACATGATATTTTACCAATATTGCCTGAAAAACTGATTCAGCATGACTTAATCTGACAAGTACAATCCTTGAGGTGTTTACATTATAAGTTTTTAAGCTTTTAATTACTAGCTTACTAATATAAACAGTTCTAACTTTTTTTTGACAGTTTTTCTAAAATAAATGCATAACGTATTTTTATTAAACCTAACTAGTTAAAAATCAACTTGTATTTTTTATTAAATTAGGAATATAAAATTTATATTATTAAATTTTACTATATTAATAGGTATTTAAATTTAGATATATTGGGCAGATTGGTATGCGATTAAAAGTTTTTTTAATATTTTAAGTCAATAATGCTTTATGAAACTTTTACTTATGAAAAAAAAAAAAGGTAAACATTATAAAAATTTCATACAAATACTTTTATATATATAAGATGTAACATTAGCGTTAAATCCTAGAGATCCTGATAAACTAAGCTTATCGGAATATATACCACACATGTTTTTGTGTTCAAACTTTATTCCGACTAACGGCGTTTCACTGCTCTCAAATAAATTTAAGAACAGATCTACGGAGTCTCAAAAAAGCTCTAAGTGTAGGCCTATTCTAGAGCTTTTTTGAGTGTTTACATATATATAGAGAATAAGGTGATTACTTAAACTAAATCACTTTGTACTGAGCCCACTTGAAGGGCTTTTAAATAATTTATTAGGAAAATTTGGTTTAACATATATATACATACATATATATACCTTATAATGCTTTGGTAGGTTTTGAGGTGCAAGCTGCATTATTTTCGATGAAAGTTCGGCTTGTATCAAATCCATACCTCTTTTATCTTCATTTTCATACGTGTGATTCCTGTCGAGATAAACCACGGCCAATCTGCCGAAACCTGCACTCTCGGCAAGACATTGCCGACCTATAGTATACAGTATAATATAATAACTAGTTTTGTGACACAAATTACGATAATAATCATAAACTTATCAAAAATTACATACAACATTTTTAGAATACTTTTTTAAATGCAAAACAAAATTAAAATACATAAATTCAAATTAAGTATAACTATCAACTGTTTTAAACGTAAGAGTTTTTGTATGCTATAAATTATAACATTTTAAGTAAATAAAAATAGTTTATAAAATATAATAAACATACACAAAGTGCTATTTTAGGTAACTAAGGTTTAAATGGGTTTTAAAAACATTTTAAAATAATACTTTTTTGTTTTACGTTTAATTTTAAACTGACAATTAGAAATAACAAAATTTAGTTATTAATAACAATAAATCTTTTATTTAGTAAATTGTTTAATCATGACTTATACTAAACATCGAATATAATCATATATATGCGTTACATAAGGACATACAATAAAAATAAGTGCATAATAATTTTACCTGCTTTAGATCCCATTATCCATGTGTGCTCTTGTCCTTGTGGAACAATGAAGATTCCAAAAGATTTTTTTTGTTTTTTGCAATCAATCACCTGAATCCTGTACCTTGCATTCACCACATCATCTTTAAGTTCATGCAATAGGTATCATTACTTAAATAATTTACTTAAACTTTTAATAAATCCTTTTTTCTTGTTTAGGAATTATTTTTTCATTGATGAATAAGAAGACTAATAGCTAAAGCATTCAACAGTGCTAAACTAATTTGTTTTATTTCTTTACATATATAACCTAATTAACTATTTCACATACATACACTTGCTTTGAAAAACCTTATTAATGGTGAAACATGGTACGGAATATTTAAACGTTATTGTTTTTTTTTTATACTAGATCTTCATTTCGTTTACTTTTGAAAGAAATGTTTTAGATAAAACGTTTTAAAAAACACTACAAGTATTTTATTTATGTATGCCAAATATAAAACAATTAATAATGGCGGGCGAAAGACATTTCAAAATCAGACAATTAAACTTTAAATATTTGAAATTATTTTTCAACTTTCAATATTCAAAACTCGAGTAACTCTGAGTAACGTTGTATTATCTTTTTTAATATTTTGTATCAATATAATCTTTTTAGTTGAACCTTCTAGAAAATTTTAATTTTCCTATTTTAAAATTTTGTTTGAGATATAGTCAAAATAAATAAATTACAAAGTTTGAAAAAATGCCTATTTAAAGCAGTTTGAGTTATTATTATAACAATTTTTTACCATCATAATATTTATTAATTTAAACTTCTCTGATACAATTTTATTTCTTAAAATATTTAACTTTTGAGTTACGGTTTCTTAAATATTTTGAATTAATAATCTATCAGCTGCAATTTCTAGGCGCTTCTGATTGGCTAAAATTTTTCTTCAGTTTCTTTAAATTTTTAATTATAAAGCTTTTTATTTTATTTGTTTTGATATGGTGGGTTAGGGGTTTATATGTTAATAATGCACTGCTATATTATCACTTTATTTCATTGGCATATTTTGAGTGAAACAACTTCAAAAACCTTACTAATTCAGCCGACCCATTAACATGTAACCAAAAATTGATCTATACTTTTTTTAGTTTGTGTAATAACTTTAAACACAAACTTTAATACGTAAATGATCAAGACAGACAAAAAAGAAATAAGCATGATCAATAAAACTAATTACTTCAATCCGTTCTACTGCTAAGCAGTAAAAACTAACATCTAAAAAGCTTTTTTACAACTACTAGACAAATATTTCAAGTAAAGTGTACATTTTAATGAACACAAACTAAACAAAATAATAAATAGGAGCGATTTCAAAATATTATTAGTTGCATAAAAAAGTTAAAAAAATTATAAAAATACACAACTAAAAATACTTAAAAAAATATAAACGATTAAAAACACAACACCTTCCAGCTGCCAAATAAGGGAACAGGTCTAAATTGCACGAAGACAAATTTGCACGTGGGCACAAAATTGCACGTAGACGATTTTGCACCAAGGGTCAATTTTGCACGAGTTACATTTTTGAACGAGCGTAAAATAAACAAAAAAAAAACTTAAAAAAAACAATAAATAATATAAAAATAAGTTACTGACTGAGGGTAAGGGTTAGGGGTAACAGTGATAGTAATAATAAAAATAAAATAACTAATGAAAATTATAATTAAAAAAAAAGCTAATAATAGAAATTACAGTAATAGAAAAAAATAAAATAATATTTCAAAATAAATAAATAAAACAGTAATAACTTACCGACCGAGGGTTAGAGGTAACAGTGATAGTAAAAAAAAACTACATAAAAAAATTTAAATTAGCACAGAAATTATAAAAAAATTTAACCCGTGCAAAATGTTCTGCTCGTGCAAAAGTATCTTCGTGCTAATCCCTCGTGCAAATTAGACAGCTACCCGCCAAATAAATTCAACCTTAATAACAAATGCTTGGTCGAAAATTTCATATATAAAGCAACAATCAAGTCAGCAAACGAAAAAAAAACTATTTGGGATCAACAGGCAGCACATTCAAAAAAAGTTCAACCATTACAGTGACTTCAAAATATATACGGAAAATGAAACAGAACTACCAAAATACATCTGGAAGATTAATACAAACTAAATAAACTTTTATGTACCATTTGTAACTAAGTATGTATGTATTCAGGTTACTTATTTTCTTCTTTTTTTTTACTACACGAACTTTTTCAAAACTACAGAATTTCTTTTTCAATTGATAAATGTTAAATGAATTAAAAAATATTTAGTAGGTAAACTGTTTTAAAACACTTAAAATTATGACATAAGGATATAGGATTTATACAAATACAGTAACATTCCAATAAGGTACGCACTTTAAACACAGCGCAAAAATGCTTACCGAACCGACATTGCGTACCTATAACATTTTGACTTTAATTACTTTATTAATTTATTAAGCTTAATAAAACATTTTTAGAGCCACTATAGCTTACACATTACTAAAAAACTCCATAAAACAAAAACTTCCACCATATATACAAAACATATTTGTTGAAAGTTCATACATTTACTAATAAGTCTTGAGTATAAAATATGTAGTAATATGTAGTTATGATATGTATTTATTTGTACAGATTTTTAATGTGTACTTTAGGGTGCATCTGTTGCCCCTATAAAATGAAAATATTTGAGTAACATAGTGATAATTTTTTTCAGCGTGGAGAATCACATAAAAAAAAACACAAAAAGTATTAGCTTCCTAGATTATACCACCGTGGCGCACTTTAAATTTTTCTAAAACAACCCATACAACAACAATAGTAAATTGTATAGGAACTTGAAAATTAAACTTTCAAGCTTTTAGCTGCAAATTTTTGTACATGTAGCAATCATCACAAAAACACCTTCTTCGCGTTTTAAAATAACTTGAAGAAAGTCTCACGGAGGTACTTCTTGATTTTCTCAAAATAAAACCCTAAAAATAACGAGAAAATGATAAAAAAGCACAGAAAACCAAAAAAATCATGTGGAAACTCAGGGGTCGGGGCAACAGATGCACCCTAGTGCAGTGATCGTCAAAGTGTGCACGGAAATTATTTTAATGCGCACGAAATCTGATTTAGTGTGCATGAATAATAATCCTAAAATTTGAAACTTGCACTAGATATTCCGGACCGCTTGATGAATGGCAAAAAAGGTCTTAGGCGTAGATTGCTTAAAAGTTGAAGAAGATAGGTTTTTATTAAAAAGTCTTTTTTCGTCCTTTTAAGTTGCAGCTTTCATAAAAAAATTGGACTTATTGACTTTGTAAGCTTAAATCTCAAAAACTTTTTGAATTTTTAACATCTGATAAAGTGATTGTTACCTAAAATCTCTATAATGAGATCAAGATGTAAAAAAAACCGCAGTGACCCCATGCTCTTAACTGTTTTTTTTTTCAAATGATCAAAAGGACTTTTTAAATTACTCAGTACTATACAAAATAAACATATATAAATAAAGTTTCAACTAACCAGAAGAAAACAGTTCTATTTGAGGCAAATCTTTAGCTAGTCCTTTACTAGCAAGATTATTTCGAATCATTGCATAATACTGCTGTTCTTTTATTACCTTTTTTGCTTCTGCCTGAATTAAGTAGTTTTTTATTCTCAAAGCTTGCAGCTTTTATAATTTATATACTACTTATGCATATCAAAAAATTTTTATGTTATATATACTTTTTTTTTCAAAAAATATAACAAAACACATTTCATTTTTTATTAAGTTTATTTGAGTACTTTCAAGTAAGTTTTGTCAAAAATAGTATCTCACTTAATTAGACTGAATTGAAACTGAAATAAAATTATTATGCAGTTATAACGATGAAGTTTAAAAATATAAAATGACGTAATAATCAAGTGTAAAAAGTAACAAATGCTAACTTTTAAGAACTTTGCTGTACTAATTAAACTTGTTAGACTAGATCAAACTAGAACAATCCAGCGATAAAAACTAAGAATTAAAAATAAAACAATATTTTTTTTAATTTAAGGAACTAATTACTTTAAAATTACCTACTACTAGGATTTCAAAACTCTACTTTGAAATACGAAATTTTTCTGCTTACATAAACTGGGCCTTAAAGTTTAATGCATAAGGCTTCCAGAATATGTAGCTGAAAATGTCTACTTTTTTTCTAGACATCAATTTTCAATAGAAATATATTTTGACGAATTTTTGTTATAAAGAGTATTATTACTTCACTTTTGTTCAATTAAGGTAGGTAGCTTAAACGTTAAGTTGTTAAACATAATAGTATCTCTCTTTATAATCTTGTCAACGATGGTTAGTTTTAATTTTAAGTGTTATACTAAAAATAAAACAAGTCTTACTTCGTCTTTTAATCTTTTTGGCTTTTCGTCGTCATCAAAGCATATTTCTATTAGTTTGAACTTTTGACTAACTTTAGTAAACACAAAAAGATATAATGGCATCCTCCACTCACCAGCCGAATTACATTCGTCTAAGCTAACCTATTAATCAAAAAATATTTATAAGAGATTTATAAACAGAAATAAACTTCGGAAAACATTTAGCTTTTTGTGTATAAAGCGGCTAAAGAGGGTATGCTGAAGCCTGTACTTCCCCTAAAAAAAATCACAGATTTTTCACCGAAAACGTTGTATAATAAGAAATAATACATATGTTTTCATAGTTTTCTTTTTACAAATTCATAAATGTATAGTGATGAATTTACAAGATGTAAGCATTAGATATCACTAGTTCTTTTTCAATGATGTGAGAAACTTGCAATAAGCTGTAACATTTTAAATCAATAATTTATTGTGACTTTAGTATAAATTATAACTATAAGAACTTACTTAAAAATTATTTTTTTAATAATTCACATAAAGTTTTAGATTTAAAATGCTCTTTAATGTAGATAAGTTAATAAATTACACTATTTTTAGCTTTTTAACTCAAATTTACTTCTAGAATGTTCAATTCTAGTTACTAATGTCAAACTAAAAATAGTTACTTGTAAAAAATATATTTATGTGAAGCAAACTCTTCTATATCTAAAATAAGAAAATATTTTTAAAATCGGTCTAAACAAGGTTTGTACGCAAAATTTAACAACTTTAGATTGACATTGTTTCTAACCTTTGTTGGTTGGCTTATAACCTAATAAAACGACGTAACCTACTAAAAGAGTTCTAACTGCGTAGCTTTTTTAAAGTAGAACTTTTTCGTTTATTTTTATTTTTTCAATTTTAAAATATCCTCTTACTAAGATAATATTCATAACCACCATAAAGTATTTATATTTTTGAACTTAAGTTTTTCAAGTGCTACAGCAATATTTAACATTTTACTTTCAGAGTGCTAACTCATATGTTCTTTAGTTTTCAAACAATTCTAATAACAGCAACACTGATTCACTCACTTTATGATTTTTCACTCTCACTGATAAATATTCTCATTGCAAGAAATCCTTGAATGCGTACATGGAAAATTATGTTTTTGGTATGAACGTTATGATACATACTAAAGAAGTTTTTCTTTAATTCAAGAACTTTAATTTGTACTGACAAGTACTAACATATTCACGGTTTTATTTTGACCAATTTACAAGATTTTGACCAATTTAGCCTGACTTTTACCCTTATTTTAGCTATGCATTTCAAGTACGCACTTCCAGTTAAAAACGCATTATGAGTACGCATTTTTTAATAAGTACGTATTTTTAGTACACATATTTTGACAAGTACGGAAAGTTTTAGTACAAGTTTTAGTAAGCATTTCTGATTCAGTACACATTGTTGAACCAAAATAAAAACTTTCTTTCTGGTTTCTATTTTATGAAAACTAGTAACTCTTAGCTAGAAACTTTCTATTGAGTAGCTGCTGTGTTCAGACTGTGTACTTCAGCGAAAGATAACTGTAATAATAAGTTACTTGAACGAATATACAATCAATATAAACTTAATTATTAAGATTTTGCACCTCTCGCTTATTTACGCACATTGTGTCCACTGAAAAAATGCGTTAAGATACGAGAGGTATCAAATATACTTACTATAATGGCTGTTTTTTGATATTGCTTCTAGTTAAATGCAGGCTGTGGACTTTTCCACTTTTAAAAATTTAATTACTTTATTTATAAATATGAAAACAAAAGATAAAACTATACATGTATGCATGAAAAAATAAAAAATTATATAAAATAATAGTTATGTAGAAAGTTTTTATTAACTTTAATAATAAGTAGATTTCATCTTTATCTTTATTTACATGTGACTTATTTGATACTTAACATTTATATTCTACTACTTAGCGAATTCAATTTATAATTAGTCAATTGTTTACAATTAAGAAATAGTGTGGTGTCTGTATCAAAATTTGTTTCTATAGCCTTTTACAAAATTGTGCATTTGGTGCTGTAATGGACTTCTTCTTTTGTACAAAAATATATAAAATATAAAAAAAAAATTTAATAAAAATTGTTTATGTTACTACAACTTTTTTAATTTGAAGTTTGCTCACATTAGGATAAAATTGTCTTGCATTGTACTTAAGTTATATTAATAAATTTTTTGAGTAGGAATAAAATTTCATGCCATAAGAATTTGATGAATTGAATTTATTTATTTAAAGGTATAAAAGAAGGGGTGTTAAGACACCTATGCTATAAGGGTCAAAGCTATAGAGTACAATAGGCTTTTTATGGAAGGCACAAACTAAAATTGCATAAATATTTATTTAGTCAAAAATCATCCCTTGTGTTTTTCAAGTTATTCACTTCAAATTTTTGAAAAGTATTTTGAAAATATACAATAAACCTAGTTTGTGCAACATTAAAAAAAATTAAAACTTTATATCTTGAATTTTTTAAAATTCTAAAATGCGTAACTAAACGAGAGTGCGTAAAGATGCGAGAGGTTACTGTATACTATTTTCTCACTGCTTACCTCTTTGCTAATAATCTCTAAGTGTCCAGATATAAAATAAACTTTTGTGTATATACCAAAGTTTCACTATATGTGTCCTTGCCACAGATAATCAATACTATAAAGATTACATACAACAACTTTTGTTCAAATAGGGTAATTGTTCGACATGTTTCTAAGAATACGGTGTAAAATTAGTTAAATATAATGATTTTCGGTAGGTAATTTTATGGATGTCCTAGTTGAAGCAGTTTATTTTTGCAAAATTGTTCAATTTTTATTTTTAATGACGTCATCATAATACTGGGATAAGTTTTTATTATCTAACTAAAGCAAAAAATGTAGAAGCAATCAAAACAAATTCTAAAGGTTTTCACAGTAAATATAAATAGAAATATTTATTAGAAACTTATTTATGGTTTATTGTACTTAATAAAAAAGTTAAAAATGATGTCTATTAGCTTAATTTAAAATTTCATATGTATACAAGCTTATTTTTTACTTAATAAATGCTACTACAATTTTAAATAGTTGTGGTTAGGCCTTTGAAATTTTAATAGAAATTGAAATAATTCTTTAAGATTTACATGATAAAAAATGTTTAAATATTTAAGTGTTAGCAAAGTTTTAAAGTTTTTTGTTTCAGTATTAAATGCTATTACAATGTTCAGAAAGTTTTCGTCAAGTCTCTTATAGTGTGTTATATTTTGTTTTAAATATATTCACTTGTTAGTAAAATTGTCAGAAGTATCAAATGGTAATAGATTTAATATCTCAAAAAATTTCAAGACACTTAATAATCAGGGTTCGTGCGCAAATTTTTTTTCATTTAGCCTGACTGAGACTAATTTAGCCTGACATTTTTTCAAAGTAAGGAAAATCCCCTTTAAAAGTCAATTAAGGTATTGGGTGTTTGATTAGTACTTTTATAGAGTTACTAACTTCAACCAGCTTTATCTCAAAAATATTTTGAGCTATAAAAATCTGCAAAAAGCAACTCAAAGCTTAGTTACAACTCGATAAAATAAGACTAAATTGAGAAAAAGGTGATTGACTCCCTATGCCCTTAACAAAAAAATTCAGCGATAAATTTAAAAAATTGTTATATCTAATCTATTACTAGTGTAAAAATTTAATATTACTAAACACAATTGTTCAATTTAATTAAGCAATAAGTATAAACAATATAAACAGAAGATTTATAATATAACGACGTGCATTGTCGTAGTTTGTTAAATTTAAAATGAAACGCTAACATTAGTATTAAAATAAGTAAAAAATGTTTATTATAGTATTTTGACTAATACTTAAAATTGATACATAATTATAAATCCTTAACTCTAAATAAATTCAGTGATTGCTGATATCATATCAGATTTAAAAAGCTTACATTTAAATAAAAAAAACTTTAATATTTGTTCTTGTAAAGAAAAATGAGTTTTACTTAAAATTTGTACTCCCACAAAACTTGGTACTTATATCTAAAAGCTAAGTTCTAATGTTGTGAATATCTCTAATAACTTTAAACAAACAGTAAAATATAAAAATAAACTGCTAATAGTTTTAATTTAAAAAGTTTTTGGTATAAAGCCTTTAAATTAGAAATTAAAACACTTCAACAACTAAGCTCTGAAAACATAGCTGATGTAAACAAACTCAAACAAAAAGCTAAGTAGTTGAACTAAACTGTTATGTTTAAACTTTTATGAATATTCATAATCATGACGTATATAATCTACTCAAAACAATATAATGAAGATTCTTAAATTTTTTTTAGAGATTCAACAAAAGGTTTCAAGCATTTATTTTTACATTTACTGACTGATTTTATCTTTAATCACTAAATATCTTAAGTTTTGTCTTAAAAATATTTTCAAATTAGTAAAGTAAAACTTAACTCTAATTTTAACCTTTTAAACAGATTTTTATACTTACTTCTTTATGACGTAACTATTTTTAGCTAGAAATTTAAAAACCATTATATATAACTAAATTTACTTCATATTCCTATCAGCTTTTAGCAAGCTTATTCTGATCTAAAATGGGTAATCCAGAACTTTTCATAGTAAATAATAATACCCACGAGGAAAAACTCCTAAATTTATATGCTCTTGTTGCAGAAGATGATGAAGGCTCTTAGTCTCTGTGTTCATTACCAACAAACGCTGATGCAGCATTAACTGTAGGGGCTTCTTCCCCCTATATACAGAAAGAAAAAAATAAAGATGTTTTGGTAGGGCATTATAGATGCCACATTAATTAGTGAAGGATCATTAGACACCTGGTATATTGCTACTTGTGAAGGTAGGTAAAATGATGAAGGGACTTACAAGATGGACCACCATATGAGAGTTCGAGATGGAAATAATTTGAAGTGGAAACACCCACCTAAACGTGATTTGCTGAACTTGCATATAGATTCTATTCATATATTCTATATATAATATTGTAAAATTGAAGGAGAATGGAAAGTTTCTAATGAAAGATCTTTTTCACTGAGAAACCATATCTAAATATTTTTTTTAGTAGGACAGATGTCTTTTACAGAAAGTTAAATGATAGTTTTTAAAGTCTTTAAAGTATTATGTTTACCTAATTATTTCAAACAGGTAGTCCATTAGATTTTATCAATCATGTGACAGTTTTTTTATACTAAAATTTTTTGTAAGTATAAGTCATTTTGCAATAATAATAAGTGTTAATACTAAATGATCCAGTACAATGTTAGTTTTATTTTGCAACGTTCTTTATTTTGCTATCATTGTGTAATGCCATACAACATTAACTTGCCTTTAATAAATCATAACTTTTTAATATTTCGTTACTTTGTTGTAATGCAGATTGAATAATTGTTTAAGGTTTTTTTAAAACCTTTATAGATAAATAAATTAGGACATCAGATATCCTGCTAATACATATACCACATATCCTAACTTACCTTTAAAGTAAGTATACCTACAAAGTTTCATTTTACAATTAAATACTTTAATAAGATTAAACACCAGCTATGCTTTTTAATATTTTCAAAAGCACTATTTTACAGACAAATATGCATATTTTGTGTGATTATGACTTTATAACACATCAAAAGTAGTTGAATTGTCTTTAAATACAAAATTTCATTTATGATAAAAATTATAAGTCTAGGACATGTATAATAACATAAGTGTTTTTATTACTATTTAATTCGAAAAACCAAAAAAAAAAAGTGATTTTGGGGTGCAAGATTTTTTGTAACTTTTTTTTTGTTTTGAAGTTCTTCTTAATGGCGCCTAAATACATCTGAATAAAATGTTTAAATGTCAATTTTACAATATGACAACAAAAAATGCTGTACTCCCTACCTCTATTTAATTAAAAACTTTAATACAAGATAAAATATAAATTACTCTCTTTTTTAACTAGTAAAAAATGCATTACTTTACTTATAATTTTTGATATCCCCCTCTTATGTGTATTAGTACCACAGTATCTAGAGCTTTTATAGGCTCACTGGTTTATAATACTTCTTAAAGTGTTTAAAAAAAAGCCCTCTATGGCAAAATAAAAATGGTAAATAGTAATCATTACTAATTCTGTGATTTTTCGTAACAAATGAGGTACTTTTTTTGAAAGTAATACACTAGCTATAGTTTGAAAGCTTAGAGTATATACCATAAAATATTTTTTATTTTATTTAATTCATAACTAAGGCTATACATTTTGTGAGACAAAAACAAACCTTATGAATTCTAATCAACCAGTTGTGAGATGAAAAAAAGTCAAGCATTAGCTGTAAAACATTATCTTGTGCAAGTGAAAGCACCAGATATCTTCCTCCTACTTTCAAGACTCTGGTTATTTCTTTAAATGCCTTTTCAACAGTTTTATCACTTTCTTCTGAACTCATCATTGCATCCAACGTTCCCTAATTACATCAATAAATGCAAATTAAGTAAAAATATTACAAAATAATATCGTCACTTTTAAATACATTTAATTTCTAATCATTTTAATTCAATTTTTAGTACCCTGTTTGTAAGTTTAGGACTTGTTCTATATGGTAAAAATGTTTTAAAAAATTCTTAAAAAAACTACTACATTCAGTTGAAATATTTAATTTAAAAGTTCTGTCTTTTGATTATGATTTATTAGATTATTGATTGATTTTATTGCTAAAATCAAGAGAGTAATTTACGGAATTAAATGATAAGAAATTGTATAAGTACATAGGGGCGTATTTACTTTTTTTTTTAATCTTATTTTTTGCACTTGTAATTAACAGGGTGGCCACTGATTTTTGAGAAAATTCTTCCAGGCTTTGTGAAGTTCTTTTAGGTTTTGAAAGTCCACGCTTTTTGGTCTATTCATAGTTTAAACTTATGATTAAAGTAGAAATTTGTGGTAAATAATATAACAATATTCAAAAGATACTGTAAAGCTTCTTAAAAAAATTTTTTAATAAAAAAAATTTGATGATGACAAAAAAATTTTAACCATATGATATATTTTTCGTTTCCAATCTAAATTTTAATACTTAAATTATCGAAATTGTTTAAATTCCAGGACTATTTTTAGTGATTTTTGTATAAAATTCAGGTTTTTCCAGAATTCCAGGTTATGTGGCATCCCTGAATAAAGCTATAATGCATATTTCATATGGTCTTCGATTGTTTCAATGTTGAGTATTTGAATGCTGAGTGTCACAAAATAAGTCAACTAGAACGCAAGTATCTCAGGCAATGTTATCATTATTATTATATAGAGTTGTTGTATAAGACCTAGAGACTGAAACTTAGACCTTTATTATTTAGAAAAACTGTATGCAAATTTATTAGTGTATTTTTGTGGTTAATGTATAAGAAGTATTATTTAATAAACAATATTTAGTTTTTTTAGAGTTCTTTAAACATTTTAAGTTTATATTAGTTAAAGTTTAAAAAGTGTTGTTCACTTAAACTTAAATTGTTCTTTAGTTTTTATTTTATTTTATACGTTTATAAAAGTAAATTATACTTCTGAAGTAGCGTTTTTATCACAGTGTTTTGTGGTTCTTTATATAATTTTACACTGTTGAAACTTTCTTATCTGACTTATATTAAGTAGACTAAAACACAATTTACCAATTATTAAAGTTATAATTTTATAAAGTAGGTATTACGGTAACAACACCCATATCCTACAGAGCTACCAATTATTTAACTACCCTGTTTTCAAAACTAAAATTGAGAAAAAGTTATAAGTAATGATGTACCGGACTCACTATCCGGGTCCGGCCGGATATTGCCATTTTTGTCTGATATCCGAATCCGGGTCCGGCCGGATCCTAACAGAGATCCGGCCGGACCCGGATCTAGTTAGTAAAAATTAGCATACTGTTGAAATCAGTTGAAATTAAACACCTACCGTGATTGGCTCATTTTGTACACGTGACTAATTTACACTTGTTTACATTTAAACTATGAAATAAACATTTCAGAAATGCAACTCTTTACATATGTTGTAAAATTGAAAAGTTTAGAATGAATACTTGCATTAATTAATATTTAAAGTTGAGCTCAGAGAATATTTAGAGTTAATACGGTTGAATGTACGAGCCAATGAGAATCATATGACGAAATGTTTTAAACTAAATACTGATGCAACAAAACATCAGAACATGACAGGCAGTTTATATGTAAGCAGTTAGTTAGTTTGGTGTGCAGCTTGAAGCAACAAAATATCTTGAACTTTTTTGTGAATGCTTATTGTAAGTAGTGTTTTGTTTTAAAAGTGAATATTTCAACTGGTGTTTAATTGTTTAAATACTTAAGCCAGGCTTATAGTTTAATAGTTTATTAAAAAATTTACAGTTTCTTCTTTACTAAAAGTTTTACTAATTTTTAGTTTATTGTTTTAAGTCTTTTGATATAGATTTAAATAGCTTCCAATTTTTAAAGTGTTACCAAAGTAATTAATAATTTTGTATATGCTAGTATTTCTTGTTGTGTTTTATATAAAAGATTCATCACTCAAAACTATCGTATCTGATTATAGAAAGTAGTCTCAGTTAGAATTTAGTATTTGCTAGATATTAATTAAATAAGGTAGGATTTAATTATGATGGGTAGTACTATAAGTTAAGTGTACCACAATCAGTCCACAACTTTACTACCAAATTGTCAACCTTTTCTAGCTGTTCTATAGATTATTAGATTAAAGTATTTTTTTTCATTTTTCAAAAACCTCATTCTGACTCAGGCTTGTTTATACTCACTCTAGCTAGTTTTATTGACTTAAACAGTGGAAATCCTGCTAGTTTGAAAGTTTTTGGGAATTTTAGAAAATTTTGGACTGATTCAGGCTAGTTTTCTTTTAAATTTTGAATGAGTTAGAGCTGATCCAGTTTTCAATATTTGGTAATTTTCTAGTGTATTTTGTTCAAGAACTTAATTTCAGATTTTTAATTGTAAATAACACCTAAATTTGTAAACCTTGTTGCTAGCTGTTCTACTTATTATTAGATTAAAGTTTTTTTTTTCAGTTTTTAAAAACCTCATTCTGACTCAGGCTAATTTATACTAGTGATGTACCGGACTCACTATCCGGGTCCGGCCAGATATTGCCATTTTTTGTCTGATATCCGGATCCGGCCGGATTCTAATTTGAAAATAAAGTCCGGATCCGGTTCCGGTCGGATTCTAACTTGAAAAAAAAGTCCGGATCCGGGTCCGGTACATCACTAGTTATAAGTGATCAAAGTTAGAGTGTTCAACAAGTTTTTTATAAAATGCAACAATTAAAAAGAAAAAAAAGACTATCTCAATAAAAATCTATCTTTTCCTCCAGTTTTTGGGCAATCGTTTTTATTTATTTTTTTTCCATTCTAACAAATAACAAACACCTGGTGGAAAAATTTTCAATTTCAACTTATTTTTTTAATGAGCAAAACAATTAATATTTATTCTGTAAGGGATAATTGCAGTTCTTTTTAAAACTTAAAATTAATTGCTTTAAAAATGTAGGAGGTAGATTTCTACTTAACTTTTTTAAATACTTTAAAATTAGTCACGACAAATTTCTCTTTCATATATTTTTATAGGACACTTATTTCAAAAAACTGATTATATTTCTAAAAATATAGAGATCTTTGTACTGTAAACAGAATTTTGAAGTATACTCTGATAAGTATTTGTTAACATTGTATATAAAAAACTATTACGCTTCAAAAAAATCAAAAAAGTTTCTATTTGAAGGCCATAGGAGGGGTTCCGACATTTTTTTTATTAAAATTAACTTTGGCTTTTATAAGAAAGCTTTAAATACAAACTACAAGTCTGTTTTTTATAGAATTCAAAAATATCATTTAACTTTTGAGATATTGTAACTTTAATACAAAGTTTCCGATACAAACGTATGGACCGCAAATTTTTCGGGTCAATTTTCTCGAAAATTTAAAAATTCACTAAAAATCTATCTCCTCCTTCATTTTTCAAGCAACCTTCTTCAAATTTTCAGGAAATGTTCCTTATATTAAAAGAAAAAAAACATTACCTTAGAATTTTAATAATGTAGAAAAATTTAAATTTTATTACAAAATCTAAAAAAAAAAAGTGTTTTTTTTTAACATTTTTACAATTTTTTTTAATTCTTAAGTAACATTTTTTTGTTATTGTATAAAAATTAGACTGTGAAAGTTTGAAGAAGATTGCTTGTAAAATGTAGGGAAGATAGATTTTAAATAAAATAGTCTTTTTTCGCTGTTTTAGTTTTTCCTTTCCATAGGAAACTTATTACGCGGCCCGACTTTGACTAGTTATATCTCAAAAAATAATTCAAACTTTTTAAAACGATAAAAAGCATCTTCAAGCTTAGAACAGGGTTGCCACTCGTTTTTTCAAAATTTTTTCCAGGTTTTTTAAATTTCTTCCAGGTTTTTAAAAGTACAAATTTTTTGGGTTTATATCAGTTTAAAGTTAAATTTAAGGTAAGAAACAGTGTTAAACAGTATAAAAAGATTGAAAAGATACTGTAAAGCTACTTAAAATGTGTTTTTTAATAAAAAAATTGTTGGTGATAACAAATTTTTCATCTATATCATAAATTTCTTGAGTCAAACCAAAATTTTATTACTGAACATTTAAAAATTCTTAAAAATTTCAGGTTTTTTGTTCAGAATTCCAGGTTTTTTTCAAAATTTCTTTAATTCCTGGTTATTTTTGCCTAAATTATCAAATTCCAGGTTTTTCCAGGATTCCAGGTAAAGTGGCAACCCTGTTAGAAATAACTCTATAAAATAAGATCAACTTGTAAAAAACATGGTTTCCCCCCCCCCCCCTATGGCCTTAAACTTGAAATATTGACATAAAAAAAGAACGATTTGAGAAACTTAAGGGCATAGAGGGGGTAAAACATTTTTGTCACAATTTGATCTTATTTTATATAGTTTTTACTAAGCTCAAGATGCTTTTTACAGATTTAAAAAAATCAAAATTATTTTTGAGATATAGCCGGTCATCAAAGTTGGAGGCAACAATAGATTCCTTATGGGAGGCGCAAACTAAAACGGCAAAAATGGACTATTTCACTAAAAATCTATCTTCTACGTTTTCCTGAAAATTTCAGGTAATTATCTCAAAAAACGTAGAAGAGAATAGATTTTTAGTGAAATAGTCTATTTTAGCTGTTTTAGTTTTTTTAGTTTGCGCCTCCCATAAGAATCTATTGTTGCCTCCGACTTTGACCGATGGATCTCAAAAACGATTTTGATTTTTTTAAATCTGTAAAAAGCATCTTTAGCTTAGTAAAAACTATATAAAATAAGATCAAATTGTGAAAAAAGTGTTTTATTCCCCCTATGCCCTTAAATGTTATTCTATTATTACTGTCACTTCTAGTTTTTAAATAAAGGACTGTTTTAATATTTTTAAGAATGTTGTCATTATCCTTTTTGTCTCTCATTAAGTTATCTACACCTTTAAAACTAAATTGTACAAAAACAACTAACTTTAATGTAACAGACAACTTTCCAATTTAAACCGATTAAATGGGCTTAAATTAAATTATCTATAAAATAATCTCAAAAAAAACAGCTAAATTTTGAATTGTCCAATGGTTTTTAAGTTTGGCTAATAGATTGATAAATTGTTATGTCATATATTATTATTTTTTGTATAAATGTTAAACTCAAATTCTTATTCAACAATAAATAACATTATTAAAGAGCATTACATATAAAAAAAACTTTTTTGTTTACTATATGTATAATAAATTTATTATAAAAATTTTTAAAACAATAAAAAATAAACAAAATAATTGTAAAATTAAGGTTTTTTTTTGTTTGTCTTTTCTTTTAGCGTTGGTTTTCTTATTTTAGTGTTATTGAATATATAGCAATAAATTCTTTAAACTTTGCACCAGCTAGCATGGTTTCAGTTATAGATGGAATTTTAATTTTCAAGTTTTCAAAAGAACTTCCGATCAGTAATTCTAAAGAAGAATTACAAAATTGATTTTTTTTTCCAAAGTCACTGTGTGCTGATAGTAAATGCTGATGTAAACAAACTAAATTCTTTATATAAAACTAAATTTATTTAATTTTAATATATTGAACTAATATAAATGGCTTAATTAAAATAAAGTTTTTTTTGTTACCTTATCTAACACAACATTAAACATATTGTCTTCCATTCTCATATTATTAACATCCATTATCATCCAATTCATTTCAGGTCGATTCGTATTAGAAATTCTCATCTGTAGAGAACAAAAATATAATTTTTTTTTAACTCATTTTCTATAATTTTATGTAATAAAAAAAAATTATTTGCAAACCTAATTATTTCCAGGATTTTTTCTGTCCAAAATTATTTTTTAAATCTTAACTTGCATTAAAAGAAATCCAAGTTAAAATTTGTAACAAATTTAACAACAATAAAAATAATTTTAATATTAAAATAACAACTTTAAATAACGCCTTTCTTGTTTCTTATTCTAACAAGCTAATAAAATATATATACATCATTTTTAACACTATGGACAGGCATTCTTTTAAAATTAGTATCAAAATAAGCAAACTTCAAGTACAATTATGAATACCTTAATGCTAAAATATATGCATAGTTAGTTGCTAAAAATTTTAAATCAATAAATTCTATTAAAAATTCATTTTTATAACTTTTTATTTAAAGTAAAATAACCTGGTTAATAACTTTTTCACTTATGTCAATGTTAGTGATGTTTTTAAAACCAGCGTCGTAAAGTTGCTCACTAAGTTGTGAGTTGCCACATCCAGACATTAGCACTTGGTCTAAAGCAATATAAGATTTTTCAAATTAATTTAGTCAAAAAACTTTTAAAAATGAACTTAATAAACATTTTAAAGTATTCATTCAATTATAGCTCCTTTTTTTCATGCTTGTTATACTTTTTGAAACTTTTTCATATTAGAATTTAATATTTAATTTATCGCCTATAGCAAGAGCTAGCAGCCTTTTATACGTAAAAGACCAAAAAGTTGCTCACAAGCTGCAATGTGTGAAAAGTCTTCCGCAATTTACAATTATTTAAAATAGTTGTAGTAATCAATAATAAAACACTGTTTTAAACTAGAAATTGATAAACTTAGCAATAATAACCAACTACTATTAAAGTTTAATAAATAGTGGTTCCCAACTAATCCACCCAACCTTTTTAATGCTCCGCACCCCTAAAGTCTCTTAATTTGATATCACACCCCTAACAGTATATGCTATAGTTATTTATTAATAATTTGATTATAAAATCATTGATTTCATTAATCAATAATTTGCATTTTAATTTTTATGATAGTGTTCTATGTTAACTAAAATAAAATACTTAGAAATTTAAAAACATAATAAACTATATTCGAACAAGTTTTATCTATTTTTTATAAGGTAGAAAACATCAGAACTCACTCTTCCCTCTGCAACGATAAACGTTTTCTGAAAGTCAAGCAAGTGAGTTTGGAGCTCATCACTTGTAATTCTACCTGCTCATTTTAAACTAACTAAAAAAATTAATTACTTTTCAATTAAACGAAAAAAACAAATCCATCTTTATAAAAAAAATCAATTAAAAATCAAATTAACAAAAAATTTATACAAAAACAATGCTTCAGCCTATGACTTCGTCATTTATTTTTTTAAGATTTGAAAAAATATTAGAAGTGAGGAAAAAGCACTAGAAAACTAATAAATATTAGGCTTAAACTTAAAACTAAACTTTTTATACATTTTGTTATGAGTATATGTACTTAAGAAATAAAAATCAGCTGTTCTAAGTTAAGCTTATGAAATGTTTTATTTTCAAAACTATTAGCAGCTAGGAGGTTTCAAAATAATAAAGGTTTGAGTTAAGATTTTAAAAAGTTAAAAAGATATTTAGTCTTAAATTGTCAAAAGATATGTGTAAAAGCAAATACAAAAAAAGTTTGTATGCTTACAACAGGGGCGTGTTTTGACTGGTTTCCTGTTTCCTGTGAACCCCCTGAAAAAAGATTCTTATAATATCACTAAAAGCGTTGATTATTAACTTTGTTTTGGTTATTTGATAAACTTTGAATATTAAATGTTGAATTTATAATACTGAAAGATTAAAAAGTTTCCTTAACAAAAAATGCTCGTTTTTGCCCAGCTGAAATAGATTTTAAATAAAATTTCAATCGTGACATCATAATAGGTAAAAGTTTTAAAATAGCAATTTTTTCTAGAAAACTTTTTACTAAGATGCTCTTAGTTCCCACTATAAATTGTTACTTAGTGTAAATAACTTTTGATACAGTATTGTTTTTGAACTAGTAAGTTCAATTTTACTTAAAAAATGTCAAATATAATCACTAAAGTTTTATTTTACCAAGTTGGTTGTATATAATTATCTTGTGTGAAGCTTTTGTATTTTAAAATTTATACTCTTTGTTTATGTGTCAACCAACTGGGTTTAAACCTTAAAAAGTTCAGTTTAGATAGTTTTCAAAACTATCTTTAGACCACTACACCACCTAGAAATTTATTATTTTATCATTTAATGGTATTTTGATATTTTTTTATCTAAGTTATTTTATTTTTGTACGTCTGTTGGCAACAAAGTTGGTTCTTGATTTTTTGAAATTTCTAACTCAGAGAGATTTCAAAATCATTATTAGAATTCCTGCACCATCAGGCAAACATTTAATTAAAATTTAAAGATATTTTAATTTTTTTGTAAAAGACTAGACATTTTTTGTTAACTACTTAGGAGGATGTCGCACCAATATCAAGCTGAAATTAAATTTTATATATATCTTTTTGAACCATAATTTTAGGCTTAAAATCAATATCTTAAGCCTTATATGATTGATCTAAAATTATTCTTTGTTTTAAACAAGCTATATAAATACATAATTAGAATTAAATTCATTTGTTATAAACTAAAACACTTAATTGATTTTATTTTACAGTATAGGAATGTATATAAGTTATTGTGTCATTTGCTTTATTTTTCAAAAAAAAGCAATTAAATATATAAGTTTTATTGGTGTATGATACATAAGTTTTATTTATGTATTTATAAAATATATTTTTAAAGCCTATAATTATGGTAGAAAACAACATTGAATTTAATATAATTTCAGCTTGATATTGGTGCAACATCATCCGAGGTAATTACCCATTTTTTGAGTGAAATTTCAATTTTTATAGATTAAATTGCATGAAAAAAAAATTTGATTATAAATATAAATTTTTCCGGCTCTTTTAGTTTTAATTTATCTAAATTTAATACAGTATAATAAATAAAAATATATAATATTTGTATGTTTTTTTTATTTCTAAGCAGAAAAAATCATTTTTTCGGCCAAACATTGCGTACTTAACTGGCAGTGCATACCTAAGAAATGCGTACTTAAGCGGGAAATTAAGAACAAAAAAATTGTGAACCTCCTTTGAAAAAAGTCTAGACACGCCCCTGGCTCACAACATAAATAGAAAAAAGTAGATTGAAAAAGGTAAACAGTTTAAGTTCAAAAAAGGAATGAATAGAAATAAAGTTAATACATTGAATACTTTTGCTGATCTATAAAATTGGTTTCATTAAAGCTAAAAACAAGTTATCTTAAATGGTATAACATACAGTAATTAAGCACCACTTCCTGCACAACTAAGCTTAATAAAAGATAACATTATAAATGTAATAGACTTAACAGAACCTGTTCTTAACAGCTAATAAAAAACCTGCTGAAGATACTAATTTTTATTTAACTATTTCAATTAAAATAGATGCTAGCTCATAAACTGCTTTAAACAATTAATGGCCAGTTAAGAAATTAAAATATTTAAAGAATGGAAGATTAAAATTCACAGGTGTAAAACTCTAAGAAAGCTTTGCTGAAACGTTAATTCTAAACTAACAGCTATTAAATGAAATTAGTAAAATGAATTTACTTCTAGAAAAGCGCTCTTGCTATATGACGTGGTAATAAAATTAATATTCAGAAAATTAGGGCCAACTTCTTTTTATAACAAAATGTACTTTTTAACTTTATAAACTTTATCAGAGAGTGAAAATCTTCTTTGGAATGCTGCCTCGCACCCCCAAGGAGTGCGAGCACCCCTGGTTGGGAATTATTATTAATTTAATAATTAAACTAAGAGCGTGACTTAGGGTTTTTGTACTACAAAATAATGTTTAGTTTTTATAAGGTATATTTTTAGCTCAATGTAAATTGAGAGACACTGACTTTTGGTATATAGTATTACTACACTTAAAGGCGTTTTTGAAGAATATGTCTTATAAAACAATTAATGAGATATAGAAAACTCAGATTTTAATATTTGCATAATTCTTTTTCATTTAAACCTTAAACTTTCATATATTAGGGTGGCCACAGAACTTTGAGAAATTTCTCCAGGTTTTACAAATTTCTTCCAGGTTTTTAAAAGTAATCCTTCTTGGTCTATTTTTACATTTATGCTAAATTTAAGGTTAAAAAATGTGCTAAGTAGTATTAAAAAATTGAAAAGATACTGTAGGCTACTTCAAGTGTGTTTGAAAAAAAAAAATTTTTGATGATGACAAAGATTTGCTATGTACATGATAAATATTTTGTGTCATGTCAAAACTTTACAACTTAAAGTGTAAAAATTGTTTAAAGTTCCAGGTTTTTGATGATTTTTGTTCAAAATTCCAAGTTTTTTTCTTTTTAATTTCTCAAATTCCAGGTTTTTCCAGGATATTTTTTGGCAACCCTTGTCTATTTCCAGTTTAAAATTAAGTTTAGATAGAAAACTATTAAATAGGTTAAAAACATTGAAAAATACTGTAAAGCTAATTTAAATGTGTTTTTTAATAAAACAATTTTCATAATGAAAAAAATATATCTTTATGATATATTTTTTGTTTCGAATCAAAATTTTATTGGTATAGAAAATTGTTAAAATTAAAGTTTTTTTTTTTTTGTTTATTTCTCAAATTCAAGTTTTTCCAGGATTCCCGGTTTAGTGGGCACCCTGATATATATTTTTTCTTGTCCACAACATACCATCTTCAAATATTTACTGGGCTCACAATAAAAATGCAACAAATAAATAAAAAAAATATTTCTATTCGTTTTGTGCTAAAAGAAAATTTTTAATGATAAAACTACTAATCTAACTTAATACAAAAAGTTTTGAAAAAGTTTTAATTTAACTATTAAAAACGGATAAAACTTTGGTATCCTTAAAAATTGTTAGACAACCGTCAAAGAAAATACGAGTTTAAAAACTACTTACACACAAAAGTATTTCAAACATTTTTAAATATTTAGTAAAAGCACTTCAAATTGCTTCATGCCAACTGGCATAATTTAGACGAATTTTTTTTTGGTTTGAAGCTCTAAATACACTATATACAGGATTACCACATTTTTTTTCAGAAATTTCTTCCAAAATTTTGAAAGTACAAGTTTTTGGGTCTAACTTCAGTATAAAATCATGTTTAAGGTAAACTACTGTCTAAACTAGTATAAATACATCAAAATATTATATTGTAAAGCTACCTTAAATAAGTTTTTTTTATTGAAAAAAGCCAATAATAACAATAAATAATCTATATCAGTGCTTCTGAACCTTTTTCTAGTGGCGGAACCCTTTTTCAAAGTTCAACTTTTCCGCGGAACCCCTAATTTTAATTTTACATAAAATGTTTTACTAAATAAATGTTCTTTTTAAAATTTCGAAAGGCTTCGCGGAACCCCTGAGAGGCGTCGCGGAACCCTAGGGTTCCGCGGAACCCTAGGGTTCCGCGGAACCCCTTTTCAGAAGCACTGATCTATATGACAAATTTTTGTGCTAATTAAAATTTCATTATTTTACACACAATACTTATTTAAAACTTAGGTTTATTTAGGTTTTTTTAGGCTAAATTGTCAAAGTCTAGGTTTTTTGGCTACTTTGACTTTAAATCTTAGATTTAAATAAAGAAAATATCAAAAATGTTACATGTCCACTATAGTTTATTGATTGATTTTTATGAATTTAATAACCATGTAATGTGTACCCTTAAATAGCCAAAAAAGCACAATTTACTCATAAAAATAAAAAAATTGAAACCTGTAGGTGTCAAAAATTCACAAAGGGACACTTTTGCATGAAGTGTCACTTTTGAACTAAGGGTCACTTACTTCACACAGATTTAAATTTTTATTTTTTTTCTATCAATGTTACCCCTAGTCCTTACCCTTTGTAAGTTTGTTTTTTTCTTAATAGTTTTTTTTATAACACTGTTACCCCTTATCCTTAGTTGGTTATTGTTATTTATTCATTTTGTTTTCTATCATTAATTTATTCTTCTGGAAATTGTTACTTGTGCAAAATTGACCCTTTGTACATAATTGTCCCCAATTAAAACATTTTAGTTTTAAAACAAATTACCTTACTTTTCAAAAACTTAATAACATTTTAAAAATAATGTACTCTTCATTTGTTTTTCTTTTAGTAATGTCAAGTGTTAACAATAAATTTATAACCCCAGAAGAAGTTGAGTATTTCACGCAAATATTATTTATGAATACAAATGCTCTGCAGATCAGAGCATCTCCTATATTGGAGAAATATCACAAGTCTTCCAACAAATTACAGACCACTGCGGAACAGATAAAAACAGCACAATATTTGACCATCTTTTTATTGCAAACGCTGTCAAAACTCTGACTCAGTTCAAAAATAAGATTTGAACAATGTAAACAAAGCAAACTCTACAGCATGAAATCAATATTAATTGAGGAAGAACGACCTAAATTAAGTATGCAAATATGATTATAAAATAGCAAATTAATATTTTGATTTCTATGGGTTATTTTTCAAATTCCTCTTCCTGCAAGCTGTTTATAATACTGAAAAATTCCTTTCCTAAAAATTTGAATTACATTGCTTTAAAAATGAAGGAGATAGATTTTTAAAATTTCAAGAATACTGGCCTTGAAATTTTTTGATTCCATATGGATGTATTAGCATTTTTTTACAAAATTTCTTATATCTCAAAAGCTGATTGATTTTATTTTTCGATAAAAAGTATCTTGTAGTATACACTTGAAGCTTTAAATAAAGGCTAATGTTAATATTGTAAAAAAATGCAGGACTCCCTATGCCCTTAATAAAAATTTATCTGTAAAGTTGGACACCTCATTTGCCCTTAAACAGTTACAATCAGTATAAGATAGCCAGGAAATCAGGTCAAAGCTAGTGGAAGAGAATAGTGAAGATTGCTTGGAATTTTAATACTTTTTGATAAAGATGTTGAGAAAACTGGACTCAAAAGTGTTATTTTGAACAATATTTACAAAAAAAAAGTTTTTTAGTCTTTCTAATAATAAAAAAGTTTCAAAAGACCTAAATATAAAAATATTACTTTAAAAAAACCTTTGAAGTTAATGTAGCGATGCAAAACACTGCATAGTTCCAAATAGTCTCCATACCACTCAAAAGCAGCTGTCCTTTTAGTAAAAAATTTATTCCAGTAATCTTTGGAGCTAAAATCTTTTGTTACATTAGGTAATAAATCCATTTCGATAGGTTTTGTTTTTTATTGCTGTAGTAAAATAAATAACATTATCATTTTTACTAAATTTATACTTATTTATCATGGTTACCACTCTTTGAGTCAAAAAAACTATCCTGAGTGATCTTAAACTATCCTGAGCTTTTTTATAATTTTTAGCTTCTGGCACAAACACAATATTATTTCTAAGAGTAGTGAAGAGCTAGCTGCAAGGCTAAGATAAGTTAATTAAGTATTTAGAAATTTACTAAAAATCAAGTTCTTGAACAAAATTGGTTATGTAAAAGCAGAAATATTGCAATAAAACCAACTAAATCTGTCCTGAGATTTTTTAAAATCTTAAAACTATCTTGAGTTTTCTATAACAAACAAAAATGTCCTGATTCAGCCTGAGTTTAAAAAACAACTTTATAATATCCTGAGACTTTCAAAGGCTTCAAAATATCTTAAGTGTCCTGAGTGTGTAGCAATCCTTATTTATACACATAAAAGGTCCACAGCCTTTTGTAAAGGATGCACAAAATTAACTGTAAAAAAAAATGTGTACCACAATATTTATATTAAAATTACATAAAATTCATAGTATATATAGGACAGATTTAAAAAAAAATAAGTAAGCAGCATTTTACTAATACAAGGTTGCTAAAGGTTTTCATTTTTTTCCTATTTTAAAAAACAATTTTTTTGATTAATTTTTAGTAAAAAGTTAAATTCAAAGTTTAAAACTACTAATAGTATAATAACATTAATAAGATACTGCAAAGCTACTTTGAATGAGTTTTTAAATTTGAAACAACTATATGTTACAAAAGTGTTTTTGTTTAAATAACAAATATTACGCATCTTCTAAAAACTTCATCACTTAATGTGTAGAATTAGTTTAAAATTCAAAGTTTTTCCAAGTATTTTAGTTACTTTTGTTTAAAATTCCAGGTGTTTTTTTTTGCCAGTTGTCATGTTCCAGGTTTTTCCAGGATTCAAAGTTTTTTGGCAACTCTGCTTTCACATAAAAATAGCATTATTGTTGATTATAATATTAATTATGAAAAATACAAGTTTTAAAAATTTAGTACGAAAAAGGTTAAACTTGCTACTACTTCATGGTTCTTATTTACCTCAACTTAATAAAAGCATGATGCAGGTAAATACAATCTAAGTTGTAGTTTATCTACCTGTCATTTACAGGGTTACAACTAAATTTCAAAAAAATATATAGCAAAACCCATAAAATTTAAAGAAAAACAATAGGGAAATAATTTTAAAAAAATTGCTTGATAGATAGTGTAGGATAACAACTCTATAAAGCTACTATTCATAACTTCTTTAACTTAAATTTTACATAAATTAATATATTAATATTAATTTTTTTTTATCATCAAAGTTATTAAGTTTACACTTATTATAGGATAGAGTTTGATGTATGAAAGTCTTTATGTCTATTTTATATAGGTTATAAAGGGAGCTTTAGTGTTTCAAAAAAAATTAATGGGAAATCAATAAATAATATCAAATTTATAGGTCAATTATCAAAAAAAAACAAGGAATTTTAAACACTACAAACATATTTAAAAGGTACATGTAGTAAAATATGTCATTAACCATTTATAAGAACAGTCATTTACAAAAGTTTGAGGATTTTTGAACTCTAATTTAAGTAAAATTAGAAAACTTTAAATAAATTGTATTTAATATAAGTTAGAAAATTTTGATCCTCTGTGTGGCGCAAATGAGCCATAGTTTTGCTCTTAGATTGCAATGATTTTGCATTAAAAAAAATAATTATTTATTATGTGTTTTTCACCACGCTATCTAGCTGTTTTGGCTTTCAAAATTCAATCAACAAGCAAAAAAAAACATACTTTCTAGAGATTTTCACATATTTTTCAGTTTTTATTAGGGATTTATAGGAATTTTTCAGAATATTGCAAATTTATAGAAATTTATAGGGAAGTGAGAAACCCTACTTGTAGCATATAATGAAAATTTTATGCTATGGACAGTATTAAATTACATGCAAAAGTAGTATTCTAGTAAATTACAGGGTTGCCACAAATCAAGCTAAGAAAAATCTCTAGACTTTTCATGATTTTTTATAAAAATTTTCCTGACTTTTTTAAATCAAACTCTTAATTTAAACTTATTCTAAAATATATATTCTAACACTTGAAACTATATAAAGTATTGAATCTAATATCAGGGTTGCCACTCTTTGAGCCAAAAAATCTTCCTGAGTGACCAAAAATTTCCCTGAGTAACCTTAAATTTCCCTGAGTATTTTTCAAATCTTAAAAAAAAAATTGTCTCTTCTAACACAAATTATTAACACCTCATTCTCATTTTTCTTCTTTAAAAATAAAAGGAAGGTTGTATGTGTATGCTTCTGCATTAAATTTATGAAAAAAACTGTTTTCAAAAACTCAATCTTAAAAGGTTTAAACCAATTAAAAATTAAAAACTAAATTTTTGCACAACTTTGTGTAAACTTGTTAGTTAACTTTCTACATAAAAGAATAAAGTTTATTTTGTTTGACATTTTAATTGACAAAATTTAATTATACTATAATAATAAGTTCACATGAAGAACTCACTTAAATGCATACATAATAACTTCATTATGACTTGTATGTCTTTCCTAGCAACTGTTCTGGATGCAGTAAATAAAACTTAAAAGCTTAACATTATTGTAAAAAAACCTGCAAAAAGAAAGTTTAAAGAAATAGCTAAAGAAATATCTCATATCAAAGTACAACTTAATACCTAACAACTGATACAAAATAATCTAAAATTAAATTTTTTTTTATGTCTTTTAGATGTTCATACACAATCTATTTTAATAACTGAAAACATAATTTTGATTTTAAAACAATTTCACATTACCTAATAAAAAAATCTTAATACTGTTTTTTTAAGTATGCAATTTCTAAATCAATAGTTTTAATTTTATTTTCAAGTTTATTTGCGTTGTCCTTAGCAGCTATTCCTCTTGCTAATAATTCTTTCATTGCTTCTAAATCAGACTGTTTGTTGGCATCTGCAGTATATTTATCATAGTCTTCATTCAAACATTTGAGTTGCTTTGTAAGTTTACTTTTTTGTTCTCCTAACTTGCTCAAAGCATCACCTTTATTTGGAACATTTTTAGCAAAGCGCTGTTGCTCAAGATATGCCAAATATTGGGCCCTAGAAGATTTTATTAATTATAACAATTCAGAACTTAGTTCAACTGTGCTTGGTTCTAGACTGTTTGCATATAGATGATCTTTGATCATTCTTCGGGACCTTATTGTCATCTCTCCCATATTAGTTGATATTACTTCCTTATTACTTACTTATTTAGAAGATTTTACAAATTTTAATAATTCAGAACTTAGTTAATTCTGATTACTAACAAAACTAAAATTCTAAACTGTTTGATTTTACTTGAGTAAATATAAATTTAAAACTTAAAAAACTACAATGTTAATACTAAGAATATTGAAGAACTAGCCGCAAGGCTAAAAAAGTTCTAAATAACCACTTAAATAATAAAAATTACTACTTTTGAACAAAATATTGAAACTGGATTAACTAAACCTCATTCTAGATCTAGAAAAAAATTTCCCTGAGATTTTCAAAAACTTCCCTGAAATTTAGAGAAAAAATCAAAACTCTCCTGAGTTTCCCTGAGTTAAAAGAAAAATGCCAAAATTCCCTGAGTTTCCCTGAGATTTTCTACAGTTTGAAAATTCCCTGAGTTCCCTGAGTGTGTGGCAACCCTGTAATATTAATACACAAAAATAAAAAAATGGTTAGAACCATCAAAAAAAATCAGTCTCAGTCTTATACACACACTTCGAAGAGATATTTCCCTTATTAAAAAACAAACATTTTCAATTCTGTAGAAAACAAAATATTTTACTAGCAAATAGAGAAATTTAATATCATAAATTAGATACTATTAGTTAAAAATTTAAAATAAAACTAAAACTAAGAAGATAAACAGAAAGATCTCTTATAAGTGTGTGTACAAGACTGAGACTGATTTTAAGGCTATACCATTTTTTTATTTTTGTTAAGTCAAATTTTCAATTCTGTCTGGTATTTAGAGACAAAAGAGGCAGAATACCTTCATCACATTAAAATTTTAAATTTTAATATAGCTTACAAAAATAAAATTTCCTGAATTAAATCATCAAACTTCCATTACATCACTTGAACCATCTGTGTATGATTGATGTATTTGCAATATACAGCTCTATTAGCAAATTACTTGTATAATTACTTTATAAACACAGCTAGTCTGAAAAAAGACACAACTTTTTAGCATCACGAAACGAAATATAAGTAACTTTAACAATTCAAACCTTAAAAAAGACAATCTGAAAAGAAAAATAACAATGATTAGTTTGAGTTTGAACACCCAATACATAAAGTATTAGTTTTCTGTTCAAATTAATCTAATCTAATTACTTAATACCAAAACTAAATTTACTCTCTACCAGTAATAAGCTATTTATCTAACTAGAAAATTTAACTTTAGTAAGAATGAGCATAAAAGTTGTAATACAACCTAGAAGGTAAAAATATCTAATAATAAAAAAATATTTATCTAAAACATGTATTACTATTATAAACTGTTCACTTAGTTAAATAAAACACTACCCACTCTATTTAATATAGAGTTCTTAAATCAAAAATCAATTAAGAAAGAATATACTTAAGTAACTGTAAAGAAAAGACATAAAAAAGTAAACTAAATATCTGATGTAAAAATATTTCCTCTTATCATTTAGTATAAAATTTGTAACAAATAAATATACTGTTATTTACTTTAAAAATTTAGGTTACTCTACAAAAAGTAAAAACAATAAGTAAACTTAATCTTGGCAGATACCTCTCTCATAACTTAATTTATAAATTTAAACAACTTTGAAAAAATTATAAAGAGTTAAAGTATACACATTAACTTGTTACATAAAATACTAAACTAACTGCTTAGTTATAAAAAACTCAATCATTTACTAAAACAAAAAACACTTTGATTCTAAAATTATGCAAGATAAACTTTTGTGTATATATCACAGTTTCAATATGGAAGTGTCCTTGCTACAGATCATCAATAATAAAAAGCTTACAAAATCTGCTTGTTCAAGTAGGGTACTTGTTCAATATGTTAATAGAAAATTTATGCAGTTTTATAAACGATATTTTACTATTTTATACCTGGTGAAGGCATTGGAAATAAAATTCATTTTTTTTGTAAATTTTTAGGAAAATTTTTGAATTTTTTTCTGACTTTAAGGACTTTTAATTAATTTTTACCATTTGAAGGCTTTGGAAAACAAGGAATTTTGTAAATTAAAACTGACAAAATTTGACTTTTTTTTAATTTTATCAAATTTACTGACTTTTTATCAAAACCTCCCATTTTTTCCTGACTTTTGTCATTTTTTTAAATTTCTCCTGACTTTTCCTGATTTCCTGACCAAGTGGCAACCCTGTAAACTATATATCTGTTGTACAAAATATTTCCTCTTATCATGTAGTATAAAATTTGCAACAAATAAATCTACTCTTATTTATTTTAAAAACTTAAGTTATTCTATAAAAAATACAAATAAGTAAACTTAATCATGGCATACACCTTTCTTAAAACTTATTTTACAAATTTAAACAATTTTGAAAAATTATAAAGAGGTAAAGTATACACATCAACTTGTTACATAAAATACTACACTAACTGCTTATTTATAAATCACTCAATTAATTACTTAAACAAAAAACACTTTGATTCTAAAATTACGCTAGATAAACTTTTGTTTATATATCAGTTTCACTATGGAAGTATCCTTGCTACAGATCATCAATACTAAAAAGCTTACAAAAACTGCTAGTTCAAGTAAGGTACTTGTTTATTATGTAAATAAAAAAAACTTGAAGTTTTATTAAGGATTTGTTATTAATTTATACCAGATGAATGCATAGGAAATTCAATAATTTTGTAAATTTCTTGGAAAATTTTGCAACTTTTCTGAATTTAAAGGTTTTTTTATCAACTATTTACCATTTGAAGGCTTTGGAAAACAAGATGTTTTGTAAATTTAAACTGACAAAATCTGACTTATTTATTAATTTTGTCAAATTTTCTGACTTTTTTTCAAAAACCCCCATTTTTTCTTAACTTTTCCTGACTTTTGTCATTGTTTTTAGTTTTTACTGATTTTTCCTGACCTTGTGGCAACCCTGAAATTATTATAATAGTTAAGATATAAGAGGCATTCAAATAGTTTTTAGAAGGTCTAACTTATTTTATTAAGTAATAAAAAAAAAAAAACACTTCAGTTATTATTGTCCAATAAACACTTGAGTTTTTTAATTCTGAATAATAAGGGCATAGGGGGGTCCACCTTGATTTTTACAAGTTGATCTTATTTTATAGTGTTTTATCTGAGCTATCAGACATTTTTAACCGCCTGAAAAAATTCAAAAAAAAATTTGAGATATGAGCGATCAAAGTCGGTGACCTCAATAGGTTCCTAATGGAAGGCGCTAAAAACGCAAAAAAGAACAATTCACTAAAAATCTATCTTCTCCTTCATTTTTTAAGCAATCTTCTTCAAATTTTACAGAAAGTGTAATATTAAATTTATAAAAGATTGAATGCAGGAATTTTTTTAATTTTAAAAAATAAAATTATTATTAAAAAATCTACTTTTTTTTTTTTTTATCTAAAACTTTTATTTTTAATATGTTTAAAATTACAACATTCAAAGTCTTTTAAATTATAAAAGGAATATTTCCCGAAAGTTTGAGGTCTCTAGCTCAAAAAATGAAGGTGAAGATAGATTTTTAGTGATTTTTTTAATTTCTGAGAAAATTGACCGTGAAAAATTAGCAATTCATTCATTTGTTTTGGAAACTATTATAACATCTACAACATCTCAAAAGTTAAATAATATGTTTTTATTCTATAAAAACTGGCTTGTAGTTTGTACTTTAAGCTTTCATATAAGATCCAATGTTATTTTTAGTAAAAAAAATGTCAGACCTACCCCCCTATGCCCTTAATATAATATATAAGTACACTAAATAGTGTAATTTTTTATAGGTGAAACAAGCATGTTATGTCACTAAACAATTTTTATGTAAAAATGTAGAAATATATTAAATAAATTATTTATCTGATCAAATCAGAGAATATAACAAAAAAAAATCTATTTTGTTATCCTTAATACTTTTACACTCATGAAATCATACAAAAAGTGATACTAAAATATTTATAAAATGTACTTCATGTTTTGCATTCTGAAAAAAAGTGTATGTAACTCTAAAATATAATAAAATTTATAAAACCAAAAAATATTTTGATTGTAATACAGTGCTTATTCACTTATCTGGACAGTTTCTGTAGGAAGAAAATTCAAAAAAATTTAAATATTGAACACTAACATTTTTGTGTGATACAAAAATTTCAGCTTTCATGCTGTTAGAAAATTTCAAGTGATATTTAAGTTTTTCAACTTTGTTCATTATTATGTCGTAATAAAACTAGACTAAAAAAGACTACATTTTGTCTTTGTTCAAAACTAATTTAGTTATCAAAAACCTTTGCATGTAAAGTAAGTCAGTTTATTTATTTTTAAAGCAATGTTATTTAAAGCATAACCTTTAATTTTTTTTTCAAACTTTCAAAGTTTTTTTTTATAGGTAATTAAATTATGATTTTTTAGAAAATGAGTGCATAACCCTTATATTATGTTTGATTTTTAATTCAAACAATAGTACAAAAATTGTTAATTCAAACACTTTTTGTTTAAGATAAGATGCATGACTATATATATTTTTTTAAAGTTATAAAAGTTTAACACACTTAACATACTAGGTTTAGAAATAGACAAGAGTTCTAAAAAAGAAAACGAGTTGCACTAACCATTAAAAACAAATCAGAAATTTGTAAAATGGTAAAAAGCAATGTGCCAAATTCTATAATCAAGCAGTTCAGTATAGGCTGGTCAACTTTGTACATTTTAAAAAATGAAGAAAAATTTTAAAAGTTTAAAGCAGAAAAGGAGCAGCTTGGATTAATTAAAGCCACCAAAACAAATAAAAGTAGAGAAGGCTGGTTTGAAAAGCTGGACAGCACCCTTTATATCTGGTTTTGTCAATAACGTGAGAAGGGCAGTCAAATAACTGGTCAAGTACTCTTAGAAAATGCCTCTGAATTACACCTTTTAATTTACAATGAACATTCTAGGTCATTTTTAGCAAGCATTGTTCAAATTCATACTATTATATGAAAAAATTGATTTTTTGTACTTATCTGGAATTTTGGTTATCTGGACAAAAACTTCAATCACTAAGCAAAAAAACATGATTCTAGGGATTTTCACATATTATCCAACTTTTTCTAGGGACTTATAGGGATTTTTCAGAATATTTTGCTTTGTAAGATCTCAACAGCAGTTCTTTTACAACTATGCCTGCTTGACAAGTGTTAATCAAGAAGAAACTGGTTGTAGGTTGTCTCGGATACTGTTGTTGATGGTCGTGTGGCATCTCAACTTTGTTGACAATAGCCTTAATAATTTAAGTATGAAATTGCAAAGAAAATTGTGAAAATGATGGGATGTACTTGAGATATTTTTACTAAAAC
The DNA here is from genome assembly GCF_965202585.1 of Thalia democratica. Classification (NCBI taxonomy): domain Eukaryota; kingdom Metazoa; phylum Chordata; class Thaliacea; order Salpida; family Salpidae; genus Thalia; species Thalia democratica. Next base: position 14,777,749 of record NC_139173.1, on the reverse strand, counting down.
AGTATTTCTCCATGTTCCTATAAAAAGTTTAAGCAAACAATAAGAAAAACTAAAAGCTAAACCATAGATATACAAAGGTATTACTAACTTAAAATCTTGTTTAAATTTGCCATTAAGCACCAAAAATAAAAGTTTTTTTGTTTCTTATAAAAAGTATAAAAATATATTATAAGTTTGCTCAAAGAAACTTTATTTAAACAATTAGTTAAAAAAACTTAGAAAAAAGAAAGCAATTATGGAAAAATGTGAATAGTATTGTCTTCACTAAATCTACCTCAAAATGTAGAATTAAGATGTGCTCAGTGAAAAAGATAAATTTGTGGATGGTTCAAAAAAAGGTTGGCAATCTAATGAACAAAATTTTTGTAAATATTGCTGATAATTTTTTAAAAGAGAAAGTATGTTATTAGTGTAAAAAATGGTGAGTATAGTTGTGGTTCAGTAAAAAACGATTTTGTTTTTATGAAATTTTAGAGAGCTAAGTTCAGAAATATATTAAAACTGTGAAACCAAATAAAAGTGCACTCTGATATCCCTAGTAGTTGTTTTGTAAACTTAGTGGGAAAATAATTTCTCCTTATCTTTTTAACTTGTGTAATAAATGTGTTGAGTATGGTGTGTTTCTTGAGTTGATATGCTTTTGTAATCCTAATTTATAAACCTAGTAATAAATGACAATAATAACTATTAAACAGTTTCTCTTTTATTTGATAACTTATTTTTTCAACTTTTGTGTGAGAGGTTAAAAAATTTGTTGTTGTTGAATGATGTGCTGCATGAGAAACATTATGGGTTTATGAAAATAGTACAACTGAACTAGCTGTGAATCAAATTAATGATGAGTTAAGGGCATAGGGGAATGAATCACTTTTTTCACATTTTTTTCTTGTTTTATAGAATTTTAACCAAGATACAAGATGCTTTTTACAGATTTCAGGGTTGCCACTTAATTTATCAAAAAGTTTTCTAGGTTTTTCAAATTTCATCCAGGTTTTTATAAGTAGACATTTTTTGGTCTATTTTAGTTTTAAGTTAAGTTTAAGGTAAGAAACTGTGTATGGTATAGAATACATTGTAATAGTATGGTATAGAATGAAATGGTATAGAAACATTGAAAAAATACTATTTAACTAGTTTAAAAGTATTTTGTAATAAAAAATGTTTGACAATGACAATATATTTTTATCTATATGATAGATTTTTTGTGTCAGATTTAAATTTTAATACTTAATGTGTCAAAATTATTAAAATTTCCAGGTTTTTCCATTTTTTTTTTTCAAAATTTCTCAAATTCCAGGTTTCCAGGAAAAGTGAGAAACCTGAGATTTAAAAAATTTAAAATAATTTAAGAGAAATAGCTGGTCAAAGTCAGAGGCAACAATAGGTTTCTTATGGGAGGTGCAATCTAAAATTGCTAAAAAAACACTTTTCTACTAAAAATCTATCTACTGTGGAGATAGAGGACCTGAGGACTTATTATATAAACTAAGTATTACTATAAAAGTCCAACCTTGTTAATGAATTCAAAATAGTATCTCTTTGTGATATTTACCTAAGTACTGTTCAATGAGTTTCAGGGTTCGTGCGCGAAATTCCTTTTCATTTAGCCTGACAGAGACCTATTTAGCCTGACATTTTTTCAAAGTAGAAAAAATCACCTTCAGAAGGCATTTTGGGTATCGGGGGTCTTAATTAGCAAATTAACGCAATAAAAGTATTTACAAAACTACTTTTAAAGAAAATAAAAATTTAAATGAATTATTTTTCAACATCTATCAATCGCTTACCCAGCAACTTGAATATTTTTAACTGGTCATTATAATTTCTGCTTCAATGAATTCATACCTTTATTAAATTTTGGGGCTTAGTTACATCCACCACTTATAACCCATATACAGGGTTCGTGTCAATTAGTACTTGAATTCGTCAATTATAAGTTATATGACTGGACCAGAAGCTTTTATTAAAACAGAAATGTGACTTAACAAACTGCTAAGAGTATTAATCTAAAAAGTATTTGGTATAAAGCCTTTATATGAGAAATTAAAACAGTTCCAACTAAGCTCTGAAAAACAAAGCTCATGTAAACAAATTCAGACAAACAGCTAAGTTGTTGAACTAAACTGTAATGTTTAAACTGTACTTTTTTATGAATTTTTATAATTATGACGTATATAATCTACTATAAACAAAATAATGAAGATTCTTAAAATTATTTTAGAGATTCAACAAAAGGTTTTATGCACTTATTTTTACAAATACTGACTGATTTTGTCTTTAATAACTAAATCTTTATTTAGAAATTAATTCACATCTCAATTTGATCTTAATTAAAAAAATTTCATGCATTTGAACTGACAAAAACTGAGATTCTCAAATTTTTAAACACAAAAACTGATTTAGCCTGACGTTTTTCAACTTTTTTCAAAAAAACTGATTTAGCCTGATTTAGCCTGACTTAGCCTGACGCGCACGAACCCTGGAGTTTTACAATTTATTACACAATTTATTATATACAAAGTAAACACACACTATAAAGAATACAAAAACATAATAGTTGATTAAATAATACTAAGCTTAAAAAGAGTTAACAGGTGGCTTTGGCTCACAATTTTACCAAAAGCAACTTATTTTGAGTTATCATATTTAAGCATTGAAAGTTTTTTTTTTTTTGCAATCTCTTCTTTTATATAATTCAGTGAAGCATGCAATACTGCTACACTACTACAATTTTTGGTTATGGTCGGTTTTAAGGGCGCGTATTTTACTTAGTAAGTTCATCTTTTTGCGAGGTACTTTTTGACATTTTATTCATTTTTTTATATTAGCAAGGCTACGCCCTGCTAAAATTTACATTTATTATCAAAGTTGCTAAGTATAAACCTGCAGTAAAAACCTACTACTAAACCTGCAGTAAAAAACTACTAAAAATAACAGATAAACCGTGCTTTTTTACCTACTACGCCCAAGAGAGCTAGTAGGTTTTTTACTGCAGGTTTATACTTAGCTTAGCATATGACTACCTTGTTGTTTTACATTTTAACTTTCACATATAACACAATTTACTTATTAAATATATAAAATATCTGTATGGGATATTTAAATTAAACAGCCGACTCCTACTTTACCAATTAATTATTTTAATAATTATAAAATACAATATATATTTAATTCAGGTCATTATGATTTTATGTATGTCGCTGTAATTTAATTATCGGTCAGTACATTGTAAGCCTAGTAATAATTTTATTTTTTGTGTTTTGTTTTTCCTTAAAGTTTATTTTTTTTCCTCAAAGTTTAATTTTTTAATTTTTTCACTTTTTGATTTTTACATTTGAACTAAATCTGCTTCCTAATTCTATATAACTTTGATTCAATCATTACTAACATTCAATATATAATATACATGTTACACCGAGTTTCTGTGACTTTTATTGCCTTCAGCGTCGTTAAGTTTTATTAAATTTTATTGATTTACTAACTATTGGTTAATGTTTTATTTTTGTTCAAAATAGATTACATAAAAACAAAATTAATGTTCTTACAATACAAATTAAATAGTTTAAATAACCTCATTTACATTGTGACGTAATTATTAGTTGTAACGAATGTATTTTTTTCGTTAGTTAACAACAGTAAATTTTGATTTAGTTATCTTTCCTATTAACGTAAGTTGTTTGTTTATATTATGTTTTGTTGTGTAATTTAGCTTACTTATTTATTTTAGACTTAATAATTATAAATATCATATAGTTTTATAACAGTCGGATTTCATATTAAGTATTTCACCTATTAATAACTATTACCTGTAGAATATATCTTATTTTAATGAAAACATGTATACACCTACTTTATTCTATGCTTCTATTCTCTCATTACAGTAATTATTTTTTACAGAACCCAGTTGAAGTGTGTTGATTCGTTGACACACAGAAACATATGTTGGTAGAATAAAGGAAGATTACTGTATAATTTGTTTTTATTTATATTCCAGTGAAGTTACTTTACTAGGATCTTTTGTTAGCAAATAATTAAAACTATATTTTGAACAGATATAATAATTATAGTTATACATTATTTTAGGTATCCGTGGTGTATAAATCAATAACCAAAAGGTTAATCGTATGATACTATATTGTTGTAAATTTTTACTTTAGATTTAGGCCCTGGTAACAAAACAATTTGAATATAAGTTTGTAAAATTGGATATCAAAACCAAAATTATTTAAAACAATATAATCAGGGAATTTTACCTAATCTGAAACTAATTGCACTTCTAATTTACTTTCCATTTTAAAGCAATGAAAGTTTATCAAACTTAAATTATATAAAATATTGTTTTAAGTTTAAACGACAGACCTTTTTGATTTTAATAAATAAATAAACAATTTAAGTAACTTTTAAAATTAATTAACTATAGTATATATTCTATATTTTTATTGCAGATATATTACTCAGTATTTTCGTTTTACTTTGTTTATTTTTTCGTTTGTTTTATTTGCTGAAAATGTTATTAAAAATACACAGTTTTGTATACATTTTTCTTACATTATTAAAGTTTAAAAAAAATTTTTGAAACAGTTTCTTGTCTGAGTAGTTTTTGATTTGTTTTGTCAATTTTTCTTTAATACTACAATGCAGGCACGTAGTTTGGTACGTTTCTGAAAATCTACAGAAGCGTAAACATTTGTGCAAAAAAACTCGCTTTTGTTTCGATTATTCAGCTTTTAAGGCCTAGTTTCATTACCTTTCAGTAATCGTTTATACTTAGTTATGCACTCCTGAGAGATAATTTTTACATTAACTGTACTCTTTAGCACTTTGAGTGTCGTCAATATTGAACAAAATGAATACATCTAAATTGTATACAAATAGCTTGGTGTAGCTTTCTGTTATTAAATAGCAAATTATTGTAAAATAATCCATTTAAAAGCTGTAGATTTGGTTTAAATGATGCGAGAGAATAAAAAAAGTAAGTATGAGAAAGGATCTTGTACTATTGAAATGTTTGATGTTTGTGGTTAGTCAAATAGAACTTAGATGAGTTTTAAAGTAGATGAACTTCAAAGTAAACATGAAGAAATAAGTTTTGTCTTAAATCAAATTGACTCTCTGGGTTGAAGTTTTTAAGATTAAATTTCTGTGGTTGACAAATATACAGAAATGAAAAACTTTTTAAACATTGATGACAATATCATTTCCTGAAGTTTTATCAAGAAGATTAGTATCTATTAAATCAGAAAAAATAACACAATAAAACAAATAGGTTTCAACAAGAAGACAAACTAAAAAACTCAATAATATAACATTTTTTCAAGAATAATATAAACAAATTATTGTTTTATTTTTTATTTTAGAACTTTATTCTTTAAATTAAAACTTGTTTTAAAGATTTTATAAATGCTTAGGTTAGTTAAAGTTTTTATTTTTTCAAGATTTATATAAACAAATTATAGTTTTTTATTGTATTTTAGAACGTTATTTTTTAATTAAAAATTGTTTCAAAGATTTTATAAATGCTTACCTCAGTTAAATTTTTTATTGCAATTTTTAGAAAAGTTGAAGGAATTAAATTGTACACTGTTGCCAAACACTCAAAGTAAAGGTTTTAAAATGAGTTTTATATAAGTATTTCAATCTAAGATTAAAAAGGTTAAGTTAATACTATTTATTTAAACAAGTGTATAGTTGTACTATTAATTCATAACAATTATAAAAAAAAAAAGATTATTTATTATGGTTAAAAATCTTTATGTTTGAATTTATTTATATGTTTTACATTGTATCTGAAAAAAAATGATGTTTAAAGTTCAAAGTTTGTGATTATTTAACTAAGTTATTTTATTTAACAAGTTTGTTTTGTAAAAAAAAAGTTTGATTCTTTTTTAAAGCTTTTTTTTAACAATTTTTTTTTTAGTAAGAAAATGTTTCATTCTTTTAACAGCTTAAATCTTTATGCTACCAAAGCTAGAAACATTTACAAAGACGTGTACTCTTCATTTCTTTATGAATTATTGTTGACAACAATAAAGTAATTGTACATCTAAATTTTATCTAATGTTGTGAACTTTTTTATCTTATATCTCTTTAGTTTTTTATTCAACTCCTAAAGTTTATGATTTTTATTAATAAAAGCAACAATTTTTGCAAATGTTTTCTGAATTGGGGAAACTGTTTTCAAAGTTATATATTTTAGGCCTACTAGTAATACTATTAAGATTAAATTCTTAATTAATATTTTTACTGTAAATGAAAGGTTTTATAAGTTCATAAAAGTTGCAACACATAAAGAATTATAGGGGGTCAAGAGCAGTACAAATTGCCTTGTATTCAGTTATTCATTCTACTTCAACATTCAATTTATTTTTAAATTTTTAAACAAACTGCACATTTTCATATAAAATTAAAGGTAGTTAAAACTATGATATTCCCGCTATGACGTCATCACACGTTGTTCTTGATTTTTTTTTGCAGAATCGTAACTTTTTTGAGCTAGCTTACGTCCCTGCTACAATGTTTTGCAATACTAACACTAATAAATTAAACTTGATTCCTTAATTTAAGGTTTGTAAAAACGCCATCTAAGACCAACAAATTATTGGAGGGGTAGGTGTGAACGTTGAAATAGACGAAACCCACCTTACCTCTAAGGCTAAATACTACGTTGGAAGGGACGTATCTAGAGAGCACATGTGGGAACTCGGTGGTATTGAGAGACACACGGGCCGAAGGTCTTGTGTGTCTCAATTAAAAAATACATAACAAAAGGATCAATTATAATTAGCTACTGCTAGCCCACCTACAACAATGTTTAGTAATCTTGTCGACGCCAACGGGGCGTTAATGGATTATTGCCGTTATACTGTTAATCATATTATCAGTTTTTTCAATCCTTTTAACCGTTGGGTTCATGCTAAAACGGTAGAAAGGCTTTGGGCAGACCGGAAGGACCACATAAGTGGTTGTGGCAAAGGGATGAAAATCGAACAAAATATGTTGAGATATTTATTTTTTTAAATGCACAAAAAAACAAGTTTTATTTTATAAATTTGACGATTGAGTCCAAAAAGTCATACCCGTACAAAGAATAAGAAGACTAATTTTTCAGCTAACTAAAAGTAATATGTTTATAGTACTAAAAAGGTTTTCGTTTATAATTCGTTCTTTAGTAAAATTGCTAGTTGAATGCGGGAGGCCTTTCCTAAACGAACAGAAGGGTTTTTTAAATAGTTTATTAAAATAATTAGTTAAAAGTATTTAAAGAAAAGTTATTGTTAATTTTTAGGTATTTCTTTATAATTAATTTTTAAATGGTATTGAAATGTTTTTCCGTAAATAATATAAAGCGTTAATACAAAAACAGCATAATAAGCCTTATAACTTATTTTTGTTTTAGCTATGAAAAATTAGATTTCTCTATAACAATTTATGCAATAATTTGTGTTTTATAGCATTTATTAACTACATTAGATTGGTAATTATGATTTACTAAAATTAAGTTAGTCATATAATGTAGTAGTTACGCTTAAAGAATAATCTTTAGTTTCTAAAACAAGTATGAGATATAGGTAGAACCTGTATTTAAACAAAAAAAAGGAGAAGTTAAAGTATAATTAATGCTAAGTGTTTAATACAAATAAATGTTTTTTTTAAAGTAAACTAAAGAGTGGGTTTTTTAAGAATGTTGTTAGTTTTTTTTATTTTAATACTATCAGACTTAAAAAAAATTCTAAAGCTTATGCTTTATATTATTGTTTATCAAACGGTATGAAATGCTCAACAAATTTGGTCTAAAGACCTTGTGAAAGAAAAACCTTTCGGTTATCGAGTCGTACACAACATGCTTTTACAACCTATTACGATCTGTAATATAATTTATCTTCAACAAATAAAACAACGAAAAAAGAAACAAGGTAAAACGATAATTCTGAATAGTATATTTACTTAGAAAATTGTAAGCAAAATGTACGCAAAAACTTTTCTTATAACATTAAAATAAAAAAGAGTTATAATGCGCAAATAGGTGTATATATTGTCTGCTTTGATTACAGTTAAGCATGTGTGTCCCGACTGTAGTATTGATACAGATGTACACTTAAATAGATTTAAGCTTATTCTTTACGGGTTACACTAAACCTTACATTAAACTAAAGTTTTCCTTTGAACATTATGTATATATTCCAAATCTTTTTGATCTACTACTTATGCTAGTTTCTTACCTAAAAAAAGTAAGTTCAGTTACTATGATTCCTGTAAAACAATAGAGTTGAATTAAATTATCACTAATTCCTATACTGAATAAAAGTTTTACATAAAAAAATAAACAAAAAATAATTTCTGTCTTCAATTCTTCCGAATTTTTAAATTTTTCAGATTTTTTTTTTCTTTGTTATAGCCATAACTAGGGTGTCCATGTAAAAATTTTTATACTAAACTATACTTTAAAAAAATATTATATTCTACCTCTTTACCAAATACATTTTCAACAGCTTTTGCATTTTCAATAAAATAATTTTCTTCATAATGAATTTTTCTGGACAATTTGTTCTTAGAATAAAAAATAAAATTCAGTTTTTAAAATAATTTTATGAATAAACATTAAAAATTTCAAAATTGTTCCTTAAGAAAAGTAATTCTACTTGTTTATTAAACAAAATTTTACAGTTTTTGCTTTTCAAGTAAATTCATTTTCTTTAACATCAACATAAATTTTTCCGGACAAGTTGTTCTCAGGCTTAAAAACCAAAGAGTTTTTGAAACAAATTTATGATTAATGACTAAAAATTTCAAAGTTGGATCTTAATAAAAGTAATTATACCTGATCACTGAACATATTTTCAAAAGATTTTGCTTTTTTATAAAATAACTTTTTTAGCATCAACATTAATTTTTCAAGACAAGTTGTTCTCAGGCTTATAAACAAAATTGAGTATTAAAAAAAAAAAAAAAATTTCCTAAGAAAAGTAATTTTACCTGATCATTATGTATATTTTCAGCAGTTTTTGATCTTTTTATAGAATCATTTTCTTTAACATTAATACTAACTTCCCCAGACAAGTTGTGCTTAGCCTTGAAATTAATTACGAGTCAAAAAAAGTATTTAAAACTTAGTACTTTCAAAACAAGAAAGTTTTATATAAAATAGCAAATTTTAACCTTATTACTTAATAAGTTTTTATCATCTATTTTATTATTTTATTGTCCGTCTTCTTTAGACTGCTCTTTAAAGCATACAACATTTTTTTAGCAGGTGGCTCATCAACTGCCTAATGAACAATAAATGAATGTAAACTGTTAGTAAAACAATTTTTTTTTGAACATATATATAAAAAATTAAAAACTTACCTTGGTAATTTATATTTTAAACATTCGAAATTTCAACTGGGCAATTTTATTATTTATTGTCTTTGTAACATGTAGACAAACCAAGCTTGTCAAACAAAACTTCATAAGTTTTAGTTGCGTCTTTTTCTAACTTTTCAAAAAAAATGCACTCATGAGCTACCTCAACAAGCTAGTTTTTTTTCTTTTAAGATTTCTTTAACTTTAGAAACTTTCATTTCATTACTTTTAACATGCTGTAATTTTAATTTAAAATTAATAATTTTAATTTAAATTTTTAGAAACAATAGTAGAAGAACTTTTAAACTACAATACAAAAATTATTTCACTTTTACATCCCCTTATGTCTTTTTGACTTGGGTTGTACATCATGTTGTTGTTACAAATATTTTCGGGCAAATACCTTTCTTTCCAACAGGAACTCTGTAAAGCCTATTATCGTAATGGTTATTATAATTTATTTGGTGCCTGGTATCCGGAATTTCATCAGAATTTGCATGGCGTATTTTTTATCGTACGCTACTTAAATTATTACGATTTTTCGTGATGATAGTCTTGTTGTACTTCGTACAAATAATTTAATAAACCTTTTCATTTTGAAATACAAGTTTTAGAGTATAACAACTACTATTGACGTCAAAATCGGCTGTTTAAGACGAAATACTTGTAATAAACATTGTTTATCTGAAACATCAAAACTATTTTGATTTTTTGTTACATTATTCTTCTAATATTTCGTACAGTTAATCTAATAAACTTCTTAAATTTGATATATAACTTTAAACATATAAAAACTACTATTGACGTCAAAACTGCTTGTTGAAGAGGAAATACTTGTTATAAACATTGTTTATCAAAAACTACTAATTTTTTTTTATTTAAATGGTATTCTTCTAAGTTTTTAACAGTTTATCTAATAATTTTTTAACTTTGGAATAATATTTTAAACATATAAAAAATACTATTGACGTTATAATAGGCTGTTTAAGACGAAATACTTGTAATAACCCTTTTTTATTGTACACTATTTAGCCTACTTCGATTTATCGTGATAATTCTTGTTATCTTTTGTTTAGCTAATTTAGTAAACCTTTTTGTTTAGAAATGTAAATTTTAAGGTATAAAAACTACTATTGACAACAAAAACGGCTGTTTGAGACCAGATACTTGAAATAAACATTGTTTATCATACACTATATGAATTATTTAAAACTTCTTAAAAATTATTCTTATAATGTTTATTACAGTTTTCCTAATTAATTTATTAATTTTGAATATATCTTTAAAAACTATAAAAAATACTATTGACTTTATAATAGGCTGTTTAAAACGAAATACTTGTGACAACCATATTTTATCGTAAACTGTTTATATTATTTTGATTTTCCGTAATAACATTCTTGTAATATTTCGTAAAGCTAATTTAACAAACCTTTTCATATAGAAATATAAGTTTAAAAATTTAAAAACTACTATTGACGTCAATACAGGCTGTTTAAGACGAAATACTTGTAATAGATTTTTTTTATCCTACACTATTTGAATTATTTTGGTGTTTGTAATAGTATTCTTCTAATATTCGCACAGTTAGTCTAATAAGCTTTTTAATTTTGGAATATTACTTTAAAAAATTATAAAAAATACTATTGACTTTATAATATGATGTTTAAAACGAAATACTTGTGATAACCATATTTCATCGTAAACTATTTAAATTGTTTCGATTTTCCGTAATAATATTCTTTTAATAATTCGTAGAGCTAATTGAATAAACCTTTTCATGTAGAAATAAAAGTTTTAGAGTATTAAAACTACTATTGACGTCAAACTCGGCTGTTTAAGACGAAAAACTTGAAAAAACATTTTTTATCGTACTCTGTTTGAATTATTTTGATTTTTTGTAATCGTATTTTTCTAATATTTTGTACCGTTAATCAAATAAACTTCTTAATTTTAGAATATAACTTTATACAATTGAAAAATATTATTGACGTTGTAATAGCCTGTTTAAAACGAAATATTTGTAATAACTCTTTTTTATCATACTCTGTTTTTATTTTATCAATTTTTCGTAATAATATATTTCGTAGAGCTAATTTAATAAACCTTTTCATATAGAAATAATAAACAATGAACATAACCGCACGATCAACAACAACAGCATCCGAGACAATCCTACAACCGATTTAGTCCTAATTAAGACTCATCAGGCAGAAATAGTGGTGAGAAAAAGACATATAGAAATATTTGTTTCAAAGTATAAAAACTACTATTGACGTAAAAATTAGCTGTTTAAGACGAAAAACTTGTAGTAAACATTATTAATCGTACACTATTAGAAATATTTTGCTTTTTTATAATGGTATTGTTTTAATATTCGTACAGTTGATCTAATTAACTTTTTTATTTTGCAATATTACTTTGAACATATCAAAAATACTATCAACGTTATACTAGACTGTTTCAGACGAAATACTTGTAATAACCCTTTTTGATCGTACACTATTTAATTTTTTTGTATTTCTGGTAATAATATTCTAGTAATACTTCGTACAGCTAGTAAGATAAACCTTTTCGTTAAGTTTAGTGAAGTTTGAAATTATAAAAACTACTATTAACGTCAATTCGGCTGTAAAAAACGAACAACTTGTAATATTTCGTAGAGCTAATTTAATAAGCATTTCATATAAAAATATAAGTTTTAAATTGTAAAAACTATAATTGTCGTCAAAATAAACTGTTAAAGACGAAATACTTGTAATAAACATTTTTTATCGTACACTATTTGAATTATTTCGTATGTTCGTGATGATAATTTTGTTATATTTCGTACAGTTATTTAGATACACCTCTTTATTTAGGAATATAGGTTTAAAGTCTTAAAACAACTATTGACGTCAGAATCTGCTGTTTAAGACGAAATACTTGTAATAAACACTTTTTATCGTACTGAATTTGAATTATTCTGATATTTTGTAAAAGTATACTGCTAATATTATGTACAGTTAATCTAATAAACATCTAGACTCCGGAAAATATCTTTAAAAACATAAAAAATAATATATGAATTATAATAGGCTGTTTAAAACGAAATACATATATTAACCCTTTTTTATCATACACTATTTAAATAATTTAAATTTTTAGTAATAATATTCTTTTTGTATTTAAGACATTTAATTTAATAATTTTTTTTATTTAGGAATATAAGTTTTAAAGTAAAAAAAACTACTATTGACGTCAAATTCTGTTTAAAAAGAAATATTTGTAATAAACACTGTTTATTTTACTCTGTTTGAATTATTTCGATTTTTGTAATGATAATCTTAATTTATTTCTTACAGCTAAATTAATAAACCTTTTCATTTTGGAATACAAGTTTTAAAATATCAAAACTACAATTGACGTCAGAATCGGCTGTTTAAGACGAAATACATGTAATAAACATTGTTTATCGTAAACTATCTAAATTATTTCGATTTTTTGTAATAGAAGACTTCTGATATTTCGTAGTATTAATCAAGTAAACTCTTAGTTTTAGAATATACTTCTAAACATAAAAAAATAATATCGACGTTATAATAGCCTGTTAAAAATGAAATACTTGTAATAACCCTTTTTCATCGTATTCTATTTGAATTTAATCGATTTTAGTTAATAATATTCTTCCAATATTTCGTACAGCTAATTAAATAATCTCTTTTTTTTTAGAGTATAAGTTTGAAATTTAAAAACTACTATTGATATCAAATCGGTTGTTCAAGACAAACTAAATATAATAACCATAGTTATTATACATTATTTAAATTATTTGGTATTCCGTAATAATAGTTATGTAATATTTCGTATAATCAATTTAACAAACCTTTTCAGTTAGAAATATAAGTTTTAAGGTATAAAAACTATTATAAACGTCAAAATCGGCTGTGTTAGACGAATTACTTTCAATAAACATTGTTTATCGTACACTATTTGAATTATTTCGATTTTTTGTAAAAGTTTTCTTCCAATATTTCGTACAGTTATTTTATTTAGCCTATTAATTTTGAAATATAATTCAAACATATAAAAATTACTCTAGACGTTATAATGGCTGTTTTAAATGAGATATTTGTAATAACCCCTTTTTTATCGTATACTATTTAAATTTAATTAATTTTTTTTAATAATATTCTGTAATATTTCGTATAGTTAATCTGACAAAACTCTTTATTTAAGAATATAACTTTATAAATTTATAAAAAACTTTTGACGTTATATTAGGCTTATTTACCCGCATAAATTGTAATAACCGTTTTATATCGTTTACTTTAAGTTATTTCGATTTTTCGTAATAATATTCTTGTAAAATATCGTAGTGCTAATTTTATAGACCTCTTAATATAGAAATATAAGTCTTGAAGTAATATAACTACTTAAAACGTCAAAATCGTCTGTTTAAAACGAACTACTTGTAATAACCATTGTTCATCGTTAACTATTTAAATTATTTTAATTTTTTGTGAAAGTATTCTTCTAATATTTCGTACAGTTAATGAAATAAATCTATTAATTTTAGAATCTAACTTTATACAGATAAAAACTGGTATTGACGTTATAATAAGCTGTTTAAAACGAAATACTTGTAATAAACATTGTTTATAGTACACTATAAGAATTATTTCGATTTTTTGTGATAGTATTGTACCGCTTACGCGGTAATTGTCTCTTTTTTACTTTCTTCTTTTTTCTCAAGCGAGTATAAATTCAACAATTTCGAGTTATTGAGAGTTCTTTTAGTTTCTACTGCATTGCAGCGGACTGAACTCAGTGCAGCTTTTCGCTGCACTTAAGTTTTAATGGTTTCAATCTTGTTGTCGAGTTGATTTCGATTTTAGAACACTTTTTGAGTTTGGTTTAAACATTTAGTTTTTAGTTTCTTTTATTCGAGTATTGTCGTCTTTTAAAAGAATTGATAATTTGGTTTATTAGTGTAATGTTGTGCAGTATTTTATCATCTTTTCTTTCGCAAATTCATTGTAAATATAATCATTATCACAGATTCAAACTCAGTTTAAATTAGTATAAGTAACTGATTTATTAAGCCTTTAGTAAATAGTAAGTAAGTCATATTAGTTTATTTAAGTCAACTATAATTTAAGCGTTATCTTGAAGGCATCTACTATACAAGTTAGAGCGCACGTTGCGTTATAAATCAGGCCAATAATAGTGTATAAGTAGAAGCTTCGGTTAGCGACATGATGACCCGGACGTCCAGTTAATTATAGCTGGAATTGAACACAGATACCTTCATTAAAATTTCTATGTTTTTTAGATGGTGACATGGGGACAGAGTGGAATAAACCTGATTTAATAATAGTATAAATTCGATAAACTTTATGGTATTTATTTAACCTAGTCATCAGGTCTGTAAAATTTATAAAAATGAGTTTAAAATTTCTAGTTGGAAAAACAACTAAGTAGTTCGAGTTTGTGATAGATTTGAGTTGTTTTTTGCAAATGGTAATTAGCTTTATTGTGTTGAATTTTATGTTAAAGTGGTTTGGGGAAAGGCTAACCGACATGTGTTAGAACTAAAATGTATTTGTTGTGTAGATATTATTGCAATTCATTATTGAAGCGTTTTTCAAAATGAATTTTAAAACTTGTACGAGCAAGTTTAAACAAAAGTTAGTCTTGTTTTCAAGTTGTTCCGCCGTTTCGTCAAATTAATTAAATATCGTTCAATCGTTTTAAACATTTTATTGAAAATTAAAATGAAATTAAAGGCTTCTAATAATAAAACTTTTTTATAACAAAAAGAGTTTTAAACGTCTATAAAAGTTAGCAACTGTAAAGTTTAATTGTTTTGTTTTCAAACAATCGTTTTAATTTGTACTATAACGGATAATAAACTTTTTAAACTGCATGTAAAAACATTGTTGTTTTACGTTCGTCCTTGTAAAAATATTTGTATGAGGTTATTAAAACTTGTTTTCGAGTGCATAATCGGTTATTAAAGTGAAATGTCTTAAATTTGATAAGCTTAATTTAGTTTTATATTTAGCAACAATGTTATGTTCAAATTTTAAATTATAATATTTACAGTTTTTTACAATGACCTTGTTAATTGCTTGTAACAAACTTTATTGGCATGTTTTTTGTTGTTTTAAATCTAACCGTACTTACAAAAAATAATTTTTAACGAGGTCATTCGAGCTATTAAATGTCTTACCCGGTAATTAAAATCTGAAAATAAAAAACAATTTTGTTTAAAATTTGTTAGAATGTTAAAGTTTTCAAAATCAGTACAAGTTAACTTGCTATATTTTTACGAAAAGAAGTTTAAACTTTTGAGACGCATGTAAACGCTTGTTTTGTCAACTTATTCGTGTAAAATGTGAAATGTTTTTAATTTAAAGCTTGTAGGGAATTACTGTGTATTGATTGGAGCCAAAAATGTTTCTCAATTACTTTGAAACTTAACAAACTTTAAAGTTAAAATATAAATAGACTAATTGATTAATGTAATGTTGTTGCTAACTAGTAGCATATAAGTTTGTAAATTGAATTTTTTAAATTTTTTAATGTTTTAACTTGTTTTTAAAATTGATATCAAGTAGTGACGTACATTCTAATTGCACTTTCGCACGAACGGCTCGAGAAACGAATCGGCGAGGAGCGGTACGAGGAGACTTATGTACGAGGAGAGGAACGAGGAGATGAACGAGGGGATATACAGAGAGACGGATCAGAGGATTCCGTAGCGCCAATAGACCGTTAGGTGAGGCCAGGAGACGGATTCCGTAGCGCAAACAGACCGCTAAGGTGAGGCGAGGAGACGGAATCCGTAGCGCCAACAGACCGTTAGGTAAGGCCAGGAGACGGAATCCGTAGCGCCAACAGACCGCTAAGGTGAGGCGAGGAGACGGAATCCGTAGCGCCAACAGACCGTTGGGTGAGGCCAGGAGACGGAATCCGTAGCGCCAACAGACCGCTAAGGTGAGGCGAGGAGACGGAATCCGTAGCGCCAACAGACCGTTAGGTGAGGCGAGGAGACGGATCAGCATAAACCGGTCAAACGACGTGGAGATGTACAAGGGCGGAGCGAGTTCCAGCAGCGAAGAAATTTTTTAAACTTTCTACATTTGTCTGTCATTTTGAAAACTGTATCATACTTTTATTAGTTTTGTATATTTTAAATTAGTTTATAGAATTTTTCAAGTAAAATAATGCTTTTTAAACTAAGGAGATAAAAGTCGGCGGTCGTTTTTCGTTAATTTTTCTACATAGGGAGTTTTAAGCATTCTTACAAGTGTTAATGAATAAAAATTAATGTTTTTTCGGAAAACCAAGTATAAATTCTTAAAGTACGAAGGTAAGAGGAGAAAATGTACCGCTTACGCGGTAATTGTTTCTTTTTTACTTTCTTCTATTTTCTCAATCGAGTATAAATTCAACAATCTCGAGTAATTGAGAGTTCTTTTAGTTTCTACTGCATTGCAGCGGACTGAACTCAGTGCAGCTTTTCGCTGCACTTAAGTTTTAATGGTTTCAATCTTGTTGTCGAGTTGATTTCGATTTTAGAACACTTTTTGAGTTTGGTTTAAACATTTAGTTTTTAGTTTCTTTTATTCGAGTATTGTCGTCTTTTAAAAGAATTGATAATTTGGTTTATTAGTGTAATGTTGTGCAGTATTTTATCATCTTTTCTTTCGCAAATTCATTGTAAATATAATCATTATCACAGATTCAAACTCAGTTTAAATTAGTATAAGTAACTGATTTATTAAGCCTTTAGTAAATAGTAAGTAAGTCATATTAGTTTATTTAAGTCAACTATAATTTAAGCGTTATCTTGGGGCATCTACTATACAAGTTAGAGCGCACGTTGCGTTATAAATCAGGCCAATAATAGTGTATAAGTAGAATCCTTGGTTAGCGACAGTATTCTTCTAATATTTTGTACAGCTAACTGAATTAACCTCTCTATTAGCAATATAAGTTTAAAGTATAAAAACTACTATTACGAAATATTACAAGAATATTATAACCAAAATTCGAAATAACTCAGTAATGTACGATAAACAATGTTTATTGCAAGTTTTCAAAATTGTCTTAGACAGCCGATTTTTACGTCAAAACAAGTTTTAATACTTTAAACTTATATTTCTTACCGAAGAGGTTAATTTAATTAGCTGTATGATATATTATAAAAACTATAATACCAATAATGAAAATAACTCAAATAGTGTACGATAAAAAAGGATAAAGTATAAGTGTTTTGTTTAAAACAGCCTATTATAACGTTTAGAGTACTTTTAATATGTATGAAGTTAGATTACTAACCAAAGACGTTTATTAAATTAGCTGTACGAAATATTACAAGAATAATAAAACCAAAAATCGAAATAACTCAAATAATGTACGATAAACAATTTTTGTTGCAAGTATTTCGTCTAAAAGAGCCGATTTCGACATCAAAAGCAGTTTTAATACTTTAAAGCTAATAATTATAAACCAAAGATGTTTAATAAATTACCTTTATGATATATTACAATAATATCATTACCAATAGTTAAAATAATTCAATTAGTGTACGATAAAAAAGGGTTTAATACAAGTATTTTTAAAAAATAGCCTATTATAACGTCTAAAGTACTTTTAATATGTTTGAAGTTAGATTACTAACCAATAACGTTTACTAAATTAGCTGTACGAAGTAATACAAAAATATTATTACCAAAATTTATAATAATTCAAATAGTGTACGATAAATAATGTTTATTACAAGTGTTACGTCTTCAACAGCTAATTTTTGCGGTCAATAGGAGTTTTTAATACTTTGAAACTAATTTTCGTAACCGAAAAGGTTTATTTAATTAGCTGTATGATATATTGTAAGAATTTTAATACCGATAATCAAAATAATTCAAATAATGTACGATAAAAAAGGAGTTAATACAAGTATTTTGTTCAGAACAGCCTATTATAACGTCTATAGTACTTTTAATATGTTTTAAGTTAGATTACTAACCAAAGACGTTTATTAAATTAGCTGTAAGAAATATTACATGAATATTATAACCAAAAATCGAAATAATTCAAATAATTTACGATAAACAATGTTTATTGCAAGTATTTCGTCTTAAAAAGCCGATTTCGACGTCAATAGGAGTTTTAATACTTTAAAACTAATATTTTTAACCAAAGCGGGTTATTTAATTAGCTGTATGATATGTTATAAGAATATTATAATCAAAAATCGAAATAACTCAAATAATGTACGATAAACAATGTTTATTGCAAGTATTACGTCTTAAACAACCGATTTTGAAGTCAAAACGACTTATAATACTTCAAAACTATTATTCCTAACCAAAGAACTTTTGTTAATTAGCTGTATGATCTATAACAAGAATATTAATATCAATAATAAAAACAATTAGAATAGTGTACGATAAAAAAGGGTTTAATACAAGGATTTTGTTTAAAACTGCCTATTATAACATCTATAGTACTTTTAATATGTTTAAAGTTAGATTACTAAACACAGACGATAATTAAATTAGCTGTACGAAAAAGTACAAGAATATTATAACCAAAAATCGAAATAAATTAAATAATGTACGACAAACATTGTTTATTGCAAGTATTTCGTCTTAAACAGCCGATTTTGACTTCAAAAGGAGTTTTAATACTTTAAAACTAATATTTTTAACCAAAGAGGTTTATATAATTAGGTGTATGATATATTACAAGAATATTACTACCAATAATCAAAATAATTCAAATAGTGTACGATTAAAAAGGGTATAATACAAGGATTTTGTTTAAAACAGCCTATTATAACGACTATAGTACTTTCAATATGTTTAAAGTTAGATTACCAACCGAAGACGTTTATTAAATTACTCTTACGACATATTCCAAGAATATTATAATAAAAAACAGAAATAATTCAAATAATTTACGATAAACAATGTTTATTGCAAGTATTTAGTCTTAAACAGCCGATTTTGACGTCTTAAGGAGTTTTGATACTTTAAAACTAATATTCTTAAACGAAGAGGTTTATTTAATTAGCTCTATGATATATTACAAGAATATAAATACGTAAAATCAAATTAACACAAATAGTGTACGATAAAAATAACTTTAATACAAGTATTTTGTTTAAAACGGCCTATTATAACGTCTATAGTACTTTTAATTTGTTTAAAGTTAGATTATTAACCAAAGACGTCTATTAAATTAGCTGTACGAAAAATTACAGGAATATTTATACTAAAGATCAAAAAAACGCAAATAATGTACGATAAACAATGTTTATTGCAAGTATTTCGTCTTAAAAGGCCGATTTTGACGTCAAAAGGAGTTTTAATACTATAAAACTAGTATTTTTAACCGAAGAGGTTTATTTAATTAGCTGTAAAAATATTACAAGAATTTTATAACCAAAAATCGAAACAACTTAAATAATATACGATAAACAATGCTTATTGAAAGTATTTTGTCTTAAACAGCAGATTTTGACGTCAAAAGAAGTTTTAGTACTTAAAAACTAATTTTTATAACCGAAAATGTTTATTTAATTAGCTGTATGATATATTACGAGAACATTAATACCAATAATCAAATAATTCAATTAGTGTACGATAAAAAAGGGTTTAATAAAAGTATTTAGTTTATAACAGATTATTATTACGTCTATAGTACTTTTAATATATTTACAAGATAGATTTTTAACCAAAGAGGTTTATTTAATTAGACTACGAAAAATTACAAGAATATTTATACCAAAGATCGAAATAACTCAAATAATGTACGATAAACAATGTTTATTGCAAGTATTTCGTCTTAAACAGCCGATTATACGTCAAATTGAGTTTTAATACTTTAAAACTAATATTTTTAACCTAAAAAGTTTATTCAATTAGCTGTATCATATATTACAAGAATATTATTACCAATAATAAAAATAATTCAAATAATGTATGATAAAAAAGGGTTTAATACAAGTATTTTGTTTAAAACAGCCTATTATAATGTCTATAGTAGTTTTAATATGTTTAAACTGAGATTACTAACCAAAGCCATATATTAAATTAGCTGTACAAAAAATTACAAAAATATTATAACCAAAAATCGAAATAACTCAAATAATGTACGATAAACAATGTTTATTGGAAGTATGTCGTCTTAAACAGCCGATATTGACGACAAAAGGAGTTTTAATACTTTAAAACTAATATTTTTAACCAAAGAGGTTTATATAATTAGGTGTATGATATATTACAAGAATATTACTACCAATAATCAAAATAATTCAAATAGTGTACGATTAAAAAGGGTATAATACAAGGATTTTGTTTAAAACAGCCTATTATAACGACCATAGTACTTTCAATATGTTTAAAGTTAGATTACCAACCGAAGACGTTTATTAAATTACTCTTACGACATATTCCAAGAATATTATAATAAAAAACAGAAATAATTCAAATAATTTACGATAAACAATGTTTATTGCAAGTATTTAGTCTTAAACAGCCGATTTTGACGTCTTAAGGAGTTTTGATACTTTAAAACTAATATTTTTAACCAAAGAGGTTTATTTAATTAGCTGTATGATATATTACAAAAATATAATTACCCATACTCAAAATAATTCAAATAATGTACGATAAAAGGGTTTAGTATTGTCGCTAACCCGGATTCTACTTATACACTATTATTGGCCCGGTTTGAAACGCAACGTGCGCTCTAACTTGTATAGTAGATGCCTTCAAGATAACGCTCTATTTATAGTTGACTTAAAAAAACTAATGTGACTTACTTACTATTTACTAAAGGTTTAATAAATCAGTTACTTACACTAATTTTAACTGAGTTTGAATCTGTGATAATGATTATATTTACAATGAGTTTGCGAAACGAAAAGATGATAAAATACTGCACAATATTACATTAATAAATCACATTATCAATTCTTTTAAAAGACGACAATACTCGAATCAATGAAATTAAAAACTAAACGTTTAAATCAAACTCAAAAAGTGTTCTAAAATCGAAATTAACTCGACAACAAGATTGAAAATATTAAAACTTAAGTGCAGCGAAAAGCTGTACTGACTTCAGTTTGCTAAAGTAGAAACTAAAAGAAGTCCTAATTCCGCGCGATATTCTTAATTTGTACTCGCTTGAGAAAAAAGAAGAAAATAAAAAAGAGACAATTACCGCGTAAGCGGCACATTTTCTCCCCTTACGTTCGTACTTTAAGAATTTATTCTTGGTTTTCCGAAAAAACATTAATTTTTATTCATTAACATTTGTAAGAATGCTTAAAACTCCCTATATAGAAAAATGAACGAAAAACGACCGCCGACTTTTATCTCCTTAGTTTAAAAAACATTACTTTACTTGAAAAATTCTATAAATTAATCTAAAATACACAAAACTAATAAAAGTATGATACAGTTTTCAAAATGACAGACAAATGTAGAAAGTATAAAAAAATTCTTCGCTGCTGAACTCGCTCCACCCTTGTACATCTCCACGTCGTTTGACCGGTTTATCGGTTTATGCTGATCCGTCTGTCTCTAATGTTGGCGCTACGGAATCCGTCTCCTGGCCTCACCTAACGGTCTGTTGGCGCTACGAAATCCGTCTCCTGGCCTCACCTAACGGTCTGTTGGTGCTACGGAATCCGTATCCTGGCCTCACCCAGCGGTCTTTTGGTGCTACGGAATCCTCTGATCCGTCTCCTCGCCTCACCTAACGGTCTGTTGGAGCTACGGAATCCGTCTCTTTGCCTCACCCAGCGGTCTGTTGGCGCTACGGAATCCTCTGATCCGTCTCCTGGCTTCACCTAAAGGTCTGTTGACGCTACGGAATCCGTCTCCTTGTCTCATCCAGCGGTCTGTTGGTGCTACGGAATTCTCTGATCCGTCTCTCTGTACATCCCCTCGTTCATCTCCTCGTTCCTCTCCTCGTACATAAAACTCGGTCTCCTCGTATCGCTCCTCGCCGATTTGTTTCTCGAGCCGTTCGTGCGAAAGTGCAATTAGAATGTACGTCACTACTTGATATCAATTTTAAAAACAAGTTAAAACATTGAAAAATTTAATTTACAAACTTATATGCCATTAGTTAGCAACAACATTACATTAATCATTTAGTCAATTTATATTTTAACTTTAAAGTTTGTTAAGTTTTAAAGTAATTGATAAACATTAATGGCTCCAATCAATACACAGTTATTCTCTACAAGCTTTAAAATAGAAAACATTTCACATTTTACACTAATTAGTTGACAAAACAAACATTAACATGCGTCTCAAAAGTTTAAACTTCTTTTCGTAAAAATATAAAGCCAGTGAACTTGTACTGATTTAAAAAACTTTAATGTTCATACAAGTTTTAAACTAAATTGTTTTTTATTTTCAGATTTTAAATACCGGGTTAGACATTTAATAGCTCAAATGACCTCGTTAAAAATGAATTTTGTAAGTGCGGTTAGATTTAAAACAACAAAAAACATGCCAATAAAGTTTGTTACATGCAATTAACAAGGTCACTGTAAAACAACTGTAAATATTATAATTTAAAATTTGAACATAACATTGTTGCTTAATATAAAATTAAATTAAGCTTGATAAATTTAAGACATTTCACTTTAATAACCGATTATGCACTCGAAAACAAGTTTTAATAACCTCATACAAATATTTTTACAAGGACGAACGAAAAACAACAATGTTTTTACATGAAGTTTAAAAAGTTTATTATCCGTTATAGTTCAAATTAAAACGATTTTTGAAAACAAAACAATTAAACTTTACAATTGCTAACTTTTATAGACGTTTAAAACTCTTTTTGTTATAAAAAAGTTTTATTATTAGAAGCCTTTAATTTCATTTTAATTTTTAGTGAACATTTCTCTTTTAATAAAATGTTTAAAACGATTGAACGATATTTAATTAATTTGACGAAACGGCGGAACAACTTGAAAACAAGACTAACTTTTTTTTAAACTTGCTCGTACAAGTTTAAAAATTCATTTTGAAAAACGCTTCAACAATGAATTGCAATAATATCCACACAACAAATACATTTTAGTTCTAACACATGTCGTATAGCCATTCCCCAAACCACTTTAACATAAAATTCAACACAATAAAGCTAATTACCATTTGCAAAAAACAACTCAAATCTATCACAAACTCGAACTACTTAGTTGTTTTTCCAACTAGAAATTTTAAGCTCATTTTTATAAATTTTACAGACCTGATGACTAGGTTAAATAAATACCATAAAGTTTATCGAATTTATACTATTATTAAATCAGGTTTTTTCCACTCTGTCCCCATGTCACCATCTAAAAAACATAGAAATTTTAATGAAAATATCTGTGTTTAATTCCAGCTATAATTAACTGGACGTCCGGGTCATCATGTCGCTATCCACAGGTTCTACTTATACACTTTAGGGGCCTGGTTTATAACGCAACGTGCGCTCTAACTTGTATAGTAGATGCCTTCAAGATAACGCTTAAATTATAGTTGACTTAAATAAACTAATGTGACTTACTTACTATTTACTAAAGGTTTAATAAATCAGTTACTTATACTAATTTAAACATAGTTCGAATCTGTGATAATGATTATATTTACAATGATATTTGCGAAACCAAAAGATGATAAAATACTGCACAACATTACACTAATAAACCAAATTATCAATTCTTTTAAAAGACGACAATACTCGAATCAAAGAAACAAAAAACTAAACGTTTAAATCAAACTCAAAAAGTGTTCTAAAATCGAAATTAACTGAACAACAAGCGAAAAGCTGCACTGACTTCAATTTGCTAAAGTAGAAACTAAAAGAAGTCCTAATTCCGCGCGAGTTCTTAATTTATACTCGCTTGAGAGAAAAGAAGAAAATAAAAAAGAGACAATTACCGCGTAAGCGGCAAAGTATAAGTAATTTGTTTAAAACAGCCTATTATAATGTCTATAAGAATTTTAATATATTTGAAGTTAGATTACTAACCGAAGACATTTATTAAATTTTTTTACGAAATATTACAAGAATAATTAGTACAAGAAATATTCAAGTATTTCGTCTAAAACAGCCGATTTTGACGTCAAAAGGAGTTTTAGTACTTTAAAACTAATTTTTTTAACCGAAGAAGTTTATTTAATTAGTTGTATGATATATTACACGAATATTAATACCAATAATCAAATAATTCAATTAGTGTACGATAAGCAAGGCTTTAGTACAAGTATTTTGTTTAAAACAGCCTATTACAACGACTATAGTACTTTTACTATCTTTAAAGTTAGATTATTAAAAAAAGACGTTTATTAAATTAGCTGTACGAAAAATTACAAGAATATTTATACCAAAGATCGAAATAACTCGAATAATGTACGATAAACAATGTTTATTGCAAGTTTTTCTTTTTAAACGGCCGATTTTTTCGTCAAAGGGAGTTTTAATACTTTAAAACTAATATTTTTAACCAAAAAGGTTTATTTAATTAGCTGTATGATATATTACAAGAACATTATAACCAATAATCAAAATAATTCAACTAGTGTACGATAAAAAGGGCTTAGTACAAGTATTTTGTTTAAAACAGCTTATTATAACGTCTATAGTAATATCAATTTATTTCGATATGTTTAAAGTTAGAGTACTAATCGAAGACATTTATTAAATTACCTTTACGACATATTACAAGAATATTTTAACCAAAAGTAGAAATAATTCAAATAATGCAGATAAACAATGTTCATTGCAAGTATTTCGTCCTTAAAGGCCGATTTCAAAGTCAAAGGGAGTTTTAATAATTTAAAACTAATATTTTTAACCGAAGAGGTTTATTTAATTAGCTGTATCATATATTACTAGAATATTATTACCAATAATAAAATAATTCAAAAAGTGTACGATAAAAAGGGTTTAATACAAGTATTTTGTTTAAAACGGCCTATTATAACGTCTATAGTAGTTTTAATATGTTTAAACTTAGATTACTAACCATAGCCATATATTAAAATAGCTGTACGAAATATTATAAAGAATATTATAACCAAAAATCAAAACAACTTAAATAATATACGATAATCAATGTTTATTGCAAGTATGTCGTCTTAAACGGCCCATTTTGTCGATAAAAGGAGTTTTAATACTTTAAAACTAATTATTCTAACCGAAGAGGTTTATTTAATTACCTGTATAATACATGACAAGAATATTATTACCAATAATCAAAATAATTTAAATAGTGTACGATAAAAAGGGCTTTAATATAAGTATTTTGTTTAAAACAGCCTATTAAACGTCTACAGTGCCTTTAATACCTTAAAAGTTAGATTACTTACCAAAGACGTTTATTAAATTAACGGTACGAAAATTTACAAAAATATTTATATTAATAATCGAAATAACTCAAATAATGTAAGAAAAACTATTTTTATTGCAAGGATTTCGTCTTAAACAGCCGATTTTGACGTAAAAAATAGTTTTAATACTTTAAAACTAAGTTTCCTAACCGAAAATGTTTATTTAATTAGCTGTATGATATATTATAAGAATATTAATACCAATAATCAAAACATCAAAAATTGTACGATAAATAAGTGTTTAATACAAGTATTTTGTTTAAAACAGCCTATTATAACGTCCATAGTACTTTTAATATGTTTAAAGTTAGATTACTAACCAAAGACGTTTATTAAATTAGCTGTTCGAAAAATCACAAGAAAATTATAACCAAAAATCGAAATAACTCAAATAATGTACGATAAACAATGTTTATTGCAAGTATTTCGTCTTAAACAGCCGATTTTGACGTCAAACGGAGTTTTAATACTTTAAAAATAATATTTTTAACCTAAAAAGTTTATTAAATTTCCTCTACGAAATATTACAAAAATATTATAACAAAAAACCTAAATATATCAATTAATGTACGATAAAAAATGGTTTAATACAAGCATTTTGTTTAAAACAGCATATTATAACGTCCAAGTACTATTAATATTTTTAAAGTAAGATTACAAACCATAGAAGTTTATTTAATTAGCTTTACGAAATGTTTCAAGAATATTTTAACAAAAATATAGAAATATATTGAATAATTTACGATAAACAATGTTTATTTCAAGTACTTCATCTTTAACAGCCGAATTTGACGTCAAAAGGAGTTTTAATACTATAACACTAATATTTTTAACCGAAGACGTTTATAACATTACCTTTACGACATTTTACAGCATGTTATAACCAAAAATCAAAATAGCTCAAAGAATGTACGATAAACAATGTTTACTGCAAGTATGTCATTTTATACAGCCGATTTTGACGTCAAAAGGAGTTTTAATACTTTAAAACCAATATTTTCAACCAAAGAAGTTTATTTAATTAGCTGTATGATATTTTACGAGAATATAAATACCAATGATCAAATTAATTTAAATAGTTTACGATAAAAAAGGGTTTAATACAAGTATTTTGTTCATAACAGACTATTATAACGTCTATAGTACTTTTAATATGTTTTCAAGTTAGATTACTAACCAAAGACGTTAATTTAATTAGCTGTATGAATTATTACAAGAATATTATAACCAAAATTCGAAATAATTCAAAAAATGTACGATAAACAATGTTTATTGCAAGTATTTCGTATTAGACAGCCAATTTTGACGTCAAAACGAGTTTTAATACTTTAAAACTAATTTTTTTAACCAAAGAGGTTTATATATTTAGCTGTAAAAAATATTACAAGGTTTTTATAACCAATAATCAAAATAACTCAAATATTTAACGATAAACAATGTTTATCGCAAGTATTTCGTCTTACAAAGCCGATTTTGACGTCAAAAGTAGTTTTAGTACTTCAAAACAAATTTTTTTAATCGAAAAAGTTTATTTAATTAGCTGTATGATATATTACGAGAATATTAATACCAATAATCAAATAATTCAAATAGTGTACAATAAAAATAGCATTGATACAAAATTTTGTTTATAACAGATTATTATAACGTTTTTAGTACTTTTAATACGTTTTCAAGTTAGATTACTAACCAAAGACGTTAATTTAATTAGCTGTACAAAATATTAAAAGAATATTATAACTAAAAATCGAAATAACTCAAATAATGTACAATAAACAATGTTTATTGCAAGTATTTCGTCTAAAACAGCCGATTTTGCGTCTTTAGGAGTTTTAATACTTTAAAACTAATAATCTTTACCAAAGACGTTTATTAAATTAGCTGTACGAAATATCACAAGAACATTTAACCAAAAAAGTTTATTTAATTAGCTATAGATAAATTATGAGAATATTAATGCTAATAATCAAAATAATTCAAATAGTGTACAATAAAAAACAGTTTAATAAAAGTATTGTGTTTAAAAGAGCCTATTATAACGTCTATAGTACTTTAAATATGTTTAAAGTTAGATTACAAACCAAAGACTGTTATTACTGACCTTTACGAAATATTACAAGAATATTATAACCAAAAATCGAAATAACTCAAAAAATATACGATTAACAATGTTGACGTCAATTTTGACGTCAAAAGGAGTTTTAATACTTTAAAAGTAATATTTAAATCTAAAAAGGTTAATTTAGTTAGTTTTAAGATTTATTACGAGAGTATTTTTACCAAAAATCAATATAATTTAAATAATGTTCGATAAAAAAGGGTTTAATATAAGTATTGTGTTTCAAACAGCCTTTTATAATGTCTATAGTACTTTTAATATGTTTAAACTTAAATTACTAACCAAAGGCATATATTAAATTAGCTGTATGAAAAATTACAAGAATATTATAACCAAAAATCGAACTCATTCAAATAATGTAAGACAAACAATGTTAAGTGCAAGTATTTCGTCTTAAACAGCCGATTTTGACTTCAAAAGGAATTTTAATACTTTAAAACTAATATTGTTAACCAATACCATATATTAAATTACCTCTACGAAATATAACAATTATATTATAACCGAAAATCGAAATAACACAAATAATGTACGATAAACAATGTTTATTGCAAGTATTTCGTCTTAAACAGCCAATTTTGACGTCAAAAGGAGTTTTAATACGTTTAAACTAACATTTTTAACCAAAAAGGTTTGCTTAATTAGCGTAAGATTTATTTCAAGAGTATTTTAACCACTAATTAAAATAAATTAAACAGTGTACGATAAAAAAGGGTTTAATACAAGTATTTTGTTTGAAACAGCCTATTATAATGTCATAGTACTTTTAATGTTTTTAAATTTTGATTACTAACCAAAGCCATATATTAAATTAGCTGTACGAAAAATTACAAAAATATTATAACTATACAAATAATGTGCAATAAACAATGTTTATTGCAAGTTTATCGTCTTAAACAGCCGATTTTGACGTCAAAAGTAGTTTAAACACTTTTAAACTTGTATTTTATAACCAATGACGTTTATTTATTCACCTTTACGAAATATAACAAGAATATTATAATCAAAAATCAAAATACCTCAAATTATATACGACAAACAATGTTTATTGCAAGTATTTCGTCTTGTACAGCCGATTTTGACGTCAAAAGGAGTTTTAATACTTAGAAACTAATATATTTTACCTAAGAAGTTTTTCTAATTAGCTGTATCATATATTACAAGAATATTAATTCCAATTATCAAAATTATTTAAATAGTGTACGATAAAAAGGTTTTAGTACAAGTATTTTGTTTAAAACAGCCTATTTTTACGTTTTAGTAAATTTAATATTTTTAAAGTTAGATTACTAACCAAAGAGTTTTATTAAATTAGCTGTTTGAAATATTACAAGAACTATAACCAAAATCAAAATAACTCAATTAATGTACGATAAACAATGTTTATTGCAAGTATTTCGTCTTAAACAGCCAATTTTGACGTCAAAAGGAGTTTTAATACTTTAAAACTAATATTTTTAACCAAAAAGGTTAAACTTAGTTAGCTGTAAGATTTATTGCAAGAGTATCTTATTAATATTCAAAATAATTCAAATAGTGTACGATAAAAATGGGGTTTAATACAAGTATATTGTTTAAAACAGCCTATTCTAATGACTATACTATTTGTAATATGTTTAAACTTAGATTACTAACCACAGCCATCAATTATCTTAGCTGTACGAAAAATTAGAAGAATATTATAACCAAAAATCGAATTATCTCAAATAATGTAAGACAAACAATGTTTATTGCAAGTATTTCGTCTTAAACAGCCGATTTTTACGTTAAAATGAGTTTTATTTCTTTAAAACTAATATTTTTACCAAAGACGTTTATAAAATTAGCTTTACGAAATATTACAAGAATATTATAACCAAAAATGGAAATAATTTAAATAATGTACGACAAACAATGTATATTGCAAGTATTTCGTCTTAAACAGCCTATTTTGACGTCAGAAGGAGTTTTGATACTTTAACACTAATATTTTTAACCGAAGAGAATTGTTATATTACCTTTACGAAATATTACAGTAATATTAAAACCAAAAATAGAATTAACTCAAATAATGTACGATAAACAATTTTTATTGGAAGTTTTTCGTCTTAAACAGCCAATTTGACGTCAAAAGGAGTTTTAATACTTTAAAACTAATACTTTTATGCAATGAAGTCTTTTTTATTAGCTGTATGATATATTACAAGATCATTAATTAGAATAATTAAAATAATTCAAATAGTGTACGATTCTAAACGGTTTAATACAAAAGTTTTTCTTAAATCAGCCTATTATAACGTCTATAGTACTTTTATATGTTTAAAGTTAGATTACTAACAAAAGAAGTTTATTATATTTGCTCTACAAAATATTACAAGAATATTATAACCAAAAATCGAAATAATTCGAATAATGTACGACCATCAATGTTGATTGCAAGTATTTCGTCTTTAACAGCTGATTTTGACGTCAAAAGGAGTTTTAATACTTTAAAACTAATATTTTTAACCGAAGAATTTTTATTGATTAGCTGTATGATATATTACGAGAATATAAATACTAATAATCAAAATAATTTAAATAGTGTACGTTAAAAAAGGGTTTAATAAAGTATTTTGTTTAAAACAGCCTATTATAATGTCTATAGTACTTTTAATATGTTTAATCTTAAACAGCCGATTTTGACGTTAAAAGGAGTTTTAAAACTTTAAAACTAATATTTTTAGAAAGACGTTTATTAAATTCTTATTACGAAATAATACAAGAATTCTATAACCAAAAATAGAAATATCTCAAATATGGTACGATAAACAATGTTTATTGCAAACTTTTCGTCTATAACAGGCTATTAAAACGTATATAGTACTTTTAAAATGTTTAAAGTTAAATTTCCAACCAAAGACTTTTATTAAACTAACTTTAACAAGTTTCACAAGAATATTATAACCAAAAAACGAAAAAACACAAATACTGTACATTAATCAAAGTTTATTGCAAGTATTTCATCTTAAACAGCCAATTTTGACGTCAAAAGGAGTTTTAATACTTAAAACTAATATTTTTAACCAAAAAGGTCTACTCAATTAGCTGTAAGATATATTACAACATTATTTTTACCAATAACCAAAAAAATTTAAAAAATGTATGATAAAATAAAGTATAATACAAGTATTTTGTTTAAAACAGCCTATTATAATGTCTATAGTACTTTTAATATGTTTAATCTTAAACAGCCGATTTTGACGTCAAAAGGAGTTTTAATACTTCAAAACTAATATTTTTAGCAAAGACGTTTATTAAATTACATTTACGAAATATTACAAGAATATTATAACGAAAAATTGAAATAACTCAAATAATGTACGATAAACAATGTTTATTTCAAGTGTTTCGTCTTAAACAGCCGATTTTGACGTCATAAGTAGTTTTAATATTTTAAAACTAATATTTTTAACCAAAAATGTTTATCTAGTTAGCTGTATGACATATTACAAGAATATTAATACCAATAATCAAAATAATTCAAATAGTGTACGATAAAAATGGGTTTTTATACAAGTGTTTTGTTTTAAACTGCCTATTAAAACGTCTATAGTACTTTTAAAATGTTTAAAGTTAAATTACTAACCAAAGACTTTTATTAAATTACTTTAACGAAGTTTCACAAGAATATTATAACCAAAAAACGAAAAAAAAACAAATAATGCACATTAATCAAAGTTTATTGCAAGTATTTCATCTTAATCAACCGATTTTGACGTCAAAAGGAGTTTTAATGCTTTAAAACTAAAACTTTTAAGCAAAGACCTTTAATAAATATCCTTTACGAAATATTACAAGAATTTTATTACCAAAAATAGAAATAACCTAAATATGGTACGATAACAATGTTTACTGCAAGTTTTTCGTTTTAAACAGCCGATTTTGACGTCAAAAGGTGTTTTAATACTTTAAAACTAATACTCCTAACCGAAGAGGATTATTTAATAAGCTGTATGAAATAATACAATAATATTAATATTAATAATAAAAAAAATTCAAATAGTGTACGATAAAAAAGGGTTTAATACAAATATTTTGTTTAAAACAACTTATTATAACGTCTATAGTACTTTTAATACTATATTAATTCTTTCAAAAATTTATTTTGCAAACTAAGTTTCGGTCAAAGACCTCGTCAGTGGTAAAATAAATCTAAAAAAAAGGTATATGACAGTCTTGGAAAATAGCATTTAAACAATTAAATTAAAATAAAAACAAATTATTAATGAAAATTTTTACTTAAGAAACTAAACAAATCAAATTTTAATATTAAGACTGAGTTTTAGTAGAAGTTTAAATTTTTAGCTAAGTTTTAAAATAAATATAACAACAATAATAATAATAATAATCAAAGCTGTATGTAGCTCTCGTTTTTCTTCTAGATAATTTACAGAGTAAGCATTGCTTAAGCAAAAGTGTAATTAATGAAATAAGCTTAAAATTTAATTGAATTTGGTGTAGCTTATTTTAATTGTGACGTAATTATTAAAAATTTGAACAATCTTGTGCTTTTAATCGTTATTAAAATTTAAATTCCTGCTCAAATGCTTTATGTGAAAGCTTATAGTTAAAATAAATTTTTACCTAAAAACAAAACAAGTTAAATTATGGTACTAAGTTTGAACTTTTGGCAAAGTTTAAATTCTAGTTAAATTTAAAAATCAAATAACAACACAAATAAATAAGAATATGGTTAATAATAATAAGTGGGCTTAAGTTAAGATGCATTTGAATCAAACTAAATTTTATTGTGACTTGAATATTGTAAATTTAAGTAATTTTGTGCTTGTAATAGTTACCAAAATTTAAAAATTTTGCTTGAACAATTTAGAAAAAAAAAAATTTTACTGTAAGAAAATTATAGTTACAAAAATTAAAAAGCATGCATAAAACCTGTATTACGAGTAATTTAAGTTTTGAAGTGAAGTTTTCGGAAGTGCAGGCAAGAATAAAAGAGTTCGTACCGTTTGTTTAGATTATCCCTTCTGTTTGCTTTAGCGATCGCGACCTTTTCTAATATGGAAATACTGCAAATGCTTTGTGGGTTTTTTGCTTTGCCAATGTGGTGGATAATTTCCCTATCTATTTTGTATTCAATGTTCTTATTTTTAAGCTTCCATATATACTTCGATATTTCTTACCTTTACGAAATATTACAAGCATATTACAACCAAAAATTGAAATAACTCGATTAATGTACGATATACAATGTTTATTCCAAGTGTTTCGTCTTAAACAGCCGATTTTGACGTCAAAGGGAGTTTTAATATTTTAAAACTAATATTTGTAAACAAAAAGGTTTATTTAATTAGCTGTATAACATATTACAAGAATATTAATACCAATAATCAAATAAATTTAAATAGTGTATGATAAAAAAGGGGTTTCATACAAGTGTTTTGTTTTAAACTGTCTATTAAAACGTTTATAGTACTTTTAAAATGTTTAAAGTTAAATTACTAACCAAAGACTTTTATTCAACTACTTTTACGAAGTTTCAAAAGTATATTGTAACCAAAAAACGAAAAAACACAAATAATGTACATTAATCAAAGCTTATTGCAAGTATTTCATCTTAAACAGCCGATTTTGACGTCAAAAGGAGTTTTAATACTTTAAAACTAAAATTTTTAAGCAAAGACCTTTAATAAACTTCCTTTACGAAATATTACAAGAATTTTATAACCAAAAACAGAAATAACTCAAATATGTTACAATAACAATGTTTATTGCAAATTTTTCGTCTTAAACAGCCGATTTTGACGTGAAAAGGTGTTTTAATACTTTAAAACTAGTATTCCTAACCAAAGAGGATTATATAATTAGCTGTATGAAATAATACAATAATATTAATATTAATAATAAAAAAAATTCAAATAGTCTACGATAAAAAAGGATTTAATACAAGTATTTTGTTTAAAACAGCCTAACATAACGTCTATAGTACTTTTAATACTTTTAAAGTTAGATTACTAACCAAAAACATTAATTAAATTACCTTTACAAAATATTACAAACATATTATAACCAATAATCGAAATAACTCAAATAATGTGCGATAAACAATATTTATTTCAAGTACTTCGTCTAAAACAGCCGATTTTGACGTCAAAAGGAGTTTTAATACTTTAAAACTAATATTGCTAACCGCTGAAGATTTTTGTTAATTAGCTGTATTATATATTACAAGAATATTATTACCAATAATCAAAATAATTCAAATAGTGTACAATAAAATAAGGTTTAATACAAGTATTTTGTTTAAAACAGCGTATTTTAAAGTCTATAGTACTTTTAATACGTTTAAAGTTAGATTACTAAACTAAGACGTTTATTAAATAATTTGTACAAAGTATTACATGAATATGATAACCAAAAATAGAAATAATTCAAATAATGTACAAAAACAATGTTTATTTCAAGTATTTCGTATTAAACAGCCGATTTTGACGTCAAAAGGAATTTTAATACTTTAAAACTAATATTTTTAACCGAAGAGGTTTATTAAATTAGCTGTGTGATATATTACATAATTAATATTACCAATAATCAAAATAGCTCAAATTGTGTACGAAAAAAAAAGGTTTATTACAATTATTTTGTTTAAAACAGCCTATTATAACGTCTGTGGAACTTTTAATATGTTTAAGTTAGAATACTAACCAAAGACGTTTATTAAATTACCTTACGAAATATTACAAGAATGTTATAATCAAAAATCGAAATAACTCAATTAATGTACGATTATCAATGTTTATTGCAAGTATTTTATCTTAAACTGCCGATTTTGACGTTAAAATGAGTTTTAATACTTTAAAACTAATATTTCTAACCGAAGACGTTTATTAAATTAGCTATACGAAATATTACAAGAGTATTATAACCGAAAATCGAAATTACTCAAATAATGTTCGAAAAACAATGTTTATTGCAAGTATTTCGTCTTGAACAGCTGATTTTGACGTAAAAAGGAGTTTCAATACTTTAAAACCAATATTTCTTATCGAAGAAGTTTTTAAGATCACCTTTACGACATATCGCAACAGTATTTTTACAAATAATCAAAATAGTTTAAATAATGTACGATAAAAAAAGGTTTAATACAAGTATTTTGTTTAAAACAGCGTATTTTAAAGTCTATAGTACTTTTAATACGTTTAAGTTAGATTACTAAACAAAGACGTTTATTAAATAATTTGTACGAAATATTACATGAATATGATAACCAAAAATCGAAATAACTCAATTAATTTACGATTATCAATGTTTATTGCAAGTATTTCATCTTAAACTTCCAATTTTGACGTCAAAATGAGTTTTAATACTTTAAAACTAATGTTTCTAACCGAAGACGTTTATTAAATTTGCTTTACGATATATTACAAGAATATTATAACCGAAAATCGAAATTACTCAAATAATGTTCGAAAAACAATGTTTATTGCAAGAATTTCGTCTTGAACAGCAGATTTTGACGTAAAAAGGAGTTTCAATACTTTAAAACCAATATATCTTATCGAAGACGTTTTTAAGATCACCTTTACTATATATCGCAAGAGTATTTTTACAAATAATCAAAATAATTTAAATAATGTACGATAAAAAATGGTTTAATACAAGTAATTTGTTTAAAACAGCTTATTATAATGTCTTTAGTACTTTTAATATGTTTAAACTTTGATTACTAACCAAATACGTTTATTAAAATACTTTTACGAAATAATATAACCAAAAATCATACTAAATTCAAATAATGTAAGATAAACAATGTTTATTGCAAGTATGTCGTCTTAAAAAGCCAATTTTGACGTCAAAAGGAGTTTTAGTACTTTATAACTTTTATTTTTAACCGAAGGCGTTTATCAAATTACCCTTACGACATATTACAAGAATATTATGAATAAAAATCGAAATAATTTAAATAATGTATCATAATTAATGTTTACTGCAAGTATTAAGCAGGCTATTAAACCAAGACAAAAACGAGCTTGGGAGGATAAGCAAAAACATCTTAGAAAGAGCTGTGACAAAAATAAGATACGCGTCAAAATTATCCAGTGGAAAAACTCATTTGAAGTAATCGAATGGTTCAATAATGTACAAAATAAATCAAAAAATGCTTTATAAACTTCGATATTGTCAATTTCTACCCCAGTATCACTAAAAATAATTTAACTAACGCTATAAACTTTGCAAAAAAATACACCATAATAGAAGACAGGGACATTGAATTAATTAAGCACACATGAAAA
Organism: Thalia democratica; assembly: GCF_965202585.1. Classification (NCBI taxonomy): domain Eukaryota; kingdom Metazoa; phylum Chordata; class Thaliacea; order Salpida; family Salpidae; genus Thalia; species Thalia democratica. Next base: position 14,741,618 of record NC_139173.1, on the reverse strand, counting down.
ACAATTCTGACTTTTAACAAAAAAACCTGGACCAAAAAAGATAACAACAACCTATTCGACGTTCCCATTGGCTCCTTCTTCGGCGCCGAGTTATGCGATTTAATCGGGCTATATGCATTGAGCAAGCTTGAATCTCTTTATGATACTAAAGAGATCGGTTTGTATAGAGACGACGGTCTTGCAATTATCCAACCAAAAAAGAACCAAGATTTAGAAAATAAAAAGAAAAAAACAATAAAAATATTTAGAGATATTGGTTTTAAAATAACGATAGACACTGGTGCAACTATATGCAACTTTTTGGATATAACATTAGACCTTTCAAATAACTTATTTAAACCGTACAAAAAAGAAAACACAGAAATAAGATACATTAATAGAAACTCTAACCATCCTAAAATCATTAAAAAGAACTTACCAGCAATGATAGAAAATAGACTGATTTAATTATCTAAAAACAAAAATATTTTTGATCAAAATGCATACACATACCAAAACGCTTTATACAAATCAAATTTTAAACATAAACTGACTTATAAGGAAGATTTTAACAAACAGAAAAAAAACAGAACAAGAAAAATAATTTATTTCAACCCACCATTTTGCGAATCAATAAAAACAAACATAGGAAAAATGTTTTTTGAATTAATCAACAAGCATTTTAATCAGAACAACAGTTTAAACAAGTTAATAAATAAAAGCAACTCTAAGTTAGCGTATAGTTGCATGAGTAGCATAAAAATGCTAATCCAAGGACACAACAAAAAAACTTTAATTAATGTAGAAAAAACTGAAAATACCGACAAAGAAGAGTCACTATGTAATTGTAGAAACAAAAACTTATGCCCGCTAAAAAACAAATGCCTAACTAAGAATGTTATCTATAAAGCTACGGTCACGACGAAAAAAGAATTAAAGCAATACGTAGGAAGCACAGGAGGAACTTTCAAAAAAAGGTGGTATAGCCACATAAGAGATATAAAAATTTACAAGGAGAACGGAACCGAACTATCCAAATATATTTGGAAGCTAAAACGCAACAACACTAACTACAACATCAAATGGGAAATTTTACACCACATCGGACACATAAGGAAACCGCAGAGAATCTGCAGAACCTGCTCCTATGAAAAAATGGAAATAGAGAACGCTGACGGGGGAACATTTTTAAATAAAAGGAACGAGTTAATATGCTCTTGTATGAACTTTAAGAAGCTTTATTTCAAAACTTAAGAGCGTTTTGATAAACATATATCTACTTTAATTTGTACAAGTATCAAAACCAATATATAATTGCGTCATAATACAATATCCAAACTTTTTTAAACGAGTAAATTTAACTTAAAGGTTTAGTTAAAGAGATGTTTTTCTTTGTTAGTTATCTACAAATTTCACAAGGCTACTAAATGTTAGTATAATTATTTTTTATTGTATATTTTTTATCTATTTGTTTAAGTTTTGAGATTGTATATTTATTAAGTAACGTGCATTTTCCTAAATTTAGCCTAACAACATTAAAGTCATCATATGCTAGTAACTTTAAACTATAGGTTTTAATTAGATTTTACTCAGTTTTTTGTTATACTTTTTTCTTTTTAACTTCTTTTATTTCAAGTTTAGCCTAAAGTCTTCCTACTTGTTATCACATAAATTTTTACAGACTTTAAACAACTGAAGATCTCGTTTTTTTAAACGAGTGAAAAATTGTATTGTAATAAAATTTTTAAAATTTATCATTGAATCATTCGCCTTTTTAAGTCGAGAACTTTGATTGCAACCTTTAAAGCAAAAAGTACGGAATAATATATTACTAGAATATTAATACCAATAGTCAAAAATAATTCAAATAGTGTACGATAAAAAGAGTTCAGTACAAGTATTTTGTTAAAAACAGCCTATTATAACGTCTATAGTAAATTTAATATGTTTAAAGTTAGATTAATATTCAAAGTTGCCTAACCAAAGCCATATATTAAATTAGCTGTACGAAAAATTACATGAATATTACAACCAAAAATCAAAATAACTCATATAATGTAAGACAAACAATATTATTGCAAGTATTTCGTCTTCAACAGCCGATTTTTACGTCAAAATGAATTTAAATAGTTTAAAACTAATATTATTAACAGAAGACAATTATTAAATTACCTTTACGAAATATTACAATAATATTATAACCAAAAATCGAAATAACTCGAATAATGTACGATAAACAAATTTTATTGCAAGTATTTCGTCTTAAACAGCCGATTTTGACGTCAAAAGGAGTTTTAATACTTTAAAACAAATATTTAACCAAAGAGATTTATTTATTTAGCTGTATGATATATTACAAGAATATTAATACTAATAATCAAAATAACTCAAATAGTGTACGATAAAAAAGGGGTTTTATACAAGTATTTTGTTTTAAACTGCCTATTAAAACGTCTATAATACTTTTAAAATGTTTAAAGTTAAATTACCAACCAAAGACTCTTATTTAATTTTGTTTACGAAGTATCACAAGAATATTATAACCAAAAAACGGAATAACTAAAATAATGTACATTAATCAAAGTTTATTGCAAGTATTTCATCTTAAACAGCCAATTTTGACGTTAAAAGGAGTTTTAATACTTTAAAACTAATATTTTTAAGCAATGACGTTTATTAAATTTCCTCTACAAAATATTACAAGAATTTTATAATCAAAAATAGAAATAACTCAAATATGGTACGATAAACATTGTTTATTGCAAATTTTTCGTCTTAAACAGCCGATTTTAACGTCAAAATGATTTTTAACACTTTTAAATTAATACTCCTAACGAAGTAGGATTATTTAATTAGCTGTATGGTATATTACAAGAATATTAATGACAATAATCAAAATAATTCAAATAGTGTACGATAAAAAAGAGGTTTTAAAGAAGTATTTAGTTTTAATCAGCCTATTAAAACGTCATAAGTACTTTTAAAATGTTTAAAGTTTAGTTACTAACCAAAGACTTTTATTAAATTACCTTTACGAAGTATCACAAGAAAATTATAACCAAAAAACGAAATAACTAAAATAATGTACATAAATCAAAGTTTATTTCAAGTATTTCATGTTAAACAGCCGATTTTGACGTCAAAAGGAGTTTTAATACTTTAAAACTAATTTTTTTTAACAAAGACCTTTAACAAATTTCCTTTACAAAATATTAAAGAATTTTTAAACCAAAAATAGAAATAACTTAAATGTGGTACGATAAACAATGTTTATTTCAAATTTTTCGTCTTAAACAGCCGATTTTGACGTCAAAAGGAGTTTTAATACATTAAAACTAATACTCCTGACCAAATAGGATTATTTAATTAGCTGTATGATAAAATCAATAATATTAATATTAATAATAACAAAAATTTAAATAGTGTATAATAAAAAAGGGTTTAATATAAGTATTTAGTTTAAAACAGCCTAATATAACGTCCATAGTACTTTTAATACTTTTAAAGTTGAATTACTAACCAAAAACATTTATTAAAATACCTTTACGAAATATTACAAGAATATGATAACCAAAAGTCGAATTAACTCAAGTAATGTACCATAAACAATGTTTATGTAAAGTATTTCGTCTTAAACAGCCGATTTGACGTCAATTGCAGTTTTAATACTTTTAAATTAATATTTTTATCCAAAAAGATTTATATAATTATCTGTATGATATATTACAAGAATATTAATACCAATAAATAAAACACTTCAAATAGTGTACGATAAAAAAGGTTTAATACAAGTACTTTGTTTTAAACAGCGTATTTTAAAGTCTATAGTAGTTTTAATATATTTAAAGTTAGATTACTAACCAAAGACGTTTATTAAATAAGCTGTACGAAATATTACAAGAATTTGATAACCAAAAATTGAAATAATTCAAATCATGTACAATAAATAATGTTTATTGCAAGTATTTCGTCTTAAACAGCCGATTTTGACGTCAAAAGGAATTTTAATATTTTAAAACTAATATTTTTAACCAAAAACGTTTATAAAATTAGCTTTACGAAATATTACAAGAGTATTATAACCAAAAATGAAAATAACTCAAAAAATTTACGACAAACAATGTTTATTGCAAGTATTTCGTCTTAAACAGCCGATATTGATGCCAAAAGGAGTTTTAATACTTTAAAACTAATATTTTTAACGAAAGACAATTATTAAATTACCTTTACGAAATATTACAATAATATTATAACCAAAAATCGACTTAACTCAAATAATGTACGATTAACAATGTTTATTGCAAGTATTTCGTCTTAGACAGCCGATTTTGACGTCAAAAGGAGTTTTAATATTTAAAACTAATATTTTTATCCAAAGATCTCTTTTTTATTAGCTGTATGATATATTACAACATTATTAATTACAATAATCAAAATAACTCAACTAGTGTACGATATAAAAGAGTTTAATACAATAGTTTTTCTTAAATCAGCCTATTATAACGTCTATAGTACTTTAATATGTTTAAAGTTAGTTTACTAACCAATGAAGTTTTGTAAATTAGCTGTACGAAATATTACAAGAATATTATTACCAAAACTCGAAATAATTTAAATAATGTAAGACCAACAATGTTTATTGCAAGTATTTCGTCTTAAACAGCTGATTTTAACGTCAAAAGGAGTTTTAATACTTTAAAACAAATATTTTTAACCGAAGAAGTTTATTTAATTAGCTGAATTTTATATTACGAGAATATTAGTACCAATAATAAAAATAATACAAATAGTGTACGATAAAAAAAGAGTTTAATAGAAGTATTAAGTTTAAAACAGCCTATTATAACGTCTATAGTACTTTTAGTATGTTTAAAGTTAGATTACTAACCAAAGACGATTAATAAATTCGCTGTACGAAATATTAAAGAATATTATAACTAAAAATTGAAAAAAAACTCAAATAATGTACGATAAACAATGTTTATTGCAAGTAATTTGTCTTAAACAGCCGATTTTACGTCAAAAGAAGTTTTAATACTTTAAAACTAATATTTTTAACCAAAGAAGTTTATTTAATTAGCTGAATAATATATTACTAGAATATTAACACCAATAATCAAAAATAATTCAAATAGTGTACGATAAAATAGTTTAGTACAAGTATTTTGTTAAAAACAGCCTATTATAACGTCTATAGTAAATTTAATATGTTTAAAGTTAGATCACTATCCAAAGACGTTTATTAAATTAGCTGTACGAAATATCACATGAATATTATAACTAAAAATCGAAATAACTATAATAATGTACGATAAACAATGTTTATTTCAAGTATTTCGTCTTAAACAGCCGATTTTGACGTCAAAAGGAGTTTTAATACTTTAAAATTAATATTCCTATTTTTCTGATTTTGTTTAAAACGGCGTATTTTATAGTCTATAGTACTTTTAATATGTTTAAAGTTAGATTACTAACCAAAGAACTTATTAAATAAGCTGTACGCAATATTACAAGAATATAATGACGAAAAATATAAATAATTCAAATAATGTACAATAAACAATGTTTATTGCAAGTATTTCGTCTTAAACAGCTGATTTTGACGTCAAAAGAAGTTTTAATACTTTTAAACTAGTGTTTTGAAACGAAGAGGTTTATTAAATTAGCTGTATGATATATTACAGGAATATTTTTACCAATATCAAAATAATTCAAATAGTGTACGATAAAAAAGGGTTAAATACAAGTATTTTGTTTAAAACAGCATATTACAACGTCTATAGTATTTTTAATATGTTTGAAGTTAGATTACTAACCAAATTCGTTAATTAAATTACTTTTACGAAATATTATAAGAATATTATAACCAAAAATCGAAATAATTCAAATAATGTACGATAAACAGATTCTATTTGAATAAGGTTTTGTAATATAAAAAAGTAAATGTCTATTGAAGCTGAAATCAAAGCATTGGTTGAGTCCTCCAAAATTGGAAAACAGCTTGAAGATAAACTGATTGAAATAGGAAATAAGAAGGACAATGATATTAGTCGTTTTCAAGCTGAGATGCTTAAATTGAAGGAAGATTAGAATGAAAAAAGTAAAAACATTGAAAATAACATTGATCAGATTCAAAAAGATGAATTCACCAGTAAGAGAAAAGATAATATAGAAAATAAAATTACAGAATTACAAAAAAGTTTCTCAGAAATTAAGTCTGAATTTTCTTCTAAATTTTACAAGTTTGTTACTAAATTATCAAAATATGCTCATGCTATGCAGAAAAGTGAACCAACAGAAATTATCACAAACATTAATACCAAATTAAATTTAGTAGCAGAAAAATTAGAGACTGAAAGTGAACGAAAACTGAAAGAAAAAAAAGGCTTTGAATGTCATAATGTTTAACATTCCTGAAAGTAAAAATCCTACTAATATTGCACTAGAAAATTGAAAAAATGATCTAAAAATTATTCAACAAGTATTAGGAGAAAATTATTTGAAAAAAGAAGAGTTTAAGTCACTTTATCGAATTGGTAAAACTGCAGATATCAAAATCAGACCAATTATAGTCAAATTAAACAATTTAGCATCCAAACACAGACTGTTAAGACTGAGAGATTTGAAAATGTTTAATGGTGAAATTGAATCAAAAATCTACATTAACTCTTACAGAACTTACTGGGAAATAGAAGCTTTCAGAACATTGAGAAAAGAAGTTAAAATAAAGCAAACCATCGCTGATGAGAAAAAATTGAACATAAAATATGTTATAAGGAACAATAAGATAGTTGAACTAACAAGACAGCCTTTTCGTTACCAATCCCACGACATCTGGGATTAGTGGAGGAAATCGTGAGTCACAGCTATAAATTTATTAAGTGATAGGACTAATTTTAACACTAACAAGTTTTCCTATATAAATTGTAACAACAACTATATAAAAGTTTGTTACACTAATATAAGATCTGTTTTAAATAAATTTTATATTTTAGAGAACTATATAAATTTGAATAACATTGATTTATTTTTTTTGACTGAAACATGGTTGACTAATAAGGTCAACGATGCCACAATGTGTCCTTTTAACTATAACATTTACCGAAGTGATAGGTTTAGTAGTGGTGAAGGTGTTGCTATCCTTTTCAAAAATTCGCTTAAAGTTATTAAAGTTAAAAACGATTCTATCTTAACTAGCAACATAAATTTTGAATACCTATGTGTAGATGTAATTTTAAAAAAGATAAAATTAAGATTTTGTTGTGTCTACCTTCCTCCACTGTCTTCGAGATGCGCACTGACTGTTCAAAGTTTAATTTAAAATGATTAAGTATAAAAGTATAAGTATAAAATGATGAGTAAAAATGACGAGGTCTTTGACCGAAACTTAGTTTGCAAAATAAATTATTGAAAAAATAAATATATTTAAAATGATAAAAATGGTTTTTCCAAAAGAGTGTTCTTTTTATGTTCTTGGTGATTTTAATATGCCAAACATAGATTGGAGGATTCCTAGCACAGATTTTAATTAACCCTATGAGTGTTTTCTTAATTTTTGTACAGACAATTTTTTAACCCAAGTAATTGAAAGTCCAACCCATAAGAATGGTAACATTCTCGATCTCATAATTTGCAATCATTTTGGTCTAGATAGAATCATATCACACTCAACTAATTTTTCGTTAACAAACACTTGTGAGCATGACTTGCTTTCACTAAAAATTAAAGTTGAAAATAAAGTAGTACCTATTGCTAAAAAATCCTCATATGACTACAAAAAAGCAGATTTTGGAAGCATCAATGATTTCCTGTCAAAAAGTAATAGGACCTCTTTATTTAAAAATTCAGAAAATCTCCAAAATTTCTAAGATCAATTCATTAGCTAAATCCAAATCTCAATCAAACGTTTTGTTCCAATTTATTCTAAAAATAACAAAAGTAAAAAATATCCATCTCATATTAAAAAGTTATTAAATGAAAAGCGAATCTATACAAAAAAAGTAAGACAAATAAATCACTTTTGATAAAATACAAAAACAAGTCTAAAGAATATCAATTAGCTGTTAAAAAATACAACTTTGAATATGAAAACAAATTCTGCAAAAACCCAAATTTAAAAAAGTTTTATAGCTACGTGAAATCTAAGCTTAAGTTAAATAATTCCATATATCTCTTATATTATAATGATAAAAACAAAACTATAACCTCAGATTTTGAAATAGCCACACTTTTTAACATAAATTTTCAAAAAGTTTTTTAAAAATACGAGAGTTACCAGTTTTTTAAGCTACCCCAAAAGAATTGTAGTAAAATGCAAAATTTTTTCATAACCTATGAAGACATTATAAGTTCAATTAACCATTTAAAAGTTAAATTATAAGAAAGACAGAAAATATTCAACCCTATTATATCATAGTATCGAATCAATAATTTTTCCACTATCTTTAATATTTAATTGCTCTCTAGAACTATCTGATGCTCCTAAACAATGGAGAACATCTTTTATTATTCCTGTGCACAAGAAAGGTAATATACACGATGCGTTAAACTACACACAAATATCTCTAACAAGTGGCTTTTCAAGAATTTATGAACATATTGTATCTGTAAAAATTCTGAATCACCTCTTTGATAACAAACTATTAACTAACAAACAGTTTGGTTTTGTCCCAAACCGCTCATCAACCATTCAACTGTTAACATGCTTACATTCTTGGTTAGTTCCTTATCTCAAAAATGAATTTACTAAAGTAGTTTATACGGATTACCAAAAAGCCTTTGATTCAGTATCACACAAAAGATTATTATAAATTTTAAATCAGTATGGGCTACATGAAAGCTTAATTGATTGGTTTGATAACTTTTTAAATAATAGATCACAAAGAGTACTCATCAATAATACGCTTTCTGACTCTTTAACAATATACAGTGGAGTACCACAAGGTGGTGTAGTTGGTCCCCTTCTCTTTTTAATTTATATTAATGATATTTGTTCAAACATTGATATTAAAAGTGAGTTAAGCTTATTTGCAGATGATGCCAAAATCTTTAGTCAATCAAATACTTCATTACAACTGTCTTTAGATAATATTTACATATGGTTAAAAACAAGAAAACTAAACTTAATCATAGCAAATGTAATATTCTAACCATTAACAAAAAAAATCTTCTCGAACTGACCTCTTAATCAATAACATCAATTACCAGAAATCAAAGTTTTTAAAGACTTGGGAATTTATATTTCCAAAGAATTAAAATTGAATGAACATATCAACTATTTATATAAGATTGCAAAAACTACATGTTATCAAATATTAAAGAGTTTTAAAACTAATTCTGCTTCAATTCTGACAAAACTATTTAAAACATACGTACGCCCTAAACTTGAGTTTAGTACCCAAATTTAGTCACCCCATTTAAAAAAGGATATTAATAAAATTGAATCTGTGCAAAGGAGTTTTACCCGTCATATTTGTAGTCGTTGCAACATATCTTACACATCATATAATGATAGAATGATTACATTTGGCTTAAAATCACTGGAATATAGAAGATGGGAGTTTGATCTATTGACTGTTTACAAAATTATCAATGGCAAATATAAAAGTTTTTTTAACCAGTTTTTTAATTTTTCCCAAAATAAATATCAACTAAGAGGAAATAATTTGAAAATAAAATGTAAACATGATTTTCAAAACAGTCAGTGGCAAGGTGCATTTTTTCACAGAGCAAAAACTATGAAGAACAGACTGCCTAAAATTATAGTATCTTATGAGGGGATAGAACAATTTCGTTTAAAGCTAAAAAGATTTGATTTAAATACATTAAATACCAGTAAAATTCACTAATTTTCCACTATAAACAAAAGAAAAAATATTCGTTTCACTACGCCTCCCCCCTACAAACTATTAGTTTACTTATTTATTTTGTAATTATGATTTTTTTTTATAAGCCATGATTTTAGACAAACTTTTTTGTTGTGTGTACTAAGTAATAAATAAGTTTGAATTTTTTGAATTAAATTTTTAATTTAGTTCATTTGTAAATCATATTGTGTTTAACTTTGTGTTTTCGTTTAAATTATGTTTATATATATATATATAATTTATCTTAAAATTTTGAAAATAAGTTTATTTGCTTTTTCTCTTTTTGTGTGTCGTGTTTAAGTGGCTCAGGTTTTGATGCCTGAGTCCAACATTCCACAATAAACAACATAATGATAATAATAATAATAAGAATAAATAATGTTTATTGCAAGTATTTCATCTTAAACTGCCGATTTCGACGTAAAAGGAGTTTTAATACTTTAAAACTAATATTTTTAACTGAAGCTGTTTATTTAATTAACTTTACGAAATATTACAAGAATATTATTACCAATAATCAAAATAATTCAAATAGTGTACGATAAAAAAGGGTTTAATACAAGTATTTTGTTTGAAACAGCCTATTATAACGTCTATAGTACTTTTATTATGTTTAAAGTTAGATTAATAACCGAAGACGTTTATTAAATTACTTTTACGAAATATAACATGAATATTGTAACCAAAAATCGAAATAACTATAATAATGTTAGATAAACAATGTTTATTGCAAGTATTTCATCTTGAACAGCCGATTTTGACGTCAAAAGGAGTTTTAATACTTTAAAACTAATATTTCTTATCGATGACGTTTATTAGATTACCTTTACGACATATTGCAAAAGTAATTTTACTAATAATCAAAATTATTTAAATAGTGTACGATAAAAAAGGGTTTAATACAAGTATTTTGTTTAAAACAGCCTATTATATATCTATTTACTTTTAATATGTTTAAACTTTGATTACTAACCGAATACGTTTATCAAAATACCTTTACGAAATATTACATGAATATTACAATCAAAAATCAAATATTTCAAATAATGTAAGATAAGCAATGTTTATTGCAAGTATATCGTATTAAATAGCCGATTTTGACGTCAAAATGAGGTTTAATACTTTAAAACTAATATTTTTAACCGAAGAGGTTTATTTGATTAGCCGTATGATATATAACTAGAATATTAATGCCAATAATCAATATAAATCAAATAGTGACGATAAAAAAGGGTTATATACAAGTATTGTGTTTGAAAAAACCTGTTATAACGTCTATAGTACTTTTAATATGTTTAAAGTTAGATTACTAACCAACGACGTTTATAAAAATACTTTTAGAAAATATTACAAGAATATTATAACAAAAAGTCGAAATAACTCAAATAATGTACGATAAAAAATGTATATTGTAAGTATTTGGTCTTAAAAACCGATTTTAACGTCAAAAGGAGTTTTAATACTTTAAAACTAATATTTCTAACCGAAAAGATTTATTAAATTAGTTGTAGGATATATTACAAGAATTTCAATACCAATAATCAAAATAATTCAAATAATATACGATAAAAAAGGGTTTAATACAAGTATTTTAATTAAAACAGCCTATTATAACGTTTAAAGTACTTTTAAAATGTTTAAAGTTAGATTACTAACCAAAGGAGTTTATTGAATTAGCAGTACGAAATATTACAAGATTATTATAACCAAAATCGAAATAACTCAAATAATGTACGTGTTTAGCTAAGCCTATTATAACTTCGTAGTACTTTTAATATGTTTAAAGTTAGATTACTAACAGAGAACGTTTACTTAATTAGCTGTTCGAAATATTACAAGAATATTATGACAAAAAATATAAATAATTCAAATAATGTACGTAAAACAATATTTAATGCAAGTATTTCTTCTTTAACAGCCGATTATGACGTAAAAAGGAGTTTTAGTACTTTAAAACTAATATTTTCAACCGAATACCATATTAAATTACTCTTACGAAATATTACAATAATATTATTACAAAAAATCATAATAATTTAAATAGTGTACGATAAATTATTTTACTTTGAGTACTTCTTCTTAAATAGCCGATTTTGACGTCAAAAGGAATTTTAATACTTTAGAACAAATATTTTTAACTGAAGAGGTTTATTAAATTAGCTGTATGATATAATACAAAATTAATATTACCAATAATCAAAATAGTTCAAATATTGTACGATAAAAAAGGTTTAATACAAGTATTTTGTTTAAAACAGCCTATAATAACGTCTATAGTACTTTTAAAGCTAGATTACTAACCAAAAACATTTACTAAATTACCTTTACCAAATATCACTAGACTATTATAACCAAAAATCGAAATGACTCAAATAATGTACGATAAACAATGTTTATTTCAAGTATTTCGTCTTTAACAGCCGATTTTGACGTCAAAAGGAGTTTTAATACTTTAAAACTAATATTCCTAATCGAAGAGGTTTTTGTTAATTAGCTTTATGTCATATTACAAGAATATTATTAGCAATAATCGAAATAATTCAAATAGTGTACGAAAAAAAAGGTTTAAGACTAGTATTTTGTTTAAAACAGCGTATTTTAAAGTCTATAGTACTTATGTTTGAAGTTAGATTACTAACCAATAATGTTTATTAAATAAGCTGTACGAAATATTACAAGAATTTGATAACAAAAATAGAAATAATACAAATAATGTTAGATAAACAATGTTTATTGCAAGTATTTAGTCTTAAACAGCCGATTTTGACGTAAAAAGAAATTTTAATAATTTAAAACTAATATTTTTAACTTAAGACCATATTAAATTACTCTTACGAAATATTACAATAATATTATTACCAAAAATCATAATAATTTAAATAGTGTACGATAAATTATTTTACTTTAAGTACTTTGTCTTAAATAGCCGATTCCGACGTCAAAAGGAATTTTAATACTTTAAAACTAATATTTTTAACTAAAGAGGTTTATTAAATTAGCTGTATGATATAATACAAAATTAATATTACCAATAAACCAAATAGTTCAAATAGTGTACGATAAAGAAAGGTTTAATGCAAGTATTTTGTTTAAAACAGCCTATAATAACGTCTATAATACTTTTAAAGCTAGATTAGTATCCAAAAACATTTACTAAATTACCTTTATCAAATATCACTAGACTATTGTAACCAAAAATCGAAATAACTCAAATAATGTACGATAAACAATGTTTATTTCAAGTATTTCGTCTTTAAGAGCCGATTTTGACGTCAAAAGGAGTTTTAATACTTTAAAACTAATATTCCTAATCGAAAAGGTTTTTGTTAATTAGCTTTATGTCATATTACAAGAATATTATTAGCAATAGTCGAAATAATTCAAATAGTGTACAAAAAAAAAGGTTTAAGACTAGTATTTTGTTTAAAACAGCGTATTTTAAAGTCTATAGTACTTATGTTTGAAGTTAGATTACTAACCAATAACGTTTATTAAATAAGCCGTACGAAATATTACAAGAATATGATAACAAAAATAGAAATAATTCAATTAATGTTAGAAAACAATGTTTATTGCAAGTATTTAGTCTTAAACAGCCGATTTTGACGTAAAAAGGAATTTTAATATTTTAAAACTAATATTTTTAACTGAAGAGGTTTATTAAATTAGCTGTATGATATAATACAAAATTAATATTACCAATAATCAAAATAGTTCAAATAGTGTACGAAAAAAAAAGGTTTAATACAAGTGTTTTATTTTAAACAGCCTATTATAACGTCTATAGTACTTTTAATAGTTTTAAAGTTAGATTACTAACCAAAAACATTTATTAAATTACCTTTAGCAAATATCACAAGAATAGTATAACCAAAAATCGAAATAATTCAAATAATGTACGATAAACAATGTTTATTTAAAGTATTTCATCTTAAACAGCCGATTTTGACGTCAAAAGGAGTTTTAATACTTTAAAACTGATATTCCTAACCAAAGAGGTTTTTGTTAATTAGCTGTATTATATATTACAAGAATATTATTACCAATTATCAAAATAGTTCAAATAGTGTACGATGAAAAAAGGTTTGTTACAAGTATTTTGTTTAAAAAAGCGTATTTTAAAGTCTATAGTACTTTTAATATGTTTAAAGTTAGATTACTAACCAAAGAATTTTATTAAATAAGCTGTACGAAATATTACCAGAATATGATATCCAAAATAGAAATAATTCAATTAATGTACAATTAACAATGTTTATTGCAAGTATTTCGTCGTAAGCAGCCGATTTTAACCTTAAAAGGAGTTTAAATACTTCATAACTAATATTTTAAACTTAAGCGGTTTATTTAATTACCTTTACGAAATATTACAAGAATATAATTACCAATAATCAAAATAATTCAAATGGTGAACGTTTAAAAAGGGTTTAATACAAGTATTTTGTTTAAAACAGCTTATTATAACGTCTATAGTACTTTTATTATATATCAAGTTAGATTACTAACCGAAGACGTTTATTAAATTACTTTTACAAAATATTACATGAATATTATAACTAAAAACCAAAATAACTCAAAAAATGTTAGATAAACAATGTTTATTGCAAGAAAGTCGTCTTAAACAGCCGATTTTGACGTCGAAAGGAATTTTTATTATTTTAAAACTAAGATTTTTAACCAAAGACGTTTATTAAATTACCTTTACGAAATATTACAAGAATATTATGACCAAAAATTTAAATTACTCAAATAATGTACAAAAACAATGTTTATTGCAAGTTTTTCTTCTTGAACAGCCGAGTTTTATTACTTTAAAAGTAATATTTCGTATCGAAAACGTTCATTAGATCACTTTTAAGACATATTGCAAGAGTATTTTTACCAATAATCAAAATAATTTAAATAGTTTACGATAAAAAAGGGTACAATTCAAGTATTTTGTTTAAAAGAGCCTATTATAATGTCTATAGTAATTTTAATATGTTTAAACTTTGATTACTAAACGAATACGTTTATTTAAATACTTATACGAAATATTACATGAATAATATAACCAAAAATCAAAATATTTCAGTAATGTAAGATAAACAATATTTATTGCAAGTATGTCGTCTTAAAAAGCCGATTTTGACGTCAAAAAGTGTTTTATTACTTTAAATCTGATATTTTTAACCAAAGGCGTTTATCAAATTACCATTTCGACATATTACAATAATAATATAACTAAAAATCGAAGTATTTCTAATAAAGTATAATAATTACTCTTTACTGCAAGTATTTAGTTTAAACAGCCGATTTTGACTTCAAAATGAGTTTTAATACTTTAAAACTATTATGTTTAACCAAAGAGATTTATTTAAGTAGCTGCATGATAAATTACAAGAATATTAATACTAATAATCAAAATTATTCAAATAGTGTACGATAAAAAAGGGGTTTCATATAAGGATTTTGTTTAAAACAGCCTATTATAACGTCTATAGTACTTTTAATATGTTTAAAGTTAGATTACTAACCGATACGTTTAATAAATTAGCTGTACGAAATATTACAAGAATATTATACCATAACATCAAAATAACTCAAATAATGTACGATAAACAATGTTTATTGCAAATATATGGTCTTGAACAGCCGATTTTGACGTCAAAAGTAGTTTTAATACTTTAAAACTAAATTTCCTAACCGAAAAGATTTATTTAATTAGCTGTAGGATATAATACAAATATATTATAACCAAAAATCATAATAACTCAAATAATATACGTTAAAAAAGGTTTAATACAAGTGTTTTGTTTAAAACAGCCTATTATAACGTCTCTAGTACTTTTAATATGTTTAAAGATAGATTACTAACCGATACGTTTAATAAATTAGCTGTACGAAATATTACAAGAATATTTATATCAAAAACATAACATCTCAATTGATGTACGATAAACAATGTTTATCGCAAGTATATCGTCTTAAACACCCGATTTTGACGTCAAAAGAATTTTATAACTTTAAAACTAATATTCCTAGCGGATGAGAATTTTTTAGTTAGCTGTATGGTATATTACACGAATATTAATACCAATAATTAAAATTATTCAAATAGTGTACGATAAAAAAGGGTTTAATAGAAGTATTTTGTTTACAACAGCCTATTAAAACGTCTTTAGTACTTTTAATATGTTAAAAGATAGATTATTAACCGATAAGTTTATTAAAGTAGTTGTACAAAATATTACAAGAATATTATAACCAAAAATCAAAATAACTTAAATAATGTACGATAAACAATGTTTATTTCAAGTATTTCGTCTTAAACAGCCGATTTTGACTTCAAAAGAAATTTTAATATTTTAAAACTAACATTTTTAACCGAAATAGTTTATTTAATGAGCTGTATCATATATTGGAAAAGAATACATAATATAGAAGCTTTATTCATAATAATTCAAATAGTGTATGATAAAAAAGGGTATAATATAAGTATTTTGTTTAAACAGCCTATTATAACGTCTATAGTACTTTTAATAAGTTAAAAGTTGAATTACTTATTAAAAACGTTTATTAAATTATTTTAGAAATATTACATGATAATTATAACCAAAAACCGAAATAGCTCAAATAATGTAAGATTAAAAACGTTTATTGCAAGTACGCGTCTTAAAAAGCCGATTTTGACGTAAATAGAGTTTTAATACATCAAAAATATATTTTTTAACCGAAGAAGTTTATTAAACTACCTTTACGAAATATTACAATAATATTATAACTAAAAATCGAATTAACTTAAATATTGTACGATAAACAATGTTTATTGGATGTGTTTCGTCTTAAACAGCCGATTTTGACGTCAAAAGGAGTTTTAATACTTTAAAACTAATATTCCTATGTGAAAAAGTTTTTTTAGATATCTGTATGATATATTAAAACAATATTAATACCAATTATTAAAATAACTCAAATATTGTACGATAAAAAAGGGTTTATTATAAGTATTTTGTTTTAAACAGCCTAATAAAACGTCTTTAGTACTTTTAATATGTTCAAAGTTAGATTACTAACCAAAGAAGTTTATAAAATTAGCTTTACGAAATGTTACAAGAATATTATAACCGAAAATCGAAATAACTCATATAATGTACGATAAACACCGTTTATTGCAAGTATTTCGTCTTAAACAGCCGATTTCGACGTCAAAAAGAGTTTTAATACTTTAAAATTTTTTTTTTTAACCGAAGACGTTTATTAAATTACCTCTACGAAATAATACAACAATATTATTACCAAAAATCATAATAATTAAAATAATGTACAATAAATAAAGTTTATTGTAAGTATTTCGTCAAAAATAGCCGATTTAACTTCAAAATGAGTTTTAATACTTTAAAACTAATATTTTAAACCGAGAAGTTTTAATTAAATTAGCTGTTTGATATATTACAAGAATATTAATACCAATAATCAAAATAATTTAAATAGTGTACGATAAAAAAGGGTTTAGTAGAAGTATTTTGTATAAAACAGCCTATTATAAAGTCTATAGTACTTTTAATATGTTTAAAGTTAGATTACTAACCTAAGAGGTTTATTAAATTACTTTTACGAATTATTCCAAGAATATTATAACAAAAAATCGAAATAACTCAAATATGTAAGATAAACATTGTTTATTGCAAGTATGTCGTCTTAAAAAGCCGATTTTGACGTTAAAAGGAGTTTAAATACTTTAAAACTAATATTTTTAGCCTAAGATGCTTATTAAACTACCTTTACGATATATTACAATAATATTTTAAATATTAGTTGAATTAACTCAAATATTTTGCAATAAATAATGTTTATTGCAAGTATTTCGTCTTAATAAGCCGATTTTGACTTCAAAAGGAGTTTTATTATTCAATAACTAATATTTTTAACTAAAGAAGTTTATTCTATTAGCTGTCTGATATATTACAAAAATATTAATACCAATAATCAAAATAATTCGATTAGTGTACAATAAAAAACGGTTTAATACAAGTATTTTGTTAAATAACAGCCTATTATAACATCTATAGTACTTTTAAAGTGTTTGAAGTTAGATTACTAACCAAAGACGTTTATAAAATTAGTTGTTCGAAATATTACAAGAATATTATAACCAAAAATAGTAATTATTCAAATAATGTACGATAATCAAAGTTTATTGCATGTATTTCGTCTTAAATAGCCGATTATGACGTCAAAAGATGTTTTAATACATTAAAACTAATAATTTTAACCGAACACGTTTATTAAATTACCTTAACGACATATTATAAAATGTTATACTGAAAAATCGAAACAACTCAAAAAATCTACGATAAATAATGTTTATTCGAAGTATTTTTTCTTAAACAGCCGATTTTGACGTCTAAAGGAGTTTTATTACTTTAAATCTATTATTTTTAACCAAAGATGTTTATTAAGTTACCTTTACGAAATATTAAAATAATATTAATACCAAAAATTATAATAATTTAAATAGTGTACGACAAATAACGTTTATTACAAGAATTTAGTCTTAAATGGCCTGATTTGCCGTCAAAATGAGTTTTAATACTTTAAAACTAATGTTTTAAACCCAAAACGTTTTTTTTTATTTGCTGTATGATATATTACAACAATATTATTACCAAAAATCAAAATAATTTAAATAGTGTACGATAAACAAGGGTTTAATACAAGTATTTTGATTTAAACAGCCTATTATAACGTCTATGGTACTTTTAATATGTTTAGAGCTAGTTTACTATTTGCACACGTTTAATAAATTACCTTTACGAAATATAACAAGAATATTATAACTAAAAATTAATATAACTCAAATAATGTACGATAATTAATGTTTATTAGAAGTATTTCTTCTTAAACAGCCGATTTTGACGTCAAAAGGAGTTTTATTACTTTAAATCTATTAATTTTAACCGAAGATGTTTGTTAAGTTACCTTTACGAAATATTACAATAATATTATTACCAAAAATTATAATAATTTAAATAGTGTACGAAAAATAACGTTTATTACAAGAATTTCATCTTAACAGCCGATTTTGACGTCAAAAGGAGTTTTAATACTTTGAAACTAATATTCGTAACCGAAGAGATTTATTTAGTTAGCTGTATGATATATTACAACAATATTAATACCAATAATTAAAATTATTCAAATAACGTGCGATAAACAAGGGTTTCATACAAGTATTTCGTTTAAAACAGCCTAATATAACGTCTATAGACTTTTGAAATGTTTAAAGTTAGATAACTAACCTAAGGAGTTTTTTAAATTACCTGTACGAAATATAATAAGAATATTATAACCGAAAATCGAAATAACTTATATGATGTACGATAAACGCCGTTTATTGCAAGTATTTCGTCTTAAACAGCTGATTTTGACGCAAAAGGAGTTTAAATACTTTAAAACTAATATTTTTAACCGAAGACGCTCATTAATTTACTATTACGAAAAATTACAATAATATTATTACCAAAAATCATGATAGTTTAAATAGTGTACGATAACTAAAGTTTATTGCAAGTAATTCGTCTTAAACAGCCGATTTTGACATCAAAATGAGTTTTAATACTTCAAAACTAATATTTTTAACGAAAGAATTTGTTATTTTAGCTTTACGATATATTGCAAGATGTTTAAACCAAAAATTGATCTAACTTAATTAATGTAAGATAAACAATGTTTATTGCAAGTATTTTGTCTTAATCAGCCGATTCTGACGTCTATAAGATTATATTTAATCTTTTAAAAATTTATTTTGCAAACTAAGTTTCGGTCAAAGACGTTGTCAGTGCTTAGATAAATCTTATATAAAATAGAGGTCTATAAGATTATTGTTACTTTAAAACTAAAATTTTTATTGATGACGTTTATTTAATTAGCTGTAAGATGTATTACAAGAATATTAATTCCTATAATCTAAATAATTCAAATAGTTTACGATAAAAAAGGATTTAATACAAGTATTTTGTTTAAAACAGCCTATTATAACGCCTTTAGTACTTTTAATATGTTTAAAGTTAGATTACTAACCGAAGACGAATATTAAATTACCTTTACGAAATATTACAACAATATTATAACCAAAAATCAAAATTACTCAAGTAACGCACGAAAAACAATGTTTATTGCAAGTATTTCGTCTTGAACAGCCGATTTTGACGTCAAAAGGAGTTTTAATACCTTAATACTAATATTTATTATCTAAAATGTTTAATAGATAACCTTTACGACATATCACAAGATATTATAACCAGTAATCGGAATAACTAAAATCGGAATGATAAACGGAAATGTAAGATAAAATTTTTTATTGCAAATATGTCGTCTTATACAGCCGATTTTGACGTTAGAAGGAGTTTTAATACTTTAAAACTGATATTTTAACCGAATAGGTTTATTAAAATACCTTTACGAAATATTACAATAATATTAAAACCAAAAATCGAATGAACTAAAATATTTACGATAAATAATGTTTATAGCAAGTATTTCGTCTTAAACAGCCAATTTTGACTCCAAAAGCAGTTTTAAAATTTTAAAACTAATATTTTTAACTGAAGAAGTTTATTCAATTAGCTGTCTGATATATTACAAAAATATTTATATCAATAATAAAAATAACTCAAAGAGTGTACAATAAAAAACGGTTTAATACAAGTATTTTGGTTAAAACAACCTATTATAACTTCATAATACTCTTAATACGTTTAAAGTTAGATTACTAACCAAAAACAATTATTAAATTAGTTGTTCGAAATATTATAAGAATATTATAACCAAAAATAGTAATTATTCAAGTAATGTACGATAATCAAAGTTTATTGCAAGTATATGGTCTTAAATAGCCGATTTTGACGTTAAAAGAAGTTTTAATACATTAAAACTAATAATCTAAAACGAAGACGTTTATTAAATTACCTTTACGACTTATTACAATATGTTATAACGAAAGATCGAAATAACTTAAATAATCTACGATAAATAATGTTTTTTGCAAGTATTTCGTCTTAAACAGCCGATTTTGACGTCAAAAGGAGTTTTAATACTTCAAAACTAATATCCCTAACTAAAGAGATTTATTTAGTTAGCTGTCAGATATATCACAACAATATTAATACCAATAATTGAAATAGTTCAAATAGTGTACAATAAAAAAGGGTTTAATATAAGTATTTTGTTTAAAACAGCCTAATATAACGTCTATAGTACTTTTAATGTTTTCAAAGTACGATTACTATTTGCAGACGATTAGTAAATTACTTTTACGAAATATACAAGAATATTATTACCAAAAATAATAATAGTTAAATAGTGTACGATAAATAAAGTTTATCGCAAGTATTTCGTCTCAAATAGCCGATTTCGACGTCAAAGGAGTTTTAATACTTTAAAACTAATATTTTTAACCGAAAACATTTATTAAATTACCTTTACGACATATTACAAGTTTTTATAATGAAAAATCGAAATAACTCAAATAATATACGTTAAACAATGTTTATTGCAAGTATTTCGTCTTATACAGTAGATTTTTACATCAAAAGGAGTTTTAGTACTTCAAAACTAATATTTTTAACCAAAGAATTTATTATTTTAGCTTTACGATATATTACAAGATGATAAAAACTAAAAATTGATCTAACTCAAATAATGTACGATAAACAATGTTTATTGCAAGTACTTCGTCTTAAACAGCCGATTCTGACGTCTAAAAGATTATTGATACTTTAAAACGAATTTTTACCGATGACGTTTATTTAATTAGCTGTAAGATGTTTTACTAGAATATTAATTCCTATAATCTATATAACTAAATAGTGTACGATAAAAAAGGATTTAATACAAGTATTTTGTTTAAAACAGCCTATTATAACGTACTTAGTACTTTTATTATGTGTAAAGTTAGATTACTAACCGAAGACGAATATTAAATTACCTTTACGAAATATTACAAGAATATTATAACCAAAATTGAAAATTACTCAAATAACGCACGAAAAACAATGTTTATTTCAAGTATTTCGTCTTAAACAGCCGATTTTGACTTCAAAAGAAATTTTAATATTTTAAAACTAACCTTTTTAACCGAAATAGTTTATTTAATGAGCTGTATCATATATTGGAAAAGAATACATAATATAGAAGCTTTATTCATAATAATTCAAATAGTGTATGATAAAAAATGGTATAATATAAGTATTTTGTTTAAACAGCCTATTATAACGTCTATAGTACTTTTAATAAGTTAAAAGTTGAATTACTTATTAAAGACGTTTATTAAATTATTTTAGAAATATTACATGATAATTATAACCAAAAACCGAAATAGCTCAAATAATGTAAGATTAAAAACGTTTATTGCAAGTACGCGTCTTAAAAAGCCGATTTTGACGTAAATAGAGTTTTAATACATCAAAAATATATTTTTTAACCGAAGAAGTTTATTAAACTACCTTTACGAAATATTACAATAATATTATAACTAAAAATCGAATTAACTTAAATATTGTACGATAAACAATGTTTATTGGATGTATTTCGTCTTAAACAGCCGATTTTGACGTCAAAAGGAGTTTTAATACTTTAAAACTAATATTCCTATGTGAAAAAGTTTTTTTAGATATCTGTATGATATATTAAAACAATATTAATACCAATTATTAAAATAACTCAAATATTGTACGATAAAAAAGGGTTTATTATAAGTATTTTGTTTTAAACAGCCTAATAAAACGTATTTAGTACTTTTAATATGTTCAAAGTTAGATTACTAACCAAAGAAGTTTATAAAATTAGCTTTACGAAATGTTACAAGAATATTATAACCGAAAATCGAAATAACTCATATAATGTACGATAAACACCGTTTATTGCAAGTATTTCGTCTTAAACAGCCGTATTCGACGTCAAAAAGAGTTTAAATACTTTAAAAATTTTTTTTTTTAACCGAAGACGTTTATTAAAATACCTCTACGAAATAATACAACAATATTATTACCAAAAATCATAATAATTAAAATAATGTACAATAAATAAAGTTTATTGTAAGTATTTCGTCAAAAATAGCCGATTTAACTTCAAAATGAGTTTTAATACTTTAAAACTAATATTTTAAACCGAGAAGTTTTAATTAAATTAGCTGTTTGATATATTACAAGAATATTAATACCAATAATCAAAATAATTTAAATAGTGTACGATAAAAAAGGGTTTAGTAGAAGTATTTCGTATAAAACAGCCTATTATAAAGTCTATAGTACTTTTAATATGTTTAAAGTTAGATTACTAACCTAAGAGGTTTATTAAATTACTTTTACGAATTATTCCAAGATTATTAAAACAAAAAATCGAAATAACTTCAATATGTAAGATAAACATTGTTTATTGCAAGTATGTCGTCTTAAAAAGCCGATTTTGACGTTAAAAGGAGTTTAAATACTTTAAAACTAATATTTTTAGCCTAAGATGCTTATTAAACTACCTTTACGATATATTACAATAATATTTTAAATATTAATTGAATTAACTCAAATATTTTGCAATAAATAATGTTTATTGCAAGTATTTCGTCTTAATAAGCCGATTTTGACTTCAAAAGGAGTTTTATTATTCAATAACTAATATTTTTAACTAAAGAAGTTTATTCTATTAGCTGTCTGATATATTACAAAAATATTAATACCAATAATCAAAATAATTCGATTAGTGTACAATAAAAAACGGTTTAATACAAGTATTTTGTTAAATAACAGCCTATTATAACATCTATAGTACTTTTAAAGTGTTTGAAGTTAGATTACTAACCAAAGACGTTTATAAAATTAGTTGTTCGAAATATTACAAGAATATTATAACCAAAAATAGTAATTATTCAAATAATGTACGATAATCAAAGTTTATTGCATGTATTTCGTCTTAAATAGCCGATTATGACGTCAAAAGATGTTTTAATACATTAAAACTAATAATTTTAACCGAACACGTTTATTAAATTACCTTAACGACATATTATGAAATGTTATACTGAAAAATCGAAACAACTCAAAAAATCTAAGATAAATAATGTTTATTCGAAGTATTTCGTCTTAAACAGCCGATTTTGACGTCTAAAGGAGTTTTATTACTTTAAATCTATTATTTTTAACCAAAGATGTTTATTAAGTTACCTTTACGAAATATTAAAATAATATTAATACCAAAAATTATAATAATTTAAATAGTGTACGACAAATAACGTTTATTACAAGAATTTAGTCTTAAATGGCCTGATTTGCCGTCAAAATGAGTTTTAATACTTTAAAACTAATGTTTTAAACCCAAAACGTTTTTTTTTATTTGCTGTATGATATATTACAACAATATTATTACCAAAAATCAAAATAATTTAAATAGTGTACGATAAACAAGGGTTTAATACAAGTATTTTGATTTAAACAGCCTATTATAACGTCTATGGTACTTTTAATATGTTTAGAGCTAGTTTACTATTTGCACACGTTTAATAAATTACCTTTACGAAATATAACAAGAATATTATAACTAAAAATTAATATAACTCAAATAATGTACGATAATTGATGTTTATTAGAAGTATTTCTTCTTAAACAGCCGATTTTGACGTCAAAAGGAGTTTTATTACTTTAAATCTATTAATTTTAACCGAAGATGTTTGTTAAGTTACCTTTACGAAATATTACAATAATATTATTACCAAAAATTATAATAATTTAAATAGTGTACGAAAAATGACGTTTATTACAAGAATTTCATCTTAACAGCCGATTTTGACGTCAAAAGGAGTTTTAATACTTTGAAACTAATATTCGTAACCGAAGAGATTTATTTAGTTAGCTGTATGATATATTACAACAATATTAATACCAATAATTAAAATTATTCAAATAACGTGCGATAAACAAGGGTTTCATACAAGTATTTCGTTTAAAACAGCCAATATAACGTCTATAGACTTTTGAAATGTTTAAAGTTAGATAACTAACCTAAGGAGTTTTTTAAATTACCTGTACGAAATATAATAAGAATATTATAACCGAAAATCGAAATAACTTATATGATGTACGATAAACGCCGTTTATTGCAAGTATTTCGTCTTAAACAGCTGATTTTGACGCAAAAGGAGTTTAAATACTTTAAAACTAATATTTTTAACCGAAGACGCTCATTAATTTACTATTACGAAAAATTACAATAATATTATTACCAAAAATCATGATAGTTTAAATAGTGTACGATAACTAAAGTTTATTGCAAGTAATTCGTCTTAAACAGCCGATTTTGACATCAAAATGAGTTTTAATACTTCAAAACTAATATTTTTAACGAAAGAATTTGTTATTTTAGCTTTACGATATATTGCAAGATGTTTAAACCAAAAATTGATCTAACTTAATTAATGTAAGATAAACAATGTTTATTGCAAGTATTTTGTCTTAATCAGCCGATTCTGACGTCTATAAGATTATATTTAATCTTTTAAAAATTTATTTTGCAAACTAAGTTTCGGTCAAAGACGTTGTCAGTGCTTAGATAAATCTCATATAAAATAGAGGTCTATAAGATTATTGTTACTTTAAAACGAAAATTTTTATTGATGACGTTTATTTAATTAGCTGTAAGATGTATTACAAGAATATTAATTCCTATAATCTAAATAGTTCAAATAGTTTACGATAAAAAAGGATTTAATACAAGTATTTTGTTTAAAACAGCCTATTATAACGCCTTTAGTACTTTTAATATGTTTAAAGTTAGATTACTAACCGAAGACGAATATTAAATTACCTTTACGAAATATTACAACAATATTATAACCAAAAATCATAATTACTCAAGAAACGCACGAAAAACAATGTTTATTGCAAGTATTTCGTCTTGAACAGCCGATTTTGACGTCAAAAGGAGTTTTAATACCTTAATACTAATATTTATTATCTAAAATGTTTAATAGATAACCTTTACGACATATCACAAGATATTATAACCAGTAATCGGAATAACTAAAATCGGAATAATAAACGGAAATGTAAGATAAATTTTTTTATTGCAAATATGTCGTCTTATACAGCC
The DNA here is from genome assembly GCF_965202585.1 of Thalia democratica. Taxonomy (NCBI): domain Eukaryota; kingdom Metazoa; phylum Chordata; class Thaliacea; order Salpida; family Salpidae; genus Thalia; species Thalia democratica. The sequence continues at coordinate 14,715,654 of NC_139173.1, read as the reverse complement.
GATTTTGACGTTAGAAGGAGTTTTAATACTTTAAAACTGATATTTTAACCGAAGAGGTGTATTAAAATACCTTTACGAAATATTACAATAATATTAAAACCAAAAATCGAATGAACTAAAATATTTACGATAAATAATGTTTATAGCAAGTATTTCGTCTTAAACAGCCAATTTTGACTCCAAAAGCAGTTTTAAAATTTTAAAACTAATATTTTTAACTGAAGAAGTTTATTCAATTAGCTGTCTGATATATTACAAAAATATTTATATCAATAATAAAAATAACTCAAAGAGTGTACAATAAAAAACGGTTTAATACAAGTATTTTGGTTAAAACAACCTATTATAACTTCATAATACTCTTAATACGTTTAAAGTTAGATTACTAACCAAAAACAATTATTAAATTAGTTGTTCGAAATATTATAAGAATATTATAACCAAAAATAGTAATTATTCAAATAATGTACGTTAATCAAAGTTTATTGCAAGTATATGGTCTTAAATAGCCGATTTTGACGTTAAAAGAAGTTTTAATACATTAAAACTAATAATCTAAAACGAAGACGTTTATTAAATTACCTTTACGACTTATTACAATATGTTATTACGAAAGATCGAAATAACTTAAATAATCTACGATAAATAATGTTTTTTGCAAGTATTTCGTCTTAAACAGCCGATTTTGACGTCAAAATAGTTTTAATACTTCAAAACTAATATTCCTAACTAAAGAGATTTATTTAGTTAGCTGTCAGATATATCACAACAATATTAATACCAATAATTGAAATAATTCAAATAGTGTACAATAAAAAAGGGTTTAATATAAGTATTTTGTTTAAAACAGCCTAATATAACGTCTATAGTACTTTTAATGTTTTCAAAGTACGATTACTATTTGCAGACGATTAGTAAATTACTTTTACGAAATATAACAAGATTATTATTACCAAAAATAATAATAGTTAAATAGTGTACGATAAATAAAGTTTATCGCAAGTATTTCGTCTCAAATAGCCGATTTCGACGTCAAAGGAGTTTTAATACTTTAAAACTAATATTTTTAACCGAAGACATTTATTAAATTACCTTTACGACATATTACAAGTTTTTATAATGAAAAATCGAAATAACTCAAATAATATACGTTAAACAATGTTTATTGCAAGTATTTCGTCTTATACAGTAGATTTTTGCATCAAAAGGAGTTTTAGTACTTCAAATCTAATATTTTTAACCAAAGAATTTATTATTTTAGCTTTACGATATATTGCAAGATGATAAAAACCAAAAATTGATCTAACTCAAATAATGTACGATAAACAATGTTTATTGCAAGTACTTCGTCTTAAACAGCCGATTCTGACGTCTAAAAGATTATTGATACTTTAAAACGAATTTTTACCGATGACGTTAATTTAATTAGCTGTAAGATGTTTTACTAGAATATTAATTCCTATAATCTATATAATTAAATAGTGTACGATAAAAAAGGATTTAATACAAGTATTTTGTTTAAAACAGCCTATTATAACGTACTTAGTACTTTTATTATGTGTAAAGTTAGATTACTAACCGAAGACGAATATTAAATTACCTTTACGAAATATTACAAGAATATTATAACCAAAATTGAAAATTACTCAAATAACGCACGAAAAACAATGTTTATTGCAAGTATTTCGTCTTGAACAGCCGATTTTGACGTCAAAAGGAGTTTTAATACCTTAATACTAATATTTATTATCCAAAATGTTTATTATATAACCTTTACGACATACCACAAGATATTATAACCAATAATCGGAATAACTAAAATCGGAATAATAAACGGAAATGTAAGATAAATTTTTTTATTGCAAATATGTCGTCTTATACAGCCGATTTTGACGTTAGAAGGAGTTTTAATACTTAAAACTGATATTTTCAACCGAAGAGGTTTATTAAAATACCTTTACGAAATATTACAAGAATATTAAAACCAAAAATCGAATGAACTAAAATATTTACGATAAATAATGTTTATAGCAAGTATTTCGTCTTAAACAGCCAATTTTGACTCCAAAAGCAGTTTTAAAATTTTAAAACTAATATTTTTAACTGAAGAAGTTTATTCAATTAGCTGTCTGATATATTACAAAAATATTAATATCAATAATAAAAATAACTCAAAGATTGTACAATAAAAAACGGTTTAATACAAGTATTTTGGTTAAAACAGCCTATTATAACTTCTATAATACTCTTAATACGTTTAAAGTTAGATTACTAACCAAAAACAATTATTAAATTAGTTGTTCGAAATATTATAAGAATATTATAACCAAAAATAGTAATTATTCAAATAATGTACGATAATCAAAGTTTATTGCAAGTATATGGTCTTAAATAGCCGATTTTGACGTTAAAAGAAGTTTTAATACATTAAAACTAATAATCTAAAACGAAGACGTTTATTAAATTACCTTTACGATTTATTACAATATGTTATAACGAAAGATCGAAATAACTTAAATAATCTACGATAAATAATGTTTTTTGCAAGTATTTCGTCTTAAACAGCCGATTTTGACGTCAAAAGGTGTTTTAATACTTCAAAACTAATATTCCTAACTAAAGAGATTTATTTAGTTAGCTGTATGATATATCACAACAATATTAATACCAATAATTGAAATAATTCAAATAGTGTACAATAAAAAAGGGTTTATTTTAAGTATTTTGTTTAAAACAGCCTAAAATAACGTCTATAGTACTTTTAATGTTTTCAAAGTACGATTACTATTTGCAGACGATTAGTAAATTACTTTTACGAAATATAACAAGAATATTATTACCAAAAATAATAATAATTAAATAGTGTACGATAAATAAAGTTTATCGCAAGTATTTCGTCTCAAATAGCCGATTTCGACGTCAAAGGAGTTTTAATACTTTAAAACTAATGTTTTTAACCGAAGACATTTATTAAATTACCTTTACGACATATCACAAGTTTTTATAATGAAAAATCGAAATAACTCAAATAATATACGTTAAACAATGTTTATTGCAAGTATTTCGTCTTATACAGTAGATTTTTGCATCAAAAGGAGTTTTAGTACTTCAAATCTAATATTTTTAACCAAAGAATTTATTATTTTAGCTTTACGATATATTGCAAGATGATAAAAACCAAAAATTGATCTAACTCAAATAATGTACGATAAACAATGTTTATTGCAAGTACTTCGTCTTAAACAGCCGATTCTGACGTCTAAAAGATTATTGATACTTTAAAACGAATTTTTACCGATGACGTTAATTTAATTAGCTGTAAGATGTTTTACTAGAATATTAATTCCTATAATCTATATAATTAGATAGTGTACGATAAAAAAGGATTTAATACAAGTATTTTGTTTAAAACAGCCTATTATAACGTACTTAGTACTTTTATTATGTGTAAAGTTAGATTACTAACCGAAGACGAATATTAAATTACCTTTACGAAATATTACAAGAATATTATAACCAAAATTGAAAATTACTCAAATAACGCACGAAAAACAATGTTTATTGCAAGTATTTCGTCTTGAACAGCCGATTTTGACGTCAAAAGGAGTTTTAATACCTTAATACTAATATTTATTATCCAAAATGTTTATTACATAACCTTTACGACATACCACAAGATATTATAACCAATAATCGGAATAACTAAAATCGGAATAATAAACGGAAATGTAAGATAAATTTTTTTATTGCAAATATGTCGTCTTATACAGCCGATTTTGACGTTAGAAGGAGTTTTAATACTTAAAACTGATATTTTCAACCGAAGAGGTTTATTAAAATACCTTTACGAAATATTACAAGAATATTAAAACCAAAAATCGAATGAACTAAAATATTTACGATAAATAATGTTTATAGCAAGTATTTCGTCTTAAACAGCCAATTTTGACTCCAAAAGCAGTTTTAAAATTTTAAAACTAATATTTTTAACTGAAGAAGTTTATTCAATTAGCTGTCTGATATATTACAAAAATATTAATATCAATAATAAAAATAACTCAAAGAGTGTACAATAAAAAACGGTTTAATACAAGTATTTTGGTTAAAACAGCCTATTATAACTTCTATAATACTCTTAATACGTTTAAAGTTAGATTACTAACCAAAAACAATTATTAAATTAGTTGTTCGAAATATTATAAGAATATTATAACCAAAAATAGTAATTATTCAAATAATGTACGATAATCAAAGTTTATTGCAAGTATATGGTCTTAAATAGCCGATTTTGACGTTAAAAGAAGTTTTAATACATTAAAACTAATAATCTAAAACGAAGACGTTTATTAAATTACCTTTACGACTTATTACAATATGTTATAACGAAAGATCGAAATAACTTAAATAATCTACGATAAATAATGTTTTTTGCAAGTATTTCGTCTTAAACAGCCGATTTTGACATCAAAAGGAGTTTTAATACTTCAAAACTAATATTCCTAACTAAAGAGATTTATTTAGTTAGCTGTCAGATATATCACAACAATATTAATACCAATAATTGAAATAATTCAAATAGTGTACTATAAAAAAGGGTTTAATATAAGTATTTTGTTTAAAACAGCCTAATATAACGTCTATAGTACTTTTAATGTTTTCAAAGTACGATTACTATTTGCAGACGATTAGTAAATTACTTTTACGAAATATAACAAGAATATTATTACCAAAAATAATAATAGTTAAATAGTGTACGATAAATAAAGTTTATCGCAAGTATTTCGTTTCAAATAGCCGATTTCGACGTCAAAGGAGTTTTAATACTTTAAAACTAATGTTTTTAACCGAAGACATTTATTAAATTACCTTTACGACATATTACAAGTTTTTATAATGAAAAATCGAAATAACTCAAATAATATACGTTAAACAATGTTTATTGCAAGTATTTCGTCTTATACAGTAGATTTTTGCATCAAAAGGAGTTTTAGTACTTCAAATCTAATATTTTTAACCAAAGAATTTATTATTTTAGCTTTACGATATATTGCAAGATGATAAAAACCAAAAATTGATCTAACTCAAATAATGTACGATAAACAATGTTTATTGCAAGTACTTCGTCTTAAACAGCCGATTCTGACGTCTAAAAGATTATTGATACTTTAAAACTAATTTTTACCGATGACGTTTATTTAATTAGCTGTAAGATGTTTTACTAGAATATTAATTCCTATAATCTATATAACTAAATAGTGTACGATAAAAAAGGATTTAATACAAGTATTTTGTTTAAAACAGCCTATTATAACGTAGTTAGTACTTTTATTATGTGTAAAGTTAGATTACTAACCGAAGACGAATATTAAATTACCTTTACGAAATATTACAAGAATATTATAACCAAAAATCAAAATTACTCAAATAACGCACGAAAAACAATGTTTATTGCAAGTATTTCGTCTTGAACAGCCGATTTTGACGTCAAAAGGAGTTTTAATACCTTAATACTAATATTTATTATCCAAAATTTTTTACTAGATAACCTTTACGACATATCACAAGATATTATAACCAATAATCGGAGTAACTAAAATCGGAATAATAAACGGAAATGTAAGATAAATTTTTTTATTGCAAATATGTCGTCTTATACAGCCGATTTTGACGTTAGAAGGAGTTTTAATACTTAAAACTGATATTTTCAACCGAAGAGGTTTATTAAAATACCTTTACGAAATATTACAAGAATATTAAAACCAAAAATCGAATGAACTAAAATATTTACGATAAATAATGTTTATAGCAAGTATTTCGTCTTAAACAGCCAATTTTGACTCCAAAAGCAGTTTTAAAATTTTAAAACTAATATTTTTAACTTAAGAAGTTTATTCAATTAGCTGTCTGATATATTACAAAAATATTAATATCAATAATAAAAATAACTCAAAGAGTGTACAATAAAAAACGGTTTAATACAAGTATTTTGGTTAAAACAGCCTATTATAACTTCTATAATACTCTTAATACGTTTAAAGTTAGATTACTAACCAAAAACAATTATTAAATTAGTTGTTCGAAATATTATAAGAATATTATAACCAAAAATAGTAATTATTCAAATAATTTACGATAATCAAAGTTTATTGCAAGTATATGGTCTTAAATAGCCGATTTTGACGTTAAAAGAAGTTTTAATACATTAAAACTAATAATCTAAAACGAAGACGTTTATTAAATTACCTTTACGACTTATTACAATATGTTATAACGAAAGATCGAAATAACTTAAATAATCTACGATAAATAATGTTTTTTGCAAGTATTTCGTCTTAAACAGCCGATTTTGACATCAAAAGGAGTTTTAATACTTCAAAACTAATATTCCTAACTAAAGAGATTTATTTAGTTAGCTGTCAGATATATCACAACAATATTAATACCAATAATTGAAATAATTCAAATAGTGTACTATAAAAAAGGGTTTAATATAAGTATTTTGTTTAAAACATCCTAATATAACGTCTATAGTACTTTTAATGTTTTCAAAGTACGATTACTATTTGCAGACGATTAGTAAATTACTTTTACGAAATATAACAAGAATATTATTACCAAAAATAATAATAGTTAAATAGTGTACGATTAATAAAGTTTATGGCAAGTTATTCGTCTCAAATAGCCGATTTCGACGTCAAAGGAGTTTTAATACTTTAAAACTAATATTTTTAACCGAAGACATTTATTAAATTACCTTTACGACATATTACAAGTTTTTATAATGAAAAATCGAAATAACTCAAATAATATACGTTAAACAATGTTTATTGCAAGTATTTCGTCTTATACAGTAGATTTTTGCATCAAAAGGAGTTTTAGTACTTCAAAACTAATATTTTTAACCAAAGAATTTATTATTTTAGCTTTACGATATATTACAAGATGATAAAAACCAAAAATTGATCAAACTCAAATAATGTACGATAAACAATGTTTATTGCAAGTACTTCGTCTTAAACAGCCGATTCTGACGTCTAAAAGATTATTGATACTTTAAAACTAATATTTTTACCGATGACGTTTATTTAATTAGCTGTAAGATGTTTTACAAGAATATTAATTCCTATAATCTATATAATTAAAATAGTTTACGATAAAAAAGGATTTAATACAAGTATTTTGTTTAAAATAGCCTATTATAACGCCTTTAGTACTTTTAATATGTTTAAAGTTAGATTACTAACCGAAGACGAATATTAAATTACCTTTACGACATATTACTAGATGTTGCAACCAAAAATCGATATAACTCTTATAATGTACGATAAACAATGTTTATTGCAAGTATTTCGTCTTAAACAGCCGATTTTGACTACAAAAGGAGTTTTATAAAACTAATAATTTAACCGAAGAGGTTTATTAAATTACCCTTATGAAATAATACAATATTATTATTATCAAAAATCATAATAATTTAAATAGTGTACGATAAATGAATTTTATTGCAAATATTTCGTCTTAAATAGCTGATTTTGACGTCATAATGAGTTTTAATACTTTAAAACTGATATTTTAAACCGAAAATGTTCATTTAATTAACTGTATGATATATTATAAGAATAATAAAACCAATAATCAAAATAATTCAAATAGTGTACAATAAAAAAGGGTTTAATACAAGTATTTTATTTAAAACAACCTATTAAAACGTTTATAGTACTTTTAATACCTTTAAAGTTAAATCACTAACTAAAGACGTTTATTAAAATAGCTTAACGAAAAACTTCAAGAAAATTATAACAAAAAATTGAAAATACTCAATTAATGTACGCTGAACAATATTTATTGCAACTATATCGTCTTAAACAGCCGATTTCGACTTCAAAAGGAGTTTTAATAGTTTAAAACTATTATTTTTAACCGAACACATTTATTAAATTACCTTTACAAAATATTACAATAATATTATAACCAAATATCGAATTAATTCATATGGTGTACGATAAACAATGTTTAGTGCAGATTTTTAGATTTAAACAGCCGATTTTGACTTTAAAAGTAGTTTAAATACTTTGAAATTAATATTTTTAACTAAAGAAGTTTATTTTATTTTTGTTTGTTTATGTTAAAAGTGGTTATGCTGTAAAATCTTCAAAATCTACTATAAAAATCCATTATGATTCTTTGTAAATGCTTTAAATTTCGTAAATGACGCACAGATTTAAAAAGTTTTAACAATTTACAAAAATAAAAAAAACTTAAAGAAATTTTATAATTTTATTCGCTAGTAGTGCTCGCGAGTTAATGTTTCTCGTAGACGCTTCTTGTGCATTCTCGATCTCCTCATCTGTACTCCACTTGGTCGCCTTGCTGCTGGTAGATCAGATCTCTTTGTCATCTTCGCCGACTTGTTGACGACTTTCGATTTCTCGAGCCTTTTTCGTGCGAAGTTCAAAAAAAGTTTAAGCAAAAATAAAAAGAAAATACTATTTCAAGTATTTTCAAGTATTTTTAAGTATGTTTATAAGAAACTTAGAAAACATTTATAGCTTTAGTTTAAACGAATTATTCGTTATATAAACTCTTAGTGTATTAAAAACATTTCACATTCAACATGAGTTAGTTGACAAAACAAGCAGTTACAAGCATTTCAAAAGTTTAGACTTGTTTTCGTAAAAAATATATAGCTTTGAACTTTGTACAACTTTTAAAACTTTAATCTTTTAGAAAAGTTAAAAACTAAGTTGTTGTTAGCGTTTAAATGTTGAATAAGATTTTTAATAGCTCAAATGACCTTATTAAAATTGTTTTTTCATAAGTAAGCTGAAGTGTATAACAACAAAAAACAAGGTAATAAACCTTCTTAACATCAACCACTAAGGTTACTATAGTACAACTGTAGATTTATAGTTCAAGTTTCAACATAAAATTGTTTTTAAAAAACAAATTGAAATAAAGCTTAACAAATTAAGGCAATTTTTTATATTAGTAAGAGCTGAAATAAAAATTATAAGTTAATAAAGTAAACTTTAAAAATACTCCTTTAATTTCTTATGACTCGATTTCGTCCTAAACTTTGTTCAAAAAGCTTCTTAGACTAGTTGTCTGCCATAATTAAATAAAATAAATTACTCTTAAGTAAAGTAAAGTAAAAGTAAAGTTTCAATAACATCTTAGTTTAATTTTCCAGCGGTGAAAAATAGCGTCTGAACAAAAACTTAAAGTTTTGCAACGGTTTCTGACAAGTATTTCGATTTTAAGGCCATAGGGGGTCCGACTTTTTTTTTACAAAATTAACTTTGGCTTTTATATGAAAGCTTTAAATACAAACTACAAGCCTGTTTTTAAAGAATTCAGAAATATCACTTATCTGTTGAGATATTATTTTTTTTGTAATAAGTTTCCGATACAAACGCATGGACTGCAAGTTTTTCAAGGTCAATTTTCTCGGAAATTTAAAAATCCACTAAAAATCTATCTCCTCCTTCATTTTTCAAGCGAATCTTCTTCAAATTTTAAGGAAATGTTCCTTATATTAAAAGGAAAAAACGCTCTAGAATTTTAATAATGTAAAAAAATAAAAATTTTATCACAAACATTAAAAAAAAGTGTATTTTTTCAAAAAAATTATATTTTTACAATTTTTTTTATAAATCACAAAGTAACGTTTTTTTGTTATTGTATAAAGATTAGACTGTGAAAGTTTGAAGAAGATTGCTTGAAAAATGTAGGAGAAGATAGATTTTAAATGAAATAGTCTATTTTTGCTGTTTTAGTTTTTCCTTTCTATAGGGAACCTATTATGCGGCCCGACTTTGACTAGTGATATCTCAAAAAATATTTTTAATTTTTTAAAACGATCCCCCCCCTTTGGCCTTGATATGTTTAAAACGCCCTCGGTGAAAAATAAACCAAAATAATTCTCGATTAGTTTTAAAAAAGCGTGCGATAGAGTTTAAATAATTTTCGATTTTAAAATTTTTATGCGCCATCGATGGAAAATGAACCAAAATAATTCGCGATTATTTTTTAAAATGCGTGCTTCAATATTGTTCTAAGATATTTTGGTTTTAAAACGCCATTTGTGAAATATAAACCAAACTAATTCGTGGTTTGTTTTGAAAATTTGCTGTAAGCTAATTTCGAAAGGTGTTTTGATATTCGCAATCGTTTTGCGTTTAGGGTAAGAAATGTGTTTTTTGTTAAGATTTGGCGATCGGGCCTAACATTTTTAGCTTTGTCGTTGTTTGGTATCGCTGATGTGCTCTTGTTTAGAAATAAGGGCAACTTAAGAGCTTTTGTCGCTCTGTCGGCCGAAGTAATGTTGGAAGAAGTGTTTGTAGTCGCTGCTGTGCTTTCTGTCGTAGACGAGGATAATTTCCTTGCGTTTTCCTGTTTGACGGTAGGCACATCTGAACCGGCCATTGGCTCTAGTCGTTCTGGTGCTGGCTGCGGTTGTGCTGACCGTTTGGACTGCCCGTTTTGGTGCTGGCTGAGATTGCTCTGATCGTTAGCGCTGGTAGCATAGGTACTGGCTTCGGTGGCGCTGACCGTTGACTCTGGCCTCGTGGATTCTGGCTGCGATTGCGCTGACCGTTGGAACTGCCCGCTGTAGTGCTGGTTGGCATTGCTCTGATCTTTGGCTCCGGTCTTTGACTCTGGCCTTGGCGATTCTGGCCGTGCATTGTGTGACGCAGTACTTGTGACGTCATAATTCGGTATGGCGACAGCACGATTGCGTTTTGAATCTATAGCAGCTTCCCTGCGATTGAGTTCGGTTAATTTGGCTTCTAACTCGCGTATTTCTTGCCTAGATCGGCTAGCAATTGCTCTGCGTAGAAGTTCGTCGTAATCGGCTTTTAATTCGCGGAATTCTTGCGAAAATTCGCGGTTAAATTTCTCACTACTTTGTAAAAATAACTTTAAGTTAGCGAGATTTCTATGTTCAGTTGTGTTTGATTGTAAAAAAATAAACATCTCATCAGGAGGTAAAACATTGGACCATAAGATAAATTTTATTCTTTCGCAGTTGTCAAGTTCGTCGATACGGTTGTACCTACAAAAGTTTTCAAATATCTTAATTATCGTCTCAACATCATGTATTTCATGGACTACGCCTAATATAGAGAGATATTTCAAAACATTCTCTATAATGTTAAGGTGCTTAAAGGTTTCTCTTAATACAACTTGGTACCGTTCGTTGCTAAAACCTTGGTATTTGAACCATACATTTTTATCAAACTGCGTTTTCTCAAATCTATCGCGCCTACTTTGTCTTTTGTTAATTTCTGCTCTTAACAAATCAATTTCAACGTTAAAATCTATAATTTCGTTACAGGCTGTTATAATATCTTTGAGGTTTTCGCGAGCTTCATCGATTATTTCGATGCTCCTATAACTAGGACCATCGTAAAGAAAGTGGTCTTTAAAGAACAACGGCAGGTTTGTTAAGCGGTTAGCTACGCGCCCTTCCCATAAAGTAAGTTGGTAGAGGTCGTTATCTAGACTTGACATTAACCAATGCAAATTGGTTTTTTGTAAGCGGTTAGTCAGATTGTGACTGTACGTAACGTTTGAATATCTGTAGGGGACTGGTTCGGGTGGATCAGACGAGGAAATCTGCTATTAACGTTTTATATTTGTCTTCCTTAAATTTCTCCCAGTCCCTATAAAGTTGGCAGCTCTTAGCCTAAAATAAAATATATCCATGATACTAGTAGATTTTGTTTAAAGTCTAAATAAAGTTTAAAACTAATTTTGGGTCACCAATACGAAAAGTAAAAAAGAAAAAGAAGTTACGGACTTAAATAAGGTGCGTGTTACAAAACTAGGGTTCACCATTTAACTATCCCGATTTACTACTAATGTTCCTTATACCTAAGATGCTGGTCATTATCTGACTCCGTGCGCTGTATAAATATTATCGGTGATGTTATTTAAATATTTAGATATGACTTAGCTAAGTTATTTAGCTAAGTCGACTTAATAAATTGCGAACTAACTTAGACTACCTTTTAAGCTTAGTTTAATTAAAAAGTTAGATTGTTAGAATGCTTAAGTAACTGTATATAAAGAAATCAAGTCTAGAAACACAATTTTTTTTTAGATGAATATACACTGTGATAACATGATAACAAAATATACAAATAAGCTACTCGAATTCACAAGTTAATATAAAAAACAGTCGCCTTCGTACAAGAAGTACGAGGCAAACAAAACATTTTAAAACGATATGTTGTTAATATAAAATCAAAACTAGACTGCCCGTCATGCTAAAGCAGTTCAAGAAGAAAACAAAAAGATAAAAAGTCCCTAAATTGAGAAAACTTTCTAGCGCCCTTTTTTATTTAAACGCAGTGGCGTTAAAAAATAATTCAAATAGTGTACGATAAAAAACGGTTTAATACAAGTATTTTGTTTAAAATAGCCTATAATAACGTCTATAGTACTTTTAATATGTTTAAAGTTAGATTAATATTCGAAGACGTTTATTAAATGACCTTCAGAAAAAATTAGAAAATATTAAAACCAAAAATCAAAATAACTTAAATAATGTACGATAATCCCTGTCTATTGCAAGTACTTCGTATAAAACAGCCAATTTTGACGTCAAAAGGAGGTTTAATACTTATAAACAAGTATTTTTAACCGAAGACGTTTATTAAACTACCTTTACGACATATTACAAGTATATTAAAACCATAAACCGAAGAAACTTAAACAATTTACAATAAACAATGTTGATTACAAGTATTTCGTCTTAGACAGCCAATTTTGACGTCAAATAAAGTTTTAATACTTTAAAACTAATATTTTTTACGGAAGAGGTTTATTTAATTATCTGTATAATATATTACAAGAATATAATTACCATTAATCAAAATAATTCGAATAGTTTATGATAAAAAAGGGTTTAATACAAGTATCGTTTTTAAAACAGCCTATAATAAAGTTTATAGTACTTTTAATATGTTTAAAGTTACATCACTAACCGAAGACGTTTGTTAAATTACCTTTACGAAATATTACAAGAATATTAAAACCAATTATCTAAATAATGTAAATAGTGTACGATAAAAAAAGGTTTAACGCAAGTATTTTGTTTAAAACAGCCTCTTATAACGTCTATAGTACTTTTAATATGTTTTAAGTTAGATTACTAACAAAAGACGTTTACTAAATCAGCTGGACGAAATATTATAAGAATATAATTACCAAAAATCGAAATAACTGATACAATGTACGACCTACAATGTTTATTACAAGTATTTCGTCTTAAACAGCCTATAACGACGTCAAAAGAAGTTATAATACTTTAAAAGTACTATTTTAAACCATGGACGTTTATTAAACTACCTTTACGAAATAATACAATAATATTATTACTTAAAATCATAATAATTAAATAGTGTACGATAAATAATATTAATTAAAAGTATTTCGATTTAAATAACCGATTTTGACGTCAAAATGAGTTTTAATACTTTAAAACTAATATTCCTAACCGAAAAGATTCATTTAATTAACTGTATGATATATTAAAAGAATATTAATACCAATAATAAAAATAATTCCGATAGTGTAGGATAAAAAAGTGTCTAAAACAAGTATTTTTTTTAAAACAGCCTATTATAACGTCTATAGTATTTTTAATTTGTTTAAAGTTAGATTACTTACCAAAGACGTTTATTTAATTAGCTGTACGATATATTACAAGAATATTATTACCAAAAATCGAAATAACTCAAATAATGTACGATAAACAATGTTTATTGCAAGTCTTAAACACCAAATTTTAACGTCAAAAGGTCTTTTAATACTTTAAAATAATAATTCTGACCGAAGAGGTATATTTAAATAGCTGTATGATATATTATAAAAATACTAATTACAATAATCAAAATAATTCAAATAGTGTACGATAATAAAGGGATTAATATAAGTTTTTGCTTGAATTAGACTATTATAACATCTATAGTACTTTAACATGTTTAAAGGTTGGAATACAAACAAATTAAGTTTATTAAATTAGGTTTACAAGTATTACGAGAATAATATAACCAAAAATCGAAATAACTCAAATAAGGTACGATAATCAATGTTTATTGCAAGTATTTCATCTTAAGCAGCCGATTTTGACGTCAAAAGGAGTTTTAATGCTTTAAAACTAACATTCCTAACCGAAGAGGTTCATTTTATGAGCTGTACGAAATAATACAAGATCATTAATACCAATAATCAAAATAATTCAAATAGTGTACGATAAAAAAGGGTTTAATTCAAGTATTTTGCTTAAAAGAGCCTATTATAACGTTTGTAGTACTTTTAATATGTTTAAAGTTAGATTACTAACCAAAGACGTTTATTAAATTAGCTTTACAATATATTACAAGAATATTATAACCAAAAAACGAAATAACTCAAATAATGTACAATAAACAATGTTTATTGCAAATATTTCGTCTTAAACACCAAATTTTTATGTCAAAATAAGTTTGAATACTTTAAAACTAATATTCCTAGCCGATGAGGTTTATTTAGTTAGCTGTATAATATATTACAACAATATTAATACCAATAATTAAAATAATTCAAATATTGTAAGATAAAAAAGGGTTTAACATAAGTATTTTGTTTAAAACAGACTATTACAACTTCTATAGTACTTTTAATAAGTGTAAAGTTAGATTACTAACCAAAGACGTTTTTTAAAATAGCTGTACAATATATTGCAAGGATATTATAACAAAAAATCGAACTACATTAAATAATGTACGATAAACAATGTTCTTCTTGAGTATTTCGTCTTAAACAGCCGATTTTGTCGTTGAAAGGAGTTTTAATATTTTAAAACTAATATTCATAATCGAAGAGGATCATTCAATTAACTGTATGATATTAACAAGAATATTATAACCAAAATTCGAATTGACTCAATATTGTATGATAGACAATGTTTTTTGCAAGTAATTCGTCTTAAACAGCCGATTTTGACTTCAAAAGGAGTTTAAATACTTTAAAACTAATGTTTTTAACCAAAAAAGTTTATTAAATTAGCTGTATAATATATTAAAAAAATATTAATACCAATAATCAAAATAATTCAAATAGTGTACAATAAAAAAGGGTTCAATATAAGTATTTTGTTTAAAACAGCATACTATAACGTCTATTTTACTTTTAATAAGTTAAAAGTTAGATCACTAATTAAAGACGTTTATTGAATTACTTTTACGAAATATTACAAGAGTTTTATAAGTTGAATCAATATAACTTAAATAATGTACGATAATCAATGTTTATTGCAAGTATTTCGTCTTAAACAGCCGATTTTGACAAAAATAGGTATTTTAATAATTTAAAACTAATATTTTTCTATCCGAAAAGGATTATTTAATTAGCTGTATGTTATATTACAAACATATTATTACCAATAATCAAAATAATTCAAATAGTGTACGAATAAAAAGGGTTTAATATAATTGTTTTGTTTATAAACTCCTATTATAACGTCTATAGTACTTTTAATCTGTTTAAAGTTAGATTACTAAACAAAAACGTTATTAAATTAGCTGTACGAATTATTATAAGAATATTATAACCAAAAATCGAAATAACTCAAATAATGTACAATAAACAATGTTTATTGCAAGTGTCTCGTCTTAAACAGCCGATTTTGACGTATAAAGGAGTTTTTATACTTTAAAACTAATATTAATAACCGAAGAGGTTAATTAATTTTACCTTTACGAAAAATTACGAGAATATTATAACCAAAAATCTAAATAATAATAATGTACGATAAACAATGTTTATTGAACGTATTTCGTCTTAAAAAGCAGATTTCGACGTCAAAAGGGGTTTTAATACTTTAAAACTAATATATTTTACCGAACAAGTTTATTAAATTACCTTTCAGAAATATTACAAAAATATTACTACAAAAAATCGTAAAAATTTAAATAGTGTACGATAAACAGTGTTTATTACAAGTATTTCATCTAAACTAACCAATTTTCACGTCAAAATGAAATTTATAACTTTAAAACTAAGTTTCTTAACCGAAAGGGTTTATTTAATTAACTTCATTAAATATTACAAGAATATTATTACCAATGATCAAAATATTTCAAATAGTGTACGATAAAAAAGGTTTAATACAAGAATTGCGTAAAAAACAGCCTATTATAACGTCTATAGTACTTTCAATATGTTTAAAGTTAGATTACAAACCAAAGACGTTTATTAAATTAGCTGTATCGAATATTACGTGAATATTATAACCAAAAATCGGATAACTTAAATAATGTACGATAAACAATGTTTACTGCAAGTATTTCGTCTGAAACAGCCATTTTTGACTTCAAATAGAGTTTTAATACTTTAAAACTAATGTTTTTAACCGAAGAAGTTTATTTAATTAGTAGTATGATATATTACAAGAATATTATTACCAACTACATAATAATTCAAATAGTGTACGATAAAAAGGTTTAATACAGGTATTTTGTTTAAAACAGCGTATTATAACGTCTATCGTACTTTTAATATGTATAGGTTAGAATTCTAACCAATGCGTTTATTAATTTACTTTTACGAAATATTAAAAGAAGATTTATACCAATAATTAAAACAATTCAAATAGTGTACGATAAAAAAGGGTTTAATAGATGATGTTGTTAATAACAGCCTTTTATAACGTCTATATTGCTTTTAATATGTTTAAAATTAGATTACTAACCAAAGACGTTTATTAAACAAGCTTTATGAATTGTTACAAGAATATTATAACAAAAATCGAAATAACTTAAATAATGTACGATAAACAATGTTTATTGCAAGTATTTCGTCTTCAACAGCCGATTATGACGTCAAAAGGAGTTTTAATACTTTAAAACTATTTTTTTTACTGAAAACGTTTATTAAACTAAATCATTAAATATTACAAGAATATTATAACCAAAAATCAAATAAACTAAAATAATGTACAATAAACAATGTTTATTGCAAGTATTTCGTCTTAAACAGCAGATTTTGTCGCAAAAGGAATTTTAATACTTTAAAACTAATTTTCCAATCCGTAAATGTGTATTTAACTAGCTGTATGATATATTACAAGAATATTATTACCAATAATCAAAATAATTCAAATAATGTATGGTATAAAAGGGTTTTATATAAGTATTTTGTTTATAACAGCCTACTATAGCGTCTATAGTACTTTAAACTTATTTAAAGTTAGATTACTAACCAAAGACGTTTTTTAAATTAGCTATACGGATTATTATAAAAATATTATTAACAAACACCGAAATAACTAAAATAATGTACGATAAACAATGTTTATTACAAGTATTTAATCTTATTCAGCTGCTTTTGACGTCAATAGGAGTTTTAATATTTTAAAACTAATATTCCTACCCGAAGACGTTTTTTAATTACCTTTACGAAATATTACAAAAATATTTTTACCAAAGTTCGAAATAACTCAAATGATGTACAATAAACATTGTTTATTGCACGTATTTCGTCTTAAACAGCCGAATTTGACGTCAAAAGGAGTTTTAATACTTTGATACTAATTTCTTCTACCGAAAACATCTATTAAATTACCTTTACGACATATTACTAGAATAATAAAACCAAAAATCGAAATAACTCAAATAAAGTGTGATAAACATTGTTCATACAGTTCGACTTTTAATTCTAATATTTTATACCGAAGACATTTATTAATTTACCTTTACAAAATATTACAATACAATTTTAACCGAAAATCATAATAATCCAAATAATTTACGATAAACAATGTTTATTACAACTATTTCGTCTTAAACACCTGATTTTGACTTCAAAAGGGGTTTTAATACTTTAAAACTAACAATTTTAACCGAAAACGTTTATTTAATTAGCTGTATGATATATTACAAGAATATTATTACCAATAATCAAAATAGATCAAAAAATGTACGATAAAAGAGGGTTTGATACAAGAATTTTGTTTTAAACAGACTGATATAAAGTCTTTAATACTTTTAAAATGTTCAAAGTTAGATTAATAACCATAGAAAATTATTAAATTAGCTGTACGAAATATGACAAGAATATTATAACCAAAAATCGAAATAACTAAAATAATTTACGATAAAGAATGTTTATTGCAAGTATTTAGTCTTAAACAGCCGATTTTGACGTCAAAAGGAGTTTTAATACTTTAAAACTAATGATTCTAATTAAAGACGTTTATTAAATTACCTTTACTAAATATTACAATTGTATTATAACCAAAAATCGAATTAACTCAAAGAATGAACGATAAACAATGTTTATTGCAAATATTTCGTCTTAAACAACCGATTTTGACTTTAAAAGGGGTTTTAATACTTTAAAGCTAATAATTTTAACCGAAAAAGTTTACTTAATGAGCTGTATGATATATTACAAGAATATTAATAACAATAATCAAAATAATTCAAATAGTGTACGATAAACAATATTTGCAAGTATTTCGTCTTGAAACAGCCAATTTTAGCGTCAAAACAAGTTTTAATACTTTAAAACTACTAATTTTAACCAAAGAAGTTTATTTAATTAGCTGTATGATATATTACAAGATTGTTAATATCAATAATCAGATTAATTTACATAGTGTATGATAAAAAAGTGTTCAATAAATGTATTTAGTTTAAAACAGACTGATATAACGTCTGAAGTACTTTTAAAATGTTTGAAGTTAGAATACTAACCATAGAAAATTATCAAATTAGCTTTACGAAATATTACAAGAATATTATTAACAAAAATCGAAATTACTATTATTATGTAAGATTAACAATGTTTATAGCAAGTTTTTCGTCTTAAACAGCCGATTTTAACGTCAAAAAGAGTTTTAATACTTTAAAACTAATATTTTTAATCAAAAAATTTCGTTTAATTAGCTATATGATATATTTCAAGATTATTTATATCAACAATCAAAATAACTCAAATAGTGTACGATAAAAAAGGGTTTAAAACAAGTTTTGTGTTTAAAACAGCCTATTATAACGTCTATAGTATTTTTAATATGTTTAATGTTAGATTACTAACCAAAGACAGTTTTTAAACAAGCTGTACGAATTGAAAAATAATAATACAACCAAAAATCGAAACAACTCAAATAATATATGATAAACCATGTTTATTACAAAATTTTCCTCTTTAACAGCCGATTTTGACGTAAAAGGATTTTTAATACTTAAAAACTAATTTTTTTAACCGAATTCGTTTGTAAATTACCTTTACGAAGTATTAGAAGGAATATTATAACCAAAAATCGAAAAAACCCACATAATGTACGGTAAACAACGTTTATTTCATGTATTTCGTCTTAAACAGCCTATTTTGACGAAAAATGAAGTTTTAATACTTAAAACTTATAGTCCTAACCGAAGGGGTTTATTAAGTTAGCTGTAATATATATTACAGCAATATTAATAACAATTATTAAAATAACTCAAATAGAGTACGATATAAAAGGGTTTAATACAAGTATTTGGTTTAAAACAGCCTATAATAACGTCTATAGTACTTCTGAAATGTTTAAAGTTAGATTACTTACCAAAGAAATTTATTTAATTACCTTTACGAAATATTACAAGAATATTATAACCAAAATTAGAAAAAACACAAATGATGTATGATAAAATTTTTTATTGCAGGTATTTCATCTAAAACAGCTTATTTCGACGTCAAAAGGAATTTTAATACTTTAAAACTAATATTATTAACTTCAGACGTTTATTAAATTACCTTTACGAACTATTACGATAGATTTATTACCAAGAATCATAAAAGTTTAAATATTGTACGTTAAAAAATGTTTATTACGAGTATTTCGTCTTAAATAGCTGATTTTGACGTCAGAATGAGTTTTATTACTTTAAAACTAAGTTTCCTAAACAAAATAGTTTATTTAATTATCTGTATGATAAACTAAAAGAATTTTAATACCAATATTCATAATAATTTAAAAAGTGTACGACAAAAAAGGGTCTATACAAGTATTTTGTTTAAAACTGCCTATTAACGTCAATAGTACTTCAAATATGTCTAAAGTTAGATTATTATTCGAAGACGTTTATTAGATTACCTTTACGAATTTTGCAAGAATATTATTACCAAAAATCGAAATAACCTAAATAATGAACAATAAAAATAATTATTGCAAGTATTTTGTCTTAAACAGGCGATTTTGACGTCTAAAGGAGTTTTAATACTTTAAAACTAATATAATTAACTAAAAAGGTTTATTAAATTACCTTTACGAAATATTACTAGAATATTTTAACCAAAAATCAAAATAACTCTAATAAAGTACGATAAACAATGTTTATTTCAAGTTTTTCCTCATAAACAGCCAATTTTGACGCCAAAGGAAGTTTTAATACTTTCAAATTAATATTCCTAACCGAAAATGTTTATTTAACTAACAGTATGATATATTACAAGAATCCTAATACCAATAATCCAAATAAGTCATATAGTGTACGATAAAAAAGGGTTCAATACAAGTATTTTGTTTAAAACAGCCTTATATAACGTCTATAGCACTTTTAATATGTTTAATGTTAGATTACTAACCAAAGAAGTTTATTAAATTAGCTATACGAAATATAACAAGAATATTATTACCAAAAATCGAAATAACTCAACTCATGAACGATAAAAAATGTTTACTGCAAGTATTTCGTTTAAAACAGCCGATTTCGAAGTAATAAGCAGTTTTAAAACTTTAAAACTAATGTTATTTTACAAGACGTTTATTAAATTATATTTACAAATTTTTAAAAAATTTTATTCCAAAAAGTCATAATAATTTAAATAATGTACGATAAATAATGTTGTTTACAAGTGTTTGGTCTTAAATAGTTATATCGAAGTCATAAAGAGTTTTAAAACTTTAAAACTAAGTCTCCTAACTGAAAAGGTTTATATAAATAGCTGTATGATATATTACAAGATTATTAATACCAATATTCAAAATAATTCAAATAGTTTTCAGTAAAAAAGCGTTTGATAGAAGTATTCTGTTTCAAACAGCCTATTACAACGTCTATAGTATTTCAAATATGTTTAAAGTTAGATTATTATTCGAAGACGTTTACTAAATTACCTTGACGAGTATTACATGAACAATATAACCAAAAATCGAAATAATCTAAATAATGTACAATAAAAATGGTTTATTGCAAGTATTTTGTCTTAAACAGACGATTTTGGAGTCTAAAGGAGTTTCAATACTTTAAAACTGTTATAATTAACTTAAAATGTAATAAATTGCCTTTAGGTAATATTACTAGAATATTTTAACCAAAATCAAAATAACTTAAATAAAGTACGATAAACAATGTTTATTGCAAGTTTTAGTCTTAAACAGTCAATTTTGACGTCAAAAGGAGTGTGACATTTAAAATTAATATTCCTAACCGAAAATATTTATTTAAGTAGCTGTATGATATATTATAATAATCCTAATACCAATGATCAAAATAATTCAAATAGTGTACGATAAAAAAAGGGTTTAATAGAAGTCTTTTGTTTAAAACAGCCTATCATAACGTCTATAGTATTTTTAATATCTTCAATGTTAGATTACTAACCATAGACGTTTATTATATTAGCTGTACAAACTAATGTAATCAAAAATCGAAATAACTCAACTAATGTACGATAAATAATGTTTATTGCAAGTATTTCGTCTTAAACAGCCGATATAGAATTCAAAAGCAGTTTTAATACTTTGAAACTAATATATTTAACCGAAGAGGTTTATTAAAAATACCTTTACGAAATATTACAATAATATTATTACCACAATTCATAAAAATTAAAATATTTTACGACAAATGTTGTTTACTACAAGTATTACCTCTTAAACAGCCGATTTTGACGTCAAAATGAGTTTTAATACTTTAAAACTAAGTTTTCTAACCGAAAAGGTTTATTTAACTAGGTGTTTGATATAGAAGAATCCTCATTCAAATAATTAAAATAATTCAAACAGTGTACAATAAAAAAGGGTTTTATAGAACTATTTTGTTTAAAACAGCCTTTTATAACGTCTATAGTAGTTTTACAATGTTTAAAGTTATATTACTCACTGAAGACGTTTATTAAATTAGCTGTACGAAATATAACAAGAATATTTTTACCAAAAATCGAAACACTCAAATAATGTACGATAAACATTGTTTATTGCAAGTATTTCGTTAAAGCAAACGATTTTGACATAAAAAGGTGTTTTGCTACTTCTCGAACTTATATTTTAACCGAAGATGTTTATTAAATTACCTTTACGAAAAATTTTAATACCATTATTACCAAAAATCATAATATTTTAAATATTTTACGATAAATAATGTTTATTAGGAGTATTTCGTCTTAAAAATCCGATTTTGACGTTATAATAAGTAACAATACTTTAAAACAAAGTTTCCTAACCGATAAGTTTATTTAATTATCTGTATTATAAATTACAAGATTATTAATAACACTAATCAAAATAATTAATATAGTGTACGATAAAAAAGGGTTTAATACAAGTATTTAGTCTAAAACAGCCTATTATAACGTCTATAGTACTTTTAATTTGTTTAAAGTTAGATTACTAACCGAAGACGTAAATTAAATTAGCTGTACGAAATATTAGAAGAATATTAAAACCAAAAATTGAAATAACTCAAATAGTTTACGAAAAACAATGTTTATTGCAAGTATTTCGTCTTAAACAGCCAATTTTAGCGTCAAAACGAGTTTTAATACATTAAAACTAACATTTCTGACCGAAAATTTTTATTATCTAGCAGTTTCATATATAACAAGAATATTAATACCAATAAATAATATAATTCAAATAGTGTTTAAAAAAGTGATAAAAAAGGGTTTAATACAAGTATATTGTTTAAAACAGCCTATTATAACGACTATAGTATTTTTAATATGTTTACAGTTAGATTACTAACTGAAGACGTTTATTTAATTACTTTAACGAAATATTACAAGAATATTATAAGCAAAAATCGAAACAACTCAAATAATGTACGATTAACAATGTTTATTGCAAGTATTTCGTCTTAAACATCCAATTGGCGTCAAAAGGAGTCTTAATACTGTAAAACGAATATTTTTAACCGAAAAGGTTTATTAAATTACTTTTTCGAAACATACAATAATATTATTAACAAAATCATAATAATTTAATACTTTACGATAAATTATGTTTCTTACAAGTATTTCGTCTTAATCAGCCGATTTTGACGTCAAAATTAGTTTGAATACTTTAAAATAATATTCCAAACTGAAAAGGTTTAATAAAACTAGCTGTATGATATATTACAAGAATATTAATACCAATAATCAAAATATTTCAAATAGCTTACGAAAAAAAAGGGTCAAATACAAGTATTTTGTTTAAAACAGCCTATTATAAAGTATATAGTACTTTTAATATGTTTAAAGTTGGATTACTAACTAAAGACGTTTCATAAATTAGCTGTAAAAAATATTACAAGAATATTATAACCAAAAATCGAAATAACTCAAATAATATACGATAAACAATATTTATTGCAAGTATTTTGTCTTAAACAGCCGATTTTGTCGTCAAAAGAAGTTTTAATACTTTAAAACTAATATTTTTAACCGAATACGTTAATTAAATAACCTTTACGAAATATTACAATAATATTATCACAATAAATCATATTAATTTAAATAATGTACGATGAATAATGTTTATTACAAGTATTTAGTCTTAAATAGCCGATTTTGATGTCTAAAATAGTTTTAATACTTTAAAACTAAGTTTCCTAAGCGAAAAGGTTTATTTAATTAGCTGTATGATATATTACAACATTATTAATATCAATATTCAACATAATCAAATAGTGTAGGATAAAAAAGGGTTTAATAGAAGTATTTTGTTTAAAATAGCCTAATATAACGTCTATAGTACTTTTAATATGTTTAAAGTTAGATTATTAGTCGAACACGTTTATTAAACAACCTTTACGTAGTATTACAAAAATATTATAACTAAAAATCGAAATAACCTAAATATTGTAAAATAACAATGCTTATTGCAATTTTTTCGTCTTAAACAGCCGATTTTTACGTCTAAAGGAGTTTTAATACTTTGAAACTAATATTTTTAACCGAAGAGGTTTATTCAAATACATTTACGAAATATTACAAGAATATTTTAACCAAAAATTGAAAGAACTCAAATAATGTACGATAAACAATGTTTATCGCAAGTTTTTCGTCCTAAACAGCCAATTTTGAGGTCAAAAGGCGTTTAAATACTTCAAAACTAATATTTCTAACCGAAAATGATTATTTAATTACATAGTTTTATGATTTATTACAAGAATCCTAATACCAATAATCAAAATAATTTAAATAGTGTATGATAAAAATTTTTTTAATACAAGTATTTTGTTTAAAACAGCCTATTATAACGTCTATAGTACTTTTAATATGTGTAAAGTTAGATTACTAACCAAAGAATTTACTAAATTAGCTGTACGAGATAATACAAAGTATTATAACCAATAGTTTAAATAACTTATATAATGTACGATAGACCACGTTTATTGCAAGTATTTCGTCTTAAACAGCCGATTTGATGTCGAAACGAGATGTAGTACTTTAAAACTAATATTTTTAACCGAAGACGTTTATTAAATTCTCTTACGAAACTATACAAGGAATATTAGTACAAAAAATCATAATAAATCAAATAATGTACGAAAAATAATGTTTATTGCAAATATTTTGTCTTAAACAGCCGATTTTGACGTCAAAAGAAGTTTTAATACTTTAAAATTAATATTTTCAACCGAAGAGGTTTATTTAGTTAGCTGTATGACATATAATAAGAATATTAATACCAATATCCAAAACAATTCAAATAGTGTACGATAAAAAAGTGTTTAATTCAAGTATTTTGTTCAAAACAGCCTATTATAACGTCAATAGTAATTTTGTAGTGTTTAATGTTAGATTACTAACCAAAGACGTTTATTAAATTAGCTGTACGAAATATTACAAGAATAATATAACCAAAAATCATAATAACTCAAACAATGTACGATAACAAAGTTTATTGCAAGTTTTTCGTCTAAAACAGCCGATTTTCACGTCTAAAGGAGTTTTAATACTTTAAAACTAATATTATTAACCGAAGAAGTTTATTAAATTACCTTTACGAAATATTACAAGAATATTTAACCAAAAATCGAAAAAACTAAAATATTGTACGTTTTTTAATGTTTATCGCAAACATTTCGTCTTAAACAGCCGATTTTGACGTAAAAGGAGTTTTAATAGTTCAAAACTAATATTTTTAACCGAAAACGTTCATTAACTTACCTTTACGAAACATTACAAGGAATATTATTACCAAAAATCATAATAACTCAAATAATGACAATTATTTTAAGTCAAACTGCTAAACATTAAATTGTAGTGAAATATTTCAAGTTAAGACTACAATTTGCACTCTTTACTGCTATTGTTTCTTATCTTAATGACTTTTTGATTAACTACTTGGTTAAGTTTAATGTTTACCAATCGATGACAATAGTTTCACTTGATAATGATTTTGGTCGTCGTTTTGCAGACTTTCAACAACTAATAGAAGAATTTGATATTTCCGCATCAAAGTTGATGTTTGACACCGAAAATGCACCTAGTAATATATAGTTAGAACAGTTGAACTTCAATTTGACAGTACTCTAAAAAAAATTTCAAAACTTAAAAACTTAACAGATTTTTTGCCCTATTTAAAAAGTCAAAGTTTGTTAATTTTAAAAAAATTGTAATGAAAATAATTGTTTTGTTTGGGTCTACATATATTTGCGACGAATATTCTCAACCATGTATATAAACATAAGTAAGCTGCGTTCAAATATTACTGATACAAATCTGCAGTCATTACTGAGAATATCTACTTTGAATATACTTCCAGATTTTAAACAACTCGTTAAAATCTTTGATTATTCACAAATGTCTCATTGACTTCTTTTTAGTATGATTATTCTTGCTAAACTCTTTAAACTTTACACCTAACATATACTATAGACACTTTTATATGTTAGTTTTTCGTTTAGTAATATTTTCATTAGTGAAGTTGATCTTACTCAAAAAAACTTTAAATTATTATGGTTATTATGATTTAATAAAAACTAATCTCTTTTTTATGTAAGTATTTCTTTAATTTATGTTAGTACTGTTATAAAAGTATTTTAAATGAATTGTTTGATAATATTATGTTTAAACTACAGAACTTAGTAAAGTTTAATAAGTCGATCATTACTGTTTGATATTTGAAAGTAAAAGTATTACCATTTTAGCCAAAGTAAATTTTATCTAGGTTTAACTGTTTTTTCAACATTTTTATGTAACGCCTATAGTACTTTTAATATGTTTAGAAATAGATTACTATTCGATGACATTTATTAAATTAGCTGTACGAAATATTATAAGAATATTATTACAAAAATCAAAAAAAATTTAAAAAGTAAACGATTAACAATGTTTATCGCAAGTATTTCGTTCTAAACAGCCGATTTTAACGTCAAAAGGAGTTTTAATACTTTAAAACTAATATTACTAACCGAAGAGGTTTATTTAATTAGCTGTATGATATATTATAAGAATATTAATAGCAATAATGATAATAATTTAAAAAGTGTACAATAAAAAAGGGTTTAATAGAAGTCTTTTATTTGAAACAGCCTATTATAGCGTCTATAGTACTTTTAATATGTTTAAAGTTAAATTACTAACTAATACGTTTATTAAAATAGATATATTTAGACCTTTTAATGTAATTAAGTACCATTTAACTACAAGACAAACAAATTTTTTCATTATAAACTTTATTAAAAACTTAAGCGCTTTCGGAATGTCCAAATTCCCTTATCAAAATGCTAAACACTCCCTAGTTAAACGAACACAAAATAAATTGAGTGAAATTGTATCATTTGTAAAAAACACAACTAATTAAAACGACAAGTAATTAACAAAAATTGATTTTTATAAACAATTAAGACAAAATGGATTATTTAAATACATTAATAGTTACTCTTGATCCTTTATCAGGACCAAGCTGATTATTCTAATTTGGCTGGAATTTTTTAATTAGTAGAGCTTCTGAAGATAATAATTCATTATACGAAGTGCATGTTTTAATAACTTTGAAACAATTATAAATATTTTTACAATAAGTACATAATACACAATTTTCAATATGTTTAAACACCGCACTGTTGGTTGGAGTCACATGTTCTTTATGACTAAAGAACATTTTGTTTATTTTGTTTAAGATAGCCTACTATAACGTACTTTTGTTTAGAGTACTTTTAATAAGTTTAAAGTTAGATTACTAACCAAAAACATTTATTAAATTAGCTGTACGAAATATTACAAGAATTTTATTACCAAAAATCGAAATAACTCATATAATGTACAATGAACAATGTTTACTACAAGTATTTCGTCTTAAACAGCCGATTTTGACGTAAAAAAGAGTTTTAATATTTCAAAGCTAGTTTTCATAATCAAAAAGGTTTATTCAATTAGCTGTATGATATATTATAAGAATATTAAAACAAATATACAAAGTTATTCAAATAGTATACGAAAAAGATGGTTTTAATACAAGTATTTTGTTTAAACAGCCTGTTATAAAGTCTATAATACTTTTAATATGTTTAAAGTTAGATTACTAACCATAGACGATTAATCAATTAGTTGTACGAAAGATTACAAGAATATTATAACCGAAAAATTAGATTAATTTAACTATTGTACGATAAACAATGTTTATTGTAAGTATTTCGACTTAAACAGCCGATTTTGACGTCAAAAGAAGTTTTGATACTTTAAAACAAATATTAATAACCGAAAATGTTTATTTAATTAGCTTTATGATATATTTTAAGAATCCTAATACCAATGATCAAAATAATTTAAATATTGTACGATAAAAAAATGTTTAATAGAAGTATTTTGTTTAAAATAGCCTATTATAACGTCTATAGTACTTTTAATATACTTAAAGTTAGATTTTTAAGGACATACGTTTATTAATTTAGCTGTAAGAAATATTACAAGAATATTATAATTAAAAATTGAAATAACTCAAATAATGTACGATGAAAAATGTTGTTTCCAAGTATTTCGTCTTCAACAGCCAATTTTGACGTTAAAAGGAGTTTTAATACTTTAAAACGGACATTCCTAAACGAGAGGTTCATTTATTTAGCTATATGGTATAAGAATGTTAACATCAATAATCAAAATGATTCAAATAGTGTACGAAAAAAAAGGTTTTAATAGAAGTATTTTGTTTATAACAGCCTATAATAATGTTTATAGTTATTTTAATATGTTTAAAGTTAGATTACTAATTTAAGACTTTTATAAAATTACCATTACAATTATTACAAGAATATTATAACCAAAAATCAAAATAACTTAAATAATGTACGAGAAACAATGTTTAATCCAAGTATTTAGTCTTAAATAGCCAACTTTGACGTTAAAAGGAGTTTTAATATTTTAAAATTAATATTCCTAACCAAAGTGGTTTATTTAATTAGCTGTGTGATGTTTTTCAAGAATATTAATACCAATAATCAAAAAAATTCAAATAATGTACGATAAAAAATGGTTTAATAGAAGTATTTTGTTTAAAACAGCCTATTATAACGTACTTTAGTCTAAAGTACTTTTAATATGTTTAAAGTTAAATTACTAACCAAAGACGTTTATTAAAATAGCTGTACGAAATATTTTAAGATTATAACCAAAAATCGAAATAACTCAAGTAATGAACGATATACAATGTTTATTGCAAGTGTTTCGTCTAAAACAGCTGATTTCGACGTCAAAATGAGTTTTAATAGTTTTAAACTAAGTTTCCTAACCGAAGAGGTTTATTTAATTAGCTGTATATTTTTAAAATATTAATACCAATAATCAAAATTATTCAAATAGTGTACGATAAAAAAGGGTTTAATAGAAGTATTTTGTTTAAAGTAGTCTACTATAACGTACTTAAGTCTATAGTACTTTTAATAAGTTTAAAGTTAGATTACTAACCAAAGTTTTTTATTAAATTAGCTGTACGAAATATAATAAGAATTTTATTACCAAAAATCGAAATAACTCATATAATGTACGATGAACAATGTTTACTGCAAGTATTTTGTCTTAAACAGCCCATTTTTACGTAAAAAGGAGTTTTAATATTGCAAGGCTAATTTTCGTAACCGAAAAGGTTTATTTAATTAGCTGTTGATAGATTATAAGAATATTGAAATCAATATACAAAATTATTCAAATAGTGTACGACAAAGATGGTTTAAATACAAGTATTTTGTTTATACGACCTATTATTACGTCTATTAGACTTTTAATATGTTTAAAGTTAGATTACTAACCATAGACGATTGATCAATTAGTTATACGAAATATTACAAGAATATTGTAACCAAAAATTTGAATAACTCGACTATTGTACGATAAACAATGTTTATTGCAAGTATTTCGTCTTAAACAGCCAATTTTGACGTCAAAAGGAGTTTTGATACTTTAAAACTAATATTCTTCACAGCAGAGGTTTATTTAAATAGCTGTATGATATATTTTAAGAATATTTATACCAGTTATCAAAATAATTTAATTAGTGTAAGAAATCAACTATCTTTACAAAATATTACAAGAATATTGTAACCAAAAGTCGAAATAACTCAAATAATGTACGATAAACAATGTTTATCAAAATCAGTTTTAATACTCTCAAACTAATATTTTTGACTGAAAACGTTTAAAAATTAACTATACGAAATATTACATGAATATTATAACTAAAAATCGAAATATTTTAAATAATCTACAATAAACAATGTTTCTTGCAATTATTTAGTCTTAAACAGCCAGTTTTGACATTCAAAAGGAGTTTTTATACTTTGAAACTAAGTTTTTTAACCGAGGAGGTTTTCTAATAAGCTGTATGGTTTAATAATATTAATACCATTAATCAAAAAAATTAAAATAGTGTACGATAAAAAAGGGGTTATTAGAAGTATTTTGTTTAAAACAGCCTATTATAACGTACTTAAGTCTATAGTACTTTTAATAAGTTTAAAGTTAGATTACTAACGATAGACGTTTGATAAATTAGTTGTACGAAATATTACAAGAATATTATAACCAAAATTTTGAATAACTCAACTATTGTACGATAAATGATGTTTATTGCAATTATTTCGTCTTAAACAGCCGAATTCGACGTCTGAAGGAGTTATGATACTTTAAAACTAAAATTCTTTATCGCAGAGGTTTATTTAAATAGCTGTATAATATATTAAAAGAATATGTATACCAATTAACAAAATAATTAAAAAAGTGTACGATTAAATAGGGTTTATTACAAGTATTTTAATTAAAACAGCCTAATATAACGTCTATAGAACATTTAATATGCTTAAAGTTAGATTACTTAGCAAACACGTTTATTAAAAAAGTGTTTGATAAAATAGGGTTTAATACAAGTATTTTAATTAAAACAGCCTAATATAACGTCTATAGAACATTTAATATGCTTAAAGTTAGATTACTAATCAAACACGTTTATTAAATTAGCTGTACGAAATAATACAAGAATATTATGATTAAAAATCGAAATAACTTAAAAAATCTACGATAAAGAATGTTTATTGCAAGTATTTCATATTAAACAGTCGATTTTGACGTCAAAAGGAGTATTAATACTTTAAAACTAATATTTTTAACCGAAGAGGTTTATTAAATTATCTTTGAGAAATATTACAAGGAATATTATTACCATAGATTATAATAATTTAAATAATTTACGACAAACAGTTTTTATTGCAAGTATTTCGTCTTAAACAGCTGATTTTGACGTCAAAAGGAGTTTTAATACTATAAAACTAATATTTTTAACCGAAGACACTTTTTAAATTACCTTAAGAAAATATTACAAGGAATTTTTTTACCAAAAATCATAATAACCTAAATAATGTACGCCAAACAATGTTTATTGCAATTATTTCGTCTTAAACAGCCAATTTTGACTACGAAAGGAGTTTTAATACTTTAAAACTAATATTTTTAACCGAAGAGGTTAATTTAATTAGCTTTATGATATATTATAAGAATGTTTATACCAATAAACAAAATAATTTAACTAGTGTATGACAAAAAAGGGTTTAATACGAGTATTTTGTTTAAAACAGCCTATTAAAACGTCTATAGTACTTTTTTTTATGTTTAAAGTTAGATTGCTAACTAAACACGTTTTTTAGGTTAGCTGTGCGAAATATTACAAGAATATTATAAACTAAAATCAAAATAATTCAACAAATGTACGATAAACATTGTTATTGCAAGTATTTCGTCTTAAACAGCTGATTTTTACGTCAAAAGGAGTTTTAATATTTTAAAAGTAATGTTTTCAACCGAAGACGTTTATCAAATTACCTTTACGAAATATTACAAGAAAATTCTAACCAAAAATCGAAATAACTCAAATAATGTACGATAAACAATGTATATTGCAAGTATTTTGTCTTAAACAGCCAATTTTGACGTCAAAAGGAGTTTAAATACTTTAAAACTAATTATTTTAACCGAAGAGGTTTACTAAATTACATTTATGCTATATTACAAAATATTATAACCAAAAATCGAAATAACTCAATTAATGTACGATAAACAATGTTTATTTCAAGTATATCGTCTTAAACAGCCAATTATCACGTCAAATAGAGCTTTTATACTTTAAAACCAATATTCCTAACCGAAAAGGTATTTTTAATTAGCTGTTTGATATATTATAAGAATATTAAAACTAATAAACAAAAAAATTTAAATACTGTACGTTAAAAAAGGGTTTAATAGAAGTATTTTGTTTAAAACAGCCTATAATAACGTGTATAGTACTTTTGATATGTTTAAAGTTAGATAACTAACTAAAGACGTTTATTAAATTAGCTGTACAAAATATTACAAGATTATTATAACTGAAAATCGAAATAACTTACATATTGTACGATAAATTATGTTTATTACAAGTTTTTCGTCTTAAACAGCTAATTTTGAAATCAAAAGAAGTTTTAATACTTTAGAACAAAATTTCCTAACCAAAAAAGTTTATTTTATTAGCTGTATGATATATCACTAAAATATTATTACCAATAATCAGAATAGTTCAAATAGTGTACGATAAAAAAGGGTTAAATACAAGTATTGTGTTTAAAACATCCTATTATAATGTCTATAGTACTTTTATTATCTTTTAAGTTAGTACACTGACCGAAGACGTTTAGTAATTAGCTGTATGAAATACTACATAAATACTATAACCAAAAATCGAATTAACTCAAATAATGTACGATAAACAATGTTTATTTCAGGTATTTCGTCTTAAATAGCCGATTTTGACGTCAAAATGAGTTTTAATACTTTAAAACTAATATTTTTAACCGAAGACGTTTATAAAACTACCTCAACGAAATATTACAAGAATATTATAACCAAAAATCTAAAAAACTCAATCAAAGTACGATAACAATGTTTATTGCTAGTATTTTGTCTTAAACAGCCGATTTGATGTCAAGAGGAGTTTTAATTATTAAAACGAATATTCCTAACCGAAGAAGTTTATTTAATTAGCTATATGATATAAGAATATTAATACCAATAATCAAAATAATTAAAATAGTTTACGATAAAAAAGAGTTTAAAAGAAGTAATTGTTTAAAACAGCCTATTATAATGTTTATAGTACTTTTTATATGTTTAAAGTTAGATTACTAACTAAAGACGTTTATTAAATAACCATTACAAAAGATTACGAAAATATTATAACCATAAATCGAAATAACTTGAATAATGTACAAAAACAATGTTTATTGCAAGTATTTCGTCTTCAACAGTCAATTTTGACGTCAAAAGGAGTTTTAATATTTTAAAACTAATATTCCTAACCGAAGAGGTTTATTTAATTAGCTTTATGATATTTTTCAAGAATATTAATACCAATAATAGAAATTATTTAAATAATGTACGATAAAAAATGGTTTAATAGAAATATTTTGTTTAAAACAGCCTATTATAACGTAGTTTAGACTATAGACCTTTTAGTATGTTTAAAATTAGATTAATAACCAAAGACGTTTATTAAATTAGCTGTTCGAAATATTATAAGATTGTAACCAAAAATCGAAATAACTCAAGTAATGAACGATAAACCATGTTTATTGCAAGTATTTCGTCTAAAAGATCCGATTTCGACGTCAAAAGGAGTTTAGATACTTTAAAACGAAAATTTTTAACCGAAGACGTTAACAAATTACCTTTACGAAGTATTACAACGATATAATTACCAGAAATCATAATAATTTAAATAGTGTACGATAAATAATATTTATTACAAGTATTTTTCTTAATAGCCAATTTTGACGTCATAATGAGTTTTAATACTTTAAAGCTAAGTTTCCTAACCTAAAAGGTTTATTCAACTAGCTGTATGATAATTTACAAGATTACTAATACCAATATTCAAAATAATTCAAATAGTGTACGATAAAAAAGGGTCTAACACAAGTATTTTGTTTTAAACAGCCTATTATAACGTCTAAACTACTTAAAATGTTAAAATAATAAAATTTAGATTACTATCCAACGACGTTTATTAAATTAGCTGTACGAAATATTGCAAGAATAATTAACTAAAAATCGAAATAACTCAAATAATGTACGTTAAAAATTATTTATTGCAAGTATTTCGTCCTAAACAGCCGATTTTGACGTCAAAAGGAGTTTTAATACTTTGAAATATATATTTTTAACCGAAAACGTTTATTTAATTATCTTTACGAAATATTACAAAAGTATTATAATTAAAAATCGAAATAACTCAAATAATGTACGATAAACAATGTTTAATGCAAGTATTTCGTCTTAAACAGCCGATTTTGACGTAAAAAGGCTAAGTATTAAAATAAATTATTACTATAAAACTAATAGTCCTAACCGTAGAGGTTTATTTATTTAGCTGTATGATATATTATAAGAATATTAATACCAATAATCAAAATAATTAAATAGTATACGATAAAAAAGGGTTTAATACAAGTGTTTTGTTTAAAACAGCCTATTATAACGTCTATAGTATATTTAATATGTTCAAAGTTAGATTTCTAACCAAAGAAGTTTATTAAATTAGCTGTACGAAATATTACAAGAATATTATAACCAAAAGTCGAATTACTCAAATAATGTACGATAAACCATGTTTATTGCAAGTATTTCGTCTAAAAGAGCCGATTTTGACGTCAAAAGGAGTTTTAATACTTTAAAACTAATGTTTAGTTAATTTACCTTTACGAAATATTACAACAATATTATTACCAAAAATCGTAATAATTTTAAAATTATACGATAAAAAACGTTTATTACAAGTTTTTCATTTAAACAGCCGATTTTGACTTTAAAAGAAGTTTTATTACTTTAAAACTAAATCCTAACCAAAAAAGTTTATTTAATTAGCTGTATGATATATCATAGAATATTTTTACCAATAATCAAAATAGTTCAAATAGTGTACGATAAAAAAGGGTTAAATACAAGTATTCTGTTCAAAACAGCCTACTGTAACGTCTAAAGTACTTTTATTATGTTTTAAGTTAGTATACTTACCGAAGACGTTTATTAAATTACCTTTACGAAATATTACTAGAATATTATTACCAAAAAATAAAATAACTCAAATATTGTACAATAAACAATGTTTATTGCAAGTATTTCGTCTTAAACAGCCGATTTTAACGTCAAAAGGAGTTTTTATACTTTAAAACTATTATTTTTAACCGAAGACGTTTATCAAATTACCTTTACGACTTATTACAAGATGTTATAACCAATAATCGAAATAACTCAAATAATGTACGATAAACAATTTTCATTGGAAGCATTTCGTCTTAAACAGCCGACTTTTATGTCAAAAGGAGTTTTAATACTTTAAACTAATATTCTTATTCGAAGAGGTTTAATTAGTTAGCTGTATGATGTATTACAACAGTATTAATACCATAAATCAAAATAATTCAAATAGTGTACGATAAAAAACCGTTTTATACAAGTGTTTTGTTAAAAACAGCCTATTATAACGTCTATAGTACTTTTAATATATTTCAAGTTAGATTGTAATCGCTATGTGTCCCTGCGTTGTGATAAAAGTTAATAAGTTTACAAATTAACTAGTTGTAAACACTGACAAGTTTAAATTTATTAAAGCACTATGACGTTTGCTTAACGACCAATTTTTAATACAAAATGCAATTCTTGTTGTAGCAATGGTAAATTATTGATGAACTCTGATTGATGACAGCACATCCACCTTATTGAATTTAATCTCAGAGTGGAATTCAGTAAGCGTTTGAATTTTTGTAAATTTGTTGCTTTAAAAGAAAGTATCAAATTATAGATTAAACTTTGTTGCTTATTAAAGAAATTCTTTGATGATTGTTTAGCTTTATCAATTTTTGTAACATTTTACTTGAGTTAATACGTATTTTTTAAAATACATTTGTTATTAAATATTGTATATTAAATTGTGCTGTGGAACTTATAACCTGTTGTTTTTGATTGGAGCTACTATTTAAGTGATTACTATACCATTAGAAATGATTAAGACTAAGAAGGGCTTAAGACTTAAAAATAAATTAACGTGTCTTGCAGATACTGAGCCATCAGTATCTGCTGACTTCAATGGCGACTCTGAAGTGATATTGAACTCACAGTCTCCCAGCAATATTCAAGCGACCATAAACAGCGCTAATGACACAGAAGTAAGCGCGCAGACTAGGGAAAATAATGAGATTGTAGATTTTAATGCTTAAGATGAAGTTGATTTAGATGTTGAAGATTTAGCTCACTTATTTGAGCAAGCTAAGGTTTTAGAGAAAAAAAATAAATTAAAAAACGAATTAAAAGCAATTTATATGAAATTAGATACTAATAACATCATAAATGACAGCTTAACCCTTAACAATCAGACCTCGCACGCTTTAGGTGAAACGTCAACACAAAGAAGTTTCAAGAACAAAACTCTTGAAAATTTCAAGCTTTTTCAAAAAATTGATGCCGTACGTGATCCGGCTGTGGAGTTACGTTTTTTGCAGACCGGTGTTCGGCTCATGGTATAACCTCTGAAATGGAGAAGTTTTAAATTCTCCAGTTAAATTGGCCCTGTTCTGATATAATAGACTTTGTTGAAACACATGACGAAGACAGAACGTTTAACAGTCTCGTTAACTTTTTACAATGCAAAGGTAGCAAATTGCTTCGTATCTTAGGTGCAATCCCATTATGGCCAGAGCCAGTTCAATTCCAGGACTTGTTTTCGTCAGCTAAGCAATGCGCAAAGTCTCAAGAGGAAGACAGAATTAAATACTTTATGCACATACATGCCCCTAATAATTAAAAAAAACAAAATTAAGGAATGTTTTGGGCTGGAATATAACGAGTTTATTAGGCGCACGGAGTTCATATGCGATATTTAACAACAGAGGGTCTTTGAAAATTCTAAAAACTTTTCATACGAACCTCAGCGTTTTAAGCACAGTAAGAGATACTCTTACAAACAAAAATGGCATGAGAACATCCCACAAAAAAGGGAACATTTCCGCAGCTATGAACACAATCGTAGTCAGGGGTATTTCACGGAAGGGTATAACAAGCGCACAAATTACGAACAGAACGCGCTTTGTCACAAACATGCAAAGTTTGGAGATAGGGCAGACTATTGTGCTGCAGTCGCAACTTGTCCTATGTCTCCATTAGAGCAACAACCCTACCAATAAAACGAGCTCCCGTCCTACACACAGTAAGAGGAGTTCAGAATTTGGTCAGAAAACCTTTTAAAAAGATAGTTGAAGCTTCTTATTGTTTGTCATGCCATTTAGTTCCAACCAACATGACAAGTATATCCACTAAAAAGCAGTCAAAAGTTTCTAAGCAGAAAAATTTTGTTCCCAGAAAACCTATAGCCTTTAGATTGACTGGTCAAGTCAAGTGGTTTCATGTTCGCAAAGGCTATGGTTTCATCCATAATGAAGAGTTAAACAGTGATATTTTTATCCATTATAGTGCCATAATCAAAAATAACCCTAGATAATTAATGAAATCAGTTACAAAAGGGGAGGTAGTTGAGTTTGATGTTGTCATGGGTAGTAAAAAATTACCAGAGGCTGCTAATGTTACAGGTCCAAACAATAAACCAGTTCGAGGTTCACGGTATGCTAGAGATAAGAGACACATCAATAACAAAAGTTTCAAATTGCAGCAACCACCTCTACGAAATAGTTACATGTACTACAACTGCAACAAATTAAGCAACCAGCAGCAGCGAAACAGGAGACGAAATAGTTACAGAAGGTATTACAATTCCGATTCAAGTCTACAAGTTACAAGGAAGGATCTTAGAAGCTTCAAACAAAGGTTCAGTTATAACAAGTATCGAGACTCTTCGTCAGAAAGAAGTGAATCTGGCTACGAGTCAGAAAAAAAGTATGATTTTTCAGAACAATTCAGGACTAAGGAACGTGAAAGCTTTTGTTCCAAGGGTCATATCGTGCAGGGAGATCCATAGCTACAATAGGGAACTAATAAGTCCTCATAAGTTACGCAGAAGCATCTAGCTCGGATGAATTCTAAGCGTTCATTCGGCGTAAGTATCTTTTTTTGCTGTTTTTAAGCGTTTATGTATATTTAAGGGTAGTGAATGGAAAATAACTGGTAATAATTTTATTTTCTTTCTATTTATTGCTTTTGTAACTAGTTTATTTAGTGATTCTATTAGTAGTTGATTTTTTTTTTAGTTAATGAAATTAAAATATTATTTTTGGATAAAATACCTATACAAATTTAATACAAGTTTTTCTCTCCCTTTTAATTTTTTTTTTTTAATATCTTCAAAAGTAGTTTAATTTTTTATTTGGTACTAAAAAACTGACATATCATGGATTCGTAATATTTGTGAAATCACCAGCAGTGTCTAGAGAAGTGTGACGAGTTGCAGGCGGGCAACCTGTTCAGATGCGAGAGAAAAGAAGCAGTTTAATGAGTTACGTCAGTAGTTGTTTAGCGAACCAGTATGTGTGATTTTTTTTCCTGTCTACTCATGACCTAGAGGCTTATCATTAAAGCCTGGCCAAGAATGCCAATAAAGGGTAAAAAGAAAGGAAAATGTAATCGCTATGTGTCCCTGCGTTGTGATAGTAGTTAATAAGTTTACAAATTAACTAGTTGTAAACACTGACAAGTTTAAGTTTATTAAAGCACTATGACGTTTGCTTAACGACCAATTTTTAATACAAAATGCTATTCTTGTTGTAGCAACGGTCAGTTATTGATGAACTCTGACTGATGACAGCACATCCACCTTATTGAATTTAATCTCTGAGTGAAATTCAGTAAGCGTTTGAACTTTTGTAAATTTGTTGCTTTAAAAGAAAGTACCAAATATAGATTAAACTTTGTTGCTTATTAAAAAAATTATTGAATTATTCTTTAGCTTTATCAACTTTTTGTATAATTTTACTTGAGTTGATACGTATTTTTTAAATTACATTTGTTATCAAATATAGTATATTAAATTGTGCTGTGTAACTTATAACTAGTTGTTTTTGATTTATGCTACTTTTTAAGTGATTACTATACCATTAGAAATGATTAAGACTAAGAAGGGCTTAAGACTTAAAAATAAGTTAACGTGTCTAGCAGATACTAAGCCATCAGTATCTGCTGACTTCAAGATTACTAACCAAAGACGTTTATTAAATTAGCTGTACGAAATATTACTAAAAAATTATAATAAAAATTCGAACTCACTCAAATAATGCAAGATAAACTATGTTTATTGCAAGTATTACGTCTTAAACAGCCGATTTTGACGTGAAAAAGAGTTTTAATACTTTGAAACTAATATTTCTAAGCGAAGAGGTATATTTAATTACCTGTATGATATATTACAAGAATATTATTACCAATAATCGAAATGAATTAAATAGTGTACGACAAAAAAGGGTTTAATACAAGTATTGTGTTTATAACAGCCTATTATAACGCCGATAGTACTTTTAATATTTTTAAATTAGATTGCTTACCGAAAACGATTATTGAATTACCTTTACGACATATTAAAAGAATATTATAACCAAAAATCGAAATAACTCAAATAATGTACTTTAGGACAAATATTAGGACCGTTGTTATTCTTAATACATATAAATGACCTACAAAACAACACTGGTCTTAACATCCTCAACTTCGCAGATGACACAATGTTGTACAAAACATATACAAAAGACACATATCTAAATGACAGTAAAAATTTTAACATAGAACTTAAAAAGGTATCAGATTGGCTAATGGAAAATAAACTTAAATTAAATCTTAATAAAACTAGAAGCATGATTTTATATTATGCTATATTTTTTGGAAAAATAAAGATCCTAATGTAAAAATAGGTAAAACAGTTATATCAAACACAAATAGCTATAAATATTTGGGAATAATTATAGACATAAATTTAAAATGGTCAGAGCACATAGAAACTATAAAAACAAAATTACAAAAAAACATTGGGTATATTATATAAAACCAGACACTTCTTAAATGAAAAAGCATTATATTTGATCTTTAATTCTTTGCTTATGAGCAATGTTAGATATGGCTTGTTGTGCTGGGGAGGGCAAATAAAAAATGTATAAATGATATTAATGTTCTCATAAACAGAGCACTTACATGCATACATTATAAGAAATATGATGACAGTGTAAGAGAATTAAAATCTCAGAAAAAAATATTAAATGTTGAGAGTCTGTATTTATATGAATTAGGTCTTTTTATGTTTAAGTTTAACAACAATTTGTTACCAGATAACTTTAAAAATTACTATAAAAGTGTAAAAAATGTACATAATTATCATACCAGGTCTTCAGAAACAAATTTTTTCCTACCTAGATTCAACAGCAAAATAGGTCATAAATCACTATCCTTCCAAGGTAGTAAGTTGTGGACTAAGTTACCATTAAGTTTAAAAATTAAAAGTCATTTTGGAAAGTTCCAGCATGAACTTAAAAGTTATCTTTTAAATAGTAATTCTCAAGGTCATTAGTGATCATTCCTACTCCCTATTTACTTTGTTTAAGGAGTTAATAGTACTTGTCATTTAGTATCCAAATTTTTATTAATTTTTTTATATTTTAGTTTTTTTTTTTTCCGAAAGTTGATTTGTTTGGTCACAGTAACATTGGTTTAGACTGGATTTTATCATTTTCTATCTAATTATATCTAAGATTGTAGTTAAAGTTTACTATTCAGTAATTTATTTAATATCCAATTTTTTGTTTATTTTTTATTTTTTTTGTTGGAAAGTAGATTTGTTTGGTTACATTAACATTGGTTTGGTTGAGATTTTAGCATTTTCTGTCCAGTTATTTTTAAGACTTAAACCCTTAAGATTACTTTTTAATTAAGTTCAGAATACTTACAAAATTTTTTTTTTATCTTTCTTCTGCTTACAAACTTTTTTTAATATATATTTTATTATTATATATTTTTTATTGCATGAAAATGTAAAAAGAATAGTTATAGAAGTTTATATTTTAGCAGAAAATAAAGTATTTAAAAAGCAAGCTGAGATAACTGTTTCAAGCAAATTTATGTTAAAGAAAAATCTCTTTTTGAGCAAAGCAAAATTATTCTTTTTTATGTCCACAAATGTTGTTTTCTTTCTATTATTTCAGTTAAGACTTAGACAAGTTTTTCAAAGAGAAAAGAGTTTTTTTTTTTTTTTGATTTAGTGGAAAGAAATTTGTTGTTGTTAATATCATTGTTGTTAAAATTATTATTGTTTTTTTTTTTTTAACGTATCTTCATGTTTTTATTTATGAAAGTTAAGTTCAGTTATTGTAAAAATCACTTCTTTAATATTCTATAAATAATTTTTTACAATAGTTTATGTAGCTATTCAAATTTGAAATATTTTTATTTTCAACTTAAATTATCAAAAGAAAAGAAAAAAAAACCTTTTTAGCACAAAATACTTAATTAAAATAATATATTTATTCTATACTTTTTATCTAGTTTAAGCAACTTTTTTTTATGGATACAGCTTTATTTTACTTTCTTTGAATATTGCAGTTTTACGTTATTTTAATTTTTTTTCAATGTTAAAGTTATATTTTACTGTTACTTACTTTTTGATAGGTTAAAATAAGTTGGTAGTAGAGTCGAAATTCTTAAACACACATAAAAAAAAGGAAATAACTCAATATATATTTTTTTTTCTTTTTAAATTATATAAAAGGGTAATTTATTTGCAAAGTTCTGGATTAATTTTAAAATTGAAATTTCAGATAAATACTTAACCTTTTAACGTAAAGTTAGATATTTATGTGTATATAGTGTTAGATATATGTATGTGTAAAAATTCTTTAATTTTTTTGGAAAATTCTTTTTTTTTTTTTCTATTTATTTTTTTTAAGAAAAATATTTAATGTTGTAAAGTTTAATAGTGTCTCTTTTTATAGAGCTTTTCGTTTTAGAGTTTAAGTTTTTCATTTTTTTCATTTTTAGCTCATTATAATATTGATTAAGTTTGGGTATGCAACTCGATGACCGAGAGGTCTTTTTGCTATCGAGGTCATTGAACCAAAACATTTTTGAGCAAAAACTTTTGTTTTTTTTTTCGCTTTTTGTTCAATAAACTATATAACTTGTACGATAAACAATGTTCATTGCAAGCATTTCGTCTTAAACAGCCGATTTTTATGTCAAAAGGAGTTTTAATACTTTAAACTAATATTCTTGTTCGAAGAGGTTTAATTAGTTAGCTGTATGATATATTACAACGATATTAATACCAATAATGAAAATAATTTTTTAAATGTACAATAAAAAAGGGTTTGATACAAGTATTGTGTTTAGACAGCCGATTAAAACGTCTATGGTACTTTTGATATGTTTAAAGTTAGATTACTAACCAAAGCCGTTTATTTAATTACCTTTACGAAATGTTACAAGAATATTATAACAGAAAATTGAAATAACTCAAATAATGTAAGATAAACAATGTTTATTGCAAGCATTTTAAATTAATATTCTTATTCGAAGATGTTTAATTAGTTTGCTGTATGATATTATACATCAATATTAATACCATAAATCAAAATAATTCAAAAAGTGTACGATAAAAAACCATTTAATACAAGTATTTTGTTTAAAACAGCCTATTATAATGTCTATAGTACTTTTAACAATTTAAAGTTAGATTACTAACCAAAGATATTTATTAAATTAGCTGACGAAATAATACAAGAAAATTATAATAAAAAATCGAATTAACTCAAATAATGCACGATAAACTATGTTTATTGCAAGTATTACGTCTTAAACTACCGATTTTGACGTCAAAAGAAGTTTTAATACTTTAAAAACTCATGTTTTTAACCGAAGAGGTTTATTTAGTTACCAGTATGATATATTACAAGAATATTATTACCAATAATCGAAATAATCTCAATAGTATACGATAAAAAAGGGTTTAATACAAGTATTTTGTTAAAAACAGCCTATTATAAAGTCTATAGTACTTTTAATATGTTTAAAGTTAGATTACTAACTGAAGATGTTTAATAAATTACCTTAACGAAATATTACAAGAATATTATAACTAAAAATTAAAATATATCAAATAATGTACAATTAACAATGTTTATTGCAAGTATTTCGTCTTAAACAGCCGATTTTGACGTCAAAGATAATTTAACACTTTAAAACTAATGTTTTTAACCTAAGAGGTTTATTAAACTACCTTTACGAAATACTACAAGAATATTATAACAAAAAATTTAAATAACTTAAATAATGTACGATGAAAAAATGTTTATTGCAAGTATTTCGTCTTAATCAGCCAATTTTGACGTAAAATAGAGTTTTAAAACTTAAAAACTAATATTTTTAACCGAAGAGCTTTATTTAATTAACTGTATGAATTATAACAAGAATATTATTACCAATAATCAAAATAATTCAAATAGTGTACGATAAAAAAAGGTTTAATACAAGTATTGTGTTTAAAACAGCCTATTATATTGTCGATAGTACTTTTAATATGTTTAAAAAAAGATTACTAACCGAAGACGTTTAATAAATTACCTTTACGAATTATTACAAGATTATTATAACCAAATATTGAAATATCTCAAATATCGTACGATAAACAATGTTTATTGCAAGTATTTCGTCTTAAACAGCCGATTTTGACTTCAAAAGGGGTT
Organism: Thalia democratica; assembly: GCF_965202585.1. NCBI lineage: Eukaryota > Metazoa > Chordata > Thaliacea > Salpida > Salpidae > Thalia > Thalia democratica. The sequence continues at coordinate 14,672,230 of NC_139173.1, read as the reverse complement.
TTGATACTTTAAAACTGATGTTTTCAACCGAAGGTATTATTTAATTACCTATATGATATTAAACAAGATTAATATTACCAACAATCAAAATAATTTGAATATGGTACGATAAAAAAAGGTATAATACAAGTATTTTGTTAAAAACAGCCTATTATAAAGTCTATAGTACTTATAATATGTTTAAAGTTAGATTACTTATCGATGATGTTTAATAAATTACTTTTAGGAAATATTATAAGAATATTATAACCAAAAATTGAAATATATCAAATAATGTACAATTAACAATGTTTATCGCAAGTATTTCGTCTTAACAGCCGATTTTGACGTCAAAGATGTTTTAATACTTTAAAACTAATATTTTAACCAAACACAATTATTAAATTACCTTTACGAAATATTACAATAATATTATTACGAAAAATCGAATTAACTCAAATAATGTAAAAAATATATTGTTAATTGGAAGTATTTCGTTATAAACAGCCGATTTTGACGTCAAAACGAGTTTTAATACATTAAAACTAATATTCCTAACCGAATCCGTTTATTAAATTAATTGTATGATCAATTACAAGAATATTATTACCAAAAATCAAAATAACTTAAACAATGTATGATAAACAATGTTTATTGAAAGTATTTCTTCTTAAACAGCCGATTTTGACGTCAAAAGAGACTTTATTTCTTTGAAACTAATATTTTTAACCGAAAACGTTTATTAAATTGCCTATACGAACTACTACAAGAATTCTATAACCAAAAATCGAAAAAACTTAAACAATTTATGATAAACAATGTTTATTGCAAGTATTACGTCTGTAACAGCCGATTTTGACGTCAAATATAGTTTTAATACTTTAAAAATAAAATTGTTAACTGAAGAGGTTTATTTAATTAGCTTTATGATATCTTACAGACTATTAATACCATTAATAAATTAATTCAAATAGTGTACGATAAAAAAGGGTTTAATACAAGTATTTTGTTAAAATCAGCCTATTATAACGTCTATAGTACTTTTAATATGTTTAAAGTTAGATTACTAACCAAGAAAGTTTATTTATATAGATGTACGAAATATTATAAAAGTGTTATAATGAAAAATCAAAATAACTTATATAATATACGATAAAATTTGTTTATTGCAAGTATTTCGACTTAAGCAGCCAATTTTGACGACATAACGCGTTTTAAAACTAACTAATATATTTAACCAAAGAGGATTATTAAATTACCTTTACGAAATATTACAATAATATTATAACGAAAAATCGAATTAACTCAAAAATGTAAAAAATACATTGTTTATTGCTTGTTTTTCGTCTTAAACAGCCGATTTTGAAGTCATAAGGAGTTTTAATACTTTAAAAATATTATTTTTGACCGAAGACGTTTATAAAATTACCTTTACGACTTATTACAAGATGTTATAACCAAATATCGAAAAAACTCAATTAATAAACGATAAACAAAGTTTATTGCAAGTAAACTCTAAATCTTTCGTCTTAAAATCTTAGTCTTAAAATCTTTAGTCTTAAACAGCCGATTTTGACGTAAAAAGATTTTTATTCTTTGAAATTAATATATTTAACCAAAGAGGTTTCTTTAATTAGGTATGATATATTACAGGAATATCAATATTTATAATCAAAATAATTTAAATAGTGTACGTTAAAAAAGGGTTTAATTCAAGTATTGTGTTAAAAACAGCCTATTATAACTTCTATAGTACTTTTAAAATGTAAAAAGTTATACTACCAACCAAAGAAGTTTATTTAATTAGCTGTACAAAATGTTGTAACCGTCCTCAATAACGATGTTGTTAGGTTGGTTTAGCTGCTCTTAAATAAGATAACAAGAAACGGTTATTTAAAGCATTACAGACGTTCAGATGGAACGCAGGCTTAATTTGATATACTAGTACTTACCATGAAAATAATAATATAAAAACTAGTTATTAGTGCACGTGATTTTATATACAACATTAATAAACACATCGTGAAATAAGTGAAAGAAAAGAAATTAAAACCAATGACTTCTGACAAGAGTCCAGGAGGCACATATACTAACTACTAAACATTTTGTTGAAATGTACAGAAAGTAGACTGGACGATCAAGTATTCTATCCACATTCTATCAATAAAACCCTTCTCGATTGTTCATCATACGATTCGCTATCCTATCGTCAACACGTAGTTTTGTGCGTTTTCTCCCCCGGTAGTAATACGCCGACTCGCGTCTCTCCCGTCACTAATCCCCGACTCGCGTCTGCAAGCTAAGTTTTAAACTCTTTCTCTCAAATTTACTTTTCGCTTCTTTTTCACACTTTCTATTCTCAATACCAGTTGTGACGTCACTGAAAACATTGAAATTCTTTAACTTTAACTCCTCTGAAATAACGAAACATAAAATGAAATGATTGGTTCGTTATAATGTTATAAAAATAATATAACCGAAAATCAATATTACTCATATAATGTACCATAAAATTTGTTTAAATATAAACAAAAATGGTAAGAACCATTAAAATAATCAGTCACAGTCTTTTACAACCACTTAGAATAGATCTTTCGTTTATTAAAAAACAAACATTTTCAATTCTGTAGAAAACAAAAAAATATACTAGCAACTAGAGAAAGTAAATTAAATATTTTGGCAAAATTTAAAATAAAAACTAAAAACTACCATATTATTATAATACTGAATTTCACACTTTTACTTTAAAATTAATGGAACACTTATATTTGAGATTAGTCAGTAAAGTTTGATATAATTTTTCAATTTGAGAATTTGAGAAAAAGACACTTTGGAAAACTATTTTTGTTTACTGTAACTAAGATAAACTATTTCTATAAACAACAAACAATTAAAAAATCCCCTAGTATTTTACTTGATAAAAAAAATTTTTTGATGACATTTTCAATTTTTTGTTAGTAAAACTATTCCTTAAAAACACTGTTTAAATTAATTTTTGCCTTAGTTTTTTTAATCCACCATTGTTCTGTGTAGTCTAAATTAGTTCTTATAGGGCTTTCTAAAAACTGGACTGTGTAGGCATTTTCTATCTTTTCTGGTATATTGTTTTTGTGAAATTTATTATAATGTATAATTAGAGCAAATTGGTCTTTTATTTCATGGTTTAGTTCAGTTTTATTGTTTTTCCATATATTTCTGTGGGCATTCCACCTCTTAGTAAAGCTATTCATTGTCTGTCCAATGTATAAATTTTTGCATATGTTGCATGTAGCTGCATAAATTCCATAATTTTTGCAATTTAATTGTTGTTTAATTTTCATATTTTGTATTGTTTTGTTATTACTTATCATACTTTTATTATAGTTTCCAAAATTTCCACACAAAGCACATTTTCCACATTCAGCTGTTTTGTTGTTTTCTGTTTTTGTAAAATTATTTTTGTTTATTAATATATTTCTCAGTGTTTTTGGACGATTCTATAGTTGGCTCCATATTCAAAGGCTAAGATTCATATTCAACACTATTTGAAATATTTCTATTTTTACTGATAGTATCCTTGTAATATTTCGTACAGCTAATCTAGTAAACCTTTTTTCTTTGGATTATAAGATTCAAAAAATAAAAACAGTTATTGACGTCATAATCGGCTGTTTAAGATGAAAATGTTGTATAACCATTATTTATCGTACACTATTTGAATTATTTCTATTTTTACTGATAGTATCCTTGTAAAATTTCGTACAGCTAATCTAATAAACCTTTTTTCTTTGGATTATAAGTTTCAAAAAATAAAAACAATTATTGACGTCATAATCGGCTGTTTAAGATGAAAATGTTGTATAACCATTATTTATCGTACACTATTTGAATTATTTCTATTTTTACCGATAAATTCCTTGTAAAATTTCGTACAGCTAATCTAATAAACCTTTTTTCTCTTTGGATTATAAGTTTCAAAAAATAAAAACAATTATTGACGTCATAATCGGTTGTTTAAGATGAAAATGCTGTATAACCATTATTTATCGTACACTATTTGAAATATTTCTATATTTACTGATAGTATCATTGTAATATTTCGTACAGCTAGTCTAGTAAACCTTTTTTCTTTGGATTATAAGTTTCAAAAAATAAAAACAGTTATTGACGTCATAATCGGCTGTTTAAGATGAAAATGTTGTATAACCATTATTTATCGTACTCTATTTGAAATATTTCTAATTTTACTGATAATATCCTTGTAATATTTCGTACAGCTAATCTAATTAACCTTTTCTCTTTGGATTATAAGTTTCAAAAAATAAAAACAATTATTGACGTCATAATCGGCTGTTTAAGATGAAAATACTGTATAACCATTATTTATCGTACACTATTTGAAATATTTCTATTTTTACTGATAGTATCCTTGTAATATTTCGTACAGCTAATCTAGTAAACCTTTTTTCTTTGGATTATAAGTTTCAAAAAATAAAAACAATTATTGACGTCATAATCGGCTGTTTAAGATGAAAATGTTGTATAACCATTATTTATCGTACACTATTTGAATTATTTCTATTTTTACCGATAAATTCCTTGTAAAATTTCGTACAGCTAATCTAATAAACCTTTTTTCTCTTTGGATTATAAGTTTCAATAAATAAAAACAAACACTATAAAAAAAACAAGTCGACCTCTTAATTTTCGTAGAAAAATCGACTAAGTTTTTGTTTTGTATATTCAACTAACTGTTTTAATACTATGTTATTACTTAGCTATTTACTAAGCTTATGATAAATTTACTTTGTATTTAACTGTTAAATAAATTAAGATTTTTTTTTGTTGTTGTACTTTTATTAGTATTCAACGAAAAAAAAAAACAATAAGCGAAACTAATTAAATTTATTCTAATCATAAACTTGTTTTAATTTCTAAAAAAGATAGAAAAACTGTATTGATCAAAAAACATTCTACACAGAATATTAAAAAGAAAGTTAAATGCTGTCATTACGTCGTATCACAATTTCATTGTGACTTATCACCATCTTACATAAATTACATAATGAGCAACTCCAATACAATTTTAAGTCTTTAATTTGTTTAAACTGTTCTGACAGCATTTTAAGGCAGCACTTGTGGTACCATTTTAGGCAGTTGTCGCATTGTACCTAAAAATTGCTTGTCTAAATAACTTGATATTGACTTTTATTAGGTTTTATTTTAAAACGAAAATCAACTAAGCATTAAAATGTAAACAGCTTACCCAATCACAATTATCTTCTTTACAATTCCTATAACTTGGAGTATGCATAAAGCATTTGTAGCAGATAGTTGTGTTTATGACTAAAAATAAAAATAAGTTAGTTTATATGAGTGTTATGTATTACAAGCTAAGTATATATGTTAAACTATAAAAATAAAAAAACTAAGTAACTTCGTAGTTAAAAGTAACTTTACCTCCTTCATTTATTAACCAAGTTGCCACTTCAAGCCTTTTTTCATGATTTTTCATTGGATCAGTTGTTAGCTGTATTGTTAGTGGAAGCTGTGGATAAGTGAGATACTTCTTCTGCAGCCTGTGTATTAAATTTAAGTTTGAAATGCCTGATACCTATAAAAGCACAAGTTAGCAAAAATTTAGCACTATTTTGTTAAAGTATTATATTATAGTTCATTTATAAATTAATTAAAGTAAGTGAAATAAGGTTCAAGTAAGGTAAAAAAAACCACAACCTGTTTAGCGTCGTTTGGTACAATTTCGCAGTCAGATTTGTTATTAGAGATTGTTTCATTAAATTCGGTGTAAATTCCTGTTTTAATTGTTTTTTTTTTAGTTAAATTTTGTAAGAAGGGACTTATAGAAAAAGTAACTTACCACAAAAAATTTGCCCATAAGGAGTTCTTTTATATAGTGACATATCATTCATATTCTTCTGGCTTACCACATCTAAATCACTGTTTACTTTGTTTTCAACATCATCTTCATTAATTTCAGTGCTTACTAGTTTTTGAAGATAGTCCAAGCTTTGTGCAGTAGCTTTACTTGTGCTTCTGCTCAATGCCAGTATACATAGATGCTGGTACGAAATATTACAAGGATATTATCAGTAAAACTAGAAATATTTCAAATAGAGTACGATAAATAATGGTTATACAACATTTTCATCTTAAACAGCCGATTATGACGTCAATAATTGTTTTTATATTTTGAAAATTATAATCCAAAGAAAAAAGGTTTATTAGATTAGCTGTACGAAATTTTACAAGGAATTTATCGGTAAAATTAGAAATAATTCAAATAGTGTACGATAAATAATGGTTATACAACATTTTCATCTTAAACAGCCGATTATGACGTCAATAACTGCTTTTATTTTTTGAAACTTATAATCCAAAGAAAAAAGGTTTACTAGACTAGCTGTACGAAATATTACAATGATATTATCAGTAAATATAGAAATATTTCAAATAGTGTACGATAAATAATGGTTATACAGCATTTTCATCTTAAACAACCGATTATGACGTCAATAATTGTTTTTATTTTTTGAAACTTATAATCCAAAGAGAAAAAAGGTTTATTAGATTAGCTGTACGAAATTTTACAAGGAATTTATCGGTAAAAATAGAAATAATTCAAATAGTGTACGATAAATAATGGTTATACAACATTTTCATCTTAAACAGCCGATTATGACGTCAATAATTGTTTTTATTTTTTGAAACTTATAATCCAAAGAAAAAAGGTTTACTAGATTAGCTGTACGAAATATTAAAGGATACTATCAGTAAAAATAGAAATATTTCAAATAGTGTACGATAAATAATGGTTATACAGTATTTTCATCTTAAACAGCCGATTATGACGTCAATAATTGTTTTTATTTTTTGAAACTTATAATCCAAAGAGAAAAGGTTAATTAGATTAGCTGTACGAAATATTACAAGGATATTATCAGTAAAATTAGAAATATTTCAAATAGAGTACGATAAATAATGGTTATACAACATTTTCATCTTAAACAGCCGATTATGACGTCAATAATTGTTTTTATTTTTTGAAACTTATAATCCAAAGAAAAAAGGTTTATTAGATTAGCTGTACGAAATTTTACAAGGATACTATCAGTAAAAATAGAAATAATTCAAATAGTGTACGATAAATAATGGTTATACAACATTTTCATCTTAAACAGTCGATTATGACGTCAATAACTGTTTTTATTTTTTGAAACTTATAATCCAAAGAAAAAAGGTTTACTAGATTAGCTGTACGAAATATTACAAGGATACTATCAGTAAAAATAGAAATAATTCAAATAGTGTTGAATATGAATCTTAGCCTTTGAATATGGAGCCAACTATAGAATCATGTGTTTTTGGTCTCTTATAAGTTAATCTCAATAATTCTGTACTGTAACATTGTTCATTTTTGCTAAAATTTATAAATTGTTTAAAGCTGGTTGCCCAAGTCACTTTTTCACTTTGTTCTGATTTTTTTATGTTATTTGTACTAGGATCTTTATTACGTACTTCATCTAATTCATTAAAGGTATTATTTATTAATTTTTTACTGAAACTTGATCTACTGCATTTAATTTTTAAGTTAATTAGTGCCTTTTCATAATCTTCTGTTTTTTCATTTAATTTTTTAAGTCTATTAGCTTCTGATAAAATTATTCCTCTAAAAACGTGTGTTGGATGGTAAGAATTGCCATTTAAAAATTTTGCTAATTTTGCTGTGGGTTTGGTGTGGTTTACTGTTTTGAATCCGTTTATTTCAGAGCTATTTATAATATGTAAAATATCTAAAAATTCCAGTTGTTTTCCTTCTTCTGTATTTGAGATTTTTTTAAATTGTAAATTTAGATCATGAGATTGAAATTTTTTGGTGAGTTCATCTTGAATAAAAATAGATTTATCTGCTGGGCACAAAAAAATAATGTCGTCTATATATCTTTTATAAATAAAACACAATTTTAAAAAGTTTAATTTTTTAGTTATAAAGTGGAGGGCAATATTTGCCAGTGAGACGCTGAAATTTTCTCCTGTAGGTATCCCTTGGTTATTTTTGTATAGACTATTTTTAAAACTAACATAATTGTTTTCTAAGCAGAACATTATTGTTTCTACTATTTGTTTATTTTGTTTACAGTTATAATGAGTACAAACTTTCAGGCAATCTTCAAGGGAGTTTTTTATCAGAATTCTTTTGAGGGATGGGTATAGGTTTTTAACATCTGCTGTGATTATATTAATTTCTTCTTTAATTTCATTTTTTTTTCCAACTAAATAATTCTTCTAGGTATTGGTCACTATCTTTGCAATATTCATTAATTTCAGTTTTACAATAGTTTATTGCAATATTTTTAATAAGGTTTTGGAGCATGGTGGTAATTCTGGATAAAAAACTGTTGCCTATAGCCCAAATCATTCTTGTAGGTATTTCTCTTATATTTATTGTTTTCACTTGTTCTGGATTTAATTTATGTGTTTTGAATGTTGGATATATATGTCCTGGGTTGTCATTTTTGAAATATTTTGCTTTTGGGCCTGTAATTTTCGACAGTATTCCACTTTTGTTAACTTTTTTTCCTATTGTGTGGAATAATATGTTTTCATCTATTACATTAATTTTGTTTAAATTTTCTACTTTAAGTTCTGCTTTTACTTTGGTTTGATTTATAAAATTGGTTAAAGATGTATTTGTCCTGATTTCTTCAAATTTTTTAAGTTCTTCAGAAACTATGTGTGTGTAGTCTTCAAAATTTAGTATTAAAATTTTTCCATCTTTGTCTGAGTTAGTTATAACTATTTTATTTTGGTTTACTAGTTTTTTTAATTCTTTTAATGCTATTTTCATTTCATTATTCAAGTTATTTTTCAATTTAAAATTTTGTTTTACTTTTTCTTTTAAGTCTTCCATTTTTCTGTGTATTAGTTTTGTATAATCCTTTATTTCATTGCTTATGTCTGTTTGTGGGGGTAAGGAAAGTGTGGGAATTTTTAATTTCGTTGGAATATGTGTTTTTTGATCTGTTTCTTCTAAATGAAAGATGGTAGGTGTTTCTAGCTCGGGATATGATTTCAAACCTATTATCCAGGTAGTTCTCGGCACAAACAGGGTTGTTGAGGAGGTGCTGATGAATAGATGACTGTTCACCTTTAGGCTTCACGTCGTCATTAAAAATAAACCTTTTAAGCTTTTTCGTGACATGCTGCTCTCGCCTGACGTGGAAACGTTGAGATGTACGACCTACGTAGTCATTTCCATATGAAAATATATTGGAAATGACTACGTAGGTCGTACATCTCAACGTTTCCACGTCAGGCGAGAGCAGCATGTCACGAAAAAGCTTAAAAGGTTTATTTTTAATGACGACGTGAAGCCTAAAGGTGAACAGTCATCTATTCATCAGCACCTCCTCAACAACCCTGTTTGTGCCGAGAACTACCTGGATAATAGGTTTGAAATCATATCCCGAGCTAGAAACACCTACCATCTTTCAGTTCTAGAATCTCTTTTTATTAGATCTCGCGAGCCAAAAATTTGCAAACAAAGAGATTTTTACAATTTAAAACTTTACAAATAGGGTCTTTAGTAGTATTATTTTTGTTGTCGTTATTGTCGTATTTTTTAATGTGCTTTTTATTTAATTTAGTTTAAGGTAAAAGTTTCTACTATTTTAAATGTTTTTGTTTTAGCAATTTTGTCTTATAAATTACTTTAAGTTAGTTCAGTGCAGCTCTATTCTATTTTTCAAACTTTTTCTAAACAGACTTTTATACTTTATGACGTAACTATTTTTGTTAGATTTTTCAAATTCATTATATATAACTAAAATTACTCTACAATATTCATAGTTTTTAGCAATGTTATTCTGAAGAGAGCTAAACGAAATTAATAAATAAACTTTTTTTCGAAAATGAGTCAGTTATGTTTAAACTTTTTAACATTATTACTAAAAATTGAAATAACTCAAATAATGAACAATGAACAACGTTTATTTCAAATATTTCGTCTTAAACAGCCGATTTTGACGACAAAAGGAGTTTTAATAAATTAAAACTAATATTTACAAACAATGACGTTTATTAATTTACCTTTACAAAATATTACAATAATATTATTACCAAAAATCAAAATAATCCAAAGAGTCTTTGATAAACAATGTTTATTGTGAGTATTTCGTCTTAAACAGCCGTTTTTGACATCAAAAAAAGATTTAATACTTTAAAACTAACATTTTTAACCGAAGACATTTATTAAATTAAATTACGAAATATTACAAGAATAATAGAATCAAAAATCGAAATAGCTCATATAATGTACGATAAACAATGCTTATTGCAAGGATTTTGTCTTAAACAGCCGATTTTGATGTCAAAAGGAGTTTCAATACTAAATGACTTATATTTTTAAACGAAGACGTTTATTAAATCACCTTTACGAAATATTACAAGGAACATTATTACCAAAAATCATAATAACTTAAATAATGTACGATAAACAATGTTACTGCGAGTATTTCGTCTTAAAAATCTGATTTTGACGTCAAAAGGAGTTTTAATGCTTTAAAACTTATATTTTAAACTGAAAACGCTTATTAAATTACCTTTACGACATACTACAAGAATATTATAACCAAAAATCGAAATAACTCAAATAATGTACAATAAACAATGTTTATTGCAAGTATTACGTCTTAAACGGCCGATCTTAAAATCAAAATGAGTATTAATACTTAAAACTAATATTTTTAACTGAAAAAATTTATTTAATTAGCTGTATGCTATATTACAAGAATATTAATACCAATTACCAAAATGATTTAAATAGTGTACGATAAAAAAAAAGTGTTTAATATAAAATTTTGTTTAAAATAGCCTATTTTATAGTATAAAGTACTTTTCACATGTTTAAGTTTGATAACTAACCAATAAAGTTTATTAAATTAGAAGACAATATATTTGAAGTATATTATAACCAAAAATCAATATAACTCATATAATATACGATAAACAATGTTTATTACAAGTATTTCGTCTCAAACAGCCGATCTTAACGTCAAAAGGAGTTTTAATGTTTTAAATATAATCTTTTCAACCGAATTGGTTTGTTCAATTACCTTTACGAAATATTACAAGGATATTTTAACTCAAAATCGAAATAACTCAAATACTGTTCGATAAACAATGTTTATTGCAAGTATTTAGTCTTAAAAAGACGATTATGACGTCAAAAGGAATTTTGAAACTTTAAAACTAATATTTTTAACCGAAGACGGTTATTAAATTACCTTTACGAAATATTACAAGGAATATTATTCCTAAAAATCATCATAGCTCAAATAATGAACGATAAACAATGTTATTGCAAATATTTCTTCTAATAAATCTGATTTTGACGTCAAAAGGAGTTTTAATACTTAAAAACTTATATTTTTAACCTAACACTTATATTAAATTACCTTTACGAAATATTACAGGAATATTAAAATCAAAAATTGAAATAACTCAAATATTGTACGATAAACAATGTTTATTGCAAGTATTTCGTCTGAAAAAGCCAATTTTGACATCATAAGGAGTTTTAATACTTTAAACTAATATTTCTAACCGAAGAGGTTTGTTAAATTACCTATACAAAATAAATAAAGATTATTATTAACAAAAATACATAATAACTCAAATAATGTACGATGAAAAAATGTTTAATAGAAGTATTGTTTTATTAACATCCTATTATAACGTCTACAGTACTTATAATATGTTTTAAGTTAGATTACTGACCAAAGAAATTTATTAATTTAGCTGTCCGAAATATTACAAGAATATTATAACCAAAAATAGAAATAACTCATATAATGTACGGTAAACAATATTTATTGCAAGTATTTCGTCTTAAAAAGTCGATTTTGACGTCAAGTGATTTTCAAAACATTAAAACGAATATTTTAAACCGTAGAAGTTTATTAAATTACCTATACGAATTATTACACGAATTTTATAACCAAAAATCGAAATAACTCAAATAATGTAAGATAAAAAAGGGTTAAATAGAAGTATGTATTGTGTTGAAAAAAGGTTATTACAACATCTCTATGATTTTAATTCGTTGAAAGATAGATTACTTACAAAAGAATTTTATAAAATTAGCTGTACGAAATATTACAGGAAAATTATGATCAAATATTGGAATAACTCATATATTGTACGATAAACAATGTTAATTGCAAGAATTTTGTCTTTAACAGCCGATTCTGACGTCAAAAGGAGTTTTGATACTTTAAAACAAATATTTTTAAACGTAGAAGTTTATTAAATTACCTTTACGAAATATTACAAGAATATTTTCAATAAAAATCGAAATAACTCAAATTAAGTACGATAACAATGTTTATTGCAAGTATTTCGTCTTAAACAGCCGAATTTGACGTCAAAAGTAGTTTTGATACTTTAAAACTAATATTCCAATCTAAAGACGATTATTAAATTATCTTTACGAAATATTAAAATAATATTTTAACCAAAAATCGAAATAATTCAAATATTGAACGATTATTTATGTTTATTGCATGTATTTCGTCTTAAACAGCCAATTTTGACGTCAAAACGAGTTTTAATATTATAAATTTTATATTTATAACTGAAGAGGTTTAATTAATGAGCTGTATAATATATCATAGGAATATTAATACAAATAATCGAAATAAATAAAATAGTGTACCATAAAATAAGGTTTAATACAAGTATTTTGTTAAAAACAGCATTTTATAACGTCTATATAACCTTAAATATGTTTAAAGTTAGATTACTGACCAAAGAAGTTTATTTAAATAGCTGTACGAAATATTACAAGAATATCATAACCAAAAATCAAAATTACTCATATAATGTATGATGATTAATGTTTATTGCAAGTATTTCGTCTTAAACAGCCGAATTTGACGTCAAAATGTGTTTTAATACTTTAAAATTAATATTCCTATCTGAGGACGATTATTAAATTACCTTTACGAAATATTTTAAGAATATCAAACAAAAAATCGAAATAACTCAAATAATATACGATAAACAATGTTTATTTCAAGTATTTTGTCTTTAATAGCGGCTATAGTTGTAAAAAGGATTTTTAATACTTTAAAACTAATATTTATAACAAAAGAGGTTTATTTAATTAACTGTATGATATATTATAACAATATTAGTACCAATAATCGACATAATTAAAATAGTGTACGATCTAAAAAGGTTTATTACAATTATTTTGTTTAAAACAGCCTACTATCACGTATATAGTACTTTTAATATGTTTAAAGTTAGATTACTGAACAAAGAAGTTTATTAAATTAGCTGTACGAAATATTACAAGAATATTATAACTAAAAATTCAAATAACTCATTTAATGAACGATAAACAATTTGTATTGCAAGTGTTTCGTCTTAAACAGCCGACTTCGTAGTCAAAAGGAGTTTTAATACTTTGAAATTATTGTTTTTAACTGAAGACGTTTATTAAATAACTTTTACGACATATTACAAGAATATTATAGCCAAAAATCGAAATTACTCAAATAATGTACGATAAATAATTGCAAGTATATTGTTTTAAACAGCCGATTTAGACGTCAAAAGGAACTTTAATACTTCTATTTAATATTCCTAACCGAAGCTGTTTTTTTAGTTAGCGGTTTGTTATATTACGAGAATATTAATACCAAAATCAAAATAATTCAAACAGTGTACGACAAATTCAAATATTTTATAATTAATATTTTAAGCCAAAGATGTTTAAAAAATAAATTTTATGAAATATTACATTAATATTCATACCATTAATTAAAGTAATTCAAATAGTGTACGATATAAAAAGATTTAATACAAGTATTTCACTTTAACAGCCTATCATAACATTTATAGTACTTTTAATATGTTTAAAGTTAGATTACTAACCAAAGACGTTTATTGAATTAGCTGTATGAAGTATTACAATAATATTAATACAAAAAATCAAATTAATCAAATAGTGTACGATAATTAATGTTTGTTACATTTATATCGTCTTACACAGCTGATTTTGATGTCAAAAGGAGTTTTAATTCTTTAAAACTATATTTCCTATCCGAAGACGTTTATTAAATTACCCTTACGACATATTACAAGAATACTATAACTAAAAATTAAAATAACTCAAATAATGTACGATAAACAATGTTTATTACAAGTTTTTTCGTCTTAAACAGCAGATTTTAACGTTAAAGCGAGTTTTAATACTCTAAAACTTATACTTTTAAACGAAGACGTTTATAAAATTACGTTTACAAAATATTATAAAAATATAGTTACCAAAAATCATAATAAATCAAATAGTGCACCATAAACAATGTTTATTACAAGTAATTTGTCTTAAACAGCCGATTTTGACGCTAAAATGAGTTTTAATACTTTAAAACTGAGTTTCCTAACCGAAAAGGTTTATTTAATTAGTTGTATGACATATTATAAGAATATTAAAACCAATAATCAAAATAATTCAAATATTATACGATAAAAAAGGGTCTAATACAAGTATTTTATTTAAAAAATCCTATTATAAAGTCTATAGTAATTTTAATATGTTTTAAGTTAATTTACTAACCAAAGACGTTTAATAAACTACTTTACGAAATATTACAAAACGTTATTACTAAAAATCATAATATCTCAAATAATGTACGATAAACAATGTTTATTGAAAGTATTTCTTCTTAAACAGCCGGTTTTAACATCAAAAGGAGATTTAATAATTTAAAACTAATATTCTTAACCGAACAGTTTTATTATATTAGCTGCATGATATTTTATATGAATATTAATATCAATAATAAAATAATTCAATTAGTGTACGATAGAAAATGGTTTAATACAATTTTTTTTTTTAAAACATCTTTTATAACGTCTATAGTACTTTTAATATGTTCAAAGTTAGATTACTAACCAAAAAAGTTTAATAAATTAGCTGTACGATATATTACAAAGGTATTATAACCAAAAACGAAATAACTCGAATTCTGTACGATAAACATATTTATTGCAAGTATTTGTCTTTAACAGCCGATTTTGACGTCAAATAATAGAAACTAATATTTATAACCCAAAAAGTTTATTAAATTAGCTGTATGATATATAACGAAAATATTAATAGCAATAACAAAAACGATTCAAATATCGTACGATAAAAGAGGGTCTAATACAAGTATTTTGTTTAAAACAGCCTATTTTAAAGTCTATAGTACTTTTAATATGTTTAAAGTTAGATTACTAACCAAAGACGTTTATTGAAAAAGCTGTACGAAATATTATTAAAATAATATAACCGAAAATCGAAATAACTCATGTATTGTACGATTAACAATATTTCTTGCAAATATTTCGTCTAAAATATCCGATTTTGACGTCAAAAATAGTTTTTATACTTTAAAACTAATATTATTTACCGTAGAAATTTATTTAGTTAGCTGTATGATATATTACAAGATTATTAATACCAATAATCAAAATAATTTAAATAGTTTACGATTAAAAAGGGTTTAGTACAAGTATTTTGTTTAAAACAGCCTATTATAACATCTATAGTAGTTTTCATATACTTGAAGTTAGATCACTAACCAAAGAAGTTTATTAAATTAGCTGTACTATATATTTTCAAAATATTATAATCAAAATTCGTTATTACTTAAATAATGTACGAGAAACAATGTTTATTGCAACTAATTCGTCTTAAAAAGCCAATTTTGACGTCAAAAGGAGTTTTGATACTATAAAACTAATATTCCTTACCGAAGAAGTTTATTTAATTAGCTCTATGATATATTAAAAGAATATTATGACTGATAATGATAATAAATTAAATAATGTACAATAAAAAAGGGTTTAGTAGAAGTATTTTGTTTAAACAGCCTATTATAACGTCTATAGTAGATTTCATATGTTTAAAGTTAGATTACTAGCCAAAGAAGTTGATTAAATCAGCTGTACGAAATAATACAAGAATATTATAACCTAAAATTGAAATAACTCATATAATGTACGATAAACAATATTTATTGCAAGTACTTTGCATAAATACCCGATTTTGTCGTCAAAAAAAGTTTTAATACTTTAATTTTATTGTAATTAACCGAACACATTTATTAATTAAATTTACGACATATTACAAGAATATTATAACCAGTATCGATTTAAATCAAATAATGTATGATAAACCATGTTCATTGCAAGTATTTTGTCTTAAATATCCGATTTTGACGTCAAAAGTAGTTTTGATACTTTAAAACTAATGTTTTTAACCGAAGCGGTTTTTTTTATTAGCTGTATGATATATTACAAGAATATTAATACCAAATATCAAAATAACTCAAATAATGTACGATAAACAATATTTATTGCAAGTATTTTGTCTTAAACAGCCGATATTGACTTTAAAGAAGTTTTAATATTTTAAAACTACTACTTTCAACCGAAAACGTTTTTCAAAATATCGTTACGAAATTTTACAAGAATATTATAACCATTAATCGAGATAACTTAAATAATGTACGGTAAACAATGTTTAATGCAAGTATTTTGTCTTAAACAGCTGATTTTGACGTCAAAAGAAGTTTTAATACTTCAAAACTTAGTTATCTAACCGAAAAGGTTTATTTTATTAGCCGTATGATATATTACAAGAATAATAATGCCACTAATCAGAATAATTCAAACATTGTACGATAAAAAAAGGGCCTCATACAAGTATTTTGGATAAAACAGCCAATTAAAACTATAGTACTTTTATATGTTTAAAGTTAGATTACTAACCAAAGAATTTTATTAAATTAGCTGTACGAAATATTACAAGAATTATATCACCAAAAATCGAAATAACTCATTTAATGTACGATAAACAATGTTTATTGCAAGTATGACGTCTTAAACCTCCGATTTTGACGTCAAAAGGAGTTTTAATACTTTAAAACTAGTATTTTTAACCGTAGAAGTTTATTAAATTACCTTCATGAAATATTACAAAATATTGTAACCAAAAATCGAAATAACTCAAATAATGTACGATAAGAATGTTTATTGCAAGTATTTCGTCTTTAACAGCCGATTTTGATGCAAAAAAAGTTTTAATACTTTGAAAATAATTTTCCTAACCGAGAACGTTTATTTAATTAGCTATAGTATAAACTACAATAAAATTAATATCAATAATCAAATTATTCAAATAGTGTACGGTAAAAATTGTTATTTACAAGTATTGTGTTTAAAACAGCCTATTTAACGTTTATAGTACTTTTAATATGTTTAAAATTAGATTACTAAATAAAAAGTTTATTAAATTAGCTGTATAAAAATTATTAGGATTTTATAACTAAAAATAGAAATAACTTATATAATGTACGAAAAAACAATGTTTATTGCAAGTATTTCGTCTTCAACAGCCTATTTTGACGTCAAAAGGAATTTTAATATTTCAAAATAATATTCTTTACCGAATAAGTTCACTAAATTACCTGAATGATAAATTATAAGTAATTACTAATAAAAATCATAATAACTCAAATAATGTAAGATAAACATTGTTTATTGCAAGTTTATTGTCTTAAACAGCCGATTTTGACGTCAAAATGAGTTTTAATACTTTAAAACTAATATTTTTAACCGAAGACGTTTATTAAATTACCTTTACAAAATACTACAAGAATATTATAACCAAAAATCGAAATAACTTAAATGATGTACGATAACAATGTTTATTGCAAGTATTTCGTCACTAATAGCCGATTTTGACGTAAAAAGAAGTTTTCTTACTTTAAAACTTACTAAAAGATATAATTGAATAGATTTTTGTAATTAGATGTATGATATATTACAAAAATATTAATACCAATAATCAAAACAATTGAATTAGTTTAAGAACAATAAGTGTTTAATAAAAGTTTTTTTTATTAAACAGCCTAATATAACGTCTATAGTACTTATAATATGTTTGAAGAAAGATTACTAACTAAATAAATTTAATAAATTAGCCGTACTAAATATTGCAAGATTAATATAACCAAAAATTAAAATAACTGAAATAATTGACGATAAACAATGTTTATTGCAAGTATTTTGTCTTAAACAGCCAATTTTGACGTCAAAAAGTTAATACTTTAAAACTAACATTCCTAACGGAAGACGTTTATTAGTCTACCTTTACGAAAGATTACAAGAATATTATAGCTAAAAATCGAAATAACTTAGTAATGTACGATAAACAACGTTTATTTTTATTTTATCGTCTTAAACAGCCGACTTCGACATCAAAAGGGGTTTTAATACTTGAAAACTAATATTTTTAACCGAAGACGTTTATTAAATTACCTTTACGAAATATTACAATAATATTGTTACTAAAAATCATAATAATCTAAATAGTGTGAGATAAATAATGCTTATTACAAGTATTTCGTCTTATATAGCCAATTTTTACGTCAAAAGGAGTTTAACTACTTTAAAACTAATATTCATAACTGAAAAGGTTTATATTATTAGTTGTATGATATTTTACAAGAATATTAATACCAATAATCAAAATAATTCAAATAGTGTACGATAAAAAAGGGCTCAATACAAGTAATTCGTATTAAACAGCTGATTTTGACGTCAAAAAGAGTTTTAATACTTTAAAATTAATATTTTTAACCCTATGTTTATTAAATTACTTTAACGAAATATCACAATAATTAAATTACCAAAAATCGAAATAACTCAAATATTGTACGATAAACAATATTTTCTGCAAGTATTTCGTCTTAAACTGATTTTAACGTTGAACAGAATTTCAATACTAATATTTTTTACTGAAAACGTTTATTAAATTACCTTTCAGACATATTACAAGAATATAAATACCAATAATTAAATTAATTTAAATAGCGTACGATAAAAAAGGGTTTAGTAGAAATATTTTGTTTTAAACAGCCTATTATAGAGTCTATGGTACTTTTAATATGTTTGAAGTTAGATTACTAACCAAAGACGTTTTTCGAATTAGCTGTGAGAAATATTACAAAAAGATTATTACAAAAAATCATAATAACTCTAAAAATGAACAAAAAACAATGTTTATTGCAAGGATTTTGTCTTAAACAGCCGATTTTGATGTTAAAAGGAGTTTTAATACTTTAAAACTAATATTTTTAACTGAAGATGTATATTAAATTACCTTCACCAAATATTACAAATAGATTATTACCAAAAATCATAATAACTCAAACAATGTACGATAAACAATGTTTGTTGCAAGTATTTCGTCTTAAACAGCCGATTATACAGCTGTATTTAGTATTATAAGAACATTAATACCAATAATCAAAACAATTCAAATAGTTTACGATAAAAAAGAGTTTAGTACAAATATTTTGGTTGCAACAGCCTATTATAATGTCTATAGTACTTTTAATATATATTAAGTTGGATTACTAACCAAAGACGTTTATTAAATAAGTTGTACGAAATATTACAAGGCTATTATAACCAAAAATTAAAATAACTCAAACAATGTACGATAAACAATGTTTTTTCAAGTATTGCGTTTAAACAGCCGATTTAGACGTCAAAAGGAGTTTTAATACTTTAAAACTAATATTTTTAACTGGAGACGTTTATTAAATTACCTTTGCAATATATTACAAGAGTATTAATACCAATTATAAGAATAATTCAATTAGTGTACGATAAAAAAGGGTTAAATACAAGTATTTTGTTTAAAACAGCCTATTATAACGTCAAAAGGAGTTTTAATACTTTAAAACTAATATTTTAAACTGAAGACGTTTATTAAATTACCTTTACGATGAAATTCTTCAAAATTCAAAAAATAATTTTTTTTTTATCATTGCACCAACAAGGTTTATTGTATATTTTTAATTTAAAATATGCTTTAAATGCTAACTTACCTCTCTATATTTTTAGACTTTGTAAATTTATGTTCTTTGACTAATTGATAAACATTTATTTATACTTAAGTATATCAGAAATTTTGTTAACAATATTTTTATAAAACATTTTTCTTATATTTTATTTATTCTTCTCAAAAAGAACTAAGTGAGAACTAACTTCAAACTAAAAGTGATAACGGGTCAAAATTGCAAGAGGGCACAAAATTGCAAAAAAATACTTTGCACAAAGACAAATTTGCACGAAGACAATTTTGCACCAAGGGTTAATTTTGCACGAGTTACAATTTTGCACGGAGGATCATTTTTGCACGAGAGTAAAAAAACAAAAAAAATATTTAAAAAAACATAAAAAAAAACATAAAAAAAAAACTAAAATATAAATTAAGCTAAAAAAATAAAATTGCCGACCAAGGGTAAGAGTCACGGGTAAGAGTGATAGTAAAATAAATAAATAAAAAACTAATAAATATTATTACAAACAGTAAATTAATTTAAAAATTATAAAAAAAAAAACCGACCGAGGGTAAGGATTAGGGGTAACAGTGATAGTAAAAAAGAAATTATAAAAAAAAAATTATAAAAACAAAACAATTAAAAATTAAAAAAAAAACATTAAAAGAAAAATAAATAACAAAAAAATTATAAAAAGTTGCCGACCAAGGGTAAGAGTTAGGAGTAACAGTGATAGAAAAAAAACTAAATTTGAAAAATATTAACAATGATGATTAATGAAAGAAATAATTAAAAATAAAATTCAACCCGTGAAAAAATGTCTCCGTACAAAATTGTCTGCTCGTGCAAAAGTGAACCTTCATGCAAAAGTATCTTCGTGCAACCTTGTGCCCTCGTGCAATTTTGTCCCCTCGTGCAATTTTGTACGCTTGTGCAAATTTGACAGCTACCCACTAAAAATTTTCGTATTTAGCTTTCACTTTTTTAATTATTAAAGAACTTATTTTATGATCTTATAGATTTTTTTTAAATGTCACAATGCATCTTCTTTAAATGATAGTGCTTATAAAAATCAAGTTTCAGACAATTTTATAGCTTTTAACTTTTTATGTTAAAAAATAGTTATATTTAATGATAATATCATGGGGAACGGGTCGAAATTGTATGAGGGGAGTAAATTGCACGAGAACAAAATTGCACGAGTGCACAAATTTGCACGGAGAAAATTTTGCTCGTAGGGTTATTTTTGCACGAGAGTAAAAAAATCAAAAAAAATTATATATATAAAAAAACAGAAAAAAATGCTAAAAGATAAATTAATAAAAAAACAACAGTAAAAAAAAAAGTTACTGGCCAAGGGCAAGGGTTAGAGTTAACAGTATTAGTAAAAATAAAAGTATTAAAAACTACTATTTAATTTATTATATAAAAAAAAACTACCGACCGAGGGTAAGGGTTCAAGGTAACAGTGATATTGGAACATAAGTGACCAGTAATTATGCAATAACATATACAAGACACACAATTTTAATAAAACTAAATATATTTCGAGCAATTTTCATCAGTAGAGTACAAAGCTAACAAGTAATAGATTTTACAAATTTATATAGTAACTATGTAATCAAAAAATCATAAAGTAATTAAGAGATTAATAAAAGACAGAATCAATCAGTAACAGTTAAAATCATATCAATTTACTTACGTTATAATTGATCTACAGTAAAACTAAACATAAATAATATGAAAACAATCTTTTTAAGTATTTCAAAAACAAATACCAATACAAATACAAATACCACTACAGCACCAAATGTATATTTTTGTAAAAGGGTATAGAAACAAATTTAGCATAGACACCACACTATTTCTTAATTTCAAACGAATGCTTAATTATGAATTAATTTTGAAAAGTAAAATAAAATATAAAATATAAGTATCAAATAAGTCACATACAAATAAAGTGAAATCAACTTATTATTGAAATTAGTAAAATTTTTCTACAATTATTATTATTTTATATAAATCTAAATCCTTATTTTTAAATATGTATATTTTTATCTTGTATGTTCCCAGTCTGCTTTTAAGTAGATGCAATATTAAAAAACAGTTATTATAGTGAGTATGTTTGGTACCTCTCGTATCTTCACGATCTCTCGTATCTTTACGCACTTTTTCTGTGGACACAATGTGCGTAAAGTAGCGACTGCAGAAGTATTTACCTAGTTTTAGTTATGTTTTATATTATATTACAGACTTTATCATTCTTTTAATAAGTTTGTGAATAAACGCAACAAAGAAAGATATATTTTCTTATGATAAAGTCAAGCTAAATTGAATCAATAATGTCTGTGATTCAATGCCCTCTTGAGGGTTGCACATATGAAACACCAGACGTCGATGCTTTTGTAGTTGCTTCTTTGCTTATCATTCACAACAACGTACACATTAATGCAATTTCTTCAAAACCAAAGCTTCCAAAGATGGACCGTGCTCGAATAGGGACAGACTGCAGTGAAGAGGGTTGGAACATATTTGTACAAAATGGACTATGTTTAAAGATAGCATGCTGATGACAGATGTAGAAAAACGCCGTCAACTGTACCAGTGCTGTGAGGAAGATTTAGGCGATGCTATTCTGAAAGGACATAAAGATGTAGTAAATTTAAATGAGCAAGAGCTTTTAAGGATTCAAGCAGCTTGCAGTTATTCCTGTTTCAGTTGTTGTACGACGATCAGACTTTCTTAGTGCAAGACAGGATTTGACTGAAAACACTAGATCATTCGCTGCCCGTTTAAAGGGAAAAGCCAGTACATGCTCGTACACATGTAAATGCCCAAAGGATGGCTGTAATCAAATGATAAATTTTACAGACATAATTCTAAAAGATGTCATGGTAACTAGTTTAGCCGATGAGAATATCCGTAAAGAGGTGCTAGGATGGGAAAATCTATATGAGCAAAATGTCAATGAGACAATCAGTTTTATTGAAGGAAAAGAGATGACACGTGATGCAATGTCAAAACCCGCTGTTACAGCATCAGTTTTTTCATACGAATCCTCAAAGAAAACCACACAAAACCAAGTAGTAAAATAACTTGTGGCATATGTAATAAATCAACTGATAAATTTGTTTGGAGCAGTAAAAATATGAGGTATATTGAGTGTTCTGCCTGTAAAAAATGCTGGTTAAAGTCCTGTAAAAAAGTTTATCAACGTCACCAAAATTATGCTGACGAGTCAAATGCACTTCTAGTTGGTGGATTGTGTACACAAAACTTTGATGGCTTTTGTAGCCGAGGTCGTAGAAAAAATATGTTCGAGCGGAAAAATGCAAAGAAGAAAAAGGAGGTACAGGGACAGAAAAACGTACTTTTACACACTGGATCGCGACGAAATTTAAAGAAGTCATTACCTCCCGTCAGAAAAAGTGTTATGACTTACAAAAACCCGCAGATATCAAGAATGTGGCGTGACGTTTGGAATAAAAAGGAAGAATCTCTCAGTATTTGTTTTGTTAAGTCTATTGAAAATATAAGTGAGAACACAAAACCGTTGCCACCACTGAATTGCGGTGATCATGTCGTGATACTAAATCAAACAGGTAACTTTCCTAGCAAGTGGGGGAAAAGTGGAAAGGTGGTGGAAGTGAAGGACTGCCATCAATTTGTTGTCAAGATTGATGGATCAGGTCGCTTAACTGTTCAAAATCGCAAGTTTCTAAGAAGATTTACCCCTCCTGTTTGCAAATCTCTAAGTAATATCCCTTACCTGCGAAAAGCAAACATACCACTGTAAAAGTTTGTCTTTTCTGTTAGGTTGAGAAAAAGATTTCAAGAAAATTTTTAATGTTCTGTGCTTTTATAGAAGAAAGATTATTTTTGAATAAGCATTGTGTAATTTCCCTCTGTACTAATGGTTTTCTTCAAAATTGATGTTGAACTGGAATTGCTCGGATTTGCTTTAATCTATAATTTCTTGACTTATATTTTCTACAGAAAAGCAAACAGACCGCAAAAGTTTACTGCGAACAACAATGTGTCCGGGATGAGTGTGTGAAATTATCGGATCATTTGCAGCGTTTCCTTGTAAGACTTTACGATGCTTTTCAAAAGTTTCGTGACACCGATGATGATAATATTCATTTATTGTAAAGTTGGAATGTTCACTGTAAATTAATGTTTTATGGTCTAATGAATGAGTTTCAGTCCAATGGTGACTACCTAAAGTTTGTAGTTGACTTTGCAGCAGACTAGTCTAACAGCCATCTATTCACAGCGATCTTGGATGAGGACGTAGAGATTGACTTTCAGAAAATTCGAACTGTTGATTGGTGTCGAGTATTTGGAAATAAAGTGTAGCAGTATCACGTCAGTGTTTAATGCTATCAGTAATGCACCTCCTACTTTGTTTAAAGTCGAAAATATGATAAACATGTTTATCATCAAATTAAGTGAAGTTTCAAGATGGTTAGACGAATGACGTGTGGTTTCGTTCTTAAAAGCTGAAAAGTTAAAATCGGTGAAGCAATTAAGTTTTTGAATGCTTGTATTCAGCAACTGTGTGAAGAAAAGTAAAGATTAAGCTTCAAATTTTTTGTTAAAGTTAGTTTGTTTTAACAAATCATTTACTAGTGAACTAAGTTAATCGTAAATTTGAAATGATTTTTGTCTTTCTGAGTTTGATTTCGTTGAATTTTAGACCTGAAAAATGTTTTTAAGTTGTAACAAGTTGTTTTAAAAATTTTTTGTTTCACTAGATAAATTTATCGTTTTATCTCCTTAGTAAATAAAACCTGGGGGAGATGTAGAAGTATTTACCTAGTTTTAGTTATGTTTTATATTACAGACCCTTTCATTCTTTTAACTAGTTTGTGAATAAACTCAACAAAGAAAGATATAAAGTCAAGCTAAATTGAATCAATAATGTCTGTGATTCAATGCCCTCTTGAGGGTTGCACATATGAAACTCAACAAAGAAAGATATATTAATTTAGCGACAAGTTACTGTTATAAAAATGATTCAAATAGTGTACGATAAAAAAAGGTTTCATATAAATATTTTGTTTATAACAGTCTATCAAAAAGTCTATAGTACTTTTAATATGTTTACAGTTATCTTACTAACCAAAGACGTTTATTAAATTAGCTTTACGAAATATTACACGGATATTATAACCAAAAAATTTAGTAACTCAAACAATGTATGATAAACAATGTTTATTGCAAGTATTTCGTCTTAAACAGCAGATTTTGACGTCGAAATGAGTTAAAAACTTTAAAACTAATATTATTAACCGAAGTCGTTTATAAAATTACCTTTAGGAAATATTACAAAGAATATTATTACCAAAAACCATAATAACTCAAATAATATACGATAAATAATGTTTATTGCAAGTATTTCGTCTTAAACAGCCGATTTTGACATCAAAAGGAGTTTAAATACTTTAATAAAATATTTTTAACACTATAAATGTGAAAAAATTACCTTTACGAAATATTACAAGAATATTATAACCAATAATCGAAATAACTCAAATAATATACGATAAACAATGTTTTATCAATAAATATATTTATCTATGATAAACAGTATTTCGTCTTAAACAGCCGATTTTGACGTCAAAAAGACTTTTAATCCTTTAATATTAATATTCCTAACTGAAGAGGTTTATTTATGTAGCTGTATGATACATTACCAGAATATTAATACGAATAATCAAGTTATTTCAAATAGTGTACGTGACAAAGGGTTTAATAGAAGTATTGTGTTTAAAACAGCATATTATATCGTCTATAGTATTTTTAATATGTTTAAAGTTAGATCACTAACTAAAGACGTTTATTAATTTAGCTATACGCAATATAACAATAATATTATAACCATAAACCGAAATAACTAAAATAACGTACGATAAACAATGTTTATTGCAAGTATTTCGTCTTAAACAGCCGATTTTGACGTCTAAAGGAGTTTTAATACTATAAAACTATTTATTTTTACCGAAAACAATTATTTAAATACCATCCCAAAATAGTCCAAATAGATTATTAACAAAAATCATAATAACTCATATAATGTGTTTCGTCTTAAACAGCCGCCTTTGACATCAAAATGAGTTTTAATAATTTATAACTAATACTTTTAACCGAAGACGTTCATTAAATTACCTTCACTACATATTACAAGAACATTATAACCAAAATTGAAAATAACTAAAATAATGTACGATCAACAATGTTTATTGCAAGTATTTCGTCTTAAACAGTCGATTTTGTCGTAAAAAAAAGTTTAAATACTTTTAAAAACATGTTTTAAACCGTAGAAGTTTATCAAATCACTTTTACGAAATATTACAAGAATTTATAACCAAAAATTGAAAAAATTAAATAATGTACGAAAAACATTGTTTATTGCAAGTATTTTGTCTTTAACAGTCGATTTTGACGTCAAAAAGACTTTTGATACTTTAATATTAATATTCCTAACTGAAGAGGTTAAGTTAATTAGGTGTATGATACATTACAGAATATTAATACCAATAATCAAAATAATTCAAAAAGTATACGATAACAAAGGGTTTAATAGAAGTATTATGTTTAAAACAGCTTATTTTAGCGTCTATAGTACTTTTAATATGTTAAAAATTAGATTACTAGCAAAAGACGTTTATTAATTTAGCTGTACGAAGTATTACAATCAATATTATAACTAAAAATCGAAATGACTTAAATAATGTATGATAAACAATGTTTATTGCAAGTATTTCGTCTTAAACAGCCGATTTTGACGTCAAAAAGGGTTATAATACTTTTAAACTAATTTTTTCAACCAAAAACGTTTATTAGATTTCCTGTACGAATTTTTACAAGGATATTATAACTAAAAATTAAAAAAAATTAAATAATGTACGATAAACAATGTTTTTTGCAAGTATTTCGTCTTAAACAGCCGATTTTGACGTCAAAAGAAGTTTTTATATATTAGATTAATATTCCTTACCGAAAATTTTTATTTAGTTAGGTGTATGATATATTACAAGAATATAAATACCAATAATCTGAATAATTCAAATAGTGTACGTTAAAAAAGTGTTTAATACAAGTATTTTGTTTAAAACAGACTATTATAACGTATATAGTATTTTTAATATGTTTAACGTTAGATTTCTAACCAAAGACGTTTTTTAAATTAGCTGTACAAAATATTACAAGAATATTATAACAGAAAATAATTTAACTCAAATAATGTACAATAACTAATGTTTGTTTAAAGTATTTCGTCTTGAACAGCCGATTTTGACGTCAAAAGAAGTTTAATTAGTTTAAAACTAATATTTTAACCGAAAAGGTTTATTAATATACCTTTACTAAATATTACTCAAATATTAACACCAGTAATCAAAATAATTCAAATAGTGTACGATAAACAATGTTAATTACAAGTATTTAGTCTTTAACAGCGGATTTTGACATCAAAAGGGATTTTAATACTTTATATATAATTTTTATAAACAAAAACGTTTATTTAGTTAGCTGTACGATAAATTACAAGAATATTAATACCAATAGTAAATAATTTAAACAGTGTACGATAAAAAGGGTTTAATAAAAGTTATTTTGTATAAAACAGCCCATTATAACGTCTAAAGTACTTTAATATGTTTAAAATTAGATTACTAACAAAGACGTTTATTAAAATAGCTGTACGAAATATTACAAGAATATTATAACCAAAATCAAAATAACTCAAACAATGTACGATAAACAATGTTTAATGCAAGTGTTTCGTCTTAAACAGCCGATTTTGAAGTCAAAAAAAGTTTTAATACTTTAAAACTAATTTTTTTAACCGAATACTGTTATTTAGTTAGCTGTAAGATAATTTACAAGTATATTAATACCAATAATCATTATAATTAAAACAGTGTACGATAAAAAGGATTCAATAAAAGTATTTTGTAAAAAACAGCCCATTATAACGTCTACAGTACTTTTAATATGTTCAACATTCGTATTACTAACCAAAGTCGCTTAATAAATTATCTGTACCAAATATTACAAGAATATTGTAACAAAAATCGAAATAACTTAAATAATGTACGATTAACAATGTTTATTACAAGTATTCGTCTTGAACAGCCGATTTTAACGTCAAAGGGAGTTTCAATAGTTTAATTTAATATTCATAACCGAAAATGTTTATTTAGTAAGGTGTATGATATATTACGAGAATATTAATACCAATAATAAAAATAGTTCAAACAGTGTATAATCAAAAATGTTTTAATGCAAGTATTTACTCTAAAACAGCAGATTTTGACGTCAAAAAGAAGTTTTAATACTTTAAAAAAAATGTTTTTAACCGTAGAAGTTTATTAAATCACTTTTACGAAATATTAAAAAATTTTTATAACCAAAAATTGAAACAATTATTGATGTACGATAAAGAGGGTTTAACAAAAGTATTGTATTTAAAAAAGCCTATTATGACGTCTAAAGTACTTTTAATATTTTTAAAGTTAGATTATTAACTAAAGACGCTTATTAAATTTGCTGTACGAAATATTACAAAAATATTATAACCAAAAATCAAAATAACTCAAATAATGTACGATAAAAAATGATTAGTGAAATTATTGCGTCTTAAACAGCCGATTTTGACGTCAAAAAGAGTAATATTACTTTAATTTAATATTCCTAACTGAATATGTTTATTTAGTTAGGTGGATGATGTATTACAAGAATATTAATACCAATAATCAAAATAATTCAAATAATCTACGTTAAAAAAGGGTTTACTACACGTATTTCGTTTAAAACAGCCTATTATAACGTCTATAGTACTTTTTATATGTTTAAAGTTAGATTACTTACCAACGACGTTTATTGAATTAGCTGTACGAAAATTTACAAAAATATTTTTAAGAAAATAGAAACAATTCAAAAAATGTACAATAAACAATATTTATTGCAAGTATTTCGTTTAAACAGCCGATTTTGACGTCAAAAAGGGTTTTAATACTTTAAAACTATTTTTTTAACCAAAGACGTTTATTTATTTAGCTGTATGATATATTATAAGAATATTAAATCAATAATCAAAATAATTCAAATAGTGTAAGATAAAAAAGGGTTTAATACAAAAATTTTGTTTAAAACAGCCTATCATATTGTCTACAGTACTTTTATTATGTTTAAAGTTAAATTACTAACGAAAGACGTTTACTAAATTAGCTGTACTAAATATTACAAAGATATCATAAACAAAATTCAAAATAAGTCATATAATGTACGATAATTAATGTTTATTATAAGTATTTCGTCTAAACAGCCGATTTTGACGTCAAAAGGGGTTTTAATACTTTAAAACTAATTTTTTCAACCAATAACTATTGTCAAATTTGCTGTTCGAAATATTACAAGGATATAATAACCATAAATTGAAATAAATAATGTACGATAAACAATGTTTATTGCAAGTATTTCGTCCTAAACAACCGATTCTGACATGAAAAGAAGTTTTAATACATTAATTTAATATTCCTTACCGAAAATTTCTATTTAGTTAGGTGTATAATATATTACAAGAGTATAAGTATCAATAATCTGAATAATTCAAATAGTGTACATTAAAAAAGTGTTTAATACAAGTATTTTGTTTAAAACAGACTAATATAACGTCTATAGTACTTTTAATAAGTTTAAAGATAGATTACTAACCGAAGAACAATGTTTATTGCAATGAACTTGCAATAAACAATGTTTATTGCAAGTATTTCGTCTCAAAAAGCGGATTTTGACATCAAAAGGGATTTTAATACTTTAAATATAATTTTTTTAACTAATGCGTTTATTTAGTTAGCTGTACGATGAATTACAAGAATATTAATACCAATAGTAAATAATTTAAACAGTGTACAATAAAAAGGGTTTAATAAAAGTATTTTGTTTAAAAATGCATATTAACACGTCTTAAGTACTTTTAATATGTTGAAAGTTAGATTATTAACCAAAGACGTTTTTTATATTAGCTGTACAAAATATTACAAGAAAATTATAACCAAAAAATAAATAGCTCAAAAAACATACGATAAACAATGTTTACTTCAAGTATATCATCTTAAACAGCCAATTATCACGTCAAAAGGAGCTTTAATATTTTAAAACCAATATCTTAATCGAAAAGGTTTTTTTGATTGGCTGTATGACATATTATAAAAATATTAATACCAATAAACAACATAATTTAAATACTGTACGATAAAAAAGGGTTTAATACAAGTATTATGTTTAAAACAGCCTTATATAACGTCTATAGTACTTTTAATATGTTCAAAGTTAGATAACTAACTAAAAACGTTTATTAAATTAGCTGTACGAAATATTACAAGAATATTATAACCAAAAATCGAAATAACTCAAATATTGTACGATAAACCATGTTTATTGCAAGTATTTCGTCTAAAAGAGCCGATTTTGACGTCAAAAGGAGTTTTAATACTTTAAAACTAATGTTTAATTTATCTACCTTTACGAAATATTACAATAATATTATTACAATTAATCGTAATATTTTAAATATTGTATGATAAATAATGTTTATTACAAGTTTTTTGTTTTAAACAGCCAATTTTGACTTCAAAAGTAGTTTTAAAACTTTAAATCTAAATTTCCTAATCGAAAAAGTTTATTTAATTAGCTGTATGATATATTATAAAATTATTAATACAAATAAACAAAATAATTTAAATAGTGTACGATAAACAATGTTTATTGTAAGTATTTTGTCTTAAGCAGCCAATTTTGACGTCAAAACGTGTTTTAATACTTTTAAACTTATATTTTTAACCGAAGAGGTTTATTTAATTAGCTGTATGATATATTACAAAAATTATAATACCAATAATCAAAATAATTTAAGCAGTTTACAAATAAAAAGGGTTTAGTAAAAGTATTTTGTTTAAGACAGCCTATTATAACGTCTATAGTACTTTTAAAATGTTTAAAGATAGATTACTAACCAAAGACGTTTATTAAATTAGCTGTACAAATCATTACAAGATTAGTATAACAAAAAATTGAAATAACTCAGTAATGAAGGATAAACAATGTTTATTGCAAGTATTTCGTGTCAAACAGCCAATTTAGACTCAAAAGAAGTTTTAATACTTTAAAACATATATTTTTAATATAAGACGATTATTAAATTACCTTTACGAAATATCACAATAATATTATTACCAAAAATCAAAATAATTCAAATAGTATACGATAAAAAAGGTTTATTACAAGCATTTCGTCTTAAATAGCAATTTTGACGTCAAAAGGACTTTTAATACTTTAAAACTAATATTTTTAGCAAAAACATTTATATAATTACGTTTATTAAATGCTACAAGAATATTATAACCGAGCTCGAAATAATGTCTGGGTATAATAGTCTGCACTCAACATTGAGGGGGAATTGTTTCTTGTGATCCTTTACTGTTTTAAGGCGTCCGAGGTTGAGATCTTAGGTATTTTTTTGTTTTTGTATTTTCTGTCGGTGATTATTTCTTGTGACTCGGTATTTATTTGTTCGATTAGGTTTTCGTTTGAAGTTTTGTAAGTTTTAGTTTTGTTGTTAGTCACCGAAAGAAAATACAAAAAGAAAAAAATACCTAAGTTCTCAACCTCGGATGCCTTTATAACAGTAAAGAATCACAAGAAACAATTCCCCCTCAATGTTGAGTGCAGACTATTAAACCCAGACAAAAACGAGCTTGGGAGGATAAGCAAAAACATCTTAGAAAGAGCTGTGACGAAAATAAGATACGCGTCAAAATTATCCAGTGGAAAAACTCATTTGAAGTGATCGAATGGTTCAATAATGTACAAAATAAATCAAAAAAATGCTTTATAAACTTCGATATTGTCAATTTCTACCCCAGTATCATTGAAAATCATTTAACTAACGCTATAAACTTTGCAAAAAAATACACCTTAATAGAAGACAGGGACATTAAATTAATTAAGCACACCTGCAAAACAATTTTGACTTTTAACAAAAAAACCTGGATCAAAAAAGATAACAACAACCTATTCGACGTTCCCATGGGCTCCTTCTTCGGCGCCGAGTTATGCGATTTAATCGGGCTATATGCATTGAGCAAGCTTGAATCTCTTTATGATACTAAAGAGATCGGTTTGTATAGAGACGACGGCCTTGCAATTATCCAACCAAAAAACGACCTAGATTTAGAAAAAAAAAAAAAAATATTTAGAGATATTGGTTTTAAAATAACGATAGACACCGGTGCAACTATATGCAACTTTTTAGATATAACATTAGACCTTTCAAATAACTTACTTAAACCGTACAAAAAAGAAAACACAGAAATAAGATAGATTAATAGAAACTCTAACCATCCTAAAATCATTAAAAAGAACTCACCGGCAATGATAGAAAGAAGACTGATTAAATTATTTAAAAACAAAAATATTTTTGATCAAAATGCATACACATACCAAAACGCTTTAGACAAATCAAATTTTAAACATAAACTGACTTATAAGTAAGATTTTAACAAACAGAAAAAGAAAAAAAACAGAAGAAGAAAAATAATTAATTTCAACCCACCATCTGGCGAATCAGTAAAAACAAACATAGGAAAAATGTTTTGTGAATTAATCAACAATAATTTTAATCAGAACAACAGTCTAAACAAGTTAATAAATAAAAGCAACTGTAAATTAGCGTATAGTTGCATGAGTAACATAAAAATGCTAATCCAAGGACACAACAAAAAAACTTTAATTAATGTAGAAAAAACTGAAAATACCGACAAAGAAGAGTCACTATGTAATTGTAGAAACAAAAACTTATGCCCGCTAAAAAACAAATGCCTAACTAAGAATGTTATCTATAAAGCTACGGTCACGACGAAAAAATAATTAAAGCAATACGTAGGAAGCACAGGAGGAAAGGTGGTATAGCCACATAAGAGATATAAAAATTTACAAGGAGAACGGAACCGAACTATCCAAATATATTTGGAAGCTAAAACGCAACAACACTAACTACAACATCAAATGGGAAATTTTACACCACATCGGACACATAAGGAAACCGCAGAGAATCTGCAGGACCTGCTCCTATGAAAAAATGGAAATAGCGAACGCTGACGGGGGAACATCTTTAAATAAAAGGAACGAGTTAATATGCTTTTGTATACACTTTAAAAAGCTTTATTTCAAAACTTAAGAGCGTTTTGATAAGCAAATACCTATTTTAAATTGTACAAGTATTTAAACAAATATATAATTACGTCATAATACAATAGCCAAACTTTTGTAAAAGAGTAAATTTAACTTAAATGTTTAGTTAAAGAGATGTTTTTCTTTGTTAGTTATCTACAGATTTCACAAGGCCACTAAATGTTAGTATTATTATTTTTATTGTATATTTTTTATTTATTTGTTTAAGTTTTAAGATTGTATAATTATTAAGTAACGTGAATTTTCATAAATTTAGCCTAGCAACATTAAAATCATCATACGCTAGTAACTTTAAACTATAGGTTTTAATTAGATTTTACTCAGTTTTTTGTTATACATTTTTCTTTTTAACTTCTTTTATTTCAAGTTTAGCCTAATGCCTTCCTACTTGTTATCATATAAATTTTTACAGATTTTAAACAACTGAAGATCTCGTTTTTTTAAACGAGTGAAACATTGGATTGTAATAAAATTTTAAAAATTTATCATTGAATCATTCTCATTTTTAAGTCGAGAACTTTGATTGCAACATTTAAAGCAAAAAGTATGAAGTATAAAATAACACAAGAATATTATAACCAAAAATCGAAATAACTTAATTAATGTACGGTAAACAATGTTTATATCAAGTATTTTGTCTTAAACAGCTGATTTTGACGTAAAAAGAAGTTTTAATACTTTAAAAATAAAATTGTTAACCAAAGACGTTAATTTAATTACTTTTACATATTATTTCAATAACATTATAACAAAAATTTAAAATAACTCAAATAATGTACGATAAACAATGTTTATTGTAAGGATAACGTTTGAAATAGCTGATTCTGACCTCAAAAGGGGATTTAATACTTTAAAACTATTTTTTTTAACAAAGACGTATAAAAAATTAGCTGTACAAAATAGTACAAGAATATTATAATTAAAAATTGAAATAACTTAAATAATGTACGATAAACATTGTTTATTGAAAGTATTTCGTCTAAAAAAGCCGATATTGACGTTAAAATGAGTTTTAATATTTTAAAACTAATTTTTTTAACCGAAGATGTATATTGAATTACCTTTACGACATATTACGATAGTATTATAATCAAAAATCGAAATAACCCAAATAATGTACAATAAACATTGTATATTGCAAGTATTTCGTCTTTAACAGCCGATTTTGTTTTCAAAATGAGTTTTAATACTTTAAAACTAATATTTTTAATCTAAGATATTTATTTAATTAGCTGTATGATATATTATAAAAGTATTAATACCAATAATCAAAATAATTAAAATAGTGTACGATTAAAAAAGGTTTAATACAGGTATTTTGTTTAAAACAGCCTACAATTACGTCTATAGTACTATTAATATGTTTAAAATTTTATTAATAACCAAAGAAGTTTATTAAATTAGCTGTACGAAACATTACAAAAATATTATAACCAAAAATCGAAATAACTCAAATAATGTACGATAAACAATGTTTGTTGCAAGTTTTTTGTCTTAAACAGCCGATTTTGATGTCAAAAGAAGTTTCAATAGTTTAAAATTAATATTATCAAACCGAAGACGTTTATGAAATTACTTTTATAAAATATTACTATAATATTATTTACATTGTTTAAAATAATTCAAATAGTGTACAATAAATAATGTTTTTTGCAAGTATTTTGTCTAAAGCAGCCGATTTTGACATCAAAAGGAGTTTTTATACTTTGAAACTAAGTTTCCTAACCGAAAAGGTTTATTTAACTAGTTGTATAATGTATTACAAGATTATTATAACCAACAATCAAATTAATTCAAATACTGTACGATAAAAAAAGGTTTAATACAAGAATTTTGTTTAAAACAGCCTATTATGACTTCTATATTACTTTTTAAATGTTTAACAAGTTTATATTATGTTTATTTTATATGTTTAAAAAGTTTATTTAACTAATTGTACAAAATATTTCAAGAATATTTAAACAAAGATTGAAATAACTCATATAATGTACGATAAACAATGTTTATTGCAAGTATTTTGTCTTAAACAGCCGATTTTGACGTCAGAAGTTGATTTAATAATTAAAAACTATTTTTTTTAACCAAAGACGTTTATCAAATTAGCTGTACCAACTATTACAAGAATATTATAACCAAAAATTGAAATGACTTAAATAGTGTTTAAAAATAACTTAACGATAATTAATGTTTAATGCAAATATTTTGTCTTAAACTGCTGATTTAGACGTTAAAAGGAGTTTTATTACTTTAAAAATAATAACTTTTAACGAAGACATTAATTAAACTACCTTAACGAAATATTGAAAAAATATTATAACCAAAAATCGATGTAACTCATATAATGTACGATAAAAAATGTTTATCGCGAGTATTTTGTCTTAAACAGCCGATATTGACGTCGAAAGGAGTTTTAATACTTTAAAACTAACATTTATAACCGAAGAGGATTATTTAATTACCTTTACGAAATATTACAAGAATATTATAACCAAAAATCGAAAAAATTCAAATATTTGTCGATAATTAATATTTATTGCAAGTATTTCGTCTTAAACAGCCGATTTTGACGTCAAAAGGAGTTTTGATATTTTAAAACTAATATTTTTAACTGAAAAGGTTTATTAAATTACTTTTACGACGTATTACAAGAATATAAAACCAATAATCAAAATTAATCAAATAATGTACAATAAACAATGTTTATTGCAAGTATTTTGTCTTTAACAGCCGATTCTAATGTTAAAAGGAGTTTTAATACTTTAATTTAATATTCCTAACATAGATGTTTCTTTAGTAAGCGGTTTGTTATATTACAAAATTATATTACCAATAATCAAAATAATTCAAACAGTGTACGACAAATAAGGGTTTAATACAAGTATTTTGTCTAAAACAGCCTATTATAACGTCTATAGTACTTTTAATATGTTTAAAAATAAAATAATAACCAAAGACGTTTATTAAATGAGCTGTACGAAACATTACGTGAATATTACAATCAAAAATCGAATAACTCAAATAATGAAAGATAAACAATTTTTGTTGCTAGTAATTTGTCTTAAACAGCCGATTTTGACGTCAAAGAAGTTAAAATACTTTATAATTAATATTTTTAAACCAAAGACGTTTAATAAATTACTTTTATGAAATATTATAATAATATTATTACCATTAATTTAAATAATTCAAATAGTGTATGATAAAAAAGTGTTTAATACAAGTATTTTGTTAAAAACAGCCTATTATAACGTCTATAGTACTTTTAATATGTTTAAAGTTAGATTAATAACCAAAGACGTTTATTTAATTAGCTGTACGAAGTATTACAAGAATATTATTACCAAAATTCATAATAATTTAAATAGTGTCAATAAACGATGTTTACTACAAGTTTTTTAGCTTAAACATCTGATTTGGATGTCAAAAGGAGTTTTAATTCAATAAAACTAATTTTCCAAACCGAAAACGTTTATTAAATTACCTTTACGACATATTACAAGAATATTATAACCAAGAATTAAAATAACTCAATAATGTACGAGAAACAATGTTTATTGCAAGTATTTATAATCGTCTTAGATAGCGAATTTTGACGTCAAAACGAGGATTAATACTTTTAAACTTATATTCCTAACCAAAGACGTTTATCATATTAACTGAACGAAATATTACAAGAATAATATAACAAAAAGTCGAAATATCTCAGTAATGAACGATAAACAATGTTAATTGCAAGTATTTCGTGTTAAACAGCCGATTTTGACGTCCTAAAGGTTTTTAATACTTTAAAACATATATTTTTAACCTAAGACGATTAATAAATTACCCTTACTAAATATCAAAATAATATTATTACGTAAAATCAAAATAATTAAAATAGTGTACGATAAATAAGGTTTATTACAAGCATTTCGTATTTGATAGCCGATTTTGACGTTAAAGAAGTTTTTATACATGAAAACTGTTTTTACTAACCGAAAAGGTTCATTTGTTTAGCTGTAGGATATATTGCAAAATAATAGTAATCAAAATTACTTAAATAGCGTACCATAAAAAGGGTTAAATATAAGTATTGTGTTTAAAACAGCCTATTAAAACGTCTATAGTACTTTTAGTATGTTTAAAGTTAAATTACTAGCCAAAAACGTTTATAAAATTAGCTATACGAAATATTAAAAGTATATTACGACCAAAAGTCGAAATAACTCAAAAAATTTACAATAAACAATGTTTATTGCAAATACATCGTCCTAAAAGGCCGATTTTTAAGTCAAAACGAGTTTTAATACATTAAACTAATATTCCTAACCGAAATGGTTTATATAATTAGCTGTATGATATGTTACAAGAATATTATTGCCAATAATTAAAATAATTTCAATAGTGTACGATCAAAAAAGGTTTCAATACAAACATTTTGTTTAAAACAGCCTATTATATCGTCTATAAAACTTTTTTTATTTGTAAAGTTAGATTACTTTTTAAAGTGGTTTATTACATTGCTGTACAAAATATTATAAGAATATTATTACTTTTATTATTTAAATAGTGTTCGATAAATAATGTTTATTACAAGTTTTTCGTTTTAAACAGTCGATTTTGACGTCAAAAGGAGTTTTAATACTTTAAAACTAATTTTTTTAACCAAAACATTTATAAAATCACCTTTACGAAATATTACAAAAAAATTATAACCAAACATCGAAATAATTCAATTAATGTACGATAAACGACGTTTATTGAAAGTAT
This sequence comes from Thalia democratica, assembly GCF_965202585.1. Taxonomy (NCBI): domain Eukaryota; kingdom Metazoa; phylum Chordata; class Thaliacea; order Salpida; family Salpidae; genus Thalia; species Thalia democratica. The sequence continues at coordinate 14,634,335 of NC_139173.1, read as the reverse complement.
TCGTCTTAAACAGCTGATTGAGACATCAAAAGGAGTTAAAATAATTTAGACTAATTTTTTTTGACAGAATACGTATATTTAATTACCTTGACGACATATTACAAGAATATTCTAACCAAAAATCGTAATAACTCAAACAATGTACGATAAACAATGTTTATTGTAAGTTTTTCGTCTTAAACAGCCGATTTTGTTGTCAAAAGAAGTTTTTATACTTTTAAACTAATATATTTAACCGAACACTATTATTTAAATAACTGAATTATTTATTATAAGAGTATTAATACCAATAATCGAAATAATTGAAATAGTGTACGATCAAAAAAGGTTTAAAACAAGTATTTTGTTAAAAACAGCCTACTATTAAGTCTATAGTACTTTAAATATGTTTAAAGTTAGATTCATAACCAAAGACGTTTATTAAATTAGCTGTACGAAACATTACAAGAATATTATAACTTAAAATCGAGAGATATAAAATAATTTACGATAAACAATGTTTGTTGCAAGTATTTTGTCTTAAACAGCTAATTTTGACGTCAAAAGGAGTTTTAATACTTTAAAATTAATATTTTTAAACCGAAGACGTTTTAAAAATTACTTTTACGAAGTATCACAATAATATTATAACCATTATTTAAAATAATTCAAATAGTGTACGATAAAAAAGTTTAAATACAAGTTATTTGTTAAAAACAGCCTATTAAAACGTCTGAAGTACTTTTAATATGTTTAAAGTTAGACTACTGACCGAAGAAGTTTATTAAATTAACTGTACGAAATATAACATGAACATTATAACTAAAAATTCAAATAACTTATATAATGTATGATAAACATTGTTTATTGCAAGTGTTTCGTCTTAAACAGTTGATTTTGTCGTCAAAAGGAGTTTTAATACTTTCAAATTATTGTTTTTAACCAAAGACGTCTATTAAATAACTTTTACGACATATTACAAGAATATCAGAACCAAAAATCGAAATACCTCAAATAATTTACGATAAATAATGTTTATTGCAAACATTCTGTCTTAAACAGCCTATTTAGACGTCAAAAGGAATTATAATACTTAAATTTAGTATTTCTAACCGAATATGTTTATGTAGTTTGCTGTATGATATATTAAATAATATTAATACAAATAATAAAAATAATTTAAACAGAGTACGATAAAAAATGTTTTAATACAAGTATTTATTATTAAATACAGCCTATAATAACCTCTATAGTACTTTTAATATGTTTTAAGTTATATTACTAACCAAAGACGTCTATTAAATTAGCTGTACGAAATATTACAAGAATATTTTAACACAAAATTCAAATAACTTCAATAAAGTACGATAAACAATGTTTATTGCAAGTATTTCGCCTTAAACATCCGATTTTGAGGTCAAAAGGTGTTTTAACATTTAAAACTAATATTCCTAACTGAAAGACTTTATTTAATTAGCTGTATGTTATAATACAAGAATTTTAATATAAATAATAAAAATAGATCAAATAGTGTACGATAAAAAAGGGTTAAATACAAGTATTTTGTTTAAAACAGCCTGTTATAACGATTATAGTACTTTTAATACGTTTAAAGTTAGATTACTAACCAAAGAAGCTTAGAAAAAGTTTAGAACAAGTTATTAAACAAATTTTACAAAATATTACAAGGCTATTATAACCAAAAATCGAAATAACTTATAAAATGTACGATGAACAATGTTTGTTGCAAGTATTTCGTCTTAAACATCCGTTTTTGACGTCTAAAGGAGTTTTAATACTTTAAAACTAATATTTTTAACCGAAAACGTTTATTAAATTACCTTTACAACATATTACAAGAATATTATAACCAAAAATCGAAATAACTTAAATATTGTACAATAAACAATGTTTATTGCAAGTATTTCCCTTTAAGAGCCGATTTTGAAGTCATGAGTTTTATACTTTAAAACTAATATTTTTAATCAAAAAAATTATTTGATTAGCTGTATGATATATTGCAAGAATAGTAATACCAATAATCAAAATAATTTAAATAGTGCACGATATAAAATGGTTTAGTACAAGTATTTTGTACTTTAAGTTTTATACTTTAAAACTAATATTTTTAATCGAAAAAATTATTTGATAAGCTCTATGATATACTGCAAGAATACTAATACCAATAATCAAAATAATTTAAATACTCTACGATAAAAAATGGTTTAGTACAAGTATTTTGTTAAAAAAGCCTATAATAACGTCTAGGGTAGATTTCATACGTTTAAAGTTAGATTACTAGCCAAAGAAGTTTATTACATTAGGTGTACGAAATAATACAAGAAAATTATAATCAAAATATAAAATATAATGTACGATAAACAATGTTTATTGCAAGTCTTTCGTCTTAAACAGCCGATTTTGTTGTTGAAAATAGTTTTAATACGTTAAAACTATTATATTAGCCGTAGAAAATTATTAAAAAACCCTTACGAAATATTACAAGTATGTTATAAAAAAAACTTCGAAATAATTAAAATAATGTACGATAAACAATGTTTATTGTAAATATTTTAAATTAAAAAGCCAATTTTGACGTCAAAAAGAGTTTAAATACCTTAAAAATAATTTTCCTAACCGAAAACGTTTATTTAATTAGCTGTATGATATATTACAGGAATGTTAGTACCAATAATCAAACTAATTCAAATAGTGTACGTCGAAAAAGGGTAAATTACAAGTGTTTTGTTTAAAACAGCCTATTATAACGTCTATAGTACTTTTAAAATGATTAAAGTTAGATTACAAACCAAAGTAGTTTATTAAACAAGCTGTACGAAATAATACACAAATATTATAACCAAAAATTAAAATAACTAATATAATGTACGATAATTAATGTTTATTGCAAGTATTTCGTCTTAAACAGCCGATTTTGTCGTCAAAAGTACTTATAATACTTAAAAACTATTGTTTTTAACCGAAGACATTAATTAAATATCCTTTCCGACATATTACAAGAATATTGTGAATAAAAATTAAAATAACTTATATATAATACTATAAACACTGTTTATTGCAAGTATTTCGACTTAAACAGTCGATTTTGACGTCAAAAGGAGTTTTAATACTTTAAATATAATATTTTTAACCGAAAAGGTTTGTTAAATTAGCTGTGTGATATTATATAAAAGTTAAAGTATTAATAATCGAAATGATTAACATAGAGTACGATTATAAAAGATTTAATACAAATATTTTGTTTAAATAACCTACTATCACGTCTATAGTACTTTTGATAACTTTAAAGTTAGATTACTGACTAAAGAAGTTTATAAAATTAGCTGTACGTAATATTAATTGAATATTTCAACTAAAAATTTTAAATAACTCATATAATGTATGATAAACAATGTTTATTGCTAGTGTATCGTCTTAAACAGCCGATTTCATAGTCAAAAGGAATTATAATACTTTAAAACTATTGTTTTTAACCAAAGATATTTATTAAATAATTTTAAGACATATAACAAGAATATTAAAACCAAAAATCGAACTAACTCAAATAATGTACGATAAACAATGTTTGTTGCAAGTATTTTGTCTTAAACAGCTAATTTTGACGTCAAAAGAAGTTTAAATACTTTAAAATTAATCATTTTATACCGAAGACCTTTAATAAATTTCTTTTATGAAATATTACAATAATATTATTACCATTAATTATAATAATTCAAATAGTGTACGAAAAAAAAGGTTTATTACAAGTATTTTGTTAAAAACAGCCTATTATGACGTCTATAGAACTTTTAATATGTTTAAAATTAAATTACTAACCAAATATGTTTATTAATTTAGCTGTACAAAGTATTACTAAAATATTATTACCAAAATTCATATTAATTATAATAGTTATAATACTTAAAAATTTATTTTTTAACCAAAGACGTTTTTTAAATAACCTTCACAACATATTTCAAGAATAGTATAAATAAAAATTAAAATAACTCATATATAGTACGATAAAAAAAATTTTACGCAAGTATTACGTCTTAAACAGCCGATTTTGTCGTCAAAAGTAGTTTTAATACTTTAAAACTATTGTTTTTAACGAAGACGGTTATTAAGAATTATGACATATTACAAGAATGATATAACCAATATCGAAATAACTCTAATAATGTTTGATAAACCATGTTTATTGCAAGTATTTTGTCGTAAACAGTCGATATTGACGTCAAAAAGGGGTTTTATTACTTTAAAACTAATATTTTTTACCGAATACGTTTATTGAACTACCTTTACGACATATTAAAAAAATATTATAACCAAAAATCGAAATAACTCAAATAATGTACGATAAACAATGTTTATTGCAAGTGATTTATCTTAAACAGCTGATATTGACGTCAAAAGCAATTTTAATAAATAAAAAATAATTATTTCTACCGTGAACGTTTATCAAATTACCTTTACGTAATATTAAAAGAATTTATAACCAAAAATCGAAATAACTTAAATAATGTACGATAAACAGTGTTTATTGCAAGTATTTCGTCTTTTACAGCCGATTATGACGTAAAATGAGTTTATACTTTAAAACTAATATTTTTAACAGAAGTAGTTTATATAATTAGCTGTATGATATATTACAAGAATATTAAAACCAATAATCTAAATAATTTGAATAGTGTACGGTAAAAAGGGTTTATTACAAGTATTTTGTTTAAAACAGCCTATTATAACGCTTATAGTACTTTTAATAAATTTAAAGTTAGACTTCAAACCAAAGAAGTTTATTAAATTAGCTGTCCGAATATTATAAGGATATCATAACCAAAAATCGAAATAACTCATATAAGGTACTATAAACAATGTTTATTGCAAGTATTTCGTCTTAAACAACCGATTTATATTTAAAATGAGTATTAATACTTAAAACTAATACTCTTAACCGAAAAGGTGTATTTAATTACCTGAACGTAATATTACAAGGATAATTATTACTAAAAATCATAATAACTCAAATAATATACGATGAAAAATATTTAGTGCCAGTATTTCGTCTCTAACAGCCGATTTTGACGTCTAAAGAAGTTTAAATACTTTAAAACTAAAAATAATAACTAAAGAGAATTATTTAATTAGCTGTATGATATATTATAGGAATATTAATACCAATAATTAAAATAATTCAAATAGTGTACGATAAAAAAGGGTTAAATACAAGTATTTTGTTTAAAATAGCCTATTATGATGTATATAGTACTTTTAATACGTTAAAACTAATATATTAACCGTAGAAGTTTATTAAATTACCCTTACTTAATATTACAAGAATATTATACCCAATATCAAAAAAACTCCAATAATGTACCAAAAACAATGTTTTTTGCAAGTATTTCGATTTAAACAGCTGATTTTGACGTCAAAAGGAGTTTTAATATATTAAAACTAATATTTTGAACCAATGACGTATATTAAATTACCTTTACAAAATATTAGAATAATATTATTACCAAAAATCGTGATAATCCGAATTGTGTACGATAAATAATGTTTATTAGAAGTATTTTGTCTAAAATAGCCGAGTTTGACGTCAAAATGAATTTTAATACTTTAAAACTAATGTTTCTAACCAAAGAGTTTATTTAATAAGCTGTATGATATATTACAAGAATATTATAACCAATAATCTAAATAATTCAAATAGTATACGGTAAAAAAGGGTTTATTACAAGTATTTTGTTTAAAACAGCCTATTATAACGTTTGTAGTAATTTTAATATGTTTAAATTTAGATTACAAACCAAAGAAGTTTATTAAATAAGTTGTACGAAATAAAACATAAATAATATAACCAAAAATTGAAATAACTCATACAATGTACGATAAACAATGTTTATTGCAAGTATTTGTCTCAAACAACCGATTTGAAGTCAAAAGTAGTTATAAATCTTAAAAAAAAAAATTTTTAACGGAAGACGTTTTCAAAATAACCTTTACAACATATTTCAAGAATAGTATGATTGAAATTAAAATAATTCATATATAGTACGATATACAATTTTTAATACCTTAAAACTATTGTTTTTAACGGAGACGGTTATTAAATAACCCTTACGACATATTACAAGAATACTATAACCAATATCGAATTAACTCAAATAATGTATGATAAACCATGTTTGTTGCAAGTATTTTGTCGTAAACAGCCGATATTGACGTCAAGAAAAGGTTTTATTACTTTAAAACACATATTTTTTACCTAATACGTTTATTGAACTACATTTCAACATATTACAAGAATATTATAACCAAAATTTGAATAAACTTATATAATGTACGATAAAAAATGTTTATTGCAAGTATTTCGTCTTAAACAGTCAAATTTGTCGTCAAAAGTAGTTTTAATACTATAAAACTATTGACTAAAAAACTATTGATTTAAAAATTATAATTTTTAACCGAAGACGTTTATTAGATAATCTATACGACATATCACAAGACTATTATACCCAATATTGAATAACTCAAATAATGTATACTAAACAATGTTTATTGCAAATATTTCGTCTTTAGCAGCCGATATTGACGTTAAAAGGAGTTTTAATACTTTAAAACTAATATTTTTAATCGAACAGGTTTATTTAATTAGCTGTATGATATATTACCAGAAAATTACTACCAATAACTGAAATAATTCAATTAGTGTACAATAAAAAAAGGTTAAATACAAGTATTTTGTTTAAAACAGCTTATTATGACGTCTATAGTACTTTTAATTCGCTAAAACTAATATATTAACCGTAGAAATTTATTAAATTACCCTCACGAAATATTTTAATAATATTATACCCAATATCGAAATAACTCAAATAATGTACAATAAACAATGTTTATTGCAGGTATTTTGTCTTAAACAGCCAATTTTGACGTCAAAAGGGGTTTTATTACTTTAAAACTAATATTACTAACCAAAGAAGTTGATTTATTTAGCTGTATGATATATTACAAGAATATTAATACCAACAATCAAAATAACTTACTTAATAATTTTCGATAAAAAAGGGTTTAGTAGAAGTATTTTGTTTAAAACAGCCTATTATAACGCCTATAGTACTTTAATGTGTTTAAAGTTAGAATACTAACTAAACAAGTTTATTAAAGTATATGTAAAAATAATACAAGAATATTATAACCAAAAATAGAAATAACTCATACAATGTACGATACACAATGTTTAACAAATAACTTTACGATATATTACAAGAATATTATAACCAATATCGAAATAACGCAAATAATGTATGATAAACCATGTTTATTGCAAGTATTTTGTCTTAAACAGCTGATTTTGACGTCAAAAGGGGTTTTATTACTTTAAAACTAATACTTATTACCTAGAGGTTCAGTAAATTACCTTTACGAAATATTACAAGGAATATTATTACCAAAAATCATAATGACTCAAATAATGTGCGATAAACAATGTTTATTGCAAGTATTTCGTCTTAAAAAGCTGATTTTGACGTCAAAAGAAGTTTTATACTTTGAAACTAATTATTTTAATTAAAGAATTTTATTTTATTAGCTCTATGATATATTACAAGAATATTAATACCAATAATCAAAATAAATTATATAGTGTACGATAAAAAAGGGTTTAGTAGAAGTATTTTGTTTTAAACACTTAATTTTGACGTTAAAAGGAGTTTTAGCACTTTAAAACTAATATTTTTAACCGAAGACGTTCATTAAAATACCTTTACAAAATATTACAATAATATTATTATAAAAACCTAAAAAATATTAAATAGTATACGCTAAATATTATTTACTGCAAATATTTTGTCTATACAGCCGTTTTTAAAGTCAAAATGAGTTTTAATACTTTAAAACTAATATTTTTAACCAAAAACGTGTATTAAATTACCTTAAGGAAATATTACAAGAATGTATTATGTACGATAAAAAAGGGTTTAATAGAAGTATTTGGTTTAAAACAGCCTACTATATCGTCTATAGTACTTTTTATATGTTTTAAGTTAGATTACTAACCAAAAAAGTTTATTAAATTAGCTCTACGAAATATTACAAGAATATTATAACCAAAAATCGAAATAACTTAAATAATGTACGATAAACAATGTTTATTGCAACTATTTCGTCTTAAAAAGCCAAATTTGCAGCAAAATTAGTTTTAATACTTTAAAACTAATATTCCTTACCGAAGAAGTTTATTTAATTAGCTGCATGATATACCGCAGGAATATTATGAATAATAATTATAATTAATTAATAAATGTACGACAAAAAAGGGTTTAGTACGAGTCTTTTGTTGAAACAGTTTATTATAACGTCTATAGTAGATTTCATATTTTTAAAGTTAGATTACTAGCCAAAAAAAGTTTATTAAATTAGCTGTACGAATATTATAAGGATATTATAACCAAAAATCGAAATAACTCATATAATGTACGATAAACAATACTTTTTGCAAGTATTTCGTCTTAAATACCCGATTTTGTTGTCAAAAAAAGTTTTAATACTTTAAATCTAACGTTTTTAACCGAACACGATTATTAATTAAATTTACGACATATTACATAAATATTAAAACCAATATCGATTAAACTCAAATAATGTATGATAAACCTGTTTATTGCAAGTATTTTGTCTTAAATACCCGATTTTGACGTCAAAAGTAGTTTTGATACTTTAAAACTAATGTTTTTAACCGAAGCGGTTTTTTTTAATAGCTGTATGATACAATACAAGAATATTAATACCAAAAATCAAACCAACTCAAATATTGTACGATAAACACTGTTTATTGCAAGTATTTTGTCTTAAACAACCGATATTGGCTTTAAAGGAGTTTTAATATTTTAAAACTACTACTTTTAACCGAAGATGTTTATTAAATTACCTTTACGACATATTACAAGAATATTATTACATAAAATCGAAGTAGCTCAAATAATGTACGATAAACGATGTTTATTTCAAGGATTTCGTTATAAACAGCCGATATTGACGTCAAAAGAAATTTTAATATTTTAAAACTAGTATTTTTAACCGAGAATGTTTTTTAAATTATCATTACTAAAATTTACAAGAATATTATAACCATTAATCGAAATAACTTAATAATGTACGATAAACAATGTTTAATGCAAGTTTATCGTCTTAAACAGCCGATTTTGACGTCAAAAGGAGTTTTAATACTTCAAAACTAAGTTATCTAACCGAAAAGGTTTATTTAATTAGCTGTATGATATATTACAAGAATAATAATACCAATAATCAAAATAATTCAAATGGTAATCGATAACAAAGGGTTTAATAGAAGTATGTTGTTTAAAACAGCCTTTTATAACGTCTTTAGTACCTTAATATGTTTAAAATTAGATTACTAACCAAAGAAGTTTATTAAAGTAGCTGTACGAAATAATACAATAATATTATAACCAAAAATCGAAATAACTCATATAATTTACGATAAACAATGATTATTGCAAGTATTTTGTTTTAAACAATTAATTTTGACGTTAAAAGGAGTTTTAATACTTTAAAACTAAAAGACATAATTGAATAGATTTTTTTAATTAGCTGTTTGATATATTATAATAATATTAATACCAATAATCAAAACAATTGAAATAGTTCTAGAACAATAAGTGTTTAATAAAAGTTTTTTTTATTACACAGTCTATTATAACGGGTATAGTATTTATAATATGTTTGAAGTAAGATTACTTACTAAAGAAATTTAATAAATTAGCTGTACTAAATATAACAAGAATAATAGAACTTAAAATTGAATTAACTCAAATAATTTACGATAAACAATGTTTATTGCAAGTATTTTGTCTTAAACAGCCAAATTTGACGTCAAAAGGAGTTTTAATACTTTAAAACTGATATTCCTAACCGAAGACGTTTATTAGTCTACCTTTACGAAATATTACAAGAATATTATAACTAAAAATCGAAATAACTAAATAATGTACGATAAACAACGTTTATTGCAAGTTTAAGGTCTTAAACAGCCGACTTCGACGTCAAAAGAGGTTTTAATACTTGAAAACTAATATTTTTAACCTAAGACGTTCATTAAATTACCTTTACGATATATTACAATAATATTGTTACTAAAAATCTTAATAATCTAAATAGTGTGAGATAAATAATGCTCATTACAAGTATTTCGTTTTATATAGCCAATTTTGACGTCAAAAATAGTTTAACTACTTTAAAACTAATTTTCATTACTGAAAAGGTTTATGTTATTAGTTGTATGATATATTACAAGAATATTAATACCAATAATCAAAATAATTCAAATAGTGTACGATAAAAAAGGGTTTAATACAAGTACTTCGTATTAAACAGCTGATTATGACCTCAAAAAGAGTTTTTAATACTTTAAAACTAATATTTTTAACCGTATATTTATTAAATTACTTAAACGAAATATTACAATAATTAAATATCTAAAAATCGAAATAACTCAAATATTGTACGACAAACAATATTTATTGCAAGTATTTCGTTTTAAACCGATTTTAACGTTGAACGGAATTTTTTTACTTCAAAACTATAATTTTTTACTGAAAACGTTTATTAAATTACCTTTCTGACATATTACAAGAATATTAATACCGATAATTAAAATAATTCAAATAGTGTACGATAAAAAAGGGTTTAATAGAAATATTTTGTTCAAAACAGCCTATTATAGAGTCTATAGTACTTTTAATATGTTTGAAGTTAGATTACTAACTAAAGACGTTTTTTGAATGAGCTGTACGAAATAATACAAAAAGATTATTATAAAAAGCATAATAAATCTAATAATGAACAATAAACAATGTTTTTTGCAAGTATTTCGTCTAAAACAACCTATTTTGACGTTAAAAGGAAATTTAATACTTTAAAACTTTTAATTTTAACAGAAAATGTTTTTTAAATTACCTTCACCAAACATTACATATAGATTATTATTGAAAATCATAAAAACTCAAATAATGTACGATAAACAATGTTTATTGCAAGTATTTCTTCTTAAACAGCCGATTTTGACGTAAAAAGGAGTTTAAAAATTTAAAACTAATATTCCTAACTAAAAAGATTTATTTAATTAGCTGTATGTACTATCATAAGAATATTAATACCAATAATCAAAATAAATCAAATAGTTCACGATAAAAAAGAGTTTAGTACAAATATTTTGTTTGCAACAGCCTATCATAACGTCTATAGTATTTTTAATATGTATTAAGTTGGATTACTAACCAAAGATGTTTATTAATAAGTTGTACGAAATATTACAAGGCGATTATAACCAAAAATTGAAATAACTCAAACAATGTACGATAAACAATGTCTTTTCAAGTATTGGGTTTAAACTGCCGATTTAGACGTCAAAAGTAGTTTTAATACTTTAAGACTAATATTTTTAACTGGAGACGTTTATTAGATTACCTTTGCGACATATTACAAGAATATTAATACAAATTATAAAAATAATTTAATTAGTGTTCGATAAAAAAGGGTTAATTACAAGTTTTTTGTTGAAAACATGCTATTATAACGTCAAAAGGAGTTTTAATACTTTAAAACTAATATTTTTAACTGAAGACGTTTATTACCTTTACGATAGAATTCTTTAAAATTAAAAAAATGAAATTTTTTTTAATATTGCACCAGCAAGGTTTATTGTATATTTTTTATTTAAAATATGTCTTTTAATGCTAACTCACCTCTCTATATCTTTAGACTTCGTAAATTTATGTTCTTTGACTAATTGATAAACATTTAATTATACTTCAGTATATCAGAAATTTTGTTAACAATATTTTTATAAAACATTTTTCTTATTTTTTATTTATTCTTCTTAGAAAGCAGAATACCATTACAACACCAATTGCATATTTTTGTATAAGGGTATAGAAACAAATTTAGTATAGACACCACACTATTTCTTAATTTTAAACAAATGCTTAATTATGAATTAAATTTGGAAAGTAAAATAAAATATAAAATATAATTATCAAATAACTCACATACGAATAAAGATAAATCAACTTATTATTGAAATTAGTAAAATTTTATTAAAATTTTTATTATTTTATATAAATCTAAATCCTTATTTATAAATATGTATATTTTTATCTTGTATGTTCCCAGTCTGCTTTTAAGTCGATACAATATTAAAAAACAGTCATTATAGTAAGTATGATTGGTACCTCTCGTAACTTTACGATCTCTCGTATCTTTACGCACTTTTTCTGTGGACACAATGTGCGTAAATAAGCGACAAGTTATGGTTATCAAAATAATTCAAATAGTGTACGATAAAAAAGGGATTCATGCAAGTATTTTGTTTATAACAGTCTATTAAAAAGTCTATAGTACTTTTAATATGTAAGTTAGATTACTAACCAAAGACGTTTATTAAATTAGCCGTACGAAATATTACAAGGATATTATAACCAAATAATTAATAACTCAAACACTGTATGATAAACAATGTTTAATGCAAGTATTTCGTCTTAGACAGCAGATTTTGTCGTCAAAAAAGGTTTTTATACTTTAAAACTATTTTTTTTTACTGAAGAGATTAATTTAATTAGCTGTAAGATATATTACTAGAATATTAATATCAATAGTCAAAATTATTTTAATAGTGTACGATAAAAAAAGTTTTAATACAAGTATTTTTTTAAAAATAGCCTATTATAACGTCTATAGTACTTATAATATGTCAAAATTTAGTTTACGGACCAAAGAAATTTATTGAATTAGCTGTACGAAATACTAGAATATTATAACCGAAAAATAAAATAACTCTTATAATGTACGATAAACATCGTTAATTGCAAATATTTCTTCTTAAACAGCCGATTTTGTCGTCAAAAGCATTTTTAAAACTTTAATTTAATATTCCTATCCGAAGATGTTTATTTAGTTAGCTGCATGATATGTAACAGGAATAAATAATACCAATATTCAAGATAATTAAAAAACGGTTCGCTAAAAAAGGGTTTAATACAAGTATTTTGTTTCAAACAGCCTATTATAACGTCTAAAGTACTTTTGATATGTTTAAAGTTAGATTACTTATCAAAGACGTTTATTAAATTACCTGAACGAAATATTACAACAATATTATAACCAAAAATCAAAATAACTTTAATAATGTAAGATAAATAATGTTTATTGCAAGTATTTCGTCTTAAACATCCGATTTTCTCGTCAAAAAGAGTATAAATACTTCAATTTAATATTCCTAACCTAAGATGTTTATTTAATTAGCTGTATGATATTTTAAAAAAATATTAGTACAAAAAATCAAAATAATTTAAACAGTGTATGATCAAAAAGCGTTTAATTCAAGTATTTTGTTTAAAACAGCCTTTGATAAAGTCTATAGTACTTTAAAAAAGTTTAAAGTTAGATTAATCACCAAAGAAGTTTATTAAATTAGCTGTACGAAATATTAGAAGAATATTATAAACAAAAATCAAAATAACTTAAAGAATGTACAATAAACAATGTTTATTGCTAATATTTCGTCTTAAACAGCTGTTTTTGTCGTCAAAAGGAGTTTAAATACTTCAATTTAATACTCCTAACCAAGATGTTTATTTAATTAGCTTTTTAATGATTCATAAGAATATTAATACAAATAATCAAAATAATTCAAACAGTGTATGATAAAAAAGGGTTTTATACTAGTATTTTGTTTCAAATAGCCTTTTATAAAGTCTATGGTACTTTTAAAATTTTTATAGTTAGATTACTAACCAAAGACGTTTATTAAATTAGCTGTACATATATTACAAGAATATTACAAGAATATTATAAATAAAGATCGAAATAACTCATATAATCTACAATAAACAATGTTTATTGCATGTTTTTCATCTTAAACAGCCGATTTTATCGTCAACATTAATTTTAATACTTTAAAACTATTGTTTTTAAGCAAAGACGTTTATTAAATAACCTTTACATCATATTATAAGAATTTTATAACCAATATCGAAATAACTTGAATAATGTACGATAAACCATGTTTATTGCAAGTATTTCGTCTTAAACAGCCGATTTTGACGTCAAAAGAAGTTTTAATACTTTAAAACTAATATTTTTAATAGAAAAGGTTTATAAAATTACCTTAACAAAATATTACAAGAATATTATAACTAAAAATCGAAATAACTCAAACAATGTACGACTAACAATGTTATTACAAGTATTTTGACTTAAACAGCCAATTTTAACGTCAAAAGGAATTTTAATATTTTGAAACTTATATTTTTAACAGAAAAGGTTTATTAAATTACCTTTAAAAAGTATCAGAAGAATATTATTACAAATAATAAAAATAATTCAAGTAGTGTACGATAAACAATGTTTATTGCGACTATTATAACTTAAACAGCCAATTTTGACGTCAAAAAGGGTTTTAACACTTCAATTTAATATTCCTAACCAAAGATTTGTATTTATTTAGATGTATAAATATTACTAGACTGTTTACCAATAATCAAAATAATAAAACAGTGTACAATAAAAAACGGTTTAATACAAGTATTTTTTTTAACAGCCTTTTATAATGTCTATAGTATTTTTGGTATGTTTAAAGTTAGATTACTAACCAAAGACGTTTTTTAAAATAGCTGTACTAAATATTACTAGGATGATATAACCAAAAGTCAAAAGAACTCATATACTGTCCGATAATTAATTTTTATTGCAAGTATTTCGTCTTAAACAGCCAAATTTGACGTCAAAAAGAATTTGAATACTTTAAAACTAATATTTTTAAACTAAAAGGTTTAATAAATAACCTTAACGAAGTTTTACAAGACAATTATAACCAAAAATCGAAATAACTTAAATAATGTACGATAAACAATGTTAATTGCAGGTATTTTGTCTTAAATAGCAAATTTCGACGTCAAATGCAGTTTTTATACTTTGAAACTAATATTCCTAACTGAAAAGATTTTATTTATTAGCTGTACAATATACAATTAGCGTCTATAGTACTTTAAATAAGTTTAAAGTTAGAATACTAACCAAAGACGTATATTAAATTAGCTGTACGAAATACTTTAAGGATATTATAATAAAAAATTAAAAAAACTCAAATAATGTACGATTACCAATGTTTATTGCAAGTATTTCGTCTGTAACAGCCGATTTTGACGTAAAAAAGGGTTTTAATACTTTAAAACTATTATTTTTAACCGAAGACGTTTATTTATTTAGCTGTATGACATATTACAAAAAAATTTATATAAACAAATAATCAAAATAATTTAAACAGTGTACGATAAAAAAGGGTTTGATAAAAAAATTTCGTTTAAAACAGCCTATTATATCATCTACAGTACTTTTATTATGTTTAAAGTTAGATTACTAACGAAAGACGTCTATTAAATTAGCTATAAGAATTATTACAAGGATATTAAAAACAAAAATCAAAATAAGTTATATATGGTAAGAAAAACAATGTTTATTGCAAGTATTTCGTCTTAAACAGCCGATTTTGACGTCAAAAGAAGTTTTAATACATTAATATAGTATTTCTAACCGAAAATGTTTATTCAGTTAGGTGTATGAAATATTACAGAATATTAATACCAATAATCTGAATAATTCAAATAGTGTACGTTAAAAAAGGGTTTATTACAAGTATTTTGTTTAAAACAGCCTATTATAACGTTTGTAGTAATTTTAATATGTTTAAATTTAGATTACAAACCAAAGAAGTTTATTAAATAAGTTGTACGAAATAAAACATAAATAATATAACCAAAAATTGAAATAACTCATACAATGTACGATAAACAATGTTTATTGCAAGTATTTGTCTCAAACAACCGATTTGAAGTCAAAAGTAGTTATAAATCTTAAAAAAAAAAATTTTTAACGGAAGACGTTTTCAAAATAACCTTTACAACATATTTCAAGAATAGTATGATTGAAATTAAAATAATTCATATATAGTACGATATACAATTTTTAATACCTTAAAACTATTGTTTTTAACGGAGACGGGTATTAAATAACCCTTACGACATATTACAAGAATACTGTAACCAATATCGAATTAACTCAAATAATGTATGATAAACCATGTTTGTTGCAAGTATTTTGTCGTAAACAGCCGATATTGACGTCAAGAAAAGGTTTTATTACTTTAAAACACATATTTTTTACCTAATACGTTTATTGAACTACATTTCAACATATTACAAGAATATTATAACCAAAATTTGAATAAACTTATATAATGTACGATAAAAAATGTTTATTGCAAGTATTTCGTCTTAAACAGTCAAATTTGTCGTCAAAAGTAGTTTTAATACTATAAAACTATTGATTAAAAAACTATTGATTTAAAAATTATAATTTTTAACCGAAGACGTTTATTAGATAATCTATACGACATATCACAAGACTATTATACCCAATATTGAATAACTCAAATAATGTATACTAAACAATGTTTATTGCAAATATTTCGTCTTTAGCAGCCGATATTGACGTTAAAAGGAGTTTTAATACTTTAAAACTAATATTTTTAATCGAACAGGTTTATTTAATTAGCTGTATGATATATTACCAGAAAATTACTACCAATAACTGAAATAATTCAATTAGTGTACAATAAAAAAAGGTTAAATACAAGTATTTTGTTTAAAACAGCTTATTATGACGTCTATAGTACTTTTAATTCGCTAAAACTAATATATTAACCGTAGAAATTTATTAAATTACCCTCACGAAATATTTTAATAATATTATACCCAATATCGAAATAACTCAAATAATGTACAATAAACAATGTTTATTGCAGGTATTTTGTCTTAAACAGCCAATTTTGACGTCAAAAGGGGTTTTATTACTTTAAAACTAATATTACTAACCAAAGAAGTTGATTTATTTAGCTGTATGATATATTACAAGAATATTAATACCAACAATCAAAATAACTTACTTAATAATTTTCGATAAAAAAGGGTTTAGTAGAAGTATTTTGTTTAAAACAGCCTATTATAACGCCTATAGTACTTTAATGTGTTTAAAGTTAGAATACTAACTAAACAAGTTTATTAAAGTATATGTAAAAATAATACAAGAATATTATAACCAAAAATAGAAATAACTCATACAATGTACGATACACAATGTTTAACAAATAACTTTACGATATATTACAAGAATATTATAACCAATATCGAAATAACGCAAATAATGTATGATAAACCATGTTTATTGCAAGTATTTTGTCTTAAACAGCTGATTTTGACGTCAAAAGGGGTTTTATTACTTTAAAACTAATACTTATTACCTAGAGGTTCAGTAAATTACCTTTACGAAATATTACAAGGAATATTATTACCAAAAATCATAATGACTCAAATAATGTGCGATAAACAATGTTTATTGCAAGTATTTCGTCTTAAAAAGCTGATTTTGACGTCAAAAGAAGTTTTATACTTTGAAACTAATTATTTTAATTAAAGAATTTTATTTTATTAGCTCTATGATATATTACAAGAATATTAATACCAATAATCAAAATAAATTATATAGTGTACGATAAAAAAGGGTTTAGTAGAAGTATTTTGTTTTAAACACTTAATTTTGACGTTAAAAGGAGTTTTAGCACTTTAAAACTAATATTTTTAACCGAAGACGTTCATTAAAATACCTTTACAAAATATTACAATAATATTATTATAAAAACCTAAAAAATATTAAATAGTATACGCTAAATATTATTTACTGCAAATATTTTGTCTATACAGCCGTTTTTAAAGTCAAAATGAGTTTTAATACTTTAAAACTAATATTTTTAACCAAAAACGTGTATTAAATTACCTTAAGGAAATATTACAAGAATGTATTATGTACGATAAAAAAGGGTTTAATAGAAGTATTGGGTTTAAAACAGCCTACTATATCGTCTATAGTACTTTTTATATGTTTTAAGTTAGATTACTAACCAAAAAAGTTTATTAAATTAGCTCTACGAAATATTACAAGAATATTATAACCAAAAATCGAAATAACTTAAATAATGTACGATAAACAATGTTTATTGCAACTATTTCGTCTTAAAAAGCCAAATTTGCAGCAAAATTAGTTTTAATACTTTAAAACTAATATTCCTTACCGAAGAAGTTTATTTAATTAGCTGCATGATATACCGCAGGAATATTATGAATAATAATTATAATTAATTAATAAATGTACGACAAAAAAGGGTTTAGTACGAGTCTTTTGTTGAAACAGTTTATTATAACGTCTATAGTAGATTTCATATTTTTAAAGTTAGATTACTAGCCAAAAAAAGTTTATTAAATTAGCTGTACGAATATTATAAGGATATTATAACCAAAAATCGAAATAACTCATATAATGTACGATAAACAATACTTTTTGCAAGTATTTCGTCTTAAATACCCAATTTTGTTGTCAAAAAAAGTTTTAATACTTTAAATATAACGTTTTTAACCGAACACGATTATTAATTAAATTTACGACATATTACATAAATATTAAAACCAATATCATTTAAACTCAAATAATGTATGATAAACCTGTTTATTGCAAGTATTTTGTCTTAAATACCCGATTTTGACGTCAAAAGTAGTTTTGATACTTTAAAACTAATGTTTTTAACCGAAGCGGTTTTTTTTAATAGCTGTATGATACAATACAAGAATATTAATACCAAAAATCAAACCAACTCAAATATTGTACGATAAACACTGTTTATTGCAAGTATTTTGTCTTAAACAATCGATATTGGCTTTAAAGGAGTTTTAATATTTTAAAACTACTACTTTTAACCGAAGATGTTTATTAAATTACCTTTACGACATATTACAAGAATATTATTACATAAAATCGAAGTAGCTCAAATAATGTACGATAAACGATGTTTATTTCAAGGATTTCGTTATAAACAGCCGATATTGACGTCAAAAGAAATTTTAATACTTTAAAACTAGTATTTTTAACCGAGAATGTTTTTTAAATTATCATTACTAAAATTTACAAGAATATTATAACCATTAATCGAAATAACTTAATAATGTACGATAAACAATGTTTAATGCAAGTTTATCGTCTTAAACAGCCGATTTTGACGTCAAAAGGAGTTTTAATACTTCAAAACTAAGTTATCTAACCGAAAAGGTTTATTTAATTAGCTGTATGATATATTACAAGAATAATAATACCAATAATCAAAATAATTCAAATGGTAATCGATAACAAAGGGTTTAATAGAAGTATGTTGTTTAAAACAGCCTTTTATAACGTCTTTAGTACCTTAATATGTTTAAAATTAGATTACTAACCAAAGAAGTTTATTAAAGTAGCTGTACGAAATAATACAATAATATTATAACCAAAAATCGAAATAACTCATATAATTTACGATAAACAATGATTATTGCAAGTATTTTGTTTTAAACAATTAATTTTGACGTTAAAAGGAGTTTTAATACTTTAAAACTAAAAGACATAATTGAATAGATTTTTTTAATTAGCTGTTTGATATATTATAATAATATTAATACCAATAATCAAAACAATTGAAATAGTTCTAGAACAATAAGTGTTTAATAAAAGTTTTTTTTATTACACAGTCTATTATAACGTCTATTATAATTCAAATAGTGTACGTTAAAAAAGGCTTTAATACAAGTATTTTGTTTAAAACAGACTATTATAACGTCTATAGTACTTTTAATATGTTTAAAGATAGAATACTAACAAAAGACGTTTTTTAAATTAGCTGAAAATTAAATATTAAACAGGACAAAATTAAAATTCAATACTAAATTCGGCTGCAAACTTTGTAACTTAGAAAAAATAGAAATCGAAAAATCAGATAAGAACGTAACACTAAACAATAAAAGCAAAAGACAAAACATAAGCATCCATTATCAAAAATACTTTTTTAACAAAATTAAAACCAATGAAATATTAATACAAAATAAAATCGAAGCGGCAAACACGAGTATTTTATAGCATTTTATAACATTTTTCCAAACAGCCTAAAAATTTTTCATAAAGCGTAAAACATTTTTCCCAAATAACCTTTTTAAACTTTCCTAAAAAGCATAAAATAACATTCACAGCGTATTTCAAATTCAGCTAATCGTACAAAAAACTGTACCATTACTACGTCACAATTGTTATAAAATTCTAAAACCGAAATTTCTGTTCACTATTATAATAAACTGTAACTTACTAACAATCACATAAAATTTTACACTTCATTGTGTGATCAGCTGTTTAAGTTATAGTTTTAATATAATTAAATAAATAATTTTTATAATATGTTTAAAGTTAGATAACTAACTAAAAACGTTTATTAAATTAGCTGTACGAAATATTACAAAAATATCATAACCAAAAATAAAAATAACTTAAAAATGTACGTTAAACAATGTTTATTACAAGTATTTCGTCTTAAATAGCCGATTTTGACGTAAAAGGTTTTTAATACTTTAAAAACTAATATTTCTAACTGAAAAGATTTATTTAATTAGCTGTGTAATATATTATTAGAATATTAATACCAATAATCAAAATAATTCAAAAAGTGTAAGTTAAAAAAGGGTTTAGTACAAGTATTTTGTTTGAAACAGACTTTTATAACGTCTATAGTACTTTTAATATGTTTAAAGTAAGATTACTAACCAAAAACGTTTATCAAATTAGCTGTACGAAATATTAAAAGAATATTATAAATAAATATTAGTTAAATCAAATAATGTACGATAATTAATATTTATTCAGGTATTTAGTTTTAAACAACCGCTTTTAATGTCAAATGGAGTATTAATACTTTAAAACTAACAATTTTAACTGAAAAGGTTTATTAAATTACCTTTACGAAACACAAAAAGAATATTATAACCAAAAATCGAAATATCTTAAATAATGTATGATAAACAATGTTATTGCAAGTATTTCGTTTTAAACAGCCGATTTTGACCTCAAAATGATTTTAATACTTCAATGTGATATTCGTAACCATAGATTTTTATTTATTTAGCTTTATGATGTAATACAAGAATATTAATACCAATAATCGAAGTAATTCAAACAGTGTACGATAAAAAAGGGTTTAATACAAGTTCTTTGTTTAAATCAGCCTATTATAACGTCTATAGTACTTTTAATATGTTTAAAGTTAGATTTTTAACCTAATTCGTTTCTTAAATTAACTGTACTAAATATTACAAGGATATTATAAACAAAATTTATTATAACTCATATAGAGTACAATAATTAACGTTTATTGCAAGTATTTCGTCTTAAACAGCCGATTTTGACGTTAAAGAGAGTTTTAATACTTTAAAAACTATTATTTCTAACTGAAAAGTTTTATTTAATTAGCTGTATAATATATTATTAGAATATTAATACCAATAATCAAAATAGTTCAAAAAAAGTACAATAAACAATGTTTATTGCTAGTATTTTGTCTTAAACAGCCGATTTTGACGTCAAAAGGGGATTTAATACTTTAATTTACTATTCTTAACCAAATATGTTTATTTAGTTAGATGTATGATATATTACAAGAATATTGATACCAATAATAAAAATAATTCAAATAGTGTAAGTTAAAAAAGGGTTTGGTAAAAGTATTTTGTTTGAAACCGACTTTTATAACGTCTATAGTACTTTTGTAACGAAATGTATATTTTGTTGTTTTTAAATGACCGCCAGGGGGCGTTAGACGATTGTTTATCAAATCAACACACAATAAAACTTTAGCATTGTTTGTTATTTTGCTCAGTTAGGCCATAAGACCGTGCGAGACGCACACGAATTTATTATAAGAACTTTTTTATTGTTTTCGTTTTATAAGATCTTGATGCTTATTTGCATTATCATATTATATTGTGCTTAATTTAGCCATCGTTATGCATGAAGCACGACATATATTAAGACTCTGTATTATTAGTAGTATTTTTAGTAAGACCTATTTTGTGTTTAAGATTGTGTCACTCAGACACTTTAAGAACATCATTAAGACATTTCTATTTGTAGAACTTTGTGTTTATTTGTTGTGTTTTTATTCGTAGTTTTATTCAACTGATTTATTAGCTGCATTATCACTTCTAATTATACTTCCTAATTTTCACATTAACATTACGTTTTCAATAAACTCACTTCATTAAAGAAATTATATATATTAAGTTTATTACATACTTATTAATTACTAAGTTGAACCTAATGAGTAAGGTAAATTAAGTAAAAACCTCAAGAGCTAAACGCGCTAAGCGTTTAGCACAAATAAGGGGACTTCCCCCAATTAAAGGTAGTTCCTACCACAGGCCCTGGAGGACTACACTTTTAATATGTTTAAAGTTAGATTACTAACCAAAAAGTTTATCAAAATAGCAGTACGAAATATTAAAAGAATATTACAAATAAATATTAGTTAAATCAAATAATGTACGATAATTAATGTTTATTCAGGTATTTAGTTTTAAACAACCACTTTTAACGTCAAATAGAGTATTAATACTTTAAAACTAATAATTTTAAGCGAAAAGGTTTATTAAATTACCTTTATTAAATACGAAAAGAATATTATAACCAAAATTCGAAATATCTTAAATAATGTATGATAAACAATGTTATTTCAAGTATTTCGTCTTAAACAGGCGATTTTGACCTCAAAATGATTTTAATACTTCAATTTGATATACGTAACCATAGATTTTTATTTATTTAGCTGTATGATGTAATACAAGAATATTAATACCAATAATCAAAGTAATTCAAACGTTGCACGATAAGAAGGGTTTAATAAAAGTATTTTGTTCAAAACAGCCTATTATAACGTCTATAGAACTTTTAGTATGTTTAAAGTTAGATTTCTAACCAAAGACGTTTATTAAATTAGCTGTACTAAATATTAAAAGGATATTAAAAACAAAATTATTATAACTCATATAAAGTACGATAATTAATGTTTATTGCAAGTTTTTCGTCTTAAACAGCCGATTATGACGTCAAAAGGAGTCTTAATATTTTTAAACTAATATTTCTAAATGAAAAGACTTTTTTAATTAGCTGTATGATATATTGTTAGAATATTAAAACAAATGATCGAAATGTCTTAAATATTGTAAGATAAACAATTTTTATTGCAAGTTTTTTGTTGTATTCAGACGATTTTGACTTCAAAATGGGTTTTAAAACTTTAAAACTAATTTTTTTAACTAAAGATGTTTATTTAATTAGCTGTATGATATATTACAAGAATATTAATACCAATAATCAATATAAATCAAATAATGTACTTTAAAAATGGGTTTAATACAAGTATTTTGTTTAAAACATCCTATTATAACTTCCATAGTACTTTTAATAAGTTTAAAAGTTAGATTACTAACCAAAGATGTTTATTAAGTTAGCTATACGAAATACTTCAAGGATATTATAGACAAAAATTAAAATAACTCATATAATGTAAGATAATTGATGTTAATTGCAAGTATTTTGTCTTAAATAGCCGATTTTGACGTCAAAAATAGTTTTAATACTTCAAAACTCATATTTTTAACCGTTTAAAAAAAATTTTTTATTTTATTTAACAAAAACGACTACAAATTTATTAGTATTCGTTATATTGCTTAAAGTACTTTCAAAATCTTCTTCAGTAGGCAATTAGAACTGATTAATTCAAAATTTTCTTGCATATAAAAGTTTTAAAAAGTATATTATTACGTAATTATAAATTAAGTTTTAAGGTGAACTTTGCTTCAAAAGTCTGTCTTTTAAAAGTTTTTTTAATAGTAAATCTTATTAGTATCGTCTAATCTCGCAAAAACCAAATGAAATAAAAAAAAAAAAGAAATAAAATCAAATCAAAGACAAAGGACTAGTTGAAATCAAATTGTCAAACTTTGATGTGTTTGATTCAATGTTTTATAACACTTTAAAAAGCAAAATCAATATGAAAATAGTAATAAAAATAGTAATCGAGCGTATTGTTGGTTTAAGTTAAAAATCAAAAATAAATAGAGTAAATAATTATAATAAATAAGTCGATAAAAGTAGTAGTGCGTATAACCTTAACTAGTTAAGTTGTTTAGAAATGTATAATCTAAAAAATTTATAAACATTCCAAAATGTTAAATAATAGTAACCTAGTCAATTATCTGTAAAGTGACAATATAGTTTTGTTTATATTTATTGTTGCTTCGAATTTATTGATCCGTTTACTTTCTAAAAAATCTAAGTCTGAATAATTTTTAGTGGTGTCTACAAAGATAATTAAAATGCTTCTTTAAAATCTTTTTTTGATGTTTTGTGTTTATTAGCGTATTTTTGTATTTTGTTTTTTGAGTTTTGTAATTTTATTACTATTTTTATTATGATTTTGCTTTTTAGAGTGTTATAAAACATTGAATCAAACACATCAAAGATTGACAATTTAATTTCATTTGGTCCTTTGTCTTTGATTTGATTTTATTTCATATTTTATTATTTTTTATGTAATAATATCCTTTTTTAAACTTTTATATGCAAAAAAATTTTGCAATAATCAGTTATAATTGCGTACTGAAGAAGATTTTGAAAGTACTTTAGGCAATATAACGAATACTAATAAATTTGTAGATTTTTTTGATAAATAAAAAAAAACTTCTTTATTCAAAACAATCGATAAAGACAAAAAAATCACGAAAAACATCAAACAACCAAGGGAAGATTTGAGACACTTAAATTATAACTAAAATAATCTTACTATATTTTTAAACGAAAAGGTTTATTAAGTTACCTTTTCAAAATAAGACAAGAATATTTTAACCAAAAATCGAAATAAATTAAATATATACGATAAATAATTTTTATTGCTAGTATTTCGTCTTAAACAGCTGATATTGACATCAAAAGGGTCTTAATACTTTAAAACTAACATTTCTAATTAAAGATATTAATATAATTAGCTGTATGATATAAATATAGAATATTTATACCAATAATCAGAATAATTTAAATGGAGTACGATAAACAATGTTTAATGCAAGTATTTTGTCTTAAACAGCCGATTTCGACTTCAAAAGGGGTTTTAATACTTTAAAACTAATTTTTTTAACCAAAGACGTTTATTAATCTAGATGTACGACATATTAAAATAATTTTATAACTAAAAATCGAAATAACTCAAATAATGTACGATAAATAATGTTTATAGCAAGTGTTTCGTTTAAAATTGCCAATTTTGACGTCAATGGAGTTTTAATATTTAAAAAAAAATATTTTTAACCGAAAAGGTTTATTAAATTACCTTTACGAAATATTACAGTAATATTAAAGATTATAATTTAAATAACTCAAATAGTGAACAATAAAAAAGGGTTAAATACAAGAGTTTTGTTTAAAACAGCCTATTAATTTATCATTATATATTATTTTTCAATGTTTATTGCAAGTATTTTGTCTAAAACAGCCGACTTTGACGTCAAAAGAAGTTTTAATTCTTTAATTTAATATTTCTAACCAAAAATGTGTATTATAGTTAGGTGTATGACATATTACAAGAATATTGATGCCAATAATCAAAATAATTCAAACAGTGTACTTTAAAAAGAATTTAATACAAGTATTTTGTTAAAAACAGCCTATTATAACGTCTACAGTACTTTTAATATGTTTAAAGTTAGATTACTAACGAAAGACGTTTATCATATTAGCTGAACTAAATATCACAGAGATATTATAAACAAAAATTAAAATAGGTCATATAATATACGATAATAAATGTTTATTACAAGTATTTCGTCTTAAACAGCCGCTTTTGACGTCAAAAGGACTTTAAATACTTTAAAACTAATATTTATAACTGAAGAGATTTATTTAATTAGCTGTATGTTATATTATTAAAATATTAATACTAATAATCAAATTAATTCAAATAGTGTACGAAAAAAAATGTTTTTTCAAGTATTTTGTCTTTAACAGCCGATTTTGACGTCAAAAAGGGGTTTTAATATTTTAAAACTAATTTTTTCAACTAAAGATGTTAATTAAGTTAGCTGTTAGAAATAATACAAGGATATTATAACCAAGAATCAAAAACTCAAATAATGTTCGATAAACAATGTTTATTGCAAGTATTCCGTTTTAAACAGCCAATTTTGACGTCAAAAGGAGTTTTAAAACTTTATTTTAATATTCCTAACCAAAGATGTTTATTTAGTTAGGTGTAAGATATATTACAAGAATATTAATATCAATAATCAAAATAATTCAAATATTGATGTTAAAAAAAGGGTTTAGTACAATTATTTTGTTTAAAACAGAGTATTATAACGTCTAGAGTACTTTTAATATGTTTATTGTTAGATTACTAACCAAAGACGTTTATTAATTTAGCTGTACGAAATATTACAAGAATATTATAACCAAAAACGAAATAACTCAAATAATGTACGATAATTGATGTTTATAGGAAGTTTTTCATCTTAAACAGCCGATTTTGACATCAAAAAGAGTTTTATTACTTTATAACTAATATTTTTAACCGAAAAAGTTTATTTAATTACCTTTACAATTTTTAACAAGAATATTATAACCAAAAATCAAATTATCTTCAATAATGTACTATAAACAATGTTTATGGCAAGTTTATCGTCTTAAACAGCCGATTTTGACATCAAAAGGAGTTTTAATACTTTATAACTAGTATTTCTAACTGATGAGATTTATTAAACTAGCTATATGATATATTATTAAATTATTAATACCAATAAACAAAATAATTGAAATAGTGTACGATAAACAATGTTTATTGCCGGTATTTTGTCTTAAATAGTATTAAAGACATCATAAGGGATTTAATACTTTAAAAATAATTTTTTTTACCAAAAACGTTTATTCAGTTAGCTGTATGATATACTACAAGAATAGTGTTACCAATAATCAAAATAATTCAAACAGTGTACAATAAAAAGGGTTTAATAAAAGAATTTTTGTTTAAAACAGCCTATTACAAAGTCAATATACTTTTAATATGATTAAAATTAGATTATTATCTAAAGAGGTTTTTTAATTAGCTGTACGAAATATTTAAGGATATTATAACTTAAAATCGAAATAACTCATACAATGTAAGATAATTAATGTTTATTGCAAGTAGTTCGTCTTAAATAGCCGATTTTGTTGTCAAAAGTAGTTCTAATAGTTTAAAACTAATATTTTTAACCGAAAAGCTTTATTAAATTACCCTTACGAAATACTATAAAAAAATTATCAGCAAAAAATATAATAACTCAAATAATGTACAATAAACAATGTTTATTGCAAGTATTTCGTCGTACACAGCTAATTTTGACGTCAAAATGGGTTTAAATACTTTAAAACTATTTTTTTTAACCAAAAACGTTAATTAAATGTTGTACGAAATATTACAAGAATATTATAACAAACATTCAAAAGAACTCAAACAATGTAGGATAAACAATGTTTATTGCAAGTATTTCGTTTTAAACAGCTGATTTTGACATCAATAGGGATTTTAATACATTAAAACTATTTTTTTTAACCAAAGAAGTTTATTAAATTAGCTGTACGAAATATTATAAGAATATTATAACCAAAAATCAAAATAACTCAAATAATGTACCATTAATAATGTTTACTGCAAGTATTTCGTCTTAAACAGATAATTTTGACATCAATAGGGATTTTAATATATTAAAACTATTTTTTTTAACCAAAGACGTTTATTTAGTTAGCTGTATGATATATTACAAAAATATTAATACCAATAATCAAAATAATTTAGATGGTGTACGATAAAAAAGGGTTTAATTAAAGTGTTTAGTTTAAAACAGCCTTTTAAAACGTCTATAGTACTTTTAATATGTTTGAAGTCAGATTTCTAACTAAAGACGTGTTTTAAATTAGCTGGACGAAATAATACAAGAATATTAATACCAAAAATTTAAATAACTCAAATAATGTACGATAACAATGTTTACTGCAAGTATTTCGTTTAAACAGCAAATTTTGACGTCGAAGGGAGTTTTAATACTTTAATATAATATTCCTAACCGAAGATGTTTATTTAATTAGGTGTATGATATATTACAAAAATATTAAAATCAATAATCAAAATAATTCAAATAGTGTAAGATAAACTATGTTTATTGCAATTATTGCGTCTTAAACAGCCGATTTTGACGTCAAATGAAGTTTTAATACTTAAAAACTATTATTCCTAAACGAAATCGTTTATTTAGTTAACTGTATGATAATTTACAAGATTATTAATACCAATAATCAAAATTATTCAAACAGTGTACGATTAAAAAAGGGTTTAATACAAGTATTTTGTTTAAAATAGCCCATTATAACGTCTAAAGTACTTTTAATATAATTAAAGTTAGATTATTAACCAAAGACGTTTAATAAACCAGCTGTACGTAATATTACAAGAATTTTATAACCAAAAATTGAAAAAATTCATACAATGTACGCTATACAATGTTTTTTGCAAGTATTTAGTCTTAAACAGCCGATTTTGACGTCAAATGAAGTTTTAATACTTGAAAACTAATATTACAAACTGAAGAGATTTATTTAATTAGCTGTATGATATATTTTAAGAACATTATAACCCAAAATCGAAAAAACTAAATGATGTACGATAAACAATGTTTATTGCAAGTATTTCGTCTAAAACAGCCGATTTTGACTTCAAATAAAGTTTTAATACTTAAAAACTAATTTTTGTAACTGAAGAGATTTATTTAATTAGCAGTATGATATATTATTAGAATATTAATATAATTTATCAAAATAATTTAAATAGTGTAAGATAAACAATGTTTATTGCAAGTATTTCGTCTTAAACAGCCGATTTTGACGTCAAAAGGAGTTTTAATACTTCAATTTAATATTCCTAACAATTTCTTTTTATTTATTTAGCTGTAAGATATATTTTAAGATTATTATATCATTAATCAAAATAATTTAAACAGTGTACGATAAAAAAGGAGTTTAATACCAAAAATCAAAATAACTTTAATAATGCACGATAAACAATGTTTATTATAAGTATTTTATCCTTAATAGCCAATTTTAATATAAAAAGTAATTTTAATACTTTGAAATTAATATTTCTTACTAAAAAGACTAATTTTATTAGCCGTATGATATATTATAAAAAATTTTTAACAATAACCAAAATAATTTAAACATTGTACAATAAAAAAGGGTTTAATACAAGTTTTTTTATTTAAAACAGCCTATTGTTACGTCTAAAGTACTAAATATGTTTAAAGTTAGATTACTAACCAAAGACGTTTATTAAATTAGCTGTACGAAATATTAAAAGAATATTATAACTAAAAATCTAAATAACTCAAATAGTGTACAATGTTTATTGCAAGTATTTCGTCTTAAACAGCCGATTTTGACGTCAAAAGAGGTTTTAATACTTGAATTTTATAGTCCTAAACGAAAATTTTTATTTATTTAGCTGTACGATATATTACAACATATTATATCATTTATCAAAATAATTTAAACAGTGTACGATAAAAAAGGGTTTAATACAAGTATTTTGTTTTAAATAGCCTTTTATAACGTCTGAAGTACTTTTAAAATGTTAAAAGTTAGATTACTAACCAAAGACGTTTGTTAAATTAGCTGTACAAATATTACAAGGTTATTATAAACAAATATTAAAATAACTCATATAACGTACAAAAATTAATAATTATTGCAAGTATTTCGTCTTAAATAGCCGATTTTGACGTCAAAAGAAGTCTTTTTACTTTAATACTCATATTTCTAAATAAAGAGATTTATTTAAATAGCTTTACTATAAATTACAAGAATATTATAACCAAAAATCAAAATAATTCAAATAGTGTCCGTTAAAAAAGGGTTTAAAACAAGTATTTTGTTTAAAACAGACTATTATAACGGCTATAGTACTTTTAATATATTTAAAGTTAGTTGGTAACCCAAGACGTTTATTAAATTAGCTGTACAAAATATTACAAGACTACTATAAACAAAAATCGAAATAACTCATTGAATGTACTATAATTTCTGTTTATGGCAAATATTTTGTCTTGAACAGCTTATTTTGACGTCAAAAGGAGTTTTAATACTTTAAAACTAATATTCTTAACCGAAAAGGTTTATTAAATTACCTTTACGAAATATCACAAGAATATTATAACAAAAAATCGAAATAATATTATTATTGTTAAATTAACAATGTTTATTGCTAGTATTTTGTCCTAAACAGCCGACTTTGACGTCAAAAGGGCTTTCAATACTTTAAAACTAGTACTTCTAACTAAGGAGATTAATTTAATTAGCTGTACGATATATTATTAGAATATTAAAACCAATATTGAAAATAATTCAAACATTGTACGATAAACAATGTTTAATGCATGTAATTTGTCTTAAACAGCCGAAATTGACGTAAAAATAAGTTATAATACTTTAAAACTATTTTTTTTTAACAAAATATGTTTATTTAGTTAGCTGTATGATATATTACAAGAATATTAATACCAATTATCAAAAAAATTAAATTATTTTACGATAAAAAAGAATTTAATACAAGTATTTTGATAAAAACAGCCTATTATAACGTCTTTAGTACTTATAACATGTTTAAATTAAGATTACTAACCAAAGACGTTTATTAAATTAGCTGTACGAAATATAATAAGAATATTAAAACCAAAAATCGAAATAAAACAAATAATGTAGGATAAACAATGTTTATTGCAAGTCTTTCGTCTTAAACATCCGATTTTGACGTCATAGAAAGTTTTAATACTTTTATTTATTATTCCTAACCAAATATGTTTATGAAGTTAGATGTATGATATATTTTGAGAATATTAATACCAATAATTAAAATAATTTTAATAATGTACGTTTTTAATTGGATTAATACAAGTATTTTGTTTATTACAGACGTTTATAAGATCTTTAGTACTAATAATATGTTAAAAGTTAAATTACTAACCAAAGACGTTTGTTAAATTAGCTGTATGAAATATTACAAGAATATAAATACCAAAAATTAAATGACTTAAAAAATGTACGATAAACAATGTTTTTTTGCAATATATTTGTTTTAAACAACCGGTTTTGACGTAAAAAGGGGTTTTAATACTTAAAAACTAATATTTTTAACCAAAGACGTTTATTAAATAAGCTGTATGATGTATTTATAGAAAATTAATACCAATATCAAAATAATTCAAATAGTGCACAAAAAATATGTTTATTTAAAGTTTTTTGTCTTTAACAGCCGATTTTGACGTCGAAAGGGTTTTTATATTTTAAATCTAATTTTTTTAATCAAAAACGTTTATTAAATTAGCTGTTTGAAATATTACAAAGATATTATAACTAAAAATTAAAAAGACTCAAATAATGTTCTATAAACAATATTTATTGCAAGTATTTCGTTTTAAACAGCCGATTTTGACGTCGAAAGGAATTTTAAAACTTTATTTTAATATATTCTCATCAAAGATGTTTATTTAGTTAGCTGTATGATATATTACAAGAATATTAATATTAATTATCAAAATAATTTAATTATTTTACGATAAAAAAGAATTTAATACAAGTATTTTGATAAAAACAGCCTATTATAACGCCTAAAGTACTTTTTATATGTTTAAAGTTAGATTACTAACCAAAGACGTTTATTAAATTAGCTGTACAAAATATTACAAGAATAATATAACCAAAAACGAAATAACTCAATTAATGTACGATAATTAATGTTTATTGGAATTCATCTTGAACAGCCGATTTTGATATCAGAAGAAGTTTTATTACTTTAAAACTAATATTTTTAATCGAAAAATTAATTAAATTATTTTACAATATTTTACAGGAATGTTGTAGTTAAAAATCAATATATTTTAAATATTGTACTATAAACAATGTTTATTGCAAGTTTTTCGTCTTAAACAGCCGATTTTGACGTCAAGAGGAGTTTTAATACTTAATAAATAGTATTTCTAACTGAAAAGATTTATTTAATTAGCAGTAATTAATATTAATTTTCAAATATTATTAAATTATTAATACCAAAAACCAAAATAATTTAAATAGTATACGATAAACAATGTTTATAGCAAGTATTTTGTCTTAAACAGCCAATTTTGACATCAAAAAGGATTTTAATTCTTTAAAATTAATTTCCTAACCAAAAACGTTTATTTAGTTACCTGTATGATATATTACAAGAATATGATAAATATATACTAATAATATACCAATAATTAAAATAATTCAAACTGTGTACGATAAAAAGGGTTTAATAAAAAATTTTTGTTTAAAACAGTCTATTATAACTTGAAAAGTACTTTTAATATGTTTAAAAATAGATTATTAACTAAAGACGTTTATTGGATCGGCTGTACGAAATATTACAAATATAATATAACTAAAAATCGAAATAACTCATACTATGTACATTAATTAATGTTTATTGCAAGTATTTCGTCTTAAATAGCCGATTTTGACGTCAAAAGTAGTTCTAGTACTTTAAAACTAATATTTTTAACCGAAAAGGTTTAATAAATTACCCTTACGAAATATCCAAAGAATATTATAAGCAAAAACTATAATAACTCAAATAATATACAATAAAAAATGTTTATTGCAAGTATTTCGTCTTAAACAGCCAATTTTTACGTCAAAAGGACTTTTAATACTTTAAAGCTATTTTTTTTAACCCAAGACGTTTATTTAATTTCCTTTACTAAATATTATTACAATATCAATACCAATAATAAAATAAATTCAAAAAGTGTACGATAAACAATGTTTATTGCAAGTATTTTGTGTTAGCAGCCGATTTTAAAGTCAAAAGCAGTTTAATTAGTTTAAAACTAATTTTTTATAATTAAAGACGTTTATTAAATGTTGTACGAAATATTTCAAAAAAATTATAACCGAAAGTTAAAATAACTCAAATAATGTACAATAAACAATGTTTATTGCAAGTATTTCGTCTTAAACAGCCGATTTTGACGTCAAAAAGAGTTTTTATACTTTAATTAAATATTCTTACCGAAGATGTTTATTTAATTAGGTGTATGATATAATACAAGAATATTTATACAAACAATCAAAATAATTCAGATAATAAACGTTGAAAAACGGCTTAATACAAGTATTTTGTTTAGAGAGCCTTTTATAACGTCTATAGTACTTTTAATATATTTGATGACAGATAACTAACCAAAGACGTTTATTGGATTAGCCTTACGAAATATTACAAGAATATTATAACCAAAAATCGGAATTGAACAATTTATGTACGATAAACAATAATTATGATTATTGCAATTATAGTGACTTAAACAGCCGATTTTGACGTCAAAAGGATTTAATATACTGTAATATAATATTCTTAACCGATGATGTTTATTTAATAAGTTGTATGATATATTACAAGAATATTAAGACAAATAATCAAAATAATTCAAATAATGTACGATAAACAATGTTTGGTGAAAGTATCTCGTCTTAAACAGCCGATTTTGACATGAAATGAAGTTTTAATATTAAAAACTAATATTTCTAACTAAAGAGATTTATTCAATTAACTGTTTGACATATTATTAGAATAATAATACCAATAATCAATATAGTTCAAATAGTGTACAATAAAAAATGTTTACAGCAATTATTTTGTCTTAAACAGCCGACTTTGACGTCAAATAGAGTTTTAATACTAAGAAACTAATATTTTTAACTGAAGACGTTTATTAAATTACCTTAACGAAATATTATTAGAATATTAATACCAATAATCAAAATAAATTCAAATAGTGTACAATAAACAATGTTTATTGCAACTATATTGTGTTAAACAGCCAATTTTGACGTCAATCGAGGTTTTAATACCTTAAAACTAATTTTTTTAACCACAGACATTTATTTATTTAGTTCTTTGACATATTACAAGAATATTAATACCAATAATCAAAATAATTTAAACAGTGTACGATAAAAAGGGTTTAATTAAAGTGTTTAGTTTTAAACAGCCTTTTAAAACGTCTTTAGTAATATTAATATGTTTGAAGTCAGATTACTAACCAAAGACGTTTATTAAATTAGCTGTACGAAATATTACAAGAATTTTAATAGAAAAATAACTCAAATAATTTACGATAAACAATGTTTACTTCAAGTATTACGTCTTAAACAGCAAATTTTGACGTTAAAGGGAGTTTTAATACTTTAATTTAATATTCGTAACCGAAGATGTTTATTTAGTTAGGTGTATGATATATTACAAGAATACTAATACCAATAATCAAAATAATACAAATAATGTACGTTAAAAAGAGTCTAATACAAGTATAATGTTTTAAACAGCCTTTTATAACGTCTTAGTACTTTTAATATGTTTAAAGTTATATTACTAACCAAACACGTTTACTAAATAACCATAACGATATATTACAAGAATATTATAACTAAAAATCGAAATAACTCAAATAGTGTACAATAATCAATATTTATTGCAAGTTTTTCGTCTTAAACAGCTGATTTTGACGTCAAAAGAAGTTTGAATACTTCTATTTTATGTTCCTAACTGAAGATGTTTATTTAGCTAGCTGTTTGATATTCTACAAGAATATTAATAACAATAATAAAAATAATTCAAACAGTGTACGATAAAAAAGAATTTAATACAAGTATTTGTTTTAAACAAACTATTATAACGTCTAAAGTACTTTAAATATGTTTAAAGTTAGAATACTAACGAAGACGTTTATTAAATTAGCTGTACGAAATATTATAAGAATGTTATAACCAAAAATCGAAATAAAACAAATAATGTACGATAAACAATAATTATTGCAAGTATTGCGTCTTAAACAGCCGATTTTGACGTCAAAAGGATTTAATATACTCTAATATAATATTCCTAACCGATGATGTTTACTTAATAAGTTGTATGATATATTACAAGAATATTAAGACCAATAATCAAAATATTTCAAATAATGTACGATAAACAATGTTTGGTGAAAGTATCTCGTCTTAAACAGCCGATTTTGACATGAAATGAAGTTTTAATATTAAAAACTAATATTTCTAACTAAAGAGATTTATTTAATTAACTGTATGATATATTATTAGAATAATAATACCAATAATCAATATAGTTCAAATAGTGTACAATAAAAAATGTTTACAGCAATTATTTTGTCTTAAACAGCCGACTTTGACGTCAAATAGAGTTTTAATACTAAGAAACTAATATTTTTAACTGAAGAGATTTATTTAATTATCTGTATGATATATTATTAGAATATTAATACCTATTATTAAAATAATTCAAATAGTGTAGGATAAACAATGTTTGTTTGAATTATTTCGTCTTAAACAGCCGTTTTTGACGTGAAAAGGAGTTTTTATACTTTAACTTAATATTCCTAACCAAAGATGTTTATTTACTTATATGTATAATGTATCACAGGAATATAAAAACCAATAATCAAAATAATTCAAATAATATACGTTGAAAAAAGGCTTTAATACAAGTATTTTGTTTAAAACAGCCTTTTATAATGTCTATAGTTCTTTTAATATATTTAAAGTTAGAATACTAACCAAAGACGTTTGATAAAAAACCTTTACGATATATTACAAGAAATTATAACCAAAAATAGTGATAACTCAAATAATGTACGACAAACAATATTTATTGCAAGTATTTCGTCTTAAACAGCCAATTTTGACGTCAAATGAAGTTTTAATACTTGAAAACTAATATTTCTTACTGAAGATATTGATTTAATTAGCTGTACTGTATATTATTAGAATATTAATACAAATAATCAAAGTGATTTAAATAATGTACGATAAACAATGTTTATTGCAAGTATTTCGTCTTAAACAGCCGATTTTGACGTCAAATTGAGTTTTAATACTTTAAAACTAACATTTCTAACTGAAGATATTTTTTTATTTAGCTGTATGATATATTACAAGATTATCATATCATTAGTCAAAATAATTTAAACAGTGTACGATAAAAAAAGGGTTTAATACAAGTATTTTTTTTAACGGTCTTTTATAACGTCTTAAGTTCTTTTATTATGTTTAAAGTTAAATTACTAACCAAAGACGTTTATTAAAAAACCTTTACGATATATTACGAGAACATTATAACTAAAAAGTAAAATAACTCAAGAATTTACGATAAACAATGTATATTGCAAGTGTTTCGTCCTAAAAAGCCGATTTTTACGTAAGAAGAAGTTTTAAAACTTTAAAACTAATATTCCTCACCGAAGATGTTTATTAGTTAAGTATATGATATATTACAAGAATATTAATACAAATTATCAAATTAATTCAAATAGTGTACGTTAAATAAGAGCTTAGTATAAGTATTTTGTTTTAGACATACTATTATAACGTCTTTAGTACTTTTAATATGTTTAAAGTTAGATTACTAACCAAAGATGTTTATCAAAATAGCTGTACGAATTATTACAAGAATATCATAACCAAAAATCGAAATAACTCATATAATGTACTATAATTAATTTTTATTGCAAGTATTTTGTCTTAAACAGCCCATTATGACGTCAAAAGGAGTTTTGATACTTTAAAACTAATGTTTTTTAACCGAAAAGGTTTATTAAATTACATTTACGAAATATTACAAGAATATTATAACCAAAAATTGAAATATCTTAAATATTCTAAAATCAACAATGTTTATTGCAAGTATTTCGTCCTAAACAGCCGATTTTGTTGTCAAAAGGACTTTTTATACTTTAAAACTAGTATTTCTAACTGAGGAGATTTGTTTAA
The DNA here is from genome assembly GCF_965202585.1 of Thalia democratica. Taxonomy (NCBI): domain Eukaryota; kingdom Metazoa; phylum Chordata; class Thaliacea; order Salpida; family Salpidae; genus Thalia; species Thalia democratica. The sequence goes on along the minus strand of NC_139173.1, from coordinate 14,597,438 downwards.
TAAGCTGTATGATGTATTATTAGAATATTAATACAAATATTCTAAATAATTCAAATAGTGTACGATAAACGATGTTTATTACAAGTATTTTGTCTTAAACAGCCGAATTTGACGTCAAAAGAGTTTTAAATACTTGAAAACTAATTTTTTTAACCAAGATGTTTATTTAGTTTGGTGTGTAATATATTTCAAGAATATTAATACTAATTATCAAAATAATTTAAACAGTGTACGATAAAAAAGGGTTTAAAACGAGTATCTCGTTTAAAACAGCCTATTTTAATGTCTAAAGTACTTTTAATATCTTCTGATTACTTACTAAAGACGTTCATTAAATAACCTTCACGATATAATACAAGAATATTATAACCAAAAATCAAAATAACTCATCTAATGTATAATAAACAATGTTTATTGCAAGTATTTCATCTTAAACAGCCGATTTCGACGTCAAAAGGAGTTTTATTACTTTCAAACTAATCATTTTAACTGATACGTTTGTTAAATTACCTCTACGAAATATTACAAGAATATTCTAACCAAAAGTTGAAATATCTTAAATAATGTACCACAAACAATGCTTATTGCAAGTATCTCGTCTTAAAAATCCGATTTTGACGTCAAAAGAAGTTTTAATACTTCAATTTTATAATCCTATCCGAAGATGTTTTTTTAAGTAGCTGTGTTATATAATACAAGAATATTAATATCAATAATCAAAATATATCAAACAGTGTACGATAATTAATGTTTACTACAAGTATTTTGTCTTAAAGAGCCGATTTTGACGTCAAAAGAAGTTTTAATACTTTAATTTAATATTCCTAAACAAAAATTTTTATTTATTTAGCTGTACGATATATTACTAGCATATTATATCATTAATAAAAATAATTTAAACAGTGTACGATAAAAAAGGGATAACCTTTACGATATATTAGAAGAATATTATAAATAAAAATCGAAATAACACAAGAATGTACGATAAACAATGTTTATTGCAAGTGTTTCGTCCTAAAATGCCGCTTTTGACGTCCAAAGGAGTTTTAATACTTTAAAACCAACATTCCTAACCAAATATGTTTATTTAGTTAGGTACATGATATATTACAAGACTATTAATACAAATAATCAAAATTATTCAAATAGTGCACGTTAAAAAATGGTTTAGTACAAGTATTTTGTTTAAAACAGACTATTATAACGTCCAAAGTACTTTTAATATGTTTAAAGTTAGATTAATAACCAAAGACGTTTATCAAATTAGCTGTACGAATTAGCATAAGAATATTATAACCAAAAAAAGTTAACTAAAATAATGTACGATAATTAATGTTTATTGCAAGTATTTAGTCTTTACAGCCGATTTTGACGTCAAAAGTAGTTTTATTACTTTAATTTAATATCCATAACAGTAGATTTTTATTTATTTAGCTGTATGATATACTACAAGAATATTAATACCAATAATCAAAATAATTCGAAAAATGTACGATAAAAAAGGGTTTAATACAAGTATTTTGTTTAAAACAGCCGATTATATCGTCTATAGGACTTTTAATATGTTAAAAGTTAGATTACTAAACAAAGACGTTTGTTAAATTATCTGTACGAAATATTACAAGGTTATAATAAACAAAAATTAAAATAACTCAAATAATGTACAAAAATTAATAATTATTGAAAGTATTTCGTCTTAAACAGCCGATTTTGACGTTAAAAAGAATTTTTATACTTTAAATCTAAAATTTTCAACCGAAAAGGTTTATTACGAATATTACAGAAATATTACAAAAATAATTAGCCGAAAATCGAAATAACTCATATAATGTAAGATAATTAATGTTAATTGCAAGTATTTTATCTTAAATAGCCGATTTTGACGTCAAAAACAGTTTTAATACTTCAAAACTAATATTTTTAACCGTTTAAAAAAAAACTTTATTTTATTTAACAAAAAAGACTACAAATTTATTAGTATTCGTTATATTGCTTAACGTACTTTCAAAATCTTCTTCAGTAGGCAATTAGAACTGATTAATTCAAAATTTTCTTGCAATTAAAAGTTTAAAAAAGTATATTATTACGTAACTATAAATCAAGTTTTAAGGTGAACTTTGCTTTAAAAGTCTGTCTTTTAAAAGTTTTTTTAATAGTAAATCTTATTAGTATCGTCTAAACTCGCAAAAACTAAATGAAATAAAAAAAAATAAGAAATAAAATCAAAACAAAGACAAAGGACTAGTTGAAATCAAATTGTCAAACTTTGATGTGTTTGATTCAATGTTTTATAACACTTTAAAAACCAAAATCAAAATAAAAGTAGTAATAAAAATAGTAATCGAGCGTATTGTTGGTTTAAGTTAAAAATCAAAAATAAATAGAGTAAATAATCATAATAAATATGTCGATAAAAGTAGTAGTGCGTATAACCTTAACTTGTTAAGTTGTTTAGAAATTTATAATCTAAAAAATTTATAAACATTCAAACATGTTAAATAATAGTAACCTAGTCAATTATCTGTAAAGTGATAATATAGTTTTGTTTATATTTATTGTTGCTTCGAATTTATTGATCCATTTACTTGCTAAAAAATCTAAGTCTGAATAATTTTTAGTGGTGTCTACAAAGATAATTGAAAAAGCTTCTTCAAAATCTTTTTTTGATGTTTTGGTTTTTTTGGCGTAATTTTGTATTTTGTTTTTTTAATTTTGTAATTTTATTACTATTTTTATTATGATTTTGCATTGAATCAAACACATCAAAGTTTGACAATTTAATTTATTTGGTCCTTTGTCTTTGATTTGATTTTATTCCATATTTTTTTATTTTTTTATGTAATAATATCCTTTTTTAAACTTTTATATGCAAAAAAATTTTGCAATAATCAGTTATAATTGCCTACTGAAGAAGATTTTGAAAGTACTTTAGGCAATATAACGAATACTAATAAATTTGTAGATTTTTTTGTTAAACAAAAAAAACTTCTTTATTCAAAACGATCGATAAAGACAAAAAAATCACGAAAAACATCACTTAACTAAGGGAAGATTTGAGACACTTAAATTATAACTAAAATATTCTTACTATATTTTTAACCGAAAAAGTTTACAAAGTTATCTTTTCAAAATATGACAAGAATATTTTAACCAAAAATAGAAATAACTTAAATATATACGATAAATAATTTTTATTGCAAGTATTTCGTCTTAAACAGCTGATATTGACTCAATTGCTGTTCAAGACGAAATACTTGCATAAACATTGTTTATCGTTCTTTATTACAGTTATTATGATTTTTTGTATTAATATTTTTATAGTATATCATACAGCTAATTTAATCAACTTGTTCGGTTGGGAATATTAGTTTCAACGTATTAAAACTCCTTTTGACGTCATATAACGGCTGTTTAAAACAAAATACTTGCGTAAACCATTGTTTCTCGTATATTATTTGATTTATTATAATTTTTGGTAATAATATTCTTGTAATATTTCGTAAAGGTAATTTAATAAACGTCTTCGGTTAAAATATTATTTTTATTGTATTAGGATTTTTTTTGAGTTCAAAATCGGCTTTTTAAGACTAAATAGTCGCAAAAAACATTGTTTGTCGTATGTTATTTGAGTTAATGCGATTTTACGTTATAATATTCATGTAATTTTTTGTAAAGCTATGTTAATAAACTTCCTTAGTTAGTAATCAAACTTTAAACATTTTGAAACTACTAAAGACGTTATAAAAAGCTGTTTCAACCAAAATACTTGTTCTATACCTTTTTTAACGTAAACTATTTAAATTATTTTGATTATTGGTATCAATATTTATGTAATATATCATACAGCTAATTAAATAAACCTATTCGGTTAGGAATATTAGTTTTAAAGTACTAAAACTCCGTTTGACGTCAAATCGGCTGTTTAAGACGAAATACTTGCAATAAACATTGTTTATCGTACATTGTTTGAGTTATTTCGAATTTTGTTAATAATATTCTTCTAATATTTTGTACAGGTAATTTAATAAATATCTTTGATTAAAAATACTAGTTTTAAAGTATAAAAACTCCAGTTGACGTCAAAATCGGCTGTTTAAGACGAAATACTTGCATAAACATTGTTTATCGTACATTGTTTGAATTATTTCAATTTTTGGTCATAATATTCTTGTAATTTTTGTAAAGGTATTTTAATAAACGTCTTCAGTTGAAAATATTAGTTTTAAAGTAGCAAAACTACTTTCGACGTCAAAATGGACTGTTAAAGAAGAAATACTTGCAATAAGCATTGTTTTAAGTTTATTATTTGAGTTTTTTCGATTATTGGTTATTATATTCTTGTCATACTTCGTACATGTAATTTAATAATTGTTTTCCGTTAAAAATAGTAATATCAAAATTCCTTTTGACGACTAAATCGGCAATTTAAGACGAAATACTCGCAATCAACATTGTTTATATTTTATTATTTGAGCTATTTCGATTTTTGTTAATAATATTATTGTAATAATTCATAAAATTAATTAAAATAATTCTTTCGGTTAGGAATATTAGTTTTAAAGTATTAAAACTCTTTTCGACGTCAAAAACGGCTGTTTAAGACGAAATATTTGCAATAAACATTGTTATCGTATATGATTTGAGTTATTTCGATTTTTGGTTATAATATTCTCGTGATATTTCGTACATCTAATTTAATAAACGTTTTCGGTTAAATATATTAGTTTTAAAGTACTTGAACTCTTTCCGACGTCAAAATAGGCTGTTTAATACGACATACTTGCAGTGAACATTGTTTATCGTACATTACTGAGTTATTCCGATATATGGTTATAATATTCTTGTAATTTTTCGTACAGCTATGTTTATAAACTTCTTTGGTTAGTAATCTACCCTTAAACATATTAAAATGACTATAGACGTTTGAAAGGCTGTTTCAAATAAAATACTTGTGTTAAACCCTTTTTAACGTACACTATTTGAATTATATTAATTATTTGTAATAATATTCTTATAATATATCATACAGCTAATTAAATGAACCTATTCAGTTAGTAATATTCGTTTTAAAGTATTAAAACTCCTTTTGACGTCAAAATCTGTTAATTTAGACTAAATACTTGCAGTAAACATTGTTTATCGTACATTATTTGAGTTATTTCGATTTTTGGTTATAATATTCTTGTAATTTTTCGTACTGCTTATTTAATAAACGTTTTCGGTTAAAGATATTAGTTTTAATTACTTAAACTACTTTTGACGTCAAAATCGGCTGTTTATTACGAAATACTTAAAAAAAAACATTGTTTATCATACAATATTTGATTTATTATGATTTTTGGTAATAATATACTTGTAATATTTCGTAAAAGTAATTTAATAAACGACTTCGGTTAAAAATATTAGTTTTAAAGTATGAAAACTCCTTTTAACGTCTAAATCAACTGTTAGAGACGAAATACTTGCAATAAACATTGTTTATTATACATTAAAAAAGTAATTATAATTTTTGGTACTCATATTCTTGTAATGTATCATACAGCAAATTAAATTAACCTATTCGGTATGGAATATAAGTTTTAAAGTATTAAAAGACTTTTTGACGTCAAAATCGGCTGTTGAAGACAAAATACTTGCAGTAAACATTGTTTGTCGTACATTAATTAAGTTATTTCGATTTTTGGTTATAATATTCCTGTAATTTTTGTACAGCTATGTTTATAAACTTCTTTGGTTAGTAATCTAAAATTAAACATAATAAAACTTCTATAGACGTTTGAAAGGCTGTTTCAAATAAAATACTTGTGTTAAACCCTTTTTAACGTACACTATTTGAATTATTTCGCATATTGAAATTAATATTCATATAATTTATCATACAGCTAATTAAATAAACCTATTCGGTTAGGAATATAAGTTTTAAAGTTTTAAAACTCTTTTAGACGTCGAAAAAGGCTGTTTAATAAGAAATACTTGCAGTAAACATTGTTTATCGTACATTATTTGAGTTATTTCGATTTTTGGTTATAATACTCTTGTAATTTTTTGTAAAGCTATGTTTATAAACTCCTTAAGTTAGTAATCTTACTTTAAACATACTAAAAGTACCATAGACGTTATAAAAGGCTGTTTCATTCAAAATACTTGTTTTAAACCCTTTTTAACGTACACTATTTGAATTATTTTGGTTATTGGTATTAATATTCTTATATTATATCATAGAGCTAGTTAAATGAACCTATTCGGTTAGGAAAATTCGTTTTTAAATATTAAAACACATTTTAAAAGTACTATAGACGTAATAATAAGCTGTTTTCAACAAAATAAATGTAATAAACCCTTATTTATCGTAAATTAATTGAACTATTTTAATTATTGGTTTTATTATTCTTGTAATATATCATACAGCTAATAAAATAAACATTGTTAGTTAGGAATATTAGTCTTTTAGTATTAAAACTCTTTTTGACGTTAAAATCGGCTTTTTAAGACGTAAAGGTTGTAATAAACGTTGTTTATCGTACATTATTAGAGTTATTATGATTTTTGGTAATAATATTCATGTAAATTTTCGTAAAGGTAATTTAATAAACGTCTTCGGATAAAAATATAAGTTTTAAAGTATTAAAACTTCTTTTGAGTTTAAAATCGGCTGTTTAAGACGAAATACTAGCAATAAACATTGTTATCGTACACTATTTGAGTTACTTTGATATTTAGTTATAATATTTAAGTTGTTTTTCGTAAAGTTAATTAAATAAATCTGATTTTTAAAATTTTAGTTTTAAAGTAATAAAACTACTTTCAACGTCAAAATCGGCTGATAAAGAAGAAATACTTGCAATAAACATTGTATATCGTACATTATTTAAATTCTTTTATTTTTGGTTTTAATATTATTGTAATATTTCGTAAAAGTAATTTAATAAATTACTTCGGTTAAAAATATTAGTTTTAAAGTATTAAAACTCCTTTTTACGTCTAAATCGGCTGTTAAAGACGAAATATTTGCACTACACATTGTTTATTGTACATTTTTTGAGTTCTTTCGATTTTTTGTACAGCTATGTTTATAAACTTCTTTGATAAGTAATCTAACTTTAAACATATTAAAAGTACTATAGACGTTATAAAAGGCTTTTTCAAACAAAATACTTGTATTAAACACTTTTTAACGTACACTATTTGAATTATTTTGATTATTAGTATTAATATTATTATAATATATCATAAAGCTAATTAAATGAACCTATTCGGTTAGGAATATTAGTTTTAAAGTTTTAAAACTCCTTTTGACGTCAAAATCGGCTGTTTAAGACGAAATACTTGCAGTAAACATTGTTTATTGTACATTATTTGAGTTATTTTGATTTTTGATTATAATATTATTTTAATTTTTCGTACAGCTATGTTTATAAACTTCTTTTATTAGTAATCCAACTTTAAATATATCAAAAGTACTATAGACGTCATTAAAGGCTGTTTCAAATAAAACACTTGTATTAAACCCTTTTTAACGTAACATTATTTGAATTATTTTGATTATTGGTATTAATATTCCTATAATATATCATACAGCTAATTAAATAAACGTTTTCGGGTAAAAATAATAGTTTTAAAGTAATAAAACTACTTTTGACGTCATACAAGGCTGTTTAAGACGAAATACTTGTAAAAGACCCTTTTTAACGTACACTATTTAATTTTTTTCGATTTTTGGTATGATTTTGTTGTAATATTTTATAAAATTAATAAAATAAACGTCTTTGGTTAAAAATATTAGTTTTAAAGTATTAAAACTCCTTTTGACGTCAAAATCGGCTGTTTAAGACGAAATACTTGCAATAATCATTGTTAATCGTATAATATTTGCGTTATTTCGAATTTCGGTTGTAATACTCTTGTAATATTTCGTACAGCCACTAATATAAACCTCTTCGGTTAGGAATATTAATTTTAAAGTATTGAAACTATTTTTGAAGTCAAAATCTGCAGTTTGAGACGAAATACTTTTAATAATCATTGTTTATCGTATATTATTTGAGTTAATTAAAATTTTGGTTTTATTATTTTTGAATTATTTCGTACAGGTAATTTAATAAATGTCTTAAATTAAATTAGGTTAAAAATACTAGTTTTAAAGTATTAAACTACCTTTTGACGTCAAAATCGGCTGTTTAAGACGAAATACTTGCATGAACATTGTTTATCGTAAATTACTTGAGTTATTGCGATTTGTGGTTATAATATTCTTGAAATGTTTCGTACAGCTATGTTAATAAACCTCTTCGTTCAGTAATCTAACTTTAAACGTATTGAAAGTATACTTAAATAGCATTATTGTTATATTTCTTAAAATTAATTAAATAAATGTCTTCGGGTAAAAATATTAGTTTTAAAGTATTATAACTCCTTTTGACGGCAAAATCGGCTATTTAAGATGAAATACTTGCAATAAACATTGTTTATCATATTATATTGGAGTTGATGCTATTTCAGGCTATAATATTCTTTATTTATTCATATTTAATTATTATTCTTTGAATTATTTTGATTAATTGTATTAATATTCTTAAAATATATCATACAGCTAATTAAATAAACGTTTTCGGGTAGAAAAATTAGTTTTAAAGTATTAAAACTACTTTTGACTTCAAAATTGGCTGTTTAAGACGAAATACTTGAAATAAATGTTGTTTTTTGTACATTATTTGAGTTATTTTGATTTTTGGTTATAATATTCTAGTGATATTTCGTACAGCTTATTTAATAAACGTTTTCAGTTAAATATATTAGTTTTAAAGTACTAAAACTACTTTTGACGTCAAAATCGGCTGTTTAATACGAAATACTTGAAAAAAACATTGTTTATCATACATTCTTTACTTACTTAATACTTTAAAACTAATATTTTAACTAAAGACGTTTATTAAATTACTTTTACTAAATATTAGAAGAAGATTGATACCAAAAATTATAATAAAACAAAAATTATGCACGATAAACAATGTTTATTGCAAATATTTTGTCTTCAACAGCCGTTTTTGACGTTAAAAGGAGTTTTAATACGTTAAAACTAATATTTTCAACCGAATAAAATTATTTAATAAGCTGTTTGATTAATTACAAATTATTAATACAAAAAGTCACAATAACTGTAATATTGTACGATAAACAATGTTTATGCAAGTATTTCGTCTTAAACAGCTACTTTTGACGTCGAAAGTAGTTTTTGAACTTTAAAACTAGTATTTTTAACCAAATATATTTATTATATTACCTTAGAAAATATTAAAAGAATATTATGACCAAAATTCCAAATAACTCAAATAATGTATGATAAACAATGTTTATTGCAAGTATTTCGTCTTAAACAGCCGATTTTTATGTCAAACGGACTTTTAATACTTTAAAACTAATATACCTAACCCAATAGGTTTATTTAATTAGCTGTATGATATATTACATGAATACTAATACCAATAATCAAAATAATTTAAATAGTGTATGTTAAAAAGGGTTTAAAACAAGTGTTTTGGTTGAAACAATCTTTTATACTAGTACTTTAAAACTAATATATTTAACCGAAAACGTTTGATAAATTAGATGTACGGAATATTACAAAAATATTATAACCAAAAATCGAAATAACTCAAATAATAAAATGTAAACAATGTTTAATGCAAGTATTTTGTCTTAAACAGCCGCTTTTGACGGCAAAAAGAAATTAAAACTAATTTTCCTAACCGAAGGAATTATTTTAATTAATTTTATGAAATATTACCGAAATATTATTATTAAAAATCGAAATAACTGAAATAATAAAATGTAAACAATGTTTATTGCAAGTATTTCTTTTGATGTCAAAATAGTTTTAATGCATTAAAACAAATATTCCTAACCGAAAAGGTTCATTTAATTAGCTGTATGATATATTATATGAATATTAATAAAAATAATCAAAATAATTCAAGTTACGTTAAAAAGGGTTAAATACAAGTATTTTGGTTGAAACAGCTTTTTATAACGTCTATAGTAGTTTCAAAATGTTTAAAGTTAGCATACTAACCAAAGAAGTTTATTAACATAGCTGTACAAAAAATAACAAGATATTATAACCTAAAATCGAAATAACTCGAATAATGTCCGATTAACAATGTTTATTGCAAGTATTTCGTCCTAAACAGCCGTTTTTGAACTCAAAAGCAGTTTTAATACATTAAAACTAGTATTTTTATCCGAAGACGTTTATTAATTAGCCTTTACGAAATATTACAAGAATATTATTACTAAAAATCATAATAAATCTAATAATGTAAGATAAACGATGTTTATTGCAAGTATTTTGCCTCAAACAGCCGTTTTTGACGTCAAAAGGAGTTTTAATACGTTAAAACTAATATTCCCTACCGAATAAGTTAATTTAATTACCTGTATGAAATATTACAAGAATATTAATAACAAAAATCATAATAACTGTAATAATGTACGATAAACAATGTTTATGCAAGTACTTCGTCTTTTTTTAACAGCCGATTTTGACTTCAAAAGGAGTTTTAATACTTTAAAACTAATATTCCTTACGAAAGAGGTTTATTTAATTAGCTGTATAATACATTACAAGAATTTTAATACCAAAAATTATTATAAATTTAATAATGTACAATAAACAATGTTTAGTGCATTTATTTCGTCTATAACAGCCGATTTAGACGCGAAAAGGAGTTTTATTACATTAAAACTAATATTTTTAACCGAAGTCGTTTATTAAATTACTTTTACGAAATATAACAATAATATTAATACCAAAAATCGTTATAACTCAAATAATATACGATTTACAATGTTTATTGCAAGTATTTCGTTTTTAACAGCGAATTTGGACGTCAAAAGCAGTTTTAATACTTTAAAACTAATATTTTTAGCCAAAGTAGTTTATTAAATTCATTTTACAAAATATTGCAAGAATACTATTACCAAAATCATAACAAATCAAATAATGTATGATAAACAATGTTTATTGCAAGTATTTCGTCTTAAACAGTCATTTTTGACGTTAAAAATAGTTTAAATGCATTAAAACAAATATTGCTAACCAAAAAGGTTCAATAAATTAGCTGTATGATATATTTCATGAATATTAATAACAATAATCAAAAAAATGCAAATAGTTTACGTTAATAAGTGTTTAATACAAGTTGTTTGGTTAAAACAGCCTTTTATGACGTCTATAGTAGTTTTAATATTTTTAAAGTTAAATTACTAACTAAAGAAGTTTATTAACATAGCTGTACAAAAAATTACAAGAACATTATAACCAAAAATCGAAAGAACTCAAATAATGTACGATAAACAATGTTTATTGCAAGTATTTCGTCTTAAACAGCCGTTTTTGACGTAAAAAAAGGTTAAAATACTTTAAAACTAAGATTCCTAACCGAAAAGGTTTTTTATATTTCATTTTATGAAATATTCAGTAATCATATTACCAAAAATCGAATTAACTGAAATAATAAAAGATAAACAATGTTTATTGCAAGTTTTTCGTCTTAAACAGCCGATTTAGACGTCAAAAAGAGTTTTAATACTAGTATTTTTAACCAAAGACATTTATTAAATTACATGTACGAAGTATGACAATGATATTATAACAAAAAATCGAAATAATTCAAATAATAAACGAAAAATAATGCTTATTGCAAGTATTTCTTCTTTAACGCTCGATTTTGACGTCGAAAGGAGTTTTAATACTTAAAACTAATATGTTTAACCGAAGACGTTTTTTAAATAAGCTGTACGAAAAATTACAAGAATATTATAACTAAAAACTGAAATGACTCAAATAATATACGGTAAACAATGTTTACTGCAAGTATTTAGTCTTAAACAGCCGATTTCGACGTCAAAAGAAGTTTTAATACTTTAAAACTAATATTCCTAACCAAATAGGTTCATTTAATCAGCTGTATGATATATTACAAGAATATTATAACCAAAAAACGAAATAACTCAAATCATGCTCGATAAAAAATATTTGTTGCAATTATTTCGTCTTTAACAGCCGTTTTTGACGTTAAAAAGAGTTTTAATACTTTAAAACTAATATTTCTAACCGAATTAATCATTTTAATAAATTTTATGAAACATTATAATATTATTATTACCAAAAATCGAATTAACTCAAATAATAAAATAAAATAAAAAATATTGCAAGTATTTCTTCTTAAACAGCCGATTTTGAACTCTATAGGAGTTTTAATACATTAAAACTAATAATTTTATCCAAAGACGTTTATTAAATTACCTTTACGAAATATTACAATAATATTATTACTAAAAATCATAATAAATCTAATAATGTACGATAAACGATGTTTATTACAAGTATTTTGTCCTAAACAGCCGTTTTTGACGTCAAAAGGAGTTTTTATACGTAAAAACTAATATTCCTCCTTGAATAAGTTTATTTAATTAGCTGTATGATATATTACAATAATATTAATAACAAAAATCATAATAACTGTAAAAATGTACGATAAACAATGTTTATGCAAGTATTTGGTCTTAATCAGCCGAATTTGACGTCAAAAGGAGTTTCAATACTTTAAAACTAGTATTTTTAACCGTAGATTTTTATTAAATAACCTGTACAATATATTACAAGAATATTATAACCAAGTTCGAAATAACTCAAATAATGTACGATAATCAATCTTTATTGCAAGTATATCGTCTTATACAGCCAATTTTGACGTCAATAGGAGTTTAAATATTTTAAAACTAATATTCTTTACCGAATAGGTTTATTTAATTACCTGTATGATATATTATATGAATATTAATACCAATAATTAAAATAATGTACGTGAAAAAGGGTTAAATAGAAGTATTTTGTATGAAACAGACTTTTATGACGTCTATAGTACTTGTAATGTTTAAAGTTAGATTACTAACCAAAGAAGTTTATAAACATAGTTGTACAAAAAATTACAAGAATTTTGTAATTAAAAATCGAATGACTCAAATAATGTACGATAAATAATATTTACTGCAATTATTTCGTCTTAAACAGCCGATTTTGACGTCAAAAATAGTTTTAATGCATTAAAACATATATTTCTAACCGAATAGGTTCATTTAATTAGCTGTATGATATATTATAAGAATATTAATACTAATAATCAAAATAATTCAAATAATGTACGTTAAAAACGGTTTAATACAAGTGATTTGTTTGAAACAGCCTTTTATTACGTCTTTAGTACTCTTAATATGTTTAAAGTTAGATTACTAACCAAAGAAGTTTATAAACATAGCTGTACGAAAAATTACAACAATATTAATATCAATAACCAAAATAACTCAAATCATGTACGATAAACAATGTTTAAGAAAGTATTTCGTCTTAAACAGCCTATTTTGACGTCAAAACGAGTTTTTATACTTTAAAACTAGTATTTTTAGCGAAAGATATTTATTAAATTACCTGTACAAAATATTAAAAGAATATCATAACAAAAATTCGAAACAACTCAAATAATGTACGATAAACAATGTTTATTGCAAGTATTTCGTTTTAAACAGCCGATTTTGACGTTAAAAAGAGTTTTAGTACTTTAAAACTAATATTCCTAACCGAATATTTATATACTATTTGCAACTTAATATGAATAAGTTATTCATTTTGTTTTTTATATTTTATTACACAAAGCTTTTCAAAATCATACAAGATTTCTTTGTCAGGTGATAAATTTTATTTTAAATTTGAAAATTGTTTGTTAAGTGAGTAGCTTAAAAAATAACTTTAAATTATGACGTATGAATAAATTAAAATAAATACAAAATTTAGAGATACAGTAATTAAAACTAAAGGTATGTTTATTAATAGATTGAGGAAGAGCGACATAACTTAAATACGCAAGTAGCATTAAATGGTAAAACAAAATTATTAACAATCTATTAATAAACATACCTTTAGTTTTAATTACTGAAACTCTAAATTTTGTATTTTTTTTTAATTTATTCATACGTCATAATTTAAAGTTATTTTTTAAGCTACTCACTTAACAAACATTTTTTCAAATTTCAATTAAAATTTATCACTTGACAAAGAAATCTTGTATGATTTTGAAAAGCTTTGTGTAATAAAATATAAAAACGAAAAAAAAAACTTATTCATATTAAGTTGCAAATGGTAAATAAATACGTTCAAAAACCTTCCTATAATAGTACTAACCAAATAGGTTTATTTAATTAGCTGTATGATGTGTTACATGAATATTAATACCAAAAATCAAAATAACTTGAATAGTGAACGTTAAAAAGGGTTTAATAGAAGTACTTTGGTTGAAACCACATTTTATAACGTCTATAATAGTTTAAATATGTTTATAGTTAGATTACTTAACAAAGAATCTTATTAACATAGCTGTACAAAAAATTACAAGAATATTATATCCTATAAACGCAATTACTTAAATAATATACGATAAACAATGTTTATTGCAAGTATTTTGTCTTAAACAGCCGATTTTGAACTCAAAAGGAATTTTACTACATTAAAACTACTATGTTCACATAAAGACGTTTATTAAATTAACTTTACAAAATATTACAAAAATATTATTACCAAAAATCACAATAAATCAAATAAATTACGATAAACAATGTTTATTGCAAGTATTTTGTCTTAATCAGCCGTTTTCGACGTAAAAAGGAATTTTAATACGTTGAAAATAATATTCCAAACCGAATAAGTTTGATTAATTCGCTATATGATATATTACAAGAATATTAATACCAAAAATCATAATAACTATAATTATGTACGATAAACAATGTTTATCCTAATATTTCGTCTTAAACAGCCGATTTTGACGTCAAACGGAGTTTTTATACTTTAAAACTAGTATTTTTAACTAATGATATTTATTAAATTAACTGTACAGAATATTACAAGAATATTATTATTAAAAATCATAATAAATCGAATAATATACAAGAAACAATGTTTATTACAAGTATCTTGTCTTAATTAGCCGTTTTTGACGTCGAAAGGATTTTAAAACTTTAAAACTAATATTCCTAAACGAGTAGCTTTATTTAATTAGCTGTATGATATATAACATATATATTTATACCAATAATCAAAAGAATTTAAATAGTATACGTTAAAAAGGGTTTAATACAAGTATTTTTGTTGAAACAGCCTATTATAATATCTGTAGTAGTTTCAATATGTTTAAAGTTAGATGACTAAACAAAGACGTTTATTTACATAGCTTTACAAAAAATTACAAGAATATTATAACCTAAAATCGCAATAACTTCAATAACAACGATGAACAATGTTTATTGCAAGTCTTTCGTCTTAAACAGCCGATTTTGAACTCAAAAGGAGTTTTAATACATTAAAACCAATATTTTAACCCGAAGACGTTTATTAAATTAAATTTACGAAATATTACAACAATATTATTACTAAAAATCATAATAAATCAAATAATTTACGATAAACAATGTTTATTACAAGTATTTTGATTTAAAAAGTTGTTTTCGAAGTCAAAAGAAGTTTTAATACGTCGAAAATATTATTCCAAACCGAATTAGTTAATATAATTCGCTGTATGATTTAATACAGGAATATTAATACCAAAAATAAAAATAACTGTAATAATGTACGAAAAACAATATTTATCCGAGTTTTTCGTCTTAAACAGCCGATTTTGACGTCAAAAGTAGTTTTTTTTACTTTAAAACTAATATTACTTACCGTTTAGGTTTATTTAAATAGCTGTATAATATTTTACATGAATATTAATACCAAAAATTATAATAACTGTAATAATGTACAATAAACAATGTTTACTGCAAGTATTTCGTCTTAAACTGCCGATTTTGACGTCAAAAGGAGTTTTAATCATTAAAACTAATATTCCTAAGCGAAGAGGTTTATTTAATTAGCTGTATGATGTATTATAAGATATTAATACCAATAATCAAAATAATTCAAATAATGTACGTTAAAAAGGGTTTAATTCAAGTATATTGTTTGGAATAGCCTTTTATAACGTCGATAGTACTTTTAATATGTTTAAAGTTAGATTGATAACCAAAGAATTTATAAACATAGCTGTACAAATAATAACAAGAATATTATAACCAAAAATCAAAATAAGTAAAATAATGTACAATTAACAATATTTACTGCGAGTATTTCGTCTTGAACAGCCGATTTTGACGTAAAAAGGAGTGTTAATACTTTTAAACTAATATAGCTAACCAAATAGGTTTAATTAATTAGCTGTATGATATATTACAAGAATATTAATACAAAAAATTATAATAACTTTAATAATGTACAATAACAATGTTTATTGCAAGTATTTCGTCTCAAACATCCGATTTTGACGTCAAAAAAAGTTTTAATGCTTGAAAACTATTATTCCTAACCGAATAGGTTTATTTAATTAGCTGTATGATATATAAACATGAATATTAATATCAATAATCACAATAATTCAAAAAGTGTACGTTAAACAGGGTTTAATACAAGTATTTTGGTTGAAACAGCCGTTTATAACGTCCATAGTACTTTTATTATGTTTAAAATTGGATTACAAACCAAAGAAGTTAATTATCCTAGCTGTACGAAAAATTACAAGAATATTATAACCAAAAATCGAAATAACTCAAATAATGTACGAAAAACAATGTTTACTGCAAATATTTAGTCTTAAACAGCCGATTTTGACGTCAAAAGGAGGTATAATACTTTAAAACTATTATTCCGAACCGTATAAGTTTATATAATTAGTTGTATAATATATTACAAGAAGATTATAACCAAAAATCATAAAAGCTTAAATAATGAACAAAAAACAATGCATTTTGCAAGTATATCTTCTTAAACACTCAAATATGACGTCAAAAGGAGTTTTAATACTTCAAAACTAATATTTTTAACCGAAGACGTTTATTAATTTATCATTACAAAAATTAAAAGAATATTATAACCGAAAAGTTAATTAACTTAAATAATGCACGATAAACAATGTTTACAACAAGTATTTTGTCTTAAACAACCAATTTTGAACTCAAAAGGAGTTTTATACTTTAAAACTAATATCTTTACCCGAAGACGTTTATTAAATTACCTTTACAAAATATTACAAGAATTTTATTACCAAAAATCATAATAACTTAAAAAATGTACAATAAACAATGTTTATTGCAACTATTTTGTGTTAAACAGCCGATTCCAAACTTAAAAGGAGTTTTAACACATTAAAACTAATATTTTTATCCGAAGACGTTTATCAATTACCTTTTCGAAATATTACAAGAATGTTATTACCAAAAACCATAATAATTCAAATAATGTACGATAAACAATGTTTATTGCAAGTATTTCGTCTTAAACAGCCGACTTTGACGTAAAAGGGAGTTTTAATACTTTAAAACTAGCATTTTTTAGCCAAGAAATTCTAAATTACTTGTACAAAATATTAGAAGAATATTAGAACCGAATTCGAAAACACTTAAATAATGAAAGAAATAGTTTCAATATGTTAAAGTTAGATTACTAACCAAAGAAGTTTATTAACATAGCTGTACAATAAATAACAAGAATAATATATACCAAACTCGAAATAACTAAAATAATGTCTGATAAACAATGTTTTTTACAAGTATTTAATCTTAAACAGCCGTTTTTGACGTCAAAAAAAGTTTTAATACGTTTAAAATATTTATTCCCCAAAGACGTTTATTAAATTACCTTTACGAAATATTACAAGAATATTATTACCAAAAATCGAAATAAATCAAATAATGTACGAGAAACAATGTTTATTACAAGTATTTTGTCATAAACAGCCGTTTTTGACGTCAAAAGGAGCTTTAATACGTTGAAAAAAATATTCCCAACCTAATAAGTTTACTTAATTCGCTCTATGATATATTACAAGAATATTAATACCAAAAATCATAATAACTATAATTATGTATGATAAACAATGTTTATCCTAATATTTCGTCTTAAACAGCCGATTTTGACGTCAAACGGAGTTTTTAAAACTAGTATTTTTAACTAATGATATTTATTAAATTAACTGTACAGAATATTAAAAGAATATTATTAATAAAAATCATAATAAATCGAATAATATACAAGAAACAATGTTTATTACAAGTATCTTGTCTTAATTAGCCGTTTTTGACGTCGAAAGAAGTTTTAAAACTTTAAAACTAATATTCCTAAACTAATAGTTTTATTTAATTAGCTGTATGATATATAACATATTATTTATACCAATAATCAAAATAATTTAAATAGTATACGTTAAAAAGGGTTTAATACTAGTATTTTTGTTGAAACAGCCTAATATAATATTTGTAGTAGTTTCAATTTGTTTAAAGTTAGATGACTAAACAACGAAGTTTATTTACATAGCTTTACAAAAAATTACAAGAATATTATAACCTAAAATCGCAATAACTTCAATAACAACGATGAACAATGTTTATTGCAAGTCTTTCGTCTTAAACAGCCGATTTTGAACTCAAAAGGAGTTTTAATACATTAAAACTAATATTTTAACCCGAAGACGTTTCTTAAATTAAATTTACGAAATATTACAACAATATTATTACTAAAAATCATAAAAAATCAAATAATTTACGATAAACAATGTTTATTGCAAGTATTTTGATTTAAATAGCTGTTTTCGAAGTCAAAAGAAGTTTTAATACGTTTAAAATATTATTCCAATCCTAATTAGTTAATATAATTCGCTGTATGATTTATTACAGGAATATTAATACCAAAAATAAAAATAACTGTAATAATGTACGAATAACAATATTTATCCGAGTTTTTCGTCTTAAACAGCCGATTTTGACGTCAAAAGTAGTTTTTTTTACTTTAAAACTAATATTATTTACCGTTTAGGTTTATTTAAATAGCTGTATGATATATTACATGAATATAAATACCAAAAATCATAATAACTGTAATAATGTACAATAAACAATGTTTACTGCAAGTATTTCGTCTTAAACTGCCGATTTTGACGTCAAAAGGAGTTTTAATCATTAAAACTAATATTCCTAAGCGAAGAGGTTTATTTAATTAGCTGTATGATGTATTATAAAATATTAATACCAATAATCAAAATAATTCAAATAATGTACGTTAAAAAGGGTTTAATTTAAGTATATTGTTTGGAATAGCCTTTTATAACGTCGATAGTACTTTTAATATGTTTAAAGTTAGATTACTAACCAAAGAATTTTATAAACATAGCTGTAAAAATAATAACAAGAATATTATAACCAAAAATCAAAATAAGTCAAATAATGTACAATTAACAATATTTACTGCAAGTATTTCGTCTTAAACAGCCGATTTTGACGTCAAAAGGAGTGTTAATACTTTTAAACTAATATAGCTAACCAAATAGGTTTAATTAATTAGCTGTATGATATATTACAAGAATATTTATACAAAAAATTATAATAACTTTAATAATGTACAATAACAATGTTTATTGCAAGTATTTCGTCTCAAACATCCGATTTTGACGTCAAAAATAGTTTTAATGCTTGAAAACTAATATTCCTAACCGAATAGGTTCATTTAATTAGCTGTATGATATTTAAACATGAATATTAATATCAATAATCACAATAATTAAAAAAGTGTACGTTAAAAAGGGTTTAATACAAGTATTTTGGTTGAAACAGCCGTTTATAACGTCCATAGTACTTTTATTATGTTTAAAATTGGATTACTAACCAAAGAAGTTTATAAACCTAGCTGTACGAAAAATTACAAAAATATTATAACCAAAAATCGAAATAACTCAAATAATGTACGAAAAACAATGTTTACTGCAAATATTTAGTCTTAAACAGCCGATTTTGACGTCAAAAGGAGGTATAATACTTTAAAACTAATATTCCGAACCGTATAAGTTTATATAATTAGCTTAAATAATGAACGAAAAACAATGCATTTTGCACGTATATCTTCTTAAACATTCAAATATGACGTCAAAAGGAGTTTTAATACTTCAAAAGTAATATTTTTAACCGAAGACGTTTATTAATTAATCTTTACAAAAATTACAAGAATATTATATCCAAAAATTTAATTAACTTAAATAATGTACAATAAACAGCCAATTTTTTTGTCTTAAACAGCCAATTTTGAACTCAAAAGGAGTTTTATACTTTAAAACTAATATCTTTACCCGAAGACGTTTATTAAATTACCTTTACAAAATATTACAAGAATTTTATTACCAAAAATCATAATAACTTAAAAATTGTACAATAAACAATGTTTATTTCAAGTACTTTGTGTTAAACAGCCGATTTTGAACTTAGAAGGAATTTTAACACATTAAAACTAATATTTTTATCCGAAGTATTTATCAATTACTTTTACGAAATATTACAAGAATGGTATTACCAAAAACCATAATAATTCAAATAATGTACGATAAACAATGTTTATTGCAAGTATTTCGTCTTAAACAGCCGATTTTGACGTACTGCATTTTTCAGCGAAAAAATTTTAAATTACTTGTACAAAATATTAGAAGAATATCAGAACCAAATTTCGGAATTACTCAAATAATGAAAGATAAACAATATTTATTGCAAGTATTTTGTCTTAAACAGCCGATTTGAACGTCAAAAGGAGTTACTAGTATTTTTAACCGAAGACATTTAATAAATTAACTCTACAAAGTATGACAAGAATATTATAACCAAAAATCAAAATAACTCAAAAAATAAACGAATACAATGCTTATTGCGAGTATTTCTTCTTAAACACTCGATTTTGACATCAATAAGAGTTTTAATACTTTAAAACTAATATTTTTCCCAGAAAACGTTTATTAAATTAATTTTACGAAATATTACAACAATATTATTACCAAAAATTTTAATAACTTAAATAATGTATAATAAACGATGTTCATTTCAAGTATTTCGTCTTAAACAGCCGATTTTGAACTCGAAAGGAGTTTAAATACATTAAAACTCATAATTTTATCTGAAGACGTTTATTAAATTACCTTTACGAAATATTAAAGGAATATTATTACCAAAAATTATAATTAATAACATAATGTACTATAAACAATGTTTATTGCAAGTATTTTGTCTTAAACAGCCGTTTTTGTCGTCAAAAGGAGTTTTAATACGTTGAAACTGATATTCCTAACCTAAAAAGTTTATTTAATTAGCTGTATGATATATTACAAGAATATTAAAAACAAAAATCATAATAACTGTAAAAATGTACGATAAATGTTCATTGCAAGTATTTCGTCTTAAACAGCTGATTCTGAACTCGAAAGGAGTTTTTATACTTTAAAACTACCATTTTAACCAAAGATATTTATAAAATTACCTGTACAAAATATTACAAGAATATTATAACCAAAATTCTAAATAACTTGAATAATGTAAGATAAACAATGTTTATTGCAAGTATTTCGTTTCAAACAGCTGATTTTGACGTCAAAAGGAGTTTTAATACTTAAAAACTAATACTCCTAATCGAATAGGTTCATTTAAGTAGCTGTATGATATATTACCTTAATATTAATACCAAAAATCATAATAACTGTAATAATTTACGATAAACAATGTTTAGGCAGGTATTTTGTCTTAAAGAGCAGATTTTGACGTCTAAAGGAGTTTTAATAGTTTTAAACTAATATTGCTAACCAAATAGGTTTGTTAAATTAACTGTATTATATATTACATTAATATTAATACCAATAACAAAAATAATTTAAACAGTGTACGTTGAAAAGAAAATAATATAAGTATTTTGGTTGAAACAGCCTTTTATAACGTCTATAGTAGTTTCAATATGTTTATAGTTAGATTACTAACCAAAGAATATTATTAACATAGCTGTACGAAAAATTACAAGAATATTATAACCTAAAATCGCAATACCTTAAATAATATACGATAAACAATGTTTATTGCAAGTATTTCGTCTTAAACAGCCGATTTGAGCTCAAAAGGCGTTATAATACATTAAAACTAATACTTTTACCCAAAGTCGTTAATTAAATTACCTTTACGAATTATTACGAGAATATTATTACTAAAAATCATAATAAATCAAATAATATACGAGAAACAATGTTTATTACAAGTAGTTTGTCTTAAACAGCCGTTTATGACGTCAAAGGAGTTTTAATACGTTGAAATTAATATTCCGAACCGAATAAGTTTATTAAATTAGCTGTATGATATATTACAAGAATATTAATACTAAAAATCATAATATTTGTAATAATGTACTAAAAACTATCTTTATGCAAGTATTTCGTCTCAAACAGCCGATTTAAACGTTAAAAGAGTTTTTACATTTTAAAAATAGTATTTTTAACGAAAGATATTTATTATGTTACCTGTACAAAATATTACAAGAATATAATAACTAAAACTCGAAATAACTTAATAATGTACGATACACATTGTTTATTGCAAGTATTTTGTTTTAAACAGCCTATTTTGACGTCAAAAATAGTTTTCATACATTAAAACTAATATTCCTAACCGAATAGGTTTATTTAATTAGCTGTATGATATA
The DNA here is from genome assembly GCF_965202585.1 of Thalia democratica. Classification (NCBI taxonomy): domain Eukaryota; kingdom Metazoa; phylum Chordata; class Thaliacea; order Salpida; family Salpidae; genus Thalia; species Thalia democratica. The sequence goes on along the minus strand of NC_139173.1, from coordinate 14,574,808 downwards.
TTACATGAATTTAAATATCAATTATCAAAATAATTCAAATAGTGTACGTTAAAAAGGGTTTATTACAAATATTTTAGTTAAAACAGCCTTTTATAACGTCTATAGTACTTTTAATATGGTTAAAATTGGATTACTAACCAAAGAAGTATATAAACAAAGCTGTACGAAAAATTACAAGAATATTATAACTAAAAATCAAAATAAGTCAAATAATGTACAATTAACAATGTTTAATGCAAGTATTTCTTCTTAAACTGCCGATTTTGACGTCAAAAGGACTTTAATACTTTAAAACTAATATTTCTTACCAAATAGATTTATTTAATTAGCTGTATGATACATAAAAGAATATACATACTAAAAATTATAATAACTTTAATAATGTACAATAAACATCGTTTATTGCAAGTATTTCGTCTTTATCCGCCGATTTAGACGTCAAAAGGAGGTTTAAGACATTAAAACTAATATTTTTAACCGAATTCGTTTATTAAATTACTTTTACAAAATATTACTATAATATTAATACCAAAAATCGAATTAACTCAAATAATGTACGATATACAATGTTTATTGAAAGTATTTCGTCTTTAACAGCAGATTTAGACGTCAAAAGGAGTTAAAATACTTTAAAACTATTATTTTTAACCAAAGTCGTTTATTAAATTACTTTTAGGTAATATTACACGAATATTATTACTAAAAATCGTAATAAATCAAATAATGTATGATAAACAATGTTTATTCCAAGTATTTTGCATTAAAAGCCGATTTTAACGTTAAAAGGAATTTTAGTACTTTAAAACTAATATATTTCTCCGAAAACGTTTATTATATCAGCTGTACGATAGATTACAAAAATATTATAAACAAAAATCGAAATAACTCAAATAATGTACAATAAACAATGTTTATTGCAAGTATTTCGTCTTAAACATCCGATTTTGACGTCAAAAATAGTTTTAATGCTTGAAAACTAATATTCCTAACCGAAGAGGTTCAATTAATTAGCTTTATGATATTTAAACATTAATATTAATATCAATAATCAAAATAATTCAAATAGTGTACGTTAAAAAGGGTTTAATACAAGTATTTTGGTTTAAAAAGCCAATTATAACGTCTATAGTACTTTAAATATATTTAAAATTGGATTACTAACCAAAGAAGTTTATAAACATAGCTGTACGAAAAATTTAAAGAATATTATAATTAAAAATCGAAATAACTCAAATAATGTATGATAAACAATGTTTACTGCAAATATTTAGTCTTAAACAGCCGATTTTGACATCAAAAGGAGTTTTAATACGTTGAAACTGATATTCCTAACCTAAAAAGTGTATTTAATAAGCTGTATGATATATTACAAGAATATTAATAATAAAAATCATAATAACTGTAATAATGTACGATAAACAATGTTTATGCAAGTATTTCGTCTTAGTCAGCCGATTTTGACGTCGAAAGGAGTTTGTATACATTAAAAATAGTATTTTTAACCGAAAATACTTATTAAATTAACTGTACAAAATATTTCAAGTATATTATAACCAAGTTCGAAATAACTCAAATAATGTACGATAAACTATGTTTATTGCAAGTATTGCGTCTTAAATTTTTTTTTGATTTTGAAGTCAAAAGGAATTTTAATACTTTAAAACAAATATTCCTAACCAAATAGCTTTTTTTTAATAGCTGTATGAAATATACGAGAATATTAATACCAATAATCAAAATAATTCAAATAATGTACGTTAAAAAGGGTTTAATTCAAGTATTTTGTTTGAAACAGCCTTTTATAAAGTCGATAGTACTTTTAATATGTTTAAAGTAAGATTACTAACCAAAGAAGTTTATTAACATAACTGTACGAATTATTTCAAAAAAAAATATACTCGAAAATCGCAATAACTTTAGTATTATACGATAAACAATGTTTATTGCAAATATTTCGTCATAAAAAGCCGATTTTCACTTCAAAGGAGTTTTAACACTTCAAAACTGCTATTTTTATCCGAAGACGTTTATTTAATCAACTTTCTGAAATATTACAAAATTATTATTACCAAAAATCGAAATAACTCAAAAAGTGTACGTAAACAATGTTTATTGCAAGTATTTCGTCTGAAACAGCCAATTTTGACGTCATAAGGTGTTTTAATACTTTAAAACTAGTATTTTTAACCAATGATGTTTATTAGATTACCTTTACAAAATTTTACAAAAATATTATAACCAAAATTCAAAATAACTTGAATAATGTATGATTAAAAATGTTTACTGCAAGTATTTCGTCTAAAACAGCCAATTAAAACGTCAAAAGGAGTTTTAATACTTTAAAACTAATATTCTCAACCAAATAAGTTTATTAATGAGTTGTATAATATATTACAAAAATATTACAACCAAAAATCATAAAAGCTCAAATAATGAACGAAAAACAATGCTTTTTGCAAGTATATCTTCTTAAACTATTGATTTGACGTCGAAAGGAGTTTTAATACTTCAAAACTAAAATTTTGAACCGAAGACGTTTATTTAATTACCTTTATAAAAATGACGAGAATAATATAGCCAAAAATTTAAATAGCTCAAATAATGTTCGATAAACAATTTTTATTATAACTATTTCGTCTTAAATAGCCGATTTTGAACTCAATAGGAATTTTATTACTTTAAACATATTTTACTCGAACACGTTTATTAAATTACCTTTATAAAATATTACAAGAATTTTATTACAAAATATCATAATAACTCAAATAATGTACGATAAACGATGTTTATTGCAAGTATTTTGTCTTAAACAGCCGTTTTTTAACTCAAAAGGGGTTTTAATACGTTGAAACTAATATTCCCAACCGAATAGGTTTATTTAGTTAGCTGTATGATTTATTACAAGAATATTAATTCAAAAGTCATAATATTTGTAATAATGTACGATGAACAATGTTTATGCAAGTATTTCGTCGTAAACAGCCGATTTTGACGTCAAAAGGAGATTTTAAATTTTAAAAATAGTGTAATTAACCGAAGATAGTTATTAAATTACCTGTACAAAATATTACAACAATATTTAAACCAAAACTCGAAATAATTTAATAATGTACGATAACAATGTTTATTGCAAGTATTTCGTTTTAAACAGCCGATTTGACGTCATAAACAGTTTTAATACTTTAAAACTAATATTCCTAACCGAATAAGTTTATTTAATTAGCTGTATGATATATTACAAGAATATTAATAACAAAATTCATAATAACTGTAATAATGTACGATAAACAATGTTTATGCAAGCATTTCGTCTTAATCAGCAGATTTTGACGTCAAAAAGAGTTTTAATACTTTTAAACTAATATTCCTTACCAATAGGTTTATTTAATTAGCTGTATGATATTTTACAAGACTATTATTACATAAAATCATAAAAAATCAAATAATGTACGATATACAATGTTAATTGCAAGTATTTCGTCTTAAACAACCGATTTTGACGTCAAAAGGAGTTTTAATAATTTAAAACTAATATTCTTAATCGAATAGGTTTATTTAATTAGCTGTATGATATATTACATGAATAATAATACCAATAATCAATATAATTTAAAGAGTATACGTTAAAAAGGGTTTAATACAAATATTTTAGTTAAAACAGCCTTTTATAACGTCTATAGTACTTTTAATATGGTTAAAATTGGATTACTAACCAAAGAAGTTTATAAACAAAGCTGTACGAAAAATTACAAGAATATTATAACTAAAAATCAAAATAAGTCAAATAATGTACGATAACGATGTTTAATGCAAGTATTTCTTCTTAAACTGCCGATTTTAATACATTAAAACATATACATTAAAACTAATATTTTTACCCGAAAACGTTTTGTAAATTACCTTTACGTAATATTACAAGAATATTATTACCAAAGATCATAATAAATCAAATTATATACGAGAAACAATGTTTATTGCAAGCATCTTGTCTTAAACAGTCGTTTTTGACGTCAAAAGAAGTTATAATACGATGAAACTAATATTCCCAACCGAATAAGTTTAATTCATTCGCTCTATGATATATTACATGAATATTAATACGTAAAATCGCATTAACTCAAATAATACACGATAAACAATATTTATTGCAAGTATTTCGTCTTAAACAGCCGATTTTGTACTCAAAAAGGGTTTTAATACATTAAAACTAATATTTTTATCCGAAGACGTTTATTATATTACCTTTACGATATATTACAAAAATATTATAACCAAAAATCATAATGAAACTAATAATGTACGAGAAACAATGTTTATTACTAATATTTTGTCTTAATCAGCCGTTTTTAACGTCAAAATGAGTTTTAATACGTTGAAACTATTACTCACAACCAAACAAGTATATTTATTTTAAAGTTGGATTACTAACCAAAGCAGTTTATAAACATAGCTGTACGAAAAATAAAAGAATATTATAACCAAAATTCGAAATAACTCAAATAATGTACGTTAAACAATGTTTTCTGCAAATATTTAGTCTTAAACAGCCGATTTCGACGTCAAAAGAAGTTTTAATACTTAAAAACTTATATTCCTAACCGAATAAATTCATTTAATTAGCTGTAAGACATAAAATTAGAATATTACTACCAATAATCAAAATAATTTAAATAGTGTACGTTAAAACGGGTTTTATTCAAGTATTTTGTTTAAAACTGCCATTTAAAACGTCTTTAGTACTTTTAATATGTTTAAAGTTAGATCATTAAAAAAACAAGTTTATAAACATAGGTGTACAAAAAATTACAGGCATATAAAAACTAAAAATCGAAATAACTCAAAAATTGTACGATAAACAATGTTTATTGCAAGTATTGCGTCTTAAACAGCCGATTTTGACGTCAAAAGGAGTTTTAATACTTAAAAACTAGTATTTTTAACCAATGACGTTTATTAGAATAACTTTACGAAGTTTTACAATAATATTATTACCAAAATTCAAAATAACTTGAATAATGTATGATTAACAATGTTTATTGCAAGTATTTTGTCTTAAACAGCCGATTTCGACGTCAAAAAGAGTTTTAATACTTTAAAACTAATATTTTTACCCTAAAACGTTTATTAAAGTACCTTAACAAAATATTACAAAAATATTATTACCAAAAATCATAATAAAACAAATAATGTACGAGAAACAATGTTTATTGAAAGTATTTTGTCTTAAACAGTCGTTTTTGACGTCAAAACGAGTTTTAATACATTAAAACTAAAGTTTTATCCGAAGACGTTTATTAAATTACCTTAACGTGTATTACAAAAATATTATAACCAAAAATCATAATAAATCTAATAATCTACGAGAAACAATGTTTATTACAAATATTTTGTCTTAATCAGCCGTTTTTGACGTCAAAAGGAGTTTTAATACGTTGAAACTAATATTCACAACCGAACAAATTTATTTAATTTAAAGTTTGATTACTAACTAAAGAAGTTTTTTAAAACATAGCTGTACGAAAAATACAAGAATATTATAACCAAAATTTTAAATAACTCAAATAATGTACGATAAATAATGTTTTCTGCAATTTTTTATTCTTAAACAGCCGATTTGACGTCGAAAGTAGTTTTAATACTTTATAACTTATATTCCTAACCGAAAAAGTTCATTTATTTAGTTGTAAGACATTATATAAGAATATTAATACCAATAATCAAAATAATTTAAATAGTGTACGTTAAAAAGGGTTTAATACAAGTATTTTATTTAAAACAGCCTTTTATAACGTCTCTAGTACTTTTAATATGTTTAAAGTTAGATTACTAACCAAAGAAGTTTATAAACATAGCTGTACGAAAAAGTACAGGTATACAATAACCAAAAATCGAAATAACTCAAATAATGTACAATTAACAATGTTTACTGCAAGTATTCCGTCTTAGACAGCCGATTTTGACGTTAAATGGAGTTTTAATACTTTAAAACTAATATTCTTCACCAGATAACTTTTATTAATTAGCTGAAAGATATATTACAAAAATATTAATACAAAAAATTATAATAACTCTAATAATGTACAATAAACAATGTTTATCGCAGGTGTTTCGTCTTTAACAGCCGATTTAGACTTCAAAAGGAGTATTAATACTTTGAAACTAATATTCCTAACTGAATATGTTCATTTAATTAGCTGTATGATATATTACATGAATATTAATACCAATAATGAAAATGATATAAATAATGAGCGTTAAAAAGGGTTTAATACAAGTATTTTGGTTGAAACAGCCTTTTAAAACGTCTATAGTAGTTTCAATATGTTCAAAGTTAGATTACCAACCAAAGAATATTATTAACATAGCTGAACGAAAAATTACAGGAATATTATAACTTAAAATCGCAATAACTCAAATAATATACGATAAATAATGTTTATTGCAAGTATTTCGTCTTAAACAGCAAATTTTGAACTCAAAAGGAGTTTTAATACATTAAAACTAATATTTATACCCGATGACGTTTATTAAATTATCTTTACGAAATATAACAAGAATGTTATTACCAAAAATCAAAATAAATCAAATAATGTATGATAAACAATGTATATTGCAAGTATTTCAACTTAAACAGCCGATTTTATACTCAAAAGGAGTTTTAATACAATAAAACAAATATTTTTACCCGAAGACATTTATTAAATTATCTTTACGAAATATTACAAAAATATTATTACCAAAAATCATAATAAATCAAACAATGTACGAGAAACAATGTTTATTGCAAGTATTTTTTTGAATAGCCGTTAATGACGTCGCAAGGAGTTTAAATACGTTAAAACTAATATTTTCAACCGGAGTCGTTTATTAAAATACTTTTACAAAATATTACAAGAATAATATTACCAAAAATTATAATAAATCAATAATTGTATATTAAGCAATGTTTATTTCAAGTATTTTGTATTAAACAGCCGATTTTGACGTCTAAAGGAGTTTTAGTACTTTAAAACTAATATATTTAACCGAAAACGTTTATAAAATCAGCTGTACGAAATATCACAAGAATATTAAAACTAAAAATCGAAATAACTTAAATAATGTACGTTAAACAATGTTTATTGCAAGTATTTCGTCTTAAACAGCCGATTTTGACGTCATAAATAATTTTAATCCTTTAAAACTAATATTCCTAACCGAATAGGTTCATTTAATTAGCTGTATGTGATATTACAAGAATTTTAATACCGAAAATTATAATAACTCTAATAATGTACGATAAACAATGTTTATGCTAGCAACAATGTTTATGGAAGTCTAAAACAGCCGATTTTGACGTAAAACGGAGTTTTAATACTTTAAAACTAGCATTTTTACTAAAGATAATTATTGAATTACTTGTACCTTTATTAAAATAATATTAGAACCAAAATTAGAAATAACTCTAACAATATACAATAAACACTGTTTATTGCAAGTATTTCGTCTTAAACAACTGATTTCACGTCAAAAAAAGGTTTTAATACTTTAAAACTATGTTCCTAACTTAGACGTTTATTTTATTATATTTTATGAAATATTACAAGAATATCATACGAAAAAGGATAATAATCAAAAAAAGTATGTTAAAGATGGTTTAGTACAAGTATTTTGTTTAAAGCAGATTATTATAACGTCTAGAGTACTTTTAATATGTTTATAGTTAGATTACTAAACATATACGTTTATTAAATTAGCTGTACGAAATATAATAAGAATTTTATAACCAAAAATCAAAAAAACTCGAATGTAGTACGATAATCAATGTTTATTGCAAGTATTTAGTCTTAAACAGCCGATTTTGACGTCAAAAGGAGTTTTAATACTTAAAACTAATATTTTTATTTGAACACGATTATCAAATTACCTTTACGAAATATTACATAAATATTAATACAGAAAATCATTATAATTATTACAGAAATTCATATAGTGTATGATAAGAAATGTTTATTACAAGTATTTCGTCATAAGCAGCCAATTTCGACGTCATAAGGAGTTTTAATACTTTAAAACTTAGTTGCCTAACCAAAAACGTTTATTTAATTAGCTGTATGATATATTACAGGAATATTAATACCAATTATCAAAAAAAATAAATATTATACGACAAAAAAGATTACGAATACAAGTATTTTGTTTAAAATAGACTATTATAACGTCTATAGTACTTTTCTTTTCGTTTTAAGTTAGATAACTAACCAAAGATGTTTTTTTTAATAAGCTGTACGAAATATCGCACAAATTTATAACAAAAAATCGGTAAATTAAATACTGAACGATAATAAATGTTTTTTTGTAGTATGTTGTCTTAAACAGCCGATTTTGTCGTTAAAAGAAGTTTTATTACTTTAAAACTAATACTTATAATCGAAAAGGTTTAATAATTTACCTTTACGAAATATTACAGAAATATTAATACCAATAATCACAATAATTCAAATAGTGTACATTAACAAGAATTTAATATAAGTATTTTGTTAAAACAAACTAACATAAAGTCTATAGTACTTTTAAATGTTTAAAGTTAGGTTACTAACTAAAGACGTTTTTTAAATTATCTGTACAAAATATTACAAGGATATTAAAACCAAAAAACAGTTTACTCAAATAATGTACGATAATTAAAGTTTATTGGAAGTATTTCATCTTAAACAGACGATCTTGACATCAGAAGGAGTTTTAAACTTTATTTTAATATTCCTAATCAAAGATGTTTATTTAATTAGGTGTATGATATATTCCAAGAATATTAATACCAATAATGAAAATTATTCAAATAGTGTACGTTAAAAAAGGGTTTAGTACTAGTATTTTGTTTAATACAGACTATTATAACGTCTAGAGTACTTTTAATATGTTTATAGTTAGATTACTAACCAAAGATGTTTATTAAATGAGATGTACTAAATATTACAAGAATTTTATAACCAAAAGTTAGTTAACTCAAATAATGAACGATAATTAAAGTTTATTAGAAGTATTTCATCTTAAACAGCCGATCTTGACATCAGAAGGAGTTTTTTTTACTTTAAAACTAATATTTTTAACCGAAAAAGTATATTAAAGTACCTTTACAATATTTTACAAAAATATTATAACCAAAAATCGAAATATCTTAAATAATGTACGATAAACGATGTTTATTCCAAGTATTTCGTCTGAAACAGCCGATTTTGACGTCAAAAGGAGTTTTAATACTTTAAAACTAATAATCCTAATTGAAGAGCTTTATTAACATAGCTGTATGATTTATTATAAGAATATTAATACCAATGATTAAAGTAATTTAAATAGTGTACGATTATAAAGGGTTTAATACAAGTATTTTCTTTAAAACAGCCTATTATGCCGTCTATAGTAGTTTTAATATGTTTAAATTTAGATTACTAACCTGAGACGTTTATCAAATTAGCTGTTTGAAATATTACTAGGATATTATAACCAAAAATTGAATAAGCTCATATAATGTACGATAATTAATGTTTATTGCAAGTATTTTGAGCAAAACAGCCGATTTTGACGTCAAAGGAAGTTTAAATACTTTAAAACTAATATTTTTAACCGCAAAGGTTTAATAATTACCTTTCGAAATATTACAAGAATATTAAATCCAAAAATCTAAATAACTCAAGTAGTGTACGATAAACAGTGTTTATTGCAAGTATTTTGTCTTAAACAGCCGATTGTGACGTCGAAAGGGGTTTAAATACTTTAAAACTAATATTTATTATCGGAGACGTTATTCAATTAGATAAACTAAATATTACAAGAATATTAATACCAAAAATTGAAATAACTCAATTAATATACGAATAACAATGTTTACTGCAAGAATATTAAATTCTTAACCAAAGTCGTTTATTAAATTAGCTGTACAAAATATTAAAAGTTCATGTAACCGAAAATCGAAATAACTCAAATAATGTACGATAAACAATGCTCATTGGAAGTATTTTGTCTTAAACAGCAAATTTTGACGTCAAAATATTTTTAATACTTTAATTTAATATTCCTAACCGAATATTCCTTACCGAAGATATTTATTTAGTTAGGTGTATGATATAATACAAAAATATTAATACCAATAATCTAAATAATACAAATAATGTACGTCGAATAAGGGTTAAATACAAGTATTTAATTTTAACAGCCCTTAATAACGTCTATAGTTCTTTTAATATGTTTAAAGTTAGATTACTAACCAAAGACGTTTATTAATAATAACCTATTCGATATATTTCAAGAATGTTATAATTAAAAATTAAAATAACTTAAATAATGTTATACAAACAATTTTTATTGCAAGTATTTCGTCTTAAACAGCCGATTTTGACGTCAAAAGAAGTTTTAATACTTCAATTCTATATTTCTAACCGAAGATGTTTTTTTTAGTTAGCTGTATAATATTTTAAAAGAATATTAATACCAGTATTCGAAATAATTTAAAAAGTGTACGATAAAAAAGGGTTTAATTCAAGTATTTACTTTTGAACAGCCTATATTTAGCGTCTAAAGTACTTTTAATATGTTTAAAGTTAGATTACTTACCAAAAACGTTTATTAAATTAGCTCTACGAAATATTGCAAGAATATTATAACCGAAAATCGAAATAATACAAATAATGTACGATAAACAATGTTTGTTGCAAGTATTGCGACTGAAACAGCCGATTTTGACGTCAAAAAGATTTTTAATACTTTAATATAATATTACTAACCGCAGAAGTTTATTTAGTTTGGTGTTTGATAAACTACAAGTATATTAAAACCAAAAATAGAAATAACTTAAATAATGTAAGACAAACAATATTTATTGCAAGTATTTTGGCATAAACAGTTGAATTTGACGTCTAATGAAGTTTTAATACTTAAAAACTAATATTTCAAACTGAAGAGAATTATATAATTAGCAGTATGATATATTATAAGATTATTAATACCAATAATCAAAATAATTAAAATTGTATACGATAAACAATGTTTATTGCAAGTATCTCTTCTTAAACAGCCAATTTTGACGTCAAATGGAGTTTTTATACTTAAAAACTATCATTTTTAACTGAAGAGCATTATTTATTTAGCTGTATGATATATTATTAGAATATTTATACTAACAATCAAAATAATTCAAATAGTGTACAATAAATAATGTTTATTGCAAGTTGTTCGTCTTATTCAGTCGATTTTGACGTCAAATTGAGTTTTAATACTTAAAAACTAATATTTCTTATTGAAGAGATTATTTTAATTAGCTCTATGTTATATTATTAGGTTAATAAAACCAATTATCAAAATAATTCAAATAGTGTAGTATAAACAATTTTTTTAGCAATTATTGCGTCTTAAACAGCCGATTTTGACGTAAAAAGGAAATTTCATACTCTAATGTAATATTCCTAACCGAAGATCTTTTTTTAATTAGGTGTCTAAAAGTTTACAAGAATATTAAAACCAATAATCAAAAAAATTCAAATAGTGCACGTTAAAAAAAGGGTTTAATACAAGTATTTTGTTTAAAACAGCCTTTTATAACGTCTATAGTTAATTTAATATATTAAGTTAGAGTAATAACCAAAGACGTTTATTAAATTAGCTGTACAAAATATTACAAGAATAATAATACCAAAAATTGAAATAACTCAAATAATATACGATTAACAATGTTTACTGCAAGTATTTGGTCTTTAAAAGCCGATTTTAACGTCAAAAGGGGTTTAAACACTTTAAAACTAAAATTTTTAACCAAAGTCGTTTAATAAGTTAGCTGTACAAAATATTAAAAGTTTATTATATCGAAAATCGAAATAACTCAAATATTGTACGATAAATAATACTCATTGCAAGTATTACGTCTTAAACAGCAAATTTTGACGTCAAAATAATTTTAATACTTTAATTTAATATTCCTAACCGAATATTTTTAACCGAAGATGTTTATTTAGTTAGCTGTATGATATTTTACAAGAATATTAATACCAATAATTAAAGTAATTCAAAAAGTATACGATAAAAAAGGGTATAATACAAGCATTTTGTTTAAAACAGACTATTATAACGTCTAAAATACTTTGAATATGTGTAAAGTTAGGTTAATAACCACAGACGTTTATTTAATTAGCTGTACGAAATATTACAAGACTAATATAACTAAAAATTGAAATAACTCAAATAATGTACGATAAACAATGTATATTGCAAGTATTTCGTCTTAAATAATCGATTTTGGTGTCAAATGAAGTTTTAATACTTTAAAACTAATATCTCTAATTGAAGAGATTTATATAAATAGCTGTATGATATATTAAAAGAATATTAAAACAAAAAATAAGAATTTTTCCGATAGTGTCAAAAGGATTTTAAAAACTTTACAACTAATATTTTTAACTGAATATATTTATTTTATTAATTGTATGTTATACTATTAAAATATTAATACCAATAATCAAAATAATTTAAATAGTTTACGAAAAACAATGTTCATGCAAGTATTTCGTTTCAAACAGCCGATTTTGACGTCTAAAGGAGTTTAAATACTTTATTTTAATATTCCTAACTAAAGATGTTTATTTAATTAGTGTACGTTAAAAAAGGGTTAAATAAAAGTATTTTGTTTAAAACAGCACATTATAACGTCTATAATACTTTTAATATGTTTAAAGTTAGATTACTAACCAAAGACGTTTATTAAATTAGCTATACGAAATATTACAAGAATATAATAACCAAAAATTAGTTAACTCAAAAAACGTATAATAATTTATGTTTATTGGAAGTATTTCATCTTTAACAGCCGATTTTGACATCTGAAGGAGTTTTATTACTTTAAAACTAATATCTTTAACCGAAAAAATTTATTAAATTATTTTAGGATTAATTTACAAGAATATTATAACCGAAAATCAAAATATCTTAAATAATGTACAATAAACGATGTTTATTGCAAGTATTTCGTCTGAAATAGCCGATTTTGACGTCAAAAGAAGTTTTAATATTTTTATTTAATATTAATAACCGAAGATGTTTATTTAGTTAGAAGTAAATATTTTATAAGAATATTAATACCAATAATCATTATAATTTAAACAGTGTACGATAAAAATTGTTTAATAAAAGTATTTTGTTTAAAACAGCCCATTATAACGTTTATAGTACTTTTAATATGTTTAAAGTTAGTATTACTAACTGAAGACGCTTATTAAATTAACTGTAAGAAATATTACATGAATATTGTAACCAAAGTCGAAATAACTTAAATAACGTACGGTAAATAATGTTTATTGCAAGTATTTCGTCTTAAACAGCCTATTTTGACGTTAAAAGGAATTTTAACACTTTACAGCTCATATTTATAACTAGAGAGATTTCTTTAATTAGCTGTATGTTATATTATTAAAAAATTTATTCAAATAATGATATAATTCAAATAATGTACGAAAAACAATGTTTATTGCAAGTATTTTGTCTTAAACAGCCGGTTTTGACGTCAAAAGGGGTTTTAATATTTTAAAACTAATATTTTCAACCAAAAAAGTTTATTAAATTAGGTGTTCGAAATATTACAAGGATTATATAATCAAGAATCAAAAAACTCAAATAATATTCGATAAAAAATGTTTATTGCAAGTATTTCGTTTTAAACAGCCGATTTTGACGTCAAAAGGAGTTTTAAAATTTTTTTTAATATTCTTAACCAAAGATGTTTCTTAGTTAAGTATATAATATATTCTAAGAATATTAAAATCAATAATCAAAATAATTCAATTAGTGTACGTTAAAAAAGGGTTTAGTACTAGTATTTTGTTTAAAACAGACTATTATAACGTCTAGAGTATTTTTAATAAGTTTAATGTTAGAATACTAACCAAAGACGTTTATTAAATTAGCTGTATGAAATATTACAAGAATATTATAACCAAAAATTAGTTAACTCAAATAATTTACGATAATTAATGTTTATTGGAAGTATTTCATTTTAAACAGCCGATTTTGACATCAGAAGGAGTTTTATTACTTTAAAACTAATATTTTTATCCAAAAAAGTTAATTAAGCTACCTTAGCAATATTTTACGAGAATATTATAACCAAAAATCGAAATATCTTAAATAATGTACGAGAAACGATGATTATTGCAAGTATTTCGTCTTAAACAGCCGATTTTGACGACAAAAGGAGTTTTAATACTTTTAAAACAAATTTTTTAACCAAAGACGTTTATTTAATCAGCTGTCCAAATATTAAATGAATATTATAACCAAAAATCAAAATAACTCAAATAATGTACGATAAAGAATGTTTATTGCAAGTATTTCGTCTTAAACAGCCGATTTTGACGTCAAAAGGAGTTTTAATATTTTAATTTAAAATTAATAACCGAAGATGTTTATTTGGTTAGTTGTATGATATATTACAAGAATCTTAATACTAATAGTCATTAAAATTTAAACAGTGTACGATAAAAATTGTTTAATAAAAGTATTTTGTTTAAAACAGCACCATATAACGTCTATAGTACTTTTATTATGTTTAAAGTTAGTATTACTAACCGAGGACGCTTATTAAACTAGCTGTACGAAATATTAAAAGAATATTATAACCAAAAATCGAATTAACTCAAATGATGTACGATAAACAATGTATATTGCAAGTATTTTGTCTTGAACAGCCGATTTTGATGTCAAAAGTAGTTTTAATACTTCAATTTAATATTCCTAATAGAAGATTTTTATTTATCAATCTGTATGATATATCACAAGAATATTAATACAAAAATCGAAATAACTTATATAATGTGCGATAAACAATGTTTATTGCAAGTTTTTTGTCTTTAATAGTTAATTTCGACGTCAAATGAGTTTTAATACTTTCGAACTAATATTCCTAACTGAAAAGATTTATTTTATTGGCGTTACAATATATTATATAAATCTTAATATCATCAATCAAAATATTTTAAACAGTGTACGATAAAAAAGGATTAAATACAAGTATTTTGTTTAGAACAGCCTATAATAACGTCTATAGTACTTTTAATATGATTAAAAATTGATTACTAATGAAAGACGTTTATTAAATAAGCTGTACGAAATATTACAACGATGTTATAAACAAAAATCAAAATAAGTCATGTAATATACGATAATTGATGTTTATTGCAAGTATTTTGTCTTAAACAGCCGATTTTGACGTCAAAAGGGGTTTTAATAATTTATAAAAAAATTTTTCAACCAAAGACGTTTATTAAATTAGCTATTCGAAATATTACAAGGATATTATAACCAAGAATCAAAAAAACTCAGATAATGTTTGATAAACAATGTTTATTGCAAGTATTTTGTTTGAAACAGCCGATTTTGACGTCACAAGGAGTTTTAAAACTTTATTTTAGTATTCCTAACCAATGATGTTTATTTAGTTAGGTATATGATATATTACAAGAATATTAATACTAATAATTAAAATAATTTAGATAGTATACGATAAAAAAGGGTTTAATACAAGTATTTTGTTGAAATCAGACTATTATAACGTCTAGAGTACTTTTAATATGTTTATAGTTAGCATTTTAACCAAAGCATTTATTAAATTACCTTTACGAAATATTACAAGAATTTTATAACAAAAAATTAGTTAACTCAAATAATGTACGATAATTAATGTTTATTGCAAGTATTTCATCATAAACAGCCGATTTTGACGTCTAAAGAAGTTGTAATACTTTGTAACTAGTATTTCTAAATTAAGAGATTTTTTAAATAGCAGTATAATATATTATTAATATATTTATAGCAATAATCAAAATAATTCAAATAATGTACGAATAAAGATGTTTATTGCAAGTATTTTGTCTTAAACAGCCAATTTTGACTTCAAAAGGGATTTTAATACTTTTAAACTAATTTTTTAACCAAAAATGTTTATTTAGTTAGCTGTATGATAAATTACAAGAATATTGTTACCAATAATTAAAATAATTCAAACAGTGTACAATAAAAAGGATTAAATTAAGAAATTTTTGATTAAAACAGCGTATTATAACATTTAAAGTAATTTTAATATGTTTAAAATTATATTATTAACCAAAGACGTTTATTAATTAGCTCTACGAAATATTACAAGAATATTATAACGAAAGATCGAAAGAACTCATACAATGTACGATAATTAATGTTTATTGCAAGTATTTCGTCTTAAACAGCCGATTTTGTATCAAAAATAGTTCTAATACTTTAAAACTAATATTTTTAACCGAAAAAGTTTATTTATTTACCTTTACAAAATATTACATGAATATTATCAGCAACAACCATAATAACTCGAATTATGTACTATAAACAATGTTTATCGCAAGTATTTCGTCTTAAACAGCCAATTTTGACGTCTAAAGGAGTTTCAATACTTTAAAACTAATTTTTTTAACCTAAGACGTTTATTAAATTACTATACAAATTATTATTAGAATATTAATACCAATTATCAAAATAATTCAAATAATTTACTATAAACAATGTTTATTGCCAAGTACTTTGTGTTAAACAGGCGATTTTGACGTCAAAAGAGGTTTTAATACTTTAAAATAAATTTCTTAACAAAGACGTTTATTAAAAGTTCTACGAAATATTACAAGAATATTATAACCAAAAATTTAAATAACTCAAATAATGTACGATTTACAATGTTTATTGCAGGTATTTTGTCTTAAACGGCCAATTTTGACGTCAAAAGAAGTTTTAATACTATAATTTAATATTCCTAACCGAAAATGTTTGTTTAGTTAGGAGTATGATATAATACAAAAATATTGATACTAATAATCAAAATAATTTAAAGAATGTACGTTAAAAAGCGGTTTAATACAAGTAATTTGTTTCAAACAGTCTTTTATAACGTCTATAGTACTTTTAATATGCTTTAAAACAGATGAATTACCAAAGACATTTTTTAAATTAGCTATACGAAATATTACAAGACTACTAATACCAAAAATCAAAATAACTTTAAAAATGTACGATAAACAATATTTATTGCAAGTATTTCGTCTTAAACAGCCGATTTTGCATCATAAGGGTTTTTAATAGTTTATAATTAATTTTATTAACTAAAGACGTTTATGGAATTAGTTATATCAAGTTTTACAAGAATATGATATTAAAAAAA
Source organism: Thalia democratica (assembly GCF_965202585.1). Taxonomy (NCBI): domain Eukaryota; kingdom Metazoa; phylum Chordata; class Thaliacea; order Salpida; family Salpidae; genus Thalia; species Thalia democratica. Next base: position 14,557,611 of record NC_139173.1, on the reverse strand, counting down.
CCAAATAACTCAAATTATTTACGATAAACAATGTATATTGCAAGTATTTTGTCATGAACAGCCGATTTTAACGTTAAAGGGAGATTTAATAGTTTAATTTATTATTCCTAACCGAAAATGTTTATTTAGTAAGGTATATGATATATTACAGAAATATTATAACCAAAAATTGAAATAACTTAAATAATGTGATAAATAATAATATGATATTTTACAACAATATTAATACCATCAATCAAAATATTTCAAACAGTGTACGATAAAAATGGATTAAATACAAATATTTTGTTAAGAATAGCCTATTATAACGTCTATAGTACTTTTAATATGTTTAAATATAGATTGGTAATGAAAAACGTTTATTAAATTAGCTGTACAGATATTACAACGATAAGATAAATAAAAATCAAAATAAGTCATGTAATACACAATATTTGATATTTATTGCAAGTATTTCGTCTTAAAGAGCCGATTTCGATATCAAAAAGAATTTTAATACTTTAAAACTAATATATTAACTGAAAAGGTTTATTAAATTACATTTACGAAATAATACATAGATATTATAACAAAAGTCGAAATAACCTAATAAATGTACGATAAACAGTGTTTATTCCAAGTATTTCGTCTTAAACAGCCGAGTTTGAAGTCAAAAGGGCTTTTAATAATTTGCAACTAATATTTATAACTGAAGATATTTATTTATATAGCTGTATGTTATATTTTTAAAATATTTATACCAATAATCAAAATAATTCAAATGGTATACGAAAAACAATGTTTATTGCAAGTATTTTGTCTTAAACAGCCAATTATGACGTCTTAGGGAGTTTTAATAACTTAAAACTAGTTTTTACAACCAAAGTCGTTTATTAAATTAGCTGTTGGAAATATTATTAGTATATTATAACAAAGAATCCACAAAATTCAAATAATGTTCGATAAAGAATGTTTATTGCAAGTATTTCGTTTTAAACAGCCGATTTTGACGTCAAAAGGAGTTTAAAAACTTTATTTTAATTTTGCTAACCAAAGATGTTTATTTAATTAGGTGTATGATATATTAAAATAATATTAATACCAATAATCTAAATAATTCAATTAGCTTACGATAAAAAAGGGTTTAGTTCAAGTACTTTGTTTAAAACAGACTAGTATAACATCTAGAGTACTTTTAATATGTTTTAAGAAAGATTACTAACCAAAACGTTTATTAAATTAGCTGTACGAAATATAACAAGAATACTAATACCAAAAATTAGTTAACTTAAATAATGTACGATAATTAATGTTTATTGAAATAATTTCATCTTAAACAACCAATTTTGACATCAGAAGGAGTTTTATTACTTTAAAAATATTATTATTAACCGAAAAAGTTTATGAAATTACCTTTACAATATTAGAGAATAATATAACTAAAAATTAAAATATCTTAAATAATGTACGATAAACGATGTTTATTGCAAGTTTTTCGTTTTAAACAGCCGATTTTGACATCTAAAGGAGTTTGAATATTTTGTTTTAATATTCCTACCCGAAGATGTTTATTTAGTTAGCTCTATGATATATTTTGTATTTTTTGTACGAAATATTACAAGAACATTAATACCAATAATCAAAATAATTCAATTAGTGTACATTAAAAAATGGTTTAGTAGAAGTATTTTGTTTAACACAGACTATTATAACGTTTAGAGTACTTTTAATATGTTTAAAGTCAGATTACTAACCAAAGACGTTTTTTAAATTAGCTGTACAAAAAATCACACAAATATTAACTCAAAATAATGTAAGATATTTATTTTTGTTTTGCAGTATTTCGTCTTAAACAGCCGATTTTGACGTCAAAAGAAGTTTTATTAGTTTGATTTAATAGTCTTAGTCGAAGATGTTTATTTAGTTACGTGTATGATATATAAAAATAATATTTTAACTAATAATCAAAATAATTCAAATAATCTACGTTGAAAAAGGGTTTAATACAAGTATTTTGTTTAAAATAGCGTATTATAACATCTACAGTACTTTTAATTTTTTTAAAGTTAGATTACTAACCAAAGACGATTATTAAAATAGCTATACAAAATAATACAAGGATATTATATCAAAAAATTGAAATAACTCATACATTGTACGATAATTAATATTTATTGCAAGTATTTCGTCTTAAACAGCCGATTTTGACGTCAAAAAAGTTCTAATACTTTAAAACTAATATTTTTAACTGAAAAGGTTTATTAAATTACCTTTACAAAATTCTACATGAATATTATAAGCAAAAACCATAATAACTCAAATAATGTACGATAACCAATGTTTATTGCAAGTATTTAGTCATAAACAGACTATTTTGACGTCTAAAGGAATTTCAATACTTTAAAAATAATTTTTTTAACCTAAGACGTTTATTAGATTACTTTAGGAAATATTATTAGAATATTAATACCAATAATCAAAATAATTCAAATAGTGTATGATGAACAAAGTTTATGGCAAGTATTTTGTGTTAAATAGCCGATATTGACGTCAAAAGGGGTTTTAATACTTTAAAATTATTTTTTTTAACCAACGACGTTTATTAAATGTTGTACGAAATATTACAAGAATATCAATACCAATAATCAAAATAATTTAAAAATTGTACGTTGAAAAGCAGTTTAATACAAGTAATTTGTTTAAAACAGCCTTTTATAACGTCTATAGTACTTTAAATATGTTTTAAGACAGATTAGTAACCAAAGACGTTTATTAAATTAGCGGTACCAAATACTACAGGATATTAAAACCAAAGAATGAATTAACTCAAATAATGTACAATAAATAATGTTTACTGCAAGTATTTCCTCTTAAACAGACGATTTTGACGTTAAAATGGTTTAAATATTTTAAGACTAATTTTTTTTAACCAAGGACGTTTATTAAACTAGCTGTACGAAATAGTACAAGAATATTATAACCAAAAATCGAAATAACTTAGATAATGTACGATAAACAATGTTTACTTCAGGCATTTCGTCTTAAACAGCCAATTTTAACATCAAAAGGGATTTTAATACTTTAAAACTAATTTTTTTAACCAAACACGTTTATTTAGTTCACTCTATGATATATTACAAGAATATCAATACCAATAACCATAATAATTTAATTTAAACAGTGTACGATAAAAAGAGTTTAATAAATGTGTTTAGTTTAAAACATCCTTTTATAACATCTAAAGTACTTTTATTAAGTTTGAAGTCAGATTTCTAACCAAAGACGTTTATTAAATTAGCTGTACAAAATATTACAAGAATATTAATACAAAAAATTGAAATAACTGAAATAATGTACAAAAAACATTGTTTACTGCACGTATTTAGTTTTAAACATCCGATTTTGACATCAAAAGGGTTTTAAATACTTTGAAACTAATTTTTTAAACCAAAGAAGTTTATTAATTTAGCTGTACGAAATAATACAAGAATGTTATAACCAAATATCGAAATAAATTATCGAAATATGTACGATAAAAAATGTTTACTGCAGTTATTTTGTCTCAATCAGCCAATTTTGACATCAAAAGGGATTTTAATACTTTAAAACTATTTTTTTTAATCAAAGACGTTTATTTAGTTAGCTCTATGATATATTATAAGAATATCAATACCTATAATCCAAATAATTTAAATAGTGTACGCTGAAAAGCGGTTTAATACAAGTAATTTGTTTAAAACAGTCTTTTATAATGTCTATAGAACATTTAATATGTTTTTTTATAGAAAACTAACCAAAGACGTTTATTAAAATAGCTGTACGAAATAATACAAGGACATTAATAACAAAAATTGAACTAACTTATTTAATGTACGATAAAAAATGTTTGCTGCAAGTATTTCGTCTTAAACAGCCGATTTTGACGTCATAAGAGATTAAAATACTTCAAAACTAATTTTTTTAACCAAAGACAGTTATTAAAATAACTCTACGAAATAATACAAGAATATTATAACCTAAAATCGAAATAACTCAAAAAATGTATAATAAAAAATTGTTTACTGCAGGTATTTTGTCTCAAACAGCCGATTTTGACGTCAAAAGGATTTTTTATACTTTAATATAATATTCCTAACCGAAGATGTTAATTTAGTTAGCAGTAAGATATATTACAAGAATATCAAAAGCAATAATCAAATTAATAGAAATAATGTACGATAAAAAATGTTTATTGAAAGTATCTTGTCTTAAACAGCCTATTTTGACGTCGATTTTGACGGAGTTTCAATATTTAAAAACTAATATTTCTAACTGAAGAGATTTTCTTAATTAGCTGTATGATATATTATTAGAATAATAATCCAATAATCAAAATAATTCAAATAGTGTACAATAAACAATGTTTATTGCAAGTATTTCGTCTGAAACAATCGATTTTGACGTCAAAAGGACTTTTAATACTTAAAAACTAATATTATAACTAAAAAGATTTATTTAATTAGCTGTATGATTTTTTATTAGAACATTAATACCAATAATAAATTAATATCAAATAGTGAACGATAAACAATGATTATTGCAATTATTGCGTCTTAAACAGCCGATTTTGACGTCAAAACGATTTTTTATACATTAATATATTATACCTAACCAAAGATGTTTATTTAGTTAGGTGTATGATATATTAAAACAATATTAAAACCAATAATCAAAAAAATTCAAATAGTGTATGATAAACAATGTTTATTGAAATTATCTCGTCTTAAACAGCCGATTTTGACGTCAAATGGACTTTTAATATTTTAAAACTAAGATCTCTAACTGAAGAGATTCATATAATTAGCTGTATGCTATAATAATAGAATATTAATACCCGTAATCAAAATAATTTAATAACAATGTTTATTGTAAGCAATGTTTATTGCAATTATTGTGTCTTAAACAGATTTTGAAGATTTTGACGTAAAAAGGAGTTTTTATACTTTAATTTAATATTCCTAACCGAAGATGTATATTTAGTTAGGTGTATAATAAATTACAACAATATTAAAACCAAGAATCAAAATAATTCAAATAATGTACTTTGAAAAAAGGTTGAAATACATGTATTTTGTTTAAAACAGCCTTTTATAACGTGTATAGTTCTTTTAATATGTTTAAAGTTAGATTACTAACCAGAGACGTTTGATAAATAATCTTCACGATATATAACAAGAATATTAGAACCAAAAATAGAAATAACTCAAATAATGTACGACAAACAATATTTATTGCAAGTATTTTAACTTAAACTGCCAAATTTGACGTCAAATAAAGTTTTAATACTTAAAAACAAATATTTTTAACTGAAGAGATTGTAATTAGCTTTATGATATATTAATAGAATATTAATACCAATAATCAAAATATTTCAAATAGTGTACGATAAACAATGTTTATTCCAAGTATTTCTTCTTAAACAGCCGATTTTGACGTAAAAGAGAGTTTTGATACTTCAAACTAATATTTATAACCGAAGAGATTTATTTAATTAGCTGTATGATATATTATTAGAATATTATTACCAATGATCAAAATAATTCAAATAGTGTATGATAAACAATGTTTATTGCAACTATTTTGAGTTAAACAGCCGATTTAGACGTCAAAAGAGGTTTTAATACTTTAAAATTAATTTATTCATCCAAAGACGTTTATTAAATGTTCTACGAAATATAACAAGAATGTTATAATTAAAAAATCGAAATAACTCAAATAATGTACGATAAACGTTGTTTACTGCCGGTTTTTTGTCTCAAACAGCCGATTTTGACATCAAAAGGGATTTTAATACTTTAAAACTATTTTTTTTAATCAAAGACGTTTATTTAGTTAGCTCTGAGATATATTTCAAGAATATCGATAACAATAATCAAAATAAGTTAAACAGTGTACGTTGAAAAGCAGTTTAATACAAGTAATTCGTTTAAAACAGCCTTTTTTAGTTTGCTAGTATTAAAACTCCTTTGATGCAAAATCAGCTATTTAAGACGATAAACAGTCTATTCTTAAAATATTTCACTAAAAAGACTATTCTTAAATTATTTCGTAAAAGTAGTTTAATAAACGACTTCGGTTAAAAATATTAGTTTTAATGTATTAACCTTAACTTCCTTTTGACGTCGAAATCGGCTGTTTAAGATGAAACACTTGCAATAAACATTGTTTATCGTACAGTTTTCAAGTTATTTTGAACTTGGTAATAATATTGTTGTAATATTTCAAAAAATTAATTTAATAAATGTCTTAGGTTAAAAATATTAGTTTGCTAGTATTAAAACTCTTTTTGACGTTAATATCGGCTGTTTAAGACAAAATATTTGCAATAAACATTGTTTCTCGTACATTATTTGATTTATTATGATTTTTAGTAATAATATTCTTGTAATATTTCGTAAAGGTATTTTGATAAACGTCTTCGGGTAAAAATATTAGTTTTAATGTATTAAAAGTCCTTTTGAGTTCAAAATCGGCTAATTAAGACGAAAAACTTGGAATAAACATTAACACTTTTAATATAATAAACTACTATAGACGTTATAAAAGGCTGTTTTAACCAAAATACTTGTATTAAACCCATTTTAACGTACACTATTTGAATTATTTTTATTGTTGGTATTAATATTCATGTAATATATCATACAGATAATTAAATAAACCCATCGGTTAGAAATGTTGGTTTTAAAGTATTAAAACTCTTTTTGACGTCAAAATCGTCTGTTTAAGACGAAATACTTGCAGTAAACATTGTTTATCGTACTTAATTTGTGTCATTTGATTTTTGTTTAAAATATTCTTGTAATTTTTCATACAGCTATGTTTATAAACTTGTTTGGTTAGTAATCTAACTTTAAACATATTAAAAGTACTATAAAAGTCATAAAAGGCTGTTTCATACAAAATACCTGTATCAAACCCTTTTTAACGTACATTATTCGAATTATTTTGATTAATGGCATTAATATTCTGTTAATAAATTATACAGCTAATTAAATAAACCTCTTCGGTTAGGAATATTAGTTTTAACGTATTAAAACTCCTTTTGACGTCAAAAACGGCTGTTTAAGACAAAATACTTGCAATAAACATCGTTTATCGTACATTATTAGATTTATTATGATATTTTGTAATCTAATTCTTGAAGAATTTTATAAAAGTAATTTAATAAACGATTTCGGGTAAAAATATTAGTTTTAAAGTAATAAAACTCCTTTTGAGTTTAAAATCGGCTATTTAAGACGAAATACTTATAATAAAAATTGTTTATCGAACATTATTTGAGTAATTTAAATTTTTGGCTATAATATTCTCGTCATTTTTGTAAAAGTAATTTAATAATCGACTTCGGTTAAAAATATTATTTTTTAAATATGAAAACTCTTTTTGACGTTTAAATCGTCTGTTCAATATTCTTGTAATATTTTGTACAGGTAATTTAATAAAAATCTTCAGTTAAAAATACTAGTTTTAAAGTATTGAAACTCCTTTTTATGTGAAAATCGGCTGATTAAGACGAAAAACTTGCATTAACATTGTTTATCGTACATTATTACAGTTATTATGATTTTTGTTATTAATATTCTTGTAATATATCATACATCTAATTTAATGAACCTATTCGATTAGCAAAATTCGTTTCAAAATATTAAAACTCCTTTTGACGTCAAAAACTGCTATTTAAGACGAAATACTTGCAATAAACATTGTTTATCGGACATTATTTGAGTTATTTCGATTTTTGGTTATAATATTCGTGTTATTTTTTGTACAACTATGTTAATAACCTTCTTTGGTTAGTAATCTAACTTCAAACATCGTCAAAAACGGCTGTTTAAGACGAAATACTTGCAATAAACATTGTTTACCCTACATAATTTGAGTAACTTCAATTTTTGGTTATAATATTGTTGTGATATTTCGTACAGCTAATTTAATAAACGCTTTCGGTTAAATATATTAGTTTTAAAGCACTAAAACTCCTTCTGACGTCTAAATAGGCTGTTTAATACGAAATACTTGCAGTAAAAGTTGTTAATTGTACATTATTTGAGTTATTTCGATTTTCGGTTAGAATATTCCTTATTTTTTTTGTACAGCTATGTTCATAAACTTTTTTGTTTAGTAATCTAACTTTAAACGTATTAAAAGTACTATAGATGTTATAAAAGGCTGTTTCAAACAAAATACTAGTATTAAACCCTTTTTAAAGTACACTATTGAAATTGGTTTGATTATTGGTATTAATATACTTATAATATATCATACAGCTAATTAAAAGAAGTTATTCGGTTAGAAATATTAGTTATAAAGTAGTAAAACTTCTTCTTACGTCAAAATCGGCTGTTTAAGACTAATTACTTGCAGTAAACATTGTTTATCGTACAATATTAGAGTTATTTCGATTTTTAGTTACAATATTTAGGTTATTTTTCGTACAGTTATGTTTATAATCTTTTTTGGTTAGTAATCTAACTTTTAACATATTAAAAGTACTATAGTCGTAATAAAAGTCAGTTTCATATAAAATACTTGTATTTAACGCTTTTTAACGTACTATATTTGAAATTTTTTGATTTTTGGTATCAATATTCTTATATTATATCATACAGCTAGTTAAATGAACCTATTCGGCTAAGAAAATTCGTTTTAAAGTATTAAAACACATATTCAAATTACTATAGACGTAATAATATGCTGTTCTTAATAAAATAATTGTAATAAACCCTTTTTTATCGTACACTAATTGAATTATTTAAATTATTGGTATTAATATTCTTGTAATATATCATACAGCTAATAAAATAAACATATTTAGCTAGGAATATTAGTTTTAAAGTATTAAAACCTCTTTTTGACGTCAAAATCGGCTGTTTAAGACGTAATGGTTGTAATAAACATTGTTTATCGTACATTATTTCAGTTATTATGATTTTTGGTAATAATATTCATGTAATTTTTCGAAAAGGTAATTTAATAAACGTCTTCGGGTAAAAATATATGTTTTAAAGTATTAAAACTTCTTTTGAGTTTATAAATCGGCTGTTTAAGACAAAATACTTGCAATAAGCATTGTGTATCGTACATTATTTGAGTTCTTTCATTTTTGGTATTAATATTATTCGAATATTTCGTAAAAGTAATTTATTAAACTACTTCGGTAGAAAATATTAGTTTTAAAGTATTAAAACTCCTCTTGACGTCTAAATCGGCTGTTAAAGACGAAATATTTGCATTACACATTGTTTATTGTACATCTTTTGAGTTCTTTCGATTTTTGCTTATCATATTTTTGTAATTTATTGTTCGACTATTTTTATAAACTATTTTGGTTAATAATCAAATTTTAAACATATTAAAAGTACTATAGACGTTATAAAAGGCTGTTTCAAACAAAATACTTGTATTAAACCCCTTTTAACGTACACTATTTGAATTATTTTGATTATTAGTATTAATATTCTTATAATATATCATAAGGCTAATTAAATGAGCTCATTCGGATAGGAATATTAGTTTTAAAATATTAAAACTCCTTTTGACGTCAAAATCGGCTGTTTAAGACGAAATACTTGCAATAAACGTTGTTTATCGTATATTATTTAAGTTATTTCGATATTTTGTTATAATATTCTTGTTATTTTTTGTACAGCTTTGTTTATAAACTTCTTTGGTTAGTAATCTTACTTTAAACATATTAAAACTACTATAGACGTTATAAAAGGCTGTTTCAACCAAAATACTTGTATTAAACCCTTTTTAACGTACACTATTTGAATTATTTAGATTATTAGTAACAATATTCTTATAATATATCATTCAGCTAATTTAATAAACGCTTTCGGTTAAATATATTAGTTTTATAGTACTAAAACTCCTTCTGACGTCAAAAAAGGCTGTTTAATACGAAATACTTGCAGAAAACATTGTTTATCGTACATTATTAGATTTATTTTGATTTTTAGTTATAATATTATGGTAATATTTCATAAAATTAATTAAAATAAACCTATTCGGTTAAGAATATTAGTTTAAAGTATTAGAACTCCGTTTGACGACAAATCGGCTGTTTAAGACGAAATACTCCCAGTAAACATTGTTTATTGTACATTATTTGAGTTATTTTGAATTTTGGTTATAATATTCTATTAATAATATGTACAAGTAGTTTAATAATTATCTTTGGTTATAAATACTAGTTCTAAAGTATAAAAACTCCTTTTGACGTCAAAACTTGCTGTTTAAGAAGAAATACTTGCAATAAGCATTGTTTTTCGTTTATTATTTGAGTTATTTCGATTCTTGGTTATAATATTCTTGTCATACTTTGTACATGTAATTTAATAAATGTCTTCGGTTAAAAATACTAGTATTAAAACTCCTTTTGACGTCTAAATCGGCTGTTTTAGACGAAATACTCGCACTTTACATTGTTTATCTTTTATTATTTAAGTTATTTCGATTTTCGGTTATAATATTATTGTAATATTTCATAAAAAAAAAAAAATAATTCCTTTGGTTTAAAATATTAGTTTTAAAGTATTAAAACTCTTTTTGACGTCTAAAACGGCTGTTTAAGACGAAATACTTGCAATAAACAATGTTTATCGTACATTATTTGAGTTATTTCAATTTTCGGTTATAATATTCTCGTAATTTTTTTAAAGATGTTTTAATAAATTTCTTAGGTTGAAAATATTAGTTTTCAAATATTAAAACTCCCTTTGACGTCTTAATCGGCCGTTTAAGACAAAATACTTTCAATAAATATTGTTTATATTTCATTATTTGAGTTATTTCGATTTTTGGTATTAATATTATTGTAATATTTTATAAAATAAAATAAAATAAATCTCTTCGGTTAGAAATATTAGTTTTAAAGTATTAAAACTCTTTTTGACGTCTAAAACGGCTGTTTTAGACGAAATACTTGCAATAAACATTGTATATGGTACATTTTTTGATTTATTATGATTTTTGGTTATAATATTCTCGTGATATTTCGTACAGCTATGTTAATAAACGTTTTTGGTTAAATATATTAGTTTTAAAGTACTAAAACTCCTTTTGACGTCAAAAAAGGCTGTTTAATACGAAATGATTTGAATAAACATTGTTTTTCGTACAATATATGATTTATTATGATTTTTGGTGATAATATTTTAGTAATATTTCAATTAATTAAATCAAATAAACTTATCCGGTAAATACTAAAAAAAACTAATTTTACTAAAACTAGTTTTAAAGTATTAAAACTCCTTTTGACGTCAAAATCGGCTGTTTAAGACAATATACTTGCAGTAAACATTGTTTATTGTACATTATTTAAGTTATTTCGATTTTTAGTTATTATATACCTGTAATTTTTCGTACAGCTATGTTTATAAACTTCTTTGGTTAGTAATCTAACTTTAAACATATTAAAAGTACTTAAGACGTTATAAAAGGCTGTTTCAAACAAAATACTTGTATTAAACCCTTTTTAACGTACACTATTTGAATTATTTTGAATATTGGTATTAATATTCTTATATTATGTCTTACAGCTAATTAAATGAACTTATTCGGTTAGGAATATAAGTTTTAAAGTATTAAAACTCCTTTTGACGTCAAAATCGGCTGTTTAAGACTAAATATTTGCAGAAAACATTGTTAATCGTACATTATCTGAGTTATTTTGAATTTTGGTTATAATATTTTTGTATTTTTCGTACAGCTATGTTTAAAAAAATTCTTTAGTTAGTAATCCAACTTTAAATTAAATAAACTTGTTCGGTTGTGAATATTAGTTTCAATGTATTTAAAATCCTTTTGACGTCAAAAACGGCTGATTAAGACAAAATACTTGTAATAAACATTGTTTCTCGTACATTATTAGATTTATTATGATTTTTGGTTATAATATTTTTGTAATATATCGTAAAGGTACTTTAATAAACGTCTTCAGATAAAAATTTCAGTTTTAATGTATTAATACCCCTTTTGAGTTCAAAATCAGCTGTTTAAATCGAAATACTTGTAAAAAACATTGTTTATCGTGTATTATTTGAGTTATTGCGATTTTAGGTATTATTATTCATATAATATATCATACAGCGAATTAATTAAAATTATTCGGTCAGGAATATTAGTTTCAACGAGTTAAAACTCCTTTTGACGTAAAAAATGACTGTTTAAAACAAAATACTAGCAATAAACATTGTTTCTCGTACATTTTTTGACTTATTAATATTTTTGGTAATAATATTCTTGTAATATTTTGTAAAAAGAATTTAAAAAACGTCTTCGGGTAAAAATATAGTTTTAATATTATAACTCCTTTTGAGTTCAAAATTGGCTGTTTAAGACGAAAAACTTGGAATAAACATTGTTCATCGTATATTATTTAAGTTATTTCGATTTTTGGTTATAATATATATGTAATATTTCATACAGCCACTAATATAAACCTCTTCGGTTAGGAATATTAGTTTTAAAGTATTAAAACTATTTTTGACGTCAAAATCGGCTGTTTTAGACAAAATACTTGCAATAAACATTGTTTATCATATATTATTTGACTTACTGCTAATTTAGGCTATAATATTCATGTAATTTTTCATACAGATTTAATAATAAACTTTTTGGTTAGTAATCTAATTTCAAATATATTAAAAGTGCTATAGACGTTAAAAAAGGCTGTTTCAAACAAAATACTTGCATTAAACCCTTTTTAACGTAAACTATTCGATTTTTTTGATTATTGGTATTAATATTTTTGTAATATCTCATACAGCTAATTAAATAAATTCTTCAATTGAGAATAATTGTTGTAAAGTGTTAAAACTCCTTTTGACGTAAAATCGGCTATTTAAAAAGAAATAATTACAATAACCGTTGTTTATCGTATATTATTTGAGTTATTGCGATTTTAGGTTATAATATTCTTGTAATTTTTCGTACAGCTATGTTAATAAACTTCTTTGGTTAGTAATCTAATTTTAAACATATTGAAACTACTATAGACATTATAAAAGGCTGTTTAAACTAAAATACTTGTATTAAACCCTTTTTATAGTACACTCTTTTAATTATTTCGATTTTCAGTATTAAAATTCATGTAATATATCATACAGCTAATTAAAAAAACCTATTCGTTTAAGAATATTAGTTTTAAATTATTAAAACTCCTTTTGAGTTCAAAATCGGCTGTTTAAGACGAAATACTTGCAATAAACATTGTTTATCTTTCATTAATTGAGGTATTACGATTTTAGTAATAATATTATTGTAATATTTCATAAAATAAAATAAAATAAACCTCTTCGGTTGGAAATATTAGTTTTAAAGTATTAAAACTTTTTTTGACGTCAAAAACTGCTATTTAAGACGAAATACTTGCAATAAACATTGTTTACCCTACATAATTTGAGTTACTTCAATTTTTGGTTATAATATTAATGTGATATTTCGTACAGCTAATTTAATAAAGTTTTCGGTTAAATATATTAGTTTTAAAGCACTAAAACTCCTTCTGACGTCTAAATAGGCTGTTTAATACGAAATACTTACAATAAACGTTGTTTATTGTACATGATTTAAGTTATTTCGATTTTCGGTTAGAATATTCTCGTAATTTTTTTAAAGGTGTTTTAATAAATTTCTTAGGTTGAAAATATTAGTTTTCAAATATTAAAACTCCCTTTTACGTCTTAATCGGCTGTTTAAGACAAAATACTTGCAATAAATATTGTTTATCTTTCATTATTTAAGTTATTTCGATTTTTGGTATTAATATTATTTTAATATTTCATAAAATAAAATAAAATAATCCTCTTCGGTTAGGAAAATTATTTTCAAAGTATTAAAATTCTTTTTGACGTCAAAAACGACTGTTTTAGACGAAATACTTGCAATATACCCTGTATATCGTACATTTTTTGATTTATTATGATTTTTGGTTATAATATTCTCGTGATAATTCGTACAGCTATGTTAATAAACGTTTTTGGTTAAATATATTAGTTTTAAAGTACTAAAACTGCTTTTGACGTTAAAATAGGCTGTTTAATACGAAATAATTTGAATAAACATTGTTTTTCGTACATTATTTAATTTATTATGATTTTTGGTAATAATATTCTTGTAATATTTCAATAAATAAAATAAAATATACCTCTTTTAGTCAGGAATATTAGTTTTAAAGTAGTAAAACTATTTTTGAAGTCAAAATCTGCTGTTTAAGACGAAATACTTGCAATAATCATTGTTTATCGTACATTATTTGAGTTATTTCAATTTTGGTTATATTATTTTTGTAATATTTAATAAAAGTAATTTTATAAACGACTTTGGTTGAAGATATTAGTTTTAAAGTATAAAAATTCCTTTCGACGTCTAAATTAGCTGTTTAAGACAAAATACTTGCAATAAACATTGTATATCGTACATTATTTGAGTTATTTCGATTTTTGGTTATAATATTCTTGAAACTTTTCGTACTGCCACTAATATGAACTTCTTCGGTTAGGAGTATTAGTTTTAAAGTAGAAAAACTCCTTTTGACGTCTAAATTGGCTGTTTAAGACGAAATTCTTGCATTAAACATTGTTTATCGTACATTATTTGAGTTATTTCGAATTTTTGTTATATTATTCTCAAAATATTTCGTAAAAGTAATTTAATAAACGACTTCGGTTATAAATATTAGTTTTAATTTTTAACCTTAACTTCCTTTTGACGTCGAAATCGGCTGTTTAAGATGAAACACTTGCAATAAACATTGTTTATCGTACAGTTTTGAAGTTATTTCGAATTTTGGTAATAATATTGTTGTAATATTTCAAAAATTTAATTTAATACATGTCTTAGGTTAAAAATATTAGTTTGCTAGTATTAAAACTCCTTTTGACGTCAAAATCAGCTATTTAAGACGATATACATGCAATAAACATTGTTTATCTTACATTATTTGACTTATTTTAATTTTTGGTAATAATTCTGTCGAATATTTCATTCAATCAATAAAATAAACCTTTTCGGTTAGGAATATTAGTTTTAATGTATTAAAACTTCTTTCGACGTCAAAATCGATTCTTTAAGAAGAAATACTTGCATTAAACATTGTTTATCGTACATTCTTTAAGTTATTTCGAATTTTGGTTATATTAATCTTAAAATATTTTGTAAAAGTAGTTTATTAAACGACTTCGGTTAAAAATATTAGTTTTAATGTATTAACCTTAACTTCCTTTTGACGTCGAAATCGGCTGTTTAAGATGAAACACTTGCAATAAACATTGTTTATCATATATTATTTGAGTTATTGCGATTTTAGATTATAATATTCTTGTAATTTTTTGTACAGCTATGTTAATAACCTTATTTAGTTAGTAATCTAACTTTAAACATATTAAAAGTACTATAGACGTTATAAAAGGCAGTTTAACGAAAATACTTGTATTTTACCCTTTTTAACGTACACTATTTGAATTATTTTGATTATTAGTATTAATATTCTTTTAATATATCATACAATGATAAATTTTTAAAATTTTATTACAATACAATGTTTCACTCGTTTAAAAAAAAAACGAGATCTTCAGTTGTTTAAAATCTGTAAAAATTTATGTGATAACAAGTAGGAAGACATTAGGCTAAACTTGAAATAAAAGAAGTTAAAAAGAAAAAATGTATAACAAAAAATTGAGTAAAATCTAATTAAAACCTATAGTTTAAAGTTATTAGCGTATGATGATTTTAATGTTGCTAGGCTAAATTTAGGAAAATGCACGTTACTTAATAATTATACAATCTTAAAACTTAAACAAACAAAAAAAATATACAATAAAAAATAATTCTACTAACATTTAGTGGCCTTGTGAAATCTTTAGATAACTAACAAATAAAAACATCTCTTTAACTAAACCTTTAAGTTAAATTACTCGTTTAAAAAAAAAAATTTGGCTATTGTATTATGACGTAATTATATATTGGTTTAAGTACTTGTACAAATTAAAATAGATATTTTTTTATCAAAACGCTCTTAAGTTTTGAAATAAAGCTTCTTAAAGTGTATACAAGAACATATTAACTCGTTCCTTTTATTTAATGATGTTTCCCCGTCAGCGTTCGCTATTTCCATTTTTTCATAGGAGCAGGTCCTGCAGATTCTCTGCGGTTTCCTTATGTGTCCGATGTGGTGTAAAATTTCCCATTTGATGTTGTAGTTAGTGTTGTTGCGTTTTAGTTTCCAAATATATTTGGATAGTTCGGTTCCGTTCTCCTTGTAAATTTTTATATCTCTTATGTGGCTATACCACCTTTTCTTGAAAGTTCCTCCTGTGCTTCCTACGTATTGCTTTAATTCTTTTTTCGTCGTGACCGTAGCTTTATAGATAACATTATTAGTTAGGCATTTGTTTTTTAGCGGGCATAAGTTTTTGTTTCTACAATTACATAGTGACTCTTCTTTGTCGGTATTTTCAGTTTTATCTGCATTATTTAAAGTTTTTTTGTTGTGTCCTTGGATTAGCATTTTTATGTTACTCATGCAACTATACGCTAACTTACAGTTGCTTTTATTTATTATCTTGTTTAGACTGTTGTTCTGATTAAAATGCTTGTTGATTAATTCAAAAAACATTTTTCCTATGTTTGTTTTTACTGATTCGCAAAATGGTGGGTTGAAATAAATTATTTTTCTTGTTCTGTTTCTTTTCTTTTTCTGTTTGTTAAAATCTTACTTATAAGTCAGTTTATGTTTAAAATTTGATTTGTCTAAAGCGTTTTGGTATGTGTATGCATTTTGATCAAAAATATTTTTGTTTTTAGATAATTTAATCAGTCTATTTTCTATCATTGCCGGTAAGTTCTTTTTAATAATTTTAGGATGGTTAGAGTTTCTATTAACGTATCTAATTTCTGTGTTTTCTTTTTTGTACGGTTTAAATAAGTTATTTGAAAGGTCTAATGTTATATCTAAAAAGTTGCATATAGTTGCACCGGTGTCTATCGTTATTTTAAAACCAATATCTCTGAATATTTTTATTGTTTTTTTCTTTTTATTTTCTAAATCTTGGTTGTTTTTTGGTTGGATAATTGCAAGGCCGTCGTCTCTATACAAACCGATCTCTTTAGTATCATAAAGAGATTCAAGCTTGCTCAATGCATATAGCCCGATTAAATCGCATAACTCGGCGCCGAAGAAGGAGCCCATGGGAACGTCGAATAGGTTGTTGTTATCTTTTTTGATCCAGGTTTTTTTGTTAAAAGTCAAAATTGTTTTGCAGGTGTGCTTAATTAATTTTATGTCCCTGTCTTCTATTATGGTGTATTTTTTTGCAAAGTTTATAGCGTTAGTTAAATGATTTTCAGTGATACTGGGATAGAAATTCACAATATCGAAGTTTATAAAGCATTTTTTTGATTTATTTTGTACATTATTGAACCATTCGATTACTTCAAATGAGTTTTTCCACTGGACCAATCTTGACGCGTATCTTATTTTCGTCACAGAAAAAATGGAAATAGCGAACGATGACGGGAAAACATCATTAAATAAAAGGAACGAGTTAATATGTATATTTTTTTTGTTTGTTTAAGTTTTAATTAGATTTTACTCAGTTTAGCCTAATGTCTTCCTACTTTTTACAGATTTTAAACAACTGAAGATCTCGTTTTTTAAACGAGTGAAACATTGTATTGTAATATAATTTTAAAAAGTACGTAATATATCATACAGCTAATTAAATAAACCTATTCGGTTAGGAATATTAGTTTTAAAATATTAAAACTCTTTTTCACGTTAAAACCGGCTGTTTAAGACAAAATACTTGCAATAAACATTGTTTCTCGTACATTATTTGATTTATTATGATTTTTGGTAATAATTCTATTGTAATAATTCGTAAAGGTATTTTAATAAACGTCTTCGGGTAAAAATGTTAGTTTTAATGTATTAAAAGTCCTTTTGAGTTCCAAATAGGCTGTTTAAGACTGAAAACTTGGAATAAACATTGTTTATTGTATATTATTTAAGTTATACAGCTACTAATATACACCTCTTCGGTTAGGAATATTAGTTTTAAAGTATTAAAACTCTTTTTTACGTCGAAATCGGCTGTTTAAGACAAAATACTTGCCATAAACATTGTTTATCGTATATTTCTTGAGTTATTGCGATTTTTGGTTATAATATTATTGATATATTTCGTAGAGCTGTGTTAATAGATTTCTTCGTTTATTAATCTAACTTTAAACGTATTAAAAGTATAATTTAATAATATTATTGTAATATTTGATTTATTAATTAAATAAATGTCTTCGGGTAAAAATATTAGTTTTATAGTATTAAAACTCCTTTTGACGTCAAAATCGCCCATTTAAGACGAAATACTTGCGAAAAACCGTGTCTATCTTATATTATTTTAGTTATTGCTAATTTAGGCAATAATATTTTTTATGTATTTATATTTATTTATTATTATTTGAATTATTTTGATTATTGGTATTAATATTCTTGTAATACTTCATACAGCTAATTAAATAAACATCTTCAGTTAGGAATATTAATTTTAAATAATTAAAACTCCTTTTGACGTCAAAATCAGCTATTTAAGATAAAACACTAGTAATAAACATTGTTTATCGTACATTATTTGAGTTTTTTCGATTTTTGGTAATAATATTATTTTAATATTTCATAAAATTAATAAATACACGTCTTCTAATAAAAATATTAGTTCAAAAGTTTTAAAACTATTTTCGACGTCAATCTCGGCTGTTTAAGACAACATACTTGCAATAAACATTGTTTATCATATATTATTTGACTTATTGCTAATTTAGGCTATAATATTCATGTAATTTTTCATACAGATTTATTAATAAATTTTTTGGTTAGTAATCTAATTTCAAATATATTAAAAGTGCTATAGACATTAAAAAAGGCTGTTTCAAACAAAATACTTGCATTAAACCCTTTTTAACGTACACTATTCGATTTTTTTTGATTATTGGTATTAATATTTCTGTAATATATCATACAGCTAATTAAATAGACCTGTTCAGTTGAGAATAATTGTTGTAAAGTATTAAGTTTATTTTAACGTCAAAATCGGCTGTTTAAAACGAAATAATTGCAATAAACATTGTTAATCGTATATTATTTGAGTTATTGCAATTTTAGATTATAATATGCTTGTAATTTTTCGTACAGCTTTGTCATAAATTTCTTCGGTTAGTAATCTAACTTTAAACATATTGAAACTACTATAGACATTATAAAAGGCTGTTTCAACCAAAATACTTGTATTAAACCCTTTTTAACGTACAATCTTTTAATTATTTTGATTATTGGTATTAATATTCATGTATTATATCATACAGCTAATTAAATAAACCTAATCGGTTAAGAATATTAGTTTTAAAGTATTAACGTCAAAATCTGCTGTTTAAGACGAAAAACTTGCAATAAACATTGTTTATCGTACATTATTTAATTTATTATGATTTTTTGTAATAATATTGTTGTAATATATCATACAGCTAATTAAATAAACCTATTCGGTAAGGAATATTTGTTTTAAAGTATAAAAACTCTATTCGACGTCAAAATCGACTGTTAAAGAAAAAATACTTGCAATAAGCATTGTTTTAAGTTTATTATTTGAGTTATTTCGATTATTGGTTAAAATATTCTTGACATACTTCGTACATGTAATTTAATTATTGTCTTCGGTTAAAAATACTAGTATTAAAACTCCTTTTGACGTCTAAATCGGCTGTTTAAGACGAAATACTTGCATGAAACATTGTTTATATTTTATTTTTTTGAGTTATTTCGATTTTTGGTAATAATATTATTGTAATATTTCATAAAATAAAATAAAATAATTCCTTCGGTTAGGAATATTAGTTTAAAAGTATTGAAACTCTTTTTGACGTCTAAAACGGCTGTTTGAGACGAAATACTTGCAATAAACATTCTGATATTTCGTATAGTTAATTTAATAAACGCTTTCGGTTAAATATATTGGTTTTAAAGTACTAAAACTCCTTTTGACGACAAAATTGGCTGTTTAATACGAAATACTTGCAGAAAACATTGTTTATCGTAAATTATTGAGTTATTTAAATTTTTTGTTATAATATTCTTGTAATTTTTCGTAAAGCTATGTTTATAAACTTCTTTGGTTTGTAATCTAACTTTAAACATATTAAAAGTAGCATAGACGTTATAAAATGCTGTTTCATACAAAGTACTTGTAGTAAACCCTTTTAAACGTACACTATTTGAATTATTTTGATTATTCGTATAAATGCTCTTATAATATATCATACAGCTAATAAAATGAACCTATTCGGTTAGCAATATTAGTTTTAAAGTATTAAAACTCCCCTTTGACGTCATAATCGGCTGTTTAAGACTAGTTACTTGCAGTAAACATTGTTTATCGTACATTATTTGAGTTATACTGTTTTTGGTTATAATATTTATGTTATTTTTCGTATAGTTATGTTTATAAATTTCTTTGGTTAGTAATCCAACTTCAAACATATTTAAAGTACTATAGACGTCATAATTAGCTGTTTCAAACAAAACCTTTGTATTAAACCCTTTTAAACGTACATTAATTGAATTATTTTGATTATTAGTATAAATATTCTTTAAATCTATCATACAGCTAATTAAAAATCAACGTGTTCGGGTAAAAATATTAGGTCCTAAGTATTAAAATTCTTTGTGACGTCAAAAACGACTGTTTTAGACAAAATACTTGCAATAAACATTATTTATCGTACATTATTTAATTTCTAATGATTTTTGGTTATAATATTCTCGTGATATTTCGTATAGCTATGTTAATAAACGTTTTTGGTTAAATATATTAGTTTTAAAGTACTAAAACTCCTTTTGACGTCAAAATAGGCTGTTTAATACGAAAAAATTTAAATAAACATTGTTTTTCGTAAATTATTTGATTTATTATGATTTTTGGTAATATAATTCTTGTAATATTTCGATAAATTAAATAAAATATACCTCTTCAGTTAGGAATATTAGTTTTAAAGTATTAAAACTACTTTTGAAGTCAAAATCTGCTGTTTAAGACAAAATACTTGCAATAATCATTGTTTATCGTACATTATTTGAGTTATGTCGAATTTTGGTTATATTATTTTTGTAATATTTAATAAAAGTAATTTTATAAACGACTTTGGTTGAAAATATTAGTTTTAAAGTATAAAAACTCCTTTTGACGTCTAAATTGGCTGTTAAAGATGAAATACTTGCAATAAACATTGTATATCGAACATTATTTGATTTATTTCGATTTTTGGTTATAATATTCTTGTAATTTTTCGTACAGTTTATTTAATAAACGTTTTCGGTTAAATATATTAGTTTTAAAGTACTTAAACTGCTTTTGACGTCAAAACTGGCTGTTTAATACGAAATACTTAAAAAAAAACATTGTTTATCAAACAATATTTGATTTATATTGATTTTTGGTAATAATATTCTTGTAATTTTTCGTAAAAGTAATTTAATAAACGACTTCGGTTAAAAATATTAGTTTTAAAGTATAAAAACTCATTTTGACGTCTAAATCGGCTGTTATAGACGAAATACTTGCAATAAGCATTGTTTATTGTACATCATTAAAGTTATTATATTTTTTGGTAATCATATTCTTGTGATATTTCATACAGCTAATTAAAAAAACCTATTCGGTTATGAATATTAGTTTTAAAGTATTAAAACTCCATTTGACGTCGAAATCGACTGTTTAAGACGAAATGTTTTAAATAACATTGTTTATCGTATATTACTTGACTTATTGTGATTTTTGGTTATAATATTCTTGAAATATTTTGTACAGCTATGTTAATAAATTTCTTCGTTTAGTAATCTAATATTTAACATATTAAAAGTACTATAGACATTATAAAAGTCTGTTTTAGACAAAATAATTATATTAAACCCTTTTTACGTACACTATTTGAATTATTACGCATATTGGTATTAATATTCATATAATATATCATACAGCAAATTAAATAAACCTATTCGGTTAGGAATATTAGTTTTTACGTTAAAAAAGTATTAAAAGTCTTTTTGACGTCGAAAAAGGCTGTTTAATACGAAATACTTGCAGTAAACATTGTTTATCGTACCTTTTTTGATTTATTTCGATTTTTGGTTATAATATTCTTGTAATTTTTCGTAAAGCTATGCTTATAAACTTCTTAGGTTAGAAATCTTACTTTAAACATACTAAAAGTACCATAGACTATAAAAAAGGCTGTTTTATTCAAAATACTTGTTTAAAACCCTTTTTAACGTACACTATTTGAATTATTATGATTATTGGTATTAATATTCTCATACTATATCATACAGCTAGTTAAACGAACCTATTCGGTTAAGAAAATTCGTTTTAAAGTATTAAAACTCATATTCAAAGTACTATAGACATAATAATATGCTGTTTTCAACTAAATAATTGTAATAAACCCTTTTTTATCGTACACTAAATGAATTATTTAAATATATGATATTAACATTCTAGTAATATATCATATAGCTAATAAAATAAACATATTTAGCTAGGAATATTAGTTTTAAATTATTAAAACTCCTTTTGACGTCAAAATCGGCTGTTTAAGACGTAATGGTTGTAATAAACATTGTTTATCATACATTATTTGAATTATTATGATTCTTGGTAATAATATTCATGTAATTTTTTGTAAAGGTAATTTAATAAACGTCTTCGGGTGAAAATATTAGTTTTAAAGTATTAAAACTTCTTTTGAGTTTAAAATCGACTGTTTAAGACGAAATACTAGCAAAAAACATTGTATATCGTACATTATTTGAGTTCTTTCATTTTCGGTATTAATATTATTGTAATATTTCGTAAAAGTAATTTAATAAACTACTTCGGTAAAAAATATTAGCTTTAAAGTATTAAAACTCCTCTTGACGTCTAAATCGGGTGTTAAAGACTAAATATTTGCATTACACATTGTTTATTGTACATTTTTTGAGTTCTTTCGATTTTTGATTATTATAATTTTGTAATTTTTCGTACAGCTATGTTTATAAACTTCTTTGGTCAGTAATCTAACTTTAAACATATTTAAAGTACTATAGACGTTATAAATACCTGTTTCAAACAAAATACTTGTATTAAACCCTATTTAACGTACATTATTTGAATTATTTTGATTATTAGTATTAATATTCTTATAATATTTCATAAAGCTAATTTTAAATGAACTCATTCGGTTAGGAATATTTGTTTTTAAAGTATTAAAACTCCTTTTGACGTTAAAATCGGCTGTTTAAGACGAAATACTTGCAGAAAACATTGTTTATTGTACATTTTTTGAGTTATTTCGATTTTTGATTATTATATTTTTGTAGTTTTTCGTACAGCTATGTTTATAAACTTCTTTGGTTAGTAATCTAACTTTTAACATATTTAAAGTACTATAGACGTTATAAATACCTGTTTCAAACAAAATACTTGTATTAAAACCTATTTAACGTAGATTATTTGAATTATTTTGATTAAAGATATTACAATTCTTATAATATATCTTACAGCTAATGTAATGAACCTATTCGGTTAGGAATATAAGCTTTAAAGTATTAAAACTTTTTTTAACGTTAAAAACGGCTGTTTAAGACGAAATACTTGCAATAAACATTGTTTATCGGACATTATTTAAGTTATTTTGATTTTTTGTTATAATAATCTTGTTATTTTTTATACAGCTTTGTTTATAAACTTCTTTGGTTAGTAATCTAACTTTAAACATATTGAAACTACTATAGACGTTATAAAAGAGTGTTTCAACCAAAATACTTGTATTAAACGCTTTTTAACGTACACTATTTCAATTATTTAGATTATTAGTAACAATATTCTTATAATATATCATTCAGCTAATTTAATAAACGCTTTCGGTTAAATATTTTGTTATAAAGTACTAAAACTCCTTCTGACGTCAATATAGGCTGTTTAAGACGAAATACTTGCAGAAAACATTGTTTATCGTACATTATTTGAGTTATTTTTATTTTTGGTTATAATATTATGGTAATATTTATAAAATTAATTAAAATAAACTTATTCGGTTAAGAATATTAGTTTTAAAGTATTAAAACTCCGTTTGACTTCAAATCGGCTGTTTAAGACGAAATACTCCCAATAAACATTGTTTATTGTACATTATTTAAGTTATTTCTAATTTAGGTTATAATACTCTATTAATAATATGTACAGGTAATTTAATGAATATTTTTGGTTAAAAATACTAGTTCTAAACTATAAAAGCTCCTTTTGACGTCAGAATTGGCTTTTAAAAAAGAAATACTTGCAATAAGCATTGTTTTTCGTTTATTATTTGACTATTTCGATTTTTGGTTATAATATTCTTGTCATAATTTGTACATGTACTTTAATAAATGTCTTCGGTTAAAAATACTAGTATTAAAACTCCTTTTGACGTTTAAATCGGCTGTTTAAGAAAAATACTCGCACTTTACATTGTTTATCTTTATTTTTTAAGTTATTTATATTTTTGGTAATAATATTATTGTAATATTTCATAAAATAAAATAAAATAATTCATTTGGTTAGGAATATTAGTTTTAAAGTACTAAAACTCCTTCTGACGTCAAAATAGGCTGTTTAATACGAAATACTTACATTAAACATTGTTTATCGCACATTATTTGAGTTATTTCGAATTTTGGTTATATTATTCTTAAAATATTTCGTAGGAGTAGTTTAATAAACGACTTCGGTTAAAAATATTAGTTTTAATGTATTAACCTTAACCTCCTTTTGACATCGAAATCGGCTGTTTAAGATGAAACACTTGCAATAAACATTGTTTATCGTACAGTTTTCAAGTTATTTCGAACATGGTAAGAATATTGTTGTAATATTTCAAAAAATTAATTTTATAAATGTCTTAGGTTAAAAATTTTAGTTTACTAGTATTGAAACTCCTTTTGACGTCAAAATCAGCTATTTAAGACGATATACATGCAATAAACATTGTTTATCATATATTATTTGAGTTATTGCGATTTTAGATTATAATATTCTTGTAATTTTTCATACAGCTATGTTAATAAACTTATTTAGTTAGTAATCTAACTTTAAACATATTAAAAGTACTATAGACGTTATAAAAGGCAGTTTATCGAAAATACTTGTATTAAATCCTTTTTAACGTACACTATTTGAATTATTTTGTTTATTAGTATTAATATTCTGGTAATATATCATACAGCTAATTAGATAAACCTATTCGGTTAGGAATATTAGTTTTAAAGTATTAAAACTCTTTTTGACGTTAAAACCGGCTGTTTAAGACAAAATACTTGCAATAAACATTGTTTCTCGTACATTATTTGATTTATTATGATTTTTAGTAATAATATTCTTGTAATATTTCGTAAAGGTATTTTGATAAACGTCTTCGGGTAAAAATATTAGTTTTAATGTACTAAAAGTCCTATTGAGTTCAAAATCGGCTGTTTAAGACAAAAACTTGGAATAAACATTTACACTTTAAATATAATAAACTACCATAGACGTTATAAAAGGCTGTTTTAACCAAAATACTTGTATTAAACCCATTTTAACGTACACTATTTGAATTATTTAGATTATTGGTATTAATATTCATGTAATATATCATACAGATAATTAAATAAACCCATCGGTTAGAAATGTTGGTTTTAAAGTATTAAAACTCTTTTTGACGTCAAAATCGTCTGTTTAAGACGAAATACTTGCAGTAAACATTGTTTATTGTACTTTATTTGTGTTATTTTGATTTTTGTTTATAATATTATCGTAATTTTTCATACAGCTATGTTTAAAAACTTGTTTGGTTAGTAATCTAACTTTAAACATATTAAAAGTACTATAGACGTTATAAAAGGCAGTTTAACGAAAATACCTGTATTAAACCCTTTTTAACGTACATTATTCGAATTATTTTGATTAATGGCATTAATATTCTGTTAATATATCATACAACTAATTAAATAAACCTATTCGGTTGGGAATATTAGTTTCAACGTATTAAAACTTTTGACGTCAAAAAGGCTGTTTAAGACAAAATACTTGCAATAAACATCGTTTATCGTACATTATTAGATTTATTATGATTTTTGGTAATAGCATTTTCGTAATATTTCGTAAGAGAATTGAATAAACGTCTTTGAATAAAAATATTAGTTTTAATGTAGTAAAACTTCTTTTGAGTTCAAAATCAGCTGTTTAATACGAAATACTTGCAATAAACATTGTTTATCGTACATTTTTTGAGTTATTATGATATTTTGTATTAAAATTCTTGTAATATTTTATAAAGGTAATTTGATAAACGATTTCGGGTAAAAATATTAGTTTTAAAGTACTAAAACTCCTTTTGAGTTCAAAATCGGCTACTTAAGACGAAAGACTTATAATAAAAATTGTTTATCGAACATAATTTGAGTAATTTAAATTTTTGGCTATAATATTCTCGTTATTTTTGTAAAAGTAATTTAATAATCGACTTCGGTTAAAAATATTATTTTTAAAATATGAAAACTCTTTTTGACATTTAAATCGTCTGTTTAAGACGAAATACTTGCTATAAACATTGTTTATTGTACATTATTTGAGTTATTTCGAACTTGGTTATAATATTCATTTAATACTTTGTACAGGTAATTTAATAAAAATCTTCAGTTAAAAATACTAGTTTTAAAGTATTGAAACTCCTTTTGATGTGAAAATCGGCTGATTAAGACGAAAAATTTGCATAAACATTGTTTACGTACATTATTACAGTTATTATGATTTTTGTTATTAATATTCTTGTATTATATCATACATCTAATTAAATGAACCTATTCGGTTAGCAAAATTCGTTTCAAAGTAATAAAACTCCTATTGACGTCGAAATCGGCTGTTTAAGACTAAATACTTACAGTATACTTTGTTTATTGTAAATTATTTGAGTTATTTTGATTTTTGGTTAAAATATTCTTGTAATTTTTGTTAAGGTATTTATTTTTATAACTTTTTTGGTTATTAATCCAACTTTAAACATATCAAAACTACTATAGTCGTCATAAACGGTTTTTTCAAACAAAACACTTGTATTGAACTTTTTTTAATGTACAGCTAAATAAATAAACTTATTCGTTTAGGAATATTATTTTAACGTATTAAAACTCCTTTTGGCGTCAAAAACGGCTGTTTAAAACAAAATACTTGCAATAATCATCGTTTATCGCACATTACTAGATTTATTATGATTTTGTGTAATAAGATTCTTGTAATATTTTGTAAAGGTAATTTAATAAACGTCTTTGCATAAAAATATTTGTTTTAATGTACTAAAACTCCTTTTGAGTTCAAAATCGGCTGTTTAAGACGAAATACTTGCAATAAACATTGTTTATCTTTCATTAATTGAGTTATTACGATTTTTGATATTAATATTATTGTAATATTTTATAAAATAAAATAAAATAAACCTCTTCGGTTGGAAATATTAGTTTTAAAGTATTTAAACTCTTGTTGACGTCAAAAACTGCTATTTAAGACGAAATACTTGCAATAAACATTGTTTATCGGACATTATTTGAGTTATTTTGATTTTTGGTTATAATATTATTGTGATATTTCGTACAGATAATTTAATAAAGTTTTCGGTTAAATATATTAGTTTTAAAGCACTAAAACTCCTTCTGTCGTCTAAATAGGCTGTTTAATACGAAATACTTGCAGTAAACGTTGTTTATTGTACATTATTTGATTTATTTCGATTTTCGGTAAGAATATTCCTCATTTTTTTATACAGCTATGTTTATAAACTTTTTTGTTTATAAATCTAACTTTAAACGTATTAAAAGTACTATAGACGTTAGAAAAAGATGTTTCAAACAAAATACTTGTATTAAACCCTTTTTAAAGTACACTATTGAAATTGGTTTGATTATTGGTATGAATATTCGTATAATATATCATACAGCTAATTAAAAGAAGTTATTCGGTTAGGAATATTAGTTATAAAGTAGTAAAACTTCTTTTGACGTCGAAATCGGCTGTTTAAGACTAATTAATTGCAGTAAACATTGTTTATCCTACATAATTTGAGTTACTTCAATATTTGGTTATAATATTCTTGTAATTTTTCTTACAGTTATGTTTATAATCTTCTTTGGTTAGTAATCTAACTTAAACATATTGAAACTACTATTGACTTTATAAAAGGCTGTTTCAACCAAAATACTTGTTTTAAACTTTTTTTAACGTACACTATATAAATTATTTTGATTATTGGTATTAATATTCATGTAATATATCATACAGATAATTAAATAAACCTGTTCGGCAAGGAATATTAGTTTTAAAGTATTAAAACTCCGTTTGACGTCAAATCGGCTGTTTAAGACGAAATACTTGCAATAAACATTATTTATCGTACATTATGTGATTTTTAATGATTTTTGTAATAAGATTATTGTAATATTTCGTAAAGGTAATTTAATAAACTTTTCCTGGTAAAAATATTAGTTTTAATGTATTAAATTTCCTTTTGAGTTTAAAATCGGCTGATTAAGACGAAATACTTGCGATATACAATGTTTATCGTACATTATTTGAGTAATTTCAATTTTCGGTTATAATAATCTCGTAACTTTTTTAAAGGTGTTTTAATAAATTTCTTAGGTTGAAAATATTAGTTTTCAAATATTAAAACTCCCTTTGACGTTTTAATCGGCTGTTTAAGACAAAATACTTGCACTAAATATTGTTTTTCTTTCATTATTTGAGTCATTTCGATTTTTGGTATTAATATTATTTTAATATTTCATAAAATAAAATAAACCTCTTCGGTTAGGAATATTATTTTTAAAGTATTAAAATTCTTTTTGACGTCAAAAACGACTGTTTTAGACGAAATACTTGCAATATACATTGTATATCATACATTTTATAATTTATTATGATTTTTGGTTATAATATTCTCGTGATATTTCGTACAGCTATGTTAATAAACGTTTTTGGTTAAATATATTAGTTTTAAAGTACTTAAACTCCTTTTGACGTCAAAATAGGCTGTTTAATACAAAATAATTTGAATAAACATTGTTTTTCGTACATTATTTGATTTATTATGATTTTTGGTAATAATATTCTTGTAATATTTCAATAAATTAAATTAAATATACCTCTTCGGTTAGGAATATTAGTTTTAAAGTATTAAAACTATTTTTGAAGTCAAAATCTGCTGTTTAAGACGAAATACTTGCAATAATCATTGTTTATCGTACATTATTTAAGTTATTTCGAATTTTGGTTATATTATTTTTCTAATATTTAATAAAAGTAATTTTATAAACGATTTCGGTTGAAGATATTAGTTTTAAAGTATAAAAACTCCTTTTGACGTCTAAATTGGCTGTTTAAGATGAAATACTTGCAATAAACATTGTATATCGTACATTATTTGAGTTATTTCGATTTTTGGTTATAATATTTTTGTAATTTTTCGTACAGCAACTAATATGAACCACTTCGGGTAGGAATATTAGTTTTAGAGTACTAAAACTCCCTTTGACGTCGAAATCGGCTGTTTAAGATTAAACACTTGCAATAAACATTGTTTATCGTACAGTTTTCAAGTTATTTCAAATTTTCGTAATAATATTGTTGTAATATTTCAAAAAATTAATTTAATAAATGTCTTAGGTTAAAAATATTAGTTTGCTAGTATTAAAACTCCTTTTGACGTCAAAATCAGCTATTTAAGACTATATACATGCAATAAACATTGTTTATCTTATATTATTTGAGTTATTGCGATTTTAGATTATAATATTGGGCTATGTTAATAAACTTATTTAGTTAGTAATCTAACTTTGAACATATTAAAAGTACTATAGACGTTATAAAAGGCAGATTAACGAAAATACTTGTATTAAACCCTTTTTAACGTTCACTATTTGAATTATTTTGTTTATTAGTATTAATATTCTTGTAATATATCATACAACTAATAAGATAAACCTATTCGGTTAGGAATATTAGTTTTAAAGTATTAAAACTCTTTTTGACGTTAAAACCGGCTGTTTAAGACAAAATACTTGCAATAAACATTGTTTCTCGTACATTATTTGATTTATTATGATTTTTAGTAATAATATTCTTGTAATATTTCATAAAGGTATTTTGATAAACGTCTTCGGGTAAAAATATTAGTTTTAATGTATTAAAAGTCCTTTTGAGTTCAAAATCGTTTAATTAAGACGAAAAACTTGGAATAAACATTAACACTTTAAATATAATAAACTACTATAGACGTTATAAAAGGCTGTTTTAACCAAAATACTTGTATTATACCCATTTTAACATACACTATTTGAAATATTTTGATTATTGGTATTAATATTCATGTAATATATCATACAGATAATTAAATAAACTCATCGGTTAGAAATGTTAGTTTTAAAGTATTAAAACTCTTTTTGACGTCAAAATCGGCTGTTTAAGACGAAATACTTGCATAAACATTGTTAATCGTACTTTATTTGTGTTGATTTGATTTTTGTTTATAATATTCTCGTAATTTTTCATACAGCTATGTTTAAAAACTTGCTTTGTAAGTAATCTAACTTTCAACATATTAAAAGTACTATAGACGTTATAAAAGGCAGTTAAACGAAAATACCTGTATTAAACCCTTTTTAACGTACATTATTCGAATTATTTTGATTAATGGCATTAATATTCTGTTAATATATCATACAGCTAATTAAATAAACCTATTCGGTTAGGAATATTAGTTTCAACGTATTAAAACTCCTTTTGACGTCAAAAACGGCTGTTTAAGACAAAATACTTGCAATAAACATCGTTTATCGTTCATTATAGATTTATTATGATTTTTAGTAATAATATTCTTGTAATATTACGTAAAGGCTACTTAATTAACGTCTTCGGATAAAAATATTAGTTTTAATGTACTAAAACTCCTTTTGAGTTCAAAATCGGCTGTTTAAGACGAAATACTTGCAATAAACATTGTTTATCCTTTATTAATTGAGTTATTACGATTTTTGATAATAATATTATTGTAATAATTCATAAAATTAAATAAAATAAACCTCTTCGGTTGGAAATATTAGTTTTAAAGTATTAAAACTTTTTTTGACGTCAAAAACTGCTATTTTAGACGAAATACTTGCAATAAACATTGTTTATCGGACATTATTTGAGTTATTTCGATTTTTGGTCATAATATTCGTGTTTTTTTTTGTACAGCTATGTTAATAACCTTCTTTGGTTAGTAATCTAACTTTAAACATCGTCAAAAACGGCTGTTTAAGACGAAATACTTGCAATAAACATTGTTTACCCTACATAAATGGAGTTACTTCAATTTTTGTTTATAATATTGTTGTGATATTTCTTACAGCTAATTTAATAAAGTTTTCGGTTAAATATATTAGTTTTAAAGCACTAAAACTCCTTCTGACGTCTAAATAGGCTGTTTAATACGAAATACTTGCAGTAAACGTTGTTTATTGTACATTATTTGAGTTATTTCGTTTTTCGATTAGAATATTCCTTATTTTTTTTTGTACAGCTATGTTTATAAACTTTTTTGTTTAGTAATCTAACTTTAAACGTATTAAAAGTACTATAGACGTTATAAACGGCTGTTTCAAACAAAATACTTGTAATAAACCCTTTTTAAAGTACACTATTGAAATTGTCTTGATTATTGGTATTAATATTCTTATATTATATCATACAGCTAGTTAAATGAACCCATTCTGTTAAAAAATTCGTTTTAAAGTATTAAAACACTTATTCAAAGTACTATAGACGTAATAATATGCTGTTTTCAATAAAATATTTGTAAAAACCCTTTTTTATCGTACACTAAATGAATTATTTTAATTATTTGTATTAATATTCTTGTAATATATCATACAGCTAATAAAATAAACATATTTAGCTAGGAATATTAGTTTTAAAGTATTAAAACTTCTTTTGACGTCAAAATCGGCTGTTTAAGACGTAATTGTTGTAATAAACATTGTTTATCGTACATTATTTGAATTATTATGATTTTTGGTAATAATATTCATATAATTTTTTGTAAAGGTAATTTAATAAACTACTTCGGTAAAAAATATTAGTTTTAAAGTATTAAAACTCCTCTTGACGTCTAAATCGGCTGTTAAAGACCAAATATTTGCATTACACCTTGTTTATTGTACATTTTTTGAGTTCTTTGGATTTTTGGTCATTATATTTTTGTAATTTATTGTACAGCTATGTTTATAAACTTTTTTTGTTAGTAATCAAATTTTAAACATATTAAAAGTACTATAGACGTTATAAAAGGCTGTTTCAAACTAAATACTTGTATTAAACCCTTTTTAACGTACACTATTTGAATTTTTTTAATTATTAGTATTAATATTCTTATAATTTATCATAAAGCTAATTAAATGAATTTATTCGGTTAGGAATATTAGTTTTAGAGTATTAAAACTCCTTTTGACGTCAAAATCGGCTGTTTAAGACGAAATACTTGCAATAAACATTGTTTATCGGACATTATTTGAGTTATTTCGATTTTTGGTCATAATATTCGTGTTTTTTTTTGTACAGCTATGTTAATAACCTTCTTTGGTTAGTAATCTAACTTTAAACATCGTCAAAAACGGCTGTTTAAGACGAAATACTTGCAATAAACATTGTTTACCCTACATAAATGGAGTTACTTCAATTTTTGTTTATAATATTGTTGTGATATTTCTTACAGCTAATTTAATAAAGTTTTCGGTTAAATATATTAGTTTTAAAGCACTAAAACTCCTTCTGACGTCTAAATAGGCTGTTTAATACGAAATACTTGCAGTAAACGTTGTTTATTGTACATTATTTGAGTTATTTCGTTTTTCGATTAGAATATTCCTTATTTTTTTTTGTACAGCTATGTTTATAAACTTTTTTGTTTAGTAATCTAACTTTAAACGTATTAAAAGTACTATAGACGTTATAAACGGCTGTTTCAAACAAAATACTTGTAATAAACCCTTTTTAAAGTACACTATTGAAATTGTCTTGATTATTGGTATTAATATTCTTATATTATATCATACAGCTAGTTAAATGAACCCATTCTGTTAAAAAATTCGTTTTAAAGTATTAAAACACTTATTCAAAGTACTATAGACGTAATAATATGCTGTTTTCAATAAAATATTTGTAAAAACCCTTTTTTATCGTACACTAAATGAATTATTTTAATTATTTGTATTAATATTCTTGTAATATATCATACAGCTAATAAAATAAACATATTTAGTTAGGAATATTAGTTTTAAAGTATTAAAACTTCTTTTGACGTCAAAATCGGCTGTTT
Source organism: Thalia democratica (assembly GCF_965202585.1). NCBI lineage: Eukaryota > Metazoa > Chordata > Thaliacea > Salpida > Salpidae > Thalia > Thalia democratica. Next base: position 14,524,137 of record NC_139173.1, on the reverse strand, counting down.
AAGACGTAATTGTTGTAATAAACATTGTTTATCGTACATTATTTGAATTATTATGATTTTTGGTAATAATATTCATATAATTTTTTGTAAAGGTAATTTAATAAACTACTTCGGTAAAAAATATTAGTTTTAAAGTATTAAAACTCCTCTTGACGTCTAAATCGGCTGTTAAAGACCAAATATTTGCATTACACCTTGTTTATTGTACATTTTTTGAGTTCTTTGGATTTTTGGTCATTATATTTTTGTAATTTATTGTACAGCTATGTTTATAAACTTTTTTTGTTAGTAATCAAATTTTAAACATATTAAAAGTACTATAGACGTTATAAAAGGCTGTTTCAAACTAAATACTTGTATTAAACCCTTTTTAACGTACACTATTTGAATTTTTTTAATTATTAGTATTAATATTCTTATAATTTATCATAAAGCTAATTAAATGAATTTATTCGGTTAGGAATATTAGTTTTAGAGTATTAAAACTCCTTTTGACGTCAAAATCGGCTGTTTAAGACGAAATACTTGCCGTAAACATTGTTTATTGTACATTTTTTGAGTTATTTCGATTTTTGATTATTATATTTTTGTAATTTTTTGTACAGCTATGTTTATAAACTTCTTTAGTTAGTAATCTAACTTTAAACATATTTAAAGTACTATAGTCGTTATAAATATTAGTTTCAAACAAAATACTTGTATTAAACCCTTTTTAACGTACATTATTTGAATTATTGCGATTAAAGATATTAATATTCTTATAAAATATCTTACAGCTAATTTATTAAACCTATTCGGTTAGGAATATAAGTTTTAAAGTATTAATACCTTTTTTAACGTTAGAAACGGCTGTTTAAGACGAAATACTTTCAATAAACATTGTTTATCGGACATAATTTAAGTTATTTTGAATTTTTGTTATAATATTCTTGTTATTTTTTGTACAGCTTTGTTTATAAACTTCTTTGGTTAGTAATCTAACTTTAAACATATTGAAACTACTATAGACGTTATAAAAGGGTGTTTCAACCAAAATACTTGTATTAAACCCTTTTTAACGTACACTATTTGAATTATTTAGATTATTAGTAACATTATTCTTATAATATATCATTCAGCTAATTTAATAAACGCTTTCGGTTAAATATTTTAGTTATAAAGTACCAAAACTCCTTCTGACGTCAAAATAGGCTGTTTAATACGAAATACTTGCAGAAAACATTGTTTATCGTACATTATTTGAGTTATTTTAATTTTTGGTTATAATATTATGGTAATATTTCATAAAATTAATTAAAATAAACCTATTCGGTTAATAATATTAATATTAAAGTATTAAAACTCCGTTTGACGTCAAATCGGCTGTTTAAGACGAAATACTCCCATAAACGTTGTTTATTGTACATTATTTAAGTTTTTTAGAATTATGGTTATAATACTCTATTAATAATATGTACAGGTAATTTAATAAATAACTTTGGTTAAAAATACTAGTTATAAAGTATAAAAACTCCTTTTGACGTCAAAATCTGCTGTTTAAGACGAAATACTTGCATAAACATTGTGATATTTCGTACAGCTTATTTAATAAACGTATTCGCTTAGGAATATTAGTTTTAAAGTATTAAAACTCCTTCTGACGTCAAAATAGGGTGTTTAATACGAAATACTTGCACTAAACATTGTTTATTATACATTATTTGAGTTATTTCGATTTTTGATTATAATATTCTTGAAATATCTTGTACAGCTATGGTAATAAATTTCTTCAATTAGTAATCTAATATTAAACATATTAAAAGTACTATAGACGTTATAAAAGTCTGTTTTAAACAAAATAATTATATTAAACCCTTTTTACGTACACTATTTGAATTATTACGCATATTGGTATTAATATTTATATAATATATCATACAGCTAATTAAATAAACCTATTCGGTTAGGAATATTAGTTTTTACGTTAAAAAAGTATTAAAACTCTTTTTGACGTTGAAAAAGGCTGTTTAATACGAAATACTTGCAGTAAACATTGTTTATCGTACCTTATTTGAGTTATTTCGATTTTTGGTTATAATATTCACGTAATTTTACGTAAAGCTATGTTTATGAACTTCTTAGGTTAGTAATCTTACTTTAAACATACTAAAAGTACCATAGACGTTATAAAAGGCTGTTTCATTCAAAATACTTGTTTTAAACCCTTTTTAACGTACACTATTTGAATTATTATGATTATTTGTATTAATATTCTTATATTATATCATACAGCTAGTAAAATGAACCTATTCGGTAAAGAAAATTCGTTTTAAAGTATTAAAACACATATTCAAAGTACTATAGACGTATTAAAATGCTGTTTTCAACAAAATAATTGTAATAAACCCTTTTTTATCGTACACTAAATGAGTTATTTTAATTAATGGTAGTAATATTTTTGTAATATATCATACAGCTAATAAAATAAACATATTTAGCTAGGAATATTAGTTTTAAAGTACTAAAACTCCTTTTGACGTCAAAATCGGCTGTTTAAAACGTAATGGTTGTAATAAACATTGTTTATCGTACATTATTTGAATTATTATGATTTTTGGTAATAATATTCATGTAATTTTTTGTAAAGGTAATTTAGAAAAAGGTCTTCGGGTGAAAATATTAGTTTTAAAGTATTAAAACTTCTTTTGAGTTTAAAATCGACTGTTTAAGACGAAATACTCGCAATAAACATTGTATATCATACATTATTTGAATTCTTTCATTTTTGGTATTAATATTATTGTAATATTTCGTAAAAGTAATTTGATAAACTACTTCGGTAATAAATATTAGTTTTAAAATCTTATAACTCCTCTTGACGTCTAAATCGGCTGTTAAAAACCAAATATTTGCATTACACATTGTTTATTGTACATTATTTGAGTTATTTCGAATTTTTGTTATAATATTATGGTAATTTTTCATAAAATTAATTAAAATAATTCCTTCGGTTAGGAATATTAGTTTTAAAGTATTAAAACTCTTTTTGACGTCAAAATAGGGTGTTTAATACGAAATACTTGCAGTAAACATTGTTTATCGTACGTTATTTGAGTTATTTTGATTTTTGATTATAATATTCTTGTAATTTTTCGTACAGCTTTGTTTATAAACTTCTTTGGGTAGTAATCTAGCTTTAAACATATTGAAACTACTATAGACGTTATAAAAGGCTGTTTTAACCAAAATACTTGTATTAAACCCTTTTTAACGTACACTATTAGAATTATATAGATTATTGGTAACAATATTCTTATAATATATCATACAGCCAATTGAATAAACCTATTCGGTTTGGAATATTAGTTTTAAAGTATTAAAACTCCTTTTGACGTTAAAATAGGCTGGTAAAGACTAAATACTTGCAGTAAACATTGTTTATCGTACATTATTTGAGTTATTTCGATTTTTGGTTATAATATTCTTGTAATTTTTTGTAAAGGTATTTTTGAAAACTTTTTCTACTGAAAATATTAGTTTTAATGTATTAAAATTCCTTTTGAGTTCAAAATCGGATGATTAAGACGAAATACTTGCAATAAACAATGTTTATCGTACATTATTTGAGTTATTTCAATTTTCGGTTATGATGTTCTCGTAATTTTTTTAAAGGTGTTTTAATAAATTTCTTAGGATGAAAATATTAGTTTTTAAATATTAAAACTCCCTTTGACGTCTTAATCGGCCGTTTAAGACAAAATACTTGAAATAAATATTGTTTATCTTTCATTATTTGAGTTATTTCGAATTTCGGTATTAATATTGTTGTAATATTTTATAAGATAAAATAAAATAAATCTCTTCGGTTAGGAATATTAGTTTTAAAGTATTAAAGTTCTTTCTGACGTCAAAAACAGCTGTTTTAGACGAAATACTTGCAATAAACATTGTATATGGTACCTTTTTTGATTTATTATGATTTTTGGTTACAATATTCTTGTGATATTTCGTACAGCTATGTTAATAAACGTTTTTGGTTAAATATATTAGTTTTAAAGTACTATAACTTCTTTTGACGTCAAAATAGGCTGTTTAATACGAAATAATTTGAATAAACATTGTTTTTCGTACATTAATTGATTTATTATGATTTTTTGTAATAATATTTTTGTAATATTTCAATTAATTAAAGTAAATAAGCTTATCCGGTAAAGAATATTAGTTTTAAAGTATTAAAACTCCTTTTGACGTCAAAATCGGCTGTTTAAGACAAAATACTTGCAGTAAAAATTGTTTATTGTACATTATTCGAGTTATTTCGATTTTTAGTTATTATATACCGGTACTTTTCCGTACAGCTTTGTTTTTAAACTTCTTTGGTTAGTAATCTAACTTTAAACATATTAAAAGTACTAAAGACGTTATAAAAGGCTGTTTTAAACAAAATACTTGCATTAAACCCTTTTTAACGTACATTATTTGAATTATTTTGATTATTGGTATTAATATTCTTATATTATGTCTTACAGCTAATTAAATGAACTTATTCAGTTAGGAATATAAGTTTTAAAGTATTAAAACTCCTTTTGACGACAAAATCGGCTGTTTAAGACTGAATATTTGCAGAAAACATTGTTTATCGTACATTATTTGAGTTATTTCGAATTTTGGTTAAAATATTTTTGTATTTTTCGTACAGCTATGTTTAAAAAACTTCTTTAGTTAGTAATCCAACTTAAAATTAAATAATTTTGTTCGGTTGTGAATATTAGTTTCAATGTATTAAAACTCTTTTTGACGTCAAAAACGGCTGATTAAGACAAAATACTTGTAATAAACATTGTTTCTCGTACATTATTAGATTTATTATGATTTTTGGTTATAATATTTTTGTTATATATCGTAAAGGTAATTTAATAAACGTCTTCGGATAAAAATTTCAGTTTTAATGTATTAGTACCCCTTTTGAGTTCAAAATCTGCTGCTTAAGACGAAATATTGTAAAAAACATTGTTTATCGTGCATTATTTAAGTTATTACGATTTTAGGTTTTATTATTCTTGTAATATGTTATACGGCGAATTAATTAAACTTATTCGGTCAGGAATATTAGTTTCAACGTGTTAAAACTCCTTTTAACGTCAAAAATGACTGTTTAAGACAAAATACTAGCAATAAACATTGTTTCTCGTACATTATTTGATTTATTATGATTTTTGGTAATAATATTCTTGTAATATTTTGTAAAGGGAATTTAAAAAACGTCTTCGGGTAAAAATATTAGTTTCAATGTATTAAAACTCGTTTTGAGTTCAAAATCGGCTGTTTAAGACGAAAAACTTGGAATAAACATTGTTCATTGTATATTATTTGAGTTATTTCGATTTTTGATTATAATATTTATGTAATATTTCATACAGCCACTAAAATAAACCTCTTCGGTTAGGAATAATAGTTTTAAAGTATTAAAACTATTTTTAACGTCAAAATTGGCTGTTTCAGACAAAATACTTGCAATAAACATTGTTTATCATATATTATTTGACTTATTGCTAATTTAGGCTATAATATTCACGTAATTTTTCATACAGATTTATTAATAAACTTTTTGGTTAGTAATCTAATTTCAAATATATTAAAAGTGCTATAGACGTTAAAAAAGGCTGTTCCAAACAAAATACTTGCATTAAACCCTTTTTAACGTACACTATTTGATTTTTTTTGATTATTGGTATTAATATTTTTGTAATATATCATACAGCTAATTTAATAACCTCTTCAATTGAATATAATTGTTGTAAAATATTAAAACTCCTTTTGACGTCAAAATCGACTATTTAAGAAGAAATAATTGCAATAAACGTTGTTTATCGTATATTATTTGAGTTATTGCAATTTTAGGTTATAATATTCTTGTAATTTATCGTACAGCTATGTTCATAAATTTCTTTGGTTAGTAATCTAACTTTAAACATATTGAAACTACTATAGACGTTATAAAAGGCTGTTTCAACCAAGTACTTGTATTAAACCCTTTTTAACGTACACTCTTTTAATTATTTTGATTATTGGTATTATTATTCATGTAATATATCATACAGCTAATTAAATAAACCTCTTCGGTTAAGAATATTAGTTTTTAAAGTATTAAAACTCCTTTTGACGTCAAAATCGGCTGTTAAAGACGAAATACTAGGAATAAACAGTGTTTATCGTACATTATTTGATTTATTATGATTTTTTGTAATAATATTCTTGTAATATATCTTACAGCTAATTAAATAAACCTATTCGGTAAGGAATATTAGTTTTAAAGTATTAAAACTCTTTTTGACGTCAAAATCGGCTGTTTAAGACGAAATACTTGCAGTAAACGTTGTTTATCGTACTTTGTTTGAGTTATTTTGATTTTTAGTTATAATATTCTTGTAATTTTTCGTATAGCTATGTTTATAAACTTCTTTTGTTAGTAAGCTAATTTTAAACATATTAAAAGTACTATAGACATCATAAAAGGCTGTTTTAGACGAAATACTTGTAATAAACCCTTTTTTACGTACATTATTTGAATTATTTTGATTATTGGTATTAATATTCTTATAATATAGTATACAGCTAATTAAATAAACTTATTCGGTTTGAAATATTAGTTTCAAAATATTAAAACTCTTTTTGATGTCAAAATCTACTGTTTACAACGAAATACTTGCAATAAACATTGTTTATCGTACATTATTTAATTTATTATGATTTATAGTAATAATATTCTTGTAATATTTCGTAAAAGTAATTTAATAAAGACTCAGGTAAAAGTATTAGTTTTAAATATTAAAGCTTCTTTTTAAGACAAAATCGGCTGTTTAAGACGAAATACTTGTAATAAAAATTGTTTATTGTACATTATTTTAGTTATTTAAAATTTTGGTATTAATATTTTTGTAATATATCATACATTTAATCAAATAAAACTTTTCGGTTAGGAATATTAGTTTAAATTATTAAAACTTCTTTTGACGTCTAAGTCAACTGTTTAAGACGATATAGCTGCAATAAACATTGTTTATCGTACATTATTTTAGTTAATTCGAGTTTTGGGTATAATATATTTAAAATTTTTGTAGAGGTGTTTTGTAAACGTCTTCGGTTAAAAATGTTAGTTTTAAAAGATTTAAACACCTTTCGACATCAAAATCGAGTGTTTAAGAAGAAATACTTGCAATAAACATTGCTTTTTGTTCATTATTTGAGTTACATCGATTTTCGGTTATAATGTTCTTGTCATACTTTGTACATGTAATATATAAATAGTCTTTACTTAAAAGAACTAGTATTTAAACTTCTTTTGACGTCAAAATCGGCTGTTTAAGACGAAATACTTGCAATAAACATTGTTTATCTTACATTATTTGAATTATATCAATTTTTGGTAATAATTCTGTCGAATATTTCATAAAATCAATAAAATAAACCTTTTCGGTTAGGAATATTAGTTTGAATGTATTAAAACTCCTTTCGACGTCAAAATCGATTGTTTAAGAAGAAATACTTGCATTAAACATTGTTTATCGTACATTATTTGAGTTATTTCGAATTTTGGTTATAATATTCTTAAAGTGTTTCGTAAAAGTAGTTTAATAAACGACTTCGGTTAAAAATATTCGTTTTAATGTATTAACCTTAACTTCCTTTTGACGTCGAAATCGGCTGTTTAAGATGAAACACTTGCAATAAACAGTGTTTATCGTACAGTTTTCAAGTTATTTCGAATTTTGATAGTAATATTGTTGTAATATTTCAAAAACTTAATTTAATAAATGTCTTAGGTTAAAAATATTAGTTTGCTAGTATTAAAACTCCTTTTGACGTCAAAATCAGCTATTTAAGTCGATATACATGCAATAAACATTGTTTATCATATATTATTTGAGTTATTGCGATTTTAGACTATAATATTCTTGTAATTTTTCGTACACCTATGTTAATAAATTTATTTAGTTAGTAATCTAACTTTAAAAATATTAAAAGTACTATAGACGTTATAAAAGGCAGTTTAACGAAAATACTTGTGTTCCCTTTTTAACGTACACTATTTGAATTATTTTGATTATTCGTATTAATATCCTTGTAATATATCATACAGCTAATTAAATAAACCTCTTCAGTTAGGAATATTAGTTTTAAAGTATTAAAACTCTTTTTGACGTTAAAACCGGCTGTTTAAGACAAAATACTTGCAAAAAACATTGTTTATCGTACATTATTTGAGTTTTTTCGATTTTTGGTAATAATATTATTTTAATGATTAGTAAAGGTATTTTAATAAACGCCTTTGGGTAAAAATATTAGTTTTAATGTATTAAAAGTCCTTTTGAGTTCAAAATCGGCTGTTTAAGACGAAAAACTAGGAATAAACATTGTTTATTGTATAGTATTTAAGTTATTTCGATTTTTGTTTATAATATTTATGTAATATTTCTACAGCAAATAATATAAACCTCTTCGGTTAGGAATATTAGTTTTAAAGTATTAAAACTCTTTTTGACGTCGAAATCGGCTGTTTAAGACAAAATACTTGCAATAAACATTGTTTATCGTATATTTCTTAAGTTATTGCGATTTTTGGTTATAATATTCTTGATATATTTCGTAGAGCTGAGTTAATAAATTTCTTCGTTTAATAATCTAACTTTAAACGTATTAAAAGTATCCAATATTTATTTCAACAGTTTATTACAAGCAAAACAATGTTTCACTCCTATACTTGCATATAGGAGATCCTCAGTTGTTGTAAATAGGTCTGAAAAAATTTTTGTTTATCATATATTATTTGAGTTATTGCGATTTTAGATTATAATATTCAGCTATGTTAATAAACTTATTTAGTTAGTAATCTAACTTTGAACATATTAAAAGTACTATAGACGTTATAAAAGGCAGATTAACGAAAATACTTGTATTAAACCCTTTTTAACGTTCACTATTTGAATTATTTTGTTTATTAGTATTAATATTCTTGTAATATATCATACAGCTAATAAGATAAACCTATTCGGTTAGGAATATTAGTTTTAAAGTATTAAAACTCTTTTTGACGTTAAAACCGGCTGTTTAAGACAAAATACTTGCAATAAACATTGTTTCTCGTACATTATTTGATTTATTATGATTTTTAGTAATAATATTCTTGTAATATTTCATAAAGGTATTTTGATAAACGTCTTCGGGTAAAAATATTAGTTTTAATGTATTAAAAGTCCTTTTGAGTTCAAAATCGTTTAATTAAGACGAAAAACTTGGAATAAACATTAACACTTTAAATATAATAAACTACTATAGACGTTATAAAAGGCTGTTTTAACCAAAATACTTGTATTATACCCATTTTAACATACACTATTTGAAATATTTTGATTATTGGTATTAATATTCATGTAATATATCATACAGATAATTAAATAAACTCATCGGTTAAAAATGTTAGTTTTAAAGTATTAAAACTCTTTTTGACGTCAAAATCGGCTGTTTAAGACGAAATACTTGCAGTAAACATTGTTTATCGTACTTTATTTGTGTTATTTTGATTTTTGTTTATAATATTCTTGTAATTTTTCATACAGCTATGTTTATAAACTTGTTTGGTTAGTAATCTAGATTTAAACATATTAAAAGTACTATAGACGTTATAAAAGGCAGTTTAACGAAAATACCTGTATTAAACCCTTTTTAACGTACATTATTCGAATTATTTTGATTAATGGCATTAATATTCTGTTAATATATCATACAGCTAATTAAATAAACCTATTCGGTTAGGAATATTAGTTTCAACGTATTAAAACTCCTTTTGACGTCGAAATCGGCTGTTTAAGATTAAATACTTGCAGTAAACTTTGTTTATTGTACATTATTTAAGTTATTTTGATTTTTGGTTATAATATTCTTGTAATTTTTGTTAAGGTATTTTTATAACTTTTTTGGTTGGTAATCCAACTTTAAACATATTAAAAGTACTATAGTCGTCATAAAAGGCTGTTTCAAACAAACACTTGTATTAAACTTTTTTTTAATGTACAGCTAAATAAATAAACTTATTCGTTTAGGAATATTATTTTAACGTATTAAAACTTTTTTTGGCGTCAAAAACGGCTGTTTTAAACAAAATACTTGCAATAAACATCGTTTATCGTACAATATTAGATTTATTATGATTTTAAGTAATAAGATTCTTGTAATATTTCGTAAAGGTAATTTAATAAAAGTCTTCGCATAAAAATATTTGTTTTAATGTACTAAAACTCCTTTTGAGTTCAAAATCGGCTGTTTAAGACGAAATACTTGCAATAAACATTGTTTATCTTTCATTAATTGAGTTATTACGATTTTTGATAATAATTTTATTGTAATATTTCATAAAATTAAATAAAATAAACCTCTTTGGTTGGAAATATTAATTTTAAAGTATTAAAACTTTTTTTGACGTCAAAAACTGCTATTTAAGACGAAATACTTGCAATAAACATTGTTTATCGGACATTATTTAAGTTATTTCGATTTTTGGTTATAATATTCGTGTTGTTTTTCGTACAGCTATGTTAATAACCTTCTTTGGTTAGTAATCTAACTTTAAACATCGTCAAAAACGGCTGTTTAAGACGAAATACTTGCAATAAACATTGTTTACCCTACATAATTTGAGTAACTTCAATTTTTGGTTATAATATTGTTGTGATATTTCGTACAGCTAATTTAATAAACGCTTTCGGTTAAATATATTAGTTTTAAAGCACTAAAACTCCTTCTGACGTCTAAATAGGCTGTTTAATACGAAATACTTGCAGTAAACGTTGTTAATTGTACATTATTTGAGTTATTTCGATTTTCGGTTAGAATATTCCTTATTTTTTTTGTATAGCTACGTTTATAAACTTTTTTGTTTAGTAATCTAACTTTAAACGTATTAAAAGTACTATAGATGATATAAAAGGCTGTTTCAAACAAAATACTAGTATTAAACCCTTTTTAAAGTAGACTATTGAAATTGGTTTGATTATTGGTATTAATATTCTTATAATATATCATACAGCTAATTAAAAGAAGTTATTCGGTTAGGAATATTAGTTATAAAGTAGTAAAACTTCTTTTGACGTCAAAATCGGCTGTTTAAAACTAATTACTTGCAGTAAACATTGTTTATCGTACAATATTTGAGTTATTTCGGTTTTTAGTTACAATATTTATGTTATTTTTCGAACAGTTATGTTTATAATCTTCTTTGGTTAGTAATCTAACTTTTAACATATTAAAAGTACTATAGTCGTAATAAAAGGCAGTTTCATAGAAAATACTTGTATTTAACCCTTTTTAACGTACATTATTTAAAATTTTTTGATTTTTGGTATTAATATTCTGTTAATTTATCATACAGCTAATTAAAAAAACCTATTCGGTTAGGAATAGTAGCTTAAAAATATTAAAACTCCTTTTGACGTCAAAATCGTCAAAAGGGTTATTAAAAAGGTATTTTAATAAACAACTTTGGTTAAAAATATTAGTTTTGAAGTATTAAAACCCCTTTTGACGTTAAAATCGGCTGTTTAAGACAAAATACTTGCAGTAAACATTGTTTATTGTACATTATTTGAGTTATTTTGATTTTTAGTTATTATATACCGGTACTTTTTCGTACAGCTTTGTTTTTAAACTTCTTTGGTTAGTAATCTAACTTTAAACATATTAAAAGTACTAAAGACGTTATAAAAGGCTGTTTTAAACAAAATACTTGCATTAAACCCTTTTTAACGTACATTATTTGAATTATTTTGATTATTGGTATTAATATTCTTATATTATGTCTTACAGCTAATTAAATGAACTTATTCAGTTAGGAATATAAGTTTTAAAGTATTAAAACTCCTTTTGACGACAAAATCGGCTGTTTAAGACTGAATATTTGCAGAAAACATTGTTTATCGTACATTATTTGAGTTATTTCGAATTTTGGTTAAAATATTTTTGTATTTTTCGTACAGCTATGTTTAAAAAACTTCTTTAGTTAGTAATCCAACTTTAAATTAAATAAACTTGTTCGGTTGTAATTATTAGTTTCAATGTAGTAAAACTCCTTTTGACGTCAAAAACGGCTGATTAAGACAAAATACTTGTAATAAACATTGTTTCTCGTACATTATTAAATTTATTATGATTTTTGGTTATAATATTTTTGTAATATATCGTAAAGGTAATTTAATAAACGTCTTCGGATAAAAATTTCAGTTTTAATGTATTAATACCCCTTTTGAGTTCAAAATCTGCTGCTTAAGACGAAATATTGTAAAAAACATTGTTTATCGTGCATTATTTAAGTTATTACGATTTTAGGTTTTATTATTCTTGTAATATATTATACGGCGAATTAATTAAAATTATTCGGTCAGGAATATTAGTTTCAACGTGTTAAAACTCCTTTTAACGTCAAAAATGACTGTTTAAGACAAAATACTAGCAATTAACATTGTTTCTCGTACATTATTTGATTTATTATGATTTTTGGTAATAATATTCTTGTAATATTTTGTAAAGGGAATTTAAAAAACGTCTTCGGGTAAAAATATTAGTTTCAATGTATTAAAACTCGTTTTGAGTTCAAAATCGGCTGTTTAAGACGAAAAACTTGGAATAAACATTGTTCATTGTATATTATTTGAGTTATTTCGATTTTTGATTATAATATTTATGTAATATTTCATACAGCCACTAAAATAAACCTCTTCGGTTAGGAATAATAGTTTTAAAGTATTAAAACTATTTTTAACGTCAAAATTGGCTGTTTCAGACAAAATACTTGCAATAAACATTGTTTATCATATATTATTTGACTTATTGCTAATTTAGGCTCTAATATTCACGTAATTTTTCATACAGATTTATTAATAAACTTTTTGGTCAGTAATCTGATTTCAAATATATTAAAAGTGCTATAGACGTTAAAAAAGGCTGTTTCAAACAAAATACTTGCATTAAACCCTTTTTAACGTACACTATTCGATTTTTTTTGATTATTGGTATTAATATTTTTGTAATATATCATACAGCTAATTTAATAACCTCTTCAATTGAATATAATTGTTGTAAAGTATTAAAACTCCTTTTGACGTCAAAATCGACTATTTAAGAAGAAATAATTGCAATAAACGTTGTTTATCGTATATTATTTGAGTTATTGCAATTTTAGGTTATAATATTCTTGTAATTTATCGTACAGCTATGTTCATAAATTTCTTTGGTTAGTAATCTAACTTTAAACATATTGAAACTACTATAGACGTTATAAAAGGCTGTTTCAACCAAGTACTTGTATTAAACCCTTTTTAACGTACAATCTTTTAATTATTTTGATTATTGGTATTATTATTCATGTAATATATCATACAGCTAATTATATAAACCTATTCGGTTAAGAATATTAGTTTTTAAAGTATTAAAACTCCTTTTGACGTCAAAATTGGCTGTTAAAGACGAAATACTAGGAATAAACAGTGTTTATCGTACATTATTTGATTTATTATAATTTTTTGTAATAATATTCTTGTAATATATCTTACAGCTAATTAAATAAACCTATTCGGTAAGGAATATTAGTTTTAAAGTATTAAAACTCTTTTTGACGTCAAAATCGGCTGTTTAAGACGAAATACTTGCAGTAAACGTTGTTTATCGTACTTTGTTTGAGTTATTTTGATTTTTAGTTATAATATTCTTGTAATTTTTCGTATAGCTATGTTTATAAACTTCTTTTGTTAGTAAGCTAATTTTAAACATATTAAAAGTACTATAGACATCATAAAAGGCTGTTTTAGACGAAATACTTGTAATAAACCCTTTTTTACGTACATTATTTGAATTATTTTGATTATTGGTATTAATATTCTTATAATATAGTATACAGCTAATTAAATAAACTTATTCGGTTTGAAATATTAGTTTCAAAATATTAAAACTCTTTTTGATGTCAAAATATACTGTTTACAACGAAATACTTGCAATAAACATTGTTTATCGTACATTATTTAATTTATTATGATTTATGGTAATAATATTCTTGTAATAATTCGTAAAAGTAATTTAATAAAGACTCAGGTAAAAGTATTAGTTTTAAATATTAAAGCTTCTTTTTAAGACAAAATCGGCTGTTTAAGACGAAATACTTGCAATAAAAATTGTTTATTGTACATTATTTTAGTTATTTAAAATTTTGGTATTAATATTTTTGTAATATATCATACATTTAATCAAATAAAACTTTTCGGTTAGGAATATTAGTTTAAATTATTAAAACTTCTTTTGACGTCTAAGTCAACTGTTTAAGACGATATACCTGCAATAAACATTGTTTATCGTACATTATTTTAGTTAATTCGATTTTTGGTTATAATATATTTGAAATTTTTGTAAAGGTGTTTTGTAAACGTCTTCGGTTAAAAATGATAGTTTTAAAAGATTTAATTACCTTTCGACATCAAAATCGAGTGTTTAAGAAGAAATACTTGCAATAAACATTGCTTTTTGTTCATTATTTGAGTTACATCGATTTTCGGTTATAATGTTCTTGTCATACTTTGTACATGTAATATATAAATTGTCTTTACTTAAAAATACTAGTATTTAAACTTCTTTTGACGTCAAAATCGGCTGTTTAAGACGAAATACTTGCATTAAACATTGTTTATCGTACATTATTTGAGTTATTTCGAATTTTCGGTTATAATATTCTTGTAATTTTTCGTACACCTATGTTAATAAATTTATTTAGTTAGTAATCTAACTTTAAAAATATTAAAAGTACTATAGACGTTATAAAAGGCAGTTTAACGAAAATACTTGTTCTCCCTTTTTAACGTACACTATTTGAATTATTTTGATTATTCGTATTAATATCCTTGTAATATATCATACAGCTAATTAAATAAACCTCTTCAGTTAGGAATATTAGTTTTAAAGTATTAAAACTCTTTTTGACGTTAAAACCGGCTGTTTAAGACAAAATACTTGCAAAAAACATTGTTTATCGTACATTATTTGAGTTTTTTCGATTTTTGGTAATAATATTATTTTAATGATCAGTAAAGGTATTTTAATAAACGTCTTTGGGTAAAAATATTAGTTTTAATGTATTAAAAGTCCTTTTGAGTTCAAAATCGGCTGTTTAAGACGAAAAACTTGGAATAAACATTGTTTATTGTATAGTATTTAAGTTATTTCGATTTTTGTTTATAATATTTATGTAATATTTCTACATACTAATATATCATACAGCTAATTAAATAAACTTATTCGGCAAGGAATATTCGTTTTAAAGTATTAAAACTCATTTTGACGTCGAAATAGGCTGTATAATACGAAATACTAGCAGAAAACATTGTTTATCGTACATTATTTGAGTTATTTCAACTTTTTGTTATAATATTCTTCTAAAATTTTGTACGGGTAATTTAATAAATAACTTTGGTTAAAAATACTAGTTATAAAGTATAAAAACTCCTTTTGACGTCAAAATCGGCTGTTTAAGACGAAATACTTACATAAACATTGTGATATTTCGTACAGCTAATTTAATAAACCTATTCGCTTAGGAATATAAGTTTTAAAGTATTAAAACTCCTTTAGACGTCAAAATCGGCTGTTCAAGACGAAATACTTGCATAAACATTGTTTATCGTTCATTATTACAGTTATTATAACTTTTGGTATTAATATTCTTGTAATATATCATACAGCTAATTAAATAAACTTATTCGATTGGGAATATTAGTTTTAACGTATTATAACTCCTTATGACGTATAAAACGGCTGTTTAAAACAAAATACTTGCAAAAAACATTGTTTCTCATACATTATTTGATTTATTATAATTTTTGATAATAATATTTTTGTAATATTTCGTAAACATAATTAAATAAACGTCTTCGGGTATAAATATTAGTTTTATTGTATTAAAACTACTTTTGAGTTCAAAATCGGCTGTTCAAGACAAAATACTTGCAATAAACATTGTTTATCGTATGTTATTTGAGATATTGCGATTTTAGGTTATAATATTCTTGTAATTTTTTGTACAGCTATGTTAATAATCATATATAGTTAGTAATCTAACTTTTAACATATTGAAACTACTATTGACATTATAAAAGGCTGTTTTAACCAAAATGTTTGTTTTAAACCATTTTTAACGTACACTATTTAAATTATTTTGATTATTGGTATTAATATTCATGTAATATATCATACAGCTAATTAAACAAACCTATTTGGTTAGGTATATTAGTTTTAAAATATTAAAACTCCGTTTGACGTCAAATCGGCTGTTTAAGACGATATACTTCCAATAAACATTGTTTATTGTACATTATTTGAGTTATTTCGAATTTCGGTTATAAAATTTTACTAATAATATGTAGAGGTGATTTAATAAACATCTTTGGTTAAAAATACTAGTTCTAAAGTATAAAAACTCCTTTTAACGACAAAATTGGCTGTTTAAGAAGAAATACTTGCAATAAGCATAGTTTATCTTTTATTATTTAAGTTATTTCGATTTTTGGTTATAATATTCTTGTAATATTTCATAAAAAAAAATAAAATAATTCCTTTGGTTAGGATTATTAGTTTTAAAGTATTAAAATTCTTTTTGACGTCTAAAACGGCTGTTTAAGACGAATAACTTGCAATAAACGTTGTGATATTTCGTAAAGCTAATTTAATAAACGCTTTCGGTTAAATATATTAGTTTTAAAGTACTAAAACTCCTTCTGACGTCAAAATATGCTGTTTAATACGAAATACTTGCAGAAAACATTGTTTATCGTACATTATTTGAGTTATTTCGAATTTTGGTTATAATATTATGGTAATTTTTCATAAAATTAATTAAAATACTTCCTTCGGTTAGGAATATTAGTTTTAAAGTATTAACACTCTTTTTGACGTAAAAATAGGGTGTTTAATACGAAATACTTGCAGTAAACATTGTTTATTATACATTATTTAAGTTAATTCGATTTTTGATTATAATATTCTTGTAATTTTTCGTAAAGGTAATTTTATAAACTTTTTCTGGTAAAAATATTAGTTTTAATGTATTAAAATTCCTTTTGAGTTCAAAATTGACTGATTGAGACAATATACTTGCAATATACAATGTTTATCGCACATTATTTGAGTTATTTCAATTTTCGGTTATAATATTCTCGTAATTTTTTTTAAAGGTGTTTTAATAAATTTCTTAGGTTGAAAATATTAGTTTTCAAATATTAAAACTCCCTTTGACGTCTTAATCGGTCGTTAAAGACATAATACTTTCAATAAATATTGTTTATATTTCATAATTTGAGTTATTTCGATTTTTGGTATTAATATTATTGTAATATTTTATAAAATAAAATAAAATAAATCTCTTCGGTTAGGAATATTAGTTTTAAAGTATTGAAAAAACTCTTTTTGACGTCTAAAACTGCTATTTAAGACGAAATACTTGCATTAAACATTGTGATATTTCGTACAGCTAATTTAATAAACGCTTTCGGTTAAATGTATTAGTTTTAAAGTACTAAAACTCCTTTTGACGTCAAAATAGGCTGTTTAATACGAAATACTTGCGAAAACATTGTTTATCGTACATTATTTGAGATATTTCAACTTTTTGTTATAATATTCTTGTAATTTTTCGTAAAGCTATGTTTATAAACTTCTTTAGTTTGTAATCTAACTTTAAACATATTAAAAGTAGCATAGACGTTATAAAATGCTGTTTCATACAAAGTACTTGTAGTAAACCCTTTTAAACGTACACTATTTTAATTATTTTGATTATTTGTATAAATGCTCTTATAATATATCATAAATGCTCTTATAATATATTTATTTAATTGAAAAAAACCTATTCGGTTAGGAATATTAGTTTTAAAGTATTAAAACTCTCTTTGAGGTCAAAATCGGCTGTATAAGACTAAATACTTGCATAAAACATTGTTTATCGTACATTATTTGAGTTATTTCGAAATTTGGTTATAATATTTATGTTATTTTTCGTACAGTTATGTTTATAAATTTCTTTGGTTAGTAATCCAACTTTAAACATAAAAGGCTGTTTAAAACAAAAACCTTGTTTTAAACCCTTTTTAACGTACGTTAATTGAATTATTTTGATTATTTTTATGAATATTCTTTAAATCTATCATACAGCTAATTAAATAAACGTGTTCGGCTAAAAATATTAGTTTCTACGTATTAAAACTCCTTTTGACGTCAAAAACGGCTGTTTGAGACAAAATACTTGCAGAAAACATTATTTATGATTTTTGGTAATAAGATTATTGTAATAATTCGTAAAAGTAATTTAATAAACTTTTCCTGGTAAAAATATTAGTTTTAATGTATTCAAATTCCTTTTGAGTTCAAAATCCGCTGATTAAGACGAAATACTTGCGATAAACATTGTTTATCAAACTTTATTTGAGTTATTTCAATTTTCGGTTATAATATTCTCGTAATTTTTTTAAAGGTTTTTTAATAAATTTCTAAGGTTGAAAATATTAGTTTACAAATAGTAAAACTCCCTTTGACGTCTTAATCGGCCGTTTAAGACAAAATACTTTCAATAAATATTGTTTATATTTCATTATTTGAGTTATTTCGATTTTTGGTATTAATATTATTGTAATTTTTTAGAAAATAAAATAAAATAAATCTCTTTGGTTAGGAATATTATTTTTAAAGTATTGAAACTCTTTTTGACGTCTAAAACTGCTGTTTAAGACGAAATACTTGCATTAAACATTGTGATATTTCGTACAGCTAATTTAATAAACGCTTTCGGTTAAATATATTAGTTTTAAAGTACTTAAACTCCTTTTGACGTCAAAATAGGCTGTTTAATACGAAAAACTTGCGAAAACATTGTTTATCGTACATTATTTGAGTTATTTCAACTTTTTGTTATAATATTCTTGTAATTTTTCGTAAAGCTATGTTTATAAACTTCTTTGGTTTGTAATCTAACTTTAAACATATTAAAAGTAGCATAGACGTTATAAAATGCTGTTTCATACAAAGTACTTGTAGTAAACCCTTTTAAACGTACACTATTTTAATTATTTTGATTATTCGTATAAATGCTCTTATAATATATCATACAGCTAATTAAATAAACCTATTCGGTTAGGAATATTAGTTTTAAAGTATTAAAACTCCCTTTTGAGGTCAAAATCGGCTGTATAAGAGTAAATACTTGCAGTAAACATTGTTTATCGTACATTATTTGAGTTATTTCAATTTTTGGTTATTATATTTATGTTATTTTTCGTACAGTTATGTTTATAAATTTCTTTGGTTAGTAATCCAACTTTAAACATATTAAAATTACTATAGACGTCATAAAAGGCTGTTTAAAACATAACCCTTGTATTAAACCCTTTTTAACGTACATTAATTGAATTATTTTGATTATTGGTATAAATATTCTTTAAATCTATCATACAGCTAATTAAATAAACGTGTTCGGCTAAAAATATTAGTATCTACGTATTAAAACTCCTTTTGAAGTCAAATACGGCTGTTTGAGACAAAATACTTGCAGAAAACATTATTTATCGTACATTATTTGATTATTTATGATTTTTGGTAATAAGATTATTGTAATAATTTGTAAAAGTAATTTAATAAACTTTTCCTGGTAAAAATATTAGTTTTAATGTATTAAAATTCCTTTTGAGTTCAAAATCCGCTGACTAAGACGAAATACTTGCGATAAACATTATTTATCAAACTTTATTTGAGTTATTTCAATTTTCGGTTATAATATTCTCGTAATATTTTTAAAGGTTTTTTAATAAATTTCTAAGGTTGAAAATATTAGTTTTCAAATATTAAAACTCCCTTTGACGTCTTAATCGGTCGTTAAAGACAAAATACTTTCAATAAATATTGTTTATATTTCATTATTTGAGTTATTTCGATTTTTGGTATTAATATTATTGTAATATTTTATAAAATAAAATAAAATAAATCTCTTCGGTTAGGAATATTAGTTTTAAAGTATTGAAACTCTTTTTGACGTCTAAAACTGCTATTTAAGAAGAAATACTTGCATTAAACATTGTGATATTTCGTACAGCTAATTTAATAAACGCTTTCGGTTAAATATATTAGTTTTAAAGTACTAAAACTCCTTTTGACGTCAAAATAGGCTGTTTAATACGAAAAACTTGCGAAAACATTGTTTATCGTACATTATTTGAGTTATTTCAACTTTTTGTTATAATATTCTTGTAATTTTACGTAAAGCTATGTTTATAAACTTCTTTGGTTTGTAATCTAACTTTAAACATATTAATAGTAGCATAGACGTTATAAAATGCTGTTTCATACAAAGTACTTGTAGTAAACCCTTTTAAACGTACACTATTTTAATTGTTTTGATTATTCGTATAAATGCTCTTATAATATATCATACAGCTAATTAAATAAACCTATTCGGTTAGGAATATTAGTTTTAAAGTATTAAAACTCCCTTTTGAGTTCAAAATCGGCTGTATAAGAGTAAATACTTGCAGTAAACATTGTTTATCGTACATTATTTGAGTTATTTCAATTTTTGGTTATAATATTTATGTTATTTTTCGTACAGTTATGTTTATAAATTTCTTTGGTTAGTAATCCAACTTTAAACATATTAAAAGTACTATAGACGTCATAAAAGGCTGTTTAAAACATAACCCTTGTATTAAACCCTTTTTAACGTACATTAATTGAATTATTTTGATTTTTGGTATAAATATTCTTTAAATCTATCATACAGCTAATTAAATAAAAGTGTTCGGCTAAAAATATTAGTTTCTACGTATTAAAACTCCTTTTGACGTCAAAAACGGCTGTTTGAGACAAAATACTTGCAGAAAACATTATTTATCGTACATTATTTGATTATTTATGATTTTTGGTAATAAGATTATTGTAATAATTCGTAAAAGTAATTTAATAAACTTTTCCTGGTAAAAATGTTAGTTATAATGTATTAAAATTCCTTTTGAGTTCAAAATCGGCTGATTAAGACGAAATACTTGCGATAAACATTGTTTATCAAACATTATTTGAGTTATTTCAATTTTCGGCTATAATATTCTCATAATTTTTTTAAAGGTTTTTTAATAAATTTCTAAGTATGAAAATATTAGTTTACAAATATTAAAACTCCCTTTGACGTCTTAATCGGCTGTTTAAGACAAAATACTTACAATAAATATTGTTTATCTTTCATTATTTGAGTTATTTCGATTTTTGTTATTAATATTATTTTAATTTTTCATAAAATTAATTAAAATAATTCCTTCGGTTAAGAATATTAGTTTTAAAGTATTAAAACTCTTTTTTACGTCAAAATCGGCTGTTTAAGACAAAATACTTGCAATAAACATTGTTTTACGTATAATTCTTGAGTTATTGCGATTTTGGTTATAATATTATTGATATATTTCGTAGAGCTGTGTTAATAGATTTCTTCGTTTATTAATCTGACTTGAAACGTATTGAAAGTATAATTTAATAATATTATTGTAATATTTGAATTATTAATTAAATAAATGTCTTCGGGTAAAAATATTAGTTTTAAAATATTAAAACTCCTTTTGACGTCAAAAACGCCCATTTAAGACGAAATACTTGCAAAAAACCATGTTTATCTTATATTATTTTAGTTATTGCTATTTTAGGCTATAATTATATTTATTTATTTATATTTATTTAGTATTATTTTAATTATTTTGATTATTGGTATTAATATCCTTGTAATATATCATACAGCTAATTAAATAAACCTCTTCAGTTAGGAATATTAATTTTAAAGTATTAAAACTTCTTTTGACGTCAAAATCAGCTATTTAAGATAAAGCACTAGCAATAAACATTGTTTATTGTACATTATTTGAGTTTTTTCGATTTTTGATAATAATATTAATTTAATATTTCATAAAATTAATAAAATACACGTCTTCTAGTAAAAATATTAGTTCTTAAGTTTTGAAACTATTTTTGACGTCAATCTCGGCTGTTTAAGATAAAATACTTGCAATAAACATTGTTTATCATATATTATTTGACTTATTGCTAATTTAGGCTATAATATTCATGTAATTTGCATACAGATTTATTAATAAACTTTTTGGTCAGTAATCTAATTTCAAATATATTAAAAGTGCTATAAACGTTAAAAAAGGCTGTTTCAAACAAAATACTTGCATTAAACCCTTTTTAACGTACACTATTCGATTTTTTTTGATTATTGGTATTAATATGTTTGTAATATTTCATACAGCTAATTAAATAGACCTGTTCAGTTGAGAATAATTGTTGTAAAGTGTTAAGTTTATTTTAACGTCAAAATCGGCTGTTTAAAACGAAATAATTGCAATAAACATTGTTTATCGTATATTATTTGAGTTATTGCAATTTAAGATTATAATATGCTTGTAATTTTTCGTACAGCTTTGTTATAAATTTCTTTGGTTAGTAATCTAACTTTAAACATATTGAAACTACTATAGACATTATAAAAGGCTGTTTCAAACGAAATACTTGTATTAAACCCTTTTTTATGTACAATATTTGAATTTTTTTGATTATTGGTATTAATATTCTTATAATATAGTATCTAAATAACTTAAAATTATAAAATAACTTAAAAATTTATTAAATTACATGTACGAAGTATGTCAAGAATATAATAACCAATAATCGAAATAACTCAAATAATAAACTTAAAACAATGCTTATTGCAAGTATTTCTTCATTAACAGTCGATTTTGACGTCGAATAGAGTTTTAATACTTTAAAACTAATATTTTCAACTGAAGACGTTCTTAAATTACCTGTACAAAATATTAGAAGAATATTATAACCAAAATTCGAAATAACTCAAATAATGTACGATAAAGAATGTTTATTGCAAGTATTTTGTATTAAACAGCCGTTTTAGACATCATAAGGAGTTATAATACGTTAAAACTAATTTTCCCACCCGAATAAGTTTATATAATTAGCTGTATAATATATTACAGGAATATTAATACCAAAATTTTAAATAACTAAAATAATGTACAATAAACAATTTTTATTGCAAGTATTTCGTCTTAAACAGCCAATTTTGACGTCAAAAGAAGTTTTAATACTTTTAAACTAATATTTTTACCTGAGTCTTTATTAAATTACTTTTACGAAATATTACAAGAATATTATTACCAAAAATCATAATAAATTAAATAATGTACGATAAACAATGTTTATTGCAAGTATTTCGTTGTAAAAAGTAGATTTTGACGACAAAAGGAGTTTTAATACTTTGAAACTAATGTTTCAAACTGAATAGGTTTATTTAATTAGCTGTATGATATATTACATGAAATTTAATAACAATAATCAAAATAATTAAAAGTGTGTACATTAAAAAGGGTTTAATACAAGTATTTTGGTTGAAACAGCCTTTTATGACGTCTATATTACTTTTAACATAGTTAAAATTAGCTTACTAACAAGAGAAGTTTATAAACATAGCTTTACGAAAAATTACAAGAATATTATAACCAAAAATCAAAATAATTCAAACAAAGTACGATAAAAAATGTTTACTGCAAGTATTTCTTCATAAACAGCCGATTTTGACGTCAAAATAAGTTTTAATAATTTAAAACTAATATTCCTTACCGAATAGGTTTACTTAATTAGCGGTATAAAATATTACAAGAATATTATTACAAAATTTTTGGTTATAATATTTATGTTATTTTTCGTACAGTTATGTTTATAAATTTCTTTGGATAGTAATCCAAATTTAAACATATTAAAAGTACTAAAGACGTCATAAATAGCTGTTTCAAACAAAATTTTTGTATTAAATCCTTTTAAACGTACATTAATTGAATTATTTTGATTATTGGTATAAATATTCTTTAAATCTATCATACAGCTAATTAAATAAACGTGTTTGGGTAAAAATATTAGTTCCTAAGTATTAAAATTCTTTTTGACGTCAAAAACGACTGTTTTAGACAAAATACTTGCAATAAACATTATTTATCGTACATTATTTAATTTATAAGGATTTTTGGTTATAATATTCTCGTGATATTTCGTACAGCTATGTTAATAAACGTTTTTGGTTAAATATATTAGTTTTATAGTACTAAAACTCCTTTTGACGTCAAAATAGGCTGTTTAATACGAAATAATTTAAATAAACATGGTTTTTCGTACATTATTTGATTTATTATGATTTTTGGTAATAATATTTTTGTAATATTTCGATAAATTAAATAAAATATACCTCTTCGGTTAGGAATATAAGTTTTAAAGTATTAAAACTACTTTTGAAGTCAAAATCTGCTGTTTAAGACGAAATACTTGCAATAAACATTGTTTATTGTACATTATTTGAGTTATTTCGAATTTTGGTTATATTATTTTTGTAATATTTAATAAAAGTAATTTCATATACGACTTTGGTTGAAAATATTAGTTTTAAAATATAAAAACTCCTTTTGACGTCTAAATTGGCTGTTTAAGACGAAATACTTGCAATAAACATTGTATATCGTACAATATTTGAGTTATTTCGATTTTTGGTTATAATATTCTTGTAATTTTTCGTACAGCCACTAATATGAACCTCTTCGAGTTGGAATATTAGTTTTAAAATACTAAAACTACTTTTACGTCAAAATCGGCTGTTTAAAACGAAATACTTGCAATAAACATTGTTTATCATACATTCTTTGATTTATTATTATTTTGGGTAATAATATTATTGTAATATTTAATAAAAGTAATTTTATAAACGACTTTGGTTGAAAATGTAAGTTTTAAAGTATAAAAACTCCTTTTGACGTCTAAATTTGCTGTTAAAGACGAAATACTTGCAATAAACATTGTATATTGAACATTATTCGATTTATTTCGATTTTTGGTTATAATATTCTTATGATTTTTTGTACAGTTTATTTAATAAACGTTTTCGGTTAAATATATTAGTTTTAAAGTACTTAAACTGCTTTTGACGTCAAAACTGGCTGTTTAATACGAAATACTTAAAAAAAAACATTGTTTATAAAACAATATTTGATTTATTTTGATTTTTGGTAATAATATTTTTGTAATTTTTCGTAAAAGTAATTTAATAAACGACTTCGGTTAAAAATATTAGTTTTTATGTATAAAAACTCATTTTGACGTCTAAATCGGCTGTTATAGACGAAATACTTGCAATAAGCATTGTTTATTGTACATTATTAAAGTTATTATATTTTTTGGTAATCATATTCTTGTAATATTTCATACAGCTAATTAAAAAAACCTATATGGTTATGAATATTAGTTTTAAAGTACTAAAACTCCATTTGACGTCGAAATCGACTGTTTAAGACGAAATACTTGTAATAAACATTATTTATCGTATATTACTTGAGTTATTGTGATTTTTGGTTATAATATTATTGAAATATTTTGTACAGCTATGTTAATAAATTTCTTCGTTTAGTAATCTAATATTTAACATATTAAAAGTACTATAGACGTTATAAAAGTCTGTTTTAAACAAAATAATTATATTAAACCCTTTTTACGTACAATATTTGAATTATTACGCATATTGGTATCAATATTCATATAATATATCATACAGCTAATTAAATAAACCTATTCGGTTAGGAATATTAGTTTTTACGTTAAAAAAGTATTAAAACTCTTTTTGACGTCGAAAAAGGCTGTTTAATACGAAATACTTGCAGTAAACATTGTTTATCGTACCTTATTTGAGTTATTTCGATTTTTGGTTATAATATTCTTGTAATTTTTCGTAAGGCTATGCTTATAAACTTCTTAGGTTAGTAATCTTACTTTAAACATACTATAAGTACCATAGACGTTATAAAAGGCTGTTTCATTAAAAATACTTGTTTTAAACCCTTTTTAACGTACAATATTAGAATTATTATGATTATTGGTATAAATATTCTCATATCATACAGCTAGTTAAATGAACCTATTCGGTTAAGAAAATTCATTTTAAAATTCTTGAAATATTTTATAAAGGTAATTTAATAAACGATTTCGGGTAAAAATATTAGTTTTAAAGTAATAAAACTCCTTTTGAGTTCAAAATTGGCTATTTAAGACGAAATACTTATAATAAAAATTGTTTATCGAACATTAATTGAGTAATTTAAATTTTTGGCTATAATATTCTCGATATTTTTGTAAAAGTAATTTAATAATCGACTTCGGTTAAAAAGATTATTTTTTAAATATGAAAACTCTTTTTGACGTTTAAATCGTCTGTTTAAGACGAAATACTTGCAATAAACATTGTTTATTGTACATTATTTGAGTTATTTCGAACTTGGTTATAATATTCATTTAATATTTTGTACAGGTAGTTTAATAAAAATCTTCAGTTAACAATACTAGTTTTGAAGTATTTAAACTCCTTTTGATGTGAAAATTGGCTGATTAAGAAGAAAAACTTGCATAAACATTGTTTACGTACATTATTACAGTTATTATGATTTTTGTTATTAATATTCTTGTAATATATCATACATCTAATTAAATGAACCTATTCGGTTAGCAAAGTTCGTTTCAAAGTATTAAAACTCCTTTTGACGTCGAAATCGGCTGTTTAAGACTAAATACTTGCAGTAAACTTTGTTTATTGTAAATTATTTAAGTTAATTTGCATTTTGGTTAAAATATTCTTGTAATTTTTGTTAAGTTATTTTTATAACTTTTTTAGTTAGTAATCCAACTTTAAACATATCAAAAGTACTATAGTCGTCATAAAAGGTTGTTTCAAACAAAAAACTTGTATTGAACTTTTTTTAATGTACAGCTTAATAAATAAATTTATTCGTTTAGGAATATTATTTTAACTTATTAAAACTCCTTTTGGCGTCAAAAACGGCTGTTTAAAACAAAATACTTGCAATAAACATCGTTTATCGCACATTATTAGATTTATTATGATTTTAAGTAATAAGATTCTTGTAATATTTCGTAAAGGTAATTTAATAAACGTCTTCGCATAAAAATATTTGTTTTAATGTACTAAAACTCCTTTTGAATTCAAAATCGGCTGTTTAAGACAAAATACTTGCAATAAACATTGTTTATCTTTCATTAATTGAGTTATTACGATTTTTGATAATAATCATATTGTAATATTTTATAAAATTAAACAAAATAAACCTCTTCGTTTGGAAATATTAGTTTTAAAGTATTAAAACTTTTTTTGATGTCAAAAACTGCTATTTAAGACGAAATACTTGCAATAAACATTGTTTATCGGACATTATTTGAGTTATTTCGATTTTAGGTTATAATATTCGTGTTATTTTTTGTACAGCTATGTTAATAAACTTCTTTGGTTAGTAATCTAACTTTAAACATCGTCAAAATCGGCTGTTTAAGACGAAATACTTGCAATAAACATTGTTTACCCTACATAATTTGAGTTACTTTATTTTTTGGTTATAATAATATTGTGATATTTCGTACAGCTAAATTAATAAAGTTTTCGGTTAAATATATTAGTTTTAAAGCACTAAAACTCCTTCTGTCGTCTAAATAGGCTGTTTAATACGAAATACTTGCAGTAAACGTTGTTTATTGTACATTATTTGAGTTATTTCGATTTTCGGTTAGAATATTCCTTATTTTTTTTGTACAGCTATGTTTATAAACTTTTTTGTTTAGTAATCTAATTTTAAACGTATTAAAAGTACTGAAGACGTTATAAAAAGCTGTTTCAAACAAAATACTTGTATTAAACGCTTTTTAAAGTACACTACTGAAATTGGTTTGATTATTGGTATAAATATTCTTATAATATATCATACAGCTAATTAAAAGAAGTTATTCGGTTAGGAATATTAGTTATAAAGTAGTAAAACTTCTATTCATGTTAAAATCGGCTGTTTAAGACTAATTACTTGCAGTAAACATTGTTTATCCTACATAATTTGAGTTACTTCAATTTTTGGTTATAATATTCTTGTAATTTTTCTTACAGTTATGTTTATAATCTTCTTTGGTTAGTAACCTAACTTTTAACATATTAAAAGTACTATAGTCGTAAAAAAAGGCTGTTTTATATAAAATACTTGTATTTAACCCTTTTTATCGTACATTATTTGAATTTTTTTGATTTTTGGTATTAATATTGTGTTAATTTATCATACAGCTAATTAAAAAAACCTATTCATTAGAAATAGTAGTTTTAAAATATTAAAACTCCTTTTGACGTCAAAAGGGTTATTAAAAAGGTATTTTAATAAACAACTTTGGTTAAAAATATTAGTTTTCAAGTATTAAAACACCTTTTGACGTCAAAATCGGCTGATTAAGACTATTGCAGTAAACATTGTTTATCTAACATTATTTGAGTTATTTCGATTTTCGGTTATATATTCTTGAAATTTATCGTACAGCTTATTTAATAAACGTTTTCGGTTAAATATATTAGTTTTAAATTACTTAAACTACTTTTGACGTCAAAATCTGCTGTTTAATACAAAATATTTGGAATAAACATTGTTTATCATATATAATTTTATATATTATGATTTTTGGTATTAATATTCTTGTAATATTTCGTAAAAGTAGTTTAATAAACAACTTCGGTTAAAATATTAGTTTTAAAGTATTAAAACTCATTTTTACGTCTAAATTGGCTGTTAAAGACTAAATACTTGCAATAAACAGTGTTTATCGTATGTTATTTGAGTTATTGCGATTTTAGTTTATAATATTCATGTAAATTTTTTGTACAGCTATGTTAACAAACTTCTTTAGTTAAAAATCTAACTTTAAACATATTAAAACTACTTTTGACGTTATAAAAGGCTGCTTCAACCAAAATACTTTTTTTAAACCTTTTTTAACGTACAATATATAAATTATTTTGATTATTGGTATTAATATTCAACTAATATATCATACAGCTAATTAAATAAACCTATGCGGCAAGGAATATTAGTTTTAAAGTATTAAAACTCCGTTTGACGTCAAATCGGCTGTTTAAAACGAAATACTCACAATAAACATTGTTTTTTGTACATTATTTAAGTTTTTTCGAATTTTGGTTATAATATTCTTCTAATATTTTGTACAGGTAATTTAATAAATAACTTTGGTTAAAAATATTAGTTTTAAAGTATTAAAACTCCTTTAGACGTCAAAATCGGCTGTTCAAGACGAAATACTTACATAAACATTGTTTATCGTTCATTATTACAGTTATTATGACTTTTGGTATTTATATTCTTGTAATATATCATACAGCTAATTAAATAAACTTATTCGGTTCGGAATATTAGTTTAAACGTATTATAACTCCTTATGACGTCTAAAACGGCTGTTTAAAACAAAATACTTGCAATCAATATTGTTTCTCATACATTATTTGATTTATTATAATTTTTGATAATTATATTTTTGTTATATTTCGTAAACATAATTTAATAAACGGCTTCGGGTAAAAAATATTAGTTTTATTGTATTAAAACTACTTTTGAGTTCAAAATCGGCTGTTCAAGACGAAATACTTGCAATAAACATTGTTTATCGTATGTTATTTGAGATATTGCGATTTTAAGTTATAATATTCTTGTAATTTTTTGTACAGCTATGTTAATAAACATCTTTAGTTAGTAATCTAACTTTAAACATATTCAAACTACTATTGAAGTTATAAAAGGCTGTTTTAACCAAAATGTTTGTTTTAAACCATTTTTACGTACACTATTTAAATTTCTTCGATTATTGGTATTAATATTCATGTAATATATCATACAGCTAATAAAATAAACCTATTCGGTTAAGAATAATAGTTTTAAAATATAAAAACTCCGTTTGACGTCAAATCGGCTGTTTAAGACGAAATACTCCCAAAAAACATTGTTTATTGTACATTATTTGAGTTATTTCGAATTTTGGTTACAAAATTCTACTAATAATATCTACTAGTCGTTTAATAAACATCTTTGGTTAAAAATACTAGTTCTAAAGTATAAAAACTCATTTTAACGTCAAAATTAGCTGTTTAAGAAGAAATACTCGCAATAAGCATTGTTTTTCGTTTATTATTTGAGTTATTTCGATTTTTGGTATAATATTCTTGTCATACTTCGTACATGTAATTTAATAAATTTCTTCGGTTAAAAATACTTGCATTAAAACTCCTTTTGACGTCTAAATCGGCTGTTTAAGGCGAAATACTCGCACTTTACATTGTTTACCTTTTATTATTTAAGTTATTTCGATTTTTGGTAATAATATTATTGTAATATTTCATAAAATGAAATAAAATAATTCCTTCGGTAAGGAATATTAGTTTTCAAGTATTGAAACTCTTTTTGACGTCTAAAACGGCTGTTTAAGACGAAATACTTGCATTAAACATTGTGATATTTCGTAGAGCTAATTTAATAAACACTTTCGGTTAAATATATTAGTTTTAAAGTACTAAAACTCCTTTTGACGTCAAAATAGGCTGTTTAATACCAAATACTTGCAAAAAATATTGTTTATCGTACATTATTTGAGTTATTTCAACTTTTTGTTATAATATTCTTGTAATTTTTCGTAAAGCTATGTTTATAAACTTCTTTGCTTTGTAATCTAACTTTAAACATATCAAAAGTAGCATAGACGTTATAAAATGCTGTTTCATACAAAGTACTTGTAGTAAACCCTTTTAAACGTACACTATTTGAATTATTTTGATTATTCGTATAAATGCTCTTATAATATATCATACAGCTAATAAAATGAACCTAATCGGTTAGGAATATTAGTTTTAAAGTATTAAAACTCCCTTTTGAGGTCAAAATCGGCTGTTTAAGACTAAATACTTGCAGTAAACATTGTTTGTCGTACAACATTTGAGTTATTTTGGTTATAATATTTATGTTATTTTATGTACAGTTATGTTTATAAATTTCTTTGGTTAGTAATCCAACTTTAAACATATTAAAAGTACAATAGACGTCATATAAGGCTGTTTCAAACAAAAACCTTGTATTAAACCCTTTTTAACGTACATTAATTGAATTATTTTGATTATTGGTATAAATATTCTTTCAATCTATCATACAGCCAATTAAATAAACGTGTTCGGGTAAAAATATTAGTTCCTAAGTATTAAAACTCCTTTTGACGTCAAAAACGGCTTTTTAAGACAAAATACTTGCAATAAACATTATTTATCGTACATTATTTGATTATTTATGATTTTTGGTAATAAGATTATTGTAATATTTCGTAAAAGTAATTTAATAAACTTTTCCTGGTCAAAATATTAGTTTTAATGTATTAAAATTCCTTTTGAGTTTAAAATCGGCTGATTAAGACGAAATACTTGCGATAAACAATGTTTATCGTACATTATTTGAGTTATTTCAATTTTCGGTTATAATAATCTCGTAATTTTTTTAAAGGTGTTTTAATAAATTTCTTAGGTTGAAAATATTAGTTTTCAAATATTAAAACTGCGTTTGACGTTTTAATCGGCTGTTTAAGACAAAATGCTTGCACTAAATATTGTTTATCTTTCATTATTTGAGTTATTTTGATTTTTGGTTTTAATATTATTTTAATATTTCATAAAATAAAACAAACCTCTTCGGTTAGGAATATTATTTTTAAAGTATTAAAATTCTTTTTGACGTCAATAACGACTGTTTTAGACGAAATACTTGCAATATACATTGTATATCGTACATTTTTTGATTTATTTGTTTATTGTACATTATTTGACTTATTTCGATTTTCGGTTAGAATATTCCTTATTTTTTTTGTACAGCTATGTTTATAAACTTCTTTGGTTAGTAATCTAACTTTTAACATATTAAAAGTACTATAGTCGTAATAAAAGGCAGTTTCATATAAAATACTTGTATTTAACCCTTTTTAACGTACATTATTTGAAATTTTTTGATTTTTGGTATTAATATTCTGTTAATTTATCAAACAGCTAATTAAAAAAACCTTTTCGGTTAGGAACAGTAGTTTTAAAATATTAAAACTCCTTTTGACGTCAAAATCGTCAAAAGGGTTATTAAAAAGGTATTTTAATAAACAACTTTGGTTAAAAATATTAGTTTTGAAGTATTAAAACCCCTTTTGACGTCAAAATCGGCTGATTAAGACTAGTTACTTGCAGTAAACATTGTTTATCTAACATTATTTGATATATTATAATTTTTGGTATTAATATTCTTGTAATATTTTGTAAAAGTAATTTAATAAACGACTTCGGTTAAAATAATAGTTTTAAAGTATTAAAACTCCTTTTTGCGTCTAAATTGGCTGTTAAAGACTAATTACTTGCAATAAACATTGTTTATCGTATGTTATTTGAGTTATTAATATTTTAGTTTATAATATTCATGTAATTTTTTGTACAGCTATGTTAACAAACTTCTTTAGTTAGTAATCTAACTTTAAACATATTGAAACTACAATAGACGTTATAAAAGGCTGTTTCAACCAAAATACTTGTTTTAAACCTTTTTTAACGTACACTATATAAATTATTTTGATTATTGGTATTATTATTCAACTAATATATCATACAGCTAATTAAATAAACCTATTCGGCAAGGAATATTAGTTTTAAAGTATAAAAACTCCGTTTGACGTCAAATCGGCTGTTTGAGACGAAATACTCACAGTAAACATTGTTTATTGTACATTATTTGAGTTATTTCGAATTTTGGTTATAATATTCTTCTAAAATTTTGTACAGGTAATTTAATAAATAACTTTGGTTAAAAATACTAGTTATACAGTATAAAAACTCCCTTTGACGTCAAATTCGGCTGTTTAAGACGAAATACTTGCAATAAGCATTGTTTTTCATTTATTATTTGAGTTATTTCGAATTTTTGTATAATATTCTTCTCATACTTCGTACATGTAATTTAACAAATGTCTTCGGTTAAAAATACTACTATTAAAACTCCTTTTGACGTCTAAATCGGCTGTTTAAGACGAAATACTCGCAATTTACATTGATTATCTTGTAATATTTCATAAAATAAAATAAAATAATTCTTTCGGTTAGGGATATTAGTTTTAAAGTATTGAAACTCTATTTGACGTTTAAAACGGCTGTTGAATACGAAATACTTGCATTAAACATTGTGATATTTCGTACAGCTCATTTAATAAACACTTTCGGTTAAACATATTAGTTTTAAAGTACTAAAACTCTATTTGACGTCTAAATAGGCTGTATAATACGAAATACTTGCAGAAAACATTGTTTTTCGTACATAAGTTGAGTTATTTCAACTTTTTGTTATAATATTCTTGTAATTTTCGTAAAGCTATGTTTATTTTCTTCTTTGGTTTGTAATTTAACTTTAAACATAATAAAAGTAGCATAGACGTTATAAAATGCTGTTTAATACAAAGTACTTGTAGTAAACCCTTTTAAACGTACACTATTTGAATTATTTTGATTATTCGTATAAATACTCTTATAATATATCATACAGCTAATAAAATGAACCTATTCGGTTAGGAATATTAGTTTTAAAGTATTAAAACCCCCTTTTGAGGTCAAAATCGGCTGTATAAGACTAAATACTTGCAGTAAACATTGTTTATCGTACATTATTTGAGTTGTTTCGATTTTTGGTTATAATATTTATGTAATTTTTCGTACAGTTATGTTTATAAATTTGTTTGGTTAGTAATCCTACTTTAAACATCAAAAGT
The DNA here is from genome assembly GCF_965202585.1 of Thalia democratica. Taxonomy (NCBI): domain Eukaryota; kingdom Metazoa; phylum Chordata; class Thaliacea; order Salpida; family Salpidae; genus Thalia; species Thalia democratica. Next base: position 14,490,339 of record NC_139173.1, on the reverse strand, counting down.
ACTATAGACGTCATAAAAGGCTGTTTTAAACAAAACCCTTGTATTAAACCCTTTTTAACGTACATTAATTGAATTATTTTGATTATTGGTATAAATATTCTTTAAATTTATCATACAGCTAATTAAATAAACGTGTTCGGGTAAAAATATTAGTACCTACGTATTAAAACTCCTTTTGACGTTAAAAACGGCTATTTAAGACATAATACTTGCAATAAATATTATTTATCGTACATTATTTAATTATTTATGATTTTTGGTAACAAGATTATTGTATTATTTCTTAAAGGTTATTTAATAAACTTTTTCAGGTTAAAATATTAGTTTTAATGTATAAAAATTCCTTTTGAGTTTAAAATCGGCTGATTAAGACGAAATACTTGCAATAAACATTGTTTATCGTACATTATTTGAGTTATTTCAATTTTCGGTTATAATATTCTTGTAATTTTTTTAAAGGTGTTTAAATAAATATTTAGGTTGAAAATATTGGTTTTCAAATATTAAAACTCCCTTTGACGTCTTAAACGGGTGTTTAAGACAAAATACTTGCTATAAATATTGTTTATCTTTCATTATTTGAGTTATTTCGATATTGTGATTAATAATGTTTTAATATTTCGAAAAATAAAATAAAATAAATCTCTTCGGTTAGGAATATTATTTTTAAAGTATTAAAATTCTTTTTGACGTCAAAAACGACTGTTTTAGACGAAATACTTGCAATATACATTGTATATCTTACATTTTTTGATTTATTATGATTTTTAGTTATAATATTCTCGTGATATTTTGTACAGCTATGTTAATAGACGTTTTTGGATAAATATATTAGTTTTAAAGTACTAAAACTCCTTTTGACGTCAAAATAGGCTGTTTAATACGAAATAATTTGAATAAACATTGTTTTTCGTACATTATTTGATTTATTGTGATTTTTGGTAATAATATTCTTGTAATATTTCAATAAATTAAATAAAATATACCTCTTCGGTTAGGAATATTAGTTTTAAAGTTTTAAAACTATTTTTGAAGTCAAAATCGGCTGTTTAAAACGAAATACTTGCAATAAACATTGTTTAATATACATTCTTTGATTTATTATGATTTTTGGTAATAATATTGTTGTAATATTTAATAAAACTAATTTTATAAACGACTTTGGTTGAAAATATTAGTTTTAAAGTATAAAAACACCTTTTGACGTCTAAATTGGCTGTTAAAGACGAAATACTTGCAATAAACATTGTATATCGTACATTACTTGAGTTTTTTCGATTTTTGGTTATATTATTCTTGTAATTTTTCGTACAGTTTATTTAATAAACGTTTACGGTTAGATATATTAGTTTTAAAGTACTTAAACTGCTTTTGACGTCAAAATCGGCTGTTTAATACGAAATACTTAAAAAAAAACATTGTTTACGATACAATATTTGATTTATTATCATTTTTGGTAATAATATTCTTCTAATATTTCGTAGAAGTAATTTAATATACGACTCCGGTTAAAAATATTAGTTTTAAAGTATGAAAACTCATTTTGACGTCTAAAATGGCTGTTATAGACGAAATACTTGCAATAAACATTGTTTATTGTACATTATTGAAGTTATTATAGTTTTTGGTAATCATATTCTTGTAATATTTCATAAAGCTATTTAAAAAAACCTATTCGGTTATGAAAATTAGTTTTAAAGTATTAAAACTCCATTTGACGTCGAAATCGACTGTTTAAGACGAAATACTTGTAATAAACATTGTTTATCGTATATTACTTGAGTTATTGTGATTTTTGGTTAAAATATTCTAAAAATATTTTATACAGCTATAAATATATTTCTTCGTTTAGTAATCTAATATTAAACATATTAGAGTACTATAGACGTTATAAAAGTCTGTTTTAAACAAAATAAATATATTACACACTTTTTACGTACACTATTTGAATTATTACGCATATTGGTATTAATATTCATATAATTTATCATACAGCTAATTAAATTAGCCTATTCGGTTAGGAATATTAGTTTTTACGTTAATAATGTATTAAAACTCTTTTTGACATCGAAAAAAGTTGTTTAATACGAAATACTTGCAGTAAACATTGTTTATCGTACATTATTTGAGTTATTTCGATTTTTGGTTATAATATTCTTGTAATTTTTCGTAAAGCTATGTTTATAAACTTCTTAAGTTAGTAATCTTACTTTAAACATACTAAAAGTACCATAGACGTTATAAAAGGCAGTTTCATTCAAAATACTTGTTTTAAACTCTTTTTAACGTAAACTATTAAAATTATTATGATTATTGGTATTAATATTCTTATATTATATCATACAGCTAGTTAAATGAACCTAATCGGTTAAAAAAATTCGTTTTATTAGTAATATTAAAGTATTAAAACACATATTCAAAGTACTATATACGTAATAATATGCTGTTTTCAATAAAATAATTGTAATAAACCCTTTTTTATCGTACACTAATTGAATTATTTTAATTACTGGTATTAATATTCTTGTAATATATCATACAGCTAATAAAATAAACATATTTAGCTAGGAATATTAATTTTAAAGTATTAAAACTCCTTTTGACGTCAAAATCGGCTGTTTAAGACGTAATGGTTGTAATAAACATTGTTTATCGTACATTATTTGAGTTATTTTGATTTTTGGTAAAAGTATTCATGTAATTTTTCGTAAAGGTAATTTAAAAAACGTCTTCGGGTAAAAATATTAGTTTTAAAGTATTAAAACTTCTTTTGAGTTTAAAATCGGCTGATTAAGACGAAATACTTGCAATAAACATTGTGTATCCTACATTATTTGAGTTCTTTCATTTTTGGTATTAATATTATTGAAATATTTCGTAAAAGTAATTTATTAAACTACTTCGGTAAAAAATATTAGTTTTAAAGTATTAAAACTCCTTTCGACGTCTAAATCGGCTGTTAAATACGAAATATTTGCATTACACATTGTTTATTGTACATCTTTTGAGTTCTTTCGATTTTTGGATATTATATTTTTGTAATTTTTTGTACAGCTATGTTTATAAACTTCTTTTGTTAGTAATCTAACTTTAAACATACTTAAAGTACTATAGACGTTATAAAAACCTGTTTCAAACAAAATACTTGTATTAAACCCTTTTTAACGTACATTATTTGAATTATTTTGATTAAAGATATTATTATTCTTATAATATATCTTACAGCTAATTTAATGAACCTATTCGGTTAGGAATATAAGTTTTAAAGTATTAAAACTTTTTTTAACGTTAAAAACGGCTGTTTAAAACAAAATACTTGCATTAAACATTGTTTATCGGACAGCAATTAAGTTATTTCGATTTTTTGTTATAATATTGTTGTTATTTTTTGTACAGCTTTGTTTATAAACTTCTTTGGTTAGTAATCTAACTTTAAACATATTGAAACTACTATAGACGTTATAAAAGGCTGTTTCAACCAAAATACTTGTATTAAACCCTTTTTAACGTACACTATTTGAATTATTTAGATTATTAGTAACAATATTCTTATAATATATCATTCAGCTAATTTAATAAACGCTTTCGGTTAAATATATTAGTTTTAAAGTACTAAAACTCCTTCTGACGTCAAAAAAGGCTGTTTAATACGAAATACTTGCAGAAAACATTGTTTATCGTACATAATTAGAGTTATTTTGATTTTTAGTTATAATATTATGGTAATATTTCATAAAATTAATTAAAATAATCCTATTCGGTTAAGAATATTAGTTTGAAGTATTAAAACTCAGTTTGACGACAAATCGGCTGTTTAGACGATTAACTCCCAGTAAACATTGTTTATTGTACATTATTTGAGTTTTTTCGAATTTTGGTTATAATATTCTATTAATAATATGTACAGGTAATTTAATAAATATCTTTGGTTAAAAATACTAATTCTAAAGAATAAAAACTCCTTTTGACGTCAAAATTAGCTGTTTAAGAAGAAATACTTGCAATAAGCATTGTTTTTCGTTTATTATTTGAGTTATTACGATTTTTAATTATAATAATCTTGTCATACTTTGTACATGTAATTTAATAAATGTCTTCGGTTAAAAATACTAGTATTAAAACTCCTTTTGACGTCTAAATCGGCTGTTTTAGACGAATAACTCGCACTTTACATTGTTTATCTTTTATTATTTAAGTTATTTCGATTTTTGGTTATAATATTAATGTAATATTTCATAAAAAAAAATAAAATAATTCTTTTGGTTAGGAATATTAATTTTAAAGTATTAAAACTCTTTTTGACGTCTAAAACGGCTAATTAAGACGAAATACTTGCAATAAACGTTTTGATATTTCGTAAAGCTAATTTAATAAACGCTTTCGGTTAAATATATTAGTTTTAAAGTACTAAAACTCCTTCTGACGTCAAAATAGGTTGTTTAATACGAAATACTTGCAGAAAACATTGTTTATCGTACATTATTTGAGTTATTTCGAATTTTGGTTATAATATTATGGTAATTTTTCATAAAATTAATTAAAATAATTCCTTCGGTTAGGAATATTAGTTTTAAAGTATTATTTCTTTTTGACGACAAAATAGGGTGTTTAATACGAAATACTTGCAGTAAACATTGTTTATTATACATTACTTGAGTTATTTCGATTTTTGATTATAATATTCTTGTATTTTTTCGTAAAGGTAATTTTATAACCTTTTTGTGGTAAAAATATTAGTTTTAATGTATTAAAATTCCTTTTGAGTTCAAAATCGGCTGATTGAGACGAAATACTTGCAATAAACAATGTTTATCGTACATTATTTGAGTTATTTCAATTTTCGGTTATACTATTCTCGTAATTTTTTTAAAGGTGTTTCAATAAATTTCTTAGGTTGAAAATATTAGTTATCGAATTTTAAAACTCCCTTTGACGTCTTAATCGGCCGTTTAAGACAAAATACTTTCAATAAATACTGTCTATATTTCATTATTTGAGTTATTTCGATTTTTGAAATTATCATTATTGTAATTTTTTATAAAATAGAATAAAATAAATCTCTTCGGTTAGGAATATTAGTTTTAAAGTATTAAAATTCTTTTTGACGTCTAAAACGGCTGTTTTAGACGAAATACTTCCAATAAACATTGTATATGATACATTTTTTGATTTATTATGATTTTTGGTTATAATATTCTCGTGATATTTCGTACAGCTATGTTAATAAACGTTTTTGGTTAAATATATTTGTTTTTAAGTACTAAAACCCCTTTTGACGTCAAAAAAGGCTGTTATATACGAAATAATTTGAATAAACATTGTTTTTCGTACATTATTTGATTTATTATGATTTTTGGTAATAATATTTTTGTAATATTTCAATTAATTAAATCAAATAAACTTATCCGGTAAATAATATTAGTTTTAAAGTAAAAAAACTCATATTATTTACCGGATAAGTTTATTTGATTTAATTAATTATATAATAAAGTATTAAAACTCCTTTTGACGTCAAAATCGGCTGTTTAAGACGAAATACTTGCAGTAAACATTGTTTATTGTACATTATTTGAGTTATTTCGATTTTTAGTTATTATATACCTGTACTTTTTCGTACAACTATGTTTTTTAAACTTCGTTGGTTAGCAATCTAACTTTAAACATATTAAAAGTACTTAAGACGTAATAAAAGGCTGTTTTAAACGAAATACTTGTATTAAACCCTTTTTAACGTACACTATTTGAATTATTTTGAATATTGGTATTAATATTCTTATATTATGTCTTACAGGTAATTAAATGAACTTATTCGGTTAGGAATATAAGTTTTATAGTATTTAAACTCCTTTTGACGTCAAAATCGGCTGTTTAAGACTAAATATTTGCAGAAAACATTGTTTATCGTACATTATTTGAGTTATTACGAATTTTGGTTATAATATTCTTGTATTTTTCGTACAGCTATGAATAAAAAACTTCTTTGGTTAGTAATCTAACTTTAAACATATTGAAACTACTATAGACGTTATAAAAGGCTGTTTCCACCAAAATACTTGTATTAAACCCTTTTTAAGGTACACTATTTGAATTATTTAGATTATTAGTAACAATATTCTTATAATATATCATTCAGCTAATTTAATAAACGCTTTCGGTTAAATATATTAGTTTTAAAGTACTAAAACTACTTCTGACGTCAAAAAAGGCTGTTTAATACGAAATACTTGGGAAAACATTGTTTATCGTACATTATTAGAATTATTTTGATTTTTAGTTATAATATTATGGTAATATTTCATAAAATTAATTAAAATAAAACTATTCGGTTAAGAATATTAGTTTAAAGTATTAAAACTCAGTTTGACGACAAATCGGCTGTTTAGACGATTAACTCCCAGTAAACATTGTTTATTGTACATTATTTGAATTTTTTCGAATTTTGGTTATTATATTCTATTAATAATATGTACAGGTAATTTAATAAATATCTTTGGTTAAAAATACTAATTCTAAAGAATAAAAACTCCTTTTGACGTCAAAATTAGCTGTTTAAGAAGAAATACTTGCAATAAGCATTGTTTTTCGTTTATTATTTGAGTTATTACGATTTTTAATTATAATAATCTTGTCATACTTTGTACATGTAATTTAATAAATGTCTTCGGTTAAAAATACTAGTATTAAAACTCCTTTTGACGTCTAAATCGGCTGTTTTAGACGGCATACTCGCACTTTACATTGTTTATCTTTTATTATTTAAGTTATTTCGATTTTTGGTTATAATATTAATGTAATATTTCATAAAAAAAAATAAAATAATTCTTTCGGTTAGGAATATTAATTTTAAAGTATTAAAACTCTTTTTGACGTCTAAAACGGCTGTTTAAGACGAAATACTTGTAATAAACGTTTTGTTATTTCGTAAAGCTAATTTAATAAACGCTTTCGGTTAAATATATTAGTTTTAAAGTACTAAAACTCCTTCTGACGTCAAAATAGGTTGTTTAATACGAAATACTTGCAGAAAACATTGTTTATCGTACATTATTTGAGTTATTTCGTATTTTGGTTATAATATTATGGTAATTTTTCATAAAATTAATTAAAATAATTCCTTCGGTTAGGAATATTAGTTTTTAAGTATTATTTCTTTTAAACGTCAAAATAGGGTGATAATACGAAATACTTGCAGTAAACATTGTTTATTAAACATTACTTGAGTTATTTCGATTTTTGATTATAATATTCTTGTATTTTTTCGTAAAGGTAATTTTATAACCTTTTTGTGGTAAAAATATTAGTTTTAATGTATTAAAATTCCTTTTGAGTTCAAAATCGGCTGATTGAGACGAAATACTTGCCATAAACAATGTTTATCGTACATTATTTGAGTTATTTCAATTTTTGGTTATATTATTCTCGTAATTTTTTTAAAGGTGTTTCAATAAATTTCTTAGGTTGAAAATATTAGTTATCGAATATTAAAACTCCCTTTGACGTCTTAATCGGCCGTTTAAGAGAAAATACATTCAATAAATACTGTCTATATTTCATTATTTGAGTTATTTCGATTTTTGGTATTATCATTATTGTAATATTTTATAAAATAAAATAAAATAAATCTCTTCGGTTAGGAATATTAGTTTTAAAGTATTAAAATTCTTTTTGACGTCTAAAACGGCTTTTTTTGACGAAATACTTCCAATAAACATTGTATATGGTACATTTTTTGGGTTATTATGATTTTTGGTTATAATATTCTCGTGATATTTCGTACAGCTATGTTAATAAACGTTTTTGGTTAAATATATTAGTTTTTAAGTACTAAAACTCCTTTTGACGTCAAAAAAGGCTGTTATATACGAAATAATTTGAATAAACATTGTTTTTCGTACATTATTTGATTTATTATGATTTTTGGTAATAATATTTTTGTAATATTTCAATTAATTAAATCAAATAAACTTATCCGGTAAATAATATTAATTTTAAAGTATTAAAACTACTTTTGACGTCAAAATCGGCTGTTTAAGACGAAATACTTGCAGTAAACATTGTTTATAGTACATTATTTGAGTTATTTCGATTTTTAGTTATTATATACCTGTACTTTTTCGTACAGCTATGTTTTTTAAACTTCTTTGGTTAGTAATCTAACTTTAAACATATTAAAAGTACTAAAGACGTAATAAAAGGTTGTTTTAAACGAAATACTTGTATTAAACCCTTTTTAACGTACACTATTTGAATTAATTTGAATATTGGTATTAATATTCTTATGTTATGTCTTACAGCTAATTAAATGAACTTATTCGGTTAGGAATATAAGTATTATATTATTTAAACTCCTTTTGACGTCAAAATCGGCTTTTTAAGACTAAATATTTGCAGAAAATATTGTTTATCGTACATTATTTGAGTTATTTCGAATTTTGGTTATAATATTCTTGTATTTTTCGTAAAGCTATGTTTAAAAAACTTCTTTGGTTAATAATCCAACTTTAAATTAAATAAACTTGTTCGGTTGTAATTATTAGTTTCAATGTAGTAAAACTCCTTTTGACGTCAAAAACGGCTGATTAAGACAAAATACTTGTAATAAACATTGTTTCTCGTACATTATTAGATTTATTATGATTTTTGGTTATAATATTATTGTAATATATCGTAAAGGTAATTTAATAAACGTCTTCGGATAAAAATTTCAGTTTTAATGTATTAATACCCCTTTTAAGTTCAAAATCAGCTGTTTAAGACGAAATACTTGTAAAAAACATTGTTTATCGTGTATTATTTGAGTTACTGCGATTTTAAGTATTATTATTCTTGTAATATATCATAAAGCGAATTAATTAAACTTATTCGGTCAGGAATATTAGTTTCAACGTGTTAAAACTCCTTTTGACGTCAAAAATGACTGTTTAAGACAAAATACTAGCAATAAACATTGTTTCTCGTACATTATTTGATTTATTAAGATTTTCGGTAATAATATTCTTGTAATATTTTGTAAAGGGAATTTAAAAAACGTCTTCGGGTAAAAATATTAGTTTTAATGTATTAAAACTCCTTTTGACTTTAAAATTGGCTGTTTAAGACGAAAAACTAGCAATAAACATTGTTCATTGTATATTATTTAAGTTATTTCGATTTTTAGTTATAATATATATGTAATATTTCATACTGCCACTAATATAAACCTCTTCGTATAGGAATATAAGTTTTAAAGTATTAAAACTATTTTTGACGTCAAAATCGGCTGTTTTAGACAAAATACTTGCAATAAACATTGTTTATCATATATTATTTGACTTATTGCTAATTTAGGCTATAAAATTCATGTAATTTTTCATACAGATTTATTAATAAACTTTTTGGTTAGTAATCTAATTTCAATAATATTAAAAGTGCTATAGACGTTAAAAAAGGCTGTTTCAAACAAAATACTTGCATTAAACCCTTTTTAACGTACACTATTCGAATTTTTTGATTATTGGTATTAATATTTTTGTAATATATCATACATCTAATTAAATAACCTCTTCGATTGAGTATAATTGTTGTAAAGTATTAAAAGTCCTTTTGACGTCAAAATCGGCTATTTAAGAAGAAATAATTGCAATAACCGTTGTTTATTGTATATTATTTGAGCTATTGCGATTTTAGGTTATAATATTCTTGTAATTTTTCGTACAGCTATGTTACTAAACTTCATTGGTTAGTAATCTAATTTTAAACATATTGAAACTACTATAGACATTATAAAAGGCTGTTTAAACCAAAATACTTGTATTAAACACTTTTTAAGGTACACTCTTTTCATTATTTTGATTATTGGTATTAAATTTCATGTAATATATCATACAGCTAATTAAATAAACCTATTCAGTTTGAAACATTAGTTTCAAAGTATTAAAACTCCTTTTGTCGTCAAAATCTACTTTTTACAACGAAATACTTGCAATAAACATTGTTTATCGTACATTATTTAATTTATTACGATTTTTGGTAATAATATTCTTGTAATATTTCGTAAAAGTAATTTAATACATGACTCGGGTAAAAATATTAGTTTTAAACTATCAAACTTCTTTTGACGTCAAAATTGGCTATTTAAAAAGAAATACTTTAAATAAACATTGTTTATCATATATTATTTGACTTATTGCTTTTTTAGGCTATAATATTCATGTAAATTTTCATACAGATTTGTTAATAAACTTTTTGGTTAGTAATTTAATTTTAGTTATATTAAAAGTGATATAGACGTTAAAAAAGGCTATTTCAAACAAAACACTTGCATTAAACCCTTTTTAACGTACATTATTCGATTTTTTTTGATTATTGGTATTAATATATTTGTAATATATCATACAGCTAATTAAATAAACCTCGTCAGTTAAAATATTTGTTGTAAAGTATTAAAACTCCTTTTAACGTCAAAATCGGCTGTTTAAGACGAAATAATTGCAATAAACGTTGTTTATCGTATATTATTTGAGTTATTGCGATTTTAGGTTATAATATTCTTGTAATTTTTCGCTAGAATTAATTAACAGCTATGTTAATAAACCTATTTGGTTAGTAATCTAATTTTAAACATATTGAAACTACTATAGACATTATAAAAGGCTGTTTCAACCAAAATACTTGTATTAAACTTATTTTAATGTACACTTTTTGAATTATTTTGTTAATTGGTATTAATATTCATGTAATATATCATACAGCTAATTAAATAATTTCTTTTCGGTACTAAGTTTATATAAAAATTTGAGACAACAATTCATTTTGCAGTAAATTTTTTATTTTTTGTTAACTAAAAATTTTTCAATCTACCCTTTTCAATAGTTTTTGTAGATAACTAAATAGATTTTTCTAAAATAGTAAAATTAATAAAATTGTAAGATTATGCGTCATAATAGGTAAATAAAATTACATGTACTAGGCGATGCTAATATAAAGTTGTTTAACAAAATTTTAAAGTATTAAGCTTAACTACTAGAAATTGAAAGTATTGTAAGCAATTTTAATAAGATGAAACCGACTTATTTAAACTTTCTTAAAATAAAAATTAAACAACAAAAACAAAACTTAGTAGCGAATTTACAATAATTTAAACAAATTAGAGTTATAAACAAATTTTTGTTTGCATAAACTTGGCTTATTAATTTTAATAAATATAGACTCTAAAACACTTAAATGATACATGTTACGTCCTTTGCAAACAATTGAAAACATATTATCGTTATAGTTTTTTGCGCATTCTAAATTATTTAATAAATGTTCACCTATTGCCGATTGACTTTTTATTGGCTTATTAGTCCCATAGATTATCCATTTTCTCAAGGCGTTGGTCACGTGTTGGTCCCTTCTTATGTGAAATCGTTGCGAAGTTCTCCCAATATACTCACTATCACAGTGGCATTTGTATTTATAGATTATATTGCATTTTTCTGGATCAGGAGTGAGATCTTTAACAATTCCGTTAAGTGGTTTTCTGGTGGAATGAGTAATTCTTAAGTTAACTGCCCCAAAAGTGCTGTCTACGGTTTCTAAAACTTGGTTTTCATAAAGCTTAGCTTCCTTTCCCAAATATGGAAGTCTTAAATATACTACACATTTATTTGGGCCGTGTTTTGTAGGGCTGACAAGCTTCGCGGTAGTCTTATTGATTGTTTTTTCAATAACTTAAGCTAATTAAATACACCCATTCGGTAAGGAATATTAGTTTTAAAGTATTAAAACTCTTTTTGATGTCAAAATCGGCTGTTCAAGACAAAATACTTACAGTAAACATTGTTTTTCGTACTTTATTTGAATTATTTCTATTTTTGGTTATAATATTCTTGTAATTTTCTTAAAGCTATGTTTATAAACTTTTTTGGTTAATAAGCTAATTTTAAACATTTTAAAAGTTCTATAGACGATAAAAAGGCTGTTTCAAACGAAATACTTGTATTAAACCCTTTTTAACGTAACATTATTTGAATTATTTTGTATATTGGTATTAATATTCTTATAACATATCATACAGCTAATTAAATAAACTTATTCAGTTTGAAATATTGGTTTTAAAGTATTAAAATTCCTTTTGATGTCAAAATCTACTTTTTACAACGAAACACTTGCAATAAACATTGTTTATCATTCATTATTTAAATTATTACGATTTTTGGTAATAATATTCTTGTAATATTCTAAAAAGTAATTTAATACACGACTCGGGTAAAAATATTAGTTTTAAACTATCAAAACTTCTTCTGACGTCAAAATCGGCTGTTTAAGACGAAATACTTGCAATAAACATAGTTTATTGTATATTATTTTAGTTATTGCGATTTTAAGTTCTAATATTCTTGTAGTTTTTCGTATACCTATGTAAATAATATTCTTTGGTTAGTAATCTAATTTTAAATATAATGAAACTACTATAGACGTTATAAAAGGCTGTTTTAACCAAAATAATTGTATTAAACCCATTTTAACGTACACTTTTTGAATTATTTTGATTATTGGTATTAATATTCATGTAATATATCATACAGATAATTAAATAAACCCATCGGTTAGGAATATTAGTTTTAAGTATTAAAACTCTTTTTGACGTCAAAATCAGCTGTTAAAGACGAAATACTTGCAGTAAAAATTGTTTATCGTACTTTATTTGGGTTATTTCGTTTTTTGTTTATAATATTCATTTAATTATTCATAAAGCTATGTTTATAAACTTCTTTAATTAGTAATCTAACTTTAAACATATTAAAAGTACTATAGACGTCATAAAAGGCTGTTTCATACAAAATACTTGTATTAAACCCTTTTTAACGTACCTTATTCGAATCATTTTGATTAATGGCATCATTATTCTGTTAATATATCATACAGCTAATTGAATAAACCTCTTCGTTTAAGAATATTAGTTTTAGAGTATTAAAACTCCGTTTGAAGTTAAAATTTGCTGTTTAAGACAAAATACTTGCAATAAACATTGTTTATCGTACATTATTAGAATTATTTCGAACTTAGTTATAATATTCTTGTATTATTTTGGACAGGTAATTAAAAAAATATCTTTGGTTAAATATACTAGTTTTAAAGCATTGAAACTTCTTTTGACGTCAAAATTGGCTGATTAAGACGAAATACTTGCATAAACATTGTTTATCGTACATTATTACAGTTATTATAATTTTTGTTATTAATATTTTTGTAATATATCATACAGATAACTAAATAAACTTATTTGGTTATGAATATTAGTTTCAACGTATTAAAACTCCTTTTGACGTCAAAAACGGCTGTTTAAGACAAAATACTTGCAATAAACATCGTTTATCGTACATTATTAGATTTATTTTGATTTTTGATTATTATATTCTTGTAATTTTTCGTACAGCTATGTTTATAAACTTCTTTTGTTAGTAATCTAACTTTAAACTAATTTAAAGTACTATAGACGTTATAAAAACCTGTTTCAAACAAAATACTTGTATAAAACCCTTTTAAACGTACATTATTTGAATTATTTTGATTAAAGATATTAATATTCTTATAATATATCTTACAGCTAATTTAATGAACCTATTCGGTTAGGAATATAAGTTTTTAAGTATTAAAACTTTTTTTAACGTTAAAAACGGCTGTTTAAGACGAAATACTTGCATTAAACATTGTTTATCGGATATTATTTAAGTTATTTCGATTTTTTGTTATAATATTCTTGTTTTTTTTTGTACAGCTTTGTTTATAAACTTTTTTGGTTAGTAATCTAACTTTAAACATATTGAAACTACTATAGACGTTATAAAAGGCTGTTTCAACCAAAATACTTGTATTAAACCTTTTTAACGTACACTATTTGAATTATTTAGATTATTAGTAACAATATTCTTATAATATATCATTCAGCTAATTTAATAAACGCTTTCGGTTTAATATATTAGTTTTAAAGTACTAAAACTCCTTCTGACGTCAAAATAGGCTGTTTAATACGAAATAATTTGAATAAACATTGTTTTTCGTACATTATTTGATTTATTATGATTTTTGGTAATAATATTCTTGTAATATTTCAATGTATTAAATAAAATATACCTCTTCGGTTAGGAATATTAGTTTTAAAGTATTAAAACTCCGTTTGACGACAAATCGGCTGTTTAAGACGAAATACTCTCAGTAAACATCGTTTTTTGTACATTATTTAAGTTATTTCGAATTTTGGTTATAATATTCTATTAATAATATGTACAGGTAATTTAATAAATGTCTTCGGTTAAAAATACTAGTATTAAAACTCCTTTTGACGTCTAAATCGGCATTTTTTAGACGAAATACTCGCACTTCACATTGTTTATCTTTTATTATTCAAGTTATTTCGATTTTTGGTTATAATATTATTGTAATATTTCATAAAAAAAAATAATTCCTTCGGTTAGCAATATAAGTTTTAAAGTATTAAAAGTCTTTTTGACGTCTAAAACGGCTGTTTAAGACGAAATACTTGCAATAAACGTTGTGATATTTCGTATAGCTAATTTAATAAACGCGTTCGGTTAAATATATTAGTTTTAAAGTACTAAAACTCCTTCTGACGTCAAAATAGGCTGTTTAATACGAAATACTTGCAGAAAACATTGTTTATCGTACATTATTTGATTTATTTCGAATTTTGGTTATAATATTATGGTAATTTTTCATAAAATTAATTAAAATAATACCTTTAGTTAGGAATATTAGTTTTAAAGTATTGAAACTCTTTTTGACGTCAAAATAGGATGTTTAATACGAAATACTGGCAGTAAACATTGTTTATTATACATTATTTGAGTTATTTCGATTTTTGATTTTAATATTCTTGTAATTTTTCGTTAAGGTAATTTTATAAACTTTTTCTGGTAAAAATATTAGTTTTAATGTATTAAAATTCCTTTTGAGTTTAAAATCGACTGATTTAGACGATATACTTGCAATAAACAAAGTTTAGCGCACATTATTTGAGTTATTTCAATTTTTGGTTATAATATTCTCGTAATTTATTTAAAGGTGTTTTAATAAATTTCTTAGGTTGAAAATATTAGTTTTCAAATATTAAAACTCCCTTTGACGTCATAATCGGCCGTTTAAGACAAAATACTTTCAATAAAAATTGTTTATATTTCATTATTTGAGTTATTTCGATTTTTGGTATTAATATTATTGTAATATTTTATAAAATAAAATAAAATAAATCTCTTCGGTTAGGAATATTAGTTTTAAAGTATTAAAATTCTTTTTGACGTCAAAATCTGCTGTTTAATACAAAATATTTGGAATAAACATTGTTTATCATATATAATTTGATTTATTATCATTTTTGGTATTAATATTCTTGTAATTCTTCTTAAAAGTAATTTAATAAACGAATTCGGATAAAATATCAGTTTAAAAGTATTAAAACTCCTTTTTACGTCTAAATTGGCTGTTAAAGACTAAATACTTGCAATAAACATTGTTTATCGTATCTTATTTGAGTTATTGCGATTTTAGTTTATAATATTCATGTAATTTTTTGTACAGCTATGTTAACAAACTTCTTTAGTTAGTAATCTAACTTTAAACATATTGAAACTACTATAGACGTTATAGAAGGCTGTTTCAACCAAAATACTTGTTTTAAACCTTTTTTAACGTACACTATATAAATTATTTTGATTATTGGTATTAATATTCAACTAATATTTATACAGCTAATAATATAAACCTATTCGGCAAGGAATATTCGTTTTAAAGTATTAAAACTCCGTTAGACGTCAAATCGGCTGTTTAAGACGAAATACTTGCAGAAAACATTGTTTATTGTACATTATTTGAGTTATTTCGAGTTTTGGTTATAATATTCTTCTAATATTTTGTACGGGTAATTTAATAAATAACTTTGGTTAAAAATACTAGTTATAAAGTATAAAAACTCCTTTTGACGTCAAAATCGGCTGTTTAAGACGAAATACTTGCATAAATATTGTGATATTTCGTACAGCTAATTTAATAAACCTATTCGCTTAGGAATATAAGTAAATTAGGAATATAAACTTTAAAGTATTAAAACTCCTTTAGACGTCAAAATCGGCTGTTCAAGACGAAATACTTGCATAAACATTGTTTATCGTTCATTATTACAGTTATTATAACTTTTGGTATTAATATTCTTGTAATATATCATACAGCTAATTAAATAAACTTATTCGGTTGGGAATATTAGTTTTAACGTATTATAACTCCTTATGACGTCTAAAACGGCTGTTTAAAACAAAATACTTGCAATAAACATTGTTTCTCATACATTATTTGATTTATTATAATTTTTGATAATATTATCTTTGTAATATTTCGTAAACATAAATTGATAAACGTCTTCGGGTAAAAATATTAGTTTTATTGTATTAAAACTACTTTTGAGTTTAAAATCGGCTGTTCAAGACAAAATACTTGCAATAAACATTGTTTATCGTATGTTATTTGAGATATTGCGATTTTAGGTTATAATATTCTGGTAAATTTTTGTACAGCTTTGTTAATAAACATCTTTAGTTAGTAATCTAACTTTAAACATATTGAAACTACTATTGACGTTATAAAAGGCTGTTTTAACCAAAATGTTTGTTTTAAACCATTTTTAACGTACACTTTTAAAATTTTTTTGATTATTGGTATAAATATTCATGTAATATATCATACAGCTAATTAAACAAACCTATTTGGTTAGGTATATTAGTTTTAAAATATTATTACTCCGTTTGACGTCAAATCGGCTGTTTAAGACGATATACTTCCAATAAACATTGTTTATTATACATTATTTGAGTTATTTCGAATTTCGGTTATAAAATTCTACTAATAATATGTACAGGTGATTTAATAAACATCTTTGGTTAAAAATACTAGTTCTACAGTATAAAAACTCCTTTTAACGACAAAATTGGCTGTTTAAGAAGAAATACTGGCAATAAGCATATTTTATCTTTTATTATTTAAGTTATTTCGATTTTTGGTTATGATATTCTTGTAATATTTCATAAAATAAAATAAAATAAATCCTTTGGTTAGGAATATTAGTTTTAAAGTATTAAAACTCTTTTTGACGTCTAAAACGGCTGTTTAAGACGAATAACTTGAAATAAACGTTGTGATATTTCGTAAAGCAAATTTAATAAACGCTTTCGGTTAAATATATTAGTTTTAAAGTACTAAAACTCCTTCTGACGTCAAAATAGGCTGTTTAATACGAAATACTTGCAGAAAACATTGTTTATCGTACATTATTTGAGTTATTTCGAATTTTGGTCATAATATTATAGTAATTTTTCAAAAAATTAATTAAAATAATTCCTTCGTTCAGGAATATTAGTTTCTACGTATTAAAACTCCTTTTCGACGTCAAAAACGGCTGTTTGAGACAAAATACTTGCAATAAACATTATTTATCGTACATTATTTGATTATTTATTATTTTTGGTAATAAGATTATTGTAATATTTCGTAAAAGTAATTTAATAAACTTTTCCTGGTAAAAATGTTAGTTATAATGTATTAAAATTCCTTTTGAGTTCAAATCGGCTAATTACGACGAAAAACTTGCGATAAACATTGTTTATCAAACATTATTTGAGTTATTTAAATTTTCGGCTATAATATTCTCGTAATTTTTTTAAAGGTGTTTTAATAAATTTCTTAGGTTGAAAATATTAGTTTTCAAATATTAAAACTCCCTTTGACGTCTTAATCGCGTGTTTAAGACAAAATACTTGCATTAAATATTGTTTATCTTTCATTATTTGAGTTATTTCGATTTTTGGTATTAATATTATTTTAATTTTTCATAAAATTAATTAAAATAATTCCTTCGGTTAAGAATATTAGTTTTAAAGTATTAAAACTCTTTTTTACGTCGAAATCGGCTGTTTAAGACAAAATACTTGCAATAAACATTGTTTTACGTATATTTCTTGAGTTATTGCGATTTTTGTTATAATATTATTGATATATTTCGTAGAGCTGTGTTAATAGATTTCTTCGTTTATTAATCT
The DNA here is from genome assembly GCF_965202585.1 of Thalia democratica. Taxonomy (NCBI): domain Eukaryota; kingdom Metazoa; phylum Chordata; class Thaliacea; order Salpida; family Salpidae; genus Thalia; species Thalia democratica. The sequence continues at coordinate 14,472,274 of NC_139173.1, read as the reverse complement.
AACTTTAAACGTATTAAAAGTATAATTTAATAATATTATTGTAATATTTAAATTATTAATTAAATAAATGTCTTCGGGTAAAAATATTAGTTTTAAAATATTAAAACTCCTTTTGACGTCAAAATCGCCCATTTAAGACGAAATACTTGCAAAAAACCATGTTTATCTTATATTATTTTAGTTATTGCTATTTTAGGCTATAATAATATTTATTTATTTATATTTATTTATTATTATATTAATTATTTTGATTATTGGTATTAATATTCTTGTAATACTTCATACAGCTAATTAAATAAACCTCTTCAGTTAGGAATATTAATTTTAAAGTATTAAAACTCCTTTTGACGTCAAATTCAGCTATTTAAGATAAAGCACAAGCAATAAACATTGTTTATTGTACATTATTTGAGTTTTTTCGATTTTTGATAATAATATTATTTTAATATTTCATTAAATTAATAAAATACACGTCTTCTAGTAAAAATATTAGTTCTAAAGTTTTAAAACTATTTTTGACGTCAATCTCGGCTGTTTAAGATAAAATACTTGCAATAAACATTGTTTATCATATATTATTTGACTTATTGCTAATTTAGGCTATAATATTCATGTAATTTTTCATACAGATTTATTAATAAACTTTTTGGTTAGTAATCAAATTTCAAATATATTAAAAGTGCTATAGACGTTAAAAAAGGCTGTTTCAAACAAAATACTTGCATTAAACCCTTTTTAACGTACACTATTCGATTTTTTTTGATTATTGGTATTAATATTTTTGTAATATTTCATACAGCTAATTAAATAGACCTGTTCAGTTGAGAATAATTGTTGTAAAGTGTTAAGTTTATTTTAACGTCAAAATCGGCTGTTTAAAACGAAATAATTGCAATAAATATTGTTTATCGTATATTATTTGAGTTATTGCAATTTTAGATTATAATATGCTTGTAATTTTTCGTACAGCTTTGTTATAAATTTCTTTGGTTAGTAATCTAACTTTAAACATATTGAAACTACTATAGACATTATAAAAGGCTGTTTCAACCAAAATACTTGTATTAAACCCTTTTTAATGTACACTCTTTTAATTATTTTGATTATTGGTATTATTATTCATGTAATATATCATACAGCTAATTAAATAAACCTAATCGATTAAGAATATTAGTTTTAAAGTATTAAAACACCTTATAACGTCAAAATCGGCTGTTTAAGACGAAAAACTTGCAATAAACATTGTTTATCGTACATTATTTGATTTATTATGATTTTTTGTAATAATATTCTTGTAATATTTCATACAGCTAATTAAGTAAACCTATTCGGTAAGGAATATTAGTTTTAAATTATTAAAACTTATTTTGACGTCAATATCGGCTGTTTATGAAGAAATACTTGCAGTAAACATTGTTTATCGTACTTTGTTTGAATTATTTTGATTTTTGGTTATAATATTCTTGTAATTTTTCGTAAAGCTATGTTTATAAACTTCTTTTGTTAGTAAGCTAATTTTAACTATATTAAAAGTAATATAGACGTCATAAAAGGCTGTTTCAAACGAAATACTTGTATTAAACCCTTTTTTATGTACATTATTTGAATTATTTTGTTTATTGATATTAATATTCTTATAATATAGTGTACAGCTAATTAAATAAACTTATTCGGTTTGCAATATTAGTTTCAAAATATTAAAACTCCTTTTGATGTCAAAATCTACTGTTTATAACGAAATACTCGCAATAAACATTGTTTATCGTTCATTATTTAATTTATTATGATTTTTGGTAATAATATTCTTGTAATATTTCTTAAAAGTAATTTAATAAAGACTCAGGTAAAAATATTAGTTTTAAAGTATTAAAACTTCTTTTGACGTCAAAATTGGCTGTTTAAGACGAAATACTTGCAATAAAAATTGTTTATTGTACATTATTTTAGTTTTTTAAAATTTTGGTATTAATATTCCTGTAATATATTATACAGCTAATTAAATAAACTTATTCGGGTGGGAATATTAGTTTTAAGGTATTATAACTCCTTATGACGTCTAAAACGGCTGTTTAAAACAAAATACTTGCAATAAGCATTGTTTTAAGTTTATTATTTGAGTTATTTCGATTATTGGTTATAATATTCTTGACATACTTCGTACATGTAATTTAATAAATTTTTAAGTTATTTTATAATTTTAAGTTATTTAGATTTTTGGTAATAATATTATTGTAATATTTCATAAAATAAAATAAAATAATTCCTTCGGTTAGGAATATTAGTTTTAAAGTATTGAAACTCTTTTTGACGTCTAAAACGGCTGTTTAAGACGAAATACTTGCAATAAACATTGTGATATTTCGTATAATTAATTTAATAAACGCTTTCGGTTAAATATATTAGTTTTAAAGTACTAAAACTCCTTTTGACGACAAAATAGGCTGTTTAATACGAAATACTTGCAGAAAACATTGTTTATCGTACATTATTGAGTTATTTCAATTTTTTGTTATAATATTCTTGTAATTTTTCGTAAAGCTATGTTTATAAACTTCTTTGGTTTGTAATCTAATTTTAAACATATTAAAAGTAGCATAGACGTTATAAAATGCTGTTTCATACAAAGTACTTGTAGTAAACCCTTTCAAACGTACACTATTTGAATTATTTTGATTATTCGTATAAATGCTCTTATAATATATCATACAGCTAATAAAATGAATCTATTCGATTAGGAATATTAGTTTCAAAGTATTAAAACTCCCCTTTGACGTCATAATCGGCTGTATAAGACTAAATACTTGCAGTAAACATAGTTTATCGTACAATATGTGAGTTATTTCGTTTTTGGTAATAATATTTAAGTTATTTTTCGTACAGTTATGTTTGTAAATTTCTTTGGTTAGTAATCCAAATTTAAACATATTAAAAGTACTAAAGACGTCATAAATAGCTATTTCAACAAAATCTTTGTATTAAACCCTTTTAAACGTACATTAATTGAATTATTTTGATTATTGGTATAAATATTCTTTAAATCTATCATACAGCTAATTAAATAAACGTGTTCGGGTAAAAATATTAGTTCCTAAGTATTAAAATTCTTTTTCACGTCAAAAACGACTGTTTTAGACAAAATACTTGCAATAAACATTATTTATCGTACATTATTTAATTTATAAGGATTTTTGGTTATAATATTCTAGTGATATTTCGTACAGCTATGTTAATAAACGTTTTTGGTTAAATATATTAGTTTTAAAGTACTAAAACTCCTTTTGACGTCAAAATAGGCTGTTAAATACGAAATAATTTAAATAAACATTATTTTTCGTACATTATTTGATTTATTATGATTTTTGGTAATAATATTCTTGTAATATTTCGATAAATTAAATAAAATATACCTCTTCGGTTAGTAATATCAGTTTTAAAGTATTAAAACTACTTTTGAAGTCAAAATCTGCTGTTTGAGACGAAATACTTGCAATAATCATTGTTTATCGTACATTATTTGAGTTATTTCGAATTTTGGTTATATTATTTTTGTAATATTTAATAAAAGTAATTTTATAAACGACTTTGGTTAAAAATATTAGTTTTAAAATATAAAAACTCCTTTTGACGTCTAAATTGGCTGTTTAAGACGAAATACTTGCAATAAACATTGTATATCGTACATTTTTTGAGTTATTTCGATTTTGGGTTATAATATTCTTTTAATTTTTCGTACAGCCACTAATATGAACCTCTTCGAGTTGGAATATTAGTTTTAAAGTACTAAAACTACTTTTACGTCAAAATCAGCTGTTTAAAACGAAATACTTGCAATAAACATCGTTTATTGTACATTATTAGATTTTATTTGATTTTTGGTAATAATATTCTTGTAACATTTCGTAAAGGTAATATAATATACGTCTTTGGATAAAAATAATAGTTCTAATGTATTAAAACTCCTTTTGAGTTCAAAATCGGCTGTTTAAGACGAAATACTTGCAATAAACATTGTATATCGAACATTATTTGATTTATTTCGATTTTTGGTTATAATATTCTTATGATTTTTTTTACAGTTCATTTAATAAACGTTTTCGGTTAAATATATTAGTTTTAAAGTACTTAAACTGCTTTTGACGTCAAAACTGGCTGTTTAATACGAAATACTTAAAAAAAAACATTGTTTATCAAACAATATTTGATTTATTTTGATTTTTGGTAATAATATTTTTGTAATTTTTCGTAAAAGTAATTTAATAAACGACTTCGGTTAAAAATATTAGTTTTTAAGTATAAAAATTCATTTTGACGTCTAAATCGGCTGTTATAGACGAGATACTTGCAATAAGCATTGTTTATTGTACATTATTAAAGTTATTATATTTTTTGGTAATCATATTCTTGTAATATTTCATACAGCTATTTAAAAAAACCTATTCGGTTATGAATATTAGTTTTAAAGTATTAAAACTCCATTTGACGTCGAAATCGACTGTTTAAGACGAAATACTTGTAATAAACAATGTTAATCGTATATTACTTGAGTTATTGTGATTTTTGGTTATAATATTATTGAAATATTTTGTACAGTTATGTTAATAAATTTCTTCATTTAGTAATCTAATATTTAACATATTAAAAGTACTATAGACGTTATAAAAGTCTGTTTTAAACAAAATAATTATATTAAACCCTTTTTACGTACACTATTTGAATTATTACGCATATTGGTATCAATATTCATATAATTTATCATACAGCAATTTAAATAAACCTATTCAGTTAAGAATATTAGTTTTAAAGTATTAAAACTCCGTTTGACGTCAAATCGGCTGTTTAAGACGAAATACTCCCAATAAACATTGTTTATTGTACATTATTTAAGTTATTTCGAATTTTGGTTATAATACTCAATTAATAATATGTACAGGTAATTTAATGATTATTTTTGGTTAAAAATACTAGTTCTAAAGTAAAAAAAACTCCTTTTGACGTAAAAATTGGCTGTTTAAAAAAAAATACTTGCAATAAGCATTGTTTTTCGTTTATTATTTGAGTTATTTCGATTTTTTATTATGATATTCTTGAAATACTTTGTACAGCTATGTTAATATATTTCTTAGTTTAGTAATCTAATATTAAACATATTCAAAGTACTATAGACGTTATAAAAGTCTGTTTTAAACAAAATAATTATATTAAACCCTTTTTACGTACACCATTTGAATTATTACGCATATTGGTATTAATATTCATATAATATATCATACAGCTAATTAAATAAACCTATTCGGTTAGGAATATTAGTTTTTACGTTAAAAAAGTACTAAAACTCTTTTTGACGTCGAAAAGGCTGTTTAATACAAAATACTTGCAGTAAACATTGTTTATCGTACCTTATTTGAGTTATTTTGATTTTAGGTTATAATATTCTTGTAATTTTTCGTAAACCTATGTTTATAAACTTCTTAGGTTAGTAATCTTACTTTAAACATACTAAAAGTACCATAGACGTTATAAAAGGCTGTTTCATTCAAAATACTAGTTTTAAATCCTTTTTAACGTACACTATTTGAATTATTATGATTATTGGTATTAATATTCTTATATTATATCATACAGCTAGTTAAATGAACCTATTCGGTTAAGAAAATTCGTTTTAAAGTACTAAAACACATATTCAAAGTACTATAGACGTAATAATATGCTGTTTTCAACAAAATAATAGTAATAAACCCATTTTAGCGTACACTAAATGAATTAACTTAATTATTGGTATTAATATTCTTGTAATATATCATACAGCTAATAAAATAAACATATTTAGCTAGGAATATTAGTTTTAAAGTATTAAAACTCCTTTTGACGTCAAAATCGGCTGTTTCAGACGTAATGGTTGTAATAAACATTGTTTATCGTACATTATTTAAATTATTATGATTTTTAGTAATAATATTCATGTAATTTTTTGTAAAGGTAAAACGTCTTCGGTTAAAATTTTAGTTTTAAAATATTAAAACTTCTTTTGAGTTTAAAATCGACTGTTTAAGACGAATTACTTGCAATAAACATTGTATATCGTTGACGCTAACCTGGGAAAGATTCTACTTATATAACTATTTTTGGCCTGATTTAATACGCAACGTGCGCTCTAACTTATAAAGTAGAAATCCCCAAGATAACGCTTAAATTATAGTTGACTTAAATAAACTAATTTGAATTACTTACCATTTACTAAATGTTTAATAAATCAGTTACTTAATTTAAATTGAGTTCGAATTTGTGATCATGAATATATTTACAAATGAATTTGCGAAACGAAAAGATGATAAAAAACTGCACAACATTACACTAGAATAACAGAAACTAAACACTACATGTTTAAACCAAACTAAAAAAACATTCTAAAATCGAAATCACTTCAACAAGATTGAAACCATTAAAACTTAAGTGCAGCAAAAAACTGCACTGAGTTCAGACCGCTCAATGAAGTAGAAACTAGAAAAACTGAACTGTACTGAACCCTCTTACTCGAGACTGGTGAATACTTATACTCGTTGAGAAAAAAGAAGAAAGTAAAAAAAAGACAATTACCGCTCACGCGGTACAGCTTCAAGAAGTAAACAAGTCAGAAAAAAAACCCTAATTAGAAACAACTCTAAACCGCTACCAAGCGGTTACATTTTCACTCCTAAAATGGTCAAATTGGAGTTTCAGCTAAGGTTTAGAAAAAACATTAACTTTACTTTGCTAATAAGTCGTAAAACTTTAAAAAACTTTAGATGAAAACTTTTAGATTCTGACAAGAGAACGATTACACAGACAAAAGACACTCTTAATTAAAACCGGTGTAAAAAACTTCGGTGTGGGGTATTTTCTTAATTTTTTTAACTTTACTTCAAGTGTTACGTTAAGAAGATGCTTAGAAATCAGTTAAAATTACGTTTATGTGTCAAAATGTTTAAATGTAACTGTTAAAGCTTTTAACCATCGGTTGACAAAAAAAATAAAAATATATATACATCAAAATAGAACTTAAATGCTAGAAGATATTTATATGCTAAAAACATTTACCAATCAAATCAACATCGTTTATAAAACTTAAGAGTTGGTTAGAACACATTAAGACTTAAATAACAGAAAAATGTAGACAGTTCAAAAAATCTCCTCGCCGCCGGAACTCGCTCCGCCCCTGCACATCTCCACGTCGTCTGACCGGTCCACGCCGATCCGTCTCCTCGCCTCACCCAACGGTCTCTTGGCGCCACGGAATCCGTCTCCTTGCCTCAACCAGCGGTCTCTTGGCCCTACGGAACCGTCTCCTTGCCTCAACCAGCGGTCTCTTGGCCCTACGGAACCGTCTCCTTGCCTCAACCAGCGGTCTCTTGGTCCTACGGAACCGTCTCCTTGCCTCAACCAGCGGTCTCTTGGCCCTACGGAACCGTCTCCTTGCCTCAACCAGCGGTCTCTTGGCCCTACGGAACCGTCTCCTTGCCTCAACCAGCGGTCTCTTGGCCCTACGGAACCGTCTCCTTGCCTCAACCAGCGGTCTCTTGGTCCTACGGAACCGTCTCCTTGCCTCAACCAGCGGTCTCTTGGCCCTACGGAACCGTCTCCTTGCCTCAACCAGCGGTCTCTTGGCGCTACGGAATCCTCTGATCCGTCTCTCCGTACATCTCCTCGTTCCTCTCCTCGTACATAAAGCTCGGTCTCCTCGTACCGCTCCTCGCCGATTCGTTTCTCGGGCCGTTCGTGCGAAAGTGCAATTTAAGTTCTAGCAAAAATATAAAGAAAATACTATTTCAAGTATTTTCAAGTACTTTTAAGTATGTTTATAAGAAACTTAAAAAACATTTATAGCTTCAGTTTAAACTAATTATTCATTATAAAAACTTTTAGTATATTAAAAACATTTCACATTCAACATGAGTTAGTTGACAAAACAAACAATTATATTCATTTCAAAAGCTTAAATTTGTTTCGTAAATATATATAGCTCTTGAACTTTATACTAATTTATAAACTTTTAACATTCTAAGAAAGTTAAAAACAAAGTTGTTGTTAGCGTTTAAATGTTAAATAAGATATTAATAGCTCAAATGACCTTATTAAAATTGTGTTTTTATAAGTAAGCTGAAGTGTATAACAACAAAAAACAAGCCAATAAAGTTTGTTACAAGCAATTAACAAGGTCATTGTAAAAAAAAACTTTAAATATTATAGTTTAAAGTTTGAACATAACATTGTTGCTAAATATAAAACTAAATTAAGTTTAATAAACTTAAAAAATTTCACTTCATTAACCGATTATGCACTCGAAAACAAGTTTTAATAACCTCATACAAATACTTTTACAAGGACGAACGAAAAAACAACAATGTTTTTACATGCAGTTTAAAAAGTTTATTATCCATTATAGTTCAAATTAAACGATTGTTTGAAAACAAAACAATTAAACTTTACAGTTGCTAACTTTTATAGACGTTTAAAACTCTTTTTGTTATAAGAAAGTTTTATTATTAGAAGCCTTTAGTTTCATTTTAATTTTTAATAAAATGTTTAAAACGATTGAACGATATTTAATTAATTTGACAAAACGCGGAACAACTTGAAAACAAGACAAACTTTTGTTTAAACTTGCTCGTACAAGTTTAAAACTCATTTTGAAAACCGCTTCAACAATGAATTGCAATAATATCTACACAACAAATACATTTTAGTTCTAACACATGTCCATTAGCTTTTCCCAAACCACTTTAACATAAAATTCAACACAATAAAGCTAATTACTTTTTGCAAAAAACAACACAAATCTCTCACAAACTCGAACTACTTAGTTGTTTTTCCAACTAGATATTTTAAACTCATTTTTAAAACTTTACAGACCAGATGACTGGGTTAAATAAATGCCCTTAAATTTATCGAATTTATAATATTATTAAATAAGGTTTATTTTACTCTGTTTTCAAGTCACCATCTACAAAACGTAAAAATTTTAATGAAGGTATCTGTGTTCGATTCCAGCTATAAATAACTGGACGTCCGGGTCATCATGTCGCTACCAGGCAAAAGTTCTACTTATATAGTCTTTTTGGCCTGATTTAATACGCAACGTGCGCTCTAACTTATAAAGTAGAAATCCCCAAGATAACGCTTAAATTATAGTTGACTTAAATAAACTAATTTGAATTACTTACCATTTACTAAATGTTTAATAAATCAGTTACTTAATTTAAATTGAGTTCGAATTTGTGATCATGAATATATTTACAAATGAATTTGCGAAACGAAAAGATGATAAAAAACTGCACAACATTACACTAGAATAACAGAAACTAAACACTACATGTTTAAACCAAACTAAAAAAACATTCTAAAATCGAAATCACTTCAACAAGATTGAAACCATTAAAACTTAAGTGCAGCAAAAAACTGCACTGAGTTCAGACCGCTCAATGAAGTAGAAACTAGAAAAACTGAACTGTACTGAACCCTCTTACTCGAGACTAGTGAATACTTATACTCGTTGAAAAAAAAGAAGAAAGTAAAAAAAAGACAATTACCGCTCACGCGGTACAGCTTCAAGAAGTAAACAAGTCAGAAAAAAAACCCTAATTAGAAACAACTCTAAACCGCTACCAAGCGGTTACATCGTACATTATTTGAGTTCTTTCATTTTTGGTATTAAAATTATTGTAATACTTCGTAAAAGTAATTTAATAAACTACTTCGGTTAAAAATATTAGTTTTAAAGTATTACAACTCCTTTTGACGTCAAAATCGGCTGTTTAACACGAAATACTTGCAGTAAACTTTGTTTATTGTACATTTTTTGAGTTATTTCGATTTTGATTATTATATTTTTGTAATTTTTCGTACAGCTATGTTTATAAACTTCTTTGGTTAGTAATCTAACGTTAAACATATTTAAAGTACTATAGACGTTATAATTACCTGTTTCAAACAAAATACTTGTATTAAACCCTTTTTAACGTACATTATTTGAATTATTTGGATAAAGATACTAATATTCTTATAATATATCTTACAGCTAATTTAATGAACCTATTCGGTTAGGAATATAAGTTTGAAAGTATTAAAACTTTTTTTAACGTTAAAAACGGCTGTTTAAGACGAAATACTTGCAATAAACATTGTTTATCGGACATTATTTAAGTTATTTCGATTTTTTGTTATATTATTCTTGTTTTTTTTTGTACAGCTTTGTTTATAAACTTCTTTGGTTAGTGATTTATTTTTAAACATATTGAAACTACTATAGACGTTATAAAAGGGTGTTTCAACCAGAATACTTGTATTAAACCCTTTTTAACGTACACTATTTGAATTATTTAGATTATTAGTAACAATATTCTTACAATATATCATTCAGCTAATTTAATAAACGCTTTCGGTTAAATATTTTAGTTATAAAGTACTAAAACTCCTTCTGACGTCAAAATAGGCTGTTTAATACGAAATACTTGCAGAAAACATTGTTTATCGTACATTATTTGAGTTATTTTAATTTTTGGTTATAATATTATGGTAATATTTCAAAACATTTATTAAAATAAACCTATTCGGTTAAGAATATTAGTTTAAAGTATTAAAACTCCGTTTGACGTCAAATCGGCTGTTTAAGACGATATACTTTCAATAAACATTGTTTAATGTACATTATTTAAGTTTTTTCGAATTTTCGTTAAGGTAATTTAATAAATATCTTTGGTTAAAAATACTAGTTCTAAAGTATAAAAACTCCTTTTGACGTCAAAACTGGCTGTTTAAGAAGAAATACTTGCAATATGCATTGTTTTTCGTTTATTATTTGAGTTATTTCGATTTTTGGTTATAATATTCTTGTCATACTTTGTACATGTAATTAAATAAATGTCTTCGGTTACAAATACTAGTATTAAAACTTCTTTTGACGTCTAAATCAGCTGTTTAAGACGAAATACTCGCACTTTACATTGTTTATCTTTTATTTTTTAAGTTATTTAGATTTTTGGTAATATTATTCTTGTAATATTTCATAAAATAAAATAAAATAATTCCTTTGGTTAGGAATATTAGTTTTAAAGTATTAAAACTCTTTTTGACGTCTAAAACGGCTGTTTAAGACAAAATACTTGCAATAAACGTTATGATATTTCATAAAGCTAATTTATTAAACGCTTTCGGTTAAATATATTAGTTTAAAAGTACCAAAACTCCTTCTGACGTCAAAATAGGCTGTTTATTACGAAATACTTGCAGAAAACATTGTTTATCGTACATTATTTGAGTTATTTCGAATTTTGGTTATAATATTATGGTAATTTTTCATAAAATTAATTAGAATAATTCCTTCGGTTAGGAATATTAGTTTTAAAGTATTAAAACTCTTTTTGACGTCAAAATAGGGTGTTTAATACGAAAGACTTGCAGTAACGTCGTTTATTATACATTATATGAGTTATTTCGATTTTTGATTATAATATTCTCGTTATTTTACGTACAGCTTTGTTTATAAACTTCTTCGGTTAGTAATCTAACTTTAAACATATTGAAATTACTATAGACGTTATAATATGCTGTTTTAACCAAAATACTTGTATTAAGCCCTTTTTAACGTACACTATTTGAATTATTTAGATTATTGGTAACAATATTCTTATAATATATCATACAGCTAATTGAATAAACCTATTCGGTAAGGAATATTAGATTTAAAGTATTAAAACTCCTTTAGACGTCAAAATCGGCTGTTCAAGACGAAATACTTGCAAAACATTGTTTATCGTTAATTATTACAGTTATTATGACTTTTGGTATTAATATTCTTGTAATATATCATACAGCTAATTAATAATGTAACTTGTTTTAAATCAAACAATTTAAAGTTCTCGACTTAAATGTCTTTAAGGAGAAATATTGGATACAGCTAATTAAATAAACTTATTCGGTTGGGAATATTAGTTTAAACGTATTATAACTCCTTATGACGTCTAAAACGGCTGTTTAAAACAAAATACTTGCAATAAACATTGTTTCTCATACATTATTTGATTTATTATAATTTTTGATAATAATATTTTTGTTATATTTCGTAAACATAATTTAATAAACGTCTTCGGGTAAAAAATATTAGTTTTATTGTATTAAAACTACTTTTGAGTTGAAAATCGGCTGTTCAAGACGAAATACTTGCAATAAACATTGTTTATCGTATGTTATTTGAGATATTGCGATTTTAAGTTATAATATTCTTGTAATTTTTTGTACAGCTATGTTAATAAACATCTTTAGTTAGTAATCTAACTTTAAACATATTGAAACTACTATTGACGTTATAAAAGGCTGTTTTAACCAAAATGTTTGTTTTAAACCATTTTTACATACACTATTTAAATTATTTTAATTATTGGTATTAATATTCATGTAATATATCATACAGCTAATAAAATAAACCTTTTCGGTTAAGAATAATAGTTTTAAAATATAAAACTCCGTTTGAAGTCAAATCGGCTGTTTAAGAGGAAATACTCCCAAAAAACATTGTTTATTGTACATTATTTGAGTTATTTCGAATTTTGGTTATAAAATTCTACTAATAATATGTACAAGTCGTTTAATAAACATCTTTGGTTAAAAATACTAGTTCTAAAGTATAAAAACTCATTTTAACGTCAAAATTAGCTGTTTAAGAAGAAATACTCGCAATAAGCATTGTTTTTCGTTTATTATTTGAGTTATTTCGATTTTTGGTATAATATTCTTGTCATACTTTGTACATGTAATTTAACAAATGTCTTCCGTTAAAATACTAGTATTAAAACTCCTTTTGACGTCTAAATCGGCTGTTTAAGACGAAACACTCGCACTTTACATTGTTTATCTTTTATTATTTAAGTTATTTCGATTTTTGGCAATAATATTATTGTAATATTTCATAAAATAAAATAAAATAATTCCTTAGGTTAGGAATATTAGTTTTAAAGTATTGAAACTCTTTTTGACGTCTAAAACGGCTGTTTAAGACGAAATACTTGCATTAAACATTGTGATATTTCGTACAGCTAATTTAATAAACGCTTTCGGTTAAATATATTAGTTTTAAAGTACTAAAACTCCTTTTGACGTCAAAATAGGCTGTTTAATACGAAATACTTGCAGAAAACATTGTTTATCGTACATTATTTGAGTTATTTCAACTTTTTGTTATAATACTCTTGTAATTTTTCGTAAAGCTATGTTTATAAACTTCTTTAGTTAAAAATCTAACTTTAAACATATTAAAAGTAGCATAGACGTTATAAAATGCTGTTTCACACAAAGTACTTGTAGTAAACCCTTTTAAACGTACACTATTTAAATTATTTTGATTATTCGTATAAATGCTCTTATAATATATCATACAGCTAATAAAATGAACCTACTCGGTTAGGAATATTAATTTTAAAGTATTAAAACTCCCTTTTGAGGTCAAAATCGGCTGTATAATACTAAATACTTGCAGTAAACACTGTTTATCGTACATTATTCGAGTTATTTCGATTTTTGGTTATAATATTTATGTTATTTTTCGTACAGTTATGTTTATAAATTTCTTTGGTTAGTAATCCAACTTTAAACATATAAAAAGTACTATAGACGTCATAAAAGGCTGTTTCAAACAAAACCCTTGTATTAACCCTTTTTAACGTACATTAATTGAATTATTTTGATTATTGGTATAAATATTCTTTAAATCTATCATACAGCTAATTAAATTTACGTGTTCGGGTAAAAATATTAGTTCCTACGTATTATAACTCCTTTTAACGTCAAAAACGGCTGTTTAAGACAAAATACTTGCAATAAACATTATTTATCGTACATTATTTAATTATTTATGATTTTTGGTAATATGATTATTGTAATATTTCGTAAAGGTAATTAAATAAACTTTTTCTGGTAAAAATATTAGTTTTAATGTATTAAAATTCCTTTTGAGTTCAAATTTTTGTTATTAATTATATTTTAATATTTAATAAAATAAAATTAAATAAACCTATTCGGTTACGAATATTATTTTTAGAAGTTTTAAAATTCTTTTTGACGTCAAAAACGACTGTTTTAGACGAAATACTTGCAATATACATTTTATATCGTACATTTTTTGATTTATTAATATTTTTAGTTATAATATCCTCGTGATATTTCGTACAGCTATGTTAATAAACGTTTTTGGTTAAATATATTAGTTTTAAAGTACTAAAACTCCTTTTGACCTCAAAATAGGCTGTTTAATACGAAATAATTTAAATAAACATTGTTTTTCGTACACTATTTAAATCATTATGATTTCTGGTAATAATGTTCTTGTAATATTTCAATAAATAAATTAAAATATACCTCTTCGGTTAGAGTATTAGTTTTAAAGTATTTAAACTATTTTTGAAGTCAAAATCGGCTGTTTAAAACGAAATACTTGCAATAAACATTGTTTATCATACATTCTCTGAACTAATATGATTTTTGGTTATAATATACTTGTAATATTTAATAAAAGTAATTTTATAAACGACTTTGGTTGAAAATATTAGTTTTAATATATAAAAACCTCTTTAACGTCTAAATTGGCTGTTAAAGACGAAATACTTGCAATAAACATTGTATATCGTACATTATTTGAGTTATTTCGATTTTTGGTTATAATATTCTTGTAATTTTTAGTACAGCCACTAATATGAACCTCTTCGGTTAGTAATATTAGTTTTAAAGAACTAAAACTACTTTTGACGTCAAAATCGGCTGTTTAAAACGAAATACTTGCAATAAACATTGTTTATCATACATTCTTTGATTTATTATGATTTTTGGTAATAATATTCTTGTATTATTTAATAAAAGTAATTTTATAAACGACTTTGGTTGAAAATATTAGTTTTAAAGTATAAAAACTCTTTTTGACGTCTAAATTGGCTGTTAAAGACAATATACTTGCAATAAACATTGTATATCGTACATTACTTGAGTTATTTCGATTTTTGATTATAATATTCTTGTAATTTTTCGTACAGTTTATTTAATAAACGTTTTCGGTTTAATATATTAGTTTTAAAGTACTTAAACTGCTTTTGACGTCTAAATAGGCTGTTCAAGACGAAATACTTTAAAAATAACATTGTTTACGATACAATATTTGATTTATTATGATTTTTGGTAATAATATTCTTGTAATATTTCGTAAAAGTAATTTAATAAACGATTTCGGTTAAAAATATTAGTTTTAAAGTATGAAAACTCATTTTGACGTCTAAATCGGCTGTTACAGACGAAATACTTGCAATAAACATTGTTTATTGTACATTATTAAAGTTATTATAGATTTTGGTAATCATATTCTTGTAATATTTCATACAGCTATTTTAAAAAACCTATTCGGTTATGAATATTAGTTTTAAAGTATTAAAACTCCATTTGACGTCGAAATCGACTGTTTAAGACGAAAAACTTGTAATAAACATTGTTTATCGTATATTACTTGAGTTATTGTGATTTTTGGTTAAAATATTCTTAAAATATTTTGTACAGCTATAAATAAATTTCTTTGTTTAGTAATCTAATATTAAACATATTACAAGTACTATAGACGTTATAAAAGTCTGTTTTCAACAAAATAATTATGATAAACCCTTTTTACGTACACTATTTGAATTATTACGCATAATGGTATTAATGTTCATATAATATATCATACAGCTAATTAAATAAACCTATTTGGTTAGGAATATTAGTTTTTACGTTAAAAATGTATTAAAACTCTTTTTGACGTCGAAAAAGGCTGTTGAATACGAAATACTTGCAGTAAACATTGTTTATTGTACATTATTTGAGTTATTTCGATTTTGTGTTATAATATTCATGTTATATTTCATAAAGCTATGTTTATAAACTTCTTAGGTTAGTAATCTTACTTTAAACATACTAAAAGTACCATAGACGTTATAAAAGGTTGTTTCATTCAAAATACTTGTTTTAAACCCTTTTTAACGTACACTATTTAAATTATTTCAATTATTGGTAGTAATATTCTTGTAAAATATCATACAGCTCATAAAATAAACATATTTAGCTAGGAATATTAGTTTTAAAGTATTAAAACTCCTTTTGACGTCAAAATCGGCTGTTAAAGACGTGATGGTTGT
Source organism: Thalia democratica (assembly GCF_965202585.1). Lineage (NCBI taxonomy): Eukaryota > Metazoa > Chordata > Thaliacea > Salpida > Salpidae > Thalia > Thalia democratica. Next base: position 14,456,096 of record NC_139173.1, on the reverse strand, counting down.
AATAAACATTGTTTGTCGTACATTATTTGAGTTATTATGATTTTTGGTAACAATATTCATGTAATTTTTCGTAAAGGTAATTTAATAAACGTCTTCGGGTAAAAATATTAGTTTTAAAGTATTAAAACTTCTTTTGAGTTTAAAATCGGCTGTTTAAAGCGAAATATTTGCAATAAACATTGTATATCGTACATTACTGAGTTTTTTCATTTTTGGTATTAATATTATTAGAATATTTCGTAAAAGTAATTTATTAAACTACTTCGGTACAAAATATTAGTTTTAAAGTATTAAAACTCCTCTTGACGTCTAAATCGGCTGTTAAAGACGAAATATTTGCATTACACATTGTTTATTGTACATTTTTTGAGTTCTTTCGATTTTTGGTTACTATATTTTTGTAATTTATTGTACAGCTATGTTTATAAACCTCTTTGGTTATTAATCTAATTTTAAACATATTAAAAGTACTATAGACGTTATAAAAGGCTGTTTCATACAAAATATTTGTACTAAACCCTTTTAACGTACACTATTTGAATTATTTTGATTATTAGTATTAATATTCTTAAAATATATCATAAGGCTAATTAAATGAACTTATTCGGTAAGGAATATTAGTTTTAAAGTATTAAAACTCCTTTAGACGTCAAAATCGGCTGTTTAAGACGAAAAACTTGCAGTAAACATTGTTTATTGTACATTTTTTGAGTTATTTCGATTTTTGATTATTATATTCTTTTAATTTTTCGTACAGCTATGTTTATAAACTTCTTTTGTTAGTAATCTAACTTTAAACATATTTAAAGTACTATAGACGTTATAAAAACCTGTTTCAAACAAAATACTTGTATTAAACCATTTTTAAAGTACATTATTTGAATTATTTTGATTAAAGATTTTAATATTCTTATAACATATCTTACAGCTAATTTAATAAACCTATTCGGTTAGGAATATAAGTTTTAAAGTATTAAAACTATTTCTAACCTTAAAAACGGCTGTTTAAGACGAAATACTTGCAATAAACATTGTTTATCGGACATTATTTAAGTTATTTCGATATTTTGTTATCATATTCTTGTTATTTTTTGTACAGCTTTGTTTATAAACTTCTTTGGTTAGTAATCTAACTTTAAACATATTAAAACTACTTTTTAAGTTATAAAAGGCTGCTTCAACCAAAATACTTGTTTTAAACCTTTTTTAACGTACAACATATAAATTATTTTGATTATTGTTATTAATATTCAACTAATATATCATACAGCTAATTAAATAAACCTATGCGGCAAGGAATATTAGTTTTAAAGTATTAAAACTCCGTTTGACGTCAAAATCGGCGGTTCAAGACGAAATACTTGCATAAACATTGTTTATCGTTTATTATTACAGTTATTATGACTTTTGGTATTAATATTCTTGTAATATATCATACAGCTAATTAAATAAACTTATTCGGTTGGGAATATTAGTTTAAACGTATTAAAACTCCTTTTGGCGTCAAAAACGGCTGTTTTAAACAAAATACTTGCAATAAACATCGTTTATCGTACATTATTAGGTTTATTATGATTTTAAGTAATAAGATTCTTGTAATATTTCGTAATGGTAATTTAATAAACGTCTTCGCATAAAAATATTTGTTTTAATGTACTAAAACTCCTTTTGAGTTCAAAATCGGCTGTTTAAGACAAAATACTTGCAATAAACATTGTTTATCTTTCATTAATTGAGTTATTACGATTTTTGATAATAATATTATTGTAATATTTCATAAAATTAAATAAAATAAACCTCTTCGGTTGGAAATATTAGTTTTAAAGTATTAAAACTTTTTTTGACGTCAAACACTGCTATTTAAGACGAAATACTTGCAATAAACCATGTTTATCGGACATTATTTGAGTTATTTCGATTTTTGGTTATAATATTCGTGTTTTTTTTGTACAGCTATGTTAATAACCTTCTTTGGTTAGTAATCTAACTTTTAACATCGTCAAAAACGGCTGTTTAAGACGAAATACTTGCAATAAACATTGTTTACCCTACATAAATTGAGTTTCTTCAATTTTTGGTTGTAATATTGTTGTGATATTTCGTACAGCTAATTTAACAAAGTTTTCGGTTAATTATATTAGTTTTAAAGAACTAAAACTCCTTCTGACGTCTAAATAGGCTGTTTAATACGAAATACTTGCAGTAAACGTTGTGTATTGTACATTATTTGAGTTATTTAGATTTTCGGTTAGAATATTCCTTATTTTTTTTGTACAGCTATGTTTATAAACTTTTTTGTTTAGTAATCTAACTTTAAACGTATTAAAAGTACTATAGACGTTATAAAAGGCTGTTTCAAACAAAATACTTGTATTAAACCCTTTTTAAAGTACACTATTGAAATTGGTTTGATTATTGGTATTAATATTCTTATAATATATCATACAGCTAATTAAAAGAAGTTATTCGGTTAGGAATATTAGTCATAAAGTAGTAAAACTTCTTTTGACGTCAAGATCGGCTGTTTAAGACTAATTACTTGCAGTAAACATTGTTTATCGCACCTTATTTGAGTTATTTCGATTTTTGGTTATAATATTTATGTTATTTTTCGTACAGTTATGTTTATAATCTTCTTTGGTTAGTAATCTAACTTTTAACATATTAAAAGTACTATAGTCGAAATAAAAAGCAGTTTCATATAAAATACTTGTATTTAACCCTTTTTAACGTACATTATTTGAAATTTTTTGATTTTTGGTATTAATATTCTGTTAATTTATCATACAGCTAATTAAAAAAACCTTTTCGGTTAGGAATAATAGTTTTAAAATATTAAAACTCCTTTTGACGTCAAAATCGTCAAAAGGGTTATTAAAAAGGTATTTTAATAAACAACTTTGGTTAAAATTATTAGTTTTGAAGTATTAAAACCCGTTTTGACGTCAAAATCGGCTTATTAAGACTAGTTACTTGCAGTAAACATTGTTTATCTATTATTATTTGATATATTATGATTTTTGGTTTTAATATTCTTGTAATATTTTGTAAAAGTAATTTAATAAACGACTTCGTTTAAATAATAGTTTTAAAGTATTAAAACTCATTTTTGCGTCTAAATTGGCTGTTAAAGACTAATTACTTGCAATAAACATTGTTTATCGTATGTTATTTGAGTTATTGCAATTTTAGTTTATAATATTCATGTAATTTTTTGTACAGCTTAGTTAACAAACTTCTTTAGTTAGTAATCTAGCTTTAAACATATTGAAACTACAATAGACGTTATAAAAGGCTGTTTCAACCAAAATACTTGTTTTAAACCTTTTTTAAAGTACACTACATAAATTATTTTGATTATTGGTATTATTATTCAACTAATATATCATACAGCTAATTAAAAAAACCTATTCGGCAAGGAATATTAGTTTTAAAGTATAAAAACTCCGTTTGACGTCAAATCGGCTGTTTAAGATGAAATACTCACAGTAAACATTGTTTATTGTACATTATTTGAGTTATTTCGAATTTTGGTTATAATATTCTTCTAAAATTTTGTACAGGTAATTTAATAAATAACTTTGGTTAAAAATACAAGTTATTAAGTATGAAAACTCCTTTTGACGTCAAAATCGGCTGTTTAAGACGAAATACTTGCATAAACATTGAGATATTTCGTACAGCTAATTTAATATACCATTCGCTTAGGAATATTAGTTTTAAACAATTAAAACTCCTTTAGACGTCAAAATCGGCTGTTCAAGACGAATTACTTGCATAAACATTGTTTAACGTTCATTTCTACAGTTATTATGACTTTTAGTATTAAAATTCTTGTAATATATCATACAGCTAATTAAATAAACTTATTCGGTTGGGAATATTAGTTTTAACGTATTATAACTCCTTATGACGTCTAAAACGGCTTTTTAAAACAGAATACTTGCAATAAACAATGAATCTCATACATTATTTGATTTATTATAATTTTTAATAATAATATTTTTGTAATATTTCGTAATCATAATTGAATAAACGTCTTCGGGTAAAAATATTAGTTTTATTGTATTAAAACTACTTTTGAGTTTAAAATCGGCTGTTCAATACGAAATATTTGCAATAAACATTGTTTATCGTATGTTATTTGAGGTTTGCGATTTTAGTTTATAATATTCATGTAATTTTTTGTACAGCTATGTTAATAAACATCTTTAGTTAGTAATCTAACTTGAAACACATGAAACTACAATTAACGTTATAAAAGTCTGTTTTAACCAAAATGTTTGTTTTAAACCATTTTTAACGTACACTATTTAAATTATTTTGATTGTTGGTATCAATATTCATGTAATATATCATACAGCTAATAAAATAAACCTATTCGGTTAAGAATAAAAGTTTTTAAAATATTAAAACTCCGTTTGACGTCAAATCGGCTGTTTAAGACGAAATACTACCAATAAACATTGTTTATTGTACATTATTTGAGTAATTTCGAATTTTGGTTATAAAATTTTACTAATAATATGTACAGGTGATTTAATAAATATCTTTGGCTAAAAATACTAGTTCTAAAGTATAAAAACTCCTTTTGACGTCAAAATTGACTGTTTAAGAAGAAATACTTGCAATAAGCATTGTTCTTCATATATTATTTGAGTTATTTCGATTTTTGGTATAATATTCTTGTCATACTTCGTAAATGTAATTTAACAAATGTCTTCGGTTAAAAATACTAGTATTAAAACTCCTTTTGACGTCTAAATCGGCTGTTTAAGACGAAATACTCGCACTTTATATTGTTTATCTTTTATTATTTAAGTTATTTCGATTTTTGGCAATAATATTATTGTAATATTACATAAAATATAATAAAATAATTCCTTAGGTTAGGAATATTAGTTTTAAAGTATTGAAACTCTTTTTGACGTCTAAAACGGCTGTTTAAGACGAAATACTTGCATTAAACATTATGATATTTAATAAACGCTTTCGGTTAATTATATTAGTTTTATAGTACTAAAACTCCTTTTGACGTCAAAAAAGGCAGTTTAATACGAAATACTTGCAGAAAACATTGTTTATCGTACATTATTTGAGTTATTTCAACTTTTTGTTATAATATTCTTGTAATTTTTCGTAAAGCTATGTTTATAAACTTCTTTGGTTTGTAATCTAACTTTAAACATATTAAAAGTGGCATAGACGTTATAAAATGCTGTTTCATACAAAGTACTTGTAGTAAACCCTTTTAAACGTACACTATTTGAATAATTTTGATTATTCATATAAATGCTCTTATAATATATCATACAGCTAATAAAATGAACCTATTCGGTTAGGAATATTAATTTTAAAGTATTAAAACTCCCTTTTGAGGTCAAAATCGGCTGTATAATACTAAATACTTGCAGTAATAATTGTTTATCGTACATTATTCGAGTTATTTCGATTTTTGGTTATAATATTTATGTTATTTTTCGTACAGTTATGTTTATAAATTTCTTTGGTTAGTGATCCAACTTTAAACATATAAAAAGTACTATAGACGTCATAAAAGGCTGTTTCAAGCAAAACCCTTGAATTAAACACTTTTTAACGTACATTAATTGAATTATTTTGATTATTGGTATAAATATTCTTTAAATCTATCATACAGCTAATTAAATAAACGTGTTCGGGTAAAAATATTAGTTCCTACGTATTAAAACTCCTTTTAACGTCAAAAACGGCTGTTTAAGACAAAATACTTGCAATAAACATTATTTATCGTACATTATTTAATTATTTATGATTTTTGGTAATATGAATATTGTAATATTTTGTAAAGGTAATTAAATAAACTTTTTCTGGTAAAAATATTAGTTTTAATGTATTAAAATTCCTTTTGAGTTCAAATTTTTGGTATTAATATTATTTTAATATTTCATAAAATAAAATAAAATAAACCTATTCGGTTAGGAATATTATTTTTAGAAGTATTAAAATTCTTTTTGACGTCAAAAACGACTGTTTAGACGAAATACTTGCAATATACATTGTATATCGTACATTTTTTGATTTATTAATATTTTTAGTTATAATATCTTCGTGATATTTCGTAAAGCTATGTTAATAAAGGTTTTTGGTTAAATATATTAGTTTTAAAGTACTAAAACTCCTTTTGACGTCAAAATAGGCTGTTTAATACGAAATAATTTGAATAAACATTGTTTTTCGTACACTATTTAAATCATTATGATTTTTGGTAATAATGTTCTTGTAATATTTCAATAAATTAAATGAAATATACCTCTTCGGTTAGGAATATTAGTTTTAAAGTAATAAAACTATTTTTGAAGTCAAAATCGGCTGTTTAGAACGAAATACTTGTAACAAACATTGTTTATCATACATTCTCTGAATTATTATGATTTTTGGTAATAATATTCTTGTAATATTTAATAAAAGTAATTTTATAAACGACTTTGGTTGAAAATAATAGTTATAAAGTATAAAAACTCTTTTTGACGTCTAAATTGGCTGTTAAAAACGAAATACATGCAATAAACATTGTATATCGTACATTACTTGAGTTATTTCGATTTTTGGTTATAATATTCTTGTAATTTTTCGTACAGTTTATTTAATAAACGTTTTCGGTTAAATATATTAGTTTTAAAGTACTTAAACTGCTTTTGACGTCTAAATAGGCTGTTTAATACGAAATACTTTAAAAATAACATTGTTTACGATACAAAATTTGATTTATTATGATTTTTGGTAATAATATTCTTGTAATATTTCGTAAAAGTAATTTAATAAACAATTTCGGTTAAAAATATTAGTTTTAAAGTATGAAAACTCATTTTGATGTCTAAATCGGCTGTTATAGACGAAATACTTGCAATAAACATTGTTTATTGTAAATTATTAAAGTTATTATAATTTTTGGTAATCATATTCTTGTAATATTTTATACAGCTATTTAAAAAAATCTATTCGGGTATGAATATTAGCTTTTAAGTATTAAAACTCCATTTGACGTCGAAATCGACTGTTTAAGACGAAATACTTGTAATAAACATTGTTTATCGTATATTACTTGAGTTATTGTGATTTTTGGTTAAAATATTCTTAAAATATTTTGTACAGCTATAAATAAATTTCTTTGTTTAGTAATCTAATATTAAACATATTAAAAGTACTATAGACGTTAGAAAAGTCTGTTTTCAACAAAATAATTATGATAAACCCTTTTTACGTACACTATTTGAATTATTACGCATATTGGTATTAATGTTCATATAATATATCATACAGCTAATTAAATAAACCTATTTGATTAGGAATATTAGTTATTACGTTAAAAATGTATTAAAACTCTTTTTGACGTCGAAAAAGGCTGTTTAATACGAAATACTTGCAGTAAACATTGTTTATTGTACATTATTTGAGTTATTTCGATTTTGTGTTTTAATATTCATGTTATATTTCATAAAGCTATGTTTATAAACTTCTTAGGTTAGTAATCTTACTTTAAACATACTAAAAGTACCATAGACGTTATAAAAGGCTGTTTCATTCAAAATACTTCTTTTAAACCCTTTTTAACGTACACTATTCAAATTATTTCAATCATTGGTAGTAATATTCTTGTAATATATCATACAGCTAATAAAATAAACATATTTAGCAAGGAATATTAGTTTTAAAGTATTAAAACTCCTTTTGACGTCAAAATCGGCTGTTAAAGACGTAATGGTTGTAATAAACATTGTTTGTCGTACATTATTTGAGTTATTATGATTTTTGGTAACAATATTCATGTAATTTTTCGTAAAGGTAATTTAATAAACGTCTTCGGGTAAAAATATTAGTTTTAAAGTATTAAAACTTCTTTTGAGTTTAAAATTGACTGTTTAAGACGAAATACTTGCAATAAACATTGTATATCGTACATTATTTGAGTTTTTTCATTTTTGGTATTAATATTATAGGAATATTTCGTAAAAGTAATTTATTAAACTACTTCGGTTCAAAATATTAGTTTTAAAGTATTTAAACTCCTCTTGACGTCTAAATCGGCTGTTAAAGACGAAATATTTGCATTACACAATGTTTATTGTACATTTTTTGAGTTCTTTCGATTTTTGGTTATTATATTTTTGTAATTTATTGTACAGCTATGTTTATAAACTTCTTTTGTTAGTAATCTAACTTTAAACATATTTAAAGTACTATAGACGTTATAAAAACCTGTTTCAATCAAAATACTTGTAATAAACCCTTTTTAACGTACATTATTTGAATTGTTTTGATTAAAGATTTTAATATTCTTATAACATATCTTACAGCTAATTTAATGAACCTATTCGGTTAGGAATATAAGTTTTAAAGTATTAAAACTATTTCTAACGTTAAAAACGGCTGTTTAAGACGAAATACTTGCAATAAACATTGTTTATCGGACATTATTTAAGTTATTTCGATTTTTTGTTATAATATTCTTGTTATTTTTTGTACAGCTTTGTTTATAAACTTCTTTGGTTAGTAATCTAACTTTAAACATATTAAAACTACTTTTGACGTTATAAAAGGCTGCTTCAACCAAAATACTTGTTTTAAACCTTTTTTAACGTACAATATAAAAATTATTTTGATTATTGGTATTAATATTCAACTAATATATCATACAGCTAATTAAATAAACCTATGCGGCATGGAATATTATTTTAACGTATTAAAACTCCTTTTGGCGTCAAAAACGGCTGTTTTAAACAAAATACTTGCAATATACATCGTTTATCGTACATTATTAGATTTATTATGATTTTAAGTAATAAGATTCTTGTAATATTGCGTAAAGGTAATTTAAAAAACGTCTTCGCATAAAAATATTTGTTTTAATGTACTAAAACTCCTTTTGAGTTCAAAATTGGCTGTTTAAGACAAAATACTTGCAATAAACATTGTTTATCTTTCATTAATTGAGTTATTACGATTTTTGATAATAATATTATTGTAATATTTCAATAAATTAAATACAATATACCTCTTCGGTTAGGAATCTATTTTTGAAGTCAAAATCTGCTGTTTAAGACGAAATACTTGCAATAATCATTGTTTATCGTACATTATTTGAGTTATTTCGAATTTTGGTTATATTGTTTTTGTAATATTTAATAAAAGTAATTTTATAAACGACTTTGGTTAAAGATATTAGTTTTAAAGTATAAAAATTCCTTTTGACGTCTAAATTGGCTGTTTAAGACGAAATACTTGCAATAAACATTGTTTATCGTACATTATTTGAGTTATTTCGATTTTTGGTTATAATAATTTTGTAATTTTTCGTACAGCTACTAATATGAACCTCTTCGGTTAGAAATATTAGTTTTAGAGTACTAAAACTCCTTTTGACGTCTAAATTGGCTGTTTAAAAGAAATACTTGCATTAAACATTGTTTATCGTACATTATTTGAGTTATTCCGAGTTTTGGTTATATTATTCTTAAAATATATCGTAAAAGTAGTTTAATAAACGACTTCGGTTAAAGATATTAGTTTTAATTTTTAACCTTAACTTCCTTTTGACGTCGAAATCGGCTGTTTAAGATGAAACACTTGCAATAAACATTTTTTATCGTACAGTTTTCAAGTTATTTCAAATTTTGATAATAATATTGTTGTAATATTTCAAGAATTAATTTAATAAATGTCTTATGTTAAAAATATTAGTTTGCTAGTATTAAAACTCCTTTTGACGACAAAATTAGCTATTTAAGACGATATACATGCAATAAACATTGTTTATCTTACATTATTTGAATTATATCAATTTTTGGTAATAATTCTGTCAAATATTTCATAAAATCAATAAAATAAACCTTTTCGGTTAGGAATATTAGTTTTAATGTATTAAAACTCCTTTCGACGTCAAAATCGATTGTTTAAGAAGTAATACTTGCATTAAACATTGTTTATCGTACATTATTTGAGTTATTTCGAATTTTGGTTATATTATTCTTAAAATATTTCGTAAAAGTAGTTTAGTAAACGACTTCGGTTAAAAATATTAGTTTTAATGTATTAACCTTTACTTCCTTTTGACGTCGAAATCGGCTGTTTAAGATGAAACACTTGCAATAAACATTGTTTATCGTACAGTTTTCAAGTTATTTCGAATTTTGGTAATAATATTGTTGTAATATTTCAAAAAATTAATTTAATAAATGTTTTAGGTTAAAAATATTAGTTTGCTAGTATTAAAACTCCTTTTGACGTCAAAATCAGCTATTTAAGACTATTGACATGCAATAAACATTGTTTATCATATATTATTTGAGTTATTGCGATTTTAGATTATAATATTCTTTTAATTTTTCATACAGCTATGTTAATAAATTTATTTAGTTAGTTATCTAACTTTAAACATATTAAAAGTACTATAGACGTTATAAAAGGCAGTTTAACGAAAGTACTTGTATTTTACCCTTTTTAACGTACACTATTTGAATTATTTTGATTATTAGTATTAATATTCTTGTAATATATCATACAGCTAATTAAATAAACCTATTCGGTTAGGAATATTAGTTTTAAAGTATTAAAACTCTTTTTGATGTGAAAACCGGCTGTTTAAGACAAAATACTTGCAATAAACATTGTTTCTCGTTCATTATTTGATTTATTATGATTTTTGGTAATAATATTCTTGTAATAATTCGTAAAGGCTACTTAATAAACGTCTTCGGGTAAAAATATTAGTTTTAATGTATTTAAAGTCCTTTTGAGTTCAAAATCGGCTGTTTAAGACGAAAAACTTGGAATAAACATAGTTTATTGTATATTATTTAAGTTATTTCAATTTTTGTTTTTAATATTTATGTAATATTTCTTACAGCAACTAATATAAACCTCTTCGGTTAGGAATATTAGTTTTATAGTATTAAAACTCTTTTTGACATCGAAATCGGCTGTTTAAGACAAAATACTTGCAATAAACATTGTTTATCGTATATTTCTTAAGTTATTGCGATTTTTGGTTATAATATTCTTGATATATTTCGTAGAGCTGTGTTAATAAATTTCTTCGTTTATTAATCTCACTTTAAACGTATTAAAAGTATTATTTAATAATATTATTGTAATATTTGATTTAGTAATTAAATAAATGTCTTCAGGTAAAAATATTAGTTTTAAAGTATTAAAACTCCTTTTGACGTCAAAATCGCCCATTTAAGACGAAATACTTGCAAAAAACATTGTTTATCTTATATTATTTGAGTTAATGCTATTTTTGGCTATAATATTATTTATTTATTTATATTTATTTTTTATTATTTGAATTATTTTGATTATTGGTATTAATATTCTTGTAATACTTCATACAGCTAATTAAATAATTTTCTTCAGTTGGGAATATTAATTTCAAAGTATTAAAACTCCTTTTGACGTCAAAATCAGCTATTTAAGATAAAACACTAGCAAGAAACATTGTTTATCGTACATTATTTGAGTTTTTTCGATTTTAGGTAATAATATTATTTTAATATTTCATAAAATTAATAAAATACACGTCTACTAGTAAAAATATCAGTTCTAAAGTTTTTAAACTATTTTTGACGTCAATCTCGGCTGTTTAAGACAAAATACTTCCAATATACATTGTTTATCATATATTATTTGACTTATTGCTAATTTAGGCTATAATATTCATGTAATTTTTCATACAGATTTATTAATAATTTTTTTGGTTAGTAATCTAAATTCAAATATATTAAAAGTGCTATAGACTTAAAAAAAGGCTGTTTCAAACAAAATTCTTGCATTAAACCCTTTTTAACGTACACCATTCGATTTTTTTTGATTATTGGTATTAATTTTTTTGTAATATATCATACAGCTAATTAAATAAACCTGTTCTGTTGAGAATAATTGTTGTAAAGTATTAAATTTATTTTAACGTCAAAATCGGCTTTTTAAAACGAAATAATTGCAATAAACATTGTTTATCGTATATTATTTGAGTTAATGCGATTTTAGATTATAATATGCTTGTAATTTTTCGTACAGCTTTGTCATAAATTTCTTTGGTTAGTAATCTAACTTTAAACATATCGAAACTACTATAGACATTATAAAAGGCTGTTTCAACAAAAATACTTGTATTAAACCATTTTTAACGTACACCCTTGTAATTACTTTGATTATTGGTATTATTATTCATGTAATATATCATACAGCTAATTAAATAAACCTATTCGGTTAAAAATATTAGTTTTAAAGTATTAAAACTCCTTTTAACGTCAAAATCGGCTGTTTAAGACAAAAAACTTGCAATAAACATTGTTTATCGTACATTTTTTAATTTACTATGATTTTTTGTAATAATATTCTTGTAATATATCATACAGCTAATTAAATAAACCTATTCAGTAAGGAATATTAGTTTTAAAGTATTAAAACTCTTTTTGACGTTAAAATCGGCTGTTTATGACAAAATTCTTGCAGTAAACATTGTTTATTGTACATTATTTTAATTATTTAAAATTTTGGTATTAATATTCTTGTAATATATCATATTTTTAATCAAATAAACCTTTTCGGTTAGGAATATTAATTTAAATTATTAAAACTTCTTTTGACGTCTAAGTCAACTGTTTAAGACGACATTACTGCAATAAACATTGTTTATCGTATATTATTTTAGTTAATTCGTTTTTTGGTTATAATATAGTTAAAATTTTTGTAAAGGTAATTTAGTAAACGTCTTCGGTTAAAAATATTAGTTTTAAAAGATTAAAACTTCTTCGACATCAAAATCGAGTGTTTAAGAATAAATACTTGCAATAATCATCGCTTTTTGTTCATTATTTGAGTTATTTCGATTTTGGTTATAATATTCTTGTCATATTTTAAACAGGTAATATATAAAGTGTCTCTAGTTAAAAATACTAGTATTTAAACTTCTTTTGACGTCAAAATCGGCTGTTTAAGACGAAATACTTGCAATAAACATTGTTTATCTTACATTATTTGAATTATTTTAATTTTTGGTAATAATTCTGTCAAATATTTCATAAAATCAATGAAATAAACCTTTTCGGTTAGGAATATTAGTTTTAATGTATTAAAACTCCTATCGACGTCAAAATCGATTGTTTAAGAAGTAATACTTGCATTAAACATTGTTTATTGTACATTATTTGAGTTATTTCGAATTTTGGTTATATTATTCTTATAATATTTCGTAAAATTAATTTAATAAATGTCTTAGGTTAATAATATTAGTTTGCTAGTATTAAAACTCCTTTTGACGTCAAAATCAGCTATTTAAGACGATATACATGCAAAAAACATTGTTTATCATATATTATTTGAGTTATTGCGATTTCAGATTATAATATTCAGCTATGTTAATAAACTTATTTAGATAGTAATCTAACTTTAAACATATTAAAAGTACTATAGACGTTATAAAAGGCAGTTTAACGAAAATACTTGTATTAAACCCTTTTTAACGTACACTATTTGAATTATTTTGTTTATTAGTATTAATATTCTGTTAATATATCATACAGCTAATTAAATAAACCTATTCGGTTAGGAATATTAGTTTTAAAGTATTAAAACTCTTTTTGACGTTAAAACCGGCTGTTTAAGACAAAATACTTGCAATAAACATTGTTTCTCGTACATTATTTGATTTATTATGATTTTTAGTAATAATATTCTTGTAATATTTCGTAAAGGTATTTTGATAAACGTCTTCGGGTAAAAATATTAGTTTTAATGAATTAAAAGTCCTTTTGAGTTTAAAATCGGCTGATTAAGAAGAAAAACTTGGAATAAACATTAACACTTTGAATATAATAAACTACTATAGACGTTATAAAAGGCTGTTTTAACCAAAATACTTGTATTAAAACGTACACTATTTGAATTATTTTAATTATTGGTATTAATATTCATGTAATATATCATACAGATAATTAAATAAACCCATCGGTTAGAAATGTTAGTTTTAAAGTATTAAAACTCTTTTTGACGTCAAAATCGGCTGTTTAAGACGAAATACTTGCAGTAAACATTGTTTATCGTACTTTATTTGTGTTATTTTGATTTTTGTTTATAATATTCTCGTAATTTTTCATACAGCTATGTTTAAAAACTTGTTTGTTTAGTAATCTAACTTTAAACATATTAAAAGTATTATAGACGTTACAATAGGCAGTTTAACGAAAATACCCTTTTTAACGTACATTATTCGAATTATTTTGATTAATGGCATTAATATTCTGTTAATATATCATACAGCTAATTAAATAAACCTATTCGGATAGGAATAATAGTTTCAACGTATTAAAACTCCTTTTGATGTCAAAAGGGCTGTTTAAGACAAAATACTTGCAATAAACATCGTTTATCGTACATTATTAGATTTATTATGATTTTAAGTAATAAGATTCTGGTAATATTTCGTAAAAATAATTTAATAAACGTCTTCGCATAAAAATATTTGTTTTTATGTACTAAAACTCCTTTTGAGTTCAAAATCAGATGTTTTAGACGAAATACTTGCAATAAACATTGTTTATCTTTCATTAATTGAGTTATTACGATTTTTGATAATAATATTATTGTAATAATTTATAAAATTAAATAAAATAAACCTCTTCGGTTAGAAATATTAGTTTTAAAGTATTAAAACTTTTTTCGACGTCAAAAACTGCTATTTAAGACGAAATACTTGCAATAAACATTGTTTATCGGACATTATTTGAGTTATTTCGATTTTTGGTCATAATATTCGTGTTTTTTTTTGTACAGCTATGTTAATAAACTTCTTTGGTTAGTAATCTAACTTTAAACATCGTCAAAAACGGCTGTTTAAGATGAAATACTTGCAATAAACATTGTTTACCCTACATAAATTGAGTTACTTCAATTTTTGGTTGTAATATTGTTGTGATATTTCGTACAGCTAATTTAATAAAGTTTTCGGTTAATTATATTAGTTTTAAAGAACTAAAACTCCTTCTGACGTCTAAATAGGCTGTTTAATACGAAATACTTGCAGTAAACGTTGTTTATTGTACATTATTTGAGTTATTTCGATTTTCGGTTAGAATATTCCTTATTTTTTTTGTACAGCTATGTTTATAAACTTTTTTGTTTAGTAATCTAACTTTAAACGTATTAAAAGTACTATAGACGTTATAAAAGGCTGTTTCAAACAAAATACTTGTATTAAACCCTTTTTAAAGTACACTATTGAAATTGGTTTGACTATTGGTATTAATATTCTTATAATATATCATACAGCTAATTAAAAGAAGTTATTCGGTTAGGAATATTAGTCATAAAGTAGTAAAACTTCTTTTGACGTCAAAATCGGCTGTTTAAGACTAATTACTTGCAGTAAACATTGTTTATCGTACATTATTTGAGTTATTTCGATTTTTGGTTATAATATTTATGTTATTTTTCGTACAGTTATGTTTATAATCTTCTTTGGTTAGTAATCTAACTTTTAACATATTAAAAGTACTATAGTCGTAATAAAAGGCAGTTTCATATAAAAAACTTGTATTTAACCCTTTTTAACGTACATTATTTGAAATATTTTGATTTTTGGTATTAATATTCTGTTAATTTATCATACAGCTAATTAAAAAAACCTTTTCGGTTAATAATAGTAGTTTTAAAATATTAAAACTCCTTTTGACGTCAAAATCGTCAAAAGGGTTATTAAAAAGGTATTTTAATAAACAACTTTGGTTAAAAATATTAGTTTTGAAGTATTAAAACCCCTTTTGACGTCAAAATCGGCTGATTAAGACTAGTTACTTGCAGTAAACATTGTTTATCTAACATTATTTGATATATTATGATTTTTAGTATTAATATTCTTGTAATATTTTGTAAAAGTAATTTAATAAACGACTTCGGTTAAAATAATAGTTTTAAAGTATTAAAACTCTTTTTTGCGTCTAAATTGGCTGTTAAAGACTAAATACTTGCAATAAACATAGTTTATCGTATGTTATTTGAGTTATTGCAATTTAAGTTTATAATATTCATGTAATTTCTTGTACAGCTATGTTAGCAAACTTCTCAAGTTAGTTATCTAACTTTAAACATATTGAAACTACAATAGACGTTATAAAAGGCTGTTTCAACCAAAATACTTGTTTTAAACCTTTTTTAACGTACACTATATAAATTATTTTGATTATTGGTATTATTATTCAACTAATATATCATACAGCTAATTAAATAAACCTATCTGGCAAGGAATATTAGTTTTAAAGTATAAAAACTCCGTTTGACGTCAAATCGGCTGTTTAAGATGAAATACTCACAGTAAACATTGTTTATTGTACATTATTTGAGTTATTTCGAATTTTGGTTATAATATTCTTCTAAAATTTTGTACAGGTAATTTAATAAATATCTTTGGATAAAAATACTAGTTATTAAGTATGAAAACTCCTTTTGACGTCAAAATCGGCTGATTAAGACGAAATACTTGCATAAACATTGTGATATTTTGTACAGCTAATTTAATATACCTATTCGCTTAGGAATATTAGTTTTAAACAATTAAAACTCCTTTAGACGTCAAAATCAGCTGTTCAAGACGAAATACTTGCATAAACATTGTTTAACGTTTATTATTACAGTTATTATGACTTTTGGTATTAAAATTCTTGTAATATATCATACAGCTAATTAAATAAACTTATTCGGTTGGGAATATTAGTTTTAACGTAGTATAACTCCTTATGACGTCTAAAACAGCTTTTTAAAACAGAATACTTGCAATAAACAATGTATCTCATACATTATTTGATTTATTATAATTTTTAATAATAATATTTTTGTAATATTTCGTAATCATAATTTAATAAACGTCTTCGGGTAAAAATAATAGTTTTATTGTATTAAAACTACTTTTGAGTTCAAAATCGGCTGTTCAAGACGAAATATTTGCAATAAACATTCTTTATCGTTCGTTATTTGAGATATTGCGATTTTAGTTTATAATATTCATGTAATTTTTTGTACAGCTATGTTAATAAACATCTTTAGTTAGTAATCTAACTTGAAACATATTGAAACTACAATTGACGTCATAAAAGTCAGTTTTAACCAAAATGTTTGTTTTAAACCATTTTTAACGTACACTATTTAAATTGTTTTGATTATTGGTATCAATATTCATGTAATATATCATACAGCTAATAAAATAAACCTATTCGGTTAAGAATAATAGTTTTTAAAATATTAAAACTCCGTTTGACGTCAAATCGGCTGTTTAAGACGAAATACTCCCAATAAACATTATTTATTGTACATTATTTGAGTTATTTCGAATTTTGGTTATAAAATTCTACTAATAATATGTACAGGTGATTTAATAAACATCTTTGGCTAAAAATACTAGTTCTAAAGTATAAAAACTCCTTTTGACGTCAAAATTGACTGTTTAAGAAGAAATACTTGCAATAAGCATTGTTCTTCATATATTATTTGAGTTATTTCGATTTTTGGTATAATATTCTTGTCATACTTCGTACATGTAATTTAACAAATGTCTTCGGTTAAAAATACTAGTATTAAAACTCCTTTTGACGTCTAAATAGGCTGTTTAAGACGAAATACTCGCACTTTACATTGTTTATCTTTTATTATTTAAGTTATTTTGATTTTTGGCAATAATATTATTGTAATATTTCATAAAATAAAATAAAATAATTCCTAAGGTTAGGAATATTAGTTTTAAAGTATTGAAACTCTTTTTGACTTCTAAAACGGCTGTTTAAGACGAAATACTTGCATTAAACATTGTGATATTTCGTACAGCTAATTTAATAAACGCTTTTGGTTAAATATATTAGTTTTAAAGTACTAAAACTCCTTTTGACGTCAAAATAGGCTGTTTAATACGAAATACTTGCAGAAAACATTGTTTATCGTACATTATTTGAGTTATTTCAACTTTTTGTTATAATATTCTTGTAATTTTTCGTAAAGCTATGTTTATAAACTTCTTTGGTTTGTAATCTAACTTTAAACATATTAAAAGTAGCATAGACGTCATAAAATGCTGTTTCATACAAAGTACTTGTAGTAAACCCTTTTAAACGTAAACTATTTGAAATATTTTGATTATTCATATAAATGCTCTTATAATATATCATAAGGCTAATAAAATGAACCTATCCGGTTAGGAATATTAATTTTAAAGTATTAAAACTCCCTTTTGAGGTCAAAATCGGCTGTATAATACTAAATACTTGCAGTAAACATTGTTTATCGTACATTATTCGAGTTATTTCGATTTTTGGTTATAATATTTATGTTATTTTTCGTACAGTTATGTTTATAAATTTCTTTGGTTAGTAATCCAACTTTAAACATATAAAAAGTACTATAGACGTCATAAAAGGCTGTTTCAAACAAAACCCTTGTATTAAACCCTTTTTAACGTACATTAATTGAATTATTTTGATTATTGGGATAAATATTCTTTAAATCTATCATACAGCTAATTAAATAAACGTGTTCGGGTAAAAATATTAGTTCCTACGTATTAAAACTCCTTTTAACGTCAAAAACGGCTGTTTAAGACAAAATACTTGCAATAAACATTATTTATCGTTCATTATTTAATTATTTATGATTTTTGGTAATATGATTATTGTAATATTTCGTAAAGGTAATTGAATAAACTTTTTCTGGTAAAAATATTAGTTTTAATGTATTAAAATTACTTTTGAGTTCAAAATCGGCTGATTAAGACGAAATACTATGTTTATCGTACATTATTTGAGTTATTTCAATTTTCGGTTATAATATTCTCGTAATTTTTTTAAAGGTGTTTTAATAAATTTCTTATGTTGAAAATATTAGTTTTCAAATATTAAAACTCCCTTTGACGTCTTAATTGGCTGTTTAAGACAAAATACTTGCAATAAATATTGTTTATCTTTTATTATTTGAGTTATTTCGATTTTTGGTATTAATAATATTTTAATATTTCATAAAATAAAGTAAAATAAACCTGATCGGTTAGGAATATTATTTTTAGAAATATTAAAATTCTTTTTGACGTCAAAAACGACTGTTTTAGACGAAATACTTGCAATATACATTGTATATCGTACATTTTTTGATTTATTATGATTTTTAGTTATAATATCCTCGTGATATTTCGTATAGCTATGTTAATAAACGTTTTTGGTTAAATATATTAGTTTTAAAGTACTAAAACTGCTTTTGACGTCAAAATAGGCTGTTTAATACGAAATAATTTGAATAAACATTGTTTTTCGTACACTTTTTAAATCATTATGATTTTTCGTAATAATGTTCTTGTAATATTTCAATAAATTAAATAAGATATACCTCTTCGGTTAGGAATATTAGTTTTAAAGTAATAAAACTATTTTTGAAGTCAAAATCGGCTGTTTAAAACGAAATACTTACAATAAACATTGTTTATCATACATTCTTTGATTTATTATGATTTTTGGTAATAACATTCTTGTAATATTTAATAAAAGTAATTTTATTAACGACTTTAGTTGAAAATATTAGTTTTAATGTATAAACACTCCTTTTAACGTCTAAATTGGCTGTTAAAGACGAAATACTTGCAATAAACATTGTATATCGTACATTACTTGAGTTATTTCGATTTTTGGTTATAATATTCTTGTAATTTTTAGTACAGCCACTAATATGAACCTCTTCGGTTAGTAATATTAGTTTTAAAGAACTAAAACTACTTTTGACGTCAAAATCGGCTGTTTAAAACGAAATACTTGCAATAAACATTGTTTATCATACAATGTTTGATTTATTATGATTTTTGTAAATAATATTCTTGTAATATTTAATAAAAGTAATTTTATAAACGATTTTGGTTGAAAATATAAGTTTTAAAGTATAAAAACTCTTTTTGACGTCTAAATTGGCTGTTAAAGACGAAATACTTGCAATAAACATTGTATGTCGTACATTACTTGAGTTATTTCGATTTTTGGTTATAATATTCTTGTAATTTACGTACAGTTTATTTAATAAACGTTTTCGGTTAACTATATTAGTTTTAAAGTACTTAAACTGCTTTTGACGTCAAAATAGGCTGTTTAATACGAAATACTTTAAAAATAACATTGTTTACGATACAATGTTTGATTTATTATGATTTTTGGTAATAATATTCTTGTAATATTTCGTAAAAGTAATTTAATAAACGATTTCGGTTAAAAATATTAGTTTTAAAGTATGAAAACTCATTTTGACGTCTTAATCAGCTGTTATAGACGAAATACTTGCAATAAACATTGTTTATTGTACATTATTAAAGTTATTATAATTTTTGGTAATCATATTCTTGTAATATTTCATACAGCTATTTAAAAAAACCTATTCGGTTATGAATATTAGTTTTAAAGTATTAAAACTCCATTTGACGTCGAAATCGACTGTTTAAGACGAAATACTTGTAATAAACATTGTTTATCGTATATTACTTGAGTTATTGTGATTTTTGGTTAAAATAATCTTGAAATATTTTGTACAGTTATAAATAAATTTCTTTGTTTAGTAATCTAATATTAAACATATTAAAAGTACTATAGACGTTATAAAAGTCTGTTTTTAACAAAATAATTATGATAAACCCTTTTTACGTACACTATTTGAATAATTACGCATATTGGTATTAATGTTCATATAATATATCATACAGCTAATTAAATAAACCTTTTTGGTTAGGAACATTAGTTTTTACGTTAAAAATGTATTAAAACTCTTTTTGACGTCGAAAAAGGCTGTTTAATACGAAATGGTTGTAATAAACATTGTTTGTCGTACATTATTTGAGTTATTATGATTTTTGGTAACAATATTCATGTAATTTTTCGTAAAGGTAATTTAATAAACGTCTTCGGGTAAAAATATTAGTTTTAAAGTATTAAAACTTCTTTTGAGTTTAAAATCGGCTGTTTGAGACGAAATACTTGCAATAAACATTGTATATCGTACATTATTTGAGTTTTTTCATTTTTGGTATTAATATTATTGGAATATTTCGTAAAAGTAATTTATTAAACTACTTCGGTACAAAATATTATTTTTAAAGTATTAAAACTCCTCTTGACGTCTAAATCGGCTGTTAAAGACGAAATATTTGCATTACACATTGTTTATTGTACATTTTTTGAGTTCTTTCGATTTTTGATTATTAAATTTTTGTAATTTATTGTACAGCTATGTTTATAAACCTCTTTGGTTAGTAATCTAATTTTAAACATATTAAAAGTACTATAGACGTTATAAAAGGCTGTTTCAAACAAAATATTTGTATTAAACCCTTTTAACGTACACTATTTGAATTATTTTGATTATTAGTATTAATATTCTTAAAATATATCATAAGGCTAATTAAATGAACTTATTCGGTTAGGAATATTAGTTTTAAAGTATTAAAACTCCTTTTGACGTCAAAATCGGCTGTTGAAGACGAAATACTTGCAGTAAACATTGTTTATTGTACATTTTTTGACTTATTTCGATTTTTGATTATTATATTCTTGTAATTTTTCGTACAGCTATGTTTATAAACTTCTTTTGTTAGTAATCTAACTTTAAACATATTGAAACTACTATAGACGTTATAAAAGGCTGTTTCAACCAAAATACTTGTATTAAACCCTTTTTAACGTACACTATTTGAATTATTTAGATTATTAGGAACAATATTCTTATAATATATCATTCAGCTGATTTAATAAACGCTTTTGGTTAAATATATTTTTTAAAGTACTAAAACTCCTTCTGACGTCAAAATAGGCTGTTTAATACGAAATACTTGCCAAAAACATTGTTTATCGTACATTATTAGAGTTATTTTGA
The DNA here is from genome assembly GCF_965202585.1 of Thalia democratica. Classification (NCBI taxonomy): domain Eukaryota; kingdom Metazoa; phylum Chordata; class Thaliacea; order Salpida; family Salpidae; genus Thalia; species Thalia democratica. The sequence goes on along the minus strand of NC_139173.1, from coordinate 14,434,181 downwards.
TTTTTGGTTATAGTATTATGGTAATATTTCATAAAATTAATTGAAATGAACCTATTCGGTTAAGAATATTAGTTTAAAGTATTAAAACTCCGTTTGACAAGAAATCGGCTGTTTAAGACGAAATACTCTCAATAAACATTGTTTATTGTACATTATTTGAGTTATTTCGAATTTTGGTTATAATATTCTATTAATAATATGTACAGGTAATTTAATAAATATCTTTGGTTAAAAATACTAGTTCTAAAGTATAAAAACTGCTTTTGACGTCAAAATTGGCTGTTTAAGAAGAAATACTTGCAATAAGCATTGTTTTTCGTTTATTATTTGAGTTATTTCAATTTTTGGTTATATTATTCTTGTCATACTTTGTACATGTAATTTAATAAATGTCTTCGGTTAAAAATACTATATTAAAACTCCTTTTGACGTCTAAATCGGCTGTTTTAGACGAAATACTCGCACTTTACATTGTTTATCTTTTATTATTTAAGTTATTTCGATTATTAGTTATAATATTATTGTAATACTTCATAAAAAAAAAAAAAATAATTCCTTCGGTTAGGAATATTAGTTTTAAAGTATCAAAACTCTTTTTGACGTCTAAAACGGCTGTTCAAATCAAAATACTTGCAATAAACGTTGTGATATTTCGTAAAGCTAATTTAATAAACGCTTTCGGTTAAATATATTAGTTTTAAGGTACCAAAACTCCTTCTGACGTCAAAATAGGCTGTTTAATACGAAATACTTGCAGAAAACATTGTTTATTGTACATTATTTGAGTTATTTCGAATTTTGGTTATAATATTATGGAAATTTTTCATAAAATTAATTAAAATAATTCCTTTGGTTAGGAATATTAATTTTAAAGTATTAAAACTCTTTTTGACGTCAAAATAGGGTGTTTAATACGAAATACTTGCAGCAAACATTGTTTATTATACATTATTTGAGTTATTTCGGTTTTTGATTATAATATTCTTGTAATTTTTCGTAAAGGTAATTTTATAAACTTTTTTAGTAAAAATATTAGTTTTAATGTATTAAAATCCCTATTTAGTTCAAAATCGGCTGATTAATACGAAATACTTGCAATAAACAATGTTTATCGTACATTATTTTAGTTATTTCAATTTTCGGTTATAATATTCTCGTAATTTTTTTAAAGGTGTTTTAATAAATTTCTTAGGTTGAAAATATTCGTTTTCAAATATTAAAACTCCCTTTGCCGTCTTAATCGGCCGTTTAAGACAAAATACTTTTAATAAATATTGTTTATATTTCATTTTGAGTTATTTCGATTTTTTGTATCAGATTATTGTAATATTTTATAAAATAAAATAAATCTCTTCGGTTAGGAATATTAGTTTTAAAGTATTAAAATTCTTTTTGACGTCAAAAACGGCTGTTTAAGACGAAATACTTGCAATAAACATTGTTTATCGTACATTATTTGAGTTATTTCAAGTTTTGGTTATAAGTTTCTTGTGATATTTCGTACAGCTAATTTAATAAACGTTTTCGGTTAAATATATTAAATTTAAAGTACTAAAACTCCTTTTGACGTCAAAAAAGGCTTTTTAATACGAATTACTCGAAATAAACATTGTATATCGAAGATTATTTGATTTGTTATGACTTTCGGTAATAATATACTGTTATATTTCATAAAATTAATTAAAATATTTTTTTTCGGTTAGGAATATTCGTTTTAAAGTATTAAAACTCTATTAGACGTCAAAATTGGCTGTATAAGACGAAATACTTGCAATTAACATTGTTTATCGTACATTATTTGATTTATTATAATTTTGGTAATAATATACTGTAATAATATATAAAATTAGTTAAAATAAACCTTTTCCGTTAGAAATATTCGTTATAAAGTATTAAAACTCTATTTGACGTCAAAATAGGCTGTTTAATAAGAATTACTTGCAATAAACAATGTTTATCGTACATTATTTAAGTTATTTCGTATTTTGGTTATAATATTCTTGTAATATTTTGTAAAGGTAATTTAATAATTATCTTCAGTAAAAAATGCTAGTTTTAAAGTATTAAAACTCCTTTTTACGTCAAATTGGGCTGTTTTAGACTTGCATAAACATTGTTTAGCATAAACATTGTTTATCCTACATTATTAGAGTTATTGTGATTTTTGGTATTAATAATCTTATAATATAACGTACAGCTTATTAAATAAACTAATTCTGTTAGGAATATTAGTTTCAAAGTTTTAAAACTCCTTTTGACGTCAAAATCGGCTGTTTAATACAATATACTTGAAATAAACATTGTTTATCGTACATTATTTGATTTATTATAATTTTTAGTAATAACATTCTTGTAATATTTCGTAAGAGAATTTAATAAACGTCTTTGAATAACAATATTAGTTTTAATGTTTTAAAACTTCTTTTGAATTCAAAATCGGCTGTATAACACGAAATACTTGCAATAAACATAGTTTATTGTATGTTATTTAATTTATTTCGATTTTTGGTTATAATATTTATGTAATATTTCTGTCAGCCACTAATATAAACCTGTTCGATTAGGAATATCAGTTTTAAAGTATTAAAACTCTTTTTGACGTCAAAATCGGCTGTTTAAATAAAAACTTGCAATAACAATTGTTTATTGTATATTTCTTGAGTTATTGCAATTTTTGGATATAATAATCTTGAAATATTTCGTACAGCTGTGTTAATAAACTTCTTCGTTTAGTAATCTAACTTTAAACGTATTAAAAGTATAATTTAATAATATTATTTTAATATTTCATTAAATTAATAAAATAAATGTCTTCGGGTAAAAATATTTGTTTTAAAGTATTAAAACTCCTTTTGACGTCAAAATCGCCTATTTAAGACGAAATACTTGCAATAAACATTGGTTATCGTACATTATTATAGTTTTTTCCGTTTTTGGTAATAATATTATTTTAATATTTCATAAAATTAACAAAATAAACGTTTTCGAGAAAAAAAATTATTTTTTAAGTATGAAAATTTTAAAGTTTTTAAGTATTAAAACTGCTTTTGACGTCAAATCGGCTATTTAAAACGAAATAATTGAAATAAACATTGTTTTTCATACATTATTTGACTTATTGCTATTTTAGGCTATAATATTCATGTAAATTTTCATACAGATTTATTAATAAACTTTTTGGTTAGTAATCTAATTTTAATTATATATAAAAGTGCTATAGACGTTAAAAAAGGCTATTTCAAACAAAATACTAGCATTAAACCTATTTTAACGTACCTTATTCGGTTAGGAATATAAGTTTTATAGTATTTAAACTCCTTTTAACGTCAAAATTGGCTGTTTGAAACGAAATAATTGCAATAAACGTTCTTTATCGTATATTATTTGAGTTATTGCGATTTTAAGTTATAATATTCTTGTAATTTTTTGTACAGCTATGTTAATAAACTTCTTTGGTTAGTAATCTAATTTTAAACATATTGAAACTACTATAGACATTATAAAAGGCTGTTTCAACAAAAATACTTGGAATAAACATTGTTTATTATACATTATTTGATTTATTATGATTTTTGGTAGTAATATTCTTGTCATATTTCGTAAAAGTAATTTAATAAACGACTTCTGTAAAAAATATTAGTTTATATGTATAAAAAATTCCTTTTCACGTCTAAATTGGCTGTTTTTAGACGATAACTTTGCACTAAACATTGTTTATTGTACATTATTAAAGTTATTATAATTTATTGTATTAATATTCTGGTAATAGATCATACAGCTAATTAATTAAACCTATTTTGAAAGCTATATTAGTTTTAATGTATTAACACTCCTTTTGACGTCAAAATCGGCTGTTTAAGACGAAATACTTGCAGTAAACATTGTTCATTGTACATTATTTGACTTATTTTGATTTATGGTTATAATATTCTTGTAATTTTTTGTACAGCTATGTTTATAAAATTCTTTAGTTAGTAATTTAACTTTAAACATATTAAAAGTACTATCGACGTTATATAAGGCTGTTCCAAACAATATACTTGAATTAAACCCTTTTTAACGTACATTAGTTGAATTATTTTGATTATTGGTATTAATATTCTTAAATTATATCATACAGCTAATTAAATAAACCACTTCGCTTAGGAATATTAGTTTTAAAGTATATAAACATCTTTTGACGTCAAAATCAGCAGTTTAAGACGAAATACTTGCAATAAACATTGTTTATAGTACATTATTACAGTTGTTATGATTTTTGGTATTAATATTCATGTAATATATCATACAGCTAATTAAATATACCTATACGGTTAGTAATATTAGTTTTAAAGTAAAAAAACTCCTTTTAACGTAAAAATCGGCTGTTTAAGACGAAATACTTGCAATAAACATTGTTTATGGTATTTTATTTGAGTTATTGCGATTTTATGATATAATATTCTTGCAATTTTTCGTACAGGTATGTTAATAAATTTCTTCGGTAAGTAATCTAACTTTAAACATATTGAAACTACAATAGACGTTATAAAAGGTTGTTTCAACCAAATACTTGTTTTAAACCCTTTTTAAAGTACACTATTTAAATTACTTTGATTATTGGTAGAAATGTTCTTGTAATATATCATACAGCTAATTAAATAAACTTATACGGTTAGGAATATTAGTTTTAAAGTATTAAAACTCCTTTGACGTCAAAATCGGCAGTTTAAGACGAAATACTTGCAATAAACAATGTTTATTGTACATTATTACAGTTATTATGATTTTTGGTATTAATATTCATGTAATATATCATACAGCTAATTAAATAAACCTATACGGTTAGTAATATTAGTTTTAAATTAAAAAAACTCCTTTTAACGTAAAAGTCGGCTCTTTAAGACTAAATACTCGCATAAACATTTAAGACTAAATACTTGCAGTAAACTTTGTTTATTGTACATTCTTTGAGTTATTTTGATTTTTGGTTATAATATTCTTGTAATTTTTGTATAGGTATTTTTATAACTTCTTTGGTCAGTAATCAAACTTTAAACATATTAAAAGTGCTATAGTCGTCATAAAAGCTGTCTCAAACAAAACACTTGTATTAAACTTATTTTAATGTACATTATTTAAATTATTTTAATTATTAGTATTAATATTCTTAAATTATATCATACAGCTAATTAAATAAACGTTTTCGGGTAAAAATATTAGTTTTAAAGTATTAAAACTACTTTTGACCTCAAAATCGGCTGTTTTATACGAAATACTTAAAATAACATTGGTAATCATACATTATTTAATTTATTATTATTTTTGGTAATAATTATTCTTGTAATATATCGTAAAAGTAATTAAATAAACGACTTCTTTTAAATATATTAGTTTTAAAGTATTAATAAGTATTAAAACTCCCTTTGACGTCTAAATTGGCTGCTAAAGACGAAATACTTGCAATAAACATTGTATATCGTACATTATTTGAGTTATTTCGATATTTGGGATTAATTTTATTGTAATATTTCGTAAAAGTAATATAATAATCGACTTCGGTTAAAAATATTAGTTTTAAAGTATTTATAAACTTTTTTGGTTAGTGATCTAACTTTAAACATATTAAACGTAGCATAGACGTTGTAAAATGCTGTTTCATTCAAAATACTTGTATTAAACCCTTTTTAACGTACACTATTTGAATTATTTTGGTTATTGGTATTAATACTCTTATAATATATCATACAGCTAGTTAAATAAACCTATTCGGTTAGCAATATTCGTTTTAAAGTATTTAAACTACTATTGACGTACAAATCGGCTTTTTAAGACTAAATACTTGCAGTAAACTTTGTTTATTGTACATTATTTAAGTTATTTCGATTTTTGGTTATAATATTCTTGTAATTTTTGTAAAGGTATATTTATAACTTCTTTGGTTAATAATCGAACTTTGAACATATTAAAAGTACTATAGTCGTCATAAAAGGCTGTTTCAAACAAAACATTTGTATTAAACCTTATTTAATATACATTATTTAAATTATTTTGATTATTGATATTTATATTCTTATGATATATCATACAGCTAATTAAATAAACGTTTTCGGGTAAAAACATTAGTTTAAAAGTATTAAAACTACTTTTGACCTCAAAATTGGCTGTTTTATACGAAATACTTAGAATAACCATTGTTTATCATACATTATTTAATTTATTATGATTTTTGTCAATAATATTAATGTAATATATCGTAAAAGTAATTTAATAAACGACTTCTTTTAAATATATTAGTTTTAAAGTATTAAATCTCCTTTTAACGTCTAAATTGGCTGTTAAAGACGAAATACTTGCTATAAACATTGTATATCGTACATTATTTTAGTTATTTCGATATTTGGTATTAATATTATTGTAATATTTTGTACAGGTAATTTAATAAAAATCTTTAGTTAAAAATACTATTTTTAAAGTATTAAAATTCCTTTTGATGTGAAAATCGGCTGATTAAGACGAAAAACTTGCATAAACATTGTTTATTGTACATTATTACAGTTATTATGATTTTTGTTGTTAATATTCTTGTAATATATCATACAGCTAAATAAATAAACTTATTCGGTTAGGAATATTATTTTAACGTATTAAAACTCCTTTTGGCGTCAAAATCGACTGTTTAAGACGAAATACTTGCAATAAACATTGTTTATCTTTTAATAATTGAGTTATTTCGAATTTTAGTAATAATATTATTGTAATATTTTATAAAATAAAATAAAATAAACCTTTTCGATTGGAAATATTAGTTTTAAAGTATTAAAACTTTTTTTGACATCAAACACGGCCGTTTAAGACGAAATACTTGCAATAAACATTGTTTATTGGACTTTAATTGAGTTAATTCGATTTTTGGTTACAATATTCATTTTGTTTTTTGTACAGCTATGTTAATAAACTTCTTTGGTTAGTAATCTAACTTTAAACATCGTCAAAAACGGCTGTTTAAGACGAAATACTTGCAATAAATATGTTAATCCCATATAATTTGAGCTACTTCGATTTTTGGTTATAATATTCTTGTGATATTTCGTACAGCTAATCTAATAAACGTTTCGGAAAAATATATTAGTTTTAAAGCACTAAAACTCCTTTTGACGTCAAAATAGGCTGTTTAATACGAAATACTTGCAGTAAACATTGTTTATCGTACATTATTTGAGTTATTTCAAATTTTTGGTTATAATATTCTTGTATTTTTTTGTACAGATATGTTTATAAACTTCTTTCGTTAGTAATCCAATTTTAAAATTATTAAAAGTACGATAGACGTCATAAAAGACTGTTTCAAACAAAACACTTGTATTAAACCCTTTTTAACCTACATTATTTGAATTATTTTGATTAATGGTATAAATATTCATGTAATATATCATACAGCTAATTAAATAAAAGTTTTCGGCTGAAATTAATAGTTTTAAAGTTTTAAATCTAGTTTTGACGTCAAAATTGGCTGTTTAAGACGAAATACTTGCAATAAACATAGTTTATCGTACATTATTTGAGTTATTTCGATTTTTGGTAATAATATTCTCGTGATATTTCGTACAGCTTATTAAATAAACGTTTTTGGTTAAATATTTTAGTTTTAAAATACTAAAACTACTTTTGACGTCAAAATCGGCTTTTTAATACAAAAATTGGGAATAAACATTATTTATCATACATTATTTCATATATTATCTTTTTTGGTAACAATATTCTTGGAATATTTCTTAAAAGTAATTTAAGAAACGACACCGTTCAAAAATATTACTTTTAAAGTATTAAAACTCCTTTTGGCGTCTAAATTGGCTGTTATAGACGAAATACTTGCTATAAACATTGTTTATCGTACATTATTTGAGTTATTTCATTTTTCGTATTAATATTATTGTAATTTTTTGTAAAAGTAATTTAATTATCAACTTCGGTTTAGAATATTAGTTTTAAAGTATGAAAACTTTTTTCGCCGTCTAAATCGGCTGTTACAGACGAAATACTTGCAATAAACATTGTTTATCGTATATTATTAAAGTTATTATAATTTTTGGTATTAATATTAATGTAATGTATCATTCAGCTAATTAAATTTACCTATTTAGTATGTTATATTAGTTTTAAAGTATTAAAACTCTTTTTGACGTCAAAAACGGCTGTCGAAGACGAAATACTTGCAGTAGACATTGTTTATCGTCGTTAATTGAGTTATTTCGATTTTCGTTATAATATTCTTGTAACTTTTCGTACAGCTATGAAAATAATTATCTTTGGTTAGTAATCTAACTTAAGACATATTGAAACTACTATAGACGTTATAAAAGGATGTTTCAATTAAAATACTTGTATTAAACCCTTTTTAACGTACATTATTTGAATTATTTTGATTATTGGTATTAATGTTCATGTAATATATCATACAGCTAATTAAATAAACCTATTCGATTAGTAATATTAGTTTTAAAGTATTAAAACTGTTTTTAACGTCAAAAACGGCTGTATAAGACGAAATACTTGCAATAAACATTGTTTATCAGATATATTTGAGTTATTTCGATTTTTGGTTATAATATTCTTGTAAATTTTTGTACAGCTATGTTAATAAACTTCTTTCGTTAGTAATCTAACTTTAAACATTAAGAAACTACTATAGACGTTATTAAAGGCTGTTTCAATCAAAATACTTGTATTAAACCCTTTTTAACGTAACTTGAATTAGTTTGATTATTGGTATTAATATTCATGTAATATATCATACAGCTAATTAAATCTACTTTTTCGGTTAGGAATATTTATTTTATTGCATTAAAACTATTTTGACGTCGAAATCGGCTGTTTAAGACGAAATACTTTGAATAAACATTGTTAATCATACATTATTTCATTTATTAAGATTTTCGGTAATAATTTTCTTGTAATATTTTGTAAAGTAATTTAATAAACGACTTAATTAAATATATTAGTTTAAAGGTATTAAAACTCCTTTTGACGTCCAAATTGGCAGTTAAATACGAAATACTTGCAATAAACATTGTATGTCGTATATTATTTGAGTGATAACGATTTTTGGTATTAATATTATTGTAATATTTTATAAAAGTAATTCAATAAACGACTTCGGTTTAAAATATTAGTTTTAAAGTATTAAAACTCCTTTCGACGTCAAAATCGGCTGTTTAAGACGAAATACTTGCAGTAAACATTGTTTATTGTACATTATTAGACTTATTTCAATTTTAAGTTATAATATTCTAGTAATTTTTTGTACAGCTTTGTTTATAAACTTCTTTGGTTTGTAATCTAACTTTAAACATATTAAAAGTACTATCGACGTTATAAAAGGCTGTTTCAAACAAAATACATGAGTTAAACCCTTTTAAACGTACATTATTTGAATTATTTTGATTACTGGTATTAATATTCCTATAATATATCATAGAGCTAATTAAATAAACCTAATCGCTTAGGAATATTAGTTTTAAAGTATTAAAACCCTTTTTGACAACAAAATCGGCTGTTCAATACGAAAAATTTTGCATTAAACATTGTTTAAGTTCATTATTAAGGTTATTATGATTTTAGAAATTAATATTCTTGTAATATATCATACAGCTAATTAAATAAACTTATTCGGTTGGGAATATTAGTTTTAACGTATTATAACTCCTTATGACGTCTAAAACGGCTGTTTAAAACAAAATACTTGCAATAAACATTGTTTATCGTGCATTATTTAATTTATTATGAGTTTTGATAATAATATTCTTGTAATATTTCGTAAAAGTAATTTAATAATCGACTTTGGTTAAAAATATTAGTTTTAAAGTATAAAAACTCTTTTTGACGATAAATCGGCTGTTTAAGACAAAATACTTGCAATAAACAATGTTTATTACATTCTTTGAGTTATTTCAATTTTTGGTTATAATATTCTTGTAATTTTTCGTAAAGCTATGTTTATAAACTTCTTAGGTTAATAATCTTACTTTAAACATACTAAAAGTACCATGGTTGTTACAAAAGGCTGTTTCATTCAAAATACTTGTTTTAAACCCTTTTTAACGTACACTATTTGAATTATTATCATTATTGGTATTAATATTCTTAAATTATATCATAAAGCTAGTTAATTGAACCTATTCGGTTAAGAAAATTTGTTATAAAGTATTAAAACACATATTCAAAGTACTATAGACGTAATAATATGCTGTTTTCAATAAAATAATTTTAAAAAACCCTTTTTTATCGTACACTTATATTATATTATTCTTGTAATATATCATACAGCTAATAAAATAAACATATTTAGCTAGGAATATTAGTTTAAAAGTATTAAAACTCCTTTTGACGTCAAAATCGGCTGTTTAAGACGTAATTGTTGTAATAAACATTGTTTATCGTACATTATTTGAATTATTATGATTTTTGGTAATAATATTCATGTAATTTTTTGTAAAGGTAATTTAATAAACGTCTCCGGGTAAAAATATTAGTTTTAAAGTATTAAAACTTCTTTTTGTTTAAAATCGACTGTTTAAGACGTAATACTTGCAATAAACATTGTATATCGTACATTATTTGAGTTCTTTCATTTTTGGTATTAATATTATTGTAATATTTCGTAAAAGTAATTTAATAAACTAATTCGGTAAAAAATATTAGTTTTAAAGTATTAAAACTCCTCTTGACGTCTAAATCGGCTGTTAAAGATTAAATATTTACATTACACATTGTTTATAGTACATTATTTGAGTTATTTCGAATTTTGGTTATAATATTATGGTAATTTTTCAAAAAATTAATTAAAATAATTCCTTAGGTTAGGAATATTAGTTTTAATGTATTAACCTTAACCTCCTTTTGACGTCGAAATCGGCTGTTTAAGATGAAACACTTGCAATAAACATTGTTTATTATATTTTATTTGAGTTATTGCGATTTTAGATTATAATATTCTTGTAATTTTTCGTACAGCTATGTTAATAAACTTATTTAGTTAGTAATCTAACTTTAAACATATTAAAAGTACTATAGACGTTATAAAAGGTAGTTTATCGAAAATACTTGTATTAAACCCTTTTAAACGTACACTATTTGAAATATTTTGTTTATTAGTATTAATATTCTTGTAATATATCATACAGCTAATTAGATAAACCTATTCAGTTAGGAATATTAGTTTTAAAGTATTAAAACTCTTTTTGACGTTAAAACCGGCTGTTTAAGACAAGATACTTGCAATAAACATTGTTTCTCGTACATTATTTGATTTATTATGATTTTTGGTAATAATATTCTTGAATAATTCGTAAAGGTATTTTGATAAACTTCTTCGGGTAAAAATATTAGTTTTAATGTATTAAAAGTCCTTTTCAGTACAAAATCGGCTGTTTAAGACGAAAAACTTGGAATAAACATTAACACTTTAAATATAATAAACTAATATAGACGTTATAAAAGGCTGTTTTAACCAAAATACTTGTATTAAACCCATTTTAACGTACACTATTTGAATTATTTTGATTATTGGTATTAATATTTATGTAATATATCATACAGATAATTAAATAAACCCATCGGTTAAAAATATTAGTTTTAAAGTATTAAAACTCTTTTTGACGTCAAAATCGGCTGTTTAAGACGAAATACTTGCAGTAAACATTGTTTATTGTACTTTATTTGTGTTATTTTGATTTTTGTTTATAATATTCTTGTAATTTTTCATTCAGCTATGTTTATAAACTTGTTTGGTTAGTAATCTTACTTTAAACATATTAAAAGTACTATAAAAGTCATAAAAGGCTGTTTTATACAAAATACCTGTATTAAACCCTTTTTAACGTACATTATTCGATTTATTTTGATTAATGGCATTAATTTTCTGTTAATATATCATACAGCTAATTAAATAAACCTATTCGGTTAGGAATATTAGATTCAACGTATTAAAACTCCTTTTGACGTCAAAAACGGCTGTTTAAGACAAAATACTTGCAATAAACATTGTTTATCGTACATTATTAGATTTGTTATGATTTTTGGTAATAGCATTTTTGTAATATTTCGTAAGAGAATTTAATAAACGTCTTTAAATAAAAATATTAGTTTTAATGTATTAAAACTTCTTTTGAGTTCAAAATCAGCTGTTTAACACGAAAAACTTGCAATAAACATTGTTTATCGTACATTTTTTGAGTTATTATGATATTTTGTATTAAAATTCTAGTAATATTTTATAAAAGTAATTAAATAAACGATTTCGGGTAAAAATATTAGTTTTAAAGTAATAAAACTCCTTTTGAGTTCAAAATCGGCTAATTAAGACGAAATACTTATAATAAAATTTTTTTATCGAACATTATTTGAGTAATTTAAATTTTTGGCTATAATATTTTCGTTATTTTTGTAAAAGTAATTTAATAATCGACTTCGGTTAAAAATATTAGTTTTAAAATATGAAAACTCTTTTTGACGTTTAAATCGTCTGTTTAAGACGAAATACTTGCAATAAACATTGTTTATTGTACATTATTTGAGTTATTCCGAACTTGGTTATAATATTCATTTAATATTTTGTAAAGGTAATTTAATAAACGTCTTCGGGTAAAAATATTAGTTTTAAAACATTAAAACTTCTTTAAAGTTTAAAATCGGCTGTTTAAGACGAAATACTTGCAATAAACATTGTGTATCGTACATTATTTGAGTTCTTTCATTTTTGGTATTAATATTAATGGAATATTTCGTAAAAGTAATTTATTAAACTACTTCGGTAAAAAATATTAGTTTTAAAGTATTAAAACTCCTCTTGACGTCTAAATCGGCTGTTAAAGACGAAATATTTGCATTACACATTGTTTATTAAACATCTTTTGAGTTCTTTCGATTTTTGGTTATTATGTTTTTGTAATTTATTGTACAGCTATGTTTATAAACTTCTTTGGTTACTAATCAAATTTTAAACATATTAAAAGTACTATAGACGTTATAAAAGGCTGTTTCAAACAAAATACTTGTATTAAACCCCTTTTAACGTACACTATTTGAATTATTTTGATTATTAGTATTAATATTTTTATAATATATCATAAGGCTTATTAATTGAACTTAATCGGTTAGGAATATTGGTTTTAAAGTATTAAAACTCCTTTTGACGTCAAAATCGGCCGTTTAAGACGAAATACTTGCTGTGAACATTGTTTATTGTAAATTTTTTGAGTTATTTCGATTTTTGATTATTATATTCTTGTAATTTTTCGTACAGCTATGTTTATAAACTTCTTTTGTTAGTAATCTAACTTTAAACATATTTAAAGTAATATAGACGTTATAAAAACCTGTTTCAAACAAAATACTTGTATTAAACCCTTTTTAACGTACATTAATTGAATTATTTTGATTAAAGATATTAATATTCATATAATATATCTTACAGCTAATTTAATGAACCTATTCGGTTAGGAATATAAGTTTTAAAGTATTAAAACTTTTTTTAACAATAAAAACGGCTGTTTAAGACAAAATACTTGCAATAAACATTGTTTATCGGACATTATTTAAGTTATTTCGATATTTTGTTATAATACTCTTGTTATTTTTTGTACAGCTTTGTTTATAAACATCTTTGGTTAGTAATCTAACTTTAAACATATTGAAACTACTTTAGACGTTATAAAAGGCTGTTTCAACCAAAATACTTGTATTAAACGCTTTTTAACGTACACTATTTGAATTATTTAGATTATTAGTAACAATATTCATATAATATATCATTCAGCTAATTTAATAAACGCTTTCGGTTAAATATATTAGTTTTAAAGTACTAAAACTCGTTCTGACGTCAAAGAGGCTGTTTAATACGAAACACTTGCAGAAAACATTGTTTATCGTACATTATTAGAGTTATTTTGATTTTTGTTTTTAATATTATGGTAATATTTCATAAAATTAATTAAAATAAACCTATTCGGTCAAGAATATTAGTTTTAAGTATTAAAACTCCGTTTGACGACAAATCGGCTGTTTAGACGAAATACTCTCAGTAAACATTGTTTATTGTACATTATTTGAGTTTTTTCGAATTTTGGTTATAATATTCTATTAATAATATGTACAGGTAATTTAATAATTATTATTGGTTAAAAATACTAGTTCTAAAATATAAAAACTCCTTTTGACGTCAAAATTGGCTGTTTAAGAAGAAATACTTGCAATAAGCATTGTTTTTCGTTTATTATTTGAGTTATTTCGATTTTTGGTTATAATATTCTTGTCATACTTTGTACATGTAATTTTATAAATGTTTCGGTTAAAAATACTAGTATTAAAACTCCTTTTGACGTCTAAATCGGCTGTTTTAGACGAAATACTCGCACTTTACATTGTTTATCTTTTATTATTTAAGTTATTTCGACTTTTGGTTATAATATTATATTAATATTTCATAAAAAAAAAAAAAATAATTCCTTCGGTTAGGAATATTAGTTTTAAAGTATTAAAACTGTTTTTGACGTCTAAAACGGCTGTTTAAGACGAAATACTTGCAATAAACGTTGTGATATTTCGTAAAACTAATTTAATAAACGCTTTCGGTTAAATATATTAGTTTTAAAGTGCTAAAACTCCTTCTGACGTCAAAATAGGCTGTTTAATACGAAATACTTGCAGAAAACATTGTTTATCGTACATTATTTGAGTTATTTCGAATTTTGGTTATAATATTATGGTAATTTTTCATAAAATTAATTAAAATAATTCCTTCGGTTAGGAATACTAGTTTTAAAGTATTAAAACTCTTTTTGACGTCAAAATAGGGTGTTTAATACGAAATACTTGCAGTAAACATTGTTTATTATACATTATTTGAGTTATTTCGATTTTTGATAATAATATTCTTGTAATTTTTCGTAAAGGTAATTTTATAAACTTTTTCTGGTAAAAATATTAGTTTTAATGTATTAAAATTCCTTTTGAGTTCAAAATCGGCTGATTGAGACGAAATACTTGCAATAAACATTGTTTATCGTACATTATTTGACTTATTTCAATTTTCGGCTATAATATTCTTGTAATTTTTTTAAAGGTGTTTTAATAAATTTCTTAGGTTGAAAATATTAGCTTTCAAATATTAAAACTCCCTTTTACGTCTTAATTGGCTGTTTAAGACAAAATACTTGCAATAAATATTGTTTATCTTTCATTATTTGAGTTATTTCGATTTTTGGTATTAATATTATTTTAATATTTCATAAAATAAAATAAACCTCTTCGGTTAGGAATATTATTTTTAAAGTATTAAAATTCTTTTTGACGTCAAAAACGACTGTTTTAGACGAAATACTTGCAATATACATTGTATATCGTACATTTTTTGATTTATTATGATTTTTGGTTATAATATACTCTTGATATTTCGTACAGCTATGTAAAAAAACGTTTTTGGTTAAATATTTTAGTTTTAAAGTACTAAAACTCCTTTTGACGTTAAAAAAGGCTGTTTAATACGAAATAATTTGAATAAACATTGTTTTTCGTACATTATTTGATTTATTATGATTTTTGGTAATAATATTTTTGTAATATTTCAATTAATTAAATCAAATAAACTTATCCGGTAAATAATATTAGTTTTAAAGTATTAAAGTATTAAAACTCCTTTTGACGTCAAAATCAGCTGTTTAAGACGAAATACATGCAGTAAACATTGTTTATTGTACATTATTTAGTTATTTCGATTTTTAGTTATTATATACCTGTACTTTTTCGTACAGCTATGTTTATAAACTTCTTTAGTTAATAATCTAACTTTAAGCATATTAAAAGTACTAAAGACGTAATAAAAGGCTGTTTTAAACAAAATACTTGTATTAAACCCTTTTTAACGTACACTATTTGAATTATTTTGAATATTGGTATTAATATTCTTATATTATGTCTTACAGCTAATTAAATGAACTTATTCGGTTAGGAATATAAGTTTTAAAGTATTAAAACTCCTTTTGACGTCAAAATCGGCTGTTTAAGACTAAATATTTGCAGAAAACATTGTTTATCGTACATTATTTGAGTTATTTCGAATTTTGGTTATAAGATTCTTGTATTTTTCGTACAGCTATGTTTAAAAAACTTCTTTTGTTAGTAATCTAACTTTAAATTAAATAAACTTGTTCGGTTGTGAATATTAGTTTCAATGTAGTAAAACTCCTTTTGACGTCAAAAACGGCTGATTAAGACAAAATACTTGTAATAAACATTGTTTCTCGTACATTATTAGATTTATTATGATTTTTGGTTATAATATTTTTGTAATATTACGTAAAGGTAATTTAATAAACGTCTTCGGATAAAAATTTCAGTTTTATTATATTAATACCCCTTTTGAGTTCAAAATCAGTTGTTTAAGACGAAATACTTGTAAAAAACATTGTTTATCGTGTATTATTTGAGTTATTGCGATTTTAGGTATTATTATTCTTGTAATATATCATACAGCGAATTAATTAAACTTATTCGGTCAGGAATATTAGTTTCAACGTGTTAAAACTCCTTTTGACGTCGAAAATGACTGTTTAAGACAAAATACCAGCAATAAACATTGTTCTCGTAAATTATTTGATTTATTAAGATTTTTGGTAATAATATTCTTGTAATATTTTGTAAATTGAATTTAAAAAACGTCTTCGGGTAAAAATATTAGTTTTAATGTATTAAAACTCCTTTTGAGTTTAAAAATGGCTGTTTAAGACGAAAAATTTGGAATAAACATTATTCATTGTATATTATTTAAGTTATTTCGATTTTTGGTTATAATATATATGTAATATTTCATACAGCCACTAATATAAACCTTTTCGGTTAGGAATATTAGTTTTAAAGTATTAAAACTATTTTTGGCGTCAAAATCGGCTGTTATAGACGAAATACATGCAATAAGCATTGTTTATTGTACATTATTAAAGTTATTATATTTTTTGGTAATCATATTCTTGTAATATTTCATACAGCTAATTAAAAAAACCTATTCGGTTATGAGTATTAGTTTTAAAGTATTAAAACTCCATTTGACGTCGAAATCGACTGTTTAAGACGAAATACTTGTATTAAACATTGTTTATCGTATATTACTTGAGTTATTGTGATTTTTGGTTATAATATTCTTGTAATATTCTGTACAGCTATGTTAATAAATTTCTTCGTTTAGTAATCTAATATTTAACATATTAAAAGTACTATTGACGTTATAAAAGTCTGTTTTAGACAAAATTATTATATTAAACCCTTTTTACGTACACTATTTGAATTATTACGCATATTGGTATTAATATTCATATAATATATCATACAGCTAATTAAATAAACCTATTCGGTTAGGAATATTAGTTTTTACGTTAAAAAAGTATTAAAACTCTTTTTGACGTCGAAAAAGGCTGTTTAATACGAAATACTTGCAGTAAACATTGTTTATCGTACCTGATTTGATTCATTTCGATTTTTGGTTATAATATTCTTGTAAATTTTCGTAAAGCTATGCTTATAGTAATCTTACTTTAAACATACTAAAAGTACCATAGACGTTGTAAAAGGCTGTTTCATTCAAAATACTTGTTTTAAACCCTTTTTAACGTACACTATTTGAATTATTATGATTATTGGTATTAATATTCTCATATTATATCAAACAGCTAGTTAAATGAACCTATTCGGTTAAGAAAATTCGTTTTAAAGTATTAAAACACATATTCAAAGTTATATAGACGTAATAATATGCTGTTTTCAACAAAATAATTGTAATAAACCCTTTTTTATCGTACACTAAATAAATTATTTAAATTAATGATATTAATATTCTTGTAATATATCATACAGCTAATAAAATAAACATATTTAGCTAGGAATATTAGTTTTAAAGTTTTAAAACTCCTTTTGACGTCAAAATCGGCTGTTTAAGACGTAATGGTTGTAATAAACATTGTTTATCATACATTTTTTGAATTATTATGATTCTTGGTAATAATCATGTAATTTTTTGTAAAGGTAATTTAATAAACGTCTTCGGGTAAAAATATTAGTTTTAAAGTATTAAAACTTCTTTTGAGTTTAAAATCGACTGTTTAAGACGAAATACTAGCAAAGAACATTGTATATCGTACATTATTTGAGTTCTTTCATTTTCGGTATTAATATTATTGTAATATTTCGTATAAGTAATTTAATAAACTACTTCGGTAAAAATATTAGTTTTTAAGTATTAAAACTCCTCTTGACGTCTAAATCGGCTGTTAAAGACCAAACATTTGCATTACACATTGTTTATTGTACATTTTTTGAGTTCTTTCGATTTTTGATTATTATAATTTTGTAATTTTTCGTACAGATATGTTTATAAACTTCTTTGCTTAGTAATCTAACTTTAAACATATTTAAAGTACTATAGACGTTATAAATACCTGTTTCAAACAAAATACTTGTATTAAACCGTATTAAACGTACACTATTTGAATTATTTTGATTATTAGTATTAATATTCTTATAATATATCATAAAGCTAATTTTAAATGAACTCATTCAGTTAGGAATATTTGTTTTTAAAGTATTAAAACTCCTTTTGACGTTATAATCGGCTGTTTAAGACGAAATACTTTCAGTAAACATTGTTTATTGTACATTTTTTGAGTTATTTCGATTTTTGATTATTATATTTTTGTAATTTTTCGTACAGCTATGTTTATAAACTTCTTTGGTTAGTAATCTAACTTTAAACATATTAAAAGTACTATAGACGTTATAAATACCTGTTTCAAACAAAATACTTGTATTAAACTCTATTTAACGTAGATTATTTGAATTATTTTGATTAAAGATATTAAAATTCTTATAATATATCTTACAGCTAATGTAATGAACATATTCGGTTAGGAATATAAGTTTTAAGGTATTAAAACTTTTTTTAACCTTAAAAACGGCTGTTTAAGACGAAATACTTGCAAAAAACATTGTTTATCGGACATTATTTAAGTTATTTTGTTTTTTTGTTATACTAATCTTGTTATTTTTTATACAGCTTTGTTTATAAACTTCTTTGGTTAGTAATCTAACTTTAAACATATTGAAACTACTATAGACGTTATAAAAGAGTGTTTAAACCAAAATACTTGTATTAAACCCTTTTTAACGTACACTATTTGAATTATTTAGATTATTAGTAACAATATTCTAATAATATATCATTCAGCTAATTTAATAAACGCTTTCGGTTAAAAATATTAGTTATAAAGTACTAAAACTCCTTCTGACGTCAAAATTGGCTGTTTAATACGAAATACTTGCAGAAAACATTGTTTATCGTACATTATTTGAGTTAATATTATTTTTGGTTATAATATTATGGTAATATTTATAAAATTAATTAAAATAAACCTATTCGGTTAAGAATATTAGTTTTAAAGTATTAAAACTCCGTTTGACCTCAAATCGGCTGTTTAAGTCGAAATACTCCCAATAAACATTGTTTATTGTACATTATTCAAGTTATTTCGAATTTTGGTTATAATACTCTATTAATAATAAGTACAGGTAATTTAATGAATATTTTTGGTTAAAAATACTAGTTCTAAATTATAAAAACTCCTTTTGACGTCAAAATTGGCTTTTAAAAAAGAAATACTTGCAATAAGCATTGTTTTTCGTTTATTATTTGAGTTATTTCGATTTTTGGTTATAATATTCTTGTCATACTTTGTACATGTAATTTAATAAATGTCTTCGGTTAAAAATACTAGTATTAAAACTCCTTTTGACGTCTAAATCGGCTGTTTAAGACGAAATACTTGCATGAAACATTGTTTATATTTTATTTTTTAAGTTATTTAGATTTTTGGTAATAATATTCTTGTAATATTTCATAAAATAAAATAAATGATTTATTCGGTTAAACATATTAGTTATAAAGTACTAAAACTCCTTCTGCGTCAAAATAGGCTGTTTAATACGAAATACTTGCAGAAAACATTGTTTATCGTACATTATATGAGTTATTTCAAATTTTGGTTATAATATTATGGTAATTTTTCTTAAAACTAATTAAAATAATTCCTTCGGTTAGGAATATTAGTTTTAAAGTATTAAAACTCTTTTTGACGTCAAAATAGGGTGTTTAATACGAAATACTTGCAGTAAACATTGTTTATTATACATTATTTGAGTTATTTCGATTATTGATTATAATATTCTTGAAATATTTTGTACAGCTATGTTAATAAATTTCTTCGTTTAGTAATCTAATATTAAACATATTCAAAGTACTATAGACGTTATAAAAGTCTGTTTTAAACAAATTAATTATATTAAACCCTTTTTACGTACACTATTTGAATCATTACGCATATTGGTATTAATATTCATATAATATATCATACAGCTAATTAAATAAACCTATTCGGTTAGGAATATTAGTTTTTACGTTTAAAAAGTATTAAAACTCTTTTTGACGTCGAAAAAGGCTGTTTAATACGAAATACTTGCAGTAAACATTGTTTATCGTACCTTATTTGAGTTTTTTCGATTTTTGGTTATAATATTCTTGTAATTTTTCGTAAAGCTATGTTTATAAACTTCTTTGGTTAGTAATCTTACTTTAAACATACTAAAAGTACCATAGACGTTATAAAAGGCTTTTTCATTCAAAATACTAGTTTTAAACACTTTTTAACGTACACTATTTGAATTATTATGAGTATTGGTATTAATATTCTTATATTATATCATACAGCTAGTTAAATGAACCTATTCAGTTAAGAAAATTCGTTTTAAATGATTAAAACACATATTCAAAGTACTATAGACGTAACAATATGCTGTTTTCAACATAATAATTGTAATAAACCCTTTTTTATCGTACACTAAATGAATTAATTTAATTTTAGGTATTAATATTCTTGTAATATATCTTACAGCTAATAAAATAAACATATTTAGCTAGGAATATTAGTTTTAAAGTATTAAAACTCCTTTTGACGTCAAAATCGGCTGTTTAAGACGTAATGGTTGTAATAAACATTGTTTTTCGTACATTATTTGAATTATCATGATTTTTAGTAATAATATTCATGTAATTTTTTTTAAAGGTAAAAAATATTAGTTTTAAAGTTTATTGTACAATTTTTGAGTTCTTTCGATTTTTGGTTATTATATTTTTGTAATTTATTGTACAGCTATGTTCATAAACTTCTTTGGTTAGTAATCAAAATTTAAACATATCAAAAGTACTTTAGACGTTATAAAAGGCTGTTTTAAACTAAATACTTGTATTAAACCCTTTTTAACGTACACTATTTGAATTATTTTGACTATTAGTATTAATATTCTTATAATATATCATAAAGCTAATTAAATGAACTTATTCGGTTAGGAATATTGTAAACATTGTTTATCGTACTTTATTTGTGTTATTTTGATTTTTGTATATAATATTATCGTAATTTTTCATACAGCTATGTTTAAAAACTTGTTTGGTTAGTAATCTAACTTTAAACATATTAAAAGTACTAAAGACGTTATAAAAGGCAGTTTAACGAAAATACCTGTATTAAACCCTTTTTAACGTACATTATTCGAATTATTTTGATTAATGGCATTAATATTCTGTTAATATATCATACAGCTAATTAAATAAACCTATTCGGTTAGGAATATTAGTTTTAAAGTATTAAAACTCCCTTTTGAGGTCAAAATCGGCTGTATAAGACTAAATACTTGCAATAAACATCGTTTATCGTACATTATTAGATTTATTATGATTTTTGGTAATAACATTTTTGTAATGTTTCGTAAGAGAATTGAATAAACGTCTTTGAATAAAAATATTAGTTATAATGTATTAAAACTTCTTTTGAGTTCAAAATCAGCTGTTTAACAAGAAATACTTGCAATAAACATTGTTTATCGTACATTTTTTGAGTTATTATGATATTTTGTATTAAAATTCTTGTAATATTTTATAAAGGTAATTTAATAAACGATTTCGGGTAAAAATATTAGTTTTAAAGTAATAAAACTCCTTTGAGTTCAAAATCGGCTAATTAAGACGAAATACTTATAATAAAAATTGTTTATCGAACATTATTTGAGTAATTTAAATTTTTGGCTATAATATTGTCGTTAAATTTGTAAAAGTAATTTAATAATCGACTTCGGTTAAAAATATTATTTTTAAAATATGAAAACTCTTTTTGACGTTTAAATCGTCTATTTAAGACGAAATACTTGCTATATTATAAACATTGTTTATTGTACATTATTTGAGTTATTTCGAACTTGGTTATAATATTTATTTAATATTTTGTACAGGTAATTTAGTAAAAATCTTCAGTTAAAAATACTAGTTTTAAAGTATTGAAACTCCTTTTGATGTGAAAATCGGCTGATTAAGACGAAAAACTTGCATAAACATTGTTTACGTACATATTACAGTTATTATGATTTTTGTTATTAACTTTCTTGTAATATATCATACATCTAATTAAATAGACCTATTCGGTTAGCAAAATTCGTTTCAAAGTATTAAAACTCCTTTTGACGTTGAAATCGGCTGTTTAAGACTAAATACTTGCAGTAAACTTTGTTTATTGTAAATTATTTGATAATAATGTAACTTGTTTTAAATCAAACAATTTAAAGTTCTCGACTTAAATGTCTTTAAGGATATTTATATCCAATATTTATTTCAACAGTTTATTACAATCAAAACAATGTTTCACTCCTATACTTGCATATAGGAGATCCTCAGTTGTTGTAAATAGGTCTGAAAAATTTTTTTGAACAAAATAAATGGAAGTGAATCAAAAATAAAAACTAAAAACTAATGGTTTAAGAGCAAAAATAAATCTTAAATATACTAAACTTAAGTAAAAAATTTTTAGTTTATGTTACGCTTTTAAGAAATAAAAGAACTAAACTCTTAAAAGCGTAATATAAACTAAAAAAATTTTTTACTTAAGTTTAGTATATTTAAGATTTATTTTTGCTCTTAAACCATTAGTTTTTAGTTTTTATTTTTGATTCACTTCCATTTATTTTGTTCAAAAAATTTTTTCAGACCTATTTACAACAACTGAGGATCTCCTATATGCAAGTATAGGAGTGAAACATTGTTTTGATTGTAATAAACTGTTGAAATAAATATTGTATTTTATTTGAGTTATTTTGATTTTTGGTTAAAATATTCTTGTAATTTTTGTTAAGGTATTTTTATAATTTTTTTGGTTATTAATCCAACTTTAAACATATCAAAAGTACTATAGTCGTCATAAAAGGTTGTTTCAAACAAAACACTTGTATTGAACTTTTTTTAATGTACAGCTAAATAATTAAACTTATTCGTTTAGGAATATTATTTTAACGTATTAAAACTCCTTTTTGCGTCAAAAACGGCTGTTTAAAACAAAATACTTGCAATAAACATCGTTTATCGCACATTATTAGATTTATTATGATTTTAAATAATAAGATTCTTGTAATATTTCGTAAGATAATTTAATAAACGTCTTCGCGAAAAATTTTTGTTTTAATGTACTAAAACTCCTTTTGAGTTCAAAATCGGCTGTTTAAGACGAAATACTTGCAATAAACATTGTTTATCTTTCATTAATTGAGTTATTACGATTTTTGATAATAATATAATTGTAATATTTTATAAAATTAAATAAAATAAACCTCTTCGGTTGGAAATATTAGTTTTAAAGTATTAAAACTTTTTTTGACGTCAAAAACTGCTATTTAAGACGAAATACTTGCAATAAACATTGTTTATCGGACATTATTTGAGTTTTTTCGAATTTTGGTTATTATATTCGTGTTATTTTTTGTACAGCTATGTTAATAAACTTCTTTGGTTAGTAATCTAACTTTAAACATCGTCAAAAACGGCTGTTTAAGACGAAATACTTGCAATAAACATTGTTTACCCTACATAATTTGAGTTACTTCAATTTTTGGTTATAATATTATTGTGATATTTCGTACAGCTAATTTAACAAAGTTTTCGGTTAAATATATTAGTTTTAAAGCACTAAAACTTCTTCTGTCGTCTAAATAGGCTGTTTAATACGAAATACTTGCAGTAAACGTTGTTTATTATGCATTATTTGAGTTATTTTGATTTTCGGTTAGAATATTCCTTATTTTTTTTGTAATGCTATGTTTATAAATTTTTTTGTTTAGAAATCTAACTTTAAACGTATTAAAAGTACTATAGACGTTAGAAAAAGCTGTTTCAAACAAAATACTTGTATTAAACCCTTTTTAAAGTACACTATTGAAATTGGTTTGATTATTGGTATAAATATTCTTATAATATATTATACAGCTAATTAAAAGAAGTTATTCGGTTAGGAATATTAGTTATAAAGTAGTAAAACTTCTTTTGTCGTCGAAATCTGCTGTTTAAAAATAATTACCTGCAGTAAACATTGTTTATCCTACATAATTTGAGTTACTTCAATTTTTGGTATTAATATTCTTGTAATTTTTCTTACAGTTATGTTTATAATCTTCTTTGGTTAGTAATCTAACTTTAAACTTATTGAAACTACTATTGACTTTATAAAAGGCTGTTTCAACAAAAATACTTGTTTTAAACCTTTTTTAACGTACACTATATAAATTATTTTGATTATTGGTAACAATATTCAACTAATATATCATACAGCTAATTAAATAAACCTATTCGGCAAGGAATATTAGTTTTAAAGTATTAAAACTCTTTTTAACGTCAAATCGGATGTTTAAGACGAAATACTAGCAATAAACATGATTAATCGTACATTATTTGATTTTTTATGATTTTTGGTAATAAGATTATAGTAAGATTTCGTAAAGGTAATTTAATAAACTTTTCCTGGTAAAAATATTAGTTTTAATGTATTAAATTTCCTTTTGAGTTTAAAATCGGCTGATTAAGACGAAATACTTGCGATAAACAATGTTTATCGTACATTATTTGAGTTATTTCAATTTTCGGTTATAATAATCTCGTAACTTTTTTAAAGGTGTTTTAATAAATTTCTTAGGTTGAAAATATTAGTTTTCAAATATTAAAACTTCCTTTGACGTTTTAATCGGCTGTTTAAGACAAAATACTTGCACTAAATATTGTTTATCTTTCATTATTTGAGTCATTTCGATTTTTGGTATTAATATTATTTTAATATTTCATAAAATAAAATAAACCTCTTCGGTTAGGAATATTATTTTTAAAGTATTAAAATTGTTTTTGACGTCAAAAACGACTATTTTAGACGAAATACTTGCAATATACATTGTAAATCATACATTTTTTGATTTATTATGATTTTTGGTAATAATATTCTTGTAATATTTCAATAAAATAAATAAAATATGCCTCTTCGGTCAGGAATATTAGTTTTAAAGTATTAAAACTATTTTTGAAGTCAAATTCTGCTGTTTAAGACGAAATACTTGCAATAATCATTGTTTATCGTACATTATTTAAGTTTTTTTTAGAATTTTTGTTATATTATTTTTCTAATATTTAATAAAAGTAATTTTATAAACGATTTTTGTTGAAGATATTAGTTTTAAAGTATAAATACTCCTTTTGACGTCTAAATTGGCTGTTTAAGACGAAATACTTGCAATAAACATTGTATATCCTACATTATTTGAGTTATTTCGATTTTTAGTTATAATAATTTGTAATTTTTCGTACAGCCACTAATATGAACCACTTCGGGTAGGAATATTAGTTTTAGAGTACTAAAACTCCTTTTGACGTCTAAATTGGATGTTTAAGACGAAATACTTGCATTAAACATTGTTTATCGTACATTATTTGAGTTATTTCGAATTTTGGTTATATTATTCGTAAAATATTTCGTAAAAGTAGTTTAATAAACGACTTCGGTTAAAAATATTAGTTTTAATTTTTAACCTTATCTTCCTTTTGACGTCGAAATCGGCTGTTTAAGATGAAACACTTGCAATAAACATTGCGTTAAACATCGTACAGTTTTCAAGTTATTTTAAATTTTCGTAATAATATTGTTGTAATATTTCAAAAAAATAATTTAATAAATGTTTTAGGTTAAAAATATTAGTTTGCTAGTATTAAAACTCCTTTTGACGTCAAAATCAGCTATTTAAGACGATATACATGCAATAAACATTGTTTATCTTACATTATTTGAATTATTTCAATTTTTGGTAATAATTCTGTCGAATATTTCATATAATCAATAAAATAAACCTTTTCGGTTTAGAATATTAGTTTTAATGTATTAAAACTCCTTTCGACGTCAAAATCAGCTATTTAAGACGATACACATGCAATAAACATTGTTTATCATATATTATTTGAGTTATTGCGATTTTAGATTATAATATTCAGCTATGTTAATAAACTTATTTAGATAGTAATCTAACTTTGAACATATTAAAAGTACTATAGACGTTATAAAAGGCAGTTTAACGAAAATACTTGTATTAAACCCTTTTTAACGTAGACTATTTGAATTATTTTGTTTATTAGTATTAATATTCTTGTAATATATCATACAGCTTATTAAATAAACCTATTCGGTTAGGAATATTAGTTTTAAAGTATTAAAACTCTTTTTGACGTTAAAACCGGCTGTTTAAGACAAAATACTTGCAATAAACATTGTTTCTCGTACTTTATTTGATTTATTATGATTTTTAGTAATAATATTCTTGTAATATTTCGTAAAGGTATTTTGAGATACGTCTTCGGGTAAAAATATTAGTTTTAATGTATTAAAAGTCCTTTTGAGTTCAAAATCGGCTGATTAAGACGATAAACTTGGAATAAACATTAACACTTTAAATATAATAAACTACTATAGACGTTATAAAAGGCTGTTTTAACAAAAATACTTGTATTAAACCCATTTTAACGTACACTATTTGAATTATTTTGATTATTGGTATTAATATTTATGTAATATGTCATACAGATAATTAAATAAATCCATCGGTTAGAAATGTTAGTTTTAAAGTATTAAAACTCTATTGACGTCAAAATCGGCTGTTTAAGACAAAATACTTGGAGTAAACATTGTTTATCGTACTTTATTTGTGTTATTTTGATTTTTGTTTATAATATTCTTGTAATCTTACATGAAGGCTACTTAATAAACGTCTTCGGATAAAAATATTAGTTTTAAAGTACTAAAACTCCTTTTGAGTTCAAAATCGGCTGTTCAAGATGAAATACTTGCAATAAACATTGTTTATCTTTCATTAATTGAGTTATTACGATTTTTGATATTAATATTATTGTAATAATTCATAAAATAAAATAAAATAAACCTTTTTGGTTGGAAATATTAGTTTTAAAGTATTAAAACTTTTTTTGACGTCAAAAACTGCTATTTTAGACGAAATACTTGCAATAAACATTGTTTATCGGACATTATTTGAGTTATTTCGATTTTTGTTTATAATATTCGTGTTATTTTTTGTACAGCTATGTTAATAACCTTCTTTGGTTAGTAATCTAACTTTAAACATAGTCAAAAACGGCTGTTTAAGACGAAATACTTGCAATAAACATTGTTTACCCTACATAATTTTAGTTACTTCAATTTTTGGTTATAATATTGTTGTGATATTTTGTACAGCTAATTTAATAAAGTTTTCGGTTAAATATATTAGTTTTAAAGCACTAAAACTCCTTCTGACGCCTAAATAGGCTGTTTAATACGAAATACTTGCAGTAAACGTTGTTTATTGTACATTATTTGAGTTATTT
Organism: Thalia democratica; assembly: GCF_965202585.1. Classification (NCBI taxonomy): domain Eukaryota; kingdom Metazoa; phylum Chordata; class Thaliacea; order Salpida; family Salpidae; genus Thalia; species Thalia democratica. The sequence goes on along the minus strand of NC_139173.1, from coordinate 14,406,379 downwards.
CGATTTTCGGTTAGAATATTCCTTATTTTTTTTGTTTATAACCTTTTTTGTCTAGTAATCTAACTTTAAACGTATTAAAAGTACTACAGACGTTATAAAAGTATGTTTCAAACAAAATACTTGTATTAAACCCTTTTTAAAGTACGCTATTGAAATTGGTTTGATTATTGGTATTAATATTCTTATATTATATCATACAGCTAGGTAAATGAACCCATTCTGTTAAGAAAATTCGTTTTAAAGTATTAAAACACATATTCAAAGTACCATAGACGTAATAATATGCTGTTTTCAATAAAATAATTGTAAAAAACCCTTTTTTATCGTACACTAAATGAATTATTTTAATTATTGGTATTAATATTCTTGTAATATATCATACAGCTAATAAAATAAACATATTTAGCTAGGAATATTAGTTTTAAAGTATTAAAACTCCTTTTGACGTCAAAATCGGCTGTTAAAGACGTAATTGTTGTAATAAACATTGTTTATCGTACATTATTTGAATTATTATGATTCTTGGTAATAATATTCATGTAATTTTTTGTAAAGGTAATTTAATAAACGTCTTCGGGTAAAAATATTAGTTTTAAAGTATTAAAACTTCTTTTGAGTTTAAAATCGACTGTTTAAGACGAAATACTTGCAATAAACATTGTATATCGTACATTATTTGAGTTCTTTCATTTTTGGTATTAATATTATTGTAATATTTCGTAAAAGTAATTTAATAAACTACTTCGGTAAAAAATATTAGTTTTAAAGTAATAAAACTCCTCTTGACGTTTAAATCGGCTGTTAAAGACCTAATATTTGCATTACACCTTGTTTATTGTACATTTTTTGAGTTCTTTCGATTTTTAGTTATTATATTTTTGTAATTTATTGTACAGCTATGTTTATAAACTTTTTTGGTTAGTAATCAAATTTTGAACATATTAAAAGTACATACTTTAGACGTTATAAAAGGCTGTTTCAAACTAAATACTTGTATTAAACCCTTTTTAACGTACACTATTTGAATTTTTTTAATTATTAGTATTAATATTCTTATAATATATTATAAAGCTAATTAAATGAATTTATTCGGTTAGGAATATTAGTTTTAGAGTATTAAAACTCCTTTTGACGTCAAAATCGGCTGTTTAAGACTTAATACTTGCAGTAAACATTGTTCATCGTACTTTATTTGTGTTATTTTGATTTTTGTTTATAATATTCTTGTAATTTTTCATACAGCTATGTTTATAAACTTCTTTAGTTAGTAATCTAACTTTAAACATATTTAAAGTACTATAGACGTTATAAATACCTGTTTCAAACAAAATACTTGTATTAAACCCTTTTTAACGTACATTATTTGAATTATTGCGATTAAAGATATTAATATTCTTATAATATATCTTAGAGCTAATTTAATAAACCTATTCGGTTAGGAATATAAGTTTTAAAGTAGTAAAACCTTTTTTAACGTTAAAAACGGCTGTTTTTGACGAAATACTTTCAATAAACATTGTTTATCGGACATTATTTAAGTTATTTCGATTTTTTGTTATAATATTCTTGTTATTTTTTGTAGAGCTTTGTTTATAAACTTCTTTGGTTAGTAATCTAACGTTAAACATATTGAAACTACTATAGATGTTATAAAAGGGTTTTTCGACCAAAATACTTGTATTAAACCCTTTTTTACGTACACTATTTGAATTATTCAGATTATTAGTAACAATATTCTTATAATATATCATTCAGCTAATTTAATAAACGCTTTCGGTTAAATATATTAGTTTTAAAGTACTTAAACTCCTTTTGACGTCAAAATAGGCTGTTTAATACAAAATAATTTGAATAAACATTGTTTTTCGTACATTATTTGATTTATTATGATTTTTGGTAATAATATTCTTGTAATATTTCGATAAATTAAATAAAATATACCTCTTCAGTTAGGAATATTAGTTTTAAGGTATTAAAACTATTTTTGAAGCCAAATTCTGCTGTTTGAGACGAAATACTTGTAATAATCATTGTTTATCGTACATTATATAAGTTTTTTTTAGAATTTTTGTTATATTATTTTTCTAATATTTAATAAAAGTAATTTTATAAACGATTTTTGTTGAAGATATTAGTTTTAAAGTATAAAAACTCCTTTTGACGTCTAAATTGGCTGTTTAAGACGAAATACTTGCAATAAACATTGTATATCGTACATTATTTGAGTTATTTCGATTTTTGGTTATAATATTTTTGTAATTTTTCGTACAGCCACTAATATGAACCACTTCGGGTAGGAATATTAGTTTAAGAGTACTAAAACTCCTTTTGACGTCTAAATTGGATTTTTAAGACGAAATACTTGCATTAGACATTGTTTATCGTACATTATTTGAGTTATTTCGAATTTTGCTTATATTATTCTTAAAATATTTCGTAAAAGTAGTTTAATAAACGACTTCGGTTAAAAATATTAGTTTTAATTTTTAACCTTAACTTCTTTTTGACGTCGAAATCGGCTGTTTAAGATGAAACACTTGCAATAAACATTGTTTATCGTACAGTTTTCAAGTTATTTCAAATTTTCGTAATAATATTGTTGTAATAATTCAAAAAATTCATTTACAAATGTCTTAGGTTAAAAATATTAGTTTGCTAGTATTAAAATTCCTTTTGACGTCAAAATCAGCTATTTAAGACGATATACATGCAAAAAACATTGTTTATCTTACATTATTTGAATTATTTCAATTTTTGGTAATAATTCTGTCGAATATTTCATAAAATCAATAAAATTAACTTTTTCGGTTAAGAATATTAGTTTTAATGTATTAAAACTCCTTTCGACGTCAAAATCGATTGTTTGACATGAAATACTTGCATTAAACATTGTTTATCGTACATTATTTGAGTTATTTCGAATTTTGGTTATATTATTCTTAAAATATTTCGTAAAAGTAGTTTAATAAACGACTTCGGTTAAAAATATAAGTTTTAATGTATTAACCTTAACTTCCTTTTGACGTCGAAATCGGCTCTTTAAGATGAAACACTTGCAATAAACATTGTTTATCGTACAGTTTTCAATTTATTTCGAATTTTTGTAAAAATATTGTTGTAATATTTCAAAAAATTAATTTAATAAATGTCTTAGTTTAAAAATATTAGTTTTCTAGTATTAAAACTCCTTTTGACGTCAAAATCAGCTATTTAAGACGATATACATGCAATAAACATTGTTTATCATATATTATTTGAGTTATTGCGATTTTAGATTATAATATTCTTTTATTTTTTCGTACAGCTATGTTAATAAATTTATTTAGTTGGTTATCTAACTTTAAACATATTAAAAGTACTATAGACGTTATAAAAGGCAGTTTAACAAAAATACTTGTATTTTACCCTTTTAAACGTACACTATTTGAATTATTTTGATTATTAGTATTAATATTCTTGTAATATATCATACAGCTAATTAAATAAACCTATTCGGTTAGGAATATTAGTTTTAAAGTATTAAACTCTTTTTAACGTTAAAACCGGCTGTTTATGACAAAATACTAGCGAAAAACATTGTTTCTCGTACGTTATTTGATTTATTATGATTTTTGGTAATAATATTCTTGTAATAATTCGTAAAGGTATTTTAATAAACGTCATCGGGTAAAAATATTAGTTTTAATGTATTAAAAGTCCTTTTGAGTTCAAAATCGGCTGTTTAAGACGAAAAACTTGGAATATACATTGTTTATTGTATATTATTTAAGTTAAATCGATTTTTGTTTATAATATTTATGTAATATTTCTTACAGCAACTAATATAAACCTCTTCGGTTAGGAATATTAGTTTTAAAGTATTAAAACTCTTTTTGACGTCGAAATCGGCTGTTTAAGACAAAATACTTGCAATAAAAATTGTTTATCGTATATTTTTTAAGTTATTGCGATTTTTGGTTATAATATTCTTGATATATTTCGTAGAGCTGTGTTAATAAATTTCTTCGTTTTTTAATCTAACTTTAAACGTATTAAAAGTATTATTTAATAATATTATTGTAATATTTGATTTATTAATTAAATAAATGTCTTCGGGTAAAAATATTAGTTTTAAAGTATTAAAACTCCTTTTGACGTCAAAATCGCCCATTTAAGACGAAATACTTGCAAAAAACATTGTTTATCTTATATTATTTGAGTTAATGCTATTTTAGGCTATAATATTATTTATTTATTTATATTTATTTATTATTATTTGAATTATTTTGATTATTGGTATTAATATTCTTGTAATACTTCATACAGCTAATTAAATAAACTTCTTCAGTTGGGAATATTAATTTTAAAGTATTAAAACTCCTTTTGACGTCAAAATCAGCTATTTAAGATAAAACACTAGCAATAAACTTTGTTTATCGTACATTATTTGAGTTTTTTCGATTTTTGGTAATAATATTATTTTAATATTTCATAAAATTAATAAAATACACGACTTCTAGTAAAAATATCAGTTCTAAAGTTTTAAAACTATTTTTGATGTCAATCTCGGCTGTTTAAGACAAAATACTTCCAATAAACATTGTTTATCATATATTATTTGACTTATTGCTATTTTAAGATATAATATTCATGTAATTTTTCATACAGATTTATTAATAAACTTTTTGGTTAGTATCTAATTTCAAATATATTAAAAGTGCTATAGACGTTAAAAAGGCTGTTTCAAACAAAATACTTGCATTAAACCCTTTTTAACGTACACTATTCGATTTTTTTTTGATTATTGGTATTAATATTTTTGTAATATATCATACAGCTAATTAAATAAACCTGTTCTGTTCAGAATAATTGTTGTAAAGTATTAAATTTATTTTAACGTCAAAATCGGCTGTTTAAAACGAAATAATTGCAATAAACATTGTTTATCGTATATTATTTGATTTATTGCGATTTTAGATTAAAATATGCTTGTAATTTTTCGTACAGCTTTGTCATAAATTTCTTTAGTTAGTAATCTAACTTTAAACATATTTAAACTACTATAGACATTATAAAAGGCTGTTTCAACAAAAATACTTGTATTAAACCCTTTTTAACGTACACTCTTTTAATTATTTTGATTATTGGTATTATTATTCATGTAATATAACATACAGCTAACTAAATAAACCTATTCGGTTAAGAATATTAGTTTTAAAGTATTAAAACTCCTTTTAACGTCGAAATCGGCTGTTTAAGAAGAAAAACTTGCAATAAACATTGTTTATCGTACATTATTTAATTTATTATGATTTTTTGTAATAATACTATTGTGATATATCATACAGCGAATTAAATAAACCTATTCGGTAAGGAATATTAGTTTTAAATTATTAAAACTCTTTTTGACGTCAAAATCGGCTGTTTATGACAAAATACTTGCAGTAAACATTGTTTATCGTACTTTGTTTGAATTATTTAGATTTTTGGTTATAATATTCTTGTAATTTTTCGTAAAGCTATGTTTATAAACTTATTTTGTTAGTAAGCTAATTTTAAACATATTAAAAGTACTATAGACGTCATAAAAGGCTGTTTCAAACGAAATACTTGTATTAAACCCTTTTTTACGAACATTATTTGAATTATTTTGATTATTGGTATTAATATTATTATAATATAGTATACAGCTAATTAAATAAACTTATACGGTTTGCAATATTAGTTTTAAAGTTTTAAAACTTCTTTTGACGTCAAAATTGGCTGTTTAAGACAAAATACTTGCAGTAAAAATTGTTTATTGTACATTATTTTAGTTATTTAAAATTTTGGTATTAATATTCTTGTAATATATCATACATTTAATCAAATAAACCTTTTCGGTTAGGAATATTAGTTTAAATTATTAAAACTTCTTTTGACGTCTAAGTCAACTGTTTAAGACGATATACCTGCAAAAAACATTGTTTATCGTACATTATTTTAGTTAATTCGATTTTTGGTTATAATATATTTAAAATTTTTGTAAAGGTAATTTAGTAAACGTCTTCGGTTAAAAACATTAGTTTTAAAACATTTAAACACCTTTCGACATCAAAATCGAGTGTTTAAGAAGAAATACTTGCAATTAACATTGCTTTTTGTTCATTATTTGAGTTATTTCGATTTTTGGTTATAATATTCTTGTGATATTTTGTACAGGTAATATATAAAATGTCTTTAATTAAAAATACTAGTATTTAAACTTCTTTTGACGTCAAAATCGGCTGTTTAAGACGAAATACTTGCAATAAACATTGTTTATCTTACATTATTTGAATTATTTCAATTTTTGGTAATAATTCTTTTGTAATATTTCATAAAATTAATAAAATAAACCTTTTCGGTTAGGATCATTAGTTTTAATGTATTAAAACTCCTTTCCACGTCAAAATCAATTCTTTACGAAGAAATACTTGCATTAAACATTGTTTATCGTACATTATTTGAGTTATTTCGAATTTTGGTTATATTATTCTTAAAATATTTCGTAAAAGTAGTTTAATAAACGACTTCGGTTAAAAATATTAGTTTTAATGTATTAACCTTAACCTCCTTTTGACGTCGAAGTCGGCTGTTTAAGATGAAACACTGGCAATAAACATTGTTTATCGTACAGTTTTAAAGTTATTTCGAACATGGTAATAATATTGTTGTAATATTTCAAAAAATTAATTTAATAAATGTTTTAGGTTAAAAATATTAGTTTGCTAGTATTAAAACTCCTTTTGACGTCAAAATCAGCTATTTAAGACGATATACATGCAATAAACATTGTTTATCATATATTATTTGAGTTATTGCGAATTTAGATTACAATATTCAGCTATGTTAATAAACTTATTTAGTTAGTAATCTAACTTTAAACATATTAAAAGTACTATAGACGTTATAAAAGGCAGATTAACGAAAATACTTGTATTAAACCCTTTTTAACGTACATTATTTGAATTATTTTGTTTATTAGTATTAATATTCTTGTAATATATCATACAGCTAATAAGATAAACCTTTTCGGTTAGGAATATTAGTTTTAAAGTATTAAAACTCTTTTTGACGTTAAAACCGGCTGTTTAAGACAAAATACTTGCAATAAACATTGTTTCTCGTACATTATTTGATTTATTATGATTTTTAGTAATAATATTCTTGTAATATTTCGTAAAGGTATTTTGATAAACGTCTTCGGGTAAAAATATTAGTTTTAATGTATTTAAAGTCCTTTCGAGTTCAAAACCGGTTAATTAAGACGAAAAACTTGGAATAAACATTAACACTTTAAATATAATAAACTACTGTAGACGTTATAAAAGGCTGTTTTAACCAAAATACTTGTATTTTCCCTTTTTAACGTACACTAATTGAAATATTTTGATTATTGGTATTAATATTAATGTAATATATCATACAGATAATTAAATAAACTCATCAGTTAGAAATGTTAGTTTTAATCTATTAAAACTCTTTTTGACGTCAAAATCGGCTGTTTAAGAAGAAATACTTGCAGTAAACATTGTTTATCGTACTTTATTTGTGTTATTTTGATTTTTGTTTATAATATTCTTGTAATTTTTTATACAGATATGTTTATAAACTTGTTTGGTTAGTAATCTAACTTTAAACATATTAAAAGTACTATAGACGTTATAAAAGGCAGTTTAACGAAAATACCTGTATTAAACCCTTTCTAACGTACATTTTTCGAATTATTTTGACTAATGACATTAATATTCTGTTAATATATCATACAGCTAATTAAATAAACCTATTCAATTAGGAATATTAGTTTCAACGTATTAAAACTCCTTTTGACGTCAAAAACGGCTGTTTAAGACAAAATACTTGCAATAAACATCGTTTATTGTACATTATTAGATTTATTATGATTTTTGGTAATAACATTTTTGTAATATTTCGTAAAAGAATTTGAAAAACGTCTTTGAATAAAAATATTAGTTTTAATTTGTTAAAACTTCTTTTAAGTTCAAAATCAGCTGTTTAACACGAAATACTTGCAATAAACATTGTTTATTGTACATTTTTTGAGTTATTATGATATTTTGTAATAAAATTCTTGTAATATTTTATAAAGGTAATTTAATAAACGATTTCGGGTAAAAATATTAGTTTTAAAGTAATAAAACTCCTTTTGAGTTTAAAATCGGCTATTTAAGACGAAATACTTATAATAAAAATTGTTTATCGAACATTATTTGAGTAATTTAAATTTTTGGCTAAAATATTCTTGTCATTTTTGTAAAAGTAATTTAATAATCGACATCGGTTAAAATATAATTTTTAAAATATGAAAACTCTTTTTGACGTTTAAATAGTCTGTTTAATATTCTTGTAATATTTTGTACAGGTAATTTAATAAAAATCTCAAGTTAAAAATACTAGTTTTAAAGTATTGAAACTCCTTTTTATGTGAAAATCGGCTGATTAAGACGAAAAATTTGCATTAACATTGTTTATCGTACATTATTACAGTTATTATGATTTTTTTTATTAATATTCTTGTAATATATCATACATCTAATTAAATGAACCTATTCAGTTAGCAAAATTCGTTTCAAAATATTAAAACTCCTTTTGACGTCGACATCGGCTGTTTAAGATTAAATACTTGCAGTAAACTTTGTTTATTGTACATTATTTAGGATATTTTGATTTTTGGTTATAATATTCTTGTAATTTTTGTTAAGGTATTTTTATAACTTTTTTGGTTAGTAATCCAACTTTAAACATATTAAAAGTACTATAGTCGTCATAAAAGGCTATTTCAAACAAACACTTGTATTAAACTTTTTTTAATGTACAGCTAAATAAATAAACTTATTCGTTTAGGAATATTATTTTAACGTATTAAAACTCCTTTTGGCGTTAAAAACGGCTGTTTTAAAAAAAATACTTGCAATAAACATCGTTTATCGTACAATATTAGATTTATTATGATTTTAAGTAATAAGATTCTTGTAATATTTCGTAAAGGTAATTTAATAAACGTCTTCGCATAAAATTATTTGTTTTAATGTACTAAAACTCCTTTTGAGTTCAAAATCGGCTGTGTAAGACGAAAAACTTGCAATAAGTTTTGTTTATCTTTCATTAATTGAGTTATTACGATTTTTGATAATAATATTCTTGTAATATTTCATAAAATAAAATAAAATAAACCTCTTCGGTTGGAAATATTAATTTTAAAGTATTAAGACTTTTTTTGACGTCAAAAACTGCTATTTAAGACGAAAAACTTGCAATAAACATTGTTTATCGGACATTATTTAAGTTATTTCGATTTTTGGTTATAATATTCGTGTTATTTTGTGTACAGCTATGTTAATAACCTTCTTTTGTTAGTAATCTAACTTTAAACATCGTCAAAAACGGCTGTTTAAGACGAAATACTTGTAATAAACATTGTTTACCCTACATAATTTGAGTTACTTCAATTTTTGGTTATAATATTGTTGTGATATTTCGTACAGCTAATTTAATTAACGCTTTCGGTTAAATATATTAGTTTTAAAGCACTAAAACTCCTTCTGACGTCTAAATAGGCTGTTTAATACGAAATACTTGCAGTAAACTTTGTTAATTGTACATTATTTGAGTTATTTCGATTTTCGGTTAGAATATTCCTTTTTTTTTTGTACAGCTATGTTTATAAACTTTTTTGTTTAGTAATCCAACTTTAAACGTATTAAAAGTACTATAGATGATATAAAAGGCTGTTTCAAACAAAATACTAGTATTAAACCCTTTTTAAAGTACACTATTGAAATTGGTTTGATTATTGGTATTAATATTCTTATAATATATCATACAGCTAATTAAAAGAAGTTATTCGGTTAGGAATATTAGTTATAAAGTAGTAAAACTTCTTTTGACGTCAAAATCGGCTGTTTAAGACTAATTACTTGCAGTAAACATTGTTTATCGTACAATATTTGAGTTTTTTCGATTTTTAGTTACAATATTTATGTTATTTTTCGAACAGTTTTGTTTATAATCTTCTTTGGTTAGTAATCTAACTTTTAACATATTAAAAGTACTATAGTCTTAATAAAAGGCAGTTTCATATAAAATACTTGTATTTAACCCTTTTTAACGTACATTATTTGAAATTTTTTGATTTTTGGTATCAATATTCTGTTAATTTATCATACAGCTAATTAAAAAAACCTATTTGGTTAGGAATAGTAGTTTTAAAATATTAAAACTCCTTTTGACGTCAAAATCGTCAAAAGGGTTATTAAAAAGGTATTTTAATAAACAACTTTGGTTAAAAATATTAGTTTTGAAGTATTAAAACCCCTTTTGACGTCAAAATCGGCTGATTAAGACTAGTTACTTGCAGTAAACATTGTTTATCTAACATTTTTTGAGTTATTTCGATTTTTGGTTATATATTCTTGAAATTTATCGTTTAGCTTATTTAATAAACGTTTTCGGTTAAATATATTAGTTTTAAAGTACTTAAACTACTTTTGACGTCAAAATCTGCTGTTTAATACAAAATATTACGAATAAACATTGTTTATTATACATAATTTGATATATTATGATTTTTGGTATTAATATTCTTGTAATATTTCTTAAAAGTAAATTAATAAACGACTTCGGTTAAAATATTAGTTTTATTGTATTAAAACTACTTTTAAGTTCAAAATCGGCTGTCAAGACGAAATACTTGCAATAAACATTGTTTATCGTATGTTATTTGAGTTATTGCGATTTTAATTTATAATATTCATGTAATCTTTTGTACAGCTACGTAAACAAACTTCTTTAGTTAGTAATCTAACTTTAAACATATTGAAACTACAATAGACGTTATAAAAGGTTGTTTCAACCAAAATACTTGTTTTAACCTTTTTTAACGTACACTATATAAATTATTTTGATTATTGGTATTATTATTCAACTAATATATCATACAGCTAATTAAATAAACCTATTCGGCAAGGAATATTAGTTTTAAAGTATTAAAACTCCGTTTGACGTCAAATCAGCTGTTTGAGACGAAATACTCACAGTAAACATTGTTTATTGTACATTATTTGAGTTTTTTCGAATTTTGGTTATAATATTCTTCTAAAATTTTGTACAGGTGATTTAATAAATAACTTTGGTTAAAAATGCTAGTTATAAAGTATAAAAACTCCTTTTGACGTCAAAATCGGCTGTTTAAGACGAAATACTTGCATAAACATTGTGATATTTCGTACAGCTAATTTAATAAACCTATTGGCTTTGGAATATTAGTTTTAAAGTATAAAAACTGCTTTAGACGTCAAAATCGGCTGTTCAAGACGAAATACTTGCATAAATATTGTTCAACGTTCATTATTACAGTTATTATGACTTTTGGTATTAATATTCTTGTAATATATCATACAGCTAATTAAATAAACTTATTCGGTTGGGAATATTAGTTTTAACGTATTATAACTCCTTATGACGTCTAAAACGGCTGTTTAAAACAAAATACTTGCAATAAACAATGTATCTCATACATTATTTGATGTATTATAATTTTTGATAATAATATTTTTGTAATATTTCGTAAACGTAAATTAATAAACGTCTTCGGGTAATAATATTAGTTTTATTGTATTAAAACTACTTTTGAGTTCATAATCGGCCGTCAAGACGAAATACTTGCAATCAACATTGTTTATCGTATATTATTTGAGATATTGCGATTTTAGTTAATAATATTCATGTAATTTTTTGTACAGCTATTTTAATAAACATCTTTAGTTAGTAATCTAAATTGAAACATATTGAAACTACTATTGACGTTATAAAAGTCTGTTTTAACCAAAATGTTTGTTTTAAACCATTTTTAACGTACACTATTTAAATTATTTTGATTATTGGTATTAATATTCATGTAATATATCATTCAGCTAATAAAATAAACCTATTAGGTTAAGAATAATAGTTTTAAAATATTAAAACTCCATTTGACGTCAAATCGGCTGTTTAAGACGAAATACTCCCAATAAACATTCCTGATTGTACATTATTTGAGTTATTTCGAATTTTGGTTATAAAATTCTACTAATAATATGTACAGGTGATTTAATAAACATCTTTGGTTAAAAATACTTGTTCTAAAGTATAAAAACTCATTTTGACGTCAAAAGTGGCTTTATAAGAAGAAATACTTGCAATAAGCATTGTTTTTTATTTATTATTTGAGTTATTTCGATTTTTTGTATAATATTCTTGTCATACTTCGTACATGTAATTTAACAAATGTCTTCGGTTAAAAATACTAGTATTAAAACTCCTTTTGACGTCTAAATCGGCTGTTTAAGACGAAATACTCGCAATTTACATAGTTTATCTTTTATTTTTTAAGTTATTTCGATTTTTGGTAAAAATTTAATTGTAATATTTCATAAAATAAAATAAAACAATTCCTTCGGTTAGGAATATTAGTTTTAAAGTATTGAAACTCTATTTGACGTCTAAAACGGCTGTTTAAGACGAAATACTTGCATTAAACATTGTGATATTTCGTACAGCTCATTTAATAAACACTTTCGGTTAAACATATTAGTTCTAAAGTACTAAAACTCCTTTTGACGTCGAAATAGGCTGTATAATACGAAATACTTGCAGAAAACATCGTTTACCGTACATTATTATTATGATTTATTATGATTTTTGGTAATAGCATATTTGTAATATTTCGTAAAAGAATTTGATAAACGTCTTTGAATAAAAGTATTAGTTTTAAAGTGATAAAACTTCTTTTAAGTTCAAAATCAGCTGTTTAAAACGAAATACTTGCAATAAACATTGTTTATTGTACATTTTTTGAGTTATTATGATATTTTGTAATAAAATTCTTGTAATATTTTATAAAGGTAATTTAATAAACGATTTCGGGTAAAAATATTAGTTTTAAAGTATTAAAACTCCTTTTGAGTTTAAAATCGGCTATTTAAGACGAAATACTTATAATAAAAATTGTTTATCGAACATTATTTGAGTAATTTAAATTTTTGGCTATAATATTCTTGTCATTTTTGTAAAAGTAATTTAATAATCGACTTCTGTTAAAAATATTATTTTTAAAATATGAAAACTCTTTTTGACGTTTAAATAGTCTGTTTAATATTCTTGTAATATTTTGTACAGGTAATTGAATAAAAATCTTCCGTTAAAAATACTAGTTTTAAAGTATTGAAACTCCTTTTCATGTGAAAATCGGCTGATTAAGACGAAAAATTTGCATTAACATTGTTTATCGTACATTATTACAGTTATTATGATTTTTTTTATTAATATTCTTGTAATATATCATACATCTAATTAAATGAACCTATTCGGTTAGCAAAATTCGTTTCAAAATATTAAAACTCCTTTTGACGTCGAAATCGGCTGTTTAAGATTAAATACTTGCAGTAAACTTTGTTTATTGTACATAATTAAGATATTTTGATTTTTGGTTATAATATTCTTGTAATTTTTGTTAAGGTATTTTTATAACTTTTTTGGTTAGTAATCCAACTTTAAACATATTAAAAGTACTATAGTCGTCATAAAAGGCTGTTTCAAACAAACACTTGTATTAAACTTTTTTTAATGTACAGCTAAATAAATAAACTTATTCGTTTAGGAATATTATTTTAACGTATTAAAACTCCTTTTGGCGTTAAAAACGGCTGTTTTAAACAAAATACTTGCAATAAACATCGTTTATCGTACAATATTAGATTTATTATGATTTTAAGTAATAAGATTCTTGTAATATTTCGTAAAGGTAATTTAATAAACGTCTTCGCATAAAATTATTTGTTTTAATGTACTAAAACTCCTTTTGAGTTCAAAATCGGCTGTTTAAGACGAAATACTTGCAATAAACATTGTTTATCTTTCATTAATTGAGTTATTACGATTTTCGATAATAATATTATTGTAATATTTCATAAAATAAAATAAAATAAACCTCTTCGGTTGGAAATATTAATTTTAAAGTATTAAGACTTTTTTTACGTCAAAAACTGCTATTTAAGACGAAAAACTTGCAATAAACATTGTTTATCGGACATTATTTAAGTTATTTCGATTTTTGGTCATAATATTCGTGTTATTTTGTGTACAGCTATGTTAATAACCTTCTTTTGTTAGTAATCTAACTTTAAACATCGTCAAAAGCGGCTGTTTAAGACGAAATACTTGTAATAAACATTGTTTACCCTACATAATTTGAGTTACTTCAATTTTTGGTTATAATATTGTTGTGATATTTCGTACAGCTAATTTAATTAACGCTTTCGGTTAAATATATTAGTTTTAAAGCACTAAAACTCCTTCTGACGTCTAAATAGGCTGTTTAATACGAAATACGTGCAGTAAACGTTGTTAATTGTACATTATTTGAGTTATTTCGATTTTCGGTTAGAATATTCCTTATTTTTTTCGTACAGCTATGTTTATAAACTTTTTTGTTTAGTAATCTAACTTTAAACGTATTAAAAGTACTATAGATGATATAAAAGGCTGTTTCAAACAAAATAATAGTATTAAACCCTTTTTAAAGTACACTTTTGAAATTGGTTTGATTATTGGTATTAATATTCTTATAATATATCATACAGCTAATTAAAAGAAGTTATTCGGTTAGGAATATTAGTTATAAAGTAGTAAAACTTCTTTTGACGTCAAAATCGGCTGTTTAAGACTAATTACTTGCAGTAAACATTGTTTATCGTACAAAATTTGAGTTATTTCGATTTTTAGTTACAATATTTATGTTATTTTTCGAACAGTTTTGTTTATAATCTTCTTTGGTTAGTACTCTAACTTTTAACATATTAAAAGTACTATAGTCGTAATAAAAGGCAGTTTCATATAAAATACTTGTATTTAACCCTTTTTAACGTACATTATTTGAAATTTTTTGATTTTTGGTATCAATATTCTGTTAATTTATCATACAGCTAATTAAAAAAACCTATTTGGTTAGGAATAGTAGTTATAAAGTATAAAAACTCCTTTTGATGTCAAAATCGGCTGTTTAAGACGAAATACTTGCATAAACATTGTGATATTTCGTATAGCTAATTTAATAAACCTATTGGCTTAGGAATATTAGTTTTAAAGTATAAAAACTGCTTTAGACGTCAAAATCGGCTGTTCAAGACGAAATACTTGCATAAACATTGTTCAACGTTCATTTTTACAGTTATTATGACTTTTGGTATTAATATTCTTGTAATATATCATACAGCTAATTAAATAAACTTATTCGGTTGGGAATATTAGTTTTAACGTATTATAACTCCTTATGACGTCTAAAACGGCTGTTTAAAACGAAATACTTGCAATAAACAATGTATCTCATACATTATTTGATTTCTTATAATTTTTGATAATAATATTTTTGTAATATTTTGTAAACGTAAATTAATAAACGTCTTCGGGTAAAAATATTAGTTTTATTGTATTAAAACTACTTTTAAGTTCAAAATCGGCCGTCAAGACGAAATACTTGCAATCAACATTGTTTATCGTATATTATTTGAGATATTGCGATTTTAGTTTATAATATTCATGTAATTTTTTGTACAGCTATGTTAATAAACATCTTTAGTTAGTAATCTAACTTGAAACATATTGAAACTACTATTGACGTTATAAAAGTCTGTTTTAACCAAAATGTTTGTTTTAAACCATTTTTAACGTACACTATTTAAATTATTTTGATTATTGGTATTAATATTCATGTAATATATCATTCAGCTAATAAAATAAACCTATTAGGTTAAGAATAATAGTTTTAAAATATTAAAACTCCATTTGACGTCAAATCGGCTGTTTAAGACGAAATACTCCCAATAAACATTTATGTTTAAACATTATTTGAGTTATTTTGAATTTTGATTATAAAATTCTACTAATAATATGTACAGGTGATTTAATAAACATCTTTGGTTAAAAATACTAGTTCTAAAGTATAAAAACTCATTTTGACGTCAAAATTGGCTTCTTAAGAAGAAATACTTGCAATAAGCATTGTTTTTCATTTATTATTTGAGTTATTTCGATTTTTTGTATAATATTCTTGTCATACTTCGTACATGTAATTTAACAAATGTCTTCGGTTAAAAATACTAGTATTAAAACTCCTTTTGACGTCTAAATCGGCTGTTTAAGACGAAATACTCGCAATTTACATAGTTTATCTTTTATTTTTTAAGTTATTTCGATTTTTGGTAATAATATTATTGTAATATTTCATAAAATAAAATAAAATAATTCCTTCGGTTAGGAATATTAGTTTTAAAGTATTGAAACTCTATTTGACGTCTAAAACGGCTGTTTAAGACGAAATACTTGCATTAAACATTGTGATATTTTGTACAGCTCATTTAATAAACACTTTCGGTTAAACCTATTAGTTCTAAAGTACTAAAACTCCTTTTGACGTCAAAATAGGCTGTATAATACGAAATGCTTGCAAAAAATATTGTTTATCGTACATTATTTGAGTTATTTCAAATTTTTGTTATAATATTCTTGTAATTTTTCGTAAAGCTATGTTTATAAACTTCTTTGGTTTGTAATCTAACTTTAAACATATTAAAAGTAGCATAGACGTTATAAAATGCTGTTTCATACAAAGTACTTGTAGTAAACCCTTTTAAACGTACACTATTTGAATTATTTTGATTATTCGTATAAATGCTCTTATAATATATCATACAGCTAATAAAATGAACCTATTCGGTTAGGAATATTAGTTTTAAAGTATTAAAACTCCCTTTTGAGGTCAAAATCAGCTGTATAAGACTAAATACTTGCAGTAAACATTGTTTATCGTACATTATTTGAGTTATTTCGATTTTTGGTTATTATATTTATGTAATTTTTCGTACAGTTATGTTTATAAATTTCTTTGGTTAGTAATCCAACTTTAAACATATTAAAAGTACTATAGACGTCATAAAAGGCTGTTTCAAAGAACACCCTTGTATTAAACCCTTTTTAACGTACATTAATTGAATTATTTTGATTATTGGTATAAATATTCTTTAAATCTATCATACAGCTAATTAAATAAATGTGTTCGGGTAAAAATATTAGTTCCTACGTATTAAGACTCCTTTTGACGTTAAAAACGGCTGTTTAAGACAAAATACTTGCAATAAATATTATTTATTGTACATTATTTAATTATTTATGATTTTTGGTAACAAGATTATTGTAATATTTCTTAAAGGTTATTTAATAAACTTTTTCTGGTAAAAATATTAGTTTTAATGTATTAAAATTCCTTTTGAGTTCAAAATCGGCTGATTAAGACGAAATACTTGCAATAAACATTGTTTATCGTACATTATTTGAGTTATTTCAATTTTCGGTTATAATATTCTTGTAATTTTTTTAAAGGTGATTAAATAAATTTCTTAGATTGAAAATATTAGTTTTCAAATATTAAAACTCCCTTTGACGTCTTAATCGGCTGTTTAAGACAAAATACTTGAAATAAATATTGTTTATCTTTCATTATTTGAGTTATTTCGATATTGGTATTAATAATATTTTAATATTTCATAAAAAAAAATAAAATAAACCTTTTCGGTTAGGAATATTATTTTTAAAGTATTAAAATTCTTTTTGACGTCAAAAACGACTGTTTTAGACGAAATACTTGCAATATACATTGTATATCGTACATTTTTTGATTTATTATGATTTTTAGTTATATTATTCTCGTGATATTTCGTACAGCTATTATTATAAACGTTTTTGGATAAGTATATTAGTTTTAAAGTACTAAAACCTCTTTTGACGTCAAAATAGGCTGTTTAATACGAAATAATTTGAATAATAATTGTTTTTCGTACATTATTTGATTTATTATGATTTTTGGTAATAATATTCTTGTAATATTTCAATAAATTAAATAAAATATACCTCTTCGGTTAGGAATATTAGTTTTAAAGAACTAAAACTACTTTTGACGTCAAAATCGGCTGTTTAAAACGAAATACTTGCAATAAACATAGTTTATCATACATTCTTTGATTTATTATGATTTTTGGTAATAATATTCTTGTAATATTTAATAAAAGTAATTTTATGAACGACTTTAGTTGAAAATATTAGTTTTAAAGTATAAAAACTCCTTTTGACGTCTAAATTGGCTGTTAAAGACGAAATACTTGCAATAAACATTGTATATCGTACATTACTTGAGTTATTTCGATTTTTGGTTATAATATTCTTCTAATTTTTCGTACATTTTTATTAATAAACATTTTCGGTTAAATATATTAGTTTTAAAGTACTTAAACTGCTATGACGTCAAAATCAGCTGTTTAATACGAAATACTTAAAAAAAAACATTGTTTACGATACAATATTTGATTTATTATGATTTTTGGTAATAATATTCTTGTAATATTTCGTAAAAGTAATTTAATAAACGACTTCGGTTAAAAATATTAGTTTTAAAGTATGAAAACTCATTTTGACGTCTAAATCGGCTGTTATAGACAAAATACTTGCAATAAACATTGTTTATTGTATATTATTAAAGTTATTATAGTTTTTAGTAATCATATTCTTGTAATATTTCATACAGATATTTAAAAAAACGTATTCGGTTATGAATATTAGTTTTAAAGTATTAAAACTCCATTTGACGTCGAAATCGACTTTTTAAGACGAAATACTTGTAATAAACATTGTTTATCGTATATTACTTGAGTTATTGTGATTTTTGGTTAAAATATACTTAAAAAATTTTGTACAGCTATAAATAAATTTTTTCGTTTAGTAATCTAATTTTAAACATAATAAAAGTACTATAGACGTTATACAAGTCTCTTATAAAATAATTATATTAAACCCTTTTTACGTACACTATTTGAATTATTACGCATATTGGTATTAATATTCATAGAATATATCATACAGCTAATTAAATAAACCTATTCGGTAAGGAATATTAGTTTTTACGTTAAAAATGTATTAAAACTCTTTTTGACGTCAAAAAAGGCTGTTTAATACAAAATACTTGCAGTAAACATTGTTTATCGTACATTATTTGAGTTATTTCGATTTTTTGTTATAAAATTCTTGTAATTTTTCGTAAAGCTATGTTTATAAACTTCTTAGGTTAGTAATCTTACTTTAAACATACTAAAAGTACAAGAGACGCTATAAAAGGCTGTTTCATTCAAAATACTTGTTTTAAACCCTTTTTAACGTACACTATTTGAATTATTATGATTATTGGTATTAATATTCTTATATTATATCATACAGCTAGTTAAATGAACCTATTCGGTTTAGAAAATTCGTTTTAAAGTATTAAAACACATATTCAAAGTACTATAGACGTAATAATATGCTGTTTTCAATAAAATAATTGTAATAAACCCTTTTTTATCGTACACTAATTGAATTATTTTAATTATTGGTATTAATATTCTTGTAATATTTCATACAGCTAATAAAATAAACATATTAAGCTAGGAATATTAGTTTTAAAGTATTAAAACTCCTCTTGACATCTAAATCGGCTGTTAAAGACGAAATATTTGCATTACACATTGTTTATTGTACATCTTTTGAGTTCTTTCGATTTTTGGTTATTATATTTTTGTAATTTATTGTACAGCTATGTTTATAAACTTCTTTGGTTAATAATCAAATTTTAAACATATTAAAAGTACTATAGACGTTATAAAAGGCTGTTTCAAACAAAATACTAGTATTAAACCCCTTTAAACGTACACTATTTGAATTATTTTGATTATTAGTATTAATTTTCTTATAATATATCATAAGCCTAATTAAATGAACTTATTCGGTTAGGAATATTAGTTTTAAAGTATTAAAACTCCTTTTGACGTCCTAATCGGCTGTTTAAGACGAAATACTCGCAGTAAACATTGTTTATTGTAAATTTTTTGAATTATTTCGATTTTTGATTATTATATTCTTCTAATTTTTCGTACAGCTATGTTTATAAACTTCTTTTGTTAGTAATCTAACTTTAAACAAATTTAAAGTACTATAGACGTTATAAAAACCTGTTTCAAACAAAATACTTGTATTAAACCCTTTTTAACGTACATTATTTGAATTATTTTGATTAAAGATATTAATATTCTTATAATATATCTTACGTACTTTTTGCTTTAAAGGTTGCAATCAAAGTTCTCGACTTAAAAAGGAGAATGATTCAATGATAAATTTTTAAAATTTTATTACAATACAATGTTTCACTCGTTTAAAAAAACGAGATCTTCAGTTGTTTAAAATCTGTAAAAATTTGTGTGATAACAAGTAGGAAGACATTAGGCTAAACTTGAAATAAAAGAAGTTAAAAAGAAAAAATGTATAACAAAAAACTGAGTAAAATCTAATTAAAACCTATAGTTTAAAGTTACAAGCGTATGATGATTTTAATGTTGCTAGGCTAAATTTAGGAAAATGCACGTTACTTAATAATTATACAATCTTAAAACTTAAACATAAAAAAAAAATATACAATAAAAAAAAATTCTACTAACGTTTAGCGGCCTTGTGAAATCTTTAGATAACTAACAAAGAAAAACATCTCTTTAACTAAACCTTTAAGTTAAGTTTACTCGTTTAAAAAAAAGCTTGGCTATTGTATTATGACGTAATTATATATTGGTTTAAGTACTTGTACAAATTAAAATAGATATTTTTTTATATCAAAATGCTCTTAAGTTTTGAAATAAAGCTTCTTAAAGTGTATACAAGAACATATTAACTCGTTCCTTTTATTTAATGATGTTTCCCCGTCAGCGTTCGCTATTTCCATTTTTTCATATGAGCAGGTCCTGCAGATTCTCACATAAGGAAACCGCAGAGAATCTGCAGGACCTGCTCATATGAAAAAATGGAAATAGCGAACGCTGACGGGGAAACATCATTAAATAAAAGGAACGAGTTATTATGTTCTTGTATACACTTTAAGAAGCTTTATTTCAAAACTTAAGAGCGTTTTGATATAAAAAAATATCTATTTTAATTTGTACAAGTACTTAAACCAATATATAATTACGTCATAATACAATAGCCAAGCTTTTTTTTAAACGAGTAAACTTAACTTAAAGGTTTAGTTAAAGAGATGTTTTTCTTTGTTAGTTATCTAAAGATTTCACAAGGCCGCTAAACGTTAGTAGAATTATTTTTTATTGTATATTTTTTTTTTGTTTAAGTTTTAAGATTGTATAATTATTAAGTAACGTGCATTTTCCTAAATTTAGCCTAGCAACATTAAAATCATCATACGCTAGTAACTTTAAACTATAGGTTTTAATTAGATTTTACTCAGTTTTTTGTTATACATTTTTTCTTTTTAACTTCTTTTATTTCAAGTTTAGCCTAATGTCTTCCTACTTGTTATCACACAAATTTTTACAGATTTTAAACAACTGAAGATCTCGTTTTTTTAAACGAGTGAAACATTGTATTGTAATAAAATTTTAAAAATTTATCATTGAATCATTCTCCTTTTTAAGTCGAAAACTTTGATTGCAACCTTTAAAGCAAAAAGTACGCAATATTGCTCTTCTTATCTTGAATTGAGCACTTTACTAAAGAAAGCAATACTAACATGGAAGACATTAAGAAAATTGAATTTAAATACAGCTTAAAAGACATCCCGTTAGCAAGCAAGAAGCAATACCTAACCAGAATGTACGACGCAACTACAAAATTCATAAACAGGCTTAGATGGAAGATTTTCTTCTACAACAGCGATAAAAACGACCAGTATGAACACAAAGAAGAGGATATTTACAAAAGTTCCAGATCAGCACCAGCCTGTGATGAACTTAAAGCGTTCGAAAGCGACCTTTTTAATGTTATAAATTTATCAAGTTTACCGCATATAAGTCCAAATTTCAAGAAGCTTTGCAAAAAGATTTAAAACAGATACTAACTAAAAATAAAATCATCCTTTTCGCAGATAAAACAAGAAACCTATACCAAACAAGCCCAAGCAACTACAAGAAACTCTTAACTAACAACATAACTAAAACTTACAAAACTTCAAACGAAAACCTAATCGAACAAATAAATACCGAGTCACAAGAATTAATCACCGACAGAAAATACAAAAAAAAAAAAAACCTAAGTTATCAACCTCGGACGCCTTTATAACAGTAAAGGATCACAAGAAACAATTCCCCCTCAATGTTGAGTGCAGACTATTAAACCCAGACAAAAACGAGCTTGGGAGGATAAGCAAAAACATCTTAGAAAGAGCTGTGACGAAAATAAGATACGCGTCAAGATTGGTCCAGTTGAAAAACTCATTTGAAGTAATCGAATGGTTCAATAATGTACAAAATAAATCAAAAAAATGCTTTATAAACTTCGATATTGTGAATTTCTACCCCAGTATCACTGAAAATAATTTAACTAACGCTATAAACTTTGCAAAAAAATACACCATAATAGAAGACAGGGACATAAAATTAATTAAGCACACCTGCAAAACAATTTTGACTTTTAACAAAAAAACCTGGATCAAAAAAGATAACAACAACCTATTCGACGTTCCCATGGGCTCCTTCTTCGGCGCCGAGTTATGCGATTTAATCGGGCTATATGCATTGAGCAAGCTTGAATCTCTTTATGATACTAAAGAGATCGGTTTGTATAGAGACGACGGCCTTGCAATTATCCAACCAAAAAACAACCAAGATTTAGAAAATAAAAAGAAAAAAACAATAAAAATATTCAGAGATATTGGTTTTAAAATAACGATAGACACCGGTGCAACTACATGCAACTTTTTAGATATAACATTAGACCTTTCAAATAACTTACTTAAACCGTACAAAAAAGAAAACACAGAAATAAGATAGATTAATAGAAACTCTAACCATCCTAAAATCATTAAAAAGAACTCACCGGCAATGATAGAAAGAAGACTGATTAAATTATTTAAAAACAAAAATATTTTTGATCAAAATGCATACACATACCAAAACGCTTTAGACAAATCAAATTTTAAACATAAACTGACTTATAAGTAAGATTTTAACAAACAGAAAAAGAAAAAAAACAGAAGAAGAAAAATAATTAATTTCAACCCACCATCTGGCGAATCAGTAAAAACAAACATAGGAAAAATGTTTTGTGAATTAATCAACAATAATTTTAATCAGAACAACAGTCTAAACAAGTTAATAAATAAAAGCAACTGTAAGTTAGCGTATAGTTGCATGAGTAACATAAAAATGCTAATCCAAGGACACAACAAAAAAACTTTAATTAATGTAGAAAAAACTGAAAATACCGACAAAGAAGAGTCACTATGTAATTATAGAAACAAAAACTTATGCCCGCTAAAAAACAAATGCCTAACTAAGAATGTTATCTATAAAGCTACGGTCACGACGAAAAAATAATTAAAGCAATACGTAGGAAGCACAGGAGGAAAGGTGGTATAGCCACATAAGAGATATAAAAATTTACAAGGAGAACGGAACCGAACTATCCAAATATATTTGGAAGCTAAAACGCAACAACACTAACTACAACATCAAATGGGAAATTTTACACCACATCGGACACATAAGGAAACCGCAGAGAATCTGCAGGACCTGCTCCTATGAAAAAATGGAAATAGCGAACGCTGACGGGGGAACATCTTTAAATAAAAGGAACGAGTTAATATGCTTTTGTATACACTTTAAAAAGCTTTATTTCAAAACTTAAGAGCGTTTTGATAAGCAAATACCTATTTTAAATTGTACAAGTATTTAAACAAATATATAATTACGTCATAATACAATAGCCAAACTTTTGTAAAAGAGTAAATTTAACTTAAATGTTTAGTTAAAGAGATGTTTTTCTTTGTTAGTTATCTACAGATTTCACAAGGCCACTAAATGTTAGTATTATTATTTTTATTGTATATTTTTTATTTATTTGTTTAAGTTTTAAGATTGTATAATTATTAAGTAACGTGAATTTTCATAAATTTAGCCTAGCAACATTAAAATCATCATACGCTAGTAACTTTAAACTATAGGTTTTAATTAGATTTTACTCAGTTTTTTGTTATACATTTTTTCTTTTTAACTTCTTTTATTTCAAGTTTAGCCTAATGTCTTCCTACTTGTTATCACACAAATTTTTACAGATTTTAAACAACTGAAGATCTCGTTTTTTTAAACGAGTGAAACATTGTATTGTAATAAAATTTTAAAAATTTATCATTGAATTAATATATCTTACAGCTAATTTAATGAACCTATTCGGTTAGGAATATAAGTATTAAAGTATTAAAACTTTTTTTAACGTTAAAAACGGCTGTTTAAGACGAAATACTTGCAATAAACATTGTTTATCGGACATTATTTAAGTTATTTCGATTTTTTGTTATAATATTCTTGCTTTTTTTTGTACAGCTTTGTTTATAAAGTTCTTTGGTTAGTAATCTAACTTTAAACATATTGAAACTACTATAGACGTTATAAAAGGCTGTTTCAACCAAAATACTTGTATTAAACCCTTTTTAACGTACACTATTTGAATTATTTAGATTATTAGTAACAATATTCTTATAATATATCATTCAGTTAATTTAATAAACGCTTTCGGTTAAATATATTAGTTTTAAAGTACTAAAACTCCTTCTGACGTCAAAAAAGGCTGTATAATACAAATATTTGCAGAAAACATTGTTTATCGTACATTATTAGAGTTATTTTGATTTTTGGTTATAATATTATGGTAATATTTCATAAAATTAATTAAAATAAACCTATTCGGTTAAGAATATTAGTTTAAAGTATTAAAATTCCGTTTGACGACAAATCGGCTGTTTAAGACGAAATACATATAAGTAAACATTGTTTATTGTACATTATTTAAGTTATTTCAAATTTTGGTTATAATATTCTATTACTAATATGTATAGGTAATTTAATAAATATCTTTGGTTAAAAATACTAGTTCTAAAGTATAAAAACTCCTTTTGACGTCAAAATTTGCTGTTTAAGAAGAAATACTTGCAATAAGCATTGTTTTTCGTTTATTATTTGAGTTATTTCGATTTTTGGTTATAATATTCTTGTCATACTTTGTACATGTAATTTAATAAATGTCTTCGGTTAAAGGTACTAGTATTAAAACACTTTTGACGTCTAAATCGGCTGTTTTAGACGAAATACTCGCACTTTACATTGTTTATCTTTTATTATTTAAGTTATTTCGATTTTTGGTTATAATATTATTGTAATATTTCATAAAAAAAAAAAAAAAAAATTTCTTCGGTTAGGAATATTAGTTTTAAAGTATTAAAACTCATTTTGACGTCTAAAACGGCTGTTTAAGACGAAATACTTGCAATAAACGTTGTGATATTTCGTAAAGCTAATTTAATAAACGCTTTCGGTTAAATATATTAGTTTTAAAGTACTAAAACTCCTTCTGACGTCAAAATAGGCTGTTTAATACGAAATACTTGCAGAAAACATTGTTTATCGTACATTATTTGAGTTATTTCGAATTCTGGTTATAATATTATGATAATTTTTCGTAAAGGTAATTTTATAACATTTTTCTGGTAAAAATATTAGTTTTAATGTATTAAAATTACATTTTGAGTTCAAAATCGGCTCATTGAGACGAAATACTTGCAATAAACAATGTTTATCGTACATTATTTGAGTTGTTTCAATTTTCGGTTATAATATTCTCGTAAATTTTTTAAAGGTGTTTTAATAAATTTCTTAGGTTGAAAATATTAGTTTTCAAATATTAAAACTCCTTTTGACGTCTTAATCGGCCGTTTAAGACAAAATACTTTCAATAAATATTGTTTATATTTCATTATTAGAGTTATTTCGATTTTTGGTATTAATATTATTGTAATATTTTATAAAATAAAATAAAATAAATCTCTTCGGTTAGGAATATAAGTTTTAAAGTATTAAAATTATTTTTGACGTCAAAAACGGCTGTTTTAGACGAAATACTTGCAATAAACATTGTATATGGTATATTTTTTGATTTATTATGATTTTTGGTTATAATATTCTCGTGATATTTCGTACAGCTATGTTAATAAACGTTTTTGGTCAAATATATTAGTTTTAAAGTACTAAAACTCCTTTTGACGTCAAAAAAGGCTGTTTAATGCGAAATAATTTAAATAAACATTGTTTTTCGTACATAATATGATTTATTATGATTTTTGGTAATAATATTTTTGTAATATTTCAATTAATTAAATCAAATAAACTTATCCGGTAAATAATATTAGTTTTAAAGTATTAAAACTCCTTTTGACGTCAAAATCGGCTGTTTAAGACTAAATATTTGCAAATAACATTGTTTATCGTATATTATTTGAGTTATTTCGAATTTTGGTTATAATATTCTTGTATTTTTCGTACAGCTATGTTTAAAAAACTTCTTTGGTTAGAAATCCAACTTTAATTTAAATAAATTTGTTCGGTTGTGAATATTAGTTTCAATGTATTAAAACTCCTTTTGACGTCAAAAACGGCTGATTAAGACAAAATACTTGTAATAAACATTGTTTCTCGTACATTATTAGATTTATTATGATTTTTGGTTATAATATTTTTGTAATATATCGTAAAGGTAATTTAATAAACGTCTTCGGATAAAAATTTCAGTTTTAATGAATTAATACCCCTTTTGAGTTCAAAATCAGCTGTTTAAGACGAAATACTTGTAAAAAACATTGTTTATCGTATATTATTTGAGTTATTGCGATTTTAGGTATTATTATTCTTGTAATATAAAATACAGCAAATTAATTAAACTTATTCGTTCAGGAATATTAGTTTCAACGTGTTAAAACTCCTTTTGACGTCAAAAATGACTGTTTAAGACAAATTGCTTGCAATAAACATTGTTTCTCGTACATTATTCGATTTATTAAGATTTTTGGTAATAATATTCTTGGAATATTTTGTAAAGGGAATTTAAAAAACGTCTTCGGGTAAAAATATTAGTTTTAATGTATTAAAACTCCTTTTTAGTTCAAAATTGGCTGTTTAAGACGAAAAACTTGGAATAAACATTGTTCATTGTATATTATTTAAGTTATTTCGATTTTTGGTTATAATATATATGTAATATTTCATACAGCCACTAATATAAACCTCTACGGTTTAAACATTAGTTTTAAAGTATTAAAACTATTTTTGACGTCAAAATCGGCTGTTTTAGACAAAATACTTGCAATAAACATTGTTTATCATATATTATTTGATTTATTGCTAATTTAGGCTATAATATTCATGTAATATTTCAAACAGATTTATTAATAAACTTTTTGGTTAGTAATCTAATTTTAAATATATTAAAAGTGCTATAGACGTTAAAAAAGGCTGTTTCAAACAAAATACTTGCATTAAACCCTTTTTAACGTTAACTATTCGATTTTTTTGATTATTGGTATTAATATTTTTGTAATATATCATACAGCTAATTAAATAACCTCTTCAATTGAGAACAATTGTTGTAAATTATTAAAACTCCTTTTGACGTCAAAATCGGGTATTTAAGAAGAAATAATTGCAATAACCGTTGTTTATCGTATATTATTCGAGTTATTGCGATTTTAGGTTATAATATTCTTGTAATTTTTCGTACAGCTATGTTAATAAACTTCTTTGGTTAGTAATCTATTTTTAAACATATTGAAACTACTATAGACATTATAAAAGGCTGTTTCAACCAAAATACTTGTATTAAACACTTTTTAAGGTACACTCTTTTAATTATTTTTATTATTGGTATTAAAATTCATGTAATATATCATACCGCAATTAAGACGAAATACTTGCAATAAACATAGTTTATTTTATATTATTTTAGTTATTGCGATTTTAAGTTCTAATATTCTTGTAGTTTTTCGTATAGCTATGTAAATAATATTCTTTGGTTAGTAATCTAACTTTAAATATAATGAACCTTTTGTACAGGTATCTTCGGTAAAAAATGCTAGTTTTAAAGTATTAAAACTCCTTTTTACGTCAAAATGGGCTGTTTTAGACTTGCATAATTATTGTTTAGCATAAACATTGTTTATCCTACATTATTAGAGTTATTGTGATTTTTGGTATTAATAATCTTGTAATATAACATACAGCATATTAAATAAACTAATTCTGTTAGGAATTTTAGTTTCAAAGTATAAAAACTCCTTTTGACGTCAAAATCGGCTATTTAATACAAAATACTTGAAATATACATTGTTAATCGTACATTATTTGATTTATTATAATTTTTGGTAATAACATTCTTTTAATATTTCGTAAGAGAATTTAATAAACGTCTTTGAATAAAAATATTAGTTTTAATGTGTTAAAACCTCTTTTGAACTCAAAATCGGCTGTTTAACACGAAATACTTGCAATAAACATAGTTTATTGTATATTATTTAATTTATTTCGATTTTTGGTTATAATATTTATGTAATATTTCATTCAGCCACTAATATAAACCTGTTCGATTAAGAATATTAGTTTTAAAGTATTAAAACTCTTTTTGACGTCAAAATCGGCTGTTTAAGATAAATACTTGCAATAACAATTGTTTATCGTATATTTCTTTAGTTATTGCAATTTTTAAATATAATGTTCTTGAAATATTTCGTACAGCTGTGTTAATAAACTTCTTCGTTAGGTAATCTAACTTTAAACGTATTAAAAGTATAATTTAATAATATTATTTTAATATTTCATTAAATTAATTAAATAAATATCTTCGGGTAAAAATATTAGTTTTAATGTATTAAAACTGCTTTTGACGTCAAAATCGTCTATTTAAGACGAAATACTTGCAATAAACATTGTTTATCGTACATTATTTTAGTTTTTTCGATTTTTGGTAATAATATTACTATACTATTTCATAAAATAAATAAAATAAATGTCTTCGAGTAAATATATTAGTTTTAAAATATGAAAATTTTAAAGTTTTAAAGTATTAAAACTGCTTTTGACATCAAAATTGGCTATTTAAAACGAAATACTTGAAATAAACATTGTTTATCATATATTATTTGACTTATTGCTATTTTAGGCTATAATATTCATGTAAATTTTCATACAGATTTGTTAATATACTTTTTGGTTAGTAATCTAATTTTAGTTATATTAAAAGTGCTAGAGACGTTAAAAAATGCTATTTCAATAAAAATACTTGCATTAAACCCTTTTTAACGTACACTATTCGATTTTTTTTGATTATTGGTATTAATATTATTGTAATATATCATATAGCTAATTAAATAAACCTCGTCAGTTAAAATATTTGTTGTAAAGTATTAAAACTCCTTTTAACGTCAAAATCGGCTGTTTAAGACGAAATAATTGCAATAAACGTTGTTTATCGTATATTATTTGAGTTATTGCAATTTTTGGTTATAATATTCGTGTCATTTTTTGTACAGCTATGTTACTAAATTTCTTTGGTAAGTAATCTAACTTTAAACATCGTCAAAAATGGCTGTTTAAGACGAAATACTTGCAACAAACATTGTTTACCCTACATAATTTGAGTTACTTCAATTTTTGGTTATAATATTGTTGTGATATTTCGTACAGCTAATTTAATAATGTTTTCGGTTAAAGATATTAGTTTTAAAGCACTAAAACTCCTTCTGACGTCTAAATAGGCTGTTTAATACGAAATACTTGCAATAAACGTTGTTTATTGTACATGATTTAAGTTATTTCGATTTTCGGTTAGAATATTCCTTTTTTTTTGTACAGCTATGTTTATAAACTTTTTTGTTTAGTAATCTAACTTTAAACGTATTAAAACTACTATAGTCGTAATAAAAGGCTGTTTTATATAAAATACTTGTATTTAACCCTTTTTAACATACATTATTTGAATTTTTTTAATTTTTGGTATTAATATTCTGTTAATTTATCATACAGCTAATTAAAAAATCCTATTCGGTTAGGAATAGTAGTTTTAAAATATTAAAACTCCTTTTGACGTCAAAATCGTCAAAAGGGTTATTAAAAAGGTATTTTAATAAACAACTTTGGTTAAAAATATTGGTTTTGAAGTATTAAAAACCCTTTTGACGTCAAAATCGGCTGATTAAGACTAGTTACTTGCAGTAAATATGTTTATCTAACATTATTTGAGTTATTTCGATTTTTTGTTATATATTCTTAAAATTTATCGTACAGCTTATTTAGTAAACGTTTTCGGTTAAATATATTAGTTTTATAGTACTTAAACTACTTTTGACTTCAAAATCTGCTGTTTAATACAAAAGATTTGGAATAAACATTGTTTATCATATATAATTTGATTTATTATGATTTTTGGTATTAATATTCTTGTAATTCTTCGTAAAAGTAATTTAATAAACGAATTCGGATAAAATATTAGTCTAAAAGTATTAAAACTCCTTTTTACGTCTAAATTGGCTGTTAAAGACTAAATACTTGCAATAAACATTGTTTATCGTATGTTATTCGAGTTATTGCGATTTTAGTTTATAATATTCATGTAATTTTTTGTACAGCTATGTTAACAAACTTCTTTAGTTAGTAATCTAACTTTAAACATATTGAAACTACTATAGACGTTATAAAAGGCTGATTCAACCAAAATACTTGTTTTAAACCTTTTTTAACGTACACTATATAAATTATTTTGATTATTGGTATTAATATTCAACTAATATATCATACAGCTAATTAAATAAACCTATTCGGCAAGGAATATTCGTTTTAAAGTATTAAAACTCCGTTAGACGTCAAATCGGCTGTTTAAGACGAAATACTTGCAGAAAACTTTGTTTATTGTACATTATTTGAGTTTTTTCGAATTTTTGTTATAATATTCTTCTAATATTTTGTACAGGTAATTTAATAAATAACTTTAGTTAAAAATACTAGTTATAAAGTATAAAAACTCCTTTTGACGTCAAAATCGGCTGTTTAAGACGAAATACTTGCATAAACATTGTGATATTTCGTACAGCTAATTTTATAAACCTATTCGCTTAGGAATATAAGTTTTAAAGTATTAAAACTCCTTTAGACGTCAAAATCGGCTGTTCAAGACGAAATATTTACATAAACATTGTTTATCGTTCATTATTACAGTTATTATAACTTTTGGTATTAATATTCTTGTAATATATCATACAGCTATTTAAATAAACTTATTCGGTATGGAATATTAGTTTTAACGTATTATAACTCCTTATGACGTCTAAAACGGCTGTTTAAAACAAAATACTTGCAATAAACATTGTTTCTCATACATTATTTGATTTATTATAATTTTTGATATTAATATTTTTGTAATATTTCGTAAACATAATTTAATAAACGTCTTCGGGTATGAATATTAGTTTTATTGTATTAAAACTACTTTTGAGTTCAAAATCGGCTGTTCAAGACAAAATACTTGCAATAAACATTTTTTATCGTATGTTATTTGAGATATTGCGATTTTAGGTTATAATATTCTTGTAATTTTTTGTACAGCTATGTTAATAAACATCTTTAGTCAGTAATCTAACTTTAAACATATTGAAACTACTATTGACGTTATAAAAGGCTGTTTTAACCAAAATGTTTGTTTTAAACCATTTTTAACGTACACTATTTAAATTATTTTGATTATTGGTATTAATATTCATGTAATATATCATACAGCTAATTAAACAAACCTATTTGGTTAGGTATATTAGTTTTAAAATATTAAAAGTCCTTTTGACGTCAAATCGGCTGTTTAAGACGATATACTTCCAATAAACATTGTTTATTGTTCATTATTTGAGTTATTTCGAATTTTGGTTATAAAATTCTACTAATAATATGTACAGGTGATTTAATAAACATCTTTGGTTAAAAATACTAGTTCTAAAATATAAAAACTCCTTTTAACGACAAAATTGGCTGTTTAAGAAGAAATACTTGCAATAAGCATAGTTTATCTTTTATTATTTAAGTTATTTCGATTTTTGGTTATAATATTTTTGTAATATTTCATAAAAAAAAATAGAATAATTCCTTCGGTTAGGAATATTAGTTTAAAGTATTAAAACTCTTTTTGACGTCTAAAACGGCTGTTTAAGACGAATAACTTGCAATAAACGTTGTGATATTTCGTAAAGCTAATTTAATAAACGCTTTCGGTTAAATATATTAGTTTTAAAGTACTAAAACTCCTTCTGACGTCAAAATAGGCTGTTTAATACGAAATACTTGCAGAAAACATTGTATATCGTACATTATTTGAGTTATTTCGATTTTTGGTTATAATGTTATGGTAATTTTTCATAAAATTAATTAAAATAATTCCTTCGGTTAGGAATATTATTTTTAAAGTATTAAACCTCTTTTTGACGTCAAAATAGGGTGTTTAATACGAAATACTTGCAGTAAACATTGTTTATTATACATTATTTGAGCTATTTCGATTTTTGATTATAATATTCTTGTAATTTTTCGTAAAGGTAATTTTATAAACTTTTTCTGGTTAAATTATTAGTTTTAATGTATTAAAATTCCTTTTGAGTTCAAAATTGACTGATTGAGACGAAATACTTGCAATAAACAATGTTTATCGTACATTATTTGAGTTATTTCAATTTTCGGTTATAATATTCTCGTAATTTTTTTAAAGGTGTTTTAATAAATTTTTTAGGTTGAAAATATTAGTTTTAAAATATTAAAACTCCCTTTGACGTCTTAATCGGCCGTTTAAGACAAAATACTCTCAATAAATATTGTTTATACTTCATTATTTGAGTTCTTTCGATTTTTGGTATTAATATTATTGTAATATTTTATAAAATAAAATAAAATAAATCTCTTCAGTTAGGAATATTAGTTTTTAAGTATTGAAACTCTTTTTGACGTCTAAAACTGCTGTTTAAGACGAAATACTTGCATTAAACCTTGTGATATTTCGTACAGCTAATTTGATAAACGCTTTCGGTTCAATATATTAGTTTTAAAGTACTAAAACTCCTTTTGACGTCAAAATAGGCTGTTTAATACGAAATACTTGCGAAAACATTGTTTATCGTACATTATTTGAGATATTTCAACTTTTTGTTATAATAATCTTGTAATTTTTCGTAAAGCTATGTTTATAAACGACTTTGGTTTGTAATCTAACTTTAAACATATTAAAAGTAGCATAGACGTTATAAAATGCTGTTTCATACAAAGTACTTGTAGTAAACCCTTTTAAACGTACACTATTTTAATTATTTTGATTATTCGTATAAATGCTCTTATAATATATCATACAGCTAATAAAATGAACCTATTCGGTTAGGAATATTAGTTTTAAGTATTAAAACTCCCTTTTGAGGTCAAAATCGGCTGTATAAGACTAAATACTTGCAGTAAACATTGTTTATCGTACATTATTTGAGTTATTTCGATTTTTGGTTATAATATTTAAGTTATTTTTCGTACAGTTATGTTTATAAATTTCTTTGGTTAGTAATCCAACTTGAGACATATTTAAAGTACTATAGACGTCATAAAAGGCTGTTTCAAACAAAATCTTTGTATTTAAACCTTTTAAACGTACATTAATTGAATTATTTTGATTATTAGTATAAATATTCTTTAATTTCTATCATACAGCTAATTAAATAAACGTGTTCGGGTAAAAATATTAGTTTCTACGTATTAAAACTCCTTTTGACGTCAAAAACGGCTTTTTGAGACAAAATACTTGCAATAAACATTATTTATCGTACATTATTTAATTATTTATGATTTTTTGTAATAAGATTATTGTAATATTTCGTAAAAGTAATTTAATAAACTTTTCCTGGTAAAAATATTAGTTTTAATGTATTAAAATTCCTTTTGATTTCAAAATCGGCTGATTAAGACGAAATACTTGCGATAAACATTGTTTATCAAACATTATTTGAGTTATTTCAATTTTCGGCTATAATATTCTCTTATTTTTTTTAAAGGTCATTAATAAATTTCTTAGGTTGAAAATATTAGTTTTCAAATATTAAAACTCCCTTTGACGTCTTAATCGGCTGTTTAAGACAAAATACTTGCAATAAATATTGTTTATCTTTCATTATTTGAGTTATTTCGATTTTTGGTATTAATATTATTTTAATATTTCATAAAATAAAATAAACCTCTTCGGTTAGGAATATTATTTTTAAAGTATTAAAATTCTTTTTGACGTCAAAAACGACTGTTTTAGACGAAATACTTGCAATATACATTGTATATCGTACAGTTTTTTATTTATTTCGAATTTTGGTTATATTATTTTTGTAATATTTAATAAAAGTAATTTTATAAACGGCTTTGGTTGAAGATATTAGTTTTAAAGTATAAAAACTCCTTTTGACGTCTAAATTGGCTGTTTAAGACGAAATACTTGCAATAAACATTGTATATCGTACATTATTTGAGTTATTTCGATTTTTGGTTATAATATTCTTGTAACTTTTCGTACAGCCACTAATAAGAACGTCTTCGGTTAGGAGTATTAGTTTTAAAGTACTAAAACTCCTTTTGACGTCTAAATTGGCTGTTTAAGACGAAATACTTGCATTAAACATTGTTTATCGTACATTATTTGAGTTTTTTCGATTTTTAGTTATAATATTCTTGTCATACGTTGTACCGGTAATTTAATAAATGTCTTCGGTTAAAAATACTAGAATTAAAACTTATTTTGACGTCTAAATCGGCTGTTAAAGACTAAATACTTGCAATAAACACTGTTTCTCGCACATTATTTAATTTATTATGATTTTTGGTAATAATATTCTTGTAATAATTCGTAAAGGTATTTGAATAAACATCTTCGGGTAAAAATATTAGTTTTAATGTATTAAAAGTCCTTTTGAGTTCAAAATCGGCTGTTTAAGACGAAAAACTTGGAATAAACATTGTTTATTGTATATTATTTAAGTTATACAGCAACTAATATACACCTCTTCGGTTAAGAATATTAGTTTTAAAGTATTAAAACTCTTTTTTACGTCGAAATCGGCTGTTTAAGACAAAATACTTGCAATAAACATTGTTTTACGTATATTTCTTGAGTTTTTGCGATTTTTAGTTATAATATTATTGATATATTTCGTAGAGCTGTATTAATATATTTCTTCGTTTATTAATCTAACTTTAAACGTATTAAAAGTATAATTTAATAATATTATTGTAATATTTAAATTATTAATTAAATAAATGTCTTCGGGTAAAATATTAGTTTTAAAGTATTAAAACTCCTTTTGACGTCAAAATCGCCCATTTAAGACGAAATACTTGCAAAAAACTATGTTTATCTTATATTATTTTAGGTATTGCTATTTTAGGCTATAATAATATTTATTTATTTATATTTATTTATTATTATTTGAATTATTTTGATTATTGGTATTAATATTCTTGTAATACTTCATACAGCTAATTAAATAAACCTCTTCAGTTAGGAATATTAAGTTTAAAGTATTAAAACTCCTTTTGACGTCAAAATCAGCTATTTAAGATAAAGCACTAGCAATAAACATTGTTTATTGTACATTATTTGAGTTTTTTCGATTTTTGGTAATAATACTATTTTAATATTTCATAAAATTAATAAAATACACGTCTTCTAGTAAAAGTATTAGTTCTAAAGTTTTAAAACTATTTTTGACGTCAATCTCGGCTGTTTAAGATAAAATACTTGCAATAAACATTGTTTATCATATATTATTTGACTTATTGCTAATTTAGGCTATAATATTCATGTGTTTACATACAGATTTATTAATAAACTTTTTGGTTAGTAATCTAATTTCAAATATATTAAAAGTGCTATAGACGTTAAAAAAGGCTGTTTCAAACAAAATACTTGCATTAAACCCTTTTTAACGTACACTATTCGATTTTTTTTGATTATTGGTATCAATATTTTTATAATATTTCATACAGCTAATTAAATAGACCTGTCCAGTTGAGAATAATTGTTGTAAAGTATTAAGTTTATTTTAACGTCAAAATCGGCTGTTTAAAACGAAATAATTGCAATAAACATTGTTTATCGTATATAATTTAAGTTATTGCAATTTTAGATTATAATATGCGTGTAATTTTTCGTACAGCTTTGTTATAAATTTCTTTGGTTAGTAATCTAACTTTAAACATATTAAAACTACTATAGACATTATAAAAGGCTGTTTCAACCAAAATACTTGTATTAAACCTTTTTTAACGTACACTCTTTTAATTATTTTGATTATTGGTATTATTATTCATGTAATACATCATACAGCTAATTAAATAAACCTAATCGATTAAGAATATTAGTTTTAAAGTATTAAAACTCCTTTTAACGTCAAAATCGGCTGTTTAAGACGAAAAACTTGCAATAAACATTGTTTATCGTACATTATTTAATTTATTAAGATTTTTTGTAATAATATTCTTGTAATATATCATACAGCTAATTAAATAAACCTATTCGGTAAGAAATATTAGTTTTAAATTATTAAAACTTATTTTGATGTCAAAATCGGCTGTTTATGAAGAATTACTTGCAGTAAACATTGTTTATCGTACTTTGTTTGAATTATTTTGATTTTTGGTTATAATATTCTTGTAATTTTTCGTAAAGCTATGCTTATAAACTTCTTTTGTTAGTAAGCTAATTTTAACTATATTAAAAGTACTATAGACATCATAAAAGGCTGTTTCAAACGAAATACTTGTATTAAACCCTTTTTTATGTACATTATTTGAATTATTTTGATTATTGGTATTACCATTCTTATAATATAGTATACAGCTAATTAAACAAACTTATTCGGTTTGCAATATTAGTTTCAAAATATTAAAACTCCTTTTGATGTCAAAATCTACTGTTTATAACGAAACACTTGCAATAAACATTGTTTATCGTGCATTATTTAATTTATTATGATTTTTGGTAATAATATTCTTGTAATATTTCGTAAAAGTAATTTAATAAAGACTCAGGTAAAAAATATTAGTTTTAAAGTATTAAAACTTCTTTTGACGTTAAAATTGGCTGTTTAAGACGAAATACTTGCAATAAAAATTGTTTATTGTACATTATTTTAGTTATTAAAAATTTTGGTATAAATATACCTGTAATATATTATACAGCTAATTAAATAAACTAATTCGGTTGGGAATATTAGTTTTAACGTATTATAACTCCTTATGACGTCTAAAACGGCTGTTTAAAACAGAATACTTGCAATAAACATTCTATATCGTACATTATTTGAGTTATTTCGAATTTTGGTTATAATATTCTTCTAATATTTTGTACAGGTAATTTAAGATCGTCTTCAGTTGAAAATATTAGTTTTAAAGTATTAAAACTCTATTCGACGTCAAAATCGACTGTTAAAGAAGAAATACTTGCAATAAGCATTGTTTTAAGTTTATTATTTGAGTTATTTCGATTATTGGTTATAATATTCTTGACATACTTCGTACATGTAATATAATAAATTTTTAAATTATTTTATAATTTTAAGTTATTTAGATTTTTAGTAATAATATTATTGTAATATTTCATAAAATAAAATAAAATAATTCCTTCGGTTAGGAATATTAGTTTTAAAGTATTGAAACTCTTTTTGATGTCTAAAACGGCTGTTTAAGACGAAATACTTGCAATAAACATTGTGATATTTCGTATAGTTAATTTAATAAACGCTTGCGGTTCAATATATTAGTTTTAAAGTACTAAAACTCCTTTTGACGACAAAATAGGCTGTTTAATACGAAATACTTGCAGAAAACATTGTTTATCTCACATTATTGAGCTATTTCAATTTTTTGTTATAATATTCTTGTAATTTTTCGTAAAGCTATGTTTATAAACTTCTTTGGTTTGTAATCTAATTTTAAACATATTAAAAATAGCATAGACGTTATAAAATGCTGTTTCATACAGAGTACTTTTAGTAAACCCTTTCAAACGTACACTATTTGAATTATTTTGATTATTCGTATAAATGCTCTTATAATATATCATACAGCTAATAAAATGAACCTATTCGATTAGGAATATTAGTTTTAAAGTGTTAAAACTCCCCTTTGACGTCATAATCGGCTGTATAAGACTAAATACTTGCAGTAAACATTGTTTATCTTACATTATTTGAGTTATTTCGTTTTTGGTTATAATATTTATGTTATTTTTCGTACAGTTATGTTTATAAATTTCTTTGGTTAGTAATCCAACTTTAAACATATTAAAAGTACTAAAGACGTCATAAATAGCTGTTTCAAACAAAATCTTTGTATTAAACCCTTTTAAACGTACATTAATTGAATTATTTTGATTATTGATATAAATATTCTTTAAATCTATCATACAGCTAATTAAATAAACGTGTTCGGGTAAAAATATTAGTTCCTAAGTTTTAAAATTCTTTTTGACGTCAAAAACGACTGTTTTAGACAAAATACTTGCAATAAACATTATTTATCGTACTTATTTGATTTATAAGGTGTTTTGGTTATAATATTCTCGTGATATTTCGTACAGCTATGTTAATAAACGTTTTTGGTTAAAAATATTAGTTTTAAAGTACTAAAACTCCTTTTGATGTCAAAATAGGCTGTTTAATACGAAATAATTTAAATACACATTGTTTTTCGTACATTATTTGATTTATTTCGAATTTTTGTTATATTATTTTTGTAATATTTAATAAAAATAATTTTATAAACGACTTTGGTTGAAAATATTAGTTTTAAAAAATAAAAACTCCTTTTGACGTCTAAATTGGCTGTTTAAGACGAAATACTTGCAATAAACATTGTATATCGTACATTATTTGAGTTATTTCGATTTTTGGTTATAATATTCTTGTAATTTTTCGTACAGCCACTAATATGAACCTCTTTGAGTTGGAATATTAGTTTTAAAGTACTAAAACTACTTTTACGTCAAAATCGGCTGTTTAAAACGAAATACTTGCAATAAACATTGTTTATCATACATTCTTTGATTTATTATGATTTTTGGTAATAATATTCTTGTAATATTTAATAAAAGTAATTTTATAAAAGACTTTGGTTAAAAATATAAGTTTTAAAGTATAAAAACTCCTTTTGACGTCTAAATTGGCTGTTAAAGACGAAATACTTGCACTAAACATTGTATATCGAACATTATTTGATTTATTTCGATTTTTGGTTATAATATTTTTATAATTTTTTATACAGTTTATTTAATAAACTTTTCGGTTAAATATATTAGTTTATAGTACTTAAACTGCTTTTGAAGTCAAAACAGGCTGTTACGAAATACTTAAAAAAAAACATTGTTTATCAAACAATATTTGATTTATTTTGATTTTTGGTATTAATATTCTTGTAATTTTTCGTAAATGTAATTTAATAAACGACTTCGGTTAAAAATATTAGTTTTAAAGTATAAAAACTCATTTGACGTCTAAATCGGCTGTTATAGACGAAATACTTGCAATAAGCAAAGTTTATTGTACATTATTAAAGTTATTATATTTTTTGGTAATCATATTCTTGTAATATTTCATACAGCTAATTAAAAAAACCTATTCGGTTATGAATATTAGTTTTAAAGTATTAAAACTCCCTTTGACGTCGAAATCGACTGTTTAAGACGAAATACTAGTAATAAACATTGTTTATCGTATATTACTTGAGTTATTGTGATTTTTGGTTATAATATTCTTGAAATATTTTGTACAGCTATGTTAATAAATTTCTTCGTTTAGTAATCTAATATTTAACATATTAAAAGTACTATAGACGTTATAAAAGTCTGTTTTAAACAAAATAATTATATTAAACCCTTTTTACGTACACTATTTGAATTATTACGCATATTGGTATTAATATTCATATAATATATCATACAGCTAATTAAATAAACCTATTCAGTTAGGAATATTAGTTTTTACGTTTAAAAAGTATTAAAACTTTTTTTGACGTCGAAAAAGGCTGTTTAATACTAAATACTTGCAGTAAACATTGTTTATCGTACCTTATTTGAGTTATTTCGATTTTTGGTTATAATATTCTTGTAATTTTTCGTAAAGCTATGCTTATAAACTTCTTAGGTTAGTAACTTTACTTTAAACATACTAAAAGTACCATAGACGTTATAAAAGGCTGTTTCATTCAAAATAATTGTACTAAACCCTTTTTTATCGTACACTAAATGAATTAATTTAATTATTGGTATTAATATTCTTGTAATATATCATACAGCTAATAAAATAAACATATATAGCTAGGAATATTAGTTTTAAAGTATTAAAACTCCTTTTGATGCAAAATCGGCTGTTTAAGACGTAATGGTTGTAATAAACATTGTTTATCGTACATTATTTGAATTATTATGATTTTTGGTAATAATATTCATGTAATTTTTTGTAAAGGTAATTTCATAAACGTCTTCGGGTAATAATATTAGTTTTAAAGTATTAAAACTTCTTTTGAGTTTAAAATCGACTGTTTAAGACGAAATACTAGCAATAAACATTGTATATCGTACATTATGTGAGTTCTTTCATTTTTGGTATTAATATTATTGTAATATTTCGTAAAAGTAATTTAATAAACTACTTCGGTAAAAAATATTAGTTTTAAAGTATTAAAACTCATCTTGACGTCTAAATCGGCTGTTAAAGACCAAATATTTGCATTACACATTGTTTATTGTACATTTTTTGAGTTCTTTCGATTTTTGGTTATTATATTTTTGTAATTTATTGTACAGCTATGTTTATAAACTTCTTTGGTTAGTAATCAAATTTTAAACATATTAAAAGTACTTTAGACGTTATAAAAGGCTGTTTCAAACTAAATACTTGTATTTAACCCTTTTTAACGTACACTATTTGAATTATTTTGATTATTACTATTAATAATCTTATAATATATCATAAAGCTAATTTTAAATGAACTTATTCGGTTTAGAATATTAGTTTTAAAGTATTAAAACTCCTTTTGACGTCAAAATCTGCTGTTTAAGACGAAATACTTGCAGTAAACATTGTTTATTGTACATTTTTTGAGTTATTTCGATTTTTGATTATTATATTTTTGTAATTTTTCGTACAGCTATGTTTATAAACTTCTTTGGTTAGTAATCTAACTTTAAACATATTTAAAGTACTATAGACGTTATAAATACCTGTTTCAAACAAAATACTTGTATTAAACCGTATTTAACGTACATTATTTGAATTATTTTGATTAAAGATATTAATATTCTTATTATATATCTTACAGCTAATTTAATGAACCTATTCGGTTAGGAATATAAGTTTTAAAGTATTAAAACCTTTTTTAACGTTAAAAACGGCTGTTTAAGACGAAATACTTGCAATAAACATTGTTTATCGGACATTATTTAAGTTATTTCGATTTTTTGGTATAATATTCTTGTTTTTTTTGTACAGCTTTGTTTATAAACTTCTTTGGTTAGTAATCTAACTTTAAACATATTGAAACTACTATAGACGTTATAAAAGAGTGTTTCAACCAAAATACTTGTATTAAACCCTTTTTAATGTACACTATTTGAATTATTTAGATTATTAGTTACAATATTCTTATAATATATCATTCAGCTAATTTAATAAACGCTTTAGGTTAAATATTTTAGTTATAAAGTACTAAAACTCCTTCTGACGTCAAAATAGGCTGTTTAATACGAA
Source organism: Thalia democratica (assembly GCF_965202585.1). NCBI lineage: Eukaryota > Metazoa > Chordata > Thaliacea > Salpida > Salpidae > Thalia > Thalia democratica. Next base: position 14,364,633 of record NC_139173.1, on the reverse strand, counting down.
ATACTTGCAAAAAACATTGTTTATCGTACATTATTTGAGTTATTTTTATTTTTGGTTATAATATTATGGTAATATTTGATAAAATTAATTAAAATAAACCTATTCGGTTAAGAATATTAGTTTTAAAGTATTAAAACTCCGTTTGACGTCAAATCGGCTGTTTAAGACGAAATACTCCCAATAAACATTGTTTATTGTACATTATTTAAGTTATTTCGAATTTTGGTTATAAAACTCAATTAATAATATGTACAGTCAATTTAATGAATATTTTTGGTTAAAAATACTAGTTCTAAAGTATAAAAACTCCTTTTGACGTCAAAATTGGCTGTTTAAAAAGAAATACTTGCAATAAGCATTGTTTTTCGTTTATTAATTGAGTTATTTCGATTTTTGAATATAATATTCTTGAAATACTTTGTCCAGCTATGTTAATAAATTTCTTCGTTTAATAATCTAATATTAAACATATTCAAAGTACTATAGACGTTTTAAAAGTCTGTTTTAAACAAAATAATTATATTAAACCCTTTTTACGTACACTATTTGAATTATTACGCATATTGGTATTAATATTCATATAATATATCATACAGCTAATTAAATAAACCTATTCGGTTAGGAATATTAGTTTTTACGTTAAAAAAGTATTAAAACTCTTTTTGACGTCGAAAAAGGCTGTTTAATACAAAATACTTGCAGTAAACATTGTTTATCGTACCTTATTTGAGTTATTTCGATTTTTAGTTATAATATTCTCGTAATTTTTCGTAAAGCTATGTTTATAAACTTCTTAGGTTAGTAATCTTACTTTAAACATACTAAAAGTACCATAGACGTTATAAAAGGCTGTTTCATTCGAAATACTAGTTTTAAATCCTTTTTAACGTACACTATTTGAATTATTATGATTATTGGTATTAATGTTCTTATATTATGTCATACAGCTAGTTAAATGAACCTATTCGGTTAGGAAAATTCGTTTTAAAGTATTAAAACACATATTCAAAGTACTATAGACGTAATAATATGCTGTTTTCAACAAAATAATTGTAATAAACCCTTTTTTAGCGTACACTAAATGAATTATATTAATTATTAGTATTAATATTCTTGTAATATATCTTACAGCTAATAAAATAAACATATTTAGCTAGGAATATTAGTTTTAAAGTATTAAAACTCCTTTTGACGTCAAAATTGGCTGTTTAAGACGTAATGGTTGTAATAAACATTGTTTATCGTACATTATTTAAATTATTATGATTTTTAGTAATAATATTCATGTAATTTTTTGTAAAGGTAATTTAATAAACGTCTTCGAGTAAAAATATTAGTTTTAAAGTATTAAAACTTCTTTTGAGTCTAAAATCGACTGTTTAAAACGAATTACTTGCAATAAACATTGTATATCGTACATTAATTGAGTTCTTTCATTTTTGGTATTAAAATTATTGTAATATTTCGTAAAAGTAATTTTATAAACTACTTCGGTAAAAAATATTAGTTTTCAAGTATTAAAACTCCTTTTAACGTCTAAATCGGCTGTTTAAGACCAAATATTTGCATTACACATTGTTTATTGTACATTTTTTGAGTTCTTTCGATTTTTGGTTATTATATTTTTGTAATTTATTGTACAGCTATGTTTATAAACTTCTTTGGTTAGTAATCAAATTTTAAACATATTAAAAGTACTTTAGACGTTATAAAAGGCTGTTTCAAACTAAATACTTGTATTTAACCCTTTTTAACGTACACTATTTGAATTATTTTGATTATTAGTATTAATAATCTTATAATATATCATAAAGCTAATTTTAAATGAACTTATTCGGTTTAGAATATTAGTTTTAAAGTATTAAAACTCCTTTTGACGTCAAAATCTGCTGTTTAAGACGAAATACTTGCAGTAAACATTGTTTATTGTACATTTTTTGAGTTATTTCGATTTTTGATTATTATATTTTTGTAATTTATTGTACAGCTATGTTTATAAACTTCTTTGGTTGGTAATCAAATTTTAAACATATTAAAAGTAGCATAGACGTTATAAAATGCTGTTTCATACAAAGTACTTGTAGTAAACCCTTTTAAACGTACACTATTTAAATTATTTTGATTATTCATATAAATGCTCTTATAATATATCATACAGCTAATAAAATGAACCTATTCGGTTAGGAATATTAGTTTTAAAGTATTAAAACTCCCTTTTGAGGTCAAAATCGGCTGTATAAGACTAAATACTTGCAGTAAATATTGTTTATCGTACATTTTTTGAGTTATTTCGATTTTTGGTTATAATATTTATGTTATTTTACGTACAGTTATGTTTATAAATTTCTTTGGTTAGTAATCAAACTATAAACATATTAAAAGTACTATAGACGTCATAAAAGGCTGTTTCAAACAAAAACCTTGTATTAAACCCTTTTTAACGTACATTAATTGAATTATTTTGATTATTGGTATAAATATTCTTTCAATCTATCATACAGCTAATTAAATAAACGTGTTCGGGTAAAATTATTAGTTCCTACGTATTAAAACTCCTTTTGACGTCAAAAACGGCTGTTTAAGACAAAATACTCGCAATAAACATTATTTATCGTACATTATTTGATTATTTATGATTTTTGGTAATAAGATTTATGTAATATTTCGTAAAGGTAATTTAATAAACTTTTCCTGGTAAAAATATTAGTTTTAATGTATTAAAATTCCTTTTGTGTATAAAATCGGCTGATTAAGACGAAATACTTGCGATAAACAATGTTTATTGTACATTATTTGAGTTATTTCAATTTTCGGTTATAATAATCTCGTAATTTTTTTAAAGGTTTTTTAATAAATTTCTTAGGTTGAAAATATTAGTTTTCAAATATTAAAACTCCCTTTGACGTTTTAATCGGCTGTTACTTGCACTAAAAATTGTTTATCTTTCATTATTTGAGTTATTTCGATTTTTGGTATTAATATTATTTTAATATTTCATAAAATAAAACAAACCTCTTCGGTTAGGAATATTATTTTTGAAGTATTAAAATTCTTTTTGACGTCAAAAACGACTGTTTTAGACGAAATACTTGCAATATACATTGTATATCGTACATTTTTAGATTTTGTTATGATTTTTGGTTATAATATTCTCGTGATATTTCGTACAGCTATGTTAATAAACCTTTTTGGTTAAATATATCAGTTTTAAAGTACTAAAACTCCTTTTGACGTCAAAATAGGCTTTGTAATACGAAATAATTTGAATAAACATTGTTTTTCGTACATTATTTGATTTATTATGACTTTTGGTAATAATATTCTTGTAGTATTTCAATAAATTAAATAAAATATACCTCTTCGGTTAGGAATATTAGTTTTAAAGTATTAAAACTATTTTTGAAGTCAAAATCTGCTGTTTAAGACGAAATATTTGCAATAATCATTGTTTATCGTACATTATTTGAGTTATTTCGAATTTTGGTTATATTATTTTTGTAATATTTAATAAAAGTAATTTTATAAACGACTCTGGTTGAAGATATTAGTTTTAAAGTAAAAAAACTCCTTTTGACGTCTAAATTGGCTGTTTATGACGAAATACTTGCAATAAACATTGTATATCGTACATTATTTGAGTTATTTCGATTTTTGGTTATAATATTTTTGTAATTTTTTGTACAGCCACTAATATAAACCACTTTGGTTAGGAATATTAGTTTTAGAGTACTAAAACTCCTTTTGACGTCTAAATTGGCTGTTTAAGACGAAATACTTGCATTAAACATTGTTTATCGTACATTATTTGAGTTATTTCGAGTTTTGGTTTAATTATTCTCAAAATATTTCGTAAAAGTAGTTCAATAAACGACTTCGGTTAAAAATATTAATTTTAATTTTTAACCTTAACTTCCTTTTGACGTCGAAATCGGCTGTTTAAGATGAAACACTTGCAATAAACATTTTTTATCGTACAGTTTTCAAGTTATTTTAAATTTTGGTAATAATATTGTTGTAATATTTCAAAAAATTAATTTAATAAATGTCTTAGGTTAAAAATATTAGTTTGCTAGTATTAAAACTCCTTTTGACGTTAAAATCAGCTATTTAAGACGATATACATGCAATAAACATTGTTTATCTTATATTATTTGAATTATTTCAATCTTTGGTAATAATTCTGTCAAATATTTCATAAAATCAATAAAATAAGCCTTTTCGGTTAGGAATATTAGTTTTAATGTAATAAAACTCCTTTCGACGTCAAAATCGATTGTTTAAGAAGAAATACTTGCGTTAAACATTGTTTATCGTACATTATTTGAGTTATTTCGAATTTTGGTTATATTATTCTTAAAATATTTCGTAAAAGTAGTTTAATAAACGACTTCGGTTAAAAATATTAGTTTTAATGTATTCAATTTAATGTCAAAATCAGCTATTTAAGACGATAGACATGCAATAAACATTGTTTATCATATATTATTTGAGTTATTGCGATTTTAGATTATAATATTCTTTTAATTTTTCATAAAGCTATGTTAATAAATTTAATTAGTTAGTTATCTAACTTTTAACATATTAAAAGTACTATAGACATTATAAAAGGCAGTTTAACGAAAATACTTGTATTTTACCCTTTTTAACGTACACTATTTGAATTATTTTGATTATTAGTATTAATATTCTTGTAATATATAATACAGCTAATTAAATAAACCTATTCGGTTAGGAATATTAGTTTTAAAGTATTAAAACTCTTTTTGACGTTAAAACCGGCTGTTTAAGACAAAATACTTGCAATAAACATTGTTTCTCGTTTATTATTTGATTTATTATGATTATTGGTAATAATATTCTTGTAATAATTCGTAAAGGTACTTTAATAAACGTCTTCGGGTAAAAATATTAGTTTTAATGTATTTAAAGTCCTTTTTACGTCAAAATCGGCTGTTTAAGACGAAAAACTTGGAATAAACATTGTTTATTGTATATTATTTAAGTTATTTCGATTTTTGGTTATAATATTCTTGATATATTTCGTAGAGCTGTGTTAATAAATTTCTTCGTTTATTAATCTAACTTTAAACGTATTAAAAGTATTATTTAATAATATTATTGTAATATTTGATTTAATAATTAAATAAATGTCATCGGGTAAAATTATTAGTTTTAAAGTATTAAAACACCTTTTGACGTCAAAATCGCCCATTTAAGACGAAATACTTGCAAAAAATATTGTTTATCTTATATTATTTGAGTTAATGATATTTTAGGCTATAATATTATTTATTTATTTATATTTACTTATTATTATTTGAATTATTTTGATTATTGGTATTAATATTCTTGTAATACTTCATACAGCTAATTAAATAAACTTCTTCAGTTGAGAATATTAATTTTAAAGTATTAAAACTCCTTTTGACGTCAAAATCAGCTATTTAAGATAAAACACTAGCAATAAACATTGTTTATTGTACATTATTTGAGTTATTTCGAATTTTGGTTATAATATTCTATTAATAATATGTACAGGTAATTTAATAAATATCTTTGGTTAAAAATACTAGTTCTACAGTATAAAAACTCCTTTTGACGTCAAAATTGGCTGTTTAAGAAGAAATACTTGCAATAAGCATTGTTTTTCGTTTATTATTTGAGTTATTTCAATTTCTGGTTATAATATTCTTGTCATACTTTGTACATGTAATTTAATAAATGTCTTCGGTTAAAAACACTAGTATTAAAACTCCTTTTGACGTCTAAATCGGCTGTTTTAGACGAAATACTCGCACTTTACATTGTTTATCTTTTATTATTTAAGTTATTTCGATTTTTAGTTATAATATTATTGTAATATTTCATAAAAAGAAATAAAAAAATTCCTTCGGTTAGGAATATTAGTTTAAAGTATTAAAACTCTTTTTGACGTCAAAATCAGCTGTTAAAGACGAAATACTTGCAGTAAACATTGTTTATCGTACTTTATATGGGTTATTTCGTTTTTTGTTTTTAATATTCTGTAATTTTTCGTAAAGCTATATTTATAAACTTCTTTGGTTGGTAATCTAACTTTAAACATTTTAAAAGTACTATAGACGTCATAAAAGGCTGTTTCATACAAAATACTTGTATTAAACCCTTTTTAACGTACATTATTCGAAACATTTTGATTAATGGCATTATTATTTTGTTAATATATCATACAGCTAATTGAATAAACCTATTTGTTTAAGAATATTAGTTTTAGAGTATTAAAACTCCGTTTGAAGTTAAAATCTGCTGTTTAAGACAAAATACTTGCAATAAACATTGTTTATCGTACATAATTAGAGTTATTTCGAACTTAGTTATAATATTCTTGTAATATTTTGTACAGGTAATTTAATAAATATCTTCGGTTAAGTATACCAGTTTTAAAGCATTGAAACTTCTTTTGACGTCAAAATTGGCTAATTAAGACGAAATACTTGCATAAACATTGTTTATCGTACATTATTACAGTTATTATAATTTTTGTTATTAATATTCTTGTAATATATCATACAGATAACTAAATAAACTTATTTGGTTAGGAATATTAGTTTCAATGTATTAAAACTCCTTTTGACGTCAAAAACGGCTGTTTAAGACAAAATACTTGCAATAAACATCGTCTATCGTACATTATTAGATTTATTATGATTTTTTGTAATAATATTCTTGTAACATTTCGTAAAGGTAATATAATACATATTTTCGGATAAAAATATTAGTTCTAATGTATTAAAACTCCTTTTGAGTTCAAAATCGGCTGTTTAAGACGAAATACTTGCAATAAACATCGTTTATCGTTCATTATTTGAGTTATTATGATTTTTAGTAATAATATTATTGTAATATATCGTAAAAGTAATTTAATTATCGTCTTTAGATAAAAATATTAGTTTTAAAGTTTTAAAACTCCTTTTGACGTCAAAATCGAGTGTTTAAAAAGAAATACTTGCAATAAGCATTGTTTTTCGTTCATTATTTGAGTTATTTCGTTTTTTAGTTATAATATTCTTGTCATACGTCGTACATGTAATTTAATAAATGTCTTCGGTTAAAAATACTAGAATTAAAACTTATTTTGACGTCTAAATCGGCTGTTAAAGACGAAATACTTGCAGTAAACATTGTTTATCTTTTATTATTTGAGTTATTTCACTTTGAGGTAATAATTACATTGTAATATTATATAAAATTAAATAAAATAAGCCTCTTCGGTTAGGAATATAAGTTTTAAAGTATTAAAACTTTTTTTTACGTCAACAACGGCTGTTGAAGACGAAATACTTGCAATAAACATTGTTTATCGTACATTATTTGAGTTATTTCAAATTTTGGTTATAACTTTCTTTTGATATTTCGTACAGCTAATTTAATTAACGTTTTCGGTTAACTATATTAGATTTAAAGTACTAAAACTCTTTTTGATGTCAAAATAGGCTGATTAATACGAATTACTCGAAATAAAAATTGTATATCGAAGATTATTTGATTTATTATGATTTTTGGTAATAATATACTGTGATACTTCATAAAATTAATTAAAATAAACCTTTTCGGTTAGGAATATTCGTCTTAAACATATAAAGATTATTAGTTTTAAATTATTAAAACTCCTTTTCACGTCTAAATTTGCTGTTATAGTCAAAAACTTTGCACTAAACATTGTTTATTGTACATTATTAAAGTTATTATAATTTTTTGTATTAATATTCTGGTAATAGATCATACAGCTAATTAATTAAACCTATTTGGAAAGCTATATTAGTTTTAAAGTATTAACACTCCTTTTGACGTCAAAATCGGCTGTTTAAGACGAAATACTTGCAGTAAATATTGTTCATTGTACATTATTTGACTTATTTTGATTTATGGTTATAATATTCTTGTAATTGTTTGTACAGCTATGTTTATAAAATTCTTTGGTTAGTAATCTAACTTTAAACATATTAAAAGTACTATCGACGTTGTATAAGGCTGTTCCAAACAATATACTTGAATTAAACCCTTTTTAACGTACATTATTTGAATTATTTTGATTATTGGTATTAATATTCTTATAATATATCATATATCTAATTAAATAAATCTCTTCGCTTAGGAATATTAGTTTTAAAGTATAAAAACTACTTTGACGTCAAAATCAGCAGTTTAAGACGAAATACTTGCAATAAACATTGTTTATTGTACATTATTACAGTTGTTATGATTTTTGGTATTAATATTCATGTAATATATCATACAGCTAATTAAATATACCTATACGGTTAGTAATATAAGTTTTAAAGTAAAAAAACTCCGTTTAACGTAAAAATCGGCTCTTTAAGACTAAATACTCGCATAAACATTGTTTTTCGTACATTATTACAGTTATTTAAATTTTTGGAATTAATATTACTGTAATAAATCATACAGCGAATTAAATAAACTTATTCGGTTGGGAATATTATTTTCAACGTATTAAAACTCCTTTTGACTTCGAAAACGGCTATTTAAAATAAAATACTTGCAATAAACATTGTTTATCGTAAATTATTTAATTTATTATGATTTTTAGTAATAATATTGTTATAATATTTCGTAAAGGTAATTTAATAAACGTCTACGAATAAAAATATTGGTTTTAATGTATTAAAATCTCTTTTGAGTTCAAAATCGGCTGTTTAAGACGAAAGACTTGCAAAAAACATTGTTCATCGATGTTATTGAAGTTATTGCGATTTTAGGATATAATATCCTTGTAATTTTTTGCACAGCTTTGTTAATAATATTCTTTGGTTAGTAATCTAACTTTAAACATATTGAAACTACTATAGACGTTATAAAATGCTGTTTTAACCAAAATACCTATATTAAACTCTTTTTAACGTTCACTATTTAAATTATTTTGATAATTGGTGTTAATATTCATGTGATATATCATACAGCTAATTAAATAAACCTATTCCGTTAGGGATATAAGTTTTAAAGTATTAAAACTTTTTTTGACGTCGAAATCGGGTGTTAACGAAATCTTTGCAATAAACACTGTTTATCGTACATTGTTTTAGTTTTTTCAAGTTTTGGTTATAATATTCTTGTAATATTTTGTACAGGTAATTTAATAAATATCTTCGGTTAAAAATACTATTTTTAAAGTATAAAAACTCCTTTTGAAGTAAAAATCTGCTGTTTAAGTCGAAATACTTGCATAAACATCGTTTATCGTAAATTATTTGAGATATTGCGATTTTAGGTTATAATATTCTTGTAATTTTTAGAACTGCTATGTTAATAATATTATTTAGTTAATAATCTAACTTAAAACACATTGAAACTACTATAGACGTTATAAAAGGCTGTTTCAACCAAAATACTTGTATTAAACCCTTTTTCACGTATACTATTAAAATTATTTTGATTATTGATATTAATATTCATGTATTATATCATGCAGCTAATTAAATGAGCCTGTTCGGTTAGGATTATTAGTTTTAAAGTATTAAAACTCTTTTTTACGTCAAAATCGGCTGTTTAAAATGAAATAGTTGCAATAAACAATGTTTATCGTACATTATTCAATTTAATTCAATTTTTGGTTATAATATTCATGTAATTTTCGTAAAGGTATTTTAAAAAACGTCTTCGGTTGAAAACATTAGTTTCAAAGTATTAAAACTACTTTCGACGTCAAAATCGAGTGTTAAGGAAGAAATACTTGCAATAAGCATTGTTTTTCGTTTATATTTGAATTATTTCGAATTTTTGTTATAATATTCTTGTCATACTTCGCACATGTAATTTAATAAATGTCTTCGGTTAAAAATACTAGTATTAAAACTCCTTTTGACGTCAAAATCGGCTGTTTAAGACGAAATACTTGCAATAAACATTGTTTATCGTACATTATTAGAGTTATTATAATTTTTGGTATTAATATTCTTGTAATGTATCATACAGCTAATTAGTTAAACCTATTTGGTAAGGAATATTAGTTTTAAAGTATTAAAACTCTTTTTGACGTCAAAATCGGCTGTTTAAGACAAAATACTTGCATTAAACATTGTTTATTGTACATTATTTGACTTATTTCGATTTTTGGTTATAATATTCTTTTAATTTTTTGTACAGCTATGTTTATCAACTTCTTTGGTTAGTAATCTAACTTTAAACATATTAAAAGTACTATCGACATTATAAAAGGCTGTTTCAAACAAAATACTTGAATTAAACCCGTTTTAACGTACATTATTTGAATTGTTTTTTTTTATTGGTATTAATATTCTTACAATATATCATACAGCTTTTTAAATAAACCTATTCGCTTAGGAATATTAGTTTTATAGGATTAAAATTTTTTTTGACGTCAAAATCGGCTGTTTAAGACGAAATACTCGCATAAACATTGTTTATAGTTCATTATTTTAGTTATTATGATTTTTGATATTAATATTCTTGTAATATTTTGTAAAAGTAATTCAATAAACTTCTTGTGGTAAAAATATTAGTTTTATTTTATTTAAACTTCTTTTAAGTTCAACATCGGCTGTTTAAGACGAAATACTTTAAAAGAGTTTAATACACTAAAACTAATATTTTTACCCGAAGACGTTTTGTAAATTACTTTTACGAAATATTACAAGAAGATTATTACCGAAAAATTATAATAAATCAAATTATATACGAGAAACAATGTTTATTACAAGTATTTTGTCTTAATCAGTCGTTTTTGACGTCAAAAGAAGTTATAATACGTTGAAACTAATATTCCCAACTGAATAAGTTTAATTAATTCTTGTATGATATATTACAAGAATATTAATACGTAAAATCGTAATAACTCAAATAATACACGATAAACAATGTTTATTACAAGTATTTCGTCTTTAAGAGCCGATTTTGTACTCAAAATGGGTTTTAATACATTAAAACTAATATTTTTATCCGAAGACGTTTATAATATTACCTTTACGATATATTTCAAAAATATTATGACCAAAAATCATAATGAAACTAATAATGTACGAGAAACAATGTTTATTACTAATAATTTGTCTTAATCAGCCGTTTTTAACGTCAAAAGGAGTTTTAATACGTTGAAACTAATATTCACAATCGAACAAGTATTTTTATTTTAAAGTTGGATTACTAACCAAAGAAGTTTATAAACACAGCTGTACGAAAAATACAAGAATATTATAACCAAAATTCGAAATAACTCAAATAATGTACGTTAAACAATGTTTTCTGCAAATATTTAGTCTTAAACAGCCGATTTTGACGTCAAAAGAAGTTTTAATACTTAAAAACTTATATTCCTAACCGAATAAAGTCATTTAATTAGCTGTAAGACATAATATAAGAATATTACTACCAATAATCAAAATAATTCAAATAGTGTACGTTAAAACGGGTTTAATACAAGTATTTTGTTTAAAACTGCCATTTAAAACGTCTTTAGTACTTTAAATATGTTTAAAGTTAGATTACTAAACAAACAAGTTTATAAACATAACTGTACGAAAAATTACAGGCATATAATAACTAAAAATCGAAATAACTCAAGTATTGTACGATAAACAATTTTTATTGCAAGTTTTGCGTCTTAAACAGCCGATTTTGACGTAAAAAGGAGTTTTAATACTTTAAAACTAATATTTTTAACCGAATAGGTTTATTTAATTAGCTGTATGATATATTAACACAATATCAATACCAAGAACAAAGTTTATAAGTAATGTACATTAAAAAGCGTTTAATATAAGTATTTTGTTTGAAACAGCCTTTTATGACGTCTATAGTACTTTGAATATGTTTAAAGTTAGATTACTAACCAAAGAAGTTTATAAACATAGCTGTACTAATATTACAAAAATATTATAATTAAAAATCGAATTACTCAAAAAATATACGATAAACAATGTAAAGTGCAAGTTTTTCGTCTTAAACAGCCGATTTTGACGTGAAAGGAGTTTTAATACTTTAAAAAAAATATTCCTAACCAAATAGCTTTTTTTAAATAGCTGTATAAATTATACAAGAATATTAATACCAATAATCAAAATACTTCAAATAATGTACGTTAAAAAGGGTTTAATTCAAGTATTTTGTTTGAAACAGCCTTTTATTACGTCAATAGTACTTTTAATATGTTTTAAGTTAGATTACTAACCAAAGAAGTTTATAAACATAGATGTACGAATAATTACAAGAATATTATAATTAAAAATCGAATGACACAAATAATTTACGATAAACAATGTAAAGCGCAAGTATTTCGTGTTTAACAGCCAATTTTAAGGTTAAAAGAGTTTTAAAATCTTTTAACCGAAGACGTTTATTAAATTACCTTTACGAAATATTACAATAATATTATTACCAAAAATCAAAATAACGCAAATAAAGTATGATAAAAAATGTACATTGCAAGTATTTCGTCTTAAACAGCCGATTTTCACGTCAAAAGGAGTTTTAATATTTAAAAACTAGTATTTTTAACCAATGACGTTTATTAGATTACCTTTACGAAGTTTTACAATAATAATATAACCAAAATTCAAAATGACTTGAATAATGTATGATTAACAATGTTTATTGCAAGTATTTTGTCTTAAACAGCTGATTTCGACGTCAAAAAGAGTTTTAATACTTTAAAACTAATATTCTCAACCAAATAAGTTTATTAATTAGTTGTATAATATATTACAAGAACATTAAAACCAAAAATCATAAAAGCTCAAATAATGAACGAAAAACTATGTTTTTGCAAGTATATCTTCTTAAACAATTAATTTTGACGTCGAAAGAATTATTAATACTTTAATACTAATATTTTGAACCTAAGACGTTTTAAAAATTTTTATTTCAAAAATTACTAGATTATTATAACTAAAAATTTAAATAACTTAAATAATGTTTTATACAAGTAATTCGTCTTAAACGGCCGATTTTGAACTCAAAAGGAGTTTGAATACATAAAAACTCATATTTTTATCCCAAGACGTTTATTAAATTACCTTTACGAAATATTACAAGAATATTATTACCAAATATCATAATTAATCTAATAATGTACGATAAACAATGTTTATTGCAAGTATTTTGTCTTAAACAGCCGTTTTTGACGTCAAAAAGAGTTTTAATACGTTGAAACTAATATTCCTAACCTAATGAGTTTATTTTATTAGCTTTATGATATATTACAAGAATATTAATAACAAAAATCAAAATAACTAAAATAATGTATGATAAAATATGTTTATTGCAAGTATTTCGTCTTAAACAGCCGATTTTGACGTCAAAAAGAGTTTTAATACTTGAAAATTAATATTGCTAACTGAATAGCTTTTTTTAAATAGCTGTTTGAAATATTACAAGAATATTAATACCAATATTCAAATTAATTCAAATGGTGTACTTTTAAAAGGGTTTAATACAACTATTTTTTTTTTTAAAGACTTTTATAACGTCTTTAGTACTTTTAATATGTTTAAAGTTAGAATACTAAACAAAGAAGTTTATTTACATAGCTGTACGAGTATTTCAAAAAAAATATAACCAAAAATCGCAATAACTCAAGTAATACACGATAAAAAATGTTTATTGCAATTATTTCGTCATAAACAACCGATTTTGACGTCAAAAGGAGTTTTAACACTTCAAAACTGATATTTTTAACCGAAGACGTTTATTTAATCAACTTTATGAAATATTACAGAAATATTAATACCAAAAATCGAAATAACTCAAAAAATGTACGTAAACAAGGTTTATTGCAAGTATTTCGTCTAAAACAGCCGATTTTGACGTCATAAAATGTTTTAATACTTTAAAACTAGTATTTTTAACCAATGACGTTTGTTAGATTACCTTTACAAAATTTTACAAAAATATTATAACCAAAATTCAAAATAACTTGTATAATGTATGATTAAAAATGTTTACTGCAAGTATTTCGTCTAAAACAGCCGATTAAAACGTCAAAAGGAGTTTTAATACTTTTAAACTAATATTCTCAACCAAATAAGTTTATTAATTAGTTGTATAATATATTACAAAAATATTACAACCAAAAATCATAAAAGCTCAAATAATGAACGAAAAACAATGCTTTTTGCAAGTATATCTTCTTAAACAATTGATTTTGACGTTGAAAGGAGTTTTAATACTTCAAAGCTAATATTTTTAACCGAAGACGTTTATTAAATTACCTTTATAAAAATGACGAGAATAATATAGCCAAATATTTAAATAACTCAAATAATGTTCGATAAACAATTTTTGTTATAACTATTTCGTCTTAAATAGCCGATTTTGAACTCAAAAGGAATTTTATCACTTTAAACATATTTTACCCGAACACGTTTATTTAATTACCTTTATAAAATATTACAAGAATTTTATTACAAAATGTCATAATAACTCAAAAAATGTACGATAAACAATGTTTATTGCAAGTATTTCGTGTTAAACAGCCGATTCTGAACTTAAAAGGAGTTTTAACACATTAAAACTAATTTTTTTATTCAAAGACGTTTATTAAATTCTCTTACAAAATATTACAAGAATGTTATTACCAAAAATCATAATACATGAAATAATGTACAATAAACAATGTTTAGTGCAAGTTTTTCATCTATAACAGCCAATTTAGACGAGAAAAGGAGTTTTAATACATTAAAACTAATATTTTTAACCGAAGTCGTTTATTAAATTAATTTTACGAAATATTTCAAGAATACTATTACCAAAAATCATAATAAATCAAATAATGTATAATAAACAATGTTTATTCCAAGTTTTTGTATTAAACAGCCGATTTCGACGTCAAAAGGAGTCACTACTTTAAAACAAATATATTTCTCCTTTCTTTCGGAATATTTATTATATCAGCTGTACGAAATATCACAAAAATATTATAACCATAAATCAAAATAACTCAAATAATGTACAATAAACAATGTTTATTGCAAGTATTTCGTCTTAAACATCCGATTTTGACGTCAAAAATAGTTTTAATGCTTGAAAACTAATATTCCTAACCGAATAGGTTCATTTAATTAGCTGTATGATATATAAACATGAATATTAATATCAATAATCACAATAATTCAAATAGTGTACGTTAAAAAGGGTTTAATACAAGTATTTTGGTTGAAACAGCCGTTTATAACGTCCATAGTACTTTTATTATGTTTAAAATTGGATTACTAACCAAAGAAGTTTATAAACATAGCTGTACGAAAATTAACAAGAATATTATAACAAAAAATCGAAATAACTTGAATAATGTACGATTAACAATGTTTACAGCAGGTCCTTGGTCTTAAACAGCCGATTCTGACATCAAAAGGAGTTTTAATACTTTAAAACTAATATTCTCAACCAAATAAGTTTATTAATTAGTTGTATAATATATTACAAGAACATTATAACCAAAAAATATAAAAGCTCAAATAATGAACGAAAAACAATGCTTTTTGCAAGTATATCTTCTTAAACAATTGATTTTGACGTCGAAAAGAGTTTTAATACTTCAAAACTAATATTTTGAACCGAAGACGTTTATTCAATTACCTTTATAAAAATGACGAGAATAATATAGCCAAAAATTTAAATAACTCAAATAATGTTCGATAAACAATTTTTATTATAACTATTTCGTCTTAAATAGCCGATTTTGAACTCAAAAGGAATTTTATTACTTTAAACATATTTTACCCGAACACGTTTATTAAATTACCTTTATAAAATATTACAAGAATTTTATTACAAAATATCATAATAACTCAAAAAATGTACGATAAACAATGTTTATTGCAGGTATTTTGTGTTAAACAGCCGATTCTGAACTCAAAAGGAGTTTTAACACATTAAAACTAATTTTTTTATTTAAAGACGATTATTAAATTCTCATACAAAATATTACAAGAATGTTATTACCAAAAATCATAATAATTGAAATAATATACGATAAACAATGTTAAATGCGAGTATTTTGTATTAAACAGCCGATTTTGACGTCAAAAGGAGTTTTAATACTTTAAAACTAATAATCCTAACAGAATTAGTTTATTTAATAAGCTGTATGTTATCTTACAAGATTATTAATGACAAAAATTATAATAACTGTGTTAATGTACGATAAACAATGTTTATGCAAGTATTTCGTCTTAATTAGCTAATTTTGACGTCAAAAGAAGATTCAATGCTTTAAAACTAGGTATTTTTAACCGAAGATATTTATTAAATAACCTGTCAAAATATTACAAGAATATTATAACTAAGTTCGAAATAACTCTAATAATGTACGATAAACAATGTTTATTGCAAGTATTTTGTCTTAAACAGCAGATTTTAACTTCAAACGGAGTTTTAATACTCTAAAACTAATATTCTTAAACGAATAGGTTTATTTAATTAGCTGTATGATATATTAACAGAATATTAATACCATTAATCAAAATGATTCGAATATTGTATGTTAAAAAGTATTTAATACAAGTATTTTGTATGAAAGAGATTTTATGACGTCTATAGTACTTTTAATATGTTTAAAGTTAGATTACTAACCAAAGAAATTTATAAACAGAGCTTTAAGAAATATTACAAGAATATTATAACCAAAAATCGAAATAATTCAAATAAAGTACGATAAACAATGTTTACTGCAAGTATTTCGTCTTAAACAGCCGATTTTGACGTCAAAAAAAGTTTTAATACTTTAAAACTAATATTCCTTACCTAATAGGTTAATTTAATTAGCTGTACGATAAATTACAATTATATTAATACCAATAATCAAAATAATTCAAAAAGTCTACGATGTACAACGTTTATTGCAAGTATTTCGTCTTAAACAGCCGATTTTGACGTCAAAAGGAGTTTTAATAATTTAAATACATAATTTTTAAACGATAAATAATTTAAAACTAATATTCTTAACCGAATAGGTTTATTTAATCAGCTGTATGATTTATTACATGAATTCTACTGCCAATAATCAAAGTAATTAAAAGAGTGTGCGTTAAAAAGTGTTTAATACAAGTATTTTGGTTGAAACAGCCTTTTATAATGTCTTTAGTAGTTTCAATATGTTTAAAGTTAGATTACTAACCAAAGAAATTTATTAACATAGGTGTACGAGAAATTACAAGAATATTATAACCTAAAATCGCAATAACTCAAATAATATACGATAAACAACATTTATTGCAATTATTTCGTCTTAAACAGCCGATTTTGACGTCCAAAAGAGTTTTAATACTTGAAAACTAATATTGCTAACTGAATAGCTTTTTTTAAATAGCTGTTTGAAATATTACAAGAATATTATTACCAATAATCAAATAAATTCAAATGGTGTACTTTTAAAAGGGTTTAATACAACTATTTAGTTTTTAAAAGACTTTTATAACGTCTATAGTACTTTTAATATGTTTAAAGTTAGATTACTAAACAAAGAAATTTATTAACATAGCTGTACCAGTATGTTAAAAAAATTATAATCAACAATCGCAATAACTCAAGTAATACACGATAAACAATGTTTATTGCAATTATTTCGTCATAAACAACCGATTTTGACGTCAAAAGGAGTTTTAACACTTCAAAACTGATACTTTTAACCGAAGACGTTTATTTAATCAACTTTATGAAATATTACAGAAATATTATTACCAAAAATCATAACAACTGTAATAATGTACTATAAACAATGTTTATTGCAAGTATTTCGTCTGAAACAGCCGATTTTGACGTCATAAGGTGTTTTAATACTTTAAAACTAGTATTTTTAACCAATGACGTTTATTAGATTACCTTTACAAAATTTTACAAAAATATTATAACCAAAATTCAAAATAACTTGAATACTGTATGATTAAAAATGTTTACTGCGAGTATTTCGTCTAAAAAAGCCGATTAAAACGTCAAAAGGAGTTTTAATACTTTAAAACTAATAATCCAAAGAGAATTAGTTTATTTAATAAGCTGTATGTTATATTACAAGATTATTAATGACAAAAATTATAATAACTGTAATAATGTACGATAAACAATGTTTATGCAAGTATTTTGTCTTAATCAGCTAATTTTGACGTCAAAAGAAGTTTCAATGCTTTATAACTAGGTAGTTTTAACCAAAGATATTTATTAAATTACCTGTATAAAATATTACAAGAATATTATAACTGAGTTCGAAATAACTCTAATAATGTACGATAAACAATGTTTATTGAAAGTATTTTGTCTTAAACACCAGATTTTAACTTCAAACGGAGTTTTAAAACTTTAAAACTAATATTTTAAACGAATAGGTTTATTTAATTAGCGGTATGATATATTAACAGAATATTAATGCCATTAATCAAAATGATTCGAAAAATGTACGTTAAAAAGGGTTTAATACAAGTATTTTGTATGAAATAGCCTTTTATGACGTCTATAGTACTTTTAATATGTTTAAAGTTAGAATACTAACCAAAGAAGTTTATAAACATAGCTGTACGAAAAATTACAAGAATATTATAAACAAAAATCGAAATAACAAAAATAAAGTACGAAAAACAATGTTTACTGCAAGTATTTCATCTTAAACAGCCAATTTTGACGTCAAAAAGAGTTTTAATACTTTAAAACTGATATTCCTACCCGATGGGTTTATTTAATTATCTGTATGATGTATTACATGAATATTAATACCAATAATCAAAATAATTCAAATAGTGTACGTTTAAATGGGTTTAATACAAGTATTTTGGTTGAAAGAGCCTTTTATAACGTCTATAGTAGTTTCATTATATTTGAAGTTAGTTAACTAACCAAAGAATATTATTAACTTAGCTATACGAAAAACTTCAAGAATATTAGAACTTGAAATCGCAATAACTAAAATAATATACGATAAACGATGTTTATTGCAAGTATTTCGTCTCAAACAGTCGATTTTGACGGCAAAACAAGTTTTAATACTTTAAAACTAATATTTTTACCTGAGTCGTTTATTAAATTGCTTTTACCAAATATTAAAAGAATATTATTACCAAAAATCGTAATAAATTAAATAATGTACGATAAACAATGTTTATTGCAAGTATTTCGTTGTAAACGGTAGATTTAAAGATCAAAAGGAGTTTTAATACTTTGAAACTAATATTTCAAACTGAAAAAGTTTATTTAATAAGCTGTATGATATAATATAAAAATATTAATACCAATAATAAAAATAATTCAAATTATGTACGTAAGCGAGGGTTTAATACAAGTATTTCATTTGAAACAGCCTTTTATGACGTCCATAGTACTTTTAAGATGTTTAAAATTAGCTTACTAACCAAAGAAGTTTATAAACATAGCTTTACGAAAAATTCGAAGAATATTATAACCAAAAATCGAAATAATTCAAATAAAGTACGATAAACAATGTTTACTGCAAGTATTTCGTCTTAAACAGCCGATTTTGACGTCAAAAAGAGTTTTAATACTTTAAAACTAATATTCTTTACCGAATAGGATTATTTAATTAGCTGTATATTATTTTACAAGACTATTATTACAAAAAATTATATAAAATCAAATAATGTACGAGATACAATGTTAATTGCAAGTATTTCGACTTAAACAGCCGATTTTGATGTCAAAATGACTTTTAATAATTTAAAACTAATATTCTTAACCGAATAGGTTTATTTAATTAGCTGTATGATATATTACATGAATAATATAACCAATTATCAAAATAATTCAAAGAGTATACGTTAAAAAGGGTTTAATACAAGTATTATGGTTGAAACAGCCTTTTATAATGTCTATAGTAGTTTCAATATGTTTAAAGTTAGATTACTAACCAAAGAAGTTTATTAACATAGCTGTACGAAAAATTACAAGAATATTATAACCTAAAATCACAATAACTCAAATAATTTACGATAAACAATGTTTTTTGCAATTATTTAGTCTTAAACAGCTGATTTTGACGTCAAAAAGAGTTTAAATACTTTAAAACTAATATTCCTAACCGAAGAGGTTTATTTTAATGTCTGTATGAAATATTACATTAATATTATAACCAAAAATCGAAATAACTTAAATAATATACAATAAACAACGTTTATTCAAAGTTTTTCGTCTTAAACAGCCGATTTTGAACTCAAAAGGAGTTTTAATACATTAAAACTAATACTTTTACCCGAAGACGTTTTGTAAATTACTTTTACGAAATATTACAAGAATATTATTACCGAAAAATCATAATAAATCAAGTTATATACGAGAAACAATGTTTATTACAAGTATTTTGACTTAAACAGTCGTTTTTGACGTCAAAAGAAGTTATAATACGTTGAAACTAATATTCCCAACCGAATAAGTTTAATTAATTCTTGTTTGATATATTACAAGAATATTAATACGTAAAATCGCAATAACTCAAATAATACACGATAAACAATGTTTATTGCAAGTATTTCGTCTTAAAGAGCCGATTTTGTACTCAAAAGGGGTTTTAATACATTAAAACTAATATTTTTATCCGAAGACTTTTATAATATTACCTTTACGATATATTACAAAAGTATTATGACCAAAAATCATAATGAAACTAATAATGTACGAGAAACAATGTTTATTACTAATAATTTGTCTTAATCAGCCGTTTTTAACGTCAAAATGAGTTTTAATACGTTGAAACTAATATTCACAATCGAACAAGTATATTTATTTTAAAGTTGGATTACTAACCAAAGAAGTTTATGAACACAGCTGTACGAAAAATACAAGAATATTATAACCAAAATTCGAAATAACTCAAATAATGTACGTTAAACAATGTTTTCTGCAAATATTTAATCTTAAACAGCCGATTTTGACGTCAAAAGAAGTTTTAATACTTAAAAACTTATATTCCTAACCGAATAAAGTCATTTAATTAGCTGTAAGACATAATATAAGAATATTACTACCAATAATCAAAATAATTCAAATAGTGTACGTTAAAACGGGTTTAATACAAGTATTTTGTTTAAACTGCCATTTAAAACGTCTTTAATACTTTTAATATGTTTAAAGTTAGATTACTAAACAAACAAGTTTATAAACATAGCTGTACGAAAAATTACGGGCATATAATAACTAAAAATCGAAATAACTCAAATATTGTACGATAAACAATGTTTATTGCAAGTATTGCGTCTTAAACAGCCGATTTTGACGTCAAACGGAGTTTTAATACTTTAAAACTAATATTTTTAACCGAATAGGTTTATTTAATTAGCTGTATGATATATTAACACAATATCAATACCAATAACAAAGTTTATAAGTAATGTACATTAAAAAGCGTTTAATACAAGTATTTTGTTTGAAACAGCCTTTTATGACGTCAATAGTACTTTTAATATGTTTTAAGTTAGATTACTAACCAAAGAAGTTTATAAACATAGATGTACGAATAATTACAAAAATATTATAACTAAAAATCGAATGACTCAAATAATTTACGATAAACAATGTAAAGCGCAAGTATTTCGTGTTTAACAGCCAATTTTGAGGTTAAAAGAGTTTTAAAATCTTTTAACCGAAGACGTTTATTAAATTACCTTTACGAAATATTACAATAATATTATTACCAAAAATCAATTTAACGCAAATAATGTATGATAAAAAATGTTTATAGCAAGTATTTCGTCTTAAACAGCCGATTTTGACGTCAAAAGGAGTTTTAATACTTAAAAACTAGTATTTTTAACCAATGACGTTTATTAGATTACCTTTACGAAGTTTTACAATAATATTATAATCATAATTCAAAATAACTTGAATAATGTATGATTAACAATGTTTATTGCAAGTATTTTGTCTTAAACAGCTGATCTCGACGTCAAAAAGAGTTTTAATACTTTAAAACTAATATTCCTAACCGAAGAAGTTTATATTAGTGGCTGTACGAAATTTTACAAAAATTTTATATACAAAATTCGAAATAACTTAAATAATATACGATAAACAATGTTTATTCCAAGTTTTTTGTCTTCTAATACATTAAAAAACTAATATTTATACCCGAAAACGTTTATTAAAATACCTTTACGAAATATTACAAAAATATTATTACCAAAAATCATAATAAATCAAATAATGTACGAGAAACAATGTTTATTGCAAGTATTTTATCTTAAACAGTCGTTTTTGACGTCAAAAGGAGTTTTAATACGTTGAAACTAATATTCCCGACCGAATAAGTTTAATTAAATCGCTTTATGATATATTACAAGAATAATAATACCTAAAATCGCAATAACTCAAATAATACACGATAAACAATGTTCATGCAAGTATTTCGTTTCAAACAGCCGATTTTGACGTCTAAAGGAGTTTTAATACTTTATTTTAATATTCCTAACC
This sequence comes from Thalia democratica, assembly GCF_965202585.1. Taxonomy (NCBI): domain Eukaryota; kingdom Metazoa; phylum Chordata; class Thaliacea; order Salpida; family Salpidae; genus Thalia; species Thalia democratica. Next base: position 14,342,220 of record NC_139173.1, on the reverse strand, counting down.
AAAGATGTTTATTTAGTTAGGTATATGATATATTACAAGAATATTAATACCAATTATCAAAATAATTTAATTAGTGTACGTTAAAAAAGGGTTTAATAAAAGTATTTTGTTTAAAACAGCACATTATAACGTCTATAGTACTTTTAATATGTTTAAAGTTAGATTACTAACCAAAGACGTTTATTAAATTAGCTGTACGAAATATTATAAGAATAATATAACCAAAAATTAGTTAACTCAAAAAATGTACAATAATTAATGTTTATTGAAAGTATTTCATCTTTAACAGCCGATTTTGACATCTGAAGGAGTTTTATTATTTTAAAACTATTATTTTTAACCGAAAAAATTTATTAAATTACCTTAGGAATATTTTACAAGAATATTATAACCAAAAATCGGAATATCTTAAATAATGTACAATAAACGATGTTTATTGCAAGTATTTCGTCTTAATTAGTCGATTTTGACGTCAAAAGGAGTTTTAATACTTTTAAACTAAACTTTTTAACCAAAGTAGTTTATTTAATCAGCTGTACAAATATTACACGAATATTATAACCAAAAATCAAAATAACTCAAATAATGTACGATAAACAATGTTTATTGCAAGTATTTCGTCTTAAACAGCCGATTTTGACGTCAAAAGGAATTTTAATGTATTAATATAATATTAATAACCGAAGATGTTGATTTAGTTAGAAGTATGATATTTTACAAGAATATTAAAACCAATAATCATTATAATTTAAACAGTTTACGATTAAAATTGTTTAATAAGAGTATTTTGTTTATAACAGCCCATTATAACGTCTATAGTACTTTTAATATGTTTAAAGTTATTATTACTAACCGAAGACGATTATTAAATTAGCTGTACTAAATATTATAAGAATATTATAACCAAAAATCGAAAAACTTAAATAATGTACGATAAACATCGTTTATTGCAAGTATTACGTCTTAATGAATAGCCGATTTTGATGTCAAAAGTAGTTTTAATACTTCAATTTAATATTTCAAAATGAAGATATTTATTTATTAATCTGTATGATATATAACAAGAATATTATTACTAAAAATTGAAATAACTTAAATAATGTACGATAAACAATGTTTATTGCAAGTTTTTTGTCTTTAATAGCCAATTTCGACGTCAAATGGAGTTTTTATACTTTGAAACTTATATTCCTAACTGAAAAGATTTGTTTTATTTGCGTTACGATATATTACAAGAATCTCAATATAATCCTACAATCAAAATATTTTAAACAGTGTACGATAAAAAAGGATTTAATACAAGTATTTTGTTTGGAACAGCCTATTTCAACGTCTATACAACTTTTAATATGTTTAAAAATAGATTACTAATGAAAAACGTTTATTAAATTTGCTGTACGGAATATTACAACAGTATTATAAATCAAAATCAAAATAAGTCATGTAATATACGATAATTGATTTTTTTCTGCAAGTATTTAGTCTTAAACATTTGATTTCGATGTCAAAAAGAGTTTTAATACTTTAAAACTGTTTAAAACTGTTAAAAAATATATTTAACCGAAAAAGTTTATTAAATTACTTTTACGAAACATTACATGAATTTTATAACCAAAGTCGAAATAACTTAAATAACGTACGGTAAACAATGTTTATTGCAAGTATTTCGTCTTAAACAGCCGATTTTGACGTCAAAAGGAATTTTAACACTTTACAACTAATATTTTTAACTGAAGAGATTTACTTAATTATAACGTTTGTTATATTATTAAAAAATTAATACAAATAATCAAAATAATTCAAATAATGTACGAAAAACAATGTTTTATGCAAGTATTTTGTCTTAAACAGCCGATTTTGACGTTAAAAGAGGTTTTAATATTTTAAAACTAATATTTTTAACCAAAATGGTTTTTTAAATTAGCTGTTCGAAATATTACAAGGATATTATTATTAAGAATCAAAAAACTCAAATAATGTTCGATAAAAAATGTTTATTGCAATATTTCGTTTTAAACAGCCGATTTTGACGTCAAAAGGAGTTTATGAACTTTTTTTTAATATTCTTAACCAAAGATGTTTATTTAGTTAGGTATATAATATATTACAAGAATATTAAAACCAATAGTCAAAATAATTCAAATAGTGTACGTCAAAAAAGGGTTTAGTACAAGTATTTTGTTTAAAACAGACTATTATAACGTCTAAAGCATTTCAATGAGTTTAATGTTAGAATACTAATCAAAGACGTTTATTAAATTAGCTGTACGAAATATTACGAGAATATTTTAACCAAAAATTAGTTAACTCAAATAATGTACGATAATTAATGTTTATTGGAAGTATTTCATCTTAAACAGCCGATTTTGACATCAGAAGGAATTTTATTACTTTATAACTAACAATTTTAACCAAAAAAGTTAATTAAATTACCTTTACAATATTTTACAAGAATATTATAGCCAAAAATCGAAATATCTTAAATAATGTACGATAAACGATGTTTATTGTAAGTATTTCTTCTTAAACAGCCGATTTTGACGTCTAAAGGAGTTTTAATACTTTTAAACTAAAATTTTTAACCAAAGAAGTTTATTAAATTAGCTGTACAAATATTACAAGAATATTATAACCAAAAATCAAAACAACTCAAATAATAAACGATAAACAATGTTTATTGCAAGTTTTTTGTTTTAAACAGCCAATTTTGACGTCTAAAGGAGTTTGATTACTTTTTTTTAATATTCCTAACCGAAGATGTTTATTTAGTTAGGTATATGATATTTTGATATTACAAGTATATTAATACCAATAATTAAAATAATTTTATTAGTGTACATTAAAAAAGGGTTTAATACAAGTATTTTGTTTAAAACAGCACATTATAATGTCTATAGTACTTTTAATATGTTTAAAGTTAAATTACTAACCAAAGACGTTTATTAAATTAGCTGTACGAAATATTACAAGAATTTTATAACCAAAAATTAGATAACTTAAACAATTTACGATAATTAATGTCTATTGGAAGTATTTAAACTTAAACAGCCGATCTTGACATCAGAATGAGTTTTATTACCATAAAACTAATATTTTTAACCAAAAAAGTTAATTAAATTACCTTTACAATTATTTACAAGAATATTAATACCAATAATCGGAATATCTTAAAAAATTTACGATAAACATTGTTTATTGCAAGTATTTTGTCTCAAACAGCTAGTTTTGACATCAAATGGATTTAATAGTTTTAAACCAATTTTTTAACCAAAAATGTATATTTAGTTAGCTATATGATAAAATTCAAGTATATTGTTACCAATAATCAGTATAATTCAAACACTGTTTAATAAAATGGGTTTAATAAAAGATTCTTTGTTTAAAACAGCCTATTATAACATTAAAAGAGTTTATAATATGTTTAAAGTTAAATTATTAACCAAAGACGTTTATTTATTAGCTGTACGAAATATTACAAAAATTTAAAATGACTCATAGATATGTACGATAATTAATGTTTATTGCAAGTATTTTGTCTTAAATAGCCGATTTTGACAGCAAAAAAAGTTCTAATACTTAAAAACTAATATTTTTAACCGAAAACGTTTATTAAATTACCTTTACAAAATATTATATGAATATTATAAGAAAAAACCATAATAACTCAATTAATGTACGATAAACATTGTTTATTGAAAATATTTCGTCCTAAACAGCCAATTTTGACGTCAAAAGTAGTTTTAATACTTTAAAACTAATTATTTAACCTAACACGTTTATGAAATTACTTAACGAAATATTATTAGAATATTAATACCAATAATCAATATAATTCAAATAGTGTATGTTAAACAATGTTTATTGCAAGTATGTTGTGTTAATTTGCCAATTTTGACATCAAAAGGGGTTTTTATTCTTTAAAATTAATTTTTCTAACAAAAAACGTTTAACAAATGTTGTACGAAATATTACAAGAATTTTATAACTTAAAATTAAAATAACTTAAATAATGTACGATAAACAATGTTTATTGCGGATATTTCGTCTTAATTAGCCGATTTTGACGTCAAAAGGAGTATTAAAAATTTAATTTAATATTCCAAACCGAAGTATTTGTTTATTTAGGCGTTAGATATATTAAAAGAATAAATATACCAATAATCAAAATAATTCAAACAATGTACGTTAAAAAGCGGTTAAATACAAGTAATTTGTTTAAAACAGCCTTTTATAACGTCTATAGTACTTTTAATATGTTTTAAGACAGATTACTAACTAAAGACGTTTATTAAATTAGCTGTACGAAATATTACAAGAATATTAATACAAAAAATTGAAATAACTCAAATAATGTACCATAAATAATGTTTACTGCAAGTATTTCGTCTTAAAAAGCCTTTTTTGACGTCAAAAGGGGTTTAAACACTTTAAAACTAATTTTTTAACCAAAGACGATCATTAAATTAGCTGTACGAAATATTACAAAAATATTAATACCAATAATTGAAAAAACTCAAATAATGTACGATAAATAATGTTTATTGCAAGTATTGCGTCTTAAACAGCCGATTTTGACGTCAAAAGGAATTTTTATACTTTAATAAAATACTCTTAACAGAAGATGTTTTTTTAGTTAGCTGTATGATATATTACAAGAATATTAAAGCCAATAATCAAAATAATATAAACAGTGTACGATAAACAATGTTTATTGAAAGTATCTCGTCTTAAACAGCCGATTTTGACGTCAAATGGAATTTAAATATTTAAAAACTAATATTTCAATTTTTAAGAGATTTATTTAATTAGCTGTATGATAAATTATTAGAATATTAATCCAATAATCAAAATAATTCATATAGTGTACGATAAACAATGTTTATTTCAAGTATTTAGTCTGAGACAATCGATTGTGACGTCGAAAGGAGTTTTAATACTTATAAACAAATATTTCTAACTGAAGAAATTTATTTAATTAACTGTATGATATATTATAAGAATATTATAACAAATTATCAAAATAATTCAAATAATGTACGACTTACAATCTTTATTGCAAGTATTTTGGCTCAAACAGCCCAATTTTACGTAAATAAAGTTTTAATACTTAAAAACAGATATTTTTAACTGAAGAGATTTATTTAATTAGCTGTATGATGTATTATAAGAATATTAATACTATTAATCAAAATAATTCAAATAGTGTACGATAAACAATGTTTATTCCAAGTATTTCTTCTTAAATAGCCGATTTTGACGTCAGATAGAGTTTGAATACTTAAAACTAATATTTTTAACCGAAGAGATTTATTTAATTATCTGTATGATATATTATTAGAATATTATTACCAATAATCAAAATAATTAAAATAGTGTACGATAAACAATGTTTACTGCAAGTATTACTCTTAAACTGCCGATTTTGACGTCAATCAGAGTTTTAATACTTTAAAACTAATAATTCTATTCGAAGATGATAATTTAGTTAGCTGTATGATAGTTTACAAGAATATTAATATAAATAATCAAAATAATTCAAACAGTGTACGAAAAAAAAGGGTTTGATACAGGTATTTTGTTTACAACAGCTTATTATAACGTCTAAAGTACTTTTAGTATGTTTAAAGTTATATTAATTAGCGAAGATGTTTATTAAATTAGCTGTACGAAATATTACAAGAATATTATAACCAAAAATTAATTTACACAAATAATGTACGATAATAAATGTTTATTGGAAGTATTTCATTTTAAACAGCCGATTTTGACATCATAACGTGTTTTATTACTTTAAAACTAATATTTTTATCCGAAAAAGTTTATTCAATTACCTTAGCAATATTTTACGAGAATATTATAAGCAAAAATCGAAATATCTTAAATAATGTACGAGAAACGGTGATTATTGCAAGTATTTCGTCTTAAACAGCCGATTTTGACGACAAAAGGAGTTTTAATAATTTTAAAATAATTTTTTTTACCAAAGACGTTTATTTAATCAGCTGTCCAAATATTAAATGAATATTATAACCAAAAATCAAAATAACTCAAATAATGTACGATAAACAATGTTTATTGCAAGTATTTCGTCTTAAACAGCCGATTTTGACGTCAAAAGGAGTTTAAATATTTTAATTTAAAATTAATAACCGAAGATGTTTATTTGGTTAGTTGTATGATATATTACAATAATCTTAATACTAATAGTAATTAAAACTTAAACAGTGTACGATAAAAATTGTTTAATAAAAGTATTTCTTTTAAAACAGCACATTATAACGTCTATAGTACTTTTAATATGTTTAAAGTTAGTATTACTAACCGAAGACGCTTATTAAACTAGCTGTACGAAATATTAAAAGAATATTATAACCAAATATCGAATTAACTCAAATAATGTACGATAAACAATGTTTATTGCAAGTATTTTGTCTTGAACAGCCGATTTTGATGTCAAAAGTAGTTTTAATACTTCAATTTTATATTCCTAATAGAAGATTTTTATTTATCAATCTGTATGATATATCACAAGAATATTAATACAAAAATCGAAATAACTTATATAATGTGCGATAAACAATGTTTATTGCTAGTTTTTGTCTTTAGTAGTTAATTTCGACGTCAAATGAGTTTTAATACTTTTGAACTGATATTCCTAACTGTAAAGATTTATTTTATTGGCGTTACAATATAATATATGAATCTTAATATCATCAATAAAAATATTTTAAACAGTGTACGATAAAAAAGGATTAAATACAAGTATTTTGTAAAGAACAGCCAGAATAACGTCTATAGTACTTTTAATATGTTTAAAAATTGATTACTTACGAAAGACGTTTATTAAATTAGCTGTACGAAATATTACAACGATGTTATAAACAAAAATCAAAATAAGTCATGTAATATACGATAGTTGATGTTTTTTGCAAGTATTTTGTCTTAAGCAACCGATTTTGACGTCAAAAGGGGTTTTAATAAAATATAAATAATTTTTTCAACCAAAGACCTTTATTAAATTAGCTATTTAAAATATTACAAGGATATTATAACCTAGTATCAGAATATTCTCAGAATAAACTCGGATAATATTTGATAAACAATGTTTATTGCAAGTATTTTGTTTGAAACATCCGATTTTGACGTCAAAAGGAGTTTTAAAACTTTATTTTAGTATTCCTAACTAATGATGTTTATTTAGTTAGTTATATGATATATTACAAGAATTTTAATACTAGTAATCAAAATAATTTAAATAGTATACGATGAAAAAGGGTTTAATACAAGTATTTTGTTGAAATCAGACTATTACAACGTCTAGAGTACTTTTAATATGTTTATAGTTAGCATTTTAACCAAAGCATTTATTAAATTACCTTTACGAAATATTACAAGAATTTTATAACCATAAATTAGTTAACTCAAATAATGTATGATAATTATTGTTTATTGCAAGTATTTCATCATAAACAGCCGATTTTGACGTCTAAAGAAGTTTTAATACCTTGTAACTAGTATTTTTAAATTAAGAGATTTATTTAAATAGCAGTATAATATATTATTAATATATTTATACCAATAATTATATAATTTAAACAATGTACGAATAAAAAAAGTTTATTGCAAGTATTTTGTCTTAAACAGCCAATTTTGACATCAAAAGGGATTTTAATACTTTTAAACTAATTTTTTAACCAAAAACTTTTTTTTAGTTAGCTGTATGATAAATTACAAGAATATTGTTACCAATAATCAAAATAATTCAAACAGTGTGCAATAAAAAGAATTTAATTAAGGAATTTTTGTATAAAAAAACAACGTATTACATTTAAAGTAATTTTTAAATGTTTAAAATTAAATTATTAACCAAAGACGTTTATGAATTAGCTCTACGAAATATTACAAGGATATTATAACGAAAAATCGAAAGAACTCATATAATGTACGATAATTAATGTTTATTGCAAGTATTTCGTCTTAAACAGCTGATTTTGCATCAAAAATAGTTCTAATACTTAAAACTAATATTTTTAACCGAAAAAGTTTATTTAATTACCTTTACAAAATATTAAATGAATATTATCAGCAAAAACCATAATAACTCGAATTATGTACTATAAACAATGTTTATTGCAAGTATTTCGTCTTAAACAGCCAATTTTGACGTCGAATGGAGTTTTAATACTTTAAAATTAATTTATTAACAAAGACGTTTATTAAAAGTTCTACGAAATATTACAAGAATATTATAACCAAAAATTTAAACAACTCAAATAATGTACGATTTACAATGTTTATTGCAGGTATTTTGTCTTAAACAGCCGATTTTGACGTCAAAAGAAGTTTTAATACTATAGTTTAATATTCCTAATCGAAAATGTTTGTTTAGTTAGGTGTATGATATAATACAAGAATATTGATACCAATAATCAAAATAATTCAAAGAATGTACGTTAAAAAGCGGTTTAATACTTGTAATTTGTTTAAAACAGTCTTTTATAACGTCTATAGTACTTTTAATATGCTTTAAGACAGATAACTTACCAAAGACGTTTATTAAATTAGCTATACGAAATATTACAAGACTACTAATACAAAAAATCAAAATAACTTGAAAAATGTACGATAAACAATATTTATTGCAAGTATTCCGTCTTAAACAGCCGATTTTGCATCATAAGGGTTTTTAATAGTTTAATTTTATTAACTAAAGACGTTTATTGAATTAGCTATATCAAGTTTTACAAGAATATTATATTAAAAAAACGGAATAACTCAAATTATTTACGAAAAACAATGTTTATTGCAAGTATTTTGTCATGAACAGCCGATTTTAACGTCAAAGGGAGTTTTAATAGTTTAATTTAATATTCCTAACCGAAAATGTTTATTTAGTAAGGTAAATGATATATATCGGAATATTATAACCAAAAATTGAAATATCTTAAATAATGTAATAAAAAATAATGTGATATTTTACTACAATATTAATACCATCAATCAAAATATTTTAAACAGTGTACGATAAAAAAGGATTTAATACAAGTGTTTTGTTAACAATAGCCTATTATAACGTCTATAGTACTTTTAATATGTTTAAATATAGATTGGTAATGAAAAACGTTTATTAAATTAGCTGGACGGATATTACAAAGATACTATAAATAAAAATAAAAATAAGTCATGTAATATAAGATATTTGATGTTTATTGCAAGTTTTTAGTCTTAAAGAGCCGATTTCGATATCAAAAGAGTTTTAATAATTTAAAACTAATATATTAACCGAAAAGGTTTATTAAATTACTTTTACGAAATATTACATAGATATTATAACAAAAGTCGAAATAACCTAAATAATGTACGATAAACAATGTTTATTCCAAGTCTTTCGTCTTAAACAGCCGAGTTTGACGTCATAAGGTCTTTTAATAATTTACAACTAATATTTATAACTGAAGATGTTTATTTTATTAGCTGTATGTTATATTTTTAAAATACTAATACCAATAATCAAAATAATTCAAATGGTATACGAAAAACAATGTTTATTGCAAGTATTTTGTCTTAAACAGCCTATTATGATGTCTTAGGGAGTTTTAATACCTTAAAATTAGTTTTTACAACCAAAGTCGTTAATTAAATCAGCTGTTCGAAATATTACAAGGATATTATAACCAAGAATCCACAAAATTCAAATAATGTTCGATAAAGAATGTTTATTGCAAGTATTTCGTTTTAAACAGCCGATTTTGACGTCAAAAGGAGTTTAAAAATTTTATTTTATTATTGCTAACCAAAGATGTTTATTCAATTAGGTGTATGATATATTACAATAATATTAATACCAATAATCAAAATAATTCAATAAGCTTACGATAAAAAAGGGTTTAGTTCAAGTACTTTGTTTAAAACAGACTATTATAACATCTAAAGTACTTTTAATATGTTTTAAGAAAGATTACTAACCAAAACATTTATTAAATTAGCTGTACGAAATATTACAAGAATACTATAACCAAAAATTAGTTAACTTAAATAATGTACGATAATTAATGTTTATTGAAATGATTTCATCTTAAACAACCGATTTTGACATTAGAAGGAGTTTTATTACTTTAAAACTAATACTTTTAACCGAAAAAGTTTATAAAATTACCTTTACAATATTAGAGAATAATATAACTAAAAATCAAAATATCTTAAATAATGTACGATAAACGATGTTTATTGCAAGTTTTTCGTTTTAAACAGCGGATTTTGACGTCTAAAGGAGTTTGAATATTTTATTTTAGTATTCCTAACCGAAGATGTTTATTTAGTTAGCTCTATGATATATTTTATATTTGTTGTACGAAATATTACAAGAATATTAATACAAATAATCAAAATAATTTAATTAGTGTACATTAAAAAATGGCTTTAGTACAAGTATTTTGTTTAACACAGATATTATAACGTTTAGAGTACTTTTAATATGTTTAAAGTTAGATTACTAACCAAAGACGTTTTTTAAATTAGCTGTACAAAATATCATACAAATATTATAACCAAAAAATAGTTAACTCAAAATAATGTAAGATAATCATTTTTATTTGAAGTATTTCGTCTTAAACAGCCGATTTTGACGTCAAAAGAAGTTTTAGTACTTTGATTTCATAGTCTTAGTCGAAGATGTTTATTTAGTTACGTGTATGATATATAAAAATAATATTAATACCAATAATCAAAATAATTCAAATAATCTACGTTGAAAAAGGGTTTAATATAAGTATTTTGTTTAAAACAGCCTATTATAACATCTATAGTACTTTTAATATGTTTAAAGTTAGATTACTAACCAAAGACGATTATTAAAATAGCTATACAAAATAATACAAGGATATTATATCAAAAAACTGAAATAACTCATACATTGTACGATAATTAATATTTATTGCAAGTATTTCGTCTTAAACAGCCGATTTTGACGTCAAAATAGTTCTAATACTTTAAAACTAATATTTTTAACCGAAAAAGTTTATTAAATTACCTTTAAAAAATTCTACATGAATATTATAAGCAAAAACCATAATAACACAAATAATGTACGATAACCAAAGTTTATTGCAAGTATTTATTTATTAACAGCCAATTTTGACGTCTAAAGGAATTTTAATACTTTAAAACTAATTTTTTAACCTAAGACGTGTATTAAATTACTTTACCAAATATTATTAGAATATTAATACCAATAATCAAAATAATTCAAATAGTGTAGGATAAACAAAGTTTATTGCAAGTATTTTGTGTTAAATAGCCGATATTGACGTCAAAAGGGTTTTTTATACTTTAAAATTAATTTTTTTAACTAACAACGTTTATTAAATGTTGTACTAAATATTACAAGAATATTATAACCAAAAATTGAAATAAGTCAAATAATGTACGATAAACAATGTTTTATGCACGTATTTCGTCTTAAACAGCCGATTTTGACATCAAAAGGGTTTTAAATACTTTGAAACTATTTTTTTTAAACCAAAGAAGTTTATTAAATTAGCTGTACGAAATAATACAAGAATATTATAACCAAATATCGAAATAAATAAAATAATGTACGATAAACAATGTTTACTGCAGTTATTTTTTATAAAACAGCCTATTTTGACATCAAAAGTGATTTTAATACTTTAAAACTAATTATTTTAATCAAAGACGTTTATTTAGTTAGCTCTATGATATATTACAAGAATATCAATACCAATAATCAAAATAAGTTAAATAGTGTACGTTGAAAAGTGGTTTAATACAAGTAATTTGTTTAAAACAGTCTTTTATTATGTCTATAGAACTTTTAATATGTTTTATTATAGATAACTAACCAAAGACGTTTTTTAAAATAGCTGTACGAAATATTACAAGAACATTAATAACAAAAATTAAACTAACTTATTTAATGTACGATAAAAAATGTTTGCTGCAAGTATTTTGTCTTAAACAGTTGATTTTGACGTCAAAAGAGATTAAAATACTTCAAAACTAATTTTTATCAACCAAAGACATTTATTTAATTAACTCTACGAATTAATACAAGAATATTATAACCTTAAATCGAAATAACTCAAAAAATGTACGATAAACAATGTTTATTGCAAGTATTTTGTCTTAAACAGCCGATTTTGACGTCAAAAGGGGTTTAAATACTTTAAAACTAATTATTTTTTTCCAAAGACGTTTATTGAATCAGCTGTATTAAAAAGTACAAGAATATTATAAACAAAAATCGAAATAACTCAAATTATGTACGATAAACAATGTTTACTGCAGGTATTTTGTCTTAAACTGCCAATTTTGACATAAAATAAAATTTTAATACTTTAAAACTAAATTTTTAAACCGAAGACTTTTATTTAGTTCGCTCTATGATATATTACAGGAATATCAATACCAATAATCAAAATAATTTAAACAGTGTACGATAAAAAGGGTTTAATAAATGTGTTTAGTTTAAAACATCCTTTTATCACATCCAAAGTACTTTTAGTAAGTTTGAAGTCATATTCCTAACCAAAGACTTTTATTAAATTAGCTGTACGAAATATTACAAGAATATGAATACAAAAAATTGAAATAACTCAAATAATGTACGATAAATATTGTTTACTGCAAGTATTTCGTCTTGAACAGCCGATTTTGACGTCAAATTAAAACTATTTTTTTAAACCAAAGAAGTTTATTTAATTAGCTGTACGAAATAATACAAGAATGTTATAACCAAAAATCGAAATAACTCAAATAATGTACGATAAACAACTTTTACTGCAGGTTTTTTGTCTTAAACAGCCGATTTTGACATAAAAAGGATTTTAATACTTTAAAACTATTTTTTTAATCAAAGACGTTTATTTAGTTAGCTCTATGATATATTTCAAGAATAACAATAACAATAATCAAAATAAGTTAAACAGTGTACGTTGAAAAGCAGTTTAATACAAGTAATTCGTCTAAAATAGCCTTTTATAACATCTATAGAACTGTTAATATGTTTTATTACAGATAACTAACCAAAGACGTTTATTAAAATAGCTGTACAAATTATAACAAGAACATTAATACCAAAAATTGAAATAACTCATATAATGTACAATAAAAATATTTGCTGCAAGTATTTCGTCTTAAACAGCCGATTTTGACGTCAAAAGGGGTTAAAATACTTTAAAACTATTTTTTTTTAAACCAAAGACGTTTAATCAATAAGATCTACGAAATAATACAAGAATATTATAACCTAAAATTGAAATCACTAAAAAAATGTACGATAAACAATGTTTACTTCAGGTATTTTGTCTTAAGCAGCCGATTTTGACATCGAAAGGGATTTTAATACTTTAAAACTGATTTTTTTAACCAAAGACGTTTATTTAGGTAGCTCTATGATATATTACAAGATTATAAATACCAATAATCAAAATAATTTAAACAGTGTCCGATAAAAAGGGTTTAATAAAAGTCTTTAGTTTAAAACAGTCTTTTATAACGCCTAAAGTGCTTTTAATATATGTTTAAAGTTAGATTACTAACCAAAGACGTTTGATAAACAACCCTCACTATATATTACAACAATATTAAAACCAAAAAAAGAAATATCTTAAATAATGTACGACAAACAATATTTATTGCAATATTTTGCCTTAAACAGCCGAATTTGACGTAAAATAAAGTTTTAAAACTTAAAAACAAATATTTTTAACTGAATAGATTTATTTAATTAGCTGTATGATATATTATAATAATGTTAATACCATCAATTAAAATTATTCAAAGAGTATACGATAAACAATGTTTAGTGCATGTTTTTCGTCTTAAACAGCCGATCTTTACTTCAAAGAATTTTTAATACTTTTACACTAATATTTCTTACTGAAGATGATTATTTAGTTAGCTGTATGATATTTTACAAGATATTAATACCAATAATCCAAAAAATTCAAACAGTTTACGATAAAAAAGTGTGTGATACAGGTATTTTGTTTACAACAGCCTATTATAACGTCTAAAGTACTTCAAATATGTTTAAAGTTATATTAATAACCAAAGACGTTTATTAAATTAGCTGTTCGAAATATTACAAGAATATTATAACCAAAAATTAGTTAACTCAAATAATGTGCGATAATTAATGTTTATTGGAAGTATTTGATCTTAAACAGCCGATTTTGACGTCAAAAGGAGTTTTAATATTTTAATTTAATATTAATAGCCGAAAATGTTTATTTAGTTAGTTGTATGATATGTTACAAGAATCTTAATATCAATAATCATTATAAATTAAACAGTGTACGATAAAAATTGTTTAGTAAAAGTATGTAGTTTAAAACAGCCCATTATAACGTCTATAGTACTTTTAATATGTATAAAGTTTGCATTACTAACCGAAGACGCTTAATAAATCAGCTGTACGAAATATTAAAAGAATATTATAACTAACAATCGAAATAACTCAAATAAGGTACGATAAACAATGTTTATTGCAAGTATTTCTTGAAAAGCTGATTATGACGTCAAAAGGAATTTTAGTACGTTGAAACTAATATTCCTAAACGAATAAGTTTATTTGATTAGCTGTATGATATATTACAAGAATATTAATACCAAAAATTCTAATAACTGTAATAATGAACGATAAACAATGTTTATGCAAGTCTTTCGTCTTGAACTGCCGATTTTGACGTCAAATGGAGTTTCAATACTTTCAAACTAGTATTTTTAACCGTATATTTTTGTTAAATTACCTGTACAAAATATTACAAGAATATTATAAACAAGTTTGAAATAACTCAAATAATGTACGATAATCATTCTTTATTGCAAGTATATCGTCTTATACAGCCAATTTTGACGTCAATAGACGTTTCAATATTTTAAAACTAATATTTTTAACCGAAGACATTTATTTAATTAGCTGATTGATATATTATTAGAATATTATTACCAATAATCGAATAATTCAAATAGTGTATGATAAACAATGTTTATTGCAAGTATTTTGTGTTTAACAGCCAATTTTGACGTCAAAAAGGGTTTTAATACTTTAAAACTAATTTTTTTTAACCTAAGACGTTTATTGAATTACTTTACGAAACATTATTAGAATATAAATACAATTAATCAAAATAATTTAATTGTTTACGATAAATAATGTTTATTACAAGAATTTTGTGTTTAAAAGTCTATTTTGATGTCAAAAGGTTTTATAATATTTTAAATCTAATTTTTTTAACCAAAGACGTTTATTAAATTAGCTGTATGAAATATTACAAGGATATTATAACCAAGAATCAAAAAAATTTAAATAATGTTCGATAAACAATGTTTATTGCCAGTATTTCGTTTCAAGCGGCCGATTTTGACGTCACAAGGAGGTTTAAAACTTTATTTTAATATTCCTAACCAAAGATGAGATTTTTATTTAGTTAGGTGTATGATATATTACAAGAATATTAATACCAATAATCAACAAAATTCAAAAGGTGTACCTTAAAAAAGGGTTTAGTACAAGTATTTTGTTTATAACAGACTATTATAACGTCTGTAGTACTTTTAATATGTTTATAGTTAGATTACTAACCAAAGACGTTTATTAAATTAGCTGTACGAAATATTACAGAAATTTTAGAACAAAAAACTAGTTAACTCAAATAATGTACGATAATTAATGTTCAATGCAAATATTTTATCTTAAACAGCCGATCTTAACATCAGAATAAGTTTTATTACTTTAAAACTAATATTTTTAACCGAAAAAGTTTATTAAATTACATTTACAATATTTTACAAGAATATTATAACCAAAAATCGAAATATCTTAAATAATCTATGATAAACAATGTTTAGTGCAAGTATTTCGTCTTAAACAGCCGATTTTAACGTCAAAAGAAGTTTTAATACTTTGTAATTAGTATTTCTAACTGAAAAAGAATATTTAAATAGCTGTATGATAGATTATTAAAATATTAATACCTAAATCAAAATGATTCAAATAGTGTAAGATAAACAATGTTTATTATATGTATTTTGTCTTAAACAACCAATTTTGACATCAAAAGGGATTTTAATACTTTTAGTCTAATTTTTATAACCAAATACGTTTAATTAGTTAGCTCTATGATATATTACAAGAATATTGTTACCAATAATCAGAATAATTCAAACACTGTACAATAAAAAGGATTTAATAAAAGAATTTTCGTTTAAAACAGCCTATTATAACATTAAAAGTATTTTTAATATATTTGAAATTAGATTATTAACCAAAGACGTTTATTAAATGTTGTACGAAATACTACAAGAATATTATAACCAAAAATTGAAATAACTCAAATAATGTACGATAAACAATGTTTATTGCAGGTATTTTGCCTTAAACAACCCATTTTGACGTCACAAGGAGTTTTAATACTTTAATTTAATATTCATAACTGAAGAGATTTATTTAATTAGCAGTATGCTTTATTATACGAATATTAATCCAATAATCAAAATTATTTGAAATAGTGTATTATAAACAATGTTTATTGCAAGTATTTAGTCTTAAACAGTCGATTTTAACGTCAAAAGGAGTTTTAATACTTGAAAAATAATATTTTTAACTTAACAGATTTATTTAATTAGCTGTATGATATATTATTAGAATATTAATACCAGTAATCAAAATAATTCAAATAGTGTACGATAAACAATGTTTATTGCAATTATTGTGTCTTAAACAGCCGATTTTGACGTAAAAAGGAGTTTTTATACTTTAATTTAATATTCCAAACCGAAGATGTTTTTTTAGTTAGGTGTATAATATATTACAAGAATATGAAAACCAATAATTAAAATAATTCAAATAATGTACGTTGGAAAAAGGGGTAATTACAAGTATTTTGTTCAAAAAAGCCTTTTGTAACGTCTATAGTTCTTTTAATATGTTTAAAGTTAGATTACTAAGCAAAGAGGTTTGATAAATAACCTTTACGATATATTACAAGAATATTAAAACCAAAAATAGAAATAACTCAAATAATGTCGATAAACAATTTTTATTGCAAGTATTTCGTATTAAACAGCCGATTTTAACGTCAAATCGAGTTTAAATACTTAAAAACTAATAATTGTTACTGAAGAGATCTATTTAATTAGCCGTATATTTAGTTAGGTGTATGCAAAATTACAAGAATATTAATAACAATTATCAAAATAATTCAAATAGTGTACAATAAACAATGTTTATTGCAATATTTCGTCTAAAACAGCCGATTTTAACGTCAAAAGGAGTTTTAATACTTTAAAACTACTATTTCTAACTGAGGAGATTTATTTAATGAGCTGTATGAAATATTATTATATATATTATATAACAATAAACAGCCGATTTTAACATCAAAAGGGATTTTAATACTCTAAAACTATTTTTTTTAACCAAAGACGTTTATTTAGTTAGCTGTATGAAATATTACAAATATATTAATACTAATAATCAAAATAATTTAAATAGTGTATGAAAAAAAAGGATTAATTTCAGCTACATACACCACTTTAGACCACTTTACCAGAAAGAAATAAAAAACAAAGATAAAGAGACAAAATATATTTCAACCGACCATTCAGTCTAAATATAAGTTCAAAAATAGGCAAACAATTCTTAAGCCTAATACTACATCATTTGACGAAAACCACCCATTCCATAAAATATTCAACCGAAACACAATCAAAATATCTTACAGTTGCACAAACAATTTCAGAAGTAAAATAATAGCTCACAACAACAAAATATTAAACAAAAGCATTATAGACGATAAAAGCAACATAAAACATAAACTTTGTAATTGCCGTAAAGAACCTTGCCCTTTAAATAACGAATGCCTAGTGTCAAATACAATTTATAAAGCAACAGTAACATCAAAAAAAACAACAAAGCAGTATAAAGGGTCGACAGGAAATATCTTTAAACAAAGATACAGAAACCACAAATCATCATTCAACAATATTAACAAAATACACACAACAGAACTAGCGAATTACATATGAAACTTAAAAGATAACAATACAGAATACAAAATTAAATGGGAAATATTAAACAGGACAAAACTAAAATTCAATACTAAATTCGGCTGCAAACTTTGTAACTTAAAATAAAATAGAAATCGAAAAATCAGATAAGACTAAACTAGAAAAGCGAAAGACAAAACATATGCATCCATTATCAAAAATACTTTTTTAACAAAATTAAAACCAACTAAATATTAAAACAAAATAAAATCGAAGCGGCAAACACGAGTATTTTATAGCATTTTATAACATTTTTCCCAACAGCCTAAAAAAATAAATTTTTCTAATAGCTTAAAACATTTTTCCAAAATAACCTTTTTAAACTTTCCTAAAAAGCATAGAATAACATTCACAGCGTATTTCAAATTCAACTAATCGTACAATAAACTGGTTACATGACTATTCAAATTCTGACAACTCAAATTCCGACAATTCAAATTCCGACAATTCAAATTCCGACAATTCAAATTCCGACAATTCAAATTCCGACAATTGAAATTCCGCCAACTCAAATTCCGACAATTCAAATTCCGACAACTCAAATTCCGACAACTAAAATTCCGACAACTCAAATTCCGACAATTCAAATTCCGACAATTCAAATTCCGACAACTAAAATTCCGACAACTCAAATTCGTACAATTTAAATTCCGACAACTCAAAATCGGACAATTTAAATTCCGACAACTCAAATTCGGACAATTCAAACTCCGACAACTCAAGTTCCGACAATTCAAATTTCGACAACTCAAATTTGGACAATTCAAATTCCGACAACTCAAATTCAGACAATTAAAATTCCGACAACTCAAATTCGGACAGTTCAAATTCCGACAACTTAAACTTAGACAATTCAAATTTCGACAACTCAAATTCGTTCAATTCAAACTTTTAAAATTTAAATTTTGAAACTCAATTGTTGCAATTTATATTTCGATAATTTAATTTCGGACAATTGAAATTCTAACCATTTAAATTCTAGCAATTTAAACTCCGACATTTCAAACCGGACAATTTTAATTTTGACAATTCAAAAGACGACAACTAAAACTATGATAAATAAAACCAACAACATAAAATAAAGTTTCAAAAACTGTTCATTTTTGTAGCAAGTAACCTCTTTTCAGTTTTTGCTATGAAAGCTTTGACAGCATTAATTGTTTTATGTATTATTATCTTGAGTAATAAAACTTAGTTTAAAAAAAAAAAAAAAAAAAATCAAAGGAAAATTATATATTATAAAAAGTTTAATAATAAGAGTTTATTTTTATCGTAATTGTATATCTCCATGTACTTGTCGTTTTTTAGTGTTGTGTTTTTAAATTTGTTAAGTTTTATTTTGAAGTCTTTAAGATGTTGTGTTGGATTTTAATCTCCTATTCTTATAGAATAGAGTTTTTGCAACATACGGCCCGCAGGCCGGATCCGGTCCTCAGGAGAAAATTACCGGCCCGCTAAGGCCAATATTACAAAAATTTTAATAAATTTTGTATCATAATTTTACAATAAAAAAACTGTAAGAATTTGACTTTAAAATACTTAATCAAAAATAGAATTTTTATTTATAGTGATAAAAACACCATTTTACGTCGTAACATTTTGTTTAGTTCAAGATCAGAGGTAATACCTTTACTTTAATAAATCAATTTAAGAGATATGCTTGGTTATATATACGCAGTTCTGGCGGTTACTAACTATAATGCCGTATTAAAATGATATCCTTAGGTAGTTCTATGCTACTATTTAGATTAATCTCGTTAAATAATTAAGTAGGTATATAGAAAATAAATTGAAATAATACTACTAATCTAACAGATTATAAGTGTTGGTGGAACCCAAGCTGCTGTTTATTGAAATAGTTTTACAAAGCAGTTAGATTATTTAAACTAAAATTTATTTAAGTAGCATTTTAAGTTTGTTAGAAAGCTTAAACTACTTGTAAAAAGAAATCGAGTCAATAAGTTTAGACTGTATTTACAAAAAAATAAATTTGCAATAAACTAAAACGAATTGTACTAACAAAATAGTTCGATATGAAACACTTCGGCTTAACAGCCGAAGCGACAAAAACAAACCCAAAAAAAACAATTAAAAACAAATACTAACAAACAGTAAGTCAACTAAAAAAGCCAAACTCAAACGAGTTCGTTACTGTTAAAGAGAACTTGAGAGAAGAAAATGAAATAAGATGACTTTCTACCGCTACAGAGCGGTTACAAGACCTAATATTAAAAATGTTATTAAAATATTGTTCACCACAAATAGATGATTCCGAAAACTTAATAAAAAGTCGCATGTTTTAGCTTATTATTAACTCTTATTATTAAACTTTTTACAATATATAATTTTCGTTTGATTTTTTTTTTATTTATTTTAAAACTAAGTTTTATTACTCAAGATAATAATACATAAAACAATTAATGCTGTCAAAGCTTTCATAGCAAAAACTGAAAAGAGGTTACTTGCTACAAAAATGAACAGTTTTTGAAACTTTATTTTATGTTGTTGGTTTTATTTATCATAGTTTTAGTTGTCGTCTTTTGAATTGTCAAAATTAAAATTGTCCGGTTTGAAATGTCGGAGTTTAAATTGCTAGAATTTAAATGGTTAGAATTTCAATTGTCCGAAATTAAATTATCGAAATATAAATTGCCACAATTTAGTTTCAAAATTTAAATTTTAAAAGTTTGAATAGAACGAATTTGAGTTGTCGATGCTTGAATTGTCTAAGTTTGAGTTGTCGGAATTTGAACTGTCCGAATTTGAGTTGTCGGAATTTTAATTGTCTGAATTTAAGTTGTCGGAATTTGAATTGTCCAAATTTGAGTTGTCGAAATTTGAATTGTCGGAACTTGAGTTGTCGGAGTTTGAATTGTCCGAATTTGAGTTGTCGGAATTTAAATTGTCCGAGTTTGAGTTGTCGGAATTTAAATTGTACGAATTTGAGTTGTCCGAATTTGAGTTGTCGGAATTTGAATTGTCAGAACTTGAGTAGTCGGAATTTGAACTGTCCGAACTTAAGTTGTCGGAATTTGAATTGTCCGAATTTGAGTTGTCGGAATTTGAATTGTCCGAATTTGAGTTGTCGGAATTTGAATTGTCCGAATTAGAATTGTCGGAATTTGAGTTGTCGAAATTTGAATTGTCGGAATTTGAATTGTCCGAATTAGAATTGTCGGAATTTGAGTTGTCGGAATTTGAATTGTCGGAATTTGAGTTGTCGGAATTTGAATTGTCGAGTTTGAGTTGTCGGAATTTGAATTGTCCAAATTTGAATTGTCGGAATTTGAATTGTCAGAATTTGAATAGTCGTGCACCCCAATAAACTGTACCATTACTACGTCATAATTATTATAAAAAATTCTAAAATCGAAATTTCGGTTCACTATTATAATAAACTGTAACTTACTGACGATCACATGAAATTTTACATTTCAATGTGTGAAACAGCTGTTTGAATTATAGTTTTTATATAATTAAATAAATAAATATTAAGCTCCAATTTGATTTGTCGAGGACTATCGATCAGAACTTTGTATAAAACCTTTAATAGTACTTTTAATATGTTTGAAGTCAGATTACTAACCAAAGACGTTTATTAAGTTAGCTATACGAAATATTACAAGAATATTATAACCAAAAATCGAAAGAACTCAACAATGTACGACAAACAATGTTTATTGCAAGTATTTTGTTTTAAACAGGCGATTTTGACGTCAAAAGATATTTTAATATTTCTATTTTATATTCCTAACCGAAGATGTTTATTTAGTTAGCTGTATGATATTATACAAGAATATTAATACCAATAATCAAAATAATTTAACGTCTATAGTACTTTTAATTTGTTCAAAATAAGATTACTAACCAATCACGTTTATTAAATTAGCTTTATGAAATTTAACAAGAATATTATAACCAAAAATCGAAAAAAAACAAATAATGTACGATAAACAATTTTTATTGCACTTATTCGTCTTAAACAGCCGACTTTGACATCAAATGGAGTTTTAATAATTAAAAACTAATATTTCTAACTGAAGAGATTTAATTAATTAGTTGTATGATAAATTATTATAATATTAATACCAACAATTAAAATAATTCAGATAGTGTACGATAAACAATGTTTATTGCCATTTTTGCGTCTTAAACAGCCGAGTTTGACGTAAATTGGAGTTATTATACTTTAATTTAATATTCCTAACCAAAGAAAGTTATTTTCATGTTCTTTTAATTAGATTTATAATATATTACAAGAAAATTAAAACCTATAATCAAAATAATTCAAATAATGTACGTTGAAAAAAGGGTTTAATACAAGTATTTGGTTTGAAACAGCCTTTTTTAACGTCTATAGTTCTTAAAAGTTAAGAAAAGTTAAGAAACTTTTTTATAGTTTAAAGTTAAATTACTAACAAAAGACGTTAATTAAATTACCTCTACGAAATATATAGTATATAATAACTTAAAAGAGAAATAATTTAAATAATTTACGACAAACAATATTTATTACAAGTATTTACTTTAATAGCCGATTTTGACGACAAATGGATTTTTAATTCCTAACCGAAAGTGTTTATTTAGTAAGGTGTATGATATATTACGAGAATATTAATACAAATAATCAAAATAATTCAAAAAGTGTACGTTAAAAAAGGGTTTGATACAAGTATTTTGTTTAAAACAGACTATTATAACGTCTAGAGTACTTTTAATATGTTTAAAGTTAAAATACTAACCAAGGACGTTTATAAAATTAGCTGTACGAAATATTACAAGAATACTATAACTATAAAATAGTTAACTCAAATAATGTACGATAATTAATGTTTATTTGAAGTATTTCGTCTTAAACACCCGATTTTGACGTCAAAAGAGTTTTATTACTTTACTAAAACTAATATTTTAAAACAAAAAGGTTTATTAATTGATCTTTACGAAATATTAGAAAAATAATAATACCAATAGTTAAAATTATTCAGATATTGTAGAATAAACAATGTTTATTGAAAGTATTTTGTCTTAATAGCAGATTTTGACATCAAAAAGAGTTTTAATACTTCAATTTCATATCCGTAACCGTGGACTTTTATTTATTTAGCTGTATGATATATTGCAAGAATATTAATACCAATAATCAAAATAATTTGTACAGTGTACTTTAATAAAGGATTTAATACAAGTATTTTGTTTGAAACAGCCTATTATAACGTTTACACTACTTTTGATATGTTTAAAATTAGATTACTATGAAAGACGCTTACTAAATTAGCTGTAGAAATACTACTAAAATATTATAAACACAAATCAAAATAAGTCAAATAATATAATATTGATGTTTATTGCAAGTATGTCTTAAATGTCTTAAACAGCCGATTTCGACGTCAAAAAGACTTTTAATACATTAAAACTAATATTTTTAACTTGATAGGTTTATTAAATAAATTTTACTAAATATTACTTAAATATTATAACCAAAATCGAAATTACTTAAATAATCTACGATAAACAATGTTTATTGCAAGTATTTTGTCTTAAATAGCCGATTTAGAGGTCAAAAGGAGTTTTAATACTAGTATTTTTAACCGGAAACATTTATTAAATTACATGTACGAAGTATGACAATAATATTAAAACTGAAAATTGAAATAACTCAAATAATAAGCAAAAGACAATGCTTATTGCAAGTATTTCTTCTTAAACATTGATTTTGACGTCAAAATGAGATTTAATACTTTAAACAAATATTTTCAACTGAAGACGTTTATTAAGTTACATTTACAAAAATTACAAGAATATTATAACCAAAAATCGAAATATCTCAAATAATGTACGATAAACAATGTTTACTGCAAGTATTTCGTATTTTACAGCCTATTTTGACGTCAGAAGGAGTTTTGGTACTTTAAAACAAATATTTTCAGGTGAAGACGTTTATTAAATTACCTGTACAAAATATAAAAAAAAAAATTATAACCAAAATTCGAAATAACTTAAATAATGTACGATAAACAATGTTTATTGCAAGTTTTTCGACTTAAATAGCCATTTGACGTCAAACGGAGTTTTAATACTTTAAAACTAATATACTAATATTCCTAACCGAATAGGTCTATTTAATTAGCTCTATGATATATTATATGAATATTAATACCAATAATCAAAAAAATTTAAATAGTGTACGTTAAAAAGGGTTTAAATCAAGTATTTTAGTTGAAACAGCCTTTTATAACGTCTAAAGTAGTTTCAATATGTTTAAAGTTAGATTACTAACCAAATAAGTTTATTAACATAGCTATACAACAAATTACAAGAATATTATAACCTAAAATCGCAATAACTCAAAAAATATACGATAAACAATGTTTATTGCAAGTATTACGTCTTAAACAGCCGATTTTTAAATCAAAAGAAATTTTAATATAATAAAACTCATATTTTTACCCGAAGAATTTTATTAAATTACCTTTACGAAATATTACAAGAATATTATTACCAAAAATTATAATAAATCAAATAATGTACGAGAAACAATGTTTATTGCAAGTATTTTGTTTTAAACAGCCGTTTTTGACGTCAAAAGGAATTTTAGTAAGTTGAAACTAATATTCCTAAACGAATAAGTTTATTTGATTAGCTGTATGATATATTACAAGAATATTAATACCAAAAATTCTAATAACTGTAATAATGAACGATAAACAATGTTTATGCAAGTCTTTCGTCTTGAACTGCCGATTTTGACGTCAAATGGAGTTTCAATACTTTAAAACTAGTATTTTTAACCGTATATTTTTATTAGATTACCTGTACAAAATATTACGAGAATATTATAAATAAGTTCGAAATAACTCAAATAATGTACGATAATCATTCTTTATTGCAAGTATATCGTCTTAAACAGCCGATTTTGACGTCAAAAATAGTTTTAATGCATTAAAACAAATATTTCTAACCGAAAAGGTTCATTTAATTAGCTGTATGATATATTATAAGTATATTAATACTAATAATAAAAATAATTCAAATAGTGTACGTTAAGAACGGTTTAATACAAGTATTTTGTTTGAAAAAGCCTTTTATAACGTCTATAGTACTCTTAATATGTTTAAAGTTAGATTACTAACCTAAGAATTTTATAAACATAGCTGTACGAAAAACTACAACAATATTAATATCAATAACCAAAATAACTCAAATCATGCACGATAAACAATGTTTATTGCAAGTACTTCGTCTTAAACAGCCGTTTTTGATGTCAAAAACAGTTTTAATACTTTAAAACTAACATTCCAAACCGAAGGAATTATTTTAATTAATTTTATAATATATTAAAATATGTTATTACCTAAATTCGAAATAACTCAAATAATAAAATATAAACAAAGTTTATTGCAAGTATTTCGTCTTAAACAGCCGATTTAGACGTCAAAAGGAGTTTTAATACTAGTATTTTTAACCGGAGAAATTTATTAAATTACATGTACGAAGTATGACAATAATAGTATAACCGAAAATCAAAATAACTTAAATAATAAACAAAAAACAATGCTTATTGCAAGTATTTCTTCTTAAACTCTTGATTTTGACGTCGAAAGAAGTTTTAATACTTTAAAACTAATATTTTCAACTGAAGACGTTTAATAAAATACCTTAACAAAAGTTACAAGAATATTATAAACAAAAATTGAAATAACTCAAAAAATGTACGATAAATAATGTTTAAGAAAGTATTTCGTCTTAAACAGCCTATTTTGACGTCAAAAGGAGTTTGTATACTTTAAAACTAGTAATTTTAGCCAAAGATATTTATTAAATTAGCTGTACAAAATATTAAAAAAATATAATAACTAAAATTCGAAAAAACTTAATTAAAGTACGATAAACAATGTTTATTGCAAGTATTTCGCTCAAACAGCCGATTTGACGTCAACTGGCTTTTTAATACTTTAAAACTAATATTCCTAAACGAATAGGTTTATTTAATTAGCTCTATGATATATTATATGAATATTAATACCAATAATCATAATAATTTATAAAGTGTACGTTAAAAAGGGTTTAAAACAAGTAATTGTTTGAAACAGCCTTTTATAACGTCTATAGTACTCTTAATATGTTTACAGTTAGATTACTAACCTGAGAAGTTTATAAACATAGCTGTACGAAAAATTACAACAATAACAATATCAATAACCAAAATAACTCAAATCATGCACGATAAACAATGTTTATTGCAAGTACTTCGTCTTAAATAGCCGTTTTTGACGTCAAAATCGGTTTTAACACTTTAAAACTAACATTCCTAACCGAAGGAATTATTTTATTTAATTTTATGATATATTACAATAATATTATTACCTAAATTCAAAATAACTCAAATAATAAAATATAAACAATGTTTATGGCAAGTATTTCGTCTTCAACAGCCAATTAGACGTCAAAAGGAGTTTTAATTCTAGTACTTTTAACCGGAGACATTTATTAAATTACATGTACGAAGTATGACAAAAATAGTATAACCGAAAAGTGAAATAACTTAAATAATAAGCAAAAAACAATGCTTATTGCAAGTATTTCTTCTTAAACATTGATTTTGATGTCGAAAAGAGTTATAATACTTTAAAACTATTATTTTCAACTGCATACGTTTATTAAATTACCTTTACAAAAAGTTACAAGAATATTATAAACAAAAATTGAAATAACTCAAAAAATGTACGATAAACAATGTTTAAGAAAGTATTTCGTCTTAAACAGCCTATTTTGACGTCAAAGAGAGTTTTTATACTTTAAAACTAGTACTTTTAGCCAATGATATTTATTAAATTACCGGTACAAAATATTAAAAGAATATTATAACCAAAATTCGAAAAAACTTTAATAATGTACTATAAACAATGTTTATTGCAATTATTTCGTCTTAAACAGCCGATTTGACGTCAACCGGCTTTTTAATACTTTAAAACTAATATTCCTAACCGAATAGGTTTAATTAATTAGCTCTATGATATTTTATATGAATATTAATTCCAATAATCAAAATAATTTATAAAGTGTACGTTAAAAAGGGTTTAAAACAAGTATTTTGTTTGAAACAGCCTTTTATAACGTCTATTGTAGTTTAAATATGTTTAAAATTAGATTACTAACCAAAGAATATTATTAACATAGCTGTACAAAAATTACAAAAAATTTATAACCTAAAATCGCAATTACTTAAATAATATGAGATTAACAATGTTTATTGCAAGTATTTTGTCTTAAACATCCGATTTTGAACTCAAAAGGAGTTTTAATACATTAAAACTAATATTTTTACCCAAAGAATTAATTTAATTAATTTTATGAAAAATTACAATAATATTATTACCAAACCTTAAAATAACTCAAATAATAAACGAAAAAAAATGCTTATTGCAACTGTTTCTTCTTAAACATTCGATTTTGACGTCGAAAGGAGTTTTAATACTTTAAAACTAATATTTTAAACCGAAGACGTTTATTAAAATACCTTTTACAAAAAATACATGAATATTATAACCAATAATTGAAATAAGTCAAATAATGTACGATAAACAATGTTTATTGCAAGTATTTCTTCTTAAACAGCCGATTTTGAACTCAAAAGGAGTTTTAATACATTAAAACTAATATTTTTACCCAAAGACGTTTATTAAATTACCTTTACGAAATATTACAAGAATTTTATTACCAAAAATCATAATAAATCAAAAGATGTACGAGAAACAATGTTTATTACAAGTATTTTGTCATAAACAGCCGTTTTTGACATCAAAAGGAGCTTTAATACGTTGAAACTAATATTCCCAACAAAATAAATTTATTTAAATAGATGTACGATATTTTACAAGAATAAAAATAAAAAAAATCATAAAGAATGTTTAATGTACGATAAACAATATTTCTGCAAGTATTTCGTCTTAAACAGCCGATTTTTAAGTCAAAAGGAGTTTTTATACTTTAAAAATAGTATTTTTAACCGAAGATATTTATTAAATTACCTGTACAAAATATTACAAGAATAATATAACCGAAATTCGAAAAAACTCAAATAATGTTCGATAAACAATGTTTATTGCAAGTTTTTGGTTTTAAACAGCCGATTTCGACGTAAAAAATAGTTTTAATACTTTAAAACTAATATTCCTAACCGAATAGGTTTATTTAATTAGCTGTATGATGTATTACATGAATATTTTAACCAATATCCAAAATAATTTAAATAGTGAACGTTAACAAGGGTTTAATAGAAGTATTTTGGTTGAAACAGCATTTTATAACGTCTATTGTAGTTTAAATATGTTTAAAATTAGATTACTAACCAAAGAATATTATTAACATAGCTGTACAAAAAATTACAAAAAATTTGTAACCTAAAATCGCAATTACTTAAATAATATGAGATGAACAATGTTTATTGCAAGTATTTTGTCTTAAACATCCGATTTTGAACTCAAAAGGAGTTTTAATACATTAAAACTAATATTTTTACCCAAAGACGTTAATTAAATTAACTTTACGAAATAATTAATAAATATTATAATCAAAAATCGAAATAAGTCAAATAATGTACATCAAACAATGTTTACTGCCATTATTATATCTTAAACAGCCGATTTAGACGTCAAAAGGAGTTTTAATACTTTAGAACTAATATTCCTTACCAAATAGATTAATTTAATTAGCTGTATGATACATTACAAGAATATAAATACCAAAAATTATAATAACTATAATAATGTACAATAAACAATGTTTATTGCAAGTATTTCGTCTTTAACTACCGATTTAGACGTCAAAAGGAGTTTTAATACATTAAATACATTAAAACTAATATTTTTCACCGAATTAGTTTATTAAATTACTTTCACAAAATATTACAATAATATTAATACCAAAAATCGTTATAACTCAAATTATGTAAGATATACAATGTTCATTGCAAGTATTTCGTCTTTAACAGACGATTTAGACGTCAAAAGGAGTTTAAATACTTTAAAACTAATATTTTTAACCGAAGTCGTTTATTAAATTGCTTTTGCAAAATATTACAAGAACATTATTACCAAAAATCATAATAAATCAAATGATGTTTGATAAACAATGTTTAATCCAAGTATTTTGTATTAAACAGCAAATTTTGACGTCAAAAGGAGTATTAGTACTTTAAAACTAATATATTTCTCCGAAAACGTTTATTAAATCAGCGGTACGAAATATCACAAAAGTATTAAAACCAGAAATCGAAATACCTCAAATAATGTACAATAAACAATGTTTGTTGCAAGTATTTCGTTTTAAACAGCCGATTTTGAACTCAAAAATAGTTTTAATGCTTTAAAACTAACATTTCTAATCGAATAGGTTCATTTAATTAGCTGTATGATATATTACATGTATATCAAGATCAATAGTCAAAATAATTCAAATATTGTACGTTAAAAATGGTTTAATTCAAGTATTTTGTTAGAAACAGCCTTCTATAACGTCGAAAGTACTTTTAATATGTTTTAAGTAAGATTATTATCCAAAGAAGTTTATAAACATAGCTGTACAAAAAATTAAAAGAATATTATAACCAAAAATCGAAATAAGTCAAATAATGTACAATAAACAATGTTTAGTGCAAGTATTTCGTCTATAACATCCGATTTATACGTGAAAAGGAGTTTTATTACATTAAAACTAATATTTTTAACCAAAGTCGTTTATTAAATTACTTTCACGAAATATTACAATAATATTAATACAAAAATCGTTATAATTCAAATAATATACGATATACAATGTTAATTGCAAGTATTTCGTCTTTAACAGGCAATTTGGACGTCAAAAGGAGTTTTTATATTTTGAAACTAATATATTTAACCGAAGTCGTTTATTAAATTACTTTTACGAAATATTACAAGAATATTATTACCAAAATCATAATAAATCAAATAATGTATGATAAACAATGTTTACTCCAAGTACTCGTCTCTAACAGCCGATTTTGACGTCAAAAATGGTTTTAATACATTTAAACAAATGTTCCTAACCGAAAAGGTTAATTTAATTAGCTGTATGATATATTACATGAATATTAATAACAATAACCAAAATAATGCAAATAGTGTACGTTAAAAAGGGTTTAATACAAGTATATTGGTTGAAACAGCCTTTTATAACGTCTATAGTAGTTATGTTTCAAGTTAGATTACTAACCAAAGAAGTTTATTAACATAGCTGTACAAAAAGTTACAAGAATATTATAACTAAAAATCGAAATAACTCAAATAATGTACCATAAACAACGTTTATTGCAAGTATTTCGTCTTAAACAGCCGATTTTGACGTCAAAAGGATTTTGAAAAGGAACTAGTATTTTTAACTGAAGACATTTATTAAAATACATGTACGAAGTATGACAAAAATATTATAACCAAAAATCGAAATAAATCAAATAATAAACGAAAAACATAGCTTATTGCAAGTATTTCTTTTTTAACACTCGATTTTGACGTCGAAAGTAGTTTTAATACTTTAAACTAATATTTTTAACCGAAGACGTTTATTAAAATACCTTTACAAAATTACATGAATATTATAACCAAAAATTGAAATAACTCGGATAATGTACGATAAACAATGTTTATTGCAACTATTTTGTTCTAAACAGCCGATTTTAAACTCAAAATGAATTTTAATACATTAAAACTAATATTTTTACCCGAAGACGTTTATTAAATTATCTTTACGAAAAATTACAAAAATATTATTACAAAAAATCATAATAAATCAAATTATGTACGATAAACAATGTTTATTGCAAGTATTTTGTCTTAAACAGCCGTTTTTGACGTTGAAAGGAGTTTTAATACTTTAAAACTAATATTCCTAAACGAATGGGTTTATTTAATTAGCTGTATGATATATTACATGAATATCAATACCAATAATCAAAATAATTTATATAGGTTACGTTTAATACAATTTTTTTGGTTGAAACAACCTTTTATAACGGCTATAGTAGTTTTAATATGTTTAAAGTTAGATTACTAACCAAATAATATTATTAACATAGCTGTACGAAAAATTACAAAAATATTATAACCTAAAATTGCAATAACTCAAACAATTTACGATAAACAAGGTTTATTACAAGTATTTTGTCTTAAACAGCCGTTTTTGACGTCAAAAGGAGTTTTAATATGTTGAAACTAATATTCCCAACCGAATAAGTTTATTTAATTAGCTGTATGATATATTACAAGAATATTAATACCAAAAATCATAATTAATGTAATAATGTAGGGAAAAAAAATGTTTTTGCAAGTATTTCGTCATAAACAGCCGATTTTGACGTCAAAAGGAGTTTATATACTTTAAAAATAGTATTTTCAACCTAAGATACTTATTAAATTACCTATACAAAATATTACAAAAATATTATAACCGAATTTCGAAATAGTTTAAATAATGTACGATGAACAATGTTTATTGCAAGTATTTCGTTTTAAACAGCCAATTTTGACGTAAAAAAGAGTTATAGTACTTTAAAACTTATATTCCTAACCGAATAGGTTTATTTAATTAGCTGTATGTTATATTACATGAATGTTAATACTAATAATCAAAATAAATTAAATAGTGTAAAAAGATTTTATAAAAGTATTTTGGTTGAAACAGCCTATTATAACGTTTACACTACTTTTAATATGTTTAAAATTAGATTACTATGAAAGACGCTTACTAAATTAGCTGTAGAAATACTAGTAAAATATTATAAACACAAATCAAAATAAGTCAAATAATATAATATTGATGTTTATTGCAAGTATTTAGTCTTAAACAGCCGATTTCGACGTCAAAAAGACTTTTAATACAATAAAACTAATATTTTTAACTTGAAAGGTTTATTAAATTACTTTTACTAAATATTACTTCAATATTATAACCAAAATCGAAATAACTTAAATAATGTACGATAAACAATGTTTATTGCAAGTATTTTGTCTTAAACAGCCGTTTTAGACGTCAAAAAATTTAAACAGCCGTTTTTTAAATAGCTGTTTGAATTATTACAAGAATATTAATACCAATAATCAAATTAATTCAAATGGTGTACTTTTAAAATGGTTTAATACAACTATTTTTTTTAAAGACTTTTATAACGTCTATATTACTTTTAATATGTTTAAAGTTAGATTACTGAACAAAGAAGTTTATTAACATAGCTGTACGAGTATTTAAAAAAAAATATAACCAAAAATCGCAATAATTTAAGTTATACACGATAAACAATGTTTATTGCAATTATTTCGTCATAAACAGCCGATTTTGACGTCAAAAGTACTTTTAAATGTTTAAAATTAGCTTACTAACCAAAGAAGTTTATAAAAATAGCTTTAAGAAAAATTACAAAAATATTATAATTAAAAATCGAAATAATTCAAATAAAGTACGATAAACAATGTTTACTGCAAGTATCTCGTCTTAAACAGCCGATTTTGACGTCAAAAAAAGTTTTAATACTTAAAAACTAATATTCCTTACCGACTAGGTTTATTTAGTAAGCTCTATGATATATTACAAGAATATTATTACAAAAAATCATAATAAATCAAGTAATGTACGATATACAATGTTTATTGCAAGTATTTCGTCTTAAACAGCCGATTTTGAACTCAAAAGGAGTTTTAATACATTAAAACTAATATTTTTACCCGAACACGTTTATTAAATTACCTTTATAAAATATTACAAGAATTTTATTACAAAATAACATGTTAACTCAAAAAATGTACGATAAACAATGTTTATTGCAAGTATTTCATGTTAAACAACCGATCTTGAACTCAAAAGAAGTTTTAACACATTAAAACTAATATTTTTATTCAAAGACGTTTATTAAATGCTCTTACGAAATATTACAAGAATGTTATTACCAAAAATTATAATAAATCAAATAATATACGATAAACAATGTTTATTTCAAGTATTTTGTATTAAACAGCCGATTTTGACGTCAAAAGGAGTTTTAATACTTTGAAACTAATATTCCTAACAGAATTAGTTTATTTAATAAGCTGTATGTTATATTACAAGATTATTAATACCAAAAATCATAATAACTCTAAAAATGTACGATAAACAATGATTATGCTAAAACAATGTTTATGCAAGTCTAAAACAGCCCATTATGACGTAAAAGGAGTTTAAATACTTTAAAACTAGCATTTTTTACCAAAGATATTTATTAAATTACCTGTACAAATATTACAAGAATATTATAACCAAAATTCGAAATAACTCAAATAATGTACGATAAACAATGTTTATTGCAAGTATTTCGTCTTAAACAGCCGATTTTGATGTCAAATATAGTTTAAATACTTCAAAACGAATATTCCTAATCGAAAAGGTTTATTTTTATTAATTTTAAGAAATATTACAGTATATTTTTACCAAAAATAATAATAAATCACATAATGTACGATATACAATGCTTATTTCGAGTAATTCGTATTAAACCGTCTATTTTGACGTCAAAAGGAGTTTTAGTACTTTAAATCTAATATATTTAACCGAAGACGTTTATTTAATTAGCTGTACGAAATATCACAAGAATCTTATAACCAAAATTTGAAATAACTCAAATAATGTACGATAAACAATGTTTATTGCAAGTATTTCGTCTAAAACAGCTGTTTTTGACATAAAAAAAGGTTTTAATTCTTTAAAACTAATATTCCTAACCGAAGAGGCTTATTTTATTTTATTTTATGAAATATTACAATAATATTTTTACCTAAAAGTGAAATAACTCAAATAATTAAAGATAAACAATGTTTATTGCAAGTATTTCGTCTTAAACAGCCGATTTAGTCGTCAAAATAAGTTTTAATTCTAGTAATTTTAACCGAAGACATTTATTAAATTACCTGTACGACGTAGGACAAGAATATTATAATTAAAAAACGAAATAACTCAAATAAGGAACGAAAAACAATGCTTATTGCAAGTATTTTTTCTTAAACACTCGATTTTGACGTCGAAAGGAGTTTCAATACTTTAAAACTAATAGTTTTACTCACAGACGTTAATTAAATTACTTTTACGATATATTACATTAATAGTATTACCAAAAATCATAATAACTCAAATAATGAACGATAAACGATGTTTATTGCAAGTATTTTGTCTTGAACAGCCGATTTTGACGTCAAAAAGAGTTTTAACACTTTAAAACTAATATTTTTATCCGAAGACGTTTATTTAATTAGCTGTATGATATATTACAAGAATATTGATAACAAAATCATAATAACTGTAATAATGTACGATAAACGATGTTTATGCAAGTATTTCGTCTTAATCAGCCAATTCTCGTCAAAAGAAGTATCAATGCTTTAAAACTAATATTTTTAACTGAAGATATTTATTAAATTACCTGTATAAAATATTACAAGAATATTATAACTAAGTTCAAAATAACTCGATTTTGACGTCAAAAGGAGTTTTAAAACTTTGAAACTAATATTCCTAACATAATTAGTTTAATTAATAAGCTGTATGTTTTATTACAAGATTATTAATACCAAAAATCACAATAACTCTAATAATGTACGATAAACAATCTTTATGCTAAAACATTGTTTATGCAAGTCTATAACAGCCCATTTTGACGTGAAAAGGAGTTCAATAACTTTTTAACTAGCATTTTTTGCCGAAGATGTTTATTAAATCTGTACAAAATACTACAAGAATATTATAAGTTTCGTCATTTCGTCATATGATTCTCATCGGCTCGTACATTCAACCTTATTAACTCTAAATATTCTCTGAGCTCAACTTTAAACAAGAAATAATGCAAGTATTCATTCAAAAGTTTTCAATTTTTCAACATATGTAAAGAGTTGCATTTCTTAGTTGTTTATTTCATAGTTTAAATGTAAACAAATGTAAATTAGTCACGTGTACAAAATGAGCCAATCACGGTAGGTGTTTAATTTTTACTGACAAAATGACTCTTATTAATTTACACAGGGTTTATTTTGAAAAAATACTTTTCAGTATTCTCTTTTTTACTAACTAGATCCGGGTCCGGCCGGATCTCTGTTAGGATCCGGCCGGACCCGAATCCGGACTTTTTTATTCAAATTAGAGTCCGGCCGGAACCGGATCCGGACTTTTTTTACAAATTAGAATCCGGCCGGAACCGGATCCGGACTTTTTTTTCAAATTAGAATCCGGCCGGATCCGGATATCAGACAAAAATGGCAATATCCGGCCGGACCCGGACCCGGATAGTGAGTCCGGTACATCACTAATTATAACCAAAATTAGAAATAACTCAAATTTTGTACGATAAACTATGTTTATTGCAAGTATTTCGTCTTAAACAGCCGTTTTTGACGTAAAAAAAAGTTTTAATATTTTAAAACTAATATTCCTTACCGAAGAGGCTTATTTTATTTAATTTTATGAAATATTACAATAATATTATAACCTAAAAGTGAAATAACTCAAAAAATAAAAGATAAACAATGTTTATTGCAAGTATTTCGTCTTTAACAGCCGATTTAGACGTCAAAATAAGTTTTAATTCTAGTATTTTTAACCGAAGACATTTATTAAATTACCTGTACGACGTATGACAAAATATTATAACTAAAAAACGAAATAACTTAAATAATGAACGAAAAACAATGCTTATTGCAAGTATTTCTTCTTAAACACTCGATTTTGACGTCAAAAGGAGTTTTATTCTTTAAAACTAATATTTCTACCAAAAGACGTTAATTAAATTACTTTTACGATTTATTACAATAATATTATTATTAAAATTCATAATAAATCTAATAATGTACAATAAACGATGTTTATTGCAAGTATTTCGACTTAAACAGCCGATTTTAAACTTAAAAGGAGTTTTAATGCATTAGAACTAATATTTTTATCCGAAGACGTTTATTATATTACCTTTACGAAATGTTATAAGAATATTACCATTAAAATTCATAATAAATCTAATAATGTACAATAAACTATGTTTATTGCAAGTATTTTGTCTTAAACAGCTGTTTTTGACGTCAAAAGGAGTTTTAATACGTTGAAACTAATATTCCTAACCGAATAAGTCTATTTAATTAGCTGTATGATATATTACAAGAATATTAATAACAAAATCATAATAACTGTAATAATTTACGATAAACAATGTTTATGCAAGTATTTCGTCTCAATCAGCCAATTTCGACGTCAAAAGAAGTTTAAATGCTTTAAAACTAGTATTTTTAACCGAAGATATTTATTAAATTACCTGTACAAAATATTACAAGAATATTATAACTAAGTTCGAAATAACTCTAATAATGTACGATAAACAATGTTTATTGCAAGTATTTAGTCTTAAACAGCAGATTTTGACGTCAAAAAGAGTTTTAATACTTTAAAACTAATATTCCTAACCGATAGGTTTATTTAATTATCTATATGATATATTTCATGAATATTAATACCAATAATCAAAATAATTCAATTAGTGTACGTTAAAATGGGTTTAATACAAGTATTTTGGTTGAAACAGCCTTTTATAACGTCTATAGTAGTTTCATTATATTTAAAGTTAGATTACTAACCAAAGAATATTATTAACATAGCTATACGAAAAACTACAAGAATATTGGAACTTAAAATCGCAATAACTAAAATAATATACGATAAACAATGTTTATTGCAAGTATTTCGTCTCAAACAGTCGATTTTGACGTCAAAAGAAATTTAAATACTTTAAAACTAATATTTTTACCTGAGTCGTTTATTAAATTACTTTTACGAAAATTTACAAGAATATTATTACCAAAAATCGTAATAAATTAAATAATATACGATAAACAATGTTTATTGCAAGTATTTCGTTGTAAACAGTAGATTTAAACATCATAAGGAGTTTTAATACTTTGAAACTAATATTTCAAACTGAATAAGTTTATTTAATTAGCAGTTTGATATGTTATAAGAATATTAATAACAATAATAAAAATAATTAAAATAATGTACGTAAGAGAGGGTTTAATAGAAGTATTTCGTTTGAAACAGCCTTTTAGGAAGTCCATAGTACTTTTTAAGTGTTTAAAACTAGCTTACTAACCAAAGAAATTTATAAACATAGCTTTACGAAAAATTAGAAGAATATTATAACCAAAAAACGTAATAATTCAAATAAAGTTCGATAAACAATGTTTACTTCAAGTATTTCGTCTTAAACAGCCGATTTTGACGTCAAAAAGAGTTTTAATACTATAAAACTAATATTCCTTACCGAATAGGTTTATTTAATTAGCTGTATGATATATTACAAGAATATTATTACAAAAAATCATAATAAATCAAATAATGTACGATATACAATGTTAATTGCAATTATTTCGTCTTAAACAGCCGATTTTGATGTCAAAAGGAGTTTTAATAATTTAAAACTAATGTTCTTAACCGAATAGGTTTATTTAATTAGCTGTATGATATATTACATGAATAATTATACCAATAATCAAAATAATTTGAAGAGTGTACGTTTAAAAGGGTTTAATGCAAGTATTTTGGTTGAAACAGCCTTTTTTAACGTCTATAGCAGTTTTAATATATTTAAAATTAGATTACTAACCAAAAAAATTTTTAATAAATCTCAATGAAAATTTACATGAATATTGTAGCCTAAATAGCAATAAGTCAAATAATATATGATAAACAATGTTTATTTAAAGTATTTCGTTTTAAATAGCCAATTTTGACCTCAAAAGGAGTTTTGAAACTTTAAAACTAATATTTTCACTAAAAGATGTGTATTTTATTAATTTTATGAAATATTAAAATAATAATATTACTAAAAATCGAAAAAACTCAAATAATGTACGATAAACAATGTTTATTGCTAGTGTTTTATGTTAAATAGCTGATTTTGACGTCAAAAGGAGTTTTAATACTTCAAAATTAATATTCCTTACTGAAGAGGTTTATTTAATTAGCTGTATTAAGTATCACAAGAATATTAATATTAATAATCAAAATAATTCAAATAATAATAAATAAATATAAAAAAATAAATATATTATAGCCTAAAATAGCAATAACTCAAATAATATATGATAAACAATGTTTATTGCAAGTATTTCGTCTTAAATAGGCGATTTTTACGTCAAAAGGAGGTTTAATACTTTAAAACTAATATTTTAACCCAAAGACATTTAATTAATTAATTTAATAAAATATTACAATAATATTATTAAATTATACTTTTAATATGTTTAAAGTTAGATTACTAAACGAAGAACATAATTAACACAGCTGTACGAAATATATCAATAATATTATAGACAAAAATCGCAAAAACTCAAGAAATATTTGATAAACAATATTATTGCAAGTATTTTGTCTTAAACAGCCGATTTCGACGTCAAAAAGAGTTTTAATACTTTAAAACTAATATTCCTAACCGAAGAGGTTTATATTAGTGGCTGTACAAAATACTACATAAATATTATAAAAAAATTCGAAATAACTTAAATAATGTACGATAAACAATGATTATTGCAAGTATTTCGTCTTAAACAGCCGATTTTGAACTTAAAAGGACTTTTAATACATTAAAACTAATATTTTTACCCGAAGACGTTTATTGAAATACCTCTACGAAATATTACAAGAATATTATTACCAAAAATCATAATCAATAAAATAATGTACGAGAAACAATGTTTATTGCAAGCATTTTGTCTTAAACAGTCGTTTTTGACGTCAAAATGAGTTTTAATACGTTGAAATTAATATTCCCGACCGAATAAGTTTAATTAATTCGCTTAATGATATATTACAAGAATAATAATACCTAAAATCGCAATAACTCAAATATAACACGATAAAAAATGTTTATTGCAAGTATTTTGTCTTAAACAGCCGATTTTGAACTAAAAAGGGGTTTCAATACACTAAAACTAATATTTTTCACCGAAGACGTTTATTAAATTACCTTTACAATATATTACAAAAATATTATAACCAAAAAAAATAATAAATCTAATAATGTACGAGAAACAATGTTTAATACAAGTATTTTGTCTTAATCAGCCGTTTTTGACGTCAAAAGGAGTTTTAATACGTTGAAACTAATATTCACAACCGAACAAGTTTATTTAATTTTAATTTGGATTACTAACCAAAGAAGTTTTTTAAAACATAGCTGTACGAAAAATACAAGAATATTATAACCAAAATTCGAAATAACTCAAATAATGTACGATAATTATTGTTTTCTGCAAATGTTTAGTCTTAAACAGCCGATTTTGACGTCAAAAGGAGTTTGAATACTTGAAAACTTATATTCATAACCGAAAAAATTCATTTATTTAGTTGTAAGACATAATATATGAATATTAATACAAATAATCAAAATAATTCAAATAGTGTACGTTAAAAAGGGTTTAATACAAGTATTTCGTTTAAAACAGCCTTTTATAACGTCTTTAGTACTTTTAATATGTTTAAAGTTAGATTACTAACCAATAAAGTTTATAAACATAGCTGTACGAAAAAGTACAGGTATATAATAACCAAAAATAAAAATAACTCAAATAATGTACAATAAACAATGTTTACTGCAAGTATTTCGTCTTAAACAGCCGATTTTGACGTCAAATGGAGTTTTAATACTTTAAAACTAATACTTTTTACCGGATAAGTTTAATTAATTAGCTGAATGATATATTACATGAATATTAATACCAAAAATTATAATAACTCTAATAATGTACAATAAACAATGTTTATTGCAAGTATTTTGTCTTTAACAGCCGATTTAGACTTCAAAAGGAGTATTATAACTTTGAAACTAATATTCCTAACTGAATAGGTTCATTTAATTAGCTGTATGATATATTACATGAATATTAATACCAATAATGAAAATGATTTAAATAATGAGCGTTAAAAAGGGTTTAATACAAGTATTTTGGTTTAAACAGCCTCTTATAACGTCTATAGTAGTTTCAATATGTTCAAAGTTAGATTACTAACCAAAGAATATTATTAACATAGCTGAACGAAAAATTACATGAATATTATAACTTGAAATCGCAATAACTCAAATAATGTATGATAAACAATGTTTATTGCAAGTATTTCAACTTAAACAGCCGATTTTAAACTCATAAGGAGTTTTAATACATTAAAACTAATATTTATACCCGAAGACATTTATTATATTATCTTTACGATATATTACAAAAATATTATTACCAAAAATCATAATAAATCAAATAATGTACGAGAAACAATGTTTATTGCAAGTATTTTTTTTGAACAGCCGTTAATGACGTCGCAAGGAGTTTTAATTCGTTAAAACTAATATTTTCAACCGAAGTCGTTTATTAAAATACTTTTACAAAATATTACAAGAATAATACTACTAAAAATTATAATAAATCAAATATTGTATGATAAACGATGTTTATTCCAAATCGTTTTTTATTAAACAGCCGATTTTGACGTCAAAAGGAGTTTTAGTACTTTAAAACTAATATATTTAACCGAAAACGTTTATTAAATCAGCTGTACGAAATATCACAAGAATATTATAACTAAAAATCGAAATAACTCAAATAATGTACGATAAACAATGTTTACTGCAAGTAATTCGTCTTAAACAGCCGATTTTGACGTCATAAATAGTTTAAATGCTTTAAAACTAATATTCCTAACCGAATAGGTTCATTTAATTAGCTGTATGTTATATTAACAGAATATTAATACTGAAAATCATAATAACTCTAATAATGTACGATAAACAATGTTTATGCTAGTAACAATGTTTATGGAAGTCTAAAACAGCCGACCTTGACGTAAAAAGGAGTTTCAATACTTCAAAACTAGCATTTTTTACCAAAGATAATTATTGAATTACTTGTACAAAATATTACAATAATATTAGAACCAAAATTAGAAATAACTCAAATAATATACGATAAACACTGTTTATTGCAAGTATTTCGTCTTAAACAGCTGATTTTGAAGTCAAAAAGAGTTTTAATACTTTAAAACTAATATTCCTAACCTAAGAGGTTAATTTTATTTTATGAAATATTACAAGAATATCATACCAAAAATCATAATAATCAAATAGTGTACATTAAAAAAGGGTTTAGTACAAGTATTTTCTTTTAAACAGACTATTATAACGTCTAGAGTACTTTTAATATGTTTATAGTTAGATTACTAACCATAGACGTTTTTTAAATTAGCTGTACGAAATATTAAAAGAATATTAAAACCAAAAAATAGTTAACTCAAATAATGTACGATAATTAAAGTTTATTGGAAGTATTTCATCTTAAACAGCCGATCTTGACATCAGAAGGAGTTTTAAAACTTTATTTTTATATTCCTAATCAAAGATGTTTATTTAGTTAGGTGTATGATATATTTCAAGAATATTAATACCAATAATGAAAATAATTCTAATAGTGTACGTTAAAAAAGGGTTTAGTACAAGTATTTTGTTTAAAACAGACTATTATAACGTCTAGAGTACTTTTAATATGTTTATAGTTAGATTACTAACCAAAGATGTTTATTAAATGAGATGTACTAAATATTACAAGAATTTTATAACCAAAAGTTAATTAACTCAAATAATGTACGATAATTAAAGTTTATTGGAAGTATTTCATCTTAAACAGCCGATCTTGACATTAGAAGGAGTATTTTTACTTTAAAACTAATATTTTTAACCGAAAAAGTATATTAAATTACCTATACTATATTTTACAAAAATATTTGAACCAAAAATCGAAATATCTTAAATAATGTACGATAAACAATGTTTAGTGCAAGTATTTCGTCTTCAACAGCCGATTTTGACGTCAAAAGGAGTTTTAATACTTTGAAACTAATATTTTTAACCGCAAAGGATAATTAAATTACCTTTCGAAATATTACAAGAATATTAAATCCAAAAATCGAAATAATTCAAGTAGTGTACGATAAACAGTGTTTATTGCAAGTATTTTGTCTTAAACAGCCGATTGTGACGTCAATAGGGGTTTAAATACTTCAAAACTAATATTTATTATCGGAGACGTTATTCAATTAGATAAACTAAATATTACAAGAATATTAATACCAAAAATTGAAATAACTAAAATAATATACGATTAACAATGTTTACTGCAAGTATTTGGTCTTTAAATGCCGATTTTGACGTCAAAAGGGGTTTAAACACTTTAAAACTAAAATCTTAACCAAAGTCGTTTATTAAATTAGCTGTACAAAATATTAAAAATTTTATATAACCGAAAATCGAAATAACTCAAATAATGTACGATAAACAATGCTCATTGCAAATATTTTGTCTTAAACAGCAAATTTTGACGTCGAAATAGTTTTAGTACTTTAATTTAATATTCCTAACAGAATATTCCTTACCGAAGATATTTATTTAGTTAGGTGTACGATATAATACAAAAATATTAATACCAATAATCAAAATAATACAAATAATGTACGTCGAATAAGGGTTTAATACAAGTATTTTAATTTTAACATCCTTCAATAACGTCTATAGTACTTTTAATATGTTTAAAGTTAGATTACTAACCAAAGACGTTTATTAAATAACCTTTACGATATATTACAACAATGTTATAACCAAAAATCAAAATAACTAAAATAATGTACAACAAATAATATTTATTGCAAGTATTTCGTCTTAAACAGCTGA
This sequence comes from Thalia democratica, assembly GCF_965202585.1. Taxonomy (NCBI): domain Eukaryota; kingdom Metazoa; phylum Chordata; class Thaliacea; order Salpida; family Salpidae; genus Thalia; species Thalia democratica. The sequence goes on along the minus strand of NC_139173.1, from coordinate 14,299,367 downwards.
TTTTGACGTCAAAAGAAGTTTTAATACTTCTATTCTATATTGCTAACCGAAGATGTTTATTTAGTTAGCTGTATGATATTTTAGAAGAATATTAATACCAATAATCAAAATAATTTAAATCTTGTACATAAAAAAAGGGTTTAATTCAAATATTCTTTTTAAACAGCCTATATTTAACGTCTAAAGTACTTTTAATATGTTTAAAGTTAGATTACTTACTAAAAACGTTTATTAAGTTAGCTCTACGAAATATTACAAGAATATTATAACCAAAAATCGAAATAATACAAATAATGTACGATAAACAATGTTTATTGCAAGTATTGCGACTGAAACAGCCGATTTTGACGTCTAAAAGATTTTTTATACTTTAATATAATATTCCTAACCGCAGAAGTTTATTTAGTTAGGTGTTCGATAAATTATAAGTATATTATAACCAAAAATAGAAATAACTTAAATAGTGTTAGACAAACAATATTTATTGCAAGTATTTTGGCTTAAACAGTTGAATTTGACGTCTAATGAAGTTTTAATACTTAAAAACTAATATTTCTAACTGAAGAGATTTATATAATTAGCTGTATGATATATTATAAGATTATTATTACCAATAATCAAAATAATACAAATTGTGTACGATAAACAATGTTTATTGCAAGTATCTCTTCTAAAACAGCCGATTTTGACGTCAAATGGAGTTTTTATACTTAAAAACTATCATTTCTAAGTGAAGAGCATTATTTAATTAGCTGTATGTAATATTATTAGAATACTTATACTAACAATCAAAATAATTCAAATAGTGTACAATAAATAATGTTTATTGCAAGTTATTCGTCTTATTCAGTCAATTTTGACGTCAAATTGAGTTTTAATACTTAAAAACAATTATTTCTTATTGAAGAGATTTATTTAATTAGCTCTATGTTATATTATTAGATTATTTATACCAATTATCAAAATAATTCAAATAGTGTACGATAAACAATTTTTTTAGCAATTATTGCGTCTTAAACAGCCGATTTCGACGTAAAAAGGAAATTTCATACTCTAATGTAATATTCCTAACCGGAGATCTTTTTTTAGTTAGGTGTCTAAACGTTAACAAGAATATTAAAACAAATAATCAAAAAAATTCTAATAGTGCACGTTGAAAAAAGGGTTTATTACAAGTATTTTGTTTAAAACAGCCTTTTATAGCGTCTATAGTTCTTTTAATATGTTTAAAGTTAGAGTAATAACAAAAGAGGTTTATTAAATTAGCTGTACAAAATATTACAAGAATAATAATACCAAAAATTGAAATAACTCAAATAATATACGATTAACAATGTATATTGCAAGTATTTGGTCTTTAAAAGCCGATTTTAACGTCAAAAGGGGTTTAAACACTTTAAAACTAAAATTTTTAACCAAAGTCGTTTATTAAATTAGCTGTACAAAATATTAAAAGTTTATTATAATCGAAAATCGAAATAACTCAAAAACTGTACGATAAACAATGCTCATTGCAAGTATTTCGTCTTAAACAGCAAATTTTGACGTCAAAATAATTTTAATACTTTAATTTAATATTCCTAACGGAATATTCTTAACCGAAGATGTTTATTTAGTTAGGTGTATGATATATTACAAAAATATTAATACCAATAATCAAAGTAATTTAAATAATGTACGTCGAAAAAGGGTTTAATACAAGTATTTTATTTTTAACAGCCTTTTATAACCTCTATAGAACTTTTAATATGTTTAAAGTTAGATTAGTAACCGAAGAAGTTTTTTAAATAACCTTTACGATATAATACAAAAATATTAAAACCAAAAATCAAAATAACTTAAATAATGTACAACAAACAATATTTATTGCAAGTATTTCGTCTTAAACAGCCGATTTTGACGTCAAAAGGATTTTTTATACTTTAACATAATATTCCTAACCGAAGATGTTTATTTAGTTAGGTGTTTAATAAATTACGAGAATGTTAGAACCAAAAATAGAAATAACTTAAATAATGTACAACAAACAATATTTATTGCAAGTATTTTGGCTTAAACAGCCGAATTTGACGTCAAATGAAGTTTTAATACTTCTTTACTATATTCCTAACCGAAGATGTTTATTTAATAATAATTAATAACAATAATAATAAATTTAAAATAATTTAAACAATGTACGATAAAGTGTACGAAAAAGGGTTCAATTCAAGTATTTTGTTTTAAACAGCTTATTATAACGTCTAAAGTACTTTTAATATGTTTAAATTTAGATTACTAACCAAAAATGTTTATTAAATTAACTGTACGTAAAATTACAAGAATATTATAACCAAAAATCGAAATAATACAAATAATGTACGATAAACAGTGTTTATTGCAAGTATTGCGACTTAAACAGCCGATTTTGATGTCAAAAAGATTTTTTATACTTTAATATATTATTCCTAACCAAAGATGTTTATTTAGTTAGGTGTTTAATAAATTACGAGAATATTATAACTAAAAATAGAAATAACTTAATTAATGTACAACAAACAATATTTATTGCAAGTATTTTGGCTTAAACAGCCGAATTTGACGTCAAATGAAGTTTTAATACCTAAAAACTAATATTTCTAACTGAAGAGATTTATTTGATTAACTGTATGGTATATTATTAGAATATTAATATCAATTATCAAAATAATTCAAATAGTGTACGATAAACAATTTTTATTGCAATTATTGCGTCTTAAACAGCAGATTTTGACGTATAAAGGAAATTTCATACTCTAATGTAATATTGCTAAACGAATATCTTTTTTAGTTAGATGTCTAATAGTTTACAAGAATATTAAAACGAATAATCATAAAAATTCAAATAGTGCACGTTGAAAAAAGGGTTTATACAAGTATTTTGTTTAAAACAGCCTTCTATTACGTCTATAGTTCTTTTAATATGTTTAAAGTTAGAGTAATAACCAAAGACGTTTATTAAATTAGCTGTACGAAATATTACAAGACTAATATAACCAAAAATCGAAATAACTCAAATAATGTACGATAAACATTGTATATTGCAAGTATTTCGTCTTAAATAATCGATTTTGACGTCAAATGAAGTTTTAATACTTTAAAACTAATATCTCTAACTGAAGAGATTTATATAAATAGCTGTATGATATATTAAAAGAATATTAAAACCAAAAATAATAATTTTTCTAATAGTGTACGATAAACGATGTTTATTGCAAGTATTTCGTCTTAAACAGCCGATTTTGACGTCAATTGGAGTTTTATTACTTAAAAACTAATATTTCTAACTGAAGAGATTTATTTAATTAGTTGCATAATATATTATTAGAATATTATTACGAGAATTAAAATAATTCAAATCGTATACGATAAACAAAGTTTATTGCAAGTATTTCGTCTTAAACTGCCGATTTTGACGTCAAAAGAAGTTTTTTTTACTTAAAAACTAATACTTTTAACCGAAAAGGTTTATTAATTTACCTTTACAAAATATTACAAGAATACTAATACCTATAATCATAATAATTCAAATAGTGTACGTTAAACAATGTTTATTGCAAATATTTCGTCTTAAACAGCGAATTTTGACATCAAAAGGGATTTTTATACTTTAAATATAATTTTTTTAATCAAAAACGTTTATTTAGTTAGTTGTACGATATAAGCTTTTTGAAAACCAAGTTTTAAAAACCGTAGATAACACTTTTGGGGCAGTTAATTTAAGAATTACTCATTCCACAAGAAAACTTCTAAACGGAATTGTTAAAGATCTCACTCCTGATCCAGAAAAATGCAATATAATCTACAAATACAAATGCCACTGTGATAGTGAGTATATTGGGAGAACTTCGAAAGGATTTCACATAAAAAGGGACCATAACGTGACCAATGCCTAGAGAAACTGGTTGATCTATGGGACTAATAAGCCAATAAAAAGTCAATCGGCAATAGGTGAACATTTGTTAAATAATTTAGAATGCGCAAAAAACTATAACGATAATATGTTTTCAATTGTTTTTAAAGGACGTAACATGTATCATTTAAGTGTTTAAGAGTCTATATTTATTAAAACTAATAAGCCAAGTTTATGTAAACAAAAATTTGTTTATAACTCTAATTTGTTTACATTATTGTAAATTCGCTGCTAACTTTTGTTTTTGTTCTTTAATTTTATTTTAAGAAACTTTAAATAAGTCGATTTCCTCTTATTAAAATTGCTATTAATACTTTCAATTTCTAGTACTTCAGCTTTATACTTTAAATTCTGTTAAACAACTATATATTAGCATTGCATAGTACATGTAATTTTATTTACCTATTATGACGCATAATCATACAATTTTAATAATTTTACTATTTTGGAAAAATCTATTTAGTTATCTACAACAACTATTGAAAAGGGTAGGATGAAAAATTTTAGTTAACAAAACATAAAATATACTGCAATATGAATTGTTGTCTCAAATTTTTATATAAAGTTAGTACCGAAAAGAAATTATTTAGTACAAGAATATTATAACCAAAAATCGAAATTTCTTAAATAATGTACTATAAACATTGTTTATTGCCAGTATTTTGTCTTAAACAGCCAATTTCGAGTCAAAAAGAGTTTTAATATATTAAAACTAATATTTTTAACATAAAAGGTTTATTAAATTTCCTTTACGAAATATCACATGAATATTATAACCAAAATCGAAATAACTTAAATAACGTATGATAAACAATGTTTATTGCAAGTATTTCGTCTTAAACAGCCGATTTTAACGTCAAAACGACTTTAAAAACTTTACAACTAATATTTTTAACTGAATTGATAAATTTTATTAACTGTATGTTATATTATTAAAATATTAATACCAATAATCAAAATAATTTAAATAGTGTACGAAAAACAATGTTCATGCAAGTATTTCGTTTCAAACAGCCGATTTTGACGTCTAAAGGAGTTTGAATACTTTATTTTAATATTCCTAACCAAAGATGTTTATTTAGTTAGGTATATGATATATTACAAGAATATTAATACCAATAATCAAAATAATTTAATAAGTGTACGTTAAAAAAGGGTTTAATAAAAGTATTTTGTTTAAAACAGCACATTATAACGTCTATAGTACTTTTAATATGTTTGAAGTTAGATTACTAACCAAAGACGTTTATTAAATTAGCTGTACGAAATATTACAAGAATATTATAACCAAAAATTAGTTAACTCAAAAAATGTACAATAATTAATGTTTATTGGAAGTATTTCATCTTTAACAGCCGATTTTGACATCTGAAGGAGTATTATTACTTTAAAACTAATTTTTTTAACCGAAAAAATTTATTAAATTACCTTAGGAATATTTGACAAGAATATTATAACCAAAAATCGAAATATCTTAAACAATGTACAATAAACGATGTTTATTGCAAGTATTTCGTCTTAATCAGTCGATTTTGACGTCAAAAGGAGTTTTAATACTTTTAAACTAAATTTTTTAACCAAAGAAGTTTATTAAATCAGCTGTACAAATATTACATGAATATTATAACCAAAAATCAAAATAACTCAAATAACGATAAACAATGTTTATTGCAAGTATTTCGTCTTAAACAGCCGATTTTGACGTCAAAAGGAGTTTTAATATTTTAATTTAATATTAATAATCGAAGATGTTTATTTAGTTAGAAGTATGATATTTTACAAGAATAAAAATACCAATAATCATTATAATTTAATTAGTGTACGATAAAAATTGTTTAATAAAAGTATTTTGTTTAAAACAGCCCATTATAACGTCTATAGTACTTTTAATATGTTTAAAGATAGTATTACTAACCGAAGACGCTTATTAAATTAGCTGTACGAAATATTATAAGAATATTATACCAAAAAATTAACATAACTCAAATAATGTACGTTAAACATCGTGTATTGCAAGTATTTCGTCCTGAATAGCCGATTTTGATGTCAAAAGTAGTTTTAATACTTCAATTTTATATTCCAAATTGAAGATATTTTTTTATTAATCTGTATGATATATATAAAAATATTAATACTAAAAATCGAAATAACTTGAATAATGTACGATAAACAATGTTTATTGCAAATTTTCTGTCCTTAATAGCCAAAATCAAAGTCAAATGGAGTTTTAATACTTTGAAACTAATATTCCTAACTGAATAGATTTGTTTTATTTGCGTTACGATATATTACAAGAATCTTAATACCAACAATCAAAATATTTTAAAAACAGTGTACGATAAAAAAGGATTTAATACAAGTGTTTTGTTTAGAACAGCCTATTACAACGTCTATACAACTTTTAATATGTTTAAAAATAGATTACTAATGAAAAACGTTTATTAAATTAGCTGTAAGGAATATTACAACAATATTATAAATAAATATCAAAATGAGTCATGTAATATACGATAATTGATGTTTATTGCAAGTATTTCGTCTTAAACATTCGATTTCGATGTCATAAAGAGTTTTATTACTTTAAAACTAATATGTTTAACCGAAAAAATTTATTGAATTACCTTTAAGAAATATTACATGAATATTATAACCAAAGTCGAAATAACTTAAATAACGTACGGTAAACAACGTTTATTGCAAGTATTTTGTCTTAAACAGCCGATTTTGACGTCAAAAGGAATTTTAACACTTTACAGCTAATATTTATAACTAGAGAGATTTATTTAATTAGCTGTATGTTATATTATTAAAAAAATATTACAAATAATCAAAATAATTCAAATAATGTACGAAAAACAATGCTTATTGCAAGTATTTTGTCTAATACAACCGGTTTTGACGTCAAAAGGGGTTTTAATATTTTAAAACTAATATTTCCAACCAAAAAGGTTTATTAAATTAGGTGTTCGAAATATTACAAGGGTATTATAATTAAGAATCAAAAAAACTCAAATAATGTTCGATAAAAAATGTTTATTGCAAGTATTTCGTTTTAAATAGCCTATTTTGACGTCAAAAGGAGTTTTAAAACTTTTTTTAATATTCTTAAACAAAGATGTTTCTTAGTTAAGTATATAATATATTACAAGAATATTAAAATCAATAATCAAAATAATTCAAATAGTGTACGTTAAAAAAGGGTTTAGTACAAGTATTTTGTTTAAAACAGACTATTATAACTCTAGAGTATTTTTAATAAGTTTCATGTTAGAATACTAACCAAAGACGTTTATTAAATTAGCTGTACGTATTATTACGAGAATATATTAATTAAAATTCAGTTAACTCAAATAATGTACGATAATTAATGTTTATTGGAAGTATTTCATCTTAAACAGCCGATTTTGATATTAGAAGGAATTTTTTATTTTAAAACTAATACTTTTAACCGAAAAAATTTATGAAATTACTTTTACAATATTTTACAAGAATATTATAGCCAAAAATCAAAATATCTTAAATAATGTACGATAAACGATGTTTATTGCAAGTATTTCGTCTTATTCAGCCGATTTTGACGTCAAATCGAGTTTAAATACTTAAAAACTAATAATTGTTACTGAAGAGATCTATTTAATTAGCCGTATATATAGTTACGTGTATGCAATATTACAAAGATATAAATACTAATAATCAAAATAATTTAAATAGTGTACGAAAAAAAAGGATTAATAAAAGTCGTTAGTTTAAAACAGCCTATTATAACGTCTAAAGTACTTTTAATATGTTAAAAGTTAGATTATTAACCAAAGATGTTTATTAAACTAGCTGTAAAATTAGTGCAAGGATATTATAACAAAAAATCAAAATAACTAATATAATGTACGATAAATAATGTTTATTGCAATTATATCGTCTTAAACAGCCGAGTTAACGTTAAAAGAAGTTTTAAGATTTTAATTTAATATTCATAACCAAAGAGGTTTATTTTGTAGGTGTATGCAATATTACAAGAATATTTATACCAATAATTCAAAAAATTAAAATAATGTACATTGAAAAACGGTTTAAAACAAGTATTTTGTTAAAAACAGCCTTTTATAACGTCTATAGTACTTTTAATATGCTTGAAGACAGATAACTAACCTAATACGTTTATTAATTTAGCTGTACGAATAATTACAAGAATATTAATATCAAAAACTAAAATAACTTATATTATGTACGATAAACAATGTTTACCGCAGGTATTTTGTCTTAAACGACCGATTTTGACATCAAAAGGGATTTCAATACTTTTAAACTAATTTTTTAACCAAAGACGTTTATTAAGTTAGCTTTATGATATATTTCAAGAATATTTAAACCAATAATCAAAATATTTTAAACAGTGTACGATAAAAAGAGTTTAATAAAAGTGTTTAGTTTAAAACAGCCTATTATAACGTCTATAGTACTTTTAATATGTTTTAAGTCAGATTACTAACCAAAGACGTTTATTAAATGAGCTGTACGACATATTACAAGAATATTAATAACTCAAATAATATACGATAAACAATGTTTACTGCAAGTATTTAGTCTTAAATATTAGATTTTGACGTCAAAAGAAGTTTAAACACTTTAAAACTAATTTTTTTAATCAAAGACGTTAATTAAATTAACTTTACGAAATATTATAAGAATATTAAAACCGAAAATTGAAATAACTCAAATAATATACGATAAACAATGCTCATTGAAAGTATTTCGTCTTAAACAGCAAATCTGACGTCAAATAAGTTTTAATACTTTAATTTCATATTCCTAACCAAATAGTCCTAACCGAAGAAGTTAATTTAGTTAGGTGTATGATATATTACAAAAAAAATAATACCAATAATAAAAATAAATATAATAATGTGCGTTGAAAAAGGGTTTAATACGAGTATTTTATTTTTAATAGCATTTTATAACGTCTATAGTACTTTTTATATGTTTAAAGTTAGATTACTAACCATAGACTTTTATTAAATTAGCTGTAAGAAATTATAGAAGAATATTAATACCAAAAATTAAAATAACTCAAATAATGTACGATAAACAATGTTGACTGCAAGTATTTTGTCTTAAACAGCCGATTTTGACGTCAAAAGGGATTATAATACTTTAAAACTAAATTTTTTAACCAAAGACGTTTATTTAATTAGCTGTATGATATATTCCAAGAATATTATTACCAATAATCATAATAATTTAAACAGTGTACGATAAAATAGGTTTAATAAAAGTTTTTAGTTTAAAACAACCTTTTATAACGTATATAGTACTTTTTATATGTTTTAAGTCAGATTACTAACCAAAGACGTTTATTAAGTTAGCTATACGAAATATTACAAGAATATTATAACCAAAAATCGAAAGAACTCAACAATGTACGACAAACAATGTTTATTGCAAGTATTTTGTTTTAAACAGGCGATTTTGACGTCAAAAGATGTTTTAATACTTCTATTTTGTATTCTTCACCGAAGATGTTTATTTAGTTAGCTGTATGATATTATACAAGAATATTTATACCAATAATCAAAATAATTTAACGTCTATAGTACTTTTAATTTATTCAAAATAAGATTACTAACCAATCACGTTTATTAAATTAGCTTTACGAAGTATTACAAGAATATTATAACCAAAAATCGAAAAAAAACAAATAATGTACGATAAACAATTTTCATTGCACTCATTCGTCTTAAACAGCCGACTTTGACATCAAATGGAGTTTTTATACTTAAAAACTAATATTTCTAACTGAAGAGATTAATTAATTAGTTGTATGATAAATTATTATAATATTAATACCAATAATTAAAATAATTCAGATAGTGTACGATAAACAATGTTTATTGCCATTATTGCGTCTTAAACAGCCGAGTTTGACGTAAAATGTAGTTATTATACTTTAACTTAATATTCCTAACAGAAGAAAGTTATTTTCATGTTCTTTTAATTAGATTTATAATATATTACAAGAAAATTAAAACCTATAATTAAAATAATTTAAATAATGTACGTTGAAAAAAGAGTTTAATACAAGTATTTTTTTTGAAACAGCCTTTTTCAACGTCTATAGTTCTTAAAAGTTACGAAAAGTTAAGAAACTTTTCTATAGTTTAAAGTTAGATTACTAACAAAAGAAGTTTATTAAATTACCTCTACGAAATATTACAAGAATATAATAACCAAAAATAGAAATAACTTAAATAATTTACGACAAACAATATTTAATACAAGTATTTTACTTTAATAGCCAATTTTGACGTCAAATGGAGTTTTAATGCTTTAAAACTAATATTTTTAACTGAAAAAATTTATTAAATTACCTTTACGAAATTTTACAAGAATATTATTACCAAAAATCTAAATATTTTGAATAATGTACGATAAACAATGTTTATTGCAAGTAATTCGTCTTAACAAGCCGATTTTGCATCAAAAGGGGTTTTAATACTTTAAAATTATTTTTTTTTTACCAAAGATGTTTATTGAATTAGCTGTATGAAATTTTACAAAAATATTATATTAAAAAAACGAAATAACTTAAATAATTTACGATACACAAAGTTTTTTACAAGTTTTTCGTCTTGAAAAGCCGATTTTAACGTCAAAAGGAATTTTAAACAGTTTAAGTTAATATTCCTAACCGAAAATGTTTATTTAGTTAGGTGTATGATATATTACGAGAATATTAATACAAATATTCAAAATAATTCAAAAAGTGTACGTTATAAAATGTTTGATACAAGTATTTTGTTTAAAACAGACTATTATAACGTCTATAGTACTTTTAATATGTTTAAAGTTAATATACTAACCAAAGACGTTTATAAAATTAGCTGTACGAAATATTACAAGAATATTATAACCAAAAAATAGTTAACTCAAATAATGTACGATAATTAATGTTTATTTGAAGTATTTCGTCTTAAAAACCCGATTTTGACGTCAAAAGAGTTTTATAACTTTAAAACTAATACTTTTAAACGAAAAGGTTTATTAATTGATCTGTACGAATATTACAAAAATATTAATACCAATAATCAAAATAATTCAGATATTGTATAATAAACAATGTTTATTGCAAGTATTTAGTCTTAATAGCAGATTTTGACATCAAAATACTTTTCTAGTATTTCTAATACTTTAAATATAATTTTTTTAAACAAAAACGTTTATTCAGTTAACTGTACGATATATTACAAGAATATTATTACCAAAAATCGAATAATCTTAAATAATGTACGATAAACATTGTTTATTGCAAGTATTTCGTCTTAAATAGCCGATTTTGACGTCAAAAGGAGTTTTAATACTTCAATTAAATATCCGTAACCGTTTTATTTATTTAGCTGTATGATATATCGGAAGAATATTAATACCAACAATCAAAATAATTTGTACAGTGTACTTTAAAAAAGGATTTAATACAAGTATTTTGTTTAAAACAGCCTATTATAACGTTTACACTACTTTTAATATGTTTAAAATTAGATTACTAACGAAAGACGTTTACTAAATATTACTTCAATATTATAACCAAATAGGTTTATTAGATTAGCTGTACAAATATTACATAAATATTATAACCAAAAATTAAAATAACCCGAATAATGTACGATAACGAATGCTTATTGCAAGTATTTCGAAAATTTTACGAAATATTAAAAGAATATTAATACCAAAAATTGAAATAACTCAAATAATATACGATAAACAATGTTTATTGCAAGTATTTAGTCTTAAATATCCGATTTTGACGTCAAAAGAAGTTTAAACACTTTAAAACTAATTTTTTTAATCAAAGACGTTAATTAAATTAACTTTACGAAATATTACAAGAATATTAAAACCGAAAATCATAATAACTCAAATAATATACGAAAAACAATGCTCATTGAAAGTATTTCGTCTTAAACAGCAAATCTGACGTCAAAAAAGTTTTAAAACTTTAATTTAATATTCCTAACTAAATATTCCGAACCGAAGAAGTTTATTTACTTAGGTGTATGATATATTACAAAAAAATTAATACCAATAATCAAAATAAATAAAATAATATTTGTTAAAAAGGGTTTAATACGAGTGTTTTATTTTTAACAGCATTTTATAACGTCTATAGTACTTTTTATATGTTTAAAGTTAGATTACTAACCAAAGACGTTTATTAAATAATCTTTACGATATATTACAAGAATAATATAACCAAAAATTGAAAAAACTCAAATAATGTACGAAAAACAATATTTATTGTAAGTATTTTGTCCTAAACAGCCGATTTCGACGTCAAAAGGGGTTTTAATACTTCTATTTTATATTCTTAACCGAAGATGTTTATTTAGTTAGCTGAATGATATTTTACAAGAATTTTATGACAAAAATCAATATAATTCAAACAGTGTACGATAAAAAACGGTTTAATACAAGTATTTTGTTTTAAACAGCGTAATATAACGTTTATAGTACTTTTAATAATTTTGAAGACAGATTACTAACCATAGACATTTATTAAATTAGCTGTAAGAAATTTTACCAGAATATTAATACCAAAAATTAAAATAACTAAAATAATGTACGATAAACAATGTTCATTGCAACTATTTCGTCTTAAACAGCCAATTTTGAAGTCAAAAGGGGTTTAAATACTTTAAAACTATTTTTTTTAACTAAAGATGTTTTTTAGTTAGGTGTCTAATATATTACAAGAATATTATAACCAAAAATCGAAATAATTCAAATAATGTACGATAAACAATGTTTACTGCAGGTATTTTGTCTTAAACAGCCGATTTTGACATCAAAAGGGATTATAATACTTTAAAACTAATTTTTTTAACCAAAGACGTTTATTTAATTAGCTGTATGATAATAATTTAAACAGTGTACGATAAAATAGGTTTAATAAAAGTTTTTAGTTTAAAACAACCTTTTATAACGTATATAGTACTTTTTATATGTTTGAAGTCAGATTACTAACCATAGACGTTTATTAAGTTAGCTATACGAAATATTACAAGAATATTATAACCAAAAATCGAAAGAACTCAACAATGTACGACAAACAATGTTTATTGCAAGTATTTTGTTTTAAACAGGCGATTTTGACGTCTAAAGATGTTTTAATACTTCTATTTTGTATTTCTAACCGAAGATGTTTATTTAGTTATCTGTATGATATTATACAAGAATATTTATACCAATAATCAAAATAATTTAACGTCTATAGTACTTTTAATTTGTTTAAAAAAAGATTACTAACCAATCACGTTTATTAAATTAGCTTTATGAAATATTACAAGAATATTATAACCAAAAATCGAAAAAAAACAAATAATGTACGATAAACAATTTTCATTGCACTCATTCGTCTTAAACAGCCGACTTTGACGTCAAATGGAGTTTTAATACTTAAAAACTAATATTTCTAACTGTAGAGGTTTAATTAATTACTTGCATGATAAATTATTATAATATTAATACCAACAATCAAAATAATTCAGATAGTGTAGGATAAACAATGTTTATTGCCATTATTGCGTTTTAAACAGCCGAGTTTGACGTAAAATGGAGTTATTAAACTTTAATTTAATATTCCTAACCGAAGAAAGTTATTTTCATGTTATTTTAATTAGATTTATAATATATTACACGAAAATTAAAACCTATAATCAAATAAATTCAAATAATGTTCGTTGAAAAAAGGGTTTAATACAAGTATTTTTTTTGAAACAGGCTTTTTTAACGTCTATAGTTCTTAAAAGTTACGAAAAGTTAAGAAACTTTTCTATAGTTTAAAGTTAGATTACTAACAAAAGAAGTTTATTAAATTACCTCTACGAAATATTACAAGAATATATTAACCAAAAATAGAAATAACTTAAATAATTTACGACAAACAATATTTATTACAAGTATTTTACTTTAATAGCCGATTTTGACGTCAAATGGAGTTTTAATGCTTTAAAACTAATATTTTTACTGAAAATTTTTACTAAATTACCTTTACGAAGTAGTACAAGAATATTATTACCAAAAATCAAAATATTTTGAATAATGTACGATAAACAATGTTTTCTGCAAGTATTTCGTCTTAAACAGTTGATTTTGCATCAAAGGGGTTTTAATACTTTAAAATTATTTTTTTTTTACCAAAGATGTTTATTGAATAAGCTGTAAAAAATTTTACAAAAATATTATATTAAATAAAACGAACTAACTCAAATAATTTACGAAACACAAAGTTTATTGCAAGTTTTTCGTCTTGAAAATCCGATTTTAACGTCAAAGGGAATTTTAACAGTTTATATTATTATTCCTAACCGAAAATGTTTATTTAGTAAGGTGAAAGATATATTACGAGAATATTAATACAAATAATCAAAATAATTCGAAAAGTGTACGTTAAAAAAGGGTTTGATACAAGTATTTTGTTTAAAACAGACTATTATAACGTCTAGAATACTTTTAATATGTTTAAAGTTAATGTACAAACCAAAGACGTTTATAAAATTAGCTGTACGAAATATTACAAGAATATTACAACCAAAAAATAGTTAACTCAAATAATGTACGATAATTAATGTTTATTTGAAGTATTTCGTCTTAAACACCCGATTTTGACGTCAAAAGAGTTTTATTACTTTAAAACTAATACTTTTAAACGAAAAGGTTTATTAATTGATCTTTACGAATATTACAAATATATTAATACCAATAATCAAAATAATTCAAATATTGTACAATAAACAATGTTTATTGCAAGTATTTCGTCTTAATAGCAGATTTTGACATCAAAAGGGATTCTAATACTTTAAATATAATTTTTTTAACCAAAAACGTTTATTTAGTTAGCTGTACGATATATTACAAGAATATTATTACCGAAAATCGAATAATCTTAAATAAAGTACGATAAACATTGTTTATTGCAAGTATTTCGTCTTAAATAGCCGATTTCGACGTCAAAAGGAGTTTTAATACTTCAATTTAATATCCGTAACCGTTTTATTTATTTAGCTATATGATATATTGCAAAAATATTAATACCAATAATCAAAATAAATTGTACAGTGTACTTAAAAAAAGGATTTAATACAAGTATTTTGTTTAAAACAGCCTATTATAACGTCTAGAGTACTTTTAATAAGTTTAAAGTTGAATTACTAACCAGAGACGTTTATTTAATGGGCTGTACGAAATATGACTAGAATATTATAACCAAAAATGAGTTAACTTAAACAATGTACGATAATTAATGTTTATTGGAAGTATTTCATCTTAAACAGCCGATTTTGACATCAGAAGGAGTTTTATTAAATTAAAACTAATATTTTTAACCGAAAAAGTTTATTAAATTACCTTTACAATATTTTACAAGAGTATTATAACCAAAATCGAAATATCTTAAATAATGTACGATAAACGATGTTTATTGCAAGTATTTCGTCTTAAACAGCCGAATTTGACATCAAAATGAGTTTAAATACTTTAAAACTAAATTTTATAACCAAATAGGTTTATTAAATTAGCTGTACAAATATTACATAAATATTATAACAAAATATTAAAATAACCCGAGTAATGTACGATAACGAATGTTTATTGCAAGTATTTCTTCTTAAAAAGCCTATTTTGACGTCAAATGGAGTTTTAATATTTTAATTTAATATAAATAACCGAAAATGTTGATTCACTTAGTTGTATGATATATTACAAGAATCTTAATACAAATAATCATTATAATTTAAACAGTGTACGATAAAAAGGGTTTAATAAAATTATCGTGTTTAAAACAGCCTATTATAACGTCTACAGTACTTTTAATATGTTTAAAGTTAGATTACTAACTTAACACGTTTATAAATTTAGCTGTACGAAATATTACAAGAATATAATAACTAATAATCGAAATAACTGAAATAATGTACGATAAACAATGTTTATTGCAAGTTTTATGTCTTTAATAGCCAATTTCGACGTCAAATGGAGTTTTAATACTTTGAAACTAATATTCCTAAATGAAAAGACTAATTTTATTGGCTGTATGATATATTAAAAGAATCTTAATACCAATAATCAAATTATTTTAAACACTGTACGATAAAAAAGGATTTAATACAAGTATTTTGTGATAACAGCCTATTATAACGTCTATAGTACTTTTGATATATTTAAAGTTAGATTCCTAACCAAACACATTTATTAAATTAGCTGTACGAAATATAACAAGAATATTATTACTAATACTCGAAATAACTTTAATAATGTACGATAAACAATGTTTATTGCAAGTATTTTGTCTTAAACTGCCAATTTTAACTTCAAAAGGAGTTCTAATACTTCAATCTAATATTCCTAACCTAAGAGGTTTATCTATTTAGATGTATGATGTATTACAAGACTATTTACCAATAATTAAAATAAATCAAACAGTTCACGATAAAAAGGGTTTAATAATAGTATTATTTTTTTAACAGCCTATTGTAACGTTTATAGTACTTTTAATATGTTTAAAGTTAGATTACTCACCAATGACGTTTATTAAAATAGCTGTACGAAATATTACAAGAATATTATAACTAAAATTGAAATAACTCAAATAATGTACGATAAACAATGTTTATTGCAAGTATTTCGACTTAAACAGCTGATTTTGACACAAATGGAGTTTTAATACTTTAAAACTAATAATTTTAACTTAAAAAATCTATTAAATTACTTTTTAGAAAAAATACAAGAATATTATAACCAAATATCAAAATAACTCAAAAAATGTACAATCAGAAGGTTTATTGCTAGCATTTCGTCTTAAGCAGCCGATTTTGACGTCAAAAAAAGTTTTAATACATTAAAACTAACATCTTTACTGATAAAATTTATTAAATTACCTATACGAAATATTACAAGAGTATTATAACCAAAAATTAAAATAACTTAAATAGTGTACGATAAACTATGCTTATTGCAAGAATTTTACCTTAAACAGCCGATTTTGCATCAAAAGGGGTTTTAATACTTTAAATTTATTTTTTTAATCAAAGATCATTATTAAATTAGCTGTATGAAATATTACAAGAATATTATATTAAAAAAACGAAATAACTTAAATAATGTACGATAAACAATGTTTATTTCAAGTATTTCGTCTTGAACAGCCGATTTTAACGTCAAAGGGAGTTTTAATAGTTTAATTTAATATTCCTTACCGAAAATGTTTATTTACTAAGTTCCATGATATATTACAAGAATATTACTACCAATAATCAAAATAATTTAAATAGTCTACGTTAAAAAAGGGTTTAATACAAGTATTTTGTTTAAAACAGACTATTATAACGTCTATAGTACTTTTAATATATTTAAAGTTAAAATACTAACCTAAGACGATTATTAAATTAGCTGTACGAAATATTACAACAATATTATAACTGAAATTCGAAATAACTCATCTAATGTACGAAAATCATTGTTTATTGCAAGTATTTTGTCTTAAATAGCCGATTTCGACGTCAAAAGAAGTTTTTATACTTTAAAATTAATCATTTTAACTGAAGGACGTTTATTAAATTACCTCTACAAAATATTGCAAGAATATTATAACCGAAATCAAAATAACTTAAATAATGTACGATAAACAATGATTATTGCATGTATTTCGTCTTAAACAGCCGATTTTGCCGTCAAAAGGAGTTTTAATACTTCAATTTAATATACCTAACAGAAGATGTTTATTCAATTAGCTGTATAATAATTTACAAGAATACTAATAAAAATAATCAAAATTAATTAAATAGTGTACGAAAAATGTTTATTGAAAGTATCTCGTCTTAAACAGCCAATTTTGACGTCAAATAGAGTTTGAGTATATAAAAACCAATATTTCTAACTAAAGAGATTTATTTTATTAGCTGTATGATATATTATTAAATTATTTATACCAATAATCAAAATAATTCAAATAGTGAACGATAAACAATGTTTATTGTAAGTATTTTGTATTAAACAGACAATTTTTACGTCAAATTGAGTTTTAATACTTAAAAACTAATATTTCTAACTCAAGAGATTTGTTTAATTAGCTGTATGATATATTATTAGAATATTAATACCAATAATCAAAATAATTCGAATACTGTACGATAAACAATGTTTATTGCAATAATTGCGTCTTAAACAGCCGATTTTGACGTAAAAAGGAGTGTTTGTAATTTAATTTAATGTTCCTAACTTAAGATGTTTATTTAGTTAGTTGTATAATATATTACAATAATATTAAAACCAATAATCAAAATTATATCAATAATCTACGTTGAAAAATAGGTTTATTACAAGTATTTTCTGAAAAACAGCCTTTTATTACGTCTATAGATCTGTTGATATGTTTAAAGTTAAATTACTAACCTGAGACGTTTGATAAATTACCTTTACGATACATTAAAAGAATATTATTACTAAAAATATAAATAACTCAAATAATGTACGACAAACAATATTTATGGCAAGTATTTTGTCTTAAACAGCCGATTTTGACGTCAATGAAGTTTAAATACTTAGAAACTTATATTTTTTACTGAAGAGATTTATTTAATTAGATGTGTGATATATTACATGAATATTAATACCAATAACCAAAATTATTCAAATAGTGTACTTTAAAAAAGGGTTTAGTACAAGTATTTTGTTTAAAACAGACTATTATAACGTCTATAGTACTTTTAATTTGTTTAAAGTCAGATTACTAACCAAAGACGTTTATCAAATTAGCTGTACGAAATACTTCGAGAATATTATAAACGAAATTCGTAATAACTTAAATAATGTACGATAAACAATGTTTCTTGCAAGTATTTAGTCTTAAACAGCCAATTATGACGTCAAATTAAGTTTTAATACTTCAATTTAAAATTGCTAACCAAAGATTTTTATTTATTTAGCTTTATGATATACTACAAGAGTATTAATACAACTAATCAAAATATATCAAACACTGTACATTAAAAAAGTGTTTAATACAAGTTATTGTTTAAAACAGCCTTTTATAACGTCTCTAGTACTTTTAATTTGTTTAAAGTTAGATTACTAACCGAAAAAGTTTATGAAATTACCTTTATGTAATATTACAAGGATATTATAACCAAAATTCAATAGAACTTATCTAATGTACGATACACAATGTTTATTGCTAGTATTTCGCTTAAACAGCCGATTTTTTTTGTCACAAACAATTTTAATACTTTAAAACTAATTTTTATAACAGAAAAGGTTTATTAAATTACCTTTACTAAATATTACGAGATCGTTATAACCAAAAATCGAAATGAATTGAATAATTAACGATAAACAATGTTTATTGCAAGTATTACGTCTTAAACAGCCAACTTTGACATCAATAGGAGTTTAAATACTTTAAAACTAATATTTCTAACTGAAAAGATTTAATCAAATAGCTGTATGATGTATTATTAGAATATAAAAACTAATAATCAAAATAATTCATATTATGTGCGATAACAATATTTATTGCAATTATTTTGTCTTAAACAGCCGATTTTGACGTCAAAATGGGTTACAATAATTTATAACTAATTTTTTTAACGAAAGACATTTTAAAAATTTTCTGTACGAACTATTACAACAATATTATAACCAAAAATTGAATTAACTCAAATAGTGTACGATAAACAATGTTTATTGCAAGTAATTATTCTTAAAAAGCCGATTTTGACGTCAAAAAGAGTTTTAGCACTTCAAAACTAATATTTCTAACTGAAAGAATTTATTTTATTAGCTGATGATATTAATACTAATAATCTAAATAATTTAAATACTGTATGATAAACAACGTTTATTGCAAGTAATTTGTCTTAAACAGTGATTTTGACGTCAAAAGAGGTTTTAATACTTTAAAATAACATTTTATTACAAGACGTTTATTAACTTACCTTTAGAAAATATTACAAGAATATTTAATTAAATATCAAATAAACTCAAAAAATATACAATAAACAATATTTATTGCAAGTATTACGTCTTAAACTGACCATTTTGACGTCAAAAGGAGTTTTCAAACTTTAAAACAAGTATTCCTAATCGAAGAGGTTTATTTATGTAGCTGTAAGATAAATTACAAGAACATTATTACCAATAATCAAAATAATTCAAACAGTGTACGATAAAAGAAGGATTTATACAAGTATTTTGTTTAAAACAACCTATTATTACGTATATAGTACTTTTAATATGTTTAAAGTTAGATTATAACCGAAAATTTTATTAAATTAGTTGTACGAGATATTACAAAGATATTATAACCAAACATATAAAAAAGTCATGTAATGTACTATAAACTATGTTGATTGCAAGTATTTCGTCTTAAAACTCAGATTTTGACAACAGAAGGAGTTTTAATACTTTAAAACTAATATTTTTAACTGAAAAGGTGTATTAAATTACTTTTACTAAAAGTTAGAAAAATATTATAACCATAAATCGAAATAAATTAATTAATGTACAATAAACAATGTTTTTTGCAAGTTTTTCGTCTCAAACAGCCGATTTTGACGTCAAAAGGGGTTTTAATATTTTAAAATTAATATTTTTTTCCAAGACGTTTAATAAACTAACGAAATATTACAAGAATATTGTAACCAAATATCTAAATAACTTAAATAATGTACGATAAACAATGTTTATTGCAAGTATTTTGTCTTAAACGGCCGATTTTGACGTCAAAAGGAGTTTTATAACTTTAAAACTAATTTTTCGAACCGAAAAAGTTTATTTTATTAACTGTATAATATATTACAAGAATATTATAACCAATAATCAAAATAATTCAAATATTGTACCATAAAAAAGGGTTTAATAGAAGTATTGTATTCAAAACAGGCTATCTCAACGACTATAGTACTTTATATATGTTTGAGGTTAAATTACTAACGAAAGACGTCTTTAAATTAGCGGTACGTACTATTAAAAGAATATTATAACCAATAATTCAAATAACTCTAATAAAGATGAAAATCAATGTTTATTACAAGTATTCCGTCTTAAACAGCAGATTATGACGTCTAAAGAAGTTTCAATACTTTAAAACTAATATTTCTAACCAAAGACGTTTATTAAATTACGTTTACAAAATTTACAAAAGTAGTATAACTAAAAATCATAATAATTTTAATAGTGTACGATAATTAATTTTTATTACTAGTATTTCGTCACAAGTAGCCGATTTTGACGTCAAAAGGAGTTTAAATACTTTAAAACTAAGTAGCCTAACGGAAAAGGTTTTTTTCAATAGCTGTATGATATATTACAGAAATATTAATATCACTCATAAAATAACTCAATTAGTGTACGATAATAGAGTTTAATAAAAGTATTTTTTTTAACACAGCCTATTATAACTTCTATAGTACTTTTATTATGTTTAAAGATAGATTATTAACCAAAGACGTTTATAAACTTAGCTGTACGAAATTTTACGAGGATATTATAACCAAAATTCGAAATAACTCTAATAATGTACCATAATTAATGTTTATTGCAAGTATTTCGTCTTACACAGCCGATTTTGAGGATAGAAGAATTTTTATTCTTTAGAGCTAATATTTTAAATCGTAAAGGTTTGATAAATAACCTTTACGAAATATTACAAAAATAATATAACCAAAAATCGAAATAACTTAAATAATGTACGATAAGCAATGTTTATTGAAAATATCTCGTCCTAAACACCCGATTTTGACGTCAAAATGAGTTTTAATATTTTAAAACTACTATTTCTAACTGAAGAGATTTATTTAATTAGCTGTAAGATATATTAAAAATATTTTTTTTATTAATTTATTATAGAATCATTTTCCTTTTTGAGTCGAGAACTTTGTTTGCAACCTTTAAAGCAAAAAGTACGCAGTAGGATATATTAAAAGAATATTATTACCAATAATCAAAATAATTCAAATACTATACGATATAAAAAAAAGATTGTATTTAAAACAGCTTATTATAACCTCTATAGTACTTTAGAAATGTTTTAGGTTGAATTACTAAGCAAAGACGTGTATTAAATTAGCAGTACAAAATATTACAAGAATATTGTTACCAATAGTCGAAATTCCTATAATAATCTACGATAAACAATGTTTATTCCAAGTATTTCGTCTTAAACAGCCGATTTTGACGACAAAAGCAGTTTTAATACTTTAAAATATAAATTTCTAAGTGAAGAGAATTATTCAATTACCTGTTTGAAATATTATTAGAATATCAATACTAATAATCGAAATGATTCAAATATAGTACGATGAACAATGTTTATTGCGAGTATTTGTCTTAAACAGCCAATTTTGACGTCAAAGGGGGTTTTAATATTTTAAAATAAATATTTTTTTACAATTACATTTATAAAATACCTTTACAAAATATTACAAGATAAATAATGTTTATTGCATGTATTAGGTATTTTATAGCCGATATTGACGTCAAAAGAAGTTTTAAACTTTTAAAACTAATATTTTTAACCGAAGACGTTTATTAAATTACCTTTACGAAATATTACAATAAGAGAATACCAAAAACCATAATAATTAAAATAAGGTACGATAAATAATGTTTGTTACAAGTATTTCGTCATAAGTAGCCGATTTTGACGTCAAAAGGAGTTTAAATACTTTAGAACTAAATTGCTTGACCGCAAAGGTTTTTTTAATTAGCTCTATGACTTCTTAATAGAATGTTATAACTAATAATCAAAATATTACATATAGTGTACAGTAAAAAAAGCATTAATACAAGTATTATTTTTAAAACAGCCTATTATAACATATAAAGTACTTTAAATTTGTTTAGAGTTAGATTACTGACCAAAGAAGTTTATTATATTAGTTGTACGAATATTACAAGAATCATATAACTAAAAGTCGAAATAACTCAAATAATGTAAAATAAACAATGTTTATTGCGAGTATTTCGTCTTTAACAGCCGATTTTGACGTCGAAAAAGTTTTAATACTTTAAAACTAATATTTCTAACCGAAGAGCTCTATTTAATTTGCTGTATGATATATTACGAGAATATTAGTACATATATTCAAAATAGTTCAAATAGGTTACGATAAAATAGGTTTTAGTACAAGTATTTTGTTTAAAACAACCTATTAAAACGGCTATAGTACTTTTAATATACTTAAAGTTAGAATACTAACTAAAAATGTTTATTGAATTAGCTTACAAAATATTACAAGAAATTATTAGCAAAAATCGAAATAAATCAAATAATGTACGATAAACAGTGTTTATTGCAAGTATTTCGTCTTAAACAGCTGATTTTAAGGTCAAAAGGAGTTTTAATACTTTAAAACTTATATTTTTAACCGAATACGTTTAGTTAATTATCTTTACGAAATATTACTAGAATATTGTAACCATAAACCGAAATAAATTAAACAATGAACGATAAACAATGTTTATTGCAAGTATGACGTCTTATACAGCCGATTTTGATATCAAAAGGAGTTAAATAGGTTAAAAAACCCGAAAGGTTTATTTAATTAGCTTTTGATATATTACAAGAATATTAGTACAAATAATCAACCAAATTCAATAAGACTACGATAAATAATGTTTATTGCAAGTATTTTCTATTAAACAGCCGATTTTGTCGTCAAAAGTAGTTTTAATACTTTAAAAATAATATTTTTAACCGAAATAGGTTTATTTAATTAGCTGTAAGATATTTTACAAGAATATTAACAGCAATAATCAAAATAGTTCAAATACTGTACGATAAAAAAGGATCATACAAGTATTTTGTTTAAAACAGCCTTTTATAACGTCATTGGTACTTTTAATATCTTTAAAATTAGATTACTAACCAAAATAGCTCAATAAGTTAGCTGTACGAAATATTACAAGAATATTATTAAGAAGAAATCGAAATAACTTATATAATGTACGATAAACAATGTTTATTGCAAATATTTCGTATTAAACAGTTTTATTTGACGTCGAAAGGAGTTTTAATACTTTAAAAGTTATATTTTTACCTAACAAGACTTATTATATTACCTTTACGAAATATTACAAGAACATTATAACCAAAAATCGAAATAACGCAAATATTGTACAATAAATGATGCTTATGACAAGTATTTCGTCTTAACATTTGATTTTAACGTTAAAAAAGTTTTAATACTTTAAAATTAATATTTTTAAATGAAGAGAATTATTGTATTAGCTGTAAGATATATTGCAAAAATATTAATACCTATAATCAATATAATTCAAACAATTTACGATAAAAAAGGTTATGATACGAGTAATTGTTTAAAACAGCCTATTATAATGTGTATAATACTTTTAATATGTATAAAGTTATATTACTAACCAAAAAACTTTATTAAATTACCTTTACGAAATAATACAAGAATATTATAACCAAAAATTGAAATAACTCATATAATGTACGATATACAATGTTTATTGCAAATTTTTCGTCTTAAACAGCCGATTTCGTCGTAAAAGTAGTTTTAATACTTTTACACTATTATCTTAACCTAAGACGTTTAATAAATTACTTTTACAAAATATTGCAATAATGTTTTTACCAAAAATTCCAAATAATTCAAATAATGTACGATAAATATTGTTTATTACAAGTATTTCGTCAAAAGTAGCTGATTTTGACGTCAAAAGGAGTTTTAATACTTTTAAACTAATATTCCTAACTGATGAGATTTCCTAAATTATCTGTATAATATTGTATAAGAATATTTATAGCAGTAATAAAAATGATTCAAATAGTGTACGATAGAAAAGGGTTCTGTACAAGTGATTTTTTAAAACAGCCTATTATAACGTCTATAGTACTTTAAATATGTTTAAAACTAGATTAATAACCAAAGAAGTTTAGTAAATAAGCTGTACAAAATATTACAAGAATATTATAACCAACAATTCAAATAAGACATATAATGTACGATAAACAATGTTTATTGCAAGTTTTTCGTCTTAAACAACCGATTTTTACTTCAAAGAAAGTTTTAATACTTCAAAACTAATATTTTTAAATGAAGAGAGTTATTGTATAAGCAGTATGATCTATTGAAAGAATATTAATACCAATAATCAAAATTAATCGAATAATTAACTAAAAAAAGAGTATAATACAAGTAATTTGTTTGAAACAGCCTATTATAACGTGTATAGTACTTTTAATGTGTTTAAAGTTAGATTACTAACCAAAGAAGTTTATTAATTTACCTTTACGAAAAAATATAAGAATATTATAACCAAAAACTCAAATAACTAATAAAATGTCCGACAAACAATGTTTATTACAAATTTTTCGTCTTAAACAGCCGATTTCGTCGCAAATGTAGTTTTAATACTTAAAAACTATTGTTTTTAACCGAAGACATTTATTAAATAACCTCTACGACATATTACCAGACTATTATAACCAAAAATCGAAACAAATTATATAATATACGATAAACAACGTTTATTGCAATTATTTCGTCTTAAAAAGCCGATTTGGACGTTAAAATGAGTTTAAAAACTTTAAAACTAATAATTTCAATCAAAAAGATTTCTTAAATTACCCTTACTAAATATACAAAAATATTATAACCATAAATCGAAATAACTCAAATAATGTACGATAAACAATGTTTATTGCAAGTATTTCGTCTTAACAGTTGATTTTGACGTCAAAAGTAGTTTTAATACTTTAAAATTATTATTTCTAACTGAAGAGAATTATTTTATTAGCTGTATGATATATTACAAGAATAATAATACCAATATTCAAAATAATTCAATTAATGTACGATAAAAAAGGTTGTAATATAAGTAAATTGTTTAAAACAGCCTATTATAACCTGTTAAAATACTTTTAATATGTTTAAAGTTAGATTACTAAACAAAGAAGTTCATTTAATTAGCTGCACGAAATACTACAAAAATATTATAACTAAAAATTAAATTAATCATATAATGTACGATAAACAATGTTTATTGCAAGTATTTCGTCTTAAAAAGACGATTTTGACGTCAAAATTAGTTCTAATACTTTAAAACTAATATTCCTAACCGAAGGGTTTATTTAATTTGTTGTATGATATATTACAAAAATATTAATATCAATAATCAAAATAATTTAAATAGTGTACGATAAAAAAAGGGTTTAGTACAAGTATCTTGTTTAAAGAAGCCTATAACTTCAAGAGTACTTTTGATATGTTTAAAATTAGATTACCAACCAAACCGTTAATTAAATTCGCTGTACGAAATATTTCAATAATGATATTACCAAAATTCGAAATAACTCAAATGATATACGACAAACAATGTATATTGCAAGTAATTTGACTTATACAGCCGATTTTGACGTCAGAAGGAGTTATAATATTTTAAAACTAATATTCCTGACCGAAGTAGTTGATTTAATTACGTGTATGATATATTACAAGATTATCAATACCAATAATCAAAATAATTCAAATAGTGTACGAGAAAAAAGGGTTTAGTACAAGTATTTTGTTTAAAACAGCCTATTAAAATGTCTTTAGTATATTTCATATGTTTTAAGTTAATTTACTAATCAAAGAAGTTTATTAAATTACCTTTACGAAATATTACAAGAATATTATAACATAAAAAATGTACGATAAACTATGTTTATTGCAAGTATTTTGTCTTAAACAGCCGATTTTGACGTAAAAAGGGGGTTTGATACTTTCATTTCTAATTCCTAAACGAAGATGTTTATTTAGTTAGGTTTATGATATATTACAAGAATATTTATACCAATAAAAAAAATAATTCAAATAGTGTATGTTAAAGTGGGTTTAGTACTAGTATTTTGTTTAAAATAGTATATTATAACGTCTATAGTACTTTTAATCGTTTAAAGTTAGATTACTAACCAAAGCCGTTTATCAAATTAGCTATACGAAATACGAGAAGAATATTGTAACCAAAAATCTAAATAACTTAAATAATGTACGATAAACAACGTCTATTTGAAAGTATCACGTCTTAAACACACAATTTTGACGTCAAAATGAGTTAAAATACTTTAAAACTATTATTTCTAACTGAAGAGATTCATTTACTTAGCTGTATGCTTTATTAAAAGAATATTATTACCAATTATCAAAATAATTTAAACAGTGTACGATAAAAAAGGGTTTAATACAATATTTTGTTTAAAACAGCCTATTATAACGTCTATAGTACTTTTAATACGTTTAAAATTAGTTTTTTAACCAAAGACGTTTATTAAATTAGCTCTACTAAATATTACAAGGACATTATAAACAAAAATTATTAAAACTCAATAATGTACGATATTTTATGTTTATTGCAAGTATTTTTTCTTACACAGTCGATTTTGACGTCGTCTCAATATTTTTAATCTAATATTTCTAAATGAAAAGATTTATATAAATATCTGTATGATATATTGATAGAATATTAATACCAATGTTCCAAATAATTTAAATAGTAAACGATAAACAATGTTTTTTGCTAGTTTTTTGTCGTAAACAGACGATTTTGACTTTAAAATTTATTTTATTACTTTAAAGCAAAATTTTTCAACCAAAGATTTTTGTTAAATTAGATGTACAACATATTACAAGAATATTATAACTAAAAATAGAAATAACTGAAATGATATACGATAATTAATGTCTATTGCAAGTATTTCGTCTTTAAACAGCCGATTTTAACGTCTAAAGGAGTTTTATTACTTTAAAACTAAAAAATTAAAACGAAAAGGTTTATGAAATTACCTTTACGAATTATTACAAAAATATAATAACTGAAAATCGAAATATCTTAAATAATGTACGATAAACAATGTTTATTGCAAGTAATTCGTCTTAAACAGCCGATTTTGACTTCAAAAGGAGTTCAGATACTTCAATTTAATATTAGTAACCGTAGATTTTTATTTATTTAGGTGTATGATATATTACAAGAATATTAATACCAATAATCAAAGTAATTCAAATAATGTACGATAAAAAAGGGTATAATACAAGTTTTTTGTTTTAAACAGCCTATTATATCGTCTATAGTTCTTTTAATATGTCTAAAGTTAGATTACTAACCAAAGAAGTTTATTTAATTAGTTGTACGAAATATTACAAGAATGTTACAACAAAAAATTTAATTAAATCATAAAATGTACAGTAAACAATGTTTATTGCAAGTATTTTGTCTTGAACAGCCGATTTTGTCGTCAAAAGGAGTTTTAATACTGTAAAACTAATATTTTTAACCGTAGACGTTTGTTAAGAACCTTATCGACATATTACTTGAATATTATAACCAAAAATCGAAATAACTCAAAAAATGTACGATAAACAATGTTAATTGCAAGTATTTCGTCTTAAACAGCTGATTTTGAAGTCAAAAGGAGTTTTAATACTTTAAAACTAATATTCCTAACCGAAGACGTTTATTTAGTTAGCTGTATGATATATTCTAAGAATATTAGTACCAATAATCAAAATAATTAAAATAATGTACAATAAAAAGAGTTTAATACAAGTATTTTGTTTAAAACAGCCTAATATAACGTCTCTAGGTACTTTTAATATGTTTAAAGTTAGATTACTAATCAAAGACCTTTTTAATTAGCTGTTCGAAATATTACAAGTATATTATTACCAAAAATCGAAATAACATAAATAATTTACGTTAAACAATGTTTATTGCAAGTATTTTGTCTTTAACTGCCTATTTTGAGTCAAAAGTGGTTTTAATACTTCAAAACTAAGTTTTCTAACCGAAGAGTTTTTCTAAATTAGCGCGACGATATATTACAAGAATTTGAATTCGAATAATCAAAATAATTCTAATAATGTACGATAAAAAATGGTATAATACAAGTATTTTTTTTTAAACAGCCTATTATATTGTCATTTGTACTTTTAATATGTTTAAAGTTAGATTACTAACCAAAGACGTTTATTAAATTAGCTGTACAAAATATTACAAGAATATTATAACCAAAAATTGAAATAACTCACATAATGTACGATTGTAATCGCTATGTGTCCCTGCGTTGTGATAGTAATTAATATGTTTACAAATTAACTAGTTGTATACACTGACAAATTTAATTTCATTAAAGCACTATGACGTTAGCATAACGACCAATTTTTAATACAAAATGCTATTCTTGTTGTAGCAACGGTCAGTTATTGATGAACTTTGATTGATGACAGCACATCCACCTTATTGATTTGAATCTCTGAGTGTAATTCAGTAAGCGTTTGAAATTTTGTAAATTTGTTGCTTTAAAAGAAAGTACCAAATTATAGATTAAATTTTGTTGCTTATTAAAGAATTTATTGAATTATTCTTTAGCTTTATCAACTTTTTGTTGTATAATTTTACTTGAGTTAATACGTATTTTTTAAATTACATTTTAAATTACATTACGTTTAAAATTTAAATTACATTTACCTTTAGATTGACTGGTTAAGTCAAGTGGTTTCATCTTCGCAAAGGCTATGGTTTCATCCATAATGAAGAGTTAAACAGTGATATTTTTATCCATTATAGTGCCATAATCAAAAATAACCCTAAAAAATTAATGAAATCAGTTACAAAAGGGGAGGTAGTTAAGTTTGATGTTGTTATGGGTAGTAAAAAATTACCAGAGGCTGCTAATGTTACAGGTCCAAACAATAAACCAGTTTGAGGTTCACGGTATGCTAAAGATAAGAGATACATGTATAACAAAAGTTTAAATTTGCAGCAACCGCCTCTACGAAATAGTTACATGTACAACAAATTACTCAGCTGCAACAAATTAAGCAAGCAGCAGCGGCAAAACAGGAGACCAAATAATTACAGAAGGTATTACAATTCCGATTCAAACCTACAACTTACAAGAAAGGATCTTAGAAGCTTCAAGCAAAGCTTCAGTTACAACAAGTATCGAGACTCTTCGTCAGAAAGAGTGAATCTGGCCACGAGTCAGAAAAAATTATGATTTTTCAGAACAATTCAGGACTAGGGAACGTGAAAACTTTTGTTCCAAGGGTCGCATCGTGTAGGGATATAGATAGCAACAACAGGGCACTAATAAGTCCCTATAAGTTACGCCGAAGCATCTAGCTCGGATGAATTCTAAGCGTCCATTCTGAGTAAGAATCTTTTTTTACTCTTTTTAAGCGTTTATGTATATTTAAGAGTGGTGAATGGAAAACAGCTGGTTATAATTTTATTTTCTTTATATTTACTGCTTCTAGTAACTAGTTTATTTAACGTTTCTATTATTAGTTCATTTTTTTTTTGTTATTGCAATTAAAATATTATTTTTGATTGAAATACCTGTACAAAATTAATATAAGTTTTTCTCTTTTTTTTTAAATATTCAAAAGTGGTTTAATTTTCAATTTGGTACCAAAAAAAAACTGACATGTCATGGAATCGTGACATTTGTGAAATCACCAGCAGTGTCTAGAGATTTTGACGTCAAAAGGAGTTTTAACAGTTTAAAACTAATTTTCCTAACCAAAAATTTTTTTTTAATTAGCTTTATGATATATTACAGAAATATTATTACCAATAATCAAAATTATACAAATATTGTACGATAAAAAAAAGTTTTAATAGAAGTATTGTGTTTAAAACAGCCTATTATAACGTCTATAGAACTTTTTAAAAGTTTAAAGTTAGATTACTGACCAAAGAAGTTTATTAAATTAGCTGTAGAAAATATTATAAGAATATTATAACAAAAAATTGAAAGAACTCATAAAATGTACGATAAAAAAGGTTTAATTCAAGTATTTTTTTTAAAACAGCCTATTATAACGTCTATAGTACTTTAAATATGTTTAGATTACTAACCAAAAGACTTTATAAAATTAACTGTACAAAAATTACAAGCATATTATAATTAAAAATTGAAATAACTCATATAGTGTACGATAAACAATGTTTATTGCAAGTATTTCGTCTTGAACAGCCGATTTTGACGTCAAAAGGTATTTAAATACTTTAAAACTAATATTTTTAACCAAAAAGGTTTATTAAATTACCTCTACGAAGTATTACAACAATATTATAACCAAAAATCAAATTACCTTAAATAATGTACGATAAACAATGTTTATTGCAAGTTTATTGTCTTAAACAGCCGATTTTGACGTCAAAAGGAGTTTAAATACTTTCAAACTTATATTTTTAACCGAAAAGGTTTATTTAATTAGCTGTATGATATACTACAAGAATATTATGCAAATAATCAAAATAATTCTAATAGCGTACGATAAAAAAGGGTTTATTACAAGTATTTTCTTTAAAACAGCTTATTATAACGTCTATAGTAGTTTAAATATGTTTAAAGATAGATTACTGACCTAGGAAGTTTATTAAATTAGCTGTACGAAATATTACAAACATATTAAAACCAAAAATCGAAATAACTCATATAATGTACGATAAACAATGTTTATTGCAAGTTTTTCTTCTTAAACAGCCGATTTTGACGTTTAAAGGAATTTTAATACTTTAAAACTATTATTTTTAACCGAAGACGTTTTTTAAATTAGCTGTACGAAATATTACAAGGATACTATAACTACAAATTGTAAAAAAACTCATATACTGTACAGTAAACAATGTTTATTGCGAGTCTTTCGTCTTAAACAGCCGATTTTGTCGTCAAAAGGAGTTTTAATACTTTAAAACTAATATTTTTAACCAAAGACGTTTATTAAATAACTTTTACGACATATTACTAGATTATTATACCTAAAAATTGAATTAAATCAAAAAATGTACGATAAACAATGTTTATTGCAAGTATTTCGTCTTAAACAGCTGATTATAACGTCAAAAGGAATTTCAATACTTTGAAAGTAATATTCCTAAAAGAAGATGCTCATTTAGATAGCTGAATGATATTATATAAAAATATTAATACCAATAATCAAAATAATTTAAAGACTGTACGATAAAAAAGGGTTTAATACGAGTATTATGTTTAAAACAGCCTAATATAACGTCTATAGTACTTTTAATATGTTTAAAGTAAGAGTACTAACCAAAGAAGTTTATTTAATAAGCTGTACGAAATATTACAAAGATATTCTAGCCAAAAATCAAAATAACTTAAATAATGTAAGATAAACAATGTTTATTGCAAGTATTTCGTATTAAACAGCCGATTTTGACGTCAAAAGAAGTTTAATACTTTAAAACTAATATTTTTAAATGAAGAGATCTTTTTAATTAGCTGTATAATATATTATTAGAATACTAATATTAATAATCAAACTAATTCAAGTATTGTATGATAAACAAAGTTTATTGCAAATATTTTGTCTTAAACTGCCGATTTAGACGTCAAAAGAAGTTTTAATACTTTAAAACTATCATTCCTAACTGAAAAGATTTATTAAATTCCCATTACGAAACATTACTATTATATTATAACCAAAACTTAATAATGTACGATAAACAACGTTTATTGCAAATATTTCGTCTAAAAGAGCCTATTTTGACGTCAAAATCAGTTTTAATACTTTAAAACTAATATTTTTAACATTAGAGAATTATTTGATTAGCTGTAAGATATATTATTAGAATATTAATACCAATAGTCAAATTAATTTAAATAGTGTACGATAAACAAAGGTTTTATACAAGTATTTAGTTTAAAACAGACTATTATAACATCTATAGCACTTTTAATATGTTTACAGTTAGATTACTGACCAAAGAAGTCTATTAAAATAGCTGTGAGAAATATTAAAAAAATATAATAATCAAAAATTGAAATAACGCATATTATTTACAGTAAACATTGTTTATCGCAAGTGTTTCGTCTAAAACAGCCGATTTTGTCGTCGAAAGGAGTTTTAATACTTTAAAACTATTATTTTAAACTGAATATGTTATATAATTGTCTATATCATATATTATTAGAATATTAATATCAATAATTAAAATAATTAAGATAGTGTACGCAAAACATTGTTTATTGCAAGTATTTTGTCTCAAACAGCCGATTTTGACGGCAAAGGGGGTTTTAAAATTTTTAAATAAATGTTTTTTTACGAAGACGGTTATTAAATTAACTTTACGAAGTATTACAAGAATATTATAACAAGAAATCGAAGTAACTCAAATAATGTAACATAAACAATGTTTATTGCAAGTGTTTCTTCTTCAACAGCTGATTTTGACGTCAAAAGGAGTTTTAAAACTTTAAAACTAATATTCCTACCAGAAAATGTTTATTTAGTTAGCTGTATTTTATATTACTAGAATTTAAAAACCAATAACCAAAATAATTCAAACAGTAAACGATAAAAAAAGTTTAGTACAAATATTTTGTTTAAAACACCCTATTACAAGGTCTATAGTACTTTTAATATGTTTAAAGTCAGATTACAATTCAAAGACCTATTATAAATTAGTTGTACAAAATATTACAAGAGTATTATAACCAAAAATCGAAATAACTTAAAGAAAAAACGATAAACTATGTTTATTGCAAGTATTTTGTCTAAAACAGCCGATTTTGTCGTCAAAAGGAGTTTTAATACATTAAAACTAATATTACTAACTGAAGAGATTAATTTAATTAGCTGTATGATATATTATATGATTATTTATAACAATAGTCTATATAATCTAAATATTGTACAATGAAATTGAACAAGTACAATGAAATATTGTACTTGTCTAAATGTAATACAAGTATTTTGTTTAAAACAGCCATTATAACGTCTATAGTACTTTAATATGTTTAACGTTAGATTACTGATCAAAGAAAGTTCTTATATTAGTTGTACAAAATATTACAAGATTATTACAACCATAATCCGAATTAACTGAAATAATGTACGATAAACAATGTTTATTGCAAGTATTTCGTCTTAAACAGCCAATTTTGACGTCAAAAGAAGTTTTAATACTTAAAAATTAATATTTCTAAATGAAGAAAATTATTTAATAAGCTGTATGATAAAAGATAAGAATAGTATAACCATGAATCAAAATGAGTTAAGTAATGTACGATAAACTAGGTTTATTGCTAGTATTTCGTCTTAAGTAGCCGATTTTGACGTCAAAAGGAGTTTTAATACTCTCAATCTAACTTTCCTAAACGAAAAGGTTTATTTAATTAGCCTTTGATATTTTACAACAATATTATAACTTATAATCTAAATAATTCAAATAGTGTACAATAAAAAAGGGTTTAGTACAAGTATTTTGTATAAAACATTCTATTATATCGTATATAGTACTTTTAATATGTTTAAAGTTAGATTACTAACCAAAAAAGTTAAAAATTTGCTGTACGAAATATTACAAGGATATTATTACCGAAAATCGAAATAACACATATTATGAACGGAAATTAATATTTCTTGCATCTATTTTGTCTTAAACAGCAGATTTTGACGTCAACAGTAGTTTTAATACTTTAAAACTAATTTTTTTAACCGGAAAGGTTTAATAAAATACGTTTACGAAATACTACAAAAAAATTATAACCAAATATCGTAATAACTTAAATAATGTACGATAAACAATGTTTTTTTCAATTATTTCGTCTTAAAAAGCCGATTTTGACGTCAAAAGGAGCTTTAAAACTTTTAAACTAATATTTCTAACTCGAGAGATTTATTTAATTAGCAGTATGATATGTTACAAGAATATTGATATTAATAATCAAAATAATTCAAATAGTGTACGATAAACAATGTTTATTACAAGTAATTTGTCTTAAACAGCCGATTTTGACGTCAAAAGGGGTTTTGATACTTTAACATTAACATTTTTAGCCGAAAAGGTTTTATAAATTACCTTTATGAAATATTACAAGAATATTATAACCATAAGTTGAAATAACTCAAATAATGTACAATAAACTATGTTTATTGCAATTATTTCGTCTAAAACAGCCGATTTTTACGTCAAATAAAGTTTTAATACTTTATAATTAATATTCCTAACCAAATAAGTTTATTTAATTAGTTGTATAATATATTACAATTCAATGATAAATTTTTAAAAATTTATCATTGAATCATTCTCCTTTTTAAGTCGAGAACTTTGATTGCAACCTTGAAAGCAAAAAGTACGCAGTATAATATATTACAAGAAAATTAATACCAATAATTAAAACAATTCAAATAGTGTACGATGAAAAAGGGTTTAATAAAAGTTATTGCTCAAAATAGCCTATTATAACGTCTATAGTACATTTAATATGTTAAAGTTTGATTACTAACCAAAAAAGTTTTTTTAAATAGCTGTACAAAAAACTACAAGGATATTCTAACCAAAAATTGTAATAACTTATATAGTGTACGATAAACAATGTTTATTGCAAGTTTTCCTTTTAATTAGCCGATTTTGACGTCAAAAGGAGTTTTAATACTTTATAACTAATATTTTAAACCGAAGACGTTTATCTAACTAGCTGTACGAAATAATACAAGGATATTATAACTAAAAATTGGAATAACTCATATAATGTACAGTAAACAATAGTTATTGCAAGTATTTCGTCTTAAACAGCCGATTTTGTCGTCAAAAGGAGTTTTAATACTTTAAAACTAGTTTTTTGACCGAAGACGTTTATTAAATAACCTTTACGACATATTACTAGAATATTATAACTAAAAATCGAAATAATTCATATATTGTACGATAAACTATGTTTATTGCGAGTATTTCGTCTTAAACAGCCTAATTTGACGTCAAATAAAGTTTTAATACTTTAAAATTGATATTGCTAACCAAAGAAGTTTATTTAGTTAGCTGAATGATACATTATAAGAATATTAATACCAATAATCAAAATAATTTAAAGAGTGTACTATAAAAAAGGGTTTAATACAAGTTTAATCTGCCAAAATTGACGTCAAATAAAGTTTTATTAGATTAAAGTTAATATTCCTAACCAAAGAAATTTATTTAATAAGATGTATGATATATTACAAAAATATTATGACCAATAATCAAAATAATTAAAACAGTGTACGATAAAAAAGGATTTATACAAGTATTTTGTTTAAAACAACCTATTATTACGTATATATTACTTTTAATATGTTTAAAGTTATAGTACTTACCAAAGACGTTTATTTAATAAGCTGTACGAAATATTACAATTATTTCGTATTAAACAGCCAATTTTGACGTCAAAAGAAGTTTAATACTTTATAACTAATATTTGTAACTGAAGAGATTTATTTAATTAGCTGTATGATAAACAATGTTTATTGCAAGTCATTCGTCTTAAACAGCCGATTTTGACGTCAATAGAAGTTTTAATACTTTAAAACTATCATTTATAACTAAAAAGGTTTATTAAATTACCATTGCGGTACATTTGAATAATAATATAAGCAAAAATCGAAATAACTTAAAGATTGTACGATAAACAATGTTTATTGAAGTATTTCGTCTTAAATAGCCGATTTTGACGTCAAAAGCAGTTTTAATACTTTAATACTAATAGTTTTAACGGAACAGAATTATTTAATTAGTTCTAAGATATATTATTAAAATATAGTCAAAATAATTTAAATAGTGTTCGATAAACAAATTTTTAATACAAGTATTTAGTTTAAAACAGTCTATTAAAACGTCTATAGTACTTTTAATATGTTTAATTAGTTAAATGACCAACGAACTTTATTAAATTAGCTGTAAGAAATATTACAAGAATATTATAATCAAAAATCGAAATAACTTATTTAATGTACAGTAAACATTGTTAATTGCAAGTGTTTTGTCTTAAACAGCCGATTTTGTCGTCAAAAAGAGTATTAATACTTTATACCGGATACGTTTATTAAATACCTTTACGACACATTAAAAAAATATTAAAACCAAAAATCAAAATTACTAAAAAAATGTGCGATAATCAATGTTTCTTGCAAATGTTTAGTCTTAAACAGCTGATTTTGACGTCAAAAGGAGTTTTAATACTTTAAAACTAATATTCCTAACAGAAATTGTTTATTTAGTTAGCTGTATGATATAATGCATGAATTTTTATACCAATAATCAAAAAAATTCAAACAGTGTACGATAAAAAAAGTTTAATACAAGTATTTTGTTTGAAACTGCTTATTATAACGTCTATAGTACTTTTAATATGTGAAAAGTTAGATTACAAACCAAAGACCTATAATCTTTTAGCTGTACGAAATACTACAATAATATTATAACCAAAAATCGAAATAACTAATATAATATACGAAAAACAATGTTTATTGCAACAATTTCGTTTTATACAGCCGATTTTGACTTTAAAAATAGTTTTAATACTTTAAAACTAATATTTATAACCGAAGACGTTTATTTAATTAGCTGTACAAAATATTACAGAATATTATAACTAAAATTGAAATAACTTATATAATGGAAAGTAAACAATGTTTATTGCATGTATTTCGTCTTAAACAGCTAATTTTGTCGTGAAAAGGAGGTTTTATATTTTAAAACTAATAAATTTCATCAAAGACGTTTAATAAATAACCTTTACGACATATTACTAGAATAATATAACTAAAAATCGAAATAACTCAAATAATGTACGATAAACTAAGTTTATTGCGAGTATTTCGGATTAAACAACCGATTTTGACGTCAAAAAAAGTTTTACTACTTTGAAATTAATATTCCTTACCAGAAAAGTTTATTTAGTTAGCTGAATGATACATTATAAGAATATTAATACCAATAATCAAAATAAATTAAAGAGTGTACGATAAAAAAGGGTTTAATACAAGTATTTTGTTTAAAACAGCCTATTATAACGTCTATAGTACTTTTAATATGTTTAAAGTTAAAGTACTTACCAAAGACGTTTACTGAATAAGCTGTTCGAAATATTACAAGGATATTTTAATTAAAAATCGGAATAACTCATATAATGTACGACAATTAATGTTAATTGCAAGTTTTTAGTCTAAAACAACCGATTTTGACGTCAAAAGGAGTATTAATACTTTGAAACTAATATTACTAACTTAAGAGATTAATTTAAATAGCTGTATGATATATTATAAGAATATTAATACCAATAATCTAAATAATCCAAATATTGTACAATAAAAAAGTTTGTAATACAAGTATTTTGTTTAAAATAGCCATCATAACGTCTATAGTACTTTTAAATGTTTAAAGTTAGATTACTGACCAAAGAAAGTTCTTATATTAGTTTTACGAAATATTAAAAGAATATTATTACCAATAATCATTATAACTCAAACAACGTACGATAAACAATGTTTATTGCACGTATTTCGTCTTAAACAGCCGATTTCGACGTAAAAGGAGTTTTAATACTCAAAAAATAATTTTCCTAACCGAAAAGGTTTATTTAATTAGCTTTATGGTTTATTACAGGAATATTATTATTAATAATCAAAATAATACAAATACTGTACGAAAAAAAAAAATTAAATGAAAGTATTGTGTTTAAAACAGCCTATTATAACGTCTTTAGTACTTCAACTATGTTTAAAGTTAAATTACTAAGCAGAGACGTCTACTAAATTAGCAGTACGAAATATTACAAGGATATTATAACGAATAATCGAATATAAATAATTTGAATATTGTACGATAATCAATGTTTATTGCAAGTATTTCGTCTTAAACAGCAGAATATGACGTCAAAAGAAGTTTTAACATTTTTAAACTAATATTTTTAACCGAAGAAGTTTATTTAATTAGCTGTATGATATATTACAAGAATATTTATACCAATAATCAAACTAATTTAAATAGTTTACGATAAAAAAAGGGTTATATACAAGTATTTTGTTTAAAACAGCCATTATAACGGCTATAGTACTTTTAAATTGTTTAAAGTTAGATCACTGATTAAAGAAGTTTATTAAATTATGTGTACAAAATATTACAAGAATATTATAAACCAAAAATCTAAATAACTCAAATAATGTACGATAAAAAATGTTAAATGGAATTGATTTGTTTAAAAAAGCCGATATTGGCGTCAAAGGGAGTTTAAATACTTTAAAACTAATAGTTTTACTTGAAGAGGTTTATTTAATTAGCTGTATGATATATTTTTAGAATATTAATACCAATAATCAAAATAATTCACATAGTTTACGATAAAAAAAAGTTAAATACAAGTATTTAATTTTAAACAGCCTATTATAACGTCTATAGTACTTTTAATATGTTTAAAGTTAGATACTGACCAAAGAAGTTTATTAAATTAGCTGTAAGAAATATTACAAAATATTATAACTAAAAATTGAAATAAAACACAAAATGTACAGTGAACAATTTTTATTGCAAGTATTTCGTCTTAAACAGCCTATTTTGTCCTCAAAAGGAGTTTTAATACTTTTAAACTAATATTTTTAACCGAAGACATTTAATAAATAATCTTTACTACATATTACTAGAATATTATAACCAAAAATTAAAATAACTTAAAAAATGTACGATAAACAATGTTTATTGCAAGTGTTTCGTCTTAGACAGCTGATTTTGACGTCAAAAGGAGTTTTAATACTTTAAAACTAATATCTTAACCGAAGACGTTTGTTAAATAACCTTTGCGACATGTTACAAGAATATTATAACGAATATCGAAATAATTAAAAAAATCTATGATGAAAAATGTTAATTGCAAGTCTATTTTCTTAAACAGACGATTTTAACGTCGAAAGATGTTTATTACTTTAAAACTAATACTTTTAACCGATGTCGTTTATTAAACTTTCTTTACGACATATTACAAGAATATTGTAATCAAAAATCTAAATAACTCAACTAATATACGATAAACAACTTTACGAGATTTAGCGTAAAAAGGAGTTTTTATACTTTAAAACTACTATCTTTAATCGAAGACGTTTAGTAAATAACCTTTATGACAATATTACATAATTATTATAACCAAAAATCGAAATAACTCAAAAAATGTACGATAAACAATGTTTATTCCAAGTGTTTCGTCTTGAACAGCTGATTTTGACGTCAAAAGGACTTTTAATACTTTAAAACTGATATTCCTAACTGAAAATGTGTATTTAATTAGCAATATGATGTATTACAAAAATATTAATAGAAATAATCAAAATAATTCAAATAATGTACGATAAAAAGGGTTTATTACTAGTATTTTGTATAAAACAGCCTATTATACTTTTAATATGTTTAAAGATAGATTACTTACCAAAGAGGTTTATAAAATTTGCTGTTCGAAATGTTACAACAATATTATAACCAATAATCGAAATAACTTATATTATGCAGAATAAACAATGTTTATTGCAAGTATTTCGTCTTAAACAGCCGATTTTGACGTCAAAAGGGGTTTTTATACTTTAAAATTAATATTTTTAACCGAAAAGGTTTAAAAAATTACCTTTACGACGTATTGCAATAATATTATAACCAAAAATCAAATTAACTTAATAATGTACGATAAACAATGTTTGTTTCAAGTGTTTCGTCTTAAACAGCTGATTATAAAGTCAAAAGGAGTTTTATTGCTTTAAAACTAATATTCCTAACCGAAGACGTTTATTTAGTTAGCTATATGATATATTACTATAATATTAATACAATTAAACAAAATAATTCAAATAATGTACGATAAAAAAGGGTTTATTAAAGGTATTTTGTTTATTATATAGCCTATTATAACGTCTATAGTACTTTTAATATATTTAAAGTTAGATTACTAATCAAAGACATTTATTAAATTAGCTGTACGAATTATTATAAAAATATTATATCCAATAATCGAAATAACTTATATAATGTAGAATATAAAAAGTTTATTGAAAGTTTTATGTCTTAAACAGCCGAT
Source organism: Thalia democratica (assembly GCF_965202585.1). NCBI lineage: Eukaryota > Metazoa > Chordata > Thaliacea > Salpida > Salpidae > Thalia > Thalia democratica. Next base: position 14,258,544 of record NC_139173.1, on the reverse strand, counting down.
TTTGACATCAAAAAGAGTTTTAATACTTTAAAACTGATTTAACTGAAAAGGTTTATTAAATTACCTTTACGAAATATTACAGAATATTATAACCAAAAATTGGATTAACTCATATAATGTACAATAAACAATGTTTATTGCAATTATTTTGTCTTAAACAGCCTATTTTGACGTCGAAAGGAGTTTTAATTAATTAAAACTGATATTTTTAACTGAAGAGATTTATTTAATTAGCTGTCAGATATTTTATTGGAATATTTATACTAAAAGTCAGAATAATTAAAATATTGTACAATAAAAAAAGGTTAAACACAAGTAACTTGTTATCATTCCATTAACAACCCAGTTGAAGTGTGTTGATTCGTTGACACACAGAAACATACTTTGGTATAATGAAGGAAGATCACTGTATAATTTGTTTTATTAAATACAAGTATTTAGATTAAAACAGCCTATTATAACGTCTTTAGTACTTTTAATATGTTTAAAGTTAGTTTACTTACCAAAGAAGTTTATTAAAATAACTGTAAGAAATATTACAAGAATATTATAACAAAAATGAAAATAAATCTCAAAGTGTACAGTAAACAATGTTTATTGCAAGTATTTCGTCTTAAACAGCTGGTTCTATCGTCAAAAGGTGTTTTAATACTTTAAAACTAATATTCTTAACCGAAGATGTTTATTTAGTTAGCTGTATGATATATTACAAGAATATTAATACCTATAATCAAAATAATTTACATAATTTACGATAAAAAGAGATTAAATCGAGTATTTTGTTTAAAACAGCATATTATAACGTCTATAGTACTTTTAAAATGTTTAAAGTTAGATTACTGATTAAAGAAGTTTATTAAATTAGCTTTATTAAAAATTACAAGAATATTATAACCAAAAATTATATTAACTCATACAATGTACGGTAATTAGGGTTTGTTGTAAGTATATCGTTTTAAATAGCCGATTTTGACATTAAAAGTAGTTTTAATACTGTAAAATTAATATTTTTTTACAAGACGTTTATTAAATTACCTTTACTAATATTTCAAGATAATTATAACCAAAGATCTAAGTAACTCATATAATGTACCATAAACAATTTTTATTGCCAGTATTTTGTCTAAAACTGACAAAATTGACATCAAAAGAAGTTTTAATACTTCAAAACTAATTTTCCTAACCGAAAAAGTTTATTTAATTAGCTGTATAAAATATTACATGAATATTATTACCAATAGTCAAAATAATTTAATTATTGTATGATTAAAAAGGGGTTAAATTGAAGTATTGTGTTTAATACAGCCTATTATAACATCTACAGTAATTTAAATATGATTAAAATTAAACTACTAAGCAAAATCATCTATCAAATTAGCAGTACGAAATATTACAAGAATATTATAACCAATAATCGAAATAACTCAAATAATGTACAATTATCAACGTTTATTGCAAGTATCTCGTCTTAAACAGCCGATTTTGACGTCAAAATAAATTTTAATACTTTGAAAATAATATTTTTTCTAAAAACGTTTATTAAATTACTCTTACGACCTATTATAAGAATATCATAACCAAAAATCAAAATAACTCAAACAATGTACATTTAAAAAAAAATTGATACAAGTATTTTGTTTACAACATACTATTATAACGTCTATAGTTGTTTTAATATGTTTAAAGTTAGATTACTAACTAAAGATGTTTACGAAATTAGATTTACTAAATATTACAAGAATATTATAACCTAAAATCAAAATAATTAAAAATTGTCAATAAACAATGTTTATTGCAAGTCTTTCATCTTAAACAGCTGATTTTGACGTCAAAAGGAGTTTTATTACTTTGAAACTAATATTACTAACTGAAAAGATTAATTTAATTAGCTGTATGATATTTTATAAGAATATTAATACCAATAATCAGAATTATTTAAATAGTAAAAGATAAAAAAGGGTTTAGTACAAGTATTTTGTTTAAAACATCCTATTATAACGTATATAGTACTTTAAATATGTTAAAAGTGAGATTACTGACATAAAAAAGTTGTTTAAATTAGCTGTACAAAATATTACGAGGACATTATAACCAAAATTCGAAATAACTCATATAATGTACGATAAAGAATGTATATTGCAAGTATTTGCCTTATATAGCCGATTTTAACGTCAGAAATGTTAAATACTTTTAAACTAATATTTTTAATAAAAAATGTTTATTAAATTACTTTTTTCAATACTACAATAACATTTTTACCATAAATCATAATAATTTGAAAAGTGTACGATAAATATTGTTTATTCCAAGTATTTCGTCATAAGTAGCCGATTTCGACGTCAAAAGGAGTTTTAATACTTTAAATCTAAATTCCCTAACCGAAAAGATTTTTTAATTAGCTTTTGATATTTTACAAGAAAATTTTAACCAATAATGAAAATAATTCAAATATTGTATGATAAAAAAGGGTTTAGTACAAGTAATTTGTATAAAACATCCTATTTTAACGTATAAAGTACTTTTAATATGTTTAAAGTTAGATTACTAATCAAAAAGATTTATTAAATTAGCTGTACAAAATATAACAAGTATATTATAACCGAAAATCGAAATAACTCATATAATGTACGAAAATTAATGTTTATTGCAAGTATTTCGTCTTAAATAGCAGATTTTGACGTCAAAGGGAGTTAAAATACTTTTAAACTAATATTTCTAACTAAGGAGATTTATTTAATTAGCTGTATGATATATTAAAGAATATTTATATTTATAATCAAAATAATTCAAATAGTGTACAATAAACAATGTTTATTGCTAGTCTTTTGTCTTAAACAGCCGATTTTGACGTCAAAAGGTGTTTAGATACTTTAAAATTAATATTTTTTTCACGAAGACGTTTATTAAATTATCTTTACGAAATATTAAAAGAATATTATTATTAAAAATCAAAATAACTTAAATACTGTACGATAAACAATCTTTATTGCAAGTATTTCGTCTTAAACAGCCGATTAGACGTAAAAAGGGGTTTTAATACTTTAAAACTAATATTCCTAACCGAAGAAATTTATTTTATTAGCTGTATGATATATTACAAGAATATTAATACCTATAATCAAGCAATTCAATTAGTGTACGATATAAAAGGGTTTAATAAAAGTATTTTGCTCATAATAGCAAAACTTTTAAAATATTGCTATAGTACTTTAAATATGTTTAAAATTTGATTACTAACCAAAGAAGTTTATTTAAAAATCTGTACAAAAAATTATAAGGATATTAAATCAAATATCATAATAATCATATAGTGTACAATAAACAATGTTTATTGCAAGTATTTCGTCTTAAACAGCCGATTTTGACGTCAAAAGGAGTTTAAAGACTTTAAAACTAATATTTTTAACCGAAAAGGTTTATTAAATTACATCTACAAAATATTTCAAGAATATTATAAACAAAAATCTAAATACCTTGAATAATGTACGATAAACAATGTTTATTGCAAGTATTTTGTCTTAAACAGCCGACTTTGACGTCAATAGGAGTTTTAATACTTCAAACTTCTATCTTTAACCAAAGAGAATTATTTAATTATCTGTATGATATATTACAAGAGTATTAATACAAAGAACCAAATTATTCAAATAGTGTAGGATAAAATAGGATTTATCAAAATGTATTTTATTTAAAACAGCCTATTATAACGTCTATAGTAGTTTTAATATGTTTTAAGATACATTACTAACCTAAAAAGTTTATAAAATTAGCTGTACGAAATATTACAAACATATTATAACAAAAAGTCGAAATAACTCATATAATGTACGATAAACAATGTTTATTGCAAGTATTACCTCTTAAATAACAGATTTTGACTTCGAAAGGAATTTTAATACTTTAAAACTAATATTTTTAACCGAAGACGTTTATTAAATCAGCTGTACGTTATATTACACAGATATTTTAACTAAAATTTTAAATAATTCATATAATGTACAGTAAACAATGTTTATTGCAAATATTTCTTCTTAAACAGCCGATTTTGTCGTCAAATGGAGTTTTAAAACTTTAAAACTAATATATTTAACCGAAGACGTTTATTATATAACCTTTATGACATATTACTAGAATATTACAACTAAAAATCGAAATAAATCAAAAAATGTACGATAAACAATGTCTGTTGCAAGTATTTCGTTTCAAACAGCTAAGTTTAACATAAAAAGGAGTTTTAATACTATAAAACTAATATTCCTAAGAGAAATGTTTATTTAGTTAGCTTTTTGATGTATTATAAGAATATTATTTCCAAGAATCAAAATAATTTAAAGAGTGTACGATAAAAAAATGTTTATTCCAAGTATTTCGTCTTAAGTAGCCGATTTCGACGTCAAAAGGAGTTTTAATATTTAAATCTAAGTCTTCTAGAAAAGTTTATTTAATTAGCTTTTGATATTTTACTTGAATATTATAACCAATAATCAAAATATTTCAAATAGTGTACGATAAAAAAGGGTTTAGTACAAGTATTTTAATAAAACAGCCTATTATAACGTCTAAAGTACTTTTAATTCGTTTAATTTAGATTACTGACCAAGGAAAGTTATTGTATTAGTTGTACGATATATTACAAGAATATCAAAACCATAAATCGAAAAAACTCAAAAAATGTACGTTAAACAATAATAATTGCAAGTATGTCGTCTTAAACAGCTAATTTTGACGTGAAAAGAAGTATTTATACTTTAAAACTAATATTTCTAACTAAAGAAATTAATTTATTGTATGATATATTATAAGAATATTATAAACAAAAATCAAAATTATTAAATTACTCTACGATAAACTATGTTTATTGCAAAAATTTTGTCATAACCGCAGATTTTGAATAATATTTATAACTGAAGAGATTTATTTAATAGGCTGTATAATATATTACAAGAACATTTTGTTAATAATCAAAATAATTCAAATAGTGTACAATAAACAATGTTTATTGCTATATTTTGTCTTAAACAGCCGATTTTGATGTCAAAAGGGGTTTTGATACTTTAAAATTAATATTTTTTACGAGGACGTTTTTTAAATAACCTTTACGAAATAGTACAAACATTTTATCACAAAAAATCAAAATAACTTATAAAATCTATGAAAAAAAAGAGTTTAATACAAGTATTTTGTTTAAAACAGCCTATTATAACGTCAAAAGTACTTTTAAAATGTGTAAATTTAGATTACAAACCAAAAAGCTTATTAAATTAGCTCTACTAAATATTACAAGTATTTATAACCAAAAATCGAAATAACTCGAACAGTGTACGATAAACAATTTTATTGCAAGTGTTTCGTCTTAAACAGCCGATTTTGACATTAAAAGTAGATTTAATACTTTAAAACTAATATTGTTACTGAAGACTTTTATTAAATTAATTGTACAAAATTTTACAAGGATATTATTACTAAAATCGAAATAACTTAAATAAGGTACAATAAAAAAGGTTAAATACAAGTACTTCGTCTTAAACAGCTGAATTGACATCAAAAAGAGTTATAATACTTCAAAACTAATATATTTAACCGAAGACGTTTCTTAAATTAGCTTTTCGAAAAATTAAAGAATGTTATAACCAAAAATCAATATAACATAAAAAATATGAATAAATAATGTTTATTGCAGGTATTTCGTCTTAAACAGCCGGTTTTGACATCAAATAGAGTTTTAATACTTTAGTTTAACATTTCTAACCGAAGATGTTTTCTGAGTTAGCATTTTGATATATTACAAGATTATTAATACCATTAATCAAAAAAACTTAAACAGTGTACGATATAAATAGGGTTTATTACAAGTATTTTGTTTAAAACAGCCTATTATAATGTCTATAGTACTTTAAATATATTTTAAACCCGATTACTAACCGAAGTCGTTTATTAAATAAGCTGAACAAAATATTACAAGAATATTTTTAAGAAAAATCAAAATAACTTAAATAATGTACGATAAAAATTGTTTATTGAAAGTATTTCGTTTTAAACAGCCTATTTTTACGTCAAAAGGAGCTTTAATACTTTAAGACTAATATTTTATACCGAAAACGTATATTAAATTACTTATTAGAAATATTACAAGAATATTATAACCAAAAATCTAAACAACTTAAATAATGTACGATAACAATAATTATTGCAAGTATTTGGTCTTAAACAGCCGCTTTTGACGTCAATGGAGTTTTAATACTTTAAAACTAATATTTCTAACTGAAGAAAAATTTATTTAATTAGCTGTATGATATATTATTAGAATATTAATACCAATAATCAAAATAATTCTAATAGTCTACGATATAAAATAGTTTAATACAAGTTTTTTACTCTATGAGCCTATAATAACGTCTATAGTACTTTTATTATATTAAAAATTAGATCATTAACCAAAGACGGTTTTTCAATTAGCTTTACGAAATATCACAAGAATATTATGACCAAAAGTCGAAAAAACTCAAAACTTATAATATACAATGTTTATTGCAAGAATTTCGTTTTAAATAGCCGTTTTTGACTTCAAGAAAAGATTTAATAATTTAAAACTAATATTTTTAACCGAACACGTTTATTAAATTACCTTCACAAAACTTACAAGATTATTAAAACCAAAACTTTAAATAACTTAAATATTGACGATAAGAAATGTTTATTGCAAGAAATTCGTATTAAAAAGCCGATTTTGACGTCAAAAAGAGTTTTAATATGTTTAAAACTAACATTTTCAACAGAAAATGTAAAAAAGTTTACTTTTTCGATATATTAGAATAATATTATTACCAAAAATCATAATAATTTAAATAGTGTACAATAAATAATGTTTATTATAAGTTATTCGCTTAATTAGCTGTTTTTGACGTCAAAATGAGTTATAATATTTTAAAACTACTATTTTTTACAAAAGATGTTTATTAAATTACCTTTACAAAATATTACACGAATATTATAACCAAAAATCAAAATAAATAAAATAATGTACGATAAACAATGTTTATTGCAAGTATTTCGTCTTAAACAGCCGATTTTGACGTCAAAAGAAGTATTATTTCTTTAAAATTAAAATTCCTAACCTAGGAGATTTATATAAATAGCTGTATGAAATATTACAAGAATATTAATACTAATAATCTAAATAATTCAAATAGTATACTATAAAAAAGGGTTTAATACAAGAATTTGTTTAAAACAGCTTAATATAACGTCTAAAGTACTTTTAGTATATTAAAAGTTAGATTACTAACTAACGAAGTTTAATAAATTACTATACGAAATATTACAAGAATATTATAACCAAAAATCGAAATAACTCATATAATGTACGATAAACTATGTTTGTTTAAAGTATTTTGTCTTAAACATCCGATTTTGACGTCAAAAGCAGTTTTAATACTTTAATAACAATATTTTCAACCGAAAACGCTTATAAATTACCTTTATGAAATATTACAAGAATAATATAACCAAAATACATAATAACTCAAATATGTACAATAAACGATAACTTATGCACGTAATTCGTCTTAAAGAGCTAATTTCGACGTCAATATAAGTTTAAAAACTTTAAAATTAATATAACTAACCTAAGACGTTTATTTATTTAGATGTATAGGTTATTAAAAGAATATTAGTAACAATAATCAAAATAATTTAAATAGTGTACGATAAAAAAGGGTTTTGTACAAATATTTTTAAAAAAACAGCTTTTTATGACGTCTATTGTACTTATAGTATGTTTAGGTAAGATTTCTAACCGAAAAAGTTCTTAAATTAGCTGTACGAATTATTACAAGAATATTATAACCGAAAATCTAAATAGACTGTACAATAAACAATGTTTATTGCAAGTATTTTGTCTTAAACAGCTGATTTTGACGTCAAAAGAAGTTTTAGTACTTTAAAACAAATATTTTTAACCAAAGATATTTATTAAATTACCTTTACAATATATTACAAGAATATTATCACCAAATATCGAAATAATTCAAATAGTGTACGATAAAAAACGGTTTGATAAAAGTATTTTGTTTAAATCAGCCTATTATAACGCCTTTAGTAGTTTTAATATGTTTAAATTTAGATTATTGACCTAACAAAGTATATTAAATTAGCTGTACGAAATATTACAAGAATGTTATATCAATAAACGAAATAACTCTATTAGTTTAAGATAAACAAAGTTTATCGCAGGTATTTTGTCCTAAACAGCCGATTTAAGTCAATTGGATTTTTTAAACTATGAAACTAATACTTCTATCTGAAGAGAATTATTCAATTAGCTGTATGATATATTATTAGAATATTAATACCAATAATCAAAATAATTAAATAGCTTACGATAAAAAGGAATTTTATACAAGTATTTTGCACAAAACAGCCTATTAATAAGACTGCAATACTTTTAATATGTTTAAATAATTAGTATTACAATAATATTATAACTAAAAATCGAAAAAACTCAAATAGTGTACGATAAACAATTTCTATTACAAGTATTTCGTCTTAAACACGATTTTGACGTCAAAAGGAGTATTAATACTTTTAAACTAATATTTTTAATCGAAGACGTTTATTGAATTACCTTCACGAAATATTACAAGAGTATTATAATATTATTATTATATATTATAACCATATATTATATATGAATTATAATATATTTTAACCAAAATACTGAATAACTCATATATGTACGATAAACAATGTTTATTGCAAGTATTTTGTCTTAAACAACCAATTTTGACGTCAAACGGAGTATTAATACTTTAGAATTATAATTCCTAACCTAGGAGATATGTTTTATAAGCTGTATAATATACTACAAGAATATTAATACCAATAATCAAAATAATTCAAACAATCTACGATAAAAAACGTTTTAATACAAGTTTTTTGTTTAAAACACTCTATTATAACGTCTATAGTAGTTTTAATATGTTTAAATTTAGTTTACTAACTAAACACGGTTTTTAAATTAGCTTTACGAAATGTTACATGAATATTATAACTAAAAATCGAAATAACTCGAATAATGTACGATAAACAATATTTATTGCAAGTATTTTGTCTCAAACAGCCGATTTCGACGTCAAAAGAAGTTTTAATACTTTAAAAATAATATTTTTAACCGAAGACTTATACTAAATTACCTTTACGAAATATTAAAATAATAATATTACCTAAAATTATAATAACTCAAATAATGTATGATAAATAAAGTTTATTGCAAGTATTTTGGTTAAAACAGCCTATTATAACGTCTATAGTACTTCTAATATGTATAATATATATACTTTTACGATATATTACAAGAATATTATTATCAAAAATCGAAATAACTAGAATAATGTACGATAAAACATATTTATTGCAAGTATTTCTTATTAAACAGCCGATTTTTGACGTCCAAACGAGTTCAATAATTTAAAAACTATTTTTTTAACCGAGGAAGTTTATTAAAGAACCTCCACGAAAAATTATATGAATATCATAACCAAGAATTGAAATAACTAAAAAAAATGTACGATAAACAATGTTTTTTGCAAGTATTTTGTCTTTAACAGCCAATATTGACGTTAAAAGGAGTTGTAATACTTTAATTTAATATTCCTAACCGAAGATGTTATTTAATTTGCTGTTTGATATATTACAATAAATTATTACCAATAATCAAAATAATTCAAACAGTGTACGATAAAAAAGGGTTTTACACTTGTACTTGTTTAAAACAGCTTATTATGACGTCTATAGTACTTTTATGTTATTTAAAGTCAGATTACTTTTCGAAGACGTTAAAAAAAAACAGCTGGACAAAAAATTACAAGAATCATATAACCAAAAATCAAAAAAACTAAAATAATGTACGATAAACAATGTTTATCGCAAATATATTGTCTTAAACAGCCGATTTTGACGTCAAAAGGAGTTTTAATAAGTTAAAACTAATATTTTTACCCGAAAAGGTTTATTAATTTACTTTTATGAAGTATTAAAGAATATTATAACCAATAATCAAAATAATTCAATCAGTTTACGATAAAAAAGGGTTTAATACAAGTATGTTGCTTAAAACAGCCTATTATAACGTCTATAGTACTTTAAATATGTTTAAAGTTAGATCACTAACTAAAGATGTTTATTAAATTAGCTGTACTACATATTACAAGAATATTATATCCAAAAGTCAGAATAACTCTTTTAATGTACGATAAACAATGTTTTTGCAAGTAATTCGTCTTAAACAGCCAATTTTGACGTCAAAAGGAGTTTTAATACTTTAAAACAAATATTTTTGATCGAAGAAGATTATTTACTTAGCTTTGTCATATATTTCAATAATATTAATACCAATAAATAAAATATTTCAAACAATGTACGATAAGAACGTGTTTAATACAAGTATTATGTTTAAAACAGCCTATTATAACGTGTATAGTACTTTTAATTTGTTTAAAGTTAGTTACTAACCAAAGACGAAAATCAAATTAGCTATTCGAAATATTATTAGAATATTATAACCAAAAATTAAAATAGCTTCAACAATTTGAAATAAATAATGTTTATTTAAAGTATTTCGTATTAAACAGCCGATTTTGACTTCAAAGGGAGTTTTAATACTTTGAAACTAATATTTTAAACCAAAACGTATATTGAATTACCTTTACGAAATTACCTTCTAATAATCATTACAAATCTAAAAATGCATGATAATCAATGTTTATGGCAAGTATTTGTCTCAAACAGCCAATTTTGATGTGAAAAGGAATTGTAGTACTTTAAAACTAAAATATTTAACCGTAGAGGTTTATTAAATTACCTTTACGAACAATTAAAAGAATAATATGAGAAAAACTCGAAATAACTTAAATAATGTACATTAAACAATGTTTATTGCAACTATTCGTCTTAAACAGCCGATTTTGACGTCAAAAGAGGTTTTAATACTTTAAAACTAATATTCCTTACCGAAGAAGTTCATTTTTTTAGCTGTATGATATATTACAAAAATATTGATACCAATAAACGTACAATATTAAATTAGCTATACGAAATGTTACAAGGATATTATAACCGAACAAGTTATATTATGTATGTATGATAAACAATTTTTATTGCAAGTAATTCGTCTTTAAAAGCCAATTTTGACGTCAAAGTAATTTTAATACTCTAAAACTTATTTTTTAACCTAACACGTTTATTAGATAACCTGTACGACATACTACAAGAATATAATAACAAAAAATCAAAATAACTCAAATATTGTACGATAAACAATGTTTATTTAAAATAATTCGTCTTAAACAGCTGATTTTGACGTTAAAAGGAGTTTCAATACTTTGAATTAATATTAATAACCGAATATGTTTAATTAATTAGCTGTATGATACATTACAAAAATATTAATACCAATAATCAAAAAAATTCAAATAGTGTACGATAAAAAAGGGTCTAATACAAGTATTTCGTTTATAACAGCCTATTAAACGTCTATAGTACTTTTATTATGTTTTAACTTAGATAACTAACCAAAGACGTTTATTAAATTAGCCGTACAAAATATTACAACAATATTATAATCAAAAACCGGAAAAACTCAAATAATGTACGATAAACAATGTTTATTTAAAGTATTTTGTCTTAAACAGCCGATTTTGACGTCAAAAGGAGTTTAAATACTTTAAAACATTTTTTTTTTAATTGAAGACGTTTATTAAAATACTATTACAAAAAATAACAAGAATACTTTAAACAAAAATCAAAGTAACTCAAATAATGTACGATAAAGAATGTTTTCGCAAGTATTTCGTCTTAAACAGCCAATTTTCACGTCTAAAGGAATTTTAATACTTTAAAACTAATATTAATAACTGAAGAGATTTATTGAATTAGCGTTATAATATATTATAAAGATATTATACTAATATTCTTCTTGATTTAAATATTGTACGTTAAAAAAGAGTTTAATACAAGTATTTTGTTTAAAACAGCCTATTATAACGTCTATAACACTTTTAATATTTTTAAAGTTAGATAAATAACTGAAGACGTTTATTAAATTACCACCACGAATTATCAAGAATATTATAACCTAAGATTGGAATAACTTAAATATCGTACGATAAAAAATGTTTATCGAAGTATTTCGTCCTAAACAGCCGATTTTGACATTAAAGGGTGTTTTAATACTTTAAAACTAATATTTTTTACCGAAGACGTTTTATAAATTACCTTTACGAAACATTAAAAGATTATTATAACCAAAATTCGAAATAACTTAAACAATGTAAGATAAACAATGTTTATTAAAATATTTCGTCTCAAAAAGCCGACTTTTACGTTAAAAGAAGTTTTAATGCTTTGGAACTAATATTTTTAACCTAAGACGTTTATTAAATTCCCTTTACAAAATATTACAAGAATATAATTACTTAATATCATAATAATTTAATTAGTGTACGATAATTAATGTTAATTACAAGTTATTCTTCTCGAATAGCCTATTTTAACGTCAAAGTGAGTTTTGACACTTTGAAACTAATATTCCTAACATAAGAAGTTTATTTAATTAACTGTACGATATATTTAAAGAATATTAATACCAATAATCAGAAAAAGACAAACAGTGTACGATAAATTTTGTTGACAATTATTTTGTTTACAACAGCCTAAAATAACGTCTATAGTACTTTTTTTATGTTTAAAGTTAGATTACTAACAAAACACGTTTATTAAAATAGCTACAACCGAGTATTACAAGGGTATTATGAATAAAAATCGAAATGACTCAAATAATGTACGAGAAACAATGTTAATTGCAAGTATTTCATCTTATACAGCCAATTTTGACGTCAAAAGGAGTTTTAATACTTTAAACTAATATTACTAACTAAAGAGATTTATAGAATTAGCTGTATGATATTTTATAAGAAGGTTAATACCAAAAATCAAAATTATTCAAATAAAGTATGTTAAAAAAGGGTTTTATACAAGTATTTAGTTTTGACATTCTATTATAACGTCTATAATACTTTAAATTTGTTTTAAGTTATTCAATTAAAGACGTTTATCCAATTAGCTGTACGAAATATTACAACAGTGTTATAACCAAAAGTCAAAATCACTCAAATAATGTATGATAAACAATGTTTATTGCAAGTATTTTAACTTAGACATCCGATTTTGACGTAAAAGGGAGTTATAATTCTTTAAAACTACTAACTTTTACCGACGACGTTTCTTAAATTACCTTTACGAAATATTAAAAGAATATTAAAACCAAATTCGAAATAACTCAAACAATGTACGATAAACAAAGTTTATTAAAAGTATTTAGTCTTATACAGGAAAATTTTACGTCAAAAGGAGTTTAGATACTTTGAAACTAATATTTTTATCCGAAGACTAATATTTTTATACGAAGACATTTATTAAATAACCTTTAAAATAATTACAATAATATTATTACCAAAAATCATAATAATTTAATTAGTGTACGATAAATACTGTTTATTACAAATAATTCGTCTGAAATAGCTAATTTTAACGTCAAAATGAGTTTTAATAATTTAACATTAATATTCCTAACATGAAAGGTTTATTTAGTTAGATGTATGATATATTATAAGAATATTAATACCAATAATCATAAAAATTTAAATAGTGTACGATAAAAAGGGGTTTAATAGAAGTATTATGTTTAAAACAGCCTGTAATATCGTCTATAGTACTTTTAATATGGTTAAAGTTAGATTACTAACCAAAGACGTTTATTAAATTAAATGTACCGAATATTACAAGAATATTATAACTAAAAATCGAAATAACTCAAATAATGTACAATAAAAAATATTTATTGCAAGTATTCTGTCTTAAAAGGCCAATTTTGACGTTAACAGGAGTTTTGATATTACGATACCAATATTTTTAATCGAAGAAGTGTATTAAATTACCTTTGCAAAAAGTTACAAACTATTATAACCAAAAATCTTAATAACTCAAATAATGTACGAAAAACAATATTTATTATAGTAATTCGTCTTAAACATCTGATTTTGACGTTAAAAGGAGTTGTTAAACTTTAAAACTAATATTCTTTACCGAAGAAGTTTATTTTATTAGCTGTATGATTTATTCCAGAATATTAATACTAATAATCAAAATAATTCAAATAGTCTGCGATAAAAAGTATAATTACATGTATTTTGTTTAAAACAGCCTTTTATAACGTTTATAGTACTTTTAGAATGTTTAAAATTAGATTACTAATGAAAGACGTTTATAAAATTACCTTTACAAAATATTACAAAAATATTATAACCAAAAATCAAAATTACTCAAATAATGTACAATAAACAATGTCTAGTGCAAGTATTTCGTCTTACACTGCCGATTTTGACGTCAAAAGAAGTTTTATACTTTAAAATAGTTTATATTATATTATTAGTTAATTTAAAACTAGTTTTAATACTTTAAAACTAATATTTTTGACCGATGACGTTTATTAAATTACTTTTACGAAATATTACAATAACAAAATTACCAAAAATCATAAAAACTCGATTAATTTATGATAAAAAAGGGTATAATATAAGTTTTTTGTTTAAACTAGCCTATTATAACGGTTATATTACTTTTAATATGTATAAAGTTAGTATACTAATCAAAGACCTTTTTAAATTTAGTTTTACGAAATATCAGAAAAATATAATAACTAAAAATCGAAATAACTTAAATAATGTACGATAAACAATGTTTATTGCAAGTATTTTGTTTAAAACAGCCGAATTCGACGTCAAAAGAAGTTTTAATACTTTAAAATAGTTTATATTATATTATTAGTTAATTTAAAACTAGTTTTAATACTTTAAAACTAATATATTTGACTGATGACTTTTATTAAATTACCTTTACGAAATATTACAATAACAAAATTACCAAAAATCATAAAAACTCGATTAATGTATAATAAAAAAGGGTTTAATATAAGTTTTTTGTTTAAAATAGCCTATTATAACGGCTATATTACTTTTAATATGTATAAAGTTAGTTTACTAATCAAAGACCTTTTTAAATTTAGTTTTACGAAATATCACAAGACTATAATAACTAAAAATCGAAATAACTTAGATAGTGTACGATAAAAAATGTTTATTGCAAGTATTTTGTTTATAACAGCCGATTTTGACGTCAAAAGAAGTTTTAATACTTTAAAATAGTTTATATTATTAGTTATTTTAAAACTAGTTTTAATACTTTAAAACTAATATTTTTGACCGATGACGTTTATTAAATTACCTTTACGAAGTATTACAATAACAAAATTACCAAAAATCATAAAAACTCGATTAATTTATGATAAAAAAGGGTATAATATAAGTTTTTTGTTTAAAATAGCCTATTATAACGGCAATGATACTTTTAATATGTGTAAAGTTAGTTTACTAATTAAAGACCTTTTTAAATTTAGTTTTACGAAGTATCAAAAGAATAGAAAAACTAAAAATCGAAATAACTTAAATAGTGTACGATAAACAATGTTTATTACAAGTATTTTGTTTAAAACAGCCGATTTCGACGTCAAAAGAAATTTTAATACTTTAAAACTAATATTTTAATCCGAAGACTTGTATTAGATTACCTTTACAAAATATAACAATAATATTATTACCATAAATTATAATAACTAAAATAATGTATGATAAATAAATTTAATGCAAGTATTTTGTTTAAAACAGCCTATTATAACGTCTATAGAAGTTCTAATATGTTTAAAGTTAGATTACTAACTAAAGACGTTTATTAAATTACCTTTACGACATGTTACAAGAATATTATTGACAAAAATCGAAATAATTCTAATAATATAGAATAAATAATATTTATTGCAAGTATTTCGTCTTAAACAGCCGATTTTGAAATCAAAAGGAGTTTCAATAGTTTAAAACTAATATCTTCACCTGAAGACATTTATTAAATTACCTTTACGAAATTTTACAAGAATAGTTTAACCTAAATTCAAAATAACTCAAATAATGAACGATAAAAAATGTTTATTGCAAGTATTTTGTCTTAGACAGTTGATTATGAAGTCAAATGGAATTTTAATACTTTAAAACTAATATTTTTACCGAAAAGGTTTATTTAGTTAGCTGTATGATATACTACAATATTATTAATACCAATTATCAAAATAATTTAATTAGTGTACGATAAAAAAGGTTTTATTACAAGTAGATTGTATAAAACAGACTATTATAACGTCTTATAGTACTTTTAATATGTTTAAAATTAGATTACTAACCAAAGACGTTTATTAAAATAGCTGTACAAAATATAACAAAAAAATTATGACCAAAAATCGAAATAACTTAAATAATAAACGACAAAAAATGTTTATTGCAATTATTTTGTCTTAAACAACCGATTTTGACGTCAAAAAGAGTTCTAATAGATTAACAATTTTTTTTTAACCGAAGACGTTTATTAAATAACCTTTACGACACATTACAAGAATATCGTTACCAAAACTCGAAATAACTAAAAAAATGTACGATAAAAAATGTTTAATCTAAGTATCTGTCTTAAACAGCCGATTTTGACGTAAAGTTTTTATACTTTATTTAATATTTCTAACCGAAGATGTTTATATAATTTGCTGTTTGATATATTACAATAATAATATGACCAATAATCAATATAATTTAAATAGTGTACGTTAAAAAAGAGTTTGACATATGTATTTGTTTAAAACACCCTAATATAACGTCTATATTACTTTTATGTTGTTTAAAGTTAGATTACTAATCGAAGACGTTAAAAATTCAGCTGTACAAAATATTACAAGATTATATACCCAAATATCGAAACAACTCAAATAATGTACGATAAACATTGTTTATTGCAAGTATTTTTTCTTAAACAGCTGATTTCGACGTCAAAAGGAGTTTTAATACTATAAACTAATATTTTTAACCGAAAAGGTTTATTAAATTACTGTTACTAAATATAGCAAGTTTATTAATAGCAATATCAAAATATTTTAATTAAATCACGATAAAAAAGGGTAAAGTACAAGTATCTTGCTTAAAACAACCTATTATTACGTCTATAGTACTAGAAATATGTTTAAAGTTAGATTACTAACCATAGACGTTTATTAAATTAACTGTACAAAATGTTACAAGAATATTATAACTAAAAGTCAAAATAACTTAAATAATGTTAGATAAACAATGCTTATTGCAAGTATTTCGTAATAAACGGCCGATTTTGACGTCAAAAAGAGTTTTTATACTTTAAAACTAATACTTCTAAATGAAGAGATTTATTTAATTAGCTGTATGATATAGTATTAGAATATTAATATCAATAATCAGAATAATTTAAATAGTGTACAATAATCAATGTTTATTGAAAGTATTTGTCTTATACAGCCGATTTTAACTTCAAAAGTGGTTTCAATACTTTAAAACCAATTATTTTAACCAAAGACGTTTATTAAACTATATGTACGACATATTACCAGGATATTATAACCTAAAATCGAAATAACTCAAATAATGTACGATAAACAATGTTTATTGCAAGTATTTTGTCTTAAACAGCCGATTTTGACGTCAGAAGAAGTTTTAATTCTTCAAATTAATAATTCTAACAAAAAATATTTATTTAGTTAGTTGTATGATATATTACAACAATATTAATACCAAAAATTGAAATAACTCAAATCGTGTACGATAAACAATGTTTATTGCAAGTATTTTGTCTTAAATAGCCGATTTTGATGTCAAAAAGAGTTTCAATACTTTAAAACTAATATTTCTAAGTAAAGAGTTTATTTAATTAGTTGTATGTTATAGTATTAGAATATTAATACCAATAATCAGAATAATTTAAATAGTGTACGATAAACAATGTTTATTGCAAGTATTTCGTCTTAAACAGCCGATTCTGACGTCATAAGGAGTGTTAATATTTCAAAACTAATATCCCTACCAAAGAGGTTTATTTAATTAGGTGTATAGTATTTTATAAGAATATTATAACCAATAATCAAAATAATTCAAATAGTGTACGATAAAAAATTGTTTACTACAAGTAGTTTGTTGAAAACAGCCTATTATAACGTCTATAGTACTTTTAATTTGTTTAAAGTTAGTTCAATAACCAAAGACGTTTATTAAATTACCTTTACGAAATATTAAAATAATATTATAACCAAAAGTCAAAATAACTTAAATAATGTACGATAAACAATGTTTATTGCAAGTATTTCGTCTTAAACAGCCGATTTTGCTATCAAAAAAGTTTAAATACTATAAAACTAATAATTTTTATCAAAGACGTATCTGAAATTACCTACAAGAAATAGTACAAGAGTAATATAACCAAAAATCGGAATAATTAATTAATATACAATAAACAATGTTTATTGCAAGCATTTTGTCCTAAACAGCCGATTTTGACGTCAAAAGGAGTTTAAATATAATAATGTTAATATTCCTAACCGAAAAGGTTTATTTAATTAGCTGTATGATATAATACAAGAATATTAATACCAATCATTAAAACAATTCAAATAGTGTACAATAAAAAAGAGGTTTATACAAGTACTTTGTTTAAAACAGCCTATTATATAGTCTATAGTACTTTTAATATGTTTAATAATAGTTTATTTACTAGCCAAAGACGTTTATTAAATTAGCTGCACAAAATATAATAAAAATATTATAACCAAAAATCGAAATTATTCAAATAGTGTTCGATAAACAATGTCTATTCAAGTATTTCGTCTTAAAAATCCGATTTTGACGTCAAAAGTAGTTATAATACTTTAAAACTAATATTTTTAACCGAAAAGGTTTAATAAATTAGCTGTACGAAATATTACAGGGATATTATAACCAAAAATCTAATTAAATCCTATAATATTTGATAAACAATGTTTATTGAAAGTATTTCGTCTTAAAAAGCCGATTTTGACGTCAAAAGGAATTTTAATACTTTAAAACTAATGTTTTTAACCTAACGCGTTTATTAAATAACCTCTACGACATTTTAAAGGATAATATAAACGAAAATCGAAAAAACTCAAATAATGTAAGATAAACACCGTTTATTGCACATATTTTGTCTTAAACAGCCGATTTTGACGTCTAAAGAGTTTTAATACTTTAAAACTAAGATTTTTAACCGAAGACGTTTATTAAATTACCTTTACAAAATAGTACAATAATTATATTACCAAAAATCATAATAATTTAATAAGTCTACAATAAATAATGTAAATTGCAAGTGATCCGTCTTAAAAAGCCAATTTTAACGTCAAAATGAGTTTAAATACTTTAAAACTAATATTTCTAACAGAAGTGGTTTATTTAGTTAGCCATACGATATATTACAAGAATACTAATACCAATATTTAATATATATCAAATAGTGTGCGATAAAAAAGGATTTAATACTAATATTTTTTTTTAAACAGCCTTTTATAACATCTTAACTACCTTGATAATGTTTAAAATTAGATCAATTAACAAAAGACGTCTAATAATTTAGCAGTAAGAAACATTAGAAGAATATTATATCCAAAAATCGATAAAACTCAAATAATATACGATAAACAATATTCATTGCAAGTTTTTTGTCTTAAACAGCCGATTTTGACATCAAAGAAAGTTTTAATACTTTAAAACTAATATTCCTAACCGAAGAAGTTTATTTAATTAGCTGTACGAAATATTACAAGTATAAAACTACCAATAATAAAAATAATTCAAATAGTGTAAAAAAAAAAGGGTTTGATACAAATATTTTGTTTAAAACAGCCTTTTATACCATCTCCAGTACTTTTAATATGTGTAAAGTTAGATTACTAACCAAAGACGTTCATTAAATTAGCTGTAAGAAATACTACAAGAATATTATTACTAAAAAACGAAATAACTCAAATAATGTACGATAAAAAATGTTTAACGCAATTATTTCGTCTTAAACAGCCGATCTTGACGTCAAAAAGAGTTTGAATACTTGAAAATAAATATTCCTAACCGAATAGGTTTATTTAAATATCTTCACGAACTATTACGATAACATTATTATGAAAAATCATAATAACTCAAATAATGTCTAATAAAAAATATTTTTTCTTAAACAGCTGATTTTCACGTCAAAAGGGGATTTAATACTTTTAAACTAATTATTTTAACCGAAGACGTTTATTAAATAACCTCTACGACATATTACAAGAATATCATGATTAAAAATCGAAATAACTCAAAAAATGTACGATAAACAATGATTATAGCAAGTATTTCGTCTTAAAGAGCCGATTTTGACGTCAAAACGACTGTTAATAATTTTAAACTAATATTCTTAACTGAAGAGTTTTATTTAATTAGCTGTATAATATATTACAATATATTATAACCAATATTCGAAATAATTCAAATTGTGTACGATAAAAACGGGTTTAATACAAATATTTCGTTTAAAACAGCCTTTTATAAAGTCTATAGTACTTTAAATATGTTTAGAGTTAGACTACTAACCAATGACATTTTTTAAATTAGCTGTACGAAACATTACAAGGATATTATAAGTAAAAATCGAAATAAGTCATATACTCTACGATAAAAAATGTTTTTTGCAAGTGTTTTGTCTCAAACACCCTAGTTTGATGACAAAAAGAGATTTAATATATTTAAACTAATATTTTTAACCCAAGACGTTTATTAAGTTACCTTTACGAAATATGACAACATATTACAACTAAAAATCGAAATAACTCAAATAATGTACGATAAACAATGTTTATTGCAAGTATTTTGTCTCAAACAGCCGATTTTGAAGTCAAAAAAGTTGTTAAACTTTAAAAGTATTATTTCTAATCGAAGAAGTTTACATCAGACTACCGCTTAAGTACGCAAATTGAACCTTACTAAAAAGTTCCTACTTATCACGGGTAGTGCGTACTTTTGACGACATGGTATAATATGAAATTTAGTTGTTTGTTTTCTTTCTTACATCTAGCAACCAAATAATTAAGCCAAATAAACAAGTCTTTTTATTTTAAATAAAATTTATTACATTATTCTAACCTGTAAAATCTTTTAAAACAATTTATTTTTCTATAAAAAGTTGCTACATAATTAATACATATATTTAATATAGAAAGTCAATGATATAAAAAAAAATGTTAAGCCATATTTTGTTTTATTAGAAAGTACCAAACTACATTGTGTTTACCAAACATATTCAAAACATCAAGGTGTGTACATTTAAATTAAATTATGACTTAACTATATTGTATTTGTAGATTTTTTTAACTTTGTCATCTATATTTAATTATTTATAGCATTACGGCTGAAATGTCATTATTCTATTCATTTTTCTGCGACCACTACTTAAGTATTGAGTTTATTAACATTTAATAACGGGACTGTCACAATCTCAGGCCACTTAGACTACTCAGGATTACTCACCTTAGTTTAAAATTTGTGAGATTCTCTAGCAAACTCAGCTGGTTGGCCATTCTACCTGGAAACAAAAAATAGTCTGGAAAAACTTGATGATTGAAAATTTAGGCAAAAACTCTTGAATTACTTAGAAGTTCTAAAATAACATCCTTTATTTAGATAAATAAATTGTACATATACATAAAACAAAAATTAGAATTTTTTTTGTCTCTCTGGATAAATGCGTACTCAAGGCGAGGTGCGTACCAAAAAAAGTGCGTACTTAAGCGGTAGTCTACTGTATTTAATTAGCTGTATGATATATTACAAGAATTTTAATACCAATAATCAAAATAATTAAATAGTGTACGATAAAAAAGTGTTTATTACAAGTATTTTGTTGAAAATAGCCTTTTATACCGTCTATAGTATTTTTAATATTTGTAAAGTTAGACCACTATCCAAAGACGTTTATCAAATTAGCTATACGAAATATTACAATAATATTATTACCAAAATACTGTTTGATATATTAAAAGAATATTAATATCAATAATCAAAATTATTCAAACAATATACGATAAAAAAGGGTTTTATACAAGTATTTTGTTTAAAACAGCATATTATAACGTCTATAGTACTTTTAATATATATAAAGTTAGATAAGTATTCAAAGACGTTTATTAAATTAGTTGTACGTAATATTACAAGAGTATTATAACCAAAAATCAAAATAACTCAAATAATGTACGATAAACAATGTTTATTTCAATTATTTCGTCTTAAACAGCCGATTTTGACGTTGAAAGGAGTTTTAATACTTTAAAACTGTTATTTTTAACCGATGACGTTTATTAAATTACCTTTACGAAATATTCCAAAATATTTTCACCAAAAATCATAATAGTTTAAATAATGTAAGATAAAAAGTATTTGTTCAAGTAGTTCGTCTTTAATAGCTGATTTTTACGTCAAAAAAAGTTTTAATACTTTTAACGAAGAAATCCTAACCGAAGAAGTTTTTTTAATTAGCTGTGTGATATATTACAAGATTATTAATAATAATAATCAAATTAATTCTAGTATTGTACTATAAAAAACATTATAATAGAAATATTTTGTTTAAAACAGCCTATTATAACGTATAGTACTTTTTTTTTTTTATGGTATCCTTAAAATCCTAACCGAAGAAGTTTTATTAATTAGCTGTGTGATATATTACAAGATTATTAATAATAATAATCAAATTAATTCTAGTATTGTACTATAAAAAACATTATAATAGAAATATTTTGTTTAAAACAGCCTATTATAACGTATAGTACTTTTTTTTTTTTTATGGTAAAAAAACATCAGTCCCAAAATCTACCCCTTGCAACGATAAACGTTTTCTGGGGACTTTTAATATGTTTAATATGTTTAACTTTTAATATGTTTAAAGTTTGATTGCTTAAAAAAGACGTCTAATAATTTAGCAGTACGAAACATTACAAGAATATTATAACCAAAAATCGAAAAAACTTAAATAATGCACGATAAACAATGTTTATTGCAAATATTTCGTCTTAAACAGCCGATTTTGACTTCAAAGGGAGTGTTAATACTCTAAAACTAATATTATATTCCTAACAGAAGAGGTTTATTTAATTAGCTGTACGAAATATTACAAGTATATTATTACCAATAATAAAAATAATTCAAATAGTATACGAAAAAAAAATGTCGAATAAAAATATTTCTTTTAAAACAGCCTTTTATGCCGTCTTTAGTATTTTTAATATTGTAAAGTTAGACCACTATCTAAATACGTTTATTAAATTATTTGTACGCAAAATTACAATAATATTATCACTAAAATTCGAAACAATTCAAATAATGTACAATAAAAAATGTTTATTGCAAGTATTTGTCTTTAACAGCCGATTTTGACGCCAAAAAAAGTTTTAATACTTTAAAATTAATATTTTCAACCGAAGACGTTTATTAAATTACGTTTACGAAATGTTACAAGAATATCATAACGAAAAATCGGAATAACTTAAATAATATACGATAAATAATGTTTATTGCAAGTATTTCGTCTTAAACAGCCGATTTTGACGTCAAATGGAGTTTTAATACTTTTAAACTAATATTTTTAACCGATGACGTTTATTAAATTATCTGTACGAAATATTACAATAATATTATTACCAAAAATCGTAATATTTCATATAATGTACAATAAAGAATGTTTATTGCAAGTATTTCGTTTTAAATAGCCGATTTTGACGTTAAAAGGAGTATTAATACTTTAAAACCAATATAAATATCCGAGGGGTTTATTTAAATAGCTGTATGATATATTAAAAGAATATTAATAATACTAATCGAAATAATTCAAATAGTGTACGATAAACAATGTTTATTGCAAGTATTTTGTCTCAAACAACTGATTTTTAAGTCGAAGAAGGTTTAATACTTTAAAACTAATATTTTTAACCGAAGAGGTGTATTTATTTAGCAGTATGATATATTACTTTAATATTAATAACAATAATCAAAATAGTTCAAATAGTGTGCGATAAAATAGGGTTTAATACAAGTATTTTGTTTAAAACAACCTATTATAACGTCTAAAATACTTTTATTATGTTTGAAGTAAGATTACTAACAAAGACGATTTAAAATAAGCAGTACGAAACATTACAAGTATATTATAACCAAAAATCGAAAAAACTTTAATTATATACGATAAACAATGTTTATTGCAAGTATTTCGTCTTAACAGCCGATTTTGACGTCAAAAGGAGTGTTAATACTTTAAAACTAATATTCCTAACCGAAGAGGTTTTTTTTATTAGCTGTACTAAGTATTACAAGTATATTTTACCAATAATCAAAAAAAATCAAATATTGTACGAAAAAAAAAAGGTTGAATACAAATATTTAGTTTAAAACAGCCTTTTTTTACCGTCTTTAGTAATTTTAACACGTTTGAAGTTAGATTACTAACCAAAGAGGTTTATTAAATTAGCTGTACGAAATATTAAAATAGTATTATAACTAAAAATCGAATTAACTCAAATAATCTACGATAAAAAATGTTTTTTGCAAGTATTTTGTTTTAAACAGCTGATTTTGACGTCAAAAGGAGTTTTAATACTTTAAAACTAATATTTTTAACCGAAGATGTTTATTTAATTTATTTACGAAATTATACAATAATATTATTACTAAAGTTCATAATAACTCAAGTAATTATGATAAAAAAATTTTATTGCAAGTATTTTGTCTTAAACAGATAATTTTCACGTCAAAAGTGGTTTCGATTTAATATTTTTAAATATGACGTTTATTAAATAACCTCTACGATATATTTTAAGAATATCATAACCAAAAACTGAAATAACTCAAAAAATGTACGATAAAGAATGTTTATTGCAAGTATTTCGTCTTAAACAGCCAAATTTGACGTCAAAAGGAGTTTTAATACTTTAAAAATAATACTTTAACCGATGATATTTACTAATTTACTTTTATGAAGTATCACTATAATACTATTACCAAAACTCATAATAGTTTAAATAGTGAACAATAAATGAGGTCTATTCAAGTATTTCGTCTTAAATAGACGATTTTGACGTCAAAAGGAGTTTTAATACTTCAAAACTAATGTTTTTTAACCGAAGATGTTTATTAAATAACCTCTACGACATATTACAAGAATAATATAATCTAAAACCGAAATAACTCAAATAATGTACAATTAACAATGTTTTTTGCGAGTATTACGTCTAAAACACGATTTTAACGTCAAAAATATTTAGATACATTAAAACTAATAATTCAACCGAAGACGTATATTGAATTACCTTTACAAAAATCACAATAGTATTATAACTAAAATACGAAATAACTCATATATGTACGATAAACGATGTTTATTGCAAGTATTTGGTTATAAACTGCCAATTTTGGCGTCAAAATGAGTTTTAATACTTTAAAATTAATAAACCTAATCGAAGAAGTTTATTTAAATAGCTGTATGATATATTACAAGAATATTAAAACCATTAATCAAAGTATGTACGATAAAAAAGGGTTTAATACAAGTATAACAATTAAAACGGACTTTTATAACGTCGATAGTTATCTTACAATGTTTAAAGTTAGATTACTAACCAGAGACGTTTATTTGATTAGTTGTACAAAATATTACAAGAATATTATAACCAAAAATTAAAAAATTTCAAATCATCTACGATAAACAATGTTTATTAATAGTATTTTAAAATTTTAAACATATGTCTGCTAATTTTAATTTTTATACATAAAACAAGTCTTTTTCACAACACAAATATATTTCAACAATTTTCTTCAGTGTGATTACAATTGTAACAAGGTAAAACAAATTTTAAACTTATATAGCCTTTTTAATTATATGAGAAATTATCAATCAATTAGTAAAAAAAACCCTAAACTATAACAAAAAATTAAAAACAACAAGGAAAACATAATTAACTGTAACATTTAAAACAAAACAAAATTAGTCTAATTTAAACAAGGATAAAGAGTAATCAAACTCTCTTTGTTTGCATAATTCTGGCTTGTCCAAGTGAATATAAATAGCTTCTATTTTTAATGGACAAGCCAGAATTATGCAAACAAAGAGAGTTTGATTACTCTTTATCCTTGTTTAAATTAGACTAATTTTGTTTTGTTTTAAATGTTACAGTTAATTATGTTTTCCTTGTTGTTTTTAATTTTTTGTTATAGTTTAGGGTTTTTTTTACTAATTGATTGATAATTTCTCATATAATTAAAAAGGCTATATAAGTTTAAAATTTGTTTTACCTTGTTACAATTGTAATCACACTGAAGAAAATTGTTGAAATATATTTGTGTTGTGAAAAAGACTTGTTTTATGTATAATAGTATTTTGTTTTAAAAGGCCAATTTTGACGTCAAAAGGAGTTAAATACTTTAAAACTAATATTTTTAACCGAAGACGTTTATTTAAATACCTTGACGATATATTACAAAAATTTTAATACAGAAATCAGTATAACTCAAAAAATGAACGATATACAACGTTTATTGCAAGTATTTCGTCTTAAACAGCCAATTTTGACGTTAAACGGAGTTTTAATACTTTAAAATAAAAATTCCTAACCGAAAAGGTTTTTCTAATTAGCTGTATAATATATTACAACAATATTAATGCCAATAATCTTAATAATTCAAATAATGTACAATAAAAAAGTGTATAATACAAGTATTTTGTTTAAAACAGCCTATTATAACGTCTATAATACTTTTTATATGTTGAAAGTTAGATTACTTACCAAAGACGTTTATTAATTTACCTCTACGAAATACTATAAGATTGTTATAACTAAAAATCGAAATAACTCATATAATATATTATAAACAATGTTTATTTAAAGTGTTTCGTCTTAAACAGCCGATTTCGACAGAAAAAGGAGTATTAATACTTTAAAACTAAACTTTTAACCGAATACGTTCATTAAATTAGATGTACGAAGTATTACAAGGATATTATAACCAAAATTCAAAATAAATGATATAATGTACGAAAAACAATGTTTATTGCAAGTAATTTCTAACCGAAGTAGTTTATTTAATTAGCTGTATGATGTATTACAAGAATACTAATACAATTAATCAAATTAATTCAAATAGTACAAGAAAAAAAAGAGTTTAATAGAAGTATTTTGTTTAAAACAGCCTTTTATAACGTCTATAGTACTTTTATTATGTTTTAAGTTAGATTACTAACAAAAGACGTCTAATAAACTAGCAGTATGAAACATTATAAAAATATTGTAACCAAAAATTGGAAAAACTTAAACAATGTACGATAAACAATGTTTAATACAAGTATTTCGTCTAAAACAGCCGATTTTGAGGTCAAAAGGAGTTTTAATACTTTAAAACTAATATTTCTAACCGAGGACGTTTATGAAATATCCTCTACGGCATATTACAAGAATATTTTAACCAAAAATCTAAATAATTCAAATAATATACAATAAACACTGTTTATTGCAAGTATTTCGTCTTTAACAGCCGATTTCGACGTCAAAAGAAGTTTTAATAGTTTAATTTAATATTCCTAACCGATGATGTTTATTTGATTAGTTGTATAATATATTACTAGAATATTAATACCAAGAATCAAAATAACTCAAAAAGTATACGATAAAAAGGGTATATTATAAGTATTCTGTTTAAATCAGCCTATTATAACGTCTTTAATACTTTTACTATATTTAAAATAAGATTATTAACTAAAGACGTGTATTCAATTAGATTTACGAAATATTTCAAAAATATTATAACCAAAAGTCAAAATAATTCAAATAATGTACGATAAATAATTTTTATTGCAAGTATTTTCTCTTAAACAGCAAATTTTGACGTCAAAATGAGTTTTAATACTTTAAAATTAATGTTCCTAATCGAAGAAGTTTTTTTTAAGTAGCTGTATGATATATTAGAAGAATATTAAAACCAATAATTAAAATAATTCAAATATTGTACGATGAAATATATTTAATACATGTATTTTGTTTAAAACAGCCTATTATAACGTCTATAGTACTTTTAATATGCTTACAGTAAGATTACTAACCAAATATGTTTATTAAATTACCTTAAGAGATAATAAAGAATATTATAACCAAAAACGAAATTACTCAAATATTGTATGATAAACAATGTTTATTTAAAGTATTTCGTCATAAACAGCCGATTATGACGTCAAAAGGAGTTTTAATACTTTAAAACAAATGATTATAACCGAACAAGTTTATTAAATTATCTCTACGACATATTACAAGAATATTATAACCAAAAATCGAAATATCTCAAATAATGTACGATAAACAATGTTTATTGCAAGTATCTAGTCTTAAACATCTGATTTGATGTCAAAAGAAGTTTTAATACTTTAATTTAATATTCCTAACCGAAAATTCTTATTTAGTTAGCTGATTGATATATAACTAAAATATTAATACCAATAATCACAATAATTCAAATAGTGTACGATATAAAAGTGTTTAATAGAAGTATTTTGTTTAATACGGCCTATTATAACATCTATAGTATTTTTATTATGTTTAAAGTTAGAATACTAACCAAAGATGTTTATTCAATTAGCTGTACGAAATATTACAAGAATATTATAACCAAAAATTAAAATAACTCAAATAATATACTATATACAATGTTTAATTCAAGTATTTTGTCTTAAACAGTCGATTTTGATGTCGAAAGGAGTTTTAATATTTTAAAACTTCTATTTTCAACCGAAGACGTATATAAATTAACTTTACGGAATATCACAATATCATTTTTACCAAAAATCAAAATAACTCGAATAATGTATGATAAACAATGTTTATTGCAGGTATTTTGTCTCAAACAGTTGATTTTAACGTCAATAGGGGTTTTAATACTTTAAAACTAATACTTTTAACAAAACACGTTTATTTAATTATCTTAAAAATATTAGAAGAATATTATAACCAAAAATCGAAATAACTTAAACAATCTACGATCAACAATGTATATTGCAAGTATTTTGTCTTAAACAGCCGATTTCGACGTCAAAAGGAGTTTTAATACTTTAAAATTAATATTGCTAACCGAAGAGATTTATTTAATTAGCTGTATGATATATTACAAGAATATTAATATCAATAGTCAAAATTATTTAAATAATGTAAGATAAAAAAGGGAATAATGCAAGTATTTTGTTTAAAACATACTATTAAAACGTCTATAGTACTTTTAATATGATTAAGTTAGATTACTAACCCAAGAATTTTATAAAATCACCTGTACGAAATATTAGAAGAATATTATAACCAAAAATTAAAATTAATCAAATAATATACGATAGACAATGTTTATTGCAAGTATTTTGGCTTAAACAGTCGACTTTAATGTCGAAGATGTTTTGTTAATTTAAAAACTAATATTTTTATCCGAAGGCGTGTATTAGATAACCATTACGAATTATAAGAATTATATTATTACCAAAAATCATAATACTTTAAATATTGTACGATAAAAAATATTTATACTAGTATTTTTTATTAAATAGCCGATTTTAACGTCAAAGAAGTTTTAATACCTTAAAACTAATATTCCTAACCGAAAAAGTTTATTTAATTAGCTGTATGATTTATTACAAGATTATTAACACCAATAATCAAAATAATTCAAAAAGTCTGCGATAAAAAAGGTTTAAATAGAAGTATTTTGTTTAAAACAGCCTATAAAAACGTCTAAAGTTCTTTAAACATGTTCAGAGTTCGATTGCTAAAAAAGGCGTCTAATAATTTAGCAGTACGAAAAATTACAAGTATATTATAACTTAAAATAAAAAGATATCTGATAATATACGATAAACAATGTTTATTGCAAATATTTCGTTATAAACAGCCGATTTTAACGTCAAAAAGGTATTAATACTTAAATATTAATATTCCTAACCGAAGAGGTTTATTTAATTAGCTGTACGAAAGGATACAACTATATTATTACAATTAATCAAAATATTTCAATTACTGTACGAAAAAAAAGGGTTTAATACAAGTGTTTCGTTTAAAACAGCCTTTTATACCGTCTTTAGTACTTTTAATATGTTTAAAGTTAGATTACTAACCAAAATCGTTTATTAAATTAGCTGTATGATATATTAAAGAATATTAATACTAATTATCGAAATAACTCAGATAATAAAAGATAAAAATTATTTATTGCAATTATTTTGTCTTAATCAGCCGATTTTGACAACAAAAGGAGTGTTAATACTTTAAAACTTATATTCCAAAACGATGAGGTTGATTTAAATAGCTGTATGATATAATACAAGAATATTTTAACCAATAAACAAAATAAATCGAATAGTGTACGATAAAAAAGGGTTTAATATAGTATTTGGTTTAAAACAGCCTATTATAACGTCAATAGTACTTTTAATATGTTTATAGTTAGATTACTAACCAAAGATGTTTATTAAATTAACTTCACGAATATTACAAGAATATTATAACCAAAAATTAAAATAACTGAAATAATATACTATAAAAAATGTTTAATTCAATTATTTTGTCTTAAACAGTCGATTTAGACTTCAAAGAAGTTTTAATACCTTAGGATTAATAGCGAAGAGGAAACAAAGCGAAGAGGTGTATTTAGTTAGCTGTGCGATATATTACAACAATATTAGTACGAATAATCAAAATAATTTAAATAGTGTACGATAAACTGTGTTCATTAAAAGTATTTTGTTTAAAGGAGCCTGTTATAAAGCCTTTAGTACTTTAAATATGTTTAAAGTTAGATTACTAACTAAAGACATTTGTAAAATTAGCTATACGAAAAATTACAATAATATTATTACTAAATACAAAATAACTCAAATATGTACAGAAAACAATGTTTATTGCAAGTTTTTCGTCTAAAACAGCAAATTTTGACGTCAAAATAAGTTTTAATACTTTAAATTTAATATTCCAAACCGAAGAGGTTTATTTTAATATCTGTATGATATATTACGAGCATATAAACACCAATATTGAAATAATTCAAACAATGTACGATAAAAAAGGGTGTAATATCAAGTATTTTGTTTAAAATAGCATACTATAACGTCTATAGTATTTTTAATGTGTATAAATTTAGAATAAAATTCTAAGACGTTTATTAAATTAGCTGTACGAAATTTTACTAGATTATTATAACCAAAATAAAAATAATTCAAATAATGTACGATAAACAATGTTTATTTCAAGTATTTTGTCTTTTGACGTCGAAAAAAGTTTAAGGACTTTAAAACTGTAATTCATAACCGAGGACGTATACAATTTACCGTTACGAAATATTTCATTAACATTATAACCAAAAATCATAATAACTCGAATCATGTATGATTAACAATGTTCATCGCAAGTATTTTGTCTCAAACAGTTAATTTTGACGTCAATAGGGGTTTTAATACTTTAAAACTAATATTTTTAACCAAAGACGTTTATTGCAGTACCTTTATGAAATATTACAATAATATTATAACCAAAAATCGAAGTAACTCAAAAAATGTACGATAAACAATGTTTATTGAAAGTATTTCGTCTTAAACAGCCAATTTTGACGACAAAATAAGTAATATCTTAAAATTAGTATTACTAACTTAATAAGTTTATTTAATTAGGTTTATGATATATTATAAGATTATTAAAATCAATAATCAAAATAATTCAAAAAGTGTACGATAAAAAAGATATAAATAGAAGTAATTTGTTTAAAATAGCCTATCAAAACGTCTAAAATACTTTTAAAAGACGTCTAATAATTTAGTAGTACGAAAAATTACAAAAATAATATAACCAAAATAAAAAGAAACCTAATAACGTACGATAAACAATGTTTAGTGCAAGTATTTCGTCTTAAACAGCGGATTTTGAGATCAAAAGGAGTTTTAATACTTTAAAACTAATATTCCTAACCAAAGACGTTAATTAAATTACCTTTACACTATACTACAAGAATAATATAACGAAAAATCAAAATAACTCAAATAATGTACAATAAACAATATTTATTGCAATTATATTTGTCTTAAACAGCCGATTTTGACGTCAAAGGAAGTTTTAATTCTTTAAAACTAACAATCCTAACCGAAAACGTTTATTTAATTAGCTGTATGTTATATTACAAGAATATTAATACCAATAATCAAAATAATTCAAATAATGTACGATAAAAAAGGGTATAATACGTCAAAAATTTTACGTCAAAAGGAATTTTTATACTTTAAGCTAATATGTTTAACCTTAGACGTATATTAGATTACCTTTACGAAATATTACAATTATATTATAACCTAAAATCATAATGACTCAACTAATGTATGATAAATAAATTTTATGGCAATTATTTTGTTTAAAACAGAATATTATAACGTCTTTAGTTTTTTTAATTTGTTTATAGTTAGATTCCTAACCAAAGATGTTTATTTAATTACCTTAACGAAATATTACAAGAATATTATAATCAAAAATCGAAATAACTTAAATAATGTACGATAAACAATGTTTTCTTGCAAGTATTTTGTATTTAACAGCCGATTTCGACATCAAAAGGAGTTTTAAAACTTTACAACTAACATTTTTAACCGAAAACGTATATTACATTATCTTTATGAAATATTACAATTATATTACAACCTAAAATCATAATAACTTAACTAATGTATGATAAATAAATTTAATTGCAATTATTTTGTTTAGAACCAAATATTATAACGTCTATAGTATTCTTAATATGTTTATAGTTTGATTACTAACCAAAGATGTTTATTAAAATACCTTTACGAAATATTAAAAGAATATTATAACCAAAAATGGGAATAACTGAAATATTGTACGATAAATAATGTTTATTACAAGTATTTCGTCTTAAAGAGCTTATTTTGACGTCAAATAAAGTTTTAATACTTTAAAATAAATATTTTTAACCGAAAACGTTTATTTAATTAGCCGTACGAAATACTACAACGATATTTAAACCAAAAATCGAAATAAAACATATAATCTACGATAAACAATGTTTATTGCAAATATTTCGTCTAAAACAGCCGATTTAGACGTCAAAAGGAGTTTCAATACTTTAAAACTAATATATTTAACCATATACGTTTATTATTTTAGCTGACGAAATATTACAAGGATATTATTACCAAAAATCGAAATAACTTATATAATGTACAAAAAACAATGTTTATTGCAAGTATTTCGTCCGAAACAGCCGATTTTGGCGTCAAAAGAAGTTTTAATACTTTAAAATTAATATACCTAACAAAAGATGTTTAATTAAAAGCTGTTTGATATATTACAAGAAAATTAATATTTATAATCAAAATAATTCAAATAGTGTACGACAAAAAGGGTTTAATTCAAGTATTTTGTTTAAAACAGCCTATTATAACGTTCACAGTACTTTTAATATGTTTAAAGTTAGAATACTAACCATAGACAATTATTAAATTAGCTGTTAAGTATATTAGAAGAATATTATAACTAAAAGTCAAAATAACTCAAATATTGTACAATAAACAATGTTTATTGCAAGTATTTCGCCTTAAACAGCCGATTTTGACGTTAAAAGGAATTTTAATACTTTAAAATTAATATTTTTAACAGACGTCAATTATTTAGTTACCTTTACGAAATATAACAATGATATTATTACTAAATCATTGAAATAACTCAAATTATGTACGATATCAATGTTTATTGCAACTAATTCGGCTTAAACAGCCGATTTTGAGATCAAAAGTAGTTTAATACTTTAAAACTAATATTTCTAACCGAAGAAGTTTATTTAATTAGCTGTATGATATATTACAAGAATATTAATACAAATAATCAAAATAATTCAGATAGTGTACGATAAAAAAGGGTCTAATACAAGTATTTTGTTAAGAACAGCCTATTATAACGTCTATAGTACTTTTAATATTTTAAAACTTAAAGTTAGGTTACTAACAAAATACGTGTAACAAATTAGCATTACAAAACATTACAAGAATATTATAACCAAAAATCTAAATAACTCAAATAATGTACAATAAACAATGTTTATTGCTAGTATTTCGTCTTAAACAGCCGATTTTGACGTCAAAAAAAGTTTAAATACTTTAAAACTAATCTTTTTAACCGACGACGTTTATTAAAATACCTTCACGAAATATTTCAAGAATATTACAACCAAAATTCAAATAAACTCAAACAATGTACGATAAAAAATGTTTATTACAAGTATTTCGTCTTAAACAGCCGATTTTGACGTCAAAATGAGTTTTAATACTTTAAAATTAATATTCCTAACCGAAAATGTTTGATTAGTTAGCTGTATGATATATTACAAGAATATTAATACCAATATTCTAACTAACTCAAATAATGTACAATAAAAAAGGGTATAACACAGGTATGTTGTTTAAAACAGTCTATTATAACGTCTATAGTACATTTAATATGTTTAAAGTTAGATTACTAACCATAGACGTTTACTAAATTAGCTGTACTTAACATTACAAGAATATTATAACTAAAAATCAAAATAACTCAAAAACTGTACGATAAACATTGTTTATTGCAAGTAAATCGTCTTAAACTGCCGATTTGAAATCAATAGGAGTTCTAATACTTTAAAACTAATATTCCTAACTGAAAAAGTTTATTTAATTAGCTGTATTATAAGAATATTAATACCAATAATCAAAATAAATCAAATAGTGTACGATAGAAAAGGGTCTAACACAAGTATTTTGTTTAAAACAGCTAATTATAACGTCTATAGTACTTTTAATATGTTTAAAGTTAGATTACTAACCAAAGTCAATTATTAAATTAGCTGTATTGAATATAACAAGAATATTATAACTAAAAATCGAAATAACTCAAATGATGTACGATAAACAATGTTTGTTGTTAGTATTTCGTCTTAAACAGCTGATTTTGACGTCAAAAGAAGTTCTAATACTTTAAAACTAATATTTTTACCTGAAAAGGTTTATTAAATTAGCTGTACGAAAAATTACAAGAGTATTAGAACCAAAAATCGAATTAAATTCTCTAATGTATGATAAACAATATTTATTGAAGTATTTGTCTTAAAAGCCGATTTTGACATCAAAAAAGTTTTTTAATACTTTTAAACTCATATTTTTAACCGAAGACGTTTATTAAAATACTTTCACGGATTATAACAAGAATATTATAACGAAAATTCGGAATAACTTTAATAATATACGATAAACAATAATTATTGCAAGTATTTCGTCTTAAAAAGCCGATTTTGACGTCAAAAGGAGTTTTAATACTTTAAAAGGAGTCTTAATACTTTAAAAGTTTTAATACTTTAAAAACTTTTAGTAACTATTTAATACTTCAAAAAAATTAAAAGTTTTAATACTTTAAAAGGAATTTTAATACTTTAAAACTATTATTTTTATACGAAGAATTATTATTACTTTTACAACATATTTAAGAATATTACAAACAAAAATCGAAAATATTTAAATGATGTACAATAAACAATGATTATCGCAAGTGTTTTGTCTAAAACAGCTGGTTTTCACGTCAAAAGGCGTTTTAATACTTTTAAACTAATGTTTTTAACCGAAGACATTCACTAAATAACCTCGACATATTACAAGATATTATAACAAAAAATCGAAATAACTCAAAAATGTACGATAAATCATGTTTAATGCAAGTTATTCGTCTTAAACAGCCGATTTTGACGTCAAAAGGAGTGTTTACACTTTAAAACTAATATTCCTAACCGAAGAAGTTTATTTAATTAGCTGTATGATATATTAGAACATAATAAAACCAATATTTAAAATAATTTAAATAGTTTACGATAAAAAAAGGTTTAATACAAATATTTCATTTAAAACAGCAATTTATACAGTTTTTAGTACTTTTAATGTGTTTAAAGTTAGATTACTAACCAAAGACGTTTATTAGATTAGCTGTACGAAATATGAAAAGAAAATCATAACTAAAAATCCAAATAACTCAAATAATCTACGATAAAAAATGTTTATTCCAAGTATTTAGTATTAAA
The DNA here is from genome assembly GCF_965202585.1 of Thalia democratica. Lineage (NCBI taxonomy): Eukaryota > Metazoa > Chordata > Thaliacea > Salpida > Salpidae > Thalia > Thalia democratica. Next base: position 14,222,392 of record NC_139173.1, on the reverse strand, counting down.
CAGCCGAGTTTGACGTCAAAAAAAGTTTTAATACTTTTAAACTAATATTTTTAACCGAAGTCGTTTATTAAATCACCTTTACGAAGTTTTAGAAAAATGTTATAACCAAAAATCGTAATAACTCATATAATGTACGATAAACAATGTTTATTGCAAGTATTTAGTCTTAAACAGCCGATTTTGACGTCAAAAGAAGTGTTAATACTTTTAAACTAATATTCCTAACCGAAAAGGTTTATTTAATTAGCTGTATGATATATAACAAGAATATTATAACCAATAATCGAAATAATTCAAATAGTGTACGATAAAAAAGGTTTTAATACATGGATTTTGTTTAAAACATATTATTATAACGGCTATAGTACTATTAATATGTTTGTAGTTAGATTACTAACTAAAGATATTTATTAAATTACTATTACAAAATATTACAAGTATATTACAAGAATATAATAACCAAAAATAATCGAAATAAGTCATATAATGTACGAAAAAAAATGTTTATTGCATGTATTATGTCTTAAACAGCCGATTTTAACGTCAAAGAAGTTTTAATACTTTAAAACTAATATTTTTAACCGAAAGAAGTAGTTAGTTAGCTGCATGATATCTTACAACAATATTTACGAAAAATCAAAATAATTCAAATAATATACAATAAAATAGGGTTTAATTCAACTATTTTTTGTAAAACAGCTTATTATAACGTCTTTAGTACTTATAATATGCTTAAAGTTAGATTAGTAACCAAAGACGTTTATTAAATTAGCTGTACGAAATATTACAAGAAATTTCCACCAAAAATCGAAATAACTCAAATAATGTACAATAAACAATGTTTATTGCAAGTATTACGTCTTAAACACCTGATTTTGACGTCAAGAGAGTTTTAATACATTAAAACTAATATCCCAAATCGTAGAGGATTATTTAATTAGCATTACAGTATACTACCGCTTAAGTACGCACTTTTTTTGGTACGCATCACGCCTTAAGTACGCACTTATCCAGAAAGACAAAGTAAAGGATGTTATACTAGAACTTATAAGAAATTCCAGTTTTTTTGCCTAAATTTTCAATCATCAAGTTTTTCCAGATTATTTTATGTTTCCATGTAAAATGGCCAACCTGCTGAGTTAGCCTGAGACTTTCACATTTTTTAAACTAGGGTGAGTAATCCTGAGTAGTCTAAAGTAACCTGAGATTGTGACAATCCTGTTATTAAATGTTAATAAACTAAATATTTATGTAGTAGTTGCAGAAAAGTAAAAAGAATAATAATATTTGAGCTGTAATGCTATAAAATAAATATAGATGACAAAGTTAAAAAAACCTACAAATACAAAATAGTTAAGTCATAAATTAATTTAAATGTACATACATCGATGTTTTGAAAATGTTTGGTAAACAAAATGTAGTTTGGTACTTTTCCTCTAACAAAACAAAATGTAGCTTAATATTTTTTTTAATCATTGACTGACATTGACTTTCTATATTAAATGTATGTATTAATTATGTAGAAACTTTTTATAGAAAAAATAAATCATTTCAATATTTATAAAAAAATTTTACAAATTAGAATTATGTATTAAATGTTATTTAAAAAAAAAAAATGTTTGTTTGGCTTAATTATTTGGTGGCTAAATGTAAGAAAGAAAACAAACAAATAAATTTGATATTATATTATGTCGTCAAAAAGTACGCACTACCCGTGCTAAGTACGCACTTTTTGGTCGGGTTCAATTTGCGTACTTAAGCGGTAGTGTACTGTATTTATTATTTTAAGAATATTAATACTAATAGTCAAAATAATTCTAATAGTGTACGCAAAAAAAAGTGTTTAATACAAGTATTGTGTTTAAAACAGCCTATTATAACGTCATCCTACTTTTATTTTGTTCAAAGTTAGATTACTAACCGAAGATGTTTAATAAATTACCTATACGAAATATTACAAGAATATTATAATGATGATATTTTGATATCGAAATAACTAAAAAATCGAAATAACTTAACTATTGCACATTAAAAAATGTTTATTGCAAATATTTCGTCTTAGACAGCCGATTTTGACGTCAAAAGGAGTTTTAGTACTTTAAAATTAAAATTCCTAACCAAATTTTTTTTTTTTATTAGATGTATGATATATTACAAGATTATAAATACCAATAATCAAAATATTTAAATAGTGTACGATAAAAAAGGGTTTATTAGACGTATTTTGTTAAAAACAGCCTATTATAATGTCTATAGTACTTTTAATACGTTTAAAGTTCGATTGCTAACAAAAGACTTCTAATAATTTAGCAGTAGTAAATATAACAAGAATATAATAACCAAAGGTCGAAAAAACTCAAACAATGTACGATAAACAATGTTTATTGCAAGTATTTCGTCTTAAACCACCGATTTTGATGTTAGAAGAAGTTTTAATACTTTAAAACTAATATTCATAACCGAAGAGCTTTATTTAATTGGCACTACAAAATATTACAAGTATATCATTACCAATAATCAAAATAACTCAAATAGAGTGAGAAAAAAAAGGGTTTAATAAGAATATTTCGTTTAAAACAGCCTTTTACACCGTCTTTAGTATTTATAATATGTATAAAATTAGATTAATAATCGAAGAAGTTTATTAAATTACCTTTACGAAATATCACAAGAATATTATAACCAAAAATCGAAATAACTCAAATAATGTACGATAAAAAATTTTTTTTGCACGTATTTCGTACTAGACAGCCAATTTTACGTCAACAGGAGTGTTAATACTTTAATACTAATATTCCTAACCGAAGAGGTTTATTTAATTAGCTGTATGGTATATTACAAAAAAATATAACAATAATCAAGATAATTCATAAAATGTACGATAAAAAAAGGTTTAAATAAATATTTTGTTTAAAACAGCCTATTATAATGTCTATAGTACTTTTAATATGTTTAAAGTTAGATTACTAACCAAAGACGTTTACTAAATTACCTTTACAATATATTACAAGAATATTATAAGCAAAAATCAAAATAATTAAAATAATTTATTATAAAAACCGTTTATTGCAAGTATTTAATCTTAAACAGCCGATTTCGACGTCAGATTTTAACCGAAGAGGTATTTTAGATAACCCATACGAAATATCATAAGAATGATAATACGAATAATCATAATAACTTAAATAATGTACGATAAACAATGTTTATCGCAAATATTTCGTCTTAAACAGCCGATATTAACGTCGAAAGAAGTTTTAATACTTTAAAACTAATAATTTTATCCAAAGACATTTATTAAATTAGCTGTACGAAACATTACAAGAATATTATAACAGAAAACTGAAATAACTCAAATAATGAATGATAAAAAATGTTTGTTATTAGTATTTTATCTTAAACAGCCGAATTTGACGTCAAAACTAGTTTTAATACTGTAAACCTGATATTTTTAACCGAAGACGTTAATTAAACTACATTTACGAAAAATTTCAAGAATATTATAACAAAAAATCAAAATAACTCAAATAATGTACGATAAATAATGTTTTTTACAAGTATTTCGTCTTAAACAGCCGATTTCGACGTCAGATTTTAACCGAAGAGGTATTTTAGATAACCCATACGAAATATCATAAGAATGATAATACGAATAATCATAATAACTTAAATAATGTACGATAAACAATGTTTATCGCAAATATTTCGTCTTAAACAGCCGATATTAACGTCGAAAGAAGTTTTAATACTTTAAAACTAATATTTTTATCCAAAGACATTTATTAAATTAGCTGTACGAAACATTACAAGAATATTATAACAGAAAACTGAAATAACTCAAATAATGAATGATAAAAAATGTTTGTTATTAGTATTTTATCTTAAACAGCCGAATTTGACGTCAAAACTAGTTTTAATACTGTAAACCTGATATTTTTAACCAAAGACGTTAATTAAACTACATTTACGAAAAATTTCAAGAATATTATAACAAAAAATCAAAATAACTCAAATAATGTACGATAAATAATGTTTTTTACAAGTATTTCGTCTTAAACAGCCGATTTTGACGTCAAAATCATTTTTAATACTTTAAAAATAATATTTTAAAACAAAGACGTGTATTAAATTACCTTTACGAATTATTACAATATTTTTATAACAGAAATTTTTTATAATTTAAATAGAGTACGATAAATAATGTTATTTACAAGTATTTTGTCTTAAATAAGCGATTTTGACGTCAAAATGAGTTTTAATACTTTAAAACTAATTTTCCTAACTAAAAAGGTTTAATAATTCGCTGTATGATTTATTAAAAGATTATTAATACCAATAATCAAAATAATTTAAATAGTGTACGATAAAAAAGGGTTTATACAAATATTTTGTTTAAAACAGGTTATTTTAACCTCTATGGTACTATAAATATGTTTTAAATTGTATTACTAATCAAAGACGTTTATTATCTTAGCTGTACGAAATATTACACGAATATTTTAACAAAAAATCAAAATAACTCAAATAATGCACGATAAACAAGGTTTATTGCAAGTATTTTGTCTTAATCAGCCGATTTTGAAGACAATAGGGGTTTTAATACTTTAAAACTAATATTTTTATCCGAACACCTGTATTAAATTACCGTTACGAAATATTATAAGAATATTATAACCAAATATCGAAATAACTCAAATAATAAACAATAAACAATGTTTATTGCAAGTATTACGTCTTGAACATCTGATTTTGACGTCAAAGAAGTTTTAATACATTAAAGTTATATTCCTAATCGTAGAGGATTATTTAATTAGCTGTATGTTTTATTTTAAGAATATTAATACCAATAATCAAAATAATTCAGATAGTGTACGCTAAAAAAAGGGTTTAATACAAGTATTGTGTTTAAAACAGCCTATTACAATGTCATCCTACTTTTATTTTGTTTAAAGTTATATTACTAACTGAAGATGTTTAATAAATTACCTTAACGAAATATTACAAGAATATTATAACCATGAATCGAAATAACTTAAATAATGCACAATAAAAAATTTTCATTGCAAATATTTCGTCTTAGACAGCCGATTTTGACGTCAAAAGGAATTTTAGTACTTTAAAATTAAAATTCCTAACCGAAGAATTTTTTTTTATTAGCTGTATGATATATTACAAGATTATAAATACCAATAATCAAAATATTTAAATAGTGTACGATAAAAAAGGGTTTAATAAACGTATTTTGTTAAAAACAGCCTATTATAGCGTCTATAGTACTTTTAGTACGATTAAAGTTAGATTGCTAACAAACAAAAGACGTCTAATAATTTAGCAGTAGTAAACATTACAAGAATATAAAGACAAAAAATCGATAAAACTTAAACAATATACGATAAACAATGTTTATTGCAAGTATTTCGTCTTAAACCACCGATTTTGACGTCAGAAGGAGTTTTAATACTTTAAAACTAGTATTCCTAACCGAAGACGTTTATTTAATTAGCTCTACGAAATATTACAAGTGTATCATTACCAATAATCAAAATAACTCAAATACTTTGAGAAAAAAAAGGGTTTAATAAGAATATTTCGTTTAAAACAGCCTTTTACACCGCTTTTAGTACTTATAATATGTTTAAAGTTAATTAATAACCGAAGAAGTTTATTAAATTACCTTTACGAAATATCGCAAGAATATTATAACCAAAAATCGAAATAACTCAAATAATGTACGATAAATAGTGTTTTTTGCTTGTATTTCGTCCTAGACAGCCGGTTTTGACGTCAACAGGAGTGTTAATACTTTAATACTAATATTCCTAACCGAAGAGGTTTATTTAATTAGCTGTATGGTATATTACAAAAAAATATAACAATAATCAAGATAATTCAAAAAATGTACGATAAAAAAAGGTTTAATACAAATATTTTGTTTAAAACAGCCTATTATAATGTCTATAGTACTTTTAATATGTTTAAAGTTAGATTACTAACCAAAGACGTTTATTAAATTACCTTTACAATATTTTACAAGAATATTATAATCAAAAATCAAAATAATTAAAATAATGTATTATAAAAACCGTTTATTGCAAGTATTTTATCTTAAACAGCCGATTTTGACGTCAGATTTTAACCGAAGAGGTATTTTTAATTACCTTTTCGAAATATCATAATAATGATAGTACGAATAATCATAATAACTCAAATAATGTACGATAAACAATGATTATCGCAAGTATTTCGTCTTAAACAGCCGATATTGACGTCGAAAGAAGTTTTAATACTTTAAAACTAATATTTTTATCCAAAGACATTTATTAAATTAGCTGTACGAAATATTACAAGAATATTATAACCAAAAATTTAAATAACTCAATTAATGAATGATAAACAATGTTTGTTACTAGTATTTTATCTTAAACAGCCGAATTTGACGTCAAAACTAGTTTTAATACTGTAAACCTGATATTTTTAACCGAAGACGTTAATTAAACTACCTTTCAGAAATATTTCAAGAATATTATAACAAAAAATCGAAATTACTCAAATATTGTACGATAAATAATGTTTTTTACAAGTATTTCGTCTTAAACAGCCGATTTTGACGTCAAAAGGAGTTTTTATACTTTAATTTAATAATCCTTACCGAAGATGTTTATTTAGTTACCAAAGATTTTAATCAATTAGCTGTACGATATATTACAAGGATATTATAACCAATAAACAAAAAAGTTCATATAGTGTACAATAAAAAAGGGTTTAATACCAAAATTTTGTTTATAACAGCCTAACATAACGTTTATAGTACTTTTAATATGGTTAAAGTTAGATAACTTATTGAAAATATTTATTTAAATACCTTTATAAAATATGACAAGAATATTATAACCAAATTCGAAAAAACTCAAATAATGTCGTTAAACAATGTTTATTGCAAGTATTTCGTCTTAAACAACCAATTTTGACGTCTAAATGAGTATTAATAATTTAAAAATCATATTTTAAAGCGAATACGTGTATTAAAATACCTTTACGAAATTTTACAATATTATTATAACCAAAAATAATAATAATTTAAATAGCGTATGATAAATAGTGTTTTTTATAAGTATTTTGTCTTAAATGAGTGATTTTGACGTCAAAATGAGTTTTAATACTTTAAGACTAATTTTTCTAACTGAAAAGGTTAATTAAATTAGCCGTATGATATATTAAAAGATTATTAATACCAATAATCAAAATAATTCAAATAGTGTACGATAAAAAAGGGTTTAGTACAAATAATTTGTTTAAAACAAGTTATTATAACCTCTATAGTACTATAAATACGTTTTAAATTATAGTGTTAACCAAAGACGTTTATTATCTTAGCTGTACGAAATATTACACGAATATTTAAATTAAAAATCAAAATAACTAAAATAATGCACGATAAACAATGTTTATTGCAAGTATTTTGTCTTAAACAGCCGATTTTGACGACTATAGGGGTTTTAATACTTTAAAACTAATAATTTTAACCGAACACGTTTATTAAATTACCGTAACGAAATATTATAAGAATATTATAACTAAATATCGAAATAAGTCAAATAATGTACGATAAACAATGTACATTGCAAGTATTTTCGTTATAATCATCCGATTTTGACGTAAAAAGGAGTGTTAATACTTCAAAACTACTATCCCTACCAAAGAGGTTTATTTAATTAGCTGTATGGTATTTTACAAGAATATTATAACCAATAATCAAAATAATTCAAATAGTGTACGATAAAAAATTGTTTAATACAAGTATTTTGTTTAAAACAGCCTATTATAACGTCTATAGTACTTTTAATATGTTTAATTTTAAAGTAAGATCAATAACCAAAGACGTTTATTAAATTAGCTATACGAAATGTTATAAGAATATTATAACAAAAATTCGAACTAACTAAGATAATGTATAATAAACAATTTTTATTGCAAGTATTTCGTCTTAAACAACCGATTTTGACGTCAAAAGGACGTTCAATACTTTAAAACTATTATTTCTAACCGAAGAGGTTTATTAAGTCAGCTGTTTGATATATTACAAGAATATTATTACCAATAATCATAATAATAAATAGTGTACGATAAATAAGGTTAATAACAAGTATTTCGTATTAAATAACCGATTTTGACGTCAAAATGAGTTTTAATACTTTAAAACTAATTTTCTTAACTGAAGAGGTTTATTTAACTAGTTGTATGATATACTACAAAAATATTAATACCAATAATCAAAAATGTTCATCTAGTATACGATAAAAAAGGGTTTAATACAGGTATTATTTTGGTTATAACAGCCTAACATAACGTCTATAGTACTTTTAGTATGTTGAAAGATAGATTACTTACTGAAGACGTTTATTTATTTACCTACATTAAATATTACAAGAATATTATAACCAAAAATCGAAATAACTCAAATAATGTACGATAAAAAATGTTTATTGCAAGTATTTCGTCGTAAACAACCAATTTTGACGTCAAAATGAGTTTAAATACTTTCAAACTAATATTTTTAAACGAAGACGTATGTTAAATTACCTTTACGAAATATTACAATAATATTACTACGAGAAATCATAATAATTTAAATAGTGTACGTTAACAATGTTTATTGCAAGTAGTTCGTATTAACAGCGGATTTTGACGTCAAAGGAAGTTTTAATTCTTAAAAACTAATAATCCTAACCGAAGAGGTCTATTTAATTAGCTGTATGATATATTACAAGAATATTAATACCAATAATCAAAATAATTCAAATAGTGTACGTTATAAAAGGGTTTAATAAAAATATTTTGTTTAAAACAGCCTTTTATAACGTCTGTAGTACTTTTAATTTGTTTAAAGTTAGATTTTTAAACAAATACGTTTATTAAATTAGCTGTACGAAATATTACAAGAATATTATAATTAAAAATTGAAACAACTCAAATAATGTACGATAAACAACGTTTATTGCAAGTATATCGTCTTAAAAATCAGATTTTGATGTGCAAAAAAATTTTTTTTAACTTTGAAACAAATATTTTAACCGAAGACGTTTATTAAATTACCGTTACGAAATATTACAATAATATTTTTACCAAAAATCATAATAATTCAAATAGTGCACGATAAACACTGTTTATTGGAAGTAGTTCGTCTTAAACAGCCGATTTTAACGTCAAAAGCAATTTCAATACTTTTAAAATAATATTTTAAAATAATTTAAATAGTGTACGATAAAAAAGGTTTTAATACAAGTGTTTTGTTTAAAACAGCTTATTATAACGTCTTTGGTACTTTTAATATGTTTAAAGTTAGATTACTAACCAAACACGTTAATTAAATTAGCTGTACGAAATATTACAACAATATTATAACCAAAAATTTAAATAACTCAAATAATGTACGATAAACAACGTTTATTGCAATTATTTCGTCTTAAACAGCTGATTTTGACGTTAAAAGGAGTTTTAATACTTTAAAACTAATATTCCTAATCGAAAAGGTTTATTTTATTAGCTGCATGATATTTTACAAAAATATTAATACTAATTATCAAAATAATTCAAACAGTGTACGATAAAAAAGGGTTTAATACAAGTAAAAAAGAACAAATCGTACAGTAATCCTCCTTTATTTTACCAACATATGTTTCTGTGTGTTAAGATATCAACACACTTCAACGGGGTTCTGTAAAAATTAATTACTGTACGAAAGATATAAGTATAGAATAAGGTAGTGTATACATGTTTTTCATTAAAATAAAATAATTTCTACAGATAATAGTTAATAATGAAAAAATAATTAATATTAAATCCGACTGTTATCAAACTTTATAATATTTGTGATTATTAAGTCTAAAACAAATAAAGTAAACTAAAATACACAACAAAAAATCAAATTATAATATAAACAAAGCACTCACATTAATGGAAAGAATAACTGATTCAAACTTACTGTTGTTAGTGAATGAAGGAAATACATTCATTACATCAAATAATTACATCACAGTTTAAATAAGGTTTCTTTCGACTGTTTAATTTGTATTGCAAAGTTTGTTAGTTTAGTTTAAATGTTTGTAATCTATTTTGAACAAAAATAGAATATCAACCATTAGTTGGTAAATCAAATTATAATTCTTTAATACAATAATTTAGTTTAAAACAGCCTTCTATAACGTCTATAGTATTTTTAATATGTTTAAAGTTAGATACCTACACAAGACGTTTATTATATTAGCGGTACGTAATAGTACAAGATTATTACAACCAAAAATCGAAATAACTCAAATAATGTACAATAAACAAGTTTTTTGCAAGTATTTCGTCTTAAACAGCAGATTTTGACGTCAAAAAGAGTTTTAATACTTTAAAACTAATATTTTTGACCGAAGACGTTTATTAAATTACCTTTACAATATATTACGAGAATAATATAACCAAAAATCAAAATAACTCAAATAATGTACGATAAACAATGTTTATTGCAATTATATTCGTCTTAAACGGCCGATTTTGACGTCAAAGGAAGTTTTAATTCTTAAAAACTAATAATCCTAACCGAAGAGGTCTATTTAATTAGCTGTATGATATATTACAAGAATATTAATACCAATAATCAAAATAATTCAAATAGTGTACGATAAAAAAGGGTACATACAAGTATTTTGTTTAAAACAGCCTAATATAACGTCTGTAGTACTTTTAATAAATTTAAAGTTAGATTATTAACCAAAGACGTTTATTAAATTACCTTTACAATATACTACAAAAATATTATAACCTAAATTCGAAATTACTCAAATAATGTATTATAAACAATGTTTATTGCAAGTATTTCGTTTAAAAAGCCGATTTTGACGTAAAAAGGAGTTTTAATATTTTTAAACTAATATTTTTAACCAAAGACGTTTATCAAATTACCTTTACGAAATATTACAAGAATATTATAACTAAAAATCGAAAAAACTCAAATAATGTACGATAAACATGTTTATTGCAAGTATTACGTCTTAAACAGCCAATTTCGACGTCAAAAGGAGTTTTAATACTCAAACTAATATCTTTAACAGAAGACGTTTATTACATTACCTTTACAAAATATTAAAAGAATATTATAACCAAAAATCGAAATAACTCAAGTAATGTACGATACACATTTTATTGCAAGTTTTACGTCTCAAACAGCCGATTTTGACATCAAAAGCACTTTCAATACTTTAAATCTGTTATTTTTAACCGAAGGAGCTTATTAAATTATCTTTACAAAATATAACAATAATATTTTTACCATAAACCATAATAATTCAAATATTGTACGATAAACAATGTTTTAATACAAGTATTTTGTTTAAAACAGTATATTATAACGTCTATAGTACTTTTAATATGTTTAAAGTTAGAATACTAACTTAAGACGTTTATTAAATTACCTTAACGAAATATTACAAGAATAATATAATCAAAAGTCAAAATTACTCAAAAACTGTACGATAAACAATGTTTATAGCAATTATTTCGTCTTAAACAGCAGATTTTGACGTCAGAAGGAGTTTTAATACTATAAAACTAATAATTTCAACCGAAGTCGTTTATTAAATTACCTTTGCAAAATATTACAAGAACATATAACCAAAAATCGAAATAAGTCAAATAATGTAGGATAAACAATGTTTTATGCAAGTATATTCGTCTTAAACAGCAGATTTTGACGTCAAAAGGAGTTTTATACTTTAAAACTAATATTTTTAACCGAAGACGTTTATTAAATTACCTTTACAATATATTACAAGAATAATATAACCAAAAATCGAAATAACTCAAATAATGTACGATAAACAATGTTTATTGCAATTATATTCGTCTTAAACAGCCGATTTTGACGTCAAAGGAAGTTTTAATTCTTAAAAACTAATAATCCTAACCGAAGAGGTCTATTTAATTAGCTGTATGATATATTACAAGAATATTAATACCAATAATCAAAATAATTCAAATAGTGTACGATAAAAAAGGGTACATACAAGTATTTTGTTTAAAACAGCCTAATATAACGTCTGTAGTACTTTTAATAAATTTAAAGTTAGATTATTAACCAAAGACGTTTATTAAATTACCTTTACAATATACTACAAAAATATTATAACCTAAATTCGAAATTACTCAAATAATGTATTATAAACAATGTTTATTGCAAGTATTTCGTTTAAAAAGCCGATTTTGACGTAAAAAGGAGTTTTAATATTTTTAAACTAATATTTTTAACCAAAGACGTTTATCAAATTACCTTTACGAAATATTACAAGAATATTATAACTAAAAATCGAAAAAACTCAAATAATGTACGATAAACATGTTTATTGCAAGTATTACGTCTTAAACAGCCAATTTCGACGTCAAAAGGAGTTTTAATACTCAAACTAATATCTTTAACAGAAGACGTTTATTACATTACCTTTACAAAATATTAAAAGAATATTATAACCAAAAATCGAAATAACTCAAGTAATGTACGATACACATTTTATTGCAAGTTTTACGTCTCAAACAGCCGATTTTGACATCAAAAGCACTTTCAATACTTTAAATCTGTTATTTTTAACCGAAGGAGCTTATTAAATTATCTTTACAAAATATAACAATAATATTTTTACCATAAACCATAATAATTCAAATATTGTACGATAAACAATGTTTTAATACAAGTATTTTGTTTAAAACAGTATATTATAACGTCTATAGTACTTTTAATATGTTTAAAGTTAGAATACTAACTTAGACGTTTATTAAATTACCTTAACGAAATATTACAAGAATAATATAATCAAAAGTCAAAATAACTCAAAAACTGTACGATAAACAATGTTTATAGCAATTATTTCGTCTTAAACAGCAGATTTTGACGTCAGAAGGAGTTTTAATACTATAAAACTAATAATTTCAACCGAAGTCGTTTATTAAATTACCTTTGAAAAATATTACAAGAATATTATAACCAAAAATCGAAATAAGTCAAATAATGTACGATAAACAATGTTTATTGCAAGTATATTCGTCTTAAACAGCAGATTTTGACGTCAAAAGAAGTTTTATACTTTAAAACTAATATTTTTAACCGAAGACGTTTATTAAATTACCTTTACAATATATTACAAGAATAATATAACCCAAAATCGAAATAACTCAAATAATGTACGATAAACAATGTTTATTGCAATTATATTCGTCTTAAACAGCCGATTTTGACGTCAAAGGAAGTTCTGACTTTTAAAACTTATATTCCTAACCGTAGAGATTTACTTAATTAGCTGTATGATATATTACAAGAATATTAATACCAATAATCAAAATAATTTAAATAGTGTACGATAAAAAAGGGTACATACAAGTATTTTGTTTAAAACAGCCTAATATAACGTCTATAGTATTTTTAATATGTTTAAAGTTAAATTACTAACTAAAAACGTTTATTAAATTACATTTACGAAATATTACAAGATTATTATAATCAAAAGTCAAAATAACTCAAAAATGTACGATAAACAATGTTTATAGCAAGTATTTCGTCTTAAACAGCCGATTTTGACGTCAGAAGGAGTTTTAATATTTTAAAACTAATATTTTTAACCGAGGACGTTTATTAAATTACCTTTGCAAAATATTACAAGAATATTATAACCAAAATTCGAAATAAGTCAAATAATGTACGATAAACAATGTTTAGTACAAGTATTTTGTCTTAAACAGCCGTTTTTGAAGCCAAAAGGAGTTTTAATACTTTAAGAGTAATATTCTTAACCCAAAATTTTTATTTAATTAGCTGTATAATATATTACAAAAATATTATAACCAATAATCAAAATAATTCAATTAGTTTACGATACAAAACGGTTTAATACAAGTAAATAAAAACAAATTGTACAGTAATCTTCCTTTTTTGTACCAACATATGTTTCTGTGTGTTAACGAAGCAACACACTTCAACTGGGTTCTGTAAAAATTAATTACTTTAATGAAAGAATAGAAGCATAGAATAAAGTGGGTGCATATATATTTTTAATTAAAATAAAATAACTTCTACAGATAACAGTTAATAAAGAGTAAAATACTTAATCTTTAATCCGACTGTTTTAAAACTATATCATATTTGTAATTATTAAGTCTAAAACAAGTAAAATAAACTAAAATACACAACTAAACAACAAATCATAACATAAACAAAGCACTCACTTTAATGGAAAGAATAACTGATTTAAATTTACTGTTTTTAATGAATGTAAGAAATACATTAATTACATCTAATAATTAAGTCACAATATAAATGAAGTTATTTCAACTGTTTAATTTGTATTGCAAAGGTTTTAATTTAGTCTTATTTTATAATCTACTTTGAACAAAAATAAAACATCAACCATTAGTTATTGAATCAATTTATAATTCTTTAATACAAGTATTTAGTTTATAACAGCCTATTATAACGTCTATAGTACTTTTAATATGTTTAAAGTTAGGTTACTAACCAAAGACCTTCATTAAATAGGGAACGGGTCACTTTTGCACGAAGAAACAATTTTGCACGAGCGTCACTTTTGCACGAAGGGTCACTTTTGCACGAGGGTACACTTTTGCAAGGCGACTTTTTTGCACGAGCGTCAATTTAGCACGAGGGGATATTTTGCACGGCGTCACTTTTGTACGAGGGGACACTTTTGCACATTGTCACCTTTGCACGAGCGTCACTTTTCCACGGGGGGACACTTTTGCACGGCGTTACTTTTGCACGGCAACATTTTTACCTGCAAAACTTTTGCATGACGTTACATTTGCATGGCGACATTTTTTCAAAACGTCACTTTACACGGCGTTATATTTTCACGGATAAAATTATGAACTGCAAAATTTTAAATAATCAGTCAATTTTGAACAGAACTTCACTTTTGCACGCTTCTAATATTTATTTTCTTATATAGAAATTTAAATCTATTTTTTGTCAACTTAAATAATAATTGTTTTTAAACAAAAGTTTTTTTGAATGAATAAAATGTGGTAGTATTTTAATGAAATTTTAATTTGAAGTTTTTATAAATTTTTTCTATTAAGAATTTATTTTACAAACTAAATTTTGATCAAAGATCTCGTAAGTGCTTAAATATAGTTCTTAAATAAAATTTTTTTTTTGAAGTTTTACGTAGAACATTATTTTAACGTATCATAATTCATTAATTCATATTTATAATCTTGATTGAAATAAACTAGATGAGTACACATTTTTTAATTTTTAATAACAACAACTTTGAATACTTTAAATAAAAATCATTTCAATCATGTTAATTTTTAAACAGAAATATAAACTAACTTAGTAAAGCTTTAAAACATGAATCTTGAGTATTAATTTTTATTTATATTCTATTGATGTTATAATTAGCATTATACAGTTGTTAAGAAAATATTTTAAATTTATTTAACTTTTAAACAATTGTTAAATAAAAAATATATATATAGCTAATGTATGAAGTGTAAAGGTATTTCAAATTTTACTTGATGTTAACTTTTCATTTTTAATTTAGCGTGAGAATAAAAACAGCAATAAAATAGCGCATTTTTCAAGATTTTAACTAGGATTATTTCATTACTATAATGTTGCAAGATTATGATAAGCCAATAAGAGAGTAACATTTGGAAGTTTGAACTTATGTTCAAAAAAAAAAAACAACATTAGTCTTCAACCGCTGCAATATTTCAACGATGAGGCTTGGCAGAATTCTTTTTTTTTTATCGGTCAGTTGAAATATGGAACATACTTCCAAATTAATTAATTTCTTGAAGTTTTTTAAAATAGTTTCGATTAAAGACAAAAAAGCTTTATCTGAATTATATTTGTGTTAGTAAAATTAATAAGTAATCTTTTTTAACCGTTGATTTAATTTAGCTTAGTTTATAGTTCAGTTTTATTAGCGGCATCTTTATTCTACTAATAATGAGTCATTTTTCAATGTATTTAATAATTATACATCTAGCCAGTCTATTGTTAATGTCCTTGCAGCGTTAGGTTTTTAATTTTTTTGTTAGTCAATGCAGTTAAACACTTGATGTTGTTCGTTCTACATCAAAGCGTAAATAAGTATAAGTTTATAAGTTCTATAAATTTTATATAACATTGTGTTTTTATCTTCATTTTAACAAATAAACTACTTATGTTTATTATTATTATTTTTTTTCTTTATGTGTTTTTCAGTTTAAGTGGTCTAGATTTTGATGCCTAGGTCCGTCATATGGACAATAAACTTGAAACCGTATAGTAAAATATATAAAAAGGCATAGCTGTTGATTAGTATATTAGGATTAAAAATAAACTAGAAAAATTTACTTACACTTAAAGTATTTTTCATCCTAGTTTCTAAATAAATTAAATTTTTTGTCATTGGTATGAATCTTTTGAAAAAAACTATTATTAAATAAAGTTTATAGTTATTTTATGTTTTCGTTAGTTTGTTTCAAGCATTAACTTTTACTGTTTAAGATTTTAAATCATTCATTATTTGCCTTTATAAAAAGTATAGTATAAAATTTTATTTTTCAGTTTCTTTTTATGTTAGAGATTTGGTACAAGCCCATAAACTTTTTACAAAAATGCAAAATTCACGTTCCAAGCAAAATAGTCATCGTGCAGAAATGTCGCTTTGCAAATGATCCTTGTGCAACAATGCTGCCTTAAAATTTGTCATCGTGAAAAAATTTCGTCGTGCAAAAATGACGTCGTGAATAAATTACCCTACGTGCAAAAGTGAAGCTGTGCAAAAGTGTCTTCTCGTACAAAAGTGAAGCTGTGAAAAAAAGTCCCCTCGTGAAAAAGTGACCCTCCGTGCAAAAGTGACGCCCATCCCTTTAGATTAGCTGTATGAAATATTACAAGAACATTATAAGTAAAAATCGAAATAACTCAGAAATGTACAATAAACAATGTTTATTGCAAGTATTTCGTCTTAAACAGCCGATTTTGACGTCAAAAGGAGTTTTAATTCTTTAAAACTATTATTCTTAATTAAAGAGGTTTATTTTATTAGAAGTATGATATATTACAAGAATAATATAACCAATAATCAAAATAATTCAAATAGTGTACGATAAAAAAGGGTTTAATACAAGTAGTTTGTTTCAAACAGCCATAATAACGTCTATAGTACTTTTAATATGTTTAATGTTAGATTACTAACCAAAGACGTTTATTAAAATAGCTGTACGAAATATTAAAAGAATATTATAATTAAAAATCGAAACAACTCAAATAATGTACGATAAACAATGTTTATTGCAAGTAATTCATATTAAACAGCCGCATTTAACGTCAAAAAGAGTTTCAGTACTTTAAAACTAATATTCCTAACCGAAAAGATTTATTTAATTAAATGTATGATATATTACAAAAATATTAATACCATTAATCAAAATAATTTAAATGCGTACGGTAAAAAATGGTTTAGCACAAGTATTTTGTTTAAAACAGCCTATCATAACGTCTTGAATACTTTTAATATGTTTAAAGTTAGGGTACTAACCAAAGACGTTTAATAAATTAGCTATACAAAATATTACAAGAATATTATAACCTAAAATCGAAATAACTCAAATAATGTACGATAAACAATTATTATTGCTAGTATTTCGTCTTAAACAGAAGATTTTGACGTCAAAACGAGTTTAAATACTTTAAAACTAATATTTTTAACCGAAGACGTTTATTAACAAAAAAATACTATTGACGTTATAATAGGCTTTTAAAAAAGGAAATACTTGAAAAAACCTTTTTTATCGTACAATATTTGATTTATTTCTATTTTTGTAATAATATTCTTCTAATATTTTGTACAGCTAATTTAACGAACCTCTTTATTTAGGAATAAAACTTAATACATATAAAAAATACTGTTGACGTTTGAAGAGGCTGTTTTTAACCAAAAACTTGTAATAAACCTATTTTATCGTAAACTATTTAAATAATTTTTGTTTTTGGTAATAATATTCTAGTAATACTTCGTACAGCTAATTTAACAAATATCTTCGGTTAGGGATATTGATTTTAAAGTATTAAACCTCCTTTAGACGTCAAAATCGGCTGTTTAAGATGAAATATTTATAATAATATTGATTTAATATACTATTTGATATGGTTATATTTGTTGTAAAAGTATTCTTCTAATATTTTGTACAGCATTTTTAATAAACCCTTTTAACTAGAAATACATATAAAAATTACTATTGACGTTATAATAGGCTGTCTAAAACCTAATACTTGTTGAATCCCTTTTTAATCGTTCAATATTTGAAATAATTCGAATGTTGATAATAATATTATTGTAATAATTCGTAGAGCTAATTTTATAAATATCTTCGGTTAGGAATATTGGTTTTAAAGTAATAAACCTCCTTTAGACGTCAAAATCGGATGTTTAAGAAGAAATACTTACAATAATAATTGTTTATTGAACATTATTTGAATTATTTAGATTTTTTGTAATAGTTTTTTTCTAATATTTTGTACAGCTCTTTTACTAAAGCTGTTTAATTAGAATTATAAGTTCTTACATATAAAAATACTATTGACGTTTTTAAACATAATACTTGTTATAACCTCTTTTTTATCGTACTCAATTTAAATTATTTCGATTTTTATAAAAATATTCTAGTTTTTTTTCGTACAGATACTTAAATAATCCTCTTCGTTTAGGAATAAAATATTAGTTTTAAAGTATTATAACACCTTCTAACATCAAAATCAGCCGAATAAGACGAAAAAATTGTATTAAACATTGTTTAACGTACACTTTATAAATTATTTCTATTTTTTGTAATAGTATTCTTCTAACATTCGGTACCGCTAATTTAAAAAACTTATTTATTTAGGAATATTGGTTTTGAAATAATAAAACTCTTTTAGTCGTCAAAATCGGATGTTTATGATGAAATACTTGTATTAAACACCGTTTATCTTACACAGTTTGAATTATTTTGATTTTTTAATAATATTTCGTAATGTTTCGTACAACTAATCTAATAAGTATGTTTAGTTAGGAATATTAGATTTAAAGTATTAAGCTTGTCTTTGGCGTCAAATGCGGCTCTTTAACATAAAATATTTATAATAAATTTTGTTTATTGTGTACTATTTGATATATTTCTATTTTTGATATACTAAACTTCGAATATTTTGTATAGCTAATTTAAAAAACCTTTTTATTTAGGAATAAAACTTTAAACATGTAAAAACTACTATTGGCGATATAAAAAGCTGTTTTAAACCAAATACTAGTAAAAACCCATTTTTATCGTAAAATATTTGAATTATTTCGATTTTTGATAATAGTATTATTGTAATATTAAGTACAGCTAATTTAATTAAATTCTTCGATTAGGGTTATTAATTTTTAAGTAATAAACCTTCTTTAAACGTCAAATTCGGATGTTTAAGACGAAATACTTGCAATAATAATTGTTTATCGTACAATATTTGAATTATTTAGATTTTTTGAAATAGTATTCTTCTAATTTTTATACAGCTCTTTTTATAAAGCTTTTTAATTAGAAATATAACTTTATACATATAAAAAACTATTTACGTCTTAAAAAACTGTTTAACACAAAATACATGTAATAACCCTTTTTTATCGTACTCGATTTAAATTATTTAAATTTTCGGTAATAATACTCTAGTAATTTTACGTACAGCTAATTTAATAAACTTCTTCGGTTAGTAATATTAGTTTTAAAGTATTAAGCTTCATTGGACGTCACAATTGGGTGTTTAACATAAAATACTTGTAATTAACATTGTTTATCATACACTATTTGAATTATTTCTAATTTTTGTTATAGTATTTTTCTAATATTTTGTACAGCTAGTTTTATAAACCTCTCTATTTAGGAATATAATTAAATACGTATAAAAAGTACTATTGACGTTATAATAGGCTGTCTAAAACAAAACACATGTAAAAACTTATTTTATCGTACAATATTTAAATTATTTCGATTTTGGTAATAATATTCTTGTTATATTTCGTACAGCTAATTTAATAAACCTCTTCGGTTAGGAATATTAGTTTTAAGGTAATAAACCTCCTTTAGACGTCAAAGTTCTATGTTTAAAATGAAAAACTTGTAATAAACATTGTTTATCGTACACTCTTTGATTGATATCGATTTTTGGTAATAATATTTTTCTAATATTTTGTAGAGCTGTTTTATCAAAATTTTCTTATTGGAATATAACTTTATATATAAAAAAAAATACTATAGACTTTAAAATAGGCTGTTTAAAATAAATACTCGTAATAACTCTTTTTTATAGTACACTATTCAAATTATTTTGATTTTTAATAATATGATTTTAGTAATATTTTTTACAGCTAATTTAATAATCTTCTTCGGTTATGAATATTAGTTTTAAACTATTAAACCTCCTTTTTACGTCAAATATGGCTGTTTAACATACAATTCTTGTAATAAACATCGTTTATCGTACACTATTTAATTTATTTACAATTTTGTAATAGTATTATTTTAATATATTTTACAGCTAATTCAATTATCCTCTTTATTTAGGAATATAACTTAATACGTATAAAAATTCTATTGACGTTATAAAAAGATGTTTAAAACAAACTACTTGTTAAATACCTTATTTATGGTACAATATTTGAATTATATCGGTTTTTGGTAATAATATTCTTGTAATATTTTGTACAGCTAATCTAAAAAACCTCTTCGGATAGGAATATTGGTTTTAAAGTAATAAACCTCATTTAGACGTCGAAATCGAATGTTTAATTTAAAATACTTGTAATAAACATTGTTTATTGAACACTATTTGAATTATTTCTATTTTTTTAAAAGTATTCTTCTATAATTTATAGCTAAATTAATAAACCTATCCATTTATGAATATAACTTAAAGCATTTATTATAAACTATTAACGTCAAAACCGGCTGTTTAACATGAAGTACTTATAATAAACATTGTTTTTCGTACACCATTTGAATCATTTCGATTCTTGTAATAGTATTCTTATAATATTTTCTAAGCTCTTTTAAAAAACCATTTCACTTAGAAATATAACTTGATAAATATAAAAACATTTATGACGTTTTAATAAGTTGTTTTAAACATAAAACTTGTAATGACCCTTTTCTTTTGAACTCTATTGGAAATATTTCCATTTTTGGTAAAAATAATCAAGTATTTTTTTGTAAAGCTATAAACGACTTAGCTTATAATCATACTTCCGTATATTTAAAAATTTATTATCTTATAGTTTACTAAACGTCTCAGAAAAAAAAATAGTAGATTTAAAGTATCAAACCTACTTTTGACGTCAAAATCGGCTGTACATGAAATACTTGTAATATACATTGTTGATCGTACACTATTTAAATTATTACTAATTTTTGTTTGAGTATTCTTCAAATATTTTGTACAGCTCTTTTATAAATTCATTTCAATTAGAAATATAACTTAATACATATATAAAATACTCTTGACATTATAATAGGCTGTTTAAAGCAAAAAACAATTAAATAACCTATTTTTATCCTACACGATTTGAATTATTTTAATTTTTGGTAATAATATTCTAGTAATTTTTCGAACATCTAATTCAATTAATCTCTTCGCTTAGAAATATTAGTTTTAAGGTATTAAACCTTCTTTTGACGTTAAATCCGGATGTTTAACAAAAATTACTAGTAATAAACATCGTTTATCGTATAAGTTTTGAATTATTTCTATTTTTGTAATAGTATGCTTTTAATATATTTTACAGCTAATTTAATAAACCTCTTCATTTAGGAATAAACTTAATACAAATAAAAAATACTATTAACGTTATAATAGGCTGTTTAAAACGAATGCTTGTAATAACCCTTTTATATCATACACAATTTTCATTTTTATGATTTTTAGTAATAATAATCTAGTAAGCTTTCGTAAAGCTAAATTAATAAACGTCTTTGGTTAGGGATATTTGTTTTAAAGTAATAAACCTCCCTTTGACTTCAATAACTGCTATTTAACATGAAATGCTTCTAATAAACATTGTTTATCGTACACTATTTGATTTAGTTCTATTTTTTGTAAGAGTATTCTTCAAATACTTTGTACAGCTAATTTAATAGACCTCTTTATTTAGGAATCTAACTTAAAACATAAATAAAAAACTATTGACGTCAAAATCGGCTCTCTAACATGAAATACTTGAAATAAACATTGTATATCGTACACTATTTGAATCATTTCGATTTTTATTAATAACAATATAGTAATATTTTGTACAGCTAATTTAATAAATTCTTTCGGTTAGAATATTAGTTTTTAAGTATTAAACCTCCTTTTTACGTCAAATCCGGCTGTTGAACATAAAATATTTGTATTAAAGATCGTTTATCGTACACTATTTGTTTATTTCTAATTTTGCAATAGATTATTTTTTATATATTTTACCGCTAAATTAATTAACCTCTTTATTTAGGAATATAACTTAATACGTATAAAAACAATACTGACGTTATAAAAAGCTGTTTAAAACGAAATCCTTGTTAAAACCCTTATTTATGGTACAATATTTGAATTATTTCAGTTTTTGGTAATAATATTCTAGTACTATTTTGTACAGCTAATTTAATAAACCTCTTCGGTCAGGAGTATTGGTTTTGAAGTATTTAACCTCCTTCAGATGTCAAAATCGGCTGTTTAACATGAAATACTTGTAATAAACATTGTTCATTGAACACTATTTGAATTATTTCTAATTTTTGTAATAGTATTCTTCTATTATTTGTTACAGCTAATTTAATAAACCTATTCATTTAGGAATATAACTTAAAACTAATATAAAAAAACTATTGACCTCTTTATTTACGAATATTAAGCAAAACAAATAAAAAATACTATTAACGTTATATCAGACTGTTTAGAATGAAATACTTCTAATAGACCTTTTTTCTAAACACTTTTTGACTTATTCGGATTTTTCGTTATATATTCTTGTAATATTTTGTACAGCTAATATGAAAAACTTTTTATTTAGTCATATAACTTAATACATATAAAAAATACTATTGACGTTACAATTCGCAGTTAAAAATAAAATACTTTTACAATCTTTTTATAATACAATATTTGAAAACATGTTGATTTTTGTTGATAATATTCTTGTAATATTAAGTACAACTAATTTAATAAACCTTTTAGGTTATGAAAACTAGTTTTAAAGAAATAAACCTCCTTTAGACGTCAAATTCCGATGTTTAAAATGAAATAGTTGTAATAAACATTGTTTATCGTACACTATTTCATTTATTTCAAATTTTTGTAATAGTGTTATTTTAATATATTGTACAGCCTTTTTAATCAAACTTTTCTATTAAAAATATAACTTTATACATATAAAAAATACTATTGACGCTTTAATAGTCTGTTAAAAACGAAATACTTGTAACAACCCTTTTTTGTTGTACACGATTTAAATTATTTCGATTTTCGGTAATATTACTGTTGTAATTTTTCATACAGCTAATTAAATAAACCTGTTTGGTTAGAAATATTAGTTTTAAAGTAATAAACCTCCTTTTGACGTCAAAATCGGCTATTTAACATGAAAAACTGGTAAAAAACATTGTTTATCGTACACTATTTTAATTATTTCTATTTTTTGTAATAGTATTCTTCTTATATTTTGTAAAGCTTACTTAGTAAACTTCTTTATTTAGGAATATAACTTAAAACATGTATATAAAACTATTGACGTCAAAATCAGCTGTTTTACATGAAATACTTGTAATAAACTATTTCAATTATTTCTACTTTTAATAATTTTATTATAGTAATATTTTGTACAGCTAATTAAATAAACTACTTCGGTTAGGAATATTAGTTTTAAAGTATTAATCTTTTTTTTACGTCAAATCCAGCTGTTTAACATAAAATACTTGTATTAAACTTTGTTTTTCGTACATTATTTGATTTATTTCTAATTTTGTAAAAGTATTAATTTAATATATTTTACAGCTAATTCAATTAACCTCTTCATTTAGGAATATAACTTAATACGTATAAAAATACTATTGACGTTATAAAAAGCTGCTTAAAACGACATACTTGTTAAAATCCTTATTTATGGTAAATATTTCAATTATTTTGGTTTTTGGTAATAATATTTTAGTACTATTTTGTACAGCTAATTTAAGTTTGGTTAGGAATATTGGTTTTAAAATATAAACCTCCTTCAAATGTCAAAATCGGCTGTTTAACATGAAATACTTGTAATAAACATTATTTATTGAACACTATTTGAATTATTTCTATTTTTTGTAAAAGTATGCTTCTATTATTTTTACAGCTAATTTAATAAACATATTCATTTAGGAATATAACTTAAAACATATAAAAAAACTGTTAACGTCAAAACCGGCTGTTTAACACGAAGTACTTTTAAAAAACATTGTTTATCGTACACTATTTAAATTGGTTCATTTTTTGTAATAGTATCCTTATAATATTTTCTACAGTTTTTTTTTAAATCATTTCAATTAAAACATAACTTTTGAAATATAAAATAATTCTTGAAGTTTTAATAAGCTGTTTTAAACATAATACTTGTAATAACCCTTTTTTTTCGTACTCTATTGGAAATATTTCCATTTTTAGTAAAAAATAATCAAGTAGTTTTTTGTACAGCTATAAACGTTTTAGGTTAATAATTACAATTTCGTACATTTTATAATTTATTATCTTATAGTTTAATAAACGTCTTAGGATACAAATATTAGTTTCAAAGTATCAAACCTCCTTTTGTCATCAAAATTTGCTGTTTAACATAGAATACTTGTAATAAACATTGTTTATCGTTGACTATTTAAATTATTTCTAATTTTGTGATATTATTCTTCTTATAACTTGTACAGATCTTTTAATAAACCCTTTTAGTTTGAAATTTAACTTTATATATATATAAAATACTCTTGACGTTACAATAGGCTGTTTATAATGAAAAACTTGTAAAAACCCTTTTTAATCGTAAGATATTTAATTTATTTCGATTTTGAAAATAATATTTGTGTAATATTTCTTACAGCTAATTTAACAAACCTCTTCGGTTAGGAATATTTGTTTTAAAGAAAAAAAACTTATTTAGGCTTCAAGTTCAGATGTTTAAAATGAAATAATTGTAATAAACATTGTTTATCGTACACTACTTCATTTATTTCTAATTTTCTAATTGTATTCTTCTAACAATTTTTACAGCTAATTTAATCAACGTTTTCAATTAGTATTTAACTTCATACGTATAAAAAATACAGTTGACGTTTTTATAGGCTTTTAAAAACAAAATACTTGTGATAACCCTTTTTTATGGTACACGATTCGAATTATTTCGATTTTCGTTAATATTGCTGTTCTAATTTTTCAGACAGCTAATTAAATAAACCTATTTGGTTGGGAATATTAGTTTTAAAGTATTAAACCTCCTTTTGACGTGAAAATCGGCTGTTTAACATGAAATACTTGTAATAAACATTGTTTGTCGTACACTATTTAAATCATTTCGATTTTTAATATGATATTATAGTAATATTTTGAACAGCTAATTTAATAAACTTCTTCGGTTAGGAATATTAGTTTTTAAAGTATTAAACGTCCTTTTGACGTAAAATCTGGCTGTTTAAGATAAAATACTTGTAATAAACATCGTTTATCGTACACTATTTGAATTATTTCTAATTTTTGTAAAAGTATTTGTTTAAATATTTTACAGTTAATTTAATTAATCTCTTTATTTAGGAATATAACTTAATACATATAAAAAATACTATTGACGTTACAATCTGCAGTTAAAAACAAAATACTTGTACACATCTTTTTTTATCATACAATATTTGAATTATTTTGATTTTTGATCATAATTTTCTCGTAATGTTAAGTACAGCTAATTTAATAAACCTTTTCGATTAGTAATATTAGTTTTAAAGAAATAAACCTCCTTTAGACTTCAAATTCAGATGTTTAAAATGAAATAGTTGTTATAAACATTGTTTATCGTTCACTATTTCATTTATTTCTATTTTTGTAATAGTATTCTTCTAATATTTTTTACAGCCTTTTTAATCAAACTTTTCAATTGGAAATATAACTTTATACATATAAAAAATACTATTGACGTTTTAATAGGCTGTAAAAACGAAATACTTGTAACAACCCTTTTTCATTGTACACGATTTAAATTATTTCTTTTTTCGGTAATATTACTCTTGTAATTTTTAGACATCTAATTAAATAAACCTCTTCGGTTAGGAATATTAGTTTTAAAGTATTAAACCTCCTTTTGACGTCAAAATCGGCTGTTTAACATGAAATACTTGTAGTAACATTGTTTAACGTACACTATTTGATTTATTTCTATTTTTTGAAATAGTATTCTTCAAATATTTTAAACAAGTAATTTAATAAACCTTTTCATTTAGGAATATAACTTAAAACATAAATAAAAACTATTGACGTCAAAATCGGCTGTCTAACTTGAAATACTTGTACTAAACATTGTTTAAAATACACTATTTAAATTATTTTGACTTTTTATAATAATATTATAGTAATATTTTGTACTGCTAATTAAATAAACTTTTTTGATAAGAAATATTAGTTTTAAACTATTAAACCTCCTATTTACGTCAAAATCGGCTGTTAACAAAAAATACTTGTAATAAAAATCGTTTAATGTACACTCTTTTATTTATTTATAATTTTGTTATAGTATTATAATAATATATTTTACAGTTAATTTAATTAACCTATTTATTTAGGAATATAACTTAATACGTATAAAAATGTTACGTTCTAAACAAGAAAAGCGAAAGACAAAACATATGCATCCATTATCAAAAATACTTTTAAAAAAAATTAAAACCAGCTAAATATTAAAACAAAATAAAATCGAAGCGGCAAACACGAGTATTTTATAGCATTTTATAACATTTTTCCCAACAGCCTAAAAAAATTTTCTAATAGCTTAAAACATTTTTCCAAAATAACCTTTTAAACTTTCCTAAAAAGCATAGAATAACATTCACAGCGTATTTCAAATTCAATTAATCGTACAATAAACTGTACCATTACTACGTCATAATTATTATAAAAAATTCTAAAATCGAAATTTCTGTTATATTTATTATTATAATAAACTGTAACTTACTGACGATCACATGAAATTTTACATTTCAATGTGTGAAACAGCTGTTTGAATTATAGTTTTTATATAATTAAATAAATAAATATTAAGCTGCAATTTGATTTGTCGAGCACTATCGATCAGAACTTTGTATAAAACCTTTAATATAAATATATATATATATAAATTACTATTGACGTTTTAATAGGCATTTTAAATAAAACACTTGTACTAACCCTTTTTTATCGTACACGATTTAAACTATTCTGATTTTTGTTTATATTACTCTCGTAATTTTTCGTACAGCTAATTTAATATACGTCTTCGGTTAAGAATATTATATTTAAAGTATTAAAACTCATTTTGACGTCAACATCGGATGTTTAAGACGAAAAACTTGTAATAAACATTATTTATCGCACACTATTTGAATTATTTCCATTATTTTTAATACAATTGTTCTAATATTTTATACAGCTAATTTAATAAACCTATTCATTTAGGAATATAACTTTAAACATATAAAAACTACTATTTACATTATAATAAGCTGTTTTAATTCAAATACTATTAATAGACCTGTTTTATCGTGAACTATTTGAATTATTTCGATTTTCGGTAATAATATTCTTGTGATATTTCATACAGCTAATTTAATAAATTTATTAGGTTAGAAATAGTCGTTTTAAAGTATTAAACTCCTTTTGACTTAAAATTCGATTCGGCTGTTTGAGACACAAATAGCAATAGTAATTGTTTATCGTAAACTCTTTGAATTAATTCTATTATTTGTAATATTATTCTTCTAAAATTTTGTACAGTTAATTTGATAAACCTCTTCATTTAGGACTATAACTTAATACATATAAAAGATACTATTGACGTTACAATTGGCTTGTTAAAACGAAATACTTAAAAAAAACTTTATTATCTTACAATATTTGAATTATTTCGATTTTTGGTAATAATATTAAAAAGTTTAATTGAAAAATTTAAACATAACTGACTCATTTTCGAAAAAAGTTTATTGATTAATTTCGTTTAGCTCTCTTCGGAATAAAATTGCTAAAAACTATGAATATTATAGAGTAATTTTAGTTATACATAATGAACTTGAAAAGTCTAACAAAAGATAGTTACGTCATAAAGTATAAAAGTCTGTTTAGAAAAAGTTTGAAAAATAGAATAGAGTTGTACTTAACTAACTTGAAGTAATTTATAAGACAAAATTGCTAAAACAAAAACATTTAAAATAGTAGAAATTTTTACCTGAAACTAAATTAAATAAAAAGCACAATAAAAAAATACGACAATAACGACAACAATAATACTACTAAAGACCCTATTTGCAAAGTTTTAAATTATAAAAATTTCTTTGTTTGCAAATTTTTGGCTCGCGAGTTCTAATAAATAAAGATTCTAGAACTGAAAGATGGTAGGTGTTTCTAGCTCGGGATAGGATTTCGAACCTTTTATCCAGGTAGTTCTCGGCGCAATTAAGGTTGTTGAGGAGGTGCTGATGAATAGATGACTATTCACCTTTAGGCTTCACGTCGTTATTAAAAATAAACCTTTAAAGCTTTTTCGTGACATGCTGCTCTCGCCTGACGTGGAAACCTTGAGATGTTCGACCTACGTAGTCATTTCCGCAATGACATTTAAATATGTATACTACATTACTCAAATCATGGGTAGATGTGGCATCTTTTACAATTCCGTTAAGCCGGCGGTTAATGTTGTACACAACATGTAGCGAAACGCTGTTAAAGGTGGATTTTAAAGCCAATGAAGCTTGCTTAGCCAGTCTTATCGAGTTTTCACCCATATAAGGAAGGCGGAGGTAGACTGGGCAAGGATGTGGGCCGAAAGAGGGTAAGCGATTCATTTTTGACTGAGTTACCTTAATTGTCTTTTAATGACTGTTTCGGGGTAACCTAGTGAGAAAAAAATGTTGTAGATGCTGTCAAATTCTAGATTCAAACAGTCAGCCGTGCAAATTTTAATAGCTCTGTTGGTTATGCGTTGTATGATCTTCAATTTTTGGTAATAATATTCTTGTAATATTTCGTACAGCTAATTTAAAAAAACCTATTTGGTTAGGAATATTGGTTTTGAAGTAATGACCTCCTTTAGACGTCAAAATCGGATTTTTAAGAAGAAATAGTTGTAACAAAAATTGTTTATCGTACACTGTTTGAATTAATTCTATTTTTTAATTAGTATACTTCTAATATTTTGTACCGGTAATTTAATAAACCTCTTTAGATAGGAATAATGGCTTTAAAGTAAAAAACCTCCTTTAGACGTCAAAATCGGATGTTTAAGAAGAAATAATTGTAATATATATTGTTTTTCGTACACTATTTGAATTACTTCTATTTTTTGTAATAGTTTTCTTCTAATATTTTGTATAGCTCTTTAATAAACCTTTTTAAATATAAGTTTAACTTTATACATATAAAAATTACTATTGACGTTTTAATAGGCAGTTTAAAACAAAATACTTGTAATAACCATATTTTATCGTACACGATTTGAATTATTTCGATTTTGGTAGTATTACTTTTGTAATTTTTTGTACAGCTAATTCAATAAACCTTTTCAGTTAAGAATATTAGTTTTAAAGTATTAAACCTCCTTTTAACGTCAAAACCGGCTGTTTAACATGAAATACTGTAATAAACATTGTTTATCGAACACTGTTTAGTTTATTTCTACTTTTTGTAATAGTAATCTTCTTATATTTTGTACATCTAATTTATTAAACCTCTTCATTTAGGAATATAACTAAATACATATAAAATTATTATTGACGTTATAATAGGCTGATTAAAACGAAATACTTGTAAAAACCCTTATTTATCGTACAATATTTGAATTATTTAGATTCTGGTTATAATATTCTTATAATATTTTGTACAGCTAATTTAACAAACCTCTAAGGATAAGAATATTGTTTGTAAAGTATTAAACCTCCTTTAAACGTTAAAACCGGATGTTTTAAGATAAAATACTTTTAATAAACATTGTTTATCGAACACTGTTTGAATTATTTCTATTTTTTGTAATAGTATTCTTCTAATATTTTGTAAAGCTCTTTTAATAAACGTTTTCAATTAGAAATATAACTTGATTTATTTAAAAAAAACTAATGACGTTTTAATAGGCTGTTAATAACGAAATAGTTGTAATAACCCTTTTAAATCGTACACAATTTGAATTATTTCGATTTTTAGTAACGATATTCTTGTATTTTTGCTTACAGCTAATTTAATAATCCTCTTCGATTAGAATTATTAGTTTTAAAGTATTAAACCTCCTTTTGACGTCAAATCTGGCTGTTTAACATAAAATACTTGTAATTAACATCGTTTGTCGTATACTATTTGATAATTTCTGTTTTTTAAAATAGTATTCTTCTAATATTTTGTACAGCAAATTTAATAAACCTTTCCAATTACAAATATAACTTTATACATATAAAAAATACTATTGACGTTATAATAGGCTGTTTAAAACAAAAAATTGCAATAACCCTTTTTTATCGCAACCGATTTGAATTATTTCGATTTTAGGTAATAGTATTCTTGTATATTTTCGTACAGCTAATTTAATAAACCTCTTCGATTAGAAATATTAGTTTTAAAGTATTAAACCTACTTTTGACGTCAAATCCGGCTGTTTAAGATAAAATACTTGTAATAAACATCGTTTGTCGTATACTATATGAATATTTTTGTTTTTCGAAATAGTATTCTTCCAATATTTTCTTCAGCAAATTTAACAAACCTTTTCAATTAGAAATGTAACTTTATACATAAAAAAATACTATAGACGTTTTAATAGGCTGTTTAAAACAGAATACTAAAAAAATTTAAGTAATTCGTCTTAGAAGGCCAATTTTGACGTCAAAAGGAGTTTTATTACATTAAAATTAATATTTTTAATAGAAAACGTTTATTAAAATACCTTTACGAAATATTACAATAATTTTATTATTAAAAATCGTAATAATTCAAATGGTGTACGATTAATAATATTCATTGCAAGTATTTCGCCTTAAACAGCCGATTTTGACGTCAAAAGGAGTTTTAATACTTTAAAACTAATATTCCTAACCGAAGAGGTTTATTTTATTAGCTGTATGATATATTACAAGAACATTAATACCAATAATCAAAATAATTCAAATAGTGTACAATGAAAAAGGGTTTAATACAAGTATTTTGTTTAAACCAGCCTATTTCAATGTCTTTAGTACTTTTAATATATTTAAAGTTAGACTACTAACCAAAGACGTTTATTAAATTAGCTGTACGAAATATTACAAGAATATTATAACTAAAAATCAAAATAACTCAAATAATGTACGATAAACAATGTTTATTAAGTTTAATATTCTACTCTAATAAGACAGGAGATAGTTAAAAAATTAAATAAATTAATTAAAATGGCTGAGAAAGTGAAATACTTAACATTAAAGAAGATGATAGAAAAATTAACTGAAGTCCAAAAAAAATCAACTAATGCACTTCTTAATGAAATGCAGGAAATTAAGGGAAACTTGGCAAATCAGGCAGAGGTAATAGGCTCCATGAAAAAGTCACTTATTTTTCTAGTTAATTAGTTTGAAGATGTAAAAAAAGAGAATGAAAATTTCAAGAAGAAGGTAAAATTTTTTAAGTTAGACAATGAGAGATTAAATGTTTAATTGAAAGAAATGAAGAAAGAGGTCAGTAATTCAAGCCTACAACTTGACTAAATTGAAAGAATTTTAAAAAGTAGGAATGTCGAAATCAGTTAGGTGCCTTTTATGAAGAATGAAAATGTAGTTGATGTTGCAATGAAGGTTATGAAAAAAGTTGACCCTCTGTTGTGTAAGGAAGATATTGAGTCAGCAAGACAACTAGTTAAAAAAGATAATACAAATGAAGTAATCAAAAGTTCTATTTTAGTTAGAATCAAAAATATTAATAAAATAAATTACATATATAGTAATAAAAAGAATCTTGCTAAAGCTAAAATTAGTTCATTAGATGATAGTATTAAAAACGTGTACATAAATAGAAATCTTACTCCCAAAAATAAACAATTGTTCTATATGACAAACTGTTATAGAAAAACTAACAACTGGAAGTTTCTTTGGACTACAAATGGAACAGTTTATTTAAGAAAAAAAAGAGGGATCAGTTACGGTAAGGAATATTTCAGACTTTGATAATCTAGCTTCTTAATTTAGAACTTTGTTATTTTGTTTAGAAACATTTTAGTAGTTTAATGTCTGTTAATAAAAGTGTATATATTTGTTAAGTGTGTAAAAAAAGTGTAAAAAATATATATTGTGAAATATGTGGCCAATGGTCACATTTTAAATGTTGTAAAATTTCTAGTTCCCAATTTGTTTCTCTAAGTAAATCTAATGAACCTTTTTTGTTTTAATTGTTTAGTACAGGAAATACCTTTTAGTTTAATAAGTAATAAAGAACTAAACAACCTTAACTTAAATAATATTTGTAGTTATAATTGCAAAATTTGTGATAATAACAATTGTTTTTGTAAAAATATTTTTCCATTTAGTCAACTTTATAACAATGAACTTTTTGTGATAAATATGAGCATTTCAAATAAAAAATTTAATATCCAGACTGGACCTATTCTTACAAAAACTCAGTATTCCTGTTCAGATGATTTTGAAAATATATTAGATAAAGATTTTAAGGGCAGTTCAAGTTTTTTAGACATAAATATAAGAAGTTTGAATAAAAATAAATCTAAGCTAGAGGAATTAATGTTCTCATATAAAATCATACCTAATATAATAGGAATCAGTGAAACTAAAATTAATAAAAATACTGACACAAATTTTTTGTCATAACTGTTTACAATTTTCATTGTGTAAATTCTATGTCAAACTCAGGAAGCGTTGGTGTGTATGTCAAAAATTTAATAACGTATTCAATCAGAAAAGACTTAAATTTTATATGTGTTAGTTATGAATCTATATGGTTTGAAATATCAGTAGGAGTTAATAGTAAAAATAATAGAAATATTTTAGTAGGAATTATATACCGTCACCCTAATGCTTCGATTCCTGAATTCAGTAAAAATTTCTCAGATTCCTTCTTAGAAAATATAAATAATTATAAAGATATTTGTATATTTTGAGATAAAAACAAATTATACAGTAATCTTCCTTTATTCTACCAACATATGTTTCTGTGTGTCAACGAATCAACACACTTCAACTGGGTTGTTAATAGGAAAGATAATATATTTTGAGATATTGATACTAACTATTTAAATGATAAAGCTACATCAGTGAAAAATCATATAAATGGATTTGGTCTTACAAATATCATCAAAGTCCCAACTAGAATTAATAATTCTTGGGGTACATTGATAGATTATTTTTATTGCTCAACACCAGAAAAAGTTATTCTTTGCCAAGTGCTTATGTCAGATATATCAGACCACTTTCCCCTTTTTTTAAAACTTAAAAATTGCAACCTAATGAAAAATGATTTCAAAAACAACAATACTTTCAAGACTTCTAAAAAATCAATACCAAAAATCTTTTAGCAGATGCTTCACTTATTTTTAGCATACATGAAACTAACAATTTAATTCAATCTAAAAGTTCTATTGATACAAAATTTAATAACCTAATAAGTAAAATTAAAGATTTAACTTACAAAAATGTTCTAAATAAAAAATTATATAAAGCTAAACTAATATTGAAATCAAAACCTTGGATAACTAAAGCAATATTGAATTCCAAAAAAACAAAAAAATAAATTATACTGTAACGCTTCTGGCTATAAATTAAATTCAGCAAAAGAGTTTTCTCTAATTAGGGGTTTTTTGTATTAATTTGTTAACTTTCTAAATTGCCGCCTTAGATTTGAATTATTAGATTTGTAAAAGCTCAAGCTGAACTTCCTATGTGCTAAATTGTGAGTATTGTAATTAATCTCTTATTTTTTAATTCTGTCTCTTAAATTGAAATTTCTAATAAAGTTAAATTGAAGTTAATTTTACTGTGGTTTGCATAAATTTGAATAAATAAACTCTGCTGTTGATAAAATTAAATTGAAGCTAATTGTACTTTTGGTTTGCATAAATTTGAATAACTAAACTTCGGTGTTAATAGTTAATTATATTGAAATTATCTGTAATTTGGTTACATAAAATTGAATAAATAAGCTTTGTTGTGGATAATTAATTAAGAAGCAAGCTGCTTTTGGTGCTCTTAATAATCTCTGAAATTTACAAATCAAATTTAATTAATTTAAATGTTTAAATTTATCTAAATATCTAAATATCTAAATATCTAAAATATCTAAATTTAATTAAAATAACTAGTGGGCCACACCTAACTCTTGGTATAGCATAATGAGTAATAGATCCAAGCCCCCCAAAAAGGATAGTATGTTCTCTAAAGAGAACATACATCATACTTTAGACAAGGTCAACAACCCCGAAACTCGCTGTAGCCAGCGTAACATTGACAGAGGGATCAACAAAAGGGGTGTTGACCCACACTCTTCGCGCCGTAGCCAACCTGGTCCATCAGACCAACCACAATCAGCGTGCGAAAGATAATACAAAAGTATCTGCAAAGATAATTTTAATAATCCAATTAAAGTTCAAGAATACAAAAAATACAGAAACAAACTTACAAAGATTAAAACAACATTAAAAAAGGCATACTATGAAAACATGCTTAAAATCTTTAAAAAAAAACATCCAAAATTTGGAGAATAATAAGTAGTATAACCAATAGGAAAAAACAAGAAAACCAATTTCCACACCAGCTAGATATAAATGAAAATTCTTACCAAACCAGTTGAAATAGTTGATAAATTAAATACCCATTTTGCAAATATTGGCTTACAGACCTGTACAAAAAAAGGGATACTCTGAACTCAGCTAATAAAATAAAAAATGTTAGTATCAGTTTCCTTTGGTTAGATGTAAGAGAAACTGAAGTATTTAATACTATAAAGAGTTTAGATCCAAAAAAAGCCATTGGTGAAGATTATATATCTGTAAAGATCCTTAAGAAAGTAAACAATCTTATATCCCCATTACTAAGCAAATTAATTAACCAAGCATTTTATGAAGGTGTTTATCCAAGTAGCCTAAAACTTTCAAAAGTAATACCAATTTTTAAATCAGGACTAAAAACTTTACCAGGAAGTTATAGACCCATTTCACTTTTATCTAATTTAAAAAAAAATAATCGAAAAAGTAATCTATGGTCGCCTGTACAGTTTTTTTTTTCTAAAAATAAAGTTTTTAACAATTCTCAGTTTGGCTTTTGACGGAATCATTCTACCACTTTAGCTTTGTCTGAATTTGTTCAAGGGGTTATGTCCAATTTTGATAAAGGAAACGCAGTTTGTGCAGTCTTTTTGGATTTAAGTAAAGCGTTTGACAGTGTAGATATAGAAATATTTTACTAAGGAAATCGGAAAGTTATGGTGTGAGAGGAAATATGCATCTACTAGTCAGCTCATATCTAGATGGAAGGAAACAATTTGTTAACTTTCGAGGATATGAGTCAACCTGTGAAAAATGTGAAGTTGGAGTTCCACAAGGGTCAGTATTAGGACCGTTGTTATTCTTAATTTACTTTGTTTAAGGAGTTAATAGTACTTGTCATTTAATATTCAAGTTTTTATTATTTTTTTTGAATTTTAGTTTTTTTTTTGTCCGAAGTATTTGTTTGGTCACAGTAACATTGGTTTAGTCTGGATTTTACCATTTTCTATCTAATTATTTCTAAGATTGTAGTTAAAGATTACTATTTAATAATTCATTTAATGTCCAATTTTTTGTTTATTTTTTTATTATTTTGTTGGAAAGTAGATTTGTTTGGTTACATTAACATAAGTTTAGTCGAGATTTTAGCATTTTCTGTCTAGTTATTTTTAAGGTTATTCTTTAAAATTACTTTTTTGAACTAAGTTCAGAATACTTCAAAACTTTTATTTTTTCTGCTTACAAACTTTTTTTTATAATATATACTTTATTATTATAATTTTTTTTTTTGTTGCATGAAAATGTAAAAAGAATAGTTATAGATGTTTATATTTTAGCAGAAAATAAAGTATTTAAAAAGCAAGCTGAGATAACTGTTTCAAGCAAATTTATGTTAAAAAAAAGAAATCGATTTTTGAGCAAAGCAAAATTCTTCTTTTTTATGTTTACATATTTTGTTTTCTTTCTATTATTTCAGTTTAGACTTAGACAAGTTTTACAAAGAAAAAGAGTTTTTTTTTTTTTTTGATTGATTTAATAGAAAGAAATTGTTGTTGTTAATATCATTGTTGTTAAAATTATTATTGTTTCTTTTTTTTTTACGTTATACGCATCTTAATAATTTTTTTTATAAAAGTTAAGTTCAGTTGTTGTAAAAATCACTTCTTTAAAATTCTTAAATAAATTTTACATTAGTTTATGTAACTATTCAAATGTAAAATATTTTTATTTTACAACTTAAATTATCAAAAAAAAAGGAAAAATTTTTTAGCACAAAATACTGAATTAAAATTATATATTTATTCTATAATTCTTATCTAGTTTAAGCAATTTTTTTTTATGGATAGAGCTTTATTTTACTTTGTTTGAATATTGCAGCTTTACTTTATTTTTTATTTTTCAATAGTATAGCTTTATTTTACTGTTACTTATTTTTTGATAAGTTAAAATAAGTTGGTAGTAGAGCCGAAATCCTTAAACACAAATAAATAAAAGGAATAGACTTAATATATATATAAATTTTTTTCTTCTTTTTAAATCATATAAAAGGGAAATTTCTTTGCAAAGTTCTAAATGAATTTTAAAATTAAAACTTCAGGTAAAAACTTTGCCTTTTAACGTAAAGTTAGATATAAATTTTTGTGTATTTAATGTTAAATATATGTCTGTAAAAATTCTTTAATTTTTTTGGAAAATTCTTTTTTTTATTTATTTTTTTTCTCAACTTTGTTGATGATTGCTGAAGTAAATACTGGCTAAAAAGTGATCAAACGAGCGCAGACTATGATCTCGTAATAAGCTGACATTATCTGAGACGTTGGGCTGTGATAGATTTAGCTGTGTCATTTTTTCAATTTTACCAACAAACGGTTGTTTCACTACTTCAAATAAATACTGGCATTTAGGAATATAAATTAAAACATATAAAAAATACTATTGACGTAATAATAGCTGTTTAAAACGAAATATTTGTAACAACCCTTTTTATCGAACACTATTTAAATTATTTCAATTTTTGGTAATAATATTCTAGTAATGTTTCATATAGCTAATTTGATAAACGTATTCGGTTAGAAAAAATATTAGCTTTAAAGCATTAAAATTCTTTTTGCTGTCAAAATCGGCTGTTTTTAAAGAAATACTTGTAATAACCCTTATTTATCGAACACCATTTAAATAATTTCGATTTTTGGTAATATTATTCTTGTAATATTTCGTACAGCTAATTAAATAAACGTCTTCGGTTAGAAATATTAGTTTTAAAGTAATAAACTCCTTTTGACTTCAAACTCGGCTGTTTAAGACAAAATACTTGCAATAGTAATTATTTATCATACAGTAATTGAATTATTTCGATATTTTGACAAAGTGTTTTGTAAAACTTTGTACAGCTAATTTGATAAACGTTTTCATTTAGGAATCTTACTCCAAACATATTAAATAGACTATTGACGTTATAATATGCTGTTTTAAATAAAATTGTAAAGACCTTTTTTATCGTTTACTACATGAATTATTTCGATTGTTGGTAATAATGTTATAGTAATATTTTGTACAGCTAGTTAAATAAACCTATTCTGTTAGGAATATCAGTTTTAAAGTATTAGTACAACTTTTGACGTCAACATCGGCTGTTGAAGAATAAACTAGTAAAAAACATTATTGATCGTATATTATTTGAATTGTTTCGATTTTTTCTAATAGTATTCTTCTAAGGTTTTGTACAGCTCTTTAATTAAACCTTTTCAATTAAAAATATAACTTTATATCAATATAAAATACTATTAACGTTTTAATAGGCTTTTTAAAACAAAATACTTGTAATAACATTTTTTATCGTACACGCTTTGAACTATTATGATTTTTGGTAATAATGTTCTAGTATTGTTTCGTGCAGCTAAATTCAAAAACGCTTTCGGTTAGGAATATTAGTTTTAAAGTATAAAACTCCCTTTGACGTCAAAATCGACTCTTTAATATGAAATACTTGTAATAAACATTGTTTATCGTACATTATTTGAACTATTTCTATTTTTTGCAATAGTACTCTACTAATTTTTTGTACGGCTTATTTAATAAACCTCTTCATTTAGGAACATAACTTAATACTTATAAAAAATACTATTGACGTTACAATCGGCTGTTTATAACGAAATACTTGTAAAAACAATTTTTTAATGTACAATATTTGAATTTTTTTGAATTTTATGTGATAATATTCTTGTAATTTTTCGTACAGCTTATCTAATAAACTTCTACGGTTAGAAATAATGTTTTAAAGTATTAAACCTCCTTTTGACGTCAAAATCGGATGTTTAAGATTAAATATTTGTAATAAAAATTGTTTTTTGTACACTATTTGATTTATTTCTATTTTTTGTAATAGTATTCTTCTAATATTTTGTACAGCTAATTTAAAAAACCTATTTATTTAGGAATATAACTTAAACATATAAAAATTACTTTTGCCGAAATAATAGGCTGTTTTAAACAAAGTACTTATAATAGTCCTATTTTATCGTACACTATTTGAATTATTTCGATTTTTGGTTATATTACTCTAGTATTTTATCGTATAGCTAATTTAATAAACCTCTTCGGTAAGGAATATTAATTAGTAATAAACCACCTTTAGACGTCGAAATCGGCAGTTTAAAATGAAATACTTGTAATAAACATTGTTTATCGTACACTCTTCGAATTAATTCTATTTTTTGTAATAGTATTCTTGTAAATTTTCGTACAGTTAATTTAAAAAATCTTTTCACATAGGAATATAACTCAAAACTATTAAAAAAAACTTTTGACGTCAAAATCGGTTGTTTAGGATGAAAAATTTGTAATATACATTGTTTGTCGTATACTATTTGATTTATTTCTATTTTTTGTAATATTACTCTTGTAACTTTTCGTACAGCTAATTTAATAAACCTCTTCAAATAGAAATATAACTTAAAACTAATATAAAAAACTATTGACGTCAAAATCGGTTATTTAACATGAAATACTTGTAATAAACCTATTTTATCGTAGAATATTTGAATTATTTTTATTTTTAGTAATATAAATCTTTTAATATTTTGTACAGCTAATTTAGTAAATATTTTCGGTTAGGAATAATATTTTAAAGTTTTAAACCTCCTTTAGACGTCAAAATTGGCTGTTTAAGATGAAATACTTGTAATAAACATTGTTTATCGTACACTATTTGATTTATTTATTTTTTTGTAATAGTATTCTTTTAATATTTTGTAGACCTCTTTAATAAACCTTTTCAATAAGAAATATAACTTAAAACAATAAAAAAATACTATTATCGTTTTATAGGCAGTTTAAAACAAAATGCTTGTAATAACCTTTTTTTATCGTACACTGTTTGAATTATTTCGAATTTTGGTAATATTATTCTTGTAATATTTTGTACAGCTAAATTAATAAACGTTTTCGGATAGGAATATTGGTTTAAAAAAAAACCTCCTTTAGACATCGAAATCTCATGTTTAAGATATAATACTTGTAATAAACATTATTTATCGAAAACTATTTTATTTATTTCTATTTTTGTAATAATATTCTTTTAATATTTTGTACAGCTCTTTTAATAAACCTTTTAAACTAGAAATATTACTTGATACATATAAAAAATACTATTGATGTTTAAATAGGCTGTTTAAAACAAAATACATGTAATAACCCTTTTTTATTGTAAACGATTCGAATTATGTCAAATTTTGGTAATTATTTTGTATTAAAGTATTAAACCTCTTTTTGACGTCAAATCCTGATGTTTATCATAAAACACTTGTAATGAACATCGTTTATCGTAAACTATTTGAATTAAGTCTAATTTTTGTAATAGTATTATTTTAATATATTATACAGCTAATTAAAAAACCTCTGCATTTAGGAATATAACTTAATATATATAAAAATACTATTGACGTTTTAAAGAGCTGTTTAAAACGTATTGAATTATTTCGGTTTTCCGTAATAATATTCTTGTAATATTTTGTACAGCTCATATAACAAATTTTTTCGGTTAGGAATGTTGTTTTTAAAGTTTTAAACATTCTTTAGACGTCATAAATTGGCTGTTTAAGATGAAATACTTAATGTAATAAACATTGTTTATCGTCCACTATTTGATTTATTTCTTTTTTTGTTCTTCTAATATTTTGTAGAGCTCTTTAATAAACCTTTTTAATTAGAAATATAACTTTATACAATTAAAAATTACTATTGACGTTTTAATAGGCAGTTTAAAACAAAATACTTGTATTAATCCTTTTTTATC
Source organism: Thalia democratica (assembly GCF_965202585.1). NCBI lineage: Eukaryota > Metazoa > Chordata > Thaliacea > Salpida > Salpidae > Thalia > Thalia democratica. The sequence goes on along the minus strand of NC_139173.1, from coordinate 14,181,595 downwards.
GTACACGATTCGAATTATTTCGATTTTTGGTAATAATATCTTGTAATATTTTGTACAGCTAAATTAATAAACCTCTTCGGATAGGAATATTGGTTTTAAATTAATAAACCTCCTTTAGACGTCAAAATCGGAAGTTTAAGATAAAGTACTTATTGATATTTTTAAGATATTGTTTATAGAACACTATTTTATTTATTTCTATTTTTGTAATAGTATTCTTCTAATATTTTGTACAGCTCTTTTAATAAACGTTTTCAATTTTTTTGACTATTGACGTTTTGATAGGCTGTTTAAAACAAAATACATGTAATAACCCTTTTTTATCGTACACAATTTGAATTGTTTTAACTTTTTGGTAATGAAATTCTAGTAATTTTTCGTACAGCTAAACTAACAATTATCTTCCGTTAGGAATATTAGTTATGTATAAAACCTTCTTTTAACGTCAAATCCGGCTGTTTAACATAAAATACTTGTAATAAACATCGTTTATCGTACACTATTTGAATTATTTCTAATATTTGTAATATTAGTATTTAAATTTATTTTACGTACTTTTTGCTTTAAAGGTTGCAATCAAAGTTCTCGACTTAAAAAGGAGAATGATTCAATGATAAATTTTTAAAATTTTATTACAATACAATGTTTCACTCGTTTTAAAAAACGAGATCTTCAGTTGTTTAAAATCTGTAAAAATTTATGTGATAACAAGTAGGAAGACATTAGGCTAAACTTGAAATAAAAGAAGTTAAAAAGAAAAAATGTATAACAAAAAACTGAGTAAAATCTAATTAAAACCTATAGTTTAAAGTTACTAGCGTATGATGATTTTAATGTTGCTAGGCTAAATTTAGGAAAATGCACGTTACTTAATAATTATACAATCTTAAAACTTAAACAAAAAAAAAAAAAAATACAATAAAAAATAATTCTACTAACATTTAGTGGCCTTGTGAAATCTTTAGATAACTAACAAAGAAAAACATCTCTTCAACTAAACCTTTAAGTTAAGTTTAGTCGTTTAAAAAAATTTTGGCTATTGTATTATGACGTAATTATATATTGGTTTAAGTACTTGTACAAATTAAAATAGATATTTTTTTATCAAAACGCTCTTAAGTTTTGAAATAAAGCTTCTTAAAGTGTATACAAGAGCATATTAACTCGTTCCTTTTATTTAATGATGTTTCCCCGTCAGCGTTCGCTATTTCCATTTTTTCATAGGAGCAGGTCCTGCAGATTCTCTGCGGTTTCCTTATGTGTCCGATGTGGTGTAAAATTTCCCATTTGATGTTGTAGTTAGTGTTGTTGCGTTTTAGCTTCCAAATATATTTGGATAGTTCGGTTCCGTTCTCCTTGTAAATTTTTATATCTCTTATGTGGCTATACCACCTTTTCTTGAAAGTTCCTCCTGTGCTTCCTACGTATTGCTTTAATTCTTTTTTCGTCGTGACCGTAGCTTTATAGATAACATTCTTAGTTAGGCATTTGTTTTTTAGCGGGCATAAGTTTTTGTTTCTACAATTACATAGTGACTCTTCTTTGTCGGTGTTTTCAGTTTTTTCTGCATTATTTAAAGTTTTTTTGTTGTGTCCTTGGATTAGCATTTTTATGTTACTCATGCAACTATACGCTAACTTACAGTTGCTTTTATTTATTAACTTGTTTAGACTGTTGTTCTGATTAAAATGCTTGTTGATTAATTCAAAAAACATTTTTCCTATGTTTGTTTTTACTGATTCGCAAAATGGTGGGTTGAAATAAATTATTTTTCTTGTTCTGTTTCTTTTCTTTTTCTGTTTGTTAAAATCTTCCTTATAAGTCAGTTTATGTTTAAAATTTGATTTGTCTAAAGCGTTTTGGTATGTGTATGCATTTTGATCAAAAATATTTTTGTTTTTAGATAATTTAATCAGTCCATTTTCTATCATTGCCGGTAAGTTCTTTTTAATAATTTTAGGATGGTTAGAGTTTCTATTAATGTATCTAATTTCTGTGTTTTCTTTTTTGTACGGTTTAAATAAGCTATTTGAAAGGTCTAATGTTATATCTAAAAAGTTGCATATAGTTGCACCGGTGTCTATCGTTATTTTAAAACCAATATCTCTGAATATTTTTATTGTTTTTTTCTTTTTATTTTCTAAATCTTGGTTGTTTTTTGGTTGGATAATTGCAAGGCCGTCGTCTCTATACAAACCGATCTCTTTAGTATCATAAAGAGATTCAAGCTTGCTCAATGCATATAGCCCGATTAAATCGCATAACTCGGCGCCGAAGAAGGAGCCCATGGGAACGTCGAATAGGTTGTTGTTATCTTTTTTGATCCAGGTTTTTTTGTTAAAAGTCAAAATTGTTTTGCAGGTGTGCTTAATTAATTTTATGTCCCTGTCTTCTATTATGGTGTATTTTTTTGCAAAGTTTATAGCGTTAGTTAAATGATTTTCAGTGATACTAGGGTAGAAATTCACAATATCGAAGTTTATAAAGCATTTTTTTGATTTATTTTGTACATTATTGAACCATTCGATTACTTCAAATGAGTTTTTCCACTGGACCAATCTTGACGCGTATCTTATTTTCGTCACAGCTCTTTCTAAGATGTTTTTGCTTATCCTCCCAAGCTCGTTTTTGTCTGGGTTTAATAGTCTGCACTCAACATTGAGTGGGAATTGTTTCTTGTGATCCTTTACTGTTATAAAGGCGTCCGAGGTTGAGAACTTAGGTATTTTTTTGTTTTTGTATTTTCTGTCGGTGATTAATTCTTGTGACTCGGTATTTATTTGTTCGATTAGGTTTTCGTTTGAAGTTTTGTAAGTTTTAGTTATGTTGTTAGTTAAGAGTTTCTTGTAGTTGCTTGGGCTTGTTTGGTATAGGTTTCTTGTTTTATCTGCGAAAAGGATGATTTTATTTTTAGTTTTAGTTTTACCTTCTTCGGCGCCGAGTTATGCGATTTAATCGGGCTATATGCATTGAGCAAGCTTGAATCTCTTTATGATACTAAAGAGATCGGTTTGTATAGAGACGACGGCCTTGCAATTATCCAACCAAAAAACAACCAAGATTTAGAAAATAAAAAGAAAAAAACAATAAAAATATTCAGAGATATTGGTTTTAAAATAACGATAGACACCGGTGCAACTATATGCAACTTTTTAGATATAACATTAGACCTTTCAAATAGCTTATTTAAACCGTACAAAAAAGAAAACACAGAAATTAGATACATTAATAGAAACTCTAACCATCCTAAAATTATTAAAAAGAACTTACCGGCAATGATAGAAAATAGACTGATTAAATTATCTAAAAACAAAAATATTTTTGATCAAAATGCATACACATACCAAAACGCTTTAGACAAATCAAATTTTAAACATAAACTGACTTATAAGGAAGATTTTAACAAACAGAAAAAGAAAAGAAACAGAACAAGAAAAATAATTTATTTCAACCCACCATTTTGCGAATCAGTAAAAACAAACATAGGAAAAATGTTTTTTGAATTAATCAACAAGCATTTTAATCAGAACAACAGTCTAAACAAGTTAATAAATAAAAGCAACTGTAAGTTAGCGTATAGTTGCATGAGTAACATAAAAATGCTAATCCAAGGACACAACAAAAAAACTTTAAATAATGCAGAAAAAACTGAAAACACCGACAAAGAAGAGTCACTATGTAATTGTAGAAACAAAAACTTATGCCCGCTAAAAAACAAATGCCTAACTAAGAATGTTATCTATAAAGCTACGGTCACGACGAAAAAAGAATTAAAGCAATACGTAGGAAGCACAGGAGGAACTTTCAAGAAAAGGTGGTATAGCCACATAAGAGATATAAAAATTTACAAGGAGAACGGAACCGAACTATCCAAATATATTTGGAAGCTAAAACGCAACAACACTAACTACAACATCAAATGGGAAATTTTACACCACATCGGACACATAAGGAAACCGCAGAGAATCTGCAGGACCTGCTCCTATGAAAAAATGGAAATAGCGAACGCTGACGGGGAAACATCATTAAATAAAAGGAACGAGTTAATATGCTCTTGTATACACTTTAAGAAGCTTTATTTCAAAACTTAAGAGCGTTTTGATAAAAAAATATCTATTTTAATTTGTACAAGTACTTAAACCAATATATAATTACGTCATAATACAATAGCCAAAATTTTTTTAAACGACTAAACTTAACTTAAAGGTTTAGTTGAAGAGATGTTTTTCTTTGTTAGTTATCTAAAGATTTCACAAGGCCACTAAATGTTAGTAGAATTATTTTTTATTGTATTTTTTTTTTTTTTTGTTTAAGTTTTAAGATTGTATAATTATTAAGTAACGTGCATTTTCCTAAATTTAGCCTAGCAACATTAAAATCATCATACGCTAGTAACTTTAAACTATAGGTTTTAATTAGATTTTACTCAGTTTTTTGTTATACATTTTTTCTTTTTAACTTCTTTTATTTCAAGTTTAGCCTAATGTCTTCCTACTTGTTATCACATAAATTTTTACAGATTTTAAACAACTGAAGATCTCGTTTTTTAAAACGAGTGAAACATTGTATTGTAATAAAATTTTAAAAATTTATTTCAACTTGTGTAATAGTTTTGTTCTAATATTTTGTATAGCTCTATTAAAACCTTTTTAATAAGCAATGTAACTTTATACATTTAAAAAATACTTTTCACGTTTTAATAGGCTGTTTAAAACAAAATACTTGTGATAACCTTTTTTCTACTGTACACGATTTGATTTATTTACTATTTTGGTAATAATATACGAATATTTTTTGTAAAGCTAATTAAAGAAAACTCTTCGGTTAGAAATATTAGTTTTTAAAGTATTAAACCTCCTTTTTACGTCTTTTCGGCTTTTTAACAAAAAATACATGTAATAAACATCGTTTAACGTACACTATATGAATTATTTCTATTTTTTGTAATATTATTATTATAATAATTTCTACAGCTAATTTAATAAACGTTTTAAATAAGAAACATAACTTTATACATATAAATAAAATTATTGACATTTTTATAGACTGTTTAAAATAAAATACTTCTAATAAAACTTTTTTATCGTACACGATTCGAATTATTTTAACTTTTGGTTTTAACAATTTTCTAATATTTTCTAGAGGTAATTTATTAAATATCTTCGGTTAGAGTATTAGTTTTAAAGTAAATAATCTCCTTTAGACATCAAAATCGGATGTTTGAGAAGAATTAGTTGTAATTATTATTTTTAATCGTACACTATTTGAATCATTTATGTTTTTTATAATATTATTCTTCTACTTTACTGCAAAGCTAATTTAATAAACCTCTTCATTTAGGAATATAACTTAAAACATGTATAAAAAACTATTGACGTCAAATTCGGATGTTTAAGACGAAATATTTGTAAAAATCATTGTTTATCGTACAATTTTTAATTTACATCGATTTTTTGTAATAATATTATTGTAATATTTCGTACTGTTAATAAAATAGTCGTCTTCATTTAGGAATATAAAAATTAAACATATCAAATATACTACTGACCTTATAATAAGCCGTTTTAACAAAATACTTGTGTTACACCTTTGTATCGTGCACTACTTGAATTATTTCGATTTTTAGTATCAATATTCTAGTAATATTTTGTACAGCTAATTAAACAAACCTCTTCGTTTAGGAAAATTAGTTTTATAGTAATTAAACACCTTTTGACGTCATAATCAACTGTTTGAGATGAAAACTTGTTAAAAGCATAACTAACCGTACACTATTTGAATTATTTAGTTCTTTCTTATAGTATTCTTCTAATATTTGGTACAGCTCTTTTAATAAACATTTTCAATTAGAAATATAACTTTATATATATAAAAAACACTATTGACATTTTTATAGGCTGTTTAAAATAAAATAGTTGTAATAACCATTTTTTATCGTCCCCGATTAGAATTTTTATTATTTCCGGTAATAATATTCTAATAATGTTCTGAAAGCTAAATTAGAAAGCGTCTTCAATTAGGATTTTTAGTTTTAAGATTTTTATTCTCCCTTTGACGTTATAATCGGCTGTAAAACATGAAATACTTGTAATAAACATTGTTTATTGTACACTATTTGAATTATTTCTTTTTTTTTTGTAATAGTATTCTTATAATGCTTGTACAGCTAATTTAATTAACCTCTTTATTTAGGATAATAACTTAATGCATATAAAAAATACTATTGACGTTATAATAGGCTGTTTAAAACGAAATACTTGTATTAACTTTTATTTTTAAAACACTATTTGAATTATTTCGGTTTTTGGTAATAATACTCTTGTTACATTTTATACAGCTAATTATTAAACCTCTTATGTTAAAAATATTTGTTTCAAAGTATTAAAAACCTTTTAACTTCAACTCGGCTGTTTAAGACAAAATACTTGCAATTGTAATTGTTTATCGTACATTTTACGAGTTATTTTGATATTTTGTACTAGTTTTTTGTAATACTTTGTTATCTAATATATAAAACCTTTTAATTTAGGAATCTGTTTCTAAATTTATAAAACATACTCTTGACGTTATAATATGCTGTTTTAAACAAAATAATTATAATAGACCTATGTTATCGTGCACTACTTGAATTATTTCGATTTTTGATAATAATATCTAGTAATATTTTCTACAGCTAATTAAATAAACTTCTTCGGTTAAGGATATTAGTTTTAAAGTATTAAAACTTCATTTGACGTCAAAATAGAATGTTTAAGAAGAAAAACTTGCAAAAATTATTGTTTATCGTACATTAATTTAATAATTATTATTTTTTTTAGTATTATTCTTTTAATATTTTGTTAGCTAAATTAAAAAACCTTTTCATTTAGGAATATAACTTTAAACATATAAAAACTACTATTGGTGATATAATTGGCTGTTTAAAACCAAATACTTGTAATAATCCTAATTTATCGTACACTATATGAATTATTTCGATTTTTTGTAAAATTACTTTTGTAATTTTTCGTGAAGCTAATTAAATAAACTTCTTCGTTGAAAAAAGCTAGTTTTAAAATATTAAATTTTTTTTTCGTCAAAATCGGCTATTTTCGAAGAAAAACTTGCAATAAAAATTGTGTATCGTAGATTAATTTAATTATTATTTATTTTAATAGTATTCTTCTAATATTTTGTGCAGCTAATTTAAAAAACCTATTCATCTAGGATTATAACTTTAAACATATAAAAACTAATATTGGCGATATAAATTGCTGTTTAAAACAAAATATTTGTAATAATCCTTTTTTATCGTACACTATTTTAATTATTTCGATTTTTTGTAATATTGCTCTTGTATTTTTCGTAAAGCTAACTTAATAAACATCTTCGGATAGCAGTTCTAGTTTTAAAGCATTGAACTTCCTTTTAACGTCGAATCCGGCTGTTTAACATAATAGACTTGTAATAAACATCATTTATCGTACATTATTTGAATATTTCAATTTTTTGTTAGAGTTTGTTCAATTTGTATATTTCAAAAATCATTAATTTATTTATATTCTAATATTTTGTTCAGCTAATTTAATAAACCTCTTCAGGTAGGAATATAACTTAATACATATAAAAATTACTATTAACGTTACAACCGACTGTTTAAAACGAAATACTTGAAAAAACCCTTTTTTAATGTACAATAGTTAAATTATTACGATTTTTGGTAAAAATATTCTTGTATTATTTCGTAGAGCTAATTTAATAAACCTCTTCAATTAGGAATAATGGTTTTAAATTAAAAAACCTCCTTAGACGTCAAAATCTGATGTTTAGGATGAAATATTTATTACTAACATTATCTATTGTACACTATATGATTTATTTTTATATTTTGTGTTAGTATTCTTCTAATATTTTGTAGAGCTCTTTGATAAACCTTTTCAATTAGTAATATTAATTGAAGTTTTAATAGGCAGTTTAAAACAAAACAAACGTAATAACCTTTTTTCTCGAAATAATTTTTACTATTTCGATTTTTGTTTATATTACTCTCGTAATTTATCATACAGCTAATTTAATAAACGTCTTCGGTTAGGAATATTAATTTAAATCATTAAATCTCCTTTTGACGTCAAAATCGGCTGTTTAAGACAAAAAATTTGTAGTAAACACAATTTTTCGGACACTATTTGAATTATTTTTTTTTTTAATAGTATTCCTCTAATATTTTGTAAAGCAAATCTAATATACTCTTCATTTAGGATTATAACTTAATCATATAAAAAATCTTTTGACGTTATAATAGGCTGTTTAAAACGAAATACTTGTAAAAGACTCTTATTTTTCGTACAATATTTGAACTGTTTCGATTCTCGGTAAGACTATTCTTAAAATATTATGTACAGGTAGTTTAATAAACCTCTTAGTATAAGACTATTGGTTTTAAAGTAAGAAACCTCCTTTAGACGTCAAAATCGCATGTTTAAGAAGAAATAGTTGTAATAAATATTAATTACCGTACACTCTTTAAATTAATTCTGTTTTTTGTAATAGTATTCTTCTAATATTTTGTACAGCTCTTTAATAAAGCTTTTTAATTAGAAATATAATTGTATAAATATTAAAATTACTATTGTCTTTTAATGGGCAGTTTAAAACAAAATACTTGTAATAACCCTTTTTTATCAAACACGATTTAAATTATTTAGATTTTTGGTAATATTACGCTTGTAATTTTTCGTACAGCTAATTTAATAAACGTCTTCAGTTTTGAATATTAGGTTTAAAGTATTAAAGATAATTTAGACGTTAACAATTCTGTTTAAGACGAAATACTTGTAATTAACAGTATTTATCGGACACTATTTGAATTAATAGTATTCATTTTTTGTATTAGTATTCCTCTAATATTTTGTAAAGCTAATTAAATATATCTATTTATTTAGGAACCTAACTTTAAACATATAAAAACTACTATTGATGATATAATACGCTGTTTTAATCCAAACACTTGTAATAGAACTAGTTTATATTACTATATTTGAATTATTTCGATTTTTGGTATTTCATATTCTTGCGATATTTCGCACAGCTAATTTTATAAATCTTTTCAGTTAGGAATATTGGTTTTTAAGTATTAAATCTCCTTTAGACGTCAAAATCTGCCGTTTAAGATAAAATACTTGTAATAAACAATGTTATCGTAGACTATTTGACTTATATATATTTTTAATGATAGTATTCTTCTTATATTTTGTATATCTAATTTAATAAACCTATTCTTTTAGGAATATAACTTAAAACATATAAAAAATACTATTGGCGTTATAATAGGCTGTTTAAAACGAAATACTTGCAATGCCCCTTATTTATCGAAAACTATTAGAACCATTTCGATCTTTGGTAATAATATTCTTGTAAAAATTTAGTAGAGCTAATTAAATATATGCCTTAGGTTAGAAATATTAGTTTTAAAGTATTAAACCATTTGACTTTAAATTCGGCTGTTTAAGACATATACTTGCAATAGTTGTTTATTGTACATTATATGAATTATTTCGATATTTTGTAATAGTATTTTGTAATACTTTGTACAACGAATTTAATAAACGTGTTCTTTTAGGAATGCAACTATAAACATATAAAATGAAATATTGACGTTGTTATATGCTGTTTAAAAGAAAATACTAAGAAAAACCTATTTATCGTGCCATATTTGAATTATTTCGATTTTGGTGATAATATTCTTGTAAGAGTTCATACAGCTAATTTAATAAACCTCTTCGAATATGAATACTTGTTTTAAAGTAATTAACCACCTCTAAACTTCAAAATCGGATGTTTAAGATAAAATACTTGTAAAATACATCGTTTATCATATACTATTTGATTTATTTTTATTTTTTGTAATAGTAGTCTTTAATATTTTCTACAGCTAATTAAATAAACCTCTTCATTTAGGAATATAACTTTAAACATACTAAAAATAATATAAATGTTACAATCGGCTGTTAAAATGAAATACTCGAAAAAACCCTTTTTTATCGTACAATATATAAATTATTTCGATTCCTGGTTATAATATTGATGCAAAATTTCGTACAGCTAATTTATCAAACCTCTTCGGTTAGGAATATTTGTTTTTAAGTAAAGACCTTCTTTAGACGTCAAAATCATATATTTAAGTAGAAATAGTTGTAATAAACATTGTTTTTCGTACACTATTTTAATTATTTCATTTTTTATAATATTATTCATATAATATTTTGTACAGCTCTTTAATAAACCTTTTCAATTAGAAATATAACTTTATACATATAAAAATTACTATTGTCGTTTTAATATGCAGTTTAAAACAGAATCCTTGTAATAACCCTTTTTTATCGTACACGATTTGAATTATTTCTATTTTTGATAACATTACTCTCCTAATTTTACGTACAGCTAATTTAATAAACCTATTGGTTAGGAATATTAGTTTTCAAGTGTTAAACCTCCTTTTGACGTCAAAATCGGCTGTTTAACATAAAATACTTACAAAAAACATTGTTTATCGTTCACTAATCAAATTATTTCTATTTTTGTAATAGTATTCTTTTAATATTGGTACAGCTAATTTAATAAACTTCCTCATGTAGCAATATAACTTATTACATATAAAATCACTATTGACGTTATAATAGGCTATTTTAAACGAAATACTTGTAAAAACTCTTATTTACTGCACAATATTAGAATTATTTCGGTTATTGGTAATAATATTCTTCTAATATTTCGTAGAGCTAATTTAATAAACCTCTTCGGTTAGGAATAATGGTTTTAAAGTAAAAAACCTCCTAAAGCCGTCAAAGTTGGATGTTTAAGAAAAAATAGTTGTAATAAACATTGTTTATCGTACACTGTTTTAAATATTTAGATTTTTTGTAATAGTATTTTTCTAATATTTTGTACAGCTAATTTAATAAACCTTTTCGGTTGGGAATATTAGTTTTAAAATAATAAAACTCCTTTAGACGTCAAATCGGCTGTTTAACATGAAATACTTGTAATAAACATTGTTTATCGTATAGTGATTGAATCATTTCTATTATTTGTAATAACATTCTTGTAATATTTCGCAAAGCTAATTTAATAAACGTCTTAGGTTAAATATATAAGTTTTAAAGTATTAAACATCTTTTGACATTAAAATCGGCTATCTAAAAAGAAATACTTGCAATAATAATTGTTTATCGTACACTATTTGAATTTTTTTAATTTTTTTATAATAGTATTCTTCTAATATTATTAACAGCTTTATTAATAAATCTTTTCAATCAGAAATATAACTTTAGACATATAAAAATTACTGTTGACGTTTTTTAGACTTTTTAAATCATATTACTTTTAATAACCCTTTTTTATTGTCTCGATTTGAATTATTTTAATTTTAGATAAAAATATCTAAGAAATTTTTCGTACAGCTAATTTATTAAACCTCTTCGGTTAGGAACAATAGTTTTAAAGTATAAAACCTCATTTTTACGTTAAAATCAGCTGTTTAACGTGAAATACTTGTAATAAATATTGTCGTCGTACACAACTACAATTAGTTCTATTTTTTGTAATAGTATTCTTATACTATTTTGTACAGCTCTTGTAATAAACCTTTTTAATTAGAAATCTTTATACATATAAAAAAATCTCTTGACGATAAAATAGGCTGTTTGTAACGAAATACTTGTAAAAACCATTTCTATCATACAAAATTTGAATTATTTTGGATTTGGTAAAAATCTTCTTGTAACATTTCGCACACTAACTTAATAAATCTATTCGGTTAGGAATATTGGTTTTAAAGTATTAAACGTCGAAATCAACTATTTAAAATGAAAAACTTGTAATATACATTGTTTATTGTACACTATTTGAATTATTTCTATTTTTTGTAATAAAATTTTTGTAGTATTTTGTACAGCTAATTTATTAAACGTCTTAGGTTAGAAATATTAATTTCAAAATATTAAACTTCTTTTGACGTCAAAATCGGCTGTTAAAGACTAAATAATTGTAATTAACAATGTTTATAGTACACTATTTCATCTAAATTGATATTTTGTAAAAGTATTAACTTATATTTTTACAGCTAATATAATAAACCTCTTTATTTAGAAATATTACTTTACACATTTGAAAATTTACTACTGACGTTATAATAGGCTGTTTAAAACAAATACTTGAAATAAATTCCTTTTTATCGTACACTATTTGAATTATTTTGTTTTTTGTCAATAAAACTCTTAAAGTATTTCGTACAGCTAGATTAATAAATGTCTTCAGTTAGAAATATTTGTTTAAGGTATTAAAATTCTTTTTGACGTCAAAATCGGCTGTTTAAGAAGAAATACTTGCAATAAACATTGTTTATCGTACATTATTTGATCTTTTTCAATTTTTTTTTAATATTATCCTTCTAATATTTTGTACAGCTCTTTAATAAACCTTTTCAATTAGAAATACAATTTTATACATATAAAAATTATTATTGTCATTTTAATGGGCAGTTTATAACAAAATACTTGTAATAACCCTTTTTTATCAAACACGATTTAAATTATTTAGATTTTTGGTAATATTACGCTTGTATTTTTTCGTACAGCTAATTTAATAAACGTCTTCGGTTTGAATATTAGTTTTAAAGTATTAAAACTCTTTTATATGTCAACAAATGCTGTTTAAGACGCAATGCTTGTAATAAACAGTATTTATCGGACAATATTTAAATTATTTCTTTTTTTTTTGTTGTAGTATTCATTAAATACTTTGTAAACCTAATTTAATATATCTATATATTTAGGAATATAACCTTAAACATATAAAAACTATTATTGACAATATAATACGCTGTTTTAATCCAAACACTTGTAATAGAACAAGTTTATCGTACTTTATTTGAATTATTTTGATTTTTTGTATTTCATATTCTTGCGATATTTCGTAGAGCTAATTTAATAAATCTTTTCATTTAGGAATATTGGTTTTGAAGTATCAAATCTCTTTTAGACGTCGAAATCTTCTGTTTAAGATAAAATACTTGTAAGAAACAATATTATCGTAGACTATTTGACTTATATCTATTTTAAATAAAAGTATTCTTCTTATATTTTGTATATCTAATTTAATAAACCTATTCTTTTAGGAATATAACTTAAAATATATAAAAAATACTATTGGCGATATAATAGTCAGTTTAAAACGAAATACTTGTAATGCCCCTTGTTATCGAAAACTATTTGAACCTTTTCGATCTTTGGTAATAATACTCTTGTAATAATTTAGTAGAGCGAATTAAATAAATGCCTTAGGTTAGAAATATTAGTTTTAAAGTATTAAACCATTGGACTTTAAAATCGGCTGTTAAAGTTATTTACTTGCAAAAGTTTTTTATCGTACATTATTTGAATTATTTCGATATTTTGTAATAGTATTTTGTAATATTTTGTACAACTAATTTGATAAATGTTTTCTTTTAGGAATTTAACTCTAAACATGTAAAATATAATATTGAAGTTATAATATGCTGTTTAAAACAAAATACTTAGAAAAACCTATTTTATTGTACAATATTTAAATTATTTCGATTTTTTGTGATAATATTCTTGTAAGAATTTATACATCTAATTTAATAAACCTCTTTGGTTATGAATACTGGTTTTAAAGTAAGTAACCTCCTTCAAACATCATAATTGTTTGTTTAAGATAAAATACTTGTAAAAAACATCGTTTATCGTATACTATTTGCTTATTTTTATTTTTTGTAATAGTATTCTTTTAATATTTTTTTACTGCGTACTTTTTGCTTTAAAGTTTGCAATCAAAGTTCTCGACTTAAAAAGGAGAATGATTCAATGATAAATTTTTAAAATTTTATTACAGTATAATGTTTTACTCGTTTAAAATAACGAGATCTTCAGTTGTTTAAAATCTATAAAAAATTATGTGATAACAAGTAGGAAGACATTAGGCTAAACTTGGAATAAAAGAAGTTAAAAATAAAAAAAGTATAACAAAAAACTGAGTAAAATCTGATTAAAACCTATAGTTTAAAGTTACTAGCATATGATGATTTTAATGTTGCTAGGCTAAATTTAGGAAAATGCACGTTACTTAATAATTATATAATCTTAAAACTTAAACAAATAAATAAAAAATATACAATAAAAAATAATTATACTAACATTTAGTGGCCTTGTGAAATCTGTAGATAACTAACAAAGAAAAACATCTCTTTAACTAAACCTTTAAGTTAAATTTACTCGTTTAAATAAGTTTGGCTATTGTATTATGACGTAATTATATATTGGTTCAAGTACTTGTACAAATTAAAATAGATATTTGTTTATTAAAACGCTCTTAAGTTTCGAAATAAAGCTTCTTAAAGTGTATACAAGAGCATATTAACTCGTTCCTTTTATTTAAAGATGTTTCCCCGTCAGCATTCGCTATTTCCATTTTTTCATAGGAGCAGGTCCTGCAAATTCTCTGCGGTTTCCTTATGTGTCTAATGTGGTGTAAAATTTCCCATTTGATGTCGTAGTTAGTATTGTTGCGTTTCAGCTTCCAAATATATTTGGATAGTTCGGTTCGGTTCTCCTTGTAAATTTTTCGAATTTTTGTAATAATATTCTATCAATATTTCGTACAGCTGATTTAAAAAAAAAACTTTAGTTAGAAATATATTTTTTTAAGTATTAAAATAATTTTGATTACAAAATTGGCTGTTCAGGACAAAATACTTGCAATATTAATTACTTATTGTACATTGTTTAAATAATTCGTTATTTTATAATAGTACTTTTTAAATATTTTGTACAGCTAATTTAATAAACGATTTTATTTGAAGTCTAATTATAAACATATAATATATACTATTGACGTTATAGTATGCTCTTTTCAACAAAATACTTGTAATAGACCTATGTTAACGTGCACTATCTGAATCATTTCGATTTTTAGTAATAGTCTTCTACTAATATTTAGTACAGCTAATTTAATAAACTTCTTCGTTCAGGAATTTAACTAAATACATATTTAAAATACTAATGACGTTATAATAATCGGTTTAATACGAAATACTTGTGAAAAACCTTTTTTATCGTACAATATTTGAATTATTTTAATTATTCGTAATAATATTCTCCTTATATTAAGTAAAGCTAATTAAATAAACCTCTTCATTTAAAAATATAACTTAATACGTATATGAAATAAAATTGACGTTATAACCAGCTGTTAATAACGAAATACTTGTAAAAACATTTTTTATCATACAATATTTGAACTATTTCGAATTTCGGTAATAATATACTAGTAATTTTTGGTATAGCTAATTTAGTAAACCTTTTCAGTTAGGAAAATTAGTTTTAAAGTATTAAACCTTCTTTTGACGTCAAAATCGGCTTTTGTACATAAAAAACTTGCATTAAACATTGTTGATTATACACTATTTGATTTATTTCTATTTTTTGTAATAGTAATCTTCTAATATTTTGTACATCTAATTTTTAAATTCTCTTCATTTGGGAATATAACTTACTACATACAAATAATGCTATTGATTTTATACTAGGCTGTTTAAAACAAATTGTTGTAAAAATCGTTTTTTAACGTACAATATTTGAATTATTTCGATTTTCGGTAATAATATTCTTGTGATACTTGGTACAGCTAATTTTATAAACTTCTTCCTTTAGGACTATTAGTTTTAAAGTAATAAACTTCCTTTAGACATCAAAACAGGATGTTTAAGATGAAATACTTGTTATAAACATTTTTTATCGTACATTATTTGATTTATTCTATTTTTTGGAATAATTTTCTTCAAGTATTTTGTACAGCAGATATAATAAACCTTTTCATTTAGGAATATATATTAAAACATATAGAAAATACTATTGACGTTATAATTAGCTGTCTAAAACGAAATAATCCTAAAAACCCTTTTTTATCTTTTTTATCGAACACTATTTGAATTATTTTGATTTCTGGTAAAAATACTATTGCAATTCTTGGTACAGCTAGTTTAATAAACCTCTTCAGTTAGGATTATTAGTTTTAAAGTATTAAACCTCCTTTTGACGTCGAAATCGGCTGTTTAAGATGAATTACTTGTAGTAAACATTGTTTATCATACACTAAATGATATTTTAAATTTTTTAAATTATTATTTTTTAATTTAAATAGTATTCTTCTAATATTTTGTACTGTTCTTTTATTAAACCTTTTAAGTTAGAAATATAACTTTATACATATCAAAAATAACTGACGTCAAAGTCGGCTGTTTACATAAAATACTTCTGATAAAGAATGTTTATCGTACACTATTTGAATCATTTTAAATTTTTGTTATGATATTCTTTTAATATTTTGTGAAGGTAATTTAATAAACCTCTTCAGTTAGAAATATTAGATTTAAAGTATTGACGTTTTAGAAGGCTGTTTAAAACAAAATACTTGCAATAAACATTTTTTATCGTTTATAATTTGAATTATTTCGAACTTTGGTAATAATATTCTAGTAATTTTGGTATAGCTAATTTAATAAAACTCTTCGGTTAGGAATATTGGTTTCAAAGTATTAAGCCTCTTTTTGACGTCAAAATCAGATGTTTAAGATGAAATACTTGTAATAAATATTGTTAGTCGTACACTAATTGATTTATTTCTTTTTTCGGTATAGTATCCTTCTAGTATTTTGTACAGCTCTTTTAACAAACCATTTAAATTAGAAATATAATTTTATACATATCAAAAAATACTATTCACGTTAAAATTGGCTATTTACATAAAACACTTGTAATAAACATTGTTTATTGTACACTACTTGAATCATTTATGTTTTTTGAATGATATTCTTGTAATATTTTGTAAAGGTAATGTGATAAACGTCTCAGGTTAGAAAAATTAGTGTTTAAGTATTAAACTTCTGTTGACGTCTAAATCGACTGTTTAAGACGAAATAATTGCAATGATAATTGTTTATCGTACACTATTTGAATTATCTAGATTTTTTGTAATATTATTTTTTTAATATTTAGTACAGTTCTTTTAATAAACTTTTTCAATTAGAAATATAATTTTATACATATAAAAAATACTATTGACGTTTTAATAGCCTGTTTAAAACATTCTTATTGAAATAATATTTTTTTTTATTGAACTCTATTTGAATTATTTCGATTTTTGGTAATAATATTCTTGTAATATTTCGTCTAGCTAATTTTAAACCTCTTCGGTTAGAAGTATTGGTTTTAAAGTAATAAACTTCATTTAGACATCAACATAGGATTTTTAAGATGAAATACTTGTAATAAACATTGTTTATCGTAAACTATTTGATTTATTTCTATTTTTTGTAGTAATATTCTTCTAATATTTTGTACAGCTGATTTAATAATCCTCTTTTTTTAGGAATATAAAATAAAACATAAAAATAATACTATTGACGTTATAATAGGCTCTTTGAAACGAATTATTTGTAATAACCCTTTTTTATCGAACACTATAATTATTTTGATTTTTGGTAATAATACTATTGTAATTTTTCGTATAGCTAATTTAATAAACCTCTTTGGTTAAGAATATTAGTTTTAAAGTATTAAACCTCCATTTTTTACAAAATAGGATGTTTAAGATAAAATACTTGTGATAAACATTGTTTATCGTACACAACATGAATTATTTTTATTTTTTGTAATAGTGTTCTTTAAATATTTTATAAAGCTTATAATAAGCCTCTTCATTTACGAATATAACTTAATACATATAAAAAAATACAATTTACGTTATAATAGGCTGTCTGAAACAAAATACTTGTTTTAAATACTTTTTTTTCGTAAAACATTTGAATTATTTCGATTTTTGCGAATAAAATTCTTGTAATATTTGGTAAAGCTAATTTAATAAACCTCTTCGGTTTGAAATATTAGTTTTAAAGTATTAAAACTCTTTTTAATGTCAAAATCGGATATTTAAGATAAATTTACTTGTAATAAATTTTATTTATTGTAAACTATTTGATTTATTTCTATTTTTTTTAATAGTATTCTTCTAATATATAGACAGCTAATTTAATAAACCTCTTTATTTCAGATATAACTTAATACATATAAAAAAATACTATTGACGTTTTAATAGGCAGTTTAAAACAAAATACCTGTAAAAACCCTTTTTTATCGTAAAGGATTGAAATTAATTCGATTTTTGGTTATAATATTCTAGTAATTTTTTGTACAGATAATTTAATAAAACTCTTCGGTTACGAATATTAGTATTAAAGTATTAAACTTCTTTCTGACGTCAAAATTGGTTGTTTAACTTGAATCTTTTGTAATAAACATTGTTTATCGTACTTTATTTGAATTATTTCGATTTTTGTAATAGTATTTTTCCAATATTTTGTACATCATTTTAATAAACCTTATCAATTAGAAATTTAACTTTATACATATAAAAAATACTATTGATGTTATAATAGGCTGTTTAAATCGAAATACTTGTAAAACCATTTTTTATTTTACAATATTTGAATTATTCCGATTTTTGCTAATAAAATTCTTGTAATATTTCGTTTAGCTAATTTAAAAAAGCTCTTCGGTTAGGAATATTGGTTTTTAAAGTAATAAACCTCCTTTTGACGTTAAAGTCAGATGTTTAATTTGAAATACTTCTAATAGATATTGTTAGTTGTACACTATTTGATTTATTTCAAGTTTTTTAAATAGTATTCTTTTAATATTTTGTACTGCTTTTTTAATAAACTTTTTAAGTTAGAAATATAACTTTCCACATACAAAAATTACTATTGACGTTAAAATCGGCTGTTTACATAAAATACTTGTAATAAACATTGTTTATCGTACACTATTTGAATCATATCGATTTCTTGTAATGATATTCTTGTAATTTTTTGTAAAGGTAATTTAATAAACGTTTAGGTTAGAAGTATTAGTTTTTAAGTATTAAACTTCTGTTGACGTTTAAATCGACTGTTTAAGACGAAATATTTGCAATGATAATTCTTAATCGTAGACTATTTAAATTTCTTAGATTTTTTGTAATATTATTCTTTTAATATTTAGTACAGCTCTTTTAATAAACTTTTTCAATTAGAAATAAAACTTTTTTTATTAAAAAAATACTATTGACGGTTTAATAGGCTGTTTAAATCAAATTACTTCTAATAAATCTTTTTTATCAAAGGTTATTTGAATAATTTCGATTTTTGGTTAATATTCTTGTAATATTTCGTACAGCTAATTTAATAATCCTCTTCGGTTAGGAATATTGGTTTTAAAGTCATAAACTTCCTTTAGACATCAAATTAGGATGTTTAAGATGAAATACTTGTAATAAACTTTGACTATCGTAAACTATTTGATTTATTTCTATTTTTTGTAAGAATATTCTCCTAATATTTTATACAGCTGATTTAATAAACCTCTTCATTTAGGAATATAAAATTAAACATATAAAAAATACTACTGACATTATACTAGACTATTAAAAACGAAATAGTTGTAATAACCCTTTTTTATCGGACACTACAATTATTTCGATTTTTGGTAATAATACTATTGTTATTTTTCATACAGCTAATTTAATAAACCTCTTCGGTTAGGAATATTTGTTTTAAAGTATTAAACCTCCTTTTGACGTCGAAATCGGCTGTTTAAGATGAAATACTTGTGATAAACATTGTTTTTATTTATGAATTATTTTTGTTTAATGTAATAGTATTCTTCTAATGTTTTATACAGCTAATTTAATAAACCTCTTCATTTACGAATATAACTTAATACATATAAAAAAATACTATAGACGTTATGATAGGCTTTCTAAAACGGAATACTCGTTAAAACACTTTTTTATCGTAAAATATTTGATTTATTTCGACTTTTTCTAATAGAATTCTTGTAATATTTGGTACAGCTTATTTAACAAACCTCTTCGGTTAGGAATATTGGTTTTATAGTATTAAAACTCTTTTTAACGTTAAAATCGGATATTTAAGATGAAATACTTGTAATAAATATTGTTTATTGAACACTATTTAATTTATTTCTTTTTTTTTAATAGTATTCTTCAAATATTTTGTCAGCACTTTTCATAAACCTTTTTGATTAATAATATAACTATATTCATAAAAAAATACTATTGACGTTTTAATAGGCTGATTAAAACAAAATACTTATAAAAACTCTTTTTTATCGTACACGATTGAAATTCGTTCGATTTTTTGTAATAATATTCTAGTAATTTTTCGTATAGCTATTTTAATAAAACTCTTCGGTTACAAATATTAGTATTAAAGTATTAAACCTTCTTTTGACGTCAAAATATGTTGTTTAACTTGAATCACTTGTAATAAACATTGTTTATCGTACACTATTTGAGTTGTTTCTATTTATTGTAATAGTATTTTTCTAAAATTTAGTACATCGCTTTTAATAAACCTTATCAATTAGATTTATAACTTTAGACATATAAAAAATACTATTGATGTTATAATAGGCTGTTTAAAACGAAATACTTTTTTATTGTACAATACTTGAATTATTTCGATTTTTGGTAATAAAATTCTTGTAATATTTCGTACAGCTTATTTAAAAAACATATTCGGTTAAGAATATTATTTTTAAAGTAATAAACCTCTTTCAGACGTCAAAATCGAATAATTGAGATGAAATACTTATAATAAACATTGTTTATGATTTTTAATAATAATATTCTTGTAATATTTTGTACAGCTAATTTTTAAATCTCTTTGGTAAGGAATTTTGGTTTTAAAGTAATAAACTTCCTTTAGAAATCAAAATCGGATGTTTAAGATGAAATACTTGTAATAAACATTGTTCATCATACACTATTTGTTTTGTTTCTATTTCTTGTAATTATATTCTTCTAATATTTTGTACAGCTGATTTATAAAACCTCTTCATTTAGGATTATAAATTAAAACATATAAAATTTAATAGCTGTTTTAAATCAAATAATTGTAACAAACCTATTTTGTCGTACACTATTTAAATTGTTTTGATTTTTGATAATAATCTTCTTATAAATTTTCGTACGACTAATTAAATAAACCTCTTTGGTTAGAAATATTAGCTTTAAAATATTAAAATTCTTTTTTTACTTAAAAATTGGCTGTTTTAGAAGAAATACTTGCAATAAGCATTGTTTATCGTACATTAATTGAATTTTTAAATTTTTTTATTAGTATTCTTTTAATGTTTTGTACAGCTAATTTTAAAAACTTATTCATTTAGGAATATCACTTAAAACATATAAATAAAAATTGAAGATATAATAGGCTATTTTAATTAAAATACTTGTAATAAACCTAATTTATTATACACTATTTATATTATTTCATATTTTGATAATAGTATTCTTCTTTTATTTCGTACAGCTAATTTTATAAATTTCCTCAGTTCGAAATACAGTAACCTATCGCATCCTTATGCACTCGCGACGTTACGCACTTTCGTTTAGTTACGTGTTTCAGAAATCTAAAAATTTTCAAAAAAATATTTTTTTTATTTAAAGTATTGCACAAATTGGGTTTATTGTATATTTTTAATTTAAATTATGTTTTTAAATGCTAATTACATCTCTGTATCTTTAGACTTTGTAAACTTATGTTCCTTGACTAGTTGATAAACATTTAGTTATACCTCAGTATTACTAATTTTCTTATAATTTATATATTTTTGATCTGAAGAAGAAATCTATTACAGAACCAAATGCATATTTTTGTAAAAGGTAAAGAAAACAATTTTATTATAGACACTATACCATTTCTTAATGGTGAATAAATACTTAATTATAAATTAAACTTTCTATATAGAATGAATATAAATGTTAAGTATCAAATAGGTCACAGATAGATAAAGATAAAATCTACTTATTATAAAGAATAGTAAAGTTTTTATACACGTATTATTATTTGATATAAATTTAGATTCTTTTTATTTTAATATATGTATAGTTTAATTTTTGTTTTTAAAGTCATAATAAAAGTAAACATATTGTTATAAGTAGAAAAGTCTCCAGTCTGCTTTTAACTAGAAACAATATCAAAAAACAGCTATTATAGTAAATTTATATGGTACCTCTCGTATCTTTACATTCTCTCGTATATTTACGCTACTTTTCTGTGAATACAATGTGCGTAAATAAACGATAGGTTACTGTATTGGTTTCAAAGTATTTAACCTTCTTTAGACGTCAAAATCGGCTGTTTAAGATGAAATACTTGTAATAAACATTGTTTATCATACACTATTTGATTTATATCTATGTTTTTTAATTGTATTTTTCTAATATTTTGTACAGCTAATTTAATAAACCTCTTCATTTAGGAATATAACTTAAAACATATAAAAAATAATATTGACGTCAAAATCAGATGTTTAAGATGAAATACTTGTAATAAATAATGTTAATCGTAAACTAATTGATTTATTTCTATTTTTTTTAGTAGTATTCTTCTAATATTTTGTACAGATCTTTTAATAAACCTTTTAAATTAGAAATATAACTTTATACATATCAAAAATACTATTGATGTCAAAATCGGCTGTTTAACATGAAATACTTGTAATAAACATTGTTTATCGTAAACTATTTGATTTATTTCTATTTTTTGTAATAATATATTTATTATATTTTGTACAGCTAGTTTAATAAACGTCTTATTGTCAGAAATATTAGTTTTTAAGTTATAAACTCTTGTTGACACCTAAATCGTTTGTTTAAGACAAAATAATTGCAATAATAATTGTTTATCGTACACTATCTGAATTATATAGATTTTTTGTAATAGTATTCTTTTATATTTAGTAAAGCTCTTTGAATAAACATTTTCATTTAGAAATATAACTTTATACATATAAAAAATACTGTGACCTTTTAATAGACTGTTTAAAGCATTATATTTGTAATAATTTTTTTTTTATCGTACTCGATTTGAATTATTTCATTTTTTGGTAATAATATTTTTCTAATTATTCGTACAGCTAATTTAATAAACCTCTTCGTTTTGGAATATTGGTTTTAAAGTAATAAACTTCTTTTAGACATCAAAATAGGATGTTTAAAATGAAATACTTGTAATAAACATTGTTTATCGTACACTGTTTGATTTATTTTTCTTTTTTGTAATAATATTCTTCTAATATTTTGTACAGCCGATTTAAAAAAAACCTCTTCATTTAGGAATATAGAATAAAACATATATAAAATACTATTGACTTCATAATAGGTTTAAAACTAAATAGTTGTAATAACCCTTCTTTATTGAACACTATAATTATTTCGTTTTTTGGTAATTATACTATTATAATTTTTCTACAGTAAATAAAATAAACCTATTCCGTTAGGAATATTAGTTTTAAAGTATTAAAGCTCCTTTTGACGTCGAAATCGGCTGTTTAAGATGAAATACTTGTGATAAACATTGTTTATCGTACACTATATGAATTATTTCTATTTTTTGCAATAGTGTTCTTCTAATATTTTATACAGTTAATTTAATAAACCTCTTTTTTTACGAATATAACTTAATACATATAAAAAAATACTATTGACGTTATTATGCTGCATAAAACGAAATACTTGTTAACACGCTTTCTATCGTAAAATATTTGAATTATTTCTATTTTTGCTAATAAAATTCTTGTAATATTTGGTACAGCTAATATAAAAAAGCCTCTTCGATTAGGAATATTGATTTTAAAGTATTAAAACTCTTTTTAACGTTAAAGTCGGATATTTAAGATGAAATACTTGTAATGATTTTATTTTAATGTTTATTGTACACTATTTGATTTATTTCTAATTTTTTAATAGTATTCTTCGAATATTTTGACTGATCTTTTAATAAACTTTTTAGATTAGAAATAAAACTTTATACATATAAAAATACTTTTGATGTTTTAATATGCTGTTTAAAACAAAATACTTGTGAAAACCCTTTTTTATCGTACAGGATTGAAAATAATTCGATTTTTTGTAAAAATATTTTAGTAATTTTTCGAACAGCTAATTTAATAAAACTCTTCGGTTACGAATATTAGTATTAAGGTATTAAACCTCCTTTTGACGTCAAAATCGGTTGTTTAACTTTAATCACTTGTAATAAACATTGTTTATCGTACACTATTTGAATTATTTAGAATTTTTGTAATGGTATTTTTCTAAAATTTTGTATATTTCCTTTAATAAACCTTATCAATTAGAAATATAACTTTATACATATAAAAAATAATAAGATGTAACGTTATAAGGCGTTAAATCCTGGAGATCCTGATAAGCTAAGCTTATCGGAATGTATATCACAGATGTTCTTGTGCTAAAACTTTATTTCAACTAACGGCGTTTCACTGCTCTCAAATAAATTTAAGAACAGATCTACGGAGTCTATAAAATGTTTATTTTGATCTACGGAGTCTCTGAGGAATGCTGAATCCTAAGAAAAAAAGCATATTTGAAGTACTTGAGTTCGATGGTTCCCTTAAAAACATCCCTTTGGCGAACAAGCACACTTATCAGGTTAGATTGTTTCATTACACAAACGCCCTCATCCAAAAGATGAGATGGCGTGCATTTTATTACGAACAAAAGTTGTGTATAAAAACAAACCATGTTACCGATAATTCTGATGCTCATTTGAACACAAGTAAATTAAGTACAATAAGTAAATCTTTGCCTTTCCCGACTAAAAAGTCGGCACCAATCTGTGTAAAATTAATACCTTTTGAATCTGAATTAATTGATTTAATTAATAAAATTGAACTTAAACCCGGTAAAACTAATAACTTTCAATATAATTTACGTAACAAGATTAATTCTATAAAAAAGTCTAATAAACTTGTTATTTTTGCAGACAAAACTAATAATTTGTATAAAATCAGTCCAAAAAATTATGATAAGTTACTTTTAGATAATATCACAAAAAACTATAAAAAATGTACCAATAATCCGGCTGATACGATAGACTCCCGTGCACAAGAACTTTTAAATGAAAATAATATTACTGGTAAACGTATACCTAAGTTAGAAAGATCGCAAGCATATATAACAGTAAAGGATCATAAAGATAATTTTCCTGCAACAGTCAAGTGCAGACTAATAAGTAAAAGTAAAACGCATATTGGTAAAATATCTAAACAAATTTTAACTAGTATAATTAAAGACGTAAGAACAGCCACTAGTCTAATCCAATGGAAAAACACTGGTGAACTATTACAATGGTTTAATAATATTAACAATAAAAGTAGTAAGCGTTTTATTAGCTTTGATATCGTCGAATTTTACCCGTCTATTACAAAAGCGCACTTAATTAACGCACTAGATTATGCATCCCAATTTTCTAATTTTAATAAATCAGATACAGACATTATATTCCATTCGTGCGACTCTTTGCTTTTTTCGGGTGATGATGTATGGAAGAAAAATGATACCGATAGTTTTTTTGATATACCAATGGGTAGTTTTCATGGAGCGGAGGTATGCGATCTTGTAGGCTTATACATCCTAGATAAACTCAAAAGTATTTTTGATAATTGTGGGTTGTATAGAGATGATGGACTCGGTGTTATTGATCTTTCAAAACCTCTTGTTTACGAAAAAATTAAAAAGTCAACGTTTAGATTGATGTCTGATATAGGTTTTAAAATAACTTTAGAAATAGGAGCGCAAATAACGAATTTTTTAGATGTTACTTTAAATTTATCTAATAATACTTACCGTCCGTACCGTAAACCGAATTCTTTATTAAACTTTATCAATATTAATTCTGACCACCCTTACCATGTAAAAAAATGCCTCCCGGTAATGACACAAAAACGTCTAAGTACCCTCTCTTCGAATGAAAAGATATTTAACGAAATAAAAGCACCGTACGAAAATGAATTAAAAAATCGAGGTTTTAAATGTAAATTAAAGTATGAAAAATTAGATGTAGATAAAAAACGCAAAAAACCGCGTAACCGACATATAATGTGGTATAATCCTCCATATTGCTCTTCAGTTAATATAAACTTAGGTAAAGAATTTTTAAAGCTAGTCGATAAACACTTCCCCGATAGCCACTTTTATAACAAAATTTTTAATAGAAAGACAGTTAAAATTTCTTATAGTTGCATGAGTAATGTTAAAACTTTAATACAATCGCACAACAAAACAGTAATTTCAAATTTTAAAAATAGACATATCAAAGCTAATACAAATAATAACTCTAGTAATAAAGTTAGTAATAACGTAGATATGAACAATATTTCTAATTATACTAATCAAATTAATAATAACAGTAATAATAATAATAATAATAATTTTAATAACAGTAATAATAATGATAATCCTAATAGTAAAAATTTTAATTATGGTAACAATAATGTAAAACATATTAAAACTTTAAACATTAAAGATATAAGCTATAATGATAACTTTAATATTAATGATAATGAAAATATCGATATCAATAGTACTAACAATAGTGTAGATTATAATAATCAACGTATAACTAGAAGTATTTCTAAAATGATAAAAGAAAACTTAGAACAAGTAATCGACAATAGCGCTAAAAGTATAAGCAAAATGCATAACAATAAAACTATAAATAAATATTCAAAACCAACTAACCCTAATAGTAATAAGTTAAGTAATATGCCTAAAACATGTAATTGCCGTAAATTAAACAAAGATAACTGCCCATTAAAAGGTAATTGTTTAATTAAAAATGTTATTTATAAAGTTAAAGTTGAAAGTAAGGGCCCAGATAAAATTTATATCGGAAGTACAGCAGGTAGTTTCAAGGATAGATATGCTAATCATAAACATACTTTTAAAAATATAAATAAAAAACAAAGCACGCGTTTATCGGATTATGTCTGGAGTTTTTTTCACAGGTACGGTAAAAGGCCAAACATGGAGTGGAGTATTGTTTCAAAGATAAAACATGCATCCAACGGAGTAAGTAGAATTTGCCCAACTTGCAATACAGAAAGAGCAGTAATTGCAGCAGAAGATAAAGACCTACTTCTGAATAAGCGGCAAGATTTATCGAATATCTGTCCCCATAACCGACGATTCTACTTTAAATAACTCTGTCTACTTATGTACTAATTTATTTCACAAAACTTACATATACTTGCAAGTTTAATACTTCATGTTTTCAAGCTGTATAAATTATTGAACACTTTGTTAAAATTATTATGACGTAACATTTCTGCACAACTCAATTTAATTTTCATTTTTTAAACCTGCCTATTCTTAGAGCTTTTTGAGGTTAGTGCCTACTTTTATTAAATTTGTTTTTTTTTTGTAGATAATTTTATAATTTTATGCTTTTATCCCAAACTTTGTTTTTAAACCATAAAGTCCATTTATAGTTACTACCTAGATAAACACTATACATAATTATACATGCTTTTTTCTGCTTTTTTTCTAATGTGTGTTAACATTTTATAGACTCCGTAGATCTGTTCTTAAATTTATTTGAGAGCAGTGAAACGCCGTTAGTTGAAATAAAGTTTTAGCACAAGAACATCTGTGATATAAAAAATAATATTGATATTATACTAGACTCTTTAAATACTTGTAAAAAAACTTTTTTCTCGTACAATATTTGAATTATTTCGAATTTTTGTAATAATATTTTAATTCTTTTTCGTAAAGCTAATATAAATAGATTTATGCAAATTTTATATTTTATTCGCGACCGGTTTCGGTGGCAAGAGATTGCGACCTTTTCAAGCAAAAATAAAATATGAAACTGCATATAACAATGTTAGTTAATTATACTGTTGTTTAAAAACTTATTCATGCGTGAAGAATATAAACAAAAATGTTGCATATTCGAAAATTCAAGCATATCAGAGTATATTTAGGTAAAATTGGTACTAGTTTAAAAAAAAAAACGGATTGAATTAATATTAATATAATGAGTCAAATAAAAAAAACTGAATCCAGAGCTTTTTTTTAAAATGATAATAAAATATTTTTACCTTGAAATTTATCTAAATGAAATTAAGAATTGTCTAAAATTGTGGTCAACAAAACATTAATAAAACTCAAAGTCGCTGAAGATTTCAAAATCTAATTTGTGTTAAGTTAGCATAACAGTCAAAATTTAAACTGATTTAAGAACTATCTAAGAAAAATTCTAAAAATATATCTAAGTTGAATTAAGAACTTTCTAAAAAACTTTTATTCAATTTAAGCCAAATGTCAAGAAAAACTCAATGAAAAAATCAAGAAATATAACCTATTTTTTACTTTAAACTTTAATTATGATTTGGTTTAAGTTTTATCTTCTTTCCAGTTTATTAATAAAAATCTGTTTCTGTGTCTGCATGAGTTCATTAATTCCGTTCTTTTGTTGATGCAATTTGTACCGGATTCGAGTATTAGTAAAGCTTCTTTTAAGCACAACCTGCATGTCATAACTCCTGGTTTTGGTTTTTTCTCCCTTTGTAATATTTTCCAATTAATCTTGTATTTCTTATTTTCATTTTTTAATTTATGGGTTAATTTATGGGTAAAGCTAATATAATAAACCTTTTCGGTAAGGAACATTAGTTTTAAAATAATAAACTTCCTTTAGACATCAAATTAGGCTGTTTAAGATTAAATATTTGCAATAAACATTGTTTAGCGTTAACTATTTGAATGATTTCAATTTTTTGTAATATTATTCTAGTATTTTTGTAACAGCTAATTTAATAAAACCCTTTATTTAGGAATATAGCTAAATACATTAAAATACTATTGACGTTATAAAAGGCTGTTTAAAACGAAATATTTGTAAAAACACTTTTTTATTGTACAATATATGAGTTATTTTGATTTTTGGTAATAATTTTCTTGTAGAATTTCGTACAGCTAATTTAATAAACATCTTTGGTTAGAAATATTAGTTTTAAAGTAATAAATCTCCTGCAGACGTCTAAATTGGATAATTAAGATGAAATACTTGTAATAAACATTGTTTGAGATTTTTAATAAAAATATTCTTGTAATACTTTGTACAGCTAATTTATTAAACCTCTATATTTAGGACTATAACTAATGCATATAAAAATACTATTGACGTTAGAATAGGCTGTTTAGTACGAAATACTTGTAAAAACACTTTTTGATCGTACAATATTTCAATCATTTCGATTTTTTTGTAACAATATTCTTGTAATATTTTGTACAGCTAATTAAATTTACCTCTTCAGTTAGAAATTTTAGTTTTAAAATATTGAAACACCTTTTGACTCTAAAATCGGCTGTTTAAGACGAAATTATTGCAATAATAATTGTTTATCGTACATTATTTGAATTATTTCGATTTTTGGTAATAATATTCTTGTAATATTTAGTACAGCTGATTTAATAAACCTATTCGGTTAGAAATATTATTTTAAAAGTATTGCATCTTTTGACGTCAAAATCGGCAGTTTCAGACGAAAAACTTTTAATAAACATTTTTTTCGTACATTATTTGAATTATTTCGATTTTTGAAATAGTATTCTTCTAATATTTTGTACAGCTCTTTTAAAAAACCTTTTCATTTAGAAATATAACTTAATACATATAAAAATATACTATTGACGTTATGAAAGGCTGTATAAGAGAAAATACTTTTAAAAACAGTTTTTTATTGTACAATATTAGAATTATTTTGATTTCTGGTAATAATGCTCTTATAATTTTGCGTACGGTTAATTAAATAAACCTCTTCAGTTAGGAATAATATATTTAAAGTATTTAACCCTCTTTTGAGGTCGAAATCGGCTGTTTAAGATGAACTACTTGCAATAAACATTGTTTATCGTACACTATGTGATTAATTTCTATTTTTTGTAATAGTTTTCTTTAATACTTTGTATAGCTTATTTAAAAAACCTCTTCATTTAGGAATAAAAATTAATACATTTAAAATAATACTTTCGACGTTATAATAGGCTGTCTAAAACTAAATACTTGTAAAAACCCTTCTTTATCGTTTGATATTTGAATTATTTCGAATTTTGATAGTAAAATTCTTGTAATATTCCGTACAGCAAATTTAATAAACCTCTTCTGTTATGAATATCGGTTTTAAAGTATTAACAATCTTTTAGACCTCAAAATCGGGTTTTAAAGACGAAATCCTTGTAATAATTATTGTTTATCGTACACTCTTTGATTTTTTCAATTCTTTCTAATGGTGTTCTTCTTATATTTTGTACGGCTCTTTTAATAAACCTTTTCAATTAGTAATATAACTTTCTACATATAAAAAATACTATACAATATTTGAATTATTTTATTTTCGATATTAATATTCTTGTAATAAACCATACAACTAAATTAATAAACTTCTTCGGTTAGGAATATTGGTTTTAAAGTATAACACCAGCTTTAGACGTCAAAATCGGGTGTTTAAGATGAAATACTTGTAATAAACGATATTTATCATTCACTTTTTGATTTATTTCTATTTTTTGTTAAAGTATTCTTCTAATATTTTGTACAGCTAATTTAAAATATATATTCAATTAGGTATATTACTTTTAACATATAAAAACTACTATTGATAATAGACTGTTTTAAATCAAATACTTGTAGTAAACCTATTTTATCGTACAATATTTGAATTATCTCGATTTTTTTGTAATAATATTCTTGTAATATGTTGTACAGCTAGTTTAATAAATATTTTTATTTCTGAATTCAATTTTATGAATAAAAAAAATACTATTGACGTTATAATAGGCTGTTTAAAACAAAATATTTCTAATAACCCTTTTTTATCTTACACTATTTGAATTATTTTGCTTTTAAATATGAAATTTATGTAATTTTTCGTACAGCTAATTTAATAAACCTCTTCAGTTTGGAATATTGGTTTTTTAAGTATTACACCTAATTTAGACGTCAAAATCGGCTGTTCAAGACGAATTACTTGCAATAAACATTGTTTATCATACATTATATGAATTTTTTTTTACTAATAGTATTCTTGTAATATATTACACAGCTAATTTAAAAAACCTATTCTTTTAGTAATAT
The DNA here is from genome assembly GCF_965202585.1 of Thalia democratica. Taxonomy (NCBI): domain Eukaryota; kingdom Metazoa; phylum Chordata; class Thaliacea; order Salpida; family Salpidae; genus Thalia; species Thalia democratica. Next base: position 14,150,532 of record NC_139173.1, on the reverse strand, counting down.
AACTTTAAACATATAAAAAATACTATTGACGTTATAATAGGCGATTTTAAACAAAATACTTGTATTAAACTCTATTAAATCGTACACTATCGGATTATTTTTATTTTTGTAATAATATTCTTGTAATATTTCGTACAGCTAATTATATAAACCTTTTCGGTATAAAATATTAATTCTAAAGTAATAAAACTCCCTTTGGCGTCAAAATCAGCTCTTTAAGACGAAATACTTGTAATAAACACTATTTAACGTACACTATTATAAATTTAAACAAATATAAAACACTATTGACGTTATAATAGGCTGTTTATAAGGTAATACAGGTAATAACCATTTTTTTCGTGCACTGTTTGAATTATTTTGATTTCTATTTATAAAATTCTAATTATATTTTATAGAAGTAATTTAATAAACCTTTTGAAATAGGAATAATTGTTTTTATGTATAAAAACTTTTATTGACGTTAAAATCAGCTGTTTAGGACAAAATAATTATAATAAACATTGTTTATCGTACAGTATTTGATTTATTTTGAACTTTTGTAATATTATTTCTCTAATGTTTTGTACTGCTAATTTATTAAACCTCTTTATTAAGGAATATAACTTTATACATATAAATAAATACTTTTGACGATATAATTGGTTATTTTAAACAAATACTTGTAATAAACCCTTTTTTACTTTACACTAATTGAATAATTCCGATTTTTGGTAATAATATTGTTGTAATATTTTGTTAAGCTAAATAAGTTAACCTTTACGGTAAGAAATATTAGCTTAAAAGATTAAAACACATTTTGACGTCAAAATTAATTGTTCAAGACGTTTAAACGAAGTACTTGTAATAACCCTTTTTTATCTTACACTATTTGGATTTTTTAGATTGTTTGTAATAATGTTCTTGTAATATTTTGTACAGCTAATTTAATAAACGTGTTAGGTTCGAAATCATAGTTTTTAAGTATTAAAACACCTTTTGACGTCAAAATCGGTGTTTAAGACGAAATACTTGTAATAAACATTGTACACTGTTTAAATTATTTACTAACTTATTAATATTTATTAATTTAAGAAACCTTTTCATTAGGAATATATTTTTAAACATATAATAAATACTATTGACGTTGTAATAGGATGTTTAAAACAAAAAAATTCTAATAACTGTTTTTATCGTTCGTTATTTGATTATTTTAAACTTTAGGTTTTAATATTCTTTTAATATTTAGTAGGGCTAATTAAATAAACCTTTTCTATAAGAAATATTAGTTTTAAAGTATTAAAACAATTTTTGACGTCAAAATCGGCTGTTTAAGACGAAATACTTGCAGTAAACATTGTTTATAGTACTTTGTTTGTGTTATTTTGATTTTTTGTAATAGTTTTCTTTTAATACTATTTACATCTAATTTACTAAACATGTTCATTTAGAAATACAATTTTATACATAAAAGAATACTATTGACGTTATCATAGGCTGTTTAAAACAAAATATTGTAATAACCCTTTTTTATCGTACACTGTTTGAATTATTTCGATTTTTATTTATAAAATTGTTGTAATGTTTCGTGGAGCTAATTGAAGAAACTTCCCAATATTGGAATGATAGTTTTAAAGTATAAAAACTGTCATTGACGTGAAACACGGTGATTTAAGACAAAATACTTAGAATAAATATTGTTTATCGTACACTAATTGTTTGATTTAGATTTATCGCAAAGTTATTCTTCTAACATTTTGTACTGCTAGTTAAATAAACCTCTTCATTTGAAATATAACTATATACATAAAAAAAAAAAATTACACCTTATAATTGGCTATTTTAAACAGATACTTGTACAATAACTTTTTGTCGTACAATATTTGAATTATTCCGATTTTTAATAATATTATTCTTATAATATATCGTACAGTCAATTAATTAAACCTTTTCGGTTATGAATACAGTAGACTACCTCTTAGGTAAGCAAATTGAACCCGACCAAAAAGTGCGTACTTAGCACGGGTAGTGCGTACTTTTTGACAACATAGTAAAATATGAAATTTAGTTGTTTGTTTTCTTTCTTACAACTAGCTACCTAATAATTAAGCCAAATAAACAAGTCTTTTTATTTTAAATAACATTTAATACATAATTCTAATATGCAATTTTTTTTAATAGATTTTAAAATGATTTATTTTGCAATAAAAAGTTTTTACATAATTACATGATATATACATTTAATATAGAAAGTCAATGTCAGTTAATGATATAAAAAAAGAATATTAAGCCATATAATCCGTACTTTGTTTTGTTAGAGGAAAAGTACTAATCTACATTGTGTTTACCAAACATTTTCAAAATATCAATGTCTATACGTTTAAATAAAATTATGACTTAACTATGTTGTATTTGTAGGTTTTTTTTGAACTTTGTCATCTTTATTTATTTTATTGCATTATGGCTCAAATATCATTATTCTTTTCACTTTTCTGCAACCGCTACATAAGTATTTAGTTTATTAACGTTCAATAACAGGACTGTCACTATCTCAGGCCATTTAGACTACTTCTTTTTTTAAATCATTTGATATAAATATACAAAAAAAATTATAAAAAATATATATAAAATTTAGAATTTTTTTTGTCTTTCGTGCGTACTTAAGGCGAGGTGCGAGAAGTGCGTACTTAAGGCGAGGTGCGTACCAAAAAAAGTACGTACTTAAGCGGTAGTCTACTGTATTATTTTAAAAGTATTAACACAACGTTTGACGTCAAGATTGGCATTTTAAGACGAATTACTTGTAAAAACATTATTTATCGTACACTATTTAATTTTTTTTTGTAAAAGTTTTTTTTCTATTATTTCGTAAAGCTAATTTAATAAACCTATTTATTAAGGAATATAACTTTAAACATACAAAAACTACTACTGACAATATAATAGGCTGTTTTATACCAAATACTTGTAATAAACCTATTTTATCGTACACTAATTGAATTGGTTCGAGTTTTAGTATTATAATTGTTGTAATACTTTTTTAGCTAATTAAAAAAGTCTCTTCGGTTATGAATAATGGTTTTAAAGTATTAAAACTCCTTTTGACGTTAAAAACGGTTATTTAAGAAGAAATACTTGTAATAAACCATGCATATCGTACACTACTTAAATTATTTCAATTTTTTGTAATAGAATTCTTCTTAAATTTTTTAAAGATAACATAAAATACTTTTTTATTTAGGAATATAACTTTAAATATGTGAAAACTACTATTGACATTATAATAGGCTGTTTAAAACTAAAAAATATAGTAACCCTTTTTATCCTACATTTTTTGATTAATTTCAATTTTAGATATTAATATTTTTGTAATATTCAGCACAGCTGATTAAATAAACCTCTTAAGTTAGAAATACTATTTTAAACTATTAAAACTCCTTTTGACGTCGAAATCGGCTATTTTAGACGAAGTACTTGTAATAAACATTATTTAACGTACACTATTTAAATAATTTTTTTTGTGTTAGAATATTTCTAATATTTTGTACAGCTAATTTATAAACATATAAAAACTACTATTGACAATATTATAGGCTGTTTTAACCAAATGTAATAAACTTGTAATAAACCATTTTTATCGTACACTAGCTAAATAATTTCGATTTTTGGTAATAATATTCTAGTAATTTTTCGTACAGCTAATTAAAAAAACCTCTTCTGTTAGGAATATTAGTTTTAAAGTATTAAAACACCTTTTGACGTCAAAATCGGCTGTTTATGACAAAATACTAGTAATAATCATTATTCATCGTACACTATTTAAGTTTTTCCATTTTTCGTAATAGTATTCTTCTAAAACTTTCTAAAAGCTTACTTAATAAACCTTTTCATTTAAGAATAAAACTTCAAACATTAATGATGTTTTAAATTATATTCCTAAATGAAAAGGTTTATTAAATTAGCTGTACAAAATGATAGAAGAGTATTACAAAAAAAAAAGAAATAATTCAAATAGTGTACGATAAACATTGTTTATGTCAAGTATTTCTTCTTTAATAGCCAATTTTGATTTCAAAAGGAGTTTTAATACTTTAAAACTAATATTCCTAAACAAGGAGGTTTTTTTGATAAGCTGTACGAAATATTACAACCATATAATTACCAAAAATGAAAATAAATTAAATAGCGACGACAAAAAAGGTGTTATTTCTAGTATGTTGTTATATAAAGCGTCAATAGTTTTTCTTATATGTTATGAGTTATAATCCTAAAAGGAAAAGATTATTAAATTAGCTGTACAAAATATTAGAAAAAAACTACTACAAAAATGGAAATAATTAAAATAGTGTACCATAAATAATATTTATAACAAGTAATTCGTCTTAAACAGCCGATTTTGACGTCAAAAAAAGTTCTAATACTTTATAACTAATATTTCAACCGAAGAAGTTTATTTAATTAGCTGAACGACATATTACAAAAATATTATTACCAAAAAACGGAATAATTCAAGTAGTGTAAAATAAAAAAGGATGTATTACAAGTAATTGTTTAAAGTAGCCAATTTTAACCTAAATATTTTTTATATGTATAAAGTTATATTCCTTTTTGAAGTGGTTAATAAAATTAGCAGCAAAAAATATTAGAAGAATGATTTTACATTAAATCGAAATAAATCATATAATGTACGATAAACAATGTTTATTATAAGTATTTTGTCTTAAACAGCCGACCCTTATGTCAATAACAGTTTTAATACTTTAAACACCTACATTTCTATATTTATAAGTTTATTTAATTAGGTGTACGAAATACCACAACAATTTAATAAGTAAAAAGTAAAAACTATTCAAATATTGTAAAATAAAATAGGGTTATTACAAATATCTTGTCTTAGTCAGCCTATTGTAACGTTAATAGTATTTTTTATGTATAAAATAATATTTCTTAATGATAAGGTTTAGTAAATTAGCTGTACAAAATATTAGATGAATACTTATACAAAAAATATAAATAATTCAAAAAGTGTACGATAAAAATTGTTTATTGCAAGTATTTCTTCTTAAACAGCCGATTTTGATGTCAAAAGAAGTTTTAATACATTAAAAATAATCTTCCTAACAGAAGAGGTTATTTGAATTAGCTGTACGAAAAACTAACAAAATATTATTATCAAAAATCGAAATAATTTAAAAAGCGAGGATAAAAAAGGGTTATTATATTACAAGTATTTTGTTCTAAACAGCCGAGTAAAACGTCAATATTATTATTTATATGTATAAAGTTATATTCTCAAATAAACAGGTTTATTAAAGTAGATATACAAAATGTTAGAAGAATACTAATACAAAAAATCGAAATAATTCAAATATTGTACGATGAACAATGTTTATACAAGTGTTTCGTCTTATACAGCCGATTTTGACGTCAAAAGTTGTTTTAATACATTAAAACTAGTATTCCTAACTGAAGAGGTTTATTTAATTAGCCGCACTAAATATTAAAAGAATATTAATAGCTTAAATTGAAATTAATCAAAAAGTATACGATAAAAACGGTTATTTGAACTATTTTGTTTCAAACAGCTTATTATAATGCCAACAGTATTTTTTATATGTTTAAAGCTATATTCCTAAATGAAATGGTTTATTAAATTAGCTGTACAATATAATAATATAATACTATTAAAAATATGGAAATAATTTAAATAATGTATGATATGCAAAGTTTAATGCAATTATTTCTTCTTAAATAACCGCTTTTGAGTCTAAAGGAGGTTTTATACTTTAAAACCAATATTTATAACGAAGAGGTTTTATTAACTAGCTATATAAAATATTACAACAATTATGTTACTAAAACTCATAATGATTCAATTAGTATACGTTAAAAACGGGATATTACAAGTATTTTGTTTTAAACAGACTGGTAAAACGTAAACAGTATTTTTTATATATGTAAAATTATATTTCTTAATGAAAAGATTTAATAAAGTACCTGTTTAAAATTCATGAAGAATACTACAACTAAAAGTTATAATAATTTAAATAATTTACAATAAAACGGTTATTACAAGTATTTCGTTTTAAACAGCCTATTATAACGTCAATAGTATTTTTTATATGTTTTAAGTTATATTCCTAAATGGAGACGTTTATTAAATTAACTGTAAAACATATTAGAAAAATACTATATTTAAAAATAGAAATAAATCAAATAGTAAACAATAAACATATTTTTTACAAGTTTTTCTTTTTAGAAAGCCGATTTTGACGTCTAAAGAAGGTTTAATACTTTAAACATAATATTCCGAACCGAAGTGATTTATTAAATAAACTGTAGGAATTATCAAAAAAATATAATAACCTAAAATCGAAATAATTCATATAGTGTACAATTAAATAGGTTTATTACAAGTATTTAGTTTAAAACAGCCTATTATATGGTCAATAGTATATTTTAATGCTTAAAGTTATATTCTTAAATGAATAGGTTTACTAAATTAGCTGTACAAAATATTAGAAAAATACTAATACAAAAAAAAAAAAATAGTGCACGATAAATAATGTTTTTTAAAAGTATTTGATCATAACTGGTTTTGACGTCTAAAGGAGGTTTAATACTTTAAAACCAATGTTCATAACCGAAGAGATTTATTAAATTAGCTGTACAAAATTTTACAGGAATATTATTACCAAAAATCGGAATAATTCAAGTAGTGTAAAATAAAAATGAGTTTATAACAAGTATTTGTTTAAAATAGCCAATATACTAATATTCGTTTTTATCGTACATTTTTTGAAAAATTTCAATTTTAGGTACTAATATTGTTGTATTATTACGTACAGCTAATTAAGAAAACCTTTTCGATTAGGAATATTAGTTATAAGAAATTTAAACTTCTTTTGACGTCAAAATTGGCTGTTTAAGATGAAATACTTGTAATGAACATTATACACTGTTTTAATTATTTCTATTTTTTGTATTAGTATGCTTCTCAGATTTTGTACAGCTTATCAAATAAACCTATTCGTTTAGGAATATAACTTTAAACATATAAAAACTACTATTGAGGATATAATAGGCTGTTATAAACAGAATACTTGTAATAAACCTTTTTTATCGTACACTATTTGAATAATTTCGATTTTTAGTTATAATTTTTTTTTTATTGTGAACAGCTAATTAAATAAACTTTTTCAGTTAGGAATACTAGTTTTAAAGTCCTAAAACTCCCTTTGACTTCAAAATTAGCTGTTAATGAAGAAATATTTGCTATAAACTCTGTTTATGGTACACTATTTGAATTATTTCGATTGTTTGTAATAATATTCTTCTAATCATTTGTAGAGCTAATTTAATAAACCTTTTCATTTAGGAATTCGATTTTAAACATAAATAAAATACTATTAACGTTATATCAGGCTGTTTAAAACAAAATATTTGTAATAACCCTTTTTTTTCGTACACTGTTGAAGTATTTTGATTTTCGGTTAAATATTGTAATTATGCTTCGTAGAGCTAAATTAAAAAACCTCTTAATATAGGAATCATTGTTTGAAAGTATTAAAAGTGTTATTGAAGTTAAATTCGGCTGTTTAACAGAAAATACTTATAATTATCATTGTTTATCGTACACTAATTGATTCATTTCAATTTTTTCTATTACAATAAATATATTTGTTTTCTTCTAATATTTTGATCAGCTAATTTAACAAACGTTTTCATTTAGGAATATAACTTAAAACATATAAAAAATACTATTGACGCTATAATAGGGTGTCTAAAACGATAAACTTGTTAAAAATTTGTCGTTTTACAATTTTTTATTTTACACTGGTTGATTTTTGATAATAATATTCTTGTAATATTTTATACAAATAATTAAATAAGCCTCTTCGGTTAGGAATTTTAGTTTAAAAGTATTAAAACTTCTTTTGACGTCAAAATCGGCTGTTTAAGATGAAATACTTGTTTTATTTATTATCAATAGTACAATATTTAAATTTTTTCTTTTTGTAATAGTATTTCTCAAATATTTGATATAGCTAATTTGATAAACATATTCATTTAGGAATGAAATTTTATACATATAAAAACTAATATTTACGATATTTTAGGCTGTTTTAAACCAACTACTTTTAATAAACCTTTTTTATCGTACACTGTTTGAATTATTTCGATTTTTGGTAATAATATTCTTGTAATATTATGGACAAGTAATTTAATAAATCTCTTCGGTTAGGAATATTCGTTTTAAAAATTTGAACTTTCCTTAGACGTCAAAATGGGCTGTTTAAAATGAAATACTTGTAATAAACATTGTTTATTGTACACTATTTGATTTATTTTAATTTTTTGATGTAGTATTCTTCTAATATTTTGTACACCTAATTTGACAAACCTTTTCATATAGGAATACAACTTAAAACATATAAAAAGAACTATTGACGTTATTTTAGAGTAGGGGTGGGCAACGTACGGCCGCGGGCCGGATCCGGCCCACATAGTGGAAACGACTGGCCCCCGAACGTTTTTTGAATTTTAATGGGATCCGGCCCACAAATTAAAATGACTAGCCCGCGAGCGAACTAACAAGCCTGCAAATGGTCAGACATATTTTTAGAACTGTAAAAACACGTTTAAAAATAGCTTTTCAAATTAATGTGTAGTAATAAATACACCATTTTATCCGATATTTTGTCCTGTTCGAACTTAGTTGAAATACATTTTTGTCAAATTACCGAAAGAAAAATATTAACCTAAATAAGATATAGGACCCTGTCAGTTGCCATGTCATTTCTATTAATAGACTTTATATAAACATTATACATGTCTCAATCTACATCTTAAGTTGTCAGGAAATATGTATTGCGAAATAGAACGATTCAGAAAAATGAATCCGTATCCATAAAACTAGATTTCGGCCGGATCCAAACATAAAACTAAATTAGAATTCGACCGGATCTGGATCTTGATTTAAATTAGTATCAAGTCGACCCAGAAAAATTTTAAATTAGGACCCGGCCGGATTTCGATCTAAAAATTCATTATCTGCCTTTATTTAGATACTTGATTCAGTAAATTATTAACTCGAAATGCTCCGGCCAGCCAAAGACTAAATTTATCCGGATCCGGCCCGTTGATTGAAAAACGTTGCCTACCACTATTAAAAGGTGTACAAAACGAAATACTTGTAATAACCTTTTTCCATCGTACACTATTTGAATCATTTCAATTTTTGTAATAATATTCTTGTAATATTTCGTAAAGCTAATTAAATAATCGTCGTAGATTAGAAATATAATTTTTAAAGTATTAAAACACTTTTTGACGTCAAAATCGGCTGGTAAGGACGAAATAGTAGTAAAAAACATTATTTATCGTACACTATTCAAATTATTTCCATTTTTTGTTACAGTGTTCTTGTAATATTTTGTACAGCGAATAATATATACCTTTTCATTTAGGAATAAAGCTGCAAACATTAAAAAAATACTATTGATGTTATTATAGGGTATTTATAACAAAATACTTGTTATAACCCTTTTTTTACGAACACTGTTAGAATTATTTCGAGTTTTTCTAATATTATTGTTGTAATATTTCGTCGGCTAATAAAATAAACCTCCACGAATAGAATAATTAGTTTTAACAAATTAAAACTCCTTTTGATGTCAAAATCGGCAGTTTAAAACGAAATACTTCTAATAAACATTGTACACTGTTTGAATTATTTTTTTTGTAACAGTATTCTTTTTATATTGTGTACGGCTTATTTAATAAACCTATTCATTTAAGAATATAACTTTAGACATATAAAAACTACTATTGACGATATAATAGATTGTTTTAAACAAAATACTTTTAATAACCTATTTTATCGTACACTGTTTGAATTATTTCGATTTTTGATTGTAAATTTTTATAAATATTTTGTAAAGCTAACTTTTAAATGTCTTCGGTTAGGCATAATGGTTTTAAAGTATTAAACCTCCTTTAGACATTAACATCGGCTGTTGAAGATGAAATACTTGTAATAAACATGGCTTATCGTACACTACTTGAGTTAATTCTATTTTTGTAATTGTATTTTTCTTATATTTCGTACTGATAATTTAATAAACCTTTTCATCTAGGAATACAACTTTGTAGTTACTAAAAATACTATAGACGTTATAATAGGCTTTTTAAAACAATATATTTGTAATAACTCTTTTTTATCGTACATTATTTGCATCATTTCGATCTTTAGTTATAACTTTGTTTAATATTTCGTACAGCTAACTTTTAAATCTCTTCGGTTAGGCATATTGGTTTTAAACTATTAAACCTCCTTTAGAAGTCGAAATCGGTTATTTAAGAAGAAATACTCGCATTAAATATTGTGTATCGTACACTTTTTGATATATTTCGACTTTTAGTTATAAAACTGTTGTAATATTTTGTACAGCTAATTTAATAAACCTCTACGGTTAATAATATTAGTTTCAAAGTATTAAACCATTTTTAGACGTCAAAATCGGTTATTTCAGAAGAAATACTTGCATTAAACATTGCTTATCGTACATAATTTAAATTTTTTCGATTTTTGTCATAGTATTCTTCTAATATTTTGCAGAGCTAATTTAATATACCTTTCCATTAAGGAATATAACTTTAAACATTTAAAAATACTACTGACGTTAAAATAGGCTGTTTATAACGAAATACTTGAAATAACATTTTTTTTCATACACTGTTTGAATTATTTTGATTTTTGGTTATAAAATTCTAATTATATTTTGTGAAGCTTTTTTAATAAACCTCTTAATATAGGAATGATGGTTTTAAAGTATTAAAACTATTAATGACGTTAAAATCGGCTGTTTAAGACAAAATACTTATAATAAACATTGTTTATCGTACACTATTCAATTTATTTCGATTTAATGTAAAAGTATTCTTCTAATATTTTGTACTACTAATTTAATAAACCACTTCATTTAAGAATATAACTTTATACAAATTAAAAATTCTATTGACGTTATAATTAGCTATTTTAAACAAATACTTGTTTAAACCCTTTTTATATTACACAATTTAAATTATTACGATTTTTGGTAATGATATTCTTGTAAAATTTCGTAAAGCTACTCAAACAAACCTCTTCGGTTAGGATTATTAGTTTCAAAATATTAAAACCTCTTTTGACGTCAAAATCGGCTGTTTATGACGAAATACTTGTAATAAACATTATATATTGTACACTGTTTAAATTATTTTTATTTTTGTAATAGTACTTTTCTAATATTTTGAACAGTTAATTTGATAAACCAATTCATTTAGAAAGATAACTAAACATATAAAAACTACAATTGACGATATAATAGGCTGTTTTTAACCAAATACTTGTAATAAACCTGTTTTATCGTACACTATCTAAATTATTTTGATTTTTGGTAATAATATTTTTGTAATATTTCGTACAGCTAATTTAATAAATCTCTTCGGTTAGGATTATTGGTTTTAATATATTAAACCTCCTTTTGACGTCATTAATCAGCTGTTTTTAATGAAATACTTGTATTAAATATTATTTATTGTACACCTATTGATTTATTTCTAGTTTTTTGTATTAGTATTCTTATATTATTTTGTACAGCTAATTTTATAAACGTCTCTATTTAGGAATAAAACTTAAAATATATAGAAATTACTATTAACGTTATAATAAGGTGTTTAAAACGAAAAACTAATAATAACCCTTTGTTATCGTACACTATCAAAATCATTTCGATTTTTGTAAAAACATTCTTTTAATATTTCGTAAAGCTAATTAAACAATCGTTTTAGGTTAAAAATATTAACTTTAAAGTGTTAAATTTCCTTTAGACGTCAAAAATTGTTATTTAAATATAAATACTTTCATTAAACGTTGCATATCGTACACTATGTAAATTAATTCCATTTTTGTAATAATATTCTTCTGATATTATTTACAGCTAATTTAATACACGTTTTCATTTAGGAATAAAACTCTTAACTTTTAAAAACTACTATTTATAGGCTGTTTTAAGCCGAATACTTGTAATAAATCTATTTTATCGTACACTGTTTTAATTATTTCGAGTTTTGGTCATAATAATGATGTAATATTTCGTACTGCTAATTTAATTAACCTCTTCGATTAAAAGTATTAGTTTAATAAAAATTAAAACTCCTTTTGATGTCAAAATCGGCTATCTAAGACGAAATACTTGTAATAATCAATGTACAGTGTTTGAATTATTTCTATTTATTGTAATAGTATACTTTTAATTTATAGTAGAGCTAATTTAATATACCTTTTCATTAAAGATATAACTTTTAATATATAAAAAATACTATTGACGTTATGATAGGCTGTTTAAACAAAATACTTGTAACAATCCTTTTTTATCATCGTTAATTGAATTATTTCGATTTTTTGTAATAATGTTTTAGTAATTTTGCGTACAGCTAATTAAAAAAATCTCTTCTGTTAGGGTAAATAGTTTAAAAGTATAAAAGCTCCTTTTTACATTAAAATCGGCTGTTTAAGACGAAATACTTGCAATAACCCTTTTTTTATCGTACACTGTTTTAATTATTTAGTTTTTTTGTAATAATATTCTTTGAAAATTTTGTTCAGTTAATTTAATAAACATTTAGTTAAGAGATATTATTTTTAAAGTATTAAAACACTTTTTGACGTCAAAATCGGCTGTTTAATACGAAAAACTTTTGATAAACATTTATTCATCATACACTATTTAATCTAATTCCTGTTTTTATAATAATACTCTTCTAATAATTTGTATAGCTAATTTTATATACCTTTTCATGTCGGAATATAACTTTAAACATATAAAAAATACTATTGACGTTATCATCGGGTGTTTTTAACGAAATACTTGTAATAACCCATTTTTTCGTACACTGTTCAAATTATTTTGATTTTTTAAATAATATTGTTGTATTTCGCACAGCTTATTAAATAAACCTTTTCGATTAGGAATATTAGTTTTAAAAAGTTAAAACTTCTATTGACGTAAAAATTAGCTGTTTATGACGAAATACTTGTAATTAACGTTGTACACTGTTTGAATTATTTCTTTTTATTTTATAATAGTATTCTTCTAATATTTTGTAAAGCTTATTTAATAAACTTTTTTTTGCAATATAATTCTAAACATATAAATGATACTTTTGACGTTATAATAGGCTGTTTGCAACAAAAAAAAATTAATAACCGTTTTTATCGTACTTTATTTGATTAAGTTTAATTTTGGTATTAATATTGTTGTAATAACTGTTCAAAATATAGTTTTAATTGTTTGCTAACAAAAGATCCTAGTAAAATAACTTCACTGGAATATAAATAAAAACAAATTATACAGTAATCTTCCTTTATTCTACCAACATATGTTTCTATGTGTCAACGAATCAACACACTTCAACTGGGTTCTGTGAAAAAATAATTACTGTAATGAGAGAATAGAAGCATAGAATAAAGTAGGTGTATATATGTTTTCATTAAAGTAAGATATATTCTACAGATAAAAGTTATTAATAGCTGAAATACTTAATATTAAATCCGACTGTTATAAAACTATATGATATATGTAATTATTTAGTCTAAAATAAATAAGTAAGCTAAATTACACAACAAAACATAATATAAACAAACAACTTACGTTGATAGGAAAGATAACTAAATCAAAATTTACTGTTGTTAACTAACGAAAAAAAATACATTCGTTACAACTAATAATTACGTCACAATGTAAATGAGGTTATTTAAACTGTTTAATTTGTATTGTAAGAAAATTAATTTTGTTTTTATGTAATCTATTTTGAACAAAAATAAAACATTAACCATTAGTTAGTAAATCAATAAAATTTAATAAAACTTAACGACGCTGTAGGCAATAAAAGTCACAGAAACTCGGTGTAACATGTATATTATATATTGAATGTTAGTAATGATTGAATCAAAGTTATATAGAATTAGGAAGCAGGTTTAGTTCAAATGTAAAAATCAAAAAATGAAAAAATTAAACTTTAAGGAAAAAAATTAAACTTTAAGGAAAAACAAAACACAAATAACATAATTATTACTAGGCTTACAATGTACTGACCGATAATTAATTTACAGCGAACATATATTTAATTCAGGTCATTATGATTTTATGTATGTCGCTGTAAATTAATTATCGGTCAGTACATTGTAAGCCTAGTAATAATTATGTTTTTTGTGTTTTGTTTTTCCTTAAAGTTTAATTTTTTTCCTTAAAGTTTAATTTTTTCATTTTTTGATTTTTACATTTGAACTAAACCTGCTTCCTAATTCTATATAACTTTGATTCAATCATTACTAACATTCAATATATAATATACATGTTACACCGAGTTTCTGTGACTTTTATTGCCTTCAGCGTCGTTAAGTTCTATTAAATTTTATTGATTTTCTAACTAATGGTTAATGTTTTATTTTTGTTCAAAATAGACTACATAAAAACAAAATTAATGTTCTTACAATACAAATTAAACAGTTTAAATAACCTCATTTACATTGTGACGTAATTATTAGTTGTAACGAATGTATTTTTTTCGTTAGTTAACAACAGTAAATTTTGATTTAGTTATCTTTCCTATCAACGTAAGTTGTTTGTTTATATTATGTCTTGTTGTGTAATTTAGCTTACTTATTTATTTTAGACTTAATAATTACAAATATCATATAGTTTTATAACAGTCGGATTTAATACTAAGTATTTCACCTATTAATAACTATTATCTGTAGAATACATCTTATTTTAATGAAAACATATATACACCTACTTTATTCTATGCTTCTATTCTCTCATTACAGTAATTATTTTTTTACAGAACCCAGTTGAAGTGTGTTGATTCGTTGACACACAGAAACATATGTTGGTAGAATAAAGGAAGATTACTGTATAATTTGTTTTTATTGTTGTAATATTTAGTTTTTAGTATTTAGTTTGAACTACTTTGATTTTTGATATAAAATTCTTATTATATTTCGTAGAGCTAATTTATTTAACCTCTTAATGTAGGAATGGTGGTTTTAAAGTATTAAAACTCTTATTGACATTAATATTTGCTCTTTAAGACAAAATACTTATAATAAACATTGTTTATCGTACACTATTTGTATTCATTTCGATTAAATGTAAAAGTATTCTGATATTAATTTGTACTGCTAATCTAATAAACCCCTTTGATAAGGAATACAACTTTATATATATAAAAAATACTTTTGACGTTACAATAGGCTGTTTAAAACAAAAACTTGTATTAAACCCTTTTTTATTCTACACTATTTGAACTATTCCGATTTTTGTTAATAATATTCTTGTAATATTTCGTACAGATAATTTAATAAATCTTTTTGGTTAGGAATATTGGTTTTAAAGTGTTAAACGTCCTTTAGACGTCAAAATCAGCTGTTTAAGAGAAAAAAAAATTGTAATAAACATTGTTTTTCGTACACTATTTGAACTATTTCTTTTTTTTTTAAAGTGTTTTTCTAATATTTTGATCAGCTAATTTAATAAACGTCTTCATTTAGGAACATAACTTAAAACATATAAAAGATACTGTTTACCTTATAATAGGGTGTTTAAAACGTAATAATTGTAAAAATCTTTTTTTATCGTACAATGTTTGAGTTATCTCGATTTTTGGTGATAATATTGTTGTATTATTTCGTATAGCTAATTAACTAGACCTCTGCGATTCTGAATATTAGTTTTAAAAAAAATTAAAAATCCTTTTGACGTAAAAATTGGCTGTATAAGACGAAATACTTTTAATAAACATTGTAAACTGTTTGAACTATTTCTATTTTTGTAATAGTATTTTTCTATATTTTATACAGCATAATAAATAAACCTTTTATAAAATATAATATACTTTAATACTTTTAATAAACATTGTAAGCTGTTTGAACTATTTTTATTTTTTGTAATACATTCTTCAAATATTTTGTACAGGTAATTTAATAACCCTTTTATTTTAGGAATACAATTTTATTCGTAAAAAAATACTATTGACATTGTAATAGGCTGTTTGAAAAAAATTATTTGTAATAACCTTTTTTTATCGTACATTATTTTAGTTATTTCGATTTTTAGTCATAAAGTTGTTGTAATATTTGGTACAGCTAGTTTAATAAATCTCTTCGATTAGGAATATTTGTTTTAATGCATTAAATTTCCATTAGACGTCGCAAACGGTTATTTAAGAAGAAATACCTGCATTAAACATTGCTTATCGTATATTGTTTAAATTATTTCGATTATTTGTAATTTTAATTTTTGTAAATTTTGTACAGCTTATTTAATATACCTTTCCATTTGAGAATATAACTTTAAACATATAAAAAATACTAATGACGTTATTATAGGATGTTTATAACGAAATACTTGTAATAACCCAAGTTTTTCGTACGCTGTTTGCATTCTTTTTTTTTTTTGTTATAATATTCTTATATATTTTGAAGAGCTGATTTAATAAGCCTTTTAAAAAAGGAATGATAGTTATTGGTGTTAAAATCGGCTGTTAAAGTCAAAATACTTATTATAAACATTGTTTATCGTACACTATTGATTTTTTTCGATTTAATGTAAAAGTAATCTTTTAATATTTTGTACTGATAACTTAATAAATTTTTTATTTAGGAATATAACTTCATAATTATGAAAAAAAAATAAACATTTAACATACATATAAACATATAAAAAATACTTTCGACGTTATAATTGGCTATTTTAAACAAACACTTGTACTAAACCATTTTTTATTTTACAATATTTGAATTATTCCGACTTTTGGTTGTTATGTTCTTGTAATATTTCGTACAGGTAATTAAAAAACCTCTTCAGTTAAGAATATTAGTTTTAAAGTATTAAAACTCCTTTTGACGTCAAAGTCGGCTGTTTAAAACGAATTACTTGTAATAAAAATTATTTATAGTACACTATTTTGATTATTTCTATTTTTGTAATTATATTTTTCTAATATTTTCTACAGCTAATATATTAAACATATTCTTTTAGGAATATAACTTTAAACATATTAACACTACAATTGACAATATAAATGCTGTTTTAATCAAAATTTATTGTAAAAAACCTTTTTCATCATACACTGTTTGAATTATTTCGAGTTTTGGTAATAATATTGTTGTAATATTTCGTAAGTTAAATTAAATAAACCTCTTCGATTAGAAATATTAGTTTTTAAAGATTAAAACTCCTTTTGACGTCAAAATCGGCTGTTTAAGACGAAACACTTGAAGTAAACATTGTACACTATTTAAATTGTTTCTATTTTTGTATTAGTATTTTACTAATATTTTGTACAGCATAATAAATAAACCTTTTCATTTAGGATTATAACTTTAAACATTTTAAAAAATCTGTTGTCGTAATAATAGGCTGTTCGAAACAAAATACCTGTAATAACCTTTTTTATCGTACATTATTTGAATTATTTTGATTTTTGGTATTAATATTATTGTAATATTACGTCCTGCTAATTTAATAAACTTCTTTAGTTAGGAAAACTTTTTTTTTAAGTCTTAAAACTACCTTTGACTTCAAAATTGGCTGTTTAAGAAGAAATACTTGCAATAAACTTGGTTTATTGTACACTATTTTAATTGTTTCGATTTTTTGTAATTGTATTCTTCTAATATTTTGTACAGGTAATTTAATAAACGTCCCCATTTAGTAATAAAACCTAAAAAATATAAAAATTACTATTGACGTTTTAATAGAGTGTATAAAAAAAATGTTTGTAATAACCCTTTTTTAAAGTAAACTATTCAAAATATATTTATTTTTAGTTATAAAATTGATGTAATATTTCGTACAGCTAATTTAATAACCCTCTTCGGTTATAAATATTAGTTTTAAAGTATTTAACCTATTTTAGACATCAAAATCGGTTATTTAAGAAGAAATACTTGCATTAAACATTGCTTATTGTACATTGTTTAAATTATTTCGATTTTCTATAATAATATTCTTCAAATATATTGTACAGCTTATTTAATATATCTTTTCATTTAGGAATATAACTTTAAACATATTAAATTACTATTGACATTCTAGTAGGCTGTTTATAACGAAATACTTGTAATAACTCTTTTATTTTGAACACTGTTTGAATTATTTTGATTTTTGGTTATAATATCCAATTATAGTTCGCAGAGCTAATTTAATAACCTCTTCGGTTAAAAATATTGGTTTTAAAGTATTAAACCTCCTTTAGACGTCAAAGTCGGCTGTTTAAAGTGAAATACTTTTAATAAACATTGTTTATTATTATATTGTTTATTGTGCAAAGTTGGACTCTGGCATCAAAACCTGAGTCACTTAAACAGGACACACAAAAAGAGAAAAAAAAAAAACTTATATCCAACACTTTAAGATAAATTATATATATATAAAAACATATTTTAAATTAAAACACAAGTTAAACACAATATGATATACAAATGAACTAAATTAAAAAATATTAATTCAAAAAATTCAAATTTATAAATTACTTAGTACACGCAATAAATAAGTTTGTCTAAATTCATCGCTTATAAAACAAAGTTCATAATTGCAAAAGATATAAAAGTAAACTAATAGTTTGTAGGGGGGAGGCGTAGGGAAAAAAATATTTTTCTCTTTTGTTTATAATGGAAATATTAGTGAATTTTACTGGTATTTATTGTATTTAAAACCAATATTTTTAGCTTTAAACGAAATTGTTCAACCCCCTCACCAGATACTATATCCTGAGGTAGTCTGTTCCACATAGCTTTTGCTCTGTGAAAAAATGCGCCTTGCCACTGACTGTTTTGAAAATCATGTTTAAATTTTATTTTCAAATTATTTCCTCTTAGTTGATATTTATTTTGGGAAAAACTAAAAAACTGGTTAAAAAAACTTTTATATTTGCCATTGATAATTTTGTAAAGAGTTAATAGATCAACTTCCCATCTTCTATATTCCAGTGATTCTAAGCCAAATTTAATCATTTTATCATTATACGATGTGTAAGATATGTTGCAACGATTACAAATATGACGGGTAAAACTCCTTAGCACAGATTGAATTTTATTAATGTCCTTTTTTAAATGGGGGGACCAAATATGGGTATTAAACTCAAGTTTAGGGCGAACGTATGTTTTGTCATAATTGAAGCAGAATTAGTTTTAAAACTATTTAATATTTGATAAGATGAAGTTTGTGCAACCTTATATAAATAGTTGATATGTTCATTCCATTTAAATTTTTGGAAATATAAATCCCTAATTCTTTAAAAACTTTAACTTCTGGTAACTTGGTGATATTGATTAAGAGGTCAGTTGGAGAAGATTTTTTATTATTAATTGTTAGAATTTTACATTTGCTAGGATTTAAGTTTAGCTTTCTTGTTTTTAACCAAATGTAAATATTATCTAAAGATAGTTGTAATGAAGTATTTGACTGACTAAAGATTTCGGCATCATCTGCAAATAAGCTTAATTCACTTTTAATATCAATGTTTGAACAAACATCATTAATATAAATTAAAAAAAGAAGGGGACCAACTACACCACCTTGTGGTACTCCACTGTAGATTGTTAAAGAGTCAGAAATCGTATTATTGATGAGTACTCTTTGTGATCTACTATTTAAAAAGTTATCAAACCAATCAATTAAGTTTTCATGTAGCCCATACTGATTTAAAAATTTTAATAATCTTTTGTGTGATACTGAATCAAAGGCTTTTTGAATATCCGTATAAACTACTTTAGTAAGTTCATTTTTGAGATAAGGAACTAACCAAGAATGTAAGCATGTTAACAGTTGAATGGTTGACGAGCAGTTTGGGACAAAACCAAACTGTTTGTTAGTTAATAATTTGTTATCAAAGAGACAATTGAGAATTTTTACAGATACAAAATGTTCATAAATTCTTAAAAAGCCACTTGTTAGAGATATTGGTCTGTAATTTAACGTATTGTGTATAGTACCTTCCTTGTGCACTGGAATAATAAAATATTTTTTCCATTGTTTTGTTACATCAGATAGTTCTAGAGAGCAATTAAATATCAATGATAGTGGAAAAATTATTGATTGGATAACATGCTTGATATAATAGGGTGGAATGTTTTCTGGAGTTCTAATGATTTTATCTTTTAAGTGGTTAATTGAACTTATAATGTCTTCATAGGTTATGAAAAAATTTTGCATTTTACTACAATTCTTTTGGGGTAGCTTAAAAAACTGGTAGCTCTCATCTTTTTTAAAAACGTTTTGAAAATTTATGTTAAAAAGTGCGGCTATTTCAAAATCTGAGGTTACTGTTTTGTTTTTATCATTATCATATAACAGATGTATGGAATTATTTAACTTAAGTTTAGATTTCACGTGGCTATAAAACTTTTTTAAATTTGAGTTTTTGCAGAATTTGTTTTCATATTTAAAGTTGTATTTTTTAACCGCTAATTGATATTCTTTAGACTTGTTTTTGTATTTTATCAAAAGTGATTTATTTGTCTTACTTTTTTTGTATAGATTCACTTTTTCTTTTAACAACTTTCTAATATGAGAGGGATATTTTTTACTTTTTTTATTTTTAGAAAAAATCGGAACAAAATGTTTAATTGAGATTTGGATTAAGCTAATGAATGGATCATAGAAATGCTGGAGATTTTCTGAATTTTTAAATAAAGAGGTCCAATTACTTTTTGACAAGAAACCATTGATGCTTTCAAAATCTGCTTTTTTATAGTCATATGAGACTTTTTTAGCAATAGGTACTATTTATTTATATTATATTATAGGTACTATTGCAATAGGTAAAGCAAGTTATGGTCACAAGTGTTTGTTAATGGAAAATTAGTGAGTGTGATATGATTCTATCTAGACCAAAATGATTGCAGATTATGAGATCAAGAATGTTACCATTCTTATGAGTTGGACTTTCAATTACTTGGGTTAAAAAATTGTCTGTACAAAAATTAAGTAAACACTCATGGGGTTTATTGAAATCTTTGCCAGGAATTCTCCAATCTATGTTTGGCATATTAAAATCACCAAGAATATAAAAAGAACACTCTTTTGGAAAAACTATTTTAATCATTTTAATTACATTTTTAACAGTCAGTGCGCATCTCGCAGACAGTGGAGGAAGGTAGACACAACAAAATCTTAGTTTATCTTTTTCAAAATTACATCTACACATAGGTATTCAAAATTGATGTTGCTAGTAGAGATAGAATCGTTTCAAATTTATTAACTTTAAGCGAATTTTTGAAAATGATAGCAACATCTCCACCCCTACTAGACCTATCATTTCAGTAAATGTTATAGTTAGAAAGACACACTGTGGCATCGTTGACCTTTTTAGTCAACCATGTTTCAGTCAAAAAAAAAATCAATATTATTCAAATTTATATAGCTCTCTAAAATATAAAATTTATTTAAAACAGATTTTATATTAGTATAACCGACTTTTAAATAGCTGTTATTACAATTTATATAAGAAAACTTGTTTGCGTTAAAATTAATCCTATCAGTTAATAAATTTATATCTGTTGACTCACGATTTCCTCCACTAATCCCAGATATCCTGGGATAGGTAACGAAAGGGCTGTCTTGTTAATTAAACTATTTTGTTGTTCCTTATAACATATTTTATGTTTAACTTTTTCTCATCAGCGATGGCTTGCTTTATTTTAACTTCTTTTCTCAAGGCTCTGAATGCTTCAATTTCCAAGAAAGTTCTGTCAGGGTTGATGTAGACTTTTAATTCAATTTCACCATTGAGCATTTTGAAATCTCTCAGCCTTAACAGTCTGTGTTTGGATGCTAAATTGTTTAATTTGATTATAATTGGTCTGATTTTGTTATCTGCAATTTTACCAACTCGACAAAGTGACTTAAACTCTTCTTTTTTCATTTTATTTTTTCCTAATACTTGTTGAATAATTTTCAGATCATTTTTGCAGTTTTCTAGTGCACTATTAGTTGGATTTTTACTTTCTGTAATGTTAAACATTATGACATTTAAAGCCTTTTTTTCTTCCAGTTTTTGTTCATTTTCAGCCTCTATTTTTACTGCTATAAATTTAATTTGGTACTAATGTTTGTGATAATTTCTGTTGGTTCACTTTTCTGCATAGTTTCAGCATATTTTAAGAATTTAGTATCAAACTTGTCAAATTTAGAAGAAAATTTAAACTTAAATTCTGAGAAACTTTTTTTTAATTCTGTAACTATGTTTTCTATATTGTCTATTCTCTTACTATGCATCAAATTTTTGTTACAGCTGAATTCTACTTTTTGTATCTGATCAATGTTATTTTAAATGATCTTACTTTTTTCACTATAATCTTCCTTCAATTTAAGCATCTCAGCTTTAAAACGATTTAATTCATTGTCCTTCTTACTTCCAATTGCAGTCAGTTTTTCTTTCAGCTGTATTCTAATTTTAGAGGACTCAGCCAATGCTTTAATTTCAGCTTCAACAAACATTTACTTTTATAAATTACAAAACCTTATTCAAATAGAATTTAGAAGTACAACTTAATACATATAAAAAATATTATTGACATTATAATAGGCTGTTTAAAACGAAATACTTGTAAAAACCCTTTTTTATCGTACACTATTTAATTTAATTCAATTTTTTGTAATAGTATTCTTCTAATATTTTTTACAGTTAATTTAATAAACCTCTTCATTTAGGAATAAAACTTGAATTATTAAAAAAATGCTATTGCCGTTATAAAAGGATGTTTAAAAGGAAATACTTGTAATAACCCTTTTTTATCGTACACTATATGAATCATTCCGATTTTTTATAATTATATACTTGTAATATTTCGTACAGCTAATTTCATAAACCTCTTCGGTAAGGAATATTAATTTTAAAGTATTTAACTTATTTTGACGTCAAAATCGGCTGTTAAAGACGAAATACTTGCAATAGTAATTATTTATCGTACATTATTTGGAATATTACGATATTTTTTAATAGTATTTTTCTAATACTTTGTACAGATAGTTTAATAATCGTTTCATTTAGGAATCTAATTCTTAAGATATAATAAATACTATTGACGTTATAATATGCTGTTATAAACAAAATACTTGTAATAACCCATTGTTATCGTGCACTACTTAAGTTGTTTCGATTTTTGGTAATGATATTCTAGTAATATTTCGTACAGCTGTATAAATAAATCTCTTTGGTTAGGAATTTTAGTTTAAAAGTATTAAAACACCTTTTGAAGTCTTTAAATCGGCTGTTCAAGACAAAAAAACTTGTAATAAACATTGTTCATCGTACACTATTTGAATTATTTCTATTTTTTATGATAGTATTCTTCTAATAATTTGTACAGCTAGTTTTATAAACTTCTTCATTTACGAATATAACTTAAGAACATATGAAAAAATACTATTGACGTTATGATAGGCTATCTTTAACGAAATACTTATAAAAACCCTTTAATATCGTACAATATATGAATTATTTCGATTTTTGGTAATAATATTCTTGTAATATTTCGTACAGCTAATTTAATAAACCTCTTCGGCTAGGAATGTTGATTTTAAAGTAATAAACCTCCTTTAGACGTCAAAATTGGATAATTAAGATGATATACTTGTAATAAACGTTGTTTATCTTACATTATCAGAATTAATACTATTTTTAGTAATAGTTTTCTTCTAATATTTTCTAAAGCTAACTTAATAAATCTTTTCATTTAGTAATATTGCTTTATACATATAAAAAATACTATTAGCGTTTTAATTGGCTGTTTATATCAAAATACTTGTAATAACCCTTTTTTATCGTTCACGATTTGAACTATTTCGATTTTCGGTAATAATATTCTAGTAATATTTTGTACAGCTAATTTAATAAACCTCCTTGGTTAGGAATATTAGTTTTAAAGTATTAAACCTCCTTTTAACAGCAAAATCGGCTGTTTAACATGAAACATTTGTAATAAACATTTTTTATAGTAAACTACTAGAATTATTATTTTTTGTGATGTATTCTTCTAATATTTTGTGCAGATCTTTTAATAAACCTTTTCATTTAGAAATATAACCTTATACATAAAAAAAATACGTTTTACGTTTTAATAGACTGTATATATCAAAAAACTTGTAATAATCCTTTTTTATTCTAGACGATTTGAATTAAATTATTTTAGGTTATAATACTCTATTAATATTTCGTACAGCTAATTTAATAAATCACTTTGGCTAGGAATATTAATTTAAAAGTATTAAACCTCCTTTTGATTTCAAAATTGGTTCTTTAACATGAAATACTTGTAATAAACATTTTTTATTCGTACGCTGTTTGAATTATTTCAATTTTTTTGTAATAGTATTCTTTTAATATTTTGTACAGCTAATTTAATAAACTGCTTCATTAAGGAATATTACTTAACACATATAAAAAATATTGTTGACGTTATAATAGGGTGTTTAAAACGAAATACTTGTAATAATCCTATTTTATCGTACAATACCTGAATTATTTGGATTTTTGGTATAAATATTCTTTTAATATTTCGTACAGCTAATTTAATAAACTGCTTCATTAAAGAATATTACTTTATAAATATGAAAAATACTATTGACGTTATAAAAGGCTGTTTAAAACGAAATACTTGTAATAATCCTTTTTTATCGTACAAAACTTGAATTATTTAGATTTTTGGTAATAATTTTCTTTTAATATTTTGTACGGCTAACTTAATAAACCTCTTCGGTTAAAACATTAGTTTTAAAGTATCAAAACTCCTTTTGGCGTCAAAATCAGCTGTTTAAGATGAAAAACTTGTAACAAACATTGTTTATCGAACACTATTTGAGGTATATCGATTTTTTGTAATAGTATTTTTTTAACACTATGTACAATTATTTTAATAAATCTTTTATTTAAAAATATAACTATGAACATATAAAAAATAGTATTGACGTTATAATAGGCCTTTTAAAACGAAATACTTGTAATAAACCTTTTTTTATCGTAAAATATTTGAATTATTTCGATTTTTGGTAGTAGTATGTTTGTAATATTTGTACAGCTAGTTAGATAAACCTCTTTTTATAAAAATACTGACTTAAAATATTTAAACTCCTTTTAAAATAAAAATCGGCTGTTTAAGATGAAAAACTTCTAATAAACAGTTTAACTTTATAAACGATAAACAGTTTATCGTAAACTGTATAAATTATTTGGATTTTTGGTAATAATATTACTTTAATATTTCGTACAGCTAATTTAATAAACCATTTGTATAGGAATATTAGTTTTAAAGTATTAAAACACCTTTTGACGTCAAAATTGCTGTTTAATACGAAATACTTGCAATAAACATTGTTTATCGTACATTATTTGAGTTATATCGATATTTTGTAATAGTATTTTTCTAAAACTTTGTAAAGCTTATTTATAAACGTTTTAGTTTAAGAATCTAATTCTTAACATATAAAATATACTATTGACGTTATAATATGCTGTTTTAAACAAAATACTTGTAATAACCCTTTTTTATCGTGCACTACTTGAATTATTTCGATTTTTGGTATTAATATTCTAGTTATATTTTCTAGAGCTAATTAAATAAACCTCTTCGGTTAGGAATATTAGTTTGAAAGTATTAAAACACCTTTTGACGTCAATTTCAGCAGTTCAAGATAAATAACTTGTAATAAACATTGTTTATCGTACATTATTTGAATTATTTCTATTTTTGTAATAGTATTTTTCTAATACTTTGTACAGCTAATTTAATAAACGTTTTCATTTTGGAAATAGACTTTAAAAAAAGTTATTGATGTTATAATATGATGTTTTAAACGGAATACTAGTATTAACCCTTTTTTATCGTACAATACTTGAACTATTTCGATTTTTAATAATTATTCGAGTAGTATTTCGTACAGCTAATTAAATAAACCTCTTCGGTTAGGACTATTAGTTTTAAATAGTTATTAAAACATTTTTTGACGTCAAAATCGGCTGTTTAACATGAAATACTAGTAATAAACATTGTTTATCGTAGACCATTGAATTAATTCTGTTTTTTGTAATAGTGTTCTTCTAATATTTTGTACAGCTAATTTAATAAACCTCTTCATTTAGGAATATGACCTAATACATATAGGAAATACTACTGACGTTATAATAGGCTGTTTAAAACAAGGTATTTGTAAAAAACTTTTTTATCGTACAATAATACAATTATTTCGATTTCTAGTAATAATTTTTTTTTTAAATTTGTATAGCTATTTTAATAAACCTCTTCGGTTAGGAATATTAGTTTTAAAGTAATAAACCTTCTTTAGACGTCAAAATCGGCTGTTAAATATGAATTACTTTTTATAAACATTGTTTATCGTACTTTATTTGAATTAATTTGATATTTTGTAATAATATTCTTCTAATATTTTGTACAGCTAATTTAATAAACCTCTTTATTAAGAAATATAATTTAATACATATAAAAAATACTATTGATGTTTTAATAGGCTGTTTAAAACGAAAACTTATAAAAAAACACTTTTTATCGTACAATATTTGAATTATTTCTTCTTTTGGTAATAATATTCTTATAATATTTCGTACAGCTAATTTAATAAACTTCTACAGTTAGGAATATTGGATTTAAAGTAAAATACCTCTTTAAACGTCAAAATCGGATGTTTAAGAGGAAATACTTGTAATAAACATTGATTATCGTACACTAATTGATTTTTTTCTATTTTTTGTAATAGTAGTCTTTTAATATTTTGTACAGTTCTTTTTATAAACCAATTTATTTAGAAATATAGCTTTACACATATAAAAATACTTTTGACGTTTTAATAGGCTGTTTATATCAAAATACTTGTAATAACCCTTTTTTATCGCACACGATTTGAAATATTTCGATTTTTAGTAATACTATTCTAGTAATATTTTGTACAGCTAATTTAATAAACCTCCTCGTTTAGGAATATTAGTTTTAAAATATTAAACCTCCTTTTGATGTCAAAATCGGCTGTTTACGAAGAAATACTTGCAATAAACATTGTTTATCGTACATTATTTAAACTATATCGATATTTTGTAAAAGGATTTTTCTAATACTTTGTAAAGCTAATTTAATAAACGTTTTCATTTTAAAATCTAACTTTTTAAAAATACTATTGACGTTATAATAGGCTGATTAAAACGTAATACTTGCAATAACCCTTTTAATCGTACAATATTTGAATTATTTCGAATTTTGTTAATAATATTTTTGTAATATTTCGTACAGCTAATTTAATAAACGTCTTCGGTTAGGAATATTGGTTTTAAAGAAATAAACCTCCTTTAGACGTCAAAATCGGATGTTTAACATGGAATACTTGTAATAAACATTGTTTATCGTACACTATGTGATTTATTTCTATTTTTCGTAATAGTACACTTCTAAAGTTTTGTACTGCTCTTGATATAAACTTTTTCATTAAGAAATATAACTTCATACATTTAAAAATACTATTGACGTTTTGATAGGTTGTTTAAAACAAAATACTTGTAATAACCTATTTTTATCGTACAATTTTTGAATAATATTTTTGGTAATAATATTCTAGTATTTTTTTGTACAGCTAATTTAATAAACCTTTTCGGTTAGGAATATTGGTTTTAAATTATTAAAACTCTTTTTGACGTCAAAATCAGCTGTTTAAGACGAAATACTTGTAGCAAAACATTGCTTATCGTACATTATTTGAATTGTTTCTTTTTTTTTTGTAATAGTATTATTCTGATATTTTGTACAGCTCTTTCAATAAACTTTTTAATATGAAGTGTAACTTCATAAATAAAAAAATTTCTATTGACGTTTTAATAGGCTGTTTATAACAAAATACCTGAATAACCCTTTTTTATCGTACACGATTTGAATTATTTCAATTTTTGGTAATAATATTGAAGTTATTTTTGATCGGCTAATTTATTAAAGCTCTTCAGGTAGGATTATTGGTTTTAAAGTATTAAATCTCCTTTAAACGTCGAAATCGGCTGTTTAATATGAAATACTTGTAATAAACATTATTTATCGTACACTATTTAAATTACTTCTTTATTTTCTAATATTTTGAACAGCTAATTTGATAAACCTATTCATTTTTAAATATAAGTTAATGTATATATTTATTCTTTCAAAAATTTATTTTACAAACTAAGTTTCGGTCAAAGACCTCTTCAGTGCTTAAATAAATCTTATTCAAATAGAATTCTATTTGAATAAGATTTATCTAAGCACTGAAGAGGTCTTTGACCGAAACTTAGTTTGTAAAATAAATTTTTGAAAGAATAAATATATTACTTCTCCTCCAGCAGTTGAGATCTCTCTATTTGTTTTCTTAAAACCAAAACATACTATAAGTTAATGTATAAAAACTACTATTGACCTTATAATAGGCTGTTTTAAACTAAATACTTTTAATAAGCCTGTTTTATCGTAAACTATTTGAATTATTTCGATATTTTGTAATAATATTTTTTAATATTTCGTACAGCTAATTTACTAAATCTTTCCGGTTAGGGTTATTGGTTTTAAAGTATTAAACCTCATTTAGACGTCATTAATTAGCTGTTTAAGATGAAATACTTGTGATAAACATTATTTGTCGAAAATTTATTGATTTATTTTTATTTTTTGTAATAGTATTCTTATATTATTTTTTACAGCTATTTTATAAACCTCTTTATTTAAGAATAAAACTTAAAACATATAAAAATTAATAATAGAATATTATTTTTAAAGTATTAAAACACCTTTTAACGTCAAAATCGGCTGTTTAAGACGAAAAAATTGTAAAGAACATTGTTTATCGTACGTTATTTGAATTATTTTGATTTTATGTAATAATATTCCTCTAAAATTTTGTACTGCCTTTATAATAAACAATTTCATTTAGAAATATGACTTGATACATATAAAAAAAAACATTGACGTTTTTATAGGCTGTCTAAAACAAAATACTTGTAATAACCCTTTTTTATTGTACACGATTGAACTATTTCTGTTTTTGGTAATAATATCTATTAATTTTTGTACAGCTAATTTAATAAACCTTTTCGGTTAGAAATATTAGTTTTAAAGTATTAAACCTCCTTTTGATGTCAAAATCAGCTGTTTAACATGAAATACTTGTAATAAACATTGTTTATCGTACACTATTTGATTTTTATCTATTTTTTGTAATAGTAATGTTCTAATATTTTGTACACCTAATTTAATAAACATCATTATTTAGGAATTTATGAGTATAACCTTATACAAAAAAAAAAACATTTTGACTTTAGAATTGGCTTATTTTAAACAAATACTAGTATTTAACCAATTTTTATTTTACATTATTTGAATTATTCCGATTTTTGGTAATACTATTCTTGTAATATTTCGTACAGCTAACTTAATAAACCTCTTCGGCTAGGAATATTAGTTTCAAAGTAGTCAAACTGCTTTTGACGTCAAAATCAGCTGTTTACATGAAATACTTGTAACAAACATTGTTTATCGTACACTGTTTGATTTAATTCGATTTTTTGTAATAGTAGTCTTTTAATACTTTGTACAGCTCTTTTAATAAGCCTCTTCATTTAGAATATAACTTAATATATATATTAAAAGAACATTGACGTTTTCAATAGGCTGATTATGTCAAAATACTTGTAAAAACATTTTTTATCGTACAATATTTGAATAATTTTGATTTTTGGTGATAATATTCTTGTAATATTTCGTACAGCTAATTTAATAAACCTCAACTCAACGGTTAGGAATATTGGTTTTAAAGTAATAAACCTTCTTTAGACGTCAAAATCGAATGTTTAAGATGAAATACTTGTATAAAACATTGTTTAACGTAAACTATTTGATTTATTTCTTTTTTTTTTGTAATAGTTTTCTTCTAATATTTTGTACAGTTTTTTTAATAAACCTCTTCATTTAAGAATATAACTTAACGTATAAAAACTACTATTGACGATATAATAGGCTGTTTTAAACCAAATACTTGTAATAAACCTGTTTTATCGTACACTATTTGAATTATTTCGATATTTGGTGATTATACTTTTTTAATATTTCGTACAGCTAATTTAATAAATCTCTTTGGTTAGGGTTATTGGTTTTAAAGTATTCAACCTCATTTAGATGTTATTAATCAGCTGTTTAAGATGAAATACTTGTAATAAACATTATTTGTCGAATATTTATTGATTTATTTCTACTTTTTGTAATAGTATTCTTATATTATTTTGTACAGCTAATTTATAAACCTCTTCATTTAAAAATAAAACTTAAGACATATAAAAAAACTATTGACGTTATAATAGGTTGTTCAAAACGAAAAACTTGTAATAACGCTATTTTATAGTTCACTATTTGAATCATTTCAATTTTTTGTAAAAATATTCTCGTAATACTTCGTACAGCTAATTTAATAAACGTCTTCGGTTAGAAATATTAGTTTTAAAGTATTAAACCTCCTTTAGATGTTAAAAGTGGTTATTTAAAAAGAACTACTTTCGTTAAACACATCATATCGTACACTATTTAAACTATTTCCATTTTTTGTAATTGTATACTTCTAGTATTTTGTACAGCTGATTTAAAAAACCTTTCTATTAAGGAATATTACTTAATACATATGAAAAATTCTATAGACTTTATAAGAGGCTGTTTAAACGAAATAATTGTATTAATCCTTCTTTTATCGTACACTATTTGAATTATTTCAATTTTTGGTAATAATATTTTTGTAATATTTCGTACAGCTAATCTAATAAACCTCATTTGTTAGGAATATAAGTTTTAAAGTATTAAACCTCTTTTAGACGTCAAAATCGACTGTTGAAGATGAAATACATTTAATAAACTTTGTTTATCGTACACTATTTGATTATTTATATTTTTTGTAATAGTATTTTTCTAATACTTTGTACAGCTAATTTGATAAACGTTTTCGTTTGAAATCGAATTCTATAAATATAAAATATACTATTGACGTTAAACATGCTGTTTTAAACAAAATACTTGTATTAAATCCTTTTTTATCGTACACTATCTGAAACATTTTAATTTTTTGTAATATTATTCTAGTAATATTTTGTACAGCCAACTAAACAAACCTCTTTCGGTTAGGAATAATATTTTTGAAGCATTAAAACACCTTTTGACGTCAAAATCGACTGTTTAAGACGAAAAACTTGTTATAAACATTGTTTATCGTACACTATTTGAATTATTTTGAAATTTTGTAATAATATTCTTCTAAAGTTTTGTACTGCTCTTATAATAAACACTAACAATTAACAATATAACTTTATACATATAAAAAATAACATTGACGTTTTTATAGGCTGTTTAAAACAAAATCCTTGTAATAATCCTTTTTTATTGTACACGATTGAATTATTTCTGTTTTTGGTAATAACATTCTATTAATTTTTGTACAGCTTATTTAATAAACATTTTCGGTCAGGAATATTAGTTTTAAAGTATTAAACCTCCTTTTGATGTCAAAATCGGCTGTTTAACATGAAACACTTGTAATAAACATTGTTTATCGTACACTATTTGATTTATATCTATTTTTTGTAATAGTATTGTTCCAATATTTTGTACAGCTAATTTAATAAACCTCTTCATTTAGGAATTTATGAGTATAACTTTATATATTAAAAAAAACATTTTGACGTTATAATTGGCTTATTTTAAACAAATACTTGTAATAACCCTTTTTTATCGTACTTGATTTGAATTATTTCGATTTTTAGTAACAATATTCTAGTAATATTTTGTACAGCTAACTTAATAAACCTCCTTGTATAGGAATAATAGTTTTAAAGTATTAAACCTCCTTTTGACATCAAAATCAGCTACTGTTTAACATGAAATACTTGTAACAATCATTGTTTATCGTACACTAATTGGTTTAATTCGATATTTTGTAATAGTATTTTTCTAATACATTGTAAAGCTAATTTAATAAACGTTTTCATTTTGGAATCTAACTTTAAAAAAATGTTATTGACATTATAACAGAATGTTTTAAACAAAATACTTGTATTAACCCTTTTTTATCGTACATTTCTTGAATTATTTCGATTTTTATTAATAATATTATTGTAATATTTCGTTCACCTAATTTAATAAACCTTTTCGGTGAGGAATATTAGTCTTAAAGTACTAAAACACCGTTTGACGTCAAAATCGGCTGTTTAACATGAAATAATTGTAATAAACATCGTTTATCGTAAATTATTTGAATTAATTCTAATATATTACTCATTACACTGCATACATTAAATCCCAAAATTTTTACAACCTAATTTCTTTTTAATTTAATTAATTTTCCAGTTTTTTATTTTAAACTATCATTGATTTTAACCATTCCTTTATTACCATTTCGATCGCAAAGCATACATTTCCAACATGGGTAAGAAATACATTTATCAGCATTAAGGTGATTAGCAATTGTTTTATAGTTGAAAAGTAACGTTGCTAGTGTGGTTGGTTGTTTATATGTGATCATTGTGTTTTGGTTAAGTTGTTTTTCTTTTTTAGTTAGTTTTAATAAGTTAGGAAAATTCGTTGTCAATATGCTAATGTTTTCTTTAATGATATTTTGTTGTTTTTAGGTGGCCCAAAGCGTTCTTTTCATTGTTTTGTAATTTCTAGCATATCGATGACTAAATTTTTGTAAAAATACGAGTTTAAGCATTTAACCTTCAAAACATTTAGAGCTTCTAAATAATCGTCATCATATTCACAAAGCCTGCTAAATCGTATCGACTCGCTAAATACAATTGACTTGTATATAGAACGTGGATTATAAGAGTCTTATTAAGACTATCGTTGATGTATACACTATTTATTGCAGTTGATTTTACATAATTGTTTAAATAGAATCCAACTTTTTTCTTTTTCATTCATGATATAATTAACGTCCAAAAACTCTAATTGTTTTGTATCACTATGTTATGAGATTTTTCTAAATATAAGTTTTAAGTATAATTAATAAATACATTTTTAAGTTTTTCTTTAATCTTCTTTGTTGTTTCTTCGGTCATTCTTAATTTATTATTTTAAATTCAAAAGCTAAAAACTGAAAAGCGTAAGGTTAAACTAATTACCTAAAACTAAAGACATTACTGTAAACGCCAAATTACTAAACATTGACACTAATATACATATTTGTTTTGAAAAAAAAAGCAAGTAAAAAAAACTAGCCTGACATACCTGTCAATCTTAAGTTTTTTAAGTGAGCTTCAACAAACTTGAGTCAAACTGAGTATTTTAAATCTATCTTAAGTGTGGCAACACTGAATTAATCATTTAAGCTTACTTTGTTCTTAATTTCTCATGTAAAAGAAATTTTTAATCAAAGAAATTCAAAAAATATAAAAAAGTCTTTTTCACAAAAACAAATTTAAGTCAAAAATTAAGTGAGTAAACTAAATTTATAGTTATTTTACGTTAAGTAATGTACTATGTTACAAAAAAGATTCGAAAAAGTTGGTTTAAATTACATTTTTCATTTAACAATAACTAACTAATTTTACCTGTAAATGCTTATATCTGAACAAGCCTAATTTTTACAACAAAAATAGTCTGAGTCAAGGTGAATTTTTGTAAAATATAAACTAGTCTTAGTTGGCCAGAAAGACCTTAGTTTGTGTATAATTTAAGTATTTTTATGACAACACTTTAAATACAAAGTTGAAATTTCTACAATAACTGACAACTTTTTAGTTTTTTTAAGGAAAATTTATGTTATATTTGACCTGCATCAGATACTACTTTATGATTCATGGAAGGAAAATTCTTAGCAGGTTTCCCTCTTATCCTACAGTGTTGCCAGGCGTTCTGATCTCTGGTAGAATTTTTAGAGTAGATGTGAAAGTATCGACCATGGTGTGTCATTAAGTACTAAAAATTAACTCTGTAAAATGTTAATTTGACTGTATAAATTAGAATTAAAAACTAATTAAAAAAAACCAAAGGTTAAAAACAAATATATTAAATAGGCATAATTTAAAAGAAAACTATTCTGATTGACTTTAAGCTGTCCTGAGTCATTGTGATTTTTTTTTAATTTCAATAAAAAATTAAAACCCTTTTAAATTAATGAAAATCAATTTTTTCAACAAATATTTTTGTTAAATAACAAAATATTGAAACTAAATATTTTTCAAAATATAGAAAAAAACAGCCTGAGACTTTTAAAAATCTTAGAACTATCCTTAATTTTTTGAAAAAATCAAAACCATCTTGAATTAAAAAAAAAATCAAGTTTCCAGAGTTAAACTAAAAAATCCTAAGGTTTTTCGAGTTTTCTAAATATCCGGAGTATCCTGAGTGAGAGGCAATCCTGAACTTGAGTTAATCTGAGATTTTGAAAAATAAGGGTTGCCATTCTTTGGGTTAAAAAAAAATAT
The DNA here is from genome assembly GCF_965202585.1 of Thalia democratica. Taxonomy (NCBI): domain Eukaryota; kingdom Metazoa; phylum Chordata; class Thaliacea; order Salpida; family Salpidae; genus Thalia; species Thalia democratica. The sequence continues at coordinate 14,116,020 of NC_139173.1, read as the reverse complement.
TCTGAAAGAACGGTCCTGTATCAGAGTTTTAAGTCTTTTAGAAAATATTAAACAAATTTACAATAAAGTTAAATAGACATTTCCAAAAACTAAAAAATTTCAAATTTATTGGTTATATAGTATTTAAGTATTGAAAATTGAACAGCTAAATCTCATTTAAGATTTGAATTAATTTAAATAAAACTACCGTAAGTTTTAATTAAAATTACTTTGATAATGTTGTACTGATATTTATAAAAAGATTTAAACTTTGAGTTATTCTTAATATATAAAATGACCTGGGGTTGCCAAATTTTTTTGATGAACTATTTCTAGGTTTACTGAACTAACTTCAACTTTGTAAAATTATAAGTTATTGAAAATCTTTTTAATTTAAATTTAAGATAAAAAACGTTCTTAAATAGAATTACATTAAAAAGGTACTGTAAAGTGTAAAGCTATCTCAATAAAGAGGCACTTATGGGTAATAGAGAATAGTAAAGTGTAGAAATTTAATACATCAAGAGAAACAAAACTTATCTTTTACTTACATGAACTAAAAAAACACAAAGATACATTATAACTCCATCACACTATACTAAAACTACAGTTAAACACACATGATCATAGAATACTAATAAGTATCTTATAACTTAATAAAAAAGTATTTAATTCGTAATTCTAACGTGTTTATAGCACAACATTTTGCACACCAATTACTGCCAAATGTCCACAACTTTCAAAGTGATGTTTATTTTATATCAAAAGCAAAGAAAACTTCTTTTTTCTTACGTATTCATTGGAAAGAAATTAACTCCTTCGAATAAACAATGTTGTTTTGGGAAATTGAGAAAAGTGTTTTGAGAAAGCTTATCATTGATTTTAGTGTTAAAAAAATTCCATATTATTTCACACGCTTTAAATTTATAAAATGAAATCTTGGTTTCATTACAGTATTTCACTTTAATTTTTCAAATTAGTGAGTAAAGCCTGATTTAAATCTATTTAAATCGTTAAAATCCTACTTAACTTCAAACTTTTACACAAGTGTTACAAGCGCAGATAAAAAAAAGTAAGAATTAGAAACTTATTACATCAGAAACTACATATTATACAACAACTATAATAAATTTAATCAAAAAAACTAAAAGTTGACATTATAAATATTTTATAGTTCTTAATCATTCACTTTAGGCTTCTTCCCTTTCGGCTCCTTCTTCAATGAAGGTTAATAAGGGCAGAAATGATTTGTTGTGAAACGTCAATCTTCATTAGCATGGACAACGATCTTATTCTTTAGGAAACTTTCCTGATTCCTGTCTTCTAGCTGGTTTTGTATAATCAGCAACGACCACATTGACTAGCTTTAAAAACAATGACCGCAGGAATTTTTGATTGTGATGTCATAAAATAAACACAAAATCTTCATTCTTTCTTTTGTCTATTGTCGTACTTATACACAAAATACTTATTTTCAAGCATTAGCAAGGTGTTAGGTGTGCTTAAATGATGTGCTTATTAAACAACAAGTAGTTATTTGCTTCAAACAACGTTGAAAAACATACAAACGCGACAATTTAATTAACAAACTACGAATAGTAAATTTAAGGGGAGTTTAAAAATTGTAAATTAACTTGCCATTTTACGATTAAGAAAGATCGAAATTCATGTGAACATATTTTTTAAACTTCAGCAACATTCTGATTTAAAAAATACAATCTATACTTTAGAACCATCAATCAGCAGATCAAAAAATAAAAAAGTAGTAGTTAACACATAAAAAAAACATTATCAACATAAACTCAGATGTTATCGAGAACAACTATTCTGCTGTTGTACTTATAAATTCTAATGATGTTCTTATTTTACGTTTCTATGCTTAAAAATTAATAATAATTGCGCTCTCTTGGCGATTTATGTAACACTTTCAAAAAACATTGTGCACTTGACTAGAAAGCTTGTGCCTTCTAGGATCTAAATATTGCGCCCCCATGCGACTTATGTTAGTTGCAACATAAATTGTGCTCTTAGAAGTAGAAATATTATGTTTGTTAGCAAATAAAACTGTGCACCTAAGCACTAAAAAACATATATAAAAGTATAAGTATAAATAACCGCAAAAAATCAAATAATACTTTTAGCAAAACATTTCCGACATCGAGCATCTCATTTAATAAAAGTCACTAAACCATTACTACACACCTTGTAACTTATTTGTAGACTTGCTGTTTCAAAATGTAAAGTTTTTCACACAACTTTTTTATTATTATCAAAGTAAAATATCGTTAAATAAAACATTATCACAATTTATATTGTCAATATTTCAAACTAGTTAAAAAATGTTTAATAATAAACTAAAATTTTTTTCTCGCTGCGTTTTTTAATGGATAGGCGTCTGACTCTTATTAGAAGATTCCTAAAGTTCAGTCCACTCATGGTCTCCAATATCTCAATAAAGATGTTCTTAAAGGTGATAGGGAATAGTAAAATATGGAAGATTAATACAACAAGCGAAACAAAACTTATTTTTTATTTACACGAACTAAAAAAACACAAATACACTTTATAGCTACATTACACTATACTAAAACTACAGTTAAAAACAACTGATCATATTTTTTTATGGTAAAAAAACATCAGTCTCAAACTCTTCCCCTTGCAACGATAAACGTTTTCTGAGGAAAAGTGAGTGTGTTACATCATATGTAATTTTACCTGCCCCATTAATACTAATATACCCAAATAAAAAAAAACCCTTGGTGACACGCCATTTGGAGAACACTCACAAGGCTAAAATCTCAAAACTAAAATCCACAAAGTGTGGGAAAATTATGAAGCTCAAATCCCAAAGTAAGTGTTCACCGGCGCTTCAACAAAAAAATCACACCAACAATCCAATCATGTGATCACCGCTACCATAGTGAACTCACAATCAGCTGTTGAGCAAATGCATAAAACTAGTATTATAATGAATACATTAGCATTAAATAACTATCTTAAAGCTTAATAACTAAATAATTTGCTGAAATAGTACTCCGAAAAAAATCTAAAAATTAAGCTAAATTATAAAAAAAAAAAATTATAAAAAAATAAAAACTATTGAAAAAAATGTAGTTTCTGCAACTTGTAATGGTAGAATCAATTTTAATCTAATAAAAGTAAGAAGAAAAAAAATTATATTTAAGAAATAATAAATAATACATACAACTAACAAATAAATATAACAAAAATATAATAAAAACTGGATAGTAGCAAATAAACAATCACGCACAACCATATAATATATTTCCCCATCAACAGACCAAAACCAGTCAATCATGATCAGAGTAGACATAAACAAAATTGACCATACATATATTAAGAGAAACAGATAAAAATAACAACCAAAAGCAATTAATCAAAATCTGCATGCAACATTACACTAAAAGTATCTTAGATATTAATTAAAATGCATTTAGTTCCTAAATCTAACGTGTTTAACGTTGTCCTGGACATGAACTAAAACTGTATCCTTGTGTATGACTCGATAACCGAAAGGTTTTTTTGTACACCAGGTCCTTAGACCAAATATTTGAGCGCTTTTTTTTTCGTTCAAAAACCAATTTAAACTATAGGCAGAGTTCGTGCGCGAAACTTTTTTCATTTAGCCTGACTGAGACCAATTTAGCCTGACATTTTTTAAAGTAACGAAAATCCCCTTTATAAGTCATTTTAGGTATTGGGGGTCTTGATTAGTACTATTGTAGACTCCGACTTCAACCAGCTTTGTCTCAAAAATATTTTAAGCTTTGAAAATCTGCAAAAAGCAACTCATAGCTTAGTTACTACTCATTAAAATAAGACTAAGTTGTGAAAAAGGTGGTTGACCCTCCTATGCCCTTAACATAACAAATACAGTGATAAGTTTTATTTAAGTGTTATATGTAATCTATTACTAGTGTAAAAATTTAATATACTTTACTAAACACAATTGTTCAATTTAATTAAGCACTAAGTAAAAACATTATAACCAGAAGATTTATAATAAAACGACGTGCATTGTCGTGTTTTATTAAAATTTAAAATGAAACGCTTACACGAGTATTAAAACTCAAAAAAACAGCTAAGTTGTTGAACTAACCTGTAATGTTTAAACATTACTTTTTTTTATAAATTTTCATAATTATGACGTATATAATCAAATCAAAACTAAATAATGAAGATTCTTAAAAATTTTTCTAGAGATTCAATAAAAGGTTCTAAGCATTTATCTTTACAAAAACTGGCTGATTTGGTCTTTAATAACTAAACCTTTATTTAGAAATAAATTCACATCTCAATTTCATCTTAAAAAGACTTCTCAATTTTTTTTTAATGAAAAATTTTCAAGCATTTGAACTGAGGAAAACCGAGGTTCTCAAATTTTTAAATAAAAAACTGATTTAGCCTGACGTTTTTCAACTTTATTCAAAAAAAAAACTGATTTAGCCTGACGCGCACGAACCCTGTATAGGACATTTTGTATATCAATTACTGCCAAATGCTATAACTTTCAAAATATTGTTTACTTTGTATCACAAGCAAAAACCTTCCTTTTTCTTACGCATGCATTGGAAAGAAATTAACTCCTTCGAATAAACAATGTTTTTTGTGAAGTTGTTTTGAGAAAGCTCATCATTGATTTTATTGTTAAAAAAATTTCATATTTATTCACACGCTTTAAAATTATAAAATGAAAAGTTGATTTCACTACAAAGCTACTTTACATGTGTTTTTTAATGTAAGAAACTTTTGTGCTGTGTAAAAAAAATATCCATCTTAGATTTTTGTGTCAAATTAAAGTTTTATTACTTTAATAAAAAAATTCCTATGCTATTCCAGGATTTTGTTCAAGGTTTTTTTTTAATTTCTCAAATTCCAGGATTTTTAGCTTAAATAGTCAAATTCCATGTTTTTTGGCAAACCTGGTTATCTGAAGGTGTGGCAGCCCTAAAAAATTTAAGAATAGACTGAGTTATTCGAGTATAAGAAATCTCTGGTAGTATTATTAGTTTTAAACTTTTTTGAAGCAAAGTTATTAAAATTCAATTTATTAAAACTGTTCTGTATGTTAAAATAGTATTTACATAAAATATAAAAAAGTTATGAGGTGTAAATATTTTAAAATAATTACTGTTAACTATATTATATATATCATTATAATAAAACTAGATAATTTTAAATGTAGCACAAAGCTTAAACCAGAAGATTTGATAAGGTTGTATACTAACCTTTTCCATACGTGAATCTAAAAAATTTAATTTAAGTATACACTTTGGAAGGCTTTTCAAAAGCATGGATCTTACATTATTGACTCATTTACATTAAAGTTATTAGAAGGTACAAAAGTGGTCGTTTTTTAAGATATGGCCGAAAAAAGAAAACAAAATATAAGTTAACAGGGCTGTAATTAACTTAAATGTAATTTTTTTCAATTAATAAAAGCTAAATTATATTCACAGTGCAACCTGGAAAATTCATGCACCCTAAAATAAGTTTTGTGTACCCCAAAAGTCTCGTGCACCCCAAAATAAATTTCGTGTACACCTTGGCGATCAATGTTACAAATACTATTTAAAAACGGTTAAACACAAGATTTCAACCTATGTGACTCTGTTTTTCTTAATTCTTGTATTTTAATATTCTACATTTATTAAATTTACTTTTGTTTTCTTTATAAATTTAAATTTACAATATCGTCAATTTATTTGTTTAAAACTTTTCCAAATTTAATTAACAACTGAAAATCTCTTATACATCACTACAGGAGTGAGACATAGTATAGTTTTAAATAAGCTGTAGAAAAATTTATAACACATTTCAGTTATGTAAATAATTTATTTGTTATACTGTTGTTATAGTAAATAAACAACAGTGTGATAACATCTTAAACACAAGGAGAAAACCAAAAAGTTGTCGAACAATAAAAATTTATATTATATTTATATTAAACTGAAAAAGTTAAACTTTAACAAATATTTAAATAGTCAAACTTTTTTAAAGCGTTTTAGCTAGCATAATTTTATCTGAGTGCTGGCCTTTAAAAAAAATTTAACGTTTTAAAATTATAGACTTCAAATAATTATAACATAATGTAGAGAAATTAAATTAATTAAAATTGAGTTATTTGTATGCATTGTACTGATCTACAAAACAAAGTTATTAAAAGAAAACCATACAAGTTTTTTTCGTAATGGAAAAATGTGACAATATTTTTTTTCTAAACAATAAAATACATTTAATAGAATACGGGAAGTTTTGCTATTTGATCTTAAACTAAAAATATTATCAAAAAAAAGTAGTTTAAATAAAGTAATTTCAAAAATAAATCATAAAAATAGCTAATTTATGTGCCGAACATGAAGAGTATTTTTTTTAACAGAATAGCTAATAAATAACTGTCAAGAATTAGCATTATTGTGATATTTTTTTTTACTTTAATCTTTGTACAAATAATTTTGTTTGAAAATAAGCGTTGAAATTTTAAAACTAGTTTTAAAGTTTAAAACTAAAATTAAGACTATTTATCAAAGTATCAACAAAATCATAAATTATTAAAAGTTTTGAATAAACTAGAAACTTTTTATAAGCAATAACATATTTTAAACTAAAGAAAAAAACTATAAAATAAGCATTAAACCAGTATATTGAAATATTTTGTTTACAAGTTTTAAACTATTACTAACTACTATTAACTTAAGAATAACTTTTAATTCAGAAATAATTTGTTTGAAGTTTAAAACGTTTAGTATTTAGAATTTAGCATCAAAATATTTTAAACTGTTTAATACTAATAATTTGAAGGTAATTTTTCAATATTATTACCACGGAAAATATTTAAAGTGTAAAAATTTTAAATTAAAAAAAAAAAGAATATACTGCATAATTAAAACTCTTAGTTACATAAGCAATATAGTTTAGATGGCAATCAGTCAAATTGGTCTTGAAGTTCAAGCAATTTTTTTTAAGTATATGTTTGTGAATTTACATTATAAGCTTATGTGACTAGAAATTTAGTTAAATATTAATCCTAAAAATCTATATGACTGTTGTTTAATTTATAATACAAGCTGATAAGTAAAAAAAATCATTAGCTTTTTTTAATTGCTTCTATATATGTGAGCAAAAGACTATAAAAAACTAAATAAAGACTATCTATCATCAATATTACTTTCAACCAAATCAATACACTCTTTTATTAAACTTATTACAATAGACTCAACGTTTTCCTCTATTTTCGTGATCGATAAACATTTATCATAATTTTTTTTGCATTTAGAATTAATTTTTGTGTAACAGTTTTCCTGAAAACCAGACAAGTTTTCAAAAGATTTCATGTTATCATTTTCATTTAGTGATTGCACGGACTCAAAATTGCATGCTCGATGTACCTTAAGTTGTATAATATACCGTAAAAATAAAGTAGTTACATAATAACTTTATGGCGTATAAACCTTAAAAACGTGTAAATTAGCTAACTTTAAGTAAAATTATTAAATCAAATAAAAAACAATTAAACAAAATAAAGTAACTTTTAAACTTAAAAAAATTTAATAAATAAATAAAAAGCTTTAAGTTTAAAAAAGTGCGATAAAAATTATGTTAACAATTTTAAAACTTACTTGTAATTTACTATAAGCTTTTTCGAGGTTAAAATCATCTTTTGATTCTCCAACAAAGTCTTTTAAATCACTCATGAGATCAATAGGCTCGTGCTTAGGCTTTAAATTGTCTTCAGAAGATGATGAGGAACTGTCCGTTTGGTTACACATAAGGTTTATGTATTTAGAAACTAACTCGTAGCACAGTCGGTACTGATTCTGTAAATAGTTAATAATATACTAAATCAATTTTTAGTCAAAGAAAAATCACATGAATCTATTACACTGTTATGCATTTAACAGTTTTTGTGTAGCTATAATTAGTTAAAAAAGTTGTATACACATGGTTTTTGAAAATTTGTTTTTAAATGATTTTTTTTAGTTTTCTGATTTTTTTCAAGATTTTTCAAGTGTTCTTCCAGGTTTTTGAAAGTGGATCTTTTTTTGACCATTATTAGAAGAAAGTTGATCTTAAGTTTAAAAAGTTGTTTTTCAATAGTTTTAATTTATTTAAAATATACTGTATTGTATTGTATCTTTATTTTGTTTAATTATTGCAAACTGTACTAATATTTCAATTCAACTTCTTCAAAGTTATTCTCATATGATTGTTTAAAAGCTTTTATGGTGATATGAACAAAATAAAAACAAAACATTCAAAACATTGGTTTTAAAATAACTATAAAAATAGATTAATAACGATAGATTCGGTATGAATATATGAAATTTTCTAGATGTAACGTTGGACCCTGCAAAAAGAAAAGAGAAATCCAATGAAAATAGAAATAAAGCATATTAATAACAATTGCACAAATCTTAAAATTATTTTAAAAATTTACCTGCAGTTGAGGAAAAAAGACTGATTAAAAAAAAATATTGGATATAATGATAAAATATTGGAAAAAAAATATATGCACATACCAAAACGCAATAGACAAATCAAACTTTAACAAATTAATTTAAACGGAAGATGAAAATAAGCAAAAAAAAAGAAAAGAAACAGACCAAAAAAATGAATTTACTTTAATCCGCCATTTTGCAGGTCAGTAAAGAAAAATCTAGGATCATAATTTCTAAATTAATTCATAAGATTTTTAAAGAAAACAACAGTCTGAACAATATAATAAACAACAACAAATTCAAGTTATCGTATAGTTGCATGAGTAATATAAAAACTTTATTACAAAGGTACAATAAAAGAACTTTAAACAAGATCGAAAAAACGGAAAATACTAATACAGAAACCAAATAGTCACTTTGCAATTGCAGAAACTAAATCCAGTGTCCACTTAAAAACTAATTTCTTACCATCAACTTAATGTATTTAAGCTACAGTAGTAACGACATAAAAACAAACAAAGAACTACATAAGCAGTACTGGAGGGTCTTTTAAAACAAGGTGGTATGGTCATAGTAGAGATTTAAAGGTTTACAAAAAAAACGGTAATCAAGTATCAAAATTTATATACCATTTGCAACTTAATATCAATAGATTATTCATTTTGTTTTTTATATTTTATTACACAAAGCTTTTCAAAACCATACAAGTTTTTTTGTCAAGTGATAAATTAAAAATGAAATTTGAAAAAATTTCTGACATCGTTCAAAACTTTAAAGTTTTAAAACGATGTAAGAAAAGCTAACTCTACAGCCTGGAATCAATATTGATTGAGGAAGAGCGACCTAACTTAAATACGCAAGTAGCATTAAATGGTAAAACAAAATTATTAACAATCTATTAATAAACATACCTTTAGTTTTAATTACTGAATCTCTAATTTTTGTATTTATTTTAATTATTTCCTACGTCATAATATAAAGTTATTTTTAAGCTATTCACTTAACAATTTTTTTATTTATTTTTTTTTAAATTTATCACTTGACAAAGAAACTTGTATGGTATTGAAAAGCTTTGTTAATAAAATATAAAAAACTAAATGAATAATATATTGATATTAAGTTGCAAATGGTACATAAATACGTTCAAAAACCTTCCTATAATAGTAAGTATCAAAATATTTTTGGAAATTGAAAAAGAATAATAATGATTAGAACATTGACTAGAGAATTTTACACTGCATCGAAGAGACAAGAAGTGCGCAATAGATCTGCATGACCTGTACTTAGGAGAAGATTGAAGTAGCGAACGATGATGGGGTAACTTCACTAAATGAAAGAAACGAGCAATATGTTGGTATGTTTATTTTGATAAACTTCTTTTTAAAACATTTATAAAAATCTTAATTTGACTTCTGTAAGTAAATATTCAAACCGACAAAAGCAACCTTAAATTTACAATATAATTATATTTATTAGGCAAAAATTATAATTAGTCGCAATATTATAGTTTGTTTATTTTTAAGAATTAAAACAGTGTAGTTTATTTTAGTTTACAAGTTAAAAGAGTTTTGTTTGTCTACAAGTTTTACGATCCAGTTAACTGTAAGTGTGTTTATTTTAATACTTAAAATTTTTTATACTCTTATGTAGCTTAATTTTTCTAACCTTGAAATGAATTTGTATATTAGTTTTATGATTTTGTTAAATTGCTAGTTTTAATTTATTAGTTGTATTTTTTTATAATCAATTACAAGTTTTATTTCTAAATTAGCCTTATGTCTTTTATGTTTATATTAAATTTCTCACATTTTATTAATCAACTGATGATCTTGATCAAATTTTTTTAAACTTGAATAAAATTTTCAAAATTTGAAAGGATATTATTCTCCTTATTTATAAGTTGGGAACTTTTATTGCTATCTTAAAAATTAAAAGTACATAAACAAGTAGTCATTTAATTAAAGTTTGTTTCAACTTTTAACCTACTATTTTTATTAATACTTATTAACCTATTTAACTAAACAATAGTTTAAAATTTAAACTAACAATATAAAATTAAAAATAAATTATCAAGTTAAGAACTAAGTGCTAAGGATAATAGAAAATTTATAAATATAAACAATAAAAACTTAATATAACATATGATTTGTCTTGTATTTCAACTCGCTTCACTTCACACTAGTCTTTTACAATAGTTTTAAATGTGTGTTTAAATTCTATCATTGAATAATTACAAAACTTAATTTAATTATGGAGTGAAGTTTTAATATTAGTTATATAATGAAGTTTTAGCTTTTCAGATTTCGTTTGTTGAATTTGTATTAGTGGGTTTAATGAGTGACAGAAAAGGGAAATTTCTACATAAAAAATTAACCCTCTGTGCAAAATTGTCTTCGTGCAATTTTGTCTCCTCGTGCAAATTTGTCTTTGTGCAAAATAGACCCTTACTGCAAATTTTTCTTCGTGCAATTTAATCCCCACGTGCAATTTTGACCCGTTCCCATGAAATTGACCTTTTAAAAATAGAAAATTGTACACAGTAGTAGTCATTACATTGCATTTTTTATTTTAACAACATTTATCAAAATGTTAATATTTAAATTAGCACCCACTAAAACTTTTCTTAGATAGTCCATCTAGTAATTGATTTTTTCTGCCAAATTTAAAAATCCAACTATAAAATTAACTCATCCTTATGTGACTATACATTTAAGTTTAGCCAAAAAAAAACTAACTTCTGTTTGAACCATATGTGGTCGTGAATCTCTTAAATCTTTAACACTTCTGCTGACATCAACTAGTTTTTCATTTTCTAAGTAAGAAGAAGAATTGTTGAACGAACAAAAAACACCCGTTCGTCCACAACCATTTCTGTAATTATTAAATTTGTACATTTAAAGTGTAAAAAACACCAAGTTGTACTTTTAAACTGTTTAAACTAGTATTTGATAACATTCTGCATATTGTATAATAACACAAAAACAAAGTTAACAATTGAGGATGTTGTTTTTTGTTTGACCTTAAGAATATGGAACAATAATTGACATTATTGAAGTCTAAGTGATTTAAATTGGCTTTAACACAAACACAATTACGCCACATAAATAGCTTTTAAAACTTGTGCTTTTAAACTGTTTTAATTCTTACCACAAAATTATAACTAAAAAATTATAAAATTGAAACAGCATTTAACTATTTTTTTTCCACTTGTAATTTTTAAATATTTTTTCAACTTGCTATTGTAGTAAAAGTTTTTACAACTAAGAAACATGTTTTAAACTTAAATCATTTTATAATGTACTAGATCCGGAGCGTGAGCCGTATTTTACCCAGCCCCGTATTTAATACCACAATCCAGCTCTTATTAACTCAATTATTGTAATCAAATCAAATCAGAATCATTGCTTCTTACTGTAGCAACTTTCAAACAATTTTAACGCTTTAAAATTTATTACATAACATTAAGAGATTAAAACAGCAAATGTCACTAAGAACTGGAAAATCTTTCAGTCTAGTTTCACCTATCTTTAATTAATTAAACGAGGTACAAGCTCCTTGCCAATGACTGTAGCTGTGAAATTTAAAAAAATATAAAATTCAACAGTTAATACTTTTACAAACAACATCTTGAATTATTTTTTAAATGCAAATTAGTTTTACCAGAAGGTTTAGAGCAGGGCTTCCCAAAACTTGGCCGCTTGGCCCGCTTTGGGAAACCCTTTTTTAGAGGTATATAGCTGATGTATCGTACTCCATTAGCTATTATTCTACAGATAATTAATTGTTTTTAAAAAAAAACTAGACCAGGGTTTCCCTAAAGTTGGCAATGTAGCCCTCAGTTAGGAATCAAAAAAGTAAATAGGTGATAAAATAGTTAAGGAGCAATTTTTTTAAACTGTACCAAGGTGCGGTTATGAAAATGAGTTTCAGAAACCCTGAACTAGACGAACTTGTTTAAGAAACCTTTTTTCTAGAAACGATCTGTAAAAAACTTGATTTAAGAAATAACTGTTCAAAATATAGATTTAATCATTTGCTAACAAAAGATCCTAGTGAAACAAGTTCACTTGAATATAAATAAAAATAAAATAGATAGTAATTTTACTTTATTGTACCAACATATGTTTCTGTGTGTTAACAAATCAACACACTTCAACTGGGTTTTGTAAAAAATGACTACTGTATTGTAAGAATAAAAGCATAGAATAAAGTGTATACATGTATTTCATTAAAGTTAAAATAAAACAATTTATAAAGATTTTTACAGGTTAATAATTAATAATAGGTAAAATATTTAAAGTTAAATCCGACAGTTATAAAACTATATAATATTTGTAATTATTAAGTCTACACTATGTAAAGTAAACTAAAATACACAACAAAACAGCAAATCATAGTATAAACAAACCACTTACTATAATGAAAAGAAATACTTATTCAAATTTATTTTAACGTTGTCAATGATTGAACAAAATACATCCAATAATTACGTCACAATATATTTGAAGATTAATGCAGTTATTTAATTTTTATTATAAAGTTGGTTAATTTAGTCTTTATGTTTGGGAAAGCTGTTAAGCGCTTTAATATGAAAAGTAGTGTGTAATCTATTTTGAATAAAAATTATTGTTTATTTTATTGATTCATTAATTAATGGTTGTTTTATTTCTATTCAAAATAGTTACACACTAATTTTCATATTAAAGCGCTTTACAGCTTTAGATAAAGACTTTTTAGATAAAGACCCAAACATAAAGATTAAATTAACCAATTTTATAATACAAATTAAATAGCTGTCTTAATATTCATATATATTGTGACGTAATTATTGGATGTATTTTGTTCAATCATTGACAATAGTAAAACAAATTTGAATAAGTATTTTTTCATAAAAGTAAGTGATTTGTTTACATTATGCTTTGTTGTTTTGTTTTATATTTTAGTTTACTTTACTTAGTTTAGACTTAATAATTACAAATGTTATATAGTTTTATAACAGTCGGATTTAACTTTAAATATTTTACCTGTTATTAACTATTAACAAGTAGAAATTATTTTATTTTAATTCTAATGTAAACATGTATACACCTACTTTATTCTATGCTTCTATTCTAACAATTCAGTAGTTATTTTTTACAAAACCCAGTTGAAGTGTGTTGATTTGTTACTGATTACTGTATAATTTGTTTTGATTTAAGAAATATGTTTAAACTTAAAAAAGTGAAACAATAAAGAATAAAAGCGTCACAAATATATTCTTATTGAATATGACAATACGATCCATCTTAATTTTATTGCAGATCAATTTCCTGATGTATGTCCAAGTAAAGAACTTTCAGTGACTAACTTACTAAGATGTTTAATAATTATGAATGGTGTTTTCCTACTTAAGTTAAAGACTGAAGTAAACAGCTATATATCATTAATAAATCGAAAAACAACAATCAATCATCACATCATAAAGAGGTTACAAAATGCTACCCCACTAATTCGGCTAAGAGTTGACTGGGGTATCAGTCAAGAAACATTAATTTAGAGATGAAAATTATTTTATTAAATTTAAGTAAACAAAAGTTCGAAAAGTCTATTAACTTTTGAAACAAAATACTTTCCTAATTTAATGTGTGCTTTCAAGTTGTAGCAATACATATTAGTCGTTACTTAAAGGTTTACATGCTTTTTATAATTTATCACGGTTGCCACAGATCTAGCTGAGACAAATTTCCTGACTTTTCCTGACTTTTTAACAAAATTATCCTGACTTTTCTAAATCAAACTCTAAAATTAAACTTGTTCTAAAATACATAACCTAACACTTGAAACTATCTAAAGCTATCAATCTAATTCTAATACAGGTTAAAAGAACAGTTTTTTTGCTGAATTCAATCATCAAACTTCCATTACATCACTTAAACCACCTGTGTATGATTGATGTATTTTCAATAAACAGCTCTATTAGCAAAATACTTGTATTATTACCTTATAAAAACAGCTTGTCTGAAAAAAGACACAGTTTTTTAGGATTTCCTAACATAAATGTATCTAAATAAACCAAATGACATATAAGGAACTTTTACAATTGAAACCTTAAATTAATAACGAACTTTCACAACTAAAATCTTTAACCAATCCCGTACTTGTTCAATATGTTAATAAAAAGTTTTTGCAGTTTTATAAAAGATATTTTACTAATTTTTACCAGATGAAGGCATTGGAAATTAAATAATTTTTTTAATTTCTAGGAAAATTTTGGAATTTTATTCTGACTTTAAAGGATTTTTAATTAATTTTTACCATTTAAAGGCTTTGGAAAATAAGGATTTTGTAAACTTAAACTGACAAAATCTGACTTTTTTTTAAATTTTATCAAATTTCCTGACGTTTCCTGACATTAGTCATTTTTTAAAATTTTTCCTGACTTTTCCTGACCATGTGGCAACCTTGATTTATTGAGACATTTAAATCTCTTAAATTTCGGCTTTTTTATAATTTTGTTAAAAAAAACTATAATAAACTAAATAAATGATCGTTGTTAATTAAAATATTGATATTTAAAACTAAAACAAACTCTAATTATACTTTAACGTAACTAGTTTTGTGTATTTATCTGTTTTTCTAATTTAAGCTATAAATAACAACTAATAGTATATCTAATTTTGCTGCTTTGTATTTTATTACTAAGTCATTAAAATATTTTTTAGTTTTTTTCATTAATGAAAAACACTTTTTAACTGGTTTATTCATAACATATGTAGTAATTAATGTTACAAGACAAAGAAAACTTATGAAATGTTTTATGTTATACAAAACAAAACTTTATTGACTAAATTATTAATATTTTCGTATAAAACATTTAAGTTTTAAACATACGTGCAAT
This sequence comes from Thalia democratica, assembly GCF_965202585.1. Lineage (NCBI taxonomy): Eukaryota > Metazoa > Chordata > Thaliacea > Salpida > Salpidae > Thalia > Thalia democratica. Next base: position 14,100,705 of record NC_139173.1, on the reverse strand, counting down.
GTACTAGTACAACAGGCTTGAAAATATTGTCAGAGCTGGAATGAAGTTTTTCTAGCATTAGCTTTCTAAGTAGTATTATGTCTTTGAACTTTTGTGCTGGTAAATGATCGGGGATATTCCAGCCTTGATACTGAATGTGTATGACTTTCCATGTCGTTGGTCGGTGCTTTGTTTTTTTTTATTATAGAAATTAAATAGTATCTTAACAAAATATAAAATAGATTTTAGTTAAATAAGATGCTTGTTTTGCAACTTAAAAAAATTACTTTAAACTGTACGTAGAATAGATAACAACTTTTTTTAATAAAAAAACATTTATTTTTTATTTGAAATATAATAAAGCTAGAAATATAAATTTTGACAACACATAAATAACAACAACTTGCACAGTACTTTACAATTTCTCTGTGTAACACAATTAGTGTGCGCCAGTTAATTAAGAAAGTACAGTAACCTGACACCTCTAGGTACGCACTTTCTAGCCGAAAAACGCTGTGTTCAAAATAGAACGTTTTTACTTAATAAAACGAACCTAAAAGTAGCAATACAGAAGTATTTTATTTTAAAATAAATTATATTGTATTAAATCCAAATAAATTAAAATTAACAGAACTAGAAAATAAATATTGAAATATCAAATTTTACAGTAACTTCTCGCAAATCTACGCATATTGTGTCCACAGCTTTAGTGCGTAACTAAACGAGAGGTAGTAAATATACCTATTATTTTGGCTGTTATCCTACAATGCATTTAAATTATAACAGTTTAGGGACTTTCTCACTTTTTTTGATTCAAGTTGTACGTATATAAAAATAAGTTTTTATTTCTATACAAAGTATTTTCTTTACTTTGTTCCTTGCCCACTGCTCTGATTCTAATAACTTATGCGTCATTCTGTTATAGATTAACTTAGTCTATAACGATTCTAATATATACTTGATATATAATGTTGATATAGACTAGTAAGAAAATCTTTAATTTAATCTTAGTGACTTCAACGTATACCTTACTATATAAACTTAATACAGAACAAAATACGATATACTAATACTATCAATATAAAAATTTAAACTACGTTCTACAAATAATATTGAAAATATAGATTCAGCACTCAAAATTTACTTTACAATTTAACAAAAAAGCGATAAAAATGTCACTCACACACGTGCAAGTCAGAGTTCGATGGTTTTTTTACAGGGCAACTTTTATTAGATGTATTAGCGTTTGTTTACAGTTCTCAGCAATTCTTACCGAAGACAGATCCAAGCTTGAACCTGAAACGTACAAAATGCTTCTTAAAAGTCCGCTTTGGTTGATTTACAATAGAAGTTTATACTTGAGAAACAGTTGTTAAAAAACAACGAAAGCTGGAAATAGATACAAACCAATATACACTTGCTTTAGTTTTTTGGCGGTTCTTACAGGGGTCAATGACCGACTGTAGATGAATAGAGCTCGAAAAAACGGTTTTAAGCGATCAACAAAAGCTTTTAAGTATATTGAATTACACTTGCTTTCGCTTTACAGCGGTTTTTACTGAAGTCAGTGGACTACAATATAAGTGCAATGCTGAATAACAGTGGCTAAAAACAACGAAAGCTGAACGCATATAATTGCTACAATACAACCTAGGTGACGTTCACAACTAGACCGAAATACGTTTAGGTAAACGTTTCTCTGGGTCCTGTTTGTTACTAAGTCGAACAACACACGATTCTAACAAATAACAGTGAAATCTTGTTCACTAAGAATCTAAAAAGTGCCTGTTAAAATAAAAGAGCGTTTGCTTTAATAGTCACTATTCTTGCCAACAATGATCGCTAACCAGAACGAAAAGCGAATGAACCAGCAAACGTAAAACGCACTCGCTTTAAACAAAAAGCTGCGACGCTTAACTACGGAAGTTTTAACATTATACTCAAGAATATTCAAAATCTGTAAAACTCCCCTTTCAGGCCGCGCTCGGCTCTATATAGTGTTATGCTAGAGTAAAAAAAATCTCTTTTTTTAAGTCTCTTGGAACAAGCGGATAATGCTTACATTGTCAAAGAACTTTTTCTAATACCATGCAAGACAAGTTTTATCTTAGTTGGTAAAGGAATAAATAAGTTAAAAAAAAGAGAAAGAATTGAGTTAAAATAAAACTTTATACCATAAATACTTTGAGAAATTGAATATTGTACATTGTTTAATTAAAAAATTATAAGGGAGGCTAAGACACTTAGATATAAAAAGCAAAGTTCAATAGGCCTTTATAGAAAGCAGAAACTAAAAACGTAAAAATCTCAATTTTATCAAAAATTTATCTCTTCATATACCTCTCAAAACATTAATTTAAACATTTTGAAGTGTACCTGTCATTATTGTTTTCAAAAAACCAGGAATCCTGTAAAAACCTGGTAACTTTTTTGTATATTTTGAAAACTTAAAAATGCGTAACTAACTAAACGAGAGTGCGTAACAAACTAGTGCGTAGATTCGCGAAATGTGACTGTATATCAAATGCATTATTTAAAACAAACATGTTATAGTTTATTTATTTAACAAATATATCGAACAGTGCAGTTTATATTTGCTTACTCCATGATTAATTAAACATAGGAATAAGAAATGTAAAAAAAGTTATGCAAAATTTAGATAAACGAAAATAATGAACAGAACGGTGCAATCAACATTTATATACCCAATGATTGAAACATAAATGTAAAAACCGTAAAAAAAAACTAAATAAAATTATATAATCAAAAATATCTAACAATGCAATTTACATTTACATAGCCAATGATTGCAACATAAATGTAAAAAGCAATATTAACGAAAACCACAGTATACTATGAGTACCTCATCATTTCCTCCTAAGAGCACAACATCATTTAATCCTTTACTGTTGTGTTTTCATAAATAATAAGTAAGCAGTTAGAAAATTTCATGTTTATACATAGCTTTTTTGAATGAACAAAACTTAATAAAAGCATAATCAATGTTTTCATAAATATTTATTTAATTAATGATACGTTCTTTGTAAATTTCAAGGTACAAAAATAAACATACATAAATGCTTAAATACAAAATACATATTTAGATAAATACTCAAGACTTCTAATATTCTTTCAACAAGTATGTTTTGCTATTATGGTGAAAGTTTTTGTTTTGGGGATTTTGCTTTTGTAGGCTTAAGTTATTTTTAAAACCTTTGTATAAGGCTAAATGTAGGTAATGTCCTAGGTACAAACTGCTTGTTGGGTACGCACTTTTGCGCTGTTTTCTAAGTGATTACCTAGGTGTCAGTTACTGTACTGAGCGAATTATTGTTATTATTGTATATTTAAACGAACTTGTTTCTTCAGGGTTTTTATAAGCAACCAATTTTTGTATAATTGTTTTGATAAGATTAAGATAAACCAGTTGTTTAAATTTTTAATATACTTTAAATTACTTATCAATTAAACGGGTTTAATTACACTTTTATGTTCATTCTATTTTTAATATATTTTAAGCTTCAGACAATACTACACCAACTTAAAAAACTTTTTTACAAAAGTAATGACTAACTAGTTGATCTGTCCTGAACTGATTAACAACAAGCTTGGTTGTGACAATTTCATCACAAAATGGATGCTTTTCAGGTCCATTAATTGTACTAATATTAATTCTCATTTTAGTATTTGAGTTATCAACAATTTCTAAATTTTCGCCAACTTTTTCAGGCCAATATTGATAATCTTTTTCCTAAAATATAAAATTGTCGAACAGCTTTTTTACGCTTATAATCTAAGTACAAAATTAAACAGTTGAAATATTAGTTATTTTTTAAATAGTTTTTAATGAATTGATTTTTTCAGTTATGTATTAATAGTATTAAAGAAAAAAAAAAGTTTTAAAACTATCTAACTTTTAATAAAGTTATCTAAATTTTTAATATTTTTTAGCCAGTATTTATTTTGGCCATCATCAACAAAGTTGAGATGTGTTTCGCCATAGATAATAAACAATGGACTTCAACGCACGATCAACAACAACAGCACCCAACCTACGACCAGTTTCGTAACCGGTCGCGGATGCTGTTGTTATTGATCGTGCGGTGAACTTTATTGTTTAATATTATTTTTATAAACTGTTATATATGTTTCAATTACATACCTTTGTAATTCATAAATAAAATAAACTTCTTTATTACACTTTAACTTAAAAGTTTTCCACTTGAAAAATTACTAATTCTCTAGTCGTTCATTTAAGTAATTAAGATTGTAAAACTCTATTAATGATTTGATATAATGTCTTTAGTTCAGAATATATAAATCAAAGATTTTATACGGATTAATGAAAAATATAATTTAAATATATTAAGAACGATTTTAAGTTTTAGTAAACACTAAAAAAAGTACTGGGCTTTCAACGTCTAAAGTATTTAGCATTATTATCACGGAAACGCCGTTATCAACAATGAGTCTCCAAAAATCTTCACATGTGTTTTTCATTGGCCCTTGCGCAGCTATTAATGAAATTGTCTGGTCGTAAGTCTGTACAAAAAGTTATACAGCTTAAATTTATTTATAGATATATCAAATTAAGTCATAAACAAAAACTTTAACACATTTTACTTAAACTAGTTTAAATGCAGAGTTCAAAGTTGCACTATACTGCGCCCTACGACCATAAACAAAAGTTTCTAACACAACCTACAACTGGTTTTGTTCTTTTTAGATCTCACCAGGCAGACATAGCAGCCGGAAACCGCTTTTTAGTCTAACTAAACAGACTATAGTACATTGTATAGTATATACAATGTATAACATGTATAGTGCATCCGTTCGTAGGTACAGTCGAAAATTATTTGTAATCAAATCGTTCACAACTCAAAGTCTAAGACATTGTCAGTTTCAATAGTAGAATTTTAGTTTCGCTCGTTAGACCATTCGAATAATAATAATATTTTGACTATATTCAGCAAGCCTGACATGTTTTAACTATCATTAAAAAAGCACAATCAAAAAGCAGTAAGTATAACTTTCTTTTACTATGATAACGATTTTTTATATAATTATATAGTTTGTTTTTTTTCTCTGCCAGTTATTAATTTTCTTACTGTGTTTCATGGTTTAAATTTGAAATTTGAGACTATTAAATTTGCAAACATGCGTAACTAATTTTGATGGTTTTTTTGTAAAGAATTTATTTGTATATATTTAGTATAAAAACCTGAAACATTTAAAATAACGTTTTTGTTATAAAATGATTTCATTTCTTGCTAATACATTTTTCTTTTGATTCGCTTATATGAATAAACGATAGAAATTGATTTGTAAGAAAAGTGATTGAAAAAAAAAAGAATTTCTAGGAAAATTTAGCAATTTTTGTCTGACTTTAAATTTTTGGATTTTTAATTAATATTTTGCTATTTGAAGGCTTTGGAAAATAAGGAGTTTTGTAAATTAATCTGACAAAATCTGATCTTTTTTTGTTAATTTAGTCAAATTTTCTAACTATTGTCTTTTTTTTTTATAGTTTTTCCTGACTTTTCCTGACCGTGTGGCAACCCTGCCCGTTGATAAACAATAAATTCACTACAACTTAGTTTATCAGATTTGAATAAATATATATTGTGAGTTGTTACAAACTTACTTGGGCCATAAATATTAAGCTTATAATTATCTACTTCCCACAAAAGACTTTTCTGACAAATCTAGTTCGTCGACTAGAAATGTTTCTTACTTTTAATTTAGGTAGTAAACGTAAAATATGTTTTTCAAGTATAATTTCACTCAAAAAGTTTAATTTATTTAAATTAAATAGATCTAGTTCGGGTCTTGACTTGAAAAAGATTCGAATCCTGTAGATTACTACTTTTAAATAACCATTTGCCCAATGTGATACTTTTATTTAAAAGATTCAATTTCTGATCAGTAACTCTTGATGAGAATTTTCAAAGTAAATTTTACATCTTTCGAGTTGCGGGTTAACTGTATCCCAATGGCATCAAATTAAAAAAAAAAACAAAACATAAGCTTTATACACTCAAAATTTAATAAAACTAAAGTAAGCGTTTATATATAGTTGGTATTAAAACTCTAAAGCTTGACATAAATGTAAAATACTACTTGTATTTATAAAATAAAGTGTTCTTACTGATATAAAAGAAGCATTGTAATACCGGTATGCAGGATCTGACGGATAACGACATATTTCGACTTCATTTGTCCTGTCTAAGTTAAAATTATTTTACAATGCGCTTATCTGAACGTACAAATTCGAATTAAAACTACTTTTTTTGTTTTACTTTAAACTGGCCACTTGTTTTTGAAAAATTTCTCCAGGTTTTTGGGCCTATTTTTAGTTTTAAGTTAACTTAATGGTATAAAAACTGTTTTAATAATATAACAACATTGAAAAGATACTTTAAAGCTACTTTAAATAAGTTTTTTGTTAAAAAACATTTAGATGATGAGAATTTTTTTTTATCTATATGATAAATATATTGTGTCAAATCAAAATTTTACTTCTTAACATGTAAAAATTGTCTAAAATTCCAGTTTTTTTTTTCAAAATTTCTCAAGTTACAGGCTTTTAAACCTAAATTGTCAAATTTCAGGTCTTTCTAGAATTCCAGGTTTACTGACCAATTGGATGCATCTGTTGCCCCTCAAAAATTAAAATTTTATAATTTCGCTTAGAAAGTTATTTTGACATTGGGAAATCACATAAATAGACAGCACACAAAAAATTAGCTTCCTAGCTTTAAGCCTGCTGAAGCAAATAACTTTTGAAAATTTTGCTTTATATCGGTATATTTAAAAAGGGGGAAACAACTATTTCACTAAAAATTTATTTTCTCCTACGTCTTTTGAGATAATTACCTGAGACGGTTAGAAAATGTTCCTTGCCATAATTAGAAAATTCTGTATATACAAAATTTTAAAAAATTATAAAAAAAAAAAACTGAATTTTTTTAATTATTTTTGCATAACGTTTTTTTTTTCTTTTTAATTTTGTTTATACAGAATTTTTTAAATATGGCAAGGAACATTTTGTAACCGTCTAAGGTAGGGGTGGGCAACGCACGGCCCGCAGAGTGAAAATGTCCGGCCCCCGACCGTTTTTTAAACATTAGTGGGATCCGGCCCGCAAGCAAAGTGACAGGTCCACTAAGGGTCAATATAACAAAGTTTTAATAAAACTTTGCATCATATTTTTACAAATCAAAACTGTAAGAATTTGACTTTAAAAACATGCTAAAAAATGACTTTGTAAATTAATGTGTATTAATAAATATACCATTTTGTCCTAATGTTTTCTGTTGTTCTAACTTAGTTGGAATATCGTTTTGTCAAATTACCCCAAGCAAAGAGTTTTTTTAAGTATGATATTTTACATACGTACCTTTGTCAATTAAATGTCAATTATACTTATAGACATTGTTTTAACACCTGACATGTCTCAATATATATCTTAAGTTGTCAGACTTGAGAAAATTTTGTAAATTTTAAGGATTAAAAAAATGTGAATCCACGGTATCAATATAACTAGATTCCGGCCGGATCCGAATCTTGTATTTTAATAAGAATCCGACCAGATCCTGATCTCGACTTAAAATTAGTATGCAGTCGGTTCCGGATCTAAAAAGTAATTATTTGACTGGATCCGGACACTGGATCCGGTAAATAACTAATTCAAAATGCTCCATCCCGCAAAATACTAAATATTTCCGGATCCGGCCCGTTGATTGAAAAACGTTGCCCACCCCTAGTCTAAGGTAATTATCTCAAAAGACGTAGGAGAAAATAAGTTTTTAGTGAAGTAGTCTTTTTTCCCATTTTAAATATAACGATATAAAGCAAAATTTTCAAAGTAATTTGCTTCAGCAGGCTTAAAGCTAGAAGGCTAATTTTTTTTTGTGCTGTCTATTTATGTGATTTCCTAACGTAAAAAAAAATTACTAAGCAAAATTCCAAGGTCGGGGCAACAGATGCACCCTAGTGACCACCCTGTTTCAATGCAAATGATACGTATTTTACAAAATAAATTAAAATAACCTACTTCAGCCTTTAATTTTTTTTTTGACATTTTAAATTCATATTCTATGAAATTTTAGAATTTTTTACTAAATACAGTAGGTTGCCGCTTGAGTTCGCATTTTGAACACAATAAGTGCAAACTCAACAAATTATTGTAATTAATTCAATAAGAACCTCTGTAATCTATTAAGCGTTAAGTTGAATTCGACTTTATTGAAATTAACTAATTAGTTTTGCTTGTTGGGCTGTAATACAACTTTTCTATATTTTTGATTATTTGCATTAGTATTTGATATACTGTAAATATTTCAGGTATAAAAAAATAAGATATATCTTTTAACAATAAGAATTAAATCTCTGTTTCGATTGTCACTTGGACCCGAGAAATTTTTTGTTTTTTTTACTCATTTTATTTTTGTAACATTTTAATCATGGAATAACTATTTCTGTTTTTTTTTTAATTTATTTTTTGTTTTCTTTTATTAGTTATATTTTTGGGTAAGGTGAGTTAAGGTTAACGGTCTAGATTTAAAGTTTGAGTAAAATGGGTTAGGGATAGGGGTTTAAATGTTATTAGTGTATTGCTTAAGTATTACATTTTCTTATTTGCATAACATTATTTACTGCAGCTGTTCTGATATTTAGTACAATTTAATTTAATTTTTTTTATACTGATTATTTATACTTTACCTAAAATTACCTTCATTAAAATACTTGTTTATAAAAATGGTCATTAATATTTTTACTTTTAGTTATAATGGTTACTCAAAGAAAATTTTTTTTTCAACATAATCGCATTTCGAACAAAAAACTTTTTGCTCTTAAATGCCTACTAAACTGGCAGACTACTGTTTATAAATACACTAGTTTATAATTAAATATTATTGTACAAACTTTCAAAATATTTATGAACTAATTAGTCTTACTGATTTTTGTGTGTTACAATTAAAAAATATTTACAAAGTTTTTTGCTGTTTATAAATTGATTATATTAAAACAAAAAGCAGTATTTAATGAAAAAATTATTAAACGGTTAACATATATTTACAAATTTTAAGGTATAATTAAACTCCCTTTAACATTTTTAAGCTTTGATAATAAACTTTTGTAATAAATTTGAAATATTTGTAATTTGTAAGATACAACTATATAATTAATAACAAGTAAAAATAAAATTTGTGTACACGTAGTCGGCGTTAGCTTTGAACAAAAGTATTCTTTACAACAACTTGAAATATTTAAGATATAATATAGCTTAAATGTAGGTTTATACATAAAATTACAATAATTAAATCTAAAATGTATACATACAGCTCAAAAAATGTGCAGTTAAGTTTGAAAAACAAAATTAACTATATACACTTTTATTTTTAATTGATAAATACTTACCTATAAATTAATACATTAAATTTGAAATAAATTTCAAACTGTTTATATAAAACAAAAACTAATATTTTAATAAAATATGTTAACATTTTTAACAAAAAGAACAAATGAATATTTAGGCTAAACTGACATGGTACGATGTTAAAATCTCGATTTTTGTGTATGTTTTCTTGGTCGCATCCTTTACCTAACTTTGTATGTAAAGGTTGACAATTAATAACACGTTTAAACTCTGAAACTATTCCACCAGTGCTGTTCGTTATAAAAAGTTTTAAGGCAAAATATTTTAAAAATAAGTAACTTTACTCAAAATGCACATTTAAGATATTTTTGAACTTTTAGAAACATATATTTAAAAATATTATTTGTGAAAAACGTAAACAGTTCAAATAATTTTGAAAAGCTCAAGTAGCATACTTTCTATCGCTTAAAATGTTTTAAAATTTTAAGAACCAAAAGTTATTCGTGTAATAAGGATTGTTTATAAAAATTCTTCATAGATTAAAAAAAAATAATTCAAAAGAAATATTTTTTTGAGGTATAGAAAGTACTTATACTTAAAGAGTAAAAGTAAACTAATTAAATTTTTGTTCGATATACGGTATATGCTTCGTAGTAATAAATAGAGGTTTTGTTATGCTTTAGTTTTAATGATGAATGAATTTTCATTAAACAGGTTACAAGTATAAAACGTTAAAACATAAAATTTATACAAAACAAGAAGTTACGTAAATTAGTTTATGTTTATTATACATTTATGTTTTTTACCTTACAAGTTTTTCAAACTTTTCCTGAAAGTTCTCTTTAGTAAACTCTGTTTTTCCCAATGTACGCCATTCATCAATCAGTTTGTGTAATAGCACGTATTGATCCTTAAGAATACTATTTTTAGAGTTTTAGTATAACCATGTTTATAAATATAGTACATAAAAACAAAATTTTATTTTGTTAAGCTATTTAGCGTTATGCTTTAATATAATCGAGTTAAAATTGATAAAGTTTAAATTGATCGAGTATGTTATGTATCAGTTTAATATGATCGCAAGTTAGAAATAATACTAACTAGTACATACATAATGTATTAAATACATTTTCATATTTTCTCAGAAATATTTATTATTAATGATCTAATATAAGAGACTAATAATCTTGTCTTTAAGCGAAACTTTGTTTTATATAGCATAATTTATTCCGCTTAGAGATTCATAACTTAACATGTTAAAAATAAAATAATATCTAAGTTATAGTTTTTTTGTAACAGTCTTACCTTTTTGTAACATAATGACAACTTAAAGTATTTTTTCATTAAAAATTTATATAGTTTTTATCAAAAACAACATTTTTTTTATTAAAAGTTATTTATAATCAGGCTTTTTTGATAAGTTTTTTCTAAACTTAAAGTGTTATAAATAAACAATTTTGGTTTTATCTCTGCTAAACATAAAGGTTTGGTCAAACTTATGCTTATGTTATGTTATCTGGAGCTTGTCTCACGGCATACAAAAGTCTAGGCTTAGGCTCTGCTAGACTTTCGCCGATGTTTACTTTTATCTATTCTAATAAATCATTATGTACAAAATAGTTTTAACTTGTAACAAAGCTGCTATTACTTCACATAACTCACAAATTGTTGAAATTTCTTAACAGGAAACTATACTATGGGTTTGTATTGGACTAAATACTCTTTAAATAAAAATATATGCCTAAATTACATAAAATTCATACTGTTATTTTTTCATTCTTTCTTTATAGTCGACGTACTCAAATGTATTAACTGTAGCACAGTTTATCTACTCAAGTAATTTTTTTAAAATGACTCAAGTTACAAATGATTTTTAGATCTATAAATTTTTTAACTCAATCATAATTTAATAAATTAGCATTAAAAATATTCTAAAAGCTGAAGAAAAAAGTATTTTTGAAAAAAAGAATTTTTGAATGAATTGAAAAACGTTGCGTGTATGTAATAAATAAATACAAGTTACAAGATATAATATTTTTTATAGCTTAATATTTTATTTATAATTAAAACTGACTAAAAACTAAACTTAATTGATTGTATTGTAGCTACAAATATTTATTTTATTTATTTAAGGTACAACTAAACGTACCAAACTCTGAACCATTTCTGTTCTTCTTAGCCTAAAGTTTACAACTAAAGTTAAAGGATCAATTTTTCCAGTACCATGCAACTCTTGAATCAAAACATCTAAACCAATGTAAGTACCCGTTCTACCTACACCAGCACTAAAATGTACACACTGTATTTAAAAATCCATATATGCTTATAGTTAGTATAAGTTACATAACTTTAAGTAAAAGAATATTAGTCTAACAAAAGTAAACGGAGACAAGGTTAGAATAATGCTAACATAGTTTAAAACTTCTAAACTATGTGACTAAAAATATTTTTTTCTTCATGCACACATCAATTTAGTTAGATAGATAAATCAAAATTTGATTGAATTAAAGTATAGTTATACTAATTAAATAATTATAATAGTTACCTAAAATATTTTCTAAAAATCGGTCAGGTACTATTTTTAAGCTTTTTAGCTTTGAAAAGGTAAAAAATCAAAAACTATTTAGAAAATTTAATTATATACAATTTTGTAACATAGATTAAGAAAGCTATGATACAAAAGTATTAATAAATACAACTGGTTATGAATACTATATTGCCATTAGACGATTTAATAATTTATCATAATTTCAGTACATCATGAAAATTAGATTTATTTTTTTGAGCTTTACGATTTACGACTGATACACGATTAAGAAAAGACTGGAAACTCACATTTACGAGTAAGAAAAAACTAAAAAAAGACTATAAACAGTTCCCTTTTAAATTCAGCAAAACTATCTGAGTAAAAAAAAATATCTATTTTATAAATCAATGTTTAAAGATTCAACACATCAAAATAAAACATGTAGTAGTAAACAAAGTAAATTATTTGTTTTATCAATAATCAATAAGACATAAATATTGCTTATGAATATTTTGCTTCTATACATTCAAAAGTTTGCGCCGTTCATAATGTACGTTTCTATGCTTTTAGATTTAAAAAATTGTTTTCTTCTTGGCGACTTAATATACTAAAACTTTCCATAACAATAGTGCGCTTATTCTCGACTTATTTAAGGTGCAAATTTGCATGAAATATTGAGCATCGAAAGATTGTGCTTTTTGGATTCTAAAGATAGTGCAATTTAGCATCTAAAATATTATGCTTTTTAGAAATATAGCATTGTGAAAAATATAATTATAAGTAGTAACAAAATATAGAATTAAGCATTTCGTAGTTTTTTAGCAATAAATTTATCCCAGAAACAAACATTGTATTAATAAAACTCAATATACCACCTACAACACTTTTGTAACTTGCCTGTGACTTACTAATGCTGGTCACACAAATTTCTAAATTTTAATCATATTTTCAAATGTCGCTAAGTATTTTTTTTCCATTTTTTAATGCAGGGTCTAAACTTATTTTAAAAAAACTTTTAGCAAACAAACTCAATTTCCTATACTAATAGGCCTTTCTAAACTGTTTCATTGATGCGTTTTTCTTTTCCTGGTCATAAGGTCCCTAAAACTCAGGCCCCTTAAGGTCTCAAAGGTTTGGTAAAGTATTTGGGGAGAAAAAAAAGGGTAGACGGATAGAGGTCTGCGTTGATACTGCGTACTCTTAGTTAAAGCAATTATGCTGTAGTATAAAAGTGAATAAAATACAATAGTTTATCATCACGACTTAAAAATAATTAACATTAAATGAAATGATAACTACACAACTAAAAACCTAAACTAGAAGTATGTGCAAAATAAAATTAAAAACTAACAAGAAGATAACTAAAAGGTACTTACAGGGTTGCCAAATATTTTTGAAATTTTTTTCCAGGTTTTCAAAATTTCCTCCAGGTTTTTTAAAGTACACATTTTTGGGTCTATTTTTAGTTTAAAGTTAAGTTTAAGGTAAAAAAAACTGTGATAAATAGTATAAAAACATTGAAAAGATACTGTAAAGCTACTTTAAATGTGTTTTTTGAAAAAAAAAATTTTTTGATGACCACGAAAAAATCTTATCTTTATTATAGATTTTTGTGTCAAATCGAAATTTTACTACTTAATATGTAAAAATTGTTTCAAGTTCCAGGTTTTTTAGTGATTTTTGTTCAAAATACCTGGTTTTTTCTTCAAAATTTCTCAAATTCCAGGTTTTTTAGCCTAATTCGTCAAATTCCAGTTTTTTCCAGGATTTTAGGTTTTTGGCAACCCTGTACTTAGAATTTAAGATAACAAAAACCTTAAGATTTAAAATTTTATAACGCTCCGTAAATAACACACTAAAATCACCGCAACTTACCAACTGGCAGCAAGTTTCAAAAAGTTGTGTGCTTTACTTAAAAAAATAATAAAATTATTCTTCTCTGAAGTACAGACTTGTTTATTACTTTTGCAATAACTTATACCCGTTTGCCAACTTTAAAGGCGAAAAACGTACGTTATGATTTTAAAGACTAAACACGGTATTTGGGTAGGTGTCAGAAAAGCACAGCGTCACTTTAGCACGGGTTGATACTTTAGCACGGCGTCACTTTACCACGGAGTGACACTTTGGCACGGCGTCACTTAAGCACGGAGTGACATTTTTGCACTTAATAGTTTTAAATATTTTTAAATGTTCATTTAAATAATGGTTAACAATCTAAAATGATTAACTTAACAAACAAATAATAGTGAAAATTAGTTCTAACACTTTAAAAAATATCATCTTAAAAAAATTATAAATAAAGTTTTTACTATGGGCTTAAAATAAAATAGGAACGTTTTTAATATTTATATATCTCACTTTTTATTTAAAACTTACGATTAAAGTTTGGCCTTATTAAAATTAGTTAAAGAATTTAAAATGTTTTAATAATCTTAGAGCTTGCATTTATTGCTAGCTTTAGTAAATAGTTATATGTCGAAAACTTTAAAGTAAAAGTATCAAAATATTTTAATTTAAAATTAAATAGTGAAATAAGTTAATAAAATTTTTAATTTTCTATTTGTTTTAGTTTTAACTAAAGCTTTAAGTTGTAACTCATTTAAAGCTTGTTAAGTTTTAGTTTACATGTTGCATAGTTCGTTTATAGATTTTTAAACAGTACAGCATCTAATGTGATTTAAGCAAAGAAAAAAAATGCAAAATAAATTCTGTGCTAAAATGTCACTCAGTGCTAAAGTGACGTCGTGCTAAAGTGTCACTCTGTTCTAAAGTGTCACACCGTGCTAAAGTTTTACTCTGTGCTAAAGTGTCACCCGTGCTTTTCTGACCCGTTCCCGTAAAGTATAGTGAAAAGTCTTGAGGTTAATCAGGCCTAAAACAGTATATTAGACCAAATTGAATCTTTAGATGTTGAGTCATCGAAATTCGTAGGTTTTAAAACTATAACTTATATTTTTTATTCATGTAACTTTGTAAGTTTTAAATCGAACAAAAACAATTAATTTCGAGCTTTTATAGTTATATTTTTTGTTAAATAATTTTACCATTTTTGTGTTCTTTTTAAAATATAATTATCTTATTGTGTTTAGCTATGAGTAATTTATAACTATAAATAATATTTTTTTATGTCTCCATGTGAAATTAAATCTTCCATTAACATATCTTAATTTTTTTAAAAGCCGTTTATTCGAATTTTTGAAGTTAAAAGTTAGGTAAAGTAGTTTAAAAAACGATTTAATCTACCAGTGGAATTGAGAAAAGTGCAGTTATGCGATTGCATAAAATCTGTTAGCCAGGGTTGTCAAAGATTTTTGAAAAATTTTTCAGGTATTATAAATTTCTTCCGGTTTTACAAGAACAGGTTTTTTTTGTACATTTTTAGTATAAAACTAAATTTAAGGTAAAAAACTATTTTACCATACAAAACAACATGGAAAAGATGATGTAAAGTTACTTTAAATGTGTTTTTTGATTAAAATACTTTATCATAAAATAGTTTTTTATATGATAGGTTTTCGTATCTCTTATAGATTTTTCATTATTTACATGTAAAAATTCTTTAAAACTCCAGGAATTTCTAGGTTTATTTACTTAATTTGTTAAATTTCAGATTTTTCCAGAACTTCAGTTTTTTTGGCAAATTTGGCTAGCACTAGTAGGCGGCTTGAGCTACACAATATTTAATTAGTTTAATAAATCTAAAAAAAATAATCTTGAATTAAATTATACTTTTGTATATCTGTTTTTTTAAACTGTTTTTGTATTAATTGTAATGTACCTGCAGTGCACAAGAATTGGTCCAGCATTTTCATCATTTGGTTGAGCTTCTAATATTCTATCTCTGAATCTGAAAATATCTGAGGTCGATTTAGGAACTCCATGATCTGGCCAAACAAGAAACTGAAACTGACTAACTTCACGTGTTATATTCTGTGTGTAAAATTAATTGTTTTTTTTTTTAATCACGCTTTAGATTAGCTTAATTTTTATAAATATAATAAAAAAAATTTTCTACAAACAAATAATAGTGTCGATTAACGGATAGTTATCAAAATATAAACTTTTAGAAAAGTTAAGAATTTTTTCTCGCGGTCAGGATTTTTTATTTTTGATATTTTTAGTTGTAACTATATTTGTTACAATAAATTTACAAATAATACAAATAATTTATAAATCATATCAGGAGCAACACGTCATAGAGGTTATAATCATCTGCTATTACTATGTCGTCTAATAAAATATTGTGCTGGTCAGAAACTGTTTTAGCTCAGGATTACTTTTACAAGTAAGATTTTAGTACCTGAAGTTTTTTCAGTCGTTTGCGCACTCGTAGCGTGCCTAGTTACTAGCTTAGAGAAGCTAGTGGCTGATAATATCTTAAATCCCTTACAATAAGAACTGATAGCTTTTTATGAGTTAAATATGTTATTAAATGTTTAACTTGACAGAAATTATTCAAACTTAATCTTAATAGAGAATAAACTACGATAAACTTGCACTAAGAATATAATCTATACTTACCTACTTTAAGCCTATAACAAAAATGATTGGGCAGTCAAAACTTGTTTTACAACTTAACAAGTTTACCAACACGAAAAAAAAACACTCACATTCGGGCAAGTCAGAGCTCGTATGTTTGCTTGCACGACAATTTTAAGAGTATTAAACATTTGCTTTCGTTTCTCAGTGACTTTTACTAAAGTCAGAACAAAGCTTTTCTTTAAGCGTATCAAACGTCTAAAAGGCAGCCTTGGTTGATCTACAATAAAAGTTTCGGTATGACTCTTATTGAAGTGATAGCAAAACTAGCACTTCAAGCATATAAAGTCTAAACAGACACATTGGCTAATCTATAATAGAAGTCTCTGTGAGGCTTTAATCATAGTCAGAGCATTGGACTTCAAGCTTATAACGTTTAAAAGGATGCGTTTGTTGATCAATAATATATGTGGAATTCTTAAGAATTGTTAAAATCGTTAAAAAAAACAACGAAAGCTGTAGAGCATATAGTAACCAAGACACAATCTAGATCAGTGGTAGTCTAAAAGTACACTGGTGCACACAGAAATTTTTTTGGGGTGCACGAAAATCATTTAAGTGGCACAAAATTATAGGGTACACACAAAAAATAGTTAAATTTTTTTATGACATTTATTTATTTCAAGCAACATACTTAAATGTTAAAGTTAAATCTAGCACTGGTGTTTATTTAGATTTTGATAAGTTGGCCATTTTAATCTTAAGACTATTCTGGTACTAAAATTCAATTATTTTCCTTTAAGTAAATAATCTTGCTAAGAAAACATAATGAAGTAGAAGAAGAAAAAATTTGTGAATTTATAGCACAACTACTTTCCATTCCATGAGTTAGTGTAGAGAAAGTCATGTACGTCAACAAGCTACAACCATGAGAGAGATTTAATGAACTAAATTTAAAAGGTTAACATTTTCTTGTTTTAAAAACATTTTTCAAAATACATTATTGAGCTTAATAAACCAAATTCCTCAATTTTTAATTAACTTAACTAATGTTATAACTTTTTAAACTAAATAACTACTCTCACATGATAGTAAAAATAGTTTGAAAAATATCTATGATTCAAAATTAAATTTTTATACTTTCAAGAAAAATTATCATATTAATTTTTTTAAATAAATAAGTATGATAAATTTTGTAAAGTACATCTACTCTTCTCTTTAAATACACCTTAGTAATTGTTTTGAATAAACTCATAGTAACAACTATCAGTTTTAAATAATTCATATTATTAATGATTAAAAATTTTTTAATTCATGAGTGTATTTATAGAGTAATAAAATTTGAAAAGTACATACGAAAGTTAAAGAAAATGTTTTCTTAGATGAATACAGAGTTACCCAACACTAAGGTAGTTTAAACTTTTTAAAAGTTTTGTTAAAAATTCAGGCTAGCTTGGGTTTTTCTTGAGGTTTTTCGCAAATCTCAGACTAGTTAGGTCTGTTTTTTTTAATTAATCTTTAAGCTATAAAGTTTTTTAGTTTCTGATTTTGAGAAAAAAATCTTTAAACTTTTCTATTATTTTCTAGCTAATTAATTCTTTTCTTTTAACAAGAAAATATTAAGGGATTTTATCTTGATAACTGTTTATTTTACTGTTTTTGAACTTAACTTTTTTTATTCTTCATAGTTTTTTTCAAAAAGTCAGGATGGACTCAAGCTAGTTTGATGAAACTTTGGCTAAACATTTTTAGTCTAAAAATAGCAACTCTCTTAATACCCAGTTCTAGGTTTCAGTCAGGGTTGTCTTTCACTCATTCTCGTTAAAATTTTTCTTTTAAGTAGAATCTTACTAAGGATGTCTTTTCTTTGCAAAATTTGATGTAATTTTGATGGTTTTGTTAAATCTAAGTTATTTTTTAGTTTGTTTTTTGATATTTATTCTTTCAAGACTTTTTTATGCAAACTAAGTTTCGGTCTAAGACCTCGTCAGTGCTTAAACAAAAAATCTAAAAAGATATGTAACATTCATGGAAAATAGTGATTAAACAACTAAATAAAAAAACATAATTTTAAACAAAACAAATTAAATTTTAAATTTTAGTTAAGTTTCGAAATCAATATAATAATAAAAAAACAATAAGAACCTATATGTAGGCTTCTTTTTTTCTTCTAGTGAGTTTTCAAAATAAACATTGCTAAAATAAAAATGTAGTTAATAGTAGTAAGTGAGCTTTAAGTTGAAATGCATTTTAATGTAGATAATTTTAATTGTGACGTAACTATCGAAAATTTAAGGACTTGTATGTTTATAATAACTATGAAAATTTAAAATTTTGCTTGAATGCTTTTTATAAAAACTTTTAGTTTCAAAAAAATAGTAGCTGCATAAAAAACTTTTTAGAGCATGCATAAAACCTATATCACAAACAACTTTAGACTTAAGTTTTGAAGTGTAGTTTTTAGAAATGCGGGCAGAAAAAGAAGAATTATTACCGTTTATTTAAGTTATCCCTTTTGTCGGCTTTGGCAATCGTGACTTTTTAAAGTATGCAAGTACTGCAAATACTTTTTGGGGTTTTGGCTTTGCCAGTATGGTGGATTATTTACCAGCCTATTTTATAATCAACGTTGAAATGTTTAAGCTTCCATACGTATTTTGATATTTCTGTGCCGTTTTTTTTTGTAGTTGTTAAAATCACTGATAAGGTTGTACTATCTTTTTTGAAAGTCCAGCTCGTTGAACCTTAATACTTTTTTGTTTCGTTTTCTGATCTGATTGTTGCTTTATATATGACATTTTTAACTAAGAATTTGTTATTGAGAGGACATTTATTTTTGCTCGACAGTTTCAAATTGTATTCTGGATCGTTTTTTGTTTTTAAGTATTATCGATTATGTTTTTGGATTAATTTCTTAATATTGCTCAGGCAGCTTTATGAAATTTTAGAATTATTTCTATTTATTATTTCGTTTAACTGGTGATCTTCTTTAAAATGTTTATATATTACTTGCAGAAAAGCTTTACCTATATTGGTTCTTAATGACTTGTAGTAAGGTGGATTGAAGGAGATTGTTTTTCTTGTTCGTGTTGGTTTCTTTTTGTTTTGATTGTTTTGGTGATTTGAGAATCTAAGTCTGCGTTTGAAATTTAAGTTACTTAAAGCATTCTGGTATCTGGTTATTAATTCTTTGATAATTTCCTCGGTTTTTGATAGTCTTTTGAGTCTTTTCTTATAAGATTTTAGAGGCTCTTTTTGATAATGGACGGATGGTTCGATTAATTTTTAATATAATTGATGCTGGAGTTTTATTTTTAGTATGGTTTGAATGTATTGTTAGCAGTATCTAGGGATATATCTAGGAAATTACATTTAGTCGCACCTCTACCAATCGTTATTTTAAACCGAGTTCATTAAAAGTTTTTATTGTGTTCTTTTTTAGTCCTTCTAGCTCTTGATTTTTTCTGTTTATTATTGCGAGGCCATCATCCCTATAAAGTCCGATATCTTTATAGTTATATAAGTGTCTGAGTTTGCTAAAGCCATACATACCTATCAAGTCGCAAAGTTACGCGCCGAAGAATGAACCTATTGGTACGGCTGTTACTATCTTTTTTACCCAGGTTTCATTATCATGAGTGACGATTGTTTTACATGTATGCTCTGTTAACTTAATATTTTCGTTTGTAACCTCTGTGAAGTTTTTGAAAATTCTATGGCTTTAGATAAATGTTTGTGACTGATGTTAGGATAAAAATTAATAATATCGAAATTTACAAAAAAAAATTAATTAATATTGTCAATATTGTTAAACCATTCTAACACTTCATATGAGTTCTTCCATTGGGTTAAGTCCGATTTCCTTCTTATGCCATTAACAATTCTTTCTAGTATTACTTTGCTTAGCAATCCAAGTAGGTTTTTTCCAGGGTTTAATGTTCTGCATACAGTTTCAAACAGGAATTTGGGTTTGTGATCTTTTATGATTAAAACGCATCTGATTTAGTGTATTTTGGTATTTTCTTTTTTTCTTTCTTCCAAATATGATCTTTTTCGAATCAGAGTTTATAGTATCAATAAAGTTATCGTTGCCGATTTTATAATTTTTGGTAATGTAGTCAATCACAAGTTATTTGTAAAATTTCGGGTTTGTTTTTAGCCTACGGATAGATTCTTATTATTATATTGTTTTCGAAACTTAACTAAAACTTTATCAGAAATTCAACCTTAGGATTAAAATTTTATTTGTTTTGTGTATAAGTAACAGTTTGTTTTTATTTAATTGTTTAACTACTATTTTCCATGACGATTACAATATTTTTAGATCTTTTATTTAAGCACTGACGAGGTCTTAGACCGAAAATTAGTTTTCATAAAACAGTTTTTAAAGATTAAATATATTATTTCTACTCTAGAAGTTAAGATCTCTTTGTTTGTTTTCTAAAAATTCAAACATATAGTATTTGTTTTTTTATTTTAGATCTAACTTATTTTATTACAATAATGATACTTTTTGGTATTCAGCATTGATTAGCTTTGTACTTTTTCAGCTTTTGCCTTTCATTTTTATTTTTCTTAAACTTAAGATAACCTAGGCTAGTTTGATGTAACTCATGCATGGTTGCCACACACTTAGGATAAATAAGGTCACTTAGATTTTTTAGAAAATCTAAGGATGACTTAATACAATTAAGGCTAACAAGACTAGTTTGAAATTCAATAAAAATCATAACAACTTCGGCAAGTTTGATGTTTGTAAATAAAAAGTCAGCATACCTTCAAATTTTTTATAAAATCTCAATCCAGTGTTTCTCTATATCTTGATTGAGATTTCTTTTGTTTTAGTTTCAATAATTTGATATGTTACAGTCAAACTGGTTTATAATCTTATTATAAAAGTCATATTCAATTCAAAATTATACATAGTTAAGATCTTTTTAAAAGATTATAACTCAGGTAGACTCAAGACTGTTCAAAGTCAATTAAGATATTATATTTTGGAACATAAGTGACCAGTAATTATACAATAAGATATACAAGACACATAATTTCGATAAAACTAAATATATTTCGAGTAATTCTCATCAGTAGAGTACAAAGCTTACAAGAGGTAAGTTTTTACAAACTTATATAGTAAACAGATTATCATAAAGTATTTAAAAGATTAATAAACGACAAAAGCAGTTAGTAACAATTTAAATCATTAAAATTTTCTTACGTTATAATTAATCTACAGTAAAACTAAACATCAATATAATGAAAACAACACTTATAAAGTATTACAAAAATAAAGAAACAAAATAGTTAAAATCTTTTTGCTCACATAAAACAGATTTCCTTAAAAAAATACAAAAAGATTTTATTTTAATTAAATCGAAAACATTACTACAAGTTTTAATAATTTTAAACCTAATTAGATTATAACTGTTTACACATGCTGAATTATTAACCAAACTTTCTGCAATGGATGAACGTTTAGATGCATTTAAAACCTTGACCGGTATATCATCCTTCTTTTCTGAAAATCAAAAATTCTCTACACTTTTTGGGACATTATTTTTTATTTTTTTCCTTAGATGTCTTGTTCGTAATCCAATATAGCTTGCTTTACAACAGCAGCTGTATTGGTAGATTACCAAACTTTTATTTAGGTTTGGTATTGGATCTATACCACCGGGTGTTATTAGTGGTTTTGAGGTGAAGACGAATCTAGGGTTCGCTGCATAATAAGTATTTCTTATCAATTGTATAATTTTATTTTTTAACATTTCTGAGTCTTTATTAATAAATGAAAATTTTAATGTAACACATTTTTCAGGCCCTAATGTCTGTATTTTATCCAAAAATTTCAAATGTAAATGAGTTGTTTTGTTAACTAACTCTTGTGGGTATCCGTTTCTGTTTGATAGTAACTTGATCTGTTTGATTTCATTTAATAGCAACTCTGGGTTAACATGAATGTCTTTTTGCATGTTTATTTTAAAAAATACAGATTTTTCATTCAAGTGAGGATGTCGTTTGATTTATATCAAACGAATGAAACATTATTTTGACAACAAATTTTAAAAATTTGAGTCAAGCCAAATTTAGCAAATAAAAGTTTAAGTTGCATTAGTATGTGGTAGTACAATAAAAAGGATTTGTAATTATAAAAAGAACAATTTGTAAACCACAAACAATAACCTGGTTTCTTGAATGTGAAACTTTCAGTAGACGACGAACAAAAGTTCCGTGGCTGACTTCTTTTTGGTTTGTAACCTTCACATCACCATACTGAGAACTCTCACACTCAATCGGCCAATACATTTCGCACTTTTTCTGAAAAAAAAAATTCATTTAAAACTTTATGCTTAAACGTTATTTATATACCTACTACAAAAAAAAATTCAAAATTAGATATTAAATACACAAATTAATTTTGTTTTATAGAATTACAACAAAATGGGTTTTATAATCAGTGTAAGTAATTATTTACTTTTCAATTGTTATACTAAAATGTATAAAATTATTTTAAAATACTACAAATTTTATTTTATTATGTATTTATTATTTTATTAGTACATTGTGCACTAATATCTTTTATTTAAACTTTTAAAAAAATTGTATATATTAGTTCAGATTGAGAATAAAAAAACTTCTAAACTTAGTTTAACATAAAAGATATATATGTATTTTTTTTTACAGGTTATTACCAACAAAAAATTGTTTCACTCTTATACTATTGTACAAGAGATCACCAGTTGTTACAAATAAATCTGGAAAAAAAAAGTTTAACAAATAAATTTAAGGTTATAAAATAATATAATAATATAAATAGAAATTAAATATATAATTAATAAAAAATATAATAAATAAAATTAAATTGTGTTTCAAATAAAAATTATATATAACTAATCTCATTAAGACTACTTAAGTTGAGAACTTTCTATTGTTTGATTTAAAGCAAACTACAACAAAATATACATAATAAACCAAATTAAAAAACAAATTTGAAATGTAGTATATTTCTAAGTTTTTTATCCGTGATCATTATAGAGTGATCTTTGAAAACTAAAATTTGTTCACGGTAAAAAATAACTAAATTTTTATTTTAAGGGCACAATTGGTAAACTGTTTTTGTTAGTTGGTCTTTATTATTACTATCAAGTAAGATACCAGTGTTTTACCGTATTTTAATAAACAAAGTAACTTTCGAAATATAAACGACCAAATTTAGAGAATTGAATAGATTATTTATAAAAGGCGTAAAATAAAAAAGCAAAAAAGAGTGAATTCACTAAAAATCTATCTTCTCCTACAGTTTTAGAGGAACCTTTATAAAACTTGTTTAGCCTAATCTCAGGATTGCCAAATGTTATCAGCAAATTTTCTCCAGGTTTTCAAAATTTCCTCCAGGTTTTTAAAAGTACACATTTTGGGGTCTATTTTTGTTAAAGTTAAGTTTAAGGTAAGAAACTGTGTTTTATAGTTTAAAAACATTGAAAAGATACTGTAAAGCTACTTTTAATGTGTTTTTTATAGAAACAATTTTTGATGATGACATTATTTTTTTATCTTTATGATAGATCTTTTGTGTTGAAACGAAATTTTACTACTTAAAATAATAAAGTTGTTAAAAATTTAAATTTTTTTTAGTGATTTTTGTTCAAAATTCCAGGTTTTTTAGCCTAAATTGTCAAATTCCAGGGATTTTTCCAGGTTTCCAGGTTTTTTGGCAACCCTGTAATCTTTGATAAATTATGATCAACTTTAGAAATAAATTTGAAACAAATTCAAAAAATTTTGTTTTATTTTCATTTTAATGAAATCTGCAGTAATTCATTTTAAATTTTCGTTTAGTCTTTTACTTACAAGTTGTAAGTAATATTTAAAACAATACTTTTATTAAAAATCGTAGCAAAATTATTTTAAAATTAAGAAGGAGCATATATGTAAAATCTTCAAAACTCCTTGGCAATTTACAAAAAAATATTTTATTAAAAATGTTTGTAAGGAAAACTTTTTTAAAAACTAATTATATATTTTATGATTTTTTTTCTTATTCTCTAAAATGTATTTATAGATTATTTTAACTTTATAAAAAACCTAATGTTAAAACCTAATTTTTGTTTAAAAATATTTGACCAACCTCTAAACTCTGCCCTTAACTTTTATACTTTGCTATTAAACGTGTTGTATTTTAGTTTCAGTTTATTATAAACAAAACAATGTTTCACTCTTAAATTAAGATATAAGAGATCATCAGTTGTTAAAAAAATTCTGAAAAAAAATTTTCGAACAAATGAATAAATTATGTTAAAAAATTTTAAGTAAAACATAATAAAAAACAAAGTATTGAAAATTTTTTGGTTTAATAAACTTATGTTTAAAAGTAAAATTTATTACTATTACTGCACTAATTCTTCTTGTGAAGTATGAAATGTTAGTGCTAAAGTAGGTTATATAAAAACAAAATTTCATAAAACTAAACTTGAGTAAGAACTTAAAAATGTATAAAAGTAAAAAAATAATTTTAAAAAAAGCTGATGATTGTTTTGTGTTGGTCAGAATCGAGAAAATTATGGATGAATTTTTCAATTTTTTCAATAATGCTTATAACTCTATCAGTTTCACAATGGAAAAAGAAAATATAATTAACTTGGTTTTTTAGATTTACAACTTAAACGAAAAGAAAATAGATTTTTAACATTGGTGTATAGAAAGAAAACTTTTACAGGTTGTTAGAGTTTTCAATCTAACTGTAGTCTAAAGAGAAAAGTGAATCTAATCAGAACTCTGTGTCATCGTGCACATAAAATTTGTTACCCAGAATTGCTACTAAGCGAAATCAAACAGATGAAGTTACTATTAAACAAAAACGGATACCCACAAGAAGAGTTAACAAAACAATTCATTTACATTTGAAAATTTTAGATAAAATAAAGACATTAGGGCCTGAAAAATGTGTTCAAAAAAATTTTTTTAAATGTGTTTAAATTTAAAAATTCCATTCATTAATAAAGATACAGAAATTTTAAAAAATAAAATTATACAATTGATAAGAAATACTTATTATGCAGCGAACCCTAGATTCGTCTTCACCTCAAAACCACTATTAACACCAGGTGGTAGAAATCCAATCTCAAACTTAAATAAAAGTTTGGTAATCTACCAATACAGCTGCTGTTGTAAAGCAAGCTATATTGGATTACGAACAAGACATCTAAGGAAAAAAATAAAAGATAATGTCCCAAAAAGTGTAGATAATTTTTACTTTTCAGAAAAGAAGGATGATATACCGGTCAAGGTTTTAAATGCTTCTAAACGTTCATCCATTGCAGAACATTTGGTTAATAATTCAACATGTGCAAACAGTTATAATCTAATTAGATTTAAAATTATTAAAAACTTATAGTAATGTTTTCGATTTGATTAAACTAGAAGCTATTTGTATTTTTTTAACTTTATTTTTTTTGTTTACTTTTCTACATTTTTTAATTTTTACTCAAGTTTAGTATTATAATTTTTTTTTAATATAACCTACTTTAGCACTAACATTTCAAACTTCACTGTAATAATTAATGCAGTATTAGTAACAAATTTAGTTTTAAACATATGTTTATTAAACCAAAAAATTTTCAATACTTTGTTTTTTATTTTGTTTTACTTATTATTTTTTAATATACTTTCCATTTATTTGTTCAAAGACTATTTTTTTAGAATTATTTTAATAACTGATGATCTCTTATACCTTAATATAAGAGTGAAGCATTGTTTTGTTTATAATAAACTGTGAAAATAAAATATAACTAACCTCCTTAAAGCTACTTAAATTAGGAACTTTCAATTGTTCAATTTAAAGCAAATTACAATATAACTTTTTTGTACAACATATATTAAGCAGAAATTTGAGACATGATTCATTCAAAAAAATTTTTGTAAAGCGAACAAATAAAATCGATTTCAGCTAATACTTATTAATTACTTTTTTTTGCAACTAATTTCAAAATCAAATTTTGAATAAGTAAACAGTTAGAGGTTTCATCAGAAAATATTCAATTAATACCAATTAGCATAATTAAGCAAAATTAATTAGAGATAGGTTTTAACAGTTTATAATTACAAAATTATAAATAAATTAATTAATAATTAACTAAGATAAGCAAACGTAAAAATATAAAAATAAAACAAACAATAAAAATGATAAAATAAGCGACAAACAACAATCATAACATCCTGCCGATATACACACTATCACAGTGGCATTTGAACTTATAAATTACTTCACTTTTTTCTAGATCGGCAGTGATATCCATATAAATTCCATTAAAAGGTTTTCTTTAAAATGACTCATTCTTAGTTGTACAGATCTTAAGGTAAAGTTGACTGTGTTTTTGACATTGTTTTCAAGAGCTGTTGCTTCTTTACCTAAATATAGCAGTCATAAATATATAGGGCACTTACTTGGTGCTTGTTTAAGAGGATTTTCCAATTTAGAGATTGTGTTGTTAATTTTTTTACTGATGATATGTGACGGATAACCAAGAGCTCTAAAAATAAATTTAATATTTTTAAGTAAGTTTATTTATAAGGAGCTCTTGGCTTTGTTATTCGTCACATATCATCAGTAAAACAAATAACAATACAAGTAAAGTAATTTATAAGTTCAAATGTGACTGTGATAGTGTGTATATCGTCCCAGGTCATACATGAAAAGACCAACATGTTTCAGAATTTCTTAAGTTGGATGGACACAGGTTTGAAAAAACCATCTAACAGGTCATCGGCGGTTTCCAAACACTTATTAAACAATTCTGATTGTGCAAAGAATCATAGTGATAGTCATTTTTCAATTATAAGTAAAGCACGTAATGATTTTCATCTAAGTGTTTTAGAATCATTATTTATATCTAAACGTTTAAACCTAATTTATGCAAGCAATAGTACGTATATAATTTCTAATCTTTTTAAGTTGTTATGATTGTTGTTTGTCGCTTATTTTATTGTTTTTATTGTTTGTTTTAATATTTTTGTTTATACGTTTGCTTATGTTATATAAATTAGCGAGGGTTTAGTTGTAGAGATGCTGGAAAAAACTGAAAAATGGAAAGATCGGTTCAGACCACCAACAAAAAGAACGAAGGAAAGTAACAAAAACATAAGCATTTGGACGACATTCTTTCCAAACTTGCTTAAATTAACAGAAAGAGAAAAACAATTGAATCAAAACGTGATGATAACATACAAACGACCGCAGAATAATGCAACTTTACTAACTAACTACAAGAAAAAATGAAGTTAAAAATGAAGAAGGAATTTCATCCCCTTGTGGTAAATGTTTGCTTTGCAAAGATACAATGGTAAAGAAAACAAGCTTAGTAAAGTTAAAAAACAGAAAAACGATAAAATTGGAAAAAAAACTTAAATTGCAAAAATTTTGGGATATATGCGGCGAAATGTAGTGAATGCGAAGAGTTCTATGTCGGTCAGACAATCACGTCCTTTTCGCAAAGATGGTGCTCTCACAGACACATTTGGAAGAGTACAATCACAGATGATGTTAGTGATAGAGCAGCACTTAGAATACATTACGCCAAAAAAACACAAAAAATCAAAAAAAGATTTTAAAGAAGCTTTTTCAATTATCGTTGTAGACACCACTAAAAATTATTCAGACTTCGATTTTTTATAAAGTAAATGGATCAATAAACTCGAAGCAACAATAAATATAAACAAAACTATATTATCACTTTACTGATAACTGACTAGGTTATTATTATTTAACATGTTTTAATGTTTATAAAGTTTTTTGATTATACATGTCTAAATATCTTAACAAGTTAAGATAATACGCACTACTACTTTTATCGACTTATTTATTATGATTATTTACCCTATATATTTTTGATTTTTTAACTTCAATCAACAATAAGCTCGATAACTATTTCATTACTACCTTTATTTTGATTTTACATTTTAAAGTATTATAAAACATTAAATCAAACACATCAAAGTTTAACAATTTGATTTCATTTAGTCCTTTGTCTTTGATTTTATTTCATATTTTTTTTTTCATTTAGTTTTTGCGAGTTTAAACTAGAGATACTAATAAGATTTACTATTTGAAAAACTTTTTAAAGACAGGCATTTTAAAACAAAGTTTACCTTAAAACTTGATTTACAGTTACGTCATAATATCCTTTTTTTTTTTTTTGAATTTTTATATGCAAGAAAATTTTGAATTAATCAGTTCTAATTGCCTACTGAAGAACAATTTGAAAGTACTTTAGGCAATATAACGAATACTAATAAATTTGTAGATTTTTTGTTAAACAAAAAAAAAAATTTTATTTAAAACGCCTATATAAATTACTAATTAATTTATTGATAATTTTGTAATTGTAAACTGTTAATATATCTCTAATTAATTTTGCTTAATTATGCTAATTGGTATTAATTGAATATTTTTGATGAAATCTCTAACTATTTAATTACTCAAAATTTAATTTCAAAATTATTTGCTAACAAAACTAATTGATAAGCGTTAGCTGAAATCAATTTTATTTGTTCGCTTTAAAAAAAATTTTTGAATGAATCATATCTCAAATTTATGTTTAAATTATAATATCATAAAAGTATTATGTATATTTCATTGGTTCGAATAAAAAACTATATATTTTGCAATTAACTTATTATATAACTTATTAACAAATATATGTATTTACTATCAATATGCTTTTTTATGGACTTATATTATAACAGTGCTAGAAAATATTTGTATCATTGCGTAGAACTTACCATTTTGTGAAATTTAGACATTGACAAAATACCTGTCATTATTCGTAAACTATAACAGATAAAATATCAGAAAAATATGTCGGGTTAAAAGAATTAAACCTATAAAATGATCGCAAAATTTGTAAGTCACACTACTTATTGTGGTATAATTCCGTATATAGACCTTTTCTGCTTCTCGAATTGAGTAAAAATGCAAAAAAAAGAGAGCTTTAGGTAAACTGGGAACTTCCTAGAGCCAATTATTTTTAAATTTTTGTTCGTGTTATAACATTCGATAATAAGCTACATGGATATCGAAGAGAAAAAAATGTGTTTTGAAGTACTTTCAACTCGCCTTCAAGATAGCTAAGAGTACAAAGTCAGGTGAAACACTTTACTAAAACCGTTAAAGCTCTTGTTAAAGTGAAAATTCAACTTGTACACGCAATTTTTATGTCATTTTTAACTCTAAAGTTTTTTGATGTTTTTCTTTTAATATACTTTTGTTTTACTTTATTCGTACTAAGTTGCTGTAATGATAAGTCTTAGTCCAGGAGTCGGCAAACTGCAGCCTGCGGCCCACAAAAGAAAACTTTGAAACTTACACAAGCTTTCTTGGGTTTATAATGGAAAGTTAAAATTAAATTAAAATTTAGGTACAATATACGCAAAATTCAAAACTTGAATACGTGGTTGAAACATATCTAACAAATTCATGTAATAATAATTAAAACTATTGTAGAATTCAGACATTTAGTGAGTTTCACCGCTGAAAGAATTATCAAACTGTGATTCTGCAATTAAAATATTATTTAAATAACAAACCATGCAAAAATTAATTTAAATTTATCAAAAAAAATATTTTATAATATAGTAAAAACATGTTGTATATATTTTAAAACTAAATAATTGCTAATTAGATTTTTGTACAGTCACTAAAAACAAACATAAATATAGTTGAAATGGAATCTGTTTTTTAATATAAAAAAATTATTCAAATTTTTTTATATATAGTAAATAATTTTTGGTTGTTATGGTTAATTTTAGAATTGTATTAGTATTTACTACAAAAATGGCTTTAATTGAAAAACGGCGTATTTCTAAACAATAAACGGGTATATTAAACACAAATATTAACAACAAACACACTTTTGTTAGGAATGTTATTAACGTAAAGAATAGTTAAACGCTAGAAAACAGTAAAAGTTATCACTAATAAAATCACAAAAATAAAACAAAATATCTCGTAAGTTTTTACAAAAAAATATATAGAAATAAAACATTTTTAAACTGAGGGGGTACAACAATTATTTCTGGCAGTAAATATATTTTCAAAATATAAATCTATAAAAAATCCTCAAAGTAGTATGGGTATTGAGTAATTAGTTCATTTCTATTATTAATAAATGCAATATAGAGTCTTTCCAGGTTGCATAAGGTGCATATATTGATATGGTTGCTGTTATTTTTCACTGACCCAACAATACTCCATTCAATTGAATTTTTATCATTACTTTCGTTTATGCTCCATAGGTGGTTCGATAACTGTGTACAGGTTTATTTTTACCAATATTAATGAAAGAATTTTTGTACTCATAGTATCATTCTTTGAATTTTATTTTGGTTGATCCTATGTATGATTTATAATCGGTTTTGGATGTATAAACTTTTGTTTGGTAGATTATGTTAGATAAGCAACACTTACTGTTAGCCGGACTTTTTATTTTGTATATTCAGTTATATTAATTTTCATCATTTTTATTTTGTTCATTAGTTTTTTGATGTGTCTGTATAGGCTATAAATTTTGGTGTGCAACAATACGATATTTTTACACAATTTTTATAATTTTTTCCGGTATATCTGTTTGAGTTAAAATATTTGTTTAAAGATTCTATGAAGCATTTTTCAATTTTAGTTTGAAGAGATTTATCAAATGGAGGGTTGTAGTATATACTATTTATTTTATTTTTTTATCATTGTTCTTATTATCAAATGACTTAAAGATAAAATTGTATTTAAATTGCTTTTATTTATTGCATTTCTTTAGAAGCTCTTTGTATTTATAAACACATCTTCATTATGATAGTTTGCGTAGTCTTTTTACAATCACTTTTGAATGTTATTACGTAAATTTTTAGGATGATTAAAATTGTTATTAATATATTTTGTTTTTGAATTGGGTTTGCGGTATGGACAGTAACTATCTAAGGATAGGTCTAGCGAGATATCTAGTAAACCTGTTCTCTATATATCTATATTATGTCAAGTCCTGTTGCAGAAATTTTATTGAGTAAAGATATTTTTTGAGGTTAGATTCGGAAGACTGCTTTTTTATACCAAGGCTATCGTCTCTTTATAGACCTATATTGGATGGACTTATGATTGATGGTATTTTATTAAGTATATGTAGACCTATCGCATACCTCCGCGCCATGGAAAGAGCTCATTGCTATATCATAACTGTTATTGTTGGATGTTTTCGTTAAGATTTTACTTTCATACTATTGTTTGGCTTGTGTGCATGATGCATTTATTTCTTGGTTAGTGGATGTGTTGTGTTATTTTGAAAATTTTATTGCTTTGGTGAAATGCTCTTTTTAAATGGATGGATAATTTTTTTTCTAACCAAAGTTAATAAAACATTTATTGGACTTATCTTAAATTTTACTAATCATTCTATGACTTCTTCAAAATTAATCCATAGAGTCAGTGTGGATTGAGGTCCTATTATTACAACAAGGTCTTGTAAATTGATTTCAAATGTTTTGCCTAAGAATGACTTGGCAGGGTTAATATTCATACAGCATAAACTATGAGGGAAGTCTGTGACAGTTATAAATGATTCTGTCTTATGAAGTTAAGAATTTAAGAAAGTCTATTTATTATTTTATAACTGGAAAGTATTTGGAAAGCTTCGTCAGTTTTTTTGTTGGGTCATTAATTTTTATGGAATATTCAATAGTTAAATTGTTCTATTTTAATTTTTATAGAGCTGTGGGCTGGCATTATAAAGGTTAGAGGTTTTTTAGGATCTAATAATTACCATATTTTTGCTTAACAGGTTCTAATATATTTGGTTAGTTTTCTTAGGTAGTTTGATTTAAATTTATAAAATTTGATACTTTAATTATATCAAGTAGGTCATCTTCAACAGCTTTAAAGCTTTTTATTTCAGGGGCTGATCTTCTTGATGTATTTATATAGTTTTCAAAAAATCTGATTCAACTAGATTCATATTTATTTTAGTTTCTGTACAAAAACCTAAATAAGCATTATTTAGTATTTCAATTTATATAACTTGGTTTTGGTATATAAATTCTATACAAATTTAAATACATTTTTGCATAAACTGTCACTTTAATATTCTTTTTAACACAGAATCAAAGTTTGATAATCTGTTCAGCGCTGAAACTCAGTGACTATCTGAATTTTGCAAAAATATTTTTTTTAATTTGAAACTTACACTAGATATTTCGGGTCTGTTATAAAGATTCTAAAGTAAAACAACAACTGCGGCTCGCAAAAAAAAATTCATTTTCAATACTTGGTTCGCGACCACCAAACTCCTGCCGACCTATGTCTAAAAGGCTGTCACAATAAACTATTTATTATCAAATATGTTTTATTAAACATTTTAATAAAGCTATGTAACGGAAAAAGATATTCTTTATTTTTGCTTTGGACAAAATACTTAATAAGCTTTTTCTTCAATCATTAAAACAGATAAACTATTAGTTCAAAGTTAGTAACTTAAGAAAACTTTACTATATAAGTTCATTAAATCTCCATTGGTGTAAAGTAGTTTTTTGAGAATAAAGAGCATTTCATAACACATTGTAAACAAAATGATACTGTGGTGCAGTGTTAAGTATAACAAACCTTGCTTACTTTGACTAAAGGAAAATAAAAAAATTATAAAAAACAAGTTATAAAAAATAAAATATCTAGTAACAATGCATCTAACTAAAAATTGTTAAAGCCTGTTTTGTTTTTTATTTATTTAGCTTTTCAAACAAAAAAATAATTTGTATTACAACGATATAAAAAAATGCTGTAAAATATATAATATTTTATATATAAATCTTTTATACAAAGAATTAAACATTTTAAGTTTATAATTCATAGTTGTAAAAGCAAGTTGTATATATACTTTTGACATATTCTTGTAAATTTTTTTTTTCTTATAATAAATATTACTTATTAAAATAATATTTAACACTTTATATTCTTAAAAAACTCATTTGTTAAATTAAGTAAAAAAAATTTGTAAAAAATAAACTATAAATATACTAACAAGCTTAATTAGTATGATAATTCTAAATCAAAATCTTAACTTTAAATTGCAAGTTCTTTTGTACAAATTTACAAAATACTAATAAAAAGTTATCATATTTAATTGTTATATAGATGTTGAATCGTATAATTTTTGAACATTCATTAAAAGCATTAAGGAAAATAAAAGGCAGGTAATTAGAAAAAATTTACAAAAAAATTAAATTATTTTTGTCAAGTTTGATTAACTATTTTAAATTACAAATTAATAAAATAAAAAACACTTCATCAACAAAATAAAAAGGTATTGGAATAATTTTATTTAAATTTTAGCTTATAGTTAAAATAAATGCTCAATTTTTTATAAAAAAGAAACGTTAAGTATTTAACTAACACAACATTCTAAAATAGAATAAACAATATTTTAAACAAACAACTAACTAAACTAAAATACTTATAACAAAAAAATCACACTTAGTACCTTGTGACCAAACGTACGAATTGCAGGTGATTTGTGGAATGTTTTGTATGTTTTCTGTTTATCAGTTATTGACATAATTTACATAAAGCGAGAAAACTAAAATAGTTGCACAATAAGGTTTAATTATTAAAACAAGCTAGGACGTTATAAATTTTTAATACAAACTGTAAAACATACTAATCAAAAGCGTTTTATTAAAAATCATTATAATGCAGTTGTTCAGAGAAAATGTGTTTTTCATGGTTTAAATAAAGTTTTTTTTTTCAAAAAAAACTCTATAAATAAAAATCCGCTACTTCTTTGATTTTTATAAGTATTAAAAACTGTAAGTTTTAATTTTCATCTTAAACCATCTTTCTCAAAATAAAAACATTAAATATCTATTAATTAAAGTAAACTGGCCAAGTTTTTATCGAAATATTACTAACTATTATATTTATTTTAACATTTTAAATGGTATAACAACAATATTTTTTGGATAAGAAAGATATAATTTTAAATACTTTATCCTTAGAAAAAACTCAACTTATTTATGATGGACTTAAAAATAGTTTCTAGTATAGAAAATTTCTACTTATTTTTTATTCGATTATTAAAAAAGTGTATTAATTAGAAAAACAATCTACCTAAAAAATAAACGGTTTTAATGCAGACATGAAGATGTATATATATATAATAGTAGTAAACTTTATCAATGCTTAGTTACAGAATTTAGCAGTATTCTGTATTTATTTATTACAGGGTTGCCACTCGTTTTTTCAAAAAATTGTCCAGGTTTTCCAAATTTCTTCCAGGTTTTTAAAGTTAAACATTTTTGGTTCTATTTTTAGTTTAAAGTAAAGTTTAAGGTAAGAAACTGTATTAAATAGTACAAAAACATTGAAAAGATAATGTAAAGCTACTTTAAATATGCTTTTCAATGAAAAAAATTTTTGATAATGACAATTTTTTTTATTTTTATGATAGATTTTTTGAGTCAAATCGAAAATTCACTACTGAGCATGTGAAAATTGTTAAAATTCCAGGTTTTGCCAAGTTTGTTTTGCTTAAATTGTCAAATTCACGGTTTTTCAACGCTTTTCCAGGTTTGAAGGTAAAAAGGCAACTCTGTTATTAACATTAAACTCCAAATAAAGCGTCAAAATAACCTGCACAAAGCGCGTAACTAAGGTATTAAAACAGCATATTATAGTAAACAACTAACTTTGTTTTTCAAATGCAGTTTATATATATTATAGCAAGTATTGTTCAATAGCGGTAAAACAATGATGTCTATATTCATATAATTGTGAAAATGAACTAACCAGCTATAATCTATTGTAGGGGTCGGCTACATCAGGCCAGCGACTTACTTTTTATCTTAAAATAAACTTATGCAAAATAATAATAGTTAAAATTTTTTTATAGTACGTATATTAAAACGTGATCGTAAATTTATTTCGATTTAGTATTAGTTTTTATTGAAAACCCATTGCATTGTGAATTAAACTGTCAAAGAGTTTCTTTAAATTTCTTAAGTAGAACTTTTTTTTTAATACCGCGGTCCGGGACTTTTCTAATACTATATCCGACCAGCAAAAACTTTTCAAACCGTTTTAAAAAGTTATCGATTCCTGCGGTAATATGACTTATTCATTAAACAAGCTTAATTATTTTTAATTTACTTCAATTATAACATTTACTGTAAAATTTTGAAATTTATACATTACCTGCTATTCTAGTCGTAAATAAATAATAGAGATTTTGACTCAAAAGAGATTTTCAAACAGTACTTTTAAAGTCCACAATTTTGCAAAAGTATATTAAAACAACTAGTTAGTTTGTTTATTTTTTAGTATAAGTTTAACAATTAATGAATTTATATAGATCTACAGTTATAAGTTTACCTGTTAGCTAAATGTCAATAAATTGATAATAATAAGAACACAAAATGTTTAACTTCGTACGAATACATAAAAACGATCAAGTTTTTTCGTAATTGACTTAATATAATTGAATTTATTAGAGTAACTAAGACTGTTTAAACAATATTCCTTTAAAGTAAAAGGTAGGCGTGTAAAGACAGATTGCATTCAACGCAAACTAAAAGTTAGAACGGGTCAAATTGCAAGAGTGCACAAAATTGCAAAAAAATACTTTGCACAAAGACAAATTTGCACGAAGACAATTTTGCACCAAGGGTCAGTTTTGCACGAGTTACAATTTTGCACGGAGGATCATTTTTTGCACGAGAGTAAAAAAACAAAAAAATTATTTAAAAAAAACATAAAAAAAAACATAAAAAAAAACTAAAAGATAAATTAAGCTAAAAAAATAAAAATTGCCGACCAAGGGTAAGAGCCACGGGTAAGAGTGATAGTAAAATAAATAAATAAAAAACTAATAAATATTAATATAAAAAGTAAATTAATTTAAAAATTATAAAAAAAAAGTTACCGACCGAGGGTAAGGGTTAGGGGTAACAGTGATAGTAAAAAAGTAATTATAAAAAAAAAATTATAAAAACAAAACAATTAAAAATTAAAAAAAAAACATTAAAAGAAAAATAAATAACAAAAAAATTATAAAAAGTTGCCGACCAAAGGTAAGGGTTAGGAGTAACGGTGATAGAAAAAAAACTAAATTTGAAAAATATTAATAATGATGATTAATGAAATAAATAATTAAAAATAAAATTCAATCCGTGAAAAATGTCTCCGTACAAAATTGTCTGCTCGTGCAAAAGTGACCCTTCATGCAAAAGTATCTTCGTGCAACCTTGTGCCCTCGTGCAATTTTGTCCCCTCGTGCAATTTTGTACGCTCGTGCAAATTTGACAGCTACCCACTAAAAATTTTCGTATTTAGCTTTCACTTTTTTAATTATTAAAGAACTTATTTTATGACCTTATAGATTTTTTTTAAATGTCACAATGCATCTTCTTTAAATGATAGTGCTTATAAAAATCAAGTTTCAGGCAATTTTATAGCTTTTAACTTTTTATGTTAAAAAATAGTTATATTTAATGATAATTTCATGGGGAACGGGTCGAAATAGTACGAGGGGAGTAAATTGCACGAGAACAAAATTGCACGAGTGCACAAATTTGCACGGAGAAAATTTTGCGCGTAGGGTTATTTTTGCACGAGAGTAAAAAAATCAAAAAAAATTATATATATAAAAAAACAGAAAAAAAAGCTAAAAGATAAATTAATAAAAAAACAACAGGAAAAAAAAAAGTTACTGGCCAAGGGCAAGGGTTAGCGGTAACAGTATTAGTAAAAATAAAAGTAATAAAAACTACTATTTAATTTATTATATAAAAAAAACTACCGACCGAGGGTAAGGGTTCGAGGTAACAGTGATATTGGAACATAAGTGACCAGTAATTATGCAATAACATATACAAGACACACAATTTCAATAAAACTAAATATATTTCGAGCAATTCTCATCAGTAGAGTACAAAGCTAACAAGTAATAGATTTTACAAACTTATATAGTAACTATGTAATCAAAAAATCATAAAGTAATCAAGAGATTAATAAAAGACAGAATCAATCAGTAACAGTTAAAATCATATAAGTTTACTTACGTTATAATTGATCTACAGTAAAACTAAACATAAATAATATGAAAACAATCTTTTTAAGTATTACAAAAACAAAGAAACAGTATAGTCAAAATCTTTTTGCTTACATAAAACAGGTTTCCTTAACAAAATACAAAAGGCTTATGATTTAATCAAATCGAAAACATCTATTGCAGAATATTTGGTTAATAATTCAACTTGTGCAAACAATTATAATCTAAATAGATTTAAAATTATTAAAACTTGTAGTAATGTTTTCGATTTGATTAAATTAGAAGCCATTTGTATTTTATTAAGGAAACTTGTTTTATGTAAGCAAGAGATTTTGACTATACTGTTTCTTTATTTTCGTAATACTTTAAAGGGCTGTTTTCATTTTATTTATGTTTAGTTTTACTGTAAATCAATTATAACGTAAGTAAACTTTAATTATTTTAACTGTTAATAATTGCTTTTGTCTTTTTAATCTCTTGATTACTTTATGATTTTTTGATTACATAGTTACTATATAAATTTGTAAAATCGTATTACTTGTTAGCTTTGTACTCTACTGATGAGAATTACTCGAAATATATTTAGTTTTATTTAAACTGTGTGTCTTGTACATCTTATTGTGTAACGGTGATAGTAAAAAATAATAAAATATATATATATAAGTTACCGACCGAGGTTAAGGATAAGGGATAACAACGATAATATAAAAAAAACTAAATTAAAAAAATTATTATTAAATTTAAACTAGTTAAAAAAAATTAAAAAAATTCAAGCCGTGCAAAACTGTCTGCTCGTGCAAAAGTGTCTTCGTGCAATGCTATTCTTTTGTGCAAAAGTGTCTTCGTGCAAAATTATCTTTGTGCAATTGTGTGCACTCGTGCAATTTTGTACGCTCGTGCAAATTTGGCAGCTACCCAATTTCATGACTTGAGCTGTTATTTACTAGTGTATAGAAATTTTTGATAAAATAAAATAAATATTAAAAAACTATAACATTTAATGTAAAAATTTATATAAAATTATAGATTTAAAGACTAAACAATGTTAAGAATTTTCAAATTAAACTAAAGTGTATTTTTACTTGATTAATATAATAAGTTCTAAGTTTTCTGATTGTTTTACAAGTCTTATAAATTTTACAAAGATATCTAATTTTAATCCGTGATTTTTAAAGTACATGTTTTGTTTTCATTTTTAAATTGTGTATTTAAACTTGAATAAGGTAAACATGTAATTTCAATTTCCTAAAGCATATTGTTATGATACTTTCTTTCAATGCTTTTTATTCCGATGCAGCCTTTTTTAATCCATAACACTGATATAAATTGTATTTAAAACGCGTATTTCATTTCATTTATTCTTATAAGCGTAAATAAAACAAAAAAATATATTTGTGAAAATAACACTTTTTAAAGTGTTGGTTAACAAATTACTGTAAAAATTAAAAAAAAATAATTACCACTCTTTCAAATACATATAGAACGGCTTTTTATTTTCAATTTCGCGCAGTTAATTAAAAATTGAGTGG
Source organism: Thalia democratica (assembly GCF_965202585.1). Taxonomy (NCBI): domain Eukaryota; kingdom Metazoa; phylum Chordata; class Thaliacea; order Salpida; family Salpidae; genus Thalia; species Thalia democratica. The sequence goes on along the minus strand of NC_139173.1, from coordinate 14,061,732 downwards.
TGGTACTTTGAGTGTTAGTAGTATCAACTAAAGAAGTATATAAAGCTTCGGGTTAATTCAAGTTACAAAAAAATACTTTTTAATCCACTTTTAATTTAGACCAATCAAGTTTGAGGTCAATAGAGTTACCATTCAACAAATTGCTTTGGAACCGTTTAAAACTAACTTTGAACCGATTTATTACGAGATTCTTTAACAGCGAAATCATTTATATAAAAAATTAAGTAAGGAAACTTATGATTCTCGTTTATAATTTTTAACGTACTTATATAAACGTCGTTGTCTAGATTTTATAACAGTTTCTTTATAATACACATATAATTTTATACTTTTATATTTAAGTTAAACATCTTCTAAAGATTTAATTGTTATTAGTATTTAAATTTAGTCTTAATGTAAGAAATTAAAAATCGTTAAGGAATTTTTAGAAGTATTAAAAGACTCCTTATTTTAATTTCAGTTTAAAAATAAGTTCTTATTGACTTGTTTATTGTAAAAGCTTTAATCCGTAAGTGAATTCTTTAAGAAATCTAGGTTACTTTTTTTAAAGGTTTTACTTACGGTTGCATCAGCATAGGACAAAAATCTTAATAGCTTGCTTTAGAGTCTATCGGTAAAACCAGAGAAAAAATTTTCCGATAATGATTGTTAATTAAATGCTAGTAACTACAACGAGTAGAATTTTTTAACTTTTATTGAGTTGTAAAGTAAGTGCAATGATATATTTAGTCATAAAAATTAGCTTACAGTCATATTCATGTTTTCACGTTGAAAAGAATTGACTGCTGAACTATATAATTGTTTTAATTCTTTTACTTATTTTTTATTAAACATAACTTACTCTAGCTGCTTCAACAACATTAGCAATCATAACCACAACATAACATTTTTTTTCCCATATCATGCGCCAAAAATCATCTACTGTGCCTGGTTTTGGTCCTTGCGTTGCAATAAATTTATTTTTACAATCGTAACCCTGTTGAAATATATGTAGGTAAAAAAATAAGGTTTGTAAACACAAAAGTTATTTTCTAAATTACATAAACTAATTAAGTTCGAAGACTACGTTTCGGCTTACAAGTATAAATTTTCAATTGATACCACATGGTTTGTTTGAGATTGGAGCAATTTAGAGTACCTATTATAGAGCAATAATTAAGTAAAGAGTATTAAACATTATAATTTAAAAACAAACTAGTTTAAAACTCAAAACAACTGTATTATCAAATTTGTATAGAAAAATGTTGGAAAAAACTAATAAGTTTAGTTCTTTACAAAACTGCTGTTATTACATTCAACGAACTTGTTTTTTCGGCTATTTACTAATAACTTTGTAATGATATTAACATCTCATTTTCGTATTTTAAAGCGGATGTTGTAAACTGTTTTACGCATATTTCGTGACGTGCTTCCAGTATTAAAAACAAACATTTTTATTATTTCAAGGAGTTAATTTCATTTCAATGCGTATATATTTGCGTTTGTCTTTCAAATACGCGTTAGTTGCTTAGTTATTCCGCGTTACGATCAAGTTACGATTAAGTTCAACGTTTTATTCACAAATTTTGAGAATCAAGAAAACGTCTACATCGCGGAGTTGATTTTAGTATTTATATAACTTTACGATTGTTGATACTTTTTATAGATTTTATTTGTGTCGTAATTTAATAGTTTCTTTCTTCAGAACTAAGAATTATTATTGGAAATAAAGTAAATTGCATTTATTCAAAGTGTGTTTCATTCATAACTTAGGAAATAGTTTTGTAACTTATACTGTTAGTATATTATTTACGTCTCGTAAGTATAGCAGTCAGTAAGTTACTGGAGACCACGTAGTTGAGACATAAACATAAACATCATTAAAATAACCTATTTGGTTAAAACTTAACATTAGTTTCATATATTAAAACTATAGAAATTACAACCTGATTCTTTTTTTATGTTGAAATAAATATTATTAAAATAGTAAAACCAGGTGACTTTTGAATACTTTTAGTATGCTGTGTTTTCAATATTCTGAGTTTAGCACTTTTGTAGTAAGTAATAATAAATATTTTAAATATAAATTTAAATACAGATACCTTTTAAAATTTTAGTTCATATTCTAATACATCTTACTTTTAAGGTATAACATATGAAGAAACTTATTTTAAAAAAAGTTCACTACTACTGATTTAAAAAATGATAAAATGCTATTTAACGCAATAACTTTTCTTTTTTTTTCATAATAGAAAATTAAACATAATCATGTATTTTAAGTTTTACATTCAATTTATTTTACTAATAATAATTATAGTAATTTTCAAGTGTTATGATAACTATTAATTCAGGCAATTACTGATTACAATTTTAATGTTATTTTTTGCTATGGTGAGATAATATTTTATAGGATATAAAATCTAACTTTATTTACAAAAAAAATCCCAGAAAGACATATTAAAGCTATTTAATTTCAAAACAAAAGTAGAACACTAGGATAAACATTGCACTGGCTGAATGTAAACATGTCTAAAGATTAAAAATTTATAATAATATTTCAATAATCGTTGGTTGACTAGAAATTTTATAAATATCGAATAGAAAAATTTCTTAGTGTTCACAATAAGTTTTATTGTAAGTGGTAGAAATGAAAACAATTTTAGTTATAACACGGCAAGTTTTATTGTTAACGTAATTCTTGATTTTTTACTTAACTTTTAAAAAATTTCAGAAACTGTCGGGCAATAAATTCTAATATAATTGCAATTCAAACTTGGTAAACAAACATAAAAAAGAGATCGTTTAATACAATTAAATAAAAATATTTAATGATGAAGTTATTATTCAGAGCTGTAGTTTTAGTAAAACTAATGTTTCAAATAATTTTTTGAAACTATTTAAAAACTCTCATTGTGCACAATACTCCTTTTTAATTTTATGTTTCTCGTTTACCTTTAATATAGGTAATATGTTTAATTGATATAGCTTTACGCAAATAGAAGTTCAAAAATATACTTCAAGTATATTAACTTGTATCCTAAGTATGATAACTTACGAATTATTCAAACAAAACAGCTTTTAGTACTTTGATTTCAAAGCATCCCTTTGTAGGAACAGTCAAACAAATTATAACTATTTTAAACAAATTACATATTTTAAACTTTAAGTAAAGCATCTTCAAAAAAAATACCGAGTAGTAATAAACAGTTATTATTAGATTGTAATAATCGTTTAAAATAATTATTTTATTTTTTACGTTATATACTAGCCTACTATAATAATAAAGCAGCAGGAAACAGTGACGATTTAATAACACATGTGTTATGAAATTTGTAAATATTTTTTATACAGTTTGAGCCTTAAATTATATTCATTATTTTTTATTTTTTAAAGACCATTATTTTATTAACTTTAACCTTTTGAATATTTTTATTTGAATTAACTTTTAATTTTCGAATTTTAAGCAATAAAATAATAATGATAATAATTATGATAATAATGATGATAATAATGATGATAATAATGATGATAATAATGATGATAATAATGATGATAATAATGATGATAATAATGATGATAATAATGATGATAATGATGATAATAATGATGATAATAATGATGATGATAATAATGATGATAATAATGATGATAATGATAATAATGATAATAATAATAATAAAAATAATAATAAAGTTCAACAGTTATTGTGATTCAACAGTTATTTCAACAGTTATTATTAAGTTCAACAGTTATTGATTCATCGTATATCAAGTTAGATACATTATGTATTAAAATTTATAATACTAGTTAACTTTAATAACACAGTTGAATTCAGCATAAAAGTTTAGTAAACTAACTATGTTGAAATAATAAATAGGATAGAAACAACTGAAACAAAATAAAAGTTCAAAGTAAAAGTAGAAAACACCACTAAATCTTTAAGTTAAAGCTTACACCGTAAGACAGTAAAAAAAATCTAACAACTTTTTTTCTTAAAGTAATATATTTGCAAGTAATAATTTACAACTGACACCAGAATAAAATAACACTCAAAAATTTTTAAATACAGGGGTTGCCTTTGGTTTTTGGAAGATTTTCTCCAGGATTTCAAAATTTCTTCTAGGCTTTTGAAAGTACACGTTTTTGGAAAATAAAGTTCAAGGTAAAAAATGTGTTAAATAGTATAAGATCATTGAAAAGATACTGTAAAGCTACTTTAAATGTATGTTTAAACAAAAAAAATTGATGATGACAAAAAAGTTTTAACTATATGATACACTTTTTGTTTCAAATCGATATTTTATTACTTTACATGTAAAAATTGTTTAAAATTCCAGGTTTTTTAGTGATTTTTGTTCAAAATCTAGGGCTTTTCAGAATTTCTCAAATTCCAGGTTTTTCCACGATTCCAAGTTTTGTGGCAACTCTACTTTAAAGTAATTATGAATAAAATCATTTAAGTTATGTAAATACATTTTAAGCAAAAATATAGTACAAATTTCAATCAAAAGCATCAATAAAATATATTTTATTTATAAAATTGTAGAAAAACACATTAGAAACATTTACATTTAAAAAAATAGTCGTTATAATTGTAAAATGTAATAACTTGTAAATTTAGTAAATTTCTAAACAAGTTTTAGTTTAAAAGACAAAGTATATAATAACCTTAAAATATCTAAAAATTAATTCATAGATAAGCAGCCAGTTTGATTTGACTATTTGATATTAATTGCTATGCTGGTAGAGTTTTTATACAATACTAATTGAAAACATTTGTAATAAATAAAAAAATTCTTTCGGTTACTCGTAAGTATCTAATAATAACATATATTTTATTTACGAAAATTAAAAATCATTAAAATTTCATTAACAAGTAATTGCAAAAATATTAAACAAATATGTACCCAAGAAATCAGTAATATTGTCTTCATTCTATATAAAACATATATTAATATTTTGAAACCATGCAGTTATAAAAACACTCATCTATAACAAGGTCTATTCAAAAAACTTTTATTTAAAGTTCGGATGGTTTTTTTAGACTTCAAGTATCTTAAGTTAGAAACAAAAAAAATTAGCTATCTTAAAGTGCTTCATTTTTGTTAATTTTTATCGCATTGACATTTTATTAGCTTTCTATAATTATTTTATTTTTGTGTAGTGTTCGCTAACAGTTTGTTTACTTTTTAATTATTTTGTTCATCTTAAAAAACCATTAAGTCTAAAGAAAAGTAAAAACTATTTAATTTTTCTATTTATTAATAATTCTAAAATAATTACTCACATGCAACGACGCGCAGAGTTATTTCAGGTAGCAATTTACTTTTATACCCCAGTAGGCTAAAATAATATAAAACCCTTTCTATATACTCGATTATTTTTAGTGGAGATTACCTAGTCTATACAAAGAACGGAACAGATGCTAAAAATTGACTATACAAAAAACAGAAGAATAACGTACGGCGAAGGTTGACGATTTTTTTTTTATTGTTAGTAGCTTTTAGCCTTTACTAAAGTAAATAATTATTTTAAATTACTTTAAAAGGCTTTAAAAGTAATTAAAAACAATGATTTACTTTATCCGTCACATTCTTTTCACCAACAGTTTGAGGAAAATATTTTAGAAGAAACAGTCAATAATATAGCTAATCAGGATAACTTTGAAAATAATTTTACGTTAGTAATAAAGATACATCAGGAGAAAGCAAGGTAAGCAGTTAGAAGTTGAAGAAGAAACAAAATAATTGCACAAATAAAACAGGTATTAGGATAGATCAGACTTACAACAACTTATAGAACATCTACAACGCGAATTACCACTAAATTGTGAGCCTTTTTATGATTCATATGCGAAAAAAAAATCTAAACTGTTTTAACGATCAATATAACATACTGATAACCTAAAAACTTATTAAAAAATTTGAAATATTAGATATGTAGGAGTCCTCAAAATACATATTAATATTTTGAGAAAAATTCTATAATGAAGGAGTGTTTAATACTAGATATTAGTGACGTGTTGAGATACTATAAAATGGTAAATCGAGATGAATTAAGTTACGGTTCGCTACCAAAACTTTGTGGAAGCAGAGATTGTGAGTTGACTTAAATATTTGACAAAATTCCATTTTTGAAGATTTTCATTCATTTTAATTACAAATTATTGACTGCGACAAAATGGGCAAAATGTTCACAAAAATACAGAATAAATTACTGTTAAGCACACTTAAAGCCCTCTCTAAAAAAATAAAACTAAAAACATGATGATGAAAAAAATAAATTTTCAAAAGAAAAGGGCTAACTATTTGGAATACACACAAAGAAGATGCATTTCAACCTGCTAAACAAGTGAATTATAACAGAACTCAACGACCTGAACCAAACCATTACAAAACTAAAAAAAAACATTATAACGGAAACTACTCTCATTGTAATCAATACTTTTACCAATTGTTTTAATAACTATGACAACAAAAAGCAATAACAATATAAAGAAATATAAATAATAACATCTTAAGAGGACCGTACCAAAGTCTAATTTCGAAGAAGTACATAAAAAAATACTAGTACACATTTAATGACTTTACCTAAAAGTTTCCGTCGTTCTATAAACGTCTATGACTTATTAAAATCGAAGTTGGTACATTTTATCTCAGTATATTTTTCAAAGCTTAAACATAAAAATGTAGGATTTTTTACATTAGTATAACATTTTTCTAATTAACTATAGACAAAAATTAAAGAACAAAATTTGTAGTTAAGAAATAAACAAAAAACTAAACTTACTTAGTTATAAAAACAAATTAAACTAGTTTCTATTATTGATATTCTTAAAATTAAATTTTAAAAAAATACTGAAATTTTATGAAACTATACAAACACAAAAACAATTACTAATAAGATTAACACTACCTTTAAAAATTCAACTAAAACTGTTTTTTTGATTTATAACTGCACATATTAACTTGTTACGTAATGTCCATTATAATCAATAGAGTTGACACAAAATTATTTAAAAGACAAGTTTTATAAAAACTTTTTTACGATATTATGTGATAATGTTTTCAATTATCTGTTTTTTTATTATTTTCTATAAAAAAAATAACAAAACTTATTTCAAGAGTTAAATTCAAGAAAATAAAATAAGTATGCAATATATTTCGTTAAATACGAAAGCTTTAACTGTTTTCTTAATTGTAAAACAATAAAATCAAATATAATTTGACGCAAATGTCATTTACAAGTAATCTTGCTCTGTAGGCTAGAGAGTATCCTACATAGAAAAGACACCACGTCAAATGTTTCGAAGAATTGCTGATCATAAAGAAAAAGACAAACGTAGTAATATTTTCGATCATTTGTTTTAAGGTATACAAAGTCAAAGTTCAAGTTCTTAAAAGGTCTGCTCGGGGTGAGCTTATAGCTTAGATTTGATACTAGTCAAACAAGAAAAATCAAATTTAAACACACAAGTAGCAGATAATGGAAATATAGCTTTGTTGACAATATTTTAATTTAGATTCGTTTTTAACTTTAGTTTAGTCAGTTGGCTTTTTTAACCTTGTATAATTACGTCCTATCTTATTTTATTTTAGCACGTCTTCCAAACATTTTTACATTTTATTTCACTTTTTACAAATAATTGGTACAGTTTAAAACCTTAAAGTACTAAATAGATTTATTAAAATCAAAAAATTACTGATTTTAAGTTTTAAATGCTTAATAAAAATTCACTTACATAAAACAAATTAAAACATATATAACCATTTGTATACTTTTTTACCGGTTTAAATAGACTATTGTTTTTGAATAAAATACTTACTCAATATAAAATTATTACGTTAGCATACTTAAAAACTTCAATTTCTTAAATAATTCTAACTAGTCTTGTACAAAAAAAAGAATTAAATTTATATAGATTTAAAAGTCTTTTTAAATTACATCTAAATTTCAAAACTAACATCGATGTACGTAGCATTAATGTAGTCAGAATTTTGGTCGTCATTTTGTACTGACAGTTTAACTCTACTGTTGTCAGCTAAAAAAATATAATGCTTTTTCATTATGCTTAAAGTTTATTATTTCATTTTACTACAATTTTTTTTTATTTAATTCTTAATCTATAGTTTGAATGTTATAAAAACAAAATTATCTCTGAACATTAATAGGCAGAATGTTTATTTAATTTCTACTACTTTTCATTATACTATTTTATTTGAAACTAAATAGTTTCAGTATCTATATATCAGTTATACTGACTTGTTATGACATTTTTGTAGCGATTTTTATCTTTGTTTTCAGTTTTTGTAGCATGTTCACAAGAAGGAAAACCAAAAGAGCGTACATGTTCTGGAATTTTCTGTTTACAAACATATAATATCATTAAAACTATTATTAACTATGAACAAAGTGGGAACCGATCAAATAACTACAAAGCCACTTTTGCACGAATGGACTATTTTGTAAGAGAGTAAAAAAAATAAAAAACAATAAAAATAATAAAAATACAAAAAAGATAAATTAATAGAGAAACAAAAAAGAATAAAAATAAATTACCGACCGAGGTTTAATAAGGGCTAGGGGTAACAGTAATATTAAATCAAAAAAGAAATAAAGTTTAATAAAAATTACTTAAAAAAAAAGTTATTGACCGAGGACTGGGTTAGGGATAATAGTGGTACTAAAAATAAAATAATCAAAAAATTGATATAATAAAACAATAAAATAAATTAAAAAATATTTCAACCCGTGCAAAAGTGTCTTGTGCAAAAATGACTTCTTGTGTATTTTTGACACCTACCCGAACAAAGTATTTGGGTTAAAAATTGTTAAGTTAACTTTAAAAAGAGTAAAAGAGTATTTAATAAAAACTTTTAATGAGCTAAAATTGAAATAATTAATAAATCAAATTAATAAAATAATAAAATTAATTTAAAAATATTTCAACCCGTGCAAAAGTGTCTTTGTGCAATAATGACCTCTCGTGTATTTTTGACACCTACCCGAACAAAGTACTGGGGTTTTAAATTGTTAAGTTAACTTAAAAAAGAGTAAAGGGTATTTATCAAAAACTTTTAATGAGATATAGTACATTAATTTAAGTAATTATACTATTTAAGATATAAATTTAATTAAAAAATTGTACTAGAATTACTACAATGTTGCTTCTTAAAAAAAAATGTATTAAGAAGTGAGGGTAAAATGATAAACTAGTAAATAATATTTTGCTTTTATGGTTTCAGCTAAAAACTAGTACACTTAACTAATACTGTCAATAGTGTTCAATCGATATGATGTGAACAAAAAATCAAAACATAACTAACTTAAGAGAAAACTGATCAAGGTTTAAAATAAAATTACTAAACTTTCTCTCAATTTCCAAAAACAAAAATTCAACTAGCATCAAAGATTCAAGCTAATTTGGGATGTTAAAACAGGATTGCCACTAGTTTTTTATAAATTTTTTCCAGGTTTTCCAAATTTCTTACAGGTTTCAAAAGTACACATTTTTGGGTCTATTTTTAGTTATAAGTTAATTTTCATTTAATTTCTATTTAAAAAACTGTGTTAAATAGTATAAAAATATTGAAAAGATACTGTAAAGTACTTTAAATGTGTTTTTTAATAAAAAAAATGTTTGATGAGGACAAAAAATCTTAATTATATGATAACACAGATGTTTTTGTGTCAAAACTTTTTTCCGACTAACGGCGTTTCACTGCTCTCAAATAAATTTAAGAACAGATCTACGGAGTCTATAAAATACTAACACACATTAGAAAAAAAGCATGTATAATTATGTATAATGTTTATGTGAGTAGTAACTATAAACGAACTTTATGGTTAAAAAATATAAAATTGTCTACAAAAATTACAAATTTAATAAAAGCACACAGTAACTAAAAGAATGCTCGGTTGTGGGGATACTACTTTAAATAACTCTGTCTACTTATACACTTATTTATTTCACAACATTCACATTTACAATCACAAACTCTTACAAGTTAATACTTCATGTTTTTAAGCTGCATAAATATTTGATTAATTTGTTAAATTTATTATGACGTAACATTTCTGCACAACTTAATTTAATTTTCATTTTTAAAAACTTGCCTATTCTTAGAGCATTTTTCGAGGTTAGTGTGTGCTTTTATTAAATTTGTAATTTTTGTAGACAATTTTATATTTTTGTGTTTTTATTCCAAACTTTGTTTTCAAACCATAAAGTTCGTTTATAGTTACTACTCACATAAACACTGTACATAATTATACATGCTTTTTTTCTAATGTGTGTTAATATTTTATAGACTCCGTAGATCTGTTCTTAAATTTATTTGAGAGCAGTGAAACGCCGTTGGTCGAAATAAAGTTTTGAAACAAAAAAATCTGTGGTATATATTCCGATAAGCTTAGCTTATCAAGATCTCCAGGATTTAACGCTTTTTAAGGTTACATCTTAATTATTTGATAGATTTTTTTTGTCAAATCAAAATTTTACAACTGAAAATGTTAAAATTATTAAAAATTCCATGGTTTTCCAGGTTTTTTCCAAAATTTCTCAAATCCCAGTTTTTTCCAGGTTATTTTAGCCTAAATTTTCAAATTCCAGGTTTTTCCAGGTTTCCAGGTAAAGTTGCAACCCTGAACTAATCAAGCGAGCTGTTACTATATTAAATTATCTTGAGTAGGCTTAATAAGCTTTAGTAGTTGGTAACGCTGTTTAAAACTTCAAAATACTAGTTTTATAAAGCTAAAAAAATTAAATATTATTAAAATATAGTATAGGTATATTACACAAAGACTTAATGACCATGATCTTTTTAACTTTAAACACTAAAATCAGCGTATAATTTAAAATTAATAAAACTAACTCTTGAATAATATTTTATCATACTTTCTGTTCAACTTCTTATTTTAAAATATATTACTTATTTTAGAACTAAACCAACAGAATCTGATTTATAAAAACTTTTTATTATTAAATAAAACCAGTATATTTAAACCAGTATATAACAATTAAAGCCTTATTTCTATTTAATGTTAATACTTACAACACAGATTTGTTTAACATTTGTCTCTTTAAAACGTAACTACGTAAAAAAAACTTTTGAAATATGTTTTGTTAATCACAGATGATATTTTTATCAAAATTTAAGGCCATATGGGAAGTAATTCATTTATTTTTAAATATAACCTGTTATTGTTTAAAAGAAGTAAGCTACTAGTTTTTTTAATCGTTTTAAAAATTTTAAGTAATTTTTGATATATAAACGATCAAAATTACAGATTTCAATAGGTTCTTTACGTGAAACTCAAACTAAAAAGACTAAATTAGGCTATTTTACTAAAAATCTACCTCCGCCTTCAGTTTTTAGCAATTACTTTTAAACTCTCTCAATGTAATCTTTAATAAATTTTGAAAAACTTGTAGATAAAAAAGTGCAAATAAAATATTTTATTTACAACCAGGTTTCGGTGGCAAAAAAAAATACAACCATTTCAAGTATAATAAAATAGTAAACTGTTTACTACTTTATTATACTTGAAAAGGTCATAATTTTTTAATGCACATTTTTGTTTGAATAAGCTCTTTAATTTTATGTAAATCGAGCAATCTTTTTTAGTTAAGACAAATATATATATATATAAAAACTTGTAGAAAAATATTGTTTTATTTTATAATACATTGAAATACATTTGCATGCGAGAATGAAGAGCATAAGCGTTACAATTGCTGATTGATAATAAGCTAACTGATGACTGATGATCAATCAGTAATAAGTCATTAGTAAAACTGATGTGGAAAAGAGAAACAATTTTTAAGAGACCAAATAGTAGAACGAAAAAGAAAACATACTTTTCGATTCTTACCATATTAACTCTATTTTGACTGTATATGTTTTTTACTTAATAATGTTAGCATGTTTTTATGAAGGATTTCAGTTGTAAGCAACTAATTATCATTATCTTTTCAGGATTAGTAAATGAAATTCTGATGAAGTCACTAAACAGGCATGTTCTGAAAAACACAAAACCTTCATATATAAACACTATATATGAAATAGACAAATAGTGAAAGAAGCACCTTTTAAAATTAAATGACTGCTGATGTTTATATCATGTACATTGTACAGCCTCTTTAGAGAACTCCAGAAAAAAAAATGCTACCTGACTAATAATTTAGTAGCCTACTTATTAGTATGAAGGGCTACACATTTGAAAACCATCTAATGGATCTAATCAGACATGCCCCCTTTGTGACCAGGAAAACCAGGGTCTAAAACGCTAGTTACAAAGATGCAAAACAACATAAGAAAGCAATTTAATTTCTTTTTTTAAATATTTCAAGAGAATTAAATTACATAAAAAGTAGGGTTGCCACTGGTTTTTGACAAACCTTCTCCAGGTTTTTGAAAGTACACATTTTTGGTTTTTTTTTTTGTTTAAAATTAAGTTTAAGGTAAAACATTATGTTAAATAGTATAACCAGTAGTTATTACGGCCATCATCAACAGAGTTTAGATGTTTCGCACCATCAATAATAGTTAATGAACTTTACTGCAAGATCAACAACAACAGCATACGAGACAATCTACGACCGGTTTCGTCCTAATTAATACTCATCAGGCAGGCACAGTCGCGTTAAACCGCTGTTGAGATCTAACTAAGCGAGCCTAAGTACAAAGTACTGAAACAAACGTATACTTAGGCCCGCTTGGTCAGATCTCAACAGCTGTTTCACGCAACTATGCATCTGGAAATTTGGTACGCTCGTTTTAGTATAATCAGCAAAAAATTTTGTGGTCAATTGTGGTCTGATGATCGAATTGGCATGATCAACCCTTTTGTTTAACTTCAGCTTGTCTCACAGCAAACGAAAGTCCAGACTTCTGTTCTGCAGACTTTAGCCGATGTTTTTTGTTGATTTTACTAAAACGAGCGTACCAGATGTCTTGCCTACTGGACAATGTTTTAAACGTTGCACGGCAAAGACAATGCTGACGTCACTAATCATTGCCAGCAAATGGTTGCTTTATGTGAAAGAATGATAAACCGTTTGTAGATTGACAACTACAAGTTTTTCGGTTGTGACTGACTGATGAGTCCTAATAAGGACGAAACCGGTCTCAGTCTACCGTAACTTGTGGTCTGATGATCGAATTGGCATCATCAACCCTTTTGTTTAACTTAAACTTGTCTCACGGCAAACGAAGTCCGGATTTCTGTTCTGCAGACTTTCGCTGATGTTTTTTGTTGATTGAAGTAAAGAGAGTAAAGCAAAAAGTGCTAACTTTCATATTTTTTCTGAAGATGCTGCACTTGTAGCTCACTCACCCAAAGATCATCAGACACCACTAGGTCAGTTTTTGTCAGCATTCCAGATGGCCTTACAATTATCCTTAAAAAACAAAACTCCTAACACAAGAAACATATAGTCTACCATCACTCAAGAACAATGGCAGAACATTGAAAATGTAAAAACATTTGCCTTGACTTAAAACATACCAATGGACACAAAAATCAACTGTCACGCTGGTGGGGTCAGGCACAATTGTTTCTCATACTAAAAGAGTTTAGGATAGTTTCAGGTTTGCCACTGATTTTCGAGAAATTTCTTCCAGGATTCCAGGTCTTGTGGCAACCCTGTGTAAAGCTACTTTAAATTTGTTAAAAAAAGTTGATGATGACGAAAAATTTTTGTCTATATGAAAGATTTTTTGAGTCAAGTCAAAATTTTATTACTTTACATGTAAAAACTGTTTAAAATTCCTGGTTTTTAAAAATTTCTTTAATTCCATATTTTTCCAGGATTCCAGTTTTGTGGCAACCCTGATATTTTTCTAGTAATGGTACAAAAAACTAAATGGACTATTAACTAGTATTGGGGCCATGCCCAATAAAAAGGCTAGGAAAAAGAATAAAAAGTTTTCTTTTTAAGTATAAGTTCATAATTCTTTTCCAAAAAAACAGAATAAAAAAATTATTTTATGCTTTAAAAACGGTGATTTTAAGTTTTATAGCACGTTTTTGAAAAAAAAACTTTACAACAGGGTGGCCAACTATTTTTGGCAAATTTTCTCTAGGTTTTCAAGATTTTTTCAAGGTCTTTAAAATTTTTTCCAGGTTTTTCAGACTTTCTTCCCAGTTTACGAAAGTACATCTTTTTTTTGACCATGTTTAGTAGTAAAATTATCATAAGTTAAAAAGGTGTTTTTGATAGATTTAAATTACTTAAAAGATACAGTAAAACTATTATTAGTATTGGAATCTTCAAGTTTTTTAAACTGATAGCCTCTCTAAAGTATTTATTGCTTTAAACAAAAATAACTTATGTTAAATATGAAAACTATTTCTAGTCTAGTCTTTGATAAACTTATGATGTATTTTTTGTTAATTTACTGTGGTTTGCTCAACTTATAGAACTATGAAAAAACAACAAAGCCTAAAGTATTTAAAGTATGTACGACATAAAGCTAAAAAACTTGACTAACAACCAAAAGGTAACAAAAAAACTTAATCAAAAAGTTCTATAACCACACAGAGATATTAGATTACTTAAGTTTTAAAAAACTATATTATACCTATTATAGATACTTTCAATTAACTAGGCCCAACTAATGACTTATAACTAATACAATAAATTTTAGATTTATTATAGCTGCTATAAATGGGTGGGTGTCACTTTTGCACGAGCGTCACTTTTGCACGAGCGTCATTTTTGCACGAAGGGTAACTTTTGCACGAGGGGACACTTTTACACGGCGACTCTTTTGCACGAGCGTCACTTTAGCACGAGGTGACACTTTTGCACGGCGTCACTTTTGCACGGAGGTTCACTTTTGCACGAGGGGACACCTTTGCACGACGACTCTTTTGCACAAGCGTCACTTTAGCACGAGGTGACACTTTTGCGCGGCGTCAATTTGACACAGAGGGTTACTTTTGCACGAGGGGACACTTTTGCACGAGGGGTCATTTTTGCATGGCAACATTTTTTTACGGTATCATTGTTGCATAACAATACTTTTGCACAACGTCACATTTTTACGATGAAATTTTTGCACAGCAACATTTTGGCACAATGACTTTTTGCACGGAACATCAATTTTTCATTTTGGTGAAATGTTTTTTAGGTAGTACTAAATTTTTAATATAAAAAGAAACTGAAAACTAAAATTCTATAACACATTTATATTAAAGGCAAAAAATGAAAGATTAAAAATATTAAACAGTAAAAGTTAATGTTAGAAACAAACTAAAGAAAGATAAATAAAATTATTTATAAATGAATCATACCAGGGACAAAAAATTAAATTTATTTAGATACTAGGATGAAAAAAAAATTAAAGTGTAATTAAATTGTTTTAGTTTATTTTGAACTTTAATATATATTTAACAACTATGTCTTTTTATATATTTTACAATACGGTTACAAGTTTATTGTCCATATGATTGACCTAGGCATCAAAACCTAGACCACTTAAACTGAAAGACACATTAAGAAAAATAAAAGATAACACAAGTAGTTTATTTATTAAAAAAAATATAAAAACATAATTTGATATAAAATTCAAACGTTAACATATAAATCAAAATTTTAACCACAAACTTATACTTATTTACGCTTTGATGTAGAACGATCAACGTCAAATATTTGAGTTCATTAACTAACAACAAAAGTAAAAACCTAACGCTCTAAGGACATTAACAATAGACTGGTCAGATGAATAATCATTAAATCTATTGAAAAGGACTTATTATTAATAGAGTAAAAGTGCTGCTAATTAAATTTAATTATAAATTAAGCTAAATATTAAAATTAAATTAACGGTTGATAAAAGTTACTTATTAATTTTACTAACACAAACACAATTCTGATTAAATATTTTCAACTTTAATCGAAGTTCTTTAAAATTTTCGCAAGAAACTAATTCATTTGTGAGTTTGTTCCATACTTCAACTGACCGATAGAAAAAAGAATTCTGCCAAGCCTCATTATTGAAATGTTGCAGAGTTTAAAGACTAATATGGTATATTTTCTTTGAACATAAGTTCAAACTTCCAAATGTTATTATCTCATTGGCTTATCATGATCATGCAACAATGTAGAAATGAAATAATTCTAGTTTAAATCATGAAAAATGCGCTATGTTATTGCTCTTTTTATTCTCACACCGAATAAATAAATAAAAAACTAAAATATAAACATCAACTAAAATCTGAAATACCTTTACACTTCATAAATTAACTAATTTAATTTTAATTTAACAATTGTTTAAAATTAAAATAAATTTAAAATTTTTGTTTAACAACTATATAATGCTAATTGAAAGGTTGATCAGATTTTACTTGATGTTTATATTTCAGTTTATTTTTTAATATAGCGCGATAATACAAAGAGCAATAAAAGAGCGCATTTTTAATGATTTGAACTTGGATTATTTCATTTCTATTAAGTTTATGCTTCTGTTTAAAAATTAACGAGATTCAGACCTTTTTTTTAGAGTATTGAAAATTGTTTTTATTTAGAATTAGAATTTTTAAATTATTTTAGTTAATCATCTAGTTTATTTTAATTAAGATAATAAATATGAATTAATGAATTGCGGTACGCATGGTTGCCACTGATCATGCTGACAAAAATTTCCTGACTTTTCCTGACTTTTTAACAATATTTTCTTGACTTTTCTAAATCAGTTTTACTTATATAAATTGTTCACTTAGTTTAAAAAAATACTACCCAAACTATTTAATATAAAATCCTTAATTAAAAATCAATTAAAAAAGATTATACTTAAGTAACTGTAAAAAAAAAGACATAAAAAAGTAAACTATATACCTGTTGTATAAAATATTTCCTTTTATCATTTAGTATAAAATTTGCAACAAATAAATATACTCTTATTTACTTAAAAAACTTAAGTTACTCTACAAAAATACAAATAATAAGTAAACTTAATCTTGGCATATACCTCTCTTATAACTTAATTTATAAGTTTAAACAACTTTGAAAAAATTATAAAGAGGTAAAGTATACACATTAACTTGTTACATAAAATACTAAACTAACTGCTTAGTTATAAAGAACTCAATTATTTAAACAAAAAACACTTTGATTCCAAAATTATGCTAGATAAACTTTTGTGTATATATCACAGTTTCACTATGGAAGTGTGTGTCCTTGCTACAGATCATCAATACTAAAAAGCTTACAAAATCTACTTGTTCAAGTAGGGTACTTGTTCAATATGTTAATAGATAATTTTTGCAGTTTTATAAAGGATATTTTACTAACTTATACCAGGTAAAGGCATTGGAAATAAAATTAAATATTTTTGTAACTTTCTAGGAAAATTTTGGAATTTTTTTCTGACTTTAAAGGACTTTTAATTAATTTTTACCATTTGAAGGCTTTGGAAAACAAGGAATTTTATAAATTTAAACTGACAAAATCTGACTTTTTTTTTTATCAAATTTCCTGACTTTTCCTGACTTTTTTTCAAAACCCCCCATTTTTTCCTGACTTTTGTCTTTTTTTAATTTTTCCTGACTTTTCCTGATTTCCTGACTTTTTCTGACCGAGTGGCAACCCTGGGTACGTAATCATATTGTTCTCCATAAAACTTCAAATAAAAACTTTTTTTCAAGAACTTTGTTTAAGCACTGACGAGGTCTTTGACCGAAACTTAGTTTGTAAAATAAATTTTGGCAAGAATAAATTTATAAAAACTTTACATTAAAATTTCATTAAAACACTACCACATTTTATTCATTCAAAACAACTTGCGTTTATAAGCGAATATCATTTAAGTTGACAAAAAAAATATTTTATTTAAATTTTTATTTGAAAAAATAAAAATTAGAAGCGTGCAAAAGTGAAGTTCCGTTCAAAATTGACTGATTGTTTAAAATTTTTGCAGATCATAAGTATATCCGTGAAAATATAATGCCGTGCAAAAGTGACGCTATGCAAAATTGTCGCCATACAAATGTAATGTTGTGCAAAAGTTTTGACGTGTAAAAATCTCACCATGCAAAAAAGACTCCGTGCAAAAGTGTCGCTTCGTGCAAAATTAACGCCGTGCAAAAGTGTCACCTTGTGCTAAAGTGACGCTCGTGCAAAAGTGTCGCCGTGCAAAAGTGTCCCCTTGTGCAGAAGTGACCCTTCGTGCAAAAGTGACGCTTGTGCAAAAGTGTCCCTTCGTGCAAAAGTGACGCTCGTGCAAAAGTGATATAAATACATTGGGCTTTTAACATTGCATCAGACCTTTTTATTTGGCTACACTTTTATTTGCTCTTTGTTTTCTCTTAACTATACTCAATTAAGTTGTATCAGTCAGAAATAGGTTCTTATTGACTGACTTTACATGACATTTAAAAGAATGGAAATATAGGTAAATAATAGTTTCATTAACTTAAGTAATAATTTAATAACAATTTATCAATTTTTAATTAATAACTTTTATAAACTTTCTTAAGTTAAAAAATAATTAATTTTACAATTTTTAAATATCTAAGTCAATAAAAAACTAAAATTTAAAAAAATCCAGATTTATTCACTAGTTTTTTACAAAATTCCGGGTTCTTTAACAATTTTTGTACAAAACTTCAGATTTTTCCAGGTTTTTTTTTATTTCCAAATTCAAGGGAATTTTTTCGCCTAAATTGTCATATAAAAGGTTTTTGGCCAACATTTTACCAATAACTTAATTATTGTTTAAAAACCTTTACTTTATTATCTGCTTACACTACATTTTTAAAACTGATTTTGCTATCAAAACAAATAATTTATACTACTAAAATAGTTATATAAAAGAAATGCAGTCAAAATATTATTTTTCTCATTATGCTGATCACTGCACCAGATTATTAGGAAGTGCAACAGAGACTTAGAAAATATGCTAATCCTTGACTTAAGTCTACAAACTAGTTTGATTTCAGATTTTTGTAAAAATTTCTAAACAAAAAAGTCGTAGACCCTAATTAATCAAACACAAAAGAAGAAACAAAATAAATGTTATCTATTATAGGGTTTTTTTTTAAGATCTATATTTTTTATTTGTGTTAGCTCAAACATTTTAATAACATTTTTTTATCACTGGTAAAGAATTCACTACAACTAGGTAGTTTGTAATACAAAAGCATAAACTGAACATACATAAATATTAAACAAAAAAGATCAATTTTACCTCAAATTCACAGCGAAATAGTAAATCTTCATCAGCATGCTTTTCTACAAAACTTCTATGAATGTCTTTAACGTTTATACTTGAATCTTCATTTTTATTTTTCCATAGTACAGCTTCTCCACTCTTTACAAAATATTTATTTGAAATTTTCGCATTATATATTTGATAATATATATTGTTAAAATCACATAAACAACTAGAATAATCATATAGTTTTAAAAAATTACTTCATAGTTGTTTCTATTAATAGATCTAAAATAAGATAATTCTTTTCTTTACCATAATAATATAACTTAAAGTAATTTTTAAATGAGAAATTTAAGCAGCTTTTTATTGAAAATTTACAGATAAGAAACAAAACGTACTACAGTTTTTAGGAAAAATTACCTTTTTACAAAAATGTTCATCTTGGTGATTTTGAAATAAAATGTTCTTTTCACTATTTTCTGAAGTTGCTTTAAAAATTTGACTATGTTTTTCATTCTACACATTGATAACTACTTTATTTAAAATTTAATATACACAACTTTTACTAGCTAAGTACAAAAATTAGCTTTTATTTTTTACACATTTAATTTATTTTGACTTGTACTTAACCTAATTAAAGTTTTTATACAACAGCAATTATGGTAAACTATATATATCAATACTATGCAACTATATAAGTACATAAACAAAGTGGCCCATTGCAAGTTACATTACTGTAACTCTAGAAAATATTGTGTGTTATTACAGGTCGTGAGATTTCCTAAGCATGTTGTCTTTATTAAACACAAAGAGCATAAAAAAATCATGACTGTAAACCCTTATCAGCCTTGCTACACACATAAAGTACTTATCTAAAGATTTGAAATATCAACTTTATTTATATTATAATATATCAGGGTTGCACCACCATGTGACAAAAATATATAAAAACGACCTAAACTAGCCTGAGTTACATCAAGCTATCCTTAATTGGATTGAGTTGGTGAAAAAATCTTTAAAATTGATATGTACCAAAAACTTAAGACAAGACTAATTACTTTTAAATTCAAATAATAACAACAGGACTTATTAAAAATTTTTTAAGAAAAGTAAAAATATTTGAAGCCTAAAAAACTAGACTGAGATTCACAAAAAAAAGTATCTTAACTAGGCTTAGCTGTGTCGAAAAAATTTAAGAAGCCTGAGTCAGCCAATTTAAAAAATATACATTTAACTAGACTGAGTAAGCCAGAGTTAGCTTGATTTAGCATGTTTTTTTTAATTTTAGACTATCCTTTGTCATCCATAGTCACATGAGTGTGAGGCAAACCTGAATATGCCCTTAAAATAACCATATACCAACTACCCAAATACAAGAGATATTTTATAAGAGCATTGTTTACAAAAGTTAAGCTTAAATTGGTTCATACTCTTTTTCAATATCTTAGTATTCTATTTAGAAAGCTATGATAATGTCTTATTAATGTTTTTAAATCAGAATATAACTTACTGTTTTCTGAAGATTGAGTTAAACTTTTTTCTTTTACAGAGCTTTCAAATGAGTGATTGTCTGTCTTTTTTCTTTTTTCTTTTTGTCTGGTAGGTAAATATGTTATTAATAGAACAATAAATATAATTTTTAATAACTAACTATATTTAAATATATGCTTTTAGGTATAAGAGGTAAGTCTTTTTTTAGTCATTTATTACATGAACATACAAGCTAGCAGTAACTTTAATTTATTTATAAAAAACAAGTATTTTAAAAATATAACAGAATACATTTCATTTTCTTTAAATTTGTTTTATTAATATTAGTTTTGTAGTAAGGCTCATCAGAAATCGTTTCTTACTAAATTGGAATGAATACAAATTGAAATAAAATCATACTGAAGTATAAAGTTTAAAAATATAAAATGAAGTAATAATCAAATGTTAAAAATTAAATAAGTGGTATACTAATAAAACTCGTTAGAATTAAAACAATCTAAATAAACAAGCGATAAAAATTAAAATTAAAATTAAAACTATACTTTAAAATAAAATTTAACAAGAAACTAATTACTTTTAAAATTACTTAATAAAAGGATTTAAAAAGTCTAGTTTGGTATACGAACTTTTTCTGCTTACAGACCAAGATTCTGCCTTAAAGACCAAATACATAAGGCTTCCAGAATATGCAGTTGAAAAGAGTTCTCCGCTCTCACTAAAACTGAAAAATTGTCCTTTTTATAACTTTTAGCACACTCAGGATTGTCTAACAAATGTTGCCCAATTGCCGAGAATTATTTTTTTGTTGGTTTCTCAGAACGGCCATTAAACCAGCTTTTCAAGACTTTTGGAACATGCTGATTGATACTTACATGAAACCTTTGAGATGTTTTTCCCACGTAGTCACTACCACAGTGACAACTAAATTTATAGATGATGTTACCTTTTTCATGGGTGGGAGAAACATATTTGTAAATTTCATTTAGGGGTCGAAAAAAGGACAATTTTTCAGTTTAAGTGAGAGCGGAGAACTCTTTTCAACTGCATATTCTGAAAGCCTTATGTATTCAATCTTTAAGGCCCAGTTTATGTAAGCAGAAAAAGTTTGTATACCAAACTAAACTTTTTAAATCCTTATATTAGTAATTTTTAAAGTAATTAGTCTCTTGTTAAACTTTATTTTAAAGTATAGTTTTAATTTTAATGTTTATAGCTTGTTTATTTAGATTGTTTTAATTCTAACAAGTTTTATTAGTATATCAAATGTATATAGCATAAGCACTTATTTAATTTTTAACATTTGATTATTACGTCATTTTATATTTTTAAACTTTATACTTCAGTTTGATTTTATTTCAATTTGTATTCATTCTAATCTAGTAACAAACAATTTCTGATGAGCCTTACTACAAAAGTACTAAAGCAAATTTAAAGAAAATGAAATGTATTCTGTTATATTTTTTAAAAAAGTTATGCACCGGAAAAAAGCTGTTTAAAAGACAAGTAATTTATAAAGTTTAATTGATCAAAGATTGAGAGTTATAAGAAAATTTATATAAGGTCAGGATTGCCACTCTTCGAGTCTAAAAACTGTCCTGAGTGACTAAAAACTGCCCTGAAAGACCTTAAACTGCCTTGAGTCATCCTGAGTTTTTTCCAAATCCTTAAAATAAATTTTTTGAATCTGGCGCGAAACTACTTATACCTCATGTTCAAAGCTATGTAAACAAAGCAGTGAACTCTACAGCCTGAAATAAATATTGATTGAGGAAGAGCAACCTAAGTTAAATACGGAAATAGTATTAAATGAAAAAGCAAAATTATTATCAACTTATTAATAAACATACCTTTACTTTAGTTTTACTTACTAAATCTCTGGATTTCGTATTTATTTGAATTTATTCAAACCCCATAATTTAAAGTTATTTTTTAGCTGTTTACTAACTAAAAAATTTTTCAAATTTCATTTAACATTTACCACTTGAGAATAAAACTAGTATAATTTTGAAAAGCTTTGTGAAATAAAATATAAAACAAAATGAGTAATCGGTTAATAATAAGTTGCAATTGGTATATAAAAATTTTATTTTAATAATGTTAAGGATTGCTATGACTAAATGTATGATATTTAAGATAACTAAACACAAACTTTAAAGCTCTCGAGAAAAACATTCAATGCAATTTCAGTTATATTTTCTTTAAGCAGCTAACTAGTTATGACAAAATATTATGGCCATAAGGAGGGTCCAACACTTTTTTTTTGCAAAAAATCACTTTGGCTTTTTTATGAAAGCTTTAGGTACAAACTACAAGCCAGTATTCTATAGAATTCAAAAATATCATTTAACTTTTGAGATATTTCATTTTTTGTAAAAAGTTTCCGATACAAACGTATGGACCGCAAATTTATCAGGGCAATTTTCTCTTATATTTTATAAATTACTAAAAATCTATCTCCTCCTTCATTTTTCAAGCAATCTTCTTCAAAATTTCAGGAAATGTTCCTCATATTAAAAGAAAAAAATATTACTTATGAGATTTAGAAACTTAAAAAAAAAAAAGTTTTATGACTAAAATTCAAAAAAAGAGTCTTTTTTTTTTGATTATATTTTTATTTAAAATTTCACTAAGTCCAAAGTAACATTTTTTTTAATAGTATAAAGATTAGACAGTGAAAGTTTTTAAAGAAGATTGCTTGAAAAATAAAGGAGGAGAGAGATATTAAATAAAATAGTCTTTTTTTTGCTATTTTAGTTTTCCCTTCTCATAGGGAACCTATTATGCAGCCTTACTTTGACTGGTCATATGTCAAAAAATAATTTGTAATTTTTATAACAACAAAATGCAACTTGAAGCTTAGAAAAAACTCTATTAAATAAGATCAGCTTGTAAAAAAACATTGCTTACCCCCCTCCTCTATGGCCTTATACTCTCTTTAAAATAGACAATAGCTAAATTGACAGTTGCCACTCTTTTTGAGACTAAAATCTAGACTGGGTTACATCAGCCTGACATAAATAACAAGCAAATTAAAAATTTATACTCAAAACAATTAGCACAGTAATTCTTATTTATTGAACTAATTTAATTTTATTTAAAAAACAAATAATTATTCGAAATCTGAAATATTTAATAAGTTATATTGAGACAAAAGTTAAAAAATATAAGTAAAGCTTTAATACCTCAATATACAAAAAAAAAGTACTTAATAAAAGAAAAAAGGATGTTTATAATGATAAAAACTAATTTAAGATTTATAAAAAACATCAAAACTAGCTTAAGTTAGTTTATTTTTTTAATATAAAACTATAGCTTCTATTTTGAAAGCTATTTTTATTTGCAACTGTAAATATTTTACAAAAACATTTAGCCTAGGAGTGGGCAAGAGATGGCCCCAAAAGTTAATCTCTGGTCAAATTTGCCTTTCAGTTTGAAAACAATTTGAGCTCTTTAATAACTAATATTTTAAAATTTATCTTAGTTTTAATTTTAGTAAAAAGTAGTGCTTACTACAGGGTTATGTTCTAACTCTTTAAATTAAAAAACAGGGTTGTCACTGGTTTTTGAGAAATTTCTTCCAGGTTTTCTGAATATCTTCCAAGTTTTTAAAAGTACACGTTTTTGAGCCTATTCTTAGTTTAAAGTTAAGTTTAAGGTTTAAAACTGTGTCCAGTAGTATAGCAACATCGAAAAGATACTGTAAAGCTAATTAAAATAAATTTTAAAAAAATGATGATGACATAAAAGTTTTATCTATATGATAGATTTTTTGTGTCAAATCGAAATTTTTCCAGGTCTTATAGTCTAAATTGTCAAAATTCCAGGATTTTCCAGGGTTCCAGATTTTTTGGAACCCTGACTAATCTAAAATATGGGGAAAAAATTCAAACTAGGCTGACTTTTGCAGAAAATTACAAAGTAGCTTGAGTATGAGTCAAACCTGAAAATATAAATGATTGTTTTATTATATTTTAGCTTTAAAAGTTTTTTTGTACTGAATTTTTTTTTTTTTCGTTCTTCTGATGTTTTTCTACCTTAAAAAAAAAAGTTTTTTTTAATTGTGCCTAGGAAAGTTTATTGTAGAAAGGGTATAATTTTGAACTGATAGTTTTTATGATTAACAAAAATTAGATAAAATTATTGTCAGTTTAGTAGTTTAGAAAAGCTTTAAACACACCAACCTGGCAGTAAAAAGTTTTTTAAGGGCCATCATTATTGCTGGAAAATAACAGGAATGAATTTCGCAAAGTTTTTTGTTATTTTTATTAACAATGAGGGTTATGGTTCAACTTAGGTAAAAACCCTTTTTCCTTATTAAAATAACTTTTTAGCTTAAACTCTAATTTATATAGTGTGATGTGAAGTTAGCTTTACCGCGTTTTTCAAGATTTTTTTAAAAATACCCAAGTTTGGACCTATTAATTTTCCTTAGCTAAATTTTATTGTATTCCAGAGAACGGTCCGTTGCTTAAAACTTAAAAAAAACTTTACCAACTTAAAAAGAATCCATTGGATTAGGGTTTAGTTTTTTGAGTGGGGCCCCTTAGAAAAAAATGAGTTATTTTATTAATTTTCATGGTTTATAAGTTTGAGTAAAAATAAAAACTAAATTAATATATTTCTTTCAATCTTTTTATTTTAGTGTGAAGTAACGGCTATATTTTTTTTTATTTTTATTAACTGTCAATATTTTGTACAATTTGGCCTTAATTAGTTTTTTTTTATTAATTTTTATGTTTTATAAGTTTGAGTAAAGAAAAAACAATAATATGTAATGATAATTTTAATAAATCTTCTTTTTTAATATTTGATAAAACAATTTTAATTTTTTTTCTTACTTACTGTCAATATTTTGCCTTAATCCAAAATTAAGCAGTCATTAAATTTGTGAAAACTTCGATCGTTCAGGTAGCAACAATAAATATTTTTTTTAAATAAGATTTCTGCAATTAAATTACAATATTAATAATTGGCTACTAAAGGGTACCCGCAGTCTGTTTTTAGTTTTAGTCAGTAATGCACTGCGCTTTCAGTTGAAAAAATGCAAGCTAGAGAAAGGAGCTCAAAATTCAAATAATTAGAAATTGACAAAAAAACAGAAATAAGAAAAAAAAAGCTACACACAAGAGTTTTAGTTTACTAATATACTATAGTATATTAGTATATTATATTAGTATACTATAAGTAGTATATACTACTCATAGTAATATTACTATAAGTCATATGTAAGTGTTATACATTATCACTTACATGCACAAAATTATTTCAAATTCTAATCAAGATACAATAAAATACTTTTTTGTATATGTGTCAACCACTAGATTTTAATTTGTAGTTTGGTAATTACCAAGAATGATGTTTCACCAATATCAATCTGAAATTGTATTATATTCAATGTGTTTTTTAACCATGATTTTAGGCAAAGTAATAAACAAAATTTTACATATTTATGTTAAACTAATAAAACTTGAATGTTTAATCGCTTTTAATCTACATTATTAAATGATTATTTCAATACAACAATTTATATAGACTACCAATATCAAGCTGAAATTATAATACATTTGATGTGTTATATAATCATAAATTTTGGCAAAAATTTATCTATTAAAATACATGAATAAAATTAATCTATATATAATAAACTAATAAATTAAAGTATTTAATCGTTTTTATTATGGTTAAAAAAGACATCAAATGTTTTATATTTTCAGTTTGTTATTGGTGCTGACCTGAAGACCATAACCAAATGTTATATATATTATTTATTGATATTAGTCGAAAATCACTTTAATTCTATGAATAGGTTAGATACTACAAAAGATTTGTTTGTATATGTGTCAACCACTAGGTTTCAATCTTGCAGTTCAACTCAGAGAGTTTTAAAGTTGTCATTAGGGCCCCTATGCCATCAGACCACACATCAATAATAGTTTTCACAGAAACTTTTGTAACACTGTTGCAGGTCAGAGTAACTATTTTCAAAGTGTTTTGTTACAGATCAATTTTTTAGGAAATTTTCCAGTATTTACCTAGCCTAGTACTATGTTGCACCAATATTAAACTGAAATTCAATAATAATCAATATCTTTTTTTACCATAATTTCAAGCTAAAAATTAAAAATTTTAGACTTAGATGTTTAATACTAAAAGGTTCTTTGTCTTAAACAAGCTATATAAATACATAGGAAGAGTTAAGCTCATGGTTAACTTTAGATGAACACCAATATCAAGCTGAAGTTATAATACATTTGATGTCTTATTTAGTCAGAATTTTAGGCTAAAAATTAATCTTTTAGAAATACATGAATAAAATTAAACTTATATATAATGAACTAATAAACTTAAATATTTAAATGCTTATTTTTTACAATATAAAATGATTATATCAATACATATTAGTTTAGAAAGTTTACATATTATTGTTAAATAAAATTGGTCAAATATTTAAGTCTATAATATTTTATTTTAGTTTTCATTCTATGTATTTATATAAATTGTTTGAAACAAAGTATCATTATTTTAGTCAAAAATTATGGTTCAATTAGACATTGAATGTATTATATTTTCAATTTTGTATAGGTGCTCACCTAAAGTTAACCATAACCAGAATTAATTATATTGATTATAAACTATAATATTAGTAATTACTTAGGATGATGTTGAACTAATATCAAGCTGAAAATATATTTGATATATTTTCAATCATAATTAAAGTGTATAAAAATTTATATATTGTAAGTACAAAAATAAAATTAATCCTAAGGAATTTTAAGTTAGATTACCGTTACACTATTACATGATAATTCAGGCTGCATTGTGTTCATAACTTATTTTTGTGTAAAATATTTTTTGAATACAAGCACTCTGTTTTGTCACATCATTACATGTGGAAAGTAAACTATTAGTTTGGATTTTAGCGTATTAAAAACAATTTTGTTACATTAAACATAAAATATTGGTAATATTTCCTGAATTATTAATGATTTTGACCAATATGAAGCTGAAATTAGCCTTCTCCCCACCCCTATCTTATGGCCATCTTAAGAGAAAAACGATTTTTCAATATCAAAACTTTTTCAAAGGAAAATTTATAGTTACATATTACATTTTGATATTGATATTCGATTTTTCAAATTTATATTCAAGTTATTCATATACCAATCATAAAATTAAAGTTTACATATTAGTATAATATATTTTATATTACATTAACATGTAATAGAATATACAATTCAAAGTTCTTATATTAAAAATTAAATTGCCCGTAATTCTTACAACAAATTTCAATTCTGTCACTTTAAATAGAACGAAAGTTAAGTTTTTTTATCTCATTAATTATACTAAAATGTTGCAATTTAAACAAAATATACTAATAACATAATAATTATATACAAAATAAATATAAAATTTTATGTAACTAATAAATATTTAATTGCAAATGTTTTATAATCGTATTGCTATTAAAATATTGCAATAAAACTCAATATTGCACTTTAAGTTAATACGAAACGAACAATATAATATTATTATACAACGCATATTAAACATACATTTTAAATTTGATAAGCAAATAATGTAAATTAGTTTACGTCAAATTGTCATTTTGAAAACATTTTTTAATATCAATAATGACTTGTTATAATAAATATAAATTTAATTCAATTTTTTTAATTTTGTAGCCTAGATATTTTAGCATATGTTTTATGATATATTGCAATTAAAAAATATTTATACAGGGTTGCCACTTTACCTGGAAAAACCTAGCTAGAATTCGACAATTTAGGCAAAAATAATTTGGAAAAACCTGGAATTTTTAACAATTTCAGTAGCAAAATTTCGGTTTGACACGAAAAATCTATCATATAAATATGATTTTTTTGACATCATCCAAAAAAAAATTTATTAAAAAACACATTTAAAGTAACTTAACTATATCTTTTCAAAATTTTTGTACTATTTAACACAGTTTTTTATAAAGAAATTGACTTAAAACTAAAAATAGACCCAACAATGTGTACTTTTAAAAATCTGGAGGAAATTTGGAAATTCTGGAATTTTTTTTTTCAAACGAGTGGCAACCCTGTTTATATAATACAGTTTAAATGAGTATATTTTATTAAATATAGAAATAATATAAGTTATTTTATATTTATTATCCTTTTGTGAACAACTTTTAAAATCAATAATGCCTTATTTTAATTAAAAATTATAAATTCGGTTTAAAACATGAAATTTAAATAAAACTTTAAAAGATAAATATTTTATAAAAAATTTGAAATCTTTTTGTTTTACTTAGTTTAAAGTAGTTATCACATTAGAAAACACTTGAAATTTTCTAAACCATCAACAACAAAAATTTTGATAATATTAAAAGTTTTTATAAATGTGGTCATGTTTAAAGAACTTGAACAAAATATAGTTAGGTTAAAACATAGTGTACTCAAAGTTAAAGATTTATGTGAATTAAATTGTATTATACGTAAATATATATTCACCGTAAATGTACCAGATTGAATCATACATTAAATAATGTTGTTTAAGTTTCATTCAAGTAATCTTTATCATGTGAAGACTTTTATGAACTTCATTTTAAAAAACATAATTTAAGCTTTATTTTTTAGATAGTATTAATTGTACTTTGTATATGTTATCCCCTTTAATATACTTCAATAAAATGTAGTTTGTTAAAGTATATTGTACCAAAGATTGATGGTTCATATTTTATATGAATAGTTTAGCCTAATGCCTTCTTGCATGTTTATATTAAAAAAACTACAGAACTTTTTCCACTGATGATTTCGTTTGATTGAGTTCAAACGTGAAAAACTTTGTTTTCTTAATAAAATTAGAAAAGTTGTACTGACTACTGAGCTTTTAATTGGAATTTAATATTTTTGATTTTTGATTTGTTATTTTCATGGAAAGTTGTTCATAAAGGTGTATCCCAGGTAAAATTAAAATTAATATTGATCTTTTTTACATATTTACATTATATTATAAGTAAATTAAATTTGAACTGAAATATTTTAATTTAATCAAATATATAATGTATTATGCAGCTAAAGTTTTAATGTATTTTTCTAAAACTATAAATTTAAATCGTATTACATAAAAATAGTAAAATTTTAATAACTTAAAAAAAAATTCAATTAAATACATTTTATGTATACTTTAATTTGTATATTTATTTTATATATATTATTATTATATTATAAGTAAATTAAATTTGAACTGAAATATTTCAATTCAATCAAATATATAATGTATTATGCAGCTAAAATTTTAATATATTACTCTAAAACTATAAATTTAATTCGCATTATATAAAAATGGTAAAATTTTAATAATTAAAAAAAAAAAAAGATCAATTAAATATTTTTTAAAGATACTTTAAATTGTATAATTCTTTTATATATATTAATATTATATTATAAGCAAATTAAATTTAAACTGTATAATATAAATTGCAATATTTAAATTTAATTTTACGTTTTAATGTTGCATGCCGCTAAAGTTTTAATAAAATAAATTCAACTGAGATATTTAATTTTCGTTATATTATAGTCATTAAAATGCAATATTTTAAAAACTATTAATGCAATTAAATGTTTAATCTATCAATTTATTTTTAAAAATTAATTTTGCATATTATTATAATGTATAATAATTGCAGTTATATAATAATTATTATATATTTTATTTATTATAGTAATTTTTATAATTTATATATAATTTATAATAATAATTATTAAAATAATTACAGTTATATAATAATTATTATATATTACAAAAGATATCCGTCGTGCAAAGCTCAATAATCGAAAGGTTCTTTGTATCGTATAACACGTCTTAGGACCAAAAATTTTGTGCGTTTTTTTTTTTGTCGTTTGATAAACTACATTATTAAATTTTCATCTTCAATTTAGGCCCTGGTAAAGATACAATTTGAATATAAGTTTGTAAACATGGATTATAAATATCAAAATTATGTAATTAATATAAAAAGGGAATTTTACCTAACCTGAAACCCACTGCGCTTCTACTTTACTTTCCTTAATAATTAAAAGACTTATTTTTTCATTCAACAGCTTGTTATGTAGAAAATGACCTTCGCAAGTTATAATGAAATACAAGTCATTTGGACTGGAATTCACTCATATAAAGACTGTAATTGTTTAGGTAATTCTCCTAATTATTGTTGCTAGTTGATAACATAAACATTTATGAATAGTGGTTGCTAACTGATATATTAAATTTATATTAAAACTGAATTAATGTTATGTAGTGGAAATCGTTTTTAAAATTACAATTAAAAATAAAATGGTAAAAATAGGAATTGTAAATTCATAATTTAAAAACATCATTCAAGGTAAATATTTAGGATGATGTCGCACCAATGTCAAGCTGAAGTTATATTATATTTAATGTCTTTTTTTACCATAGTTATAGCTTAAAAAATATATTTTATAAATACATAATAAAATAAAAAAAATTTATCATAAACGAATAAAACTTATATATTTAAAATAAACCAATTGATACTATAACTTATATACGTTCTAATACTGTGAAATAAAATCAATCAAGTGTTTTAGTTTATAAAAATAAATTTAATTCTAACTATGTAATTATATAGCTTGCTTAAAACAAATTATTATTTTAGATCAATTATATAATTTAAAAAACTATTCGGTTTAATACTGGTTTAAAAAGACATTAAACACAATAAAAATTCAGCTATATTGGTGCAACATAATCCTAGGTAATTACAGGGTTGTCACACACTCAGGGAATTTTGATTCTTTTTAATTAACTTAGGGAAACTAAAGGCAGTTTTAATTTTTTCAAAAAAAATCAGGAAAACTTAAAGATTATTTAAAAATCTCAGGGAAATTTTTTTCTAGATCTAAAAATAGATTTAGTTAATCCAGTTTCAATATTTTCTTCAAAAAAGTTAATTTTATTCATTTTTAAGTGCGTATTTAGAAAATTTTTAGCCTTGCAACAAGTTCTTCAATATTCTCATAATTAACATAGTAATCAAAAAATTATAGTAAGGATTTGAAAAACACTCAGGGAAACACAGGTAAGTTTAAGGTTACCCAGGGAAGTTTCTGATCACTCAGGAAAGATTTTTTGACTCAAAGAGTGGCAACCCTGTAATTACCAAAAGCAGTTGACATAAGTTGACAAAGAAACTGTTTAAGGCAATTTGGTTTTTATTTGCATTAAAAGTTTCTTTAGTTTTTAAGTCAACTTTGCCATCTTCAAAATTTCATTTGACAAGGTTGATGTTTTTGTTAGCTTACTCCTGGCTCACAACCTAACGGTCTTATATCACCATTCAGATTGTACAGCTTTAAGCATGCTACAAACTTATTTACAGAATAACATAATTTAATTTTTTTTATAGTAAACAGTAACAACAAAAAGAAAACCTCATGCATTTTTACAATGAAACATAACTCAACTATTTTTTATTTTTAACTTTATAATTTTTTTTAAATAATTAACACTTACAAAAAAAAAACGAAACCTCATTCATATCTACAATAAAACATAACTCAACTCAATGTTTTTTTTTAACTTTATATATATCTTTTTTTAATAATAAACAGTAACGATAAAAAGAAACCTCATGCATTTCTACAATGAAAGATAACTCAACTTTTTTTTTAGCTTTATATATTTTTTTTAACAAAAAAAAACTATATTCAATTGAATACCATCAACTGTTTGAACTTTAATATTAATTTATTCTACAAATTAAAACAACCCACCATTCAATGTATA
This sequence comes from Thalia democratica, assembly GCF_965202585.1. Lineage (NCBI taxonomy): Eukaryota > Metazoa > Chordata > Thaliacea > Salpida > Salpidae > Thalia > Thalia democratica. The sequence goes on along the minus strand of NC_139173.1, from coordinate 14,029,306 downwards.
TAAAATTAAAAAATTGTGTGGTCCATTGTTGACAACTTCTGCTATGTCCTCGAGTTCATCTGAAAAACACTACAAAAAAAAAAAATAAATAGTGAAATAATTACACAATAAAACAGTAAACATTTACCTCACTTGAATTAAACACCTAAGGAAAGTTCACAGATCATTTTCTTTCTTAAAAATAATACTTTTTGTATCTAATTTCAACAGTTAGTTTCTAGAAATTTGTTTGGCAAGTTGACATGCAAAAACACCACCGCTAGCTGTTACAGTTTGCTTACTGAGGTGTTTCTGGATATTCCAGCTGCCATTCACATGATAGTATATTGGAAATAAAATAAGTGGTCCTGAGAAACCTCCTGACATCTTCGCAAACACAACGACAATTGTAATCAAGACCACTATTTTTGATTGAATCATAAAATTTTATGATTCTATCTCTAACATTAACAACTGCAAAGCTTCAGTGGCCATCATATTTAGATCTTGCAAAGTTTAAAGCAAACACCAATCCTTCAAAAGACACTTTGCTTTTTTTAAGTCTATAAGGAACATTTAATTTTTGGTAGTTTTTAAATGTTTAATAATTAAGAGAATCTACAAAAAAACAATATAATTCACTGCTATCTGAAACTAATTGAAAATAAGCATTTATAACCTCATCGTTTAACCACTGAGAACCCTGCAGTATTTTAATATCTTCGCCTGTTATTGTGCAGTCTTGAAATGAATTATTTTATCTTTCTATTTTTATGTTCATAGTTATTTAATAAATTTGTTCTATTTTTTTTAAGGTAGAAAAACATCAGAAAATACTCACTCTCCCCATTATAAAAGTGTTTAATAGTTTGAGAATTTTAATTAGTTCTGGTCATTGTGCAAGCTTTCATATATTGTTTTAGGTCTTTTAGTTGGGTGGGTGTCACTTTTGCACGAGTGTCTTTTTTGCACGAGGGTCACTTTTGCACGAGCGTCATTTTTGCACGGGGGGTCACTTTTGCACGGCGACTCTTTTGCACGAGTGTCACTTTAGCACGAGGTGACACTTTTGCACGGCAACACTTTTGCACGAAGGGACACTTTTGCACGAGCGTCACTTTAGCACAAGGTGACACTTTTGCACGGCGACTCTTTTGCACGGAGGGTCACTTTTGCACAACAAAAAATTTGCACAACGTCATATTTTTACGATGACATTTTTGCACGGAACATCAATTTTGCATGCAGGCCGATTAAAAGTTTTTTAACTAGTACCAAATCTGTAACATAAAAAAAAACTTAAATTTTATAATATTGAAAAAGGTCTCATCAATTATAGTGCTGCCCAATTATAAACTAAGCTAAATCTTATAATTAAATCAACGGTTGATAAAAATTACTTATTACTTTTACTAACATAAATTTAATTCAAATAAAACTTTTTTAACTTTAATCAAAATTCTTTAAATTTTTTTGCAAGTTACTATTTCATTTTAAAGTTTTTCCATATTTCAACTGACCGATAAAAAAAAATAATTCTGCAAAGCCTCATTATTAAAATAATTGCAGCGGTTGAAGACTAATATAGTATATTTTCTATGAACAGGTTCTATAAGGTTAATATCTTTTTATAATTGTGTAGGACAGATTGGTGTTTTATATTTTAACTTAGGACTAGTTAAAATGTGAAAAAAAATTATTCAGGCTGTTTATATCCGGAGACTGAAAGCTTTTTAAATCTTGAAAAGATTTAGTTGATGCAATTCGGTAAACGTAATTAATATGGTGGTCCATTTAAAGTTTTTAGCAATAGAAATTCAAAGATCATTAAACACTTCAGTTGAAGATAAGTTAATATTGTTTATTTTAAAATCAAAAGTAGAGATAATAGTGTTTATTTTAAAATTTAGAACTTGACATTTACTAGGGTTTTAGTTTAGTTTGATTTACTTAAGCTAATCGTAAATTATATCTAAGGAATATTGTAAAGTTGTGTTCGATTGGAAAAACATTTTTTTTGTCATCTGCGAAAAGGCTAATGTTGCTGCTTACATCAACTTCTGAAGCTATATCATTTAGAAACTTTTTTAACTAACTAACCAGACTACGATAAATTTTGTATTTTAATAATATTTAGTTTTTTTTTTACAAATGAAGAGACAGAGTCAAAAGCTTTTACTCTGTATAGATAACTTAGTAGACATATTGCTTAAAAAAGGTACCATCAAGAGTATTAGCAATCTAGTATTTTAAAACAAAACTTTCAGTTAGAGAAAAAACTAAATTGTTTAGGGAATATAAGGCTGTTAAAAAATAAGATGATTAAGTATTTTTATAGAAATTATACGTTGAAAGATTCTGCCAAAGCTATTTGTCAAATAATTTTTTCTGTTATTTAAAGGGTTGTATTTGCTACTTTTTTGTGTATTGGTATTACAAATGAAATTTTCCATTGTTTTTGCCAGAGAGCAATTAAAGATTGGTGATATATTTGAAAAAATAAAGAATAAGTAGTACGTTTAACAAAAAACGAAGGAATATTATCTGGTGTTCGTACTATTTTATCTTTCAATTGATTGATAGATCTATTTTTAGATAGATCATTGATTATAAAAAAATTTACACTTCTGGACTGTTTTCATCAGTATGTTAAATAATTTTGTTTTTTAACTTGTTAAACTCATAAAGGCCTTGTATAAGTATAAGGCTTTATCATAATCAGATGTTATTGTAAAATTGTTTTCGTTATGCAATACTGAAAAAGCAAGTGCTATCTTAAGCTTTGATTTTTTTTCTCAATTCTCACACTAAATTAAAAATAAATAAATAAAATAAACACCAAGTAAACATGAAATACCTTTACACTTCATAAACTAACTAAATAATTTTTTTTATTTAGCAATTGTTTAAAATTTAAATAAATTTAAGATATTTGTTTAACAACTATATAATGCTAATTTTAACATCAAGAGAATATAAGTAAAAAATAATATTTAGGGATCGTATTTTAAATCCTTAAAAAATTAAGTTTATCTTTCTGTTTAAAAATAAGCAAAATTAAGTTTATTTCTATTTAAAGTATTCAAAATTGTTTTTATTTAAAATAAGAGAATGTGTATTCATCTAGTTTATTTAAATTAAGATAATAAATATAAATTAATGTATTGTGGTCTGTTATTACATTGTTCTACGTAAAACTTCAAAAAAAAAACTTTACATTAAAATTTTTTTATAAAACTACCACATTTTATTCATTCGAAACAACTTGCATTGTTTAATAGAAATTCGTCTAACTAAAAGTTAGAAGTCTGAAAAAGTGAAACTCCGTTAAAAATTGACTGATTGTTTAAAATTTTCGCAGTTCATAACTTAATCCGTAAAAACATAACGCTGTGCAAAAGTGTCCCCTCATGCAAAAGTGACCCCTCGTGCAAAAGTGTCATCTCGTGCTAAAGTGACGCTCGTGCAAAAGTGACCCGTTCCTGTTTTAGTTATGGCAGGATAAAATTTATCAGACACAGACTTCACCTTAGGTGTCAAAAAGATAGTCGTTTTTTCGCTGGACAAAATCTGACTTGACAAAATTTTCAGCTTGATATTCGGCTAAAAACACAGTGAGTACAAACAAACTAAACTGGGCAATTTTGAAAAGGACAAAAACCTCTTTAAACAAGTTTGTAAAGGACAAAAATTTTACTGGACAATGTTGAAATAATAAAGAAAAATAAAGAAATAATAAAAAATAAAAAAATTGTTTGTAATTTTTTTAAAATATTAAAGCTTAAATAATGTAAGGAATAGTATATATATTTTATTTTAAATGTTTTAACGAATTAAAGCTCAAAAAACGTAAGCAATAGTGCAAAAATATTAATTAAAAAAATCTAAATTAAAAAAAAAAAACCGTTTAAGATATAAACTACAAACTTAAAAGAATTAAGTTTGTAATTCTGTAAAAAAGTATTAAAGAAACGTAAGCAATATGACAAAATTTTATGAAAATAAAATTTTCAAAAAAAAAATAAACGTTTTAAGTTCGTAATTCTGTTAATAATAAATACAAATAAATTAAAATAGTAAAAACTGATTTTTAAATTTGTAAACATTTGTGTTAATACGCAATATTGCAATAACATAAAAGTGTTCTAAAATAAAATAAAAATTAAACCATTTTAAGATGGCAAATGTGTAAGAGATAATTGAATTAAAATTAAACAATAAAACCTCTCTTAAAATTTTTATGATATTTTAGAAAAATAGAAAATAAAAGAGGGTACGCAATATTGTTTAAATATTAAATAACATAAAAGTTTTTTGAAAATTAAAAATAAATTAAATAAACTATTTTATACTTTGTATTTGTGTTTTTAACTTACAAATACTTAAAATATTACACAACAACACTAGCATAGTCGTTTTTTGGTACAAAAGCATATCTTAAATCTCTTCTTAAATAAAAAGTTCTAAACTAAACATTTTCAAATTTTGTATTTGTGTTTTTCAAGTGGTTATCCATGCGCCATTGCAGTAAAATCAATTTTAAATTATTTATTTTTATAATTAAAGACAAATAAAATATTACACAATAACACTGGCAAAGTCGTTTTTTTTGTATAAAAGCATATCTTAAAACACTTCTTGATTTTGAAATACTAACCTAAACGTTTTCAAATTTTGTATTTGTGTTTTCCAAGTGTTTGTCCAAGCGCAATTGCAGTAAAATTAACTTTAACTTATTTATTTTTATAATTAAAGACACTTAGAATATTACACAAAAACAAAAGCATAGTCGCTTTTTTGTACAAAACTATATCTTAAAACACTTATTAAATAAAAAGTTCTAAACTAAACATTTTTAATTTTTGTATTTGTGTATTGCAAGTGTTTTTCCATGCGCCATTGCAGTAAAAAAAATTTTAACTTATCTATTTTTATAACTAAAGACACTTAGAATATTACACAATAACATTAGCATAGTTGCTTTTTAGTACAAGCGGATATCTTAAAACACTTCTTAAATAAAAAACACTCAGTTAAAAGTTTTCAAATTTTGTATTTGTTTTTTCCAAGTGTTTGTCCATACGCGATTGCAGTAAAATCAACTTTAAATGAATTATTTTTATAATTAAAAACACTTGGAATATTATACAATAACACTAGTATAGTTGCTTATTAGTACAAAAGCATATCTTAAAACACTTCTTAAATAAAAAATTCTAAACTAAACGTTAATAAATTTTGTATTTGTTTTTTCCAAGTGTTTGTCCATGCGCCATTGCAGTAAAATTAACTTTAACTTATTTATTTTTATAATTAAAAACACTTAGAATATTACACAATCACACTGGCAAAGTCGTTTTTTTTGTATCAAAGCATATCTTAAATCTCTTCATAGATAAAAAATACTAAACTAAACGTTTTCAAATTTTGTAATTATAAATGATAGTAGGTTTTAAACTTGTGTTATTTGAAAGAAAAAACGTTTAAATCTATATTTGAAATGTGCTTTTAATATATTTAAATACTTTTGCTTTGTTTTAAAAATATATTACCAAACAGAAAAAATGTACCAATTTTAAATTATATATCGTTTAAGCTAGCTTTCTAGAAGCATTTAAATGACTATCTACTGGTTAGTTCTTGTGTATTATTGGATTATATGTGAACAGCAAATAAGTTTTTATGTTACATTTATTATTAAATTAAAAAATAAACCTATAACTTAATTATAATTGTTTATTTCCTGGCTTTCATAAGTTAAGGTTGTAAACCTATTTATATTAGTACTTACGTATTTGTTTATACATTTATTAAGACGTCAGCTTCTTTAGTTCTTTGTTTACCTAAAAAACTCTTTTAATTTGTTTTTAGATGGAAATTAATTAAATTTGCTCCTGTTCATAAAAGCTAACACAAGTTTATTTAATATTTAATTAATGTTTATGATTTCTTTTCATTTTACAAAACGAAAAGCTAGAATTTTTTTTTTATGCTATAAGCAATACTGAGCATTAACTTTTATATTTAATTTTTTCACAGTTATTTCATATTTTTTTTTAATAAAAAATATTTTAATACTTCATATACTTTTTTACAGAATAATAACGTATCAAAAGTTTTAAACAGTTTTAATTGTTTAAAAACGTAGCATATAGCTCATTAAAGTATTGACATTTAACTTATTGGGTTTTAAAACTTAAAAGTTTTCTCTAACTTGATAAAAAACATTAAGTTTTACTATTGTCTAATAACTAGTTTAATTAAAACTATATAAGTTAGTTTTTGTAAATACACATTATTTCCTGCCTTAATATAGAAACAAAATTAAATTTAAATTTTATGTTTGTCAACATTAAGTGTAGCTACATCTAAAGGCGCCAACAGAAAACATAAACAAGACAAATATTCAAAAGTGTATGTATATATAAATATACAAATGAGTTTTAAATAAAGTTATTAATACAAATGAGAAATAATAATAAAACTACTTTCTGTATGTTTTGGTTAAAGCATATTAAAAAATATATAAACAAAGTTGGAATAAAATGTAACATTATTAAAAATAATACAATATAATTCATTACACACAAAATAAAATCTTTTCGTTTTTGTAAAATGAAAAGAAATCAGAAATATTAATTAAGTATCAAATAAACTTGTGTTACCTTTTATGAACAGGAGTAAATTTAATTAATTTCCATCTAAAAACAAATTAAAAGAGTTTTTTAGGTAAACAAAGAACTAAAGAAGCTGACGTCTAAGGTAAATGTATAAACAAATACGTAAGTACTATTATAAATAGGTTTACAACCTTAACTTATGAATGCCAAGAAATAAACATTTATAATTAAGTTATAGGTTTAATTTTTAATTTGATAATAAATATTACATAAAAAATAAAACTAATCAGTATATAATCATTCAAATGCTTCTAGAAAGCTAGCTGAAACGATTTGTAATTTGAAATTGGTACATTTTTTCTGTTTGGTAATATATTTTTAAAACAAAGCAAAAGTAACTAAAAATATTATAAGCACATTTTAAATTTAGATTAAAACCTATTTTTTTCTTTATATAACACAAGTCTAAAACCTACTATAATTTACTATAACAAAATTTAAAAACGTATAGTTAAGTATTTTTTATTTAAGAAGAGATTTAAGATATGATTTTATACCAAAAAGCGACTATGCTAGTGTTATTGTGTAATATTCTAAGTGTCTTAAACTATAAAAATAAATAAGTTAAAGTTAATTTTAATGCAATGGCGCATGGACAAACACTTGGAAAACATAAAAACAAAATATAAAAACTTTTAATTAAGTAATTTTTATTTAAGAAGTGTTTTAAGATATGCTTTCGTACTAAAAAGCAACTATGCTAGTGTTATTGTGTAATATTCCAAGTGTTTTTAATTATAAAAATAAATAAGTTAAAGTTGATTTTACTGCAATGGCGCACGGACAAACACTTGGAAAACATAAATAAAAAATATGAAAACTTTTAATTGAGTATTTTTTATTTAAGAAGTGTTTTAAGATATGCTTTTGTACTAAAAAGCAATTCTACTAGTGTTACTGTATAATATTCCAAGTGTTTTTAACTGTAAAAATAATTCATTTAAAGTTGATTTTACTGCAATCGCGCATGGACAAACACTTGGAAAACACAATTACAAAATTTTAAAACGTTTAGTTTAGTAATTTTTATTTAAGAAGTGTTTTAAGATATGCTTTCGTACTAAAAAGCAACTGTGCTAGTGTTATTGTGTAATATTCCAAGTGTTTTTAATTATAAAAATAAATAAGTTAAAGTTAATTTTACTGCAATGGCGCATGGACAACCACTTGAAAAACACAAATACAAAATTTGAAAATGTTTAGTTTAAAATGTTTTATTTAAGAAGATATTTAAGATATGCTTTTATACAAAAAAACGACTTTGCCAGTGTTATTATGTAATATTTTAATTGTCTTTAATTATAAAAATAAATAAGATAAAGATAATTTTACTGCAATGGCGCATGGACAAACACTTGGAAAACCCAAATACAAATTTGAAAATGTTTAGTTTAGTATTTTTTAAAGAAGAGATTTAAGATATGTTTTTATACCAATAAGCGACAATGCTAGTGTTATTGTGTAGTATTTTAATTGTCTTTAATTATAAAAAAAATAAGTTAAAGTTAATTTTACTGCAATGGCGTATGGACAAACACTTGGAAAACACAAATACAAAATATGAAAACTTTTAATTAAGTGTTTTTTATTTAAAAATTGTACTAAGATATGCTTTTGTACTAAAAAGCAACTATGCTAGTGTTATTGTGTAATATTCCAAGTGGTTTTATTTATAAAAATAGATAATTTAAAGTTGTTGTTACTGCAATGGCGCATGGACAAACACTTGGAAAACACAAATACAAAATTTAGAAACGCTTATTAGTTAAGTAATTTTATCTAAGAAGATATTTAAGAAATGCTTCTTTACCAAAAAACGACTTGTTGTTGTGTAATATTCTAAGTGTCTTTAATTATAAAAATAAATAAGTTAAAGTTAATTTTACTGCGATCGCGCATGGACAACCACTTGGAAAACAAATAGAAAATTTAAAAATGTTTAGTTTAGAATTTTTTATTTAAGAAGATATTTAAGATATGCTTTTATACAAAAAAACGACTTTGCTAGTGTTATTGTGTAATATTCTAAGTGTTTTTAATTATAAAAATAAATAAGTTGAAATTAATTTTACTGCAAAGGCGCATGGACAAACACTTGGAAACATAAATACAAAATATGAAAACTTTTAATTGAGTATTTTTAATTTAAGAAGTGTTTTAAATATGCGCTTGTACTAAAAAGCAACTGTGCTAGTGTTTTTGTGTAATATTCTAAATGTCTTAAATTATAAAAATAAATAAGTTAAAGTTAATTTTACTGCAATTGCACATGGACAAACACTTGGAAAAAACAAATACAAAATTTGAAAATGTTTAGTTTAGTATATTTTATTTAAAAAGAGTTTTAAGATACGCTTTTGTACCAAAAACGACTATGCTAGTGTTATTGTTTAATATTCTAAGTGTCTTTAATTATAAAAATAGATAAGTTAAAGTTAATTTTATTGCAATGGCGTATGGACAAACACTTGGAATACACAAATACAAAATATGAAAACTTTTAATTTAGTATTTTTTATTTAAGAAGTGTTTTAAGATATGCTTTTATACTAAAAAGCAACTATGCTAATGTTATTGTGTAATATTCCAAGTGTTTTTAATTATAAAAATAAATCATTTAAAATTGATTTTATTGTAATGGCGCATGAACAAACACTTGAAAAACACAAATACAAAATTTGAAAATGTTTAGTTTAGAACTTTTTATTTAAGAAGAGATTTAAAATATGCTTATATACCAAAAAACGACTAAGCTAGTGTTATTGTGTACTATTCTAAGTGTCTTTAATTATAAAAATAAATAAGTTAAAGTTAACTTTACTACGATCGCGCATGGACAAACACTTGAAAAACACAAATACAAAATTTAAAAACGTATTGGTTAGTATTTTTTATTTAAGAAGAGATTTAAGATATGCATTTGTACCAAAAAACGACTATGCTAGTGTTATTTGTAATATTCTAAATATTTGTAAGTTAAAAACACAAATACAAAGTATAAAATGGTTTATTAAATTTCATTTTAATTTTCAAAAAACTTTTAAGTTATTTAATATTTAAACAATATTGCGTACCCTCTTTTGTTTTCTATTTTTCTAAAATATCATAAAAATTTTAAAAGAGGTTTTATTGTTTAATTTTAATTATCTCTTATATATTTGCAAACTTAAAATGGTTTTTTTTTTTTATTTTAGAACACTTTTATGTTATTGCAATATTGCGTATTAATACAAATGTTTAAAAATTTAAAAATCAGTTTTTACTATTTTAATTTATTTGTATTTATTACTTACAAAATTACAAACTTAAAACGTTTTTTTATTTAGAAGGTTTTGTTTTTATAAATTTTGGCATTATTGCTTACGTTTCTTTAATACTTTGTTTACAGAATTACAAAATAATTTCTTTATTTCGCAACTTAATTCTTTTAAGTTTGTAGTTTATACTTAAACTGTTTTTTTTTTTTTAATTAATATTTTTCACTACTGCTGACGTTTTTTGAGCTTTAATATGTTAACAACATTTTTTTTTATATTTGCAATATTGCTTACGTTATTTAAGCTTTATTATATTAAAAAAATTACAAACAATTTTTTTGTTTTTTATTATTTCTTTATTTTTCTTTATTATTTTAACATTGTCCAGTAAAATTTTTGTCCTTTACAAACTTGTTTAAAGAGGTTTTTGTCCTTTTCAAAATTGCCCAGTTTAGTTTGTTTAAACTCACTGTGTTTTTAGCCGAATATCAAGCTGAAAATTTTGTCCAGTTAGATTTTGTCCAGCGAAAAAACGACTATGTTAAAAAAGTAAATAGATTATATATTTTTTACACTCTGTTCATAGCATCATTTTTTGGTTTAGTTAGGTTTATATGATTTCCTTCCCATTTATTCATGTTTATATAAAAAAAAATTAATTAGGATTACCGTTGTATAAAGCAAGTTTTTGTTATAGTAACTGTATTCGATTTTCTTTTTGACTTTGAAAAATTTTATTAAAATAATATATTTATGTAAGTTAACAGCTACTATGGAAAAGTTACGAGCATAGAGTTAATTTTATAGGTAATTTTTTTAATTATTCAAAAAACATAAAACTTTAATTTCAATTTTCCTAATATTAAAAGCTATCTAAAAATTTTTATTTTTATATTATAGAACGCACCTTTGTCTTTAATTTAATAAAAATTGGTTTGGGGTTTGAATTATTTCATGGGGTCCCTCCAAAAATAAAGGTTTTTTTTTTATTATGGTATTAAATCCAAAAACAAATATTTTTTATTTTATTTTTTATTTTTTCCCCTTAGTTTTCACGTTATTTAAATTCTTAAATGTTTATTTTAGAAATAATGTTGATATCTTTTACGATATGGCCCCAAAGCAAAATGATGTATATTACACTATCATTTGCCTTGGCCATTTCCTAGATAAAAAACTAATAAGAATGTGAATTAAAACAAATTTAATTAAATTATTTTATATCTCTGTTATTTATACCTCTATTTTCAAAATGTGATGTTTTGAAGTAGAAATATACTTTTTTAGTATGTTATAAAATGTAAATAAAGTAAACACAAGTCTTTAATAGTGATAATGATCTTACAAATGTAGTGTAAAAATAATAACAAATAGAAAGTATCAAAAGTAAATAATAAAAAATAACAATTTAAAAATATAAAAACATCGGTAACGTAATTACGTAAAATAAGGTGGATTGATTATACTGTGTATAGCAGATTGCAAATTAATTAATAAGAGTAGCAGAAAACATGATAATTTAATTTCTTAAAAATAAACAAACATAAAATTCTGAAATTTATAATTTTGTCAATCAAGTCAAGTTTTAAAGTTTATGATAGTTAAAAATAAACCTAGTTTAAACAAAAGTTAAAAAATATTATTTATAGTTAATTAAAAAAACCATATATTACCAAGTTTATAAACTTTTTTAACCTAGACTATGCTTATTTTTACTTAAAATCTAAATATTTATAGTCTGTTTATTGTTATTTTATAACCTTATCTATATATCAAAATAAATTTTTTTATCATATACAGAGTATATAAATACAAACATTGTTCCTATTAAGTAAAATAAATGTTTAGAAAAAAGTTCTTTATAAAATATTTAAAACATCCTAAATTCTAAGTATAACCAATTTAAAAGAATATTGTTAAGATTGAATTTAACAGTTTTTTTTTTAAAACCTTTAAATAAACAAATTTAAATAAACAAATACATAAGCCTTATGTATTCAATCTTTAAGGCCCAGTTTATGTAAGCAGAAAAAGTTCGTTTACCAAACTAGACTTTTTAAATCCTTATATTAGTAATTTTAAAGTAATTAGTTTCTTGTTAAACTTTATTTTTAAGCATAGTTTTAATTTAAAACTTTTATCGCTTCTTTATTTAGATTGTTTTAATTCTACCGAGTTTTATTAGTATACCAAATTTGTTTAGCATTAGCACTTACTTAATTTTTAACATTTGATTATTACGTCATCTTATATCTTAAAACTTTAAACTGCAGTATAATTTTATTTCAATTTGTATTCATTCCAATCCAGTAGGAAAAAATTTCTGACGAGTCTTACTTGAAAGTACTTAAATAAATTTAAAGAAAATGAAATGCATTCTGTTATATATTTTTAGTAATTTAATAATAAAAAAAAAGCAAAAAATTAAAGCTAGTTAAAAAATTAAAAAAATAAATCGTGCAAAAATTTCTCCGTGCAAAATTGTCTGCTCGTGCAAAAGTGTCTTCTTGCAATTTAGTCCCCTCGTGCAAAAGTATCTTCGTGCACTTTTGTCCCCTAGTGCAATTTTGTACGCTCGTGCAAATTTGACAGCTACCCGATAATCTATTTAATTTTGTTACTATTTGTTTTATGTGATAGCTATACATTTTTCAGAAATTTTACATCACAACTGCACAAACGTAAAAGAAGGTCTCAATTTAACAACCTGGTGCAGGGTTTCCCAAACTTTTTTCAAAAGGCTTCCTTTAAAGAAATTAAAAAAGCTATGGCCTCCTTAAACAAGATTACTCAAAAAACTACCATTAGAAACACCTGAGACTTTTTTTTTGGTTTTTCATCATCGACTCCAGAATATCTAGTGTATGTTTAAAATTATTGCCTTATGACCCCCCTGTGTCCTCTTTACTGATCATGGCCCCGCTTTGGGAAACCTGATGTGATAATTTTTGATAGTTTTCGTTTGTAGTTGATTTAATTAATTATATGCAGTTAGAAGTAATAATAGTTTAAATAAATATTACTATTATACAATTTGTGAAGATTTTGTACCTATTGGCTGCTGAACTATGTAATGATTTGTTTTCTACAAAAAAACTGTATGTTAGTATAAATTTCAAAGAGCTTTTTTTTTTGTTAATTTGAAAATTAAATAAAAATAGGTTTTTATTTGTGTATCATAAAAACACTTTAAATTAATTTCTATTACATGCAAATAAAATCTGTTTAGGTTATGTAATATCTTATTTAAAAGCTATTGTTTAGTTTAATTTATCATCTTTTTTTTTTTTTGCATTCCATGCTACTTTTTTTTGTAAGATTTTATACAACTAACTTATAATAAAAATTACTGTAACTATCTTTTTATAACTTTATTTGTTTAACACTTTAAAAATGCTTTATGAGAGATTTTTAAAAATTTAGATTTCTTGTAATAAATTTTTCACAAAAAACAACAAAACAAACTTTTTTTAAATTTATTGCAGTACTTTCAAATAATGCTTGTAAAAAATTGTTTCATACTAAATTAAACTGAATTGAAATAAAATTATAACGTAGTTATAACGTTAAAGTTTTAAAATATAAAATGACGTAATAATTAAATGTAAAAATTAACAGATGCTAATATTAAACAATTTTTCTTCACTTTTAAAACCAATTAGATTAAAAATAAACTAAAATAAACCAGCGATGAAAACTAACAACAAAAATAAAACCACATTTTTTCAAATGTTTTATAAAACTTGCATTAAAATTACTTAATGTAAGGATTTAAAAAGTCTAGTTTGATATACGAACTTTTTCTGCTCACGTAAACTGATCCTTAAGGTAAAATGCATAAGGTAAACTAATTAAATTAGTAAAACCAGCTGAAAAAAAAACTTTTAGGGTAAATTTATTATTATCCTGTTTATTTGTTAATTACAAACAGTGGTTTTTCAAGCAATCAAATGTTAAAATCCCTCTTATGTTAGATCTGATCTGATTATTTAATTTTTTACTTTATTACGTTAATTATTTTAAGACAGTTATTACTAGTATTATCACAGTTTTTTATTAAATAGAAAAAAAAAATCTGTGAATTACCACAACACACATAACTTAATTTTTTTTTGGTTTTTAAAATGGTAAGACTTGTTTATTTATTTCTAAAGCCATCTACAATGAAACAATTTAATTTTGATTAAGTAGTAACATTAACTGTGTTTATAAACATTTTAAACTTGTAACTGTAAGCACAGGGTAGATGTCACTTTTGCACGAGGGGACATTTTTGCTCGAGGTGACACTTTTGCACGAGAGGAGACTTTTACACCGCATCACTTTTGCACGAGTGAACATTTTTGTACAGGTTAAGAAAAAAAGATATTTTTTAACTTTTTTTTATCAATATTACCCCTAACCCAACCCTCAATTGATAGTATTTTTATTTGTTTTGTTTGTTAAAACATTTTTTTTATAAATTTTGTTTTTTATATTTTTATTTTGATTGATAATTTTTGTTAGAGATATGCTTTTTTCCTATCACTGTTACCCATAACCATTACACTCGTTCGGTAACTTTTTTTTTTCAATTTTTGTTTTTCTAGTTTTTAAATTTTTCTTTTTTTTTGTAAACTTTTATCTTTATTATCCTTGTTACCACTAACCCTTGTCCCTTACTCTCGGTCAGTAGCTTTGTTTTTTGTTTTTTTTATCAATTAATCGTATTATTTTTATTTTTCTTGTTTTGTTTTTTTTATTTTTTATTAATATACTTTTCTTACTGTTGTGCAAAAATTAACCTTCGTGCAAAAGAGTCGCAGTGCAAAATCGTCCACTCGTGTAAAAGTGACCCTGCGTGCAAAAGTGACCCGTTCCCGTGTGCACAAATGCCAAACAATGAATATAACATTTCTGCGTAACAGATTATTTATTTTTGTTACTGTATTTTCAAAGAATTATTATTACAACATGTAATAACACTTAATTAAAGCAATAGTTTTTTTTTGTAGTATACTTGCTATTTGAAAAATTAATATTTTATTTTAAGAAGTAGTTTTATAAATGATTTTAAACAAAACGGTAGATGTCACTTATATTTTTATGTTTAGGTTTACGAGTTATAGTATTTTTGGTAGACTTTTGTATTTTGTTTGTTAAATAAAACTTTTGTAAAAGCCACCAGTTATTTTTAATAAAAATAATTTTAAGCAATAGCTGTCTAAAATGTTTTCATGTTAATAACTTGCTCTTTTATAAAATAAGCATATTTTTTTAAACTCTTGTTTGTCATTTATAAATCGATATAAGCTGGTCATACTAATATAATTAACGAAGTAAAGGTTAATACAATATGTTTTTATTTTTTTGATGTCTCATGGTTTGAATTTTTCACAAACTTTGAAGTTTTAATAGGTTGAGAACCAAATGCTAAAAGTACATGAGTTTTATTTATATTATTAAAAATATTTATCAAATTCCTAATCAACCT
Organism: Thalia democratica; assembly: GCF_965202585.1. Lineage (NCBI taxonomy): Eukaryota > Metazoa > Chordata > Thaliacea > Salpida > Salpidae > Thalia > Thalia democratica. Next base: position 14,013,917 of record NC_139173.1, on the reverse strand, counting down.
ACAAAAATCATTTTCTAAATCTCAAAGGTAAATAAAATTATTTATATAAAATAGTTATAATTTTTTATTCTATGTATTAAAATTAGTTTTCTCATTTCAAAAGTATCAAACTGATTTAAATAAAATACTTATACAATTCCCCTTTAAAATCTTTGATTTATATTAAAGCCAGAAATAAATACTATATAACTATTTGTTTTGAATAATTCAACTTACTAATTTATAAATCTCATTTGTGGACAAAGTATAAAACAAAATTTGTTTTAGTACATTATTTGTAAAACATTAAAGTACCTCTCTAAAAACGTTTTTTCTAGCTTTTACAAATTGATAAAGAGGTTAAAGAATTTAATTTTGTTATGCGTTGAAGAACTTAGAAACTAACTGATGAAATTTAATACAACGTAAAACATGAGAAGAGATTGAGCTATAAATTGAAAAATTATCTTACTCTTTTTGAAAATTTCAAATAAAAAGAATAACATGAGCGCGCTCAAACGTACTATTTATTTTTCTCTTAAGTTTCTTCTATTTTCACTACAGTTTTCTATTACTACTATAGCGGTACAATCACGTGTTTACAAACAAAACAGCTGTAGTTAATGATTTTTTAATTTTATTATACTTTGTCAAGGCTATTAAACTTAAAGCACAGCCGTGACCATAAAAATCAATCATACACAGTGGGCTGGCAAGTGGTCATTGACTATTTTCGCGACTAAACAGTTAAAGCAAGATTTTTATTTAATTGTTTAAAGCGGGGTTTCGTCTTTTAAAAACTGGGTTTGTTTATGTTCTGCTTAAAGTATACTAAAAGTTATGTAAGCTTAAATGTAGCCAAAGGTTGCTTTTTTTAAGTTTAAAAAAGCCTTGAAAAATACTTAATTTTTTGTCAAAATTAAGGTCTACATCTACTGTTAAAAAACACCTTATAAGCTTTTATACAAAAACTTTTTTTTAAGTTTTTTCATTTCTTTGGTTTAATGTTAATTGAAAAAAGTCAAAATTCTTTGAATATTTAAATGTAAAAGTATATTATTTCTCATTTAAAAAATCTTCTCTTCTTGCCAAAAATTCATTGATGATTTTCTGGCAATTTAGGGTATTCTTCAGGTTTAATTTTCTTAATTCGCCACCGTAGAACCAACATAATTTTTTTTTATTAATTTAGTAAAAATGACAAGGAATCTATATACAAATTTACAGACAAATATCATATGGAATATAACTATTTTTTTAGGTTTTGACAAGCGATATTTCTGTTAAAAAAATTGATACAATATCCTATCCCTGGTTTTTCACTGTGACAAAAAAGACCATTTTGTATGTTCTAAAAGGTTCTTAATGTATACAGATTCACTTACTTTTGTTTACAGATCATTTAAGCTCCAAGAATGATGAGAGCAGTTAGTATTGGTCAAAGCATGGTAGCTTAGTATATGTTTTAGTTATTGAATTTTTTTTTTAAACTAATTTAGCAAATTAAAGGTTTTTTTGAAAAACCGTATCCCACAGGCCATGGTGGAACTTCTACAACAGGTAACGTAGTCAAAACTTTGCTAAACACCAATAATAGGACTCTGCTGACGAAGTATATTTCTGATGTTAGTTTAAAAGAAAACATTAACAAAATTATTATGTATGTTTCCATTATATTATGGCCTATAAATTCTAACAGAAAGATTAATGTAGAGAAATACTCAGTTTTATTTTAAAAAACAATGATGCTGGTCATGTCGGTTAAATGGATTCGCTTTACTCCATTTGCGCATACTGTTCTTGCACATAGTGCTGAACTAATTGAGCAAAACAACGGTGGAGGTTTGCTAAATTACACCAAAAGTGGATTGGAAGCTAACAACACGTTTCTAAGACAGTACAGAATGAACTTTTTAAGGAAAACTTCTCAGTATGAAAATTTAACAGACTGTTCAAATCGATTATGGGACAAGAGTGACTACGATGTTAACAACACTTCAGACAGACTGAATTGCACTTATTGTAAAGAAGTCGGACATACTGCGCGAAGTTGTTTGCAGCTAAATGAAAAAAATTCTTCATGTATTTCAGAATGGGAAACGTTGTTACATATGCTTTGTGCTACTGAATAGAGTGTTTTAGTTATTTGAAAAACTTAATTTCAAAGAAGTTTTAAGAACTTACTGTTTGACTTATACTTTCTAGTAAATTTAAAGTGCTTTTTTTTTAATCACAGGCTAAATTATTTTGTTTTTTGCACTGTTTTGCAACGAATAAATGTTTTTTTTGTTCAAGTTGTTTACGGTTTTTTTCTTTTGATAAACTAGTACAAATGTAACGTTATTAATAATACAAACTTTGATATACAAAGATCAGCCTTAAATTAAAAATAAACTGTATTTAGAGTATAGTCACCCGGCTTGATATTGAAAATTCATTCATATTTAAACTAAAATGGAAATAAATGGGACTCTCTTGAGGTAGCCAATTGTTATTTTCTTTTTTTCTAACTTTCTTTCTTTAAAGTTTCATTAAAAATTAAAGTTTAAACTATTTTTTAAATAAAAACAAACATTATTCTTATTGTAACACTAAGTGTAACTTTAAATTGTATTATAGTGCTTCTTATGACAGTTTTATGTCAATGGCCACTTGATCCCCGTTTTCAGCCCACAGTGTCATATTTGATGAGTCCGCAAATTTTTTTTTTATCTGAAAAAACCTTGTTTTTTTGATTAGTTTTTAATATATTTAGGTAAAGACTGAGGTGGGTTAGGGTCCCACCTCAGTCTTTACCTAACTTAGGGATAAGGGTAAAAAAAATTAAAAAAATCTTTATTTTTTGCTGACTCAGCAAAAATGCAAATCAGTCTGAGCTTTAGGTTTACTTTCCCTCTGTTAGTAACAAGGAAAAAGTAACCAGAACTTGAATAAATAGAATTAGATGTTTGCTAAAGAATTTTTTTCTTAACGAGATTAAGTATCTTCAACCACTATATCTATTTACTTTTTTGTTTATTAAAAAACTTTTTAATTCAAAATATTACGGACCAAGAAGGGCCTTTCTATTTTTATGTAGCATGCTATAAGCTTTTTTTTTCTGTAAATGTGTTAAGAACCTAATCAAAGAGTGCCGATCTCTGACCTAACCAACTAATTATAAAGAAAGTCAGTCTACTTTGGAACGGTAAACACAACGATTCCCACTTGAGTTACTTAACTCATATTTAAAACTATTGAAAACTATTACCGTAACTTGCTCGCTTGATTTTTGCTTATCAGTTCTTGTTAAAGAGAAGATAGTAAGTAAAGTACTGATAACAATTTTTTTAAAGAAAAAACAAAGGTTATAGTTACATTAGTTCAAGTCGTTTTTGATTAGTTCTATGATTTTATAAAAAATATAAATATAGAATTAAAATATTATTCTTTAGATTTATTATTTCAGTATAACATTTAACTTGTGTTTTTTTACGAGATTTTATTTGAATTAATCGTCATGATAAAATTTTTGTACTTTTTTTTTAATTTGAAAAAAAAAGTTTACATTTTGGAAATCTAAATTCTTACATTTACAACTACTTTGATATTATGAGTTATTGTTTAGAGTCTCTTTTAGTCTTTTTTTAATTATTTTTAATAACGTTATTATTTTATTAAGTAAGACGTACGTTTTATTTTTCAAATATCATTTTATACGTTTTATATTTATAAAATTTTGGCAGAAACTTAACAATTTTTTTTAGGTTAATGAATTAATTTGTTTTTTATTTATAGTAACTTGTTTCTATTTTTAAACATAAAAAATTCTAATAGTATAAATAAAACCAGTGATTAAACATACTTATGTGAATAATTCTCGATAAAATAAACGATTCTTCCATATGTTTGTATTAGAGAACCATAACAGTATGCGTTTAATGTTTTATCCTTTTAAAATTTTTATTTTTTTTACAACAATTTAAATAGCTTAGTTTAAATTGAAGTATATGAGTGGAATACATATACGTAGTTTTTTGTTAAAATGTTTAAACATACAGTTCTTTGAAATACAAAAATTGTTTCATAAGCTATTTAAGTTAGTTAAACTATAAACAATTGTGTTTTAATTAAGTCGTTTAAATAATAAACTTTTATTTACAAAAATACTTTAAAGTAAATAAGACATATTCAAAACCTTAAATAAAAAAAATATATAAAAGCATGTGTGCATATGGAAACTACAATAACAGTTAAGCCGCAGACTCAATATTTTGAAAAAATAAACAAACATAGAGTATAATTTTGCTTGTTTTTTATTTACTACTCTAAGTTGCTAATACTGGTGATGAGTCACATCACTAATGACTTATACTTCTAAAAATTCGCTTGTCAGTAGAGCTAGTTTCAAAGAACTATTCGTGTTTTGAGACTTCCAATAACGATGTTTTATTTTAATATTTAAAAAGCTTATTCTTTATCAAAAAGAAAATATTATAAATATAAAAATGAAATAAATAACTATACAAATTTATATTGTGTTAATGAAAACTTACGTTGACTTTGATTTAGAAGTAAGATTTTGTATGTCTGTTTAAGAAAGATAATTTTGAATGTTGATCAAAAAATAAATTTAGTGTCATCATACGTGGCTTTGCTGCAATTAAGGTTTAAAACATAATGCTGCTATTTTGCTTCATCATTATTTTTCCGTTTTTATGTCAGTCACTTTCTATGTTTTGAATAATTTGATGTTGTTAAACGTTGTGGCTATCGAAATCATCGATTTAATAACAATTTATATTGGTACTAAAATTATAAAACTATTTAATTTTAAGTGTTGTTTTTACTTTTTGATATATTATTGTTGTTAAAAAGTATTGTTTGCTAAAAAAAAGTTGAAGTAAAGTTTATCAATATTAAAAAAAAAGATGGTGTTTTATTATAAAAGTTAAAAAAAAGAAGTTATTTTCAGCTCATTAATGTATTTCGATGGTTTTATTAAGTAGTTTGTGTTTTATAGACAGTTTTAAAACTTATTTTTGAATTATAACAATGTGTTATGTTGTATTACTAAATTTTTAATGTATCTTTTTATTTCAAACTTGTTAGCAAAAATTTATAAAATTAATTTATAACTAATTGTAAAAAAAAGCACAAAATTAGTTATTAGAAGACTTATTACATTGTTTAAAATATATACAGGTTTCTTACTATAATCGTTAATCCATTTAAATAGACTGTTTCAAATGATTTTTTTTTTACTTAAGTATAGCTAACAAATTCAACTAAAACTTTTGATAGCAGATAGTGTTTAAATCTAAGTTTAAACAAGTAAACCTATATTAGTAAATAAACATAAATAACATACTCTTTATTTTAATTGATATAAATTATTAATAAAGAAGCATCATTTGTATCATAAATATTGAAAATGTTTAAAAATGACAGTTTATTATGATACAAAACTTTTCTTGATATTTTTTTTTTACATGTTTTAGAGATATTGATAAGTATAAAAGTTTTTTTATAATTTAAATATAGGAAGCTAGATTTGTTTTATTGTTTATATTATAAACATTAGAATAAGTTACATAAGTTTAGAGGTAGGCTAGACTTGTGAAAAAAGTTGTTGCAAAGTTACAATGTAAAAAAAGATACATTGTGTAAGTGTTGTAAAGTTACAATGTAAAAAAAATTTTTTTTAACAAATTTAGTGAAGTATAGATAGATAGTAAACCCCTATTTTTAAGTAGAAGCAACATTTGTTTTACAGATATGGAAATAAAAGGTTTCAAATATTGAAAATATACCTAGTTGTTTTAAATTTTTGTAATAGGTGTAGATAATATATTCACATTAGAATTTTTAACATGTGGCAGAGTGTAGAATAGCTGTGAACTAGAATGTGGATGAAACAAAAACTTTTCGAATAAATTTATTATAAAGCCTATATTAGTTGGTTGTTAATAAAATCTTGTAATATGTTGATGCCAAAAAGTAATTTGAAAGAAGTATAGTTTATTTTAGATCATATTAGAAACAAATTTATTTTATAACTAAAATGGGTAAACAACAAAAAAAATCGGAAGTTGTAGAAGCTTCAAACGTTAGTTTGCTTTGATTAGTCATTTACAAAATGAAATAAATAAAATTTTTATATAAACAAACTTAATAAAAGGTAAAGTCATCTGGAGTGAGTTCATTTTTTGTAATACTTTTGTTTGGAATTGTTGGAGTTGGATGTGGTGTTGGATACCAGCATATAATGGAACAAGTAAAAAAAATGTTTTAATTGTTTTTAGTATAGACTTTTGTTTTAAAATTCGTTTAGTAAAATACAATTATGTTTACTTTAAATTAAGCTTTGGTATTTGTGATAAACTTCTTTAAGATAAAATCATAAAACTAAGTGGTGATTAATAACTGTTAAAAAGTGTTTATTTCATGCTTAGAACTTTCATGCTTTTGCTTCATAACTTCATATAATTATCTAAAAGATCAGTTTTAGTTAAAAAAAATAAATTGAAGGTCAAAAATGTGTGTGTTCTGTAAATTTTGTTTTATTTAAAGGAGAAAAGTAAGCTTATAGTCAACTAAACCTAGTAGTAAATATATCAATAAAATTTACAGTATTTAATTGAAGTTTTAAATTTTTTATTTAATAGTTAAAAGTAAATTAATCTTAATTTTTAGCCACTTGGCAAATCTAAATAGTTTTTAATTCATGTAAAAATATTTAAAACTTAATAGGTGATTTACTAAAAAAATAAAACCACATACTTACTCACAGCCACATAGTCCGGTTACTCAGGCTGGTTTGAAAAAAAAAGCACATGTTTGTTCAGGCCAGTTTTTTTTTACTAAGTTCTGGATATATCTAAGATTTTTCAAAATTGTACCCCAGTTTTTTTTCTAAATTTTGAATAAGATTTAGTTGTTCAAGTTTTGATATTTATTATTAACTTTGTTCTGAAACTTAATTTAAATGATTTTAAAAAGTTGATTAATTAACTTGGAAAAAATTAATTTATGCTTTTTATAGGATTAAAAAAACTCAGGATGACTCAAGAACAGTTTTTGGTCACTCAAAATAGCTTTTTTGACTCCAATAGTGGCAACCCTGTAATAAGCTTATAATAATTAAAAAAATATTTTTTTAATAAATTGAATTTAAGTCAATTATCATAGCAACCAATGACACCCTCACAAATAAAACTAGTATTTCATCAACACTTTACTGTTGTATAAATATATGATAAGTTATATACATGTTATGCTTAATTACATATAATAATAATAAACAAGTACTTAAATATATATTATACAACATTGGGTCCAATATTTTTTTTTACAAAAATTAACTTTGGCTTTTATATGAAAGCTTTAAGTACAAACTACAAGCCAGTTTTTATAGAATTCAAAAATATCATTAAACTTTTGAGGTATTTAATTTTTTGTAAAAATTTTCCAATATAAACGTATGGACTTTTTTTTTGGGGTCAATTTTCTTGGAAATTTTAAAATTGACTAGAAATCTATCTCCTCCTTCATTTTTCAAGCAATCTTCTTCAAATTTTCAGGAAACCTTCCTTATAATAAAAAAGGTTACTTTAGAATTTTAGTAATTTATAAAAATAAAAATTTTATCACAAAAATTAAAGAAAAAAGTGTTTTTTTTCAAAAAAAGTATATTTTTACAATTTTTTTTTTAATTCCAAAGTTACGTACTTTGTTATTGTATAAAGATTAGAATGTGAAAGTTTGAAGAAGATTGCTTGAAAAATGTAGGAGGAGATAGATTTTAAATGAAATAATCTGTTTGTTGTTTTAGTTTTCCATTTCCATAGGGATCCTATTATGCGGCCCAACTAGTCATATCTCAAAAAATAATTCGAATTTTTTAAAACGATAAAAAGCATCTTGAAGCTTAATCATATCTTAATAAATCTTAATAAAATCAGATCAACTTGTAAAAAACATTGTTTACCCCCCCTATGGCCTTAAGTAATATTAAATGGAAAACCAGTAATTGTATACAAAACCATTTGAAAAAACCTTGCTAACTAATCCAGGGTTTCCACAAAATCAGGAAATTAAAAAAAAAAAAGAAGACAAGCGTCAGGAAAAGTCAGAAAAAAAGGGGGTTTTTGGAAAAAATTCGAGAAATTTATAAAAACATACTCTTAATAAGAAAGTTTATCATCACTAAAAACTGCATTTTGGTGAAGTTATTTTATAATTGCTTTTGCAGATCATCTTTTTTTCAGGGCCTATTTGAATTTTTTGAATAAATTAAAATTTAAAAATGTCTTTATTTATCAAGTCTTGGGTAATATATTTTTGTGAAAGTTTTAATTAAGAACTTTCATTTTAAAAAGTCAGACATTTTTTTTCAGCTTGATCTGTGGCAACCCTGCGAATGTCTTTCTTATAATCTATAGCACTTAACAACCTAAATTAATGTTATAAAAAATTCATAACATATAAGTTTTTAAAATATTTCGCTTAAGATAATAAATAGAAAATATGTTTAATTTATTATCGTATTGTTTTACTTGCTTAATTTTTGTAAACGAGTATCACAACTGTTTTTATTTCATATAATTTTAACCTTTGTAAAGTTACATTATACAATAGATTACAGTATAGTATATTTTGTTAAGCTTGAACTCAACAACAATGCATTAGTAGCCAAGATTGGAAGTTTGCAAGATGAAATTTCATCCATTAAAGAAAGTCAAGCTTCAATTAGCTTTGAAAATGAAATTGCAACTATCGGACAACTAAAAGAAGACTTGCAATCTACAAGGCTCCAAGTGAGTTTTCATTTTCTAGCATATAATCAGAAACACATAAAATGGTCAAAAAGTATTTTTTTGAAAGAATATCTAAACTTATAAATTATATTTAACAATTTTATATTTTTAAAGTATATATCAAGTGAAATGAGTTTCTTATAAAAACCTCATGTTTCGATTAATTCCATTTGTCATTTTTGTTTAATGGTAATTAATGATTATTCAAGTTATAAGAAATTTAAAAGCAATAAATCAAAATTTTATTTAACGCTTTATTTATGATATTAAACAAAAAGTTTTTCCCTATTTGCTAGTTATATTCTAAAACAAATAAAGTTATTTTATCAGTTTAATATTGTGAGTTTAACCTTGTTTTCAAAATTTAGAACTTAGTAACTAATAGTTTAATAAATCATTAAAACATATTGGTTAGTAAAAACTTGATCTTCTGTGTATAGATCTTTCTTTACTTATTAAATTTAAAAATCATCTGCATGTTGTATTTAGAATCGTAGTTTATTGAAAATTTAGAAATTTAAAAATGATTACTATTTGAGTGGTGCTTTTTTGGTGTTCTTAGAGCAATTGTTTTTTGTATTTGCATAAATTTTAGATTGGTACAATCTAGTTTATATATATGATTTGTTTGATATATTTACATTATTATTTAAGTTTCTTAAGTAATTATCTGAAGCTAGATAATAATATAAAAGTTCATTTAAAATACAGTAAGAAAGACTAATAAAAATGAAAACTGTTTTTTTTAGGTTTTAATTTTATTTTAGCTGTTATTTAAACGAGAAAAACAAGTCAAGTTTAATTATACAGTTTTAATTCCTCCTCGGATTTTTTGATTGTCAATGCAATTATTAGATAAACTATAAACAATGTAAACGATAAGATATAAATAACTATATAATTTTTTTATTAAAAAAAGGAAATTTTAATTAAATACAAAAAGTTTTCCTTACAATAAAAACATTTTTGTGTCAATTAGAATTTTCTTTCTTATAAAATAATTTCAACGTACATTACTATATATTTTCAATATTTTTATACTATTTAAGACAAGTTTTTATCTAATGGTAAAATATTTAAGAAAGTCTTGAAAGTATTAGAAAGACCTATGGCAACCCTGTATAAATTAAATGGTTTTCACTTATCATATACATACTAAATGAAAAACTTAATTGATTTTAGTTTTAGTTAGTTTATAGAGAAGTTATTCGTTTTTAGGTAAAAACTAGAAAATTTTTCTCATTTTATTTTCAACCATTTCCTTTTATCTATAAAAAGTTTGATATGCTACAAGCTGTTTTAAACGGTATACTATCAACATCCACCCGGGTTCAAAATCCACCCATTTTTTTTCCTATATTTGATTCATATATTAGAAAAAAATTATCTATTTTTCACTATCTCTATTACCCCTATTCTCGATCGCTAAGCGGTTCACGAATTTGACTGGGTGGATTTTGAACGTGTCCCGTTTTATACGGGTAGCTGTCAAATTTGCACTAACGTACAAAATTTCACGAGTACACAAATTTGCACGAAGACACTTTCGCACGAGGGGATAAAATCGCACGAAGACTTTTTTGCACAAGCAGACATTTTTGCACGTATTAAATTTCAAAAAAAATCTTTTTATGATTTTAATTTTTTTACCTTCAGTCAGTTATATATATATATATAGTTTTATTAATTTATTTGTTCTTTATTATACTATCAGTGTTACCCCTAACCCTCGGTTGGTAGCCTTTTGTTTTTAAATAATTTTTATTACTTATTTTTACTTTTAATATCTTTGTTACCCCTAACCCTTACCCTCGGTCAGTAATTTTTTTTTTCTTTTTTATTAATTTATCTTATAGTTTTTTTCTGTTTTCTTTTATTTTTTTGCTGTTTTATTTTAATTTCGTGCAAAAATGTAACTCGTGCATAATTGACCCTTTGTGCAAGATTGTCTTCGTGCAAAAGTATCTTCGTTGAATTAAGTAACCTCGTGCAATTTTGTCTTCGTGCAACTTTGACCCGTTCCCGTTATGAACAGTCTTGAAAACATATTTTTTTGTTATTTATGCTTAAAATCAAACTTTTGTACTGTTAGAATGTTATATGTAGTAAACTGTAAAAGTAGTTGAAGATTGAAGTATGAGGTTTTTTTATTTATAAAATTTTATGTTCCAAGTAAATAGATACTTTTTTCAGGTTCTAAATTTTAGATAGTTATTTAATTTAAGTAAATGTTCGAAAAAATTATGCAAACAGAACACACTTAGGCTTCTTAAGTTAGGGTTATGAATAAGTCATGGTAATATTATTTTATTATTACTTTTTTAAAGATGAACGTAGAGGCTGATAATATAAACCAAGTCAAATCTGGTTTAGCAATCGTCAAAACAAATGTAGAAGGTTTAAACAAGAATGTGGTTGAAGCTAAACAGTCAGCTAATTCTGCCCAGGACAAGGTTAATACTATAACAACACAAATTGTTGCTTTAGTTTTAACTATAACTTTTTTGCTACCGTAAAACAAGTTAAGTTTTTTAAACAGAGTTCAATTTTATTCCTTGAACTCAAACATATCTATACAAAATATCTCAATATTCTAGAAATTTTAATCTAAAAGAATTGTTTTTATGATAGTTTGTTTTATGGAAAGGCATGTTTATGACAACTTATAAAATACTAACAACGATATTCCAAAAAAGTTAAATAGTTTTATAATTAATTATTGGTCAACTCATTAAAGCTATGACTAAAACTCTGTCTAAACTAAAACTCTGTTACATAAAATACAACATTTTTTTATTTTATTAAATTTATAACCAGAAATATTTATGTAAGAAATGTTAATAAAGTTAATAAGCTGTACTATTGAATTTTAAGTTTTTTATAGTCAAGTGTTATTTCAAATAATTTAAAAGCTCATCAAAGAATATATCTGAATATTAATCTAGTCGAAATAGCAAGTTAGCCAAAAAGTATTAATTATTAATTTTCCACGTTTTTTTTTACGCAGATAAGTGTATTGAGAAAAGAATCTTAATGTTTTAAAGTAGTCTTAGAATAAATACTTCAAGTTAAAAGAAAATCTTATTTAAAGTTAGATGTATTTTGAACTGAAGTAGTTTTAATGAGATAGTTGTAATATGCTTTAAGATTATATTTGTGCTTATAGGTGAAGTTTTACTAGGGGCTGCAATAAAGTCTTATAAAGTAGTAAAAAAAGGAGATGAGATTCTACTAAAAAAGATGTGAACTAAAAAAGAAAAACTGACTTGAAAAAAAAGTGTTAAAAATGCCTTAAGTATTTAAAAAACCAGCCTGAGTTGAACTCAGTATTTAAACTAATGATATCTCGAGTTTTACATAAATCTAGTTAAGTTAATAAACTTAAATATTCAATGTTATTTTAGATGAGCATTATAAAAATAAGGTTTTGTTGCATGTCAAATAATACAGACAGTTTGTAATCAAAAAACTGACACAACAAAGAATTTTAAATAAATGTTGTAGTCAATGATAAACCAATGATTGCAATGCTAAATGACTAATTCACATAATTATTTTATTTTGAGTATAACTATTTACAATAGAAATCAACCTAAATTGTGTTCTTTTAAACTAGGGGTGGGCAACGTTAAGCCCGCTTGCTGGATTTTGCTCGTGACGTATTTTAAAGCTGGAACAAGCTTGTGAAACAAAAAGTTGATAACTTTAATATTAAATAATGTTAGAAATGCAACATTAGACTTTCAGTACACAGTAATGCTTATTTAAGGCCATAGGGGTCCAACACTTATTTTTACAAAACATAACTTTGGCTTTTATATGAAAGCTTTAAATACAAACTACAAGCCAGTTTTTATACAATTCAATTTAACTTATGAGATATTTAATTTTTTGTAAAATGTTTCAGATACTGTAAATGGACCACAAATTTTTCGGGGTCAATTTTCTCGGAAATTTTAAAATTCACTAAAAATCTATCTCCTCCTTCATTTTTTAAGCAATCTTCTTCAAATTTTCAGGAAATGTTCCTTATATTAATAGAAAAAAACGTTACTTATGAATTTTAATAATTAAAAAAAAAAATTATATAAAAAATTAAAAGTGTTTTTTTTCAATTTTTTTTTAAATTCCAAAGTAACGTTTTTTTTGTTATTGTATAAAGATTAGACTGAAAGTTTGAAAAAGATTGCTTGAGAAATGTAGGAGGAGATAGATTTTAAATAAAATAGTCTTTTTCCGCTGTTTTAGTTTTCCCTTCCCATAGGAAACCTATTATGCGGCCCGACTTTGGCTGGTCATATCTCAAAAATTAATTTGAATTTTTTTAAGCAATAAAAAGCATCTTAAAGCTTTAAAAAATTCTATAAAATAAGATCAACTTGTAAAAAACACTGTTTACCCCCCCTATGGCCTTAAGACCATTTCATTAAAGTTTTGAAATAGAAACTGTAAAAGTATAGTAAAAAAAAATTCAAAGCGCGTCATGACTTTTTTAACAAGACCGGTGTGCGCACAATTTTTTCTGATAATTTTTTGCCCGCTGACTAGAAAAGTTGCCAACCCCTATTTTAGACTTTTCACAAAAACTTAAAATTACACTGAAGTGATGAAAGTAAAAATATTACTTCTTATGCATGATTATAAAGATGTAGTCATAGTTTTTACTAAAAGTGAAATTTGTAGGTATCTGGATCAGTAAGTGATATTGAATTACTAAAAAGTTCTCTGGAAAACCTTCTATCAGAAAGTAAGGCTGTAAAAACGGCTGTTGACAGCAAACTTGCTCAAGCACATTCCGCTTTAGCAGAACAGTCAGCCTCTACTACTCAGCGTGTAAATAAAATTTTGTTTAAATATTTTTTTGCCCTTCAATAAATTCTGTATAAGTATATATTTAGTTTTGAAGAATTTTAGTACACATTGTTATATCATTAAAATATAGTAAATTTGCATGTTTTTTAAACAAAAAAAAAAACAAATAGTTTACTTAATATAATGTTAATAAGTAAATTAGTATATTGGTGTAGTATTAATTATAATTTATTTGATTTGATAATCTACATAATTGCTTATGAAAATTTTATAACTTATGGGAAACTATTTATTTTATTTAGAAATTAATAGCTAAATAATTGAGCCAATAAAGCTATTTGAAAATAATTTAAAAACTATCTGTATTAGTTAAAAGTTATATTTTTTGTGCTAATTTGCTTTGTTTTCCAGTTTTGTAGTGGTTTGATTTTGATAGTTTCGATTGATTTATATACACTTGAACTAAATTTTAGCTAATATATTTATAGATCAATTTATTTTATAGATTAATGCCGCAGAAACTGAACTAGCCACAAAAATCTCTTCTGCTCTTGAAGAAGCTGTGGTAAGTTTTACTAGTTCTGCTTATGAAATGAAAAATAATGGTTTCAAACAAAAGCCACTTTTATTATGATAAAAAATATCATATTAGAATAAGATTTAATGCAATCTTAACCATGTTACATAACCAATAAATGTAACAATTTTACATATAAATTTTTAATTTTAAGGTTTTTTATTGAGTATCTGTGCACCACAAAAATACTAAATTACTTAAAGTTTAATACTAAATTAGTTAAAGTTTTATAAGTTTTTTGACGTGAATGCAAAAAAAAGTTTTTGTTTAGGCTGCAAAACAATTGGCAGATGAATCGAAACAAGCTGTTGCTGATGCTAGTATTGCCAATGAACAAAAACTTAATGACAAGTTGGAGCAAATCAAACAAAACATTGGATATCTTATGGTTAATTTTTTTTCTAAACTTATAACAAAAAATTTTTCATAACATATCATTTGAAAAGTTTATCGCAACATCATTTTTATAATGAAAAGTTTTTATTATAATTTTTATAACACAACTTCACATTAATAGTATAACTTTTTACAGATTTTTACATACCTCTTTAAAGTATGTACTTGTTATGTTTATAAATGAGTTAACTTGTATGATATTTAAACTAATTTTTGTTAAGCGGTTTGTGAACGTTTTTGATGTGATATTTATTCTAATGAATAAAATAGTTGTGTATTCATTGTGAATTGAAGTATTAATTACGTCACATAGAATAAATAAGAAGTGTAAAAGTTGATAATTTTCAGGATGGACACAAGTCAAATGAAGCTAAGATGGCTCAATTGGCTACGTCACTTAATTCTGCCCTAACAAGTACGAGTTTCTTTAATATTTTCCTTGAAGTAATAACTTAAATTTATAAAATTTTAGCTGTTGTACAAAAAAGCGATTTAGACGGAATCAATGGCGAAATTTCTACAATGAAAAACACTATAGAAAAAGTTGAGTCTTCTAGTGCAGACCAAAGCAAAAACTTAGCTGATGTAAGAAATAGTTATAAATTTCGATATTTAAGATACAGAAATGTTTAAATAAAAAATACTTCAAAACATGAATGTATTTATAAAACATTTTCTTATCTGTAAGTGCAAAAATTTCATAATTCCTAACTTGCTGACTCCTACTTTTGGCATAATTTTTTAACCAAATGGGTTATTTTAATGATGTTTATGTCTTAACTACGTGGTCTCCAGTAACTTACTAACTGCTATACTTACGAGAAGTAAATAATATACTAACAGTATAAGTTACAAAACTATTTCCTAAGTTATGAATAATACACACTTTGAATAAATGCAATTTACTTTATTTTCAATAATAATTCTTAGTTCTGAAGAAAGAAACTATTAAATCACGACACAAATAAAATCTATAAAAAGTATCAACAATCGTAAAGTTACATAAATACTAACATCAACTCCGCTATGTAGACGTTTTCTTGATTCTCAATAATTGAAGTAAAACGTTACTTGATCGTACCGCGTAATAACTTTGCAACTAACTTTAACGCGTATTTGAAAGACAAAACGCCGATATATACGCGTCGGAATGAAATTAACTCCCTTGAGTTGTTTTGGGAATTGGTATAATTGTTTTGAGAAAGCATATCATTAATATTATTGTTACAGAAAATTCCGTATTTATTCACACGCTTTAAAATAAGAAAATTAAATGTTAATATCATTACAATTTAAATAAACAACGAAATTTTTCCGTTCGTACTCTATAAGATTAACTGAAGAAATGCAATTTTTAATATTGTAAATACGCGCATTAAATGTTTTTGTTATATAAATTGATTTAGTTATGTCCTATAAGATCTTTCCTAAAATGGGACTTTGCAATCTAAATAAGATTTATACAGTATATTACTTGGGTAAAATAATTTGAAAAATTAAATTTAGGCAATTAAGTCATTCGAAGGAAAAGCCAACAGATTGAATGCGAACATAAAAATGACTACCAATGAAATGAACGGAATCCGTGAAATGGTTACTAACATGGTTGCTATGAATGAAGATGCTACTGAAGGTGGAAGTTTAAAAAATATTAGTTTATAATCTATTAAGAACTATAAATAATAAAAAAAACTATTATGAAATCATAATCAAAGTTCGACTTTTATGTTCCTTTTCTTAAAGATGGTAAATAAAAAAAATTAAAGTTGGTACACACTAAAATCATATTAAAAAGTTTGGGTGCATTATATTTATTACCATTTTTAAATAATTGTTAAGTTAAATAGTAATGGAGTATTAATTTATTTTATTGAAAAATCTTAAAAATGTAATGATTGGTATACAGGGTTTTTAATTTATAAAATTAAAAGAAAAACTAAATTCCTAAAAATCTTGTTGTTAACTTCAATCCCTTATTTTTTTTTCTAATTTAGCCAAGTAGTCTTGTTCTAGAAAAATGATCAATTTCTTATTAGAGTTTAAAAACTTATCAATTCACTTTAAATATATTATATTGTAGAATAACAAAAATGCCTATAAGGCATTTAATAATAAAAAAAAATTGAAAAATTTTGTCAAAAATTAAAACAAGTTTGTTTAATTCAGAAGTTGTGTGAATATTAGCCACTTTTAGACGGATTATTTAGCTGTTATATTAATAATCTTTAATATTGTTATTAAAATTCTTGTTAAAATATTTTACAGCTCCATTGGAAGAATAAATTGAAAAGTAGAATTCAGAAAATTTGCGTGCCTTTGAACAAGATAATGTTTAAGCAGTAGTTTAGTCAATTATGAAACTTTTTATGCAAAATAATTAGCAGTATTTTTCGAAACTAACTCTAATTTTACTAACTCTAAGCACTTTTATTCATTTAGTTGAATTTGTACTATGTTATATCTGTATTTTTTTTATTGAGTGTAAAGTGCAAAGTTTCAGTATTAAGTTGTATTTCTTGCGTAGTTAAAACAGTTTAGTTCACTATATTAATAAAACTTACTACAACTTATACCTACGATAGTACAAATAATAGAAACACGTTAAACCAAAAATACCAAAAACTTAGTCATCTGGAAAATAAGGTGCGGCTTATATAATATGCCACGTATATAAGAAAAGCGGTTTTGAAAATGCTGCAATGAACAAACTGCAAACATGCTAACTTTTTTATTATGACGACAAATTAAATTACATTAATAATTTTTACACAAGTTTTTGAAAGAAACGATTTGAGTTGGCTCCAAAATATTATACATTTGCAGCTAGCTGTGCGTTGACTAACCTGTAAATAGTTAAGTTTGTTTAAGTTGTTAAACAATCTATTTGTTTTGTAAAAACCCAGTTTAAAAAAAAAATAAATTTGTTTAACATGATAAAAACTAGTTCAAGTTAAAAAATGTTGTCAAGCCAAAAAGAAAAGTTAAATAAATTTTCCGAAATTCGTTAGTTTATTTAAATGAGTCAACTGATAAAAAAACTCTTGATAAAAAAACAAGCTTTTAAATATTTTATCCCGAGAATCGTTTTATTTTTAAGAGCGGATTATTTTATAAAACAAGTTCGTAAACTCCTTTTAACATATTATTCAATCTTACGAAGTAGAAGTTCAAAATTTATGCAAGAACTTGATTATTTAAAAAAAAGTAAATCAATCCTAAAAATATTTAAAAGTAAAAAGTTTTTTATTATTTACATTTATTTTAAAGTCATTCATCAAAAAAAACTAAATTAAAAGTTACACATTTAACAGAACTATAATTATTTTTTCATTTGCTGAAAAATAAAACAGGTGTTTGACGTTGTAGGTAAAATTTAACAGATATAATCCATAGTTAGTGTTCTAATTTTATTAAGACGTTATTCTAAAGTGTAGTAAGTGGTTTTGTTACAAAACAACTTAAACAAAGTATTTATCGAAAGTAAATATGACTTCATTATGTAATATTCTGAATTGTCATTTAAATTTGTACCCGTCTGTTGGACAATTTATTTGTACACTTAGTAAGGTAATTGTGATTATTCAGTTGTTCTACGATTATAAAAAGGGAATAAATTGAGTCTTGATATTTGTTTGCTTGATAGTTGTTTGCAGAAAAAAAGCTATAAAATATTAGTTTCTAACGTTCTGTGACTTTCTGTACAAAACTTTCTGTAGATTTAAAGCATGTTTATCGTTATTCTTAATAATATTGAAACAATTACAATTTCGCAATACTTTTCTAAGCTTGTTATGCTTTAAATTTTTAATTGCATTGATTGCTAAACTTAATTTATTAAACAATAGATCGACAACAAATCAGATCAAACTAAAAAAGTAGTTGTAATATAAACCTGCCCGAAACTTACAAATTAATTATCTAGGTTAAGTGTTTTTAAAGAATTTTGACCAAATTTTTACGCATTGATTTTTCAAAGGGATACCAGAAAAAATAACACTTTCTTTTAATTTAACACTTATTTTTTTTTTATGTTTTCTGAATTTTTTCCAGAATTTTAAAAGTATTTTTAGTATAAAATGTCCATTTTTAGTATAAAATAAAAAAGATTTAAAAGTGACTTAAATTGAAAAAATTCTGTTATGCCACTTAAAATAAAATTAAGTAAAAAAAAGTGAAGAAGATACAAAAACGAATAATTCATTAGAACATATTTAAAAAGTCATTTTTTAAAATAAATAAATTTGAACAATGTAAAAATACAGACTTACCAAGATTAATATATGAAGATCGAAATTATTATTAAAAATCTAATATATGAACTGGTGAAAACAGCTGAATTGTATTAATGTCGAAATTTTTGGAGTATTAAAAAGGTATGATAGAGTAAAAAAAACAAATCTTGGATTGTAAAGATTATGATATGTATGGTGCAATATGTGATATATGCAAATAAATTACAAAATTGAATAGTTTTGCAAAAAAATTTGGAAAAGTAATATAATTAAATAATGAACTAAACTACCAATTTATACTAATTATTCACAATAAAAAAACATATAAACAAAAGACGATGTATGTTAAGTACAATATTTAGAAAATCAGTAAAGAATATTCTAGACTTTACAGAACAGTGGTGGATTGAAAAATGAAGCAAAAATTAATTTAAACAAGAGGTAAAACAAAATATTATAAAATGCATGCAATGTTTTCATTATCAAATTCTGTTTTAGGGAATTTTTAGTTTAAAAGTAGTTATTCATAGTTACCCTTACTAAAGTAAACTTCAAATATTTTTAGTGATAGTTTGTTTGCTTAGATTCTAAATTTTAAAATATTACTATTATTTAAAGTATACTTTAATAAGCCTTGAATTAAAGTTTTTTTTTTTACATTTTAACGAAATCTATATTATATTTGAATTTTACCTCTTGTTAAACCAAACTAACAATTACTTTATTATATTTCTCTAAATATAAATATTTTTTAGCAGAATTGATTTTTAATAAACTAGAAGTGAAGATTTGAAGTGTTTTTGTGTAAAAAATCGAGACAGTTGTTTGAAATGGTTTAAAATTCTTATTTGTCAAACTATCAAAAGCTGTCCAATTCTAATCTAAAAAGCCAGACTACCTACATAATGTACCATTCATCTTAAATGAAATTTATAATAGATTTTTCGTATCTATACAAATTTATTATTTAAATGTAAACTTTGTTTGAAATTCCTGGTTTCCAGGACTTTTATTCGAAGTTTAAGATTTTCCAGTCTTAGTTCGAAAGTTCTCAAATTTTATGGGTTTATGGCAGCCCTACTCTTATTATCATTAAACAATTTATTGTTAGAGCAGATTTAGATATTCTGTAAATGGAAAACTTTTTTTTTCATCTATGGAATTTTGTATGAAGTTGATTAGTTTTAAGTACTGTTTTATCAATTTAATATTATTTTTGTTCAATAATTTATTTTTACCTAAGCAAATATAAAGTCTATGTAATCATTTTTTTTGTGTTTAAATTTCTCAAAGTATCTTTACGTGCAATTCACCTACTAAAAAACTCGATAGCTAAATACATAATAATTCTACAAACCCGTGATAGACTGCATTTTTATCAATGAGTTCCAAATGAGTCCCTTTTTCAACAATTTCTCCATCTTGTAAAACATAAATAATATCAGCATTTCGGACTGTAGACAACCGGTGACTTATCATAATACATGTCCGTTTCATGCTGGCTTTATCTAAAGCAGCTTGCACTATCTGTGTTGTGAAAAAGTAAAATATAAATTAATTAATCAGCAAGTTTTACAAACAAATACAACTATGTAAGTAAGTTAGACTTATAAAACATATATACACTATACTACCAACCTTTTCACTTTCGTTGTCGAGTGCAGAAGTAGCTTCATCTAAAATTAATAGCTTAGGCATTCTTATAAGAGCTCTAGCTATTGCAATTCTCTGCTTTTGACCTCCAGAAAGCTGACTTCCCTTTTCTCCAGCTAAAGTATCATATCCCTAAAAAAATCGAAAACAAATAATATTATCAAAGTTAACTCGGACATAAACTTTAAAGAAACTAACAAGTTCTAAACTTGTATATTTAAAAGGGCATCCAAAAAGTTATCTAAAAATTGTCATAGATTTTTTTACTTGTATCCAGGTATTCTAAATTTTTAATTTCGTTCCTTGATTTCAAACAATAAGTTTAGTTTTCTTTTTTTTACTTTAAATTTAAACTTAAGACAAAAAAGTTGGTTTAAACAATTTTTTAATTAAAGCAACTTAATTCCGGTGCATAGCTTTATTGAAACAAATTTACAACAAACATTTTATGATAAACAACTCATTTAAAAGATCTTTCGACTAAGACTTTTCATTACAAACATCTCAGTAACAATTATTTGACGTGAAAGCACATTAAATCGAAACATTTAAAAGTTTATAGAATATAAAATGACATAATAATCGGGTGTACAATTCAAATTTATAATTAGCCAAGAGCTAGAACAAAATTACTGTTAAAATTATTATAATTACAATATAAAATCATATTAAATTTATAAAACATTTTTGAAATGTGTGTTATTAAAAGTTTTAATTAACTTAAAAGTGCGGTTACTTAATAACTTCAATATTATGTTGTGGTTTTGTTTTAAAACTTGACATGTAACCTGTATTAAGCTCTTATTATTCAGTTTTCGAAGTCCTTGATAGTTTTAAAGCCTTTGTATTGATGTAAAATAAATAGTTTTAATACCTAGTAGCAACTTAAAGTAAATTTTGAAGGTTTTATTTTTAACAAATATGACCATGTTAAAAGTTTTTTTTTCGATGATTATTTTCCAACACAATAGTTACTATACCAGCAAGTGTATTAATACTGGTATAAGATAACTTAGACAAATAAGTAGTTTAACTGTACTCTTTAGCACTTTTAGTGTATTTAGGTGTTAACCAAAGAGATTATTAAAAAAATTTTGATGTAAAATCTTATCTCTAAATCTAAAATCTCTATGACAATAGCACGACTTATAAAATATAAAGTATTATGAAATAGTATAATCAAAATCTTTTTGCTTACATAAAACAGCTTTTCTTAATATAACACAAACAGATTCCAGTTTAGTTAATTGAATACTACAACTTTTAGTTGTTTTAAATCTATTTAACTTGAAAATATTTGCACACGTTGGGTTGTTTACTAAATTTCCTTTACTAGACAACAGTTTTAAAGCACTTAAAACTTTAACCGGTATATTATCCTTGTCTTCTGAACAGCGAAAGTTATATATGCTCCTTGGGGCATGCTATTTTATCCTTTTTTAATTATCCTGTTGTTAAACAAATATAGCTTGCTTTACAAAGGCAGCTGAGTTGTTAAATAATCATTTTTTAAAGTTGGATAACAGATTTGTTTTTAATTTCTGCCAAGGGGGCATTTATAAAAAAGAATTTGGGAAAATCATCCCTAACCTTTGTTGGTCTACGCCCAGTTGGTCTTATAATTAGATGAAATGACAAAACCTATTAAATAAGTTGCGAAGCTTACTAATAATAAATTTTTTTGAATAACAGGGTTCTTTACTTTTAGTTACTAATAAAGATAAGGTCCTTGAAAAATATCATAAAATTTTCAGTTTTTGGAACTTGAATTGTTGTGTAACTGCTACAGACATATTTAACACTTTACTTTCAGATTGCTAGCTCACTCATACTTTTTTATGTTATTTAAACATTATATAATTTTATATAAATTTTTTTATATAATTTTTTATATAATTTTAACTAAGTCAACACTGATACACTTATCACCTCTTTGCTAATAATTGTTTTGTCTTCAAAAACTAAAGAGCTACATAAAAATAAATTAACATCTTTAGAAAATCTACAAACGTCAGAATAAAAATTATTCTCAAATTCTTTTAGACATTCAGAAGTTTTCAAGCATTTGTACTGACAAATACTGATATTTTGTCTACAAAAACTAAATTTTTATCTCGAAATAATATTACATCTTAATAATCTACTCAAAACAAAAAAAAATCTCAAACTTCTTTTAAAAATTCAGAAACTTTCAAGCATTTGTACTGACAAAAACTGGCATTTTGCCACTTTTCAAAAACAAAAGATTAAGTTTGATGCGCACAAACCATGTATAAACTTTTTTATAGATGTCATTTTACATTTCGAATTCAACATTATTTAAAATAGACTCTTAATAATTTAATTTAAGAATTAAAATAAGTTTAATTAACTATAGTATAATTTTGTTATCAACCCCAACGATTAAAAACGCATTTAGCTTTGAGAACTTCGTAAAAGCAACTTTGTAAGGAAAAACTTACGACTGATCAAGCCGTAGATGATATTACGGCCCTTCTGAACCTACGGCGAAACTAGCTGGAACATTAGTTGGTTTTAAAGGTATAATTATTTAGAACATATATAAGTAAAAAATTACAAAGAAAAGCTAAATGTATAAGGGCGCATTATCGAAGTTATAAAACTCCTAAAAGATACAAAGGATAGTTAAGAAAGATTCTGTGAAAACTAATATATACATCCTAATGAACTAGTTTTTTTTAAATCATTTTAGTTTGCACCTTATATAAAAAACCTATTGAACTGCATTAAATTTAACCTCTTTAATCTCAAAAATTATTAGAATATTGTTTTTTTGTAGATAGTATTAGGTAACTGAGATAAAGATCTACAAAAGACGACAAATATTTTAAAATCATGTAAAACCCCCTTCAGGTCTATAAAAGTAATAATTTATTTGAACAAGATAATGTAGATGAAACTTTATGAACTATAGTAGTAACTAAGTTAAAAGTACCAGAGTTTCTTGATTTTGATCACCCTGTTTTAACTTTTATCAACAAAGTATTTTTGGTAAAAGATATAAATATAAGCAGAGTTACTATAAAACTTTTCGGATTCAATTAAAAGTTTAAAACTATTGATCTACTCAAATACTTGTACTAATGAGATTCTTGATTTGTCATAAAAAGAATTCCAATAAAATTAATTATATTTAACAAAGTTTACTTGTGGAAAAGACATAATGAAATCGTGGGCATTTGCTTCCTTTGCAGCTTTTTCAACATCTTCTTGAGTTGGTACACGAGAAAGGTCTCCGTAACTGATTAAAAAATATATTTTGTATTGTTACTATTATTACCATAGTACTTAAAAAAAAAGTATTTAAAAATTTAAATAGAAACTTTAGTTTAACAAAAACAAGAAAAACAATAATACGAGCATAAGTAAGTGAACTTATTTAATTAATTCTTCTATGAGAATGTTTGCAAAAAACAACAACAAAAAGTTTTAGGTTTTAAGCAGTTGCAAGAATTGCTGCTTTTTTCTTCGGAGAGACTTGGAAAAAAGACTAATAGTGTGGCGAAACAGTATTTAAAGCCAATTGCGATTAAAAAATAGTGTAATTTTGCGAACTTTAAGTTAGTGTATATTGCAGTTGCGTGCACTTAAAAGGGTTTTTTAAAGCAGCTTAGTTTAAGAGTCGTTTTTGACTTGACAATCAAGAACTAGTAAACTTTTCAAGTAGGTGGAATTAAGTTTGTTCGTTAAAGTCCTATATACAGTATTTGGTAAGTTGTGTGTCATATCAATTAGCATAGCTAACTTCACAGTTTGAACACTAAAAAATTCCTTTGTTCAATCCATTTCAACCACATATTTGATTTTAAAAAATGTTTTAAAGCTTTTTTCTTGAAATAATTTTTATAACTATGTAAGCTTTAGAAGTTGGTCGGATCGTTGTAATAGTCGTGGTAGTGGAAGTTTACCTTATTGGGTAGATACTGCGTAGTTTATTGTTTGTGACTTACTTCTAATGTAACGCAACTGCGTATCTTATTTTTTATAAAAGAAAGAATGCAATTAAAAATAATAAATATTTGTGAAAATGAACATTCTTGGAAATTTTTCTCAACAAATTACTGTGAAAATAAACAAGTTTTGTATTAAAGAGGAGTAGCATTCTTTGAAATGAGTATAAACGGCACTTAACTTTCGATTTCGCGCAGTTAGACAAAACTTTGGATGTTTGAGAGTTTGCACTCAAAAGAAATCAATCGAATTTATTTGTGAGCAAGTTACGAACTAAACCAAGCCTTTACATTAATTAAGTTACCAGGCAGTTTAACTTACAGGTCAACCAAACGTTTCTACAAGAAGGGAAATCCGTTTAGAACTGATTAACTAAAGTGAAGCGTTCTAAACGCGAAACCATTTGTTATTTGTAAGTCGTTGCGTTAAAACAGAAGCTATTAGTCGTTTTTTTACTTGGTATTGTGATACATTTTTCAAATACTTGTATAATTTGTAGTTTGCACTTACTTTTTTTCATTTCTTCATATAATTTTAAAATAATTAAAAAGACTGTTTTAATAAATTTTGACCAATGTTTACTCTTTACACATATGATAAGTTAGTACGATAAAAGGAAACACGCGTACAATTAAATCTTTAGAAATCAGGGTTGCCACTCTTTGATGCAAAAAAAAAATTATCCTGAGTGACCAAAAACTAAACTGAGTCTTTATAAATTAGCCTGTGTCAGTATGAGTTTTATAAAAAGCTTTTAAATATATTTAAAATTTCCAGCGTAAACTAATTTTTCTTAAAATTTTATATTGTTTTGTTTAATTTTTAAATCAGTAAGTGAATGTCTGTAAATATATGGTGATAATGGTTATAAACAACTAAAAACATTGATTGAAGAAACAGAAAATTACATTGACAAAAAACTGATATAATATAAATTAAACTACAGTATTGTTAGTACACTAATCCAATAACTTTAATATTAAAGTCAAAAATGGTTAAGTTATCATAACAAATCTTAATCTAAGCTTTTAAATTTAAAATCGAACGTTTTATTAAATTAGAGCTAGCCACAAGACCTGAAAATTACTTTAAAATTAAAAACTTTGGTACTAAACTTACAAGATACCAATTTATTTCTTTAAGTTGAGTGAAATAAATGTCAAAAACGGATTTAACTCAATCTTATAACAGTTAAAAAACTAGCCTGGTTTGTTCAGAAACTCTTTAAACTGACTGGAGTTTCTTAAATAAAAACCAATAAACCTTAGTTAATTTAATATTTAAAACTAGCTTAGCAACTAAATCTTACAGTATATTTTCTCTTAGTGATATGTTGAACATAGATGGTTCCTGAGAAACAATACCGATTTGTTGTCTTAGCCAGGATACATTTAGTTTTGAAATATCTGTTCCATCCAAATACTAAAAAAATTCTTAGTTAGAATATATAAGTATAATTTTACCATTTTAGCTAGTTTAAATAGTATACACTTACAATTTGACCGTCACAAGGATCATAACATCTCTGAATAAGTTGCAAAGTTGTAGATTTACCACAGCCTGACTGACCAACAAGCGCCACTGTTTTTCCTGACTGAACATCAAAACTTAGATTTTTCAAAACATGTGCTTGTGTGCGTGCAGGATAACTAAAATTAACTTCGTTCATACTTACGTGACCCTCACAAGAACTCTGTTAGTAGAAGGGTTTTAGTAAGCTTTGAACTAATGAAATTATTAATCTTGTCAAACACAGAGAACTTGCACATATAGAACTTAAGTGTAGGTAATTTTTAAAGTTAGCTGGCTAGATTACAATAAACATCTCTCTTTCATGAGCCTTTAAACAATAGTCTCTGGCAGTCCTTAAAAAAAAAAGTTATATCAAAAAACTTAAATGACAGCTTTAAAAGCAGTATTGTGGTGTAGAGTAGCTGTCAAATTTACACGAGCGTATAAAATTGCACGAAGATACTTTTGCACGAGGAGATAAAATTGCACGAAGGCACTTTTGCACGGGTTGAATTTTTTTAATTTTTATTTTTAACTTTTTTATTAATTATAATATTAATTTTTATTTAGTTTTTACCATCACTGTTAAACCCTTACCCTCGGTCGGTAACTTTTTTTTTTAATAAATAATTTTAATTTTTTTTACTATCACTGTTACCCCTTACCCTCGGTCGGTAGCTTTTTTTTTCTTTTTAATCAATTAATTTTTATTTATTCATCTTTTTGAATAATAATTTATATAAATTTAATAAATAATAAATTTTATTTTATCAGTTATTTTTACTATCACTGTTACCCCTAACCCTTACCCTCGGTCAGTAACTTTTTTTTCTTTTTTTATTAATTTATCATTTAGTTTTTTTTTACTCTCGGCCAAAAATGACCCTCCGTGCAAAATTGACCCTTGGTGCGATTTTGTCCTCGCGTGCAAAACTGACCATTTGTGCAATTTAGTCCCCTCGTGCAATTTTGACCCATTCCCACAACAGCGACCCAAAACATCAGGTAACAACAATTAATTTTAGACAGTATTTAGACAGCAAAAATATGGCTAATACAACTCTTTAGACAAAAATTAGAAACAAGTGCATCAAGCTACAATTCATCTAACAACAAAAAAAACCTTACAAGACCCGACTGTTAATAAAAAAGAAATCGCAGCAGAATGACCCATATTTAAAAGAAACAGCTCAGAATCTTAAAATTCCAAAAATAAAACTTAAGATACAGAATTATTACAAAGAACTTAAAAAACTTTCAATAAAAAATATGAAAGGATAATTAGAATAGCCCTAAGAAAATATTTAAACGATTAAGGTGAAAAATTCGTGTTAATAAGGATTAGAACTTAAAATAACGTAAAACTTAAATTAATTATGCCGAAAGATCTACTAATGATGTAACATAATTATTAAAAAACTAGAAGTAAATGAAATTACGTTTTATATAATTAACAACTAATTATAGTAGATTTTATTTCACAGATTATTCAAAAACACAAAGTTCCAATCCTATAGTGATCTATAAGAAATCTTCAGTCGTTGATTAAACTTATAAAAAATGTTAGAAAAAATAAATGGCAGATGTAGTGAGTCAAAGTTAATTATTTAAATAACATAATTAAAATTAGAAAAACTCAAAAGTATACATAAGAGTAGGGTGTTCAAAAAACAAGAGTTGAAAAATAGGCTTAAAATCTAATGATTTTAAAACTAATGGTGTTTTTCGTTTTAAAGCTAATATTAGGAATGTAAAATAAGTTTTAAGATTAAAAATGTACTGAAAAATTGTTAATTGTCGTATTGATGGTTAATATAAAATTTTGACCCACAAACAGGCTTTATAAAAACTAAACTTTTAAAAATAAATTTAAATGAAAACCCAACAAAAATAATAACTGTATCTTGAATTTTAGTTGTAAGTTGTACTTAGATTAGCTATTTTTTTATGTACACGTATTATAAATTTAGAAAAAGTCGAACTTGATATTAGAATTTTTTGTTGTTCAATTAAAAAAGTTACTTAAAATATAATATCGCTCCTTAAACTACTAATCGAGCAATTTCATAAAGAGAACAAAACTGAACAAATTATGGAATAAATTTAAAAATTAAACTAACTACAGTTTAAAGGACATCTCGATAGCTGATAAAAATAATACCATTGTAAGCCGCGGCCTAATTTTGTCTGAGAGTACAAAAAAAAAAGCAAACATTTTAAAACCGAGCACGGCTAGAAAAGGGGTTGTTGTTGTTGCAGTTTCGAGATTTTGAAGTAATTCATGGTCAATATTTTTTAGCAAGTCCGCATTGCTTTTGTGGGCGTATTTCTATTATGAAGTGTTTATACACGCTTTCACCGTAAATTGAAGAATGCAATCGATATCGAAAACATTCATTTACACCTGCTTGATTAAGTAAACATCCATGTCTCAATTTGTGTGCATCTTTTATTGCCCAACCCAAGCAATTTTAAGCCGTTGTAATCAATTGTTCCCTCAAATCTTAGCATCGATTTCAGAACGTACTATCAAAAAACGAAAATAACTCAAACACATACACGCCCGTTTAAGTGACCTACAAGCTCTAAAAACTGTATAAAGTTAGAGTGATATTCTCTTTCTTTATTTTGTTTAAGTTGTAAATGTAAAATAAAAGTTTTCAAAAGCGTTTTAAAGATTTATTTTAAATCATGTTGCAATTTTTTACAGAGCAGGGATAGTTTTAAATTTTCATTATAAAACTATGTTTTAAAATTTTTATTTACCTAATAGTAAAAGATTGACTCAAGGCCTGAAGTAAAACAGACTGAGAAAAAAAAATTAAACAAATCGGAGTATAGCAAAAAACTAATATAATATTGGAAAGTTTAAGCGAGACTTTCCCACCTGGGAAAAATCGTGCTTTGATTTTCTTTCAAATCTATTTATGTTGATAAACAGATATGCTATTATCAATGGCCCATTTTTTTCAAACTTTTATTTTAGAATGAAATTTTTGCTAGAATAGTATGAAAAATAATATGTTTTACATAAAGCTAAGTAATTAAGTCGCACTAAGTAGTATACAAAATAAATACAAAAATACATATTTTACAAAACTTATAATATTTAGCACGTATAGAATACAAAAGCATTGTGGTTAGTATAATTTTACTGTTTAAATTAAAACTATCAAAACAATTTTTTTTAGATTTATGCAACAGTTTGTGGATCGATTAGACTAGAACAGGGGTCGGCAAACTGCAACTCTTAAAGCCAAAATCTGCGGCTCGCGAGGTACTTTTCAGCTAAAAACGTACATTTTAACAAACAGGAATAAAAGGCGTTTTGGTAGTAAAAGCTTATAATTAGACTCTAAATTAAAAAAACAACTCATTATAATTGCTCAACTACTATCACGTTTTTAGTTTAAAGAAAAATTGTTATGTTGATTACTACGAATAGTTTTAAATAACTGCGGCACGCAAATGACTTATTTTATACAGCGTGGCTCGCGAGCAACTTTTTCTTGGAAAATTGGCCTGCCACTTACAAAAGGCTGCCAACCCCATGGACTAGAAAAACGATTTTGAAATAAGTTAATAACAAAAATCAAATTAAATTTAAGAACTAACTGGTTTGAAACCTTTATCACTGTACACATCGACTTTTGGTACAAGGTCAAGCAACTTAATAACTCTTTGTGCAGCTATTTGAGCAGCTGCAAAGTCTGGTGCAAATGCACTGTTCTGAGCTACGGCCATTGCTCCAAAAACCACCGCATTTAAAACTCTACATAAAATAACAATTTTAACCAAGAGACTATATTCAGGATTTTATTTTAAAAGCAAAATAAAAAAACAGCCTGAATTATTTTTTTAATAAATAAATATAATGCTAAAATATAATAAAAACTAATCAAACAATACATTTCTTCTTAATATTATAAAGGTAAAAGTATTCGAAATTTAACACTATAAAATTATCCGCAATAAGGTCAAAACTAGTTCAAGACTTTCTTCTGATAAAGCAGAGAGCTTAAATAAAACTTATAACTTTATGAGTAAAAATATTTCTTCAGGAAAACCTATTAAACATTAAAAACTAACAATTTTAATTATTTTAGAGAGTAACAAAGCTATTTAGGAAATAAACTTAGAAAATATACAGAAGTTGAAAAATTCAATATATCAACAGTAAACATTTTTGTATTTAAAACAAAACGATTATTATTTTCTGAAACTTGATAATTAAAAATTATTGAAAAAATTAAATATCCTGGAATTGACTCTATTGTCAGAAACACCGCAAATTTCTTTTTTGAATAGTTTTATTAACACCATTTTATATTAAATTCAATACTTTTTATTTGTTATTTTTTGCTACTTTCAGGAAACTAACAAATAATAACATTATAAATAAATCGTTAAATTTTTTGATTTAGTAGACTTTAATAAAATTAACAAATAAGGCTTCATTTATTCTGTTTTATTTTGAAAAAGTGTTTTGTTTCATACTCATTTTCAGTTAGTTTATACCCATTAGAAACTTTTTTTAATAATTAAAGTAGAACGTTATCTTTTAAAACGTAAAAACTTTATATTCCACACATAAAAGCTGTTAAAATACAATTTAATCAAAACTAGAGTTTAGTTTACATATTCTTTTACCTATAACATACTTTATACTTTAAAT
Source organism: Thalia democratica (assembly GCF_965202585.1). Taxonomy (NCBI): domain Eukaryota; kingdom Metazoa; phylum Chordata; class Thaliacea; order Salpida; family Salpidae; genus Thalia; species Thalia democratica. The sequence goes on along the minus strand of NC_139173.1, from coordinate 13,983,311 downwards.
CTTTATACAAATAAAGCATAAAAAAAAACTAGAAAGCTACTGCTCTATGTTTGAATAACATTTGTTCTAAACTAATTTTAAAGTGTTTTTTGGACATATAAAAAAATATAATTACTTTTCGACTATGCTCGTCAGTATTCAATTTGAGGTTTAAGTAGCCGTAATAGCATTAGTAACATTAACTAATAAAAACTGAGTCTTTAAAACATTATAAACAAAAATTTCATAATTAACCAACTAAATCAAACTTTAGTCAGTGATATAAAAACGTAACACAGCTTAACTAATTAGCTAAATAGAGCATAAAATGAATTAACTAAGTTAAACGAAGTTAATAATATGGTAGAACAGACAAATTTCTTTTGTTTGCACAGTTCTGGTTTTAGGCTTAGAATGTAAATTGCCTCTAGAGTTTTTAGATGAAAATTGTTTCGAGCTCTTGATATAATTTTGAAGCTACCCAGGTTATAAATTACAAAACATTTCGAATTATTGATTAAATGTTGACCAATCGCTGAACTGCTGTTTATTTTCTGTACTTAATCAAAATCCTTTCCTTGTTATATACCTAATCTTGTTTAATAAACTCTTTGGTAGATGTTGGTTAATCTGTTGATTAGATTGTTGCTGGTTCTACCCACGTATGTTTGTTTACAAAAACATACATATTTAAAGATTACATTGATGGCGTTAAGAATGGGGAGTTTATCTTTATTATTAATCTGGAACAATTTATGGTGTTATATACTATTCTTAAACTAATAGATCTGTAAAAATTCCAACTATCAACTTTTTCAAACTATTTTGGACAGCTGGATTTTGGTTATATGGTAACTTCCGATATACTGGACATTCTTAGGTCCAAATAATAACGACTAAAATCTAGATTTTATTTGGAAATTGTAGACTTAATTATGTCTAATGGATATCCTAGAGCTAGAAAGACGTTTTCTACATTTGTTAATTCTGCTGTTAGATATCTTTTGGAACAAACTAAATATTAAATACTGACGAGCGTGGTCTACTACAAACAACATATAAAATTAAATTATTCTTTTAAGTTGTATCAAACGATAACTTATGCGTTATACAAAATAAAAAAACCTGAAAACATCTTCAAAGTTACTTTCACCATTAACTACGAGTTCCATTCCATACCGAAAAATTGCAGCATATGCGAAAAAAATAACACATTGGGAATAACCAAATCCTAAGCCTAATACTAATCCTTTCCACCAAACGCTTCTGTAAACTTTATTTTTTACAAAGACGTGCATCAAATGTTTTTTAAAATATAACAAAATAAAACATTTAAAAAAATCACAAAAACTATTAATACATTCTTAGAAAATGTTTTGTTGTGATAGGAATTAATATGTTCTTAAACTATCATAGTGTATCGAGTATATTATCCAATACCAAAAATAACTAAAACTTACCATATTTTAACATACGTATATAGAACCATTAAAACAAGTAGATGGTTTAAAACTATATATCATAATAGATTAGAACCAAAAATAATTGTTTACTAATTACCGTATTTTTTTCTACGGAATTCATCTGTACTGTGCATACCGTTTCAGAAGTGCTTACTTTTATTGACTAGTATATTAACTCGATAAAACTAGTTTTGTAATCAGTTAAACGCATAATTCAGAAAGTGCAAACTTTCAAGTAATAGACCAGAAAACTATTCAGATACTATAAATATTAACTTTGTTAAAACAATTTAAAAATTAATACAACAACAGGCTCTAAAATTATTAAAAACTTTCGTATTAAAATGTACAAAATATAAAACAGGTTTCTTCATAAAAATTAAAACAAAACTAAAACGCATTTCTATTTGATGAACAAAAACTAAAATACTGACTTTACTGAGCTCATAACTACACTTTTGTATTCTTCATAAATTTGTTTTTCCCTTGTCATAGATGAAATAGTTTTTATATTGTTTATAGCTTGACCAGCAATCTTACCTAAAAAATAACTATGAGTAAAAAAGCCAAACAAAAAACTAAACAAATATATTAAATATATGAATATTACAGCCGTACTATACTTAGAAGTATTTATCCAATAAACGAAAAGAAAGTACTTGTGAAAAAAGAATTTTGTTCATTTTAAAAACAACGAAATTAAATAAAGTATTCTATTTATAAAATTTTAAACTATTACAACTATAGCAAAACAATAAATGATTCATAGTTTCATAATGTAAAAACTACATTTGAAAAACAAAACTGAAGAAGTAAAAATTATATATATAGATCAATAAAATTATACTAGTCATACACACTTCTCTATCTCATAAAACAATTTTGAAAATGTAAAACTATTTTATCTGTAAGCTGGTATTTTCTTATATTTTAATTTCTTAACCCTATATATTTATAAATTTTCTCACTAAACCAATTCAAAGTTTGTATGTTTCTACCTTTTACTATTTTTTACTTAGCTTATTTGTAACGTGAACTTTTCTTAGAGTTTTAATTTTAAAAGTTTAGGCATCTAAAAGCTTACTAAAGTAAAATTTAAGCTAAAACATTTAGCAGTAATTGTTTTCGTTCTAAAAATAAAAGTGAAAAACATATCATTCGGACGTTTGTCTAGTAAACCAAAAGACTTTTAAAATCAAAGTTAAACCCTTTAAATGGTCTTACTTACTAATTGATTTCATAAACTTTAATTATTGTAAAACTTTAACCAAGTTGCTAAATTAAAAATACTGTTTTTATAAAAGTGAAAAACTTTGTTAAATGAATTTTATAAAAATAACATCAAACTCCATGATTGACCAAAAATTTTCTCCTTATTTCTTAAATATCATGACATACCTGGATTATTAATTGCTCAGATGTTCGAAATACCAAACTTTTAAACCTTTTTAAAAGTTAGTAATCGGTATATATATATATATATATATAATTAGCTCTGTAACAGTAAATTGCATAAAAATACTCTAAAAGGGTACATGACTAATTCAAATAAAACTTATTTTAGTTACTGTTAATTTTCTATTTTTATAAAAAAAAATTACTTTAACATCATAATATTATTAGTTAGACTTAATGAGCTTTTTTTCTATTTTTTTGAGATATGGTTAAAAGTAGTTCCTTAAACCTTAAAAGTTTACTATTTGTAGTAGTCATAAATTTTCTATTTTAATCAGTATTTATTTCGGGCATCATCAACAAAATTGATTAAGGTAAATTTTCAAATATTTAATAGATTAATTTTGAAAAAATCTTTAAAAAATTAAATCAGGACTAAACTCCATAAAAACAAAAATATAATGTTTTATTTTACAGTCGTGTGGTAAAGTTGACCTAACATTATTGATGACGTGAAAATATAAACTTAGTTGATAATGGTTAAAACAAATGATTGTTAAAACTGATCAAACAAGCACAGACTATAATTTCAATATAAGCTGAAAATGTCTTAGACGTTGAGCAGTGAATGATTTTGTTGGTCAATTTTTTAAATTTACACTATACGGTCGCTTTAGTAATTTAGTTCTTTAGTAAATAACCCGCTTGCTTAGATCTTACCAGCGGTTTCTCGCAACTATGCCTGCCTGATGAGTCCTAATAAGGACGAAACCAGTTGTAGGTTTTCTCGGATGCGGTTGTTGTTAGTCGTGTTCTTTATTTATTATGAAATTTATATTAAAAAAATTTTACTTGTTGTTATTAGTAGACCTACATTAAAACTTTTTTTTTTGGAGATGTGGTCCATTAAACTTTTTATAAGAATTTGGATTTTTGTTATTTGAATTGTCTTGTAACTCTCTGACATTAGTCGATTAAAAAAGACAAAACTATAAATATTAAACAAATATTATTTTTTCTTAAGTATTTATGAAAAACAAAGAAGCTTTTCTTTTTTTTTAATTGTAGGTGCCAATAGATATTTTAAGCATACACTATGCACGTTTTGACATAAAACTTTGTTACTAAAAAATGTTACTGACGAAATAGTCTATTTTATACGTTGTGTTTCACTAAAAAAATAGTTTATATGGAACAATATTTTTCATAATTAAATTAGTCTCTACTTTGGAAACTGAGCCTAATAGGAAGAGGTAGGTGTTAGAATAGCACAGCTATACTTTAGCACAAGAGCCGATCATTTCTAACCGGATCATTTCAAAACCGATCAGTAAAAATTTGATCAATTTTAAGATTTTAAATTACCATTAAATATAAAAACAAACAAAGCTTAGCAAAATTATTATTTTATTAAAATTAATTTTATTTTGTCTTAAACAAAAATAAATGCTTAAATTGTTTTAATTTAAATATATTTCAATACTAATTTTATTTAAGGTTATTAAAATTTTAACTTATTGGCCAAGGTTTGTTTAGTTTATACTTTCCAACCCTAAAAGTATACATTGTTAACGATTTTAAGATTTGCAAATATACTACAAGTGTGATATAAACACAAAAATTATAATTAACAAAAATTACTTCTTTTTTAATAATAACAGCATATACCATTGATTTCCAAGCTCATCAAAGTAAACTGGTAATAAAAATGCTATGCAGACTTAATATCTAGTCTAAGTTTCAAATACTAATATATTACACAATCTATAATTAATCTCTTTTTTTTTATTGCAAGACACAAAAACAACTAATGTAAATTGAAATACATAAATTACAAAGTAAAAAAAACATACTGAAAAAATAACAAATACGTCTTATAACTCAGTAAACAGCAAAACTAGTTTTAGGCAGACTAGTGTGCATAGGTCAGGGTTGTCATATTAACCAAACCCTGGAATTTAAATGTTTAGGTTTAGTAAACTTGGAAATTTGAATAAAAATAGTGTAAAACACTAAAAAAACTGTAAATTTTAACATTATTGTGGCCATTTTCAAAGTATTTCAGAACTTTTTGAGTAAAGTTGTCGAAAAGCCTAAATTTTGAAAAAAATATTAATTTAACTTTCTAACTGTTCAAAATATAGATTTGATCGTTTGCTAACAAAAGATCCTAGTGAAACAAGTTTACTGGAATATAAATAAAAACAAGTTGTACAGTAATCTTCCTTTATTGTACCTTTCCTTTATTTTTATTGTACCAACATATGTTTCTGTGTGTTAAACGAATCAACACACTTCAACTGGGTTCTGTAAAAAATAATTAATATAATGTAAGAATAGAAGCATAGAATAAAGTAGGTGTATACATGTTTTCAATAAAATTAAAAAAAATAATTTCTACTGATTTTTACAGGTTAATAGTTAATAATAGGTAAAATACTTAAAGTTAAATCCGACTGTTATAAAATTATATAATATTTTTAATTAATAAGTCTAAAGTAAGTAAAGTAAACTAAAATACACAACAAACCATAATATAAACAAATTACTTACTTTAATGGAATAAAATACTGATTCAAATTTATTTTACTGTTGTCAACGATTGCACAAAATACATCCAATAATTACGTTACAATATATATGAAGATTAAGACAGCTATTTAATTTATATTATAAAGTTGGTAAATTTGGTTTTTATAAAGCGCTTTAATATGAAAAGTAGTGTGTAATCTATTTTGAATAAAAATGAAACAACAACCATTAAATTAATGGGTCAATAAAATTTAACAACGGTAAAGACAATAAAAGTCACAGGAAATTGATATAACGTGTGTTTTATATATTAAATGTTTGTAATGATTAAACCTAAAATTATAACAAATTCAAAGTTAGATACAATTAGGAAGCAGATTTAGCTTAAATGTAAAAATTTTAAAATTTAAGAAAACAAAGCACAAAAAAAAACTTGTTATAAGCTTACAAAGCACTGGCCGATAATTAAGCTACAGCGACATACATAAAATCACAAGGACTTAAATTACATATATATATATTGTATATAATAGTTATTGAAATAATTGATTGTTGTTTTATAAAGTAGCAGTCGGGTATTTAAATTAAAGATCCCATACAGATATTTTAAGTATTTAATAATTAAACTGTGTTTTATATGAAAGTTAAAATTTAAAACAACAAGGTGGTCATATGCTAAGTATAAACCTGCAGTAAAAAGACCTCTAGCTCTATTGGGCGTATTAGGTAACAAAGCACGCTTAATCTGTGATTTGAATACAAGATTCCAATTAAACTTGGAACTTAACACATAAAAATGTGAAGAATTATAGTCGGAGGGTTAATGAATATATGAAATGCTGGAGAATAGAAAGTGTCTTGTGTGAAGTAAATATATAAATAATAAATAAATAAAACTATATTTTACTTGGGGTATGTAATTACATTAATACATATTTAGTGAATGTGTGTGTTTAAGTGAAAGGTGAATGAAAAATATGGAAGGTGAGAAAGCGCCAAGGTATTATTTGAAGAAGTACCGTCGGTTGTGTACACAGTTGTTTGAAATATCACGTCTTTTATTTAGTAATTATTTACTATCTTCTGCTAAAATTGCCATTCGTTCAAGGTTGCATATTTGGCAGATCTTGCTCTCGCTACTGATGTTATTGTTGGCGTGGTGAAGGATGTTCCAGTCCATTTCTGGTTTGGTTCCATACCTGTCAAAATGCTGTCAAACGAAATCTGACAATCTTGTGCTAATCATTTTATTTACATACTTAAAATTATACTTATGCCCGGTGTACCTATCTTTAAAATAACCTCCTGTCGAACCAATATACACTTTATCCTTATTATTATTTTTTTTTGTTAGTATCTTCACTAAGCTTACATTTAACACGCACCTTATACACAACATTTTTAATTAAGCAGTTACCATATAACGGACAATTTAGTTTATTCGACTTACGACAGTTACAATTTTTACTCACATTGTTTTCTTGAATTTAAAACCACGTTTAATTACTTCATTGTTATTAATATTACTGATATTGATTTTATTCTGGTTACTACAGTTATTATTACTATTGTTACTATTATAGGTTATGCTGTTGTTATTAATACTGTTATCATTATCAATATAGTTACTACTATTGCACTTATTACCACTACTATTGTTATTACTACTATTATCATTATTATTTTTATTATTATTATTAATATTATTATTAGAACATGAATCATTAGGTACAATTGGGTTTATATTATTAGTTAGGTTTTTATTGATACTTCTAGTTATAGGTCTATAATTATTGTTTTAATTAATTAGTTGTTAATTATGAATGTTATCATTATTGTTTGTACTAACCTTGTTGTTTTTACAATTATTATCGTATTTCTGTCTAAACTAATATTAATCACATGTGTATTATCTAAATAGTTGTTATTATCATTAATAGTGTTATTTTTATTTTTGTTTTTATTAATTTGTGCTATCAACTCATTACATTTAGATAAAACATCCAGTGCAGAAATATTTAACGAAATAAAAGTTCCATATAAAAATGTTTAAAAAAAAAGTGGTTTTAAATGTAACTTAACATACGTGAAAATAAACAATATGTAATACTAATAATAACAATAATAATGATATTTTTAACGATAATAAACATAGTAAGGATAATAATAAAGTAATAATGCTAACAATTATAATAACTATAATAACGATAATAATAATAATGATAATAACATTAATAATATTGTAAATAATAATAATAATAATAATAATAACAATAATAACACTAAGTGTTGTAATAATAATAACAATAATAATGATATTAACAATAACAGTATCACTAGTAAAAATCACATTAAAATGCAGAAAAGTAATAAGTCTCGTAATAGCCGTGTGTTGTGGTATAACCCACCATACTGTTAAAGTATCAACATAAACTTGGTTAAAGATTTTTTAAGATTAATAGATAAACATTTCCCAGATAAGCTTTGTTACCGTAAAATATTAAATTGAAAAACTTTAAAATCTTCTTATAGTTGAATGAATAACGTCAAGTCAATAATACAATCACATAATAACTTTGTTTTATCTAAATATGAGTTGATGGCACAATTTAATAAAAACATTAACAAACATTACATTAATGATAATAACAACTATTTAGATAGTAGACATGTGATTAATATTAGTTTAGACAGAAACGACAATAATTGTAAAAACAACAAGGTTAATATAAACAAGGTTAATAATAACATTAATAACTAAAAACTAATTAACAAAAACAATAATAATAGACCTATAGCTAGAAGTATCAGCATGGTTGCCCCTGATCAAGCTGAGAAAAATTTCCTGACTTTTTAATAAAATTTTCCTGACTTTTCTAAATCAGACTCTTAAATTAAACTTATTCTAAAATACAGAATCTAACACTTGAAATTGAATACAGGTTAAAAACAACAGTTTTTTGCTGAATTCTATCATCAAACTTCCAGTACATCACTTTTAAACCATCTGTGTATGATTGATGTTTGTATTAAACAGCTCTATCAGCAAAGTCTTGTATTATTACCTTATAAACACAGCTTGTCTGAAAAAAGACACAATTTTTTAGCATTTCCTTGCATAAATGTATCTAGATAAACAAACGACATATAAGGAATTTTTACAATCAAAACCTTGAATTAATAACAAACTTTCACAACTAAAATCTTAAAACAATAACAAACTTTTACAGTTGAAACCTTAAAACAATAAAGAACACAATTTTTTAGAATTTCCTAGCATAATTGTATCTAAATAAACGAAACGACATATAAGGAACTTTTATAATTAAAACCTTAAATCAATAAGGAACTTTCACAACTCAAACCTTAATATAACGAACTTTTACAGTTACCATTAAATCAATAAATAACTTAATCAAATACTGTTTTTTTAATTGTATGTACTAAAATTTGTTTTCTCATTTTTTTTATTAGCACCTCAACCTCTTCATCTAATGAAGATATGGTTTCCTTCATCTGAACTGCTTTCCGCTTCATTTTCTTGGCAGTTAAAATGATTTGCCTCATTTTATTTAAATTGCTTTCATCTGCTGCTCCTACACTTGTTAAAGAGAGTATTTTCTCTAAATTAAGCCACAACTTGTGGGCTTCATTTCTTTTTTTTCGGCACTTATTTATTTTTACTTTCGTTTATAAAATATTTCCTCTTATCATTTAGTATAAAAGTTGTAACAAATAAATATACTCTTATTTACTTTAAAAACTTAACTTACTCTACGAAAAATACAAATAATAAGTAAACGTAATCTTGGCATATACATCACTTATAACTTATTTTATAAAATTAAACAACTTTGAAAAAATTATAAAGAGGTAAAGTATACACATTAACTTGTTACATAAAATACTGAACTAACTGCTTAGTTATAAAGAACTCAATTACTTACTTAAACAAAAAAAACTTTGATTCTAAAATTATGCTAGATAAACTTTTGTGTATATATCACAGTTTCACTATGGAAGTGTCCTTGCTACAGATCATCAATACTAAAAAGCTTACAAAGTCTGCTTGTTCAAGTAGGATACTTTTTCAATATGTTAATAGAAAATTTTTGCAGTTTTGTAAAGGATATTTTACTAATTTATACCAGATGAAGGCATTGGAAATAATATTAAATAATTTTGTAAATTTTTAGGAAAATTTTGGAATTTTTTTCTGACTTTAAGAACTTTTAATTAATTTTTACCATTTGAAGGCTTTGAAAAACACGGTATTTTGTAAATTTAAACTGACAAAATCTGACTTTTTTAAATTTTATCAAATTTCCTGACTTTTTTTCAAAACCCCCATTTTTTCCTGACTTTTGTTATTTTTTAAATTTTTTCTGACTTTTCCTGATTTCCTGACTGAGTGGCAACCCTGTATCAGTAAAAACCTAACTAAAAATATAAACCCAATTGTACCTAATGATTCATGTTCTAGTAATAATATAAATAATAACAATACTAGTGGTAATAAGGGCAATAGTAGTAACCATATTGATAATAATAATAATGATAACAGTATTAATAACAACAGCATAACCTATAATAGTAACAATAACAATGATAATAATAACTGTAGTAACTAGAATAACATCAATATCAGTAATATTAATAACAATGAAGTAATTAAACGTGGTTTCAAATTCAAGAACAATGTAAGTAAATGCGTTAAATGTAAGCTTAGTGAATATACTAACAAAAAAAAAATAATAAGGATAAAGTATATATTGGTTCGACAGGAGGCCTTTTTAAAGATAGGTACACCGGGCATAAGTAAACTTTAAAGTATGTAAACAAAAAGAATAGCACAAGATTGTCAGATTTCGTTTGACAGCATTTTGACAGGTATGGAACCAAACCAGAAATAGATGGAACATCCTTCACCACGCCAACAATAACATCAGTAGCGAAAGCAAGATCTGCTAAATATGCAACCTTGAACGAATGGCAATTTTAGCAGAAGATAGTAAACAATTACTAAATAAAAGACGTGATATTTTAAACAACTGTGTACACAGCCAACGGTTCTTCTTCAAATAATACCTTTGCGCTTTCTCACCTTCCATATTTTTCATTCACCTTTCAGATAAACACACACATTCACTTAATATTTATAAATATAATTATATATCCTAAGTAAAATATAGTTTTATTTATTTATATATTTACTTCACACAAGACACTTTCTATTGTCCGACATTTCATATACTCACTTTACCCTACAACTATAATTCTTCACATCTTTATGTGTTAAGTTCCAAGTTTAATTGGAAGCTTGTATTCAAATCACAGATTAAGCGTGCTTTGTTACCTAATACGCCCAATAGAGCTAGAGGTCTTTTTACTGCAGGTTTATACTTAGCATATGACCACCTTGTTGTTTTAAATTTTAACTTTCATATAAAACACAGTTTAATTATTAAATACTTAAAATATCTGTATGGGATCTTTAATTTAAATACCCGACTGCTACTTTATAAAACAACAATCAATTGTTTTGATAACTATTATATACAATATATATATGTAATTAAATCACTGTGATTTTATGTATGCCGCTGTAACTTAATTATCGGTCAGTGCTTTATAAGTTAATGACAAGTTTGTTTTTCCTGTTCTTCGTTTTTATTAATTTTTACATTTAAACTAAATCTGCTTCCTAATTGTATCTAACTTTGATTTTGTTATAACTTGAGGTTTAATCATTACAAACATTTAATATATAAAACACACGTTATAACAATTTCCTCTGACTTTTATTGTCTTTACCGTTATTAAATTTTATTGATTTACTAATCAATGGTTGTGGTTTCAGTTTAATTTTTATTCAAAATAGATTACATACTACTTTTCATATTAAAGCGCTTTACTGCTTTCCCAAACATGAAGACTAAATTAACTAACTTTACATTACAAATTAAGTAGCTGTCTTAGTGTTCATATGTATTGTGACGTGATTATTTAATGTATTTTGTTCAATCGTTGACAACAGTAAAATAAATTTGAATCAGTATTTTATTCCATTAAAGTAAGTAATTTGTTTATATTATTGTTTGTTGTGTATTTTAGTTTACTTTACTTACTTTAGACTTAATAATTAAAAATATTATATAATTTTATAACAGTCGGATTTCACTTTAAGTGTTTTACCTATTATTAACCTCTAAAAATCTGTAGAATATATTTCATTTTAATAAAAACATGTATACACCTACTTTATTCTATGCTTCTATTCTTACATTATATTAATTATTTTTTACAGAACCCAGTTGAAGTGTGCTGATTCGTTTAACACACAAAAACGTTTGTTGGTAAAATAAATGAAGATTACTGTATAATTTGTTTTTATTTATATTCCAGTAAACTTGTTTCACTAGGATCTTTTGTTAGCAAACACTTAAATCTCTAGTTTGAACACTTATTCATATTTCACCCATTTTATATAAAATTTAATCTTTTTAATAAAATTTATCATTTAACCTTATAAAAACTAGTTTAAGCTCGTGTGCTTTTTACTTTTTAGAACGCTACAAAAGTTCTCGACTTAATGATAAGGAAAATGTTCAATACAAAAAACTGTAATTATTAACTAAACAACGTTTCACTCGCTTGAACCAAATCAAACGAAATAATCAGTTGAATAAAATATTTTTTTTTTTACTAAACATGCAAGAAGATATTAGGCTAAACTTGAAATAAAACTGGTATTTATGTGAAAAAAAATTAAACTTATAGTTTAAAGCTATCAACTTAGAAAAATTATAATGTTACCAGGTTAACTTATATTAAGGTTTGAAAAATGTAAGCTACTTAATAATACTATAATTTTGAAACTTAAATAAATATACTTACATTTAGCAGGATTGTAAAACTTGTGAACAACAAAAAAGACAACTCTTGCATCTAAAGCATTAGACTAAATAACTGTATTTAAGCTTAACAAAAAAGTTTTCAGAAAAATAGAACTCTTATATATTGCTTGGTATATAATAAATTTTTTGTTGATAATATAAAAGTATCAAAATATATTCGTTAAAATTTTATACAAAAATGAATTTAAAATGTTTGTAAATTTACTTTTATCTTTTCAGTAAAATGTTAAGGTTTGTTTTAAAATAACTACTAGTATAATTAAAACACGAAGTTTTAGTTGAAGTTTATCATGTAGAACATTTAATGATTATTAGTATACATTTTTCATAGTTCGCTTGCAACTTTTGAACATAACAGAACTAATGTTATACAAGCATGAAGGAATCGTGCAAAATGACTTTCTTGCTAAATAAATTTTCGTACTAAAGTGTCACTCTGTGCTAAAATGTCACTCTCAGGGTTTCCTAAAGTTTTTGGTAAATTTCTTCTAGGTTTAAAAAAATATTTTGGTCCATTTTTAGTACAAAAGTAAACTGAAGGTAAAAAACTGTCTAAAATAGAACAACAACATTGAAAGCTACTTTAAACATGTTTTTTTTTGGAAAAAATAAAAATTAACATTACAGATTTTTTTTTTAATCTTTAAGATAGATTTTTCGTATTTAATTGATTTACTTTTAATATTTTAAATTCTAGGTTAATACGTGATTTGTGTTTAAAATTAAAGGTTTTTTAGGCAACCCTGCGCTCTGTGCTAAAATGACGCCCTGCTTTTCTGACTTGTGCCCACTTGGAAGGGCTTTTATAAAACTAGTTGCAAAAAACAAAGCTTTATAAATAGAACAACTATTTATTCATTGCATACTTAGATACTTAAAGTTAGGACTCAAATACAAAACATAAGAAAAACAATACACAAATCTAAAAACATAATGACGTAACTTTGCCATTAACGCAAAAACTCTAGTTTGCTTCAAGCTAATATATAAAATCTGCAAAATATCAATAAATAACTATGGATTTATTAAATCTTAAATTTTATACTTAAATTTGTAGATTTTTAATATTTATACGAGAGGAGCTACCTTTATTTTTTAGTTTAGACTTTAGACAGCCCTTTTGATTCCACGCATACACGGCGGTAGCTACTTTTAAGCAAAGTCGGTTCGTTACATCAACCAAAACCTCAATATGAAAGATTATATAAACTTTATACAAAATAAATTTTAAATGCTTTCTTTACTGTGTTTCTATATTGATTTCTTAATTTCTCAAAAAACAAAAGTCCGGCTTTATTAGTCGTTTGAACTACAAATTTTTTCGAGCTCAACAAGGAACGCGTTTTTATACAATTTTGAATATTATTTTTCTTAAACTAAAAAATTCTTTTTAGATTTTAAATGTTTTTCAAAGTCAAAAACTACTTAACAACTAAGTTAGTTGCAAATGTAGATATTACTACCTATTTTTACATTGTTCATATTATTAAATACTCAAGTTTGGCTTTATTTAACTTAAACGTAGATTTCTAATAAACTAAGTTAAATGTATTATGCTCAATTTTATAATGGAAACATAATCAAGCTTAAAACTAGTTTTTTTTTAATCCAATAGTCATCACAGTTATAGAAATATGTGCACAATCAACTAGAATAAAACAAGTATGTGCACCTCAAGCTCAAAACTCATCTCAAATATGCTAAAATCCTTTATCAAGCTCTCTCCAGAATATTTAGTGTAAGTTTTAAAGTATATTTTGTGCACCCCTACACAATTTCGGGCAACATAAAATTTGTGTACACTATGAAGACTAGTATGTACTACTAAGTAAGTACTAGTATGCATACTAGTAATACTACTTACTAATAATACTAGTAAGTAGTATTACTTAAATATACTTACTATTAATACTAGTAGTAATACTAGTAAGTAATAGTATGTATGGGTGCACACCATGAAGACTACTGATCTAGTGCAAGTTTAGAATATTTTTCAAAAAACCTAGTGTAAATTTCAAAACTCCCCTCAAATCTGCCTGAGACCGTTTTTCTGCTTTTATTAGAAACTCCGGAATATCTAGATAAGTTTCGAAAGTTGTCAGAATATCTAGTGTAAAATTCAATATAAACTCTGTGCACCCCAAAATAAATTTCGCTCACACTAGTGTGCATGGGTCCACTTGAGACCACTACTTAGTTTATTTATAAACAGATGAAAATAAACATAACAACTTTGTACTATCTAATAAAGTTCTAAAGGACAACATTTTAAAAAAGACATATTTCTCTTTTGTTAAATTTGAGCTTGTCTCACGGCAAGCGAAAGTCCGGACTTCTGTTCTGCAGACTTTCGCCGATGTTTTTTGTTGGATAACATTTCCTTAACAGATTATAAAAACAAAACAATTTATTCTTACGTAAATATCTTATTCAACTAACTGACTTTTGTATCCATAAAATATGAACAATTCTACAAAGTCTGTATATTTAGTTGAATAAAGTATTTATGTACGATAAACGCAACAATAACAGTTTAATCGAAATAAACCAATATATATTACCATTTCACTATTTAATAAATACATATTATTAGAAAACTATATTTAACATACTGGAGGCTTCGAATTCTTTTTTTGCTTTTTCTTCACCTCCAATAACAACAGACATTTCTAATAAACCTCCTAATATAAGAAAAGGCACAAAAGATAAAGTCAGTAAGGTCAATTTCCAATTGAAGTAAAACGAAATTCCAAGTGCCACACCTAAAATTTTCAATGTTAGAACAGATTCGGGCAACTTCTGTTGTCGGCGGACGGACTATTAGACATAAAACTTCAATTGCGGTCGTATTTTTAATTTTATAATGTAAATTCAATAATGTATTAATTAAAATTATGTTTGTTAAACCTCTAATTAAATAATAATGAAACTAGCACTCTGGTTTAAATTTAATCCAAAGTATATTTGTAAATTATTTTTACTAAAAATGAATCGTGGACCTGATAATTTTGCTTGCCAAGTCGTATTTGATGTGTAAAACTATGATTATAAAAAAAATTCAAAGTTAAAACTAACTATATTTTATAGCAAACTTAACTACTCAAATAACTTATTTCTGTTTATTTTATAACCTTAACAAAGGAATTGAATAATAAAAACACAATTATTGTTTATTTGTAATGAAACTAACATTTCATTTTAGTATTTTAAAGCTTGTGAATAAATATGGAATTTTTTGTAACAATAAAAGCTTTTCCAAAAAATTTTTCATTATTATCAAAACAAGCTTTTCAAAAAAAAATTTTTATAACTCTTAAAACAATTTTCTAAAACAATAAACAATATTGTTTACTTAAAGGAGTTACATTTATTTCAGTGCTTATAAAACGGAATTTTACTTGCATTTACCTGCAGTAGCAGTGTTATTTGTGTTTGGTAAAGCTCGAAATGTTGTATTACAAAATGTTTAAGTTTAAGTCTGAATTGCTTTGTTTTCTTTAGTTTAAGATACTTCTTGTTACTTGTGTTCAACTGTTGTTTTGTTAGTGTGTCGTGTGACTATTTTATATTTGTAAATAAACTTTTGTTGACTTTTAAGTATCTTAGATGTATTTATCTTATCTAAAAATATATCTCCCAATTTATGAACCCCTAGCAATTTAGATTGATAACAATAAACATCACGTCGGCATCTGTTATCGAGACATATTTTAATAAATAAATTTTAATATTTTTTTCTTTAGAAAATAAAAATTAAAGTAAATATTTTCAAACATTAACTAATTTTTATAAAAAAAAAATTCAAAAAAAACTTTTAAAAACTATTGTTTTGAGTATGTAATTCATAAATAAAAAAATAAAAAAACTTAAATGTGAGCTTGTCTCACGCCATACGAAAGTCCAGGCTTAGGCTTTGTAGACTTTCGCCGATGTTTTCGTTGAAAGTTTTTTTAGGTGAGTTTATTTCTTTTCACGTGTTCAAAAGTAAACAGTTTATTTTTGTGATCATCGTGTTTATACAAGTCAAACAGATTGTAAAGAAATAAACTCACCTAAAAAAATATGTAATTTTATTTATTTTGTATCTATAGTGTAGATCTCTATAAATTAGTTGTAACTCAAATTTGATTATATATCTTTTTTAGAAACAACTTGGCAGGCTATTTTTCACTTTTAAGATTACTATTAAGTACAGTAACCTCTCACTTATTTACGCAAATTGTGTCCACAGAAAAAATGCGTAAAGATACGAGAGGTACCAAATATACTTACTATAATGGCTGTTTTAAGATATTGCTTCTACTTAAAGGCAGACTGTGTACTTTCCAACTTTTAAAAATTTGTTTAATTTAATTATAAATATGAAAACAAAAGATAAAACTATACATATATTTCAAAAAAAAGGATTTAAGTTTATATAAAATACTAATACTTGTAGTAAAATTTTGTTTATTTTTATAATAAGTAGATTTTATCTTTATCTTTATTCATATGTGACTTATTTGATACCTTACATTTAAATTCTGTTCTACTTAGCAAATTGAATTTATAGTTAAGCACTTCCTTACAATTAAAAAATTGTGTGGTGTCTATATTGAAATTTGGTTTTATAGCCTTTTACAAAAATATGCACTTGGTGCTGTTATAGATTTCTTCTTTTAAATAAAAATATACAAAGTATAAGAAATTGCTTAATAAAAGTCGTTTATGTTACTACAACTTTTTTTAAATTTTACCTTTGCTCACATAAGGATGAACTTGTTTTGCATTGTATTAAAGATATATCAATGGATTTTTTGAGTAGGATTGTAATTTAATGACAAAAGAATTGTGAGGAATTGAAAGTGAGCTTTTTTTTTGATTTTTTTAGAATTCTAAAATGCGTAACTAAACGAGAGTGCGTAACGTCACGAGTGCGTAAAGATGCGAAAGGTTACTGTATCTCGAACTTATAAGTTATAAAGAATGTAATAAAAAGTAAGAAATTGAACTGTACATATTTTTTTTTAATAAAGTCAGTCATTAAATATATCTCAAAACATCAAAAGTGTAGCTCTATAAGTTATTTATTGTTGGCCACTTTAATTACGACTTAAAACATATTTATTTACATTCCCTTTAAAGTTTGTCAAAATTAAATAATACAGTCTAGAAAAATTAAAATTTATGCAAATGGTAGCTAGCCTTTAATCTAGATTCGATATGTTTAAGAAAATAAAAAGTTATTTAGAATTTGGATTTAAATTATCTTTTTTAATAGTAATTTTTACTAGTCTTAAATAATCAAAAAGTTATTATATAAGTAGAAGCTATAAGTTTACTTTTGGATTAAATTTAGAGTAATTGAATTTTTTATTGAATAATGATTTTAATACCACAAACTAATTTTTGGAAAAATAAAATATTATCATAATTTTAAATGTGGAGATACCTGTGACTTTAGGGGCTAGCTAGTCAGAAGACCAAAATCAATGAAAAAAGAAAAAAACTTATATATGGAATTACATTTAACAATATTTTTTTTAATAATCATACTTTAAGTGCATTGTAAATACATATAAAAAGTACTTAAAAAATACAGCAGAATAAAATAAAATATTAAAAAAAAATTGACTTTTAAAAGTTTATAAAAGTACCTAAAGAAGAAAAGTTTTTGAATATCAGTCCCATTTTAGCTCCGGTCACTCCTTGTACCAATGAAGCATCAGACGAAAGCCTTCCACACAACACAGATGTTGTATGCATAGGATCATCAAAGTATTCTTCATCCTGTCTTAAAATTGCTTTGAAACAACCGTTTCTTAACCGTGTGGTCAATTCCATTCCACTTTTTGCAAACAATGTACTCTAAAGTAACAAAACACTCTATAAACATTCACGGTTGTGGTATGGGTTGTTGTTTTTATAATTAGCTTTAGACTTATAAATAAATCGGGTTGTAGACAAGTTTACTACTCTTTGAATCAAAAAAAAAAAGGCAAGCGTGAATGACTAAAAACTAACCTGAGTTACATTAAACTACTGTGAGAATAAAATTAGTTATAGCTTAAAACTGGAAAAAAATATATTATTAATAAAGCTTGAATACTAAAAATCATAAACAAGCTGTCTTAATATTTAGATAAAAAATACAAATTTAAGAAAAGTCAAAAAAATCTTCCTGAGACTTAAGAAAAGTCCAAATTAGCCTTAGTTTGACGAAAAAAAGTTTATATATACCGGAAACTTTTTGAAACAACCTGAGTTGGCTTGCAACCCTGTTAAAATATATCCAACCCTTACTCTTAGCTGTACTTTAGTTTAAACTTTTATATAGTCTATTGTCAACACACTTCAAAAAGAAATGATATAAAAGCGACTGCACCAAGGATGAGGAAGAACACAGCATAATAGACAATTTTACTTTCCTGCTCTGTTCTATCGGTAATAGTAAAAACAGTTAGAACATCAGCAAGTAACAATGAGCTGACGGGGTCTGCACTTCCAGCTATTGCCGCGGATATTGTAGCAACTAAAAATTTAAACGAGATAATAAATAGTAGAGAAAAAGACTTAGCTACTTCTAAAAAGGATTTACTGTTTTTAAAAACTTGAAATTCATGTTTCTACTACCAAGTATATAAAATAGTTTGAGCATACAAAACATTTTTTTATTTCAATTAATTCTATGAAATATCTATATAATAAAAAGAAGAAAAGACAAAGACTTAGTCACATTTAGTACAAAGTACCATTTGAAGACATCAATCTTATTTCGGAAAAAAAAAAGTTATTTATACTAGTCAGAAATTGAAAAGTCTGAACAACAAATTTAAAATATTTTAGAATTATCTGTACTTATTCTTTCTTAAAATAAAATTTAAAATGAGAACAGCTTAAAACCTATATAATAAACTATGTAATATTTTAAGTTACAAATGGTATGTCAAAAAAGTTTTTTTTCACTTTGTAAACTCACAAAACATAATTATCCATTCAGGCTTATTCATTTTTATTAATCGCCAAAAAGAAACTTCAGGCAGATTTTCATTTAGATAATCATCTTTTAAACTGTCTTCTTCACGTTCTTGTTGATTTACTACATAAATATATAAAAACAACATGAAAATCTATGATAAAAATTAATTGCTAAATATATATTTTTCAATTAAAACAGCAAGTCATTAAATTTTTTAAATGATTACGTGTCTGCCTTTTTAACGTGGTTAATCAGTGTTTAATAAATATATAAAAGTGCATATTCTATAATTGTTAATAAAAAGTTGTGATAGTTTATTTTCATTAAAATAAAGTTTAAATACAGTAACCTGCAAACTAGGTACGCACTTTTTAGCTGAAAAACGCTGTGTTCAAAAAAAAAAATCAAAATAAAACAAGTTTTTCATAAATTTAAAGCTAGCCTGAATTGTCCTAGTTAGTATTCTGAGATTGTGGTAACCATTACAATGACATATAAACAAAATGAGTAAAAAGTAAACTAATAAAATTGCTAGGAACGATTTATAAAATCCATTACTGCCAATATTGACTATGAAAACCACAGTCAATATGAGCACCACACCACTTTATTATTGTGTTTTCTACCAAGAAAACCAGTCAAAATGCAATTATTGCTAAATAATAAGCGAGTGTAAAATTTTATAACTCTGCGCTAGCTTTTTTGAATTTAATAAAAGCATTATCTTTTTTTCATCAATTTTTCTATTTAAAGTCAGTAATTACTTTTATGTACTATGAAAATTTAAAGAAACAAATATAAATACATATAATGAATAAATACTCAAGACTTCTAATATCAACATTTATGTTTTCTTTTTATGTTATTATTTTGGAAAATTTTACTTATTTATTTTTAGTATATTATTTGTAAAGTTTAGTGGCCTTTAACATGTTAGTATTAGGCTTAAGTTTAGTAATTAAAGACCAAAAGTTACTAGGTACGCACTGCCAGTTGGGTACGCATTTTTCGCTGTGTTCAAAGTGCATACTTAGTTAGCAGGTTACATTATATTTACAGCAGTTTAAGTTTTAAACAAAATTGCCAAATGAAAAGCTTTTGATTGTCGTATGTTTCAGTTTTGGTCAAAAATAAACTTCTTCATACTATTGTTTAATTACTGAAGTTATATTGTAACAAGTTAAAGCTACGACCGCTTGTTTAAAAGAAAAAAATGGCAAATAAAATTGCTCAGTTTCGTACAACCAAATGTTGAAAGCTATTATTTTTTTCCTCTATATCTAAAGTTTATAAATAAATTACTAATTGTGTTCGTTTGTATTCTAAATAGTCGTTATTTGATAGTTATTTATGAGTATTTAATATATACTGTAACAAATAAAAAAACTTTTTTAGTACTGATAGTACTTATAAAGGGTGCAGTGAGAAAACTTAAAAGAGATTTTTATTACAGGTTCATTGAATATCCTAGGTCAATTGAATCTATTAAAATCAAATCATGAATACAGTAAATAAAACTCTTTAATAAGAACAATATAACCAAACTATTTATTTATCTTACTATACTTGAGTTGGTTTGAAAGTGTAAACGATCGATATTTACTTTTGAAATTCTGATTCAAAGACTCAATTTTTATAGTTTAGACCAGGGGTCGGCAAACTGCGGCCCGCGAAGGGTAAATCTGCGGCCAGCGAGCACGTTTTTTTTGAATGGAATGCGGCCCTAGGAAGAAAATTTTGTGGCCCGGAGCATGTGAATGTGGCCCGCTGAGCAAAAAAAAATAAGTTAAACTTATATTGTTTTTTTGTTTAATTTTATTAGTTTCGTCTTAAGTCCCTGTTTAACATTTTAAAACAATTTAATAACTTTACAGTATCAGCTTAAGATGTAAAAAAAGACAGATTAGCATTCTACAAGGTTTTTTTCTTAGTTTTATCATAACTTTCTTCTTACAACAGCGAGTTTAGGTATTTTTCACATGTCATTTATACCTAAGTTTCTTTTACAGATGTTTTATTACTAAAAGTTATATTTGAGTGTGCACAAAAACATTTAACATAACATATTAGTAACAAAAAGGTTTATTTTATTTTGATTTTTTATAAGTTTTTTTAGCACTTAAAATTAAATCATATGCACACAAATATACAAAGATGCTCATATTTTAATCGGCATACTGACAATTCCCACCCGCGATCATTTCCCACCCGATCAAATCCCACTCAAAAATATTTTTAATTTTCTTTAATTATTACTTTATTTATTAATATTTTTGTTTTATTTTTATTTATTATCAATTTATGTTTTACTATCACTGTTACCCCTAACCCTTGGTTGGTAAACGGTTTTCGGATTTGATCGGGTGGGAATTGATCGTGGGTGGGAAATGATCTCGGGTTGGAAATGAGCGGTTCTCATTTAAAACCACGTTTTGTTTAATACTTAAATTAGATAAAATTTTTTTTCATAGGTATACATTTTAATTTTTAAAACAATGTTTTTCGACAAATTAAGTTAATTTTTATGCAATAATATACACATTTACTGTTTTTTGAACTACCTATTTAATACAAACTAAATTTAGGGATTGTAAATTTGTTAAATTTGTATATTTTTAATCAAGATAGTTCAAATTTAAGCAAATAAACAACTAAACATTGCCACAAACTTAAATTATGACTGTCTGTAGATTCAAATCTCAAGTCAATTTAGTCATTTTTTTCAGATTTTGGTTTGAATAAATTTTTGTATACTAAAATATTAGGCTAGTTTTTGGTCATTTAGGCTGGCTTTTTTGCTTTATGAGTGGCAAATTAAACTTATGATGTATGTTTCGTTCAAATTACAGTGTTGGTTTGAATTATAATATATGTTAAACTTTAAGCCTTGCAGCTGATAAAATTTGAAATATTATATATACTAATTGTATACATATAGGTGTGAACAATTAATGTTGATAAAAAAATTGAATCCCGGAAAAGCTTGGAATTTGAAAATTTATGTATAAAATTCTGGAAAAACCTTTAATTAGAAATTTGTTTTAAAAAACTGGAATTTTAAACAATTTTTACGAGTAAAGTAATGAAATTTCGATTTGACAGAAAAATTTTACTATATAAATTTTTAAAACACATAAAAGTAGCTTAACAGTATCTATTTAGTATTGCTATATTACTAAGGACAGTTTTTTTTTAGATTTAGTTTAAATTTATACCAAAAAAAGAAGCAGAAAATTTTCAAAAACTTTATGTAAGTGCATTGCATCTTTGCTTTTAAAATGCCTTTAGCTATTTTTGTGCTTTGCATTGGAACTAAACCTAGAAACTCTTCTTAAAAATCAAAGTCAGTAAAAAAACCTTGAATAAAAACTCTCAGATGAGCAATATTTGTTATACCAGTGCTCTCATCTTAACAGATTAATAAAAGTTCTAATTTGATTTATGCTACTTTATAACCTTCAGAGATTTACTAAACACGACTTCTTGTTGTCATTGAAGAAATAAACAAAAATGTTTTACTACCGCCAACATAAATTCTTAAAAAAGATTTACTTCTAAACGGTGTCTTCTTTTTAGTAATTATTTTTGCTACTTTATAACTTGCCTTAACAGTTTTTTGTGATCAGTCTGTAGTTCCTGAAGATAATCATTTACTTTGTTAAAACTGACTAAAGCTATTTGTTTTTTTTTTCTCGCAATAACTCTTAACTAACATTTTTTAATTTTTGTAGCTTGTCTTATATTTCACATTTACTCTTTAAATGCAACATTTTTATTGCAGAAAAAGAATTGCTATAATGTTTATTAAAAAGTTAAGCTTTTCTACTTTATTAATGGCTTAATAAATTTTTTATTTTTGTTAAAAATATTTAAGAAACGTTATTGTACATTCAAGATGAATTATGATATTATTTTTGCTATATATTTAATTCGCTATTAATAAACTTCGTTATTTCTTTATTTTGTGACTTTAATTTAAAAAGGGTTGCAAAACATACAGTCTAGTTTAAAAATTTGAAAAATTTAAACTAGGTTAAAGCTGTTTAAGATATCAAAATAAACTCAAGTAATCTTTTATTTCAAACACTTTAATAAAATCTTTGAATTCTCAGAACAGTTTTTATGACTGTAGTGTAGTTTACTAATTGTAATTTTTTTTGGTCTACTTATATATTGTGTACTTTTTATACTAATGATATTTTAGTTAGGTATCTAAGCTTGATTATTTGCAAGTTTTTGCACTTTTTCTAAAGTGGAAACCATGTTAAAAGCTAATTAATTACTCATAAGGTACTTTAGTAGAGTATTCGAGCATTAATTATGTTAAAAAAAGTACATAGTTTATTAAGACTTTAATATATTAGTCAATGATAATTTTACTCCAATAAATATTTATAATTAATATAGGCATTCTATGTGTAGCTAAATATCATTAAAATTAATCAAGTGAATAAAAGTAAAACTTTTATTAATGTGACTAAAACTAATATCAAAAGATTATTCAAAAGTCACTAAAACTAAAACTGCGGCCCGCGAAGATTTTGGAAACTTGAAAATTTGGCCCGCGCGCACCAACTGCCTGCCGACCCCTGGTTTAGACCAATTAAGATTTTTTTATAAAAACTATTTGGATAATTCAACGTAGCCATGTAGTTAAACGTTTATATCTTCTGTTTATTATTAACATAAAATAAAAACATGATACATATTAATTTCAGATTAAAAAAAAAAATATGTTATTTCTAAGTAGTCAAGAGCTACGCTCAAAGCTAAATAAAATTTAAATATCAAAAAAATCAAGTTCTTGGACAAAATGGGTAGTAAAATAACAAAATATTAAAACTTGATCAACTAAATCCCATTCTTGATCTAAAAAAACTACCTGAGGTTAAAAACATTAAAACTACTTTGAGATTTTTATTAAAAAACAATTTAGCCTTAGTTATTTTCAAAAATTCAAACTGTCCTGATTTACCCTGAGTAGGCCTAAAATTAAAATAAATTAAAGTATCCTGAATAACCCAAGTATGTGGCAAACCTTATTCCTAATAACTTAAGGTATCTAGCTTTAAAAGACTATGAGGAGGTATGTTATTACTGGGTTTTTACACAAATTTTTGTAATTACTGAAATGCTTTAATTTAGACTGACATTCTTTTAATCCTATGATGGTCGGCATCCAATTGGTCTTATAACCAAATGAAACTACGTAGCCTAATACTTTGGTTGTAAAAGCGTAGCTTGTTAATAATAGGAACTTTTAGTACACTTTTATTTTTTTTAACTCCAAGTTATTTTATTAGACCATAAAAAATTCCATAAAAATTTTCGCTGTCTGAACTAGAATTGTTATGCGCTACAGCAATTTAACATTTGGTTGTGCGCTAGCTCACAAAGTACTGGGCTAGCAAAATTAAATATTTATTTAGATATAAATTTACAACTTGAAAATGTATTCAAAACAAAACAAACTGATATTCATTCTTTCTTAATTTCAGAGATTTTAAAGCACTTTTGCGGACAAAACCTGACATTTTGCTAACATAGCCTTAATTTTAGCAAAAATGAAGCTATAGAACAAAAGTTTCTCAAAAAAGAAATTCACAATTTAATTTACTAAGAAAATTTGTTTTTTAATATTTTTTAACAATTAACTAATTTTTAAGCGTTTGAACTGACAAATATAGACATATTGCCAAAATTTCGATACAAAAACTAATTTAGCCTGACGCGTATAAACTCGGTGACAGTCAACTCTCGCGAATCTACGCACATTGTGTTCACAGCAAAAGTTCGTAAATTAAAGAAAGAACGTAACTAAAGAAGATGTAGCAAATATACCTACTATACTGGCTGTTTTCTTATGTTGCATTTGATTAAATACAGTTGGGGACTTGCTCACTTTTTTGTTTATAAAACTAGTTTTCATTCAAATTGTGCATTTATTTGAAAAAAATTTAATAAAAATTTGTTAATGTGTATACATAGTATTTTTTCTACTTTGTTCCTTGCCCATCTGAGATTAAACTTATCTTGCATGGTATTAGAGAAACACGAAGCAAAACAAGTTTAATCTTAGGTGGGCAGGCAAGGAACGAAATAGCTAAAAATAAGAGATTTATTGAGTTGAAATGAAATTTTATGCCATAAACATTGAGAGGAACTAAATATTAAACATTGTACTTTTTTTTTGATTTCAAGGAATAAAAGCGTAAATACACCTAAAATATAAAAACAAAGCCATAGATTTCAACAGTTTCCTTATAAAAGGTACAAACTAAAAATGCAAAAATTTTAATGTTATCAAAATACTATATCCTCCTTTATTTTTCAAATTATTTACTTTATATTTTCTTAAAATATTTAAAATGTTAACAATATTTGTAACGAAATACATACAAAAAATTTTCAAAATTAAAGTAAGATTTTTAAAATTATAATATTTTTGTTATTTCATAAACTTTTCCTACATATGTTTGTAACGAAAACGATCTACAAAACTGACTATATCTTAAAAGTTAATCATAAATTATAAGTAGTACCACATAGTTAAGACTAAAGTCTTTAAAGTAATTAAAAAAATATTTATTTTTTCTATAGTTTTAAAGTTGTAAAATATTATTTTGTTTAAATTTTTATACAAATCAAATCCATAAAAAGATTTATATCTCAAGGATTATTTAAAATAAACAAAAATTCAAAAAGATCTTACTATTGTTTTTTGAAAGCTTTTGTTGAGCATGTTGTTTTTGATCGCTATCTACACCTGAGTTGTTTGACAATTGAGTTTTAAGCAAGTTAGAATAGACGCCGTCTTTTGAAACTAGATCATCATGAGTTCCAAATTCAATGACTCTTCCACCATCAAATGCAATAATTAAATCGCAATTTCTAATTGTTGAAAGCCTATGAGCAACAACAATTGTTGTTCTACCTAAAATTACAAAAGAAAGTAAAATATATATTCAAATAATTCTAAAAAATTTGCAACTGATATTTAGTAGGTCATCAGTGTCATATAATTTAGACAAAATTATGGGATCTAACAAAAAATTAGTTTTAAAAAAATTATAAATGAAAATAAATAAAATGCTTTAAAATCAACGTTTAAAAATATCTTAAATTATTAAAATTTGTGTAAAAAGTTTATTAAGATTATTCATTTCATTTGTTAACTCCAATTTTAAACAAAAACATAAGTATTAAAAGACAAATTATACATAAGTATAGCACTATAGTCAACTTAAAATAAAAACTAAAATTCATCAGGTTATTGAATACATTTATATTAACTTTTTCAATCTTACCTTCTTATATCTTAAATAAAATATAGCATAGATCACATAAGTACATCAAAATTGCCAAATTAGATTTGTTAACGAATAAAATTAGTATTTAGTTATTTCATTTTTTTCTAACTTTAACAGTTTTTTTTTTCTACAAAAACATGACTTCAAAAAAAATATTCAAAACGTACTCGCAGTCATTCAATTGGTTAAAATTCACACTTTTGCAAATTAAAGCATAAAATGTTTGATAAAAAATAATTTAACATATCTTTGATTTCAAACATATACGCATTCTAACGAAGTTACAAGACCTTTGTATCCTGTAAGTAAAAAAAAGGAGATTGTATATAAAATGCTGGGAGGATTTTTAACTCAATAAATAAAAGCAAGATGAATGAAGAAAATAAAATTAAAACCTTAAGTTTAACTGAAAATGAGTTGTAAATTTAACGTAAACCTTAAAAAAGGAATAAACTTTTTATCACAATAAATATTTTTTTACAATAAATGGAAAAAAAAGTAAAACTATTAGGCTTATGACGACAATCAACATGAGCCTGACGCTTAATCTTTATAAGCGAAACATTGATGTTTTTTTTAATTCAGGGCGTACTTGGATATACTTTTTGCATCCTAGAAACAGTTTTAGAAGCAGATGTGTTCGATGATGAAGAAACAGATTGCATTGGAGCTTTTCATATTATCCTTATCATGCATTGCTACAACATCTAATCATATTTTGCGAATCCAATCTTTTTATTTGTGCATGAACTTTTATGAAATATACATTTAAGAGCATACCAATGAGGTAATTATATTATATTTTTTGGTCATAAATAAAACAATATACTTAGTGTACAAAAAAATAGATTAGATAACTGAGTCAAATGTTTGTTTTCTAAGTCAAAAGCTTTTATAGAACCCTTAGTTATAAGTAATTCAAGAGTAACACTAAAGTAAACAAAAAAGTTTAGTCATTCCACTGCCAACATCAGACCAAAAATTTACGGTAGACTTAGACTTTAATTTTATTTTTATTAAAACATGTCAGTCAGTCGCAGCTGATAAAGTTGCAGTAGTCAATCTACAAAATTTTATAGGGTTTTAATATGAAGCCATCGTTTGATAGTATAATCAATGACGTCAGCTTTGTCTAAATGCCTTGCAACTATTTATACATTGTCTTTTTGGCAAGACATCTGGTAAGCTCGTTTTGAATACGATGAAAGAAAAATGACTTACGAGTTTCAATAAAAACGAAATCCGGATCTTAGTCTATCGAAAGTATGTAGTCTGATGATCGAAGTGGTATGATCAATAATCGGTATTTTGTTAACTTTAGCTTGTCTGACGGTATACCAAAGTCCAGGCTTAGTTATACTTTCGCCGATTTTTTCTTTGATTGAAAACTAAAGTTGATATTCATTTTGTTTATAAAAATACTAAGCTAATAACCTTGTGATGCTTTATCTAGAGCTGCTTGCACAATAGCTTCGCTTTCAGTATCAAGAGCAGAAGTAGCTTCATCTAACAAAAGTATTTTAGGATTTCGGATAATAGCTCTGGCAATAGCGATTCGTTGCTTTTCTCCACCACTTAACTGGTTTCCTCCTTCACCAACAAAGGTTTGAAATTTCTTTATATAATTTATACAGTTATATTTCGAAATTTAAGTAAAAGTAGAACAAGCTTTAACATAAAATATTCTGCATTCAATCGACTAAAATATCAGTTTTGGACTTACTGTGAAAATTTGAAGAAGATTAATTTTAGTAAAATAGTCTTTTTTAGCATTTTTGGTTTGCGCCTTCCATAAGGAACCTACTGAGATCACTAAATTTGATCACTTATATCTCAAA
The DNA here is from genome assembly GCF_965202585.1 of Thalia democratica. Classification (NCBI taxonomy): domain Eukaryota; kingdom Metazoa; phylum Chordata; class Thaliacea; order Salpida; family Salpidae; genus Thalia; species Thalia democratica. The sequence goes on along the minus strand of NC_139173.1, from coordinate 13,954,919 downwards.
ACTTACTTTGAGTTTTGTTATGCGGTTTAAAATTTCTGATAGCTCAGATTTAACACTACAAAATAAGATCAACTTGTAAAAAATAAGGTGTACACCCGTAATTACTTGTATCAAAATATTATTACGATTAAGTTTACTGAAACGGATAAACAAAAATACTGCTTCAGCAAATTTTATGTAACAGAAAATACATACGCTGCTTAACTCAATTTGATAAATATTGAAAAACTTAAAAAACATGTTACTTAAAAAACATGCTGTCAACAAAATTAAATATTTTAGTTATTTATCTTAAATGAGTATTTTAAAAGTGGTTACAAAATTAACAAAAATATAAATATTTTGAAAATTCTAAAATGACCTGTGGAAGTTTTTCAATAAAATTAAACGCGTTAGCTTGTTTGGCAGCAAAAATTATTTCATCGTCTGAAACACTATCTCGACCCCATTTTATATTTTCAGCTATCGTTGTTTCAAACAAAACAGGTTCTTGGGAAACTACTCCAATTAAGTCACGTAATTTTTTTACATTTAGTTTACGAATGTCTTTGTTTCCTATAAGAATTTGACCCCTCTGTTTAAAACAAATAAGTCATTAAACGTTAACTAACATTTGAAAACTCAGGACTTAATTATGTTTTTTTTTCGTTTATATATCGTAAATTTTATAATCTTCTATTTTAGTTTAACAATTATGTACTGAAACATAATCCAACATCTATTATCTAATGATAACAAAAACTAGAAAATATAAATTATAATTTCAGTAACTTAATAAGTAAAAATGTTGAAATATATTATAAAATCCGAACCAAACAAGTTCGTTAAAATATAACACTAACAACTTGAAATGTACAAAACTCATTAAAGACTACCGACATTTCTGAGCTATAACTAGCACAGTTCTAGAGAGCTCTAAAAAGTTTATATGCTTCAACATATAAAAGAAAACAGTAGACATAAATATAAGTTTTATCTATATATACAAATACATACAACTAATTTTATACCTGAGTTACTTTTTTGTTAATATTTGTTGTTATTATAATTAGTTATCAATTTGTTTACTCAAAAATGTAGTTTATATGTTTTTTAAAACATATACTACTTTTTTACATTTTATACTTAATTTTTTGAACTACTTATTTTTTTTTAGAATCCCGTAGAATTGGGCTAGTTATGGCACAGAGAAACAACGTTAGTTTTAAATTAATTATAATAGTTTTCAAATTGTTGTTGTAGCTTAAAGAAAAGTGAATAAATATTAAAAATTATATTAATAATATTAAAAATTAAAACCAAAACAAATTTTATAAAAAAATTATACGACAAATTATATTCATAACTGAAATTTAACATTTTAAATTTATAGTTAAACCATATTTATTTTAGATTTATTGGTCTAGTGCAGGGCTTCCCAAAGTGGGCGATATCGCCCCCCTGGGGGCGATAATTAGTAAGGGGGCGGAAGGGTGGGCGTTAACTAGTAAGGGGGCGATTTTAAAATTTTGGGCTGTTATAAAATGTTTACTTTTTATATTGCTATTTACTAATTTTAGCTTGCTATTAAATATTTGACCCTGAGGTAAAACTTAAACAAAAAAAAATAATCAAGTACTTATGATTCCTACTTTCAAGTAAATTACATATTTTCATTCATATATTATTTTATTTAACAACTACATAGATCATAGACGATCGGAATCCCTCTTACCATTTTATAACCTGACATATATGTTATTTGGGATCATAAATGGTTTGTAAAAATCTATGTTATATGTTATTAAATTTCTAGGTAAATTGGCAACCCTGTATATTTCCAAGTGTTTTTTGAAAAATCACTAAGTTAGACTAAGAAATAAAACTATACAGGATTGCCAATTTACCTAGAAACCTAAAAAAACCTGGAATTTGACAATTTAGGCAAAAAAAAAACCTAAAAAATCTGGATTTTTAACAATTTTAACATATTAAGTAGTAAAATTTCGATTTGACACAAAAAATCTATCATATAGATAAAAATATGATTCCCTTCGAGGCAGATCTTTTTGAAGTAAACGACTTACAGGAAACCTTCTCAGACTTACAAACTGACCTTGAAATTAAAGTAAATTTTTCAAAAGCACGATATGAAAGCTTTTGGACTCAACCAAAACTAAGGCAAAAGTACACAATAGGAATAGTAGAGAGGAATTTAGACTGTTGTTTATAGTTTTTCCTTCTAGCTATGTTGTTGAGAAAGCTTTCAGTTCAGTTATCAACACCTTGAGCAAAATATCTAATCTAGATATTTGTAAAGAAGACTTTATTTCACTGATTAGATCAGAAAAAGTATTTTAAAAGTCAGAATCAGATTAGAAAAACTTGCAAGCAGTCATGAACCTCATCCTTCATATTATATTAGACTACAGTAGCAGAAATTACTTTATGAAAGTTTTTTGATTTTATTTGATCTTTTAAAATACTTCTTATTTTTCCTGGTTCGTATTGTATTTAAGTAATCTTTTTATAATAAAAAAATTATTAAGTTATTTATTTTACAACAGGTTTGCATAATGCCTAATAAATATTAATTACGGTAGACTTCCTCTTGAGTTCGCACATTTTACCCAAAAAAAAGTGCAAATTTATATTTTCTAAAATTTAACTCAAATAAAGTCTATTACTAACTAAATATTAATAAAACAAAAAATCTATAATATTTAATAGGTTATATAGATCTTTTTTTTTTATGAATGTTTGTTTTATGTTTTAGTTGATTTCATGTTTATGCATAACGTTATTGCATATAACAAATTTAAATTTATCATTTTGTTAAGAAATGGCAATAATTTTTGAGTTTGCACTTTTTGATATTGTTCAAAAAACGAACTCAAGCGGAAGTCTACTGTATTTATTAAATGGTTTATGTTTTAAATTTGATAATAGTTTTATTTTGACCTGGTTAATTTTGTAGTAAATATTTGTCGTTTTACATTACACTAAAATTTTTTATAGCATAGTGATTAAAGTATTAGTTTGTAAGAAATTTATTTGACATATTTTTGTTATTACTTGTTTAATCTGTATAAATAAAAAAATCTTGATAACCATTAAAGTTTTTATTTCAAAATTTTTTTTTTGGTTTTAAAAGAGTATAGATTTGAGGTCTCTGTTTGAAATGACTTTAAATTTTTCAGTTAAAAGATTCTTAAACTCATTTTTATTTTTTATTTGATTTATTATTTAAAAAAAATCTATTTATTAAGGAATTTTAAACTATTAATAAAACTGTTTTTTGTGTTATCTTAATTTTTAATATATTAGCAATTAGATTATGTTGTTTATTTTAATAGTTCAACACTAGCTTTTAGTTTTTCACTATTTTCTTCTGGTAAATTATTATAGGCTAATAACTAGAGAAAAAATAAATTTAAACAGTATTAAATAAGCCATCAAAAAGACTGCTACAATTACAAAACAAAAATTTAACCTAATTAAAAGAATTTTTTAATCGATTACTTTCTGTTCACAGAATTAACTATAAAAACTTTGATTTTATTTTTTTCATTTTAAATTAAGAAAAAAGAAATTGTTAAAATTAAGGTTTAGTTTCCTAAAGGTTATTCCAAGTAAAATATTATTTAATGGTATTCTACTACAAAAACATATAGTATAAAAGTTAAAAAATAAGTTTTTAACTTTACAACTAACTTGCTTATAATATATCTTAGTATTGAAATTAATAATTTTACTGCATTAACCATTTTTCGCTGTTGATGAAACCACATTTCATGTGAGATAATCAACCAGTCGGTCAAACTTCCTCAAACAAGATCAGAAATTATGTTTTAATATTTATGTTATTATGTGTAAAATAAACTGTTCATTCTAATATAGTTTTTTAATCTCTGGTATAGTAGTTTTAGAATATGCCTATTTATAAAATAGTTTAAGTATTTTGTGCGGCTTAATTAAGTTACTTAGTATTGACTTCTAAATGTCCGAAACTCGTTATATGAGAGATTAATATAAAGTCAGGTTTGAGTTGAGATTTCAGATGGGTAACGTATGGTTAAGATCCAGTCGAATTTCGACCCGCTAAGTAACTTGAAAACTACTTGTGCAAAATAAACAAAATTTATTCTTTTTATACTTAATACTTTGAAATACACTTTCAATTTGGTTTTCAGTTCACAATAGTATTTTCTAGATCACAATAATACTAAATAATTTTATTACAATTTTGCTCGAGTTTTTTAATTTTCATATATGTTACTTTTTTAAATTATGCAGCCCGCAATTACATTTTTTTAACGAGTTGAAACTAGAAAAGATTTTTAGTAAATATGAATTGCTGACTACTAAAGTTGTCCACCACTACCCTAAAAGTTTCATTAGTTTCAAAACAATTCATATCTAAACAGGATTGATTACAGATTACACAAGCCTTTTTAATAATTAAGTATTTTAATACACTTTACTGGGCTTATAAGAAAACAAATGTAACTTATTTTCTCAAGCCCTGTAAACTACTTTGAACACAGCCCAAAAGTGCGTGCATAAGAAGTACCAGACTAAATTACATTTCGAACACAACTTTTTCGGCTCAAAAGTTTGTACTCAAGAGAAAAACTATTTTGTAAAATCGTGGGGGGCGATTATTTTCTAAATTTCTGAAAAGGGGCGATTTAGAAAATGAGTTTGGGAAACCCTGGTCTAGTGTATGGTGGGCAACTTTTTTTGGTCGGCGGACCAAATTTACATCAAAACTTTTATTGTAGGTAATACTTTTTAGAAGTCTTAGCAAGCCGCATAACATTGAAAAATTTTAGTTTAAAAAACAAGGAGCTTGCAGTGAAGTAAATGTTGAAAAAGCATTACTATGTACAAAACATTAAATGAAGATCACTTTTGAACTTTTTTATTAACAAGCTTATATTTACTTGATTTTTTGCTTTTAAGCTACAAAATACGTCTCGAGCAGAAGATTTCTGTTGGTGGGCTGGATCCAGCCCGTGGACCGTATACTGCCTTACCCTAGTCTTATGGGCTAGGCCATTATTTATTTTTATTTGATCAATTCTGAAACCATAAAAAGCCACGAGCCAAATACGTTACCAGACCAGGATAATGTATTACAAGGGGTTATTAGTGATATTTTAAGTTATTTACTATTGTTTTTTGATAAATCTCAAAAACATTTAAATAAACATTACTACTTTTAGATGTTCTGAAAAACTTAAATATGCCTTAGAATACAAAACAAGCTTATTTAAAAATTTTAAGTTTTGTTTATAAGAAGGTCTATTTGTAACAAAAAAATACTCTATGAGAATTAAGTTTTTAATTTGTATGAGTTAAATACTTTTATTCTAAGTTTTTAAATTTCTCTAAGTTATTATCTTTCTAAAGTAATTAGTGAATAAAAGTATAATAAGAACAATTTGCACAGTACTTTTCTTGATTTAACTAGCATATGTTTATCTGTAATAAACAAATTAACACAGTTCTACAGAGTTCTGTATGCAACAAACGAATAGAAGTAAAATAGATGAATATGTGTATTTACCAAAACATAAGCCATAATTACTACACACACAGAAAAACATATGTTATTTGATTTAAGAAAAATACTGTTATTACTATGTATTTCAACAAATTTGCTTCGTTAGGGTCTAAATTAATAAACTCTTAGCAAGTAAATTTTTAATATTTAAACAAATAGATATTCATTTAAAGTTAAATTTACAAAATTAAAGCTACAAGCTAAGTATTTGCTATAAATTCAAACATACACATATGAAATCCATTTTTTGTTTTTTAATATGTAAAGAAAATAACAACACAAAGGTGACTTAATTTTTTTACAGAGGTTTCGGTCAAAAAAATCCAACCATGTCAAATATTAATACAATACTAAACTGCACTCTACAATATTGATTGTATATATAGTTGTCTAAAATGCATAAAACCATAAACAAAACTAAGATGTTACATCTCAAAACTTCCAAATTTATAAATGTAAGTGAGACTGAACTTTTAATACTAAATACACTAGTTGTAAAAATAAAACAAGAACTACAAATTAACCTGGAAAATACTAATAAGAGAAAAAAGCTAAACCAGGAATAGAAACATACAGGTTGTGCTTAGAAGAAGCTTTACTAATACTTGAATATGATACGAATAGCATCAACAAAGGAACAAAAATTATGAATTCATGAAGACACAGGAACAATTTTTTAATAGTAAACATGAAAGAAGATAAGACTTGAATAAGTATAGAATACTAGTATAAAATACTTTTTGACTTTTTCATAGATTTTTAGGTTTTGTTGATACGTGGTTAAACTAAATTCAGATTTTTTAGATAAACTTTTAATTTAATTTAAATTTGGATTCGTTATATATATTTTTTTTAATTAAAACATATTATACCAAACTATAGATTTATAAATATGGAATTTTTGAATATGCAACATCTTAGTTATGTTTATGTTTTCATTTATGAATATTTTTTTAAAGATTACATACCAACAACATTGTAGAGTGCAGAGCTTACTATTTTATTAATACTTGAATAAATCAGAATCTTTCTCACCGAAAAATGATAACAGTTTAAATAATAAATTCTTTTTTGTATTATCATTTAAATAAGCTTATATGTATTATCATTTAAATTGATAAAATGTTATGAACAACACAAATAGTTATTTAATATGTAAGGTATAAAATTAGTAGATTAAGTACAAACAGCTGTAAGTATATATCAGGGTTTCTTAAAGTGGGCCAAATGGCTCCCATGGGGGCCGTTACAGAAATTTAGGGGGCCATGAGGTCACAACTTGAAATTTACACTAGTGATGCTGGAGTTAATGAGGAAGAGCAAAAAAAAAGTTATAGGCGTTTTTATGGTAGTTTTGAAACTTATACTAGATATTATGAAGTAATTTAGTAAATTTAGGGGGCTATAAGTTGTAAAAGGAGCCACAAGGCCATAATTTAAAACTTTCACTAGATATTTTGAAGTTGATGATGAAGAGCAAAGAAAAAAATTCTTAGACGTTTTTAATGGTTGTTTTTAAGAAATCTTGATGGAAGGGGCTATAGCTTTTTTTATTTCTTTAAAAGGGGCATTTTGAAAAAAAAGTTTGGGAAACCCTGGTATAAATTAATCTTTAAAGTTTAAAGAATCATAAAAGAGTAGAGATATTTTGCAATAAACCGAAAATCAAATCTAGTAAATAAACGGTTTAATAGAAAATAAATTACAAATTTGCTTCTAGATAAAGGCGTAATTTTGTTTTACGGTTATTCTGCATAAAAATTTATTTAAAAAGTTTTTTTAGATTGCTATAAACAGTACAAAAGTTTAATCTAAACATTTACCTCAACATCATAAAACCTTTGAATTAACTGAACCATTGTACTTTTTCCACAGCCTAAAAACAGTTATTAGAAATAAGTTTATTTGTGTATGATCTCGAGTACTAAAATCTAATTCTAAGTCTTTAACATGAAAAATTTTAATATCTTAATTTTAACAATCTAATAAAAAAAATATTTTTATCATTATGATAGCAATTTTATTGAGGTAGTTTAAGTTGTGCGTGCGCTGTTTAACCAGCGCACGCATCTTTAATTGTAGCAACACAACAAAAGTACTTTTTACTACTTTTAGGCGGTCATTGATGTTTGTTAATTAATTTTAGCGACTTGAAGTCGGATTTGGTTGTCCTAAAACAAATGTTCAAAGCAATAATCGTTCAATTAATGCTTTTTTGAGTTCAAAAGTATATGTTTTTTTATAACGTAAAATTTAAGTCTAGCTTTTGTTTGTTGTAGTGTACATATCATTTAATTTCCACTTGTTTTATTTTTTTTTAATCTCATTCGAACTTTGTAATATAAGATGTTGCTTATCAAAGGGCATGCACATCACAATTGCCTCTACATTTCATACGTTTCCATTTTCTTTAAACCGAAAGTACACCATTTTTAGCAGGAATAAATTAAAAAAGTATATTAGTAGTACATCTTATCCTAGAGCAATAAAACAATCATTTCCTATTTTATTTAGTCTAATATTAACTTATTATTAATATAACAAGCAATTATATTATAGAAGCTTTATTAGTTTTAAGCTTTTTTTATATTAAATTTAAAAAAACATTTATATTTCCATATTTTGGTCACTAAAAACTTTTTTTTTTCAAACTGTTACTGTAAGGTTATATCTTAAAAATGACATAGAAAACCAATTTTTAGTAAATTTTTAAAATTATGACAAAATAAACAATAAAAAGATATTTCCCCGATACGTTTCTATCAGAAACTTTTTACTAAACTGACTATACCTCAAAAGCTAGTACCATATATTTATTTAAACAATTTATTCAAAAATTACCACTAGATCCAATCAACGCGACTCTTTGACCATTTTCCACAACAAAGTTAACATCATTCAACACCTAATTAATGTTATCGTATTTATTAAAAGTAAAACCTGTGTAACATTGAACTCCCAAAAATATTTACCTCAATATTTTTTCTAGATGGGTATGTGAAGTGAATTTTCTTAAACTCTATTTTAAAATTGTCTAAGCTTGGTGTATCACCTTGTTCTGAAAATATATCAATCTGTGGGATTCGATCAATAACACTAAACACTTTTGACGCTGCTACTTTTGCTTCTCCTATTGAACCCATAAAACTTCCTACCTAAATATTTTTTCAACTGAACTGACATCTGTTATTAACAAAGTTATACAGTCTTAACTTATTTTATTAAATGTGGTTTACTACAGGTTTTGGGAACCTTTTTAGCCGATAGTCCAGGTTTACCAGAAAAGTCTTTAGCGGTCAAAACTTTTAAAATAAATCTTTTCGTGCTTAAAAACTTTTAGAAAATTATTTTAGAAAATTGTACTAAAACAACTAAAAGTAAACTCTTTGTTTGTATTCTATTAAAATCATTATATAAAGAAAAGTACACTTAAAAACAAATTAGACATCACTTTTTAAAATAGCTGCTATAAAAGTGCTAAATCGTATTTGTTTAGCAAACTTTAAAATACGTCGCTCGCCAGTGTTTGCTGCTTAGCGCACCGTACGTTGCCTTCGCCTAGCTCACTATGATTTCCATCATTTACTTCTAACTTGATCTAGCAAAACTCGATTAGCTTAATTTTTAAGTAGTTTCGACTTTTTTTCTACTCTCAATGTAGAATTTTGTTTTGTAATGAAATGGATCAGATCGATGAGTTCTTTAACAGTTCACTTTTTTAGCAGCTTGCAATGCATCCCTCTGTATCAGTTTTAAATAGCTGGCCTTTTTCTTTTGAAAACTTCTGTTATACCATTATAAGGTTTGTTAACTTTACCTTTTAACGAAGAGGGCATTAAATATGCTAATATGATTTTATTCTGTCGTTTTATGGACATTTGGCTAAATTTGTTGAGGTTAAAAAAATTGATTGAAACTATCTCCTAAACCAGGAGTATGTTTATATATATATATCGAATTATTTTTGTAGCAAATTGTAACTTCTTTCATCTTGAACTGTTACTTTTTTGTAATCTAATTAATTCTCTCTATCAAATACAATCAAGCAATTTTACTTCTCAGTTTTATAAAAACTCTTTCATCATACAACTTAACCTAAATAATAATTAGCTATATGTCGGGGGCTTCTTACAACTTTTTATCTTTGATATTGTTTACCTCTATGCACTTAAACGGTGTTATTTCAGTCGTTATAACAGTTTTGATTATTGTTTGCTCAAGTATCGTAATTCAAAACGAGCTTGTGTTTTGTTGTATTTCGCATTTGCAAAGTTCTGAAAACTTTGTTGTATTCTAAAATTCATCTTTGAATTTTTTCCCTAATACTCTCATTTATTTTACATTCACTGATCGCTGAACTTGCCCTGCATTCTGCTGGTGGATCTTATGTCAGAAAACATGTTTTTCAGGTAATAATACTACTGATTAAATTGCTAATACAAATTATTTAACTGTTATTATATCATAAATTAACTTCAAAAAGCTAAAAAAAATTGTTTAAAGTTATAAGATAAAAGAGTTTTTTAATGAAGCAGATTTTGGCAGTTTAGTTTATTTCTTAAAAGTAACAAATAGTTTAAACTAGTACCTATATAATAGGCTTAAATTCTAAAAATAAAGTATAACTTCAATACTCTTAATAGTTTAACTTACACCTCCGAAAGCAAACGCTGCAATAATTACACCAAAAAACGTTGTCATCACATCGCCAACTTCAATTTCATTATTCAAAACTAATTTAGTTCCATACCAAAAGCTAAGTGCATAAGTGGCATACATAGTAAAATAAACAGTTCCGTTGCTTAATCCCGTCAAAAAACCTTTTTTAATACCTTTTTCTTTTGCTTCCCCTAGATTGCTGTTATACCTGCAAACATATTTTACTTTGTAGTTTATTACTATTTCAGTTTGTCATCCTTTATTAACTAAAACCTTTCAAAAATTCAAACGATATTTACTAAATTTATTTATGTTAGCAAATACTAATTTTAAATTGTTCCAACGATGTATTTTTCAAAGAACTAATAACTTTTAAAACACATTGAATTAGGCCTGAATTTTAAAGCTTTATAAAATATACTAAATAGTAAAGGTAAAACTTATTCTAAACAGAATTCAAAAAATTATTTAATTAAAGTCTATTTGGTTAATTTAAATAAAAAACTTTAAAAAATTATAGTTAATAAAGACTTATTAGTATGTACTATAAAACAGTACTTATACCGATATTTTTGAAGTTTTAATTAATCAAAAGATTTTAGTGGTCAGTACATAATTATATATATACACTATTGACGTTAAAGTAGACGTTGAAAATACTGTCCTGCATTACTAATTATGCTCTACGAGATATTTTAAAAAACAAACTTAATGCTTTGAATGTCATATCTTAGATTTAATATAGCATTTTATTGCAAAAAATCATTTCATTATTTACCTTACTACATATTTGTAAAACTTTATCTGTTATAAAAAGATCCTACTTTGTAAAGTTTTATTTTAGCTATCACACAATTTTAACCGCTTAACAAAACTTTAAGAAACTTTTTAAATATGAGGTATTAAAGACAGTGAGCTTAATAAATTTATAATTGAAAGCGCAAACAAAAAAAGATAAAAGAAAATTTCACTAAAAACCTATAATATCATTCGTTCTTCAACCAAACTTTATAGATATCTGTCTTAACTAAAAATATTGCTCAATTTACTGTAACTTATTTAAACTATAATACTAATGCAAAACAATTAATTTATTCACTACCAGGTGTCAGTGAGAAAAAATTCCGACCTTGTCAAGTATAATAAAATAGTAAACTGCACTGAACAATGTTGCTTATCTATATTGTTTTTTAAAACTTTCATGCATTTAAATATAAACAAAACTAAAATATTGCATATACAAAAGTTTCAAACTTATAAGTGTATTGTGTAAAATTTCTACTAATTTCAAAAATAAATTGAATTAAATTAACAAAAGGGTTGATCATGCCAATTCGATCATCAGACCACAAGTTTCGGTAGACTGAGACCGGTTTCGTCCTTATTAGGACTCATCAGTCAGTCACAACCGAAAAACTTGTAGTCGTCAATCTACAAACGGTTTATCATGCTTTCGCATGAAGCAACCATTTGCTGGCAATGATTAGTGACGTCAGCATTGTCTTTGCCGTGCAACGTTTAAAACATTGTCCACTAAGCAAGACATCTGGTACGCTCGTTTTAGTACAATCAACAAAATCGGCGAAAGTCTGCAGAACAAGTCCGGACTTTCGTTTGCCGTGAGACAAGCTCAAATTTAACAAAAGGGTTGATCATGCCAATTCGATCATCAGACCACAAGTTTCGGTAGACTGAGACCGGTTTCGTCCTTATTAGGACTCATCAGTCAGTCACAACCGAAAAACTTGTAGTCGTCAATCTACAAACGGTTTATCATGCTTTCGCATGAAGCAACCATTTGCTGGCAATGATTAGTGACGTCAGCATTGTCTTTGCCGTGCAACGTTTAAAACATTGTCCACTAAGCAAGACATCTGGTACGCTCGTTTTAGTACAATCAACAAAATCGGCGAAAGTCTGCAGAACAAGTCCGGACTTTCGTTTGCCGTGAGACAAGCTCAAATTTAACAAAAGGGTTGATCATGCCAATTCGATCATCAGACCACAAGTTTCGGTAGACTGAGACCGGTTTCGTCCTTATTAGGACTCATCAGTCAGTCACATTTGAAACCGTTTGTAGATTGACGACTACAAGTTTTTCGGTTGTGACTGACTGATGAGTCCTAATAAGGACGAAACCGGTCTCAGTCTACCGAAACTTGTGGTCTGATGATCGAATTGGCATGATCAACCCTTTTGTTAAATTTGAGCTTGTCTCACGGCAAACGAAAGTCCGGACTTGTTCTGCAGACTTTCGCCGATTTTGTTGATTGTACTAAAACGAGCGTACCAGATGTCTTGCTTAGTGGACAATGTTTTAAACGTTGCACGGCAAAGACAATGCTGACGTCACTAATCATTGCCAGCAAATGGTTGCTTCATGCGAAAGCATGATAAACCGTTTGTAGATTGACGACTACAAGTTTTTCGGTTTTGACTGACTGATGAGTCCTAATAAGGACGAAACCGGTCTCAGTCTACCGAAACTTGTGGTCTGATGATCGAATTGGCATGGTCAACCCTTTTGTTAAATTTGAGCTTGTCTCACGGCAAACGAAAGTCCGGACTTGTTCTGCAGACTTTCGCCGATTTTGTTGATTGAATTAAATTAATGTAACGAGTCAAGATTTATGTGGAATTAAAAACTATCTAAAAATTTATTTAAATGGAATCAAAAATTATCTAAAAAACGTTGAATTTAAACCAAGTATCAACAAAACATCAACAAAACTCAAAAATCATTAAAAAATTCAAAACAGAAAGTAAAACCTTAGCAAGGAGAATATCTTATATAGATTGTCATTTTAGATAAGTTCCTACATTAAAAGCAACTAAATTAACAGCCATTCAACCGAAAACTCATACGGACTGCATTAGCAGTTTCGTCTTTTTAACGTCAAAAAAAAATTCAACGTAGGGGATAAGCCCTAACATGTGAAGCTTACCAGGGATTTTAACAAAAAAGGTGGCGGATAAGAAACCTTTCATATACATTCTATATTGTTGGCACAGTCGAATAAAGAAGGCCAATGTCTTTGTTAAGGCCATAGAGGGGGAAAAGCCATGTTTTTTACAAGTAGATCTTATTTTATAGAGTTTTTAATAAGCTTCAAGTTTCTTTTTACCATTTAAAAAAAGTTAAATTATTTTTTGAGATATGACCGGTCAAAGTGGGGCCGCATAATAGGTACCCTATAGAAAGGGAAAACTAAAACAGCGAAAAAATACTATTTTATATAAAATCTATCTTCTCCTATATTTTTCAAGCAATCTTCTTCAAACTTTTACAGTCTAATCATTATACAGTAACAAAAAAGTTACTTTGGACTTTAAAAAATTTAAAGTAAAAGTACCTTTTCTTTTTAAAGAGTTTTTTGTTGTCAATTTTTTTTTAATTTATAAAACTATTAAAATTCATAAGTAACGCTTATTTCTTATAATTTAAGGAAAATTTCCTGAAATTTTGAAAAAGATTGCTTAAAAAATGAGAAAGAAGATAGATTTTTAAAGATTTTTTAAATTTCCGAGAAAATTGACCCGAAAATTTTACGGTATTGGAAACTTTTTACAAAAAAAAATCTTAAAAGTTAAATGATATTTTTTAATTCTATAAAAACTGGCTTGTAGTTTATACTTAAAGCTTTCATATAAATACCAAAGTCATTTTTTGAAATTAAACTGCCCTGATTCATCTTAAGTTTTTTCAAATCCTTTAAAAAAAAATCGCTTTTGGAGCAAACTATATATATCTCATCTTCATTCTTATTCTTAATAACTTAAAGGAAGGTTGTAAGTGTATGGTATGTTTTTACTGAAAACAATTTTTTATAGGTTACAACAAACAACTTTACCTATGAACTAAGGACATATAAAAGAATATAATTTTACTATATTTATATAAGTTACTAAAATTATAAAGCATATTAAAACTTTTTATTGCATAGTTAAACTTTTATATCTCTAAACTGTTTCTGTTTAATATAAACTTAAATCATGATAAATATTCATAAATCATGATAAATATCAACTTCAGACTTAAAACAAAAACTAAAATTTTTTTTTCTAATAACAGTTAAAGCTAAATAATTGTAAATAAGAATTTCAAAATCAATAAAAATAATGTTCTTGAACAAAATTAGTTATATAAAATAACAAAATATTAATACAGTATCAAGTAAATTTCATTCTAGATCTAAAAAAAAGTCAAAATATGCTGAGTTATTCTGAGTCTCCGTGATATTTTCTAGAATTTCAAATATCTTGAGTTTATATTATTCCTGTACGTAGTTGATTTAGACGTAGCTTGAATTTAAAGTTCTAACGTTTTTTACTACACTAAAGAATTACATACTTTAAATAAAAATAAATTAAAAATTAAATTTATGACCAAACGAATAAAACTCGCATGAGGTTTTGAATGCGCAGTATTCTACAGACCCGTTTTAAAAATAACAGAGCTAATTACTCTAATAGCGCACACTTTACCATATTAATAGTCACGACCACCACAACCAAAGCAGGCATATTTTTACTTAGCTCTAGTTTGAAAATCCAAAAGTTAAATGTAAAATATAAATGCAAAAAATAACTAGATCAAATTTTTTTGTAAAATACTAGCAACGATCGACATGAAACTTCTTAATGACTTAGTTTACTTAGACAAAACTATTTAATTTTCAAAGAACTTGTAAAACCTCGATTAAGGTTTACAAGATTTCTTGAATTAAACTTCTCTTACTCGCCAGCAGTATACAACATTTTTGATTAAAAAGTTTTTTTTCAACTACAGTAGTATTTTCAAAATTTAAAATCGTTAATACTACCTTTCAACCATCTTGTTTTGTATTCCGAATGCAGCAACAGTTCTATGAGCACGAATAGCTTCCTCCGCTATCGCACCTGCATCACCGTAAGATTTCAGTTCCAATTCAGTATACTTAACTAAAACCTAAAATATGCTAACTATAAAAAATATTATTAATGACGAGTAATAAATAGTAACTAAAAATTATTCTAACAACAAAAAAAAATTTGAATTCAACACTTAAACATGCATTTAAAAAATTCATGCTAAAACACTTATATTAAAAAAACAGTTAACTCTATAGAGAGCAGATAATGAATTAAATTTACATGTATTTTCGTGAGATTTAGAAAATTCGTGATATATTCTCATTGTTCTAGAAAGATTACATAACAAAGCTTAAATTTTATATTTATTACAGTAATTCTGAAACTGTTCTCAGTAATGTGCATAAGATTTCTTAACTTATTACTGTTCATAAAAAAGTATAAATGAGTAGATAAAATATTTTCAAAACAGTTGTATTATATAATCTGTTTTTAAAACCTAGCTCATGATAGTTTTTAACTAGTTTTATCATACTATTCGAAAAAAATAATTACAGTAATAAGTAATTTTTCTTCAGTAAAATTAATCAGCAGTTTTTGAAAAATGAGAGAATCACTGATGGTATAGTATATTATACACTAAACATTTAAACTTCTAGAAATTGGAGTCTTAAATAATTTAAATTTCTAAGAAGTTACTAAAACTATTAGTTATAATTATAATATAAGATATTAGTTTTTAAATAGTCTTAAAACTCGCTACATCAGCTTTCTTAATTTAATAGAATTTCATAAAAAGTAAGACAAAATTCTAATAAAAGATACTTATGAGTTTGACAAAAAAGTTTTACCATCATAAAAGCTGCAGAAGAAACAATAAGTATAGGTGAAACAGCAACGATAACTAGAGAAAGTTTCCATGAAAATATAAATCCTACAGCAAAACCACAAATACCCATGCTAGTATACTGTATAATATTTGATATCTTTTCTCCTATTCCTTCTTGTATCTTTAATATGTCACTATAAATAAGTTATTAAAATAATTACAACTTTAATATATTTGCATTCAATATCAAAGGGTGGCCAATGGTTTTTTTTATAAACTTCTTCCAGGTTTTTCAAGTACACGTTTTTGGGTCTATCTTTAGTTTAAAATTAAGTTAGAGGTAAAAAACTGTTTTAAATAGTATAACAACATTGAAAAAGATACAGTAAAGCTAATTTAAATGTAGACAAATACATTACTTTTTTAATTAAGTAAAAAAAATTTCAAAACACACTTATCAACTACTATTGTGTTTAACTAAGCTATAAAATATAATATTAACATGTATAGCAGCTAGATAATGGATACGTCATATTGAGTTTAAATTAAAAAATGGAATAGATACTGTATAGATAAGACTTTGGAAGAAATTAAAAACACAAGACTTTTAAGCATAAGTGTAAATAGAAAACTTAAGATGGTAAAAGGATATTACAATAAAGTATATACATACAAGTTTTCAAACTAAATAAATGTAAATATTAAAAAAGCTATTAAAACGTTTGAAGTGAAATATAATTATCAGAATCTTGTTAATGTAACACTTTAAAAGGAATAAAGCTATAGTAAAAAAGAATTAAAGTTTCAGAACAATTAAACTAAAATATACTTGCGCAACTAAAAAACAGTATTTAAAGTAAACTAAAAAAAAATATTAATACAAAATAAAACAAAAATAAAAACTATAACAGTTTGTACAAGTTAGTATTGTAAACTAACTTTTGTTTACAAAGCTTAGGCTTAGGGGTTTTTATTACAAGAGATTATAAAACACTAAAATGATACATGTTACGTCCTTTAGTTAAAATTTTTAATCTATTCTCAATGTAATTTTTGGAGCATTCCGGGTTGTTAAGTAAGTGATCTCCAATTGTCGAAGGACTTTTGGTCGTTTTTTGGCCATCCTGTTTCTGAGGTATTTTGAAACGTGCCAATCCCTTCTCAGATGGAATCTCTGAGAAGTTCTCCCGATGTATATATTGTCGCAGTGACACTTAAATTGGTGTATAACATTATTCTCTTCAGGGTCGGGAGTAAAGTCTTTAAATATTCTGTTTAGAGGTTTTCTAGTGAAATGACTAACTTGAAGATTAACTGCTCCAAATGAACTATTGAGTGTGTGTTTTACTTTATTTTCCAGGAACTTAGCTTCATTACTTAAATAGGGAAGTCTTAAACATACTGGGCACTTTTTTGGGCCTTGTTTTGTAGGACTAGTGAGTTTTGTGATGGTCTTGTCAATCGTTTGTTTGATAATTTTCGTTGGGTAACCTAATGATCTGAATATACTACCAATATTATCAATTCCTTCATTTAATTAGAATTTTGAAAATATTTTATACGCTCGGAAAACTAAGCATGAAATAAGATTTACTTTTTGGTAAGTAGGACAGAAGGACTTCCATGGGATGTATTGGCCAACAAATGTTGGCTTCCTATATTTAAATTTTGTACCCAAAAATAGTAATTTAATTCTAATGTGTTTTTCAATTAAAAAAATTTGATATTGACAAAATTTTTTATTAATACTTTTGTGTCAAATCGAAATTTTACTATTTAATATGTAAAAGTTGTTTTAATTTCTTGGTTTTTTAGTGATTTTTGTTCAAAATTTTTTCTTAGACTAAATTGTCAAATTCCAAGTTTTTCAAGGATTCTAGGTTTAGTGGCCACCCTGATATTAGTTTTATTCTAATCCTAAACTTTTTATGTTAAGTACTTAAAAATTGCAGAAAATGGAATTACTAAGTATGTACTTTAAAACTAAGTTCTGTTATTATAAATCACAAAATAAATCAGGACAAGAATAATTTTTTCGTTTAAATATGGGTAAATTCGACTTTACAAATTTTAGTTAAAAACTGATCGGGATTGTTAAAATAATAATGCACTACTTAACTAAACTGATAGGTTTAGTGACTATAAAAAAATAGTTTAAGTACCTTTTTTATTTTAAAAACTAGATAAAACTTGTAGAAATATTTTATCAATCCATCCTTATAAAACTTCAAATATATATTTCTAGAGTTTTTGTAAATAAATACACTAAATAACTCTTCTTAATTAAGTTTAACGTAAAAAAGTAAATATATTCAAAAACCCTTAGAATCATTACACTATATTTTTTATAAATTTATCAAATACTTCAATCTTACTCAATTCCTTATAAGTAGTAAATGTTGATTAAAAGACTTATTAAAAAAATTGATTATGGTGTAATTATACAACTTTATATAAAAAAAACTATTCAAACTAAAGTTTAAAATAAAAGTAGGTTAATAAATTAATAATTAAGAAGATAAGATGTAACGTTATAAGGCGTTAAATCCTGGAGATCCTGATAAGCTAAGCTTATCGGAATGTATACCACAGATGTTCTTGTGCTAAAACTTTATTTCAACTAACGGCGTTTCACTGCTCTCAAATAAATTTAAGAACAGATCTACGGAGTCTCAAAAAGATCTTTTTGATCTATTCTTAGATCTTTTTGAGACTCCGTAGATCTGTTCTTAAATTTATTTGAGAGCAGTGAAACGCCGTTAGTTGAAATAAAGTTTTAGCACAAGAACATCTGTGGTAATTAAGAAGATATTAATAAAGATATTCTTCCATTTGCTGCTTCTTAAATGTTTAACTTCGGTATTCCTGTTCGGTTAGTATCGACTCAAGCTCACATTTAGCACACCTCTTAAGAACTTTGAAGTTATTCTTAATGTTTGGCTTCTCTTTTTGTAAACACTCAAGTAAAGTATCGGAAATACCACTACGCTTTTTAGACCTATATGATAAGCATTTCCTCTAAACATATGACGCGATATATCTCCTATGCAGGTATACTTGTCTATGACATTTTAGTCAAATATTTCTGAACACTAGAATTTCTGTGACAAAATTTAAGTACTCAGGCACTTTATTGGTGGCGTATACTGGTATTGATTTTATAATGTGTTTTTCAGAAACTGTTTCAATTCTTTTTCGCAACTAATAATTACCTAAATAGATCATCGTAAAACACAAACATTGATAGATTTGAGTTTTTGCCAGTATTTATTTCATTCATTTAACTTATTCCAAATAATTATTGTTAACAGTATTTTTTTTAAGTTATTATTTAAAAACGACAAAGCTTTTGCATAAGTTTAATGCGTTGTTTAAATAACAATCCAAATAACATAGCTTTCATTATTTTGGGCAAATGCTTGTGTATTGAATCATCAGGTTATTATCTGTTGGCTTCCTATAAACATTTGTGTGGAGTCTTTTTGAAAACATTTGAACTACTGTATCTAAAAAAGTAACTTACCATTGGCTGATCGTTCTAGATAAAAATTTAATTGAAATGCAGTACAGACATTTCGTGATAGAACTGTTTAAACCATTAATATTTTCCATGAGCCCAAATACATCATCAACATACCTCGCGTAAAAAATCGTTTTTTGCTCTAAAGTTGATGTTTAAAGTTAGTATTTTTTGATGCAACAATCCAATTTGGTTATAATGGGGTTATAGACTATCCATAGAATCGCTGTCTATTTGTCAAAAAACTTTTGAACTGTATATAAAGACATTTTGTGATCAGTAATTTAATATTTTTCCTATATATTGGTCATTTTTTTGCCTTTAAAAATTAAGCTTTTTCTACATAGGAGGAGAGACATCGCGTCATATGTTTAGAATAAATGCCTATCATAAAGAGCAATAAAACGTAGTGGTATTTCCGATCTCTTACATGAGTGCTTACAAAGTTAAATCTCAAACATTGAGAACAACTTTTAAGTTTTTAAGAGGTGTGCACGATGTGAGCTGAGAGCTTAGAGTCGATACTAATCGAACAAGAAAACCGAACTTAAACTCATAGGAAGCACCAAATAGAAAAATATTTTTATTGACAGTTTATTATTAACTTACTTTTGTTTTAAACTTTAGTTTGAATAGCTTATTTTATATAACCTTATATAATAACACCAAAATCAATTAAACTTTTTAATAAGTCTTCTAAACAACAGTAAACTTTTTATTTTAATTTCGATAAAAGAGTAAGTAATCCGAAAGCTTTAAATATTAAATAAATATGTAAAAATGAAAAATCTAATGATTTTAAGTTGCAAATGGTTTTTGAATACAACAAAATTCCTTCCGACAATACAATATACAGAATATTTTTAAATAGTGTAAAACATAAAAATTTTAAACTACAAAAAAAACCTTAATAATGTAGTTTTAAGTTTTAATTACTTACCTAGACATACGAACATACAATATCTAACTTACCTAGACATACGAACATTAATATCACCAGATTCGTGAGTATCATGAAATTCAGCATCTTGCCTTAGAATGGAATAAAAAAACTTGAGCCGAATTTTTTTCATTTGTCTAGTTTATGAAAATTTACACATTTGAAATATAATAGTTTCATTAATAGTTAACTATATCAGTGGATTTTAAAATATGAAAATTATTGTATAGGGCATTCCCTTAAATACAAATTTAGGTGCTTAGAAGAATATTAAACATAAACTTATTTGAACAAAGTGACGGTTATAAACATTTAATTGCCTCTTCTGATATAAAATATATAACAAACATATGAAAAAAAAAAGAATTTAAAGAAATTTGGACCAAACTATAACTTAATTTTATTCTTAATTATTTTATAAATTTTATGTGCACAGCAAAATAATTAATGCTAACCACAGGACTTTATTTGTATTAAACTTTTTAGAAGTATACTGAAAATAAAAATTTAAAGTATCCCCTTTAATCAACACACTATTTTTTCAAGCCACTAAAATTATTAAAAACCTATTAATTATAATTAGTTTATAAAATAAGTAATAAGCTTATTTTTGTCACTTTTACAAATTGACTTTTATTTATTTGTTTTTTATATTATCATTAATTAATTTTTTCATGTATACACATAGAGATGAATAAACCAAACACAGTGGGCCCGCAACTGGAAATAGGAAAAAAATAATTTCTCCTTGAAAATTACGGGTAGCAAGCCAAGATTCTTGCGGATTTGTGCTTCAAACTAAACTAAAAAATTCCATCTATAACTAAAGTTATGTCACTTGGCACGAGGCGATTTTAAGGGTTTTTGATAAGTTCAAATTTTGATCTATAAAATAAGAAAATCAACGCTTAAACAAAAAATATTAAAATACTACATACTTTAACGTCAAAGTAACTTATTACTATTTCAGAATTCAAAAAAGATACTTTAAAGAATTGTTTAATTAAAATAAAATTATTAAATTAAAAATAAATTTTTGTTACAACAAAAAAAAATTGCTTTTTTTATTTTTTTATCGACTTTCTAATAAAATTTTTAAAATAACAAAAATTCCGAGTAGGTGGATAAATATATGCATATATTTTTTAAATCCTCAGATCATCAAAAGGGGTGATTTTGGCTATCAGGGGGTGTTAATTAATAAGATAGAAAAGTAAATTGGTAATCAACTGGTAATGTGGTTATATCTAGAAAATAAGGTTTTTTTTTTCGCCAAAGGGGCGTTTATGAAAATGAGTTTGGGGTTTAAGTTTTAAAGCAGGGCTTAGTTAAAAAATGTATATTTTTACCAATTTTTATTTGAGTTTATATACAAACAAAATTTAAGTAACTGTTTTTTCTTTGTTAAACAATTTAGAATTTTTTCTTTATTTTTTATATTGTGTTTTTTATTTTTTCAGTTTTAATTTCTTTTGAGATATGCACCATACCAATTTTGAATACCTAGTCCAAAAACAGACTGACTACTCAAGATTTAACTTTAAATTTTTTATATAGATCGCTTATTTTTATTTTTCTCCGTTTTATGGATTTTTCTTCTAATTTGCTTTCTTATAAACTACAATTTACCTAAAAAACAATCAACAATTTTCAAAAAAAAAACATTTTAACACATTAGCTAAAATGTTATACATTTATCTATGTTTTAAAAATAATTCGTAAGAAATCAGTGAAATTGTTAAATATAAAACAAAATGACTATTAGGTGATATTCATAAAGCGCATTATTTTTTCTTCTATTACGCCTTGCTAAAAGTTAAAGCTTGAGTAGTCTATCAAAATGATATCAAAAATAAAAAATAAAATATCGAAATCAAAAACAAACAAATCGTTTAACATATATTTTGATCATTGAATTTATTATAAAAACTTAAATAACTAACCTATAATAAAACTTTACCGGAAATTTCAAGATTTAACAAAATATTTTATAAAATGATAGTAAAAATAATAAATTACAAAGCTATTATTACGTTGTAAAAAACAAGTATAACTTGGGTTATTTAACTTCAAATGATTAAAAAATATCAAGCAAGGTGTGCAAATTTTTAAATACTAATATACAAGCAGATATTTTACAACTTTATAAGAAAAAACTATTTTAGTGATAAAGTATACATAACATTGTATTAAAGTCATTAATGCAAAAAATACTTAAGTTGAAATTTATTGATATTTATTATCTTAAGTAAAAAAATTTATGTACCTTAAAGTAAACAAATATAATTAAATGTTTAAAGTTTCATTCAAGTAAATCTTTCAACTTATAAAACCATAAACACTAGTTTAAAAATAAAGACCTGGCTGCGGCAATATTCCAAAAAGACACTTGTACAAATCCAAAAAATAAAACTCCACAAGCAAGTAAAATCATTTGAAAAACTTGTTGAAAAGACGATTTTCTGAATTCATCTTTTCGTTTTAAAACATATGAGCTCCAGAGGCTTTTAAATAAAAGTTTTTTAAATCACATACAACAATTTATTAATTATAAGGATTAAAGTAAAATAGTAAAATCAAATCTTTGAATATACCTTAACTTTCGCCTATTTACTGCTAGAAGTTTTTACAACACAAACACAAAACATATATAGTAAAACTTTTTCAACTTAAAAACTAAATTGTTGTAATTATTTTTAATTGTGCAATCATCTAACTATATCAGACTCAAAAAGTGGGCAATATTGCAATCTTAAAGGCAGTTCAGCTCAGTGGGCAATAAATTGTATATGGGCAATTTTCATTTTGCATTCGTGTTGTACATATCTAAGCATACAAACTTGTTTGTATTTCATAAGGTTAAGTAGGAAAATAAAATAACAAATTCTACGTAATTATAAAATACATCAATATTGTATTTAACATTTTTTTAATAAATGACCTAGCAAATATAAAAAATAAAGGTACATGAACCTTTTAATTTTCAAATTTACTAATTCTAAATTAGACTTCAAATATAACTTTTTATTTTTTCATTACGTATAATAGCAGTAGAAACTCTATGTTAAGCACCATAAAATATGTGAAGTGTAATTTAGTACTATAAATAAGTATTAAAAAAATAATTTGTATGTATCCAGATTTGGCTAGATGTTTATTTTATAAAAGGATCCCGACTTGGTCCAATCCTAATTTGGGGTTCCCATAAATCACAATAAATATTAAAATAAAGTATTACTTATTATTTCCAATTATTTACTATCAAGCTTAAAATAAGTCCATAAATGCTAAATTTGCTACATAAGTATATAAAAAACCATACCTCTCATTGATTCCTGGATTATAACCTAGTTCAGTGCATTCTTTAAAATCAAGATTACATGATGCAATAGATCCAAAACTAACAAACTCAGTTGTTAAGTCTCCAAAGAATACAAACAAAAAAGGGAATCCAGCACCATGTATAATTGCAGAAAAACTTCCCAGAGATATTAATAAAATATCTAACCAGTTTCCGTATCTAAACTAAAAAAAGTTAAATAAGTTATATAAAAGGTAGTTGTAAAACAAAATGCTTTATTTATTCAATTTATAGCACTTAACAATTTTCAATATAGTTTTATTACATAACACTAAACAAAAAGTTTAATTTTGTCTTTATCATATACTTTACAGGTAGGCAACCTATGGCACGTCTACAGAAATCTTGGCCATCGAAATATTTTATAGCTTGAAAACATCTTGTGGAAATCTAATAAAGTTAGTGTTTTAAAAACAAAAATTGACAAATGTGCTTATAATTTTATTTTTGATACAGGTTAGTCCTTATCAACTTATTATAATAGTTATGTCCTGGACAAGGCCTTAAAAGGTATCAAAGGTTAAAAGGAATTTTCTTTTCAATGCTCTAAAGGCATAATTTTGTATCATCAATTGTAGAAATTAAGCTCCATTCAAGAACTAATGGTCATTTTTTTAACCCTTAACTTCTGAGAGCAATCAAAAGCTGATGAATATCACATTACAATATTCTCTTTGCTGGTGACATAGCTCACTCTACCCAAGACCTTCAGATAATTCTGAGTTAGCTTTTATCAACATGCTCAATTCCAGCCTTACAACTTGTCTTTTAAAAAATACAGTCCTAAGCCAAAGATACATATTCTACCATCAATCAAGATCCATGGTATGGATACCAAAAATATATTTTTTAAATGTATACTATAAATCAAATATTGAGTCAAGCGCATCATTGGAGACAGAAATCAATGGTATAAATGATAAGGTATCAGGCACACTTGCTTGTCTGACTGCAAAAGTTAGGAATGACTAAAAGTATGTCCAAAGGCCGAAGTTTTCCTATGTATACAGTACTCTGCTTTATGGTAACAAAACATGGAACAGGGTTGCCAAAATATTTTTTCAAATTTCTTCCAGAATTTTAATAATGTAAAAATATAAAAATTTTATCACAAAAATTAAAAAAAAAAGTGTTTTTTTTTTTTTTAAATAACATTTTTACAATTTTTTTTTTAATTCCAAGTAACGTTTTTTTGTTATTGCATATAGATTAGACTGTGGACGTTTGAAGAAGATTGCTTGAAAAATGTAGGAGGAGATAGATTTTAAATAAAATAGTCTTTTTTTGCTGTTTTAGTTTTCCCTTTCCATAGAGAACCTATTATGCGGCCCGACTTTGACTAGTCATATCTCAAAAAATAATTTGAAATTTTTAAAACGATAAAAAGCATCTTCAAGCTTAGAAAAAACTCGTTAAAATAAGATCAACTTGTAATAAACATGGTTTACCCCCCCCCCCCCTATGGCCTTAAAAAACTAAAAGAGAAAAATGAGAATGAAACAAAATTTTAATGGACTTTTTTTGTCAATCATTTAAGTTTTGCATCAATATTTTTATAAAAAATTTTATTGTTATGTATTCCATACATAATTAATTTTTTTCTTTGCACAATGCACATAACTTATTTCAACTAATAGGTTATATGCTTCCACTAAATATTACTATCTTTTACTTTCAAATAAACTATGCTATGATTGTTTTAACATAATAAGTCTAATTAGTTTTAAAGTTGCATTTAAGAAGACACTAGAAAACTACATAAGTAAACAAATTCAAATAAATAAAATAAGAGAGCTAATATTTTTGTCTGATAATTGTTCTTACCAATGTACAAAAGTCTAAAAAACTGGAAGTCACAAATAGATGGCATATATTACTAGATTAAACTTATAACTAATTTGACACTCAGCTGCACGTTATGTTTCCATAAAAAATTAGTTTATTTTAAGGGCAAAGCAAGTAAGCGTTTTTTTACAAAAATTATTATTGACTATATTAAATCAATAAGTATAAACTTTAAGTAAGAATACAAAAAACTAATTATCTTTTGAAATATAATTATTTTTGTGAAATTTTCAATACAAATGTTTGAACCACAACTATATCACTTTCAATTTACTTGATCTGTTTAATTCACTAAAAATCCATATTTTTCATTTTTTAAGCTATTGACCTCAAATTTTAGGAAATGCTCCTTACATTACACAAAAATATCCTACTGTAACAATTTCAAAAAACTAAATAATAAATATATTATATATCCTACTGTAACATATACTTATATATGAACTATATAACATAACTTATATATAAATATATCCTACTGTAACAATTTCAAAAAACTAAATAATAAATATATTATGACCAAAATTTAAAAAAAATATTATTTACAAACTTTTTTTATCTTTAAATTTTCTACAATGAAACTTTAATTATAACTTTTATCAACATTAAACAGGGTTTACAAATGTTTTTGGCAAATTTTGTCCAGGTTTTTAAAATTTCCTCCAGGTTTTTAAAAGTACACATTTTTGGGTCTATTTTTAGTTCAAAGTTAAGTTTAAGGTAAGAAACTGTGTTAAATAGTATTAAGACATTGAAAAAATAATGTAAAGCTACTTTAAATTAGTTTTATTAAAAAAAAAAATTGATGATGACAAAAAAAGTTATTTGTAAAATAGATTTTTTGTGTCAAATCGAAGTTTTTCTACGTAACATGTTAAAATTGTTAAAAATTCCAGGTTTTCAGGTGTTTTGGCAACCCTGATTATAGTATATACTAAAACTAAAGACTTTAAAAAAATTTAACAAAAGGGTTGATCATGCCAATTCGATCATCAGACCACAAGTTTCGGTAGACTGAGACCGGTTTCGTCCTTATTAGGACTCATCAGTCAGTCACAACCGAAAAACTTGTAGTCGTCATGATCAATTTTTTTTTTAATAAAACTAATTTAAAGTAGCTTTACATTATACTGACGACTACAAGTCACTATAAATGACGACTACAAGTTTTTCGGTTGTGACTGACTGATGAGTCCTAATAAGGACGAAACCGGTCTCAGTCTACCGAAACTTGTGGTCTGATGATCAAATTGGCATGATCAACCCTTTTGTTAAATTTGAGCTTGTCTCACAGCAAACGAAAGTCCGGACTTGTTCTGCAGACTTTCGCCGATTTTGTTGACTTTAAAAAAAGGGTCAATGTTATATTTGTAGAAAAAAAAAATGGAATTCACCCACTATGAACTTAGGTAAAATACTGAAAATATTACACCCTTACGCACTACTTTACCACATATCTAGAACATTATATAAAAAACTAATATCATACTTTGCATAAAAGTAAAAAACTCAAACTATTATTACCTTTCAAGTCAATATACAAAGGTAATGTGCATCAGTAAGAGTGTTGAAATGCCACTTTGAATTTATAAAACAAACTGATTTAACACAACAAAAATCAAATAAAATTTGTAAAATAAAGCAAACATCTTCTTAAATTTTACACTTTAAGTCTAAATAAACACTACTATTCTCAAAGCACAATTGTCAACAGTATTAAATTTTTTATTATGAAACAAAAGTAAAAAAAATAATCAAACTTTGACAAAAATATGAAGAAAAATTAAAACTTAGTTCAAATTCTCATAGATTTTAATAATTACATAACTTAGTGCAATCAAAATTAATACCTTATTATCTAATTTAAGTTTCAAAAGTTATATATAAATTAAAATATTTTTGAAATAAAATATTTCACAAACCAATGTATAATAAGATGGTAATTTTCTTTTATCATCATCAGCATTTTGTTGATTTTTATTTGGACTGGTCATTTAATAAAATATTATAAAACCTTGAAAAATTAAGAAAACTATTTTTACTACAGAATAGTAAGCACTAATCTAAAAAATAAATTACTATAAAAATATTTCTAAACCGTATAGAGTTTAATTTAAGTTTTACTTAATTTAAAGCTTTAAATATAGTTAATGGAAGGTTTGATCATACGGGTTCAATCATCAGACCAAAAGTCTTTTGTAGACTGAGACCAGATTTGTCTTTAATAGGACTCACCAGTCAGTCACAACCGAAAAACCTGCAGTCATCAATCTAGAAACAGTTTATCATGCTTTCACATGATGCAACCGTTTGCTAGTCTTGACCAGTGATTTCAGCATTCTCTTTTGCCCCAATTAAAATATTGTCACTGATTAATACCAGCAAACAGTTGCTTCATGTGAAAGCATCATAAACTGTTTGTAGATTGATGACTGCAGATTTTTTTGGTTGTGACTGACTGGTGAGTCCTAATAAAGACAAAACTGATCTCAGTTTACCAAAGGCTTGTGGTCTGATGATCAAAATTGGTATGATCAAACTTTACGTTAAACTTGAGCTTGTCTCACGCTTACAAACGTCTAAGCTTGTGTAGACAATTGCTGATTTTTCGTATGTTTTATGGAGATCTAAAATTATCTCTTTATCATAAAAAATTCTGATTTTGATAAACATTTTATATTGCAATATTCTTCTGCTAATAAGTGCTAGTTTATTTCTTAATGATTTTTCTTTGCCAGCCACATCTATCAACCAGATCCAGGTGAGATTGGGATTTTACTAACACTTAACTTTGCTGATATGGAAAACATTGAGCAAGTAGTCAGTGTGACTATAACCATAACTGCCACTCTTTGAAGAATAATTGTCAGATTTTTATCAGCAAGTGCCTGCACAATTACTTGTATATTACATTTAAAATAAAAATCAAACAATTATTGAGTATTCAAAACTATTTATTTTTGAAATTCTTGAAACTATGTTTTGAAGCAAATACCACCATGAGTGACAAAAACTAGAATGCATCAAACTTGCCAAAGTTAATGCAAAGTAAATAAATAATATATAAAGGCAGGGTTGCCTGTCTTTGAGTTAAAAAACTATCCTGAGTGATCAAAAATTGTCTTAAGTGACCTTAAACTATCCTGAGTCATCTTGAGTTATTATAATTCTTTGAAAAAAAAATTGCCTCTGGGTAAACCACTTATACCTCATGTTCATTTTTCATTTAAATAATAAAAATAAAAACCAAATATGTATGGTTCTACATTTGATGTTTACTAAACTAATAAGAAAAACAGTTTTCGAGGCATTCAAACTTTAAATCAATTGAGATTTAAAAAAAATTCTTTATAAACACTTCAATAAAACAAAGTTTTAAGAACTAACTAAAAAATTACCTTTAAAGTATAATTTTTATCTACAATTTCACTTTTCAGAATCTGAACAAGTGTAATCTAAAGAGCAAAATGTATATCTTTAACGTGTTAGTTACATACACACTCTAATTAAAAATATTGAATACAAGGAGTAGTGAAGAGCTAGCTTCAAATAAAAAAAAAAAAAAACATTTGAAAATTATTGGAAATAAGTTCTTAAATAGGTTGGTTATATAAAATAACATAATGAAACTGAATTAACTAAATCTCATTTAAGATCTAGAAGAAATATGTCCTATTTTCTGTTTATGTCTCTAGTTTAAAAAAAATACTTTTAGTTAACCTGAGTTTTATAAAATAATTAACATAATATCTTAAGTTATCCTGATCTGTCCTGAGTCATCTTGAGATTTACAAAAACTTCAAAATATCCTGAGTTATCCTGTGGCAACCTTATATTGATCAGAAAATTGATAAAAATTACTATAAAATAAGCAAGAAAACTTAAAAAACAATCATAATAATAAAAAAAGACTTATGATTTTAAGAAAATACCAGGGTTGCCACTTGTTTTTTCCAAATTTTTTCAAAGTTTTTCAAATTTTTTCCAGGTTTTTAAAAGTACAAATTTTTGTGTCTATATTTGTTTAAAGTTAAGTTTAAGGTAAGAAACTGTGTTTAATAATATAAAAACATTGAAAAGATACTCTAAAGCTATTTTAAATGTGTTTTAAAAATAAAAAAAAAATTTGGATGACAAAACATTTTTGTCTATATGATAGAATCTTAGAGTCAAGTCAAATTTTACGACTTAACATCTTAAGATTGTTAAAACTTCCAGGTTTTTTTAGGTTTTTTAGCAATTTTTGTTCAAAATTCCAAGTTTTTTTCAAATTTTCAAAAAATTCCAGATTTTTTAGCTTAAATTGTAAACTTCCAGGTTTTTCCATGTCCAGGTAAAGTAGCAACCCTGAAATACTTATAATAAGATAAATAGTTGATTTTCACGCCTTATAAATTAGCCTAAGGATAAAGAAAACCATTCAATTTATTATGAATAGAAAACTTTAAACAAGCCTGATTTTTTTGATACTTAAAATTAACCTGAATGTGTGGCAATCTTTGTTTCTGAGTATGTATCCACTTAGTTTTAATCTCCTTACAACATACAAATAAGATTTCTTTTAAAGTTGCAATTAAAACCCTTACTTCATCATGAGCTAGAATGTATTATATATTAGAAGCTTTAAATTTTATCAATAGTTTCAGGGAATATCTGAATTTTTTGTTAACTTTATAATATTTAAAAAAATAAATAACATAATAATAAGTAGAATAAAGCTTTATAATAAGATAATAAAGTAAGTTGTAAAAAAGTATGTTTAAAAACTTGGATTCTGTTATCACTTATTATCTTAACTTAAAAAGAAATAACTAAAGCAGAAATTTAAAAAAAGCTGTAAATTAAAAACATAATAATAAAACAAAGCAATAACCTTAAAAATAAACTTTGCTTAAATTAAAATAATAGAGTTAGAATAAGCATATCTTTTTATTTAATACTATCAGTTTTTACAAGTTTAAACAAATATCTAAATCTAAAAGCTTACACAACCAAAACAATAATGTATACAAGCACAAAAAATATGTAAAATATTAAACTAGCTTTCTTTCTAAAAAAAAAACAATAATAATAAAAATAGTCAATTTATTATCAGTTTTACGTTTATCAATAACTTCTGCTTTTCAACTTAATAATTATCTTTTTTCGACAAAACTAGTAATTTTATTCACAGGTGAAATTCCTTAACAAAATTCTTAACTACACGGTTTCCACTGGTTTTTGAGTAATTTCTTCCAGCTTTTCTGAATTTTTGCCAGGTTTTTATAAGTAAACATTTTTGGATCCATTTTTAGTTTAAAGTCAAGTTTAAAGTTAAAAACTGTGTTAATTAGTATAACAAAATGCAAAAGATACTGTAAAGCTACTTTAGATGTGTTTTGTAATAAAATAATTTTTGATGTCAAATATTTTTTGTCTATATCATAGATTTTTTGTGTCAAACAAAAAATTTTCTAATTATCAAATTGATTAAAATTCTAGGTTTTTCAAGGTTTTTTAGTGATTTTTGTTCAAAAATTCAGGTTTTCTCAGCCAAAGTTGTAAAATATCAGGTTTTTTCAGGATGCCAGGTTTTTTGGCAGCCATGTATTATTAAACTTTTAACTGTTTTTAGATTATCAAGATGTAGAAGAATGGAAAGTATGTTTTTTTTGTATGTAACCAACAAGTTATTAATAAATATAACCTAGTCCTAGTTTACTTTTTGTACTATTTTTTGCAAGCAACCATTTGTTTTAATAAGATTTAATTCATTATATGATAAAGCAAAATAATTAGTGTCATCAAATATTTTTTAGTTTAAGGACTTTAAATCAGTTTTATATGTAAATAGTTGTATATGTAAATTAAAAACATAAAAACAACAGCATTGTTTCAAAGCTAAAAAGTGTTTAAATATTATTAAAGTGATAATTAAAATCAGGGGACTGCAGCCTAGATTTTGTCGGGAGCAGATCATTTCTAAACCGCTATCATTTCTAACCCGATCACTTCTAACCCGATCAATTGTTACCCGATCACTTCTAACCCGATCACTTCTAACCCGATCACTTCTAAGCCGACCATTTCTAACTCGATCACTTCTAACCCAATCATTTCTAACCCTATCACTTCTAACCCGATCATTTCTAACCCAATCACTTCTAACCCGATCACTTCTAACCCGATCACTTCTAATCCGATCACTTCTAACCCAATCACTTCTAACCCAATCACTTCTAACCAAATCATTTCTAACTCGATAACATCTAACCCAATCACTTCTAACCCAATCACTTCTAACCCGATCACTTCTAACCCAATCACTTTTTACCCAATTAACTTGTTTATTTCTTTTTTTTTTTTTAATCTGGAATTCATACAAAAACAAACTAGCCTCAATAAAAGTATTAAAATATTTTTTTTTTTTTTTTTAGTTACTTTAAAACATAATATTTTTAACGTGTTACGTGAAAAATATTTTAGAACAAATTTTAATTTTAGTATTAACTTGGAAAATAAATTTAATTCTTTTTTATCACCTCATTTTTTGATTTTACATCCTACACATAATTTAAATTTTTTTTCATTATTTCATATTTTTTTGATTTTTCAATTTACTTTAACAGATGTTTTTCGTTAATTTTACACAATTTACTAAATCGTTTACTTTACAATATTTTGAACTCTTCTTTGTAGATTTTAAAGTAAGCATTTACAACAATATTTAAATTGAATTTTATTCGAGTTCACGTGACTATAACAAACTTAACATAAGAAAATTTAAAAAGTAAGCCTTTACAACTGTGTTATTCAAATACAAAAACTTTTATATTACGGTCTAAAAACTTCATTTCAAGTCTGACGTAAATGTTGTATTATTGCTGACTAATGTTTTATTTTTTTTAGTAGGCTAGTTTTAAGTTTCATCTTAATAACTTATACGAGTTGTTCTACAAATTGCAAAGGCCTATCGAGATAAAGGAATTAAAACAAACGTTATAAGAAATTAAATACTTTTGTTATCATAAGTGAAAAATCATGATTTTTAGATATAACCTAGCTATTAAAACAGTTATGTCACATAACAAACCGCAAAAGTATGTTACGTCAATTGACCGTCTTTGTTTTACATCATTGATAAAATCCTACTTAGTTCTAGGGCAAAAAATGTCACTAATAATTAAATAGAAATGTTTATTTGTTTAACAAGTCCGAGGGTAATTAAATCTCGCCTAGGTAATCTTCTTTGAAACCTTCACTTAAATTTATAAAACATTCGAAATGTTTCAATTACGACTTAAATTAATATTTTAGTTGGCATATATTTCTATAAAGTTTACTTTATTATGATCAGTTGAAGTAACGTAAGTAAAACCGAAATATGTACTAAAAACATTTTGAAATAAAATAATAAACTAGTTTTAGTTAAACTAGGAGCAGAAGCTTATAAAAACTTCATCAAGTTCTTTTTTTCCTTTAATCAACTATTTTTTCAGACGACTATTACACGCAACATATTTACTTTTTATTCATTACAGTAAAGTCAGCTTGAAGTCTATTGACTATATTCTCGGTTTTTTATTCACCTCTAAATTTCTTAAATGTCAGCATATTTTTTTTCATTTGAAAGTTAAACCTATATAACAGGTTTCATAATAAAAACTATATTGTTATGTTATTATATGTCTTTAAGATTATAAATTAATCTAATAATTTTTGTTTATAATTCATATTAAATGATTGCTAAATTTTCTAAAGTTTTTGTGTTTCTGGCAACCTGTGAAATAATAACTTTTTCTAAATATCAAGAAAATTATTAAATAAGTTTCTACTATTAATCGTGAGAAATTTTTTTTGCAATTTTAGATTTTTAAAACTTTTAAATGTTTATGAAAAAAGAAAATTAATTTTTACTCTATATACACCAAATTTTAAAATAAATAAGAAAGAACTAAATAATAAGTTTTCGAAACTTAACTTTTATGGTTAAGTTTTTTTATATTTTTTCTTATTTAATCTTTAGATATAATTTACCATTAGCTAAAAGAAAGAAAATTAAATTAAAGTTATAGTAAATGACAGGTTCTATATACTAAAAAAAAAGTCTACCTCTACTTTTAACATTGCATTAAACAGTATACACTTTTGTTTTAAAATCTTAGAATTTAATGCTGATAATTTTAAATGAAACCATCACACTAATTATGATTACTTAATTTTATTTACTGTGTTACTTCAATTTTCATATATACTGATATTAATATTCTTAAAAATGTGTATTTCATATAAATTCGCCCTACCGATCTAGTCTCCATACTTAAAACGTATATTAACCATATAGAATCTCTTCAAGAAAAAGTACAGAATAGTCTTTAACCGCTGCAATACTCGTTATATTTCTTACATTAACGACTATCAAAATTCAATAATTAATCTTTAGAATACAGAAGAATTATGCTTTTCCTAATGCTTTTAAAACTAATAACTACAGTTAATTTATTATCCATTTTTTAACCTTAAAAAATAATTAATTTCTACGAAAATAAATCAAAAAATGCATGCAATAATAATTATCTTTCAGTTCAAATACGGAAAAAGCTTCAAAAAAAACTAATCTTTGCAAAAAAATTGCACATCTTTGATTAAAATTTAAATGATTAACATAAGATACTTTATACTAGAAACTATCAGTAATGTAACAAATTTTAAACTTATAAACCATTGTTTAAAAATATAGAATTTTGTTCATTTTATAGTTTGATTATATTAGCAGCGCCTTTCCACTGTAAATACTCAAGCATTTTTCAATATTTTCGATAAATTTTTATTTGACCTGTATTCTTAATGTGCTCTGGACTTTAGGTTTTAAATTTAGTGGTTAGTCAATGCACTTAAAATTTTGATTTTTTTACATTTGTCTGTACCTTAATTCCAATAATTTATATTTCAATTGTATCAATTATGCTTTGTCAAAGCTACAAAAATATTTGACAAAAAACCTGGTCTAGCCTACTTACCTGTGTTTAGCGTAGGACAACAAACTTCTAATAGAAATAAACATCAAAAATTTAATTTTACCTAAAGCTATCTAAACATTAAGTTTTATTTTAAACAAAATAAACTATATTTCTATAAAAGAATAATTTTGTTGAGATTAGTTTGTTTTTAAAACAATATTAAATAAACTTATTTATACAGGCCGGGTTAATAATTTTTAGGTTAGAAACGGTTGGGTTAGAAACGATCGGGTTAGAAATGATCGGGTAAGATATGATCGGGTTAGAAATTATCGGGTTAGAAGTGATAGGGTTAGAAATGATTGGGTGAAATCGGGTTAGAAGTGATTGGGTTAGAAGTGATCGGGTTAGAAGTGATCGGGCTAGAAGTGATCGGGTTAGAAGTGATCGGGTTAGAAGTGATCGGGCTAGAAGTGATCGGGTTAGAAGTGATCGAGTTAGAAATGATCGGGCTAGAAGTGATCGGGTTAGAAGTGATTGGG
Organism: Thalia democratica; assembly: GCF_965202585.1. Classification (NCBI taxonomy): domain Eukaryota; kingdom Metazoa; phylum Chordata; class Thaliacea; order Salpida; family Salpidae; genus Thalia; species Thalia democratica. Next base: position 13,919,885 of record NC_139173.1, on the reverse strand, counting down.
TTAGAAGTGATCGGGTTAGAAGTGATCGGGTTAGAAGTGATCGGGTTAGAAATGATCGGGTAACAATTGATCGGGTTAGAAATGATCGGGCTAGAAGTGATTGGGTTAGAAATGATAGCGAGTTAGAAATGATAGTAAACCGATTTTGTCATACATTATAAAACACCATAAAAACATTTAATAACAAAGTTGTAACAAAATGAATAAAAAAACTAAAAATTACCATCTCTACTTACTAACAGCTTAATCAAAAACCTTTTTCTATTATTTTCTATTATTTATACAAACATATAAGTTATACTAAATTAAAAGACGTGTTGAAACAAAATACTAGTTTCTAAATTTTGATACAACGCATTTCTTTGTACTAAATTGCAACAGTACTATATTTGAAAAATCTTAGTTACTATATATAAAATAAAGCTTTTTTAAAGTTTCTTAATTGTTTATTTATAAATACTTCTTTATTAAGTATTTGCAATTCTAAATCAGTATTTCGTAAAATATCAGCAAAATGAACACATGAACTTATTAACTCGTTCCTTTTATTTGAAGAATTTCCCCTCTCAGCGTTCGCTAATTCCATTTTCTCATAGTTACAAGTCATACAGATTCTCTGCAGATTCCTTATTTCTCCGATGCGATGTATAATGTTTTCAGTTAATTTTGTAATCAATATTGTTGTTTTATAATTTTTAAATATATTTCGACAGTTCAAGGCAAGGTCTTGGCAAGGCATTTGTTTTTGAGTGGGCATAGGTTTTTGTTTTTGCAATTGTAGAGTGAACCATCTGTGTTAGTACTTTCAGTTTTTTATATATTATTTAAAGTTTTTTTTATTGTGTCCTTGAACTAACATTTTTATATTACTCATGCAATTTTACGACAACTTGCAATTGGTTTTATTTATTAAATTTTTGAGACTATTGTTGTGCTTAAAATGCTTGTTTATTAACTCAAAAAATATCTTTCCTACATTTGTCTTTACTGATTCGCAAAATGGTGGATTGAAATAAATTATTTTTCTTGATCTGTTTCTTTTCTTTTTCTATGTGTTAAAATCTTCCGTATAAGTCAGTTTGTGTTTAAAATTTGATTTGCCTAACGCGTTTTGGTATGTGCATACTGCATATATTGTCGTCAAAAATGTTTTTGTTTTTGGATAATTTTATCAGTCTATTTTATATCATTGCCGGTAGGTTTTTTATTTTATTTTAGAATAATTGGAATTTTTATTGATGTTTCTAATTTCTTTCTTTTTTTTTTTTGTACGGTTTAAATATAGCAAGTGTATTAATAAATGTCATTCGCGTCAAATATTTTCGAGCATTACTCTTGTTGCTGAAACTTTTTTGCTGATGTAGGCCGGTTTAACAACAATGTTGTATCTTTGAAATATGGATGCTAATCGTTTTTGCAATCGTAATGAACAATTACCAACGTAAAATGCTGTGAGATAAGAGAAATTTACGATGTCTGTCTTCTAATCATTTTTTGTGACAACCTTTTGGTTTTGTTTGAATATTGAGTTGTGAATTTTATGAACTTAAATTGTTGATTTTAGACTCTATAAGATTTTTGGATACTGATTATTTAGTAATAAGTTTTTGATTTTTATAATTGTAATTTAAAAACGGTTAAACTTGAGCATTAAGTACTTTGTTTAAATAAAACTAAACTCCAAGGTTTTAGACAAATACTAGTGTACTGTATTATTAGGCCTGTGTTTGTGTGTAAACATTTGTGTGTAGTTGGTTAAATACTTACTTTATTTCAATGTCCAGAGTTTACCGTAAACGAATCTTTCTAGAGTGAACTCTAAGTTTGGTTGTACTGTAGACTGTAGATTATTAATTTATGATAAAAGTTACTTAAATCAGTGTTGTTTTGTGTGACTACGAATACATCATCTACATGTTTTGTGTAGAATAGATATTTTTGTTTCAATTTTTTTTAACTGGTAGTTTTTAATGCTACAAACCAGATGGTTAGGATTGGGGCTAATGGGCTACCCATTGCAACACCGTCTATTTTTTTTGTAGACTTTTTCATCATAAAGGAAAACACTTTGAAGCACGGCTGTAGAGTTTATCTTATTATATTTTTAACAATTTTGATTTCTTTGAAAATTAAACTGATATTTGTGTCATAGATTTATGTTAGTATGTCTTCGATTATTTGTTTTAGTGGAATGTGAGTATATGGGTTTTTAGTGTCTAAACTGGCAAAACTATGGTGAAGTTTGAACGATAAATAAAAACTCGATATATATTGAAACCCTTAATACTATGCAAGGTTATTTTTATAATCTAGATAAAAAACGAACAACAAATTTAAACTCATTAGTTCAATACTTGAATAATTAGAGAGCTTCAAAAAACGCGTGTTTTGGTACTTTTAGACCTTATTAGAAACACGTAAGCTCATGCAAGGTTGGTTAGTACTTTATTTTTGAAGAAAGAAACAACAACAGTTTCTGCAATAGTTTTTAAAGAACCATGTGTGTACAAAGTACTTTGTAAAAATACAAAACAGCAATTTTTGCAATAAGTTTTTAAAAAACCTAAGGTATTAAAATAACTTTCAAAAACGAAACAACAGTATTTTTTGCAATAAGGCTTTGAAAAAACATATGTATTAAATGATTTTTTTTTTAATGAAACAACAAAACTTTTTGCCATAAGTTTTTAGGAATTTAGATAGTAAAATCATCTTTTCATAAAATATATTCATAACTTGCTAAATAATTGTATAACATATGTTTAACAATTAAGAACTCGAATAGTTACTTTGAATTGAAATAGAATAACAGCACATTTCACAATAGCAACCCCTTTTTTTTATAGCGATAAATTCATCTCTTGTATATCCTAGGCAACATTCATGGAACCATTTGCCGCAATTGTAACATTTAATCTTGAAACATATAATATATTACTATTTAATAAATTTAGAGTAATATAAAAGTTAAAACTTAGATGATTTGTTTAAAAATAGTGATATCTTAAATTACCCACCGAACTTTGCCAGGATAATTATTTAATTTGCGTGGCAGATAACAAAAAAGTCTTCAACAGTTACAAGAACTAATGTCAATAACTGAAAAAAAGAACTCAATTGAATTTTTAGCAACTTAGTTTCCTAAACACAGTATGATCGGTAAAGTTTTTTTTACCTCCTTCACGGAGAAGTCGTACACCTATTTCTGTATGCTTTTGTACTATACTCTCTATGCGATCTGTTGCTAATGTGATCTCATTTAGTAAATTCGGTAAATTTGGTAAATATTAAACATACTTTTCATAAATAATTAGTTTCTCAAAACTAAACTTTCATTTGTTTTTGCTAAAGAAAAAGTTGACAATTGTTTGCGATTGTAAACAATTCTTCTCTGCTTTGAAGAATAATTGTTACTTTGGATCTTATTTTTTCCTTTATTTTATATCAGCTCCGAGCTTAGGTTAGCTGTATGTAAATGAAAAAAAAGGCACCAAAGTAATTTTTATAGCAAGGTGAAATAGAAAAATGACGTATAGAAAAAAATACAATTTCTTTTAAAGAGTTATATAAAAAGCATGACTAATTCGTGGTCAAAGCATGATAGTCGTATGGAGAAAAACGTGATAAATTATTTGTTTTTTTGATGAAAATGCACTTTTTAGTTTTTTTTTGTATCATTTAAATAAAATACCTAACAACCTTGTAGAATCTTCCTCGTTGTGATAAGGTCTAAAAGTACTAAAACGCGCGTTTTTTGAAGCTCTCTAATTATTCAAGTATTAAAAGTAATGAGTTTAAATTTGTTGTTCGTGTTCTATTAAGATTATAAGAGTAACATGAAAAAGTTTCAAAAAGCTTATAATAAAATTAAGTACCAAACAACCTTGGATAGCGTTACGTGTTTCGATATATATCGAGTTAATATATATCGTTCAAACTTCACCTTAGTACTGGCAAAAGCGTTTGGATGTTTGATATTTAGCTTGGATATTTTGTTAATAAATTCATTTGGTAATGAAACACTATGTTTGTCATACAAGCAACTTTTATTTGATTTTCTAACCATTTAGCTAGTTTGTAATTTTGAGTGTTGATAATTGATAATATTAGTTGTATTTGATTTTTTTTGTGCGTTTTTACTACACCATAAAAGTTGCCTGGTTGTGAACCACGAGGATAGATGTTGTAATAAGTTTTTTTTTCTATGAAGTTTGCTTTTGTTTACTATGGTTGTTCTTGATAACATTATCTATCTCATTTAGCAAAGCATTGGTTGATTTGCGTTTATTTTTAATGTTTATCACAATCTTAAGTTGAAAAGCTAAAAACAAGGTTTTACTGTATTTAAGTGTTATTAATCTCTTTTTATCTGTGTTACAACTAAACTACAACCTAATAAAAAGTTTAAGTTAGAAAGAAATATTAAAATTGAAATTTTTTCAACAATTTGCTTAGAATTTAGTTTATTTTTAGTTATATAGTTTATGCTTTTAAAGCAGACTATTAATATTGAAATGTTTGAACTGTAACTATGCTTGTTACAATTAATTTTAAAGTCTTATAGCTTTTAAGTTGTAGTTTTTAAATCAAATTGGCTTAGCTTTTACCTCAAGATAAAAACTAGTTTTGGTTCTTATATATATCTTGACTAATTTCTCAATTAAAAGTTCATTTTTCAATATTTTTCTTAGAAAATTTTATTTCAAACTCTGACGAGCTCTTTGAGCTAAACTTTATGGCATGAGGCTTGATGACTAAAGATCTTTCTCCGCGCCAATCCACTGATAATAGTTGAGAGAGTTCACATATTTCTTTTTTAGTTTGCGAGATAAACTGAAAAAAAAAAGTTTTCCTTTCATACAGAAGGGATCTCTTTTTTTACAAACAAGCCTATAGTATAATTCTGTATAATCAAAATTAAAAAATGGATTCGACTGTTAAATTAGGTTTTAGATTTTCTTTGCCTAAAAAAAAATAGTCAGTTGTTTATGCATGCCTATACTTAAACCTTAATGAATTCAAATTGTCGTAAAAAATGTTTAGTAGTTTAGTATTCACAAAAACAGTTATTTACACGTCTTAATCATCTTGTTCAACTTTTACCCATTTCACAGTTACACATGGTGTAAACTTTTAACATTTTATTATTCAAATTTTATCAAGTTTTGTTAAGAATTGTAATGAGATGATTTAGCAGGTAAAATAAAGAGCTGTGTGTTTTGATTCAATAATTAATAATAACTTATTTTAGTATATGTTTTATTTATGCTTGTCCGAGTTGAACTTTGTAATAAGTTATTAAAAGATCATTTAATATTTCAATTTTTATAGCTTTTAACAATAAGTTCATCTTTATAAATTTTTCAAAAAAAAAAAAAGGAATTTTTGAAAAGTCTTGTTTTGATACTAATTTTTATTAGAAAGTTTATACATAAGTCATTCGTTTTGAAATTTAATTAATATTGTCGTCTAGCTACTCGTCAGGTAATATATTGCTAAAATCTAAGTTTAACAAAGTATGAAAAACTTAAAGTTTATAAAAAAATTGGATAGTTTTTTCGAAAACGATACTACCTTATTAGTCAAGCTATGGTTTTAATGCTTCAAATCATAAAATAAGACAGAATCAGGCCACAATATTTACAAAGAAGTATGAGTTACCTAAACTGCCTGCTGAGAAAAAAGAAAGATTTATCAGACTTAGTTTGGGGTAACTTTTTTTTTTTAAATTCTAGGATGTAGTCATTCTTTTTTTACCAAACTTTTAGAATAATGGACTAAGGACAAAGATTACTAAGCGTACAGGCAATAGTAAATAACATGAGAGTTTTCAACGTTGTAACGTTGACGAACGAGTTGTTAAACTGTACAGCGATTTTTTAAGTTCTTCAAGAATTGAAGTTCTGCTTCAATATATTCTACAAATTTCGAGAAGGAAAGAAGTACCCAACCTCAGAATTAAGCAAAGTTTTAGAACCAGGCTAGTTTTTAAACGATTTAAACAATTTGTTTTCCTTTAGTTTTTAATAAAAATGTCAACAAATAGTGTATTTTTAAGAATAAGACAAAAGTATAAATAGCTGTTTAAGTTTTGTTTTGTTTAAATCTATAAACAAACTCTAAAAATTGATTCAAGCCCAAAGGTTAAAACAAAAAAAAAAGTATTAAACTAATTTTCGATCTCCCCCCATTAACCTTTTAAAAACATCGAAAACGAAGCTAAAAACTGCTATTAGCTCAAATTTGGTAAAAGCTAAACAGTTGTTTCTTATGCGTCTTGCCAAGCTAAAAAATTACTCCGCGCTACTACAAAAAGTTTATTTTGAAAGGCACAGGGGACCTAACAATGAATTTTTTTTTTTACATATTATACGTCGATAACTTTTTGATTTTTTTCTAAATATAAATAATCTCAATAATTTCTCCACAACGCGTAATAGTACGCATGCATAGTCTATTTTAAATAAATTTAAAAAAATTAGAAAATGTTTATACTAAAATTAGGTTTTAGCAACACTAATCTGAAAAGCAGCTAAATAAGAAAAGTTCATTTTTAAAATGCTCAAAGTGAATGATTTGTGTATTAATAATCAAATTAGAAGTTTATAAACATATTGTTTTTTGAACAACAAAAAAACACGCTCAAAACATTTGGTACTATTACATGGGTGTACGAAGAAAACTTTCGGTTATTGAATCGTACACAATTGATACTTTTTAACGTCTTGTCCAGGACAGTATAAAAAGTAAAGTTTAAATTTGATAAAAAGACTTACCATAAGTTTTACAAACTGTGAGAATGTAGAACGCAGTTGAACAATTAATAATCTAAAGCAAAAATACAACATATTCTTGTGCTAACAGAATAAATATATTATTTTAATAAACTAAAAATTATATACTAAAATTATTTAAACTTCTTATCTTTACTAACTTGCTACAAAGCTTTTAGTTCAAATTAATTCTTGTTGAAAGATAGTTTAATTTTTGTGTTTTTAACAATAAAAGCTTTCTAAATACAACAAGAATTATTTTTTTATTTCCAACCAGGGGCGTAGCGTGGGGAGGGACACTGGCGCATGCGTGCCACCCAAAAAAAGAAAAGAAGTAAAAAAAAAAGAACGTAATATCTTTATCCTTTATTGTTTATTTTTTCTGATTAATTTCCTTTTTTTCAGCTATGTTTCTCTAGTAATCAAAAAGTTAAACGAAATTTTGAATATCAATTAGTGACAAGTTAGGAAAATTACCTAGTATACTGGTTCGGTGGCAAACGAAAGTGCGCACCGATGTTGATGAAAAACTCCATATGGAAACATTTTATAACTTCATTAAATTCATAAGAATTTAGACTCAAAAAGCACGCAATTAATGTAGTGCACCACTGTAGTATATTCTTATGGCAGATTTTTCAACAAAAAGTTTACAAAATTACGTCACGCTTAAAAGAAAATTAAAAATTTTACAAGTTTTTTTTTATGCTACAATAAATGTTAAGACTACTGCTAGTTTTTATTTTTGTAAACATACAAGAAAAAGCGTGTCGGTCTATGAGAAATAAGCTTTGTACAAATACAATCAGATGAATTAAATTGAAAAAGTATACTTTTAACTATTTTACAAAGTTGTAATAAACTGTAATAACAGTTATAAAGCTGGTCATTTTTAACTCTGTGTAACTTTATTTAAATTATGTGCAATGAGGTGTTGTTATCACTGTTGTATTGTATATTAAAGAGATTGATATTATTTTTGTAATTAAAACAGATACTTTCGTTTTATTGAATATATTCATTTTTGAAGATATAAGTTTAGTGGAAGTAGTAAAAACAATTTTCATTTAGTAAGTTAACATTTGTGCAAGTATAAGTAATTCTAATGAAATTTATACTTTTTTTTAGTTGTTTAATTTTGTAATATATAAGTATTTTTTTAAACAGTTACTTCGAACTTATTTAACTTAATGAATTTATTTCAATTATATTACTTATAAAAAGATCTTTTTATAGCTAATTACAAATGTTTTAATTTAGGGGATTTTTTGAGAAAAAAAAAATTTGCGCACCCCCTGACCAAAATACCACGCTTCGCCACTGTTTCCAACTATTAAAAAAAAATTAACAAATAATTTAGACTTAAAACGCGGTTGGTATTAATAGAGGGAAAAAAGCCAGTTAAATTGACCAAAAGCTGGTGGAGTTTATGAGAAGTAATAAGAACCAAGACGAATTAAAAATGATAGATAATCAAGCTTGAATACTTAAAAAAATCGTAACCAATGGATGTAACATCTAGAATGGGGTTTTCCAAACTCATTTTCATGTTCAACCACTTAGAAGAATTTCAAAAAGAAAATTTCTCCTTTTACAAGTTAATGCTAATTTATTATAGATCTAATGAATTCAAAAATTTTCGCCCCAACCGGATCCGAACCTTAATTTGAAATTAGGATCTGGCCGGATTGGAATCCGAATATTTTAATAATTGGAATCCTAATGATTTAAGTTTCATGTAACGTAAATACAATACAAGTTTACAAGTAATAATTATGTATTACTTGTTTAGTAAAAAAATTTGAACAATTTTTTTAACGTGTTAAAAAATAAATCAATTTTTATTGTAAGAATAGTTTATTTTAAAAGCAAACAAAAAAACGAACGCCTTGCTAAAAAGAACAAAAATATTAAGCTAAATACACAAGCACATAGTTTAGATATTTTGATATGCATGCAAGCAACATTAAGAGTTAGCTTGTATTTTTGTTGTTTGTGTTATGTAAAATAAATAAACTATCGACTTTAATAAGTGCTTAAAGCAAAAAAAAGTGATCACAAACAAAATTAAAAAATTTTACGTATAACTTACAATTAAATTTATACTGTTACCATAAACAAATTAGAACATTAACTTTCGCAAGTGTTTATAATTGTAAAACAAAGTACAGTTGAAGATAACATAGAGCCGTTATAAATTGAAAAAGTATCTACTATAGTAAAGACTTAAAAAAGAATAGGAATTAGAATTACAACTATAAGTATTTAAATTCGACTTAGGATTACGCTTTTACCATTACAAAAAAGAAAAATAAACTAACTTAAGCAACTGTTAAAAAAAAAAAAACTACTATAGCAAAAGATGTCTCCTCACTATTATAACAGAAAAAAACTATTCTAGTTTTTTCAAGTTGTCGTAGCGAAATAAAAACTTTTTGCCGATCTTTAGTAGAAATCGATTACGCTTTTGCTCGTAGAAATTACCAGTTTAGAAAATAATCTTTCAGAATACACAGAAAATTATGGTGCAAAATGTACTTTCTTGCAAAGCTGGTAAGATGTGGGTGTCGTATTTTGTTCCACCAATTTAAGACTTTGGCCTCTTCATCTGTATATAATTTTCTGTAGCAAAAATGCCCTTACTTTTTGCAACAATTTCTTCATCAATGGAATCCTGTCGCTCGTTCTCCTATGAAGCTGTGTTCGATTCTGTTTCAAACAAAGAATAGTAGTTAAAAATTTATTTGGATCAAAATTTTTAGAGGGTTGTGGTTTTGGTTTCTTTAATGGCAATAAAGGATAATCACCACTTCGATCAGCCTCACAACAGATATACTTTTTAATACTCAATTTAAGCAGCTCTTTAAAATTATTTTTGAGATAAAAAGGGACAGCGGAAAGTCGATATCGTGGATCAACAACTGTTGTGACTTACAGTAACTTGATGTCATTCAGGTTTAAGTTGTTGTTATCGAACTTTCTTTCGCTAGTTTCTCCTATTTTTCGGCTTAAGTTCTACAAACAATTAATACTTGTCCTGAATTTTCATAAAATTTTATAACCAAAATGATATATTTATGGTGCTGGTAACGTTTAGTTTGGCAAACTATTTTATGATCGTCCACAAACAATAAATTTTTAATGACCAGCTGAAGTGTATGGATAAAACGACTAGGATTTAAACAATGATATTGCCAGCTAATGTTGCGTGCATAGAATAAAATGTGAAAACGATCCGAGGTAGTCTTCAAAACACTAAGCATTAATTTTAAATAAAGTATAACACTTCATTGATAGTAGCAATTATCTAATACTGAATAATAGTATAGTGTGATCGTTGTTAAACTTTATTTTAAAATGTTTAAGTGAAGTATTCCAGAACTTCCATTACATTTGTAATAAACCACAAGTAAAAAACTATTAAAAAACATAAATACACAAATTTTGAAACTACATAAGATATTTACTGTTTAATTTTAATCCTTCTATCTTTCCCATATATATGAAGCTGTAAACTTTTTTTGCATATCGTGTATGCAGTATTCTATTAAGGGCATTATTTGACTCATTATATGAATTTTCGAATATGCAACATTTTTGTTTATATTCTTCACGCATGAATAAGTTTTTAAACAACAGTATAATTAACTAGCATTGTTATATGCAGTTTCATATTTTATTTTTGCTTAAAAAGGTCGCAATGTCTTGCCACCGAAACCGGTCGCGAATAAAATATAAAATTTGCATATATCTATTTAAGGACATTATTATAAATTCTTAAGACTGTAGGATACAATAAACAAAAATATCTTTTTTTACAAATATGACGCTGGAGAGCTGAAAAGACTTCAACATGCTTAAGTTTTATAAGCTATAAAATAATAACTTAAGTATAAAAAGTCACTAATACTTTAAAAAAAAATAAGGAAATGAATTAAATAAATTTCTTGAAACCCATAAAATCGGAATTTTAGCTTTCAAATTATAACAATAAGCATATACTGTTGAAAATTCAACAATGTTCGTATTTTACAACTATCTTCATAAGAAACTATTTATTTAAATTCTTAAAACGATTTATAACTTATTTTGAAAAACACCAAGTAAAAATAACACCAGTATTATTAAAAAAAAAGTGTTTTAATACTAATATTCAGAAAAATTAGACTCGTATCAAAAAAAAGTATACTTGCTCTGTGGACCAGAGCATTTCCTACGTAGGAAAGACATCGTGACAAATGTTTTAAGTTGCATATTCGATCACTTAAATGTAATCAAAAACTCAAACATTGAGAATAACTTGAAATTTCTAGAGGTATGTTCGAAGTGAGCTTTATTAAGAATCAATAAATAAAAACCCAATTTAAACACACAAGTAGCCGTAAATGGAAAGATAGTTTTATTGACATTATCTTAATTTACACTCGTTTCAAACTGCTTGCTTTTTTTACCCTGTATGTTTCACGTCCTTTTTAAAATTCTTCTTAAGAGAAGAAAACATTTAATTTTTGAAAAATAATTGAGTATAATTCAAAATGAATATAGTTATCTACCGGATCCAAAAAATTTATTTTTAAATTAAGATCCGGTAGACCACTACAATTTACTTTTTCGTCCCTAAAAACTATATCATAAGATTTGGAAATTTTGATTTAAAAAAAAGTTAATATAATCGTAAGAAAAATTTAACTAAATTGATTTATGATCATGTCAAACCTGCAAGAATAATATTTTTTACCTTATATAATGTTTCAGGGAACATTTTTAACTGTTAAGCAAGAAAAAAATGTTAGTTGCCGATCATTGCAAACTAGACAATACTAAACTTTTACTTTTCTAACCCAATCATTTTGGGATAAACGTTTTAAATTTATAAACTTGGTCATTTCAAACCTTTTATGTAAAATTTAATAAATTTTTAACATGAAACGATTTCAACATATTTTCAATTAAACTAATTTTAAAACTTTAACAAAGAACAAACTTTTGTAGTTTTTGCTTGAATTTGTTAGTTTCTTTTTTAATTAACTCAACTAATTCTTTTACAAAAAAAATTCTATTATTAAATTGAGCATATTTTCAATTTCAAAATTTTTACTCAACTATTAAAAAATACGAATTAAAATAATCATCTTCCGAATAACCAAGTTTAATATGATTTATTTTAAATGATTGCAATTAGAAACCATACTTAATTTTTTTAAATTTCCTAAAAATAAGTCTTGATTAGATTAACATATTCATCTGAACAGTATTTTTTACATATGTTGACTTTTCAATTTTGTTCAGAATGTTTTTTTAATTAACTTTTACAGGTTTCTTAAATATTTTGGTTCGCAAATTTTAAGCAAAACTTATGACCTTATTAATTTATAGTTGAAAACTTTTCATAATAATAAATAATTAAAATTAACTTAAGTGATTTTAAAACACTGAGAGAAAAAAAAACGAACTTAACTTAGAAATGCTTAGAAAAAAACAATAATCCCTTTATATTAATAAATAAATATTTTAGTTTTAATAATTGACAAAAATAACTTTAAATTTATTAAGGAGTTGAAAATTTTTAAGAACTTTACTAAATCAAGTTATGTCTAACTTGGAACAATTATTATTTGATTTCTCTGGTGACAATAAAATTTAAAAAATACTTATTTACTTGTTGAATAGTGTAATAAATGTTACCTTATAAGACTTCACAACTATCTGTAACATTGTATTCTTCTATTTTAATTATTCGAACAAACACTTTTCATTCATTTTAATACGCACTATTTTGTTTAAAACATTTAGTGTACACATTAACAAAATGTTTATTGTCTATATCTGACATACAGTAATTTAAAAAAAATCTACTAATTATAAACCTAATAGATAATACTTTTATTGATGTTTTATGCAGTACCAACGCTTACTAACCTTAAAGCTGTAATTAAGTTTTATCTTAGATTAAATAAAAAAGCAATACTTTAACAAACTGTAAGTATTACAAACATCATAAAAATAATTCAAGTAGTGATACAAAGAAAAGGTATTTATACTGTTTTGAGAAATATTAAAAGTATTAAAATAAAAATTTATGATTAAAACTACTTATAGCTTCTAAATAAATTTGTAATAACTCATTATAAAACATACACCTACAATTCATCATGGTTGTTATTATGACAAGCGCAAGGGGTAGTAAACTTGAAAAGGTAAGAACATCTAGATGGTTCATCAACTAGTACAAGTTTGTGCTCAGAACCACACTCTAAAATAACCTTAGTTGATCTTGCAGGACCGTTCCAACAACCAAGTCCTTTTTCATACTTCATCTCAGAATGATTTCTTCCCTGCCAACTACCCCATTTTCCTAAAGAAGTCGTGCTTCCTCCATGTAGCTGTGACTGAGTTGTTTTATCAAAAGGACAAAGCTGATATTTGTATTCATTAGTTTTTAGCTCATAGCAGTTTCCTTCTAAAACTTGAAAGCAATTGTCTGGACCAAAATCAAAAGAAAGTTTAGTTTTTAAATTCTTAATTTCAGAATTAATTTTTTGTTTTTCCTTTAAAACTTGTTCATGAGCATTTCTTTTGGTATCTGCTTCTTTAATAGTTTCTAAAGTCTCTAAGTCATAGTCAATGTTATTTTCTTTATTAGTTTCTGATTTTTCTTTTACGTTTCCGTCTTCCTCATCCTCTTCTTCCTCTTCAGGAAACTCAGTATCTTCATTTTCTTCTTCATATTCATCGTTTGTTTCGTCCTTGTCAGTTTCTTTAGGTGGTTGTGGAGGTAGTTGTAGTTTGTTTTCTGAACTATACTTTTCCTTTATCAAAGGCCAAACTACCTCTCGAAATTTTACTTTGTCAACTGAATTATCATGGAATTGTTCAGTTATACTGTCAGGTTCAAAATTGTTGTTACTAGAAGCTAACTCTTGCAATGTGACAAAACCATTTTGATCTACATCTATATTTTCAAAAGCTTCAATACTAGCCTTATCATCGTTTTCTTTTTCTAGAGTTTCTTTAAATTCTAACTCTGCCTTTTCATGTTTACCTTTTAATTCTTGCTCTTTAGTTTCAATAATTTCCTTTTCTCTTTGAGTTTCAACTTCTTTTTCTAAAATTGTAATTAACTTTTCTTCTGCTTCTTGCAATTGCTTTTCTCTACTTTTCTTAGTTGCTTCTCCAGCTTTGGAAAACTGTTCACGCAAGGCTTTTCCTTGATTTAAAAGTCTAACACTAGCCTCACGCTCTTTCTGATCAACTTTATACAGATCTTCACAAGTGTTTAAACAGAGACTTGGATTTTTCCACTCATCAGAGCCATCACAGCAATCACAAATTCCATCATTCACTCTTGATGACAGAATGGTTTTTGGCTTAAAACCAGAGTTAAGACAAAAAAAGTTTCCATTAGAACATGCAGAAGTTCCAGGTTCATCTGATCCATCTGCACAATCACAATAATCATCGTTTACAAAACTAAAACTAATCGTTTTGCTACCATCCAAGCAGGTAAAATCTAATGATGAATCATAAAATATTTTATTAGTCAATGAAACACCACGAGGTCGTTTAACTTCTGTTGAGTATCCAATACTTAACAAATGTAAAAATATAAGTAATACATTATATTTAGACATTATCAAATTATGTACCTAGAAAATATTTAAATTTCTTTACAATTGTCAACTGTTAGTATAACTAATAAACTACTTAAATTAAATTATTAAATTTTATCTAACAAAAGAACTCACTTTACAGTCAATCTTAATTTATCAAGAAAATGCTATTATTTTTTGTATTATTTACAATTTTATTTCTGGGAGGTTAGGCTGATTGAGAAAAAAACTAGCCTTAGTGACTATAGAGTAGTCCAAGTTTATCAAAATACTTTTTTATTTTGCACTTTTGGTGGAACTATCTTTAAGCTAGTCTAGAGTTCTTATAAAAATAAAGCTTACAAAAATTTAGATGAGAAAAATATTTCATTTTGGAGATACCACAAAAACGCTTTGGCAAAACTTAAAATAATTTGAATAGTCTTTCATTGAGGTAAAGCATGGCTTTTTTAAATTTTTAAATGACTAATAAATAAATCTTTATTGTAAAATTAAAAACAACATATAACAAAAACCCATCAACTGGTGTATACTTATAAGCAGGTATATGTTTGAAAGTCAGAACTTTCTAGTACATACTAATTTAATACCAATCAATTAATTTGTATTTTTTCTTTCACAATAAAAATTGAGAATTCTAATTGTTTTACTAGTGATATTTAAAAAGTACTAGCAAATACTTCAACCATATTTTTACAATCATGATATCATACAAGCAGAATACAAATATAATTTAAAATAATCTACAATATACACAGAAACATCATACATTTGTATTCACTAGTGTTTGGTTACAAAGTTTAAGTTGTTCATAAAAATCATTGTCAGTTGTATAATACCTTATACTCTCAAAAAGCTAATACGTGCATTAAATTGATGTAAAGCTTATAAGGTTGTAATGTAACTTGAGAAAGTTTAATTTTATAACTTAGTAACATTGTTTTCTCAAATAACATCTAAAAACTAACTCAAAATTTGAATTGTGTTTATAGAAGCATTTACTTGTTTGTATTAAAACTAAACTAATGCAAGCTTTAACTCTTAAATACAAGTATTTACAAATTAGATTAAAAGTTTGAATGGCTATAACCAAATATTTAGATTAGAACATTAAAGTATAAGGTTCTAGTACATCTGAATTTAAATACAATTTTTCAAAACATTTATACAGTAAAAAAGTGTTTGTCTGAGAAATGATTTTGATTTTGTGTGATTTCTGGTTATATGATATTGCCACTCTTGGAGTCAAAAAAATGTCCTCAGTCATCATGAGTTTTTCCAAATCCTTTAAAAACTTTCTTTTTACTTTACAAAATAAAAATCATGTTATTCAACAAAATTTGTTACAAAATAACAAAATATTAAAACTAAATTTCATTCAAAATCTTTAAAAAAAATGGCCTGAGATTTTCAGAAGTCTTAAAATTATCATGAGTTGTTTTTTTATTTTAAAACTAATTAGCTTGGATTACGAAGGTGAGATAGATTCCTTTACTCATATTAGGTGGGTTTCCTAAACTCATTTTTTAGATTGCCGTTTTAGCAGAAATTAATAAAAATAATTGATATAAGTCAAAAAAAGAATTTTTCTTAACTAATAAATTGAGTAAAAACAAATGTTTACAAGCACAAATTTCAGTTTAAAATTATTTTGTATATGACTCTTAACATCCACACTTTTAAACATTTGGTTTTAACATTTCAGTTCAGTCCTTTCAAACAATCTATCTCACAAAATACTTATTACTTGATAATTTTGGTAAAATTAAGTTTTTTTTTGACCACATTTAACAAACTGATTTTAAATGTTGCTCACCTTTTATGTAGAGCAGGGTTTCCCTGGGGGCAATTTTAGTAAGTTGGGGGAAATAATTAGTAAAGGGGCGAAAGGGGGACAATTTAAAATTTTGAAACATACACTAGATATTCTTGAGTTGCAGATAAGGAGCAAAAACAGGTCTTAGGTATTTTAGTTGGTAGCTTTTTGAGTAGTCTTGTTGGAGGGGGCAACAGCCTTTTTAATTTCTACAAAAGAGGCAATTTGAAAAAAAAAATTTGGGAAATCCTGATGTAGAGTGTGCTGTGTAATGATACTTTTGACAATAAAAAATAAAGTTATGACCTATAAAAGAATATTGATTTCTAAGCACATTTACAGCATGTATAAGTTATAACTGTCGTCTACCACTTTTTGAGAAAGAAGTCTAACTTTTGAAACTATACAATATACAAAGTCATTTTGATAAAAGAGATAATTTTTCATAGTATAAATTTTAAAACATAAGTTTTGATTATAATATCAATATTATTTTAGGAAAAGAGAGAATATGAACACTAACTACTAAGATTAATTTTTAATGGTTTGAAGTGGAGAAAAACCTTTCAGCCATCCAGCTACACACTATTTGTTTTTTAAACACAGATGTGAGCTTTAGTTTTTATAATAATAAAATAAAATTTAAGATGAAGTAAAATAAATTATATATTAAAGATAATAAATAATTTACTTAGAAAATTGTAAAGACAGCTTGTAACTTAAAGTCTACTAATATTGACCATAGAAGTTAAAGCTTAATATGGACATTACAACATCTAGACTATCTCTTACATTTTCCAAGGCTTTATAGTATAAGGTATATTTAAGCTAGTACAATGCTTTCTCACTTATCTGGCCATGTTGGGCAAGCTTTTATTGTAACTATAGTTGGATTAGTCTTTGGCCTGATGAGGACAAAACATTTTTTTTTTCTTCTAGTCGGACTATTTTATCTTATGCAGAGCACACAACAAAACGCACACTAAATTTCCATTAAACTAATTAACTTTTTTGATGAAGAAACACTTAAAACAGATAAAAAATAAACAAAATTATGATGTTTAAAATTATTTCAACATCAGTCTGAAAAAATTATTAGAACAACTAGGTAGCTATTTACTGTTATTTTAGTTATAGAAATTATATTAAACATTTATTAACTGTAAAAATTTATTTTACCAAAATTGTAAAAATTTACTTCTTGACTAAACTAACTATTCTCAACTTATATTAACAAAACATTTTTATTAAACAATTTTTACTAATTGATGGTGTTATATGTTTTGATCTTTAGAAAACAAAAAAAGAGATCTCAACTACTAGAAGAGAAATAATGAATTTCCATGACTGTTACATACCTTTTTAGATTTATTTAAGCACAGACGAGGTTTTTGACCAAAACTTAGTTTGTAAAATAAAGTCTTGAAAGAATAAATTCACTAATTAATAGTATTACAAGAATTACATTTTATAAATTTGT
Organism: Thalia democratica; assembly: GCF_965202585.1. Lineage (NCBI taxonomy): Eukaryota > Metazoa > Chordata > Thaliacea > Salpida > Salpidae > Thalia > Thalia democratica. The sequence goes on along the minus strand of NC_139173.1, from coordinate 13,902,206 downwards.
ACTCTATTAAAACTACATTAACTTAACTGGAACCGGCAGGATCTCAAATTGGAAAAATCTGGGTTACCACTAACTTTTGGCAAATTTTCTCCAGATTTTCAAAATCTTTTCCAGGTTTCCAAAAGTACTTGTTTTTGGGACTTCTTTTGGTTTAAACTGTTTTAACAAGTTTAAGTAAAAAAATGTCTTAAATAGTATAAAAACATTGAAAAGATACTGTAAAGATACTTCAGAGTGTTTTTAAATAAAAAACTTTTTGATGATGACAAAATTTTTTTATCTACATGGTAGATTTTTGTGTCATATAAAAAATTTTCTACTTAACATGTAAAAATTGTTTATAGTTCCAGGTTTATTCAGGTTTTTTTTTTGAATTTTCTCAAATTCCAGGTTTTTTTGTCTATATTGTCAAATTCCGGGTTTTTCAGGTAAAGTGACAACCCTGTTAAATGGATCCGGTAGATCATTAGTGGCAACCTTGCATTATATAGTATTATAAAACGAGCTTGTTCATACTAAAATAGAACATTGAGTAATTAAATAGTAGTACTTGGAAATTAAATATTTAAGTGTTATTAATCTATAATAGATCAATTCAATTATATTTACTCATTTATATAAATTGTTTAAAACAAAGTATCTTTTTAGACTAAACATATGAAAGCTAAAAAATACATAGAATATAAATACGAATTTAAGGCTAGTTATATAAAGGGTGGCCACTGGTTTTGAGAAATTTCTTCCAGGTTTTTGAAATTACACATTTTTGGGTATAAAAATACCCATGTTCAAAGTTAAGTATAAGGTTAAAAAACTGTATTATGTAGTATAACAAAAATTGGAAACAATAGTGTAAAGCTACTTTCAGAGTTGCCACAAAACCTGAAATCCTCAAAAAACCTGGAATTTGACAACTTAGACTAAAATAATCTGGAAAAACTTGGAATTTTGAACAAAAATCAGTAAAAAACCTGGAATTTTTAACAATTTTCACATGTAAAGTAATGAAATTTCAATTTGACACAAAAAATCTATCATATAAATAAAATAAAAATTTCATCAAAAAAAACATATTGAAGTAGCATTCCATATCTTTTTAATGTTAAAATATAATTTCAAAAAGTTTTTTTACCTTTAACTGAACTAAAAATAGACCCAAAAAGTACTTTTAGAAAGCTGGAAAAAAATTTTCAAAAACCAGTGGCAACCCTGTACAATAAATGGGTTTTTTGATAAATAAAATTTTTGATGATAGCAAAAAAAATATCTGTATGATAGATCTTAGTGTGTCAAATGAAAATTTTACTACTTTAATTGTAAATTGTTAAAAATCTAAGTTTTTTTCAAAATTTCTTAATTTCCAGATTTTTTAGCTTAAATTTTCAAATTCCCAGTTTTCCCAGTATTTCAGGTTTAATGGCCACCCTGTATTTATTTTCAACTCAATATTGGTACAATATCATGCTAGGTAATTACCCAATTCTAATTATTAACAACTAAAACATTGCAGACATGTTGTACAATGTATAGTCATAAACAGAATACATCCAAAAAATTATAGAGGTAGACAAAAAAGTTAGGCTGATCTTTTTGTACTATAAAAATTATTAATTATGTTTATCTTTATTATTCTGACTTTTGCATTTAAACATTAATTTGAGAGTATAGAGGGGTGTACACTTTTTTCACCATTTGATCATTTTTATATAGTTTTTACAAAGCTAAAAGATGCTTATTACAGATTTTAAAAGTTCAAAATGATTTTTGAGATATAGCTGGTCAAAGTCCAAGGTAACTATAGGTTCCTTATGGGAGGCTCAAACTAAAACAACAAAAATAGACTATTTTACTAAAATTTATCTGCTCCTACTTTTTTTGAGATAACTACCTCAAACTTTCAGGAAATGTTCCTTGCAGTATTCAGAAAATTCTGTTGCAAGGAATTTTTTTTTAATTAGTTAAGACAAAATTTTATAAATATTGCAAGGAACATTTCCTGAAAATTTAAGGTAGTTATCTCAAAAAACGTAGGAAAAGGTAGATTTATTGTGAGTTCTAGTTATTAGCCGTTTTAGTTTCCGTCACCCATAAGGAACCTATTGTTGCCTCCGACTTTGACCGGCCTTAACTCAACTTTTATTTTATTGTAGAAAATCATCAGAACGCACTCTCCCCTCTGCAACAATAACCTTTTCAGAAGGTCAATTGAGTGAGTTTGAGCTCATCACGTGTTATTCCAACTGTCCTATCTTAAAATTCATCATGAAAAATTTTACATTTTAATAAAAAAAAAATCTGTCTATAAACTAAAAAAATTTAAACTAACCTATATAAAAACTAATCCTAACCCTTTAATGAAAAAACCTCTGGTGGCACGTCATTTGGCAAACACTCACAGGGTTAAAATCTCAACACCAAATACCACTAACAAAATAAAAATGGTAAGAACCATAAAAAATCAGTCAGTCTTATACAAGCACTTTGAAGAGATCTTTCGTTTATTAAAAAACAAACATTTTCAATTCTGTAGAAAACAAAAAAATATACTAGCAACTAGAGAAAATTAAGTACCGTAAATTAAATATTTTTAGTAAAATTTAAAATAAAACTAAAAACTACCATATCATTAAAATACTGAATTTCATACTTTTACTGCAAAATTAATGAAACACTTATATTTGAGATTAGTCAGTAAAGTTTGATATAATTTTTCAATTTGAGAAACTGAGAAAACGACACTTTAGAAAATTATTTTTGTTTACTGTAACTAAGAAAAACTATTTCTATAAACAACAAACAATTAAAAAATCCCCACAACAACAAAAAAGAATTTTAAATAGACAAATTGTACAACTCAATTCAGAAACTAAACTGTTTTATAAAAATATTTGGTTAAAACTTGATGAAAAAGAAAAAACTTTCTTTTACTATAAAAGACTAGAAAAAAGATCACATTACATAAAAAAATTTAACTGGCTCCAAAACAAACAAAAAATTAGAAGAAAAAATTTCCACAAACAAAACAGCAAAAAGCTACAAAAATAAAAACAAATATGATAGAAACAGGTACAGATCAAGACAAAAATTTAAGAAAATAAATAACCTTATTGACTCAGCAAAAGAAAATGTATTAAATAAATCAAGTATAAACATAACAGATAACCAACTAATACTACTAAACCATGGACTAAACTTTGTCCCAACACCACAATGGACAGAAGAAATAGAAAAAAAAGAGTTTAAATTCCTTACAGAACATATAAGAAGAGCACAGTGGAAAGATTTTTATAAAAATAAAGACATAGAAGAAACAGTCAAAAAACACATATTCCAACAAAATTAAAAATTCCCACACTTTGTTTACCCCACAAACAGACATAAGCGAAGAAATAAAGGATTATACAAAACTAATACACAGAAAAATGGAAGATTTAAAAGAAAAAGTAAAACAAAATTTTTAACTGAAAAAAATCTTGAATAATGAATTGAAAATCGCATTAAGAGAATTAAAAAAACTAGTAAACCAAAATAAAATAGTTATAACTAACTCAGACAAAGATGGAAAAACTTTAATACTAAATTTTGAAGACTACACACACATAGTTTCTGAAGAACTTAAAAAATTTGAAGAAATCAGGACAAATACATCTTTAAGCAATTTTATAAATCAAACTAAAGTAAAAGCAGAACTTGAAGTAGAAAATTTAAACAAAATTAATGTAATAGATGAACTGTTCAAAATATAGTTTTAATTGTTTGCTAATAAAAGATCCTAGTAAAGTAACTTCACTGGAATATAAATAAAAACAAATTATACAGTAATCTTCCTTTATTCTACCAACATATGTTTCTGTGTGTCAACGAATCAACACACTTCAACTGGGTTCTGTAAAAAAATAATTACTGTAATGAGAGAATAGAAGCATAGAATAAAGTAGGTGTATATATGTTTTCATTAAAATAAGATATATTCTACAGATAATAGTTATTAATAGGTGAAATACTTAACATTAAATCCGACTGTTATAAAATTATATGATATTTGTAATTATTAAGTCCAAAATAAATAAGTAAGCTAAATTACACAACAAAATATAATATAAACAAACAACTTACGTTAATAGGAAAGATAACTAAATCAAAATTCACGGTTGTTAACTAACGAAAAAATACATTTTTACAACCAATAATTACGTCACAATGTAAATGAGGCCACCTAAACTATTCAATTTGTACTGCAAGAATATTAATTTTGTTTTTATGTAATCCATTCTGAACAAAAATAAAACATTAACCATCAGTTAGTAAATCAATAAAATTCAATAAAACTTAACGGCGCTGAAGGCAATAAAAGTCACAGAAACTCGGTGTAACATGTATATTATATATTGAATGTTAGTAATGATTGAATCAAAGTTATATAGAATTAGGAAGCAGATTTAGTTCAAATGTAAAAATCAAAGAGTGAAAAAATTAAACTTTAAGGAAAAAAATTAAACTTTAAGGAAAAACAAAGCACAAAAAAAATAATTATTACTAGGCTTACAATGTACTGACCGATAATTAATTTACAGCGACATACATAAAATCATAGTGACCTGAATTAAATATATATTGTATTTTATAATTAATAAAATAATTAATTGGTAAAGTAGGAGTCGGCTGTTTAATTTAAATATCCCTTACAGATATTTTATATATTTAATAAGTAAATTGTGTTATATGTGAAAGTTAAAATGTAAAACAACAAGGTAGTCATATGCTAAGTATAAACCTGCAGTAAAAAACCTACTAGCTCTCTTGGGCGTAGTAGGTAAAAAAGCACGGTTTATCTGTGATTTGAATACAGGCTTCCAATTAAACTTGGAACTTAACATATAAAGGTGTGAAGAATTATAGTCGGAGGGTAAAGTGAATATATGAAATTTCAGAGAATAGAAAGTGACTTGTGTGAAATAGATATAAATAATAAATGAATAAAACTATATGTTACTTAGGATATATAATTATATTAATATAAGTTAAGTGAATGTGTGTGTGTATGTGGAAGGTGAATGAAAAGTATGAAAGGTGAGAAGGCGCCAAGGTGTTATTTGAAGAAGAACCGTCGGTTGTGTACACAGTTGTTTGAAATATCACGTCTTTTATTTAGTAATTGTTTACTATCTTCTGCTAAAATTGCCATTCGTTCAAGGTTGCATATTTGGCAGATCTTGCTCGCGCTACTGATGTTATTGTTGGCGTGGTGGAGGATGCTCCATTCCATTTCTGGTTTGGTTCCATACCTATCAAAATACTGCCAAACGAAATCTGACAATCTTGTACTATTCTTTTTATTTACATGCTTAAAAGTATACTTGTGCCCGGTGTACCTATCTTTAAAGTGACCTCCTGTCGAACCAATATACACCTTATCCTTAATATTATCATTAACATTATTATTGTTTATGTTTTTATCTTCACTAAGTTTACATTTAACACGCACCTTATACACAACATTTTTAATTAAGCAGTTACCATGTAACGGACAGTTTATTTTATTCGACTTACAACAGTTACAATTTTTACCTACATTGTTCTTGAATTTAAAACCACATTTAACTACTTCATCCTTATAAGTATTACAGATATTGGTATTTTTCTGGTTACTACAGTTATTATTATTATTATTATTATTATTATCATAATTATTATTGTTATCATATTTATTAATATTACTATTATTATTACTATTATTGGTTATGCCGTTATTATTAATACTATTACCATTATTATTATTAATATGGTTACTACTATTACTCTTATCACCACCATCATCACCTGCACACTTATTATTATTATTATAATTATTATTATTATTGTTATTATCACCATTATTATTATTATTATTATTATTATTATCACCATTATTATCATTATTATTATTATTATTATTATTATTATCATTATTATTATTATTAATATTATTATTATTATTATTATTATTATTATTATCATTATTATTATTATTTTTATTATTTTTATTATTATTATTATTATCATCATTATTATAATTATCATTATTATTATTATTATTATTATAATTATTATTATTACTATTATTATTAGAATATGATTCCTTATGTACAATTGAGTTTATATTTTTAGTTAGGTTTTTACTGATACTTCTAGTTATAGGCCTATTATAGTTGTTTTTCATAATTAGATTAATGTTATCATTATTGTTTATATTAACCTTGTTATTTTTACAATTGTTATCCTTTATGTCTAAACTAATATTAATTACGTTTGTGTTATCTGAATAGTTGCTATTATTTTTAATAGTATTAGGTTTATTGTTATTATTAATTTGTGCTGTCAACTCATTATATTTAGATAAAACAAAATTATTATGTGATTGTATTATTGACTTAACATTATTCATACAACTATAAGAAATTTTTAAAGTTTTTCTATTAAATATTTTACGGTAACAATGATTATTTGGGAAATGTTTATCTACTAATTTCAAAAATTCTTTACCCAAGTTTACGTTAATACTAGAACAGTATGGTGGGTTATACCACAACACACGGCTATTACGAGACTTATTACTTTTTTGCGTTTTAATATAATTTTCACTAGTGATACTGTTATTATTAATATCATTATTATTGTTATTGTTATTATCATTACTACAATTATTGTTATTAATGTTACTGTTACTATCAAAAATATTTACAATTTTATTAATGTTATAATCATTATTACTGTTACTTTTAAAACTATTATCATTATCGTTATTAATATTGTTAATGATGATGTTATTACTTTTATTATTGTCATATTTATGTTTATTATCGTTATTACCGTTAGAAATATCATTATTATTACTATTATTAGTATTATAGTTTGTTATCATGTATGTTAAGTTACATTTAAAACCACTTTTTTTTAATACATTTTCATATGGAACTTTTATTTCATTAAATATTTCTTCACTGGATGATAATGAGCTTAAGCGTTTCTGGGTCATTATTGGGATAGATTTCTTTATATGTCGGGGGTGGTCGGAATTTGAATTGATAAAATTAATTAAACAGTTTGGTTTTCGGTAAAGGCGAAAAGTACCATCAGATAGGTTTAAGGTGACATCTTATCTGAATAGTTTTTTTATCTAGAATTACCACCATGCTCCAAAACCTTATTGAAATATTGCAATTAACTACTGTAAAACTGAAATTAATGAATATTGCAAAGATAGTGACCAATACCTAGAAGAATTATTTAGTTGGAAAAAAAATGAAATTAAAGAAGAAATTAATATAATCACAGCAGATGTTAAAAACCTATACCCATCCCTCAAAAGAATTCTGATAAAAAACTCCCTTGAAGATTGCCTGAAAGTTTGTACTCATTATAACTGTAAACAAAATAAACAAATAGTAGAAACAATAATGTTCTGCTTAGAAAACAATTATGTTAGTTTTAAAAATAGTCTACACAAAAATAACCAAGGGATACCTACAGGAGAAAATTTCAGTGTCTCACTGGCAAATATTGCCCTCCACTTTATAACTAAAAAAATAAACCTTTTAAACTTATGTTTTATTTATAAAAGATATATAGACGACATCATTTTTTGTGCCCAGCAGATAAATCTATTTTTATTCAAGATGAACTCACCAAAAAATTTCAATCTCATGATCTAAATTTACAACTTAAAAAAATCTCAAATTCAGAAGAAGGAAAACAACTGGAATTTTTAGATATTTTACATATTATAAATAGCTCTGAAATAAATGGATTTAAAACAGTAAACCACACCAAACCCACAGCAAAATTCTTAAATGGCAATTCTTACCATCCAACACATGTTTTTAGAGGAATAATTTCATCAGAAGCTAATAGACTTAAAAAATTAAATGAAAAAACAGGTTTTTGGTTATATTGTAAAATTTAAACAAGTAAATATCATTCAGATGTGTTTTTGAAAAGTTAAAAAGAATCTTGAAAAAAAATTATAATTTTACAAAAAAAAGTTGTTGCCCAAAAACTGATTTAAACCCCAAAAATCACATATTTTTTGACTTTTTGACTTGACCAGTATTAAGTTTACTAATACATGTCCTAGACTCTAATTTATATCTTGAATAAATGCTTTTAATTATAGGCATAAAATAAAGACATGTCAACTGCTTTTGTTGTATTATGACATCATTATTACACTAAATATGCAAATTTTGTCTGTACAATTGTACTTATTTTTTCTAACATAAAATGTGTCAAGTCAGCTAGGCAGAAAGATATTACTGATGTTGTGTAATTTCAACTGCATGTTGATATATATATATATAAAATACATTTTAAATCACTTTCCTTTATTAGAAATTATGATTATTGAGAGCACCTGTCTAAGAGTAAAAAATCTAGACTTATATATCATAAAAAATGCATGTAAATTAATTAAAATTAGTGTAACTTTATTATTTAAATATAAGAATTTTTATTTAATTAATCAATAAATGTTTATCTGTATTATTTTTTTTATCTTTAAGTATGTTATTGCTTTCAAATTACTATTAGTTAAAGTTTATTAATTATTGTACATCTAAATATATTAAAACTTAATTTGTTAGTATGTTTAAATGTTTTAATTCTCTAATTTTAAAGCTTTCTGTCAAATATTTTTTAGTTTTAAACTCATAGCAGTTAATTGTTATTTGATTTACTTGTATAAAATGCTTTCAATAATTATAACTTCTAATAACGGAAAGAGATTTAAAATGCATTATGTATATATATACAACAGGTGTTCTTGTGCTAAAACTTTATTTCAACTATTACTGATGTAACACCTTTTAACGTTACATCTTATATATATATATATATATCTAACAAGATAAGTGTTGATATATATCTATATACCAACACGCAATTGAAATGACATTACATCAGTAATATCTTTCTGCCTAGCTGACTTGACACATTTGTATTTTAAATCAAAAAAATAAAATTAGAACAGCAGAAGAATTTGCTTTTTATATTAGAAAAAAAAGTACAATTTTACAGACCAAACTTGCATATTTAGTGAAATAAAGATTTCATAATACAACAAAAGAAGTTGAAATGTCTTTAATTTATGCATATAATTATAAGCTTTCATTTAAGATGTAAATTATAAGTCTAAAACATGTATAAGTAATTTCATTACTGTCTAAGTCGAAAAATTTAAAAAATATGTGATTTTTGGGGTTGAAATCAGTTTTTTGGGTGGCAACTATTTGTTTTTGCAAAATTGAAACTTTTTTTTTTGTTATATTATTTTAATTAAGAAAATACACATCCAAATCATTTCTACTGTTTTGAATTTTACAATATGACCAAAAAAATGTGCTGTACTCTCTGCCTCTACATTTTTCAAACAAATTTTACTCATTTAGGGTGATTAGGACGTCATAATACATAAAAAGCAGTTAATATGTCTTTAAGTATATGTTAATAAGTATAAGCTTTTATTTAAGACATAAACTATAAGTCTAGGACACTTATAAGTGATTTTATTACTGTTTAAGTCAAAAAATCAAAAAGTATGTGATTTTTGGGGGTGAAATTAGTTTTTTGGGTGGCAAACTTTTTTTCTTTACCTTTTTTTATTTTTCAGATTCTTCTTAATGAAGCAAAAATACATCCAAGTTATCTCATAAATCCAGCAAACATAACCCAAGTACTCCTACATATATAAATGACATTATATATAATATAATTTCAGCTTGATATTGGTGCAACGCCATCCTAGGTAATTACTGAAAGTTGTTTTAATTCATATATACATACATATTTATAATAGTTTTTTTCTTATTACAATAGTAATAAATTAATACATATTTTTTGTTAGTATATAAACTGGAACTCTTTATCTATCTTACTTTCCAAAATACTTGCTTAATATTTCACATAACACAGTAACCTCTCGCTTATTTAGTCTACAGTGCATAAAGATACAAGAGGTACCAAATATACTTACTATAATGGCTGTTTTTTGATGTAGCTTTAAGTTAAAAGCAGACTGGGGACTATCCCACTTTTAACAACTTGTTTACTTTGTTTATATAAATATGAAAACAGAAGATAAAACTATACATCTATTAAAAAAAGGATTTAAGTTTATATAAAATACAATACTTGTAGAAAAATTTTACTAATTTTAATAACAAGTAGATTTTATCTTTATTTAAATGTGACTTATTAGATACTTAACATTTATATTCTCTTATACATAGCAAGTTCAATTTATAATTAAGCATTTGTTTACAATTAAGAAATGGGGTGATGTCCATATCAAAATTTGTTTCTATAGTCTTTTACAAAAAATTTGCATTTGGTGCTGTAATGGATTTCTTCAATTGAACAAAAATATATAATATATTAGAAAAATGTTTAATAAAATTGTTTATGTTACTACAACTTATTATAATTTTACCTCTGCCCACATAAGGATAAACTTAAATTTAATCTCTTATTGTTAACAAAATTTCTGATATATTGAGGTATAACTAAATGTTCATCAATTAGTCAAGGAACATTAGTTTACAAAGTCTAAAGATAAAGAGAATTGAGTTTGCTTTTAAAAACATGTTTTAAATTAAAAATATACAATAAACCTAATTTGTGCAACATTAACAAAAATTTTTTTTTTTTGAATTTTTTAGAATTCTAAAATGCTTAACTTGAGTGCGTAAAGATGCGAGAGGTTACTGTACTATGAAAACTTAATAATGAGTTTAGTTCGATCCACGTATGTGATTACACAAACAGTTAAATACTCCAAGTCAAAATATTTGAGAAAAACTTAGTTGAGATTTATTTTTTGATGAATCACTTAACTTATAAAAAAATAGGTAAAAATGTAACTATTTTAGGTACTTTACCTTCCAACAAACAAACAAAACAGTTTGAAGTTGTAATTGCCATTTTGGTGCTTTCTAAGGTCGACTGCAGTTGTAAGGTTTCAGATATCTTTTATTCAAAACATTATCATGCAAATAAGGTATAGTAACAATTCAGCAGTAAATTTAGAACATCTAAAATACTTTCCCTGACTATTTTTACCCAATTTTTTTTATACCCTCAATCCTAACCAAATAAAAACATCATGCAAATGAGATAAAGTAATAATACAGCAGTATATTTATAAAATGTGAACCTTATCCCTAACTATTTTTAACAATTTTTTTTAAATTCACCTTCAACTCTAATCTTAATTAAGAATAGGTGGAAAAATAGAAAGTTTTCATCGTTAAAACTTAAAGTATTGATAAATAGAGTATTGATAAGTAAACCAATCAGAAGCGCCTTAGATCTGCAAATGACGCATTTGCCAGTTTATGTACAAATCATAATGTTTTTTAAACTTATAAATTGTTTAATTTATGAATTTTTTTATGCTTTAAAAAGTTAGTGGGGATGCAAACTATTTAACTTTGTTTAAAGATACACCTTTAAAATATGAAAATTTAAACAAACGCTTTATTTTATAAATTTGGGTAGAATGTGCTATGCTAGGAATAAGTATATAATAAATGTTCTTAATATACTGATGTTTTAAAAATAAAACAAATTAAAAACAAAGTTGTTGTAATAAATACAAAATTGCTTCTACTGTATTTGAAAAAATAAACAAATGCACGCTTTTTGTTTCACAAAATTTTTTGTTTTATTTTTAACATTTTCAAGTAAAAACGACTGAAGTTATATACATAACTAATAGTAACAAACTTAAAAAGTAAACAAAATTAAAGTTAAAAATTAAACGTTTTTAGCTATATGAATTTAAGGAACATTTATTACATAACACAAATATAACAGTAAAGTACACAATTAATTACACAAATATAAATAAATTTGATATTATTAGTATATATAATATTTTGTAAATATATATATATATATGTACAATAACGAAAATATTAACAAGAACAAAAACTAAATATAGTTTAAAAAACGGATATAAATTGTGCAATGCGGAAAAAATCGAAATTTTAAAAGTTAAAAAATCTGAATCTTTAAACAAAAGAAACGAATTACAAACTTGCTGCATACATTATCGTAAACAATTTATCTAAAAACTCTGTTAACAATTTTGTCTAAAATCAACTATCTTTTCTATTATTACGTAATAACTAATTTTGTATAATTTTATTGCTGTACTTACAAGTTTGCTTTTCATTGAATAAAACTTGGCTGAAGACGCGTATTAAATGCAGAAACAGCTGTCCCAAGCAAAAATTTGTTTTGTGTATTTTAGTTCTATATATATATATAAAATCAGACTAAGTTTTACGTCGGCTCGACTGGACTATCGTTCAAGAATCGCTATACAAAGCACAAGTACAGCTTCAAACACGAAAAACATAAAAATACGACAACATTATCGCAGTACATTTGGAAACTAAAAAATTACAAGGTCAATTTTAAAATTCAGTGGGAAATATTAACAAGAACGAAAAATAAGTATAATTTAAAAAACGGATGTAAATTGTGCAATGCGGAAAAAATCGAAATTTTAAAAGTTAAAAAATCTGAATCTCTAAACAAAAGAAACAAATTACAAACTGGTTGCATACATTATCGAAAACAATTTATCTAAAAACTCTGTTAATAATTTTGTCAAAATTTACTATCTATTCCATTATTACGTAATACCTAATTTTGTATAATTTTATTGCTGTACTTACAAGTTTGTTTTTCATTGAATAAAACTTGGCTGAAGACGCGTATTAAACGCAGAAACAGATGTCCCAAGCAAAAGTTTATTTTGTGTATTTTAGTTCTATATATATATATATATATATATATAGAATTAAGTTATTTAACTTAATAAATTAAATTTTTCACACTGAGCCCACCTTGAGGGCTTTATTAATAAAAAGGTTTATTTAAAGATGCAAAACTCAAAGGACTCGAGTTTCGTGACTATTCACTCATCAGCTTTAAAACAAGTTTAAAATCTTATTTTAAAAAATTTTTAAATTTGTTTTAAAGCTGATGAGTGAATAGTCACGAAACTCGAGTCCATTGAGTTTTGCATCTTTAAATAAACCTTTTTATTTTATATATATATATATATATGTATAAAATAAGGTTATTTTTTAAACTTGAACACCTTCTACTGAGACCACTTGAAGGGCTTTTAAATAATTTATTAGAAAAATAAGATATCAAAAATACTGGAACATATGTTTCATATGACTAGACGCCTTAATCATCAGCCAGTTAAATTAAAAATAAAAAGCACTTTACTAAACATAGATGCAAAAGTTATAAAAAAAAAACAAAAAACAGTGTGACGTAATATTGTGCATTACAAAAACTCAGTACAAAATCGATCTACCATCTAACTTTCAAACAACTAAAATTAACAAAAACAACTGTTAAGTGACTATAAAATACTTTAAAACTTATTGTATTTTAAGAGGAGCTTTTTCATAAGTCGACAAGACGATATGAATTCACTCTTCTTATTTAAATAACCTTCCTATTTTAACACATACATAACGGCTGTTGATTCTTTTAAGCACAGCCTACAAACAGGGTAATTACCATCTGCTATTGGCTGCGCTCTTTTTATCACCTCCTAAGTTAATTTAAAATCAATGTTTTTGCGCTTTAGGCCGCAAACATACTTCGAAAGCTCAGTTTCATTTTCGTATACACCACCTTTAAAAGATTTTTTATGGTTAGCATACCGAAATCTGAACTGAGTGGAGCATAAGCCGATGTAGAACTTCTTTTCAAGGTCAGAGCTAACTGTTGCCTTGTAAATAATGTTCTCTGAACGGCAATTGTCCCCCTTCAAATCATATTTACAGCCACCAGCGCAATTACACTGATTTTTGATTAAATTATTTTTGTTTAAACCCTTTGTTTGTGTGACTTAATTAATCTCTCCAAATTCGCCATACATGAATAACTGATTCGCATATTATGTTTGTTATAGATCTTTGACAATGGGATATTTTTGTTGAAATGTCTTTTTACTAGATTTATAAATTCTCTGCCAATATTTGTTTTGACTGAAGTACAGAATGGGGGATTATACCAAATAATATTTCGCTTTCTTTTATTTTTATTGGTTGTTTTTTTTTTTGCTCCGTTGTTTCAAAATTAAGTTTATCTTTGTAACCGCATTTTTTCATTATTAATTCGTAATCTTGCTTTGTCTTTGAAAAGTTTTCTTCGTTACTTGATCTTTTATTTAAACGTTGATTAATTATTTTTGGTATTTGGTTTATAATATTTTGTTTGGTGGCTAGAATATTTATTTATATACATAATTTTTCCGTTTTTCTTTTTATAAGGCATATAGGAGAGATCATACAAGTTGAGCTTCACATCCAGGTTGTCAGTCGTCAACATTGGTGATTCAACAGTGACTCGTTACCCCATAGACTTGAAGAAGGCGTGCGTTTGTTTCTTAGCCTTTCAACTTTAAAGCCAGAAGAATTGGGTAGTACAGCTAGACCATCGTCCCTGTACAACCCAACTCTTCTAAACCAAAGATATTTTTCAACCCGTCTAACAAAAACAGTCCTACTAATTCATACAACTCTGCACCCATTAACGATCCCTGCGCTACAACAAAAAGAGAGCTAGTGTTATTTGCTCTCTTCTTTAGCCACTGGTTTCCTTGTTCATAAAGTACTGATTTACATGCGTTTTTTATTAGACTGAAGTCTTCAGTTGGAAAGAGTTGGGTTGTACAGGGACGATGGTCTAGCTGTACTGCCCAATTCTTCTGGCTTTAAAGTTGAAAGGCTAAAAAAACAAACGCACGCCTTCTTCAAGTCTATGGGGTTACAAGAATAGGTCTTATTTATATTCTTAGAGCTTTTTTGAGACTCCGTAGATCTGTTCTTAAATTTATTTGAAAGCATTGAAACGGTATATATATATATGTGTGTATTGATATGGGCCTGGTTGTAATTGACTATAATGCGCTAATATATAGTAATATCTTAAGTTTGTTCTTTAGCTTGTGTTTAGACTGATTTAGCTAATTAATATAGTAGGGTTATGAGTGTTTATCGAATTTGTATTACTGTTTAATTGAAAATAGGTTTATAAGTGTTAATTGAACTTAAGTGAAATCCAGTCTGTAAGTAAAAAGTATATTCATAATGAATAAATGTGCGCAGAAAGTAAGATATAAACTATTAAATAAAGGTAACAAATACAGTAAATCTTACTAGCAAAACAATACGAAATAGAATACATCAGCTTAACAGCCTAGCTTAAAACAATCGACATCGTTACGCTAGTAACGATGTTTAACAAGTTACAACGAACTGCTAAAAGTGCAAGATTGCTTGTGAAAGAAAATAACAAAGCAACCCGCACTCAACGGATTGAGTGCTTATAAAAATAAATAACATGAGAAAAGAGAACGAAAAAAAAGTGACTGACTCTCTACCGTTAACCGCGGCAGAGAGCTTCATTGGTTCTCCTTTTTTAACATTTTTAGAGTTTCAGCTTGAAAAAGCATTAACTTTAATTTATTAACAACTTGTAAAAAATACTTAATTATTTTGATATGGTAGGAGAATGAATGAAAAACGACCTCCTACTGCCGTCGGTTATTAAATTTTCTCTTCAAAAAATCCTAATTTAGAATCACTGCTTAGTTCTTATTTTAAAAATTTTAGGTCAGTTCAAACTGAAAACTCTTACTTTTTCGAAATTCAGTTGACTACTTACGAAATTAGTTATAAGTGTGGTACAACTTAAAAAATGGCGAAATTATAAAAAAAGTACATATATAATGAGTAGCTGTGGTCTTCCTAGAAGTTCATAGAACGCGCTCGTTCTCGTTGATTTTACTCGTTCCTCTTTATCACCGCCTTGTTCACACTCTTTGTTTCTTGAGCCATTTTCGTGCGAAAGTACAATTAGAGTCCAAAGTAATATTACTTAAATTAAGTTATAAACGAGTAAAAATGTAATGAAGAAGTTAAAACCTATAAAGTTATTAGTTAGCAACAACATTTTATCTTTTTTAGTTAAATTATTTATATAAACTTTAAAGTCTGATATTTTCATGAAAAATTTTAAAATTTTAACAAGCGTAAGCTGATATGAAGTAATATTATACATGATATTATGCACGTAAAGAACATCTCATTTTTTGTCACAAGTTAGTTTGACAAAACAAGTTTTTTAACATACGTTAGAAGAGTTCAAACTTATTTTTGTAATATTTTATAGCTGTTGAACTTTATAATTTTTTAGAAACTCTTTAACATTCTAAGAAAATTTTAAACAAAGTCTTTAACAATTTAAACATCAGGCTTATATTTAAACTTTACTGAATAAATAAAATGGCTCAAATTCTTTTTTTTCCAATATATTTTAGCAATTTTCTTCAAGGAAAACACAATTGAAACAATAAACTAAGATAAAAAACAAACAATATATCTCACAAAAATGTACTAAATAATCAATTAACTAAATTTAAGCGTAATCAACATAAGTATATTAAAAACTAAACAAAATGGCTTTTAACTAAGTAAGGCTAAAATGCAATCAAATTCTCTCTTTTTACAAAAATTAGGTTCATTCAAATGTATTAGAATAGTTTCTAGTCTTTTAATTTCAAAGTATTTAAACATTGTCTCATAATACTAAATTTTGAAATATCAAAATTTTTTCGTTAACAAAAATTGTTTACTAAATTTTCAGCTACAGCTGATTTTTTTCATCGCATTTTTAACTGCTAATCTTTTTTTATATTTTTGTCACTGTTTTGCGAGAAAATACATTTTGAAACAGGGCGTGTCTAGACTTTTTTCAAAGGGGGTTCACAGTTTTTTTTGTTCTTAGTTTGCCGCTTAAGTACGCATTTCATAGGTATGCACTATGCACTGACAATTAAGTACGCAATACTTAGCCGAAAAACTGTTTCAAAAAATGTGTTTAGAATGGTTTTTTCTGCTTAGAAAAAGAAAATATAAATAGTTATTTTGGGCTATAATAAACGTTTTTATATATTTTACTCCCAAAAAACAGTACAAAACTATGCTATTAAACTGTTTCAAACAAGGCGTAATTGAAAAACACATATATGAAAGTAGCCTATAGGTATAATAGAAAAACATATTTTTATTTGTAAAATTGTATTTTTGATGATAATTTAAAGTCACACTACATTGTAGTAAAACTTAAGAAAGTACTGAAATAAAAACAGTGGATTTTATAAAAATAGTTATTTGAAATATTGAACAGATGATATCTTTAGTCTTAAAAAATAGTTTTAGCTAGAAAAATAATTTCCTAGTAAGTTAATGCAACTAAGAATTTAAGAATTGAAATACATAAGTTTTAACAGAATTTAAATTTTTTTATTGAATTTTTTAATTATTTTATCGTATTTTTAACAACCTAATTTTCATGAATAATTTTGTTAGCAATACAATTGTGACGTATAGTTTAGCTTTAATTTTTTAAAATAAACTTATAACTTTTGGTTTTGTTTAAAAAGTAACAGCAGTTTATTAAAAGTCTGTTTAAAAGAAAGTAGCAAGTATGTCGGACAAATGTACCAATGAAAGCGAAAATGCTACGAGGACTGCAGTTATGCAGCATGTGCAGCATTTGATGGATAACTTAGAAAAAAAAAGGGACGCTGACAAGCAGATGATTGAAGAATTTAGAACTAGAATGCATTGCATGATCGACCAGATCAGCCAGAAAGTAGAAGACTCAATTCTGAAACAGCACGACACTACTAATAGAGAACTGAAAAGAAAACTTCATTACCTTAATGAAGTACTAGGACAGGTTTGCTGTCTTGAAAAGGAGCTTGGACAAGCTTCAAACGTTGTTGGCCACATTTATAAAGACATGGCACCGTGTTAGAAAGAACAGAAAGGCTTTTGAAACATAATAACTAACTCTAAATGTAATTTAAAGATGCATAAATAAAATAAATTAAAAAAAAAACTGCGTAACCTTATCAGTAAATAAAAACTAAAAACATCAGGTTTTTATGGTATTTTCTTATGAACAAAATATGCAAACTTAAAGACTAAAGTAATCTTTTTAAAACGCTTTGCAATCGTAATATATTTCAGGCTTTTAGCTATTTTATATATTCTAAAAAATAAGGATTTGTTTTTTTGAAACTTAATTTATTTTTCAACTAACGATAGGATTTTAAGTAAGCTTGTTCTCTTTTTAACCTTAATTGTAGGGTTTTACAAATCAATTGCTGATAGCAAAAATAATTTAGTTTCTTCTAGTTATTTTTAAAAAGCATATAAATTTAACTTAGTATACTGTAATGTTTTTATTTCAATAACAAAATCAAAATTTCAACAACTGTTATAAGTTACAACTATGAAAAGCAGCCAACAGTTTTATTTTTATAGTGCTTTATTAGATACGATAAAAATATAGCTAAACGTTTTAAACTAAAAATGTTTTAATGAAATTTAAAAAAGTCATGTTGGTATTTTTAATATTTTCACTAAATGATATCTATTTATGTATGGCTTTGTTTATAATTTCAAAAGTTTACAAAATGATTTTTCCTTTAATAAATCATTACATGATTGAATAATTTTGCTTGGATTTTAGGTATCTTATTTATTAAAAAAAACTATTATATTATACAACATCTATTATTTAAGCCATACAGTCAATAGTTCTATAACAAAGAAATAGTCACCTTCTTCTTAAGTTCGCACTTTGAACAAAACCCAAAAGTGCAAACGATAGAAATTACGATCATTTTTTTTACAATATGGCTAATTCAGCAAAAATGAAAGCTGTTGTTGGTTAAAATGATGAAAAGTTATACTTAGTTTTTTATAACTTTAAATATGTTTAGAAATATTTATCAACTACTAAAAGTGTTTGCCAAACATCATAAGCAAGCTATTATTATAAGTTAGGTTTCTAAAGCATCTACGGTCTTGGACAAGACATTAAACAGTATACGTAAATGAATCGATAAATTAAAGGTTTTTCGTACACCAGGTCCTAGACAAAACTTTTTGAACACTTATACTTGAAAATATATTTAAATTTTGTTAATTTTTTTAAAACATTTCCTTCTAGACTTTTTTTGAATCAACTACAAACTTTGTTAATGTAAATTATACTGTTCGTTTTTTTGATGTGTAAGTTCTACTAAGGGATTTTTACAACTTTTTTAATTTAATTTTATCGTAAGAATTTAGATGTATACTACACTGTTCTTTGTTTTATTTTTTTTGAATTTTAATACATTTTTATCGGTATTTTCAAGTGTTTTTTTATTCTTAATTAAAAAAAAATATGTTCATTAATACCTAGATAGTAACAAAGTTTTTATAAGTTAATATTTTTAATTAAGTTATACACTTTCAACACAACAATTTTTGAATAAAAAATGCCAGCTAAACGGGAAGTGTAAACACAATAGAATGGTGACTGTAACTAAACGCTTCTGAGTTCTGATATGATATTGCATTGTAAAAGTAGAACTTCTGGCTGTGGTTTAAAATTATCAAAGTAACAATTCTAGAAGATTTACTTATTTAAGCTTTTCTAGACTTTAACATTAAAAGAACTTAAAAATTAACTAAAATTTGAATATTATTTTTTTTAAGAGTATTATAAAAATATTTTTTGACTTTTTTTCGCTTCATTTAAAAATTTAATTGCGCAATTATTTTTCCAATATTAATGTCCTATGGTAAATCATGAAGAATTGGTATTTAACAGAGGCGACGGTTTTGTAGTCATACAAATTAAGTAACCAAGAAGCGCAGAAGCAATGTTGAAAATTAAAAGTAATTTTGTGGCGTGATATCTTAGTTACATAAATGACTGAAAAGGTGTAGGTTGTAAGAATAAAACCATTACTGGTATAACCCTCACCTCTTACAATATCTTCTCTTATCTTATCTTAATTGGCTCAGGGTTTATAGTTGGTTTGTGGTAATCAGCGTCTATACCTTCTTCAGCATCTGTAACTAACCTCGAGCAGTTGTATACTGACACAGGTATGGATTTCTTGCTGCTAGTGCTCATACTCAAATTAGTGCTACTAATCGTGTTAGTGAGAGTATGTTACAATTAAACGTATTCTACAGAAAGTCTAATATAATCTAGCCTATAAATAAATGCTAGATATATAAGTTAAGCTTAACTAGATTAAATTCTAGTTAGTAAACGAATATGAATTAACTTTAAACGTTTATTGTACAATGTAAAATTCAACGATCTTGGAAAAGAGACTATGTGACTCGCTAAATGAGAATTAAGAATATTAGCAAGAGTATGAATCAATGCCCAATAACAAAATAATGCTTAGTAAACGACTCAAAAGTACGTCTTAAACATAATCAAAAGAAGTGCTCGAAAAATAAACACGTACGCCTACTCCTACGAGAAAACAAACTAATGCCAACTAATATTAACGCAAACGCAACCACACCACGGCTACCACGACTACAACGACTCAACTACCACGCTTGATCTCTCTCGCGGTGATTTTTATACCGTTTTCGCGTTTTTTTTGCGTTTTTTATACTCTCTTCAGAACGATGTATGCAGCTATCGTTACACTGGACTGGACAAAAAAAAACACAAATAAAAAATTCTGTTGAAAGTTGCTTCAAAACAACGGTAGAAGCAGAAATAATTAGTACAAACGTTTTATAAAACTAGAACTGCTTTTTAATAAAAATATACATTTACAGTTTAGAAAGTTAATTTTCAACGTTTTCTCTATAAAAAACCAATGAAACCACCCGACAAATCTTGAAGCTATTACCCATAAGATTCATTAAAAGCTAAAAACTTTGCAGTAACAAAAAATATTTTTACCCCATAAAGCAAGACTATCGAGCTGATATAAAATCTGCTAACCACATATGTCATAAAAAATAAACAACCAACATAAATACTAAAAAAAAACAATATACTTTGACCTATAATATACCTTTAAAAATGACCTACAATATACTTTCACTAATGGTGGCCAAAAATGAAAGAAAATTTTTATAAAACTAATCAACTACTAATTCAACAAAACTTATCTTACCATAAAGTATTCAAAAGAAAACCATTAAAATATTGTTCTTTTTAATAGAAAACTAAAGCCAAATATTTAATTACAACAACTAATTCTAAAACAACTTAATCCTAAGAAAAAAAAACAAAGAATCTTTATTCGCAGAATTGAGCCAATTCATTTTCTCTTAAGCTGTTAAATAAACAATCTTTTTAACAAATATTCTATAAAAAGAGACAATACAAAATAAAAAAAGTGTGTCAATTAGTCTATAATTCAAATATAGACACCTAATCACAAAACGAGCTTTAACAACGGTTTAAAAAAACGATATAACAGAAAATTACCAAACTGCTTATGAAAACGAAAAAACATGAACATAAACTAAAACTTAAAATGTGAAAAACTATGTCAAATTAAAACAAAACTAAACAGTCACAAAAATTTTTAGATATTCATTTTGAAAAATAAAGAATATTAACAAAGACAAAAATGTATAGTTAAGACAAACAACAACCATGCTTAGCAAATAAAATGTTTATTTTAATTAAAAGACTCAGCTAAAACTAACAACACAAAATGTTATTCATACACAGATTTTATCATAGATAAAATAAAACGGTTTTAAATATTTCTGTTTATAAATTGTTAGTTTAAATTAGTTAAACAGGTTTAAAAGAAAAAGACTCATGTTTAAAATAAAAAATTTCAAATTATATTCCCATATTATACAAAGCGTACGGACGTTTTTTCCAATTATAACGCTTAACTTTTAAGTTATAAAAACATGAAACAAAATGCATTATTTGACTTTACTTTCTAATTAATTTTACTGACTTCATAAGTTGAGAATAGTAAAGGTAAATACAAAAACTAAAAAATAGTAAATTTAAAACTTATCTTAAATTGAACAACAAAGTTGTGATCGCTTTCTCGATTTTACAACTAAGTCGTGATTTTGTAAATAAAAAGGAGTGTTTTGTATCTTTAGTTTGTCTATAATTATTTTTTTAATTTTTTTAAAGTTAAAAAGTAGATAAAACTAAAAAAAGGAATTGTTGTTTTAACTTACAAATGTCAAACTTTCTCTAAGCAAACTGCAGAAATAACTATTTATAAAAAAACTTTTCTTAAAAATGCTTACAACTGTTTCAACGCTTTAAACGTATCCTAAAATCAAAAATTAAGTTTTATCGACAATTTTTTTTTTAAGTTACAAAAATAAACATTGTGACGTATCATATAAATTCAATATATAAATAATTTGAATAACTTAATAAATTAAATCTTTCACACGGAGCCCACTTCAAGGGCTTTTTTAATAAAAAGGTTTATTTCAAGATGTAATACTTGAAGGACTCAAGTTTCGTGCTTATGCACTCATCAACTTCAAAACAAGTTTAAAATAAAGCACAAAACGAAACACACAAATGAAAGTTAAAAAATTAAGCATGAATAGATTATGACGTAATTTTGAAGCTATCAAAAATCATGCAAAACGGCTTGTGCAAAAATTAATTTACCAATTGACAATTATCGACAATACGCGTCTTCAGCCAAGTATTTTATTCAATGAAAAGCTTGTAAATACAGTAATAAAATTATAAAAGAATAGTTGTTACGTAACAATAGAATAGTTAGTTGATTTCAGACAAAACTAATCAGAGAGTTAGTATATATATTGTTTTTGGTAATGTAGACAGCCAGTTTGTAATTAATTCATTTTGTCTAGAGATTCTTATTTTTTAACGTTTAAAATTTCGATTTTTTTCGCATTGATTAGTTTACATCAATTTTTAAACTGTATTAGTATTCGTTCTTGTTAATATTTCCCAGTAAATTTTAAAATTGACTGTGTTATTTTTTAGTTTCCAATCATACTGTAATAAAGTTGTCGCATTTTTATGTTTTTCATGTTTGATGCTGAACTTGTGTTTTGTGTAGCGATTCTTGTACGATAGTCCAGTAGAGCCAACATAAAACTTGGTCTGGTTTTCAGTTATGACAGTCGCTTTATATATAAAATTTTCCATTAGGCAACTTCCATTTACCGAGCATTCTTGTTTTTTACAGTCACACATTCGCCTCTCTTTGTCCTGCGTGTCTAACATCTTTCGATTGTGTGCCATTGAAAGTTTTTTCATGTTTGACATACAGAAATATAACACTTTTAAAGTCTCATATTATATATAACAAGTTTATTACTAGACGTAAAACTTGCAGTACTCAAGTTTCGTGCCTACGCATTCCTTAACCGCAAAACAAGTTCAAAATAAAGTAAAAAACAAAACACTAAAACGGAAGTTTAAAATTTAAACATAAGTACGTTATGACGTAATTTAAAATTCCATTTGAGTGTTTTATTAAACAAAGTTTGAAAGGATATCATCTATATTGTTATTATAAAACTTTCAGTGAATAATTTTTTTACCAAAAATTTATAACAGTTTTAATTGTTTTATAATAGTATTTCTTACTGAAAAGCTAACTTAATTAAATTAAAGATGGTGTACAACTCGATAACCGAAAAGTTTTTTTGTACACCAGGTCCTTGAACCAAACCATTTGAGCGTTTTTTGTCTTTCAATAAACAGTATAAATAATATATTTTATGAAATCTCGTCGTTTACAAACTATCGGCTCGCAAGTTATAATGAACAATACTTCTAGAACTGAGAGATGGTAAGAGTTTCTCGCTCTGGATAGAATTTTAATTCTACTGTTATAGGTAGTTCTTAGCACAACTAGGATTATTGAGGAGGTGTTCATGAATGGATGATTGTTCACGTTTTTGTTTAACGTCGTCATTAAAAAAAATCTGTTTAGCTTTTTCGTTACATGCTGTTCTCGCCTGACGTGGAAACGTTGGAGACGTTGTTTATGACGTAACTATCTTAGCTATACTTTTAAAAATAATAAAATATAACTAAATTTACACCATACTCTTATCAGTTTTTAGTAAGCTTATTTGATTATACGCTAAATGAAATTAACTAGTATTTTTTTTCTTAAAAGGTAGTTTATGTCTAAACTTTTTACTTAAAACCAAAAAATTTATAAACAACTGATGTTGGTAATTTTCTTATTGTTTATTACAAAATGTTTATTTAGCCGTATTATCTCTTTTATGTTAGTTATTCATATAAAGTTTGATTTTTTAGCTATATTTTTAAATAGAATTTCAGTATTATTTATATGTTTTTGACTGTCAATTGGAATTATTTCAATATCTCCCTGATAAGATTATTTTTATAGTTTTTTTACTATACTGGTGATGTATTCGGTGATTTTTTAAGAATTAATGTATTATATTAGTATAATGGTTATAACTTGTTTGTTTACAACTTTTACCAGTGTAACTGTAAGTATGTCTGCCAGTTAGATATTTCAAAATTGTAGTATTCTTAAACAGCTTATATTTTTATAACCTTGAAATGAATTTGCTAATCAGTGTAATGATTTTTCTAAATTGTAATGTTTAAACTGTCAGTTTTATTTTGTTTGTCAACTGGGAGGGACATTGATTGATCATTTTTACTACTCCAACCCGCAAAAAATTCTAGACTCAAATGTACTTTTATCAGATATTTCTGATCATTTCCCACTCTATTTAAAAGTAAAATGTTATAACGAAAGTAAAATAATTCTAAAATTAAATTTTGCCTAGATTTTTCTAAAATTAATACTCAAAAACTAATGATTGATACTTCTAAAATTCTTAATAAATTGAAATATATAAAATTATCAACTCTAAAGACTCAATACATTCAAAGATTGAATGCTTTATAGATAAAATCAAAGAGATAAGTGATAAAAATATTCCTATGGAAAAACTTTCAAAATCTCAATTAAAACTCAAGTCAAAACCCTAGATTACAAAAGGTATTCTTAAATCTATTAGGCCTAAAAACAACCTTTACAAAATATTATGCAGAAATAACTTTAGTAACATGCACCAAGTAAAAGAATATAAAGTTTACAGAAACAAGTTAACAAATGAACAAGAAGTTACTACGAAATTTGGAATTCAAAATTTTGAAATTTCAGTGCACAGGTCTTCTAATATTTTAACATACTATACCTTTACTTAGAACGTTGAAACTTTTTACTTGTGTACTATTAGGTCTTGTCCCCAATAGGTGTCAATAAAATTGGTCATTTGACCATTTTCGTACAAGTGGTTAAGTACCCCAAAATTACTATTAAATATAACGTCTAACCAAAACGTAACACTGTTCTTTTGACCTATACTATCATTATACCTATTACATATATTATTATTTTACCTAGTACAAAGCATATTTAATATATAACTAACTCTTTGACATAAAATTTTTAAATTTTTGTTTGTTTAGTTTTATGATAGTTTTCTATTTCATTGCTTTTTTACAGTAATGTCAATTTTTATAATATAAACAAACAATATCACATTTAACGGTTTATTCTTCAATTTCATTTGGCGCTATATAGTCACAAAAACTACAAAAGTATTCTCTGTTTTCTAGCCGATCGTATTCTTCCTCTGTCATGTCCAGGCAACATATGTGATACCACTTATTGCAGTTATGGCATCCTAACTGAAAATGAATGATTTTAATTGGTTAACTATATAGTTAATTTATTAGTTTTAACTTTATTTAGTACTAGTCTTTGGAATATTAACATACATTTGATACAATCAATTAATCTAACCCATTTAACTTTTTTGTTTTTTCCAATTTTTTCAGCTTGCCTTCTAACAGGGTGAAAATACTTGCAAATGCTGCAAGCATTCGTATTTACAACTGTAGAGAAAGTTTTAGTTATATTTTAAAACTATTTTCTTATATAAAACATGTAGTCTTATTAGTTATATAATTTATATAAGTGTTACTTTTTTTATCTTAGAAAGTTTTGTAACAATTAGTTTCACCTCCATCCCTTATCAACTTTGTCGCCACGTCTAATCGTTTTTAATAGTTCTTGTCCCCCCCTGTTTTTAGTACTATTTCTTCTGGTAAAAGCGGAAAACTTGAGAGTATTTGCTCTGCAGCCTGAAGATTAATATTAGAAGGAAAACTTTTATTTTCTAAGAACAATAAAAAATAATTTATTGTCGTTCTTACCTCAATGACATGTAGTCCGCAGCTAGTGCTGTCTGATTGTAAGTTGTGGTCTATTCCTACAGCTTTAAGTTCACTCACTTTCTGTAATAACTCAGTATCCCTTTTAACTTGTCGCCTATTTTAATAACAATTAAATTAAATGTTATCTTATACTTATTGTTACTAGAAGCGGTAAAAGTTAAAAACGACTTTCTATAACTATCGCTGAAAATGTACTAACTTAATGTTATCTATAATTTCTTTTCCTTTGCTTTCTTCTTGTGATTTGGTATTAAAGGCATCAAAAATATAAACTTTCTTTTGGAACTAAAAATTTTCATTTAGTTACAAATAAACTCAGACTAAACTTTAACTTACTAATTATTAAATACAACAGCCTTAGATTTTTTAATCTAATACACAAAGCTATTGTTTAAATAATGTAAAAAGTTATAAATACACATGATATAGTGAAAACTTAGCTGACTTTTATTAACGTGCAATTAAAACTGTACTTTGAATTGTAAATATAAAAAAAATCATTACTTAACTATATAACAACAACAGCATCCGAGACAATCCTACAACCGGTTTCATCCTTATTAGGACTCATCAGGCAGGAATAGTCGCAAGAAACCGCTATTGTGATCTTAAACAAGCAGGCTTAAGTACTAAGTACTGAAGCGACCGTTTGTGGGTAAAGTTGAAAAAATGACAATTTGTGAAACCGGTCGTAGGATTGTCTCGGAGTTTTAATTAAGTTTGGAAAAACACAAGTTTACAAATAAAAATAGGTAATACATCCATATTAAAGGTAGAAAAATATAAGTATCTTGGTTTTACAATTGATAGTAACCTCAATTGGTCTGACCATATTGAAGCAGTAAAAACAAAGCTATTGAAGACAATAGGTATTTTATACAAAACAAGGTACTTTTTAATCAAAATTCCTTATACTACATCTTTGATTCTCTTCTGATGAGTCATGTAAGATTTGGTTTGTTGTGTTGGGGTAGGGCAAGTAAAACTAAAACTACTGAGATCGATAAACTCATTAATAGAGCATTAAGATGCATTCATTCTAAAGGTTGGAATGAAAGTGTTACAAGTAAAAAAATTGAAAAGAAAATATTAAATGCTAAAAATATGTTAAAGTATGAGGTAGGAGTTTTTATGCACAAATTTAAAAAATATACTTCGCCAGTTAATTTTAAGCCTTACTTTACAAGCGTTAATAAAATGCATAATCATCTAACAAGATTTGCCGAAACAAACTATTTTTTTCCCAGAGTAAAAAGTCTCTTTGGTCTTAAAACATTATCTTACCTTGGTTCTAAACTATGGGAAGAATTGCCTAGAAACTTAAGGGTGTGCCGCTTACGTGGTAATTGTCTCTTTTTTACTTTCTTCTTTTTTCTCAAGCGAGTATAAATTCAACAATCTCGAGTAATTTAGAGTTCTTTTAGTTTCTACTGCATTGCAGCAGACTGAAGTCAGTGCAGCTTTTCGCTGCACTAAAGTTTTAATGGTTTCAATCTTGTTGTCGAGTAGATTTCGATTTTAGAACACTTTTTGAGTTTGGTTTAAACATTTAGTTTTTAGTTTCTTTTATTCGAGTATTGTCGTCTTTTAAAAGAATTGATAATTTGGTTTATTAGTGTAATGTTGTGCAGTATTTTATCATCTTTTTGTTTCGCAAATTCATTGTAAATATAATCATTATCACAGATTCGAACTAAGTTTAAATTAGTATAAGTAACTGATTTATTAAACCTTTAGTAAATAGTAAGTAATTCATGTTAGTTTATTTAAGTTGACTATAATTTAAGCGTTATCTTGGGGCATCTACTATACAAGTTAGAGTGCACGTTGCGTAATAAATTAGGCCCCGAAAGTGTATAAGTAGAAACCCAGGTTAGCGACAAGGGCATAGATGGGGGGGGGGGGGTAAACACCCTTTTTTGGTTTTTGATCTTATTTCATATAGTTTTTACTAAGCTACAAGATGCTTTTTACAGATTAAAAAAATTCAAAATAATTTTTGAGATATAGCCGTTCAAAGTCGGAGCCAACAATAGGTTCCTTATGGGAGGCACAAACTAAAACGGCAAAAGTAGACTATTTTACTAAAAATCTATCTTCTCCTACGTTTTTTGAGATAACTACCTCAAACTTTCAGGAAATGTTCCTTGATATATTTAAAAAATTCTGTCGGGAGAAATTTTGAAAAAAATAAAAAATTAAAATTTTATATAAAAATAAACAAAAAAAAACCTTTTTTTTTTGTTTTTTTGTTATAAAATTTTTATTTTTTTATTTTTTCAAATTCTGGTCCGACAGAATTTTCTAAATACTGCAAGGAACCTTTCCTGAAAACTTGAGGTAGTAATCTCAAAAAGCGTAGGAGGAGATAGATTTTTAGTGATTTCTAGTTATTTGCTGTTTTAGTTTGCGCCTCCCATAAGAATCTTATTGTTACCTCCGACTTTGACCGGCTATATCTCAAAAATCCCTATGCCCTTAATAGATCAGAGATATCCTGGAGCATTTTAATATGGAATGAGATGAAACTTACTTAAAAGACAATCAGAAAAATATCAAGCATAATCTTTACCAATAGTTAAACTTATATCTTTGTATTCGTGTTTGTCTTAAACTTTTTTTTTGGGCTGATTGCTGTTGGTCTTATAAACTGGGTGAAGGTAGAGCTGGATTGGTATAGGTTGGTTTTATTATTTTTAATATTTTATTTTTTATATATACTTTTTTAATTTGTTTCTTGTACATAAAATTTAATAGTATTGTTTTGCCCTCATTGACAGTGTGATTAAACAAGTAGATGTATAATTTTTCTTTTTTAATTTTTTTTTGTAGTTTTTTGTTTACTATATATTAATTGTCAATTTGTTTCAGCAGATAGAGATTTTAAATTTAGAAGTAAAAATTTGATATTTTTTAGACATTCTGGTTATTTAATGTTATTTGTTAAAAATTAGTTTTAGGTTTACAAACAGTTTATTTAACTCAATTAAATACTTTTATTATTACTTTATTTTTTTCACAATATTTGTTAAGTTTTATTATTTTGTTTTTTAAATTTAGCTGTTTATTGTTAGGAGTGATTTTATTTTAAGTAGTTTAAACAAATTCTATCAATTATTAGTGCTAGATTTTATTGTTTAAATCTGAATTGTTTACAAATCTATAGAACAGTTAAACAATTTTTTTTTGCTTTATTTTTATTTACCTACAAACACATATACTACAAATTTAAAGACACTATTTTAAAATACATGGCGCTCTTTCAGTTTTATGACATTACTAAATATTTTATGTATACTGACATTACTAACTCTCCCCATTTATTCAATTTTGAGATATCTGTTGCATTTTTTGTGGTTGCTCTTGTAGAAAGGGCAACAAGAAAAATGTGAATGTACATGATCATAAAAATAGAAATCTAGGGGAGGAGACGGTGTGGAGCCCATGGTAGACTATGGTTTCCATGGTCAATATTGGCAGTAATGGGTGAAAAAAGGGTGCTTACCATTTTTAAACTTTAAAAAAAAAAAAAAAATTGTATTTACAGTTACTTTTTAAGTTATTGTTTTTATTTTTTCATTATTGTTTTAAGTTAGCTCAAAGAATTAGTTACAAGTAAATGGTGTGCAGCTCGATGACCGAAAGGTCTTTCTCCACACCAATCCATTGACCTTAGTTGTGAGCGTTCACAATTTTTTTTCTTTCTTGTTTGCTTTTTAAAGAAAGTAAGAAAAATGTCTCTACCTCAAGTTTTCAGGAAATGTTCCTTGAAATATTAAAAAAATTCTGTCGCAACAGAATTTAAAAAAATTACAAATTAAAAACTTTATAACAAAAAAACTAAAAAAAACTTTTTTTTGTTTGTTTTTTATATAAAATTTTAATATTTTAAAAATCCCTTCCGACAGAATTTTCTAAATATATGAAGGAACATTTCCTGAAAATTTGAGGTAGTTATCTCAAAAAACTTAGGAGAAGATAGATTTTTAGTGAAATAGTCTATTTTTACCGTTTTAGTTTCCCCTCCCGTAAGGAACCTATTGTTACCTCCGACTTTGATTTGCTATATCTCAAAAATTATTTTGAATTTTTAAAATCTGTAAAAAGCATCCTGTAGCTTAGTAAAAAATATATAAAATAAGATCTAAAACTAAATAAGGGTGTTTACCCCCCTATGTCCTTAACTTGATTGTTTTATCTATTTAAATAAATCTTTTAAAAAACGTGGTGATAATAGAATAAATTTTCCTATTAAAAATCAGCATAAGTGTTAATTTTTTAAAGGAGCCCTGTTGCAGTAATGATTGTTAATATATTTTGAATTTTTTTACTGACAAAGGTTTGTTTTTTAAAACAATATAAAAATAACTGCATTATGTATTTATAATGTGTTAGATATCCCATGCTGAAGTTAGGAAATATGAGAAAGAGAGGAAAATCAATATTACTTGTATTTTGACTATTTCCTATTATCTAAATAAAATTTTTTTTTCTAATTTTTGGTTGTACTTGATTAGCTAAAGTTGAGAAAACTGATTACAATAAGAAAATTAAAAATATTTTATAGTAGTCTCTAAATTTTGCAAATCAGTTGGTAAATACAATAGCTTAGGCTAGGAATTGGAAAACTGTGGTGTGGGCTAAAATCAAACTTTTATTTCACTTAATTTAATGCAATTTAATTTTAATTTTAAAAAAATTGGTATTATATTTAAATGATAATCTATCACCTTATTTTTTTTGTTTTAGTTTTGTAAAAAGTAAGTTTTTTTACCATATAAAAATTTACATTTTTGACTTGCTGACCCCTGGTTGTAGGGAGTGATTACATGATTGAATTGACATTGTTTTTTTGTTGCAGCACAACTTACTTACTTACAATTGCAGCACAGAAATTTTAGAAAATATTGTATTTGTGGAATTTATAAATGTATAACTTTAAGATTTTTATGAACAAAATAAGAAAAGAATGAAAAAAAAAATATATAAATAATGAAAAAAGATGGAGAAGTATCGAAAAATAAAGATGATTGGTAAAGGCGCTTTTGGGTTAGTTGTAACAAAAATGTATTTTGGTAATTTAATTTTTAAGTTTGTTTTTTATATCATTAGCTGAAAATAAGTAAGTCTTAAGTTTTTGCTCTGAAATGTTTGAAATGAATATGACTTTTAATGCTGTTTCCAAAACACATTCAAGGTTGCCAGACACTCTGGCAATTCAGGATAGCTCAGGCTAGTTTGAGATAAAAAAAATCCAGACTTACTCACGCTTGTTTGTATTTTTTTATAAAATCCGTCTATTTTAGAAAGTTGTCATATTTTTCCAAAGTCTTAAGTAGTTTTTAACTTCAAATACTTTTTTAAATTGTATTTTTATTCAATTTTTTTCTGTTTTAATCTTATAGTATTTTTAAGCTAAATTGTTGAAACTCAGGCTGATTTTTTGATTCTAAATGAGTTGCAACCCTGCAACAATTTAATAAATATAATTTCATTGTTGGAATGTTTAAATGAAAGTAATTTTTTCTGTGAATATCTTTATGAATTAATTAGAAAATAATAAAACTTAGACAATAAGTGAAGTAAATTTGTTAAATAATTTTGTAAAAAAAAACTTTTTACAAACACCACTTTTGATTTACTAAATATTTTATAGAAAATTTTATAATAAATATTGTGCTAAGTTGTGTTTTTCAATTATTTACCTTATTAGAATCAGTTTTGTATTGAAAGTTTTATACTTACAGGGTTGCCACTTTACCTTGAAACCTGGAAAAACTTGGAACTTGAAAATTTAAGCAAAAAAAAACCTAGAAAAACCTAAGTTTTTAATTTTGAGGTTCTATTAATTTTTATAAAATAGATAAAATTAAAGTATTTATAGTTTTTATGACTTATAAATCTGTAGTTTTAGTTTTTTAGCTAACTTTGTTGCTATGAAAAATAAAATGTTTTAACATTAACTTTTTGTTGATATTGTTAGTGATTTGAAGTCATTAGGAAAGAAATAAAAATATTACTTTGTACTTGTAAAAAAATATTACAATTTTTATACAGAAAAATATGAAGTGAACACAAAACTATTCAAATTTTTTTAACAAAAAATATAGTAAACTGAACAATGCACATTTTGTATGTTGTTATTCTTCTATTTTAAAACAAGATGAATTTGATATACTTTAGACAATTTTTTTTTATTAAAATAAAGTTTTATAAAGCTTGAAAAGTATTACTTACAATCTATGTATATTTTAATGAAATATCAGTTTAACTAGCTGTTTTACTTAGTTAAAATACAGAAATTGAATAATCTATAAAGGGATAAAATTGAAGTTTTACTTTGAAAATTATTGTGAAAGAAAAGTGTCAATAGAAGCAAGTAGAAGTCAAAGAAAAATAGTAAATTATAACAAATTTTAGTTCTGCATACTTGTTAATTTTTATTTCAGTTCTAGCTCTTACTTCAGGACTTAGATCTCTTTAGAAAAAGTATATATTAGCTAATTAAGCAACTTTTAAAATATCAAATGATCATTTAATAAAATAGTTTAATATGAGTTAATGAAAGATAACACATTCAAACTGAGAAAAAAAAAGTAGACTTTTAGCTATTTGTATTAAACAAACATATTGGTTTTGAACAACCATTTTAAAAGAATTTGTACAGGTTCCAACATAATAAATAAATTGCAATACTTGCAGTAAGTTTTAATTAGTTTATATCTTATGACCAGCAGTTTTTTAACTAAATAATAACTTAATACTAAAAAATATCAAAAAAAGATGTGCTTTCACAAACCTGGAAGAAAATCTGAAAAACCTGGAAGAAATTTAGAAAAGCTAAAAAATTTTTTTGAATAAAAGTGGCAACCCTGTACTTATAATGGGTTAGGTTTCATTAATTTTATAAACTTTTCCCACAAACGGTTGCTTCAGTGCATATGCACTTGAACCTGCTTGGTTGATGTCAACAGCAGTTTCTTGCATTTATGCCTGCCTGATTAGTACTAATAACTACAAAATGAATCATAGGTTGTCTCGGATGCTGTAGTTGATGGTCCTGTGGTGAACTTCATTATTTATCATTGTTTTGTTATATGTAAAACTTCAATTATAAGTTTTAACTTTTATTATTAATACAATGTTTCACTCGCTTGAAACTAGTCAAACAAGATCATCAGTTGAATAAAATCTGTAAAAATTTTAACAATAACATGCAGGAAGACAAAAGGCTAAACTTGAAACAAAGGAAATTAAAAAAAATAAAACAAAAAACTGAATAAAATCTAAATAAAACTTATAGTTTAAAGTTATTAATATAGAAAAATCATAATGTTATTAGGTTAGTTTATCTTAAATTTTGAAAAATGTAAGCTACTTATTAATATTATAATCTAAAAACTCAAACAAATAAATAAGTAAGTATACTAAAATGTTAAAATTTTTACAGATTCTATTCAACTGTTGATCTTGTTTGACTAGTTTCAAGCGAGTGAAACATTGTTTTGTTAATGAAATAAAAAAAATATATCTGATCATTCTCCTTATGTTTAAGTTGAGAACTTTGATTGTCATCTTTAAAGTAAAAAGTACACTATGTGTATAATTTGGCAGCTAAGTTAATTCTCTGTAAGAGTATCTGGTATAATACTATTCTGAACCTAGCTATCTAAAATTATGAATATGTAATAAACTTTTTTCTGTAGAACTGTTTATCTTACAAGTCGTATTAGAGATAAGAAGCTTCTAATTTTGAAAGAAATAAATGTAGAGGATATGACTAAAGATGAAAGAAGTTCAGCAATTGTTGAAGTTCAAATTTTGAAAGTTAGTTAAACTATAAACAACTATCATACCCTATAAAGCGTTTTAATAACCACAGTCTTAGTTTTATTAAAACAGTTTCTTTTATGTAACAATATAATTAAATATGTATTTTTGATAAAATTTTTAATTAAGATTTATTTTATCAGACTTTGCAAAAAACCTAGAATCCTGGAAAAACCTAGAATTTGAAAGTTTTTGAAAAAAATCTGGAATTTTAAACTATTTTTCATGTAAAGTAACAAAATTTTGACTATATACAAAAAGCTATCATATAATGATTTTATTTTTTTTAAACATATTTAAACTAGATTTATAGTATCTTATTAATGTTGTTATACTATTTAATTTCTTATTTAAAACTTAATTTTAATTTTTAACTAAAGAAGGACCAGAGATCTTGTTTTTTTAAAATCTGAAAGAAATTCAGAAAACCTGAAAAAAAATTACAGAAATTTTTTTGGTAACTATGTTGTATGAAATATTTACTGTTATCAGGGTTGCTACACACTCAGAATACTTAGGGGAAACTTAGGATATTTTAAAGTGCTATAAAATCTCAGGGAGAATGAGGGTAACTCAGAATAACTATGGATGTTTTGACCTTTTAAAAATCTCAGCGCAGATTTTTTCTAGATCTAGAATAAGATTCAATTGATCCAATTTAAATATTTTGTTATTTGTATAAGCTATTTTGTCAAGAACATGATTTATATTGATTTTGAAATGCCTATTTAGAATTTTTTAGCCTTGAGACTAGTTCTTCACTAATATTATAAATTTCATTTTTGTTTTAAAACTGAAATTAATGTTTATCATGATTATAGGTTATATTTAACAGAAAGAGTTTAGAGATATAAAAGTTTAAATATACATTAAAATTTTTATAAATACTTTATAATTTTAGTTACTTATATAATTGAGTAAAATTATATTATTTTATATGTCCTAAGTTCCTAGGTAAAGTTGTTTGTCATTACTTATAAACACTTGTTTTCAGTAAAAATACTAAAAAATAAGTCTATACAACTTTCTTTAACCTTCAAAAATATTATTTCTCATAAATTTAGTGAACATTTAATGCAGAAGCATACAAATACAACCTTCCTTCAATTTATGAGGAAGAAAAGTGAACATGAGGTATAAGTAGTTTGCACCAGAGGCTTTAAATTTGTTATTAAGGGCATAGGGGGGTCCACCTTGATTTTTACAAGTTTATCTTATTTTATAGAGTTTTATCTAGGCTATCAGACATTTTTAACCCCTTGAAAAAATTCAAAGTATTTTTTGAGATATGAGCGATTAAAGTCGGTCACCTTAAAAGGTTCTTAATGGAAGGCGCAAACTAAAAACGCAAAAAATAGGCCATTTCACTAAAAATCTATCTCCTCCTTCATTTCTTAAGCAATCTTCTTCAAATTTTAAGAGAAAGAGTATTATTAGATTTTAAAAATATTGAATGCAGGAATTTTTGAAATTTTGAAAAATAAAATTTTTATTAAATCAAAACCACCTATATTTTTCTTTTATTTGTCAATTTTCTTTTAAAAATTTTAAAATTCCAACATTTAAAGTCTTATAAACTATAAAAGGAACGCTCCCTGAAAGTTTCAGGTTTCTAGCTAAAAAAATGAAGGAGAAGATAGGTTTTTAGTGATTTTTTAAATTTCCAAGAAAATTGACCCTGAAAAATTTGCGGTCCATACGTTTGTATTGGAAAATTTTTATAAAAATTACAATATCTCAAAAGTTAATAAGATTTTTTAGTTTTATAAAAACTGGCTGTAGTTTGTACTTCAAGCTTTTATATAAGATCCAATGTTATTTTTAGTAAAAAAAAAATGTCAGACCTCCCTATGCCCTTAAGCATTTGAAAAGAAACTCAGGATGACTCAGGGCAGTTTTAGGTCATTCTGGGCAGTTTTTTAATTAAAGATAGGCGACGACCCTGTGTTATCAAAAGATCAAGTTTGTTGTTAATTTTTAATGTTAAAAATTTCTACATAAATTCTATTTTGTGCAATTTAACATAAACTAAAAGAGTTTAAACATCAACAAAATGATTTTCTTAACAAAAGTAACTGCTTAAGCCTTGTAGAAATTTAAAAAGTAGAAATAATTGTGCTTATTTAGTGAAAAATAATTAAGTTGTAAAAATGTGTAAAGATGTCTACTACATATCAACCTTACAAGTCATTTGCCTACTTTTAAAATATTAATCTTAGACAGTAATATATTACATTTTTTCTTTGTACTGTTGTTTTGTTACTTAAAAACTTATTTTCTGGCTTGGTCTTCACCTATGTTTCTAAATAAAATATTCAATGATGACTAAAAATTAAAAATGTTGATCTGAATAATTTTAATTTTCTTTTCAAAAAGTAGCATGTAATTAAAAAAAAATATTATATAAATTTGTCTAAAATTAATAATTTTAATACATTCTTAAACAGTTCATAGTTTTAGTTTATTTATTTTTTTAATTTTTTACAGCGTTTACATCATCCAAATATAATTAAGTACTATGAAAATTTTATAGATGAAAAAAATCTAGTAATTGCAATGGAATATGCACAAGGTAAGTTTCGTATTTCGTTTTGTAGAATAAATAATAAAGTTGTTTTAAGTTTTAACAATCTTAAAGCTTAAAACTTCTCTTAGATATAGTACACAAGAAACTATTAAGTACACAAAAGTTTCGTTTATTTCCTACACATTTTCAAATTTTGTAAAACAAATAGTGAATAATAAAATTCACAATCTGTTTACAAATTTCTTTTTAAGTAATTATTTTAAGTAATAATTTGTAAGGCATACTGCTGTTTTGCCTAGAGAAAATAAGATAAAAATAGTTAGAGATTTGCAAAGGTATTAAAAGCAATTCGAGAGAGAAATACATTTAGTAGTTTTTAGATAATTGCCAAATGTAAAACAGTTTTCAGTTGAAAACTCTAAGGATGCAATTTTTGGCTCCTATGCAGTTTACATTAGGCTTATTTTCAGAAAATCAAAAACGCCTATCTTGACTGTTTTTTTTTAAACAAACTGAAATTTCGCACTAGTTTTTTGTATGAAATTTGCCAAATGTATTTTTTGTTGCTGAAAACTCAAAGGTTGCATTTTCTGAAAAGGCAATTTTAATGAAGATTGTGACTAATACAATAACATTAACATAAATGTAGAAGCCTTATGTATAGGGCTTCCCAAACTTTTTCTAAATGGCCCTGTTTAAAGAAAATAATTAGCTATGCCCCCTCCAACAAGATTTCTCATAAAACTACTATTAAAATTGCTGAAGACCTCTTTTATTGCTCTTTATCATCAACTCCAGTGTATCTAGTGTAAGTTTCAAATATGACCTCATGGCTCCTCCCCCTGGCCCCTTTGCTGCTAATAGTCCCAAGGGATCTACTTGGTCCACTTGAAACCCTATTTTAGTAAGTTTACTAGAATACAGGAAAAGAAAGAATTATTGATACTTACTTTAAATTAATTGTTTAAACTTAAAATGTCATGCTCAGTAATTTTTGGCTATATGTAGTTGCTTAATGACAACTATGGTCTCCAGTATATGATATATTATAATGGGAACGGGTCTAAATTGCACAAAGGGACTAAATTGCAGGAGTGCACAAAATTGCACCAAGATACTTTCACACAAAGACAAATTTGCACGAGGGCACAAAATTGCACAAGGGAACAAAATTGCACAAAGACAGTTTTGCACCAAGGGTCAATTTTGCACAAGTTACATTTTTGCACGAGAGTAAAAAAACAGAAAAAAAAAAAACATTAAAAAAATAGTTACGAACCGAGGGTAAAGGGTAACAGTAATAGTAAAATAAAATAATAATTAAAAAACTAAATCCGTGCAATAATCTCTCTGTGCAAAATTATCTGTTAGTGCAAATTGACCCTTTGTGCAAAAGTGTCTAGTGCAATTTTGTACGCTCGTGCAAATTTGACAGCTACCCATTATCATTACTAGTATCAGAAAAAGGAAAATCTTACCTGATCTGTAACTGTAAAATGGAAACTAAGCTTGCTAAGTGTATACAGACATGTGATAAGATTTCTCATTATAGATAGTAGTCATAGTCACATAAGTAATTCAAAGTCAACTGTATTAGCAGAGTATTATAGTTTAATTTTTTAAAGTAGACTTAATAAAAGTTGTGCAAAAGTATATAATTATAAATAAGCACAGAAATTAACAATAAGAAATCAACCTTGAAGTTTTTACTTACACATTATGCTTTTATATTGAAAAAGTCAAAAAAAGTTATAAAAAGATTTATTAATTTTTAGGTGGAACACTAAATTATTTTCTTGGTCAACAAACATCATTATTGAAGGAGGAGGTAATTTTTTTTTATCAAATCAGTTAGTTATGCAATTACATAGTATACAGTAACTTGCAGCAAATAAATAAAATGGTCTTTGCAATTCTTTTAGCAATACTAGTGTAATTAATTGAAATAATATTTAAATATACTGGTAAAATATGATAAAAATATTGCTTCAGCATTATTAAAAATTTTTTCTGATATCTATTTTTTTATGTAGAAAATTGCAAGTCTTTTTATTCAAATTGTTGTTGCTTTACAATACATACATTCACAAAATATTCTACACCGTGATTTGAACACAAATAACGTTCTATTGGATAAAAAGTTTCGTGTTGTCAAGCTTTCAGATTTTGGAATTTCGAAGATTTTGAATACTAAAACTAAAGCATCTAGTGTGAGTTTTATTAGTGGTTGACTTATTTAAATCTGCTATATTCAAATTGATTTATACAGTTTTACTACTTCTCAAGTTATATTGTTTGACTGCTCAAGGCAGTGGTTATTAAATTCAAAAAAATTATTATGTGAAATTACCTGTGTAGAAAAAAAAAGTAGTATGCGTACTTGTTTATATATAACATATTTTTTTTAATAAAACACATTGTTTAATTTTCAGCTTGTCTGTAAAACAATTAAGTGATAAAACTTTATTAAAAAAAACAGTTTAAATGAGTAAAAACTCCTATAAGATAAAAAATCTCTAAGTAACCTTTTATAGCAAAATTATTCTACTCTAAGAAATATAAACAAACTTTTTGACTTTATTTGTCACATTGTCTATTTTTAAAAACGATTTAATCAAAGAGACATTCTGTAAAGTTATTTATAGGCGTTTAGTTTTAGTTCAGTGCTTTTAAGTTAAAGTTTAGTAATCAAAATGGCTTTAGTAGTTTTTTCTTATAATATGTTCAGTAATTAAGCGATATATAAACATACATATTTGTTTTTAAATTTTGTCTTGATACTAACTTATGTTAAATAACCTATACATAAAATACTTGTTTTATAAGTTTGAAAAGTTTATTTATGTTTTGTTTAGTTGGTCATCAGATAAGTATTGCTAAATACTAAGCCATTGTAGAAAAATAAATTATCAAATCACCTTTTTCATAATTTAGTCATATTTTATTAAATTTTAACTAAGCTACAAGTTAAAGGTAAATTATAAAGAGGTATAGTACACATATAAACTTGTTACATAAAATATTAAACTTGTACTTAATTGTAGAGAACTAAAAGCATGAAATTTTGAACAAAAATCACTAAAAAATCTGGAATCTTAAACAATTTTTACATGCTAAGTAGTAAAATATTGATTGACACAAAAAAGATATTGTTAATATAATTTTTTTTTGTAATCATTAAATTTTTTTTTTTAAACACAAGTAAAGTAGCTTAACAGTATATTTTCTATGTTGTTATACTACTTAAAATAGTATTAAGTTTTTGAGTTATCTTTAAACTAAAATTCGAATTAAAAGCATTGTAAGCATTGCGCCTGCTTCGCACTGCTTTTGTGAAGAGAAGAGAAATCTTTTTTTCTTCGAGAAGCAGACTGCATAAAAATAGACGTCGCAAGAAGGGCGTGGGCACTTTTATTATACATTCAGCGAAAGGGCATTCGGCATAGGGTTTTTGATTATACACTTAGTGAAGAGACATTCTTATTTCGCAGTCAGCGAGGGCTTTTAGTTTTGACTCACTTAACGAATACATTCGGCATAAGGCCGTATTAGGCGTTTGTTATCACTTAGAGAGGGCTTTGTTAGATTACTCTTTAAGCGAAGAGGCTTGTTTTTCATATAGCCAGTCCGCTAAAACGTTAGATCGAGAGATTGAGTTTCAACCCGAAACGATTACCGGCGTTAGAAACCAGCTCGACACGTCTTGTAGTAGTTAGCCCAGTGATTTGTTGTGGTAATTTAGTTCCTGAGCTTTTGTCCTGCACGAGTGTGAGTGTCTCTTTTTTGTATCGTAATATTAGTTTTCTTGTGTAAAATAAACTTTGTGTTAGCAATTCTCTATCTAACAGTTTAATTTAACTAACTAAGTTTACAATTATCTAAGTTAGAATATAGTAAGTTAACGGTAGATTACGAAAGTAGCATTTGTTAAGTATTTTTTTAATTTTTAATTGACTACGGTAAGTGGTCATTATTACACTAAGTCGAGCCTCGACTAGCTATACCTCGTTTCCAGTTCGCACTACTGAGCTCATCCTCGGTTAAGTGCGGTGAAAAATCAACAGATCGCATTACTGAGT
The DNA here is from genome assembly GCF_965202585.1 of Thalia democratica. Lineage (NCBI taxonomy): Eukaryota > Metazoa > Chordata > Thaliacea > Salpida > Salpidae > Thalia > Thalia democratica. The sequence continues at coordinate 13,861,607 of NC_139173.1, read as the reverse complement.
TCCAACTTGGTTAATTGCATCAGAATTCGCATCAATTCGCATTACTGAGCGTTGACTTGGTTAATTGCGGAGAATTCTTATCTGTTTGCATTTCTGAGTTCTATCTCGGCTAATTGCAATTGATTTCTTCACGGAAACTCCGCGGTTAGCTTTTTCCTGGAAGAATGAGTTCCAAAAATAAGAACCCCAAGGCCATGTCAACAACCCACATCTCTGACATGGTCAAGAAGCACACAAAGCGTGCACACTCGGCCGATAAAGCGTCAAGCTTTAAGAGGCGAGACCAACAAAGTAACTCCGAGCTGTTAGCAGATTCTCACTTTCCAACATCAATATCTAATACTGCTCAAACTGCAACTACAAATCAGGAAACATTCAAAGCAGAACCCAACAATATACATAAATACACAACCAAACAAAGATGAAAATAGAGAAATAACAGCGGAGAGTTATAGTGGCGTCCTTAACCGCCCGACTACTCCAACCTTTCAAAACACAAATGAATATATAACGAAGACGATGACAGAAAAGAAGCGAGAGATGCGCAAAACCTGTTTCCCAGAAGGCGGGTTACCATCCATGCCAATGGGAAGTGATTGTGGATCTATGTATCCAGCACCCGGCCACAACCAGGCCGATCACTATTTAGCGCCGGATAATGCTGACGAGTTCAATTTGAAACAACAAAACGAAGAGCTCAAAGCTCTTTTGAGCGATTGTCGGACAGCGTTAGCCAAAGTTACACAAGAAAGGGAAAGAACAAACATGGCTGACGCACGATACAACAGTTGTCAAAATAATTACGCTTCACCAGCGTTTGACGCTTTGAACATGAGGGAGGGCCAATGCTCGCAAGAGTACAGACCCTCTGTCAGAAAAATGAATAATTATGATTTTGATAAAATGGCGAATACGCGATGTAATAGAGGGCCAAATTATCTACCGACTTTCAGAAATTCCAACACCGAGGAAGAACGTCATGTGCAACAAGCACCTCCCACCAACCAACTCATACATCAAAATGAAACAATGATTATTAAAAATGAGCCGGTTAGGGATGAGCGGCGTATGCAAGTGATGCCTGCCCCCGAAAACATCAACACTAGAGACAGTCGGTACCCGGGACAGTCTAAATTTTGCGACTACCGTGAACCGGTCTACAACAATTTTAACGATAATTCGTATATAAATGTTAGCGATAACGATCTCGAACGTAAGTTCCATCGGTTTAGTAAAATTACTAACCCTCGTCAAACTCTGAATTATTTCATAGGAGAGTTTGAACGGTTGAACGTCACAAACGATAGAACTAAATATAATATCATAGTCGGAAAATGGGTTCCCGACGAAGTATCTCAATACTACGGCTTGACCAACCCTGAAGATCGTAATTTTCAGACGTTCAAGGAGTTTTGCGAGAAACGTGATAATTTACTGACACCCATTCTCAGCAAACCTCCAGTTCACACGAGCAAAACACCTTTCAGTGTTTACCTAACCGAGGCTACTGAATGGGCATATGCTAAAGAAGATGATCGTGTAAAATTTTTCCTATACTATCATGCACCCGTCTCTCTAAAAAGCAGGATTGAAGAGTACTTCTTAGAGGACCTGTCACAATTCAAACGTCGTGTACAATCCATCTGGTCTCGCCAGGATGACGACTACTACGCACGGAATCAACAAGTAAATTATGATAGGTCAAGAAGAAACCAAAACCAACGGTTTAGTAAGCGTCGGAACAACGGCAGAGATAATTTCCCTGACCAAAATTACATAGATGATGGTAACTACGATCAGAGTTTCGACAATCGAAACCAAGATCATGGTAACAATGGGAACTACACCCAAAACTCCAATAACCGAAACCGGTACCACGGAAATAACAATAACAGACGAAATTACAACGCTCGAAACCAGAATTACGGCAACAATAGTAACTATGGCCGTAACGCCAATGGCAGAGACCGGAATTACAACAACGACTCCGGTAACGAACGTAATTATAACAACAGAAGGAACTCCAATGACGATTACAATGACCATCGTGATGTCACTCATTCAAATGAGCCTCCTTCCAGGCCGAATAGTGTAAACAATTACCCACGACAGGGAAACTCCCTCCCACCCTCGCAGTAACGCGAGGCTCAGGGGGTGGGGTTAAAAAGTCTCGTGTTAGATTCGCCGAAGATACCCCAAAAGCCTGTAATATAGGTTATGGCCGATCTGACATATCTGATTCTGTACATACTTCACAAGAGGGAAATTCCCCTAATTCAAATGTATATATCCCGGAAACACACGTTGATAGAGACCTAGAGAGGGAACGCAAACATTATACAAAAAGCAAAAATTCCGTTCCTTCACAGGATGTAGATAGTGGCGATCATCAACGCAAAATTGGGATTACCGTCGATAAGACGCCAAACATAATTCCTGTTGTACATAAAGAAATGAGTACTCCTGGTTGCTCGAAGAACTATCAAGAAACCAGTCAGGTTAAAAATTATAACGTACATGATGACGCTACGATAAATAAAGCGTTACATTCAAATGTCCATGATGAGGACAAAGCCGAGCCAAATTGCTCGAAGAGCCATTCGGAAAATGATACTCCGAATGAGTTTCACCTTCATAATGTTTCTAGGGAAGAAACATTGATTTTTCATTCAAATGTCCATGATGAGGACAAAGCCGAGCCAGATTGCTCGAAGAGCCATTCGGAAAATGATACTCCGAATGAGTTTCACCTTCATAATGTTTCTAGGGAAGAAACATTGATATTTCATTCAAATGTCCATGATGAGGACAAAGCCGAGCCAGATTTCTTGAAGAACCATTCGGAAAATGATACTCCGAATGAGTTTCCTCTTCATAATGTTTCTAGGGAAGAAACATTGATTTTTCATTCAAATGTCCATGATGAGGACAAAGCCGAGCCAGATTTCTTGAAGAACCATTCGGAAAATGATACTCCGAATGAGTTTCCTCTTCATAATGTTTCTAGGGAAGAAACATTGATTTTTCATTCAAATGTCCATGATAAGGACAAATCCGAGCCAGATTGCTCGAAGAGCCATTCGGAAAATGATACTCCGAATGAGCTTCCCCCTCATAATGTTTCTGAGGAAGAACCATTGATTTTTCATTCAAATGTCCATGATGAGGACAAAGCCGAGCCAAGTTGCTCGAAGAACCATTCGGAAAATGATACTCCGAATGAGTTTCACCTTCATAATGTTTCTGGTAAAAAAACATTGACTTTTCATTCAAATGTCCATGATGAGGACAAATCCGAGCCAAATTGCTCGAAGAACCATTCGGAAAATGATACTCCGAATGAGTTTTCCTTTAATAACGTTTCTGAAGAAGAAACATCGATTTTTCATTCAAATGTCCATTGTGAAGACAATAAGATCCAAATCTGCTCGACGAGTCCCCAAACATCCCTAGAAGAGGTGGAGGAACCTCCCAAAAGAACAGGGGAGAAGACAGGTCTTCCCGAACCACTGGAACCTAAACCTCCACCCAACTCGTCCTTAAACATTAAAGCCCAAGCTGAGAACAGCTGGATTTTCAGAATCAAAAAACCCATGAAAATTAACAAAAATAGTCTGCCTCAACAGTTGTTATATGTTGTGGACAGCACTTCGGGCGTCATTTTTATTATTGACACGGGAGCCGAGATTTCTCTCATTCCCAAGTCATTGACAAATGGCATAGATCATTACTTCCGCCCCAAAACTCGGGCCATTACGGGAATCGGAAACTCTCAAATCTATCCTGTGGGCAGCACAGAAGTTTGCTTGAAACTAGGGGACTTTGACGAAATAAAACACACATTCTTAGTAACACAGGAAAAAATAGACTTCGGTGTCATAGGTCTAGACCTGTTGTGCCCGCACCAACTAGTTATTTCACCATTTACGGCCAAACTGATCAGTAATCTTACAAATCGCTCAGTTGATTTGTATACGGCTGATACCTTGCCGGCTTCAACGTTTAACGTCATCCAAGATGAAAATAACCACAATGAGACAAAAAGTCTAGAAGATCAATGCACACAGATGCTAGATAGATACCCTGAATTAACTGAGTGCCCCGATTACACTAAACCGGTTAAACATAACCATGTTCTCGATATAATCGTAGATGACTTTCAACCAAGACTAGTCAAAGCCCGTAAATGCAACGGCGCCAAGAGGACTGCTGTAGTTGAGAACTTTGCTGATCTCGTACAAAGAGGTGCAATGTCACGTGGTATAGCTGACATGTGTGCCTCTCCAATTACCATTGTGCCAAAAAAGGATGGCTCGATGAGGGTCTGTGTGGATTACTCGTTCCTTAATTCTCACACTCGACCTTTGTCATATCCTCTGCCTAGGATCGACGACCTCCCTGAGATCGTACCAGGAGGAACAAAATTCTTTAGCAATCTAGACTTAAAGGAGGCGTACTATAGCCTGCCCATACACCCAAACTCGCGTGATTATGCAGCCATCGTTGCTCATCATGGGGTATTCGTTCCTAATCGAACCACATTTGGTTTGAAGAATGCCCCCATGAGATTCCAGCAGATGATGGAATGCATCTTATCACCCTGTGCACAATTTATTTTCGTATATCTGGACGACATTCTGGTATTCAGCTCATCTGAAGACGAACATCTAGAACACGTTGAAAAAGTTTTCCAGACCTTGAGCAAACACGGCCTTTATCTGAATAGAAAAAAGTGCGTTTTTGCCAAATCTAAAGTTACTTTTCTAGGCCATTCGGTAGGCGTAGATGGTATTGACATCTTAGAAGAGAAAGTCAGGGCAGTCAAAGAGTTGCCCATGCCGGGGAATAGAAAGGAACTTAAAAGGTTCCTCGGTATGGTCAACTATTATTTTGACCACATCCCAAAGTTAGCTGAAACGACTAAACTTCTAAATGAAGTTTCAGGGGGCCCGAAATCTACCAATAGGAGACCTCTAAAACTGAATGACGCACAAATATTGGCTTATCATAAAACAATCGACGCGTTAGCAAACGCCGCCACTCTAGCATTTGAACACCATGGCAAACCACTGATTATCTACTGCGACGCAAGCGATACACATATCGGCGCTGTGCTCGAGCAGGAAGGGAATGACGGAGAGCGGCGACCTCTAGCATTTTTTTCCAAGAGCTTATCGCCCCTCAAACGCGTCCGCTCAACTTTTTATAAAGAGTTACGAGCACTGTACGTAAGCATCAGACACTTTCAGAGTCGGATAATAGGTAGGGATCTTATTATCAGGACGGATAGTCAGGCTGTGGAGAAAGCTGTTAATAATCCTTTAGGGAACCAATCCCCTACAGAGCAACGTTATATAGTTGCCATAAAGGAGTACAACCCCACTGTCATACACATTAGTGGCAAAGACAATCAAGGAGCCGACTATATGAGCCGGCCACCACCCCCAAAAGTACTATACGCTAGATCATACTATGACGACCCAGACTACATCTGTAGCTCTTCGTCGGAGTCTGAAGACTCAGAGTCTGAAGATGATGTTTCAGAAGAAGAAGAGCAATTGATAACTGCTAAATCTTTAAATAGAACAGAAATAGCAAGACTACAAAAAGAAGAACGGGATCTTATCGACCAAGCAATAAAGCTAGAGAAAACGGTTGAATATGAAGACCCTGAGGGCATTGCGATCATTCGAGAAGAAGGAAACGCCAAAATCATACTGCCCACTCTACTACGCCTCACAGCGTTTGAGATAGCTCACGGATATATACATCTAGGTAAAGAAAAATCCGTATTAGCTACCTCTAAAGATTATTGGTGGCCAACGTTAGCCAAAGACGTTGAGTACTGGTGCAAAACCTGCGTCGATTGCCAGGCTACGAAAGTAACCAGGTACAATCGACCCAGGATAGGGTTCTTTCCGGATAAAAATGAACGTTTCCAATACGTTCACATGGATCTGGTGGGCCCTTTGAGAACAGCATCAGAAGAGAACCGCTATATATTGACCGCCAAAGACCGGGGTACCGGTTTCTTGGTGACTGCACCAATTAAAAACAAGAAAGCTGAAACCGTTAGAAACGCATTCATACAAGCCTGGTGCGGAGTGTTTGGCGTTCCACAGGTTGTTGTCACAGACAACGGAAAAGAATTTAAAAATTCCGTTGTTGCAACCGCTTTTGAACAATTAGGTATCGATCATCACTTTGTACCAGTATATAGCCCTTCTTCAAATGGTTTCATCGAGAGGCAGCATCGAACAATCAATGTGGCTCTCCGTGCTTTAACCGATGAAACGAACTGGAGTTTACATCTTCCATTAATCACTGCTGAAATTAACAACGCATTTTTGGAAGGCTCTCCGTTTACACCGTCACAGTACGCGTTAGGTGTCTGCACGAACCTTAGCGGCCGCGTACTGTTTAACAAAGTAGGAAATGAGAAAACGGAACCCGGTGTTTTTGATACCCTACGCTTTTTGTTTTCCATGTCGGGAATTTCCCGAAACCATAAGAAACACTACAACAAATCTATATATTACGAACCTGATTTATTTCAGTGTGAGAAGATTTGGCTAAAAAATCCCACAAAAACACACCTCAGCCCATTATATAGCGGCCCTTATCCAGTTCTAGCAGCAAGTGATTGCTCAATGATTATACAAAAAAACAGTCGTGTGGTTAAAGTTCCCATAAAATTGGTAAAGTCATACTACCCTCGAGAAGATTTGAATGCAAACGGGGAAAAACAGGGACGAACTAACCGCTATTACTTACGAGAACGGAATATAGCTCAAAAGTACAATGAAGAAAGCTCGGGAAGTGACTCTGAGTAACTTATAATTGAAGAAACGAATAACCGTCGCATTAAATCAACAACTTTTCATTATGCGACTGATTCTCTAAAAAAACTTCGAGAAAAACCTTAATTTCAACGATTTCTATAGTTAAAAATTTGCAAAAATTTTTTCCATTATTAAAACCATATTTTAGTCAAAATTTACGTGGCATAAAACGTTAAATTCTCTGACATCTACGATTACGATTCTTCGTTATAATATATGATACTTCTAACCGAACTGAAGTTGCATATTGTATAACTTTACCAAATCGAAGCTAACGGGCATATGAAAACGAAGGCACAAGTTTTTTCTTTTCATTTGCAAACATTTTTACGTCTTTTGACATCTTTCAATGGCAAACACGGTTATTTAAAACTCAAATGTTTTCTTAAGTAATATAAAACAGTTTCGAGTTTTAGCCGATTTCGGTTAAACCGTAAAAACGACAAAACGAAATTTGTTTAACTACTAGATTTAGTTACGTTACTTAAAACAAATTTCATTTCGCAGCAAATGCATTACAATAACAACTACTGAATTACAAACTAAAAACTCGAACGTTGTTTTTGAAATGCTTCTGTGTGAAAATGTTATCGAAATTCAAACGAAACATTGCGTTGTAAATTATTGCCACTTATAAACTTGAATCGAAACTTTCCGTTTTTACTTCGAAAAATTCAGTGTTTGTAAATTTCTTTTGCAACCACAACTATAAAATATTTTAAAGGGAGTAAAAAGTTGAAACATTCCAAACTTTTAAACCAGAATAATTGATAAAAAAATATAACTTTTCAACGCCATTAAAAAACGTAAAATACAGCTGCAGTTATTTTGAAACGCTGAAGTCTAGTAATGGATGCTTAAACTCGTGGGAAGTCGTAAAGTTCGTTTCATTATTTCAATTTTTTTTTGTTTGTTGCGAAAACATCGAAACAACCAAAAATAACTTTAACGATTGAAATGAAGTTACAGACTAGTAAAATAAAACATTAGAATCACATTAGTGAAAGCTTCGAAACTAATCATCATTAGTTAATTACCGAACACGTTGCTAACGATAACGAGTTTAGCAAATAGTAAATAATAGTTGTCGATGTTCATAAACAAACCAGTGCTTAAAAGTTCTAGTAATGAATAACAACTAAACATTAATTGAATGGCGTACAACGTTAAAAGTGCATCTAACTGTAACTATGTAAGGTGGATCGCATAATTATGCAAAGAAATTTAAGTACAAATGAAATTAACTACAAACTATTGAACCTTAGCATAAACTAATAACTCAACGAGAAGCATCAAGTTTCACTGACCTTCTTCATGTTTACAAAACAGGTCAAAAGTTTAGTGACTACCAAACTTACTAGTTTTCTTTTTCGATAATTAAATTAGTGGTTTAGGTTTCTTCAAAAGTTTTTACTAAGTTCAACTTTTGGCCCTTTAATTTCTTTCGAGTAAATTTTTTTGATTCATCTTTATTGCTCAAAGCGCCAAGTTGTTGATACTGCTTGAAAACAAGACGCAATGGGAGTTCATTTAGTCGTTATTCTCTTGTGCACTCACTTGTAAATTTTTTTTTTTCTTTCGCAAGCGATGAATGCATTTCACTTTTTAAAATCCATTCAGTAATAGCAGTGATAGCGGTAGCACGTTGATTTTGGTATAAGTCTACATTTTTAAGTTTGTTCAAAATATCCTTAACTTTTCGTTAACTTTCTTTAGAATTCATTCTCAAATTTGAGACATTGTAGACTCTTGTTTGTTTTTTTTTTAAAAAATTCTGGTATAAGTCTACATTTTTAAGTTTGTTCAAAATATCCTTAACTTTTCGTTAACTTTCTTTAGAATTCATTCTCAAATTTGAGACATTGTAGACTCTTGTTTGTTTTTTTTAAAAAAATTCTGGTATAAGTCTACATTTTTAAGTTTGTTCAAAATATCCTTAACTTTTCGTTAACTTTCTTTAGAATTCATTCTCAAAGTTGAGACATTGTAGACTCTTGTTTGTTTTTTTAAAAAAAATGGTGGAAGCAACTACCTCACCTCAATCCAGATTGAGCGGTGACTCCGGTTCGCCTAATGGCGAAGGAGAACCCGTCAACCGGGCAGTGATGCTGTCCGACGCCATTGCATGGCTGTCAGACGCCATCAGAGGGTGGCAAGCAGCCTTTCAGGCTTTGCATCTAACCCCTCTAACTGCTGAGGAAAGAACAAAACTTTCGGTTCTCAGAGTAATGAACAATTCTCTGGGAAACCAAATTAATTTTGTTCTGGACATGGACGACGTGAGCCGCGAAAAAGTCGAACGTGTCCAAGTAAAACATAAATGTTCAACCCAAACACTGGGTAACGACGGTGCAGCAAGCCTTACGTCAGGGAATTCCCCTGACGTGATAGAAGACAATGCCATTTAACAGCGCTGGTATGTGTTCCGAGTCTGTACATAGCCTTGCTCACCAAAAAGTTAATTAACAACTTGGTTTCAATGTTAATTGAACCATGTTAGACCAATTGACCATGTCTTGGTTTAAATGTTGATTAATTTTATTGTAGTATTGTATAAATCATGAAAATTTCTTTCGAATAGCTAGTTTTTCTTGATCTTTTAAAGTCAACACCGAACAGCTAATAATTTCTTTCATTTTCTTCTCATGCAACATTGACATCTGCTATTAAGTCAATTTACAACTTAATTTAATTTTATTGAACCATAATTGTATCATTGACCATGTTCTGGTTTACGGTAATTGACTTTACATTACACATAGTCTATACATAACTACGATGATTTCCTAATATTTAACAAATTGATGATTTCGTTCATACCTTTAAAATTAACCCACTTGTTGAATGGCTTAAATTGTCGATATCTGTCAACATAGTTATCTAATCTTAAGCTGAAGTATACTCCCAATAATACTATGGGAACATTTCCAAGTCTGTCATCATCAGATATGACTTGTTTTTTTGGATCTCAGACTTTTAGCACTCCCAAAATGCTATGAGAACATTTCTAAGATCTGTCATCAAATCCTACGTCTTGGGTTGTAAAAATCTTATTTACTTCAACTCTCTCGATCCTCTACTCATATATATACTACTTCACTTCAAGAAACATTTATTCTTATAAGAAACCAGAGAGACCACACCTAAACAAATATGAAAATATCGTTGATTCTATTGTTGTTGTGCTCTTACGGCACTTGTATGCTGCAACGTAAGTTTGTGTTGCCATTTTGTACCAACGAAGTGGCAAACATTTTCAAACTTGTTCTGCCTGGCAAATGTCAGACGCAGAATAACGCAACCAAGACAATTTCCGGGATAACAGTTTTCAAACCGTTTGACCGAACTGTCAAGGTAGTTGGAACAGCATGCAGGTGGGTAACAGAAACATACAAATGCACTTTTTTCTTCTTTGGTGCAAAGAGTTGTGTCAAAGTAAATCAAGCTTACAAACCCTCCGACAGGAGAAGCTGCAAATTGGCATATCGTAATCGGTATACAGACGTCGGAAGTTTACTTCCCTCTGGTCCAAACACACTATCCACCAACAACGCTTTAAAGCCTGTTTTCGTTTGGCCCATAACAAAGGTGATAGAAGTTGTCAACTTTGTCATGGCCACCGTATCAATCTCCAAGGATGTGGTAGACAACGAATTCTACCACGTCGATCTTGGAAGATTGCAATGCGACACGCATCTTCGCAGCTGCCTTGCGGGTTCGTGGCGAGTAAACTATGCTGACCCTGGCGGGAATTCTTGCGCCACTAGACCCCGTATAGAAAATGCTTCTTTAATTCTTCACCCGACGACGAACGGGTTTCTCTTTGAGGTCAAAAAAGCAAATATAATAACCTCCGCACTGAATACGTGTTCTGAAAAAGCCACTTCGTGCTTAGAAATAAAGAAGGGTACAAAGCTCCTTTGTACCCAGTCGAGTCATGTACTTCTAGTACCAGAGACCAGCGACATCGTGACTACCGACCCTACGGACTTTGAAATGCCTGCTTCACTGAGAACAATCCAGCAGGCGTTGTCCACAATCGCGCACGGCAGTGCGTTAAATTCATTGATACTGAAAAGATACATAAAGCAGATCACATGCGAGTCGGCTCGCGCCAACATTGTCGCTCTGATGGGTAGCCAACAGTTAAACCCCTCTGAGGTATTATCCCTCATCCTGGACAAGGAAGTCCAGGCTATATTCCGGGCAGGAACACTGCAAAAATTGCGTTGTAGTGACGTACAAGCGGTTTTGCAACCCACTCTGGAATACAAGGGGCATGTTGCTAACAGACCCCTTTTTCGGGTCTATACAGGAACGTCTTCGTTCCTTACCTCATTGAGACAGGGACGCTTCCTGTCTAAACGAATAAGCTCGACCATTAATTCTAGTATTAGAAAAACATTCGCTTTTAACAACAGTGTATTAATCTATGTCAACGATACCTTAGTTGACAGTAAGCCAGCTCTCCAACGTGTCTCTATAAAAAACATTGAATTAAAAGAGAAGATGTTTGATATCGACGAGGAGAACCTTAATGAGGATCTGGAACAGACAGCTGGTTCCGAGGAAGATATCACTCAACAACAGCTAAAAAACCTTCTGCTACTCACTAAAACTGAGTATGCCAGTAAAGGTGTTAATATTAACAGAATATTGACAGAAACACACAACATGGATAAAGAGGCGGTAGTTGGTCTGTTAATGAAAGCAAAATCTGCTTTCTGGCCGGACGTTACTAAAATAGTCAACAAGATAGGCCAGATCTATACTGTCCTCATATCTTTCTTGTTGATTGTGGTAGTGATTCAGAGTCTGAGAGAAATCATAATCAACAGAAACCAACCAACAGACGAGTAATGTTGTTAAGGTTTAAAAAATGTACATAGTTAACTGTCCGGTGCTCAGTCATCCCCAAGTGACAGTCACATTTTCACAAAATGAGTTCTGTTTTCCAACACCATAAACATTTGTTTTTACGTTTTATACTCACACATCACGCTTTCTTTTTTTCAAACTACTAGTATAGGTATCGATTACCTTTAGCAAACCCCCTTGCTTTATTCATAGAGTATTTTTATCATGGCCGAGCGTTATAAACTCTCACTCAGCCTTTAAATTAGCATTATACAGTGGGCATAACCTACTAGTATAAAACTACCCTTTTTACAGATTTTGCTTGTAAATAAATAACGAGTTTGTACCATGGATGAAAATCAACCCGAAAATCACGAGTACGCCGAGGACAGACTGTCTTTATTTGGCAGCGACGATGAATCCTTAATGAGAGGTTCAATTCATGACGTCGAACCAAAACCCAAAAAAACTTTAGAGTTTCCCGGTGATACTAATCGTAACGAAGGGAAACACTCAATGGGCCCTAATCCATCACATAGCGTAGAAAAAAAACAACGCGATAGTGTACGAGCCGACACAAGACAAAAAAGAAACCCTGGCAACGACCACAAAAATTTCAAAGGGGGGAGTTGTATAGTTATTGACTCCGACTCAGAAGAGGATTCCAAAAGCAATGCAACCCGAGTTATGAAGAACGCTACGGGTAGCAAAGAGATCAGACAGACCCCCCTCCAGAACGACGAAAACAAAACAAATCTTAGAATAACAACAAAGGCGGATGGTCGACAAATCTCAACTGCTAAAACACCGCTTTCAGCACACACTCAAGTCCCAGACAAAATTTCGCCTAACATAAGATCGGGATGCGCCGAAGCATCGCCTTCAGCGTACGCTCCAATTCCGGACGACGAATTGCCGTCCACGAGATTGAAAGAAACCCGTGACGATAGCAATCAGAAAACCTGTGTCTTTTACCCTTCGCGTAGTTACCAAGAGTTCATTAAACTGCAAACAGAATTAGAAGTGACTAAAAGACTGTTGCAAAGGGAGACCAACGAAATACATAGCCTCCGCGCCCAGCTTAAGCTGGCAAACAAGGAGGCGATGTATTTCAAGACCAAATCTAACCTTGACCACAAGGAAACCGAGTTGAAAGAAGAATTGCGTAAGCAACAACAACAAATTGTCGCTCTTCAGAGCGACGTCCGAACCCTACACATCGGGCGTATGGAGATCTTTGCTGAAATTACCTCGTTAAAGGAGAATGACAACACAGTCGCCAACGCAGGTGCCTACACAGTTGCTAATCAACAATCCACCAGTCGCAGTAAGAGGAAAGACTGGTGGAAGAACAAACTGAAGAGGTCAAACCGAGGCACCCAGCGAAACAGCGGAGCAGCGGACCGGTGGACCAGTGGAGCGGCGGTAACCAGCGGAGCAGGTGACCAGTGGAGCAGCGGCAGCGGAGCAGCGGACCAGCGGCATCCAGGTGACCAGTGGAGCAGCGGCAGCGGAGCAGCGGACCAGCGGCATCCAGTTGGGCGGCGGTAACCAGCGGAGCAACGGCAGCGGAGCAGCGGACCAGCGAGAAGTCATACAGAAGAGAAGAAAAAGACATTAACAAATGACAATTAAACGCACGCGAATAAAGCGCAATTTTTTTGTTTTTTTTTGATTAACTCTTAATTCCTTATAGCACTACGTTTTATAAAACTTTTAGATAAATTTTTCTAGATATAGACAATTTAAAAAAGTAAATTTTGTTAGTATTAATCATTTCACTTTAATGTATTAGTGCTTAAACTTTTTAGATAAATTTTTCTGAAGCTATGAACGTTTTAAAAAAGTAAATGTTGTTAGTATTAATCATTTCACCTTAATGTATTAGTGCTTAAACTTTTTAGATAAATTTTTCTGAAGCTATAAACATTTTAAAAAAGTAAATGTTGTTAGTATTAATCATTTCACCTTAATGTATTAGTGCTTTAACTTTTTAGATAAACTTTCTAATGTCTTATAAACAATTAAAAATAAATAAATGTTGTTAGCACTAATCACTTCACTCTAAAGTATAGTGCCTTTAACAAGTTTGATTTTTTTCAAAAAAACGTGCGTTTTCCTTGTTAATTGTCGTAATGTCCATGTTTTAAGAGATACAATTTCTAAAATTTAACATCTAGATGCTTCTTTTCAAAGTAATTCTACTTGTGTATACTCTACATCAGTGTTTAAGTTCTTTACAGATTAAGATTTTCGAAATAATCGATGATATCGTATTATTGTAAATGTACCACTCATGTGTGTTTTAGAATTTTGTTATTAGATATTAAAAACGTGATTTAAGGGTTTCTTAAAAAGTTTAGAACGATTTTCAAATGATGTTGTCTAGCTGTTATGTTTTGTTAGATCCTGCAAACTTTACCTTAGTTTAAATTTAAAGATTCTTATACCAACCATTGATGTAAGTTGACGCTACCTTTACGTTAAACTCTACTCATTTTCAAATCGTTACCATTACAATGGTTTGTAAACCATTTTCTGTATTTGTGAATTTGTTTGTGGACCTGTAAATTAATGGGTTATAATACCCTTGCATGCTTAGTTTTCTCTTTTCACTTTTTTGCGTTAGTATTATCAAAGCTCAGGGGTAATTGACCACACAAATCCATGGCATTTCAGAAAGGAGGGCCCTGTCCTGTTTTCTTTTAAAAAAAATAAAAAAATTAAAATTTAGAGGGGAGCAGGTGGCGGTGTAAGCATTGCGCCTGCTTCGCACTGCTTTTGTGAAGAGAAGAGAAATCTTTTTTTCTTCGAGAAGCAGACTGCATAAAAATAGACGTCGCAAGAAGGGCGTGGGCACTTTTATTATACATTCAGCGAAAGGGCATTCGGCATAGGGTTTTTGATTATACACTTAGTGAAGAGACATTCTTATTTCGCAGTCAGCGAGGGCTTTTAGTTTTGACTCACTTAACGAATACATTCGGCATAAGGCCGTATTAGGCGTTTGTTATCACTTAGAGAGGGCTTTGTTAGATTACTCTTTAAGCGAAGAGGCTTGTTTTTCATATAGCCAGTCCGCTAAAACGTTAGATCGAGAGATTGAGTTTCAACCCGAAACGATTACCGGCGTTAGAAACCAGCTCGACACGTCTTGTAGTAGTTAGCCCAGTGATTTGTTGTGGTAATTTAGTTCCTGAGCTTTTGTCCTGCACGAGTGTGAGTGTCTCTTTTTTGTATCGTAATATTAGTTTTCTTGTGTAAAATAAACTTTGTGTTAGCAATTCTCTATCTAACAGTTTAATTTAACTAACTAAGTTTACAATTATCTAAGTTAGAATATAGTAAGTTAACGGTAGATTACGAAAGTAGCATTTGTTAAGTATTTTTTTAATTTTTAATTGACTACGGTAAGTGGTCATTATTACACTAAGTCGAGCCTCGACTAGCTATACCTCGTTTCCAGTTCGCACTACTGAGCTCATCCTCGGTTAAGTGCGGTGAAAAATCAACAGATCGCATTACTGAGTTCCAACTTGGTTAATTGCATCAGAATTCGCATCAATTCGCATTACTGAGCGTTGACTTGGTTAATTGCGGAGAATTCTTATCTGTTTGCATTTCTGAGTTCTATCTCGGCTAATTGCAATTGATTTCTTCACGGAAACTCCGCGGTTAGCTTTTTCCTGGAAGAATGAGTTCCAAAAATAAGAACCCCAAGGCCATGTCAACAACCCACATCTCTGACATGGTCAAGAAGCACACAAAGCGTGCACACTCGGCCGATAAAGCGTCAAGCTTTAAGAGGCGAGACCAACAAAGTAACTCCGAGCTGTTAGCAGATTCTCACTTTCCAACATCAATATCTAATACTGCTCAAACTGCAACTACAAATCAGGAAACATTCAAAGCAGAACCCAACAATATACATAATAACCCAACAAACAAAGATGAAAACAGAGAAACAACAGCGGAGAGTTATAGCATGTACTTTTAAAAACCTGGAAGAAGTCAGAAACCATGGAAGAAATTTCTTAAATTCCAGTGGCAGCCCTGTTAGTTATTAAATCAGGGTTTCCCAAAACATTTTTCACAGAAAAAAAACCAAGCCACCAGTTCCTTTTAAATTCAACGGACTTTTTGCGATATAAGTCATCTAAGTTAGATAGTTAAATAGATTTCTAATAGAAGCGCAACTAAAAAGATAAAATTAGAATTTTTCACTGACTATATCTTTTTCTTTGGGTTGTAACCAAACATTTAAAAAATCTTTGTCTAATCTTTAACAATGTTAAATAACTTGTAGGAATTATGTTATATTTTATTATCTAATTTTTTGTTTCGGATTAAGAATTTACTTTTATTTTTACAAACTCTATACACAATTTATTTGTATAATTAAAAAGAACGTTTTGTACATATTTGAAGTACATTGAAAATAGGAGAGATGGTTGTACAATAAAGTTCATTTTTTATTATTGGTGGCGCGAAAAATCTCAACTTTGTTGATGATTGCCGTGTTAAATACTAGTTAAAACTGATCAAACGAGCGTAGACAAAAGTCTCAAAATAAGCTGACAATGTCTTAGATGTTGGGCTGTGAACAATTTGGCTGCGTTAATTTTTTAAACTTTACCCACAAATGTCTTCAGTGCATTGCATATGCACTTAGCCCGCTTGGTTCAGATTTCAACAGCGGTTTTTCGCGACTGTGCCGGCCGGATGAGCCCTATTAAGGACAAAACCGGTTGTATGTTGTCTTGGATGCTGTTGTTGATGGTAAAGCGGTAAAGTTCATTATTAAATATAATAAAAGAGGATATAAGATTTCAATGAATTTTATAAATTCCTAGAAAATTGGATATGATAAATTTCTATTCCATATGTTTGTATTTAAACTTGTTTAGAATATTGATTATATCTCAAAACTTAAGTATCATTGAATTTTTTATATTTAAAGTATTTTATACCAGATACCTTACGCTTTCACATATTATTTAAAATAAATTCTAATGTGACATATGTAAAAAGAACGTTGAAACCCCTAGTCTTAATATGCTGTTAATTATAATGAAAAAATAAAAAAATATACTTTCAAATTATTCAAGTATAATTCTTTTTAAAAGTTAAATTTTGTTTTACCGATGTTTTCAAAGATAAAAAGTATTTTGTCTCGAGATGAACTTAACCTAAGCTTTTATTTTTCAAAAGCATGCTTAAAATGGTCATGCTATAAATAACTAATGTAAATGAATTTTTTGTTGAATGTTAAAAATTTAAGTATTGCTTATAAGAAAGAGTTTAAAAAAGCATTTTATGTACTATTTTATACTATTGAGCTTCTTAAAATGTTTTCTAGGTTGTTGGAACACCTTCTTACATCTCTCCTGAACTTTGTAAGTCAAATCCTTATAATCAAAAAAGTGATGTATGGGCGTTGGGTTGCCTACTTTACGAGTTGATGACTTTACGTAAAGCTTTTGAAGCTCAAGTAAGTTCTTGTACATGTAGTACAAAGTTTTTTAATTTTTATCATATAACCAATTATATTTTAATTTTTCGCTTACAGCTAGCTACCATTTTAGATTTTAAACTTTAATATTTGTTTGAATTTGGAAGTTGTGAAGAATTAATCAATGTGTTTTTCTTGAAAGTTGAACATAATCATCAAAAAAATATAGTTTAAAGGGATTCCCCTAGCTTGTTTAAATCCCTTGTTAAGTAAACACTTTTACGTTTAAGTAGATATCAAACAAGTTATTTGATAAAATTTCAATAACCTGAATTATTTTATAATACAGAATACAAAATAATGTGAATATTACCTTAAATCTGTTCTTTTTTGCACAATTTTTTAGTATTTAATTAATAATAAAATTGTGTTAATAGGTTATTTTTATTAAGCTTCTTTACCCGTTTATTTTTTGATAATAATAATAATAGGCCTGCTCTCAACCAGGATCGGCTGTGCGTAATTGTGCATAGAAAAAAAGTTTAAAAAGCACAATAATGCAATAAATCAAACAAACAGACAATAAATATAAGCACAAAAAAATAAAACTACAAAAAAATCATTCTGGTTCTTATTTCTTCATCTTCTTCGGTTTCTCGAAGTATTCTTACTCCCTTTCTGTCAGTCTTTTGTGTACAGTAGGTCTCCATTCGGCGCGGTCATTTGCAAGCAACTCTAAATTACCAGTTCTTATATTCAAGACTTAAGGTCGAGCTTGCATACATCCTTAAAGTGTAATTTTAGATGACCTCGGTTGCATTACCAACGACCAACTCGCCATATAACAGAGACTTTGGATTCGCTCAGCACCCAACCTCAGAACATGACTGAGCCAGCGAAGCCTGCGCTTACTGATGGTAACGACTAGTACGTCTCAACACTTTCTCGTTGGTGATCTTTTGTTGCCATGCAATTATAAGAATGCGACGAAGGCATGGTAGGTGAAAGGAATTAAATTTTTTCTCCTGCACGCTAGACAACGTCCATGTCTCACTACCGTATAGTAGAGAACTGCATACACAGGAACGATAAACGTTATCCCTTTTGCGAATGCTTTATTTTGGTTATCCCAAACTCTTGCAGTTAAACAAGCGAAAGTGCCTGAGGCCTTACCAATGCGACTATTTATTTCTGTGTCCAATGGTCCGTTTAATACAACATTTGAGCCAAGGTATATTACGTATTTTACATTTTATATATCCTTGCCATTGATTTTGATTGACCGTAAAATATCTGTTCATTAACTTAGAACTTTAGTCTTTTAAGACTTACAGTAAGGCTGAAATCCGAGCATACCCATGAAAACTGACTCAGTTGTGTCTGCGGGTCTCGGACAGATAGAGCCACGAGTGCAGCCTCATCAGTAAGAGAAGATCACGTTTTTGACAACCTTCAGATTTCCCTTTGCTCTTAGACTTGCCAAATTAAAAAGTCGTCCATTAATTCTTGTATGGAGGTTAATACCAATTGTTGATGAACCAAAAGCATGCTTTAATAGCATTGAAAAGAAGATTCCAAACAGAGTTGGAGCAACTACACAGCCTTGCTTTACCCCACTTTTGATTTCAAATGAATCAGAAACACTACCATCTAATTGGATGGTTGCCCTTGTGTTTGTGTAAAAAGACTTTACGGGAATTAAATTTGGAGGACATCCAATGAAGTATTATAGCAAATAGTCATTTTCTACTCACTGAGTCAAAGGCTTTAGTATGGTCAATAAAAGCGATGTATAAAGGCATGTTCTGTTTATTAAATTCTTGGCGTACAGAGAACATCATGTCAGTGGTAGATCTTTTAGATCTTTCAGACGTTTTAGACCATCCACATTGAGACTTAAGGAAACTCGTTCACTAAGTTAGTCAAGGATTACTCTTGCAAAAGCTTTACTAGCAATCGCAAGAAGAGAAATCCCTGTAATTATTGCAGTCCGATCTTGAACTTTTGTTCTTATATAAGGTTATGATTTTAGCATCACGCATGTCTTGTGGCACCATATCTTTCCTCCAACACTTGTATATAATGTCATGTAGATTAGGTAATAAGCATGAATTACAATTATTACTTTTTAAAATTATATGTTCATAAAATGTTTAAATTATTTACCGTGTATCCATTGCTACCAGAGTTTACCTGCATTGGTGATGAAAATAGTGCAAGGTGATTACAACAAAGAATTACCAACAGCGTACAACATAAATTTCAAAAGGCTCGTTATGGCCATGTTAGATTTAATTCCAGAAAAAAGGCCATCCGTATCTGAAATAATGACCGAATGTTTTCTTGTCAAGTACTTAATTGACCTTTACTGCAACATAGGTGCAGTTGAAATAAAGTTAGTTAACTAAACATTGTATCAATGGTAATTTTTAGCAAGCAAGTTTTTATCTTCAAATTTAACTACATATTTAACAATCTACTAGAAAAAAATCATTTAGAATTACAAAATATATATTTGTTTTAGGTAACAGCTTTGTTTATGTGGTGTTTTTTTACAAAAAGTTTAAGTGAAAGTAATATTATTTTTTAATGTGCTATTGTAAACCTTGTTATAATAAGACTGTCTGAAAAATATTTTAATGTGTGTTCGTGGTCTTTGCATTAAGATTATTTTAAATTTTATAATAGTATATGCAAATATATAGTAACCTGACTCACGAGTACGCACTTTGAACAAGTGCAAAAGTGCGTACTCAATCGGTAATGCAAACTTGAGAAATTCTGGTCTTCTTTATGTACTTACATTTATTACAAAAACTACTTACATTGTACTTACACAGTTTTTGTTTACACGCTCTCTAAAAACTATTATAAGAAGAAGGATCTGAATTTCATAGAGGATCTGTTGGTGTTTATTATGGCAGATCTGAAACTCTGTCAGATGCAGCTAACTATGCTTAAGAGGCATGGGAGAAAGTTACTGATAGAAGTATCAAAAATGCCTTTCTAAAAACAGACTTAAATTTAAGTTTAAATTAGTATTGTCACAGAGACTTTTGGCAATAATAGTTTTTTAGATAAATTTAAGAGTTTCAATATTATTGCCAACCATCAAGACACTGATGAATTTAAAGCCATTGATAATTAAAGCAGTCAAATAACCCAAGGAGAAATAATAGAAGAAGCTAGTTTTTTTTGAAGGAAAGCAAGCAGAACAAGTAAATGAAAAAAAAGAACATTACATCAGAATAAGGATGAGCTAATAGATGTTGGTAGCAATAATCAAATTTTACAAGCTAACAATATTCTTGACAATGATTACACAAAGTCTGTCATTCTAGAAAGGAGAGCTGTCTTTAGCAGAAATGCAAGTAGCTGCTGGTAAAAACAAATATGGAAAACTACAATCAGCTTTTAAAAACTTTCAGAATAACTTGAAAATAATTTGTGAACAACAATAATTGTTTGCTAGACCTAAGCAAAAAGCTACAAAAATACTACTAAAAAGTATGTTTTCAAAAGCATATAGTTTTTAATAAGTGTCAACGGCTCTGTTTATTATTTTCCTCTATCTAAGTTTTAGTATTATTTTTTTATTCTTATGTTTTAATCATATGTTAAGGTTGCGAATTTCAATTGCACTGTTCGTTATTACTTCAAATAAACAAACTGTAGTATATTTGTTTTAAATAATGCATTTGATATATAGTTTGTGAGTTCATAACTTTTTTTCTGATTCCTTTAGTTTTTGTTTTATTCTATTTAATACAAGAAAGTTTATTTAAAAAAAAAACTTTTGTATTAATACTTTCAGGTATTTGTTTATTTCAAAGTTTAAAAAATTATTAAAATCATAACTTATTTTAGCTAAAAAGTACGTACGGCAGTTCATACCCAAGAAATGTGTCCTTAAGTTACTGGTTATCGTACTAGTTGTAATTTTTAAACTATTTTTTTTTTTTTAATTTGAATTCTTGAAATTGAAATTAGAACCTTTTTTTATCGTTAGCTTATTTCTATTTGTAGCTTCTTAGATTAATGCAATGTTTTTTCAATGTTTGTTTTTTAAACTATACTTAAACTATATTTGCACAATAAAAATACACAATTTTACGTCTAAAATATTTTAAATTTACTGGATACCATAGCTTAATAATTTTAACAATGATTTTGTGTGTTTTTAAAGTAAAATAGCTGTAGATGTTTACAATTTTTGTTACTTTAGCTATAGTCTATTTCATGCATCATGACTAAAGATTTTACTTAATATTTACTTTAAACGAAAATCTAACTGTGCAACATAATTGATCTGGCACTATCAGAATACCATTTAATTTTGTTCGGTTTTAATTTTGTAAAGGGTATTCAAAATTCTTATGATGAAAAGTGAAAAAGCTTTACTTGAGTGCAGTGTTTTCTTAACCTTATCAAAAACTGTGCACAGTGAATTACTGGAAAATAAATTTTGTGCACACTTGACCTAAAAGGTATAAACTGTTATTAAAAACACCACTTTATTTTTGTTTTAAGTTTCTTTATACATAAGTAACGGGTTAGGAACTATAAGATATAGTTAGCTTTTTCTAATAGTATAAAAAAAAATCATTTATACAGGGTTCGTGCGCGTCAGGCTAAATCAGACTAAGTCAGGCTAAATCAGTTTTTTTGAAAAAAGTTAAAAAACGTCAGGCTAAATCAGTTTTTTTATTTAAAAATTTGAGAATCTCAGTTTTTCTCAGTTCAAATGCTTCACACTTTTTGATTAAAAAGAATTGAGAAAGATGTGAATTTATTTCTAAATAATGATTTAGTTATTTAAGACAAAATCAGTCAGTATTTGTAAAAATAAATGCTTAAAACCTTTTGTTGAATCTCTAAAAATTTATTATGAATCTTCATCGTTTTGTTTTGAGTAGATTATATACGTCATAATTATGAAAATACATAAAAAAAACACAGTTTAAACATTAAAGTTTAGTTCAACAACTTAGCTGTTTGTTTGAACTTCAATACTCGTGTAAGCGTTTCATTTTAAATTTTAATAAAACAAGACAATGCACGTTGTTTTAATATAAATCTTCTGGTTATAATGTTTTTACTTAGTGCTTAATTAAATTGAAAAATTGTCTTTAGTAATGTATATTTAATTTTTACACTAGTATAGATATAACACTAATTTTAAAACTTATCACTGAATCTGTTATGTTAAGGGCATAAGGGGTCAATCACCTTTTTCGCAATTTAGTATTATTTTATTGAGTTGTAACTAAGCTATGAGTTGCTTTTTGCAGATTTTTAAAGCTCAAAATGTTTTTGAGATAAAGCTAGTTGAATTCGGAGACTATGATAGTACTAATTAAGACCCATCAATATCTAAAATGACTTCTAAAAGAGATTTTTTTTCTTACTTTAAAAAAATGTCAGGCTAAATTGTTCCCAGTCAGGCTAAATGAAAAAAATTTCGCGCACGAACCCTGTTTATAAAGTATTTAAAATAGAATTAAACTACGAAAAAATTGCCATTCATTTTAATTTGTTTTACCAATCTAGTATTTTGATCTAAAATTTTAATATAGAGTTTTAGTTGTTTACTGCTTTATCAATAAGTACTTTTGATACAAATTAGTTGAAGATTTCCTTGTTTAATAAAAATTAAACAGAAACCCAAAAGTAAACCCCGATGGAAAATTGCAACCAAAGCGGTCAAATTTACATACTTCACCAGCATTAAGTGTTGAAAGTCTTACTACAAACCAAGTAATATTTATTGAATTGAAACACACATTAATGTTTTACTTAACTATTTAGACATGTTTTTTGGACCGATGCATTTTACCCTCGGATAAAGATTATTTTTTAGGTTATAAACAAGTTAAAAAAACTTCTTAAAAAAACTGAAGATGCTACATTAGGACATGCTTTTAATAAGCTTCTTACATACAAGTTTAAACTACTGAATTGGACATTTTTATTACAAACTATATAATGAGTAATAGCTAACTTAGAATATTTGCTAATCTCAGAGTAATAATGTTTTCAATTAGTTATATAAAAATCTTTATTTACCGACAGCAAAGCAGAAAACTGTTAAACTACTCGGTAAATTTTTGGGGTGCTGGTAATGCCCAACCTATTCTACTACCTTTACCGAATTCTGATACCCGTGTACGTTTGTTTTTTGTATTTATGTAACATTTTAGTATTAAACATTCAGCTAGAATAAGTAGTATGACTTATTCTAGTGTTTAGTTTTTAACATTATAGTCTTTTAAAGTTGTTTAGTTTTAAGTGTAAGTGTAAATTTAAATTTTTATAACACTATATGCTTGTTTCATAGTGTGCATGATCTGTTTTATCTATTTTACTGCAATAGTTTATTCTATAGGTTGTGCAGGCAACAATAAGCCGAACTAAGAAAGCTTGTGTTACTGAAAACGGACGTTTACTTATTTGGGAAGTTGGTAATTTAAACATTTTTTAATTAAAAATAGATATAAATAATATGTAGTTCGTTGTTAAAAAAATGCAACTAATTAATTTTAATCATATTTACTATGTTTAAATTCAAATTTTTCCTACATAAATTCGCTATAAAATATAACAGATTAAAATTGAGTAAAGGGATTTTTTATGCCATAATTTTTACCAGTTTAAAATTGTGAACACATTTATCAATAAAGTTTTTAAAACAATTTAACAGAATAAATTAATTTTAGTCATCATCAAACACTAGTCCTCCTGGAGCACTAGGAGATTCACATAATGTAACTTCGTATATTCCTAGATTTTTAGAAGGACAATCTGCTGTTACCATAAAGCAGTCAGTTTTGTATATTTCGAACAAAAATTTATCGATTAAGAATGTTAAAATAAAATTTATTATAAGTTTAATTAAAATTCAAAATGCAGCTAACATCTTTTAATAATGTTTTGTTTATGTAAAATTTTTGAAATTCCATCACAACTTATTTTTTTATAATAGTTATCATATGTTCTTTGCAAATAGCATTAAGATTAACTTTGTAATTACTTAAATTTGTATTTGTTTTTGGATATATGTCATTTGGTTGTTTTATCACAGCTTTTTACATAGTTTGAAAACATGTTTAGCAGTGAAATTGGTAACTACTAAGATAAATAAAAAACAATATTTACTTCTAATTTTCAATCAAATTGATTTCTCTGCTAAATCTGTATTAGCTAAGTATTTTAGTTTTTAACAGTTACCTTGGTTTAATAAGTTTATTTTTTGTTTATTGTTAAACAAGTGCTGGTTGAAAGCATGTTTAATAGATAGTAGGTTTAATAAGATTGCTGTCTAACTAATTAGTGTTCAAGATTTTTAGTTGTAATTATGAATCATATATACTTTTTATTTTAAAAATCAGAATTAAGTTAAAGTCAAGTTACGCAGTAATTACATAGATTTCTTACACTGTATATCAAATTAATTTTTTATGAATTTCCACAAAATTCATGAGCCACCGAGACGGAAAACTACGGTTTACAAATCAAAACCTTTCAAAAACCAAATTATATTCTGAGTAAGAATTTCTGCCCTCAGACTTAGTTATAGACTTACATTGATTTTTATAAAGTTGTTGTGCAAAACAAAAATTTCAATTTTTAACATTAGCTCTTATTTTTAAAGCATTTGTTTGTAAGCTTGATAAGAAAGGGTTATTTTTTTACTAAGTAAAATAGTAATAGTATCGGAAGTTTCAAATTTGATTAAACTGACAAATGTATTTTTTGCTTGTCTTAAAACATTTTAAGGATAACAAAAGAACCTAAATTTATAAAACTATACTAAATTAATTCTAAAATTGTGTTAACATTTAAATTATGCCTATTTGTTTACTAATTTATGATTATTAAGATACAATGTTGAATAAGCTAGCTGTATTTTTTTTTATTTAGTAACGTTTCGTAAAATGCTTTTCTTGTTTTGTGAAGTCTTATCGGTTGGTGACCCAAACACCAAGGTCTCTGCTTATCACTAGTATTTACTATCCAGTTTTTAAACTTCAAGTACATAGTTTGTTTTCTATTAAAAATATATGTGTATATCGCCTTTAACTTATTAATAATTTGTTTAATAGTATAGATAGTTTTGTCCACGCTAGAATTTTTAATAACAATTAATTCTTGCTACTATTTAAGAGCCAACTTTCAAAGTTTTTTTGAAAAGTTTCAAATATTTTTTCAAGCACTGCAATTAGTAGTACTAGTACTATACAATAAATTTGCTGTTTATGTTTCTTTTCAGAGTTGCTTGTGGTGACCTACATACTGCGTGTCTCACTGATCGAGGTATCTTGATGACGTTTGGTAGTGGAAGTAACGGATGTCTAGGACATGGAAGTTTTCAAGATGTTGATAAAGTATGGTTTTTAATTTTATTTGTAATAATTGTAATACTTTTAACAACTTAGTTTTATCAAATTAAAAAAAAGTTAACCCTGTAAAAGTTACGACTGGTGCAAAGTCCAGTAAAAAATGATGCCATGCAAACAGCACGCTTTTGCAAGAGCAGTCATATAAAAGTCATAATTTATGGAAAAGTGGCACCTATGCAAAACTGTCAGTATGCAAAAATAACTGTCCGTGATAAAGTGATGCTGTTTAAAAGTGGCGTGCAAAATTGATTTTAAGGGAATTGTTTGGGTTAGAATCGATCGGGTTGGATTTGATTCGGGTGAAAATGATTCGGGTTGGAATTGAGCGTTTCCCCAACGCCGCTAAGCTACAAAATTATTTTTTTAAAGTTGTGGTAAGAAAATAAAAGTTTTAAGCCGGTATTTGGAAGCAATCGATTTCGCTTATGTTCGTACAAGTTACTAACTTCTGAAAATAACCTTTCAGAAAAAGCAGAAGATGGTGGTGCCAAAAGATACCTTCTTGCAAACCTGGCAAGATTTGTGTTTTTTTTTTGCTCGAGTTACACCAATATAAGACTTTAGCTTCTTTAAATTCTTCAGCAGATAACTTTTCTTCAGTCAAAAGAACTTTCTGTCTTAATCTCTTGATCAACAGAATTTTGTTGCTCACATTCGTGAAAGTTTGCACTTGTTTCCGATTTAATTGTAGAATATTAAGACTAAAAAATTAGGGAACATCATTTTTAGGTTGTTGAGCTTTAAGTTTATTAGGCGGAACTTGACTACTTTGACCAAGATCCTGATTTTTTAATATCCTAAAAAGTATTCCTTTTTCTAGATATTTATACCTTATAAACATTTTTCATTTAAAAATAACAAAAAATTCAAATTCTGCCAAGTTTGATGTTTATTAAACTTATTTTGTGGTAATTTGTCAAAGTGTAATAAGAGATAGCTAAAGGGATAAAAGTAATTAAATAAACTTTTATATTCAAGTATTTCAATAAATTTATTTATATAAAACAAAATAAGTAATAACAAAGTATTGTTACTGGTTCATTTTATTCTCATTTAGTATTTAAAAAAAGCAGTTTTGAAGTTTAAAGAAATCTTAAAACTACGCAGAGTTTTTTTACAATAAAAACTTAGTTAGCATAAGTAATTTAAAAAAATGTTCAACTAGGCATTAGTGTCTTGAGTTATTTAAAATATTTAAGAAATTAAAAAGACATCCAGAGTTATCCTGAGTGTACTTAGTCTACTGAGTTTGTGACTGCCATTGTTGTTTAATTTAAAAACTATCCTTAAGAAAATACTTAATGTTTATATTCATAGAATAAAGTGTTTAAAATAATAGGTTACTATAACTTCAAGAGGCAGCAATTGTTCAACAAAATTTTAAACTTTTCACAGAAATAATTTATACTACTATATACTATTTTTCATCTAAACCAGGACTAAGAAATAACTTATTTTTTAAAATTAAAACATTTGTTAAACAATTGCTGCCTCTTAAAGTTAAAGTAACCAAGTATTAAAAGAGCTGTGTTTGTAGAGTTTTTACATTATTTGATATAACTAAGTGAGAATAAAATACAGTAACCTCTCGCATCTTTACGCACTCATGACGTTACGCACTCTCGTTTAGTTACGCATTTTAGAATTCTAATAATTCTAAAAATTAAAATTTTAGTTTATTTTAATAGTGCACAAATTAGGTTTATTTTATTCTTATATTTTAAAGTATTTTTAAAAATGCTATTTCAGCTCTATATCTTTAGACTTTGTAAACTTATGTTCCTGGGTTATTTGATAAACATCTAGATATACCTCAGTATATCAGTAATTATGTTAACAATAAGAGATTAAACTAAAATTCTCAAAGAATAATGACTGTGTTAAATAATGAAAGTGTAATGAAATAACGAGAGTATAAAGCACAAATAAATAACACAACACTCTTGCCCTATATATAAATAGAGCAACACAGAGTTTAATATAGACACAACATTATTTCTTAATTGTAACTAAATACTTAATTATAAATTTAATTTGCTAAGTAGGATATAATATAAATGTTAAGTATCAAATAAGTCACATCTAAATAAAGATAATATCTACTTTTTATAAAAATTAGTAAAATTTTTCTACAAGTATTATTATTTTAAATAATTTAAGTACATTTTTTTAAATTTACAGTTTTATCATTTGTTTTCATATTCATAAATAAAGTAAACAAACTGTTAAAAGTGGGAAACCCCAGTCTGTTTTTAACTAAAAGCAATATCAAAAAACAGCCATTATAGTAAGTATATTTGGTATCTCTCGTATCTTTACAATCTCTCATATCTTTACGAACTTTTTCTGTGGACACAAGGTGCGTAAATAAGCGAGAGGTTACTGTAGTTAATTAAAACTTTTAACAAATTGAATACATTAAAATTTAAAAATGTTTTACAAAAAAAAAATATTTTAACTTTATAAATAGATCTAAATTTTTAGAGTTAATAGAAGAATCTAATCTGCAAGAAACTTTTAAGTAAACATTCACTATTTTTACTCTAATAAGTGTATGTACCTGTATGTTTCAAAAAAAATGGTTGAATTAACTAAACTTTAATAAGTCTGTTTCGCTTGACTCATTTAATATATATTAATATGAATTAAAAAATATATATAAAGATCTGGATTCGATTTTTTTTATTAGGATCCGGCTGGATTTGGATCCAAACAAAAAATGGCCTGGATCCGGTAGTTCAATAATTATATAATAGATTTTAAAACTTGTTTTTTTGTTAACTTTTATCAGTACTATTTTTTTAAATAGCACATTTACAATAATAACAATAATCACATTAATAATTTTATTATTAAATGTCCATCTATCAGCTAAGCATATTGTGCTAAAAAATTAACTATGTACATAACACTAAAAGGAATACAAACACAGTGATGCAGCACAATATTGATGGAAAAAAAAATTAGGTATTTAAAAAATTAGTTTTTTATTAGCAATGAAAATAAAATTCCAAAAAGATTTGGGATCAAATACGCTCATTTAGCTCATTTTTGATTTCAAATGAATCAGATACTATATATTGGATAAATGCTTTTGTGTGGGTGTGGAAAGACTTTACAACATTCAAGTGAGCTAAAATAATTGCAAAGAGTATTAACCTACTTCCTAAATCTAAAGCTTTAGTGAGGTAAATAAGAGTAATATACAAAAGCACGTTCTTTTCATTGCATTTCTCTTGCAGCTGTTGTACAGAGAAAAATATATAAGTGGATCTACATGCTTATGTAGATAATAGTTAAATCTAAACCCACATTACGACTCGGCATATACTCTTTCACCCAGCTTCTGAACTCGAAAAAGAACTACACGTGCAGAATTTTCACCAGCAACTCCAAGAACAGAAGCTCTTTGTGGCTTTTGCAATCCGATGTAGAGCCATCATTTTATATATTTCCAGTCTTAAAATCAAGCATGTCTTGCCGCACAATACCTTCCGTCCAACATTTTACTTAAATGTCATGGGCTTAAAGCATTCATTAGCAGGGCTGAAAATGACGAATGACTGATGTGCTGTCTAAGCTTTGTGCTTCCCATGGAGTCATCTCAGCAGGACGTAGCTAGCTGTAAAAAGTTTCGAATCTGCAAAATAACAAAAAAATCAGGGACGACGCGTAATGACGACGTAGCGGGTACAGAGCAATTTAAACTACCTCTAATGTTATTTAATTTGATATGAAAGTATGCAGTTATGTTAATACTTCAAAAATGAATGTAATTATGAAGTATGAGTGATAACTGTATACAAGACAATTTATGTTGCTCCACATCCCATATGATTCTTTATGTGTTCCTACTTGCGTAAACCGACAATACTCTCATTGAAAATAAGTATAAGAAAATCACAATTTAATTCGAAAACAGTAATGTTGTTAACTGTACAACTTTCGGAGTTTTGTGGAAATATTCAAAATAATATTGATGTATGAGAAATAATTGTATACAAGGCAGTTTACGTTGCTACACACCAGTGGTATCGCGTGGTATTTTTGTTAAAAGCTGCGGAGAATAAAAAAAATCCTAACTGAAAACTTTTGTTTTGAATTAATTTAAGACCTTTTTATATTACAACTACATCAATTTGTCAATGTAGCCAAATAATTGTTTTCTAAAAATTTAAAGAAACTATAAAAAAACTTCAATTGAAAAATTACGTTTCTTAATAGTTATAACTAATTTTTTAAACTAAAACTATTCTATGCCTGCTGATTTTCCCCTGCTCAAGTTGCCCCATCTTAAGTTGTCTTAGCTCAAGTTGCTCCTGCTCGATTTCAACTTGTCATTACCTGTCTTATTGTTGTCGTGTTGTAGTGAATTTTTAACAAAGCATTTTCAAATGAATTTTGATTTTAATTTGCATTATTTCACATTTGAAAATCTGTAGCTTTTAAAAAGATTTTTTTTACATTGCATTCCTTTTTGATAAAGAGAATCTGAGCTGAGTTAAATATATATAATTTAATAAATTTTTTAGACATTACAAGTGCTAAAGAGTGTTTATATTTGAAAATTATCTATAGAAGGCCAAAACTAAGTAGAAAAAAAAACTAAAAGTTAAGAAAGCAGGGTCATTTTAAGCTTAAGAATTAAAACAAAAGCGCGTTTTTTTCGCAAAGGTGTATACGTTTCTGCAGATTTGAAGAAACATACCAAGCTCCGTGACTGCATCTCAGTAAAGGCTTAACTAATTTCTTCCATAGTTGATTCGAAATTTTGGTCATCCATCGTTGACAGGATATTCATGTGATTAAGTGCATTAGTAACAATGTTTTGTTTAAAAAAGAAGAAAAAAGACTTACACCCATATCACAAACTGTGAATTTCTACCGTTTAAGATTTCTCCAGTTTCAGAATGCAAAGGTGGTGTAAACTTTTTTGTGTTTTCAACTACTTTTCTGATTCTTTCATAAACTTTTAGTTTGCCTCTGTCAGTAGCAGCTTCAATACTAGCGCTATCTTTATTAAAGTTTTTATTATTATTTGATTTATTATTCGTAATTGGTTAAAGCTAAAAATCATGCTGCTGAAAAAGTTCAAAATTAAAAGTTAACTCAATGAATGAACACAGGCGAAGTTATAAGGTGGTAAGATACTATTAAAGACCAGTTACATTATTGTTTTATTAACTTTGACATTAAAAACTTCTATCCTTTCATAAAAAGACTGCCTCATCAAAATTAGTTAGTTAACTTATGAATACACTATAATTACCAATCATAAAAACAAACACTTTTTTATTTCGAGGACGAATTGCCCTAGTAAATGGTCTTAAGGGTCGGGTTGGTGTACAAGATCATTCTTAAACGTACATAAAAAAAAGGTTTACTCTCTCATAAATTTTATCAAATAATCTTTCACAAATATTACTCAGGGTGGCCACTAAACCTGGAATCCTGGAAAAACCTGAAAATTGACAAGGGAGGCTAAAAAGACCTAAAATTTGAAAAATCTTGAAAAAAATCTGGAAGACCAGGATTTAAACAATTTTTATATGTAAAGTAGTAAAATTTCGATTGAAACGAGAAATCTATCATATAGCTGGTAATTTTTTGTCATCATCAATTTTTTTTCATGAAAACCACATTTAAGATACTTTAACAGTGTATTTTCAATGTTGTTATACTATTTATGACAGTTTTTTACCTTAACCTTTATTTCAATATAGAAATAGACCAAAAATGTGTACGTTTAAGAACCTGGTAGCAGGGTTCGTGCGCGTCAGGCTAAGTCAGGCTAAATCAGTTTTTTTGAAAAAAGTTGAAAAACGTCAGGCTAAATCAGTTTTTTTATTTAAAAATTTGAGAATCTCAGTTTTTCTCAGTTCAAATGCTTCACACTTTTTTATTAAAAAGAATTGAGAAAGATGTGAATTTATTTCTAAATAATGATTTAGTTATTTAAGACAAAATCAGTCAGTATTTGTAAAAATAAATGCTTAAAACTTTTGTTGAATTTCTAAAAATTTATTATGAATCTTCATCGTTTTGTTTTGAGTAGATTATATACGTCATAATTATGAAAATACATAAAAAAAAACACAGTTTAAACATTAAAGTTTAGTTCAACAACTTAGCTGTTTGTTTGAACTTCAATACTCGTGTAAGCGTTTCATTTTAAATTTTAATAAAACAAGACAATGCACGTTGTTTTAATATAAATCTTCTGGTTATAATGTTTTTACTTAGTGCTTAATTAAATTGAAAAATTGTCTTTAGTAATGTATATTTAATTTTTACACTAGTATAGATATAACACTAATTTTAAAACTTATCACTGAATCTGTTATGTTAAGGGCATAGGGGGTCAATCACCTTTTTCACAATTTAGT
Organism: Thalia democratica; assembly: GCF_965202585.1. Taxonomy (NCBI): domain Eukaryota; kingdom Metazoa; phylum Chordata; class Thaliacea; order Salpida; family Salpidae; genus Thalia; species Thalia democratica. Next base: position 13,829,671 of record NC_139173.1, on the reverse strand, counting down.
CTTATTTTATTGAGTTGTAACTAAGCTATGAGTTGCTTTTTGCAGATTTTTAAAGCTCAAAATGTTTTTGAGATAAAGCTAGTTGAATTCGGAGACTATGATAGTACTAATTAAGACCCATCAATATCTAAAATGACTTCTAAAAGAGATTTTTCTTACTTTAAAAAAATGTCAGGCTAAATTGGTCCCAGTCAGGCTAAATGAAAAAAATTTCGCGCACGAACCCTGTGGTAGAAATTTCTAAAAACCTAGTGGCCAACCTGATTACTTAAGTTATGAAGTTTAAGAAAACTGTAAACTTCAGAGAACCAGTTATTTTCAATGCAGCTGAACTTCTTGCTTCTAAATTATCTTTTAAGTGACCTGGATTATCATGAGAAAGAAAACTGTTTTCTAGTGTCTCCAACTTGATTCATTTTTTAATTGGTTTTTTAATTCATGAAATTTTTTAATTCTATTGGGGAAAAATTAGTGATAGTATGAAATATATTTCAAATTTTACTCAAAGTACTTTATGATTTTATGTAAAATATGAATAAAACGATTTAGCCAATGATAGTTGAAAAATTACTCGGTTATGAATTGTCACACATATCAAGTGGATCATATCATATGCTGGCAGTATCTACTGACGGAGAAGTTTTTGCTTGGGGAAGAGGTGAAAACGGTGTGTTATTGTTTTTTTTATAAGTTATACTAATTTGGTTTTGAGAAGCATTTTTTTTTCTTTGATAAGACTTAATATCTACAATTCAGAAAACTTGCAGGTTTTTATAAAACTTTAAAAGTGTCGTTGCAAACGTATACTTTTTAAATTTTTACTTAAGTTACGAGTAAAATATGAATAAAGGCACCCATTAATACATAAAGATTTTAAATCATTATTGGTTTCTGACACTCACATGACCAACCTAAAATCCTAGATTTTGTAAAAAAAAATAAAACTAATTGCCAAGTAAATTCAAAACATCTGGTGCTTAACAGAGTGTATAAGTATTTTAAGTTTTTTTTTCGTTTACGGTGTTTTGCAATGATAATTTAAGCAATAATTTATTTATAAACCCAAATATGGTAAATTTTGTCAAATTAAACCTTTAAGTATTGAGATTGAAACAAAATTGAACAGAGTAATCTATCCGCAGGAGAGATTAGAAATTAATAGTTTAATATTTTAGAGAGAAACAATTACAGTGTTTCAACGCAAAGCGGATTTTAAAGCGGATTTCACCGCAAAGCGTATAAATCTATAAAAAAATGATAGTGGTAAAAATGACAAAAAAAAAAAAAAAATTGTGTGCATGAAGTTTTTTGTTGACAAAACTAAAATTAAAAAAAAGACAGTTTAGAGAAATATTAATGCTAAAAAACCTTTAAAACAAAAGTTATTAAATTATAAGCTCTTAACACAAACAGTTGAACAGCAGTATAAAGTGAGGTATTGAAATCAAATGGATTTAAAAATCAAAATTTTATAAAGTAAGATATTATAGAGTTGGCTATTAATATTAAACACATTGTTCCTATGGTTAATATATAATGTAATAATATTTAAAAGAAAGAAAGGGGGGTAAATACTGAAAAAAATTTTTGAAAGCATTATTGCTGTTTTTACCACAGTTATCTTATGATTTAGAATAAAATAGCTTTTTTTTGAAAAATGTTTGTTAAGCAAAAGGTAGATAAGGGTTGAATTTAGAATGTTAAATAAAATTTGAAAAATATCTAAGTATATAGAGAAATGAAAAAAAAAAGTTAAGATATCACTATAGAGAATATAATTTACGATGAATCTAACTTGATAATAAAATAAAATCTTAATATAATAACTATAACTATAATAATTCAAAACTTAAAATAGGTAATAATACATGCAAAAATTATTTCATATCTTAACAAAATATAGTCTATTAAAAGTCTAACTTTGTGTACTTTTTACTTTAAAGATGACAATAAAAGTTATCAACTTAAATATAAGGAGAATGATCAATTTTAAATTTTATTAACAATACAATGTTTCACTCGCTTGAAACTAGTCAAATGAGATCATCAGTTGAATAAAATCTGTAAAATTTTTAACAATAACATGCAGGAAGACAATAGGCTAAACTTGAAATAAAAGAAACTAAAAATTAAAAAATAAAGCAAAAAACTGAATAAAATCTAAATAAAACTTATAGTTTAAAGTTACTAATATATGAAAATCATAATGTTATTAGGTTAATTTTTTTTTAATAATATAATCTTAAAACTCAAACAAATAAATATTTTATTAAGTATACTAACATTTAGCAGACTTAATTTGTAAACAACTAAAAAAAAAAACATATCTACAACTAAAGCAATAGGCTAAATTTACTTGTTTAAATAAGTTTGACTATTGTGTTGTGACGTAATTATATATTGGTTTAAATATTTGCTTGTACAAGTTAAAATAGTGATTATTTATCAAAAATGTTGTTAAGTTTTAAAATAAATCTTTTTAAATTGTACACATGAACATATTAATTCGTTCCTTTTATTTAAAGAAGTTTCCCCGTCAGCGTTCGCTATTTCCATCTTTTCATAGGTGCAGGTCCTGCAGATACTCTGCGGTTTCCTCATATTCCCGATGTGGTGTAAAATTTCCCATTTAATGTTGTTGTTAGTGTTATTGCGTTTTAGCTTCCAAATATATTTGGACAGTTCGGTTCCGTTTTCCTTCTGAACTTTCATATCACTATTATGGCTATACCACCTGGTTTTAAAGTTTCTTCCGTGCTCCTTACATATTGCTTTATTTCTTTTTTTGTCGTAATCGTAGCTTTATAGATAACGTTCTTGGTTAGGCATTTGTTTTTTAGCGGGCATAAGTTCTTGTTTCTACAATTACATAGTGGCTCTTCTGTGTCAGTATTTACAGTTTTTTATATATTATTTAAAGTTTTATTGTTGTGTCCTTGGATTAACATTTTTATGTTGCTCATACAACTATACGCCAACTTACAGTTGTTTTTATTTATTAACTTGTTTAGACTGTTGTTTTGATTAAAATGCTTGTTGATTAATTCAAAAAACATTTTTCCTATATTTGTTTTTACTGATTTGCAAAATGGTGGATTGAAATAAATTATTTTTCTTGTTCTGTTTCTTTTCTTTTTCTGTTTGTCAAAATGTTCCTTATAAGTCAGTTTATGATTAAAATATGATTTGTCTAAAGCGTTTCGGTATGTTGCATATATTTTGCTCAAAAATATCATGTTTTTAGATAATTTAATCAGTCTATTTTCTATCATTGCCGGTAAGTTCTTTTTAATGATTTTAGGATGATTGGAGTTTCTATTGATGTATCTAATTTCTGTGTTTCTTAAAGTGTTCTTGTTGTTTTTGATTTGATTTAATATTAATTAGTTTAAGTTAGTTTATAAGTTAGAGTTTAATAAAGAAGTTTAAAGTTTTACAGTTAAATCTTGTTTTATGTGTATTAAAATTTTTATTTTATTAAAATTTATTTACAAACAATTTAATCTTATAACTTATAAAAATATATTGTTGTACTTTTGAATCAATTTTAGGAAGGTTAGGACTGAATAACAATAAAACTTGTAATATACCAACTATGGTTCCTCAGTTGAGTGAAAATTATAATGTAGAATCAGTTTATTGTGGCGTAGACTGTTCAATGCTTCTTACAAAGTCTAAAAAACTTCTTGCTTGTGGTTCAAACGTACATAACAGGTTAGATTGATTTTCTAAACTTAAGTTTTTACTTCTTATTATCTATAATGTAAAATGGCTGGCGTAACGAACAGGGTTGCCACTCGGTCAGGAAAAGTCAGGAAAAATTTTAAAAAATGACAAAAGTCAGGAAAAAATGGGGGGTTTTGAAAAAATGTCAGGAAAAATCAGGAAATTTAAATATTTAAGTCAGAAAAAAATACAAAAATTTTCCTAGAAATTTACAAAAATATTTAATTTTATTTCTAATGCTTTCATCTGGTATAAATTAGTAAAATATCCTTTATAAAACTGCAAAAGTTTTCTATTAACATATTGAACAAGTTTCCTACTTGAACAAGCATATTTTGTAAGCTTTTTGGTATTGATGATCTGTAGCAAGGATTCCATAGTGAAACTGTGATATATACACAAAAGTTTATCTAGCATAATTTTAAAATCAAAGTTTTTTATCAAAGTACATACATTTAAAAAAAACAGTATTAAGTTCTTTATTGTTTTAAGGTTTTAACTGTACAAGTTCGTTATTGTTTTAAGGTTTTAGTTGTGAAAGTTCCTTATTGATTTAAGGTTTTAGTTGAAAAAGTTCCTTATATTTCGTTTGTTTATCTAGATACATTTATGCTAGGAAATGCTAAAAAATTGTGTCTTTTTTCAGACAAGCTGTGTTTATAAGGTAATAATACAAGTATTTTGCTGATAGAGCTGTTTATTACAAACATAAATCATACACAGATGGTTCAAGTCATGTACTGGAAGTTTGATGATAGAATTTAGCAAAAAACTGTTGTTTTTAAGCTGTATCAAAATTAGATTGAAAGCTTTATATAGTTTCAAGTGTTAGATTATGTATTTTAGAACAAGTTTAATTTAAGAGTTTGATTTGGAAAAGTCAGGAAAATTTTGGTAAAAAGTCAGGAAAAGTAAGAAAATTTTTCTTAGCTCGATCAGTGGCAACCATGAACGAAACAGTTAGTAGATTTTACATACCAGTTTAAATTTAGTATTTTGCTTAACTGAAATAATTTTATTAGTATTAGTAATTTAGATCTATTTGCTTGTACACAAGAAAACTTTAAACAATTTTAAACATATCTAGCTATTTATTTCAGTTTAGGTATTGTTTTTCAACTGATTTTTACTCATTACCATTCATTTTACTTCATAACTTTTGATAATAGCAATCAAAAATTAATTAAGATCTAGAAGGCCTTTAACAGATTAAGTTCAAATATGTCTAACTTACATTAAATATATACTTTGCTTTGTATAGTTTTTAGTTAAAAATATAAGGTGCATTGAAAATAAAAAATGTACCTTGGTTAAGTATTAAGTCTAACATCAATGGGTACTGAGATTAATTGTCACATTGATAAAACTTCAGTATTCTTACAATTCCCACACTCGCACAATTCTAAACCGATTTTTTTTCTTAGTTTTTTTTTTATTATTTGTGATTTATTTTACTGTCACTGTTATCCCCTAACCTTACCTTTGGTTGGTAAGAAATGGTCTTCGTTTTTTTTCTAATTGATGATAAGCTTTTAAAGTTTATTGAACTAGTTTTGGTTTAATTACGGCAAATGTTATTGATAATTGTTTTAAGGCTAGGGTTAGATCAAATTCATGGTGAAGTGATGGTGGAACAATCATCTGGCAGTTCTGTTTTTACTCTATTGAAAACACAACCAATATGTCTTGGAAATATTCATCAAGTTTCTTTAGGGATGCAACACTCTGCAGTGGTTACAAGTTCATAGTTTTTTTTTTATAAACGCTGATATGTTTTTTTAGTATTCATTTTAAATGCTTTTGTTTTTAAGATTTAAGTTTAATCACTATTTGAAAACAAATCTTAACCATCAAGTAATATGTTTCAATTAGTTTTTTACAAGTTTTATAAAAACTTTCAGAAGAAGGAAATTTAATAACATTTGGAAACAATAGTAGTGGTCAGTTAGGAACAACCCTTAATCAGGAAACAAAAGAAAGATTTCCAAACCATGTTACTGCTGTTCCCAATGTTAAGTTAGATTTTGTTAAAAATGTTTTATACTAGTAATTTTATACAGACGTCTGTTAACTATAGATTAAACATAAAAAAAGGTTGATTAAAATAGTATTTAAATTATGTGATGAGTTAAAGACAGCTAGACTAAAATGAACTTTATGTATCTTAATTATCTTTTAAACAGGTAGTTACTAAAAACTAAACTGTTTTAGTAATTAAATTTCATCATTTAGTTAGTGAAAACACTTGTCGTATGCCGTTTTAATAAACGACAAAACTGTAGATACGAAAACGTCGGTTGCGGTGGTACTTTTACTGTTGCTTGCACAAGAGACGGTAAAATTTATTCATGGGGTAAGTCAACTCGAGGTCAACTTGGTAGAACGAGTTTGTCCGTTATCAATCCACCTCAATTAGTAAATGTCAAATTTAACTCAACGTACGCATCTGATCAGGTCAAGGTTGTAAGTTTAGCTGTAAATCACGCTGGAACTATTGCTGTTGTATCAGGTTGGTTATTCCTTTTCTTTTACGTTTTTTAACCACTTATATTTTATTAACAAAAAAAAACTGATGAGGTAATTTATTGGATAATGTTTTAAATATATGTAATAATTACTATTAGTAATAAGTTAAATAGAATAAGTCAAATGTTTGTAAAAATAAAATTAAACATAGCAATAAGAATATATTATCAACAAACCAAAAAAAATATAATACTTAAATGATATTTTTACAAAAGGTACCAAGTCCTTACAGAATGTAATTACTGTTCTAAAATAATCAAATCATACTAACTTAATGCCAATTTCTTTTCTTACCGTAAAATAAATCGGTTTTGATTTTTACAATAAAACATTTCTATAACATGGTTAGCGTTAGGCTAAGTCAGGGAAATATCCAAAAAAAAAATTTGAAATTGATAACTAAAACTTATTTTTAAATGTCTATACCGTCACGTTTTTAAAAGGTCCAACTGGGCGCTGACCAACAAGTATTAGAGAAACTTTTAGTCTTAATCGCATATTACAGGCTAAAACTTTTAATATTTACGTGCGAGCGCTGCTAAAACTCTACTTTACTCCTTACTAGACTATTAATTACTACTAATGTTTATTCATTAAGCTTGTACTGTCTTTCCAGTTTGTTTAATAATCTTGTATTTTAGGAACTAGCTCAGAAGATAACAAATTTAGAGTAAGTTGGGATACAAACACATGGAGAGAAGAAAGTAAAAACTTAATGTCTTCTAACTAGTTTGAATTTCGTCTGTTTTGATACTTTTCCAAAGCCAAAAAGTGTATGAAATTAATAATTGTTTTTTACTAGTTAAACTTTTTTTTTCTTTCAAAAGAAATTTTTTAAATTTCAAACAAAACTGTTTCGTTATATTCAATTGAGTATTTCTAACTTATTCATTAGGAATTTTATTTTTATTTAACGGTGATGATTACAGGGTTGCCACATTACCTAGAATTCGACTATTTAGGCCAAAAAAAACTTGGAACTTTAAACAAAAAACCTGGAATTTTTAAGAATTTTAACATGTTCAGTAGTAAAATTTCGGTTTGACTCAAAAAATTTATCATATAGATAAAAAAAAATTGTCATCACCAAAAAATTTTTTATCGAAAAATACATTTTAAATAGCTTCACAGTATCTTTTCAATTTTTTTATACTATGAAACACAGTTTCTTACCTTAAATTTAACTTTACACTAAAAATAGACCCAAAAATGTGTACTTTGAAAAACCTGGAAAAATTTTTGAAAAAACGAGTGACAATTTTATGATTTTGTACCATATATAAATTTTAAAATGTTATTAATTTTTGTTATTTGCTAAGCCAGTTTTTAATATTTTTAAGCTATTTTATTAAACCTTATATCACATACCATAAAATGAAAAACAGCAGTGCATTTGTTTTAGGTATTAATATTAAAAAACTAATCAGTGATTTTGGTTTTGTATAAGTAAATATAAGTTATAATAAATGTTCAAAATTTAAAGTTAATCGTTTACTAATAAAGATCCTAGCGAAAAAAGTTTAAACATTACTCTTTATATATTAAACTAACACAAGTTTCTGTGTGTTAATTTGTTAACACACTTCAACGAAGCTTTATATTTTAACTTGTTATTTTATTTTACTTGACTTTCTCATAATTTAGACCTAATAATTACAAATATTCTGTAGTTTTATCACAGTCGGATTTTTATCGTATCTATTATTGAACATTAATCTACTATAATATGTAGTAGCTCTGTTGAAGTGTGCTAAGTTGTTAACACACTGAAACATGTGTTAGTTAAATAAAGAAAGAATATTGTTTAAATATGTTATTAAAATGAATTATAATGTTTATTTTTAAACATATGTTAGTGTTTTCTTAAAATTCCTCTGTTTTTGGTTATATATGTATACTATAAAATGTTACATTTATACATTAAATAAATACAATTTCTGATTTTTATACTCTTTTTTTTTTGAGAAATCTTAATCAAATTACTTTTTTCGGTCTCTAAGGTTATATAAACTTATTTTTTTTTTTTTCGTTTTACTTAACTGTTTAGCTATAAATTTTTGTCTTAATAAGAGAAAAATACTCCAATTTATAGATAAATGAGTTTATTTTTTAAGTTATATGTATTTTTTTATTATGTAAAAGGAGAAGTATATGTTTTATGATTTTATTTAACTTAAAATTTATTAAAGTATAATTAGTATCAAGTAGTTGAAAAATAAAATGCTTAAGTTTTTAATTTTTCTTTTGTTAAATGTTATGTTTTAAAATCATACATAAGCATATTTCGTTTTTTTTTTACTATGTTGTCAATAATAGCTTTTTAGCTGTTAAATCAAACGTTTTGTTAAGTATCTTCAGAAAGATTAAGTAATATATGAAAAATTAGTAAGCTTATACTGAAATAATATCAAAATTCAGTTGCACAAAGCCTATTTCGTGGTAACTCTTCATATGTATACATAGCAATAACTTTATAAACCTTAATTAATAAAAAAAGAACATAAATAATTAGCAAATATCAAGAAGAAACAAAAAACAATTTACTACAGTTGTTATGGTTATTTTAAATTGAATATAAACTAACAATCTCTATAAAGTTGATCAAAAAAATTAAACATATTTAGAAAACGAAGAAACAGTAGAGTCAAAATCTTTATGTTTACATGAACTTAGTTTTCCTAATAAAAAACAAATGGCTTCAAGCTTGGCTTGAAAAAAATTATTAGAAACTGAATAATTTCTAACCTATTTACACTATAAATTTTAAAACTATAATTTTTCATTTAGAATGGTTTACTTAGCTTTCTTCAACAAATGATCGTTTTAAGGAAATTAACACTTGAGTGTATTTACTTATTTTTTTATCAGCTATAAAATAGCTTTATTGCTAATCAGTAACTCTAACAAGTCTATCTGTATTCTAAGTAAACAGTTAAGTTCAATTTCAAAACCTACTATGTAAATAGAAAAGTTTAACTTAATTATTAAAGTCAAAGGTTATTATAAAAGTAGGATTAATTTATTTTAAAGATACAATTGTTGAATTGTCAAAAAAAAGTTTAATCTTATTAAAAGTAGGAATAAAACAAACTTTACGATGATTTGAAAATCACTTAAATAAATACATTAGTTTTAGATAAACTTATGAAATTAATTGATAAGTTAAAACACTGTGTTGTTTATAAACATTTACAAACTTATAATAATTGTAATACGTGTTTGGTGGGAGCCGATCATTTCTAACCCGATCATATATAACTTGAATACTTCTAAATTGATCATTACAAACCCAATCTACAAACTTCTTACCCGATCATTCTTAACTCAATCAGTAGAAATTTGTTTATTTTTAAGTTTTTTTATCAGGATTTATTTAAAAAACATACAAATCTACTTTAAATGTAATTTTGATACTTAATTTACACTTGTTACAATTTTAAATTACTTTCTTTATTTTGACTTTTTTATTTCTGCCAAATTGCTTAAATCGAACTTTTTTTCGATCATATGCGATTTACTAAACGAAAATCATTTTAAGTTGAGGGGAAATTTAAGACATTTTTCTTGACTTAAAAATATCAACACACAACAGTTCCGTGCTTCTTAAAGTAATTTTTTACAGAATTCAGTAGCTAAATGATGCAACTAAAATAAATTATGTTTTTTTTGTTAATTTTGGTCGGTGCTAGGGCCTAGTCCATAGAGAAAGGGTTAATTTTGGCTTTTATTTAGTCTCCGTATCATATTAATTTTTTTTTACCTTTTTACTAGATTTATCTTAAATACTTTTTAATGAATTAACCTTAATAGTCAGTGTTTTAGTTTTTTACTTAATAATTTTTGGTTTTTATAATTTTGGTCTTTAATTAAGGTCTACTTGCTTAGTCAATTTTTAAAAATCTAAGTTCACTGAGAAAAAACAAGAAAAACTCTAATTGTAAAATATTTTCAAACGTGCACGCAAACGAAAAATCACAAAATGGTCTATAGTTGTTCCTTAGTTTGCGTAGCATTTAAAAAAACATTAAATTTAGCATTTTTGTTAATTTAAATTGTTTAACAGATGTTTATTTTGTTCGTCAGTAGATTTATATTTTCTTAATTTTTTTGACTAAGTAAGGAAACCGTTAATAAAGACAAAAACTGACTAATATATCTCTAAAATTTTAAGCTTATATAAAAAGCAAAGACACTGACTTTTAGGTTTAAATCACAGAAAAATATTGAAAAAAAAGTAATTGAATAACTAAAGTTATTTTTTTGAGATATGCTACGCAGACTAACAAAGTCAACATGTTCCACTATGGGCTCTAGCCTCTAGCACCGTCAAATCTAACAACGTCAAGTTCATAGATGATAAAATATCGTCTAGCTAATATTCTTTAAAGTTTTCAGTTAAGTTTATATATTGTATGAACATTTTTATAATTTGATTCACTATTTTTGTTTTAAGTAAAACTATATTAAAATAATGTAGATATATATATATATACATATATACATTTTTTAAATTTGTTTTTTTAAACCGAATTAAAACAACTTAAGCACGTTCAAAATAACAATTAAAAACATGAAAGAAAATTCTTAAAGTTAAATTAAGTATGTATATCGACGAGCAAATGCTCGTAAAAATTCTTTCCTATAAAGTAAATTTTAGTGTAAAAAAATAAATTTATCATCTTGAGTACTAACTTAAATCGTAACTAAAAAGTTTTAAGTATAATTCAAACTTAAATGAAACATTAAACAAATATTAACTATTCAATATTTAATAACCCTCGGACTTGTTATATTAACAAACAAGTCTGTTTTAGAGGTATGCCTAAAAATTAAAGTTTTTCACTTAATAAAAAAAAATCATTTAAGTTTGCTCAATGTTTGTTTTGATTCCATTATCTAAAAGAGTCTGTACAATTTGTATAAAGAATTTGTGCAAATTTTAGAGCTTAAAATTGAAACTTACAGACTATAAAATAGTAATAAATTAGTCAACAACTATACAAAGCTGGCGCTAGACTTACAGCATGGAATCTAGACTTTAATATAAAAATTTTTGCATCTAAATATTACATTTGGAACAGTTTAACATTAACTTTTAAAATTTGTTTGCTTAAAAAATACATTCTAGTTACATAAACGACAAGAATATAAAACTTAAATATAGTAGTAACCGCTAAATATAGAATTAAACAAAGTTGGATTTAAAAAGAAAATTAAAACAATTTAGTAAATCTTATTTATTATGAAAACTATTGACCGATTTAAGCAGATTGTTATAAAGAAAAAATTTAATATAAGGAAATTTATTCGAAGCTATAATAAGGTTAAACAAATAGATTATTAGAAGTTTTTTTTAATTGACATTATATAAGCATTACGTTTTGGTTAAGATAAAAAAAAATTAAAAAAACAACTAATTTTTATTGATCATGCTAGAAACGATCGGTTAGAAATATTCGGATTAGATATGATCAAGTTAGAAATGATTTGGTTAGAAATGATCGGGCTAGAAATGATTAGAATAGAAATGATCGGACTAGAAATGATTGGGCTAGATTTAAATAGGTTAGAAATGATTGTGTTGGAAACGATAGTAAACCGTTGTGGTTTAGAAATGTAGTGGAAATCTGAAGCCACCCGAAGTGTAAGCATTATATCATCCAATCGCATTTAAATGAGTTTTCCTATGTTTTAAAATTGAAACTCACAGTTTTATATTAAAACTTTTGAAAAACTAATTTATTTTCGTTGCTACATTTACTTATCATTAATAATTACTTATAATGATACGTATAAATAAAATATTAAACTAAATTTATTATTTACTTGCAGAAAAGCTTAACTTAAGTATTGAATTTTATTTTCTAAGCTTTGTGCTTTTACATGTCAAACATATCATATAATTCGTAAATGAGTTTTTGATTTTATTTTTCACATGTGAATTTAGACTAAAAGAAAAAAAAGTACAATGTTTCCACATGCTTGGTAGCAACTAAAATTGAATGAAGTTAAGTGTTTACTATTTCTTAAAAAAAGTAAAATAGTAAAGGAAAAAAAAACAGACAAATTGAGATTTAAAGTTTGGTTCAAGAGAACATTTTTTTTAAGAAGTATCATTAATTACCACCATATAACTTAAGAGAAACAAAAAAAATGCTACTGTAAATTTTTACCTGATGTTACCCTTAAAATTAAATACCTGATGTACACTTATTTACTGTAAAAAAGGTTAAAAGCCTCACTTGCTAACTATTATTGCTCTTTTTCAAATAACAGTTGAATTAGGAAGCAGTAAAAAAATGTTAAAATTTAGGTAATAACCTAGGATGATGTTGCACCAATATCAAGTTGAAAATATGTTATATTAAATGTCTTTTTTAACCATAATTTTAAGCCTAGTATGTTTAGTCTAAAAAATACTTTTTTAAACAAGCTATATAAATTGATAGACATAAATAAGTTTATTTATTACAAACTATTAAAAATTAAATATTTAATAGTTTTTATTTTACAATGCTGTAATTGATATAAAGTATTGTATCAATTTATTTGTTTTATATTGTAATATAAAAGCGATTAAGTATTTAAAGTTTATTAGTTGATGATAAATAAGTTTAAATTTATTTATGTATTCATAAAACATAAACTTTTAGCCTAAAGTTATAATTAAAATAGACTTTAAATATAATAAATTTCAGCTTATTATTGGTGCAACATCATGCTAGGTAATTACCAAAAAATTATTGATTGCACTTAATTTAACAAACTTTAGTAGACTAAAATTTAAACATTAATTTTTTTTTGTAGGATACCATCAGAATTCACTCTTCTGCTGCAACAATAAATGTTTTCTGAAGGTCAAGTAACTGAGTTTGAGCTCATCATGTGTTATTCCACCTACCCTATCTATAAATGTATTTAAAAAAAATTACCTTTTAATTAATAATGAAAACAAATCTATCTACAAAAAAATCCTTTAATTTAATTAACCAAAATAAAAATATAAACTTATTCTAAACCTTAATTGAAAAAGGCCCCTGGTGACACGTTTTTTGGCAAACACTCACAAGGTTAAAATCTCAACATTAAAAATCACATAGTGCTGCGGACGTTCTGAACAAAACAACAGTAACAACAACCCAATTATGATATCACTGCCACCAAAGTGATCCCACAATTAGCTGTTAAAAATTTAAGTAGCAAATACCATTAACCAGCATAAATTATAAACAAACAACTACAAAACAACAGACTCCTAAAAGAAAAAAAAACTAATGTAATTTATTGCTAACAATGACTTAACACAATGCTTGATCAATATTTAAAAACTTGGAAAATAATTTCTCTCATAACAAAGTTCTATTAATAAAAGTAGAACATCTCAACAGAAATGTTCAGGGCTGCCACACACTCAGGGAATTCAGGAAAATTAGGGAATTTTAAGTTATAGAAAATCTCAGGGAAACTCAGGGAATTTTGATTTTTTTTTACCTCAAGGAAACTCAAAGCAGTTTTGGTTTTTTCAAAAAATTTCAGGGAAATTTTAAGATTATTTAAAAAATCTCAGGGAAATTTTTTCTTGATCTAGAATGATATTTAGTTAATCCAGTTTCAATTTAGTTAATCCAGTTTCAATTTTGTTCAACAAATTTAATTTTATTTATTTTTAAATGCTTATTTAAATAAATAAATAAAATAATATTTATTTTGATAAATAATAAAAAAATTATGGATTTGAAAAAAATTCAGGGAAACTCAGGGAAACTGTTACTCAAGGAAGTTTCTGGTCAGTCAGAGAAGATTTTTTGACTCAAAGAGTGGCAACACTGAATGTTCCTTTATATGTTAGAAATAAGATAAATAATATAAAAATTTCAAACTTAAATTTATACAAAATTCAAAAAAGAAACAAAATATACAATTAATCTAGTTTATACACAAAAGCACAAAAGTATAAGACAATAAAACTATATATTTAGACATATGATAAAAGTTCTGAGTTTTAAGTGCAAAAGCGATTGTTTTTAAGCAATTGTTTTTATAATTGTTTTGAATAATAATACAGTGTTTAAGTACTATTCTTTTTTAATAAACAACAAAAAAAAGCGCTCACAAAGTTTGGTCCAAGGACCTGGTGTAAGAAAAAACTTTTTGGTTATCAAGTTGATTTAGTATCATAAATACTAATCAGATTGACTTAAAACTAAGTAAACTTGAAAAAAAGTTTTTTAGTACTACATCAATAAATTTTAATTACTATATGGTCAGTAAGTTTTGAAATTGTTAGGTTATAGCTTAAAATTAAAATAGGGGCCAATAATAACATTCTTAGCAAAATGATTTTTGTTTTTACGTCATACATACTAAACAGACAAACTTGAAATCTAGTTATTGTAAATTAAAATTTTTAATAGTACTTATACAAAATTTCTGTGAAATTAAATAAGTGTAATTTATGTTCTGTAACTATATAAACATTATAAAATAAATACCAAAGTAAAATGACTTCAAGTTTTGATAAGGTTAAATAAAAATATTTAACAGTACATATTTGAATTTTCACAGTTGTTAAGTGTAGTAATTTTCTGAGAGTTTTTTTTGATCAGAACCTTTATTCCTATCTGATGTACATGTCAATACAAATACAATTCCTGACTACTTTTTAGCTGGAACAGTTTTAATTTCATACATACTATTGTTATTGATTTAAATTCTTGTTTTTATAATAAAGTTTATTTATATCAAGGTTTGTGTTTAAAATCAAAACATATAGTGTACTAGACTTAAACAAAATTAAAATCCTTAAGATCCTGATACTTTTTAAAATTATGATCTAGCCAAATTCAGATCTTACCAAGACAAGTTGATTTTTTATATATCCCTACTTACAACACTTACCAAACATAAGTAATAAGTAATTATATATAAATGCTTTTATAAAAATAATACTTTTTTTTTATTTAGCGTTTGTGACTAAATATAAAGTAAATAAATTTTACTTGAGTAGTAAAAATTTTAAACAAAGTGAACCATCTACTAAGTTAAATAGTAATTCCTTGATCAATCATACATTTATCATTTATTATTTCTTAAATTGTTTTTTAAGTCTTTTAATACTTTTTTAAAAAGTAGTTTTTTATTAATTAAACAGAATTTGTAATTAAAAAAGTAATCATGGATACAGAAGATTTTCAAACACAGAACAAATTAAAAGATGTTAATGACAATAGTAAAACAGAACAAATGAAAGACATATTTCATGTAACTAAACTTGGGTAAGTTTATATGATGAAATTTTATTTCAACCTAACTTAAAAAATATTTATGAAATAACTTTCATACACAGATTTTTTAAATGATAGTCTATACTTTTAGGAGTTACATGACTATTTTAATGGAATAACTATTCAAAATGTTAAGTTAATCGTTTGCTAATAGAAATGTTAGCAAAACAAGTTTACTAAAGTAAATGATAATAGCTAATTTACACAATACTCTTTTTTTATTAAATTTACACATGTTTCTGTAACATTTATGTAACACACTTCAACGAAGCTCTGTAAAAAAATGAATACTATAAGAAAAGAATAGAAGCTAAAGTAGGTGTATATATGTGTTTATAAAAAATAAGAATAGTTACTATAGATTAATGATTAATAATAGATAAGATATATATTGCTAAATCTGACTGTTAAAAAACTATATAGTTTTTGTAGTTATTAAATATAAATTATACTAAAGTAAAGTAAAATAAAAAGTAGAATTTTCAGATGTTAATGTGTAAAACATAATATTGTGACATAATTATTAATTAATTTTTTCGAATACTTGACAACCTTCTACTGTTATTAATTAGTATTTTTTTCAACTTTCATGTGAGTAGTTTATATTTTGGTTTGTTTTTCTACTCTTTATTTTACTTTACTTTGATATGCTTTAGTTTTAACAATTACAAATATTATAGAGTTTATAACAGTCGGATTTAACAATGTATATTGAATTTTTTTGTTTAACATTCTAGTTTTTGTCCTTTTTATTGCTTTATTTAAATTATATTTTTTGCAGTTTTTTAATACCTGTTCAAACACTTGTTGAATCTCATGGAATAGATATACTACTGCAATATGACAAACAAGGTTATACGCCAATACACTGGGCAGCTTTAGGAGGACATGTTCACCTTTTTAACTATTTTACACAAGTTAAAGTATGTTTGAATTTTTACTACCAACGAATATTATTTATAAACTTTTAAAACAGATTTGTTTTTACTTTTACATGTGTTTGCTTAAAAGTTACAAATATTCCATTTTTCTAGTATTTGTGAAATTTAAAAAATAAGTTTAAGTTCTAAAATATTAGTTATACAATATATAAGAGTTATGTAATCTTCAAAAATATCTAAGCGAAATATTAATTATTTTATTGCTTGAGACATTAAGATATTTTCTAAAAATGCATACGTTTTAAATAAATAATTACATTTTAATATAATTAAGATAAAGACTTTTTTCTGAAAAAAAACAGAAAATTATAAAACTTATAACAGCTTCTTGTAAAAAACCTACTAATTTATTGTTTTATTGATTGTTCTTTTTGCAAAATGAAATAACTTTTAGAATTTTAGTTTCGTTATTTGCAAAAATAAAGACCTACTAGATCTTTTTTCCATATAAATATCCTCTTTTAAAGAGAAACTTTTTCAGAGTTATGAATAATACTTAAATGGTTTATTTACTGAAATGATTTTTAATATGAATATAAAGTATTTATAATACTTAAATTATTTTAAAAGATGATTGCATTTTATTCTTTGATTTTATTAAACATTAATTTCACTAAGATGTTTTATAACTAAATACTTTTTGATAACTATAATTTAAAGTATTCTTCTGCTAAATTTATTGTTGATGTTTAGATAACTTTAAACAAAAATAAAAAAGTATGTGATCATACCTTTTTTACTACAGTTTTATCAATGTTTTAACTTTAAAAACTATGTGTAAGATGTCAATTAAAATTTACATACTTAGTGTTTAATTAGAAAAAAAAACTTTATTTTCTACCTAAAGTCAGCAGCTTTTAGTTTTTAGTTCAAGTTTTTTAGTAGCTTAATGCTAATTAGAATAATGTTAATAATATTCTTTTTACAACTTATTAACTAAGTAACTTATACTGTTTTGCATCAATGTAGTGGTTTTTGAAGTACTTTTTCTACTTAAAGTCCGTACACGACAATAAAGTCAGGCTAAGTCAGTAAATTTGGCAATGTTGACAAAATTTCAGAATTTTGACTACAAATGCTTCTAACTTTCTGAGTTTCTTAGTTGTATAATTATTATATATAATTGACCCCTTTAAAAAAGATAGTCAAAATACTAACTCGATTGTAAAACGGACCAAACAGAATTTTCCAAAAAAAAATCTGAGATATTTAGAGACTTCAGGCAATTTAAATAACTAAATAATCATTAAAATTAAAATAAAATCTCCATGCACATAATTTACAATTTTGCAATTTTAGATCTAGAAATTTGTCAAATTTTGGAAATGAAGTTATTTTACTACGTTTTTGATAATTGGTTGCACCATATACACAGTTATTAGGTCAAAAAGTTTTTATCCTAAATTATTGCTATGAGATAGAAGTTTTACATAGTTTGAGTTGCTGATCAGCAATGAGACCAATATTTTTAATGAGTATAATAGTTCTACACTAAAGTTAAGCTTTTTTAAAGTTAATTTTGCAGCAGTGTTTTTCCCTAACATTTAAGCAAGTGTATTATCCTTCTTTTCATTATCAAAATCAAGTAGAATGTGGTTTTAGTTTTTACTTGTTTTGATGAATATTAGTATGCATGAATGGTCTGAGACGTTACATAAATGATAATTAATGCATGTAAACCAACCTGAGCCTCATCAAGTAAAAATCACAAAATGTTTAAAAAAGTCAGTGAGATTTGCAAGAAATCGCTACCATGCCTAGTTGACCTAAGACGTGAGATGGTAAAAGAAAGGCAAGAGTGAAGTTGAAGATTTTAAGAAAAAAGAAGTGAAAGAATTCCAAAACCAGCATGATAAAACCAAACCTTAAATTTCTAGTTTGGATAAGGAGATTAAATAAGTATAAAAACTTTATTAAGTATTGTGTTCAACCTATTTTTTAAACGTTAGAAAGGTTAATTAATATGAATTTATTCAACAATTTGTCACAAAACTAATACTGTTTTGCCTAAACAAGGCTTTTCAGAACTAAAGTTGTTGAATGAATTTAAGGTTTTAAGGAGATTAGAATGTTTTTAAAAATGAAAAAGAAGTAAAAATGACCAGAATTTTTTTATGAAATTTTTCAACCACTGTTTGTCCAGAAGTGTTTGTTTCATGCTAAGTTTTTGTTTTCAGACTTTTATTTACAATATTCTTTTAAATTTAAATTCTGAAGTATGACTTTAATTGCATTTGATTTTATCAAGAATTAAAAAAATATTTATGTAAGATGATCAATAAACTAGTTATCATTTTAATTATATACTACTTCAATTGAAAATTATGATATGAGTGATAAAATAGTTTTTTTTGAAAGATTCGTTCTGAGAAATGTTATTTATTTTCTGACTTAATTATGATTGAGTTTTTGTTTAAATATTAGTTCCTTTACTAGGGGTGCACGACTAATCAAATTCGGACAGTTCAAATTCTTAAAAATTTTTTGAAGGGCCACAACTTAAAATGCAATGTCTATTTGGATAAAAAAAACTATTTATACTGTATAAATAACTTCAAGCCATTTATTCTTTTTTTAATACTTTTTGAGATATGGCTAAAATAAGTTTTTAAATATAATTAATTTCAAAACACCACTTTTTTTTTTGCAAAAAATAAAATTCTAAATATTTTTAAGATTTTATGTTGTTGGAATTTCAACTTTCATATAACCTTTTACCAGTAATATAATTTACAATTTTTGCATTCAAATATTATTTGAAAAGAGGTGAGAAGCCATCAATGAGAATGAAATATCATACAATTAGTGTGTCAGTTTGGCTGTAGCTAAAGCTATTTTTTAAATTCAAAAATAGAATAACTAGCACTCTGAAAGAAAACAATATATGTTCT
Organism: Thalia democratica; assembly: GCF_965202585.1. Classification (NCBI taxonomy): domain Eukaryota; kingdom Metazoa; phylum Chordata; class Thaliacea; order Salpida; family Salpidae; genus Thalia; species Thalia democratica. Next base: position 13,810,303 of record NC_139173.1, on the reverse strand, counting down.
GTAGTGGTTACATGACGATTCAAATTCCGACAACTCATACTCTTATGAGATATTCAAACGGCCATAACAAAAATTAAATTTTAAATTTAAAAGTAAAATATATAAAAAAAGTTTTATTAATAATATGCTATGCTGCTACATTTAAACTAATAAACTACATCAGTTTAACAACTTAACTAAGCGTATCCAAGTAGGTATATAAATATAAATATTTACAGAAAAGTTTAAATTGTAAAAAAGTTGTGATATTTATTTTAAATATGCTGCGATATATAGAGTTTTAATTTTTTTACCTTTAATCATAAGATTTGGCTATTTTTTTGTCACTTAAAGTGGTTTTAAACTCGTAAAGAGCTGCACATGCGTTGTATTTATTGTACTAAACTTTAAAGTTTTTGTTTGATTCAACTTTGACTTGTTTTTTAAAAGTTTTTTATATAAATAAAATTTTTAAACTTATGTAGAGTTGGTTCTCTTTAAATAAATAGTTTTTATAGCTAAATTAATATAGTTACATACTGTAAACTGGTTTAAAAAAATTTAATGTATAGTACTTAAAATAGATCCAAAAACTTGTTTAAGTCATATGATATATGAAGTATTAAAGTTTTTATGTTACAAAGTGTTTTTACTCTTTAGTTGTCGTTAGACTTACAGTCAAAAAACACTCTTGGGTGTCAACCAATTCATTGGGCATGTGTGCATGGTCATGTGCAAGTTGTAAAGATACTCATTCAAGTAAGATTTTTCCAATATATATTATTTTTGTTTTATATATTTTTTAAGTTTCTTTATGTTTTGATGTAATTAAACAGAAAATTTGTTTATTTGAAAAATATTTTAAGAATAACTCGTTAATTAAGGTTTTTTATTTTGTTTAGTTTTGAATAATGAAGGACCTGATAAAATAATAATATATAATGAAATATGACATAATTGGCTACTATATCAAAAAAAAAACTGAAACTATTCATTTTCATATTAAATATAAACATAAAAAATTTATAATTAAGCTAAGTTTTTTTGTATGTTATAAATTTAATTTTCTCCGTAAACATAAAATACAATTGTCTTTTTTTACTGATAGTTTTTAAAACTTAAGAAATGTCATGCAGTTTGGTTACTGAAAGTTTATTAAGTATTTGAGTTGCATGATAATTCAAATTCGGAAAATTCCAGTTCTTAAAAAATATTCAAGAGACTGTATTTCAAAAATAATACATATTTGAAAAAAAAAAAAGCCTTTTTTTTGCTAAGAATTTTTTTTTAATATACTTAAAAGTTACTAAAAATAACTATACTTTAAAAATTATTTAAGCGATATCTTAAAAAATATAACTTAAAATTTTACAAAAATGAAAAAATAGTTTGTAGATTAATAAGACCTACATATGTTTTGTTTTTCAGATATACATTAATTTTTTAGTTCTTGCCCTTAATTTTTTAAAAATAATTTGAGTTGTCGCAAATTTAAATTCCGAATTGGAATTGCTGTGCACCCAAATATTTATATAGGCACACACAACTTAATAGTTTTATTGACTTACAAGCATTAAATAAAGTAATACTTTTCAAAAAAAAAAAACTAAATTTTTTAAGTAAACAACATAAATACAGTATAAAAATTATCGAAGACCGTTTTTTAAAGCAAAAAAAAAAAGTAATACTCTCACTGTTGTGTTAGTTTCATGAAACACTGCTTACACTAATGGTTCCTATTTTTTTTTAAAGTTGTGCTTACATGATGCACTAAAATATTTTTATTAAATATACATTATAAATAGTGTTTAAATTTTTATTTACCTCTCTAGTTTACCTAATCTCATTGATCTTATTAGCTAAAATTATCTATTGTAGAGAGAATACTAAGAAAGTTTTAATGAACAAATCAGTTATCCAAGTATATCCTTCACATAATTTTTACTATTGTGTTAATTTTTTTCGTATTTTAATCCTTTAGAAAATGAAGCTAGTGCTAACGGAATCAGTCTGAATACGTTGTTAGTAATAATTTTTTATTAAATTGATTAATACCTTTAGAAGGTAGTTCATATCAATTTTGAAAAATGTAAATTTTTATTATGACAAAAGGGATAAGTTTATTGCTCGATACGAAAGTTGTATAAAAATAAATAGATCTGGTAAAATAAAAGTAAACAATTTTAGAATGGTGTATCTATTGATGCAATAGACAATAAAGGTTGTTCACCATTGATTATTGCTTCCCAGTACGGTCAGACAATGCTTGTAGCCTTCCTAATTGGTAAAAAAGCTAATATAAATGCCATTGACAAAGAAGGAGACAATGCGTTACATTGGGCTGCATTTAAAGGTTCATTTTACTGAAAATATTTATTATTGTTATTTCTTATAATTAACTATAATAAATACTGATCTACGAATCTTTCTTAAACAAGATCTGGCCAGATCCTAGATTATTGTATTAATGTATGAAAAATTAAAAAGCAGGAGAAAATAAAACTGATGTAAGTATTTATTATGATAGGAGAAATAGTATGTGTGTATGTATGAGTATGTTGAGAAGAAGTCAGTTTTATTGCAGTGAGCTTTAAGTCAAGACTTAATAAAAGTTAAGAATTAATAAAAGATAACACGTTCAAGCTAAGAAAAAAATTTAAGTAGACTTTTAAATATTTGTATCAAACCGACATAACGGCTTTTGAACAACCATCTTGGAAGAATCTAGTACATGTTCCAACATAAAAAAATAAATTGCAATACTTACAGTAACTCTTAAGTAATTTGTATCTTTTGAACAGTAGTTTTTTTTTAACTAGATAATATTTTACTACTAAAAATTTTCATAAAAATATGTGCTTTCAAAAACCTACAAAAAAATATGAAAAATCTGGAAGAAATTTAGAAAACCTGGAAGAAATTTTTAAAAAACGAGTGGCAACCCTGTGAGTAGTTGAAACATGTTTACATAGTTTACTATTACTACTTTAATTGTTGTTATGAAATAGTTTTTTAAATTTTTTATTGTAAATTTATGATTGATACGTATTCTAAAATATACTAGATTGAACGTAGGTTGTAGTAATTAAGTTAATTTTTTATTTTTTTTTCAGGTCACTGTGAATTAACACGACTACTTATTTACTCTGGTTTAAACCCAAAAGTTAAAGATAACTTTGGTCAATACCCTCTTCATTTGGCTTGTTTAAGTGGAGATCTATTAACTGTAAAACTACTATGCGAACAAGTTTATTAAATTTTTTTTTTTTTGTAGTGGTGTTTTGAGTAAATTTCTCTTTCTACATTAATTATAAAGTATTTTTAATTGTTCCAGTTTAAATTTACTATTACTATTTTTTATAATCAATATTTAAACTTTTTTTCCATAATTTTTACAAATCTCAGTATCATTTAAAGCTTATTCTGTTTTAATTTACAAATAGATAAATAATTATTTGAAAAGAAACAGTATTTATATTTAAAGGAGAATTTATTTGAAAAATATGATACAATATAAATAAGCTTTGCTGTACTTAATTTTAATTATTGTTTTCAAATCATAAAAGTATATAAGGCAGAATAGTGTATTTTTATTAACTATATAGCATTTTAAGTATACTTTTAATTAAATTACAGAAATATACCTTATTGCCAAACAAATAATTGTTAAAATGTATATTTTTGAGTAAGAAATTTTCGTAAGAAATACTATAATAAAAAAATTACTGCTTTAGGCTTAAGAAATACTTTTGCCATAAGTTTAAATTACGGCCCACAAGCTAATTTTACTGCATAAAACCTTGAATTAACATCTACGGACAAGTTTAACTGTATTTATTTTTAATTTTATTTATATAGTTATAAAGTTTACAATTGAAATTTTTCATTATTTATCATTAAAATTTAATACAAAGCTTCTATAATTGCTTTTTATTAAGTAAGTTTTATCGTATTAATACTTTTGATTAATATTTTAAATAAACTAAAGGTGTGTTTTAAGATTTATGTAAAGTTTAAAAATGGTGTTGGCCATTAAATTACTATAAAAAAATATATATATAATTTAGGATGAAGTCAGAATAGATTTAGCTGATCACCGAGGAAATACTCCTTTGAAACTTGCTAAAGGAAGAAAGTATAAAAGCTTAGTTGAGTATCTTCAACAACAACAAGATAAGAACGTTATGCCGGCATGCAACGTTAAGTACGTTGTAGTTTTATATTTACTAATCTATAGAGTAGACCTACAAATTTAAGAATAGTCATATAAAAGAGTTATGATTTATGTTATAAAATATGATATATAAAATTAGTTTATATTTTTGAGTATTAAGATCACGTTTAAAAGTTATTTTATCAAAAGTTATTAAGTTTAGCTTACTTTAAAATTTGTAAACCATTTGTTTCATTTTTTTAATTTTATATTTTCCCTAAGATCAAGGTGTAATAATGATTACTGTTCAACAACGAAGTAGACAATTTTGTATATATCAAATTACCGCTAACTCTGGCTACTCAAGCTAATTCAATTTTTTAACTCTGGCTGATTCATTTGTCATTTTATAAGTAATTTTAGTTTTCAAAGGCATTAGTATTTATTAGTAGTTCTTTCAAGTGAAATATGTGAGCAATAGTGTCACTTAATTTTAATCAATTCATTGTATTAAACCTCATTTTGAGATTAAATTTTCTAAATTTTGGCTTTTTTTATTTTGAGATTTATGTTGAATTGCCTGAAAATTTTAAGTACAATTTTCAAAATTTGACCAACAGGAGTTTTAGTTGTCGACAATGTTTCACTGTAAAAACAATAATTCTTCAGGACAATAGCGAAAACAGTACATGTTTAAATTGTTAATTCTACAAAAAAGAATCACTATAAACCTATAATTATTAATCTCTAAAACACTAAGTGGTTAGCAGTTTTTACGTCAAGCAAAACATAGAGAAACTTATTGAATTTATTTAAACTAGTTATTGAACTGTAAAACATTAAAAAATAATACCGAATGAATATTTTAATAGGAGGAAAACACTAAGAAACAAACGCAAAGATATAGTTATACAAATAAAACTAATTAAATATATAATCGAAAACATTTGATTAAAATAACTGGATTTATACTTAGGACAAAAAGTTAAAATTTCAATTATAACATTTTGAAACTTCTCTTTATTAACTTTGGCTTGAACCATCCTTTTTAGGCTGCAGTTTGAAAACATTTCAGGTTTTTAGATTTAGATTTAAAACATTAAATAACATTTACTATTTAAAATCTGTAACATTTCTACTGTTTTTATTTATGAAATTAGATAAAGGTGTTTGAGAATTTTTGTTGCTATTTATATTCTACTTTTATTGATTCAATCTTGTTTGTAAAATACTTCTGTAGATCCACTGTATTTATTTGTCTTTAAAGTTTATATTTGCCTTGTATTTGCCCTAAAAGTGCATTCTCTATTAAATGAGCAAGTTAAAAATTTCTACAGTTTCAGCTTCTTGACGGTAAGCTTGTGGAACTCAATGCGTTAAGCACTAACAAAGCTTTTTATGTTGGGCATACAACTATAAGAAATATTTACTGAATTTTTGTTAAAAGTGTTACTTAATTTAGAAATTTGGAAAAATGCATTTTGATAAAAGTCATGAAATGTTTGCCAGTTTTTATATACTAATTTGCAAAGTAGATTAAAACGGAGTTTATCTATAGGTCGCTTTATTCTATTTCCATTAGTTTGAGTTTTATGAGTATAATAATTTGGCATCTCAGACCTATTACAATACTTAATTGTAGAATTTATTGAAATTGTTGTAATTTTTCTTATTATTAGACAATTTTCCAAGACTGCTATTAAGGGCATAGGGGGTAAACACCTTTTTTTTTGAAATTTGATCTTATTTTATATAGTTTTTACTAAGCTACAAATTGCATTTTACAGATGAAAAAAAAAAATTCAAAATAATTTTTGAGATATAGCCGGTCAAAGTCAAAACAATAGGATCCTTATGGAAGGCGTAAACAAAAACAGCAAAAATAGACTATTTCACTATAAATCACAAAAATCACAAAAATCTATCTCCTCCTATGTTTTTTGAGATAACTACCTTAAATTTTCAGGAAATGTTCCTTGCAATGTTTAAAAAATTCTGTTGGAACAGAATTTAGAAAAACAAAAATTTTATTAAAAAAAAACAGTTTAAATAAATAAATTTTTTATTTTTTAATTTATTAATAATTCTTTCTTACAGAATTTTCTAAATATATCAAGAAACATTTCCTGAAAGTTTGAGGTAGTTATCTCAAAAAACGTAGGAGGAGATAGATTTTTAGTGAAATAGTCTATTTTTGCCGTTTTAGTTTGCGCCTCCCATAAAGAACCTATTGTTGCCTCCGACTTTGACCAGCTATATCTCAAAAATTATTTTTAATTTTTTAAATCTGTAAAAAGAATTTTGTTGTTTAGTGAAAACTATATAAAATAAGATCAAATTTCAAAAAAGGTGTTTACCCACCACCTTGTCTCTTAATAATTATTAGGTTTACGCTATTTCTAAAGCTCTTTGGATAGTTTAATTGAGTAAAAATGTGTTGTTATGGAACTTCATGTTTAAACCACTTTTCATATTTATAGTAATGTTAATATACTCAGTTTGTATCATATTTTTTTTTAAATAAAAAGTTTAAGTTCATCACTTTTGAAAATTGCTCTGATGTCAATGGAAACTCCTACATAATCGTATTTTAATTATTTAGGACCGCCAAGACACTTGCAGTATAGTCTAAACAATTTTTATATTTGTTTTTATGAGATCGATTGGAAAAATAGATCTATAAGGTACACAAATAGCTTTTATGTAGCTTCCATTTAAGAAGTAGTTTGTATAGTTATTAATATTTTTATATATACTTTTGCTTAAGTTATATAAATAAATTAGTTTGACATTTGTATTTGTCTAATACTAGAAAATATTTTAATTACTGTTATATTTTTCATTTAGTTCCATAGTAGATAAGATTTTATGTATGTAATTATTTATTACTTTAAGTGTTTTTAAATTCTAAATTATGTTTCTTTTTTTGTTTTAATATTCTGTAGTATTACAGAACAATTTTATTTGGACCTCCAGGAAAAACAAAACAAGCACTGATGTTTCATCTGTTTATGGTTTATTTGTACGGATATCCTTCGTTTTTTTTTAAAGTGTTGCCTTACACGCTCGACTTTCAAGTTTCTCATTTCATATTTATATTAAACGCGTTAGTTTGAAGTTTAACAATGATTAATGTACAGATTTTTGTAAATTAAAATAAATTTTAAATATGTTTGTACTCAGTCGTATTTTTATATAAAACATCATCTTGTTTCAAAAAAGTTATTGTATTAAGTAGTGGAAATACTTAAATAAGTATCAAATAAAACTTAATCTGTTAACGAAGTTATTTATGCATACATTTTTTAATGTTTTCTACCAACAGAATTTTAATGGTATACTGTCTTTGTAAAGTTTCTAAAAATGACCCAGGGTACTTGCCTAAAAACAATGATGAGTACGATAAAGTGCTGAAACAAGTGAGTTACTATTTTGAATTAACCTATTAGTAATGTTTGTGGCTGTCGCCCCCAAGCTGAGACATTTTCTCGCCAATGAAAGTAGTCCAGTAATGTCGCACGACCATCAATACACTCCATGCGACATTCTGAGACCGGGTTTCGTCCTTATCAAGATTAATTAGGCAGTCATGCTTACGATGCATTGTAATTAAACATGGTTCAGTACTTTCCCACTAACGCGTCCGTTTGTGGGTTAGTCTAGAAAAATTCACGCAACTAAGTCGTTAAACTTCAACGTCTTCTTTTACATTGTCAGCTTCTATTTGAGATTATAATTAGTGCTCATTTTGAGTTTATTAGCTATTTATTTAGTGGTAATGTTTTTGGCTACCGTCGGCTATGGCGAGATATTTTTCCGCCATTATAATTAGCATTAAACTGATAAAAACCTACTTTCGCACTACTACCAACATCAATGAATACGATCTTCTGCAAAATAAAAAGTCAAAACGCGCGGTAATTATAACATTATATTATATTGACAAATTTCACTATGATGATTTATATCCGTGAATTGTTCCCTACTTACCCACAAACGGAGTGCAAAAGTATCTAACTACGTTTAGTAAGAATAGTTCATCCTGACTCTGTGTCTACCTGATTAGTCTTAACAAAATTGAAATAATGTCGAACGAGTTGTTTTTGATAGTCGTGTGGTTTAGTTTAGTTCTAATTTTATAAACTAAAACTTGATTTGTTTTTATTCAATATACAGAGTTAAATATGTATTTAAAAAAAGCATTTTGTTGTTATTAACAATATAAAAACAAAAATTAAGGATTGGTTCATTATTTTTTCGTATGTTTAAATAATTCTTTAGAAAACATTTTTATCAATTGTTAAAATTATTGCTTCTTTTAAAAATATATACATACTTGATTACACGTAGTGTAATGTCTTAATTGCAAGATTAATACTATTAAAAAATGATTTTAGTTAAAAAAAACTAGTTAAACAATGTAAAATATTTTATTATATTTATTGACTATTATTTTACTATTTTTAACATTACACTTTTTGAAATAGTTGTTTAAAGGTTGCTTTATACGCTGATGGAAAGAATGAAAATGAATCACCTTTATCAAGATTGTGCCACACATGTAGGTTGATCAAACCTTTTAGGAGCAAACATTGCAGGATAAGCAACAGATGTATTAAGCACTTTGATCACTATTGCCCCTATATATACAACGCAGTTGGTTACAAAACAAGGTTTATAAAATTATTATTGTGATATATAGAATAATTAATTAATTTTTGGAATGAAATTTATAGGCATTATTTTCTCGTGTTCGTTTTGTGTATTACATTCAACGCTTTCTACGGGCTGTTTTTTTCTTACTACATTAACAAATATTTCCATGTTGACTATTTACTAGTGTTTGGAGGACTAGTGCTATGTGTTTTCTCTTTGACAAATCTCGCCCTTGCTTTAGCTATGGTTTGTTTAAATGTTTTTTTTGATAATCCAGATATACGAGTGTAATGATAAAAAGCATATTATATGTACACTGTTTATATTAATTAATGTTAATTAAAATATAGTAAAGAAATAATATATAAAACAGCAATTAAAGTTTAATTAAGAATTTAGTTTTTTATTAACAACTTTCTTAAAAACTTTATCACATTTTTACTAAATACAGTAGGGACATCGATAAGGTGCATCGATAAGATTTCGAAAATAAGTACAATTAAAAAACTTTGAAGTTTTTTTTTATTAAAATGTTTTTAACCGATTTTAAAAAAGTTAAATGAAATAAAACATGATTAACACAAGTATAACAGTATGTGTTAAAAAAGTCTAACATTACTGAAGCAAGCTAGAACAGACTGTATTTTTATTAAAAATAATTATATTTTTATTACTACTTGTTGTGAAAAGATTAAATTTGTTTCAAAACTATAAGGTATGCATTTTACATAAAGTATGCACTTTTGCCTGGGTTAGGTGCGTACCTAATCGTTTTCCCTACTGTAGTAATACTTGTTGTCTAGTTTATCTTTTGCCATAATTAATTTTAAAATTTGTATAATGTCCTAGAATTATAAGTTAAATTTTTCTGTAACAAATTGTTTATGTCCTATCTAAAATACATTGTTAAGCTTTTTTCACACTTTAGTGATGAAAATATCAACATGATTCTTAAATTATGAATTTATATTTCTGAACTTAACAATTCAAAAAATTTTATCAATGGTTTAAATTTAGTTTTAAAGTGCTTTAAACTTTTTAAACAAAGCAGAGTAAAAAATATATAATTAAGTTTAGATAAACAGATTAAATATACTTTATACGTTTTTGATTTTAACTTTTACACAAAAAATACTTAGTGACATTCTTTAAAATTTACTAGATTCACAGTGCTGTTACTAATATAACAACAAATGAACGAATTAACAAGAAAAGATATTTGTACATGAAAGATGGCAATGGAAAATTTTATAATCCATTTGATCAAGGTTACAAAATAAACTTGCTAGAGTTCTTCCATTTAAAGGAACCTTTGAAATTAGAACGCGATCCATCATTACTTTATGATAACAATTTATGCATTGTATAAAGTTAAACATATTTTTTTATTAAATGCAGTATTTTAGTTTTGCTAGTTGTTTTTTTTGAACAAGTAAAAACCTTATAAATATATTGAATTTTTGATGTTTAATTTAATTTTGGTAGGCTTCACTTAAATCTAAAAAAAAAAAATAAATTTTATTACAATTCTTAATAAATTTTTAGATGCATTTTAAAAGTTATATTATACAAGAAGTATAAAAGCTATTTATGTGTGTCTTGTTTGTTGTGTTATTTTTATATACTATGCATACATGTTTTTTTAGATATCTAAAGAGTTAAATACTTTGTGACTTATAATTCTAACAAATCTTCTGAAACAAATATATTTTAAAGTAATAATTTTTGTTTCTAACTTATCTTCGATTATTTATGTACAATTTTAATATTAAATAGTTGTTATATTATATTTAGACTGTTTTAAAAATACTTTATATCTGCACAGTAAATTAGGCTGTTCTACAAAATTTAAAGAAATATTTTTTTTTTTAACTTTTACAACTTCCTTTTTTTTTAAGTAGCATGTCAAAAGTATATTATAAAAAAAAGTGCTTCTTCTACAGAGCTTTTTCTAAAAAGTTATCTATAAATTAAATCAAAACTTAACGTTTTCTTTTTATTGTAAAGCATAATTTAAAAAAATGTTTTCCTATGCAAAAAATGAAATTTGAAATGATAAGTTTTCATGTAAAATTTATTGATTACAAACTTTGCTTTAAACTTATTTTATTATGTTTTGTTTTTAAATCTAGTTGTAAAAGTTTTTTTATTTAGTTTTTAAATAATGTATGGCTATATAGTACAAAGATTTTTTTTTGTTTTATTTTTTATAAGTTTTTGAATAAAACGGTTTATTTTTACAACTTAAAATATTTTTAGTTCGGTTAACAGTACTAATTTTTATTAATTGTTCAAAGGTTACGTGACTGTTGATTTTAATTTTTTACTAATGCGATTGAATAATATAACTCAATTGAAATTTTAAGTATGTATCTATTTGTTTAGCAAACTTGTTATTATTTTCTTCCAATAATTATTAAACTTATGTAGAAAATACTAAAAGGTTATGTAAAAAAGAAGACTAACACCAAGTTCCTTCTGTTTTTAATTTATAATGCTTTCTAAAAACCTAAAAAGTTTTTAGAAAGCTTTAAAATTAAAAACAGAGAAACTTGGTGTTGGTCTACTTTTTTACATAGCCTTTTTGCTTCTTAATTAGTATCACTGCATACATCTTTAAAACTAATAATACTTTAAACTAGTGATCTACCGAGTCCAAAAAATTTGGATTTGTCCGAATCCGAACCTCAGTTTTAAAATTTGGATTTGGCCGAATCCAAGTCCGAGTCCAAATGTTTTAATATTTTTTTATAAACTTTAATTGCTTTTGAATCCTTAATGTCCCAGAGTTTCATTGACTTATAATCATCAAGGCTAGTTTGCCTGATAGCTTCAAGTTTTTTCTTTTCTTCGGAAGTCCGGGTGCAGTACAATTTTTATCTTTGTCCAAAGATTCACTTTGAGACTTTTTGTAACTCACGCTGTGTTGAGTTTTCAAATGCTCGTGCAAGGAAGAGGTAGTATAGGACTTAGACTTGCTACTTCCTCTTTTTATGTTATATCCGCAGATATTGCATACTGCGATGGAGTTATCTTCCTAACTTATAGTAAAATATTGCCAGACTATTGAAGACATTATTAATACTGTAAAAAAATAACTAAAGAATAATAATATGATAGTATTATAAGATTAAAAAGCACTAAATCTTAATTCTAAATAGTAATTTAATTTTTATGTTGAGTAAACTATACTTTGATAAAGCTGTTAATATTGGTCGTAATAGTTTTGTTCTCAAATTATGTTTTCATTCAAATAAAACATTTTATGGATACAAAAAAAAATGCATTTTAAACTACTATGCAAAACATGATACTACAAAACACAAACCAATATATCTTTTTTTAATTTCTTTAGTATTATAATTATATATATTATATAATAAATTTATATTTATTTATATTATATATTATAAATAATTTCTTTAAATTTATTAATTGTTAAGCGTTTGCTATTAAAAAGTTCAAGCTTTATTTATACTTACCTAGTGAGTCAAACTTATTTCATGAAATTAACAATTTAATTACATTGTGTTTTAGCATTTGCATGTATTTACATTCCTAACAGAATAGAAATAATTAAATATAATCATAATAATATAGAGCTAAAAGTTTGCAAGAATCTGCTTCAATATAATTTATTTTTTTCTTATTTTAACGATTAAATTTATTTATTTTTCTGGGCATAAATGTTTGACATTAAGTAAAAAACTTTTTTATAAATAAAACTTTTAAAAAATTTACAAACTGAATCTCCAAAATTGAAAAATAAGCTTTATAAAACTGTGAGAACATATAAAAAATTTAAACAAACTACCAACAACATTTACATTATTCAGGGTTGTCACTCTTTAAGTCAAAAAATCTTCCCTGAGTGACCTTAAACTGTCCTGAATGATCCTCGAGATTTTTCAAATCCTTAGAAAAAAAAAACATCTTTTCGAAATCAATAAAAATCAAGTTTTTAACAAAATTAGTTATAAAACAAAGTATTGAAACTAATTCAACTAAATCTCATTCAATATTTATGAATACTAGCCTAAAATTTTGAATGTATAAAAACTACTCTGATGTATTTATTAAAAATTAAAACTACCCTGAGTTTCCCAGAACCTCCAAGAGATTTTTAAAAGTTTTAGAATACACTATGTTTCCTGAGTGTTTGGCAACATTGCTATAACTAATAAAAGATTTAAAAAACAATTATTTAAAAACATATGGTTTTGTAAACTATACTTCTGCACTAAATTCAGTATATAATTGCCGAATCATTTATTTAAAGCTGTTGTCTTTATAGATATACAACAAATAAAGATCTCCACTTATTGCTAAAGACAGGGTTTCTAAATGTTTTTGGCAGTTTTTCTCCAGGTTTTCAAAAATTCCTCCAAGTTTTCGAAAGTACATATTATTGGGTCTATTTTTAGTTTAAAGTTTATTTTGAGGTTAAAAACTGTGTTAAATTGTATGCAAACATTAAAATATACTTTAAAACTGTTTTTTTTTATAACAAAATTGTGATGATGCTAAAAAAATTATCCATATGATAGATTTCATTGTATCAAGTCAAAATTTTACTACTTAACATCTAAAAATTGTTAAAGTTTCAGGTATTTTAGTGATTTTTGTTCAAAATTCCAGGTTTTTTTTTTTTATTTCACTAACTCAAGATTTTTCCAGGTTTTTTAGTCTAAATTGTCGAGTTCCAGGGTTTCAGGTTGTTTAGCAACCCTGTAAAGAGAATGATATAACTTTAATTATTTTAAGACTTTGTTTTCATTACAATCTTTTACTCCAAAAAATAGAAAATCAAATAAAAAAAATGTTAATAATTTGTGAGCTATGGATGTTAGTGGACCAATATCCAACGTCTCAGTTGGGTCTGGTTGACCTTTTGTTTAAAGATTGTTATCCTGACCTTTTTGCCCTTATTTTTCCTGCAGACGGGGTGACTTACTAGCACGTTTATGCTTAGGACCCTATGCGGGCAGTTTGGTATTTGTATTATTTAAATTAGACATAATTAAAATAAAATGCTTTTATGCTAACTTATTATAATGTATCAGTGAATTTTATCTATCAATACTAAAGACTATTCTAGACTACTTTATATAAATTCAACAATATAGTACGGGTGAAGTATCTATATACAAAAGAACCACGCAACGTTTTTATAAAACCTCTTACTCAAAAAATATAAGCTGCTTTCAAAACTTTTATAAATCACGAGGCAAATGTTTTTAAATGAAATGTTGCATCACTGATTTTAAGCCTTATTTCTCATTACTGCAGCAAGCTCTAAATATTGTATTAATATTCAGAGTTCAACAATGAATAATGAAAGTAGTCGAAGCAGTTCATTGCAAATTAATTAAGATTTTATTGATAACAGATTTTTTTACTTTTGAAACTTTGTTTTAAAAAAAAGTATTAAGATGTTTGAAGTTATAACATATATATAATAAACTAAAATTATTAATTAAATACATGATAAAATATTAACAAAAAATGTATAGATAAAAGTGTTCAAGCATCTGCTTTAATGTTACATGTTTAAGTTGCATTATTTTTCTTTGTTTAAATAGTGCGTACTTTTTACTTTAAAGGTTTCAATTAAAGTTCTCGACTTAAATAAAGGAGAATGTTCTATGATAAATTTTTAAAATTTTGTTACAATACAATGTTTCACTCGTTTTAAAAAAACGAAATCTTCAGTTGTTTAAAATCTGTAAAAAATCATGTAATAACAAGTAGGAAGACATTAGGCTAAACTTGAAATAAAAGAAGTTAAAAAGAAAAAAGTGTAACAAAAAACTGAGTAAAATCTAATTAAAGCTTAAAGTTACTAGCATATGATGATTTTTATGTTGTTAGGCTAAATTTACAAAAATTCACGTTATTTAATAATTATACAATCTTAAAACTTAAATAAATAAATAAATAAAAATAAACAATAAAAAATAATTATACTAACATTTAGTGGCCTTGTGATGTTAGTATTATTATTGTTTTTTATTGTTTCTTTTTATTTATTTATTTAAGTTTTAAGATTGTATAATTATTAAATAACGTGCATTTTTGTAAATTTAGCCTAACAACATAAAAATCATCATATGCTAGTAACTTTAAGCTTTAATTAGATTTTACTCAGTTTTTTGTTGCACTTTTTTCTTTTTAACTTCTTTTATTTCAAGTTTAGCCTAATGTCTTCCTACTTGTTATTACATAAATTTTTACAGATTTTAAACAACTGAAGATTTCGTTTTTTTAAAACGAGTGAAACATTGTATTGTAATAAAATTTTAAAAATTTATCATTGGTTTAAATAATGCAGCAATTCATAACAACCAGCAAACATAAAAAAACTAAACATATGATAAATAAGTAAAAGCGGTTATCCAAAATGCTGAGATTAAACGCCTTAACCGTTTACTTAAGTTTATTTAAGAGTCTCACAAAAATAATACATCATAGTTTTTATACTGTGTGCAAAACTCTAAAACAAAATTAATAAAAAAAATTTAATTGAGAAAGCCCATTTTTTTATTTACTCAAGCGTGAAATCGTTAAGTAGTTTTACATTTCATTTAACTGTTGACAAACAATTTTAAAAATTTAAAAAGTTTAAAGTGGTCTACCGAGTCCAAAATTTCGGATTCGGCCGAGTCCGAATCTTATTTTGAAATTAGGATTCGGCCGAATCCGAATCCAAGTCTAATTTTGAAATTTAAGAAATTCATTGTTTAAGATTTTTTAACTTTTTTTTTTGCCCAACAACTACGAATAAAGATAAGTATATCTTTTACATAGTTATCTATTTCAAGATCATTCATTAAAAAGATGCTACAAGTTCGTAGAAAAATAGTGTACTTGAAAAGGATTATCGTTAAAGAAAACTTTATTTTAAAACAAACAATTACAGTTCAAAACTAAAATTTTACGGAGATTATATACGAAAATTGTTATTTTTAAATTTGTTTCAAATCCGGGATTTCCCCCTAAGGTTACAAAAAAAAAAGCATTTAAAATAAATAATCTCTAATATTTTTTTTAATTGTCTGTCATGACCTTACAAAACATGAAATCAAGGGGTTGAGTATCACCTTATAAATGCAAATTGATGTCGACTATTTATTATTATCTTAAGTTTCTAACTAAAGATTTTAAAATCTACTAGAGTTCGAAACGTTTCTTTTATTTAAGTTAATTCTACTGTCAGATATCACTTTTTAAGGTTGCAATTACTGTAGATCAGAGATTCTGAATCTTCGGTAAATTTACCCTAAGGGGTAAATTCTCTTGTTTTAGAAGGTAAATTTTCTTTATCACAATTCATGTAAACTAATGTTTATTAATCACCATTTTATTTATAAGTTAATACTTAACTGCATTATTTTAAATCTTAAATAAACTTTTTAAATTTTACGATTTTTTATATTTAATACGTGGGAAGATCAAAAAAAAATTTCTCTAAACTAAATACTTTGTTAAGTGGGGGTTAATTTAGTAATTAACTTCAAAAATGAATAAATTTAGTAATAATCTTCCAAAAAAGGGTAAAATATAAATAAAAAGGTTAAGAACAAATGCTGTAGATATTATTTTCGTTTTTCACCTGCCTAGTATGATGTAAAATGCTCTTTTAAATTCCGTATTTAACTAACTTATAGTTTTCAAACATAATTCGATAATTAGGTTAAAATTTTCTTAAATACCTTGACATCTTTAGCCTTAACATCTGCTTTAAAAACTACCACTAGTTTATAAATATTTATTTTTGAAACTACCATAACTTGATAAATTCAACTTATTAAGCACTTGTTATTTAGGGAACATAAACTTTTACACTGGCAATTGTTAATAAACTTTATAGTAATTGATTCATTTTTCTTCTACGTATATGATAATATTTTAGGTATTTTTGTGTATATGAAGAATTACTTTGATGTTACTCATTCCGTTATATGAAAGTTTAGAATATTTTACTCACTAGTTTAGTGTAGTGTTCTTTACAAAGACTTTTATAACTTAGTTCATAACTACTATTAAGTAAGCTAATAAGATGCTTATGTTTAAGTTTTCAAATCCAGTTTTAAGCTTACTTTAAAAAAAAGAAAAATCAGCAAAAGATCGCATATACTTATAGTCGCTTTAAAGTTCATAATAGTCTCTACAGACTAAAAATACTACGTTTTAAGCAAAATTTTAATTCAGGGATGTAAACATTTTGCTCATAGATGTAGAGCTTTCAAAACGGCAATAGTTTTTTTTAAATTATGTAGTACTGCTTTTAAAATTAAACTTTTAGTTATAACTTAATTTGAATAACCTCAGTTTTAATAGAGTTTATTTGTTCATTTCAATATGGTAATAAAGCTTTATAGTTCGTAAAAGTAAAGTATAAATATTAGATTGAGCCTCTTATAATTATGTTCTGTTTTCTTAGATAAAGATTTGATTTTGAACTTGTACATCCCTTAATACCCTTATTATATTTAAATAAAATTTGATATATTTTTCAGAACTGATGATCTCTTTTTGAGAAACCTGAAACAAACTGTTAAATAGAAACTCTCGTTGTAAAACTTTATAAATAACTACCAGGCATAAGAAATATTTTGTTGTATGCAGTTTTATAAAAGTTAAATAAGATGTAATTTTTAACATGCTGTTTTCTGTTAACTTTAAATTTAAATAATTTTGAAATTTTTCGACTTTTTAATACTTTTTTAATGTTTTTTAACTTTTTTTCAAAGAAAAATTTGTATTTCGCAATGTTGTTGAATTAAAAGATGTTTTTAGTTTTGTGAAGGACAATGTATTGGTTATTCAACGACAAAAAAAGCGCTAAAATATTTAGTTCTAAGACCTTGTGTACGAAGGAACCTTTCGGGTATTGAGTCGTACACCACTTGGATACAGTTTAACAATATCATTTACACTTTTACATTGTATCATTGTACTTATACATTGTTACTTGATTTACACTTATAATGCATTAAGTAAAGTATTATCCATGTAACTTATCAATTTAAGTTTTTTACGTAAAGTATACTAATGTTTTTATTGATAGTTAATGCCTGATCCTCACTTTAATTATTTTTCAAATTATCCATACATGTAGTTCTACAAAACAGATCTTTTACTATTAAACCTGACTAAACAAGCATATTTTTTGCTAAGACCAAATTTATATTTATACTTTTTAGCCTCCTAATCAACTTAATGATTTTACTATTAGCCATGTATAAAAAACTCATTCAAATTTTTATAAAACGTTTTAATGTTTTATTTTTTATGTACAAACCAGTCGATATATAACTTTTATATGGAAAAAAATTTAATAAGTCAAACTTCCTGATCGCTCGCGATTTGTTGTTGAAATGGTGATGTTTGCAAGCAATTTAAATTCTTAATCCTAGCTTGTACGAAGTATAAATGAAGGAGGGATATATTTCTTTTAAAGTATAGTTTGGAGTAAATCGTTTGTTATTATTTTTTAAGTGTGAGGTGAAACTAGTTTAGTAAAAGGTTGATTTTTAATGCAAGGTGATCGTTTAACTGAGACTAATCGAAAAGTTTTAGAAAATTTTGCCCTAGCTATTGAAAATATTAGGCTATTTTTTGTTTTATTTAAATTAAGACTCATCTTGAAATTGCATAAATAAGTTTTTTTTTAGCTGAAATAAACTTTCAATACTAAACCTTAACTATTAGTTAACTCTTTCACCACTTGAATAACTTATACGTAAAAATTTTATCAGCTTAACTCTAAACGCACGATAATTTATAGGCGTTTTTGATTTAAATATTGTCAACCCTGTAAATATTATTACCTAAGATATGTTAAATTTAACTTCTGAGGTAAATCACTCAAACTTCGTGCACCAGGTTCTAGAACCCAATATTTTGAGCGTATTTTTTGTCGTTCAATAAAATAAGAACTGATCTACAATTTAACCACAAGTAAAGTTGTTTTTAATATTTGAACAAAAAAAGTAGTTGAATTAATTTAAATTTTTTAAGTGATATGAACGACTATTCACCTCAGAATATCTTAATTTAAGACTAATTTCTACTGAATGGTTTTCTTGAAAATTTTCTTATTAGAGATTAAAAGGCAATACTCTTGGTTATTAAAAATTTGAGATCCTAATAAATAATTTGTTTTATTGTGTTATAAAGTAAGTTAATAAGATTAACTCTTTTGTTTTAGCAAGTAATAGTATTTTGGAAATAGCCGGAAAATGGGAAGGCTTCAAAGTTTTAAAGAATTCGCTTAATCGTATAAAAATTTGAAATGAAAAAACGTAATTTTTTAAATTTACTTCGATATTTTATAGAAGTAAACTAGTTATTATCATAGCTGTAGAGTTCTCAAAAATTCAAAGCTGATATACAAGTGTTCACAAATAGATTATTGCTAAAAACATAAAGAGTAAAAAACTTATGTGAATAATTATATATTTGAGATTGTATATTTAAAACTCATAAATTATGTTCAAAATAAGCAATTTCTATCTATAAATAAACTTAATTAAACACTATATTATATGATAAACTGTATTGTGATAAAATACTTTGAACTCATATTATGTTTTCTCTGAATAACTACTCGCTTCATCGATAGTTTGATTTCAAGTTTTTCTATGACTGAATTTTTACGCAAAGAAACCAGGTAAAAGAAAACAAACTTAACTTATAAAAAAATTGTTCTTACTATAACAAAGAAAAGTTAAACCTTGTACGACTTTACAATTTATCAACTTTTAAGCCATAACTACCAAAGGTAATGCAATAATTTTTCTTTTGGTAGACTTGACTATAAGATTTGTAAATTGTAATTAAATTTTGGTCTATCGTTTGTGATAGTATGAAGTTGGAACAAAAATTACAAGACGATTTACTTATTCTGGATAAGTTAAGCAATTTTATCGTTAATTAACTTGTTTCTTAGCAACATACATTTTTGTTATATTATACCTTAAAGACTCTTGTCAGCCAGAAAGCTGCTAAAACTGTTGTTCATTTTCTTAACGCTTTGCTATAAAATATAACAAAAAAAAAATGAAGTCTATGTTTGTCATTCAAATATTGTTGTCATTTCATCTTGATGTTTTAGCTTTATTAAATAATACTGTAAGTAATGAAAAACAAGTTGAAATAACTAACCCATTACAATCAACATGCTCTAACTTACTTTGTAAATCAACTGAAAAAAACTGTTGTATAGGTTTATACTGTTGTGAGGATTTAACTGCCAAATCTAATGAATGTTCACAAGGCAACATTTGTATTGGAAGCAAATTACCAAACTCAGGTACTGGTGGTATAGAAACATGTTGTTTGGAAGAACAATGTTGCAGAGATCAAGGCGATAAAACAAAATCTAATCTTCAAAAAAGTTTTGGAATAATATGGTGGGTTATCTTGCCTGCTATAATTCTATTGTTATGCGGTGGATTTTTTTGCTTTGAGTTTTATATGACAGCTTATCAGTCAAGCCCATTCAATTCAAGTAGTAGTAAATTTTATCGTCTTCGTTTATTGCAAAGAAGAAATGCAGAAAATCGCCATAAAGATAACCCTGAACTTAGTTTAAACCAGCAAGAGCTTCAGAATTATAATAATAATCAGCACATAATCGGTAATAGTAGTCATGTTGATGAAGATAGTACAAAAGGTAATAAATTAAACGAGAACCAGTAACTTATAAACTCAAAATTATTTATAGTTACATTACAACGTGCTTTAACATTTTATTAATAAAAAAACATTTGTAATTATTAAATTCAAATTTGAGTTCAACACTGTTGATATTTTTAAGCATAAAATCAGTGTAGAGTAGCTGAGAAGTTTTAGTTTATAATTTTTGTAGTAGACATATACCTGTATAAATTGTCATAGAGTTAAAGCAATTTAAAATATAACTGATCAGGAATTTTAATTTCAATGTTTTTTCTGTTTCGCTAATTTTTATTCTATTAGTTGGTGTTTTTGGATTGACTCTTAGTAATTCTTGAGCAATCTGCATAGAATAAAATATTTTTTTTTGAACTAGATTTGAACAGGATTATTTATTTATGTTTACTTAATATCTAAGCTTGTTTGAGCTCAACGACAAGAGTACCAAAACAGTTTCCGTCCACGTGTTTGTTCGTGTTGAATAAAAAAATATTTGCAATCTTTCAGCCATTATGTGCTTCCAAACGCTTGTTAAATAAAAAACAAAATAAATATGACAAGCTCTCTGAAATATCGTAGGCTATTTGACCGAATATATAAAACATTCTTTTTTTTTAAAGTTATAGAAAAAGCATGGTTAGTTTTGGAGAAAAACAGGTACATTAAAAGAGAAACAGAAATTCAAAAAAATAATTGTAGATTTATTTTTTATCTATTATTTACTTTTACAGTTTATTACTAACAAAACAATGTTTCACTCCCATATTGGCATATAGGAAATCATCAGTTGTTATAAACAAATCTGAAAAAAGTTTTGAACAAAATAGTAAAAACAAATCATACTGAATCCGTTAACACACAGAAACATATGTCAGTACAATAAGAGAAATTACTGTATAATTTGTTTCTTTTATATATTCAGTCTAAAGTACAATCTGACAACTATAAAGTATTACAAACCGTTTGATAAATATTTTGTTTAAATTAAACAATAGCTGTAAGTTTGTTGGTCTAATTTTAAAATGTCGTGTACAAAATCCAGGAGTATATGTTTTAGAATACCTGGAATATCTGTACTTCTCGCTATGGCCGGTTTTATGTATAGAGTTAGGGTAATAGAACTGAAAATATTTTCTGATGTCTTGTTTTCATGGCGTCAATCACATACATGGATTACATATATAAGTTTTGTTTATATTACCGTTTTAATTTCTTAATGTTAGACTAGGGGTGGAATACTTTTTTCAAGACGGCAGGCTAGATTTCTCAATAGTATTTCACGTGCCGAACTTGATATACAAGTCTTCGTGTCCGCGTAATTAAAAAAAAAAAAGTTACAAAATTATACTCTAAATCGTGTATTTTTTCACGTAGCGTCAATTTTGTCAGTTATGCACGGGTGAAATTTTTCCACGAGATATTGAATTTTACTTTTTTTTTATATTGATAACTTTTAAAGTTTTCGAGATAGTTTAACCTAGGGGTGGGAAACAATTTTAATCGGCGGATCAGATGTGGGTGAAATTAGTCTTAGTTTTTTTGTTTTTTATATTAACTGTATATTAAAGTTTAATTTTACTTGCTTGTTGACGACGCATTTGAAAGTACTTCGCGCAATAATACTGAATACAAAATAAAAGCTTTGTTGAGCTTTTTGAAGTATAATATAGCTTAGATACGCACTTTCAACACAGCGCAAAAGTGCGTACCCAACCGGTAGTGCGTACCTAAAATTTGTTGGTCTTTATTTACGTAGTATATTAAGCCTAATGCAAAAATGTTAAAGGCACTAAAGTTTACCGATGACTATTACACCAAAATCCACCAAAACAAAATAAAAAACTTCACCATAAAAACAAAACAATTACTATTAACATAATAACAAAGTATGTTTGATGGAGAAATTAGAAATCTAGAGTATTTATTAATTTATTTGTGTATGTATTAACATTTTTATGTATATATCTACTTATATTCTAATCACATAGTTTTTAATCTATTTTGTATTTCCTTGAACATTAAAAAATAACATAGCACATAACTAGTTTTAAATATATAAAGATTTATGAAAACATTAATTATGCTGTTATTACTGTACAAAAGAACCAATTTAGGGTAAAATACTACTTCTGCTTTCGTATTATATATAATTTATTTTCTCTTTAACTGGTTGCCTTAGTACAAAACACAACAGAAAAACCTTACCATAAAAATAGGATAAAATAGTGTAGTGCTTTCAGGGTGATATAGTGTTGTGCATATATTCGTCTGTGGTTTTCATAGTCAACATTAGCAGTAATGAATTAATTTAAGAAAGGGGGCTTTTATGGTTCCTTTAATATTCGTATCATTTCAATTCAATACACCATATATATTTTTTCAACTTTAAACTTTTGTATCACTATTTTTAGGTTTGCTTTTTTAATTTCAAAGTAAAAAAAAATACATTGCGAGCACAGCGTTTAAAGTGCGTACCCAACCAGCAACGCGTACCTAAGAAATGCGTATCGAAGCGCCAGTTTACTGTACTTGAGTTCTGACACGGTAAATATTCTTTCGAATGTTCG
This sequence comes from Thalia democratica, assembly GCF_965202585.1. Classification (NCBI taxonomy): domain Eukaryota; kingdom Metazoa; phylum Chordata; class Thaliacea; order Salpida; family Salpidae; genus Thalia; species Thalia democratica. The sequence continues at coordinate 13,787,266 of NC_139173.1, read as the reverse complement.
AAATTGTTTTTACGCATATCTTTTCCTTTATGATCAGCAACTCTTCGAAACTTTTTATTTGGTGTTTTTTTTATGTAGGAGATGATCTGGTCTATAAACCATATATAAACATGACATTTGCGTCAAACATTTCTGAACACTTTAAATATAAAAGTACTCAGACATTTTTTTAATGTGTATGCTAATGTAATTTATACATTGTGCTTCTCAAAAACAGTTCTAGCTAGTTTTTTATTTTATTTTAACTTTTCTAAGTAGATAGTTGTAGATTATGAACATTAATTAATTTCGGAGTTTTTGCCAGTATCTTTTTTTTGTTCTTGTTTGAAAGTTAAGCTGTTGATTTCAATCTTTCAAAAGCATAAAAATTTTGTCTGTTGGGTTGTTTTTGAAATCTAGCATTAAACTTTTTTACCAGCTTTTTCTTTGTTTTACTTTAAGAAAAGAATATTTAAAAACAAGAAAACTATTTGTAAAGAAGATAAATACCAGGAACAACTTATACGAAATAAAAAATAATTTTATTGAAACCCATAAACGATTTCAAACAGCAACAAAAACTAACAAATAGTCTGAAGTTGGCCTGTACGTTGCTCATCTAATTTAACTACTGACAAAAAAACTAATAAAAATGATTATATGTTTAAGCATTTTATAAGAGTATAACTTATCTCAAAGTCCGCTAAATTTTACAAAACTTAAACGTTAGTAATAATGAAAATAAATGCTTTTTTTACTAAGTTCAATATTGTTTATAGAACGAAAAAAAAAAGCGCTCAAAAATTTGGTTCAAGGACCTGGTGTACGAAAAAAACTTTTTGTTATTGAGTCATACACCAGGATACAGTTTAATGTCGTGTCCAGGACAATAAATACTGTTTAGTCTCAATTTCAAATGTATTGAATATAAATCAATTTAAATTTGACCTTGGTATAATTATAAATCGAAAACAGATGATAAAATACATAAACGCACTTAATTACGAGTAAGGGTATATTGTTCAAGTTTTAGATTAAACTTTTTTTTAAACCTTTATACAACTTTAAATACTGAATTTTGATTAAGATACGTACACAATTCGTAATATAAATATAAAAATCCGTTAAAATATGTTTAATATCACTTGTGTATTTGCAACATATTTTAAGATCTAAAAAAAAGCATATTTTACAAGTTACTTTTTATCAAAATATTTATACTTCTAATAGATTTTGTTATAGAACTACTTGATATCATATCTAGAAATATATAGCCTTTTTAGTGTTTTTTATACAATTAAAATCTACTATTTATACTATAAATTTGACGAATTCGTCCTTTTTCATTTATTCATAGTTTTAACTTTCGGCCATTTGTGTCATGTATTAGTGGTTATTGTTATTTATTGATAGTTGTTGTTATCACTAACTGTTCTACACTGACTTGTTCATATTGCAAATCTGCATTTGAAAAGTATTAATCTTTCTATTTATAAGTTGACTCAGTTGAACATTGTTTAAATATATTGTTTATAAATTGTTTTTATCATTATTGCTGTTTTTAATTCAAATTACAAAAATTGAAGTATTTGTAACTGTAAAACTGATTGTTGTGATTTCTTATCTAGATTTAACTTATAAAACTAGAATATTTAATATTTACTTTCTTGAACATTTTTATAACCATGGAGCAAGAAAATTTAGATCTTGCCCCCAGCACCAAACGCTCTAATCTAAGCGTTTGGCTGCATAAAAAAATAACAGTAAGAGGAGCTTTAGCTCTACAGTTAACTAAAGAAAAGTAATTCCTGAACTCAGGCCTAAAGGGTTACAACTGGTGACCCTGATTTTGACACCCAACCTTATCACTCAGGAAATGTTAATAATGCCACAACGGCAAACCATTCAGGCAACAGGACTTTAAGAGCTTCAGGCAGCAACCCAGTTAGGGCCAGTGTCCCCACTCCCAGTGAGGTATATCAGTCTGGAAACAGAACTATAAGAAGTTCAGGCTAAAACCAATATAGGGTAAGAGTTCCCTCCATGTGAGTTGACTAAATCTTTAGAAGATCAAATAAGGGAGCTAAAACTCTAAAGTGAAGAGTTGGAGAGGTAGAAAGCAGCTAAATTGCTAGAAGAAGAACTCTACCAACTCAAGCTTCGAAACTTAGAACTTACTTGACAGGTAAGTCAGGCAGACCAGCCTAACCAGGAAAGAAGGAGGTCAAGTCAAGAAAAACAACAGGTATGATGTAAGACAGAGTCGTTCCATTTCACTAGAGCAAATCTCAATACATAGGGAAACCCCACAGTTTGCAGCTAGCCCCTAACGTATGGTCCTTCAGCACGTGGAAGTGAAAACCCAGACATATATCCTATAGGAAATGTGATCGCAACATACCAACAAAAAAACGATCAACCATACTCCTTCCAATGAGAGAGGAAGAGGATGGGAGTAAAAAAGTTCTCTCAAAGGCTGCCAGGACTTGTAGAACCACCAAACTAGCAAATATACAGCCTAGAATTACCCCCTTGAAACAGCTAGTGACATTCAAAGCCCATTCAGTGTCACAGCAAACCTGTTAATCAAAACTTATTGCCAAATGTTTCAAGACCATTATTAGTCAAAATACAGAAAAATAAGAGTAAGGTACAATTTTATGAATAAAACCATCCAAAATTTTACTCCACGTGGTACCTCTACAATAAATGTAGAAGGGAAAACACATATGCCTGCCCAAAAAAATCTTCTGAAATGTGTATCAGAAAACAACTACTACTAAAAACCATAGTTCAGGAGTTAAGAAAAAAAAATAGCTCCTGTGAAGTGTGTGTCAGAAAACACAACAGTAACTACAAGAAACCAAAATTCAGAGACTGAGAAAAAATTTTAAGAAAACTCCTATGAAATGTGTGTTAGAGAGCATCACAGATGATAAAATTCCTGTGAAATGTGAGTCAGAAAACACCACAGATAAGAAAATTCTTGTGAAATGTGTGTCATAGATCTAACCTCTTCACACCATCACAATACACACTTGGAGCGTGTGTTAATCTACCTGGACAAATATTCATCGACAAATCTCACGTAGAAATGGTAAATTGACCTGAAGCTGACATGCGGCTTTTCGTTGATGTGATGTCAAATATTGGAAAGAAAAGCAGTAAATACAAAAACAATGTCTACTATGAGCCAACACTATTCACCTGCGAACAAGTTTGACTCAAACGAGCAAACAAGAATAAGTTGAGCACCCTGTATCAGGGGCCATACAGAGTGCTAACACATCCAAACACAGTATGCTTTTTTTAAAAAGTAACAGAGTGGAAAAAGTTTCACTTACAAATGTGAAAGCTTTCATTGCTTGAAAAGACTCATGAGACATCAGTAATGATAAAAAACAGACCATACAACCTGATAAAGAGAAGAAATACTACCAATTATGCAGATGTTAAGATAGTGAGGTGAGGATTAGTTTCAAGGATAAGCCATCAAAAATTAAAGTTTCAGGAAGTTTTCAGATAAACATTAGTCTCTCAGGTTTTAACCATCTTAAAGTTCGATTTCTCATGAAATGTTCAGAAGAGAAACAGTCTCAGGTTAAAAAAAAATTGAGTCTTTAATGATACTATTTTTTTCCTGTGAGTTCAATTATTTTGATTTTTTCCAAAAATGTTTTGATTATTGGAAATTTTTTATGTTTTTGAATGTGAATAAGGGTGAGAGTTTTAGCAGCGTTTTTTTAGTGATTTTGTAAAAATGAAAAACAGTGCAAAAAAAAATTACTTGAGTGTTCTTGCAGAAAAATAGTTTTTTTTTACTTAACCTTGGGCAATATTTTTTTTGTTAAATCTATATTATTTTAAGTTGTTTGTTAAAATACCTTGTAAATTCTATGTGCACAATTAAAAAGAGTTTTTCAAAATATTTTCAATTTTTACAAAATTCTTTAAATTTGTAAACTTTTTCTTTTAGACAATTTTTTGTAACAGTCAAGTTTTTTGTAAGAAAGTAGTTTTTATTCTTTTTTATAAATTTTGATGTTTTTTTACATTGTAGAAGCTTTGTTTCACCGTAAACTTGTTTTTTTATAATATTGAATGAAAAAATAAAATTCTTTTAATTTTTGGTTAGATAGATTATTTTAGCTAATCTTTAATCAGCTATATAAAATTATAATAGAGTTATGTACCTGAATAATGATAAAACCAAATTTTAAAATGCACAAACACACTTTTTATTATTTTTTTGTTGTGTTAATTGTAAATTTTTAACTTAAGCTTTTTGGATGGTTCGATTATTGCTTAGTTTTTGAACAATGCTTTTTAATTAGTATTGCTACACATAATCCCTTGTTCAACGAGAAAAGTTTATAATTCTAAAATAACTACAACAGTCCTTCTTTGAGAGCAAGGTGGTGGAAGGCGAAAGGACTATTCACGAGACTTGTTTCAACTGTGAGCATACAGCGACGAAATTTGATAATGAGAGTGATCAGTTCAAAGGGTTACGAGTGCGTTGTGAGGTGGCAGCTGACGCTGGATAAAAAAATCTTTATAAGACTTTACCAATTTTAACAATCAACTTTGTTTTGAAGTAATGCTGTATTTTATTTTTTCATAGTAAAATAATTTGATCTTTTATAAAACTTATGATGTAAAGCAGCGCTTGATTTTTTTTTTGTTTTGTATTCAATTTTTTTACTTTAATTTAATAAAAGAAACATGGTTATAGAAACCCCTCGTAAGGGCTTTAGTTAAAGAGCCAAGCTAAAGAAAATGTGACAAATTCAACCTTTTTCAATTTGTAATTTTAACTTTCGGCCATTTTTGTCATGTATTGGCGGCTAATATTACTTTTATTGATAATTGTTGTTATCATTAACTGTTCTACACTGACTTATTCATATTGCCAACCTGAATTTGAAAAGTATTTATCTTACTATATATAATATGACTCAGTTGAATATTGTCTGAATATTTTGTTTATAAACTGTTTTTTCTTTATTACTGTTTTTGATTTAAATTACAAAGGTTGAAGTATTTGTAACTGTAAAACTGATTGTTGTGATTTCTTATCTAGATTTAACTTATAAAACTAAAATATTTAATATTTACTTTCTTGAACATTTTTATAACCATGAAGCAAGAAAATGTAGATCTTGCCCCCAGCACCAAACGCTCTAATCTAAGCGTTTGGCTGCTATAAAAACAGTAAGAAGAGCTTCAGTTCTAAAAATTAGACTAAAAGTAATCCCTAAACTCAGGCCTTAAGGGTTACATTAATAGCATCCATTTACTACTGCCTAAAACAACCCTTAATTTAGCTTTCAACTAATAATCGAATCCTGGCATACACTTTAACCATTAGAAAAAGACTTTTATTTTTAAGTACAAACAGTATCATCGTATAATATATAATACTATATTTGAAACAAAAGTATTAAGAGCAAAAAACTATACATGTTTACTATTGTTAAAGCTGAAATACTTAAAAGTTCTAACAACTACATATTTAGTAAAAATAACATTATCTTTATGGAAAAAAAAATTTAAATATGTAGAAACTAACCTGAGTTTTCCTATAATGTTGAACTAATCAGAAAGGCCTGAGGAATATGGTTCTGTCAAAACTCTTTTATAAGTTTAAAATTACTTTCATATTAAGAAAACTTAAACTTTTAGTTGATTTTCGTTTATTAAAAGTGTGTTTTTTTTTTCTTTAAAACTTAAATTGTTATTTGAAATGTTTACAGAAATAGTTAAGCAAAATTTTTTTTTAAGTATCTTAAGGAATAAAATTATTTTTTATTCAATTTAAGATTTTACATTTCAATACCATTTGATATTTTAGAGTAATTTATAGTCGTTATCTTGACAATATGGTTATGTTTTCCTTAAAACTTTACACTACCTTGTATATTGATACTTAATCTTGTATTATTGTATGTAAATTTCAAGGGAACGGGTCTAAATTGCGCGAAGACAAAATTGCACAAAGTTACTAAATTGCACGAGTACATAATTGCACGAGTGTACAAAAATGCACGAAGATTAGTTTGCACGCAGCCACAAAATTGCACTAAGACTATTTTGCACGGAAGCTCAATTTTGCACGACAGACAGTTTTGCACGAAGAGTCAATTTTGCACAAAAAAATATTAACATAAAAAAACTAAATAAATATATTAAAACCTTTATATTTTATAAAAAAATAATAAGCATGTATAAGTGTAATTAGTTTTAATTTAATTAGGTTTATATTAATTTTATTACTTTTTCTTTAAATTTATTTAGATTTTTTAATTGAAACAAAATTATTGTGTTTAAAAACTAATATAAATTTGAAAAGCTTTTAATAAAAATAAAACTAGAATCTTAATTTAATAAAAATATCTTTAATTAAAGAATAAACATGTATTGATGTAAACTTAAATTAAAATTATACTAAATTTTAATGTGAAAGAAAACAAGATTAAAAGTAAAAATAACTAATCAATATTTACATGGGTAGGTGCACGAGCGTACAAAATTGCAAGAAGGGACAAAATTTCACGAAGATACTTTTGCAAAGAGAAAAACGAGCATGCAAAATAGTGAGACAATTAAATAAATTTAGAAAGGAGAAAATCTGTATGATTAAATTTTTATTGTGCATTGTACAGAAAGTTCTGTTACGGCTGAGTACTTTCATAAACTATACTTAATTTTTTTTTTTTTATATAAAAGGTTAAACATAATTTATATATCATTATTTTCTATTTGTCTAAACTTTATCTTAGTTACATCTATATTTGCACGCGTTTTACTCTAGTTAGCTCTTAAGTTTCTCCAGTTCTGTTTTTTTCTCCTTATCTAACCAAGACTTGCGAAAAAGCACTGTCAGAAGCAATTTTTTTCTTACGTTCTTAGAAGAAAAAGGAGATACAAGCTTTAGACTAAAATGAAACAAACAGAATAATGCAACAGCTACTATTAATAAATTTCCATTTTTAACAAAAAAAAATATTGATATAAACAAAAATCTTTTTGGTAATTATATTTTGATAACGGTTGGAATCTAGGTTTATAATCCAGTTTTTATTTTTATTTATACAAATTTTTTTGATTGATTATTGTTTATTTCATTTATTTTGCCTTTTTTTATTAATTTTTGTTTTGGAGACTTATTCAATGTATTTTTTTATTAATTAATAAATTTATAAATTTTATAAATCTTATTTATTTTTTTAAATTTAATTTATTATTTAGTTATTTGATTTTTCAAATTCTGACTTTTTTTTATTATTTATTTTAATCTATTTAACATTTAGTTTTTATTTTTTACTTGAAAATAGTTTTTTGAACTTAAAAATATTAAATATACATTATTTTTTTAGTTATTAATTTTTTTTAATTAATTGAATGGTAATTTTTTTTTATGGTTAATTGATTTGTTTTTTTTTTTACTTAAAGTTTTTTACTTAAATTTTTTTCTTAATTTTTTTATTATTCAGTTATTAAATTTTATAATTCATTTTTTTTTTTTATATTATATATATATATTTTTTTTTTCTATTATTTAGTTATTATTTTTATTAATTCTGATACTTTTATTTTTTTAAACATTATATAAATTTTTTCGTGCAAGAGAGTCTTCTCGTGCAATTTTGTCCCTTCGTGCAAAAATATCTACGCGCAATTTTGACCCGTCCCTGGGAAGGAAACAAAATCCGTGCAAAACTGACCCTCCGTGCTAAATTGTCACTCGTGCAAAAATGACTCTTTGTGCAAAAGTGAACCTTCGTGCAATTTTGTCTACGTGCAATTTTATCTTTGTGCAATTTTGTGCTCTCGTGCAAATTAGTCTTCGTGCAATTTTGTGTTTTCGTGCAATTTTTCCCCTCGTGCAATTTTGTACGCTCGCCAATTTAGACAGCTACCCAAATTTCAAAAGGGGCACATGCTAATGAGAGTTTTGAATTAATCATTTTTTCTCCAAAATTACGCTGAGCTGTTCAGAAAATGCGCAGATGCTTGAGAAAAATGGTCATATTCATATTGAAGTTTTATAATGAAGTTTATTCTAAAACAAAACGCTTTAAATTTTTAGCCGGGGGAATTGCGCCAATTTTCGGACCATATAGAAGTATGTACCAACAAAATGTTAGTTTAGTAGATTCTGATAATACTAACAGCTAGTAATTTACATATGTATTAAAATTCTTTATTTGAGATAAGTAATCATCAGAATATCCTTTTATACGTTTTTAAGTACAACAACATATACTTTGAAAAAAATTTAAATAAATTTCATCACTACATCGCTATAACACACACACATTTTATTCAAATACGGCTTTATTTTCAAGGTTGCCAAAGATTTTTTCAAGGCTTTTTTAAGAACAAGATTTTAGTTCATTTTTAGTAAAAAAAATCTGTCTTGAATGGTATAACAACATTGATAAGAAACTGTAAAGCTACTTTGAATTTGATTTTTAATAAAAAAAAAAATAAAACAAAAATTGTTTCATTTTTATGATAGCTTTTTGTGTATAATCAAAATTTCATCAGTTAAACATAAAAACACGTAAGTGAAGTTTTTAATTTCTCAAATTACAGTTTTTTTACCTTTATTGTCAAATTCCATATTTTTTGGAAACTCTGTATTTGGGTTTACTGAAATCTCTTTTTCAAAAAAATAAGGCATGAACATTTCAGAAAGCTACTACTAAAGTCTGATAACTTTTTTCTAATATGTTTTTTACTAAATTTCAAAAAAACAATGTATATAATCTTTGGCTACATTATAATTTAATCTTTGAAAAAAACAAATTACAAAATCGACATAACTAGGAGTAGCATACCATGTGTATGAAGACTTTATACCTGTTATAAATCTAATATTGCATAATGTAATATTAGTAGCCTCCTTAAGTATCTTGTTCTTTTATTTTATCTAACTTTGTTGTTCCCGACTAAATTCCTAGAGCCGTCTTGTGGGTACTTATAGCTTAACACTGATATACTTAACGTACATGAAACTTTCTTTTTTTAACTCATTATAAATTAAAAAAGAAGATAAAATGCTGACTAGTTAGATATCTAACGTAAATTTGAAGGTTTTTAAACTGTATTTTTAGGTACATTTTACAGTTGATAGACTTTCAAGTATGTAATCTGTTATATTAAATATATAGCGTTTATAAGTAATAAAAGTTTTACATTAGAGTTAACATGAAAAGGCATTACGTCCTTAAAACTTAGAAAAGCAAAGTTGGTAGGAAAATTAAAACCGTTATTTTTGAAAATAAATACTTGATTCGAAAAATGGCTTTTCTTTGCCCATAAAAATCGAACAGGTCTACTAAGACAGTAAAGATTATGACATACATTTGAAAAAATTTCCCAATAAAAAGTTGTGTACAAAACATCTGTATTGAATAAAAACACATTTTTACGTTCTTATAATGTTTAAATTTTAGATAATTTTTAAATAAATTATATGAGTTGTGTAGAATCAAATGAAAGATCAATTTTGCTTAACTAAATCAGCTTGAAATTAATTAGTCAAACTAAAAAATCAATCAATTATTTTACCTACAAATATTTAACTATATACATTAAAAATGCTAATAAGTTGTAGGAGAAAACTTGAGATAGAGTTAAGCTATTTTTTTATCTTCAAATATAATCTCAATATAATGCTCAATACTCTGTGATGAATTTTTTACCCTTTATATTTTTAAAGCTGAATAAAATTGTGAATTAGAGAATAAATAAGACATAAAATATTTAAAAACAAGCTGTATTTTTTATTTACAAGAAAATGCAACGTAAGCAACACGTAAACAAGTATTTTAAAATTTTACTGGCATCGTAATGCAAAGGATAGTGATAGTAGCCAAAACTATAAAAAAAAAAGTATAACTAAGTATACCTGATTTAAACAAACATAAAACATTTTAAATGCTTTTGATAAGTTGTGTCTGTCTTAAGAATTTAAACATGCGTTAAGTAAATTCAATATTTCACATAAAAAGAAATCAGAAACATGAGAAAAACGTTAGTTGTACATATAAAACTAATCAAAATCGCGATCAAGCACCATGGGAGCTATGAGTGTCCAAGCATACAATATGAAACAAACCCAAGAAGATACTGCAGTAACCCACAACGAAGGCCAACTTTCGTTCAATGAAGTTACACCTGCTGACGGTCTGTAAAATTAAAGATACTACCAACCGATAATATAATTTTAACTAGATTATTTATTAATTAACCGAAGCAAGTTGTTCGATCTTAAAACTAAAAGACTTGTTTTTTATTAAAAACTCTTTTTTAATTTTAAAAATATTTTATTTAATATATTAATGGTAAAGGTTTAAAACTTATTTAAATATTTGATAATATAATACAACTTTATAGACAAACAAGGTTAAAATTTTAGTTAATAAAAAAAGGACTTAATAATATTAAGAAACTTGCAATATACTAATGTGATTTTTACATGGTTGTAAAAATATTGTTAATATTAATACAAAGTTGCAATTGATTAATTTTATTGAAATCTCATTAAAAAATTCTCAGGAATTTTGCATTTATCTAGTGACTTTTTTTATACAACTTTATTAAGCAAGTATATTTAACTTTTTTTACAACAAACTTTGTTGTAACACTTTTATAGATCTTTTTTATACAAATTTATATAACTTTTACGGGAACGGGTCTAAATTGCACGAAGAGAAAGTTGCACGAGGTTACTAAATTGCACGAAGCCAAATTTGCACGAGGGCCCAAAATTGCACGAATACGATTTTGCACCAAGGGTCAATTTTGCACGAGTTAAATTTTTGGACGAGAGTAAAACAAACTAAATGATAATTTAATAAAAAACTACAAGAAAAAAAAAGTTACTAACCGAGGATAAGGGTTAGGGATAACAGTGATAGTAAAACAAAACTAAATTATAAAAATATATATAAATAAAATTAATAAAAAAATAAAAATTATAACCCGTGCAAAACTGTCTGCTCGTGCAAAAAAGTTTTCGTGCAATTTTGTGCCATCGTGCAAATTTGGCTTCGTGCAAATTCGTGCACTCGTTCAATTTTTACCCCTCGTGCAATTTTGTACGCTCATGCAAATTTGACAGCTACCTAACTTTTACAATTAAAACTAATTAATGAAAAGTTTATAATAATTTTTTTTAAAGATATTTTAAAAGCCAAAAAGTAACTAATGAGTACTAAAATAGGTTGCTAATGGTTTATTGAAAATCCTATCCAAGTTTGCTGAATTTTTTCCAGGCTTTTTACAGAACAAGTTTTTTGTTCCATTCTTATTATAAAATCATTCTTAATATATAGTTGTTATAGTATAAAAACATCAAAAGATACTGTAAAACCATACAAATGTGTTTTATAATAAAATAAAATTGTATACAATAGATTTCTTGCATTTCATTGTAAATTAATTACTATATAAACGTATATTATTAACGTAAAAACAGTTTATAATTTTAGATTTTTTTTAGTGATTTTTGTTCAAAAATCCAGGTTTTTTAAGGTTTTTTAGCAACCCTGAATAGAACTAACTTGCCTTTTTATTTAATAAGATCTAGTTTGGACTGAAAACTAAATAACTGGGTCAAAATAAACCTTAACAATTAAAGTTATTGCAAGTTTATATCCGTAGTATTTTTTTTATTAACTTTAATTTAGAAACTATTTATTAAGCAGTATATAATCACTTTTAGGTATTTCTAAGAACAACATCCTTTGGAATATGTTTACAAAAGCTTGAGTTGGAAAAAAAGTTAGCAGTAAAAAGGCGTTTCACATCTAGGTTTCTTTTCAATATAAAAAACGACAACTTGTAAATACTTTACAATCTAAATAAATATTTAAACTTCAAAAGTACTTATATTTTGTTAACGGAAAGGTGTTTAACCAATAGTTCGTTGATAAAAAGTACTAAACTTTACATCAAAACAAGCAACATATAATTTTAGTACATTGATAAAAAATACATTTAAAATAGAAAAAACATTACAATGTTGCATTAAAATTAAAATGTGACATCAACACTTAATTTCACATGACGTAGAAATGACGTAACAGTACTACACCTTGCAAGTCAGCTATTTTCTCATGATTAACTTATTATTAAAAATTATTTTAATTATCTATAAAAACATAACTAATTAATGTACCATAAGTATCAGTAATTTGGATATCAATTACATATAAAGAATGTTTTTAAAGGTAAAAAAAATCGTAAGATTTACAAATGAATTTAAAACAGTCTTAAAACAGGTGAAACAACATTTTGATGGGAACTACTTATCTTTTTTTTGTAGACACATATTTTTCTTGAAATGAGAGTTGTAAGATACATATATATTACAAATTATATAGATATTTATTTGTTAATATATTTTTTAAACTTGTAGTTACAAGGCGTGAACTTCAACTACATTATTTCACTTAAATAAAACAAAACTTCGTAAATAGTACATTGAACTTTTTTCAAAGTTTTATTCAACACAATATAAAAAATGAGACACCAGTTCAAAGATGAGATATCATATCAAATATGAGACATCAGGTCAAAGAGAGGAACAACTTTGTTTTAGTGAGAAAATATATTGGTATGTTTTGTCATGTGGACAAATAAGAAAGAGCTGGTCATTGGCACAAAGAGATGGGGTGTACAAATTTATAATCTTGATCATAATCATAATATTTTTCATTGACTAAAAACAAAGTTGAGTTATATTTAAGTATTTTTTCAGCATAATTGATAAAGTTTATTTTAAAGTCGTTTACAATATATATAAAGAAATTAAAAAGAAATATTTAAAATACTAGTTGCATGGTAATTGACCTAAAATATAACGAAACTTGTATGTTATTATAGACAAGAAAACACTTAAAACAATTAGTAGAAATGTTCAGCAAGAAGTTTAATACAGTTAAGCTTTGAATCTTTAAATTAGACTCCGGACCCTGTTTAATTAACGATGTTAACTAGGAGTTTTATAAGATCTAAGCCTCTAATTTATATCTGACATATAACATTTTGTTAAATATTCGTTAATAAACTTTTTTTAGTATAATTAGTAACATTTTAGTGTTATATTAAACTACATATTCATACAGTATTATAAAAAAAACAACTAGGGTACAAACACAAAATATGGGTGCGTATTAGTCAGATATTGTTTAAAAAAACCTTCATTAGTTTAGAGCTCTTTTTATGCTCATAACTAATCAATTTTTACTAGAAGCATTAAAACTAACGAAGTCCAGTTTGTTAGTGTCATCATTATATTTAGCGAGGCCAGCATCAACATAACATGAAAAAATGAATATGAGTATGATACTCCATCTTCTTCGTCATCTTCACCGTTCTCAACATCACCACCATGTCCCTGTGCAAAAAAAAATGTTTACATAACATTACTTTTAAAGAAACTTTACTGCTTTCAATCTAAAAAAATAATTTACGGTACTCTTTCACAACTAATTTTTATAAAAGTATTAAATAGACTTGAGATATTAGGAAAAATTCACAAAAATACTTTTTACTAAGTAAAGACTGTTTAGTGTCTTCAAATTCTGTAAACTTACATACTTGGTATAAAAAGGTTGCATATTTTTTTAGTGATATCAGTTTACATTACCAAACAATGAAAAATAAACTGTGTTAAAGTAGTTAATAAATTATATACAAAAAATTATCAGAAAATTTGAAATGAAAAGAAACAATAAATTATATTTAGCATATTTAACTAACAAAATCAAAAACCTATAACAAAAAATATCATTAGTAAAACAGTTTGATTACGTAATTTATGTTCTAGTTATGTGTAAAAAAATGAAAATGTTACTAATTTAATTTTGAAATAAATGATTTTTATTTAAGTTCATAAACACTACGTTTAAAAAGCATAAAAATTACTGAGTTTTGATCCTCACTGGTTAACACCACCTTATCCGAAGAAATACGAAGACGATCCATGTTTTCATTTGAGGAATTTCGTATGCTGTAAATCATGTTAATATTTTTAAATGTTGAAAAAAATTCTACATATATGTAATTAACATCAAAAAAGGAAATATTTAAATTACCAGTTTAAATAAGTTGTTTTACTGCAGTGGTCGGCAACACGTGGCCCGGGCCAACTGCGGCCCGTGAGCATGTTAATCTGGCAAACTAAAAATTATATTTTAATTTGATTATTTTTGGTCAAAATTCTGTACTTTGGTATATTCCATTTTATGTCCCTAATAAAATGTATTTTCCTAATTTTACCGCTTAAACTTAAAAATTTAAAAATACAGATTGTCTATTAATGAGTATTTATTAACAGTAGAAACATGAGGTTTTTTTTAAAATCTGTAATTTTTAACTAGTTAAAACTACAGAATACTGTTCAATCTTGGGTCCTTATTGAATTTTCTAAGTTATTAACTTAATGCTTATTGAATAATTTTAAATGCAAATTAGTATTCTCTCTTTCTTCTGATTAGTAATTCTTCTGATTCTCTTTTAAAAATATCTTATAATTAAAATATTTAAAACTGAAATATGTTTAAAATGATAACAATGTAGTTATGTCAGAAAATGATTTGAATTTATTAAAATTGTAGTTCATAAAAAGAGGGAAATCGCTGCATATATTTTTTTGTTTATATCTATATTTTGAATCAGTTAAGCAGTTATTTTTTCATGTTGAAATGAGTACTTTTGGTTTTTAAATATATCTTGTCTTTTTACATTTAAATTTTCGAATTAATTCAACGATTTTAGCCTCTATACTAGATTGCTACACAGGTATATTTCAAAAGAAAGTAAAGGTAGGGAGAAACGCAAAACAATAAAACATTAAGTTTAGCGTTTAAAAACACGACACACAAATACTATTTTTATTAGTTTCATAAATAATTGTTATTTTTCTTCATCAAAATGCTTTAGAAATTAAACCTTAAATTTGAATTTCTGAAAAGTTCATAGATACTAAAACTATAAATTTGACTTCGGGCTATAAAAAATCCCATAAAACATTATCTTTAGAAAACAAAAAAAATATTTTGAGAAATTGGTTCATTAGTTGAAATGTTTATCTTAATCAGTAATATTCATGAACAGTAAAATTTTATGCATAGTTCAGTTTTAAAAACCCTGCCACCCTAGATCTCTTACAACCTTTGTCGATGTAAAATATAAGAAGAATTACTTTATAATGATTATTAGTTCCAAATATCGATTTTCAAACAGTTAGATGAAGATTCTATCACCAAACAGGCTGCTCTGGAAATGAGTAATGTGCAACACAAAAACGGCTAAGGTTTATAGATCGTAAATGCGTTAAACACAAAATCATGTAATAAAAATGTATGATGGGCCATTCTATACAGTTTCGTAGAATAAAAAGACAACCATGCGCCCATCACAACTTATTGCACAGATGTGACTACACGTGTACCTACTCTGAACTGGAAGCACAAAATCTCTATTGTCTTGAGCAAGGGTGAACAGCGCCAAAATTTTATTACTTGTATCAACTATATATAGTTAGTCTATTTTACATCGTACCCTGTAAAAGCAGTCGCCCTGACTATAAGAAACTTTTCATGGTAAACAAGTAGGACTATGTTTAATTCAGTAACTTATATTACACCAGAAAAATTTAAATTAAAAAAGAAAACAATACAATGTATATACTGTCCAATAAAAACATAATAACTAATAGAATGTTTGTGTAACACCATAAAAAACTCCAACAAAATAATTGTTTATTTTCTTTAAATGAAGAAAAAAAATCATCAAGTTTTTTATTAATGCAGCATGTACAAAAGTAGTTCTTAAAAAAAAAGAAAAGTATTTAGCGCTTTTAAACTCTTTCAAAATAAAATAAAATTTTAAATATCTACAAGGCAAGAGCCTTAAAAAACTAAACTGGGAAGTAGACCAATAATTAAAATTTAGTAAGTCGGTTTGGTAAAAGTTTTCGTAAACAAACGTATAAAAAACACTTCTAGCCTAAACTTTTCCAAAAAATTAATAACTCACTAAATGTTAAAACTTTTGTTAATCTAGACAGGCAAATTAAGTTTTTACGAAAAACTTTTTTATCAGTTTTAAACGCTCCTACGTGCCATTTAAAACCAATAAATACTTTATCTTAATATAAAAACTAGCAAAAACTCCCTTTTTGTAAATAAGATTAGCTTTAGATTTTGAAAAGCTTTAAAAAATTACAAATAATTATATGTTAGTACTATAAACATAATAAAAAAATACTGTATAAAATTAAAGATTAGTTGAAGATAGTTTTAAAATTCTGCTCACACAAAACACGAAAAATTTACCTTGAGTAAAGAACAGAAAGTATTGAGAGTATAAGACCCAATATACTAGTTCCGTTCCATGTGTCAAGAGTCTCTTCGTTGATAGGAGAAACCGTTGTTCCTACATCTTTGCTATCAATTATGTCCTTAAAAAACAATCAAAAATAGCTCTTTATAAATATTTTTTTATAAATTGAAATGTATAAAAAATCACGTTTGTGGGTGAGATTATTCAGCTTGCGGAAGCAGCTTAATATTTAAGCTAAATAAAAAACTATTTACTAAGAAAACTACAGTGTGTAAAAATAAAATATATGACAGTAAAACATAAAATGAGTAAATAATGTTTCCTGAGCAAAATCAAAAACTTAATATGGCGTTGTCCTTAGCGGGGTCAAAGATAACTTAATAGGGCATTATAGAAAATTATTAAAAAAAAACTATAAAAATATAGTCAAGCAGTAAGCTATAAGTAAGTGTTTGTTGGATGACTGTTATTAAAATAGTAAATACTGCAGCCGAATCTACGGGAGCATATCTTACTTGTAAATGAGAAATTTTGACGGTTTATGCCTCTCCTTTGACGTTTTTATTTTATTATCACAAACTACTAGTAATGCAAAACAAAAGAAATCTTAAGTGAACACATAAAAACTAACAAAATTTTTATGTAAAATAAATATACACAAAACAATATTAAGC
The DNA here is from genome assembly GCF_965202585.1 of Thalia democratica. Lineage (NCBI taxonomy): Eukaryota > Metazoa > Chordata > Thaliacea > Salpida > Salpidae > Thalia > Thalia democratica. The sequence continues at coordinate 13,770,248 of NC_139173.1, read as the reverse complement.
AAACAAGTATTAACAGTAAATATTCCCAAACCTTTAGATCTTGATAATACGCAACCAAAATACTTAATTAAACTTTTTTGAAAGGCTTTCATCTAAAAGGCTATGTACTGAATACAAGTGTTTATACAAAGTTTGGCTGTACTAAAAAAAAGTTATATAATAAATATAACAGCCCGCTTGTAGCCAAAACCAATCATACGTAGCATTCCCACAAAGTTTGTATACAAATTAACAGAGAGCACCAAGTGTTTCATTTGTTAGTTATCTTTTTCCACTCAAAAACTTCTACATTTAAGATTTTATTTTGTGCTTGCAAATGCCTATGTAATGTATGACTGAGTAACCAACGGTACGTTTGTCAATGACCAACTCGACGTATAGAACAAACTTTGGAATACGCTTGTCAATTATTCTTAAAACATGAACAAGCCAGCAAAGCCTGCGATGGCTTAGGATGGTGAAATTAGAACGTCTTAGCTTTTATTCATTGCTAATTTTGTGTTGCAACCTAATTCAGAGAATACAACGAAGGTGTTAATCTTTTCTCTTGCACAATGGTTTGATCATGGAAACTTACAATTCCCACCCGCGCACAACTCCCACCTATATTCTTTTCTTTATTTTTTTCTTTTTGGTTTTTTTTTTAATTAAATTTTTACTATCACTTTTACCCCTGCACCTTAACCTTGGTCGGTAAGCGGTTCTCGGATTTGATCGGGTGGGAATTGTGCACATGTTGGAACTGAGCGGTTCCCTGGTCATGTACTGCATACGCAGGCACGATACAAAGCAATCTTTTTACATACAGACAATTTTATACTATCCCGAAACTGTCACCGACAGTTAAGCGAAAGTGTTTTAGCTTTATTAATGTAACAAACAATTTAGGTGTCTTTTGATGCGTTAGACGAAATACATGAGCCAGCGTATACAAGGCTATTTGTCACACTTTCACAGATCTTTGGCAGAGTGAGATACGAGTGGAGCATCATCGTTTAATAGTAGATCTCGTACGGAGTACTTTTTTATTCTTCGCTTTAATTTAGACCTGCAGGATTGAAAAAGGTTCCGTCAAATCTCTTAAAAAGCTGAACTCATGCTTTAACATCAGAGAAAAGTAAATTCGTAACAGAGTTGAAGCAAGAATACATCCTTGTTAAAATTAAGTTTAAGTGCTTTTTTACTTGATAAATAATATGTAATAAAAGATAAATAATGAGCTTTGCCGCACGATCAACAACAACAACAGCATCCGAGACTACCTACGACCGGTTTCGTTCTTACTAGGATACATCAGGCATATGATGCCTGATTAATAAGTAGATCAGGCATCAGATCTTATCATATTATTTATTATTGATGGTGCGAAACATCTAAACTTTGTGATGATGGCCGTAATAAATACTGGTTAAATTTGAAGATAAGCAAATCTTTTAGAGTGAATAAACAAGTCAATTAATTCTTAGTATACTAAGTTAAAAAACCGATTACTTATTCTAATCAGATTATATTGAATTATTGAAAAACCAAAATAGTTTAAAAGTAAAATAAGTTTTTATCATAAAATAGTATTGATTTTTTTTATTTTACTATAACTTGAATATGTTTTTCTAATTTAAGTGCAAAAACAAAATACAAAGTATACAAAACTTACTTTTGCCACAGTTAACATTCCAGGATTGCACTGTTGGATAGGATTTTTATTTACTGCCGACCAAACAAGATAAGTAGTGTAAGCTGATACAAAAGATGCTTGTACAAGACCACTTCTTGGTGAAACTTTAAAAAAAATAAAATAAATACCAGAATACAGATGAAAAAACTAATTTCTAGACATAAACTAAAAACTATGTATAAGTTAAGGCCATAGGGGGGGGTAAACCATGTTTTTTACAAGTTGATCTTATTTTATAGAATTTTTTCTAAGTTTCAAGATGCTTTTTATTGTTTTAAAAAATTCAAATTATTTTTTACCAGTCAAAGTCGGGCCGCATAATAGGTTCCCTATGGGAAGGGAAAACTAAAACAGCGAAAAAAGACTATTTCATTTAAAATCTATCTCCTCCTACATTTTTCAAGCAATCTTCTTAAAACTTTCACAGTCTAATCTTTATATAATAACAACAAAACGTTACTTTGGAATTAAAAAAAAAAATTGTAAAAATATGTTTTTTTTTGAAAAAAAAAACTCTTTTTTTTTTTAATTTTTGTGATAAAATTTTTATTTTTTTAAATTACTAAAATTCTAAAGTAACGTTTTTTCCTTTTATAATAAGGAACGTATCCTGAAAATTTGAAGAAGATTGCTTGAAAAATGAAGGAGGAGATAGATTTTTAGTGAATTTTAAAATTTCCGAGAAAATTGACTCCGAAAAATCTGCGGTCCATACGTTTATATTGGAAAATTTTTACAAAAAATTAAATATCTCAAAAGTTAAATGATATTTTTGAATTCTATAAAAACTGGCTTATAGTTTGTACGGGAAGCTTTCATATAAAAGCCAAAGTTAATTTTAGTAAAAAAAAATGTTGGACCCCCCCCCCTATGGCCTTAAATAACGATAGCTAGACGCTTTTAAATTTATGTGATAAATTTAAATAAAAACCAGTAGTTCTGAAAAATTTTGAATATATGCACTGAACAGTAAATCTCTGAAGACAAAAATAACACTCTTTAAAATCAAGTATGTTTTTTTTATTAAAACTAAATACCAATTTTTTTTTCATCTTTTAGTTTTGAATAAATTTTCTAAACTATTTTTAAATAAGAAAAATTTAAAAAATTGTCTTTATTGCTATTAAGAACTTTATTTGTTTATTTAAAAAATTAGATCATAAACTTAAACTAACTGTGAGACTGGAAAAATTATTTAAAAAATATTAAATAAAAGTATCTTATTTATTTATAACTTTATAAGTCTTTTTTATTAAAAAATTGTACAGCTTTATGGGTTAACTAAGTTTATTTTGAAATAACTCTAACAAAAAAAAAGACTCTTAAAGTTTAAAATTTTTTATTAAATAAAATACTGAAGTAGTACTTATTTTACTAAAGTATTTGCATGTTAAAACCTTACTAAATATTGTTTGTGAATTTAATTATATATCATTGAGTATATAAAATTTAGTAATTAATCTAATTTACTTTTTTGTTTTAATAACTACATCTTAAAATTTAATCATATACGTTTGAGGTAAAAAATGTATGTTTTACCTTCTTGAACTTTGGGCAAAATTGAAATCACGGACACTGCTATTGAAAATATTAAATTTAAACTGATAATAAGTTTATTTTGAGTGCAAACAGCGTCATTTCCATAATAAATGTAAAGCAAGACAGTTCCAGTAATCATTAAACCGTAGTTAACAATCAATATCAAAAACAATGAAACTTTCCAGCATCTAGGTGATTCATTGTCTTCTATTTTTTCCAAAAAGAAATCGTTAACATTGTGAGCGAAATCAACAATAAGAACGAGCTGAAAATATATTTCAAATCGTATCAAAGATTTTTGTTAATTAGTTTTTTATGTTTATATAAGTTATTTGATTTACCTGAATTAGTATGAAAAAGCAAGATCCTATTAAACCAAAATAATACCATACATTTCCAAATTCACCTCTAGGAATGTAAAATGCTCCAACACACAATGCAACAATCATCAAAAACTTGACTAACCAAAATCTGAAGTAAAAACATATATTTGAAACAAACTAAGTTAAGTAAACTAACCTTTTATTACTTATATCAACTTTAAAAACTTTAACATAAAACACACAATTTCTTGTTTTCCTTAAAATAATAAAATTTGAATTTTTTATTTGAATAAATTACAATTTTCCCCTTGAAAACACTCTTTTGAAAATATGTAGTATTTATGAAATAATAATGTAGTTTATATTATTAACTTAGAACACCAAATTTAAATCAAAATATAGCATGAATTAAAGAGAAGAACATTAGGGTAATTTTCAACTTTTTTTCTAACTGTTATTTTGAAAAATTTGATGTCTGAAGTGTATCAAGTTCAGAACTGTTTAACTTTAACTGAATAATAAAGCTTAAAACTTTACGCTTAAAATGTCTACATTTCTAATTAAGCTTTGTTCAATAAAATGACTGACCAGCTGGTCTATTTTTATAGACTAGTTTAAAAACTATATCACAAATAACGTTATTTTATTTAAAACATATACACTAATCTAGTATAAAAAATAAAAGTTTTTAAATTAACTACTGTTTCTGTGTTTATCAAACATCCTCAGCAGGATTTTTATTTTTAGAAGCACTTTCAAAATTAATTTGAAAATTAAACAAATTTTATCTGATTCGTAAACATATAAAACTATTTGTAGTTAGGCAAACATTAATAATACTAAAGGTACATATACAAACTATAAAACGATGTATATTTACTAGAGTTAAAAAGCATACCCATTATGAAACTTAGCACGAGGATCTTTACTGGTTAGCACTCGAATCGTAACAAGACTCATCAAAAAAAAGTATGCAGTCAAAGAAAAACACACTCTGAAATTGTAGTTTTTTTAATATTAGCATATTTATTATTCTATATATAAAACCACTTTAATTATAATTAGTTTGGACTATAATTTAAGAAAAAACTCTAGACAAATTATATTTAAAGGTACCAAACAATCAAACGTTGAATATTTCATATTTAGTTTAAACTTAAAAAGAAAGGATCAAAAGATTTTTTTTAATCTTTTATTGGGTGAATAAAAGTCTAAAGTTTATAACATGATAAATTATTATATTTATTATCGTATTTTAAATTATAAAAATAAAACAGATTTACCATTCTACAAACCAAGATAACTGATCTGAGTCAATACAAACTAGCCTAAGTTTATAAGTAAAGTATAAAAAATGTCTTGTCTCTGGTATTGTTTGTTTTTCCTAAAGCTTCTCCAATTACATTTTATTGTACAGTTACAAGTGCAAGACTGACTCTATGTGACTATAATTAAAAAAAGATAAAAATAAAAACAATCTATTACTTTTTTTTTAATGCTTTCTTTAAATTTGAGGTTTTTTGCTCAAAAAATAAGTTACATAGACTTAAAGTAATTTTTTTTATTTCTCACAACATTGATGCCAAAAAAGTACAATTCGTACATTTGTACTAATTGCTTTTTACAAAATTGACTTTATCTCAAAAGTTAAATGAAAATTTTACATTTTATAAAATGTGTCTTTAAGTTTATACTTTTTGCTTTCATAAAATCACCATTGTAAGTTTTTGTAAAAACAATTCTTTTTAAGTTAGCTTCATAGTTATATTTTTTCTGAAGTTAGAAAAAACTTTCAAATACACTGTATTTTGTAACTAGCCTTAGTTAGCATGTGTAACGACAAGACCGTCTTAAATAAGCAATATTATAAAATAATCGTATAGCTACTACAGAGGGGCATGACCTGATTAATTGGTCGAACTTCATCAACTTATTTAATCTTAAATAAGCTTGTAGCATCTTAAAAAAAAGATTCTTTTTTAACATCTCTGTAAAACTTAATTAAGGAGTTCAATATATATATGCTAGTAACACTTTTTTTTAACTAGAATGTGTTCAACAAAATTTAGGTTAAGTTCCAAATTTATTCAAATTTTTATGTACATTTATGTAACAATATGTATGGTTTCCAAAGTATGTTTATAAATTTTCACTTTAGACATTCAAATTTTATATTCTAGTGTAAGTTACTTTATATTGAACTATAAACACAAATTAGTATTTTATTAAATCATTCATACACAAAATTTTGCAAAATGATTACTAGTTAAATTAATTAAAATTAGAAGTAAAACATATAAAAAATGGACTTAACTTTAAATATCATAAAGCAACTCTGTGCAGTTATAGAATAGACAAGCAGTAGCCCGTTTAGTCAAGACCCAGAGTACTTTTAAAGTTTTATCAACATATAAGGTCCATCAAATAAAATTAAATTTAAAAAGCTACAAAAACTAAACAACTTAATACTTTTCTTTAAATGTAGTTAACCTAATTTATAACAAACTTTTAATATGCTTAAAATTTAAGTATAATAATCATAGTACAGGAATTAGAAAATGCAGCCCGCAAAACTAAAATCTGCAGCCAGGGAGGTACTTTTTAGCTGAAATCACACTTTTTTTATTAAAACAAAATATGGTAAAAGGTATAATTTGGCTCTTTATTTAATAACTACTCTTTACTAGTGCCCTAATTTTGCTTATTTTTTGGTTAAGCTTTTGAGTAAGAAGTAATTTTACATTGATTTCTAAAGTTAATTTAATATAACTGTGGCCCAAAAAAGGCTCTTTTCTACACAGCAACTTTTTATAGGAAGTCGGCCCGCGACTTATAAAAGACTGCCGACTTCTGTTATAAGATTTGCAATATATGTACTAAGTATATTTATAAGTTTTTAAGTAAGACTACAAAAAGGACTCATTTTTCCTTATAAATTATATATAAAGACAGTAAATATAATCAAAAAAAATTAGTGTAATCAGGTAAATTTATAAACGCCATTATCACTGTAAAAGAGCAATTTATTTGCTTGTAAATGAATAAAACTTCATTGCTCAAAGCTTATTTTTATAAGAGAAACAGCATAAGTTTTAAGTAATTTAATCGATGGTTTTGAAACAAGATATTGATGTTCATACTATACATGATGGTTGTTGATTATTTACTATACAATGTAATAATAATTGTAATTCGTGAAATATTTTCCAAAACCTATTGACCATAGAGTTTGATAAACATCAAATTAAAGAGACCATTAAGTTTGATGTTTTCCAGCTACTAAACCACAAACTAATCTGTACATACTAACAAACAAAGATAGTATAATAACTTAGTTTGCTAACCCACGAAAAATCCGATTCTTACAGCTTTTAGCAACTTGAAAAATTTCATAGAACACATGAGCTAGACCTTTAGCTTATTAATTTAGAAACAATATAAACTTTATTATTTATTTTTTCAAGTAAGCTCAACAAAAACAAACATACGCACACTGTTTTTAATATCAAGTTTTTTAATCAAAAAAAGGAAACCTATAAACAGCGAGGAAACCAACAACTAAATCACAGTCTGTGCTTCCAGGAAGAAATCCCGCATCAGAACAAAAACGAGGAATCTAAAATTAAAACCATTCATTAAACATAGTTTTATGTACTATAATAAATACTTTTATAATTAAAAAAAGCTATCAGATTCTAAAAACAATATATGCTACTTGATTTTAATTCAACATGAAAGTAACACTTAAAATTTGTTTTACAAAAATATTACAGTACATATATATTTTTTAGTTAAGTGTATACTTTAATAACTAAAAATTAACAACCTTTGTTAAACTTTCTTTGATACCAGGAGCAAGCATAAGACATGATACTAATGCTCCTATAAAAAGATAACACGCATATCCAATTCTAGTTGTTGTCGACCTCTTAAAAGCTTTACAACACAAGCCACAAGCTGCATTTCCAATGCAGCAAACACACTAAAAATAATGTTTGAATATCTTCTTTTTAAAATAAACACCTTTAAAGAAATTCCTCAACTTTTAAAAGCCGTGCTGATAATAGCAGACCAAGCATAGCAACTTTATTTTTAATTTAGCAATTTATTTAACAATGCTTAAGATTTCTTAACAGAGAAGATATCCGACTGTTATTATTAATTTGTTTAAGAGCGCTTTCATCTTTAAAATATAGTAACAGTTTAATTATAATTTATTTCTTAAAAAGTAGATTTATTACAGAGGCACAGATGAAGTCAATTTTATGAGTACTAACTAATATTTATAGTTTTCGTTTTCTAGTAACATAAAAACAAAATCTAAACATAAAAACAATCCTTATTATAATTGTTATGCACTTTAAACTAAGTTCAAAGATGTTTGTTTCATTAACTTTTTAGCTTAAAACTTTAAGCAACAGTTATAAAAAAACAAAGTCAATTTTAGGTCTAAATTATTATCAAAAGTATTAGTCTTCGAAATATTTAAAAAACGAGGGTTTTTTCTAAATAGAACAACAATGTTATGCAAAGAATACAAAATTTAATTTCTATACTTTGGAAAAAAAATATTTGGTATCAAAAAATTAAACTTTATTTTTCGTTGCTATATGTACAGAGAGAGTTTTTAATTTAAGTAATAGTAAAGTATAAATTTTACAAAATTAACAAAATGTTGTTACTAGTAAAAAAATATTTACGTTTTTAAACTAGGTTGATTAGAAATCTAAAAAAAGTCAACAATTTAATATCATTTGTGTAAAAGAACCATTTAAAAGTTTAATATAAGTTACTTTAATTCCAGACTTTAATAAAGTAATTTTATTCACAAATAGATATAAGTTGTATTTATATTACTCTTTATATAACTAAAAAAATTGAAAGAGTTTAGTTTTAATAACTATAAATAAGCAAATTTACGTTAAAAACATCTAAAATTCAAACTAAGTATAAGGGTGTTGCTTTGACAAAAACTTCTACCTAAATTACTTTTAAAGTCCTTTTTAGGAATATACTTTACTAAAGGACTTGAAATAAAAGTAACCTGTTATTTTTTGCTAGAATTTTTTAATAATAAAGTGACTTTTTAAGAAAACCAAAATTATTGATTTATGTCGAAATTATGTCTAAAATTATGAACAAAAAAAAAATTCAAAATATATTCGACTTTATTTTATAGATAAAATATAATTTTGTTGGGATCGTCTAAAATTACTTTAATATACTAATTGGTTGTCATAAAAAATTTTGGCTTTTTTTTTAAATTAATAAGTATAAAGATCATAATTTAGTATAAACTAAAACACTGTAACATGAGTTTCTTTTTTTTTTCTAATCCTTGTAAATAAGTTAAGGAAAAGAAAAAATATCATGTTTATGATTTTTTTTTTCTTTAACTTGACTATTCTTTATAGTTTAAAGAAGTAGTTTTTTAATGCATCACTAACTACTTGTCATGAAATTTCTATTTTTATGGCTAAAACTACCCAAAAAACAAAATATATTTGTCTGCTCTGTATTTAAATACTAAAAATAAAATGTAACAGTTGGTCATTTTGTCAACAAATTTTACAAGGTTTATGTATAAAAAAAAGTTTCAAAATTTAAATCAAGATCAAAACAAGTTACAAAAGCAATATACTATGATCATACTCATACCTTTATCTTTAAATAAACTTTTATGACTTTTTGTCAAAATATGCTTTAGAACACTAAGTCAAAAAAAATTCAATTAGTTTAATGATTACTTATAACACTTCTACTTACATTATTTTTAAAGTTAAAAGTATAGTAATTTCTATATTGGTTACACCTCAGAAAACCAAAATTTATAAAATTTTAAATAAATATACCTATAGAAATATTTAAATAACAAATTTTGTCCAATACAGCTATATTTGTACATGTATATTTTTTTATAAGTATATTTGCTTTTAACTGTGTATACAAAACAAATAACTTATAAGCTACTTAAATATAAATAACAATAATCTATTTACTATAAAGAAACTACAATACCATAATTTATAGTAAATTTCGCCATTCATTATGCTAAAAACGATTTAGAATAGTGGTGTTGAAAATAAGATAAACAACAAAAATAAAGTAACTTATAATCAAATTTTAAAATATAAACTATTTTCATTATCTAAAATTAATCAATACAATTTTTTAAAGTTGATAATATTTGAAAACCAAGATAATATAATTAGTAATACTTACCTCAGAAGCTATACATGTTAACGCACTTCCAACACACATTTTATAAGTTTCTAAAAAAAGATGTAAAAACTATTTTAATGTACAACATTGTAAACTATCAAATTAAAACGTAAAATAAATTTAAAAAATTGCACAGCTGGTAACAATGTGAAACGAAAATTTTGTTTAATATTTATTAAAAAGTTTTTAATTTAATGGAAACCTTTTTTTAATATATAATTACATATAAAATTTATTCGCAAATTTCAAAATGGTAATTTTTTTCTAAAACCCAAACTTTAACCTTATATTTATTTTTTCTACAGAATATTTTTTTTAATAACTACTTATAAAAAAAAATAACTGTGAGCTTTATAAGTGACAAATTTCTATAAAAAATCAAAAGTTATCAATAACAATAACCAAATAAATATTTTTTTCATTTATATTTCAAGAAAAATAAACTGTTCTGTTAAAAACATAAGCAAAAAGGCAAAAATAATTTTAGAAGATATATAACGCCTAAAACCTACAAAAACAATAAAAAATAAGATTTAGAAAAAAATCATATCTTGTTAAAACAATTATTACTTAATTGGTGAACAAGGTCAATTAAATAGTAAAACTTTAGTAATTAAAACTATTAATCAGTAAAAATATATTAAAAGAGCAATTAAATTATACTTACAACATAGAGTAATAGACTTGTCTTGTATAAATCTTATTAAGTAGTTTTAATTCTGTAACAGTTTTAATAAAACAAAAACATAAACCAAGAAAATCAAAAGACAGGAAACGTAAAAACTAGTTTTAACTGTTTCTGAAAATATATAATGTATAATTTGCACTGAAATTTTTTCAAATTCGTATTTATCTTAAATAACATAGGAGTGCTAAGAACTGATGAAGCAATAAAATACATACATAAAAATCATGATAATAAAAAAAATTAACTTAGGCAGAGACATATGATGATAAAAGACACTTTAAAATGTAAAAGCTTTAACAAAAACTGTACAAATTAATAACTTTGAAAAAAGTAAATAAACCATGTTATAATTTTTTATAAACAATTATATAATAAAACTTTTTGAAAACATTATAAATTATTAATACTATTTATATCGTACTCTTAAAACTTTTAAAGATTGATACATTTCAAGCTAAACATTAAACTCAAAACTCTTTAATTATAATAAACTTAAGAATAATTGAAAAATCGAAATCTTATCAAAAAATATTTTTAATAACATTTTTTTTACTTTTAAGAAAAGGAAAACTCTTAATTTAATTATGAAATTATTTTTCTAACAAGTGGCTTAAGCTATCACAACAATAACAAAACCAAGCTTGCTAAAAAATGTGTTCAAAAAATTTAATTTTAAAATTAAATTTATTTCATGAAAAAATTCCTAACAAAATTTATTGTTGTGCCTTTTCAAAGTTCTTAACAGTTAATCAAAAACTAATAGTTTAAACGTATTACCGTTTACTAATTATTAATTAGTTAACAAACTTATTACCTTGTCAGATTCAGTTTAGTTTGAAAAAAAAAGTGCATATTGAATTAAAAATTCATAAATATACCATTTCGATTAAATTTTCTTTTAAATTGACAAAAATTACATGAGGCAAGATTAATTTTGGCAAAAAAAATGTTTAATACATATTTATTAATATATAGCATAATTATAAGTTTAACTAAAATTTCCAAACACTAAAGCAGAAAAATCTAATTTTGAAACTTTTAAAATGATTAATTCACAAAATGTTATAAATTAATAGCGTGGTATGACTTGATGTAATTATATATAAATAAGTAATTTTAGTTTAAGTTGTTAAACATATGACTTGATAATGCTTTTAATCAATTCATTTAGTATAGCAAAACTTTATATGTTATAAAAATTAAAGCTATACAGAAAATATATATAATTAAACTTTATAATATTAAATAGAACAATTTAAAAATAAAAAAACACTAAAAAAAATATTTTTAATACTAATTATCAAAATGATAACTAAAAAGGTTTTTTTTTTGGTAATTTCATAAAAATAAAATAAATATTTTTCCATAAGTAAATAAATGTTTATAAAGTTAAGGGATATTCTATAAAAATATAGCATTACTAAATAACAAAACAGAGTTTTGTTACAATTTTTAAGTACACAACAATTTCATTTTTTATATAAATGATTAAAATGGCAGTAAAAACATAGATCTCATTATCTTCTAATAGTATTTTTTTTATTCATTACTTGGTTGATCTTTGCATCTTAGTAGTAAGTTTAATTTTTAGTTAAAGCAGTTACTGATTGTTAACGTTTTTGAAGTACTATTTTACAAATCAAAAGATTAAACTTAAATAAACTCATGTAAAATCAAGATGAGTATACACTTGTTTTAGCTTAAACTACTGACCAACTAAATAATAACTGTCAAACAATTAGTTAAGAATGATTAGTATTTATTTGAAGACTACAAGAGCTATTTTTTAATTAGATTACATAGATTAAATTAACGTCAAACCATAAGTAATATTAAGAAAAATTAATCATTATGTGTTTTAACATGAATGTTGTTGATTTTAACTTGTGTAACATATTACAAAACAAACGATCATCTTATAATCAAAATTTTATACTTTAAATAAAAACAAAAATTTTACTTTTGCATTGTCCACTTTTTAAGTAAAAATATTCTTAACTACTTATACAATAAAAAATTAATGCAATTAGAAATAAATTAGTTTGTTTATTATTTTTCAGAAAATTTCTCACATACATCTTCAATAATATCTGTTTGATTGATTGAATAAGGAATGGGTTCTTCATAAACTTTTAAAATTGCTTCGCAAACAAATTTAAACTGACTTGAAGTTTGAATCATCATAGCTCTTTGATTTCTCATTGATTTTACAATCTGAATAGGCATCACTGCTTGACGCTTATCAATCAAACACATTGCAGTTTCCATAGTTATAAGAACACCTGTTCTTCCAATACCCGCACTACAATGAATTATACTAGGTGAATCCATACCAACTCGATTTTGTCGAACTCTTAGGACAAAGTCAAGAAAGTCACTTGAATCACTTGGTACTCCATGATCAGGCCAAGCTATATACTGCATGTGTTTGATTTTTCTTGATTTAGTGTCAGAAGTTTTTTTGTCTTGTTTGTATAAAACAAAGTCCCTAAATGCAAAAGATTTTTTTATTTCTTCTGATTCACACTTAATTACCCAATCACCAAACTGGATTGTACAATTTAAATTTGGCCAGTATTGAAAACATTTGTTTCTACCTCTTTCTACTAATGCTGTAAGCATTACAATAAATGTTGAATTTTGTTCCCAAACCATAGTCCAAAAATCTTTTGCAGTAGACTTTAAAGGGCCTTGACATGCAATGTAGTGGTTAATAGCAGAGTGTATCCCAGGAACAGCCATGTCAACATAATTTCCATTGATATAGTCTTCATCTTTATCATTCAAGTGTACTCTGGTGTCATCATATGGAGAAATATCTCTGTATCTGTTTTTGTGCAGGTTTTGATTTAATTTAGCATCATTAAAAGTTCCATTAGGTTTTTTTCGATACAATGATTCAAAACCTTCAATTAGCTCACCACTGCGAAGTCTATCTTTTAAATAATTTATTGAATTGGACAGCACACTTTTAGGATCCAAGTTTGTGTAAACAGGTTCTTCTAAAATTTCGATGTTGTTTACAACTTGTTGATCTGACTTTTTTAAAAGTAATTGAAGGTGTCCTGTGTGGCTCTCACGTGTTGACTGAATAAAACGTACAACTTGATCATGAGTATGATTAAACACATCTCTACCATTCACTTGAAGAACTTTATCTCCTACTTCAATAGGAGGAGAGCATTTAGAAGCTTGAGAATTAGGTGCAATTTTTGAAATAACAATATCCATATTGTGGTCAATGCCACCTTTAACATGAAATCCATATCTTCCATCTGAATCAGGTACTAGTTTAACAAAAGATATATTTTGATTAAGCCCATTTGACTTTATGTTTTTTGTACCTTCTAGATCAAGTTTTTTGTTTTCTGGGGAAAGCATTGCAACATTTTCAAGAGAACTTGTTTGGAATTTAGATTTTTCTGAGTAAGTTGAATTATCTAATGCTTTTGCAGTAACTGGATAACAAGAAGTTAGTGTAAGCGTCTGAGGTTGAATGGTTTGAACTGTGTAGGGATGCATAGTTGGAGTTGGTATTCTTTCTGTACTAGAATACAAACTATCATTAGACTCTAATGACATTTTAGAAACTTTGTTTATTCCTTCTTTTAATTCAAGTTTTCTAGTAATGTTAGGAGTATCTGTTTCAACAGATGGAGGTGCACTTAAACGTCTAGATTTAATTTCTTGTTTCAACGTATTTTGTTTGAGATTTTGATCACAATCTGAAGTTAAATTTTCATTTGACCTACTTTTTCTAACTTGTTTTTTAGGACTACTAATAAAAGGTAACTTAGCTTTACTTTTTAAATCATTTGATTTGTTCAAAAGTAAATTTTGTTTTTTTACTGAGTCTAAAACATTTCTAACTTGTCGGTAGAAAGAATGAAAATCAACACAACTTTTCCACAATCTTTTACAAGCTCGGTAATTAGCCATATAAAAAGTAGTTATTAAACTCGAAGTTTCTGATCTGTCAGCCAAAGCTTTCAGCTGTATAAAAAATTGGTTTCTTTTGAATGATATTTTAAGTATAACTGCCCACTTAAGTTCCTTTTTTAACTCACTTTTTCGCATAATCATTATACCTTTAGAATCAACACCTATATCTAATTTACATTCATTAGAATCAAATCCAGAATGAATTTCAACTCCATACATACTAACAGTTTGAGCTGAAGAAATAAACTGAGTAATTGCAATATCTCTCGTTAAACCAGATAAAGTCTTATGCTTCAACAATACACTATGTTCAAACTCCTTTGTTTGATTAGGAACAAGTTTGAAATTAGATACGTAGTTTTTCCTGTGTTTTATTTCATCATAATCTCCTAAATCATGCTGTACAATTAGAGCAGATAATAAGACTGCCATGGATGGAATCACTGCAAGCTTACGTTCTAGCATGTCTAACTTTAATTGAAGGAATAGTTTGTATTTAGTTAAGCTGTCCTTTATCATAAACAAACTAGGAACATAAAACTTTATTCTTAAAAACAAGATATGTGGATAGCCTTTCTTGAATTGCTTTCTTATTGTTTTAGTTGGATCTAACCATCGCATAGAGTCAGGAACACTTAAAGGAAACTGCAAACCAAAGTACTTAAACTCAATCAATTTTGCTTTATCAAAAACAAGATCAAGTAATATTTTTCCCTTATCTCTTTTATTGACCTTAAAAACAACTTCAGACTGATCAAGTTGAACAACAGAAACATTTATAGTAGATTGTTTTTTTTCTTCTGCAGCTTCATATGCTGATACATTGTAACTTCCACTAGACTGAGTAACCATTTCATCACAGCCTTCTTGGAAGCTCATTATTTTTATTGGTGTTGAGTTTTGAGTATATATTTTTTTAATTCTCAAATAAACTAAATCATAATTATAAATAGTAAAGTATTTGAGTACTATAAAAATGACATTGTAAATTAAATCGTTGAAATAAAAAAAATCTTAGACATTAAATAGAACTGATAAACTTTTTAGGTAAAACTAGTTTGCAAATAACAAAAAAAAAAATAATTTTTGCACAGAGTATATTAACTAATATTGTTTTTTTTTTATAATTTCATTATTTAAGTAGGGGTATGTATTAAAAAAAAAATATTATTCATGTCAAGCAAAAAATTACAATTAAAGTTTTAATTTTACTTTAAAAATACACAATACACTTTCTTATTTAAAAAAATCTATTTGTTTGAGTGAATTAATAAAACATCTGTATTTAGCAAAGTACAGCACACTTTGAGACATAGTTGCCAGATTGGCTATGAGTTTATTACCTTATATTTACTCTAGAATAACATTTTAAGTGAAAAAAAGAAATGAACATCACCTATAACAACAGCATACAAGACAACCCACAACTGTGTACTGAAATTTGTTGTTTGTTACTGATTTTGCAAAATACTATGCTTTGTTGATTAAAGCCAAAATAAATTATTTATACTGTAAGTGCATAGGAAGGTAAGGAACTCTTTTACATGCTGATCCTATTTTGAAGACCTTAAACTTGGCTAAAAGTTGCTTTTTACCCTTTCTTAAAACAAAAATTTGTTTTTCGATTTAAGGGCATAGGGGGGGTAAACACCCTTTTTTGGTTTTTGATCTTATTTTATATAGTTTTTAATAAGCTACAAGATGCTTTTTACATATTTAAAAACTTCAAAATAATTTTTGAGATATAGCCGGTCAAAGTCGGAGGCAACAATAGGATCCTTATGGGAGGCGCAAACTAAAACGGCTAATAACTAGAAATCACTAAAAATCTATCTCCTCCTACGTTTTTTGAGATAACTACCGCAAATTTTCAGGAAATGTTCCTTGTCAAAACAGAATTTAAAAAAATTAAAAAATAAAAATTTTATAACAAAAAAACAAAAAAAACTGTTGAGCTCTCTGAGATCAAAACAACTACATTTGTCTGTGACACCTTTTTGAGCAATTTGTGACTTAAACTTATTTGATACACTGTAGCTTCTAACAGGACCAACTCTCATGTTAGACCAGGGATTTGCAGGTCAAACAAGAAACAATTTTATTGTGGTTAATAAAACATATTTCTAACAAATCATTTTATGCAATAAAAAAAATAGGAGATAGGTTACCTTTTAAAGATAACACTAAAATTCTTTAATACTTTTTTGAAAACAAAACTTACTAAAATAGTTTAAAACAAAATTCAATTAGGCCAATGGACCGCAGTTTTTCAACCCCAGTGTTAGACAAACTAACACTACCTAGCAAAATTTAAAGTAAAACTTAGAGCTAACAGTATTGTCTTTCCTGTAACTAAGATAATTATAGTTTGTTTTCAGGCTTTGTTAGACTAAATCTAGATCACATTTTTCAGTAATTACCAAGGATGATGTCTCACCAATATCAAGCTGAAATTATATTATACTCAATGTCTTTTTTAACCATAATTTTAGGCTAAAAATCAATGTTTTAAGCCTAATATGTTTAATCTAAAAAGACTTTGTTTTAAATAAGCTATATAACTACATAGTAAGAATTAAATTCATTTATTACAAACTAAAATATTTAATCAACTTTATTCTACAATATTGTTATTAATATAAATTATTGTAAAATAATATATAAATTTTTATTTTGATGGTATAAAAACATCTATTGTAAAATTAAAGCAATTAAGTATCTATTTTTTGTTAGTTTATGATAAATAAGTTTTATTTCATTTATGTGTTAATAAAATAAAAACTTAGAGCTTAAATTATGGTTTAAAAAGACATCTAATATAATTTCAGCTTGATGTTGGTACCACATCATCCTAAGTATTTACAAAAACTTGTGAAAATACCATATTTTCTGGTAAAATGGTCACATTTTTAAAAAATAGTTTTTCATTAATATGATAAAATATTATTTATGTTGATAGGATATGATTTATATATAGAAAATAACTTTCCCATGTTTTAAAAATATTTCAAATTCACTATGTATTCAAAATAATTAACACTTCACAACAACCAATTTTTTTTTTAAATATAAATAAAACTTTCATAAAACAAATAAAATCATCAACAACTTAATTTACAACTACTATCACCAAACATTTTTTGTTAACTTTGCAGAATTTAAGTTATTGAAGTAAAATCAACTTTTTTAAACTAGATTAACAAGTAATTAAAAAACTTATGAAAACATTTGTAAATAATTATTAATTTTTATGGTAGAAATACATCAGTCTGACTTTTTTCTCTTACAACCATAAACAATTTCAACTAAATTTATAAATTAGACCACATCATTGTACTTTTTGCTACGTTCTTCAATGTTGTGTTTTAACCAAGTATTTACTGCATCAAATACTTCAACTTCTGAGTTAATATTTATTTCAGAACTTGAAATTATTTTCTGGCTTGAGAAACACATTGAACTCCGATTGTTTTTAAATCCCCAGAAAACGTTTATGGTTGCAAGGGGTGGAGTTTGAGACTAATGTTTTTTTTACAATTAAAAAAAATAATAATAAGTTAAAAGACATTCTATTTGAATAAGGTGTTATATATAAGTAAAATAGAATTATTAAATGAATATGGGTGAGAGATTTACTAGTACTGTGTTGAAAAGATTGATTGAGAATTTGACTTTAGTGCATAGAGAGTCAACTGATAAGCTTAGTAATCAAATGAAGGAAGTTAATGATAAATTAGCTGATCAAAAAAAAGTGATTGACTCTTTGTAGCATTCACTTGACTTTTTATATTCTAAATTTGATGATATGAGGAAAGAGAATGTAAAAATCAAGGAGGATGTAAAAACAGTGAAATTGGAAAATGAGAGGTTGACTAAAAAGATGTTTGATATAGAGGAAAATGACAAACTAGCAAACATTAAGCTGAATCAAATAGAAAACTGGATGAAAGGCAACAATGTTGAAATACAGGGTGTACCAGCTTGTGAAAATGAAAATGTTGAGATTGTTGCAATGAAGGTTTTGAAGAAAGTAGATCCAAGAATAGAGAGACATCAGTTAGGAAAAATTAGGCGCTTGAGGACCACAGATGCTGGAACCAACCTAGAGAAGAAGGAAGGAAAGATAATTTTTAATCCTATTTTAGTTACATTTAAATCTCGAGACCAAAAAGTTAAAGTTATGAAAGAAAAAAAGAAGTTATTTTATGCTGATTTGAATGACATAAAGGCAGAAAGGGTTTATCTTAATGAAAATTTTTCGAAAACTAGCAGAAACCTTCTTTATCTTGCTAGAAGGTTTCAAAAAGAAAAAGGTTGGAAATATGCATGGTCCTCAAGTGGCACAATTTTGTTGAGAAAAGATGAGAAGTCTAAAGTAATTGTTATCAACTCAGTTGAAGATATTGAGAAACTGCAGAACCAAAAATAAGTTATTTGTTTATCTTTTAATTACATTAGAAAAATATTATTTGTTTAAATGACTTCTTTAAACCTTAAATTAGATAGTTTAGTTAATTTAGAGTGTGTTTGCAGGGTGTGTCAAAATGACTTTGAACTTCCAAATGTGAATTCTATCTGTTGTGACAATTGTGGGAGATGGTTACATGTCCAATGTTCTGATTTAAATAGCTATGAGTATAATTTTTATAGATCTAATAAAGATCATTTTTATTGTAAAGACTGTGTGAGTGAGTATGAATTAGTTAACGTGGGAAATGATGAATATTGTAAAATATGTTATAGAAAATTTTCTCCTTCAGATGAGTGCTTGTATTGTGATGGCTGCTTTATGTGGATGCATCATAAATGTTCCACTGCATGTAACAAGAGTTTAGTTAAAATGAGTGAAAATGGTTTACCTTTTTTTTGTAAAAATTGTGAAATAAAAAAAAATGTATGTTATAAATGTAAATTGCCTTGTAAAAATATAAAAAATCACTTAACTTGCTTTTTATGTTCTAAAAGATGCCATGTTGAGTGTGCTACTGAAAAAAATATAAAACTTTGTGAATATAAAAAAGGTATTTGTAAATTTTATTGTTATGACTGTGAAAATTCTGTCTTTCCTTTTCAGAGTGTGAATAATTTAGATTATGATTGTTTTTCTAAACTTGATAAATCTGCTTCTTCTAAAAGAAAAGATGAGTGTTACTTGGATTTAAATGATGTTAAATTTGGTAATAAAAATAGCATTAGTATTGTATACATGAATATAAGAAGTTTGAATGCAAATTTGTATAAATTGAAGAATTTTTGAATTCAGTTGAGGGTTTGCCTGATGTAATTTGTGTATGTGAAACTTGGCTGACTAGTATGAGACCTTTTATTGGTAAATTGGATGGTTATGAGTTTGTGAACAGAACTTCTAACAGTAATCAATCTGGTGGTGTTGCTTTCTTTGTGAAAAATTGTCTTGACTACGAGGTTGTAGAAGATATGTCTTTAAACCAATGTGATGTGGATGATGTGTGGATTAATGTTAAACTTGGAAACAGTAAATGTGTTATAGTAGGTAATTTGTATAGACATCCAAGTTCTGTATTTGCTCTGTTTGAAAAAAAAATTCTTCGTGCTCTAGATTATTTGTGTGAGAGAAAAAAGGATTATGTTATTGGTGGTGATGTGAATATTAATTTGCTAAAATGTGACCGGCGTACTGTTAACTATTTAAACAGTATTTCTAGTGTAGGTGTAAAACAATTTGTTAATTCTCCAACAAGGTATTCTGCTGATTTTTCTTCTTATTAATTAATTGACCATGTGTACTCTAACTTTGATTGCAAAATTTTAAATGTTGGTGTGGTGAACTATAATGTCTCCGATCATATGCCAGTTGTGTGTGAAATTGTTTGTGAGAAGCCTAAAACTGTAACTTTTAACCAGAAATATGTTCAAGATTTTAGTTCATTTGATGTTGGGGTGTTCTTAAATAGCCTTAGAATGAAATTGCAAAATATGAGGTTGTATGCAGAATGTTGTGAAGGTGTGAATAAATGTTGGGATGAGTTTGAAGCTATTTTTAGTGGAACAGTTTATCATCATGCTCCAATTAAAGTATTAAATAAAAAAGAACAAAAATTAAAAGCCAAACCGTGGTTAACAAAGGGTATAATTAATTCAATTAATAATAAAAACTTAATGTTCAAATTTGCAATAAAAGACAAACAAAAAAAAATTTCTGTTTCATTTAAAAAATATAGAAATTTACTTAATAGAGTTATAGAATTAGCCAAAAGACTTTACTTTAAACAAATAGTTAAGTATAATAAAGGTAATAGTAAAAAGTTATGGAAAATTTTAAATAATATTGTCTCCACTAAATCTACTTCAAGCTGTAAAATAAATGGTGTACTTGACGAGAGTGGTAAGATTGTGAGTGACCTGAAAAGAGTAACTGATTTAATGAATAAAAGTTTTGTTAATATAGCTGACAAGTTGTTAAATGAGAGAAAAAATGACTTTCATAATAATCTTGAGTTTTGTACTAGTTCAGTATGTAATGATTTTGTATTCAAAGAATTTACTAATAGTGAAATTGAGATGTACATTAGGAATATGAGACCAAATAAAAGCGTGCGATCCGATGTTCCAAGTATACGATTTGTAAAACTAAGTGCAAAAGTTATTGCTCCTTATTTATGTAAACTGTTTAACAAATGTGTAGAGTATGGTGTGTTTCCTGAGTCACTTAAATATGCTGAAGTGGTACCAATTTACAAGTCTGGTAAAAAAAGTGATGTTAATAACTATAGACCTATTTCTCTTTTGTCTCCTTTTTCAAAAATTTTTGCGTCCTTAGTGTGTGAGAGGTTGATTAATTTTTTTTTGTCTAATGATGTTTTGCATAAAAATCAGTATGGTTTTAGGAAAAATAGTACAACTGAGCTTGCTGTGAATCAGATTGTGGATGAGTTGATTGAGGCTGGTGAGAAAAAGTTAGTTAATTGTTCTGTTTTTTTTAGATTTAGCAAAAGCATTCAATACGGTAAATCATGAAATACTCTTGTCAAAATTAAAAGGTTATAAAGTTAAAGGATCTATGTTAAATTTACTACAAAGCTACTTATATAATATATAATAGAAGCCAATCGACTGTTATCAATAATGTTGTGTCTGAGCGTGAAATTGTGAATGTTGGTATACCTCAAGGTTCTTGTTTGGGTCCTTTGTTGTTTCTTGTGTATATAAATGATATTTTTTCTTCTACTGAGATTAATATGAGATTGTTTGCTGATGATGCCTGCTTAAGCTACCAACATAGTGAGCCTGCTTGTGTGAATAGTGTTATTAATGAAGAACTGAGAAAAGTTGATGTATGGTTGCGTGATAATAAACTTTTTATTAACTATTCAAAAACTAAATTCTTGCTTTTTAACAATACTTCTAAAAAATGTGATTTTAAAATAAATATAAATGGATTTGCTCTTGAACAGACTGAAAGTATAAAATATTTAGGTGTAGTTTTAGATGAAAAACTGAATTGGAGGGCTCACTTAAGATCTCTCAAATCAAAGCTGTCTAAATGTTGTTTTGTGTTGTCAAAATTGAGGTACTATTTGGATGTGAGTACACTTAAAATGGTGTATTATAGTTTGTTTTATCCGCATATTCAATATTGTATATCTGCTTGGGGTGGTGCTGCTGAATGTTATTTGAAACAAATTGTTTCTATGCAAAAAAGGATAGTGAGGTATGTTTGCCGTGTGCCTGCTTTGACTCCAACTAACCCACTGTTTGTGAAAACTGGTCTGCTGAAATTGAATGATGTGTTTAAATTGCAAGTTTGTAAATTGATGCAGAATAGTATGACTGGATTTGATGTTGAGCATAAAAGTTTTACTCTTGTTAGTTCTCTTCACTCACATAATACAAGATTTTCAAAAAAATTAAATTTCATAACTGAAAGACCTAGAACAAGACTTGGCCTAAACTCCATTAGGTATTTGGGTCCAAGGTTTTGGTCTAGTGTCCCAGAAAATTTAAAAAAATTAAAAAAAGATAAGTTTAAATGCGGTTATAAAAATTTTCTATTAACTTGCTACAAGAAGTGAAACTTGAGTGCTTATAATCACATGCCTGAGTATATTGTTTTATTGTCTTAATTTTTTTTTTTTTTTTTTGTGCATTTGTGTAATAACTAGATTAGTTATATATTTTGTTTTCCTCGTTGATTTCTGTATAAATTTAAGTTAGATATTTTATGTTATTTAACTTACTTTGAAATATATAAAGGAACATTTGTGCAGGGTTGCCACTCTTTGAGCCAAAAAATCTTCCCTGAGTGACCAAAAATTTCCCTGAGTAACCTTAAATTTCCCTGAGTTTCCCTGAGTATTTTTCAAATCTTAAAAAAAAAATATTTCTCTTCTAACACAAATTATTAAAACCTCATTCTCATTTTTCTTCTTTCATAATAAAAGGAAGGTTGTATGTGTATGGTTATGCATTAAATTTATGAAAAAAACTGTTTTCAAAAACTCAATCTTAAAAGGTTTAAACCAATTAAAAATTAAAAACTAAATTTTTGAACAACTTTGTGTAAACTTGTTAGTTAACTTTTTACATAAAAGTATAAAGTTTAATTTGTTTGACATTTTAATTGACAAAATTTAATTATACTATAATAATAATTTCACATGAAGAACTCACTTAAATGCATACATAATAACTTCATTATGACTTGTATGTCTTTCCTAGCAACTGTTCTGAATGCAGTAAGTAAAACTTAAAAGCTTAACATTATTGTAAAAAAACCTGCAAAAAGAAAGTTTAAAGAAATATCTCATATCAAAGTACAACTTAATACCTAACAACTGATACAAAATAATCTAAAATTAAAAAAATTTTTATGTCTTTTAGATGTTCATACACAATCTATTTTAAATAACTGAAAACATAATTTTGATTTTAAAACAATTTCACATTACCTAATAAAAAAATCTTAATACTTTTTTTTGAAGTATGCAATTTCTAAATCAATAGTTTTAATTTTATTTTCAAGTTTATTTGCGTTGTCCTTAGCAGCTATTCCTCTTGCTAATAATTCTTTCATTGCTTCTAAATCAGACTGTTTGTTGGCATCTGCAGTATATTTGTCATAGTCTTCATTCAAACATTTGAGTTGCTTTGTAAGATTACTTTTTTGTTCTCCTAACTTGCTCAAAGCATCACCTTTATTTGGAACATTTTTAGCAAAGCGCTGTTGCTCAAGATATGCCAAATATTGGGCCCTAGAAGATTTTACAAATTTTAACAATTCAGAACTTAGTTCAACTGTGCTTGGTTCTAGACTGTTTGCATATAGATGATCTTTGATCAATCTTCGGGACCTTATTGTCATCTCTCCCATATTAGTTGATATTACTTCCTTATTTAAGCTAAAGCCCCGTTCAACACTTGCCTGGCCAATGTGAAGCACAAAAACAGCCTCAAGGACTCTTGTTAAATCTTTATACTTGCTTGGGATATCGAGTGTGTCAAAATAAAAGGTGTCTAAACTGTGACTTTTTTCAAGAAAATTTTCAAAAAGTATTTGAGTGTTAGAAGAACTTAACAAATCAATGTATTGATTAATGCTGTCATCACCCTCTTTTGCTTTTAGTATCTTCATGCTGACAAGTTGTTGGACCAAACTTGTAAAGTTTCTGACACAACAGTCTTTACCCATTCCAATTAGACATGCCGGATTTAAAAAAGCAGCCCTTCTTAAAAAGTTCAAACTAACAGTCATTCTTGTTATAATTTTTTTTATTATAGCAAATATAAAAAGTTTACATTCATTGTGAAATGACTTGAACAAAATGTTAGAAACTTTACCTTGATTTAGCAAATCTTGAATTAAAGTAGAAGCAGCACATCCTAACTCTACATCTTTTGAATAGTTAACAACAACTTTCATTTCTCTAAACTGTTTGATTTTACTTAAGTAAATATAAATTTAAAACTTAAAAAAACTACAATGTTAATACTAAGAATATTGAAGAACTAGCCGCAAGGCTAAAAAAATTCTAAATAACCACTTAAATAATAAAAATTACTACTTTTGAACAAAATATTTAAACTGGATTAACTAAACCTCATTCTAGATCTAGAAAAAAATTTCCCTGAGATTTTCAAAAACTTCCCTGAAATTTAGAGAAAAAATCAAAACTTCCCTGAGTTTCCCTGAGTTAAAAGAAAAATGCCAAAATTCCGTGAGTTTCCCTGAGATTCCCTGAGTTTCCCTGAGATTTTCTACAGTTTGAAAATTCCCTGAGATTCCCTGAGTTCCCTGAGTTCCCTGAGTGTGTGGCAACCCTGTTTGTGTTAAGGTTTTTTACTTTTTCTAATACAAGTTTGTTCAGAGAGAAACTATTTGTCAAGTTTTTAAATATTGATCAAGATTTGTGTTAACTTAATGCTAGCAATTAATTACATAAGATTTTCTTTTAGAGTTTGTAGTTTAGTAGCTATTGTTTTTGAATTACACTGCTTAATGGTATATTGCTGCTTAAATTTTCAACGGCTAATTGTGGAATCACTTGGTGGCAGTGATATCATAATTGGATTGTTGCTATTGTTGTTTTGTACAGAACGTCGGCAGCACTTGCTTGGGGATTTGAGCTTCAGGATTTTCCCACACTTTGTGGTTTTTAGTGTTGAGATTTTAACCTTGTGAGTGTTTGCCAAATGACGTGTCACCAGGGTTTTTTTCAATAAAGGGTTAGGATTAGTTTATTTTTATTTTTATTTTGGTTAGTTAAAAGTTCTACATTTTTTGTTTATAGATTTAGTTTTATTTTTTAATTAAATGGTCAAATTTTTTCTTAGTAAATTTAAAGATAGGGCAGGTGGAATAACACGTGATGAGCTCAAACTCACTTGCATGACCTTCAGAAAACGTTTATCGTTGTAGAGGGGAGAGTGAGTTAATTCTGATGTTTTTCTACCTTATAAAAAAAAAAAAAAAAAAAAGTTTTAAATGTGAATGCTTGCAACTGTGGTCAATGGGATGGTGTGGAGAAAAATTGTTCGGTCATAGAAATATATAATAGATTTATTATTCTCTGTAATTTTACCTATTTTTTTACATTTGTTTAAAACTTTAATATACTAATTCTTCGTTATACAAATATTGATAATTAGACAGAATTAATATTATTGAAAATTGATGTTATTTCCTGAATATTTATTTTGTTTATCCAACTATGTTGGTTATAGAATAGTATATATATTGTAAATGCGCCATAATGTACAGAGATAAAACCTGTCAGCTGCATATTTAAGGCGCTTTTGATTAGCTTATAAATAATCTAGTTTTATTTAAAGTTTTAATTAATATTTGGCTGCAATAGTATAGTTTAAGAAATTTTTTATTCAAAAAATTATGCAACTGGAGTAAAGTAATACTACAGCAGAATAATTATAACATCTAAATCGCTGTTCCTAAAATTTTTGATCTATACCCCTAAGTGGGGGGCCGAAACCCTAACCGACCTTATAAAAATAAATAAAAATAAATCATAAAATGAAAGTTTATTTGTTTAGAATCAAAATTACAATAAATTAAATATTAGCCAATCAGCTGACACCTTTGTTTTTACTTTACCTTATTTATGTTATGAATGAAAAAAATTCCAAAACCTTACAACTGCAGCCGACGTAGGTAAAACAACTATCATCTTTTAAAAAATTGTAAAGAATTCTAAAAAAAAATAGAAATAATTTTAACAAATCTTCCGATAGTAAGTCTTAAAATGTTTTAGTTGTTGTTGATGGTACAGAAAATTAAATTATAAATGATACAAAATAAGTATTTCATTAAAAATATGAGGTTTAATTACCGGCATCAGGTTAAAAATGCACCAAATGTCACTTTTGCACGAGCTTAATCTGTTCAAAATAATAACTTTTGTTATTTTCAACGTTTTTTTGAAACAACAACAAAAATAGTTCGCTAATTCATTTTAAATTATTATTTTTAAATAAACCTTGATAGGTTAGTGCAAAAGTGTCACTATGTATACTTTTGACACCTAACTTTTATTGCAGAGTTTAATATATTGAAATAAAAACAGTTTTTATGAAAATAAATTTTCTCTTTTGTTTTTTTTTTTTGTATCGATTATAGTATTTAAACTCAATAAACACACTAATTAATAACTTTAATAAACCTTTACAAACTGCTAAAATATATTAAATTTTAACGAGCATAAAATTAATTTTATAGGCAAATTTATAAATTTTTCAAAAAACATAAAACTTTAATGTCAATTATTTTCCTTATCTTAAAAGCTATCTAATTTTTTTTTTTCATTTTAGAGAACGCACCTTTGTCTTTAATTAAAAAAAAATTGGTTTGGGGTTTGAATTATTTCATGGGGTTCCTCAAAAAATAAAGGTTTTTTTTTTTCATTATTATGATATTAAAACCAAAAATGAATATTTTTTTTTATATTTATTTTTTTCCCTTAGTTTGCATGTTATTTAAACTGTTAGATGTTTATTTTATAAATAATGTTGATATCTTTTACGATTTGGCCCCAAAGCAAAATGATGTATATTACACTATCATTTGCCTTGGCCATTTCCTAGATAAAAAATTGATAAAAGGAAAAAAACAATTAATAAGAATGTGAATTACAACAAATTTAATTAAACTAAAATAATTTAATTAAGTTTGTTGTAATTCACATTCTTATTAATTGTTTTTTTCCTTTTATCAATTTTTTATCTAGGAAATGGCCAAGGCAGATGAATAATAAATGGTAAAATCCAATTGAATTATCATCGAGCGTTCAAGCTGACTAACTAGTAGACAATTTATTTTCTGTTGCACGAAAATTAAACGAGATGACGAACCAAAAAAAGCAAAGCGTAGCTTTGTGGTAAAACTTTATTATAGTTTTTAGATTTACGAGTACAAATTGTTTTGTTAACTGCTTACTGGCGAGTTTCAATGAGAACGAGACCTGGGTCTCAGCTCAGTATACCAAAACCTTGTGGTTTGATTATAGAATTGACATAAGCAAAACTTAATGTTTTTAAGAGTTTGATCTAGTAATTAAGCTGGTTGAAAAATAATAACAAAATTATGAGCTCTGAAATTAAGCTTAAGTCAAAATATTTTTTTTTAATCCATTTACAACATTAATAATTAAATTTTATGACTACGGCGATTTTTTTTTAAACTAACATACTCATGTGTAATAACTCTTACCTAGGTTCAAAATATTTAGGTTGGTCGATCCATTTTTGTCACTTAATACAAAAAAATGTTTTCATAAAAAAAAATTACTATATCTACTTTTATTTTTTTTTTTTTTTTTTTAATCTCTTAAGTTTTAAATTTTTTTTACAAACTGCAGCACTAGTAAACATAGTTAAAACGTTTAGAATACCACTATTAGTTATATTACTACATATTTAATTAACTTTAGTTTAATATTTTGTTTTACAAATATTTCATTTTTCATAAGAAAAAATCTATAATCTATGAGTTTTACATTATAAGCATTAAGAAGTTAAACTAAAAACATAAACTTTATGCTGAAATTTAATAAATCCTTAAAACAGGTTTCTTTGAAAATCATAATCATGTTTCCATGACATTTTCAAATTATGTATGAGCTATAACAAGTGTTCTCAGAACTTAGTCATAACTATTTGCTTTAGGTTTATTTTAATTAAATAGAATTATAAACAGAAACTAGTATAAAACAGTTTTGACGAATTTATACGTGCTTCAGTCATCTATTATTAAAACAATTGTTTTACAACTCAGTAGCTCATATTTTTACCTTCATATTCAATAAACTTAGTCTGTAGAACTTTTACTAATTGAAAATTAATAGTTAAAATCCACAAAATAAAACTTAAAAATTTAAGATCGCTAGAGTATAAAAGTCAATGGTGTATTAAGTTATGTAAATGAAGAAAAACTAAAGTTAAATAATTTTTTATTTAGTCTTTTTATCATTGACTTTCACGGTGAGCACCTCTTCATAGTAGTGTCATAAAAAGTAGTTTAATGTATACACAAAGTTTATAAAAAAAAGTTTTTTAAGACGTTTGATTTGTGTTTTTATAACAGAAAAAACTTATGATATAATATGTTAACAATTCTTAACACGTTTTTTATAAAAAAAGACATTTAAAACATAAAAATAAAAATACTTTTAACTAAATATTTTAACTTATTGTTAAGTGTGCACAGCTTTTAAAAAGGTTGAATACAACTTGTTTATACTATCGTGATGCAAAAAATAAGAACCCTAAAAGAGACTCTAAAAAAAAAGGTTTTTTAGTTGGTGATTTAAGTTGACATAATTTATTTTTTTAGTTTAGGTTTGTTTTATTTTAATGTTTGGTAGATTTAGACTTTTAAACTATATTTGGTAAGTATTTAAATGACCTATTTAATTAAACATTATTGTTTCAACTATTATTTTTTGAAAATATTATTAGTCTGAGTTAATAAACAAATAGAATTTGCATGTTAAAGTTGCTTTAAAATACATTTTTTACACTTTCCAATTACATACCAATAATTTTAAAAATAACCATCTTAATACAGCATTAAAAACTTTATTGACAAGATAGAAACAGTTTAATAACATTTCGAATACCCCTAGTATAGAGAAACTATTAAATCTTTAGTATATAAATTAAAATTGTTTTTTATTTATATCAAAACACTTATTGCTTTTAATTTTTTGCTTTTAAAAAATGAAGTAGAATTATTAAATTTTTATAATTTGTCCCAACTACTCTTGACTTAGCATATATAAAAAGTCCAAAAATTTTAGGCGTTCATGTAAAAATTCCTTTAGCCAATTTTCTTTAGAACTAATAATAGCTTACACTTATACATCAAGTTTTGTTTTTACAAAGTCTTTGAAATGTCTTGATTAATATGATAACTATATTTTTGTAATTCTTTGAATGGTCTATCTTGTTTGTGGAGCTTCTTTAAATTCTCTCTGGCATATCATATTGGCCATGGTTGCTTTTCCAACTGAACATCGAATATCGTTGTAGTTTAAAATGTCTCGCTGAAGTATCTATCGTAAATCAAAAAAAAAAACTGCTCTTAACTTTTGTTTCCAAACAGAATCATTGAAAACAAGTCCTTAATAGCTCAATAAAAGAAAGGTGTTTTTGTAAATCTGGTCCTTAGATCGAACTTTTTGACCGCTTTTTGTCATTCGATAAACAGTATAATGTTGTAAAAAAAGTTCGGTTAATAATTGATAATTTTTAACCTGTTTTATTTAGTGATCTATCGGATACAAGAACCGTATCCGGCCGGACCCGGCTGTTGTTTGCTTGGATCCGTAACCGGCCGAATCTGTAGCCAGTTTATTGAAAAGACTTGGTTATCCGCGATCACCTTTTCAGTTTTATACTTAGATTACTGAGTTTTTGCTTATAAAACTTTTTTATATAGAAAACTAGAAAACTTACCTGCTCTTTAGCACCTTTTGAAGTTCTAAAAATAATTAAGGTTGTTGTTTTCGACAGTTTTAGAATTAAGTATTTATAGGCATATATTTCAAAGAGGAATGCATATATAAAATTATTTTATATTTCAAAGGTTTGTGTCAAAAAAAAAAGACGTTTAGTATTAAGAGTATTACTGAAACTAAGAACTTTGAAACTTAGTAAAAGTATTTTACTTACTGATTTTATTAAGAGAAAACAAAAAGAAATATGTTTAATATTATAGTTTTAAATTGTATTCGACCTGCAAATTTTGGCATCTAAATACTAGAAAAATTAAAAGAAACTGTCCTGGACAAGACGTTAAACGGATAACCGAAAGCTTTTTCGAGCACCAGGTCATAGGACCAAATATTTTTAGCGCTTTTATTGTTGTTCAATAAACCATATATGTCCAGTATAATGTGGTTCACAATAAAATTGATTCCATTTATATTGTTACAGCTGAAGAATGGCAACTTATCAGCCTTATTATTGAACTGCTTGAAATTTTTACTTAATAAAGCAGTAGTGTTGTAGAAACAACGCGTTGCTGTCAAATGTATTTATGCATGCATAATTACGGATTTTTTAAAGCAAAATAGTCCACCAGGTCAAAGTGGTTTCAAAACCTTAGCAACGTAGGCAGAAAATATAGACGAAGCTTGCGAAATAAGGTTGTGTACTACAAATAACAGCTCACACTTAAGCCTTCATGATAAAAGCTTACTGTTAATCACAATAGCTGTTGATCCGCGGTATCGACATTTCCTTTTCCTTCCTAACCTCAAACAGAAGATTGAAAGGCTGTTGAAATTAAACGTAAAATAGCATTTTTGTCTTGATATAAATGGTCAAAGTAGTCAATTTCCTCTAGTACCGCTAAATAATCCTAAAACTCAACTATCTACAAATGATGTTCTAAATTATTTTTATGGTTCTTTTATGGATTAGAAATAAGTACAGCCACTCCTTAGAAACGAGATTCAATCGATATTTTTTTTGCTGAAGAAAAGTTATCTTAACAAATTAAAGAAGCTGAAGTCTTATCTTGCAGGAAGTCAAACAAGAATAGATAACCACATCTCACCAGGTTTGCATAGAAGTATCTTTTGGCACCTCCATCTTTTACCTATTCTTAAAAACTAATTTCTGAAGCCGGTAACTTGTACGAGCAAAAACAATTACTTACAAAGACCTGCAAAATATTTTTATCTCTTCATCACATCTTTAAAAAGATGTAATAGGTATATTTGTTGTTTAATAGCGTGGATATGAGTAAGTATTATTTACTAAATTACTTACTTTTATATACCTAAACAGCTGCTAAAGTTGTATTCATCTTTTTATTCAAACTTTTGTATATAAAAATTTCATTTAAGACTTTGACAAAAAAAAATTGTTGTTTTTTAAGCATTTTATTATTTAATTGTTTTTTATTTTACATCATGCAAAATTCAAGTTCAATCGTATAAGTAGCTTGAAATAGTATCTTAAAGTTTAAACTGAGATTTCATATAATTTTTTCTTTTTGTCTTGTTTATAAAAGACTTTTTTTTTTGAAGGTGTTTGAACAAAATAATTTAAGAGTAACATTGTGTTTCTATTTTAATAATAATTATGGTTAATTTTTTATCAAACGAGTGGTATTATGATAACTGTTCAAAATATAGGGTTCATCGTTTGCTAACAAAAGATCCTTGTGAAGTAAATGCACTGGAATTTAAATAAATAAAAACAAATTGTACAGTAATCTTCTTTTATTGTACAAACATATGTTTCTGTGTGTTAACGAATCAACACACTTCAACTGGGTTCTGTAAGAAAATAATTACTGTAATGAAAGAATAGAAGCATAGAGTAAAGTAGGTGTATACATGTTTTCATTAAAATAAAATATTTTATACAGATAATAGTTAATAATAGGGAAAATAATTAATATTAAATCCGACTGTTATAAAACTATATAATATTTGTGATTATTTTACTTATCTTAGACTTAATAATCACAAATAATATATAGTTTTATAACAGTCGGATTTAATATTAAGTATTTTACCTATTATTAACTATTATCTGTAGAAAATATTTTATTTTAATGAAAACATGTATACACCTACTTTACTCTATGCTTCTATTCTTTCATTACAGTAATTATTTTCTTACAGAACCCAGTTGAAGTGTGTTGATTCGTTAACACACAAAAACATATGTTGGTACAATAAAGGAAGATTACTGTACAGTTTGTTATTATAATAGTTAATTTTCTAATTTTGTTCTCTATTAACACTACATAAAGCTTTAAATATTAAGCATCCAGATCCTAATTAGTAGATCCAGTAGATCACTAGTTTTATTTACATTATTTCTTTAAGACTCGACGCTTATTGATCTGAATTTAGGGAAATATAGATATGTAACCGCTAGATTTACACCATAACAAACTTTTGACATAACTTTAAAAGGGTCTTTGAAAAATTTATTTACACAAGGAGAAATTTACTAACACTAAAAGTTTTATGACTACTTCAACACAAAAAAAAACTTTTTATAATATATGTATTTAATAATAATGAACATTAATATAGTTGAACACGATAGGAAATAGACGTTTGAAAGTTTGGTCAAATAAACTGATATATAGAAAGTTCTTTAAATCATTTAGCTACACATCAGTGGCGTAGCGTGGTATTTTGGTCCGGGGGTGCGCAAACTTTTTCTCAAAAAATCCCCTAAATTAAAACTTTTGTAATTAGCTATAAATAGATCTTTTTATAAGTAATATAAATGAAATAAATTCATTAAGTAAAATAAGTTCGAAGTAACTGTTTGTTACTTTAAAGTTTTCATGTAAAAAGTATACTTTTAAAATTTAATTTATCTGATTGTATTTGTATGAAACAAAAATTAAAAACAAAGTTTATTTCTCATAGGGCGACAAGCTTTTTCTTGTATGTTTACAAAAATAAAGAACAGAAAACTAGCAATAGTCTAAACATTTATTGCAGCATAAAAAAAAAACTTGTAAAATTGTTTAATTTTTCTTTAAGCGTGACGTATTTTTGTAAACTTTTTGTAGAAAAATCTGTCATAAGGTTATACTTTTGCGGTGCACTACATTAATTGCGTGCTTTTTGAGTCTAAATTCTTATAAAGTTATAAAATTTTTCCTTATGGAGTTTTTCATCAACATCGGTGCGCACTTTCGTTTGCGCACCGAATCAGTATATTAAGTAATTTCCCTAACTTGTCACTAATTGGTATTCAAAATTTCGTTTAACTTTTCGAATACTAGATAAACATAGTTGAAAAAATGGCAAATTAAGCATTGAAGTCAGCAGATACTGATGGCTCAGTATCTGCAAGACCCGTTAACTTATTTTTTTGTCTCAAGCCCTTCTTAGTCTTAATCATTTCTATTTGTATAAAAACCACTTAAATAATAATTTAAATTAAAAACAAAAGGTTATAAGTTAAACAGCAAAGTTTAATATACAATATTTAATAACGAAAGTAATTTAAAAAAATACGTATTAACTCAATGAAATTGTACAAAAAATTAATAAAGCTAAAGAATAATTTAATAATTTAGTACTTTCTTTAAAAGCAACAAATTTATATAAGTTCAAAAGCTTAACTGAATTCCACTCAAAGATTCAATTCAAATCAAAGTGATGGAAAGTGATGTGTCATTCATCAGAGTTCATCAGTAACTGACCGTTGCTACAACAAGAAGAGCATTTTGTATTAAAAATTGGTCGTTAAGCAAACGTCATAGTTCTTTAACAAATTTAAACTTCTCAGTGTTACAACTACTTAATTTGTAAACTTAATTACTATTATCAAAACGCAGGGACAATTAGCGATTTCAGTACAGCATAAAAAAATAAACAATAAAGGATAAAGATATTAAATTCTTTTTTTAATTTCTTTCTTTTTTTGGGTGGCACACATGCGCCAATGTCCCTCCCCACGCTACGCCCCTGCTACACATCAATTATTCTGTTTAACTATTATGAGCTATAAACTGAACGTATTAAACGTTGCAGCATTTAATGTAGTATACGCCATGAATTCGATGTAATCTTGTTTTGGAGAATTCTCCTATAAAAAGTCAAAAATAATCTTAAAAAATGGTATGGGCGTCTTCCTCATGATCTGTATTTTTGCAATTCAATCTTTGATTTTTATTTTTGACGTATTCTGTTCAAAAATGACGTCACAATTTTTTTTTCCTATAAAAAACTTGTTTTGGAGAATTCTCCTGTAAAGAATCAAAAATGGTCTTTAAAAAACGATTCTATACTTAGCTGAATATTTGAATACTTTTATTCATAATGCTTTATCTTGTGTGCGAAACCTTCAGTTTACGTTCTATCGTTTTGATACTTTGAAATTCCGTTCTGATAAGTCGTCTTAAGAGAACTCCTGTTTTTCAAATCAAATAAACTAATATTGAGGTTATAATCGACATTTATAGACCCGTATAAATCGTAAATCTACGTCTTATCTTGTGTACTAAACCTTAAGTTTACATTCTATCGTTTAGATACTTGCCACTTAGGCACGCATTTTAAGCACAGCGCAAAAACGAGTACTACATCCGCAGTGCGTACGTAAGAAATTTGGGTCTTTATTTCTTATTTATTTTTTATAGAATAATTATAATTATGTTTTATTATATAAAACTTATATATGTTTATATAATATTATATAACTATTATATAAAATTTATGTAGTTTAATTATACATTTATGTATCATTCATGGGGTATATCAATTGCAATGTCAATTATTTTTGCTAATATCGCTTTTTTCTACTCTTTCACATTTATGTTTTAATCATGGGTATTTATTTTTTAATTTCACTGCTCATTATTTTGGTTAAATAAATAAAATGCAACATGTTTGCTTAAAATATTATATTCAAAAAATATTTTGTTGGTTCATTACTTTTTTTCTGGTTTCTTTAGTTTTAATCCTTGGTTTTGAATATTTATGTATAGATGTAATTTTAAAAAGACTAAACTAAGATTTCTGTGTATCTACCTTCCTCCACTGGCTGCAAAATGCGCCCCACCAACTGTTTTAAATGTAATTAAACTGGTTAAGTTGTTTTTAAAGGATAGCTATTCTTTTTTTTGTTCTTGGAGATCTCAATCTGCCAAAAATGTATTGGAAAATTCCTAGTACAAACTTTAATTAATCTCATGAATTTTTTCTTAATGTTTGCACAGATAATTTTTATTTCAAGTAATTGAAAAACCAACTCATAAAAATGGATACATACTCGATCTACTAATTTGTAACCTTTTTGGTTTAGATAGAATAACATCTCTATTAACTAATTTCCCATTAACAACCCTGTGTGACCACAACTTGATCTCATTTAACATTAAAACTGAGAGTCAAAAAAAAAACTTAATTCTAAAGTAGTTTCATATAATTTCAAAAAGGCTGATTTTAAAAATATCAACAAATACTTATCAAACATTGATTGGACTTCATTATTCAATAAGTCAAAAAATATCCAACACTTTTATGACCAATTTATCGACTTAATTCAAACTTCAATTAAACTCTTTATTCCAACTTATCCTAAAAATAACAAATGCAAAAAATATCCATCTAACATTAAAAAATTATTAAAAGAAAAACTAATTCTTTACAAAAAATGTAAGAAAAATAAACCATTCTCCAAAGACTATAAAATTAAATCAAAAGTATATGAATTAGCTGTTAAAAAATCAAATTTAGAATTTGAAAATGCTTCTGCACTAACCCTAATTTAATTTTTTTATAGCTACGTTAAAACTAAAATTAAATTTAATACTTCATTGCATCCTTTATTTGATCACCATAAAGAAGAAACAGTAACTTCAGATTTTGAAAGAGCCTTCATTTTTCAATAAAAATTTTCAAAATGTATTTAAACAAGATCAAAATCATCAAAGTTTTAACCTACCTAAAAAAAATGCAGTAAAATTAAAAGTTTTTTATAAGTTATAAATACATTAAACATCGACTAAGAGCCTTAAAGATAAAATCACCAGAACGCCAGAAATACTCCACCTTATTTTATTAAGCATGCTATTTCATCATAAGTTTTTCCTTTATTATTAACTTTTAATTGCTCCCTAGCATTATCAGAAGTATCAAAACAATGGAAATCATCTTATGAAATTTGTTAATCTTAACAATGGAAAACATCTTATGTAAATTATAGGCTAATATCCCTAACCAGTACTTTTTCCCGAGTTTTCGAACACATTATTTCTCAAAAAATATTTAATTACCTTTTCGACTTTAATTTATTAACACCAAAACAATTTGGCTTTGTTTCCCACCGATCATCAGGAATTCAACTATTGACATGTTTACATACTTGGTTAACAACTTACTTGAACAGTTAGTCAGTCACAGTGGTCTATACTGACATCAAAAAAGCTTTTGACTCTGTGTCACACAATAGATTATTAAAAATTTTGACTTAATATGGTTTTGATGATAACTTAGTGAACTGGTTAAACGAATTTTTAAATAATAGGTCACAAAGAGTACTCATTAACTACACATTATCAGATCCTCTGAAAATACACAGTGGAGTACCACAAGGTGGAGTCATTGGTCCTCTTCTTTTTTTTAATTAACATCAACGATATTACTTTAAATACTCACATTCAAAGTGAAATAAGTCTATTTGCAGATGACGCAAAAGTATTTAGCAAGTCAGAAACTTCTTTACAACTAATATTAAATAATATTCACGAATGGCTAAAAAAAAGAAAGCTTGATTTAAATCCAAAAAATGCCAAGTTCTAATCATCAATAAAAATAAATCCTTCCCTTTTAACCTTTTAATTAAAAAAACTAAAATACTAAAATACTAGCAGTAAAATTTTTTAAAGACTTAGGAATATATATATTGAAAATCTAAAATGGAACTGTAATGTCAGGCTTATTCGAAAAAGTACAAAATAGTTATCTAAAATCAAAAGATATGACGTAACAATAGATAAGTTTTGTTGTTTTTGAAGACACTTTTTTGATATGGTTAGAGTTGAATGATAGGGCTTTAGAGTTGACATTATATGTATTGAAAGTAACATGTTAAGGCTTCAGAGAACTGCTATCTTGTAAATGCTGTTATTCTCTCTTGATTTTCTTTAATTGCAAGTTTAAATTTCTAATTTGTTTAATAATAAAATTTAGTAAAAAATAGTTGTTTATAATGTATTAGTGATTTATTTAGTATATTAGTGGTAGTTTAAGTTATCTGTATTTATATATAATAATTTAGAATTTTTAGATCCTGTTAAATGTTCATATTATTATTAGTATTTGTTATTGTTATTGATTCCATATATTTTATTCCCTATGTTGGTATGCATATTTGATATTCTGATATTCTAATATTGCCTAATATTGTAAGTAAGAGTTTATTAAGATGATCTCAAGTTACTCAGAGGCAGTATCTGTTCCGTCGTGGCTGCCAGGTCCTGCGAGCGGACAGAACGAACATGTAAGTTATTTATACAAAATTGCTCAAAATTCATCTTATCAAACACTTAAAATTTTTAAGAGCAGCTCTGCGAGTATTCTTACTAAATTATTAATAATTAATTATTTAAAATCTACCTTCGCGCTAAACTTGAATACAATACCCAAATATGGTCCCCCTATTTAAATAAAGAAACTTTACCCGTTTTGTTTATAATAGATGCAACATTTTGAATACTTCATACAATATAGATTGGTAAAGCTCGGATTGGAGTCTCTAGAATGTAGAAGATGGCAGTTTGATTTGATAACACTTTTTAAAATCATTAATGGTAAATAAAAAAAAATTTCAATCAGTTTTATGTTTTTTCTCAGACCAATTATAATTACAGAGGAAATGATAAAAAAATAAAATGTAAATATAACTTTAATAACAGTCAGTGACAAAATTCTTTTTTCTGCAGAACAATAAATTTGTGGAACAAGTTACCGCAGGATGTGGTTTCGTGTGGGAGGGTAGAACATTTTTGATTAAAACTAAAAAATAGTTTTAAATAGTATAAACACCAGTAAAATACAGTGGTTATCGATTAAAAATTCATTATAATGATGGTTTGAAGTAATTTTTATTTACTTATTTTAAAGTATTAGTATCTCTATGAAAAATTTTTCTTCCCTACGCCTTCCCCCTACAGATTAAAAATTGTTATATATAATTTTTGTAAATGTGTTTTACTTTATAGTCAATACATAAGTTTGTATATGGAAATTTATTTTGTTTTTTGTGCATACTAAGTTATATTTGATCATACAGGACTATTTGTTTGTAATTTTGTTTGATATGTTATGTTTAGTTTTTAGTTTTCATTGAATGTAATTTGTTTGTTTCTTTTTTCGTGTGTATTGTTAAAGCGGCTCAGGTTTTAATGCCCGCGTCCATCTTCGCACAATAAACTCCAATAATAATAAAAATTGATTTAAATTTAATACAGTACAATTTATAATAAAACTAATTATGTTTGTATTAGTAGTTTTATATTTATTATCTTAATTCTAAAGTAAAAAAAATAATTAAGAAATAAATAAAAATGATAAAGTAAATACTAATTTAATATTCTTATAGAACTAATCAAATTTTTAAGAACATTCAGTTACAAACAACTTTTTAATTTTTAGTTTAGTTTTTCTTTCGGAAAACAGCATTTTAATCCAACTAAATTAACCATAGATGGCAGAATTATATTAAACTAATTATTAAATCTTATAATGTAATACTATGTCTAACTAAAGTTGAACTTATAATATACATAATTAAACCAAAACACCAATTAACCTTTTTAATAATAACACTCCAAGAAAACATATACAAAAAAAGTATAACTTTAATAGCAGAAAATTAAGATTAAAAATTCAACACTCTACTATAAACACAACGAAAAGTAAAGAATTCTGAAACAAAAAAGTCGACAAATTTCTGATGTAGTTGATTGGTAGCTAGATTTTTCACACGAGCTTTCGCACAAATTGTAGAAGGTTACTATTATTTCGTCTAAATCATCACAGTTGATCTAAAGTATCTTCTTAAAAAACTACCTTTTGTAATTAACTTTTACAAAAAATTGTTAAAGGATGGTTTAAAAATCTACCAGTTTATTGCAACATTTTGTTCAAATTAATTTCGGAGAACAGTCCTTCATCAGTGAACTTTAAAACTAGTAGAACTAAACACATTCATGCAACAAAATAAATAAAAGTTAAAAAATATATTATGACGTAGTAGTTCAAAACTGTATATAAAACTAAAATTTTAAAAGCTAGACGATTTTTCACATTGTAATGATACAAATCGTCTGGCTTTTAAAATTTTAGTTTTATATACAGTTTTGAACTACTACGTCATAATATATTTTTTAACTTTTATTTATTTTGTTGCATGATAGTGTTTAGTTCTACTAGTTTTAAAGTTCACTGGTGAAGGACTGTTGTCCGAAATTAATTTGAACAAAATGTTGCAATAAACTCGTAGATTTTTAAACCATCGTTTATTTATTTTTTGTAACTACTGATGCAGGGAAAAAAATCACTAGTAAAAACAATTGACTTGTGTCCTGGACCGATTTGCGAATTATTTATAAATCTTGTAATTAACTTTTAAAACTTACTATTGAAGAAAACACATTACCGTAAAGCCTTTTAGCAGTCTTGTTATTAGTGGCTTTGTTAATATGGTTTATCACTGCTTTCATGACGTGTGATAAACATATGTGTATGATAGTTTTTTATTGTTCCCTTTCTTCTTGTAATACCTACTTATTTAAATTTTAATTTGATTACACAACATGTAATACATTTTATGCATACCTTGAGATATAGCTGTGCAAGTGTTTCATTATAAAATACACTCGAAATTGGGTGTAAAAATTGATAGAAAAAATCTACTTCGATTTTCCATATAAGAACTGTATTGAACTTTTTAAACTTATAATACAAGTTTGACAAAAATGCTTGCAAATCAATTATTTTGTGAAATCATTTCTGCAACTGGAAGAAAAGGCTTACCTCTGCCATGACCACCAAGTACAAGAGCATAATCAAACATTTTACCCGTGATGTTTAAGCTTGTTTTGTTTAACTCAACAATTTGAATTCTAAAACTATAACTACTTTAGTAACTTAGTTGTTTTGAAAATATTGTATAACTAGATTTAATACTTTATTCGTTACTAAACAATTTTGATGATTTGTTAATAAATTCAGTTTGACCTGGAACTTCAGTTGGTTTTTGATCACAATCCCTGTTGCGTCATAAAAAAGGCTTGTTTTTACTTGTGTTCTTAAATGTTTTTCTAATGTTTCCAAACTTATTATATATAATCAAAAAAACTAATTGCATTTATAGATAAATTTACAATGTAAAGTTTAATATTTATTACCCTTCTGGGTATACAAATACACAGCAAACTTGTATTTATTTAGCTGCTGAATATGGGAACTGCTCAAAATTGCACAAAGACAAATTTGCCAAAATCGCACGAGGGCACAAAATTGCACAAAGACAATTTTGCACGAGTTAAAATTTTGCACAGAGGGTCATTTTTGCACGAGAATAAGAAAAAAAACAGAAAAAAACTAAAAAAATAAATTAATAAAAAAACAAAAAGAAGAAAAAAGTTACTGACCGAGGGTAAGTTTTAAGGATAACAGTGATAGCAATATAAATTTAAAACAAAAATAATATAAAAAATAAAATTCAATCCGTGCGAAAATGTCTCCGTGCAAAAGTTTTTTCGTGCAAGTTTTGTGCACTTGTGCAATTTTGCCCCCTCATGCAATTTTGTACGCTCGTGCAAATTTAACAGATACCCGCTGAATATAGCCTTTTATTTCTCTGCTTTTTTATCTTCTGCCTTATATGCTTTTTTTATTGTTTCTAGTTCATCGAACCGATAAGTTCTTTGGATCTTTTTCCATTAACTAATGTTTTAAAAAAAAATCCTGCAGCTGCTTCACACTATAATTTTTTATGTGCCAGAGTAGAGAACATTCAATAGCTGTTTCAATAAATAGTTCCTCATCAAAAAGTCGACTCAATGGTGAAATATTTTTTTAGGCATTTTATTTAGTTCTTAAATAAGTATGTTATTTATTAACAAATATTATTATTACATAAACATCATAATTATATTTTTAAGCTAAAGATATACTTTTAGTATTTAAAATACTTTTAAAAGAATTTTCATAAATAATAGTTAGATTGTTTACCGAAAAACTTTTCAAAAAGTTTAGTTAGAGTTTGTTTTGCTGTGAAAACCTTAAACCGTATTATTATGGACTTTAAAAAGTATACTTTTGTATTCAAAGCAGCATGACAGAAAAGTAAATGTTTTTATAACTTAAAAAGGTTTTAGTAACATAACATTTAAAAAAACTTTTATAACTTATCGCTGATTAAAGAGACAAATTAGTATAAATTAATGTTCAAAAAAATCCAAAAAGATTTATAATATAAATACAGTGTCGTTAGTAAAAATACTTCTTACATAAAAGTTTATATTTTTTATCGGTTTCATTGAAAAACAAAAAAAAAACTAAACTTTTTACTTTGATGTAGCGTAAAAAAGCTATTAAACAAATTTTACTTACAAAACAATTTGATTACTGAAGGTTTCAAAACAAATTACACAACAATTTATTTAGTTTGTTAAACAAACTTTTAAAATATTTTCAAACGGATTTCAGTAAGTAGCTGACTTTTTACTTTGTTTAAAAAAATAAAGAAACTTGTTTTAGATAACTTGATACTAAATTGTTTAATTTTGTTAGTTATTCTATCAATTATACTTTGAATTGTTAAAACTAATTTTGAATTTTACTATCTATTTTACTAGTGTTTTAAGACACTATTTTAACTTTGACAGATATATATTTTATTCATTTGTTTTTATAATTAGTTTAATATTTTTTATGTGCCGTGTTTCCTTTTTTAAACTATTTGCATTTAAATTTTATATTATTAAACATAGTTAATTGTTATTGTTAAAAACTATATAAAAAATTAAAACTTTGAATGAGTGTAACATACAAAAATTAAATCTTTTTTGAAATTGTTATTTAAGTATTTAATACTTTTCAGTTGAAAAAACTTTACATGTTGATTTTATATCAGATTAGTTTAAAAATTTTATATACAATCCATTAAGGTTTAACAAGTTAACTTGAAATCTTAAAAGTATTTTGAAAAACTAAAGACCTAAAAGAAGGCGCTAATACTTTTTTGAGAATAAACTTTCATTTTTAAAAATATAAACTTTGGACAAAAACTTCTCATATGAAAATTAACTTTGTTTTGAAACGTTTGTAAAACAATCAGAAACTGGTTTGCAAAATTATAAAAATTGATAAAAATTTTAAATTTTATTTCAATCAGGTAACCCTCGTTGTGAGGAAGTACAATAAAGGAATATTTTAATAACGATTTTTTTTCTATGACTTTATTTTTTTAAATTCGATAACCAAAAACTAAAGTTCAAAAATAAAGATCTCGAGGAAGACGCCCATACTATTTTAATTAACCAATTTAATTTACAAATTTTTCATCCCAGTATGTTTGTTAAAAAAAA
The DNA here is from genome assembly GCF_965202585.1 of Thalia democratica. Lineage (NCBI taxonomy): Eukaryota > Metazoa > Chordata > Thaliacea > Salpida > Salpidae > Thalia > Thalia democratica. The sequence goes on along the minus strand of NC_139173.1, from coordinate 13,727,781 downwards.
AACAGAGTGGAAAAAGTTTCAACCTGAGAAAGAGAAAAACTATTATTAATTATGGAGAGAGTTCAGATAGTGAGGATAAGTTTCATAGTTAAATCATCAAAAATTAAATATTCAGGAAGTTTTCAAATGAATATGAATTTCTCAGGTTTTAACCATCTTAATGTTCGGTTTCTCAGGAAAAGTTAAGAAAATGATCAGTCTTCAGATTATGACTGTTTATTTCCAACAAAAAAACGAGCTCCCCAGGATAAACTCTTAAACAATTTTGAAAACGACCTTTACGAGTTAATAAATAATTTAAAATTCCGAAAATACCAAAACTCTTTTACCCGTAAACTTAACAAAGACTTAAAGGAAATAAGGTCCACTAAAAAAGTTTTTATTTTTGCAGATAAATCTCACAGCCTATACAAAATTAGTCCGGATAAATATAAGAAATTAGTTATAGAAAACATTACATCTACATACAAAAAATCGGAAAACAGTCTAATCGAAAAAATTAATAATAAAGCAAAGGAAATAGTTATGAAAAACAAAATAAAAGGTAAAATTCCCAAACTTTCTCAACAACAGTGTTACATCACTTTAAAAGATCATAAACCAAACTTCCCAAATAAACTAAGCTGTAGAATAATTAATCCGGCAAAAACTTTTATTGGTAAACCTGCAAAAACAAATTTAGATAAAATCAACAATTTTATAAGATCAAAAAGTAATTTATTACAATGGAAAACTACTTATGAGGTATTGAACTGATTTAATAACTTAAGTAATAAATCAACTTCAAGGTTTATCAAATTTGATAAAGTTAGCTTTTATCCAGGCATCTCAGCAACAATCTTGGAAAACTCTTTCAATTTTGCTGCAAGCCTAACTGATATCATGGAAAATGAAAAAGAGCTAATTAGACATTGCTGTAAATCAGTACTGTTCCACGAAGGTGAACCATGGTCGAAAAAGCATAACAAGAACAGCTTTGATGTACCAATGGGAAGCTTCCATGGCGCAGAAATTTGCGGGCTGGTTAGCCTATATATTTTAGATATATTGAAGAAGGAAAAGATCTTTAGAGATGGTAACTTTGGCATATACCGTGACGATGGTTTAGCAGTGGTGGACATTCTACCGGGATTAGATATAGAGAGTAAAGTCAAACATCTAAGAAAAGTCTTTAAAAACATTGGTTTTGATGTTACCATCGAAGCCAATCTGTTTGTAACAGACTTCTTGGATGTAACTTTAGATCTTCAAAATGAAAGCCATAAGCCGTATAGAAAACCAAATGCGCATACGTTTTATATGAATAGCAAGTCAAACCATCCAGAGCATGTGTTAAAACACATACCGGTCGCAGTGAACAACCGCCTCCAAAAGATTTCTAGCAGTCAAAGCATTTTCAAGGAACCAACCCAACAATACCAGGAAGCTATAAGAGAAAATGGGTACGATCACGTGTTAGCCTATAGCCAGAAAAACGAGAAGGGTAAGAACAAGAAAAGAAGGAGAACAAATATTTTAATTTTCAATGCTCCATTCTGCGAAAGTGATGCAACACGGGTTGGGAAGCGCTTCCTAGAGATTGTGCACAAAAACTTTACTGAAGACCATCCGTATTGTAAAGTTTTTAACAGGAAGACACTAAAAGTGTCCTATTCCTGCATGCCAAACATAAAACAACTTATAATGGCACACAATCGAAAGATGTTAGACACGCAGTACAAAGAGAGGCGAATGTGTGACTGCAAAAAACAAGAATGCCCGGTAAATGGAAGTTGCCTTATGGAAAATATTACATATAAAGCGACAGTCATAACTGAAAATCAGACTAAGTTTTATGTTGGCTCGACTGGACTATCGTTCAAGAATCGCTACACAAAGCACAAGTACAGCTTCAAACACGAAAAACATAAAAATACGACAACTTTATCGCAGTACATTTGGAAACTAAAAAATAACGAAGTTAATTTTAAAATTCAGTAAGAAATATTAACAAGAACGAAAAATAAATACAGTTTAAAAAACGGATGTAAATTGTGCAATGCGGAAAAAATCGAAATTTTAAAAGTTAAAAAATCTGAATCTCTAAACAAAAGAAACGAGTTACAAACTGGCTGCATACATTATCGAAAGCAATTTATCTAAAAAACTCTGTTAATAATTTTGTCTAAAATCAACTATCTATTATTACGTAATACCTAATTTTGTATAATTTTATTGCTGTTCTTACAAGTTTGCTTTTCATTGAATAAAACTTGGCTGAGGACGCGTATTAAACGCAGAAACAGCTGAACCAAGCAAAAGTTTATTTTGTGTATGTTATTTCTATATATATATATAAACTTATATATGGGTTCAACATTAAACTTACTAAAAAGCTATTTGAAAAATCGAAGTCAATCAACTGCTATAAATAATGTTGTTTTCTAAGCGTGAAATTGTGAATGTTAAAATATTGAGATTGATATGAAATTGTTAGCCTGTCTAAGCTACCATCATAGTGATCCTGATTATTTGAATGAAGTTATTAAAAAGAAACTGATTAAAGTTGTTAAATGGTTGTGAGCTAATAAATTTTTGTTAAATATTCAAAAAAAAAAGTTTCTTTTCGATAAAACTTCAAAAAATTGTGAATTTAGTGTTAAGATTATAGTTTATTGAACGGAAAAAAACGCACAAAATACTTGGTTCAGAACCTGGTGCACAAAATCGAGTCACACATCACAAATGCCTTTTAACGTCTTGTCCAAGACAAAGATTACAAGTTTTCTTATTGGCAGAGTGATAATATGAATTACTTAGTTGTGATTTTGGCTTATAAGCTGAATTGGAAGAAACATATGAGTTATCTAAAATCAAAATTGTCTGGGAGTTCTTACATTCTGTCAAACTTGAGGTATTATTTAAATACAGTTACACTTAAAATGGTGTACTATAGCTTGAATTATCCACATATAGTATTTTATATCTGCTTTGGATGGTGCTGCTGACTGTTACTTGAAACCAATTGTTCGTATGCAAAAAGATTAATCAGGTATATTTGTCGTGTGCCTGCCCTGAACACAACAAACCCTCTATTTGAAAAAGCTAGTGTAGAAAAATGAATAGTATAAATTGCAAATTTTTAAATTAATAAGCAACACTTTAACAGGGTTTGATGTACAAAATAATAGATTTACACTTGCTAGTTCTTTTTATTTAGATGGTACAAGAGAAAAAAAAAAAGAATTAATTTATATAAGTGAAAGACCTAGAACAAGACATGGCTTAAACTGCTTTAGGTATTTGTGTCCAAAGTTTAGGTCTAGTGTCCTAGAATCTTTAAAAAGCTTAAAAAATATAGTTTTAAATATAATTATAAATTATACTTTATTGATATAATTTTATTTATATTAAATCAAAAAAAGCAGTATATCTAGGATGCTTTTCAATGTATGTTATATGTACACCAGATTGTGCTGGGTTTTATAATTTTACTACTAGTTGGTTAATAATAGATAGACTGTAGCAAATTATTAAAGTAAATTGAATATAGAATTAATGCTTTTTTTTTGTTACGGTGTTAGATTTTATTATAGTTTATTTAATTAATTGGTTTTTTTTATTACAAATTGGGGTAAAAATAAAATGTTAGTTTAATTTTCTTTTTTGAGTATTTTGTTAAGATATTACCAACAAACTTTATAATATTTTTTTTTTTATTAATCTTTGTTTTTTAAACTTCAAATAACCACATTTATTTATCATTATTTTTTTTTCGTATCATTGATTTTTTATTTACTAAATATTTTTACATATTTAATACATTTAGTTAGATATTTGTTCATTTAAATTTACAACAGCTGAACGTGAGTTCACACTGGTTGCAGTGACCACACAATCGGATTATTGATGTATTTTTATTGCAGCGTCGGCAAACACTTACTTTGAGATTTTAGCTCCATGATTTTTCAAGAATTTGTGGTTATAATGTTGAGATTTTAATCTTGTGAGTGTTTGCCAAAAAACAGGTAAGAAAGATTTTTTTCCATTAAATAGATAGTTTTTTCTTTTGTTAGTTTAATGTTAATACTAAAGGAACAGGTAGAATTACAGGTGATGAAAACTTGCTTGCTTGACCTTCAAAAAACGTTTATCGATGTAGTGTAGAGGTAAGAGTAAGACTGATACTATAAAAAAAAATTCAATAGAGCTGTTTATGTTTTTTGAGCAACAAAACGTCATGAAACATTAAAGTATTTGCTTACAAAAACAGTTTTTTGTAGATTTTCCTATGTATTCTGATTGTTTTAATCTCTAGAACTTAATATCTTATTATTATATATCATATACCATTAACCTTATGTTTTCTCTTTTATAATTTTAATTTATTTTATTTGTCTTTGTAATAAATGCAAACACTTATATGTAGTACATACTTTTTCCATCTTTCTCCTGACTTTTTGTTTTAATTTTAACTGGTCTCATGCGCCTGATGTAATTAATAAGGTATTTTTTTACTTGTTTATAAATTTCTCTGAAAAACTTCAGTTAGTGTAGCTTAAATAACTTACTCCTTTTAAGATACAGGTATACTCTGTATCCTCATATTGTTTTTCTAAAGAAAGTTGTCAATATTTTTAAGCCATACCAAACGCTTTTCCAATTTCTTCCATTCTGCGAAAATTTGACAAGTCTATTATTCTTAAGCTTAACATTATTCATCATTGTTTTGATAGCTCAATTATTCTTTTGGATTTCTTCAACTTGCTTAATTATTTTTTCATAACTGTTTCTTTCATGCTATCAACTACTTGCTGCTAGCAGACCAACTTTTTATTGACTATTTTAATTTTACAAGAAGTGTATCATGTTGTTTCTTTTTTGTCTAGTCGACTTTTCAATTATCTGGTTAAGCTTTAGTGTAGTCACTTTAGCTATTATCGTTTATTAATTTATACTTATACTTCAGATATAGAAATTTATATTAAGCATATTCTACTTTTTTTACCCTGTAAAAGTTAACGCTCAGGTTTTTCGTTAAAATATTTACATACATAAGTATTCAAAAAACGTTTGTTCAGGAGTTAACAGTGATTAGCTTTTATAAACTTTAAAAACTATTGCATTAAGGAAAAAAAAATAAGTACAAAACTAGAACTATACTGTATTTAATAATACTGTAAAAGGTATTAATCTATACCAGTATATGTACTTTGCATAAAACACAACTTTAAAAGATTCAGTAAGGGTTAGCACTTTCTTTACCAATCAGAAAACAAATTAACAGTCTCGAAATTTTATTCTTCCCCTTAGTTTCTTGCTAATGAGAGAGAGAGCTAAACTAACTTGCTATACAGTTTTTGATACAGTTTAAGTTAGATCATCAGTTTGATTTTTTTTCACTCATCATCTCCTACATTTAAGCTACTCAGGTCGCGCTTGCAAACATTTAGTACCAAAAAGTATTTACGAGTTCAGTAATTATATAGTGTCTTGGTTAGAGTTAATGTTAGATTCAGGGTTAGGGTCATGATGAATACGTGCAAAGTGACGTCGGGAAAAATTGATTGCTCGTGCAAAAGTGACACTTGCCTATATTCAGAATTTAAAAGTGTAAAACTATCAGACAGTTGAAAATTAAGTTGTTTTATAAAAATAAACAGTTAGAAAACTTCTGTATTAAAACACTATACTTTTAGACTTGATTATAAACCATAGTTATAAACAAAGAACCGTTATGTAATTTTAACCAAGCGAGCTTTAGTACGTTTATACTAAAGCAAATCTTCGTAGGTACTATTGGAAAAAATACGCAACCTAATCATCATATCTTAAAACTTTCTTTGACATTGTCAGTTTCAATGAGAGGTTAGGCAAACACTCGTTTTGACTTTATAAGCTATTAACGTAGGATCAATATTGTGTACTTATAAGCATCAATCTTTTTAAAGGTAATACTAAAAGCTGCATTTTATTTTGTTAAACTTATCAAAATGGACTTAAAATATTCCATAAAAACTAAACTGGAAATCTAAAAGTAGCAAAAAGTTAAACAAAAAAAAAACTTGAGTTTTTTCAAAAGTTAAATACTTACCTTTAATTTAATCAACATAGTAAACAAAAGTATCAAATGAAAATTTTTTATCAAATGCATTTAGTTTTATATAAAACCAGGTCAATACTTAGCTTAAAAATTAAAAAAATTGTAAACCATCATAAATATTTTTGAAAAACATATAACATATACAAAGATTGAAAAATATTTTTTTCAAAACTGTGGAAAAACTAAGCAGTTTTTATTTACGTAACCTTCTTATAAGTAATATCTAAAAAAAAAAATTATAAGTAGTTTAAAAAAATTTATCACTCAAGTTGAGTCATGTTATTAACATAAAAGTAGTTTAGCAATTTGAGTTTCAAGGACTACTAATTATAAGATAAAGTTTTACAGATTTTATTCAAAATTTATTTATGTAAACCTGTTCAAGCACCGGCCGGCATTTAAAGTTTTCTTAGAAAATGAGTCAAAAACTTTTACATTTTTGTAAACAAATCAGTTAAAAGTTAAATTTTTTGCGCGTAGAAAACTTATTTTGTTATATTTTTTTACATACATGTAAATCAATCTTGGCTTGTATTTAAGTTGTCAATATTCTATTGATAACTGTAAAAGTTAAAACAAACATTTATTAATGATTGTTTATAACCATAAAAATGTTAAACTAAAGTTTTCTATTTCGTATTAACTAGATAAATAAATTTAAAAAGTCAATTTTATTTAAGCAGTTTGTAACAGAATTTGTATTAAAAACTTGTCTTAAAAAACTCTAAAAACTTAAATATAATGTAGATCTTTAAAGTTTTTTATTTAAGTTAAAAAGGTAAGCTAAAACTACATTTTTAAATATTGTTGCATTATAATAATATTAAACTAGGCTTATTATTTTTCATTACTTTTCATATTTGAAAACTAAATCTAATAATCTTATGCTGGAAACTTTTTTAACATTTTTTTTAGTGGTAAATTGCTAGCTTAATAAACCTTTGCTGTACAGATTTTTTCAAATTTTGAAATTGTAAGTTGAAATACATTTATTTTAGTTGATATGAATTTATTTTAAGTTTGAACAAAAAAAAAGGAAATATTTTAAAAACTCAAGTAAGTTTTGTCTAAACTCTTTCTAAAAACACTTTAGTATATAAAAAATTAATATTTTTTAATTAGAATATTTAAGTTCTAAAGATCCAAAAAAGGCCCTCTAAATTTCTAAAATTTTCCCTTAACATATGGTATAAGTTTCAAAACTACCCTCAAATACGCCTAAGACATTTTTTTTTGCTGTTCATCATCAACTACAAAATATCTAGTGTAACTTTCAAATTATGGCTCATGGCTCCTCTGTGGCCTTCTTACTACTCACGGCCCCCCCTTTTGCCCATTTGCTGCTTATGGCCCCCTAAATTTCTGTAATGGGCCTCTTTGGGAAACCCTGATCTATAATTTCTCTTATTGATTATAAATGTTCTATTTTTGACTTATTATCTTTTTTTTAGTTTTTTTAATTTAATTAGTAATTTATTGATTGTTTTTAAGTTTAATCGTTTTTATTTGATTAATTAGTCTTGTGAGTAGTTATTTTGTTTTAAAAATGAAAAAATTAAGTTTTGGAAGCATTGGTCAAATAAACCTGTTGAATGGAAAAAGTGCTTTTAAATGCAATTGATTGGCATCCAAAATCGTGTAAACGTCTTTCATTACATTTAGTTTATTGAATTCTACTTTTGATGTTTTACTTATACCGTTATACTTTTAGATAGATATGCTTAATACAAAAATTAACTTGGTATACCACTTTTGTTTGCACACTTTGTCTTAATGCTTTTTCAATCTTTACAAACTCCGTAGGGTTGTCTATTTTTAATGTATATGTTTTTAATGAGCAGCAAAACTTACATGAAGTGTTTGCGTGCAAAAAAATCGTTTTAAATTAAAGAATAACACTTTTGGGTTTATTTACAAAGGGAGTAGAACTCCTAAAAGCGTTTTGAACATATATGTTTATTAAAATTTTGTATTTTTTTTAAACATTCAATCGATTATTTTATCTACTTAATCCCGTAGAAAAATCACAAACAAACAGAGTCCTTGACAGATTTGAGTATCATATTCGATATACAAATCTTGTTTAAGTGTTTGTCTGTGATATTTAAACTTTAAGCAATCACATTAAGTATTTCATCAAAGTTTTCTCTACAGGCTTAAAAACTTGCGGTATTTTTACTAAGCTAATTGCTCTGACAAAATATTTTGGAAGACATTTAAAAACTGTTATTACCTTATTTATCAATAAAGAAATTATCTTAATTAACTTATTAATTAAAGTTAATAGTATATTAAATAATTGTACTATAAAATGTTTACGGCGTAAGCAAGTTTTAAAATGTTTCAAAATTATTTATTTTTTATAACTAGAAGACAATTGAGAAATTTTTTAATTAAATAAACTTTATTTTAATGGTTTAGTTTGACAAACATCTGCTATTTTTCTACAAAGTAAAAGTTTTTTCGTCATCTAAAACATTTGTATGACGTTTGCTTTTATTTGTTTTAATTAGTTGATAGTTGATTTGATACTTAGAAAAAGTACAAACCGTTTTTAATTGAAATAAGTTAATTTTTAAACAAAAATCAGAAAAAGAAACTCGATACAACTAATTCACATTTAGTACTTTTTGTTAGTACTAGCGTTTAATATAGATGATATAATATAGAAATAGTATACTGCATTAGTTGTTTGTATTTGTTTAAATAACAAAGGAAAAAAAAGAGGCCTTTAGTCGTGTAAGTTTTATTATAATTTTTAGAATATACTAAAGACGTTTTGACTTTTATTGCAAAATCAGACAAATCTATGTCTATGGTCGTGCGGCTCAGCTTAGTGCTAAAATCAGATAGAATAAGAAAAAAAACTCTAGTTTTATAAGTTGCAAGAGAAACAAAGTTTAAATTATTTAGAATTTTTTTATATTAGGTATCTTGACGTAATGAAATGAATAAAAAGTTGATTAAATTTAAAGCAAATCATGTTTTTTCTAACATTCTAGAAGCGAAAAACTACTTAGTGTTTTCTGCTTAAAACTTTACAGCAGTATTTAGTTCTAGCATCATACATTTTAAGTTTAAACACTGCTTACATTACCTAAAAATTTGAATCGAAATATTATGTTTTTAACTTGTTTAAAAACTTTGATAAAACATAAATTGAATATTATTACAAGATATCTTCATGAATGTTATGCTTAAAATTATTATTTTTTGAATATTTTAAGAAAATAATTAATTTTTATCTCAATTTATTCAATTAGTTTTTTCTTATTAAAGATGAAGAATTTTTTTAAAACACATTTGAGAGTAAAAAAAAGCTATAAACTAAAAAGAAAAAAAGTTGATGCAGAATAAAAAGCGCCAAGAAAACATAAAAGTTGTCAAACGACCAAAAAAGGTAAGTGCTTAGAAGCATAAAGTTTAAGAAATCTAATAAAATAATAAATATAGTTTTAGCTTTTTTATTTTAAATCAAACGCTTAATTTTAACATTTTTTGTACGTAGATAGTATGATAGTTAAGAAATTATGAATTTATATTACTTATCATAAAAGTGAAATATATTTAGCTTTATTTAATTTTTGAATTTAAAGCATGATTTTTACAATTTGAGCTAATCTATTTGGTACTGTGTAGTACTTATATTATTTTTAGAATTACTGTTTTGAGTAAGATACTCTCCATCATAACATTACTTAGGATTTCAGAAAAACATTTCAGTTATAATTGTTAAGTAAATTATTTTTTATATTATATGTTTTTAAATAAAGTTTTTGAAATGAAATAATGAACTAAAACTTATTAAAAAAATTAAAAGGTAGCAGCAGCGTAAACCAACTGGTAACAAAACTAAAGTCAATCTAAAAGTAAACATGAAGATATTTAAAACCGCTTTTTTGTGTTGTCTCATTAGTTTGATGTTACTATCTTGTGAATCCAAAAAAGATACGGTATTCAGGCAATGTGGCAGGCAGTTATCCAAAACCATTGCAACAATATGTAGAATAAAGTTTCTTAATTATTTGGCAATAGCAAAACTGACCAATAGATATAGAATAGGATGTAAGTTTTTTATTAATTTTAGCTTATGCTTACAAAATTACTTAAAAGTATTATTAACATTTACTACTTTTTATACATTTTAGTCAACTAAGCTTATACTTTACTGTGTTAATAACAAAATTACCACAAAAGTTTTAAAACTTTTACTTATCACAATAATTAAATAAATAACTTTATAGCAAGAAAGACAAGATCGCTTGTAGAAGAAGAAGAAAGTAATGAAAGAACGTAAGTTTTTATTTACACAAAAAACTAATAAAATGATGTCTAAACTATTTTTAAATGCTTATTTAAATTTATAATAGGAGGCTTCACAGGCAGCACCACCACCATCGTAGAAAAATAACCAAAAGAAACAGTTCTACCAAGTGTTGCGCTATTCCATGTACACAATCTTACATAGAAAAATACTGGTGCAGAATTTAGTAGAATTTATAATTTAGATACTCAAAAGCTGTTTAAAAAATGATGTATGAAGTTTATAGAAAATTGTTAAAGTAGTCAAACTTACTATCATTTCTTACTTTAATTTAATTTTAAATGGCGTATAAATAATAACTTTAGTTTAGACAATTTTGTTTTTAAAGGTTTTTAGCAGTGAGGGGCTTGTTTTATAAAAATTAACTGTTACTTAACAAATATTTCATTTTTTTTTACAATAACAGAAAATAACTAACAGTTATCATATAAAATATAAATTATCAGAGTTTCTATGTTGCTTTTAATGTGAAAAATTATAGAGAACTATTAAAGATATTTTGAAACAAAATAGTAATGCAGTTTTTTATCTAGACCTCATTTGCACTGTGACTGTAAAATACAAACTTAGTTCAATACTTTTAAAGTTGAAATATTATGAAATTAGTGTAAAAGCTACAATTAATCAAAAATTTTATTAAAAACGATCATAACTTATTAGCATACTAAAACTATAAACTACTTTTTTAAACAATGCTTTCAATCACTTAAAAACCACGTTTAAATGAAAAATTTATTTTATAATTTAAGTATTTTGATTATTGCATATATAATTTTTTATAACTAATAAAAGGGAATACTGTTATGTTTTAATTTCAAGTTTTTTTGTGAAACATCATAAACCAATAAAGTGTTTACTAGTCAAGTGTTTAGTTTGTTATTTAAATACAAATTTGATTTGAATAATTAATAGTGATGAAAATATAAACATAACTTTAAGGGAAAATTAGTTTGTAAAACTAAAAAATATTTAAAACAATTGTCTATTTCCAGTCGTATCCAAACGTTAAGGAAACGATCAGGAAGTTCTAATTTAGCAAAATATACATTTTTTTAAAATTAGATTGCTAGCATTGTAGCTTATTAACTAGTAGGAAGAAAATATAAAAAACAAATTAAAATACTACCAATTTATATAAAAAATAAATATATAGACCTAAAGTAATGTGTAAGGTGAGTAGACCGCGAAAAAAACAGTTACTAAAAACTAAAGCATAAAACCACAAAAATATTTTAAAGAAAACGTTTAGAATATTTCAGCATTTAATAGTACTTTAATTAAAACTGTTCGTAATGGAAAAATTACGAAGTTTACACTAAATTGAAAAATTTAAAAACTGATTAAAATTTAAAGTTTGGTGATTTTCACTTGTATGCAAAACTGATAACATGCTAAAACTAATAACGTGTCATTTAGAAAAAAAAATAAGATTATCCTAATGATTATAACAATATAGCTTATGATTTAACTTGGTTAGTGCTAATTAATTACATAAAATGTCTTATCTAAACTATTTTTTATATAGTTTATTTTGTACTTAATTAAGAAAACTTGATTAATAGAAATACAAACACTTCATTTTAAATGTTATATAAAGGCTAAGCATTGCTAATGAAGTGATTTCCTTATTAAATACAGACAGTTATTAATTGAAGTTAATAGAAACAAATTTGAATACATTTTGAACGAACTAATCTCAATTTTAAAAGTTAATAACTAGTATCTTGATTAATAGATTTAAATAAAAACACACTTATTCATTAAATCAAATTTTATGACTAAATTCATACATATGTATTAAAAACATATAATAGATATATAGGTTTTAAAGTAGTGATGTTATTAGGTTTTTTTTAAAGTGTCGGCAGTTTTTTATAACAAACTGACTAGGTTTACTTCTTAAAGTTTTTCGAGGGCCGTTGCACTTTTGTAGTGTTATATCTAACGAAATAATCAAAACCTTTTTAGAAATACATAATACTTTTTAATTAAACTCCTTTGTAAATTTTTACTAGAAAATTTTTTTTGTTGTTTTTAAACGCTCTTTGACTAAAAGATAATACAAGTTATTATTTGCCGATCCCTGTCCTAAACATGGGAAGTATATTAAAGTATTATCTTCAAGCAGTTAAGAAAATATCAAAGTTTATATTTGTTAATAACTTATTTCACATCAAATAAAACAACTAATTGTTTGAAAAATTAAGTTATTTTTAATGTATCAACATTTTTTAGTTGACTGTTCTAACAAAACTTTTTTTTCTTATTAAAATATTTATTAGAATTAGATGTTTTACGCTTTAAAACAGTCTTATCATCTTCAAAAATTTTTATAGGCGTTATCTAATTGAACAAAAATAACTAACTGTTCTATTTTCTTAGTACATAATTTTAATTGAAACCTTAATGTAAAATATTATTCAATAGAAATTGTTTTGCTTTTTTAATCTTCAAAAATTTATATACTGCTATGAAAGTTAAATAAACAAGAAAAAGTTAACTTTGTTCTCTAACTTTTTTTTATAAGTAATGTTTGAGAATGATAAAAATTCTATCAACATTCTAAAATATATACAGGTGGTCTTACAAAAACGTGGATGTCACAAAAATGTATAAACATCTTGAATAGTTATAAACTTGAAGTTTATTATAATCCACATAAATGTCAATACTTTAGCAGCTCATAACTAAATTATTTATTCTTTCTTTGCAGATTCAATTTATAATAATTATTAGATGAGTCTAATATGGCAGCAAGCCTTTAGTTTGATAAAAGTGTATATATTGATACCCTGATACTATATATATATATATATATATATGTCTTTTTGAACCGTTTTTGAAATTTTTAGATTGTTTCTCACAATTTAGTTTTTTTGGAATTTTATTTATTTATTTTGTTTAGAAAAGCTTTATATAAACCACTACGAACCGTTAAAAACTATGTCAAGCATTAGAAAAAAAAGTAAGTATCTGTGTCAAAATAAAAAACTAAAAAAAATAAGATTGTATTATTACAAAAGTTTTATATAAAAACAAGTATAACCACATTTTCTGAACAGATAGGTATTTTTATCTAATTTTATACTTTTCTATAGACCACTTTATGATTTTGTTATTGATAGCTCCTATAGTTTCTTTATATCACTTTTTATAAATCATCTATTTCTGAGTTTTTTCTAAGCACTTAAATAATTTCTTTACAGTTTTGATACCTAATTATATTTAAATAAAAATGAGAGGTTAGTAGAAATGGTTACCTTTTTTTTTCGACGAAAAGTACTTGTGATAAGATGAAAATTTATAAGAATACAAAATATTAACTGAAATAAAAGTTTTTTTTATCGACAGCTTTAAAATTTTAGCAACGCATTATTTTTATAATAACAGAATTATTTTGTAACTTTACTGGTCAAAATATTTTGTTTGTGTTTATGTTTTTCCTTCTAGTTTTTTCAATTCTACTAAGTTTATATAGCAAAGTAAAAGTAAGTCTATAGCAAAGTAAAAGCGTCATTTGTTAAACATTATGAGTTTACTAGTTGTTCATACGGTAATAAGATTTTTTGGTAGTATTTAAAGTAAATGTTTACTAATACCCTTTAATAAACAGAAGTTTCATAGTTTATATTTTAGTTTGATATAATAAAATTTCGCAAAAATAAACTAATAATTTTTTTAATAAGATAAATAGTCCCTTAAAATGTTTGTTCAAATAAGTTATCATCATTAACAAAGTTATACCAAAGTTTTCATAATTGCTGAGCTAAAATTCGCTTAAAAAAGCTGAAATATGTTATGTAAGAAGAATTCTATTACGCAAGTCTTTACAATATCTAGCTTTTTTTAAGGATATTGAACTGTTTTTTTTGACTGATTTTTAAAATTCACACTAATCAGCAACTAGTAAATAAGTGTATGTATATATTTTTTTAAAGTTTTAATCAATCGTGCTTGACAAGTTAAATTGGAGCTAAAATAAGTAAGCTTTAGCTTTACTGAGTAATGTATGACATAGAAATATCTCATATACGAAACAGCTGTATAAAACTGTTGTTTGTTGTATAATTAATTAAACAGTATATATACATATATATAAACAACACTACGTTTTTACTAATACAAATGTTCCACTGCTCTGTTAGACAGAACAATTCTTCAGTTAGTTTATTACAATAGTATCTTAAAACTAAAATAAAAATGTACATGAAATTAAGCGAAAAACTTTAAGGGCTGTTGCGTCACTAAGTAAATCATCAAAAAATATATATGACACACTAGGTTTGAATTCATCTACTAAATATGTAATTATATATGCATTAAAATTAACAAATATTCTATTTTAAACTCTTTACTAATGATTGAAGTACTTTTAAAACCTGTCAGCAAGCATGTAAAACAATAACTGCATGAATTTTTATGCAGTAAAGTTATACCAGAAGAACGATTTGAGAAACTTAAATATTATAAAACCATCAATGTTATATATATCTATTGTGTTTTTATAGTGTATATACTATGTACACAAAAATCAAGCACAACTTTTAGTTTGTATATAATGACTCACTGTATTTAAATTACAATAAAAAGTTCAGACATAATGTAAGTTTATAAACTATTAGGATATAGCTAACCAAAGTCCATAGAAACTAAACTTTATTCTACTGACGTGTTTCTCTGCTCACTAAGAATTTAAAAAACTCGTTAGTCGAACAAAGTTTATCATACTAAGAAATTTATTTTAAAATAAATTTTGGTAATAAAGTATATTTTTTATTTATTTTTTTTTGGCTATTTACATGCTTATTTTAGACAATCAACTTTAAAAATTAAAGTAACTTAATATTTTATTTTAAATTACTTTAGTATGTGAGACGATACTAAATACTTTTACAAACTTATACATTATTAAAAGTCCTGTAAAAAAATATTTATACAAAATTGCAATTAAAAAGTTAAATTTTTTTTAAGGAGGTTTTTAAAACGGTTAAAAGTATACTCAACAATTGTAAACTATGCTTTTTTTAATAAAAATTTTCTAGATGCATACATGAATATCAAAAATTAAAAAAAAGGGTAATTTTTATACTTAAGTTTAAATTCTTTAAATTACAGTTTATGTCTTTTTAAATGTCGATGTTTAGAAAAACGTGTAAAACTTCAGACCTTAATGAAAAAATAGCGACCTGAAAAATTCTCATTATCAATTTTTAAGACAAAGTAGTTTTGTTTGTAAATTTTTTGGTAGAATTTATTTACGACATATCTATTATTTTTAAATAATTTATAAGCGAACAAACGATGTAAATTAGATCTTGTTCTAATAGCTTTAACTGTAAAAAAAATAAAACGTTCTATACAAAACTAACGGGTATTGGATTTTAATTTAAACTATACTTTAGAGTTAAGACAAAAGTCTAGTCTTGCTAGCTGCATATGATTTAAATTTTCATGATACTTAAGTTGTTTTTCTCTGAAGTAAACCTAAAATTAAGTTCATAACAAGCTTTTATCTACACTTTAAAAGTAAGTGCACAGCATTCCACCGCTCATATGTAGCAATAGTAAATCAACTGGCTGCTGCAATCATTGTTTTCGCCAAAAAAACAGCCTTACCATGACCTCCGGCACCGTGTATAAGTTCTGTTGAAGTTACCGCAGAAAAACAACAACATTTATTTTATTCGAGGTTTTAATTGGCTAAGAATAGTTTGAGTCAGATCACGGAAATTTGAGATTATGTGACTATTTTAAAGTGGATTGCTTCAAGTTACATTTAAAAAAACTGTTAATGACTATTAAAAACATGAACTAAACTTAAGAAAATTATATTATATTTAGTTAAAATAGTACTCTTATATTATAATCGCAGTAAATCAAACTAACTAAAAATAAATTACCTTTTTTAAAAATAAATTTATTTAGTTGCCTACAAAGATTTTTCATAAAATCTATATTTTTTAATGTTTAGCACGTTTTAAAGTATTAAAACTTAGTTTTTAGCACGTAAAAATGGGTAAATGCTATTTGAAAAATTTTCGAACCTTTTAGTTATGTAATATACAAGTGTTTTGAAGTCAAAAATCGTGTGGCTATTATCATACTTTGCATATTTTATTTAGCTGGTCATTTAAAAAAAATTAACCCTTAAACTTTAGTTTTATACTCAATATTGTTTTTTTCTAAACAAAATTTATACAGAAAAAACTAAACACGTAAAAACTTAAATTTTAGACTTTTGTAGTTGTATATCATTTGTGTTACCTTTGTTAACCTTCTTTGAATATAAAAACATTTAGCATAGGCATTGTTTTTAGCTTCTACGCCTAAAAATATAATTATTAAATTTTTTAATGCAAAAAAAAAGTTAAACTATAAATCTCAAAAATTAATATAGAACAAGCTTTGTCTTAAAGGTTATCTAAGTAATATGTAATTTTAAAGTTTCAAGTTTGTATAAACTATATATATAAAAAACAAATATATTAATGAAAAAATTAAAATAAACAAAACCATATGACAAAATTATGGCTTTTAAATATTTTATTAAATCAATACTTTGAATTTTATGAAATAAAATGAATGACAATTAAGAAAACAATTAAATATATAATTTTTTAAAGATTAAGTTTTGTACAAAAAACCCTTGATAAATATGAAAAAACAACATCAAACTGCAATACTATGCTTTTAAAATCTATAATTTTATAATGTAATTTAGAATAGCTTTTACTTTTGTGAAAAGAAGGCTAATGTAGTAAATTAAATAGAAATTTGTAAGTATTTTTTTAAAGACTTTATTTTATACAATGTATGTAAGGTTTCTTGTAATACTATCTTTTTGCTAAATTTTCAAGAAGTAGCTTTTTTTTTGTAAAAAGTCGTTAAAATTATATAACAAGATATAGTTATTTTATAACTAAATATTTAAGATTATTATTAAAAACTTATATGTGTTGTAGTCATTACGTTAATTATCAAATATTCTTTGTGCAGAATGCCTTAAGTCTATTATCAAACGTATGTTTTGTGCACTTTTATTTTTGAAAATAAAGTTAAATTGACATTAATTTTAGTAAAACTTTACTAATTATAAGACTTTTATTTAGTTATGTAGCAGATAATTATTTTAGAATTATTAAAAAACAAAACCCTTTACAAGACTTACGATTACTAATTTTTTCTTACAAATACTCAGTTTGTGCAAGCAGTATAGAAACAATAAACATATATCTTAAATAAAATGCAACGTTTTAATTGATACAACTGTTTCACTGCCTTCAAATGTAGACCAAATCATCAGTCATTGTACTAACAAAACAAGACATAAATCAAAATTTACACATTTTATTCAAAAATATGTAAGCGCTTTAATTTTATTTGACTATTAAGTTTTAAGTAGAAAAATATATGTTTGTAACTATTTTATATAACAATTTTTAAAAGGGGGACAATTAACGTAAAGTACTTCTTGTTTTTTTAATGCTAGACTTTTATTTAATTTTCCAACCTCAATTTTTCTTTGTTTTAAAAAGAGTACAGCTGTGTTTAAAGTTATATATATAAATATATATTATACATTCAACTTAACAATATTTATTTGGCAAGTGAGTCCACTCTACTGGATTTATAAAAAACTTTGTTTTGAAAATTTAATACTAACAACTATACTCAACTTCCGCTTTCCGCATATCTCAGTTATTTATAATAAAGAAATAAAACTGACTTTGCAAAGTTTAAAATCTATAGAAAACGGATAAAATAAAATAATGGCGTTGTATGTTATTTGTATAATTTTGTTAGTTTTAGTTTGTTTGTTTGAAAATCACTTAGATTTTTAATTAACATGTCTAGTACTTGTACATACTTAATTTTTATACTTAGTATTAATTATACATTTGAACTTACTATTGTCAAGGTGCTTCTATGGAACTTAAATATTGCATTGACAAATATTTTGTTTAAGTGGCCTAGGTTTTGGTGCATAGGTCCATCATATGGATAATAAACTTGCAATATTATAATGAATATACTTTTAATAAAAAGACAACTATTTTCGATGTTTGTTTTTATTTTTATTAGAATAAGAACTATTTTAACAACTGATGATCTCTTATATCTTAAAAAGAGTGAAACATAGTTTTTTAATAATAAACTATGAAAATAAAATATAACAAATGTTTCTATACTACTTGCACCAATCATCAAACCAAAATAAGGTATAGTTAGCCTAATCTTACAAACATGCTTATTATGACGTATAATACAAAATTAGTTAAAGTTAAAATATTTCAAAAAGGCTAACGTACATAAGTTTTATGTTTTTTTGCTATTATTTGTTATTTTGAAGTAAATATTTTTGTTATGATAGCAGGGTTTGTTTTCTTACATTTAGTGATAAATATTTTATTATTATCTTCATTACATAAATTATCTAAGCTGCATAAGTTCAACTATTTTAACAAATATTTAACAAAAAAAGTTATAGAGTACATGTAATAAAAATGGTTTAAAAACCATATATAAAAACTGTCTTAATTCTTTTACAAAAACAAAAAACAACAGATACAGAGATCTTTCGTTTATTATATAAACATTTTCAACTCTTATCCAAATAGAATCACATAGAAAAAATCACATAGATTCTATTTAAGTGAGTAAGATTTGCAATTTTTTATAAAATAAACGAAAGTCTCTGTATCTGTTGTTTTTGTAAAATAGTTTGGACATCTTTTATATATGGTTTTTTTAAACCAATTTTATTACATGTAGATTACAATATTCAAAGCTGTCCAATCCTACTATAAAAAAGGCAGACCACCTTCAAACAGCTCATTTTATGTTTATAGAGTTAAGTTTAACAACAATAAAGTTTGTTTCTATAACCTATCTCGAAAATTTTCTTTTTTAAAGCAATTTTAATGATGTTTTAATAATAATTAAAAACAAATAATTAAGTTTGTTATGAAAATTTAATTTGTCTTTTTCTTCGCAAAACAATATTTCAGTTGTTGTTTTTCACGATTGACAAACTACATGAGTCATTGAGTTAAAATTGTAATCAATTTGTTAAGGTCTAAATGCATTTAAGATTAATCCGTACAAAATTGATTAGCCTATTTCGTAAGTATATTACAATAACGTACTAAAGTAAAAGTGAGTTTAAACTTGTCTTGTAAATATTGATCACGTAGCGCAACGTAGCAACAAAAACATTTAATTTCTAAGTAAACTTTTGACGTCAGTTTGTTTTTTCACTAATGATGTGAAAAGAGTATTTCTGACTACAAAGGACGTAAGTTTTTATAAAAGTTGATCTAATCGAAAATAAACTTTTATAACCGACGCGAAAACAATTCTTGAATAATAAAAATATTTTCGAAAATTAGAAACTGATTTAAACTTTATAAAAAACAAAAAAGACTTTAAAATTGTGTCAAAATTAATCATTATTATTTTTTTTAATTTAAAAAGTTTTTGAATAGTTTTTTCTAAAATCTAAAATAAAAATCTAAAACATTTTTATTATACACGCTTTTTGTACTTTTATGTACTTAACTTTATCTATAAATTTTGTTTTAGCTAACTTGTCTACTTAGAGTTAGCTGTCTTTTATAAGTATTAGGATACTAATTTATTCGAAAATTCTTCTGAGGGCCGTAGCTTGCTAACCTCTGGTGTACTCAAGTTATTTCGTTACTTTTAAATTAAAAGTAAATTAATTGGTTATTTACTACATCTTAGTTTGATTATTAAAAAAATGGAAGAAAAATTCTTTTTAAGAATAATTATCAAACAAATGGCTTTTAAATTACTAACAATATATTACCGTATATTTACAATTTGTCAGGATGTTATGAAAAACAAAATAACGAAGCCTAAAGTACAAATTGAAAAAAAATAGTAAGTTATTTTGGTGCATTCTGTTTAATTTGTGGAAATTTGACCAACAAAATTTTGTTATACTATTTATATTGTTTTAAATAAACCTTGGTAAAGTTGTTTGCGATCCTTTTTTGATATTAACCTTGTTATAATGTTGGTTATACCTATCTTTAAATAATACTCCGGTAGGTATACTCTTCTACATCATTGTATAGTAAACAATAGCTTTGTAGACTCATGTATAAAGACATTCATCGTCAGATAAACAATGATTAGCAATTTTTTTATAATTTAACACAATGTACCAAAAAGTAATAAAATGTGTTTGATTTTAAATTTGAAAAGGTTTGCTGTTGCTGAAACTAATTCAGAAACAAATGAGCTAGTATTTTCTCGTACCACAACTTTAGTTTTTTTTTATTATTTTATAATTTTTTTTAGATACTTTTGTGTATTTGTTAACTAGTTTTTTTATTTTTTTTTTCTACAGTAAAGTTTAAAATTTATAAACTAAACCATTTCTATTTTTATGTAACATTTTATGATGAAATTATTACTAGTTGCTGTAAAACTCTAATGATTAATAATAATAATTTAGTGACCATAAGTTGATTTATAATATATTTGTTATTTAAAGATTGTCTTTGTTTTTATTGTTACTTTTTGTTGATTACTTTTATTTTAGTATCTTTGTATAAATTCAAGGCATTAATACTTTGTTTTTGATCAATACCCTAAAATAAACAACAATGTTTTTTTTTTTGATAAGTGAAAAACGTTTGTTGAATAAATTTCTAAAGTACTCTAGTTCATTGAGAAAATACAAAAAAAAAACCTTTTAGATCGAAATTCAATTACACTCAACATTATAAAAAACACAAATGTTTTAATTATTAGTCATTCGTCTCAAAATTAAGGCTAACAACTTAGTTTAAATTTTTTACACTAATAAATCTTTATTGTAAATTTTGATTAAAATCAAAAGAAGAATTGAAAAAAAAAACACTTTTAAAATAGATGACTAAGTACGTACTCTTACTACAGAACCATAGAATAAACACAAAAATACTTTTTAATAGGGTTGTAAAAATAATTCGGTCATTTCATCCGCTATAGTTGTATAGTATGTCTGAACATTTTATATAATTATCTAAAAGTTCTCTTTAATTTATATCAAGCAAAAATTATAGTTCATTTTCATTAAAAATAATTGTATGAGTATTTTAATTTTATGATAAATCTAGAAAAATGCACTAAAGTATGTACTGTTTTTTTTTCAATTGATTTAAATTAAAATTCAACATCCATAATCTAAAAATAACTACTTTTAAACACTTAAAAAGTTTTCAGGTTAAGAAAAATTTTGAGGATTTAGTGTAGTTAAAAAATTAAATGTAGTGTAACAATTTGCTTAAACAGCTATAGAATAAATTGAAATATATTGATCTTACTTATTATATTACCTTAACTGAGTTGAGTTTATTCAAAACCGAAATCCATGGTTATATACAATAAATAATACAATAAAACAGTAAGTTTATATACTTCAGTATAAGAATATGGAAACAAAAACAAATTATAGTAGAAATGATAAAGGTATTAATACTGATAACATTTGTTACTCTTGGTAAGTGTTTTTGTTTTAGGAATTGAGACATTTTTTAGTGGTTTTTTAACAAAATTTTATTTGTCAAAATATAACAAACTGTGCAATCTTTGTATAAAAAAGGTAGACTACCTGCATACCATTCATCTTACTGACTACATTAATAAATAATTCAATATTAAAAATCAAAAAATATAACAGCATTAGAAATAAAAACGATATTAGTAATTCTAATGTACTGGCGAAAATGATAACACTAATGATAGAAACTCAAGTTAACATAAATGTTTGGTCAGACCACTTCGATCATTAGACTACAAGCTTTCGGTAGATTGAGACTTCTCATTGAAAATTTTTAGATTTATCCAGTTGCGACTGACTGATGAGTTGCGAATGACTAAAGAGTTTTAATAAAAACAAAATCCGGGTCTCAGTCTACCAAAAGCTAGTAATCTGATTGATACTGGTGTGATCAAAAATTTATGTTAACTTGAGCTTGTCTAACGGTATATGTCCTAAGTCCTAACGAAGCCTAAGTCCAGGCTTAGGCTCCGTTAGACTTTCACCGATGCTTTCTTTGAGTAATGATAAAACTATTAATAAAAATCGACCTATAACTAGAAGTATTAGTAAAAGCCTAAGTTAAATTATAAAAAAAAATGTTCTTAAGTATTTATGTCCTTATAACAATAGTAAGGATTTAAGTCGGTGCTAAAACTAAGAGTAATAAAACTAAAAATTGTCGTAAGTCGAGTAAAGTAAATTGCCCGTAACAAGGTAATTAAATGATTAAAAAACGTTATATATAAGGTGCGCGTAAAATGTAATAAGTATAATGACAACAAAGACCAAAGTAATCGCGATAACAGTAATAAAAACAATAATAATAAAATAATTAACATTTAATTAACATTAGGTCTACAGGAGGCTGAATGATATTTACACTAGTCACAAATATACTTCAAAACATGTAGGTAAAAAGAACAACACTAAAACATCGGATTTTTCTCGGAAGTATTTCACCAGGATTGATACCAAACCAAAATTGAAATTGAGCATCCTTCACCACGCCATCGGTGGCGCAAGAAAGATCTTTTAAGTACGCAACCTCAAGTGCATGGCAATAGCAGCAAGATGTTTCAAACAATTGTGTACACAACTGACGATTCTCTTTCAAACAATATATTTACTTTTTATTACCTTTTCTATTTCATTTTGACACAAGCACACAAACATATTTTTTAAATATACTTGTGTACTTACATAGTTATCCTAAATTAAAACATAGTTCTTATACACCATCTTCTTTATTCTGCAACCTATTTGTCTGTATCAGTTTCATTGCATTATGTCTTTATTTGTTAAATTTTGATTATAATTTGAAGCCTGTATTTAAAACATATATAAGCCGTACTTTTTTACTTTCTGCGCATAAAAGTTTAGTGAGAAGTTTTATTTTAGCTAAAGGCTTAATTTAACACATAATTGTCTCGTTACTTTACAATCATATTTACTGTAAAACCTTAACATATTATTTTACACTCATATAAGTACTAAAATGTTTATCAACTTTTAATGTTTGAATGGTTTTGAATCGTTTTTTTAGTATTGTTTACTGAAGGACATAAAAGCACTCAAATAGTTTGGTCTAAACAACTGGTGTACAAAAAAACTAATTTGATATATTGTCATATACTATGGGTACAGTTTAATGTCTTGTCAAGGACTATTAAGAAGTTGTATTAGCTTATACGATTTATATCTATTAATAACTGTAGTAAAACTTTCAGTTATAATATTATGCCTTAACTATTATTCCAAAAGTTTATTATTTAACTATCATTTTATGCTTTAGTCACTTCTGGAAACCTTTACATTGGTATAGTTTTTTTACTTATTTTTTGATAGTATTATTACTATTTACTTACTCTAGACTATACTTAAATAACTTAAGATTTCATTAGTAATTGTTTTAAACTGTATCAAATAAGCAACATATATTTCATCGCAACACTATAGCATAAATTTAAATATTCAACATTTTAAACTAATCGTTTGTTAATAAAGATCCCAAGTTGGTCGAAATATAATAAAAGTACTTTTTCTAAACTAAAAGATATATATAAATTAAGCTAAAGTAATATGTTTCTGTTGTTAAACGAGTTAACACACTTCAACGGAGTTCTGTAAAAAATATAAATACTGAAAGGAAAAACTAGAAGGTAAAGTAGGTGAGTATGCATAATTATTAAATAAAGGTAAGCATAATTATTATATATTTGTAGTTAACATTAGATACAATATGTCTCATATAATTCGACTGTTATAAATTTAGAAAAAGAATATTTATTTATTTAAATTAAAGTACTAAGAAATTGTAAATATATACTTTTTTTTTTGTTATAAAGTATTCTAATCTATATAAATTGCGATCAATAAAAAACTTTATAATTTTAATAACATTAAAATACTTTACCTTGCATACTTGTTAACTTGTTTAACACACAAAAAAAATATGTCAGTTCAATAAGAAAAAGTATTGATAAATTTTTTTTAGCTTAATTACATTAATTACCGCATATTAACTTACTTTATTTTACACTGTGAGTGGTTAATATGTATTGCAATCACTGCTATAGTTTATTGAACAAAAAAAAAGACGCTCAAAATATTTGGCCCTAGGACCTGGTGCACGAAGAACCTTTCGGTTATCGACTTACCGTTTGGATGGTAAGACTTTCCTTTTAACGTCTTGTCTAGGGCATTGTTAACTATAATCTATTAAAAATATGACTTATATAAGTCGATAACCGAAAGGTTCTTCTTGCACCAGGTTCTAGGTCTAGGACCAAATACTTTGAGCCTTTTTTGTTGTTTAAGTAATTATAATGTATTTAGTAAACACACGTATTTATATTGCTTATCTTTTGTTCTTTTTTTAGTACACATTTTAACTCTATAGAACTGTATTTATTGTTTAAAACAGAAAAAATTTGATCCAGCTGAATAAACTTAGAACTGTAAAATTTGTTGGTTTTGTTGTTATTCCAACAAGCTGGTTTCTTTAGGGTCTCTACTAGCAAGTAAAATAGTCAGAACATATTTTTCTTTTCCAATTAAATTTTAATAATGATTATTTTATCTGAATTTAAGTTTCAAGGGAAAATGTTTTACTCTATCACACGAATCAGAGGTAATTTATTGCACAAAAATATTATTTTTTTTTAAATATTCCACTGTCCATTTTTAAATAATATTGCTCTATTTAATAAAATCTATAGCTTTTCTCTGAACTGATAGTTACTTAAAGTCACGTTTTTAAAAATAATCAACAAAAAGCAGATATTTTTCTGGTTTATATATAAGTTTGAAAAAAATTATGATGTCAAAATTCTATTTTTATATTCAAAATCCTAAGACAAATGTTAACCCGACATTCTTGATAAGTTATATATTAGGTACATTTCTACGATTACAAACTAAACGTGTAAACTTTCTATGTATTGATTTGATTTTGTTAGTATATATTTTTCGATAGGGAGACCAAGTTGAAGTGTAGGGTTATAGCTTTGGACGCAAACATTCTGTAAATAACTTTGTCAGAGTGGTAATCGTAGTAGTTTAAGAAAAAGCAACTTGGTAGGACGAAACTAATGCATTAACGTGAATGTTACTTTAAAAATTTCAAATATATAAACTACAAAAGACTTTAACAAATATTAACAATTAAAAAAACATTTTGAATAGACTATTACTTTGTGGGTGTTAAGGACTCGACATTAGTTAGGATTTAATTTCTTAACCAATGGTAAATACGGGGAATACTCACAATTTACCGTCCGCACAGTTCAGAAATATTTCCCACCCGACCGATTTCAACCCAAATTTATAGTAACTTTTGCACGGCGTCATTTTTGAACGAATATCAATTTTTTTATAAACAAAAACTTTTAAATAAGCCGTCAATTTAGCACTAGTCATCATTTTTTCAGAGGTGACATTTTTGCACAGTTTAACTTTGAGAAACCAAAGAAATTGGTTTATGTTAAATTCAAAACTCATAAACCTAAATTAAAATCAAATTAATCTAAAACTAAATTGTATTTTATGTTGAACAAAAATTTAAATTTATCTAGTGTAATTCTAATAAAATTTAAACAAAGTTAACCTAAAATTAAACTTAAAGAATTTTTATTTGTTATTAAAAGTTATTTAGTAGCAAAATATATATAGAATTAAAAAAAAACTCATAAAAGACTTACTTGTTTCATTTTTCTAAATTTTCTCAATAAAAATCAATTTAAAAAGACTTTGATTAGTTTTAAAACGAAAAAAAAGAACACGTAGACGTGCAAAATAACAAATCAGAGCTTTTGATAGTTATCTTGAATTATATTTTTTTAAGTTAAGCTGTACAAATTTCAAGATCCTTAAAAAAAATGTTGTCATTGAATTTTTTTTTGGTTGAATAAAAAAAAAAGTTTGGTAGTCTTAATTTATTTTAGCTAGTTTAACAGTATGGTAGTTTTACTACTTTTATTTTTTAAAGTTTAACTTATCATTACAGCTTAAAAAACTTGCTTAAAATCATGTGTAAGTGTACTTTTAGAACTTTTTAGAGTTTATTCAAAACTATTAGTGTTACTTTGTTAACATAGAATTAAATTTTAGTCTTAAATAATTAGAAAAATTAAACTTTATAAATGTTTGCCCCGTATAGTGTTTAAGTGCAGTTTCAAGCGACAATTTAGATAAATTACTATTTTGATACATAATTTCTACCAAGATTCGTGTATAAATACTATTAAAATAGTTTATGTTTTACAAGCTCAACCTGCCGTGGAACGAATAAGTTATTTGTTGTAAAATGTTTACACTGATTCATGTTTAAGTGTAACTTTTAGTTCTTTAATTTTACAAGTAAGTTGGTATCAACTTTTAAATGATTCATATTATTACATATAAAAAACACTTAAAAATAATCGGTTAAAGTTGTTTAAACTTATTATTTATTTTTTGAACTATTCTAACATGTAGTATACTTAAAAATTGAAGTAAATATTTAGTTTAAAGTATGTTATACAACTTTTAGCTATATCCCAAGTAAATTAAAATAAGTTATATTGGTTTTATTATCAGGAGTTAAATTTTCTTCAAAAGTCATATTGTTTTCAGATTCTTAGTCAAAAAAATGCTGCTTTAACCGCATAAAACTAAGTTCGGATATTTGAACCTGGTAGTAAAAAAAAATAAACTCAAATCAAAAATAGAAAAGTTTGCCTGAAAAAAAATGTTGAATAGTCCGTAATTCTTTTAAACCATAAATTATTACATACACTTTTTATTTTTTATAAAAATATTTTCAATTAACTTTCAGTTGTTTTTAGTTTATTTCATGTCAAGCTTCGTTCAATTTTTATTTAAGTTTAGTTTTACATTAATACGCAATTGATTTTTAAGCAGATTAAATTAAAATATAACACAATTTTAGTTTATCTGTATGTTTTTTGTCTAACTTTTTATTGTAAATTTCGTCAACTTACTTTTATCTTGTAATAGTCAATCGAGTAAAAGTGACGACTGGCGTAAAAAGTGGCATCTGTAAAAATTGATACCATGTAACTACACCCACCGCTTTGTGCAAAAGCGAAGTCATAAAAAAGTGACAACTATGTAAAATTGATCCAGGGAAAAAAAGGCCTATATACAATAACCTGCCTTCATTTTCTGTTGCTCTTAGTTTTTTTAGCTCAATAAAAGAGTAGTAACAATAATTAAAATAATAATTTATCATCTACTTGTAGTATACTTTGTTTCTAAATCTAAAAATGATAAAAGTTACATTTTTTTACAAAAACCTGTAAAAAAACTATTATTTAATAAAACTATGGTTTTTTTTCATAATTTTTGTACAAAATTCCAGTTTTTTTTTCAAAACTTCCGTAATTCCACGTTTAATTTTTTTGCCTAAATTGTCAAGCTCCAGGTTTTGTGGCCTTTAATTAAAGTTAATGGCAATTTAATTTAAATAAAAAAAAAAAAAATTAACCATTAAAAAGTTATGATTTTACAAATTGTATACCAAGTCCAATGTTTAAAGCAAAAGTATTACAGTTCATCTATTAAAGGATTTCAAGTACAGTGAAATTTTAATTTGCATGTCCCATTATTAAAAAATATGATAACTAAATACTTTTGAAAATTCACAAAAAAATAAATAAACGAAAAAATAAACGAAAATAAATGAACAGTGCATTAACATATACATGCCCTATGAATGTAGCATAAATGTAAAAAGCGATATTTTAAAAGTAATAAACAAGGCAAATAAATTTATTCGGAACTAGGTACTCTTTAAAACATGACTGGTAGAGTAGCTTGTCGTTTGGGTTTAGCAGACACTATATGCAGATAGCAAGCTCTTTTTTAAATATTTTGAAAGTTTATAAATTCTTATTGTAGTAAAATAAGATCAAACTAACCTGAGTTTAAAAAAAATTAAGTATGTATTTCTAATACATGCCTCCCAAAGTATGTTCTGTTATCATGGTAGAAGTTTTGTTTTTAATAGTGAAATTTATATTTGCTTTGAGGGCTTTATGTTAGTCATTTAGTGGCTTAAAGTAGGTAAAAAAAACCGAATTTCTTAGGTACACACCGCTGGTTGGGTATGCTCGTTCGCGCTGTGTCCAAAGTACCTAAGCTGTATTAGGAAAAAATGCGTATATAGGTCTAAGTAATATTTAAATAACTAAAATATTACTATATATTAAAACTTTTTTAGCCACATCTCTAAAAATATTAAGAAGTCTTAGGTAAAAATTAGACTTAAATATGAATTTTCTATATTTTAAAATGTATATTACTTTTTGAGTTGTTAAACTAAAAATAATTCTAATAGTCGTGCACCTGGTAAATACCATTTTAGGAAAACTACTTTTTAATAACTAGTAGTCAAAAAACCATGTACTTTTTGATCTTAGAACTTCACAACGAATTTAAAAAAATCATATACAACTGAAGCTATGCAAAATATCGCAAGGTCATTTAAAGGGATTTTTAGTCATACAAAATTTAGGCAACCTAGGGATTTAAAAACTAAATTTTAAAAAAAGGTCATCTAAACTTAAATGAGTATTTAATAAGTTTGAAAAGACTTTCAAACTTTTGTTTTAGTTCATAAAACCAATAGTTTTTCTCTTTATTTGTAAAATTTTTAGCTCTTAGCCTAATAAACCTCAAAAAATCTAGTTTTAGTTCTCAAAAGTCTAACTTTTAGTAACACATGTTTATCATTTAGTTTTTGGCTTAGAAACAGTAAAAAAAAACTTTATAAATATATATAGAGAGAAATAACTATTGATTAACTTAATAAATTAAATCTTTCACACGGAGCCCACCTTAGGGTTTTTAATAAAAAGGTTTATTTCAAGATGTAAAACTTGAAGTACTCGAGTTTCGTGCTTATGCACTCATGAACAATATATATATATATATACTCTAATTATTAATACAATAAAGGACACTTCTAAA
Organism: Thalia democratica; assembly: GCF_965202585.1. Classification (NCBI taxonomy): domain Eukaryota; kingdom Metazoa; phylum Chordata; class Thaliacea; order Salpida; family Salpidae; genus Thalia; species Thalia democratica. The sequence continues at coordinate 13,698,351 of NC_139173.1, read as the reverse complement.
TTATACCACTTGGAGATTTATTTTGACAAATTTAAAAGCTACCTGCTATTTTTTAAAGAATAAGTTTTTTAATTGATAAATACCTAATTCTAGTTCAGCGCGACTTAGGTCTACTGTGCTGATTATTTATATTATAGGTTGACAAATTGCGGCTGCAAACGTTTTGATGTGGTAAAATCTGACAATTATGCCCTTAATTTAATAATTTATAATTGTTGTATTTTTGTTTTTTATATATTTTTTTTTGTTTCAATTAATTGTACATAACTTGTTATTTTGTAAATTTTAATAAATTAAGTATTAATAATTGGAAACTGTATAGAAATAAAGATTTTAAAAAAAGTTTTGCGGAATAAACACAAATCTAATCCAAGATAAGGTACAAACGATATAACCTACAAAAAATTGACAGGTTATCTAGATTTTTTGCTAATAGTAAAGAAAGTTTTAAGTCTATGCATAACAGGAGTTTAAACTTTATTGTAATAGCGACTTTTAAAGGATCTCGACAGGAATTATACAGCTTTTAGAAACGTATATAATATGATGTTTAAATAATACTAGGACTACTCAATTCGTATCAAATTTGATTTATAAGTTCTAAAACTACCCATGGAAAATATTTCATAAACAGTTATTCAGATGTAAAAAGAAATGCTACTACTTATACATATTTTACAAATAGTATGTTAAAAAAATGTGTATATACTTTTACAAAAGTAAATTATATTCTTTTATCCATAAAAATAATACATTTCAAGTACAATTTTAAACAAAACAAAAAAGTGATTTAACTTAAAAAACAAATCAGTTATTTTTGAGTAATTAAGTTTTATTAAATCTATTCAGAAACGTTATAACTCTATGAGAAAATTATAATTATGAAAAATAAAAATTATTACTTTTTATTTAAACTGAAGCACTAAAGTGAATATAACTTTTAATTTTAAAGACAACGGTATTAAGTGCCTATTATTATTTATAAAATTTAATACATTAAATGGAATTTACATATAAAAGCTGATATATAAAAAAGAAATTTGTCTAAATTATTAGCAAAAAGTATAATAAAGAACAATCAAAATTAACATTGTTATTGTAATTTAGTGTATGCGCCAAAAAATACAAAAAACATGTTTATGTCGAAACAAGTTAAAACGAATTTTCTAAAAACTATTGATCTAAATAAATTATTTTAAATCAAACATACATTCAGTAAGTTTCTAAAAGGTAAATTTGTCGACTTTTTAACATTAGCTTATTAATAATTAATTGTTAATATTCGATAGAAGGTTGATCAAACCTAAATACACTTTTATGATAAATATCTTCAGCTAACGGTTCTTCTCCAGCAATGTATTTTGGAAATGGTCCTACAAAAAATGTTTAAAAAGCAAATTAACTAATAACTTGTTTTTTTTTGGACAAAGACATTTAACTATTTATTATGTTAATATCATATCTTTATACTTTTCATAAATTAAAGTTTTTGACCAAGATATTTAAAAATACTGCTAATAAAAAACCCTTTATTATTGATAAATTTGAGCAATTTATCATTAGCAAAATAAAATCTACTTAATGTATTTTGCGTTTTATAATAAGGTACATCAATTAGTTGAATTCATAAATTTCATAACGATTTCGTAAATTTTTAAACAAAAATAAAGATAAAGCAAAAATGATTGAAAGTACTTACAGCACTAATAGACAATAATAAAAAAAAAATACTTTTTATATTTTTTTTATATTACAAAACTTGTAAAAATTGAAGAAAAAAATTACAGTTGGTATAAAAACTAAAAAATGTCACATAAATTTAAATGTAAAATTGCCTAAAAGCATTTAAAAAATGTAAATTAGTCTTTGTTAATCTAAAACTGGGTTTCCAAATAGGAGGCTGCTTTGGCTATTAGGAAAAAAACATAAGCGTAACTTACTAGTAAAGGAGCAATATCTAACAAAGCGGGGGAATTATTAAACTGAGGTTAGTAAACCTTAATCTAAAACTTCAAATTTGCGAGGTGCAACAATTTTTCGAGCGTAAAAAACTATTTAATAACAGCACAAAAAATTAATTTCCTAGCTGTTAGCGAATTTGAGCTAAGAACATTTGAAATTTTTTATCAGAATTTTAATAATGTTAACTTAAATCTTTTATTTTTCACAATTTATTTTTTTACAATTTTATCTAGGCTATAACCTTTTTTTTGTAACAAGCTTATTTTCAAGATGTCACAGTCAAATTTGGCAAGTTTATTTGGTTTATTATGGGAGAAATAAAATACTTTCACGAAAAAAGAATATAGGAAATATATCTTTTGGAAAGTAATGAAATGCAACCTCCTAGTTTGCAAAGTTACATGACGATTCCAATTTGGACAATACAAATTTTGACAAATACAAATTCATAAAAGTTTGTTTTAAAGGCCACAACTCAAAAAGTGATAAATATTTGAAAACAAAAAGAGTATGTAGGTCTAATTATTACCTACAAACACGTTTTTTGTTTTTGAAAAAAAATCAGAAAAGAACAAAAAAATAACAAAAACAATGTTAACCGTATCTGTAAATTATTTAAAAACTTTTAAGAAAATAACTATTGTAATTAGACCTACATACGCATTTTTTTAATGTATATTACTTTTTAGTTGTAGCCCTTAAATTTTCTTTTAAGAACTTGAATTGTCCAAATTTGAATAGTCGTGCACCCAGTTTGCAAGTGCATTTAGTATTGATTGAAAGTCGGATTTAAAAATAATTGCTCAAAATAAATCAACTAAATAGGACTAATGAAAAAATTAATAAATAAGGGTAAAATTTTTTTAGAGAGTTATTTATTACATGTCACACTTACTTTTACACAGTAGTTTTTAGTTAAACAAATTTAGTCTTATTTTCAGTTATAGTGACTACCTTTAGTATATTCTATAAATTTACTAACATAGTTTTTTTTTCCATTTATATAAGTATTTTCAACCTAAAACTAACTGATCAATTTAATTTTAGTCAACTTTAGATTTTATAATTTAATGTTCAGAGAATATTTTATTATTTATTGTTGATAAGATGAGATTTACACAGAGTATATACTAACTTTAATACGGTGTTTCACCAGTTACTTCAAATTTATACATAAGTTATTGCAGACTGACAATTTACTTCTAAGTACTGCTTTCTTATAAATTAAACAGAATAAAACTAAAAGCTGACAAAAGAGACAAAGTACTACCAGACAGTAAACTTGAAGCTATCAAAGTTACTTACTACAAAGTGAAAGTTTATTATGAATAGTCTGGAAAATAGGGAGAAAAGTGGAATGATAGTTGAACTAAAAGACTATCACCAATATGTTGTCAAGATTGATGGATCAGGTCGCTTAACTGTACGCAATCGCAAGTTTCTGATAAAATTTAATCCTCCTGGTTGCCAATCTCGAAGTAGTATCCCTTATCTGAGAAAAGCAAACATACCACTGTAGAAGTTCATCTTTACTGGTAAATTAAAAAAAAAAAAATTCAAGAAGAGTTTTGATGTTCTGTGTTCCCAGAAGAAAGTTTCTATTTGAATAAGCATTGTGTAATTTCCCTCTTTACTTTCTTCAAAATTGATGTTGAACTGGAATGGCTCGGATTTGCTTTGATCTATATTTTCTTGACTTATATTTTCTACAGAAAAGCAAACAGACCACCAAAGTTTTCTTGCAGACAACAATGTATCCGGGATGAGTGTTTGAAGTTATTGGATTATTTCCAGAGTTTCCATATAAGACTTTATGATGCTTTTCATAAGCTTCGTGACACCGATGTTGCCGATATTCATTTATTGTCAAGTTAAAATTATCACTGTTAAATAATGTTTTATGATCTAATTGATGAATTTCAGTCCAATACCGACATCATAAAGTTTGTAGTTGACTTTGCAGCAGACTTGTCTTAAAGCCGTCTGTTCAAAGTGATCTCGGATGAGGACGCAGAGATTGACTTTCAAAAAGTCGAACTGTTGGTTAGTATCGAGTATTTGGAAAATGTGAGTAGCAGTATTTTTTCAGTGTTTACTGGTATCAGTAATGCACCTTCTACTTTGTTTTAAGTTGAAAATATGATAGAGATGCTTATCAGCGAATTGAGTGAAGTTTCAAGGTGGTTAGATGTATGGCGTGTGGATCCGTTCTTCAAAGCTGAAAAGTTCAAATCGGTGAAGCAATTAAGTTTTTAAATGCTCGTACTCAGCAATTGAGTGAAGAAAAGTAAAAATTAAGTCTCAATTTTTTTGTTACAGTTTGTTTGTTTAAAATGTATTTGTTTTAACATTTTTGTTTAAGGGCATAGGGGGGTAAACACCCTTTTTTGGTTTTTGATCTTATTTTATATAGTTTTTACTAAGCTACAAAATGCTTTTTACAGATTTTAAAAATTCAAAATAATTTTTGAGATATAGCCGGTCAAAGTTGGAGGCAACAATAGGTTCCTTATGGGAGGCACAAACTAAAACGGCAAATAACTAGAAATGACTAAAAATCCATCTTCTTTTACGTTTTTTGAGATAACTACCTCAAATTTTCAGAAAATTTTCCTTGCAATATTTAAAAAATTCTGTAGGAACAGAATGTAAAAAAATAAAAAAATAAAAATTTTATAACAAAAAAACAAAAAAAAAACTGTTTTTTTGTTTGTTTTTTATATTAAATTTTTATTTTATAATTTATTAAAAATTCCTTCCGACAGAATTTTCTAAATATATCAAGGAACATGTCCTGAAAATTTGAGGTAGTTATCTCGAAAAACGTAGGAGAAGATAGATTTCTAGTGAAATAGTCTATTTTTGCTGTTTTAGTTTGCGCCTCCCATAAGGAACCTACTGTTGCCTCCGACTTTGACCGGCTATATCTAAAATAATAATTTGAATTTTTCAAATCTGTAAAAAGCATTTTGTAGCTTAGTAAAAACTATATAAAATAAGATCAAAAACTAAAAAAGGGTGTTTACCCCCCCTATGCCCTTAATAGTAAACTAAGTTTTAATTGTAACTTTTCAATGTTTTTTGTCTTTTTGAATTTAATTTCGTTGATTTTTAGAACTGAAAACTGTGTTTAAGTTGTTACAAGTTGATTTGAAATAATTTTATTTCGCTAGGTAAATGTTTCGTTTTATCTCCTTTGTAGATAAAATCTGGTGGGAGATGTGTAAGTATTTTCCTAGTTTTAATTATGTTTTGTTTTACAGACTTTATCATTCTTGTAATTAGTTTGTAAATAAATTTAACCAAGAAAGATATGTATTTAACAAGTTCTCAAAAAAAATAGGAAGAATGTGCTAAACTTAAGCAGAGTTCAAGAACCAAACTAGTGTGAAAAAAATTCATCAATTTACTTTACTCTTCTTTTTTATATAAACATAAACTCACAACAAACCTTTACGTTTAATGTACTTTTTTAAAAGCCACAACTCTAAATTATGTTTTAAAGTATTTTTGTACATAAAGACAATAAATTCTAAAAATAATTGTAAGCTGGAAATTGAAAATATAAGAAAATGACTCCTCCCGATAGATATTATCTTAAATAAGATAGAAATATAAATACATAACTAAACATATTTTTATTTTGAAAACAATGTTGTCAATGATATACAACTACTTCAAAAAACTAATACTTTTAGTCTTTTGTTAAAACTATTGTATCAAACTACATGTAGTTAAACATTATAATAGTTTTAAAAATTATTTTAATTGGAAATCAAGAACTTAACAACTTTTATATATGATAATGAATGAGTTACATGATTAAATAGTTATCATGATTAATGAATGAGTTTTGAAAAAATGACTGAGTTACAACTACGCTGCTTTTACAACGTGCAGCTAAATATATGATATACCTAAAGTACAGATACTTATTTACTTATCCGGACATGTTGGGCAAAATTTTTCTGTAAACATATCCGGATAACCAAAAAAAGTACAAAAAATCAATTTTTTCATATAATACTATAACTGCCCCATATATTGCGATGCATAATAAAAGTGTTATAATAAATACATAGTAATTGTGAGTAATACATAATAAAATGATAAATAATAAAAGCTAAATTCTAGATTAATTAATTCCTTTTTTTAAAGTAGAAAAACATCAGACTTACTAGCCCTCTGCAACGATATACGTTGTTTTAGGGTCAAGCAAGTAAAATTTATCATTTGTAATCCCAAATGCCCTAACTATTAACTTTGAAAAAAGATAAATTTTTGTTTGATAGAAAATATAAATAAAAAAAATAATTGATTAGATTAAACATTTCTAGCCTGAATTACTTTACATTCTTACAGATTAATGATAACTAAGCTAGTTTTGAACAAAGATAGAATGTAATCTTTCGTAGTATTATTACGTCATAATAATGAACTAAATTGTAGAACTTATAAAACCACTTTAAATTTTCTTACATAAGAGCTTAAATATTTGTATCATAGAAAAAGTTAGAGTTTATATTGAAAATTTTTAGAATATTTTTCTGAATGAAACTGTCCGGATAAGTGAGTGTCCGGATAAGTGAAGTTCGGATAAGTGAATAAGAACTGCACATCTTTAGTAATAAAAGTTTCAATTTTTCTTTGTTACACAGGATCGGACTTAGCTTTTCATAGATTATTTCTTACTTTGTATCATTTTAATTATTATTAAAGATACTTCTTGATTTCTAAACTATATATACAAACATGGAATTTGAGAACATTTTTAACTACTTGTATTTGGTTAATGTAAATACATTACTTAGAAAAATTAAAAAAAACTTGTTAGTAGTTTCGAATATAAATACAAGTTTTTTAGATATTCTCTTGATAAATTAATAAAACGGTGTTTCATAAACTACCTAAACTATAGAAAAACTTACTGCTTAGTTACCTAAAACTTAAGATGTTTTAGATGTGTAAAAATGTAACTGTTCAACTATTTTTAAAACTAAATAAAAATTATTTTTTAGTGTAAAAAATAACCATTGAGTTACCAAGCTAGACTAATTAATTATTAATGGTTTTTTTGATGCAATAAAAAAAGAATTTAAACATGATTTCTTAACTGTCCAGACAAGACGATTCAAGATATCTAACTGGTGTACGACTCAATAACCGAAACGTTTTACGTTCACAAGGTCCTTAGACCAAACTTTTTGTCGGTTAATAAACTTTTTTATAGCGCGTTGCTAAGTTATAAAATAAGTTAATAATAGGTAAGATTTATCTACTTCTAAATTACTAGTGTTCTAAAAAACAAATTAGCCTCTCTTAGTCTGTCTAAAATTTAATTAGAAAACCAAATTATAATCAATTAAACTAATATGATTGTTAAAAATATAAATAAAACAAAGCGAAAAAGTTTTTAGTGTAAGATTTTTTTTATGTCAAATGTTATAAAGTTAAATTAAAATGTAAAATGTTCAAAAATTAAAATTAATCGTCTGCTAAAAGATATCTTAGTGAAGCAAGTTCACTGGAATATAATAAGAAATTTTCACAGTACTTTCTTTATTAAACTAACATATGATTCTGCTTGGTAACAAGTTAACACACAGAAACATATGTTAAATTAATAAAGAAAGAGTACTATGAAAACGTGTTACTAAATTAAAATATATAAAGCTTTACTTGATTTTGCTTTGTCAAAATAAGTTTTTTTTTTTAGGTTAACCACTTTTCGAGGCAAAAAGCCAGCTTGAGCGAACTAAAACTAGTATGAGTTATATCAGGCTAGCATGACTTGGCCTAAGTTTATGAAAAAGCTGAAAACAAGTAGTATGAGTCAACAACTGAAAAAAGTTAATCAATTCTAAATATTATTAACATAAGTAAGAAACTGTGTAAAGTAGTATAAAAAGATTGAAAAGATACTGTAAAGCTACTTAAAATGTGTTTTTTAATAAACATTTTTTGGTGATGACAAAATTTTTTAATCTATATGATAAATGTTTTGAGTCAAACCGAAATTTTACTACTGAACATATTAAAATTCTTAAAAATTCCAGGTTTTTTGTTCAAAATTCCAGGTTTTACCAAGATGTTTTCAAAATTTCTTAAATTCCAGGTTTTTTTTGCCTAAATTGTCAAATTCCAGGTTTTTCCAGAATTTCAGGTAAAGTGGCATCCCTGAACTTAGCACAAATTTTAAGAACAAAAAACATTTTAAGTGATTAAAACTAGTCAGACTTTTGCAAAAAAAAGTTAAAACTAGTCTGAGTCAGCTTGAGTTTTTTTTAAATATTTAAACTCTTAACTTTTCAGAAACTTCAAACTAGGTTGAGTTATCCTGATTAGTCTTATTGTGTGGCAACCTTATGTTATAGTCTTAAAACAAAGTTTAGACCAATTGTTTCAAAAAATAAACATAGTGCTTTCCTGGTTTTGTAAAATCTCTATACCGTGGTTGGAAGAGTTTTACAAGTATCAGGCAAGTTTTACTAATGAAGCTTTTTTCCAACTGTATTTGTTAGGAAAGTATTTTGTGGTCTGCTTTAATTTAAAATAAATTCATTTAAAATATATAAACACTTTAGAAGCAAATTATGTTATATAATCACTAAATAAGCAATACTATTTACTCATAATGAATAATGAGCACTTTAAAAATAATTATTTTTTTTAATTAACTAGTTAGTTTCACATAAGTTTTCTTAAAGCTAAAAATATGTCACGGGTTAAAGATATCTGCTTGTCGGGCCGTAGCTTACCGACTCCTGCTCTATATATACATAGAAAGAAAATTCAGAAAGGAAATTATATTAAAGCTCTAATAATATGAACATCATTATATTTTCTTATCAAGGAAAATTTTTCGTTTTTAGCTTACTTCTAGTTTATTGCCATTAATTTCCTTTACCAACTCGCTAACTATATTACAGGCAATCAATAAATGTTACATCAACTATTTTACATGTAATGATGAGTAGAGGTCAACATTGCTCACTTAGAAGTGTTCAAAGTCTTCAGAAAAAATTATAAACTTTTTCTAGAAATAGAACTGTTTAGTTTGTAAAATAATAGATAAGCACTCTATATTTTCTATAACTAATCTATCAGAACCTCTTTTTTTAATTAAGCAAAACTGTTTTTTTAAATGGTGGAGTTAACAAAATGTAATATAACAAAAGTTACAAAGCTGACTAAAGAATTAAAATAAAAAGTTACCACTAAATAATTGTTGTTGCTCATCATTTTGAGGAAAATATTTTGTTAGACTAGAATCTTGTATCTTAACAAATTGATTGACATGGCCCGAAAATCTTCCTTTTAAGTACAATACATTATGTTTAGTATTCATCCGAAGCACCTATAGCATATATTGAAATTATCAACAAAGTTGCTTGTTAATTTTATAAAAGCTAATTAAAATTAGTAACACTTGAACAATAAACAACGTACAACAGCACAAACTTTTAATGTACTAATTATAATTAATTAACCATTAAAACAAAAATTAATATAATATAATTTTAATCAAAGCTATATAATAATTTTAATCAAAGCTATATAGTTTTAAGCTATAAAAAGTTTGATTAGTCAAAAGGTAGTCTGAATTTATAAGTGCAGGTGGAAACAATAAGTATCTTTTGCGTAATTTTATTTTTAGGTACACTAACTTATATCCCAGTTACATTTTCTTTTAAATAAGTTTTACGTTCAAACACAGCCGACTATACCGTATTCTGTGAGTGTAGAATTAAACTGTAAATGAGCAAGTTTAGTGTGTAAACATCTGCAACTGTATGGTATTAATTTATAAGTAAAATAACGCTAGTATGCAACGCTTTATCTAAATCTGTTTAAAAAATCTGATGTACAAAACTTAGTCCTATTCGAATTATGAGCTCTTGGAAAAAAAAAAAAAATTTGTCTGTTTAACATAAGTTGTTTTCGAGCTAAAAATATGTTGGAGTCACGAATTTTGTCGAGCCGTAGTTTGCCTACTCCTACTTGATACAAAAACTTCGTTAATGTGGACAGTTTTTTATATTAAACAAAGTTTCTAGTGCTTATTGTAAATACCTACAAACTAAAGAAACCTGCAATCCTCTAATGCATTTATAATTTCCTCCCACTTGCCCGGGCATCTTTGTTCCTTTCGGAACACGACCACTTCTATTGGCAACAGATCCAATTCTTCTGTGAGCTTTTTGGTTGCCTCTTTTGTCTGATGTACCACCTCTTACATGGAATCTTGACATAACTCCTTGTGTTCCGTAACCTACACTATAATTTAGTTATGACTATAAGAATCTTCTTTTTCACAGGGCTGTCATTATTATAAAAGACAACGAATCTAACTTTAAGGCAACATACCAAACTGGTTTTTACTCAATAATCAATATATTAACAAATGTTATAATTATTTAGTAGTTTATTAAAGTTTAAACTATAATACATATATATAATTTTATATTAGCTTGTTAAGTATGCAAATATGTAAAACTAAAGTTTAAAATTAACATAAAACTAATTATATGTATATAAGCTTTCTGTTATTTTCAACTTAAGTTTTACGTATTTTTTATAATTTCTAATTAGTGATATTTTCTATCTGCATCATTTTAAAATCAGTCATTTTAAAGTTTTTATTATTGTAGACATAACAACTTAATTAATATAACACACCAACACACTCGTAAAGATAAGAGATTGTTTATTTCAATAAACCTTAAAGTATTTTATGGTCGCTTAACTGTGGTTTTTGAGAATTTTAGTTATTTGTTTAGTTAGATGGAAGATCAATTTTGGACCGAATATGTGTACTGTACAATATTAAATTCTTACGTCATAACGGTTTTTGTTTTTTCGTATAACTTTTGCATCTTGTTTACCAAAGTGCTTTTTATTTTAAATTTGAACTAGCTGAAGATTAAAGACAATCTTTTTTGTCTTTATATATTCTAGAATTTTTTAAATTGCATTACTAATTAATTATTTAAAAGCCCTTCAAGTGGGCTCTGTAGAAAGTGATTAAATTTAAACAATCACCATATTTTCTATATATATATATAAAGAATTAAGTTATTTTTAGATAGATATATATCTATATATTAGCTTGTTTATATCTATATAGATATATATTTATCTAATTATATAAAAACTATAATTTAAATAGCTGTTTCACACATTGAAATGTAAAATTTCATGTGATCGTCAGTAAGTTACAGTTTATTATAATAGTGAACAGAAATTTCGATTTTAAAATTCTTATAATAATTATGACGTAGTAATGGTACAGTTTATTGTATCTGTAAATTACTGACGATCAAATGAAATTTTACATTTCAATGTGTGAAACAGCTGTTTAAATTATAGTTTTCATATAATTAGATAAATATTTAGCTCCAATTTAATTTGTCGAGCACTATCGATCAGAACTTGTTATAAAACCTTTAATATATAAATATGTTTGAAGGCCCTTCATGTGGGCTCGGTAGAGGGTGGTTGGGTTTAAACAATCACCTTGTTTTCTGTATATATATATATATTTATTTATTTATAATATAAAAAAACAACTAATTTTCAAATCGTTTACTTAGTTTCGATGCTTTATGCATCTCCTCAGAACCAAATAAAGAACTAAGTAAGATTTTTAAAGAATCACACAAGAAAACACATTGTGACGTTTCAACTAAAATTGAATAATTTTAGTTAGCCTATTTTAAAAACAACTTATGTACAAGTTAACTTATTTTTGCTTTGTTTGTTCTTGTTTTTGGATTTATTTTGTTGTTATTTTTTTGTTATTATTTAGTGGTTTTCGTTCTTTTAAAATACATGTTTTAATTATGTAGGCAGGGTTGCTGCCTTTCTTTTCTTTTATTTAATAATAAATCTTTTTCAATTTTTTCAATCTCGTACTTTTCTAAGCAACATAAATGGCATGTTTTATTGTTTTTCGGTTTTGTTTTGGTTCTGCATAGTATTTCCCATTTTAAATTATAGTCTTTTTTTGCGTCTTTTAATTCCAAAATATAGTTCGATAGTTCGGTATTGTGTCTTTTTAATTTGTTGGTAAAGCTTGCTTTATGGTTGCTATATCTGTTTTTAAATGTTGTACTAGTGGAACCTACGTAAAATTTTGTTATATAATCTGTTTTTATAGTTGCTTGGTAGATTATATTTTTTGATAGGCAATTATTGTTTAACGGGCATTTTTCTTTCCTGCAGTTGCAGGTTTTTTCTTGTTGTTTGAAGTTTAGGTTGTTTAATATTTTGTTATTGTGTTTAAAAATTTTTGTTTTAAAATTTTCCATACAGCTATAAGAAATTTTGAGTGTGTTCCTGTTAAAGATTTTGTGATATGGATGGTTTGTGTCAAAGTGTTTATTTACCAGGTTTATATATATATATATATATGTGTGTGTGGAAAATGGGGTGATTGTTTGTGCTTGATCACTTTCTGCAGAGCCCACTTGAAGAACTTTTGAATAATTAATGTACACAAACATTTATAATGTATAATACTAAATTCTTATGTCATATTGTTTTTTGTTTAACTTTTGCATCTCTGTTTACCAAAGTACTTTTTATTTTTTATTTGAACTAGCTAAAAATTAAAGACATTCTTTTTGGTTCATATGTTCTAGAATTTTTAAAATCGTTCTTTATAATAGATTATATATATATATATCTGTTTATAAATGAAAAGAAGAAAAATGTTGAATAATATTTTATTTAGCGAGTTAGCTAACGTTTTAGCTGTACAGTCAACAAACTGTCCTGGTCTGAAATGAGTCACATCTAATTTTGTTCCAGGTTTTAGTGCAGCATTATCAGTCATTTTGAATCTAAAACACCGCGTTTTTATTGGTATTCCAGCTTCGTGACAGAATTTCGCATAATTTTCATTTTTCTGCAAGAAAAGAATGACAGTCTACGTGTCGAAATAGAGTATACATCAGTTTAATTTTAGTTTGAATGCATACAACTATTTATTGACAAAGCCATATAAAAAAATTATAAACCTTAAATTACTCAAAATAAATAACTAAAAAACAAGTAACTAATCTTATACTTCAATTAGATGTGTTTAAATAATACAAATAACTTTTTTAGAGTTCAAGGCATAGGGTTGTCCGCCCACTTTTTACCACTTAACAAAACTAAAAGTAATTTTTGAGATATAAGCGATCAAAGTCAACGAGTCTTTAGGTTCTTAAAAATGACAAAAAATAAAAAAAGTAGCGAAAATAGAGTATTTTACTAAAAACCAGTAAGTCCATCATTAAAGTTTAAATCGTTTTAATGTATGTTTATTTCCCATTTAAAACTATTCGTTATATAAATATTTTTAAATTATAACGTTTGAATTATTTACAACTATTTATGAAACTTTTCATAAAAATTTGAGATCGATTGCTTAAAAAATAAGGTATAGATAATTTTTAGTGAATTTTTAATTCTCTGAAAAAATTTAAGATGTAAAAATGGAGTCTACACATTTGTAAAGAAAACTTTTGACACAATTACTATTTTTCAAAAGCTAATTGAATTTATTTTAAATATATTTTTATAATAAAAAACTGTTTTATATTTAAGCTTTTATTAATAATGTATATATAGACTTTACTTTATTTTTCTTAAAATACTACATAGTATTTTAAATCCATATTAGCTATGTTTTTTTGTAATTCTTCAAGCATTTTTAAATTGCAAGTTACCTTGCTGTTTTTAAGTAAAAATAAAATATTTAGTGATTACAAACGATCTTTAATTTTTTCAATTTATTAAAAGGTAGTATTAGGTTTTACAACGTTTTTGAAATATAACGTATTAAATATACTTTAAGTACTAAAAAATTATTCATTTTGTTTAAAGTAAACTATTTTATTCATTATACACAACTTTTTTTTGATGTAACATTCAAATCAATAGTTTTAACAATGTGTGTGCAAAACTGTTTGAAAACTTAGTTTTGTGGCATTAATCATCAAATCTAGCTTCTTCAAAATAAATTAACAGAATGAATATTTATCTATTTGAATTTTTTTCTTGAATCATGGTTGCCACTCTTAGAAGTAAAAATACCAAATTCAATTATATCAAGCGAGCCTGTACTGGTCTGAGTTTAAAAGAAAATTAAAAAAAACTAATATAAGCTTACAACTTTTAAAAATACTAATAATACAGTTTAAATACCTACAAGTAACCACAAAGTATTAAAAAAAGTCTTGATAATACCATAAAATTGGAGAAAAATAAAAATTTAATTCTTAAAACTATCCTGATACTTAGAAAAATGTCCAAACTAACTGAGTACTTTTCAATTTCAAAATAGCCTGAATTATCAAAAATGTGTGGCAACCCTGTTAAACGTTTTATAACTATAACTGTTTATTAGAGCATAACATCATAGCTTTATATGTATATTAGTATGAACCCCTTTTCTTTGTATTATATTAGTCAGTTATAACCAAAGAAACTTGCAGTCGCCAATTTACAAACAGTTTTTATGCGTGTTTTTGGTTTTGATTAACTGATGAGTTTCAATACGATTAAAACCTAAGGTCTCACAAGAGCTTGTGGTCTGATGATCCAAGTGGTATGATCAAAACAAGCAGATGACTTTGATGAATTTCGCTGATGCTTATTTTGCAGGGTTGCCACTGGTTACTAAAAAAAAAATTCCAGCTTTTCTGAATTTCTTCAAGGTTTTCGAAAGTACACGTTTTGGGGTCTATTTTGGTTTAAAGTTAAGTATAAGGTTAAAAATTGTGTTAAGTATTATAAAAACATTAAAAAGATACTGCATAGTTACTTTAAATGTGTCTTTTATAAAAAAATATGGGTGATGACCATATTTTTTATCTATATGATAGATTTTGTTTGTCAAATCAAAATTTTACAACATAACATGTAAAAACTGTTTAAAATTGCAGGTTTTTCTAGTTTTTTTTTTAATTTTTCAAATTCTAGGTTTTCCAGTATTCCAGGTTTTGTAGCTACCCTTTCTTTAGTAGATTAAAACAGAAGTCAGAAATTTAAAACAACATCATGGTGTGAAAAAGACCAAATGTTTTAAGCTTTTTTCATGGTATAATAAATTTAAGTCTAAATTAAAGTGAAATATTGTAACTACAAAGAGAATTTAACTAACATGAAACGGGTTGGTGTTCTTGCATCCTACAATTGCAGCAGCAGACTTTTTACTGTACACATCTTTAGGCATAAAACGAACAACATGACAATCTAGAAGCTGAAACATAAATAGTTTAAACATAAACATTTGTAATTTTATGTAAATTTGTATTAAAATTTATTATAAACAACAACCTTTGGTTTAAAAAATGTCAAAAATAACATCATAAAAACATATTGTATAGCAATGATTCACATAACAGAAATATGTATTAGGTTTAAATTCAATTTAAACAACTTTGGTTAGTTAATGTTTTGTTTTAAAAATTAAACTATTAAACTTAAATGTAATACCTTGAAAAAGAAATGAGTTTGTAAAACAATTCATGTGTTCATTACTACTATAAAACTGTTTTATAAAAGGAAATATGTACACTTTCTACAATAACATTAGATTATAACACATCAACTCCAGTTCTTTTATTTTTATAAGTGTTTTATAAATCTACTACTTATCCAACTAAAATGTACTAGTTTAGAAGTACTAAAACATTAGAAATAAAATAGCTTGACTATAAGTGTTGCGATGTTGTGCTAGGGTGTACTTTTCAAATTTTAAAAAATCAGATTAAATAATTTGAAGTTATTATAAATTTTCTCTTTTTTTTAATTCTATTTTTTTTATCATCATAAACTTATTTATTAGACGTACATGAAATTTTCTAAAAATTTTCAAACTTTTAACATTTTTTGAGATATGGCCGCTTAACTTTCTTATAATAATCTGAAATGTCTAAATATAAACTATCGTAATTTAAACTGACATGTAACCATTGTGCTATACTGTTATAAATATTTGTAATTTACTATAAATACCTTTATAATTTTTTTAAGAACATAAAAAACTTGTTTATAAGTAAGTTTATTAGTACTTCCATAAAACAATTATGGGCATAGGGGGGTTTTCCTTGATTTTTACAAGTTGATCTTATTTTGTAAAGTTAAATATGATCTACCAGACGTTTTTAACCGCTCAACAAAGTTCAAAGTAACTTTCAAAATATAAGCAATATAAGTCGGTGACCTCAATAGGTTCCTAATGGAAGGCGCAAACTAAAAACGCGAAAAAAGCTATTTCACTAATAATCTATCTCCTCCTTCATTTTTTAACCAATCTTCTTCAAACTTTCACAGTAAGTCCATTACTAATATCTAATATGATTTAATGCAGGAATTTTTTCAATTTTGAAAAAAAAATAATAAAACACCTGTTTTGTTTTTTGTATTTAATTTTTTTTATTTTTTTTAAAACCCAACATCAAAATTTTTTTAAATTATGAAAGGAATGTTTCCTGAAAAGTTGTGGTCCTTAGCTCAAAAAATGAAAGAGTTAGATTTTTAGTGAATTTTTAAATTTCTGAGAAAATTTACCCTGAAAAATTTGTAGTTCAAACGGATTTATTTGAAACTTTTTACAAAAACGTCTATATCTCAAAAGCTTATCAAATTTTTATACTATATAAAAACTAATTTGTAGTTTCAAATTTATGCTTTTGTATTAGAGCCAATGTAAATTTTTGTAAAAGAAATGTTGGACTCCCCTATGCTCTTAAGCTGAACTGATATACATATATACTAAGTTTTAAAATGTATTTTGGTATGTAGTTACAAATCATTAGACTTAAATTGTAGCAGATTTAAAAACTAAATTTATTCAAAGAAATTGCCAGCATTAGAAATAAAATATTACCGAAAATAGGAATAATATTTAATTTTATAACTTAAAATTCTCTAAAGTAGGGTAGACAAACTAGGGTCGTATTTTATTTTAAAAGTAAGTAAGGCACCATCGTCTTTTCTAAAAATTAAATAAACAACAGTTTTTTTAATTAAAATCAAGCAAGTTATATTACACAAGCTGTGTAAAATGTAATAGCAGTAAGTAAAATTCTAAGTAAACCAACAGTACGCTTATGAAATTACTTTCAATACCATTCTATAACTTATTACTTTTTCAAATTTCTAAAACAGCTTTAGTAAAGTCAAACAAAGTGAGCCGCAGAACTATGCTTGATCTAAGTGTAAAAAAAGGAGCAAGCTAAAACAGATAAATTTAGAAAAACCTTTATTAATGACAATTTAAAAACTTACAATTACTTATGTTCAATACTATACATTTGCTATATCTTCTTGTCTAATTAGGGATTGATAGCTTCTTACATCTCCTTTTACTCAAAGTAAATTTAAGAAATACCACTATGTCTAATTTAAATAGAAGATAGTTTTAGTGATTAAATTTTATGAAAAATACTTTTTGTCCAGAGTTAAGTTTTTAATATTGTTCAATCATTTCAAACAAATACAATCCCTAAATTTGTTAAAAAAGAACCAACTTGAACTAGTGTACAAGATGCATGACTTCCATCCTTTAACCACATAGTTTGAACTCCTAGCTTTACACCAACTGCACCACATCGAATTGAACCTAAAGTGCATAAGTTTTAATTTTCCTGAAAATAAGTCCTATAAGATTTCAAAAAGCATACAGATGCGTGGTACACACGCTCAAGATAAAATATATATACTACTTAAAATATTTTAATTTTCTTTTAAAAGTATTCTTCGTATAAAAATTCTACTTCGATGTTGGAGAGTTTTTTTTACATAATCAGGCACATTCTTCTTATTTGCGCATAGCTTTAGATTGGGCTGACAAAATTTCTTTGTAAGTAAGCAAAAGTATTAAATTATTAATTCAAACTAAACTATTAAATTATTATTATTAATAAAGTAACTTTCTACAAGCTATTGTCAAAATATAACCAAACTATTTATTTTTTAAGCTTACTATTAGTAAAAAATATATTCTGTTAAAGGTTATTATAGATATCTTAAAATGTGAAGCTTTAAAGAAAAACCTCGGAAAACTATGGTAAAAAAAATTAATAAAATTGAATTTATACTACTTATTTTTTAAATGTATAAAGGTAAGCTTTTATATCAATATTTATCTTCTATTTAAACATTCGTTTTGAAAATTTTGCGCAATAGTATTTTAATACCCACATAAAAATATCTTATGTTAACATTTTCATAAGTATCTTAAATTTCATTCAATTCTACAACTACTTCATGCAGCTTCAATTTTATTAGTGGAGTACATTATTAAAAAAGTATAAAAAGAGATAAATATAAAACAATGACTGCAAGTAGTATACAAATATTATTTAATACAGTTCTGCCTAACTTTAAAAACTATTTGTTTTTTTAATTAGCTAAAACTATACTAAATCTTAAATATAAACACCTTTTACAGAATTAGCATGAAAGTTTTTTCAAATGAATGCAAATTATTGTACTAAATAAAACAAAAACTTTGTTACTGTGATAATAAAAAAAGATACACTTATGCTGCAATATTTTTTTTCTGAGTTTAAATTATCAAAATAGTTCTGTTGGTCTTAATATTTAAACTATCACTAAATATTAAGAGGAAGAAAATTAGTTTTAAATACACGAATATTTGTTAAATCCTGTGGCAATTCAAATAAACATTTTAAAATATGCGTACAAACTGAGTATGCAGTTAGTAAAATAATTAAATCATTTGAAATGTTACGTTATGCTGAGTAGAATTAAGTTTATTGAAAAATTCAAAACAACTTCTGTGAACAAAATAAACTTCTTTGATTTTTGGTGTTTTAATATTTTAACTAGAACTAGCACTTTTTTTCTAAACCTTACAAATTATGGCTTATATTAGTTTCGATTTTCTAAACCAGCTAATTACTTTTTTCAATTCAATAGTTTGACTAATGAGGAGGAAAGAATGGAAATTTAAAGAAAAGGCGCTTCGTACAAGGTCTGTAAAGAATTTGTAAGGCCATAACGGGGTAAAATACTTTTTTCACAACTTGAACTAATTTGTAGAGTTTAAATAGACACGAGTTATTTTATTTTTAATTTAAACTTAAAACTTTTTTTGAGATAAAGCTTGTTAAAGTCGATGAGTTATACAGGTTTTTTATGGGAGGATAAAATTAAAACGGCAAATAAATAAAAATAACTTTAAAATCTATTTCCTATGTTTTTCAAAATAAATACCTTAAATTTTCAGGAAATTGTTCCTTTTTGTTTTTAGAAAATATATCCTTGTAAAATTTGAACATAAAAAAGAATTTATAACTGTGTTATAATAATAAACATAAAACAGTTTTTTTTTTTCGTTTTTTTGTAAATATTTATTCAAATCATTTAAAAACTTGTTATGACATATTTTTCTAAATATTTTCTAAATAATAATTATTCTACTTGTTTGCTGACGAACCATTTGAAAGTACTTAAGGGCATAGGGGGTCCACCTTGATTTTTACAAGTTGATCTTATTTTATAGAGTTTTATCTGAGCTATCAGACATTTTTAACCGCTTAAAAAAATTCAAAGTATTTTTTGACATATGAGCGATCAAAGTCGGTGACCTCAATAGGTTCCTAATGGGAGGCACAAACAAAAAATGCAAAAAAAGACCATTTCGCTAAAAATCTATCTCCTCCATCATTTTTTAAGCAATCTTCTTCAAATTTTCACAGAAAGTGTATTATTAAATTTTAAAAAGATTGGATGCAGGAGTTTTTTCAATTTTGAAAAATAACATTTTTATTAAAAAAAACCACCTATTTTTTTTGTTTTTTTTATCTAAAATTTTTATTGTTTAATATTTTCAAAATTTCAACATTCAAAGTCTTCTGAATTACAAAAGGAACGTTTCCTGAAAATTTGAGGTATCTAGCTCTAAAAATGAGGGAGAAGATAGATTTTTAGTGATTTTTTAAACTTCCGAGAAAATTTATGTTAAAAAACTCGCGGTCCATACGTTTGTATTGGAAATTTTTTATAAAAATGATAATATCTCAAGAAGTAAAAACTGGCTTGTAGTTTGTAATTCAAGCTACCATATAAGATACAATGTTATTTTTAGTAAAATAAAAATGTCGGACCCCCCATGCCCTTAAAGCAATAATAATAAGTTTAAAATAAAAGCTTTGTTTTTTTTTTAAGTATATTAATTTTGTATATAGCAAATTGTAACTTAGTTAAAACTATACAAAAAAAGGTAAAGTTTTGAAAAAAGTGATTTACCCCTTCCCTTATGGCCTTATAGAGTGGAGACCTTTTTCATTGGAATAAACGCCTACTACAGAATCAGAGTGGCACTTATCGGCGAAAATTGAACAGGAATGGAGTGATTATGGAGGTGACACCACTATCAATTTAGTCAGAATCAACAGGTCACAGAGACTCACTCGAAGATAAAGGAAATTCCTAAGATTGTACAATACCATATAAACCAGTATTGATTCTAAGCTATTCCATGGTAGCTATGAAAATCAATTAACTAATGAAACTCGTAACTCTCTGTATGATATTGTTCACCTTTCTAATGTTGCTGTTATCGGTGAACCAGTTTCGAATCAAGTAAAAGAAGGGCGTGATCCAGATACAAGTCCAGTTGAAGAAAAGTGCTGTTTCAATGATTTTAACAGAAAATAATAAGTCACTTGCCTTACACCAATTAAGGAACCATAACGTGCAAGAGAGCCCTGAACATAAAGTAAAAGGTAAGTAGCTCATTGTATCTTAATTCATTATATAATATTATCCATTCAGATTCTTCTTTATTTATAAATAAACTAAAACAAATTAAATAAAGAGTTTAATTGCAAAAACAGTACAAATTTTCAAGTGTTTTTGCAACATAATTTAGTTTTAACTTTTTTATAATGAGCAAAGCTGTAATATACTAAAAAAGTTTTACAAACTTACATTTAGATATAAGTTAATACAAATACTGTTTGTAATTTTTAACTTTACATAAAATTACTACTTAACTGTTTTGTGTAAAAAACTAAAACCTTATGTAGCATTAAACTATGTGGAAATTAAATTCTATTAAGTCCTAAATGGTTCTAACACTTCATTACTAAAATTTAAAACAGATCCTAATTGAAACAAGGTTGCCAAATGTTTTAAGAAAAAATTTTCCAGGTTTTCAAAATTTCCTCCAGGTTTTTAAAAGTAATAATAACAAATTGTACAGTATCCTCCTTTTATTACACTGACATATGTTTCTGTGTGTTAAACGAGTCAACACTTTTCAAGGGAGCTCTGTAAAAATAAATACTGTAAGGAAAGAATAGAAGCTAAAGTAGGTATGTATATGTGTCCATTAAAAATATAAATAATTGCTATAGATTTTTATAGGTTAATAATAGATAAAATACTTAATGTTAAATCAGACTGTTATAAAACTATATGATATTTGTAATTATTAAGTCTAAATTAATTAAGTTAAAGTAAAAATACAAAACAAGATTACAAATCATAATATAAACTACTTACATGAATTTGAAGGAAGTACTAATTCTAAATATCTACTGGTTACTAATCATTAAAAAAACGTATCTAATAATTACGTCACAGTTTATTTGAACATTAGGACTAGCTAGTTAATTTATACTACTAAGTTAGATAATTTATTCCTTATATTAAATGGTAGTGCGCTTTAATATAAAAAAGTAATATGTATCTATTGTGAATAAAAAGTAAAACAACAAACATTAATTATTGAATAAATAAATTAAATTGTAAAGACAATAAAAGCCATTATACTTTAGTGTAAAAAATATAGTATTTATTGAATGCATGGTTGCCACAGATCAAGCTGAGAAAAATTTCCTGACTTTTTCCTGACTTTTTACCAAAATTTTCCTGATTTTCTATATCGAACTCTTAAGTTAAACTTATTATAAAATACACAATCTAACACTTGAAACTATATAAAGCTTTCAATCTAATTTTAATACAGGTTAAAACAAGTTTTTTGCTGAATTCAATTATAAAACTTCCATTACACCACTTGAATCATCTGTGTATGATTGATGTATTTGCAATAAACAGCTCTATCAGCAAAATACTTATATTATAAACACAGCTTGTCCATTATCATTCCAGCAAGATGTTTTCGAAATATCGTCCAAGGCCAAGGTCATGTATGATAATTTTCTTCGGGCCATCTGACATGACTATGCTATTGCACTGTCTGGAAACATATTTTTGTTCAGCTCCGCAGGTTTGTTACACGAACTAGCTGAGTAATTGTGCTTGACAGTGTGTAACGCCCATAAAATTTCAGCGGTTGTGTTTTGTGACCAACTTACCAAACCTATTGATGGGCTTATACGACTGCCCTCACAACTTGCTACTCTGCCGCTGCTCTTACCACTTACCCCACCGGAGCTTGACCCAGCATTATAGAAAAACTATTGGATTCGGTGAATTCCTGGTCTTTTATTTCTATGTCCAGCTCCATTCATATGTACAGTAAGTGCTTTTCTCCCTATATTTGACAGTGACAGAGTACATGAACAACACTTGCATTTAAACTTTTGTGTATATATCACAGTTTCACTATTGAAGTATCCTTGCTACAGATCATCAATACTAAAAAGCTTACAAAATCTGCTTGTTCAAGTAGGGTACATGTTTAATATGTTAATAGAAAAATGTTGCAGTTTTATAAAGGATATTTTACTAATCTATACCATATGAAGGCATTGGAAATTAAATAATTTTGTAAATTTTTAGGAAAATTATAAAAATCTTTTCTGACTTTAAAGGATTTTTAATTAATTTTTACCATTTTGAAGGCTTTGGAAAACAGGGAAATTTGTAAATTTAAACTGACAAATTTGTTTTTGTTTAATCAAATTTCCTGACTTTTTTTCAAAACCCCCCATTTTTTCCTGACTTTTGTCATTTTTTTAAAGTTTTCCTGACTTTTCCAGACCATGTGGCAACTCAGTGAATGTTTATAATGGTTAAATCTAAATTATAACAATATTAAAGTTAGATACAATTAGAAAGCAGATTGAATTTTAAATTTAAAAATTAAAAATAATAATAAAAAGTACAAAAATCAAACTTGTTACTAAGCTTTCAAAGTCCTGACCAATAATTAAGTTACAGCACCATAAAAAATCATCATGACTTAAACTACATGTATATTATACAATAAGTAAAATAATTAACTAATTATTGTTTTAGAAAGGAGCAGTCGGGTATCTAAATTAAAGATCTTATGTTGACTTGTTTATCACACAGAAGTATATGTCAGTGTAATAAAAGAAGGATACTGTATAATTTGTAATTATTATATATTCCACTGAACTTGTTTTGCTAGGATCTTTTGTTAACAAACGCTTAAATTTTTATTTTGAATGGGTTTTTAAAAGTATACATTTTTGGGTCCATTTTTAGTTTAACATTAAGTTTAAGGTAAAAAAAACTGTGTTAAATACTTTGAAAAGATACTGTAAAGCTACTTAAAATGTGTTTTTAAAAAAATCAAATTTTTGACGATGACAAAAAAAAATATCTATATGGTAATTATTTTGTGTCAAATCAAAATTTTTCTATTTAACATGTAAAAATTATTTAAAATTCCAAATTTTTTAGTCATTTTTGTTCAAAATTTCAGGTTTTTCAAGGTTTCTAAGTTTTTTGGCAACCCTGTTGAAAATTTAAGTATGATCTTTTAGTCAGTTTTATATATAATTTTCAATTAACAATTGAGATATAGTCATTTATGTAAAAAAGTTCTGATACAAGCCCATGGAACCCTACTTTTTTATGGTCATGTTTTTTAAAAATGTCGAAAAAATCAATCTTTTTTTATATTTTCAATATGAAGACTTCGGCATTGTAGGAAAAATCTTTAAAATACTTAAAAAAAATTAAATTTGAAAATCTAAAAACCAAAAACTTTACATCAAGTTAATGAAAAAAAGTCTTTTTTTAGAATATTTTTGAACGAATAAAACTATTAAAAATTTAGACACTTAAAAATATATTTTTATTTTTACAAACATTAAACTGCTTTTTGTAACAATATTATATAGTTATATTTAAATTACGATCAATTTAAAAATTTATTAATCTTTTGGAAACCATTAGTTTTAATTGGTCTTAAAAGTAACTGAATATTTGCAAGAATTAAAATCATAAAATAGATTATTTTCCCTTAACTTAATTATTATTTAAAAACATTGAACACATTTTATTTTGAATCACCTCTTATTTTTCTGTTATAATTTAAATTTTCTTTCTCAAATCACAGAGTGCAATTACATAAATCTTAAAAGTTGACTAATATCTAAATAAAACCCAATAAAGACTTGAACCTGGTGTCCAAGGTAATAAGGGCCAATCTTCATTTTTAAGTGGTGACAAATCTTTGATTATTTGCTCGTTTTGCTTCAAGTTTAGACTTTTGAGAAAATCAACATTTTCATCTGTCACATCGTAATCCCAAATCATTCTAGGAGCAGGTAGCTTGCTGCATGGTATAAATTTTGTAGACCTTTCATTAAAAATATTTGTATATCGATCTCTATCCTTTTCCCCTCTTCTCAATGAGTGTAATCCTTCCATAGGAGTTGTTGCATTCCTTGCAACACCTTTCCTATTCCTTTAAAAAAAAGCAAGTTAATTATAGATATTAAGCACATAAATTACCTTTAATAATTGTACAACTGATTTTCTCAGAAATACTTCATTTACAGCCAAAATTTTGCTATACATAAAATATAAGAATCTTTACAGTATTTGAATAAAAGAAGTGTAAACTATTTATGTTTGAGATATATTTACTATAGAATAAAATAAAACATATATTGTATACTTTAAGCTTATTTCAAGAGCAACAATCAAAATTGTGATTTGAATCAAAGGAAACAAATTTAAGTTCATATTTTAACAGTTGTTTAACAGTTTTACTCATAGTAGCTTTATGCTTTTCTACCAGTTTTCATTAGCTCTTTGTTATGAGTTTAAACATAACGATTTTAAGCTGAGCCTTTATTTATTCTAAATTTCAGAATATAATTGTGACTGAGGAAGATCTCATTAATTTCATTGATAAACTGAGTGAAACATCTTTTTATAAAAAGTTTGTGAATCAATAAATCTATATATTTTCTTATTTGTTTAATTATATAACAAAAAAAAGTTTTATACAGCCATTTCGTAGATGAGATATATTTATCTCATATATTCCTCAGTAAAGTTTATGAAAATTTAGCTATACTGAGATATATATGGGATAATATAACTTGTATATGAAACGGTTGTATAAATCTATTGTCTGTTAAATAATCAAAAAAATATAAATATATAATAAATAAATATTATATATATATATTAAAGATTTTGTATAAAGTTCTGATCGATAGTGCTCACAAATTAAATTGGAGCTAAATATTTATCTAATTATATAAAAAAAACTATAATTTAAACAGCTGTTTCACACATTGAAATGTAAAATTTCATGTGATCGTCAGTAAGTTACAGTTTATTATAATAGTGAACAGAAATTTTGATTTTAAAATTTTTATAATAATTGTGACGTAGTAATGGTACAGTTTATTGTACTATAGCTGAATTTGAAATACGCAGTAACTTACTGACGATCACATGAAATTTTACATTTCAATGTGTGAAACAGCTGTTTAAATTATAGTTTTTTATATAATTAGATAAATATATAATTAGATAAATATATATATATATATATAATTTATTGAAATGGCGATTTTAAAAATTCTGGTACATATGTTTCATAAAGCTTTAATCATCAGCCAGTTAAATTCAAAATAAAAAGCACTGTACTAAACAAAGATACAAAAGTTATGCAAAAAAACAAAAAACAGTATGACGTAATATTGTGCATTACAAATATTCAGTACAAAAATCGATCTACCATCTAACTAATCAAACAACTAAAATTAACGAAAACAACAGTTAATTGACTATAAAATACTTCAAAATTTGTTGTATTTTAAGAGAATACAACATAATCTTAAGCTTCTCTTAAAATACAACAAATTTTGAAGTATTTTATAGTCAATTAACTGTTGTTTTCGTTAATTTTAGTTGTTTGACTTAGATTTTATAGATATAAAAATCATATGTTAATCTTATCAAAAATAATAAACTGGATTTAAACATTATAAGTTAGTTTTTTTCAAGATCAATAGTATAATTTTATGATACATAAAAATTTCAAAAATAAAATGGAGTATAGTTAAAAAAATCTATAGTATCCTAAATGGTGCAAGCAGAATTGAAAGATGTAGAAGATATATTTTTTCTTTTCTTTTTATTTTTAGCCTTCCATAAAGAGTTTATTCAACTCAATACTTTTGATTGATTGCTTATATCTTTAATAAAAAATTGATTAAAAAATACACAAAAACAAATGGTAGCTTAAGTTAGTAAAAAAATTAGACTATTTTGTAAACAACAGTGATCTACTTCCATATAGCCTACATTTGAAAGTTTTAAGCAAAATATTTATAATATTTTTTAAAATGGAATAAAACAACTTCAAAAAACGGTTTACTATCATTTCTAACTCGCTATCATTTCTAACCTGATCATTTCTAACCCGATCACTTCTAACCCGATCATTTCTAACCCGATCACTTCTAACTCGATCACTTCTAACCCGATCACTTCTAACCCGATTACTTCTTACCCGATCACTTCTAACCCGATCATTTCTAACCCGATCATTTCTAACCCGATCACTTCTAACCCGATCACTTCTAACCTGATCACTTCTAACCCGATCATTTCTAACCCGATCACTTCTAACCCGATCACTTCTAACCCGATCGTTTCTAACCCGATCACTTCTAACTCAATCACTTCTAACACGATCATTTCTAACCCGATCAATTCTAACCCGATCACTTCTAACTCGATCATTTCTAACCTGATCACTTCTAACCCGATTATTTCTAACAAGATCATTTCTAACCCAATCACTTCTAACCCAATTAAACCCGATCATTTCTAACCCGATCATTTCTAACCCGATCATATCTAACCCGATCATTTCTAACCCGATCGTTTCTAACCCGATATTTATTTAGCCGATCTGTATTAATATATTAATTTATTATTTATTTAAGATAAGGATTTGTTTTAAAAACAAAATTATCTCAACAAAATTGTTTTATTTAGATGTTTAGTTTTTTTTGTTTAAAATAAAACCTAATGTTCTAGTTATACGAATAAAAGTGAAACAAGTTGTATGGATAAAAGTTAAACCAGTTACTCAAATGAAGGCTGAACCAGTTGTTGAAATAATGTGAAGCCAGTTGTTCGAAGAAAGTGAAACCAGTTTTTGAGTAAAACCATTTGTTCGGGTGAAGTTGAAGAAGGATATTAATGTTCTCTTTTCGGAAGCACCGGAATTATAAATTTTGTGTTAAAATTTTTGTGTTTTTATGTTAATTTATAAACTTTAATTAGTTAAACTTTTTTTTTTTATTTTTAATGTACAATTTTGGTTTATTTTTGTCTTTTTGTTGTATGTCTTTCTGTATAAGTGGCCTAGGTTTTGATGCCTGGGTCCTTCGTATGACAGTAAACTTACAATATTAATGTTCAGATAGCTTTTGTTTAAAATTTAATTGTTGATATTAATTGGTTCGTTTATTGTTTTGACACTAAGGCTTAAAATTTGATTAAAATTAAGTGTAGTTAATTATTTAAAAAGCATTAGGAAAAGTATAAGTATTTTGTATTCTAAAGATTAAATATTAAATTTTGATAGTCGTCAATGTTAGGAATATATTGAGTATCGCAGCTGTTAAAGTCTATTCTGAACTTTCTTTTGAAATGATTCTTTATGGTTAATATATATTTTTAAGTGTAGAAACCAGATTGTCAATTTGCCTTTAAATTCAGGGAGAATTTATACGAAATACAACTTTTAAAAAATATTAGTATCAGCGTTTATGAAACTTTAAGTTGTACAGTTAATAAAATTTAGTAATTGTAATGGTGGTTTTATTTAAAATTAATATCATTAAATTCTAAGCTTTTTAAACGAAAGTGTTTACTGTTTAATACAAAGCCAAAAGTAGAGGTAGAAGGTTTTTTAAATACTTAGAACTTGTCATTAACTCGAACTTTAATTTAAGTTTAATTCTTAAATCAACTGGTAAATTGTATATAAAAATTAACTGTAATTAAGTTTAATTCATTATAATAAACTTAACTATGAAAGTTTAGTGTCGAAAACTTATTATTACGCATTTTTTCTTTTTCTTTTGAAATAAAACTTATGTAGGGCAAAATAAATTTACATTTTTCATAAAAAGTTAAAATTGCAAAAACACGATTATTCTCACGATTAATAATAGATATTTCTAAAATAATTTTCTTGATATCTTTTAAAAGTTATTGTTTTACAGTTTTTCAAAAACACAAAAACTTATAGATTACATAGCGATCATTAAATATGAAATGTAAATATCAATTATTAGATTAAACTATATAACTTAAAAACTTATAACAGAATAACAAAACCAGTTTGTATTGTGAAACCTATTATATAGGTTTAAACTTTTAATAAAGAAAAAACTCATCATATCTACATAAATTTACAGGTGCAAAAGACCACCGAGAATAAAGTCAATAGACTGCAAGCTGGCTTTACTAAAATGAATAAAAAATAAATATGTTTTGTGTAATAATCGTCTGGAAAAATATTTGATTAAAAGAAACAAAGAACTTAACGGAGTTTTTATAAATTTCTGCTCCTAATTATACTTAATTTAACTATAATTAATTTATTGTTTTATAAAAATTTTTTTTTTTAATACTTATTTTGTTTTTACTTACGTTATTTCAACTGCTCATCATAAAGTAATTTTAAAGAAATGTTTGTCAATTAAAGTACTAATTTAAGTCGCAATTAAAACATAGGCGAGATTTAATTACCCTCGAACTTGTTATAAAAATAAAATTGTCTGTTTAACTATTAGTGTTAAACTTTTTTTTTGTTCTAAAACAAAGTAGGAATTTATTAATGAATTGAAATCAAGACGGTCAATCGACATAACAACTTTTGCGGTTTAGTTATATAACATAAGTGTTTTAATAGCTAGTTTCTATTAAAAACCATGCTTTTCCACTTAATATAACAAAAGTTTTTAACTTCTCCTAATGTTTGTTTGAATATTATTATCTTAATAGGCCTATGCAAATTGCATAACAATTTGTATAAGTTATTAAAATGAAACTTAAAACTACCCTACTATAAAAGGTTAATACATTAGTAAGCAATAATAAAAATTTTACGTCAGACTTTCAATGTAGTTTTTAAACCGTAATATAAAAGTTTTTGTATCTGGATATTACTGTTGT
Organism: Thalia democratica; assembly: GCF_965202585.1. Classification (NCBI taxonomy): domain Eukaryota; kingdom Metazoa; phylum Chordata; class Thaliacea; order Salpida; family Salpidae; genus Thalia; species Thalia democratica. The sequence goes on along the minus strand of NC_139173.1, from coordinate 13,668,978 downwards.
AAGAGTTTAATTTTAAAATTTGCTTATGTTAAAACTATTGTAGTCACGTCAATTACAATGAGATCCAACTAAAATATAATTATCACTGCTTTTTTTAAAATCCTACAAAGAAGAGTTCAAAATACTTTGAAGTAAACTATTTAGTAAATTGTATATGATTAACGAAAAACGTCTCTTAAAGTGTATTGAAAAAAATAATAATAATAATAGAAAAAAACTAAAATTATGTATAGGACAAAAAATCAAAAAATGAGGTAATAAAAATGTATTAAGATTATGTTAAGTTAATACTAAAATTAAAATCTATATTTAAAATAATTTTATGTTACACAACAAAATCATTATGTTTTAAAGTAACTAAAAGTTTATTTTTTTATTGATATTTTAATAAATTCATTAAAACTAGTTTGTTTTTGCATGAAATCCAGATTAAAAAATAAAAACGTAACATAAATAAAATGGGTTAGAAACGATCGGGTTAGAAATGATCGGGTTAGAAGTGATCGGGTTAGAAATGATCGGGTTAGAAATGATCGGGTTTCATTGGGTTAGAAGTGATTGGGTTAGAAATGATCTTGTTAGAAAAGATCGGGTTAGAAGTGATCGGGTTAGAAATGATCAGATTAGAAATGATCGGGTTAGAATTGATCGGGTTAGAAATGATCGGGTTAGAAGTGATCGGGTTAGAAGTGATTGGGTTAGAAATGATCGGGTTAGAAGTGATCGGGTTAGAAGTGATCGGCTTTGAAGTGATCGGGTTTGAAGTGGTCGGGTTAGAAATGATCGGGTTAGAAGTGATCGGGTTAGAAGTGATCGGGTTAGAAGTAATTGGGTTAGAAGTGATCGGGTTAGAAGTGATCGGGTTAGAAGTGATCGGGTTAGAATTGATCGGGTTAGAAGTGATCGGGTTAGAAGTGATCGGGTTAGAAGTGATTGGGTTAGAAATGATAGCGGGTTAGAAATGATCGGCTCCCTCAAAAAACATAAAAATAATAAATATTTGTAGTAAAATATTCATCAAACAGTTTTGAAATACCAAAAATTTTAGCTAGATAATAACCATTTTTTAAACTCTGTTACATAATGAAAAGTAAAAAATTACTTAGTAACCATACTAAAATCTAAAAAGTAGATTATAATATATTATATTATAAATAAAACACGGTGGTTTTCAGGAAACAAATGTTTCACTGGCCTATATAATAAGCTAGTTTGTCAGTCATATTTACCAACTAAAAACATAAACAATAGGCAAAACATATACAAATTAAACCAATAATTTTAAGAATTATTAAATAATTATATTAAAAAGTTTTAAATCTATTCAAAATATAAATTCAAGTGTTTGCTAACAAAAGATCCTAGTGAAACAAGTTTACTGGAATATATAATAATAAAAAATTATACTATATCCTTCTTTTATTACACTGACATATGTTTCTGTGTGTTAACGGATTAACACACTTCAATTGAGCTCTATAAAAAAAATAAATACTGTAAGGAAAGAATAGAAGCTAAAGTAGGTGTATACATGTGTTCATTAAAATTAAAATAATTTCTATAGATTTTTAAAGGTTTAGTTAATAATATATAAAATACTTAATGCTAAATCTGACTGTTATAAAACTATATAATACTTGTGATTATTAAGTCTAAATTAACTAAAGTAAACTAAAATACACAATAAAATAACAAATCATAATATAAACTACTTACATGAAATGGAAGGAAGAACTAATTCAAATTATTAACTGGTTGCTAATCATTGAAAAAAATATATATTATAATTACGTGACAATATATATGAACAATCCTAATGAAATGTAAAGAAGTGTATATAACTCTAAAATACAAATAAATTTATAAAACCAAAAAAAAAAATATTGGTTGTATTGTCACAAAAATTTCAATCACCAAGCAAAAAATACATAATTTCTAGGGATTTTCACATATTTTTCAGTTTTTACTATGATTTCTAGAGATTTTTCAGAATATTTCAAACTTCTAGGGATTTATAGGGAAGTGGGAGCACTGATTTTATTTTTGAACTTGTAACTTTTTATATTGAACATTCTTAAAGTTATTAAATCAATAGTTTTAACATGTTATAAATATAGTGTTTAAAAAACATAGCCCCAAAAACATCACAAACATTTCACTTGCCTTTTAGCCAAATACTTCTTGTTTCCATAAGTTGCATAAGATCTTATAGAAGAAACTTCTCCACAAGCTTTGACTAGATTACAATTTATAAATTTAAGCATTTTAACTAAATATAAGTTTAATAACTTATGTCTATAAAGATATTATTAATTAAATTGTTGTTAAAACATTTACATATTTTATACTAATTTGCACATGAAACTTATATACAATTAATTAATAACCTATTAAGTTAATGTATATGCAAAATTTTAACACATTTTAGCAATAGAAATTAAAGTTTTAGTTCTATGAAAAAAATTTTCAGTTATTAGCTATATATAAATTGTTTGCGATACTGTAAAAAAAGTTGTTTGATTTGTGTTAGCTAATATAAATTATTATCAGGGTTTAGACAAGATTTATAAATAACTAAAATTTAAAAAAAAATAATAATGATAAAACTATGAAAATAGAATTTCAAATGTCCACAAAAATTTAATCTAAAAAATCCACAATAACAAATATTTTCTACCCTTTTATACTTTTTTGTTAATATTTAAAAACAGAAGATGCTGTTTTAAAAAATTGTACAATGTAAAATTAAAATGTAAATAATTTAAAAACTAAAAAAACTAACAACACATCAAAAGTCTTAATAATTATATTTGCCTTTAAAAACAAAACAATAATATGTGTTTTTTTGATCCAAGTATATATTCAACAGCTTTGTAGAAAGCAGAAGTAACAGAAATTTTTATAGTTAAAATAATACACAAAAAAACTAAAACTTAATGAAAATTGTGAATGCTGTTTACTAAATGAATACTAAATATAAACTTGTGGATAACCTAAAAGTTGCAAAAGATCCAGTAAATTTAATTTTTATAATTATTGCTGACAAACTATTGAAAAAGAAAAGCAATTTTGTTGATGAGAATAAAAGTTAGTTTTGATCAACTTCATTTAAAACTAATTTGGTTTTTTAAGAAATTTCAGAGAATGATATTTAAACTGTTAATTAAAAATAGAAAACCAAGTAAAAGTGTGCATTTTGAGTACGAGGTATTTTATTTGTCAAACTTAGTTTAAAATTTATGGCCCAAAATTTATCTAAACTAAAAAAATGTGTCAAGTGTGGTGTGTTTCTTAAGTCACTAGAATATACAGAGGGAATCACAAATTTATTTTAAATATGAATAATTTTAAAAATGATGTTAATAACCATAGATATATTTTCCTTATATCTGCTTTATTTTAAACTTTTAAGTCTTAGTGTATGAAAGATTGAATAATTTTTATAGTTAAGGCCATAGGGGGGTAAACCATGTTTTTTACAAGTTGATCTTAATTTATAAATTTTTTTTTAAGCTTCAAGATGCTTTTTACCATTAAAAAAAACTCAAATTAGTTTTTGAGATATGACCAGTCAAAGTCGGGCCGCATCTTCTTCAAACTTTCACAGTCTAATCTTTATATGATAACAAAAAAGTTACTTTGGAATTAAAAAAAAAAATTTTTTTAATAACTTTTTTGAAAAAAATAACACTTTTTTTTTGTGATAAAATTTTTATTTTTTTAATTTATTAAAATTCACAAGTAACGTTTTTTTTCTTTTAATATAAGGAACATTTCTTGAAAATTTGAAGAAGATTGCTTAAAAAATGAAGGAGGAGATAGATTTTTAGTGTATTTTAAAATTTTTGAGAAAATTGACCTTAAAAAATTTGGGGTCCTCCGTTTGTATTGGAAACTTTTTACAAAAAATGAAATATATCAATAGTTAAAAGATATTTTTGAATTCTATAAAAACTGGCTTGTAGTTTTTATTTAAAGCTTTCATATAAAAGCTAAAGTTAATTTTTGTGAAAAAAAGTGCGTTACCCTCCGCTATGGCCTTAATTGATGTACCACATAAGAAGCAGTAGGGTTTAATGAAATGTAGTATGACTGAATAAGTTGTAAATCATTATATTGAATTGAGGCTGGTAAGAAAAAAATGTTTACTGTTCAGTAGTTTTGAATATAGGGACAGCATTTAATATTGTATTATCTGTTAAAAATCTTTGCATACCAACTTCTGGAAAATAAATGTTGTGCACACTTAACTATTTAAAATGTTTATTTACTATAAAACAAAATTTTTATGCTTTTAATATCTTTAAATATATAATATAATTAAGAAATGTAACTCTATATTATAATTAGCTATTTCTATTACAAAATGAATATATAGTTATTTGTCTTATCTAAAAAAGATTACTCAATTTACTGAAATGTTAAGAGCTTATTTAAATAAAGATGTGCAAATTAAATATTTTATTCACAACCGGGTTTTGGTGACATATGACACAATTGGTTGTGAATAAAATCTTTATTTATATTACAAAATGAGAAAACAAATGCCATTGATTTTTTTTTTACTTCACTCTACTTTTGGTAACCAGTATCATGTATATGCACGTTACTGTACATAGGTGCACCTTTAATGCTAATGCTGTAAATCATAACATACATATAACATAGCATAATTGGAAAAGTATAATATAAAATGTATTATGAACTTTCCAATGTTGTTTAAAAGATAGAAGCCAATCAACTGTAATAAATAGTATTATTTCGAGTACAAAATAGTGAATGTTGGATTATTGCAGGTACGTGTTTTTGGTGCTTTGTTGTTTCATGTAAAACTGAATGATACTTTTTTCTGTTACAAAAATTATAGTAAGATTGTTTGCTGATGATTCCTGCCTAGGTTACCAATATGGTACAAGGTTGCCACTCTTTTGAGTCAAAAAATCTTCACTGAGTGACCGGAACTTCCCTAAGTAACCTTAAACTTCTCTGAGTTTCCCTGAGTTTTTTTCAAATCCTTAAAAATTTGTTTTTGTTTCTGGCGCAAATTACTAATACTAATATTTGTCATGCTCATTTTCTTCTTTAATAATAAAAGGAAGGTTGTATGTGTATGCTTCTGCATTAGATGGTTACTAAACTTATGAAAAAAACTGTTTTCAAAAACTCAATGTTAAAAGCTTAAATCAATTGAGAATAAAAAACTAAATTTGTGCACAATTTTGTGTGAACTTGTTAGTTAATTTTAAACATAATAGAAAATAGTTTAATTTCTTTGATATTTTAATTGACAAACTTTAATTATTGTATAACAATAACTTCCACATGAAGTACTCATAGTATATATATCAAATGAATATATAACAACTCCAATGTATGTTTTTCCTAGCAACTGTTCTAAATGCATTAAACAAAATTTAAAAGCTTAACATTACTGTAAAAAAACCTGCAAAAAAAAAAAGTTTAAACAACTAACTAAAGAAATACCTCATATCAAAATACAACTTAATACCTAACAACTGATACAATATAGTTTGAAAGTAAAAATTTTAATGGGTTTAAGATGTTCATACACAATGTACTTTACATAACTAAAAACATAACTTTAATCTAAAAATAATTTCACACTACCTAATAAACAATCTATTGTCTAATAAAAATATCTTTATATCTCCTATCTTTTATGGTAAGCAACTTTTTGAATTAATAGTTTTAATTTAATTTTTAAGTTTATCAGTGTTATCCTTAACAGCTCTTACCTTTTCTAATAAATTTTTCATTGCTTTGAAATCAGATTGTTTGTTGGCATCTTCAGTATATTTGTCATAGTTTTCATTCAAACATTTGAGTTACTTTGTTAGTTTACTTTTTGTTCTCCTAACTTGCTCAAAGGATCACCTTTATTTGGAACATCTTTAACAAAGCGCTGTTGCTCAAGATATGCCAAATATTGGCCCTAGAAGATTTTACAAACTCTAACAAGGCAGAACTTAGTTCCACTGTGCTTGGTTTTAGATTGTTTGCATATAGATGATCTTTGATCATTCTTCGGGTCCTTATTGTCATCATCTCTCCCATATTAGTTGATAATAATTCCTTATTTAAGCTAAAGCCGCGTTCAACATTTGCCTGGCCATTATGAAGCACAAACACAGCCTCAAGGACTCTTGTTAAATTGTTATACTTGATTGGGATATTCAAGTATGTCAAAATAAAAGCTGTCTAAACTGCGATTTTCATTAACAAAATTTTCAATAAGTATTTAAGTGTTGAAAGAACTTATTAAATCTATGTATTGATTAATGCTGTCATTACCCTCTTTTGCCTTTAGTATCTTCATGCTGATGAGTTGTTGGACCAAGCTTGGTTTCTGACACAACGTTCTCTACCCATTCCAACTAGACATGCAGGATTTGAAACAGCAGCCCTTTTCAAAAAGTTCAATGTTAATTCTAAGAATATTGAAGAACTAGCCACAATCTCTACTAAAGGCTAAAAAATGTCCAAATATGCACTTAAAAATAAATAAAATAATTTTTTTTGAACAAAATATTGAAACTGAATTAACTAAAACTCATTCTAGATCTAGAAAAAAAATTCCTGAGATTTTTTAAAACTTCCCAGAAATTTTAAGAAAAATAAAAACTGCCCTGAGTTTAAAAAAATCAAAACAACCTGAGTTTCCTTGAGATTTTCTATAATTTGAAAATTCTATGAGTTCACTGAGTCTGTGGCAAAGCTGTAGTGATCCTAAATTATTGAATAATGTAGTTAACAGGGATTTCAGGAAAGTTGACAAATGGTCGCTTGATAATAAAAATATTTGATGCAGAAAAAAAAAAGTTTATAAGAAAATACAACTTAAGTTATAAAAAGTCTGAATCAGCAAAATATTTTCAATAAAATCAAATTAGCCTGATTATTTTTCAATTTCAAACTAGCCTGAACCTGTGGTAAACATAAAACTATCTAAGCTTCTGAGAAAATTGAAAAAGATAGTATCAAGAGCCAAAAAGTGAACAAATCCATTCTAATTAAGACCATTTACTTAAAAAACATAACAATAATAAAAGGACTTATTGAATACTTTTTACTTTAGAGATCACAATAAAAGTTCTCACTTGATGCTCTTTTGGTTATAAAATTTATTTTTATTGAACCTTGTGTTGTTTAAATGAACAGAGTTAGCAAGTGTATTGTGCTGTACATAAAAAACTATTGAAGTATTACGCATCAACTTACACATTTTTAATATACATTTTCAGCACACCAGTTTTTTCAAGCAATTTATTTTAATCAACATTGATTGAGGAAGAACAACCTAAGTTAAGGGCATAGAGGGGGTAAAACATTTTTTTTTTAATTTGATCTTATTTTATATAGTTTTTACTAAGCTACAAGATGCTTTTTACACATTTTATAAATTCAAAATAATTTTTGAGATATAGACGGTCAAAGTTGGAGGCAACAATAGGTTCCTTATGAGAGGCGCAAACTATAACTGCAAATAACTAGAAATCACTAAAAATCTATCTCCTCCTACATTGTTTGAGATAACTGCTTAAAAATTTTAGGAAGTGTTCCTTGATATATTTAAAAAATTCTGTTGAAAAGAAGTTTTATTTTGTTTTTTATTGAAAATTTTATTTTTTAATTTTTAATTAATTTTGTACCAACAGAATTTACTAAATATTGCAAGAAACATTTCCTAAAAATTGGAAGTAGTTATCTCAAAAAACGTAGGAGATAGATTTTTAGTGATTTCTAGTTATTTGCCATTTTAGTTTGCATCTCCCATAAGGATCCTATTGTTGCCTCCAACTTTGACCAGCTATATCTCAAAAATTATTTTGAATTTTTTAAATGTGTTGAAAGCATCTGGTAGCTTAGTAAAAACTATATAAAACAAGATCAAATTTTGTAAAAAGTGTTTTTATTCCCCCCCCCCTTCCCCCTATGCCCTTATTACACAAATAGAATTAAATGGAAAAGCTAAATTATTAAACATTTACAGGGTTGCGACTCATTTTTTCAAAAATTTTTTAAGGTTTTCCATATTTCTTCCAGGTTTTTAAAAGTACACATTTTTAAGTCTATTTTTAGTTTAAAGGGCATAGGAGGGGGTAAACACCCTTTTTTGGTTTTTGATCTTATTTTATATAGTTTTTACTAAGCTACAAGATGCTTTTTAAAGATTTTAAAAATTCAAAATAATTTTTGAGATATAACCAGTCAAAGTCAGAGGCAACAAAAGGATCCTTATGGGAGGCTCGAACTAAAACAGCAAATAACTAGAAATCACTAAAAATCTATCTCTTCCTACATTTTTTGAGATAACTACCACAATTATGCTAAAAAGCGTGTGCCCCAATTCGTGTGTAAAACCGAAAATTTGAAGTAGTTATCTCAAAAAACGCAGCAGAAGATAAACTTTTAGTGATTTCTAGTTATTTGCTGTTTTAGTTTGCGCCTCCTATAAGGATCCTATTGTTGCCTCCGACTTTGACTGGCTATATCTCAAAAATTATTTTGAATTTTTAAAATCTGTAAAAAGCAGCTTGTAGCTTAGTAAAAACTGTATAAAATAATATCAAAAACCAAAAAAGGGTGTTTACCCCCCCCCCCCCCCTATGCCCTTAAGTTATATTCTATTTAAGAAACTGTGTTAAATAGTATAAAAACATTGAAAAGATACAGTAAAGTTACTTTATTTATTAGATGTGCTTTTTAATAGAAAAATATGTTTGATGATGACAAAAATATTTATTTATATGATAGATTTTTTGTGTCAAATCAAAATTTTACCACTGAAGATGTTAAAATTAATTAAATTTCCAGGTTTTTGCAGGATTTTTGATTAAAATTCCAGATTTTACAAGATTTTTTTCAAAATTTCTCAAATTCCATGTTTTTCCAGGTTATTTTTTCTTAAATTGTCAAATTCCAGGTTATTCCAGGTTTCCAGGTAAAGTGGCAACCCTGGATTTATAAATAAAATATCTTTAATTTAGTTTTACATGCTAAACTCTCAAATTTGTATTTATTTGAATTTATTCGTATATCATAATTTAAGCTTATTTTTTCAACTGTTTTCCTAACTAAGTTTTTTTCAAATTCATTTAACATTTGAAAATGAAACTTGTATAGTTTTGAAAAGCTTATGAAAAATCAAATAAAACATAAAATAAATATGAGTATTCTCTGTATAGTAAGTTGTAGATGGAAGATAAAGTCTTTTTAACCTCAAAACATCTTACCTCAACACTTTTCAGCTTTTCTGTGTGATTTTAAATTTTAGTTTTAATCTTTGCATTTAACTCATTTCAAAATTCATTGTTCACGATAACAGATGTTATATCTTTAAGCATTACCGTTGTTATGTTAAAGAACAAGACAAAGCTAATTAAAATTAGTCTACAATAAAACATTAGTAGTATTCTTTATATTAATTAAACAAATTTATCAAATCTAAAACTATTAACAGAAAAAAAAAATTTAGTTTATGAAAACAAATTATTAAAGACCAAAATAAAAGTTAAATATATAATTTTTGGTAATATTAGTCTACATTACATAAATAACAATTTCAGTGGAATTTACTATTCTTTTAATGTTTAAAAATGTCGGAATTTATTCTAATTGAAACCTGATGTTTAAAAAAAAAATTTTCACATTTTTTATTATTTTTTTCAATAATATTAATTTTTTTTTTTTTTTGGACAAAAAAATAGCAAATAAATTTGAATTAAGTTTAAAATATTTCATCGTTTTTGTATACATGTATTGAGTTTGTCAAAGTAACACTATGTTTTTGTCTACTAGACACTAGGTGTATAACATACCTGTTACGTATTTAAATGTTTTTTAAAGCTAATTTCATGTAAATATACGAGTTGACTTTTTTTATTAATACTTTATAGTAATAAAAATAATAACAGTGTTACATTGCTTAAACTTAAAGTACTTTTACAAAACTTAAAACTTATATGCTCTTTTTGTAAGTCTTTATATTTAAGTCAGATTTCTAGAATAAAAAAAAACGAAATTAATAGCATATTTTTTGTAGCACAGAAGTAAGCTAAATTAAAACTAAAAAGTTTTTTCAAAACAGAACGGTTGCGATTTTAAATTTAAGTGATATTGTCAAAGTTATTTAAAAGTAAAGTCCTTACAAATGAAGAAAATCAATGTCTAGTTTTTTTTTACTATTTTGAACTTAAATTGTTAAAAAAAGGGTTAAAAATTATTTTCTATAAAAACTACAAAATTTTAAACTGGTATATTTAAAAAAAGATCGTGGCAACTTTGCTGCTTAAAACCTTAGTAGTAGTGTAAATAAATTCACTGTGCACAAAAGTTTGAGTCAGTAGTTTATATACTTATTTATTCTTTAAAACAAAGTTTATAACAGTCTATTTTTAGTAATTAACAATACCTGGCATTTTAAAATATAAAAAATCACTGAAATTTATCTCAACTTATAGCTTAAAGTTTTAGTTAAGAAATAATATATTTTAATTTGTTTAAATGTTTAAGAATATTAAACCTCATCCGATTATGTTATTAAAAGGGTAAGTGTTTAACTTTAATTCTTTAGGTCATCTGGATCAGAGAAAAGTTTGCAAGAATGCTATTATTACTATGCTGAATGAATATTGAACACTTTTTTAATGTATGGTTATTTTAACTTGATAGATCATGCTCGAGGAATTTTTGTCAATAGTTAAAAATTAAACCGCTAGCCGAGTCAGGGAATTAAATAAGCAATATTTTACAGTAAGAACTTATAAGTACTATTTTTTTAGGAGTAAGCATTTCATAATAGTAAGTTGTAAAATACAGTTCCTTAAAACTGGACTGTAATACTAATTTTTTCTTGATAAAGAGTTTATCAAAGTAGATTTATATTAAGCAGCAGGGTTGTAAAATTTAAAAACTTTGAATACTGACTAAACGCAAGTTTATTTTAGTTTTAAATTTGGTGTTCGAGTATTTTCAAAAAATAACATTAGTAACACTGCTATACAAAATACATACTTTATGAAAATTAGTAAATATAAATAACAAAATAACCATTTGTAGGTGTTTAAAACGTTTCTATAATAAGTTATTATAACTCATCCAGAATTTAAACGTTCTAATTGATCTTTATAAGTTTTTTACTTACAAATAGTTTTTATACAAATCTAACTGTACTTAAAATATTCTAAAATTTTGCTTTATTTTTTTTGTGACCCTTTTCGACCGCGCCTTTTCGATTCTTAACAAGAATTATTGTTAGTAAATAAAACTACCTTTTTATTTCAAGTCTTCTAAAGGTGACTTAGATAAAATAAAGTAGTATTTAAATAAGATATTTATTTTTAAACCATCTTTTGCTTATTCAATTCTTTAATAACTAAGTTTTAACAACAGAGCTTAACTAAATAATTAAAAATTAGAATAGAACTTGTTTTTTTATATTTGTTAAAAAGTTCTTATTTAAGCATGATCAATATTTTCATAAATCTTTATTTAGAAATTAAAATGGGATTAAGGTAGTCTTCCTCTTTTGGTTTTAAAGACCGGACAGGATTGAATTTTAGATAAACAAAAATGAAAAATGGTTAGAACTATCAAAAAAATCAAACGCTTAAAAGAGATCTTTTATTTATTAATAAACAAACATTTTCAATTCTGTAGAAAACAAAAAAATATATGCTAGCAACTAGAGAAAATTAAATATATTTTGTAAAATAAAAAAAAAAAAAACCATTTTACTTATATACTGAATTTTATACTTTTACTTCAAATTAATAAACACTTATATTTGAGATTAGTCAGTAAAGTTTGATATAACATTTTCAATTTAAGAAACTGAGAAAACGACACTTTAGAATATTATTTTTGTTTACTGTAACTAAAAAAAACTATTTCTATAAACAACAAACAATTAAAAAAGTTCCCCTAATATTGTACTTGATAAAGAAAAAAATTTGATGACATTTTGAATTTTTTATTAAAACTAATCCTTATAAACACTGTTTATATTATTTTTTGCCTTAGTTTTGTTAATCAACCATTGTTCTGTATAATCTAAATTAGTTCTTATAGGGCTTTCTAAAAACTGGACTGTGTTTGCATTTTCAATCTGTTCTGGTATATTTTTTTTGTGAAATTTATTATAGTGTAGAGTTAGAGAAAATTGTTCTTTTATTTCATGGTTTATGATAAAATTTTATTTTTATTATATGACCTATGCTAGTTTTACATAAATTCATAGCACATAGATTACATTATTCGAAGGACTTCTTACTCAAGTGCTATGAATTTATGTAAAACTTGCATAGGTCATATAATAAATATAAATCGGAACAATTAATATTTCCTTTATAAAACTTAGTTAGATAAGCATATCGAAAATAAAAAAGTATTCAAAAATTGTACATATTTGCAGTAAAGCCATGATAAACTTGAACATTTTAGAAAAAAAATTTAAGGAAAAGTGTCATAAAAAATTTAACGAAAAAAAAAATCTTAATGATAAACTTAGCTTAATAAGTAAATTAAAAAAAAAATTATATTTTTGGAGAAAAGCTAAATAAGTAAAATAAGTAAAAAAATTCAAAAACATTTTAAATTTTTAAAGGGCCCCACTCAAAAATTCAAACCCCAATCAGATATATATTTGTTTCAAGTAAAAGGAAAAAGAACGTTCTTTAGAATAAAAAAAGGTTTAAGTTAGCTTTAAAGATAAGAAAAACAACTGGATCAAAAGTTTGGACATTTTTTAAAAAGTGCAAAAAATGCTTATCGAGCCAAAGTAACCCTCGTCTAAAAAAAACTTAGATGTAAGTAACACTTCGATCAAATCCTAAACAATTTCATTTTATTCCAACTTATGCTCAAAACAATTTTTCAATAATGGTAATAACTAGTTAAAGTTTGCACTTTTTTGTTTTATAGATCATTTAGTAAAACTAGCAGTTAGCATTTAACTTTGAGCTAAACTAATTAACCTAGCAAAACTTTATCATGTAATCTAATTTTAATAATTTGCTATGTCCCAAAATTTTGAAAGTTAAAATAAACATCTTCTACACCAGGATTTCACAAAAGGTATTTTAGTAAGTCAGGGAAAATAACGCTAAACAGACAAAATTTATAAAAATTTGGCAGAAATATAATTTTTATTTCTTACTTGCTTCTCTACAAATTTTAGCTTAGTTTTCAATATCTAACCCTGAGGTAATATTTTAAACATATTTGCCTAAGTAGACGATATCAGAGAAAAATAATTGATAGGGTAAATAAGTAGTAAAAGAGGCCGATTTATTTTAAATTTATGCTAAAGAGGGTGATTATTTAGATGAGCTTGAAAAAATCTGGTCTAGATAGATAAAGTTGAAAGTGTACTTATTTTGCTTTTTCCTTTATTTTGAGTTTTATTGTACCTAATTATATTATTTTAAAAATTATTATAACTAATGCAATTTTTTTTGTTGATCTATTCTTTATGTAACAACATTTTGTGTATAAGCTACTAATTAATGTTATAACTGCAATTGTTTTAGTTATCAAATATTTTATTTTTAATTTTTTAAACTAAAACCGTAAATACAACAAATGAAAATAGTCCTATCAAGTCCTATTTCGCAGAATTCGGATACTTAAAACTTTAAAAATATTCAATACTAAGTTACAGTACGTACAAACTTTAATTTTTTTTAATTGTTATCATTAGAAAATTTAAAGCATACATATTACTAAAATTAAAAGAGTTTAGATAAAAAAGTTCAAATTTAGATTTTGAATTCAATCAATTTTTCTACAGAATATTGAATAAAGTTTCTTAAGGTTAATTCATTTAAAAATGATATATTCCGTTAAAATTAAAAAATACAATGAAATAAAAATGATAAAATCTGGTGTCATGTAAAGAAGGAAGCAAAGATATAATAAACCAATAAATTTTCATAATTTTTTGATTTAAATAAGGCAAACATAATACCAATACGGTGCAATTTGAAAACTTACCTTCGTATCTTTCATTAAATTTTTTGGTAATTTATACAATGTATATTAAAACTATTATATTTTAAAGTGTTGTAAACCTTTACGACATAACTTGACTACTATTTGTAAAGTATTGGAATTTTTTTTACGGTTTGCTAAGCTTTGCTTAGACTTAGAGCTTTTGTCTTATCAGACCTTTATCTATAAACTAATATTTTGTTAGACGTTTGTTTTTCAGAAAAATTGACTCTTAGCAAATACATTCAGTATTTCACTAGTAACAGAAAATGTTTTAATTAAAAAAAAATGTTTCTAATCTTGAAGTTTATGAAAATATTGAACAAAATGTTTTTTAAATAGTGCTTTGAAAATAAGTTTTTAACCTTAACATTTAGAATATTCATAATGAGTCTAGTAAGTTTTGTGAACTAAAGCTGTTTTAAATTTTTAAGTAATTAGCTTTAAGTAAGTATTCTAACTTGTGATTGTTTTAGTTTTATGCTGTTAAAAGTATTATATAAATCTCTATAAATGTAAAAAAGAACTACTTATAACCAAAAATAAAAGGTTAGTCAAAAATAATTGTCAATATCGTTCTTATTTAGCCATATAACATCAAAAATCAGAACAACCTCACCTTTTACATTTAAATTTAAAATAAATTTTACTACTTTTTTTATAGTTTATGTTTAAACTTTTGATTTGCTAATAGTTAAAAAATGCCTTTATTTTTTCCAAAATAAGTTTAGATGGAAAACGAAGTACACAAGAAAAGCTAGGTATAACTACGCTTTATCTTTAATTGAAACGCTTAAAAAAAGATATTTTTTCTTCGTATCCTTTCAGACAAAAAAAAACTATAAAGTTTTTTACTATGAATTTTTTCAATCAAATTTTATTAACTTTTTTTTAAATATTCTAAAAGTATAAAATTTTATAAAAATACATCTTTTTTAAGAACAAAATTCCTTAAATTTATCTATAATTTAAAAGGATATTGTATCAACTATTTTTAAATTTAATAACTAAAAAATAGAGCCAAAGAAGGTGGAAATTTAATACTAATAATTTTCGGTAAACATACACTTCTTTCAAATAAAATATAATGTTTGATTTCTTAAACTACATGAGTATGTACCATAAAGCAAAAAAAAATTTTTAACATTTGCGAAAATTTAGGTAGTTTTTTAAGTTACTATTAAAGTAAATAAATTAAGATTTTAGTAGTTTATAAGATAGTTTTAACAATCAAATGTTTTGTACACATTCGCACTTATTTAACTATAAAACAGTTTTTTTTTGAACAAAAAGTCAAATATAAGTAAAATACAAAGTTGTAAAAATCAATAGTAGCAAAAATGCAGTAGAAACGTTCAAAAGTTATATTTTCATACCTATAATTACTAAAAAAAAATTTAAGTAAATATATAACTGTTAGAAACAACTATCAAAATGAATTGCTAAACTATATATAGTTATAATTTTAGTTTAACTATTATGTTGCTAAAAAAAAGTATACACTTTTTATATCGATTTAAGAAAACTAGAAAACTTCTACAAAGCTTTTATATACATGTAAATGTTTAGCTAATAACAATAATTTATTAAAAACAAAAAAAAAAAATTTAACAAGTTTAAGAAAAAAATCTACAATCATAATTATTTACAACCGGCTTAGTATGGAAAAAGACCTTTCGGTCTCAATACGTGAAGTAGTTTACTAAAAAACTTTATTTATTTATAAAGATCTTCTAGTTATTTGAATTGTTTCCATAAAAATACATGTATTTTGAATTAGTTTCAGGTGTTTTAACTAGTTGAAAAAACTTTTATCTTGATAGTTAATTAATTAAAAACTATATTTATAACATTTCGAATAAAAAAACTGAAACTACTATGTATCATAAATAAAAGCAGTTACAGTCTAAACACGATGGAATTATATTTTTTAGATAAATTGATTTTATTTTTAAATTTTTTTTCTGTATGTTTGTACATTTTGTATAAGTTTAGCATTCTTAAAAATTTTATTTCTTACAAATTGTACTTATAACTAGGTAACTTATTTCTTAAAAACATGGTAATGTCATATTTTGGCAAGCTTTGTACGAATTTTAAACTTCGTTTAATAAAGATATAATTGTTGTATAAAAATAAACAAAATATGATGCTTGTATCGACATTTTAATCATCTATTGCAAAAAGTAGCTAGCAATTAGCAAGAAATAAAAATAGATTAATGGTATAGCATTTGAAGTATCATTAACTTTTTTAGCACGTTTTTCCGTACTTTTTTTAAAGCATAAAATAAATATGACAAATTAAATGTATTAACTTCTTAATTTTCTCCGTAATGTAGATAAAGTTCTATTGTTTCTTTTTAAAATTTTTGCTTGACACCTTCTACCTTCATAACCTTCAGGACACCTAAAACAAAAATTATTTTAAAAAGGTAAATATGAAGTGATTATTATAAACAATTTAAAGGTAAAATTAATTGAACTAAGTTTTATTGTAATCAAATGTTTATTTACTACTTCTTTTATACAATTTGAAATCATAATGAAATAATTTTAACATAATTTTTTATACTTTTTTTTAATTTTTATAAAAAGTATAAAGTTGTGTTAAAACATTGTTTTATAATACACTAAAATTTAAAAATATAAAACAAGTTTCTTAGTTTGTATGTTTTATATGGTTTAAAAATACTTGTTTACTTGTAATAACTACCTATATAAGTAAATCTAAACAAAGAAGAATTATAGATACTTAAATTGCATAACTTTTATGAAATTTAGTAATGATATCTTGTTGAGCAAATGACTTTTATATAGTTTTGCTCAAGATTACTTTAGATACTATTGATATAGATACTACTTAGAATCGAAATGTAGCATAAAACTTTATTAATAAAACATACAAATCCATTTCACAATGGCTAGACTTTTTTTTTCTAATAATTAAGAATTATAATAACCAGATATCAACAAGTAAATTTGTTTTTAGATATATATAAACAACTTTGTGAAAAGTTAAAAGTTTACAACACCTTAAAAAACAAGGCTTTTAGTTTTTTAATTATAACTAATGTAAATAAATTTGTATACTAGGTTTAATGGGATATCATAAAACAAGATTAATTTTATGCTTTAAACTTGATTACTATAAAGGTAATAAATGCTTACTTGTTTACTTTTTAAAATACAATAAGCCTTAAAGTTGAAGAAACAGACAAATATATATGTTAAGTTTTTGTTAGTTTTTAAACTTAACTATCGAAAGTAAATCAGTTTTTTATATATCACTTGTCTTTTGTAAACTTGCGTACTTACGTTTTTTACGATATTTTATATTAAAAAGAACTGTAGAAAAAAACTTGTAAAAGTTTATTTAACACTGCAGTATCAATAAAACGTAAAAACAAAAGATAAAATGCCTCTTTTTTACGTTTTGTTATCGAACTTTTACTTAAACTATTATTAACTCTTATTTTGTTGGATATCAAGAAAAACATAAATCAAAAATCTATAGAGTTGATTAATTTGATTAAAACACTTATTATTTTGTATTAATTATTTTTTTTAAACTATAATATTTTTCTATACTCTTTTATATTCAAAAAAAAATAAATTATGCTCGAGTGACTTTCAAACTTCAAAGTTAAACATATTTATATACCATTTGCAACTTAATATGAATAAGTTATTCATTTTGTTTTTTATATTTTAAAACACAAAGCTTTTCAAAATCATAGAAGATTTCTTTTACTGTATATTTGTGTTACTTCAGTGTCGAGAAACGGTAGTTTTCCGTCAACGGATCTTTCTAAAGTGAATTCTAAGTTTGGGTGTAGAGTATTCATTTCATGATAGAAGTTTTAGCCAGTATTTATTTCGGCCATCGTCAACAAGTTGAGATGTTTTATGCCATCGAATATAAACAATGAACTTCACCGCACGATCTACAACAACAGCATCCGAGACAATCCTACGACCGGTTTCGTCCTTATTAGGACTGATGTGTCCTAATAAGGACGAAACCGGTCGTAGGATTGTCTTGGATGCTTTTGTTGTAGATCGTGCGGTGAAGTTCATTGTTTATGATAGAAGTTTGTTAGTTCAGTTTGGTCTTGTGTGACTACGAATATATCATCTACATACCTTGTGTAGAATAGAGGTTTTGTTTTTGAATTTGTTTTTAATTGGTAATTTTCTTTTGATGCTACAAACCAATTGGCTAGGATTGGGGCTAATGGGCTGCCCTTCAGCAACAAAAATAAATGCTCGGAAGTATTTTAACGCAAATGTTATTTATAAATATACCTGCTCTGCAGATCAGAGCATCTCTTACATTGGAGAAACATCACGGCAAATATTCCGACGAATTACAGACCACTGCGGAACAGATAAAAACAGCGCAATATTTGAACATCTTTTTAATTGCACATCCTGTCAAAACTCTGACATTGTTCAAAATTTTAAAATTTTAAAACGATGTAAGAAAAGCGAACTTTACAGCCTGGAATCAATATTGATTGAGGAAGAGCGACCTAACTTAAATACGCAAGTAGCATTAAATGGTAAAACTAAATTATTAACAATCTATTAATAAACATAACTTTAGTTTTAATTACTGAATCTCTAATTTTTGTATTTATTTTAATTTATTCATACGTCATAATTTAAAGTTATTTTTTAAGCTACTCACTTAACAAACATTTTTTCAAATTTCATTTAAAATTTATCACTTGACAAAGAAATCTTGTATGATTTTGAAAAGCTTTGTGTAATAAAATATAAAAAACAAAATGAATAACTTATTCATATTAAGTTGCAAATGGTATATAAATACGTTCAAAAACCTTCCTATAATAGTACTTAAAGTTAAACAAGTTTCTCAAAAAAAAATTTAGGATAATAAAACATTTTTTTAGTATAAATGAATTTGTTTTTATTGTTTCAGAGTTTAGAGTAATCAACTATTGAAGAAATAGCAAAAATTCTAATTAAAAAGTATGTGCTTTAAAGTTATTTAATTTTATGTAGAAAACTCATTTAGTTGGCATTTATAATAATAAGATTTTAAGAAAAGTATAAACTTTCGAGATAAAGAAAATTTAGTTTTTATTAAAACATAACGGCTTAAAACTTAAAGGTAAGTTGTGACCATAATAGTCACTCATATTTGTTGTTGTTGTTATTTTTAATCTTAACTATTAAAACTTTCTTTTTTGTTTAATTTTTAATATGTTTAAGTAAGGTGAATTAGGAATAAGGGTATAAATCATAATAAAAATAACAAAAGCTTGAAAAAAAATGCTGATTCAGCAAATAAGCAAATCAGACTAACCTTTAAGTTTACTTTCTTAAGATAAAAACTTTATTTTTTTATAATAGTTTTTAGTTTTTTTAATGTTTTTTCTAAAAAAAAATTTAAATCAACAATTAAAAAAATAAAATTTTTACGAATTTTTTTTATCAATAATTCATCATAAAACTGTATTATGTAGTGAATTAAATGATAATAAAAATGTTCTTCTTCTACAGAAAAGTTTTTCTAAGCAACTAAAAAAGAACTCACATGCAGTAGCTTTTTCCGTTCTTTTGATTTAAATAAATTCCGTGATTAAAACAATAGTTTTCATTTTTATTTGTAAATATGTTTTCTCTATGATGGCATTTCAAGCCATATGCAGTACTTTTTATCCCAATAAGTTTTTTAGCCTTACATTCACGCTGACGAAGGTGACATCGAGACATATACGCATTTCCATCGTTTCCACACACTCCAACAAGTTTCCCGTTATGTATTATTCCTTAGTATAGAAAATTTTAAACTTAGATAATAATAAAAAATAGCTTAATAACTCACTTTTAGAGCACCTTGAAGTTGTACAGTGTACGCACTGTGAATTACTACAAAAACTGTTGCTATTTTTACGTTTTATTCTGCAATCAGAGTCAAATTTACAGGAGGAATGTTTTGAATAAATTTGCTGAGTAATTGTAATTATTATGAAAATTTTGGCTACGTCGTAAACTGTAAAATTTTTTTTTATTAATTGATTTATTTAGGAATACTCAAAAAAAGTATTATAAAACTTTTGAACTTACTCATTTTTATTCAGAAATATTTGAAAGTTTTATAAACCTTAAAAAAATAACATTTATTAATAAAAGTAAAATTTTACTCTTTTATACCGGTAGATTAGAGAAAAACGAAGAAAGTGGAGGGTATTTTTTACAGATAACCACAGAAAATTACTTAGTGGTGAGCCTAACAACTATTAAGTTTTGTCACAAAAAAATTCCCGTCAATTATAAAATATATTCTAAAAGTATCTTACTTTTCTCAGTAGCCCCTATTTGAATTTAATAACAACTGAATTAAAACCTTTGAGTGTAAATCGCTACAAAGAATTATAATATGAATGTTTGGCTAGAAATAAATTGTATAATTAACCAACCAACTCAATTAAGATTTTCTAATGTGATGTATTTATTGTAAAATCATAACTTGCATTTAAGCATTACAAAACAAATTAAAAGTAACGTAAATTTGGTAAGGTATTTTTTGTTTACATAGATTTAAGTAAACTATTACCAATTTTGAAAGAAAAGTACTAATAAAACTTTGACCGAGACAACTTTTTATAAGTACAAGATATGATATTTTTAATAATTTCCTATCTTAATTTCCTTTTTTAGTTTGGAAGCATAACTTTAAAAAAGTTATAAGGTTTTTATTAGTTTTAATCACATTATACTACATAGTGGGGAGCTAAATTAAAAAAAAAAGTATCAATAGAAAAACGTGAATAGTTAAGATTGTAAGTAAAACTTAACAATTGCTAGAATTATGTATATTTAATTGAAATTGAATGATCAAACATAAAAATTCTTACACATAAAAACACTTAAAACGCCTTATTGTTCCTATAAAGAAAAAAAAGTAAAGTTTAACAAATAAAAGTATTAAAAAAAAAAATTTTTAGCTGAAAAAAATCAAAATACATACTAATTTAAAGCTGTGTTTCAATGATTGGTTTGTTTGTCTGTATACTAATAAAAAATATTTATAATTTTTAGTTAAAAAAGACAATTTTATTAGTGTATTAGTTCAAAAATGCACATAAAAATAATTAATGTTTAAAGGTTTTAAAAGATGTTTTGATTAGTAAGTAAGCTTTTATTTATTTTTATTTTTTGAGTAAATATAAAAAAAGATGGTCACGACATTTTGTAAATCTAAAAAACTTATTACTGTTGTAAATAGGAACTGCTTAATTCCAATCCGTTCACAAATCGCACCCGTACAATTCTTACTTGATCAAATCCGAGATCCGCTTACCAAACAATGTTAAGGGTTAAGGGTAAAAGTGATAGTAATAACGAAGTTAATAATAAATAAAAATTATTAAGAAAACTAGAAAAAAATCTTGGGTAGGAATTGTGAGGTCGGGAACTGATCGTGGTCGGGAATTGTAAGTAGACCGTTTGTAGTTAAGCACAATCATGTAAGTAAATATTTTTATAAAAGACGTTACTAAAAAAAATGGGTAAAACCAATGAAATGACTTTAAATTATGTATAAAATATGTATCTTCTTATCTAAAAAATATATTTGAATAAGAATTATAATAGCCTACCATCCTAATAAAGTTTAAAATTATGGCAAAACACCTATTAAAGTACTTTAGTTTTGGAGAAGGGGAATAAGTACTCATGATTATCCGATAAAAAATAAAACAAGGCTTCGTTATTTATGAATTTAATAACTCTGCAACAAAAAATTTAAATTCTACTAAAAATTATAATATACACTTTTATAAAGATATGTTTTAAATAGATATGAAGTCTATGTTTAAATTTTATAAATTTTGTAACAAAACTACTCGTAAGCCATTTGAGGTTTTTAAAAATAAGTATAACATTTTGAGACTTTAAAAAACTTACAGCTATTTTATATAGAAATAGGAGACAAAACAAAACTTTGAAATATCTAACCGTTCTACACCTTTTTTTAGTAATTACAAGCTTTGTTAAATAAATTGTTATGTACAGAATAGAACATTCTATGTTTTATGAAACTTTTCATACATATAACTTATGTTTTGCAGTGGTCCTAGCACAATTTATTATCAAGGTTTTGAATGTGTTTCCTTATGTTTGAAATACTTGTAAATGATATAAAATTTTTCTAAAACACGGAAGGGAAAATTGATATATGAAAATATTTTAAACTGATCGAGTGCGCGGCTTAATTTTACTTTGATTTAATAAGGTTTAATTTTGCTAAAAATGAACTTTTGGTAATGTATGCATATGTTTTGTCCTTTGCTTTTCTTGTTTAGTGATTAAGTCTTGTCGAATTTATCAATTTCGATTTTTTCTAGGTTACAAAGTCTGCAACCTAGTTAAGTATTAAATTTGGATTTTGTTCGACTTAGTATTTCCTATTTAATTATATAATCTGTGTTGTTATATTTCAAATCCCATGAACAGTTTTAAAACATTTTTATAATATCACTTTTTCTTCCGTATTTTACAAAATTTTTGATAGCAATGACTAAAACTTTTCGAAATGCACTAGCTATTAAATTAATATAAAACGAAAATCAGCGTACATTCAAACTTAAGTAACTGTACAAAAATCTTCAACATCATTACTACGTCACAAGTTTATGAAATTTGTAAATTCTTAATTTTTGTAAAAGATATATAAAAAACTAAATTATTTCTGATGATAAAAGGAGAAAGGAATATTTCGTATATGAAACAATTGTAAAAAAGTGTCGTTTATTATATAACTAAATACTCAGCACTTTATCATTTTGTTTGTCGAGCATTATTGACCGAAACTTTAAAAAATTTAAAACAAAACTTTAAATAAAATTTATTTTTTATCTATAACAACAAAATTTTACAGTACTCGTTTTTTTTTACAGTACACTTTCTTTTTCTTTATTTGTTTATTACCCTTTCTTTTCTTTATTTTTGTGAAAATTTGTTATCGTACGTTCCAGTGAACTTACTTCGCTAGAAACTCTATTAGCAAACCATTAACTTTAAATTTTGAATGCAGTTAAAAAAAAAAGTATATATATATGTATGTTTATAGTTTTTTTTTAAAGTTTCGGTCAATATTGCTCGACAAGTGAAATCAGAGTTAAATATTTATTATATAATAAGTTTTATATTAGTTTTATACAGCTGTTTCACATATTCAATATTTCTATCTCATGTAATCCTCAGTAAAGCTTTAGTTTATTAGACAAGTTTTGCAGAAATCTAGAATTTAAAATTTTATGAATATTGTGACGTAGTATTAATGAAGGTTTTTGTGCAGTAAGTTAAGTTTGAAAACCCGATGCTTTTAGTTTTGTTATTAGTTTAAGAACTTGTGCATTTTGAAAAAGTTTTAGTAGTTGCTAATAAAAGTAAAATACGAAAAGGAAAAAACTTATTAGAAAAATGTTCTAAACTGCTCGTGTGCGCGGCTTAATTTTTACTTTGATTTAAATTTATTTGAGTTAAACTTTGCTAAAAAAAGATTTGCTGAATATAAATGCATAACAAAAATTCAGGGCAATGTCAAAATTTTGTTTCTATTATTATGCTATTACGTATTACCTAATTTTATAGTTTTCTTACTGTACTTATAAGTTTGCTTTTAATTGAATAAAAAAAACTTTGCTGAGGAAGTGTGTTGAACACATAAACAGTTGTTCCAAATTTTATTTTTCTGAAAATTTATTTATAACTGGCACCTATGAAAAGTGGAGAGCCTCTTTTACCATCAAATGACTTTGAAAGACAAGTAATTGCATATTATATATAACGTATATATATAATGTAAACATATGATACCCCTAATTTCTCTAAATTTAATTACCTTAAACTATAATTAAATGATAATCATACAAAATTTGGTGGCACTTTAATTTAATTCGATAAATTAATCTATTAATTCAGTGATTAAAGTTTGTTGTTTGACTTCTTTTTATTTATAATAGATATATTCAATAACATACCTCCTTAACTTATTATGTATACAAAAAAAAATAATTAAAGTGCCTGGCTGTATTTTTCTAGACATAAAGAATAGATTATATATTTTACAATTTATGGTAAAGAATTTTTTTTTAATGTTAACGCATTAGAACATGATATGGTGACATAATTATTGAATATTTTTTGGAATACTTAGCGGCCATTTAATTATACGAATTAGTATTTCTTTAACTTTCATGTAAGTAGTTTATATTTTGATTAGTTATTTTATTTTGCATTTTACTTTACTTTATCACAATTTAGATTTGATAATTACAAATAACATATAGGTTTATAGTAGTCGTATTTAACAGTTTATATCGTATCTCTTATTAACCATTAATCTACAATGATCTATAGTAATTATTTTTATTTTTAATAAACACATATGTACAGCTAATTTAGCTTCTGTTTTTTTCTTACAGTATTTATTGTTTTGTTAAGTACTCAGTTGAAGTGTGTTAACACGCCGAAACATGTGTTAGTTTAATAAAGAAAGAGTACTGTTTAAATTTGTTATTGTTTTATATTCCAGTGAACTTGTTTCGCTAGGATCTCTATTAGCAAACGATTAATTTTAAATTATAAATAGTTATATGTATATATATTTCTTTACTTCATTTATATAAATTGTTTAAAATTTCTATGTTATAAAACCTTTTTATTCAAAAAATAATATCAGCATCGTTATTTACGGAATAGAAAAAAGTACTAAAATTACATCAAAAAAGTTGATTTTAAAATAGTATTAGAACAATTAAAAACTTTTATAATTAATTATATTTTTAATTTCAGGAGCTGAAAAAAAAATAAATTGAACATAAATTATGTACAATATATAAGCTTAAATTTGTTTATCATAACTCGTTTAAAAACTAACTAAACTAAGTAAAAAAAATTAAAAGCTCTCAGTTACTTAACATCTTAAGTAAAACTCATTAGTCAAATTTATAAATAGTTTATTAAATACACTACTGATTTCCTTAGAATAGAGCACCAAAATATCTTGTATTTCGATAAATATATATATTTAAATAATTTTACCAATACAAAATTAATTCTATCGACAAATAAACAAATGCCTTAGTTTAGCATTTGTTATATGTACTTCAATCACGTTTTCATAAGTTTTTATAAAAAATACCGGTTTGAATATTGTAAAGCGATTTATGAACAATTAACTTTATCGAAGAATATCAAGCAAAGTGCAATTTTTACTATAGTAATTTATTAAATTGGAAAAAAATCTTAGCATATCAAAGCTGTAACTTTCATGGTTTTTAGTAGCTACAAAATTTTTAATATCAAGACGTATGAAAAGCAAAAATTAGACTGTTTAAAGAATCGAAAGCTAACACGAATTACATTTTAGAAATAAAAAAGCTAAAAACACAGTAAATTGTAGTTCGTAAGTTTAAAGAAAAATGTAATTAAAAAAAAAACAATAGTGATTAAAAATATACTTTTAAAAGTATAATTATGATAAAATTAATTTCTGATGATTTAGAACAACAAGTACAGAAATATTTCTTAATTTTAATTTGTAATTAAGTATAGTTCAATAAAACTATTTAAAAGAACGATTTTTCAATTGGTAAAAAAGAAAAATTTAAAATCAAAATTACTGGATGTTTTTTTTTGAAACTCTTTTTACAAAAACAAAACAAATTATAATATGAAAATAATAAAAACTTTTA
Organism: Thalia democratica; assembly: GCF_965202585.1. Classification (NCBI taxonomy): domain Eukaryota; kingdom Metazoa; phylum Chordata; class Thaliacea; order Salpida; family Salpidae; genus Thalia; species Thalia democratica. The sequence continues at coordinate 13,643,234 of NC_139173.1, read as the reverse complement.
TATACGAATATTATGGATTGTATATATTTTTTACATTTTGAATGTAACTATAATAGCAAACGTGTGCAAAAAAACAATAATGTGCAGTATAAAATTGTTTATTAGATTTTACAAACAAAAAAAAAGTGGTCAAACAGCAAAGGCAGATTGTCAAATAAATATTTTAAAACGTATCAACTCTAAAAGTACTGATCACTTTTCTCTTTTTTGACAAGGTATTCCGTGACTTTATTAATTACTTCATTATTCCAATAGCTCTTTGTTCTTCTTCTGAGAGTCCATTCTTAAGAGTTCGACGAACTGTTAAAATTAGATTGTTAAGATGTAACTATTGTCTTTACAAAAATAAAAAAGTTTGTTTTGATTTTCAAATAGGTTCTGCTTTATAGGCTCTCTAGGACTTAATACCTTATTAAAGAACATACTAAAAAATGTACAAATATATTTTGTAGTAAGATTAAGTGTTAATATGAAAACTTTATATTTCTATTAAAAATATCTACTGTAATTATATTGATTTTCTTAAGTAAATATACAAGTCATATATAATTTTAATTAGTATACGTACTTAATTTTAGTATTTTTATAAATAAAGAGATATAAATTTCGTTATTATTAGATAAAACAAGCTTTATATATAAAATATAAAACACAGTCTGCCCAGGACACAGTCAACGTTGTTTTGTGAAATTTTGATGGAATCAATCGTATTAATAATCGAATGATTCTTTAAAAAATATTTACAAGCTTTTATTGCACATTAAAGTTCAAAACGTTTTAACGAGTTTTACTATTTTTGTCAATAAACTTAATAAAATAGAACTTTTAAAACTATAAAACTTTTAATTTTTTAATTTGTTTAAAAGTGGTGTTTTATTAAGTTTATTGAAAGAGAGTAAAACTCTTTAAAACATTTCGAACTTTAATGTACAATAAAAATTTGTAGGTTTTTCAAGGAATAATTCCATTATTCATCTTTTTATAGATGATAAAGAGACTAAAGATAAACATTTTTGTTTTGACTTGTAAACTAACTCTAAAATTTTGTTTAAAAAAAAACTTTACTGTTATCTAATTAACCTTAATTTACCTATATACACAGGGTTGCCACTCGTTTTTTCAGAAAATTTTCCAGGTTTTCAAAAGTACACATTTTTGGGTCTACAGTTTAGTTTAGAGTCAAGTTTAAGGTAAGAAAATGTGTTTAATAGTATAAAAACATTAAAAAATACTGTAAAGCTACTTTTTAAATATATTAAAAAAAAAAAACCAATGATGACAAAAATTAATTATTTATAGATTAGATTTTTTGAGTCAAATCGAAATTTTACTGCTGAAAATTGTGAAAATTTCAGGTTTTTTTTGGCTAAAATTTTAATTTTCAAGTAAAGTGACAACCCTGCCTACATGTGTCAATAACAACAGTTTATTGATCAAGAAAAAAAAAACGCTCAAAAAGTTTGGTCCAAGGACCTGGTGCAAGAAAAAACCTTACAGTTATCGAGTGGTACATCACGGATACCATATAACGTTTAGGACAGATATTACACCTTAATTATGCTATTTTAAGCTATATTTAAATAAAAAAGCAAACACTATTGCAAGTTTAAAGGAATTATTTCAGTTTCTTTGTAGTTTAAGTTTATTAAAAATAAATTTTAGTTTTACTTTAGTAGATATAAAAACAAAACTATAAAGTATCGTTACTAATTGATATTTTATCTTTTGTAAAAACGTTGATTAGTTTTTATATTAAATTACACAGCCATAGTATAGTTAAACTTTATTTTGCAAATAAAGGTTCAAAAATAATGGTAGATAAGTAGTATAAAACTTTAACAACTGTCAGTACTCTAACCAGTTTTATTATTGAAAATACTGTTGTTTTCTTTAGCAATTTAATTTAAACTGCTTTTATGTGTCAAAATAAGTTTTAAAAGTCAATAACGCAAATATAAACTAAAATATTTTCTTTATAATTAAAATTAACTCAACGAAAATTGTATTAAAACTAACGATAATAATTATATCAGTAGGCGTTTATTGTACTTGTATATGATTAAGTTTATACATTTTAGTTTAATTTAGGATATTTTCAATTCCATGCAACTTATAAAAGTATCTACTAAGTTCTGTTGAAATTAGTAAAATATTATAAGTTTTTTTGTTAATTTAAAGGTATTCGTAAGTTATTTAGTTGTATTAATAGTTATACTACTCGGTTTTTACTTTTTTGTGTTTTTATAAGCAGTTTTAAAAATCACTAAACTTTTATAGTAAATTATTATTTTTTGTGTAGGTAATTATATCAGACAACAGTTAATAAGACGGTAAATTTCAAAAAGTTAAGCCCGTCAGAAAAAGAGAACAATTTTTTGTACAATGATACTTTATTCGACTATGAGGGTTTCCAGCGAAACGCCATTAGTCAAATTAAGTGTTTACGGACAAAAACAGTTGTTTTCAAAGTGACTATGTAGATGGCTTAAATTAATAATAAAATACTAAAATGTTCTATTTTGTAAGCAAAAGAACCTGGAGTTATTACCAAAAAATGATAACATTATTATGCTTTAGTATTTACAGCATAACGACTGTTGAGTACTGTTTTTATAAAAACGAACTATAACATATTTTGTTCATTTACGTGTTGGGTTTTCTTATTATTTGAAAACTTTTTAGTTAGTTAAATTTTCTAAAGAATATAAAAAAACTTTTTCATAATTGACAATTAAATAGTTTTGTTTTACTTACAACAACCTAACTTTGTTTTAAAATTCTTAAGTAATTTCTCTTTAAAACATACTATAGAAATTTTAAGACTGTATAAACATCTAATCAGTAGTAATTAAATATTTAAATCTAGATTTTACCGTTAGATAACATATGTTATAGCTGTTTCATATTTTGTTTTTTCTAACAATAATATGTTTATAGTAAGCATATCTAATACATAAAAATACAAAATTGCACGTTTTTTTCTAGTGGTATGTTACTTTGTAGAGCAGTTTATACTTTTTGGTCAGCGAAAAATCGTCAGTCAGTAGAGTATTTGCGTACAAAAACAATGGTTGTTTAAAATCTAATATCCTTTTAGTTTAGTATTTAAAAAAAATTATATTTGTATACAAATAAATGCAAAAATTTTATAGTATTAACACTGCTACAAAATTATTAGTTTGTAAAAGTTAAATAAAACAAGTAATGACTATTTGAAAACTTATTTTTGATTATTTACTTATAAATTTTCATATGGAAAAGCAGAGCTAAAATTTTAATGTTTTAAACGTACAACAAAACAGTTAAAATTTTACGAAGTATATTTATTTTTAAATTCTATTTTAATTACAAATTATTTATATTACCATTCATAATCAATTATCAATTAGTAAGATTTGCTAATTTAAACTATAGTTTAAGCCAAAACTCATTAATAATTAAAATGTTTTGAAAAAAGAAATTGTCAACAAAAGGAGTATTAGTAAAAAAATTAAATACTAAATATATAAAAACTTAGAAAATTATAAATAACTGAGTAACTTTAATTAAAATTATATTAAAAAGGAGCTAAGTATGTTTAAAACCATCTAAAAAAACAAGTACCTAACTTTTTTTACTAATAAAAAATAGCTTTATACAATTTAAATTCAGCAATAATAACAAAAATTTAGTATTTATGCCTTCCTTTTGATTTGTTTTACAGGGTATTTATGTTGATCTTTGTTTTGTAAAAAAAATAAAATACATTAAAAACTAAGTTCATCAATTGATATGCATTCTTAAACAGATAAGTAATTATAAAGAGAAGCGTTAATTGCAGTTATTGCTATTAATGATTTCAATTTCTAGTACTTGAGCTTTATACTTTAAATTTTGTTAAACAACTTTATAATAGCATCGCATAGTACAAGTAATTTTATATACCTATTATGACGCATAATCTTACAATTTTATTAATTTTACAAAAATCTATTTAGTTATTTACAAGAACTATTGAAAAGGGTAGATTGAAAAATTTTTAGTTTACAAAAAAAAAAAAAATAAACTGCAAAATGAATTATTGTCTCAAATTTTTATACAAAGTTATTGAAAAGTAGTATATAAAAAATAAAATTACAGTAAAACAAAAAAGTCCAAAAACTAAATTTAATAGTATGTTATAATTAAAAAAACCCACAGGTTTAAAGATTTTTCTATTTTTATTTAAATTAAGCATAATAATATTACTACAATAAACAATAACTTCAAGTGTTAAATTGAACTAAGCTTTTGTGAAGACAAAAAACGTGAAATGAATATACACAGTGATTTTTCATGCTAACTTTTAGTAATATAAATTAGTGATGTAAAAAAGCACACTAGTGAAAAAGCACACCATGATATTAAAGGCAAAAAATTTATTTAGTATTTTAAAAATAAAAAATCACACAAGCAAATCAAAAAACTGGAAATAACTTTATAACTTATAATGGTACCTTTGTTATAGTTTTGTTTTTATTCAGTTATGTTCTTTAACGCTAAGCAAAAAAAAAAAAAACGAAATTGCTGATTGATTTCTAGTTATATGTGTATAATGTTTATGTATAAACATACTTAATCTTATTGTCACTTTAAAATCAAGAGGAAAGTAATTATGTTGTTAAAAGAAACAATTAAACAAAATTTTACACCCAACATGCAAATGTTAAAATTATATTCATGCGAGCTAATAACGATTAGTTTTAACTGATCAAAATTTTTTGTTCAGAAATCTCCTTTCCCTTTCATAAGTTGCTGCTGTTTGGCAACAATATCGTGCTTATTAAGACGTGCTAAGCTGGTTATTCGTGAGTAGTCATGATGATAATGGCACACTTGTTTAAACTCACGTGATTTTCTCTGTAAGTTTCGACTCCGCTTCCTTCTTTCTACGGGATTTTTTCTAGCGGTCGGGGCTTTGGTAGCTGTTTTGACTATTTGTTCCATCATCGGATCTGTTGTCTCAGTGTCAACAGTATCTTCATAAAACTGATGCCGTTCGATTCCTTCTGATTTAGCTAAAATAAAATTTAAAGAATTTTATATGAATCATAAAATATTGATTAAGTAATTGATTTTTTTTTATTACTAACACTAAAGATTTAGTAAGTTTAAATTTTTTCAGAAATGTTTTGAAAACATGATAGTTTTGTTATTTATTGTGTCACCTGATTTTTTTAAAACTTAATTTGCTAGGAAACAAATTCAATAGTGAAAAAATTGTAGTACATCGTCAAATGAATAAAATTAAATAATATAAATATCACTTTGATGAAGAAAAAAAATTTACGAAAATTTATAGTTGAATAAAGATCAAATTTAATTCAAATAGTTTGCTAAAAGAGATCCTAGCGAAGCAAGCTTACACACAGAAACATATACTAGTTTTATAAAGAAAGAGTACTGTGAAAATTTGTTATTAATTAAAAAAAAACTATCTTTTAAACGCTATTAAAAATAAACATCAGCATTTAAAATTTTTTAGCTTTTCATCAATTTAAGTTTAAACTTATTTACATTATGCTGAAAATTCTTATTTCTAAGCAAGTACGTAACTAGTAAAACTTACTAATTCTACACTATTAATTAATAGGTTTGAAATTCATTTTAAATTAATAAGGATTACGATTTATTAAATAAAATTATTTTTGGAAAGTATTTAATAAGCAATATTTAAAAACCATTTAATTGTGTTTCAAAACTATAAAAAACATAATTTAAGTATACATTTTAGTAGGGTAGAAGTCTATACACGAAGGGTCAATAATGCACGAAGATACTTTTGCACGGGTTGAATTTTTTTTTTTGACTTTAATTTTTTCTTACTATCACTATTAACCCTAAACCTTACTCTCGGTCGGTATTTTTTGTTTACTTTTAAATTATTTTATATCAGTTTTTTTTTTTCTTGTTATTTTTATTAAGTAACAATTTTTTTTAATCACTGTTACCCCTAACCCTTACCCTCGGTCGGTAATTTTTTTTTGTATTTTATTAGTTTTTTTTTTTGTAATTTATTTTTACTATCACTATTACCCCAAACCCTTACCCTCGATCGGTAATTTTTTTAAAAATTATTAATCTTTTTATTTTCTAGTTTTTTTTTAAATTCTTTTACTTGCGTGCAAAAATGACCCTTCGTGCAAAACTTTCGTCGTGCATATTTGACCCGTTCCCATTTTAGCAAAACATGTCTATTGTTAAAAGCCACGAATAAGTTTTATCTCATAATAATGCAATTGTATTTTGAAAATTCTATAATGCTTGTTTCATATAAAAAAATCTACCTCGGGGTTGTCGATTTCTACTTCTTTTTTCTTTAATTACTTGCACTTTATTAGTAAGTATTACATTTTCTAAACTGGTTTTTTCTTCAGGACATGAAAACATAGGGGTCTGTAAAAAACAGTTTAAATTAGCATAACAATAATATCTTCTCACTTATATTAAGTTATAACATTCAGTTTTAATAATATCTTCTTAGTTATATATACATAGTTGTATAATGTATACATATATTATTATATAACATAATAGTATACATAGTTATATATATACATAAATCTTATAAATTTGTATAAAGTTATGGTTTGTTAACTTAAACCAAGTACATAAACTAAACTTTTGTTTTTATAAAAAGGAAATTAAAAATTTATAATACTATTTGCTTTTACTTTGATTTAAAACTGTTTTACTTTGTCTACCCAATGCTAAAAATTAATTTTGATAGTAATATATATAAATTAAATTGACTCAATTAAAATGTTTTATTTTATTAAATGTAAGTATAAAACTTTTGGCTGTTAAAAAAGATTAAGTTTAAAAAAAAAAAAAAACAGGAGCATCTTTTAACTGCAACTTGTGCCAAAAATATACTACATCTTACAGCATATATACTATAAGTAAAACTAATATACTTAATTTATTCATTAAACAAAACATAAGTAATTTTATACATGTTTCTTGAATTCATAATTTACTTAAAAATCGACTCAAATTTGTATAAATTTTTTAAAATGTCATAAACACAACGGTAATTCTAAGTCGCTTATTATTTAACTATGCACTATAAAACTATATATTCCTGAACTATTAATAAGTAATTGTACTAGTTTTGTAAAATAATCATAAATTTTGCTAAATTATTTCCTTTTCAGCGAACATTGCGGTAAAAAAGTTACAGAAAATCAGGTTCTTGCATCTAATTAAAACTAATTTAAATAGATTAACATATAGTTTTAAAGTCATAGTATTAACAATTTTTATACATAAAAACAAATTTTTTTTTAAGTACTTTAATAATTAATTACAAGAAAAAAGGGTTCACTTAACCATTAAAAGTCTAAAAAACAAAGTAAAATCTTGATATCTGACCAACAAGATAGTATTACACCAGGAGTCGGCAGGTGGTCATTTAATGGTCACGGGCTAATTTTCGAAAATAAAAATATCCACTGGTCGCGCTTATTGTTTAAGTTCTTATTTTAACGTGACCTTTTTTATTCTTTATTAAACCACATAATATCTAATGTAAGTTTAAAAATTCATCAATAATGCCTAAGAAGACCTTTATTTTTGTTATTCTTCATAACAAAACCAAGAATAAATAGTTTAAGTTACAACAACTTCTGGTTTGGCGAGCCAGACTCACATGCTCGCGGGCCACAGTTTTATCATTGCAGGCCGCATCCCATTTAAAATAAAAAACGCTCACGGGCTGCAGTTTGCCGACCCCTGCATTAGACTATAGACGACATAAAATCGGTAATATTTTTTATATCATAAAAAGAGTTCATTTTAATATTATGACTACATTTCAGCTAAAAAACATTCTTAAAAAAATTAAAATTACAGCAAAACATATTCGTGTTTAGATAATGGAAAAGTCAAACATACTTTTAGTTTTTATTCAAAAATAACAAAGTACTACATTTAAGTAAACCTAATTAAAAAAGAACAAGACAGTTTTAGAAAATTGTACCCAATAAAACTTTAAAAATTAATTAGTTATTTTTAGCAAGATTTAAAAAACTAAGTAATTTAAAACAAAAACAGCTTACAACTTTTGTCAGTTAAAATATTTTAAAATTAAACCATAAGCGTCAAAAATTTAATTTAATAAAAATAACAATGCGTTTTAAATCTTTAATAGAGTAGTATTTTAGTTACCATTGACGATAACAGCTTTCAGAAAATTTAGCGCATGCCATGTTTTAATTTTTATGTGAAGAGAAAAAACTGAAGTTGTTTGATTGAGCTAAGAAAACTTTAAAACTATTTTTCAAAAACAGTGCACTACCAATTACAAAGTAACAAACATGCTTTTCGGAAAACTAATGAGTCTGACTAAAACAAGCTATCTTACAGTAAAATATTCCTCTTCATCTGAATATCCATTGTCGGAAAAAAGAATGGGACCCTGATTAGACAGAATATACAACATATTTCAATCAAACAAGTTGTAAAAATAACAATTATTTTTTTCTTGGATATTTGTAACTTAAATAAACGATAAAAAGTCATTAGAAAGTACTTGTCTCTATAAGAATATTTTGAAACATATGAAATAAAACTTACTTTCACAAATTATTTTATATTAAAACTATTTATAATTCAACATTTTTTTAACAAAACTAAAAGTTTGAAAAAAGTATATTGTTGAAAAATATTTAAACCGAAAAACTTCCAATTGTTAAAAATATATACTAATTTACTTCTCTTTTTTTGTTGTTTAGAAATTGTATCGATGATAAAATTAAAAGAAAAACTTAGGAAAAGCTACTGAAACATTATTATAACAACAACAAAATTACGTTCATCTAAGTTAGTTTAAAAAAATTACAAGTAAATTATGGATTAAAAAACCATACCTCTATGATAGTTTTTCCCCTTGTTTTTTTTCTTGCACCCTTGTCGTGCTTTTTTTTCTTTTTTGTTTGCAGACGATCTCTAGCAGTTCTGTACTCAAGAGCAAACTCAGATATCATACGAGCAAAGGCTTGGATTTTAGTGTCTTTCGCTGCCTTTGCAGACAAACCAAAGTAAATGAGCGTACTATTAAATCTATTTATAAGACGCTTGTATATAATTTTTAAAGTAATAATCCGATGGGCTGATTTGATGAGAAACTCACTAATTCTTTCATTAAAATTATTTTTATTTCCATGTTTTGCAATTAGTTTTAAATAATCCCAAGCACTTTTGCATCTTTTTTCTAATGATTTCAATGTTTCTTCAACGACACCAAAGTCTGCCTATATAATTAATAAAATGTTTACAGCTTTAAAAAAGTTATTATATTTAATTAATAATGTATAATATCCATTTGAAGTATGTTAATCTGTTGTATTTTTATTAAATTAATTTTATCAAAATACTAAGTTACTGCTTTAATAAACTAGTTATACAAAAACTAAACTTAAATATTTACATAAGATTCATTAAAAACTATAAAATGTTATAAAATTGCTTGAAAACTGAACAAAAAAGTTTTGTTATTGAAAAATTAACGAATACTTTAAATTCAAATCACAACTAAAAAATGACCAAATTATTTTTTACAAAAATTTTTAGTAAAAAAGATTAAATGTACGTTAATAAACATAAACACCATAGGTAATAAAATGAAACCGACACAGAATATTTGGAATTCAACAATTGCTAAGTATTTAATTTACCCCATAAAAAATTTAGCTTAGGTCAGACAAAACGGAGAGCTTATAGGAATACTGCCAATTTGACAACACTTTATACCACAAAAATTAAACTGAATTTCTTTAGTAGAAATTTTAGCAACCTAATAAAATAATTATTCTAGTCATTGTTTAATTTAAATTTTTTGGAAATTTCAATCAGATCATCTAATGAAACGATTGTAAACAAACTTTTGACATTGAAAGAAGCCAAAATATTTTCCTCTAAATTTAGTTGTTTTCAGCAAAGGTAAACTTATTTTTACTTTTATGAAATTCTACGACAAAGGTTCTAAAAATGTGTTTAAGAACTTTTTAAACAGTTAAGGGCTTCCGTTCAAATTAGTTAAATTTTACTGATCAAGTACAAAGTATTCAAAATAATGTTAGTAGTAACAATTCACTTTTAAACTCTACAAAAAGCTTCCACCTTAAAATAGTAAATGCTAATAGTTGTTTTAACTCATAAAAACTGAAGTGTACGTATCAAAAGCATCTCACCCGCGAAGTTCGAGTGACAGCACCTAATTCTGAATACAAGTCAGTTGTATCTAAGTGGTTTTCTAACACACATTCAGTTATATGGTGCAGCAACGACTGTTTTGTCATTGTATCTTTTACTTCAGGTACTTTAGATAAATATGACACATCAAAACCTTTTGCCTGCAAGTAAAGAATTTTTTAAATTTTAATTACTTTGAAATTTAAATAATTAGTTTGTAATAATTGCTTGATAATACTTACTATTTACTATAATACTTCTTATATGTCTACTATTTACTATTTCTTTTAAACTATATAAAAACAAAGCACAGAGACATTTCTTACATTTGTGTTATTGAGTATATTTCCAATACTACGAAGAACGGATAATACAACTTTTAATGTTTTGTTCGATTTCAACTCAGCGATCGCATCTTTTAAGTCTTGCAATGGCTCTGCGACCTCCTACATGTCAAATTAAAAATAATGAAAAGCTTATTTGCAAGAAATTAAAGAACACTTACCTTTTCTAGAGTGTCATAGTCAACTTTAAATGACCACAGGCTCAGTCTTGCTTCAAGTTCTGAAATTGAAGACAAGGTTAGTAGAAACTTTTCAGCGCTGCCTAGTGGAGCAGTTGAAGACTGCATAGCATCTTGTATAAGGTTAATCTCATCTTCAGTTGGTACCATTACTAACAACTTCTACAAACAAAAATAAATAACTTAACAACGATATCACTACAATGGTTACTTAAAGTTAGGTTTAAAAAATTAGTCTAGCTTTTAAAATACAAAATACCAACGTCCTAAGGTTGTATGACGAATGTAATTTTTGAAATAAGCTGTTGCATGCATTGGAGTAAGTATAAAAAACTTACTTCTACTTGTTCTTTGGTAAGAGCTTTTTCGTCCATAGCAATGATGGCTGACTTAATAGTTCTAGGTGGAGGTAGGACGGTAAGACCGATGTTTATTGCATTCGATCTTTGTACATCAAGCACACGAACTTCTTGCTTTTTATCTGACGCATGTTTCTGTTTTGTGTGAGTCAGTTTTGTTTTTTGTAAGAACAAAACGATCAATGATATATAAAAAAGGCAATGTATCAAATCTTAAATAAAAAACGAACTAGAATCTTAAATAACCGTGTTTAGATTGATTCTTTTATCATTTTTACGTATTATTCAGCCGTTTCCTAAGTATAAATTTAAAGAAGTAGATTTATTTATAAAAAATCAAAATTGTTATGTAAAAAAACCAGTAGTAAAAGAAGAGCTTTATAAAATTAACTGTTGTTATTTTTGTTATACACATTTTCTTATTTTAACAGTTACATTATAAAGTAATAATATGTATAGTTTAACTTATCTTACCTCAAAAATATTTTTATTTATATCATATTAAACGTTAAAGAATACACAAATCATATTTTTAAATTAAGATCAATAAATATGAAGTATTGTTGCTTAAATAAATACAAAATTATACCTGTCTTTTTTATTGAAGTTTCATGTAAATTTTAATTAACCATTAATCGATTATTACTAACAAAAGTTTCTTTATTGTACTCGTTTTGTTTTTGTTTACGTCAGAAACCATACACTTTAATTGAATTGTTTGATTTTATTAACGGCGTTATTGATTTATTTAAAAAATAAATAAATTAAGGAGATCCCATTATTTACTAAAAAATTTGAATATTATAAAGAATGTGGTTTACTTTACATTTTTTTAATGAAATTTTTTGAGAATTCAAAGTTATCTCAAGATTTTTTTTTGTGTGTTTTAATCAGTTTTTTATATTACCAAAAAATTTACGGATTACCAATAAATATTATCATTAAAATTCAAACTTTTATGAAACTTTTTTTTATTTTAAACTAGTAATTACTTTATACTTCAAATGCAACTAAAGTTTATAATTGCGTTTTAAGTTTGATTTTATTTTAAATGTTATCTGAATAGTTCAATCGAGGACAGCTACAAAACAAGTTTTTAAAATTTTAGAGAAACATCTAAGTTTTCAAAAAAAAGTGATATTAAAAAATTCTAAACAAAAAAATTATATTGAAATAAAAAAAATATAAATACTTTCAAAAAACATTAAACGATTACTAGGAAAAATGTACGTACAAACGTCAGACTTAGAGTAAAATAGTCAATTATAGCTAAACACAAAAATTAAGTACGCGATCATTTCTCAAAATATTTTTAACACTGTATCAGAACTGGAGCTTTACATAGAAATAAAAACGTTCTACGAAAAAAAAGATAGATTAACGTCATAAAGCCCGCGGCTGTTATTTAAACTCGCAAAGTTTTCAGATTATAACACAACATCATTTGCGTTATTTTGTACGCAAGTAGACAGATAATTTTAAAGTTGTTCCGTTTAAATCTATTTTTAAGTAAGTTGAATTACAGCAATAGAAAAACTATTATCTTTTCTGCACTCTTGCGGATAAAAATTCTTCAAGCAGTTTAACAAAAAAAACTTTGTTAATCATATTGATTATAAAACTTAAAAATGAAAAAGTTTTCGAGATTTAAGTTTTGCATTAGTTAGAAACTTTAAATACTGAAATTAAAACTTGCTTATATATAATATTAAACTCTCATAGTATTTTTTTCAATATAAAACAACGGTTTTTGCGAGAAAAATAATATAGACTAATTAGTCAGTCACATTTTATAAATAAAACATAAACATGAGCAAAAATGTACTTAATATTAAACTTAACATCATAGCGACGAGTGAAATATTATTGTGTTCATCAAAAATCCAGACCGTTTTATACGCAAAGCTGACGATTTATAATTTAATTTTTTATTATAAAAATTAACATACTCTTTAATAAAAAAGCATCTTAACAAAAAAAAAAAGAAACTAAATTCTTTTTAACATGTAATTTTTCCTTTGATCAAATAAAACATACAACAAATATAAATATGTTAAAAAGGCGAGTCTAACTGAAAACTTGAGACCAACTAGTGTAGTTGCAAAAAGTTAAATTAGCAGCAGAGTTTTTAATTTTTGTCCATAAACACCCATCTGGCAGAAATTGTACTCATTTACTTATTAATTATCCATTTATTTTTTCGCTCCCTTACTAGTTTTTGCGCCCTGATTTTCGCACACTTTGTGAAACCCTGATTTAGGGGTTTAAACTGGCAACAACCTTAAATTTGTATTTACGGCTATGTCAAAACAATATTTAATTAAGTTTACACTTAGTAAATGATTAACGTTAAAGTTTTTTACTCCATGTACGTATAATTATTTCAGCTTTAAAAAAATGTAATTTAAATCTTCTGCTAAGTTAATTCGCAAAATGTAAACCTATATCAGTTAAAACGTAGTCTACCTGCTTTATCAAAACGTATTTAAAAGTGATATTGTACAGATAAAAAAAAATTCAACGTTTTCCAACTAACTTAGAAATAGATAAGTTTCACAAAGTAAATATACAACGAAAACCTTATTAGATGTACTTTCTTTGTTTTTTAATGTAAATAAGGAAATATATTTATCATTATCTACATTCACATCTTCGATTTCATTCCAAACATTTTTAACACTTCCAGTCAGCCCAGTTATAGTTGAAGCCTAAAAAAGTTGGTTTGTATTGATATCTAAGTAAAGTTTATTCTTTATAACTGCTAGCAAACAAAAGTCACAAAACAAGCTGAGGATTAAAAAAAAATCATAACTTATTTCATTTCTTTATTCAACATTTAGTTCAATAACATAAAGTGGCTTTTTTAAACATGTATAATCTGAGAACGTTACTAAACAACTAAGACTAACTAACAAACTATATATTTTTTGTTGCAAGTAATACGTATCGATTTAGTTTATATTAATACATTTAGTAGTTATATATTAAGCTCGACAGCATAACTTGCTTGTTTGTGTTGAAATAGCTTACAAAAAATTTATTACCAAGCAACAGAAAAAAACAATTATTTGAACAAAGATGAGAAGAATACAAAATTTTACTACATGAAAAATGTAAAAATTTCAGAAACCAATCATGTTTTTATTTCAGTTGGACTAAAAGCATTTTACAAAATCAATGAAAAGTATGTTTAATATTAGCAATCAAATATTTATTAAATGTTCAAACAACATTCAAACGCTAACTTCTTTCCAGAAAAGCCGGACGGTCCGCTTCTTTTCAACTTTCGCGCTTTTACGAGGAGACGGTGCGGCTGGAGGCGGTGGAGGAGGTATCGTGCTTAAAACAGGAGGAGGAGGTATTCCGGGTATGGAAGGAGGCAATGGGATGGCGGCAGGAACGGGCGGCGGTGGTGGAAAACCGAGGGAAGTCGTGGGAAGTTTCGGAGGCGACAAGATGTCGATGTCGTCTAAACAAGTGACGTCGGAAAAGTCGAACCCGTCAATTACCAGTTTTTGCTATAAAAAAACTTAATTATGAGTAATCAATTTAAGCTTGTTTTTTTATCTAAAACAAATAACACCAATAAATTAAAAATGGGGTAAAAAAACACTAATAGACTAACTGAATCAAATTGAGCTGTTAACTTTTCCCACATTTCATCACTATGTTTTTTCGGTAGTGGATTCTTAACAGGTTGCTGGGTAATCGTTACATGTTCCGGGTCGACAGAAGATCCTGTATGTAACTTTGAATTTATTTTATCTTCGGAATCATTAAACTTCATGTCTTTCAGGCTGAGTTCATTTAATTTTTCATTAAGTTTTGTTTCAATGGTTTTATGAGAATCCTCAAGTATGTTAGGAGAATCTATGCCATTGCTAGCTTTATCTATATTTGAAGGTGTTGAATAAATCATATCTAGCTTAAGTTTTTTATCTTCATCTAACACATCAGGTGTTTTGTTACCTTGAAGCTTTTGAGGTAAACTACTAGTTGGTTTTTTGGACTCTGGGTTTTCAGTTAATTCGGAACAGATTTTCGCATTTAAATCATTAGATGATGTTTCTCTATTTTTACTGTCTTCAATTATCGGCTGAATCAAATTTTTAGAGAAAGGTTTAGATGCAAGTGTGGATTGAGAAATTATTTCTTGTGAAAACCTTCGTCTGAGACGTCTAGCCTCGCGTGGACTTTTTATTATAACAGGTTCAGTTGATATAACTTGTTGGTTTTTTTCATTGTTTTCCGAAACCAGTTTTTGCTCTGCTTGCTGCTGCAATCGACGCTTTTCTGTATTGAATTTTTGGCATAAACTCATAAGGGTTTTCATAAAAAACTTTATAATTAAACTTGATATAGGTGCATATGATCTCAATAATACAAAAATTTTACCTTCTCTGCGTCTTTGCAGTACAACACTGGTGCTAGTTCTCGATGGAGGCAAAGGATTCGAGTCGTCTTTTTTATTTTGCTGGTCTTTTTCTATTTCTGTAATTATACATATAATTTATTAATGCATATTAGGATGGCTTAACTTCGAACACAATTTATGTTCAAAAATATGTAATTAACATTCGAATTAACATATAATAATCACGTGGAAATATCAACCTGTAGGATCCCCGTGAAGGAAAGATTTATTCATTTGGCCACTATTGATGGATTTTAATTCTACTTCTTTCTCTTGTTCTCTTCTAAAAAGTGAGACAAAAATTAGCATAAGTTTCGAATAGTTAAGCTTTGCAAAACATTTGTTTGTCAAGTTCTACAACGAATAGCGACAACATGACGAGTAACTCGACAACAAAAAAAGTAACTTAGCTTTGTAAAAAAACTTTATTGCTCGTTGAATTTTTAACGAAAAGATAAAAACAACGTAATAATGCAAAATTGTGTAAATTTTAGATACATTTTGTTTTAAAAACTTTATCGCTATAACTTTTGATGATTATCATAGTAATCTTTTTTTTAAACCAAGCTCGCAAAAACTGTACTTATTACGAACGCTCCCTAAAGAAGATAGGAAAACAATATAACAAATCCTGTATTGATAACCTTGTAAAATATAAAAAAGATACAAATATGTTTTAATGCTTATTTTGATATGTGTTTTTGATGGATAACTTTAAGCCAATAGAACAATTATACCAATTGACAGTATTCAATTGAAAACTTCAATATAGCGTTTACAGATTTTTTTTGAAACTACGTATTTAAAAAACAACATCTTAGATAAAAGACTTCTATAAAAATAGTAAAATTTATATCATTCTATAATTTGTAATTTAGTTTCATATTTAAGAAATTTTCATCTACTCAGCATAAAAACTATAAAGAATAAGTTTTAAGTATTTCATTTATTGCTTTTTTATGTTTAAAACTTAAGAAAGTGGTTAAAAATACTAATTGAATATAAATTTTTAATCCAATAAGCGCATACTTATAGTAATGTTATGTAGTATCGCGTTATTAAGTTATATCATATATTGTAATATGAAAACTTAATTAAGATATTGTTTCAAATTGATGGTAAAACTCTCCTACTCGAAAAAAAAGATTTATTTTCCGAAATAAGTTAAAAATTTCTAACTTTCATGCTCAGAAATACTTTTAAAAAACTATAAAAAAAATTCTAAATAAATTACCGATACAGACAAAAAATTAAAAGTTAGTGTAGTATTTACTATTTCATTAAAGCTAATAGTTTAAGAAATTTTATAAAACTATGTACGGTACTTATTTTATAAATATTTTCAAACTAAAACTTTATATAAGTTAATCAAATTTCAACATTTAACAACACGATAAGCTGAGCTAAGATTTACCAGTTCAAAATATGTTTATTATATATTTATAAAACAACTTCTTGTACTTACCCTTCTAACAAATCAATTAAATTGTTCAAAAACAGTACATACATGTATTAATTCGTTAAAGGGTTGCCAGTATGTGATAACTAGCTTGACTCGCAAAAATATATCTAGATTTCGTGGCTAAAATCTCATGTGCAACTTACTTATGTTATAAGTTTAAAAAAATTTATAACACATTTTAGAATTAGCGATTGTAAGACAGACAGATTGATTTCAAGCATATAGAAAATTTCACTTTTTTAAAGTACATTAGAAAAAAACTGAAGAATAAAATAACTAAGTTATTCAGCTAAATAAACAATAATTTTTAAGACTTAAAAGCTAAATAAATATTATTTAAAACTAGTTATCAAAAAAAAAGTTCACTACTTATCATATTAAGTTGAGCGTAGACGTTCTCATATCATGTTGAGCATTATAACTTGACACTTATCTTATATATTTCACACTGTACAACTCATTTTGAAAATGAAAAAACAAGGCCTGATAGATATTTTTAATAGTCATAGTCAAACGGTGAAAACTTTCATTGAGTTTCAATAGTATAAAACTAAAATCATAGAAAATAAGATTTTCAATTAGGCAAAAGGCATCATTACACAACTATCAAAATATAATTAACTCAATTTAATTAAAGTTCAAATGTCAAATATTTAGAGTTTTACAAAAACTATCAACCTAGCTTGAGTTTTCCAAAATTTTAAAACTTATTATGAGTTATCCTGACTAGTCTAGTTGAGTGGCAAACCTGCATTATTCTATTATTTTCTACATAAAGTGTATTATAAACTATTATTCTCTAATTGATATATTGTTAAAGTCTTGAGAGTTGTAAAAGTTTTTTAAACTTTACTTAATGAAATCATCAAAAAAGAAACAACCCGAGTGTTTAAAATATATACTGATTTTGCCAATAACTTAAAAATTCTTGTATACAAATAAAAATATTAACAGCAAGGCATTTTTTGTGTTAGTATCAATATACTAGAACTTGTTAAAAACTATCAAAACAAAGTAAGATTAAATTTTTATTTTCTTTTGAAAAAAAAGGAATGATACTAATTTTTACAACTTTTTAATCACTGTTTTTATACAAACTTTTGAGTCTTTTCTACTTTTCTATCAGTAAATAAAGTACTAAATATTTGTTTAAAAAATTACAAGTTTCTTGAATAATAAAATTTTATTATTTTATTATTTTTGACTTCTTAGTGTAAGAAAAAATTCAAAGCTATTTACAAATTATAAGCAATACGAATATTTCTGTGTAAAAACTTATTTTTGAAATCAGAAGCTGATGTGCGCAAACGTGCATAATATACATTTAACAATACTTAGGGAACTTTTTTTTGAAAAAACCTTGATAAATTCATTAAAATACAAAATAGTCATACAAATTAAAAAAATATATAGTATGTACCAGTATATATTCTAATGAAAATTATTTGCTAAAAAAACTATCAAAAATTTTAGCTTTGTAAAAAATTTAACAATTTTAAATATAATAACTTATACTTAAAGTGTATACTCACATTTAAAATAGACTAAATTTTATAACTAACTCTTTTTATAATCTAGAAAAAAATCGATACTGATTATTTCTTAATGTATTTTGTGTTTAATTTTATGACTTTATTTGAAACTTAGTTTACATAACTTGTACCTACTTTGACTTATTTAAGCAATTACATGAAACAAGAAAAAAAACATATTATTTAGACAAGAATGAAATAAAAATAGCAAACAAAAACTACAAACTTAAATTTAATACAAATGAATCTAACAAGTTATATTTAAAAGAATATTTATAAATTCATCACAAGTTATAAAAGATTAAGAGTTTAAGTGAATTTAAACAGGTAGGTATTTAAAGTTTCCTACATATTTTATGCGTTCTTACGTAAATAATGCCAAGTAAGATTTTTTTTTAGATATTCAAACAACAAAAATACTTTGATTGTTTAAAATTATTAACTTAATAAAACATTTGTAAATTTCTTTCATGTTATTGTTTTTTTATATTAATACAATTTTAAAGTTTTTACTGTTTTTTATATCAATATTTCTATGGCTTTGCTTTAGTTTTTTTTTCAAATTATCAATTTACTTTTAAAAAATATGATTTAAGTTATACAATAAATAAATTTTGTAAAAAAAAGTTTATGAAAACTATGAATTTGGTCATTGTCTCTCAAATCTAAAGATATATTCAAAACTAAAACTGTCAAAAAGTAAAATAAACTCTCGTACGCTAACAAACGGTAAGTTAATATTTTGAAAAACTGCTTTACATTAACATATTTCAATGTTTATCTGGTAATTATTTTAAATTCTAATTAATTTTTTTTTTCAAATTAAACTAAAAATTTAACGATAGTTTACAGTTTCTAAATTTATGATATTAATATTTGGAAATATAATATTTTTCCATGTTACGAATGATATTGTTAATCAAGCAGATAAAATTTTTATGAAACAAACGTTATTAGTTACATCGGAAAAAGTTTAAAACTAGTAAAACTATTAACACTTCTATTTTATAAAAAACAAGTGAGAAATAAAAAACTAAAAGAATATTGATTGCCTATGAGATAGTACAATTTAGTAAACTAAATATTTTATTATCAACATTATTAGCTTTTTAGCACGATTAAAAAAATAAGTTCACTTTAGTTATATACATATATATATATATAGATATATCAAGTACAAATGATCAAGAAACTTTATTTAAAACTTTAAAACTAGTAAAATATATAAAAACTATTTAAAAACTGATTTTATTTTTGTTCTATTTATTTTACTTTTATAGGTCCGAGTTTTACTACTAAACTACCTTAATCTACGTTGTTCAATTCTAGACATTCGGCGTTGAATCTTAATATTATCATCAATAGAAGTTGATTTGGCACTTTTGTAATGAGTGGGATTGATCGACACTCTATTTGAGCAAGGGTCGACTTCTACAGACCTTAAAATTACATTTACTTTTAGTTCGTAAACAGTTTTTTCTCAAAACACTGTGTTTTAAAAAAACACAAACTCATTCCTTTTTTCATTTAAATTGAAATACTTAAAAAAAACAATATAGTACAGCGAAAATATAAGTTTTAAAGCATAACTTACAAATTATTGTTTTTATTAGTGTTTGCCTCCATGCACAGCGATTGCGTTTCATAACTTGTTCGCCTGTGAGCAAGAAAAATACAAAGTTAAAATAATTTAAATTACTGTATATAAATACTTAGGTTTATACTACACTAAAGGTATAGATACGATCTGAAAAAAAACTAAGTTGATCTTACATTATAAAGTAATACAACGCTATCATATTATTTCTTTCTATTTGAAAACTCTAGAATATTCGTAATATGTAATAATTTTTAATTTAAGATACTTTTCAAGCAAAGTATAAAAATAATTGATTCTTATTTTAAAATTAATTAAGATATAAGTTGAAAAACATGATTAAAATAAAAACTTAACTTTAAAATTGTATATTACTTATATTTTTATTGCCAAAATCTTTTGGTAAATAGTTTTATTAAGAAAAAACGATACCTTTAAACGTACAGTTTAGGAAAAATATAGTTGTTTCTTTAAAGCTGTATAACAATTTTGTAAATTAAACACTAGTAGATTATGTTGAAGCTTCAAAACTAAGGAAAAAGTATACCTCAACAGGGAAGTCAAAGGTTTTTAAGAGGTTTCTTCCAGGTTTTCGAAAGTATAAATTTTTAGAATAAAAATAAGTTTAAGGTAAAAAACTGTCTTAAATAGTATAACAACACTGAAAACATACTGTAAAGCTATTTTAAATGGGTAGATGTCAAATTTGCACGAGCGTAAAAAATTGCACGAGGGGACAAGATTGCACATAAACACTATTGCACGAGGAGACATTTTTGCACGAGCAAACAAATTTGCACGGAAAAATTTTTGCACGGGTTGAACTTTTTATTAATTTTATTTTTGTTAATTTTATTTTTTTACTTTAGTATTTTTTTATTTTACTATCACTGTTACCTTTAAACCTTACCCTCAGTCGGTAGTTTTTTTTTTGATTAATTTTTTTCTAACTATTAATTTTTTTTGTTTTTATAATAATAGTTTTTATTAATTATTTTTTATTTTTACTATCTGTTACCCTAACTCATACCCTCGGTCAGTATTTTTTTTGTTTTTTTTATTAATCTATATTTTAGTTTTTTTTTTTTAAATTCTTTTTCTGTTTTTTTTACTCTAGTGCAAAAATGACCGTCTTATATCAAAATGATTTTGTGTCAAAACAAAATTATACTCCTTTATTTAAAATTCAAAGTTTTTTTTAGTCAATTTGGTTCAAATTTCAAGTTTTTTTTTAATTTCACCAACTCTAGCTTTTTTAGCCTACATTGTCAAATTTCAGGTTTTTTGACAACCCTAATCTTAAACATCTAATTTAAGTTATGATTTCTTTTGATTAATAAAAAATTATTTTTTGTTTTCTTCTGGTTATTAGTCTATAAAACAGTTTTAAAACGTAGTTGTAAAATTTGCAACGACACACTTTTTATTTAAATAATAAGGTTAAAATATATAGTCTACTAGCCATATAAGTAAGTAGTTAATTATTTTTTAATATTTTTTTTACAATTATTAATTATAAGTAGTTTACAATTATTAGTAAAAATACACATCAAAACAGCTTATTGGTATAGCTGATAACGTAAAAATTAAGCTTATTGTATCAAAAAACTTAATGTATGTTAAGATAAACAATCGAATAATACTAAATCAAAAAAATTATACATGTTTTATAACACCTTAAAAGTTTGAATCACTTTCAAGAGTATAACTCTCATTATCAACAAACTTGAACAACCAAAGTTTATTTTATATATATCAATTTTCTCTATGTATATCTAAGTAATTAAATTAAACATTAAAATTGCTTCGTACACTTACTGAAACAGTTAAAAAAGAAAACTTAAGTCGTATATACATAACACAAATTAACTATTTCAAACCTTTAGTTTTAAACTAAATGCAGCTGTTAAATTAATTTATCAGTTTATGAAACAATACGTTTTATTTTCTTAGCTATAGCGATATTATACAATAAAACTTATTGAAAAAGTTAATAAAATAATTTAAATATTAAAAACACAAACTAATTTAGCGTGGAACAAAAAACTACCTTAATCTTCTAGAATGATGAAGCCATGGTTTAATTTCTTTAGAAAGATCGACCCTTGAACTTTCAGACTTATCCTTTGTTTCATCTAACTTATTGTTACCAACGATGTCATTTTTCAAGGTCTCAGCATGGGGCTGTTCCTTTGAATGCGGGGACATTAAAAAAGAGCTCTTTCTTCTGTGACTTTTTCTTTCTTCAACTTGAGTTGATTTGATTCTACTTCTATTCCATCTAGAAATATTGAACTTAATT
This sequence comes from Thalia democratica, assembly GCF_965202585.1. NCBI lineage: Eukaryota > Metazoa > Chordata > Thaliacea > Salpida > Salpidae > Thalia > Thalia democratica. Next base: position 13,620,833 of record NC_139173.1, on the reverse strand, counting down.
GCATCTATAAAATATGTGCGTGACAAAAAAATTAATAAAACTGCTTTTGTAGCTTGACTTTCTTTGATTACAAAAACTGTAAATAGCTTTGAAAAACAAGACAAAATTTAATTTCTTGAAAATATTTCATTTAGATCAAATACTCTGTGCATAGAAAAATAAATGCACTCTTTAAGAAAAAGTTCCTTAGAGACATATAAAAAACGATTTTAGTTTTTAAGTATAAAGAAGACATTTAAATTAGAACAAAAATTTAATATAAAAAGACAGAAAAATGTTATACTTAATATTAGAATCGTTAGTGCTCAGAGTAGAAGATTCTTCTTCGCCATCTTCGTGTTTCAATGCCATCTAATGTTTTCAAACAATTTTAAAACATAAAGTCTACATAACTTCTACAATGATTTAAAAAATCAAACTGTTCTAATATCTTAACAATTATGTAATATATAATTTTTATCTTTGTAATTTAAGTCAATAAAGTATTTGCAATAAGCTAAATAGACATTTGCATACTGAATCATATGTAAAAACTATTAGTAGTTACGTTTAATACCATAATAAACTATTAAAACTTAATTGTATATTAAACTCAAGAAATGTTATTATAAATAATTTTAAAATGTTCGACACGTTAACTATTTTATGTTTTTTTTTTCATTACTCAGTTTTGATTTACCTTGACAAAGTAAAAATACTTAAACAAACTAAGAACAATGACATAATAAAATTTAATTTAAATTAACAACAATTTTTTAAATATAATTTTTATTTTTACTAAACAATATTTTGTTTAAGTATCTAACTATGTGAATATTTTTTCCTTAAATGTTGTTTTGAATTGTATTACCGTAAGACAAACTTGTTTTAAAGTCTACTTGAAATTTAATTAATTTAACTAAAATAAGTTTTTCAAAATTAATTGAACAATATCAAAACAATTTATGTAACTTGTGTAATCATGTAAAAATCTTTAATCTACCTATGTATTACTACTTGTCTTCTATAACGGAAACAATAAAATTTTGTAGCTTTATATGGATTAGTTTAATTTTCCAATGTTTTACTTCTTTGTATAATTTGAAAAGCATGTAATAATCAACTACAAATATGAATTAACATTATTTAAATTAAACAGATTAAATTTGCATTTATGTTTTTATTACTATATTACTACAAATACTGTTTTGTACTAAATTACTACAATTATTTATTAAAGTTGAGAGTAATATTTGTTTAAGTACACTAAAAATAAATATTTTCTGGTAGTTTTAGCAACTACTAAGAAAACAAAACTAAGAATTTTGTAGAATATTAAACTTAATGAAATTTATTAAAAAAAACTTAAAACTTATAAAAAAATAATACACAACATTTTAATTGCTTAAAATGGGTTATTTATATAGATTTTTTATTATATTTAAATAACTCAAAATTTTAGATTTCATAACAATACAATGTTTCACTCGCTTGCAACTAGTCAAACGAGATCATCAGTAGAATAAAATCTTATTTTAGTTTAGTTTCTATTTGAATAAGACTTTATTCAACTAATGATCTCGTTTGACTAGTTGCAAGCGAGTGAAAGATTGTACAGTAAGTAAAATTTAAAATTTTGAATAAATCATTCTCCTTATATTTAAGTTGAGAACTTTGATTGTCATCTTTAAAGTAAAAAGTACATTATATTTAATTGATAGCTTTAAGTTTACACATAATCAAAAATATCTTACCTCATAGATTTTGAACTGTTTTACGAGATCTATGTCATTTCCCTTTTTAGTGAGATGTCTCTGTTTGTATAATACTATATTATATATAATTATAAGCTTATAATAATGAAAATATAAATACCAAGTTAAAACCAAGTAAATCAAACATTGTTAGTAAGCGTTTTATAGCTTTTAACAAATACAACCTGTGAAATTTCATCTATTTTTTGTTTTTCTAAACTGTCTGTAATATCATAAAAAGTGTCTTGATCGGACACATTACTTAAAGTTTTATTGATAAGAGTCATGGCAAACGTAAGAAGTTCTGTATCAATTCCATCTTTTTCTCCTAATACCGTCATCAAATTATTCCATGCTGGCTGTCCTGTAAAATTAAGCATGTTTAATTTTAATAAAACTAGTAAAACACTTAGTACATTTAAAACAAATTTAATTAAATTATTTTTTTTACTCTATGCTAACGAAGTTGTCTAGTAAACCAGCCTTATACTTTTATCAATAAACTACAAATTAAAAAAAAAAAAACTTGTACAATTCAACATTCTTGTGTTTTTATTCCACGACTGTAACCGAAAAATAATATTCTTTTTTTGCTATTTTGATATAAAAAGTCATAACCTATTAGCGTTTAAAGCTACACAATTATATCAATAAAACTAGAAACAAAATAAAAAATACTGCAAAATCAAGCTTTTAATCAAAACTATATTCAATTAAAAAGTCAAACTATATCTTACTGGGCTGTAGTAGCAACCAAAGCAGCATTAAGATATCGTAGTTATCATTATTACTTTGTTTCAATTTTTTTGATAAGTTATGTTTTTTTACATTCATTTCCTAAAAAGATAGCACAATTCTAATCAGTTGAAATTATGTGCAGAGCTTAAAAATAATTTTTAATTGTAAACTACAGGTCTCTTTGCTGTTAAATAACTAATAATAAAAATACTGTAAAAACGTAGAAAATGTTCCATACAGTTTCAACATTTCAACGAGCTGTTTCCAAAACTGTTTTTTTTTAAATACTTTTGATCATATACTTGTATAAAACAAATTAAAAAGAAGAAAACATCATTTCGTATAATTACCTTTGGATTTAGACATCAAAAAGAATTTAAAAAACTTGTTTAAGTTTATAGAATGACAGAAAAACGATCAAATTTATTTCAAAGGATATAGCAAAGTTCTTAAAACTTGAAAAAAAACTAAAGCAGTTAAAACAGATAAACAGAAAAATATTTTTTTTTTAAATATAAACGTTATCACTTAAACCACTACATTTTCAAATTAAAAAAAAAAATTAAGTATCAAGTATAAAGAAAACATTTTTTGAGATGAAAATGTTAATAAATGTTTAGTACAAACACTAACAACAATAAAAGCTTTATTAAGCCAAAATGTTTCATCAATGTTTTAAGTACACAAAATGAGTTAAACATTTTTTCAACTATACATTGTTTGCATTTTCGTAAACATTTTATGTCGCGCCAAATACTAATAATGTTTTAATTAATTATTGAAAATTGCAGATACAATATAAAATATAAAGTTTTAGATTGATTAATTATAACTAAACTTATAATAGTATAACGTATTTAAATGCATTTAACATAACTATTTTCTGTACAGTACATCATTTAAAAATAAAAACTGTGTCAATAGTTATATCGGCTATATATTTAACGAAAATTTAAAAAAAATAAATAATACCAATTATTATTCTAACAAATTTTTAATATTTTATTCTATTATATATTTTTTATGTTTAAAAATTTCTTTAAAATATCAACTAACTCTGTTTCATATTAATATAATTTGATATTTTAAACTATTTATAAATATAGAATTTGTTCACAAGTAGTACATAAAAAAACTATATGTTTTAATTTTGCGTAACTTCAGTACTTTACTAAAGTTTTTAATAGAAAGTTCTAGTGAAAGACAAAAAATATTACACATAAATTTTTAGAAACTTCTAACGGATAGAAAAGTGATTGTTTACTCCTTTTTATTATTTTAATAAATTTAAATATGCTAATTTAATTTTTAGTTTACAAATTAAATTTCAAAATTATTTCAAATAACAATTTTTTGATACAATTTGTTCTTACAAGTCTAAAATAGATGTATACTTTAATGACTGTACAATACATTAAATACTTGGTACAATATTGTTTACTCTTGATTTTTTGTTTACAGTTTATATAGATTTCTTTTATTTAAAAAAGTTACTTTAAAGACAGATAAAGTTGAGTAGATAAGAGACAACTCTGAAACAAATTTGATAGAAAGTAATTTAAAGGGGAACAAAACAAATTCAGATTACTTTTTAAAATTTTAGTTACACAGAAGAAAGTATATAAAGCTATAACCTACTTGTAATTAAATCTATTTGACCATTTAACAAAAAAATTATAATTGCCAGATTGAAAAAAGAAGCAAATTAACTATTTATATGAATAACATACGCAGCTTCTCAACTTTACTATGCTAATGCATTTTAAAATAAAATGTATAAATTATAGGAAAAACTTAAAAACTATAAAGAAATAGTATGATTAACTAAAATAACTAAAAACAATGTTTTTAAACAAAATTTACTTAATATATGTATTTATTTATATTTCTAATAAAGTAGTAAAAAAATACAACTTTAAACAAAAACAAGGTTCTTATTAAATCGACATAGATTACTTCTTATAATGATGTAGTAGCTAACCTAATTTAGCATCTACAAACTGCACTGCATTTAAAAGCAGAAGAGCATTTTTCTCTGTGTACTCCACAAATACTATTAGCAACTTCATACTGGTCTTCACTACCAATCGAAACTAAAAAATCAATCAGTCTTAGTAGGTTGAAAATAAAAATAAAAATTAACTTATTTCGATTACTTAATATTTGTTTTACAAGTATAAGTATTTTGACATAACTACAATATTATTTAAAAAAGATTAAAAGTCAAAGTTATTCAAAGTAATTTTTGTTTATATCTAACTTCACAACACAAAAAAAAAAGAATTGTCTACTTCTAAAAGTTTATGATAGTTAATTTATAAAAAAAAAGTTGTAGTACCTAAATAAGATATAATGCGTTTTTACTCTTAAAATCAAGAACTTATGAAAGCATCCAAAAACAGTTTAGTACTTAGTGAATGCAGATTTACTTAAGCCTTTTTCAGGATACTTGTCTTTCAAAATAGAAATAAAGTATACATTTTTAAATAAAAAAAAGCAGTTAATATTGTTTGGAAATAATATTAGTTATTTTAAATACCCACTTTTCACAATTGAAAAATATTAAAACTTCTAGTTTATTTTCTTTTCTTTTTTAATTATCACTTCTTAAAAAATACAATCAAAGAAAAATTGGATAAAGTCATTATAGTCAAAACCAACTCCTTATTTGCCGTGAGATAAGCTAAAGTCAACAACAAGTTTTGATCATACCTATTGGATCATCAGACCACAGGCTCTCGTTAGACGAGACCTAGGTCTCAGACGTTTAATGTCAAAAGTGTTAATGTTTTAGATAACAAACAAAGCTTAATGTATGATTCTTACGCATTACAAACAAAACTTAACTAAGTACCTAAAAAATTAGGAGAAAATCTAAAATAAAAGGATGAAATTAAAAAACTAAAATAAATTTAAAAAGTTGTTTAACTGTAATTTACAAACTCTTTATATTATATAGAATTTTAGCCTAGCCAACTTACACTTTTATGCTAAAAAATTTAGTAATTTTAAGAAATAGATACCTATGGAAAATCTAAATCTATAAGGCAAAACAAATATGATCTCATTAAAATTCATCCTATCCTTCAGCTTTTAAGTAATCATTTTTAAAATAATCAAGTATATTGTTTAATTATTTTATAAAAGTGTAATATATTTGTTTATTTTTTTATGAAAATGTTTTTCAAAGAACTGAAACTACAGTTTTTAAACTAACTTTAAGTTTAAGTTTTAAACAAATAACTATAGATTTTAACTTTAAACTTAAAGTGACACTGTACGAGATTTATTATTTCAGATTACATGAAAAACTTTACTTATAAGAATTATTTTGTAACTGATGATCGCTTTGGGTAAAACCCAGTATTAAAGTAAACTTCTTATTAATAAATTTATAACTTTTCATTTACACAATTTACTTATAATTAGTATACAAACTTTATCTTTAAAGATAGCAATTAAAGTTCTTAACTTATTGATATGGAGAATGATATAAGTTCCAATATTTTAAGATTTTATTTTGAAATTAAAGTTTAGTTAAAAAAGAGATCATCAGCTATTAATAAAATCTGGGGTATATGATAAACATGTAAGAAGATTCATTTTCGTTCATTTTAATACCTTATTAACAGTTTTAATTTAAGTTTTGCCTAATTAATGTCTTCTTACATGTTTACCACATTTTTTCGAGTTTTTATTATTAACTGATGATGTCTTTATTTAAAAATTAAAAGTTATACAATTAATATAAGTAATTTGAAATTATTCAGTTTAAATCTAAAAGACTAGATAGATAAGAAAAATAAGCTTAAAGAGATTATATACAATCGTTTTAACTAGAAGTAAATAAAGATTTACAAAAATAAAACAAGAGCAACCTTAGATGAAGTAAGTGAATAAAGCCATCGCACAGTTTCGCAGTGGCTTATGACGCCTTCCATTCCGTCAACGTAAATCATTATTTGGCTCAATGCTGTTTGAAAAATACTGCTGTTTATGAGCTAGTTGTATTTGTGAACTTTAAAAATATTATTTTAGCATTTAACTTCAAAAGTTATCTTAAAAACATAGACTAAGTACATAACCATTTCACCAGATCTTCTAAAAAATACTTTTACCAACATTTAGTTATAAACATACTTAAATATATTAAGTTTATTATTGTAATTTGTTTTAAACCAAACAATTCAAAGTTCTTGACTTAATTAGCTTTAAAGAGATTCTATTTTTTCACTTTTACAGTTTATTATCAACAAAACAATGATTCACTCCTATATTGGGATAAAGAAGATCATAAATTTTTTGTTAAACCACAAGTTTTTAAACCATTAGTTCAATACTTTAGTTTTAATTTAGTTTTACTTAATACTTTTACATAACTTCCATTTATTTTGTTCAAAAACTTTTTTCAGAGTTGTTTATAACAACTGATGATCCCCTATATCCCAATATAGGAGTGAACACAGTTTTGTTGATAATAAACTGTAAAAACAATAAAAATATATATTTAGTTTATCAGGAAAACTGTGCACCAAAAAGCTCAATAACTTAAAAGACCAGAAGCATTTTGAAAGGTTCCAGACTAATATGAGATATATTTTGCTAAAAGAAATATGGAATACATAAAATATAAATAGTTTGCATGAAACTATCATTTTCATATGTTTTAGGGTTAAACTTATAATTTGTTTATATATAAGGATAGTCCTAAAAGATCATGTTGATTGGGTTCTAATGACATTGGCTCAGTTTAGAATTTAGATTGTAGCAGAACCTAATATAATTTAGACTGTTACTAAACATTTCAATTAGTAGTTATCAATTCAGTAAGTCGAGTCACTAAGTGCTTAATTTTTTTTTAAGTTTAATACTTAAACCCTTAGTTGAAATTGATGTTAAAATGTAAAGTTGATAGTCCTTTAGTTTTTTGTTTCTCTTACAAAGAATAAGTAAATTGTATATCTAAATTTTTTAAAGTCTGTTTACATGGTTAAAATTAAAATTTATAGGTATAAATATATACTTTTAGTTGTAAAAATTAAATCAACCAAAGTAAAGTTTTTTTTAACCCAGAGAATATAGTTTTTACTATTTTATCTTTGCTTATAATTTATAACACCTGAGTTTATTATTCAAAGCAGAGTTTTTTCTACCGTTTCAACATACTTTTTATATAACCTAAATGGTTTTAAGTTACGTATCATTTTAAATTTTTCTTCTTCTTTTTAAACTATTTCAACGTTAAATGTTTTTTTTAATACACATCTCAAAATAGTTAAATTAAATAAGTAGTGCGTAGCTTGACGACCGTGAGATTGTTCTTTACTTTAGGTCCTTTTACAATATTTTTTTACATCAATTCATTTAACCGTCCAATGAGCTAGTTCATTAGTTTTTTTCTAGTTTTTTAATAAAAACTTAAATCAAACTAAGTTAGTAAAAAAACTAGACGCTTCTAATTGTAAACAAATATGTATTGAAAACTAATTTATGATAATATCCATACAAAATCTTTCTTTATTTTTTATACCCTTTTTGATACCAAATACAAGCGAAGATATATAAAATTTGTGCTTAATTCAAAAACTTAAGTAAAAAAGCTTATAATGTTAAAGTATACTTAAAAATAAATACAGTTTTTATAAACGTTGTAGAAAATTTAATTTAAATGAATAAAATTTATATTTAGACTCAACTAATATTTGACAAAATGTTTCCAACTATAGTTAAAAACATTAGTTGCCAACATTAGTTAAAATTATAACTAGGAATCAAGTATAAGATTATGGTTTCACATTTTTTACAAAGAATTTTCTTTTTTCAATTTGATGAGGGTACTTTCTATCTAGTATTACGTATCGTAATGTTTTATAAATATTTTTACTATAGAAAGTACATATATAAAAATTAAAATATACTTAAAATTTTAGTATTTACGAGCAATACTAGTAACAAAAACTAATAATAAAAAAAAAATTAAATTAAAGTTTAAAAACTAGGTACTTTTAAAAGATGTTACTAAAAATTATTAATGATAATAATTCAAACAACATAGTTATTAATTCTAATAAAGTAAGCTAATAATTTGAGTAAAAAAATTTACATTTATACTATTTATATTATTTCTAATAAAAACAGCTACTTTTTTTATAATCAATTTCTTACCTCCCTGTGATATTTTAAATAATCAAGCTCTATCTGTTTTAAAGCAAATAAAATAAATATTTTTTTTACTTTAAAATTGTTTTTTATAAAGTAACATTCATATGCTGATAAAACACAAAATGTTTTTTACACAGTTTTTAATTTAAATTTAAATTATGGTCGCAATTTTTGTAGGAATTTTTTATATAAATGTATATAAAAAATTTATTAATAATACTTAAAATAGTTTGTAACTAAAAAAAAACTATAAATTTAAAAGTTGTTATTGTTTTTTTTTAGTTTTTACTATTAAAAAAACAAAAATTACTATATCCTTTTAATTATTAACAAACTATTAAGGATTTTAAATACATATTTTATAAAATAATTTTACTACAGTCTAGACTTTTTGGTAAAACTATATATTTTATCCACTCTAAATTTACTTCTTCGCCTTTCCAAAACTATAACGAGTAAAGATTTTATCCTTTTAAGGAAAACTGTTTTTACATATGAGGTTAAATTCCAACAGTCGAAAAATTTAAATTAACAAACATGTTTGCTTCATGCACGAAATGAAGTAATGTAAACTATTTTTGATACAATTTTCTTAAAAACTTAAGATAATTTTGCTATAATCGTATAATTCAGTAAAAAATGAATAATTAATTGAAGTTATCTGATTTTGAAAAGTTATTAAATAATAAATATTTCTTAACTGTATAAAAAGAATGAGAAAATTTAAACTACAATATAAAAATAATATAAAAAGAGCTTAAACGAAAAATAGTAGAATGATAAAACTGATATTTTAAAATAAACTATAGAAAAACTTTGAAAAAATAATAATGATACTCTAAGTTTGCTTACTAAAAAACTAAATACAATAAAATTTACCAAATAGCAGCATGAACTATTTCTTTTTATATAAACTTACTTTAAAACAAATTTAAGAAATTAAATATTCATTAATATGTGTTTAAATTAAAATTTATCTCGTGTTAAAATGAAAATGTTTCAAAATTTCGTTGCTAAATTTTTTAAATATCTAATGATACTGATTATTGTTAATTCAGAAAAACACAGATAATATTGTTCTTTTTATGAAGAAAAAATTGAAAAAAAATTGTACATTGGTAAGTTTACTTTGTACTAAAACAAAAAAAACTTTACAAAAACTACTTATAAACATGCACTGGATAAATATAAATTGACAACAGGTTTAAGATTGTAGCAAGATAAGTAAAAACAAACAAAAGTTTTTACCGCTTATTGTCAAAGTTTTTTAAGCAATATAAATTAAACTCACGGATAAATTAATTTATAGTATTAAAACAATGAGATACAGCACATGTTGCTGTTTGAAAAAAGAGATATTATAAAGAAGATTTACATTTATATGAAAAATATGTAATAATAAATAGAATTTAAAGAAAACTTAAAACCAATAATGAGTTTAAATATTGATGTAAAGTTTAAAACAGAGCAGTGATTATACCGATAGGACTTGTATAAATTATGTTTAAATTTATTATCGAATTAATTAATTAATTAAATTAACAAAATATACTAAATAAATTTAGCTTATCTAGCAGACTTTATGGTTTTAGGCTAACAAAAAACTAAATTGTTAAAAATTTTTTATTATACCATGAAACAAAAAAAAAACTATACAAAAGCCCTTTTACCTTGATAAAGTAATTTAATGTAACTAACAACAATTTCAAAAAAAATACTAAATTAGTTTTTATTGACACAATTTTTAATTGCAGCTTCAAACAGCTAAATAAAGAAATATCTAAAAGATATATTCAAGTTGTCATCTATTACGCAAATAACCTGTACTGTACATATATTTTTGACAAAACAATCTAAAAAATTGTTTATTTTTAAGCTAAAAACTAATGATATTGCTATACTTATTCTAGTGTTATTTTAAATATAACTTAACTATCTGGAAAAATTTAGTATTTAAAACTTTATTTCAAGTTTGTTTAAAATGATTAAATGGATTTAATAAAAAAACTTTCTTTAAAAACTGTAAGCTAATAACAAAGACAAAGATTAAGAAACGTTATTACTAATCTTATTTAAGCTAAAAATTAAGAGTTTTATTTTCGAAATCTAGCTGAGATATTAAAGTTATAAGTTAATAATTTTAACCTCTTAGAATATAGTTTTGATAGTTTTGGTCCGCTTCGGCTCCAACCTTTATAAGACAAGTTAGCCCATCTGCATTTACAAACTGATGTACTAGATCTTTGTCATCCTAAAAATATTTTTTCATTGAAGTGAACTCTACTATTAATTTTTATTTAAAAAAATTAAAATTTGTTTTGTATTTGCTAAATAATTGAAAACCTCTTCATACATTTTCAAACTTTTATTAATATCTTACATTACAATAAATTAAAGTTTATTGTAATAAAGCAGTTTTATTCCTTTTTTTTTTTACTTCAAACTATAATTTAATAATAATAATAAACAAAAATGTTTAAGTTTCACATCTATATTCTACAACAACATCACATACTTTTCAACTAAAAACTTTTTTTATTGTACAGACTGTATAAATAAAAATATATATATACATACAAATACTTTTTATGTTTTATTTATTTTCAAATTTCTAAATATCTTTGAATAGTTGATAAAGCTGAACAATATTTATAAAACTGTATTAATTCACTATACTTTGATTATTTTATTGGGTAGTTTGCTGCAAATTATTTATTGTTTGCCTTAAAACTCTCTAAAAACCATAAGTTAAATGACTAGTAGCAAAACAATGTGACACTTTATGTTTTTAAGGTAAAAATATTTCAAATATTCAAACAAAAACCACCAAATCGCTTATACTGCATTACGCTGCGTTGAAAATACTAAAAACTTAGTGGATCGGATAAAATAATCATTGATTTAATTGTAAAAGTTTCAATAGTGTGCTAAATTGCCACAGGTCATAAACTTAATGCACATTATGCTAAAACTGAATTCATTTAAAAAATGTTTTTTAAAAACAAAACAATTAATACATAAGTATTAAAAATATATATAAGAAAAATATAAACAGCTAAAGATGTATAGGAAAGAATAAAAGCAATAAAAATCTTAAATACACTTTTCGTGGATGAAAAACTATTTTTCAAAAAGTAATTTCTAAAAAAAAACTTAAAAATCAAATAATTTGTGGAATTGAGTTTATTTAGAAGTGTATATTTTATTAATATACACAGTTTTATATATATTAGTTTTTAGTTGTACATAAAACGCCTAACCTGGAAAATTTGCTTTAACGCAAAAAGAGCACGTCTCAATTCACGTCCTTTGCAATTATACAGCTTCTCTGTAGATATTTAATTTTTATGCAATTTAGTTTTTCAGTACTAAACAAATGCAACAATACTGTACGAAAATATCAAACTATTTTCAATGTATGTTATTTTTAAAAAGTACACAAAAAAACACTATCATGGTAAAAGATTTGAAAAAAAGGCTTTTATAAAATAAAACGACTTACGTATACATGCATGAACTCTCACAGATAGCTGTGTTCTCAGAATAATTGCGTTTCTTTTTCTAGTAAAAATTATCTTAAGTTATTAACTATTTTTTAAATGAATATATTTTTAAAAGTATATAGTATATCAAGAAAAAAATATATTTAAAAAGATATATTATAGTTGAATTAACTTTCTATAACTTTAATGCTTGTCAGTACAAGTTTTTCAAGAATGAACTAGCTATTATAAAAATAGCAAAATAAATAAATAAATATTCTTTTAATGTAAACATATAATGCATTAAAAAAATATTTTATATTAGGCTAAGCAAGATTAATAACTTTGCAGTACAAGTTGTTTATTTATTAAACAATCTTTGTGCGTTATTGGATAAAAATTTGAAGTTAACAATAAAATTAGCTAGTTTCATCTGCAACTTTTTGTTACAGTTATAGTTTTTGAAAAAAATAAATTTAATTTAATTTTTAAATATATGTTACTTAAAATTAAACAGTAAATGCTAACTAGTAGCTAGAAAAACTTAAAACACTTAGATCAAAATTTAGACAAAACATTTTTTATATACATTTGCAATCGTTTAAATAGCTTAAAGGCAACTAAACGTAGAATTGAGTTGTTAGACATATGTCAAAACAATTGATAAATACATACTGTTTGAAATAAGTCAAAATTTAAAGAACTAATTCTTTATATAATTTTTTATTAAAAAAAGACACATAAATATTTATTTGACATTTTCAACATTATTAAATACATAAAAAATGTATACATCCATAACTAGAGACTTTTGAAAAAAAAAAGTTACAATAAAACTCCACTTAAAACTATAAAAACATTTAGTAGTAAAATAAAATCAAAATTAGAAAAAAAAAATGGTAAGTTAGTAGTTTAAAAAACAAACTTAATTACTAAAAATATTTAAAAAGACCATAAAAGTTTAAGAAAACATGAAAATTCTAAACAATTTTTCGTAAAATTACTTTTTACAGTACTTATACTATAATAAAAACAAAATCCAAAGTATAAAGTTAAAATAATAGAAAACTTATTTTAAATTTACTTAGCTTCTGAAAAGTTTATATGTACATACTTGTAAATAGTGATTGTTAATTATGCTTTCTAAAAAAATATACAAGTAAATATTTATCTCCTTTATACTTTATAACCATAAATTTTTATCAAATATATTTAAAAACACATAAGTTTTTAATGTTATATTAGACTATGATAACAACTAATTTCTGATCAGTTTTAAAAATATTACAAAATTTATTGCTAACAAAGTCAAATGAAAATAGATAAAATTTTTAACGATACAATAAACAAACTTAATACAGTTTGAAAAGTAGTAAGTCCAGGCAACGCTAAACTAATTTATATATTCCATTTAGTTTTAAATAAAAAACGCAAATTACTAACCTATCTTTTAGTAAGTTATCAAAATCATCTCGTTGTTCATTAACAGAAGAATCTAAATCTAGATAGACTTGAGAGTTGGAAATCTGAAGAGCACAGTTGCTAATCTATTGCAAAATTAAGTTTAAATCGAAAGATAACTTTATTGTTTTCCTATAAAATGCTAACAGCCATTAAAGCTGTTTTAACTTAAAAAATCGTTTAACATGTATATAAGCTAAAATAAAATAAGTAAACTACAAATTTTTGATGCTAAAACAACGTACGAAATAACAAGTAATACTTATGCTGAATTATCAGGGTTATATCGCTACGAAGCGAAAGAACCAACAGAAAGCACAAAGAAATAGTCAAGTGACTAAAAATATCCTGAATTTTCCTAAACAAAGATTAAAATTCAATAACAAAATTAAGTATTAAAAAAATGGAATGCTTAACTGTTACTTGAGCTTTAAAGTATAATGAACAAAAATTAAACTACAGAACTAAATTAATTTAAACCTTAACATAATTTCATACATAAATTCTACTCAAAAAACTTCAATAGAAACAAAAATCAAAAAGAAAGCTAACTTGAGATTTATAAAATCTAAACTAACGTAGTATTTTAATTGAGTGGCATAACTGGTTTAAACTTAGATAGTCTTAACAGGCATATCAAATAAGCAGTTTAAAATCAATTAAGTAACTAATTTAAAATATAAGTAAAACTAAGAAATTTATAAAGATATCAAAAAAATAATTAATAAAAATAATGTTAAAAATTGATTATCCAGTAAAACAACATAAAACATCTTGCACAATATTAGAAGCTAAATATGATTTAAAATTAAACTTAGTGTTTAAAAAATCTAATTTGAATCTCACATGATTTTAATGTTGTAAATTATTTCAAAAGCTGAATTTTATTAAATATATTTTAAGTATTTAAAAATTCAAACTTTAAAAACTTAAAAACTTCACATCTGTTGTAGAAGATATAAAGAAAAAAAATTTGAAGCTAGAAAGCAAAAAAAGATAGTCTGAGCTACTAAAAACTATCCTGAGTCAGACTAACTTCAAAACAAAATCAATTTTAAAAAATCTTAACTTAAAAATAACTCCATACCATGCTTAAATACCTATAAAAAAAACAAGTACAAATGACTTAACATCTAGAACAGGGATTCTCAAAACTCATTTTTATAACTGCTCATTCAGGAGATAAATTAAAAATTGCATAAAATTGCCCTCTCTATTGGATATTTCCTATTTACTAGCTAACTACTCATTTATTATTTCACCCTCTTACTAGTTATGGCTCCTGATAGCAAATAAAGGAGGAAATATCATAAACTTTGGGAAACTCTGATCTAAGAGAAAACATAATTTTCAAACAAAAAAAAGTTGGTTTTATAACAATAATAAGCCTGATACTAAAGAAAAAATAAAAACTATCCTGAATTGTTTCTAGTTAGCCTGAGTATTTCTAAATTTAAACAATCCTGAAATACCTGAGTAGCCTGAGTGTGTAAAATAAATAACATATAAAAGTTTTATAAATATAATTAAACTATTTTATTAAGTCTTGTATCCGCAAATACATTTGATCTTTTTATAAGTTGTTTGAAGTCTATTTAAAGTTACATTAAACAGTTTATAAAGCAAGATAAAACATGGTATAGCAGATATAATATATATAATAAGTATAGCATACTTTATGTGGAGCTTTCAATAAACGATGAACACCAGAAATCTGTTCACACAGTGGTAAATCTAAATTAAGAGTATAATTTGGTGGTCTTGCTGGTTCTGGATAACTAATAGATGAAAACGGATCAGTATCATCTAAATATTGGACACGAACTGTCAAAAAATTGCTTCCACTGCTTTCCATTATACAAAATTTACAATTTCATTAACCTCTAATTTAAACCATTTTTCTGCAAAACAATAAACATTAGTTTAGTTTTAATGGATAAAAACGTTTATCTTGTAATTAATTAAAAACAATATTAGTAAATCAATTTACAATGTAATAATATATCATATTTAAATTTGTATTAATGGAAACATCATTAAGGCTTTTTGGGGGTCTACCTTGTTTTTTTAATTAGTTTGTCTTACTTTGTTTTCTTTTATCTCAGCTTCCAGAAACTTTTTACAGTTTAATAATAAATTCAAAGTAGCTTTAGAGATATGAAAAATCGAAGTCTGTGGATACACAAAGGTTATTTACAAAAGGTACAGACTAAAAAGGCAAAAAAAGACAGTTTTGTTCTAAACCTATTTTCTTCTTGAACTTTATACATATTCTTTTCAAGTTTTTAAATTTAATTCCTTACTAGTTTAAAAAATATATGTTTATAAATACTGGCATGAATTTATAAAATTATAAATGTCCCTTTATTGTCTTACATACAAATATAAATTATAATTTAATTTGTTTTATGAATCAAATTGTTTTATTTGAAATATTACTTGTTCAAGTTTACAGTATAACTTCTCACACGCATGAGAACATTTAGATATTTTGACCACAAAAAATAAATTACCTTCCAAAAAGTTTTTACTAAAACACTTAACAAAACTTATTGTATAAAAAAATTAATAATTTTGTAATGCTATGTAAAAAACAATGGTATTTTTTTCATTGTAAAAAAAACATTTTCGCAATTTAGTCTTTATACCATGACAGTTGATAAGCATCACTTAGTTCTATACTCATTCCATAAATATTAAATAGATAATAAAACATGTGTAGAAAAAAATACAACATAACGTACATATATTAAAACTTACACCAAAAAGTTAAAAAAAATTGTATTTGTCAAAAGTTTTTAATTATAAACTTTGTCAAATTAAATGTAACATTTTAAAGCAAGTAAAACTCACAAGGTTAAAGATTTTGTCAACTATATTACAGGCTTGTAATTATTTGGTTTGCTTGAAAAAATTACTGTAAAGAGATTAAATTAAGTCATGATACCAACTATAAAATCTGTACTATTTGAGAAATTATCTTAAACAAATGCTGATTGATACATTTTGTTTTTACTTTTATTACACAACAGTGACTAAAAATACTTTGAAATGTGTTTAGTTTTAAAAGTAACTTTTTAACTTTAGCATTGATAAAAACTCAATTTTTTAGAGTATTAGGTGCTTTTGTAAAACTAAGTAGAATTTATTTTAAAGAATCTAGTAAAATTATTGTAAAAAAGCTTAATTTAATTTCAAAAAGTACTAAACAAAGTTAGTAGACAATAATGTAACAATCATGAAAAAAACAAATCAAACAAGTGTCCAAAAATATTAAATTGAATAAAGTTTACATTTACTTAATGTACAGTAATTATTACATCCATAAAATTATTCTTTGAAATTCAATAAAATGGCAAAAATTGTTTGAACAATTTTTTTAGTAAGCAATTGTTTTGTAGGCAATACTTTTTAGGCTAGTGGCATTTAGCTGCCTATAAAATATAAACAGCTTTAAGAACTCTGTAAGACCAATATACATTAAAAAAAGCATGCAAATTAAGTATAATATTAAGTATATTTACTATAAATACAATGACACCATAAGAGATAAGTTACAGTTTAAACTACAATAAATTGTATTGCTTGTTATATTAAGGCCGTAGGAGAATATATCACATTTTTTACAATTTTACCTTATTTTGTAGAGTTTTAACTAAGTTACAAGTTGAATTTTACAGATTTTTAATATTCAAACTAATTTTTGAGATAAAGCCAGTTTAAGTCAGAAAGTACAATAGTTCATTTGTGGGAGGAAAAACTAAAACAGTGAATAAAAAAAATCACTAAAAATCTACCTCCTATTACATTTTTTGAGATAAATACAGTAACCTCTCGCTTATTTACGCACATTGTGTCCACAGAAAAAGTGCGTAAAGATACAAGAGATCGTAAAGATACAAGAGGTAGCAAATATACTAACTATAATGGCTGTTTTTTGATATTGCCTCTAGTTATAAGCAGACTGGGGACTTTTCAACTTTAACAACTTGTTTACTTTATTTATAAATATGAAAACAAATGATAAAACTATACATATATTAAAAAAAGCATTAAAATTTACATAAAATAATAATACTAGTAGAAAAATTTTACTAACTTTAGTAATAAGTAGATTTTATCTTTATCTTTGTTTATATTTGACTTATTTGATACTTAACATTTATATTCTATTCTACTTGGCAAATACAATTTATAACTAGGCATTTGTTTACAATTAAGAAATGGTGTTTATTCATATATAGGGCAATAGTGATGTATTATTTATTTGTGTTTTAAACTCTCATTATTTCAATATTTAACACAGTCATATTTCTTTTAGAACTTTAATTTAATCTCTTATTGCTAACAAAATTTCTGATATACTGAGGTATAACTAAATGTTTATCACTTAGTCAAGGAACATAAGTTAACAAAGTCTAAAGACATAAAGAGGTGAATTAGCATTTAAAAACACATTTTAAATTAAAAATATACAATAAACGTAATTTGTGCAATATTAAAAAAAAAATTATTTTTTGAATTTTTTAGAATTCAAAAATCCGTAACTAAACAAGAGTGCGTAACGTCCGAGTGCGTAAAGATGCGAGAGGTTACTGTACCTCAAATTTTAAAGAAGTTTTTACTTGCAATATTTAAAAAAAATTTTAGTTACAACAAAAAACAGAAACATTTTATTTTTATGGTTATTTTTGGAAAATCAATTTTTTTTTAATTACTAACATAAGATTTTTCTAAATATTGCAAAAAACATTTCTTGAAATTTTGAGGTATTTATTTCAAAAAATGTAAGACTAGAAGAGATTTTTAGTGAGCTAGGCTACTTTCATCTTTTTAGTTTGCGCCTTCCAAAAATAACCTGTTTTACTCTCCAACTTTAACTTGCTAGAGCTCAAAAATTAGTTTACATTAATAATCTTTAAATAACAACTTATAGCTCATTTAAAACTCCACAAAATAAGATCAAGCTGTAAAAAAGTTATTTTCTTCCCTATGCCGTTGTGTTTAAGCTATCAAAAAAATTAAACATAATAATATAAGAGATATCTGTAAAAATAAGTACTGCAAAAAATTATAGAAGATAAATATGTGTGTTTACTAAAACATAAACCTTTATTCTTAAACTATTGAATAGTAATTTATCATAAGCTATCTTCTTTATCTTCTATTCTTTTTTACAGTAATTATAACTCACAGAACTCCATGGAACTGGGTTGATTATATAACACAGAGAAACAGACATTACTTAGATAAAAAAAGTACTGTGCAAAATCTTGTTATTATTGTATACTTCTACAAACTTGCTTTGTTAGGACCTGTATTAACAAACTATTAGCTAATAATCTTTGAATATCTATGAGAGAAATCTGCACTAAAAGTAATTTATGTTGCTCTGCTCCTTAAGACATCATCATACACTGATTACATTTATAACTACAAAAAACGAATATAATTTATCTGACATGAGTTATCTAAATTTAAAACTAATTTTAAACATTTTAAACACTATAAACTTGGAATAGAACTAAGATGCAACAGTATAATTGTGCTATAAAAAAATATTTAAGGCGTAACTATTTTTAATGTGAGTATAAAAATAAAGTTAAAAAAATACAAGTCATTTTACTAACCATATATAGAATAGTCAACAAACTTAAAGTTTTTAAAAACTATCTTGCAGATATATAAGATAGAAATTACTTTATGTTACTAAGTGGTGTTTTTTTTAAAAACTTGTTGATTTGTGTTTTATCACTTTTACGCAAACTGTTTTTTCAATCTGCAAAATGTGAGAAAATGGAGATAGCAAACACTGACAGAAGAAGTTAATTAAGTAAAATAAATTAATTACTTTGTTCTTGCCCACACTGTAAGAAGCTTCACTTCAAAACTTACGGTTGTTATATTGTAATATAAAGAATATTATAATTTAAAATATATGTATGTATATTGTAACTTCTATAATTAAATCAGAGTGACCACTAGTTTATTTTCTAGAAGTCTTTATGATCCGAATTTTGAAAGTACAAGTTTTTGTTTGTCTCTTTTTAGTAAAATAATTAATTTCAAGGTTTAAAATGTATTCAATAGCATAAAATAACTGTAAGATACTTAAATGCTACTTACATTAAGTGTTTTTATATTAAAAAAATTTTGTTATTAAGTTATTAATCATCTAATCTCTATTTAATGACTTTCCATAATAAAAGTTTTTCAAAACTCCTGGTTGTTTGATAAATTTTGTTCAAAATAGCTTTATTTTAGAAATCAGTGTTGTTATAGGTTTTTTGAAAATATTTTTTAGGTTTTTAGTTTAAAAATATTAAAAGATACTGCAATGCTATTTTAGTAAGTGCCTAGGATGATGTCACACCAATATTAAGCTGAAATTATATAATATTTGATAGTGTTTTTTGGCCATAATTTAAGGCTAAAAATTTATATTTTATAAATACATAATTAAATTAAACTTATCTATCACAAACAAATAAAACTTAAATATTTAAGCGCTTTTACTTTAAAATAAGCGTATATATCAATACAATAATTTGTATTGACTATGATATTGTAAAATAAAATTGATTAGATATTTTAGTTTATAATAAATGTACTAATTCTTACCATGAATTTATATAGCTAGTTTAAAACAAAGCTTGTATCTTTTTAGATTAAACATATTAGGCTTAAAACATTGATTTTAGGCCTAATAATATGGTTAAAGCTAATATCAAACACAATACAATTTGAGCTTGATAGCTTGATATTGGTGTGACATCATCCTAGGTAATTACTGTTATTTTACACATGTTTAATATTAAATAAATTCTTAAATGATACAAAAACAATAAATGTAAATGATAGCTTTTTGGATCTAACCTAGTTTAAGTCTTTTTTATTTAAAAATTATTAAAACTCCAGGTTCTTTAGTGATTTTGTTTGACAATGCAGGATTTTTTTTTTAAGTTTCTCAAAATCAAGGTTTTTTTGCCTAAATTTTCAAGTTTGAGATTTTCAAAGACTCAAAGTTTTAAGCAACACTGAAAAAAGTATCAAGCTTTTTTTTTAATTGTTTCTGACTACAATTTATAATTCTAGATTAAATGGCCATTCTGCTTAATGAGAAAAGCAATTAAAGCAACTTCAAATTTGTAAAATTGTAACATTAAATATAAAGTGAGAACAGGTTAAACAAAGAAATCAATTCATGTTAAGATTCTAATATTAAATAATGTTTATTACAGATTCAGAGAAATTTACTAAGTTTCACCACTAAACAGATTATCAAACTGCAATTTTTAGTCAAATAGAATAAAAAGAAATATATTTTATTTGAATAATATTGGCAGATTGATAATCTTTTTAGAAGTAACACTTAGTAACTTCTGAAATGGTAATAAATATTTTTCTAGTTCAAACATTATTTATTTTTTATAGTTAAAACATGATGCTAAAAGGCCTTTGAAAAAGAAAGTTAGTTTCAACAAACAGCTCAGTAATCAGTTTAAATACCAGTATTTAATTACAAGTTCTCCCAATATTAGTTTGTAAGCTTTTTTGATTAGTAAACTTTTTTTAGTAGAAAAACATCATTCACTCTATTCTTTGCAACAATAAACATTTTCTCAGCCATAGCAAGTGTGTTACATCATGTGTCATGATAACTTTTTTTAATAATGTTTAAATCTTGATGTACTCGTTAATAAAATTTATCTAATTATTTTTTAAGTATTTTAAAACTTTTAACTGGATTTTAACTGTAGATTTATATTTGGTTTTTTACTGCTTTAAATATAGCTTGTAATTTTAAATTAAGCCTTAATGTCTACATTTATGTTTGTTGTAACTTTTATATTAACATTATAACTGAAGATCTTTAATAAATTGTAACAATTTTAATAATGTTAATCTTTGAAATATAATATTTAATTATATCTTAAGAACAAAACATATAACACTGATTTAGCTTTTTTCCCTTCACAACAGTGACATCACAGCTAGATATTTGTTTTACTTAACAGTGCCGAAAGTGTTTCAATACTTATAGAGTGAGTTATTAATTCAAATTTTAAATTTTATTATGAAAACAATGTTTCACTCGTTTGAAATAAATCAAATGAGAGATTATTAATTGAATAACATTTGTAAAACTTTTTATATAAACATGCAAGAAGACATTAGGCTAAACTTAAAAAACAGCTGAAATTTATGTGAAAAAAAC
Organism: Thalia democratica; assembly: GCF_965202585.1. Lineage (NCBI taxonomy): Eukaryota > Metazoa > Chordata > Thaliacea > Salpida > Salpidae > Thalia > Thalia democratica. The sequence goes on along the minus strand of NC_139173.1, from coordinate 13,599,039 downwards.
AAACAAAATTAAACTTGTATTTTAAAATTAATAATTTAGGAAAATTTTAATTTTTACTGGTTAGTTCTTGCTAAGGTTATTAAAATGTAAGTAAGATTATAGATTTAAAATTTAAAACAAGTAAACATATTTACAATTAGCAGGCTTGTAAAATATGTGAACTACAAAAAAAAAGTTTCAACTAAGACATTAGAACAAATCACTGTTTTTACTTTAAACTTTTTTTTTTCGTATCGTGACGTAATTATAATTTTTGCTTAAAAATCTAAGAGTGTTACAAATTTTTAACTGTGAAATTTGTTACTTTTATCGGTTTTAATATTTGCTTGTACAACTTAAAATACGAATGCATTCATCAAGCTTTTTTAAGTTTTAAAGTAAAGCTTTTTAAAATGAACACATGAACATATTAACTCGTTCCTTTTATTTAATGAAGTTCCCCCGTCAGCGCTCGCTATTTCTATTTGTCCTGGACAAGACGTTAAAAGGTATCCAAGAGGCGTGCGACTCGATAACCGAAAGGTTCTTCGTGCACCAGGTCCTCGGACCAAATATTTTGAGCGTCTTTTTTTGTCGTTCAGTAAACAATATTTTCTCATAGGTACAAGGCATGCAGAAGTAGATTCTTTGCGGATTCCTTATTTTTCCGATGTGGTTTACAATTTTCCAGTTAATGTTGTAATCAGTAAAATTGTTTTATAATTTCCAATTATAATTCGACAGTTCAGTGCCGTTTTCCTTGTAGACTTTCAAATCTCTAGTAAGACCATACCACCTTGTTTTAAAAGGTCCCCAAGTGCTTCCAACGTATTGCTTTATTTCTTTTTTTGTGGTTACCGTAGCTTTATAAATTGTTTTATTGAGTTATTAGTTATTTTAATGAGTGAGTTATTAGATAACAGTCTTGCTTATCTTGTAGCACACTCTAAAAAAGTTTTGTCACAAGACAGATGAATACAATAAATTGAAATTTATTTAAGACTTGTAATAACAAACTAATTTTAAACTGTTCTCATTTTATTAGCAATGTCTCAGTTCTCTAACCAAAGCATGGTTTTTTTTAAAAATGATGTTTAGAAACAAAATGAACTACTATGTTTAATTCATTTTAAAAAAATGTCCCTTTTTGTGCAGTAACAAAAACTTTTTATTTTAACAAAAAAATAAAACGTATAAATAGAAAACGTAATATTAAATAAGCTTTTAAATAAAGTTTTTAATCTTTTCAACAACCTATTTAAACCAACCTAGCCGAAATAAAATTATGAAGAAACTTAATTTAATTTATTGTCAGTAAAGCTATTCTTTTACTTACGTCAACTTGTGAGTTTGACTTTAGTTTTTCTTTTTGATTACGCGTTGACACTAAACTAGACTATAAACTTTAAACAATTACTATTTCAAAGTCTATTAGAGTTTACAAGTTTTAATATTCTTCAAAAATGTTTTAGATATTAATTAACTTTAACCGAGAATCAAGAAGATACAATTCGGAAAGCTTTAAGTAAATAAGTTTATTACAATTAGAAATTAAGTGTTTTAAAGTTGCAAATGGTTTTAGGATACAACAAAATCACTTCAGAAAATAAAATTAACTTTATTAAATTTTAGATACAAGTAAATGTCTAAAAATGTTTATTTTCTATACTTAAAAAGAAATCGCTAAAACAACTGTCTACAATAAACAGGTCCGATTTTAACTTTAAGGTGTTACCCCTAATTTTTACTGAGTCAGCAGTTTTTTTAATACTTTTTATTTTTAGTGCTCTTAACCCTAACCCACCTTACCCAAACATATTAAAAACTAATCAAAAACAAAATTTTAATAATAAAAATTAGAATTAACATGAAAAAAAGTTTTATTTTATGCCTACTCATCAAATATAAGGCAAAATGTCTAAGGCAGGGGTCGGCGAACTGCGGCTCGCGGGCCAAATGCGGCCCTCGAAAGGTAAATCTGCGGCCCGTGAGCACGTTTTTTTTTCGAATGGAATGCGGCTCGCAAAAGAAAATTTTGCGGGTCGCGAGCATGTGAATGTGGCCCGCTGAGCAAAATTATATTTTATATTAAATTAAATTGATTAATTTTATTTTCAGTCCCTGAATAGAATTTTAGAACAATTAAATTACTTTTATGCTTTAGCTTAGAAATGTGAAAAAACAGATTAGCATTTCACAAAGGCTTTTTTCTTAATTTCATGGTAACTTTCTTCTTAGAGCAGCAAGTTATCATCTGAAAAAAGAATATAAAAAGTGCTTGGATTTAGTAAGTTAGTTATATAATACTTATTTAGTAAATGAACAAAATCCGAATGATTTCCATTTAAAACAAAAGTAATGCACAGTAATTAACTTTTTAATGTACTTTTTAATGTACTTTTTAATGTACTTTTTAATGTACTTTTTTTACAGTTTAGTTTTTTTAACATGTTTTTTGTACCAAAGTTACGAAACGTTATATTAAGTGTTAAGAAATACTTTTAACATATCAATAGGAAATAATGTTTACTTTATTTTGGTCTAGACACATTTTTAGAAGTTTTCGTTGCACTTTAAATTAATTCCTTTGCACACCAATGTACAAAATGATCATACTTTAAACCTTTTTATTTAATAGTTAAGTTAGATTAGTTTAGTTTATGCATAACTTTCCACCATTATTGTTTCTACATGTAATATCTAAGTGTGTACAGACTACAGAAACATTTAAAATAAAATATATGACATAAATTAAAACAGTTTTTGTGAGGTATACTTTTTCATTTTTCAAACAATGGCTTTTGGCCAATTAAGTTATTTTTTGTGTGTTGCATACTAATACACACAATTGCTGTTCTTTGAAACTACTTATCTAATAAAAACTAGATCGAAGGTTTTTTTCTAAGTTTGCACATTATTAATCAAAATAACTTGTATTCAATCAAAAAAACTATTAATAATTGCCACAAACTCAGACTATGACTATTTGAAGACTTCAAATCTCATGCCAATTTAGTCATTTTTCAGTTTTAAATATAATAAAATAGAAGGCTAGATTTTAGTCACTTAGGCTGGCTTCTTTGCTTTAAAGAGTTGTAAGTTAAGTTTATGATGTATGTTTTGTTCAACTCACAGTGTTGGTTTGAATTATAATATACTTAAAATTTTAAGTGTTGCAGAAGATCTAATTTTAAATATCATTTATATTAATTGTATACCTACTATTATTGTGGACAATCAGTGTTGCCAAAAAACTTAAATCCCGGAAAAACTTGGAATTTGACAATTATTTAAGCTAAAAAAAATTTGTAAAAACCTTGAATATGAGAATTATTGAAAAAGCCAAAAATTTCAAACAAATTTTACATGTTAAGTATTGAAATTTCGACTTCATACAGAAATCTACCATATTAATATTTTTTTTCATTAAGCACATTTAAAGTAGCTGAACAGTATCTTTTTGATTTTGCTATATTATTTAAGACAGTTTTTCTTACTTAAACTTAATTTTACTCTAAAAGTAGAAGCAAGAAATTGTATTTAAAAAACTTAATGTTGGTGCAATGCACCTTTCCTTTTAAAAAATCTTAACCTATTGTTGTGCTTTGTATGGGAACTAAACCTATAAATTATTCTGAATGTCAAAATTAACAAAAACACCTGTAATAAAAAAAGCAATACCTGTTGTATCAGCGCTCTCACCTTAGCAGAATAATTAAAGTCCTAAATTGATTAATGCGGCTTTACAATCTTCAGACATTTCCTAAACACGACTTCTTGTTGTAATTAAAGTAATAAACAAAAATATTTAACTACCGCCAACACAAATTCTTTAAACAAGTTTTTAATTCTAAACAGTATCTTTTTTTAGTAAGTAATTTTGCTAATTTTTAACTTGCCTCAATAATGTTTTCTGATCAGTTTGTAGTTACAAAAAATAATCATGTGCTTTGTTTAAACTGACATAGGCAATTTTTTTTTTCGTTTCTCGCAATAACTCCGAACTTAAGATTTTTAATTCTTATAGCTCGTCTTAAAATTCACATTTACTCTTTTTAAATGTAATAATTTTACTGCAGATATAGAATTGGTATAATGCACAATAAAAAGAAGTTTTTCTACTTCATTATTGTCTTAATAAATTTGTATACATTTATTAAAAATATCTTAAAAACTTGATTAACCATTCAAGCTGATTAATAATAATTTTTATAGATATATAATTAATTCACTATTAATAAACTTCAATATTTTTTTATTTTGTGAACTTTATTTCAAACAGGGTAGCCGAAAAAACGAATAGTTTAAAAATTTCAAAAACTCAGACTAGGTCAAACATGTTTAAGAAATTAAAAAAACTCAGTTGTGTGTTAAACTTTTATTTCATACACTTTGAATAGATCTTCGAATTTTCAGAAGAGTTTTTATGGCTGTAGCGTAGTTTAGTAATTGTAGTTTTTTTCTACTTACATATTGTACTTTTTTATAATTATGATATTTTAGTTAAGTATTTAAACTTGACTAACATTTTTTTTTTGCTTTTTCAAATTTTAATAAACTTAGGCTGGTTTGGTATAACTCAGACATTTTTGCTTTTTAAGTGGCAGCCATGTAAAAGACTAATTAATTAGTGATAAGGTATTACTAAAGTATTCGAGCATTAATTGAGTTCAAAAATTTGATTTAGCTTATTTACAATACAAATGAGTTTGTTTTGTTTATTTAAGTAATTAATGAATTTTCTAAACAGTACAAATTATTTAAGACACAAAAATAACTTTCAAAAGTTAATATTTTAAGAAATATGAATAGATGCTTCAAAAAAAAAGGTTAAAGTGACCCAAAAATGTTTTCCAAGCTCGGTTTTTATAGAGAGTTAGGTTGTAAGTAAAAATAAAAACAATAAGTTTAGTTTATTTAGTTTTTAAGAGTGTATATGTTTTATTAAGACTTGTTTATATTATTCATTGTATTTTTATTCTAATAAAAGTTTATAATTTAAATAGGCATTTTATGTATATCCACAAGTCATTGAAAGTAATAAAGTGAATAAAAGTAAAACTTTCTCTCGTGTGACTAAAACTAATACCGAAAGATTATTCATATTTCACTAAAACTAAAACTGCGGCCCGCGAAGATTTTAAAAGCTTTAAAATTGGCCGGCGAGCACCAACTGCCTGCCGACCCCTGGTCTATCATATGAGTTATAAATAACGGGTAGAAGTCTAATATGCACGCAGGGACACTTCTGCACGAAGGGTCAAAAATGCACAAAGACGCTTTAAGGACGCACAAAGACGCTTTTGCACGAAGGGACATTTTTGCAACAAGACACTTTTTCACGGTGTCAATTTTGTACAAGGGGTCACTTTTGCACGGGTTGAAAAAAAATCATTTTACTAACCTTTTTTTATTTTTTCACTATTACTATTACCCTAACCCTTTCCCTCATTCGATCGTGCAAAAGTTTCTTCGTGCATATTAGACCCGTTCTTATAAATAACATACTTTAATCACTAGACACTTTTAAATAATGTACTATATCAGTTGCGATGTTGAAATTACTAATAAACCATTACCTGGTTACCTAATGATCACTAAGCTTTTTAAGTATCGGTCATGGATTCAACTTAAATTTCGTAGCCTATAAAAACTTTAAAATACTTTTAAAAACAATTTAAAAAGTTATTTAACTAATTAATACCAATAAAATTTCTAAAAACAATACTGTTGTAAGAAGTCAAATTTACAAAAAAAAATTGCTCAGTAGTACTATAAAGTATTAAAAGCAAATACTAAATTCTTTTTTTAAATAACATTGTTTTAGATTGAACATTGTTGTTTTTTTTAGTATTAAGAAAAAAAACTATATCAAGAGTCCTAAAAGGCCTGCAATCGAAAATTTGCGGCCCAATTTTTATAAGTTTTAAACAAAAAAAAGTTTTTTAGGTAAAAGTTTACGTTAAGGGCCTTAGTTTTTTAATAACTGATCACAAAAGTATTACTATTGCATACTTTCTCGCACTTATCATTTAATGTAGTAGTTTATAATATTTGCTACCACAATTGTTAAAAACTGCAGCCACAAAAAAGTTTTTTTTATACAGTTCAGCCCGCGAGTATTTTTTCTAAGAAATTAAAAGTATGTAATTGTTTGTTGAGACGACCGTCGCTTCATATATATTATTTTTGACAAATCATTATTATAATTAAGCGAAAATTTGTTTTTTATTTGATGCCGGTTTAAATATAATACTAAATTAAACTTTATATAAATCTTTAATACTTTCAAATGTACAACTTTAATATTTTAGTTGAAAACCTTATTTTAAATTAAATGATAAGTTTTAATTATACTTTTCGTTGACTAGAAATAACATAAAATTTTAGTTAATTGCAATTTTATAATTTGTAATTAATTAATTTGTTTAATTAAAATATTAAAAATCAGTAAATTTAATTAGCTACTTTATAACAATCATTAATTTCAAATGAAGCGATTGACCTCGGTTAAATAATGAAAGAACTAAATTCTTGATTATTAAAATATAAGAAAATCTGTGCTTTCATGAAACAATTAATCAGCAATTTATAATTTATAAAAGTAACCTAAAAGTTTAAAAAATTATTTAGGTTTAATCGTTATTGACTAGTTTAATATATTTTAAAAACAAGGTTTCATAAAAACTATGTCTTATTGTCTTTGGTGCGCCCGATTCCATTAAAATTGTTAAAGTGTTTGCGGGGAGTATTTATCCCACCCACATACTTTAATTTTAACTACTGTCTTATATGACATAAAAAACAGAGTTATCAAGTTATACTTATTAATAAAAATTCATTTATACTTTAATTAAAAATGCTTTTTTTTTAATACTGTGGAAACAACAAATAAAAATATTGTATGTTTATTTTTCATACAAAGTAAATACTGTTATGCTTTAAAATATTTTAGATAATATACATTTATTTTATGTTCTTATATTTTTACGTATAAAGCATGAGCTAGTTCTAGTAATTAATTTCTATAACTTGTAACTACTTTTTCGTTTATATACAATAATATATCTAAGAAATGAGTATTCAAAAATTCAAACTAATAGCTTTTATTAAAGGTTCTTTATAAGAAAGTTTGTTAAAATACAAAAATAATAAAATATTTTTTCTTTACTTAACTGACATATGTTTTTGTTAATATTTCCAGCAAACTTAATTATTATCTAGAATTAACTATTTTTGATGTGCACTTTTAAATAAATACCATTTGCAACTAAGAAGTAAAATAGTTTTGTTCGTTTTAATTCGATACTTTTCGTTTTACTTCTATAAAACTTTATCACGAATGAAAGATGAGTTAGTAATTAATTTTGCAATAAGTTCATAACTTGTAATATTATGACATAAACAATAGATATTTTAGATTTGAAATGTAAATAACTCTAGATAGTAGATATGCTAACTAAACAAAATTCAAAACTAAGTTAAAACAAAAAACACTCAAAACATTAAAATCAATATTTACTTAAATAGATTTCAACTCACGTTTGCTAGCTTTTAGTTGATTGATGATTAGTTTTCTTTGGTCTAATACTATCCTATGGTAATAGTTTTGACGATTTATTCACGACAAAAAAGCTTCCAACAATAATACATATGAAAAGAATTGCAGCAAGCTTTGAATGAATTAAGAATTTTGAAAAACTCTATTAAAAAGTTGATGAACAAAAACTAGATACAAAATACTTTGATAAATGTTTAGAAATGAATCTAGTTCCTAATTTTCTAAGATTTAAATTACCAGACCTAGAATTTTATAAACATCAAAACTATTACCTCAGGATAGTATCAGACCAAAGAAAACTAATCATCAATCAACTAAAAGCTAGCAAACGTGAGTTAAAACTTATTTAAGTATATATATTGATTTAAATATTTCAAGTGTATTTTGTTATAACTTAGTTTTAAATTTTGTTTAATTAGCATGTTTACTATCTAGAGTTATTTACATTTCAAATCTAAAATATCTATCGTTTACATTATAATATTACAAGTTATAAACTTTTTGCATAATTAATTACTAACTCATCTTTCATTCTTGATAAAGTTTTATAGAAGTAAAGCGAAAAGCTTCAAATTAATAATGAACAAAACTTTTTTACTTTTTAGTTGCAAATGGTATTTATTTACAACAAAAAACCTTCCAACAATAATACTTTTAAATAACTTGTTTGTATGAATTTCTTATTAACCAAACACATTAAGTTCTACATGTATACTAGATGGTGTTTACTAACTTCGTAAAACGTTTTATTTTAATGTTTACATCGTTTATTAAAGAAGTTTTTTGAATTAAATATTTTATCTTATTATAAAAAGGCTTAAATATTAATTTTATTTAGTTGTTAAGTTATCATAGTTAAACTTTTTTTTAAAGTTAATTGAATTTAAAAATATAATAATTTTATCAATTTCTTAAAGTTCAAAATGAGTTTAACTCGAAGATTTTATGACAAAAGAGTGACGGCAAGATACAATATATTTACAAACAGTTTGGTTATAAATTGTTAAATTTTTAGTGTAAATGTTTATTAATTCTGACTTTCACTATTAATAAACTAGCTATTAATAATAAAAAGGCCACGTTGATATAAAATAATGAAAAGAACACTTTAATATCTCAAAAGTTTTTGTTTATTTTTCTTTATTTTAAGGTTGTAATTTAAAATCTTATTTTGATTACAAAAATGCTAAAAAAATTGTTTCAAAAAGTTGTGTCTCAATTTTTGCTAATTACTTTTAGAAATAAAACTTAATTATAAAGCTAAAGATAATAAAAACGATATAGTTTTTTTCATTGAAATTCAAAATTTCATTTTTGAATAAAAAATTAAAGCACACTTATTTGAAAAGCTATTTAGATATAACTTTAACGATTTTTTGCTATAATATCAAACTTTGCGGGAATATTTAATAACCCAAGAGATGCGTTATTTAGTTGTGGTAATTTTCCTGGAGAGTAAAATTTAAACTGCCGAACTAACGAAGCAGTAAAAATGTAAATTTCAGCCATTGCTAAAGTATCACCAATACATCTACGATTGCCTACACCAAAAGGCATAAAGCTTGAGTTTATTTTTATACTTCCATCATCCGATACATGGCGTTCCGGTCGAAAACTATGTGGATCAGGTGCCCAAGCTTTTTCATCATGATGACAAGCATATATGTTTGCAAAAACCTAAATATTTCAGATTCTTATAGATATATATGTATATAAAAGACAACCTTAACTAACTCATCAAAATTAGCTGAAAAATTCACACTAATCACAGACAACGATCAAAAACTAATATACATTCCTGCAAATCTACAATCTTTTACAAAAACATAACATTGGAAAAAATAAAGACCTCTGACTTTTTTAACCTTAGCATAGGATCCTACAATGGAGCCGAAGTGTGCGACATAGTAGGACTCTTCATGCTATGCAAAAATAAAAAAAGAGTATATTCAATTAAAATAAACTCAGAATTTATAGTGACGATGCCCTCGCGGTCATACAATCTAAATCGCCGAGAACCGCAGAAAACACTACAAAAGCACTACACAAAATTTTTAATAAATTGGATTTAAAAATAACAATAGACGCAGGCCTAATCCAAACAGACTTTTTAGACATCGAATTAATCTTACCTAACATCCATACATCCCATTTAGAAAACCGAATTCGGGTATCCTACGTGTGAGCAACCTATCAAACCACCCTATTCAAATATTAAATCAATTACCAATAACTATTAACAAAAGACTAAACAGTTTATCAAGTAACCAAGAATCATTTAACCGCATAAAACATAACTCCAACCAGCACTCAAATCCGCCAACCATAAACTCAATCTTACATACCAAAAAGCAAAGAAAAAGAAAAATTATTTATTTCAACCCATCTTTTCCCCTAAATGTAGCCACTAAAATAGGCAAATATTTCTTAAATTTAGTAGAAAAACACTTTGTCGCAAACCACCCATACCACAAAATTTTCAACAGGAACATACTTAAAATTTCTTACAGCTGCATGGTAAACTTCAAAATAAAAATTCCTAAACAAAATAATAAAATATTAAACAACCTAAACCTCAAACAAGAACAAAAAACCTGCAACTGCAGGAAAGAAAAATGCCATTTAAACAATAACTGCCTAGAAAAAACATAATCTACCGAGCTATTATAAAAACAAACAGCATAACAAAAAACGTTCAACAAACACAACATTCAAAAATAGATATAGCAACTACTAGGCAAGCTTTAACAACAAATTAAAAAGACATAGTACTCAGTTATTAATCTGTATATGGGAGTTAAAAATCGCAAACAAAGACTATATTTAAAATGGGTAATACTCTGCAGAACTAAAACAAAACCGAAAAACAACAAAACATGCCATTTATGTAGCTTAGAAAAGTATGAAATCGAAAAAATTAGAAAAGAGTTATCACTAAATAAAAGAAAAGAAAGACAGCAACCCTGTCTTCACAACCAAAATATGTATTTTAAAAGAACAAAAGATACTAATCAATAACAAAAAGTCAATAAAATAAAAGCAAAAATAAGAACAAACAAAGCAAAATAAATTATAAGTTAACCTATACATAAGTTGTTTTTAAGATAAGCTAAATAAATTATTTAACTTTATTTGAAACGTCATAATGTGTTTTTTTTTTTGTGATTCTTTAAAAAAAATCTATTTCTTTATTTTGTTCTGATAAAACGTGTAAAAAGTTGAAACTTTAGCAAACAATACGAACATTAGTTGTTTTTTGTATTGTAGTTATATGTATATATTATATAATTAATTTTCAGAGTTCTTTTTTTATCGACAGAAACTAAAAGAAAAAAACTTAAGAATTTTTTCAAAGGTTAAAAAAATCGTTTTATGTAATAGTTTAAAATATACTAAAAAAAGACCTTATATTGTAAGTGTATTAATTATGAGATTAATACTTAGTCTATATTGAGTTAGATGCATTATTATTACTAGTTAATGAGAAACACTTCTTATTTACTGAGCAATCCGCAGCTTTTGTAGAAAATACTAATAAATTTCATTAAAGGGTATAATAGCTAAAAGGAATTTCATAGACTTGTTATTTAAAAAAAAAAATGTTTTAAAGTGGTTGTACAATTCTAAGTTAACTTACAGGAGTTCCTTTTGGTATGGTATAACCTTCTACGGTAACTTGGCAAGGCGAAGAGTGAGGCACACCAAGTGGTACTGTCGTATGATACCTCATCACTTCATATATAAATGACATTAACAATGGAGTTTCTTTTCTGTGATCATACTTTAGTTGCTCTTCCTCTCCTAAAAATAAACAACTTGTTACGACTTGGTATATCGTAAACATAGCATGCTTAATAGAAAAAGTCTTTGTTCATTAGTTTTTTGTATTTTACATACAATTATTTTTCGTACAATAAGTCTTTTATTCTAAATATATCAATTTAAGCATAGACAAGCATAGAAAGAGACAAAACAAGTATTTAAATGGAAACAAATAATAAAAAAATTATGGTTGTTACTTTTTTTTTGAAAACTGCGTAGTTATGCTGTAGATAACTGTAATAAATTGCTAATTTTAGTTCTTAATTTTTCAAAAGCTGTGAATAACAAACTCAAATTTATTTTGAAAAGTATTTTGTGCACACTTAAAAAATAATTAGTTAATAAAAAACACTATTAGTTTTATGTTTGAGCCTTATTGTGTAAATAAAGCCTTAAGAACTCTTAAGTTGTGTTTGATTTGCCTTTTTCTAATTATTAAAAAAAAACCTCATTTATAATAGTTCTTTTACAACTACAATCTTTACAAACATTGGCTGTAAAAAAAAATAAAAAATAAAACCATCCTCTATTGGTAAAGCAAATTTAGACTAAAGCTGAGTAACTAATAAAAAAATTACAAAACTGCGTATTTAATATAAAATCGACAAGAGTTTGTTAGAACTGTTTTTTTATTTTAAAAAAACAAAGTTAAACCTTATCTAATATGTAGAAGTCAGATAACAATTTTTAATGTTTATTTAATCGATAAAACAACAAAACTTAAATTTTTATACCTTGTAAATTTTAATACATGATCTTAAATCCTGTTTTTCAATGTAATTTAATGCATTTAGTGTTCGCTTTACGCTACATATTCGAAGGCTAATAGTAAAGCTACATGGTAATTGTTGTATAATGATTTTTTTTAGGAATACATAATGAATATTATTTCGAAAAATAAGTGTTATGTTAATGACTAACCAAAAACTTCAACAACTTCTTCATATAACATGTCTTGATATCTTTCATGCTTAATTAATGCGTAAACTATCCATCGTATAGTACTTGTAGTAGTTATTGTTCCCCCAAAAAGTATGTCTTTAACACTCAACAAAAGTTGTTCATCCTTAAAAGTTCATATTATAAACAAAAAAAGCTAAATAAATTTACTAACATAATTTCAAAGCAATTTTTTTAGACTAATACTAAGAGTAGTGTATGAATATATAATTGTAAGTACCACAAAAAAAAATCAAATTATTTACAGTAAAACTTTCAGAATCTTTCATTTTTAAGAAGAAATACTCGGCAAAATCATTTGGATCTTGTTCATTGTCAAAGTTGTTCTTTTTTTCCTCCAGTATGCTTGACAAAATATCTGTTTAAAATTTTAACAATTAATATTTACTTTGCATTTGAGTATGTTTAAGAGTTATAAGGTTTTAATTAGCAAAATAAGTTATGAATGAGTAAAAAGAAAACAAAGTTTAGCAACAATGTTGAACAACATCAAAATAATTACTCTTAGGACCTGGTATTAAGAAAAAAACCTTTTAAATATCGAGTCGTACACCACATGGATACTATTTAACGTATTACACAAGACTATTTAGTATTTTTACAGACTATTTAGTATGTATAAAGTTGTTAATAAAAAAATACTTAAGAAACGTTTGATTTAAGTTTTCATAAATATTATTACTTACTGTATCTTATAACGTAAAAAGTATATTTGGAAAAGTGGGACTTAAGTTTTCCTTAAGTATTTTTTTGTGTCTTGTTTATGTAAAACAGAATTTATTTTTTCTTCAATGTTATTTAAAAAATTAACGATCAACTTTCATTACATAAGGACATAAGATAGGTTTTTAAAATGAATTAAGCTTTTTTGATAACTTTATGTTACTTAAGAAAAAAATGTTTTTAACAACTTATAAAAACTATTAAAGCTGTTAATCAAAGTAATCACCTAACATAATTAACTAAAACTCCACCTAATAAAGGTTATGTAAATTTTTAGACAGTATTTTTTTAAGATAAAAGAAAATTTCAAGGTACAGAAAATGATCAAAAAAATAAAGGAAATTTTTTGTAAAAAGCAACACCTATTGTTTAAGTTAATATATTTTGTCTACTCTTCCGATAGTGAAACAAATTTTAAAACTTTTCGAATAAATTTAAAATATTATTATTTTAAGAACAAAAAGTTCTTTAAGAATTATTTACAACTCAAATTTAATATGTTATTTTTAGCTCATTCTAAATTTTATTGGTACCTTAATTTTGAAATTGTTGTAGTAAATATAACTAGTTTTGTTAAGTAGTTTGACTAAAAGATATTTTTTATGCTATGTTCTGGTTAAATTTTTATTAGTTAAAAATTTAAAGTTTGTATGTTTTATCTTTGTTTGCCAGATGATACAATAATTTAAAAATCATTAAAAAACTATTTTAAATAGTATATTTGTTATTTTACTCAAGTATAACGCTTCTTATTTTACGAAAAATATATAACAGAGTGCATTTCATTTTGTTTAAATTTATTTAAGTACTTTCAAATAGGACTCGTCAGAAATTGTTTCCTACTGGATTGCAATGAATACAAATTTATCCTACTGGAATGCATTATATGTTCCGTGGGCATCTTTTGGTCCAGTCAAACAGAAGTTAGGAGTTTTAACGGGTATGGTGAAGCGTTTCACCAGACTTTGTTCTCCTTGCTTTCTTGAAGGCGAGTTGAAAACACTTCAAAACACTTTCCTTTCGCTTGGTTATCCAGGTAACTTAGTTTCGAAAGTTATAACAAGAGCTAGAAGTTCAACAGCTTTAAAAATGATTGGCCCTCAGAAGTGTCAAGTATACTTAAAACTTCCTTACCTTGGAAATATTTCTGAGAGGTTTTCTAAGAAAATTTCAGAGGAAATAAGCCAAGTTTTCAGCTCTGTTCATTTAAGAACAGTTTTGTATACTGATCGACCTCTAAATGGAATTTACAAAGATGTTTCTCCCACCCATGAAAAAAGTAACATCATCTATAAATTTAGTTGTCACTGTGGTAGTGACTACGTGGGAAAAACATCTCAAAGGTTCCATGTAAGAATCGATCAACATGTTCCGAAAGTCTTGAAAAAAATGGTTTGATGGCCGTTCTGAGAAACCAACTAAAAAATACTTCTCGGCGATTGGGCAACATTTGTTGGACAATCCTGAGTGTGTTAAAAATTATAAAAAGGACAATTTTTTAGTCTTAGTGAGAGCGGAGAACTCTTTTCAATTGCATATTCTGGAAGCCTTATGCATTCAATCTTTAAGGCCCAGTTTATGTAAGCAGAAAAAGTTCGTTTACCAAACTAGACTTTTTAAATCCTTATATTAGTAATTTTAAAGTAATTAGTTTCTTGTTAAACTTTATTTTTAAGCATAGTTTTCATTTAAAATTTTTATCGCTTCTTTGTTTAGATTGTTTTAATTCTACCGAGTTTTATTAGTATACCAAATTTGTTTAGCATTAGAACTTATTTAATTTTAAACTTTTGATTATTACGTCATTTTATATCTTAAAACTTTAAACTGCAGTATAATTTTATTTCAATTTGTATTCATTGCAATCCAGTAGGAAACAATTTCTGACGAGTCCTATTTGAAAGTACTTAAATAAATTTAAACAAAATGAAATGCACTCTGTTATATATTTATAGTAAGTTATGCACCGGAAAAAAACTTCTTATTTTAATAAATATCCGAAATTATATTTTTTATATAGTAAATGTGCAGCATGTTTACATATATTAAGATATTTATTAAGTATAGCGGTTTATTAAAAATTAATAGCAATAATAATAATAATAATAATAATAATAATAATAATAATAATAATGATAATGATAATAATAATAATAATAATAATAATAATAATAATAATAATAATAATAATAATAATAATAATAATAATAATAATAATAATAATAATAATAATAATAATAATAATGATAATGATAATGATAATGATAATGATAATAATAATAATAATAATAATAATAATAACAATAACAATAACAATAACAATAACAATAACAATAACAATAATAATAATAATAATAATAATAATAATAATAATAATAATAATAATAATAATAATAATAATAATAATAATAATAATAATAATAATAATAATAATAATAATAATAATAATAATAATAATAATAATAATAATAATAATAATAATAATAATAATAATAATAATAATATTAATAATAATAATAATAATAATAATAATAATAATAATAATAATAATAATAATAATAATAATAATAATAATAATAATAATAATAATAATAATAATAATAATAATAATAATAATAATAATAATAATAATAATAACAATAACAATAACAATAACAATAACAATAACAATAACAATAACAATAACAATAACAATAACAATAACAATAACAATAACAATAACAATAACAATAATAATAATAATAATAATAATAATAATAATAATAATAATAATAATAATAATAATAATAATAATAATAATAATAATAATAATAATAATAATAATAATAATAATAATAATAATAATAATAATAATAATAACAATAATAACAATAATAACAATAATAACAATAATAACAATAATAACAATAATAACAATAATAACAATAATAACAATAATAACAATAATAATGATAATAACAATAATAACAATAATAACAATAATAACAATAATAACAATAATAACAATAATAACAATAATAACAATAATAACAATAATAATAATAATAATAATAATAATAATAATAATAATAATAATAATAATAATAATAATAATAATAATAATAATAATAATAATAATAATAATAATAATAATAATAATAATAATAATAATAATAATAATAATAATACTAGATATAATTAAGTTTAGGCTAAGGACCTGGTGCACGACAAACCTTTCGGATATCAAATCATACTCCTCGGATACAATTTGATGTCTTGTCTAGAAAAACAAGAAAAACTAGAAAAACAAGAAAAACATTTAATGTCTTTTCTCGCGACTGTTCCTGCCTGATGAGTCCTAATTAGGACGAAACCAGTCGTAATTAATCATTAGGATTGTCTCGGATGCTGTTGTTGTTGATCGTGCGGTGAAGTTCATTGTTTATATATGATTATTGTCTAGAAATTAAATGTTGCATTAAATTTTTGCACTTAAGACTTAGTAAACTGGTTAAAAATGAAATTTAAAAATTATCAGTAAACTTATATGAGCATAAAACTACCGTGAAATATATTATCAATAGTTTTTATTTTAAATAAGCTTATTACAAAAAAAATTTTTTAATGATTTATTGTTAAAGTGTACATACTTCAAACATATATACGTCTTTATAATTGTCTTTGTTTTGCTACAATACAAATAAGTAAAGTGTAAAATACAAGCTTATTTTTAATATTTATTTTATGAATGTTACCTAAGTAGAATTTTAAAGTAGTATTATTTTACAAAGTTTAAATTGTTTATTATCATTTTAAAATTATTTTAATAATTGGTTTCAGTTAGATTTTTTAAGTTTAAAGCAATAAGCTTATTTTATTTTGACCAAAAGTTTTCTCAAGTTAACCTAAAATAATAAAATTCTTTTTATCAATAGAAAGCTTCGGACATAGGTGTAAAAATTAAAAACCTAGTTTCATAGTTATAAAACTTACTTACACTTTTAATATAGATTAAGTTATTAATGATATAAAATTTTTAATAAATTCAATAGTTTTTTAACGGTCATAACCTCTTTTTTAAACATGTATGCTTCCAAACCTACTTTTTTGTATTCGCTATATACCTTTATTAAATTTATTAATACCATGAATTTTTATAAATAGGTATTTAGAAAACAAAATAGAAAATTTAAAAACAAACATAAAACACCCGAAAAGACCAAAATTACTTACGTTTAATAATATTTTATGATAAAGCTAAAAATAGCAAAAGATAAACCGAAAATTATAGCAACTACAGTCTTAGCATCGATTTATCTTTAGAATTAAAATAATGATAGTTTTTTCATAACTTTTTATTATAAATAGGTTTATATCACTGATATTATAAAGCCATAACTTTACCGTTTTTTCACCGGTGTCTCAGATAGTTGTGAAATATTTATTTAGACAGTAAAATAACAATTTTTTTTAGAGGACAGATTGTTAAAATTATAACGAGGTCATTTTACTGTATTTAATTGAACAATATTACGCTTTTTGTCACAAGTACTTTAGTTTACTTACAAAACAATATTTCTTTATTAAATGTATAATATTTTGTAAATAAATAAAAGAACTGGTGACAAAAAGCTTAATTTTATTCAATTAAAGACAGTTTATTTTTAAAGTTTTAACAACTTGTCCTCTACTGATATTATAAACTTAACTGCGAGCCGCAATAGTTTGAATAACTAGTGATTTTATACATTCATAATTTTTTGATCAGTATATATTTTGTATTATTCAGAATATTCTAATGCTTTGTTTATTCTTTGCCAATGTAACATAACAAACAAAAAACTTCACAGTATGAGCTGAGTTTAGTGTTTAGATGTGTGTAGGAATTTTAATACTTAAGTTTCACATATAAGGTGTTATCAAAATCTAATGTGTTGTTTCTAAATGATAGATAACCGTTTAAATTTGCTATTACTTAAACAACTCTAACTTAACATTTACTTCTTTTAAGTGAGTGTCCTAATAATACCTAGTTTTATTAATTTTAAAATAAAACGAGATGATTCTTTTTATATAAATGTAATTAACAAACATATGTTTATACCATAGAAATATGTCGCTCTACTTTATCTAAAAGTATTGAGCACTTTAAACAAATTTAAATAAAACAGTAAAAAATTTAAGATAACTATCAAATTTTTACTTAAAAACTTAAGTATGACAAAAGAAATTGAAAAAAAAAGAAAATATTCAATAAAAAATAAATGTTATTTAAGCACTTAGATTAATGTTTTTTTCTGTTTTATTGCTAAATGTCTAACTATCATTATTTTTTATATATGTTTTAAAATTCTTTTTTTGTGCTATCCGAAATATTTAATTACATCTTTATTAAGCTGTAACATGTGTTCTTTTATATACTTGGTTTTAATCTATTTTAGTAAGTAAAGAATTATGTACTGAAAAAAACTCTTGAAAAATAGTTTTTTGTTTATTGTATAACTTTTTATAAATATAGTAAAATATTATATTTTTGCTCAGAGTAATCAAACTAAGAACGTTAACTTTTTGATTAAGAAAATAAAATACTGTAATTTGTTTTAAATCAAACAATTCAAAGTTATCGATTTAAATAGCTTTAAGGAGAATTTTATCTTTTATTTATTTTTACAGTTTATTATGAACAAAACAATGTTTCACTCTTTAAATATTATTTTGTTTATAATAAACTGTAGTTATAAGTAATATATAAGAAAATAATGTATAAGAAATAACAAAACATAAATGTATAATTTAAAACTAGATAATTAAGTACTAAAAGTTTTAAAGTTTTTTGTTTTATGTTGGTTTAAATTAACAATGCATGTATATTAAAAAGTATAGTTCAAAATGTATTTTATCAAATTTAGTTATTTAACGTCTAGAACAACGATGGTTTGTATGTTGCGTAAATGTGTATGTTGTGCATGATAAAAGTTGCGTAGTTAAACTAATGCAAGAGCTGTCGAAAAAAATTAAAACAAAAGTAACACATAGCTCGTGGTCTGCCGTAAAAACTATTCTAGTTATATACAACTGTATATATTTTAACTACACTTAACTTCAAATTTCTTCGAAAATTTAGACGGTTTGTTATAAATTCTAGAAATGTACTACTAAAATGAACTCTATCTTTAATATAATTGGTAACCAAAAATTAATAAAACAAATTAGTTTTAGTTGTATTTCTATTTAGCCAAGTTATATTACTTATTTAACTTTTTGGTTTATATTTAACATATATAAGTACGTTTTCGCAAATCATTGAAATACCTATAATCATCTGATTCCTGAGGTTATTCTATTTTATACTTTGTTGTGAATTATATTACTGTTTTAATTTAGCAAAAAGTTTTTCGAGTAACTCCTCCGAATACTACTTTTTTTAGGTGAAATGTAAATAGAATAAATAACTATTGTATTTAAAAAACTTTAAATAATTACTCTAAAATGTTTTAAAACTTATTCTCTTAATTACGTAGGTTAAAATATAATTAAATTCATTCTAACAACGTTTTACTACTTACACTAATATTTAATCATGACTAAAGCGCTTGTTTTGTTCGAGATATTTCAAACCAATCTTACTTGACACAGTATAAATTAATCTTTGACATCAATTAAGGTAATAAAATTCTCGTAAAAATCCTCACAAGAATATAGACACAAAAAAATGTGTAGTTATAAACCAATAATAATCAAACTTAAATTTTAAAAAGTTAAGTTTTATAAACGATAAAAAATATCATATTTTTTATTCAAAATGATTTAAAAAACTACGATAAAAGTTTTTTTTTCTATTTGACCGTTTTTTTAACTTTGTTTAGTTGAAACCTACGTATTTGCTACTTCTAATCTATTAGCTTATTATCTGTGTGTTTTAGTTTGAATAAATTTAAGTAAAATAAAATGTAGCTGATATTGAAAACTAGTTTTTTATGAGGATTAAAATTTGTATTTTCCTTATAGTATTGCTAAGTATATTTTTTTTTATGTTTTTTTCTAAACTACTGACATTTTATATATACATTGTTTTGTTACACTGTCAAATGAAAGGAAGATATTTCTTAATTGTTTCATTAAGAACTTTGTCAACAAATTTTGAAATAAAATTGTTTTTTTCAATAAATACCTTTAAATTATATATTTCTTAAGTAGCTTAATGTTTTTCAACTTTGAAAGTAACAATTGATATACATTTTTATTTTTCAAAAAAAGATTCTAAATCGTATACAAATCATTGAGAACTGATAATAGATTGATCTTTAAACACAAAAATATAACTAACGTACCAGTTGAACTAGCTACTGTATTATATTAATATAAACTCTAAAAATTTGGTCAAGTTCTTATACACATTTTATAGAATTATCTAAAATTACTTAATTTGTTTAGAAATTATTTTATAACACTAAAGAATTTTTCTAATAATATTTTTTACAATGAAAAGTATAAATTATACAAACTATCAAAATCTTTATAATCTATTATTATAAAAGTTATACAACATCATATGTAACTAAAATACTAGAATGTAAGTAAATGATTTCCATTGGTGTCTAAAAGCTAATAGAGTATTAAAATTAATGTTAAGCATATACTTTAGTATTAAAAAACTGTTAAATAAGTAGTTTTATATCAAACAGAATTCTGTAAGACTCTTTACTGTTTGTATTATGTAACATAAAAGAGTTTAGGTATGTTTGTTAATTTATAAATGTTTTATATAATAAATTGTAATATTCTTAAACGTTATTAAGATATGATATTTTAAAAAAAATAGAGAAATAAATTGTTTTTTTTTTTGAGTGGCAAAATTTCTCGATACACGCTTTTCAACTACTATTGTGTACAACTACTCTATAGAATGTAATATTAATGTTCATTAAACCTTGATAAAAATTATGTCATGATGAGTTTAAATAAAATATCTTAAATAAATACTGTTCAGATAAGAAATTGGTAAAATTAAATTTACTCGACTTTCAAGCATAAGTAAGTAGAAACTTAAGATTTTAAAAGGATTAAGCTTAGTGTTTTACTTAAGACAAATAACTTATAGCATACAAGTTTCAAAATGATATAAACGTAATTAATAACGAGTTAAACATTATTCTTTACACTGACACATGTTTCTGTGTGTTAACAGGTTAACACACTTCAACGGAGTTATGAAAATCTAGAAACTACTCTTCTTGATTCTTAATTTTCTAGCTCCGTTTAAGTTTGTTAATCTTTTAACACACAAAAACATGTGTTAGTGTAATAAAGAATACTGTTTAATGTGTTATTATAATATACACCAGTGAACTTGTTTTGCTTGAATCTTTGGTAACAAACGCTTAAATTTATATTTTTGAATAGTTATACACGTAATTAATAATAATAAAAAAGGCTATGAAAACGTTTGAAGTAAAATACAATTGTCGGAATTTAGTTAATGTACTTATTTAAAAAGAATAAAGCTTTAGTATTAAAGAATTAAAATTTCAGGACAATTGCATTAAAATATACTTACGCAATTAAAAACCAGTTTTAAAATAAACTAAATAAGAAATGTTAAAGTAAATTTTTACTAAAAAAATAAAAATAAAAGTTTGTACAAGTTAATATTGTAAACAAAATTTTGTTTACAAAGCTTAGGCTTATAGGTTTTTATGAAAAGAGGTTCTAAAACACTAAATCATATATGTTACGTCTTTTAGTTAAAATTGTAAATTTGTTGTCATTATAATGTTTGGAGAATTCCGGTTAGTTTAGTAAATGATCTCCAACTACCAAAGAAATTTTGCTAGGTTTATTACTTATATTGTTGTTTATTGAACGACAAAAAAGCACTAAAAATATTTGGTTCTAGGACCTGGTGCACGAAGAACCCTTCGGCTTAAAAGTTGTACAGCACTTGGATACCTTTTAATGTCTTGTCCAGAACATCCAGTTTCCGAGCCATCGAGTTTCCGAGGCCATCTTGGCATTCCGAGGCCATTCTTGGCCTTCAAGTTTCTGAAGGACTTTGATATACGCTGATCCCTTCTCAGATTAAATCTCTTTTAAGTTCTCCCGATGTATACTTTTTCACAGTGATACTTAAAATTGATAGATAACATTATCCTGTTAGGATCGGGAGTAACATCTTTAGATATTCCATTTAAAGGTTTTCTAGTAAAGTGACCAATTCAAAGATTAACTGCTCAAAATGTACTATTGATTGTGTGCTTTACTTTATTTTCCAGGAACTTAGCTTCATACCCAAAATAGGGAAGTCTTAAGTACACTGGGCACTTTTTTGGACCTTGTTTTGTAGGATTAGTGAGTTTTATTGGTCTTGTCAATCGTTTTCTTGACAATATCCGTTGAGTAACCTAATTATCTGAATATACTACTGAATTTAATTTGTCTTTTTAGCAGAATTTATAAGCTCGGAAAACTAAGCACGAAATACGATTTACTTTTTGTGAAGTAGGACAGAAGGACTTACATGGGATGTATTGGCCAGGAAATGTTAGCTTCCTGTATATTGATGTAATAAAAGAAGTTGATGTTCGTTGTAATGACACATCTAGAAAAGATAAACAAAATTTTATTAAATAAATTTTCTACGTTTTATCCTTTTTTGTTTGAGATAAAAATATCATTTACATATCTAAAGTAATTTTACGGCTTATCTACATTCTCAAATAAAACAGATTCAAAATACCCGACGAAAATATTCGCTAATACAGGACCTAAAGGCCTCCCCATGGCGACACCACCAATTATTCTATAAATAAAATTGTTAAATCTAAAGTCAACATTCTTCACAGCCTTATATAACATGCCCTAAACTACTTCTTTGGAGGTAATTGGTGGGTTAACATTTGAGTTGTAATGTTTTTTAATACAATGTTAATTGTTTCGTCAAGTCGAACATTGGTAAAAAGACTTTTATCGTCAAAATTTAGTCAGATGAACTTGAGTTGTTACGAACAGTCTTAAGGAAATTAAAGGAGTCTTTAACACAAAATTAAGAAAACTTTTCAGAAACTGGATTTAAAGCAGAAGTTAAAAATTAGGCTATATCATACCTGATAGAATTCATAATATCTAAAACAGGTTTGCATGGAATACCTTCCTTATGCGTTTTCGGAAGTCCATATAATTAGAGGCATTGTGAGCCAGTTGGTCTAACTATTAATTATTAGACATTAACTAAATTCCGATAATTATATTATACTTCAAACGTTTTCATAGCCGTATTTATTATTATTACTTACGTTTATATAATTTTAAAACTTTATTGTAAAATCCTTTTACCATCTTAACTTCTATTTACTTATTTATGCTTAAAAAGTCGAGTAAACTTAATTTGACTAACTTCTTATCTATCAGTATTTGTTTAAGATATTTTATTTAAACTCATCATGACGTAATTTTTATAAAGGTTTAATGAACATTAATATTATTTTCTATAGAGTAGTTCTACACAATAGTAGTTGAAAAGCGTGTATCGAGAAATTTTGCCACTCAAACTAAAATGCAATGGGTTGTCGATATTTTTTATTTAAATGTTGTACCCCAAAAAAGTTATTTATTGATATTATTTAAAAAATATAACAAAACACTATTCATTTTTTCTTTCTTAAATTTATTTGAGTACTCCCGTAGTAAGGCTTGTCAAAAATTGTATCTTACTAAGTTAAACTGAATTGAAATTGAAATAAAATTATACTGTAGTTTAAAGTTTTAAAATATAAAATGACGTAATAATCGAATGTTAAAACTAACTAAATGCTTATGCTGTAGTGTAGAACTTTGCTGTACTAATAAAACTCGTTAGATTAAAATCAACTAAAATAAACCAGCGATAAAAAGGAAAATAAAACTACAGTTTAAAAAAAGATAAAAAATACGAGAAATTAATTACTTTAAAATTACTTAATATAAGAATTTAAAAAGTCTAGTTTGGCATACGAACTTTTTCTGCTTACATAAACCGGACCTTAAAGATTGGAATGCATAAGGCTTCTAGAATATGTAGCTGAAAAGAGTTCTCCACTCTCAATAAAACTGAAAAGTTCTCATTTTTATAATTTTTAGCACACTCAGGATTGTCCAACAAATGTTGCCCAATTGCCGAATTTTTTTTTTAAGTGTAGTTTTATTTTCATTTTTATCGCTGGTTTATTTTAGTTTGATTTTATTCAACGAGTTTTATCAGTACAGCAAAGTTCTACACTACAGCATAAGAATTTAGTTAGTTTTTACATTCGATTATTACGTCGTTTTATATTTTCAAACTTTAAACTACAATCTAATTTTAAATCAATTTCAATTCAGTTTAACTGAATATCATGATACAAATTTTGATAAGCCTTACTACGAAAGTACTCAAATAAATTTAAGAAAGAAAAAATTAATTGTGTTTCGTTATATTTTTTTAATAAGTTACACAACGGAAAAAGCTGTTTAAAAATTATTGATATCAATGATTAAAATTTTTTTTATTGTTTTTAATTAATTTTTTTTTACTATCACATTTACCCCAACCCTTACACCCTTACCCTCGGTCGGTAAGTTATTTTTTATTTTTTAGTTTTTTTTTTTTTGTTTTTTTAATTTTTTCTGTATTTTTTCAATCTCGTGCAAAAATGTAACTTGTGCAAATTAGACCCTTGGTACAAAATCGTCTTCGTGAAATTTTGTTCCCTCGTGCAATTTTGTGCTATCGTGCAAATTTGGCTTTGTGCAAATTTAGATTTCTGCAATTTTGTGCACTTGTTCAATTTGTTCTCGTGCAATTTAGTAACTTCGTGCAACCTTTGTCTTCGTGCTTTTTAGACCCGTTCCCCTAATAGTATGTTAAATATACAAAAACTTACTTAAACAGTATTTTGTATCATTTATTATTCCTTTGACATGCTTAGAAAATGTTGGTAGATAAGCAAGTGGGGAGTAACACAAAACAGCTAAGATGGCTGCAGCCGAATCCTTGTCATAAAACCTATGAAGTAAAAAGAAGTTTTATGTTTCATTCTGGTATGTAAACTAGTATGTTAATATGTTTATAAGAGTTATAGCTATAATAGTATAAACTTAATAAAAAAAAGCATATAATCAGCTAAGTATGTAATTTTTACAAACTTTTTAGGATGTAAAATGTAAAGCTAATCTATTAATTATATGTTTAGATGATATTTGCATAATAAAACTTTTCAATCGAGTTTAAAGCATCTGTTATATTTATGATTTATCAAATGTTTAAAAAAGTTTAACTTATATTGACTGACTATCTTTAATTTTATTATCAAAATTAACAGTACACATAAAGTAATATACTTGAAAGAATAAGAACATAAAGGTTTCAACGTTTTTAGAGGTACCAAATTACAGAAAAAAGAATCAGATTATTTTCAAATTATAATTTGAAAGTAAATTAATAAATTGAGAAAATTATAAATAAACTTACGCATTGCAAAATCTTTTCATGAGGTTTTGAAAAACAACGTTATCATAATCAAACCTTTTTCCCAAACTTATTTGACAAGCATTGTTGCTTACAGCGTTTGTTAGTAGAAACTGATAAAGTATTGATTTGTTTGGTCATACATTTACACTTTTGTTTATATATTATTAGATTTTTAGTAATAAGAACAATAAAGTTTTAGTTTTTACCTTACTATACAGCTAATATGTTTCTAAACAAATTAAAACAGCGTAACATCTAATAATTTTGTAAGTTAAGGATACAAAAAATGCTTCAAGATATTATAAATTAAAAGATTAAATAAAATAAAACTTATAATAGAATGTATTAACCTATGTTTCTAACATTTTTTGCTCCCCATCTATTTCCGTACAACAATATATAATTTTTTAACTTCTTATTTAATATTCCTAAGCTTTAAAAATCAGTTATTTCTATGAAAATATTTATATTAAACTATTTATGTTTAGTTACATCGATAAAAATTATTTTATATTTTTTTAATTACAAAGCCTACAACAGAAAAAAATTTCTGATAAATTTTTTTTTGCTGTTTTTTACATTTCACTTTATTCAATATTTAAATTCTTTCTGTTGTAAATCAGTTGTATAAAATAATATGGCTAACATTAAAAAAAAAAAACATTTATTTTTTTTAAATTATATATTTAAGTTTCATAGTAAGTAAAAAAAATAAAGATAACAAAATTAATAACATATTTAATAATGTGCCCATGTCTAAAATAAGTTTATATTTTATCTAACTAAAACTGTTTTTATAAAAAGCTTTATAAGTTTTAATAGTTAGTGCTTCATAACTTTTAAGCAGGTGTTTAAAAAACCGCAAATACTATTTTCTAAGTATAAGTACTTTATAAAACCTTTTTTAAGTTTAAAAGTTTATTAATAAATTAAAAGTAGAAATTTAAAACATAGATAACAACTTTTACAACTTAAAGAAAATTATTAATTATAATTCAGGTAAAAACAAAAATCTAAAAAAATATATTTAAGCCGTTTACAAAAGTTTTCTGTAGAATAAAAGTACATAAAATGAAAAAACTCAAGTAAGTTGTGAAGAATAACTATTATCATAGTTGAACTGACAAAAAAACTTTCAAAAGTAAACATGATTAATAAATAAAAGCTGTATATTAAAGTTTGTTTTAAAGGTTAAGAGCAAATAACTTTTCGATAAAGGTTAGTCAAAGTCAATGTTCAATTATTATAATATAATTAAACAGAATTAACATTGCACAATTTTTAAAGTTTGTTAATGTTTACTCAAAAACCCACAAAATACTAAACGATGTTATGAATATAAGATATAACTTTTAGAATGTGATACTTTTAGGTGGAAGTAGTTTTTAATATTTGTGCCAAAAAAACTTAACCTAAACAACTGTATCTTGAATTAGTCTTTGGAAAAAGCACAAATTCTATTTATTGTGTTTAACTAATAAATATATTTCAAACAGATACTTAAGCATTTAAAAGAGAACGAATTATAGAAATCTTATCTTAACCATTTTATTCGAATTTTTATTAAAAGCTTTAAACATTACAAAATAAACTATAAAGTACTTACGCTTATTGTCTAAATTATAAGTTTAAAATTTTCAAAAAGAGAGGAAACTTTAAAGCAATACTTTATTATTGTACACATAAATATTGAAAATTCATGTTATAATTTAATTCAAATAACATTTCTTTTATGCTTTTTTATCATTAAGTTTTTCACGTTTTTATGTTTCAATGGCACAACTATATCTAATATATATATCTTATAATAAACGTTTTGGATATACTAGTTAAAGCTTATACATATTTTGTATTTTTGCAAATAAATTTAGCATAAAAAATATTTTTACACCATTTTGATTTAAATTTTTTTTTAATAGTTTGAATATTATAAAGTTCATACATTTTTAATTAATTTGTTTTTTTTACTTAACTAAAGTTTTTGATATGACTAAAAGTTGTTTTACAGTTGCAGTGGATAAGTAGTTACTACATAATAAGATACATAGAGTTAAAATATTGCTATTTTAAAGTTATTTTTAATTAATAATCGAAAGTTTTTTTGTAATCTGATATCAAAAAACATGAATATGTTTAATAGTAATAAACAAATTGCGAGTTAAATAGTTTTTATGTATTCATAACAGTTTTAGAATATTAATGAATCTTTTTAGTTCATAATCTGTGTTTAATATTTTTTTTAAATAAAGTCAATTGTAATGTCCTATATTTTCTTTTTACTTTTTACACTATATAGAAAATTTCTCTTCATAAAACATCGCCTTTGAAGTAATATATTACACTAATTATAAAAGGTTAAAATTTTCCTTTAAGATAAAAAATTGTGTACTTTTTACTTTATAGATCGCAATAAAAGTTCTCGACTTAATGATAAGGAGAATAATAGATTAAATTATTTTAATTTTATTTGAATAACATTTTAATTAACTGATTATCTCGTTTGATTTATTTTAAACGAGTGAAACATTGTTTTGTTAACAAAATTTAAAGTTTTGAAGAAAACAATAAATTGACTAAAACTAATAAAATGACTTAAATAACGAGTTTTCTTGTTTTATAAAACGACCTTACTATAAATGAAAATAATAATCGTTTATAAAAAACTAGAACAAAATTCTAAAAATAATAAATAATACAAACCAAAAAATGCACTAGACTAAAACTTTTATAGCATCAGATTTTTGTTAATTAAATTTAAGTTATTAAGGTATTATAAAAATCTAATCTTAGTCTCTTATAAAAGTTCTGAGTATTAGTAAGTTGTTTTAAAATAAATATGGGTACAAAAATATATTTTGTAACTATAATATCAAACAATCTATTTTCAAATGCACATTTATTTATTTATTATTTGTCGGCTAAGTTTTTAATATGAACATTTTATGTATTATATAAACATTGTAACTCAAAAAACGTTTAAACTTGTTTATTTAACTTCGATAAGCTGTAAAGAAATGTTTTAGCCAAAATATTTTTTATAAACAATATGCACTACTTTTATTAGCATAAGCTTATAAGACTAACCAAAATTTCAAATGGCTTTTCATCAAAAGTTTTAATTTCCCTGCACAAAAGTTCACTTTCGTCAAAAATTTTAATATCCATTGTACTTTTACCCATTCCCAATCTTAAAAAAATTGACGAAGTTAATTTTAAAATAAAACTTAAGAGCTTTTAAAGTTATATAACATCATCAGTGAAGCTTAAATGTTTATTTTTAAAAAGTGACATATTAACTTGACTTTTTTTTTATTGAGATAAATTAGGTTGTAAAAAAAGCATATTGTAAATAAAAATTAAACAGTTATATTTCATGAGTTTCTTTTTATGATTTTAAAAATTACAAAAAGTTGTGCTGCGCTGCTTTACTTATAAATTGAATAATAAAATTGTGCAAAATTTATGTCAAATTTAATATATTTGAAACTAAACTATTTTTTATACTAATACAACACACCTGTTTTAAATTTTTGTTATTTTCTACTATATTTAAATACTAGTAAGAAGTCACGATAAAAAGTTAGGAAGGTCAACATAAATTGAAAAAAAAATAATAATGTGAGTTTTTATAAATTTTTAATTTAAACAAAATTACATTATTTGATTTAATTAATTCTTTTTCCCTTCTGATGTTGCTTTTAGGTAAAATTATAAAAATATATATCAAAAATATAATTTTCTAACTGCTAATCTTTAGTGATACAATATAAACTTAAATTTGATATTTTTGTGGAAAAACTTAGCAACTACCTTTACAAAAAAAGCTTTGCGTTTTTGTGTGTGTAAATATATTTATTTTTTAATAAAACTCAACCTAATTTGTGAAAAATAGTTTAACTGACCTTTAAAAGTTTGCTAGAGTTATAATAACTTTATTAAACAAAAATAATTAAAACGTACACAGTTAAAAACAAACTTCTGTAAACAGTGTTATATATTTTACAACTATTAATATACTTTTATAAATTGTTAACAAAATGAAGTATACATTTTTTTCGTTTTTTATACGATATCAAAAAAAAGTAAAATAACAAAAATTTCAAAACTTCATTTATTAAAAAACTATCGATGTTTTTTATGCTAAACTAATAACCATGTTTTACGGATTTTTTATAAAGTAGATATTAGTACTTTATGGTAACACTGTAGAATTGTGTTATGGATTGAATAAATACGATCTTTTTTCGTTTAAACATTTTATTTTCGAGTCCAATAAATTTAATTATTCTATGTTATTGGTGATCAGAGACTTAAAATATAAGTTTGGATTGAATTTGCTAAACCTGGATAGTTTAATTAGACAAGTTTTGTGTTTTTAATAATTTTGGTGACATTAACTTTATCCTGAATAATAACCAATGAGCTGTTCTTAAAAAATCCATACTTAAAGTATTAATCTAATGCCTTTCTTGCTTAATTAAAAATTTATGGTCGTTAAAGGGGCTCTAAAAATACCCTTTAATACCTAAAAGGAAGGCATTTATTTTTTAGATTAAAGACTTTAGTGAGTACAAAATTAACATATAGATTCAAGCACTTTGAATTTGTTTCGTTTAGGTAATTATTACACAAAATAAGTTTTATGGTGAACGCTTACCAGCTGCAATACAAGGGTAAGTGCTCAGACGACGTGCAATCAGTTAAAAGATTAAACACTGTGAGTTAGTCGACGTCAGAAATGCTTTCACGATATATTTTAAGTCTGAGGTGAGATTAAAAATTGACAGAAGACAAATTTCGCTTAAAAAGGCTTATATGCTATTTATCATGTCTACAAGCACAAAGTCTTCGATCGGAGCAGAACATATGAATACAAAATATTTTTCTAATATTATTTTAATCAAAAATCGAAAGAGATCAAAGTTTAGGGCCCGTTTTAATACCTCAAACTTTAAAAAAGTAGCGCATGAGGTCTCTATGTGAAGTATAGTATTCGATAAGATACTATTTATAATAGGTAATTTTTACTTACTGTATTAAGTTATACTTTTTAAAAGATTCAGTAAATGATTGTTATGATAAGTATTATTATCATAAATACATTTTTTTAATTTTAAGCATATGACCTTTTTTTTCTTTGCTAAAATTAATAGTTTCTAATTTACAGTTTAAAAATGCTCTATTTCGTCAAAACTCTTGTATTAGTATTTTTCAGTGGTCGGCAAATTGCGGCCCGCAAAAAAAGTCTGCAGCCTGCGATGCACTTTCAGCTAAAAACATACTTTTAAATACAAAAAAAGAGTTTTTGGTACAAATTTATAAAAAGAATCTTAGTTTAATAATTTCTTGTACTGCTTTATTGAACTTTTAGCCAAAATTTTTGTTTAAAAAAGCATTTTTTATTGATTTATACGTTTTTTTTTAATTACCTGCGGCCTACATAATTTTTTCTACAGATTACAGCTCGCAAGCATGTTATAATAGGAAAACCAGCCGGTAACTTAAATAAGACAGCCTAAATTTGGTCTAAGCAAAGGTTTTCTATACTTATTTCTATAGTTTTTTCCTTGGCAGAAAACTTAAAAATCGCCTTTTTACTTCTCATATCCTTCAAGGGGGTAATATTGCCCACTTCGAAAAACTCTTGATTAAAAAGTTATTAACAGTAGTTTTATCTAGGAAGATGTTACATAAGAAAAGACATGAGCAAAAATATTTAATTTACTTTGACATTTTAGTTCTAAGCGTTTTTATTTATTTACTTAAGCAAATTAGACCTTTATTGTTTTAATCATATCTCAGTGTCAATCATTGTATAGTTAGCTAAAATTATTAAAATAGCATGCTCAAAAGTAAAACAGAATTGTTTTTCCCCCACTTGTTATTTCCCCTCAACTTACTAAAAAAAGTGGCTCAAAAAGGGACGATACTTATAAGTACACTTAAGTGTACGTTTGTCGGTACAATCAAAATAATTATGCAACTAAATCATTAAACACTCAAAATCAAAGAAACTTTAATTTTTAAAGTAAGATTGTAGTTTCTGTTTGTTTGATCACCTACTAATTAGCAATAATTTGGCTACCTTCACCAGAAACAAGTCGAAGAATATCGCGGTGTTGTTAATGGTCGTGCGGTCCAGCCTAGAGCCTTTTAAATGATTGCAAAAACATCTCAGCATTGCTTAGTTTTTGCTATTGCTACTAATTGAGTAAAATTTTTGATGTATTTTTATAATAAATTCAGAAAATGTACAAAAGTTGTTTACTCCGACTAGGTGTAATTACTTTAAATTTGATTTTTAAGTGTTACCTAAACATTTAGAGATATACATATTTTACATTTAAAAAATAGTTACTTAATTGTTTTCTGTGAAAAATTTTTCTTTGCAGTATGTTATTATACATAATGACTTATAATAAAAATTCTAAGTTTTTTAAAACTTTTTAAAGAATTTATTTTTAAAGTATAGAAACAAACTGCTTATAAAGAAAGTTTAACCAACTTTTTCAAAACAGTTCCCATAAATTTTCTCTGTTCCCACAAAACAGGTGTGTCATCAACAAAAAATATTCCCTTTCCTTTAGCTAATTCTTGGAGAAGCTTGATTGCAGGACGACCTCTAAGCTGGTTTATTGTAAAGGTCTGCAGGTTAAAATTTTCTTTAGTTGTTGTTTTGAGTATTTTTTGATAATGTACAATAGGGTACATCTGTTGCCTCTCAAAAATGGAAATTTTAGAATTTCGCTTAGTAAAATTTTTGACGTTGAGAAATCACATAAATAGACAGCACAGAAAAAATTAGCTTCCTAGCTTTAAGCCTGCTGGAGCAAATTAATTTTGAAAGTTTTGCTTTATATCAGTATATTTAAAAAGGGGAAAAAGACTAATTCACTAAAAATTTATTTTCTCCTACGTTTTATGAGATAATCACATGAAACGGTTAGGAAATGTTCCTTGCCATGTTTAGAAAATTCTGTATAAACAAAGTATAAAAAAATGAAAAAAAATTTAACGCAAAATAATGAAAAATAATCAGTTTTATTTTTTATTTTTTTAATGACTTTTTTATTTCTTTTTTTTTTCTAATTTTGTTTATACAGAGTTTTCTAAATATGACAAGGAACAAATTCCTAACCGTTCCAGGTAATCATCTCAAAAAACGTAGGAGAAAATATTCTTTTATTAAAATAGTCTTTTTTACCTTTTTAAATATACTGATATAAAGCAAAACTTTCGAAAGTATTTTGCTCCAGCAGGCTTAAAGCTAGGAAGCTATTTTTTTCTGTGCTGTCTATTTATGTGATTTCTCAACGTCAAAAAGTTTTACTAAGCGAAATTCTAAGGTTGGGGCATCAGATGGACCCTTATGTACAACCAATAAGTAAAAATATTAAATACTAGTAACAACTAGAAATAAAGACGACATTTTTAGTTAAGTAAGTAATGATTAACTTTTTTAAATTTAAGAAGAACTTTATTTTTGGTAACAAAAAGTTGGAATTGTGTTAAAAATAAACTTTTAATATAAAAAATTTTGAGTTATTAATAATATTATTTTTTACTCGATACATGCTTAAACTTGTTAAAGTGACAAATAAGTTTAAAATTTATTGCTTAACTTTTATTAACAAGTCATTTATACTTATAAAATACAAAATAAACCTAAAATATAACATACTATGTGTTATTAACAGTATGAAAGATGTAAGAATAATGTACAAATATATTGCCCATTTTGAAAAACTAAAAATAAAATCATTATGTAGTCTTTTTGAAATTGAAAACATATTTAACAACATTTTGTTGTTTAAAAATAAGTTCAAATTAACTATATTGGACTTTTTTCATCGGAAATATTTTAAATAGTGTTATTTAAACTTTTACTTTTTTAAACATATATATAAAACTGTAGAGGTCCTGTAAGTTTTATAAATACATTTCACTTAATAATGTTATAGGTTTCGTTTTTATTAGTCAAAAGTTTATTGTAGTTACACCAATTTTTAATATTTTTTTTTATTGTTTCATTGTTTATGTTCATTGTATTAAATGTAATTTCTAAATTGTTTTAATTAAGCAAGCTCATAATTTTAAATAAAAAAGAAGGAAAAGGTAAAATTCCCTACTTAGTTAATAAAGTTTTCTATTCAAGGTTTACCTGATTCTATCAGTAAAAAATGTATTTTAGATTTCAATTAAAAACTTATATAAGTAAACAGTGTCATAAAGTTATTTATAAAAACTTAAAGTTAGTAACTTTTTTATCAAAGTTTTTTATTGAAAAAAGATTATTTGTAAAATTTAGAACTTTTTTTAAAGGAATCATAAACGATTTTAAGCTTAGTCTCTATGATGAATTTAAATAAGAAAAAAGTTTCTAAAAATATAAAAAGTAAGTGATGCATTATACGTGTATAATATATATATACTATAATGAATTACTGTTTACTTTACTACATCTATAAATGTAGTGACTAGGTCAAAATTATAAACATAGCAAATATTTTTTTAAACCATAATTCATTAAACATTAGCTTACAAAAAATTGTTGTGTTTATGCGAAAACAAGTTGTATATTCAGACTAAAATTAATCAATTAATTTAGGAGCTCGTTTGCAACACCTTAGTCAAGCATTTTTTTTTAATTACTTTGTTTAATTTATCATTATCTACTAAACAAAAAAAAAATGTTTTATTTATTTTTATATTTTGTTATATCTTATACTGTATTAACTTGTACTTAAATATTTAAAGCATTAATTTGATTATTTTAAAGAGTTAGCTGTTTTTAAGATTACTTAAATTTTATTTTCAGTTTTTAAACTATAAATCGTAAAGGTAAGCAACAAAATAATTATTAATTTATAATGTTCAATTTTCAGAATTTTTTTTCTTTTAAAGCTACAACAAATATTTATTCTAAATAGTTAAAATTAAGCACTAAAAACGAAGTATATGAATTTAAGCGATATAAGAGTTAACGTTTAAAGAGTTACAATGCACGTTTATAAAATTAAAGTATTTATTAAATACTTTATGCTAAAGTTGAAGTAATTTTTATACTCCAATTACTAAATTTTTTCTAGTAAATATATAGTTTGGAAAGTATTACTGAATATAAATATTATGTCTATTTTTGTAAGTTTAATTTATAAATAATTCTATTATCATACAAAACCTTTTTGATAACATCGGCACGGTTGATGATAACTAAGTCGTTTCCTCCCAACCTTACAGACATCACTCCTTTTTTGTAGTTTTTACCCCACTCTGTAAAACTACGAGCAGCCATTTTGTCAAGAAAAGGAACTACACCAAGACCTGGAACACCAACTGGTCCAGGAGGAAAATTAATTGGCCTACGGTACCAACAATACAAACTTAGGAAAAATGATAATCCTCCAATTATAACCTTTTTATTATGGTATAACAAATTTTCAATTTGATCGATTAGCTCGGTAGCATCTGTGCTGTTTAGAAATTTGCTAACACTTTCCATTGAAATACTGTTTATTAGTATTTATGGATCATAAAAATATTTTCCTAAATCATGTGTACTCATTACGAGGAGAAGCTTTTAATAACATAAGATATAAAAACATTTTAAAAACTACAAATTACACTATTACTGTAACTTTATATCATACTTCAAAAGCATATTCAAAAATTTTAAATTCATTTCAAAATTCTTGAATTTATTTCACTTAAATTTAGTTTTATTTTGTTAGTATTAATTATTTATCAAT
Source organism: Thalia democratica (assembly GCF_965202585.1). Taxonomy (NCBI): domain Eukaryota; kingdom Metazoa; phylum Chordata; class Thaliacea; order Salpida; family Salpidae; genus Thalia; species Thalia democratica. The sequence continues at coordinate 13,563,782 of NC_139173.1, read as the reverse complement.
CATAACATGTGTAAACTTTAAATAGTAAATCAGTGCTATGCTCGTTTTCATATTTATTAAGTTGTGATATAAAACCGTTATGATTAATATTTTATTATTGAGAGAATTCTCATACAATATTTACTGATTATTAAAATTATATGAAATTTTATGATGTAAAAAATAGAAGTTATTATAGTTGTTAAAAAAGGATAAAAAAATGAACTCGATATTTTTTTATTCAAACAAATTAAGTTTTAGTTTAGAATAATATCTTACCACAACTTATTTCAAAAAGATTGCAAAATATAAAAGTCTTAGATTATAATGATTGTTTTCTTCACGTATTTAAACTTAAGATTAGCGGAGTAACTAGATTTTCTGATATTTTTTGTAACTAAAACAAATGCAATTAAAAATAAATTACGCTATAATACCTAATAGTAATTATTTTGTTAAATTAAAGGCGTAAATTTTTTTCAAAGCTACAAATAAAAAAGCGAGTTTATAGTTACTGAAAATTGTAGTTTTATTTGTATATTAATATTATTTTATCGGTCAACTAATCAAACTTTATAATATTGCTGCCCTATGAACTTAAAATATTTTTTTTAGAAACTATCAAACTATAAATCTAATTTATATTAATGGTTTCTTAAATTTACTAACGAATTAAATTTCTAAAAAGAAAAGTTAAAAACAGAACATTAGATAGCTTTGTAAGTATTCTTTTTATAGCTAAAATTTTGAAATTTGTAAAACAAATTGTAGTCAATTTGCTCAACTTTATTTTCAGGGTAAAAAAAATTAAATAGTTAATTTTTAACGTTTTTAAGTTTTCTTAATAAAAAATTTCAATAGAGTTTATAAAACACAAAAATTAGAATTATAACCGTAAAAAAGAAAAACAATAGCTTGAAACATTTTTTACTGTGACTAATCAATTAAAAAACAATTTTATTATAAGTTAGTAAAATAATCAATTAAATAAGAGCTGTTATTTGTTTAATAGAGCGACTAAGAATTGTTTTTATAGATACAAGCCTTGTAAAATGTAATACAAAGAACGATAAAGAACGATGTTACCTAAATTTTAAACTTATTCAACCGTTGAAATTTTTAAAATTCAACCTGAGTAAATTTGCTCTTTTTGTTATATACTTTGTAAATAAACATTAAAAACTGTGGTTAAATATTTGTAAAAAAATACTATGCTGATTGAAAGATGACTAAAATTCTCCAAAAAAATGTTTATTTTTCAATTTATACAATAGCAGCACCGTAGAAATAATATACACTTAATAAATGTATTATAAGTAAGTTATAATTTGTTTTTTTTTTATTCAAGATGATCAGTTGATAGATTTAAAGTTTTTTTCTATACTTTAAAAAAGTTTAAAACCTTACTTTTGCAGTTGATCTAATTTTAATTTATTTTTTTTTTTTAATATTTTAATTTCATTATATACTTTTTTAACTATTAGCTTTATTTTTAATTTAATTTTGTAAATTATTTTGAAAATATAGTTTTTAAGTAGCTTTACAAAATATGAACTACCTATTAATCATTTATAGACATAAATATTTTTATAGAAATAATTGTAGACTAAACTTCCTTTTGAAAGCAAATTCAATTCAATAATTTTCATAGCTTTTGCAGAACAGTAAATTTAATAAATTTCCACTGTCAGTACTTTAAATGCCAGAAATCTTACATCTTAAAGCTATAAAAATATAAGTAAAAGTTTAGCTTACTTAATTAGCGACTTAAGTTTATGCTTTTATAGTTAAATTAAAATTAAATTTTACTATAAACTTGTGCTTGTCAACGTATTTTATCACTGAAAAGCAGAGAGTTAGAGCTAAAAAAACTTACATTAAGAAAAATGTTAATGTTTTTTAATATTAGGTTATAACAAAGGTGGTTAAAAAGAATAATAATTTTTCTAAACTTGATATTACTTTAATTTTGTTTATAAGAATTTTGAAAAATCTAATACTACTCTATGTGTCATTACTAATTAAGATAAAACTAAAACTTTTTTTAATTCATAAAAAGATTTACACAAAACGTAATCAAAAATGTACTTAAACTTTAAATTTAAAAATTTGTACAACACTAAGCAAATAATCTTCATACTTCATACCTATAAACACAAACCATCAAAATTATAAACAGTAAAACAGAAAAAGTTTCAAGTTATGTATACGCGTTATTTGTATTTGCTCATATATATATCTAGGTTGAATTTCAGCTAGTATTTGCTACCATCAAGCGATAATTTTTTAAATATTTTGACTAATAAAAAACTAAAATCCTAATAAATATCAAAACTTATATTTCAAACAAAGATAATTCAAATTACGACAATAAAAATTACGACGTCTCAATATTCGAATGATAAAATTACGACAATACAATTTCTAGATTTGAAATTCTGCCAAAAAAATACAAACATTTTTAATTACGACTTTTCAAAATCTTATATTTTAAAATATGACTTTTCAAACTCCGTCAGCTCAAATTCCCACAAAACAAATTACGACAACTTTAATCTTATTTTTTAATAATGAAAATTTGTCGATAATGTTTATGATTGCCTTTAGTGACAGTTATACGCTGTATTTGTTGACATGATTAATTTTTTAATCAATTAGTTTATAAAAGTTTTTTAAGTTAACAATTAAAGATATCAGTTTATGGCTAAGGAGAATAATATAACTTCCAATATTTTAAGACTCTACATTCAAAACAATGTTTCGCTCAAAAAAAGAGATCATCAGTTTATAATAAAATCTTATTAAGAGAGAATTAATTTGTTAAGTTTTATATTGATTAGTTTTATTTAGGTTTTAGTATTTTTATTTCATCATAATTTTTGAAGTAAAAATGACCATGTTTAAGAGTACCATTAGTTAAGAACAAATATTTTTTTTTGTAAACTGTTTTTTATAATTATAAAATAAAAGCTGTATGAAGTACAGTGCTTAATCTATTAAATAAAAAAGACTCAATTAATAAAAATTTATTTAACTATATGTCACAAATTAATCCTGATTCATTTTTTCAAAAAAAGATGTTTGTAGACATAAAAATATTAAAATCATAAAGTTTACTTATAATTACCAGTGATAAAACCACCAACCTTTACTCTATCAATAAAACTTAATACAATAAACTAATGAAAAACTGTATCATCAGCAATTATATGAAAGCTCCTCCTAAGTTTTATTATTTATTATACAAAAAAAAGCTCTTAAAAAGTTTGGTTTAAGAACCTGGTGTATGAAAAACCTTTCGGTTATAGAGTCATACATGAGGGATACAGTTTAATGTCTTGTCAAGTGTAAAGATTAAATCAACTTGGATGCAGCATAAATAGTTAAAGTCATGAATATTAAGAGTGAAATGAAAAAACTCCGTCAACAAAAAGCTTTCATAACAGTCAAGGACCATAAACATGTTTTCCCCAACTCATTAGAATTGCAGGTTAACTAACACAATGAAATCCAGTTAAGAAATTGTTGCTAAATGATTCTTGACAAATTCAACGATGGTTTAAGATCCTAAACCAATTTAAACCAATGGAAAGTTTCTTATAAAGTTATAATTTTGTTTCAAAAAAAAAAACAAAATAAAAGAAACCAAATTTTTGATATTCAATATATATAATTTCTACATTTTATTCACGAAGAGTGAACAAAACACCAAACTTAAATTTGAAGACAACTACGCAGAAATAAGCTCTCAGGACAAAATAATAGTACTACATTCATGTATGAGTGTCTTATCTGACTCTAATGGTCAAGAATGGTTTAAGAAGAATGATACTAACAAGTTTGATGTACCTATGGGTAGTTATATGGGGGCAGAAACCTGCGACTTAATAGGCCTGTAGTTATTATTTGATCTATATTCAATTGATAGTTTGCCATCATTTAGTTTATACCGTGATAACGGTCTAGCAATTTTAAACAAATCCGAATACGAAAATAAAAGAACTACAATAAAAATAAGGATTATCTTCAAATACTACGAATTTAAAACAACAGTGGAACGCAATTTGATTCAAACTGATCTCTTATACATCACCCTGAGTTTACGTAACCATACATACGCACCACTTAGAAAGGATAGTCCAAACATAAAATAATATACAATCAGTTCAACCATCCAAAAATAGTAAAAAAAGTATAAATTACATGATTAATAATAGATTAAACACACTTTCTTTTTCAGCAATAAAATGATATTTAAAAAAAACTTCAATTAAGCATTATCTGCAAAAAGCTATGACAAATTAGAGTAAAAAATAGTTTGATTTCTATGAAAAAGACCAATAGATCCAAAAAAATAACCTATTTTAATCCACCTTATGTAGTTCTGCTAAAACGAAAATTGGAAAGAAGTTTTTAGAACTTTTTTGCTTACGCTTTTCTAACAATCACAAGCTGCATAAAGTTTTCAATTAGAATACAACTAAGATTTCGTTTAGCTGTCTATCTTATATGAAGAAAATTAAAAGGTCTCACAATAAAAAATATCAGAATATAAAAATAAAACAGATATATTATGTAATTGTAAGATCAAACATGATTTCCCATTTAATGGTGAATAACTAATAAAGAATACTTACAAAGCTACAACCAGGGTAAAGGAATACATTGGATCAACTAGACTAGGGGTGGGCAACGTACGGCCCGCGGGCCGGATCCGGCCCGCAGAGTGAAAATGACCGGCCCCCAAACCTTTTTTAATTTTAAATGGAATCCGGCCCGCGGACAACATTGATCCGGCCCGCAAGTGGATGATCCGGCCCGCTAAGCATTTTCAAAGTTTATATAAAATCCGGCCAGCCAATTTAATTATTAAAAAACTTATACAAAACCTTTTTTGAACTATTTCATTAAACAAAACTGTAAGACTTTGACCATGAAAACGTTTGTTAAAATGGCTTATTATTTTGTGGTGATAAAACACTATTTTGTTATAGTATCTTGTTCTGTTTCAAGTCAGTTGAGATAATCCTTATTAAAATTATCTAAAAGCGTTTGTTTGCTGAACTAACTTTGATGATCTTACCTACCATAATGTTTTCATAAAAAATAGACGTGTCAAAAATTGCTGTCTTTCCCAGATAACTATTGAATTGTTTTTTAAATGTTTAAAAAAGTAAAAAAAAAATCTTTTTAAACATCGACAATTTTTTTTAGTCAAACTGCTCAAATTTAAATTTTTGTCAAATGTTTTAAGTTTAGACTACCATACGCACTTTTTCTGCTATTGTTTTTTCATTAGGAACTTTTTGATTAATTATATGGTTAAGTTTAGTGATGACCAATTGATGACAATAGTTTTACTTAATAATAAGTTTAGTCGTCGTTTTGCAGACTTTTAACAATTAAGTGAAGAATTCGACATTATTTCATCACCGTCGACGTTTGACACCGAAAATGTACTTAGTAATATTGTTAGAACTGTTGAACTTCAATGTTGTCGTACACAAAAAGAAAAGTTCAAAACTGAAAAATTGATAGATTTTATGACTTACTTAACAAATAAAGGTTTGTTAACTTAAATGAAGTTATTTGTTCTATTTGAGTCTACATATTTTTGCAAACAAACAATCTTAATCATGTATATAAACAAAAGTAAGCTGCGTTCAAATCTTACTGATACCAATTTGCGCTTATTACTGAGAATATCTACTTCAAATAAACTTCCAGATGGTAAACAACTTGTTAAAAACTTTTATGATCCAAAAATGTCTCATTGATGTCTTTTTAGTGTAATTATTCTCGCTAAATTCTTTATACTTAACATTTAAAGTATAATGTGACAGTTTTATTTTTTAGTTTTTCGTTTAGTAATATTTTCACTAGTGAAATCGATCTTAATCTAAAAGTCTACTAAACTAAAATGTTTGTTATACTAAAAATATATATTAATTTCTTTTTTGTTTCAATTTTTCGTTATTTTATGTTACTACTCTTATTAAACTATTTTAGGTGCACTGTTTGATTAATATTTTTAAAGTACAGAACTTAGTTAAATTTCGTAAGTTAATTGTAACTATTTGATATTTTGAAAGTAAAAGTGTTAAAATTTCAAGCCAAAGTATTTTGTTATCTAGGCTTAACTGTTTTTTAAATTAGTTAATTATAAAATTTGAAATCAAACATATAATTTTTGTTGCCTTTGTAAGATTTTTAGATAGATTTTATGTTTTATTTATTGAGCTAAAGTTTGTCAACTTCTAAAGATGACCATGGAACTAGTTGTGTTGTTCGATACTTCATACATTTAAAAACAAACATTTCCGACCATAAAAATTAACAAGGATAAGCTATCTTCAAACCTAATCGGTATTTCAGTGCACTTGCAGATTTTCAAAAATTTTCATGCAACTAGATTTAAACAACTCTAATACATGATCAACCTTTAGTTATTCATCGAGATCTTTCATTTATTTTGCTTTTTATGGTAAAACTGTTTATTATATCAGAATAATTTTTTTGTTTTGTTTCTTTTATACATGCAAAAAATGTAATAAATCTTCTATAGCTTAATTAAATTAAAAAACAGTAGTTTAATATTGTATTGTTTGTTGATTTTTAAAAACATATTATCACTATAAACTCAAGATAAGGAATTCCAAAATTAATTAACTTCGAATAGTAAGCAATTTTTTTATGTTTTAGCTTGAAATGTCGGGCTCGAGTAACTTTTAGTAACCAAATTATAAATTTTTTAGAACTAGCTAGTATTAATTCGGTCCAGAGTTATAATATATATGGAATTAAGAATACTTAACTAAATTTAACATAAAATTTCATACTTGAGAACCTTGGTAATTAATGTATTGATTCAAAATTCTGAAATACCCGATCAAAAAGCATCTAACCGGATCCAAATCTTTTTGAAATTAGCTTCCATTCGGACTTAGATCTTTGTCTAAAATTACTATTTAGCCGGATCCGGATAATATGTTTAAAATGGGATCCGGATCTAAAAAAGAATCCAGCTGAATCCAAAAGATCACTAACTTGAAATGATCCGGCCCGCTGAGGACTATATTTTTCTGGATCCGGCCCGTCAACTATTTACGTTACCCGCCCCTAAACTAGACCATATATAAGACATAATATGATGTTAACACTGTTTTAAAAATTACTAATTACTATTTAATTTTTCGATTACTTGTTGATTGTTAATTTGATCTTGTTATATTTTTGTGCTTCAATTTTAGTAATTGTAACTTATAAGTTCTTGTAAGCCTTGTTTAGGCAAAACAGTGTTACCTTTGTGACATTTTGTTAAATAGATTTAAATTAAATTTAAAAAAAAGTTTTTTCTTACTTAGTCTTATTTTTTACAGTGTTTTAATAACGTACTATTTTAATCAAAAATTTATTAAGCCTATGTAAAACATTATGCTTTCAAAAAATTTATAACCTTGAATGAAATAAGTACCGTTTTTTTTAAGAGTTTGAAAACATGCATATTTATTAAAAGAATGAAAAAAGTTATTTTGACGTAAAAGTAATTTTGGCAGAAAATCTTGTAAACTAAACAACTAAGTTTGATGGTAACAAATACACACGCTGAAATTCAACCAAGATTTATATAAACATAACCAATAAAAACAAATAAAGCATTTACACACTTCAAAGCTATTTGTGTTTAACAAAACCTTTTCATCGCTTATAACTTGTGATAGGTTGTGCTTATAAGTATGTAGAACTTATATTTAAATCAAAGTAAAGCATGAGATAAAAGGAATTCAAATTGGCGAGAGCAATAATATTTTGTAGTAGGTAAGACTAAGACGGCGAAAAAAGTCTACTTTACTTAAAATCTACCTCCTCGTTTATTTTAAAACTAATTTTATTCAAATTTATATACTTTATTCTCAGTTAACTTATTTCTAAAAAGCGTGTCTTGGACAACGACGTTTAACTGTATCAAAGCGGTGTGCGACTTGATAACCGAAAGGTTCCTTCGTACTCCAGGTTTTTAGACCAAATACTATGACCACTTTCTTTTTTTTTTCAATAACAATAAAGAGTTTTTTTTTAATTTTCAGATAGTTACTGTAGTTTGTTTATAGGGAATACTATACTTTTTTATATACTTTTCAAAACACTGATTTTTTACAAATTCTGTTACATACTGGATATTTTTTATAATGAAATTTATGAGTTTTAATTATATAAACAATGTATTTTTTTTATTTTTTATTCGTTACACTTAAGATTATAGTATTTGTTATAATGCCTTTTATTTTCAAAAGTTTTACAAATTTCATCAAAATCGCCTTAGTTTATATTCGTGTAAAATATTTGCATAGCGTCTCTTTTCATCAAAAATCCAAAAACGTAAAAAACTTTGTATACCCTCTCTTAAATGATGCGTCAAACGCATCATTGGATACAGAAATAAATAGTCGCATTGGTAAGGCCTCAGGCACTTTCGCTCGTTTGACTGCAAGAATGTGGGATAACCAAAAGTTATGCATTCGCGCAAAAGCTAACGTTTATTGTTCCTATGTATGCAGTACTCTGCTATACGGTAGCGAATCATGGACGTTGTCTAGCGTGCAGAAGAAGAAAATCAATACCATCCACCTACGATGCCTTCGTAGCATCCTTAGAATTTAATGCCAACAAAAGATCACCAACAAAGAAGTGTTTAGACGTACTAGTCTTACCACCATGTACTTTACCCTCAGTCAGCGCAGGCTTCGCTGGCTCGGTCATGTTCTGAGGATGGGTGCTAAGCAAATCACAAATTCTTTGTTGCATGGCAAGTTGGTCTTTGGCAAATGCAACCGAGGTCGTCCAAAATTATGTTTTAAGGACGTATGCAAGCGTGACCTAAAAAACTTGAACACAAGAACTGATGAGTGGGAGTTGCTTGCAAATAACCGCGCCAAATGGAAATATACTGTACACAAAAGGCTGAAAAAAGGGGAAAAATATTTTAAGAAACCGAAGAAGAAAAATAAACTAGAAGCAGAATGATTTTTTACATATTTATTTATATTTACTTTATGTTTTATTTATTTATTGCATCACTGTTACTAAATTTATTAATATCTTTTATTTTTATTCTCTATGCACAAGTAAGCATAGCCGATCTCGGCTGATATCGGGACTTTTATTATTATATTCGTTTCAACGTTCAGAAGCTGTTTCTAAAGCTAGAGGGATGAACAAAATTTTTTATGCTATAAAAAATTCAAACATATAGCATAATATATTATAGCATATATTATAGCATAATTCAAATTTATGCTATAAAAAATTCATGCTTTTGGATCAAAAGTTATTGAAAAGATTTATTGACACTACTTCTTCAAAGAAGCATAAACGTTTTGTTGACTTTTGAATATTCTGCTGCATTCCCTAGTAGAACAGCAGCCCCTGGCAACGACTTATATTTATCAAAAAACCTTTAAGATAAATAGATAAGTTGTGTGAAAACTCTGCGCTTTAAGCCATAAAACTTCATCTTTGGTCCGTGTTTAGTTTTTATAATAACGATACCATTCTATAAGTCATGACCAACGTTGCTGATGCTTTAAATCATAAACTAAATCAAGTATAACTTTTTTTAATAGCCGTCTTCGATGAATTTTTTTTTGGTATGGTAATAAAGTTAGAGATATGTATTTAAAAAATAATAAATATTACTTAAATTTAAATTACTATATATAAAGTTTAATATTATAGCCATAAGTTAAGGATAGTATTTAAACCTTGTTTTAAATTAAGGTTTATTAATTAAAAAAATACAAAAAGTATGAGAATTAGCTTATAATCTTTAAAAAAGAGAAAAAATTACGTACACTTTCTGCTTGTTTTACTACGAAGAGTTACCTAGAAAACGTTATTAGTAGTAATTCAATACTTTTTTTTATCCTAATTTACAGTCGTTTGTTTTTTACAAGATTTATTAAGTTTTGGTTTATAAAACAATAACTTTTTGTTGTTCATTTAGTAGTTTTTATTTTTTCTTAACAATATTTTTATAGATTATTTTATAGATATTTATATCGATTTATTAAGTAGTAGAGTTTTCAATGAAAAGTTATGCTTGTCTTATGATTAGAGTAGTGGTTTTACGGTGTGCACTTGTGCATAAGTATTTGGCATGAAAATATTTTTTCTTTAACTGTGCAGAACTTTAACTGTGCACGGAGATGTGCACCGTCTTTCTACTGTTCACAGAAAAAACTTTGTCGATTTACCTTTGTTTTTGCTAATTCACAACAATATAAGTCTTTGTTTGAAATTTAACCTCTATAATTAATAGGAAGTACCGAAGAGTCATCTACGTCTTGATCAGTCGTAACCTTTCTATACTTGCATTCTCTTAACGCTATCCTGTTACTGTTGCAAGAGTTCTCTAAACTAATGGCCTATTTGATTAATTACGATGGTAATAACTTATTACTGCGGTTATTAGAGTTGTTAAAACTAACTTTAATACTTTGAGTACCTTATTTAAAACCTTCTTCAATTAATATTTCACAAAAACAATATAGTTTATATCTACAATAAGAACATATTCAGAACATAAAATTAGTTTACAAACAAATAATAAAAAAGCAATAGATAACAATAAAAAGCTTATGAATAATGTATTCTACAATTAATATTCCAACATTCTCAAATGCAGCAATTGACACTACCTCGAAACATGTTGAGTTTCTTATGAACTTTGACGACATCATTCTAAAATAAGGGGAAAGTTGAGTAATTTTTCTTGACTAAAAAAATTCAAAACACAATTTGGCTTTGTTCTTTGATTTTAAAGTATAATTTTTCACAGCTAAATGATAGAGCTAAAAGAAGAAATGTTTACTTTTTGAGTTCGGGTTTATTGAGTTGGTGCTAGTGCCCATAAAAAAAGTGGAATATTTTGGCTTTTTTAGTTCTCGAAGCATATTTTAAAAAATACATTTACTTTTTGTTTAACTTTTTTATATTTTCTTTAGTTAATATACTTTATTGGTCAATGTCTTTGTTTTTCATACAAACTTAATATTTTTTAATTATAGGCCATTTTTGTTCTTTTTTAAGTTTTGATCTTTAATTATGGTCTTCTTGCTTAGTAAAATAATAAATTGAGAGAATTTAAATTCACTTATTTACATAGATATTTTTTAAACATTTTAAAATAAAGAAAAAAACTTATTTTAATCTTTTAAAATATAAATGTTGCGAGAACTAAGTAAGGTCCATAAATGTTTTTCAGCTTTCGCACCATATTTAAAAAAAAAATTTAAATAAGCATTTTTTTTATTAAAAAATTTTTGACAAAACATCTTTATTAATCAGTAAATTTAGGTCATTTAAAAAAACTTAAGATGACTATAATTCAAGACTAAAATTGAAAAAAAAAACTCTATCTCAAACAGTATTAAGTTCATATAAAAAAAAACAATGATCCACAAAGTTTTAATTAAGAATATAATAAAATGTAAAAAAATACATGTACTTTTTGAAGGCTCTAGCACCAATCCAATAACTCAAAAAAAAGTATTTATTTTAGCTCTATCATTTAGCTATTAAATTCTGTGAAAATTATATTTTAATAACAAAAAACAAAGAAGTTGTTATATTTTAAAAATTTTAAGTAAATTATGTTTTCCCCTTATTTTAAAACGGTTGTCGTAAAAAAATACCGTTTATCTAACTCAGGGGTTCCCAACCAGGGGTGCTCGCACCCCTTGGGGGTGCGAGATGGCTTTTCATTTTTGTATTATTAATAAGGAGATTTTCACTCTCTGATAAAGTTTATAAAGTTAAAAAATACATTTTGCCATAAAAAGAAGTTGGCGCTAATTTTCTGAATAAATTAATTTTATTAATACGTCATAGAGCTAGAGCGCTTTTCTAGAAGTAAGTTCATTTTACTAATATCATTTAATAGCTGTTAGTTTAGAATTAACATTTCAGTAAAGCTTTCATAGAATTTTACACCTGTGAATTTTAATCATTTATTCTTTAAATATTTTATTTTATTAAGCTTAGTTGTGCAGAAAGTGATGCTTAAATATTTAACATCAGTAAATTGTAAAGTTCACAGCAATTACTGTATGTTATACTATTTAAGAAAACTTTTTTTTAGCTTTAGTGAAACCAATTTTTATAGATCAGCAAAAGTATTCAATGCATCAACTTTATTTCTATTTATCCCTTTTTTGAACTTAAACAGTTTACCTTTTTCAATTTACTTTTTTCTATTTATGTTATAAGCATACAAACTTTTTTTGTATTTGCTTTTATACACATCTTTTTACAATTTAAGACTAAATATCTTTTAAATTTTAAAAATCTTAACTCAAACTTTTATTATTTTAAAACCTCCTAGTTGCTAGTAGTTTTGAAAATAAAACATTACATAAGCTTAACTTAAAACAGCTGATTTTTATTTTTAAAGTACCTATATTCATAACAAAATGTATAAAAAGTTTAGTTTTAAGTTTAGGCTTAATATTTATTACTTTTCTAGTGCTTTTTTCTCACTTCTAATATTTTTTCAAATCTTAAAAAACTAAATGACTGAAGCATTGTTTTTGTATAAATTTTATGAAAAAAATGTCTTAGTAATTGACTGTTTAATTTTTCTAGTACTTAATCATGTCAAAGATAAGGAATAGGAATGATAGTTATGTTCAGTTTGGTTTTACTTGCACTGAAACAGTTAAAGGCCTGCGAAAACCGCAATGCATGTTATGTAGCATTGTATTTTCGAACTCAAATTTGAAGCTATCTAAGTTGCAAGAACATTTTAACAAACGTTATGGTGGGGCAGATATTTCAGGTCATGATTTTGAGTCATTGAAATCTAAAAGGATCCGCTATGAATCACGAGGAAAACTTCCAAAATTCGGTTTTGTATCTGCTAGCAAACTTCTTTAATTGGCTTCTATCCATGTTGCGTATAAAGTAGCTAAATCCAAAAAGTCTCATACAATTGCTCAAGAGTTGATAAAGTCATGTGTGTTACAAATGACAGAAGATGTTCTAGGAAAAGAAGTTTCAAAAAATCTTGAATTAGTGCCGCTATCTAATATTATATTATAATTATATTATTCAAAGTATAATTATATAAGTATACTATAACTATATTATTCAAAGTCGAATTAAAGCTTTAAGTTCGGATGTTTTGCATCAAGTCATTGCTGAAATCAAAGCTAATTCTTGAAAAATCTCTCTCCAGTTGGACGAATCAATCGTTGTTGAAAATTGCAGTCAATTGATTGTACTAGTGAGATATGTGCATGATGGTTCGATAAAAAAAGATTTATTTTCAAAATTAAAACACAAATTATTAATTAATAAAATCAATGACTTTATAATCAAATTGTTAATAAAAAATTACAGCATATAGTACTAGGGGTGCAGGGCATCAAAAATGTTGGGAACCACTGATCTAACTGCTTTTGTGCTTGTATACACAACAACTTGCCACACTCGATAGAGATGATTAATTGACAGCATTATGATAATAAACAATTTAAAGTCATTGTGTTTTTCACCATACAAAAATCGGTTTTTTAAATAAAATTTTAAAAAAATTATAAAAAAACTTTTTAGTTTAAATAAAATTTTAACTATAGATAAGTTATTTTTAGTTTCACATACGTATAATATTCCTACGGAAGTAAATACATGCATGATCGCAACTATGTTTAAGTTAGCTAGTTTTAGAATAGCCACTAGTTATTTAGAAACTTGTCCTAGACTTTCTTTTAGATTAATAAATTCTTTTATTGATTTCTAAACGTTTTCTACATTTTTTAAAAAGAAGTTTTTAGTACTTTTTATGCATAAAATTAAATTTAACATAAAAAGTCTTTTTAAGTTTAAAACTATTCAAAAAATTATTACTTGGCTGTTTTAAATTTGTTTTATGCAATTGCATCCTGTTAAAGGTTTCAAAACAAGTTTCTCAAAGTCCTTCTCATAACTTTTAAGACTTTAACACTGATACAGAATCAACATATTTGACACATATTTACAGTTTATAGTTATTTTAAAAGTTTTATTTTATATTTTTAATAAATACCTGACGAAGTCAAATCCAAAGTCAACTTTTTGGTATAGTACTTAAATTACTATGATAGATTTTACAAACAAAAAAAAATTATTTCTTGTTTTGTATAAATGTAATCCTTTAACATTTTACCTCTATAAAATAAATCAAATAAAACATCGGCGAAAGTCTACAAAGCTTAAGCCTGGACTTTCATATGCCGTAAAACATTGTTATATATAAGGTTTAATTATAGCAACTGTTTCTGTAAAGTAAAGTTATAATTTTAAATTCAATTTCAGAAAAAAAAAACTTATTGCAAAACTATTTTATCTATAAATTATTTAAAACTTTTGATAATTTTGCTACTTTTCAGTAAACTATTTTTGCTACACCGGCAGCTTAATATGCTGGCAATAACCACTTAAGTCTAGTTTAATGATATGTAATACTAAAATTTCTTTTTCAATTAAGTTCTATATACCATTTCCTTTAGTTTACTACATGAATTAGTTTATTACGTTATTAAGTTAAGTCATTTAATGTTTGCCCTCTGTAAAAGTTTTATTTAAACTAAAAATTATACTATTTTCAACAATACTTATTGTATTACGTGTTTGCATCTGATACAAATAGTTGTTTATTTATAAGTTATCTATTAGTTTTTTTATATTTAAAAATTACGATAAAAAAAACAAATGTTACCTTAATTAAGAAGTTATTACACGAAAAAAAAAATTATTGTAAAAAAATTCACGATTTTTTATAATAAAATTGTTTAAAACGAAAGCTTTTTCAAGCATTTTCGATTAAATTTCCAAAAAGAGTTGAGCTCAATTATCTTAGATTTGTAGGTACTCTGTAATTTACAGATAAATAGAATTGATAAATGACGTACTGCTACTTAACATTACTAATAATTTCTCACATCACTCTTTTGTGTAAAGTCAACAATTTTTATTGTAAATAAAAAATCAATCAAAAAAAAGTAGTTTAATAAGTGTTTAAAATATTTACTTGAACTAACATACATTATAAATAAAATTATTAACTATGATATTTCAGAGTTCTATGTTTATATTAAATTTGTTTATTATTATAACTTATAAGTCAGTTCGAGTAGTTCATTGATAAAGTTTTAAATTGAGATTTCCTGTTTGAAAATTAAATTAAGCTCTGTTGGGTGAAAACACTTACCACATTATCTATGGACTGTAAAATGACATACCTGTACTCTGTGCCGTTGTGTGAATCTCTGACTAAAACTAAAGCAATGCTTTGATTTAAATAGCCTCATCTGAAGTAACAAACGTCCATATAAGAAATAAAGTTCTACTAAGGGGATTTTCTGTTTTAAAATTAGTATAATTTTATCAGTACACTAGTGTTGATGTAGCTCAATTAGCATTTTATTTGCAATTTTAAAAAAATATTTAAACCTTAGATCCAATTAGTTCTGTTAACTTTAAAGCTAACTAAGATTTTTTTTATTATAGAGAACGCTCCTTTGCCTTTTGTTAAAAAAAATCTATTGGATTGGGATTTGATTTTTTGAATGGGGCCCCTTAAAAAAAATTTTTTTTTGATATTTTTATAATTAATTAGGATAATGTTGCACCAATATCAAACTGAAGTTATATTATGTTTGATGTCATTTTAATCAAAATTAAGCTAAAAATTTCTGTTTTATAGATACACAAATAAAATTAAACTTATTTATCATAAAATCATGAAACATAAATATTTAATTACTTTAATTTTACAATATAAAGCAATTATATCAGTACAATAGTTTATAGGCCTATTTGGTTTGACATGTATGTTTTTCTTAATCTATTAAGTATGTATAGGCCAACTAGGTTGCATAATTCAGCACCGAAGTATGACCCCATAGGGATGTCAAAAGATAAGCCTTGATCTTTCTTGATCCATATTTTTTCATTGTAAGTGAGCACTGAATTACATGTGTGGATTATGATTTTTGTATCCTATTCACTTATATCTGTAAACTTTCTTGCAAATTCTAATGCATTTTTAAGGTGTATCAGTTTAATTTTCGGATAAGATTTTTGAATGTCAAAGTTGACAAAACATTTGCTTGATTTTTATCCATTTGATCAAACAATTTTATTACTTCATATGTGTTTCTCCATTGGATTATTGTTGTTTTCTTTTTTATATTATATAATATTTTATTCACAATATTTTCAAGAATGTTCTTGCTTATTTTACCAAGTGGATTCTTGCTTGGGTTCGGTTGATTGTTCTGCATTCAATGTTAAGGGGGAACTCTTTTTTTGTGATCTTTGACTGTAAGGAATGCGTCTACCTTAGAGAACCTAGGTATTTTCTTGTTTTTCAGGTTGAAATGCTTTGAAGAGATTATTTCTTGTGATTCGTGGTTTAATTGTCAATAATGTTATCATTCTAATTATATATTAATTAAATATCCACTCACTTTACACTTAATTATGAGTGTTTTAAATCGTCCAGGTTTTTTTTTATCTAATCAATTTTTATGTAAGACATGACCCATTCAAGTGTTACTAAAATTATCATTATTTGAACATGAAATCCCTCATACTTCTTTTATATAAGACATTTTTTAGCTTTAGATAGGGTTTTCTGAAAAAAATTCATAAGGCCCTCTTTAAAGTGATTAAAAAAAACTATGGCCCTCTAACAACATTTCTCAAAAAATTTCCCTTAAATACACCTAAAACCATCTATTTTTTTTTGCTTTTCACCATCAACTTCAAAATATCTAGTTAGTGTAAGTTACAAATTATGCCCTCATGGCTCCCCCTTTTACAGCTAATGGCCCCCTAAACTTCTGAAGTTTTCCCATAAATCTTGTATAAGTTTCAAAATTACCCTAAAGTACAGCTAAGACCTTTTTTTTTTTATGTTAACCATCAGCTCCAGAATATCTAATGTAATTTCAAATTATGGCTTCATGGCCACTTTACTGCTTATGTAAATTCTTCTTTAGATTAATTTACTACTAAAAATATTCAAAAAAGATAGTAATTTCAAAAACCTGAAAATTTTGTCAAAAAAAGTTGGCCACTCTGTATATACATTAATTCTTTATTGGGTAATTACCTAGGATGATGTTGCACTAATATCAAGCTAGCTGAAATTGTATTGTAATTGATGACCTTTTTAACCATAGTTTGTTGCATAAAAATAAAAATCAATGTTTTAAGCCTAATATGTTTAATCTAAAAATATACTTAGTTTCAAACAAGCTATATAAATACATAGCAAGAATTAAATTTATTTTTAATTGACATATTGAATTGATTTTATTTTACAATATTGTAATCAATATAAATTATTGTATTGATATAATTTTTTTTATATTGTAAAATAAAAGTGATTATATATCAAAGTTTTATTAGTTTATAATAAGTAAGTTTAATATTATTTTTGTATTTATAAAATATAAATTTT
The DNA here is from genome assembly GCF_965202585.1 of Thalia democratica. NCBI lineage: Eukaryota > Metazoa > Chordata > Thaliacea > Salpida > Salpidae > Thalia > Thalia democratica. The sequence continues at coordinate 13,546,297 of NC_139173.1, read as the reverse complement.
TAGCCTAAAACCATGGTTTTAAAAACACATTGATTATAATATAATTTCAGCTTGATATTGGTGTGACATCACCCTAGGTAATTACCCTTAATTGTACTTGTTTACTGGCCACAACCTGTTTAGAACAAATTCCAGTAATTGTAAACTTGGTTTAATTAGTCAAAAAATCACACTTAAAGTTCACTAAGAATTTAAAATAAATTTAATCCAACATAAATAATGAAATATATTTCTTGTTTCTTAGACTGAATATTTTCAAATACTGAATGGCTACAATGGTGCTTGTTCAAAAATTTACGATCCACCTTTATCTTAGTTTAAAATTCAGAATAGTAAAATTTTATTTTTTGTTAATTTTTATAATTTATCACAATTTTTTTTTCTATGGTATGGTATTGTATATTTTGTACTATTTTTTAATCTATTTCAATGCATCTTATTTAATTTAAGTTTTTATGTCTTCTTTCATTTTTAATGTTTTAAGTCATGGATCCATAGCCGTTTAAGATTAGCTGGCCAGATTTACAAAAAAATTCTTTGTAAGCCAAATTAAAAGTAAAAAGTCTTTTTAGAGCCACAGTGCTTATAAAATTTTATTTTAAATTAAAAAAACTGTTTAATTGCCTATGTGTAAAAAAATAAACTGTATAAATAGTAGTAGCAGTTTAATAACAATCAAAAAAGAGCTTTATTGTTTAAAATCTTAAGCTTAAAAAATTTATTCAATAAAAAGCTTTTACTAAGTTTGTTGTTTTTTAGAAAGCCAAAATTTTACTTTTAATAAACACAAAACTATAGAGCTCTGTTTTTTTTGAACAAGTTCAGCATATCCTTTAGACTGAAAGTTAAATTTTTAGTAGTATAAACTTTAAGTTTAACTTTGAATAATAACTTCAGCTCATGATCCTTGGCAAATTAAAGTAGATTTCTTTAATATTTAGAATTATGTATGATTGAAATATGAAAATTGTTTAAAATTTGTTTATTTAAATAAAGTATTTTATTAAAAAATACATAAATACACCTATAGCACAGTGGGCTGAAAACGAGGATCCAGCGGCCATTGTCATAAAACTGTCATAAAAAGCACTATAATACAATTTAAAGTTACTCTTAGTGTTACAATAAGAATAATGTTTGTTTCTTTTTAAAAAATAGTTAAAGTTTTAACTTCTAATGAAACTTTAAAGAAAGAAACTTGAAAAAAAGGAAATAATAATTGGCTACCTCAAGAGAGTTATATTTACTCCCATTTTAGTTTAAATATGAATGAATTTTCTATATCAAGCCGGGTGAAACTATACTCTAAATACAGTTTATTTTTAATTTTAGGCTGATCTTTGTATATCAAAATTTGTATTATTAATATCGTTACATTTGTACTAGTTTATCAAAAGAAAAAACCGTAAACATTTCGAACAATAAAAACATTTATTCTTTGCAAAACAGTGCAAAAAACAAAATAATTTAGCCTGTGATTAAAAAAAAGTACTTTAAATTTACTAGAAAATATAAGTCAAACATGAGTTCATAAAACTTTTTCGAAATTAAGTTTCTAAAATAAATACAACACTCTTTTTAGTAGCACAAAGCATATGTAACAACGTTTCCCATTCTGAACTACATGATGAAATTTTTTCATCTAGCTGCAAACAACTTCGCGCAGTATGTCCAACTTCTTTACAATAAGTGCAATTCAGTCTGTCTAAAATGTTGTTAACATCGTAGTCACTCTTGTCCCATAATCAATTTAAACAGTCTGTTAAATTTTCATACTGAGAAGTTTTCCTTGAAAAGTTCATTCTGTACTGTCTTAAAAACTTGTTGTTAGCTTCCAATCCACTTTCAGTGTAATTTAGCAAACCACTACCGTTGTTTTGGTCAATTAGTTCAGCAATATGTGCAAGAACAGTATGCACAGTTGGTATAAAGCAAATCCATTTAATTGTCATGACCAGCATCATTGTTTTTTGACATAAAACTGAGTATTTTCTTTCTGTTAAAATTTATGAGGCATAAAATAATGGAAACATACAAAATAATTTTGTCAATGTTTTCTTTTAAACTAACATCAGAAATATGCTTCGTCAGCAGAGTCCTATTATTTGTGTTTAGCAAAGTTTTGACTACGTTACCTGTTGTAGAAGTTCCACCATGGCCTGTGGGATCCGGTTTTTCAAGAGCAATATTAATTTCTTCTTCTACACATTTCTGAATTTTTCTTTTTGACTCAATAAAATTATTTACACCTTGACTTTTAGATATTCCTTCAAACTTTGATTCAAACAAAAATAGTTATATTCCACATGATAGATTTGTCTGTAAATTTGTATATAGATTCCCTGTCATTTTTACTAAATTATTTAAAAAAAAATTATGTTTTCTCTAAGGTGGCAAATTGAGAAAATTAACCCTAAAGAATACCCTTAATTGCCAGAAAATCATCAATGAATTTTCGGCAAGAATAGAAGATTTTTTAAATGAGAAATAATATTCTTTTACATTTAAATATTCAAAGAATTTTGACTTTTTTCAATTAACACTAAACTAAAGAAATGAAAAAACTTAAAAAAAAGTGTTTGTATAAAAGCTTTTAAGGTGTTTTTTAACAGTAGATGTAGACCTTAATTTTGAAAAAAATTTAAGCATTTTTTGAGGCTTTTTTAAACTTAAAAAAAGCAAACTTTGGCTACATTTAAGCTTACATAACTTTTAGTATACTTTAAGCAGAACAGAAACAAACCCAGTTTTTAAAAGACAAAACCCCGCTCTAAACAATTAAATAAAAATCTTGCTTTAACTGCTTAGTCGCGAAAATAGTCAATGGCCACTTGCCAGTCCACTGTGTATAGGTAGTTTTTATTTTTTTGATAATGTTTGTAAATAGTCTTATATAAAATACCTAATAAGTAAGGCACACTGTCATTATGGATAACAATTCATTAAATTGACTAAAAACATACTTACAACAAATCATTGGATAAATTTTAAAAAGTTTTCTTCTTTTTAAACAAATTTTTTTAAATTTATTTTTCTGTTTGTGCTAAAACATTATAAAGTTATTTCTAATATTCTAAGTTTTTTAGCATGGATAGTTCTATAGAATGCTTTATATGCAATCCTGAACTAAATTGTAAAGTTGACAAAAGCATTATAAATGGTTTTCAATTGATATTAAGTGGTCTATCAAAAGAACATAAAAACAGTAAGTTATAAAAAATATGTCTTATTTAAAGACTAGTTTAGATCAGTGTGTTTTAATTGATTTATTATTATAAAAAAAAAATTGAAGTAATAGTTTGAATAGAAATAATTAAATATATTTTACATAAGTTTGTGTTTACAAATAATTATTTTTTTACAATTTATTTTGAAAAAGATGTTTTAATCTCCTAGCAGGCTAGACAATTAATTACAAATACTAATTACATCAGTTTTTTCTTACTCTTACAAAGTTTTGTTTGGCCATAATCTATAAATGTTTTTATATAATAGCACAGTTAAAATTAATTTAACATGTTACAATTTTTTTAGTAGAATAGAAAAAATAATTAAAAAACAAAACAAATAAAAACTACAAAAAAAAAGTTTCAACATGGCAAATAAATAAAAATTATCTGTAATCTCATAATTTTTTTGTCTAATTCAATTCAAAACCTAAACAATTAAACTGGTAAATATTTAAATCATATATCAAAACTTAATATCATAATTATTTACAAAAAAAGTTTAACAAGTATTTATAATTCAGCATAAAGCTTTTAATATAATTTCTTTTGAAGTCTGATTCATCAATAACTGTGGCGTTGTTGTAGAAACAAATATTCAAAAGTTTAATGCCAGTATAAAAAATCTATAAAAAATAGGGAACTTTCATTTAACTATAAATAGAAAACTCAATGATATTTATTTTTTATTTTAGAAATGTACATGATGATTTATATTCTATTGTATTCAACACTACAAACCCTATTTTTAAATAACTTAAAAACCTTTTTAATTTTATTTAAATCTTTTAGTTAACTTTTACAAAGATATACTAATTTTTATTAGTATTGCTTAATAAACAGGTAGTATTTTTGTTACTACATCAGAAATAACAACAAGTAATTTAATTTTTTATTAAAGACTACTTTTTTAATTTATGGAACATTTAAATATTTTATTAAGTAGTAAATATATAGATATTACTTCAATGTCCTTATATTTTATTATCTTATAAGCACTAGACTGAACCACAATCAATCACAATTAATTTTTTTGTTGTATGTATATGTAAAATAATCCTTTATTTTTTTTTGTTATTTATTAATTTGTGAAATCCTTTTAAAACAAAAGAATAATTTGATTTTTTCTGAAACGTATACTACTTAACACCTTTTGAAAAACATAAAACATTTAAAAAATTGTAATCAAAATTTTAATACATTGTCATTTCATATTTTATATATTTAGTTAAATTATTATTTTCTTCAACAGTAGAAACAAATCTAGAAAAAAACAAAGTTTTAATAGAAAAAAATTCAATGTTAGAAGACAAAATTGTATACTTACAAAAAGAAAATGAATGTTACAAGAAAGAAATTGATAGTCTACAAGACAAACATAATTTAGAAAAAAGTCGTTCAGTGCAATATAAAAATAAATTTTTGAGGTATACTCTGTTTTTGTTTTATAATTTTTTATTGAATAACAAAATTTAAAAAAATGTAATTTAAAATATTTTAAGGACTATTACTTTAGATTTGGGAAATTTAATCAATTAAATATTATCTAAATTTACTGTCCCAAAATTTTTTCTCATAAGGACTTTTTAAAAACATAGTGTTGCATCATCTTATGTTTTTACATTATGTTTTATCTGTTGCACTCCATTAAATGTTTTCAATTAGAATTTATGATAACAATACTTTTAGAATAAAACTTTGGTATCATAGAAAGTGTAAAATAATACTATAAAATAGTAGTGGTTGTGATACAAAAACATTTTATTTGTATTATTATTTTGACTGAATTGCCTTTATTAGTGCTTTATTTAAACTGAAAATAGATTGATAAGCTATGTATTGGGTGTCTTGCCAAACGTGAACTTTTTTCCTTTAAATATGCACCAGTTTTTTTGAACTTTTTTGCTTTAAATATGCACCAGTTTTATTGCAGGTTTAATGGTTTAATGGGCATAAAATGTTACTGTTTTGGTATAACACTATTAACAACCAAAACAAACAAAGTTAAAAAACTACTTGGAAGTTGAAAATATCCCAAACTATTCAAAGTAATGTACAAGAAATAAATTTGTATTGTACCTCATAGTTTGTAAATAAATTTATGTCACTAAATTTATGAAATATTTACTAATTACTTAAAAACTAAACTTTGTTCAACAGTCATAAAGTTACAAACACACAATCAACAATATTTTGTACCCCTAAAGTAAAAATGGATGGTTAAATTGTTTTGAGAAAAAGATTTAAGAAAAAAAGTTTAAGAATTATTTTTTAAAAACTGTACAACATATTTTTTTCATAATGCAGTAGTTTTTTTTCTGTTTTGATATAAAGAGCCTTTTGAACTTATTTTCATTGTACCTCTTTTTTAATTTGAATTTCTAAAACTGTTAAAAGCAACTGCTAGCTCGAACATAAAGTTCAATATATTAAAATCAACTTGTAAAAAGGAGCATCATAGACCCCCTATGACCAGAAAACATGTGTGTTAGAATTATGATGTATATTTTTCTTTTTAGAATTAATTTTTTGTGTCCATTTTATGTGGTTGAAGCTAATTTATTTGTTGTAAATAGTTAAAAAAAAACTATTTTCAAACAGTCATAAAGTTAGAAACACACAATCAACAATATTTTGTAGCCATAAGTAAAAATAAAAATTAAATATTTTTGTAATAACTGTGATAAAAATATTCTACTAACTGGTTTCGAACCCACGCACTGTACAAAGGTTGATACAGTGTAAGGTACTTGACCGCTCGGCCACCATTACTTCTCTAAACCGGCAAGTTTAGCGTTTATATATTTAATAAACCTCGCTTTTTGATAACAAAACTGTTTATTGCGGTTATACTTCATACACAACTATTATTTCAAACAATATGTGATAAATCAAATTTTGTTGTTTGTAAATAATAAACTAAAACTAACATATACTTTTGAAACTAGTATAAAATCTTCAAAAAATTTCTATTTTCATCTTATTTCTTATTTTATCCTATTACTTTTCACATTTAAGTCATTATTTAAGTAATTTATTCACTAGAAGTTGTTCACCAATATAAACTGGTTGCTGAGATTGGTATAATTACTTAGGAAAGTAAATTGTATGGAGTATATGCTGTAGAGCGGACTTTTCTACTTAGGAATTACTGCTCATACTTAAATAAATACAAAAGTAAATACATTTAGTGTTTTTTTTTACATCTTTATATTTCATTGTCATCAAACCTAAACATCCGCAAATTAAGAAGCTGTTTAGTAAACCAAAAAGTTAAAATAAATTTTCTGTTTGATTGACCACAAATAAAGTTCAGTTTGTTTTTGTTACTTAACTTACTACTTTAATAAAGATATACATTTGTTTACTCTTTTGGGTTAAATGTTAAATTTTCTGTTGTATATGTAAGTATAAGGTTTAAATTATAAAAAAATAAGTTATGTTCTGTGAAATGCAACTTTGTTGATGTAATAAACTAAAACAAAAGATTTAATTTTTTCTTAAGATTGTATTTATTAAAATTTGCCTATGTGTAGTCTTTATAGTAGTGGTAGTATGTATCAAATAATATTAATGTGCTCAAAAATAATAAGTTTTTAGCTTTTAATTTAAGTACTTATTACATGTATTAGATGATTATTAGAATTTCATTTTCATAACCACCGACTAAATAAGGTGAGGACTTTATCATTATGAAAAATATTTCTTATAACATAAAATTTTGATAAAAACTTCTAAAGTCTGAAAAGATATTTGTGTCTATCTAGCCTTTTAAGTACTAAACATGTTTATTGTTTCGAGTATTTATGCTTGAGCGTTTTTTGTTTGAAATCTTAATTTTAAGTGAATAATTAGATTAATATTTCATTAGTTAGGTAGTTTAAAGTTAAATAAAAACTGAACAAAAATTTAGAGTTTACTGTAAAATACAAATTTTTTTTTAAATAATATCTATTTTACAAATAATCGTGAAAAATTAAAAGTATATGCTTTTTAAAATAAATTAATTTAGGTTATTTTTTAATCATTCGAGTAACTATTTACAAAATAAATTATATATTCGGACGTTTGGTTGTTCTTGTTAACTAATAAAAATTTTGTAAATAATTCAAAAGTTTATTTATATATGAATTCAGTTGAAGTGTTTTGAAATTTAAACCTAGTTTGAAAAACTAACAAAAAGGTTAAATTAATTTGTTAATTTAAAACAAAAGAGAAAAATTAATAAAAAGTTTAGTAATTATACTAGTTTGTAAGACATATACATTATACATAATCGTTTTTTCAATTTATAATAAAAAATTAAATATATTTTAAAGTTAATTTCTTTTTTAATTTAGTAGCTTGTTTATTTTTGCTTTCATACCTTCTTTAGTTAGTTCGAAAATTAACGATATTTTATTATTCACTTTCTTTTTTCTTTGTTGCTTAATTAACTTATTAGCTTACATATTGTCTTTAATTAGTTTGTGTTGAACTTTGAGAAATATTACTTAACTGCATGTTTTGTGCTAAGTGAAGCTTAGTGAACCAGTAAAAACTCGTGCATATTTAAAGGAAAAAAGTTCACGTTTGGCAAGACACCCTGTAGCATTTAGTTCAATTAAAAAAAGGTACAAGAAATCATATTTTGTACTAATAGTCTGATAGAGTCAGTTTTCAATAAGCTCTTGCACTTCAGAAGATCCAAATCTCACCTTATTTTATCTAATAAATGATTGTTTCAGAAAAGTTATAGTAGAACAGTGTCATTGTTGTAAGTTTTTACTGCATTAACCAAAAACTTTAAAAAATCAATTACCACTAATCTAAAATTCAGCAATACAATCAACTGACCATAAGCACTGAAAATTCACAGTTGTTTGATATTTGGACATATCAAAACTAATAGAACACTCCAGTCGCTTAGCTTAGTACTTTTCTCTAAGTCTGCAACAATATACTTTTTTGTAAGAAAAAAATTCTTTATTTCCTTTGCTTAGAAAGACTCTTTCTAAATTAGTTTTTTAATATGTTTCTGTACTTAGCTAAGCAGTGCTAAGAGATAATATAAATATAGTGTATACAATTTAAACAAAATCTTTAGTTTTTTTATAAAATCTTATTGAAATAGCTATCTATTTGAGTGTGATTTTATTAATTAACTGAAGGTTATGTTTAAGTTGTTTAAATTAGTAAGTAATGAGTGAAACATTGTTTTGGAAATAAAACTTAAAAACTTGAAGTGATTTTATTATCTTTATTTATAAGTTGAGAACTTTAGTTTTAATCTTTAAAATTTAAAGCATAAAAAATTAAAAAAAAAACTAATAGTTATTGTTTATACTCGTGGTGAAACAAGTTTTTTGTAATTATAATACCTGCTTACAAAAATACTTTGCCTTTTACAACTTTACTTTTTGTTTACAGGCATTCTTTAAAACTTTCATAGTGTTAATTTTCTCAAATGCTTTTAACCAATTTTTATAAACATGGAACTGTTTAAAAATATAGTTAATTATTACATATGATTTTGTCAAGTACTAAGTCAAATAAATTTACTTCTTCTAGCTAAAGCTAGTAAAACAAGTTATCAATTTGAAATTGATGCAATAGATCGAGTGATGCCAAGGTAATTTTTTACTTTAATTAATTTTTGCCTTTATTTCAAAGTTTAAAGCGTGTAATACAAATCAGTTTATATAGAAATCATTTATATATTTTTGATAAAATTACTCTTTTTTTTTTTAAAGTTTCGAAAAAAAAAGTATAGACCACGTTTTTTTGTTGTCAGTATTTTGGAAGTTAAAAAATACAATAAAATATGATTGATTAATTTTTGAGCTACAAATTAAAAAATTATGGTTATTACTTTTATATTATGAAAAAGTTACATGTGTTTAATTAAAAAAGAAATTTTCAAAATTCCCGAAAAAACCTTTTGTCCATCAAAGACAACTTTAATAAAAAGTTCTGCACACAATGTTTTTGAAAATTTTATGAAGAATAAGCTATTACATTTATAAAAAAAAATATTTTGAAGGAAGAATTTAGATATTCAAAATTAATTTTTTGCTTTTTTAAATTGCACCTTCCATAACAAACCCAATGAACTCGTCTGTAATCCCTCAGGTCTCTAAAGTTAATGTTTTAGCTATAACAAGTGTTTTGTAGCTCCTATAAAGGAGTGGGTGCCACTTTTGTTATGGTGTCACTTTGCACGTGTTCGTCCTAAACCTAATTCAGACCTGACTTTGAACCTAACCTCGTGCAAAATTGTCTTCTTGCAAAAGTAACCCTTTGTGCAAAAGTGAATTCGTCCAAAAAGACCCATCCTCTAGGTCTAGATAAAGTTTACAAAATTGTACCAGTTTGTAAAAAAAGGCTTATCTCTTTGGCCTTAAAATATATGTTTAAAAATTTTTCATTAACTTACAAACAAAGTATTTGTTTATTAAAATTTTAAGAAAAGCACAATTATTATTTTAGATATGTATCATTAAAATACTGTTTGTTTCAGTTATTTAATAATCAGTTAATTTTGTTAAACAGCATTCAGCAGCAACTCATTGTGGAGTACAAAAAAAATAAAGATTTAAAAATGTTGTACAAGTCCAATTCAATGGGTTCCAATGAAATTTCCAGTAACGTAAAAGGTACTATTTTTCTCTACTTAAATATTTAAAACATTTTTTATTGAAATATAAAAAAGTATGCTATTTACAAGTAAAAAACAAATCAAAAGAATTAAGGTAATTTTTCATTGGAAATTGCTGTTACTATAATAACTAAAAGTAAGGATATATAAGTACCTTAAAGTAAAAATATAAACTTTAAAACTGTTGCTAAAAGATATTATTGTATGAACGCAAACAATTACAAAAAGCTAATGAAGGATAGTATAAAGAGCAGATATTCAATTGACCATAAAAATACCATTTACACTGTTAACAGCAAGGCACCCTAGATTCTAACCAAACATAAAGAATACCGTATACAAAATCAACGAAGCATTCATTTTTATCAAAGACCTTAAACCAAACTTTCTACATGATTAACTGTAGAACAATTAATTCATCGAAAACTTGCTTAGGAACAATATCCAGAACCATACTATAAAAACACTCCGCAATCACAAGAAATAAGTCCAAGCTTAGGAAATGGAAAAACTCTGACGAAGTAATATATTGGATCAAAAAAATCAGCAACAAAAACCACAAGTGCTTCGTGAACTTCGACATAAAAAAACTTCTATCCAAACATAAAAATAAAACATCTACTAGATGCATTCAACTTCTGTAATTCTTACTTAAAATTCGCAGAGTTTGAGATAGATGCAATTATGCACACATGCAAATCAGTTATGTTCTATTATAAAACTAAGTGGAAAAAAAACCAAAAATAATAACAACTTCGACTTCCCAATAGGCTCATTCTACGGCTCAGAAGTATGTGACCTCGTAGGATTATAATTTTTAAACCATTTGTCTACAATTATTGATACCTAATCAATTGGACTCTATAGAGATGATGTACTTGCCATCATCAAACAAGAAAGTAAATGTAGTATTTGCAAGATAAAAAACAAATCAGAAGAAAGCTATCAGACATTGAATTCAATATCTCAATCAATGCAGGTGTAAAAACTCTACTAACTTCTTGGATATACAATTAAACCTTCTAACCGAAGATTACTGTCCAGACATCAAACCAAGTGCAATTATATTTTCAAAAACTCAAACCACCTCAGAAAGATTAAGGAAAATATTCCAAAAATGGTTGAAAAAAGAATTTCAAAGCTTACCAAAAACAAGGATTAATTTGATAATGCTAAACACGTTTACTAAAACGCTTTAAACAAAAGCAACTTCAATTATAAGCTCTAATATAATCCGACAAATGATAATATTAAACATAAAAATAGAATAAGAAAATACATATTCTATAACCCTCCTTTTTGCAAATTGGTAAAATAAAATTTGGAAGTCTATTCTTAAAACTGCTTGACAAACATTTCCCAAAGTCTAAAAAATCTATAACAGAAATTCCTTCAGGATTTCATATACTTGTTCCCCAAACATAAGAGCAGTTATCAGCGGACACAACAAAAATTTTCTCAAAAAATTACCAATAGAGTAAGAATTATGTAACTGGAAAACAAAATACAATGTCCAGCCAAGATCAAGTGTAAATCGGAAAATATAATATACAAAGATGTCCTCTCATTTGTAAAAATGACGATATGTCATATATTGGATCCACACGAAGACCTTTCAAGAACGGATTATATGAGTATAGAACATCATTTCCCAAACCCAACAAGAAGAAGCTCACCAACTGCACACAGCTTGCCAACTACTTATGGAAATTATGTGAAAAATAGACAATAAAATGGAAAAGAGTTATACAAATTAAAAGCAAATTCAAACCAAACTTCATGTGCTCATTATGCAACCTGGAAAGACTATAAATAGCAAATGCTAACATAAAAAAGTCAGAAATATGGGAAAATGAACTAATTACACAGCGTCTACATTACCCTAAGGAATATTTTCAGTTCATTTTTAATGTGTGTTTTTTATTAATCTTATCACATTTACTTAGCTTTTTTATTATTTTGTAGTATCTATTTTTTACTGTATATATGTTTTTGCCTTGACTACTTCATTAAAAAATCCCCCATAAAATCTAAATATTTACATTTTTCCAAAGCTTAGTAGTATAATGATTTAGTTTTTTACAGGCTAATTTTTTTTTGTTTTTTTTTTTGTTATTATAGATGGTATACTGACAATTCCCACCCGCGACAGTTACCGATTCGATCAAATCCTACCCGCGCACAATTCCCAGTCTAAACTTCTTTTTATTTATTTATTCGTCAATTTTTTTATAGTTGTGTTTTAATTATACTTATTTTTTTTAAATAAATTATACAGAAATCTTCCTTTATTGTACCAACATATGTTTCTGTATGTCATCGAATTAACACACTTCAACTGGGGTTTGTAAAAAAATAAGTACTGTAATGAAAGAGTAGAAGCTAAAGTAGGAATATACATGTTTTCATTAAAATAAAAATAACATAATTTCTACAGATTTTTAGAGGTTAATAGTTAATAATAGGTAAAATGTCAAATCCGACTGTTATAAAACTATATAATATTTGTAATTATTAAGTCTAAATCAAGTAAAGTAAACTAAAATACACAACAAAACCACAACTCATAATATAAACAAACCACTTACTTTAATTGAAAGAATAACTAATTCAAATTAATTATACCTTTGCTAATGATTAAACAAAATTTATCTAATAATTACGTCACAATATGTATGAACATTAAGACAGCTATTTAATTTTTATTGTAAAGGTAGTTAATTTAGTCTTTATGTTTGGGAAAGCAGTAAAGCGCTTTAATATGAAAAGTAGTATATAATCTATTTTGAATAAAAAGTGAAACAACAACCATTAATTAGTGAATCAATAAAATTTAACAACGGTAAAGACAATAAAAGTCACAGGAGCATGATATATCGTATATTTTATATATAAAACATATATAATAGATTACATAGATAGGACAATATAAAAATTTATTTAAATAAAAAAGTATTTAAATATGATCTATAGCTATGAATTCTTTCAAAAATGTTAAAACACTGTTTTAGTGATTTAAGTGTTTGAGTAACTTCTTTTTGTTAACCTAAAAGGTGTAAGTTTCAATTTTTTTCTTTTCATATTCATGTTTCATCTATTGTTTTTAGCGCGTTTATTAACAGTTAATTTTGAACACTAAACATAAACTAGATTTTCTAAAAACATATAATTATTCAAAAACATAACAGCGTTGCTTAATATAATATTAATACCCTTCGGAGTTATTTTCCATTAAAATGGATTCCCATTTGATCATTTCCCACCTAGTTATTTCACATCCAAATTAATTCCAACCTAATTAATTCCGTATAAATTATCTCTCAGTCAATTAATTCCAATCTAAATTAGTTCCTTCTCGTTGGTTACACTCTGAATTATTATTTTTTGTAACTTTGCTCTGTTTTTAGTTGCTCAGATTTTGATAACTGTGTTTAATTTTTGACAACAACTTATAGTAACTATTACCGCCAAGTGTATAACCTTTTATCTTCTTATAAGCTAAAAACAGCAACTTTATTTATTGGTAATAAACTAATGGTGACAATTATTAAATTGGTTGAATTATTACGTACGTACTTCAGTTAAACAATTATGTTCAAGATCAAACTTATTTTAAATTTTGGTAATCAGTATTTACATAAATCTTTGTTTGTTTTAAAGTAGTTGAAATTTTGTAACACTTTACTTAATTAGGTTTTTCAAGTACAGTAACCTCTCGCATCTTTACTCACTCGTGACGTTACGCACTCTCGTTTAGTTACGCATTTTAAAATTCTAAAAAGTTCTAAAATAAATATTTTATTTTTTTTAATATTTCACAAATTAGGATTATTGTATATTTTCAATTTAAAATATGTTTTTAAATGCTAATTCACCTCTCTATATATCTTTAGACTTTATAACTTCTGTTCAATTAATTATTGATAAACATTTAGTTATACCTAAGTATATCAGAAATTTTTTTAACAATAAAAGATTAAATTAAAATTGTGAAAGAAATATGACGGTGTTAAATAATGAAAGTATAATGAGAGTTTAAAACACAAATAAATAATACAGCACTCTAGCATTATATATGAAAAAGCATCTAAAAAAATCTAAAAAGAAATCTAATGAAACTTCCTAACAAAAAGTAGCAGTGATACTTAATAAATATAGAACTTACACTGATCACAAATCTCAATTGTTTTTTTTTAGTACACATATTACTAATTTTCATTAAACATTAGTTTTATTTTTAGTTTTAGTTCTTAATTGCTATTTATAAATTGAATTTGCAAAGTAGAATAGAATATAAATGTTAAGTATCAAATAAGTCACATAAAGATAAAATCTACTTGTTATTAGAATAGTAAATATTTTTCAACAAGTATTATTATTTTATATAAATTTATTTATTTTTTTTAAATATGTACAATTTTATCTTTTCTCTTCGTATTTATAAATAAAGTAAACAAATTGTTAAAAGTGGGAAAGTCCCCAGTCTGCTTTTAACTAGAAGCAATATCAATAAACAGCCATTAAAGTAAGTATATTTGGCACCTCTCGTATCATTACGATCTCTCGTATCTCTACGCACTTTATCTGTTGACACAATGTGCGTAAATAAGCGAGAGGTAACTGTATATAATAAGTACTTATCTTATATGTTTATAAACGTTCTTTCATTTCAGTCCTTTAACTCTTATACACATAAATAACACGTAAAGTTTTTATATGTTTTAATTTTTTGAAAACAAATTCAAAAATCTAAATGTCTAGAGGAGAGTTAATATAGTTTACTCTTTCTAGACTACTGGAGTTTTTTATTAAAAGCTTATTCCTGGATTTGAAAAATAAAATGACTAAATACTTTAATTATCTAAGTAAATTACCTAGGATTAAAAAAATTTATATTAAGAACAAGAATTATTTATTTTACAATTAATTTTTTATGTTAATTTTGTTAAGAATATAGTTTTTGGGAAATTTTTTGAATAAGAATCGATTTGTTTAAAATTAGATGAAGTTGGATTTTACTGTTGGTAGATATTTATTGTTTAGAAAATAATCAGTTGGAAACTAAAAGCGGAATTGGAATGAACGTTTCCAGCTTAAAATAGCTTGTAATGACTATAGTATATAAAAAATGTTATTACATTATTATTTTGTATCTTAAGAAGGTGCCAATTATCAACCATGGATATTTTTAATCATAAATATTAAAACAAACTTTAAGTATAATTTTTTACAAAGTTATTATTTGCTATTGATTATTCTTTTGTACAACTCTAAAAATACTTTGTAGGTCCATATTTTTTATATATTTTAGCTTTTAGCGGGGCTACTACTAGACTTGATTTTACTTTTTATGCCTAATGCTGGACCTACTTTTAGTTATATAACCAATTGTTTAAAATTTGTCAAATAAAAAGTCTACGTGAAGTAAATCTCGCCTGAAAAGTACAATACACTTTCATATCTGGTCCACCAAATAGAGAAGTTATCTAATTTATTATAAAACACTGAAAAAGTATACTAAAACTGATTTATTTAGGAAAAAAATAAAATCATTAGGATTTAAAATACTCAAAATAAAAATATACTGGTAAGTATGTAAGGAATGAGCAAAATTACTATGAATTACTAATCGACTTGGTTTTATTAATACAGTTGTGCTTGGTATTCTAATAAAGAGCAAATAGAAATTTAACTTTTGTTTTATTTTTACTAAAATTTTGTAATTTGTAAACATACAATATGCATCTATTACAGTTTTCAAAAGTACTGATACTGTGAATTTGTTTAGGCTAGTTAGCTTACTTGTGTCTTTTTAGGGAACGTTCTATTATAAATTTAGTGTGGTTGTTTCTTTATATTAAGAACGTTTTCAACAAAAAGGAATTTTGTCTATTTTACATAAATTGATCGTGATCTATTTTTGGATAACATATGCATAAACTAATTATCTACTGGATCAACAAAATTAGGATCCGGCCACAGCAGGATCTCTATCTATTTTTGAAAATAGTATCTGGCCGGATCTGGATAGTGGGTCCAGTAGGGTACTTTTTTTAATAACTAAAACAGCGGTTCTTAACCTTTTTTTTGTATTTTACCCCTATTTGAAAGGTAATTACCAAACATACCCTTAATATACAAAACAGTGTTTAGTTTTGTGGAAAAAATATAGACTTTTAGAAATTTGTAAAATTTAAAGAGTTAATTTAACTTAAAAAATACAGTTAAATACTGAATTATAATGGATAAAAAACTCTACTAATAAAGATTAATTTACATAACTTTCAATGAAAAAATTTACCCCCTAAAGCTAGGGAATTTACCCCCAGTAGTAAATCTACCCTAGGTTAAGAATTGCTAAACTAAAACAAGCTAGCAGAAAGAAGTATCTAAAACTTCTCTGAAAAATCAAGTTTTGAAAATTAAAAATAACTGTTGTGTACCTTGATTTTTTAAATAAATCAACAAAGATGTATATTGAAGTTAATTTAACTTAAAAAATACAGTTAAATACTGAATTATAATGGATAAAAAACTCTATTAATAAAGATTAATTTACACAACTTTCAATAAAAAATTTTACCCCCTAAAACAAGGGAATTTACCTTCAGGGGTAAATCTACCCTAGGTTAAGAATTGCTAAACTAAAACAAGCTAGCAGAAAGAAGTATCTAAAACTTCTCTGAAAAATCAAGTTTTAAAAATTAAAAATAACTGTTGTGTACCTTGATTTTTTAAATAAGTCAACAAAGATGTATATTTAAGTTCAAAATTGTAACACTAAATTTTTAACAGAAGATTTTGCTTTTGCTCTGAAGTCAAAACCAAAAACCAATAGAGTAGTACTAGTACCAAACACTTGTCATTTACAAATAGATAATAGTGAAAATTGCAAGAAAAATGAAATCGATCAGAAAAGTCTTTATAGAAATACTTCAAAATTTGAAAAAACATCAGTCCAATACCCTAATGAGTTAGATTTTGTATATTGGCAAAGAAGTTTAAAGTTTATATATCTTGTATATAATGATGAATAAATATAACTAGAGTGAATAATTAAGTCTACCTTTAAAAACTTATTTTCGTTTTAAGTTTAATTCAAAAAAAAATCTACAAAGTTTTTATTTTGTACTCATATTGTTTGGAGTACTTTCAGAATCTTTTTCAGCAAACAAGTTGAATATAAACTTTTTAATATAAAACTTGTTACGTTCTTCGGATATATATATATAAATATATAGAATTAAGTTGTTTAACTTAATAAATTAAATTTTTCACACTGAGCCCATATATATATTAATATATCTATATATATCCGAAGAACGTAACACTAAACAAGAAAAGCGAAAGACAAAACATATGCATCCATTATCAAAAATACTTTTTTGACAAAGTTTAAACCAACTAAATATTAAAACAAAATAAATTTGAAGCGGCAAACACGAGTATTTTATAACATTTTTCCCAACAGTCTAAAAAAAATTTTCTAATAGCTTGAAACATTTTTCCAAAATAACCTTTTTAAACTTTCCTAAAAAGCATAAAATAACGTTCTCAGCGTATTATTTCAAATTCAGCTAATCGCACAACAAACTGTACCATTACTACGTCACAATTATTATAAAAATTTTGAAATCAAAATATCTGTTCACTATTATGATAAACTGTAACTTACTGACGATCACATGAAATTTTACATTTCAATGTGTGAAACAGCTGTTTAAATTATAGTTTTTATATAATTAGATAAATATATTTTAATATATAATCACAACCTTTAAAAATAAACAGAAACAAAATAGCTTATTGTCGGTTACTATTTAAATCTATAAAAATTATAAATAGAAACAAAGAAAACGAACTATAAAAACTCTATTTGTAACATTTTGACTTTAACGTATCGATATTTGAAATGTACATTCAAAAACTTTAAAAATCATTAAAGATTGTTTTATAAGTTTATCTTAACTAATTATCTTTAAAATATTGGAAATAATAAAGCTTATTGTTGTCTATAGTTTAAAACCTAATAGTTTAAACAGAAGTAAAATCAAAGACAAGGTATTAAAACGTAACTTAGATTGTTAAATTTAGATTTAACGTGTTAAAATATTTAAAAATATATGACCAAAACATTTAAAAGTCACTGGCATAAATAGAACATATTGTTAGTTATAGTTTAAAATAGAAAAAAATACTAACAGGGTTGCCACACACTCAGGAAATTCAGGGAAACTCAGGGAGTTTTCAAGTTAAAGAAAATTTCAGTGAAATGCAGGGAATTTCTATTCCTTTTTTTTTTAAACTCAGGGCAGCTTTGATTCTTTCTAAAAATTTCAGGGAAAATTTTAAGATTTTTTAAAAAATCTCAGGGAATTTTTTTTTTCTAGATCTAGAACGAGATTTAGTTAGTCCAGTTTCAAAACAGTTAATTTCATTTATTTTTAACTGCTTATTTAGAAATTTTTAAGCCTTGCAACTAGTTCTTCAATATTCTTAGAATTGACATTGTAATTTTTAATAAATTATAAAATTTTTAAGGATTTGAAAAAAACTCAGGGAAGTTTAAGGTTACTCAGGGAAGTTTCTCGTCACTCAGGAAAGATTTGTTGACCCAAAGAGTGGCAACCCTGTACTAAGTTAATATATTATTAAATAAAAACAGATGTAAAACAAAAAACTACTTTACACTGCAAAAAACACTACAACAAAAAACACACAACATCAAAAAAGATTTCAAAGAAGCTTTTTCAATTATTTTTATAAACACAACTATAAATTATTCAATCTTTGACTTTTTAGGAAGCAAGTGGATCAATAAACTGCAAGCAACAATAAATATAAACAAAACTATATTACTGCTTTACGTATAATTAATTAAAGTAAATTTATATAACATCATTTAATAGTTATTATATATTCCAGTGAACTTGTTTCGCTAGGATCTTTTGTTAACAAACGATTAAATTTTTATTTTGAATAGTTTTAATAACTTTTAATTATTTTTAAAGTTTTGATAACAAATTTCTAAACATCTTTAAAAAGTAAAATAAAATGTTAGATATTGAGTTTTTAGTTACCTCTATTTTTATTAATTAATTTACTTATTATTTTTTCGATTTAAAACTATAACCAACAATATGTTCTATTTTTGCTAATGACTTTTAAAGGTTTTGGTCATATATTTTTAAATATTTTAACACGTTAAATCTGAATTTAACAATCTAAGTTACGTTTTAATACCTTGTCTTTGATTTTACTTCTGTTTTAATTTTTAGGTTTTAAACTATAGACAACAATAAGCTTTATTACTTCCAATATTTTAAAGATAATTAGTTAAGATAAACTTATAAAATAATCTTTAATGATTTTTAAAGTTTTTGAATGTACATTTCAAAATATCGATACGTTAAAGTCAAAATGTTACAAATAGAGTTTTTATAGTTCGTTTTCTTTGTTTCTATTTATAATTTTTATAGATTTAAATAGTAACCGACAATAAGCTATTTTGTTTCTGTTTATTTTTAAAGGTTGTGATTATATATTAAAAAATATATATATATCCTAACTCATTAAAGTCAAAGTCTAACAATTTAAGTTTTGTTTAGTCCGTTTCCTTTGATTTTACTTTAATATTCGGGTTTAAACTAGAAGCAACATAGTATTTTATAATTTCTTATTGTTTTCAAAGTTACAATGTAAACCAATTATTCAAATGTAAGCTTTAAATTTTAAATTTTATAGTTACGCCATACTATTTTTTTAATAACTTTTCTACATGCATGAAAATTTGTGTTCCAGCAGTTAATATTCAACTTGTTTCCTGAAGAAGAATCTGAAAGTACTCCAAACAGTATGAGTATAAAATAAAAACTTTGTAGATTATTTTAAGCATAATTGTTTTTACATATAATATAAAGATAAAGACAAAGAAATCACAAAAAAAATAATTGACATACATACCTAAGGACAATTTGAGAATTTTTAGATATTATAATGTTGTAACTGGTATTTATTAATGTATAACTCAAAACTTTTATTCAAGATTTCAATCTTTCAGAATATTTTTTTCTGATTAAGTTTAGGTATAAATATTTAAAGTTTTGTTGTTTTAATTGTAATTGAATAGAGTAAACTTTTGATGTTGGGAAAAGGTGAATGATAACTTTACTTACCCAAAAATCGATTATCTATAATATATTTTAAAGTTATTTTGAACGATTAAAAACCGGACTGAAAAGTTTACTAGTTTTATACTCCATAAATATTGTTGCATCAATAGATATATAAAAAGTGCTTATTTTCTTGCTTTAATTTTGCATTGAAAACGTAACTTTTATTTACTAAATAACTTCTTTTCGGTACTAACTTTATATAAAAATTTGAGACAACAATTCATTTTGCAGTTTACTTTATTAATTTTTTTGTGAACTAAAAATTTTTCAGTCTACCCTTTTCAGTAGTTCTTGTAGATAACTAAATAGATTTTTGTAAAATAATAAAATTGTAAGATTAATATAATGACGCATAATCTTACAGTTTTATTAATTTTACTATTTTACAAAAATCTATTTAGGTATCTACAAGAACTTTTGAAAAAGGTAGATTGAAAAATTTTTAGTTCACAAAAAATAAAAAATAAAATAAACTGCAAAATGAATTGTTGTCTCAAATTTTTATATAACTTTTATTTAATAACTTCTTAGTAAAATTATTTTATTATCAGAATGCAAATCTTTTAAATACAACAAAATGACCAAAAACATCAAAAACTTCAATGAGTACATGCATATAAAACATTTTTCATTTTTATTAATTATCTATTAAAGTAGGTTTTTTATATACATTTTTTTAATACTTTAATACTACCAATTTATAGCAAATTAAAAAAACTATTTCACTCTTCTTAAAAGCTTACTGATGGCTAAAGTCAATATTTTTAGCTGGTTAAACTATTTATATCCTAGTTTTTGCATGTGTTATAAATCATTAATGCTGCAAAAATATTTTCACAGAATGGTTAAGTAATTGGATATTTGTTCAAGCTTTATGATGACATTTATTTTGAGCTTCAAAATATTTATTTTTATAGATTGTACATTTAAACTTTTTGAAATTAAAATTTTTCAAATAAAAAACTTAATACTATAAGTATAACTTTTGATATTCATGCAGTATGGAACTCGATAGTAGAAAATCTTTTGATCCTGATGAAACTGTAATTCCAGGTTATATATTTTTATTTAGTTTTGTTATTGTTAGTTACTCTGGTATAAAACCTTTTAGTCATTGTTGTTAGGTTACAAAATTTATTTTTTTTAATCTTATTAATGATTTTTTATTTTTTACATTCATACTGTAAGAATATTTTAGTTTTAAGTGTCTCAAATCTTCCCTTGGTTGTGTGAAGTTCTTTGTGATTTTTTTGCCTTTATCGATCGTTTTAAATAAAAAAGTTATTTTTATTTAACAAAAAAATCTACAAATTTATTAGTAAACGTTATATTGTCTAAAGTACTTTCAAAATCTTCTTCAGTAGACAATTAGAACTGATTAATTCAAAATCTTCTTGCATATAAAAGTTCAAAAAAGTATATTATTACGTAACTATAAATCAAGTTTTAAGGTAAACTATGTTTTAAAAGTCTGTCTTTCAAAAGTTTTTCAAATAGTAAATCTTATTAGTATCTCTAGTTTAAACTCGCAAAAACTAATTGAAATAAAATAAATAAATAAATATGAAATAAAATCAAAGACAAAGAACTAAAAGAAATTAAATTGTTAAACTTTGATGTGTTTGATTTAATGTTTTATAATATTTTAGAATGTAAAATCAAAATAAAAAAATAAAAATAGTAATTAAAATAGTAATCGAGCTTATTGTTGGTTGAAGTTAAAAAATCAAAAATAAATAGAGTAAATAATCATAATAAATAAGTCTATAAAAGTAGTAAGGCGTATAACCTTAACTTGTTAAGTTATTTAGAAATGTATAATCAAAAAACTTTATAAATATTAAAACATGTTAAATAATAGTAACCTAGTCAATTATCTGTAAAGTGGTAATATAGTTTTGTTTATATTTATTGTTGCTTCGAGTTTATTGATCCATTTACTTTCTAAAAAATCTAAGTCTGAATAATTTTTAGTGGTGTCTACAAAGATAATTGAAAAAGCTTCTTTTAAATCTTTTTTTGATGTTTTGTGTTTTTTGGCGTAATGTATTTTAAGTGCTGCTCTATCACTAACATCATCTGTGGTTGTACTCTTCCAGATGTGTCTGTGAGAGCACCATCTTTGCGAAAAGGACGTGATTGTCTGGCCGACATAGAACTCTTCGCATTCACTACATTTCGCCGCATATATCCCAAAATTTTTGCAATTTAAGTTTTTTTTCAATTTTATCGTTTTTCTGTTTTTTAACTTTACTAAGCTTGTTTTCTTTACCATTGTATCTTTGCAAAGCAAACATTTACCACAAGGGGATGAAATTCCTTCTTCATTATTAACTTCATGAGCTAATTTCTTGTAGTTAGTTAGTAAAGTTGCAATAGTCTGCGGTCGTTTGTATGTTATCATCACGTTTTGATTCAGTTGTTTTTCTCTTTCTGTTAATTTAAGCAAGTTTGGAAAGATTGTCGTCCAAATGCTTATGTTTTTGTTACTTTCCTTCGTTCTTTTTGATGGTGGTCTGAACCGATCTTTCCATTTTTCTGTTATTTCCAGCATCTCTACAACTAAACCCTCGCAAAAGTGTGATTTTATGCACTTATCTTTTAATAGTTTCAAAGCTTCTAAATAGTCACAATCCCGTTCACACAATCTTCTTAATCTTATAGATTCGCTAAATACAATAGATTTGTAAATTGAGCGAGGATGATAAGATCTTCCATTGATGTAAACCCTATTGATAGCGGTAGGCTTTATGTAGTTTCTTACATAAAACCCACCTTTTTCTTCTTCATCTATGATGTGATTGACATCTAAAAACTCCAACTCTTTGTTTTTACTTTGGTGAGAAATCTCTCTAAAAATAAGTTTTAAATCATACTTTTGAAACACAAATTTAAGTTTGTCTTTGATATTATCTGTGGTTGTTTTTGCTTGGGTAAAAAAGATAATGTCATCGATATAGCGCTTGAAAAGTATTGATGTTTTTAAAGTTTTTTTAACTTGTAATATTATATGATGTAGCGCAATATTGGCAATTGAAACAGAATTGTTATCTCCGGTAACAATTCCGTTTACTTGCGAATAGAATGATGTTCCGTTTTGCACTACTACATTTTCTAAACAAAACATTGTAAGATCGACTAAAGTTTTATTTACTTATTTTGAATAGTTTGTGCACTTTTCAATTGCATTTGACAAACTAATTTTAACTAATTCTCGACTTATGTTAGGGTATAAGCCTTGTACATCTGCAGCGACTAAAAATATTTTTTGATTATTCAAAAAATTTTGCGGTAGACTTTTTTTCCATAAATCTAAATCTTCTAAATAACTTTTGCTGTCTTTACAGTATTCATTTACATCATATTTACAAAAATTAATACTTATTGGTTTAAATAACATTTCTAAAAAGCTCGTAACTCTTGAAGTGGTTATGTTACCTGCAGATTGTACTAGTCGAGTTGGTATTTCAAAAATGTTTGTATTCAAAACTTCTGAGTTATTTAATTTATGCGTTTTAAACAGTGGGTAAGCATATGCAGGTTCGTTACAGTGAAAGTGTTTGGCCATTGTTCCTTTTAGTTTTGAGTAAATACCATTTTTATGTTTTATTCCGATTGTATGTTTTAAAATTTTATCATCTATGCAATTTAGTTTATGTAAATTTATAATCGAGTCATTAAATTTTTCACGTATGTTTTCAAAATGCTTTTTAATATTATTTTCATTTAGTGTGTCTAACTTTTTAAACATTTCAAGCTCTCGACCCATTATTTTTTTGTAGTCATTAAAGTTCAGCACTACTAATTTACCATCTTTATCTGATCTACATATTACTATATTTTTGTTTCTTACTTGTTCATTTAATTCAGTTAGTGCTATTTTGAGTTTAATATTTAAATTGTTTCTTTTAATGTATTGTTCTTTAACTTGTACTTCTAAGTTTCTTATTTTATTTGTAGTTATACTGCAATAAGTTTTAATTTTTTCATTCATACTGTCATGCACCTGTTCGTAACAAACTGAACGCATTTAACTTTAAAAAAGTAAAGCTGTTAGGTATAACAAACATATATTTATAAAAGCTCAGCTTTGAAAACAAACTAAGTTGTGACAAATGCGCTCATCTTAAAATTGTAATTATAACTGGTGGTGTTAACATTTTTTTCGTTATTTATTTCATTTTGTAGAGATGTTTTTTTTTCTGAATTTTTTAGTACTTTTGTATCTTAAACTTCGTTAGAGTAAAAAGTATTTAATGTTTTGTTAAATATTTCTTTCAATTTTTTTAGTTTATTACATTTTATTTTTTTTACTCAGTGTATTTTAACCAGTATTTGTTACGGCCATCATTAACAAAGTAGAGATGTTTCGCGCCAATAATATTAAATAGTGAACTTTACCACATGACCATCAACAACAGTATCCCAAATTGGCCGTATGTTGTCTCGGATGCTGTTGTTGATGGATGCGAGGTAAAGTTAATTATTTATTATGTAAAATTTTTTGAATGAGTGGTTTGAAGGTAGTCTGCCTTTTTTATATGGTTTTAATTGAACAAGAATTGAAAATAATTTAATAAAACGAAAGATCTCTGAATCTGTTGTTTTTGGTTTTTTTAAAGATTTGAGACAGACTTTTTCTATGGTTTTTTTTAAACCAATTTTATTATACGTATCTTTTTTTAAGAGGTCATTGTTTGCTATTGAACTTCGTTCTGTATATTTAAAATTAATTTTATTTGTAACGTAAACATATAACAAGTTAAGTAAATAATATTTTTAATAAATAAGTAAATACTTATTTCTTAAAAATATCATACGTCAAAAACAATACTAATACTTATTGTATAATAATATATTTTTCAAATAGTTCTAGATCAGTTTCAATTAAGCAGAAGTAATCTAACTTTCATTAGAATGATTTAATAACTTTTTTTGTTAAATTTTATTTTCATGATTTTTTAAGATATTAAGATATTTTACTTAGTTTTGAAAAAAAATTAAATTTCGAAAAATAGTTGGATCATTGAAAAGACGATATCAGGCAAACCATACTGACCAGGCTTTAAAAACAAAAATTCAACTTTCTATACCAGACACACCTGAGAAAGTAAATAAAGTAGTCAAAATTATGGAAGAAACTAGATTAAGTTCTAGTAATGAGAGTAGAAGATCTGGTAAGGAAAGTCCAAGTTTACTTCAAAGTTCAAAATGGTTAAAACGACCTAAAATAAAAAAGGTATGTCTATTATTTTAGTACTAGATACATTGCTTATTTAGGTTTATTTTAAAAAATTAATATAAACTTTTAAACATTGGTATACATAACATATATTTGTCTTTGTACTTACTGTGTTCAGCCATAATTTATTTTTTATTGTTATACCCAGGCTTGCCACTAAGTCAAGAAAACCAGGAAAAGTCAGGAAAATTTATATAAACATGCTCTTAATCAAAATAGTTTATCATCACCCAAAACTGCATTTTGCTAATGGTATTTTCTAAAAAAAAATTGTTTTTACAATTCACTTTTTTTTTTCAGGGTGTAGTTGAATTTGGAATAAATTAAAATCATTTATGATCTCACGTATGTATTTACTATGTGGTAGAGAGAGTTTATTTTTAGTTTTGAGGTGTTTAATTAAATAGATTATTTTGAGGTGTTTAATTAGAAATAATTGTACAGAATACTAATAGTTTATGTATAGAGTTTTTAATACTTAAGTAAATTTTTTATACATATAACAACTATATGATAGTTTAATTATGTCAAAGTCAAAACCAACATATTTCAAGAGTTTTTGGCTTTCTGAAAAATAAATTCTGAATGGATCATTAAAGATTATGCTAGAAAGAATTTTAAATGTAGTTGGTGTTCATGTACCTTGTCACTGTCCGATATAGGAAGAAAGGCGATCACTATACATTTGACCGGTGCTGGACATAGAAACAAAAGGTCAGAAAATAACCAAATTAAATCATTTTTCTACAATTCTGGATCAAGTTCTATGTATAAGTTCAAAACTGAAAGAACCTGATCGCGGAAAGCAAATTCTTTCCAATAAACTAGATTCGGATCCTGCCAGATCTGGATCATTTTCTTTAATTTAGATCCGGCAGGATCCGAATCTAAGCAAAAAACGGCCCTATCCGTATCTGGGCTTTATTTAGGAATTTTATTTATAAAAGTCAGGAAATTTCTTTCAGCTCAGAGTCGAATAGCCAGTCGAAATCTGAGACTATAATAGGATCATTATGAGAGGCGCAAACTAAAACTGCGAATAACTAGAAATCACTAAAAGTAAAGTAATTTAAAAACTAAAGTTTATAAAAAAACAGTTTTTTTTTATTTTTATCATCAATTTTTTTTTTAATTTTGTTCCGACAGAATTTTCTAAATAATCCGAGGAACATTTCCTAAAAGTTTGAGGTATTTATCTCAAAAAACGTAGGAGGAGATAGGATTTTAGAGAATTAGTCTTTTTTTGCCGTTTTAGTTTGCGCCTCCCATAAGGAACCTATTGTTGCCTCCGACTTCGACCGGCTATATCTCAAATATTGTTTTGAATTTTTGAAATCTGTAAAAAGCATTTTGTAGCTTAGTTAAAACTCTATAAAGTAAGACCCAGGTTTGCAACATGGTTAGGAAATCAGAAAAAGGCAGGAAAATTTTTTAAAAAAATGACACAAGTAAGGAAAAAATGAGGGGCTTTGAAAAAAGTCAGGAAATTTTGATAAAATTTATTAAAAAAATCAGATTTTGTCAGTTTAAATTTACAAAATTCCTTATTTTCCAAAGCCTTCAAATGGTAAAAATTAATTAAAAATCCTTTAAAGTCAGAAAAAAATTCCAAAATTTTCCTAGAAATTTACAAAATTATTTAATATCCAATGCCTTCATCTGGTATTAATTAGTAAAATATCCTTTATAAAACTGCAAAAATTTTCTATTAACATATTGAACAAGCAGATTTATAAGCTTTTTAGTATTGATGATCTGTAGCAAGGACACTTCCATAGTGAAACTGTGATACATACATAAAAGTTTATCTAGCATAATTTTAGAGTCAAAGTGTTTTTTGTTTATGTAGCAAACTGATGTGTATAGTTCGTTATTGATTTAAGGTTTTAATTTTAAAAGCTCCTTATATGTCGTTTTGTTTATTTAGATACATTTATGCTGAGAAAATTCTAAAAAATTGTGTTCTTTATTGTTTTAAGGATTCAACTGTAAAAGTTTGTTATTGTTTTAAGATTTTAGTTGTAAAAGTTCGTTAGTAATTTAAGGTTTTAATTGTAAAAGTTCTTTAAATCGTTTCGTTTATTAGAGACATGTTAGGAAATGCTAAAAAATCGTGTCTCTTTTCAGACAAGCTGTGTTTATAAGGTAATAATACAAGTATTTTGCTGATAGAGCTGTTTATTGCAAACACATCAATCATACACAGGTGGTTCAAGTAATGTAATGGAAGTTTGATATTGATTGAATTCAGCAAAAAAAAACTGTTGTTTTAACCTGTATTAAAATTATATTGAAAGCTTTATATAGTTTCAAGTGGTAGCTTATGTATTTTAGAATAAGTTTAAATTAAGAGTTTGATTTTGAAAAGTCAGCAAAATTTTTGTAAAAAGTCAGGAAAAAGTGAGGAAATTTTTTTCAGCTTGATCTGTGGCAACCATGAAGACCAAATTGTGAAAAAAGTGATGCCCTTATAAGTATTAATAAAATTTTATAATATATTACAAACATACAAATCTAAAAAATCTGCAAAATTTAATAATTATAGTAATTCTTTACTTATTTTATAAACCATATCTACTCATGACATATACGAATTTATGTTTAATTATTTTAATCTTTTTTAATATTTTTTGGTAATTTGATCAGTTTTTGTTTAACCAAACTATTTCGACTTCATTAAAACAAAGTGATTAGTTATTTCTAAAATAAACAACTTTATTTTTTTGTAAATTTTAAGTTTGTCTCGGTATTGTTTCTAACAATTATTGTAGATTTTATAATCATATCAGCTAATTAGTGCATATAAAAACTGTTACTCAACCTAAAACTTGTTTTTTACCTACAGTATATTTTTTTAATATTATAGATTCCTTTAATGTACTTACACACACTTGTGGTCTTAGGTATTCTAGTTCTGAAACGATTTTTCAAAGATAAATTTTTCAGTGAGATTAATTAAATTAAACTTATAATCTAGTTATAATAAAAAATTAACTAACAACTTATCAATTAGTCGAATTTTCTAAGACAGCAATTTAATGTTATTTGTAGTTATAAAATAGTATTTTTTAGACAAAATCTATGCAAGCACAAATCAAAAACATTGATGTATCTAATGGTTAGTTTTTTTAATATTTTTATGTTATTAAAATTCTAATAATGGTGAATTATGTAAAAATTAATCTTTACAATAATTATACGTAATACTAAATTATACAAAATGTTTATACTTTTTATGTCTTTCACTTAGCAAATGAGCAAGAAAACTTCATCCCTCGGACCAAAAACGGTCCGCGATATACTCTTCAGCTTTAAACATACTTTAAAAGAAAATCATGAAAGTGTTTTTTGTGGTAAAAAGTACCATTAAGCTCTTTTTTTTTCACAGAAGTTTATTATTGTGTTTACTTTTATTTTTTAAACAGTATATAAAAGACGGGGACGGGTCAAATATGCACGAAGAGACGCTTTTGCACAAAGGGTCATTTTTTCACGAAAGTAAAAAATAAATAAAAATAAAAAGATAAATTGATAAAAAAAAGTTATTGATCGAGGGTTACGGTTAGGAGTAACAGTGATAGTAAAAACAAATATTAAAAAATTATTAAAAACTAGAAAACTAAAGAATGATAAATATAAACTAATAAAAAAAACAGTTACCGACCGGGGTAAGAGTTAGGAATTTCAGTGATAGAAAAAAGTTATAAAAAACCTAGTAAAAATTATTATTCAAAAAAGTAATCTAAAAACGTAAAAAAATTAAAAAATTACCGACAGTAAGGGTTAGAAGTAACAATGATCTGGTCTTTGTCTACCAATTTAATTACTATTGTGACAATAGTTATGTTGGTCTAACACCAAGACAGCTTAATAAAAGGTTCAAGGAACATAAAACTATTTGTTTCTGAGGTCATCTGAGAGAGAAAACGAAAATAAATTTTCGAAAAATGTGAGTGCAGTAAAAAAATCGGCTATTGCTGAACATTTAGTGAAAAAGCAAAGTTGTGTGAAACTTTTCTATTCGGATAGATCTAAAATAACTTAATTTTTTTAACTTAATCAAAATGAAGGCTATCTGCATATTATATAGAAAGTCTACTCTTTGTGGGCAAAGTTATTTTGAGTACAGTGTTGCCTGTTATTTGTTTTTTTTTGTGTTTATGTTTTTGTATTTAATTATTGTCGTTAGTTTTAGTATTTTGATCAGTTTTTTTCTTTGTATGTAATTAATATATGCCTATTATGATTATTCCTATTGATATATAAGTTTGTCTAATATTTATTGCTATCTATCTACTGATGAAAATAGCGTGAAATACATTAGGCTTAATGTATTAAGTGTTTTCAATATACTTTATAAACAATAAATTTTATTAACTGCGGCACGCTGAAGACTTTTTTCTATACAGTGCAACCCTGTAAGAGATTTTTACAAAAAAAATTAGCTTAGCATAACTTCCTTTTTTTAAAGCTGTAAATTTTAAAATTTTATTCAAATACTTTGTAAACTATTTTAAATAAGTACTATAAGTAGCTTTAAAAAAAAAAATTTAATGTTGAGAGTTGTAAATTTTAATAAGTTAAAGAAATTTTATTACTTTTAAATTTAAAAAAGTAACTAACAAATAATAATTAGTAAAAAATGTTAATAAAAAAATTGTATCAAAAAATTAAGGTTTTTTATGTTAAATGAAGTAAATATTTTCATGTATGTGTGTTTATATTTTTTTAAATTGCTGAAGCTGTTTTATTTTTAATAATCGTTTTTTATTTTAATTCTACATTTTCACATTAACTTTCAACTGTCAGAATTAATTTGATAAAATTTCATTGTGAACTTTAATTAAGTTTTTCATGCTTATTTTGTTTAAAATGATATATACTAAATATAATTTTTTCAGTTATGTTTATTTTTGATGTTTAAACTTCCAAATAAATTAATAGTTACCAATTTTATTTTTAAGTTTACACTTAATGCCACAAATAAGTAGAAAGTGTTAGTTTAACAGCTTTGTGATAAATTGCTTTATGAAAAGTGACAACATTGTTTATGACTTTCTACAGTAAAAAATATTTCATAACTACAAACTAAAGTTACTGCAAGTTTTTTATTATCTACTAAACTAAGTAATAGTTCTTTATTAAGTTTTTTTTTTGTCACAATTTTTTTTCAGACACTTCAAATAAAACTGGTATTGCTCCGTCAAAAAACACTGAGTCGATAGCTCCTTTTTCTTTTGAAGTTTGTTTAAAACTATACATAGTTAAAAATAACAGTTTAATGTTGAAATTAATTTACATTTTATACTGTATAATGTACGCAACGTAATGTTGTTACAAATAATAAAAAAGTATCTATTAGCTGTTGGTTTATTACGTAATAATATTCCTCATTTTTAAATAAGAATTTAGCAAAATTAAGATAATTTTTTTATATTATTAAATCCTATCTGTTTTACGTCAATGACTTTATGATAGGATAAGAGTTCTTCAGATGAAAACAACAAAAAGCTAAGTACAAGTTTAGAAAACTTGTTTGACAAAACAACTGGTGTTTTTTGTTCTAAGTCTGTTTTACAAAATGAAACACTAGAGTTAGTCTATAGCCTTTTAGCAATAATATATTACTACATAAATTTTTTTCAAGAAGTAAATCTTTAATTTAGTTTTATAATGTTTTGAAAATTTGTAATATTAGTTTATTAATATTATTAGTTATATTATTATTATATTATGTAATATTAGTTATATTAAATAGTTGTGATCAATACAGGGTTGCCACTTTACCTGGAAAAACCTTGAAAAATCTGGAATTTGAAAATTTAGGCTTAAATAACATGTAAAAACCTGGAATTTAAGATATTTTGAAAAAAAAACTGGAAAAACCTGGAATTTTAACAATTTTCACATGTTCAGTAGTAAAATTTCAATTTGACTCAAAAAATCTATCATATAAATAAAAAATTTTGTCATCATCCAAAAATTTTTTTCATTAAAAAACATATTTAAAGTAGCTTTACATTATCTATTTAACTCAGTTTCTTACCTTAGACTTAACTTTAAACTAAAAAGAGACCCAAAAATGTGTACTTTTAAAAACCTGGAAGAAATGTTGAAAACCTGAAAAAAAATTTGAAAAAACAAGTGGCAACCCTGTCAATATAAACACAATCCAATGACAAACACATCATTTGTATTTTAAATTTTCAAAGTTAACTTTAATAAAGTTTGTTTTTAAGAAACAAATAACGTTTAAGTTTTTTGTTAGGTTAGACCTCACCTGAATTACTTAGTTAAATTTTAAATCGATGATTTTAACCTTAAATAAAAATAAAAAACGAGTTGTTTAACAATAGGTGTAGTTATATAATAAACTTTACAATTTAAAGTCATTTATGCAATTAACTTTCACAGCTATGAAATTTTTTGTTGTCAACATTTTTTTTATTGCATAAGTGTGTATTATATAACACTACTTGTGTACTTTTTACTTTATAGATCACAATAAAAATTCCCGACTTAATGCTAAGGAAAACGATCAATTCAATTTTCTAATTTTATTAACAAAACAATGTTTCACTCGTTTGAACTAAATCAAACGAAATCATCAGTTGAATGAAATCTGTAACATTTTTTATATAAAC
Source organism: Thalia democratica (assembly GCF_965202585.1). Taxonomy (NCBI): domain Eukaryota; kingdom Metazoa; phylum Chordata; class Thaliacea; order Salpida; family Salpidae; genus Thalia; species Thalia democratica. The sequence continues at coordinate 13,514,372 of NC_139173.1, read as the reverse complement.
ATGCAAGAAGACATTAGGGTAAACTTAAAATAAAACTGGCATTTATGTGTAAAAAAAAAAACAAAAAGACAAAATAAAACTTACAGTTTAAAGCTACCAATTTAGGAAAATCATAATGTTACCAAGTTAGTTTTTGTTAAGGTTAGAAAAATGTAAGCTATTTAATAAAATTATATTTTTATAGTTTAAACAAATAAATATACTTACTGCTAGTTTTTGGTATATTTGTTTGTTAAGTTTAAAAATTATAATATTATTATGTAGCTCACATTGTTACAGATTTTATTCAACTGATGACCTCGTTTGATTTAGTACAAACAAGTGAAACATTGTTTTGTTAATAAAATTAAAAATTTTGAAAACTAGTTGTTACAAGTAGTATGTACTTAACTTTTTATATCTCTATCATATGATGATCAAAAGATAGATCCAACTCCGATAGCTATCCTTATTTAATATTATTATACCTTTTTGTTTATCGCCAATTCCATTAAAGTACTAATTGCTGATAATGGCCTATATTAACCTTTGAAATTAAAATTTTTATAAAACATTTACTCATCTAAAAATACGACTAAAAAACATACCATTTATTCTAATGTTTTATTAATGTGGACAAATTTAAAACATGCTCTTAAAATTTTAAATTAGTGTCTTTATCAACGAATTTGTTATTTAGAGTTAAAAGTACTTTAAATACCTAACTTAAAATAATTAAGTATTATTAAGAATACTTTAGTACATCATGATTTGTATAAACTTATTTTTATATTGAATTGTTTAAAATATTTCACAGAAAGAGTAAAATTGTGCAAAAAACTGACCTAAAAACTTGTACACCAGAAAGTTTTAGATATGATAAAGTAACTAGAGGTAGAGCAAATCGAGATATTTTAGATGGTAAAGAATGTCAACAATGTATTAATTACTACAGGTTTTCTTATATTTTGTTTGTTAATTGTTTCTCAAATATGATTGTGGAAAATATAGTCGTATTTATTGACTTTAAATGGTATAAACAAGACTGCACCGCATAACTACCAACAGCAGTTACTGCGACAGTCAATGAACTACTTTCGTTCTCGTTAGAAAAAAAAGATTTCGTTCCTCGATACTGTGTCTTTTTAATGAGTTCTTATTAGAATGAAACAAGGTTGTAGACTGTTGATAGTAATTGCTTGTTTTATAATGGTCAAAAAATCTCAACTTCAAGATAGACCAAAATAAAACAAGTAAAGCCTTTAAATATTGAAGCAAATATTTTTACCATTTATTTTTTTACATTCGATGTATTTTGTTTCCTACTGCAACCTAAATTTTATTTAAGCATTGAACTATTTTTCTATACAGTCTATATCTGATGTTTCTCTAGTTTATTTTACTTTCTTAATGTTGAATTTCGTTTACCAGGTATGTAAATATTGAAAATATATATAAAGAATATAAGAAAACAAAAAAAATTACTTGTAGTCTGAATTTTAAAGTTTTGATTGCAATAATATAAATAAGTGTTCTTTATTATCATTAACAAATTAAAGTATTTTTTTAATCCTTACACAAATCCTACATTGATGCCACAAACTCAGAAAACTTCGGCTAGTTTGAGATTAAAAAGAAAACTCGAGCTTGTTTTAATTTTTTTGTTGCATAACTCAGGCCTGTTTTTACATACCTTAAGCTTAGTTTTATTCTAAAAAATGTGTTTTTATAAAGTATTTTTGTTATAATTTTGGTATTTTTATTTAATCTTTATTGACAGATTTTTATTCAGTCTTTGGCACATGTGATTGTTTTTTAATTTTCTGATAAAATCAGGCTGGCTTAATGTAACTTAGGCTTGTTTTAGATCATTCAGGCTAGCTTTTTTGCTTCGAAGCATGGTAATCATGTTAAAAGTAGTTAAACGATTTATTTAAAATAATTATTTGTAAAACTATAATTTAAATTTATTTAATTATCTGTGTAACATTTAAAAAATTAAATTTAAACATTTTTTCCTAAAAAATATTTTTAGTGTTCCTACGTTTTTTTATTACTATGGTAAAAATGACTTATTGAAAAAAATATTTCCAATTATAGTTTAATTTTTTTAATAAAAAGCTTACAGTATAAACAATGTACAAACTTTAAGTTTTTTATCTTAGACGTTTTTAACAATAAAAAGTATAAATTTAAAAAATAAACTTTAAATTCATTATATATAATTTTTCTAGATATTTATTTTATTATTATTCAAATTAGATTAAGGTATTATAAACAACATTTTTTTTATCAGTGATCTACCAGCTGAAGAAAGAGCTGAAAAACTCCGGCATATTTGCAAGCATAAAAAAGTATATCATCCACCAGACACTCCTGAATGTTACTGGAAGCTAGGAATACCTGATACCGAGGAATGTTTGCGTACAGGTTATTACTTTTTATTATCAGTGTTTAAAGCTTATAATTATTCTTTGATAGAGCCTTAATATGTGTTTATTATCGATTATTAAAAAAAATAAGTCATGTATATCACGTTTTAGTAGTATTTACTTAAATTTTTACGAAGTTTACGGTAAATTATACTAGTAAGGTAAAAAAATACAAAGTGAACTAAAATTATCAGATAAGTTAATTTTTTTAATATATTTAAAGGTTTAATAAAAGAAGAGACGACACCACCAAAAAGAGTGCCAAGATGTAGAAGAAAACCATATAAAGCTAATTTTAGTAGCAAATAGAGTTTATATAGCTTGATCGGAATTAAAAAGTTTTGTATTCTAGAAAGCTATAGGTTTTATGAAACTTAAAGCTTAACATAATTAAAGATTATAAAAAAGTTATTGTTTTTAAGAATTTCTTTAAATTTAATGACTCAGTGTTTTGATTGTATACACTATTTACTTGAACCTATAGCTTCCTGACTAAGTATAAAATACTACCATGAATTACTTCAATAATAGTTGTATTTTTGTATTCAAGCTACTTTTGATTTTATAAAAATCTAGTTTTTGTTTACAATGTGCAAGTAATTAATTTTTGTTAATGCAAATTAGAAAAAATATCAAATTTAATTTATTTGTTCTTTCTATATTTGTTTCTTTTCGTTATATAAAAAGAAATATAAAGTAGTAAAACAAGTATTAGTTACCTTCTAAATATATTAATAAAAGTAATTGTACTTACTAAATAGTTCTTTTTTAAAATAAAATATCCTTTTTTTAACCTAACTGTTAAGAATAATTTAAAATTTTTGTGTAAATTTAAAAACAATTTGATATCTTATTTGACTATATGGTGTGTAAGTTTTAGTACAGTCACCTCTCGCGAATCTACGCACATTGTGTCCACAGCAAAAGTGCGTAACTAAACGAAAACATAACTAAGCGAGAGGTAGCAAATATACCTACTATTTTCTTACAATGAGTTTAATTAAATAAAGTATGGTAACTTTCCAACATTGTTTGTTTACAAAAATAGTTTTCATCCAAGCTGTACAGTGTACATACATGTGAAAAGATTTCTGATAACTTTTTTTATGTCTATACAAAGTATTTTGTCTACCTTGTTCCTTGACCATCTAAGATTAAACTTGTCTTGCGTGATATTAAAGAAAGATCTTAAAGGTACTTAAAATATATACAAAAGCAAAGCCATAGGTTTCTTTTCAAAGGCACATTCTAAAATTTATAATCTTGATTTTATTAAGATTCAATCTTCTTCTACATTTTTAAAAGTTAAATTCAAAAGAAAAGGTTTTAAAAATGTATATGTTGATAATGCAATACATGCAATAGATTTATAAATATTTTTCAAACAATTTCTTTTGTATCATTTTAGAATTCTAAAATGCGTAACTAAACGAGAGTGCGTAACAGACCTAGTGAGTAGATTTACGAGAGGTGACTGTAAATAATTCATAAATTTTATATTAAAGTTATTTGTAGACATCTAAGTTATAGCAAATTTAAATCAATATTGTTATATACTTAGTTTGAGCCAGATTATTTCATGTATAAATGTTATAATGATTTTACGTTTTTTTTTGAAAAAAAACTTAGTTACTTTTCAGTAGCTTTTATTTTAAGTAATGATCTACTGTATCAACAAATTATGACTCGGATAGCTAAACTATTTTACATAGGTTTTTTTTACTTTGATCATTATTTACTTATTACAGTGCTGTGCACCAATCTGTTTTGTAAAAAAGCGTGAATTCGAATATAGATATTTTAAAGTGTTAAATTAGTTAGATGATGATTTTAGACGGAATGATTTTTTCATTAGCTTTAGTGAAAAAAAGTTGCAGTTAAATTTTTTAGATCACTTCATTAAACAAAAAAAAAATAAATTTTTACAAATTTTAAAAACGCGAAATACTTGTAAAGTTATATTTTAAAAACACACAAAGATTTAATATATGTATAAGTTGGCTATGTATTGTTTTCACAATAAAATCTATAAAAGTTAAGCATATAGAATGTATGGTTTGATGGCGTAGAAGTCCTTAATGACGAATTTGAAAACTCTAAGTTAACGTTGCAATATCGAACTTCAGTCGTCGACACATTTACAAAAAGTAACCATTGATTTTTATAGAGTTTGCTTTATATAACAAAAAAATTGAAAGTCAGAGATCACTGTTAAAGCCGCTCGGATGTAATTTTGAATAAATTTTCTCTAAATATTTAGATTTCAATAATTATAGCCAAATAATAAGTTTTGCATCGAATTTCTATCCATTAAGGTTTAATCATACCGCTTCGAACTAGGCTCTCGCCTATATTTTCTTTGACCGAAAACTTTGTGTTCGAAACGAGCGTACAAGCTGTCTTGCTAAGTGAACAATGTAAAAAACGTTGTAGGGCAAAAGACAAAGCTGGCATTGCTAATCATATCAGCAAACGGGAACCGCTCAGTTCCAACCCGCGCAAAATTAAATTTGTGAACCGCTTACCGACCAAGAGCTAGGGGTAACAGCGATAGTAAAAAATAAACAAATCTCTTAAAAAATTGTGAGTATTACCAAGAAAAAAGTAGCTTTCAATCGGCTTCAGATATTTGTTAGACAAAAGTAAATCAATATAGATCAAATTATAAACTTAAATAATTACAAAACGTAAGTAATTAACTGATTTAAAAGTTCTAGGTTTAAAAAAAACTATAGCTTCCTAAAGTTTGACAAAGTAAAATTTTACCCAAGCATTACTAAAAACATTGTAATCAAACCATTAGAATTTTTTTAAACTAATTACCATTAACAGACAAAAAAACTTCTTAACTGTCTATATAAAAACGATAAATCTATACTTTAAATTAAACTAAAGTATTTTTGGTTATTTTTAAAAAACGGTATAATGAAATTTTTATAGGATAAATAACGTATTTTATATTGCTTATATTACTTTTTGTCTAAAGATTACACAGTTTTATAAACTTAGTACTACAAAAATAAAAAGTAAAACCACAATTATTTTTAACAACATAATTGTTATAAAGGATCAATAATGTAGCCTGTTTTAAAAACTCAAAGCGACTATTAACTCAATAGTTAATCGCTTTTTGAGTTTTTTTCTAGTAACTAAATTTAAAAATTCCAGCCACATTAAAAGACATAAAAAAAAGGTATGACTTTAAAAGAAAAAAATTTCATTAGCAATTGTTTTTTTGGTTGTTACTTTACGGGCAGACCACTAGTTTTTTCGGAATTTCTTCCAGGTCTTTTAAATTACAAATTTTCTTATTTTTTTTTAATGAAAAATTAAATTTACGATAAAAAAGATTTCTATTTTAGTTTAAAAATAGTTAGAAGATACTTAAATGGTATTTAAAATGTATTGTATTATTTTACAGCTGCTCTGATTTTTTAAGCCATTTTTCAAAATAAAAACTTAATGCTAATTTTTAGAATAAGTTATCCTTTAATGAATTAGTTATCCGTTGGTACAAAATAATAAGTAAATTATCGTTAAAAGGCCGGATCAAAGCAAACTATATTTTTAATATTTTCTGATAGGTTTTAAATATACAACAAGTATAAAAATAAAACACAACTGAAGAATATTTTTAATATAAAACTGCAATAACTTAAGAAACTGGTGTTCACAGAAATTTTTCTTCGGAAATCTACTATGAACAAATTTCAAATAGTTAGCGACCTGCTGACTTCAACTTTTTTACATACTTTTAACGGTGGTTTTTTCATTGTGATTATTTGTCTTTATTTATTATAATTTTTTTGGAATAAAGTTTACTTTAAAGCAGTTAATCGAAGAAAACATCGGCAAAATTATACAGAGCCTATGCCTGGACATTCGCATGCCTTAAGACTAAACTTAAGTTAACATAAAGGTTTGATAATACAACTTCGAGTATCAGACCACATTAAGCAGTTATAGTGGTTATCACATATAGTTTACAGTCTTATAACAAGACAAGCAAAATTATTAGCTATAGATAATAAGCAAATAGTAAAACTGTAGAAAAAATATTATAATATATAATAGCAACAGGTTAAGATAACATAGGCTTTCTAAATATTTTCGAAAAGTTCAATCTTGCTATAAATTACTCAAAATCTTAAAACCAACCATAATGTTATTATATCAATAATAAATGATAATTTGGTGGTAAAGTACTTAACATCTGGTGGTTTCTTTTTTTTTTTTAACTACAAAAAATTATTTATTTTTAACTTTTCCATATTTCAACAGCTCAATCTCGATAGGTTAAGACTCTACTCACCTTACACTATTTATTGAAATATATCACTATTGCGATCAAGTTTTAATTTTACAAAGTCTTCTTTTCAGCTCCAGCAGTTTCTTTTTAGTTTTCAGCCTTTAAATTTTTGAAACAGCCCATGTATAATATCAGAAACAGCTATTATAACTGAATAGCCGAGGAAATCTTATATTCTCACATTTCATAGTAAAAAAAACAATGAACAGTTTACAGCAAGACAATCCTTTAATAGCTGGATCAATAATAATAATGTCAAAATCTAAAAAGGTAGCATTGAGATGATGATGAGTCTTTAAAACAACAGTGTCTAAGAGATATAAACATTCGTTAAAATATGTCGTGTTAATTCTTATGCAATTAAGAAAAGTAACGCTTCAAAAAAAACCTTAAAAACTATTTTCTTGCATTTCTTAAACAATTTTTTTAATTTATGGAGCAACACCAAAAGTGCAAATGTTTGCAAGCTTAGTAATTATTTTAGTATTTCTTAAAAATTGAATATTCAGTAATCATTATTCTTTAATGATGACAAAGATTTTAATGAACAATGAAAATAATATGAAAGATAAACTAGTTTTATATACATGCTATTGCTTTAAAATTATTCTCATTAAAAACTCTAATCTAGTTGTTTTGCTTTAAAATTCGTTAGTACATTGTATTACACAATAGTTTAGTTCATTAACAAGTCAACATATAATAAGAAACTGATTTAGCTAGCACTAGGCAAAAAGGTAAAGCAATGAGAATTACTTTATTTAGTAAATTTTCAGCTTTACTCAGGAAGCCCAGTGTATTGGAAACCCTAAACCTGTATTAAGTTTCTGATTAAAATTCTTTAAAATCCTTTTCATTCGGTTGTTCTAAAACATAAAAACTGATATAATATATATATTTTTAAAACCAAATTACGATTTTATATTACTTTAAGTTTTTTGAAGTCCCTGCTTGAGGCTTCTTTTAACAAAGTTTTGACTAATTTCAACTTTCTATATTAAGTTGTTTGTATAAATAAAATAAAAAAATTAAGAAGTTAATCATTCAAAAAAATGATCTTTTAAAAATTTAAAACAAGGTAAAAGTAATAACAAGAAAATGTTATATTAATAAAAATATTTGTTATAACTAATTATAACAATAAATAATGAAATTTACACACGATCATCAACAACAGCATCTAAAACAACCTACGACCTCGGATACTGTTGTTGATGGTCGTATGTAAACTTCATTATTCATTATTGATGGCGCGAAACCGCTCAACTTTTTGATGGTGGCCAAACAAATGCTGGTTATACCTAGCTAAAGTCTTTAGAAAGAGTTACTGCTCATTAGTAAATTAAATCAGTATCTTTATATGTTGGTAAAAATGAGCTTAACTCGATAGTAGTTATCTATAGAATCCATAAATGTCATTATTTAATTAAGTTCTGGCCAAATATTTTTTATAAATTGAGATCCAGGCGAATCTGGATCTAAAAAGGTAATATCCTGCCGGATCAAGATAATTTTTAAGTAGATCATTAGAAAAGCATTTTGTTGCCCGAACATATTAGTAAAACTTTTAACGCAAACTTTTATTGAAATAAAAATATTCTAAGTAGTATTAAGTACGAAATATCAAAGTAATTGCACAGTTTTTTTAACAAAGCTCATTGTTAGTTACTTTGTACAAATTTGTTCTCAAGATGAAAACTACGTATCATGCCAAATGATTCTGCTTGGCGAGCAAAGTCCGGCCAATTGGCCATACTTTTCCGACTTTTAGCATTTTATTATGTACTAGTTAATAGTTAATAAAGTTAAATAAACAAATTATGGTTTTTAATTTTCAGTTGAATCAATTTTTCAAATCAAATTTTATAAAAAAAAGGGTGGATAACATACGGCCTGGAAATTAAATCTGTTTTGCAGTTATTCTTTTTGAGATAAAATTTGTAATAAACACATATATGAAAATATGGTAATAAATTAATTTTTCCCTGGTTGAACTTAATATCAATAACTGCAAAAACATTTAAATTTCATTGAGAACATTTCAAACTTAATCAATTCAATAAAAACTAGTGATTTACCGGATCAACAAATTTTGGATCCAAATCTTTTTTCATATTCATATCCAGTCGGATCCGTATATTTTTTCAAATTGAGATCCGATCGGATCCGGTTCTAAAAAGGCAATGTACGGGTATTTAGTTTTATAATTTTTAAATGCACTTAAGTAAAAAGTTTAATTTAATTCAAACGACTAGTTTCGATAATAATCAATCTTTTTTAATTAAATATCATTTTTTATATCTACTATGGTATACTGTTTTAATAAACTGTTATAGTTAAAACTAACGTAAAAAATATACAAATATAAGTAAGAAATAAAAAAATCTAAGTAGGCATCAGTAAAAGTCATAAGAGCTAAGGCTTAGACCAGGGGTCGGCAAACTGCGGCCCGCGGGCCAAATGCGGCCTTCGAAGGATAAATCTGCGGCCCGCGAGCATGTAATTTTTTTGAATGGAATGCGGCCCTAGAAAGAAAATCTAATCCGCGAGCATGTAAAAGTGGCCCGCTGAGCACAAATATATTTGAAGATTTTTAATTGTTATTTTGTTAAATTTGTTTTAGTATCTCGTTTTAGTTCCTGTATATCATTTTAAAAGAATTAAAATATTTTGATACTTTAGTTTAAAAATGTGAAAAGACAGATTAGCATTCCATCAGGATTTTATAACAAGTTTTTTTTATCTCAGTTTTATAACAATTCACTTCTCACAACAGCAACTTATTATCTGAAAAAAACAGTGTTAAAAGTGCTTGGTTTCAGGAAATTACTTATATAACATGTATTTAGTAAATAAACTACATGCATATGTTTTCCATTTTGTACGAAAGTAATGAACAGAAAATTAACTACGATATCATTTATTTACAGTTTAGATATTTTTTAGATTTTTTATTCATAAGTCTATTTTATAGATGATTTTAGTTTTATGTATTATATTTTAGAGAGCATAAGAACACTTAAAATTACGTAGCAATAAGAAATTAAGTTCATTTTATTTTGGTTTTGACACGTTTAGATTTTTTAGAAGTTATCTGTGCACTTTAAACAAATTCTTATGCACACCAATATACAAAGGTCCATATATTTTAAACCAATTTTTTATTAAATAACTAAGTTAGATTAAGTTTAGTACATGCATAACTTTCTAAGATAGTTGTTTCTACATGTAATATCTAGTTGTGTACAACCACATTATAAAAAATGTATAAGACATAAGTTAAACAGTTTTTGTCTGGTGTATATTTTCATTTTACAAACAATCTTTTTCGCAAACTAAGTTATTTTTTATGCGTTGCATACTGATATACACAGTTGCTGTTTTTTGGAAATAGCTATTTAATACAAGCTAGATTTAGGTATGGTAAATTTATTAAGTTTGTACATTTTTAATCAAAATAGTTCAAATTCAAGCATCTAAACAACTAAACATTGCAAAACATTCAGACTATGACTATTTGAAGACGTTAAATTTCAGGCCAATTTATTATTTTTTAAGTTTTGGATTGAATTGCCTTTTGTATACTAAAAATCAGACTATTTTTGTCACTCAAGCTGGCTTTTTTGCTTTAAGGAGTGGCATATTAAACTATTGATGTATGTTTTGTTCGATATACAGTGTTCGTTTTCATTAAAATATATGTTAAACTTAAAATCTTGCAGCTGATTTAATTTGAAATATTATTTAATTAATTGTATACATCAGTGTTGTTAAAAAACTTGAAATCCGGATAAGCTTTGAAATTTACAATTTATGCTTTAAAAATACTAAAAAATCCTTGAAATTGAGAATTTAAAAAAAAACCTTGAATTTTAAATGTTGTATACATGTAAAGTAGTGAATTTTCATTTTGACACATGAAATCTACCATACAAATATTTTTTTTATTAAAAAAACACATTTAAAGTAGTTTAACAGTATTTTTAAATAATTTTCTGCAGTTTAATTTTATTTTATAGTGAGAAGCAAAAAGTTTAATTTTAAAAAACTTTATATTGCTGCATCGCACTTTTGCTTTTAAAATGTCTTTGCCTTATTTTGTGCGTTGCATTGAACTAAAACTTGAAACATATCTAAAATGTCAAAGTAAAAACAACACCTATAGTAGAACGTAGGTATTCTAGTAGAATCTAGAATTAAATGAATAAATTTTGTTGTATCAGTATTCTCATCTTAAATATTTATTAAAGTCCTAATTTGATTTATGCGGCTTATAATCTTAAGACATTTCCTAAACACGACTTCTTGTTTTTATTGAAGAAATGAACAAAAACATTTTGCTACCGCCAACACAAATTCTTTTAAAATTTGTAAAATTCTAAAGAACAACTTATTTCTATTAGTTAATTTTTCTACTTTGTAACTTGCCTTGAAAGTTTTACTGATCAGTCTGTAGTTACTGAAAATGATCATGTGCTTAGTTGGAACTGAATTAGGCAATTTTTTTTTGTTTATCCACAAACTCCTTACTAACGTTTATTAATTCTTGTAGCTTGTCTTATATTTTACATTTACTCTTTTTAAGTACAACATTTTTATTGCAGATAAAGATTGCTATAATGCTTAAAAAGTTTTTTCTTCTTCTTTAATGGCTTAATAAAATTTTATATTTTTGTTAGAAATATTTAAGTAACTTAATTGTCAATTCAAGCTGACTTATTATGATTTTTTTGCTATATTTTTAACTTACTGTTAATAAACTTTTTTATTTCTTTTTTTTTTTGGAACTTTAATCTAAACAGCGTTGACAAACACACAGGCTAGTTTAAAAAATTGAAAAACTCAGGTTATTTTATACTTATTAAAGATATTTTTTAACAACTCAAGTGTGTGTTAAGCATCTATTTCAAACACTTTGAATAAATCTACGAAATCTCAGAATATTTTTATGTGCAGTGTAGCTCACTAATTGTTTTTTTCTTGTCTTTTTAAATATGTTGCTATTTTTTTAATGATGATATTTTAGTTAGGTATTTAACCTTGTTTTACAGCAAATTTTTAAATTTTTTTACTTTAATAAATTTAAGCTGGTTTGATATAACTCAGACATTTTTTGCTTTTAAAGTGGCAACCATGAAAAAAGCTAATTAATTACTAACAATGTATTTTATTAAAGTATTCGACCATTAATTATGTTAAAGAACTTGTTTTAGATTTTCTATAACAAAAATAGGTATTATTTTGATTTAAATAACTAATTATTGACTTTTTTAATAACTGAAAACGAAAAATTTTAGACGCAAAAAGTTGTTTTCAAATGTCAATATTTTCAAAATATAAAAAATGTATAAAAGTGTCCCAAAAATGTTTTTCAAGCTCGGTTATTATAGAAAGTTAGGCTATAAGTAAAAAAAAAACAAGTTTAGCTTATTAAGTGTTTAAGAAAGTTAGTATTTATTAAGTAGATATTATAAATAATATAAATATTTATTATATAAAGTTAATATTAAACTTAAGTTTATTAGTCAAAGTAAATTTATTCTAATAAATATTTGTAATTTAAACTTAAATTATGTCTAGCTAACAGTCATTTACAAATATTAAAGTAATTAAAAGTAAAATTTTTCCGTAGAGTGACTGAAACTAAAACAAAAATAAAATTAAAATGCCACTAAAACTAAAAATGCGGCCCGCGAAGATTTTGGGAACTTGAATTTTGGCCCGCAAGCACCGACTGCCTGCCGACCCCTGGCTTAGACTTTAATGTGACGTGAAGCGAGCTCAAGTTAAAATGAAGTCTTGGTCATACAACTGACTGAGACTAAAAAAAAAATTGTTTACCTTTCTGAAACTGCTTAGTTTTACAATAATAAAAATATTCTTTAAAGTTTTGCTTACAAAAGCACTAGAACAGGGGTCGGCAAAGTGCGGCTCGCGGGCCAACTGCAGCCCGCGAGCACGTTTATTTTTTGAATTGAATGCGGCCCGCGAAAGAAAGTTATGTGGCCCGCGAGCATGTAAATGTGGCCCGCTGAGCAAAAATTTATTTTAAGTAAATTTTTTTTTCGGTAGTTTGATTTAATTTGATTAATTTCGTTTTAAGTCCCTGTATAACATTTTAGACAAATTAAAACACTTTACTGCTTTAGCTTAAAAATGTGAAAAACACAGATTATTATTTGACTAGTATTCTATTCAAAATTTCAAAAAAAAAATCTATTTACAACAGCAAGTTATTATCTGAAATGGAGTTTAAAGAATGATTGGATTTAGTAAGTTTTATATATAATACTTATTTTATAAATATACTAAATACAAATGTTTTCCGTTATGTACAAGAGTGATGCACATTAATTATCTAAAATATCATTTTTTTACAAATCAAATATGTAGTTTACATGTAATTTATACGTATGTTTCTTCTACAGATGTTTTATAACTATATGTCATATTTAAGTGTACACAAACACATCAAAAATTACATAACAATAAAAACTTGCGTTTGTTATATTTTGGTTTCGAAACATTTTGAGTTTTTGGAAGATTTCTGTACATTTTAAATTAATTCTTATGAACACAAATGTACTCAAATGCTAATTTTTTGAACCACTTTTTTATTTACTACTTAGTTATATTAAGTTAAGTTTAAAATTATTTTTAAACTATTATTGTTTCTATAAGTAAAATTCAAGTGTGTACAGACATTTTAAAAATAATATATATGATATAAATTAAAATAGTAAGGTTAGGTATATACTTTTATTTTTCAAACAATATTTCTTGGTAAATTTTTGTTTCTTTTGCCATTTTTTCGCTTTCTTTAATAAATTTTAACTCTCCTGAACTTATAACTAAAAAAAAATTAGTCAAGCTATCGCACGTAGTAAACTTTGGTTGTAAATTTGCGCTACACTTTAACAAAATACTTTTTTATGGAAGTTTTAAAGGGTCTAAATTTATTTTCTAATAACTTAAGGTTTGAAAGTCGTTTGGAAAATTCGTGTGATAAGTTTTTAATTGCATCTAAAAATTCAAAATCTGTTTTTAGTTTTATATTTTCAAAAGCAGTGGAAATATAAACAGCTTTTTCTTTTTTGTCTGAAAATTAATCTTAACTTTATTTCAAAAATCGTAATATTGTACCATATCTCATGAAATAACTTTTTTTTTCTTGTTATACCGAGTTAGGTTTTTAAGTTGCGATGTAAGACATATCAGAAATGATAAAATCAGTATCAAATTTTTATCTTTATAATCAATAATATTTATATTTTACTTTTAAGAAATAATCCAATTTCATTTATTAACTTATAGACTCGTTATATTATCAAACAAAAACTAAACCAAAGAACAAGCTAAAAGTAAACTAGGTCAACGTATTGACCTTTTGTTTTTCTACTACTTTTCGAAACTGTCGGTGGTAAAGTTTGTTTGACAAAATTGTGTTCACTACTTAAATTGTTAATTTCATAATCTTTTTAAGACTGTTGTCTTCGCACATAATGATTACTAGTTTATTACTGAATGAAGTTAATTGATAAACAACACTAGTCAAAGATCTGGTTTTAAACAAAATCATATTACCATCATGTATCTAGCAATAATTGTAGTAGCAACATTGTTTACAAAAACTTGAAAACACCTAGAAATCTTTATCTATTGTTGTACTTGACATTGGAATTAAACCTAAAAATTATTCAAAAATTTATAATAAGTAAAAACACCTTTCATAAAAATTCTCAGATGAGCAGTATCTGTTGTATCAATGCTCTCATCTTAACAGATTAATTAACGTCCTAAGCCTAACGTATTAACCTTTATTAACGTATGTTTTATTCGGCTTTATAATTTTCAGACATCTAAACACGAATTCTTGTTGTCATTGAAAAAATAAACAAAAATATTTTACTACCGTCAAAACATTTTGTTAAAAAAAGTTTTCAATTCTTAACGGTATCTCCTTTTTAGTAATTACTATTGCTACTTTATAATTAGCCTTAACAATTTTTTCTGATAATTCTTTAGTTACAGGAAGATTATCATGTGCTTTGTTGAAACTGAATTAGGCAATTTGTTTTATTTTTTATTTCTTGCATTAATTCCTAACTAAGGTGTTTTTAATTCTCATTGCTCGTTTTATATTTCACATTTACTTTTTTTAAAAGCAATAATTTATTACAGATAAAGAATTACTATAATGCTCAATAAAACATATGTTATTTTTTACTTCATTAATAACTTAATGAATTTTATACTTTATTGAAAAATATTTAAGAAACTTAATTGTCTATTCAAGCTGACTTGTAATGCATATTTTTAAATATATTTAATTAATAAATGATAAGCTTTTTTATTTCTTTATTTTTTGAACTTTATTTTAAACAGGGTTGCCAAAAAACAGGCTAGTTTAAAAATTTGAAAAACTCTGACTAAGTTAAACCTGTTTAAGGCGTTTTTTAAAACTCAGGTGTATGTAAAACCTTTATTTCAATCACTTTGAATAAATCTCCGAATTCACATAATAGTTTGTATGACTATAGTGTAGTTTATTAATTGTATTTTTTTCAAGCCTACTTAAATATTATGTACTTTTTTGTAATGATGATATTTTAATTAGGTGCTTACGTTTGATATACAGCAAGTTTTTAGCTTTTTCAACTTTTAATAAAATAGTCTGGTTTGATATAAATCAGTAGTTTTTGCTTTTTAAGTAGCAACCATGTAAAAAACTAACTTAATATTAATAAGCTATTTTATGAAAGTATTTGAGTATTAATTATTAAAAAAAATAGTATTTTACCATACAAGTAGATATAGGTTTTGTTTACTTAACTAATTACTTAATTTTTAAAAAAATTAAAACTATTTAAAAAAAAAAAACTTTTAAATACTTTTAAAGTATGAAAAGCGGTTTATTATATAAAAAATGTATTTAAGTGCCCCGAAAATATTTTTGAAGCTCGGTTATCATAGAAAACTAGATGGTAATTAATTTAATAAAATTTCTAAGTTTATCTTATTAAAAGTTTAAGACAGTACGTAGTTTGTTAAGACTTGAGTATATTAGTCAATCTAAATTTTATTCCAATATTTATGTATAATTTAGTTAGGCGTTTTATGTGTAGCTAAAAGTTACTTAAAATGATAAACTTCATAAAAGTAAAACTTTCTTTAGTGTGACTATAACTAAAATCAAAAGTTTATTTAAAGGTCACTAAAACTAAAACTGCAGCCCGCAAAGATTTTGAAAATTTGAAATTTGGCCCGCGAGCACCAACTGCCTACCGACCCCTGCACTAGAAAGTAGTCTTGTGTCAAGTAGTCAGAAAATCTTTTTTGTAGATTCTCTAATTTATATTCTCTAGCCTAAGAAGAAAGTAAAGAGCTTTTTTTAGTTTTTCGAGTTATATGACTTCCATTAAATGTTTGTACAAGAGTAGGAAGTTTAGAAACGGACAAAATTTGACATGCTAGTGTTCGATGAGACAATTTTATAACCAAAAAGTTATACTCCTCTAGAACTAATTCTTACTAAAAACTTCAATACATTCGTTGTAAAATAATGTAATGGTGTCGGTATGAAACTAAATTTTGTTGTAAAAGATTTCAAAAGTAATAAAACATAAGGTAAATTAGTTTGTAATTTTGAATACTAATTAAATTAATAAATTTTTTGTTCAATCAACTTCTAATAGATTAAGGGTGGACATCATACGCCCTGCAGGTAAAATCTGGCTTGCGCATTTATTTTTGGAGATAAAAATGTGTATTAAACATATATATGTAAAAATGGTAACTAATTAATTTTTCCTGATTCAACGAACAACTTATATTTGGAAAAAAATCTTAATACTAAGTGATATAACTTATCAAAAAAAAAAGTGGTAAATCTAATATAGAAATTTATCGAAACACCGTTAGAATTAATAACGCGTTTCTGCTAATACAAACCTTTATAATTATTAATTAACTTGAACAATTAACTTTAAAGTAAACAATCTCTACAAACCTCTGAAAACTATTTTCGTTGTTATTAAAGATACCCAGCAAATTTTATAACTTAAACCGAAATTACTTGTTGTTAAGTATCTAAATTGAAACATGTATGCGAAACTATTTTATACAGTCTTTTATATTTATTAAGTTTTCTGTAAAAGTCATTTTTAGTTTTAGCTAAGAATGATGTTTACTAATCAATAAAAAAAAATTCAATATAAATTTTTTCATATAGTTGACTTAACATTGAATTTTATAATAAATTTATTTATTTTATCGAGCAGTATAAGGTAGTTTAACTTTGGTCAATTAGATATTAAAATTAGCAAGTTAAAATAAATTAATAAAAACATTTTGGATAGTTAAGATTTTTTTTTCTGCTACTGTTTAAAAATAAATAAGTGTTTGTCTGTTAGATTATTCAGGTACTAAATTCATATTTGACAATTGTTATTAACAAATGGTTAAACATAGTTAGAAATAACAAAAAAATGTTAAGACTAGGATTTTCGTTTACAATTCAAAAGAAATTAGGTAAAGTTTCATGATTTTCTAGTAATCGCGAGGTTAACGGGCAAAACTGACTTAGAATACTTAAAAAACAGTTGTATGTAACTTAACAGGACTAAAACTTAATTTTAGCTATCAAACGACATCTGTAAACAATATCTTAATAAAAAGCTGTATTGTTTTACTTCATTCGTTTTTATGCAGTTATTAAACTTACAACTTTTAAAGATAATTTTCAAGATACACACCTATCTTAAGTACTTATTGCTTTATTTTTTCTTTTTTTATTAAAAATGCGATTATTTTTGAAGGAATAATATAAATTTAAAACATATTTGGTGAGATGACATTCCTTAACAAAAACATTAGACATTTGTTAAGTCAGATTTTATATACAAATTTTAAAAGCAAATCATTTATTCAAATTAAATATACAGTATAAAAGTATTCAAAATTAGATCAGTCAAAGATAAACATAAGTTTTAATCTTTAATTATCACATCTTTAAATTAAATCTAAATTGTTTGTATACAAAACATTGTTTGCTAAAAAATATAAAACTTAATTTAAGATTTGCATAAAATAAAGCCTTATTGACTTTCAATGTGTCTCTTTCCCAAGACAATAAGCTAACTTGATGCTGGAATGAAAAAAAAATCATGTTTGCTAAAAAAAAACAATTCACAAGAGAAATAAAAATTCAAGCAAAAAAAAGTAGGTTAAGCACATTTACAACTAGTACTAGATTAAAAACTATTTAGTTTTTTAAACTTTTTTTACAGTAAGTAAATTGATACAAGAACTTTACATAAATGGCTGGTTATTATAATCTTTAAAAAATGACTATATTATTTCTCATCTAATAGTATTAGTTTTATTAAATATAAATTAGTTATTACAATTTATAATTTTTAAAATTGCATTTTACCTTGTATAAAAAAATATTCTAAAAAAATGTTAAGCAACATACAAACACAAAACCAATGTTTTTTAAAGTATATTTTCCTTAAAAGTTGTTATAAGAATAGTTTGTTGTCAAAAACTGCTTAGGTAAACTTTATCTACATACAACAAGATTTAGTTATAAATCGCAGCAATAATTGTTGAATTGGTATTATTTAATAATTAAAAAAACATTTACTATTAATAAATTAATAACTTTAAAATGAGAAAAAAATGGCCACTTTTGCATTCTTAACTTAAAATGAAATTTAATAAACTAAAGACTATAATGTAAAGCTTAAATTCTTAAACCTTACTTTAAATACTTAAGTTAAATTATTTTGGTTTTAATCAAAAGTTGCACAAATATAGAACTTCTAATCAGATGTAGTCACTTAAAACTTACCAAACAATCTTAAAATTACAATTATCTTTTGAACAATTCTTTTTTTTGTCAGTTGTATATTCTAATTTCTATAGAGCGTAATCCATTAGAGTACGGATCAACAATAAGAACATTTTTAGGCCAGTAAACATTATCATTTTCTTCTTTCAGTAACTGTTTTACTTTCTTAAGACATTTTTCATACTTTGTTTTAGAACATAATAAAATCAAATATCCGGATAAACAGGATAAAATTCCTTCACAATAAGTTTTAGAATCAATAGTTTCTGCTTCCTTGTAAAGCAAATTAAGTTTATTAATTGTATTTTGAAACACTTCAGGATCAATCAGTCCATCTAATTCAGGAGGCATTTTATCTTGAAATTTTGGAATCATTCCTTCTGTATAGTCACGCTGAACATAAACTTTTGTTTTTATATTGGTATTAGTAGTACAAGGAATATCAAAATTGGACATTTTTTTATAAACTAGAGTCTTAAAATCAAAACAATTATGATTTTCAATCAAAAATATCAATATTAAATTATAAAAATAAAATTATTCTCTATCTCATATTAATTTAAAATTATTAAACAAGTGTACTAATTTTTTAAATTTCAAGTATTTTTTATTTCAAAAATTATTATTTTTATTCTTTTTTTAGTATTAACAGTTTTTTACAAAAAATAGCTTTCAATCATTTAAGAAAGTAGTTAAAGTAAAACGCATTCCAAAAAAATGATGCTTTCTTTATTTTTCAGGTTAGATATTTGATTTAAAGCTGTTTAACTGGTTCAGGTTCTCTATTTTAAATTTTAACTTAAAACTTATAAAATCATTTTAACCTTTGTGTATATCATACACAACATTACCTTATTTGATCGTTACTAAATCACCTTGCATTTTCTGACTAATGCTAGTCATATGTCATTGACTAATACCCTTGCCAACTCTTGGTTGAATAAGAAATGTTGTATTTTGTAATAGAATAAACTTGATAATTGATTATAAATTTTTTTGTGAATTTTAAGCAAGCTACTTACAATGTTACTTGATACCTAGTGTTTGGTAATTAATCACTGAATATAGACAGTAATGTTACTAAACTTTTTGGGATTGTTCTAAAAAAATAACTCCTAATTCATTTTGTTAAGTTTATTTAGTTTTAAATAATTTAACTACCTATGAAGATAATAGTAGATAATAAAGTATGATACAGTGAGCTCACAGTAGGGTTTCCAAAACTTTTTCATAACACCCCCTTTGAAGAAACTAAACTTGCATTGGCCTCCTCAAAAAACATATCTCAAAAATATACATAAATTTAGTATTCTTCCGGATCTAGATTTTTTTTTAATAATTGGTTATCTTGATATATGTGATGTAAGTTTTAAAAGTAACACCTGAGACCTTTTTTTTTTTTTGCTTTTCACCATCAACTCCAGATATCTTGTGTAATTTTCAAATTATGGCCCATGTACTATTCATGGATTGCTCTTTGGTCCCTTAGCAGCTTATAGCCCCCTTATTTTCTATGATGGTCCTCAAGGGGACCATATGGCCCATTTTGGGAATTCCTGTTCTACAGACTAAAATTAGTATTGTTTAAGTTTTCAAGTATGTTTATGGCAGTTGTTAGACTAAAACAACTTTTAGAACTTAAAAGACTTTATTTTTGGTCAAATAAGAATTGAAATGATTAATGGTGAAACCTAGTAACTCTTAAGGCCATAGGGGGGGTAGAAGCCATTTTTCGACCAAAAATAACATATAGACTTATATTATAGTAAATTTCATAATCTTTCAGATGCTTTTTTTAGATTTTAAAAATATTAAGTAACTTTTTTTTTATGACCGGTTATATAAAGGGTTGTCTTAATAAAGGGTATATAAAGGGTAACTTTAAAGCCGTTTTTCTCGAGTTTTTAAAAACGGGCTTTAAAATCTATCTTTTCCTTCATTTTTCAAGCAATCTTCTTCAAATTTTCAGGAAATGTTCCTTACATTACAAGAAAAAAACGTTATTTGTGAATTTTAATAATTTTAAAAAATAAAAATTTTATGACAAAAATTTAAAAAAAAAGTGATTTTTTATCAAAAAAAAATTTTTTTTTTCAAAAAAAAAGGTATTTTTACTTGAAATTTTTTAAAGTCACAAATAACGTTTTTTTTTTATTGTATAAAGAATAGACTGTGAAAGTTTGAAGAAGATTGCTTAAAAAATGAAGGAGGAGATAGATTTTGAATGCATTAGTCTTTTTTTGCCATTTTAGTTTTTCCTTCCCCATAAGGAACCTGTTATGCGGCCCGACTTTGGCCGGTCATATCTCAAAAACTAATTCAAATTTTTAAAAACGGTAAAAAGCAACTTGAAGCTTAGTAAAAACTCTATAAAATAAGATCAACTTGTAAAAAACATGGCCTACCCCCCCCCCCTATTATTAAGATATTAATTTTTATAAAAAAGGTTAAATGTGTCCTCTAAAGATCAATGTTTAATGTGAAGGATCAAAGGTCCAATGAGGAAGTTCCAGTACCCATTAAGGAGGATCAAATGTTCAATGTGGAAGTTCCTGCGGTTGATAACAAAGATCCAATATTTATTATGGAAGATCTGATGGTCAATAAGGAAGATACTATCTTTAAATATGGAAGATACATTGGTTAATAAGGAAGATGGATTGTTCAAAGTTGAAGATCTTATGTTCAATGTGAAATGGCTGATGAGGAATATTCAATGGTGAATATAGAAGATATAATGTTTAATGTGAAAGATCCAATGGTTGATAAGGAGATTTTAATGGTTAAAATGGATCACCCAATTGTGGATAAGGAAGATCAAATGTTCTACATGAAAGATGTTATAACAGAGGACTACTACTTTATATACATAGAAATAAGTTATAACACCAACTTGTTAGAGGAATATGTTTACGTTCTAAAAATTGGTTCTAACTTAGCTTACAACAAAAGTGGTTATTTTGTAAGAAGTGGAAAGCAAAATAATTTTCCAGCTTGTTTTAAGCTAGATATTTGTGGAAAAGAATACAGATATTGTAAGTTGTTGAATTCATATCAAAAGTTCTCCAGGATAGCCTAGAACAGTATTTATGAAATGAACTCCAGGGTAGATAGTTGGCATAAGAAAAGAACTGGTCAGCAGCATAACCAGGGTTACCACTCTTTGAGTCAAAAAAACTGTCCTGAGTGACCAAAAACTACCCTGAGTGACTTTAAAATGTGCTGAATTATCCTGAGTTTTTCAAGATTTTAAAAAGACTAAAATCAAAATTTAAATAACATTTTGGTATCAATAAAAGTTAAGTTCTTTAACAAAACTAGTTGTAAAACAACAAAATATTTGAAGTTGATAAACTAGATCACATCTGAGATCTATAAAAAAACGATCTGAGATTTAAAATTTTTAATTATGAGCTATCCTAAGATTTTTATTAAAAAAAATAAAAACTTTTTTGAGTCAGCTTGAGTTTATTTTTAGTTTAAATCTTTCTTGAGTTATTTCGAGTGTATAGCAACCAATATCAAATATTATCATAACACTGGAAGAGCTCAATGTATTTTTTAATTGAGTCTATAAATTTCTAGTATATGTGCTTGTAGGTATGTAAAAATTTAAAATTATTAAAATTTGTCTTATTTGTTTTATTGATTTGTAAACTATTCAGTTTTAATTAATAAAATCTAGCACTAGTAATTTATTAAATTTGTTTAAACTACAAAAAATTAAATCACCTCTAATACTGAACAGTTAACTTAGAAAATAAAAATGTTATAACATAACAAATATTCTGATAATAAAATAATAATAAAAGTGTTTCAAGTGAGTTAAATAAACATAAAATTAAAATTTTTAACAAATAAAATTAAAAACAACTGAAATAACTAAAAATATGAAATTGGTTTACCTAAATTTAGGATGTCTGTCTTTTGAAACAGATATAAAACTAATTTAAATCAGCAAAAACCTAAAAAAAATACTTTAAATCAAGCTTAATTGTCTGAAAATACTAAAAAATAACAAAAGGACTTGAAATAAACTTTAAAAATTCAAGTCAAATAAATTAACTTAAGATTAAGAAAAAAATACCCAGTGTTTTTATGATTGTTTTTTTGCATAAAAACAATTAAACAAGCCTGAGTCAGCCAAAATTTATCAAAAAAGTTCAAAATAAATAGGTTAACTAGGCCGGAAATCAAAGATTTCTTCAAAAAGGGGCATGATGAAAAAAGTTTGGGAAACCATGATTTGAAAGAATACAATGTTCACAACAAAAGACATTACTTTGTATATGTCTTCTACTTGGTTTCATTCTTGCAACCTTCAACTCAGAGTTTTCAAAGCCATGATTGGGGTACCTTATGCTATCAGGCCAATTAACAAGGATCAATGTTGAAATATATTAACAAAATACAGTCAAAAGAATTCCAAAATCATACAATATTGCCATTATAATGTAAAATTTGTAATGAGGGAAATGTAGTTACAAGCGCAAACTTGGCTTGAACGGCTTTTTTGTAATTTTTTTTTAACCAAACTTTAAAACCAGTTATTTTCAAATTTTCAATGCTAACTTGGAACTTTTTTTTTTATTCTAAAGAATGTTCTTTTCCTTTGGTTTCAAAATAATTTCCATCGAATTGGGGTTTGACTTTTGTAGTGAGGCCCCTTTAAAAATTATGAGTTTTTTTCTATTTTTTTAATTTTACAAGCTTTTCTCCAAAAACAATATTTTTTTTTTATTTTTTTTTTAACATACTTATTGTACTAAGTTTAAACTGGTAATTTTTTTTTCCAATTTTTTTTTATACCATAAGCCTAAAAAAATTTTCAGAAAAACTCCAATTTTGCACATTTTTTTTATTTTAAGGTTTACAGCCTTTTATGCAAGAATAAACATTTTTTTAATAATTTTTATTTTTAATATACTTGTATAGTAAGTTTCATGACACAATTATATTTTTTTCCCAATAAATTATTGTTTTTAGAATATATGACCCATTCAAGTTTTACCTAAACTCTTAGCACTTGAGCAAGAAAACCCTCAAATAGCTTTGCTAAGAATTGTCTAGTTAAGATATATGAATGATATATATGAGCTGTGAACTTAGCTTGACTGTGTTTTTTCTAATTTTATAAAATTGTCCAAACTTAAGACCCAATTATTTTCCTTATCTTAATAGCTAATTAAAAACTTTTATTTTTTTTTTAAAGAACGGTCCTTAATTTAAAAAAATCCATTGGATTGGGGTTTGACTTTTTGAGTGGGGCCGCTTTTAAAATTTTGAATTTTTTTTTTTTAATTACAAGCTTTTCTCCAAAAATAATAATTTTTTTTCAACTTTTTTTTTTAAACATACTTATTAAAATGAGTTTAATGATGTTGTAAACGTTTTTTTTTTAATTTTTTTTTATACCATAAGCCTGAATAAATTTTTCGGAAAATTTTAAATTTTGCACGATTTTTGTTTTATAGATATACAGCTTTTTATGCAAAAAAAATAAATATGATGTATAAGATAACTTGAATATTTCAATAAGTATTTCCTGTGCTAAATTTAGTAGAAATTCGATATTCTTATAAAAGTAAAAATCAAAAATTTTCTTGACGTTTTGAAAAGCTTCAGATTTAATAGTTAAGAAAGTTTTTATAAGTTTTAGCTCTTTGAAAAACTGGCAAATACTTTGCTGATATAATAACTTTAGACCTAAGCTGGGTAAACTTTTATCTTTTTTTTTGTAAGACCAAAAGCTAGCTAATTTTTATAATTTGTTTTAAATAGATAAGTTAAACGCAAATGGGAAAATTGATTTGAAACTATCTATTACAGAAACTAAATAACACCATTTAAAAGAAAATAAAAGTATAAAAATTCGTTTCAAAACTCTAAAAAAAATGTTTGTAAAAATCGATGGAAAAGTTGTACAAACTATTATCATTAAGCAAAATAAAATGCTAGCAAAAAAGACTAGGAAAACGGTCATTGTTAAGAACCTTTAACTTATTTGTATAATGTTTACCTCAAAACTAAAAAAAAAGATATACGTGCAAAAAATAAAAGAAAACTAAAAGCCTGCACTTTCAACAACAATAATTAAAGTAGTAATTAAATAATATTCTTATTATAAACAGAAACGAAAAATAGGTATGCGACGCAAACTATGCGTATAACTAATTTTTTTAATTTTATTTCAAAAATAATCAAATATTTTTTATTTCACAAAGAAACATAGTTAAGGTTAATACTACAAATCATTACAACTAAAAAATAAACTACAGTAAAAAACAAAACCTGCAGTTTCCATGAACAAAAATTTTGTTTATCTAGTGTAATTTTTTAATCTTCTTGCGTTTTTTCTTAATGAATTACACATAAAATATATCTTGAAGTGTTAAATTTAAATAAAAATTGTGGCTGATGCAGTGTTGTTTTGTTTTGGAAACTTTTCAATCATTTTATTAAAAAATAAAATAAAATAATAGTTTAGTAGTAGTAGTAGTAGTAGTACATTAGTAACATTTAAACATTTGTAGCTAAACCGTTACCCTGTCCCTAATCTACCTCACCTAATCAGACTTAATAATTAAAACTTACGATAAAAAAATATCGAATTTTTCCAATAAGACTCAGAAGTGCATTTATTTTGCAGTCGAAAAAATAAAAATCAACAGAACAAGCCTCGTAGTTTTATTTGTCGAGCACTTTTGACCAATACTTTAAAATAAAACTTGTTTATATATTTACTTTCTCCTTTTTATAAATTTAAATACTGTAAAGTTATTTAAAATTTGCAACGAGTTACTTATATAACAAATTAATATACAAACACACAGATTTAATTAAATAAAAATAATAGAAAAACTATAGAAAAAAACTATACTTTGTTGCACAACTGCCTTAAATCATAAAACATAAACTGAGTTCAAATTTTAACTAGCACTACAAAATACAAACGAATCTTGGCAGTTGAATGACTATTGAACCACTTAAAAATTTCTAGTACAATTTTTTAAATTAAATCTAAAAACTGTTTGGAGTCGAAGAAAATAAATATGTCCCGTTTGGCCTAGTTTAAAAATAATCTCAATGTAAAACTAAAGTAAATAAAAAACATTATTGTCAAAGTTTAACTACAATCACTTGCAGTTAGTAAAATTTAAAATATCAGAACTTTAGTTGTTACAATTTTATATGTGGGACACCAAGTCAAGATTTACATTTTGTAAAAAATATAAACATCTATATTAAATTTCTGAAACAGCATTAACAT
This sequence comes from Thalia democratica, assembly GCF_965202585.1. NCBI lineage: Eukaryota > Metazoa > Chordata > Thaliacea > Salpida > Salpidae > Thalia > Thalia democratica. The sequence goes on along the minus strand of NC_139173.1, from coordinate 13,488,528 downwards.
TGTAAGCATTGCGCCTGCTTTGCACTGCTTTCCGAGAGAAGAGAGGAATCTTTTTTCTACACGAAGCAAATCGCACAAAAACAAACGTCGCAAGAAGGGCGTAGGCATTGTATTTTCACACTCAGCGAAGACGTTTGACTTAGGCATTTCGCATAAGATCTCACAGAAGGCTTTTAGTATTCACACTCAGCGAAGAGGCAGTTTCCACTTAGCCATTCCGCTTAGACGTTCGACTTAGGGATTCAGTTTCAACACGAGACGACTACCGGCGTTAGAAACCATCTCTAGACGACTGCTATCAGTTTCATTCTAGACTCGATTTGGTTCTTTTAAAACCAAATCACGAGTAAATCTAGTGAATTATTATCAACCAAAACCTTTCTGAGCTCTGACCTGCACGTGTGTGAGTGTCTCTTTTTTATATCGTATTGTTTTTAAAACTGTAAAATAAATTTAGTGTGCTAATTCTCTATTTAATAAAAGTAAAATATAATTAAGTAAATTTAAATTTCTAAAGTTAGAGCATAGGAAGTTAACGTTTAATTACAAAAATAACATTTGTTTTAATTAAGTATTTACTAAAATCGATTGACCACCATAAGTGGTCAATATAATACTAAGACGAGCCTCGATTAATCATACCTTGTTCCCAGTTCGCATTACTGAGGTCAAACTCGGTTAATTGCGGCGAAATCTTAACAGTTCGCATTACTGAGGTCAAACTCGGTTAATTGCGGCGAAATCTTAACAGTTCGCATTACTGAACTCAAACTCGGTTAATTGCGGAGAATTCTTACCAGTTTGCATTACTGAGTTCTGACTTGGTTAATTGCAATTGATTTCATTACGGGAACTCTACGTTTGGTTAATACCTCGAAGTATGAGTTCCAATAATAGGAAACCCAAAACCTTTTCGACAACTAGCATCACTGGTATGGTCAAGAAGCACGCGAAGCGTGCACACTCGGCCTCAAGTTATAATAGACAAGCCCAACAAAGTAACTCCGAGCTGTTAGCAGATTCTCACATATCAACAACCAAACCTTCAACTGCAGAAACTGTACCTACAAATGAAGAAACATACAAAACAGAAGAGAATATAACAGCAGAGGGTTATAACATACAAATCAACTTACACAAATTAAAACTATGACAAAGTGTTGAGTTAAAAAACCAAGTTACCCAGTTTAAAAAAAATTATTGCCTTAAAAAACTGACTTAGATAAAAAAATAAGAAGTTCAAAAACATAATAAAAAAATATTTACAAAAGAAACTAAGCCTACTTTTTAAGATTTTAAATGAAATAATATATCTTAATTAAACTAATGTATATCAAAACTAGAATACTGTAATATAAGCTGAACCTTATAATAAAGAGACTTATCTAAAATAATTAAAAATATTACCAATTTAAGCAAATAGACTAAATTTTAATGTTGGTTAAGATTATATCTTAAATACGTGGTCTCCAGTAACTTACTAAACTTACTTCTATACTTACGAGTAGCTTACAGTAATAAGTTACAAAACTTATTTCTAAGTTATGAATAAAACACACTTTGAATAAATGCAATTTACTTTATTTTAAATAATAATTCTTATTCTGAAGAAAGAAACTATTAAATCACGACACATATAAATTCTATAAAAAGTATTAACAATCGTAAAGTTTTAAGATCAGTTCTGCTAGTATTCTTAATAAATTATTTAAAATCTACGTTCGCCCTAAACTCGAATACAATACCCCTAAATGGTCACCCTGTTAAAAAAAAAAGACATTGTTAGGATTAAGTCTGTGCAAAGAAATTTAACCTGTTTTGTTTGTAATAGATGCAACATTTCAAATACTTCATACAAAGATAGATTGGTAAAGCTCAGATCGGAGTCTCTAGTCTAGAGTATAGAAGATGGCAGTTTGACTTGATAATACTTTTTAAAATTGTTAAAGGTAAATATAAAGAATTTTTCAATCAGTTTTTTGTTTTTTCTCAGACCAATTATAATTTGAGTGGAAATAATTAAAAATTAAAATGTAAATATAATTTTAATAACAGTCAGTGGCAATTTTTTTTTCTGCAGAAAAATAAATATGTGGAATAGGTTACCGCAGGATGTAGTTTCTCGTGGGAGGGTGGAACATTTTCGATTAAAACTAAAAAAAGAAAAAGATTTAAATAATAGAATCACAAGTAAAATACAGTGATTATCGAATAAAAAATCATTTTAAAATATTAGTATCACTAAGAGCAATTTTTCTTCCCTACGCCTTTCCCCTGCAGATTGTAAGTTGTTATATATAATTTTTGTAAATGTGTAGTTAAATAGTCTATACATAAGTTTTTATATGAGAATTTATTCCGTTTTGTTTTTTGTGTATACTAAGTTATAATTGATCATAAAGGACCATTTGTTTGTAATTTTTTACGATGTTATCTTTAGTTTTTTAATTTTCATTGAATGTAATTTGTTTGTTTCTTTTTCCATGTGTATTGTTTAAGCGGCTCAGGTTTTAATGCCCGAGTCCATCTTAATTTAATAATAATAATAATAATAATAATAATAATAATAATAATAATAATAATAATAATAATAATAATAATAATAATAATAATAATAATAATAAAAATAATAATAATAATAATAATAATAATAATAATAATAATAATAATAATAATAATAATAATAATAATAATAATAATAATAATAATAATAATAATAATAATAATAATAATAATAATAATAATAATAATAATACAAATAATAATAATAATAATAATAATAATAATAATAATAATAATAATAATAATAATAATAATAATAATAATAATAATAATAATAATAATAATAATAATAATAATAATAATAATAATAATAATAATAATAATAATAATAATAATAATAATAATAATAATAATAATAATAATAATAATAATAATAATAACAATAACAATAAGAATAACAATAAGAATAAGAATAATAATAATAATAATAATAATAATAATAATAATAATAATAATAATAATAATAATAATAATAATAATAATAACAATAACAATAAGAATAACAATAAGAATAAGAATAATAATAATAATAATAATAATAATAATAATAATAATAATAATAATAATAATAATAATAATAATAATAATAATAATAATAATAATGATAATAATAATAATAATAATAATAATAATAATAATAATAATAATAATAATAATAATAATAATAAAAATAATAATAATAATAATAATAATAATAATAATAATAATAATAATAATAATAATAATAATAATAATAATAATAATAATAATAATAATAATAATAATAATAATAATAATAATATTAATAATAATAATAATAATAATAATAATAATAATAATAATAATAATAATAATAATAATAATAATAATAATAATAATAATAATAATAATAATAATAATAATAATAATAATAATAATAATATTAATAATAATAATAATAATAATAATAATAATAATAATAATAACAATAATAATAATAATAATAATAATAATAATAATAATAATAATAATAATAATAATAATAATAATAATAATAATAATAATAATAATAATAATAATAATAATAATAATAATAATAATAATAATAATAATAATAATAATAATAATAATAATAATAATAATAATAATAATAATAATAATAATAATAATAATAATAATAATAATAATAATAATAATAATAATAATAATAATAATAATAATATAAAACACTAACATCAACTCCGCGATGTAAACGTTTTCTTGATTCTCGAAACTAGTTAATGAAACGTCTTCAAGTAAGTAAAACAACTAACGCGTATTTAAAAGACAAACGCCGATATATACGCCTCGGAATGAAATTAACTCCCTTGAATATTAATGTTGTTTTGGGAATTGGTAAAACAGTTTTGATAAAACTTATCGAATGCCTTTATTTTTACAAAAAGTTCCGTATTTACTCACATGCTTTTAAAATTAAAAAATTAAATGTCTATTTTATTAAACTATTTGATTTAATTTTTTCAAATAAGTGAATAAAGCCTGGTTAAAATCATTTTAAATTCTTAAAATCCTACTTAACTTTAAATTTTTACACAAGTGTTGAAAGCGCGGGTCAAAAAAGTAAGAAATAGAAACTTATTAAATCAGAAATTACATATTATACAACAATTAATATAAAACATAACATAAGGACGAAGTAAAAACGATAGTCATTTAGCTGTCTTTAATCATTCTTTCCGGCCTTCTTGTCTTCCGGGTTCTTGTCCTCAGGCTTCTTGTCATCGGGCGTCTTGTTCTCGGGCTTCTTGTCCTCGTCCTTCTTGTCCTTAGGCTGCTTCTTATCGGCTTCTTCCTTCCTTCTGCTTCTTTTACGGTTGGTTTATTGTGGGCAGGAACAAATTGTTCAAATTGCTTGTTCTTCTCTAAACTTCAAATTCAAATTTTCATCTAATGCACTTGTTAATGTAGGAAATACTTTTTTGTTGTCTATCATTGTAGTATTCATTTGAAATAAAACATTGTAAAAAAATACGTGATTCAAAAACACATAGTTGAGATATTCTTTCAAGAAATCTTAGTAAAAACTACTATGTTAATATGCCAAAAGACAATAACGAAACTTTCAGTATTTACTTTTAAACCCATTACTTTATACAAAACAAAAAAATTCTAAGCATTTAAGGATGCATTAAAAAGAAAACTAAAAGCTTTAACACTTTTTAGAAAACATATGAAGCATTCAATTTTTTTTTAAATCTACTACCACATAATTTCTCAAATTTTTAAACTTAAACTTCAATAAACAAAATACATAACATTTTAAAGCATTTTACACAACAATAAGTACTATTTTCTTGTACAAACAAACTTTTAGGAGATTTAAGAATAAAGTATTTGTTTTTAAAGCGACCAAAATTTTAATACATTATATAAGTTTATAAAAGAAAAATTCAGCGAGTGATTTTTTCGATCGTTAACAGTCAAAACTGAATGGGAGTTGAAAGTACTTTAAAATTCAAAATTTTTAGGAAAAATTTATCACGAGTCGAATTTGAAAGCTTTAAACTTATACTTGACTATTTTACGATCAAAAAAGTCTGATAGTTTTATTTTGTAGAGAAAAATGTAGTTACTAATATTTTAATATAAAAATAGGCTTATTAAACATTTTTATTGTATAATTTTTATGTCGTAGAATTTAATTAATAATTTAATTACTAAACTGTTGTTTAAAATATAAAAAACTTCATAATACATCATTAAACGTAAAAAACGCTATAAAATTTTACAATTCAGAAACTTTATCAGTTTAGAAAAGAAAACAAATACACTTAATAGTTTCTTTTAGTTTAACTTCTTGAAAACATTACCAGAGTTTAAAAAATATTTAAACAGAATTTCATGTTGATATAAAGTTACAATTTTTTTCCTTTATTAAAGTCTGTTTTGTTAGTTTTGCAAAAAGATTCATGTTTTATCGTCAAAAGGGCTTTATGATAAATGTTAAACGTTTTAGACCTGCTAATTGTAATTCTGACTCTTTTCTATTCTGTGTTATAATTTCTTTTTGTTAAAGGAATAAAATACTGCCAAATTGTTTTTCTTTTTAGCTAATATGTTGCTTGATACACTAGTTTCTGGTTTTGTTTTTGAAGAATTGTAATAGCCTGAGTCTTGTTTATAACTTTTAAGCTGCACTGGTATCACCTGATGTTTTGGCTCGCTATCATATTTTTCATTGTAGCTGATATTTTTCTGCTGTTGTTTCTGATGTTTTTCTTTGCTAAGTTTACCTTGTTTTGCTGTAAAAGCAAAAGCTTGCTCATAAGCTCTATTAGCTTTTCTTTTCCGCTGTTGGGGATTACTTGAATAATAGTTTCGGTTTAATCTTTTTTGTTGAAACTTTTGGTTGTAGTTTGAATTCTTATCTACAGCATACTTAGACCCTTTAACTGTTTTACCATTAGGACCTGTCACGTTTGCGGCTTCTGACATGTTATTTTTACCTACAACAGGAACTCAAACTGAACTTTTTCTCCTTGTTCAAGAGACCTTAAGAAATTGTTAGGGTTGTTTTTGATGATAGCTGTATAATGAACAAAAATATCGCTGTTCCGATCATCACGATGAATAAAACCGTAACTCTTGCGAACATTAAACCATACTACTTGACCAGTTACTCTAATTGCTATAGTTCTTTTAGTTATTTTAGCTTTTTCTTTAGCTGTTTGTGACGTTTTAGTTGTATTAGATGTTTTTGTAAGTAAGTATTGATGATATGAAAAACACTTGGCAATGTTAAAATTGTTACTATCATTTCCATTGTATGATTTACTTAACTTAACATTGTCTCTATCTTGATTATGTTGACTATAATTATATTTATGATTGAAATCATTATCTCTGAGATGAAAATTTTGTTGATTATTAGGACGAACTCGCTTATGGTAATTTATTTTAGACTTATATTTTTTTTGCTCATACTGCTGTAGTCTATCGTAATTAACTTGCTTAGGTATTAATGCGTTTTCTTTATAAGCATTCCATATGGCTTGTCCTTTTCTTTTAAAAACTTCTAAGCTTTCATCAAAATGCTCCCTAATCTTATGCTTGATCGGAAAGGGCAACAAGTATGCAAGAAAAAACTTAATTCTGCCCTGTTCTGGAAATATGGCCCAATTTACGGCTGTAGAAAATACTTTATTAAAATTTGTACGCTCATTCCAAACTGGAACTTTATCTAAAATTTCAGCTAACTGATTGTCCCTTTTAATATTTTAATGAAAAAGTTTCTTTAACAACTGTAACTTTTTTCACCTCGCTCTGTCATTTTATAATAATCTGACAACTCTTTTTAATCAAAATTTAACATTTCCTCCTCAAAATATCTTACAATGTCACGAGGGTTTCTTACAAAATCTAACCTTTTAAACTTTTTACTCAGTTTTTGCACCTTAAATGTGTCGCTAATGTTATTAAAACTATTTTGATTACTATTTACGTAATTATCGTAAAAAGGTTCGCGTTTTTCTAGCATCGCACGTTCGTAATGTTGTGATCTAGACTTATTTAATATAGTATTCAAATTTTGTTTTGCAATTTTCTTAATTCTTCTTCATTTGTTAGCTGCTTAACTTCGCTTGATTTTGTAAATTGTTGTTGAATACTATTAGACGGACAAAATCCAATACTGTTTTCCATCATCTCTGCTTGATGAGGGTTATTAAGGTTGCGATCGTCATTGTTGTTCGTGTGCATTTCTTCTGTTGACTGCTTAAAGATTTCTAAACCAGAAGATCAGGTTCTTGATAGATACTGCGTGGTCTCCACTTTAACCAAATAGGTTATATTTTAAATGATGCTGGTTTATGTTTATGTCTTAAATACATGGTCTCCAGTAACTTACTAAACTGACTTCTATACTTACGAGTAGCTTACAGTAATAAGTTGCAAAACTTATTTCTAACTCTAAGTTAATAGTAAAACACACATTGATTAAATGCAATTTACTTTATTTTAAATAATAGTTCTTATTCTGAAGAAAGAAACTATTAAATCACGACACAAGTAAAATCTATAAAAAGTATTAAGTAAACCTATATAAAATACTAACATCAACTCCGCGATGTAGATGTTTTCTTGATTCTCGAAACTAGTTAATAAAACGTCTTCAAGTAAGTGAAACAACTAACACGTATTTAAAAGACAAACGCCGATATATACGCCTCGGAATGAAATTAACTCCCTTGAATATTAATGTTGTTTTGGGAACTGGTAAAACTGTTTTGAGAAAACTAATCAAATGCTTTTATTTTTACAAAAAATTCCGTGTTTATTCACACGCTTTTAAAATTATAAAATGAATGTATATTTCAACATTACACCAAAAATTAGACAATAACTTAATTTCTGACATTCTAAAAAGACTACTTACAGTTTTAAGAAATAAAAATTTCAGATTTTCTATTTTTTTAAATTTGAATTGTCGTGCACTCTCTTAAACTATATTTTAATAAAATAAGTATTTTTAAATACATTCAACACTTTAAACTAAAGGTCAGCAAACTAGATTTGTCTGCAAAAAAAAATCTCTTGCCCGCGACGTATTTTAAGCTTAAAATATCTTTCATTAAACCTTAAAACTTCACATACTATCTCAAATTTCAGTTTGTTTTTCTGTCTTCCGTGATACTGGTATAGCTAAAAGTAAATATTTTTTTGCAACGCAGAGCCTTTATAAATCAAATTTTACTTATATTAGACCTAAAAATTACAACTTTTCCTGACTCAACTCGTTAAAACTTTATGCATTGTGATTAAAAAATAAGAAACCAAAGCATAAACAACTGCTGATTTACAACAAATAAAAATGGCAGCTATGTTGATATGGTAGGTATTTTAAAAAGATATTACTTAAATTCAATAAAAAACCTCATTTTTTATGTTTTAAAATAAATAAATAAACTTCTAATTAATTACGTTTTTGTTTACTAAAGTGCTCATGTGTATTAAACTAATCTATATATATATCACTACATATAAGTTTTTAATAAAATATTTTTTGCAATATTTACTCTTAAATTTTTGAGTTTAACATACTTTTAATATATATTCTTGTTTTTATTATTAATTTTATTGAGCTTGTATATAATAGATGAAATAAAAATGAAAATAAAATAATGATAATTATGAAATTAAAAACTTTAAAAAATCAATAAAATGTAACGCAATCATAAGTTTAACAATTAACTATTGAAAAGGCATTCTTTAATGACGACGACATTAGCAGCACTGAATTTCATTTGAATATAACTAAATTGATTTTGAATAGTGTAATGACAATCTTGGCGGTATTGATAGCAACTTAGTGCTCTTGTTTTGACTTTTAATTAAGTAGTTGGGGCGACGCGTACGGTAGAGCATTGGAGCAGTTGCTCCATCTTACGTAATCAAAGAAAAAAAAAACTGTTTTAGAGGTTTAGCTTTGTTTTTGAAGTTGCCTTCAGGTAAAATTTCAATTTAGAATGTGATAATAACAGATTTAAACAGAACTCTTTCTTTTAAAAACTAACTCATATTTCTGTGTGTTAACAATTTAACACACTTCAACGGATTTTTGTAACAAATTATGATAAATGATAATTTTACGGAGCTCCGTTGAAGTATGTTAACTTGTTAACACACAAAAGTATGTGTTAGTTTGGTAAAGAAAGAGTACCGTTTAAACTTATTATAATTATATATTTCAGTGAACTTGTTTCACGAAGATCTTTATTAACAAACGAATAACTTTAAATTTTGAATAGTTTATTTAGAATATGACAATTTTGCTCAAAAATCAGGCGCATTTTCTGTAAAATTTTTTGCTTTTTAGTAGAAATTAAAAATACGAACGTGAACTTAGCTTGAGAGTGATTTTATAAAAATGTCCAAACTTAAGACCCAATTATGTCCTTATTTTTTTAGATAATTAAAAACTTTTTTTTATTCTAAAGAACGGTCTTTTGTCTTTAATTTAAAAAAATCCATTGAATTGGGATTTGACTTTTTGAATAGGGCCCCTTTAAAATTTTTGTGTTTTTTTCTAGTTTTTTATATATACAACCTTTTCTTAAAAAATAATTTTTTTATATACATTTTTACTTAAACATACTTATTAGAATGAGTTTAATGATGCTATAAACTTTTTTAACATTTTTTTTTCATTTTTTTTGTATACCACAAGCCTGAATAAACTTTTCAGAAAAATTCTAATTTTGCACGATTTTCGTTTTTCAGATATACAACCTTTTATGCAAAAATAGAGTATTTTTTTAGTAATTTTTATTTTTAACAGACTTGTAGGACAGAGTAATGTTTTATGATGTTGTAATATTGTTTTCCCAGTTTATTATTGCTTTTAAAATATATGACCCATACAAGTTTTACCTAAACTCTTAGAACTTGAGCGAGAGTTCGCTCAAATAGCGTTGCTTAGAATTTAGGTAAAACTTGTATGGGTTATATATTTTAAAAGCAATAATAAACTGGAAAAAAAATATTATATCACAACATCATAAAACATAACTGTACAAGTCTGTTAAAAATAAAAATTACTAAAAAAATATTTTATTTTTCAATAAAAGGTTGTATATCTGAAAAACGAAAATCGTGAAAAAGTGGAATTTTTCTGAAAAGTTTATTCAGGCTTATGGTATACAAAAAAATTAAAAAAATATGTTTATAGAATTATTAAACTCATTTTAATAAGTATGTTTAAGAACAAAATTATAAAAAACTAATTATTTTTTAAGAAAAGGTTGTATAAATAAAAAACTAGAAAAAAACACAAAATTTTTAAAGGGGCCCTATTCAAAAAATCAAACCCCAATTAAATAGATTTTTTAATCTAAGACAAAGGACCGTTCTTTAGAATAAAAAAAAAGTTTTTAATTATCTATTAAGATAAGGACAAAATTGGGTCTTAAGTTTGGACATTTTTATAAAATTCCTAAAAAACGCTCTCAAGCTAAGTTCACGCTCGTATTAAAAATTCCAATGCAAAACTTTCATAAAAATTTGAGCATAAATATAGAATGCGCTTTTAAAAATACCCTATAAAAGAAAAAGTTTAAGTAAATATGTAATGTACACTCAGCCTAGTGTAAAAAAAAACAATGAAAACAAAACAATTGTAAACATTACTCATAATGTATTTTATGTTAAATGATAAATTAGATTGAACAGAAATATAAGTTTTATATAAGAGAAATATTTTTTTTCTATTTAAATAAAGCAAAATAATACACAATTATGGAGTTATAACAAAAAGCATATCAAAGTTAAACTATTTTAAAAATAAAATATTCAACGACAAAAAAAGGCGCTAAAAAAGTTTGGTCCAAAGACCTGGTGTAAGAAAAAAACTTTTCAGTTATCGAGTCGTACACCACGGATACCTCTTAAGTCTTAACGTCTTAAACTTTATAAATATTGTAATGTGACGCATTCAGGAAAGGGTTATCTGTTTTAAATAAAAAGGTATAAGTTGATATTTCATTTTTAGCGTTGTTGTTCTGTCAAGAAGTTTAGATAGCTATCTTAACTAACTAAGGATTTATAAAAGCATATAATCATAAAAAGTGTTATAACTTAAATGCGCTAACTTAAAAGAAAATACCATAATTATTAAAAAGTACTTTTTCTTGTAAGTATAGTTCTTTTTAAGCATTGTTTTTACTTTTATATTTTATATGTTTTTAATCTAATATATTCAAAGTTATCTCTGTTTCTTATTTTACTCAAGTTTCATGAATTTTAGGTAAAAAGTTAGTCTTTTAGCTAAAATTTAATTATTTTTTTTTCAAATTGCTTGCTTTAAAATAAAAGTTCATCGATAGTACGTAATTATAAGTGACAAAATATTGAAAAACGAAACAAAGTTACAGACTAAATAAGCTTGAAAGCAGGTCTACACTTACATTATAAAAAAAAAATTAAAACAATTTTATATTGGTTTATTTACCTTTTTTTATTGCTGTGTACAACTCAATGACTGAGAGGTATTTTCGTATACCCAGGTTTTTAGACCGACTTTTTGTTTTAAATATTTCGTTTTTTTGTTTTATGTTTTCCATTTTGTTTAACTATTTTACTAAAATCACAACTTTATTATTAGAAAACCAGTTTTAAAGAAAGGAATTCTCATGACTAAAATATTTACTCACACATGTTCTTCTAAACAATCAGATATATTATTATTAAGTTAAAAATTTTAACAAATGATGTAATGATATTTGCTTATTTGTTGTTTCATTATCTTTTTAAGTTAGCCTCTTGTTTAAAATTCGTTTATCAGCTAAACTTTTCTACTTATATGCTAGTTTATGTAATCTAAAAACTATTTTCAATACTGGTGGTATTGTAAAAAGTACCTGTTCGAAAAACTATAGTACAAATGATAGATATTCAATAATGCATTGACTTATTCCACCATAACTGTTAGCTATAATGAAAACATAAATAAACAAAGAGTGTGAAGTTATTTTATTTAGCTATTAAAATAAGGAAATTTATTGGGTCTAGAGTTTGGAAATTTTTTTAAAATGAAAAACGTTACCAAGCTAACTTCACACTTGATAATAAACAAGCCTAGTATGCAAATAAACCTTTCAGCTACAGTAAAAAAATATTAACTCCATCCTAGTGCGTGATTTTTTCGTAATCTTTTCTTGTAAAAATAAAAAAATAAGTCAAAAGTATACAAAAGATTTTGTTTAACTAATATTTTGTTTAAAGTACTTGTTGTTTCTTCTTCAGCATACAAAAATTACTACAGTAACCTACCACAGGAGTACAGACTCTTTTAGTTAAAAATTCTGTTTCCAAAATGCAATTTTTTACTATAAAATTAAAAAAAAAGTTACCTTAAAGTAGTAGTACAAAAATGTTTTATTTTGAAATAATTTTTCTTATATTAAAAAAAAAGATCTCACAACACAAGGGTTAAGGCTGGGGTTAGATTCAGGGTTAGGGTCTGATTTAAAATAAGAGTATAGGTCAGGACTGACTTATGATAAGGGTTAGGGTCAGGATGAATACAAGCAAAGTGACATGATGCAAAAGTAACTTCCTCTGCTTAAGTGTTGATTCGTGAAAAAGTTATTGTTTGTGCAAAACTATTTTCGGTTTTGCACACGAATCGGGGCACACGCTTTTCAACATTATTTGAAGGAACTTTTTCCGAATTTTAAAGATATTCAACATACTTTTGCTAACAGGTCCAAATTTCAAAAAGTAAAGACGTCGTAAGGTAAGAACTTTGAGAGGTACGCACCCGCGTAAGGTACGCACCCGCGTAAGGTACGCAAATTAGAAATTATCTATTTATAGTTGGTTTGAGATACTTATTTAAAACTAAACATTTAAAAAAATTTTACAGGTATTATCAGAGACGAAGACAAGCTCTTTAAAGCAAAGTTAGAAAACTGTAACAATACCTACCAGTGACATTTCAACTACGTTTGACATTTTTACTATATCAAAACTTTATCGTCAAATAAATGAAAATTTTAATTTTGTGAAACATTTATTTTATTAAAACCAAATAAGTTCAAAAAAAAATTAATAATTAGTTTATATTAGTTTAAGATAAGATATTTATTATATTTATCAGTAGATAAAAACGCAAATTTTTAAAGAAGTGTAACTCTAAAATTTATCAAACTTAAATTATTATTAAGTTTATTGTCAAACGAAGGACCTAGGCATTAAAACCTAAGCCACTTAAACTAAAAGACACTAAAATAAAAAGAAAAAAACAAATTACAGTGATTATATAAACATAAAACTTATACAAGGCACACACTGAATAAACTAAAACTTTCACAAACAAATATTCAACGATTCCAAAGTCACCAATCTCCAATTATACGTTCCAAAGCAACAAATCCCTGTAACAAGCAACTCCTGTCAAAATTCTTCAGAACCTGTCTTCATCTTGCAGAACATTGATCTCAGCTACTATTTGCCACTCGTTATGTTTTAAAGTTTCACCACGGCAAATTCAGTCTAAAATCACTTCAAAAATGTGGCAGCAACAGTTCACAAATCTAGCTTAGGAATCAACTGAGTATCCATTAATGTTTAAATCTAAAGCTTAAAGCACATTAACAATAGCCCTTCCAAAATATCAAAGTTGAAAAGTACCTAAAATCTATAAGGGGAAGGTGTAGCTTACAGATTAAACTACCAATAAACTACATACCACACACCAAATCAATGGCTAAAGAGATGAACAAAACTAATCACTTATAAATTTTACTGGTAAATATTTTATTTAAATCAAATCTTTTTAAGTTTAATCGAAAATGTTTAAGATTTTTGCACGATACTAGTTCATTTGGAAGTTTGTTCCACATTTTCACCGAACGATAGAAAAAAGATTTGTGCCAACCAACATAGTTAAAATGATATTTGCATGTATGTTTTCTATTATTACCTCTGAGTGAGTAATTATTTTCATAAGGTTTAAAGAGAGTTTGAGAATCAATAGTAGTTTCATTGTTAATCAGTTTAAAAAAAGTAATGAGATCAAATTCAAGTCTTCTGTACTCTAAAGTTTTTATATTAAGCTTTTTTAGTCTGTCTATGTACCTTTGTCAATTACAATGTCAGTTCTATTTTGTAGACACTATTTAAACATCTGACATGTCTCAATCTACATCTAAAATTCTCAGACTTGATAAATTTTGTGAAGTTGAAGGATTTAAAAAAGCGATCAACTGTTTCCAAAAAATTAGATTTCGGCCGGTTTCAAAACTTTTATTTAAATTACAACCCGAGCCATTATTCGGCTGGATACGGATACTGGATCCGGTAAACCACTAGTTTGAAATGCTCCGGTCCGCAAAAAGCTGTTTTTTTTTATCGGATCCGGCACGTTGATTGAAAAACGTAAGCATGTTGTGGACGACTCGATAACCAAAAAGTTTGATCTTACACCAGGTATTTAGACCAAGTTTTTTAAGCGTTTTATATCGTTAGATAAACAATATTAAAAGTATAAGCTTTAGCCGAATTTCTAAGCTAAATAAAAAACTAACAAACAATATTAAATATAAATCTTTATTTGTTTCAAAAATAACTATTATTTGTATCGGAAACTTAGCCTCAAAAATACTTTAACTTCAACCTGTTTTGTTTAAAAACAACTTCTACCCATAAATACTTGTTTTGGAAACTTAAGAATATCTTTTAAGCGTAAGTACTACATTGACTGACTTGACCTTAGTAAAACATAATATTTATTCTAAAGTAGTTAAAAAACTAAAAGTAGCTATAAAACTTAAATTATTGCATAAACTCTTATACAGAAATCTAATTTTTCATTGATTAAACATATATAAACATAAAACTAATTATGCTGCTGTTGTATCAACGCTTTTTATTATTTACAAAAACTATTTCAATAATACTGACAGCTTAACTATAAAGAAATTTCTTTAAATGAATAATAACGAAAATCTTTAATACTTTTAACTATTTACTTTTAATTAACTACTACAACGATGATTCTGTTCGTACAGGAGTGACCTCCTGCACTCAACTACCAATGTAACTAAAACACGAATAATAAACGAAAACCTTTTAAGTACTACAAACATATAACAAAAATTAGTCTTCCTCTATTTCGTACGGGAATGACTTCCCGCACTCGAGTAACAAATAATGGAACTTGTTGATTTTGTTCTTTTTCAAAAACAAGTATCTATATACATTTTGTTCAATTTTTAACCCCTTGCCACGACCACTTATGTGGTCTTTCAGATCGCCCCAAAATCGTTCAACCGTTTGGGTATGAACCCAACGGTTGGACGGGTTGACGAAACTTACGCTGTGATTCACTTTATAGTGACAGTAATCTTGTCGACGCCCCGTTGGCGTCGACAAGATTACCTATGTTGTTGTAGGCGGGCCAGCTGTCACTCATTATAATTGACCCTCTCCTTATATGTTTTTTTTATGAGGGGCTCGAGGTTTGGCATGTTTCGGCTACCGCCAAGCCCGAGAGGCACACAAAACCTTCGGCCCGTGTGTCTCTCGATTCCCCCGAACGCCCACATGTGCTCCCTCACTACATCTCTGCCAACATGGTACTTAGCTTTAGAGGTAAGGTGGGTTTCGTGAATTTCGACGACCACACCTACCCCTCCTATTGTTTGTTGGTCTTCGATTGCTTCCTTGCAGACCTTAAAATTATGAACCATATTTAATTTTTTAGTGTTAGTATTGCAATACATTGTAGTAGTAGAGGAAAATTGACAATGTCGCTACCTGGTATTAGTTCTACTTATATACTATTTTTGGCCTGGTTTAATACGCAACTTATATAAAGTAGAAGTCCCCAAGATAACGCTTAAATTATAATTGCTTAAATATACTAATATGAATTACTTACCATTTACTAAATGTTTAATAAATCAGTTACTTAATTTAAACTGAGTTCGAATTTGTGATCATGAATATATTTACAATGAACTTGCGAAACGAAAAGATGATAAAAAACTGCACAACATTACACTAGAATAACAGAAACTAAACACTACATGTTTAAACCAAACTAAAAAAACATTCTAAAATCGAAATCACTTCAACAAGATTGAAACCATTAAAACTTAAGTGCAGCAAAAAGCTGCACTGAGTTCAGACCATTCAATGAAGTAGCAACTAGAAAAACTGAACCGTACTGAACTAATTACGCGATATTCTTAATTTATACTCGCTTGAAAAAAAAAAGAAAGTAAAAAAGAGACAATTACCGCTCACGCGGTACAGCTTCAAGAAGTAAACAAGTCAGAAAAAAACCCCTAATTAGAAACAACTCTAAACCGCTACCAAGCGGTTACAACAAAACTAAATTTTATGAATTAATGTTAAAATTTTCATATATAATACTTTTCTATTGATCGTGTTCATCTTAATTAGACCTACGTGAGGTCTTTTTTTAATACAAAATATATTTTTATATTTGGTTAAATAACATTAATAATTTAATATCTTTTAATTTGTATAGTCATGTTATTAACCAATAAAGTTAGTATATGAGCTTAATTATTGAAATACAATTACCTAACGAACTGACGGTATGGTACGCACATTTTAGCCGAAAAATAAATAAATTTTATATTTTTCATAACATTTTTTACTTTTTATATTATATATATTAGT
This sequence comes from Thalia democratica, assembly GCF_965202585.1. Classification (NCBI taxonomy): domain Eukaryota; kingdom Metazoa; phylum Chordata; class Thaliacea; order Salpida; family Salpidae; genus Thalia; species Thalia democratica. The sequence continues at coordinate 13,471,800 of NC_139173.1, read as the reverse complement.
TCATATATGTTATATACATTAGTTATCTGTGTGTTTATCACTAATAAAAAAGAACTGTATACAAAATAAAAAAGAAGAATATTCAAACTTACAAATTTGATAATTCTAATATAACTACAAAATGTAACGAGTTTGAATGAAAGCTGATAAATACTTTAACTAACTTGACACAAGAAACTTGCCCATTCTGCCGCACTCTTGTTACTCAACATATTTTGTAGAATCATCTCTTTTACACTAACATTGTGCGCGAAGTCGTAAATCATGAGCACCAATTTCTCATAAGAAAATGACAACCCTTTTAAAACAAAAAGAATTATTAATAAAAATTAAAAGAAACATAGTTATAGTTTGTAAATATATAACTATCAAAGCTTTACATCCAAGAATTTATAAAAAGCTGAGATTATAACTATTAAACATACTTTCAGCAAAAGTCCCTTTTTTTTCAGAAACCTTGTATTGGCACCTGTGGCCTCTGGAGCCTCGGTTGCAACGATACAAATGTTTGTCAGCATAGTATCTAATTTTGTATCAAAATTAATAAAGCACATAAAGTTGTTACTAAAGTACAATAGCAATATTTTTTGAGAAAGTTTTTTAAGGTCAGTTTGATTTGTATAATTGCTGAGTCAGTAAATTTTTTAAAGCTTTTTATTAACTTTTTACTTAACTTATGTTACCTAAACATGTCAAAATTTAATCAAAATAAAAAGTTTTAGTAAATAAAATTAAAACTGACATCGAATAAATACTTCTTTTAAGCCTGAATAAACAAGTATAAAAATCAAATTTACTTTAAATTCACTAGCTCGGGGGGAGGGGTGGGTAAACACATTTTTTAAAAATTAACTTTGGCTTTTATATGAAATCTTTAAATACAAACTACATGCTAAGGCTAAGTAAATAAATTTTTATTGAAGAAAATTACAAAAAAAATTTTTTTTCAATGAAAAGTTATTTTTACTTATAATTTTTTAAATTCCAGAGCCTATGTGTAATTTTTTTTTTTAATTGTATAAAGATTAGATTGTAAAAGTTTGAAGAAGATTGCTTAAAAATGTAGGAGAAGATAGATTTTAAATAAAATAGTATTTTTTCGCTGTTTTAATACTCTATAAATTAAGATCAACCAGTAAAAAACACGACCACCCCCCTATATCCTTAATGTTTTATGAAACATGGCTTTAAGAAGTTTAAAAATAAATTATAGTTTTAGTAATTTTCAACACTATCTTGCAATAGAAATTTATTTTAATATTTTTTTATAATAATGTTGTTAATTAGACGTACAAGCGTTTTTCATTAAATTTTTTAGTTATATATTACTTATGGAGTGGCCCTTTAATTTTCGTTTAGATTTTTGAATAGTTCAAATTTGAACTTTCAAGTAATAATGAAAAATATAGTTTGTACTTTTTTTTTGCTCAAGGTTATCACCCAACATTTTACTTGATCACTTTTTGAACATGTTTATGTTTTCTAGAAAATAATTAAACATAGTTAAGAAACATATTTGTTTTTATCACATTTAATTAACTATACATACAAACCTGCAAGGGTTGTTGCATTTTTTGCATCTTCTGCCTTTTGGAAGGATGTTGTGCCTAATTAACAAGTCGCGATAGTAGCTTTCTCGTCCAATTTGAGCGCTCTGTATTAGATTTTTATTAAAATTATTGAAATGATCAAATACTTTTACTTTATTATATACAAAACGTTTATTAACTTTAAACATGATAAATATTAACTAAAATTAACTAAAACTGATAAATTAATAAAGGACATATTAAGTTTTTATAAAAGTCAGTACCTCTAGAATTAGCGACATTTTTATCAAGTCCTTTTCTAAGGGACAGAACAGACTCCACATTGTTTAAATTCTACATCAGCTCCGTAGATGATAGACATTTTGGTAATTTTATGACAATATGATTTGCAATGTTTGTTTATTACTAGTTTTTATGTTACCATTGTCACAATTTTAACGTGTTTCAAACAAGTTATTAAAAATAGATTTAAAACAGCTTGTTGAGGCGAGTTTTATAAAGTACTAATTGTAATTATTTTTGATTAAGTAGTAGTTTTATGATTTTTAACAAAATTAATTAGTATTGGCATGACTTTAAAACATTATTTTGGTCATGTTTATCAAATTCAAGACTGAATTCTAAAATCTAAAAATTAAAATTTAACGAAAATAAGAAACAAATTCAACTAAATAAAGTATATTTTAACTAAATCACTTCAAACTTTGTTTTCTTTTAAAATGCTTACCTGATTAGTAAGTTAATGTTATCTTAAACGCTTTCATTAAATATTTTTTACAACTTTATCTAAGGCTTGCATCGTTATAGTTATGCGTGCAACAGTTTATAGTTTAAATAATACTATTATAACAAATTTTTATTGTTGAATAAAAAAAAATTTACATATTATGCAGATACTTATTAAAATAATAAAAAAGTATTGAAAGTTTTATCGTTTTATCAAGCACATACATAGTGTGTGCAATAGTTTTTTAATATAATTAAACTATTTAACGAAGTTTTAGTTTAAATAAACAAGAAAATTTACGCGTGCATACACTTTTAGCGAAAATAAAACAAGTTAATCTAATTTTATTCTTATATTAAGCAAAAAATAGCAATTTATTTTGTGGTTTTTTTAATATACGTTTTTAATATTGTTAACATCAATGTTTTACTTTTGTTTCTTATATTAAAAAAAATAAAAAGAGCGTAGCAGTCGCCTTTTAATTGCCATGAAACTTATTTTTATAGAATTATTTTAGTTAAATAATCATATTTAAGAAAATAATTTCGAAATTTCCAGGTTCAGCTTTTGACAAATGTTCAAATATTTTAGAACTAATTTGACTTCAAACTATTTTAATACTTCTGCTGTGCTGTCAACTTAGATGATGTTCAGATCATGCTGTATAAAAACGATCTTTTTTTTTTTTATTTAATTTTCAGCAAACAAAGCAAACGAAAAAAGAAACGAAATTAAACAAAATCTTTGAGTAGTATCTTTACTTTAAAAATACAGTATATTTGTTATACTTAATTAGTTTTGAAAACTATGTTTTAGTTGTTTTTATATTTATTTAAAAAAATGGTCTGTAGTTTAAACTTAAAAAGTTAATTAAACTTAGATAGTTAAACTTAAAAATATTGATAACTTTTAGAGTTTAATTTCTTTTGAATAGTTGCATTCTTATTTCTATCTACTGAAAATAATAATTAATTTTCTTTTTAAAACAGTTCTAGTACAAGTTTGACTAAACTTTGGTTAAACTAAATATATTACTAAACTTTTTTTTTAATTTTATTTCGTTTTAGCCAAATACAGGTTTCACAAAATTAAAATTTTCATTTATTAGACGATAAAGTTTTGATATAGTAAAAATGTCAAACGTAGTTGAAATGTCACTGGTAGGTATTGTTACAGTTTTCTAACTTTGCTTTAAAGAGCTTGTCTTCGTCTCTGATAATACCTGTAAAGTTTTTTTAAATGTTTAGTTTTAAATAAGTATCTCAAACCAACTATAAATAGATAATTTCTAATTTGCGTACCTTACGCGGGTGCGTACCTCTCAAAGTTCTTACCTTACGACGTCTTTACTTTTTGAAATTTGGACCTGTTAGCAAAAGTATGTTGAATATCTTCAAAATTCGGAAAAAGTTCCTTCAAATAATGTTGAAAAGCGTGTGCCCCGATTCGTGTGCAAAACCCTATTTTCTTAAACAATAGTGTCCCTATGAGCAAAAGTGACACAGACCAACACTACATACTCAGAACCAGATAGAATTTTTTTAACAATAGCTAAATTGATCAACTTAAAATAAGAAATAATAATAGTAAAGCATTAAAGCTATAAGAATTAAAGAAAACATATGTGAGAGTCCTTATCCTGAACATACTAGCTCAAAGTTAACATAAATGGTTGATCATACAACTTAGATCATCAGACTACAAGCTTTTGGTAGACTAAGACTCTGGTTTTGTTTTTATTGAAACTTGTCATTCAGCTGCAACCAAAAAACCTGCAGTGGTATATCTTAAAACAGTTTATCATGTTTTACAATAAAGCAACCTTCTGTTGGTATGATTAGTGACATCAGCTTTGTATTATGCTCTGCAATAGTTAATACATTATCCCTTAGGCAAGACAGCTGATAAAGTTGTTTTGGATTTGATCAAATAAAAAAAAACCTATTAGAATGCTTACAAAAACAAATTTCAAGTTGTCCAGAGTTGCATGATAAGTTCTTCAATTTTTTTACTTCCAAGCCTGCCTGAACCATCATGGTCTTTTATGTTTCTTAGGAAATGGCTCATTATTTCCTGTTGGTAGAAGTATCATACAGAAAGGGCTCTTCTATTAGTAGCTGGTTCATTGTCGTATACTTTATTTATTATGAACTATCACAGGCGTTGGTAGCTTTCTTTATGTCACAGACCTGATTAACTAAGTACAGTATTTTTGGACCAGGTTAGTTAAAAATAGATATATTAAAAAAAGTAAAAATCAATACTTTAGTGAAGTATTCATTAAATAAACAAATCTATTTGATTAGATTTAAGATAATTGATGTTTGTGATTTTGTTATTATCAAAACAATTTAAGGGCATAGGGTGGGTCCAACATTTTTGTTTACTAAAAATAACATTGGATCTTATATGAAAGCTAAAAGACAGTTTTTTATAGAATAAAAAAATTTTTTCTAACTTTTGAAATATTGTAATTTTTAAAAAGTTTCCAATACAAACTTATGGACCACAAATTTTTTGGGGTCAATTTTCCTAAAAATTCAAAAAATTACTAAAAATTTATCTTCTTTTCAATTTTTGAGCTAGAGACCCCAAACTTTCAAGAAATGTTTCTTTTTATAGTTTAAAAGTTGTGATTCAAAAAATTTTAGATAAAAAAATCAAACAAAAAAGTGGTTATTAAATTTTTTATTTTATTTTTTAACATTTAAAAAATTCTGTATTCAATCTTTTTTAAATTTAATATAACACTTTTTGTAAAAATTTGAAGAAGATTGCTTAAAAAATGAAGGAGGAGTTAGATTTTTAGTGAAATGGTCTTTTTTTTTGCGTTTTTAGTTTGTGCCTTACATTAGGAACCTATTGAGGTCACCGACTTAGATTGCTCATATCTCAAAAAATACTTTGAATTTTTTCAAGCGGTTAAAAGTGTCTGATAGCTCAGATAAAACTCTATCAACTTGTAAAATCAAGGTGGACCCCCTATGCCCTTAAATAAATTACTTAGGTTACTATTTTAACTAAAAAATGTATTGCAAGTGGGATATTTTAGGCTAGATTAAAGAAAATCTAATAAACTAATATAGTTACTAAGTTCATACAAGTAAAGTGAAGTTTATTTAGTGTTTCAAATTAGCAATTTTTTATGTTAGCAATTTTTTTATGATAGTTTATTAATTTAAGTTAATAATAAAAATAATCTTTTGAAAAAGTCATTGATTTGGTTAAATTACTGAAAGCACTAGACCAAATAAAATTCAATTATTTTTATTAGTAGGTTAAACTTCAACTTTGAATCAGATATATGTATCATTCTATTCAAAAATATAAATGCTTATTTTGCTACTAATATAGTTTTGTGATAGTCAATCAGATAATGTTTAGATATGTGAACCACTAACTAATTTATATAAGAAATGAAACAAAAGCTATGAGGTGTAGTGCTACTACTTTTATTCTGGTTTTAGTGACAGTGTTATCATCTGTTATAGCAATGATATCAAGTTATTTTGCAATAGAGCAAACTAAATATCTATTGGAAAATACTGGCCCGGCCAAAAGTAAGTATATTGTTGTTTTAATATAAATATTTTGTTTTAATTGAAGTATTTTAGGTGCTGGCAATCCAATGTTAGATGAGCCAGTTGGAAAGTTTGTGAATAAAAAAAGTAATTTTATCAACATTCCATTTATGTGAGTTGTTAAAAGTTATTTTTATGTAAACCAATCATTTCTTTTTAATTATGCTTATGATGAATAAATTATTCAGTTTTGTACATATGCTTGGGCTAGATTTAAAGATTGTACTTCAAAAAAAAAACTAAAAATTATATTTTATACTACTAGTATGTATTAAACTTTATAAAAAGTATGCTAAAATCCTCTATAAATTTAGTTGTCAATGTATGTATTTAATGCTGATAGTTACACACTTTTATCCTATTTTCATACTTTTTATACTTAATAATAATTTTAATACTTAATAGTAGTGCTACTTTGTAATTTATTGTATTTTTGTATAAAGTATATTTTTAAAATTTATTAGAATAAGTTTATGGTTGCCTTGTTACTCAGACTACTCAGGATAATTCAGGCTAGTTTTAACTTATTTGAAAAAATCAGACTGATTTAGACATATTTCTTAAATTTCAGGCTTAAGTACCAAGTACTAAAGCAACCGTTTGTGAGTAAAGTAAAAAAATGACACAGCTAAATCATTCACAGCCCAACTTCTCAGACATTGTCAGCTTATTGTGAGATTATAGTCTGTGCTCGTTTGATCAGTTTTAAGCAATATCTATTTCACCCATCATCAACAAATTTGAAATGTTTGCGCCATCAACAATAAATAATGAACTTTACAAGACCAACAACAATAGCATCAGAGACAACCTACGACCGGTTTTGTCCTTATTAAGACTCATCAGGCAGGCATAGTTGTAAGAAACTGCTGTTGTGATCTTACCAAGCGGGCTTAAGTACAAAATACTGAAGCAACTGTTTGTGAGTAAAGTTGAAAAAATGACACAGCTAAATCATATTAGCATTTATAAACTATACAGTCTTTATGTCTCGGATGCTGTTGTTGTTGGTCGTGTAAAGTTCATTATTTATTGTTGATGGCACAAACATCTCAACTTTGTTGATGATGGCCGAAATAGATATTGGTTATAGTATATTTATAACTTTGTTTGAGTTTACACTGTTATCCTACTGATATCTACTTTCTTGTTTTACAGCTTTATACATATGATCAGATGTATAGCATCAAAACTTGGTCGTTTTAATAAATAGTAATGATATTTGTAGTAGGTGTAATCCTAGTTTGAAAATATTTTTATTGATTGGTTAAAAAATTATCTTTATAAACAGATTCAATGTGTGTCAGAGTTTATCTGTTTTTGTAGCTGTTTGGATGTTTTTAAATTGTGCTGTGTTTATGTGGGATTCAGTGAGAAGTAAGAAAATGTACCAAAAGGATCCAACATTTGCAGACAAAGACGCTGTAATGAGAAAAATGACATGTTCAGGATGGGTAAGCTTAAAAAGTAGTTCTATTAATTAAAAAAATAGGTTTTTATTTCAAACTAAACAATAAAAGACAACTAAAAGTAACACAAACATTATTTGCCACTGCTCTTTAGTTTTAGTTTTAAGTGTAATGTATATGTTTAACTTAATAAAGATAACTACAAACTTAAGCATTAAATGAATAAGCAAACGTAAAAATTAGATAATAAACTAAATCATGTAATTAAAACTTATAATGGATTTTAGAAATAATCAGGCGCTAATTGAAAAAAAAATTACAAATATTAATGCAAATTTTTAACTTGCGCTTTCCATTAGGAGCTTATTGAGGTCACTGACTTCGATAGCTTATATCTTGAAAGTTACTTTGAATTTTGTTAATCAGTTAAAAACGTCTGATAGCTAAGATTAAACTCTACAAAATAAGATCATCTTGTAAAATTCAAGGTGGACCCCCCTATGCCCTTAAGTAAACAACTCAGTATTTAATTATGTTGAGTAGGACCAATAATTTTAGTAATTTTATATCTGTGTGTGGTTACAAATTAACAGTGTATAGAAAAAAAATTTGAAGAAATCTGGTTTTAATAACTTTTATTTAATAGGATTGCCACTTAAGCTAGTATTATTATTTTTTAGATTTAGTTAAAAATTTATGGATTTAAAAAAAGAAAAACTCACACTGTATTTTTGTCACTACATAAATGTTGTTGATATTATTAAGTGAATATTTTCAGGTACAATCATTTTACATACAACTCATTAAAAATTAATAGAAATTACTTATTATTGATTTCGTACAAAGTTTTTTGACATAGACTTTATGTCCTTATTAAATGATAAAAATGAATTATAAATTACATGCTATGCTAAGAAATTGTAAAGTTTGTTTAAGATATTATGACATTTACTAATAAAATTTAAATTAATACAAAACTTTAATTTGGATGTGGTAAACAAAAGCTAAGTAAAAATGTACTAATGTTATATATACTTAATAGTGCTGCTATAACATTTGATGTAGTTTTAGAGTTTAATTTAGGCCTCTGTTCTTCGATTGTTATTGTTTCAAAGCTAAAAAGTTCATTCTTTTGCATCGTTTTTGAACTATAAACATTTTTACAAGGTTTTAGTTTTGGCAGTTTGTGCAATTAAACAGGTGTTTTGTCTGTTCCAAAGTGGCCTGCAGTCCTTCAGAAAGCTTGTTTTGATGTCTTTCCTACGCAGGGGATGCTTTGATCTCCAGAGTAAGATTTTTTTAAATGACAGTTGGGAAGTATTTCTGAGCATTTGGTTTTGTTGCTGAAGAAGTCAGATATCTTTTTGCTGGTGTATGTATGCCAGTTTTATTACAGTATTGTGCTTGTGAAAAATGGTGCTAAACCGTTTTGGCATTGTAATGAGCAATTACCAACGTAAATTGTTGATAAAAAATATAATTTTTTAATGTTCAGTTTTTTTTTAATGTTTATGTTACTTTTTTGGTTTTTCTAAATGTAAAATTGTTAATTTTATAAACTTTGTTGAATTTGTTAATTTTAAACTAAAAGTTCTTGCGGATAACGATTTTGTAATCATAAGTTTTTAAATTTTGATAATTTTTTTTTATGAAAAACTAAAGACATTTATTTAGTGCTGTGTTTAGATAAAAGTTTATCAAATAGCTTCCAAGATTTTTGACAGGCACTGAAGTGTTATATTTTAATTTCCCACAATGTATTTACAAACTTATAATAAGCAATACAATTTTGTTGTATTTTTATAACTAGTGTCTTTTGATAAACTATTCATACTATCTAATAAATTATTCCTGAAACCTTTCAGTTTCTAGCTTAAAAAAAATTGACTTTCAGTGAAATAAAAAATTTCCAAGATAATTGGAAGAACAAAAATGCGGTCCATGCATTTATATCTAAAGCTTTTTACAAAACTTGTTATATCTTAAAAGTTTTTTTTTTCTTAATTTATAAAATATGATTAACAGTTCTTACTATAAGTTTTTATATAAGATAAAATGATAGTATTTCGAAAGTTAACACTGTAGCAGGCTTGTAGCAATATAAAATCTACTGTTTCCCTATAGAACTGTACTGTAAAGTGTACTATCGATATAAAAGTGTTTTCTTACATGATCCAATATCTTACTTTTATTTCTTGTTTAGTTTGACCTTTTTTTAGACAAGAACTTAGTGGTAGTGTAGTGAATTTTAAAGTTGTTTTAAAGTTTGTTTGACTTTTGAGTTGAAAAATAAAGTTACACTGAACTTTTAGTAAATAAATTAGTAGACTTGTATTATTTTACTACTGTATTTAATTTTTAGTAGTTGGGTGTAATTTTTAAAACTATTGTTTAATAGTTTAAATGAGAATAATATATTTTTTACCCAAACTGTTTAAAAAAATTATTTTATAAACAAAACCATATATTTTTGTTAATTTGACATACTTATAATATTTTTCTGTGACATTAGTATGTCTGAAACTGAATATTAGAATTTGTTAATCTATAAATGTTATTCTATATAAAAATAGTATCTAGTTTTTAGTTTTCCTTTTTATTAGCTTTACCCTATAGCTAAGGTACATTTAATCAAAAGTTGTTGATTATTTTAAATGATCACTACAAACTTACTGAATTTTGATTTACTATAGGCTTAGTTAGTTTTTATGGACTGAGTTGAGTACAACTGATGGTTTATATATTTAATATTTTTTTTCAGTAGTTTTTTCATACAATTACTAAATCAACGGTTCTTAACCTTTTTCATGTTTTACCCCTTTTTGAAAGATTGTTACTAAGTTTACCCCTTTTTGGAAAATAATTACTAAATTTACCCCCAATTTACAAAATAGTGTTTAATTTATATTAAAAAAAAAACGAGTTTTCAACTTAAAGGCTTAAAAATATAAATAATCGTAAAGTTTAAAGAGTTTATTTAACTTAAAAAAATACAGTTATATACTAACTTATAAGTTTTAACAACAATTAATAAATATTAGTTTACATAACTTGTAATAAAGAAAATATATGCCCTAAAGCAAAGGAATTTACCTCTAGGGTAAATTTACCCCAGGTTAAAAAATTACCCCAGGTTTTTTAGATATTAATCATAAAAAAGCTGTAATAAAATTTTTAATATATATATTTTTAATTTTAAACTGTTACAAAAAAAATTACAAGTATTAAGTTGTATGATATTTTTCTTGTATTATTATAAAACTTATTTTTATATAGACAAATATTTCATCAAAAGTAGTTTTTTTTTTAGATATTAATCATAAAATAAGTGTATACTTACAGTTGGCTGGCTACTGCGTATTTTTAGTGATAGTGTGGCTAACTATAATTACTCTCATACTAATTCCAATATTTGATTTTACGGAAGTAAAAAGAGCTTGTCAATGGTTGCATAATGCACCTGATCAGTCTAATTACATAAAAAAGTTCATTACACTTGACATGAAGCAAATGGGTAAGTTAGAACTCAAAAATACTAAGTAAGTTAGTTTTTAAAATTTATATGCTATATAATTAACCTTTTTGAAAACTTTTATATTCAGTGTGTGTGATTATTTATGCTAAAAAAACTAAGTTTTATATAATTTTCAATAAAGTTTCTTTAAGCAATACAGTATGCATTAGTAGTTATATTATGTAAAGCATTTATACTAACAGTTTTTTGATAAAGTATGATAACAAAGAATATTGGTTAATGCTGAGCTAACATGGAATTTGAAAATTTAACTAAAAAAACCTGGAGTTTGAGAAATTTTGAAAAAAAAACCTAGAATTTCGAAGAAAATCACTAAAAACCTGGAATTAAAATTTTTTTTTTATGTAAAGTAATCTAAATTTTGATTACATACGAAAATTCTGTAATAAAAAAAAATCAGTCATTCAAATATTTTTTTAATAAAAAACATAATTAAAGAAGCTTAACAATATCTTTTCAATGTTGTTATACTATTTAAGACAGTTTTATACTTTTAAATGTATTTTATTCTAAAAATTAACCAAAATACTGGTTCTTTATAAAAATAAGTTGGAAGAAATTACGAAAACCTAGAAAAAAAATGTCAAATAACTTTTGGCAACCCTGTAAACAGTTTGTTAGTAAGATTACACTATTGGTTATAGCAACTAATTAAATTCTTACAGGACTCGTAAGTTTTAATTGGGAAAGAATCGATGAAAAATACGGTCAGTATTTGGCTTCGTATGATGATAAAGAAAGTGATGCAGGAAACTTAAAATTACTTTGTCAAAATGTTAGTTGATGATGTTATAAATATTGCTACAACGATATTTATAAAAAGTTTATATTTTTTATTTGAAAAAATGATTTTCGCACTGCTCACTATTGTTATTTGAAAAAAACTTAAAGTGTGTGTCAGCTTGTTTAAACTTAAACGCAGTGATTTTTTTCATAAAAGTATAATATGCTTACTGCACAATACTTTATCGATTCTTTTATTGTATAAATATTACTGTTGCAGCTTCTCTTGTGAAAAACAAACTGATCCTTGCCAGTAATATAACTTTTTATGAATTAGACTACACTGCAACAGGCTGTTTTTATTCAGATTTAAAAATATTTTTTTAAATTTTAAATTTATAAGGTAATTGTTATTTTTTTAGTAAAAAATTTACATTAATATGTCATTTTTCAGTACCAATCCTCATTTGAACTATTTTGTGCATCACTTGGTTGTTCTTCCATTTGTTTAGTAAGTCTAGTAAGTTGTGCTTACATGATCTTTACATTTATCTTGTGAACTATTTCATTTTAACAATTGTTTTCAAAGTTTTAACTTTGTTATCGATTTTTTTTTTGATATTTATAATAATTTAGCAAAAAATATCATGCAATAAGTTGTTTAGTTATCGTTATTCTTTAAAATCAGTCATAAATTACTCTTTAACATAAACTGCTAGTTTTTGTATTAAGAGGCTAACAAGTTGTATTAAAGTGATATCATTTGTTTTGAAGTAGTCGTATTGTATACAGTTAAGGGAATAGGCAAGGGTTAAGCACTTTCTTTTTAATTAGTCTTATTTTTACACAATTAATTAAGCTTCTAGTGACTCTTTACCGCTTGTCAAAATACGAAGTAACTTTTGAGATATAAGCTTGCTTCGCAAACTAAAAAGGCTAAAATAGACTAGTTTACTGAAAAAATATATACTTTTTAACTTTTTGAACAATTTAAAACTTTCTCAAAGTAATCTTTTATGAACTTTGAACAGTTTGTAAGAAACTGCTTTTTACTTTTTATCTTAATTTTCTTTTTTAGTTAAAAAAAGTTATTTATAAAATTTTGGTCATATTTATTTATACTTTTTGAAAAATCCGCTTTTATAAGTTGTTTGTAATATCTGAAAAGTTGAAGTAAATTGTTTTTAATATAATAGAGGATAAAGATTTTTAATGAGCTTTTCAAAATCTAAAGAAAATCGGCCTTTAAAATTTTTGATTCTATACGGTTGTATCGTTTTTTTTTTACGAAACTGGTTATATCTCAAAAGTTAATAGTTTTTTATATAAAAAATGTGTTATAGTGTACACTTTGAGCTTTTTAAATAACAGTCAATATTTTTTTTTTGTAATAAAAATGTTTTGTAATAAATTTGTATGTCCTTAATATTGTAAACTAAGTGATAGACTAAATATTTTTGTATAACTAACAAATAAATAAGTTTTAATTTTTTGTAAAAAGAAAACAAATAAATTTATTCACTTCAGCTAATAGACTGAAAATCAAGAATCTCTTGAACTTTTTTGATAACTAGAATACAAAAATTATAAAAGGTTTAACTTATACTTTATAATAACTTATACTTTATAATAACTTATACTTTATAATAACTTATATAATCATAAGGTACTGTTTGCTATCTTACACGCTGCAAATTTCACCCACGTAAAAGAAAGAAGAATGCATTTCGTAATCATGAACGGTGTCACAAAGTCGGTTGTGAACAGCGTTCAAGGGTACAACACACTCATGGCGCCACACCATAACGCAACCATGAACTCTCAGTTGACTTCCATGTATGATTCGATGAGCTACAATCAGCCTTCGAATATACAAGGTTTTTTAAACTTTTCATCTGAACAAAAATAAGTTTTTGAGTACATAGTTACATATTGAAAAGTTTTTTGATTATATCAAAAACGGAAAGCATCAAAATTGCACGCGTCGTTAGTTTTGCATATGATTATTTTTGGTTGGGTAAGTAAAAACTGAGGACTTAAACGAATATACTAGCTTGTATAGGGTTATCGACTAAGAGGTAAGTAATTGAAGCTTGAGTTCATAGGCTAGATGGGGACGGGTCAAATATATAAGAAAACACTTTTGCACGAGTAAAAAGCTAAAAGATAAAATTAGTATAAAAAAATATTAAAAAAAAATTACTGACCAAATGTAAGTATTAGAAGTAAAAGTCAGTAAAAGTAAAGAAAAAAAGTATATATATAAAAAAAAAAATAAAAGAATACTAAGAAAATAAAGTTACCGACTAAGGATTAGCGGTAACACTGATAGTTTAAGAATTAATAAAATTATTTAAAAATAAATAAATAAAAAATAATAGGAAGAAGAAAAAAAAGTTATCGACCAAAGGCAAGGGGTATAAGTGATAGTGAAAAAAAATTACACCGTGCAAAAGTGACCCTTTGCACAAAAGGGACGCCTCGTGCTAAAAAGTCCCTTTGTGCAAGTTAACGCCTACCCAGGCTAGATATAGAGTGTTATAATTTCAAAATAAGGCTTATGGGTAACAGGGTTAAAAAGAAAGATTGGAGATTATTGTTATTGTATTTCATTACCCTCTCGAAATTATATTTCTTTGTAAAAGTGAAACTTGTTCTATGAATCAAGGTTACTGTTAAAACTTTTTGAAAATCTTTGATACTAGTTTAGCTTAAGTTTCAATTTCATTACCTAGTTGTATATGTTAGATATAACTTGACTTTTTTTTTGAGAAAATTCACAATAGAAAATTACAGTCTATACTTTGTTAACGAAACTTTTTACAAAACTGACTAAAGATTAAAATGAAATTATTCTTTAAATTTAAATTAAAACTATTTTATTATTAATTCTTTTCATATTAGTTTTCCATTTTTAACCATTATTAATAAAAATAATGAAAAAATCTAAATTTTCTTATTTAGTACTATAAATATAAATGAATTTGTTGCTAAAAATATTTAAATAAAAAAATTAAAAATCTCATAGACTTTTATCAAAACGGTTTTTCTTGAAGTAATCAAACTTCTATACAATATCAGCTTATCAGTTAAAGACATCAACATTGCATAAATAGGTTTGAATTGAACAATTGTTCAAAACAATTTTTTTTTATAAATCCTTTTTTTATACAAAACTACTCTATTTATTATACTTTTAAAATGTTTGAAGCATGTTCAAACATATAAATACTTCAAATACAATTGCAATCTACTTTATTTTCAGTTTGAAAAAACTATTTATAATTTTCTAAGAAACAAATAGCATGATTATATTTATATTGTGTTGCTGTTACTTAAACTCTTATGACTTTGATTCTAGAAGGGTTTTTTATTTAGTTTGAAGCATTTTCTTGATGAAATCTTGGCCTACTTGACAGTTTAATTTTAAAAGGATATGAAATTATTTATATTTTTCCTATTTCTAATCCGTAATTTATAACTTAACAATTAGATTTTTAACGGATCTGAAAGTAATAGTGTTTTCCTATTTCTAATTCTCAATCGACTGAGCAAATTATATGCAATTTTTTAACGAGAAGCCAATTAATTACTTTAGTGAACTTAAAAAGTGCTTTTCAACTAACTAATTTTCAGCATTCAGTTCTAAAATTCTAAGAGTATTCACTTTTAGTTGTGTTTCAGTATCACATAAAAGTAAATTTTTGTAAATGTAGTTTGCGCAGTACTTCAGTAGTTACAAGGTTTTTTAAAGAAGTATATAACCTTATCAACATTCTAAACTTTAAAATGATAACTGTAAATTAATACTAAGAATTTTAGCCAAAGATCAAGGTTAGTTAAAAATAGTTTTCAAAGAAATAATAAACTAAATATATAAAAGGTAAAATTAAATTACACAGATGTAAAAAATTTTGTATCATAAACTCTGCTGACTAAAGCTAGTTGGTTTTTTTTTACTTCAAAGGGTAACGTGTTAAAAATTTTATAATTATAAAAGGCAACCGTGTTAAATACATATTACACATGTTATAACTCTTTATTTTAAAGTTGATTTACTTATTTAAATAAATTAAATCGACTTTATTTGGTTTTAAATACTATAAAAATTAAATATATAAAAGTTTTCAAACTTTGTATAAAGGTTGTAAAATAATTTACCTTATTCAATCTGCATTTTTAAACTTATACGTTTATAAGTAACAACTTAATAAAAGTTTAACTATCATTCTTTTTTTTTTTTTGCAAATAAGTTTTTGCAAACAAGTTAGAATAATTTAAAGTAAATGCATAGAAATAAAAGAACAAATAGTATTTTAAAATTAAACTAATAAACTTCAGTTAAATTTATAAGTATTAATTGAAAACATAAAATTAGTAAAATTATTAAAGAAACATTTTTTTTTTGACTGTTAAGAAAGTTACTACTACAGTTGTATATGAAAAACTATTCAAGTTGGGATGTAAAAATTTTAAGGCTTTTCCGATTCATTTATCTAAAGACAAAACTGTTTCTTTACGAAGTCATATAAAACATTATAAACGAATTGTAGTATCAAGTTGCCAAACAATTAGCAAAAACTTTTGAATTTTGTGTAAAACAAGGTACTTATTTTTTGTTTAGTGCATCAAAAACAAAAAATAACTGTCTCATTTCATATAAATATAAACAGGATACTGCTTTCAAACATACTTTTACACTTTCTATTTATTTTAAGTATAGTAAATGGCTTCAAAAGACTATATTATCTTAACTTCAATAAACTATGCATTGTTTTAAGTATTTGATGCTCTGATAACAGTTTTATCAAAAATAGTTATATCAGTAACTTTGCTTAACAGTGTTTATTGTTATACGAGAAATTTATTTATTTGAATTTAATTTAACAAAAATGCTTAAGGTGTGACCATTTGTTTTTGTTTTTAATATAAACAACACTTTGTTTCAGAATTGGTATTTAAAATGAAACAGTAAAGCTAAATAAAATATAATAATTTGTAGATCGTAAAATTTTAGCAATATCATTATCAAATAGTTACAATAACTTTCAGATTTTTTTTAAAATATAAATATTTAGAATTTCCAATCTTTTAATACTCTTTTTGAAAGCTTGTCATGCTTACCATTTAAAGTTATTATAAAAGTTTTATTTTTACGATGAAAAATTAAAAAAAAAAGATTTTACTTTTCTGAAAGTTTTTTGCTGACTTCTAATTTATAATATATTTTGTTAAGTTAAAAGTACTTTAAGATTTCTTAAATTATAAAACACTCATAAACAATTTCTTAGTCTATATCATTATTTTCGTTTTATTTCTTTTAGTTTTTTTATTTTAACAGCTTCAAAAAATAAATATAAGTTGTTATTTATAAAGTAAAGTTTAGTGTTTCTCTACAACAGGAAGAAAAAAACCCTTAATATTTTAAACTTATTGTTTTCTTTTCTTTCGTAGTTTAAATAAACTAGCAGCTGTTAATAAAAGCAAGTTAAATTATTATACTTTATATAAACACAAATAGTTAAACATAAGAACTAATGTATATTGAATTTATGCAACAGTATTTTTGTATTGCTTCGACTTCTAACTATGCCGCATAAATAACTTGCTATATAGGTAATGAATTATTAATTATATCTATTTTTTAAACGCTTTTTGTAAGCCATAAGAAACTTAAAATGAATAGAATTTTAAAGCAAAGATTTAAAAGGATATGTTTTGGCAGGAAAATCACCTATTTTAAATCCAATTTTACGTTTGTAGAACATATAAAAAAAACTCAACTTACAATTAATATATAAAAAAATAAGTAATAAAACGGTATAAAGTTTCTTTGATAAGCTATTTAAACTTCTTTTTTTTACTTGTTTTAAATGATTAATGTCACGATTCTAACTTTTTGTTAAAAACTGTGAAAAATTTATTAAAGACTTTGAAAGCACAGCCACTAATTTTTATTAGCAATACTTTTTTAGTTAAGGATGATATGCAAAGTTTGAAATCTCGGCCATTCTACCCCGCAAGAGCAAGTTCTCGTGCCAGTACTAGGTACAGTAAGTAAATTAGTTTTATAAAAGTGTTAAAACATTTTTTGACCAGACTGAGTACTAAATATTATTAATTAACAGTTTACTACAGTTGTGTTATTTTTATAGATCTGTAGCTTTTTTCAACAGGGGGCTTAACATCATCTAGAGCTCCGAGCGTTCGTACTGGTCGCAATGGAGGTTTAGTAAATGTTAATCCTACAAACGAAACAGCAACGTTTCTACTAAATGATGATCAAATTAGTATTAGTGCAGAAAGTAGCGTTAAAGAAACTTCTATTGGTAAGAACAACTTTGCCTTGTCTGAAGTCAATTACTCTGACCAAGCATCACCGACTTCAAGGCCTATACGGAAGGTAGATGAGATGTATGTTCAAGGGAATTTCGATACCATTAGAAGTTTTAAAAGTACCCGAACGGCACACAGGTATTTTTACTTAGCAAGTAAAGTGATCTATTGAAAGTACTACGTTTGGTTTTGAATTGAAACGACTAATAAAAGTTTGTTTTATACTTCCAAAAAAAAAACGTAAATATTAAGAATTAGAAACATAAAAGATACAAGTATGTAAATATATTATAAAATTGTAGAAAAATAACAATCTAAAATTTCTAAATATGCAAATTCTCGACAAAAATTATTTTAAGATAATCATCACATCACAATATTATATGGGTATATATTATCTTAACTTATTGGTTTATGTTTTTAAATTTTCTCACAATTTTTAAATAACTTTTTTTTCTAAATGTTAACTTACAATCACAACTAAAAAATGTTTTATGGACAATACTAGAGCATCAAATAAAATAAATTAAGTAAAAATACAAGATCTAAAAACCAATATTTAAAAAGTAAAATAGATTAAAATTACGGAGTTAGTATCATTGTTAAAATCTGATAAAGGACATAGTGTATTTGAGTACAAGCTTTTAAATATTTAAAAAAGTATGATACTATATAGTGCACAACAAAATATCTAGTATTTTAAATTTAATTATTTTAACTGTTCATGATTATTTATGAAACTGCGTACTGAATGTAAATAAAGGGGTATTGCTGGAGTTTTATTTGAGTAGTCTATTGCAGGGGTAGACAAACTCAGTCCCGCATAGGTGGACTTCAAAAGAAAATTTTGAATCTTACAATAGAAATTTTGGTATACGAAATGAAGCGCAAAAAAGTCTTAGGTACATTTTATGGAAAATTGATGAATTATAAAGTATTCTTTTTGTTTCGGGTCTGTTACGAAAACTAAAAACTACAAAAGCGACTACTAATGTCTGTCTACCCCTGGTTTACAGTGTGAGTAAATATTTTATATTAAGGGTGGCCACAAAACCTGTAAAAACCTAGAATATGACAATTTAGGCAAGAAAAAAACAGAATATTTTAAAATTTTAGTTGTTTAACAATTTTGTTTAATAAAAATTGTATATTTAGTAATTTTAGACTTAAAAAAATTATACTACAAGTTTTCGACTAAATAAATTAATAGTTAAGTTATGCCTTTAATTAATGAAACTACTTTTTTACTTGAATTTCCATTGTTTTGAATATAATGTAAAATCAGTCAATAAAATCCTATTTCTGACTGTTTGAACTTAATAAAGTTTAGATTAAGAGAAAACTAAGAGAAAGAGCAGAGCTAAACAAAAATTTCAGATGCAGTTTTTTTTATGCCTTATGTGGGAACGAGTCATTTTTCACAAGAGTAAAATAAAAAAAAAAAAAAGTAAAAAAAAATACTACTTAATAAAAAAAAACATAAAAAAAAGTAATAACAGTGATAGTAAAAATATAAAAGAAAAGTTACAAAATAAAATAGAAAAACTAGAAAAATTAAGTAAACTAATAAAAACAAAAAAATAAAAAGTTACTGACCGAGGAACAGTGATAAATATAAAAATATAAAGATATACCTAATAAAAGCTATTAATAAAAATAAAAAACAAGAAAATAAATAAAAATATAAAAATAAATATAAAACACAAAAATAATGAAATATTAAATCTACCGACCGAGGGTAAGGGTTAGGGGTAATAGTGATAGCAAAAAAAAAAGTTATAACAAAGTATTAAAGTATTTTTCAACCTGTGAAAAAGTGTCCCCTCGTGCAAAAGTGACCCTAGGTGCAAAAATGACGCTCGTGCAAAAGAGTCGCTGTGCAAAAGTGACGCTGTGCTAAAGTGTCCTCTTGTGCAAAAGTAACACCCACCCGCCTAATGTATTTATAGCAGCTGTATAAATCTTAATTTTTTTGTATAAGTTATAAGTTTCATTTAGTTAAGTTAAATGTTTTTATTTAATTATGGTTAAGTATTAAGTTTTAACTATTCATACTTTATAACTTATCTTTTATCTCAATTAGATTGTTTATTTTAATAGATTAATAAATAATAATAATCAATTAACAAATTAAAACTAACAACTTATTTTAAGTAGACTGTATGGCTATTATATATTCTAGTGAACTTGTTTCGCTAGGATCTTTATTAGCAAACGATTAACTTTAAATTTTGAATAGTTATTTTACTATTATATCAACATAAAGGTTTTTGAACAATCATATGAGAAGAACTTTGAAGAAATTGATTCAAAATACTTGTTCAGATTGCAATAGAATTAAGTAGTTTAAATCTATCAAAAAGCACCTTTTTTAACTCAAGACTAATTTTATAGTAAAAATGGTCAAAAAATGATGTATTTTTTAAAACCTTGGATTAATTTCGAAAACCTGGAAGGAGTTTTGAAAACCTAGAGAAAATTTGCCAAAAACCAATGGCCACCTTCTATATTTAAAACCCTGCCTTTAGTTAGGAAGTAGCTCTTTATATCTACTACGATTGCTGTTCATCTAAATTGCATGTTTGACAGATTCTACTCACATGGCTTGATTTTTTTTTTACTAACTGTACTCCTTTCTTTTTTTTCTCTTATGTATGAAAATTATTCCACACGTAATCTAAAAAACAAGTACTTCGTGTTTCTATTAATATTTCTAAAAGTGTGTTTATGACCTGCGTACCTGCCTTTAAAACTACATACTGTTGAATTGATACAGTAAATTTCCGGGCCCTACTTCTTACTATTTAAACAAAAGTTTTAATAAACCAATTACTTTTTAATTTGCAATTTTTCAATATTAACTCTACGGAAGTTACAATTATTTAACATATTTTGTGCTTTCAATACTCATTTCGTATATTTTTTGAATACATATTCTATCTATTAGTCTTATGCACTTTACTTTTACGTTTTGGGTTATTGCTATTTAGGTAGTTAAATTATTTTTGAGTATATTTCTAGTTATGCGGCGACTTATCATTGTTATTATTGTTTGTGTTGATACTACTACTATAAATTAAAAAAAAATTCTCATTATTCATTGTTATTATTACTATTATTTATCATTGAATTATTCTCCTTTTTTTAAGTCGAAAACTTTGATTGCAACCTTTAAAGCAAAAAGTACGCAATATTTTGACTATTATTAATAAGGTTGACAAAAAACCTGTAATCCTGGAAAAACCTGGAATTTGACAGTTTAGGCTGAAAAACCTGGAATTTGAGAAATTTTGGAAAAACCTGCAGTTTTGAACAACTTTTACATGTTAAGTAGTAAAATTTCGATTTGACATTAAAAATCTATCTTATAAATAAAAAAATTTTGTCATCATCAAACATTTTTTTATTAAAACACATTTAAAGAAGCTTTAAGATATCTTTTCAATGTCGTTATACTATTTAATACAGTTTTTTACTTTAAACTTAATTTTTAACTAAAAATAAACCCTAAAAAGTGTAATTTTAAAAACCTGAAAAAGTTTTCTGAAAACATTTGGTTAAGTATTTAGTGTATAAATTTTTTTATTTTTTCCTGGTTTTTGCAAAAACTAAAATTGCTTTATATTATATCAAAACGTCTACTGTTTGAGTTATCTGAAATACTAGGATTATTATTAACATTATTTTTTTGTATTAGCTTTTATATATCTCTTAATTTGGTTAGATAAAACGGTTGTTTTTAATGGGACTGTATAAAAGACTTAACATTACTCATGCAACTATAGAACGTTTTCAAAGCTAATGTATGGTAATTTAACATATTTATATTGTAGTGGTCAATCGCAAAATAACTAACTTTAGAAAAAATTGTTTCCTAAATTTATATAAGTTAAAGAACAATAAGGAGACTATACTCGTCGGATGCAACTTTATTTAAATTAATTTATGTTAATTCATTACTTATAAGTTCCTTATCATAAAAAGAATTAATTTTATTAAATATATTCGTGTTCTAATAAAGTGTTATTAGGTGCTTTTTAGCAATTAATTGAAGGCACTTTTATCAGAATTATCCTTAATAAAATTATATAAAGATATATGTTTACGATACGGACGGAAAATATTATTAGGTAAGTTTAAATTTACATCTAAAAATTGTTACTTGCGTACCTAGGTCTAAAATTATCTATAAACTTACATCTGACAGCCACTTAGATGTTGCTTTTCTTATCTTATCTTCTCATAGACAAATGGTTTTGAAAGATCAATAACAACGTGTACATGGTCTACATAATAGTTATCAAAAATAGTTTTGAGTCTGGTGAAAATTTGTAAACCCACAAGATCACATAACTCTGCAACTTCATAAAACTTGGTTACATCAAAATAACTATCAGTATAATTTTTTTCTGTACATCATCGCCGCAAAAAAGGAAGTAGTCACACAAGTGGAATTTTATATTACTGTCAAACTCACTCAAGTTGATAAAAAGCGCAGCACAATCTAGTGTATTTATAATGTGTTTTAAGGCAACGAAGTATTTGCATATTTAAACAGTTATTTTGATTTTTTAAAGGGTTTTACTTGTTTGGATTTCTAATCTTTAAAGCCTAGTTACGTTTTACCTTCTAAACATAAATATGTTAATTTTTATCATATATTAAAAAAATTCATCAGGAAACAACTTGAGTTATATTTGTTTTAAAATAATATAGATCCCTCTGCATGAATGGGTTTTAATACTCTTTACATAGACAATATTGTCTATTGTAGTTTATTATTTTATTTATATTTGATAATGTCAGAGTTTTTTCTACTAAAACTTGGTAATAAATAGAATAGTTAATTCCAACTAATATTACTAATATTATTCAAATAAGCTCTTTACTCTGTAAATTAAGCAATTTTTATAGTCAACACTGATAATTATATAGGTCTCTCTACAAGCAAAAAAAAGACACTTCGAGAGTTGCTCAAAGTGATACAAACATTTCACGGCATCTTCGACGATCCAGTTCCCGGTTTTCACCCAAAGAATGTAGAAATTACGCAATACAAGATGAGTATGATTCACCACCAAGTGATTATTATCAGCAAGAAGATGAAATGATGAGAAAACAAAAGGCTGCTAACAATAAAGCTCAGAAGGCAGCAGCCTACGTTTGAGCATAAATATGTGTTTGAGTTTTAAATTAGGTACATATACTCATGTTTCATAAAAAAGGTAATTATAGTTCGGTTGTGTGGCATATACAGTGTTATTTTTTCTTTGATCTTTTTCACCATATGTTTTCAATATACATCAGCAAACACTGTAACTTTTTTTTAGTATCATAGAGTTACAGTTTTCTTCTAATAGATATTAAAATAATTGAAGTGTACAATTAAAAAGTTTAACAAATTTGTAAATGAAAGTAAATTTATTTTTAATATTTTAGTTGTTTATTTAGAAATTTTTTGCAAAGTTTTAATAAAAATCAAGTCTTTAATCATTTCACACTGGTTTTGGTGCTCTTGCTAACTGTCGTTTATAGCTTATACCCAATTAAATGCTGCTGATATGATACAAATAAACTGTACAAAATAGTCTTTATTTTATTTTGTCAGTTTTTAACGCTTAAAAAATAATAATTTAAGAAATTTTCAACATAAAACTGAATCTTTTAAACTTTTTTTGTAACTTTTAATTGTCTTTAAAGAGTTAATTTAAGTCATGCTTAACATACTATTAACACAGAGTTCACGAGCTAAGTCTATGAACTGACTGGAAAAACTAGTATAATTCACCATTTGCAAACTAGCAAAACTAAAAATTATTAAAAAGTAAAAAAAAAAAGAAGATTTTGGTTAATATTTTGAATATCGCTTTTTACAACTATCTTCAACTTCTAGTTCTGAAACAAAAAATATTTAGTATCTAGAACAGGGGTTGGCAAACTGTGACCAGCGACCATGTAAAATAACCTGCTGAACAAAACTTTTTTTAAGTTGATTTTTTTTCGGTAAAATGATGTAATTTATTATTTTTATTTTAAGTCACTGAAAAACGTTTAAAACTTATTAAAGTAATTCACTTCTTAGACTTAAAAATATGAAAAAACAGATTGGCTTTCTTGCAGTGTTTTTTCTCAGTTTAGTTAGATTATTACTTTCTTCTTTCAACAGCAGTTGATAAATTAAAAATAAGTATCAAAAGTACTTGGGTTCAGTAAGTTATTTATGAAATAAAGGTTAAATAAATTAACTAAATGCGAATGTTTTACTTGATACAAAAGTACTGCACAGTAATGAACTAAAATTTGATTTCTTTAAAACTTAAGTGTTTTGTTTAGCATGTAGTTTAAACCTAAATTTTTATAATAGATATTTCCACTATTTTATAGTTTCCACTAATTATAAATTTAATGTTAGAAACATAATAACAAAAATACATAAGATAAAATTATTCGATTTTGAATCGTTTTGATTTTTTTACACATGTTTTCTGTGCACTTAAAATTAATTTTTTTGAACACTAAGGTGCTTATAAAAACGGTGATCTTTGAGATTTAAGCTATTTCTTTAGTGATAAATACCACAAAAACAACCTGTGTAAAAATGTAGATGGTTTGAAGAAACTTTTATCTTGGCGATAATTCGATATTCTAAAAACCACACCAATGCCAACTGTATGGGACCATAAAATGCGACCTTGGAGTTTTTAGTTGGAATTTTTTTTACATGTGGTAATTATCACTTAAACACTTGTTCCCAATTTTATACGACTTAGAGAACTTTTTATAATTGCACTTTTTGATTTTTTGAAAAAAAATTCAGTTGAATCTTTTTTAATTTTAAAATCTACGACTAGGTTTTGATCATCAGGCTGACTTTCTTGCTTAAAAGAGTGGCAAAGAAAATTTATGATGTTTGTATTTTTAAAATTACAGTTTCAATTATATTTAAAACTCAAAGTCCTGAAGATGCTATGAATTAAAGTAATGTTAATTGTATACATATAAGTTTAAAAAACGCACACTGGCTTTAAAAGCAGCTCCATTTAAGCTTGATTTTTTTTTAAGTATGTTAATAAACCCAGGCTGAATGAGCTAGGCTTTAGTCACTAAGACTAACTTTCTTTTGCCTTATATAAGTGTAAGCCCTGATCCTCTTAAACTTGTATAGCAATTTAATCGTACTATTCTACATTTGAAACTTATTTAATAGAACAACGTTGAGCTAAATAATGCCTTGCGTTGTAATAAAATTAATCGAAACTAATTCTATTAAGAATAGGAACATACAATAATACAGTATTAATTGCCTTTTTTTGTGTTTTGATTCTTTCTAATGGTTAAAAATAAAGCATAAAAATATTTATTTTACATATGCCATGGTTAACACACAGGAAAAACGAGCTTTCACAAAATAAACCAGTAAAAAAAGATACTTATTTCTATTGTAAAAATTAATAAATAATGAACTTCAGCGCACGATCAACAACAGCATTCGAGACAATCCTACGACCGGTTTTGTCCTAATTAGGACTCACCAGGCAGGAATAGTCGCGAGAAACCGATGTTGTGATCTACCTAAGTGGGCTTAAGTACAAATTCCAAAACCTTTTTTTCGTCACTTTAAGCACTGTTTAGGTGTGAACAGTAGTGTGCATACAAACAATTTACAGTCAACAAAACTTTTGTACGAAATCAATATATTTATTATACGTTTTGGTTTTAAGAAAACAAATAGAGAGATCTCAACTACTGAGGAGAAATAATGAATTTATTATTTCAAAAATTTATTTCACAAACTAAGTTTCGGTCAAAAACCTCGTAAGTGCTTAAAAAAATCTTAATCAAATAGAATTCTATGCAAATTTCGCAAGGCTGCTAAATGTTATTGTACTTACTGTTTGTTTGAGTTTTACGATTATATTATTAATTAGCTTACATTTTTCAAAATTTAAAATAAACTAACCTAATAACATTATGATTTTCATATATTAGTAGATTTAAACTATAATTTTTATTCAGTTTTTTGTTTTACTTTTTTATTTTTAGTTTATTTTATTTCAAGTTTAGCCTAATGTCTTCCTTCATGTTAATATAAAAAAAATTACAGATTTTATTCAACTGAAGATCTCGTTTGACTAGTTTCAAGCGAGTGGCACATATTATTGTTAATAAAATTTAAAATTGACTAAATAAATTAACAAGTTTAGTGTTTTTAATTTAAAAGCATTTTAAAACGGTCTATGTAGTTCTTCTATGGTACGATTCAAATCATATACACTATAACTTTATACTAGTAGACTATAACTTAAGTTTGATTACTTATTTAATTTTTAAAAACTGTAAGTAAATAAAGCTATTTTCAGGTTTAAAACAGAAAGTAATTAATATATACTAAGAGCAAAATGTCACACCAAAAATTGTCTTTTTAATTTACTGAAGATGAAATCTATTTCAGTAACAAGTCAGAAACTTGAGAAGATAAAGTTCAAGCCTATGAAGAACTAAACCAAAGTGACATTTTGAAAAGCATTGACAGCGAAATTGAAAAGTTCAGGTCCCAAGCAAGAGACGTGAGCAAAGCCCTTGCGATGTTTTTGATTCAAAAGCACGAAAGGGGGATAGATTTAGCTTTAAAAGCATTAAAAGCACATAGTAAAGAACCAGTTGTAGAAAAAACTGAAATACAAGATAGTAACCATTTAATGAAAGCGGACAGTTCCCCCATAAAATGTAAAAAAATTCTTCTCTTAGTTCCAATAAAAAGTACAAAACAGTTAGTCTGTGAACATTTGACTGTATGGAATGTCTAAAATACTCAATAGTTGAAAGTTTTAAAAGTAGATATATTAATATATGTTGTCCAGGCGAAAACTGCGAGTACTTTTTGTCATCGGAAACTGTACTTGATATGATACTAAACGATGAAGACTCACGTTCAACATATCTAAGCTTTCTACGGCAGTCTTACGTTATTAACAACAAAAAATCGATTGGTTTCCCAGAACCGGGTTGCAGTCTGGTCTTTAGAGCGTTAAACATCTCAGACGACTACAAAGTTAAGTCCTCGAATAAACACCAGAGCTGCTTCTCGTGCAAAAACGCGTGGCATGTACCTGTAAATTGCCAGCAGATAAAAAAGTGGTTGAAGAAGAACCAGGAAACTAGCAAAACGGACAAGTGGATAGCAGAAAACACCAAAGACTGCCCGAAATATAAGGTGCCGATAGAAAAGTACGAAAGGTACAACCACATCGAGTGCTCGAATTTTGGGTCTGCTTCAAGGATAGTTCACTCGGTGGATCACACGAGTGCAAGGTTTATTACTTTATAGTTGGGTAAGTTCAATATCAAAAAGAAAAAAGTTTTAATCCAAAATGAATTATTTTTATAGACTAAAAGTTTATTTCTAAACTCAACTGGTGTATCCTTTAAGACCAGATATAACCAGCACAAATCCAGCCTGAAGCCTAACAAATTTACACAAACAACGTTGTCGGCATATATAAAGAAAAACACTTGAATCATACTAACATCTCATGGACCATCATGCATAAATCCACGTGCAAAAAAAACTCTATAAACCAGAAGCGTGTACTATTTGTAATTTAGAAAGAATAGCCATCGCAGAGTCTAACAGAGAAATTTCATGAAATCAGCGAACAGAGCTCGCTGCCTCGTGCCCCCAATTCAGATGGTGCTATTTCTAACTCAATTTAACCTTATTTTATTTATTGATAGTTTATGTTTTTTAAATCACCTGTTAATTAAACTTACTTACTTCATTTAATTTTTTTTCATTTCGTCGAAAATGCTTGATTTAGTTGTATTTTAATTAAATTTTTGTCTAGAACTACTAATACTTATAAATACTTTTTAAAGTATCTCTAATCACCTCTAATTACCTTCCTATCTCTGAACATATAAAGTGATTTAGATTACCGTTTTATTATTGTACCTGAAGAGCTGCTTACCAGTGAAACCTCGGTTGTATCAATAAACGTATGCTAGAAACGTATCGTCATTCTATAATCGCTAACGTTTGTTCGAGCTCCTTGTTATTGTCTAGCTAGAGACTTTTATAGTCTATTATAGTTTCTTAAGTTTTAGATTTTAATACTGTTAACTTAAAAAAAGCTATATAAAATATGAAGACATATTAATGTTATTTTTGTATTTAAGCGCTAAAAAAAAAACAGAAACGTTACGGATCAACGAGTGGTGCAATAAATGTACGTGAGATATTTTTGGATGTATAACGCGCAAAAGAGCAGTCTAGAAATCGAGAGCAAGATCATCATGGAGAGCGTCTATGAGAGGTTTGAAAAAAAGCCGGTCAAATATGAATATGAAGTAAGTAAAATGCATCAAAAAAAGTAGCAGATTATAAAAAAAAAAAAAGAGGAAGATGATTACAAGAGTAGTAAAAGGTCTACTAACTGGTTTAAAAGAAAATATATCATCCAGGCATGCGAGTCTTTGAAGAAAGGTCGCAACACTCTGGTGTACTCCTATGTATTTTGCCACTACCTCAAAGACAGAATTACCAAAACCCATTTCGAAAGTGTACAAAAAATTTTACAAAAGAGTGTGGAAGAAGTCAGCAAGTTTTTTGAAAGAGATATCAACAAGGTATGTGAGACTAAGAAACCACAAGATTTGAATTTTCATGCCAAATTCTGTAAAGACCAATCCTTTAGATTGATTGATAACGTAAAAGAAAGTAAATGGGAATTTGAAGACTTATAAGCTTGCAACTTAATATAGCTTTACTTATTTTGTTAGCTATTTTAACAAACTTTACAGTCAATTGTGCACTTAGGTTGTTGATTTATTTAATCTCGCTTTAAAGTGACTACTTTCAAAAATAAATATTAAATTTTCTAGCAAGCTGTCTATTGATGCTATCACATGAGTTTGACATATTTCTTATTCAAAAGCTGTTATTTTTATAGTTTGTTAATGTAGAACAGGGTTTCCCAAACTTTTTTTCTAATGGCCCCCTTCGAGTAAATTTAAAAGGCCATGGCCCCCCTACAATATGGCTTCACTAAATTATATTGTGCACATTTTTTATTCGTTTATAAACGAATAGGTTGCATTCTAATAAGTTCAGCGTAATACCACTGTTACTAAAAGACTCTATTTTTGAATTTTAAAGGTGACTCATTCAAATTCTTAATTCGCTTCTAACGCTGACATTACATCTGGTTGTAATAAGTAATTTTCATAGTAACAAAAATGTTGTTTAAATAAAAGCCACTCTATCACAATAAAAACTTGGAATAAATACAATTATTAATTTGAAATGTCTTTGTAAATGTTAGTTGCAACAAATTAAATAATTTAATTCGTACCTTATATATCAAATTTAGAAAATGAAACGTTAATCAAAAACATTTTGATACTTTTAATGGTTGTAACATAAAAATTGCAAAGAAATTAATATTCTGTGGAATGAAAAAAAAAAACTCAAAAATACTTAGTCCAATGTACTAGTATTTGAAAAAACCTTTCGGTAATCGCGTTGTACAATACTTGGATACAGTTTAACGTCTTGTCCAGGACAATGAAATTATTAGTTTATTTAACAAACATAAAACATAATCGAGTTATAAAATTAGATGACACTTTTCTCTGGATAGGCCAACTGCTTATTAAGGTGTTGATTGCTGGATTGTCTAGTTACGTTGCTGTAGACTAGTTGATGTGGCTAGTTCGCTTGCTAAAGACTGTTGAATTTGTACTTAGTTTATAAATCTAGCTATTTTAAATACCTAATTAAGATAACTTAACAAGAAAAAAACTGGTCTTAATTAAGTGAGGGTTGCCACTCTTGAAAATAAAGTAAAATCATCACGACTGATTAAAAACTGACCTGGTCATTATTTGAAAAAAAAACTAACAGCCAAAATTTGAAAAAGAAATGCTTAAAAGAATAAAAATAAGAAAAAATGTGACAAATAAGAAAATTTAAAATAAAACTTTCAAGTTCAAACCAGCTTGAGTTAATTTTTTAATTTCAAAACATTTGAGGTGGTCTGATTGTGTGGCAACCATACTAGTTAAATAAAAGCTGAACTAAAACTGTAAAAAACAATTCTATTTAAATTCATAAGTAAACATTCTATGTGGTCTTATATATGAATAGTACTATAATTATATAAAATCAATATAAAAATTGTTTTTAGAATAAGTCAAAAAACAATTAAAATCTGATTTAATTTGTACTTGAAAATAAATAATCAAAAAAAAAACTCTTGACATTTCAACCAGTAAACTAAGTAATGTGTTATAAAATCAAAAAAAATGTTTGCTTGATTAGAATACTTTAATCAATGTTATATATATAATGACAAATCTCTCTGTATATAATAACATTTTTATAATTTTTAGTCAACTATGCTGTAACTTTTTTCTAACTTTTTTAAACCAGATTGAAATATTTTAAGCAAATAAAAAAAAAAAAAGGAACTCATATAGTTAATTCTTTTTGTTCATAGGTACATTGGAAAAGCTTATTTTAAATACTATAAACATAACAATATCAAACTGCAAAATTATATGTAAAACTTTTTTATAAATGTACACTAGAAACATCTATTTCGAATAAAAACATTTACTAATTCTTGTATTAAAAAAAACTTACAGTAAGTTTGGTCTGCTCCTACCATTCAATGTAAAAGATGAGCTTGATGACTACTGGCTAACTTCTCTATGTTTGGTTTTAATTCAGTTAGATACAACCTCAAGTCTCCTACTTTGGATATGTCTAAATTTGATCTTTTATTTAAGACATTTATAACTAAGCTAAAAGCTTTTTCAACTACATAGCTAGAAGGAAATGCAATGAATAAAAGACTTATTTCCTCACAAATATCTGGATATTCTTGTCTAACTTTTTCTTGCAACCAAAAACTTTCATACCCAAATCGCAAAAACTTTACTTTAAGCTCAGGATCAGCAACTAGTTCGATGAACTTTTCTTGTAATTCTACTTTTACTTCATCAAGACTTGCTTCAAAGGGGCTTACTATCCAATTTGGAACATTTAATTGAAATATATCTTTAAATCTGTGAACTATATCAAGTTTTAGCTCTTTTAAGTGGGATGTATAAATTTCTACCTCATCTTTACTTAGCTGATGTTTTAAGTTTTCTAAGCTTGAAAACTGGCAGAATTGATCTTTTTTAAAGTTTCTTTCAAACAGTTCCAGTTTGTTTGTAAAGCTGGTTAGACTAGCCTTGACTTTTATGATATTTAAATTTTTTCCTTGTAGGAGTTTGTTCAGAACATTAAATTTTCCTTAGAGGTCAGACAAGTATGCTATGACAATTTTTCTTTCTTGCAGTTTAATTGATACAGTAACCTCTCGGATCTTTACGCACTCGTGACGTTACGCACTCTCGTTTAGTTACGCATTTCAGAATTCTATAAAATTTAGAAAATAATTTTTTTTAATTTTTTTAATATTGTACAAATTAGGTTTAATGCATAATTTTAAATTAAAATATGTTTATGAATGCTAACACACCTCTCTATATCTTTAGACTTTGTAAATTTATGTTCCTTGACTAATTGATAAACATTTATTTATACCTCAGTATATCAGAAATTTTGTAAACAATAAGAAATTAAATCAAAATTCTGAAATAAAAATGACTGTTTTTAATTATGAAAGTATAATGAAATAATGAGAGTTTAAAACACAAAGAATGTACATCTTGATACATTCAAATACCATTTTATAATTGTAAAGAAATGATTAATTATAAATTGAATTTGCTAAGTAGAATAAAGTATAAATGTCACATATAAATAAAGATAAAGATAATTTCTACTTATTATTAAAATAGTAAAATTGTTTCTGTTCGTATTATTATTTTATAGAAATTCAAATCCTTTTTTTATATATGTATAGTTTTATCTGTTGTTTTTACATTTATAAATAAAGTAAACAAATTGTTTAAAATGGGAAAGTGCCCAGTTTGCTTTTAACTAGAAGCAATATTGAAAACAGCTATTTTAGTGAGTATAATTGGTACCTCTCGTTTCTTTACGATCTCTCATATCTTTACGCACTTTTTCTGTGGACACAATGTGCGTAAATAAGCGAGAGGTTACTGTAATTCACTGTTTGTTGTAGAAAAAAATTCAATTACTGTATCAAAAACTGCTAAGAACCTTTCCAAGCAGTTTCCTTTTGATAACCATCGGACTTCAGTGTGTATGATTAAGTTGTCAAACTCCTCCTCATTGACATTGCAAAGCTCTTTAAACAAACGAGTTTGCAAACCATGTCTTTTAATTTTGTTCACAGCTTTAATAACTAAATTCAATGAGGTGTGTAGATGATTACTTAATTTTTTAGCAACTAAATGTTGCCTATGGATTACACAATGAATTGTAAATAAATTAGGATTAACCTTTTTAAAAAACGTGATTAATCCAACATGCCTACCAACCATGGAGGGAGCACCATCTGTTGCAATACCTATGATGTTTTCTAAAGGTATTTTATTAGATTCAAAATAGTTTTTGATCTTATTGAAAACAAGTTGGCCTGTGCTGTGGGTTTCCATTAGCTGAGATATAGCTAATTCTTCATAGGTTTTGTCACCAACTACCATTCGTACACATAAAAGAAGTAGACACTTATTTCCAAGCAAAATAGACTCGTCAACTTGTATGGAAAATAAGTTGGTACACATCAATGTAATTAGTTTTTTTTCTACACATTCTCCCATTTCATCAATGCGTCGTTTAACTGTGTTGTTACTCAATGGGATTATGCGTAGAACATTGCTGATGTTTTTGATATGTAGAACTTTTTCAAGTACTGTTCTTATGGCTGGAATAAATGCTTTTTCCCCAATGGTGTGAGGTAACCCTTGTTTTGCAATTATTAAAGACAGGTAATATAAAGTTAATACACCGTCATCAATGTTTTGTGTACACTTCTTTTGAACATACTTGTTATTTGGGTCTGGTTCTTTTTTTTTAACTATTTTCAAAAAATACTATAATTTAAAATTTATTTTAGCTATATCTTGAAAAGTTTTAAACAATTTTGTATGAAGAATAAAAAGAGCAATCCATGGGTAATTTATAAGTTTACAACAGCAACTTTACTTTTCCAAAAAATATTATAATTTGAAAATGGCATCTTAAATCTTTTTAAATTATTCAAAATAATAGTTCAGTCTATTATTCTATTTAAACTTATCCTAAGTCAGTCTGAGTTAGAAAAAAACCCTGAGTTATCCTAAGCTGTCCTGAGTCATTCTTAGATTTTCAAAAGTTTCAAAATATCCTGATTTATTCTGAGTGTACCAAGTATTTAGCAACCCTGTATGTAAAATGT
The DNA here is from genome assembly GCF_965202585.1 of Thalia democratica. NCBI lineage: Eukaryota > Metazoa > Chordata > Thaliacea > Salpida > Salpidae > Thalia > Thalia democratica. The sequence goes on along the minus strand of NC_139173.1, from coordinate 13,438,580 downwards.
TAAGTGTAATGTAAAGTAAACTGAGAAGTAATTAAAAAACATTCAATTTCACCATATGACTTGTTTAAAAAAAATGTATATACTTATTTGACTAAACTTTAAAATATTGCTCAAATTTACTGTAAAGTAAAGAGATTAATTAAATAAAAAAAAGGTGAAAATAAACTCTTATATTTTTTACAAGGTTTCAGTGATAAAAAATTTAAACCTTTTTCAAATATTATTAAGTTTTTTTTTATTATATTATTTCATATATACTTAAAATAATTTGAAAAAAATCTCATTTATAACTGGTAATAGATAATATAGGTTATTAGCACTTTTATCATTACTAACAAGTATATACAAAGTTTATTGTAAAGATTTAAAAAATAGATGAAGATTAGTAAGAAAGAAAAATGTGAACACTTACAACTAAGGTCAATGGATTAGTGTGGAGAAAAACATTTTGGTAATGAACTTCAAACCATTAATTTTGTAAACAACTTTTAACAATTTTTTTTAAATCTTAATTATCTTAAGTTTAAATTGTACAAAAAATAAGCTCAAGGCAACATGTGTAAGAATAATAAATGGTTCATACTAACCAAAAAAAGAGTTAGTCAGAGTTTATTGGAAATATTTAATAAGAGTGGTAGTTAAGAATGGTACCCTACAACTTAATTGTTAAGGTAACTAAAAATTATTTTTTAAATGTGGTTTGGTTTAAAATAAAAGTTAAACCAACGTACACAACATTTATTTATAAAAATATAATAGTTTTATTAGCAATATGCTAGAAAGTTACAATTTTATAACTTATAGGGGCAACCATAAAAAAAAACTTCTATATTAATTTAAGTAAGAATCTACATTTAAAAAAAAAAGTTGTTTACATTATTGAATTTTGAAAAGTTATGTTTTATGTTAGTTATTAAAAATTCTAAGAACTTACAATTTAAAATTTAATGAATAGTATACTTAAAGGTCAGTCTGATATGCATATTTACAGAATCGATACACTTTTTTAAAGCTTTATTGTTTTTTATACCCTTATCCCTATCCCACTTTACCCATACATATTAGAAATTAATCAAAGAATAAAGCTTTAATAAATAAAATAAAAAATAACATGAAAAACAACTTTTTTTTGCTGATTCATCATATTGTAAATTCAGAATAACTTTAAATACAACTAGTTTTAATAAAATATTGTTTGCTAAAACATGAGTATAAATATATGAAAACATACTTGAAATACATTTGATGAGATTGCCTAGTTAGCATGTTGAATCAAGTAGGAGTTGCAGTTTTGATACACAAATAACTATCTCTCTATATAAGATAAGTTAATAATCTAATAATTCACTTTACCTTATAAAATTGAACTGTTTTAAATTACTTAAAAACTGAGCAGCTGATGCTTAACTTTGTTTTAAGCAACATCTTTAGACTGTAAATTTCATAATTTAATTGGTTGAAACTGTAAAGTAAACATATACTGTAAATAAAATTGGCAAAAGATTGAACTTTACATTGAGTTATCTGACCTAAGCACTAAAGCTATTTCTAGAATAAACTTACACAAAGTGGATTTTAAATCTAAACCCAGGGCCAAAAACTAAAATTCTAAAATTGCTGTTGCAAAAATTTACGTAACTTTCAAAGACGGCCAAAAATTGAAAAGGCTCCCTTATGGCCCCTTTTCTAGTGTCATGGCCCCCCCTTTGGCCCCTTTACGACTTATGGCCTCCTGACTTCATCAAATGGCCCCCAAGGGGGCCACTTGGCCCACTTTGGGAAACCCTGATTGTAGAAAAATACTATATGTGTTTAAGTATCGTAAACTGCAACTTATTGTATTGATAATTTTAAAGCTCTTGGCTCATTGTTTTTAAACTAAATATTTTATATATCTTAAGAAACTATAAAGAAAATGAAGAATTTTATATTATAAAAAAAAATATCTGTTATGAGTAAATAAAAAAAGTTGAGAAAACCTATTAATTTTTATTTGAGAATCTTTATTTTTAATTGATTTGGTTTTATTATGTTTAAGTTAAGTTAAAAAACATACTTTCTTCTTAAATAAGAATACTAAAAAATACACAAAAAAGTAAATTCATAAGTAGTTTTATTTTGATTTTTAACGCTTATGGAACTAATTTTAGAAATAAATTTATGTGTAGAAATTTTATTCAAAAAGTAGTTAGTTTTTGTTACTTTGAAAAACTGGTAATAAAACGTGACTGTAGAGTTAGGATAAAGTTAACACAATTATTCTTAGTTACGTAATAAAATCATTAAATACAGTAAATATTTTAGATAAAACTTTTTGATGTTGTAAGTTACTACTCTAATCAAACAGTCATATTAAGTTTTATTTTGATATTGATATTAATGTCTTAACATTCCAATAAACCTTTTTTAACTAAAGAACTATTAAATTCTAGTGTAAACCCTGCTGTGCTAAAATAATCTTAGTCTTTGTAAATTTGCAAGTTATTGTTACACTGTGAGCCCAAATCGCGTTAAAATAGAAATAGGGATCGAATTTTCTAAAAAAAAAATCCAAATCTGTCAAATCTTAATTTTAAAGTAATCAAGGTTTTATCTGTGCAAAAGTGACCCTGCGTGCAAAAAAGTCGCTGTGTAAAAATGTCCCCGTGTGCAAAATAGACCCTCTGTGCAAAAGTGTCCCCTCGTGCTAAAGTGGCGCTCGAACAAAAGAGTTGCAGTTTAAAAGTGTCCACTCGTGCAAAAGTGTCCTCGAGCAAAAGTGACGATCGTACAAAGTTGTCGCCTCGTGCAAAAGTGACCCGTTCCTTTTTTTAAAATGTTATCTTGAGCTAAGATAATAAATATTTTTGAAATGACTACGTCTTGTAAAAAACAAAAAATCTTGTTTGCGCGTTTTTAATAATATTTTTATAGTATATCTGTATATTAAATGTTTATATGCAAGTAAGTTAAACAGTTTACGGTATTTAAGTCTTAATTTATTTAATAAAAAATAAATCTTTCAATTATAAATCAACATATATAGGCTATTTATGATTTATAGTTAAGTTTAGTGTATAAAATTTTACTGTTATGCAAGGTTTTGATTTTATACATCTTTTAAAAAATGGAAATCAATTAAAACAATGCTTAAATAAAGCTAACTGTAATATAAACACTAAAACTTATGACTCTGCTAAACTTTAACTTTAAAAAAAAATGTTGATTTGAATTAGATATATTAATTTGACTTTACACTTAATTCACAAACTCCGTATATGTACATTCTTGAAAATATATTCTTTTAATAAAAAATAAGCAAAAATGTAAGGAAAAATTTGTTATCGACTGTTTATGACCATTAAACTTTGCAGTTACTAAAAGCCTTAATCAAATATATTAGGTGACAGCTCTTACGAGAGTTAAATATAACATACTTATGTAATTAAAATTAGCACTATTAACCTCTCAACACTACTGGCATGTGCACAGAAAAATAAAACTTCTAACTTTTCAAACATTTTAACTATGAGCATTGTTCTTAATAAAGTCTTCAATAGAAATATTTAGAACAGCATGACTGCCGATCTAACGTATGCCTTATCCAGCATGGAGAAGATAAAGACCTTGGTAAGCAGCTTTCAAGTGTGGGGCCATCCATACTTCTCTGGTCATTTCAACCAATGCCGGTCCTATTGTAAATGTGTCAGTGACAACTTCTCCTTTTAGTTCATAATAAGTCCTTATTAGCATGGTTTTTAATGTGATAAACAATTTGTTTACTTTGAGTTTTATGGGTTGAATTATTAAGATAAGTACATAAGAAATTTATTCTAAGCATATTAGTTATAATCTAAACTGTTGTAATTTAGTTTACGAATTAACAGAATTTAATTTATTACTATCAAATCAATGCTAAAAACTTATATCTATGAAAAAGAATTTGATCTAGTTAAAACTCATTTTATTTATTTTAATTTCTTGTATATTAAGCATTGTAGTCATTTAAAAAAATCGTTAATTATGTAATAACTATATATAAAAGTTTGATATGAGCTACAACTCAACTTATTGAATTTGATAAAAGCAAGTTTTGACATCTAAATTAAAAATGTTCTAATGTATTATTGTACCAAAGTTGTTATACTTGTTATACTTGTAAAGCATTTATATTCAAAATATTATCATCAAACTACATAAAAGCAAACGTGAAATTTTATCATAATAAACAATTTTTTCTCAGAATTCACTAAATTCGACATAACACTCAGAAAAAAATTGTATATAAATACTGTTTTTAGTACATGCTTAAATTTACTAAATGAGTAACGAAGTTTCTTTGTAAATTAAATGCACAGCTCTACAGAGTCGTGTGACACCAATACTGGATGGTAAATTTTTACTGTACGAGAAGTAAGTTTTAAGAAAGTTTTCGAGTACTAAAACAAGTTGTTTATTTTCCTATAATATTGTTTATTGAACGAAAAAAAAAAAGCGCTCAAATATTTGGTCCAAGGACCTGGTGTACGAAAAAACCTTTCGGTTATCGAGTCATACACGAGGATACAGTTTAAAGTCATGTTCAGGACAGTATAGGTCTTAATTAACTAAACATTTAGCTTGTAAACGTGATGTTGCTCTTTCTCTGATAAGTATTAAATTAGGAGTTGACAACGTACGACCAGCAGGCCGGATCCGACCCACCCACAGATATATCACCCTTGACGTATTTTTTAGCTTAAAAAAATCTTGCGCTTAAAAACTATTGTTTATTGAAAGATAAAAAAAAGCGCTCAAAAAGTTTGGTCTAAGGACCTTGTGTACAAAGGAACCTTTCGGTTATCGAGTCGTACACCACATGCTTATAAAGTTTCTTACGAGCTATTTACACAGTTTTTTATCATTTAAATATTTAAATCTTTAGTAATAAACAATCAGTTAAACGAAAAGAAAAATGAAAGAAAATAAAACTAAACAAAAATTAACTGAATTTTTAGTTTAATAATGTAGTATAAATCTTGTTTAGTAGCATATGAACTAAAAAATATACCTGTCACTTTACATTAAATTTTAAAAGTAGATAAATAACACTCATAATTAACGTGTGAATACTATAATTATAGGTTACTACTTCTTTAAAGAAAGTAAAATGTAGTACACTGAAATTTTCGAACAAAATTTATTTTATAAGTATTTTTGTTAAAAAAAGTATTTCTTTTTAATAATAATTTAACTTGAACAGTAAAAACAATTTTACATTTGAATATTTAAATAAACTGTTGTAAATTTTTTTTAAAGAAATTTTAAAGAAGTGATTTTTATAATAACTGAACTTAAGTTTTTTAAATATGAAGATAAATACTGTAAATTTTATGCTTTTAATAAGAAAAAAAGTAAAAAAACTATAATAACTTTAACAGTAATGATATTAATAACAACAAATTTCCTTCTATTTTAAAATATTCATTTAATTTTATTTTTTTTACTTGTCCAAGTCTAAAACTGTAATGTTAGAAAGTAAGCAACATTTTCATTCAAACATAAAAAAGAAGAATTTTTTCTTTAATTTCCTCAAAAAAAGAAAAAAAAAGCTTGAGTTTGCTTAGAACAGTTATCTTAGCTTACTATTTGAATACTTTATTTTCTGCTAAAGTAAAAACATCTATAACTATTTTTCTACATTTGCATGCTAATAAAGAAAGAAAAATTGTAAGCACGAGAAAAAAAAAGTTTATAAGTATTCTGAAATTAATTCAAAATAGTAATCTTAAAGAATAATCTTAAAATACAACCAGATAGAAAATGTTAAACCTATACTAAACCAATGTTACTGTAACCAAACAAATCAACTTTCGAACAAAAAAAAGATAAAAATATTAAAAATAAACAAAATTTTGGATACTAAATGACAAATACTATTAACTCCTTAAGCAAAGTAAACAGACGAGTAGGAATGATCACTAATGACCTTAAGAATCACTATTTAAAAGATAACTTTTAAGTTCATCCTGAAACTTTCCAAAATGACTTATATTTTTCAAACATAATGGTAGCTTAATCCATAACTTACTTCCTTGGTAGGATAGCGATTTATGACCTATTTTGCTGTTGAATCTAGGTAAAAAAATTTGTTTCTGAAGACCTCGTATGATAATCACGGACATTTTTTACACTTTTATAGTAATTTTTAAAGTTATCTGGCAACAAGTTATTGTTAAACTTAAACATAAACAGACCTATTTCATATAGATACAGACTTTCAACACCTAATATAACTTTTTTCCGAGTTTTTAGTTTTCTTACACATAATTAAAGTGAAAATATTTAATAATTTATATTTTATTGTAATTTAATTTGCATACAATAAATTGGTTTTAAAAAACTATAGAAAAAAGATGTCTCAACTCTTTTAAAAAACAAAAACAACAGATTTAAAGATCTTTCGTGTTATTAAAAAAATTTCAATACTTATTTAAATAGAATATTTTTTTAAACCAAATTTATTATATGTAAATCTAATTAATCAGAGCTATCCAATTTTTTATACAAAAAAATGTAGAATATCTTCAAAACATTCATTCTAGAATTTTAATATACTCTTAATTAGAACTTGCATACATAATAGAACTTATTAAATGATTATTTCTTTTGAAATCACTATTTAATTTTAGTTTTTGTTGCTTAATTTTTCAAGACTACGCTGACGATAAATTTTTTACAAATTGTGGCCCGTAAAAGATTTTTCCTGTTAAGTCTGAACCGTCCATATCTTATCTTTGTACCATTAACTTTCTTCTATATAACATATGTTTCAATATATTTTGTATATTTTATAAAAAAATTCGAATTTTACAAACTGTATTTTCAAAACTAAAACCTAAAACTTAAATAATATTTAAATTGTGCTTTTTAGTGCTTTTGCTATTTAGTATAGTATAAACTTAACACAAACTAAGTCTTAGAAAAAAAGTAGAAGTAAAATACAACTAGTACTTTAAATATGCTTCTTTGTATTTATTGTTTATTGAAAGACAAAAAAAGAGCGCTCAAAATATTTTGTCCTAGGACCTGGCGCACGAAAAACCTTTCAGTTATCGTGTCGTACACCACTTGGAAACCTTTTAACGTCATGTCCAGGACATATTAACTTTTCATTTTATGTTTTGCTTTCATAACTAGCATCGATATTAATGTACAAAGGGAACGTCAAATACACCGCTTCTAAACTTTTAGAGTACTTAATATATTTGTGTTCTGGCAAGATATCTGCAGTTATATACAGTAGACTACCGCTTAAGTACGCACTTTTTTTGGTACGCATCACGCCTTAAGTACGCACTTATCATGAAAGGTAGAATGGCCAACCTGCTGAGTTAGTCTAAAACTTTCACAAATTTTAAACTAAGGTGAGTAATCCTAAGTAGTCTAAGTGGCCTGAAATTGTGACAGTCCTGTTATTAAAAGTTAATAAACTAAATACTTATGTAGTGGTTGCAGAAAAGTGAAAAGAATAATCATATTTGAGCTGTAATGCGGTTAAATAAATAAATCTAGATGACAAAGCTAAAAAAACCTACAAATACAACATAGTTAAGTCATAACTTAATTTAAATGTACACACATTGATGTTTTCAAAATGTTTGGTAAACACAATGCAGTTTGGTACTTTACCTCTAACAATATAAAATATGGCTTATTATTCTTTTTTATACCATTGACTGACATTGACTTTCTATATTAATAGTATGTATTAATTATGTAAGACTTTTTAAAGACAAAATAAATCATTTTAAAATCTAATAAAAAGTTTTGCAGATTAGAATTATGTATTAAATGTTATTTAAAATAAAAAGACTTGTTTATTTGGCTTAATTATTTGGTGGCTAGTTGTAAGAAAGAAAACAAATAACTAAAGTTCATATTATACTATGTCTTCAAAAAGTACGCACTACCCGTGCTAAGTACGCACTTTTTGGTCGGGTTCAATTTGCGTACTTAAGCGGTAGTGTACTGTATATGGTCAAATATCACACCGTTTTAATTTTTTCATATATAATCTGTAGTCTTGGGAAACAGTTTGACGCACTGTTTCTACAATATAGAAGATGCTTTTGTTGACTAAAAAGTATATTTGTAGGTAATTACTATTTTTAATATTTCAGATGATTTGCTTGTTATGTAAAGTAGTCAGATAGTTTTGCTGATTTAATTCTTATGTTGTTTTTTCAAACAAAAAATTAATTAACTTTTAAAAATTTAATAATTAACTACTATTCAACTTACCCAAGTAAATTAATTTTTGCAGTAGACCAAGATTTTTTGGCTATAAAAAGGGTTTTTTAAATCTTTTAACGTTAAATTACTGGTTTTGTGAACTTCTGATTTAGATACTCTATATATTTAGATGTTACGTTAAGTTTCCCATTCAAGCTTTATTTGTCTTTCTACTATTTATATTTAGGTTATATTCTGAAGTATTTCTACCAAGTATTATAACAATTGCATTACATCTTCGCGCGTTTATAGATTTAATAGTATTTTGGTCACCTATGTAATTTGTCAAATTTCTATAACAATGACTTTATTGTATTCATTGTTATAGAGCTAAATTACAAAGTTTAGTACGTTTAACATTTATTTTTTATACTGTTTTTCATTTAATCAAGTTTGTATAATTTTTAAGTGTTTACTTTATTACTCCCCAAACTATTTACATCAACTTTCCGAGAACTGCTAAGATACTAAGATTTGAAAGTATAAAGACGACTGATAAGCGTTATATTAGCTAATTAATTTTGTATAGAGTCTCACTTGATGTGTGAGCCATTAACAATTTTTTTTATTATGTAAAGTCAGTTAAGCAGCTAAAAGTTTGTATTTTTGTAAACAATTTATAATAACCTTAGTTAATGATTTTAGCTAAAACAGAGTGTTTATATACGCTCTGATTTAGTGCAAGTGTTTTTTGATATTTTTTAGTAATAATTATACTTAAAATACATTTCTAATTATTTTGATCAAGAAACTATAAACATTTTATAACACCTTTTGATTATAACTCGTTTAAAACATTTATTATGTTTTTGTTTTCAACAAACTTTGTAAAGCTTTGTTTTTGTAACTGACTACAAGTGTTATTTTAATCACATTTGTTTGCTTTCTTATATATAATAATTACTTTTTTTTTTAAATACTACCTTTGTGTCGTACTACTTAGATTAAAGTTTTGCTGATGTTTTTTTAAATCTTAAAAATTAGTCAATGACAAAATTGTTCTATGTTTAAGTAATCATAAAGAGTCACATACTTTGAATAAAAAATAGTAGCATCTTTAAAGTACTAATTGGAGACCTATATTTTTGGTGTTCAGTATCTTATTAGACTTTTTATACAGTTCCACAGCTATTACGTATCTGTTGATAAGAAATAAACTAGTATTAGGTTTTACTTAGTTTCAAACCAGTTAACATTATTTTCTATTTGTGAGAAAGAAAACAGCAAGCTTTTGTTTTATTATCTTCTACAAAATAATTTTAGTATTTGTCATTTTTGTATTATAAAATAACATTATTTTGTAGAATAAACAAAAATTTTGATTTAACTTAAAAATTAATTAGAAAAAGTTTAAACAAGTGTGAACCTAATTTTTTTTTTTTATTAAACACAAATTTGTAAAACATATTTTTTACAAATTATAGTGTGAATGAAGAGTTTTTCATTTAATTGGTTGTTGTTTTTAGTTTGACCACATAAAGTTATTGAGTTCTTTGATTCAAAGAAAATGAAGTTAAGAATTAAAAAAAAAACGAAACATCTTAAAACTTTTGCTTCTATTTTTATATATAATATTGTTCAATTATTACACGTAGGTACTTAAATGGCAATTAATTTTTTAAAATCAATTTAAATAAATTTACTACAAAAATAGGATAGAAATATATAACTAAATAGTTAGTAATTTTTTCAATTTCTCGGAATACTTTTTGTAAAAGCTTAAACAATTTATATTTTATAAACCAAAATAAACTGATTTACTACAAAGATATTTTTAAAATTAAATAGAAATACTTAATACTTATTCTAAAATTTAAAGGTTTAGACTCTTTAAACTTATTTTTTGAGTTACGACACTATACACTTTATCTAACAGATTTCCAGACATTTCAAGACTAGAATCAAAGAACATTTACCTAAAGAGATTTATTAGAGAAGAAAAAACTAAAATTTGGACCAAAACAATCACAAACGCTGTTGAAAATATTTTAAAGCTGAATATTTATAAATAAAAAAGATTGTGCAAAAAACTAATAAGTATTTAGATTTAAATTTTTAATGTGTTTAATATATGTTTTTGTCCTTGTCAAGTTAGAAGCTTTTTCAATATTAAAAAAAACGTAATTGTGTAAACAAAAGTATTTTGATTCTAAAATGTCTTTATTTAGTTAAATTATGTTTCCTTTAATTATATTTTAGTTTAATTTAGTAGTTGCTTTACATTGATTATTTATTACTCTCTTGACCACTTAATTTATTTAAAGTTTCGTTTTTTTTTACTGAAAAACTATTTATATTTTATGTTTAGCTTCTAATGTATGTTTCTGACATCAAATAAGAAAGTATATAAAATATTAGAAAAGTTAGAGAATACTATTTTATTGGTACCTGATCGGAATTTTAAAAACTTCTACTATTACAAAACTAAAAAAAATATTGGTATACACAAGTATTTTAAATGTACAATTACTTATAACAGAAATATCATGATTGTAGAACAATAACTGAGATATTATAATCCAGTTAATTTGTTTCGCTAGGATCTTTGTTAAGAAACAATTAACTTTAGATTTTGAATAGTTAACTTCGATATATATATATATATATATATGTTTTAAAACTACTAGATAATATAAACTTTAGATTTTTGTTTCTGATTTTACATATCATTTATCGTGAAATTAAGTAGAAATAACTATACGAAATATTTTTTGTTGTACAAAATTTAGCACAATGACTTATTGGGTATAAACCGTAGATAAGTTATTTAAAACTTGGATTTTTTTTATATAAAATTTAAAACGTAATCTTTGTAAAAGTTTTCTTTAGTTTTAAGATTCAATTTAAATAATTAAAAATAATAATTAATATCATTACTAATATAAATGGTAGGTGTATAAATATTTAGTTAACTATAAAAAATATAGAGTTCAAAATAATAATTAAAAAAATAGTTGGTATGGTAGTATAAGTATGATAAAAAAAAAATTAATTGATTGTTGAAGGTTACTAGTAAAATTAACTAATTATTTTTTTTTTGTTTTCAACCAATGAAACATAAGATTTAATTTTTAGTTAGATTTCAGTTTAGTGAGGACAATAAAGAAATCGACGCCCAAAATTAATCTTTACAAACTTAATGTAAAGGAAGATTTCACCCTACGCTGGTCATCGAATAAATATAATAGAAATATTTCTGTAAATATTTATTTTTTTGTTTTTATGTTTTGATTATTATATACTGGATACGTAAAATTAAATTTATAAACTTAGTTTGTTTCGGCAAAAACCTAGATTATTAGTTAATACATTTAAACTAAATGCTAAATTGTTTAAGAATAACTAAAAAATGGTGAATAAATAAAATAAAGTTTAATATTTAAAAATTTATTTAAAATAAGTTTAGAAATTACTTATATTAAGATTTTTTGTTTTCAAAATATGGTAATTTTTTTTTATATTGTACCTAAAATGCTCTATAAACTTTACGTCATAAGCGACGTGTAATGCTACTTACAATAGGTGGCGTATATAATATCATAGTGCCACAAAGTAAGTTTACAATTCAAATGTTGTTAAGTTTACAGCAAGCAGTACAGAATTAGCTGGAAAGGTGAAAGACATGATCTCTGTTTTTATTTAAGTCAAATCAATATTTCGAAATTTAGTTAATTTATTTTTCTAACTTAAACATTATTAAGTTATGTAAACTAGTTGTTTGTGATCTTACTTTTATCCTGAAATTATGGTAATTTGTCGATTAATAAAAATTACTAATAAATCAATTTATAAGAAAATCAATAAAGCTGTTAATGTTTTTGAATTCATTTGTGTAAAGCATAGATCTTAACACTCTTTACATATTATAATAGACCTGTGCAACTTAAAATTACGAATAATACTTAAACCAACTTAAAGTATTAAGTATTTTTTCAAAGTTTAGTAGACATTTTTTATCAATAAATTTTTGATAATAATTCTTTAGAGGTGTTTATCAAATATATCAAAATAATTTGTTGTAAATTATTCAATTGTTTTACAATTTCTAAAAAGAAATTAACAGCTCCATTTACAGTCTAGGAGTTTATAAGTATATTTGTCTATTTTTCTACTCTTTTGAGTTTATGGATGAATCAATGTTAAGAGCTTTATAAATAAATATATTATAGGGTAGCCACACACTCAGGCTAGTTAGAAATATTAAAAAACTCATGCTACTTGTATTTTTTCAGATTATTTAATAAAAAGTATGCCTATATAAATCTTGTATGCAAAGCTTTTGTTAATTTTTTTCTTAGTTCTCTGGCTAGTTAGTTGGCCTGATAGTGTAGGGGTCCTAATGATGGCTTCAAAAAATCTCTTAGTTGAACAACCTAATGGTCAACTTTTATACAAAGAACGTTTTTAATACTTCAAAATCAACTCTTTTTTGTTATAATTAGATATTTCTTCACATTAATAAAGCCTAATGTTATTTTTGTAGTATGATTTAAAAAAATTTCTTGATTATAGTAAATGTTTTCAGTTTTAAGCTCAATTATATTTTCATAAATTTCTCTTAAACTCAGGCTCACTATGTAGCTCAAGCTAAGCTATAATCACCCTGGCTGGCTTTTTTGTTTCAAAAAGTTAAAACCCTGATGTTATAACAGAGTAATTTGATAGTTTATAGTAAAACTTGAATTATTTAAATTAGTTTGCTATTAATCTTTCAACTCCATGTTTTATCAATTGTTTGTCTTTAGGTTTTTGGCTGTTCTAAGTCCACATTAGGGTGCTTATAAATATCTTTAATTTTTCAGCTGATTTTTTTTTTCATGTGGCAAATTCCATAAAAACACTGTGTGCAAAATTTTAGATAATTTGAAAAAATTTCACCTTGGAAAAGTTCAATTTTCTGAAAACCACCCTAACGCAAACTGTATGGGACAAAAATTGACCTTGGAGTTTCTAGCTGGAAGTTTTTTACACGTGGCAATTATCACATAAATACATTGTACACAGTTTAAGATAATTTGAAAAAGTTTCATGGAGGCAAATCTTGATTTTATGTAATTTTTGTCACTTTTAGTAATTTTTTTTTAGTTTTCAGTTTTTTTTCAAAAAATTTATTTCACCATAAAATTTTCTTTAAATTGTCTTGAATTACCGACAAGGTGTTTTTGTATTTATTGCCACATGTAAAATTGTTCAAGTTAAAAACTCAAAAGTCAAAATTTTTGGTCCCATACAGTTTGCATTGAGCAAGGTTTTCAGAAAATAATTCTGCCAAGGTAAAAGTTTCTTTAAATCATCAAAAAAATTTCAGTGGGTATTTGTGTGGTATTTGCAAAGTGTTAAAAATTTTAAGCTGAAAACTCAAAGTTGGCTGTATTTATAAGCACCCTTGTCCACTTGCTTATATTATCATCAGAAAGTTAATTTCAACTTGATATTTTATCAACCACAACATAATTATCATAGTATTTATATATATTTTTTAATTGTCATCTTAACTAAAAAAAGTTGTTTTACCTTTAAAAATGTTTAAATATAACAGTTCTTTTTCTTAAAAGTTGCTATTTTGACTAAAAAACATTATAAACATCAAATATATAATACAGATCTAAAATATGTGTAGTTCTTCTCTTATATACCCATATTGTGTAGTGGTGGCTTTAATACAACCTTCATTATTCAAGTTTCGAAAAAAAAAACTTATTAAAATTTTGATTGTTATTTGTTTTTACTTTTGATGCTTTAATTTCAAATAGTTTGTTAAAGGAAATACCCATTAATATAAATATACATTAAGATGTAACTATTCAAAGAAAAAAAATTAAGTGTTTGTTAGCAAAAGATCCTAGCAAAACAAGTTCACTGGAATATATAATAGTAACAAATTATACAGTATCCTTCTAGTGTGATAAAAGAAAGGGTACTGTATAATTTGTTATCATATATAAAAACCAACTCTTTAAAATCGAATATTTCTGCAGTTTTGTCTAAAGTTGCTAGTTATTAAAACTATTTACAATACAACTAACAGGTTATATTTACTAGTTTAGTAGCCTGATTTTCGAAAGATTGAAAGAAGTCATGGGAAGTAAGTAATTTTTATTATCATTTTACTGAAATTGATTTAAAGAAAAACTACAATAAAATGTAATACAATTAAGTAATTAGACATATCAAAACTTAATTTATTGTATAAAATAAATAAAAACTCAGAAAGTTAGAAACGTTTTTAAAAAATAAATTTTTGAGTTTGTAAATGTAGTTTAAGTTTTTGCAACGTATAGGTATAAACCTTTAAAAATATAGTAGAAATACTAATACAACTATAACCTAAGTAAAGGCTTTCCCAACCTAATTTTCAAAATATCCATGAAATTAAAAACAAAATATATCTAACAAATTTCAAAACTAAAAAATTACAATGTTAAGCAGTTATATTTAAATCTTATTTTTTTAGTTAAAAACTATACAAACATGTTATGGAATGTAAAAAATTAAGCTTAAAAAATCTTTGATATTAGAATAGTAAAATTTAAGGGCATAGGGGGGGGTAAACACCCTTTTTTGGTTTTTGATCTTATTTTATATAGTTTTTACCAAGCTACAAGATGCTTTTTACAGATTAAAAAAATTCAAAATAATTTTTGAGTTATAGGCAGTCAAAGTCGGAGCCAACAATAGGATCCTTATGGGAGGCGCAAACTAAAACAGCAAAAATAGACTATTTTACTAAAAATCTATCTTCTCCTACGTTTTTTGAGTTAACCACCTCAAACTTTCAGGAAATGTTCCTTGATATATTTAAAAAATTCTGTCGGAAGGAATTTTGAAAAAAATAAAAAATAAAAATTTTATATAAAAAATAAACAAAAAAAACAGTTTTTTTTTTGTTTTTTTGTTATAAAATTTTTATTTTTTAATTTTTTTAAATTCTGTTCCGACAGAATTTTCTAAATACTGCAAGGAACATTTCCTGAAAATTTGAGGTAGTTATCTCAAAAAACGTAGGAGGAGATAGATTTTTAGTGATTTCTAGTTATTTGCTGTTTTAGTTTGCGCCTCCCATAAGGATCCTATTGTTGGCTCCGACTTTGACCGGCTATATCTCAAAAAATATTTTGAATTTTTTTAATCTGTAAAAAGCATCTTGTAGCTTAGTAAAAACTATATAAAATAAGATCAAAAACCAAAAAAAGGTGTTTACCCCCCCTATGCCCTTAACCTACATTAAGTTTTCTTCTCTATATAAACAAAATAACCCAGTAAAGATTATAAACAATAAAACTATGTTTTACATTTTGATTGCTATACTAAAGTTTATTTTTTAATATAGATTATGGTAGTGTAACATTTGAAAAAAGTTTAAGTTACATGTTAATTTTATTTCACAACTTAAGATTAATCATTTATTTTCTTCAAGTGAAATTTTTGGAGTGTGTAAAGCCATTCTGTGCTGTTTTGCCTGAAATTGAAAAACCACAAAGGAAAATACAATTTAGAGAAAAAGTTCTATGGACGGCTATTACTTTATTTATATTCCTTGTCTGTTGCCAGGTAATAATCATTATTGTGTAATGTAAACATTTTATTTTTGTTTAATAAATATGTTTAAAACTTGACTTATAAAAAAAATATTGAATAAACCAATAGCCCTAAAGTTTTTTAGTACAAAATTTAGTCGTATTTAAAACAAATTGATAACGGTTGCACCTGCACAAAGTTATATTACTTCTTATTACAAGTTATTGAATTTAGCTGTGTTTTGATAGATACCTCTGTTTGGCATTATGTCATCAGATTCTGCTGATCCTTTTTACTGGATGAGAGTAATCATGGCATCAAACAGAGGAACTCTGATGGAACTCGGAATTTCTCCAATTATTACTTCTGGTCTGATTATGCAACTCCTAGCTGGTGCTAAACTTATTGAAGTTGGAGATACTCCTAAAGACAGGTTTGAAAATTAGAACTTATTTTTATTTTACTATTATAATTATTTCAGTTTTAAAATATAAGTTATTTTATTAAAATTTATAATATTTTACTAACAAGCTCAGATATCATATGTTTTAGTTTTCTTTGTAGTGTATTAGTAGTGGTTCTAGATTATAATTTTATCTAAAATGTACTGTATAATTAGAATTGTGTTAGATACTAATGTTGAGAAATTTTAAAGTAGTAGCCTAATATTTTATTCACATGCTAAACTTCCATGCTCTATAATTAATGTTTTATATGTGAATACTTAGTTTGCGAGTTTTGTTTTGTTTTTATTACACTAAAAGAACAAAGGTAAAGTTTGTTTTTTGTTAAAAATCACAGTATTTTAAATTTACATGCATGTCTAATGTAATATAATTATTTACAACAGAGCATTGTTTAATGGAGCACAGAAATTGTTTGGAATGATCATTACGATCGGACAAGCTATTGTTTATGTTTCCACTGGAATGTATGGCTCACCAACTGAAATGGGATGGGGAATATGTCTTCTTATTATCATTCAGGTATCTTCATTATATCAACGATTAATTAAATTTACCCAATTTTTCAAGTTATTTTGTCTTGTGTAACAAATTTATTTATAAATCTTTAGTTTTTAGTTTTTTTTGTTTAGATTTTAAATAAATATACTTAAAGTTTTAAAAAGATAATAAAGAAAGTTAAAAGTATAGTGTATGTTCTTATTAAAATTAATTTTGTGTTTTATATATTTTATTTTTAAGTTTTGTGCAAAACAATAATTATTGAGTCCATTCAGCTAAAACTTACAAAATTGTTTAAAAAAAGGAATTAATGTTTATAACAGCTCTTCGTAGCCAGTTTAATTGTTCTTCTGCTTGATGAATTACTCCAAAAAGGCTATGGTTTAGGTTCTGGTATTTCTTTGTTTATTGCTACCAATATCTGTGAAACTATTGTATGGAAAGCATTCAGTCCAACCACCATCAACACTGGAAAAGGTAACTACTAAGTTAAAAAAAAAATTATCAGTATACTTTAAAATACCTTTATACATTTTAGTTGACAAATAAAAGTTTTACAGGCTACTTTTAGCTAAAAAAATTGGTAATATTTAAAAGTTGTAATCATGTTTTAGCTTATTTTGTTACAGGGCAATTTCGTGTTAAATTTTAAAATTATTAGTGTTGAATATTGTTT
This sequence comes from Thalia democratica, assembly GCF_965202585.1. NCBI lineage: Eukaryota > Metazoa > Chordata > Thaliacea > Salpida > Salpidae > Thalia > Thalia democratica. The sequence continues at coordinate 13,421,168 of NC_139173.1, read as the reverse complement.
AAAAGTACATTTAATTAAATTTTATATATAAACTTTTAGTTTCTTTCTAAAGTTGGAAACAAGGTTTAGAACTGTTTAAATTTTTTGATAAATTTTAGGAACCGAATTTGAAGGAGCAGTAGTGGCTTTGTTTCATCTTCTTGCTACAAGATCTGATAAAGTTCGCGGTCTTCGTGAGGCTTTCTATCGTCAAAACCTTCCCAACTTGATGAACTTAATGGCTACCTTTTTAGTTTTTGGAGTGGTCATATACTTCCAGGTATTTAATTATTAAAAAACTATTTATAAATATTTATATTGCTAGATATGAAGTTTACTTTAAATTAGTTTGAATTAGACACATCAGAGTTTAATCAACTATAGATTCAACAGAATGTAATCATTTAAAAATGCTATTTTAGATATAATTTATCTTATGCGTAATATAACAATTTTTATAAACAGGGTTTCAGAGTTGATTTACCAATCAAATCAGCACGCTACAGAGGACAACAAAGCAGTTATCCAATCAAACTTTTCTACACATCAAATATCCCCATTATTTTGCAGTCTGCACTTGTTTCCAACCTATATGTTATTTCACAAATGCTCTCACTCAGATTCCAAGGAAACTTCTTCATTAACTTACTTGGTGTATGGGGTGTAAGTTTTTCGTGTAAACTAGTTTTAATTTTCAAAACTATTCATTAAGTTATTTTTTGTTTTGAAATTTTATTAATTATTTTTTTTTACAATTTTGCTGTCTGTACATTTGTAAAAACAGCAATTTCTTAATTAGTCATTTCAATGTTTTTAAAGTAATTATGAATTTCAATAAAAGACTATCCAAATAAAATAATTTCTAAGGTTTTTATTTTGTTAAAATTTACATGCCAAAATTACAACAAGAAATAAATTAATAGACTATTTTTTACAAATTTTTTTTTTTTTCATATTAATATACTTGAATATATTTGAAATAGATTTATTTATTATAAGTTTACTGAGGACGGATTATAAATCTGAAAACGTTTGAACTAATGTAATATGCAATAAATTTGTAGATTTTTCAAATCTAGTATTTTATTTTTTCTAATTAAATATATTTGTTTATTTCTTAGGATGTTGAAGGAGGCGGTCCAGCCCGTTCATACCCAATCGGTGGTTTGTGCTATTACTTGTCTCCCCCTGAATCCTTTTACGGAATCATTAACGACCCAATACATGCAATCTTCTATCTCATATTTATGCTTGGCTCATGTGCCTTTTTCTCTAAAGTAAGTAAACATGTAGATTTAATGTATAAGTAGAGTTTTATATACTTAGCTTTTTTTATTTACATACATTTAATAAACAATTTAAATCATTTTGAATTGTTTTAGTTACTGTGGATAATATCAGTTATTATTTTTAATATTTAACTTTTTTTTTTTTTGGATATTTTGATTTAACATATACATAATGTTAGACTTGGATTGATGTATCTGGATCTTCAGCTAAAGACGTTGCTAAACAATTGAAGGAACAGCAAATGGTAATGAGAGGTCATCGTGACACTTCAATGATCAAGGAATTGAATAGGTAAGAGAATTTGTAACTACACGTTCAAACAATAAAATTATCTTGTTTATGTTAAAATTTACTTTTTTGTTAGTTACATAAATTTCAAAAGCCAATATTTTTAATTTGTAATTGTTCTTTTTCTATTGTTAAAAACTATGTGTATAGTGTGGAAAGAATGCTGTTCCATAATCTTAGGAGATTAATATACTATCTTTTAAAATCAGATAGTCATTTAATAAAACGATTTGGTTTACAATATTTTTTAAATTAAATAGATACATTCCTACTGCCGCTGCTTTCGGTGGTCTTTGCATTGGTGCACTTTCAGTGATGGCCGACTTTATCGGAGCTATTGGATCGGGAACCGGTATATTGTTAGCTGTAACAATCATCTACCAGTACTTTGAAATATTTGTCAAAGAGCAACAAGAAGTTGGAGGTGTTGGAACTTTGCTTTTCTAAATATTATATTTAATTGAATTTTATCGATGAAACTCGTTTTATAATTTTAAGTTTATTTAATTTACTAGTGACTAATGATAAAGACATTTAGCCCTAATATAACAGAAAACGAGTTAACTTTTGGATAAACTGTATAATTTTAAGTTTGACAGTGTACACGTAGTTAATTTTGCTATTTGAACTATATAAAACAAATGTTGTACTAACATAGGTTAAAGTTAGAGCCATCAGATTACGACACATAATTTAGTTTGTTAATTCTGTAGAATAACTAAAAAAAATTACATTGAAAAACCATAAGCATGAAAAAGCCGTTCGATCACGCTTTTGTTAAAATTTTAAATTATAATTTCTGATACTAGTATTTGCCTCAATTTACTTGAATAATAAAAAAACTAATAGTTTTGATGTTAATGTATATGATTATTGATAAAGCTTACAAATTATTTTCATGTAAAAAGATGTATAAATTTCCTACAAGATTCAATTTACATTGTACTTTAAACTTACCTTAATTTATTGCCCTAGTTGGTGGGAAACGATAAGATAGTATAGTTTTATACTCTGTATGTGACCCAAAATTTCCCGTTTATGTTAGGCTTTTGTTTTGCGTGGGATTTTGGGTGTTTTTTATTTTGTTAAAGTTTTTTTTATAGTTTTAGCCAGTCAAGTTTTTTAGTGTTAAAATAAACTCAAAAACAAAACGATTAAAATTCTCCTTAGAGTGAAAATAATATATTGATTAGATTTTTTATTTGCTGTCCTAGGTAAATATTTGTACTTTCTATCTCTATAACTTTTATCCTCTTATTTTTATGATATTTTTTATTTTGTGTTTTTGCTAATAAAATTATCCGATGGTTGTTATAACTGTTTTTTGTTTTAACGACTTACTATTGTAAATGTAAGTGTTATTTAATAGTTTCAAAGCAACTTAAAACTTATAAAACCTACACCAAAAAATAAAACACTAGATTATTGTAATTATATTTCTAGTAATTAAAGAACTTATAGATATTTAATATACATAAAGAATTACTAAGAATTTGTTTATAATTTCAAAAATCTAAAAGTAGTTACTTTGCGGTTTTTTTTTTTGCATAATTCTTAGTATTTTTCTACTTAATAGTTTGAGAAAGTTAAACTTTAAATTTTTTCGTTCACTAGTACTTTAAAAATTAACTTTAGTAAAAATTATTCTTTATGTTTCGAATCATTTTAAAGTAGCTAGTTTATAGATTTAAAACTCGCACATGAATATTTAAACTTAATGTTATCTTAAAATCTTATTAACTTACATATTTAGCTCAAAAATGTTTCTCCAAATAAAAAAACTTAATTCTTTATAAGACATAAAATGTTCTATAATTCAATAGTCTATATGTATTAGATAAGTTCAATAAAGGTTTTCATTTTATCCAGTAAAACACTGTTAACTCCTTAGTTTGATAGAGTGCCAAAGTTTAGTTATAATAAAACAAACTATTTTTTTCAGTTTGATCACTACATTGGTACAATGATAAGTATAATTTTTCAATGATACTATACTACACCAAGATTTTAAATTTAAAAATGGCCAAATATAGTATATGAATCACGTAATTCTCATGAGTTAACAAGCAGAAAATTCCAACAACAAGGAAAGCATTAGACTAAGATCCTAAGTAAAAGATTCCGTCCTTCATACAAGCATAAATCTTTGAAAATTTTTGACGTTAAAGAAAAACAAAGAATAAGTTTTCTCAAAAATGAAAGACTACAAATGGTTAAAGTAATTAAATCTTCTCCGTACATTACTAGTAGTAATATTAAAAAGCTAAAAAAGAAAATTATCAGCTACACAAATCAAAATTTAGTATAAGACCTGTTGTTAAAGAATTTCATTCATTCATTTTAGAGTCTAAAAACTTTATTACTTTGCTGTTTTATAAACAGTGATGATCCTTATAGGAATAGGTCAATAATAACACACAAGTATAGGGTCATAATAGAATAACCTCAAACAAAAATAAAAAGCTTCAATTTTAGAATAAGCATGTTATTGATATTTATTAACTCAGAGGTCATGTAATGATAACAACATGAGCAATTAAAAGGAGCATAGTTTATAGATAAAGAACTTAACAAAGCTTTATTTATACATATCTAGCAGCAAAATAAAAAGTTTCATACAAAAACGAAATTCAAGACAAATTTGTGTTGTTAACAATTTATTTTTTGAATTTATAACAAAAAATGTTAGATTATTCCAAGTATTTAATTTTACGCTAGTTTAAAAACATGTTTTCGAAAACCTTTTTAAAACTACATCAGTAATAAACAATTAGAATAAAATTAATTTTTTTTTTCATTTGCAAATACAAGTACTTAAAATTTTTTAATTTATAATAAGAAACTTAAAAGTAACAGCTTTGAATGCTCGTTTAACTTAGAAAAATTTATTTTAATAACTGGTCACAACTACAGTTAATAGATTCTCAGCAAAAGGTTATTTTGAAGTAGAAATTAATCCTTTTGTAAAACTTTGTATAAAATAATAATAAAAGGATAACAAAAAGGTTTAATTGCATAAAATATACTAGCTTCGTTAGTCAATGCTAAAAAAAAAAATTTTGATACTAGTACATATTTGCAAAAGCTTGTAACTTGAGTTTTAAATTTAATTTTTTGATGAAGATAATAAAAAGCGTTTTAAGTTTCTTATTATAAATTAAAAAGTTTTAAGTACTTGTATTTGCAAATGAAAAAAAAAATTAATTTTATTATAATTGTTTATTACTGATGTAGTTTTAAAAAGGTTTTCGTGTTAGTATTTCTATTAAGTTTGCTCATGATTTTAAATTTGACACTACCAAGTTTTGTTATAAATTTGACATAAAATACTTCTTTCTTTATAAATTAACAAATTAAATATTGGTTTCACTTTTAAATAATAAAGATTTCTCTCGCCTTTTATTGATATATTTACTGATTCGGAACTAGTTCCATATGTCTTTTTTTTTTTAACAAGTTTTAATACAAAAACTGATCACTTTTTGTTAGGATTAAATATTAAAAAGCTAATAATGTTATGTTGACAAACGGTGAATCGTAATTAAAATAGCAACAGATAAATTTTTAGTTTTGTCTAAATAAAACTAAGTAACAAGCTTATTTAAGTTTAGGTAGACATAATTAGTATTGACTTTTTTAAAACTTAGGTAGTACTACAAAATTATTGCAAATATATAAACATTTCAAAAATAATAAGAGCAGTGTGTAGTTTACAACTATTCAATTAAAAAACAAGGCCTGCAAAATTAATCCTAACCTTCACCTTTTTTTTTGTTTAAAAAATAGTTTGTAACCTTTATGATACACTTCTATATGTTTTGATAAAATTTTTGTATTAAACTATGACCAGTTAACTTTGACGTAGACTAATACTTTATCCTAGTTCGAAATAGCGTGCCTAGATTTTATTGTTTGCACGACTGTTCAAAATATGACTGTTCAAATTTTAAATATCATTAATATTCCTGGTTTATTTTTAAACGTTTTATTAGTTATAAAACTAATATACTTTACCTCCACAATCTTATTAATTAGACTTTCATGAGAGTTTCTTATTTTATAAAAGTTTAAATTATTTTCTGAGATATGGCTAAACTAAATTTTAAAACTTTTTGTAATTAATATCTTACTGTTTTTATAACTACTTTTTTAGACTTTTTTTCATTTTTATAATGTAATTGTTTAGAACCACAAGACATTTGAAAAAAATACATTTAACACTTTTAGATGTGCCCCCTCGAACATTTTTAAAGAATTTGAATTGTCATGTAACTGTTTTTATTTGTGTTTTTATGTTTTACTTTCAAAATTAATCTTTTTCTATCAAGTACTTGTATTGTACTGGTTTTGTATTATATTGTTAATTTAATGACAAAAAGTAGTGCGCAAAATATTTGATCCAACGACCTGGTGTACGAAAAAACCTTTCGGTTATCAAATTACATACCACAGATACCTTTTAACGTCTTATCCAGGACAAAATACAAATTAGTATACAAGAAGAAACTAAATATTTGAAAATGCTTTTAGTATTAATTACCTATTTATTTATTTTTTGACACGTTAAGCTTAATGAAAAAATTAGTTATGCAAAATATTTTTTGTTATTGTTTTGTGTTTCAAAAATAAAAAACTTGAAAAAAAAAATATTGAAAAGTTTAGTTTAAACATTAGTTATTTATAGTCACAATCATTAAACTTAAACAACCTAATTCACTTAATTAAATTTAATTAAGAAGTTAGGTTTGATAAAGTTATTTAATTTATAAATAATTTAATTAAGACAACTGACTTCATACTTTTAGGTTTTAATTAGGCTTAAAAAGAAGCAGAAATTTTTCAATAAAGTAATATTTTTTAATAAACAAATAGACAAAAGGAAAAGTTGTATATAATAAAACAATGATTGCTGTCTAATTTTATAAATTTAACAAAATAAAAGTAGATTTTTCATTAAAATATTGTTTCATATAAGCTATGATGGTTACATTGTAGATGTATCTCTAAATGTGTCTGTTTATTTTATATTTAATTATGTAATGCTGCTTTTAGCGTCGTTAAAAAAACAGCAAAATTTAAATTTAGTTTAAATTTGTTTTATTTTATGATAAATGACACTTTATAGCTTTTGTACATAAACCATTAAATAAATAAAAAAACTTCGATAATATAAAAATTCTACAAAGTTTTAAAAAAATAGCAAATATGTTACTTTTTTATTAACAAAATTTAAAAGTAATAAAGTAGTTTATTATTATCCAATAACTTTTTACAATTAAGTATTAAAGTGTTTACTATTTTATTTTTTGATCTTTTGAAAAAACAACAATCAAAGGTTTCTATTTATTTAAGGAGAATAAATACAGTTTTATTCTTTTTTTATTTTATTACGCAAGCAAAGTTTCGTCCAAAGAGCTCATCAGTGCTTGAACTAAATGTAAAAAATACATTTGAAAGTCATGGAAAATAAAGTAGCTTAAAAGATTAGTTAAAATACTGATATTTTAACAAAAATAAACCCAAATAAAAACAAATATTAACTTTAAAACGAAACAAAGTCAAGTTTTTATCTAATGGTTAAAGTTAATTGACTGATTTAGTGATGAACGTTTAAATCGTAACTCTAAGAATAACTAGGGACACAAGATGAAATAATTCTTGATAAACATGCATATTTTAGGTTTAGACATTTTACATTAAATTGGTTGTTTTAAGATTAAGAGCTGTTTAACAGAAAATAAGCAAAAATCTAAAAAGTTTAATAAAAGTTTAATGCTATTGCGTTGTTTTGCAAATTAAAACTTTTAGTTAAGTTGCAGCTTAGTAATTAATAGCTAAAAAAAGTTAAAATAAAAATTAAAAAAAATAAAACCTAGTAGTTGTCTCCTCGTTTTCTGCAGAATCTTAAAAGTTTTATAAAATGGTCAGTTGTTTAAATGTGTGAAGCTAAAAAGATATTTTAAAGTAACTTTTTGAATTATGATGTAGCTATCGAAATTTTTTAAGCTTATACGAGCTTTAGTTATGAAAATTTTAGGTTTGGCTTGAAAGTACTTAAAAAACTTTATTAGTTTTTTAAAAGTAATAGAAAAACTTTTTGAAAACATGCATAGTACTTACTTTACGGACAACTTAAGAATTAAGTTTTGAAGTATAGTTATTTGAAGTTTTAACAAAAACAGAAAAGTTCTTATCGCTTTTTTTTGGTTGTCTCTTCTATGGGCTTTGGAGATCGCAATTTTTTTTAGTATACAAGTGCTACAAATATTATGTGGATTGTAGAATTTTTCAATGTGATGAACTATTTCCCAGCCTATTTTACATCTAATTCGTTATTTTAAAGTTTCCATATGTTTATTGACAGTTCTATGTAAGTTTTAAAGTAACTGTTGTGGTTATACCATCTTTTTTTGAATGCGCCACCTGTAGAACCTAATTAATTCAATAACTCGGTTTCTAACTGATTAATTCTTTTTCTATAAAGTTTTGATAAGGGATATTTATTTTTTACTCGACAGTAGCAAAGCGTTTCATTTTCTTCATCGTTTTTGATTTTTAGTATTTTCAGTTATGTTTTTGGATTATTTTCTTAATGTTATCCATGTAGCTCTTAGACATTTTGAAATTACTTCTACTTATTATTTGTTTAGCTTGAGATCTTCTTTAAAATGTTTGCCTACTAATTAAAGAAAAACTTTACCTATATTGGTTCTTATTGACTGGCATTAGGACGGGTTGGTGGTAAAGCTTTTGCAAAAGTATTCTTCCTCGACTCCAGAAGCTGTCTAAAAGAGTACACCCTGAGTCTCAATTTAAATTTAGGTCTAAAAGATTTACCACTGACATGTACGCTAGTTACAAGTAAAATGCAATCAACAGAACATGCCTTTATACATCACTTTTATTGACCTTACTAAAGCCTTTGACTTAGTGAGTAGAGAAAGACTATTTGCTATACTGCTAAAGATTAAATGTGCTTTAAATTTATTTAAGGTTGTGAAGTTTTTTCACACAAACACAAGGGCAACCATCCAATATGATGGTAGTGTCTCTGATCCATTTGAAATCAAAATTGGGGTAAAGCAAGGCTACTTGCTCCAACTCTGTTTAGAATCTTTTTTTCAATTCTATTAAAGTATGCTTTTGGTTCCTCAACAACTGGTATCAAGCTCCATACAAAACCTTTGTATACCTTGGCTAAAATGTTGCGTCAAACGCATAATTGGACACAGAAATAAATAGTTGCATTGGTAAGGCCTCAGGCACTTTCGCTCGTTTGACTAGAAGAGTTTGGGATAACCTAAAGTTAAGCAATCGCACAAAGGATTACGTTTATTGGTCCTGTGTATGCATACTCTGCTATACGGTAGTGAAATATTGAAGTTTTCTAGAAGTACAAAATTAATACCTTTCACCGACGATGCCTTTGTCGCATCCTTAGAATTGCAGGGCAACAAAAGATCACCAACAAGGAAGTGTTTAGACGTACTAGTCTTACCACCATGTACTTTACCCTCAGTCAGCGCAGTCTTCGCTGGCTCGGTCATGTTCTAAGGATGTAGGCTGAGCGAATCTCAAAGTCTCTATTGTTTGGCGAGTTGGTCGTTGGCAAACGCATTCGAGGTCGTCCAAAACTACATTTTAAAGACTTATGTAAGCGCGACCTAAAAAGCTTGACTATAAAATGTGATGAGTTAGAGTTGCTTGCAAATGACAGCGCCAACTAGAGATCTACTGTACACATAAGACTGAAAAAAGATAAAAAGAGTACTTTGATAAACCGAAGTAGATTAAGAGTTGAGAAGCAAAATGAACTTTATTGTTTATATTTTATTTGTTTGTATTTTTATTTATTGTCTGTTTGTTTTATTTATTGCATCACTGTGCTTTCTAATTTCTTATTACCATTTATTTTTATTCTCTATGCACAATTACGAATAGCCGATCCCGGCTAGTAACAGTTTTTTTTATATATAGGACGGATAAAACTAGATCGTTTTTATGCTCAAAAAAAAATCTCAAGAACAAGACTTTTCTGACTTTTTTGCTACTTTCAACAGCTTGTCTTCTTTAACAGTTTACTAGTTTTGTCATACACATTGTTTACAGCACCTTGGTTGTTGGTTAGTTTATCCAAAAATAAAATTTCGTCTTGTTTGCATATGTTAAGCATAGTTCTAATTTCCGTTGAATTGACTTTGATCTGCGTTGACTTGATGTCATAACTGTCCTTTTTCGTATCGCTCTATACTTCTTCGTTGCTGTAAGTGGTTGAAAAAGGTTATGGTTGTGTTAGTGTAGAAATGCTCGTTTAGAGCTGGGATACGAGACGACACAGTTTTGCGTTTTTGTTTGCTACTGAGAACACTTGAAATATTTAGAACAGTAAAATTAAAAAAAAAAGGTCACTATTACTCATACTAAACTCAAAATTCAAACAAAAAACAAAACATTATACCATAATAATTTAAATAGAAATGTTTAAAGATGTATAAATATTACAGAATGTTTAAAATATATACTTATATGAAAAGACAAAAAGTGTAAATACTTTATGATGCCTTTATAGAAAATCATAGCATGTTTAAAAAATACACTAGTATTAGAATTAGACTTTGCATGGAAGTAATTCAAGCTTTAGCTACTTATTAATAAAAAACAACAATAACATATGAACAAATGATTATTTTATTTAAGTAAAAATTACTACAACTAATTTTTGTTAACAATAGTTTTTTAAATTTTGAAATGCCTTGATTAAAGTGGATTAGTGAAAGCTCAAAAATGTGACATACTCTTCTTGTCAAATTTTATTTTAAAATAATAAAAAATACTACTTTGTTGGAAATAAAGCTAGTATATAATAATATTATTTAAATAAAGTTCAAAATTATCAAATAAACGACCAAGATAATTTTTGAATAGTCAAATTTATAAATTCAATTAATTGCTTTTTATTTATTATTTTTACTAGTTTATCGTATTTTCAAAGTAATAAAGTAAAGTATTTTTGATAGGTTGTATAAATCGTAAAAATACTTTATAAATTTTTTAATATTTCCGAAACAGATAGTTTTATTAAATTAATAACTATACAGTTATTTAATGTATTTTCATATACGGCTGTATTAATATTTATAAAAACATTTTTATATAAAAATTTTATTTTATATTATCTGCTCCTTGAAGTACAGTTATCTTCTAATTGATTACGCACTTTATAGTCAAAAAAGGCTGTGTTTAACATGCAAGCTTATATCATTCTTTAAAAAAAAGTTATCAGTAGGTATTAATTAAAATACTACCTTTTAGCTTGAGTTATTTTTATTTAATGAAAATAACTAAAAAATAAAAACGATATGTAAAAAAACTAAGAAACATATATTAGACTCCTTAAAAATTTAAAAAAATAATCAACAGTGAAATTTATATATAAAATATATGTACAAAGTTTTATTAAATTTTTGGTAGTTTGAAAATGATTAACTATGAATTTCACTTTAAAATATCTTACGATTTATATATGAATATTAAAATTGTACAAAAAGTGTTATTAAAACATTTTTTTTAACCAAATTACGAACAGCGAAGTTTACTTTTAATTATATGCCTTACAAGACAAATTTGTAAAAGTAAGTTGGTTTTTTATCTGGCAGTAACTTTATTGTTTTATAGACTAAATAGTGACACAATGAAGTTTTTTTTAATATTTGTGAAATTGGAAATAAAAAATTATGCTGTACACGTTTTTAAAAAAGCTTTTTAGAAACGTAACCTAACCTCAATGTATATATTTTTCTAAAAATATTATAAACATCACATACATAAAGTAAACTAATGGTAAAAACTCTTTCCTAAGTTATTTTATTAATTAGTAACTAAAATACAATCTACAAAAAACATCGGCGAAAGTCTGCAGAACAGAAGTCCGGACTTTCGTTAGCCGTGAGACAAGCTCAAGTTTAACAAAAGGGTTGATCATGCCAATTCGATCATCAGACCACAAGTTTCGGTAGACTGAGACAGGTTTCGTCCTTATTAGGACTCATAAGTCAGTCACAGCCGAAAAACTTGTAGTCGTCAACTACAAACGGTTTATCATGCTTTCATATACATCTATAAATACAAATATGTTACAGGGCTGTTTATTAATTAAAAACTTATATCAAAAAATTTAATCATTCAACTAATTAGTAAAAAAAATGTTTATGTTGAATGTTTATTATTTGAATTAGGAGATCTTTTGATCTTCTTGTATCATTAGTGTTTTTAAACATATTTCGATTAGCTTAATGTACAAAATTTTACGCTAAAAATTCTATAGCACTTCTAGCTGAGTACGAACTTTTTGGCTGTGTTCGGAGTGCGTACTTAGGTGCATAGTTTTTATCGGATATCAGTACTAAATTTATTACTTTTAAAATATATGTTGTTGTAAAACAAAATAAGTATGCAAAACTAAAATTCAATAAACTTAATAATGTTAGTTAAGTTATAACTTATTTAACTTTAAATATAATTAAAATAACATTGTAGACGGGCACAAAAAAAATTAAAAAAAGTTATAATTTCAATGTAAATAAAAATAAACTAAATAAGTCCAACTAATAAAAGTTTTACATTTTATAAGTAATTTCGGCTTATCATTTAACTATGCAATTTTTTTGATAAAATATATAGATAGAGGTGAATGAGTGTACTTAAGTTAAAGAAATGTTAGTCATTTAATGCAATTGTTTGCAACAAAAACACAAAAAAAAACATGTTAGAACTTTCAACCATCTAAACTGAACCAATGTAATCAAAACCCAATCTAATTTTCGGATATGTAAAGTAAGCCTAGTGTGATTAAAACACTTTACAAGGAATAACGATGAACTTTGGAAAAGACAAAAGCTACTTATTTAGATTATAAGTTTACAAAAAAAAAGATTGATCAAGTTTTCGATGTTAAAAACTTAAACTTTCAACAGGTTAAGATGAAGTAGAAAAATTTATTATTTTATTGTAGAGCTGAAAAGTAACGTAATAGATGATTTAATGACATTTCTGAGTAAAAAATGAAAAAGGGTTCAAAACTCTTCAAAAAAAGATCATAATAAATCATACTTGATAGTAAGACTGTTTACTTTAAAACTTTAAACAGGGTATCACACAAAGATGTTAGTTAAGGAATGGCATACGTCTGTTATTGAATTGATGGCAAACATACACAGAAAAGCTATTAGAAATATTAAAGCTTGTCTTTCATATTAAAGAAATTAAACAAGTAATATAATTATGACCTGCTATAAATTAAGCCGTGCTGTTTAAAAAAAATAGTGGAATTGTACATACTGTAAAACACCTAAATAGCAAAAAATTCACATTATTTACGTTAGCCTAATAAAAAAACTAATGCAACTAAAAGTTGTAATAATACTAAAACCCATTAGAAATACTGCTTAAGATTTAGTTGCTCTAAAGCTAAATAAAATGTATATTTTTTTCAGTCTATCATGGAAGACAACTTGTTTAAACTTGCTAAAGAGGCAATTTAGTATACAAATAAAAAAAGACTTTGTTTAAACATAACGAGAGTCTTTGTATAAGACTGTAGATGTAATTATCTGTCTTGATTGTTTAACTTTTGTACCATTAAAAACAAACTATACTTGAGTTTGTTTCAGGGGCTTGTCAAATCTTTTTTAAAAAGGTAGCTGATTTTTTATTAAATGTTAGAGTGTTTTTGTAGTTGTATAGTAAAACACTTTTTAAATGAGTAAAGTGTCTATTCAAATGTTAAATTATTGTTTTATTATAATGTGTTCATAAAATTATTACTAAATTACCAATAATATGTTTTAGTAATTTTTATATATTTTAATTTACTCAAAAATTGTCTCACTCTATGAACTTATGTGTATAAATAAATGATTTAAAATATGTGGTTGAAACAGGTTAAACAAAGGAGTCAATTCAAGTTGAAGATTCATGATTAAAAAACATTCGTTTAAGCATACTTATCAAAAAAGTTATTTAGTTAGTAACTGTATAAATTTTTCAATAAATATTTTCATTATATTTCCTGGACAAGACTTCGCAGGTATCCGTGGTGTGCGACTCGATAATCTAAAGGTTTTTTGTGCACAAGGTCATAGGACCAAATATTTTGAGAGTTTTTTTTTTTGTCGTTCAATAAACTAGTAATTAATCAAAATAAGTTTTAGACATTTTTGAAAATAAAGAACATGTTTTCATATTTTTCCTTTAAATCAGTTACAATAAGGTTTAATTAAAAGGAACGAAATCTAATAATCTAAAAACTTTAAAGGTTCAATTAAAAACAAATCATTTGACAAATTATAAGCAGTTTTTTAATTTTGTAATAAAATTCTCGTGTTCTACTCGAACTAGTAATCTTCAAGATCCTTTTTTTTGCTGGGATCCTATTTAGTAGATCCGTTGGATCACTAATTTTAAAACCAGCTATAAAAGTTTAGGTTCGTCTTCATAGCAAACAACTGGTAAACATATTGTTTTTACTATCTTTATTTTTATTATTGGTGATAGTTTAAAACCTTCTTTATTTTTCTAACAAAAATAATTTTACTAAAAACTACGACTATATTATATTTTGACACTTATTGAATAAACTATCAATTACTATTATAGGAAGGTAATTAAACGTATTTATATACCATTTGCAACTTATTATTAACAGATTACTCTTTTTATTTTTTTCACAAAGCTTTTCAAAACTATACTAGTTTCATTTTCAAGTGATAAATTTTAAATGATTTTGGAAAAATTTTGGTTAGTATACAGTTTAAAAAATAAGTTTAAATTATGACGTATGAATAAATTCAAATAAATATAAGCTTTAGAGATTTAGTAGGTAAAACTAAAGTTTAGATATGTTAATCAATAAATTTTTGATAATTTTGCTTTTCAATTTAATGCTATGTGCGTATTTAGCTTAGGTCGGTCTTCCTCAATCAATATTGATTCCAGGCTGTAGAGTTAGCTTTGTTAACGTCGTTTCAAAACTTTAAAGACAGTGTGTGCAATTAAAAAGATGTTCAAATATTGCGCTGATCAAAAATGCAATTTATTAATAAACATATGTTTACTTTATTTTTACTTGCTAAATCACTAAAGTTTGTATTTATTTAAATTTATTCATACGTCATTATTTAAAGTTATATTTTAAAATGTTTACTAACCAACATTTTTCCGAATTCATTTTTCCGAATTTTAGTTGTAATAGTGTCAATTTAAAAATTTCCGATATATAGCATTAATAATATATGAAATACATTTAAAGTTAGACAGTTCGTAACCAAACTGAGATTGTGGATCACTAAATTTATTGTTACTACTAGTCATAACTAAATACTAAGTTACCTAATTAAAGTCTTTTAATTACTAGATGCTACTTTAGACTAATTTTTTCAATTTTATCTATTAACGAGAGTTTTAATGCTTATGCTTTTTAGCCTGCTTGGTTAGACCTCAATAGCGGTTTCTCAACTATGCCTTCTTGATGAGTCCTAATATGGACGAAACCAATCGTAGGTTGTCTCGGATGTTGTTGGTCGTACGGTAAAGTTTATTATTAGTTTAACATATTACAAAGTTAACATAAATTAAATTTAATTATTTTGTTATTTTTTACTACAATTATTATTGTCAGTTTTCATGTTTACTACACAATATTATTTGTTTAACTTTTTTAAATGGTTAATTGTTGTTATAGTTTAATTAAATTTCTATAAGTTATAACTTTTTTTTTTGTTTACTTTGCAAGTAGCTAGTTACATGTTTTTATAAAAAAAAGCTATTGATAATATAAACTGCTTCGGTAGTTTTATTTTAATTTTTTTTTTAATAAGTAAGGAATTAAAATATTTATAAAAAAATTATACATAAAAACTGTTTATTAAAATATGTATTATTCAACAATTGTCAACTTAAGCTTACGCTGTTTCACCTAGAAGGATCTTAAAAGCTTTTTTAATTGACAAAAAAATTCCAATAGAGTGCCCTTCTAAAAGGAGCTATAATACATATGTTATAAAACTATATTAAGTACAGTGACAATTTTATTGTCATTTAAAAAAACTCTGAAGATCCTTCTAGGTTAAACGGCGTAAGCTTAAGTTGACAATTGTTGAATAAAACATATTTTGATAATTAAGCTCTTATATATTGAGCACTGTACTTCATATAGTTTTTGAACATATATAGATACTGTTTATTAAATTTTAGAAGGTATAAGTATAAAAAATGTAAGTTAAAAGTTACTATTTCATTTGTGACCTGTTTCGGTGAGAAAAAGTTTGACTTTTCAAACAATTTACAAAATAGTCAACTGCAGTTTAACAATAATAATAAAATGATACTTTAAACTTTTGTTATGCATAAAGATATAGAAAAAAAGTTACATGTTTCGTATTTAAAACTTCCAAACTTATCTGTGTACAGCTGGTTAAAATGTACTAGTTAATTTATTATAATTAATGCAAACAAATAAAAAAACAGAATACAAATGAAATTATAACTTATCGAAAAATTTGGGTAGCTGTCAAATTTGCACGAGGGGACAAAATTGCACGAGGGCACACAAAACTCACGAAAATACTTTTGCACAAAGGGACAAAATTGCAAGAAGACACTTTTGCACAATTTTATTTATAAAAAAATTTAAACACAAGTACAAACAAAACATTGACAAGACTCAAAAATTGATGTAAAAAGTAGTGATCTACCTAATCAAAAATTTTTATAATTATTTGAATCTTATTTTCAAATTAGGATTCGGCCAAATGCAAAATTCAATTTTGAAATTTGAATTTGACCGAATCCGAGTCCGAATATTTTAATAATTGGAGTCCTAAAGATTTGAGCTGCATGTAATGAAAATACAACACAAGTTTATAAATAATAAACACTTATTATATTATTACTTATTTAGTAAACTTAGTTTGAACAATATTTTTAATGTGTTAGTAAACAAATACATTTTTAATTAAGAATAGTTTGATATAAAAGCGAACAAAAAAACGAGTGTCTTGCTGAAAAAAAAAATCAAGCTACATACACATAAACTTAGTTTCAATATTTTGATATCCATGAAAGCAACATTAAAATTAACTGTTATGTATTTTTTACTAACTTTATTATTTATTATTTTTTATTTTTTTATTTACTGTATTTTTGTTATGCACAATAAATAATTCATCGACTTCAATAAATGCTTAAAGCATAAAACAAATCACAAACATAATTAAAATATTTTACGTTTAACTTAACAGTTAGTTTTTATTGTCACCATAAACGAATTAGAACATAAACTTTTGCATGTGTTCATATTTATAAAACAAAGTGCAATAGAAAATAGCATGGAGCCGTATTAAGTTTAAATTTAATACCAACTATAGTAAAGGCCTAAAAAGAATAGGAAATATAGTTGTAATAAAAAAAAAAATCCACTTAGGATCAAACTTTTACCATTACAAAAAAGAAATATAGATAACCTTAACAACTGTTTAAAAAAAAAACGAAATAAAACTGCAAAAGATGTTTTTTTATACTACAAAATACTAGATGTGGGTATTTTGTCTCGTTCAAATTCCACCAATTTAAAATTTTATCCTCTTCAGTTTCTGCATTCAAATTCTCTGTAGCAAAAAAGCCCTTTATTTCTGCTTCAATTTCTTCATCAATAAAATCTTTTTGCTCGTCATTCTGTGTCGCTGTGTTTGATTCTATTTTAAAGAAAGAATAGTAAGTTAAACACTTTTTCGGATCAAAATTTACAGAGGGTTGTGGTTTGAGTTTCTCTGGTGGCAAAATAGGAGAATCACTTTTTTAATCAGCCTCGAAAGAGATATGCTTTTTAACATTAAATTCTAGCAGCTCTTTAACATAATTTTTGAGGTAAGAAGGGAAAGCGGAAAGTCGATATCGTGGATCAACAGCTGTTGTGACTAGAAGTAGTTTGTTTTCATTCATGTTTAAGTTGTTGTTATCGGTATTGAATAGGGGTGGACAATGTACGGCCAACGGAGTTAAAATGACTGGTCCCCGACCGGTTTTTGAATTATAATGGAATCCGGCCAGTAGAGGAAAATGATCAGCCCGCGATAGAAGTTTCTGGCCCAGAAAGTTCAATATTACAAGATTTTGAAAAAAAAAAAATGTTAAAAAATTGCATTTGAAATTAATGTCTACTGATAAAAAACCATTTTATCCAAATTTTTTTGTTGTTCTAAATTAGTTAGAATATCTTTTTTTAAATTACTCAAAGCAAAGTGTTTGTTCAAATCTGGTATTTTACATACCAACCTTTGTAAATTACCATGTCAATTCTATTTGTAGACATTACATAAACATCTGACATGTCTCAATCTTCATCTTAAGTTGTCACGTTTGCGAAATCTTTGTGAATTAGAAGGATTCAGAAAAGTAATCAACCTTATCTATAAAATTTTATTCCGGCCAAACTCGAAACTTTTATTTAAATTAGGATGCGACCGGATTTCGATTTAAAATTAGTATCCAATCAAATCCGAATAATGTTTTAAAATTAGCATCCGGCCGGATCCGGATTTAAAAAGGCTTTATCCGGATACTGGATCTGGTAAATCACTAATTCGAAATACTCCGGCCTGCCAAAGACAAAAGTTTTCCGGATCCGGCCCGATAAAAAACGTTGCCCACCCCTAGTATAGAACCTTCTTTCGCAAGTCTCTCCTACATTTTTGGCTAAAGTTTTACAAAAATTTGATAGTTCTTCTAAATTTTCATTAGTGTTAACAAACTTCGTCAGTGATCTTGCATGCGAGATCACGCTTGAGAGCAATGCATTGTTTTTACTACACTCCTTTGTTACAAAAAAAAAGGTTAGAGTAGTAGAATAATGTGATTAACCAGTTGCCATTCCTTGGTTGTAATAATCGAACCTTGATCGTTTTTATAGTTAGCCACATAGTACCGGACACCTGATTTTAGCTTTTTCAGTCTCTCTAGCATAAGATATGTTGAGTTCCGCCTTGTATCCACATCTTGAACAAGAAGCAAGGTTTTTTGTGTTGTTTGTACTTTTTAATGTTTCTTGCATTGTCTCGCAAAAAAAAAACATGAATATGATCCAAAGTAATATTCCAATTACTAAGCTATCCTGAAAGTAATTACAAATGTTTTGGCTAGTGTGCTCACCCTGCATTTCCCGGCAATGCCAAACACGATGATTGCATTCAAAATTTTTATTGAACCAATGCGCGACAATGATTTTATTACTAACAATTTCATTAAATATATGATTTAAAGATAAGTAACAATTAATGGTCTCCACTTATTGCTAAAGAGAATGATATAACTTTAATTATTTTATGATTTTGTTTTCATAATGATATTTTACTCCAAAAAATAGAACATCAAATAAAATAATTAAGATTTTTATTATTAACAGATCTTTTGTTCTTTAGAACATTCTTTTGAAAATAAAGTATAAAATTTAAAGTTATGGCATATATGTCAAAAGGGTTGATCATACCAATTCGATCATCAGACCACAAGCCCTCGGTAGATTTGATTGTATATAACATATATGTCATAAATTAAAATTATCAATTATATATACAAAAAATATTTACATAAAAGTATATAGCTAAAAGTATGCAAGCATCTGCTTTAATGTTACATATTTAAGTCTGACTTTTTTTCTTTATATAAAAAATCTCAAAGAAAACAAGCACATTATAACTGAGATTTTTTATTTTAACTAAGAGGCTCTCCAAAAAAGACACAATAACATGATAATATTTTTTTTTAATTAGGAAAAAGTAAAATAAAATATTTAAGTCCTACAATCATTGTCACAAGTCATTTATGACACAATTAGTTTAATAATCAATAACGTCTAAATGAAGACTGAAAACCAAATTAACAAAACAAAAGATATTTTAAATTGTTTATTTAACGATAAAAAAAGCGCTCAAAAGGTTTTGTTTAAGGATCTGGTGTACAAATGAACCTTTCGGTTATCGAGTACTACACCACAATAATTATATAGTCTTTGTAAACTAGACCTCCCTACTAAAAACTCCATAAATTTATTCGTTAAATATATACCATAAGTTTTCAAGATAACCTTTATAGATATGTTTAGAAAAATAATTCATAATAGTCTTTATACTGTGTACAAAACTATAAATTAAAGTTGAGAAAGCTTTTAAAAGTTTGAAAAAGCACTGTTTTGTTATGTCAAGCGTGAAATCATTAGTTAGTTTTACATTCATTTAACTTTTGACAAACAATTGAGTAAAATTCAAAAAGTTTAAAGTGGTCTACCGGATTCGAATCTTATTTTGAAACTATGATTCGTCCAGATCCGATTCCGAGTCTCATTTTGAAATTTAGGATTCGGCCTGATCTGAATCCGAATCTCATTTTGAAATTAGGGTTTGGCCGAATCCAAATCCGAGTCAGAATCTTGGATTCAGTAGATTACTAGTAAAAATTCAAAAACTATTTTATATTAATATTGTACTTCTAATTAAGTTAAGATTTCTTTCCAGTTTATTATTTAAAAATTGTTCCTGTATATAAAAAAAATTAAGGTATACATAAAATTATTAAGTATAATTTCTTATATTTTTCATTTTGAAAATTGTTATTAGAATACAGAACTATATAAGTTTATGTAGATACATAGTTTTAAAGGTTCTTTAGCAAAAAATGTTGTACAAAACTAAAAGTCTTGTTTATAAGTATTTATCAGCTAATTTTAAATCTTAGTTAGCTTAGTGAAGTCTTGTCGACAAACTACTAACCGTAAACAATTATTTACTAAAATTTTTACTAACTTAGTGGTTGTTGAAAAAGAATGTTGTTAACATCAATTTAGTAAATATTTAATCACATTTGCTTCTTGCTGTTTTTCGTGATTTTCAAAATAAGTTTACAAAAGTTCAAAGGCCTACGAAATATTTTTTTAAACAAACTTGATTTATTACTTATAAAGACTTCCAAACTGACTCCTGCTTTCATTTCATAAAACCGTTGTTTTTTGTTGTATGTATTATAAAAATAACTATAGCTTAATTTAACATGTAATGCATAATTTTTTATTTTTCCTTTTATTTTTGTACACGATAAAAATGTCATAACACTTTTATGTGTACATGTGTCGACTAGCGGATCTCAACCTTTAGACGTTCTAAAGAGTAAAATTTTAATTATGTTGGTTGAACGACTCCTACGCCATAGTTACCTGATTCATCTAAAATAAACAAAATATTTCAAATTATATAATAAACAAATATAATGGAAAAAATGTTCAAAATTCTGAAATCTGTGATTTATGTCATCAAACCACATTAAGCTTTGAACTTCCTTAAAAACTCTTGTACAATAAAATTATGGTGACCTTTGAATTTTCAGCTGCATTTCAAAATATATGTGGCAAGTATCACAAAAACACTGTATAAATATTTTAGATGATTTGAAGATGCGTAGGTATAGGAAAAAAAGTCTAAAGACAACCCCTATGTACATTGTATAGGACCTTCGAAATTCGATCTTGAAGTTTTTGGTTAAAAACTTTTCTCCATGCAGCAATTATCATATAAACACATTTAACGCATCCAAAGACGATTTGACGAAATTTTTACAAAGAAATTTTTAATTTCTTGTAAAAACCTTACAATTAACGAAAAATTATAGAAAACTTCAAAAAAAAGCCTCCACAAAACTTTCTTAAAATTGTTTAAAAAGAATAGACTATGTTTTTTTGATAATTGCCACATGTAGCAAAAATTCAAGCTAATAACTTGAAGTTTGAGTTTTTAAAATCACATACAATGTACATAGGGGTCCGTTCCGTTCTTAGAAAAATTGATTTCACTTCTAACTACGCTTCTTCAAATACTCTAAAATTTTTCACATTTTAAGCAATTTTTTTATATTTGCCATATATAACTTGAAATGCAGCTGATAATTCTAAGGTCACTGTTTTTATGAGTAACCTAGTCTACATATCTAAATCTAAAATTTTATTCATTGTAAATGGGTGATCTCAAAAAAAAATCTAGATTAATTGCCTTTGCAAAAAAAAAAAACAAATGTAGTTTTGGAAAAAAAAAAGAGTAATAATTTTCATTATCAAAGTTTTTAAAACTTACAATTTTAGGTGGAAATAGTAAAAAGTGTTAATTTAGTTAAGGTTGAAATGTGATTTACGATGGAAAAAATAAGTAAGTTTTTTTCTTAGTTTTGGATAAAAGCAGACTATTATACAACTTGTTTTATAGCTGGGGACTTTTGTTTTTATAATTTATCATGCATTGCTAATGCACAATGTAAAGAAATCTTAAGCATTCTAAAACTATGCATAAAAGTATAATTTATATGCATGTTTTCTGACACAGCAAATTAAGAACAAAACTTTTTTTAAATATTTATTTTATTAATTTTCTATCCCTCGACCACCTTACCCAAACATAGTTAGAATAAATCAAAAAAGTAAATTTAGTGATTAAAATTAAAAATTACATAAAAAAAGCTTTTTTTGCTGACTCTGCAAATATGATTTGCTACTTTTATGTTAATGATTTGCAGATTTCACAAGTTACCCTTATAAAACAATGGCTTAGTAGTTTTCAAAATAAATTATTGTAACAATTTAGCATTACTAAATGTTATTGGAGTTTTTGATTCATAATTGTTTTCTAAAATTGATATTATTTTTTAATAGACTATTAATACAAGTATTAGACTAATCTTAAAAATATTAGTTTGTAGAATTTTAACTATTGCAAGCAGTAAATGAGATAGCTGATATTAAAAAAATTGGACATTTTAATAGTAAATTAAAGTTTGTTTAATCGCCCATTCAATACTGTATATCTGCTTAGATTTGTGCTGCTGATTGTTACCTGAAACTGATTGTTTGTACGCAATAAATAATAATCAGGTATGTTTGTTGTGTGCCTGCCTTGACCCCAACAAATCCCCTGTTTGAAAAAACTGGTCTGCTAAAATTAAGGTATGTGTATAGATGGAAAAGTTATAAGTTGATACAAAACACTTTAATAGGGTTTGATGTGGAGCTTAACAAATTTACACTTGCTAGTTCTGTTAATTCACACAATAAAAGGTTTTAAACAACTAAGCTGAAGTTTGAACTATATATAAATATATGATATATACAATATATATCTGTCTTCTTTATCTTGGATGCCAAACCTTTATTGTATGGACTGTCATTTTAATTCTTTGAAATTATGTTCTGATAAGTTGTCTTAGAGCGGCTGTTAAGTTGCAAATCAAATAATTCAATATTGACGTCATAATCAACATATAAAGTCAAAAAATTCATATAAATTAATTGTAAATTTACGTTTTATTTTGGACAATCAGACCTTTATTTTACGTTCTATTGTTTTGATACTTTGTAATTATGTTCTGATAAGTTGTCTTAGAATGGCGGTTAAGTTGCAAATTAAATAAACCAATATTGACGTCATAATTGGCATATAAAGACAAAAAAATCCTATAAATTGTAAATCTACGTCTAATCATGGATGCCGAACTTTTATTTTACGTTCTATTGTTTTAATTCTTTGCAATTAAGCTGTTCTAAGACAACTTATCAGAACATAATTACAAATTATCAAAACAATAGAACGTAAAATAAAGATTTAGCGTCCAAGATAAAACATAGATTTACAATTTATATGGGTTTTTTGTTTCTATATGTCAATTATGACGTCAATATTGGGTTATTTGATTTGCAACTTAATAGCCGTTCTAAGACGACTTATCAGAACATAATTTCAAAGGTTTAAAATAACAAAACATAAAATAAAGGTTTGGCATCCAAGATAAAGAAGACAGATATATATTGTATATATTGTGTATTTATATATTGTTAAAACTTTATCTTATTGGTTTTAAAAGAAGTAAAATTTTATAACTGAAAGACATAGAACAAGACTTGGCTTAAACTGCCTTAAGTATTTTGGTCCAAAAGCTTCGTCTAGGGTCCAAGAAACTTTTTAAAACTTGAAAAAACTTGTATAAAATATTGTTATATATTTTATATAAATAACTATAAGAAGTAGATCTAGAGTTCTTTTGAATGTATGTTTTATATGTAGTGAATTTTAATGCATGTTATGCTCACCAGATTAAGTTAAGTATTTTTTATGTGGCTGTCTTATTTATCAAAGATTCATTTTTATAAATTACAGGATTACCACACACTCAGGATACTCAGGATAGTTTGAATTTTGTTTTTGAACTCAGGCTGACTCAGGAAGGATAATTTTGTTTTTTCTTTTTAAAACTAAGGACAGTTTTAGCTTTTTAATGATATCAGGACATATTTTTTCAAGATTTTAAATGAGATTTAGTTAGTTTTTTTTTTCTTTGATAACTTTGTTGAAGAACTTGATTTTTATTAGTTTTTAAAAGTAAAAATAATCTGTTCTTGATTTGAAAAAAACTTATGATGATTCCGGACAGTTTAAGGTCACTCAGGACAGATTTTTTTGACTTAAAGAGTAGCAACCCATTTACTAACTCCACAGATAACAACAGTATTTTGTAGAAAAATATTGTGTTTAAAACTAAACATATTTTAGTAAAAAATGAATAAGGAGATTGAAAAATGTTGATAATTTACTTTTATTAATTTAAGTATTAAAAAAAGAAACTTGAAATTTTCTTATATAATAAATATATAGTTTATTTATCATAAATGTTTTAATCTTACCTTGAAATGATTATCTAGTATTATAACTGTTCAAAATATAGTTTTAATTGTTTGCTAATAAAAGATCCTAGTAAAGTAACTTCACTGGAATATAAATAAAAACAAATTATACAGTAATCTTCCTTTATTCTACCAACATATGTTTCTGTGTGTCAACGAATCAACACACTTCAACTGGGTTGTTAATAGGAAAGATAACTCATATTAACAACCCATTAACCTATTAATTTAAACCTATTAAGAGTTATCTTTCCTATTAACAACCCAGTTGAAGTGTGTTGATTCGTTGACACACAGAAACATATGTTGGTAGAATAAAGGAAGATTACTGTATAATTTGTTTTTATCTAGTATTATATAGTTTTTTATTTTACTTTTAAGCTAAATAGGTGTTGTTTTCAGTACATAGTAACTATATTTTAACATAAGGAAATGACTATTAATTTTAACTTATTTAGCATTTTTTATGAATTAAGATAATTAGTTTTATTTGTTGAAATGCTTTGTTTTGTATTTTTTCTGACACTTGGGTATGCCTGTTTTGCAAGGCAAGATTGGAAAAAGAATATTGATAATTTAGCACCAGGAGTTGCTGTCCGAACAGTATCTCATAAAAAAATGCAAAAGTTTAGTCAGCAAAAAGTTGATAAATGTCGTCTTGAAGAATGCTCATTGTCAAACATGGTTAGTTTACTAAATGTATTACATGTTATCAATATTCATTATTCCAGTATAGTCAATCAGTTTAATGGAAACTAAAACCTAATACAGTTGATTCTTTAAACTTAGACTAGTTTTTATGTATATCTAAATGAAATTGGGACTTTTTTAGATTGACAATTTGATTGAAGGAAGTTATATCTTCTAATAACACATTATTCAAGTATTAAAGCTTAATTGTCAAATAAATATTTTACTTTGTGACTACCATTACTGAAATAGTTTTAATTTCATAGCTTTTTATCAATTTATTTAAATAATCAGTTTAGTTTTTTGTGACTCACATTTTTTGTTTCAGATAGTTGCAAACCTGAAATAATTTTTAATTAAAGTTTTTTTTTAACATCATTCAAATACAAATATGAATACAAATTTTTCAGTTATGATATTTTGGCCTTAATTACAGTTTTTTTTTGTATTAAAACTAATGTTTGCTTTCTTTTTTGTTTAAACAATGTTTTAAAGGGTTATAAAAATTTCAATAAGCTTTTGAGATGTATATAGTTTTGTAAGATATTTATATAAAATACTTATTAAATTATATAATTCTATAGAAATTCTTTTTTTTAATGTAAATTTTTAATTTTTTTAAAGAATATTCCACTTAGATTAATCTTATCTTTAGGTGTTATAAAATAGGTTTAAAATCTACAGAAAATTTTTCTAACATTAGTTAAAGAAAAGGTTATACAAAAAAAATATGCTTAAGAAAATCTCTCATTATTTCGTTAGTCCATTAGAATGTTTTTTAAGTATAATTCTGAATAGTAAAAACAAATATTTAATAAATTAAAAAAAGTTAATGAAATAGTTTCATTTGCCAGTTTTACTTTTCACTTTCACTAATGAACTTATTAACTTATGAACTTTTGTTACAACACTTGAAAAATATCATGAATTTTTTTTAATTTTAAAAATATGTTAATGAAGGTAAATGTATATGGAATTAATTTAACTTTTTTAAACAAAGTTTGGTTCTGTTCCTTAGACTTTTATTGGTGCACATAATTTGTATTAGTTATTATTTTATTTTTTGTAATTATAGTATCTAACATTTTTAGGTTATTTATAACTATTAAGATAAATATAAATATACTAGTCAATAAAGAGTACATACACATAGTATTTAGTTTCCATATACATGAGCCAGTTCATAATACAAATATATATTTAGATTTGTGGTGTTTAAAGTTTTGATTTAATTTTCTTTAGGTTGTTTTAGCTGTTCTTTGAATTAATTTTTTTTGCTATCAAACTATAGTTTTGATATAATTTTTTTGTTATATTTTTACTTATGTATCGTTTGCTTTTCTTACTAATCTAAATTAAAATAACTTCTAACATGTGATCTTAAACACATAAGTTACACATTCAAGCACACAGATCCTGATATAGCCTTTGTATTCCTGGTTTCTGATTCACAGGTCTATATTTGACAAAGACAAATAGTTTAGTTGGGTCTAAGGGATTTTTCATTACATCAAAAAGGAAATACAGAAAATTATTATTTTTTCTTGTTTTTGTTACTATGATAGTAGCAATCAGTTTTAAACTTTCCCAATAGCAAAATCTTTATTCTTAACAAAAAAAAGACTCCTTATTTTGCGCTAAACAGAAGTTAAGATTTTCAATTTAAAAAAATAAATAAATTTTAACTACATTTGCAGTTTCAGATAGGTCAAATTCTTATTGATTTGTATCAAGTCAAATTGATATTATTAGTAAAATTAAGATCATTCGATCGAGTTTATGTTGTTTTTTTTCTAGAAATGTTAATTTTGCTAAATATTGTAATATATTCACTGACACTCACGTACTTAAATAGTCATGCTAATTTTATTATTTAATAAATTGTCTATGTATCAAAACATGATATTAAGTAATGATTTTAAACATATTCAAACCATAGTAATACAAACTAACTGTAGTTTATCAGAAAAAAGTTATTTTAAGTATTACACGTAACAGTAAAATCATTAAACATTATATAATTTTTATAGAACAAATACTTAAATTTTTAGACATCTTTTGAAATGAAGACTTGTTTTTCAAGCTGTATGGATAATTCAACGTTTGTTAATTCTACACAAAGTTAGTGTGTTTTTATCAAGTTTAAGTATAAAGCAGAAATACACTTTAAATTATAAATTTTGTAAATGTTTAAACTTTATATAATATAATGAAAACTTTTGTTTTAAAATCTAGTTAATATAAAACATTTTTTAAAATACAATTAAGTTTCTAAAATTAAATATACAATAAATAAAACTCATAATTTACTTGTTTCAACTAGTGTTATACCATGTAACTGCTGGAGAATGCCTGATCTGGCTAAACTTGCCAAGATCTGTCTCTAATTGAAATTTTATTAAAAGAAACATTTGTATACTGTCCAGGCTGGATCTTGATTAAAAAAAAGTGCTTCTGGTTTTAATTGAATGTGCATTTAGATTGAGGTTTCAAATGTTAAAGCTTATTATCTGAAAAAGCTTTGCTGGATTTGAAATTTTAATCTTAATTCACTTCTAATTAAAACCAGATAAGACCATTTTTAAAATCAAAATCTAGCCCAGACTAAATGTAAATGTTTTTTTTCCTAATAAATTGTAGTTAGATCTAGAATCCGGCAGTATTCAACGTTGAGATCCAGTAGAATAATTGTTTCAACTTTGTCAGCCTTGCCTTATACTCAAAAAACTTTTACCCTAATTTTACATAACTTCACCTATCTTTTCATTTTTAAAAAGTCTTGTTGTAAAGTAAAGTTTTGTTAAAATGATAACTAAGTTGTATATTTTTTCTTTATCTTGATGCACTTTTTTTAACCTCATTCAGGTTATAGTACTTTTAGAATATAAGCTGTAACAAGTTTCAAATACTACTTACTAATTTAAAAATTATAAATTTAGTTTCAGTAGTTCAAAAACATAACTTTATTAAAAATACCAGACTTCATCCTGATAATTTGAGTTTTTTGCAAAAGTCAGCTTGGCGTTAAATTTTTTATTATCAAAAGGGTTGATCATAGCAATTTGATCATTCGACCACAAGCCTTCGGTAGACTGAGGCCTGTTTCATCCTGATTAGGACTCATCAGCAGTCTACAATCTATAAACAGTTTATGGTACTTTCACATGAAGCAACCATTTGCTGGTATTGATCAGTGACGTCAGTATTGTCTTTTGCCTGGTATGAACCCTTTTATTAAACTGAGCTAAACTGAGCATACGAAAGTTCAGGCTTCTGCTCTGCAGACTTTCGCAAATGTTTTTGTTGATCGTATTTAATACGATCATACCAGATGTCTTGCCCAGTGGAAAATGTATTAAACGTTGCACAGCAAAAGACAATACTGCTGTCACTGATCAATACCAGCAAATGGTTGCTTTGTGGCAAGCATTATAAACCGTTTGTAGATTAAAGACTGCAATGTTTTTGGTTGTGACTGACTGATGAGTCCTAATCAGGACGAAACCTGTCTCAGTCTACCAAAGGCTTGTGGTCTGATGATCAAATTGGTATGATCAACCCTTTTGTTAAACTTGAGCTTGTCTCACGGCATACGAAAGTCCAGGCTTCTGCTCTGCAAACTTTTGCGTATGTTTTAGTGGAATTTTTATTGTTAGTGAATTATATTTATATTTTTAAATTTTGTTTTATTTTCTAATTAATTTAATTTCTTTTATTTAGTAGTGTTTATTTTATAGTTTTTAAGCTAAATAATTTATAAAAACACTAACTTTGGTGGTATAACTATTTTAAGTGCTAGTTTTTAAACTTCAGGTATATACATGCAGCGATTAATACTTTTTCTAAGGATAACGAAAATAACTTGATTCGCTATATTTTTAAGGAGGTGATTCTTACTAACAAAATTCATGTAGAAGGTTACTAAAGGAATAAAGTCCTTATTAATATATATTAATATTAATAAAAATCCGGATAAAATATTAAAATATTGTATAACATTGTAAAGAAGACCTATTCTTATTAGTTAACTTTGAGACTATTTAAGTTTATTTTTGTTATGTAGATAACAATTTTTAAGCTACTAATACTAGCCTATGCATGTTGTCTTATTGTTGTTTAATCCTTTATTCATAAATGATTTGTTTTTCTCTAATGTAAAATTTAATATCTAATAGAATTATTTTTAATCAGATGTATGTAAATCTTATCGATAACCGAAAGGTTCCTTTGTACACAAGGTCTTTAGACAAAAAAATTTGAGCGCCTTTCTTTTGTATTTCAATAAACAATATTATTTTATTTTCATCTTTTCTGTTGTGTTACTAATATAAATTCAGATTAAAATATTTCTTTTAGTCATTGTGTACTTTGTTTTACAGAATCACTGATATAAAAATGAATTTTAAGTACTTAAGGCCACAGGGTTATGAATTTTTTTTTTCAATAGATATTCTTATTTTGAAAATTAATAACTAAGCTGCAGGTTGTTTTTTTACTACTATTAAAAAAAATCTTTTCTAATAAAAGCAAGCAAAGTTAGATTTTTCAAAGGGTTTCCACGGAAGATAAAAACTAAAAATACAAAAGATTAATTATCTTATCCTACAATTTGTTAGAATTGTTTTTTTAATTTTTCAGTTAAATTGTTAATCAATTACGAACTATTTATAAAAATCATATTTTAAAATTAGTTTCTAAGAGTTTATACTTTTAAATAAGTAAATAAAAAGTTTGTTGTATTAAAGTTTAATTTCAAATTTAAAATAAAATCAGTTCTTGAAGTTATTTGTAAAAAATTCTAAGAGTTCGAACTTCATTACTTTAAAAATGTGAGAGGAAATATAATTTCTGTCAAGTTTTTAATGCAGTAGAAAATATTTATCTTCCATGTTTTAAATTAAAACCTTTGTTATTTTTTCAAACATATTTACCCTCCTAAGACATTAAATATTTTATATCTTTCTTATTTGTATGAGAGATGAATGTATTTGAAAACTATAGTTTCAAATTAAGTATTACTACAATAAAATAAAGTTTTACTGTTTATCTAACCTGAGAATAAAGTAAAATAAAAACATCAAAAAAATGTACCGGTATTATGTAATTTTTTCTACAGTGAAGCATATAGTTATTCACTTAAAACAATTTAAAATCAGCTAAATTCATTTTTCACTTGGAATTGAAAAATACTAGTAGTAAATAAGCAAAGTTTGAAAAAATATTTAAAATGTTTCTACTATACATCAATAAACCTGGAATTTGACAAATTAGGCTAAAAAAACCTGGAATTAAAACATTTTTTACATGTTAAGAAATGAGGTTTTGATTTGATACAAAAAGATCTACCATAAATAGATTATTTTTTTATGAACATTAACAGTTTCCAAATTAAAAAACACATATAAAGTAGCTTTACAGTTTAATGTTGTTGTACCAATTAAGAAAGTTTTTTACCTTAAACTTAATTTATACTAAAAACAGATTAAAAAACTTGTACTTTTAAAAATCTGAAAAAGTTCAGAAAACCTAGAATATATTTCTCAAAAACCTTTGGCAAACTTTGGCCTGATTTTAGATTTTTTAAACTTCTACTTATTGTTTAAGTTTTTTTGATGTCTCGGAACTAACTGTAATACTTTTTTTGTATTTTGTGTAAACTATACTAAAATTGTTGTTCGTATCTACAGTAATTTCTTGCCGAGGTAATTTTTTTTCAACGGACACTTACGAGCCTCATTATGATGTGTTGTGGAACACAAATAAAGATGAGTCCTTAGCAGCAGTATGGGTCACATACCTTAAAGACAAACATAAGGAAAAGAAATACCCAGGATTATTTATTTCTACAAAATATTCTTTTTTAACTCAAAAGGATTTTAAAGTATGTTGTTATTTTTTGAATTACAAAATTAAAAGATTGAAAGTTTTAAAATAGTAGTTTAAAGTAGTTCACTGTTAAAGTTGTTGTATTTTAGTTAAATAAAGTTGTAACACCTGTGATTGTTGTTATTTTTTTGCTTAATTGTTTGCCTAGAATATATTTGTAATTACTTTGGTTATGATAATTTACTTTTTTGTAAAAAGATGCTTTCAACTGTATAATTACTTAAAAACTCTTTAAACAAGATAAACTTTTAAATTAAAATCTAGTGGGAACCAGTAATGATAGTTAAAATAAGTATTATGCGTATACATTATTAATTTACAAATAATTGTATCTTATAAGTAAATGATTGTAAATTTATAATGTGTACAATTAATACTTATTGGTTTACTATTAGTAATTGTTTGTTTACCCATATTAGTAGTTTATATATTTTTCTATTTATCTTTCACTCTTTGAAGTACTTACATTTATTCAAGACTCAATAGAATTGTATTATTAGTTTAACATAGAGTATTGACGTTAGTGTTCATTAAATTAAATAATTTGCAATTTGTTAATGTTATATTCCAATGAACTTGTTTCAATCGGGTCTTTATTCGCAAACATTTATTAGTCAATAAAACTTCTCATTATGAGTCTATTTAGAAAAACTATCCTAAAAAGCCAATTTTTTTTTTATTCAGTAAGTAATAAATTAAAAAAATCTAGGTAAATTATTTTTTAATTAAACTTATTTTATATTTACCGTATTGTATTTTTCTCATAGCAATTGCGTTTTTTGACTTATTTTTTTTATTGCATGTCAGTTTAAGTAACTTTTAAAGCACATACATCTTAGATCTTTAAAGTATTTAAAATTTATTTAAAACATCACTTTATTGGTTTAATGTTTTATGGGTTTATTTATATTTTTAGTTGTTAGATTAAGTACAAGTTTTTATAAGTAGTTTGTTTAGTTGTATTTTATAATTAATTTAACAGATAACTCTTACAACACCATCTGCATCTCTGCAAAAGAAAATCTGTTTTAAAGCATCTTTATCTGATGAGGTTATTGGATCTTTTATGTTGTTAAAAAGTTTTAATTATTCTAATATTAGTACTGAAAGCATATATGCTATTTTGACACTTATGAAATATTATGTTTTTTATTCTAGAATATCCAGATAAACTAAACCATTCAGATAGAAAAATTTTTAGTTAGTTAACTTTATTGATTTGTAACCCCTTTTAAATTTAAATTATCTATTTCAAGTATTTCAGAAAGGTAAATTCATTAGTCCGATAAAGTTTGAACGTACTTTAAAACTTATCTGATTTTATATAGCTTTTTAAATATAAGATTTATTATCTTCAGTTTTATTGAAAACCGTGTTTCTCCAAAAGGGATCTATCAGGTACAAGACAATTCTTATTCAGTTTGAATTTATATTTAAATTTATATTTTATTTTTTAACTAAATTTAATTACTTGAGGGTTTAGATGAAGCTACAGCTAGCGTTTAAAAATAAAAGATTTTAGTTTAGAAAGGTATTTATTTATTTATTTAACATTAGTTTATTATGAAGCTATATATACTAAAAATTTACTACTGTTTAAATTGTTTAGATTTAAACCTTAAATTAGTGAAGTTGGTGTTACTCAAGCAATAATTTTATATAGGTCAATTTGACTAATACAAAATGCGCTAACTAATTAACAATTTTATTTTATTATCGCTTGCGGTGAGAAAAAGTCTTACTTAACCTGTTTAAGTGGTTCAGGTTTTATGCCCGAGTCCAATATTGCACACTAAACTATATTATAGTATTAATAGCACAAATTAGATATAATCATCTGTTTACTTGGTAAATTAAGCATTTTTTTAAGGTCAACACAAATGACTATACAAGTTGATTAAAAAAAAATCAAACAAAGTTTAATAAGTAGCTATAATTAGCCTATCTTCAGCAAAGCTTAAAAGTTTTTACCATGATACAATAAACACTAGGCTGGTCCGCACGACCATCATCAATAGTTTCCAAGATAATTTACGATCGATTTTATTCTTTTTAGAACTTATTAGCCAGACAGTTGCAAGAAACTACGGTTTAAGTTTAAAAAAACGATTCAGTACTGCCGTACACAAGCATCTGTTTTTTGGTCTCAGAAACTATTTTTGATGGTAGTGCGGTACAGTCTAGTGGTTAAGGTAAATGTAAGATATGAAAAACCCAAAATATCCTGCAACATATTTTTAGCATCTTGTAAAACTCAAATTAAATTGAAAATTTAATAATAAATGAAAGTTGCTTTTAATTTGCTGTTTCGTATTTAGTAATCCTTATTATTTATATGCATTTTTAATTGATATTTTGCATTTAAAGAGTATTATTTTTGTAGTGCAAACTAAAAAGTTACGCGGGATTTTAAATGTTTTATTTTCTGGTAAGTCTTGCTCACTGGCTAGAAAAAATGACCATCCTAGCGCATTGTATGATGATGAAAACATCTCAGTTTTACTAAAGATAGCTGAAGTATTGCTAGTAATTACCTTATCAAATGAGCCTAAACTATATTGAAGCTGACAATGGCTTAGACATTAAGTTGTAAGCAATTTAGTTTTGTCAACTTCTTCAACTGTACCTACATACGAATGCTTTGATACAAAAACAACTTAGTAAACTTTTTGTACACTGTAATAATATAATTATTATGGGAATCTAAAATTTGTATTCAATTTCGATATATCCATGGTAAATTAAATTTTAAAAGTAATAGAAACGTTTAAAACTGGTAAAATGAAACTTAATGTTTTTTTAAATATAATTACACAATAAAATTTCACAATATACTTTTGTTAGGAAACTCCAGAAAAAGTTAGTTTTATTCTTGAAGTAGGAATGGGATACAATGAAATCTACGACTTGACTTTAGTACAAGCATCTTCAATTGCAATTTTTTTTCTGAATGAATGGACTACACCTAGTGAGTATTTATTGTTTGACACTTAGTTTTGTTTGACTCTTAAGTGCTTTTTAATACTTTAGGGGTACATAATTAAAAGTACAAACTTAAATATTACAGTCTGTAAACAACTAGTTGTATTACTTTTGTAAAATAGATACTTACAACAAAAATTGCTCTGAGTTAAAGTATCAGTAAAAAAAGTTCTTTGTTTTTAATAATTTTATTTTATGGATAATGATAATTTAAACAAAAGTAAAGCTTACATACTTGGTTTAAGTCAGAAAAAGTTTATAAATATTTCTTTGTGTAATAAGTGTTTTTCTTTCAAACTTAAAGAACTATTCTAAATATAAAATTTTTATCAATTTTTCTTACTTATCACATATTAGTAAGTATAGTTTGTTATTTTATTCTTTAAATTTTTAAATTTTAGGTTGTATGGAAATGAACATTGATGATCCATGTCGATGTTGTAAGTTTATAAGTCTGTAATTAAATAAAAATTTCTAATTTTCTTTACTAAAAAATTTCCGATAATAAATTAGTATATTAAACATTTTTTAGCGAGTAGAAACGGGATTTTTGATTGACGTAGAGTTATCAATTAGAATTAGTTTAACTAAATTATATTTCAAATTAAACGTCTTAAAACTATAATATAATTATGCTTTTGCTTATGATTATTGGCTTTAAAAAAAAGCTTGAAACAAAATTTTCGTACTTTAGTTTTAGTAATTTATTATTTGAAGTTGTATAATTGTGTTACTAAAAAAAACAGTTCTTTAGTAGTAAAATTTTGCAGCTAATGACATTAACAAATTACCTGACAAAATGGTAACTCAATTCAATGGTTACAAAATAAGTTTAAAAGTCTACAAGTTTCCACTTTGCATATCAAATGTCGACGGGTATACAATAAGCATGATATTGTGGAAAGCAAAAAATTTTCCTGATGACAGAGTAAACGGAGATATTTTTGAAGATTGGGAGTATACAAGAATTTATCATGTTGATCGAAGTTCAGGCACTGTGAGTTTTTTTATTAGTATGTTTTACAATTAGAATAATTAGGCTTTGTTTTTTTAAGGTTTTATAATATACTAATTACAGTAACTTGCCGCTAAGGTAACACAGCGCAAAAGTGCAAACCCAGCCAGCAGTCCGTATTCAAGAATTTCTTTGATTTTAATTACCTACATTAAGCCTAATACAAACATGTTAAAAGCCACTAAAGTTTACAGTTGACTATTACACCGAAACCTCAGAAAACAAAAACTTTCACTAAAATAACGAAACATACTTGTTAAAAGTTTTAGAAGTCTTGAGCATTTTTTTATGTATATATTTAATTTCAAATTAAAAAGTTTTTAAATATGTCCTGTGTTTCCTTGTACCTTAAAATTCTTAATAAGTATAGTTATTGTTAATTTTAAGTATATAAAGATTTATGAAAACATTGATCATGCTTTTTTTTACTTGCGTTAAAAAAAACTAATTAAGGGTTATAAAATTTATTTTACACCTGCTTACTTATTATTTAGAAATTTTTTGAATTTTAACTGGCAGGGTTGCCACAAGGTCAGGAAAAATCAGGAAATCAGGAAAAGTCAGGAAAAAAAGATTATAAAAGTTAGGAAAAAATGGGGGTTTTAGAAAAAAAGTCAAGAAAAGTCAGGAAATTTAACAAAATTTTAAAAAAGTCATATTTTGTCAGTTTAAATTTACAAAATTTCTTATTTTCAAAACCCTTCAAATGGTAAAAAATTAATTGAAAATCCTTTAGGGTCAGATTAAAATTGGAAAATTTTCCTAGAGTATACAAAATTATTTAATTTCTAATGCCTTCATTTGGTATGAATTAATAAAATATCCTTTATAAAACTGCAAAATTTTTCTATTAACATATTGAACAACTACCCTACTTAAACAAGCAGTTTTTGTAAGCTTTTTAGTATTGATGATCTGTAGCAAGGAAACTTCCATAGTGAAACTGTGATATTTACACAAAAGTTAATGTAGCATATTTTTAGAATCAAAGTGTTTTTTGTTTAAGTAAATAATTGAGGCATCAAAATTGGAGGTAAAAATAAATGAGTACAAAATGAAAAGAAATAAAGCCCACAAATTGTGGCTTGATTTAGAGAAAATATTGTCTTCAACAAGTGTAGGGGCAGCAGATGAGATCGATTTAAATAAAATGAGGAAAATCGTTTTAACTGCCAAGAAAATGAAGCGGGATGCAGATCAGTTGAAGGAAACCATATCTTCATTAGATGAAAAGGTTGAAGTGCTAATAAAGAAACGGAGAAAATAAATTTTAGTACATATAATAAAAAAAAACAATGTTTGATTAAGTTCTTTATTCTTTTAAGTTTATTGTTTTAAGGTTTTAGTTGTGAAAGTTCGTTATTAGTTAAATGTGTTAAGTGTAAAAGTTCCTTACATGTCGCTTCGTTTATTTAGATACATTTATGTTAAGAAATGCTAAAAAATTGTGTCTTTTTTCAGACATGCTGTGTTTATAAGGTAATAATACAAGTATTTTGCTGATGGAACTGTTTATTGTAAATACATCAACCATACACAGATGGTTCAAGTGATGTAATGGAAGTTTGATGATTGAATTCAGCAAAAGAAAAAACTGTTGTTTTAACCTGTATTAAAGTTAGATTGAAAGCTTCATATAGTTTTAAGTATTAAGTTATGTATTTTAGAACAAGTTTAGATTAAGAGTTTGATTTAGAAAAGTCAAGAAAATTTTAGTAAAAAGTCAAGAAAAGTCAAGAAATTTTTCTCAGCTTGATCTGTGGCAACCCTGAACTGGTTATCTTGGTTAAAAAACACACCAGTAAAGAGTAAAATGGTGTGGTGATCATAGTACACTGTGGTTTCCATAGGCAATAGTGGCAGTAATGGATTTAAGAAAGAGTGTTTAATATATATATATATATATATTTTACATTTTACTAATTTTGTTTATATGTATTTATCATGGTTACCAGAATCTCAGGTCACTTCAGCTAACCAGGATAATTCAGGCTAGCTTAAAATTTTTCAAATAATCAGGTTAGTTTTATTTTATTCTTTTTACAGTAATGATAGTTTTTTCTTTAATTTTAATGAAACGACAAGCTACACTAACAGATATGTTTTCAAAAACATCTAATTCTGCAATGTTCTTTATTGTTTTTTTATACGCTTTTTACTATTATGTTTCAATCATAGGAAATATAAATGTAATTTTCAGTGTTCATTATTTTAGTTTATATACTAATCATGGGTAATGCAAATTTAAATTGCACTGTTCTTTATTTTTATAAGAAAAACTGTAATATGATTCTTGTAAATATCATACTTCATTTAAAATTTCTAAATTCATAACTTTTTTGTGCTTCATTTAGTTTTAGTTTATTTATAGTTAATACACTATAATTTATTTTAAATTAAGTACGTGTTTTAGGTTTTTATAAAATATCAAAGTAAAACAAAAACAAATTTGAACACAGCGTTTTTGGGTTAATAAAGCATACCCAACTAGCAGAGCGTACCTAAGCGAAAGGTTACTGTAATTTTGTTAATAAATTTTGTAATTTGTGTTAAATACTTTGTTAACTGATTTCAACCTTCTAAATATTTTCCAGAATCAATTGTAAGTTTTAGTTGTTAAACAAAAATAAGTCAAACTAGTTCTGAAAATTTTTGACTTTAAACTTTAAAGCAACTGATTTTTTACTTAAATACTTTATTCAAGTTACTATGTTTCTTTCGCTATCCATAAAATGGGAACAGCTCTACAGAGTCTAATTTAAAAAAGGTTCTATTGACCTCAGATTTTATAATATGAAATAAATATTGAAAATAATGACTTGTGATAGTTACAAAAAGTCTGTTATTATCACTTGGAAAAGTCTTAACAAAATATTTTTTTTTATTGCTTTAGTTTGTTGTAGGAAACTGATTATAACTGATAATATAAATTTAAAAACTTAAGTACTTTCGAGAAATAGCAGTCCATATGAGAGCTTTGTAAGTAAAAAAAAAGCTAGTTTTAAATAACTAGTTTATAAAACAGTATTTAAATGATCTTTGTACAAAAGCTAGTTTGAGAAAAATAGACAATGATTTAATCAGCAATGATTTAATCAAAGCTTCGTTTTAAAAAGAAATTAGGTAACTCTAACTAAAATTAGTTCAAAGTATCATTTGTGTATAAGTTAATAACTAAAGGTATTGTAAAAAAAATAGACTAATCATTCCGATTACATGGATGTGGAGTTTTCGGGTATTTATCAACCTTTACCTGGCTACAACTGGGCTGTTAAGGTTAGTTTTTTGTAGAACAAAAGTAGATCGTTGTGATTGTTACATAATGTTAAGTTTGAAATAATAAACTTAAAAAACTGATTAATACAAAGACCAAAGACCATCATAAAAGTACAGAATTTTGGAAAATTAATAAAGATATTTACTTAAAAGTTTACGTCATTTTTATTATTGACAATAAATGTTACGATATTATTAAGTTAATATTTAGTACTTGTAATATTATACAGTGCTTATTCACTTATCCGGCACGTTGGGCAAGATTTTTCTGTAAACATGTCCGGATAACCAAAATTCCTGATAAGTACAAAAAATCAATCTTTTCATATAATGATATAACTGCCGCATATAATGCAATGCATAATAAAAGTGGTAAGGTAAAAACAAATACATAGTAATTGTGCGTAATATATAATAAAATTAAAAATAATAAAATCTATATTTTATTTTAATTAATTTATTTTTTATAAGGTTTTTTACTTACTAACCCTCTGCAACTATTACATTTTTTGAGGGTCAAGCAACTAAAGTTTGTCATTTATATTTCCACCTGCCCTAACTACTAATTTAATCAAAAAAAGATTAAATTTTGTTTAAGAGAAATTATAATTTAAACTTATCATTAAAAACAAAAAATATTGTAACTCTATCTCTCTAAATAAAAAAAATAAACAAAGAAAAAAAAACAGACATAAAGAAAAACGAAAAACTTTGACTAAGTTTAAAGTCAATTTAACGGAAACATATCACTCTTAACAAACTAGTTATTATTTAAAGTGTTACTAAAATAAGAAAGAATAGACGTTTGTAGAATTTATAAAATCACTTAAAGTTTTCTTACAGTATGAAAGCTTAAATATTTGTATCATACAAAAATGTTAGTGTTTAATACATATTGAATTTTTAAAACTGTACGGATAAGTGAGCGTCAGGATAAGTGAGTATTGCACTGTACTAGTAATATATTTTAATTGTTTTTTATAATGTCAAAAAAAACTTTAGTTTGTAACAATTTTATGCTCAAATTTTCAACGGTTTCATTTAAAATAAATTTTTGTTTTGTTTAGAATGTAGTTTATAGGAACATTTTCGTTATTATTCTTTTTGGATGCAATAATGAAAAAAAAAGAAGTTTTTGTATTTTGTATAAATTTTAAAATAAATGCTAAGAACTAATTATAATTGTATATTTTATATATTTTCCATCAAATAACTTCGTCAATATTTTTATAAGAAAACTAATCTCTCATACTTTTCTTAAAACATTAGTTTTTCGTATGTAACGTGAAAATTATTTTGTTTTATAATTACAAGGTTTATTTAGTTTTTAAAGATTTTTAAGTTTAAAGAGATTACGTCATCAAGTTAATTTTTTTTAGTTATAAACGTACTTATAAAATAACTTCGCATAAGTTTATTAAATTCCTGCAAGTGCATCTTAAAAATCTTGTATTAGACATAGATATTTTATGAATAAATTGGTTTATACCAACGTTTAAAAATCTTTTATTTTCAGTTTAATGAAAAACTATAAATTATTTATAGCAAACAAAAATCGATTTTTAATTTACTAATGAAAATACATGTATGAAATAAAAGCTAACACAAATATATTTTGCCACGCTTACTAGGAAATTCAATCTACATGTTTATTGTGAGAAGTATATATATGTACTTAAAAGTTTTTTTTATTTTTTAAGTTTAACAGTGGATATATTTTTCTAAACTTTCATGAATGAAGTTTGTAAAATAAATTTTATATTTTTTAAAATGTAAATTTAGGTATAATTTTTTTAATCAAATTTCCTGACCAGTTATACAAAAAATTAACAATAAAAATATTTTGTTATATAAATTATAACTGTTTAAGTTGCTGTATATACTAATAGCTTTAATGAAAATTAAAGTTTTCAAGTAGATAGAAAAACAAAGACTTAGTTTAATTTTTAAAAACAAATATATATATTGTTTTTTTAACTATAAACTTTATTGTTAAGATATATATGTAAGATATTAAGTATGTGAAAAATGATTTATTTTCTTCAGGTCGAAGTTCACTGTCCTGAAACTTTGTTCAAGTTGTATCATGAAGTTGCTTCTAATGTATTAAGTATGTAATAAATTTTTAACAAATATTATATAACTCTTTTTTAGTTATATCAGTAAGTTAATTTTGCAGGTATATATTATATAAAATTATCGTGTTAGAACCAACAAGTTTAATTTGAAAATTTAATTTAATTTTAACTGTTTTGTATAGATATTGAAAAATACTTTTTTTTTTCTAAAGTATAAATTATTTATTTATAGGTATTTCTTTTGTTGCCTTTTATAACATATTAGTAAATCCATTATTAATAATAATACAGTTAAAATAAATAAAAATTGTAATAAATAACTGTAATCATTATGAAAAAGTTAAGTTAATAGTGCTTTAAAAAAAACTTAAAAATACGTCAATTTCTAAACTTTTCTTCATTGGTATATCGTTGTTTAAATTATTTAAAAAATATAACAGAATACATTTAATTTTTATTAAATTTATTTTAGTACTTTCGTAGTAAGGCTCATAAGAAATAGTATTTTACTAAGGTAAAATGAATACAAATTGAAATAAAATCATACTGTAGTATAAATTTTAAAAATATAAAATGACGTAATAATCGAATGTTTAAATTAAATAAGTGTTTATGCTATATACATTTGGTATACTAATAAAACTAGTTATAATTAAAACAATCTAAAATAAACAAGCGATAAAAATTAAATATAAACTATACTTTAGAATAAAATTTAACAATAAAATAGTTCTATCTAAAAAAAAATTACTCTTTATAACCAAAGGCTTTGTTTTATAACAATTTAAAACTTAAGTGATCTAAAAAATATAAAGGTAGAGTTTTTTTTTTAAATGCATAATGGTTTTTAACAGTTTAATTAAAAATCATATAGACATTAGAACTTGCATGTGTTTCATGTTCAATTCTTTAATTTAGATTTAGACTAAAACGTGATGTTACTAATGTTTTATTTATTATCAGTTTGATATCGTTATTTCGAAAAGTTTATAAGTTTGACCTTACGTTTAATTTTTTTTTTAAAGCTGAAGAACTTATTATTGTTTGGTACTTAAATTCAAAAAACATAGAAAATTATGACAAAAGTTCTTTTTAAACAAATCCTAGCTAAAATATCCAACACATGTTTTAAAACTTAAATTATATATTTTACAATTAAACTTTTTCAAAATTGTGCTATTTTTAAATCTGATTATAATTAAGTATTTATCATAATGTCTTAACATCATAAATATGTATATTTATAAGTTTTAATTGTATTTATTTACTGATTATTTTTCTTTTGATGGTATTAGATAGAAATAAATTAAAAAGAAAGTAAAGAGATGATTATTAATTTTTCTCTTCCAATTTTATTACCTAAAAAAATTAAAAATAGTTTAACTAAATATGTCACAAAAAAATATATCTTTGTAGTTACCATGCTTTAAAAATACTTAGAATATGTTCAATTTATTAACAGCTTTTAAAACTTAAGAAATATGTTCAATTTAAACTGTAAGCTTTTTACCCAAAAACTTTTTTTTAAACAATAACCCTAAAGATTTCTAATACAATCGAATAACTTAGATAAAAAATGTTATAAAAAAATTGTTAATGTCTTAAGGAGGTTATACTTTTACCTTTGAAAGTTTTATTTAAATTTACAGTGTTTATTACGCATTATTAGTTTTTTATACTAGTATAAAAAATAATCACTAATATCTAGTCTTATATAGAAAAAGCTAGTTTTTATACAAGCTTTTTATTATTAGTTATAGTTTTTATTACAAGCACTTAAATTTAAGAATATCAGAATTCAGTTCAGTAAAATAAATGTCTGTTTCGATGAAATTTTTTATGCATTCTCGAAAAAAACATGCAAGCTAAAGGGCAAGTGTTTATATATAAGAAATATTATTCAGACTTAAATATAAGGCTAACTTACTAAGTTTAGTTTGACAGTTGTTTAATAGATTTTTAACTTATCAAATATGTTTATTATAGTAATAATATATACAGGGTTGCCAAAAACTTGGAAACCTGGAAAAACCTTTAAAAATCTGGAATTTGACAATTTAGGCTAAAAAACCTGGAATGTTGAAAAATATCACTTATAAACCAGGAAAAACCTGCAATTTAAAACTATTTTTACATGTTAAGTAAAAAAAAAACTGATTTAACACAAAAAGTCTATCATATAGATAAAAATAATTTGTCATCAACAAAGATTTTTTATATTGAAAAACACATTTGAAGTAGCTTTACAGTATGTTTTCAATGTTTTTGTACTATTTAACACAGTTTTTTACTTTAAACTTAACTTTAAACTAAAAATAGACCCAAAAATGTGTACTTTTAAAAACCTGGAGAAAATTTTCCAAAAGCATTTGGCGACCTTGTATATAAAAACAAAAAATTTCATTGTATATTTTTATTTTTATTCACTTTATTTTTGTTGAAGATTGATATTTTAGTGATAATTTGTATAAGTTTACTACATTTTAAATGATTCGACTGATTTCTAGTATAAATACAATACGTTCTATAAAGCTATCGTTTCAGGTATGTAGTTGTATAAAAGTTTCTCTACAATAATTACATTGTGCTTATCTACAACAGGATTTCCAAAAAGGGGCAATAAGCTGCAAAGGGGGTGGGGGTATGAGTAGTAAAGGGGCAATAGGGGGCATATACTGAAAGTACACTAGATATTTTGGATTTGATGGTGAAGAGAAAAATAAAATTAGGCGTATAAAAGGGTAGTTTTAAGACTTATGCTAGATATTGTATGGAAATTTTAGATTAAGACTTA
Organism: Thalia democratica; assembly: GCF_965202585.1. Taxonomy (NCBI): domain Eukaryota; kingdom Metazoa; phylum Chordata; class Thaliacea; order Salpida; family Salpidae; genus Thalia; species Thalia democratica. Next base: position 13,378,128 of record NC_139173.1, on the reverse strand, counting down.
AACATAACTGTAAAAGGGGGAGCCGCAAGACCATAATTTGTAACACTAGATATTTAGATATTCTTGAGTTGATGGTTAAGAGTAAAAAAAAGGTCTTAGGCGTATTTAAGGGTAGGAGCCCGTAGCTTTTGTATTTCTTTAAAGGGGGCTTTATAAAAAAAAAAAGGAAAACCCTGATCTAAAATTCATCTCTAGCTCATTTCTGTTAAAATAGGGAACAAAAAGATTTCAGCCTTAATAATAAGTTTACAGACGATATTCTACCTAAAATTAATTTAATATATGTAAAACCAAAAATAGATCTTAAAAATACTGTTTCAAATCCAGTTAAAAAATGCTGAATACATACTGTATAAATTAAGTTTTCAATTTTCTTTTCTTTTTATGACTTAAGTACTTGATGGTAATTGCTTCTTTCTACTTAAATTTATTTTTTGAATGTTGTATTAAGTAGTTTGTGATAATATTTTATTTAGTTTTTTAATTTATTTACAGAAGCATTAGGTTTAGAGATACTAACTAACAACTGTAGATAATCTATCATATAATATGTAAGTTCTCAACTAGTCACTTTTTTGTATAATTGAAATTAAAATATTTATTGCATACTTACTTTGTTGTAGCTTGGAAACCCACTGCACCAAAAATGAAAACAAACAAGGCGAACAAACTAACGGTTGAAATAGCAGAAGCACCAAAATCATTTGGAATACAATATTATTGGCTTAACGTAAAGTATTTAAGCATCGAAGAATATCAAAACAACGTAACTACAAAAAGAAAAATTTACGGAGAAGAAGTGCGTTCCAGCCATGAGGTATTTACTTATACTTTAAATCTTTAGGCTTATAGTTTTTAAAAATTTAGTAGAAAAATTAAGCGAACTTATAAATAAACTGTAATTGTTTTAGTTCTATGATAGTTATAAGAAAACCTATAAAAAATATGAAAAACAAAATGTATTAGTGTTTTGTTTATCTGTATAGATTTTGTATTGCTTACCAATGAAAAAAATATTAAAAACCTTAGTACTTGCTCAATTTCATGTCAACAATAATTTTTTTGGAATCTTTATCAAAAAATCATCTCGCTGATAAGTTGAATATGTTCAAATATATTAGTATAAGGAAAATATACCTATTAAACTACAATTTTAACAGTTAAAGTTTGTTAGAAAGGTAAAATAATATACAATTTCGATTTTCAAGTACGCCTTTATTTGTTACCAGGATTCGAAGCAATACAAAAGTCATACAAAAAGCTTATTTAAACTGGTTCGAAAAATTTAAACCATTATTTTCATGTAGTTTTTTGTAATGAAATTAGTTTTCGTAAAAAACACTTAATTATTTTATTTTTATACTTTTAATATTTCTTAAGAAATTGATAGTTCTATAAGTTTAATAACAATTATAAAAACAATTTTAGGCCCGTTTATTTTTGTGAAACAACTAATTGTTTTACTGTCTTTTGAAAGTTGGCAAAACCCTCAGTCAACAAAACATAACATAAATCAAAACGTACGCATTTAGTTAAAAAAAAAACAAGTATTATTACGTCATTAAGTTAATCAGTTTAAAAAAAGACATAATAGATATGCATAAATGTTCAGAAAAAAAAGTTTAAACAACTTTGGGAGCTGCCAAAAAGTTTTTTTTTATATTTTAAATTAAACCGTCATTTAATTTTAAATTTAATAATTCCTCATTACAAACAATGTAGTCGTGTTTTAAGTACCTTTTTTGTTTGTCCGTACTAAAAATTTATCACCTAAATTAAAAATATAAATTTTTATCTTTTAAATCCCAAGTATTTTTAAAGGTTATTTTAAGTTTGTATATACTGTGTCTACTTTTAAACGTTAAACCCGACGAATCTACGTATTGCTAAAAGTTCTAAGTTTTTACCACTGTCCCTCTACAGGTTAAATTTGTTAGTAAGCAATTTCCATCGAACATATTCTTTTCTTTGCAGTTGCATAGCTTTGTTTTTCTGTTAAATCTTCTAATATTTTCTGTTTGTGCGAAATTATTTGGGTTTTCAAGCTTGGCATCCATAAGTACGAAATTTTAACAGTTTCTGTTTATAATATTATGGCATTGGTGCTTTAAGCCAACATTTTGGCTAACTGTTTTTTTATAAGCGTCTACCAATTTTCGTCTCGATCAATGAACAATATGGTGGCGTGAAGCGTAGAACTCATGCTCGTGACCTCCTTTGACTAAGATTAACGCTTATTGGTAGTGTTCTTTCGCTCTGTTAAAATAGTTTTTATAGTTAGGTGTTGATTTAATCTTTTGGTGAAGGATTTTGGTATTGATTGTTAACATACACTGAGGGTGATATGACTTTACATTGACATACGTAGCTTGAAATTAATGATTTTATATGTGCATGCATAAGTGTTGTTGTAAAAGTCTGAATCTACATCCAAAAAATCAGTCCCACAAGATTGGATCTATGGTTATTTTAAATTCAACCTTTTTGAACACTTTTGTAAGTCTAAATAAAGCCGCTCAATAACTGAAACTGTCTTTTTTTTATGCGATCACTAAGCCATAGTCTCTATAAAACCAAATAGAAGTTTGTTTTACTAAAACATGTTTTCCTTATCTAATAAATACTATGTGATCAACTTAACTAATTCGCATACTTCTGCACCCCGAAAATTTATGTTTATCAATTTAAATATTACTTAAATTGTATTAGAATGGGATGAAGGTAGTCTGCCTCTTTTGATTCTAAAGACCAGAAAGGATTGAAAATTTGACTAAATAAAAATAAAAAATGGTTACAACCATCAAAAAATCAGTCTCAGTCTTTTACAAACACTTCGAAAAGATCTTTCGTTTATTAAAAAACAAACATTTTCAATTCTGTAGAAAAAAAAAACATTTGCAACATATGCAAAAATTTATACATTGGACAAACTATGAACAGCTTTACTAAGAGGTGGAATGCCCACAAAAACGTATGCAAAAGAAATAAAACTAAACTAAACCATGAAATAAAAGACCAATTTGCTCTAATTATACGTTATAAAAAAATTCACAAGAAAAAATACCACAACAGATTGAAAATGCATACACAGTCTAGTTTTTATAAAGCCCTATAAGAACTAATTTAGACTATACAGAACAATGGTGGATTAAAAAAACTAAGGCAACAATTTATATAAACAGTGTTTTTAAGGAATAGTTTGAATAAAAAATTGAAAATGTCATCAACTTTTTTTTTCTTTATCGACCACAATATTAGGGGATTATTAATTGTTTGTTGTTTATAAAAATGGTTTTTCTTAATTACAGTAAACAAAAAAAATTATCTAAAGTTTTGTTTTCTCAGTTTCTCAAATAAAAAAAAATATATCAAATTTAACTGACTAGTCTCAAATATAACTGTTCTATTAAGGGCATAGGGGGGGGGGGGGTAAACACCCTTTTTTCGTTTTTGATCTTATTTTATATAGTTTTTACTAAGTTACAAGATGCTTTTTACAGATTTTAAAAATTCAAAATAATTTTTGAGATATAGCCGGTCAAAGTCGGAGGTAAAAATAGGTTTCTTATGGGAGGCGCAAACTAAAACGGCAAAAATAGACTATTTTACTAAAAATCTATCTTCTCCTACGTTTTTTGAGATAACTATCTCAAACTTTTAGGAAACGTTCCTTGATATATTTAGAAAATTCTGTAGGAAGGAATTTATAAAAAATTAAAAAATAAAAATTTTATATAAAAAATAAACAAAAAAAACAGTTTTTTTTTAGTTTTTTTATTATAAAATTTTTATTTTTAAATTTTTTTAAATTCTGTTCCGACAGAATTTTCTAAATCATGCAAGGAACATTTCCTGAAAATTTGAGGTAGTTATCTCAAAAAATGTAGGAGAAGATAGATTTTTAGTAATTTCTAGTTATTTGCCGTTTTAGTTTGCGCCTCCCATAAGGATCCTATTGTAGCCTCCGACTTTGACCGGCTATATCTAAAAAATTATTTTGAATTTTTTAAATCTGTAAAAAGCATCTTGTAGCTTAGTAAAAACTATATAAAATAAGATAAAAAACCAAAAAAGGGTGTTTACCCCCCCCCCCCCCCCTATGCCCTTAATCTTGAAGTAAAAGTATAAAATTCAGTATTTTAGTAAAACATTAATTATTTTTTTTAGTTTTACTTAAATTTTTAACTAAAAACATCTAATTTACGATATCTAAATATCTCTAGTTGCTAGTATATTTTTTTTGTTTTCTACAGAATTGAAAATGTTTGTTTTTAATAAATGAAAGATCTTTTCGAAGTGTTTGTAAAAGACTGAGACTGATTTTTTTGATGGCTCTAACCATTTTTTATTTTTGCTTACTTAAATTGTGTGTTTCCAACTAATTACTTCAAAATGCTTCTATATAACCTAAAACGTTACAGACCTAAATAATTATTTTAATATAGCAACTAACTGTTGATATTGCTGACAATGTTTTGCTGATTTTTGCAGTACTGTTAAAGCAAAACAAAGTTTATTCAAATTATACATATAAACACATAAAAAATATAACGTATATAGTCAAAAAATAATTCGTTTAACTTTGCATAATTAAAAAATGCTTATAACAATAGTTTTATATATTGTGTTTCATTTGTTGTTGTTCTTATTTAAAGGCCATAGGGGATTTGTAAAAATAAGGTGATTTTGTTTTGTATAGTTTAATCTTAGCTATCAGACACTTTTAACCGCTCAACAATATTCAAGGTGACTTTTGAGATAAAAGCAATCAAAATCAGTGAATTCTTTAAATTTTTTATGGAAGGCAAAAAACGACTATTTCACTATAAACCTATTTTCTCCTTTGGTTTTCGAATAATTAAAAAAAAAATAAGTTAGTCAATTACTAAACTTTTAACTTTATATGTTATGTTTATTTTACCTTAATCTACCTGCCTTTTTGTTCCTCTTTTACACAAAATTTTATAAAACTACTATTTTTTCTAAAAATTTGAAGTCTCCAACTCAGGAAGTTAAAGAGAATATTGAATTTTAGTGAATTTTTGTATTTCGAGAAAACTGACTATGAAAAACTTTCAGTCCATACGTTTGTATCGGATACTTTTTACAAAATTAAGTATATCATGATAATAAAACTAGATTTTTGTTTATATAAATGCTATTTTATAGTATATAATTCGAGCTTTTAAACAAGGTTCAATGTTAGTTTTTGGGAAAATTTTCTCCCCTATGACCGTAGTTACCGAATCTTAAAATTTTTTTTTGATCGAGGAGGAATAGTTATTATCTTTCTTTTCTTTTATTAAATAGTGTTTCGTTGCTTATTTTTATAAATCAATTTGATTCTTTTTAATTTTTTTTTGGTTGTTGAGGAATAGTTGTTATCTTTCTTTTATTAAATAGTGTTTCTTTGATTATTTTTTATAACTCATTTTTTTTAAAGAGGAAACATTAAATTTTAAGCATTGTTTGGTTTTGTTTTATTTTAGCAAAGTATTTTCATATTTTATTTTAACTCGTATTTTTTGTTCATAAAATATGAATCCCATATGTAGTTGATAAATATGTGTTGTGTCTTTTTTGACATCTGTTTTTACGTGACTTCGTAAATGGAATTGATTGCTAAGCAGTAAATAGTTAGTGGGCATTCTTCGTTTCTACAATCGTAGGTTTGTTATTTTTTTAAGAGTTTAATTGTTTTATATCTTGTTGTTGTGACTAAGATTTATTGTTTTTAACTTTTCCATGCCACTGCATGATATATTTTTAATGTATTCCTATAAAATATTTTGTTAAATAGATATATATTTTGTAGTCATGATTGATAAGTTTTGAAAATTGCTTACTTATTTTTGTGGTCACAGTTGGTAGAAACAAGTTAAAGTATTTTATATTTGTTTGTTTTTGCTATACTAAAGTGAATTATGACTAGAGGACGTGGTGGCTATTTTGTAGTCTTTATTTATTTGGTTAACACGTTACTCGGTAATTTGTTAAGTCTTTTATTAGTTATTATGAGGAATCGTTTTAAAATTTGTCGTGAGTAGTAGAATTTTGTTTTCTAAATAGGATATATGTTTTATAATTAAGATTTAGTTTCCTGTCTAGAAAACCGGTTTGTAATACTCCCGCATTTACCATTATTTACCATTTTAAAATCCAAAGTACTAAAGTATTACCTAAGTGCTTTCGATTTAACTTTCTTAGATATTAACTTTGTATGACTGCAAGGGCATCATCTCTATAGTTACTAAAATCCCGTTTTTAATTATTTCGATGTTTTGATTTTTCTAAGTAGAAAAAGTTGTACTATGTCGCATATTGTTTCTCCATTGTAGAACTAGACGTAAGGTTAGCCGATAAATCAGTGGTCCCACGATGTGCAACTGTGCATGTGTACATAGAAATTATTTAACTGTGCACAAAAAATTTAGTGAGGTTAAGTTTTTTTTAGATAAAGCTAATAATAATGAAATGTAACAGTTTTAGACACGTTTTTATATGATAAGACGCTTAAACCATATAATAATAGTTTTTTAATGATAATTTGTATTTTTTTAGTCTAGTGTGCACATATTTTATATTTCAGAAATTTACTATGCACATAATTTGTTTTTAAGTAATTTACTGTGCACAGATTTTTAAAAGATGAAAACCACTGCTATAAACTGTATTTTACTTTTTGTTTTAAACTTTTATTTGATTTCAAATTTTAACATATAGTTAATAACTGCGAACACTATCTACAAATTAAACAAATACTAATTGTTTTGTGATTTTTAATTATAAATCTTAAATTTTGCTTTTTTTTTTGTTTTTGATTTAAAAAAACAGTAAATATATACCATCACTACCTGCATATTAAATAAATATTAGTAGATTTATTTTTTTAAGTAATATTTTTCCAAACTTAAAGTATAAACAGTTTTACACTTAAAACAACAAAATTTTAAATTAATCAAGTGCTCAATGAGAGTAATAAGTAATCAATGTAAAGTAGTCATTAAATTAACTTAAATACAATTAAAGGAAACAAAATCGTTAATTTAACTAAATAGAGACACTTTAAAATCAAAACCTTTTGTTTGCACAATTCTGTTATATTTATATTGAAATTTCTTCTAACTTACAAGGTCAATAACATTATTGCAATAAATGATAACTTAAATCTTGATATTTGATAATTCTTAGCACAATCATTATTATTTTTATTAAACGTTTAGGTATTGAATTTCTTTAGTTATATAGCATTTCTCATGCAACCTTTTTTGACATTGTACCAAAGTACCCAGCCTATTGTTGCCTTTATGCATGGGGATATTTCGTGCTTGGTAATTAAATTGCTGTGTATCTTTAAAAAAGACGGGATAGTTTCGAACCTCTGCCTTCCCCAGTTATTCAAGATTGAATTGAATGATCAAGCTTCCCTAAAACCTGTACTTGATCTTGGTTGTGCTGCAACCAATTTGCTTTCAATTTTAAGGAAAAAAGACCTAGTTGAGGAACAAAAGGTCTTAAATTTCAATAAAGAATGTAGAGCATTTGTTATAAGAGCGGTTGAAAATCTCCAGAGCAGAAGGTCTTTTGGAATTACATTCATAAAAAATATGTCATGCCTAAATCCGCATAGCCTTTAAAATTAGGAGTCACAATTAATGTTAAGCAAGAAATGTGCTCCAACACTGAAGGTGATGCTAGCATTGATCAATTTAGAACTTTGATAAATTGTCTAATGCATGTATTAAATTTCAAGAACTTCAAGCGAAGTCAAGATCGTTTTGACCAGTTCTATTTTGAAATATTGGAAGTTCCTACCAATTCTTCTCTCGGAAAGTTGTTGCAATCACTTTTTGTGTTGTACAATGGCCAGGCTGAGGTCGAACGAGGGTTTATTATTAACAAAGCTCTGCTTGAAAACAATATGAAAGAAGAAACTATTACATCCAGAAGAAGAATTAAAGATTACATGTATGCTTACAAACTAGAATCATATCAAGTCAACGTCTCGAAAGATATGCAGATGTCGGTAGCCGTCGCAAGATCCAGGTGGTATGTTGCATTTTTCGAGTGTACGTTTTAGTTTTAGTGTTAGGAGTAATGTTTTATGATTAAAATTCGTTTAAGCATACTTTTAATATAGAAGTTGTTTTGTTTATTCAGGTATGAAGCTTTTTTAAAAGAACAAAGGCAGGAAGAGATGGAGGAATCAGAGGAAGCAAAATTGGAAGTAAAAATAAATGAGTGCGAAAAGGAAAGAAATAAAGCCCCCAAATTGTGGCTACATTTAGAGAAAAGATTCTCTTCATCGAGTGTAGGGGTAGCAGATGAGAAAAATTTAAATAAAATAAGGCAAACGGTTTTTTTAACTGTTAAGAAAATCAAACCAGATGAAGGAAACCATATCTTTATTAGATGAAGAAATTGAAGTGCTAATAAAGAAACGGAGAAAATAAATTTTAGTACATGTAATAAAAAGAAACAGTGTTTGATTAAGTTATGTATTCTTATAAGGTTTTAATTGTAAAAGTTCGTTATTGTTTTAAGGTTTTAGTTGTGAAAGTTCGTTATTAATTCAAGGTTTTAATTGTAAAAGTTTTGTTTATTGAGATACATTTAAGTGATGTAGTGGAAGTTTGATGATTGAATTCAGCAAAAGAAAAACTGTTGTTTAAATCTGTATTAAAATTAGATTGAAAACTTTATATAGTTTCTAGTTTTAAGTTATGTTTTTTAGAGCAAATTTAAATTAAGAGTTTGATTTATAAAAGTCGGGAAAATTTTTGTAAAAAATCAGAGAAGTCAAGAAATTTTTCTTAGCTTGATCTGTGGCAACCCTGACTGATGGAGCTCATTATGCACTGTTTATGAAATAAATTTTAGAAAAATAAAAATCAATAAAGCAAGATACTAAAGAGTTAACCTAAAAAAACCTAAAAGTTATTACAGTTTATTGAACGACAAAAAAAAGACCGTCAAAATATTAGGTCCTAGGACCTGGTGCACAAAGAACCTTTCGGTTATCGATTCGCACACCACGGATAACTTTTAACGTCTTGTCCAGGACTCAAATCAATAGCTTACTTGTGCACTTGTGTTTTCGAAATTAGCTCGCATGAATAAATTAATTTTAGTTTGTTTACAATATAATTTTAAGGCGTTAATTTTCTACCAACTTTATTTCGGAAAAGCTGCGAAAAGCGATGAAACATTTGTAGCATCATTCGGAAACAGATATTTCTATTTGAACTAATTATAATTATAGTATTTAACATAAATTAACATAGTTATTATTATTTTGTACATTATGTTTTATTAACTATTTTAAACTACATTTGGTAGTTTATTAAACTTAAAGTTACATTTAGGTTTGTACAAATTTAGGGTAGTGTTTCTCAAAGTGTGCGCTATGTACGCACAATAGTAAGCATAAAAGCGGTATTACTGCAAACAGAAACTTTTTAAGAAAATCAAAAATAAAAGTTTTTCTAAAATTTAGTTTGATAGAAACTTAAAAACATCTTAATTAGTATTCAAACGCTACCTTTTGATATTTTGATTATACATACTTGTAAAAAATCTATAGGAATAAAAAATGTTTTAATAAACTAAAGACTTCTTTCTAGCTGTTTTGTTTTAAGAATGGAAACAGATTTTTTAGCGGTCTCATAAGCAAACTATATTTTTACTTACTATTGTAGGTAATTAAACCGTAAAAAAGTTTTAGTCTATATAAGTATACACACCAACTTGTCTAGTGTGCGCATAAATTTTTAGCTTTAAAAGGTTTTGAGAACTTTTGGTTTAAGAAAATAAACTTTTTTAGTAAAAATTATATATTTGTGAATCTCGTGAAAAAATTCAACATAAGGTACAACGAAAACTCTTTAATTTTTTTTTAACTATTGCAGAAAAGCGTAAACATTTTTTTTCTTTTAATTTTTATCATAAATTTAAAGTTTCGATACATGTTTATCTAAGGTTTATGAGTAATAAATAATATACTACTAAGTTTTCTGCATTAGTTAGCAATTCAATAAACTAAAAAAAATGTTTTAAAATAGGGAAACAATTAAGAAAACATTCAATTATAGTTTTAATTTTAATCAACTTGTTAATGGTTTACGTGCGAAGTAAAAAAAATATATTTTAATAATTTTTTCACCACAGTTTAACAAAACAACAATTCAAAAGGAATTTCCCTGTGCTGAACCTGGACACTATTTTGCAAAAGTAAGTTTTTTTGGTAGAACTTTTTTCAGGGAACTATTTATGTACCTTTTTTGAGTTATAGTTAACTAACCTCAAGTAATTCTTTTATTTTATAATTTTATAGCATGTTAAGAATATTAATTTAAGTCATTATTTTATTTTTTCAACACTTTTATAGCATATCAAGAATATCATACTAATTTGAGGACCATTAGTAATACTCTAATATTTTTTCTAAACTTCTATAGAAAAAGTAACTTTAGTCACGACTTTACCCGCAAACCGTAGCTTTGTGGTAAAATATTATAAACTTAATATGATAGATAATATAATAGTTGAAAAGTTTCTACTAAAACGATAATCAAACTTCAGTGTACTTTAAGTATTTCTCTGGTGGTTTAAGTTGTGAGATCAAAACTTATTGTTGGAATACTTTTGATTTCGTTTTACATATACCAATATTTTAATGCTTAGTTTTGTACTTACAAAATATTGAATTAATTATTCTTTTGTTACAGTTTACATTTAATACTCTTTCATAATAAAGTTTAGAGAAATACGACAATCAAGTGGTTCTCACATTAAAGAAAAAATGTTGCCTGCACCATGGAGTGATACTTCTCATATTTACATAAGCAAAAACTTTCCAGAAAATTGTGTACCTCATGAAATAAAAAGTATGTTTAATTTTTCTTTTGTAATAAAAATTGTTATCTTAGTACATTATCAAAATTATTATATATTTATCACTGTTTTGTTAGTATTTCATTGATTAAAACAAATCATTTTGAATTATGATGTTGTGTAAAATTATTTCGTAACTGAGATAAAACATCTTCAAGCATAACCAACTTTTAAGTACTAATAGGACCCTTCCTTTTGGCCCCAAGCAATTGTATGTAAGTTTTTATATAAAAAAATAAGTTGCGTTTTGAATTTATTATTTTCAGCTAAAAAAAAGCTAAAGATTACTTTTGGTTTTAGCTTATACTTCACATTTCATAGAGCGTTATTTCTAAAGATTGTTACAACTTTTCTCTAAATCTATTCTTTTAATAAGTTATTTCGATGATCGCTTTAGAAAAATTATTTTAGTGGTTAATAGTTCTTTTTTATTAAAACAAGATTTTTAATAACTTTTTGATAGCTTTTTTTTCTCCTACAGAGTTTTTTAAGTTTTTGACATATCTTCAAATTTTATAAAATGTAATAAATAAAGTACGGTCTTTAAAACTTTAAAAACAAGGCATTAAAGGTCAAAAGCTCTGTTTGACTTTCGAATAATTTTGTAGTTAGATACTCAAATAGTATACTTAATTTATCTGATTCTTACAAATAGCTCGATATATATCAACTAACAGCAATTTAAGAACAAAACTATTTAAAAAAATCAATATATGTTGATCGATTGTTTTTAAGAGATTAGTTGTTCTAAGGATTTTTTTATTAAGTTGTAAACGGTTTTTTAGTAATATTTTGAAAATCTAAGTTAATAGTTTTTTTAGCAAATTTGTGAACACTGAACAGGTTCCTTATTTAAGTATATTTCAAACTAAAATTTTATTATAGTATTGAAATCCTGATCATTTACTTTTAAATAATTTTTAAATAAACTTGTACTGTTTTTATTATTTTCAGAAAAACATGTTATTTGCCTAATTCTAAAATAATATTTAAGGTTAAAAAACTAAAGTTATCAATTATTTCATTTATAGAAATATAACTATCTAAAAAATAATATCATTATGATTTGGTTGGTAAACCTCTAATGTTAAGATTATAAAAATTTTTTATGTGCTGTTTTAAATTTACTTTTTAATTTTGGATATTTTGTTTATAATTAATAACAACACTATAACAAATTACACAACATTATTATAGTTATTTAGCCTACCTTAGCGTTTTATAGTTAATAAAGTTATAAGATGAACTTAGATTTTATTTTAAAGTTTTATATTTAAACTAATAAATATCAGTAGCAACATATTTTCTAAATTAAGATAAGTTTATACTTTTAAAAAGGTACTCAAGTAAAAATAAATGAGAAAACTGTTAAACCAAAAATGAGTTATCTATCTGATCAGTATAAATATAATTTACAAATTACATTAACATTTTTAATTAATATCAATCATCCTGCAAGTTTAATTAAGTTGTATAGCCTACACAAGTAGCTCCCAAAAATTTTCAAAGCTTTGTACAGTAAATTAAAAGAAATTCACATGTTGTTGAAAACTATCAAAACAAAAATTTTTGAATAAAATAAATATTATCCTAACTATAGATTATTTTCGCTATTTGTTAAAATTACTGTGTACAGGTGCAGACTAAAAAATCATTTATTTAAACTTTTTATTTATTAGATAATATTGTACTTATTGAATACAAAATATTTTATGTTTGTTACTTAGTTTTATAGAACAAATTTTTTTTGGTTGTTTGACTCTTTTTTGCTTTATTTATTAGTTTTATACTTAAAGTTTGTTTTAAATTATATTTAAGTTAATGTATAAGTAATCATTAAAGTAATTAACTGGTCTTTTAAAAGTTATATTTTTTCGATTTTTTAGTGAAAGAATTGTACTGAAAATAAGTTATAACCTGAATTTTGTTTAATCATATACGTCTTTTTTAACTTAATGATCTGTTTTATCTATTTACTTTTGACTCGCGATTTTGAACAGGCGTATTTAAACTTCAAAGAAATAATAAAAATTAAGTATAATATGTAACGTTAAAAGGCGTTAAATCCTGGAGATCCTGATAAGCTAAGCTTATCGGAATATATACCACAGATGTTTTTGTGTTAAAACTTTATTCCGACTAACGGCGTTTCACTGCTCTCAAATAAATTTAAGAACAGATATACGGAGTCTACAAAATATTAACACACCTTAGAAAAAAAGCATGTATGATTATGTATAGTGTTTATGTGGAATAAAGACATAAAATTATAAAATTGTCTACAAAAATTACAAATTTAATAAAAGCAAACACTTACCTCAAAAAGCTCTAAGAATAGGCAAGTTTTTAAAATGTAAATTAAATTGAGTTGTGCAGAAATGTTACGTCATAATAAATTTAACAAATTGATCAATAATTTATGCAGCTTAAAAACATGAAGTATTAAATTTGCAAGTGTTTGTGATTGTTAATGTGAATGTTGTGAAATAAATAAGTGCATAAGTAGACTGAGTTATTTAAAGTAGAATCGTCGGTTGTGGGGACAAATATTCAATAAATTTTGCCGCTTATTCAGAAGTAGGTCTTTATCTTCTGCTGCAATTACTGCTCTTTCTGTATTGCAAGTTGGGAAAATTCTACTTACTCCGTTGGATGCATGTTTGATCTTTGAAACAATACTCCACTCCATGTTTGGCCTTTTACCGTCCGTACCTGTGAAAAAAGCTCCAGACATAATCCGATAAACGCGTGCTTTGTTTTTTATTTATATTTTTAAAAGTATGTTTGTGGTTAGCATATCTATCCTTGAAACTACCTGCTGTACTTCCGATATAAATTTTATCTGGGCCCTTAAATAAAAGATAACTGGCCATTAAAAGGTAATTGTTTAATTAAAAATGTAATTTATAAAGTTAAAGTTGAAAGTAAGGGCCCAGATAAAATTTATATCGAAAGTACAGCAGGTAGTTTCATTAATCGGAATAAAGTTTTAACACAAAAACATCTGTGGTAAAAATTAAGTATATGTTTTGTAAACATGCAAAACTTAAAAATAGTCTTATCACACTAGCTGTACTTGTTGTTTGCTGTTTGTTTCTAGTATCTTTACTATTAAGTTATAAATACTTCAAAATAAATCTTGTATAATTGAAAACTTTTTTCTAGTCTAAGAAAAATCTTTAATTCATGACGCGGCAGCACTATTTCAAACTAATACATAAAGCATTGAATTTTGTTACAGCCTATCTACATAAAATTCTAAATGTTGAACTGTTAAAAACTAAGTAGTTGCCTAAAATATAATTATTTGTATAATTTATCTCAACCTTTTTGTATTATTATTAAAAATGTTAAGTTTAAATGTTTAACTCTATTGTATTAAGAACATTTTTAAACTGTATTGTGATTCTGTAGGTAGCTTTTCTAGTCTTTATTATGGTATTTAGAAATATTTTAAGAAAAAAAAAAAGTTTTAATTTAACAGTTAATTTTTTAAATAACAGGGTTGCCACAGATCGAGCTGATAAAAAATTCCTGATTTTTCTAAATTAATTTATTAACTAAAACTGATTCAAAAATACATAACCAAATACTTAAAAAATTAATTAAGATTTTAAAAGATTTTATTTTATTCTAAAAACTCAACAAGAATCTGAAAAACTAATGAATTGCAAAGGCAAATCTTTTTAGAAAATAACATTAGCAAAATGCAGTTTTTAGTGATGATAAACTTTCTTATTAATAACATGTTTGTATCAAGTTTCCTGAATTTTTTTCGAAAACCCAATTTTTTACTGATTTTTGTCTTTTTTTTTCCTTTGTTTCCTGACTTTGTGGCAACCCTGAAATAAGATTGTGTGAAACTAATTCAATAAGAAAAACATAAGGGTATCTCAAAAAAAATTTAATGCAGAGTTTCTTTGTAATTATTATATTATAAATCTTATATTTATAAAATATTTTAGTTTAATACTTTTTAGATCTAGACATTTCTTATTATTTATCACTTATTTTGACTTACTGTTTCTAGTATTATCAAATTCATTCTTTTAAATTTAAATTTAAAAGTCTATTTTTTCTTCAAGGTATATGTTTTAATGTAAAAAATAAATTATCATTCTTAACTAGTGTTATTAATACATAAAACTCCTAGCACTTTTTAATGATATTTAAAACAGCTTAATATTTCACAGGACAAATAGCTACACTAACAGTTGTTGCAGTTGTTGTTTTGACTTTGGCTATGTTTTTCGTTATTTTCTTCTTCTGCATATGGAAGAAAGGTTAGTTACCAGTTTTTGATGTATCTTTACAACTGATTTATACTTTAATGCTTTTACACTTTAAAACAACCAAGTATTATTTTACTCTATTAACATCAATATGTTTTAAATAATTAGCGAAATGCAATTGCGTTAGATATTTTTATAAATCGATCATTTCAAGTTTCTAAATGAATTTTTTTTTGTAAAAAGAAACTATTTTAAATGTTTTAAGTGTGTTTTTATATTTTTACACAAAGTTTTTAGACTTTGTATTAAACTTGGGAAAGACTTTTGCAAGAGATAATCCTAACCAAAATCCCGTACAAAATTGTATTTTTTAGTCCTAACAAGGTTTATATTTTAATTATTGATATCTAGTTTTATTAGTTTATATATTTTTAGTCTATATATTAAAAATATAAATTTAAGCGTTTGTTAATAAAAGATCCTAGCGAAACTAGTTCACTGGAATATATAATAATAACAATTTATATAGTATCTTTCTTTTATTACACTAACATATGTTTCTGTGTGTTAAACGAGTTAACGTTGTACTCCGTTGAAATGTGTTGACTCGTTTAACACACAGAAACATATGTCAGTGTAATAAAAGAAGGATACTGTATAATTTGTTATTATTATATTTTAGTCCTAATCTCAAGCATCTTACTTATAGCATTATTTAGTCATAGTTTTTTAATAATTTCACAAAGTTAAAATGTGAAAGCACATATAAAACATATAAAGCGAGTGCCCGTTTTAAAAGTATATGTGCATAAGTGACTACTTGTGAAAATTTTTGACGAGTTTTTATTAATTCACTACACTAACGGTAGCTCCCCGTCTAAATCATTTTATAGGCATCTAAGTTATTTGATGGCTTTAATTTTTTTATTTCCAGCCTTGATAAAGTTTAAAAAAGGATCGATCCGTTTTAGCTGTTTTGTTTTAATTAAAATGCTTTTTGTGTTAGTTCAGCAAAAAAGTGGTATTAAAGAGAAACTATGGAACTAAAACCTGTTTGGCCTCACAGCTTTGTGATTTTCTCTCACCAAAACTTTTAGTTCAAAATTTCTAGTTGAAAATAACTCGCACTCCTTTATTTTTTACTGCTATCATTTAAAGCTAGTACTTTTTGCATTTTTAAAGCTAGAAATAAAATGTTTAATGTTTTTTTTTTAATTGTCACTTTTCTATCACTAAAGACTGATCATGGCTTTGAATTACAAATTATTAATTTATTTAAACAGACTTTTGTATATAAGTATTTCCTTAATAAAAACATTTATTTATTAAAATCACTATTCTAGTTTAGTTTTCTAGAACTAAAAGTATATATTTTAGATATTCTTTAACATTTTTAAATTTTTTTTGTTATTAATTTGTCTAGCAGCGTTGTCAAAAATCTGGAAACCTGGAAATACCTGGTATTCAACAATTTAAGCAAAAATAACCTTGTAAAATCTTGAAAAACTGTAAAGCCTGGAATTTTAAACAAAAATAACTAAAAAACTGGAAACTTAGTCAATTTTTACATTTTAAATAAGGAAGCTTAGACTACATATTAAAAATCTATCATATACAATAATTTTTTTTGTGTTGTATAAATTTTTTTATTATAAACATATTTAAAGTAGCATTACAGTATCTTTTCAATACTTTTATACCATTACCTGTACTTATCAATAGATTTACTTTTATACTAAAAATATACGAAAAAACATGTACTTTCAACAACCTGAAAAAATTAATAAAACCTTGAAAATTTTTTCAAACAATCTTTGGCAACCCTGTATTAGTAAAAACCTATTTTTAATTTATTTTAACAACAATAAAAACTTAAAACTATTTCTCATGTTTTGATATATTTGTCAATTCGCAAAATTTGACACTAATATTTGATAAATAACTAATATTTACCAAGGTTTACGAATGAAAAGTTAATATTTTATCTTACTGTGTTATTAAAGCAGTGTTGCCACACATTCAGCCGGTTTTTTTGTTAAAAGTTAAATGAGATAAAATTAATATAGTTTTTAATATTTTTTAATTTCTGGACTGTGGTCTACTATTTAATTTTATATTTTTTGTTTTAATGATGAGTAAATTTTTTACATTGCTCTGCTTTCAGCTTTCAGTCAGTTTTACTTAAATTTATAAACAAAATTTAATAGGAATGCTTTAATTAAGGTTTGTGGTAATAGAATTAAAGTTTTGATAAAACAAATTAAAGTTATAATTTTTAAGTTATTGTAACTTTTTTTTTAATTATTGTAATTCTACGTTATTATTATGTCAAATTATTAAGCAAAACTAAATTTAAATGTTAGCTGTTAAATCATTCTTACTAGGCTATTTTAAAGTACTCAGGTATTTTTTAAGTTTTATTTTCGCTACTAATCCAAAGTTGTTGAATTTTAAATACTAATTAATAATTATTTTATACCAGGGCTGTGTTACAAAATTAGTAATAGATTGCCTCCTCAAATGAGTAAGTGGCTTGATTTGCAAACTTTCAATGATATTGTACTGAAATCAACCACAATATGGCTTATATGGCAAAATGATGACCGAAGCTCTGAGTTAAGGGATGCTCATGCAGAAAACATAAGGTATTTTTTGTTAGTTAGACAAATAAATCATACAATATAAAATTTAAATTTACACTTCGTTTGTGTTGTACTTACAACAATGTTTTTACAATTAATTGCACTAAGTCCGTTTCAAAAGTTTCGGTTAAGTAATTAAAACTAAAAAAAAAACATATGTTATTCTATAAAGGTAGCTGTCAAATTTGCTCGTGCGTAAAAAATTGCACAGGGGGACAACATTTCACGAGCACACAAAATTGCACGAAGACACTTTTGCACGGGTTGAATTTTTTTATCTAGTTTTATATCAATTTTAATTTTTTTTTCTTTTACTATCACTCTTACCCTTAACCCTTACCCTCGGTCGATAACTTATTTTTTTAAAGTAATATTTATTATTAAAACATTTTTTTATTTTTACTTTTACCCCTAACCCTTACCCTCGATTGGTAGTTTTTTTTTAAATTAATTAATAAATTTTTGTTTATTTATTTTTATTATGGTAATAATTTTAGTTTGTTATTTTTATATTTTTGTTTTTACTTTTACTGTTACCCCTTACCCTCGGTCAGTAACTTTTTTTTTTCTTTTTGTTTTTTTATTAACTTATCTTCTATCTAGTTTTTTTTTCTGTTTTTTTTATTTTCGTGCAAACTTGTCTTCGTGCAAAAGTATTTTTGTGCCCTTGTGCAATTTTGTCTTCGCTCAATTTTGACCCTTTCCCTTCTATAAAGCTCAATAGATTTTGCATAAAAATCTATAAAAATGGTTATTTATAGTCTATAAAAATAGAAAACTTTTTTCACGCTTAGTGCCCTTGTAATTTAACAATTTTTTTATGGATACTATTTGTATGTTTTGATATTTTAAACTATTTTACTAAAATAATTTCAAAGTAAGTAAACTTAAGGTTTTTTAAATGAAATATATACAGATAGGTTCAATTTTAATAATATTGTCCGATATAAATTGGTCATATAATAAAAAAAACTATGTAAGGTTTAATTGTCAATTTTAGTATATCATTACTTAAATGTTTAAAAGGATTAATACTTTTTCAATTAGTTCTTGGTAGTTAATTTATAAGAAAATATAAGTTACGCTTTCAACTACTTTTCCTAAATGATTTAGCTTTTTTAATCAATTTATTAATATCTGTTGACTAATGTTTTATTAGCCTGTGTTTCAAACTTAATTTAACTTGAAAAATCTAAAAAAACAGTGTAACACTAAATAAGTCATGTTAGAAAAATATTTTCAAATGTTACAATTAAGGCATTTATTATTGGCAGACATCTGTGTTCATACTTTTCAACTGTATGTGGTATTAACGTTATCGTTGACTTGTTTGAAGAGCAGGACTTGATAGAAGGGTACACTAAATGGCTTCAAAGTGCCAATGAGAGAGCTGAATTTGTAGTATTTGTCTTTCCTCATTATTTTCAAAATAAAACGTGTAGATACGAAAATGAAACTAAAAGCGTTTATAATCCTAGCTTGTTGGGTAACTTTAATTCTGCTTATATGTGAGTTATAAAATATAAAAAACTGTTTTGTTTTGAGAATAAAAGTAATATCTATTAGGTATATGGAGTCCTTTATTTCAAATTCTTTGTACTCAAACAAAAAGCGTTACATATCATTAGTACTGCCATATGCAGATGTAGAAATAAGCGACCAAGGAAAATTTTTAAAATATGTTACTACTAACTATCGTCTTATGTACGATATTGAAGCTTTCTATTTCCATATTCAAGGTAGTTTATTTTATATTTATTTAAAATAAACTTTTAAAGCTAATTTATTAGCTAACCAAAAACTTCACGATTAAAATTGTTATAAAAATAGTCTATTTTAGTGAGTTTACTCTGTTAAGTTTTGAAAACAAAACACTTTTTACAGCTCATAATTAAAGTTTGTGAACTTCAGTTTTTTTACAAAACAAACATTAAAAAATGTTTTAAGTTTTAAAAGATGTCTTGTTTCAATTTATAAGTGAGTTACTTTAAAGATCATTAAACTTTTTACTCAAAATTACTATTAATTATTTTAAGTATTTAGGTGTTGTTAAGTATATATACTGTATATTGTTAAGGTAGACTTCTATATAAAACTTTTTGAAGTAACTGAGTGTTTTAGTTGTATAAAATATTTAAGTTTATTATATCAATAACTTACAGGTAAAAACCGTGCGTATGTAAACGGAAAGTTTACAGTTCAGTTTGTGAGTTGTAGAGATTACTTTTTAACCACCGAAGGTTATCAATTCAAAAAAGGAATCGAAAAGTTTTTAGAAATAACAAGCAAATTTTACAATGACGATAATGTCAGTTTGAAGGATGATCAAGGGATTGTTCAAGATTGTGAAGTTTCGTCTTTTTTGTCATCTCAAGACCAGAGTAACGACGATTTTAAATTAAACTATAGTATGATTGAAAGTTATACCAATTCATCATCAAGTGAGAGTAGTAAACTACTTTTAGAGACAAAACCACCTACTGAATTACTTTCACAGAAATTAAATGATAAAAAATTATACGAAAATTCCTTTTCAACTTTAGCTTTAAATGTCGTTCCACCTCAAATTGTTAATGAAAGCACTTAAATTTTAAATTGACATTAGAATCATATACTCTTGAAAGAGTTTAGCTTAGTTTATGTAACTAACGTCTGAAACTATCTAGTAAGCCTGTAAAATATATATAAGAAGATTAAAAATATATTTTCGAATATAATTTTTATAACCAGAAGTATTGTATTTTTTAAGGTTTGTATTGGTTTTTTTTTTTTAATATTGGAATGAAGAAATACAAAATTTTGAAACACTAAACAATTCCTTATTATTTTTTAAAAATCTTCTATGTTACACAATTTTTAGTTAAACTTAATGTTAAAAAAAAAAAGAAATTTATTAAGTCAAAACAGTGCAAAGTTAACAGCCATTAAGTTAATTTTTTATTCATACACATTTCCAATGTCTGCCTCGTTTGGCCAGTTCATAAAGATTTAAGAACAATCATAATTTTTTCAATCAAGTACTATCATATGTTTTAGATAAATTGCATGGTAAAAATATCGTTTTAAATCATATTGAAAGAAACAGGTAGCTAATAAAGATATTTACATTTTTTTTTGCCAATTCAATTTTTTTTATAAATATTTTTTTTAAGTTTTGACATGTAAAGTTTTTTTTTCCTTTGTTATCTTGTTTTACACAATTTGTTTTTAATTTTTTTGACAATATCAATATTTCTGTCAACTCAGCAGCAAAACAAATTTTACGAAGTTTATTAACATTAATTTTCATTGCATTCATTTTTTTATTTTAAGAGTATAAGGTTGAAAATAAGTTTTATTGTGGAAATTTTATAAATCTGCAAACACAATCGAACAGAAAACATAAAATAACAAAATCTACAACTTATGGTTACTTTTATTTGAGTGACTATGGCAATAATTAAAGTTATAAAACCAAAAAAAGCTTTAAATCTGGAAAGTTTTTCAACAAGCCATGTTATAGGTGCTTAGAATTCAGTGTTTAGTCAACGCTGATTACACAAAAAAAAACAAGTAAAATTTAAATAACTATGCCTACAATGACTTGATTTCTTCTATATTACCTACAATTAATTTGTCAATGCACAAGTAAAAGAAACATAATTAAATTTAGTTTACTACTTATAGATGTGTGTCATGGTTTTAAGTTTTTGTGACTGTATACTAACTTGTGTATAAGCTAATTGTACATAGATTATCTAAAACATATTTGCATGAGTTTGGTTTTAAACTTAAAATGTTGCTTTAGTAAAACTTGTATCTGCTTTTGATTGTCAGAATATTAAAAGATAGTGTAAGAATTGCAAGTTAAAAGTATTGTATTATTAATACTATTTCGTTTTTTGTTTTATCAACCCCTGCTTTACTTTTATGTAATTTTCTCTGTAAACTATTATTTGATACTTAAGTTTTACTAAACTTGTAAAGTTTACTTGAAATTCAAGCTCATATGTAATAAAAGCTTTCTCTAGATAATTTTTTTTTTCAAATTTTTTGATCATTAAGTAATTTGTTTTTTTTAAATTTATGTACTTTATTTACGTTTCTAAAACTTAATCAGCACCTTTTGTATCAATCCTTTTTATAAATTTATAAAGTTTACATTGATAAATATAAGCGTGTAACAATTTTAGATTTTTAGTATAATTTTTTCGTATTAGCTTACTCCTTCAGCATTACTTAAGCTGCACTTTTTTAAATTATAAAATTAGTTAAGTACAAGCCTTTAAATTTTTGTATCGTTTCCATGCTTTAATTTTTTTAATCAAAACTTTTTATTTATAACTTTATTATAAAATTCGTGATAAGTTGTTTTGTATTATCAACAAAATGAAAAAAAAAAACAATTTACTATGTCTTTATTTATGTTTATTTAAAATGATAAGCTTATTAAAAAACTCGTTGAATTGTAAAAGCTCCCATGTGGTAGTAATAAATTACTGTGTATTTTATTTTACAAAATTAGTTTGATCAATTTTATATTTTTATAAGTTTTAAATGTGCGTTATTTTTATTGTACATAATGATATTTTTGTACATTTTTACAATCGTTCCTAAATTTATAATTAATTGTTCTTATATTCTTAAAGTTATTCATATTAAACTGAAATTAATAAATATATTTGTACAACCTACCTACTTTTTGTATTTAGTTTTTTATTTATTTATGTTTTTTATGGGAAACATGTAAGCAGGGTTGCTACAAGGTCAGAAAAAGTCAGGGAGTCAGGAAAAACTAAAAAAAAAGACAAATGTCAGAAAAAAAAAGAGGGTTTTAAAAAAAAAGTCAGGAAATTTGACAAAACTAAAAAAATTCGAATTTTGTCAGTTTAAATTTACAAAATTCCTTATTTTCAAAAGCTTCAAATGGTAAAAAATTAATTAAAACTCCTTTAAATTCAGATTAAAATAGCAAAACTTTCCGTGAAATTTATTAAACAATTTAATTTCCAATGCCTTTATCTAGTATAAGTTTATAAAATATCTTTTATAAAACTGCAACATTTTTCTATTAACATACTGAACAACTACCCTACTTGAACAAGCAGTTTTTGTAAGCTTTTTAGTAGTGATGATTTGTAGCAAGGACACTTCCGTAGTGAAACTGTGTGAAAAATTTTGTGTATTACATATGAACTACATATTACTGTGATATATATATAAAAGCTGGAGAACGGAGAACGGACTATAAGTCAATATCTGGTAGCAAACGTTTACTGTATTCGTTTTGTAAAACTCGTTGACTTGATAATAAGTTAGTGGCTAGTCGTGCCATCAAAATTTTGCCAAACATTAAATAAAATCTTTAATAAAGTTCTTTTATGCATGAGGATATTTCGTGCTTGGTAATTAAATTGCTGTATCTTTATGAAAGACGGAATAGTTTCGAACCTCAGCAAGATTAAATTGAATGATCAAGCTTCCCTAAAACCTGTACTTGATCTTGGTTGTGCTGCAACCAATTTGATTTAAATTTTGAGAAAAAAAATGGCAAAGTTGAGAAACAAAAGTTATTAAATATCAATAAAGAATGTAGAGTATTTGTAATTAGACCTAGTTGAGGAACAAAAGTTCTTAAATTTCAATAAAGAATGTAGAGTATTTGTAATAAGAGCGGTTGAAAATCTCCGGAGCAGAATAGCTATTGGAACTACATTCGTAAAAAATATGTCGTGCTAAATCCGCATAGCCTTGAAAAATTAGGAGTCACAATTAATGTTAAGCGTTTTGCTAATATTGTGCACTCCTTAACAAAGCAAAAAATGTGCTCCAACACTGAAGGTGATGCTAGCGTTAATCAATTTAGAACTTTGATAAATTGTCTATTGACTGTATTAAATTTCAAGAGCTTCAAGCGAAGTCAAAATCGTTTGGACCAGTTCTAATTTGAAATATTGGAAGTTCCTACCAAATCTTCTCTCGGAAAGTTGTTACATTCATTATTTGTGTTGTACAATTGCCAGGCGAGGTCGAACAAGGGTTTATTATTGACAAAGCTGTGCTTGAAAACAATATCAAAGAAGAAACTATTACACCCAGAAGAAGAGTTAAAGATTGCATGTATGCTTACAAACTAGAATCATATCAAGTCAACGTCTCGAAAGATATGCAGATGTCGGTATCCGCCACAAGATCTATGTATGTTGAATTTTTTGGTTCACTATCATTTCTAACTCGCTATCATTTCTACCCCGATCATTTCTAACCCGATCATTTCTAAGCCGATCACTTCTAACCCGATCACTTCTAACCCGATCACTTCTAACCCGATCACTTCTAACCCGATCACTTCTAACCCGATCATTTCTAACCCAATCACTTCTAACAGGATAATTTCTAACCCGATCATATCTAACCCGACAATTATTAACGTGATCTGTATCAATATGTATGTTAATTATTGTTTTAAAATAATGGTTTATTTTAAAAACAATATAATCTCAACATAATTCTTTTTTTAATGAAGTTTGTTTTGTTTAAAATAAAACTTAATGTTCATATAGCTTTTGTTAAAATTTGATATTTATTTGTTTGCTATTTGAAGTTTGTTACCCTACGCTAGACCCAGCCATCAAAATCTGGGCCACTTAAACTGAATTGACACCTAACAAAGATACAAAAACTTATATACCTTAAAATCAAAAGCTACAGTTTTATCTAGTATTTATAGATTAACAGCAAAAGAAATCGACACTTTAGTATAATACTAATTAACTTATTTATAATTTGAAGGAGAAGGTTTTTAACAAATTGGGTTTTAACTCCTTAATTAGCAAGTTTAAATCTTGCATCGATCAGTGAGTTCCAATAATACCAAACGCAGCTACACAATCTTTCAATTAGAATTAACTTCCGATTTCTTTTTAGCAAAAAACCTTCTGTTCAAAATTCAGCAACACATATTAAAATGATTTAGTAAATTATTTCAATGATTTTAGTGCAGCAATCAGCAAAATAGTCTGAATCACGCACTTCTTCATTAAAATAAGGTTAATGGTTACCATTATAAAGTTCATTTAGAACATACTAGAAAGTCAGAATTCAAACAAACTACAAAAGTTTATGAATAGAATTTATTCTTGTTCAAACATTAACCAGATATACACATCTTGGATTTTAGAGTTAGGTTCTAAACATTTTTGCAACCGTTTGGTAATTCATTGTTTTTTTATCAATAATTTTTGTCGCTTTGCAAAAGCATAATCGATAGAATTAAAATAAAAATTATTGGAATTAAGGTACAGACATTTGCAAAAAAAAAATCAAAAATTTAAGTGCATTTACTAACCACTAAGTTTAAAATTCAAAGTCCAGAGCACATTAAGAATACAGGTCAAATAAATATCTATCGAAATTATTGAAAAAAGGTTTTTTAATTACAGAGGAAAGGCGCTGCTAACAAAATCAAACTATAGCATGAACCAAATTCTACATATTACATCAATGGTTTATAAGTTTAAAACTTGTTAAATTAATGATAGTTTTTAATATAAAATATCTTATCTCAATTAAGTAGATTTAATCAAAGTTGTTAAATTATTTTGCAAAAATTAGTTTTGTTTGAAAGCTAATTCCACATTTAAACTGAAAGATAATTATGACTGCATGCATTTTTTCGATTTATTTTCGTGATAATTAATTAATTTTATAAGTTTCAAAAGTTGATTACAAATTACTTGTAGTTAGTTAGTTTTAAAAAGCATTAGGAAAAGTATAAGTCTTTTGAATTCTAAAGATTAATTATCAAGCTTTAATAGTCGTCAATGTAAGAAATATAATGAGTATTGCAGCCGTTAAAGACATATATGTACTTTTTCTTGAAGAGATTCTATATGGTTGATATATATTTTTCAAGTATGGAGACCAGATTGGCAAGTTGCATTCAAACTTAGGGCGAATTTATATGAAATACATCTTATTAAGAATGTTAATATCAGTATATATGAATCTTGAAATAGTACAGCTAACAAAATTTATTAATCGTAATTAGTATGGTGATTTCATTTAAAGTTGTCATTATTAAGTGCTTAAAACGAAAAAGTATACTGTTTAATAAGTCAAAAGTAGAGGTAGAGGTTTTTTAATATTCAGAACCTGTCATTTACTAGAACTTAAATTTATTTTTCTTTCTTTAATCCAATGGTAAACTACATCTAAAGATTAAATAAGATATATAATAAACTTAACTATAAAAGTTTAGTGTCGAAAACTTATTATTTTGAGTTTTTTTTATGTTTCAAAATGTGATGGATATAGAGCAAAATATATTTATATTTATCATAAAAGATTTCAAAATTTAGAAATACAAAAACAGTTTCTCACGATTAATAGTAGAAACTTATTTTAAAAATTCTTGATATATTTAAAAATTTATTGTTTCACAGGTTTTCAAAAACACAAAGACTTAAGATTATTTAGCGATAATCAAATATAAGTATAAGTTATTTAATTAATTTAAAAACTTAAAATAAATTTAATTTGTATTGTGACACTCTAATATAGGTTTAAATTTCTAATGAAGAAAAAATTCATGAAATTTATGAAAATTTAGAGGTGCAAAAAAAACCGAAAATAAAGCCAAAAAACTTCAAGCTAGCTTCACTGTAATGAATAAAAAGTATATATGTTGCGTGTATTAATCGTCTGAAAAAATAGTTGATTAAAGGAAACTAGAACTTTAAGGAGTTTTTAAAAACTTCTGCCCCTAATTATATTTAAATTAACTATAATTAATTTATTATTCTGTTTCAAATTTTTTTTTTCAGTGCTTTAAATGTTTTTACTTGCGTTATTTCAACTGTTCATAATGAAGTAAATTTTATAAAAATTATGTTAACTAAAGTACTAATTTAAGTCTTAATTAAAACATTTTGTATATTATATAGATTAAAGTGAAGGTTTTAAAGAACATTACCTAGGCGAGATTAGATGTACTCGGACTTGTTATACAAATAAACATGTCTGTTTAATTATTAATGACTTCTTTTGCTCCAGGACTAAGAAGAAGTTTATTAATGATGTAAAATCAAGACAGTCAATCACCGTAACATACTTTTTCGGTTTGTTATATGACAAAACTGTTTTAATATCTAGGTTATACCCAAAAATCATGCTTTTCCACTTAATATAACAAATGTATTTAATTTCTCCTAATGTTTGTTTATATTCCATTATCTCAAAAGGCCTATGCAAATTGTATAATAATTTGTAAAATAAAACATACTACTAACCTACTATAAAACGCTAATACATTAGTCAGCAATAATACAACACTTACAATAGACTTACAATGTAGTTTTTAGACCGTAATATAAAGGTTTTTGTATCAGAATATCACAATTGTAAAGTTTTACTTTTTAAAATTTGCTTATGTTAAAATTATTATAGTCACGTGAATTACTATAAGATCCAATTTAAATATAGTTATAACTGCTTACTTTAAAATCCTCCTAAGGAGAGTTCAAAATATTGTAAAGTAAACGATTAAGTGAATAGTATATGATTAACGAAAAACGTCTGTTAAAGCAGATTGAAAGAACAAAAAAATATGAAATAATGAAAAAAAAAAAAGAAATTATGTGTAGGATGAAATATCAAAAGATGAGGCAATAAACATAAATTAAACTTATGTTAAGATAATACTAAAAATAGAATTTATACTAACTATGTTTTTTACGTAACACATTAAAATCATAATATTTTAAAGAGACTAAAAAAAGTATTTTATAACGTTATTAAGACTAGTTTGTTTTTGCATGAAATCCAGATGAAAAGTAAAAAATAAAATAATTAAATAGAATGGGTTAAAAAAAATCGGCTTAGAAGTGATCGGGTTAGAAATGATTGGGTTAGAAGTGATCAGGTTAGAAGTGATCGGGTTAGAAATGATCGGGTTAGAAATGATCGGGTTAGAAGTGATCGGGTTAGAAATGATCGGGTTAGAAGCGATCGGGTTAGAAATGATCGGGTTAGAAGTGATCGGGTTAGAAGTGATCGGGTTAGAAATGATCGGGTTAGAAGTGATCGGGTTAGAAATGATCGGGTTAGAAATGATCGGGTTAGAAGTGAACAGGTTAGAAGTGATCGGGTTAGAAATAATCGGCTCCCGTATTTTTAGAGTGTTACGTTTTAATTTTGTTAGATTAATATTTCATGATTAAAATTCGTTTAAGCATACTTTTACTATAGAAATTGTTTTGTTTATTCAGGTATGAAGCTTCTTTTAAAAGAACAAAGGCAGGAAGAGATGGAAGAATCAGAGGAAGCAAAATTGGAAGTAAAAATAAATGAGTGCTATAAGTAAAGAAAAACAGCCCACAAATTGTGGCGGGATTTAGAGAAAAGATTCTCTTCGACAAGTGTAGGGGTAGCAGATGAGACAGATTTAAATAAAATGAGGCAAATGGTTTTGTTAACTGCCAAGAAAATTAAGCGGGATGCAGACCAGATGAAGGAAATCATATCTTTATTAGATGAAGAGGTTGAAGAGCTAATAAAGAAACGGAGAAAACAAATTTTAGTAAATATAAAAAAAAAACAGTGTTTGATTAAGTTCTTTATTCTTATAAGGTTTTAATTGTAAAAGTTCGTTATTGTTTTAAAGTTTTAGTTGTGAAAGTTTGTTACTAATTTAAGGTTTCAGTTGTAAAAGTTCCTTATATGACATATTTCGTTTCGTCTATTGAGATACATTTATGTTAGGAAATTCTAAAAAATTGTGTCTTTTTTCAGACAAGCTGTGTTTATAAGGTAATAATACAAGTATTTTGCTAATAGAGTTGTTTATTGCATATACATCAATCATACACGGATGGTTCAAGTGATGTAATGGAGGTTTGATAATTGAATTAAGCAAAAAAAATGTTGTTTTAACCTGTATTAAAATTACTAACCTACTATAAAACGCTAATACATTAGTCAGCAATAATACAACACTTACAATAGACTTACAATGTAGTTTTAAGTGTTAGGTTACGTATTTTAGAACAAGTTTAAATTAAGAGCGTGATTTATAAAAGTCAGGAAAATTTTAGTAAAGAGTCAGGAAATTTTTCTCAGCCTGATCTGTGGCAACCCTGTGTGAGCCACTTCATTATTTTATTTATGTAGTTTTCTTTTGTTTATACGTAAATCTAAATTGAGTTCTTTAATTAAATTCAATATGTAGACTAAATTGAAAACTAAAGTGCACTAAAGTTAAAAAAAATCGATAAAAAATAATATACATAATAAAGAAATCTTTTTTGTTCAATTAAAGTTAAAATAAAAGTTTGATTAATTGCTTCGATCATCACATCAAAAGTTTTCGAGAGACTGAGACTTGGGTTTCGTTTTTATTAATTCTTTGTATTGAAGCTTGTGGTCTGATGATCGAAGCGTTAAGATCAAAATTTTATGAAAACTTGAGCTTGTCTCATGGCATATGCAAGTCCAGGCTTAGGCTTTGTTAGACTTTCGCTAATGTTTTACTTGGTTGTTCAACTCAATGCTTGATTAATTCTATCATGTTTACTAACTTAGATATTTTAAACTTTAGAGCTGAACTATTTTAAATAAATTTTTCTGTAAGTCTATAAAAAAGGTGTGTTGAAATTGATTTTGGTTTTAAAACTTATTTCTTATTAACTTAACTTAGATATAGCTAATTTTGCTATCCTTTTTCAAAATAATTACTAGTTAAGGGGCCTAAGACCATAATTTGAAATTTAAACTAGATATTATGCAGTTAGAAAAAGGTATGAGGCGTATTTAAGTATAGTTTGAAACTTAAACTAGATCTTACGTGAAAATACCTTGCGCACAGTAGATTTAAGTAGTTTTTAAGGTTACTCGAGGGGACCATTGCTTATATTTTTTTAAAGGGAGCGTTATGAAAAAAACTTTGGAAAACCTGCACTATAAGCATTTTAACAAAATGATAAAGCTAGTTTTTTTTTTAATCGTGGTAAAAGTTTATTAAAACTCTCTAAAACAAGTGGTCAATTTTTGTTTTAAAAAAAAGATACATAACTTAATGCAACAGACTTTACTAAATACTTTTGTTATTTTATAGAACTTACTTTTATGTAAAAGCTAAGCATGGATTCTACGTACTAAAATATAAAGGAGTTTTAAAAGCTAAAAATATTCTTTCCTATTATTATTACTTGATTGTTGAAGTTTTTTTTAACTGTAAACTTTGGTGGGTTTTTAATTTAAATAACTTTTAAAATAACACAACAGTTACCAAAAAATACCTATAATATGTTTATAATTAGTACAACATGACTTGGTCAGCTGTTTCAGCGCTGTAAACGCTTTATTCAGCAAGGTAATTTATTCAATGAAAACATTCTTATAAGTACATTAACAAAATTAGATACTACGCAATAACAACATGAGTATATATATATATATATAAGATGTAACGTTATAAGGCGTTAAATCCTGGAGATCCTGATAAGCTAAGCTTATCGGAATGTATACCACAGATGTTCTTGTGCTAAAACTTTATTTCAACTAACGGCGTTTCACTGCTCTCAAACAAATTTAAGAACAGATCTACGGAGTCTCAAAAAGCTCTAAGAATTCTTAGAGCTTCTTATTCTTAGAGCTTTTTGAGACTCCGTAGATCTGTTC
Source organism: Thalia democratica (assembly GCF_965202585.1). NCBI lineage: Eukaryota > Metazoa > Chordata > Thaliacea > Salpida > Salpidae > Thalia > Thalia democratica. The sequence goes on along the minus strand of NC_139173.1, from coordinate 13,347,704 downwards.
TTAAATTTATTTGAGAGCAGTGAAACGCCGTTAGTTGAAATAAAGTTTTAGCACAAGAACATCTGTGGTATATATATATATATATACTTTATAAGTATATTTAAATTAATTTACACTGAGTTCACCTGAAGAGGCTTTTAATTAACTTATTTTAAAGTTCAAAGAAAAGTACAAATGTTTTATATTGTTTAGTGCTACAATCCTCAGCTGTTTGAATTCAAAATGACTAAATTGTACATTACAATAGTAAACAAAAAATATGACGTAATTATGAATTTTGTACAAGATGCATATCAGTGCACAAATCAAACTTCGTTCGAAACAAAAATCTAAAAACTATCTAATCGAAACTTTTTAAGCAAACGTATTGATTCTTTTGAGCACATTCTAAATTGCGGGTTATTACCGTCGGCTATAGGCCATATATAAGGCTATTTCTAAAAACATTTCCACCATGAAAGTTTTATTTGTATCTCAAATAACTAAGGTACAAAAAAAAAGTCTCAGATCTATATAGAGGTCGAATTGAGCTACCGACTAGTTTTAGACTGTTTAAGCATAAAAATCCATCATAGTGATATGTTAAAAATAATTAATTTCTTAAAAAAATATATCATTTTTTAACTACCAGATCTCTTGCACTTTTTTATAGAAAGATCACGAATACATTTGAACTGTTGGCCAGTTTTTTATACGTCAAAGCAGTGTTTTTAAGTGTGTGCATAGAAACTATTTTACTATACTTACTATACTATATTTTACTATACTGCAATTTTCATAAATTATAAGATAAATTTAAATTTTTTTTTCATACATCTTAGTTTGGTGTTAATCGCTTTTTTCTTTTTTTTAATGTTTTTTTATACTATTTACAACTAAAAAAAGTTAAATCATAATACGATAAGTTGTAACAGTAATAAGTATTTACTTAAACTTCTACTAAGGATTTCTTCTGTAAATTGCTATGGCAGTTTTTAAAAATTATTAGAACCACTAATAATACCTTAATCGAAGCATTAAAAAACGGAAATCCTCAAAAAAAAAAGGTTTAAAGACCTGCTATACAAAAAAAGCTCTCGGCTATCTAGTCATATACCACAAGTACCACTATAAGTAACACTAATAGGCTTTGTTTGAAATTGTTTACTACTAAGTTGTATATTTTATTTGTCAAACTTTAAGTCAATTAAGTATACTTTTTTTCTCTATAAAAAATCATTTACATGTACAGTAAAAAATGCATAAAATCATAAGTTAATTGAAACTATAAAACTCATAGCGATCAAACTTAGTTTTACCTAACAGACACCTATATTACTTTATAGTTTTAAAGCTACTTGTTCTTATTTTGAAAAGTCTTTTCAATAAATTTTATCTCAAAGCTATAGTAAGTTCACAATGAATCTGATCAGCTAACAATTGGGTTTTTAAATCTATACGAATATACTTACACAGGTATGTTAACTTAAATATATTAGTATGTATTCATGAAAAAGTTTTAACAAAAAACTTGTATTTAAAAAAAAATTATCAAAAACTCGTTACTCAATTCAATAAGCAATTTTTGGTGGCTATTCTAGCAGAATAATTTTTTTGTTTGTTAAACTTCCTTATACTATTTGCAAAATGATCAAAATGAGATTACTTTTAAGTTATGCAGAAAGCAACATAAAACCTTATTTTTAGTTGTAAAAATTTATTTAATTTCCGTTATTAATAAAATTTATTTCTATCTATTATCATGTATGCAAGAATTTTGTTCAAAAATGAAAAGTTTTGCCATCAAGTTTAACTTATCATGTGTAATTTAATTAATTTTTGAAATTTATTTATTTAGCCCAGGGGTCGGCAAACTTCGGCCGGCGGGCCAACTGCGGCCCACAAAGAGTAAATCTGCGGCCCGCGAGCACTTTAATTTTTGGAATTGAATGCGGCCCGCGGAAAAAATTTATGTGGCCCGCGAGCATGTAAATGTGGCCCGCTGAGCAAAAGTATTTTTTTAGTCAGTTTTTTTCAGTAGTTTGATTTAATTTGATTAATATCGTTTAAAGTTCCTGTATAACATTCCGAAAAAAAATAAAAGACTATACTGCTTTGGCTTAAAAATGTAAAAAAGACAGATAAGCATTCGACTAGTATTTTTTTCACAGTTTCATAATAACTTTCTTTTTACAACAGCAAGTTATTATCTGAACAAGAGTGTAAAGAGTGCTTGGATTTAGTAAATTATATGATGCTTATTCAGTTAAAAACTAAATGAAAATATTTTTCATTATGTACAAGAGTAATATTAGCACAGTAACTAAGTAAAATGTCATTTCTTTACAAATTGAGTATTTAGTTTAACATGTGATTTATACCTATGTTTCTCTTGTAGATCTTTTATTTATAAATATATGTTATATTTGAGTGCACATAAACACATTAAAAATTACATAATAATAAAAACTTAGGTTTGTTATATTTTGGTTTCGACACATTTTGATTTTTTAGAAGTTTTCTGTGCACTTTGAATTGATTCGTATGCACACAAATGTACTCAGATGCTCATTTTTTGAAACAATTTTTTATTTAATACATAGATTAAGTTAAGTATAAAAATTTTTTTTTTTTTTTTTACTTTTATAAGTGATATCTAAGTGTGTACAGACATACTTAAAATGATATATGACATAAATTAAAAGAGTTTTTGTTAGGTATATACTTTCATTTTTGAAACAGTATTTTTCGGCAATTTTTTTTCCATTTCTTCGCGTTCTTTAATAAATTATAATATTCCTTGAATTACAAAAAAAAAAATTCAATCAAGCTATCGCACGTATTAAACTTTGGTTGTAAATGTGCGCTACACTTTAACAAAAACATTTTTTGTGGAAGTTTTATAGGGTTTGAATTTATTTATTAATAAATGAAGGCCAGAAAGTCTTGTGGAAAATTCGTCTGATAAATTTTTAATTGCACCTAAAAAGTCAAAATCTGTTTTTAGTTTGATGTTTTCAAAGGTTACGGAATCTTTTTTTTTTTCTTGTATCTGAAAACCCCCATAGTCTTAATTTTGTTTCAAAGTCATAATATTGTACCATATATCATAGAGTAAATTTTTGTTTTCTTGTAATACTAAGTTAAGTTTTGAAGTTGCGATGTAAGACATACCAGAAGTGCTAAACACAGTATCAAGATTTTATATTTATAAGCAGTAACATTTATATGTTAACTTTTAAGAAAAGTTTTAATTTAATTTCTTAACTCATAGACTCTTTATAACATCAAACAAATACTAAACCAAAGAATAAGCCAAAATTTAACTAGGTCAACGTATTGACTTTTCGTTTTTCTACTACTTTTCGAAACTGTCGGTTGCAAAGTTTGTTTGACAAAATTGTGTTCACTAATTAAGTTGATAATTTCATAATTTTATTAAGCTTTTTGTTTTTGCACATAATGCTACCTGGTTTATAACTAAATAAATTTAATTGATAAACAACATAAGTCCAAGATCTGGTTTTAAACAATTTCATATTACCATCATGTATCTAGCAATAATTGTAGTAGCAACATTGTTTACAAAAACTTAAAATCAACACCAATTATAGTTCCGCATTGAACCTTTGCTATTAAAACGTCTTTATCTATTGTTGTGCTTTGCATTGGAATTAAACCTAGGAATCTTCTAAAATCTTAAAGTTAGTAAAAACACCTCTTATAAAAATTCTCAGATGAATTTTATTGTATCAGTGTTCTCATCTCAAAAGTTTATAAACGTCTTAGTTTGATTTTTGCGGCTTTATAATCTTCAGACTTCTTCTAAACATGAATTCTTGTTGTTATTCAAGAAATAAACAAAAATATTTTACTACCGATATCACATTTTATTTAAAAAACTTTTTAATTCTAAAAGGTATCTCCTTTTTAGTAATTTTTCTACTTTATAACTTGCCTTAAAAATTTTTTCTGATCATTCTGTAGTTATAGGAAGATAATCATGTGCTTTGTTGAAACTAACTTAGACATTTTTTTTTTCGTTTCTCGCAATAACCTCTTCTAAAGTTTTTTAATTTTATTGATCATTTTATATTTCACGTCTACTCTTTTTAAACGCAATGCTTTATTGCAGATAAAAAATTGCTCTAATGCTCATTAAAAAATATTTTTTTATACTTCATTACTGACTTAATGGATTTTTATACTTAAGTTAAAAATATTTAGGAAACTTATATGTCCATTCAAGCTGACTTATAAGACATATTTCTAAATATACTTTATTAATAATTGTTGATTAAACCTAGATAAGACATTTTTTAAATCTCAGGTGTGTGTAAAACTTTTATTTCAAACACTTTGAATAAATGTTTGAATTCTCTAATAGTTTTTATGACTATAGTGCCCCAAAAATGTAGTTTATTAGTTGTAATTTTTTCTAGCCAGCTTACATATTATGTACTTTTTATAATGATGATATTTTAGTTAGGTATTTAAGTTTGATTAACAGCAAATTTTGAGCTTTTTAAATTTTTAATAAACTTAGGATGGTTTGATATAACTCAGTCATTTTTGCTTTTTAAGTGGCAACCATGTAAAAGACTAATTTATTATTAATAGGTTGTTTTATTAAAGTATTTGAGTATTAATTGTTTTATCTTTTTTTATTTAGTTGACTAATCACTGAATTTTTAGAGAGTGAAAACTATTTAAAACGCAAATATTATTTTCAAAATTGATATTTTTAAAAATATGAAAAAGCGGTTCATTATATAAAAAATGTATAAAAGTGCCCCAAAAATTTTTAATCAAGCTCGGTTTTTATAGAGAACTAGATTGTAAACAAAATGATAAAAATTTTAAAATTAAAATTATTAATTTTTCGAGACAGTACGTAGTTTGTTAAGACTTAGCATACTAGTCAATGTAAATTTTATTCCGAAGAATATGTATAATTTAAATAGGCGTTTTATTTGTATCTAAAAGTCACTTAAAATAATAAACTGAATATAATAAATAAAATAAATCACTGTCTAATTATCACTTTAAGAGAAGTATGGAAATAATTCTTAACGTTTTAAGTACATTTTTAATAAATTTGTTTTATATGTGTAATTTATATTCTTATAGGAAATTTTAGCATGAATAAAAAAACTTTATACTTCTAAGTTATAGGTATTTATAAAATTGTTATTGCCAATTTCAAAGATAGTTCACTTGACTTTGTTTTTGTTATAAACCTAAACTCTAATTAGTATCACACACAAACTTCATTATACAAACTATACCTAGAGCTTCTTTACTTGTTTAGCATACTTTATTTGTTGCAGTTTCTTTACTATTACTAATTTTTGATTTTCTTTAGCTTTACAGCTCTTTTAGAAAGTTTTAAGTTAATATAGATTTTAAAAATGTATTAATTTCAAGTGTAAATTTAACTTTTTTTCTTCATGATTTCTTTGTAGTTTTTAGCTTTATTCAATGATTATCTAAGGTAATTAGACAAGCTAAAAATTTTTTATTACACCTAGCATAATACATTAATCGTCTAATCTTAATTTTACTACCTCCTTCAGTAAATTTTCCAATTGTTTTTTATTGGTTAATAATGCAAGCAAATAACTTCTCATTTCACTTATGTATTTTGTTAAACATTATGAATGTGTTAAACACTTTACATTTATAGCTAGATTTATATGTATAAGGCGTGTTTTATTAATTAAACATTAATATACTATCTGCTTTATTTACCAGTATTTTTTTTTAATAATCAATAGCTGTTTTACCATTAGGTTACAACTATTGATAGATAACAAAACACTGTTTAAAAAGAAATAAAAAGTGTAAACTTTTATAACTTCTTGTACATTTATAAACCTGAGAAATTATTACGCTTAGTGCTTAATTAAAAACTTACGTTTAAAAGATACTTCATTACTTAAGTTAGGTATTTCTCTTTATATCGCAATAACTTTATTAGTTACTTAACAGTACACAATTTTTTGAACGTACGAATAAAAACTCTTTAAATGAACATTACAAGACACAAAAATGTTAGTATACAAGTTTTAAACAAGAAAAATATTTTAGTATAAAATTGAAGTACTTTACAGGTTGTATAAATTATTTTAAAATTATAATTTAGGTTAACTTTGCTAGATCCTAGTTTTACTTTTTGAGGTGAATGCGACTTTTTAAACTACATAGAAGTATTAAAAAATAATTGTTAGGCAACATACTTTTTTTAAAACAAGAACTTCAAAAGTAAATGAACAGTAGTTTCAATTATAACAAAATATGCGTAGAGCCATTAATTCAGTATTTGTAATGACAAGTTTATGCTTCATTACACTAATTAAAACTTGTTATGATAAATGCTTACAGAACTTTTAAAATACCTTAGCATCTTTTTAAGTAAATAATTAAACTTTTTGAAAACAAATACTAAACAAACAAAAAAATTTAAACGCTGAAGAATAAGAAACACTATGGTTAATTGTAAAAAAGTAATAAAAAACGAAAATTTTAAACAACGGTGTGTTTCTTGCACTTTGTAACACACCCTAACAATTCATCTTCTGGACATTCGCATGTACAACTTGTATTTAAGTCACTTGAAGTCCAACTGTCTCCATTATTATGATACACTCCGCTCTCATAACAATCTAGAATTAAATAACTCCTATAAGTTGTATTGTAGAATGAAATATTTTTAATAAGTTGTAAAAAAGTATTCAAAACAGTTTTTACTAAACACTAGATATAACGCTAGTTATAGGAAAAAAAATAGCTATTTTTTTAACCTTATAACTTTATTCAATTCAAAATCTTTATTTTTTTTTAAGTTAGTAAAAAAAAAACAACAGTACTATTTACAATACTTATAGAGTTGAACTTTGTATTTTTTAGTCGTTCTACATACCCTTAGTTTTTATTATAAAACTTACTTGGATAAAATTAGCATTAGAAATTGTTTGCTTTATATTTTCAATGGTGGTTTGTTTTAAGTTTATTTATATACTTAAAAGGATTAAAGAACTATGTTATACCTCAGTTTTTAAAATATCTAGTAGATTGCTAATTTTTTAATTTATAAAAAAAAACACTTTTAACCTTATTAGAAAAAAAAACTAAGTTTATAAAATATTTGAAATTTTAAATAAAAAAATTAATTATATGTTTTGATTTTTCAAAACTAATAAAAAGATCTCAACTTCTAGAGAAGAAACTATATTTATTAAATTATTTCAATATACTTTTAGCAGACTCAGTTTCGGTCAAAGACCTATTCAGAGCTTACAAAAAAATCTAGAAAGATATATGATAGTCATGAAAAACAGTGCAAAAACAAAAGATGATACTTAACCCAAAATATTTAAACTGTAAAATACATTTAACCGTGAAACAAAAAAATAATTAGTTTTATTTTTATAAGTCAAAATTTGTTTTTAAGTAAAGATTATTTGTTTTTATTAATTTTTCGTTTTAGCACTGTTTTCCATGACTATCATATATCTTTTGAGATTTTTTAAATAAGCACTGAAGATGTCTTTGGCCGAAACTGAGTCTGCTTCAAAATATCTTGAAAGAATTTAATAAATAAAAACTTTAAATAAAAGAATTTGTAAACATGTTAAGAACTTAGTTAATTTATGTTGCTATGCTTTTAATCCAGTTATTCAATTTTTAACACAAAGCACTAGTTAATAATATCTAATAGTAAACATTAGAAGTATAACAGTACAAATATTTTACAAAAATAGTTTAATAAACTAATATTGATAGATTTGAAAACGAATTTTTAGCTAAATAATACACAACTTTTACTGTTACTTTGTTTTTTGGTAAGAAACTTTGACTTATGTAAATAGAGATATACACGTAGAAATGAAGAATAATGACTATTATGAATTTTATGCAATATTTAAAACTAAGGTAATTTAATAATTAGAAAAAACTTCAGAAAAATAAAAAAAATACTAATACTTACTATTTTTCTCAAAAATTCAGTTTTGTGCTTGTTTTATAAAATTAAGTTTTAAACAACTACGACATGTATTAATCAATAATTAATCAAATAGGTACATACCCACTAATACTACTTACTTTTAACGAAGCACTTGTATCCAATATTTTCAATGCATTCACAAATCTGTTTAAGACCAGCCTCATTTGTTGCAGACCACTTATCTCCAGGTTTGTATAAATGACCGTTAGTATCTTGACATGTGTTTTGGTTTGTACAGTACTGCCTTCTTGGTTCCGAGCAAGTGCAGTTCATCAAAAAATTATTAACTGTAGCCATCCAGCTCTAAAAATTTAAAAAAATTGCATTTATACAGTAAAACAAAACACATATTAAGTAAAGACTATTTGAATAACATTTAAATAAGCTTTTATCAATTTATAACTATATAAAAACTAGTAAAAATATTTTTATTACTTGTCCCAGCTGATATCTTGTGTTCGTTGTTCGATCGACACAATCTGTACTAAAGTTTTCGGGAACAAATTTAAAAACTTGACTTTGGCTGTTTGATTCTCCATTTCTTGCAGATAAAATAATTTCATAACTTTCTCCTGTGAGTAAAATGGGTATATTTTGTTTATCCCCGTGCACTTGTAATAATTTTAATAAAAAATCATTAAAGATACAGGAAATTTAGAATTTTTTACAATCTACATCGATTTTCCACTTTGCTAGTTTCAAATTTTATAGTGATTTTGTATTAGTTATTTTGTTGTTTGAGATTAATAAATTATTTTAAATTATTTTTTCAATAGTTATAAAGTCAATAAAACAATAACAGAAAATTTCTATTATAAAATACAAAAAAGTAAAAGCCCTTTATTTGTAAACTAATCTATGTTTTATAAAGTTTGATTTTGTGTTTTGTAGTCTAAAAATAACGCTAATATAATCTAGTTTAAAAGAATCGAAACTATAATTTTATTACTTTCATTTTCAATGTTTCTAAAACCATACGCAAAAATACTTTTTGATAAAAAATTTGCTCACCTGCATCTAACGATTTAAACTCGTAGAATGTTTGGTCTGGTTCAAGTTTTATCACTTCGTATGACTGATCATCGGAAACTTTTTTGTACTTAAGTGTGTAACCAGTTATGTCCTATTGAAAAAAAAACATTTAAAATAATGTGAAAAACAAAAGCTGCTTTTTATAACAATATTAAGCTCAACAAATTTTTGATTTTGCTTTGAACAAACTTGTAGTTTATTAGTTCTCTAAGTTATGTTATTCGTGAAAAAAATAAAATCATAATATTCGAAAATTTAAGTTAATAAGATTTACAACATGAAATATTTAACAACTTTATTATCTTCGTAAGAAATCGAAACTTTTCAAAGAATTTATTCAGTTTTCAATTAAGAAGTTTTTATAATTTTGAGAATATTTTATAAAGCTAGTAACCGAAAACTCATATGATAAAATTATATTTTTAAGATTTACTAAAACTTAAGTTTAAATGAATGTGTCAATTAAAAGTAAATCTTAGTATACAAGTAGAATGTACTTTTAAAGTAAAACCAGCATTGAATTATTTAAATCCATCTAATATTTTTGAGTATTATAAAAGCCGTAGAAAAAATATTTTTTCATAAACATTTCTCTAAACCTATACATAAGGTATTTTTACTGTTTTTTTTTTACTTTGAAAAAATATAAAAAAGTGTTTAAGAAAAAGCCATACTTTTATTACTAAAATTAGCTAAAAAATTTTTTTTTTTGTTAAATTTAATATTTATAACTTTAATTACTTTTATCAATAACTTTTTTGTACCATTACTATTTATACTTGTAACTTTTAAACTTCTGTTTATATTTGTTTTAAAAGTTGTTACTAGTCGTTGGTTAAAGCTCAAAAACTTGTATATAAAAAAAAACTAACTGCAGTTGGTTTTTCCCAGATCAACATATAAAACGAATCAGATTTTTGTAGTTTAACATTTTTTGGTGGTAAAATAGGTGTACTTACACTTAACTCAAGTTCTGTTGATCTTCCATTACCTTAAAATTAAATAATATAAAAGCTGTTTAACTAAAGTACATTTCAGGTTTTAAAATTAACAAACTTAGAAGAGCAATCATTTTAATTGTGTAAAGAGTGCCCGGATGAAGTCCTGTTATTTTGGCGAATGAATCTGAAAGTGACGGTTGAGGAGTCACACTTTGGTATGCTTCGTCATCATCAGAAGCTATTTTGTATATTAGGCTGTAGCCTAAAATTGAAATCGGTTTGAAATGACATTACTTAGTAGTACTGATAAAAAATAACGACATTAAAATAATAAAAACAAATAGTTATTTAAAGTTTTTTTAAAAAGTTCTTACAACATGCTGTAAATTTAAAAACAAAGTTTATGTAACAGGGAATGAAATAAAACGTGATAGGAAAATTTATATTTAGTTAATAAACTTTAGTTTTAAATTAAAAACACAGTTAAATCAAAAGTAAAATAAAAAATAACAGTATATAAAATACAGTAGATTTAATAGCTCCTAAACAAAGCATTATATTTAAGGACCCTATAAAGATTTATTTTGCTTATAATTAATTGCTCCTACTTTCAAGTTGAGAAATGGTTTCAGGTGTTGGCCAATTTACTATCATTGAAGTAGAAGTGACTTCTGAAACGTTTAACTCCCAATCTTCAACCGTTGAGTGTATTCCTTCGTTAATAGAAGATATGTGGGATCGGGTATCTGAAGAAGAAGCCGACGCAGGAATTCGAACGGTAGATGGAACGCCTAGAAGTGATCCACTAAATGGAAATATTTTCACTACATACTCAACATCGCCTTTCAAATTGTTTAACTCTATTCTGTTTGAAATAAATAAAATTGTAAAAAACATAAAAATTAATTTTTAAATTACTACTCTGAACCACATTGTACTTGGTTTTACATTAAGATTACTTTTAAAAAGATGATACTGCGAAATCAAAATAACTTTTAAAAACTTAACTTACTGGTTTAATTGTTTATATAACACTTTACATAATTATATACAAAACTAAAATCTTTTCAGTAGATGTAGTAGAAAACTAACTAGTATACTAAAACAAAAGTAATAAAACATTTCATTTGCTTTCCTTATAAAATTTGGTTTATGTCATAGAGTTAAAACATAAAAATTATCAATTTGCTTTTATAAAAAAAAGTTTCATATTAATCAGAAAACTGTTTATTTCCTGATACTTAATAAAAACTTTAAATAATTTTTTAGTTTAGTAACTTTTTTTATTAATTTTGTTTACCTAAAAAATATTATTTTTAGGTAAACAAATATATTAAATTTTTGATAAAAAAATATTTGGGTTGAGAAAGAATTCAAAAAAAAACAAAGATTACTGACTTTATTTAAAGAATTAAAAAAAAAAAGTTCAAACGTTTTCCTAAAAAGTGTATACAGATAGTTTCAAACAATTTAAAACTAAGTTTATTTTTTAAGAGATTTTTTAAATTGTTCTCAATTTAGTTTCTTTTCAAACATTTAAAAAAAACAAGTACTTATTCTACTAAGCATGATCTTATTATAAACTAAATTAAAATTATCATTTTTAATAAAGTTAGCTTAAAATTGTACACGTTTGTTAGCTAACGTTTGTAGCTCGAAAACAACAAAAATAATGATAAAAGTATAATAAACAACAAAAAACATATATATATATATATGTATTAATAAATCAATTAAAGTTTAAATTAAATATAATAACTTATTTAATTCATCATTAAAAATTAATAAACATAAAATTTAGTTTGTATAGTTTGAAATTTTAAATTTAAATTATATTGAAAAGTGTATAAAAATTATGTTAAATACCTATCTTAACTTTGAAATTTTATAAACAAAGTTTTTATGAGCTCATCATAACTTTTATAACTTAAATTTCACTTAACTTCCTTAAAAATGTATCGTAATGTAATCGTAATGTAAAATCACATTACGTTAAATACTTTGCAACCTAAAGAAACGGTTAGACTCAAAACTTTCCATTCTAAGATTTCACATAAATAATAAGTCAAAAGTTCACTGTTGAAAACCTATTAGATAACAAAAATTTAAAAATATTTTCAAAGGCAAACTAAAGTTTAAAAACGTTAAACGAAATTTAAGGTTACTTCTAAGGATATTTTTTAAATAAAAAGATGTTAAAAAAGTTTCGAAAAACCTAAATAAAAACAAATTTCTGACTATTATTTTTTAGTTTTCTTAACAAGGACATTTAAGGATTGATAAAATAAGTAACCACCACCTTTAACATGTTGTAAATGGTTTAAACAGTTTTAGTATGAAACCACAAGTTGTAAATCATGTTTATACCTCTTTATTCAAGTTTGAAACGAAGTACATTACAGTAATTTACATATATCAAAAAACACAGTTCTTATTTTATAATTAAAATGTTTCTGAAAATGGTCATAAATTAAACCTTTCAGTTTTCATAAAATAGGCTCAATGATTAAGAACAAACTAAACAAACTTCTTTTAAAGTCAGTTTGTGTTACTTACTGTTTTGTGAATCTGTCTAAGCTTTCTTCCCATCCTTCACTTCCATCTTGCGGTGTTACAACTACTTTCCAACCGTCAACTGTTCGAGATTTTCCCTTCCACGAAACAAGGTATCCTTCTTTTGTTGATGTAGATTCTCCGGAAACTGACGACACCTTTTCAAATTGTGAAATAGAAAAAATAGTACTTTTTGTTGTCACAAAGTTTTTGCGGCATCAATGAATTTAGAGACTAGTTTATAATTACTAAGGAGAACCAACCAATGATGTTTTAAAAACGGTCAAATGCATATTGTATATAATGATATCAGTTTTTTAGTTTAAAATGTTTTAGAAAACAAAACTTAAAAAGAAGCAAAACTACAAGTATTCGCAACTAAAATTAAGACTTTCTTATGTACACATTAATCTATAGCTTTTTTTTGGTTTTTCGTGTTTATATTGTTTTGAAAAGATAAAAATACTACGAAACTTAATTTTCTATAATAGTTGCTAAAAAAATTCTTAACGTGGAAGAAAATATTAATCTGTTTAATATACATCTTTTATTTGTAACAAAAAGTATTAGCATATATAAATACTTTTATATCTGAAGATATTTAAAACTTAAACTTTTTGTAAATACATTTTCTCTTTGTCTTCTGTTTTAACAATAAAGCTAAAACAAATGGTGCTTACAAGTTATACTGAGGAAAATATATTTAGAATTCAATAACTTTGTCTTAAGTGTTTTTGTTTGATTAAGCATAGTTATTTGTTAACTTTTTTTATAAAGAGTATTTTAAAAAAAGACCAACGTGGGCTGACGTGTGACGAGATTTGTACGAAGGTTGAGATGCTACATCACCAATCCACGAAGTCAAATAGATACGATACCTGGTATCGGGATGAAGGTTTTCAATTCTGTACGAGGTAGTTGATGCACTCAACTGCATGTTGTTTATTATTTCTCTTCCTCCTGGCCCTAGTACTCTAAGTGTGTAATGCGTAACGTCTTTATGGGGCTTAAGCCAAGTCATAGCTAGAATATTCGGTGTTGCTTGTATGGCGTTAAACTTTTTCGGCCTAGGGACGTGTGTGTCCATGTACAGAGTGGTCGGCTCACTAACAACATCATGATTCACTGCATACAACTTTAAACGGTACCGACGACCAGGTTTTAGGTTGGCAATTTCCAATTTGTCATCATTTTGTGATGGAGCTGGTAAATACTCAATCACTTCGTTACTTCCTTCTGTTATTAAAAGTAACAATTTGTAGAAGAAAATGCAGCCAAAATCAGTTAACTTACCTTCGTAATATTCCAGCTTATAACCCGTAATTGCGTCGTTAGGTGCATCCCATGCAACAACTATAGACTTGAGTGAAGACTTTATTGCTCTAAAATTTCCTGGAGTTTCTAGATCTGGAAAAATGTTGAGTAATCAGACAGATAGTTACGTAAGGTATAATAAAATAAATATCTTCAAACCTGTAGTTATAATTTGATCTTTAACAACTTTTATCCAGTTTCCTGCTACATACCCCTCTACATAAACTCTATATTTAACTCCAGAATCTAGCTCATTTAACCGAAAACTCCTTGTTTCGGAGTTCAAAGTCCATAGTAATGGCTTTTTCTAAAGAAACGTGGAAAGTTTTGATTAACAAGACGAAAGTATTTTAATTATAACTGTTTTAGACAAATCTGACTTGACAGCTTTGAAAAAATTACTTAACCAAATATTTTTTGACAAAAAAAAAATATTTCAAATGTTATTTGTTAATTATCTTTTTAGATTTAGAACATTTAAAAGTAAAAGTCTAGCGCTTTAATATAAGTGTTCTCAGTTTAATTTTTGGTTAACAATTACAAGTAGATTAATTAAATTAATTAGAGCTTATAATTGGAAAACTGTAACAAACAAACATTTGTATTATCAATCGGCTCAGCAACGACTCTAAATTTTTGATAATCAAGACCATTCAACTCGTCCCATTTGATAGTTGCCGCTGTGCTATGTGTTGTAGCTCCATTTTCATAATTAGTTTCTACTGGCGTAGTATTTATGTTTGAATTTTCAGCGTCTAATAATAACAGTACAAAAATTAGACACTTTTAAACCACTGAGTATGTCTCTTTTAATTACTTAAATTAGATATTGTTCTTATTTTTATGGTATTGTAACATGTAAGAAAACTTTGAGTTAGATATTAAATACGAGTAAATTTATTTGAAAATAAAGTATAGTTATCAAATATAAACACTAAGCTAAGTTAAAAAAAAACCACCAGGTCTAAAGTCGAGAAGCCATATTATTTTTAAAGGAAATACAGCTAGGATTATAAACAAAGCTCAACTTTTAGTTTAGTTTTTATCAGAAATACTTTAATGTTATGATACAGTTAGATAAATAAAACATATAAAAAAACGGTTAATCAATTAGCTGTAACTACACATTATAACAACAATTGTTTTTTTACGGACATACTTTATTAGGCTAACGATTTTAACAAAAACTCAGTAAACTCTCTGCACTTTTAAGTAAAATTTAAAATTTCAAGTTATTTCTTTTAAAACTTAAAAAAAACTATTTTTACCTGTATGGAAAAGAGCTTGTTGAACTTTACTGTTTTCTTCACCACGGTTTGAATATATTTGTACAATATAGTCCGTATCTGGCTGTAAGGAGTTAATAAAAACAGACTTATCTGTTCTGGGTACATTGACCTCTGAAACTAATTCGTTGCTACTTCGTTTTAAAATCTTCACGCTGCATATTAATAAGTCTTTATCGAACTTTAAAAAATAATTGTTTAGATTAAAAAGAAGTCGAATATTTGAAAACATATACTTAGTTACAGCAAAAATTTCTTAAGTTTGAATATAATATTTACCTACATTCAAAAGTAAATTTACTAAAAAGTAATATGCATTACTTACTTGTACAAATCAATTTTGTCTGGTGATGGAGCCCAGCGGATGACACTTTTTGTGCTTCCTCTTGACTCAACCTGCACGTTGTAAGGAGGCCGTAGTTGAGATGGACTAGGTGTTGGCTCAATTGCTTCATACACTTCCTCATAATTAGATGTAGTAAAGCGAATTATGACTGGTGTACCCGGAGTTGTGAACTGACTGTAGTAGAAAGAAGTTGCTTAAACTTCACCGTAAAACAATTAATTAATTAATTAATTAAATTTCTAACACAAGTTGGAATAGTTTATATATTAAGAATAAGTTGGAATTTTTTTTATTTTAAGTGTTATACTATTAAGTAAAAAAAAAAAGGCTTAGCTTTATTGTCTTTAAGTAAAAGAGAATAGTTTTATATTAATTAAAACCTCATAAAATCCATTAAATGTTTAACTTTGGCTTTTTTTATAACAAACTAAGTTAAGTTATTCAAAGATTATTTGAAAAAAATATAAAACGCTTTTTCATATACAAAAATATTTTTTTTAAAATACAATTTTTACTTTTAACTTTGAATATAAAACATTATAGTAAATTTGTTTCCTTGGATCTGATATTATGAAACGAAAAGAACTAAATCACTACAAAAAATATTCATTATCTATAAACTGTGATATGACGTCTTCATAAGTTGGTAAAAGTTCTACTTGATACTCAGTATTTGGAGATAAATCAGTGAATACGTGAAAGTTTTTGCTACTTGAAATTTCTTCAGTTTTTGTTTTGCGAGACTTAGTTGGCCTATGTTTTTGTAATAGTCTAAATTTTAATAGTTTTTAAATAATTTAAAATGTATTACAAATACTTTAAAGAACAACTAAAATCTAATGTTTTTACAATTACTTTCTTTTATTGTTTAGTACTTTGTGTATACTTTTGAAGGTTAACAACTACACCAGTTTGACGAAAAAAAATTATCAAAAATCTATTCAAAAAAAAATATTAATTAAAAAGACTTTATATTTAGAAAACTATTAGTAAAACTTAGTTCTTGTTTTTTAGTTACAGAAAATAAAACGCGTTTGTCTCGAAGTTAACAATAATAACTTAAATTCTGGCTAAAGTTAAGCTTATACCACTTTATCTAAAACTTAAAAAGCATTTTAGAAATTTTACTTTATCTTTTAGTGTTTTATATGTTAGATAGGATTAGTTTCAGTATAACTTTTCATTATGTTGTTTTACATTTATAATATACGCTATAATTTTTAAATCGATATACTATTTATATTTATAACCACCTGTATTTTAGAATATATCCGTTGATACTTTCGTCAGGCTTGTCCCAGGTTAGCATGACTGACCCGTCTGCGTCATTTCTAATAGCAACATTTTTTGCTTTAGAGACTTTTGTCATAAAACGCACTCTTCCAATCTTTTGATAAGTAAAGTCAAGTTATTAAAATTACCAAATAATTTTTAATCAACATTTTATCATTGCTAACATTTTATAACTATTTGTCTCCATTAAACTGTTTTTTTTTTTTCGAAATTTATATAACTGTTTTAAGGTATACGATTTATAAAAAGTTGTTACTTAAAATTGATTACTAGAGTAGTTAAAAATAAATTTAGATAATAATGATATTTGTATAATAAATGAAAAGTTAATAAATTCTTAATTATTACGTAAAAAGCCAGGTTTATTAAATATTAAAAAAGTTATATAAACCCACCTCATCTCCTGTAAGTGCATTTCTAACTACAGTCGTATAAGTCGAAGCTGGTTTTAGACCAGGTAAATATCCTCGGGTTGAGTGACCGGGATAGTTCATTGGACTTTCATATATTTCATTGCTTTCATCGTAAACAGTTACGACCCAACCTTTAGATTTAAAATGTTTAAATACATCTTTCACGTAAAAAAATTAACTTTTTATTGTTTATCAGCTAAAACTATACAACAGGAAATAAATATTCTCCTCAAATTCTTAAAAGATTAAAATTGTCATTTGTTTTTCGATTTAGTCTAACTGTGGACTTTTTATAACATTGTTAAATGAGCCATCTCTTATATTAATATCAAAGTTAATTCAGAAGAAAATGATTTACTTAAATATTTTATTCATATTGTATTTCATTTTAGAATATTCAGGTTGGTCTTAAAATATTATAAATTTTAGTTTGTTCTCCAATAATTAAATAAGAAGTTTAGAATAAATAGGACTTTAAATGTAATTAGTTTAAGTTTTTGTATTTCGTAAACGCTTATTATAAATGTTGCCAGTCTAAAGACAGTCAGCAAAGTAAGGTCGTAGCTAAAATTATATTGACAGCATACAAAACTTCAACTTTTGTTACAAATAGTATTTTAAAGTTAAAAAACAGTGATTTTTATACCTCCTGTTATGTCTTCACTCGAAACGAGAACATAAGCATCTGTATCAGTGACATCAACTACTCTCACTAGGTGGTCATCTATTGATGTGTCTGTATGACATGAACTTGTTTACTACAGTTTGATATGTACTTTTACATAGTTCTAAGTTACAGTAATTAGTGAGTATGTAGTTTACAGTATTGCCACTCGTTTTTTCAGAAGTTTTTCCAGGTTTTCTAAATTTATTCTGGGTGTTTAAAGTACACATTTTTTGGTCTATTTTTAGTTTAAAGTTAAGTTTAAGGTAAGAAACTGTGTTAAATAGTATAACAACATTAAAAAGATACTGTAAAGCTACTTTAAATATGCTTCTAAATTAAAAAAATTTTTGATGATGACAACTTTTTTTTATTTATATGATAGATTTTTTGAGTCAAATCGAAATTTTTCTACTGAACATGTGAAGATTGTTAAAATTCCAGGTTTTTCCAGGTTTCCAAGTAAAGTGGCAACCCTGAGTTTAGTTAACATCAGTTTTTTTTCAAATATACTAGAACTAAAACTAAACAATAATACATAAACTAAAATTACGGTTTTAGTCAGTTTCAGTTGTTGTTTAAAAAGTAATCATTTTCTAAACATCGAAGTTTTATACTATTACTACTTGTTTATTGTATGTTAAACAAAAATTGAAATTTTAAAATAGTTGTTTTTTATTTTCTCTAAATTAACCTGATAGGCGCAAATATACGGAATACTCATTTGTTAAAGACTCTACAACTCTACCGTCCCTAAGTCGCCCTCTTGACATCATTTTCAAAATTAATTTATCGTCTTTGTTTTTGAATGGAATAAGTAAACTCGTTACTTCTTTAGGTAAAACTTTTGTTGTAAAATGTTCATTTGAACTCTAAATTTTTTTTTATGATTAATACTACTTTAAGCGTACTTTAAAAAATTTATGAACAAATAAATACATTAAACTAGTTCAATAAACATTTAGTGTTTGTATATTTCGATATGATTTTATTTAAGATTAAGTGTTTATAGCACTAAAATATTTAAGTGTCTAAATTTGTTATACAAACCAGTTTATAGTCGACTTGGGTGTGAGTAACTTCTTTAACAGGATGCTTCCATTTAATTCTGACCTTATGATCAGCGGTTGGCGTGAATTTTAGATCAACCGGTCCTGGCATCTATTTTTAGCAAAGCAAAATAAGTAGCTTTTTCTAACTTTAAAACTAAAACAAAAAATGATTTTTTTACAAAAAAAAAGTCTTTAGATATTTTATTAACTAAAAGCTTTTTTAACAAAAACTTTGGTTAAAAAAAGTGTTTTGGAAAACTTTGAAATTTATCAAAATTACTTTCTAAAATACAAACCCTGGCAATAAATGTTGCTGTTGCAGGAATCGATTCGATTTCGTCCAGAACAGAAATTATTTTAATGCGATACTCAAGTCCGGGTATGAGATCAGGAAGCACTGCTGAAATTTCATCACCATCAACTTGCACAACCTTTTTTTAATTTAGTTAATTCTACAAAAAAGTTCAACGTTTACAAAAAAACTGAAACTTCAAACAAACTTTTGTCGTTTCAAAACCATCTTGGCTTGGCGTGTAGCTTATAATGTAAGTGTCAACTTCATCTGAAGGAACCCATGAAATTTCGTTGTATAAAGGTGCTTTTGGTATGTTTATGTATCCTACTTTACTAACTAAATTTATTTTTTCTGTAGTTGTAACTAGTTTTGCTGTAGTTGTAACAACTTTTCGTGTTGAAGAAATAGATGTTTGTTTAGTTGTCATTGGTGAATTTTTCTCAGTTGCTTTAGAAGTTACTAAATCTCTATTGTTGTTCAAAGGATTTTGTTCAGTTGTTGGGGCTAATTCTACTTCTGATGACCCGGTATCAAGCTGTTCAATTACTTATATAAGTTTTCTAGGTATATAACAAAAGTCTAATTCCATAGTTTTAAACTACTACAAAAACTTAAAGAATAAAAAATCGTAAACTTTGTTTCCTGCAAGCTAAGTATATTTTAACGATACTTTGTTACTACTGATTGTCTGTATTTTTATCTAAAACTTTAAAGATACAGAAACTTTTATATAAATGTACTTGTTATAAATTAAAGGTTTATTTTAAATAAAGTAAACTTCAAAATTTATAAATATATTTCATACTAATAGTAACTATGTAAAAATGTTATAGGTCTATTGTTTTTTTTCTAAACACTAAATTTAAAACCATGATTAAATAATACCTTACATAAACTTTTAAAACTATACCGTTTTAAATGTGAAGTCATGGATTAGTACTTCAGTTTGAGTACTTTTTGGAATAAAGTTTAGTCTACCTCTGTAACTTGTATCCGGAGTTAGATAATTTAAAGTGTACTCTTCATACTCTGGACGCATGATGATTTTCTATACAAGTAAAAATTAATGTAAGTTTGTATATCTAGCAGTGACAAAAAAACACTTACCTCAAACTCTGTATTGCCGTTATCTTCTCTGTATTCTAAGACTATTTGTTTGAAAACATTTGAGTTCGGAACTTCCCATGAAAACTCCGCAGTGTTTTTTCCAGTTAGTTGGTTAAAGTTTCTGACATCTTGAACTCTTGAATCGACAACAACCTTTTTTTATTTTTTTAGTAAAAATTGTTATAAAAGAGTTTTAAAAAGTTAGCTATAAGCTATTTTTAAAAATATCTTTTGTGAACGTAACTATTTAATCTATGTTTTACTTCTACAAATAACGATAAAATAAAAGTTTCGGTAGTTATTTTTATACTTTAAAACCTGAGGTGTGATAAAGCTAGTCTCAAGTGTAGGTGTCTGTCGATTTTCCTTAACTCCAACCACGTTTATAAAATACCTTGTTTGAGGAGACAGCGCTTCTAAAACAACCCGACTTCCTGGTTCTACTCTTTGTTTTACCTTAAATTTTATACATTTATTATTATATTTCAAATAAGTTAAAAGTAATTAATTTTATTATGTTGAAATTTTATTAAATATTTAAAAGTTGTCAACTCTCTTAAAACTGATGCAATAATTATAATATGTCAAATAAGTAAATAAAATACATTACTTTTAACCTATACAAGTTACTAATTTTAAATTGCAAAGAAAACTTAAAAACATTTATTTTTTGTTTTTAACGTAACATTAATATCTTTACACATTATGCAATAAAATTTATCAACTAATTTGAAAGTTATAGATTTTTTCACTAACTTTTTTTTTGAAAATTCTAGTAAAAATATTAAAAGTATGTAACCTGAATATTTTTATTTTGCATCTTTAGATATATGCTATTATTGCCTTAAAATCTAAAATTATACATGAAACTTTTATTTTTATTTTTAGTTAGTTGAAAAATTTTTGGCTTCTTTATGTACACATACGTCTATTTTAGATTAGTTCTAAAAGTTTTATCTAAGTATTTCTAGCAAATTTAACAAAGTAAAAATTTCTACTGACCGGTCTTTCATTTTGAGATCCCCATAAAACCTCATAAAAATCTAAGTGTTGATCGTCAGAGATAGTAAAAGAAGCTCTATTTGAAGACACGAAATCAAAAAGAATTTCTTCAACTCGTTTTAGAGGAGTCGGAGGAGTTGGCTGTCGATATTTTAAAATTTTAAAACAGACAGATTTTTTACAAATT
Source organism: Thalia democratica (assembly GCF_965202585.1). Lineage (NCBI taxonomy): Eukaryota > Metazoa > Chordata > Thaliacea > Salpida > Salpidae > Thalia > Thalia democratica. Next base: position 13,326,232 of record NC_139173.1, on the reverse strand, counting down.
ACATTTTTTTATAATACAGGTATTGTAAATAACTTCGTTATTTAATTTGTTGGTAAAACTTCCTAACTAGATATATATTTTAGTGTACATACATTTAAATCTTTTCATTTGGACTTGTACATTTAATGAACGTAAAGAGAAACAAAATGTTAGAATATTGTTCTTAAAAAAGTAATCAATATTTAGTTTCAATTTGTTTAGTATAAACCTTAAAGGTATTTTTAGCTTCAAGAAAAATATAAATTAACAAATTTTCTATTTTTGATTTAATATAAAATTTTCTAAATACCAATTAAAAACTAATTGTAATATTTTTAATCAAAACTTAATACTTGTTTTTATTATTATAGTTTCTATTCTAACAAATTTAGTTTAGTATAGTTTCACTTTATTTAAACCAACATTGAAAAATTTCACTATGCAGACTAAAAAATTATTGAAAATAACGTAATCTCATTATACATTGATGCCGTTTTTTTTGTTAACACACTATATCTTGTTGTTAGAAAATACAACTACAACTATATGTATTTGAAAAATATTTTAAAAGGGTAAACAATACTGCGATAAGGCTTTTACAGTGCTAATTTCTAGATATATCTATAACAGCTTATGTATTTAATTTATTGTAATTTGTTAACAAATTACGTAGTTTTTCTCTAGCAGGAGTACTTTTTTAAATTTAATTTGTTTGGCCAAAGGTTTTTTTTTTACTTACATTTTTAAGAATAAAAACAAATGATCATTATGCAAGATTAAAAAATGGTTTAAAAACTAATTTGTTATTAACACTTTTATACCTAAGAATACTAAAAATGTATAACACAAACAATAAGTTGGTAATCGTTGTTTAAACTTTTTTAACTTAAATTATTAAGTATAATTTAATTATACTAAAGTAAAACTGTTAGAAGTTTAAAGAAATAAATTAAACAAAAGTATCAAAGTAACTAAAAACTACCTCTTCATTTTCAGGTCTTGTATTAAAGTATGTTGTTAGCCAGTTAGAATCACCACCGACTCCAGATGACTTAACTGCTATTTGATACTTAATGTCTGGAAACAAACCTTCTATTCTTACTCTTCTAAATGGAGCAAGTCCATTTTCTCCATGTACTTTGATTAGCTAGATTTATTTTGAAGCTTATTAACTATAAGTAATAGTTGAGTAAAGAATACAAATAAATACGTACGGTGTAAAAATATTTTGTACTTGCCAACTTAAAATAATGATAAAACTAATCATTTATAAGTTACTTGTAAACTTTAGCTCTAAGATTGAAAAAAATCAATTTTACTTTTGGATGCCATGGCTGGCCAACTTGTTGGTACAACACGACATAACTTTTTACATTTTCGCTTGAACCATCCCACGAAGCAAAAACTGAATTCGAAGTTGGAGAAAGCTCCACAAACTTAAGAGGAGCTTTCGGCGGAGGTATCATCTAAATTAATAATAAAACATGCAAAACTTGTTTACAAGTTCTTAAAATTATTGTAATTAGTAGTTTAGTAAAACTCTATATTCAAAGAAAATACTAACTGATTGACTAGGTGTATAAAATGTATACTCATCGCTAGTGTATGTTCCATGCTTGTTGGTAATAACTAGATAGGTTGTATATTCTGATGAAGGCTCTAAGTTTTCAACGCTTATTTTAGATGCATCTGCGTCAACTTCAATTTCCTAAAACAAAAGAAGCTAGTTTTCAAAAACACGAGTAAGCGTTATTTTTCATGCGTTTAGGAGTTATATTACCTTTAGAGTTTCTAAGCCATTATTGTAAAGAAATAAAGTTATTGAACTTGGTTCAGTAACATTTGAATCCCAATAAATAGTAAATTTTTCCTGCTCATCTTCTACGTTTGTTATTAAGTACTTGTAGGTTTTTGTCTGTAAAAAATTAAGGGTTACAAAAGACATTTTTTCAAAATTAAATTATACAACCTGTTCTGAAAGAGGCTTAGTTTTTATAGTAGTGATCGTTGGTATAGTATTTCCAATTTCACCAAAGCCTTGGACTTTAACGATGTATGTACTGTCTGGGGTTAGATCGTTTACTACTATTTGTTGGTTTTCTACAGTAAAGTCTTCTTTGTTGACAACATATCTCTGGTAATTATTAAAAAAAATAGTTAACGTCAGTATATAAGTGTTTAAACTGTTTTAATTAAGTTTTCATACCTTTTAAACACATATAAAATGATAATAAATATACTTTAAAAAAAATTAAAAGTCTGTAAAAGTTTCTATGAAATCATATCGTCTTAAAGAACTTCCTAATATACATAATATAACACCGAATTTTTTTTTAAGTGTAAACATATTCACATTAGCTGTTTCATTATTTGAAACGCAATAAAAAGTATATAAACTTTTGGTAGCTCATCATGATCACTTTGCACTTCTATAAGATAGTATGTCATTTCGTCGCTTGGTCTGGAAAAGTTTATTGTTACAGAATCTTCCTCTGCATCAATTTTCACAATTGGTTTTTTCAATGTCTACAAAAAATGTTAACAGCTTAATTCAATTAAATTAAATGTTTTTTTCTATATAACACTGAACAAAAGAATAGTGCAATGAAAAACTGTAGTATAAACTATTTTTTATTCCAAACATTACTGGGTTTAGATTTAAGACAATCAACGAAGGCATCGGCGAAAATCTACAGAGCCGAAGCCTGGACTTTCTTATGCCGTGAGACTAGCTCAAGTTAACAAAAAGTTTGATCATACCAATTCGATCATCAAACCACAAGCCTTCGGCAGACTGAGACCGGTTTCGTCCTTATTAGGACTCATGAGTCAGTCACAACCGAAAGACTTGCAGTCATCAATCTACAAAACAAGTTTAGTTTTAAGAATAGAATAGTGTATATACTTTAAGTGGTATATTTTTTTGAAGCAAAACTTTAAAATAAAACTATGAAAATTTGTTTTTGAAAACTAATTTAGTTTTTGAACAAGATAAAAACAAATGTGAAATAATGTTATGAAATCTTTACTGAAAAAATTACAAAATAGCATTATAACGTTTTTATTCACTACAATTGGTAAAGTTTTAAATGTAGCTTCTTCGAAATCAATAGTCCCATCGTTCAGTACAATGTCTACTTCTACTGTATATTCAGTTTCGGGTACAAGTTCATTGATAGATATGTCATTTGTGTCATCAAGTACATGTGTTTGTTTTACGGTTTCATCCTCTTTTATTCTCACAACAGCTTGTTTTACTGTAGTAGGTAGTGTCAGATGAATCACAGCGTCTTGTTGATTAGGAATTATCTTCTTAATAACAGGAACGAAGGCCACCTTAAAAATATCAATTACCTAAAAAGCTTTACAATTATTATTCTGTATTAAATAAGTTTAAAATCTAAATACTTGATTGTTATCAACTATATTATTTCACTTAGTTACAAATTGCTTTTTTAAATCAACTTTTAATATTTTTTAACAAGAATGTAATTATTTATACAAAAGTAAATAGCAAAAAAAATTGATTAACTTTTAAATTTAGGATAACTACAAATGAATTTCAAATGCAACGGTTATGAAGAAAAAAAAAGGTATAACATTACTTTTAATTTTTTTAACGAATTACAAATAAAACACACTCCAGACCTCTTCTGGGCTAGTCGTACGAACTCCAACCAACTTTGGAGTAGATCTTACACCGTTTGCGTCGACTCCTGTTATTTCTATACGATAATCTGTATCTGGACTCAAATTTTTTACAACTAAAGGTTTATCAGTAGAATGATCTTCAACCTATAAAAAAATGAGAAAATGTCAAAATTGTATTTTAGTTTGTCTAATTAATCTTTCAAACCTGTAAAATATTACCGTCTTGGTTAGCTACTCTTACTATAAATGACTGAAATTCTGGTGTAGTTTCATCTAAATGTACCACAACTTTGTTTTCTGACGGTGTCATTTCAGCTATAGTCGGTGCTGGAAGTTTTGCTGGACGTTTTCTTGTTGTGACCTGTTTTTTAGTTAATAAAATATACTTTTTTGATAAATCTTATTTAATAGTTTACATTTTTGTTGTAATCGTAACAAACTAACAGTAGTAGTAGCAGTAGTAGTAGTAGTAGTAGTAAGCTGTACTGTTGAACTACTTACTGTGTTATCTTTTACTGTTATACTTGTTTTCTTGTCAACAACATCACCATATATGTCTTCAACAGAAATGGTTATATCATAGTTGTCTGGATTAATATCAGAAAGTAAAATACCGTTCGGTAAATCTTCTCCGTATACTACGGTGTCCTTTAAAAGATCAAACTATTTAAAAAGTAAACTTTAAAAATCATCTATTACTGTCGGAGAAATATTAAGTAAGTATATTGTTTATATCTTTTTTTTTCTTATTAAGGCATCAAATAATTATCTAAACTATGTTTTAAAACACTATAAAACTATGTTTTTTCCGATAATCTAGTTATTAGTTATACAAAAATTATATTAACAAAAAAACAATTACTATAACCTTTTAAAGATAGATGAAAGTAAAGCTTGATATAAAACTTAAAAATTTACAGCATTGAAGCAATTAACTTTATGTGTATAAAAAAAATATTTTAAGATAATATCCGAAAAACTTTTAAAATAAAAGTTTATAAGATTTCATACAAAGGATATTTTTTAGTTCTTTAATTTCTTTTTAAAACTAAGCTTTATAAAAATAATACATTATAGTCTTTTGTTTAGTATGTTATAGCTAAAGATATAGCTAAAGATATAGGAGATAAATATTTGTAATGTAACATAAAAAAATATTTTTTTCATGATATATTTATGATACTTATACATAAAACATTTGTGTAATTTTGATATGATTTTTGTATTTTGATATTTTGATTTTAAATGTTTTCGTACAGTTATAGTACTACTATACTTTTGCAGCTGAAAACTTTTTAATCAAACTACGTCTTGGAAAACTGTTATACCACTAAGAAATTTCGTAATATACTATAGTATTTGAATATTATTCGAGTGAATAGATCTTTGCTTAATAAGAACAGATAATTTAATAAAGTTAGAGAAGTTTATTTTAAGCACTTCTATTATCTTTATAAGCCTTCATTATACTATCCATTCTCATTAGGCAATACAACTTTTCAGTTGAATTTGCTTTAAGGTAGTACGATAGTTGTTAAATTTTCCTCGGCGGTCTAAACTTTCTCAATCTTAGTGGTTTTAAATCTTTTTAAACTATACTGTATACAAAAACAAAACCATTATGTTGTAAAAAGTTATAGTAAAGCTAAAAGAAAAAGTATTAAATTTACATATAGATTTCTTGAAAAACGAAATTTTAAATATAGTTAAATTAACTTAATCAACAAAAAGCTAGCTAATAAAACTATATAACTTGTGAAGTTTCGTCTGTTTTAGACTGAAGTTTTACATAGACTTTTTCAATTTGATCTTCATCAACATCAGTAAAATCTATTTTTATGTCATTATTGCTTGAAGTAATTTCAAAACTCATACTGTCTAATGATGGTCGCTGGAAAAATTATTAGCTTCAAAATTTATTGTATGTAAATTTCTAATAATAGTTATTTGTGATTCATTTACGTAACTAAATAACTAATAAATTAGTAGTTATATTCTCTAATAGAATATTTTATATTTTTTACAAGAGATGTACATACTTTTTATACTGGTCAAATAAGCTCATATTAAAAAGAAGATTTACGGAGTAGGTACATTACAATGTTCATAAAAAGTAAAACTTAAAAAAAGGAGTTTAAAAAAACTTAAGCGAATGCTTAAAAAAAAGGTACTCTACTGTGAATCACTTAACAAAAAACCTAGGTTTTAATAAAAAGTACACAACAATGCAAGTTAAATTAATAAACCAATGATGTATAATAAGTAGTATCATTCCATGCAAAATATTAAAATGATTTTTTTTTTACTTTTTTTTAAAGAGTTTAAGTGAACAAAGTATTCATATCTTACATTGTATACGACAGTTTTTTGCCTTCTAGAAATAGATCCATCATATGCAACCATTACAAGATTAACTTTGTAGGTATAAGAAGGTTTAAGGTTGGGTATTTTCATTTCATTTTTGATATCTTCTTTATAAAACTCATAGAGCTAATTATTTTTTATAATTAGTTTTAATTATTTAACTTTACACAAAGTTTAAAAATGAATTTTATTAAACTAGCTGAAAAAATATATATAGTTTATATATAAATATAATTGGTATAATAGTTTTACAAAGAGCATTGTTAAAATAAGATTTTTTAACAGTTAGCTTATAAAAATTTATATGCTTTTTATAAATTATATTTTATTAAATTTTTTGTACAACGTAATATATCAAGCACAGTATAAAGCTATATTGATATGTTTTAGCTTTATTTTAAATTTAAATAAATATAAGATTTTTGTACTTATAATTAAATCTTAGTTTTTCAAAATATGATTCTAATAGTTAATTAGAAATTGTTTTTAGCTTTAACATACTTTGAATTTTTCATCACCAAAAGTTCTGACATTTATACTTATTTTATATATAAAATCAAGGACATCGATAGGAATTCTTATTGAGTTGTCGAGAAACTCAATATCCGCTTCGTCTAAAATTATTTTCATACTTGATTCGGTTGGTTTTGGCTCAGATGTCTAAAAAAAATTAATGAATTAAAAATATTAATAAGTTAAAAATCTCTGAAAGTTTAAAAAGTATTTAAAAGATTTTTAGTTTATAATTAAAAGATTTATGAAAAATTTATTAATCTTTATTTTTTCTAAAACTTTTTTTTTGTCAAAAAATTCACAGATTAAAGAAATTTAAAAAAATTATTTGTATGTAAAAAAAACATTCGAAAAATAATCTTTAAAATGACTAAAATTTTGTGAAAAACAAAAGTATAAATTAGGAAAGTTACTGCTATTATATTATTACATCTTTATATTTCATAAAATGTTAAATAAAATCATAAGTTTGTTGTTACAAAACTAATACTTGTTATTTAAAAACAATACATCATTAGTTTACCTCAGATGTATGGATAGCGACTGGGTACTTCTTATTGCTTTTAATACCATTGCTATCGATTACTTCCAACTCAATTTCGTGATCAAGGTCGTTTTCAGGCAGAGTAAACTCAATAATTTCATCCCCGATTACTTCAACTGAGTCCTTATGTTATACAGAAGTCATTATAGGATTAGAAAGTATTAGAATAGTTTTGTAATTAAACCTTTTAAGTCTACTTATGTACATTTCTATAAATAAAATTTGTTTTTCGAAAAAAAACCTTATAGTATAAGTGTCTAGCAAGAATAGCAACAGTTTTAAACAATTATAATAAAATCAAAAAAAAACTTTTTATAATAAAAAAATAAAATACAATTTTAAAAGTTTGAAGAAACGCAAAGAATCAAATTTATATCACTGAATTGAATACAAAAGATGTTAGTTTGATAGTGCTTCGGAATTTTGAACTAAATTATGGACATTAAATGGACTTATAAAGTTTTTTAATTAAATAATACACATAACTTTTTTTGTTGAAAATAAATTTTTTGTGTAAATTATTTTTAAGTTTATACAACACTAAAACCAGTAAAACTTGTAGTTTTTTAAAGCTTTAAAAAATAATTATTTTCAAGAAATTAAAAGCATCTAGCTAAAACAAACAATATGCATATGTTTTATATATCAAAGCACTTGGTCATTTTGCACTAACTTTTATTGTTCATTGCTTAAACATTTGAAGAAGCTTTTCAACTAAGACACTATTTCGCTAAAGTAAATATTTTTTTTTAACTAGTTACATATGTTTTCAAATTTTACCAAGTTTTTGCCGCTATCAGCTTCTAAAAGTTTAACAATGACGGTATCATCAGAATTCGGAACTTTGATTGACACAATATTGTTATTTTCTACTGATATTTCTGGTTTTATAACGATTTTTTCTGTAGATACAATTTCTGTTGCTACAGTAGCTACTTTCGTAGTTGTTTCTATATTCTGTAAAAGCCAGATATTTTTCATTCGAAAGAATTTAAATTAACAGTTTAAATTCGCTTATTTAATTAATGAATAAAAATAAAGTTTCAACGAACCACAACAGTTATAACTTTTTCTTCCTCAGATACAACTTTATCATTAATGTCTAAAAATTCAACTTTTACATCGTACACAGTTTCCCTTGGCTCATCAATTTCTATTGTAATCGCTTCTTCAATTTCATCTTTCGGTATAGTAGTTACCTGTAAATTTTTTGCTCATTGCGTATTTTTTAGTAAAGTTATAAAAACTTGGTTGTTTTAAATTAAAAATAATTGTGTTAAAATGTTTGTGTTTACAACAAGATGTTAAAATTATCACTTTGACAAAACTAAAACCGAGTTTAAAAAAAACTATTTTATATAAAACCCCATTAACTAACAAAAAGTTTTGTTTTGTATTATTATTCTCAAAATGCTAAGAAAGTCTAGTTTTATTTAAATTGAGGGACTTTAATTTTAAAGAACTGAACATATTTTTAATGAAAACTGTGGTAATTAAGGCATTAAAGAATTTACCTACTCTATTTTTAGGAGAAGGAGATTTTAAGAGGTTTTAAGCGATTTCAAGGAGTATTAGAATTTACACTTTATCAACCTATGTTTACACTTTTAATGGACAAAGACTTTAAAAAGTAATATTTGTACACTATTAGTTTAATTATCATAAATTATTAAATAACACCAACAATAAAAACAAAATAGTAGCATAAATAAATTAACCGAAGTCAATTCGCTACTAGTTATTTCAACCTACAGTAGCTATTATCACAAAAAATTGAAACATAAATGTAAATACTGGATGCTAAACATTTTTTTTGTTTAAGACTTGTTGCGTGGTTTTAGTACTTTAATACATTATGACTTGTTAATACATACTGTTGTGTATAAATTTGTTTGCCTTTTTAAAGATTATTGCACATCTATGTATTTGTTAATAGAGGCAAAGATATTTTAATTTTATAAAATCTCAAAAATTTATAACATCTTTGTTTTAACAAAACATTGAAAAATAAAATTTTATCAAAGAAATGATAGCACCTGACTGCATTTATATCACTTGATTAACATAGAATTTTATTATGTCGGATATTGTACTTAATTTATGTAAGTTTCGAATATGTAATCGTAAATGCACTTATAAATTACAAAGTTAAAAAAATGTTTAAAGTTATGACTATCAAAAAGAAATTTGTTAATTATTATGTTAAAATCATAGTTTATTCATTCCTTACTATATAGATTAAAATAAATTGTTTGGAGGTAGTCTGCCTTTCTTATAGTAGAGATTGGTCAGCTTCGAAAATTATAATCTACAGATAATAAAACTGGCATAAAAAAACCATATAGAAAACTGTCTCAACTCTTTTACAAAAACGAAAACTAACAGATGCAAGGATATTTTTTGTTAATTATATAAAAATTTTCAATGCTTATTCAAATAGAATCCCTTACTATTTAATAAAAGAGTAGTACTATTAACAACATTGAAACTCCACAAAAGAGCTACATACTTTCATTAATTAATTACTTTAATTAGCTACGTAAATATAAAATTTCATTTATTGTTAAAATATATAAGATCGATCGTTTCTTACTACTTTGCGATACTTAAACATTAGCGCTGAAACATTTTTAACTACTTCAAAACTTCAATAAATGATTAGCTAGTGGTATATACTAGAATAAAAAAATTAAAGTGAATTACCATATTAAAAAAAAATTTAAACACACAGCTGTTAACTTTTAATTAGCCTTAGATAAGCACTTTTAACTCGATAGTGCAGTTATTAAAGTTTTCAATATTTTTTACTTTTCTTTAAACAACTAAATAGTGTGACTTTTTTTAGCTGCAGAAAGAGTTTTTAAAAAAAAAAAATTTTTTTTAATATTTTGTAAGTTTTTTAACCTTTTGTATGGAAAAATTAGTTGATATCTTAAGTTAGGGCTTAGAAGCCTCTTATCACTCAAGGGCTTAATTCCTATATAAAGTTGCTCGCAGGCCGCACTATTTGTTTTATAGTTGTTTTAAATTGCAAATTAACACTAAAACTAGTTTAAAACTGTCAAAAACTAGCATTTTAAACTAATAAATATAAACCTAATTCTTGTGTTACAAATGTTTTGCCACTAATTCATATTTGTGTCAACATTTTTTCTGGTCATTACTATGCTCTGCAATATGCAGTGCATAGGTGGCATGTTTTAAGAAACTCTCGTCTAAACCTTTTTGTACCTTTTATTTGTAGGGCTAATGAAAAAATTAATAACCTTTAAAATTTTTCAAAAGTTTGTCAATATCATTTACGAAAAAACTTTGATTTCTTCTCTTGAGTTGGTAGGTGTTTTAGAACCTAACTTAACTTTATCTGTATCTTTAAAATATTAAAACAGAAACTTGTTGAGCATTTATTTAGAATTAAGCAAAAGTACATAAAGTTAATAAACTATAAAAACCTTTGGATTTTCTAAAGAGTCTGTAGGTTTGATGTATACTTTAACATTTTCAAACTTTTTCTTGTCTTCATCTGGAACTGTAACTATAATATTTTCATTTTCATTGAAAATTTTAAATGAAACATCCTCTTTTTTATTGCCATTAGGAATTTTTTGTTGTGTTTCACCATTATCTTCTACTATAGTCGAAATTGTCGTTAATTTAGGACTTGTTACTACAGGAACGTTATTAGACATAGTATTAGGTGACATTTCACTTGGAACAGGTTCTTGACCATTGTTTTCATTTAATCCACTAACTGTGGTTGATTTAGTTTTGGGAGTTGTTGTTTTTATTGAAACAGATACACGAGGCGTAGTTGTAAAGTATTTAGATTTTGAGTTGCTACTTTGAGTATTCTTTTCAACCTAATAAAGTTTTATTAAAATTATACATTAAACAATAAATCAATTCTGAGTATAAAAACTAGTTTAATAAAAATGTGTATTTAAACTACGTCTGACTTTATCTTCCTCTTCTTCAATAGTATCATGTAATTGAGTTTCGAAATCATATGATATCCAACGTTGTCCAGGAAAGTTTCTCGCAAGAACGGTAACATAGACATTATATTTTGTACCGGGTTTAAGATTTTCGAGTGTTACAAATCCACTATACCCTTTGCCATTCTTAATCGTCTATAAAAAACAAGATTTTTAACCATTTTAGATGCGTTTATTTTCACTCTAGCAGCTAAATTGTTAACAGTGAAGGAAGTTAAAATTAAGCTATGACACGTATTTGTTCGCATAACAGCCTAAGAAAAAAGAATGACACACAAATATGAAAATCAACAAAAATTTTATTTAGTTTCAACATAAATTCTTTGAAAATGTTATACACGTTTTAACTTAGAACAACTGAAAAATACTCAATATACAGTTTACTTTAAAACTTTAATATTTTACATATTTTTCTAAAACGACTACAAGTAGCATTTTTATCTTTTTAGATATAGTAGTGTACTATAAGACAAATACTACTTGAAATTTTATGTCATCTTCTTCTTTGTACTTTACAACAAACAGTTCAGCAGGAGTTTCACCTAACATATAAAAATAAAGAGTTGCAGATTGGTCTGTTGGAACAATTTTTACTTCATAAGACAACTGTTCATAATCCTTAGGTTTTACAACTGCTGCAGTTGTCGTCCGTACCTAAAAAAGTAGTTGATGACAATTTAAGAATATGATTAGTTTCAACAGTTCACTAGTGTGCAATATTTTTGGAATCACTAAACTTTAAGTATAGAAAAATTTTTAAAATGATCAACATCTTGTTTATAAATATATATTTAAGTCGAAGTTCAACACAATCATAGATACTACTCACAAAAATGTTATTCGAGTTTGTTAGACTACTGAAAATAATAAATTAAGTAATTAAGTAACTTTTAAATATTAGTAAATTCAACAATTTTTTTTAAATTTTTACTAACATATTTACTAAAAATTTTCTTGAACACTGTTTTAAAAAAGTATATTATCAGTTTTAAATAAATAATTCAAAAAATTAAATTATAGCAAATTTAATTGAAATAAGTAAATTCAAGTTTAAAGCTAAGCAACATAGTTCTTTTTATCTTAATAGTTTTGAGAAAACTAAGTTTTTTTTTTTAATTTTTGATAAGGTAAGTACTTGTTGATCATTTATTTTTTCGCATAAAAATTAAAATGTCCAGTAGATAAAAACTGTTTTCAACATACTGTCACGGTGTCTATTTCTTCTAAGGTCCGAATATTCATAGTCTGTCTTGTTTCGTCACCGGAATCATATAGCTTTGATAAAATAACTTGGTACTCTGTGTTAGGTTCCAAATAATCGATTCTTGCTTGGTTCGGAAAACTTCCATCGGGCTGCTTTTCCAAATGTATTTCCTAAACATATTTTGTTCTATCTACCAAAAACTCATGTTACTTATATCGAAATTTATTATATCTAGTTTAACTATAATATCTTATTTTCACTATATTATATTTTAAATCAAAATACAAATTATTTGATTTCAAGAAACTAGCAATTAAACTAAATTTTCACCGATTTTTATAAACAGTGACTGAATAGCATTTATTGAAACATATAACTAGTTATTTTATAATAAAAGTTTATCAATTTTTGTTGAGTTTGAATATATTTTTATTTTATATGTCTTTAGTATAAGTTCTTTTTTATAAGAGGTCTGTTATGAAATGTAATTTATATACTTCAGCTCTTTTTAAATACTATAATTTTTTTTTTTGAGTAAAGTTCTAATGATTAAAGTATTAGTTAAGGCTTTTTAATTTAATTGATACTATTAAAAATATTAAAAATTTAAAACATAAGTGTTTTAACGTGTAACTTTCTTAGAGATAAAATGTACACAGCTTCTTTAAAAACATACAAAATAAGGAATACTAGTTCTACTAATTTTAATAAAACTTATTTTGTAGAAATATTTCAGTTACAAAATGTGTATCTTTCTTATATATGCTACTTAAAGTTTAGAAATTATTTACAACTTAACACAAAATTTACTTTTACTACTTCCTGGTCTTCATTTAAAACTGCAACTTTGTATTTTGTCACATGCTCGTTTAGTCCTTCCCAATGAACTACAATTTCAGTTTCAGAAGGTTCTACTCCGGTTATGTGTGGAACTTCCGGCTAAAATTAAAATTTTGGTTTTATAGTTAATTACGTAACTTCGATTGTGTATATAAACATATTGTAAAAATTTGATGACTTTCTAAAATGCTCTGATTGTTTTAATATTACCCTTTTTACTCAAACTTAGTTTAAATAAAATTTAAAGCAAAACTAAACTTTACTGCATAGTCGATGTACAATGTTAATTTCCTTATCAATTAGAAGTTTAAGTAATATTAACCAGTTTTCTCACTTGTTTTCTAATAAATACACATATTACTTTAATTCAATTTATACTGCTTACTAGTATTTTATATCCGTTTAAATCACTTGATGAACTCTGAATATACATGCTAAAGTTTATATTAATATTTTCTATTATCACTTCTATTATTTTAGTACATTTAACTAAAATGTTGAGTTGTAAATACAAATTTTAGTATTACTAAATCAATTTATAAAAATAAAAAATTTAAACAGTACTCATTCTTTATTCAACTTTATAAACTTAATAGTTTAATAAAGAAAGAGTATTGTTTAAATTTGTTAAAATTATATATTCCAGTGAACTGGCTTCGCTAGGGTCTTTAATAGCAAATTAATTATTTTGAATAGTTAAAGTAACTTATATGTATTTCATAGTTAAACTAAACACTACGGAACAAAAAGCATGTCATAGCTTTAGATATTGAGAAAAAATAAGCTCATTATTAGAACTTGATTTGCTAAAGTTATAACTATATATAAATGCATATGATACTATTTATGATTAAAAAGTACTATTTAGATAATATTTAACAAGTACTTGTATCTCATTTAGGTAGTTAATTTTTAGAATTTAAACCATTTTTTTGATTATTTTTAACCAAATGTAGTAATATTTTAAGTTTTATATTACAAATTCGCCGGTTCTTTTACACAAAAAGGTAGACTACCAACTAACCTTATATTCAAAACAGACATATAGTCTAAATGCAGAACATATTGTTTATTGAACGACAAAAAAAAGGCGCTCAAAATATTTGGCCCTAGGACCTGGTGCACGAAAAAACCTTTTGGTTATCGAGTCGCACACCATTTGGATACTTCTCTGTCTGATGACCAGGACAGGTTAGTAAGTACAAATGTTTTAAATCCTAAGTGAATTAATAACCAGTAGTTTCATATAGAAATAATGTCCACTAACAGTCAAACCAACTAAGTTAAAATTAATAAACTAAAGATGAACTTGTTAGTTAGTTAATTACCATACATAAAATTAAACTACCACAGATGTTCTTGTGCTAAATTTTAAATTTTAAAAACTTGCCATTCTTAGAGCTTTTTGAGGTTAGTGCCTACTTTTATTAAATTTTTATTTTTTGTAGACAGTCTTATAATTTTATGTTTTTATCCCAAACTTTGTTTTTAAACCATAAAGTTCATTTATAGTTACTACCAACATAAACACTATACATAATTATACATGCTTTTTCTGCTTTTTTTCTAATGTGTGTTAATATTTTATAGACTCCGTAGATCTGTTCTTAAATTTATTTGAGAGCAGTGAAACGCCGTTAGTTTGAATAAAGTTTTAGCACAAGAACATCTGTGGTATTTATTCCGATAAGCTTAGCTTATCAGGATCTCCAGGATTTAACGCCTTTTAACGTTACATCTTAAAATTAAACTATAGCTTTAAGTAATTAGTATAAATATAGTTTTTCTCTCGAAATTGTTGTGTTATTAATAACCGAGTTAATTTATTTTAATTTTTGTAATTTCATGGGTAATGTTTACTAAAACAAAATTTACCATCATCTTTTAAAAATCACAAGTCAAAACTGAAATTCCAAACTACATTAATTAAAATAATCTAGCTTGTAATGTATGTGATTCTTTTGAACAAAGATTTGGTAAAAATTATGTTTGCTTACATTTTTTGTACTCTTAAACAATAAAAAATATTGATACTTTATTCTTGTTTTGCTAAGTAAACTTTAAATTTAAGAAAACAAAATAACCTTGAATTCAACTTCCTCTGTCGTAACTCTGTAAAGGACTGGTAATGATTCTCCTTCTTCAGATACTGCTATTAAACGAAAGGTATGTGTTTTTCCTGGTGATATTCCTTCGAAATTTACTCCTTCGGGAAATCTTCCGCTTTCTTCACGCTCAATATTAGTTGTCTACAGAAGTATTTTACGTGTTATTAAACAAATCTTGAATTCAAGTTTACCACTAAAATGTACGTACTTTTACGACATTGTCTTCTCCAACGTACTCGATAACGTAATATATTATGTCGTCTTCTGGAGTATTCCAAGTCAAGTAAATTGAGTTGGCCTTAGTTTGCGTTACTTCTAAATTCGTCGGAGAAGCAGGCTTAGGAATCTTTAAAAATAATATTATCGTTTTTAAAACATACAAATTTGCGACTATATAAACGTAAGAATTACGGGTTGTATTATTTTTCCAGTCTTGATGTTCAAAGTTTTCCAAGCACTTTCATCTGTTTCAAAAACCTCTTTGAATTTTATTGTATAATTTGTATCAGGTTGTAAGTCTTCAAATGTATGTTTTTGTGTGACATTTTCATTATTTGGATAAACTTCATCACGCTAAAAAAATGGTTTTATAAGCGTTTGATTTATTGTTGGTTTTAATAAAATAATTAAAACTTTATTAGACTTTTATGTTTAAATAATTTTTACTTTAAAGTTTATCGTAATATATAGAAACAAAACTATCAAAGTTATTAATGAATTCATTAAATTTATATCTTTCATTTAGTAAGATTTATTAAAACCATTGATAGTAGCTGTAATTAAATTGAAAAATATCTCACCTAAAGCTTTATATAAATAATAAGTTAGATGAAATTAATAAGTAGATTTTTTAAGAAGGTACAACTTAACTGTTTAACAGGTGGTAAAAAATAACTGTTTGTAATTAAAGTTTTGTTTTATAGAATTCCTTTTACTTATTGTAAGTTTTTATAAAAGGTCTGTAATTACTACCGCGTAAGATTTACTCTAAAAAGTCATTTGCGATACAGATTTGCTAGAAGAACGCCTTGGCGGGCTGCCGTATTTTTGAAAAGTTTTAATTAAAAACTACAAAAAGGTAAAAAAGTAATATAATGATAAATAATACTTTAATAAGCACTACTTTTTAGTTACAATTAAACTAAGAGCATATTCGTAAATATTTATTATGACAAAGTTTAATTTTGGTTGCTTTGCACAAGATATTTTCAAGCTAAAATTTACGTCGAAGGTCATATCTGTTACGCAAGCCGTAGTTTGCCGAATCTTGATTAAAGATTTCTAAAAGAAAGTTATTGCCAAGAAAAATGAAAAATCACTGTCTTATGTTTTTTTTGGATTTGGTTTTGAGAAATTAAATCTTCTTAAAAACAGTGTTACTGCAAGACGATGTATAAAACCAACTAGTATTATGACGTTGTAATTAAATTGAAAATACTAACTTACCTAAATAACTAAACTTAATATTCAGTTTGCCTACATATCACAGTAATCATAAATTCATTTACTTCATATCGTAGTTATAATAATTTAATTATTTATCTATATTCTGAAGCACTTCAAAATAAGCTAATAACTTGGCTCAATTTGAAAAACTTTAAAGAGCTTCAGATAAACGATTCAATGATTTTAAGTTTATTCCAAAACTAGAGTTTCACACCTGTATTACTACCAGTGCTCTTCAGAACTGGTAGTAATACCACTGCGTAACTCTAATTTGGAATAAAATTAAAACTACTGAATCGTATAATAATTATTTATGAAAAAAATTAGTTGTTCAAACCGAACTTGAAAGAGTAATTATAATAGTATGTACTTATTTAAAACGGTAACCAAATTTAAACATTAAATGTCTCTTATAATACTAAAGGCTCAAATAGTTTTTACCTTCATAAAGTAATTTAAATGCTAGCTCAGATTATTTAGTTTAATCTTAAACAATTAAAACTATTATAGTTACTATAAAGTGTATTCGTAACTAAAACTAGACAGCATTAAAAGACTGATGTTTATCATTTTTAACAAATTAACCAGTTTTTGTTCTTAAAGAAACTTGTCAGTTAAGTAAAAATTAAGGTATTAGAATTAGTTTTAAGCCTAAGGTATTCGTTGTATAAACAATTAAAACTAAATTTATGCAGATAAATACTAAACTAGTAAATAATGAAACTTAATTTTAAAAAACTTATTAGTAACTCCTAGAAATGATCTAAGATATTGCGAATTAGTTCAAATATTTTTTGAAAACTTCTTAAAAGCTAAAATGAAAAATTTACTACAGCTATGATATCATTGAACTATATACTTGTGTTAGATACTTTTCTAACTTTAATTATTTTAGGTCCTAAACGCACTTAGTAGAAAATTTATAGATTTAAAAAAACTTATTTTCAACATGATCAACTCACACGAACTACTTCGTCATTTTCGTTTAGCAGAATGATTACGTATTTTTCTACAATTCGGTTATTTGGTAAATCCCAATTTACTGTGGTGGTCGAGCTGCTTGAAATAATATCGTTCAAGACTGGGACGACCTGTGTTTAAATTTTTTCGATCGTTACAAAAAAAAAGTAAAAAATCATTTGTAAACAATTTTATTTGATTTACAATCAACTGTTTATAAATCATTTGTTCCTTAAAATTAAAAAGCAAACTACTTTGTTCTAAGTTTAATAATAATTATATGTAGCGATGTTAAAACCTTTGTTAAAGACATTGTTTGAAGTATACATGTATTTATTATATGTAAAAGTTTTGTTAATCTATAATTCTGTACATTTTGTATTTAAGATACTATGTCAAACTTTCAGTGTCACCAAGACTTAAGAAAAAACTTGCTTATCTAAGTATTTTTACCTTTGGTACTGTAATCTTAAAGGTTATTGTTTGAGAGGTGATGTTGTTTCCAACAGCAACTATGTCAATTTCATATACTTCTCCAGATTTTAGAGGCAAGTCAAGTTCATTACTACCCTCTGATGTTGTTACAACCTAAAGTACATACCACGATAAATTTCTTAATAAATCTTTTAAACCTTTAAGTTTTAAACTTAGTTATATGTTTGACTAATTATATTGTCTTTATAACCTTAAATTTATAATAAAAACTTAGTAAAAATAAACAGTTAGTCTAATACTTATTAGATTAGTTTACTTGTTAAGTTATCTAAACTTTAACGGACAGCTTATAAAATATAGAAAAATAAGTATACGAAAAATGATTGAGTTGTTAATACAAAGTAACTTAACTTTTTTATAACACTATTAACGTTTTTGTAGTATTCAGTGAACAGTTATTTCACAATGCTTTTATATTTGTTTCAATTTATTACGCGTTAAGTTTTATACCGTAAATTTATAAAGTTACTTACTACTCCTTGACTTTTTGGAATTCCAAATAAACGATAAGTTGCTTTGTAAAACACAACATCGTTGCTTTGAGGAGCATCTATAAGAAAACGAGTTTGACCATAGTCTGAATCTAAGAGTTGTATACCAGTAGGAGAAGGAATGGGCTTCTAAAAACATGTTATCTTAATTTAAGTTATAAATTATGTTTTTAATATAGTCTATGTGTAATTAAAGTTTTCATGATATAAAACTTTTATTTAAAGTTTTCAAAGAGTAACTTTTTTTGATTAAAACATCTTTTACATTAGTTATTTTGAATACGCTTTTAAATTTCATTACACTATACCTTTGGTGTGGTAAAATTAGTAGTAATAGGACTTGATTCCATATCTAAGTTTACAATGACTATTGCAAGGTTGTAAAGAGTATCAGGTAATAAATCTTCAATAACAAAATTTCTTTCTGAGTATGGTACATCATATATCTAGAATTTGTAGTATTTAATATTTGTCTGTATTTAAGTTTTGTATAACTTTTATACCTTCGTCGGACGACTTAAGTGTTTTAAGTTAGTTATCATGATTCTGTAGTTCTCAAAACGGTCATTTGGAGGCTCGTTCAAAACAACTGTTAATCCATTTGAATCTAACTTTTCAATGGAGGCTCCTGTTGGCACGTCAGGCTGACCCTAGTAAATAAAGTTTGAAACTGTTTATTGCGGATGATGTAAAATCTAAAAATGCAAACTTAAACATACTGAATGATTTGTGGTGAATTCAAAGTTAGTAGGTTCTGATTTTCCAGCGGTGTTGATTGAAACTATAGTTCCTACATAAGTCGCGCCAGGTTGCAAAGATGCTAGCTTAAACTCTCTAACGCTCGATGGAGATTGACTTTTAAACTCAGGACCAGGAACATTGTTTGGACCAAGCTGCGAAATCAATACTTTAAAATATATAACTATCACAAAAACAAAAAATACTTTGAAACTTAGGCAATGGATTAAGTTATTGTCTTATATTTAAGTTGTCATCACTTAAAGTAAAATATTAAAATGTTCCGAAATTGTTGATTGACTAAAGAGAAACAAGAAAAAGAATAGAACTAAGTAATTAATAGTTTACTAGAAAAAGTATTCCACTGTTTTTTTTATTATGATGTTTTTGTCTTTACTTAGAATTTTTATTATTACAACAGCTTATCAGTAGTTTAGAATATCTATTTAAAGTATCTATCAATATTGTTTTACTGCTTTTAAGTAAGTAAAAAAAAAATTATAAAATATAATAAATAATGTTAAATAATAGATTTACTTTTTGAACTGTCAATTCAAATTGGTCAACTGTTGGACTCCCCTCAACTAGACTCCAAGTCAAACTATATTCAGTTTCTTTTTCACTTAAAATTGGAGATGTTATAATTACCTGTTAACAATTGCATTTTTTCAATGGTGCAATTAATCTATCAGATCTCAAAGCATTTGTAGTGAGATTTGTTCTTTTTTTTTATGACAAAACAAAAACGTTTATGGTCAGAAAAATAACGAGTTTAAATTTTATTATAGCACAAATAGAATATAGATTAATTTAAATTGATAGATTCTTATCATAATAACGGTCATTAATCTTTTATTAACTTTAAAAGTATACAGCGAAAATTAGTAAACAAAAATATCTTACGGGCTTTGGTGGTCCATTAATAATAAGACGAGCATCGTTTGTTTCTTCTAGTACATCATTGTACTCAACACTGCACGCATATACACCTGCATCACCTTCTTCTACTGGATTTATTAGGAGTACTTTTCCATTTTGTGCCAAATCAAACTTTCCTTTGAATTTTTCCTCGACCTATGTATTCGATAAATATTTAAATTGTCACTAATTGTTTTTTAAAGTTAAATAATCTAGTTAAAAATTTTAACAAATGAGGGTAAAGTTTGTATTACTTTATGCCTAAATTCTACATTATTTTTTTTTTACTGTTTAACTTTATTAAGTCATGTTCACATTTTTGAGCAAATATTAACAAAAAAATTGTGTGTTAACATTTACAATAGTTTTTGTTTTCAGCATCTAGCAAATTGTTAGTACAGACTATAGACTTTAATAAAGTATTAAAGTACTTCAACTAATTCATCAGGACTATAGTGAGCAATTCTTTCTTTTTCCTGTCTTTCAGAAACTGTGCGAGACCAATAAATATGAGGATTCTTGTTTGAAAGTTGTTCAAAAGAACAATATAGTGTTGCTTGATCGCCAACATTTGGTTTAATGTCTGACACATCTACGTTGATACTGCTAATTTCGTCTAAAGTAAATTTTATTGTTTATTTTAGTTTATTCATGAATTAAAAACTGTTTACATTTTAATTTATTACTTGTTTTAACTTCAAAAGTTATAATTTCGCTTGGTTTCTGATCGTTTATTGACTCTATAAAAATATCATATGACGTATTTGGAATGAGGTCAGCTATTGTATACTTTGTTTCATTCACATACACACTTATTGGGTTTTCTTCAGAATCACTTGGTCTCCATTCAACCCTGGTTTAAATTAATGTTTATTTTTATTCAAAGTAGTTGATACTATTAGCATTTAGAATTTCCTAAACAATACTATTGTTGATACTACTTATGTATTTTTAACCATAAATTATTTTTTAACTGGTTTAAAAGAATTTTCAGTTCACTAATTAAGTGAAGATTTTACTACTTTAGTACTTTGACAAATATTTTAATTTAATTGAAAAGTCCAGCGTGCTGTATATATTTGATAATATTTTGTAAATTTACATGAAAAAAAAGCTTTACATAAATTATCTTTAGCACAACTTGAAGTAAAAATATATATATATGAGTTGTTTAGTTTAATAACTTTTTTTAGCCTCTTTCAAGTTATATGATTAAACAATAATTTTTAATTTGATAACATATCTATTTTTAATAACACTCCTGTTTTATAATTAGATTTACCGAGATTAAAGAAAACCAAATTGTCTTGTTTTTTGTTTATATGTAAGAAATAAACATAAATTAACCTTAATGAAATTTGAGTTTGAAGCAAAAACTATTATACTTTGTGTCAATAAAAGTTTAATGTATGTTATACAAAGTGAGTGTACATTAGCTTTATAAATATAACTGGTTTGGTTTTTAAACTAGTGTCTTTTACTAACTAAACAATTTTGTTTTTTTTTAATTAAAAATATTTTCCTATTTTGAAAACTGTATTCTTATGAAATGTTAAGAAATAGAGTAAATAATTGATATGATTAAAACAATAAACATTTGCTATAAAAGTGTTAATGCAGTATCACTGCTATTAACACTTAGTTTTATATACTTTAATTAACTAGCATTTAATTGCTTAGCAAAAACTAAATTTTATCCTGACGTTTATGTTATATTAATTATGTTTATAAAGTTTTTAAGTTGTTTTATATCACACTAAATAACTTTTTTTTCAAGTATTATCTGTTTTCATAAAAAAAAAAAAATTATGTCATCATATAACTAAAATATAGTCTATATATAGTACTTTTGTACATACTTTTTAACTATTAATAATACGTTGGAAAAATAATCGATCAATAAAAAATCAGAAAGTTTGTAGTATTTACGTACAGACCTTGTACATATATTACTTATGACATGTAGCAAACAACAACATACAGAAAATACTTTTTAGTTAAAACTTAATTATTTTAAATAGTTAATATACTAAATTCTAATTATTAAGTACTAAAGATATTATACTTATATCAAGATATGTTTTACAATTTATTGAAAATCTAATTTTTAAACCTTTTTCAACATACCTTTTTTTTTCTTTTTAAATTTGATAGTTTTTTTTTTATGTAATTGTTTAAGAATTTACTACAGCTTTATTAAAAAAAAATCTTTAAAAGATAACCAATTTCATATTTTTTCAAAATATTTATACACTGGTCTAACTTATATGTAGTTCCAACAGGAATAAGATCTTTATCCGTTTGGCTCCAGTCAATTGTAAAGGAAGTTGCAGTCTTAGCTGGTATCTGTACTTCTGAAACTCTTTTTATTGATGGAGTACTTGTTGTTTCAGCTTCATCTACTTCTTCTTGAACTATATCTGAGTTTTCCTCGTCAGGTTCTCCAGTTTCTTCTAATACTATACCGTTTTCATCAGTTGATATAACAAAGTTTGTTACAGAACCGTGTGCATTTCCACTACAAATTATTAATGCTAAATACTCTTTTGGGAGACATTAAAACTAAGTTATCTATTTTTTAACTAACATTACTGGTATAATTGTAACACTATAAGTCGCTGAAGGAATAAGATCATTAATTTCCACATTTGGGCTGTATACTACAATAGTTTTCTTTTCATTTGGTACGTCAACATTTCTGTAGGTTTAATTTATTTTAAAGTTTTGTTTAAAATAAATATATAGCTAAATTTTAACATGTTTCATTTTACTTTGCAAAAATTTGTTGAGTTTTGGAAGTGCTATTCGATAAATTTGTAAATAAATTTGCATTTTGATGTATTATAGAAAAAAAAAATAGTTTCTAATTCAACTTATCAAAAAACTATATACGGTAATTGAATTTAAAAATTTTACACTTATGATTTAAAAGAAGTAAAAAAACAATAGCAAATAAATAATAATTTTTTAAATGCCATCAAAACTAACTCGTATTGGACTATGTATTTAGTCACGTTTTCGCTACTAACACTCCAATTTATTGTGGCAGTTCCGGTAGTATCATGATTAATTATCGGCCTTCTTGTTATATAAACACTTGGCTTTTTTATTGTTGGAATCTTTAAAAGTATGGTTGAAATAAAAATTCATAAGCAATTTATATGCGTAAAACTATTACAAATAAAATACAGTTATAAAAGTGTTTTTTGTTCGGTAGTTAAATATACTTGAATAGTTATATATTTTTGGAAAAACATTATTTACTCTAAAATTTTTCTATTTAAAAACCTTATGTGTACTATAAAAATTTAAACTTTGAGTTTATGTACTATGCATTTAATTTAAAATCTTTTGCTACCTTAAAAAAAATATATACAAAAAGTTAACAGAAGTGCTAGAAATAGTTATTAAAAAATATTCGGCATACTTTATAACTTTTTCTTAACACTTCATCTAACTTCTTTGTATCTGTTTATATAACATTAAAGCTTTTAATCATAAGATAATAACATTTTCAACATACTATGTTAATAGTTACAGGATATTCAACAGATGTGGACCCATGATAAGTAACATGACACTCAAAAGTACCAGAGTCTGTTGGTCTAACGGGATTAATGTGAAGGTCATTACGGTTAGGCATGTTAACCCTTCCAGACAAATCACCTACTTCCTCTTCCTGTAAATAATAAAAAGCTGTATTTTTCTACCTTTTAGTAACTCCAAACTTAGTTACATTTAAGAACATAAGATGCTCACAAATCAAAAATGCCTCAACTAAAATTTGCTTAAACCTTATTGCATGTTGCAGAATTTTCTATAAATCGTTACAACAACTTAACAGTTTTATTTTTTATTTTTACCTCTGTGCCACCGGCCTGGTCCCCGTAGAATGTATAAATATGTTTTTTACTGCCATCATCTTGTACCTTGTACCACTTAACTACCGGCAAAGAAATTTCTTCAGGAAAAGGACACCTAAGAACTTTTTCAACAAAGTTTTCCGAAACCCTGTCAGGGCCATAATGCGGAATATACGGCTCTGTTGTTTATACATTCATCATTTCATCTTGGTTTTTAATGTAATCAAAGTTATAAATACAGCAGTTAATTTTGGTATGGATAACATAGTTACAAAAGAAAATTGCAAAAAACTTTTAATTTTCTTATTAATGAAAATATCAATTACTTGCTTAAAGACATTTATTAAGTTTTGAATATAGTATATTAATTAACCGGTGTTAATAATTTAATATTTGAGCAATAACATTGCTAGTTTTTTGTTTAATAATTTACAGTTTAAAAAAAATGTACTTTGATAAATGCAACGAATTTCTGTAGATCCAACTGGGTAATCATTTCCATTTCTGTGTATACATGAGCACAAGTCATAAAAAAGTTCTTTTTGGTTCAGACGATTCCATGACTGACCAACAAAATAACTCTCACCATCGACGTTGCAAACTGTTAACAAAAAATTGTATGTAAATAGTTATATAATAATGTCAGCTAATTGAAATAGTTACAAAAATTTAATATAACAATTAAAACTAACACATAGGTGAGCACTGTACTTTACTTCCCGTCGGTGTTTTAGAACAAGTGCAGTTCTGCATGAATCCTTGAGGCGATGTTTGATAAAACTTTTCATTATCTTCCTTCCATTCTTGATTTACATGACAGACTTTGTTTACTGTATATTGAAAAAGATGCGCGTTTGTATATTTTCTTTTTAAAATACTTTTATGTAAGTAATCAATTAATTTTAACGTTATAATTTTCAAACAATTAAACTAAAATGAAATTAAAACGTTTTCTTTTAAGTTTTAAAATTAGATACACTTTTATTAAACATTCTTTGGAATACCTACAATTAAAATGAATTTAAAAGTTTAAATATGTTTAAAACTGTTAAAAACATTTTTCCGT
Source organism: Thalia democratica (assembly GCF_965202585.1). Lineage (NCBI taxonomy): Eukaryota > Metazoa > Chordata > Thaliacea > Salpida > Salpidae > Thalia > Thalia democratica. Next base: position 13,301,057 of record NC_139173.1, on the reverse strand, counting down.
CACAACTTACCATAAAAGTTACAAATATACGATAACATATCAATTTTGTTTAAAATAAACACAAATTGTCTTTTTTAATAACTAAGACTAGTTTAAATTGTTTATACATTTTTGAGCTCAGGTAAGCCAATACATATGCGTCATGTGCGTAAAATAAATAAACAATATTAGTTTTCTTTTTTGTTTAGTGTTCAATTTTTACTGTTTTTATGAATAAAAATTTGGCATACTTCAAAGTTACCGATCAGGATTATAATAAATTATCCTTAATTTATGACTAAAAAAGCTTTTTTTTAGTTCTAGAATAGATAAAAGTTTAAATACGATAACCCGAACGTTCATTTACCGAAACTTTAAATAGCATTTACAAAATAAAAAATAACTTTAATATTGTTTAGTTTAAGACTATATGAGCAATCTAAATCTTTTTTTTTACGCTTAATCTTGCAGTAGTTTATAAAACTCAATTTAGCGATGGTATGTTAGCCAATTACTATTTCTATATTTATATAAAACGTTTACATAATAGTAACGGTAAACAAAAACTGCTTTTTAAACATTTATTCAGTAAAACTAAAAAAAAAAGATTTCTTTTACTTTAAAAATAAATGTGTTTATTGATAATTTTGCGTTCAAAAAAGAAAAAAAGATAGAAACTAGAAGTTATATATAAACTTAAAAATCTACTGACATGTCGTTACAATTTCAGATACTGGTTCACTTTCAATACCATTTGCTATAGTAGAGACAGTAAAAATGTAGGATTGATCCGGTTCTAAACCATATGCTGGGTACTCTAGTCTATTTGTTAGTCTTGTAATTTTTTCATTGTTCTCGTTTGCAGGGTACTTTTCAACCACAACTCTGATAATATTAAAGTTCAAAAACTTATTAATCAACAGTAAACAAGTAAATTTTTAAACAATACGTTTAATGAAAGTTTTTCTAATAAGTAACTAAGTTCTAAAAATGTAAATTCATTAAAACATTTATATAGTTTATATTTCGTTTAACAATTCATTACTTTATTTTAGCTTAAAAAGTATAAGTCATACTTGTATTGTAAAAATCGGGTGTCTTGAGGAGCTGTCCAAGTTAAAGTTGCAGTATCTCTGTCTAAATCTATAATTCTGAAATTTTGTGGAGGACTCAACGGGCTTGAGTTTTCCTCATTGGTGTTTTTGTTATACAAATCGTTTAAATCAAAAGAAACTATTTTGAAACCGCCCTCTTCCCCTTCCCTGTAATATTTGAATAATGAAACAGTTTATTTTACAAAAAACCTTTCAAGCAATCGATAGTAGTTTTTTTTCTAACAAAGTTAGCTTATTCCAAAAAATAAACATGAAAATATGTTTGTTAAATCCTGCTTATACCTGTTTAACAAAGTCTTTGATAGGTATAAAAAGGTAATATTTTTTTAGTTGTCAATTATTTTTAACAAAAATTAAGCTCTGAAAAGATATTAATAACTTTTGCTTATACAAATAATGTTCTTTTATTTTAAATTGTTGAGTACAATAATGATTTTTTTTTTGATAATTTTTGCACTTTTTAAAGTTGAAAACTATGTTAATGATTAAAAAATAAGAAGCACAAACTTTAAAGGAACTATTTTTAAATTATACACAATTCCTGGTCGAAGGCCTTTCACATTTATTTTTGGTTCTTTAGTCGCAGGAACCTTTCTTAAACGTCGCCATCTAGTACTTTCACCAATACTATTTCAAAGAAAAAAAACGTTTAATTATGTTAAACAAAACAGATAATTTTTCTTTATTAGTAAATAAATTATTTATCAAAACATTGCAATCTGAGCTTTAAACTAATTTAAAAATGTTCTATAAGAAAATATAATATAATTCGATGTACCTATACAAAATTTCATATTCAGAGGCACTTGGAGCAGCTGGCCAACTTATTTTTACAGTGGAATCAGATGAAAGAAGAACTAGAGGTTCTGAAACTATTTCAAACGTTCCAGTGTATTCAGTTGTCAACACTTTCGAAATAACCTTTTATTGAATTGATATATTAATTAACTTAGTTAAACATTTTTAACTTTTTTATTTACAGTCTTGATTATTATAGGAACTATTGTTATTGTTTTTATTGTGAATAAATAGACCCAGACATTAGACCATGAGCATTTAGAAGATACAGAGAGAAAAAAAGTTTAATAACAAAATGAACATGAAAGTGTAGAATTTTAATGGCAACCCCATAAAAAACGGCAACCTCATAAAATAAAGCGTTTTATTGAGTTCAAATCAACATAATTAAAGTTTACAAACAAGCATCAAATTTTTAAGCTTTGAGCTGTTTTAGCAAAAATTAGAACTTAAAGTTGTGAGTTATTTACTAAATTTTCTGAAATCTTGGGGAAAAAGGTTAAAATTTTCTGCAAAAAAAAAGTCAGCTGTATCTTTCATACTGAAAAAAAATTTAAATTCTAAAGAAGAAACGTAACACTTTCTTATTATAAAAAACAGATTTTATTTTCTGCTCAAACTGTTTTAAGTTTTGCTTAAATAGTTTATTAAGTTTTCTCAAATTTAAAAGTTATTTAGGTTTTTTAATTTATAAAGTTATTTAAGATTTTTACTTTATAAAAATAGAATTGAATAAGATAACAAAACAAAAAGTTATAAAAATATTAAGCTTTATTAACTTATAAACAAACTATTAAGAATAAATTAGTTTAAAATTAAGACAAACATATGTTTCAGTTTGTTTTAGTTCCTTAATTAAGTATTTAAACTATAAATGAGTTAACAACTAAAGTAGGGGTAGGCAACGTAAGGCTCGTCGGCCGGATTTGGCGCGCGGAGTGAAAATGAACGGCCCCTGACGTTTTTTAAAATACAGTGAAATCCCGCCCGCCAAGATCAATATCACAAAAAAATCTAGTAAACTTTATATCATTAATGTAATCTCCAGCCCAGGATTGCTAAAAATAAACGATTCCAAAAACTTAATAAAAAGTTTGCATGATTTTAGCTTAAATTTTCACGCTCAAGTAATTTTTGATAAACAAATTATTGTATTTATAAAATTAGTCTTAATTCGGCCCAGGGTTAGAATAGATATAAAACTCTGAATACTTATCATACACCTGAAATGTCACACTTAAGAAGTTTTTGTGAGTTAAATGAGTTTTTTTTAATTAGGACCAAGCCGGATCCGAATCTAAGTTTAAAGTTAGTATCCGACCGGATCCGAATAATACTTTTAAATTAGTATCCGGCCGAATCTAGATCTAAAAAGGCATTATCCGGTCAGATTTGGATACTGGATCCGGTTGATCACTAACTCGAAATGCTCCAGCCAGCCAAGGACTAAATTTTTCCGGATCCGGCACGTCGAGTAAAAACGTTGCCCGCCCCTATACTAATTAAATTAGTATATTTTACTATTTTATTAGTGTATTTAATTAGTATCGCCTTTTCTTTGGTTAGACTAGATTTTTATTTTAAAGTAGTTTTTAAAAGTTCTTTATTTTGCTTAGTATAGCAATTTCTAATTTTTTATACGCTCAATGTGTCGTAATGATTTAAAAATTAAGTCAGTAAAAGTTTAAAATAAGCAAAGCGTTTTTTAGCCTAAGCTAGCTTTGTAGTTATTTTTTTTTAGTATATTTTCATTTACTATAATTAATATTTTGCATATACTTTAATTACTTTTATGGATATACAAAGTTTTTATGTAAATTAATGTTACTAGGTTGTTCAATAGCATTGAAAAAATAACTTTAAGTAAAATGTTATTTATAAATATCTATCAAAACAATAAAATAAAACAAGATTGCTTATTTCATAAAATTTACTCAGTAAATGTTAATTTATAAGTTTATAACATTGAGCTGCATACATATTTCTAATTGACTAACTGAAACTAATTAGTAAAACGAACTTGCACACGGCTTTGAGGGTTTTGTTGAGCATACAGTGTTATTCTATAACTGGCTCCTGGTAAAACATCTGTAACTGTTAAGCTTTCCTCATCTATGTCTACTGGAATTTCTCTACGCGTACCGGAGCTAAGATCTTCGACAACAACTAACCAACCAATAATAAGGTCTTTACTTACAGAGGATGAGTCCCAATTTAATATAATAGTAGCTAGCGAAGGTTCTTCTTGCGCAAACGGCAGTTCTACAATCTCTCCATTAATAATAGCAGTTTTTCCTAACAAAAATATTATTATAAATTTTACCTGAGTTTCTATAAATAGTAGACTACAAAAAAAAATTTTTTTAACAAAACTTTTCTTTAAATTTAAGCAGCTAATGTGTGTTTTTTAAACATTCTAACAGTTTTTAGTTTAAAACTAAACCTTTATTTTTAAAATGACTGGATATGGTATAAGCATTTAAAAAATAAAATTAACCTAAAAATAGTAGATATAAGCAGTTGTAGTTTATAAAACAACAATTTATTTTAAAAGTTTAAATAAATATTTTTAGTTAATAAAGTTTTATGATTAAAAAAATATTTTTATTAAATTTTAATGAAATAAAAAAGATAAAGTTTAGCCCTGGTTGTAATCACGGTTTTAATTATATTTTAATATAAAACTTTTATGTAATTTACCGTATTATTCCGGTTTTAATCTTGGATCCTTTTTGATCGAAATTTTTAAGTAGTTTTTGTTTAATTATCGTAGTTTAAACTGACTTAGCAATTTTTGTTTTAAAATTTTAATATGTATATTTATTTTTTTCAATAATAGATAAAAGAAACAGCCAACTTAAAAAATAACACTTTTTTCTTTTTTGATTTCGTCTTGTCTTCACAAAACCAATATAAGATTATAAAACTGATTATATAAAACTATGAACAACATATGTTACAGTTATAACTAAAGCCAAAATTATGCCAATTAAATGAAGAGAAATTGATGTAAAAAATGTAGATAATAATATTATAAGTTTTGTTGAGACCAGAGATCGGCAAACTGTGGTCCACGGCCCAAATTCGGTCCGCAAAGCGAAAATCTGTGGCTAACGAAGTACGTTTTAAATCACTTATTAAAAGTAGTTAAAACTTATAATAAACCCTTACTATCTTTTTTTTGGTTTATAATACTTTTTTTTTTTTTTTAATTTATAATATGTTTGTTGTGTTTAAAAAAGTTTTATTACTGATTACTACATCTACATCCTGTCCTGGACAAAACATTAAACTGTATCCATGGTGTGCAAATCGATAATGGTTTTTCGTGTACCAAGTCCTAGAATTGAATATTTTAAGCGTCTTTTTTTCGTTCAATAGACTATATATTTTAAATAACTGCGGCCTACAGAATAATTTTTTTATACAAAGCGGCCCACGAGCAACTTCTCACTAGAAAAGTTGGCCTGCGACTTAATAAAGGCTGCTGACTCCTGGTTTAAGACATTAATATTATTGTCCGTACAATAAACAAAATTGAAAGTTTTGATTTAAAATTATTTTCATTTGGTTTAAAAAAAATATCATAATTTGTAATTTTATATTCTAAGGAATGATTTCGAATTATAAAATAACAACGAATTTTAAAGCTTCTCACTTATAAATCTTAAAAACAAATTAACTCTATTATTTCACAACAATAAATGAACTTTAATCCCACATCATTCTTTAACATAAAACAAATAAATAAAATATCACTGCTACTCTAGGGTTAAAAGTTAAAATATTCTTAAAGTTTGTATTTATTTTCGTAAAATAAAAAACACTACTGTTAAAACCTTATCACATATATATAAGTATTTTATGTAGTAAAACTTTTACAGCTTTTAGCTCTTTTTGTTTTATTTTTTTCTTTATTGATACTATTCAAACCTCTTAAATATTAATTTTTTATAGTGTTCTTTTTTTATTAACCAAAATTTTAGAATATTGTTACAATAATCACTATTCAGTGTTCGAAATATACACTAATAAAAATATAAAACACTTTGAGTATTTAGTGTTTTCAACATTGTGAACCTATTTAAAATACAAACTGATTTATTACATCGTATTTTTAAAATATTTGTCAACTGTAGTTTTATTATTTAATATGATAGAGTCAACCTTTTTAACCATCGTAAGGTTTTTTCGTAAACCAGGTCCTTGGACTAAGTTTTTGAGCGCTTTTTTTCGTTTTATAAACAATAGCAATAACCTTTTAATATATTACAGCTTAAAAGTTAAAAAAATTATAACACTTGAATTGTTACTAGATAAAATAGACTCACTTATGTATTTAACACGAGGTAAAGTAAATGTAGCAATAATTTTTTGTGTTTCTTCTTCGTCAGTCACACAAAATAAACGAATTTGGTATTCTACATCTTGCTCAAGTGAATACATAGTCAACTCACTTTCTCCGTTTACTAGTTTTGCTAATTGGTACTTATCCTCGCCGATCTAAAATTTGCATAGCAAAAATTTTACTTATGACATTGTAAGTTATTATGAAGTTAAAGTAATTCTTTTTTTTTTTGCTTATTTTTAAATATTGACCTAAGATTATAAAATAAATAACATTACTTATTTAGTTTTGTTGAAAAAACTTATTTTTAACAGAATGTAGTACTTAAAAAAAATACCTTTTGAATTTCTAATCTCACGTACTCGTAGGCGTCGTTTGGATTTTCCCAACTAAACAAAGTTTTATCAAGTGTTGGAAAGTAGATAATAGATAAATTATATGGACCTGGTTTCAAAAGCTGAAAAAATTTATTAGTATAAGTTAAATATTTTTGTAACTTTACATCTTTGTTTGTAATACGCCTTACCTCGCTTGTTTCTTCTACGTACTGGGTTCTTCTGCGATCTGAAATTTCACACTCAAACTGTTTACGATCTGTTTCTTTAAAGTCTTTAATTTCCAATTGTCTTGAATTTGGCATATAAATTCTACCAGCAAAGCTTCCTGCTGTGTCTGTTGGAGCACCAAATTGAGTCGCAAAGTCATATTCATAAATTTTTGTTCGTTCTCCATTAACAACAGTGTACCAGGTCAACTTAGGTGCAATTTCGTCAGTTGTTTCATAAGGACAATCAAGTACTACGGTGCTTCCGATGATATTTACTTGTTTTAAAGTTTCGGAGTCTATTAGAAAATGTGATTTTTATATTTAAGTTAGTTGTTTTTTATTAATTTATGTTTGTACACTTTACTACTAGTACCAATAAAAGTTTATGTCCAAACTTCTCTTTAAGAAAAATAAAGTTAAAAATTTATGCTTCAAAAATAGTTGATATTTTTTTTTTTGTAAGCAGTGATAATTTTTTTACAGCAAACATCTTTACCTGAGCCGTTGTAGAATTTAAGAAAAACGAAATAAAATCTATAGTTTTTTAAACTTATACTATTACAAGTTTAAAAAGAGTAGCAACTTCTTACTTCAATTGAATATTAAGAAATTAAAAAAACTTAATACGACATGTTTACTTTTTAATAAAACTTAAATTCATAAATTAAAATTAATCTAAAAAAAGAACGTTTTACTTTTTAATTGTAATAACTTAAAAAAAAATTGTTTTAAAAGTTATATAAATAACTTTAAACTTTAACAACTGCAATTTATATTCTCGTTATAAAAGCATATATTTTAATAAAAAAGCACTTTTACCATTGGGACAGTATCCATATCTTCTATCTTTGTCATAATTACCAGTTGTTGAACACCATGTACTATTTCTGCCTACTGATGTACATTCGTGATAAGTGTCACCATTGTAAACAAATGGAAAGTGACACTTAGCACCATTAGAGTTTCCTCCAGTAGTAAACACGTATCCAAAGTATTTTTGTAAGCCTGTTTAAAAATAAAACGAAAAAATTTAACAAATTAGTAAAACAACTTTTTTTAATTTAATTGTGGACCATAAACTCTCATAAAGTAAGTCAATGAGTCATTAGGACAGGGGTCGGCAACACGTGGCCCGAGAGCATTTTCAATTTTTAATGGGATGCGGCCCGCAAAAGGTAATTTTGTGACCCGCGAGCATATTGATCTAGCACACTAAAAATTTAATTATAAGTTGATTTTTTTGGTTAAAGTTCTGTCTTTTAAATTATTTCATATTCTGTTCCTTATTAAAATAATACTTATTTAAAATAACTTATTAGTGCACATTTTAGTAGTTTCCAATATAATCTTAACCTTTGCACAGTATTTAAATCAAAAGGTACTTCTTTAATCACACTAAGTATTTGTTGAACAATTAATTTGTTTGTAGCTTTTCATCAAATAACTTTTTCACTGCATTTATTAATTGATTTTTAAAGAAACATTAAAAATATGATATGAAATAAATAATAGTATAAAATTATTTGACTTTTTTTGGGCTAGTAGGTGATACTTAAGTTGTTAAACTATTAAGTATGAAATTAACAGTTAATTAGACAGATAGAGAGTTCATTAAGACAAAAATCGCAATTTTATCTTTTAATAATAAGCCCTATATGCATATATAACTTAGACTTAAGTATTAGACTGATCAAAACTAAATAATTTTAAATGTCCGACTAAAACTAAAACTGCGGCCCCCAAACTTGTTTCAAATTCTAAATTTGGCCCCGAGTACCTCCAGCCTACCGACCCCTACATTAGGATTAAAAGTATCTTAAGTTTTATTTATTTAATTCATAAACATAACGAAACTGTTTTGTTAAGATGTTAATACTTTAAAATGTCCTTGATAATCTTTTATAATAAAGTTATTCTTTATGTATCAATCACTTTGTTTTAAGTTCGATATGCAATATTTAAACTTTTTTCTTTAGTTTTGATATTTAGTTAGTTCCTTATAATAATAATTGTTAAAAACTAAAATAATGACATCAAAATAATTTTTTAAAGTTATATAAGTTATAAGCATACTAAAATACACAAACTTTAAAGTCTATAATTAATAAGATAATAAAAATATATATATTTGTAGAACTAATGTATACTTTTTTAATTTCTAAAGCTGAACAAAGCAGACATATATAGAATTAAAAGTTATCGTGTAAAACTTTTATAAAAGCGTTATAGGTTTCTTATCCAAATATCTTAAAACTTTAGGACTAGTTTTGTTTTTGATTGACTACAAGTACAAGTTGAATTTAGTTTTAAGCTTACAAAAAATTAGCTCAAACTAAGCAAGCATTAGAAGTTTTAAACTGATAAAAACTTAATATTGAATTAAATAAGTTGAGTTATTTGACAAAAATCATCTGTTTTAAGATACCTAATTAGTACCATACCATATATTTTTATACTTATTTATAAAATCTAGAATAAAAAAAAGTTTCAATGCATAATTGTTTTACGCCTTCTAGTGCAACCATATTTGAGTGGAAAATTTAAAAACATTTAACTAGAAAGTGTAACCACTATTCGCAACTTATTGAATTAGATAATAATGCTCGTTTTAATAATTATGTTAGAAAAAGTATAAATAAAAAATGACAAAACCGTTAAGAGTTGTTATACACTGTGCAAATTTTGCTGAATCTGCACCCCAGCTGTTTATAGCACAAACAGGATCTTGACTTTCTTCTAAATAGGTGCAAGTCGAGTAAAATACACCATCAACTTCAAAAGGAAATCGACATTCTGCGCCACTTGTTGTCACAACTGTCAATTGTTTTGATCAATATTAAAAACAATATTTTGCGTAAAACATTTAAATACTAGGTTAAATCTGTTTATTAAACTTAAATTGTAAAGAGTAATTTTAAGAACATATCAAAAAATTGAACTTGTAAAATATTTTTATTTTATTTTAGTTTTTTTGCCAGCTTAAACAAAGTACAAGAAAATAAATTCTAACATATTTTTTATAGCAGATAAGCCTTATTTAGCAACTTGCAAGTACAAAAATATTGTTAAAATAACTCTTAAAATTAAATATTATCTCTTTTCCTCATATTAAGATTTCTAATTATTTGGCCTTACAAACTAAAGCTTATAAATACTCAAAGTAAATTTAGTTTTTACTCTGATTTTGTTTAGTTTATAAGTCATATTGAATTTTTTTTTAGTATTAATTTCACAATACTTTAGCTAAAGATTTTTGTAGTGTCTTAGTGGTACTAAAAAAGTACGGACCGCAGACCGGATCTGGCCCGCGACATTTATTTTACTATAAAAAAAAATACAATAGAATAAAGTATTTATAAAAATGTTTTCTTTTGTATTAGAAATAACAAGCACGCTCTTATTTTAATTATAGTCAACTACGGAACAATTCAATGAATTTATTCTTTTAACTTTACAGTTTACTAAAATTTTCTTTTAAATAAAAATAATTTTACACAAAAAAAGGCTCTTGAACGACTTTTTTTATTAAATCTGTTCTTTTTGTTATTAAATTAATAAAAATCTGCTAACTTGTGTCTTTATAGAACTAAACTTTTTTAACAACCAAAAAATATAAAAAAAATAAACTAACAGTATATTTATCTTGTTTTTATTTCCCACGGGTGGTTGTGTAATGTTTATTTACATATTTTCATATATAACGAATAAGATAAAGTAATAATTAAAACTTGTTTTTTTGGCATTATAACAAACAACTGTTTAAGCTTGAATGATAGTAATTTTACCTTTATATTTCAAACATATTTTCATTTATCAACAATTTTTCTTTGATCTAAGTGCTTTGCTGGCTTTAAGTCAAGTATTTTTTTTTTTTATTAATATAAAATAAATTTAAATGCTTGATTTGAAAAAGCGTTTTCACAATTTAATTTTTTAAGAAGAAAGAAATATCCTTAATTTCTTTAAAATGTTTTACTTTTATATCTAGAAAAAGTTATAAAAAAGCTTATAGTCCTGGATAAGACGTTAAAAGGTACCCGTGGTGTGCGACTCGATAACCGAAAGATTGTTCGTGTAAAAGGTACTAGGACCAAATATTTTGATTGTTTTTTTTGTCATTCAATAAATAATAAACTAAAGCTTTTTTTAGTTATTCTTTATGATATCTAAGAAAAACTTCGCAAACATTTTTGATATTTTTTCTTATGTGAGATGGTTTGTTTCTAGTTCCAACTACAAAACTTAATACTACAAGTAATACCTCTGCATTCTGCTGAACGATGAGCACATCGACAAATTGAATAAAACCCACTGGCATCCCTCACAGCGAACTCCTCCCCTTCAGCGTACAAACCAGATCTACAATTTCTATCTGCTGGATCACCGTATACGGCAGTTTCTTCGTTGTGGCTTTGCTGCAATAGTACAAAAACTGAATCCAAAATACAATAAAAAAAATTAAATAGGTTTCATAAACATGTATAACATATTTAGTGTTCTATGTTAGGTCTTCACTGCATAATTAAAAGCAAAAGAACAAAAAATTGTAATAAGTAACCAAAAACTCGCTAAATTATTTTTTATCTTGTTTCTAATATACTTATGGCTAGGTTTTTATCATTTTCGATAGGAAGAATCACTAACAATAGATAACATTTTTTAACTGCTTAATTTACTTAAATTAAATTTAAATTTCATAAATCAGAAAAATATTTTTATTGTGTAAATTTAATTAAGATGCGTTACTTCAATATAATTGTATACACAGTTTTGTTTTAACTATTTAAAACTTAAATTTTAGCGTTTGCTAATAAATAACAAGATCATTGATACATAACTGATATTAATTAACGGGTTAACACACAGAAAAATGTGTTAGTGTAATAAAGAAAGAATACAGTTTTTGTTTTATTCAAAAAAATTTTAAGTTTATATTATATTTGTAATTTAATAAAAAAATGTAAATTAAAATAAATATTCAAAAAAATCTGAAAAGTGTTTTATGTTTTAGAAAAAAAAAAGGTCTAATATTTAGTTTATTTTAGTAAAAAGTTTTATAGTTTGTTTTACTAGCCAAGTAGTTGGCGAAGTCTAGTAACTAATTGAAAGTCTATTGCGTTCATTTTTGAATAATTAAAAAATATTACTGCGTTTACATCTTTGAAATTTGTAGGCTTTAAATATTTAGTTCACTCTTAAAAAATTTAATTAATAAAAACAAATAAACATTGAACTTAAAAAAAAATAATTAAAACCGGTTTTGTTATAACAAAACTTAACTAGTTTTGTAAAAAAAACTTTTTTGAAAGAACGATACGTATGTACTTTACTTTTACACTCAGATACGTATATATTTATTTATTTATATATAACAAACTTTGACTAAAGTTTTCTGAGACTGATATGAACATCTCAGTTTTCCTTTATCATTGCATTCACAGTCATAAGATACACCATCTACTTGCATTTTCCACTTACTATTCAACTCGTATCTTACTTCGTTGTACAAGCAAAACTCTGAAAAATTAGCATTATTTTATACGCTTTTATAACTGTATACTTTTACTTAAATATATCCAATAGAAGATAAAAACAATAATGATGCTTAATATTTAGTTTAGAAAAGATACTTTGAAAATCCCATACAGATAACTTAACACTTTAAATAACTAAGCTTTGAAACGACTTCTTCATAGTAGTTTTTTTGCAAGGTTTTTAATATGAATTAAGGAGAAAATCCGGCTTTAACAAATCATAAAATATTTAATTTTTTTTTTTTTTCTACAACTTAAATAATTTCAAAATTTTCCGAAACATTTTGTATGATTCATAACTGTTTTTTTTTTTTAAATTTATCTTTAAGAAATTAAAACGAACACAGTTGGTTAAAGTTTTTTAGACCAATGACGTGTAACTTACATCTCGCCGAGTGGTATCAGTCCGTCATACAAATTAGTTTTGACTAAAGAAACTTGTAAAAGACAGTTGGTACAAAAATTTAAAAATATAGTATATTTAATTAAATCTATGCTGTTGTGCTAGATCAAAATCATTTCGTATCATTTAGGTTGTTGTACAATAATATCACTTTTAGTTTAGTTTCATAATAATACGGCGGCCCATCAAAGTCTCTGTTTAATTATATATGCCCTTTATCTATAAAGGCTCCATTATAATTTGTTTAGCTTTATAAGAATGTTTTATTTTCAAATTAAAAGTATTGTACTTTCAAAAACTTTAAATCTTTTGAGTAATTTAATACTGAAATTAATGTTTATAATACCTGGATCAACTCTCTGAACATTGTAGTTTGTTTTCGTTTCAACAGGTGCTATGCACTCTAGTCTACTGTTAAAGTAACCCTCATCAGTACGAGAAACTGTACAGTTGCATAAATAATTATCGCTAGATCTACGGAAGTTGTTACCAGGAGGATATTCGCTTCCATCACTCTCATCTCGACAGTAGTACACAGGTGAAGCTAAGACAAAGGTTAACATTTGTTTGCTTTTAATCCTTTTAATCACGTAATAATTTTTAGACAACACCTATTCTTTATTATCTAATTTGTTAAGACTATGTCAACCATACTTTTATTACTTTTATGGTAGTCAGAAACATAAATATAATCTTATAGTTATGTCGTTTTAGTTAATCATCGTGGTTTAGTGTCGTTTTTGTTAACTTTTTTTTACAGTAATAATTTTTTATCAACCAAGTTTTATTTTTACAATAATTTTTTAATCTTTTACTTTTAAACTAAACTTTTTCAACTACATTATATTTTTTTAAATAAGTTAGATATTCAAAAAAATTACTTTAATTGACTTAGAGTATATTAATACACAAAAATATTTTTAATTTTTATGAGTCCTTTTCTATTATTTAGTTTGATGTTAACAACAGCTTAAATGCAAAACTATATAAATAAAAGTGCAAAAAAAAATAGCTATTAGGTAAAACTCTAAAGTTTTATAAACCGTTAATGTATATTTCTTTTAGTCATAAAATTTGTATTTATTCTTTTTTTTTATATATATCACCCGTTATCTTTAATTGAAGTTCTCTACCATATAAAAATTTTGGCTAGCGCTGTTTGCAATAATTTAAAGCAAGTTTTGCAAGTTTTACTGTTTTTATATTTTCATCTAATACGCTAATTTTAACCAAAGTAAATAATATAATTCATATATAATTAAAGCCATAATAAAATGTTTAAATGTTTAGAAGAAAATTATTCTCATAGAACAAATTTAATATTTAAAAAGTTGCATGCTATTCGGAATGTTTTTAAAAAATAACACCGAAGAATTTTTATTATATTTATTTTAATGTCAAAAGTAGAGATGGAGCTACCTTATTTATTTTGACACTGAATTTTTTTCAACAAGTAAAAAATTTCAATATGTTTTACGTTAAGTCTTTTTGACTAATTTATTTATTATTTCTTACTCGAACGAGCTTTTAACAAATATACTTTTATTATCTAAAGTTTAATGGGTAAACACTCTTTGTTTTCTTTTGAGTTGAACAATATTTTCTATAACTATAAAAACTCAACATTTGTTTTTTAAATTTATTGATTGTTTATATTAAAGTTATCAAAAAGTTTATTTGCTATATATAAGCTTGAAATGACTTTCAGAAATATTATTAAATTTTGTCATAAGCATATCTATAAAAAAAAGTTATTTGTAATGTTTAAATATTACAAATTGTTTTGTAATCGAAAAAAAAATACTTCCTTTTAAAATTTAGGTTTTTCATTAAGTAAACGATATCAAAGTTAAAAATTAAGTAAACATATATAATCATAATTTCATGGTTTTGAAAAGTTTCACAGTACATACGTCATCAGTTTTTGTTACCCATATATTTTATAAAAATATTTTTATGAAAAAGTACAAGTTATTATGCTACCTACCTTTTTTATGTCTTCTTTTCTTGTGGTGTTTACGAGAAAATGTTACTTGAAGTATTACTAAAAGCAATAATAAAGCAACGAGCAACTTCATCGATGTCAGATTTGTATAATAAAACAATATTTTTAAAACTGTAAAGTCATACAAGTTTTTCAAAACTTTTACATAATTTTCATAACAATTTGAAGTAGCTAGCATACAATTCAAAAACTCAAATCATTGAAAACTATTTACTTGTTAATATTAAAGAGTTTAATTATACTTTTAAGTAGTTGATTAATGATTTTTTTACTACTCACACTTCGTGTACAAGTACCATGTTTCACTTCTGTAAAATTTCTAGTGATTCTTAATAAGTCTTTTATTTTTTACTTTATTGTACTCTATCAAAACTTTTTAACTAATAAATCTCAAAAAAAAAAATTCGTA
The DNA here is from genome assembly GCF_965202585.1 of Thalia democratica. Taxonomy (NCBI): domain Eukaryota; kingdom Metazoa; phylum Chordata; class Thaliacea; order Salpida; family Salpidae; genus Thalia; species Thalia democratica. The sequence goes on along the minus strand of NC_139173.1, from coordinate 13,285,919 downwards.
GCTTTTTTATACTTTTCTTTAAAATATTTCAAACAATTTTACTTCGTGTAATATCGCATAAAATATTTTTAGCTAAATCAAAACCAATTGATTTTACAATTAGATTTTAAAGTGTTTGATTAACTATTTTTTTACAATCTTTTAAAGTATACTAAAAAAGTTGAAATAAATTGTTAATTTTTGAGATGTTTAAGCTATTTTCTAATAGAAGTGATTTAGCATACTTTTGATAAAACATATGACAATAACAATTTTCAAGTCTTGTTTTTTTTTTTGATATCTTTTTTTAAAGTAATATTTTCTACCATCGATTGTTTTTTATGGAGTCAAGTAATTCAAACTCAATTTAAAATCTTTCATCAAACTTTTGTCTTACATCTTTGTTTAGAAAACTGATGCGTAAAACTTTTGAGTCACTGCAATGCTTTCTCTTACCTTTTTTTCTATCACTAAATTAAATAAGTTTCGTTATGCTTGACATAGTACAAGCATTTTAAAAGGTTTTACATCTGATTAATTAACTAAAGATAACAATTTTAATCGTTTTATACAATTTGTTTTTAGTAATGATCAGTGTTAGTATTACGACTTTGACTTAAAAGTATTCAAAAAAAATTACTACTAAGGTATTTGAAAAAAAATGTTTTAAATTTATTATATAAAATTAATATTAATATAACACCTTAAAGTAATACTACAGAAATTGGTTTTAAATCGAATTGGATCGAGTAAAAGCGTATTATACAGAAAATTTATCTAAAACGTCTTTTTTTAAATAGTACTCTCTCTTTTTTGGTATAATTTGTGCTTACATACCAAACAACCAAATAAGGTAATAATTAATTATATTACATGTTAACCCGTAATAATTCAGCAAATTATTTTATTTCTTTGATTTAGATATATAAATTACACATTTATTAAATGTATACAAAATTGATACTTAAAAATAGTTTTTTTAAATATACATATATAAATTACTTTGAAAAAAAACTTTCTGTTTCGAAATATGTTTATAGGTTGTATGTTTTAAATAATTAATAAATACTTTTTTTTATAATGTTGTAATTCTTATACTGTTTTGAATAATTGGTCATAGTATTCATACAAAACCAAGTAATTTATAATACTAGACAGTTTGAATCGTTTACAATTTTATCTCTTATATAGTTTACGAAACACTTTATTATATTAATCTTTGTATTAAAAAATTTTTTGTCTACTTTTTAAGAGTATTATAGATTGGTATTAATTTTTAATCTTTAACAAAAACTAATCGATACAAACAGCTTTAGCTTTTAATCTTCATCATAGACAGCAATTATAACATTGCGGAAGCTTAATTAAACTTTACTAAACAATTTTATTAATTTGTTACGTTAGTAAAACTTTTCAAAGATTAAAGATTAGTAAGAATTTTAAGTATAATTTTAACATGTTCTTTTTACAGTTATTTTTCTGCCAAGCCAACACTCAAACTACTTGACGTGTTGCACACTACTTTATAAATTTTAAACTTAGTTTTTATCTTAAAAAAATTAGTTTTTGACTACTGTCATAATATTTATAATTTTTCTAATGTAAAATTAAACTTTAGTGCTTGCTTTTTCTACGCTGTTGTTAACAATTTTAAAACAAAACAGTATAATAAAAACTAGAAGTTACTTTACCCTGCAATATTTTTATTATGAAAACAAAACACACATATTTAGGAGCTAAAGGTATTACAAAATGCTTTAAGCCACTTTTTCAGTCTTTCATTACGTTTATCTAAATATTTTTTGATATTTTTCCTAACTATCAATTCTTGATCATTAGATTCTTTATATATTTAACTATCTTTTTTCAAGAGAGTAAAATGTTTTCATTTTTAAACTTTAAACTTAAAGTACTTATAATAACTTAGACTTTGTCAAAAAAGTTCTAGAAGCGTCGAAAGCATTTACCTAATTAGTACAACAAAATATAACGAAAGTTAATAAAACTTATTTGGTTTTTTGAAAGTTGATAATGCTTTGCTTAGTATATAGATAACTTTTAATTTAAGAACGTAAGTACAAAATAATGTTCTTATCATTTCTAACCATAATACAAAAAAAATAAATCAGGATTTTAAATAGTGTATTTGTAAATATTTGCACTTTAAACACGTTATATTATTACTAAGTTTTACAGTTAACAAAATTAGAACTGTTTAAACTTTAGTAAGTTATCATATAGCTAAATTTTTAGTTTTTAATTATAACTTCGCTTTTGCTGCTTTTTTACAAAATTTATGACTATAAAACCATATTACAAAAGCTTAAATTTGTTTTTATAAGTTTTAATAAACTTAAAATTTCCTTATTTCTATACTTTTAAGTATGTTTTTTTTCTGTTTAAACTAAAAACTTTTTTTTTATAAACCATAATTTTCAAGATTGAAAAGTCTCAAAGCTTAAACAGACATAAGTTATGAAAAACACATGATGTATTTCGTTCTGTAAACAATTGAAATGCTTGACATCATTTAAAGTTTACATTAATTCACGGAAACTGTCTAGTAAGTTTTACATGCCAAAAAATGAGTATAATAAAAAGGAGAATTTGTTTTTCATTATTTTTCATACCTTATAAAACTTTTTTACATCTTTATTAAACACAGTTACTAAAGCAAACTGTCTAGAAAAATACATGTTAAAAGAATTAATGATCTTTTTAAAAAGTTTAATAATATTCACTTTATTTAGGCTTTGGAAAGACTTAAACTTTTTTAAAGGTTCAAAAAATAATTTTAACAACTATTTTTCCCGACATTTAAGATAAACTTTATTTTAAAACGTTTTGTTTTTAGTAACTTTTACAAATAAAAAGACTATTTTAAAGTTTTTGTTTTCTCTGCAAAAAATGCTAAAGCACAAAAAGTATTATAATTCAAAAAAATTTTAGTTAAAATCCTTTAAAATCGATTATAAATTAATTAATCAAAGTTATATTTTCTTGCATTTATATATATCCAACAAGTATAATAACAAAAAAGTTGTAAAAATAACACTTTAAACTTAAACTGACAAAAAACTGATTTGATATACTTTTTTACATGAACTTCATCATTATTTAAAATAAGCTTGAGTTTTGAAGTATTTAAGTTACTTTAGTCCATATAAAACTTATAAAGTATATTTTTGGAAGCATTTAAGATTTTCAAAATAACTTCTCTGGAAGTTGAAACTAGAAATTTGTTGTTAAACACATGAAATAACAATATATCTTAATTAACATAACAAATAACAAATAAAATGATAATTCCAATTTTAAAAAGTCTCCTTTTTTTAAGCACAATAATAGTATAAAGTACATTCGAGATCTACTCTCGTCTTCAGTAAAGAAAAATTTCAAGTGTTTTTACATGAAGACTAAAGTTATCAAAAACCACCCTTGAGCAGTAATTCAAAATCTGTATAATTAGTTTGTTATCAACAAAAACAAGAACATATAATATGATTAAGTCATTATTCTTTTGTTTTTGTAAGTCTAGAGCCTGGTTTCCCAAAGTGGGTCATTACAGAAATTTAGGGGACCATGAGCAGAAAAGGAGCCATGAGATCATAATTTGAAACTTACAATAGATGTTCAGGAGTTGATGATGAAAAGCAAAAAAAAGTTTAAGACGTTTTTAATGGTAGTTTTGAAACTTATACTCGATATTATAGAAAACATTTAGGAAATTTAGGGACCACTAGACGTAAACAGGGGAGCCTCAAGGCCAAAATTTAAAACTTACACTAGATATTCTGAAGTTGATGATAAAGAGCAAAAAATATATCGTAGTTGTTTTGATGTTAGTTTTTTGGGAAATGTTGTTGGAGAGGGCCATAGCATTTTTAGTTTCTTTAAAGAGGGCCTTAAAAAAGTTTGAGAAACCCTAGTTTAGAGTAAGTACTTTTAGCGTTTCATTTTATACAATTTAGTGTTATTTATAAGTGACTTTTTTAATTAACTAAAAAAAAGTGTTTTATAAGTATAAATAAGTATAACTTTCATAGTTTAAAAATTTATTTAACATTTTTTTATCGTTTTAAATTATTTCATTTTATAAACTAGTTAAAAAACTAGAATTTACTTTTTTTGTCATGATTAATTTAATTACCTAAATTTTGTATTTTTTAATGGAGTAAAAAATAAAGCTCTTATAAAATTGGATCCAGGAATTTAGTGTACAAAAAACCTTTTGGTTATTGAGTTATACACCAGGGATACAGTTTAATGTATAGTCCTGGAGCGACTAAGTTAGATACTTAGTTGTACCTATAAAGTAAACTTAATAAAAATTTACATTTCATATTATTATTTATATTAATTAAACTTTTATATTTAAAATCTTTAAAGTTCAATATAAAACTTACTATTTTAATAACCTTTTTATTCATTGTATAGTACAATAACGCAATATAACATTTTACATATTTTTTGTCGAAAATAAATATAAACAAAAATGAAATTTAAATAAATTAAATTTTTAATTGATATACTTAAAGTGACATCAAAAAAATTCTACTGTAAGTTAGCTGTTTAATTTCTGTTATTTACAACTAATTAAGTTTTAAGTAAAACTTGCTACAAACATTTTTTAACAATAAACCTATATATGTTTTTTCTTAACTAAAATAGATTGCTCAACTTGATGAAATGTAAAAGGCTTATTTAAATATTTATAACAATAAACCTAAAAAGTGTTATAATATAATTATAAGTATTGTGTTTTACAAATTAGAATTATAAGCGTTAATTAGATTAAAAAAGGTTATTAAAACTTAGAAGCTAATTTATGCCGTATTGTAGGAAGGTTTTTATTAATTTACACATACTAATTATAGTTATTTTAACCTTTACATTTATAAAACTAGCAGCAATCAAGTAGCGATAATATAAATCTGCTTAGTTGTACTAAATTGCATATAACATCTTAAAATGCTAATTATCGGTATTATTATTGGTATTAGTTTCTGAGTTTATAAAAAGTATTAGTGATAACAAAAAATAACGCTTTTATTTAGAAAATTACTGATTTTAGTCTATACTTTGAAAAAAGTAAATTAAGAAAATAGTTAAGAGATTTTATTATTCTATTTAACTACTCAATTTAATATTTTAAACTTTTATAGTTTTCTCCTTTTCTAATAAGTTTGCAAATTTATGATGAATTTAATTGTACAAAAATAATTTAGTAGTTAACATCAAGATGTTCAATTAACCTTTTTTTAAAGCTTAATATAATTGTTACAATACATTTTCAGAACTATAAAATAATGACATAAAGTTTGTTATAAAGCAGGGGTCGGCAAGATGCGGTCGGCGGGCCAAATGCGGCTCTCAAAGTCGAAATCTGCGGCCCGCGAGCTCCTTTTTAGCCAAATTGATACATTTTAAAAACAATGAAAATATAAAACTTAAAAAAAAAACTTACAGTTAGGCTCTTTATTAAAGAATACGTTTTATTAGTGCTTTAATATTGTTTAATTTATCATATTTTTGATCTTATATAGTATTTTTATACTGAATACTAGAACTTTTTAGAAATAGATGTGGCCCTCAAATGTGTTTTTCTAAATAGTGCTGCTTGCAAACAATTTTTCCTAGGAAAATTGGCCCGCGAGTTACATAAGGCTGCCGACCGACCCCTATTATAAAGTTAAAAAAAGCATAAAGCATTCTTACTAAAAATTATTTGTCGGTTTTATCGTTTACCTTTATAGATCCAACCTGTTTTTAATTCAGGAAAAAATAATCAAATAATCGTTCGTCTTATAACTTTATAAAAAATTCATGGAAAACCAACAACACAATTAACTACAACTTTTGCAATATCCTAATTTGGTGTATTTTACTTTAATTTAAAAGTTATACTATTTTTAAAACGTTCTGTTCTACAAAAAAAAGTAAATAAATCTTTAATTTTATAAATGAGTAAATTATTTTAAAATACAAATAGTACACAAATTTTCATTATAATTGTATTTTTAGTTATAGAGCACAATAAACATTATACTAATATAGTTTAATAAACAAACAAAAAATATGTTTTAGGACCTGGTGTACGAAGACCTTTCGGTTATCGAGTCGCACACCACGGATACCTTTTAATGTCTTGTCCAGGACAAATAACGAAATTTCAAAATATTTATAAGAAATCTAAACTAAAAATCATAACAAAAGTTTTGTTAGCTTCATTTAAAAAGGTTTACAATCATAAAAAACTATACTAAATTTTAATATTCTTAAATCAATATTTTATAACTATTTCTACAGAAAAGCTTTAGGGATTTACTTTAGGCTAGGTCTAAGATAACTAAAATTAAAAGCTTTAATCAAACTTATCATAAAATCAGTAACAATTTGAGTGTTATACTTTTCTTTTTAGATAATATTAATAATTAATTAATACACATTATGATAAATATTTTTTATACTAAAATTCTTTTTTTATAATTTTCAGTTTTAGAAATCATTTATAAAAGTTATAACAACTAGAAAATACAATATAAAATTTCATTTAATTCTATAACTGTAATTCTAGAAAATTTAAATAAAATATTTTAAAACCTGATAAGGAACTTCCTTGAAGCTTCTATCATAAAAATATCAAACTATAATAAATGTTTCGTTTTTAAATGTTTCTTATAATAAATTTTTGTTACTTACTAGAAAAATACTTTTTTTTATTTTATTTTTATGTTCAACATTAGATCGTGTATTTAAAAAAAATGTTTGGATAGAAAGTTAAAATTAATTTGATGTTTATTTTGTGACTAGTATATCTAAAGGTCAGCCTGAGTTTTGTTGTACTTGGATGCTTTGTTTTCAAATTATTTCAACTAAGTAGTTTTTGTCCAAAAAAAGAACTGCGTAGTTTAAAAAAAAATTATATATAAAACGTTAAATTTGATTTTTTTTTTCAAAATGCATACTTTAAAAATACTTAAAATATGTTCTTCTTTTAAAATTAAAAAGCTCGCACAACAGTTTAATTCTCTATTTAAATAACATCCTATCAGACCTAAATTACATGCTTTTAGGCAAAAACTTGTGTATTTCAATACTGACGTATGTTCATTGCAATGCAGTAACAAAATTATAATACTTAAGTTTCTCTAAAGTATAACAACTTTTATATATAGTAGCATTGCAATAAACAAATGATTGCCGAAAAACATGAAAGCTAGGTTTCTTGTTATGTTATCTAAGTAGAGCATTAAAATTGTTTACGAGCTTTGTCAATTTCAATGCAGAAATTTTACAAATAACGAAAAAAATTGCTAATGAACCATCCAGAACACCTTATACAAACTAAACTAAATAACTTTATTGAAACACATCAAAAAAGATTTAACTTTAACTAAGAAAATGTTATCTCAACAGTTTAAAGTTGCAAATGGTTTTTAATTATAAATATTATTACCAAAAAAAAGTTTAACATCAAATTAATGTAAATAAATTGATTAAAAAATTTTTAATTCTGTACATGTAGCAGTGATCTATGGAATTCGAAAGTTATGATTCGACAGGAATCAGATTGTTTTTAAAATTTAGTAGTGTAAATTTCCTTATGCTCCATGGTTTAGTAATGTCTTTTAGAGTAACTTTTTCTTATTGATTTAGTGTGACTATTTATATTTAAACATATCGGTTTATATGAAAACATTGACTTTTACAGTTTGAAATTAATTGAATCCGAAATCAAATCAAGTATTTTAAGCCAGAATGATTAGTATGTTAGCTAAAATTTCCGAGCTGGATAATAACTTATCTTTAGTCACCTATACTTATATCATTTTAATAGCGAGCTGGTTTAATTTAAGTGATTTAGAAGTTAAAAAATTGAGCTGCAACCAGTAATTAATACTGATTTTAATTGTGGTCTAATTGATTATTATATATGGAACATAACAACTATTAGAACTATAGTTTTTTTTTGCAGAAACAAATATCTATATACTCTAAAATAAAATCAGGCCAAACTTGTAACAAAAAGCTCGTGAAAAGACACAAGTATTAGTATTATTATTTAAACGACAGTTTATTCTATGGACCTTGTGTACAAAAAAAATTCAGTTACCGACTCGTACACCAAAGATACAGTTTAATGTCTTGTCCAGGACAGTAAACCATCAAACTATAACTTATCCAACTAGGGTTTTCAAAGCTATTACTAGGACTTCTACGCTATAATGCAACACCACACAATTAAAAGTAACCATTATATAGTCACATCTTTGTTCATTTACCTTCATTCGTTACATAATATCATAAAAAACTTTTTTTTAATCCCACTTTTTGTCAAGCTTTAGTGAATACCTTTTGAAGTGCGTACCTTATTGATCTACCTACACAAAGTTATCAGAATTTTAGTATGGCGTAGGTCTAAGTTGTCAAGCGTCTATTCTTAAAAAATAAATGTCAAAAAATTAAAATATTAAAATTTTTAGTCTTAGTTGAGCTTTTTTTAAAACAGTTCTGCGTTAAAAAAGTAAAAAAAAATAGCGGAAAACTCCCTAACAAGTAGAAAATACTTTATTTTGGCAAGTTTTTTTACTTCCTGTATTCAATTTTTTTTTAAAGACCAATAAATAAACTTTATGTTTTAGACTTTATTTGAATTACTTTAAAAAAAAATCAAAAATCAAAATAAAACAAACAATTAAAAAATTAAAATGAACAGCAGATTTAAAACATTTTATTAATTTTTCAATTTGTTTCATATTAATTTAGATTAAAAACAACTTTAAACACAAAAAATTTCACAATCGGATGATATTTAGTAAATAAAGTTTGTTTTTAAACATTTTGTTGTTGTTGTATTGTTTATTTTATAACAGTATTATATATAAATTCAAATTACAAGTAATAAAATTTGCACCAATAGTTGTGATATTGCTTTAAAAAAGCAGAGTTTTGCAAATTTCCAGTTAAGGCTTTATATAAAATATATTTTAATTAGCTTTAATTTTTTTATTGGCATCATTACTAAAAAATTAAGTTCATTTTTGTGGCTTTTAGTGTAGTAGGTATATAAGCTGCTATCAAAAGTGAGACATGTCAAATGTCTTTGATTAATGACAATAGCAGTTTAATGCTAAATACAATCTAAAAAGTGAATAAAAATAGTTTTGTTTATATTAATGTTTTATTAAAAAATAGAAATCAAACAAAGAACTAAGGAAAGTTTTAAGCACAAGTTTTCCTAAAATTAAATTTAAAAAAGTTAAAATAAGAAGCATTAAGGTTTTACTAGCTTCTTTGTTTAACTAAATAAAAATTCAAATAAATTTAAGGATTTTTTTTTATGATTTTCATTAACTTTGAAAAGTTTTGAATGAAACAAAAAAACATATAATTGGAGTCTCATTTATTTAATAAATTCAAGTTATTATTGTTTATACCTCTTTTATACTTTTGCTTTTTTTAGTTCTACTATTTTGACTTTTGTACATTTGTTTAAGTTTGAACATCAAAAAATAACCAGAGCATTTCAAACTAACACACAGTACTTATAAGGAAGTACGCTTAAACATATCATAACACATGTAAGTAGAATAAAATAAAAATTGAAATGGCTATTACATTTTGCTTAATTTTGTTAATACCAAAAACTAGAATTTGTTAATGGTTTATCTATAGAAAAAAAATCTGCATGTTTATGTGTGCAAATCCCTTAATAGAAATTTGTAGATTATTTTTTATAATAAACTCACTATTGTACAAAAAACTTTTATAATGAACTTTACATTAGTTGTTTAACAGAGTGCTAAATTATTGGCAACTAAGTCAGTAAACAGTCATTAGTTTTTGTTTTATAAGAGTCATTAAGGGCATAAGGGGGGAGGGGGTTAATCACTTTTTAAAAATTTGATTCTATATTATAGAGATTTAACTAAGCTACAAGATGCTTTTTACTAATTTAAAAAATTCAAAATCATTTTTGAGATATAGCAGTCAAAGTTGGAGGCAACAATAGGTTCCTTATGGGAGGCACAAACTAAAACAGCAAAAAAAGACTATTTCACTAAAATCTATCTCCTATGTTTTTTGAAATAAATACCTCAAACTTTTAGGAAATATTCTTTGCAATATTTTAAAAATCTTTTATAAGGAATTTTTTTAAATTATAAAAAAGTAAACAAATAAACTTTTTTTTTCATAAAACTTGTATTTTTACTTTTTTTGTAACAGGATATCAAGTTGCACTTGATTACTGTTTAGATTTGGTTGGAAGTTTTGAGCTAAAAGTTAATTCAAACAGTTAAGAGAAAGCTCGCAAGGTCAAGTTTTATACTGATGCAAATTTAATACAGTTGACAAAGGGAGAAAATAAAGTGCATTCCAGAAACCCTGATGCAACATTGAGTTATGGAATGTTTTATATAAGCTGATACAACAGACAGGAGATTCTAGCCACAGCCTGCTGCAGTAAACGTGATAATGAAGAATATACATTTATATTGATTTCTTGTGTTTTATAAAGTGTTTTTTTATTAGTGTTATTTTTATAAGTATTTCTTATTTACATTCTAAGTAATTAAATCTTATTTTGTTTTATACATTCTTAAAGTATATTCTTGCTAGATTAAATCTTGTGTAAAGTTTTTGACCACATTTAAAGTGTTTTCTAAATTTGATGTTCTTTACATATTTGTTAGTTTTTGCAATTGTTCTTTATATAAAATATGTTAACTGATTTCATGCCTAGTTTTATATAGACTAGCCCTAATAATTGAAAATTGTTTATTGAACAAAAAAAAAGCGCTCAAATATTTGGTCCAAGGACCTGGTGTACAAAAAAAACCTTTTGGTTATCAAGTCATACATCAGGATACAGTTTAAAGTCATGTCCAGGACAAAGTGCCCTAAGTATTACTTTATTTGTTATATAAATTTATATAATATATAAGTAAATAAAATATTAATTTGCAAGCTTTCTCTCAACCGCTTGAATGAACTTTTAGCTCAAAACTTCAAACCAAATCTAAACAGTAATCAAGTGCAACTTGATATCCTGTTACATTTTTAAATTCTGTTTTAACAGAATTTTTTTAATATTGCAAGGAACATTTCATTAAAGTTTGAGGTAGTTATCTCAAAAAACAGAGGAGAAGATAGATTTTTAAAGATTTCTAGTTATTTGCTGTTTTAGCTTGCACATCCCACAAGAAACCTATTGTAGTCTCCGACTTTGACTGGCTATATCTCAAAAATTGTTTTGAGTTTTGAAATCTGTAAAAAGAAACTTGTAGCTTTATTAAAGCTCAATAAAATAAGACTAAATTGTGAAAAAGTGTACTATTGCTTGAGTTAAAAATATTTTTTTTATTTCAAGATCATCCATTCATTAATTGTGATATAACAACAAAAAGTTGCTGGTTAAAGCAAATATAAAACTAATAATTATTTTATGCTTTGGCAATGTGATTACTCCTAGATTGAATATGAAATGATTGTAGAAAGGTTATTCAATTATGAGTATACAAATTTTCATAACTATATATGCAGTAGCTTAGCCAAATAGTGTTCTTATTTAGAAATGTACTCTAAACATTATTTAAAAAGTAGTTTATTTGTTAAAATATGTTTTAAACTGAAAAGTGATTTTTTATTACAAATAATTTATACAAATACAATAGTTTTTAATTGATTTTTACCATATATAAAAGGGTTGCCACACACTCAGGATACTCAGGATATTTTGAAACCTATGAAATTTGAGGTATTATGAATTAAATACAAATCAGGATGACACAGACCAGTTAAGTTTTTTATAAAAAACTCAGAAGTCTAAGATTTCTGAAAATCTTGTGCTAGTATTTTTCTAGATTTTCAATAAAATTTGATTTATTTAGTTTCTACATTTTCTTATTTTCTGACCAGTTTTGTTAAATAAGTTGATTTTTATTGATTTTATAAAAGATTAAGATTTGTAAAAGTTCAGGATGACTCAGAGCAGTTCAAGTTTAATTAGGATAGCTTTTTGACTCAAAGAGTGACAACCCTGTTATAATATTCATAACAGCTTAAATTTAAGTAAATTGCTTGCAGACATTAGTAATGTTATTAAAGTTATGTTTTAATATGTTGTATATCTTTTTATAGTTGGATTAGTTATCTTGTTTTTAGTATAATTAAATTTGTTATACTGAACAAAATTAGTTAACTACACAATTAAATTATTTTATATTATTTAATTTAGGTAATGAAATTAAATTATTTTATTAAACCAATTTTATCATAATCTTTATTAAAAGTTTTATACAATCTATCATATGTTTTAGTAAAAATTTTCAGCAGTAATGTTGTATTGTAATTAAACTATTTCAACTAAATTAAGTTAAACTAACTCAATTATTTTTATTTAATAAAGAGAATATTTACTTAACTTAAGCAGAGTCTAGATGGTTTTTGGTCACTCAGGCTATCATTTTTTTTTGCTAAAAAGAGTTGACAACCCTGTAAAAAATGTTTTATTATCATACTAAATTTATAATACTTAATATGTTACGGTATATAATTTATAAAAGATACCAGCTAGGTTAATTTATGATTGTATATGTCCTTTTAAATTTTATTTATGCTTCCATTTTAAAAGTTATATTTTTTGTATTGACATGTAAAGAAATTAATGGAAGTACAGTTAGTCAGTGTTTTATAATGTAAATTTTGTTATTACTTATTTTGGTTTTACTTTTTAAAATTTAAGATTATTTAAGTATTCAATGTTTATTTTTTGAGTGACATTACAAGGTTTTATAAAAGCAGATTACCACAGATGTATTAGTTTGTAATTTATGTTTATCATACCAATACTACTTGGGTTTTATAAAAAAAATATTGTAATTGTTTTGTCATTTAATTTTTTTGTTTAAATGTCATTTCTAGTAGTTAATATTGTTTCATTGTTGCTTGTGATTAAATGTTTTTAAAACTTATATAATGTTAAATGTTGTATGTTTTGGTTATCAACTCATAATGTTAAATACTTAAAAATGATTAGTTATTTCAAGTTATGTTTGCCATACAGTAAGAATTTTAAACTCTTTTCTTAATGTTTTGTTAATTTTGACTGACTGAGATTTGTTTAAACTTTTGTTTTGCTATGCTCAGGTTGAATTGATTTTTTTTCCTTTAACTTGTTTTTATACTATTTAACACAGTTTCTTACCTTAGACTTAACTTTAAACAAGAAATTGACCCAAAAATGTGTACTTTTAAAAACCTGGAAGAAATTTGGAAAACCTGGAAAAATTTTTGAAAAAAAAAAAGTGGCACCCTGTAAAAATCTATCTTCTCCTAAGTTTTTTGAGATAACTACCTCAAACTTTCAGATAATGTTCCTTGCAATATTTAGAAAATGCTGTCTGAACAAAATTTAAAAAAATTAAAAATTTTATAACAAAAAAAACTTTTTTTTTTCTATAAATTTTTATTCTTAATTTTTTTAAATTTTGTTCAGACAGAATGGCTATATCTCAAAAGTTATTTTGAATTTACTGAATCTGTAAAAAGCATTTTGAAACTTAGTAAAAACTGTATAAAATAAGACCAAATTTCAAAAAAGGTGTTAACCCCCCTATGCCCCAAAATAATAACAATAGTTGAGTAAATAATATTTATTCCTGGACAATACAATAGCTTCTAATTTTTAATTACTTTTAGAATATTTTTTTACGGAATAAAGAAAAAAGGGATATAATCAATTTTGTAAAAAACCTAAATTAGTAAAAATAATAGAAATTAATTTTTTTTCTGAATTTAGTAAGATTAACTCGAAAACTATCCCCTTTGTTTTAAAGCAATTTACATAAATTTTTAGGAAGTCAATAAAAAAAAAGATTTATTACCTGAATTAAAATAAAAAAATCAACTTAATCTGTTTCCTACAATTTGTTCAAAATTCAATAAAGATTAGACTGAGAAAGTTTTAAAACAATTGCTATAACTAAGGAAAGAATAGTTTTTTAGTGAGGCAGTGTATTATAAACCTCCCCACTATGAACTTATTTAATTCAACTTTGATTTTTTATTTTTGAAATTCACTTAGACTTTTCAAGAGAAAAAAATAACAGGTAGCATAGTTTTCTTAAATTTAAGAATTAAGATTAAATTCAAATAAAAAGGATTTACCCCTCCTATGGCCCTTATGAATTTATTAGTCTCACACTCTCCACGGCCAGTTTTTGTAAAGCTAGCCAAATCAGACGAGTTGAAATAATTTACAAAATTCAAGATGGTAGTTTTTTCTTATAATAAAATATTTTTTGACTTGAGACTCTGGGCTGGTGGGATATTATCATAAATCCAAGTTATATTTTTTTAAACTTTAATTTTCTAAATTACAATAAATTTATAGTTAGTACTTGGCTTTCAAATATGTTTGTATATTAATTTATAGTAGTTTCTTTTGTATGGAATTGAATAATTATTAATTCAAATTTCTTAAAAACTATGGATGAAAACACTAGTATATGACTTAAATAGTGACAATACAGTAGGTTAATAACTGTGAAACTTTGACACTGATGCCTAACATAGTTATACCAGTAAAAATAAATGTACAATTTAAATAATAGTTAACATTCAGAAATGATGTCTTATTTCTATGAGTCATACTTATATTTGTGGCTTACTATTAAGGTCATTAAACAGTTTGGAAAACCTCTGGATTCAATGTAAAAAAATAATGCTTTGGTTCTCAAGTGTTAATTAAAACAGGGTTGCCACTTTACCTGGAAAAACCTGGAATTTTGTACAAAAATCACTAAAAAAACCTGGAATTTCAACAGTTTTCACATGTACAATAGTAAAATTTGACTCAAAAAATCTTTCATATAAATAAAAAATTTTGTCATCAAAATTTTATTTAATTAAAAAACATTCAAACTAGCTTTACAATATATTTTCAATATTTTTATACTTATTAACACGGTTTCTTACCTTAAATTTAACTTTAAACTATAAATGGTCTCAAAAATGTGTACTTTTTAAAACCTGGAAGAAATTTTTAGTACCTGGAATTTTTTTTGTAAAAACGAGTGGTAACCCTGTTCTATTCTTTACTTACAGTATTTATTTTTTATAGAACTCCGTTGAAGTGTGTTAATCAGTTATCACACAGAAACATGTGTTAGTGTAATAAAGAAAGGATACTGTATAATTCGCAGGGTTGCCACACACTCAGGGAATTCAGCAAAACTCAGGGAATTTTAAAGTTGTAGAAAATATCAGGGAAACTCAGGGAATTTTGATTCTTTTTTTTTAATTCAGGGAAACTCAGGGCAGTTTTGGTTTTTTCTAAAAATTTCAGGGAAATTTTAAGATTTTTAAAAAAATCTCAGGGAATTTTTTTTTAGATCTAGAATGAGCTTTAGTTAATCAAGTTTCAATATTTTGTTCATAAAAGTTTATTTTATTCATTTTTAAGCGCTTATTTAAAAATTTTTAGCCTTGTAGCAAGTTCTTCAATATTCTTAGAATTAAAATGGCTATTTTTTAATAAATAAAAATAACTTTAAGGGTTTAAAAAAAACTCAGGGAAACTCAGGGAAGTTTAAGGTTACTCAGGGAAGTTTCTGGTCACTCAGGAAAAATTTTTTGACTCAAAGAGTGGTAACCCTGAATTTGTTATTACTGTATGCACTGTATAAATTTCAAAAGTACAAGGAAATACCAAGTACTTTTAACAATTTGTGGGTTGAATATAAGTTCTATGCAAAATAAATACTCAGCTGAAGTTTTTTGAACCTACAGCTGATGACCAAAAACAATTTTATTGTTTTTATGAAACACATGTTCTGTTAATTTTAAACTCGAAATTTCTCAATAAATTATTTAAAAGCCCTTCAAGTAGGCTCTGTAGAAGGTAATTTAGTTTATATATTCACATAAATTTCTAAATAAATGCTTAATATAAACACATATATCAAATAAATACTCAAGACTACTAATATACTTCCAATAAGTATATTTTGTTTTTGGGGATTTTGTATTCATTTGTAAACTTTAGTGACTTTTGACATATTTTTATTGGACTTATTGTAACTTATTAAAAACCATAATTTTCTAGTTATACACTGCCAGGCGGGTATGCAGTTTTTTACAGTGTTTACAATGTGTACCTATTTGGCAGATTACTTTGTTGTTTATTTTCATTAATTTCACTTTTTTACTCTTTTTACATAGATGTTTCAATCATGGGGTATTTAAATGACAATTGCACTATTTTTTTTTTTTTAATCTGAATTTTGATTTAGATTTTTTGCATTTTACATTTTTTTCTTTAATCATGAGGTATGTAAATGTTATTGCACTGTAGATTGTTTTTTTATTATAAATTATTTTTATAGCCTTATGAATATTTTTATTCCTATATTTTAATCATTGGGTATGCAAATTCAAACTGCAATGTTTGTTATTTTTGTAAAACTGTAATGTGTATATTTTAAATATTGTTTTCATATACATTTTGTAAGTTCATAGCTTTTTTATGGTTGTTTTAATTTATTAAAATTAAGTACAGTTTAATTTATTTTAAATTAAAAATATACCTTTTTTTTGTTTATTGAATTTTATAAATCAAAGTTAGCCATTTCTGTTTAAAGGCTAACAAGAGACTTGAAAGTTTTGCACATATTTTAATTTTTTTTTTCAATTTGCCTCAGTTTAGTTTGATATTCTGTGACCCAGTATTAATGTTACAGTTAGATTATTTTGAATTGTTTACTAACAAATTATTTTTTTATAGAAGTAAAACAAAAAACAAATGGCTGGAGATTTCTGGGCAGGCACCCATTGCAAAGAATGGTTAATGACTAAAGAAGTATTGTTAAAAAATAGAGCTGAAGATCTTAAATATCTTACTGAAAAAGAATACAATAAATTTATGATATTTTTGGCAAATGTTACTCAAAATATAGGTGAAGGTATGAGAGTTCCACAACAAGTCATTGCTACAGCTACTGTTTATTTAAAGAGATTTTACTCTAAGCATTCCTTTCAAGATTGTGACCCTGTTTTAATGCTAGCTACTTGTATATATACAGCTTCTAAAGTAGAAGAATACGGACCTTTGTCTAACAGTCGTCTTCAAAATGTTATTACAAACAGCATTAAAAAAAACTTTTCTTATGCTTGGCCAGAATTTCCTTATAATATTAAACAAGTTTGGGAGTGTGAATTTTACTTATTGGAAATGACAGACTGTTCTCTAGTTGTCTTTCACCCTTACAGATGTTTGATAAATTATGTACATGATTTAAATCTAAATGATAATGGTGAAATGCTCAGAATAGCATGGAATGCAGTTAATGATTCTTTTCGAACAGATGTTTCTTTGCTTTATCCTCCTCATTTAATTGCACTTACTTGTATTCACATAGCTTGTGTTTCTCAAAACTATGAAAATAAGTTTGTTGAATGGATTAGTGATTTAAATGTTAGTATTTATACAATCATGGAAATATCTGATATGATTTTGGAAATGCATGAAATTTATCATACATTTGACCAGAAAGCAGAAATAGAAGTTCTTTTAAAGAAAATACCTAAGCCAATGCTTTCTCTTGATAAAAAAGAAAGTTCAACTAAATGAATATTAATAAACTTATAGTCAATTAACTAAATTAAATTTACAGTAAATATGTTTATATTTACACAAAGTCTTACTTGAGTGTAAAGTTTTAAATATATCTTTTATAATATTTCTCATATAGTTTCAAATCTTCAAGCAATTTCTGTTAGATATAAGTTTCTGAAGTTTTTTATATTTTTTTTTGAAATAAAATACTTTTAATTGAATCTTCTACTGTTCATTATAAACTATTTAGTTCATGTTCCTAGTATAGTAAATAATTTTTAATAGCTAGTATACTATCAAATTTCATATGGTTGTGTTTTGTTTTTAAGTTGATATTTGAATTATGTAAAAAGTTTATGCAGCTATTTTCAAGTAATTGTAATGATTAGTTTTTCTTATTGAGTAAAAAAAAAATATTTGTTTATTAAATACTTATATAAAAAAACTATTACTATTAATAATTTAAGGTCACCTTAGCATTCAGTATTAAGAACTTATATAACTGTTTTAGTACGTTTGTACAACATGTGATTTATATTTTTTAATATAAAACTATTTGTTGTTTTTATTTTAAATATAGTTTTTACTTAGCTATGGTAGTAATGTATAATTGCATATAATTTAAACTGTATGTGACTGTGTACTTTTACTTCTATTCCTGATTGTTTTTGAATTTTTGTATAAAACTAATATATACGATTACATTCTTACAAACAATTTTGTCTTTACAGATATATAACGTGACATCAACTCATTTCAGTTACAATGCAGGTAATTTAAAATTTTATTAATTTGATTTTATTGAAATCCAGACTCTTTTAATATTTTAGAGTATTACTATAAACAAACTTATATAGTTATTTTTCTTAATTAAGATAAATTGCTCAATTTACTGAAATGTAAAGAGCTTATTTAGATAAAGAAATGCAAATTAAGTGTTTAATTTGCACATCTTTATTTTAGTTAAAAATAAACTGCAAATATGCCAATTAATTTTGTATTAAATCTTTAAAGCTAATGATATATCAAACAAGAGATTGTCATTATTTTCTTCATAAATTAATATCTATTAGAATATTGATTTAAGTTTTAATTAGTTGTTAAAATAAGGCATTTTTTTCTTTGACATAGTATCAAAAAGTTTTAAGAAAATAATGAAAATTTTATCTTAGTTTTAATACTTTTTACTTAGATTCCTAATGCTTTATATTCTATTTTATACAACGTACTCGTACACTCAGACTAGTTTAAACTTCTTGGTTACTTTTAAAAGCTTAGCTAGTTTGAATATTTCTCCTAAATTTTAGGCTAGTTTTTATGACAATAAAAAAATTTAAAAGTTGTACTTTTTAAATGTTCAATCATTATGATTTATTCACATATTTAAGTTAGATTGTAAGTTTTTCTTTTTAGTTTTTGATCCGTACAACTTTTTTTTGCAAATGTTCCTCATACCTCAGTCAAATTTATATAATGTCATCATTTGTAATATTATTAAAATTATTTTTTATTGCTTTTTGAGACTTATTACTTGATTTTTTCTAATGGTAATTTTGTTAATTAAAGTTATCTAAAAAAATTCAGTGTTTACGATTAAAGAGATACAGCTTTAAAGTTCATGTAACTTACTTAACGTTAATTTTTAGTTAGAAGAAAAATTAATATATTGTCATTATCTAAACTCCATCAACTCCAGCTATTTTTAAATGTATTAGTTTAAGATATTTAATAATAATAACGGATAGTTCATGCTGATTAGAAATACTATTTTGTAAAAATATTTAGTTATGTCCAGGTTAGCTTTTTCTCAGTTAATAATCAAGATTTTAAAATAAGGTGGATTCTATTTAAACAATTTTAAACCTTTGTTATAATACTTAAATTATCTTTCTTTATATAATTAAAAAAAAATCAAAATAGTTATCTATTTTAAGATACAGATAGTTTTTACCATTTAAGAATATTTAAAGTAAGTTCACAAACGCCCACAATCTGTAACTAGCACCTGCAAGTAATATGACAATACACAAATTAATACTAACTTCAAACACCTTTAAATCTTTAAAACAAGTTTGCAGTCAGAACTTATTACTTTTGATATGAGTACGATTCTTTTAAATTAAGGTTGTTCTGAGAAATTTTTGTTTATAGGATCCTAATGAAGACACGGAGTGGAACGACATCTTGAGAAAGCACAAAATTCTCCCGCCAAAACCGAAGCCGCCACCGGTTGATGATGAAATTGATATGACTGAGCCAGGTTTTAACTTCAATATAATTTACTACCCTAGACAGTACAATAGATTTATAAACTTAAGATGTTATTATGAAATAATATAACAAATCAGTCTTCGTAATAGGGTTAGATATGATAAATTTATCCCTACTGATTACTCTAACATTAGTTTTTTAGTTATAGACTATGATAAGAAGACAGACGAAGAGCTGAAAGAGTTAGAAGATGATTTAGACGAAGAATTTATGACTGAGTTAAGGTTTGTTTAATGATCCAAATGTTAAATTTTTTCATGTCAATATTACCTTTTATAACACTTACTTTTTTATAATCTTTTTTTGTTAAATAAACTTAAAAGTATTTTTACATTAAATTATAAATAATTTGTCTAGAAACAGAAGAATTGCTGAATTGCGGCGAATGCAGGAGAAAGCAAAGTTTGGTGAAGTTATTGAAATAACTGCCCAAAGCTGGAAAAAACAAGTCAATGAAGCCGGAGAAGATATAGTTGTAATTGTCCATCTTTATAGTCATTCGTATGTTTTTAACAAAAAATTTGTAAGCCAAATATATTTGTATCAACAACCTTTGTTGAAGATAGGTATTATATAGAATAGAGACTAAGTATATACTTGATAATATAAAAGTACTACTTAATATTCGAAAAATGTTATTTGACTCAAATGGTTGCCTATTTATAGTTTTTTTTAAGATCTTCTCTTCTTAAAATTTAATTCTCAAGTTACTATTTTGTTACAGCTTAAATTTAGAAACTAAAGTTGTAATGTCATTTTAATAATGTTGTGGAAAGAATATTTTTCAATTACTTTTTGTCTTGTATTTTCTTTTAAATAAGTTTGAAAAAGTTGTTTCAAGGTTTATATTTGAAATGTATAAAATTAAAACTTGCTGAGTACGAAATATGACATTTCTGTTTGACTTTATTTACTTCAGTTTATTAAATACTACTTGCTAATGCAAAAAAAAAACTTAGATTATTTGTAAACGCCTTTAAAAGTATCGTGCGCAAAGAATTGTAGCTAATTTAAATTTCTTGTTTGTTGAAAGATTTTTTGAAAGTCTGACTTTTATAAATTTTCTTAACAGAATCCCTCTATGTAAGTTACTTAACCAGCATTTCAATGCACTCGCAAAAAAGTTTCCCGAAATTAAGTTTGTCAAAGGAATTTCCACAACTTGCGTCCCAAATATGAAAGATCATCATCTACCTGTTGTATTTGTGTACAAAAACGACAAACCTATAAAAAAATTTTTTGGTGCTGTGCAATTTGGTGGAATGTCAATTACGTGTGACGGTAATATTTTTTTAGGCTAAAAGTGAAGAAAGTAGAAAAAAGTTATAACAACTTATATTTGAAAATTATTAACACTAATTTTAGTATGTATTGATTTATTTATTTTTAAAGCAGTTTACTCACTGTTTATAAACCTTTACTACAAGTTATAAGTTGCACCTGTTTTTATTAGTTTTTCATAGCTTTGTAAGTAACTAAATTTTCAAAGCTTAGTTTGCTGAAAAAAGTCTCGTGCTATTCACATAATATGCTGTAAGTATTTTGAAAATAAATCTTAATTTTATCTCATAAATGATATAAATACTAGATTTTTAGTAGTTTTAAGAAAATTAAATATACCATCATTGTTAAAACTGAATTGATCAATAAAAACTTTTTAATTAAGAAGTATTTGTTGTTTTACATCATATTTTTAATAATTGTGAACGATAAATAGATATTTTTTTTTACTAAAGTTAAATTAGTTCTAAGTTCATCTCAAATTAACTTTATCAAATTGTTATTGAAGTATATAAACTCAATGTGTTAAATAGTTGAGTTCAATAAGTAATACACCTTGTATTTTCACCCCTAATGACTCAACAATAATTTTTTATTTCAGAACTAGAATGGAAGTTTTCCCAGCATGACATTTTAAAAAGCAATTTAAAAGAAAACCCAAAAAAAAAAGTTGAAGATTATATGATGAGCTCTATAAGGTCATCTTATGTCGGCAAGTCAAACAAGTATAATGATTCTAGCGATGATGACTATTGATTGTTTCACAAGTTTTCTGAAAAACATTAGTACAGCTATACCTTATTACTTTTTTAATTATGAAACCTAATGATTCTACAAAAACTTGTTCTAAATTATGAGGAAATTTATTTAAATATGATGTTTGCATATGCAGTTTGAAAATTTATCATACGTTACTTAATTTTTTTTGTAATCGAGTAACTTTTATTTACTACGTATGTCAACTTTAAAATAATATTTAAGCGGATAAAGTCAAATTTTTAAAAAAAAATTCTTTTTAGTGACATTTCTTTAGTTGTACTTAATAATTAGCATTATTTAGAACAAATAGATTTTAAGTGAAGTAACTTCTTTCAAGTCGTAAATAAATATAAAAATGTTTCAAACACTTATAGTGCCTTTTAGAATCGAATTGAAACGAATATTTTTTTACTAATATGTCTTTTGGGTAAAGCCGATATTATAATAAGTTATAAAAAAATAGTCTTGTTGTTTTTTCAAATCTAGGTATTGTCTTCTTTTCCAGCGTATATTTGCAATACAACTCCAGTAATTTTTATTTGATATGAAATAACCATTATTGAAAAATTAACTGTCGTTGGACAATCATGTTATCAGACTTTTTGGATAAAACTATCTTAGTAAAAGTTTGATTAAACAAACTAAGCTTGAGTGTAAATAAAGTTTTGACCAGTATTGGACCTATTAGTTTTAATTTTTATCGAAAAATTGAGATTTACAGTTTTTTGTTTAAAAAGTACTTTTTCTCCTATAAATATTTCAAAGCCAAATTTTTTTTAAGTATTTTCAATACTTGATCATAGTATCGAAGTTAAGGATTTTCAGTATTTTCTTTATTAACTTCAGTTTCAAGCTGAAAAGACGATGATCTCTTGAAAGTTATCTGTGTATATCAGGATAACCCTAGGGGACAATTTTTGCTAATATGGGACGAAAAAATTATGGTTTAACAACTATTATGGGCTTTTATAATCTCTTCCAAGTGGGCGATTGTGAAATTTAGTTCGGGAAACCTTGATGAAGACGGATTAATAATTAAAAAGTAGCTAGAATGTTTTTTCACACCATTTTGTATTTAAATTGTCAAATTAACTTTCATAAAATCAAGTTATTTTTTATAATAAAAAAATATTCTTTTAACTGCACCCCACAGCCAAGTCTAGTGCTTGTTGTATGATAGCGAAGACATTTCTGCTTTGCTTAAGATAGCCTTTATTGGTGCATGAAATAGTGCTGGTGCTCTTACCAGACAAGTAGTAATTTTAAATTTTATAGGATTTTTACTTGATTAATAATGTTAGTGCAACTAAATATCTTGTTTACTACCAGGATTCGGTGGCAAAAAAAGTTTTTGACCTTGTCAAGTAAAACAAAACTTCTTATATATTGTTTTAAAGTTAAATGGCTGAAGACAAGTATTCTTTATTCCTAAATAATTTGCGTGTCTGCATAAACATTCATAGCTTTTTGTTTACAGCAAAATATTTATGATGCTTCAAAATCGTTATCATTTATGACTTAACTTCCTTTTCAAGTTATGATTTTAAAATTCATTTAAATCGCTTTACTTTTTTATTTAGGTATATAATTTATATGATTGATTATTATTTCAATTACATACTTGAATTTTTTAAAAGTTTCAGTTATCAAAGTTTCACAAGCAAATTTATAATAAATTAATTACCCCTTATTTAAATAATAAATTAAGCATTGAACAATAACTAACCTTTAGCTAGTAATGTTTTTTTTTAATAACCTGTTTAATGTGGGCGGTTATCAAAAATGCACGCACCGTTTATTTTTTTGCACTTTAGTTTAATCAGAAAAGTTCAGGGTTGCAAAAAAACTTAAGAGTCTTTGAAAAAGTTTCAATTTGTGCCTAAAAAACCTGAGATCGAGAAATTTTGAAAAAGAACCGGGAGATTTCAACATAAGTATCTAAAAAACAAGGAATTATAAACAAATTTTAAATATATACGAAGATCTATTATATAAAATAATTTATTTTTTTATCATTTAGAGTTTTATTTACTATCAAACATATTTAAAGTACAGTTACAGCATTTTTTGATATTTTTATACTATTCAAGGCGGTTTTTACCAAGAATTTAATTTTGTAAAATTAGGAAATGGACTAAAAAAACTTGTGTTTTCTAAAACCTTGAAAAATCTTCTCAAAGACCTTTAACAACCCTGAAATATCCATTGATTAAAACTTTCCCTGGTGCATGACTCAATAACCATAAGATTTTTCGGTCATTAAAATTAATATATAAATATGAATTAGCTAAATATTTTATCATCTAATGGAAAACTACGTTTTAAAGAAAAGTTTTTAATTAGAACAGTTAAAACTTATGAAAAAATGACTCTGTGCAATGATGACCCCTTTAATGTGTATAAATACTTTTTTATTTTGACTACTAAAATTTTATGTGTCAAGCTCAAGTCGAATCTGTACTTTTAATGATTTAGTATAACAATGTTTTAAATGCTTGATTATAAAGGAGTAAAACCTTTTAAGTTGTCTCATATCTGTAACCATCGTTAATTTATATACTGAAACTAAACGTCTTGAAATTATAAACAAACTTTGACCCAAGTTACCCGACAGCGGTATTAAATTAATCCTCAAAATTTTCGATAAAAAGTTATTATAAAGCGATAAAAGATTACTACACTTTTCTTTACGGCCCAGTTCTAAAATTTAAAAAAAAGTGAGCCAAAACCTGATATTTTATGTCCATAAGACAAGCTCGAAATTTGTCAAAGATAAATTTTGTTGAGTTCAAATTGATCATCAGACCAAAGTTTTCAGTTGACATTTTGGCCGAAATTTTAATAAACAAAGAGTGAATGCTTTTGAATTTTTTTTTAATTTCAAATTTTTTTGATTAATTCCAAACAGGTTTTACAAAATTCATTAAAAAACTACAAAAAATATGTAAAAAGTTTGACGTACTAATTTACTTTTACAACACATTTAAAATAAAAAAGTTATTGAAACTAACAACTTTTCAAATAGAATAGTATAGTGCAATATAGTTCAAAAAAAAATTAAATACTTTAAAAAATAGAAGAGTAAATGAGTGTTTTAAAAACATCAAAATTATTTTATTAATGCATTTGTAAACTGTGTAGAACGGCAGTATTTTTATCTTAACAAAGTAATTTTTTAATTCATGAATTATTTTTAAGCCTATATACAATATTTCAACATTTTGTTTTCGTTTGGGTCTTTTTTGAAAACCATCATTGACAGCTAAAGTTTAAGATTTTCTAAACTAGTTTGAAGTTTTATTAGTTTGAGGAATGATTTAACCTCTTTAAAAATACATATTTTATAGCATTTTATTTTTAAATTAAAAGTGTCTTTCTGCAACTAGATAATATTTGAAGTTTTATAAAAAGTTAATTTAAAAAATTACAAAGAAATTTGCTTTGTTTATAGTGTAGTATTTGTGAAAAATGCAATATATATTGTGTCATGTTTTTTTGAAAACAACTGTAGTGTTTGTTTAGTTTACAAGCTTCAATAATTATTTCTTATTAGTTATAACAAAGTAAATTTTCAACTGTATTATAGGTAAGTAGCCAATCTAAAAGTAAAAAAGTTAGGATATAAAGTATAATGTAAAACCGATCAGTTAAAATTTTAAATTTCTTAATAAATAATTTAGATCCTTTTAAATCAGTTTTTTTTATAAAGACATACACATCAGAAACGATTTGTACAAGAAAAACGCAAGCTCTACTTTATGAATAAATTTAAAGTAAGTAAGGAATTATAGCCTTCCTTTGTTTTGGATAGTCTTCAAAAACTTCTAAGTAGAACCTGAAATTATATTATCTAAACTTAACAGACTAATGAGAGTAAATAATCTACTATGTTTATAATAAAAAGCGTTTATTTCTAAACAGCAATTGCCACAAAATCATTCTCTATCCGTTTTGTTAAAGTTGTTTCTTATCTGATCAACTCCCGTACTCAATTTGTCATCCAAATGAATACTTTTAAGATAAATATACTTCCGAATATTTTCCAAACAACTATTCCCTTATCAATTAATTGTCATATATGATGTATATATTTAACACGTAAATGTTAACCAACAAAGTATAAAGTTATCAATGTTGCAACTTGAATAGTCGCAGTAGTGTAAAATAAATATATACTGAGTAGTTGATGACTTTTAAAGCATATCGTTCACTTAGGTTCAGTTGATTCTTAAAACATTGTTTATTGACCAATAAAAGAAAATATCTCAAAATACTTGGTCTGAGGACCTAGTGTGCAAAAGAACCTTTTAGTTGATAAACCAAAATTTATCAAAAAAAAGAAATTGAATTTACTTTTACAAATCATAGTCCTTGCTTAACTGGTTGACCTGCGTAATCTTTGTGACCCTTAGTTAATGATATAAAAAGCAAGAAAAACGAAGTTTTTTGAATGTTTAAATATTGCTTTAAAGCTTTTACATATAGCTTGAGCTGTTCGTATGGAAAATTGTTTGGAAAAAAAACTTATCAAACAACAAACAAATTGGATGTTATTTGATTGTAAGGTAAAGAACTTAAAAAGAAGTTGATCAGGTAGAAAATAATTTGGATACGAGTTGATTGGGTAAAAAAATTAGATAAGAAAAATTTGTTAGGAATTGATTATTTAAGAAATAACTTAAATAAGATTTAACGGCATTGAAAAGAGTAGAGTACCGTATTTATTTTATGAGTATAAATTTATACCTAAGTTTTGGTAGATACTTTGCATTGATAAAATATTTGATAGTTTTTATTTAGTTTTAAAGCAGCTGCTGTCTTTAGTTATACTATCACAAACATACTGAATTAATTTGTAAAAAAAAAATGCTTTGCGTATGCATACTTATGTAGCCATGTTTTTACTTGCTTCAGAAAAATGTACAAAAAATAGTTGTTCGAAGACCAAGGCTTGTAAGCTAAAAACTTTATTCCTTTAAAGTATTTAATTTTTGTATCATTTACATTGCTTGGATTGTCTGCAGTTTTCTCAACAAAATTATAAACGCAGTTTATTGTTATTTAAAAAAGCTTATTTTTGCTGTAAACCAACTTGTGATGAGACATGGCCCGAGTACCGATTGTAAACGTTGTTGAAACAGCAAAACAAATTAATGGAATTTGTAATCCAGAGGCTATCGCTAAACCCCACCATTCCATGATTTCACCAAAAAAGTTCGCTCCTGAAACAAACTCAAATAACCCACCGTAAGGTATCTGGTATTTTTGTTTCTTCGACTTTCTTAAACTGATCAAAATTAAGTCGCTATGAATGTTTATAGCAAGTCCAATAATCCAGGTTGATATTCCTATAAGTTTTATAGTTAAATTGTAAGTAATTTAAGTAATTTTTATAAAGTTAAACTGTTTTCGAAATTTTATCTAATTTAAAAAGAGTACTTAAACTAGTATTTACATATGGAGGTCGTTTTTCACCATATTACTACATTAATGAATATAAACAGTGATACAGTTTTAAACTAACAATTCAAGTTAAAAATGTTAAGATTTTACGGCTGCATATTTAACAAGAGAAAAAATAAAAGCCCATATAAGCTGGTTGTCTTTAAATTTTAAACTTTAATAAAAACATTTCGAAAATGTACTGTTTTTAATTTTTATAACTATGAAAATGAACTTACTGTAAGATTTGAAAGGTGTTGTTGTGATTTCAAATTTAATTAGTTAATTCACCTTAGTTTGTCACCAAAATATATATAAATAACATAAACTGTTTTCTTAGCAAAACATGAATAACTATACTAAAAAAGTCTAAAGAAACAAGTTAAGTATCAATATTAGTAGTAATATTTTAAACCACTTTTTATTTAATACTTAACGAGATAAAATTTAGTTTATGCATAATTTTCTAACATTATTGTTTCTACATGTAATATCTAAGTGTGTACAGAAACAATTAAAACAATATATATGACATAAATTAAAAATATTTTGTTAGGTATACTTTTTGATTTTTCATACCATGTTTTTTGGCAAAATAAGTTAATTTTTATGCGTTGCATACTAATATAAACAGTTTCTGTTTTTTGGAACTTTCTATTAAATACAAACTAGATTGAGAAATGGTAATTTATTAAGTTTGTACATTTTTAATCAAAATAGTTCAAATTCGATCAAAAAACAAATAAAAATTGCTGCACAATCAGACTATGACTATTTGAAGACTTCAAATCTCAGGCCAATTTAGTAATTTTCAGTTTTTGGCTTGAATTGCTTTTTGTATGCTAAAATATCAGGCTAGTTTTGGTCACTCGGACTGACTTTTTTGCTTTAAAGAGTGGTAAATTAAATTTATGATGTATGTTCAATGCACAGTGTTGGTTTGAATTAGAATATATTTCAAATTTTAAGTCTTTCAGCTAATATAATTTGAATTATTTTTTATATTAAGTGTAAACATATAAGTGTGAACAGTAAGTGTTGTTAAAAAATCCCGGAAAAGCTTGGAATTTGACAATTTAAACTTAAAAATCTAAAAAACCCGGAATTTTAGAAAAATTTTACATGTAAAGTAATGAAATTTCGATTTGACACAAAAAATCTACCATATAGATATTTTTTATTAAAAAACACATTTAAAGTATCTTAACAGTACGTTTTATTTTTTTTTTTATTATTAATACAGTTCTTTTTACCTTTAACTTAATTATATACTAAAAATAGAAGCAAAAAGTTGTACTTTTAAAAACTTTATATTGGTGCATTGCACCTTTGCTTTTAAAATGTTTTTATCTATCGTTGTGCTTTGTATCGGAATTAAACCTAGAAGTTCTTCTAAATTGTCAAAATTCGTAAAACCACCTGTAATAAAAATTCTAAAATTAGCAATATCTGTTGTATCAGTTCTCGCATCTTAACAGATTGATTTAAGTCCTTATTTGGTTTATTTGGCTTTATAATTTTCAAACAATTCCTAAACACGACTTCTTGTTGATATTGAAGAAAAAAATAAAAAATATTTTACTAACGCATACACAAATTATTTAAAAAAGTTTTCAACTATCAACGGTATCTTTTTTTAGTATATACTTTTGCTACTTTATAACTTGCCTAAACAATTTTTTCTGATCAGTCTGTAGTTACTGAAAATAATTATGTGCGTTGTTGAAACTGACTTAAGCGATTTTTTTTTGTTTCTTGCAATAACTCCAAATTAACATATTATAGTTTTCACAGCTCGTCTAATAATTCATATTTGTTCTTTTTAAATGCAATATTTTTATTGCAGATAAAGAATTGTTATAATGCTCAATAAAAAATAGGTTAATAAATTTTTATACATTTGTTTAAAATGTTTAAAACTTAATTGTCCATTCAAGCTGGATTACAATAACTTTTAAGTTATGTAATTAAATAACTGTTTATAAACTTCGGTATTTCTTTATTTTGTGAACTTTATTTTAAACAAGGTTGCCAAACAAACAGGCTAGTTTAATTTTTTTTTTATTCAGACTAGGTTAAAGCTGTTTAATAGATTTTTATAAAACTCAGGTGTATGTAAAACTTTTATTTCAAATACTTTAAACAAATCTTCGAATTCTCAGAATAGTTTTTATAACAGTAAGGTAGTTTACTAATTGTAATTTTTTGTCTATTTACATGTTGTGCTTTTTTATAATAATAATGTTTTAGTTGTGTATTTAAGCTTGATTAACAGAAAGTTTTTAGCTATTTTAACTTTTAGTAAACTTTTAATATAATTCAGACATTTTTGCTTTTTAAATGGCAACCGTGTAAAAGACTAATTAATTACTAATAAGGTATTTTATTATAGTATTCCAGCATTAATTATGCTAAAAAACTTGATTTAGCTTATCTACAGTATAAATAGCTATTAATTTTATTTAATTAACTAATTACTGAATTTTTCAAAGAGTGCAAACCAGGGGCGTGTTTTGACTGGTTTCCTGTTTCCTGTGAATCCCCTGAAAAAAAAAAAAAAAAAAAAAAAAAAAAAGATTCTTAGAATATCACTAAAAACGTTGTTTATTGAATTTGTTTTGGTTATTTGATAAACTTTGAATAATGAATGTTGAATTTATAAGACTGAAAGATTAAAAAGTTTCCTTAACAAAAAATGCTCGTTTTTGTCCAGCTGAAATAGATTTTAAATAAAATTTTAATTGTGACATCATGATAGCTAAAAGCTTTAAGTAGCATTTTCTTTCTAGGAAACTTTTTTTAAGATGCTCTTAGTTCCCACTATAAATTGTTACTTAGTGTAAATAACTTTTGATACAGTATTGTTTTTGAACTAGTAAGTACAGTTTTACTTAAAAGATGTCCAATATAATCACTAAAGTTTTATATTACCAAGTCGGTTGTATATAATAATGTTGTGTGAAGCTTATATACTTTAAAATTTTTTGTTTATGTTTCAACCAACTGGGTTTAAACCTTAAAAAGTTCAATTTAGAGAGTTTTCAAAATTATCTTTAGACCACTACACAATCTAGCAATTTATTCTTTTATCATTTAATGGTATTTTGATATTTTTTTAAGTTGTTTTATTTTTGTATATCTGTTGGCCACAAAGTTGGTTCTTGATTTTTTAGATTTTGAACTCAGAGAAATTTCAAAATCAATATTAGAACTCCTGCATCATCAGGCAAACATTTAATTATAATTTAAAGATATTTCAATTTAGTTGCGAAAGTCTAAACATTTTTTTGTAATTACCTAGGATGATGTCGCACCAATATCAAGCTAAAATTATATTGTGTTTAATACCTTTTTGAACCATAATTTTAGGCTTAAAATAAATATATAATAATATTATATGATTAATCTAAAATTATACTTCGTTTTTAACAAGCTATATAAATACATAGTTAGAATTAAATTCATTTGTTACAAACTAAAATACTTAATTGATTTTATTTTACAGTATAGTAATGTATATAAGTTATTGTATCATTTACTTTATTATAAAAATAAAAGCAATTAAATATATAAGTTTTATTGGTTTATGATAAATAAGTTTTATTTATGTATTTATAAAACATAGCCATTAAGCCTATAATTATGGTAAAAAACAACATTGAAATTAATAAAGTTTAAGCTTGATATTGGTGCGACATCATCCTGTGTAATTACCCCTTTTTTTTATAGAATTTTCAATTTTTATAGATTAAATTACTTAAAAAAATGTTTTTATTATAAATATTTTTTTTCCGGCTCTTTTAGTTTTAATTTATCTAAATTTAATTGCAGTATAATAAATAGAAATATATACTACTTTTCCATTACTACTTGTATGTTTTTTTTTTTTTTCTAATCAGAAAAAAATAAAAATTAACACAGAGTTTTTCGGCTAAATATTGCGTACTTAACTGGCAGTGCATAGCTAAGAAATGCGTACTTAAGCGAGAAATTAAGAACAAAAAAAAATTGTGAACTCCATTTGAAAAAAGTCGAGACACGCCCCTGGTGCAAACTATTTTCTAAAGCAAAAACTAAAAATGTATGAAAATGACCCATAAATGTTTTTCAAGCTCGGTTTTTATAGAGAGTTAGGTTGTAAGATAACAAAAGTATAATATTAAGTTTATCTTATTAAGTATTTAAAAAAGTACATATTTTATTAAGACTTAAATATATTAAGCTATGTAAATTCTATTACAATATATATTTATATATTAAATAAGCATTCTAAGTGTAGTTAAAAGTTATTTAAAGTAATTAAGTGAATAAAAGTAAAGCTATCTCTTGTGTGGCTAAAACTAAAGCCAAAACATTATACAAATATCACTAAAACTAAAACTGTGACCCGCGAAGATTTTGGTAACTTGAAATTTGGCCCGCGAGCACCAACTGCCTGCCGACTCCTGGCTTAGAGTTAAAAAGTAAAAGTAAAATGAAATATTTTTAATACTTATTTTTATGCAGGTTGAAGTAAAAACTAACGATAAAATAGTACTTATAATTACAAAAAATTGACAAACCGAAACAAAATGACAATGAGTTTAACCATTTCTCTTCTAAAAGTCCATATTTAATTTGAAACATTGAAATGTTGAAACCGTTAACGAATGTAAATAAGAATGCAAAAGTCATGATTTGTAAAGAAACATCAGTACTTTTTTTGTTCATCAGATATACGTATATAAAAGACCTTTTAAAAGAAAAAAGAGTTTAGTAAATTAAAATTTTAATTTAGTTATTTTTCATAATTTTTTAATTTAAAGTAAAATTACATTTTTAATTGTAACAAAAATACTTTTTAATTGTCATTTAAAATTTTACATCAGGTCTAACTAGGACTAGATGCATCTTAAAAATTTATAAAACTTGCCATTAAGAATTTAAATAAAACATTTAAATTAAA
This sequence comes from Thalia democratica, assembly GCF_965202585.1. NCBI lineage: Eukaryota > Metazoa > Chordata > Thaliacea > Salpida > Salpidae > Thalia > Thalia democratica. Next base: position 13,253,622 of record NC_139173.1, on the reverse strand, counting down.
ATATCGAAAATTTAAATGCATAATAATCTTTTTAGTATTTTACTTAGTGACACTTTGTTGTATTATTAGAGTTTTTAAAAGTTTTAGTTGCAGATTTAGTTACATTATATCACATAATGTAGTTTTAGATTTCCAATCTAGTAAAGTTTATAGGCTAATATTTTAGATAATGAAATTACTTATAGTTTTTCTTGTTAAACTTAAACATTTGTTTAAATAGTTAGTTTTATAAGTCTATATTTAAAATCGATTTCTTGTAAATTCCATCTAATAATGTCAATTTATTCACAACTATTTTTTTTTTGTTTTACGTCATAAACTTCTTAAGCAGAAATCTAAGAAATAAAATGAAGATTTTTATTACTAAAGATGTAGGCAATACTCTTAGTTGAGATGTTTTATAAAAAAATATCAGTTTGAAAATAAATTTAAAAACATTTTATCTTTATTTTTTTTACATTTTAGGCATGATTTTAGCTTTAGGTTTTTACACTAAAATTACCCCAGCTTAAACTAATAAAATTAATTTATGATAAATTCTAGTCTTGTGAATAATACGAAAAACGCTTAATAGTTACATTAATATTTTAAGCATTTTGATGAAGCCAATATAGTTTTTATTTTGTTACGGTATTTATTTGATACTTTGTAAAACAAAATCAACTAAAAAAATTAAAGAATTTTTTTTTTTAATTTTTTAAAGCTTTCATTTTAAAAACTATAAGTATTAAATTGTTATTATAAACAGCGTATTTCTAATAGTTTTTTACATATATTGTATTAAGAAATTCTTTTTAAACATTCTTTTAACGTATAAATTAAATTTAAAATAATAGTTGTAAATTATTAATGATGGCTAAATTGGTATTAAAAAGTTTATTTTTCGAAGTGCATCCCCTAAAAATATCATAAAAGACCACCACTTCAGAATTGAAACTAGCTACAATAAGTTATACTATTGTTTTAAACATTATGGTGTTTAATGTTAAAGGATGTATTTTTTAATGACAATTTACTACTTTATATTTAAAATTGTTTCTAATAACAACATATGAGTAGAGTTATAACGTTTTAGTACAGTTTAGTTAATAAAAGTATTATTTAATAAAAATACTCGTTTTCGTTAAATTAGTCGATATTTTGATTGCAATACCTTATTGTTGAAAGTTTTAACTTATCGTTTTTTAAAAATGCTAATTAGTATTTAAATCGTTTTAAGTTAACATAAAAGTTTGATCATACCACTTCGCCATACTAACAAATGGTATGTTCAAACCTTGTTGCTAACTTGAGTTTGTCTCACGGGATATATAAGTCAATGCCTTAGCTCTTAAAGACTTTCGCTGCTGTCTTCTTAAATCGTTTTAGTTAAAACTTATCACATGTAGATTTATTTATATTTACGTATGAATTAGTTAAATGAAAATTAAAACAAAAAACCTGTAAAAATAATGAGAAATAAACATAAAGAGTATAATCATGTTTGGGGTCGGAACATTTGTGTGATTATTATGAATAACAACATACACGGGTACAAAAAAGGATGGCGATTCTTGTATTAACCAAGCCAGCTTTGCATTTAGTGCTGTATGAACAAATTAAAGTAAGCTATTAGTCTTTATACTTCAACTGTGGCTAAGAACTTTTTAACAAAAAACAGTTTTCAAACAAGTTTTAGTGTATGAAAACATTTTTGATTACTTTTTTATTATCTATAAGAATATCTTTTTTATAACTAATTAATTTTTTTTAGTATATAACTACTTTTTCAAAGTTATAAATTGCTAAGTATACTTATGTCAAATTTTTGTCTTACTATGTCTATCAAATTTAGTAGAATTTTTACAAACAACTGTTGTATTTAATAAAATATACATTTCAAAAATTAACTATAATAATATTATTTATATACTTTAAGTTTTAAGCATTTATAAATAGAAATTAGAACAATGTTACTGTTTTGTTTTTATAAGTATGTCTTTATTTTATGAATCTAAGTTGAGTCGCCGCGGTAGAACTTCCGGGGTTCTCGAACTTTAGACTTTCTTGCAGCCTCTTTTCTTAGCGTCACCTGCGGGGGCCAAGAGGATTGTAAGTGTCGCTTGACGAAACGGTACTCGTCCGCTTTCGCCAAACTCATGATGCGACTGTGCCCGACTGTCGCTTTCGTCCGTGCGCCACAGTTAATTTGTAGTTTTATGACTTAGTTTGCTAATTATTACATTGACAACTAATTATAAGAGTTTATTAAGTTCACATAATAAAATGATAGTGTTGTTTTTAAGTTGAAACTTACGTTATTAATTATAAAATTTAGTTTTAACCCTAGATAATTTAATAAAAAGTTATTTGTATTTAAAAGTTCACTTTTTTAGTAAATAAACATAATACAAAAGAAAACATATTCTAAAAATCTTTTTGCGTGCTTTTTTTAATGTACGTTGATTTAACAAACTCTTTAGAGCTGCTAATATTTATGGAAAACGAAACGCTGTCAGTCTAATATTATAAATGCGTAGAAAAACAATATTTTTAGACGGGCTAGTTTTGAAACCGTTTTTGTTGTCATCTTTTAAAGTCTATTCATAGATAATAAGCATAAGTTGCTTGTAGTTGTTGTCTTCTTCAAAATGAAATGCATCGTTTGAGTTATGTTCTGAACACAATGTACTTCTCAACAAGTGTTTCAGACGCTCGAAAAATTAAATATCATCTACTGAACAGCCTAGTTACCAAGCTTGAAATGTCTTTTATCAATCTCACAATACTTACATTACCAATAGAGTGTTTCAGAAAGTACTTAGACAGAAAGCTTATATAAATGCTACTGCGTTATTTACAGAATAAAGTTCAATGTAAAACCATTAATCGCACTAGTCTAAGAGTAATAAAATAATTTATTTTCTATGGTAGAAAAAAAATCGGACTTCCTCTTCCTTCTACAATGCAATACTTTTTATGAATGTCAAGCAAGCAATTTGTCACCACCTGTAATTCGGACTGCCTTTTAAAATTTAACATTAAAGTAACCAAAAAATAAAAAGTAAAAAAATACTGTTTACTTAACTAAAAAAAAATCTTTTGGTGCCAAGTCATTTGGCAAACACTCACAAGGTTAAATCTCAACACTTAATACTACAAAGTATAGAAAATCATGAAGCCCAAATCCCCAAACAAGTATTTGTCGACGCTGCAACAAAATAAGATCAATGAACCAATTGTGTGGTCACTGTAGACTTTTTTCTGGCAGCATCATCCAGTTGTGGAAACAATAAAATACATTTAGGCTCGGAAAGTAGTGAAACAAAAAACATCTAAAAGTATCTGTTAAGTGGAAGCAAAGTCATTAAAATTCCAGCTTAAATGAAGAAAATTATAAAACAGTGATTAGTGTTTTCACACCGTATGAGATTAAAGCTGCAAAATCTGAAAATATCCAAATTGACTCTATAAACAAACCAATTATTAGGGGTAGGTGTCAAATTTGCACGAAGGGAAGGGGACTAAATTGCACGAAGACACTTTTGCACAAGCAGACAATTTTGCACGGAGACATTTTTGCACGAATTGTTTTTTTATTAACTTTTGTATATTTTTTTATTTTAGTTTAGTTTATTTTTTATTTTATTCATTTTGTTTCTTTTTCGTTGGTTTACTATAACTGTTACCCCTAACCCTTAGTTATTTATTTACTTTTATTTTTACTATCACTGTTATCTTTTTTTTTTCTTGTTTTTTCATTAACTTATCATTTAGTTTTTTTCTGTTTTTTTTAATATTTATTTATACTCTCGTGCAAAATTTTAACTCGTGCTAAATTGACCCTTGTTTCAAAACTGTATTCGTGCAATTTTTTTCCCTCGTGCAAATTTATATCGTGCAAAAGTATCTTCTTGCAAAGTTGACCCTTCGTGCAATTTTGACCCATTCCTAATTATTAGATGTTTAACATACATCTAAGATTCATGGGTATTTCTACTAAATAAGAACTAATCAATTTTCTCTGAGCAGATTTGGTATCTTTTAAAAATGGTTTCATATTAGAGATTATTTAAGTACTCAACGAATGAAAGAATTTTTTTTAAAGTTATCAATTTGTGTATCGTTACAAGACTTTACCGTTTAAATTTTTTTGTTTTACTTTTGCATTAAGAATATACTAAGGTTCAAGTTTGTATAAATGTACATAAACCTTAAAAATTTAAAATATTTTGAAAATATCAAACTACAATAAAAAATTATCGAGATTTTTAAAAAGTATGCTAACCTGGCTTTGTTGAATCAGCAAATTTTCCCATTTTAACTCCTTTACCTCCTTTTAAAAATTGAATCAAAACTAAAATTCCGCAGGTTAAAATTCCGTATGACAAGCAAACAATAAAGTGTTTGTTATCATTAAAGCTTGCTATCATTATTATTTTTTCTATTAATTTGTACAGTCAAAGTTTAATAAAACTAGCTGTTAGTTTATGTTAATAAACAGTTTTAAAAAGATTGATTACAGTTTATCATTAAACTTTTTCAGATGAAATTTTTTATAGGCTTTTAATAATTTAGAGTATAGTTTTATTTAGTTTTGAAATTCTTAGACTAAACCTTTTTGGTATAATATCGTTTAAAACTTTTATTTCATACAACTAAACTATTTTTGCTTCTGGTTTTGTTTAAAACTAATGTACTAGTTATAGAACTCTAAAAGTTGAAGAATTCAAACTAAAAAACTAAACTACGAATGGTCAAATGAGAGTATTTATATTATGGCAACTTAGGCTATTACTGTGTTAAATACAATTAATTAAACGTTGACAGTTTAAAACTAAAAAAAAATCACATCCAATTTATCAATTATCGATGTCTTAGATAACGATTTTTCCACTATAAATTGAACACATTTTCCAAAATAAAATTTAAAAGGTTTACAGATCACAAAATTAAAATCAAAATTTTAAACCATTACCATATTGAAGGCTTAATTTCTATGCTTTAGGTTAGTTAATTTTTTAATTCAAAAACCTTTAAGTCTAATTTAGAATAAAATTCTTTATTATTAATATTTTATTGTTGACAACTAATTTTTTACTGTTTAGTGATTTTTAAACTACATAATTTTATTCAGTTTATAATTAAAAAAAAACTTATGATTTGTTATATGTGTTAGACTTGTAAATACATAAATTTAATTTATAATATTTATATTAAATGCTAATCAATTAACCATTTCAATTATTAAAGAACATTTAGAATAAAATAAACTTATAAGATTTTAGTAATTACTATATTAAGTGCTAGTTAAAATATTGAATAACTTTTTTTCAAAGATTTTTTATTTGATTGCACTGTACAGTAAATTGTTAACTTGTAGTTGATTGATATCTTCTTATTAAAAATATTTTATGTGCTAAATATATCGATCGATGTTTGTTAATTTTTTTCGATTAAATTATTTAGTAAGAAAGAAAAATTTAACAAATGTTATTCGAAGTAAAGTTTTGAAATTTTATACATAAGAAATGAACTTATTTTATAAAAAACATTCTTCATTCAGTTTATTTTCAGGGCTAATAAAAAAAAATTAGTTTAAAGATGTCAACTCAAAAATAAAAATAACGTTTTATAGCAATTAGCTAAAATTTAACAAAGTAAACAATTGATTCGTATGTATAGTAAAAACTAGTGAACTTTTATTTATTTTAAGAAAGTTAAGGAACCTTTTTTATTATCCCCTGCACACGCGTTTGGGTGCATCTGGTCTCCTGACCTTCTAACTTTGCATTGAAGAATTTCAGCCAGGAAAATAATTTGAAATAAAAGCACAAAAAAGTTAGTTACCTAGCTTTTATTAACTTAGAGCTAATGACATTTTATAGTTTCGTTCTTACCAACATTTTTATAAGTTAAACAGAGGGTTGTAATTTTTCTATAAGTTATTTTTATTTTGTATAAATTTATCATAGTTATCAGCTGCTTTTAAAATTTGTTTAAAAATGTTGTTAACTTTTAAGACATGAGCAATCAAAGTTAGAATTTTTTTTTAGGTAAGAAGTAAATAACAAACAAGAAATAAAAAATTTCAATTCCCTATAAGAAAAAGAAAGTGTTTTTTAATAAGGAACTTTGACTTCCTTGTGTCCAAGTGTATTTTATTTAGTTAAATGTCGAGTTAAACAAAATGACTAATGAACCTATGAAAATTAAATAATGAAAATGAACGAACCAAAAATAGAGTTAATTAATTTTAAAATAGTAAGAATAAGTCAAATCTGTAGTAGCAGAGCTGTTTTTAGCAAAGCATATTCAGTTTAATTTTTAGTATTAGTATTCATTTATTCTTAAGTTTTTTTTCATGTAAATTCAAGTAACTGTTTTAAATTTTAGTCTACTTAAGGATTTATAAAATAATTTCATAGGGTAAAAGTAATTTCTTGGTATTAGTTAAAGATGAGTTTCTCACAGGAAAAAAAAACAATGTTTATATGGTAAGCACCTAAGTCCACTCTACTTAGCTTACTACGATTTCAAACTCGCGATTATTTTTTACTCGGTCATTTTAGACTCGACCTATTAAACTTGATCATATTAAACTCGAATATATTTATTTCGATCACATCAAAATTATTCATATTAAACTCGATTATACCAAACTCAATCATCTTAAGCTCGATCATATTAAACTCAATCAAATTACATTTGATAGTTTTAAACTTGATCATATCAAACTCGATCGTAAGAATCTCGAAAATTTAAATTCTAGCATTTGAAAATTGATCGTTTTAATTTTTTATGATGGTAAGCATAAGAACATTTTTAGCAAAAGTCAAAAAAAATCTCTGAAACTTTACACCTCGTTTTTTTAAGTATGCTAAATTTACGATATTAAATGACAACAGTCCCAATACTTTCTATCAACTAGTTAGATTTAACTTAACTTCTTTTTTTTTTCTTGCTATAAAATTTGCAGGTAAAACCCTATAAAAAATATTTTAACATAAACAAAAACTACTTTACTTGTTTTCAAACTTTATGATCATTAAAATTAAAAAAAGATTTAAATAAGCTTCGAAAAACTAAAGTGCACGCTTTATAAATCATGATTTAAAAAGAAAATATAAATGCAAAAAGAGAATTTTGTATGTAAGTTTGTTAACAGTACAAAAAAAACACACTAATAACGTTAAATAACGTCAAACAAAGTTTTTTGTTTAAAAATATAGAAAAGTATATTTGTTTGACGGTTAAAGATGTATTTTAAATTAAACTTAACAAAAGTTAAAAATATATTTTTGGTAAATTATTTTAAGGTTGGTAGTATTAAAGTGATATAAAATTTAAAGGAGTAATGATTTTTAGTTATTCGGAAAATTCAAATAAAGTGTTAAACTGCCCGTTTATTAACGTCGTAGTTGACTTATTAAATCTACATGGTAAGTGTTTAATGAACTATAAGAACAATTTTTTTTTTTTAATATTATGCTAAGAGGAGTGCGGAAATCTGCTTCAAAATTACATGTTTTTCAGTAACTGTAGTATATCTAAAACATAATACATGTATACATCTTTTAAATTTAACATTCAAAACTGAAAAAAATTAAAGAACAAGCAAATTTGTTTGTTTATTTTAAGTTTTTTTACAAAGATAGATGGTCAACAAACATCAAGTATAAAAATATCGAGCTTAAAATGATCGATTTTAATAACATCGAGTTTAGTATGATCGAACTTAATATGATCGAGTTTAATATGATCGAGTTTTATTTGATCAAGTTTAAAATGATCGCGAGTTAGAAATGATCGGCTACCATCCTATGTAATTATAAATGGTAGCAGAATCTGATCTTGTCTGCAAGTAATGCCATATCATCAATTTAATAGGCAAAAAATAGTAGCTGAAAAAAGGGGATAATGAACAAAAGTTCTTAAAAATTTGATGTTAAAAAATTGATTATAAAACAAGGGACAGTTCATAATAAAAAGTCTGGTATTGCTTTTAAAAAGTTGCTAATGATTAAATATGACTTGAAGAAGTCACTAAAGCATCAGAAGTCATTAATTAAAGGTAATAAATACATAGAGGGAGCCATGCAATTACGTCCTAGTTTATACGTTGACAATGTACGGCCTGCAAAGTAAAAATAACCGGCTCGCTTTTTTTTCCCAAAATTAAAATGGAGTTTGGCACGCGAAAGATAAAACTGCGACCAACGAGCACTTAAATCTGGCCCACTAAACTTATTTTTAAAACTTACACTAGATTTTTTTATGTATTAAATTAAAAACGAAAAAAAGGTATTAGGTACAGTTTACTGTGCAGAATATACACTAGGTTTATACGAACAACTCATATAGAACTAGTATTTTGTCGAAATGAATTGGGTATTTAAGTTATTTTTCGTGAGTGAAATAAAAATACTCCAACCCACCAAATATTTAATTTTTCTACAACTTGCCTGCAGCTTTTCCCACCCCTAGCCTAGATAGATGTTCTGAAAAGGTATGAAGAAACAAATAAACTTGAAGAACCGTTTCTATTTCAATGATTAGAAAAAACTGATTTGAAGCAATATTGTGTTCATTAAAACTGATAAAACAGCTACTTACGGTTGTTTAGACAAAACAAAAGTCAGAAGAATTAAGATATACAAGCAAAAGATAGGTATAAAAATATCTGAACCATGTTGCTCATAAACTTTTGGTATACCCTTTAGTGATTCTTGCAATTCAGGTTCGGATGTGCCATTGTTAGCTTAACTTCCTAAGAAACAATCGAAAAATTATGTTCTTGAAAAAAGGTGTATTACGATTTTTACCTGCTGACTTTCAAAAGTACGACAGGTTATTTAGAGCTGTAAAAACGGCTAATATGTCTCCAGCTCAATTATCAGTAATTGTTTTTGTTTAAATAGGTATTGGTGATTGAAACAAAAATTATCTTAAGTTAAGTTACGCGTACATTCAAAAACATTTTAACAAGGTAACTAAAAAAGTTTCTTACGCTAATAAGCAAAAATGGACTGCTCCAAAAAATTCAGGCGCATTAGGACGACAAAATTAACCCAACATTGGATGGCACTTCGAAGGAAAAGCGATTGTCTGATTGTTCTTTGGAAAAAAACTTAAATTTCAAAAAGTTACTTCAATAGTGAAAAAATTGAAAAATTGAGGCAAAAGTTTTGTAAACTTTAAGTTTTTTTTTGCTTAGATTCTTATAGAATAATTATAAGCGTTTGTGTTTTACAATAGATGATAGTTTTAGTTGAAATGAATTTGTAGACCAATTCAAAAGTAATTTATCAGACTAAATTGGCGTCTTATATTAAACAAGGTTCTTTTGAATAAGAAGTATCTGTACTTAATCTCTTTTGATAACTGAAAATAAAAACTAACATTATTTAAAAAAAAATTTAATGCTTCTGTACTTTTTTTGCACAGTAAGTCAATTTCTATGCACACTATAGGTGCACACCGTAAAGTTTCACATTTTGTATACAAGAGTTTTTTGTCTCTTTACATGGCATATCTCTTCATAATTGAACGTTTAAATATATTTGTAACTATTTATTTAAAGTTGTAAAGTTTTAGTAGCTCAAACAGCTTGTAGCGATTTTTTATTAAAGGATTAAAACTACATATTTGTTGTACTGCACAGTAAAGTTGTTTTTACTTAGTGTACAACAGATTAATTTATACGAATAAATTTTTCATAGAAGTTTTAAAAACAAAATTGTATAGCTTAACAAAGGGATAATACAGTTAGTTAAACTTTAGGTTATAAACAAATATATAAAGTAGTTTTTTTTTTGTAATTAACATAAACTTTTTACTAAAGAAGAAATAAAAACTTAGATAAAAATTTAACACTCAGTTTTATAATATTAATACTAAGCTGACAGTACTGATTTTTATTTAATCTAAGTATTACAATACAAACTAAAGTAAGCTAGAAAAAACTCCTTCTAAAACTTAATTTGCTTTAAACATAACCCTTTTCTTATAAACTACAACTTTAAGGCAATAGCTACGTAAGGTAGTAGCTACGTACTAATACTTAATAAATACTATTACTTCTGTATTAACTTAACTGCGTTTAAACTTTTTGTTTTATTTACAGAAGCTTTGTAAATCATTAACTTTTCAATTGAAAATCAAACTAAAATAAAGTTTTTTTTTAAGACCATTATAAAGAAATACACATAATGTTTTTATAGTTTATTTGGTTTCAACGACGTTTCGACTTTACATTAGCCATTTTCTAAAATAAAACAGTGCAAAATAATTAAGATTAGTGCTAAAAACTATATTAATATAAGATAAATTTACTAACAAGATTTATAAAATATACGTTAAAAACTGTATAGTACAGTAAGGTTACGAGACTTATAATAGAATTTAGTAATAAAATTGGGCTATAACGTTTTAATTAAATTGCTTTATTAATCTAATCGTTATAACCCAACTTTAAACGAACAATTAAATTAAACCGGGTATTACCAACAAATTATAAATTTTTGATTAAATAAATGTTTTCTGTTTATAAATGTTTTCTTATCTAAGTTTTATTATTAATCTTGTAACTTTACTGTAGTAATAAATTTTTTATCCTGTATAGTTTTATATATCTTTTTTTTAATTTTTCTTACAAAATAAACTTTTTGAATTTTTTTATTTTACACAGTTTTATTGTTGAAAATGACTAATATAAAGTCGAAACATCATCGAAATAAAATGAACTATAAAAACATCAACTATATTTCTTTAAAATGGTTTTCAATAATTCAAATATCCCCACTTGTATTGAAAAACTCATCACTAGTACTTACAACAATCATTAGTTGTAGGTGTTAATATAGAGCAGTAAGTTATGTGTATTGCATGTACATACATATTAGTCATACTAAATTTATAACAGTGCTTTTTTTTTATTTAGCTATAATACAGTTAAAGCTAGTAACTATTATTTAAAATTTTATCCAAAAAAAATTCAATACATGGTAATAACTTTTTTTTCGAGTAGATAACATTCTATAAAACTAAACTTTAAAGTTAAAATAGTTAATTTAAACTAAGTTCAAGTTACTTATTTAGTTTTAACAAGTATTAGTACGATATTAAGTATGAATTTTAAACAAATACAAATAATTTTCTTAAGCCCAAAAATCAAAACAAAACTATTGAGAAAAATATCGAAGAACTAAAACTATCTGTTCATATAAGAAGTTTAGTAGAATTAGTAAAACTATTTATAACTATAATGTTATGTTCTTCTTACTTTTTACAAAGTATAAACAGTACAATAATTTGCACAGCTTTATATTATATTACTAACAATAAATATAGTGGAATCATGGTTTTAGTTTATAACAAAGTAGGTAAAAGACTTAGAAAATATAAATGCTTTAAGTTTTATTAAAAGAAAATTTTGTTTAATTAAAATTTTAACAGCAAAAAAAAAATTTCATAGATTAAGCTTCTAAATAGCACTAGTCAACAAAAATTAATTGCAGAATACTTTTTTATATAATGTATTTTTTAATAAGTTAGTGAAGTACTATTATGTTATTTAATTCATTTTTTCGATGAAAATTTACAAAAAGAAATGTTTACGTTTTTGAAAAGACGCCGCTAATAAAAATTTAATTTAACAAACTTGTTACAATTATTTTATCTATATTAGTTTGCTATAAACAACGATGTCAACTCAAGGCTTTGTTAATTTACATTTTTTTCGATAGAGGTTAATTTAAAATGCAATTTTAATTTAAAAAAAATTAGTGCCTTTTATTAATAATAGACTTACTTTAAAATTTTTATTTATGTAAAAGTCTTAGTCTACATAGTGTTTGTTAGGTCTAAGAATATTTAGATATGTTCATTAAAACAATATAGTCAGAATAAGCAATATTAAAAAAAAGAACAAAATTAAACGAGGTTGAGAAACTATAAAACTAGATGTATTATATCTATTTTCATTAGACTTATATAAAAATTAAAGTATCAATAAAGAAAAAAACTAGTGATTAGTTTAAAACATCTAACGTAAAAAAATACTTTACAAAACTAGGCTATTTAATTAAAATTTAGTTATGTTATTTAAAAACAAGTTATACAGTAATCTTCCTTTATTCTACCAACATATGTTTCTGTGTGTCAACGAATCAACACACTTCAACTGGGTTCTGTAAAAAAATAATTACTGTAATGAGAGAATAGAAGCATAGAAAAAAGTAGGTGTATACATGTTTTCATTAAAATAAGATATTTTTTACAGATAATAGTTCTTAATAGGTGAAATACTTAATATTAAATCCGAATGTTATAAAACTATATGATATTTGTGATTATTAAGTCTAAAATAAGTAAAGTAAGCTAAATTACACAACAAAACATAATTTAAACAAACAACTCACGTTAATAGGAAAGATAACTAATCAAAATTTACTGTTGTTAACTAACGAAAAAAATACATTCGTTACAACTAATAATTACGTCACAATGTAAATGAGGTTATTTAAACTATTTAATTTGTATTGTAAAGAACATTAATTTTGTTTTTACAACACAAATTAAATAGTTTAAATAACCTCATTTACATCGTGACGTAAATATTAGTTGTAACGAATGTATTTTTTCTTAGTTAACAACAGTAAATTTTGATTAGTTATCTTTCCTATTAACGTGAGTTGTTTGTTTAAATTATGTTTTGTTGTGTAATTTAGCTTACTTTACTTATTTTAGACTTAATAATCACAAATATCATATAGTTTTATAACATTCGGATTTAATATTAAGTATTTCACCTATTAAGAACTATTATCTGAAAAAAATATCTTATTTTAATGAAAACATGTATACACCTACTTTATTCTATGCTTCTATTCTCTCATTACAGTAATTATTTTTTTACAGAACCCAGTTGAAGTGTGTTGATTCGTGTCAGAAACATATGTTGGTAGAATAAAGGAAGATTACTGTATAATTTGTTTTTATTTATATTCCAGTGAAGTTACTTCACTACACTAGTATCTTTTGTTAGCAAACAATTAAACCTAAATTTTGAACAGTTATGTTATTTAGTTATATAACGATTCAAAGTATAAGAATTAGTTTTAAGTTTTAATAATGGACCATGAAAACATGTTTGATGGTTTATACGGTAAAATTTGCCAAAAAATGTATACACATTTATTATACACATCTATTATACAGTACTAGCAAATTTAAACAGTACTCTTTCTTTATTAAGCTAACATAAGCTAACACATGTTTCTTTGTAACAGAGCTCTGTAAAAAATAAATACTGTAAGGATAGAAAAGAATCTAAAATAGGTAACTTGGTAAAATAGAGAAACATGTGTTAGTTTAATAAAGAAAGAGTACTGTTATTATATATTTCAGTGAACTTGTTTAGCTACGATCTTTAGTAGGGTATACTATCAAAATCCACCCGCGTTCAAAATCCACCCAGTTTTTTTTTTAATATAATTTTTGCATTTTATTTTTTTTTTTTTCACTATCACTGTTACTCCTAACTCTTACCCTCGATCGGTAAGCGGTTCTCGAATTTGACTAGGTAGATTTTGATCGGGTGGATTTTGATCGCGAGTGGATTTTGAACGTGTCCCGTTACCTCCAATTGAATTATCTAGGTTTGCTACTTAGTCACGCGTATTAAATGATTATTAATCGCATGTAATGCCTTATTTTGTTTGCCTACGCTAAACCCATACATAATTATGAATTTGCTAAACTTGTAAATATAACTTTGATTTCTAAAAACAACTTAGTTTTATACAGAAAACTTTATGCTATTTTAACTTTTATTGAAAAAAAACAAAAACTTGTACAGTAACCTCTCGCTTATTTACGCACATTGTGTCCACAGAAAAAAATGCGTAGAGATACGAGAATCGTAAAGATACGAGAGGTACCAAATATACTTACAATAATGGCTGTTTTTTGATATTGCTTTTAGTTAAATGCAGACTATGGACTTTTCAACTTTTAACAATTTGTTTACTTTATTTATAAACATGAAAACGAAAGATAAAACTGTACATATATTTAAAAAAAAGATTAAAATTCAAATACAATAATAATACTTGAAGAAAAATTTTACTAATTTTAATAATAAGTAGATTTTTTCTTTATCTTTATTTATATGTGACTTATTTGATACTTAACATTTATATTCTGTTCTACTTAGCAAATTCAATTTATAATTAAGCATTTGTTTACAATTAAGAAATGGTGTGGAGCCTATATAAAAATTTGTTTCTATAGCATTTTACAAAAATATGCATTTGGTGCTGTAATGGATTTCTTCTTTTGAACAAATATATAAAATATAAGAAAAATGTTTAATAAAATTTGTTTATGTTTCTACAACTTTTTTTAGTTTGACCATTGCCAACATAAGGATAAACTTGTTTTGCATTGTATTAAAGATATATTAATGAATTTTTTGAGTAGGAATGAAATTTCATGCCATAAGAATTTGAGGAATTGAATATTTTTATTTGATTTAAGGTATAAAAGGAGGGGTGTTAATGTTATATTTATTTAGTATCACTGCTACTTTTGCTAGGAAGTTTCATTAGACTTCTTTTTTAGATGTTTTTTCATATATAGGGCAAGAGTGCTGTATTATTTATTTGTGTTTTAAACTCTCATTTTTTCATCATACTTTTATTATTTAACATAGTCATATTTCTTTCAGAATTTTAATTTAATCTCTTATTGTTAACGAAACTTCTGATATACCGAGGTATAACTAAATGTTTATCAATTAGTCAAGGAACATAAGTATACAAAGTCTAAAGATATAGAGAGGTAAAAACATATTTTAAATAAAAAATATAAAATAAACCTAATTTGTGCTATATTAAAAAAAAATCAAATTTTATTTTTTGAATTTTTTATAATTCTAAAATGCGTAACTAAAGAGGTATGTGCGTAACGTCACGAGTGCGTAAAGATGCAAGAGGTTACTGTACTTGAAAAACCGAGAGTTCTTCGTAAACTAGGTACCAGAAGCAAAAATTTGAGCATTTGTTGTCGTTCAATAAACTTTAATAATAGAATTTACATTAGTATAGCTAGTACACTAAAAAATAAAGTATTTAGCAAACATAAACTAACTATAAGTAGATAGATCTTTTGTAATAGTTTAAAAAATACAAAACTTATTTAAACGAATCTATTAAAGTTGGAAAAAATACTGATTTAGATTTTTTACCAACACGATTAAAATAATTTTATACTACTGAAAAAACTTAAAAGTTCAAAACTTGATTTATTTCTTCATTAAGTATAATTGAAACCAAAATTAGTCTAATAGAGATAAATTGGACAACTGCCAAACTGATTGAAGAATACTGATTTTAAAGTTTCCACACTGCCCAGAAGAAAGGTTTAAGGTTTTTTTGAATAAAAAACAATCAATTTTTTGCAAAAAAGTAATACTACAAAATTAATCAAGTATAATAGAAACACATTATTTATCCGTATTGATTATTTTATTATCATTCCCGTTGAACGCTTTGTAAGACGTGTACCCTTAGTCTTTTTGTAAATGAAATCCTTTTGGGTTAGCTCATGCTGTTAGTTATTTCGAACATGAATATAAAACATTTATTTTCAGATGCTTGAATTTAGATTTTTGCTGCTTACACGTGCTTATACTTCACTCGTGTTTTGTTTATCTACAAAACGAATGTCTTTAAAAATTGTTCAGCTTTTTACATCACTACGCGCCTCAAAAAAGTTTAAATTCTTAGACATAGAAAAGCTATTCCAGAAACATTTAGAATTGATCAATAGTTCAAAAAAACATCAAAAGCTTCGAATATATTAGCTAAAATATTATGTCAACCCGTCAATGAACATTAAAATTAATTGTAAAAATGGTAGTGCTTTGCGCAATTTTGTTTGACTGTCTGCAAAACTTTAATATGATCCCATTCGCACAAAATTAACTGTTTATCGTGCCTGGACGTTCGTCATTTTGTTGTACGGCAGAGAAACGTTTACACTGTCAAATTTGCTGCAGTAAGAATTTAACAGCTTCCACTAACGACGCCTTTGATGCTTTCCAAAAACTAGATGATAAGGTAAGCAACAGTCTTTATAGTTCTTCATCTGTTTTGAGGTTTTTACATGTGTCTTAATATTAAAGATTATGAAGTTTTTTTTATTGTTTTTAAAATTTTTATCTAGGTTCAATTTTCATTGAGTTTTTACGACATGACAACACTTAATTGTTATAGAATATATTTAATGAAAAAAAGAAAATTAAGTGTTGCGAAATCTTAAGAAACTAATTAAAGTTGAACTAGACTAATTAAAGAATAAAATTAATGAGCATAACTACAATGAAAAAACACTGATAAAAAATTCGAAAATAACTACATGAACAAAATAAACATATTATATAAAAGTAGCAAAAATAAAATTTTAATGTAAATACTTGGCATTCAAATATTTTTTAAATGCGTCATGACAGAACAAGTAAACGAATGTTATAAACAAAGAAGTGGAACAACTTAATTAGTTTACAAAAGCATGCTTTTTCAGATGCCAAGTATTTGTTAATAAAACTTTTTTAGTATTTTTTTTCCAGACTAATGTGTTTTAAAATTTAAATACTTTTTTTTATCTTAACAATTTAATCTAGTAAATTTCCTTTTAATTTCATAACCATTTGAAAAATACTTTTGTAAGAGGTAAAGAAAATTTTATTGTCGACAAAATTTAAATTGTAGTACTGATTAGACCAGAGTATTCTAAACTTTTTTTCATAAGGCCCCATTTAAAGAAATTTAAAAATCTATGGTCTTCTTTAATATTCTTAATCTAAAAACTAATCTTAAATTCGCCTAAGACCTTTTTTTGCTGTTCATCATCACCTCAAATATATCTAGTGAAGTTTTTAAACTAATGCGTAATTTACCCCCAACTCTTTGCAGCTTATGGGCCACTAACGTTTTAAAGCGGACTTATGAAGTCCCCTGGCCTAGTGTATGAAGTTTTAAACATTCCCGTATTATCTAGTTTAAGTTTCAAAACTAACCTTAATTAGGACTAAGACTTTTTTTTTTGCTTTTCAACATCATCAACTCCAGAATATCTACTGTAGTTGTGGCCTTATGGCCCCTTTACTAGTCACGCTCCCCCCTAGTTATCCCTTTTGAAGATCATGACCTCTTAAGTTTTAAAATTGATCGCAAAAGAGAGGGCAATTTGGCCCATTTTGGGAAACCCTGGTTTAGACTAAACAAGAAAACGGCTTTTGTTATTTTATTTTCATTACTTTTAAAGAACTAATTACTTCTAACAAATTATTTTTGTTTCAATAATTTTTTACAAATAATTTAGAAATAGTTTTAATCGGCGCTAGTAAAAACGAGATTTATAAAAATTCTAGTGTTACTCAGTAAACGTAAAAACTCAGTTAAGTGTTTAGTAAAAGTTTTGAAAATGTTTAATATTATTACCACTCAAAAGTACTAAGCCTTATCTCAATAAATTCTGCAAATAAATGTAAATAAACTTAGTCATTTTTTATGGCTTTAACAAAAAGTTTTCAATCTCATATATTAGGAAAAAAACTTAATCAGCGGAAAGTCAATCAACCAATTGATTACGAATCATTGTCCTGTGGATGGAACAAAGTTTTTAAGGTATTAAACCTTACTAATTACACGTCAAAGACGACCATTGAACCTGATTGCTTTTAACTTAGCTGTCGCTGTCTTTCAAAATAGTTTTCTTTTCGTCCCTATTGACAAACAAGGACAAGTTATGCTCTTAGTTCTTTCTTAAGAAAAGAACTTGTAACCTTCGCCAACGGTAATGCTAAGATCCGCGCACTATCCTTCTCATAGGACTGATACTTGTTGTGCGATGCTTGCAGGCCCATCGTCAATGTCTGAGACTTGGAAAGTAAAGCTCAACTTAACGAGCTTAAGCTAGACATTTTCAAAAACGCCAACACTAACATTACAAAACAACCTGAATGATTAGAATTTACAGGAAGCCCTGATAGTTAGTTTCTCTTCGCTCAATAGTCTAATAATCACATTCTTTTCTGTAAAGCCTGTTTATTCAACGGTAGACTTGCATTGCTAGTTCATTTATATCGTCTTGCGCGTAGTCTTTACAGATTTAGTTACCTAAAAGTGTCTAGATTAGAACCACTAGATTAAAAACAGCTTTATAAAAATGGTATTGCTTAAAAAAATTACTTACTTATATTAGAATTCACAAAAATAGCAACTTTTTTGGAAATTTGCAAGTATCCTTGGTAGGTTTAATTCTTATAGTTTAATCTAGTTTAATTGGTTTTTACATGCAGTATTGGCTTATAAAAATAATTCCCCTACATAAATACTAGATTCAAAATCATATTATTGACTTTTTCGCCCAACTCAAAAGTCACACCCTTAGAAAAAAATAAAATAAAAATGATAATATTAACACTTGGTACACAATTTCAAAATTAAATTTTATTCCTAATTTAAAAGATTGTACAATAGTGATTTTATGTGAATACAGCAAACAAAGTGTCAAACAAAACAGAATTTGTAAATAAGCAATAGAAAATAAGTGCTGATAAAATGATAAGTAAATAGTGATTGATCCTACTAATTTGTTTTTTAAATGCAATTAAGTTAAGTTTGTGATAATATCACCTTAGTTATTAACTCTTTTTTATTGTTAAAAATCTAATTCAATAATTAAATGTGTATTTATAGTGGGTTCTTGTGTTTTAATTGATAAGTTCTAATTGTTCTTTTTGAGCTAAATTCAGTTTTGTATATTAGAATAATACTACCAAAAATTTTAACAAAATTACATACCAAAATTTATGTAGTAGTTATAAGTTTATAAAGATATAAATAAAGTTTGAAGTTTTTATTTTGAATATCTCAATCCAGTTTTTTCAAGATCTTTTTTTTTATGGTAAAAAAACATCAGTCTCAAACTCTACCCCTTGCAACAATAAACATTATCTGGGAATAAGATAATCTTGAATAAGATTTAGTTTTTCAGATCCTGGTTAAGACGTTAAACTGTATCCAAGTAGTGTGTTACTTGATAATAAAAAAAGTTTTTTGGTGCATCAGGTCCTAGGATCAAATATTTTAAGCAATTTTTATTTTGATGTGCAGTAAACGATTTCCAGTTTCAATATATACATTATTTATAACCCATTTTATTCAAAAACTTGATTTTGTTGATTTAGAAGATTTTTTTTTATTATTCTAAAGATTTTTTATAACTCATGATAACTTAGGACAGTTGAAGGTCACTAAGGACAGATTTTGGTCACTAGGGATAGCTTTTTTGACTCAAAGAGTGGCAACCCTGTAAAAAAAATCAGTATGATGCAGTACAGTTTTTAGTTAATCAGGATAGTTTTTTTGACTCAAGAAGTTGTAATCCTGATTAAAAGATTATTTTATTGTACTTTGAAAATATATGTAATTAAACTAAGAATTTATCAGTTAAGTGTAAGTTGACTATTATAATAAGTATTAGATATTACTGTAACCAATTGCACAAACTATTATATAAAGATTTGTTCTTTTGTAGAATGTTAACAAGGACTGCATTCACAAAAAAAAAAGATAAAATAATTTTATTTGCAGAGTCATAATTCCCTTAAAATAAACTTTAATTCAGACATTTCAAAACGTATTTAGCATAAAAATGTTATTAACATTTTGAATATTTAATGAAATAATTTTTCTGTTTTAAAATTGTTTTAATGAAAAATTTAAGTTTTGTACAAATTTATTTGTCCATTAAAAAGTAATTTACCTATTTAAAGTGCACATTTTTTAAAATAAATATTCTATATATGGTTTTTCAAAACAAGGGTTATTAAAAGGAAGTTTTTATAAAGCTACTATTAGCTAGTTAAAGTTTGTTCAAGTTTTTTTTGTTTGAAACCATGTAGGTAAAGTAGTGTTTACTTTAAGTGGCAAGCACAGTAGACTCTTGTAGTGTAATGTGTTTTTAGAACTTTTGAATTAATAAACAGGATTGCCACCTACTCATGATAATTTAGGATGTTTTGAAAATCTCTGGATATTATGATTTTTTTTTACTCAGACTGATTTAGGATAGTTTCAAGATTTTTTAAAATCTGAGGAGAGAATTTTTTCTAGATCTTGAAAACCCAGTTTTGATATTTTGTTGTTTTATGTACTTTTTACTTTATAGATAACAACTATTTTTGTTGTTTTATCAAATCTCTATCTTGTTCATAAACTTGATTTTCATTCATTATGAAATGCTTATTTCAAAGTCTAGTTTTGCAGCCAAGTATTCACTAATCTTAGAGATACCATTGTAGCTTTATTTTGTATCTGAAGTTAATAACTGTAATAATTTGAACTTATATTATCAAAAACAGTCAGAGATATAAATGATTTACTGTGTGTTATAAATTTTAATTTACTTTATATTTTATTTAAGTTATTTTTTTAAACATAGTAAAATTTTATTGTTTTATATGTCCTTAATTCATAGATAAATTAGTTAGTTATAACTTTTTAATACTTGTATTCAAACAAAAATAAGTATAGACTAATGTAGTTTTACTTTTACATTAGAATTTAAAGTTTTATGTTTAAATAAATGAAAATGATATCAGTGATAGTCTTTTATTGATATTGACTGTTATAAATATGAGTTAATATAAATACTTTTTGTATTTTGAAATTTTTGTTTTGTAGATTTATTAAAAGCTTTCTAAGTTAAATAAAAAAACAATTTAAAACATGTTTTAAAAGAAGTAAGCTGCAACATGCTGAATTTAAGGAAACAGTCTTTCAAATTAGTTTAGTAAACATAAAATTAGAAACATATATATGCTTTTCTTTATATTGTTTAGAAGGAAATTGAACATGAGATATAAGTAGTATGCACAAGAAGTAAAAATATTTTTTTAAACATTTAAAATACTCAGAATAGTTTAAGGTCACTCAAGACAGTTTTTGGTCACTCAGGAAAGTTTTTTGACTCTGTAACTAGAGACATACTGTTTTAGTGGGAATGGGTCGAATACGCACAAAAACATTTTTGAACAAAAACACTTATGCATAAACGGTCACTTTTACACAAAGACACTTTTGCACAGAGGGTCACTTTTGCCTGAAGGGTTATTTTTGCACAAGAGTAAAAAAATTAAAATGTAAAAACAAAAAAAAATTACTAGCCGGGGGTTAGGGGTAACATTGATAATATATATATATATATATACATACCTAATAAAAAGTATTAAGTTATAAAAAGACAAAAAAAAGTTACAGACAGAAGGTAAGGGTTAGGGGTATTAATGATAGTAAAAATAGTATAGTAATCTAAAGATTATAAACAAATAATTAAAAATAATTTGAACAATGCAAAAGTGTCTTAGTTCAAAAGTGATGCTTTGTGAATTTCAGACTCTTACCCGTTTTAGTATTGGCAACTAAATACTAGTTAAAATCAAATTTATATCAATTAAGGGCATAGGGGTCCAATTTGGTTTTTACATTAACTGCTTTACAAAATTCAAAGTAATTTTTGAGATAAAAGCTATAAAAATTGGTGAGCTCAATAGGTTTCTAATGAAAGGAGCAAACCAAATATGTGAAAAAAAGACTATTTAACTAAAAATATATCTTTTCTATAATAAAATATACAAAAGTTTTCAAACACTATACTAATTGAGTTTTTGGACAAATTTATTTGCTAAATTTTATAAAATAAAGTTAAGTAAAAGTTTAGTTTATTAAATGTATTATTTTTTTAGACATCTAGTTAGTTATGGCTAAACTATCATCGAGTTCTAGTAGCAACAATCTTCAAACAAATGACTTAAAACTATTAAACTATCGTGATCATCCAAGGAGAATTTTATGGAACAAGATAGAAAATGTTATTTATTCTATGAAAGTTAGTTGATAAATACTGAAATAGTTTTAATCATTTGCAGAATTGTTTTTATAATAATTTACTTAAACTATTGTTTTATGTGACACAAAAGTGATTATATGTCACCGTTTTATTTTAGTTATCACAAATTCTATTAATTTGTATTAGTTTTTCTATTGTTTTATATAACACAGGGTTACCATTAAACTGGAATCCTGGAAAAACCTGGATTTTAACAATTTAAGCTAAAAAAACTGCAATTTTGAACAAAAATCATGAAAAAACCTGGAATTTTAGACAATTGTTTCATGTAAAGTTATGAAATTTTGATTTGACACAAAAAATCTATTGTAAAAAATAAGTTTTTTGTTATTATCAATTTTCATTATTAAATACTTCATTTAAAGTAGCTTCACAGTGTCTTTTCAATGTTGTTATACTATTTAAGACAGTTTTTTGCCTTAAACATAAATTATACTAAAAATAGTCCCAAAAACTTGTTTTTTTGAAAAACCTGAAAGAAATTTCTCAAAAACCTTTGGCAACCCTGACAATTTGTCACAGTTTATTTTTATAATATTGAACTACTTTGTCACTGCTCTATTCTAATACTTGGTTCAGTGAGATAAACCAACCGTTTTAAACAAAAATGAAATAGTGAATAGCACTTAAACAATGGCATTTGTATGGTTTTAACTTATTCATACAAAGAAATTGAAGTTAGTTTAAGATTTGAATAATACTTGAAATCAGTAAAAAAAATAAAGATATAGTAAACAAAACCTTATATTTCCTATAAAAATTATAAAGGTATTGTTATGTAAATAATTAATAAATAGTTATATAATAATAACACATTTACACAGTACTCTTTCTATATTCAAGTAACATTAATGACCGTGTAAATTTGTTAATACTATATAATCCAGTGAACTTGCTTTGCTAGGATCTCTATTTGCAAACGATTGACTTTAAATTCTGAATAGTTTAAATAAGTATATATTAATTTTATAAGAATATTGGTATAGTTGTTTTTTTATAACAAATAAAAACTACAACAAAACATCAATAAAATCTAAAATCAATGAAATAATGATCAAAGTTTGTATTAGTATTAAACAATTAGGTATGTAAACCTTGTCTAATTGCATTGCAAAGTATAATACACTTGGTAAGACAGTTAGTACCCTCGATTATAATACCACCAAAGAAAACATTTGCAAAAGTCATCAGAACTTGAGCTTGATATTTGTTTGTGTCTTCCATACCTGTCAAACTTACAAACTTTGCTTAAATTTCAAAAGGTACTTAGAACTGTAAAAATAGTAAAACTAAACTGTTAGCTAAGTTATAGAAATATATCTAAAAGAAAGTTTTTTACCTCTTATGCTCTTAACTGAATACTTAAAATGTATTTTTTTGTTGTTATCTTGCTTAAATAATTTTTGAATAGTTTGGTTTTGGTACTAGTTTTAACTAAAAAATTTAAACATTAGTCACTCATTTTAAAAAGGTTTATTAATTAATTTCGTTTGGCACATCCTCAGACTAATCTTGCTAAAAACTGATAATATTATAAAGTAAATTTAGTTATAAATAATAATTTTGAAATAGCAAAAAATAGTTACGTCATACAGTATAAAGGTTTGTTTAAAAACTTTATATTAGAATTAAGTTATACTTAGCTGATTTGAAGTAAATTTTTTAGCTTTAATAATTAAATGTAATTATTTGGTAATTAATTTTTAAATTAATATTATATTGAAATACACAATTTTAAAATGTAGAAAAATGTAAATCATTTTTGACTGTTGCAATAGCTTTTTAAATTACTAAGATGAATCAAAAAAAAAGTTTTAAATAATTTAGAACAACATGTAAACAAATAATTGTTTTATTGTTTAACATTTTATGTACACAAGAAAATGTTTTTTATACAAACTAGTTTTATTGATAGGCTGCTGGGCTAGCATTGAAAGTCAGAATGAGAATGCAATTTTTATACGAAAAATGTGATGTTTAATGTTTAGATCACTGTAAAACAATAACTACTAATAAAGTATTAAAATTACTAAAATGACGTGGTACAGCTTTTTGTTAAATTTGTGCAAATAAGATAACAATTACAATATAGTTCCACTTATCATTTTTAACCCCAGTTTAATGCTAAATTACTTTTCAAGTTCAAGTATAAATAAAAATTACTTCAAAAAATTAATAAATTGAGTAAGTAAGTTCAATATAAAGAATTAAGTGCACAAAGAAAATGTGTAATTTTCATAATGACAAAAAAAATTGTACAGACGTTTTAAAAGGTACATAAACTATTAGTGCTGATGTTCCTTCTCTTCTGTATTATGTGCATAGAAGGGTAAATCACTTTTTTCACAATTTAAAATCTTGTTTTGTTGAGTTTTAACTAAGCTACAAAAAATGAAAAAATAAAAATTTTAATTTTTTTTTGTTTTTGTTATGTTATAAAATTTGAATTTTTTTAAATTTTACTCTGAGAAAGTTTTCTAGATATTGCAAGGAACATTTCTTTAATGTTTTAGGTAATTATCTCAAAAAACGTAAAGGGAGATGATTTTTTAATTGTGCCTCCCGTAAGGGAACCTATTGTAGTCTCTGCCTTTGACCGGATATATCTCAAAAATGATTTTGATGTTTTTGAATCTATAAAAAGCAGCCTTGAGCTTAATTTAAAATCAACAAAATAAGATAATATTATCAAAAAAGTGATTTGCCCTCCCCCCTTATATCTTAAATGTTTAGGGAGTTTTCATGGTGCAGATGTAACAACAAAGTTCTTGTTAATGTATCTCTCTTAAACAAATATGATAAACAATTAATAATTTTTGAACATTTGAAATAAAATGTCTAAGTTGCAGCTTAAATTAATGGTATAAACATTATAATATTTTTAATTTGATTAATAAAAAAAAAACTTTGTTAATAAATAAATTTTGAATGATAAACTTAGATACTACAAATGCAAACATATAAGTTTTCCATTTACTTAAAATTTCTCCTCTTATATCCATTTACTATTTGTTGTCCACTGATGAGCAGATATCACACTCTTTGGAAAAAACTGAACAAGTGCAATTGCTTTGGTAAGGCATTTACTTTTTTCTACTAAAATTAAAATTATGTTGAAGTTTAAGACAATTTAAGAACTTTATTGCTGGAAAATCCAAATTTAATATTTTTCGCACAGAAAAAGCAGACTGGTGTTCCAATAAAAACTGTAAAGTCAATCTTGACCAAAATTCCAGATGTGTTTAGTGGAGAAGACATGGTGTTGTGGTTAGTAGAAAATTTGCATATGAATGAACAAGAGGCAGTTCATCTTGGTTCTCTTATAGCTGCGCATGGTTACTTTTTTCCAATAGATGACCATGTTATTATGCTAAAAAATGATGGCAGTTTCTACAGGTGAGGTTTATTAAGTTTTTTTTTAGTATCTAATAAATAATTGTACTTTCTAAGTTGTATATTTATTACAAATTAAATTGCATTTCTTCTCTAAATATAAGGAGATTATTAATTTTATTAAATTCATGAATTTTAAACTACATAAAGTATAATGTAATTCTTTTTTTCTCCAAAAGTTTTTAATATTCATACTTATTTTTTATCCTTAACATTTATCCTTAATAATATTTAGAGAGGTTAGGTAATTTTTAACCAATTACAAATTAGATCAGGCTAAACCTTTTTCATTAAAAATAAGATGAAGGTAATTTTCTATATTTCTTGAATCACATATAATGTAATATAAATGTACATTTTGTAGTTACCCATAATTATTTTTATTATTTTTAAAACTAATTAACTTCAAAATTAATATAATTTGTGAAACTAAGTTTTATGATATGACAATTTACTTTACTATCTTAATTTAGAATTTATTACTTTTTATCTTATCAAACAAAAATATCAGTCTAAATAATCTTTGTTTAATCAGTTGTGAGTTATTTTAATCAACTTAGTATTTTTGTTTAATTTAAAGAGTTAAAGAGTAAATAAATTTTAGCTAACTAATGAAAAAATAAAGAATATATAATTATAAGTGTATGTTTAATTACATTTTTTAGAATTCAATATTTCTTATAGTAATATTTAATTTTTTAATAAATTATTAAGCAAACATTTTTGTTCAAAGATAAAAAATAAATAGTATTGATTATCCATGTTAAAGTAGAAATCTTTTATCATTTTCTTCTCAAAACAACAAAACGTTTCACATATTTCTTACAGTTTTTAACTTGAATTTAGAATAAAAAATGGGACTTCATCTTAAAAAAAATCTTGTTTATTAAAACAGCTTTTAAGATTTTGAACTTGCCTTTTTTGTATAGATTTTATCAGTCCATTAGGGCAAGGTCTCAATTTCCAATTAAACCTAAAATGGTCAATATCGCCCCTAAGTGAGTGATATAGGCTATCAGAGGTCATTAATTAGTTAGACGGCGAAAAACTAAGTAAGTAATTAACTAGTAAAGGGTGGTGTTTAAAAATAGGGGCGAACGTTTTTCTAAGCTCTGCTTTAGAGGCGTGTAGGAAAACAGTTTGGGAAACCTTTTATCAAATTATCTATGAAATAGAAACAAAACTTGTTATTGTAAAATTTTTTTCTAGTACAAATGTCACTACTTTAAGTTTTCATTTTTAACTTCTAAAATATATTTACAAAACAGGTTTCAAAACGAACATTATTGGCCTTCAAAGGGCTGGGAGCCAGACAATACAGAATATGCAGTTTATCTTTGCAAAAGAACTATGCAGAATAAAGCCCGACTTGAACTTGCTGATTATGAAGCGGAGAATCTTGCAAAATTGCAAATGCGGTTCTCAAAAGGATGGGATCAAATATATAGTCGTGCTGAACAAGAAGCTAACAAAGACCGAAAAAGAGAAAAAGTTCGTAGAAAAGTGCTTGATAGCCAAGAAAGAGCGTTCTGGGATGTACACAGACCAGTACCTGCGTGTGTAAATACAACAGAAGTTGATATAATGAAAGCATACTATAATGACCAGAAACAAAGAAAGACTTTTTACAATTCTTCTCCTCGTAAAAATACTATATCTACATCTGAAAGCTCACTATCAATTGAAATGACTAAATTAAACGTTAATAATGATGCAAATATAAGTTTAGAATCAATTATACTTTTAAAAGAAATCGAAAAAATTAAAAAGAAACTCAATCGTCACTGCCTAAAAATGTCAAAGGTTATTTTCTTATTTTTTACTATATTATATGTATTTATGACTTTGATACTGTTTTTTTTTATACTTTACAGAATTAGTACTTTAGTTGTATATATAACATATGTAATCTTTATACTTTTTCAACTTCAGACATTAAATCAATTTAACTTTTTGTCAAAATTTGTAATACATAAACATTAAAAAAAAAATGTTTAGCACATAATCAATCATCAATATAATATTACCTGAATTCGATTAAACTACATGTTTTTTATAAAAAATTTTAAAGCTTACTTCATTACAAAGCAGCAAGTTTTAGCATTAAACTTAACTTATAATTGATATTTGTTAAATATAAATTTTAGTTTACAATATATAAATTGAATTTTTTCAAAAATTACATAAAAGCTTATCAACAATTGAAATAAACGATGAAAACATTGCAAAATACATGGCAAAGTTATATTATTTGTATAGTTTAAAGCTGCAGATATACATTGTTTACAAATTTTAATATATTTGAGTGATTATAAGCTATCTCATTTAGTTTTTAAAATTTTTCCATTATAGTTTTAGTAGTTGTACCTTTTTTTTTCCAATTACTTACTAAATAATCCACGGCAAAATATTTCTAAGTATTTTTTTTTTAAACTTTAATATGTTATAAAATTTGGGAATACAATTTTTTGTAAATGCTTTACTTATATCGTAAGCTATAGCGGCTGATGGTATTAAACTTAAGGTTTTAGGGCCTTTAATGTGCGCGCTTGTTTATTCGTGCTTGTTTATTCTCGCTTGTTTATTTACTACAAAATGAGACATACTGTACAGCGTTTTGTCTTTTTGCATTTGATATTTCGAACACCTACATATATAAATGCAAAGTTAATGAGAACTTCAAATGAAGCTACACAAAAATAAAAGCTAAATAAATAAAAGATATATAAGATAAGATATAGACAAATATAAATTAAAACATTATTATAGCTAATATAAATTTTTCTTAGGTTTTATAATACTTAGAATTTTGATAATAACAGAGTTGCCACAAAACCTTGAATTTGAGAAATTTTGAAGAAAAAAACTGGAAAAACCTGGAATTTTAAAAATTTTTACATGTAAAATAGTAAGATTCGATTTGACACAAAAAATGCATCATATAGATAAATTCCTTATCTTAAGATTTTAATAATTTTTTTTTTGATTAAAATACACATATAAAATAGCTTTACAGTATCTTTTCAATACTATTTAACACGTTTTTTTACCTTAATTTTTAGTTTAAATTAAAAAAAGTGAACATAAACGTGTAGTTTTAAAAACCTGGATTAATTTTGAAAACCTGGAGAAAACTTGCCAAGTCTATTGGCAACCCTGTAATAATGACCGAAATCTAACTGAAGGCCTTCGAGCTACGAAATTTCGTAACTGTATCTGATACAACTGGGCGGTTTAAGAACTACCACTCACTAACTTTTCAAACTTATCATACTAACACTTACAAGCTGAATCTTACATGTTGAGCGTATAAAGATTTTTATTTTCTGTATATAGATACAAGAATTAAAGTTTCCTTTCCTAGATAAAGGTTAATTATTGTTACATCACCTTGTTTACAAAGACTTCAGTGATATTTATACGCAAGGCAGAACCTTTTTTTATTATATTCTATCTTAAATGTTGAATAAAGTAGTATGTTTTATTATAATTATCTGTTAGCAGCTATATTTACTTTTATTTACACTTAAAATTTTTACACTTGTATGACTTTAAAAGTACTTTTTGCTTCATGCAGTATATTTTACGCCAACTTAAATACAGGTATTAATGCTTTTCAGGCCTGTGGAATCCTACAACATTATATCAAGCAACACTGCATATTCGATTCGCTGCTGACGCAAACCGAAGCATGCCATTCAATAAGCAACCCGTGGCACCAGGACGATCACCGGTGGATTTCAAACGATAACGAACTCAATCGCATACAGCAGTGGAAGTTTTCTTTTGGAAACCTTTTGAAAGACCGTACCGGTACGGAGGAGTTTCGAAAATTTCTTCAAAAAGAATTTTCAGCCGAAAATTTAGATTTTTGGCTTGCATGCAAAAGGCTTAAAAGTAGACCGATAAATGAAGTAAAAAGAGTAGTTAGTATTTATCTGTATAGATGTATGCATATTTTAAAGTTAATTAGTTGTGTAACTTCTGTAAAACATTTTTTAAACTGATTAGGTTGTTTCTTTTTTAAGGCATCTAGAGTGTTGAAATTAACACACAGGATTGCCAAAAAAACTTTGAAACCTGGAAAAATCTAGAATAACCTAGAAAAACCTGGAATTTGCGAAATTTTGAAAAAAAAACTGGAATTTTAAACAATTTTTACATGTTAAATAGAAAAATTTTGATTTGACACAAAAACAATATCATATAGATAAAAAAAAATTGTTGTCATCAAAATTTTTTTGTTATTAAAATACATATTTGAAGTAGCTTTACAGTATCTTTTCAATGTTTTATACTATTTAACACAGTTTTTTACCTTAAACTTAACTTTAAACTAAAAATAGAGCCAAAAATGTCTACTTTTAAAAACTTGGAGGAACTTTTGAAAACCTGGAGAAACGTTTTTGAATGCATTATATTTCTTTTCTTAAAGTATTCTTTTTCATAAAAAACTTATCTAATCTAGAAATAACTGTATAATATGCTTAATGTACTATACAGTTAGTTTCGAATTGTTAATAGAAAATATATTAAGAAATTAATTTACTTTTTTTAATGTATTTAAAACAATGTAAAAACCAAGTAGTTGAATTTATTTGTTTATAATATTATTGTAAACTTTAATAGTAAGTTTTTTTAATGTGACGAAGTACTCATTTCAAATTTTTATATTCATATAATATAAAATTAAAGCCTAATGCTTGTAGCATACTAGATCTTAATGGCTTTGCTTTTAGTATTTTGTATAGTTTTAGATAAAAATATTCTGAATTGCTTTTCTGCTTGATTTACAATATTCAAAGTTGCCACCGTGTCAGTAAACTTGGCTGATCTTGTAATGTTAAAAATGATTTCCTGTTATTATGTGTTTAGAAACAGTTTTTTTTTTGGTACAATATTGGTCCACTTTGTTTTACTTTCGGCCTAGTTGGTTTAAAATAATTTTGATAGTATTTGCATTAGTTTTATAATAAGTATATTTTTACTTTACACAGGGTTCGTGCGCGTAAGGCTAAATAAAAAATTTTTGAAAAAAGTTTAAAAACGTCAGGCTAAATCAGTTTTTTTATTTTAAAATTTGAGAATCACAGTTTTTCTCAACTCAAATGCTAGAATATTTTTGATAAAAAAAAGAGAAATCTTTTTAAGATCAAATTGAGATGTGAATTTATTTTAAATAAAGATTTAGTTATTAAAGAAGACAAACTCAGTCAGTATTTGTAAAAATAAATGCTTAAAACCTTTTGTAGAATCTCTAAAAAGTTTTAAGAATTTTCATTATTTGTTTTAAGTAGGTTATTTACGTCATGATTATGAAAATTCATTAAAAAAATACAGTTTAAACATTACAGTTTAGTTCAACAACTTTGCTGTTTGTTTGAATTTTAATAAAACACGACAATGCACTTCATTTTAATATAAGACTTATGGTTATAATGTTTTTACTTAGTGCTCAATTAAATTAAACAATTGTGTTAATAATATACATTGAATTTTTACACTAGAAATATATTAGATATAGTACTTATTTTAAAATTTATCACAGAATTTGTTATGTTAAGGGCATAGGGGGGTGGCAATCATCTTTTTCACAATTTAGTCTTATTTTATTGATTTGTAACTAAGCTATTAGTTGCTTATTGCAGATTTTTAAAGCTCAAAATATTTTTAAGATAAAGCTGGTTGAAGTCGGAGACTACAATAGTTCTAATGAAGACCCCCCAATACCTAAAATGACTTTTAAAGGGGATTTTCTTTACTTTGAAAAAATGTCAGGCTAAATTGGTCTCAGTCAGGCTAAATGAAAAAAATTTCGCGCACGAACCCTGTTTACATAAACAGTTAAATTTTATTTTATGATTAATGTTGTTTGTATAGCATTCAAAGTTACTCTTGTATATAAATATTTATTTTTTATTTTAAGCAACAAGTAATTACAAACTGTAAACCATAGTTGCCAATAGGCATCCATTTATATGCCTGATATGGATTTGTTTTTAAAGCAGATTCATTATAAATAAAGCTTTTCTAAATATAGCAGTTCAAATTAATTTCTGCACATTTTTTTTCTAATTTTACAGGTTCTAAGTTGGAAATTACTTATTTTCTTTCTCATAAAACTTGTTAGTTTTTTAATGCCTGATTTTTTTAACAGGTAAAAGAAATATATAGTGAATATTTAGATGAAAAGTCTAGTACAACAAATATGATTAACATAGATTCAAGAGTGAAAGAAAACGTTGAAACAAAAATTAAGAAAGATTCAAGTGACAGGTAGGTATAAAAAAAATGTTTCAAATTAGTTTTTATTTTCTATGCTCTTTTTTAAACTTAGTTTTACCTACAATTAAATATTTGTTGTGAAGTTTTACAAATGCCTTTTTTATGATTTTTTTAATAATAAAGTTTGGTATCCGAATTTAAGGAAAATAATAATAATCTTAAGTTTTGTCTATTTTTCCTGAGATAATGACACAATTGAAATGTTTTATAATATTTTCAAAAAACTTAAAGTTTTTAACGTAAAAAGATTTAATAACTTTTGAATATTTTTTAATGGAAACGGATTAGGAATGCTTGGCGTTTTTTTATTTTATTTTTGCACAAGTCTTCTTTTATTTTGGTACAAATTTATTATATAACTTATTTATTTTAACACTTTTAAATCACTCACTTGTATTTTCGATAAATAAGCTTTACTAATAAATCTTGTCCAATCAACTTTTTCTATAGGGATCGTGCGTGTGATTGGTTTTATTTGTTCGTTTATTAGTTGTGTATAAACCTAGCTCACATAATAGGCTGGTAAGACATTGAATTTTTTGGTGACTATAAAATCAAAAGAAGTGTTATACATATTTGTCTAACGCTAAATTCTTGTTTTCTAAACTTTTTTCGCTTTTTTTTTTACATAAGTATTTTAGAAATCATTTATGTTTAAATGCATAATGTTTTTGCTTTTAAACAAATTAAAAGTTACCGAAAAATTTTGCTTAATTTTACCTTAAAATTAAGACTTGATTAAACGAAATAATAAATACTTACATATAAAATAAATTTTAACCACTTTTTTGAAGTGGTATAAAGTTTATAAGAGTAATATAAATCGATTGAAAACTCAAAATTGTTAGTATTTTTTCTGTTCTTATTTATTTAATTTTTCACCCTTTGTAGGTCAACTGGTCAATTAAAAGCAAGTCTTTAAGTCTTTTGCCAATCGGACTTGTTAGGAAAAAGTCTTAAAGGCCGCTGTAATTTTTAATGAATTTACTTAAATATTTCTTTTTTTATTCTTTTAAGCCAAATTGTATATAATATGATTATCAAATAAGAACTACTGCTAACAATCGAATTACTAGTACATATTCTATTGTAAAATACTTAACATTATTTGTTTTGCACAATTTTTTTTTGATTTTGCACACCGTAGTTTGACGACTCCAGATATAAACTTAAACCATGTGTTTTCATGTACTTGTAAAATTTATATTCCGCTTGTTAAGAATTTTGTAATCGATTAAAGTCTTTTCAAACATACCATAGCGAAGCTTCCTTAAAATTATCTTGTAGTCTTTAAAATACTTTTTTATAGGTTAAGTATAGTTGCGTCTTATATAAAATCTCTGTAGTTATCTTAAGTGTGTTTGTTTCTTAAGAAAAAAGCTGTTATTGATTCTTATCTTGAATTTTACTGCAGGTATTGTTTTGATGACGCTCAAGAGCACATTTACAATCTGATGAAGTCCGATTCGTACGCGAGATTTATCAAAAGTGATCAGTATAACTCAGCTAAGTCCGCTTCAACTGCATCCAAGCGGCAAAGTGACAACAGTACAAATCTCAATAATCAAATTTTTAATTCAAAACAAAGCGCGAGGTTATCGAGTACACAAGACTCTGGTCGGTACCTGGCGCTTGTTAACGATCCTCAATGTGAGTGAAAATTAACACCCAAGTGTTATTGCTATGTCCGTGTTTACATAGCTCTTTAAAGTACACTTGCTTGATGAAGTACCAAATTAAAACTGCTGTTTTCAATTTTTTACTGTATAATTTTTCGCTATAAACTGTTAAAACCTCAAGAGTTTGGTTAGTGAATTTTTGTTGCAATAAATTTTTTGACTTGATGATTTTTTAAAGTAGTTCTGAGTAGATTTTCCTTCGTTGCTATACTTTGTGTTCTGTGTCTGTACGTTTTTGAGCTGCTATAAAACTATTAGTTGTTTTTTTTATAGTAATATTATACAAATAACATTTTTCTTTATAAGACTTCTACTATTACCAAAACTTATCATTTTAAAATATTTTCCTAAATTTATATACACAAGGTTATTAAAAATTGTGTAATAACTAAATTGAAATAAATTATGCATGTATGCTAAATGTTCAGTTTGAAAAGTAAATTATTTTAAATAAAGTTTGTTTTTAATTTAATTCAAGTTATGTTTTTTGTTTTTAATTATACATGCTTAGTGTAAAAGGTTTAAATTATGTCCGTAATTTATTATGCACTCTAACTTTTAGTTAAATTTAGAATTAAAGTTTAAAATTATAATTATTTTATAGAAGTATGTATTAATGCAATTTTTTTGTTTTTTTAATGTTATATTTGTAAATTGAAATTAAAATGACTGATTTATTCCTTTTAAGTTCTTGCTTGTATAAGTATTAAATGAAATTTTATTAAAAAGTCAAAATTCAAGCTAAATTATCAAAACTGAATAATTATATATAATAAGTATTTTACTATTTTTCTACATATGTTAAATATTGCAGAATTTTAAAAAAACATAATATGAATTCGTCTGTTTGTGTTTTGGTTATTAGTTGGTCTGATTAAATTGTTTTATTTTTTTCGACTACTTTTTAAAGTGTAAGTTTTAGTACTATTTATTGTTTAAGTATTAGTCTAAGAAAATCAAGTTTTAAACTACATTCCTCAACAAAAAATTTAAAACGTTTACTGTTAGTTCAAAAAGTGTTTTCGTAATATGTTTATGTTCAAGTTAAGTACAATTTAAATAACTTCTTTTTTTTTAAGTACTCTGAAAATAATTTGAAAACGTCTATTTTAGATAAATATATTATAAATACTTTTTAGTGTACTATTAAACTAGTACAACAACATTTGAATGATGTAAAATTACTTATACGGTTTCTTTATGTAAAAAAAAGTTGAACTTTTTTTTTTGTTGTATTATTTTAAGTTTGTATAAGATTCATGTCGACAAAGATCCAAATGGTTATTATTTTAATTTTTAAACTTTTCATTAGCTTAGGTTTTTCTAATAAATTAGATATTTTATCTTTAGTATATTTGTATATAAATTGTATTTTACTCTAAAAAGATGTTTTTTATTTTTTCTAAACAAATAAAAAATTATTTAAAAAAAAATTACAGATATTAAACAGAAATTTCACCCAGCATAGTATTACCTACTATTTCTTAGTTTTTGAAAAGTAAAAACATTTAAAAAAATTATAAGTTAAGAAATTGTTAAGCATCAATGTTTTTACTTTATCTATGAGAAATCAACAAGATTTAAAAATCAAAGTTTTTTTTTGTTAAACTCACAGCCATCAAAAAGTTCTCAGATTTTTTCATAAAATAGTTTAAAAAGTTATTAATACAGAAATAAATAACACGACTGAGTTTGATACAAAATTTTATTTTTTTATATAATAATTTGTCGAAAACATTACATAATATAAACAATTATTATATATTATTATACCTGAAACGAAGAGTGGTTCTCTTTCCTGTAGCCCGCCATCAGACGACCGCCTTGACATGGTTGGTTCCCTACACTAAAGTGGAGTAACATTGGATTTAATCATATTATCTATTTAGTGAGTAAATATACTTTATTCAAATAAAAAAATGAAAACACTTTAGCCAAGTTGTTTTACTATATTTAATAAGGCGAGTAAAATAGATCAAAACAATTTAAAATAAATGTTATCAGAGTTAGAACCTTCAGTTAAATTTAGATTAGGAAAATAAAACTTAACAGACTAATTAAAATATATTTAAATAAGCTAGAAACATACAGTACACTACATTTAAATATCAGAAGAACACTGTTTGGGATGTAATTATACAGTTACTTCCAACTCGGCAGCTCAAAAGTCAATATTGAATTAAAACAATAAACTGACTATTGCTGCTTTGCGTAAGCTGAATCACCGATAAATTTTACCACATACTTATTAGCTAATTGAACTTAAACGTTTTTAATTTTTTTGAATTAAATTTGCTCAAAATATTTTTTTTACTTTTTAGACTGTTTTAGCCGACAAACTACTTAAAAATACCCTACAGAACAAAGGTGAGCACTGAGCAGCATATTACTCGTGGGCTGGATCCGACCAACCAAACAAAATTTCTAGCCCGCACGTATTTTTTGCTCGAAAACAACAAATTAAAATTAAAAAAGGTTGAGAATTAAAAAAAAGGAAACTTAGAAATGTTCTCTAATTTTGATATTCAGATCAAAGTAATGCCATTTAATTACAGTTTTTGTTTTAAGAGTTATTTAGGGAGTATACTTTTGTAAAAATATGTTGCCCTTGAGGATATTTTCAAACAAGTCCGGTACGCAAAAGATTTTTTCCAGCAAAAATTTCCCGTTGACTAAAACAAAATTGACCAACCACACTACATAAATTATTCTTTAAATTATACAGAAAAATTTCTATATAAATAGTTTCATTATCAACTTTTCAGCTTAATAAACAAATAAGTTAGGCAAAGTTTTCTCGTTCAAGTTTCAAGTAAGGTAATTTGTGTACGCATTTACCGTTGAGTACGCTTTTGTTAGCGAAAAACATTGATCTTTGTCTAAAAAACAAGTTTGTGTTTTGAATTATATTGAAAAAACTTCTATCAGTAAGAAATAACAATTAAAAAAACATCAGTTTACTTATGTTTCTTCTTATTTAATGAAATTAGGCAAAAAATAAGAACAATTCGTACAAAAATATTAATAAAGAGTAATGGGTTCCAAAATGTTTTATCAAAAATAAAAAAAAGTATTTTTTCAAAAAATTTTAAAGAATTATATGTAA
The DNA here is from genome assembly GCF_965202585.1 of Thalia democratica. Lineage (NCBI taxonomy): Eukaryota > Metazoa > Chordata > Thaliacea > Salpida > Salpidae > Thalia > Thalia democratica. Next base: position 13,217,199 of record NC_139173.1, on the reverse strand, counting down.
GTTACCATCAAGGGTAATTGTTTAAAAAAGTAGGTCTTAAAAGGTAAATGGTTGGTATTGAAGTTTTTTTTTTATAGAAGTTGGTCTTAAAATTTATCCTATACAAGTTTTTTTTTTAATTAGTTTAATCTAAAACAAAATATCAATTTTTCTAAGTAGTAATAATAAACATAAAGTAGTACTAAATTATATCATTTCAATAAGAGATAATGCTAAGAAAATCTATTACAGTTTTTCAAACAAATCTTTACTATATCTAAATTTAAGAGACGAAAAATATTACAAAAGTGCTTACAAGACTAATATACCTCTTACACAATTTTAAGTAGCTTTAGTTAGAAAAAGTTATATTTTTTTTTTAAGATCACTTAACAACATTTAAGATTTTTAAAGTATTTAAAACATCATTTTTCGAAAAACTTTAAACAAGAACACACTTCCTGTTTAGAACACAGTTTTCAAAGTGCATACTCGATGGAAGACTACTATATTCAAAGTTTTTTTTCAAAACTTACAAACGTAGTTCTGTTGTTGCTTTTCTTTGAAGATTTAGCTTCTGAAACAAGCTTAAGGCGTTGAAAAACTGAGTGCCAAAAGCACTTCAAAATACTAAAATTACATATTTATAAAACCTTCGTTAGTGTAATTTTTTAGATCAAAAACTTATCAACATTACTTCGGCTTTTCTTTTATTACTATTTAAGAACGTTTTATAACTTTTTTTTGTTTTTATAGTAAAACTATAACTTCTCATGTACGTATTTTTCGCTGAAAGATAAAAACTAAATGAAAATGTTATCTTAAAAGTAAATAAATAAAACTACGCTTCATCAGAATGTTTTGTAACGTTTTTTAGGTTAAATTATAGTCAATTTAGTCATTATCACTTTTTATGGTTGTTACTAAAAAAATAGTTTTTTCAATAACCAAGTTGAAAATCATTAACTGGTAATTAGGCTTGAACATAAAAAAGTAACAATTAAGACTAGAGTACATGATTAAAATCAATAAAAAGACTAAAATTGAAATGTTATGAAAATAAAACTAGCCAAGAGTTTAACAGAAAAAATAATTAGCCTTAATTGTAAGTATTAATATATTTTTTATTTACACAAAAATGATATCCTAAAATTTTTTATTTTTTTATCTTTTTAGGATTTTCTCAGTACTGATTCAATAAAACAGTTCAGTGTAGTTGTAAATGGTCATTATGTACTAACATAATAGGACAGTATAGAAACAGGAACACGTAAAGTTTTAGTAAATTAAGGATTTTTAAAGTGGCTACGTATGCTTCTACAAACTTACCTGGTTAGGGTCTTTTTTATGAAGTATTGAATATAATGAATACTTAAAATTTTAGCATCCAGTATAAATAGCTTTTTTTTATATAAAACCTAAATATCTTAATTGTCTTTTTGTGTTTGATTTTAAAAAATTAATTGGAATCCAATTCTATAAACAGATAGTTTCTAATAAGAACTTAATTATTTTTTTATTTTCAGATTAAATAATAACATCTTGATAATTAAATATATTTAAATGCTTCTACAAAGTAAATTTTATTGCATATGACAAACAATAGAGAACAAAATAGGATAAAAAACTATTGTTTCCACAATTTTCATTAAAAATATTAAGTTTTAATCAAAAACCCTTTCTAGAATACTTTTGCAACTTCCTTATTTTCGTACTATAAAAGTACACATGCAAATTATAAACAAAAAACTTCGTAAAAGTTTTAAGAAATACTTTGATTAAGGAATATTTCAATTATCTAAAAGCACTCAAAATGACTAAAATAAGCCCTAGCTATGAAAAAAAAAATATATAAATTCTTTTACACAACGACTTTTAAAATTAGTTCAAGGCACAGTAAAATGGTTTGTTGGGATTTCGCAAGTTTATCTACATAAATAATAAGCATTTGGCTGAAAAATGACCATATAAACGAATAACTGTCATAGTAACTATAAGCATTGGAAAAAAAAAAATTTAGTACTGCGCTAGAACTAGAATTAAGTTTTTTTTTAATTACAAAGACAGGCTAATACTCTAGCTAAAAGGAACAAGTAATATTAAAAAAATAGTATTCAAACGTCCTAAAATACATACTTTAACACTAATAAAAAACTTATTTTGCGTTTTGCTTCTCAAATTATATACAGGGTTGCCAAATGTTTTTGGCAAACTTTCTCCAGGTTTTCAAAATTTATGCCAGGTTTTTTAAACTAAAGGTTTTGGGTCTATTATTAGTTTAAAATTAAGTTCAGGTAAAAAAAAACTGTGTTAAATAGTATAACAACATTGAAAAGATATCGTAAAGCTTCTTTAAATGTGTTTATAAATAATAAAAAAATTATGATGACAAAAAAAAAATTATCTATCTGATAGATTTTTTGTGTCAAATCGAAATTTTACTACTTAACATGTAAAATTCGTTTAAAATTCCAGGTTTTTATAGTCATTTTTGTCCGAAATTCTAGGTTTTTTTCATAATTTCTCAAATTCCAGGTTTTTTTAGCCTAAATTGTCAAACTCCAGGATTCTAGGTTTTTTGGCAACCCTATATATAGAAATAAGTTAGTTTAAAAATTATTTTTGTTTCTAAGAAGACTTCGATAACTATCAATCTCAAAGAATTAAAATTTTTCTTGTGGGTAACAATTAAGGGATCATTTTTACAGCATTTTAAGTACTTTAAAATAAGTGAATGGTGTCTTTATCAAAGTTGCTTCTCATCTGTTTAAGTATTAAGAAGATGTTTTAAAGACAATTTCAAGATAAAATATAAGTTTCAGATTTATTAAAAATACCATTTAATTTACTAAATAAGCACTAGAACTCATACACTCATAGTTAATAGTAAAAAAACAAAGATATTGCTATTTTAAAGTATAAAACTTAAAGTTAGTTAAGCAGAACTAAAAAAAAACTTTAAATTGATTCAACTATAAATTAAATATTATGTGAAATACATTATCTAACAGATCTTTTAATAGTTCAAATAATTGTTAAACTAATAGTAACTAAAATCAATAAACTTTACAAGTGTAGAATTTAAAAACAATAAATTATTTTGAAAATAAAGTTATTCCTAAATAACTATTAACAATATAGGCTAATGTTATCTTTTTTAATTTGTTTCATACTTAAATATGTTAACTACATTATCAGAGTCTGAAAATTGATTGAACAAATTTAAATTTATTTGATCTGTACTGGCAGGATTGACTTTCTCAAGCAAAAAAACCACAAATATTTAATGATGACAATTGATCTCCATCAATTGTTGTAGCCATAACTAAAATACAAACTTCTTTAAAATTTCCACTGATAGCTACAGTCAATGATGATGTTTGACTTAGTAATAAGTATTCGGAGAAACTAAGCATAAATGCTAATATTGCTCCAAAACCTCTCATACAAATTTCAAGATAAAGATATTTGTTTCAGATAAAAAAAAAATTATAATTTAACTTACTAAATAAGCACTAGAACTCATACACTCATAGTTAATAGTAAAAAACAAAAGTATTGCTTTTTTATATTATAAAATTTAAAGTTAGTTAAGCAGAGCTAAAAAAAACTTTGAATTGATTCAACTATAAATTAAATAAATAAATACATAAAAAACATTATGTGAAATACATTATCTAACAGATCTTTTAATAGTTCAAATAATTGTTTAACTAATAGTAACTAAAATCAATAAACTTTATAAGTGTAAAATTTAAAAATAATAATTTATTTTGAAAATAATGTTATTCCTAAATAACTATTAACAATATAGGCTAATGTTATCTTTTTTAATTTGTTTCATACTCAAATATGTTAACTTCATTATCAGAGTCTGAAAATTGATTGTTTAACAAATTTATTTGATCTGTACTGGCAGGATTGACTTTCTTATGTAATTCATTTCTAAACTTCAAGTATACATGAAGACAAATTCCTAAGACACAAGCAAAAAAACCACAAATATTTAATGATGACAACTGATCTCCATTAATTGTTGTAGCCATAACTAAAATACAAACTTCTTTAAAAATTCCACTGATAGCTAGAGTCAATGATGATGTTTGACTTAGTAATAAGTATTCGGAGAAACTAAGCATAAATGCTAATATTGCTCCGAAACCTATCATACAAATTGATGGAACAAAATCTGAAAAATAATCAAAGTTCATTCCACTATGAATAGTAAAAAAGTTAACTCCTTCCTTAATAATCGCAAGAGGAAATATTCCTAAAAACATAATTGGTTGTAAGTGAAAAAGTAAATCAACAGGATTAGATAGTTTTAAATCTTGTTTTTGGGTTAGTATTTGTGACATAGTCCATCTCAAACCACCAAGAAAAGAAGCACCTAAAACAAGTAAAAACCCTTCTAGATCAAACTGACTAGACTTGAAAACAAACATGAAAAGACCACTTGATATAAGTAATATAACAAATATAAGTGAAACTCTTGGCTTTTCAAGTTTAAAAATAAGTGCGAATCCTAAAATAAAGATTACAGCAGATGATTTGACCATAGTGTAAAGTGAAACTGTAATAAAAACAAAACTCCAATTAGATAGACCAATGTCTAACGCACTTGCCACACCAGTAACAACAACATTTTTAAAATAGTTTGACCATGACAAATAAGTATTTCTATCTTTACAACTTTTAAAAACAATACGAGCAAGACCTGATATTAAAAATACAGTTAAAAAATGAATTGAACTAGTAATCAATGGAAAATGAAAAGAATTAAACATCCATTTATTATAAAATGTCAGACCAATAGCAAAAATGTAGTAGAAAAGGACAAGGCCAATCACTCTAAAGACTTCTAGTGTTTTTGCATTGTAAGATTGCTTTTTATCTAATGACTGGTACAGGAAAGCCATTTAAAAAATCTATAATAATAAACAAACTTTTATCTATCAGCAATTATAAACACTTTATCTAAAGCAATTTTTATATTTATTTAAAAAGTAACACTTTAATGTTTAACGAATATATATACATTAGGGTGTAAATGTTGCCCCTCAAAAATAAAAATTTTGAAATTCTGCTTAGTAAAATTTTTTGACTTTAAGAAATCACATAAATAGACAACACAAAAAAATTAGCTTCCTAACTTTAAACTTGCTGAAACAAATTACTTATGAAAATTTTGCTTTATATTGGTATATTTAAAAAGGGTAAAAAGACCTTCACTAAAAACTTATTTTGTCCTATGTTTTTCAAGATAATTACCTGAAACGGTTAGTAAATGTTCCTTGCCATATTTAAAAAAATCTGTATAAACAAAATTTAAAAAAATAAAAAAAATATTAAAAAAATAAAAAAATTAACTGAATTTTTTTCGTTATTTTTCCATAAAATTTTACTTTTTTTATTTATTTTTATCTCAAATAATGTAGGATTAAATAAGTTTTTAGTGAAATAGTCTTTTTTTCCCTTTATAAATATACTGATATATAGCAAAACTTTCAATTGTAATTTTCTTCAGCAGGCTTAAAGCTAGGAAACTAATTTTTTTGTGCTGTCTACTTATGTGATCTCCCAAACGTCAAAAAATTTTACTAAGGAAATTCCAAGGTTGGGGCAGCAGATGCACCCTAATATACATATATGTTGAATGAAATTTTGATTTAAATCTAAAATGATAAATCTTAGTTATTTTAATTATTTCAAAAGCAATTTTTTTACAGGCTTATTACTGTAATTTACTTAGACATTATCTAAAACGGTATGCACAACATTTAGTTAAAAACATAAAGTATTTTATAACAAGATTACCATTTTTCCAAGCAAAAAACAGCTGAGTTCCAAAAAACTAGCCTGAACTATCAGGGGTTTAAGGGTAAACTTTTTTTTTAAATAAGGGCATAGGGATACAGACTTTTTTATATGTCAATCTAATTTCAATTATCTCTAAAACTTAGCTAAAAGCTACTTTTTAGTGTTTTGTAAAATTCAATTTAGTTTTTGAGATATGAGCTCAATAGGTTCCTTATGGAAGGACTAAAGTAAAATGGCAAAAAAATTACCATTTTATTAAAAATATATCTTCTTAAGCAATCTTTCTGAAACTTTCGAGTAAAAATTTTTTTATTTAAAAAAATATTAATAATAAAAATCGATTATATTTAAACTTTTGTAATATATTTTTAAATTTGATTTATATTTTATTTTTGCAATAGGATTTTTTATACTAATGCAAGGAACATTTCCTAAAAATTTGATATAAATTAATCAAAAATGAAAGAGAATAAATATTTTTAAGAATTTTTAAAAAATCAAAGAAAATTGGCAACAAATTTATCTTTCATACGTTTGTATTGTTAACTTTTTACACAACTGACAACATCTCATTAGTTTATAAATAACTTTTATTCTATGTGAAGTATCTTATAGTATATAACTAAGCTTTCATATAAAGCTTAATGTTAAATTTTGTAAAAAATATTGGGCTTAAATGTCTATGCCCTTAAATTGAAAATTTTTAAAAGTTTTATAAGTAGCTAAACACTAAAAAGTTAATATTGCTATTTGCAGGGTGGCCATGAGTTTTTTAGAAATTTCTACCAGGTTTTCAAAAGTACATAACTTTTTGTCTATTTTTGTTTAAAATAAAGGTTAACTACTGCCTTAAATATTACAAAAACATTGAAAAGATACTGTGAAACATCTGTAAATATAATTTTAATTTTAAAAAAATTTGATGATGAAATTTTTGATAATAACAAATAACTTTTATCTATAAGATTAATTTTTTGTGTCAAATTGAAATTTTACTACAATACATATAAAAATTGTTTGAAATTTTAGGATTTTCCAGGTTTTTTTCAAAATTTCTCAAACTCCAGGTTTTTTCAGCCAAAATTGATGGAACAAAATCTGAAAAATAATCAAAGTTCATTCCACTATGAATAGTAAAAAAGTTAACTCCTTCCTTAATAATCGCAAGAGGAAATATTCCTAAAAACATAATTGGTTGTAAGTGAAAAAGTAAATCAACAGGATTAGATAGTTTTAAATCTTGTTTTTGGGTTAGTATTTGTGACATAGTCCATCTCAAACCACCAAGAAAAGAAGCACCTAAAACAAGTAAAAACCCTTCTAGATCAAACTGACTAGACTTGAAAACAAACATGAAAAGACCACTTGATATAAGTAATATAACAAATATAAGTGAAACTCTTGGCTTTTCAAGTTTAAAAATAAGTGCGAATCCTAAAATAAAGATTACAGCAGATGATTTGACCATAGTGTAAAGTGAAACTGTAATAAAAACAAAACTCCAATTAGATAGACCAATGTCTAACGCACTTGCCACACCAGTAACAACAACATTTTTAAAATAGTTTGACCATGACAAATAAGTATTTCTATCTTTACAACTTTTAAAAACAATACGAGCAAGACCTGATATTAAAAATACAGTTAAAAAATGAATTGAACTAGTAATCAATGGAAAATGAAAAGAATTAAACATCCATTTATTATAAAATGTCAGACCAATAGCAAAAATGTAGTAGAAAAGGACAAGGCCAATCACTCTAAAGACTTCTAGTGTTTTTGCATTGTAAGATTGCTTTTTATCTAATGACTGGTACAGGAAAGCCATTTAAAAAATCTATAATAATAAACAAACTTTTATCTATCAGCAATTATAAACACTTTATCTAAAGCAATTTTTATATTTATTTAAAAAGTAACACTTTAATGTTTAACGAATATATATACATTAGGGTGTAAATGTTGCCCCTCAAAAATAAAAATTTTGAAATTCTGCTTAGTAAAATTTTTTGACTTTAAGAAATCACATAAATAGACAGCACAAAAAAATTAGCTTCCTAACTTTAAACTTGCTGAAACAAATTACTTATGAAAATTTTGCTTTATATTGGTATATTTAAAAAGGGTAAAAAGACCTTCACTAAAAACTTATTTTGTCCTATGTTTTTCAAGATAATTACCTGAAACGGTTAGTAAATGTTCCTTGCCATATTTAAAAAAATCTGTATAAACAAAATTTAAAAAAATAAAAAAAATATTAAAAAAATAAAAAAATTAACTGAATTTTTTTCGTTATTTTTCCATAAAATTTTACTTTTTTTATTTATTTTTATCTCAAATAATGTAGGATTAAATAAGTTTTTAGTGAAATAGTCTTTTTTTCCCTTTATAAATATACTGATATATAGCAAAACTTTCAATTGTAATTTTCTTCAGCAGGCTTAAAGCTAGGAAACTAATTTTTTTGTGCTGTCTACTTATGTGATCTCCCAAACGTCAAAAAATTTTACTAAGGAAATTCCAAGGTTGGGGCAGCAGATGCACCCTAATATACATATATGTTGAATGAAATTTTGATTTAAATCTAAAATGATAAATCTTAGTTATTTTAATTATTTCAAAAGCAATTTTTTTACAGGCTTATTACTGTAATTTACTTAGACATTATCTAAAACGGTATGCACAACATTTAGTTAAAAACATAAAGTATTTTATAACAAGATTACCATTTTTCCAAGCAAAAAACAGCTGAGTTCCAAAAAACTAGCCTGAACTATCAGGGGTTTAAGGGTAAACTTTTTTTTTAAATAAGGGCATAGGGATACAGACTTTTTTATATGTCAATCTAATTTCAATTATCTCTAAAACTTAGCTAAAAGCTACTTTTTAGTGTTTTGTAAAATTCAATTTAGTTTTTGAGATATGAGCTCAATAGGTTCCTTATGGAAGGACTAAAGTAAAATGGCAAAAAAATTACCATTTTATTAAAAATATATCTTCTTAAGCAATCTTTCTGAAACTTTCGAGTAAAAATTTTTTTATTTAAAAAAATATTAATAATAAAAATCGATTATATTTAAACTTTTGTAATATATTTTTAAATTTGATTTATATTTTATTTTTGCAATAGGATTTTTTATACTAATGCAAGGAACATTTCCTAAAAATTTGATATAAATTAATCAAAAATGAAAGAGAATAAATATTTTTAAGAATTTTTAAAAAATCAAAGAAAATTGGCAACAAATTTATCTTTCATACGTTTGTATTGTTAACTTTTTACACAACTGACAACATCTCATTAGTTTATAAATAACTTTTATTCTATGTGAAGTATCTTATAGTATATAACTAAGCTTTCATATAAAGCTTAATGTTAAATTTTGTAAAAAATATTGGGCTTAAATGTCTATGCCCTTAAATTGAAAATTTTTAAAAGTTTTATAAGTAGCTAAACACTAAAAAGTTAATATTGCTATTTGCAGGGTGGCCATGAGTTTTTTAGAAATTTCTACCAGGTTTTCAAAAGTACATAACTTTTTGTCTATTTTTGTTTAAAATAAAGGTTAACTACTGCCTTAAATATTACAAAAACATTGAAAAGATACTGTGAAACATCTGTAAATATAATTTTAATTTTAAAAAAATTTGATGATGAAATTTTTGATAATAACAAATAACTTTTATCTATAAGATTAATTTTTTGTGTCAAATTGAAATTTTACTACAATACATATAAAAATTGTTTGAAATTTTAGGATTTTCCAGGTTTTTTTCAAAATTTCTCAAACTCCAGGTTTTTTCAGCCAAAATTGTGAAATTCGAAGTTTTTCCAGGATCCAGGTTGAGTGGCCACTCTGTATTAAGTTTATACTACTATCAAATGAACAAAAAGTAGATAGACTAAACACCCAAATCATGTGATATGACTACTAAAAAGTATACAAATTTTCATAAAGAAACTAAAACCTTCATTAAAGTTCAAAAAGTTGGCTAAAACTTCAAGAAATAAACGCAAACTAGCCTGATCTTTGACTTAAAAACTTCTTATAAGTCTGAGTTGTTTAAACTCTCAAAAAATTCAAACTACTTTAATCTAAGTGAGTAGTAACCAAATTATATCACAGAATTAAATCCTATAGATCCAAACAAGCAAAGCTTTTTTTTATCAAAACAAATATTTTTTTGATTTTAATTTTAAAGTTTATTATTTGTAGAAGACAGAGCCAATGCATAACTATTTTTTTATGCATACTTATTTCCAATACATAATATACATTATTTTTTATAGCTGTTCAGTGTTCATATTTCATGGGCACCAAAACATCATTATTAAATAAATATTCCCTTACAAAATAGTTGTTTTGGTAAAACTTTATAACACAAGGTTACCTGTCTTAAATCAAACTATCCTGAGTTTGTCTGAGTCAGTCTATTTTTCAAAAATTTCAAACAACAGCAACCTGATTTATCCTGAGTAGCTTAGGTGTTTGGTGACCCAGTTAAAATAAGAATTTTATTTGCCTATTTTAAGGCTTATTAAATATATATATATTTATAAAATAATATTTTATATTATTTTCTAACATTAAAAAACATAAACAAAACATTTTAAAGATCTATTAACAAAATTTTAAAGACTTTTGTTCTATTAGGTTTTTTTCATTCAAAAAACTCAATTAACTTAACCTAGGTCTACTTAAAGTTTAATATTAGAAAATAATTACATTTACTGATTACAACACTTATTCTCCTTACTCTATTTCCAGTTAAACCAGATTTAGGCCCACTGAAATTTGTTATCTTGGATAAAAAGAGGTGTAAAACTAAATATTCAAGCAACATTTAAAGTGTGTTAGTTTAGATTTGTTTTAATTGCACGCCCTGTCAAAACTCTGACATAGTTCAAAACTTTAAAGTTTTGAAACGGTGTAAACAAAGCAAACTCTACAGCCTGGAATTAATATTGATTGAGGAAGAGCGACCAAGTTAAATACGCAAATAGCATTAAATGGAAAAGCAAAATTATTAAGAATCTATTGATAAACATATCTTTAATTCAGTTTTACTTGCTATACCACTAAAGTTTGTATTTATTTAAACTTGTTCATACATCATAATTAAAAGTTTTTTTTAAACTGTTTACTAACCAAAAAGTTTTTTTTCAAATCTATTTAACATTTATCACTTGAAAATGGATCTAGTATAGTTATGAAAAGCTTTGTGAAATAAAATATAAAACAAAATGAGTGATCTGTTAATAATAAGTTTCAAATGGTATATGTTATATTAAAAACCTTCCTATAATAGTAGATATTATAAAAATATTGATAAGTAATTGTAATGCTACTAGATAATTTTTTTACAGTAAATAAATTTTAAATCATACAAAAAAAATGTGTATGGTAGATTTTTTGAATTTAATCAAAATATCATCAATAAACATGTAAAATTGTTTAAAACTCCAGTTTTTTTGGGCTTTTTTAGTTATTTGGGTTCAAAATTCCCGGCTTTAACATGTTTTTTTCAAAATATCTCCAACTTTTTAGTTAAGTCTTTTCAGTTTTCTTTTTGACTGAATTGCAAAATTCCAGGTTTTTAAAGGACTTTCTGCTTTTTGGCAACCTTATAAAGAGTTCTAAATATTAAATTTTTCCTTATAATTTTTACCACATACTATACAGGGTAGACAATGGCTTTTTAGAAACACTTTTCATGATTTATGATTTTCTATAGGATTTTTTTGATGTCATAGTTTTTTTTTTACAAAAAAAATTTTACTTATGTTTAAAAGCTTAAGAGTGTATATACTATTATACTATAAGAAACTTTACATAAAACAATAAAAAAAATAAGAAAATTACTTCATAATATTACAAAGAACTTAAAAGAACTAAGGAAGAAAGGAAGGTAACCTATTTTTTATTAAAAAATGTCAAGTATTTTAATTTTTTTCCAGGATTTTGAGAGAACAAAAGGTCTTCACCAATTTTAGTATAAAATCAAAGTATTTCAAAAAAATAGTTATGATAAATAATAGAAACCTTGTGTTCAATATAAATTTCATTATTCTATATCTGAAAATTGTTCAAAATTCCAGGTTTTCCAACTTTTTTTGATCAAAACTCCAGAATTTTTTTTATATCAAACTTCTAGTTTATCAGGACTTTTTATATAAATTTTTCAGCCTATTTGTCTATCAATTATTGTGTTTATTTTTTTTTTTTAATCTTTTTCCTACAATTTGTTGAAATTAATTAAAGATTAGACAAAGATATCTTTAAAATAATTGCAATATCTTTTTTTAATTATCTTAACTTTCTTTATCTTTAAATAATTGTTGTTTTTTTATTTACTTAACTTAAAGTTTATGATGAGGGCAAAACCAGAATTTTTTGTTTACTATATATTAATTGTCAATTTGTTTCAGAAGATTGAGATTTTAAATTTAGAAGTAAAAACTTCATATTTTTTAGACATTCTGGTTATTTAATTTTATTTGTTAAAAATTAGTTTTAGGTTTACAAACAGTTTATTTAACTCAATTAAATACTTTTATTATTACTTTATTATTTTGTTTTTAAATTTAGCTCTTTATTGTTAGAAGTGATTTTATTTTAAGTAGTTTAAACAAATTCTATCAATTATTAGTACTAGATTTTATTGTTTAAAACTGAATTGTTTACAAATCTATAAAACAGTTAGACCAAGTTTTTTTTTTTTTTTTTTTTTTTGCTCTATTTTTATTTACCTACAAACACATATACTAGAAATTTAAAGACACTTTTTTAAAATACATGGCGCTCTTTCAGTTTTATGACATTACTGAATATTTTATATATACTGACATTACTAACTCTCCCCATTTATTCAATTTTGAGATATCTGTTGCATTTTTTGTGGTTGCTCTTGTAGAAAGGGCAACAAGAAAAATGTGAATGTACATGATCATAAAAATAGAAATCTAGGGGAGGAGACGGTGTGGAGCCCATGGTAGACTATGGTTTCCATGGTCAATATTGGCAGTAATGGGTTAAAAAAGGGTGCTTACCATTTTTAAACTTAAAAAAAAAAAAAAAAAAAATTTTGTATATACAGTTACTTATTAAGTTTTTGTTTTAATTCTTTCATTATTGTTTTAAAGTTAGCTCAAAGAATAGTTACAAGTAAATGGTGTGCAGCTCGATGACCGAAAGGTCTGTCTTAGTTGTGAGCGTTCACATTTTTCTTTCTTTCTTTGTTTTGTTCACATATCTGTTCCAACTTTAAATTTTTTATGATTTTTGACTATAATATTATTAATTTTATTACAAAAATTTTTTTGTTTATAAAGGTTTAATAATTGATTATTGTATAGATTTTTTCTTAATTTAAATGAAATTTTTCAGCTACACAACTTGAAAGTTTACTATATTTTAATAAATTTTTAATTAAAAGCACCGAATATATTACCAATAAAATAATATAACTTTCTAAATAAAAAGGTCTTATCAGCGACAATACGAAACTATTAATTAACAATGTTTTTATACGAAGTAAAAAAAATTAATATTATAATAGAAAAACTATCTTTCAAAAAATTTTAATAAACAGTTATGAATCAAATACAAACGATTCTATAACGGCAACCTGTATGATTGTAGGTGTACGAAAGAAAGGTTTTTTCGTACACTAGACCAGATCATATGATCAAATAATTTTAGAGGTTTTTTTTATTGTTCAATTAACAACATATTACTTCAATCAAATCAAACTTATATTTTAACTCTCGGTATATCTGAGCTGAAACAAACATTTTAAAGTCGACCATTTATAACTAAAGAGTGAAAGTTTTTTTTTTAATTAGAGTATATAACCTGCATTTGATTTTGTTTTTAAGATAATTTATAAAACGATACCAAAACATGATTTCAACAAACCATAAAAACAACTTCCGAAATTCTTCTTTATCAAAACTAATATAAATTTCTCTGTGTTAGATTAGTAACACAGTTTCACAGAGTTCTGAAAAGTATAAGTATAAGTACTTCAAAGATTAGAAGAAACGCAATTTTTTTTTTTTTTCTTATTTTACTCTTTTATGGAAGGTGAGTATGAGTAGTGAAGGTGAGTGGTGAGTCCACTGGTGACCACCAAACTTATTTTTAGTATACAATGTAGTGTTTATTCAATCAAAAGGCTTTAATTGTTTTTAAAAATATATTTTTAAGCCTTAAGCTTATTAAACATTAAAAAAGTAAGAGATTAAAGAGTCTATTTAACAATAAAAAATCACAGCTAATTAATAACTTATAAATAAAAAAGAAAATTAATAAACACTAGTTTAAATAATTTTAATCAACAAAATTAACCTTCTAAAAAAAGGGAACCTAACTTACATTACACTTATGGGTAAATTTACCCCTGAATAAAACGCACTGAATTAAAAGATAAAGTTTGTAATATGTATTAACTAAATTTATTTTAAAGTATAAGTAAACTAAATTATAACTACAAAAAAAATACAATATACATTGATCATAAATGTTATTAGTTCACAAACGTCGTTTAAACAATCTTATACAAATAAAACAAAGACTGCGTAAGAAAACATAAAAGCAGTCACTTAAAATAATTTAAATTATTTCACTAAGTAACATTTTATATCAGGCTTAAATTAAACAAAACATTATTATGTTGTTTATTGTGCGAAGTTGGACTCAGGCATCAAAACCTAAGCCATTAAACAGGAAGACACACAAAAAAAAGTAACACAAAAATGCCATAAATTCGTAATTAACGATTAATAAAAACATAAACAAAATTATATTTATAAATAACTTATCTAATAAAATAACACAAAAAACTAATGCGTTTAAAATAAAAAAGTAAAAAATTAGTCGACACATAAACAGTTTTTTAAGTTAAAACTTATATATAAAACTACAAATAAAAGGATAAACTTCTAGAAAAAATGCTTATAAAACACTACTCATTTGACGAAAAAAAAAGTAATGAAAAAAACTGTAAAAAATACTGGAGAAGGCCTAAAAAATGAATAATAGTTAATACTATAAATAGTATATAAAGATCCTTACTTTCTATAAATACGGTAAAAACACTATAAAATACTTATAATTATTACTATATATCTATTTTTTAGTGGTTTTTAATTCAACTTTTATAATAATTAAACTAAACCTTTTTAGATTTAAACAAAGCTAAATTTTTTAACACATTCTTTGGTAATTTATTCCACATGTTCTTTGTTTTGAAGAAAAATAAATTTTCCCACTGACCGTTTATAAAATCATATTTACATGTGATTTTTATAACTATTTTCTCACATTTCGTAATTATTCTGGGAAAAACTGAAAGACTTAACTGAAAAACTTTTTATTCACTACTAATAGTTTTATAAATAGTAAATAAATTAAATTCTTATGATATATATTCTAGATATTTTAAGGCAAACTTAACTAATTTATCAGTTTATGTTGTATTTGGTATGTTACAAAGATTTTAAAATTTATTCTAAAGCAGTTATTTAAAATATTTTGTCTTTTATTTAACAAATGTTTGTTATCTTTAGCTGCTTGATATTTTCGTACACTAAATTGCATACTTGGTAGATCTTCTTGCGCCTTTTATTTATTATCGGCGTGATAAAGGATGCTTTTTTATTGCTAGTTTAGTACCATACCCGTCAAAATACCGCCAAGCTAAATTTAATAGCCTAGTGGTAAGCTAACGTTGTTTTAAGTATACAACTTGAGTTTTGGCAAGTGTAAATATATTTTAGTTACCTTTTTTCGACCTAGTATAATAATAATGATGTTTGTTTAACGACAAATAAGAAGTGCTCAGAATAATTGATCCTAGGACCTGGTGTACAAAAAAAACTTTAGATTATTGGGTCGTACACAACTTGGATACAGTATAATGTATTGTCCAGGACCAGGACAAATATATAAACTCTATCATTAATTTTGTAATTTGTATCGTCGTACTTACACTTTACATTAGTATACTACTACTAACTAATGACGTAAAATACAAAAGAATAACTATGCTTATGTCAGTATTCATGTTTAGCTGCGTTTAAATTACGTAAACAACATCTGCTACAAATTTATTTTTAGAATTTTTAAAACGTATGTTACAAATCACTATGTAGCCTTGAAAATTATAAGGATCCTGTGAGAAGTCTCAGCACTGAATACATAATCACCGATTGGCTTTTTAAATTAAAACTAACAAATTAACATTTTTGTTAATTTTCAATAAAATAGTCTAACTAGTAATAGCAACCCGACTGCTCACAAACAAAATTTTATATGCTTTTTTTAGTCAATAACAAATTAAAAAAATAAAATTTAACAAAATTTTGAGTAAAGAAAATGAATTTTTATTTTCTAAGAATGATGATTTAAAAACGTTGCTAAGTTAACATCATAGTCTAGATCTAGACTCTAGTTAAAAGTTTATTTTGATTCATTAAATAGGTACAAAGTTTTTGTTAAAAAATACAAGAATTAAATTATTTTTTATTAAAAAGTTAAACATATATATTAAACGAAACGGTATTTAGTTTTAGTTGTGCGATTTTAAGTTTTTGTAGTACCTTTGTAAATTTCAAATTTAGTTTATTTTGATATATTTTTTTAGCTCATTTTAGCTTACATGGGTAATTCATATTAGTTAATTTAAATTTATATAACGAAAAAAAAGACGCTCAAAATGTTTTGTTTTAAGATCTGGTGCACGAAGAAACTTTCGGTTATCGGAACGCACACAACGGATACCTTTAATGTATTTTCCAGGACATGATTGAATTAGTTTTAGAATTACATTAGTGTTTTTGTTTGTACAGGATTAAATGGCTTTTTTGTTTTATTTGAACTCTAAAGTTATCTTCATAAATGATATAGAACTCACATTTTTAATTTTGTAGTTACTCTTGTATTTTAATAAACATGATGAGATAACAAATATAAGTTCCATAAGATACGAAACAATACTGGAATACTTATATTAAGGCCATAGGGGGGTAGAAGCAATTCTAAAGTACAATTGTAAAAATTCCATAGTAACCTTACTCTAGTTAGTTTAAAGTTTTAGTATAGTTAAGGCAGACTTTAATATGTTTGAAGATTTTTCAAATCTCAGGCTAAAGGAGATACTTTATTATATCACAGGCTGTAACTATTTTTTCCTTAAATCAAGGTAGTTTTTAAACAATAAGGCTGACTTTTTTGCTTCAAGGTCATTCTCTTATTTTACTTTTTCTGAATTGTGTGTGAAGTCTTGGACAAGACGTTAAAAGGTATCCTAGTGTGCAAATCGATAACCGAAAGGTTCTTTGTGCACCAGATTTAAGGACCATTTTTTTAATCTTTTTTTGTTGTACAATAAACTAAAGTTGATTTTCATGACTTTGATTGGGTTGCCACACACTCAGGCTATTCAGGATAACTTGACTAGTTTGAAATTTTTGAAAATTTCAGATTAACTCAACCAACTCAACTAACTTGAAGCTATTTCAATTTTTTTTTTCAAAACCCCTGCTAGTTTTTACAACTTAGACAAATCTAGAAAACAAATCAAAAAAAATTGTAAGAACTTCTAAAAGTCAAAATTAATTTTTTTAAATACTAATGGCCACCCTAGATCAGGGTTGCAACACACTCATGCGCATAAACTCGGGGTAGTTCTTAAAACTTGGTCTAACTTAAGATAACTCTGAATAATTCAATTCAGGCTAGTTTGATTTTCTATTAGCAAAACACATGCTAGTGAAAAAAAATCTTAATTTTAAACTAGTTTGTAATACTTTAAGAGTAAAAAAAATTCTATAAAATATGCTTTTATGTTATTGTTTAGGTTTTTAAGCTTAGTTAATAGTAAATATTTTTAGATTATCATTTATACTAATATATCCACTCAATTTCTTTCTTATAGTTTTGAAGCAACTAGGTTTAGTTTGATGCATTAAAGAATAGCAACCCTAAGATAAACCAATTAAGGGCATAGGGGGGGTAAACACCCTTTTTTGGTTTTTTATCTTATTTTATATAGTTTTTACTAAGCTACAACATGCTTTTTACAGATTTTAAAAATTCAGGATAATTTTTGAGATATAGCCGGTCAAAGTCGGAGGCAACAATAGGTCCCTTATGGGAGGCGCAAACTAAAATGGCAAAAATAGACTATTTCACTAAAAATCTATCTTCTCCTACGTTTTTTGAGATAACTACCTCAAATTTTCAGGAAATGTTCCTTGATATATTTAGAAAATTTTGTCAGAAGGAATTTAAAAAAATTAAAAATAAAAATTTTATACAAAAAATAAACAAAAAAAAACATTTGTTTTTACTTTTTTTTATAAAATTTTTATTTTATAATTTTTTTAAATTCTGTTCCTACCAAATTTTCTAAATATTGCAAGGAACATTTCCTGAAAATTTTAGGTAGATTTCACAAAAAACGTAGGAGGAGATAGATTTTATGTGATTTCTGGTTATTTGCTGTTTTAGTTTGCGCCTCCCATAAGGTTCCTATTGTTGCCTCCAATTTTGACCGGCTATATCTCAAAAATTATTCTGAATTTTTAAAATCTGTAAAAAGCATCTTGTAGCTTAGTAAAAACTATATAAAATAAGATAAAAAACCAAAAAAGGGTGTTCAATATTTTGTTAATATATACCCAATTTTGTTCGAAAACATCATTTTTATTAATTTTGAAATGCTTGTTTAAAATTTTTTAGTTTTGCATCTAGTTCATTACTATTGTAAGAAATAACATATTAGTTTTTGTTATAAGTCTAAAATTAATATTTATTATGATTTGAGTTTATATTAAATTGTTTATTTAAAATTGAAGATTAACATTGTAGGTTAACATTGAGGTAATAAAGGTATAATAAATATGCATTTAAGTGAATATTTTATCTTTTCATTGTTTTTATACTATTTAACAAAGTTTCTTACCTTAAACTTAAATATAAACTAAAAATAGACCCAAAATGTGTACTTTTAAAAACCTGGAAGAAATTTAGAAAACCTGGAAAAATTATTGAAAAAACAAGTGGGAACCCTGTGCTATGTCTCAAAAACTATATTGAATTTTAAAAATCAGTAAATAGCATCTTGTAGTTAAGTTGAAACTCTATAAAATAAGATCAAATAGTGAAAAAATTGATAAAATATTAAAATTTTCATTGTCATTTATAGCAAAATAGCTTGAAAATAGCTAGTTTTTGTTTTTAGTGTAATCAGTTGTAACTATTTTGTCCAACAAAAGACTTAAATTTCAAAAAGTCTAGTCCAAAATAGATTTTTTTAATACAACTTGATGTCATAAATGGTGCTGAAAATTTTATACTACAATAATAATTGATTTAAATAGTATTAAAATAAGCAGTTTTATTATAACTGTAAAATAAGATAAGTGTATAATAAGATATGGTGCTTAAGGTTATTTAAAATGCACTGCACAGTTGATTCAAACTGTGTTGAAGTAAATAAAGTGAAATTTTGTGCAGAAACAATAAATTGTAAATCTAGTTTTTATATATCCCAAGATTAATCAATTTAATTTTAAAACAGTATAATATTCTTATTTGAAGTTATCACACTTTGGTAATAGTCTCAAAGTTTTTTTGCCTTAAGCATTTTATATAACTATTGTTTTATTAGTATATAAAAGAAAAGATCTCAAATAAACTCAGGGTGACTAAGGACAGTTTAAGGTCACTCATGGTCAGTTTTTTGACTCAAAGAGTGGCAACCCTGACATTATCTAGGTAGACTTATAAGCAAAACATTAAATATTTTTTTTACCTATGGAAAAAAAGGTGTTTTATTGTTTTCAACTGCTAGATCCAGCTTGATCCGGTTATAGCTTTCCAAGAGCCAGATCCAACTAGGTTATAATTTGAAAATTAGATTCAAATTTATTCATGGTATCTTGATTGAAGAAAAGTTACAAAAAAGACTTAAGATAACTCAATGCATTTTAAGGTCATTCAAGGCAGTTTTTTTTTGACTCAAACAGTGGCAACCCTGATTTAATTAGCTTATTTTCAATAATAAAGTTTTATTTAATTAAGTTTCATTGCTTATAAATTAATAAAGTAAATTAAATGAGTTTTGTTTTTTAATAACAACTAGATATTTTTTAGATATATCTAAAATAAAAATGGATCAAATGCAAGAAGTTGCACAGCAGTTAAAAGATAACCCAGAACTTGCAAGGATGCTTATGGAAGAACAAAGAAAAATAGAAGCTCAGGTATAATTGTTATTTGTTTTAATTAATATTAAACTTTCTGAGCATAAGTAAGCTCAAGTTTAACTACTGACTATCACTCAGTCAATTTACTAAAGATGGTTTGAATTTTGTCTCTTTTTACTAAATTAATTTAATATATATATCTAAAAATTCAGTTAAATTGTAACAGTAATTAGTTATTAAGAGCACTGAGAAGGTAGAATATTTTAATTTTCATATATAAACATACAGATGAAAGCTTTAAGTATGATTACATATCACTTAATATAAAATTTAAATTAACTTATGAGATACAGTCAATTCACTAAAAAGTTTCCAATATAAGTTTATGGACCAATTCTTTTTTATAAACTTGAAGTTTTAAATAATCTATCAACTTTTATTTTTTGAGTGTAAGGTCTAAAAATTTCTGGAAATAATCTTAATAAGTAGTTCAAAATATTTTTAGTTATAAAATCTAAAAGTATTGAATAGTAAAAAAATAATTAAACAAAAAAAGTGTCGTTTTATTAATAAAAATAAAGCTAAAAGACTTGGGTATACTAGAAATATATTTTCATTTCATTTATATACTACTAGAAATGAACTAAATAGTAAAATATGAAGAATATAGGTTTTAAAAGTAAAAAGAATGAACATTTATTTTTTTGGAATAATTTTTTTTGCCCATTGATTTGCTCTTTCCATAAGAAAGCAATCAACTTACCAACTTTAATTGCTTATATGTTAAATAATTTTAATTTTGAAAAGAGATAAAACTACTGTTAGCTTAGTTTAGGGTAGCCAAACACTCAGAATAACTCAGGATATTTTGAAGTTTTTCTTAAACTCTGGCTGATGAGGATAAAAAAAAAGTTTAATATAAGGGTAGTTATGATTTTTTTTACAAATCTCAGGACAGTTTTTTTATAGACTTAGAATGAGATTTTGTTAAAAAGAGGTGACTATGAAAAAGAATTTGGGAAACCCTGATTTAGAAGACAATTCAATAAGGTCAACTCAACGATCTAATAATTGTAATGCATTGTAATATAATTAAATGTATCATATAACTAAACACAATGCAAAAATAGCTAGAGTAACATGTTTGTATCAGGTGTATATTCAAAAAAAAATTTTTACTTAGATTGAAGTTCTAATACCTTGTTGTAAAAGTACAGTAGACTACCGCTTAAGTACGCACTTACCTAGAATGACAAAAAAAAATCTAATTTTTCTTAGACTTAGATTTTTTCTGAAGACTTGTTCCGTAAAGTCATTTTCTGACGCCTACCATCCATTTTTCTAATTTTTTCTAAATATTTTATATTCAAAAACCTTCAGAATATTTGCAAAAGAAAGGCTAATTTCAATGTGACATAATACAAAACTAGTTAACCACAAAAACTAGTTACAATTTTTATAAAGTCAAAAAACATATAAAAAGAAGCAACAACAACAAAAAACTAAAGTTGAAAAAATTTAATGAGCATCTTGTCATTGTGCACTTATACTATAAATGTTTCTATTGATATAAACTTTCTTACAAAAACAGTCCAGAAACGTTTTTCTTTCAAATAAAAAAAATCAAACACTTTTTAGCTAAAGGAAAATTATAATAAATGTATTAACTAAACTACAATTAGCTTGACTAGCATTATGTAGAAACTTTTTATAGAAAAACTAAATAATTTAAAAATTTATTAAAACATTTTGCAGATTAGAATTATGTATCAAATGTTATTTAAAATAAAAAGACTTGTTTATTTGGCTTAATTATTTGGTGGCTAAATGTAAGAAAGAAAACAAACAACTAAATTTCATATTATACTATGTCGTCAAAAAGTAAGCACTACCCGTGCTAAGTACGCACTTTTTGGTCAGGTTCAATTTTTGTACTTAAGCGGTAGTCTACTGTATATAAACTGAAATTGAATTATATTTGAAGTTCTTACTACTAAAAAAAAATTCAAATAGACCTAACTTTCATCAAGAAAATTCTTAAAACTAAATAAATAACTCCTAATTTCTGAAGAATGAATCCTAATCTGGAATTTTTTCTGCATAAGCTATTCTGCTGAATGTATCTTTAAAGGGCCAAAGAATGTTAACAGGAATTTTATTGGCAGTCCAAATTTTTATTGTTCCAAGCTCAGGGTTGCCACTCGGTCAGGAAATGAGGAAAACTCAGGAAAAATTTAAAAAAATGACAAAAGTCAGGAAAAAAGGGGGGTTTTGAAAAAAGTCAAGAAATTTTATAAAATTTAAAAAAAGTCAGATTTTGTCAGGTTAAATTAACAAAATTCCTTGTTTTCTAAAGCCTTCAAATGGTAAAAGTTAATTAAAAGTCCTTTTAAAGTTGGAAAAAGTTTAAAAATTTTCCTAGAAATTTACAAAAATATTTAGTAATATTTCCAATGCCTTCATCTGGTATAAATTAGTAAAATATCCTTTATAAAACTGCAAAAGTTTTCTGTTAACATATTGAACAAGTACCCTACTTGAACAAGCGGATTTTGTAAGCTTTTTAGTATTGATGATCCGTAGCAAGGACACTTCCATAGTAAAACTTTGATATATAAAAGTTTATCTAGCATAATTTTAGAATCAAAGTGTTTTTTGTTAAAGTAAATAATTGAGTTCTTTATAACTAAGCAGTTAGTTTAGTATTTTATGTAACAAGTTAATTTGTATACTGAAGCGGAATTAAGACCGATGAAGGAAACCATGTCTTCATGAGATGAGGAGGTTGAAGTGCTAATAAAAAACGAAGAAAATAAATTTTAGTACATACATTTAAAAAAACAGTATTTGATTTAGTTCTTTATTGTTTTAATGTTTCAACTGTAAAAGTTCGTTATTGTTTTAAGGTTTAAGTTGTGAAAGTTCCTTATTTATTTAAGGTTTTAATTGCAAAAGTTCCTTATATGTCGTTTGTTTATCTAGATACATTTATGCTAGGAAATGCTAAAAAATTGTGTCTTTTTTCAGACAAGCTGTGTTTATAAGGTGATAATACAAGTATTTTGCTGATAGAGCTGTTTATTACAAACATCAATCATACACAGATGGTTTAAGTGATGTACTGGAAGTTTGATGATAGAATTCAGCAAAAAACTGTTGATTTTAATCTATATTAAAATTAGATTGAATGCTTTATATAGTTTCAAGTGTTAGGTTATGTATTTTAGAATAAGTTTAATTTAAGAGTTTGATTTAGAAAAGTCAAGAAATTTTTTGTAAAAAGTCAGGAAAGACAGGAAATTTTTCTCAGCTTGATCAGTGGCAACCATGCAAGCATTAGGTCCTTATTTAAAAACCAGCCTCCATCTTTAGAATTTCTAATTCAAACATGCAGACTTTATTAAGTTAAGTTAATCAACCTCGGCTGATGCACATATAAAAAGATTGCCTTGACTTAAAATTATGGAATCCTAGAGTGCTTGACTGTTCATATACATACAGTTTAATTTTTTTTTAAGGGTAACAAATCTAAAAGTAAATTATATATTCAAAAATTAAAAATGTAAATAGGTCTAATTCAGAGTCAGCAAATTGCGGCCCGCGAGCAAATTCAAAACTTTGTTTCAACTTTTCTTGATATAGTTATGTTTTTAAACAATATTTTTAAATTTTAGTGTTGTCTTTTAATAAATTCTGTCACCTAAATTATTTTTTTCAAATAATAATTACTTTTTTTTTTAAGTTTATTTAAATTGTTCTTTTTTATGTCCTGCTGACACCTGTAATTAATACATTAAAACATATTTTTTGTAAAAAATTGAAAATTTATTGTGATATGGCTACATTAAGATTTAAAGTAATTTAATTAATAATTAAAAATAAATTCTATCATAATCTTACAAATTAGACTTACATGTGTACTTTTTACAATTTTTTTGTTTTTTTGTTATAATTTTTTTTTAATTTTGTTCTAAATATTGCAAGAAACATTTCCTGAAAATTTGAGGTAGTTATCTCAAAAAACGTTGGAGGAAATAGATTTTTAGTGATTTCTAGTTATCTGCCGTTTTAGTTTGCGTCTCCCAAAAGGAACTTATTGTTGCCTCTGACTTTGACCAGCTATATCTCAAAAATTATTTTGAAATTTTAAAAGCTGTAAAAAGCATCTTGTAAAAACTATATAAAATATAAATATAAAATAAGATCAAATTGTGAAAAAAGTGATTAACTCCCCTATGCCCTTAATTAAGGTCAAGTTTAAGGGGATATATTTGTATCACTTGAACGACCAAGACATCTTGCCATTCTTAATTGTGAAGATTGATAATGCTACACACAAATAATATCACTTGATTTTCCAGTGTTTGATACTAACAACCCCTGTACATAACACTTATTGACAACCATGTTACTTAAGAAGGTTTTTTATAATTAATATCTCCTAGTTTTTAACCCTGAGCTTTTGTTTAAAAATAGAATTTTTTTTACAAAGAAAAAGTTTTTAGTTTTCGACTAACTTATTATGTGATTTTCATTGGGATTTGTACCATATTAGGTAAAGAATGTAAAATAATTATTAATAACAAAGTAATTCAAAAGTTTTCATCTTGTTAAAAGATTAAATCATGACGTAAAATTATTAAGTATTTCTTAATGATTATATAAAAGAAAACTAACAAAAGTTATTTGCATTTATATTTAAAATCGGTCAATTCTTTCATAAATTTTTAGTCACCAAAATGTCAATCACTGCTTACCCATTGTAATCCTTGAGTTTTTTAGTAAATTTTTCAACTTATACAAAATTAGCTTTGTAGTTTTTATAACAATAGATAAATGTTAACTAAAGTTAATTGATTTGATAATTTATGTTACAACTAAAAAAAAAACTCCGTTTTGTTGCAATTAAAATAATTACTATGTTATGAAACACTGTTAGAGTTTTTATGCTCTTTAAAACTGACTTTTAGTTCATGGTTGATGCTTTCATTTGTAAGCAGTAAATTTTATTTTTGTAAAAAAATGTTAATCCTCCTATCCCCTTAATATAATTACTCTCGTGTTAAAACCAACTGTGCAGATAGATGACTGATGAAACTGTAAAGCATTACAGGTTTTACCAGTTCCCACACTTTACTGTTAATGGTAGAAAAAACTAAATAGTAGCTTTAGGTAAAATATTACGCTGTTGGAATTAAAAGAAATAGGTTTAAAATAATCTCGGCTGTGCCACTCTATTTTTTAATCTGGATGCGTGGCCACGATGGTAACAACAACATATGAAAATTTGTGTGATATTAATATAAAAATCTAAATTAATTTTTTCTTGATGAAGTTTGTTTAGCTGTGTAAAACAGTTTTTTTATTTTAACTCACTCAATTACTTTCTAACATAACTTTAAACTATATTTATACAGAGTCAACTGAAGTCTATCGTAAACAAGCTAACAACTGATTGTTGGGATAAATGTGTAAGTAGTGTAGGATCGTCTTTAGGGCGCCAAGAAACTTGTTTGTCGAACTGTGCTGCGCGATTTCTAGATACTGACCAGTTTATCCGTGAAAGGCTTTCCAAATCTGCAACTAGTCAACAATGATTAGAAAATTTAAACTGTTTATTATGACTTATAGTAATTTTGAGTTTACTATGTTATTTAGTTAATTTTTAATAAATTTATTGTTTCGCAGTTTATTTTCAATTTTAAACATAAAAAATATATATGATAAATTAATGTGCTTTTAAAAATCGTTAAATTTTTTATTTACTAGCAATGTCGAAAACAAAATAAATTGTTCTCTGTGCAGAATTAAGGTGATAATAAGTGTATTTTAACTGAAGATGTGTCAGAAAGTTTATATTAACCGTATGTTTGGAAAAAATCTAGGGGAACCCTTGAATTTGAAATTTTTTTTAAATTTATTTTATGAAAGTTTAGTTTAATAATCTAACAATTTTATTTTTACCAAGTCTTTACTTTATTTTTCTAAAATTTTTGTTAATTTTTTTGTCAATTTCATCAGTTTTTCTAATTACAATTATCTAGAAAACAAAAAATCTTTAGCTTGAAAACTTGCATAATACTTTCATGTTTTTATTTTTAATTTAATATAAAACAATTTACAAAATATTTATCTATATTGAAAAAACTTGATTACTGGATGAAGTTAATTAAATTAATGATGTATTGAATATGTAACAATCAACAACTTGTGATTACTAAACCCGGATTATGGAACACGTTCAAAATCCAACCGCGATCAAAATCCACCCAATCAAATTCGAGAACAGCTTACCGAACGAGGGTTAGGGGTAACAACAGTGATAGTGAAAAAAAAAAACAATATAAAAAAAGTTAGTAAATAAAAGAAATGTAAAAAAAAAATCTAGCGGATTTTGAACGCGGGTGAACTCTGATCGGGTGGATTTTATTAGTATACCCCGGATTCTATACGCTATTTATAATAATAAAGGGTTCGTGTCCAATTTTATTAAAGAAAGTCATTTATTGGATTAAAACAAAGATTTATTGGATTAGCGTCTACATTTTTAAACTCAATCACATTAAATTTATAACAAAATTACACAAGCAGAAACTTAAATCATAATCAATTTTAATTAAAACTGATGTTTTTTTAGAACGTTGAATATTTTCTCGTTACTACAGAAGACACTAAAATGTCAAGTTAAATATGTTTGTATTGGTTTGCAGTTTTAAATCCGCTAATCTTTCATGCTTCTTTTGTTTTTTTTTTTTGTATCAGGGTAGCCATAACACCTAGAAATTAACAATTTAGGCCAGCAGTTCTTAACCTTTTTTTCATGTTATACCCCTTTTTGAAGGTCAGTACTAAATTTACCACCGGTTAGAAAGTAATTACCCAATCTATAAAATAGTGTTTGACTTGAGGAAAAAAAAACTGAGGTTTTTGATCTTTAAACTTATTATATATAAAAGTTATAAAACTAAACATAATATAAAGAAAACTTACCCCCTAAAACAAGGAAATTTACCTCAGATTAAGTATCGCTGATTTGGGCTAAAGAAATCTTGGAAATTGAGAAATACAAAACCAAAAATTTTTACATGTAAGTAGTTAGATAATGATTTGACACCAAAAGTCTATCAGATATATAATTATTTTTTCATCATCAAAAGTATTTCATAAAAAAACACATTTAAATTAGCTATACAGTATTTTATTCAATGTTGTTATACTATTTAACACAGTTTCAAACTAAAAATAGACCCAAAAACGTGTACTTTTAAAAACCTGAAGGAAAGTTCGCTAAAAACCAGTGAAAACCACGACCAATACTATTATTTTAAAATAATGATGAGATCCTATGAAAAACCATTTTAGTTTTTTTTAGTATATATTCGTTTATTTAAGAAGATAAGAAACGACGCTTAAAAATCCCATAACATGAATTGGTAAAATACCTTATAGTTCGAAATTAAGAAAATATATACTTATTCAATATATTGAATAAGCCGTTTATCGCTTGATAATGTTTTAATAAACGAAAGTACTTGTGAATTGAAAGCGTGTTATTTGTTCATTTTTAAGACAGTTGAAGCAATATTGTACTTTTTACAATAATTTTGTTATACCTATTTTGAAAATATATACTTTTAAGAGCCAAAAGAACAACTTTTAGATTAAATTCAAACATACCGTGTTAAATTCTCTAGGTATATTTAATTCTTTAATAATAAACTTTAGAAAGAGCTATGAAAAGATAGTTATTTAAAACATAGGAGAATACTGAATACCACAAAGTTTTATTCATGGTCGTTATTTGTTTTAAGTGGTCAGTACTAAGTAATAATAATTTTGATTTATTTAAAAAATCAATACTTTTCAATGAATGATTGAAAAAAATTATTCAACTCCATGTGTACAACATACGTAAAAATTTACAAAAAAATGGTGTTGAGGTTCGAACACTTTAAATACAAACTTAAAATTACACTTTTTTAAATAGAAATTGAAAGTATCTGCATTTACCGATTAATTCTGATCTTGAGTTTAGGGATCTTTTCACGTAAGCAAAAATCTTTTAAAAGGGTTGATCATACCAACTCGATCATCATACCACAAGCTTTGGTAGACTGAGACCGGTTTTATCCTCATTAGTACTCGTCAGTCACAACCGAAAAGCTTGCAGTCTTCAATCTACAAACAGTTTATCACGCTTTCGCATGAAGATTATATTGATGAACCGATTGAAGATTGCAAGTTTTTCGGTTGTGACTGACTGATGAGTCCTAATGAGGACGAAACCGGTCTCAGTCTACCGAAGCTTGTGGTTTATGGTCGAATTGGTATGATCAACCCTTTTGTATATTTGAGCTTGTCTCACGGCATACGAGAGTCCAGGCTTTCGCCAATGTTTTTGTTAAAATATTTCAATTTTATGTAAAGTACTGGTTAATTTTGTATTATTTCATTTAAAATTCCGATTTTACACTGATTTATTATACTCATTGAAGTTTGCAATTTGTCTATATAAGAACTTAATTTTATACATATAAGAAATATTTTTCCGTATTTACTCTTCAAATCTATTCCTGTTGAAGTATATAATGCATAATTTTTCCCTAATGCGTAATCAAAGATCTTTTACTAACATTTTTTATGAGACATGTTACTTCAACTAAGCATATCAATATTCTTTTGTAGTTATGAAGTTTGCTTTCTTCATTTTGTTTTCCTTTTAAGCCTTTTAGAACAACAATTAAATTTCAGAAAATTTCAAGTTTGTTATACAATCGTAACTAACTTGGGTGATATTGCTGTGAAATCGATTTTAAGGGAACAGTTTTGAGACTATGTTTACTACATAAATTTAAGAATTAGTAAACAATATTTTTATTTAGTAAGAAACTGTATGGTGTAACAGACTTTTATTTTTATAGATTTACATATCACTATTAGTTGTTTGTATTCTAATGTAGTGTAACATCTAATTTCTTGTATATTTTTTATTATACGTTAGCTTTATTCTTATTAATAGCTAATAATTTTCGGATTTTACCCACAAACGGTCGCTTCAGTGCACATGCACTTAAGCCCGCTTGGTTTAGATCTCAACAGCGGTTTCTCGTGACCATGCCTGCCTGATGAGTCCAAAATTAAAGTAAAAAGGCCTGACTTATTTCTGAGTTGATTATTTTAGCTATTTTTGCAAAGTTGAGGTCAAAAATATAACCAGTGATATTTGGGTAAAGTTTTTCAATATCAAATCATTAAAAACCAATATTGGTTAAGTCTTCTTAAAACTTTTGATAAAATTTTGCAAAAACTGATTCATTCCTAACATCTCTAGTAAAAACCATCAAAATTAGTAATGCATGTACATTAAAATTAAAACTTATATTTGCCGAACTAAACCAGTAAATTCTAAAAGATAATAACTAAGAATATAGAAAGGAACCTTTTTAGTTGTAGAAAAAATCAAAATGTTAACTTTAAGGTGGCTTATTTACTTTTGTAAAACTTAAAAAAAAGTTAGTTATGGCTTCAGAGATAGCTGTACTAATAGGAGCAAACAGATAAAAAATAATAATATTACAAATAGATGGTACTGAAATAGATCGTTTACTTGCTTAAGTCAATGTTCACGAATCGTAAACTATAAAAAACAAAATGCACTCTCTATATTCATCCGATAACAACTTGAAGAGAATTGTAGTTATGATTATTTCTAAAAAAATCCTGATCATTGTTTATTATAACAACTTTTTTAAATACATTTTATTGTTCATTATTCAGAAAATTTCAAATTTAATCAAAAAATTATTTTATTAAAGATATAAAGAATTTTTTATTAATTAATTGCATAAAAAACTATGTTGTCAAAAATACTAGATCCTTAAAAAAACTGTAATTTAACAATTTTAGCTAAAAAACCTGGAAATAGCTGGAATTTAGAAAGTTTCATAAAAACCTGGAATGTTGAACAAAAATCATTGAAAAATCTGAAATTTTAAACAACTTTTACGAAATATTCTTAAATCAACAAAAATTCGATTTTTTAAACTATCATAAAGATTTATTTGTTATCATTAAAGCAATTTTTTATACAAATATTTTTTTTAAAGGCTTACAATTTTATATCAAAGATGTTATACTATTCATTACAGTTTTTTACCTTAAACTTAATCTTATACTAAAAATAAACCCTAAAACTTGTACTTTAAAAACTTGGAAGAAATTTTTCAAAAACATTTGGAAACCATGAAAATAACTAGAAAATATAAAATATAAACATGATAGAATATTATAAAAATTATTTCAGTTAAAATTTTGTAAAGTCTTCACATCTTCTGATTAATTCTGATCTGGAGTTTTGTGACGTTTCAACGTTAGCAAATGTTCTTTTTGATCTTTATACATTATATAACTAAAATAGAATATTAATCTTTTTTGTTTGTTTTATTTTATGTTTAATATTTAATGTTATTCTCATTTAAAATTTAATAAAATTCTAAATGAGAGTAACTTTTTCTCCTGAATCTATACATATGTTTATTAAAATAAATTTAAATTTTGTTCTTGTTTAAGAAATAAAACGAGTTGTTTTATCGTATGCGTTACTGAAACTCTATAACAATATATTTTGAATTTTTTTCCTTTTTTTCTATACTTACAAAGTCTGATTTTCTTCTCTTCAGTTTTTTATTATCTTCAAGTGTGCTATGGTCAAACATCGGTGATTCGGATTATAAATTTGGCATGAATGCGTAAGTAATATAGCTTTGGAGGCTACTGTACTTAAAGGTCAGTCGGAGATGAAAAAAGCTGAGTCAATAAGCATTTTTTCATGTTTAGATTTATATTTATTTTTAAACTTTACTTAACATATTTCAACTTTTAATATGTGGGTTAGTGATATGGGTATAAAAATATAAAAAAAGCTTTAAAAAGTTTGCAGACTAATTTTTAAGCTCAGGCTGACCTTTATATAGCCTCAAAATTACTTACTTGTAACTTTACTAATTTTTATGGGATTTTTTAAAAGGACCAGTTTTGGAAAAGTATTTATACAAAACTTTTACTTATCTTGCCAATATTAGTTTAAAGTGAAAAACTGAATTGACAACACGTTTTTTCCCTCTTCGTTATGTATTTATATTGATATTAATTTGCTTATATGCCAATGATGTATGAAAACTACTATTTTAAATGCTTGCTTATATGATCTTTTGTATTTGGCGGATATACTGACACTTTTAGAAAAATATGAAAGCCTATCCACAACCATTTTAGGTAGTTAATGTTTAGTATTTTAATTTTATGAACAAACAAATAAACTAACCCTTTAAAACATGAACAAACTTTTAAGTAGGTAGAAATCCATTTAAGTTGCAAAGGAAGAAAAATTTAACCGATTCACAGATTTGAGCACCTTGGTGACTTTTTATGAATACTTGAAACAGACCTTTTTCGGTTTTGTTTTTAATCCGCATCTCTTTATTTTGGATAGTTACGGTCTTTAAGAATGAAGGATAAATTATATTTAAAAATAGCTGATTTTAGTGATATTTAAATAAAGTTTAAAACTGCTACTTACCAATATTGGCAAATAATACTTAGAATAAAGGTTAAATATTTTCTCAAAACCAATCCTTTCAAAAGAATCCTTAATAGTAAAACAGTTGTTCATTGTGCTTGGTAGCGTTTGTTATTTGTAAATATTGTCTAGCGCATGATATTTCTAAAAAAAATTCGCACAAAACTAATAATTACCACATTTTACTCTTAAACTAATTATATTACAATTTAAAATTTACTCAAACATTTTTTTTAATATTTTGTGTTGTATATATTTAAATCAATAAATGTTTAGTTGCGGAGTAAATTCACCCTTTATCTTTAAGAAAGTTGATTGAACTGAAGATTAATAAACCAGAAATTATTTATTTAATTTAAATGTTATCTAGACCATGCGCGTAGGCCAAGAATGAACAACATACGATACGTGGGTTGGACTTGGTCCTTCAATCAGAAACCTCTCTAAAATTTTAAAAGAAAACTTAGAACAAGTAAGTGATAATAGCGCTAAAAGCATAAGTAAAATGCATAACAATAAAACTATAAATAGATATTCAAAACCAACTAAGCCTAATAGTAATAAGTTAATTAATATGCCTATAACATGTAATTGCCGTAAAATAAATAAAAATAACTGCATATTAAAAGGTAATTGTTTAATTAAAAATGTAATTTATAAAGTTAAAGTTAAAAGTAAGGGCCCAGATAAAATTTATATCGGAAGTACAGCAGGTAGTTTCAAGGATAGATATGCTAACCATAAACATACTTTTAAAAATATAAGTAAAAAACAAAGCACGCGTTTATCGGATTATGTCTGGAGCTTGTTTCACAGGTACGGTAAAAGGCCAAACATGGAGTGGAGTATTGTTTCAATTATCAAACATGCATCCAACGGAGTAAATAGAATTTTCCCAACTTGCAATACAGAAAGAGCAGTAATTGCAGCAGAAGATAAAGACCTACTTCTGAATAAGCGG
Organism: Thalia democratica; assembly: GCF_965202585.1. Taxonomy (NCBI): domain Eukaryota; kingdom Metazoa; phylum Chordata; class Thaliacea; order Salpida; family Salpidae; genus Thalia; species Thalia democratica. The sequence continues at coordinate 13,184,646 of NC_139173.1, read as the reverse complement.
CAAAATTTATCGAATATTTGTCCCCACAACCGACGATTCTACTTAAAATAACTCAGTCTACTTATGCACTTATTTATTTCACAACACTCACATTTACCATCACAAACACTTGCAAATTTAATACTTCATGTTTTTAAGCTGCATAAATTATTGACCAATTTGTTAAATTTATTATGACGTAACATTTCTGCACAACTCAATTTAATTTTCATTTTAAAAACTTGCCTATTCTTAGAGCTTTTTTGAGGTTAGTGTTTGCTTTTATTAAATTTGTATTTTTTGTAGATAATTTTATAATTTTATGTTTTTGTTCCAAATTTTGTTTTTAAACCATAAAGTTCGTTTATAGTTACTACCTACATAAACACTATACATAATTATACATGCTTTTTTTCTAATGTGTGTTAATATTTTATAGACTCCGTAGATCGGTTCTTAAATTTATTTGAGAGCAGTGAAACGTGTTAGTCGGAATAAAGTTTTAACACAAAAACATCTGTGGTATATATTCCGATAAGCTTAGCTTATCAGGATCTCCAGGATTTAACGCCTTTTAACGTTACATCTTATATGAAATGTATAAAACTAACTTTAAAAGACTAATTTTAAAAAGTTTTAGCGCTTGTGTACTTTATTTATGAATTTTTTATATCTTTAGAAATAACGCTTTAAGTAAAATATAGAAGATGACTAAATATATAAAAAAACATTATCATTAATTATTATTACAAGGTTTAAATCTTATGCAATGAAAAATTTATGAAGTTGTTTTAGATTTAAACAACCTAGCTAGCCATATTGTAAACATTCGAAATTAAAATTTTAAACGCAAATTCTTTATTAATAAGTATAACTTATTTATTAAAGTCATGTTTAATCTTTATTTAAAAGAAGGGACGTTGCGTAACTTGAGCAATTTATACATGGTTTCAAAGCATATTGCTAACAACATTCTCATACCTTAGACCTGTGAAACTTAAAGTGTTCACAAAAATAGATTCTCCTTTTCCAAAATGTCGGTGATAAAAAATATATTTTAAAATACGTATTATGAAAATATGCTAATTTTTTTTCTGATTTAACTTTTTCTTAAAGCATTTAATATTATTAGTATACTTAATGTATTTTAATTTATTTACTGTTAATAGATTGTTATAATTTTGGAATCCGCAAGTGTCAAAAGTTAACATAAAATAAAGTAAAATGCTTTAAGAAAATAAAAAACGCTTCAGATTTGTCAATGCACTTTAGTATAAACTAAAAATTTTGCACCTGTAAGTCAAGATTTTTTACCTTGCTCAATAAATATTTTAACAAATTTAGTCCTGTGAAAATGAAAATTTTAATTTTTTTAACATGATACACGTTGATTCATGTAGCTATATCTGCTTAGCAACTTATAAATCAAAATTTTTGAAGAAGAATTTTACAACTCTGTAATCTAATCTAGTTTATTTTAAAACAAGTCAGTGTTGGTAATAATCAAAAATATATTTGCCCATTATCTAGTGCAGTGCTTCTGAACCTTTTTCTAGTGGCGGAACCCTTTTCCAAAGTTCAACTTTTCTGCAGAACCCATAATTTTAATTTTACATAAAATGTTTAATTAAATAAATGTTCTTTTTTAAATTTCACAAGGCTTTGCGGAACCCCATTTTAGAAGCACTGATCTAGTGTGTTTTATTGAATTTTTAGTTGTTTTTTCAATAATTGTTTTTGTATTCATTATTTGTGTACTACAGGTTCAATTATTTATTATGCATTGTGTGCTATTATAAGCAAATTTTACAAGAGACCTTGATGTCATTTTAAATTTTCATGACAATTTAACTGATCATTAAAACACATATAAATTTTACCAGGGTATAAATATAACATATACCAAAATATAACACTTTAACTGACTAAATAAAAGCTATAAGTGAAAACATGTCATTTCTTTATTAACTGAATATATTGGTAGTTAGAGTATATATTTAATTAATTCTTTAGAAAACGTTTATCGTTGCAGAGGGGAGAGTGAGTATTTTCTGATGTTTTTCTACCTTTAAAAAAAAAAAAAAATTTTATACCAAACTTATATATATATTTTTTAAAATGGTAGATTGCATCTTAATAATTGTAAATACATCATACAAATTAAACTCATTAGTTTTTAGTTGTATTTCTGATCTATAAGTGGTTACAAATAACATGTTTACTCACAATCTATTAGTGTATTACTCGCAACAAATTATAGTAACTATAAGTTACAGATATTAGAAGTATTGAGTTTTGTAATGTCAGTTACTTATAAAAACATACATAAAACATTTTGATAAAAAATATACTATCATATCTTATTGATAGCAAATTAAAATTTAGTTTTTAGTTTTTGATGTATGCTTACTAGACTGACTAATTTTAAACTAATTCAAAAATTGATATTTAACTTGATTATATTGATAACTAGCTGTTTTTTTTTCAGAAAATCCTTATAAATGAAGACTATCATTCAAATTTCATACTTAATTTCGTTGTTTTGTTTAGCTTTTTCAGATGAAGACTCACATATTGTAAGTTGTTTCACATATTTTAATTTTATATATTTTTAATGTATTAGTTGCTAAATGCAGGGTTGCCACAAAACCTGGAATTCTAGATAAACCTAGAATTTGACAATTTAGATTGAAAAATAAAACTTGAAATTTAGGAAATTATAAAAAATAATGGAAAATACTGGAGTTTTGGACAAAAAACCTAGAAAATCTGGAATTTTAAACAATTTTCACATGTTAGTTAGGAAATTATTGATTTGACACAAAAAATCTAACATATAGATAAAAAAATTTTGTCATTATCAAAAATATTTTTATTGAAAAACAATTTTAAAGTAGCTTTTCAGTATTTTTTCAATGTTGTTATACTACTTAAGAAAGTTTTAAACTTTAAACTAAAAATAGACCTAAAAACTTTCAAAACCTAGAAGAAATTTCTCAAAATTCAGTGGTAACTCGTAAATGCTTGTTACACTATTAGCATATTTATAAGAGCATAGGTGGGGGAGGGGTAAAATGCATTTTTTTCAAATTTTGTCTTATGTTTTACATAATTAATAACGCTACTAGTTACTGTTTACCTCTTGTTGAAATTTAAAGTAAATTTTGAGATATGTTTAAGGGTGTTTAATAGGTTTTTAATGGAAGGCGCCATTCTAAAAAGACAAAAACAAATTATTTCACTATAAATCTATCTTCTCTTTCACTTTTTGAGCAATTATTTAAAAAATTCTCAGAGTAATCTTTAATATTTTTTAAACAACTTGTAGGAAACAAGTTTCTCATTTTTTGTAAAAAAACTACTTTTCTAAAATACAAACAAAAAAAAAAATTTTAAACATTTTTTTTCAAAAATTCACTTACTACAAGTAGTTGTTTGTTATATTGAAAAGTAAATTTCCTGAAAATTTGAATTGAATTACTTTAAAAATGAAGGAGGAGATAAAATTTTAGTGTTATTTTCAAAATATAAATGAATTGAATCTTAAAAATTTTTGGTCTTGGTGGTAACGGATATTTATTACAAAACTTGTTTTATTTCAAAATTTATTTATTTTTTGTTTTCTATAAAAAATATGTGTCTTAAGGTATATTCTCTAAGCGCGTGCACAACTCTTTAAATTTGGACAATTCAAATTCCAACAATGCAAATTCTTAATAAAAAATTGAAACAGCTAAAAATAAAAAAATAATATATATTTTTCTAAAATAAAAAATGCATATGTAAATCATTTATCAACAGGCCATTTTTTTATTTTTGCAAAAAGTTCAATATTCTTTGAGATATGGCTTTTTTAAAGTAAATAATATAGTTATTTTTAGTAATTTTAAAATATATTGTAAAATATTTAAGATTTTTCAAAAAAGGTAAAAGTGGCTTGTAGATATTAATAAGATCTACATACGCATTTTTTACTTTTTTCAAATTTATATTACTTTTTGAGATAAAGTCTTTTAATATTTTTTTTAGAATTTGAATTGCCGGAATTTGAGTTGTCCTAATTTGAATTGTTATGTAACCTCCCTAAGCTTTGAAATAAAAGCCATTGTTAATCTACGTAAACAAATGTTGGACCTCCTTATGCCCATAATAGCAATTTGAAAAAATGATTTAAAATAAGCATGCCTGCTTATTTTAACACCACCAGAATAATTTTTTAAAATTAGAAATGTTTTACATTTAAATTATAAAGTTTCTTTGGTCGAAATAGTGTTCTAAATTACCTGTTTTAAAATATTTAGTTAATACTTTGATAAAGGTTACAGAGAAATTCAATTTTAAGAAAGTATAGTAGTTGCATTGCTTAAGTATGATGATAAAAACATTTAAATTTTTCACTCATTTTTCTTTAAACTTAAAAGTTTTAACAACTAAGTTTTAAAAATACGAACTTACAGTATTTTGACAAAGAAGATGTCTTGTTATGGATGAATACTGTTGGACCATATCACAATAGACAAGAAACTTATGAGTATTATAGGTATACTTTTTATATAATTTTATATTAAAGTTATACTTTTAGTCTCCTAGTAAACATATGTTATATTTATTTGTCAGTGCAATGTTAGTAAATAAAATAAAATTAATTTAAAATTAAATTAGTTTTATTATTAAGAGATATCGTTAGATCCAGGTCTGTTTTCAAATTAAACCTGGCCGGATCCAGTTAACTAAAAAGTTTCGAGACTGTAAATGTTACATTACTCTTGAATTTAATTTATTTATTTCTTTGTTACTTAGAGTATAATAGATTACTGTTTGCAAAGTTTGTCAGAAAAGTCTTTTGCAGACTAGACATTAGAAAGTAAATGGCATAAGATTTAAGCAACACATAAAATTAAAATTTTATAGCAAATTTAATTATTAATATGATTTTAGTTTAAAATTAGCTTTTTTCACAATTTGATTTTATTTTATATAGTTTTTAATAAGCTACAAGATGCTTTTTACAAATCTATTAAATTCAAAAATTTTTTTGAGATATAGCAGGTCAAAGTCGGAGGTAACTATAGGTTCCTTATGGGAGGCGCAAACTAAAACAGCAAATAACGAGAAATCACTAAAAATCTATCTTCTCCTATGTTTTTTGAGATAACTACGTCAAACTTTCATAAAGTTTTCCTTGCAATATTAAAAAAAATCTGTCTGAACAGAATTTAAAAAAATTAAAATATAAGTTTTATGAAAAAATATAAAAACATTTTTTTGTTTATCTTTTGTATAAACTTTTTCATTTTTAATAAAAAAAAAATCTTTTTGATAGAATTTTTCAAGTGTTGCAAGGAACATTTCCTGAAAGTTTGAGTTAGTTATCTCATAAAACGTAGGAGAAGATAGATTTTTAAAGTTTATAGTTTGTTTTGCCGTTATAGTTTGCACCTCCCACAAGAAACCTATTGTAGCCTCTGACTTTGACTGGCTATATCTCAAAAATTATTTATAATTTTTAAAATCTGTAAAAAGCATCTTGTAGCTTAATAAAAACTGTATAAAGTAAGATCAAATTGTGAAAAAAGTGTTTACCCGCCTAAAACCATAAAGCACTAGAAGAAAAAAAAAAGATAAAATAAAACACACATATTTTCTAATGGTAAAACATATCAATATGTCCAGAAAAAGGAAAGTGCCTCATTAAAAGCATGTTTACAGGGCTTAAATTACACATAAGGGTAAGGTATGCATTCTATTGGTTCAAATAGAAGAATTTAAAGTAATGTATTATGATATATGTAAAGTTTAGTAAACAATACTAAATTCTTATAACCATAATGCTAATCTTTAAAAGAATGATTTTGTAAAAAAATCTAAATTTTAAGATTCTAGATGAAACAAAGCAAAATAAACCAGGAAAGATCTGTACTTTAATATTATGGGAAAAATAAGCTACTGAAGCTTAAACGTGATTTGTTAAAAGTTAGAATACATAAACATAAAAAAATATACTGATACATCATATAAAAAGGAACTTAAACTACATTTAATCAAATCAAAATGCTCTTTTTGATCAAAATAAGCTAAACATGCCAATAAAGTGCAAATAATAAATTAAGCTTTGGAGTTTTAAATAAAAGTTTTACCAACTTCTATCTCAACAAAAAATTTGTAAACTTATAGTATATAGCAATTACAATTAGTACTAGTAATGTAATATTTTTATGTTTAATGGATTAGTTGTGTCTTTTGAGAGATCATTTAAGATATAGACATTATGTTTTTATTAAAAATTATGTATTACTCTTTTTAAATTATTGAACCCACATCCAGATTTATTTTTAAAATTAGGATCCGGCCATATCTGAATCTTACTAAAAAAAGTAGGCCAGATCCAGCCAGTTTTGGATTCTGTATACAATAAATCACTACTAAAAACTACACAAGTAGTAGCAATTTTAATTTATGTGTTATCCTTATATTAATAAATGTTAATGTTAACTTTTAATAGTAATACAACTATGATATAAGTAATAATTTGTTAAGAACTAAGCTGTATATAAAGTTAGTATGAAAGTTTTGATTTTCAAAAAAAAAAACTATTTGTATTTGAAATAAATTACTAGAAAAACACAGTTAGGAATTATTTATTAAAGCAATTTACAGACTGCCTTTTTGTAAAGGACCAAAAGAAACTAAACTAGATCGTCACCATGAGAACTTGGGTGATGCTTTACAAGGAGTAGAATTAAAGTTTAGTGGACTAGATATTAAATTTAAAGGTATATAAATTATACTTTGTTTTTGTATATCACAGCATTGTCACACACTTAGTTAACTCTAACAATTCCGGTTAATCCAAGCTAGTTTAGTGTTATAAAAAAACTCAGGCCAATTAAGACCAACCTGGACCAGGCTAGTTAAAAACTTTTAAATTATTTAGAAATTTCAGGCATATTTGATTTTTTTTCCAAAACTTAAGCTCATTATTTTATTTTCAGAAGTATCATGTTATTTTTGTAATTTTATAACTACTCTTTCATTTTAAAAGTTATTTAATACTTTGATTTTTGTAAATACAAAACCTTATTAACAGTATTTACTTTCAGTTTTTGACTCTTTAGGATATATGGTGGTACACATTATTTTTACAACTAATCTTAGCTATCAGACACATTTTACAGGTTAATAAAATTAAAAGTAATTTACTAGATCTATCAAATTGAGCGAGTTCAGCATGTTTATTAAAGAAGTTGAAAATCAAAAAAAAAAAAACTTTCACTAAAAATCTATCTTCTACTTCGTTTTTAACTAATTTTCTTCAACTTTTTGTAGTTAGTCTGTTACTAATGCTTTAGCAATTCACTTGAATAAGTCCTAAAACTTTTGAAAACTGTTAATTTTTTGTTTGTAAAACTAAGATTTTTTTTTGATATTTTAGAAATTGCAACTTGTAACTAAATTTTTTTTTCTAATTCATGTTTTCTAAAAATTTAAGGTTTCTAGCTCCAAAAGTAGATACAGTTTTAGTTAATTTGAGAAAATTGTTAAGTATATTGTCTCTATTTTTGTATGAGAAACTTTCTTTTTTAAATAACTATTTCTCATAAGTCAATTTACATTTTATATATATTAAAAACTGATATATAGTTTATACTTGAAGTTTATATATAATAGTCAATGTTATGTGTTGTAAATTAAATCTTTTTACTTCCTTATGCCTTTATTAATTTACTTGCAGTTTATTCACGAACTCGGGATGATTTAGGCTAATTTGATGTAATTCAGTTTGGCTATTTTGTTTCAAAGAGTGGCAACTCTGATATCATCATAATCCTAAACCTTCAATAAATAAAATACTTTGACTTTACTTTTATAACTTGATTTTTAAACTTTAAGATGCTTGTTATTCTGATTAACTTTACTGTTTAAAAAGTGTCATACTATGTTTTCATTGAATACAAATTTAAAAACGTAACAAGTTATAGACGTAAAAATTTTTTTTGATCAAGTTAGTAAATAAAAAGCTTAGAATAATCAAAACTTAAAAAACATAAAAGTTAGAAATGATAGTATTGTAAACCGAATAAAATAGTTCTTTAAACTACATTAAAGTTAATAAGGTTTAATAAAAGTAGACACTATACACTTGCTTGTTGAAATTATTATTTTTCAGTTCCTTTCAATGCTAGTGATATATTATACTGATTTCTTATTATGTTGAATATCTCTAAGTTGTAACCTCATACTGCAACATGTTTGTCCATAATATCTTGCTAACCCATAATAAATTGTTAACAAAACTAAATTATAAATTTAAATGATGATCTTTTATTGATGAGTATGTTACATAACTGATTTGAACATATCTTTCAAAATACGGAAATATACTTAAAGCAAAGTCTGATTTGCATATTTGCTGAGTCAGCAATTAAAAAAAAAAAATATTTTTACCGTTATCCCTAACTCACCTTACCCAAACATATTAAAAATTTATCAAAATATAAAATTTGACTAATTGAATAATTAAAAATAACATTTAGAATAACTTTTTTTCTTTTTGCTAACTCACAGGGTTGCCAAAAAACCTGGAATCCTTGAAAATTCTGGAATTTGAGAAATTTTGAAAAAACAACTTGGAACTTTAAACAAAAATTACCTGGAAAAATATGGAATTTTAAAGAACTTTTACATATGAAGTAGTAAAATTTAGATTTAACACAAAAAGTTCTATCGTATAGATAACTTTTTTTTTGTCATACCAAAATTTTTTTTCTTAAATACACATTTTAAGAAGCTTTATGATATCTTTTCAATGTCATTAAACTATTTAACACAGTTTTTTTTACCTTAAACCTAATTTTGAACTAAAAATAGACCCTAAAACGTGTAATTTGAAAACCTGAATGATATTTTGAAAATCTGTAGAAAATTTGAACACATTTGGCAACCCTTTGACTCAGCAAATATGCAAATCAGACTGACCTTTAAGTATTCTAGCCGATAATACTATTGATACTGGAAGGAGATATTTAAAATTATTGTGTGTGTAAAAATGTTGTTAAAGAATTAACTTATTTGCATACTTGTAGTTAAAATTACTATAATTTAAAGTTAAGATAATTTGTTTACAAATTTTATGAGAATTTTTACTTCAGTTTAAGCTTTTTTGTATTTGTCTTTGTTAAGATAAGTAGAACTTTGTTGTTAGTAATATTGTCAAAAATTTTGAAGTAACTTTAATTGATCAAGTATAAATATATCTAAATTGTTATATTATAAAGCTGTTACTACTAAAAAACTTTCTGTTTATATTTTACTTAATATATTTCCTGTCTGCAAATTTCTTTTGTTTAGTCATTTTTTACAGTGTTTTCAAAGTTAAAGTAAACTTTTTACACTAAGTCGGTTTAGATGAAAATATTTACAAACTAAGTCATTAAGTATACAATTTTATCAAAAAAGTTTTCAGTTAATTAGTTTTATTGACTCTGTTAGTAATAGATTTATTCTAAAAAACTAACATAAGTAGAAATAAAGAAACAATTCACCTAAATGTAGTTCATAGAATAATGATAAACCTTATGTATTCTATAAGTTTGTTATTCAAATAGAATATATTTGTATTCTTACAACTGTGGAAGTTTGCATACTTAGAGAAACTTAATCTTCTAGTGTCTGTTCACGTTGTATAATAGATTAAAGCTAAACAAATCAAAAAATGTGTAAAATAGTATTAAAAGTAATAACAATAAGTATTGTAAGTTTTTTGTATAGTTTATAAATATCAACAATTTTTTATTTTATAAATTTTATTTTCACTAACAAATTTATAGAGACTTGATTGTTAATACAATTGAAATAATAAAAGAATATATTAAAACTTAAAGTTACAAAAACTATTTCCAGTTTAAAAAAATATGCTCAACAATTGTTTCAAAACTTTTAAAAAAATACCTAACAATCAAAAAGGTTGTTAAAATTATGTAAAAAGGAGACATAAATGTTTATCTTTAATTTAATTTTAACCTAATTTTGTAGTCTTTAATATAAGTTACATTTTTATTCATATAAGTATCAAGATGTTTTTGAGATTTATATTCCAAATTCGAATTGTAGATTAGCTAAATAATTTTCAAATATAAATCTTGTTCTTAAAGGTTAAAAAAATGTTAGATTCTATAAGTGTTGTATTAAACTTTTAACGAATTTTTTTTATTAAGTTTAAAAATGTTTAAAGAAAATCTTTAAAAAACTCAAACCTTAATAAAACATAATTTTTTGTTTGGAAACATTTTAATCAAAAGAAACTCTTGTAATAGATTTTCGGAAAAAAAAATTCGTTTTATCAAGGATTCAGTTTTTGAAGTATTTTTTTTAAGTATGACCTTTAACCTATTGTAAGACTATAACAAATACATTATTTGAAATAATTTTATTTACTGTTTTCTTAGTTAAGTACTCTTATAATTCATTTTAGTAATTGTTTAATTGTTATTTTGAAAAAGAGGATAATTATTTTTTAGACCTTAACTAAAAGTTTTAGATTTTCTGTTGGTTATAAAAGTTTTAAGAAAACTGATAATCAAAAATTGTCGCCTATTATTCTATGATAAAAGTTTTAATTGTTCCTAATGTAATGTATTGAAATTAATTGAACATTTCTTACTCATTAAAATGAAATATTGTTAATATTTTAGACTTTCACACAAAATCTTATTTATATTTATTAGATTGTTAGCTGTTTAAACTATACATGATAAGTATTTTTTCAACATTTTATAAACAAAACTTGTCTACTACCAACATTTTCACGTCAGCAGGTTACTATGTCTGCCTGATTTATTAACGTATGTAAGTAGTTATGCTATAAAAAAGTAGTTTTCAAACTAAGATTCTTGAATTCTATAACAACTTTTATAAACAGAAAATGTCAAAGCTCAGCAGTATTGTCAGGTTGAAGTGGATGAAATAAAACATGATGCATTTTCTTATGCTATTAAAAACCACTACTGGTATCAAATGTATATGGATGATTTGCCCATATGGGGTTTGTTTTATATTAAGTAAATAAGCAATTAATTTTTTTATGTTTTTATAAATAGATCTAATGATTTTATTGTACAAAATTCTCAACACCAATTTACTTAAAAATTTTTTGCTTGATTTGGTTGCGTGATAATTCAAATTTCGGCAGTTCATATTCTTTAAAATATTTTAAAGGGCCAAATATCAAAAAGTACTATTTAACAAAAAAAGCTTATGTAGCTACATGTAAATCTAATTAATATGTTTATTACAATTTCGTCATTACTACAAATTACTATGTTTTAAAAAACTAAACTTATTTTAGCCATCTCTCAAAAACTATTTAAAATTAAAAAAAAAAAAAAACTCATTTTGATAATTAATATGTTAGCGATAGAATTAAAAAAAAAAATTAAAAAAATTGTTTGTTAAAAGAGATAATTAGCAATAAATTAGATTTATAGAGTTCGAATTGTCTGAATTCTAGTAGTCGAGTACCCGTTTGATTAAACTTAAAATGTCATGCTCAAGTAGTTTTTTATCAATTAACAATTGTAGCTTTGCTAATAATTGATATTGTAATTTTTTCGAAAAAGAGAGTTCATATATATCAAGTTTGAGTATAAGTAAAACATCTTTATTATATTTTTCTAATCTTGTTTTATTCTTTATAACTTTTAAATTTTGTTGCAAAAAACGTTTTTGCTAACATAAATCTGTATAAATTTAAGTACTAAATTTACTCTTCGATGTCTATAAAGAACATTTTCGGTAGATGAAGTCTGAAAGAAGGCTGCAATTAAAAATGATTTAACATAGTTTAGGACTACTTAATATTATGAAGAATTAAATTTTGTAATAAACGACTAAACTTTTACTCCAGTTGTAAAATAAGCCTATATAAAAGTAAGATACTTGAATCCAGGGTTACTGTTTTTTATCCAACAGTATTATCCTACATACTTTTTTAAGCGTTAAATTATACAATATTTGTTTTTTTGAATCTGTATAGTGTTGAATAATTTTTGTTTATTAGTTTCACAATTTTGATCATCGCATATGAATATGGTACTGCCTAAATATTTTAAGATAATAGTTAAAAGAAAGAAAAATCATGCAGAATGTTCTGTTTTAAATTAAAAAATTCAAAATGTCCCACTTAATAAAAAAGCCCTACTCCGAAATTGAAACTCTAACGTTAACTAAATAAAGACCGTTGAAAAATAAAGGTGCGTGCTTTAAAATATCAATTCTTATAATTTAGCTTAAACAACTACAAAGATTTTATTACTTGATTATTTTAATGTTGACTAAAGAAAAACCAAACGAAAATACTTTCAACAATTTTCATGTTTAAAAATATGTCTTAATTTTGTTTTAATATTTATGAATAAAATGTTTACTAAAAGTATAAAAAGTTACAGTTCCTTTTGTTTTAATTGCTGGACCATATTATATTAATATAGATCGACAAAAAAGTTTCTTGTTTCATAGACTTTAAAAAAAAATTTAATCTTAAAGTTTTATTTATTAGGTATTGTTGGTGAAATTGAAGATGACTCAATACTTATATGGACACACAAAAAACTAGAAATAGGTTACAACAATAACCAAATAGTAGACATAAATTTAACAAGTATGAAAAAAGAAAAACTAATGCCGAATTCTAAATTGTCATTTACTTATGAGGTAGTTTCTTCTTGGTTTTAGATAAAGAAAATAGTTTTGTCTGTATTAGTATGTTTAAAACATATAAATTATATAAAATGTATGTTCACAACATAAAAATTGTGTAGGTTCAAATTTTCAAGAAGGGACACTTTTGCACGAAGGGACATATTTGCACGAAGACATTTTTGTACGACGTAATTTTTACACAAGGGGTCACTTTTGCACGAAGACACTTTTGTACAAAAGGTCATTTTTGCACGGGTTGAAATTTAATTTCATATTTATTTTATTAATTTTAATTTTTAGTTTACTATCACTGTTACCCCTAACCCTTACCGTCGGTCGGTAACTTTGTTTTTTATTTTCTTTGGGTTTATTATTTTTTTTAATTTTTATTGATAATTTATGTTTAATTTTTTTATCTTTATTTTTACTATCACTGTTACCCATTACACTCGGTCGGTAACTTGTTTTCTTCTTTTTTGTTTTTTTATTAATTAGTTTTTTGTTTTCTTTTACTTTATATATATTCTTTTACTCTCGTGTAAAAATTACCCTTCGTGCAAAAGTGTCCCTTCGTGCATTTTTGGCTCTTTGTGCAAAAATGCCTTCGTACACGCTTGACCCGTCCCCATGAAAACTCATTATGATAGACATAAAATTTACAACAATTATTAAACCTACCGTCACTTCTCTCGAATCTACGCACATTTTGTTCACAACAAAACTGCGTAATTAAACGAGATGTAGCAAATATACTTTTTATATTAACTGTTTTCTTATAAAGCATTAAATACAGTTTGGAGACTTTCTAACATTTTTGTTTACGAAAATAGTTTTCAATAAAGTTATACATATATGTGAAATTTTTAAAAATAAAGTTATTTATATGTATACAAAGTTTTTTTCTACTTTGTTTCTTGCCCACTTAAGATTAAAATGTTTTGCATGGTGTTAGAGAAATATCTTTCTCTAATACCATGCAAGAAAAGTTTAATGTTAGGTGGGCACTGGGTAAGAAACAGATTAACTAAAAGTAAGATATTTATTGAGTTGAAATAAAACTTCATGCCATGTTATATTAATTATTTACTTAATTATTCATCGTGTTGTGAACTTTCACTTTTGCTAGTCAATCAATTTTCTTTCAAAATTTTAATTCAAACTGATGTTAACTATTAAAACTCATGGTACAACTACATTGAGGCATAATTAAATGTTTTTCCAATAAAGGAACAAAATTTTACAAAGTCTAAACAAATATAGAGACGAGCTAGCATTAAAATTTATATATATTGTCAACTCAATAAATTCTAAACATTTAATATTTTCTAGACTATTTATTTTGTATATTTATGAGATTTATAAAATGCGTAACTAAACGAGAGTGCGTAGATTCGCGAGAGGTGAATGAATTTTAGAAAAATGTTCTATGTCAATGTACATATTGCCTTACTACACAGACAAAGCATTATTAAGCTTACTATACTAAGGTGTTAGACCGTAAAATTAACAAATAGCTTATTAGTTTTGCTAAAAAAACTGTTAAAAAGGTTTATAATTATTAAAATAGACATGTTTTTGTTTCCGTAATTAAAAAATTATAATAAATGATTTCATTTTAGTTTTAGTTCTTTCTAGGTAAATGTTTTTAAAGAACTTCCCCAAATACACATCTCATTTTATCAATAACTTTTACAAAGTACGTTCCTAATGAATATTAGACGTTTCTCTAAAACTACAAGTATAGTAAATCGTATTTTTTAAATTGTTTGAAAAACTTGATTTTGACAAATGGGGGGGGGGGGTCCACTTTGTTTTTTACAACTTGATATTATTTTGTAGAATTTAATCTGAGCTATCAGACACTTTTAACCGTTTAAAAAACTCAAAGTAACTTTTGAGATATAAGCGATCAAAGATAGGGCGTTCAATAGGTTCCTTATGGAAGGCGAAAACTAAAAATGCGAAAAAAAACTATTTCACTAAAAATCTATCTCCTCCTTCATTTTTTGAGTTATCTTTCTTAAATTTTTACAGAATGTGTATCATTAAACTTTAAAGAGATCTATTGTAGGAATTTTTTTAATTTTGAGTAAAAAAAAAACTACCCTTTTTTTTAGTTTTTTGTAGATAAAATTTTTATTTTTCAAAATTTCAAAAATTCCAACATTCAGATTCTTCAAAATATTAAAAGGAACATTTCCTGAAAATTTGAAGTCTCTAGGTCAAAAAATGAAGGAGGAGATAGGTTTTTAGTGAATTTTTAAATTTCCGAGAAAATTGACCCCGAAAAATTTGCGGTCCATACGTTTGTATCGGAAACTTTTTACAAAAAATAAAATATCTCAAAAGTTACATTATATTTTTGAATTCTATAAAAACAGGCTTGTAGTTTGTATTTAAAGCTTTCATATAAAATCCAAAGTTATTTTTTGTAAAAAAAAAAGTCGGACCCCCCCCCCCTATGGCCTTAAGTTTTCTGAATATTTTAAACACACTGCTTAATAAAGTATATATTTTCTGATTACTTTAAGCTTTATGACATGCAAAATTATTTGTTATTTTACATCTTATAAAGATTTTTGTTATGTAGGTAGAGTGGAAGCCTTCCGATATTCCCTTTAAAGATCGTTATGAAAAGTATCTTGATCCTAAATTCTTTCAACATAGAGTAAGTAACACATGGTTATTTAGTTTTCAATAAAAGACTGAATTTATTGAAGTTTTCGGTTTTTTAATTTAATTCAGTTTTTATTTAAAAACAACTTAACTAAAGTTATAGCATTTAAGCATTTTAATTTTTTATTTTGTATTTTATATAATCTTTATTATGCAGCTTTAGTTAATACAGCTATTAAACTAAAGAAATAACTTTGTCTTTTTCCCATATGGCTAGCTTACTGATTGTTTCGATAGTTTGAGACGTACAGAAGCGTTTAATTTTTTTACCTTTTAATACCTTGAATTAAAATTGTTTTTAATAAAGTATAATGTTGTCTCGAAACAAAGTTTGAAATTTTTTAAAATGTTTATTTCATGTCTTACAAAATAAAAAAACGTTTGCCTCGTTCAGTATTTGATTATATAAAAAAGTACCTAATTTACGAACTTTCGTTTGAATTAAATAAAATAGTAAAAAACTATTTTAGTTTTTTAGATAAAGTATTTGAACTACTAAACTCATTTCATATTTATCAAATTAGATACATTGGTTTTCTGTATTCAATTCTTTTATGATGGTTATTTTTCTTGTTGGGTTGGTTTCCATGATTCTTATGCGAACCTTAAAGAAAGATTATGCCAGGTATAGCAAGGATGACGATCTTGATGATACTGTTAGTTTAACCAATTGCTTTTCTATTTAGTGCCATTTATTAGTAAGTACTATTTATGATTGTGTAAAAATAACAACGTTTAACATGATATTTGTAAACAATATTTGTACTATTTTGGTTATATAATGATTACAAAGATAATGATTATAATGATAAAGCTAAAACAGTAAAGGGAGCACTAAACCATGGTTAATAATAATTTTTTAAAAACATGGTTTAGTGCTCCTGGCGAAGGGCAACAAATAAACATCTTAACTTGGTTAATAATAAATTGTAAAAAACAAGTTAAGATGTTTATTTGTTGCCCTTCGCCAGGCTACATTTAAATAAAAAAACTCACTCTATTTAGTCTATATATCACTTTTAATAAAATTGAGTTAATCCGTTACCGCTAACTCAAATATTGTTTTATTAATTATAATTTTGGCAACCATTCTCAATGAAAATTAAAAAGTTGAAGAAATGCATGTATTTGAATTTTTTTATGAAGTTTTTTAGTTTATTTTTTCTCAAAACCATCACTTACAGTTTATAATTAGACAAAAGAAAAGTTAAGTCTCCTCAAAAATAAAAAGGAAATTAATACTTAATTACAATAATACTTATTTAAAACATTTAAGTTTTACATTTTATGGAACACATTCGTTACGTAAAAATGTACGTACATGTATGCAACATAAAAAAAGTTTAAATCTTTTACGTAATCAAAATTTATACATAGTTATAAACTAATACAATTTTTATGATTATGATTATTAAATATTTAGTATGAATCAAAAAAGTTAAGTACATTTCCAAGAAAAAGTTAGCTGCATTATGTTTGATAAACTTCGAACATCTAAAAAAGTCAGTGCATCTTATTATTTAATATGACTTAGTTAATGTTTGGTAAATACAGGAACAGTTTCTGATTATCTGCTTTCTATTGAGATTTTTTGTTTTTAGGAAAGAGATTTAGGAGACGAATATGGTTGGAAGCAGATACACGGAGATGTGTTTCGATCTCCTTATTATCCTACTGTTTTTGCTACTCTGGTTGGAACGGGCTTTCACGTACTTATTACTACTTTTGCAGTTATACTTGTTGTAATGATAGGTGATCTCTATACTGAGTAAGATTTTGTTACAGTTTTTTGTTTTCAATAATTTTTTATTCATTAAGACATATTTTACTCTAAAACTATTATAATATTTTACTCTAAAATAATTTTACTTTTGAAAGATTATGGATGTTAGATAAGTTACTTTTTATACAACATGATCTTAAAAATTTCTATTTGTTCCTAATGGTTAAACTGTTTAAATTAATCTCCTGACTTTAATATGTATTATGTTAAAGTTTTGTAATAGTTTATTATAAACCAAAAACCCGAAGTGAATTTTGTAAAATTGATATTTGTATATGATACAACTTTATATTAGTTTGTATATATAATTAATATATTAACTAAGTTTTACAAATTTAAGTTATAAATTTAGTAATTTAAATAAGTAGACATTTGATAATGATTTTAACTAACAGGCGAGGAACTGTTGTATCAACTGCAGTATTTGTGTTTTCTGCGATGTCACCTTTCAATGGTTATTTAAGTGGTCTACTGTATTCAAGAATGGGAGGTTAACTTTTTTCAAAGTTTTATAAGCCTTATTTATTTTATCTAAATGTGATCAGCAAATGTTTGTGTTCTACAAATAAAAATTAATATACATGGTAGGGAAAATGTTCCTGGAGTTTTATTTAAATTTCAAATTTTAGTAGAACTTGGGAATAGATAGTTTTGCAATACCACTATTACAACAAACAGAAGAAATTTGAGTTTGTTCGGGTCTGAAGTTTTAACAACACTTTGTTGGTCATTTTCAAAGGTTTTTAAGAAATATAATGAATACATGTAATATTTTTTATTTAAGGTTAAGAAAGGATTATATTTTTAATGTTTCAAATCACAGTGTTTTATATGCTAGATATAATAATGCACATGTATTACATTTTTAAAAAATGTTTGAAAATAACCAATTGAATGTCGAATCATTGTCAGACCCAAATAAACTTAAATATTTGTGTTTGTTGTGCTGTTGGTATTTAAATTCTAGTGTTTATTTAAGACTCACGTTTCAAAATTTGTTCTAGTATAGTAATTCTGTTACTAAAGTTTAATCCAGGTCAACTTTATACGATAGTTTCGTTATAACTAGCTTTTTAAATTACTAAGGGTGATGCCTTTTATCGAGCTTATCTATAGTTAGAATTTATCGAGCGGGAATGCTTTTGTACAAGATGATAATTATGTAGAAAAATATGAAGCGGTGAGGAGGTACAAAAATCTAGGTAACACCAAAACTTCCCAAAAGCAGATGCCTTCGCCTATATCGCAAGAAAAGCATCATCAAAGCCTTTCGAGAGAGGGTAACGAGGGACCCCAAACGTTCCATGAGAAAAATGGCTCGATGTTTTTAAAATTAGTTAGGACAATTCTAAAAACTGATCTTAAAATTGTTTCCCTTTTTACTCAAAAAGCGTCATCATCTTAATGTTTTTCAACAATGAAGGGGAGCTTGTCTTCTTTGGAATTCCCTGAAGTCTGACATGCAGAAGGGTAAACTCGTTTTTTTTTGACGAAAAGGTACTGTTGAGGAAAAATTATATAAAACTACAGAGTCCTGGCCCGATACTTAGGCAGATACCACATGAGGTGTATATAGTTTCTTTATAATTTGCTTTTAAAATGACTAGGCGTAATGCCATGAAGCGTTGGCCAAAATACCGCAGAAAATGTTGTTTGCAGCAGTTTAGATTTTCGAGGACGAGTTGAGCCAGCAATTGCTGCTAAAGGAGGTCATATTGATAAAAAGATTGTGTTATTGTTTTGTGAGGCTTTGAAATGAAATATGAAGCATCTAACTTTTGTTTTCCTTTTTTGGTATAAAAATAATGACAATCTATATTTTCCGGCAACATTTGCCTCACGTTTAAGTATTTGAGTTTTTATAACTATATATTTATTTTATATTTAGTTCGTAAAATATGTTATATGTATACGAAACGTTATGTATTTATTTTAATTCTTTAACAAAAAGTACTTCGTACTAAAGCCCGCTCGGTTAGATCTCAACAGCGCTTTCACGTCAATATGCCTGCCCGACGAGTCCTAATTAGGACGAAACCGGTCGTAGGTTGTCTCGGATGCTGTTGTTGTTGATCTTGCGGTAAAGTTCATTAATTATTATTCATAAAAAAAGGTCAGTTTCATTAAAGACCATTGAAATTAAAAAAAAAAAAGAAATTTACAAGACAATTTTTATATTTGATAAAGTTTTTAAAAAAAAAAAACGGAATATTTAAACCAAGGTTCTGAAAACTGCGGCCCGCTGTTCCAATATCTCCTACCAAGCAAAACTATATAGTCACATACTTTTTAGCTAAAAAGCAACTAGTGCAGAAGATCATAACATTAACTATTTTATGATAAAAGATTTAGTTTTTTTTTCTTGTTTATCTCATGTTTATATAGTTATACAATTGCTTTTACTTGCTTTTATTATATATTCTTAAAAGTTTTTTTCTTTAAATTTTACAATGGGCCGCAAATAAATATTGTCAGTAAATCTAGCTTATTCCTCATAAAAGTCAGCCACCTTGCCTTAGACAAAAAAGTGAATTGAAAATTCTATGTTTACATTACCGGAAAATTTTCATTCAAAACTTATTGTACATATGTTAATAATTGCTTCGTAAAAGCTATTTAATAAAAAATCACTTGCAACATGTTATTATCTTACTACTGTACTATTTTAAAAAATATATACCCTGTTGAGAACGTTCAAAGGCACAGAAAGAATTACAAGTTTAAAAGATTACCATTTGTTACAAAAATAATATATATAGTTTCTACATTTGTGTACTAACGAAAATAAATTTTGAGACATTAAACAGTATGAAATTAATAGTTAATCTTTAATTTTCAAATTAGTATTAAAATAATAATTTTAAAATTAATACTATTTAAAGGTGTAAAATGGATACGTCAAATGTTAATATCTTCGTTGATGCTACCGCTTCTAATAGCTTTTACAGCGTTTCTTATAAACTTCATTGCTATTTATTATCATGCTTCACGAGCAATACCTTTTGGAACCATGGTTAGTATAATATAATTGTTTTATAATGTATTAGTTTATTTTTATCACTTATGTGGAACACAGTTATTAAATATTATTTTTTTTCGTTTAATATATACTTACGTAGATCACATAATATATATTTATATATATTAAATAGATTATTATCTTTTGTTATTTGAAGGTAATTGTAAAAAAAAAGAAGTTTGTTTATTAAGTTATAACAAATTATCAATTCAAAATTTTAAATTGTATTAATAATACGATGTTTCACTCGCTTGAACCTAATCAAACGAGATCATTAGTTGAATAAAATCTGTAAAATTTTTTACGTAAACATGCATGAAGACATTAGGCTAAACTTGAAATAAAAAACTAAAACATAAAACAAAATAAAACTTATAGTTTAAACCTATCGATTTAGGAAAATCATGATATTATCAGGTTAGTAAATGTTAATTTTTGATAAATGTAAGCTACTTAATAGTATTATAATTCTAAAACTTCAACTATAAGACATTAAACTTAATAAAAATATTAAGGGCATAAGGGGAAGGGTAAAACAAATTTTTCACAATTTTATTCCATTTTATATAGTTTTTACTAAGCTACAAGATGCTTTTTACAGATTTAAAAAATTCAAAATAGTTTTTGAGATATAGCCGGTCAAAGTCGGAGGTAACAATAGGTTCCTTATGAGAGGCGCAAACTAAAACGGCAAATAACTAGAAATAACTAAAAATCTATCTTGTCCTACGTTTTTTGAGATAACTACCTCAAATTTTCAGGAAATGTTCCTTGAAATATTTAGGAAAATTGTGTCTGAACAAAACTTACAAAAATAAAAAAAATAAAAATTTATAACAAAAAAACAAAAAAAAAACTGTTTTTTTGTTTATTTTTTGTATAAAATTTTATTGTTCAGTTCAAAAAAATTCTTTCTGACAGAATTTTCTAAATATTGCAAGGAGCACTTCCTGAAAATTTGAGGTAGTTATCTCAAAAAACGTAGGAGAAGATAGATTTTTATTAAAATAGTCTATTTTCGCCGTTTTAGTTAGTAATTAGTAAATAATTAGTTATGAGACTAATTGAAAGCTATAAGTACAGTATTGTTCTTCTATTGTTTTAAACAATATGCATTTAGGTAAAAAGTACATTGCGTGCCGCACATTTTCGCTTAGCACTTGGCTGCTTTTTGCCAACCCCCCTGGGTTATAAGATAATTTATATAGAATAAAAAAATATATCTTAAAAAAATGTTTAATCAGAAAGCTCCGTGGAATTTCAATAGTTACATTATATAAAATTAGAAAAGAGTTTTATTAAAAAATGTTATTATTATGTATGTGTTCAGAAAATTGTATGGTTGACTAATGTATGAAGTTTTATATATATATACACTTGAGTACTTGAAAATAAAAATTTTAAAGCATTAAAATAAAATAAAAGTGCTGTTAATTTTCAAAGGTAAATTTATTTTTAAGGTTGCAATGGTATGTATTTTGCTTTTTATTATTCTTCCTTTGAATTTGGTTGGTACTATTCTTGGTCGAAACTTATCTGGTCAAGAAAGCACTCCTTGTAGGGTGAACGCTGTTCCAAGACCTATTCCCCATAAGAGATGGTTTATGGAGCCTTGGATTATTTCATTAATGGCTGGACTATTACCTTTTGGTTCAATTTTTATAGAAATGTAAGTTCTTTCTGTACTAGTAAACCTTGACAAATTGAGCTTATCAAGAACAACTGACGTTAACTATATTTTAAGCAATTTATAGCTGTGGTATTAAACATTTATTGTTATTTAAACAATTATTTCATTTAATCATACACTTACACTAGTAATCCTTTAACTATTTAGCAATACTAATTAAAAGTAACTTATTTATACTGTTTTACAGGTATTTTAGATTTACATAGTTATAATGATTAACTTTTGAAATGGGTTTAAAATTTTAACCTCTTAGTTGGTGTATTTTTCAAACTTAAATGAGTATTTTTTATTTAGAGTTACTGTTTTAAAGGTACTTCATATTTACATCATTTTGGGCATACAAAATCTACTATGTTTACGGATTTTCGTTACTAGTTCTGATTATTTTAGCAATTGTAACGATATGTGTTACAATTGTCTGCACATACTTTTTGCTCAACTCAGAAGACTACAGATGGTGAGTCAGAAAAAGTATTATAGAGAGTTATGCTAAACTTTTTAACAAAGTTTATTTGACACATATAATTAATATTTGTTTAAGTTTCTTAAAACCATTGTTGTTTTCATACATTCAAAATATTAAAAATAAAATATTTAGTATTAATTTAAAGTTTAATTTTAAAGGTTTGGTTAGACTAAGTTTTATTCTGGTTATGGCATAATTGATACAGGGTGGCCAAAACTCATGAAATTTGATAATTCTTAGAAAACTCTTGGAATGCCCTATAAGTTTAAATTAAAAAAATAAATTTTTGAGAAATCCCTAAGCTTTTGAAAATCATTGCTATATATATAACAATTTTATTTAGTCTCTCTTGTAATTGTGATAAATAAAATTAAGTAATGCCATTACAGATATTTTTTTATATGTAAGTTTATTTTATTGTGTATATTTTTATTCAGCTACTAGTTACTTTTTATAGCTTAAGAAAATATAAAGTAGTTATTGAGGTCTAAAAATTAAAGCTAGTAACTTAGTAGGCTTCGTTTATTATGTGCTAGCTAAAAAAGGGGGAAAACTATTTATTTAAAACCATTAAAAACTTATTTTCTTCTACAACTGACAACCAATTTTTTCAAATCAAAGTTTCACATGTTAAATTAATGCGTGTTTAAAAAAAAAAATCTAACCTTTATTCGAAATCCTATAAAATAGCAAAGATTTTTATGAGTTTTTGTCACGAAACTTTAACTTAAAATTTTTAAATAAATTATTACAGTTGAACGTTGTAAAACTATAACGGAATGTTTTCTGAAAGTAACAAGTCTATAGTTAAAAAGAAAAAGTGAATAGAACTGACAATGAAAGAATTTATATTAAATACAAAACTTTTGATAAATGCGACTGCAATTCAAAATACTGATAGTTGTTTAATTCCTTATGAAAATTGACTTATATTTTAAACGTTTAGCTTTCATATAAGAGCCTACGTTAATTTGCAAGTATATTTTTTTGGATTAAAATATCCAGCATTGATAAGATAAAAATATTAGAAATGGACTTACTGTAAAAAATTGAAGAAGATTGGTTAAAAAGTAAAGGGGAAGATAGACTTTTAGTGAAATAGTATTTTTCCCTTTTTGGTTAGCGCCTTCCATAAGGTACCTATTGAGCTCACCGACTTTGATCGCTTATATATCACAAGTTACTTTTAATTTGTAAACTGTCTAAAATGTCTGATAGCTAAGATAAAACTTTACAAAATAAGATCAACATGTAAAAATCAAGATGGACCCCTCAGATTTTATATTGCTATATGCTGTATTGGAAAGTAGTACACGAAGTTAAGAAGCAGTTTTTTTGTTAAATAAAAGTGACTGTTAACAGCGTATAAATAGCTAATCTAGTATTCTAACTTGTTAAAAATCATAAGTCAAAAAAATATTTTTACAAAAAGCATTATTTTAAATAAAACTGAGAAGTACTAAAATGAAATTTAAGCTGCTAGTAGGTATTAAAATATTTTATAAATGCTCAATTATATATTTGTTGTTGATGTTTTATTTTTGGTAAAAGATATCGTCGATGTATAATTAAATTAACAGAATACAAAATGATATTAAGAAATTACCTAAAATGTTCATTTTGCACAACCTTGTTTTTTTATTGGAATTCTTTTTCTTTTGTCTGTATTAAATTATTTGTGAAGTTACACTCCAAAAATTAATGAACAAATCTGCAATACTTTATTTGCTTACTTATCTTATAAAACTATTTTCGATTATCAATTATTATCAGGTAGAATTAAACTTAAAAGAATAGAGCATTTTTAAATAATTATAAAAAGTGAAAACATATAATATAGTGACGTAACAATCATATTAATTTTAAGATGTTTTAGTAAAAAAATAACATTTTGGAGCATTTGTATTAGTTTTGTTGAGATAAAGACACTATTTAAGTAATTCAAAAAGTATTTTTTTTTAAGACAAAGAAAATTTCTTCCTTTAAAAAACAATTCTGTTTCAAATTGAATTAGAATAGTTAAAGTATTTAAAAAACAAACGTTTAGTTAGAAACTTAAAACTATTTTTTAGAAGTTTTGTTTATGTCGGTATTAAATTACTTGTGAATTTACACTCCAAAAATAAATAAATAAATCTACAATACTTTATTTGCTTACTGTCGATGTATAATAACAACAATTTTAACACTGTGTAATTTATTTCAATCTACAATCTTTCTCTATATTTAATGTTAAATTAATAACACTGCTCGAAGGAGTCTAAAAAGTATAAATTCGTCAAGAAGTGGGAGACATAAAATATTTTTTAGTAAAGCAACTACTTGATAAAACACAAGACTTGTCGGACATCTAATTAAACAATCGCCGGTTTTTCTTCAATTAACACTTTAAATACCTTTCGCTTTACTGTATACATATTAAAAAACATACATTAAGTATAGTTGTATATTTATTTTATTATCTAAATTTAATACATATTTTTTCTGTTTTTTTACTGACTCTACATTTTTTACTTAGAAGCCTGTCAAGCAATAGAAAAGCCTTGCCTTTTTTCTTGTATACATATAAGCAGAGTTTTTTTTTCTGCTGATCAACTTACACATAAACTTTTGTCTAATTTTGATTTTAAATGATTTTAATAGACTGAGGTTTTACAAAGAATTTACACGTCTATAACAAGCACTATCAACAAAGCATATATAATGGAATAAGCATCTTGGCTTTGCTGAGGATAATCAAAATATTTTTACTAGTTATCATAAGTGAAATACATATTTTTGTTCTAATATCTAAAGATTGTGTTTCTGTATATTACAAAACATTTATAATTGGTTAAGGCCTAGAAATCTAAAGAATCAAAATATATCAAAGAACCTAAGTAACTGGTTTTCTACCCAAAAAATTTTTTTAGACTGACAATGTTTTGCTAACAGTTTCTTTCAAAGGCTAATTAAAATTCAAAGTAACTCTTTAGCTATTGGGGATCAAAGTTATAGAGTATAGTAGGTACGTTATGGAAAGGTGATAAATTGTTATTTAAAAAAATCATCTTACCGTTTTTAAGCAGTACTTTTTAAAATTCAAGTCTAATTTTTTATTGATAACAAACAATCATATAACAGTTTTTATTTAATTTTATGATTTATATATTATATTTTTACAATACAGTTTATATTAGTCATGCAAAGAAGATTTCCTTAAAATTTAAGGTCTTTAGCATATAAAACCGAGGAGGAAGTAGATTTTTAGTGAATTTGATAAAATTTATTCGTTTATGATGAACAGTTTTCTTTTTGTACGTTGATGACTGAAAATTTTTAAAAAGCTGACTTTATCTCATAAGTTACATGATTATTTTGTTTATTAAAGTATGTTATATTTTTTACTTGAAGCTTTAAAAAGGTTCAAAGTTTCCTTTTGTCAAATGGAAGTTTGAACCAATGTGTGTTTAATTTACAACCGAGAACAGTAGTTAGTTTCAATAAAAACCTAACTTAAAAATGTTTTTATTTATGTTGTAATAGTGTTAAGTGTTTGAAACAATTTTATAAAACGGATTTAGAAGATTTTTATGAATTTTATTAATTTTGGTAGGAATGGAATAAAAAATATGTAAAGTAGCACTTGATATGTTTTATGTATTACTAAACTACTGAAACAACTTTTCTTCACCTTAGGTTTGAATTTACACAAAATAAGAGACAGATAACATGTAATTTAAATATTAGAAGTTATGTAAGAATTTCAGAAACTTGAAACCATTTTCCAAATAATTTTTGGCTACCCTGTTTAAACAAAATGAAATAGTTTGACTGCAATAAACTAGTTAAAAAAATTATTAACTTAAAAACCACTAAATACCAATATTTAAGTATACTTTATATATTTAGGTACAATTTTTATTAAAAAGTTTTTGTTTTTATCAAATATATTAAGAGTTAAAACTGTTGATGTAGTAACTTATATTTTAAAATGCCTAAAATAGATCTAGAAAAGGACACTTATTAATTATCAGACACGAGTTTTTGAACAAGTTATCTATTTGTTTTTAATTGTAATAAGCTAGGTACTTTTTTCTATTAAAGACTACATTTGTTTAATATTTTACAAAGTAAATTTTTCTCATGTAAGTTAATTTTTAATTAAGCTCGAATTCTGAATTGATTATTTAAATTTTTTAATTAATAGCATTAACTATTGCCTAATACTTAACAGGCAATGGACAAGTTTTATTGCTGCAAGTTCAACTGCACTATATGTTTATATTTATTCGTTTTACTACTTTTTCTTTAAAACAAAGTAAGTTTTATTTCACATTCCAGTTATTGTTTGTTCATTACTTATATTGAATTTATTTTTGAAGTCTTCAAAGCTCTAATCTTAAAGCATACACGTTTTTTGTTCTATCATAACTAAATTGTTAAAAGTAGCTTGAAAATTGTTTTAAACAATCTTTTAGTTAAAAAAATGCGCTAGTATATTTAAAATATTTAAAAAACTTTAAACTTTTGTAGAATGTACGGCCTGTTTCAAACGTCTTACTACTTTGGATACATGCTAATTTTTAGCATTAGCTTGGGCTTAATGTGTGGTAAGTTGCTGTATTAATTTTTTTATCACTAATTTTTAGTATATTATTTACCATAATAAATTTAATATTTAAATATATTTAAGAAGTTATTATACTTATTGGTTTAGTGGTTAGTAGTAAATTTGTCAAAAAGTATACTGTCCAAATAAAAAAAATCATTTTGTTTAAAATGTAATAAAATGTACTTTTACTGTCCAGTACTTTAAACAGTTTTATTTGTGTAGCTGAATTGTAAACTGTGTCTTGTAGTTCTAAACAAGTTTTAGTTGAGGCTCGTCGTAAAGTATATTGAATTAGTATTGTTTACTAGGTCATGATGCATCTACCTATTAGTAGTCTTTGGTGAATATTTAGGAGATCGAGTGTTTCAGACAATCATAACTATTTTTTCTTTTTCTCTTTTATATAAAAAAATGTCTAGTTCTAATTCCCACAAATGACTCTTAGTTTACAGATGTTTAATTTCTCTTAAAACTTTACTGTATATAATCAGTCGTAGACCATAAAATAAAATCAAGCTTGCAAAGGTCATATTGTCTTAAAGTATCAAACTTACTCTGCCGCTAGTTAAACATTTTCAAGTCCTACTTACTAAAACATGAATTTCAATACATTTACATTTTAATAAAAGATATACAAGTAAAAATAAAATCATGGTAACAATAAATGCTATTTGATTTTTAAGTTTATGAAGTTAAAGATAAGTTTGAATTTTAAACGTTAAAAGTAAATTTAATTAATAAAAACACTTAATAGTTTTAATTTAAAAAAAGTTTATATTGTAGATTCGATATTTACTAGAATTTTAAACTTGAGTTTTTTTACAGGTTCTCTTGGATTCTTAGGCACATATGTGTTCGTTAAAAAGATTTATAGTTATGTTAAAATAGATTAAAGTAAAGAAAAACGATGTAAAGAACGTTCTGTAAACTTTAAAATTCTATCGTTTTCAAATTTATGATGTAAAAAAGTCGTATATGCAAAAGGCTAATATTATTTTTTCACTTATTTATTTTTTCCATTCTGTTAACTTCTTATAAACCCGTACTATACTATCTGTCCAATGCGTTCAATAAATAAAACGTATACAAGCATCTCTTTAATACCATACACATATTTTAAATAGTACAGACCGTTATCAAAATTTAGCAATTGATAGCTCATTTTGTGGCTTTAAATCTACAACTTAGTAGTTTTTATACTTCGAAAAAAGCCTTAACTATTAAGTTAACTTTTTTATTATGTAAATTTTATATTTTGCATTAAATGCTTTTTTTTTTTTTTTTTTTTTAAAATCAGCAGTATTAAAGTATTTTAACTTCGTGTTTCTGAATTTATTCTTAATTCAAACTTGTTATACATCTTATTCTTTATATAACTTTAAAGTAAGTAGTTATTAGTTATTTCGTGTAAAACTTTTTTTGGCATAATCAAAATAAAAGCTAACTCTTTGCGCTGTAGTTATTATACGTTGTATTGAACACTTACTTTTTTGTAAAAATATTTATTATTTTTCTCAAATTTGTGTTTTTTTTTAATCACTCTCGCTAATTACAAGACTTAAAAACCTCTGTTAAAATCGGGATAGTTTTGAATTTGTAGAAAAATCTCACTCAAGCTTTAAAAAGTTAATAATATTAAAAAAAAAAGTTTTGTTAGACAATTAGGAATTTTTTAAAGTTGTGTTTTATTTGAATATTTGATATTCAAAATAAGTTACTTGTTTTTTTTTTATGGTAAAAAAACATCAGTCTCAAACTCTACCCCTTGCAACGATAAACGTTTTCTTGGGAACTTTGCGGCTATCATTAGTTAAACTTGCTTTATGATTTGTCATCATAAAACCAACCCTTACATTTTCATAAATAATTTTCAATACCATTTAGTAAAAATAACAAATAGTTTTCAATCATAAATTATTCCAGTAGTACTGTAAAACAAATACAATCTACTGGAGTTTTAAAGGACAACTTTTATAATCTAAACATCAAGTAAAACATGCAGCTAAGGATGTTAACTTTACTAACTTATTGATAGTTTGAAAATGTTTTCAGATTATAATTACTCTTTAAACCTAGTCATTTACTAGAAAAAGTTATTCACGAAATTTAAGCTAAATATAATGATACGAACTAATTAAAAACCTTTTTTAGCAAAATAATTTCGGAATAAAAAGCATTGTAAATTAAAATTATTCCTACAGCTACGATTAAAATTTAGTTTAAAAAAAACCGACTTTAATTATAATAGTTTTGATAAGTTTTTAGGTAAACGTTTCTTTTGCAACAACTTAAATTAGCTATTTTTATTTTAAGGCTTTAAAATAGTAATGGGTGACGTACGGCCCGTGGATTGAAAATGACCGGCCTTCCAATGTTTTCTAAACTCAAGTTAAGTCTGGCCCGCCAAACTACTTTTGAAACTTACACTAGATACTCTGCAATATGAAAAGTAGAGCAAAAAGTTTGGGGAAGTTTAAAATTACACTTCAAATAGTAAAAAATGATCACATAGAGTTAGTAATTTTTATAAACGAGTAATCTTTGTGGATTAAATACTCCGGTCACCAAAAACTAAACTATTCCACATTTACCGCGCCGACCAACAAAGTTTCCTACCTGTACTTTAAACAGTCAGTTGATATTTATTCAGTTTGAAAAATCAATTGTCTAGCATTTCTTGAGAGTATTTTCAAAAAATAACAATTTAGATTATAAATTCTTTGTTTTTAAAAATTTACAAAATTGTAAACTTTTGAAGACATGCCCAAAAAATTAGTTGAAGTTGCACATCAGAACAATTTTTATAGAGTGGAATAGTTTTAATTAATCATTAGCTTTTTTCTAAATTACGATACCATTGTACGCTAAATATGTATAAAAGTTTTCTATCACAAGTTGTAAATCAGAATATTATTTTCTTAAAGTAGTTAATAATTTGTAGTCGTTTACTTCTAAAAATTAAAATATTTCAAATGAAGTTGTGAAATATGATACAGAAGTTTTAGTATATGATTTTTTAATATTTAGCAAAAGTCTAAAATATTGATGTAATATTTTAAATAACTTCTTAACAAATGTCTTAAAAAGATATTTTTTTCATTAGTTATATCGTAAGCATTTTTTCTAAAGTATTTCTTTTTATTAGTTTTAAAAACAATTTGTAAACTTAAATTAAGCCTTGATGTTGACCTTTATGCTTGTTTAAATTTACAGAACTTAATTACAAACGAAAAATTAAAAAATTAAATATTTTTAATAACGGCATTCTTTGAAGCAAAACACTTACATTAAATATGTTTCAAAAGTATTTTGCTCGCTTTATTTGTAATTCAACTAGTTTTGTTTATATTGCTTACAATAAAACTATAACAACTTTCTATTTTCATATCAGTTTAAAAGACTTAAGATTTTCTTTCAATTGAAGAAGATTGCGAATGTTGGTAGTATAACCGTTGTTAAAATTTGACCAACAAACTATTTAAAAATAATTAAATGAACAGCATTAACACTTTTCAATAAAAACATTTTTATTGATTTTTCGTCTTTATTTTCATTCTATAAGTAATGGGCGTGTTTTGACTGGTTTCCTGTTTCCTGTGAACCCCCTGAAAAAAAAAAAGATTCTTAGAATAAAAAACTAAAAACGTTGTTTATAAACTTTGTTTTGGTTATTTGATAAACTTTATACAATGAATGTTGAATTTATAACACTGAAAGGTTAAAGTTTCCATCACAAAAAATGCTCGTTTTTGCCCAGCTGAAATAGATTTCAAATAGAATTTTAGTTATAACGTGATAATATGTAAAAGTTTTAAAGTAGCATATTTTATCTGGGAAACTTTTTACTAAGATGCTCTTAGTTTCCATTATAAATTGTTACCTAGTGTAAATAACTTTTGATTAAGTATTGTTTTTAAACTAGTAAGTACAATTTTACTAAAAAAATGTTCAATATAATCACAAAAGTTTCATTTTACTTAGTTGATTGTATATAATAATGTTGTGTGAAGCGTATAAACCTTGAAAAGTTCAATTCAGAGAAATTTCAAAATCATCTTTAGACCACCTTACAATTTTTTCTTTTATTATTTAACGGTATTTTAATGTTTTATTTTAAGATATTTTATTTTTGTATATCTGTAGGCCACAAAGTTGATTCTTGATTTTTTTTAATTTTCAACTAAGAGGGATTTTAAAACCATCATTGTAATCCCTGCACCATCAGGCAAACATTTAATTATAATTTAAAGATTTTTTAATTTATTTGTATTAGTCTAAACTTTTTTTTTTAGTAAAGTTTCAATTTTCAAAGATTAAATTTCTTGAAAAATATATTTTTATTATAAATAGATATATAAATGTGAATAATTTAAAAGTTAAAAGAAAAGTTTGTAGGAACTCCACCTATACTAACATTTAAATCAAAATTTGTAAGTTCATAACTTTTTTCTGGTTCTTTTAGTTTTAATATATCTAAGTTTAACACAGTATGAAATTTTTTTTTTCTTTTACTACTTATATGTTTTTTTTATTTCTAAGCTGAAAAAAGCATTTTAAACACAGCGTTTTTCGGCCAAGTATTTCGTACTTAACTTGCAGTGCGTACCTAAGAAATGCGTACTTAAGCGGCAAATTAAGAACAAAAAAAAATCGTGAACCCATTTTGAAAAAAGTCTAGACACACCCCTGATAAGTATTGAAATACTTAAAAAATTAACTAAACTAGTATGCTTGTTTTAATGTTGCATTTTTTTTGCTATGTTAAACATCTGAAAAAAAACTTGTATATACCGGAGTTGCAATCTGTTTTGATCACAATTTTTTTTCCAAATGAACTAACAAAAGTTTTTCAGATACATATTTTTGTTGTAAAAGTAAAAATTATAAATTAAATGCCTTATATAAAAAACGACCAAAAATGTGTAAACTTTTAATATGTATTATTTGATTGGACTTTTTTACCGATAAAAGAAAACTTATTATTATATTAGTATATAACTTTATTTATTAATGCTTAAAAAAAATTATATCAAAATTTTTTGTACATGAAAATGAAACGATTAGTTAAAAAGTTTACATTAAAAGTTTAAAAAAGAAAAATTTTATTCCGATAGATTTAATTTGAAAAATGTTTTGTTTAGTTATGAGTTACTGCTTGTGGTCTGATAACTTTTGTTTTTAAAAATATTTCTTATTAGTTTGAATAACTAAATTTCTATAAACTTAGGTAATGTTGAAAAATTATTTCTAAATTTATTAAAATTACTGATTTAGTACCAAGTTTTACTCCCTGTGTCTATAATTCAGCGGAATTCCGGCCCACTGTGAATAAGAATATTTTAGATACTTTGATAAACTTTTTTTTTATTTCTTTAAAGAACTATACATGTCTTATAATTGTTTTTTTTTGTTATTGATATGATTTTTAAAAATTATTATTAATCCTGATTAACAGTATTTTTTTCGTGTTTGACTCATACTACTTTTTTATCTTATATATTCCAGCTGACTCTTGGTAGTTATATTTAACTCAACCTTTACCCAGGGTTTCCTAAAGTGGGCGAAAAAAAGGTGTCCGGTGTATTTATTAGTTGATTGAAACTTATACTATATATTTTTCAGTTGCAGATGAAGAGCAAGAAAAAAAGGTCTTAGATGTTTTAAATGTAGTTTTTTGAGTAATTTTGTTGGAGGGGGCAATAGCTTTGTTAATTTCTTCAAAGGGGACAATTTGAAAAATAATTTGGTTAACCCTGATCGTCACCTTACCCTTAATTCGACAAATAAATCTTCATTAAACATAAAACTGATTTTTGTCTCATTTTATGATCAACAACTCGTGGAGTTTTTAGTATAAAGCTAAAATAAAAGTTTCAATTTTCTAACACAACGATTTTTCTGCAAAACAGTAGTACTCAACTGAAAGTGCGTACTCAAGCGGAAGATGACTGTGCTTTGTAAAAATTCATATGTATGAAAATTTTAATATTAATTTTTTTTTAACTGAAAACGGCGAAATTTACTTTGTACATTTTAGAGTTGTAAGTATTCTACAAACTTCAAGATTAAATATGTTTAGATTTTTACAGATAAAACGACCTGTACTTAGTCATTTTAAATAGTTTAATATACATTTTGCATATTTTACGCACAAGTTTATGTAAATGAACTTGATATATTTAGTACATAATTTTAACAAAAAAGAAGTTCATCATGGTAAAAATTATAAAAGCATAGATCTATTTTTAAACAATTTTACATATTTTAATGTATAAATTTCTGTTTAATCAAAATAAACACTTTATATAAAAACTTTAAAACTATTTATTTAGATAGTTGATTTTTTTTCAAATATTAAATTTTATAAAATAAATGCGTTTATGACTAAGAACAAGATTATTTAAATCAAAATACATAGTTTTTATTGCTCTGTTAAATATTATAGAGTTAAAGTTATAAGACAACTACATTTTACCTGTTAATTAAAAAAAAAATAACTAAAAACATTTAATAAAATTATTAAAAAACTCAATCAATAGTTTTATAAGTTGCGGAAGTAAAGGAATAAAAACTTTTTAAACAAAAACAATGCAGTCTAAATCTTGAAAAGTGGAAATCTCACTAAATGAAAATTAATGCTAAATACTTTTTAACTAGTATTTTTCGGAAATATATATGTCTAGATTTAAGTTTATGTTGAAAAAACTCACACTTTGTATACATAATTAAAATTTTTAACAATAGAAATCAAAACTAACTAGGTGAAAACAGCACAATACTAAAATTTTCCTAAATAAAGCCAACTTAAAACTTTAAAAATTGTTCCTTAGTACCAAACAAAAAAGTTGAAACGTCAATAAAAATATAGAAGTTTCAAATATAAACATTTCATCAAACTAGTTTTCTACTTACAGTAGAAAAATTTCCACTTAGACTTATGTAAAAACGTGCACACTCTTGAGAAGTACTGCACTAGATAGTAAAGATTTAAGTTTTCAAAATGAATAATTACTAATGGTAATAACTTACAATTTGTCAACTGAATTAGTAAGGTTTTCCATAAGCAATTAATACACTTATTTTTAAAACACCGTTAAATATATTTTCATTAAAAATTAGTTGGTGCTCTTCGCTTTAGAATATATGTGTTTTTTTTTAACAAGCTAGAAGTAAAATTGCTTTATCATGTAAATATTATACAAAAACAGCGTTTAATTATGTTTTATATAGCGAGTAAATGTCGCTTTATATAAAAATAAATTTTATAAGAGTAAACAAATATTAAGAAACAATATACATTCAACCTTAACAGCATCCACGATTTAATATTTTTTTATTAAACAAAAAAATTTATAAAAAATAGCCTAAAATTAAGATTAAAATATCCTAAGAAGTTTTAAAATATTACTAGATATGTAAATTACACTTTTTTCAAATATCTATTTTTCAATATATTTGTAAGAGGTTGCGACTCCATCTCTCCCTAACTGAACTCCTTTCACTTCTGTATTTTCTGCATTTATTTCTAATCCTTTCCACGAACGAGTCGCAAAATATCGTGCTGCAAAATAAATAGGTTAAATAATAAATGGTCACAAAGTAACTATATTGTCATACAGAAATCTTTTTAATAGATGCAACATCACAAACAGTAAATATACTAAACATAAAAAAACTTTCTTAAATGAAATAAAAAATATTATAACTAGCTGATTTGTTCGTTTATTAAATGTATCCAAAAAAAGCTAAAAATTTTTATAAAAAATTTCAATATAAAGCCATGTACAATAAAATTAAAGATTGAAATTACAACTTAAATACAAATTTATCAATGTAAATTTTTTTAGATAGTTAACAAGTATAACTCATTTCGACCTTTTTATTCTGTAATCAAGTATGGTTTTAAATTATGTTTAACTTATTTCTGTTAGGTATTTCTCCAATTTTATACTTACTTAATACAATTTAATTCAAAAGCTCGTCGTCTAAACTACTTTTAGGTGGTTTTGATTAAAAAATATTATTTTACTCATAAATATTAGAACTTTTAAATTAATTTCTGTAATGGAGTTAGTATATAAAATGTTTTTCTATTTCAAACGATCTTATTTATATCATACTTCAGTTACTACGTATGCAATTTATTAAAAAGTATGTTGTATTCATACAATTTGCCCCATTTTAATGCATACATTTAAGTTAACTCATTAGGCTTTACAAGTTTCTATGTTTTTTATAAATTGTAACTTTTACATTGTTTTGTTTATAAAACATATAAAATATACTTTATAAAAGTTATTTTCAGTCTTCAACGTACAATTTTTAAAAATTAGGCGGTCAGGGTACAACTTTTCTAACAAGTCTGGCCGGCAAAAAATTACATCTAGTAAATCTGGCCCGCTGACTAAAAACGTTGCCCACTCCTAAAGTAGACTGTGCAAGAATCAAAAGTTCGAAAACTGTTACTCTTATAAAAATAAATCTTTGATGAATGGAAAATTAAATTTAAGTATAGGATATTTTGAAATCAATAGACATGAATAATTACATGGTGGACACTGGTTTTTGAGAAACTACTTCCAGATTTTAGAAAGTACACGTTTTTTGTGTCTATTTTTAGTTTTAAGTTAAGTTTGAGGTAAAAACCGTGTTAAAAAGTATAACAACATTTAAAAGATACTGTAAAGTAAAGCTACTTTAAATTTGTTGTTTTATCAAAAAAAAATTGAAAACGACAACTTTTTTTTTAAACTATATATAGATTTCAAAACTTTACTACAAAACATGTAAAAATTGTTTAAAATTCCTAGTTTTTTTAGTGATTTTTGTTTAATGTTCCGGTTTTTTTTTTAATTTATCAGAATCCAGGATTTCAGGTTCAGTGGTCACCCTGATAATTAACTATAATAAAAAAAAGGAAAGTAGTATGTTCTAAAAATATTTAAAAAAACCTACTTAATTAATAAAAGTAAAATAGTTCACTTAAAAGTTCTTTTTATATTTAAGCATAATTTGGCTTAGCTTGTTACGGCATAAAAAAGTTTTTGGAAGCATATTTTTATACAAACATAAAAATTAACTTTTAATTAAAAACAAAAATATAAATTATACCAGTAAATATTTCAACAATAGTTGCTATTGAGTATTTAAAAAACAACTTTGAGGGTATATCTTTACTACTTTGTTTAAGATATTTTATTTTAGTACTTAAAAAACGAGAAACCTGACAAAAAAGCTTAATAAAATTAATAGTGTTTACTTAAATTTCTGATCCTACTTACCTAAACTCAAATAAACGCCTTAGCATTAATATTGTCATTTAATCTTTTTCATAACTCACAAGATAAAACATAGTTTAAGGTAACTTGAATAAGGCAATAAAATTATAGTTGTAAATAATTTCTAAAACTTTACTATCATATGAATATACAATTGTTCAAAAACCTGAAGCATGTGGATGAAAAACGGACAATACGTGATTTTGATGAGATAAGGTGACTGCATTACTTTCAAAGTCGTCTTCTGTTGATAAACCTTTCATACCGCCATCAATCATCGATATATGATTATCGGCCTCTGCTTCAAACTCAACATAGTGCTTTCCACCTACTCATATTTAAAAAAAATTGTTTTAGTTAAACACTTATATATGTTTAAATATTAAAAATAGTTTTCATGACTAAATTATGTAATTAAATATGAAAAGCTAAAGAAAATAACAGTAAAACAAATGGGTATAATGTTGTTTAAATAATTTAAGTTATCGTTTGATCATTTTTCAATTAAAATAGTTTTAAATGTTTATAACTTATAGTAAACAACAAAGTTAAAAAATAAAGTTAAAGACTTTAATAATTTTCGCTTTATTTTAATAAAAAATCAATACTTTAGTTGGTACATTTTTTAAATTAAAACTATATTTTAACAATAACTTTTACGATAAACAACATAAAACATAAGCTTAATTTTATTAACCTTCTAGAAGTTGTCGAAAATCAGTAACATAACTCGTGTTTGACCATTTTCGGTTCTTGTTTAAAGCAACTTCAACTTCGTAGGGAGTAGCTAAAGGCTGTAAAAACTCTTTCGGGTCATCAACAAATGTTTGTTCTGGGCATGCTACTAGTACGTACACGTCTATCTAGAAAATTATGGACTCAAATTTTTATTGAATTAAACCACAAATAATATAGAAAAATAAAGTACCTAATATTTTTAAATACTTGTCTTTTTTATTAAAGTTTACTAAAGTAATGTGGTCTGCAAAAGATCTTTTTCTTTTTAATCGAGTTCGCAAAAGATTTCTTTTATAAATCCGTGTCATGACTACAAAATGTTTGCTCACCTATACTTTAAGCTCTAAAATATGAGCAAATTTAAACTTTTTTTGTCTAAAGTTAAAACACACTTTTTAAAAATTAATGCTATACAGCTTTATTAAATTTTAATTAACTCAATTACAACAGAAGTTTATAACTTTTTTTCTATAAAACTAGTATATCATACATAAAGTTTAGACTTATATTTTAGTACATATACTAAATAAAGAAGTTCTAGTTAATACTTTTTTACTTACCTATGTTAACTGTATGTAAAACTATCAATCTCATAAAAGATACACATATAGTCAAACTAACCTCTGAAAAATTAGCCAGTTTTGCAACGTTTGGTTTTCCAACAATAATCGTATAAGACTGGCGGCCAGATTTTCTTATAATTCTTTTTAAGTGGGAAATTATTTTTGTATACCCAGACATTCCCATAGTACCCACCAAAATTCCAATTCTTTGGGCATCTTTTACTTTTTGCATCACAAGGTACCGTTGCTTTAGCATTCTGCTTAATCAATAGGTAAAATAGTCATTTAAAACAAATTATTGCGTTCCAACTAGTTTTTGCAATTAGCATTAACACTTTTCAAAAACATACCAACAATCAACTAATCATCAAATATATAGCTGTTTTTTAAATTAATTTCTAGCGTAAACTTGCGCTTAAATTACAAAAATGTATAATTAATGTATAAAATTTAAAACATACCGTTTGATGGAGTTAGGAATTGAAGAGCATTTAGAAGTGCTGACATCATAAACATATCCTGTCAAATACGGTTCTTGCAGTAAAACATTTTTCAATGTTTCACTTTCATAATGCCCAACAAAATATAGAGAAAACTCCTCCAGAGCTAAGTCAGTGCTTATTGAATAAATCCCAAGAGTCTAAAAATTTAGTAATAAATACAAATCTAATTTATATTAAAATTCTTATAAATTTATTTATACTTATACTTATTAAAAAGAAATTCGTACTGTAGTTAGATTACCTTTATCTCTAACAAAATATAAATGATAGAAACATATTTTTTGTTAAGATATTAAAAAAAAAACTGAATTTTGGGTCGTTGTGTTAGTAATTGTGTTTAGTTTTTTTTGTAAAATAAAAAACAATAAGTTTATTAATTGCTATAAGTTATTTATTTAATATATAGCTGATATTAGTAGTAGTTTATGAAAGTGAATTACATTATTAAGACTATAGGGGTCAACCGTACTTGTTAGAAGTTAATGGCATAGGGAGGTAAATCACCTTTTTCGCAACTTGATATCATTTTATAGAGTTTTAACTAAGCTACAAGATGCTTTATACCAATTTTAAAACTCAAAATATTTTTTGAGATGTAGCAGGTCAAAGTCAGAGGCAACAATAGGTCCCTTATGACAGGCGCAAACTAAAACAGCGAAAAAAAACTATTTCACTAAAAATCTATCTTCTCCTACGTTTTTTGAGATAAAGACCTCAAACTTTCAGGAAATTTTCCTTGCAATATTTAGAAAATTATGTCGAAAAGAATTAAAAAAATTAAAATTTTAATAAAAAAACAAACAAAAAAACCGTTTTTTTTTTGTTTTTTTGTCATAAAATTCTTATCTTTTTATTTTTTTAAATTTTGTTACAACAATTTTTTTAAATATCAAAAGGAACATTACCTGAAAGTTTGAGGCTGTTATCCCAAAAACCGTAAAAGGGATAGATTATTAGTGGTTTTTAGTTATTAGCCGTTTTAGTTTGCGCCTCCCATAAACAACCTATTGTAGTCTCTGACTTTGACCGGCTATATCTCAAAAATATTTTGAGTTTTTAAAATCTATAAAAAGCAACTCGTAGGTTACTTAAAAATCAATGACATAAGACTAAGTTGTGAAAAAGGTGATTAACCCCCATACGCCCTTGAATCGCACTAACTGTAGCTGTTTAATCAAGTTTATTTTATGTTCAAAAATTTAAACCACAATATTGTTTTAAAATAAGCTTAGATAAATGTTAAAAGGATTTAAACACAAATCTTTCTTGCAACTTTGAGGCATAATTTGTTATTTGCAAGTTGATTTTATTTTGTTGGGTCATACTTTGCATTTTATATACTTTTAATTGCTTAGTAAAATTCAAAGAAACTTTAGTTATATAGAAAATTGAACTATATGAGTTTGTATAAAAATAGTTAAAACTTCATCAGTTAAATCTTTAACTAAGATAATCAAAGTTTGTCATCAAAGACGCTTACATCTACAACTAATTTATTAGTTGTTAAATGGTGAATGTATTTAACAGATAAAAGACATAATAAACCTAAAAAAAAGTTAAACTAAATATATATTAAAAGATAAAATTTTTATGTAAAAAAATCAAAAAACCTTTGTTTTAACTTCAGTTCCTTCTTTTGAAAGATCACAGACATTTGGATCCGATGCACCTAAACCTTCTGCAGACTTTTTTATTGTAGAATTTTTGTTCTCATTTAAACATTTACAGCTTGAATAAGATTCTGAACAACTGTTATTAAAATCAGATTTAGTTGTTTCCTTTTTTTTGTTTTCTTCTTTTTTCAAATCAGCTATGACTACACTATAATCTCTAAAAGCTTCATGAAGAGAATCTGAGAATTATATTAAACAAAATAAGTAAATGTTATTCAGTTACATATAACTAAGTTTATAATTAAGACTTTTCTACTTTTAAAAATAATTTTATTTTTTATACAAATTTATATTTGGGTTTGATCATTCATAAAAAAAAATAAACATTGGGACTTTATTAAAGCTACAAGCATAAAATACAATTAAGAAATATCAGACATTACAATATTCATTAAGATTTTATATTATTAGTTTGTTGAAAAAAGTTTTCTGTCATTGGTGAACAAACTTTTCATAGTAAGTTTTCCCTTAAGTTTATTTCTAGTATCTACAAAAGTTTTCTATATTTAAAGTTTTTTCAAGCTATTAGCCTCAAGTTTTCAGAATCTTTAGGTGATTATTTCAAATATCAGTATTTAATTATATCAGGGAGGTTAATGAAATGTATTCTTTTTCGTAAATATTTAATTTTTAATGGATTATTGTGTTCAATTGTAGGGTTACCTCTATTTTAACTTAAAATAAATAGCCTGAGTTTAAAAAAAATACAAACAAAAATGTTTGATCTTTTGCCACAATGGTAATAAGCAAAACTAAATTTAATATTATTTAAAGTGCATATGTATATCTTTCAGCTATAAAACTATGCTCAAATATATGCATAAAAAGTCTTGCTGTATTTAAAAATTTATTTTTTAAAGTTATTCGAAAGCTCACGTGTGTTTAAAGATAACTAAACAGCTAAAAAGTAGTTTTATTAATAAAATTTATATTAATAAAAAAGTTAATTTAAGACAGTGATTTACTACGCACATTTATTTTCAGTTATTCACTTTGCACAGTTTTTGCAAGATTCTGAGAACTACTGCTTTTGGCTTATATACTTAATCTTTAAATCACTGTAAATATATCCTTTCATACTTAATGTTTACAAAAGTATATAAAAAAATGTTTGTTTTTTTTATGATAAAATAGCTACAAGTAGTAAATTTTACCTAGTAATTAAAACCTGTAATAGTTATGAAGCCGTTGTGTTACATCTCATTAATTATTGTTGTCTTTACAGATCTTTCATTGTATACAAATAAACTAAACAAATCAAACAAGGAGTTACTGTATATAACCAATACTGAAAAACTAATTAAAATGAAACAGTTAACCATAAGTTTACTATAAAACAAAACATAAAACTGAATAAGCTCAAATTTAATAAAAATCTTTAAAAGCTAGCCTTAGTTAAAAAAACTATCCTGAGTATGTGGCAACACTTTG
The DNA here is from genome assembly GCF_965202585.1 of Thalia democratica. Classification (NCBI taxonomy): domain Eukaryota; kingdom Metazoa; phylum Chordata; class Thaliacea; order Salpida; family Salpidae; genus Thalia; species Thalia democratica. Next base: position 13,143,557 of record NC_139173.1, on the reverse strand, counting down.
ATGATAAGTATATAAAAATTTTAAATTTATTATTTGAAGGTACAATTTATTTATACGTTAAAAAATTCTTATTTTAAATTGTATTAAAATTTAATATAAACACATAAGTTCATTGTAAAAGACAAACTAAAGTTTAAATGAATTTAGAAACTAAGTTGTTAAATTTTTCTAAACTTTTAGCTTAGTAACAGATTGAAAAAAAAATATTTTGTGATACAACTTCATTTCCTCTTTAGATTAGGTATTTGATTTAAAAATGTTATACTTTTAATAAACTATTTTGAAAACTTACCAATAATATGATAACAATCAACATCAAGCAACACCAATGTTTTTGAATTTTTGTTGTACTTTTCGTCATATCTTTTAACTATTTCATCTACTTTAACTACATTTTTTCCAAAAACATAAATTGTTTCAGTAGTAGATGTTGAAGTAAATGCGGTTTTACCATAATGAATTATTAAATCACAATTTACATGAGCAGCTGCTACTTCATCAACATCTAAGCTAAAAATAAATAATAAATAAATATAATTCGCAAAACAAACACGACTACTATTACAATTTATCAATTACAGAAAAAGAAAGTAAATTTAGTTGTTCTCTTTCAGTATTTTATAAACATTCAAAATTATAGCTACTCTGTTTAACTATACTAACAAATATTTGTTTTATTAACCTTGATGCCCTTGCAACAATAACAACAACTAAACTTGAGGATTAATAAAAAAAATATTTCAAGTGAGATTATCAAATTAATTTTGTAGTAGTAAAGTTAAAACTTTTTTATTATTTAGAAGTTGATTATATTTTTAAGCTGTGCTAAGTTATTACATATATGAACATATTATTTCTAATAAACTGAGGGGTTTTCAATGGTATACTATCAAAATCCACCCGATTATTATTTTTTATTTATTAGAAAATGTTATTATATTAATTAATTTTATATACTTTTTGCATTTCATTTATTTATTTTTTATTATCACTGTTACCCCTTATCCTTACCCTCAATCGGTAAGCGGTTCTTGAATTTGACTGGGTGGGTTTTGGTAGCAGGTGGATTTTGAACTCGTCCCGTTTTAAACTAGTTTAGATTTTTAAGTATTTAGAAATAACTTTATTTTTAAATAGTGTTATATATATTAAAAATTGAGTAGAAAAACTAATACTTTTATATTAAGGCCATAGGGGGGGTAGAAGCCATTTTTTGACCGAAAATAACATATAGACTTATATTATAGTAAATTTCATAATCTTTCAGATACTTTTTTTAGATTTTAAAAATATTAAGTAACTTTTTTTTTATGACCGGTTATATAAAGGGTTGTCTTTATAAAGGGTATATAAAGGGTAACTTTAAAGCCGTTTTTCTCGAGTTTTTAAAAACGGGCTTTAAAATCTATCTTCTCCTTCATTTTTCAAGCAATCTTCTTCAAATTTTCAGGAAATGTTCCTTACATTATGAGAAAAAAACGTTATTTGTGAATTTCAATAATTTTAAAAATTAAAAATTTTATGACAAAAAAAAAAAAAAAAGTGATTTTTTATCAAAAAATTTTTTTTTCAAAAAAAAGGTATTTTTACTTGAAATTTTTAAGTCACAAATAACGTTTTTTTGTTATTGTATAAAGAATAGACTGTAAAAGTTTGAAGAAGATTGCTTAAAAAATGAAGGAGGAGATAGATTTTGAATGCATTAGTCTTTTTTCGCCGTTTTAGTTTTTCCTTCCCCATAAGGAACCTGTTATGCGGCCCAACTTTGGCCGGTCATATCTCAAAAACTGATTCGAATTTTTAAAAACGGTAAAAAGCAACTTGAAGCTTAGTAAAAACTCTATAAAATAAGATCAACTTGTAAAAAACATGGCCTACCCCCCTATGGCCTTAATTTAGTTTAATAAAGTTTCACAAAACACAAAAGTAATTTCACTAAATCTAAATATCTGTTTGAAGTGTATAACATTAACAATATAAGTTGCTTGAACCTACATTTCAAATATAACAATACAATCTTTAAGCTATTCAACTCTGAATTTTATTGAGATACATTGTTTCACAAAGATTTGGAGTTTATCCAACATTTATATCGAAACTGGCAGTAAATTTTAGCTTTAAAATTAGCTAAATTTTTTTAAACAATTTAATTTTAAGTACCTAGTTAAATACTATGTCATTCTAGATTCTGTGTTTTCACTTAAAAAATTTATACTTATTTATTCTAAAATTGCAGAAAGTTTATAAATTAACTTTAACATTTGTATTTCAACGTATCATTTAACTTATTCTTTGTGTTAATATACACATCTAACCTTCCATAAGTTGTATCTGCAAGTACAAAGAATTCAGCGCTTGTTTTCTTTTTTAATTCATTTACAACTTGTACTGAATCTGGTAGTAAGTAGTCTGGAAATTGTAATGCCACTCGAGACTTGTTATGTTTCTAGATAACAGACACAGTGTACAATTAAAAAAGAGAAAATTTTGAAGTGTAAAGATAGAACTTGACTGATATTAACAAGTTAAAGATATAGTATTAAAAATATTAAGTTGTTTTTTTATAGCCACAGCAAGCTTTTTAAAACAAGTATAAGCCTTTAACTAAAAAACTTATATAATAACTACAAAAATTCCATATAATATTCAAAGTTTCCACTCTATAAGGTAAAGGAAAAACTAACTAAATTGTATGTCTACAAATGAGTATGAATACATCTAAGTTCATGTTAAAAAGACAACAAAAAGAATATATATGTAATAGTAACCTAAAAGTAAAACATAGCTGATAATAAGATTTAACAATTTTAGTAAAAACTGCAAAGTAGAACATAATAGAATTTAAAAAATTGTATTGTTTTTAAAAGTTTTAAATAGAGCAAGAAAATAAGGTTTAATTTTGATATCTACTCTTATGATTGATTTTCAGAATTAAATTAAACTGAGTATCTTTAATAGAGTGAAATATTATTTTATAACAGTTTATTTGTAAATTTTTTTTTCTCATTGAAATAAGTTGAGAACTCTTATTGTTACACTTAGAACCAAAATTTTACAACTTTTATAGTAAATAAATTGTTAAAAAATTATAATGCTAATTTTGATATTTTGTATGTATAGTTTTAAACTTTAAAAAATATTAAATTTTTTATTTAAGTAAACTGTAAAGAACAAACTTACATTGATATGGTCAACAGAACTTTGAATTTCATAAACATCAAAAACTTTATCACAGGGTGTTTTATCTTTTATTTTTCCACATAAAGCTCGCGAAATTACTTCTGCATCATTGCTGCTAAGGGCCAAAGACATTTTTAAAATATTTAAATACTACATAAAAATATACAACAAATAAATTAATATGTTAAAAAAAATTATCAGAATTTATAGAGACATTACTTCAACAATTTAAGTATCTATTTATAAAAAGTTTGTAGATATATCACCTTAATTTTTTTAATTTAAACTAATTAAAAACTTAACAAAGTCTAAATTAACAACAATTTCTAAGTAAGAATATGCAAGATGCTAGAAAAAATAACTTTAGTAATCTTCATACCAAAATAAACTGGATATGCAGGATTACCACTTAGGCTTCAAAAAAAAGTTAAAAGTAGAAATTTATGTTTTGAAGTATAGAGTAATAAGTACCCATTGAAAACGATGCTGACTGTCTATAGATAAAAAAAAATAAATAAACGATGGTTTAATTTCTACAAGTATATTTCATATTTCAGTGAACTTTAAACTAGCAGAACTAAAACACATTCATGCAACTAAGTAAATAAAAGTGAAAAATATATTATGAGGTAGTAGCTCTAAACTGTGTATAAAACCTAATTTTTAAAAGCTAGACGATTTTTTACATTATAATGAAATTTTTGTATGTAAAAGTAATTCCAAATGAAATGAAAATAAAATTTTACCGGTATAAACTTCAAATTAAAAACTATCTTAAATGCATCTTATTGATGCAGGGAAAAAATCATAAGTAATAACAATTGACTGTGTCCTGGACCAATTTGAGAATTTTATATAAATCTTGTCTATAGACAAGAAAAAACAAAATTTAAATTTGTTCAATGCAAATGTGTATTGTTGATTTAGTCAGCTTTTTTTTTAAGTTTGCACATAAATCAGTTTTTTTTGAACAGAAATTTCATTAGGAAGTGAAAATAATTTTATAAGATTTATTTATCTCAGCATCTTTTTCTATTTTTTTTAGCTTAGTTTAGTAACAAATAAAATTAAGGCTATAGTTGGTAAAAGTATTTTTAGAACAATTAGCATTTTCCCTTATATGAAAGCTTAGCTACTTGTATATTCATGTATGAAATATAATACAGGGTTGCCAAATGTTTTCGGAAAATTTTCTACAGGTTTTAAAAATTCCTCCAGGTTTTTAAAAGTACACATTTTTGGGTCTATTTTTAGTTTAAAGTTAAGTTAAAGGTAAGAAACTGTGTTAAATAGTATAAAAATATTGAAAAGATACTGTAACGCATTACAAAATCAATAAACTTTATGTTTTTAAACAATTTGGTTTTAAAAATAACCAAATATTGTAACTAGATCAACTAAATATCATTTTAGATCTAGAAAAAAAATCTGTCCTAAATTAGAAAAATACTTTGACTATCCTGAGATTTTTATAAAGTTTAAAACTGTCTTGAGTCATTCTGAATTTAAAAAAAGTCAAAATGTCTTGAGTTGTCTTGAGATTTTTTAATGTTTTAAAAAATCCTGAGTTTTCCTGAGTGTGTGGCAACCCTGTAAGCTACTAGTTCATGCTAATATTTCATTTAATCTGAATTAAAGTTTATTAATTGATACTAATTATTGTGTTCTCTTAATAATAGATGAAATAAAGTTTAATATTTAAAAGTTTATGTGAATGTTTTATTTATTTGTTTCTATAAAAATTATTCTATATTAGGAGTGGTCAAATTTTATAGTTAGCAGGTGAAATTTAGGTTAAAACCTTTATGCAGGACCAGTAATTTTGTAAAATTGTATCCATAAAAATGTAAAATATCTCCTTGAAAGTAAAAATTTAATGAAATAACCATTTTATAAGCACTACTTTAGACTAACAATCAAATTAAGTGCAGTGCTGTAAATATTTGTAATCATATTTTACTTTTACCTCTACCTTGTTATAAAAAATATAATAACAAAACCAATTGTCTTAAATCTATCATAGTAAAAAAAGATAATAAATAAATTCAATTAGCAATAAATTTAATTTATTTCAATAATTTGTAACAGTCACTCTTGCATTAGCTAGACAATCATAAAATAGAAATAAAAAGACTCATCTGTTGATGTACATATAACATGAATCAAATTTCAATACAAATAAAACATACATACATAAGCACTCTAGATCTACTCCTTGTAGTAATTTAGTAAAAAAAATATAACTACAATTAAAACTATGTTTTTTTAAATTTTTGATAGTTTCTTGAACGCAATACCAAAACTTTTAACCCAAATACCTTAAGCAGTTTAGGCAAAGTCTTGTTCAAGGTGTTTTAGTTAAAAATTTAAACTTCATTGAAAGCCTTATGTTGTGTGAATGAACAGAGCTAGCAAGTGTATTGTGCTATATATCAAACCTATTAAAATGTTGGACATAAGTTCACAAATTTGCAGGTAACATATTATTTGATTTTAGCACATCAGTATTTTTAAATAGAAGCTTTGTTGTGGTTTTAGCTGGTCCTTTTTTGCAAACAAACAATTGGTTTTAAGTAACTGTCAGCAGCACCATCCCAAGCAGATATACAATACTGAATGTGCAAATATAACAAACTATTAAATACCATTTTAAGTGTAATAGTGTCCAAAAAGTACTACAGTTTTGACAACATATAACTACTTACCTTTAAAATATATTCAAAAACAAAAATATATGATGTTCTCAAACTTTTATGTCATGAAACATAACTTTTTGGTAACTACCTAGGATGATACTGCACCAATATCAACCTGAAATTATATTATATTCAATGTCTTTTTTAACCATAATTTTAGGCTAAAATTAATCAGGGTTGCCAAATGTTTTTCTCAAGATTTTTAAAAGTACACACTTTTGGGCTATTTTCAATTTAAATTTAAGTTCAAGGTAAAATCTGTATTAAATAGTATAAAATGTGTAAAGCAACTTCAAATGTGTTTTTCAACAAAAAATTATATGTTGATGATTACAAAAAATTATTATCTATATGGTATATTTTTTAAGTGAAATCAAATTTTTTCTAATTAGCATGTAAAAACAAATTAAAATTCCAGGTTTTTCCAGAATTTTTTTTTTCAAAATATCTCAAATTCCAGGTTTTTTAGCCAAATTTGTCAAATTCCAGGTTTTCAAGTTTTTTAGCAACCCTGATTAATGTTTTAAGCCTAATATGTTTAATTTAAAAAGATATTTTCTTTTAAACAAGTTATATAAATACATAGTAGGAGTTATATTTATTTATTATATGCTAAGATATTTAATTAATTGTATTGATATAATCGCTTTATATTGTAAAATAAAAGCAATTAAATTTTTAATTTTTATTAGCATATGATAAATAAGTTTAATGTAATTTATGTACTAGCCTAAAATTATGGTAAAAAAAAAATTAATATAATATAATTTCAGCTTGATTTTAGTACAACATCATGCTAGGTAATTATTAACTTAAATACTTAAAAATAAATAAACTGTTTCTAAACTACAATTACCAAGAATTTTCTGATGTACTGTTTGTTAAAAATAAATAATTTCTACCAGTCTAAAGTACCTATAAGAGCATATACTTTTAAATTAACTATTCATAAAAGTTAAATTAGCTTTAAGATCACTCGACCCTAATGTAAAATGCTCATTTTTGCTTATCTAAGCATGGAAATCTTAGCTCAAGACAATTACAATATTGAATTAAAACTTAATGATACTAAATATTTTTTATCATATAGTACAATTTTTCTAATTTTTTTTAGCAAGTCCAGCCCACGAAGTATTTTTCTAGTAAAAATGGCTGCTGATTATAAATGTTGCCCACTCTTATTCCATAATGACTGATTAAGAGAATTAAAGGTCTGCTATCTGGAAATGAGTACACATATTTTTAAACCTTTAGTTGTGTTTTCTATTGTTTTATTTTAGGGAGTTTTTAAAACAAAAAAATTAAAACAGTTTACAGTGTTGTTTGGGAAAGAAAATAAGGAAAATAAGTAGTTTATAACAATTGAAATAATTTGAAAAAACCATGCAACTATTAAGCATATATCTAAATAAAGTTTATCTTATTGCAAATTTTATATTCAAGTATTTGTTATATGTTTGTGTAAGGTGGATTAGGGAGAAAGGTAGAGGCAGATTTTAAAAAGTTCTAAAACATTATAAAAAAAACCTTGTTTTAAAATATACAATTAAGTTGCAGATTTTTGAAGCTGCCCTAACCTAACAATTAAAGAGTACACATAATCTTATAGCGCATTTCAACCAGGTGTAGTCCTAGCTAGTTTTTTTAAAACAGATGAAGCACGGATTTTATTTGTTTAGAAATATAATATTTTCAACGGTTGCTTTTATTAGAACACTTTATGAAATGATGTAAGTTTTTATTCAAATATTAAAAAAAATTATAAAACTTTACATAAGTATTCATAAGTCAACTTTTATTTATTAAAAAAGATTTTTTATTGATCTTTTTATATTTTTATTAAATAATCATAAACAGTGCATCCCTTTATAAACTCATCTTTAAAAATAAATCTGAAAAACATTAAAATTGTTTAGAAGATAGTGAGATATCACGTATTGGCTTATATTTAATTATAAAAGAAAATCACATATTAATTTAAAACAAATACTAAAACAAAAAATATTAACTAATGTTTATTAAATTTCCAGACACTGTTAGTAAATCTCAACTCTACTGTTGGTAATAAATTAAAGACAAAAAAAATATACATGTTAATTACATATAAAAAAAAGACATAAAAGTTATAATAAGTTAAATTTGTAAATAGGATTAGTAATTTTTAATTTTTGTTAGACTTTAAAAAAAGTTTAAAACAAAAACTAAAAGTTACTAGATAAAAACATTTGAATAAAAATTTTAAAAAACGTTGGTATATAAAAATTGTTTTATATTAGCAATTTTGGTACTATATTTGTGAAAAGTGAATAATTTGAATGACATAGTCAGTTTTTTTAATTTAAGAATCAAAACTTAAAAAACTAATAATAATCAAGCATTAATAAAAAATATCTTGCTAAAAGAAGTGAGGAAACCAGCTTTAATTAACCCATTTTAAATTTTTTCTTAATTTAAAAAAAGTACAAATTTTCTTCTCATAACTTTTATTTATAGAGGTAAGTAAATGTGGTCTAGCTATAAAAACTATGTAATCTAAAATAAAACTACACTATATGGTGTCAAAAATAGTGCATAATTTTAATTTATTTGCTAGTAATAGCATTTTTAAATGAAATTAAATGCAAACTAATTAACAAGTAGTTTTACAAACCGCATTAAAAACATAAACTAACTATGACTTGTAAAAAAAATTATTAATATTTTCTTGCAGCTGCTTCTAAGTTGTGCACTCACAGTTAAAAAAATCTGTTTTGAAATTTTCTGCTTTTTTTAAAGATTACTGAGCCACACACTTTTAAATAAAACCAAATAAACAAAATAAAACACGTTTGGTGAACAGCTACAACTAATGATGTTCTGTTTTTGACATGCGCAGTGCAACCTGGTGATGTACCATACAAACGTTGGTAAGTATTCTTGTGTCTTAAACTCATCATTAGCAACTTTTATTACAAAATATAAAATGAACTGTCCTGATTTAACCAGAGTATACTAAGTGTGTGGAAACCCTATACTGTAGTGTTACATTAAGTAACTAACTTAGAATGAATTAAATTATTTTTTGATAAAGCTATTTTTATTGTTATATTTTCGTAGGTCATTTTTCAAGAAACCATTATTACCACTACTATTTCATACTTTATTAGGTAAACTTATAGGTATTTTGTTCAATTCGACATTCAACCAAACAAAATGCACGCGCACTGCACGCACACAAGGAGGTTGCAACTATTTTCTTAACAAAAATTAAATTTCACATATTTTGTAGGAAAAAATAAATTTTAAATTATGTAGCCTTTTTTATTGCTTTTAACCTCATCAAGATTACTTACTTACATTATAAAGTTATATATACAATGTTTATTGAAGGACAAAAAATATTTGGTCTTAAGACCTGGTGCACGAAAAAACTTTTCGTTTATTGAGTCGTACACCACTTTGATACCTTTTAACGTCATGTCCAGGAGAAGTTTATATTGTTTTATTTATTTTTTTGGATTTTAATACACATATCTTTATATTTGTTGTTTTTTTTTTCTATTTTTGATAAATAAGTTATATATTAATAGAATTGCATAGTTAACTTTTTAAAAAAGAAACAAGTAAATGAAAAAACAGATATTCAATAATGTTTGTTTAATTGTATAATAACAATGAGCTTGACCGCACGACCAACAACAACAGCATCCGAGACAACCTACGACCGGTTTCGTCCTTTTGAGGTCTCATCAGGCAGGCCTAGTCGCGAGAAATTGCTGTTGTGATCTTAACCATGCGGGGTTAAGTGCAAACGCATTGAAGCGACCGTTTGTGAAAAAATTGACGCAGGCAAATCGCTCACAGCCCAACGTCTAAGACATTGTCGGCTTAATGTGAGATTTTACTCTCTACGCTCGTTTTATTAGTTTTAGCCAGTATTTATTTCGGCCATCATCAACAAAGTTGAGATGTTTTAATTGTATAAAAAAAGTTTTTTTTAATAGATTTTAATCAACTTGTGATTTATTGCGTACCTTCCGCGGGTAAGTACATCTTAAAATTCATACCTTATCAATGTATTTACTGTATTTAATAGCACGTTGCAGAAACAGACGAATCAGGTAACATATTCTAAAGTTCGCTATTTTGTTATAAAAGCTGAAGTTTGACTTATATCTTTTCAGTTTGTTATGTTTTATTTCTTTTGAATTACTTTGTTTCTTATTATTGTTATGTAAGTTACCTTTAATTGACTTACATTGTCAAGATAATAAATGTAACAAGTAAACTTTTAAAGAAGTTATGATATAAAATATTGTTTTAATTAGTTTATTTTACTCATTTTGTGTTTTAGTGCGTATCTTTTAAAAAGCGTACCTTTTCTATGGTTTTACATTATTAAAAGTATATAGTGAAAATTTGGACCTGGTAGTAAATAAGTATCGAATATCAGTCATAATTGAAAAAGTACCTGTGATTGTAGTTGAATAATCGGGAACTGATTCGTGCGTATAACCACTTTTTCGACGGGCTACAGGACTATTCAAGTTAACCCAATATAAAAACAAATATATAGTTCACAAACTAGATACATTACTCTAAAATATGCTGTATGAACTTTTATTTGATAAAAAATACTTTATCAACTATTCAAACTTAAATAATATGCAAACAGTATGATAGATATGATAAAATAATTAACGTTCTAGATCCCAAGTAAAATCAAAAAAATAGTGTGTTTTTACCTAGACCTTACAGTTGTGAACTCATAGGAACAGTATAAAAAAGCAGAAATTGTTGTTTTGTTAAAATGTTTAGGTTTGTTATGTTGTATTTACTAAAAAATTAATGAGTAGAAAACTTTTTTTTTTCAGACTTGTTATATTTACAGAAAAATAGACAAAATGTAAAACTTTTTCTATGGGCATTATTTATACTGACCTAATATTAAAAAAAAATAGTTATAAAAACTACATACATACTACTGAAAGATGATGTATGAAACATAGTTGAAGAAGTAAAAAAAAAGGATGCTATTAAGTGTGGAGTCTGAAGAACTTGAGTAAAAACTGTAAAAGTTGTATACATTCATTTATTATCAAATAAAAAGTACCTTAACAGTAAATTTCAAAAACAATTTAAAAACTAATTAGTAATTTTGATAGAATTAGTTTACTTGTAAAAGTATACTTTTTGTTTTCTTAAATTTAAATTATACTTTAGCTGTTATGCTGATGAAAAATAGCATCTAGTTATGTATTAAATTGGTTTAATGTTTTTTAACGCCGCCTAAGAAAGTGTTTTAAAATCAAATCATTTGCACTTGTTTTGTACTTAAGATAAAGTAGGTTACTGTGTTAAAAAAAAAATGTTTTATATTTCAAAAAGTATTTTATTTTAAAAAAAGCTGTGCATGGGTATAATGCAGATTAATTAGTTTTTGATTAGTTTTGACCAATTTTAAATTTTATTCAATGTTCTTTGACATATACCATAGTATACTAAAAACAGTAAATTTACAATTTTTTATAAATAATTAGTTTTATAAAAAATCGTGCATAAGGAATATGCAGAATGTTATTTTTATGTATAAAAAAGTTAAAACTGTTTGTTTATTGTCAGATTTTCTAAAAATAAAACTGAAAAAAGTCACAATGTACCACTTTTTCTATGGGCTACAGCATCATTTACACTAACAAAATATTAGAAAATATTAACAGTTTGGAAACTAAATACATTAAGCTAAAAGATAAAGAATAAAAAGTTATCGATGAAGCAAAAATAAAGATGCGAGTAAGCGTGAAAAACTAAAGAACTTTAGTAAAAACCGTAAAAGTTATACCGTAAATTGAACGACGCTCGTTAAATTATCTTGATACTTATAATTAATGTATGCTACTTGTTGTTGAAGCGTTTGACTGTTTATAACATCATTTAGAAATTAAAAAAAAAAACAGAAGCAAATATACTGAAATAAGTAAAAATTCTGAATAATAAACGTTTTCAGTAAAATACTCAAGTATCTTTTTTTTTAAGGGCTAGTGCAGGTTCAAGGAAACTAGTTTGAACACGCCCCTTATTTGTACTGTGTTCGAAATTTGAAGTTCAACATGCAAAAATTCATTTTTAACATAACAATAAGTTTTTTTTATGAAATAAATGTATACTATTATATATATATACAATTTGTCCTGGACATGACTTTTAACTGTATCCTGGTGTATGACTCGATAACCGAAAGGTTCTTTCGTACACCAGGTCCTTGGACCAAATATTTGAGAGCTTTTTTTTTCGTTCAATAAATTTATTATATTGTTTGTGAACCAGTGTTTAAAGCAGGATTTCCCAAAGTGGACCAAGTGGCCGCCTTGGGGGCCATGACAGATATTTAGTATTCAGGCCATGACAGATATTCAGCAAAGGGGCAAAAGGATGGCCATGAGGTCATAATTTGAAACTTACACTAGATATTCTGGATTTACAGATGAAGAGCAAAAAAAAATAAAAGGACTTAGGTAAATTTAATGGTAGTTTTGACACTTACACTAGATATTCTGGAGTTGCAGATGAAGAGCAAATAAAAAGGTCTTAGAATTTTTTAATGGTAGTTTTTTGAGTAATCATGTTGGAGGGGGCCATAGTTTTTTTTAAATTCTTTAAAGGGGCCATTTAAAAATAAGTTTGGGAAACCCTGGCCTAAAGTAATAAAAATATGTCCACGACTGTTCAAATTCTGACAACTCAAACTACTAAAACTAAAATTCTGACGTTTCAACTTCCGAAAATTCAAGCTTCGAAAATTCAAATACTGACAATTCAAATTTCGACATTTCAAATTCTGTTAATTAATATCTGGCAATTCAAACTTAGCCAACTCCATTCTGACAGTCCAAATTCAGACAACTCAAATGCGACAACTCAAATTTTTATTTACGACGGTTCGAATTTTAATAATTCAAATTCGTACAACTCAAATTCCAACAACTCAAATTTACTACTTCTGTCATAAAGTATTGATTATGTTTGGACTTAAAAACTTTCTTACAGCATGATAGCTTAAACATTTGTATCACACAAAAATGTTTGTGTTTTTGAACCTTCTTATTTGACTGAAACTGTCCGGATAAGTGAGCGTCCGGATAAGTGAATAAGCACTGTACTTCGTTTTTAGTTTTTTATGTATAAAATATTATGTTTTTAATGTAAGCTTAACAATATGATACAAATTTTTCACATTGACTATTAAAGCAGAACTTAGGTTTATAATTATTTTTTTTTACTAAAAATTAAAGAATTTGATTACTTTTTAAGATTTTGCATTCTTTTTTAGTGGTACTATTTTCAAATTGTTTAAACTTTATCTACCTAAGAAATTTTAGAAAGTTATGTATTAGACAAATCTGTAATTTTCTAAGAAGTAATATAAAAATCTATTACACAAAATACTCTATTATTAATTATAAAAAAAAGTGCAACCCCACTGAAAGCAGTCCAGACATGCTCGTGCTACAAATAAATTTCTAAAACTAGAAACTTAGCTGTAGCAAAATAAAAAATACAAGGAGACACAAAAAATTATCAAAGTTTAAATTATATATTTTTTGTTACAAAAAAAAAGTGAAAATTTTTATTCAGATTCATAATTATTGTTATAGTTTTGCTCTATTATTGTTCATGGGTAAATCCTGTTTCTATTTTCAGATCACAAGCACATGAGAACATATTGTTCATTTTATTTGTACTTAAAAAACCCTATTATTTTAACAAATGTTTCAACTAAAAAACTTAAAGAAAGTTCTAGAAAAATTTGTTAGTTTAGTTTTAATCTATGATATAATTATTTTTAGTCTTAAATGCTATAGATATTCATTAAAGTACTACTACAGGTTGATGTTTCTTATTTAAATATATGTAAGGATTTTTTTGTATCAAACAGTTTCTCTTGAGACGATCGTGGTTAAGACTTGCAATGGATTTCTGTTAAGACTGCAAAATAAATAAGATTTTTCTGTAAACGTGTCCGGATAACCATTTTCCGGATAAGTTCAAAAATTAAGGCCATAGGGGGGTAAACCATGTTTTTTACAAGTTGATCTTATTTTATAGAGTTTTTTCCAAGCTTGAAGATGCTTTTTATTGTTTATAAAAAATCAAATAAGTTTTTGAGAATTGAATAGTCAAAGTTGGGCCGCATAATAGGTTCCCTATGGGAAGGGAAAACTAAAACAGCGAAAAAAGACTATTTTGTTTAAAATCTATCTCCTCCTACATTTTTCAAGCAATCTTCTTCAAACTTTCACAGTCTAATCTTTATACAGTAACAAAAAAACGTTACTTTGGAATTAAAAAAAAAATTGTAAAAATATTATTTTTTCGAAAAAAAACACTTTTTTTTTTAATTTTTGGATAAAATTTTAATTTTTTTACATCATTAAAATTCTAAAGTAACGTTTTTTCCTTTTAATATAAGGAACATTTCCTAAAAATTTGAAGAAGATTGCTTGAAAAATGAAGGAGGAGATAGATTTTTAGTGAATTTTTAAATTTCCGATAAAATTGATCCCAAAAAATTTGCAGTCCATACGTTTGTATCGGAAACTTTGTATTAAAGTTACAATATCTCAAAAGTTAAATGATATTTTCGAATTCTATAAAAACAGGGTTGTAGTTTGTATTTAAAGCTTTATATATAAAAGCCAAAAATAATTATTGTTAAAAAAAATGTCGGACCCCCCCCCCCTATGGCCTTAATTTCATTTATTAAATAAAATAACTGATGTATACTATGCAATAGAAAATAAATATTAGAAGCGTTATAGTAAAAACAATTGATAATTTTTAGTATAACAAAATAAAATTATAAATAATAAAAGCTAAATTTTATTTTAATTATTTTATCTAAGGTAGAAAAACTCAGACTTAGTAACTCTCTGCAACGGTATACGTTTTTTGAGGGTCAAGTAAGTAAAATTCATTATTTGTAATTCCACCTGCCCTTACTTATATTAAAAACAAAAGACTCTTTTTTGTTTAATAGAAAAAGTTAGTTAAATATATCCTTAAAAACAGACACCAATTAATTAAAATAAAAGATATGTAAACTTATCTCTAGCCTTAAACACAGTTTAAATGTCAGCTTTAGTAGTATTATTACGTCATAATAATGAACTACAGAATTTATAAATACACTTAATTTTTTTTTTACAACATGAAAGCTTAAATACTTTCATCAAACAAAAATAATGTTTAATATTAAAATTTATTTGAATTTTATTCTCGAATAAAACTGTCCGGATAAGTGAAGTCCGCATAAGTGAACAGGCACTGTACTATGAAATTTTTTCATTCAAAATTATGTTTTAGATTGTTTACAAACTGTTTTAAAATGCAATCATAAGTTAGTATAAACGTATTGTTAGTGTTTACGCTTTTAGTATCATTTACACTAGTGATTTTGCAAAATGCGTTTTCAATAATAATATGAAACAAAATATTGCTAAGGAAAATAAATTTGTTGACTAAACTCTTATGTATAAAGAACTATTTACTTTAGCGAATTTTTTAGAATATAATTATTTAGAAGTATTTCTTATGTCCATCATTTTTAAACCTAATATTTTGATTAAAAAACTACGAATTAAGCATAGAAACTTTTTTTTTGAGTTATGTTTATCGAACTTTTAACTAGTAAAAGTTTTAGTTTGTTTGTCGTCTTAACTATTTTAATTTACAATTTAGAAGTCAAAGATAATAAATTGTAATAACTAGATAATAAGAAAATTAAAAGTTTGATAAAAAGTTCCAAACAAATTTGTTGAAATATAATAACAACATTTTACGGAGAACTTGCTTTACTGAAACCGACGTACGTTTATAATTGCTAGATTAAAAAGTTTCTTTAACAACATCGTGGAATTGCTTTATTACTTTAACAACAAAAAAGTACTCAGTTTTGTAAAGTGTTGTTATGATTTAAAGTTTATGTACTATTTATTGCTTATTGAACGAAAAAAAAATGCTTAAAATATTTGGTCTTAGAACCTGGTGCACGAAAAATCTTTCGATTATCGAGTCGCACACCACTTGGATACCTTTTAGCGTTTTGTCCAGGATGTTATTGATTTATCTTTTTTTAACCAGGTACTTTAAAACAATGTGTAGTTTTACACTCCTTTTTTTTTTAATTAAATTCACAAATGTTTTAATTTGACGTTTTTTTTTAACTGATTAAAGGTGAATAGTTTTAATCTATAAAGTTGCAGTATAACTAGTAACAAATACCACAAGCTATGGTTGCACCAATCCAACTTAATAGAATTTCTAAAAAATATCACTGTAGTAAGGAAAGTATACTTAAAGGTTAGTCAGAGCTGAAAAAAGCTAATTCAGCAAATTTTTTTTAAACTTTTTTTTAAACTATACCCTTATCCCTAACCGACCTTACCCAAATATATTAAAAACTAATCAAAAAATTAAATTAAAATAATTAAATTAATGATAAACTGAAAAAAAAGCTTCTTTTTTTTCTGACGTGGCTATTTTTTTCAGCTCATTGCTACGTTTTCTTACACTTAGATTTTCATGCATATATTCTTTACAAAATAAGGATAAAAAATTAAACTGTTTTAATTCTTAGTTTCTTTGAACGAAACACTGTTTGCTTATTAATATTTAGAAGTAAATATAATATTAAAAAAAACTAAATGAATTTGATTATTATTTATCCTAATTGTTACCGAAACTGTTTTAACTTCTTTTCGTCTTTTTTGTGATGTTCTAATGGGTAATTAAAGTTAAAACTAAGGTCATTTTTTCGTTGTTGTCCTTAGAATTTTTAACTTTAAGGTATTTTAAAGTTTGCTCGTAAAAAAAAATAGTTAAATTTCTTTTAAGGTAGTTCAGAAAAAGTGTAGCTTAAAGTATTGTTTTTTAATAAATATTTCAAGTTTAGTTTTTAAAAATCTTATTGAAAAAAATGAATATGCGATTTTCACTAAGTATTGTGTTGTTTTTTTTAAGTAACTTATTAGTAAACAAGCCTGACTTAGTAAACACGGTTAGACTTTTTATGTTTTAAATTAAAATGATATCATTGACTGTGATATAGCTTAATTCCGTTTTCCTTGTTTTAGGATTTAAACTATTTTTTTACTTTTAAAAGTTTTCTGCTTTCACTTAAAATAGCTTTTTATTTTTTAGATAAAGTTTAATTCTTAGATGTTAATAAATTTAAAAAGTTCACTTAGAAGTAGTTTTATGATTATATTTTTACAAGTCTTTCAAATAAAAAAAGCTTTAAAAATTGAAATAATTAAAGCGTAAGTATCATGATATAATTTCACTTAATCTTTTTTTTTGTTTTAAAAGTTATAAAAAAGAAAGTATTTACAAATTTTTCTAATAAAAATCCGAACAGAACAAGTTATTTAAAACAAGGTAATAACAGTTTCGATAGAACTTGACCTATGAAAGTTAATTCACTTTTGTATACTAATAGTTAACAGAGTTCTAAAAATATTATAACTACTTCGAAGTTTACAAGATAAAAAGAAGTTATGCAAAGATGTGTCTTTTATGACTATAAATAAAACTAAATAAAACTTAAACAAATATTATAAAAAATGAGTAGTATTAAAAGTATACGTTAAGAAACAGCTTATTTAATTAAATCATGAATTAAAAAACAACTATGCACAAATTTAAAAGTTTCAAATGTATTTACATACCTTTTTATAATAAAAAACAAGATACTGTAGAAATACATTAAATTATTTTACAACTGTCACAGTTCTCTATGCAACTTTTTTTTTATACAAAGATGTTATACTACAAAAATTATATACAAATTGTTAGGCACAAATTTAAAACAACTTATTTAATAAAAAAATATTATAGTAAAAATTAGAAATAAAAACAAAAAAAGATAACAACTAAGGGCTGACTTTTGAATGTCACTTTTTCTCGAGTCATCACTTTAGCACGGCGTAATTTTCGCACGGTTGACATTTGCTTAACTAATTTTTTTAGCTGCACTTAGTTGAACTTTTTCGCTGCTTGAAAAAATTAAAGAACTGGGCAAAATTCAACCTATACTACCAGGTAATTTAAACTGCTTTTAATTATTTTTTTTTAATTTTTAGTGAAGTTAAAAGAATATAATTACAAAAGTGATACTCGTGTAAAATTTCACTCGTAATAAAATTACAAATCGTTTAAAAATAACGCTCCGTGCATATTTGAAACCAAACAAATAAAAATGGTACAGTCAACAGTGCATCCTCGCTTATCCAGCGCTCACTAATCCAGTCGGTTTCAGTCATGAAGTATATTTATAAATTCAGCTTAATTCAATGTTTTTAATTTAAAACTTAAAATCTTGTAATAAAAACAGTGCGCTTAATACTTACATAAATTGATTTAAACTTTATTAAAGTTTTGTTTTTTTCATTTTTGTCTCTTTTAATTGTTTAGTTCTTTGAAAAAAAAAACAGGAAATTTAGTGTGCGTTTTATTGATTGTATTGAATAAAATGAAAGGGATAGAGTATTAAAAAAATGTTTTGTTCTATCCGGCTACTTATTAAAAAATAATATATACTTTTTATTTTTACTTGGTGTCTAAAGAGATTTTTTGTTTAAAGTATATTAGTTAGTAAACAATCTTAGACAATGTAAAACATACATTTCTGTTTTTTACTCTTTTAAGCTATTTAAAAATTTTCAATTTATATAGTATTTTTAATATTATATGTTTTTATTTTTCGAAGACTTATAAAAAGATCTCAACTTCTAGAGGAGAAATTATATTTATCTAATTCTTTCAAGACTTTAAAAATTACAAACAAAACGGCACAGAAATATCGAAATATACCTGGAAACTTAAAAATAACAACATTGATTATAAAATTGACTGGGAAATACTCCACCACATTGGCAAAGCTAAAAACCTACAAAGTATTTGCAGTACTTGCATACTAGAAAAAGTCGCGATTGCCAAAGCCGACAAAAGGGATAACTTAAATAAACAGTACGAGTTCTTCTATTCTTGTTCCCACTTCGAAAATCTACACTTCAAAACTTAAACATTAAGTTGTCAATAATATTGGTTATAGTTATGCTCTTAAATATTTTTTATGTAGATACTATTTCCAGCAAAATAAAAGGCTTTTTTTAATTCAAGCAAAACTTAAAATTTTCATAGTTATTACAAACATATATTTAATCAAACTTTAAGTCTTAAATTGTCCGCAATATTGGTTTTATGTACGTTTTCAAAAAGTTTTTATGTAGCTACTATAATTAGCAATCTAAAAGTTTTATAAAATTCAAGCAAAATTTCAAAATTCTACAGCCAATACAAGCGAAATTTCAAATTTTTATAGCCAATACAAGCAAATTCAAATACGTCATATTTCAAATTAGCCTCATTAGAACATATTGGGTAGCTTCAGATTTCCACTACTATTTTTGAGTAGCTTAAAAGTCATAGAAATAGTTTGCATATTTGCTGAGTCAGCAAAATCAAAAAAACAAATCAAAAAATAAACTTTAACATTAAAATTTAAAATTATATGAAAAAAAAATGTTTTGCTGACTCAGCAAATATGATAAGCTAATTTTATGCAAGCTATTCAAAAAAAGTAGTGGAAATATGAAGCCACCCTAATATATTTTAACTTAAATCTCTTTCACTACTAATGACCACAATTTTATTTTAACAATGTTTATTTTTATAACTCATAAGAAGAAAAAAAGAAACCTACATCTAGGTTCTTATTATTTTCTAACATTTTTTTATTATCATTGTGATTTTGAAATTTAACAACAATTTAAACTTTAACGTACATTCAACAGTAAGATTAAAATTTAATTAGTTTTGTCATATATTAAAAATATTAGTTTTTTTTATTTATTTGTTTAAGCCTTGTTTTCCATGCCTATCACATACCTTTCTAAATTTTTTATATAAGCACTGACGAGGTCTTTGACCGAAACTGAGTTTGCATTAAAAAGTCTTTAACGAATTTAATAAATATTGTCTTTTTAAGTTAGATTAGGCTTGTTTATTAATGACATAGTAATAAAATATAAATAAGCAAAATACAGTTGCATAATAAACTTAAATTATGAAAACTAAGAGATAAATTTTGACTCAATTATTTAATTTCCGTTTAGTTTTTGCATTCAACAACTTCGTTAAAGCTAGAAAAAGCTTCAGCATTAAAAACTGAAAAATTTGAATATAAAGCATTGATACACAAGAAAATTAGAACCAGCCTATAGTTTTGCAAGCATTTTAATATGTATTTAAAACTAAGAATAGAACACTTCTTGTTTTATAAACTTATTTAAAAGTTGTTAAAATTTGTTATATTTTTTAAATTGTTTATAGTTATTACTTTTAGAGTTGTTAAAGTTTAGGAAAATTTAAAATTAAAACATTTTTTTACTCTAAATTTTGATAATTAACAATTGGTTTTATTCAGGTATAAACAAAAAAAGTTCTGTTATGCTGAAAAAAAAAAGTTTAAGATTTTTAATTTTCTCAATTGTGTTCGTCTTTCCATATATTTTCATACATTTCCAAATCAAATCAAAATCAATAAAAACCTACTCTGAAAAATCATTAGAAATAACACCAGAAAATGATTCAATTGAAAATTTTTGCAAAGAACGACGACATTTAACTAGTGAACAACTTCGTCAGCTATTGATAAACTTTTACAAAAACACTAATCTTGATTATGGTCAATACAAAGGACCATTAAACACTAATGAAAAGTTTGTTCTCAAACAGCTACCCGAATCCTGTTTTAAAAACATATATGTCTACTTAGACGACTCTAACAATCATCTTTTCAGCCTCGAATATCTAAGTGAAAATAAGGTAGAAGACTTTGAACAGAAAAACTCTGTGAAAATAGATAAGAAGTTTTTATGTGAAAATAAAAGGTGTGTTATCCAGCCATTTACAGAAGCTGAGTTAAAAGATAGACCTAAACCAGAAAGGATCATAGCAAATAATAAAAAACAAATCGATCAGAACGCTATTTCGATAGAGTTAGAAAAAATTAGAAACGATGGAATACAAAATGGAGACGATGATCTGGAAAACCTGGATTTTTTAAAACAATACCTTGACAGTCAAAAAAACTCCGGGTTTAAAATACCGAACTTAGTACACTTCGTTTGGTTCAGCTGCCAACCTTTTAAAATTTCCACGTACTTGAGCATGTTGAGCGCCTTGAAGCACCAAAATCCAGATTTTATATTGATCCACGGAAACTGCCAACCCGAAGGCGATTACTGGGACTTGTTCAAATCAGCGGCAGGCGAAAAACTCAAGCTTATCAAAAAATCCCCGGCAACGGAAATTTTCGGCAAAAAAATTACCGTCGTCGAGCACCAGTCGGACATCGCTCGCTTCCAAATACTTCTTCAGGTCGGGGGAATATACCTGGACACTGACGTCGTTGTTACGTCATCTCTCGACGAGCTGAGGCGCGACCACGACATCGTGCTCGGCGAAGAGTCTTATACGTCGGTGGCAAGCGCGGGAATAATCGCCAGCAAGGAATCCTGGTTCCTGAAGCGCTGGTTCCAGGAATACCAGACTTACAAGGACGAGTCGTGGGGGCTGAACGCCGTCATTGTTCCTCTCGCCTTGTGGCAATTGTTCCCTGAAGAAGCGAACGTCCTAACTTGTGTCTTGAACCGACCCAACTGGCTTGAGTACAACATCCTTCAGCACGGCTTGTTTGATTGGTCCAAACATTTCACTGTCCATTTGACCACGAGGTTCATGGACGAGTTTGATAGGAAAAGGACATTGGCCCAGTTCGCCGTGCTGGAGACGAGTTATGGCGAAATCGCACGGTCTGTTTTGTGGGGAAGTGCCGAAAAAATTAATGTTAGACAGTGGATTTTACATCCTGATTTTAACAAGATCTAATTTTACAACAATCAGCTACAAAACCGTGAAATTGTTTTTTGATAATCAGTTCAGTGTTTAATGTTCTCTAAATATAAAACATCTTATTTTTCTTGCTATTTTCTTAAATTGAATTAAGTACTTGAATAATCTTTGAAACAAAAAACATTTTTTTTTACTTAAAAAATGTCTACTTATAGTTTTTTTGGTGTAATAAACTACTGCTTAAAATAAGGAGTATAAGAGTATCACGCAAATTAGTTACGTATACAAAATCGAGCTAATCAAATGCGGTGGCGTGTGCAAGTTCTGTTGTAAGAAAAAAATAAGATGTTTTACTAGTGTTTTTAGTCTCCGCCTGAATAGTTACGTCTGCACTGTTTTATTGTTTAAAATGTAATATAAAAAAATTTCATATTAGTTTTTTGTTCTTTATAAATTTTTAGTGTTATTTTTTAAAAGCAGCTCTGATTTTACATTAAAAATTAACTTTTTTCAATTAAAAAAATTTTAATTTCTTAAGTTTCTCATTCTCTTTAAATTTTATTTAATTTTCAACGGTGGTTGGAAAACTCTTATTTAAATTTTATAGTGTGTTATCTAATTTATAAAACAAAGTTCATAACTTTTTTATCGTGATAGTATTTATACGAAGTAAGTTAGTGTTTTTATAAAAATTTTATAACGTTAGACTAATTAAGAAATAGCTTATCTTATTTAAAATTTTGAGTTATTTCAAATTTTTATTTGTAATTTTGATAAAAATATAGTGATAAAAATGATAATACAAACTTCTGTATAGACTACATGTTAAACCATATATTTAATTTGTAAACATTTGAAAATACTTCAGTCCAAATACATAAGTTTTTTTTTACTTTTCTAGTTGTAAGTGAATAATGTAAAATATATTAAACTTATAGTGGTTGTGATAATAACATGATAAGTTGTGTACGACTCGATAATCGAAAGGTTCCTTTGTACACCAAGTCCTTAGACCAAACTTTTTGAGCGCTTTTTTGTCGTTCAATAAACAATAATTATAAAAAGCACTGCTAGAATGCCAATCTTTTTTTCACATTTTTAAGCCTAAGCAGTAATTTTTCCTGTATTTAAATTTCTTAAAGTTTTCTTTGAAATTAATTTAGTACTAAAAATGTATGTAGAAGCGCTAAAGAATTAAAAAGCTGTTTTCTGGTTAAATTAAGATAGTTACAAATGTTTAAAAGTTTATTTTTGTATGCATTTTGTTCCTAAGAAAAGAACATTAAAAATAGCAGTTTGCAAACTTAACACTATATAAAATTAGCCTTTCAGAATTCATACTAAAAAAACTTATTAAAATAACATATGTTTTGAATTTGTATAATCAATTTTGTACTCAAAATAGGTTATTATGTTATGTCTTTTTTTTATAAGTTTGATTGAAGATAAAAAGACGAAAATTTCTAAAGGAGATTAAAATGAGTTTAAAAAATTAACAAAACAACTAAAAACTCTTAGAAAGAACAAAAATTAAACTAGGAGTTAGCCAAATTTTTAAAGCTGAATAAACTCATGCTCATAGTATATAAGTAAAAAGATACCTCAACTCTTCTAAAAAAAATGTTAATAATTTTTTTTTGCTTTACACACTATAGAAAAGCTTTATAAAGTTATATAGAGTTTATATGCAAGCAAAAAACCTGCAAATTGTTTCTTTGCAACAACTGTTGGAAGTCAAAGCACTTAACATTTAGACTTAACTTTCGTTGCAAAAATACTTGCAAATTCTAAGCTAAACATTCACTCAGAAGTCGAAATAAATAATGCAGTAAATGCTTAGTTTAAACACAAGGTTGAAGAACTTAGCAAATACACAAAACAGTTATTAGTAATTGTTCGTCTGACATTCCTGTCACAAAATTGTTTGAAATATATTATAGGTAGATCTTCATCATTCATTTTATCATTTAAAAAAAGTTTTATTTAACAAGACAAGCTACATTCAAAAATAAAACAATTAATAATTTTAAAGATACGTTAATTTTTAAAAGTACACTTTGAGTTTTATTTTAAAAGCGCGAACTAAGTAAAAAATTTTACTTTCTATAAGTTTTTCATTAATAACAGCAAATTACTTGTTTTAAAATGTATAATGGTAAAATTCTCATTGAAATCTTTATTAAACTACCGTTAACAAACTTTTTCTTTAAAATAAACATATTTTATTTTTACATATACTGCACACATGTCTAATACTATGCTGTTGGCTTTAAAAGTAGTCCGTAGTTTATTCATAAAACATTTAATAAAGTTTTCATTTTTGTGCAAGGTTGTTCTTAGAAAAATCATAAAGTTCAACTCACTTGATCGTAGTGAAATAGAACCTGATAAGAAAGATTAAGGAATCAAACAAAACGACCGATTATATTATTTTATAATTTATTTTAATTCTTCAGAATAAAGAAAATGACTAACACGAAATAAAATAGTTGTAACATAAATTGAAATATATTTCAAACAAAATACAACTACAGGGATCGGCAAACTGCGGCCTGAGAGAATGAATTTATTTAACTATTTTTTAAATAGACTAAAATAGTATATTTTAAAAGTAATCTTATATTACTTTTTATCTTATAAACTACACGGTGATTGAACTTTTTGAGACAATAATTTTTCAAAAAACTATACTTACAAAATATCGTAACATATAATACTAATAGACAGTAAAGTAATGTCGGTAATTTTATTCAGATTAACATTTTAAAAATAGTTTTTTGTCAGTTATAAGTAAATTTATCTAATCTAACTAATAGTTGTTTTTTTATAAATAGTTGTTGAAATTGTATATTTGAGTTTTTACACAAAATAAGTTTAAACAAAAAAAACTTTAGCAAATCAACTTTATAATTTTTAATGTAAACCTTTGTAAAAACAAAACAGAAATTTTAAAAGATGATTCATGTTTTGCAAGCGGAAACTTAATGTCTTAATGAGAGGAAGTTTATTGCAAAGACTTTTATGAAAAGTAGACAAAATAGAAAGGTTTTACAGATTCAAACAAACTACAAAAAAAAATACACAAATAAATTTAAATCATTAAACTACTATTTGATTAAAAAAATTGTTCTCATCATTTTTATACAACTAAAACAAAATGAATTTGAATTGTTATAGAAAACTATATCAGAAAAAAACATTTTTTATTTTACATTACTAAACTTAATTTTTCAAGTTATTCTAGAAAAACTTAAACCTTGAACAAAAAACGAAATCGGAAAATAATATGTAAAAGGTTGATATTTAAAAGATGTTCATTTTAGTTTATAAATTCTAAATATTGCAATATATTTTGCATAAACCTACGCACAAAAGATAAAATTAATTGAATTAAATGATTTTAATTTTTTTAAACTGACTAAAGGTGGATAGATTCAATCTATAAAGTTGCAGTATAACTAGTAATAAATACGACAAGCTATGATTGTCACAAATCCAACTAATTTCTTTAAAATATTGCTTTAATAAGGAAAGTTTACTTAAAGGTCAGTCTAAGCTTTAAAAATATCAGCATTTTTTAAAATCTATATCCTTATCTCTAACCGACCTCACCCAAATATAATGAAAATTAATCAAAAAATTAAGTTAAAATAATTAAATTTAATGGTAACATGAAAAAAAAAGTATTTTTTGCTGACTCGGCTATTTTTTCAGCTCATTGCTATGGTTTCTTACACTTAGATTTTCATACATAAATTCTTAATAAAATAAGGATAGAAAATTTAAAGTGTTTTAATTTTTAATTATTTTGAGCGAAACACTGTTTGCATAGTAATATTTAGAAATAAATATAGTAATAAAACAAAGTTAATGAATTTAATTATTATTTATCTTAAATGTTACCGAAACTGTTTTAACTTCTTTTCGTCTTTTTTTAATACGTTTTAATGGGTAATTAAAGTTAAACTTAAGGTCATTTTTTTGTTATTGTCCTTAGAACTTTAAGATATTTAAAGGTTTTCTCATAAAAAAACTAGTTAAATATATTTTAAGGTAATTCAGAAAAAGTGTAGTATATTATATATACTTTATTTAATAGTATACTAGTACAAATATACTTTTTTTAAATGTAACCATAAGTTAGTATATACGTCTTGTTAGTGTTTACCATGGTTGCCAAAGATCAGGCTGAGAAAAATTTCTTGACTTTTTCTGACTTATTACTAAATTTTGTACCACTTTTCTAAATCAAACTCTTAATTTAAACTTAATCTAAAATACATAACCTAATACTTAAAACTGTATAAAGTTTTCAATCTAATTTTAATACAGGTTAAAACAACAGTTTTTTTGCTGAGTTCATCAAACTTTCAATTCATGACTTGAACCATCTGTGTATGATCGATGTATTTGCAATAAACAGCTCTATCAGCAAAATACTTGTATTATTATTTTATAAATACAGCTTGTCTGAAAAAAGATACAATTTTTTAGCATTTCCTAACATAAATGTATCTAAATAAACGGAACCACATATAAGAAACTTTTACAATTAAAACCTTAAATTAACAACGTACTTTCACAACTAAAATCTTAAAAAAATATGAACTTTTACAGTTGCATCCTTATAACAACAAAAATCACAATTTTTTAGAATTTACTAGCATAAATGTATCTAAATAAACGATCTGAAATACTGATCTTAAAAAAATAACAATGGTTAGTCTGAGTTTAAAAACCCAATACATAAAGTAATTGTTTTCTGTACAAATAATCCTAATCTAACACCTTAATACAAAAAATAAATTTACTCTCTACCTGTAATAAGCTATTTATCTAAGTTAAAAAAGTAAACTTTAGTCAGACTTAGCATAAAAGTTGTAAAACAACCTAGAAGGTAAAAATATCTAATAATAAAAAATATTTACTTAAAACATGTTTTACTTATATATATTGTTCACTTAGCTTAATAAAAGAGTACCTAAACTATCTAATATAGAATCCTTAAACTAAAAAAGAACATACTTAAGTAACTGTAAGAAAATACATAAAAAATTCAGCTATATATCTGTTGTATAAATTATTTCCTCTTATCATTTAGTAAAAAAATTGTAACAAATAAATCTACTCTTATTTATTTTAAAACTTAAGTTTTTCTACAAAAATACAAATAATAAGTAAACTTAATCTTGGCATATACCTCTCTTATAACTTGTTTAATAAATTTAAACAACTTTGAAAAAATTATAAAGAGGTAAAGTATACACTTCAGTTTGTTACATATATTACTAAACTAACTGCTTAATTATAAAGAACTCAATTATTTACTTAAACAAAAAACACTTTGATTCTACAATTATGCTTGATAAACTTTTGTGTATATGTCCTTGCTAACAATCATCAATACTAAAAAGCTTACAAAAACTGTTTGTTCAAGTAGGGTAGTTGTTCAACATGTTAATAGAAAAGTTTTGCAGTTTTATAAAGGATATTTTATTAATATTTACCAGATGAAGGCATTGAAAATTAAATAGTTTTGTAGATTTCTAGGAAATTTTTTCTGACTTTAAAGGATTTCAATCAGTTTTTACATTTGAAGGCTTTGGAAAATAAAGAATTTTGTAAATTTAAACTTACAAAATCTAACTTTTTTTTTTAATTTTATCAAATTTCCTGACTTTTGTCATTTTTTAAAATATTTCCTGACCATACGGCAACCCTGGTTTACGCTTTTAGAATAACTTGCACTGGTGGTTTTACAAAATGCGTTTTCAACAATAATATGAAACATAATATTGCTAATGACAATAAATTTGTTGACTAAATTCTTTGTAAAAAAACTATTTAATTTAGAAAAGATCTTAGAATATGATCATCTTGTACCCATTGTTTTGCAACCTAATATTTTGATAAAAAAAAATACGGCTTAAGCATATAAACTTTTTTTCAGCTATGTTTACCGAGTTTCTAACTAGTAGTTTTTTTTGTCGTCTTAGCTATATTGATTTACAATTTAGAAGTCAGAGATAATTAATTGTAGTAACTAGATAATAAGAAAAGCTTGATAAAACGATCCGAATAAATTGGTTGAAATTAAATAACGTCAGTTTATGGAGAACTTGCTTTACTGAAACCGACGTACGTTTATAATTGCCATGCTTCTTTAACAACTTCGTGGAACTGCGTTATTACTTTAACATGGAAAAAATGCTCAGTTTCGTAAGGTGTTGTTATGATTTAAGTTTTATTACATAAGATAGAGCTTTAATCATTGTAAACTCTTATGTTTTAACAAAAAATTAAAATGGATTGACGAACAGATAGTTTTATTTTCATAACCTATTTGTCAAGTTGGTCATCGGTTATTTTATTGATTACGTTAAAATCAGGGTTTCCCAAATTGGGATAAGTGGCCTCAATGTAGATTAAGTGGCCTCAATGAACATTACAGAAATTTAGGGACCACGAGTAGCAAAGTGCCAAGTGCACAATGCCAGTAAAGGAGCCACAGGGGAGTCAGTAGGTCATATTTGAAACTTACACTAGATATCGATGATGAGGAGCAAAAAAAGGTCTTAGGCAGTTCTCAGAGATATTTTGTTGGAGAGGGCCATAGCTTTTTTAATTTATTTAAAGGGGCCTTATTTTTTAAGTTTGGGAGACCCTGCTTTAAACCATAAATTGCTTAGTATTTTATTGCTTATATACAGCTATTTTAATTCAAAGTTGTACTCCATCTTCATCGTTAATTTACTAGATATGTGTCTGCAACGAAACAACTAAAGCTATGAGGTTATAGGGATACGTAAATTAATAACGTAATTTGTACTGAAATGTTTACAATTTCTATAATTCATAACGGTTCAAATGAAATTTTAGAATTATTACAAGTTTTATTCATAAATTTTATTTGTAACAATCACTTAACATTCCAAATACTAAATTTGCTTAAAAACGTCTTATGTTCAAATTTTAATAAATTAGTATGTAAAAATTTTGCTAAAAATAACTACAAATTTCGACAAAAACATGTTGATATCCAAATTAACAGCTATTTTAATGCTTCTTAAACAAATTAGTCTCGTACATTCATTTTTCTATATAAATTCGTAACTATAATTTAAAAGAATGACTAGACAAACATAACTATATTATTATATATAAGCATTACAATAAAAACATATCTTTTTTATATAACAAACAACTTTTTTTTAATATTTTATTTTAAATAATATTTTTTTTAAATTAATTCACCTATAATAACAAAATAATACCTAAAGAATTGAGTAATAATGCAAATATTTTTAAAACTAGTAGGTATCGAATTTAATATTTAAGAAATAAGCAAATAAAAATCTAAAATAAATTATTCACTTTTTGTTTGTATAGATTAAGTTTTATAATAAGTTTCAGCAAAAAGACTAGAAATAACTGTCTTGTTGTATTCAGTTTCTCACAGCAGGCCTGTAAAACAAAAAAAAAGTTAGAAATTAAAACTTTTTTTAGAATGAACTAAAAAACTGTTGTTCTTATTCAGAAGTATAATTCTGTTTAGTAAATTTTAACTATAGATACATTTAAATAGTAAATTTTGTAATACTTATATATTACAAAATAATAATAAAACAAATACTATAATATAAACGGACACTTTTTTGATTATGACAATGCTTAAATATCTACTTGATCAATAGTTAAATTTACAGTTATCAAAAAAAAAATTTAATCTTGTTTAGAATAAAAGTTAAAAACTATTTTTGTACCAACAATTTCATAAAACTCACAAATCAAGTTATCTATCAGTTGTATAGCTAATATGTAACTTATTAATAATAAACTCACTTGGCCCACTCGACGTTCAGGATGAGGCGATCGAAGGCGTACCTGTCCAATTTCTTCATGGCTCTCGTTGCGTCCTCACGGTTGTAGTAAGTAATGAAAGCAAATCCTTTCGACTGGCCAGTGTGCTTGTCCTTGGCCAAGAAAATTCTTCCGATCGGACCGAAAGGCTTGAACAAGTCTTGCAAGTCACATTCCTTTGTTTCTTCGGACAAGTTAGTCACGCGCAAAGTTGTTTGGTCATTATCTTAAATAAAAACATTACCAGTTTTGCTTTAATGAATGTCATGGATTTAAATACCCTTTCGACTAGTCTTACTTGTTTAATACTAACAAGAATTAAATAAACTTTCAAAAAAAAAAAGCAGTTTAGTTTCATAAATATCACAACTAGATTAACTTATTATATACTCAAAACTTATTTTTAATTTATTTTATTTTAAGTTAAACTAAAAACAGAATTTTCAAAATCTGCTTTCTACAAACTGCATGTAACAATTTAAAAATACTATTCCCTAAAGATCTTTAACAAATTGATTGATTCAAGATAAAAAGTAACATTTTTTGTTCATTTTTTTAAACTCAGAAAAAATTAACCTTTTATAACTTATCTTTCAAAAATTTTGTTTTGTATCAGAAATTTTTAGTTAATTGTTTGCAACTCCACACACTCAGAATATTATGAAGTCTTGAAAACTATGGTATGATTCAGTACAGCTCAGGATAACTCAGAATACT
Source organism: Thalia democratica (assembly GCF_965202585.1). Lineage (NCBI taxonomy): Eukaryota > Metazoa > Chordata > Thaliacea > Salpida > Salpidae > Thalia > Thalia democratica. The sequence continues at coordinate 13,113,210 of NC_139173.1, read as the reverse complement.
TTGAGTTTTTTATCTAAACTCAGGCTGACTCAAAATAGCTTTGTTTTTTTAACTTATGAAAGTTTTAAGACTTTTAAAAGTTTTAAGACTTTTAAAACTTTTTAGGTTTTTTAGGTAAGATTTTTTAAAGATTATGAATGAGTTCTAGTTAGTTTAAATGCATTTTTTGTTGCTTTATAACCAACTTTGTTAAAGAGCTCAGTTTTTATTAGTTTTGAAAAGATAAAAATTCTTTTTTTAAAGGAATTTAAAATGCTCATGATAATTCAGCACAGTTTTTAACTAACTCAGAGCAGTTTTTTGTGACTCAAAAAGTGGCAAGGCAACCCTGATATCTTTAAAGTTATATACGTAGTTTTACTGTCATTAAGTTTCGCGTTTCAAACTTGCAAGTCAACAGTTTTACACTATGTCTTGTGTTTTACATTTGTCATTTAATATGTTTTTTTTTTGACAACTTTTGAATTGTATTTAATTAAAGTTTAAAAATATGCAACAAGCTAAGTTCATCTTGCTTTAACTTTGTTATAATTCAATTTAATTTTCCAAGACTAATACCAAACCTACATTAAACAAGCAAGCAATCTATTATATGTATAACATTTCACTTTCTTTTACTCAAAAATACTTTTGTGTAATATATATAATGTGCAATGAGGTGCTGTTATCACTGTTGTATTGTATATTAAAAAGATTGATATTTTTTTTGTTAATAAAACAGATATTTTCGTGTCATTCAAGATATGTATTTTAATAGATATAAAGTTTACTGTAATTCATGAAAACTAACTTTTCAAAAGTAAGATTATATTTGTGGAAGTATAAGTAATTCTAACCAAGTTTTTTTTTTATGCTTTAACTTTGAAATGTATTTTCTAGAAGAGCAGCTTCGAATTTATTTTATATACAGGGTTGCCACTCGCATTTTCAAATTTTTTTCCAGGTTTTCTAAATTTCTTCCAGGTTTTTAAAAGTACACATTTTTGGGTCTATTTTTAGTTTAAGGTTAGAAACTGTGTTAAATAGTATAAAAACATTAAAAAGATACTGTAAAGCTACTTTGAATATGTTTTTTATAAAAAAAAATTTTGAAGAACAGAATTTTTTTATTTATATGATATATTTTTTTAGTCAAATCGAAATTTTACTATTGAACATGTGAAAATTGTTAAAATTCCAGATTTTTTAGTGAATTTTATTAAAATTCAAAAATTTTCCAGGTTTTTTTGCCTAAATTGGCTAATTCCAGGTTTTTCCAGGATTCAAGGTAAAATGGCAACCCTGTATATAATAAAATTAATTTATTTTTTGAATAGTTTTATATATATTTTTTTTTTTAAGTTTATTTAGCAAAGAGCAATAATAAAACAATTAGACTTAAGATTTCTCTTCCGGCCTCTTTAGTAATTGATTTGGAAAAAGTAAGAATAAACAGCAAAGCTTAAAAAAATTTACAAAACCATTATGATAATGGCTGCACAGGACATGCAAGCACAATAACTTTTTTTCTTTTGGAAGTTTTTCCAACAAACATACCAAAACTTGAAGTTTTAAAAATGAATTTTTAACATATTGACAACAAGACTTTTGTTTTAAAGGTATTTTTGTCAATAAAAGTATATGCAGCGGTGGTAAAATCATATATTAAAAACTATATTTCTTTAAAGTCCGGTAGAAGAAACTTATACATAATTGTTGTTTTTGTATTTTGTAAATAAACTTTTATACAGCCTAATTTATTTTTAATGATGTTTTTTAAGATTTTTGTGTTTAATTATAAAAATCATACAACACAGACAGTTTGGATTTTAAAAGTGACACAGTGATGCTAACTAGCCTAAATTAATTAGAGTAAAGTATTAATAACCGATAGCTTAGACTTAGTTGATGATTAAGTTTTAAAACTATAAAATGAATAAAAATAGGTTAATTGTTTCTAACACTTCAAACTATCTTGAGAAAGTTGCGAAACTCATGGAACAAAAAAAAAAGAGTGGGTGAAATAATTATTCTCTTATCATCAAGTGTAAAAGAACGTATAACTAAAACATATTAATCGTAAAAAAAACTATGAACATAGTGTTTAAACTAATACATTGAAAATAGGCTCATATATCATATTTACCTCTATGACTTCTACCAGAAAAGGTGGTTGATGGAGCTGCATTTCCTCGTCTGCTAGGCGGCACATACTTGCCATCTGATGTTGGTGGTGCACTCGAGTTATCGCCTGTGATTGTAAATAAGTTTTAACTTATTTAATAATTTCACATCAACTTAAAAGAAACATTTAAATATTTCTTGAAAATTGACCCATACATTTTTTTTTACTTATACATTTTCTAAATTTAAATTATTTACTAGATTTATTTATTAAATCTAAAAATCACTAAAATTAGGGTTATTTTGAAGACATTTTTTTAGAAGTTTATACTAATTTGTAAACTTTTATCTTAGCTATCACACACCATTGACAGCTTAATAAAAGTCTAAGTACATTTTGAAATTAAAAACAAGTCAAATACCTTCAGTATGGAAGGTGCAAGCTAAATGCAAAAAAAAATATTTCATTTAAAATATATCAACTACCACATCTTTTTACCTACATCTTAAAATTTTAACAATTCACTATTTTTATAAAATTCTTATTTATTTGCACACATGAACATTTGTCAATTTACAATTTTTTTTTTGAAAAAACAATCATGACAATATTATAATGAATATTTATTAAAAGTTTAAGTACAGTGGTCGGCAGCCTTTTGTAACTTGCAGCACATTTTAGAAAAAAGGCGTCGAGGGCCGCAGTTATTTAAAGACAAATATAGTAATTAGTAGAAATTACTATATTAAGCCAAAAATATAACAAAACAAGCAGTACAATAGCACCTTTAAAGAGTATTTATTTAATTAAGAGCCTAATTGTAAGTTTTATTGCAAAACTCTTTATTTTTATGCTTTTAAAAAAGTTTTTCTTTTTTCCTAAAAAAAGTCGCTCGCAAGCCGCATATTTTGGCTTTGAGAGCCGTATTTGCCCCGCGGGCCGCAGTTTGCCGACCCCTGTTTTAGTATCTAGCACAAAAACAAAAACTATATTAGACCTTTAGTTAAATTTTAGAAAAATAATTAAAAAGCAATATTATGTTTTATACCGAACTTACAACAAAACTAAGGAAACGTTTATAAATAATACTTTTGCTTAACAAAAAATTCATGCTTTTATATAATAGCCAATGTTGTTTTCCTATAAGAATAATGGCCTCACAGTCTTAACTAAAATTAATTCATTAGAATATTTATTGCTGAAGTTTTATAAAGAAAATGTTATAAATATTTACAAGTTTAGAATTTTTGTTAAAGTTTACTGTGCATAGTTTATAAGAAATAAAATAGTAGCTACTGTAAAAAAACAAAAACCTAATCATTTTATGTACAAATTTAATTTTAAATGTTATTCTCACTACAAATAATTGCACTCAAGTAATTTAGCAACAAAAAAATATATATATGTAACTGATCTCACCTCTATTGGTTTGAGTGTTTTTTAAGAAATTAACATATTGCATTTGCTGCCTAAGTTTAGACAAAGCTGAGTCGTCTTCAATTTGTACAATTTCATCGTGCTTCTGGGTGAGAAACTGCATGTTAACGTCCTAAAAAATAATTGAAAAATCGTTATACGGTAGACTCTCGCATCTTTACGCACTCGTGGCGTTACGCACTCTCGTTTAGTTACGCATTTTAGAATTGTAAAAAGTTCAATTTTTTTTTTATATTGCACATATTAGGTTTATTGTATATTTCTAGTTTAAAACATGTTTTATAACTTTAAAAACAAAAAATTTAATTCCTTAAATTCTTATGGCATGAAATTTCATTCCTCCCCAAAAATATATCTTTAATACAATGCAAGACAAGTTTATCCTTATGTGGGCAAAGGTCAACTTAAAAAAAGTTGTATTAACATAAACAGTTTTTATTAAACATTTTTCTTATATTTTTGTTTAAAAGAAGAAATCCATTACAGCACCAAATGCATATTTTTGTAAAGGGCTATAGAAACAAATTTTAATATAGACACTACACCATTTCTTAATTGTAAACAAATGCTTAATTATAAATAAAATTTGCTAAGTAGAATAGATATGTTAAGTATCAAATATTTCACATATAAATAAAGATAAAATCTACTTATTATTAAAATTAATAAAAATTTTCTACAAGTATTATTTTATAAAAATTTAAATATTTTTTTTTACATATGTATAGTTTTATATTTAGTTTTCATATTTATAAACAAAGAAAACAAATTGTTAAAAGTGGGAAAGTCCAAAGTCTGCTTTTAACTAGAAGCATAATCAAAAAACAGCCATTACAGTAAGTATATTTTGTACCTCTCGTATATTTACGATCTCTCGTATCTTTACACATTTTTTCTGTGGACACAATGTGCGTAAATAAGCGAGAGGTTACTGAAATGCATTTTACAAACATTTTTCAAGATCACCTTTTATTTCATGTTTATACGAACTGTATATCAGCAGTACTTTAATAAAGGTTGCCACAGATTGAGACGAAAAAATCTTGACTTTTAATTTAAAAAAACAATTCTTAATTATCGAAACTAGGATAAGTTTTCAATCTTATTTTAATACAGACTAAAACAACAGTTTTTTTTGCTGGATTTAATCATCTAACTTCCATTGAATTATATGTGTAAGATTGATGTTTATATCAAATTTCCTGACTTTTTTCAAAAACCTATATTTTTCTTGTCTTAGTGGCAACCTTGTTTAATAAAAAAACATAGTACATAATTCAAAACTTCAACATAACAATTCATGATTTGGTTTTTATTGTTTTGTGGGGAATACAACTTGTATGATAAGTTTTAAACTTAACTGATTATTTGTTGTTATCAAAGCTTAATTCTTAAATGTTTAAGCTAGTTTTGATACTGAAAAAATGTTTGTTATAGTATTTTGCTAATACTTAAAATTGATACATAATTATAAATCCTAAACTTAAAATAAATACAGTGATTGTTGATGTCATATCAGATTTAAAAAGCTTCACTTAAATTTAAATAAAAAACCTTGAATATTTTGTTCTTGTAAAGAAAAATGAATTGTACCTAAAATTTGTACTCCGACAAAACTTAGTACTTATATCTTATAGCTAAGTTTTAGTGTTGGGAATATCTCTACAGGGTTCGTGCGCGAAATTTTTTTCATTTAGCCTGACTGGGACCAATTTAGCCTGACATTTTTTCAAAGTAAGGAAAATCTCTTTTAGAAGTCATTTTAGATATTGATGGGTCTTAATTAGTACTATCATAGTCTCCGAATTCAACTAGCTTTATCTCAAAAACATTTTGAGCTTTAAAAATCTGCAAAAAGCAACTCATAGCTTAGTTACAACTCAATAAAATAAGACTAAATTGTGAAAAAGGTGATTGACCCCCCTATGCCCTTAACATAACAGATTCAGTGATAAGTTTTAAAATCAGTGTTATATCTATACTAGTGTAAAAATTTAATATACATTACTAAAGACAATTGTTCAATTTAATTAAGCACTAAGTAAAAACATTATAACCAGAAGATTTATATTAAAACAACGTGCATTGTCTTGTTTTATTAAAATTTAAAATGAAACGGTTACACGAGTATTGAATTTCAAACAAACAGCTAATTTATGTTCAAAATTCCAAGTTTTTTTTTTCAAAAAAAATTCTTAAGTTCCAGGTTTTTCTAGCCTGAATTGTCAAGTTCCAGGTTTTTTGGCAAACTTTATACAAACAAAATTTTATTCACAATTTTTGGTTTCAATATATATATTTTTTTAACTTTAAATATTTAAGTTGATGAAACTTATGAATTTTTAAAAAAATAAAATAAAATAAATCATACCTCAGAAACAAAAGTAGTTGCCTTGTTTATACCTTGGCCATCATTTTTTGAAGCACCAAACTTTGGTAAAGTTCTTCTCTTGGCAGCTGACTTTGATATCTTGGTCTTCTGAATCTTATATTTTCTTGTAACCTAAACATAAAATATCAAATACTAAGAAATTTTTTTAGTTTGATGATAACCCATGTTTATAACACATAATAATATAGTAAAGATAACTATTACATACAAAAAATGCAAAATTGTAAACAAAACTTAAATTATATCACACAAAATAATTTAGAAAAATTTAAATAACCATATTAACAGGGTTGCCATTCTTTTAGTAAAAAAAATTCTTGAGTTACCTTAAATTGTCCTGAGTCACCCTGAGTTTTTTTTTAAATCAATAAAAATCATATAAAACCCTTAAAAAAAAAACTATATTCTTTAAATCAATAAAAATCAATTCCTTTAATAAAATTAGTTATAAAATAACAAAATATTGAAGCTAAATCTGTTAAATATCTTTCAGTATCTGGAAAAAAAGCCTGATATTTTAAGAAAACTTAAAACTATATTGAGTTTTTTACAAAAAAATCATGAGTTTAAAAAACAACTTCAAAATACCTTGAGTTATTATGAGTATGCTAAATATGTGGCAACCCTGTATTAATTTACACTGAAACTTGAAGCAACTATGAAGACACTGATCTTAAAAAGAAGCAACACGTTTTTAAGTGTATCTTAAATCCTTTGAAAATTATATTTAAAGTTTTAAGAAGTATGAAGTTCTTAAATAACTTTTACAACTTATAAAGTTATGAAAAGTTTTATTGTTAAATTTTATAACTGTTTCAATTTTAAAAATTCATAAAAACTATGTTAAGTTAATTTCTGCTAGGCGTAACAAACAGTTATTAATTTATAGTTAATAGTTATGATATATATATATATATATAGTTAATAACATTAGTTAATTTACAAATAGTTATGATTATTATATCATTATGTACTTTAACTTTCTGGTTTTTTTCATTGTACTTATACTCAAGGACAGTTTTTATGTCTCCTTCTACAATTACTTCTGGCGGAGGCAAGCTTTCCTCATCATCTGAAGGTTCTCCCCAGTTTTTCTTAATTTTTTCATTTTCAGCTTGCTCTGCCCAGTTCATGACACTATTTTTTTGTTTAAAACTTAGTTGTTTCTAGTTAAGCAGACTGACATAATAAATGGTGAAAATTATTAAGAAAAAATGTCTTATTACAAAACACAATAAAAATAATGCTACAAACTATTTTTTTAATATTTGTAAAATCAAATAAAATTCAGATTTATTAGATTATAAATAAGTAAATTACAAAATGTTTTTATAATAATAACAACTTAAAATATAATTTCTTGGTTTGTAAAAAAACTATGATATAACTTTATATGTTCTAGTAAATTTCGCAGTTCACAGTTTAACATTTTAGTTATAACCTCACTTAGAAACTACGTTTATAGTTTTTTTTTTTTATATTGGCTCAATTTTTAAATAACTACTTATGTTGTTTAAATAGTTTTTTCATAAAAAAAGAAGGATAAAATTTAAGTAATGTATACAATACTAACCTTATTTTTTCTGGCATAATGTTTTTTGAAAAATTTGGTTCAATTTGATTAAACTATATCCACTGAAATTTATATTTAAAACAATAAAAATTTTAAAAAGACTAAAACTTCTAAATCTTCTTATTGAGATAGTAATTGGCTAAAATATTTAAAAAAAACAGTCAGAAAACTATCTGCTTGAGTAACTTCATGTGGCTAATGTTGGATAAAAGTAAAAAGAATTTTGAGATATAGCCGGTCAAAGTTGGAGGCAGCAATAGGATCCTTATGGGAGCTCAAACTAAACAGTAAAAATAGACTATTTCACTAAAAATCTATCTTTTCCTATGTTTTTTGAGATAACTACCTCAAAATTTCAGGAAGTGTTCCTTTATATATTTAGAAAATTCTGTCAGAAATATTTTTTTTAAATTAAAATATAAAAATTTTATAAAAAAAAAACAGTTTTATTTTGTTTTTTTGTAATAATCTTTTTTATTTTAATTTTTTTCAATTTTGTTGCAAAAGAATTTTCTAAATATATCAAGGAACACTTCCTGAAATTTTGAGGTAGTTATCTCAAAAACGTAGGAGAAGATAGATTTTTAGTGGAATAGTCTATTTTTGCCACTTTAGTTTTGCCTCCCATAAGGATCCTATTACTGCCTCTGACTTTAACCGGCTATATCTCAAAAATTATTTTGAATTTTTATAATTTGTAAAACACATCTTGTTGCTTAGTAAAAACTATATAAAATAAGATGAAATTTTGAAAAAAATGTTTTATCCCCCATACCCTTAATTCAGGCTGGTGAGAAAAAATTTATAAATTGCTCTGTATTTTTGGATTTGGCTAAAGTATTCAACAAGATTAATCATAAAATTCTATTATCTACACTTAAAAGTTATAATATAAAAGGTTCAATGATAAATTTACTAAAAGATTATTTAAAAGATAGAAGCCAATCAACTGTCATAAATAATGTTGTGTCTGAGCGTTAAATTATGAATGTGGAATACCACAAGGTTCTTGTTTGGGTCCTTTGTTGCTTCTTGTGTATATTAATGATATTTTTTCCTCTACTGAGATAAATATGAGATTGTTTGTTAATGATGCCTGCATGAGCTACCATCATAGTGATCATGAGTATTTAAATGAAATTATTAATAAGGAGCTGGTTAAATTTTTAAAATGGTTGCGCACTAATTAACTTTTTATTAATTATTCAAAAACAAAATATTTGCTTTTAATATAACTTCAAAAAATTATGAATTTATTCTTAAGGTTAATGGTTTTCTTATTAAGCAGAGTGATAGTATAAAATACTTAGGTGTGGTTTTGGATGATAAGCTGAATTGGAAGAAACATTGGAGTTCTCTGAAATTGAAATTGTCTAGGAGTTGTTATGTTTTGTAAAAATTGATATATTATTTGGACACATTTACATTTAAAATGGTATATTATAGTTTGTTTTTTCCGCATATCAAATATTGTATATCTGCTTGGGGTGGTGCTGCTGACTGTTACTTAAAACCAATTGTTTGTATGCAAAAAGGAGTGATCAGGTATGTTTGTCGTGTGCCTGCCTTGACCACAACAAACCCTTTGTTTAAAAAAACTGGTGTGCTCAAATAAAGGATGTGTATAAATTGAAATTTGTAAATTAATGTGTAATACTATAACAGGGTTTGATATAGAGCACAATAGATTTACACTTGCTAGCTCTGTTCACACACACAACACAAGAATTTCAAATAAAATGAATTTTATAACTGAAAGACTTAGATCAAGACTTGGCCTAAACTGCTTAAGGTATTTGTCCCTGAAACTTTCAAAAACTTACAAAAAAAAATCAATTTAGATATAAAACAAGTTTTGTTAACTACAAGGAGTAGATCTAGAGTGCCTCTGCATGCATGTTTTGTTTGTGTTGAAATTTGATTCATGTTATATGGGCATCAGATTGTGATGTGTGGGTCTTTACTTTATGAATGTCCTGGTAATGAAATAGTGATTGTTTTAAATTATTGAAACAAATTTTGTTTATTGTTAATTTATTTCATTTGTTATCATTTTGTTACTGTGTTAGATTTAAGATAGTTCATTTAATTTATTCAATTTTTTAATTTATATTAATAGAATAAGAGGTAAAAGTATAAAGTTAATACTGATTTATTATTTTTGATTTTATCTTTTGGTTTTGTTTTTATTTTGAGTTTTATGAAAGGTTAAAACTAACTAATTGATAAAATACTTACTATTTCATTTGATTTTAGAGTTGATATATATATTTTTTTAATTATAAGATGTAACTTAAAAGGCATTAAATCCTGGAGATCCTGATAAGTTAAGCTTATCAGATTATATACCACAGATGTTTTTGTGTCAAAACTTTATTACAACTAGTAGGAATAAACGAGGCTGAAGTTTGATAGACATTTAAATAAAATATTTTTAACACATTCAAATTTTTTACTTACAGTCATTACCGCACTTTAATACCGCTCGTACTTACATTACAACAATGTAACTCTAGAACCTTGTTCCATGTGCGTAGAACTACGTCATCAACTAAGTAAATAAACTTTTTACTATAAAAAATAAAATATTTATGGTACGCCGAAAAATATCGAATTTATTATTAAAAAAATAGACGAAGCTTAGTAAACACTCTTTAAAACCGCTCGTACTTACATTAGAACAATGAAACTCTATAACCTTGTTCCATGTGCGTAGAACTACGTCTTAAAAAAAAAATTAACTTTCTACTGAAAAAAATAAAATATTTATGGTACGCCGAAAAATATCGAATTTATTATTAAAAAAATAGACGAAGCTTAGTAAACACTCTTTAAAACCGCTCGTACTTACATTAGAACAATGAAACTCTATAACCTTGTTCCATGTGCGTAGAACTACGTCATCAGAAAAAAAATTAACTTTCTACTGAAAAAAATAAAATATTTATGGTACGCCGAAAAATATCGAATTTATTATTAAAAAAATAGACGAAGCTTAGTAAACACTCTTTAAAACCGCTCGTACTTACATTAGAACAATGAAACTCTATAACCTTGTTCCATGTGCGTAGAACTACGTCTTAAAAAAAAAATTAACTTTCTACTATAAAAAATAAAATAGTTATGGTACGCCGAAAAATATCGAATTTATTATTAAAAAAATAGACGAAGCTTAGTAAACACTCTTTAAAACCGCTCGTACTTACATTAGAACAATGAAGCTCTAGAACCTTGTTCCATGTGCGTAGAACTACGTCTTAAAAAAAAATTAACTTCCTACTATAAAAAATAAAACATTTATGGTACGCCGAAAAATATCGAATTTATCATTAAAAAAATAGATGAAGCTTAGTAAACACTCTTTAAAACCGCTCGTACTTACATTAGAACAATGAAACTCTAGAACCTTGTTCCATGTACGTAGAACTACGTCATCAGAAAAAAATTAACTTTCTACTATAAAAAATAAAATATTTATGGTACGGCGAAAAATATCGAATTTATTATTAAAAAAATAGACGAAGCTTAGTAAACACTCTTTAAAACCGCTCGTACTTACATTAGAACAATGAAACTCTAGAACCTTGTTCCATGTGCGTAGAACTACGTCATCAACTAAGTAAATTAACTTTTTACTATAAAAAAAAAAAAATTTTAAATATAAAATAAAATAAAATTAACTTTCTACTATAAAATATAAAATAGTTACGGTACCTTCAAAAGCATTTAAATATTCGAATTAAAGTCACAATCTATTTATTTTAATACACATACAACAAAGTAAATAAATATTATTTTATTAATGTACATGAATAAAGAACTGTATAATTACGCTAAAGAAGCATTGGTACAAAAACAAATTTGAAGATTTGGTCAATAACGTTTTTAACAACTTTTAGTTTTAAAATAACTTTGAAAAAAAAAGAACATATATATATGCGATAAATATTAACGCATAATGAACTTAAAAATCACTAATATTAATGCACACGAACAAAGAACTGTATGATTACGCTGAAGCAGCATTTGTACAAAATTATATGTTTGAAGATTTGTTTAATGAGTTTTTTAACAACTTTTAGTATCAAATTAACTTTGAAAAAAAGTTAGAACATATATGTATGCAATAAATATTAACGCATAATGAACTTAAAAAACACTAAAATCAATGCACACGAACAAAGAACTGTATGATTACGCTGAAGAAGCATTAGTATAAAATTATATATTTCAATATTTTGCATCAAGTTTTTTAACAACATCTCTTTAAAATTATATTTGAAAAAAAGTAAGAAGATGTATATATGTATGCAATAAATATTAACGCATAATGAACTTAAAAAATACTAAAATTAATGCACACGAACAAAGAACTGTATGATTACGCTGAAGAAGCTTTAGTATAAAAATATATGTTTTAAATAATGTTTTTAACAACTTTCTGTATAAAATTAATTTTTAAATGAAATAAGAAAATATATATTTGCATTATGTTTTAATGCAAAATAAACCAAAACAAAAGCAATAGGTTTTGCAACAAGATTTGAAATAACCATGTGCAACGGTGCATAAAATTGAACTTGTAAAAAAAAACAATTAATTTATCTGTTAACAACATGAAGAATCGTCATGAAGACTTTGAACTTATTCGCACAAATCGCAGTAGTAGGTTTTATTCTTTAAAATATCAAATTCTGCTCTTGTATTTTGTAGGCAACATTCATGAAACCAAATGCTGCAAATGTCACATCGAATCTTTAAAAAATAAATATTATAAGTACAAGTGTTGTCACTGAGATTGATATAGAAGTATAAATTCAGTTTATTTCTTTAAAAAAAAATGTTATTTTTTCTTACCCATCGCACTGGACCAGGATAATCAATTAATTTTCTTGAACTCACATAATGGCGAAAGCAAACGTTACAAAAATTGACATCAACAACTGAAATAATATTTATTATTATTTAGAAAAAAAACTTTATTCAAATACAATATTGTCTGTTAAGTCATTTTTTTAACTTACATCCTTCATGGAGAAGTCGCACACCTATTTCTGTTCGCTTTTGTACTATATTTTTCTTACTTTTAGTTGTTAGAGTAATCGTATCTGGTAAATTTGGGTAATGCTGTATGATTTGTTCTCCAGCCTACATGTTTAAACTCTTACTTATTTTTTGGGTATAACTTAAACTAAGCGAATTTAATAAAAATAAAACAGTTTATTTATACCTGAATGACATGTACCCCACAGTTTACACCATCAATTTGTGGATTATGCCTAATGCTTACAACCTTAAAATTCATAACATTTTTTGGTTGACATGTTTAATCTAGCTCTCTCTTGTCTAAAAAAAATTAAATAAAATTAATCTTTATAAGTTCAAAATAGAAATTAATTGTCACGATGAAATACTTACATAATGTGTTCTTTAAATGTTTCTCCATCAAGCATCTCTCCAGCTTCGTCTTTCTGAAGGTCGAGCACATATATTTTTCGTTGTATTATAAACTGTTAACATAAACACTAAATTTATTATGTTATAATCAAAAAAATACTTTCTTTCTTATCTTTCGTACTTTTTTTTATAACGTAAATCCTATAATGTAATTAAATTATTCATGTTTTGTTTTCTATATCGTTCACAAAAACTAAAAAAATAAATTAGATTTGTTTAGATAACAGCTCAAAATTACTCAAACCTATTAATGAGTTATATAAATTGCAAACATATTTAAATTTACTATACTTGACATCAGTTAAATATTAAATATGTATAACAACTATTGTATAAATCAAAATACAAAACGACAATAGAATTAATATTAATAATAAAGACAACTACTGCTTAAAAATACTGTTTCATGATATAAATCTTAATATTTTCATGAATGTTTAACTAATTTTATATTAAATTAATTTTTGATGACGTAGTTCTACGCACATGAAACAAGGTTCTAGAGTTTCATTGTTCTAATGTAAGTACGAGCGGTTTTAAAGAGTGTTTACTAAGCTTCGTCTATTTTTTTAATAATAAATTCGATATTTTTCGGCGTACCATAAATATTTTATTTTTTTCAGTAGAAAGTTAATTTTTTTTTTTAAGACGTAGTTCTACGCACATGGAACAAGGTTATAGAGTTTCATTGTTCTAATGTAAGTACGAGCGGTTTTAAAGAGTGTTTACTAAGCTTCGTCTATTTTTTAATAATAAATTCGATATTTTTCGGCGTACCATAACTATTTTATTTTTGTTAGTAGGAAGTTAATTTTTTTTTAAGACGTAGTTCTACGCACATGGAACAAGGTTCTAGAGCTTCATTGTTCTAATGTAAGTACGAGCGGTTTTAAAGAGTGTTTACTAAGCTTCGTCTATTTTTTTAATAATAAATTCGATATTTTTCGGCGTACCATAACTATTTTATTTTTTATAGTAGAAAGTTAATTTTTTTTTGATGACGTAGTTCTACGCACATGGAACAAGGTTATAGAGTTTTATTGTTCTAATGTAAGTAAGAGCGGTTTTAATGAGTGTTTACTAGGTTTATCATTATTATTTCTGGTATTTTTCGGGGTACCGTAACTGTTTCATTTTTTATTGTAAAAAGTTAATTTATTTAGTTGATGAAGTAGTTCTACGCACATGGAACAAGATTCTAGAGTTTCATTGTTGTAATGTAAGTACGAGCGGTATTAAAGTGCGGTAATGACTGTAAGTAAAAAATTTGAATCTGTTAAAAATCTTATATTTAAATGTCTATCAAACTTCAGCCTCGTGATGTTATACTATAATAACAAGATTAAAGATAAATTTGGTATATGACCATTTTTGTACATGTCCGATTGTACATGTTCCGGAATTCCCCGTTTTTTGCTGACTTTCGACTTTCAACTTTAAAACTTTCAACAAATTGTTCTTAGTAACAACAAAATAATATAAACAAAAATAAAAAACAAGAAGTATTAACTAGTTATCCTAGTAACACTGATATAATGAAAAATTAAAAAATAAACACTAATCAAACAAATATAAATGTGATATTGACCCTCATACTATTTATCTTCTATACAAGATTATACATTTATATTTTTAAGCTATGATTAAATAGAAAATTTTATCATAGCTTTGTTTATTTTCAGATTTTGTTTAGAATTAAAAATGGCAAACAAATTCATTAAATTTATTATTGAAGTTAAAGAAAAATTTCCAGAAGGTATTTCAAATAATGATTTTGAAAAATTATTGTTAAAAAATAATGAATCTTTTCTTTTTATAAAAAAAATAGTTAAAAATCTTGAAAATACACTTCATTTAGATTTTATTAAAGATTATTCATTTTTCCCTCACCAGGACTCAACAAATAGTTTACCTAATACACATGGTGGTCATGTTTCAGGTCCATTAAAATTGGTTAAGAAAGGGATGGTACCAAATTTTCCAACCTCTTCTAAAGTTTTTGAACCACTGAATATTCTGGGTAAGAGGGTTCTAGGTACATCAAATAGTCAAATAAATGTCCCAGGGCCAATTTCGGTTAAGAATGCTTTAGGTAGGAGCGGTCTAGGTCCATTTAAAATAAATGTCTCAGGTCCAGTTTTGGTTAAGGAAGGTTTGGTACCTAATTTGGCTAATTCCACTGAAATCTGTGGGCCACTGTCACCTTGTCATAATAGAACAACTAGGTTAGTGTCTTCTCCTGAGTCATCAACTAATACTGCTTCTAATGGTATTGGCGTAACAGTGTTTAAATTTAATGAAGTAGATTTGAAAAAAGATATGAATTCACTTGCTAAAAAATATAAATTAGATAATCTTTTTGTAGCTAATATCTTAATTAATTCTGATATAGCTAATGCACAAATTAATAATGTAACTGCTAGTAACTGTTATTTTAAATTGGATGATATTTCGTTTTTAGATTATTTAGCATAAATTTGCAGATTACCCTTTTTAAAATAGTTTAAGACAAATTCTCCTGTGACTTTTTTATAAGAGTTTTATATTTCTTATATTTATTTGTTAAAAATAAAAACAAATGTTGATTTTTGTTAGTATTTTTGAATTTAAAAACATTTTTGTAGAGTTTTTAATAGTTTTAGTTAGATATTTGTTGGTTTAAAGTTGCAACAGCTGATTGTGAGTTCACATTGGTGGCAGTGACCACACAATTGGATAGTTGATGTATTTTTTTGTTTCAGCGTCGGCATATACTTGCTTGGGAATTTAATCTTCATGATTTTCCCACACTTTGTGGTTTTAATGTTGAGTTTATAACCTTGTGAGTGTTTGCCAAATGACGTGTCACCAAGGGATTTTTATTTCAGTTAAATAGATAGTTTTTTTTGGTTAGTTTAATGTTAATTTTAAAGGGGAAGGTAGAATTACAGGTGATGACAATTCACTTCAAAATACGTTTATCGTTGTAGAAGGAACAATGAGACTGATGTTTTTCTACCAAAATTCTATTTTGACTTTTAGTTTTGGGCTTAATGATTTTCCCACACTTAGTAGATTTTAATTTTGAAATTTTAACCAAGAATTATCTACAGAATAACGTTCCCACCATGGGATTTTTCAAAAAAAAAGTAATAACTTGCACCATATTTTATACTTCAATGTTTTTCAGATTTATACTAATTAATTGTAGTATAAAACAAATGGACATGACTAAATACATGGAATACAGAGTACAGACAGCATTTGTAATCACAATTTGGCAGGGAGCCTATGGAAGCAAATCTTTGACCATCTCTAACGGTCGCTCCTCCTTGTAGCAGCAAAACAACTAAAGTACAAAAGACTAAAGAAGGATGATGAGCCTTGGAACTTGCCCAATCAGTACCAGTTAACTGCAGATGGTTGACACATACAGAAAATCAAAAATAACTATATTCATTGACAATGATACAAAAAATATTCAATATGTATTATTTATTTCAATTTTTTATTTATTTAATTATTAATATGATGATATAATAAGTAATTTTCATAAAAAGTGTAAGACAATTATAAATGATAGATAATTTTTTATTTTCATGTTGTTTGTCATCTAAAAGTTTAAGAATTATAATTTTGTTTATTTATGTTTAATTTTGAAAAATTTACTAAGTTGTGGTTCATCAAATATTTTTTTGAAAAAATTTATAGTTATTTTTCTGAACAAATGAACAGTTGAGATTAGTTAACAAAAATATTTCATTAATTTTGTAAATACAATTTTGTTTTAACATAGTTTTAATCAAAACAATGGTCTTGATTAATTTTTTTTTATCAAAAAATTATATTTATTTGAAAAGACTATGAATGTTAATTATTTTCTAGAAAGATTTCTCGTACACTTGATTAATAACTTACAATGTTTAATAAAATTTTTTGTCTTAATTTTTAAATTTGTAAAGCAAGCTTTTCTTATGGTCATAGAGTAGTCTAACATTTTTTTAATATAAAATAATATTGGTTATAATATGCAAAATTCAACTATAAACTACAGTGATATTTATTTAACTAAAAAGATTTTCTGTTTTTTTTTAATATGAATTACTTTTTTTTTAAGTTCATATGTTTGTGATTTTTGTTATATTTTTTCTTAAATGGGAGTACTACATTTTTTCCTTAATTTAAAGTTTTATAAGGTATGGTATTAACTCTATTAGAACCTATTGAGTTCACTAACTTTGATCGCTCATAACTCAAAAGTTACTTTGAATTTTCTTAAGTTTTAAAAAAAATCTTGTAGCCAAGTTGAAACTCTTAAAATTTGATAAACTATTGGTGGATCCCCCACCCCTACTGTTTTAATTTAAAAAATATGATTCATATTTTTTAATGGGTACTTTTCAACCTTGTTACATTTTTATGTTAAACAAAACCGAATTGTATAATAGACTCATAGAATTAAAAAATATTATCAAATAATTTTTAAATTTTCCAATAAACTAATTTAAGGGCATAGGGGGACTACAATTTTTTTTCAAATTTTGTCTTTTTTTGTTTATAATCAGATAATATACTTTTTACACTTTACCGCTTGTTGGATTAAAAATAGCTAAGAAGATATAAGGGACCAAAGTTAGATTCAGAGTAGTTTTTTATAAACTTTAAACAACTTGTTAGAAACAGACTTATAATTTTTTATTTAATAATAAATAATACTTTTTTTTAAATAATTTCTATCATAAAATTTTTAATGCCATTTTGTTTTAAACAAAGAAAGTTAAAAATTTAAATTATGAACAAAAATCACTGATAAAATTTTAAACTAGTAATAGGTTGACTTATTTTATGATTATTAGTGTTTTTTATCTTAATAATATTGTTATTTATATATTTTTACTACTTATATATTTTTTTTCAAAAAGGAAAAACTTATTTACTATTTTCAGTGTTTTTTGTGGTTGTTTACATTATTATTTTGGTATAGTTAAACTCATATATTTATACATTTATTCAAGTTTGTAAAAAAAAAGATAAAAATGATATATTTGTTTTATACTATTTTTTAGTTTAAGCTTTTTTTTTTATGAAAACAGCTTTATTTTAGTTTTTTTTAAGTATTGCAGCTTTGTTTTTAATATTAATTTTTTTAATGTTATAGCTTTAATTTACTGTTAATTATTTTTGGATAATTTAAAATAAGTTGGTAGTAGAGTCGAAATTCTTAAACACACATAAAAAAAATAAAAACATCAAATATTTATTTTTTTTTTCTTTTTGAGAAAATTATTAAATGTTGGTTGTAAAGTTTAATAGTCTCATTTTTCATAGAGCTCTTCGTTTTAGAGTTTAAATTTCTTTTTCTTTTTTAGCTCATTTTAATTTTTATTAAGTTTGGGTATGCAACTCGATGACCGAGAGGTATTTTTGCTATCCAGGTCATTAAACCAAAAAAATTATTGATCAAATTTTAACCAAGTTTGTTCTAAAATACATTTCATGATATTTTAAATTATATTGCTTTTAAAATGAAGGACGAGATAGGTTTTCAATGAATTTGTTTTATTTATGAGAAAAGTGCCCTTAAAATTTTAAATTCTATATGGTTGTATCCGAATTATTTTACAAAAATTGTTATATCTCAAAAGTAATTAGTTATCAGTTTTGTAAAAACTATCTTATAGCATATAACTTAAGCTTTGAAATGTAAGGCTTATTTATTTATTTAAAATGTTAGAACCCCTTATGCCCTTAACATTTAAAAAATTTAATAATTTATATTTGCTAGTTACTTCTTTCAAAATTAATGTTATAAATTTTTCATGTTAACAAAAAACTAGCTTTTGAAAAAAGGAAGACAAAATTTTAACCTTTTACAATGTAAATCTTTCGATAACCATTGATCTTGGTGTCAAAATTCCAAAAAAAAAACCGGTTAGGACTATTTAAAAATTAAATGCTTTTCTTTCTATCAAGCTGCAAGCTATAAATTAAAAATTTTAATCATTATACAATTATTACGGCCAAAATGAAACCTAATTTTTTCTTTTTATTAATATATTAAAATTAACTTTATATAAAGTTGTTTATGTAAAAAATATATAGTATAGTGTAAAAAGTTTAAATGTTAAGTGTATTTCAAGTATTATAACGATTTTAAAAATAATTAAAACAAATTTTACAAATTCTATAAAAAAAATACTAAAAGTTTGTAGTTATATGATAATTTAAATGTTCAATAGTTAGCCTGGCTTGTATTTTTATATGCTTAAGTTGACTAGGCTATTTATTTCATAAACTATACAGTTTTAGTTATAGAAAATAAGTAAAATAATAATAAAAGTCTAAATTTTAGTAAATTTTAGACTGTATATTAAATTTTAAGATTTTTGTTTAAATTACTACAAACTTGATTTAATTAGTATTATAATTAAAAATAAATTTAATCTTAATTCTTAAGTTCTTACTATATAAAAGTTTTTATTGATGAAAATCGATTTATAACGTAAATACCAATAATTTTCTTCCAAATTTTGTACTATAACCGAAATTTTAATTTTTAAACGTCAGTTTATATCTTTAATAAAAATGTTAAGTCTATGTCATAACCTTTGCTTTAAAAAAATATCGTTGAATTAAAATTTGTTTGTCAATTGCAATTTTACGTTAAAACTAAAATATAATTTTTACTCATCCTTATTATGTGATCAAACTATTAATATATAATTTTGTTTTGTTTTATATATATTGTTTTAAATTTAAGTTAAACTTATTTTAAAAATTTAACCCTAAAAATAAGTAAATATTTTTGTATCATAGTATGAACTTAATATAGGTGAAATATGCAAACTTTTTGTATTATCGGTTTGTATATTTAACCTTTCGAATTTATTTTTTTCTCGGTTGATAAGCGGTATTCAGATTAGATTTTGCAATATTATGATAAAAATTACAATAGGTAATAATTATTTTTTGTCTCTGATTGTTCAGTTATAATTTACTATTTAAACATTTGAAGTTTTTGAGCTTGTTTTGTCCCTGATATTAAATTTTAATCAATTAATAATAGTAGGGGATTTCCGGAATTTCCACAAAATGACTCAATGGCTAAGCACCCGAAAATTACTATAGAATTTAACGTCTATTGACCAATTTTACTGACACCTGTTGGTGACAAGACCTAATAGTACACAAATAAAAAGTTTCAACGTTCTAAGTAAAGGTTTAGTATGTTAAAATACTAAAAGACCAGTGTTATGTTTTGGTTAGACGTTAAATTTTATAGTAATTTTCGGGTGCTTAGCCATTTGTACGAAAATGGTCAAATGACCAATTTTATTGACAACTGATGGTGACAAGACCTAATAGTACACAAATAAAAAGTTTCAACGTTCTAAGTAAAGGTTTAGTATGTTAAAATACTAGAAGACCAGTGTTATGTTTTGGTTAGACGTTAAATTTTATAGTAATTTTCGGGTGCTTAGCCATTTGTACGAAAATGGTCAAATGAGCAATTTTATTGACACCTGTTGGTGACAAGACCTAATAGTACACAAATAAAAAGTTTCAACATTCTAAGTAAAGGTTTAGTATGTTAAAATATTAGAAGACCAGTGTTATGTTTTGGTTAGACGTTAAATTTTATAGTAATTTTCGGGTGCTTAGCCATTTGTACGAAAATGGTCAAATGACCAATTTTATTGACACCTGTTGGTGACAAGACCTAATAGTACACAAATAAAAAGTTTCAACGTTCTAAGTAAAGGTTTAGTATGTTAAAATATTAGAAGACCAGTGTTATGTTTTAGTTAGACGTTAAATTTTATAGTAATTTTCGGGTGCTTAGCCATTTGTACGAAAATGGTCAAATGACCAATTTTATTGACACCTAATGGTGACAAGACCTAATAGTACACAAATAAAAAGTTCCAACGTTCTAAGTAAAAGTTTAGTATGTTAAAATATTAGAAGACCAGTGCACTGAAATTTCGAAATTTTGATTTTCGAATTTCGTAGTAACTTCTTGTTCATATATACTGACAACAAAGAGCTCCCACAAAACATTTTGCCCCTAACTTAAAACTGATTACTAATAAGTAAAGAAAAATTAACAACATTCAACATTCTTAAATTCGAACATTCTAAAAATTTAACACAAATCGACTTCAAAAATAATCGTAAATATTTGTATGTACTTAGTTTTAAATTCTACAACTTTACATTTATGCTCTTCAAAAATGAAAAAGAACAAAAATTATCTGTTTCGAATACTACTTATTTTTTAAAAACCATTTTATTAACAAAATCTACGTATGTATATTAATTACACTTTTGCTAATTTAATTCAATTTTACTTCAAATAATTTAAGATAGTTTTAAATCAAAAATTCTAAATTGTGTGTCGGTAAACCGACTGAACTTTTTTATAACAAATTTCTTCGTTATTTTTAAAGTGATTTAAAGTTAGTTTTTGATTACAGACTTATTATCATAGACTTATCATTTAAACAAAACACCCTCGATATGTTGTCTACCAAGTACCTAAATCCACGAACAAAAGGTTGGCAAATATATCTAAAATTAAAGCTCCTTTAAGAGGGCGAAACAGCACTACCAGGAAGCGTTAATTAAAGGAGTTCAAAATCACAATTTGAAATATAACGCTGGTAACGTGAAAAGTACCAAAAAGAAAAGAAAAAATATCCTATTTTATATTGTTTTGTTTGTCGGTTATGACAAAAATCGGTAAACGGTTCCTAAAAACCGTTAGCCGAAACTTTGGCCCAACGCACTAGTACCATGAAATTTCAATAGAAAACTGTTGAAAATTTCGTGGCAAACATGAAGAGCCAGATAATGTCACATGATCGCAAACTGTTAGAAGATAAGGCAGAGGAACGAAAGCAATGCAATTGCAGAGATAAATGCATGGTGGATAGGAACTGTTTATTAAAAACGCTATCTATAGAGCAACTGTAATAACATCAGAGAAAAGTAAGCAGCATGTTGGCTCATCAGGTTATCGTTTAAAAGTAGGTACACACCAAACAGCATAAATGTTCTTTTAACAACAGTAAATACAGACTAAAACTACGCTTTCGAAATATTTCTGGGATTTGAATGATATAAATAAAGTTTTTAGTATTAACTGAGAAATTTTAGCATGAACAAAGCACTAACTCATTACAAAACATGGCTGCAGTTTTGACTTATGTTTTAAGTTATTATCACAATAAACAAACTGAAAATCTGTTCTGTTTATCAGAATGGTGAAACAATTGTATTTGAGAACTTAGTGTTTTATCTAATATATTTTTTCTATATATTTTGTATATTCTAAAAAACCGACAGTTTTAAAATACCTTAACCTAATTAACAAAATTGTAGTACATGAAGCTACTTTAGTTTATTAATTTACTTTACTATTGGTTTTGAGACACGAAAAAAATGTTCAAGTATTTTTTTTGAAAAACGTTGGTCATACTGCAAAATTTTGTTTGATTTTTACTAAATTATAGAAAACTTTACACTTCATGTAATATAAACATAAAATTTTTTGTCTGGTTGGATTTAATTAAAAACCGTTACCAGTTGCTAAAATATAACATAAATAATAAAATCGAAAGATTTTTAATTGTTTTAGTTTAAGTATTTAATCTTAAGGAAACTAAAATAATTTATAATAATAATAAAAATAAAAGTATACAATTACCACATTATAGTTAACATATAATGTACATTTTTTTATCATTAATGTTTTAGTTTAAAAAATTAATTTAAATATAAGTTTACACGATAGAAAGAAATAATGATTAAAAAAGTTATTAAGACTTTCAAGTTTTAAACTTTAAAAGCTTAATAACTTTATGAATTGAAAAAAACTTTTTCTAACTTGCTTTAACTTATGCCCTTATTTCTTAATTTATTAACCTAGTTACTACTTTAACTTTTTTCTAGAGAACGAAAACACAGTTGTAAAAAAAAGAAGTAAAATATAATTGTAAAACTTTACTGATTAGAATAAATTTAAGATTTACAATTTTTTTATCCCATTGAACATACTAAAACAATTTGTTTATAATTAACGAATGAATTATTATTCGTTCTGATACTTTCTTTGAATTTTTTTTTTGTAACATAGTTGTTAAAATGAAGCTCTTATAAAACTAGCTATATTGAAACTTAAACTTTTTGGTCATAATTTGTCAAGATAAAATTTTTATATTATTAAAACAAAAATGATATAAAAAGGGCAATAAAAAATTTAAAGTTTCAGTGTACACAAACACAACTGTCAAAGTTTTATTATAGTGATAATTTTACACTATATTGAAATTCTGGTATGTTTTAAATATCTTGTTAATAACATAAAAGTTAATTATTTTTTGCTTAAAGTATTTTAACGATGTATGTTTAATAAAACAACTAAAAAGTTCAAAATGGATATCAAGCTGTAGTAGTGCTGATTAAGTTTGATGGGTGAAAATTATGTTTCTACAGATTTTGAATTTAACTATAAGATATTGAAGTTTTTTAAAGTAACCAAAAGTAGTATTTGTTTTATCTTCTGGTAGGGATTTAGAATTTTTTTAAATAAAATGAAATATGAATGGGAGCTTAAGTGTTTATCAGTACTTTGCTACTGTATTATTACTAATTCTTGTTTTACTTTAATAAAATAAAAGAAAATATTGCAAAACAGTACTATTGCAGTTGATTTCAACTTAAGTGATTTTTTTCAGCTTCTTCATTCAAAATAATGGTTACTTTCCCTAATTTAGAACTCTATTAGTACCAAGATTTCTTGTAGATTTATAATATATCAAATACAGTGCTTGTTCACTTATCTGGACATTTTAGGTCAGAAGAAAGTTCAAAAAATTTTACATCATAAATCAATTATAACAATACAATATTTTATATTGCCTACAAATCTATAAAATACAAGCAATTAAATATATAGCTTTTATCATATTTATGTACTCATAAAGCTTGTTTAAAACAAAGCATATTTTAAGAATAAACATATTAGGCTTTAAACATAGTTTTTTAGCCTAAAATTTAGGTAAAATAGACATCAAAAGTAATGTAAATTCAGTTTGATATTGCTGCGACATTATGCTAGGTAATTACCAAAAAACCTTTTGGTTATTGCTTTATTCAGTTTAATGTTTTGTCTAGGACATTAAACAATATTATATCATATGATTTATTAAAAGATTAAAATCTAGCAACTATGCTCTAGAGTAGGGATAAGCAACGTACGGCCCGCATAGTGAAAATGACCGGCTCCCAACCGTTTTTTAAACTTCAATTGGATCCAGCCCTTAAATGAAAATGACAGGCCTGCAAAGGGTCAATATTATATTAATTTTATAATCATATTTTTACAAAACAAAACTGTAAGAGTTTTATTTTAAAAACATGCTAAAAAACTTATTTTTTAAATTAATGTGTACTTATAAATACAAATTTTTTTGTTGTTCTAACTTAGTTGGATTATCTTTTTGCCAAATTACCCCAAACAAAGTGCTTTTTTAAGTACAATATTTCACATACGTATTTTTGTCAATTACAATGTCAATTCTATTAATAAACACTATTTAAACATCTGAAATGTCTCAATCTACATCTTAAGTTGTCAGACTTAGAAAGTTTTGGGAATTTGAGGGGTTCAAAAAAGTGGTTAACTGTATCCATAAAACTAGACTCTAGCCGGATCCAAACATTTTATTTAAATAAGAATCCCACCGGATCCGGATCACAACTTAAAATTACTATCCAGTTGGATTCGGATCTTAAAACTCATTATTTGGTTGAATCCAAATACTGGATCCGGTAAACCAATAATTTAAAATGCTCCAGCCCGCATAAGACTAAATTTTTCCGGATCCGGCCCGTTGATTGAAAAACTACTCTAGAGCAGTGGTTCCCAACCTTTTTTGATGGCCCGCTAACCTTTAATATTTTAATTCGTTCTTGCACCCCTTGCAATACATGCAATGATTTATTTAAGAATAATTTGAAGTAGAGCAATGAATATTTGTATATCAATTTTTTTTGATAGTGTACTATACTGATCAAAAATAAATATATGGAAACTAAAAAATACAACAGACTAAAAAAAAAATGTTTATTTCTTCTAAGGTAGAAAACATCAAAACTCACTTCCCCTCTGCAACAATCAACATTTTCTGAAGGTCAAGCAAGTGAGTTTTGAGTTCATTACTTGGTATTCTACATGCCCTGTTTTTAATTAAAAAAATATTTACTTACCTTTTAATCAAATGAAATAATAACAAGTCTATCTTTAAATATTTTTTTACTAGCGTAAACATATAAAAAAATCCTGTATATTTAATGAAAAAACCCCAAATGACGTGTTGTTTGGCAAATGCTTACATGGTATTTAATAAAAATTAAATATCTGTTTATGCAATTTTATATTGAAAAGATTAAGAATTCAATTAAAAATCCACTTTAAATTTAGCTACTCTTTTGTTCCTGTTTATTGCACAAGACTTATCAAAATGTGGTGTTTTCTTGCTGAAAGCAATCTGCATGTGTACCTGTGATATTTTTGTTTATGGTGCTAAAAATTTACAAGTATTCAAAAACCTCCATTTGATGTTTACACAATTAATTTAGTAACATAAGAATACCACATTTTAACAGTTTTATAATGTCATAATAAGCTTATAAAGGATATAGCATCTGCTCAAATGTTCCATCCAACATCATGCTTTAAAGTACATATTACTTTTAAATATTAAGATAAAGTATAGATAACTAAAAATAATAGATGATATTTAATATATAAAAGTTCAGTTGATTTACCAACATATATTTTTAAAGTATGATTGTTTTATTTAGTATTTAACCTATGATGGGTTAGGCTCTAAATGATTGCTTTAAAAACTTCTTGAGTTGAACATTACAAGATAAAAGCCTAGTGGTTCACACATACACGAAAAAATATCTATAGCTAATGCTGTTAAAAATAATCCTGCCTATCTTAAAATAATTTAATAAAGTACATATAAAGTTTTTTTTAGTTATAAGATTAACTATAGAATATTTTATTAATAACAAACTATACAGTATCCTTTCTTTATTACACTAACACATGTTTCTGTGTGTTAACGAATTAACACACTTCAACGTAGCTCTAGTACTTCATAGCGCTCTGCTACTTTGCTACTTTTTCCAAACAAAAATAATAAATTATCTAACTTTGTAGTATAAGTTAACTAGCTAGTCCTAATGTTTATATATAACAGTTTAATATTGTGACGTAATTATTAGATATTTTTTTGAATGATTAGTAACCAGTAAATATTCAGAACTAGTACTTCCTTGAATTTAATGTAAGCAGTTTATATAATTATTTGCAATTTTATTTTGTATTTTTACTTTAATTTGTTTAATTTAGGCTTAATAGTTACAAATATTATATAGTTTTATAACAGTCGGATTTAACATAACATATTTTATCTACTATTAACCATTAACCTATAAAAATCTATAGCATTTATTTTTATTTTTAATGGACACATGTTTACACCTACTTTAGCTTCTATTCTTTCCTCACAGTATTATTTTTTACAGAGCTCCGTTGAAGTGTGTTAATCCGTTAACACACAGAAACATGTGTTAGGGTAATAAAGAAAGGATACTGTATAATTTGTTAATATTATATATCCCAGTGAACTTGTTTTGCTAGGATCTTTTGTTAACAAACGCTTAAATTTATATTTTTGAATAGTTATAGTTTTTTATAATTATAGATAAAATGTTGTAACTTTTAATAGTTTTGAGATTATTTAAATTTAAATAAATGTTTGAAATTCCAAGCTAATTGTTTGTTATTATAGATTCTAGCAAATAGAGTTTGCTAGAATATATAATAAAAACAATTTGTGCAGTATTTTTCTTTATTGAACTGGCATATGTTTCTGTATCTTATTAGGTTTTCTGGGACCCTAATCTGGATTTTTTACCTAAAAGAGTGATAACCTTGTATACTACTACTTTTATAATCTATAAATATTATTTTAGTTAAAAAATATAATAGTTATTCATTTGGTATATGTGTAGATCAACAGGTTTTAATCTTTCAAATTTCAACTCAGATAGTTTTTAAAGCATTATTATTCCATCAAGCCATACATAACAACTTGAACACAAGTGTAAATTGCGCTATACATAATAGTTTTCTTTTATTCTAAAAATAAAAGTAAGTGTAAAATATTTTTAGTAATTACCTAGGATGATGCCGCACCAATATTTAGTTAAAACTATACTATATTTGATTTCTATTTTAACCATAATTTTAGGATACAATCAATGTTTTAAGCCTAATATGTTTAGTTAAAAAGGTACTTTGTCTTTAACATGTTATATAAATACAATAATAAAATTAATCTATTTATCAAAAACTAATAAAACTTAAATATTTGATCGCTTTTATTTTACAATATTGTAATTGGTATAAAGTATTGTCTGAAGTTTTTTGTGAGAGTTTAATATATAATATATACTATACTTATATACTCTACTTTTCTTCAGAAACTCACAGTAGAAAAGACCATAAGTTTATGAATAATTTTTCACTGAAGTTTTATTAATTAAAAAAAAAGATAAATAAATTAAATTCTATTTATGTATTTGAAAATGGTGATTTTTAGCCTAAAATTATGGTTAAAGTAGACGTCAAATGTAGTATAATTTTAGCTCAACATTGGTACAACTTCATGCAAAGTAATTACCATCTTTTTAGACTTGGTAGACCTACTCATATTTGATATAATGTTGTAAGTTGCAAAATTTAAGTAAACTTTGAAACATTGTTTTTGATAAATAATTTCACATTACTTAATCAATAAAATTAATTAGTTTACTTTTGTTTTAACTTTTTATAACTTTTGATAAGTAGTTTTGATTGCTAAATAAAGTAATTATGGAAAATGGAGTTGGAGAATTTAGTCCTTTGTATGATATTGAAGTTCCAGTGGCTACAAAAACTGGTGAAACATTAGAATTTTTAGTGAAAACCATTAGAGTAAGACTTTTATTTATTTTTCAATGTGATCAATTTTTGATTTGTTATTTTTAGAACAGAGTTGAATTGGTGTGTGTTTTAGAATAATTTCTCACTAACTCTGCTGGAATAAAAATTTCTAAGCAACAGCAATATAATTATAAGTTTCTTATTCAATGTTACAAACAAAAAATTTGTAAGTATATTCATATCTTATTTACAATAAAACTGGCAATTTAAAAAAAAAATTAAATGGTGATTTAAAAGGGTGGAACAAATGAAACATTGTTTGTCCAATATTTAATTACAATTAGGTGTGTTTTTTATACGTCTTCTATTTTTAGAAGTAAATATATGTTTTCTTAAACTGATAATTGTATGTTATTTCAGTGTTGTTAAAATTTAGTTAATGTCCCCTTTTTATATGATTTGAAAGAAACTACCAAAGTTTTTGACAAGATAAGTTGACAATCTAATAGAGACAGTAACTTCAGTCTTTATTATTATTGAATTAGCTAGTAAACAGGTTTTAAAAACTAAATCTTCAGCAAAACTGTATAATTTGATCTCAAAGGGTTAGAACATATTAGCAAATAAAGTTTATTTGTTTCAAATATTAATAAATAGTCACAGTTATTGAAAATTTAGTTTTTAAAACTTATTTTTTTTAGGTGATAAAACAGAACATTGTGATTTTTTCAGACCTTTTTACTAAGTAAAAAATTATTAAAGTACTATGGATGACTTTTTTTACTTATTTTATCTCCAGTATAACTGGTTGATGTAGTTTTAATTTTTGTAGTTGTTTTAAATTTCTGAATGAATAAAAATAAGATTAGTCTTTCAAAAGCATCCAGAAAGCCTAAAATATTTTACCTTATAAATATATTGTTGCTAAAATGCTGCCCCACTTAGTTTAACACTGTCAAGTCCATACTATTTACTTTTGAATCTGTTTACATAAAGATTATAAGCTATATAAAACATTCAAAAAACTGTACAAAAGTCAATTTATTCTAAGTAGTAAACTTTAAGTTTATGGTAAATAAAGTTTGATAATATTAACTAACAATGTATGGCTATAAAAAGTAAGTGATGTAAGAAGATTTACAGTAGTTAAAATCAAAAGTTTTCTAACTTAAAAGCGTTTTGCATAGTAGATAAGTAGATACCAAGTCCAGATTGTTAAGTTATATTTTTTTAAAATCTAATTTAATGAAAAAATTACACTTAGTATTTGTATTACAACATTTAATTTCTTTTAAAATTATAATAACAGGGTTGCCGAAAAAACCTGGAATCCTGAAAAAACCTTGAATTTGAGAAAATTCGAAAAAAAAAAACCTGGAATTTTTAACAAATTTTAAATGTTTAGTATTAAAATTATGGTTTGTCACAAAAAATTTATCATATGGATAATTTTTTTTTGTCTTCATAAAAACTTTTATTTATTTAAAAATACATTTAAAGAAGCTTCAAGATATCTTTTCAATGTTGTTATACAATTTAAAACAGTTTTTTACCTTAAACCTAATTTTAAACTGAAAATAGACCCTGAAACGTGTAATTTAAAAAACCTGGAAGAAATTTTGAAAACATGGAAATAACTTGCCAAAAACATTTTGTAACCCTGTAATAAGAACCCTGCAATAGATGTTTATTAAAGCGATTGCTAATATTTTCCAACACAATAATCTTTGAAAGATTGCTAATGGTTTTTTGTAGCTTTTGATAAAAAATATGGTTTTTAGACATATTGTTGAGCTGTGTAAAGTTTTGTATGATCAAAATGATAATGTTTTGAACTTGTTAATATTTATTTTTTAGATAAAACGTAGAATTTTTTTTTGTTTTTTTTTAGCTGTACAAAATGTTCTTAAACTTGGATTTGCTAAGATATGAGAAACTTAATTAATTTTACCATCATATAAAGTTTAGCTTGAAGCAAGAAAATCATTTGTAGTGTATTTCAATTTATCTTTTACAAAATCTCAAATTGTCTCAATCAAAGTTGCTACTAATATGCTAAAATTTTAAAGATGCCTTTTATTTCAATTGAAGCTAATAGTTTTATACAAGAAAACAAATGTTTTCAAAAAGTATCAATCTTTATGTGTATATTTCAGTGTTTTTGTAAAAGCTTGTCTATTTTAAACTCTGATGTAAATACTTTTTTTTTGTACAAGATATCTTTTGTACTATAGTTTCCTAAAACCTCATATAAAACTAACTGTATATCAAAATTTAAATAAGTTATTTGTTTGAAAAATATTAATATACTATTGTTATACTGTTTGATGATGATTATTGAATAAATGAAAAATTGTTTTCTTTTGTTAACAGCTAACTTAATTTTAATAAACTTAAAAGTTTTACATGTTTTTATTATTAAAATAAACTTTTAGCAATTTAAAAAAAATTATAAGCTTAAATTTTTTCATTGTATTTTTTCATGTTTATTTGTATTTTAACAGAAAAGTAATGAAGAGTCAAGTACAGTAACTAGAGTTTATGAAGATTTTGCATGGTTTTTACATTGCCTCAATTCCCAAGATAATGTTACGAGTGTAATTGTAAGTCGTTTACTAATAAACTAATAATAATTTATAAAAATTTTATTATACTTATTAAAATTTGATTTCTATCATTTTTAGTATAACATACAGTTGTTTATAAAAATCAGTGATATTTCAGTACATAATTAGTTTTAGTTTTGATTGAAACTTAGCGAGTAACATCATAACATTTCAGTTTCCTCCCCTACCACCGAGACCAATTATGAGTATAAATACTGCAGAAAAGCTGGCCAAGAAACAAATTGGATCTTCACCAGGTGTTCTTGTTGGAGATGATTTTACAAGCATGCGCCTTATTTATCAGCACTTTTTGTTTCTTTGTTCTAATCATCCACGTCTTGGCCATTCACCAGTCCTAGAAAAGTTTTTAATGGAAAAAGAGGCTAGTTAAATGAATAAAAGTTATTTAACTATTCAAAATAAAAGTTTAAGCGTTTGCTAATAAAGATCCTAGAATGCTGAATAAATTATCTACTTTGCAGTGCAAGATAAATGACTTGTTTTAATGCTAATGTATAAAAGCGTAATATTAGGACATTATTATTGGATGATTTTTTAAATGTTTAGCAACGGTTTAATATTTTGCATCAGTATTTCTTGAACTTCATGTGAGTTGCTTTATGTTATGATTTGTTATTTAATTTGTAATTTAATTTACTTTATCTAATTTAAACTTAATAGTTATAAATTTTATATAGTTTTATAACAGTCGTTTTTAACATTATGTATTGTATCTATTATTAATTATTAAGCTACAACAATCTTTAGTATTTATTTTAATTTTAATAAACAAATATATATATACCTATTTTAGCTTCTATTCTTTCCTTACATTATTTTTTTTTACAGAGCTTCGTTGATGTGTGTTAACTTGATAATACACAGAAACATATGTTAGTGTAATAAAGAAAGAGTACTGTTTTGATTTTGTTATTATTAAAAGTTTTTATTAAACTAAATTTATTTTTATTTCTTAAAAAAGCCCTTTACAGAAGAGACTTTAATAAGCCTAATAAATGATTTTTTAGTTATCGAAACAAAAAAGTTATTTATTTAGGTAATTGAAAAAACATTTTTAGGTTATAAACAAGTCTCTTCTTGTACAGTATTCTTTAATCGAAAAAAAAATTGTGTTTTGTTTTAAGATAATAGATAATTACTTAGTGGTATAATAAAAGCATAAGTAACGTTTAGTATTGGTTTAAAATACAATTTTTTCTAAATTTGTTTATTGTTTCTTGATTTTGAAATACGTATAGCCGCAATGTTGTTACTGTTTTATATCTTTAGAGAGTATTCATATGTTTCTGACATCGAAACAGCTTCTGTAACTTAATGTATGTATTAAACTAAAATATTTTTTAAAGATTTAACAAGTCTATGTAATAAAAGTATGTATATTATTTGTGTGAATAAACATCTTTTAAGTTTCAGAAACAAGTTGTAGCTTAACTATCGAAACTGCACTAATTGTAGTTGTTTAATTTAAGGATGTTATTGTGTTTGATTTATTTTAATAAAAAAGTTATTAATCATACTCAGTATTTGCTTGAGCTCAGTATTTGCCTGAGCTAAGGAGAAAATGACAGATTAAGTTAAAATTGTTTGTTTTTGGCAAGTCTGCTTTAGACTACGGATTTTAATCATATGAATTTTTTGCTATTATACCCAAAGTATTAAGTATGATTAATTGTACAAGCTTTGAAGGAGAAAAAAAAGTGTAGTAACGTGTGATTAGTTTTTTTTTAATATTTGAAGTATTTTACTTTGACTTTAGGAATCTCAAAGTTATTTATATCCTTAAAAAAACTGCTAAACTGTATAATTCTGTAATGAAACTAACATTTCATTTTAGTATTTTAAAGCTTGTGAATAAATATGGAATTTTTTGTAACAATAAAAGCTTTTCCAAAACATTTTTCATTATTTTCAAAACAAGCTTTTCCAAAACAATTTTTATAACTCTTAAAACAATTTTCTAAAACAATAAACAATATTGTTTACTTAAAGGAGTTACATTTGTTTCAGTGCTTATAAAACGGAATTTTACTTGCATTCTTCCAGTGCAGTTGCAGTAGCAGTTTCGGCAGAGCATTCGGCAAGTGTTCTTTAAGTTAAAATGCATTTTAAACACGTTAGATTTAAGAACTAATGTTTTCTTGTGTGTTTAACTTTAGTTCTCGTATAGAGTGATGTAATTGTATCTTTGTGTTGTTTAGTTTATGTAAATAAAATATAAGTGTTGTTTTGATTGTTGTACTAATCTACTTTAATAATCCATATTACCCCCCTTAATAACATCTCTGTGTAACGAGACAATTCTTATGCAAAGTTGTTGTTGTTGTATGGTATTTAATTAATTTAAAAAATATTATTCAGAAGCATTACGATTATTTTATAACTAAAACAATTTTAAATTGGTTTTTCTCAGAACATTAATCTAAATCAAATTAAAAGATATGTTTTATACTTTACAGGCACCTGCTAGAGTTAAAGTTCGTCGAAATATTTTTGATTCTCTAAAAAAAACTTATGATGACAAAAGGACTTCTATGCACAAAGAAACCAATGGAGAACTTCAGCAAGTAAAGATGAAAAATGAAGAAAGAATGAGAATATTAAAACACTGCATATCCCAAAACAATAAAATTATAAATAGTACTCACAGTTAGTAATGAATTTTAAATCTAAAGAAATATGAATTTATTCTTTCAAGAATTTATTTTACAAACTAAGTTTCGGTCAAAGACCTCGTCAGTGCTTAAATTCATTATTTCTCCTCCAGTAGTTGAGATCTCTTTATCTGTTTTTTAAAACCAGAACATATAATCTAAAGAAATATGTTATAAAACTGTTGCAACATACTTTGTAGTATTTAAGATTTTTAGGTCTCTTGCATTTTTGATTATGTTTACATTAGTTGAGGTTTATAGTGAATAACGATATTGGAAATTTATTTTGCAGCAACCTTTTTCAGTGATTTTTAGTATAATTTTAAGAAAAGACACTTCAAAAGTAATTTTTTTAGGGTTTTTACACCTAAATGTTATTAATGAAATAAAAACAAAAGTTAAAATTAGTAAAGTGTTTGTTATGAAGTAATAAAAGATTACGAGTATTAAGTGTATAAAAGTTGAATTAGATTTGAATAACCTAAAAAATCGATATTATTTCAATATAATTTTTTTATTTAGTCTTTAAAATTTATAAAATTTAAAGTTATGTAAAAATCACCAAAGAATATTTAAGGAAAGTATAACAATATATTATCTTTAGTTTTCATTATAAACAAACAAATATGATCATAATTATGAGTTAATTGTATTGCAATTGTTTCGTCCTTATGGTTTTCTGCAAAAATTTAAAATTGTTTTGTAAATAAAACGAACAACTTAATATTGTTTATTGTACGATAAAAAATACGCTCAATACATTGAAGTAAAAGATATTTTGTAGGAGTTTTAGTTTAAAAAAAAACTTACTTAACTATAATGTGACTTAAAGATTTCCTAACATGTTTTAAGCTCATTGTGTTGATAATTTTCTAAAAGTTTACGTTAGTTCCGTATAAATACTAGTTTTATATGCAAAGATAATGATTTTGTTTTTTTAGTATTAGGTTCTTTAATTTATTTCAATTTTTTTATTCAGAAGTTGTAAATTTTTTAAATCTTATGTTCTTTAATTTTTTAACAAATTTTTTTCAACGCTCTTAAATTTATGACATACTAGTGCTGACGTTAACCTTAAAAAATAGTTTAATTACAAAAATAACATCTAAAAAATCCTCGTTTAGTAGATAAGCTTTTTCTGTTTATGAAACTAGTTTTAAAAACTCGTATTACGGCTATTCTGGTAAAACACCACTTGATCTCTCACTAAACTCAAAAAAGTGTGGCTTTGAAAAAAAAAATAACACAACTGTACAAAAAAACAACTTTGAACTAATATAACTATTCATAAATCCAAAAAAACTTGATATAAAAAAGTGTAAAGTACGTATTGATTTTCCATAGTGCTATTCATAAGTTTCTATAAGCAGCGAAACTTCATTAGTTTATTTTGCCTAAAAGTATCTGTTTTGATTTTATCACAGGCTTTGTGTGTCTGCATCGTTAGAATTTAATGTCCCATTACTTTATCTACAAGATAACTAATAATACTAGATTTCGAGTAGTGTTTATGGTGTAAACTTTTAAAAGAATAAAAAAAATTTAAGATTGATTAATTACTTTTATTAAAACTGATTGAAATATACTTAATTATTGTGTATATTATAAACTACTTGAATATAATCGTTTCTATTAACATATTTTGTGAAAATTTATTCTGAAAAGACATAAAATAATATATATTATTATTTAGATGAAGTTTGATGTACTAAAATTTATAAATTGAATGTTTATAAATTATATCTTTTTAATTTTAGATTTTTTTTCAGGAGTATCCGCTGCATATGCTGAAATTCAGACTGCTTTCCTTGAGTTGTCAACAATTTCAACTAATTCTAAAGATGTAAACGAAAACTCATTGTAAGTACAGTTAATCGAAATTAAAGTAACTAGATCAAAAATAAATCTATTAAAGTCATTGCTAAACACACTAAGATGTAGTTTAAATTCGCAATATGCACGCAGCTCAAAAAATATTTGTAGATATGAACTGGCAGATATGAACTCAGCATAATCTTTGCTATAAATACATTAAGCCAGTTTATCCGTAGTCTCTTATTTTTCTAATACGCGCCAATTTGATTTAGCCTTGTTAAAAGAAATATTTTTGTTTTACTATTAATTTTAATTAATACTATTATTTTAATAAAATAAAAATATGTTACTTGTATTTTGTATATATGACCTGAAGTTAAACTTTACAATTTGTGAAATAAGTAATAGTAAGGAACTAGAAATTACCAATAAATTAATATTAATAATTTAATTAATATTAAATTGAGAGCCTATTGTAAATTTTTGCCTCAAAAGCTTTTTTATTATTTTAAAAAAACATATTTTAGCTAAAAAGTACATCGTGGGCCGCGCATTTTCGCTCTGCGCCCAGCATTTTGCCAACCCCTATTATTAGGCGAACAATAGTTAACACTGGTCCAAATGGACTGCTTATAACAACGTTAATGTCATCTGTTGTTGTCAATACATAATATTATTAAACTTGAGAAAATTCTTAACAAACATGCAAAAAAAAAAATTGGGAATTTTTATACACTTGTTTGGGAATTACGTTTAGTTAATATATGATCTATACAATTTCTCCAACCAAGTATTAACAGCTTCCCCAAGAGGCACATTAATAAATAGAATTTGGTTTTTAAATTAAAAAAAATCAAAACAACAGTCTTAATACATAAAACTCAGTATTTTTATAAAGGTTTATTAATGATATTGCCCGATAAAATAGGTCCTTTTGCAGTAAAAACTCTATTTTTCGATAGCTTGAAAAAATCAAAGCTGAAAGTGAAATATTAAGAAATTTTTAAGTAGTACTTAGTTTGGATATGTAAAATTTTCTAAAAAACAACATACAAATTTATGCTTATACATGATATCTTATATTTGTTTATTGCTTTCATTTTTTGCTGCAATGCAAGTTTTTTTCAGATGGTTCCAAATTTATACTTAATTAACCAAGAATTAACTTATTGATAATTTACGACACGTGAAAAATGTCAGCTGTGCTAAATTGTCGCCGTTTAAAATTGTCGCTGTGCTGTCATTGTTCTCAAATATATAAGTAGTTGTTTGACAGAGAAACGTGCGTTAGTGAAATAAAACAAGTTCTTATAATTGCATATTACAGCAAACTTAATTCATTAGGATCATTATTAGCAAACTAAAAGCAATAAACACTCAAATAGTTCTTACGAAGTTGATATTATAAAA
This sequence comes from Thalia democratica, assembly GCF_965202585.1. Lineage (NCBI taxonomy): Eukaryota > Metazoa > Chordata > Thaliacea > Salpida > Salpidae > Thalia > Thalia democratica. Next base: position 13,076,758 of record NC_139173.1, on the reverse strand, counting down.
TAGAATATTTATAATGGAGTATCTTAATGTAAATATTTTTTTTTCACGTTTCTCTAAAGTCTAAATTCAATAATTCAATATCTTTATTTAATTTTGTTCTAAGCAATAATGAGAGCAAATTTTCTAGATGGTGCGAAAAAACTGCCAACGCGTGTGAACACTCCAGCGAACTGTACAAAAAATCTGCTGTATCCCAGTCCAGAAACATTCTTGCCACAATTCAATTGCATGAAGGATTTAGTAAGAGTCAACAAGATATGCTTCAAAAACGAATATACAAGGCTATTGATTTAGAAAATGCTAGAAAATCTTTTGAAAAGTCTAAAGCAAGCAAAAAACAACAAGTAATACTTTATCTGTTTATCTAATCATTTAAGTTTTTATAAATCGAGCTGTAAGTTTCATAGTTTTTCTTAAAATTTTGTTCGGTAGTTAAGTATTTATAAAGTAACTAAAATTATTTTTATTAGATGTTATCCGAATCTTATAAATATTTTGGTGAAAAAAAAACATCTGAATTTAATATTTCAATGCTTTAAAAATCTGTGCATAGTCGATTAAGGGCACAGGGGGTGTCCAACATTTTTTCTTTTTTTACAAAAGTTAAAGTTAGCACTTATTTCAAAGCTTGAGTATATACTATAAGATACTTTTTCTAAAACAGAAACATTTCTAAAATGCTTATTCTGATTTCTCTATAAGAAATATACCTAAATTTAGTTAAAATTTGTGATTAGTTGAATTTATTAATTAAAATTCTATATAAATTAAAATTAAAAAATTTTTTTGTGTGATTTTGCGTGCACTTCTGAAATTATTTTTTTTTGGTTAGGTAGATTAACGGAATAGGAAATTTTTGTACTTTTATGTGATAAGTGGGTCACCTATGGTGTTAATTTTTTCGAGCAAATATTTTGCTGTGTAATACTTTTAATTACAGTCAAAAAATAGTTTTTAACACTTTTTGCTTCTTTTTTCTGAATTTCCAAAAAAAAAATATTTTAAAGCTTTTAAATTGTGAAAATGTTTTTAAACTATATAACGTATAGAAAAGACAGAAAATATAACAGTTATAAATAGCTTATCATCTTATAAATCTCAAGTATACACTTAGAGACTGCTGTTGTTTGCTTAAGGGTAACCAAAATTGTTTTTCTTATATTTAGCTAGCCTAATCTGACGTGTTAGCCTGAAAATGCAGTCTCACTATACAGTTAAATAATTACTGCTGAAATGGGAAGCATTCTATTTTGCGAACTTTTTCATTGGTATTATACTTTTTACATAGGCCAGGTGTTTAAGATTATTACAAGTATATGTTTTTTTATCAATTCTCCAGAAAGATTTCATTTATTATCATAAAATTTGTTAGACTTCGTTTTTACCGTATCTTAAATATTCTAAATTATTTTGTATAAGCTTTAATTTTACCCATTCGTATTTTCACTATAAGATGTTTAGATTATGTTACAACCTAACAATACTATCAAAATTAGGTTAGACAAACTCTATACATTAGTCTTTGTTTCCATGCTAAACAAATAAATAATCAGATTCAATGTTGTGCAGATTGTTATTTTTTCTTATGGATTTTTATTTTATTTTTTTTTTGTGTTGTAGTTACCCTCATAAAAATATATACTTTAAATGCTTTACTCAAGTTTAAGTATTTATTTAATTTATTGAAGTTTTTTTTATACATTTTATCTAAAAAGGTTTTACAAAAAAAGGTCGTTTTAGTTGCATAGTTTAAAATCTAGATTTTTTTAAATTTCATACAATTCAAACTCTTTTTATTTTGGGAAAATACTGATGTAAAACAATCATGAAATTGCATAAATGAAAGTATCTGATCCACGGTTTAAAATCATAAGATTCTAAGCTATTTTAAATCTCCCAAGTTTGTAAATAAGTTTCAAACAAATTTATAAGTATATTTATACATTACTCCTGAAATTAACTAACTTATAATAATCTAGGCAGAAAATGAAATGAATCGTATAGATGGCGAGTTGAAAGAAATGACATCTTTAGCAATGCCTGAGCTGAAGCGTCATGATAAGCAGCGTGTGAGAGGATGGCAATCGAGCTTAATGGAGTTTTCTAATAACCAAGTTTGTTGTCCAACTTTTTGTTTTGCGTCAGGTTTTATAAATGTGTAATTACACGGAATATTATTATTTATTGCTAGTAGTATACACCGGTGGCTCATAAACATTTCAAAAGCTGAGCAGTGCACAGTAGATCACTTAGTTTCTAATTGCATTGTTAAAGTTTAAATATGCATTAATAATTAAAGCATTATAGAAGAAAATAAAGTTAAATTTTAAACTTTAGGTGAAAATTTCCAAAGAAGCTCTTTCCAAGCTAACTGAAATCAAAAATAGTTTAGTATAAACTTTAGCCGGTTCGGACAGTTTTTTTTTTCAAAGATCATTACTTATTTTTTTTTTTTTGCATTTATTTTTATATATTTATTCCCACAGTCATAATTTCTGTTTGCTGGATAAAGTTGTTTAGCAAATTTTATATAGTGCAATCTTTTGTCATTTAAAATTTTTATTGCTAGTTACTGCAATAATTTGTTTGCATTAAAAACTTATGTTTACCTTACTATGTAGCTAGAACAAACATTCTTTTACATTAACATCATGTTTGAACAAAAAATTGCTGACTATTTAAGCATTAATTACGTTTCTTGTGTGTTTTCAATTTTTTCTACTTCATATATAATAAATACCATTTCATTTTATCGTAGTTAGATACAAGACACTTTAATAATATTCCTAGTTTTTAATTTATCTGTTAAAGACATATGTATAGTTATCTTAATAACTCTTTTTAACATGTTTTATACGTTTAAAAAAAGTTTTGACTTAGCAGTTTAAGACTGATAAAAATGTTCATAAAAAACTTAGAGATTGAACAAGCTATAAAAAGTTAAAAATGAACTAAGTTCAGTTAGATTAATTTACGTTTTTTAGATAATTCTACATACAACTAAAAAACATATTTTATACATCTGGAATGAAAGTTTACAAAATGGTCCTGACATAACTCAAAATAGGTCCCTACTAAGTTTTTTTGCTCAGGGAATTTAACTATTTATTTAATTTACTTAAAGTCATATTTTATTTAATTACATTCTATAGTTTTTAGATTGTAATTTGTTTTATTATTAAGCATTTGATTTTAATAATTAAACTTTATTCATCGTTTCCTTATCCCAAACTAGGAAACTATGTAACTTTGCACACAAGTAAATGCACAAGTTAATAACATTAAGTAAAAAATATAGGTGAGTTGTCCCTACAGTTTTTAAAATTTTTTACTTGTTAGTATACTTTAGGATATTAACATACTAGAACAAAAAAGTATTTATTATTCTTGATTTTAAAATTAAGAGTAGTGTATAAAGTTTTGTAAATTTCATTTACAATGATTTTATTGTTTTAAATTGACCTAAACAAAGTATATTCTTAATTAGTTTTTGCAAATTTTTCTAAAAAACTTAATTAGTACTCTATGAGCGAAAACAATATTGCTAAAACAAAAATAAATTCGATCATGAAGAATGGCGATACTTTTAGGTAAAGTTGCTATAAATTGAGTTGTTCATTTTGAAGTTTAAGTTCTTTTTTTAATACTTAAATAATCTTGCGCATTGGAGAATTAAGTGGAAATTTTTTTTAAATTTAGTACTGCTAAATTTAAGGAAGCTTCATTTATAACGGCTCTGCTTTAAAGAAAAAATAATTTAGCCTCTAAGTGAAAACTATAAGAGTGTTATTCTTAGATATTTAATGAAATTCTATTAAGTAATTAATGTTGGTCAGTAAATAAACTTATAAATAGTTAAAAAATAGTACACCAGTTTTAAATGTAATTTTTAACATTTAGACGAACTTTATAAAAACATTTTTGATTTTAAATACATGCAATTTGAAAATAACAAAATCACAGGTTATAACGTTGTATATTTATTCAACAAAACATAGTTGAATTTGATTTTCCTTAGTCTTCATAAGTAATCTTTAAGCTTTTTGAAGCAGTTCTAGCGGCAAAATTTTGTTTCTTGAGTTTTAAGTTGTTGCTACAATTCTATAAAAGTTAACTGATTTAACTTTTACGTATCTACATTTTATTTTTTTATGCTTAAATTGTCGATGGTATTAAAACAAATGACACCATACACTACACAATGTATCATCTATTTATCATCTAGTCAATTCAAGTTTATTAAGTTTTTACATGTTAAAATTTCACAACCATTTCTATACTTTTTTTAAATATATTAACAACCATATTAGCTTAACAGATGATGTTTTCTTCAGTGTAGTATATATAGACTATATTTTTTACTGTTAAAACATGAAGCAAATGATGCTATTTTTTTAAGCAGCTCAGAATACATTCTTTTAGTGAACAATTAGTTACCTTTAAACTTGAGCTCTTATCTCTTGATGCAAGAGTGTATTCAATAATAAAGATATTATGCATTCGGTTAAAGTGATTTGGTAATAAAAACGAATAAACTATATTATATGATTTAAAAAATATTTCAAAAACTTTCAAACGTCATAAATAAGGTACGAACCAAAATAAATTTACCAATCAATGCAAAGCTGTAATCTAGTCAGCAATTACAGCTGTTTTGTCTTGTAGTTCCAAGATTTTAGAGTTGTGCAAAAAGTTCATGATACAAATGTGTTATACAATGTCTTAAAAAAAATTCTTACTTTTTTTACTTTTTTTTTTCAAACTGTATGTACAAAAGTAAGAAGACTAACAAGTTCAGGTACACGGTTAACACTTGCTGCGGAATCTGGAGGTTGACACATCTCTTTAAAACAAACGTGGTAATCACAATACACGTGCAGCTCTGATCCGTAATTCAAGCTTGCCCATACAAACGGTTTGAACTTAAATCTTACAGAAAAGTCTTGATTTCTTTCCACGACAATAGCATCAGTAGTAGGATCAGCAGTTGATGCACATCTTTAAAAGAAATATCAAATAATATTTAATATATTCTTTAACATTGTCAGTTATTTTATACTTGTTAAAAAAACAATAAAATAAATTCATATTACAGCAAAAACAATGTATTTTTGTACCTTATTAAACTTCAGCTAACTTTAAATCTTAAAATAAAAATATATGACCACTTGTAAACATCATTTATTTTGAAAAAAATATGTTAGCCGTTTAAAAATTCAGCTACAAATTAACTTTTTAAGTTAGAAGAGATACACACAGCTCATGACTTTTCTACTGTTAGAAAAAGAGTGTTCTAAAAGATGTTTAATTGTTAGGATTTTTCAAGTCCTTTAATAAAAAGTTTAAGGAGTTGTAACCACTTCCACAATTATAAAAGGTTTGAAACTTATACTTTTTCAATAAAAAACTGTTATTAATAAAATACATAAGTACTACATTTAGGTTTTAAGAAAATTTTCTTGAAATATATTATAAAAATCTTGGTATTATTATTATCATTATTATTGTCAAACGAAGGACCTAGGCATTAAAACCTATGCCACTTAAACTGAAAGACACTAACATAGAAAGAAAAAACAAATTACAGTGTTAAAACAAACATAAAACCCATACAAGGAACAAACTGAAAAAACTAAAACTTTCACAACCAAAATATTCAAGGATTCCAAAGCCACCAATCTCCAATTATACATTCCAAAACAACAAATCTTTGAAAAAAGCATCTCTTGTCAAAATTCTTCAGTACCTGGCTCGAAATTCTAGGAACCATCTTGAAGACCACTCTTCATTAAACAAGAAATTTCAAAGCGGCATTCATTTTCAACTTTAGACAGAAATCTTCATCTTGCAGAACATTGATCTCAACAACTATCCGCCATTCATCATGTTTTTAAAGTTTCACCACGGCAAATTCAGTCAAAAATCACTTTAAACATGTGGCAGCAACAATTCACAAATCTAACTTACAAATCAACTGAGCATCCAATAGTTTTAGAATCTAAAACCCCAAGCACATTAACTATAGACTGGCCAAAAATCAAAGTTAAAAAGTACTTAAGATCTATAAGGGAAAGGTGTTGCTTACAAACCAAACTACCAATAAACTACATACCACATACCAAATCAATGTTTAAGAGATGAAAAAAATAAATACTTATAAATTTTACTGGTAAATATTTTATTTAAATCAAATTTTTTTAACTTAAATCGAAAATGTTCAATATTTTTGCAATATACTAGTTCATTTGGAAGTTCGTTCCACCTTTTTACCGAACGTTAAAAAAAAGAATTTTGCCAACCAACATTGTTGAAATAGTATTTGCATGTATAATTTCTATTATTACCTCTGAGTGAGTAATTACTTTTATACGGTTTAAAAAGAATTTGGGAATCAATAGTAGTTTCATTGTTAATTAGTTTAAAAAAAGCAATAAGATAAAACTTAAGTCTTATGTACTCTAAAGTTTTTATATTAAGCTTTGTTAGTCTGTCTATGTAAGACGTGTATGAAATGTTGCACCGATTAAAGATTGATCTCGTAAATTTTCTTTTAATAGTTGTTTGATGTCTTTTATAGAACATGGAGACCATAAAGGTATGTTCTATTTCATCTTAAGACGGATGTAAACAAGGTACAATTAAGAATTTCAAAATCCGTAGATATAAGGCTTTTTAGAGTTTGAAAAGATAAAATTGATGCAGTACGGTAAATATAGTTAATGTGATGCTTCAATTTTAAATCATCTGAAATAAAAAATCCAAGATCTTTAAACAATTCAGTTTTAGGTAAGGTTACATTGTTTATTTTAAAGTCAAACGTAGGAATAGGTGTACTTCTGTGAATATTTAAAACATGAAATTTGCTGGGATTTAGGTTTAATTTCCTTTCTTTTAACCAATGGTAGATTTTATCTAAAACTAAATTAAATTGGCTAAATATTTTTGTGCCGTCTGCAAAAAGCTTAATGTTGTTATTAGAATCAACTTCTGAGGCTATATCATTTATGTAAATTGTAAATAAAAGTGGGCCAACAACCCCTCCTTGAGGAAATCCACTAAAAATTGGTAAGGATTCTGAGAACGTGTTAGTGATAACTACTCTTTGTGTTCTATCCTGAAAAAAATCTTTAAACCATTCAACTAGGTTTCTATTAATTTTGTATTGAGATAAAGTTATTAAACTAACTTAAAATGAGAGACAGAGTCAAACACTTTCTGAATGTCATTGATAGATATATTGATAGATATGTTGGTAAAAAAAGATACTAACCATGAATGAAAGCAATCCAATAATTGAATACAGGAAATTCGTTTAGGAAGAAAACCAAATTGTTTCGGAGAAATAAGATTACTTAAAAAAAGATGATTAAGTATCTTTAATGAAATTATATGTTCAAAAGATCTGCAAAAGCTACTAGCTAGTGAAATTGGTTTGTAGTTTAATGGATTATTTCTGTTTTCTTTTTTGTATACAGTAACCTCTCGCATCTTTACGCACCCGTGACGTTACGCACTCTCGTTTAGTTACGCATTTTAGCATTCTAAAAAATTTAAACAATAAAAATTTTAGTTATCTTTAATATTGCACAAATTAGGTTTATTGTATAATTTTAATAAAAAATATATTTTTAAATACTAACTCACCTCTCTTTATCTTTACACTTTGTAAACTTATGTTCCTTGACTAATAAACATAAGTTATACCTAAGTATATCAGAAATTTTGTTAGCAATAAGAGATTAAATTAAAATTCTGAAAGAAATATGACTGTTTTAAATAATGATGTATAATGAGATAATGAGAGTAATTTGTAACACAAATAAATAATACAGTACTCTTGCCCTATATATGAATAAACATCTAAAAAAGAATTTAAATGAAACTTCCTAGCAAAAAGGAGAAGTGATACTTAATAAATATAGAGCTCACACTTAAAACAAATCTCAATTGTTTTTTTTAGTAAACATATCACTAATTTTCATTTGACGTTTTTTTTAGTTTAAGTTCTTTTTCTGTAACACTTGCTTTGCACAGCAATTTGCTAAGTAGAATAGTATACAAATGTTAAGTATCAAATAAGTCAGATATAAGTAAAAATAAAATCTACTTATTATTAAAATTAGTAAAAAAAATTTACAAGTGTTATTACTTTATATAAAATTAAATCCTTTTTTATTATATGTATTGTTTTATTTTTTGTTTTTATACTTTAAAATTAAGTAAACAAATTGGTAAAAGTGGGAAAGTCCTCAGTCTGCTTTTAACTAGAAGCAATATTAAAAAACAGCCATTATAGTAAGTATATTTGGTACCTCTCGTATCTTTACGACATCTCGTATCTTTACGCACTTTTCTGTGGACACAATGTGCGTAAATAAGCGAGAGGTTACTGTATTGGTATAATATAAGATATTTTCCATTGTCTTGGTATGAAAGATATAGCTAAAGAGCAATTAAAAAATTACGAGATTGGAAAAATGAGTGAGCAAATAGTTCGTTTAAAAAAATATGAAGGTATATTTTCTGCTGTTCTAAGTATTTTATCTTTTAAATGATTTATAGATTCAATTATTTCATTGTTAATTATAAAAAAATCCTGCATTTCAGGACATCTTTTATCAATAAGTTTAAAATTTTCATGTTCATAATCTTTACTAAATACTTTTTTGGATGATTAGTTAAAACAAGAGGCTTTATCAAAGTCAGAAGTTAATGGTAAACTCTTTTCATTAAGTAAATGAGGAAAGGAAGGTGATAGATTTAGCTTTGATTTTACAAAAGAGTAAAACTTTTATGATTTTTTTTTTGACAAAAGCTTTTTTCATGTTGTATGTCGAAATTTTTTACAGCTTTTTCGTATGTTTTTGAAACTAGCTTGTAATATTTAGTAATCTGCTGATCTAACTTGCATTTTTTGTAAAGCTTTTGCTATTCTTTTAGTAGGTTTTTTAAACTAGAAGGATATATTTTTCTTTTTCTATTTTTCTTCTTTAAGGACACAAGTTTCTTAATTGCAAGATTAATAATGTTAACAATTTTATCATAAAACTCCTGTAAATTTTCTGATTTATTATAAATAAATTTCCAATCTATACTTGACAATTATTCGTTAATACACTTAAAATCCGCTCTGGAAAAAGCTGGGTAAAATCACAGTAGCTGATTTCATGCTCTTATTAACAATTAATGCCAAAAGATATAAGGGAATGGTCGTTAGTATTGGTTAAAGGTGAATCCACTGAATTAAATTTAATTCTATCCAACCATATGCAATTACAAAGCACTAAATCAAGAATACCAAGTCTTTATGAGTAGGTGAATCTGTAATTTGAGTTAAAAAATTTTTTGAACAAAACTTAATAAAACTTTTATTACATTCATTAAAAGTTGAGCTTGGAATACACCAATCAATATTTGAAAAATTAAAGTCACCAATGATATAAAAAAAAACATTTTTTGGTGTGAAATGTTTAATTAGGTCAATCATGTTTGATACAATTTTTATAGATTTAGAAAGATTTGGAGGGATATAAATACATAGAAATCTTAACTTTAATCCATTGAGAATTAAATCAAAGCATATAAATTCAAAACCGTCAAAAGTAATAAATTCACTTTTAACTTCAATAATTTTTAAACAAATTTTAACAAAAACAGCAACGCCTCCCCCTGCTCAATCTATCATTGCAAATAACATTATACCCAGATGGAAAAAAATTAGAATTGTTATTGATAGATATAACCAAGTTTTAGTTAAGAAAAATAAATTTATGTTTTTTGTACATATATAAAACTCAACAAAACTTATTTTATTTGAAATAGCTTTAATATTTGTATATGAAAATTTATTAGAACATTTTTACTAGACTATGACCTATTAAGAAAATGTAGGCTTACGGCTTCAAAACACTTAACCTTTAAAAAACTAACAGTACTATTATTAAGAAAAAAATCACTACAATTACCATCATAATTAACAGATTGACTAAATATATTAATATAATAAATAACATAACCGTGAAGTAAACTTTAAAAAATAGAAGGAAAATAAATACCAATAAAGAATTACTTAGAGTTTGTAAAATTAGTCTAAGAACTTCAGGAAAATCCATTGTTTTGTATTTTTTTTGTAGTTGGATTACAACTTTACAAGCTTATCAAAACAAAACGTTTTCATTGACTTTTGCTAATACTGCTTATTGAACGACAAAAAAAAAGCTCAAAATATTTGATCTTAAGACTTGGTGCAGGAAGAACCTTTCGGTTGTCGAGTCGCACACCGCTTATACATCTTTTAACGCCTTGTCCAGAGAAAATTATATTAAGAGCTCGTACAGCATATAAAACTCGACATACAGTAACTGTTAAAAATCTGAATTCTATAAGCAAAATATATTATACTTATTAAAATGACATTTATCTAAAAATATTTAAAGATACATCTTGTTAATAAGGGTTTCAATGAAGAAAATTTTAACAAAAAGAGTTTACTTAAGTAGATAAATTAAACCTAAAAGAAATTAAGTTAATGAAACTAAAGTTTGTAAAGTTGTAGTCTAAAAAAATACAATACAGTGGATTTTTCTGAAGATCTCAAATAGTTCTACAAATTGTTAATAATTTTCAATCAGTTTTTGTTTTCTTTCTGTTTTTGAAAGTTTACTTCACGGTTGTGTTACCTATATCAAGATTTTTATTATTTATTTATCAATAAATTTATACTAAAACTTTTTTTTAGAATTTAATGTTTTCAAAGGGATAACTAAAACTAGATGAAAGAACAAAAATATTAAAATAATTTACTACCAATAATGAACTTAAATTTGAATTCAAAATCTCTTAGGATTTAGTTTATATTTCAATAAGTGATCTTTAGCAATTATTTTAACATACCAAATTCTTACTCGTATCAATTCAAATTTAATATACTTAAGAATTTGGATGTTACCGATTTAAGTATAATATTTTTAAGGTTTATCTTAGAAATAACATTGTGTTAAAAAATTGATACACATTTTTTATGTGTTTAATTCAAACTTTTAGTAAAACTAGTTATTAATTAAATCTTGATTTATATTTAAAATGCACTTAGATAACTCCTACATGGATTAAGAAATATTAACATCTACTACTTCACAATATATTTACCACACTTTAAAAGATGTAAAATTCTGTTATTAAAAAAAAATTCTCACCCATTTTCAATTAAAAAGTATGTCGGGCTTTCACTTGAGTTTGAATGACCTGGAGTTGCATAGCATGTCGTAGCCTATAATATATATTTTTGACATAAAACTATGTTTATCTAAAACTTGTTTTTAGAAAAAAACTATTATTTGTGTTGATTTATTGTTTATAATATTTTTTTCTAAGGTTTAGGCAAGTATAAAAAAGCTAGCATCATGTTGAAGTGTAAATTGATTTTTTTTTATATAATGCTTTTAAGTACAAAAATTTAAACGTAAATTCTAATTAAAGTTAAAAGTTATCTAAAAAAAAACTTGTATAAACTCACATTAAATGAATTAATTTTTTTATGGTTTACTATAGGAAAGAATAGAACTATAAACGAAACGACTATTTATTAAATAAACAACTGTTATCCATTTAAACAAATTTTAATTTTTATAAGTAATCATAAAAATGTATTAACGCTAAAACTTTAAACATAAGTTTCGTATTTATTTAACAAAACGATTACTTGAGTAGCTTACCTACACATATGTAAAACTTTATAAAAAGTAGTTTACCCAATTATACAGTTTACAAAAAAAGTCCATCAAACATTTTACTTAAAATAAAAACTAAGAGAAGCATTTTTGCCACGCTAATAATTGTTTAATATCGTGAAAACTATAGCTGAAATAAAACGAGTAGTGATCTAACGGAAAAGGCCATTTTTTTCCTGGAACCGGATCCGGCCGGAACATAAATAAAATAAAAAGATCCAGAACCGGATCCAGTTAGTTTGGAAAGACTTAGTTTTCCGCGATCAGTTTCTTTCAGATTTATATATTTATATTATTGTGTTGTTAATATTTAGTATATATAAAATTAGTCAAGCGAAACAGACTAGTTAAGAAATTCAATTATTTGTTATAAACATACAGGTTCATACATCCATTGGAGTAAAAATAGTGAATTGTTAATTTAAAGTTTCTTACAGATTAGATTATTTTACTGATTCTATAGTTTAGTTCTATTTATAAACTTAAAATATTTTCTTTTGTTAATATAAAACATATTTTTAAACTTTGATGTGTTTCAGTTTGTTAAAAGTCTATACAATTTTAATTTATCTGGTTTGTTCTCATTTAATTAGATTAAATAATGTAAAAACCTTACAAATACAGCTCTTTTAATATTTGGTTACTGAAACTTTAAGAGGCAGCAATAGTTCAACAAAATTTTCTGCGCGACAATTTATTTAACATGAAGGTTTAGATCCTTATCAGCACCCTGTTTCATTCGCGTGCTTCAACTAACAATTAAAGATTTACTGTCTTAAGAAAATAACATAAGTAAGTTAGTAGCCATGGCCCGTCAAACTATTTGCTACTTTAATCATTCTTCTACAGCGTGCGAGAAACTAAAAAAATACAGGTAACTTTAGGTTCATCAGTGTCAATGCAAAAATACTTGCAACTTGTGCAAGATGTTGAAACAAGGTGGAACTCAACCTACCTTATGCTGAAACTACTAGATAAATCAAAAACAAGTGTCCAGAACTAAGTGGCTAACAAAAATTTAAACCCGAAAGTATTCTTACAGCTGATGAATGGAAACATCCTTAATGAGCTGCTCGAACCCTTTTACATAGTAACACAGCAGTGTAGCAAAAACAACGCATTGCTTTCAAGTGTAATCCCGCATGCAGCAGTACTAAAAAAGTTTTTTAATCATAAAGCTTATATTCCACCAGGTCAAAGTAGTTTTAAAACCTTAGCAACCTTGGCAGAGAACATAAAAGAGGCTTTTGAAAGAAGGTTTTATACTACTAATAATAGTACACGAATAAACCTTCATGATACCGACTTGTTTTAACTCACAACAACTGTTGATCCACGGTATCGAGATCGACTTGACTTTTTCCTTGCTAATCTCAAACAGAAGGTTGTAAGGCTACTGAAATCAGAAGTAAAAAATCATAGTTGGCGTTAGACTGGATATAGTGGTCGAGTAGCTCTAATACTGCCTATGAAAGCTTGAGCTTAAGTACCTAAAAATGATGTTCCCAAAATTTTTCATCGTTCTATTGTACATTTAAATCGGAAACAAGTGCAACACTCACGAAAGTGAGCAACAAGATTCAGTTGATAAAGAGATTGAGGCAGAAGTTAATGGAAGAAGAGTTATGAGAAAATTCCAGAAGGTTTTTATAATATTTTTTTGAGTATTTATATTTTAGATACTGAAAAATGTATATTGTTTATTGAACGACAACTAAAAACGCTCAAAATTTTTAGTCCTAATACCTGGTGAACAAAGAACCTTACGGTTATCGAGTCGTACATCACGGATACCTTTTAACGTCTTGTCCAGGACAAATAGGTTTCTTTGTAGCTTAATGGCGCTGATAAGAGTAAATGTTATTTACTAAACTACTTAGTTTTATGTTTATAAACATAAGCAGTTTATTGTTCATCTTATAGTTCGATCTTTTATAAATAAAAGTACGATGTTAAGCTTAACATAATTAAAATAAATAAAGTTCGTTATTTTTTAAAACATTGTTACATTTATTTTTTTTTGTTTACGTCATATAAGGTACAAAATTCAAGTTTAGTCGTGTAAAAAGCTTTAAATTTACCATTAAAACTGAGATTTCATATAAGTAGATTTTTTGTACAACATTTTTTTTCCTAGTGTTAAAATACAATAATTAGACAATAACATTGTGTTTTTTCAACGAAATAACTGTTTTAAACCATTTTTTATTTATAAATGGTATTACAAAAATTTAATTTTGTAAGTTTGATTTTATTATAAAATAGTTTGCGCTCTCTCATTAGCAAAAAACTTTACAAAAAAGAAATAAGATTTTAGAAAATATCAAAGAACGAATCACAATGGATTTTCTAAAATTTAGTTATTTTAAATGACTTCTGTTTATAAAACTTTTATTGACATTTCTTTGTTTATAATTCACTGTTATTGTTTTATTTAAGAACAATCTGTTTTATAATTATTGATTTTTGCACAATTACTGTGTATTGTCGTGGTCTTGTGTTTACCTTATTCTGTGAGTACTCAAACTTCCGTTGGAAGCAGATCGTTAAGATTTTTGATTTTTTTAACAAATTGTTATCGTATTTAAATAAAGATAAAAACACTAGCTATCAAACACATGATAATTTTATATAAAGATGCAAAAAGTATAGTCTGACTTGCAATCTTTTTTTAGATACATAAGTTTAGTTTTAAAGCTTTTATATACAGTACAGCTCTTGTAGAACTAAAAATAGCTAGAAAGAGTTTTCTGTTCTTATCGCAACAGAAAATTTGTTATCATTGAAATTTATGGCTTACTTTGATTTCCTAGAGTTTTTGGCGAATTGCAGGAGGTTAAGTTTTCCTAGTTTTATTAAGAAAGCCTTCATCAAATTTCAAAGGATTTCTAATGCTTTGATATATTTATAAATGAAACTACTGAGTTTTTTCACGTATAATACTACTTACTTCTTTATTTAACTGAAGTAAAAAAAAATATTTCACTTGACGGTTGTTTAGTGCAGTGGTCTTCACCGTAATTGAGTTTGTGCACACTTAACTAGAAAAAAGTGTCTTGCATCTTAAGCTCAAAACTCCCTACGAAAGTGCCGTATACCTTTTTTTTTGCTTTTCACTATAAACTCTATATACCGTGAAGACCTGTGGATTTGTGCACGCATTGTATAGTTCCTAGACAAACTGTACAAAAAAACCTGGCTTACTTAATCAAAAGTTTTTTTAAGAAAATCTCTCGTAAACGTTTTAATGGAAAGACAGCTTAAGGTACAGTGAATATTTTAACAGTTTTTAACTTAGTTTAGCTTCTTGCACCAGTTTTAAACTTCGATAACATGTTACCTATATAATCAAAACAAAAGAAAAATTCTTGAAGCGTCTTAATTTAATAAAAGCTCTTTATCATTCTTGTTAGAACTCCTAAGTGCTGCTTTGTTGGTCCAAAATACGTTCACATCTACAAGTTAAAAACAACGCATGCGCAAGAAACTTCAAGAATTAAAACTTTACAATTTAAATGAGAGCAAAAAACTCTTTTACGTATATATTCTGGTAGAATTGTACTCTTCATTAAAATACAGTTTTTGTAAACAGAAAAAGTTTTTCAAGCAAACTAAAGTTTTTAGATCTACTTATTAAGCTATATTGTACTTATTTTTTTCTTGCTTTATTATAAGCGACTATTTTGTTTAATTAAAGTTTATTTACAAAGTAGTTATTTTAGTTAACTATAATAATTTTAGAATTTTATTAAACAGTAAAGTTTTTAAGCTCTTAATCCAGTTCAAGTTTAAGTTTTAACTTCTTATTAAACATATATCACCAACTATTACGTAACTTTTGTGTCTAAGATTCTTTGCTGATGAGAATCGGCAGAAAGTATTTTGGGCAAATAATGCAGCCTACTATTATAATGTTTATCTCAACTATTGCAAACAATTATTTAAGTAACGTATTAGATAAATACTTATACGAGCTTTTTAATAAATTATTTATATTGAGCTTCGAGTTAATACTTTAGTTTTAAAATGGTCGACGTGTCAACATTGTTCAAATATTTTTTGATACAAACTGAAAGTTGATCGAATTTAAGAATCTTGAAAAAAAACTGATCACTAAAACTTTATGTAGATTATAGTTTAAATTTTAGAATTATAATTTAATAAGATGGTGTATAATATATCATAAACAACTTGACTGTAACTTTCGTTACTTTATGTAGTTACTTTTCAAATAACAAGTTTATTAAATAGGTATTGTAAGCTAACCATAAATAAGTATACTTGTTTAAGTATCTTAACTTATTAGTCTCTTTTTCAAAAAACATATACTATTATATTCTTTTTATTTGTAAAAAAATGCACAAAACTAGTTTGTTGTGATACAAAATATAAACAAACACTTTTTTAAAATTTTTATTAAAACAATTCAGTTCCTTCTTTAATACTAAGTATGTTTAGTGTTTTACAATAAGAAAAAGCTTATGTTTTATTTTTTTAACGTTTAATAAATTTGATTGAAAACAATTAATAATTATTAAACCTTAAAAACGCTAAAATAAAGTATAAAAAATACTTTTAGCTTTGGCTAAAATAATTCAACTAGTTCAACAAATTGAGATTCATTAAAATAGATTTAGCAGTTTAGTTAAATACTACTATAACGTATAAAAAATAAAGCATTTTAACTAAGTAACAAAATTAAAAACAAGTTAAACTTTTTCTAAACTATTTTTTTTTTAACTTTGAATAAATTAAGTTTTTTATATGTACTTTTGAAACATATGCATGGGGATGATATTTTTATAATTAGTATCTTTTAAATAAAATAATGTGTTATTAAGCAAATTTTAAAGATGACTTACTGTCAAGTTGTAAGCTTCAGCTTTGCTCGTTGGTCCTAATTCAACAAAGACGTACTCATTACTTGAAAGAGACGAGCTTATTTCATTTGAATAAGCATCACTATCATAAAACTTTAAATCTATTGTGTCAAAAACACCAACTTCTTCAACTTTAGCTCCAGTTAGTAATGTGCTATTTTAAATGTATTAATACTATTTTACATAAGTTTTAAAACTAAGCTTCTACTTAAACAACAATTAGATATTAATGTAATAATAAACATAGATACTTCTAAAATTTTGATTTGGAAGTATACTTTTTTAATATTTAGTTAGTTTTATATAGCCTGTTATTTTTTGTCTAAAATATATAACTGTTTCTATTTATTTAAGTAAATTATGTATTTAAAACCAAGTTTTCAAACAAATTCAAATGTAAAAAGTACCTATAACAAAAATTTATATTTAAAAAAATAAGTTAAGAACTACTCATTGACAGATGTAACTAATGAAGAGACAGTTTGAGGTTCCAGAGTCATATTACATGTTACGTAATTTTGTACGCACTTGTAACTTAACAAGTTATCGTTGTTAATTATAACTGGAAGCGTTGTGAGTTTGAATGTTAGCGAGAGTATATTATCTTCATAAACCTTTTAATTACATATGCATTAAGTGAATAAGTATTATAACTATGATTATATTTTAACTCTTTTGTGCTAACTGTTTTTAAATTTAATAATTTACTTCAAATTATAACTCACTGTCTAGATATTATACCTTTGTTAAGAATACTCTTTACCTGCTTAGTATACTGACAATCATTCGGTGAAAAAATAAATACTATGTTAATCGTGTCTTTTGTTGGTTTACAGCTAGCAGGGGTCTCAGCTGAAAATTGTGAATCACAATACTTGCTATCTCCAATTACCAAATAATCAATATCGTTTGAAATAGGCAAACTAAAAGAACTATGTTCCGAAGGGGGTATACTGTTATTATAATTTTAAACGATTTAGAAAGCTGTAGAATAAGGTTTTACAGCTTATAAATAGTAATTATATTTTCGCTTAGAAATTTAGGCTTTCATTTAAATTGTTAAACTTCAACATTTTCAAAATTCAAATAACTAAGTTTTTTAACTAACTTTAAGAACGTATGTGTTTATTCATATTCAACGAGTGAATAAGTTATAAATCTGAAAACTATTATTTTTACATCAAACAAGTACTGGTCAGTAGGATGCTTAAAAAAATTGACCTTCGAGTTTTTTCTCAACAAAAAGTAGGTAACAGCCTAAAAACTCCATTTGTATAGTTTAGTAAAACTTTCGTTTTATAGATTTTCTAAAAAAGAATTATACTAACCAAAAAAATCTCTTTCTTTTAAGTTCGAAAAAAATATACTGAAATTGTTAAACAAGATATCACGAAAAACCCATCAACATTTGCATATTTATGGCATTTTGCAAAGGTTAAAGGTCAACAATTTTT
The DNA here is from genome assembly GCF_965202585.1 of Thalia democratica. Lineage (NCBI taxonomy): Eukaryota > Metazoa > Chordata > Thaliacea > Salpida > Salpidae > Thalia > Thalia democratica. The sequence goes on along the minus strand of NC_139173.1, from coordinate 13,058,695 downwards.
TTTCTACTGTTTGTTATAATTATGACGCCATAAGAGCTAAATGACCTAAATGGCTTGTTTATTTCTAAAACATTAGAATATATTTAAACATTACATAAAATTTTAAATCTTCAAGTTTAACTAAAATTTTGTTATTTTAATTAAAATTTTTTAAACTATACCTAAAGAAAATGCATACAGTTGCTCTCAGGACTGTATGCTATTCCTGATTTCATTCTAAAATAATTTTTTTATACAGAACTGAGATTAAAAAAAAATGTATAACTTAATACTTATTAATGTTAAAACAGTAGAACTTTGAACTATTGCTAAAACTTTTCTTAAGTTACTACCATTTAAACAAGGGGTCGGTAGCATTTTTATTCCGCAGGCCGCAGTTGCTTCGAAATTATTGTAATAAGTAATATAACCAAATTTTTAAAACAAAAAGATAACAAAAATTAGTAATAAAAGATCACTAGTAAATGGTAATGATTAAAACAAGAACCTAAATAAAAGTTTTACCACAAAAAAGTTCATTTGTTATTTCAAAAAGGTACGTTTTTAGCTGATAAGTATCTCTCGGGCCGCAGATTTTAGCTTTAATGGTCGCATTTGTCTCGTGCGCATAGTTTGCCGACCCCTGATTAAGAATTTGCCTTAAATAAATGCATTAAGTTGCTTTTTAAGAGTGTAAACTATATTGTATTTATTTTTTCTGATTAATTTGCTAACTTTTTTACATAACCCAAAAATTAAACTATATAACAATTAATATGAGTTATTTTCATAAAAATAAGTGGTGTACGTGTGTTGTGTACTTTTAATTTATTTAGTTTAAAAAATATATGAGTGATTTCTACTCTTAAGCGTCATACACATAACAAAAATAAATAGTACTAAATGAAACGTTGAAGTTTAACTTTTAAAAAATAATTTCAATCTGCCAATAAACACAAAAAAGTTAATGGGTTATCGTGACATCTTAAATAAAACTTACAGCAAAGAAGTCATTTTTCAGTCAATAAGTATTTTTGTCAAAAAATCGAGATACGCCTTAATGAAACTTTCTTCAAACAAGTTAGATTTTTGCTGAAGGTGTTTTTGGGGGTAAGGGGTCTAAATTGCACGGAGAAAAAATGCACGAGGTTACTAAATTGCACGAGAGGACTAAATTGCACGAGAACGAGATTGCACGAAGCCAAATTTGCACAAAGTAAAATTTGCACGAGGGCACAAAATTGCACGAAGACGATTTTGCACCAAGGGTCAATTTTGTACGAGTTAAATTTTTGCACGTGAGTAAAAAAATAAAGAAAAAAAAATCATAATATAATTTAATAAAAAAAAAAAGTTACTGACCGAGGGTAAGGGTTAGGGGTAAGAGTGATAAGAAAAAAAAAACAATTATTAAAAAAAATAAATAATAATAACAATAATTAAGACAAATAAAATAATAAATTAGCTAAAAAAAGCTACTGACCGAGGGTAAGGGTAACATTGATAATAAAATAAATAAAACTAAAAAAAAATAGTAAAATAAAAAGTTAATTCGTGCGAAAATGTCTCCGTGCAAAATCATCTGCTCGTGCAAAAGTGTCTTTGTGCAAAAAGGACCCTTCGTGCAAAAGTATCTTCGTGCAATTTTGTGAACTCGTGCAATTTAGATAGCTACCCGTTTTTGGGATAATTACTATTTGTAAGAATTTTACTAAAAACCTTCAAGTTGAACTTTTATAAGCACTATCCTGTTACTGGTCAGTGATTAGTTTAAGTATGTACAGATTTTTTCAATCTTTCAAGGTTAAAAGAATATTTAAAGTTCATTATCATATGTATGTTATTAAAATAGTCGTTAAAAACAAAGGTATTTTCATCTTGAAAATTTCTATTTTATCACAGTATTTTACTTAAAAACTAAAGCTAAACAGTTTCAGCTAAATAAAAATAAATGATGAATTATTTTAAAGCCTTAAAACTTTAACCAAAGTAAAATAATTTTCATATTACAAAAATACTAGAAAAAAATAAAACTTAGAATAAATTTATAACTTTGATAAAAAAACTAACGTTATGCTTACCGAATCAGAACACTCAATTTCAATATTAGCATCTGTACAACATATTTTAAACATTTTCTATCGGTAATAACTTTTTTATTATAAAAAACGCAGGTTTTACTTTAGCAAATTTTAAAAGTTTATTTTTAAAAATAAGAAAAAACTAGAACAATGCTTTAACAAAATTTTGTTTTTGTAATGAAATGTAAGGTAATTACTGTTGTACAGTATTGTAAAATAAAATTGTTTATTTATTAAAGTTGCTTTTTAAACTTGAATGACAATTGAAAATTTAAACTATTTTAATAAACGTTGCATGTTATATGTAAGCTGTAATAAACTAATAACAACGTAAAAGTATAAGTGTTTGAATTATAATACAATACACTTGCAATAAAATTATTTTTGTTTATTTTTGTATATTTTTAAAGACAATCTTTATATTTTTATTCAACTTTCTAGTTCTAATGTTTTAAACTTAATAAAAAATATAAACTTAGCAGTATGATGGCTTGGGAGTCCTAATGAAAAACTATTCAATACTTATAACCGAGTAACAAATTATTATCTATTAATGAGTAACATGTTTTAATAGTTTATTTTCACACTCATTCGAAAGATATGAATTATTATTGCTAAACTGTTTTCGTTGCATTTTTGGATTAAACTATTAATAAAATATTGACAAATAAAAAGCATCAATTATAATGAGTCCTAAAATTATAGTTTTGAAAAAAAAAATTGGTAAAACTTTTTTGATGTCTTAAAAAAGACTTTTGAATGGATAAGATTAACTAAGTTAGCTTGCAAAACAGACTAAAAAACAAACCCTTCTCAACGTATTTAACAAGAATAAGACTTGAAAACTTTTGTACTTTCGAGGTAAAAATAAAAAAGTGTTTTAGTGTATCTAAGATGAAAGATAAATTTTTAGATTTATTTTCAAGTGAAATTTCGTAAATATCAGTTAAGGTTAATTAATCTACGTCAGATAGTTTTATATCTTTAAGAGCATTAGAACGTAAAGATGATAAAAAATTAGCTGTATTATAGCAATGAATTTTTATATGGTTTAAAAATATATATTCATAAAAAGTTTGTTTTCATAAATTTCTTCATACTTTAAAAGTTCTTATTTTTTTACTGCTTAAATTTCTTAGATAAGTACTAAGTTTTTTGTTTAAGTATACCTCAAAATAAGGAAAAGTAAATATTTAACAAGGTTTTATTATGATCGAACTAAATCTTATAATTTAGCAGGTTAAAAAAAACTTTTACATTATTTATATAACAAAACAAAGTTGATGCCAAACTGTTTAGGCTGTATTAAATCTATTCATAGCTTTTGTTAGTTTTCTTAAACATTTAGTTGTGTTTTTTAGTAGCTTATTAGTTATGTCAACTTCTATTTCATATTGAAATTTGAAATAAGTCAAAATCGAAAAAAATTATGATAATTTTATTTTATTTATAAGCTAATGTTCGGTGTTAAACGAATTAGATGACTATATTTAGATTAAGTTCTAAATATTTTTTTCAATAAATATTCAAAATTTCAAGCTTATCGTTTACTAAAAAAATTCTTAGCAAAGCAAGTTTACAGGAAAAAACAACTTGGGCAGTACGAGTTAACACACTTCAACGGAGTTTTGTAAAAAATCGGAACTCCTTTGAAATGTGTTTTTTTCTTTTTTACAGAACTTTGTTAAAGTGTGTTAAGTCGTTTAACAAATAAAAGCTTATGACAGATAAAAAATAAAAGTACTAAGCAAATTGTTTTTATTAATTTTTTTTCATTTATTTTAAGTGTTAAAATTAAAAAAAAAAACTTTTGTTATTGCCTTATTGTATGTGTAAACTCTACTTTATTGAATCAAAAATGATGCAAATTTCAAATAAGTTATTATAGTTAAAACTTACTGGAAAATTGCAGAAATCCAACTAAAGAAATTATGATGAAAGCTAAAATTTTCATTTTACAATCTTATAAAAATCTAAAGTTATCAATAATGATCAATTAATTGGTTTATAACATAGAATATAAACTTATTGCAATCCTAAACTAGTACAAATTTTTAACTTAAAAAAAGCGAAAAATTTATTTTTAGTTTTACCACCACTCTAGCTTCTAGATTAGTTTTGCTTTAAAATGTTTAAAATCAAAATAACTAAGTTACTTATTGCGCATTAACAAATTATATGAAATTTTAACAGCTTTTTTAATAGCTTATTTTAAATCACAATAAACTTTATCTAGACTAGTTTGTTTTTATATACCAAGCTAAAAAAAAATTCTCAGTAACAAAAAAGTAATCTAAAAAGTTATTTAAAGTATTATAAAGTTAAGTATATATGAATTTACAATTGACATATTCAAAAGACTATACTAGTACTTTATGTTTAAGTTACTTGCTATAACCATTATATACATATTATTACGTACAACATTACATTAAAAACAATCGACAAAATCACCTGAACCTTTAAAGAATAATTATACTTCGTTGAAAACGTTAAAGAAGCAACAATAAAAAAACAAATACTTAATTTTTAATTAATTTATGTTGACTACTATATGTTTCTTAGTTACCTTTCGCTCAATAGTTTAAAATTAGCACATTGTACTTTGATTAAAAACTTTTAAGGTACTTTATTAAAAAAGAAAAATGTTTGACTTTTTTCTTTAGAAAATTTAGTCTGGGTAAAGAAGTAAGATGTTTAGTTATACAGAATGTAATTGAATAAAGGTAAAACTAAATTTTTGTTTAAAGCAGAATTCTAAACTGGTAAGCGTTTCTGTATTTTTTAGTCTTAACACTTGTTTAGAAAAAAAAAACCTTTTTCTAAGATGAAAACTTTTATCCAAATATTTGATATAAAAAGTTTCAATAAAACTTTTTTTATTTATAAACATTTTCACTACAAATATCTTTTTAATTTCTATTTGTTTTATAAACAAAGAAAAACTAAGCAAATTAATAAAAAGAATAGGATAGCTTTTTATATATTTTTTAAATCCTATTGATGAAAAAAAGAGTCGTTAAACCTAATGATTTAAGTTTAATAAAAAATCAAAAACTGTTACACAAATTTCGTTGAAACGGAAGGAAATGATTTGAAAGTAAGTAGATAAGAAAAACTTACATGTGTTTTGTTTTAGATTGTAAAGAAATATAATAAAAATAATAATGTTTCACTTTTAAACACTTATCCAAATATTCAATCACTAAACTTTTAATTATACTAATATAATGATAAAACATGTTTCATAAGTTAACCATTTTTTTTTTTAAATATAGTAAAATTAAATTACTTCTTCTTTATATTTCGTCTTATAAAACATTTTATGATGATGTTGACTGACTTATTATTAAACACATCTAAAAACGTTGTATCTATTTTAACTGAGTTATAAATAATCACCATAACTAAGATTTTTTCCATATAAATTCAAAATTTTATTTCCACAAATAAACGATACTGGTTTTTTTACAAAATAAATCATTTTTTGTAGCTTTAACACTTATGTATATAATATATTTTAGTTTAAAATCTTAATAATTGATTGTATTGTATATTAACCGTTTAGTTTATAAAAAACATAAGGGTTGTCAGCAGAAATTTAAAGTTAACAAAAAGGTTACAGGCTCACAATTGCATTTTTGATAATAAAATAATATGGAATTAAGTAAAGCGGAATTTTTAGATTTCCTCTTGAAAATTGTTTATCAGAAAACCCAGTATCTATAACTTCAAACCAAATTTTAAGTTTCATGACAACTGAAGTTTTTCCATTTGGGTACTTAAAAGGTTACATACGCTAATTTTAAGGTGTTTGGTTAGACGAAATTTAGATAGAACTTTGAACAGAAATGAACATAGAAAAAGCACTATAAAAATACCTTAGTGTTAAACTTTTCTATGTTTATAATAGTAATATATAAAAAAAACATTTGAAAGGTCTGGGTAAACTTTGAGGTTATGGCAATCAATAAAAATATCGTAACTTTTGCGATTATAATGCGTTTGTAATCATTATTAAACGACTAAATATAAGCTTTTAACAATTTAAAATCAAAGTGTGCTTCTTAAAAATATGCCAATATGTTTAATATAAGAAATTAAAAAAGTTGTGTTGAAAGATTTTAATTTTTTTAAATGTCTTACTTATTTAAACTTTACAAGCTGTGAGTTTGTTAATTTGAATTTAGAGCTAACAGTTTACAAATATTTAAACGGTTATGTAAATTAGGAAATCAAATTTTATTTTTTAAAGAATGTTATAACTTAAATTTTGCTCTAAAACAAAAACTTCATCTACTTTAGGTAACCCCAAACTTTGTTAAGATGAGACAAAACTAAACTAGTAGTTGCTAAACATGATTGTAACGTTTTTTCTACATAAGTATACTAAAAACAGCGATAAAGTTTATAGATGGCAAAAAAACGTCTTGAAATAAACTAATGCTTAATAAAAACCTTTATATGATTCAGTTTTTTTACCCCCGGTTAATTATAAACTTAAGTTTAATATTGATTCATTATTTATTGTAATAATTATGTTATTTGATAAAACATTTACTGATTACTTTCTTTCTTAATGCTAATTTGCTTTTGTTATAAACGTGTGCTTTGGTTTTAATATTTTTACATTGAAAAAATACTTGTGTACTATTTTGATATTATTTTTTCCATTTTGCAATTAGAAATAAGAATATAAACTATATGGAGTATCGTGCTCAATATATTTTGATTATTGAAAAGTTTAATTAACACCAACTTAAGTCGCCTAGACTAGGTTCATCAGAGCTTATATGTGACAATAATCAAAAACAAAGCACACATATATAGCAAAAGCAAATTAGCATTATAAAAGAAAGAAATCAGTAATTGTTTTATCAGTTAATGTAATTATTACAATAAATAATGAATCAAAATTAAGTTTAAGTTTATATTTAACCAGGGTTAAGAAAACCAAATTTAATAAAGGTTTATACTTGACAACACTTAAGATAAAATAAGTAAAAACACTTCTTACTAAAAATTTTATTAAAAAACACTTAATGAAAAATACAAACTTAAAAAAAATACATAAATAAGAGCGCGACAGTACGTCAATAGTTAGTAAATAGAAATAAAAAGACCTAAAGTAAAGACACATTGAAATTAGTTATTGTGTGAAATTCAATGATTTTACTTTATCTGCTTCGGCCGTAGTTATTCTTTTGAGATTACATATTGAACAATTGACTGGTTTTCGTGGTATCAAGCAGTTGATTTTATGGAGCACTTGCCATTCTATTTTAGAATATGTACTTAATATTGCTTAATATGGGGAATTTATTCAGAACTTTTGTTTGCGATTTCTTGAAAGTTTTTTACTTATGTTGTTGCCATCTAGATTTAAATGAGAGTATGTATTTGTAGGACCAAGTCTAACAGGGCTTTTCTTTTAAGTATAGCCACATACAGATAAGTAAACAATAGTTTGAAACAACTTGATTTCTTTTAGCTAAAAAATTTTACTATCAAACTTAAAAAACAGTGGATAGTGTGAAGAACTAATAAAATATTTAGTATGTTATTTTTGTTTTTTCCGCTGGAAATCTCAAAATGAAACCCCAATAATGAATAAAGACTTTTGATATTAAAAAAACTTAATTTTGTAATAACTATCTACTAGAAGAAGCTTTTTTTTTTTTTTGTTTGAACATTTTTGATAACTTTACCGTTTTAGACCTCAATGATGTGTTTTTGCTCTAGTTGCTCTTAATTTTTGTAAATCAAGCAGTTTAAAAGCTACAGTTTATTAGATAGTCGTGCGTACAGTCTTGACAAAGTAATAACAGAAGTATAAGTTGGACAATTTTAGAAAATGCTAAATATGGTTATTGAAGTAAATTAATTATTGTATAAAAATCCTTCATTAAATTTTAATCAAGTGAAAACGGTAAATATTTACTAACTAACACTTAAGTAGAACTTCTCACTTTTTTATTAGTCAATTTCATTTGTTAATCAATTTAAGCTTCGATAAAACTAAGCTATTTGATTTTATGAAAAATGGCATTAGCTTTTTTTTCGATTATCTAAAACTTACAACTCTTATTTTAAATAGAATTTTTTTTATTTAACAAACTCTTTTATTTCTAGCTTATACGTTTTAGAACTAAGCACCGTTTGCCTAAAAAAACGTGTAATTGCATTTCAAGAAAGTAACCTGATGCTTTTCTAAAACTTACAATTCTTATCAAAAATTAAAAAAAAACTATACATGTATGTTATTTACTGTAAAATATTTAGTTGAATAAGTTTAATAATTTCTAGCCTTTTTTTTATTGAAATTAGGGTCGTTAAGTCTTTGACTTAAAAATTTTGTTCAGTTATGCTGCACAGTTGTATAAAATGACTTACTTTTGCTATTTTAAATACTCTAATTCACTATTTCAAAGTACAAAACAAAGCGATTGGTTTTGATACTACTTTCAGTAAAAGAAGAGTATAGAATAGAGTAATAAAATTCAGTAGTCGTGATAGCTACAGTAATCGTTTTGTTTTAATAAAAACAATGCTCAGACAAAATTGATTTAAATTAATTTTTTAGACTTTAGACTCAAAAAGTATATGTTTAAAGATTTTTGAGGTTAAAGTAACTTATAAAATACTCAAAATAAATTTTTTTAAGTTTTAAATTTTAAGTTAAACATTTTTATACAAGATTTTGAAAATAGTTTTTATGGTGTACGAACAGACATTCAAAAGTAAAAAAATTTATATACTTAGGTATGTTTAATTTAAAACAAAACAATGTCTTTCAATTCTTTAGTTAGAATCTTTAAAACATATACGTAGACTTTTAAGATTTAAAGGTAATTGTAAAGTACCTAAAGCGTTTTGTAAATTAAACTAGGAGAAACTTTTTAAGAAACTTTATATTGTATACGGAAAAATTATATAATTTATTGTTATTTTTAATACATAACTGTTTTTAAATTTTAATAAAGCAATGTTTATCTAATTTTAGACTCTAGAAAATATGCATGAAAATTGTAAAATTAAAGGATGTGAAGCTAGTTAATAAGTATAGTAATGTAACAATGTTGCTCAAGGCTTTATTAGTATTTTGAAAATATAAAACATTCTTATGTAACCTATTAAATAACCACCACTTTATAAAGTATCCTATTATCTGATGAGCTAAACTGGAGGTCATACTCATAGTTCCTGAAATGGAACTTTAAAAACATCATTTGATTACAACAACTTTAGAATAGTACATGTAGCTTGACTATACAACGTAGTACAACTTCTAGTATATACTCATAATTACACTTACTTAATTTATTTGTCTAATTTTTCATTTTAAAATCCCTTAAGAGTATTTATCTAAAACTTAACAACTTTTTGGAAGTACGTCAGAAAATTTGTTCATCGTTTAGATGAACATAGTTTTAAACTAAGTGTGGTAAACTAAACACAACTACCAAAACCAACGAATTAGGTCACACAGTTGAAAAATTAATTTAAAAAATGTTGTAGGACCTTTAAAGTACACCGTAAACATTAGTCTTAAGATGTTAGATCGTTAGACTGACTTGAGCTAGAAAGGTATACACTTAATTTTAAAAGAATCCAAAACACAAATTAAAATTTGAATAGGGCACAAATTCTATAACAAAATAGTTGGATTTTTTTTAATACCACTGAAAGCAACACTAACGTACGGGGGACAAACTTTGGTAGAACAAACTTGTTAAACGACTTTAAAGTAAACTTTTAAACACAATATTAATAGGCAATCTATCAGCCAAAATCTGATTTGTGTACGGTAAATAAAAAAAACGTTTGTGTACAAAATACACAAAAATATAAACAATTACAATATTGATTTCATAAGTTATTTACAAAGCCAGTCATTAAAAATTGCGACGTGTTATTTATACACTTTGCATATTTAGTTAACTACATTTGTATAGTTTTTGCTATATTAAAGTGATTTAATTGAAATAAGTGAAAAACGTATGCAGTTAAATATTTAATAAATTTAAGTTAAACTATTTATTATTATTAAATTTATTTAGCTCCAATTTAGTTTGTCGAGCACTATCGACCAGAACTTTTTATAAAATGTTTTAATTTAAATTAAATTATATATTCGACTTACGTTATTTTTGATTGATTTAATTACAATACATTATTTACATATTTGTTTTAGTTTATCTTTTTATAATCACAATAGTTTTTATATTTCCGTTATATTTAAGTGATTTTATTGCAATAGATTGCAAATAACTGCAATTATATATTTTCTACAAATAAAACTTTTAATTTTTAATCCCTGGTATACAAATTGTTTGAATATTAACTTGTAAAATTGAATATAAAATTTTGAATACTTCTATGAAAACGCTTTCGGTCTTGAATATAGTGTTCACCTAAACTGAATTATAACCCTCACATGCTTTAAATTCCCATTCTTGCTCCCTTGTACATACACGGTTCCCACTTCCCTATAATTCCTTAAAAATTTGCAAGTTTTAGAAAAATCCGTAAATTTTCAAGTTTTTTTTTTTCAAAAATCCGTACAATTCCCAAGAAAAGTTTAAACATTTGTGAAAATCCCTAGATTTTCCTAAAGACTACCTTTTAGTTATACACACGAATTGGAAGACACATTATTTGCAGGAATTTTTTTCTATATCATAAGCTTTTAGGTAAAAGTTGTATGGGTCATATAATATGTAAAACCCCTATTCGATGGAAATTTTTTGAAAAGCAAAGCAAAAGAACGTTCTTTAGAATAAATAAAGTTCTTAGTTACCATTAAAGAAATCGAAAATAATAGTTTTTAAAGTTTGGTTAAAAAAAGTTACAAAAAAAGCCATTCAAGCCTAGTTCACGCTCGTACAAGAATAAGTTAGTTTTTTAAATAGATAACTTCTCTAAAAATGATTAAAAAGTGTGATAGTACAGTAAAGAGTAGAGAATATTTTTATGTTAAATAAACAGGTTAATCTACAATTAGGTAATGATTTTAACTTAACTAATAGTTTAAATAAATGTTCAAAACCAGTAAAGAATAAGTCTAAATCTATTTACCTGTAAATCTATATCAAGACTCCAGTCGGGGCACACATACTTAACTGTAATCAAATCAGATAATGTATACACTTATTTGGGTACGACTGTTCTTTATAACTTTTTTTTCGTTTGAGCGTTGTAATAAAAGTTTTTTTGTGCATATTATTTATAATTTTCTTAAGTAAATACACTGTTTAAAATTTTTGTTTTACATTGTTTCTTTTTTCGTTTGTTTTGTTTGTTGAAAAACAAAAACAAATAAAAATTATTAGATTGTAATAGATTGTGAAAGCATGTGTTGTACGAATCGATAACCAAAAAGTTTTTTTGTACACCAGGTAATTAGACAAAACTATTTGACCGTTTTATATTGCTTGATAAAAAAATATAAAGCACAAGTTTCAGCTAAATTTTAAAGTTTATTAGTACTGAAATACAAAAGTTAACAAACAGTCTTAATAAATCAACACTTTTTTTATTTGAAAAAAAACAATCATTTTGTATCAGAAACTTAGCCTTAATAATACTTTAACTTAAACCTATTTTGTTTGAAAACACCTTTTACTTATGACTCATAATTATTTTGTTAACTAAAAATATTTTTTAAGCGTAACTACTACATTGTATGACTGACTTGACTTTAGCAAAACATAATATTTATCTAATGTAGTTTTAAAATGCTATAAAACACAAATTGTTGCATAAATTATTATACAATAATCTACTTAATCTTTGTTTAAACATAAATAAAATATAAAAATAATTATGCTACTTTTGTATCAACGCTTATAACATTTAAACGAAAAAAACATTTCAATACTACTAATAAACTAACTAAAAAGAAATAGCCCCCATAAGTGAACAATAGAAATTTTTTTTATTATTTTAAACTAATTACTTTAGATTAACTGTTAAATAATTATTTCCGTTCGTACAGAAATGGCATCCCGAACTCAACTAGCAATTTAACTAAAGAACGAATTATAAACGAAAATATTTTTAGTACTATAAACATATTACTTTTAGTTAGCTGAAAAATTAATCTTCTTCTTCTTGTACAGGAATGACTTCTCGCACTAAATCAACAAATGATGAAACTTGTTTATTTTATGCATTTTTAAAAACAAATATCTTATTAAATTTTGTTCGATTTTCATCCCTTTACCACGACCAGTTATGAGGTCCTTCAGTTCTCCTTAAAACTTTTCCACCATTTGGGTATGAACCCAATAATTAGAAGGATTGACAAAACTGATACTATGACTCACTTTATAATGGCAATAATCCATCGACAGTTCTAGTGCAAATTTAGTTAAACTTTTGTTTAACAAAACTTATGTTAAACTTAGTTATTTTTTTGTTATTGTTTATTTTTAGTCAAATACAAGTTTTCATAAATTTTATTTATGTGACGATAAAGTTTTGGTATAGATAAATGTCAAACGTAGTTAAAATGTCACTAAAAGTTAAAGTTTCCTATCTATGATTTAAATAGCTTGTTTTTGTCTCTGATAACACCTTTGAAAAAATATAAATATTTAGTCTTTAGTAATTTTCGTAAAAACAATATTAAATTGTTAAAAAAAAAATTGAAAAAGTTAAAATAATTAGTGCGTATTTTATGCGGGTGCGTAGCAAATTTGGAATAATTCAACTTCTGCTGACCTTTCAACTACTTTCGATAATTTAATTACATGCAAAGCTTTATGGTGACATAAATAGAAAATGTTCACTATGAAAGTTTGTATTTATTTTGAACAAAAATTACAATAATAAAACAGAGTTCTCAATAACTTAACAGAATGTTAACAGAATGTATTTATATAAAATTTACTTATCTAAACTTAAGTAAATAATGTTAAATAATTAAAATAAACAAACTTTCTATATAAACCGTTTTATTAATGAAGGAAAAAAGATACCTATCTAATATCATGATCATGAACTTTTAAATTAAGATAAAATTGTTTGATTAAAAAATACATTAATTAATGCTTTTAAAGTTCTATCGTTTTACTTTTATAAAGAGATATTGTGTAAAAAATTAATTAAAAAGAATATTAACAAGTTTATGAATTATTCACAAATTAAAATATAACAGTCGACTTTATCCGTTTTAAACTTAATAAATCATATTTTTAGATAAAACTAAGGTAGAAGCATTTACTTTTTATACTTTAATATTGTTTATCGAACGACAAGAAAATACGCTCAAAAAGTTTGGTCCAAGGACCTGGTGTACAAAAACCTTTCGGTTATCGTGTCATACACCAAAACAGTTTAACGTCATGCCCAGGACATAATATGTAAATAATTTATTTTTGAACCAAGTTATGTTAAATTCAGATCAAAAAATTTATATAAGGCGAAGAAGTATTAAAGTAATGTTTATTTTTTATTGGTTTAATTATCATTTATAAGCCAACTTTAAGAGTAAGAATACCAATTATTACTAAAAATTAGATACGTGCATAATGCATATACTTGTATAGACAACATAAAAAGATAACTAAAGTTTTTATATTCTAAACAAATCACAAATATTGTGCGTGCAAAAACTTAAAGCCAGTAAAAGACTATAATTGTTTATTGAACAACAAAAAAAGCGTTCAAAAAGTTTGGTCTAAAAACCTGGTGTACAAACGAACCTTTAAGTTACCGAGTCTAAAAAACTATTTAATATTTTTTTTGTATTACTAAGCATAAATACCCAAAAAACGATTTAATCAAAAAAGAAGTCGATTATTTTCTTTGGATTTTTTTGTTATGTTGTAGTTATTTTAGTTTATATATATATACATTGTTTATTGAACAATAAAAAAAGCGCTCAAAAAGTTTGGTCTGATGACCTGGTGCACGAAAAAACCTTTCGGTTATCGAGTCGTACACTAATAATATTTCTTATTATCGTTGAAATTATAATTTATTTATCAAGTAGACTGTTTTAAGGTATAAAAATAACTAGTTATAGGTAAATTAACAATGTAGTAATTTTGTTATCTCCGCTAATGTCATAAAATAAGTGTGTTATACCATAATTTCTTTTTTTTTGATTACTTGTTTACACTTAATTATTTTTACAAATAAAACGTTAGAACTTTGAAAAGCATTAATCCATATGTTTATTATTTAAAAAAATTATCTTAGTTTAAAAAGTTCTAGTATTAGTTAGAGATCTTTTATTATATTTAAAATGGTTTGTATAGAAAGTTTGTTTATTTTAGTTGTTTAAGTACATTTACTTAAGTCTTAGATAAGTAATTTTTGTGTAAATAGTAACATGTATTCTGTTTGAGTTATCAAAGTTACAAACTTTGTTTTATTATCGTAGCTTTAGTTTAAAAATAAATACAAACTTTCATTTTAAGAATTTTTTATTTATGTCACCATAAAGTTTTGCATGTAGTTAAAATATCGAAAGTAGCTGAAAGGTCAGCTGAAGTTGCAGTATTCCATATTAGCTCTAAAACGCTTGGCTTCATCTCTATCTGTAAATAATTATAAATATTTTATATTTAATAAATGTCCTAAAAACAACACTAAATATAAATGATAAGTGTGCTTGCATTATTTTAAACTTAGTAGTAAATCGAATTATGTTTACATAGATTTATAAAAACTTAAATTTTAAAAAATTAAAAAGAAGTCAGTGCGTACCTTACGCGGATGCGTATGTTAAGCTGATGCGTAGTTGCGTACTTCATAAATGTATTATCGATGTGTTTATTTTGTTATAAGCACATTCTAAAATGTAAAATAAGGGTTTAGAGCAGGGTTTCCCAAAGTGGGCGATATCGCCCCCCTGGGGGCGATTTTAGTATTTTGGGGGGCGATAATTAGTAAGGGGGCGAAAGGGTGGGCGATATCTAGTAAGGGGGCGAAAAGAGGGCGATTTTAAAAATTTGGGTTGTCATAAGATTTTTACTTTTTTTCTTGCTAAATTACTATTTTTAGCTTGCTATTAATTTTTTGACCTGAGGTAAAACTTAAACAAAAAAGTTTATTTTATTTATGAAAAAAAAAATAAAAAAAATCTAGTGCTTATGACTCTTACTTTCAAGTAAATACAATATTTTCATTTATATATTTCCATATTTAACAATTACATATATCATAGACGATTGGAATCCCTCTCACTATTTTATAACCTGACATATATGTTATTTGGGGTCATAAATGGTTTGTAAAAATCTATGTTAATTATTACTAACTATCACCTCATGATATTTCCAGTTGCTTTTTGAAAAGTCACTAAGTTAGACTAAGAAATAAAACTGTACAGGGTTGCCAATTTACCTAAAAACCTGGAAAAACCTAGAATTTGATAATTTAAGTAAAAAAAAACCTGGAAAACATCTAGAATTTTTAACAAATTTAACATATTAAGTAGTAAAATTTAGATTTGACACAAAAAAGCTATCATACAGATAAAAGTAAGGATCCCTTCGAGGCAAATACTTTTGAAGTAAACGACTTACAGGAAACCTTCTCAGACTTACAAACTGACCTTGAACTTAAAGTAAATTCTTCCAAAGAACGATATGAAAGCTTTTGGACTAAACAAAAACTAAGGCAAAAGTATCCAATCATTTTAGAGGAATTTAGATTGTTGTTTATAGCTTTTCCTTCTAGCTATGTTGTTGAGAAAGCTTTCAGTTCAGTTATCAACATCTTGAGCAAAAGGTCTAATCTAGATATTTATAAAGGAGGTGACTTAAGGCTCTATTTTACTAATTAATAATCAGATTAGAAAAACTTGCAAGCAGTCATATTCCTCATCCTTCACATTATATTAGACTTCAGTAGCAGACATTATTTTATGAAAGTTTTTTAATTTTATTTGATCTTTTGAAGTATTTCTTATTTAACCTGGTTTGTATTGTATTTAAGTAGTCTTTTTATAATAAAAACTCTATTAAGTTATTTATTCTACAACAGGTTTGCATAATGCCTAATAAATTTTATTTACGGTAGACCTTCTCTTGAGTTCGCACTTTTTACAAAAAAAAAAGTGCAAATTTATATTTTCTTAAATCTAACTAAAGTAAAGTCTATTACTAACTAAATATTAATAAAAAAAAACATATAAAATTTACAGCTTATATAGATCTATTTATTTTTATGAAAGTTTGTTTTATATTTTAGTTGATTTCATGTTTATTCATAACATCATTGCATATAACATATTAAAATTTGTCATTTTGTAAAAAAAAATATGGTAATAATTTTTTGAGTTTGTACTTTTTGTTTTTTTTTAAAGTGCGAACTCAAGCGGAAGTCTACTATATTTATTAAATGGTTTATGTTTTAAAGATTTTAATAATTTTATTTTGACCTGGTTAATTTTGTAGTTGATATTCGTTGTTTTACATTACACTAAAATTTTTTTAGCATAGTGATTAAATCTTTTGTTTGAAAGACCTTTATTTGACAGGTTTTTGTTATTACTAGTTTAATCTGTATACAACTTATATCACTATAAAACTATTATCTGATTGTAATATTTTGACAACCATTAAAGTTTTTATTTCTAAAAAGATTTTTTTGGTTTTAAAAGAGTATAAATTTGAGGTCTCTATTTGAAATGACTTCTTCTTTTTCATTTAAAAGTTTCTTAAACACAATTTTATTTTCTAACTTGATTTATTATTGCTCAAAAGTTTATTATAATATAAGGAGTTTTAAACTTTTAATACAACTGTATTTTGTTTTATCTTAATTCAATATTTATTAGCAATTAGAATATACTAAGTTTATTTTAATACTTCAACACTAGCTTTTAGTTTTTCACTATTTTCCTCTGTTAAATTATTGTAGGCTAATAGCTAGAAAAAAAAACTTTTTAAACAGAATTAAATAAGCCATCAAAAAGACTACTACAGTTACAAAATAAAATTTAAACCTAGTTAAAAGTTTTTTTTAATTGATGATTTTCTGTTCACAGAATTAACTGTAAAACATTGGACTTTTTTTTGAATTTAAATAAAGAAAAAAAATTGTTAGAACTAAGGTTTAGTTCCCTAAAGATTATTCCAAGTCAAATGCTATTTCATGGTATTCTACTACGAAACAAATAGTTTAAAAAGTTAAAAATAAAATTTTTATTTTTACAACTAAATTGCTTACAATATACCTTAGCATTGAAATTAGTAAATTTACTGCATTAACTGAAGCTGTTGATGAAACCACTTTTCATGTGAGATAATCAACCAGTCGGTCAAACTTCTTTTAACTAGATCAGAAATAATTTTTTAATATTTACTTCATTATGTGTAAAATAAACTATTAATTATTTTATAGTATTTTAATCTCTGGTGTAGATATTTCAAAAAATCCTATTTATAAAGTAATTTAATTATTTTGTGCGGCTTAAATAAGTTACTTAGTATTAACTTTTAAATGTCCGAAATTTGTTATATGAGATATTATTAAAATGTCAGGTTTAAGTTAAAATTTCAGGTGGGTAACGTACGGCTCAGATCCAGTCGCAGATCCAGTCGAATTTCGACCCGCTAAGTAAATTGAAAACTACTTGTGCAAAATAAATAAAATTTAGTTTTTTGATATTTAATATTTTGATATACGCTTTCATTTCGTTTTCAGTTCACAAAAGTATTTCCTAAATCACAATAATACTAAATCATTTTATTACAATTTTACTCGAGTTTTTTAATTTTCTTATTTGTAATTTTTTAAATCATGCAGTCCGCAATTACATTTTCTAACGAGATGAAAATAGAAAATATTTTTTAGTAAATATGAATTGCTGACTACAAAAGTTGTCCACCACTGACCTAAAAGTTTCAATAGTTTCAGAACAGATCATATTAAACAAGATTTAATAATTAAGTATTTTAATACACTTTACTGGGCTTCTAAGAAAATAACTGTAAATTATTTTCTCAAGCCCTGTAAACTACTTTAAACACAAAAGTGCGTGCATAAGAAGTACAAGACTAAATTACATTTCGAACACAACTTTTTTTTAGCTCAAAAGACTGTACTCAAAAGAAAAACTACTTCGTAAAATCGTGGGGGGCGATTTTTTTTTAAAGTTACTGAAAAGGGGGCGAATTAGTAAATGAGTTTGGGAAACCCTGGTTTAGAGCATTTTAACACCAAAATGAAACTATTTTTCACTTTGATATTGCTGCGACATCATCCTAGGTAATTACCCTTTAGGACTTAGGTAATGTGTTTGGTAAGTTTAGGTAAATGTTCGAATGTGTTGTATGGTTTGAACCATACCAAAAAGAAAACTCCAGCTTCAACTATATTTAAAATTATTCGAACCATTCTTCCATTACCAAATAGAACCTTCTAAAAATGATCGAAAAACGACTCAATAGACTATCATAAAGAAAAGAAATTTTGATTATGGTTAACTTTAGGTGAGCACCAATATCAAACTGAAAATATAATACATTCGATGTCTTATTTAACCATAATTTTAGGTTAAAAAAAGGATAACTTTGTTTAAACAAGCTATAAAAATACATAGGAAGAACTAAGTTAATTTATTATATACTAAAATATTTAATCAATTTTATTTTACAATATCATAATCAACTTAAATTATTGTAACTGTTCAAAATATAGGTTTAATTGTTTGCTAACAAAAGATCCTAGTGAAATAACTTCACTGGAATATTTTACACAAGTCACTTTCTATTCTCCAACATTTTATATATTCACTTTACCCTCCTACTATAATTCTTCACACCTTTATGTACTAAGTTCCAAGTTTAATTGGAAGCCTGTATTCAAATCACAGATAAACCGTGCTTTTTTACCTACTACGCCCAAGATAGCTAGTAGGTTTTTTACTGCATGTTTATACTTAGCATATGACCACCTTGTTGTTTTACGTTTTAACTTTCATATATAACACAGTTTTTTTATTAAATATTTAAAATATCTGTATGGGATATTTAATTTAAACACCCAACTGCTACTTTATCAATAAATTATTTTTTTATGTTTTTATAATTATCAAATACAATATATATGTAATTTAAGTCATTGTGATTTTATGTATGTTGCTGCAACTTAATTATCGGTCAGTACTTTGTAAGCTCAATAACAAGTTTGGTTTTTTTTTTGTGTTTTGATTTCTTAAATTTTAATTTTTTTCATTTTTGATTTTTACATTTGAACTAAATCTGCTTCCTAATTGTATATAACTTTGATTTAATCTTTACGAGCATTTAATACATAAAATACATGTTACATCAAGTTTCTGTGACTTTTATTGTCTTTGCCGTTGTTAAGTTTTATTAATTTCATTCATTCACTAACTAATGGTTGATGTTTTATTTTTGTTCAAAATAGATTACAAACATAAAAACTAAATTAAATTAAACAGTTGAAATAACCTCATTTATATTGTGACGTAATTATTAGATTATTAGAATGTATTTTGTTCATTCATTAACATCAGTAAATTTGAATCAGTTATTCTTTCCATTAACGTGAGTGCTTTGTTTATGTTCTGATTTGCTGTTTTGTTGTGTGTTTTAGTTTACTTGTTTTAGACTTTATAATTACAAATATTATATAGTTTTATAAGAGTCGGATTTAATATTAAGTATTTTACCTATCATTAACTATTATCTGTAGAAATTATTTTATTATAATGAAAATCATGTATACACCCAATTTATTCTATGTTTTTATTCTTTCATTACAGTAATTATTTTTTTACAGAACCCAGTTGAAGTGTGTTGATTTGTTAACACACAGAAACATATGTTGGTACAATAAAGGAAGATATCTGTACAATTTGTTTTTATTTACATAAATTAATTATTGTATAGATATAGTCACTTTGTATTGTAAAATAAAAGCAATTCAATATTTAAGTTTATTAGTTTATGATATATAAGTTTAAATTTATTCATGTTTTTATAAAAGATAAATTTTTTGCTTAAAATTATGATTAAATAAGACATCAAATGTATTACTATATCAGCTTGATATTGGTGCTCACCTAAAGTCGGCCATAACCAAAATTTTTAAAGAGTCAATAACCGGATACCAATATGCACTAACTAACTCCAATTTAAAACACAAACTTTAATACTCAAATCAACAAAACAACCAAAACAAAAAGAAATCAACCCACCCTACTGCCAGTTACTAAGAACCAATATAGGCAAAGCTTTTTTGCTACTAATAGACAAACATTTTAAAGAAGATCAGAAGCTGAGCAAAATAATAAATAGAAACAATTGTAAAATTACAGATAGCTGCATGAGCAATATCAAGAAGTTAATCAAAAAACATAATCGAATATACTTAAAAGCAAAAAACAACAAAGACAACAAAACACTTTGCAACTGCCAAAAAATAAATAAATGTCCCATTGGTAATAAATGCTTAGTTGAAAATGTCATATATAAAGCAATAAACAGATCAGAAAACCAAACTATAAACTATTTGGGAAACGGTGGGACTTTCTAAAAAAGATGGTACAACTATATCAGCAACTTTAAAAACTACAAAACAAACGGCACTGAAGTATTGAAATATATCTGGAAACTTAAAAATAACAACATTCATTATAAAATTGTCTGGGAAGTAATCCACCACATTGGCAAAGCCAAAAACCCACAAAGTATTTGCAGTACTTGCATACTATACTAAATTTTGTTTTGACAGAATTTTCTAAATATTGTAAGGAACATTACCTAAAAATTTGAGGTAGTTATCTCAAAAAACAAGGAAGAGATAGATTTTTAGTGATTTCTAGTTATTTGCTGTTTTAGTTTGCCCCTCCAATAAGGAACCTATTGTTGCCTCCGACTTCAAACAGCCTATACTCAAAAACTATTTTGCATTTTTAAAATCTGTAATAAGCATCTTGTAGCTTGGTAAAAACTATATAAAATAAGATCAAATTGTGAAAAATGTAACACCCCTATGCCCTTAATTAGTTTTATATTAGATAAGAAATGAACAAAAAAAAAAGTTATGATGAATTTTATTTATTGTAAAACATAGTTTTAGTAACACTATTTAGTTATTTCTTTTCAACAATTTAAACACATATTTTAATCTTAAACTTTTTTTTTTTTACTAATAAGAAACAATAAAACTTTTTTTTCAAATTTTTTTCAATTTTATGATAAGCTCAGGCTGACCCAGGCTAGCTTGCTGTAAATCAGACTGGCTCATTTGTTTCAAAGATTGGCAATCTTGACAGCTTTCATGGTGTATATTGTCATCTAAAGACCGGGTTGTCACAAACTTAAGAAAACTCAGAACATTTGAAGTTTTTTGAAATCTTTGGATATTTTTAAGATTTCTGAAAATATCAGACTATTTTTTTTCTAGATTTTGAATGAGAATTCATTGATTTAGTTTCATTACTTTGTTATTTTATAACCAATTTTGTTGTAAAACTTGATTTTTATTGATTTTAAATAAAAACTCAGGGTAGTTTAAGGTGACTAAGGAGAGCTTTTTAGACTTGAGTGGCAACCCTGTAAAGAGTATGTAGTCAAGCTAAAAAGCTATAAGAGCATAAGGCAGAATGTAAATCTACTTTTAAACAACTAAATCTTATTATGTAAAGTTTAATATAAGCTACAAGTTGTTTTTTACACATTTTTGAAATATACCCTGCCAGTCAGACAGTACAATATGCTCTCCATATAGGGGGCTTAAGTTAAAAAGCAAAAAAAAGCTAACTCACTATAGATCCATCTCCTCCTACGTTTTTTAAGATAATTACCTCAAGCTTTTAGGAATTTTTCTTTGAATATTTCTAAAAATCTCTCATAAGCAATTGTTAAATATCTGTCTAATACATTATTTTTTCAATAAAAAAGACAAAAAAAGGATAGATGTTTTTTGGTATTTTTGTCATAAATAATAATGTGCAAATGAAAAATTTTATTAACTACCAGATTTTAGTGGCAAAAAAAATACAACCTTTTGAGTATGATAAAATAGTGAACTGTACATAAAAATGTTGCTTATACATAATGTTGCTAATCTACATTATAGATAAGCAACATTTTTATGTGCAGTTCACTAATTAGTTTTACTTATAAAGGTCTTAGTTTTTTTTGTTACAACCTGGTAGTAAATAACATGTTCAATTTGCACTTTATTATTTAAATAAGCTCTTTACACTTAGTAAATAGAGCAATCTTTTTTAGTAAAGACAAATAAATATATGGTATTTTATTCATAAAATATTTTATTTTTTATTTGCAACAAAACCTGGAATCCTGAAAAAATCTTGAATTTGACAATTTAGGCTAAAAAAAACCTGGAATTTTGAACAAAAATTACTATAAATCCTGGATTTTTAAACAATTTTTACATGTTAAGCAGTAAAATTTTGATTTGACACAAAACATCTGTCATACAGATAAATTCTTTTTGTCATCATCATAATATTTTATTTAAAAACTCATTTAAAGTAGATTTACAGTATCTTCTCAATATTGTTATACTACTTAACACAGTTTTTAACTATAAACTAAAAAAAAAAATAAAAAACCTGGAAGAAATTCAGAAAACCTGGTAGAAATTTCTCAAAAACCAGTGGCAGTACTGTTTTACAAAAAAATCATTACAATAAATCTTTCTAAATACTGCAAAGTAAATTATTTAACAATTTGAGGTATTTATATCAAAAAACGTAGGAAGAGAAAGATTTTTAATGAAATAGTCTTTATTGCTTTTTTAGTTTGTGCTTCTTATAAGGAACCTATAATACTTTCTGAGTTTGACTGACTATATCTTAAAAAAAATGTTTTGAATAAATAAATCTGTAAAAAGCAACTTGTAGCTTAGTTAAAACTCTTCAAAATAAGACCAAGTTGTAAAAGAAGTGATTTACCCTTCTCTTGGCCCCCTAATGCCCTTAAATATACTGAAGCAGTAGTCGATCTCTGCTTTCATTATTGTGTTTGATGTAATGTTTAACCTGAGGTACACAAAAGTTTTATTATTTTGATATGTCAGATATCTTATTTGTTTGTATATTATATAATATTTTTAAAGGCCAAAATGTTTCTTTTATATAGACATGGGTCAGTTTTGCACAAAGACAGTTTTCACAAAGGGTCACTTTTGCACAAATATTCAATTTTGCATGGAGTGTCAAATTTTTCTAAGTGACAGTTTTGCACAGATGGTTATTTTTGCAAGGATGATTTGGTCAAGTGACTGCTAAAATTGTCAAATACTGCTCACTAAGCTGGCACAAAACACAGTTTACAAACCAAGTGTAAAGGTCAGAGGCAAAAGTGATAGTAAAAAAAACAAACAAATGAAAAGTTTAAACCTGTGTTAAACTGATGCCTCCAAAAAAAGAGCTTTGTGTAAAAGTGACTACCTGTTTAAAAGTGTCATTGTGCATTTCTGATACCTACCCATATTTTGCTTATGATAATACTGAAATCTGAACATACTTATAGAAACTAATTCAGTTGTTAGTTTTTAGTATTACCATTAGCAATAAAAAAGGTTTTACTACTTGATAGATTTGTTAATAATTTTAAATAAAACTTTGCAATAAATGAATATTTAACCTCAACATTAAATTTTTGTAATTTGCAACAAACACTATTTAACATAATGCAAAACTTGATTATTGAATTAGTTGTTTATTTTTTCAGTTCACAGGCCTAATTTCAATTTTTTAAATGACTACAATCAGAAAAAAACTTGTAGTTGTAGGAGATGGAGCTTGTGGCAAAACTTGTCTATTAGTAACTTTTTCCAAAGATGAATTTCCACAAGTTTATGTTCCTACAGTATTTGATACTTATGTTGCAGATATTGAAACAGATGGAGTTGAGGTTTATTTTGATTAACTTTAATTTAATAATCTTATTTAATAATATTATAATATATAAAGCAACAATAGTTTAACAATATAATTATTACAAAATGTGGATTTTATTTAGGTTGAACTTGCCCTGTGGGACACAGCAGGTCAAGAAGATTATGACCGATTGAGACCACTTTCCTATCCAGAAACTGATGTTGTACTTATTTGTTATGCTGTTGATAACCCTGACTCTTTAATGAATGTTGAAGAAAGGTGGTGTTCAGAAGTTCGTCATTATTGTCCTAAAATACCTATCATTCTTGTTGGAAATAAAAAAGATCTTAGGTTAGTAGTAATTTACAGTCGAATTTGTTTAAAGTTATATAAGTCAAAAACTTTTAATGGAAGTTTTTTTCAAATAATTACTATGTTTAATGACGGATTATCAAGTCTAATTAAACAAAGTATAATATAACAACAACTAAATTAAGTAAATCATTTCAAAACTATGTGAATGACTAATTAACCCAGTAGTTAAACTTTTTAGTTAATTAAGTTTTAAAGTAATTATTTTTAACAGATAAAACTATATTTGTTAATCAAATAAATGTCATTATATTGCTTTTTTATGGCTTACTAACTATGACCTTCTTGTTTAAGCGTTGAGTCAGTAAATAAGTCTACAGAGAAAAGAGGCGATTTTTTAGTTTGAACTTCTTTTAATACCTGTAACCTAACTAGCAGTTGGTTTCATGGTTAAAACAAAAGTTGCTGAGATTATAAAGTCACTAAGTGAGAGACTTAAATAGGTTCCTTATGTATTGATCAAAGAAAAAAAAAGCAAATCAAGGAAATTTTTAGCAATAGTTCTCAAAGTTTCTCAGTCTAGTTTTAATTGAAAATTAAAATATTAATGAATTATATAATTTCATTTTTTTTTGAAACAGGTAGTTTTATACTTTTGATTATTAAATTTTTATTTTTTAATTGCTACATTACAATTTTTATCTTATATCACAAGAAGTGTTAAGTAAAAATTTGTGATTATTTGCTTTTAAAATAAAGTAAAAATAAAGTTTTACTACATTTTTCACAGTTAAAAAAAAACAATTTAAATTTGTGTTACATACAATTGCATTAGAAACTAGTTACATACAAAACTTAAGATCTCTAATTCAGTTGAAGTTTTCTGTTCTGTAAATACTATTTTATAATATATTGCTTTCAAATAAAGTTTAATATTTAAACATATGAATGTTGGACCCCCATATGACCCATGAAAAGTGTTTTATATTTATTTACCAACATCTTAACCTGTATTATTATTGTTATTGTTTTACTAATTATAAGTTGATTAAGGTCATAGGGGCGGGGGTAAAAAATTTAATTTTTTATAGTTTATCTTCTTTTTATACACTATAAATAAGCTGCTAGTTGTTTTTTACCATTTTTTACAACTAAATTTGTTTTTGAGATACAACCGTTTAAATGTTTCTACAGTAGTTTAAATGTAGATATATAGTCAAAAAGTTCTTTTTTTTTATATACCATTTGCAACTTAATATGAATAAGTTATTCATTTTGTTTTTTATATTTTATTACACAAAGCTTTTCAAAATCATACAAGATTTCTTTGTCAAGTGATAAATTTTAAATGAAATTTCAAAAAATGTTTGTTAAGTGAGTAGCTTAAAAAATAACTTTAAATTATGACGTATGAATAAATTAAAATAAATACAAAAATTAGAGATTCAGTAATTAAAACTAAAGGTATGTTTATTAATAGATTGTTAATAATTTTGTTTTACCATTTAATGCTACTTGCGTATTTATTTTAATTATTTTTAATAATTCTTTTTTTTTGTTCTGCATCTTTGTTTCGGAAACTTTTTACGAAATTAATTATATCTCAAACTTAAAGTATTTTTTTTTGTCTACAAGAAATAACTAATTATAGTATATACTTGAAACTTTGCCATCATGACCTATGTTAATTTTTGTAAAAAATGATTTACTTCAAGTTAACATTTTCATCATTCAATCAAGCTAGTTTAGAATTTAAAAATATTTGTTTGAATTTTACTTTGAAAAAAATAAGGTTAGAATTAATTCGAATTTTTCTCGAAGTCTTCTCTTTTGTTTTTTTCTTAAAGTTTTGGTTATTCAAATTTTCTTTTTGAATTTTGTTCATTCTATAGTATTTATTAGGTAAATTCTCCATCTTCAGTTACCATTTAAAAATTTTTTAACAGCTTGTTTGAAGTTAAAGTTGTATAAAGTAATATATATATATAAAGATAAATAAAGAAAGTTCTTAACAGCTAAAACTAATATTTTGTATTAGTTCAAGGTATCAATCGATTGCGAATTTTAGGATTTAAGTTAAAATTTTTGCATCTATTTTAACAAGCCAAAAAAACATTTATTCACACATCCTACAATATATTTTTTAAATGAATCCAAGTTTATGAAATATTTATAGTAAATAATTTAGTGTTAGTTATGCTTAGCAAATCTAATCATATACCGTTAGTGTTGGATTTATTAATTGTACAACTGTATGATATTATTAAAAATTCAAGGTAAAAATAATAAGCACCAAAAGATAAAAAATAATTTTAGTCTAATTTAAAAACTTTAGCTAGTATAATTATATTGACACGGGCTAATTATTTATATGAGTAGAGTTTATATTTTGTGATGATAGTTGTCTTGTTCAATTAATTTAAATATTAATAATAAAAATTATAAGTATTTTGTTTAAAATATTTTTTTTTGATTTTTCCAAAGTATATTCTACATTACTTGTTACAAAACTAGTAACTATAATAAAGTTACTAGTATTTATAATTTTTTATTTTTTAAACCTCTTACATTTGTTATTCAAGTAATGTTCACTTCTGGTCGTTTTGTGTAAGTTTGTTCACCTAAAGCTTTCACAACAGATTCGACGAAGCGACAATCGCAGAACTTAAGCTCAAAGGGCAAGAACCCGTTACTTTGGAGCAAGCAGCCGCGGTTGCACACAGCATCGGCGCCGCTTCCCACATGGAATGCTCTGCTAAAACTAAAGAAAACATTCGCGAAATTTTTGATGAGGCAATCAAAGTTGCGATTGCATCTAAAAGTCCTACTAGCAACTGTTGTTTACCGAAGTGCGTTATTCTTTAAAGTTTTACTAAAGGTAAAATATAATAAATACACAGTTTTTAGTTGCTTAGAGTAGAATGTTTGTTTTGATTCGTTACTTAAAAGCCGTTATGTTTTTCTAAGTAGAAGCCTTTAAAACATTCTCATTTTTGATAATGCACATCTAATCTTAAGTAACTAACTGAAGTGATTGTATGTATGCAACAAGTTTGTAGCATCTTTTTTTTTAAATTGAGATTTTAAATATTTTTAATGGTGGTGTATTGACTCACTTTCGTTTAAACTTCTCTCTGGTAGAGTTTACTGTAGATTTTCTTATGTTGTTTTGAAATTTACTACGTCTTACGTAAATGTTTTTAAAATTAATAAAAAAAATAATACAAAAATTTAAAGTTAACATTCCAATTATTGTATTAAAATGTATAAGCATATATAAATATACTGATTGAATCAAATGTTTGATAAAAATTATAAAACTCAAATTAAAGCAGGAACTATTTTTTTTACTAATAGATGTATAGTTTATAAATTTTTTTACAAGTTTTGTTATAAAATAATGTATAACTTTTTTTTATAATGATTTAAAAATCATGTCTTCATACTTTATGATTAAATAGTAGTAGTTTTTGTGTTTAATAAAATTAAAAAATATAAACTTAACAAAATTTATTATAAATTTACCTTATCTATCGCTTTTTTATGTGAACTTTTCTATTTTGCTACTGTATGAAGTAGCATTTTCTGTTTTGACTGTGGAAAATAAAAAAAATATACAAAATTTCCAGTGATTTATTTTGTTTTTAAAATATGTATAAGTAGATTGTTTTGTAAAATATATCATAATAGCAATAAATATATAATAATAACAAGTAAACTGTTTGGAAAATAAAAAAAAATCTTTTTTTAACCAGAAAGAAAAAAATTAATCTGAAAGTTAAATAATGACTGAAAAATATATTTAATTCTTTCATATCAATAAGGATTAATGTTAAAAAACCGTTAAGTTAAACGTTTTTGAGACTGCTGGGTAAAATCTATTTATAGTTTATATACCCACCCTTTTACCAGGAATCTATCCAAGCAGCTCAGTTTTAGTCAATTAAATCTTGGATGTAGTGGATTTTAAAAGCCAATTACACTATGGTAGCAACCTTTAAATATGACATAAGTAGACCATCCTGGTTCAAGATTTTATACAGAATGGTTCTGGATAAATTGTTATTTATTGAATTTTTAACTAAATAAAACCGTGTATATATTTTTTGAAATTACGAAGCCCAAAAACTTTTATTTCGGCCCGAAAATAAATTTTTCTAGTAAATATTGCTCGCTAAAATCAAAGATTTTTCTACTTAACTTATAAAGCCTTATAAATAAAGATGGAGGGCGTTTTTTCAATAGAAAATTAATGAGAGCCATTCAATATCTAATTTTTTGCATTACACTCCTTCCATTATTAAAAAAAAGTATACAAAGCGTTTCTAATTACCAAATTCTAATCTATTATAATTCTTTTTAAGCGTTCTGTTCCTTGATTTTTTTTTAAATGCATAATTTATTGTTTTTATTTAACTTTAAAGTAAACATCTTAGTTAAATAAAAACAGATAGTTTTATTACCCTACATATCTTACTCTGTATATAAGTAGTTTACACTTTAGTTTATAAACAAGTTTAGCACAAAGAACTTAACTAATTTTTTTACACAGAATTCAGTCAAAAACACTGAAATAAATACCACCTGGTATCGCTAAGTCAAAAAGTTTCAAAACTTTTTTTTAAAGTATACAGTGTAAAGCCGTGTAGAGTTTTTACTAAATTCAATTGGATATAGGTTCAAAAAACTTAACAATATATAATCGTCTCATTAGTCTTCGAATATTTACTTCGAATATTTGGTACCATCAACTTATGCTTACTTTTTCATTTGAAAATAACTACTAAATGTTTTTCACTGTACATGATATCAAGAAAGTTTTAAAATTTAATACACTATACACTAATTTTTTCCTTTAAGTTTTTGATTCTAGAGTGTTCTAATTTTGAAACTTTTAGTTTATTCATTTTAAAATAAAATTATGTAAGGGTGCCATAGTCATTGAAAGAAGTTGTAATTCTACTCCTGAAGATCAATAACTAACTAAAACTTTTAAACATTACTAAAAGTTCAGCTACTTTTCACAAAAAAACATTACAAAGTATTTTATTGTTTAGATATATACTTACATTAGTTTAATACTTTTTTCAATATAGAATTTTTATGAAAAAGTAGGGGGCCATTAGGGTGCATCTGTTGCCCCTCAAAAATGAAAGTTTAGTAGTAGAGCAAAGAATAACTTTGTGTGCATAGCAAATCACATAAACAGACAGCACAAAAAAAGCTTCCTACCTTTTACCACCGTCACGCTATTTGAATTTTTCTGAAAACAACCCCTATGTAAATTTATGGGAACTTAAAATTATGACCTTCGAGTTTTTGGCTAAAATATTTTTTTCATCTAGAAATCATCACAAAAACACATTCTACGCGTTTTTAGACAGTTTGAAGAAAGTTTCTCGGAGGATTTTCTTGGTTTCTTCAAAAAAACTTAAAAGTAACAAAAAATGATAAAAAATACAGAAAATATAAAAATACCTCAATGAAACTTTTTTTAAATGGTATAAAAATGCGTAGGCTGTGTTTTTATGATGATTGCTACATGAAAAAAAAATTCAGCCAAAAACTCGAAGGTCGAAATTTAAAGGTCCCATACAATTTACATAGAGGTTGTTTTCAGAAAATTGTAAATAGCGTGACGGTGGTAAAAGGTAGGCATTTTTTGTGCTGTCTATCTATGTGATTTTCCATTTACAAAAATGGACTTAGAGAAATTTCAATTTCGGGGCAACAGATGCACCTTAAAGGCCATGTTCGTGTTTAAAGTCAAGTATGAAAAACCACGATTGTTCTTTTAGAAATGATCGAGTATGCATGTTAGGCTAAAATATATAAACATTTTTAATTGATAGAGAAACTTTGATTAACTTTTTTTTCCAATATAAACTTTAGTATTCAACTAAAAATTTAGACCTAGTTATACTTCACAAAACTACTTAAGATACTTACACACACGACTTTTTTCATATAGCACTACTTTAACAATTATTTACTTCAATATGGTATAAAGTTCTAGAAAAGTAGAGTAAGTTGTTTATCAAATCAAGTCATTTGATTTTATTTATTTTTCGAAAACTCAAAGGTTGCTTAAAGGGAGAGGTCGTCAAACTGCGGCCCGAAAGCTTTTTATGTTTTAAATTGGGTGCGGCCAATGAAAGGTAAAATCTGCGGCCCGTGAAAAAGCAAGTTTAGCCAACATAAGAAAATTTTGATATTCTTGGATTAAAAATAAAAATCAAAATAAAAAAGATACATTTCAAGAGAAATTATAAACTTAGTTAATTTCTGTTATAACGATTAAATATTAAAACTACTACTGCGGCCCGTGAATATTTGTTTAAATTTTTAATTAGCCCGTGACAACCAAATGCCTGCTAACCTCTGCTTTAGAGCAATCTAACTGTATATTTAGGTAAAAATAGCTAAAAAACTCTTCTGAATTTTTGCAAGACTAAAGTACATATACTAGGGAGGCTAAAAATAAATTTACAGAAAACCGTTCTACGGATCAATTTTAATTTTAGATTCTGCAAGCAATATTTTAAGCTAACATAATTAAAAAAACATTGCAATATAAGAATAAAAAACTAAAATTTTATTTTTAAGCTATCGGTAGCTGGGCGTGTTCAACTTATACAGTGTTAGGTGCCTGGTTTATAACACAACGTGCGCTAAAAATGGGAAAAGAGATGTCCCAAAGCTAAGACTTAAAGTGTATTTGATAAAAAAAAACTAATATTATTTACTTACTATTTACTAGAGGTTTAATAAATAGATTACCTATACTAATGTTAAACGTAATTCGAGTCTGTGGTGATCAAATAAATTTACAATAAAATTGCGAAACGAAAAAGTGATAAAAAACTATACAAAATAAAGCCAATAAATCGAGTTGTCAATTCTTTTAAAAGACTAAAATACATAAATCAAAGAGGCTGAAAACTAAGTGTTCGTTTGAACTAAACTCATAAAGCAATATAAAAGCGAACTAAATTTGCTTAAACTAGATTGAAACCATTCACAACTAAGTGCATCGAAAAGCCGCAAAGGAAAGAAATAAGATTACAATTACCGCGATAGTGGTACAAAGCAACTTTTGTATCTTTTTTATAAATACTTATTTAAGAAAAAAGTTAAAAAAACATTGCTATAAAGAGTATTATAATTGCTTTTTTTGTTGTTTTTGCAAGCTAATTTTGACCAAATTATGAATATCTTAAGTAGTTTTCAAACTTGAAAAATAAATATGGTGACTAGGTTTTAAACTTACTTGATTTAATAAAATCTAAATTTTAAACTAATTAATAAAATGCAAAACAAAGAACAAAACTTGTTTCGAATATTGGAATTCAAGTTCTATACAACTACACTTATAACATTTTATTTTCTATTATTGATACAGTCAATGGTCGCCTGACCCCCTTTTTCAGCCAAAGGATTTGATATGATATGTCAAAGGATTGTCCTAGACATGACTTTAAACTGTATCCTGGTGTATGACTCGATAAACGAAAGGTTTTTTTCGTACACCACGTCCTTGGACCAAAAATTTGAGCGCTTTTTTTTTTTCGTTCAATAAACAATGTATAAAATATAACCCTAGGATTTATCACTAAATAATTCTAGATTAAAAATGTATGATTTATTAAAGTTTAGCAATTGTTTTATTTTTAAGTTTTATTGATAAAAATAAAAGTAAAAATATTAACTTATTTATATTTTACAGAACTTTTTTAGTGTTTAAGTTGTCTATGTGTATGGTCTCTTTATTAATATTGCAAGTTTATTGTCAATACGATGGACCCAGGCATCAAAACCTAGACCACTTAAACTGAAAGACACATAACGAAGAGATGAAGAACAAAAATAACACAAAAAGTTCATTAAATAAAATAATAAAAGCATAAATTAATTTGAAATTTATTGATTAACATTAAAAGCAAAAATATTAACACACAAACTTATACTTATTAACGCTTTGATGTAGAAGGATTTTGTAAACCTTGTCTTTTCTCCTCATTAAAAGCAATTTCATCACTAACACTTTCAATGATCTCTTAGATCCCACAATAGTACAAAGAGTTACATAGTTTTCAATTTTGACATCAACTTCTAACCAATAGAAAACCTTATCTGCAAGTTTCAGAAAAAACATACGGGGACGCTCAAGTCAGTCATTTCAGTGATTTTGTAGCAAAATTCAGCAGCTTAGTGAATCACTCACTTCTACATCAAAATATGATCACTTTTATCCAAGTCAGCTAAAACACACTAGCATTTCAAAATACAAGAAAGCAAGTGAAAGAAAAAGACTCATTTTCTTCTATATTAAACATCAAACAGATATTCCAATCATAGCTATCAGAATTCTCGCTCTGCTTTTCGGTGTTTAAATAGCAAGTAAATATAATTTCTATCCAGAGCGAGAAACACCTACCATCTCTCATTTCTAGAATCTTTATTTATTAGAACTCGTGAGCTAAAAATTTGCAAACAAAGAGATTTTTACAATTTTATAAATAGCGTGTTTTTAGTATTATTGTTGTCGTTTTTTGTAACGTGCTTTTTTACTTAATTTAGTTTCAGGTAAAAAATTTCTACTATTTTAAATGTTTTTGTTTTAGCAATTTTGTCTTATATATTACTTCAAATCAGCTAAGTATAACTCAATTCTAATTTAAACTTTTAGACAGACTTTTATACTTTAAGACGTAACTATCTTTAGTTAGACATTTCAAAATTTTTGTTTATAACTAAATTTACACTATAATGTTATCAGTTTTTAGCAAGATTATTCTGAGGATGCGCTAAACGAAATTAATTAATAGACCTTTTTTAACTGAGTGACTTATGTTTAAATTTCTTATTTTAAAACTAGTACCAAAACCAAACTAATTCAAATCCTTTTAAAACTATTTGCATCTTTTACTACCGAAAAGGTTTGTTTTTTTTAATTTAAGTCTAATTAGTATACTTATACATGTCCTGTTTTATTATTGATTATGTTTCAAACTAATAAACATTTATTTAAGAAATTTAAATAAAACAAAAGTACAGCATAAGTGAAATCACATTTATAACACCTTAAATCATATAAAATATAACTTGGTGATATTTTAAAAATCATAATATTTTAAGAAAAACCAATATTTTTTTAAAGGCTGTTATTAATATTTTTAAATATTTATTATTTTGTCATTTTTAATGTAAACAAAGTTTTATATCATTACACATAAACTATACTGAATTAAAACAAACACTGTATTACTTAAAATACCAAAAAGGTAAACATTTATACAATATATTACACAAACAGTTTTTTTATTAATTAAAATAAAAGTAATAATTAAAGTTTAAAGGACTACCAATTTTAATGCTTATCTTATTAAAAAGATTAACAAGTTCTCAAATAAAAATTTTGTTTGAAAAATAGTTTATATAGAATAACAAATAGTACACATATATGAGTTTTATTCTTCTATTGTTGTAATTTTATTTTTATTTTCTATCAAAACACTTCTTCCGGGGAATGTCTGTAAATAGTTACTTCAGTTAAAAAAAAATCAAATTTGCTAGAAAAGTTATTATCACTTATAAAAAAAACTATATCATACCTTCTAACTTATAAACAGTAGATAGGTATGAAAATTTCGAATAAAAGTATCAAATTAGAAAAAACTAAAAAAATTAAATAGTTAAGTATTGGACTGAACAATTTCAAGAAATTTAGAAAATTTTTAGAGGGTAAATTTACAAAAATTAAGTAAGCAAACTAGTATTATATAGAAACTTTTGAGTTATTTATTCAAAAACTATACAATAGACTTTACTTTAGAAAACACTACTTTTAATAACCATTATATGTAAAAAATAATAAAAAACTACACAATAGTGATAAAATAATCAGAACTTTTATGCAACAATGTCCTGAAAACAAAAAAAAAAGTAATAAATAATTTTAGTCAGTCATGATAAATAGTAGTACTAAAAAGTATAGATGACATGTATATAAATTACAAATACAATTTTCTATACGTATTTAAACTAAAAAAAAATAATACCTAATTGGTTTATTTCAACTAAACATCAAATTTTATGTTAAAAAAAAAGATATTATGAATAAATTTAAATAAAACTATGGAACAACCAACGAACAATTTATATTTTATTATAGACTCTATTTTATTATGGTTACACTTTTTATTTTTACACATCAATAATACTCAAAAACCAAATAGCTAATAAGCATTTTAAAAACGTTTTCAAAAACAATGTCGTATTTTATACTAAAACTAAATTAATCATTAGCTGTATTTTAAAATCCGTTAAAAAAAAAAACCATCAATTATAGTACAAGTTTTTTGATCACTAGGCAAAGGAAAAAATAAGATTTTAAAAAAGTTAGGAGAAATAGATACTAAACATATTTATTTAGAATTAAAAGTAATAAATGTTATTCTTTTAAAAAGGCTTCTATTAGGCTCGGGAAGAGCTTACAAGGGTACTGAAAACGGTTTAGTGTTTAGTAAACAACTTATTATAACTATCTGCCTTAGTCTTATTCCGAAACTCTACCAATATCCTGCTGCTGAAGAATAGGTCCAAAATTAATTTTACTTTACTAAACAAACTAAATTTCTTAAAACTTAGTAACTAATGCATAAACTAAATGTAAGTAGTACGCAAACAGAATTATTTACATCTAACTTCAACCAAACATAACGAACACATTATAAAATGATAGAATAACAACAGAACAATATACAAGTAACATACAAAACAAGTTTTAAGCTACAATTTGTTTAAATTTAGATATATTTTAATGCATTTTTAGAGATTTTTACACAGAATATGTCAGAATCGATAGTGCAGACTAGTGGCCAGTATTACAAGCTGATAGTTTTTCAGAGTTCTATTTACCTCTAGAAATGAGTTTAAACATATTTACAAAAATATATATCGTTAAAATACATTGGAATTGAATTTAAGCTTGTATAGAAATTTTAAATGATTTTTAATATGTTGAATGAAAATATTCAAGCAGAATAATTTTTGTTTTCTAATATAACAAAGTGATTGCTTGAATGTATTTAATAAAATATAACTTAACTACTAGACAAATTTTTAGACAAATAACCTTTTTTTAGTAATTAAAACATACAAATAACATAGAACTAACTGTAGTTTGCAAAAAATCAATCATAGTATTATGAAGTTCGAAATCTGATGACTTGCGGTTTGGAGATTTCGTTCGAGATGATTGAATGCTCTTCAACTGTCTTCTTTTGCTATCCAACAAATGCTGGTATGAAGATGTTCTTTTTAATTTTTCTTCCCACCGTAATTTAGAATTATTCATCTGACAATGAATTTCCGAAAGCTGTTCGTTTTGTTTTTAGTTACAAAGCTTACGTTAAACTAACAATAAGATACTTTAATTAATACTAACAATAACAGCTGCCTTTATTTACTCTATTATAGAAAAGCTTATAAACAAAGTTAAAGCAAAACAATTAAAAAAATATCCTATCCAAATTCATACTTATTTGATATACTTAAAAGAATTTGATCATTTTAAATTCAAATTAATCTCCAACCAACCATTTCCGATCCAAACTACTTCACATCTGATTAATTCCAAATTTAAGAGTTTTAAAACAATAAAGCCATATTAAAAAGTTTAAAGCAAAACATATTAAAATTATCAAATATAAACGTAGCTAAATAAACGCTATTGGGTTCAGGGTCGGTTAATTTTATTATAATTTATAGTAACTTGGATTCCAAATAAATCTTGGTTTGCTTTAAAATTAAGTCAGAACTAAATAAACTTTATGTTTTATAAATTATCATAGTATGTATTTATATTATATGCTTTAAAACAAAGCAATTGAAATCTAACTTTTGAAATTTATAAATAGTACTACATTAAAATTTATCGTAACATAGTATGAAAACTCTATCTCTGAAATTAAAAAATAAATATATGCATATAATCAAATACTTTAATACTTTGTAAATTTTATATCTTCGATTAATTAAGGTCTACTTGAAATTTTACTAACGTAATATATTTATGTAATCAATCGTATCATAATACTTGACCGGGAAAAAAACTTGGATGGAAAAAACTAGTAGAGAAATTGATAAAAATAGAAAAAATTCTTACAAGAATAGAAAGGGTGGAAAAATAACTGGATAGGAACTAAACGGGCTAGAAAAGCAGCTTGGATAGGAATTGTTCGGTATTACCTTGGATGGGAATTAATTTAAACTAAAATTGATCGGAACGGATAGGAATTCAACGCGGATTAGGAACGAGTAGTTCACAGTATCTACCTGATAAGTTATAATAAAAATGACAGTATGTTTGTAGTCTGTAGCGTTAAATTTCAGTGCTAGTTTTATATGTTACAAATAAAAAAATTACAACTTGAAGAAAAATTTTAAGACGAGTAAAACTTATTTTTTTAAAACAGTCTTAAGCATAAAATGTTTGATTAATTTAATTATTATCTATTAATTACTAATAAAATTATAGACAAAGTTAGATCAATAGGTTATAAAGCTAAATGATTAAAGTATATAAAAAAATTATAAAAAAATAATCTTAGTAATAGTGAGCATACTCTACAAAAAGATACTTTTTATCAATATTTA
Organism: Thalia democratica; assembly: GCF_965202585.1. Taxonomy (NCBI): domain Eukaryota; kingdom Metazoa; phylum Chordata; class Thaliacea; order Salpida; family Salpidae; genus Thalia; species Thalia democratica. The sequence continues at coordinate 13,021,819 of NC_139173.1, read as the reverse complement.
TTCAGCTTTTAAATAAGTAAATAAAACTATATGTTACTAAATATTTTAATATATAAGTTATATAAAAGTTCGACCGAATTAACTTAAATTTTCAAAACTTATTTCTATTTATAAAAAATTTAACTGTTACAAACTTCAACGTAAACTTTTCTTTCATCAAATAAGTTTTGCTGTCGCTCAGCTTCAATTAGTTGACGTTGCAAAAGTGCGACACCGCGCGATTTTTCTTGATAAACTCTCATTATGGTGTCGAAAGCAACCTCCTCTGTGGACGTCAGATGAAACCCTTCTGAGCGAAATTCTTCCAAGATTTCAAAATAAACTTCTCCTAGCTGCACAATTATATGATGAATGAAAGTTTATTTAAAATATAAGATAAACTTAAATTTAAATGAAAAAAAAAAGTTGTTTTCATAAACATAAATTTAACAAAAAGTTTAATTGTTAATAAAACAATTTAGCTATAATTTATAAATTAAATAAAAAAATTAAAATCTTGAAATAAAAATAAAATAACTTTATCAATATACTTGAAAAAAGAGCTTTTCAAAAATTTCATCAAGAAATCAACGTATTTCTAACTTTGAAATCAAGATACTTCTCAATAATGGCGACAGTGATGTAATCTTCAGTATTCAGGCCGTGTAGTTCTGAGAAACCAATTTTGTTGAAAACTAAATATATTTTTGCTCTCAAGTTGTCACTGACATCGGCTATACTGCCAGGAACTGAAAGTACCGGTTGTGGTTTTATATGGCTGTTGCGTTGTACGTAGCCTGCATTTAGGTGCGATTTTATTTTTTATCAACTATTAACTGGTCGTCATAAGCAGTATGATATAATTACATAATACAGGGTTACCAACAGTATTTCGGAATTTTTTTCCAGGTAGTCTAAAAGTTAGGTAAAAGTTTTTTTGTTCACTTTTAGTAAAAAAAAATATTTAAGGTAAAAAACTGTATTAAATAGGACTAAAATATTGAAAAGATACTGCAATGCTACTTTAAATGTGTTTTATAAAAAACAAATTATAAATAATACAAAAAAGGTTCATTTTAAATGGTAAAATTCGTATATAATTCAAATTACATTAACTTTCATGTAAAGATTGTTTAAAATTCTAGATTTTTACTTTTTTTTTTGTGCCTAAATTGTCAAAATCCAGATTTTTTGGCTACCGTGATAATAGAACTAAAAAAACGTTACTTACATGCAACAAACACAAAAAACTTGTTATTATAATATCAAATATTACTTTAATATACAAGGAACATATGTTTTTGAAATAAATGTGAATTAGATACCAAAAAACATTTGAATATATTTAACCATATGAAAAAACATATGTAATCGTTACCATTAAAAATATTTAAACTAGTTGAAGAAATTTTTAGAAGTATACTAACATTAATAAAATCTGTTATAATCAACCAAAGTTTACTTTAAGAAATTTCATAATAATAAAAGAAATGTTTAAACAAATTTTAAAATAAGTATAGAAAAATCACTTTACATAACTGGTGAACAAAAAAATAACTGACCAGCTAATGGATTTTTTATGTCGACGATAACTCCCATTTCACCTCTTTCTACTCCTATTATTTTTTCCTCTTCCCTCCACAGTTGCGCCATAAGCTGACCGATAGTTACATTATCGACTTCTCCCCGCCATGCTTTCAGGTGACCAATCGACTTTTCATTGTCAAGTAGTTCCAGCAGTGACGTCATGATCAAGTTATGTAATGACGAGGGAGCTTTCTGTTTGCATTAATGTTTGATAAAAAAGATCTAATATTGAAAAAAAATTGTCAATAAAACTTCTTGAAATCTTTAGCTCGTAAAGTTGGCTCTAAAGTATGGAGTAATCATTTAACTTTTTCTAAATTAAATACTTAAGAAATGTAGTATTCAATAGTAAGAACAAATGTTTCAAAAAACTGCTCTGAAGTTTTTCTGCAACGAATAAAATCAAAGTATTAATATTTTGATTATTTTGAAAATCTATTAGTTTTGAAAATAATAACAAAGCAATAAATATATTAAGTATTTGCTCTTTTAGTATCATCAATTTGTTTTAGTAACTGAGTGTATATAAAACAGTTATTATGATATTAATAAATTACAAGATAATACATAATTTTAAATTAATTTGTGTATTAATGTTACACACATTTACTCAGTATAGTTATGTTAATAAAATTTATAAGCATTTTGAGAGATCAAAAGTAGTTTAAGTTATAAAGACATAACTTATTAGTCATTTTCACAAAAAATTTAGATATAGCTTATCGGTATTACTTAAATCATTTAGGTGGTATAACTGAGTACTTTTATACAGCTACATGCGCTCTTTCTTTATAGACGAACTTTTAGCTTGTAATTAATATTACAGAATTTATAAACTGATAAAGTGAGGATAAGTTTTAGTTCTAAACAACAAAGACCATCGGTATACGTTTGTTTTGAGCAAATACTTGATAATATCTTTTTAAAAATAATATACTTATGTAGCCAAATTAAACTTTCATAAATAAATTACATATTTCTCGCAAGGTTTTATTATATACAAATGAATAATTAAGCAAGAACATTTTCAAAAAAAAATATTTAAAACAAACTTCAATGAAGTCTAAAAGAAGAAAGATTCCTTCGTTTTCCAGAAAGTAATCTTCGTTTGCAAAGCAGCCAATAACGCAACAAGTTACACAATCAATTGTTATCAAAATCATGTGAACACTCTCAAGGGTGGAAAAATTTCCAGTCTTCAAAATACTACGTAAGTAGGATATGAGCATTTCAGTACCCTGCAATATTTGAATTATAATTCGTATTTAAAAAAAGTAACCGAAATAAACTTTATAGATGTTAGAAGTTAATCAAAACAGTTTTAAATGTTAACCTTCACACAACTTAAGGTATCAATTTTAAAAACAAATAGAAATTTAAACTAATAAAAAAGAATATAAAAAGACCTGACATCCAAACAATTCTTTCCGGTGGATGTCCCTCTCGCACATAGCTGACAGAATTAGTAAAATATCGCATTTTATTTCAACTTCTGTTTGTTGGTTACTCGACTGCAACTTTTTGTTCTTTAGCATTTCTGTTTATAAAGCTTGTTCAAGATTCTTACTAACTATTTAATTAGAATTATCAAACTAGAACATTTAAATATTTATTCCAAGGAATTTAACTTACAAAAACTAAAAACTAAAATTTCCACACTAAAATAGTTAAAAGTATATAAAAAATCATGTATTACGTGTTAATTGGGATAATGCTCCCTGATCACAAAGGTCTTGCAAAAGAACTTCGTTTTGTGTAAATACTGCACTTCGAAGCAAGCGTAAACAGTACTTCAATTGAGATACTTTTCTACCCTTAGTATTAGTAGAAGAAAAAAACGAATTTTTTGCACCATTTTCACCTTGGTTTGTGTCATCTAACTATAATAAAATTTTAAATTATTTTGACATATGCCCAGCACATTAAAACTAAACTAATAAGCTACTTTTTTAAACCAAGTAGTATTAAGGGCATATGAGGATCCACCTTTTTTACAAGTCGGTAATATTCTGTAGACTTTTATCTCAGCTATCAGAGACTTTTAAACGCTTCAAAAAGCTAATATCCTTTTGGGGTGTAAGGTAGGTTATTAATTAAAACCTAAAACATGCGATAAAAATTACAATTTCACTATTTTTTTCCTTTAGTTTTTAACTAGTGCATACTTCTAGAAATTTTAACTAATATATATTTCTACCAAAAATAATAGTTGAAATAAAAATAAGGAATTTGAAAAGAAATTATTATTTCTTATTTTATTGACCTAAAATCTTTATTTCTTACTTATTTTTTGTTTTCTAGTTTTAGATATCTTTTAAGGGCATAGGAAACGAGGGTCCACCTTTATTTTTACAAATTGATCATATTTTGTAGAGTTTTTTCTGAGCTATGAGACATATTTAACCGCTTAAAAAAATGCAAAGTAACTTTTGAGATATAAGCGATCAAAGTCAGTGTGCTCAATAGCAATCTTATGGAAAGCACAAACCAAAAACGAAAAAAAGACTATTTATTAAAAACTAATCTTCTTTTCATTTTTTAACCAATCTTCTTTAAATTTTAACAAAAACTCCATTACTAATATTTAAACCGATTTAATCCAGTAGTTTTTTAATTTTGCAATATGAAAATTTTATTTAAAAATAACCATTTATTATTTTTTTGTTTTTTATCTTAAACATTTGTTTCATAATATTTTAGAAATCGCATCATTAAATTTTGTTTAACTATATAAGGAATACTTTCTGAAAATTTGAGGTCTCTAGCTCAAAAAATTAAAGAGAAGATAGATTTCAAGTGATTTTTAAAATTTCCGGGAAAAATTCGGAAACGTTTTACAAAAATTACAATATCTCAAAGTTAAATTACTTTTTTAAATTCTATACAAATTAACTTGTAGTTTATACTGAAAGCTTTTATATAAGAGTCTCTAGCTCAAAAAAAAATTAGATAAGATTTATGAGTGAAATTCTGTATTTTCAAAAAATTGACAAAGACAAAATTGTAGTTTATTCGCTTGTAAGGAAACTTTAAAATAAATTGTATCTTAAAGTTTAAATTAACTCACTATATCCTATAAAAACTGAATTATAATTTACTAGTCTTTCAGCTGTCAATATTAGTTTTTTTTAATGCTCATACCCCCCGTGACCTTCATTTACTTAAAAGTTTTATATACATAACAAACACTATTTTTCAAAACATAATTCAATTTTATATGATGAAATTTAGGTAAAAGCATTTTTTAAATATATATTTAATTAGTACAAAATAACTTTTCAAGAAGTTCTCTACTTAATAATTTGTTTTCTGAAATAGTATGATACATTTATAAAACTTTTTTTTTTTAAGTCCGTGTAAAAACCTTTCAAAATTAGTATTAAACACTAAACTATAGGCAAAAAGTTTATAATTTTTAATTTGTAGCTTTAGTTGTTAATGAAACACGAAAATTTACAATATTTGAAAAATTTATTAGCAATCAATTACAAACAAAAAATCTAAAGTCATTTTGAAGTTATTTTCTATTTCTAAATTACAAATTTGTAATTTTACTTCAATAAAGTAATTTAATTAGAAATATCTTTCTAAATTTATATTTGTTCGTAAGACTTTTTCGAACAAATAAATATAAGAATGTATAAAATTTTCATTAAAACATACGAATAAAACTTTATTTTACGTAGGAAATTAAAGCAAAAGTTTGCTATAAGTATTTCTAAAATAAAATAATTGCTTAATTCGGCATATAAACAATTTTATCAATTTACTTTTAAACAACTGATACCTCTTAGTAAGTTACTATAAACTCAGATAAACTATAACTCTAAAAACAATTGCTAAAAATAAAATAGTTTTTTTGTTATTGATGTATGATAGTTAAGATATCCTAAATTTACTTAGTTTTATAAAAAAATATATTTAAAATATTCAATTGGTTTTAAATTTTATATCTTTTACTTTACTCATCGGTATTGTTTTTTAGTAACAAAATTAAAAAAAAAAAGACTTACGTTGGAAATACACCATTCTAACATTAAAAGCAATCTGACGTTCCCTTGTAAATCCATGTAGTCTTCTACAAGCAAGGGTATTAATGCAGACAGCGTAGAAAATGCAAGCAACTGCAGCTCTTCAAATTGACTTTTTGTCCAAATTTGTTTTGGTCTAATTTCAACTGTTTCATTTGAGCTGGTTTTGAAAAAAGATAGTAAGGATAACATAACTTTTCCTTCTGTGTAAAGCTGTTAAACGAACATTTATATAAATAATTATTAATATATTTTCATAATAAAAAAAGAATGTAAATAAGTTTATAATTTAAAACAAGAAACAGCCCTGAAAGTGTGCATACTCTTTACTTGAGACTTGAACAAGGTAGATTATACTATTAAGCTAGGTTGCCATCATTATAAGTACAAAATTTTAGAAATAAATAATTCATAATATATCATGTTACAATCAAAGCTTATTTACACAAATACAAATTAATATTTTAATTTATAAATATTCAAAAATATAAATTTAAGCGTTTGTTAATAAAATATCCTAGCGAAACAAGTTCACTGGAATATATGATAATAATAAATTATACAGTATCCTTTCTTTATTACACTAACACATGTTTCTCTGTGTTTACGGATTAACACACAGAAACATGTGTTAGTGTAATAAAGAAAGGATACTGTATAACTTGCTATCATTTTACTTTATATAAACTTATTACATGACCTGCCAAAAAACCGTTTATAGCATTGGTTCCGAAACTAGTAGGTCAACTAGAGTCGATATCGACATATTTTAAAAATAATATATTTTGAATAAGACACTGGTTATTTATCAATTATTACTATTCAAAAATGGGTCGTATCAAAATAAAGTTTGAAAACAAACTTTATACAACAAACTACTACATCATTTTAATAACAAAAATTTTAAATATTATTTTTGAATATATTTTGACTAATGTAATTAATCCAGGAATTTTATTGAATATGCTTGGTCAAAAATTCTATAAAACGAGTTTAGTTAATTTTGCAGTATTTAGCTGTAAGTGTTTTATTTAAAAAATTTAGCATAAGACAATAAAAAGTTTACACTGTTGGTAAACAGATTACTTTTTTAAATGAAGTTTATTTTGACTAAACGTATTATATGTTTTGACAGTATCTTTAAAAAATATATTTTCCTAAATTTTTTAGCTCATTTTTATTTGATAAGTTATCGTTTTATTTTAATTTCAAATACAACCTATTTTTAGTGAGTATTTTTTTGTGTTTTCTCTTCAAAAGTACTTGTTTAACTGCCCGAGTCTAACGCTTGGACAATAAACAACAGCCATAATAATAACAATAGTAAAACAAAAACCAGTTTCAAAAAATCTATTTAGTAAATAGTTTGAAACTTGATATAACTATAAAATTAGACAGTGTGTTAAGCTTTAAAGTTTTAATAAGTTTTGTGTTAGAAATTAAAAAATAACTATAAACATTAGCCAACTAAAAGAATTTTAGAGAAAAGTTTTTACAGCAATATTAAATTCATTTTCAATAACAACTTATTTCAACTAATTTCAGTTTTTTGTTTACTATTTTAGTATTTAAAGAAAATAATTTAGACTTCAAAAAACATAGAAGATTTTAGTTAAGAAATAGCTAAAGCAATAAAACTTACTCACTTAAAAGGTATAGTTATTTTAGGAAAGAACTTTTTTTTTTAATGTCGAGCAGTAAAAATATTTTTATTATTATTTTAATAAATAAAACTGGTTAAAATATTCTTAAATTAGTACTTGAAAACCAAATATTTTTTCTAAAAATATCAAATAGTAAGTTATTAGCTACGATAGCCAAGATATAAAAATACATATACAAATTTGCTTAGTACTTTATACTTTATAAATTTATAATCTTATTACTTTTCATTAACTCTCACTTATTTACCAGCTTAGCTGACGGGTCTTTACTAAACAGCTGTAAGAAATTTATTAACAGTCTCTTTAACTCAAAATCTTCATGGCCAGCATTCAGTTGAAGATTTCTAACTAAAGGGTTGTGACTCTTTACTTCAGAAAAGGTTGAAAACAACACTATATCTTTTGCAAGGCCTAAAAATCATAAACGTTTCAATACTTAAGTACTACTTTTTTCTAGTAGGTTACTGCATCTCAAGTGTATAAATTTTAGAAAAATAAAACTTTTAGTGTTAAAAATACTTAAAATTAATTCAAGTTTAAATACAATTCAAAAAACACGGTTTTAATAGTAAGTTCATTGTCTGTATATATTATAAAGTTGCCCAGCAGCAACTTTGAGCTTTTGTTTTATATAAAACTAAAAAAATATACATTTCTCAATGCTTTTTAGTTTTATATTATGAAGTGATTTAAAAATAAAACAAAGTTCAACCATACTACATAAATCAATATAAAAATTTACTCAGTAAAGCAAAATAAAACCTGTTTGTGTTATTGGTGCATTTTCAGAACAACTAGCAATCATGGTTACTATTACAAGTATGTCATTTCTTAATTGACGATGATAATTTGAACTTGATGATCTCATAAGGTCTTTGAACTTTTCTTTTAATATTCTAAACAATTTATTAAACTCAAGGTTCATAAATAGTTTATATGAATTAATTTAACAACACAAAAATTTTAAGAACATAACAAATACATCATTACTAACCTGATACATTTAATTGTACAAAGTTGGCTGGAAGCCTGATCACCACAGTTTTCTATTAAATTGAGTAAAATTCCAACGGATTCAAAAACTAAAATTTCATTTGATGACACCAAGTTTAAACATATTACAGAAGCTGCTTGACTTGCTAACATTTGACGGCAATTAACTGTTAAAAAACAATATTCAACAGATTCTTCATACCCAAGATGTGTTATATCTTACAACTTCAAGAATGACATTGTGTACAATAATAAAAAGTTCCATCAATATACAACAGGTACTTTTTAACCAAGATTTAAACATTTTATTTTACAATTTCAAGTATGACATAATTTATAGAAATAAAAAGTTTCATTAAAACGGACTAATTAGTACAAAAATGTCATTGTGTTACAATAAAATTTATCAAGTTTACTTATTAAGCGACTTAATTCAAATGCTTTTTAAATCGCAGTCGTTTTATATAACTTTTAAATACAAGTTTTTTTTTTTTTAAACCTACATGTTTGTTGTTTGTAACTACAACTGTACGATAGTAAAAGTTCTTTATAATTGTAATACTTTATGAATTCAAAACAAAACTGAACTAGTATAAAAATAACAATATACTTAAATTAAATTCATTTTTATGTATAATGTTTTGTAACGTTTTAAGTTTATATAAAACAATAGTTTTGACAAATTTCTTTTTCACTTTAATTGGTAAAAATTAATCAAATTGTTTTTGGTAATTTAAATAATAAAAATTTTATTTTATTTTACATGATTTTAATATACCTTTTAAAAACAAAACATGACCGTGCAAACAAAGTATCATACTAATAAATTGATATACTTATACATTATCTTAGATAAGTGGCCTGACTTAAAAAAAGTCTTTGGCAGGACACCATGTTTTAGTTTTTTAATAAATATAAAACCAATTTATATAATTTTTTAACTAATTGAACAAAACATTGGTGTAAGTATGACAGAGCCTAAGCCTGGACATATATAATATGCCGTGAGACAAGCTCAAGTTAACATTAAATGTGTTCATGCCTTTTCAATCAGCAAACCACAAACCTTCAGTAGACTGAGACATGGGTTTTGTTTAAAACTCATGATTCAGTCTCAACATAATAATCTTCAGTTGTTTGTCAAACCGTTTGTAGATTGACAACTGCAGGTTTCTTCGGTAGCAACTGACTTACAAGCTACAATATAAGCAAAAATCAGGTCTCAGTCTAGTTTTTAGCTAGCTTGATTTCAAAAGAAACCACTGGACAGGTAAGAGTCAGATTCGCAAGGAGTTTATACTTTCCACGGTTATTATAAACCTTATTATTTTAAATAAATTACAATAAATTGTACAAAACAGTCTTTTGTTTAACACTGAAGCAATCTTAAATCAGACATTTGAAACAAAATTTAATTGATAATATATACTTAGCACTAAAATAGTTACAAAGATAAACTAAAGTTCGCAGATAATTATTTTTATTTAAAACAATTATGCAACATATTTTTATTAAAAGCCATTAAACTAAGCTATATACAGCTTAAAATTTAGAAATATTTTAATAAAATTGAATCATACCGCATGATTTACTAGAAAGATTCTTCAAAAGTTTTAAAACTTTTACTTTGATATTTTCGTTGTCATCAAGTAAAGACAATGATTTAACAAGAGTTTCAGATAAGTCACTCATCTCAATCATACTGCGACGAAACTTTTGCGAAACAGCTTTTAAACCCTGCATGTTAACGCAATCAGATATTTTTGATAAAATTTAATATAAATGATATGAATTCAGGTCAGTAAACATTTTCAAAAAAAAGTTTTTATAACAATCAAACATCTAAAATATGATTATTAGAAACGTAAAAATAGTTTTGGTTAAATTAAAGAATATTTTAAAGTTGATAAAAGCTTTTCCATTGATAACTAAAAACAAGAACAATGACTAAAATATACATATATAGATTTTGTTACATTGACAACTACTCTTTACTATAATATTTTATTATAGCTTAACTGAAAAGTAAGTACAAACCTAGTTCTTATAAAGTACTAGAAATAACCTGTTCTTTAATAATTGAACTTTGATTTGAGGGGACATTATATATATCATTAACTGCTTGGGTAAGCACAAATCGGACTAAGGTGTTAGGAACTCTCATTAAATATCCCATTTGTGAAAGAGACTCAACTACTATTTGCTCATATGTTACTTCATCAGACACTTGCTCCATAAGAAAAGGCATTCTGTTAAGTAGATGTACAAAATTAATCTACTCAAAACCACATTTCATAGATATAACTTGGAACAACTATGCTGTATAACAAAGTATAGCTGTTATACAATTAAGTAGAATTATACTCTAGAAAATATTAAAAGTTTGTATTCATTGAGTAAACAAACAACTTTTAGTACAGAACTATCATACCAAATTTTCACAAACCAATTGTACAATAACTATAAAATTTACTTAGTTTTTTCATTTACTCTTTGAGCAATCATGTTTGTTTTCAATCACATCTCTGTAGCTTGAGTCTATTTAATAAAACTTCAAAAATATAATACATTGGGAAACTTAATTGTAAAATGTTATAAGTAAATTGTATAGTGGTTGTTAAAACATAACTCTATTCAAAGTTCTATACAAAAAAAGTACAAAAAATTATTTTGGTTAAACATGTAAATATTAAAGTTTTAGAGCAATTTTATTTACTAGAGTTTTTTTCATCATAGTGTGAAAACTATTTAGAAAAATAATTTTAATATCATTGAAACATTGCATCATTTTATTTCTCATACTTTCTTATTTTTTTGACCTTTACATTTTTCTAGTTTTAAATAGCAATAATAAAATTTATAATAATAGCAATAATTTAAAATACCTTAAAACATTAATTAAATTGAAATGTTTGTAAAAAGAGATAATAAATACAAACAAACTCACCTACACACTTGTAGCATACTGCAAAGAGGATCAATATACAAGTCATTTTCTAAAATTTTATCTGCACATATATTTACAATCTTAAAAACTTGTACCAAATCTTTCATAAGAAAACCATTTTGATACCTGAAAAATAAAAATAATCTAATATATTTACTTTTAATGTAAACAATATCAATTCTGTATTTATTAAAACTTGTAAACGTCCTTTTTTTCACCCTTTTAAGAATATATATGACATCTTTTTTCTTAATTGCAACTAAATTATTTTTTAATCAATAATTAAGTTTTAAAACATTTTGAATACTTTTAATTTTTTTTACAAAACAAGATAAAGTTTAAATAAATATATAGTTCACAGAGTTCGTAACTAAAAATTTTATAATTATAATAATTAATATAAGTTTTGTAGCTCTATTGCATTACACATGAGTATAGTGTTTACTTAATTTAACTCACTTTTTAGCTATTCGATGAAAAGCATTAACATGTCTGTCCACCAAATGATGAGAATGAGGATCTGATAACAATTTTACAGCCCTGCCTAGATTGATCTCTTTAATTTTCTTTAAAAAAAACAACTAGTTTTCAACAAGTTTTGACTAAAAAAGCTTATTTTAAAGTATACTTAATATTTTAAGTTACGTAACATATATAGTTTATAAGTATTTGTATTATGTAAAAGTATCAAAACTTCAGAACTTGAATAAAACATTTTTGGCATAGTGAGTTTAAAAATTGGCTGTTAAAAAAATACTTTGTTATTACAGACACTTAAAGTTTAACTTTTAATGGTATTTCTGTAACTAAGTTAATAACTTTTTTTTATCAATAAACAGGAGCTTACTGAATAAATAAGTAAAAATATCTCAATATTTAAGTTTCTCAATCGCCCTTTAGGTATGTCAATTATTCTTTGTGTTTTTTTTTGTCTTTAGCTTAATTGGTATTATATAAAAATTTATAACACTTTAAAAAAATCAAAAAAGGTTTTTTTTTTACACTCATCATTATTGCTTGAAGTACTTTCAATGCTTTGTCAGCAAGCAAGTAGAATATATATTTTGTTTTAATTTCTTATTTATTTCAGAAAAAAAACATGTAAAGCAAATAATAGCAAGTAGATATTACGTTGTATTTTTTAAAACAATATAAATTGCTCAATTTGTTGATTACGACTCTGAGGTTGGATCCTGTATTTTCTTTTAAATAATCATTAAATTTGAGGGTTAATTTTTTTTTTATAATGTGTTATAAGTATAAAGTTAACATAATTTTTTGACCACACCACTTGGATCATCAGACTACAAGCTCTTTGTAGAACAAGATCTATATTCTTTTTTTATTGAAACTCATTAGTTAGTCATTTACAAACTATGTATAACTGTAAAAAATATCTTCAAAACAGATAGTTTAAAATTTTAAACAAACTTGGGTATATCCAGCATTTTCATCTGTAACTATGTGATGTACAATAGGTATTTCTAATTGTTCACTTTTCCTTACGCCTTGTTCACAGGGAGTAAGTTCCATTACTTAAAATTTAAAATCATAGTACTGAAATAAAGTGTATAAGTATAAGCTATATTAGTTTATTCAGTCTTTATAAAATTTAAAGTAAAACTTAGATCAAATATTACTGTTTTACTTTAGTTTTTACCTTTTTAGCTTAAAAAATTTAAACAAAAAAACCTATTTGGATAGCTTACAAACTTGAATAAATTTTTACAAACCCTTATAAAAACAATATTTTAGTTTTAGTTTTACTATTTTAACTAAAACAAAAAAAAAAAGCATAATAAGGTCACAATTATAAACAACACAGTTAGATAACTAAACATTTTCAAGGTAATTAACTATATTTTAGATTTTTATACTTTACTTATCTATATTATATTGTCTTGTTACTAAAGTAAAAACCAACAACTTATAGGTCAAAACAAACAAAATGTAATTTTTAATAGTAATTTATAAAGAAATAACACTTTAAAATAGAACCACAACAGGTTTTTTTAACCAAAATACAACTAAACTTAATAGCAAATTTTGGGAACTAAAAAATTAGATAAACAAAGTTTAACTTATACAGTTTAGTTTTATCATTAAATTTAACTCAAAAATTAAGCTTGTCTTACAAGTTTTTGTATACTTAATTGTAACTCCCTAAATCAGGGTTGCCACTTTCTATGTCAAAAAACCATAGAACTTATAGGGCAAAACTATTCTGTATGATTGAAGTATTTTTATACTTAATTTTATTACTTAGTTTTATTTTTCTGCACTGGGAAAGTTTTTGTTTGGATGTAACTATAGATACAATAGATTACTCGTTTTGTCTTTTTTGGAAAATGGTTCAAAGTTTTTGTTATATACTCTATTTTTTTATTTTGATTAAGCGTATTTATATACGTATATACATATGTTAAAAAACACTACGTTTTACTAATATAGATGTTTCACTGTTATGTTAGTTTATTATCGTTCGTCATGGACAAGACGTTAAAAGGTATCCGTGGTGTGCGGCTCGATGACGGAAAGGTTCTTCGAACAACAGATCCTTGGATCAATTATTTTAAGCTTCTTTTATTTGTCGTTTAATATTACAATAGTATATTAAAACAAAAGTCAAGATGTAGATGAAATCAAGCAAAAAACTTTAAGTATCGTTACGTAACTAAATAAATCATTAAAAATATATAAGATACATTAAATTGGCATAAACGTTTAAGTTTAATAAAAATAAAAGCTATAAAAGTGTTTACAAATATACTAAAAAGTTCGTTTTGCTTAATTAAAGCTATATTTGAGTTTAATTTTGAGATTTCGTGTTCTCAATATTGCAGAGAGTGCAGCCATGTTTATAATTGAAATTGTTTTTTGTTCGTGCTAAAATTTCCCAATTAATGCTAAAATTTTCATTCCTATCTTTAGTTCTAATTATTTTTCAAAAACATAGTTTTTAGTCTGTATTAACTGTTGTTGAAGGAATATTTATGCCGTGGGTTGGGTACCTCCTAACCTACTTTTAAACGATAATCTAGATGACCCGACATACTGCTTACTTTTCTATGATGTTAACCTATTACCGTCGCATAAACTTATATGTATGTATATATATGTGACTAACGTTGCATTTTTATGTTTATTCTTTTAAAAAGTTAAGAGTTTCACTTTAGGGTTTTCGTATTTTGTCCTGATCCAGGATTCCTGGACATGACATTGAAAGGTATTCGTGGTGTGCAACTTGATAACCGAAAGGTTCTTCGTGCATCAGGTCCTGGGACCAAATATTTCGAGCGTGTTTGTTTTGTCGTTCAATAAACTATATTTAAACAATTTGTAAATACTTAAAAACGCATGTTTTAAAAAACTGCTTTAATTCCCATAAAAAATACTTAACAGTATTCTATTCTAATAAGATCTTAATACCTGACGAAGATTTTATTAGTTGAAACAGTTTTATAAAACATGCGTTTTTAAGTATTTATAAATTTATCAAATACAATAGAAAGAATTCTCAAGTAAAACTCTCATTTTTTAAAATGCTAGGCATAAGATTGCAACTTCAGTAACATGTACATACACTACGACTACACAATTACACAGTATTAAAATATATATAAAGCGGGTGGGCTGCAGTTGTAAGGTTTTAGATTTTTTTTTATTCATAACATTATGAAAAATAATTAAATTAATAATACAGGACTTTGCAGTATATAAATAACATCTGAATTCTGAACCTCTATCCCTAACCTTTTTTATACAAAATTTTAAATCTTTTAACCTTTTTCCTAACCAACCTTACCCAAATGTATGAAAATATATCGAAAAAATTTTAATTAATTAAAACTTACAATTAAAATACGAGCATAAAGTTAATTTTATACGCAAATTTATTAATTTTTCAAAAAAAACATAAAATTTTAATGTCAATTATTTTCCTTATCTTTAAAGCTATCTAATTTTTTTTTATTTTATTTTAGAGAACGAATCTTAGTCTTTAATTAAAAAAAAAATGGTTTGGGGATTGAATTATTTCATGGGGTCCCTCCAAAAATGAAGTGTTTTTTTTTTTCATTATGAACGCCTTAGAACCAAAAATAAACATTATTTCTTTTATTTTATTTTTTTCCCTTAGTTTGCTTGTAATTTAAGTTCTTAAATGTTTTTTTCATAATTTTTTTTTTTCTTTTATATCATGTTCTTTTTTTTAGCAAATCTGGTCCTTGATTGAGGCCAAATCGTAAAAGATATTAACATTATTTATGAAAAAAACATTTAAGAACTAAATAAGAAGCAAACTAAGGGAAGAAAAACAAAAAAAAAAATTTTTGGTTCTAAGGCATTCATAATGAAAAAAAAACACTTTATTTTTGGAGGGACCCCATGAAACAATTCAATCCCCAAACCATTTTTTTTAAATTAAAGACAAAGGTTCGTTCTCTAAAAGTATATAAAGTATTAGCTATTCAGAAGATTTGCGGCTGACAAAGTACAAAAGTATAAGTTAAAAAATCCCCGTAGCTAAAATAAGAATACTATCAATTCATTAGCATAACATCTTAAAAAAACCAGTCTTACTCTCACTGTATAGGTTTTGTGTAAAATTATAATAAACTCACATATTTTGATTCCTATTCATTATTTTTCGTTCAAATATTTTTTAATTTACTTAAAAGGTTGGTATACAGAAAAAAAACAAGCTAAATATATTGGATGTGTTCAAATAAAAAATAGTGCTTAATAAAATGTTTAATATACTTAATAAAAGATGATTATGATTTTATTTTAATTATAAAGTAAATAAGTATTTAGCTACATTTTTAATACTTTATACAAAAATATAAAATATATCCTTAAGATCTAACCAAGCAGAGCTCATTACAAAATCAAAACAACTATTTTTGTACATTTAATTTCTTGAGATACACATGGTTGCTAAAAAACTTGGAAACTTGAAAAAACCTGGAATTTGACAATTTAGGCTAAAAAACCTGGAAATTTAAGCAATTTTTACATTTTAAGTATATGTCTAAAAATTTTGATTAGACACAAAAAATATACCATATATATAAAAAGACTTTGTCATCATCAAAAAATTTTTAATATAAAAACACATTTGATGTAGCTTTACAGTATCTTTTAAATGTTTTTATACTATTTAACATAGTTTTTTACCTTAAAGTTAACTTTAAACTAAAAATAGACCCAAAAATATGTACTTATAAAAACACTTTTTTCACTATTTGATCTTGTTTTATATAGTTATTAATAAGCTACAAGATGATTTTTACAGATATTAAAAATTCAAAATAATTTTTGAGATATAGCTGGTCAAAATCAGAGGAAGCAATAGGTTCCTTATGGGAGGCGTAAACTAAAACAGCAAATAACTAGAAATTACTAAAAATATATCTTCTCCTACGTTTTTTGAGATAACTACCTAAATATTTCAGGAAATTTTCCTTGCAATATTAAAAAAGTTCTGTTGGAATGAAATTTAAAAAAATTACAGGGTTGCCACACACTCACGGAACTTAGGGAATCTCAGTGAATTTTCAAACTGTAGAAAATCTCAGGGAAACTCAAGGAATTTTGGCATTTTTCTTTTAACTCAGGGAAACTCAGGGAGTTTTCATTTTTTCTCTAAATTTCAGGGAAGTTTTTGAAAATCTCAGGGAATTTTTTCTAGATCTAGAATGAGGTTTAGTTAATCCAGTTTCAATATTTTGTTCAAAAGTAGTAATTTTTATTATTTAAGTGGTTATTTAGAATTTTTTAGCCTTGCGGCTGGTTCTTCAATATTCTTGGTATTAACATTGTAGTTTTTTTAAGTTTTAAATTTATATATATACTTAAGTAAAATCAAACAGTTTAGAGAAATGAAAGTTGTTGTTAACTATTCATTGAAAAGTTCTAATAAACTTTTTATTTTTAGTTACTTATGTAGTTTAAAAAACACTATGTTGTACTATTAGTTCTTATTTTTTAAATAATAAAGTTATTTGTTATCTGTTTACATACTTGTTTTCAGTAAAAAAAAATAAAATGAATACAGATTAGTGTTGTATTACTTTTGTTAAAAAAATAGAGGTTAAATTTTTGTTTATAAATAATAATTTCAAAAGTAGTAGCAGTAATTGTAATTAAATATTTTATTGTGAATGTTTTAATAAACTTTACAACTTTTTTGCAATGAAAGAATTATTAGCAAGAGGAATAGCTGCTAAGGACAACTCAAATAAACTTGAAAATAAAATTAAAACTATTGATTTAGAAATTGCATACTTAAAAAAACAGTATTAAGATTTTTTTATTAGGTAATGTGAAATTGTTTTAAAATCAAAATTATGTTTTCAGTTATTTAAAATAGATTGTGTATGAACATCTAAAAGACATAAAAAAAAAATTATTTTAGATTATTTTGTATCAGTTGTTAGGTATTAAGTTGTACTTTGATATGACATATTTCTTTAGCTATTTCTTTAAACTTTCTTTTTGCAGGTTTTTTTACAATAATGTTAAGCTTTTAAGTTTTATTTACTGCATTCAGAACAGTTGCTAGGAAAGACATACAAGTCATAATGAAGTTATTATGTATGTCAAACAAATTAAACTTTATTCTTTTATGTAGAAAGTTAACTAACAAGTTTACACAAAGTTGTGCAAAAATTTAGTTTTTAATTTTTAATTGGTTTAAACCTTTTAAGATTGAGTTTTTGAAAACAGTTTTTTTCATAAATTTAATGCAGAAGCATACACATACAACCTTCCTTTTATTATTAAAGAAGAAAAATGAGAATGAGGTATTAATAATTTATGTTAGAAGAGATTTTTTTTTTTTTAAGATTTGAAAAATACTCAGGGAAACTCAGGGAATTTAAGGTTACTCAGGGAAATTTTTGGTTACTCAGGGAAGATTTTTTGGCTCAAAGAGTGGCAACCCTGAAATTAAAAAATAAAATTTTATAAAAATTAACAAAAAAAAAAGTTTTTTTTGTTTATTTTTTATATAAACTTTTTATTTTTTAATTTAAAAAAGAATTATCTTAGATAGAACTTTCTAAATATATCAAGGAACACTTCCTAAAACTTTAAGACAGTTATCTCAAAAAATGTAGGAGAAGATATATTTTTAGTGAAATAGTCTACTTTTGCTGTTTTAGTTTGCGCCTCCCATAAGAAGCCTATTGTTGCCTCCGACTTTGACCAGCTATATCTCAAAAATTATTTTTAATTTTTGCAATCTGTAAAAAGCATTTTGTAGCTTAGTAAAAAC
The DNA here is from genome assembly GCF_965202585.1 of Thalia democratica. Lineage (NCBI taxonomy): Eukaryota > Metazoa > Chordata > Thaliacea > Salpida > Salpidae > Thalia > Thalia democratica. Next base: position 13,003,339 of record NC_139173.1, on the reverse strand, counting down.
CATATAAAATAAGATCATGTTGTGAAAAAAAGTGATTTACCCCCCACCCTTATGCCCTTAATCTATTTTCTCCTTTGTTTTATAGCTAAAGACCTCAATTTTTCCGGAACCCTTTTTTTATAGTTTAAATAACTTTGACTTATGTGATTTTGAAAATGTTAAAAATTAAAAAAGTTAGAGGTTAAAAAAACTAAATAAATATGCTTTTTTTTTTTTAATAATTTTTTTATTTTTCAAAATTAAAACCATTCCTGCATTCAATCTATTTAAAATTTATTAATGAATTATGTTTTAATATTTAAAGAATATTGGTTAAAAATGAAGGAGAAGATACTTTTTTGTGTTTTTGGTTTGTACTTTCCATAGTGATCTTATAGAGCACACCACTTTGATCGCTTATATCTCAAAAGTTAATTTGAATATTTCTAAGTGCTTAAAAATGTCTGTTAACTCAAATAAAACTACAGATTAAGATCAACCTGTCAAAATCAAGATTGACTCTTGCTCCCCTATGTGCTTAACTCTAGTTTTTATCTTATACTATTATTTTTTCAACTCAGACCAAATTTAGCTAGTTTGATGTAACTCAAGCTGGCTTTTTGACCTCAAAGAGTGGCAACCCTGTTATGAATAATTAGTTTTAGACTATTCAAAATAAAATGTTTGATTGTTGCAGGTAGATTTTTACAACTTAATTACATAATTTACAATGGAACTTTGGGTTGGACAACTATTATCTGCTGTTGGATTATTTGTTTTATCTTTTATTTTTTGTGTTATTTTACCATCATATGTTATCCAAAGTCAAAAAGGAACTTTAATTAAAAAACTTAAAAATGCAGAAAAAGTTGCTTTGTTAGATAATCTAGAACAAGAAGAAAGCACTACTAATAACAATTTAGAAGCTGTTTCAATTGTTCAACAAAGCACTAGAAAAAATGATATCTCTATACAAAACAGAAACAAAAATAATATTTTTCAAGTTTGTTTATCTTATAAGTATTTGTAGCACTTAGTGAAATTTAATTTAGTTAAAATGCTAATAGAATGTATAAATATTAATATATACTAATAAAATCTAAGACAATTTTCATAAGATTTAATGTAAATATGATATTTTGTTAAAAGAATTGTAGTACTTGTAGAAAAATAAATTTTATTTTAAGTGGAGGGTCAACCTTATTTATAAAATAAACTTTCTTTTTGCTTCCTGATGATACTCTGTATAATTTTAGTCTTTAAAGAACTCTTAAAAATATAAAGGTTTAAAATTTGTTTTCTCACTAGGTTACTAGCTAAAGTTAAAACTGAAAACTTTTTTTCTTTCATTATAAATTTAAATTTTTGTAATAGTCTTCATGTAATCAATTTTTTTTTTAATTACTATTTATATTTTCCATTGTAATAATATTACTATATGTTTTGATTTTTAGAAAACAAATAAAGAGATCTCAACTATTAAAGGAGAAATAATATATTTATTTTTTCGAGACTTTATTATGCAAATTTAAATTATATAAAATTAAAAAAATTTTGCCACTGGTTATTTTTTTAAATTCATTTGTTACCAAAAAAAATACTGTTTTGGTTTACCTAAATCAACAAATTCATATTAATTTTAACTGTTTCTGTATTTTTTAGTTGAATAAAATTACAAGTAAGCTGTAGTTTTTAAAAACTTTTTAAATATTTACGCTTTTTACTTTTAATAATTTCATGTTTTTTTTTTCTATTACTTATAGCTAGCCCTTTTTATATGTTTTTATAGCATACCTTTTAGGGCATAGAGAGGTAAAACACTTCTTGTAGAAATTAGTCTTGTTTTTTATTTAGTTAATTAAGCTATTAGTTTTTTTACCGCTTTAAAATTCAAAGTAAATTTTGATATATAAGAGATTTCTATAGGTTCTCATTGGGAGGGGCATACTAAAAAGGCATACCAAGGTTCACTTAAAATTTATCTCCTTCAGTTTTTGAGCAATGATTTTATAAATTTTTCATAGTAATTTTTAACAAATTCAAAAAAACTTGTATAGAACAGATTTTTTGATTTTTTCTGAATATTTTTTTTGGGTTTTTCAACTTTAGTAATAACTTATTTGGTTTTAATCTGCTTTTTACAAGTTGATTGTAATATTGAAAAACACTTTTCAAAAATTTAAAGTGAATTGCTTTAAAAATAAACAAAAAGATTGATTTTTATAGTCTTAGTGGTTACTGAGCAACCAAAAAAACGCTAAAAATATTTGGTTCTAGGACCTGGTGTACTAAAAAACCTTATGGTTATCAAGTTGTACACCACTTGAATACTTTTTAACGTCATGTATAGGACTATTTTTTATAAAACTTTTCAAATTTCTAATAAAATCAGCCTTGAAAACTTTTGATTCCATACAGTTGTAGTTGATTTTTTTACAAAACTAGTTATATCTAAAAAGTTAATTGAGCTGTTTTTGTTCTATAAAAAGTATCTTACTGTGTTTTCCATAAGCTTTTAAATAATAGCCAATGTTAGTTTTTGTAAAAAAAATGTTGAAATTGTCCTATGCCTTTGAAAACTAATCCAACATTTATAGGTGTTCTTAAGCCCTGTTTTTATTTTTAATTGATGAAAAATATCACTAGTATAAATATTATAATAATATTTTTCATCAATTAAAAATAAAAACAGGGCTTAAGAACACCTATAAATGTTGGATTAGTTTTCAAAGGCATAGGACAATTTCAACATTTTTTTTACAAAAACTAACATCTAAACTTCAATTAAAGTATTACAACTAAAAAATAAGTTATTAGTTCAAATTATTCCAATATTTTTTACAGAAGCTAACAAGATACAATGTTATCAGTGGTATAAACTGCTTTTGTGGAGGTTTGTTTTTGGGGGTTTGCATTTTAGACATGATTCCATCTGCACAACAAGATGTGCATTCCATTTTAAACCTCACCATGATTAATCAAAAGAGTAAGTTAATATTGTAATCTTGTTGATTAAAAAAATGAAAAATAGTTTAAATGTTTTTTTTAAAGATATAAGTTGTTTATATTAAAAATTACCTTATAAGATTTGGAAAAGTTAAAAACTTAACACAGGTTTAACAGAAACAACTTATCCAATTGCAGAATTTATGATTAGTTTTGGGTAAGTAAGTTTTATGTATTAAGTTGTACAAATTAATTAAAAATATAAATTAAACAAGTATAAACTATTAAGAAAAGTATTTTTTTCTATTTTTATTAGTTTTAAGCTTTGCGCAAAATTGGTAATCACTCTGGCTTGTTTGAAATTTAAAAAAAAAGCTAGTTTTAGTGTTTTTGAAACTTATTGTAAATATTAGGTTATTTTAGTTTTTTTAAATAATGTATTTTTTTCAAAGTTTGCCAATTTTTAATTTAAAAACTTAATCAACAATTAATTATTAAGTTTATTTGCCAAAATTACATAATAAATTTTTTATACTGCTTTAATTTTGCCGGTAAGCTCAGGCTATATTGTATTTCTAAAACTTTGTTGTTAAGAGTGGCAACCTCGTATGAATTTCAATGGTTTAAGTTGTTGAATTTAGTGTTTATAAGTTTAAGTGTAAGAATTGAAAAACTATAAAATATTTACCAATCTAACATTATAACTAATTATTGTTACATATTTAATTATTTTGGATCATATTGTTCTGAATTAATTTTAGTTTTAACTTACTAAAAAATTAACCTCTAAAGCTAAACTCTCAAAATCCAAAAGTTCGACAAAAATGTAACAATTAAAGCTGTAAGTAGCTTTTTATAAGATATAAAAATTTATACAAACTTTTGAATAATGTAAGTTTTGGACAAAAAATAAAAACAGAAATTTTTTCTTAAGTTTTTTGATAGTAGAAAATATTTAAAAACATTTTTTTTCTTGTGTTTTTTTAAGCTAGTCATTTTTTTAATTATGCCATAAACAATTGATAGCTTATAAATTTATTCCACTTTTATTTGACTTATAACTTGAGAATTTTATTTTAATTGATTTTTACGTTGGAATGTATGTATAGTAAAACTATATAGTTTTGAATCTTAATAGCAATCTTTGGAAAAAACTTTATATATATAGTTTTTAATAAATTTTACTGTGATTTTTAACTTATCTCAAGTTATATATTTTTGACAATGAAAGCTATATACACATTTCTGAAATGTTGAAATGGATAGAAAAAGCTATTCTCGGGTTGTAATAAATGTGTAGATTATTTATATATCTAATTTTTCTAATTAGACGAAATGATAATATTAAGTCACTACTGAAAAAAGGTTATTTACTAAAAATAGTATATATCTATATTTAGGTTGTCTTGCGAAACTGTTTAACATAAAAGATAAGTTGTTATGAGTAGTTTGTAAACAACTAATCTAATTTTGTATATGTATTTTTTAAATGTTACCTGATAATAAAACTATTAATATGTATATTTTTGATGTGATTGTAATGAAAAAAAGTAAACTGATATTAAGGGCATAGGAGTGGGGGTAAATCACCTTTTTCATAATTTAGTTTTATTTATAGAGATTTAACTAAGCTACAAGTTGCTTTTTACAGATTTTAAAGGTTCAAAATAATTTTTGAGATATAGCCGGTCAAAGTCAAAGACTATAACAGGTTCTTAATGGGAGGCGCAAACTAAAACCGCAAATAACTAGAAATCACTAAAAATATATCTCCTCCGTTTTTGAGATAAATACCTCTTACTTTTAGGAAATGTTCATTGCAATATTTTGAAAATTCTGTTGGAAAAAATTAAAAAAAAAATCAAAATCTTATACAAAAAATTAACAAAAAAGACTTTTTTTTTGTTTTTTAGCCATAAAAATTTTATTTTTTAATTTTTTTCCGCCGGATTTTAGAAAATACTGCAATGAACATTTCATGAAAGTCTGAGGTCATTTTCTCAAAAAAACATAAGAGAAGATAGGTTTTTAGTGAAATAGTCTTTTTTTGCTGTTTTATTTTGCGCCCCCCATAAGGAATATATTGTTGCCTCCGACTTCGACTGGCTTTATCTCAAAAATTATTTTGAGCTTTAAAATTTGTAAAAAGCAACTTGTAGCTTAGTTAAAACTCTATAAAATTAGACCAAATTGTGAAAAAAGTGTTTTACCCCCACCACTATGCCCTTAATAATATTTATTTATTTAATTTATAATTTGTAACATTACACATATTTTTAGACATAGTTTTAACTAAATACATAAAAAAGCGTGATATTTTCTGATATATGGCTAGAAAAAATCAAGGAAATTTTTAATAATTTAACAGGTTAATTTTGGTGGTAATTGTAGAAACTATCATGACTTCTTGTTGTGAAGTTGATCACCATGGAAACCACCGTAGAAGGTCTGAAAGTGCATCATCTACGAGACTTGAAATAAGTCAGGCCCATCAGCGAACAACTGGTGTAACGCGGATATGGGTGCTTACCTTTTCTCTGGTATTTCATTCCGTTTTTGAAGGCATGTCTATAGGTCTGAGTAAAAAACTTGCTGTAGTTTTTAGACTATTTTTAGTATTGGCTCTTCATAAATGTCCATTCGGCTTCGGAATTGGTGTAAAAATATTCGATTCTATTGGTGTTAATCGTCCATTTCTGGCTTATGTTTTGTGTAGCACTTTTTGTCTTGCTTCGCCAATCGGTGCTTTTATAGGTGCAGTGATTTCAGCTCAAAACTCTCTGCCTATGTTATATTTGCAGTCGTTTTTTTCATGTCTTGTGGCAGGTACTTTTATTTATATCACTTTTGTTGAAGTAATTCCATCAGAGTTTTCGCATTCAGTACATCATGAACCAGCAAGCAATGATAAAAAACCTATACGAAAACTTTTAAAGCTTTTGTTTTTGATCGTTGGGTTTTTAATAGCATGTAGCTTGCAATTTTTGTAAAGTGCAAACATATAAAACAAAAAGTCCATATATACACACATTTTTTATGTTTTGTAATAAAAAATACATTATATGTTAATATGATTATCTTGCGAAGTAGTTCAAGTTGTATTTTTAAATACAGAAATATGCGTGAACTTAATAATAATGTTTTTTATTTTTACTTTGATGCCATTTTTTTGTTTTGTTAATGTTCATTACAAATATAAGTCTCTAAGTTTATAAAAATCCACACTGCACAGTGTTTTTTTGTTTAGTTTCTTACCAGAAATAAAAAAGCTGCCGATTTTTTTTCGAAAAGCGTTAAATTTTAGAAAGATTTTCACCGTTAGTTTTTTTTTTATTCTACACTGTTTTTGATGATCAATTTACAGTTGAATAAATACATGTGCCTTATATCATTTATATTTTATAAAAATATATTAAATACAACGTTTGTTTCTTTATTTTTATTTCAAATATTTAAAACATTGACCTTTCATATAAACTTATCGAAGTCTTATTAAATTCAGTTACCACAATTAAAATATTTGAATAAAATTTGAAAACATCTGTTTTCTAATTATTAAAACACAATCATAGGTTGTTTTCATTTAACTGTAATAAATAAGTTTTATTTTTTAGAAAACAATTAGTTTTTTCACTTTTGGTGATTAATCGTTTACTTCGTCATTTTTAGTGAAGCTTACCAAAAAAGTTTTTTTGATATTTCTGTATGCGTTTATTGAAATTTATTTACTTATTTTGTACTGAAAGTTAGGACTGTTGATATCTCTGTTAAACAGTTTTAATATAAATTTAATCACATTGAAAATTATATAACTTTTTTTTATATGTTAAAAACTAATTATTGTTTTTTTTATTTTCTTAATTATCTATGTGCTTACCCTGTTTAAATTTTTTGAAGCTTTTGCTAATTTGTTAGAACTTAGTAATTGTAAAATTATGTTATTACTAAATAAAGAAGGTATAACTTATATGTCGTTGTTATGAATTTTTACTTTAAAATTAAATATATATTACAACTATTTTGATGCAGTATCTTAATTATAAATTAGATTAAGTATACTATAATAGTTCTTATTATCTCAATCAAGCAATTATTATTATGTTATTTTTAGACAGCTATTCACTAGATACTTGAATTATATACAGACCAATGCAAATAATGGTTTTACATAAAGACCCTTTATCGTAGTACATATGTATATTTATTTATGCAGCAAAAATGTTGTTTTTGATTATTTAAAAAAGTTTACTAGAAAAAATTATTAAATAGGCATACAGAGCATAAAAAAAGTTCTGTTGTTTCATCTTAGCTATTTTGAAAGATATTATCGGTTATAAAATTACACAATCATTATGATAATTGCTAACTTTAATTATAATCAAAAGAGTAAAGTTTCTTTTCTAATAAATAGTTAGCTTCAAAAATTCTTATTAGTTATATTTTTTCAAACATTAAATAAAAATTTTTTTCATTCATTTAAAACTTAGTATGTACTATTTCATATTATAATAAAAGGAAGTATGTACTTAGAAAATTAAAGAGCAAAAGATTGTCCTGATATGTTTTTTACAGCAAATAAGTAATAATTAATAGTAGTTTAATGTGCATTAGAAACAAGCATGTACTTTTACTGAGAACAAAAAAGTAAAGTTTAGTTAACCTTTAAATTGTAAAAAAAAGTAATGTTTTTATAATAAAGAATATTATGTATTTAGAATACTACAGATCATGAGGATTGTCTTAATATGTTTTTTGTGTAAATGGAATAGTAATAGTAAGCTCTTTATTTTTTTTATAAATTTTTTTTGGTGCGAATAAGTTTTTATAATACGCAAGTATGTATATGATTTTTAATATCTGCAAACTTCACCTTCCCAGAATATTTGGTGTAAGTTTAAACATTTTTACAAATGTAGTAATCACTCTTTTTGTTTTCATTGTTTAGGAAACTTTAAGCTGGTATCAAAGAACATTTTTAACTTTTCCAAATATGTCAATTAGGTGTTTCACAGTAGTTTTCAAACACAAACAAAAAAAGAACGAAAAAGTTTGGTGTACAAAAATATGACTAAGGATCTGGTGTACAAAAAGACCCCTTAGTCATCAAGTCATTTGAAATAATTTTTTTTTATTCTTATCAAGATTAAACCAAAAATTTTATATTTCCGATCCGTATCAGTTCTGGTTCAAACGTGAAATTAAAAAAAATCTTTAAACAGTATCAGTTTTTCAACATAGCTTCAGATGGGAAAAATTTCATAGGTGCTTCAGTTAACCAAGTGATACAAGATCAAACTTACTTACCTTCTGATAACTTACATGTTTATAAATTTCTATTTTATTTTAAACTTTTTCGGAACTAAGTAAACCCTATGTTTCAAAAATTATTTAGTACTTATATTTCTTGTAGTACTAAACATTTAAAATTGAACTATTTATACTACAACAATTCTAACGTCGACAATTAAAGTCACAACAAATTAATCACTAATATTACTATCATAATGACAGTTAAAATTTTATAGATGTCTTTTAATTCTTAACTTTTATAATTTTGTGACATTAAATTTATTAAAAAAAATTAATGATTATATACATCATTATAAATTTTGGTAGGTGAGTTTTAAAATATGGTGATTTAAGTTTATTTTTTAGAGTTTCAAACACATTTATTAAGTGTGTAAGTTTAAACTAGATTTTTAAACAAAAATTTACATTTAAATTTTATTATACTCCAATTGAATTTACTTTTATACCATAAGGGCTTATCTAAGCGAATTTAAGTTTCTGTTTAATTGACATATATTAAAAAACGCTACATCGAAGTGTATTATAACAAAGTATGAATTAATTTGACTAAGTACTAACAATTAAACGGATTAGAAATGAGCAATTCTAAACTAAATTATAATTTTAAATATCATTTGCAAATCATTTTTATGTCTTTCATTTTGTCAAACTCTTAGTAATAGTATACTTTGTCGAGCATACCAAGGTTTTTTGTGAAAGCTATTTTAACCTTTGTTATGTTGAAATTTTAATGTATCTTTAGTACTACTGTGTTATTGCTAATTCTTCATAACAAATATATATTTATTATATTTTGTACAGTTTATTTTTATCTAAATAAATAAATCTTTTCTTTATGAGATTTTCTGTTTTTTCATCTAAAATTTTATCAAGCTTACTGTACCAGACTTGAAAAATAGTACAACACAGAAAATAGTACTAGTAAACCATACATAACAACTTTTTTAATGGCTTTACGTTTAAGATGTATTAAGAGTGTGAATGAAAATACCAGTTTATAGCAACGCACAGCTTCTGGTGTAACACACAATACTTTGCTAACATTCCTGGACTTAATTTATTAAATAAGCAATCAGTCCATGATCCTTAACTATCGTAAACTTAACACCGTTCGAGGCAGTTCTACTTTTTTTTTGATAAAGTTTAAATAAATGCCACGTCCAGTAAAGTTTGCTTTAAATAAGTAGCCTATGATTGACCATACATATTTTTTATCACAAGCTTTTAATCGTAAATAGAAAAATCATTCATTATTGGTAATGTGGTTTGTGGTAACGTAGACCTACATTGAAAAAAAAAGTTTTATGGCAAATTTTTTTTTCTACTTTCTTACATTTTATCGGTACGTATGTTAAAGGGACTGCTATTCATATTTATAATATACAAATGATCGCATAATTATTTATGACATATAGCGTAAAACGCATAAAATCCTAAAGGTTTAAACAAACAGAGCTTATTGGAAAATCAAAACAACTGTTATATTTCAACAAAGTCAGGTAAAATATTAGGTGATACTTATTTATGTAAAAATGGAGTAGTACTTTCTCCACCCCTACAATGATAAACGTTAAACAAAGGTCAAGCAAGCAAGCTACATACTGTGTAACTTTACCTGCACCTTTAATAATTATATTTTAAATACCTGAACATCAAAAAATAGTTTAACATGTATTTATATATTAAAAACTCTCATTAGAGACGTCATGAGGAAATTATTCTAAATGTCAGTTTATAAACAATAAAAACCACATAGTGTAAGAAAGTTATAAAGCAAATCCGTTAGCAAGTACTTACCGTTGCTAGAACAATAAGGCACTCAAGTAATCTAAATATATCTTATTGTTTGTTGAACGACAAAAAATGTGTACAAAATATTTCGTCCTAGGACCTAGTGCACGAAAAAACCTTTCGGTTATCGAGTCGCACACCCTGTTGGATACAGTTTAATTTCTTGTCCAGGACAAGACGTTAAATTACTGCTGTAAAAGGAAACCAACAACTAGTTGCTGTATTTTTTTTCTGAGTTAGTTAACTTAAAGCACAGAGTTTTAAAATATTGTATAGAAAAATTATTTTTACTTTAAAATCTGTCAATGCGTTCTGCATTGATTGATTCTTGCAAATTAGTTGAAACATTTCATTTCTTTATATTATTGTATATAAATAAATTTAAAAAATAATAAAAAATGTTGCTATTCCAATACGTTTAAAATTTGTAAGTTTAGTACTTTTAGCGATGATTTAAGCATATACAACTTGAGTTTATTTCGAAGTATGAATTTATTAAATTGGTATTTTTTATTGAAATACTTTTTTTTATTTCATGAAAGTTTGAGTTTTAATTGTAATTTGTTTTTAAATTGTAATTTGTAATTTGTTAGTACGATTAGTCAGAGAGAGAAGAATCCCTGACAATAATAGAGATTCTATTCAAAGATTAGATACCTTGTTTTAAGAATAAACTTAAATAAAAATGTGCAAATTAAATATTTCATTTACTACCAGGTTTCGCTCGCAAAAAAAAAATACGACCTTTTCAAGTATAATAAAATAGTAAACTGCACATAACAATGTTGCTTATCTATAATGTTGTTTAAAAACTTAAATGAAATAAAATATTTAGTTTGCACATTTTTATTTAAATTAGCTGTTTACATTCCAGTAAATCGAGCAATCTTTTTTAGTAAGATAAATAACTATTTAAAAATAAAATTAGAAAATGTGCATAAAAACATACCCATTCCAGTATAAAATTTTCGTACCAAAAGAATAATTTTATAAATTACAAAGTAATTCTTTTGACTTCAGAATTAATTTCATTAAATTTTTCTTGCTTCAGAATAAATAAAAAAACATTTTTGCTCAAGCAAACTTATAGTTTTTAAAAACAGAATTAAAAATAAAAAACAAAAATTGAATTTTTACAGGTCACTGTTAATCAGTCTTTTAAAATCGCTTTTAAAATCGAAGCCAAGTTCTTCCGTTTAAATTTTTTTTTTACATTTGATTACAAAATCATTCTCCTGATGGAGCAAAAATTGTTTTTAAAGTTAGTTGCTAACAACCTAATTCGATTTCATCGCTCTTTTGGTCCGACGGAGTCTATATGACCTTCAATACAGTTTTTAATCTTTGTTTTCAATAACTTTGTGTTCAAAAGTTAAGTTTAAAAGCTCTAATATATTAAAAGCCAAAGTTAAAAGATAACTTAGACCTTAAGTCAGTTATAACTATGTAAGACTTGTTATTCAAAGTAGAGGTTATATTCTATATGTATTGATTTGAACATTCTTCAAAATTAAAAGTTTGGTTTCATCTGTGATTGCAAATATATATTGTAATAAAAATCTGTTTTGTTAAATATAGTGCTTGTTTTGACTAATACAACATATTGTTAAATTTCTATCAACTAATAATTTATAAATAGTATAAACTTTATGCAAAAGTTTTTAAAAGGACGATTCAGGAGATTTACTTGACCTATATAAGTTTTGTTTTTATCAAATAAACAATGTTTTGTGTGTAAAAATTAAACGTTTTGTAGCATCTGTTTGTGACAGAACTTTAAGGTTTATAAAGAAGAAAAACTATTTATTTTTCTAAATATACCAGCTTAAAGTAGTGGATTATGAAAAATGTAAGCAATTACGTTTAGTATTTGTCTAGTTGTGACCCTTTGTAAGTTTTTTATACAATTAAGAAATTGTATAGACACAGCTATAGCTAATTAAAAAGTAAAATAAACAGACGAATTTATTTTTAAAAATATAAGTAAAAAATTATTTATTTTATTTACTTTAGTTTTGTTAATTTTTTTCTTTACTTCAATGAATGTTAAAAATTAAAATATCTTTTTTACCATCTTAATTATAATCAAATGAGTAAAGTTTCATGATTTAAACTAAAAAAGTAAACATAAACTGCAACAACGAAACAAAAATCTTTAATAAATAATTGATAAATATGTAGAACCCTTTTAATATTTTTAGTGCTATATAGTTTTTTTTCTAATAAATAATTAGCTTCAAAAATTCTTATTAGTTATATTGTTTTAAACATAAAATAAAATACTTTTTTCATTTATTTCAAACTTAGTATGTACTATCTCATATTATAACAAAAGAAAGTATGTACTTAGAAAATTAAAGAGCAAAAGATTGTCCTGATATGTTTTTTATAGCAAATAAGTAATAATTAATAGTAGTTTAATGTGCATTAGAAATAAGCATGTACTTTTACTGAGAACAAAAAAGTAAAATTTAGTTAACTTTTAAATTGTAAAAAAAAAGTAATGTTTTTATAATAAAAAATATTATGTATTTAGAATACTACAGATCATAAGAATTGTCTTAATATGTTTTTTGTGTAAATGTAATAGTAAGCTCTTTATTTTTTTCATTAAATTTTTTTAGTGCGAATAAGTTTTTATAATACGCAAGTATGTATATGATTTTTAATATCTGCAAACTTCACCTTTTCAGAATATTTGGTGTAAGTTTAAACATTTTTAAAAATGATGATTGTAGTAGTCACTCTTTTTATTTTCATTGTTTAGGAAACTTTAAGCTGGTATCAGAGATCATTTTTAACTTTTCGAATATGCCAATTAGGTGTTTCACAATTGTATTTTAAACAAAAAAAAAAAAAAAATGCTGAAAAAAAGTTTGATCTAAGGATCTGGTGTACAAAAAGACTTCTTGGTCATCAGGTCATTTAGAATTATGTTTTATTTATTCTTATCAAGATATAATTAAATCTTTTATATTTCCCATCCGTATCAATTCTGGTTCAAACGTGAAATTAAAAAAAATCTTTAAACAGTATCAGTTTTTCAACATAGCTTCAGATGGGAAAAATTTCATAGGTGCTTCAGTTAACCAAGTGATTCAAGGTCAAACTTACTTACCTTCTGATAACTTTTATTTTTATAAAATTCTAGTTTTTTTTCAATTTTTGGAACTAAGTTAACCCTTTGTTTTAAAATTACTCAGTACTTATATTTCTTGTAATACTAAACATTTAAAATTGCAGCATTTATACTACAACAATTCTAACGTCGACAATTAAAGTCACATCAATTTAATCGCCATTATTATTATAATGACTGTTAAAATTTTATAGATGTCTTTTAATTGTACACTTTTATAATTTTTTGACATTAAATCTATAAAAAAATATTTTAATGATTATATACATCAGTATACATTTTGGTCGGTGAGTTTTAAAATATAGTGATTTAAGTTTTTTTCAGAGTTTCAAACTCATTTATTAAGTGTGTATATTTAAACTAGATTTTAACAAAAATTTAGATTTAAATTTTATTATGCTCCAATTGATTTTACTTTTATACCATAAGGTCTCATCTTAGCGAATTAAAATTTAAGTTTCTGTTTAATTGACATATATTAAATCGTATTATTTTGAATATTTGTACTTTTATGTAAATTTTTTAAAAACAAGTTTAAAAAACGTTACATCGAAGTGCATTATAACAAAGTATGAATTAATATTATAACTAAATACTGACAATTAAACGGATTAGAATATCACGGATCATTTATATATTTTTCAAACTTATAGTAATAGTATACTTTGTAGTACATACCAAGGTTTTTTGTGAAAGCTATTTTAACCTTTGTTATGTTGAAATTTTAATGTATCTTTAGAACTACTGTGTTATTGTTAATTCTTCACAATAACTTAATGCTTACAATGTGCATAGCTGATAACTTTCGATTTTCTAAAACAGACTTTTCCAAATTGTTTAATATAACTTAGTTTCAATGCTTTGTAATACTTTTAAAAGTTTAACTTATTTTTCATTCTTAAAGATTAAATTGCATAAAATAAACTTCGAACTTTCAAGCTTTTTCTGTGTGTTATGCAAACTACTTTAAGTATTTACCTCATACAATGCTTAATATCTTGACCTAACTTGAACTATCTTAAAAAAAATGAGCTATGCACTTTAGATGTGTTTGTGAAATGAGGATATTTTTAAGAATATAAAAATAGTGTTTTTAAATATATTGAAGGTTATGATATATTTATAGTGTGAAAAGTATTCATCTTTTATAAAATAATCAAATTACTTTTTCGTAGTTATACTTGAAAAATTAAACAATAGTATTTTTCAAAAAAAAAAGCGACAGCCTAGATTTCATAGTTGTTTCTTTCTACTAATTGAACTAGTTTGATTTTTAAACTATAGAATAACTACCAGCAAAAAATGCTTTACTGATATATTTTATTTCAAAAGGAGTAAGAATTTATGTTTTGTAAACTCGCAAAGGGATCTTGTCTTGCAACCTATGCTTTTCTAAAAAGTATCTTTAAAAATCGGTTATGTTTTAAGAAATATATTTTAAATATGTGGATGATATTAATTAATAAACTATATTTAATAAGTAATTATTTAGAAATAATGATATTTAAGAATGCATTTTCATAAAGTTATTCTTCAAGTACATATTTCAAGCCACTAACATAGTTTATTAAATGATTTAAACAAAAAAGAACTTGATAAATACTCAAAATTACTTACTTTTCTTTTACTAATTGCAGTTTTTATTAAAAAATATTCTAAAATTTCAGCTAAAATTTGTATATACTTAACTAAGAGTCTCTAAATTTTCGAAAAGACTATTTGTAATAGCTTAATTTATATATATATTAAATAAATTACAATCAATGTATGTTTTTATAACTTATTTAGTAATATATTATTCATAATTTAAAAAAACTAACAAATATCCGAGATCAACGATCAATGTCTAAAACAAAATATTCAAGTACCAAACAATAAATAAAATTTACTAAATTAATAAAGATGCTAATGTATGTAAAACCTCTAGAAACATTAAGTTAAATAGTCCAATCACAACGCGCAAATATTTTGAAAAAAATTCTTTCCAGCACGTTTCCAAAAGACAAAAGGCCTAAACTCTGTGTGTGAAAAAAACTTCTCAATCCAAAGCCGCGACCACTTCCTCGTTACCTGCTGCCGATGAAACTTCGTTTCCGCTAGGCGGCGCTACCGGCTCAGCAGCACCCTTCTGCAACTCCCCGCTGTTGGTGTCGCCGGTGGCAAGCAATTTTTCCGCCGTCTGACCGGCAGCCATCATCTGCTTCAGCTGCTGCTGCTTCAAAACTTCTTTGCGGATCAGATCAAGGTCTTTGGAGCTGGAATTTTTTTTTATTTTTTAGTAATTAATTGAAGCTGCATTTACTTTAATACTATACTTACTATGCTATGATTATATGACTTATGTTTTTATTTTGGTTGGATTTATGAAGAGTTCAAGTTTAATGTATTAACATATAATAAAAACTTTACAAGCAAAAACAAATAAAATGAAGCGTGTTGTAAACATGCAAAAAATAGTAAAATAAAAAAATTGTTTAATGTGGATAAGAACTTAAGAATTATAACTTTTAAAAATTTAACACTTACGAGAAAACAGCTTTTAATTTTCCCTGAGAATCTCTTCGATAATACCTGTTTGTTTGTTCAATTGCAATCAAAACTACGATCACTGGCTTTAAAAAAGTAGTTATAAAAAACTTCGTATGATACAAATAAGCACCTTTAATACAAATATTTTTTCAATAAGCACCTCAATATGTAAGCATAAAAAAACAATCACATAAGTATGTAAAAAGCCAAAATATATACAAGTTTAAAAGCAGCAATAAAACTCACTTTTTTTATTATTAGAAAACATATATAAAAACTGCAAACAATTAAATTATGCTACAATATTTCACAGTTAAACTAGAAAGTTTTAAATAAAAGTATATTTAATAAGAATAATTGCATTATAATTAAATAATTTTTTTTATGCATATTTTCAGAAAAGCGAAACTATGAATTAGAAAGTTGACATGAAAACATGTGACTCAAACTCAACAATCAATCAAAAAACATCCAAATACATTCAAACTGACCTAAGTGGAATAAATATAATTCCATTTATTATGTTCATCAAATCAAGAACTGATTGCATTGATGGAGCAGTTATCTAAAAAACAAAAGTAATGAAAGCAACTTATAAATTATTTACAGCTTCTTTGTAATGTATGCTCAAATTTACAAACCTGTAATGGAGGAAAAGAACTTGAAGAACCATTCTTGTAGATTTCGTTCATCTGTTAATTAAAATATGCTATGATAATACAAGAACTAATTCTCAGACAGATAAAAATACTTTAATAAAAAAGAATAATGAAGCTAATGTATAACCTATTGAAAAGTTTACGGTGATAAAAAAACTCCCAAACTTGAAATTGAAAAGGCAGAGGCTAAAAATAATAATTATTAATATAAAGTCTAAATTTATCGCTACGTCAATGTTCAAGTCCACCCCTTTCCTTTTGTAAAAACAATCTCTATGGATATATTTTTCAAAATACGTTGATAAAACATTTAATTTTTTTATTTAATGTTGAGCTTATTTATTAAGAAACGAACTGTTCTCTGCAAGGTGACGGCTTGCTCGGTGAGATGTCGCAAACACTCGGCGCTTTCAATGGTCTTGTCGTGTTTGTCACCGTACAAGTTCTTGTACAGCTTGAAAGTTTCCTTCTCGTGCATGAGAGCCGACCTGAACGCTCCTTTGCAAGAGTGAGCTCTCGCTAGCAAGTGGTGGCTGTTGGGAAAGAAACAAAAACAAGTTAGTTAGCTTGAGAGCATTTGGAAATTAAAGTTAATCTTTAAAAAAGTATAAGTTTTATTAAAATTTAATGAAATTTTGTCTGAAAAACAAAAGCTTATAGATAAAAAACTCATTATATAAATGCTTGTACTAGTCCATAAAAGTTAGTAAGAAATCAAACAACAAATATTTTAATCTTTTTAATACTTCATTTTCAAAATAATGCCTTGTGAAAGAAATATACATAAAGTATAAATCTTAAATTACAGCTATTTAATGATTCAAACAAAACACAAAAACTAAATATTGTATAACTTAAAACTTGGTACTTAAATTTAATTCTAGGTAAACAAAATTCTGTCAAGCTTACTTAATTTATATTCGAACAAAAACAAATCAGGATATAATAAAACTAATAACCCTAATTTGTCTTTAGATTTAAATTAAAGACATCAAAATTAATATTAATTATTGATTTTTTTAATAACTAACCTTAATGCAACTCTTTGACTCTCAACGCCATGATACTTTTCATTTAGTTTCAGAGCTTCATCTAAAAATTTCAGTGAAAGCTCGTATTCTTGAACTCCGTGCAAAACAAGTCCTATGTTGCTCTAAATAAAATTTACACACGTTCTACAAACTATTTTCATTTAAATCAGTTTACATTTCTTCAACCGAGTCTAGTTATTTCTAATAAATTAAATATAAGCAACTTGCATTAAATAAAGTATGAAATATTGTAGCAAATACTAGCTAAGTGGTTTCTAAAACAAGAATACTATTCAATTAAGAAGTTTAAGTTAAGATTAAAATACAAAACTAAAATTTTAGAGCCACCAGACATATATCGAAAATAATAAAAACCGTAAATTAATTTTTTTAGTTCTGCTCACTTTTTTTCTCACCCTTTATTAAAGACAATAAATGTTTAAAAATTAGCTTTTATTGAAACTTAAAAAATATATCACTTAAATTTAGAAAACTACATTCAACAAAGCTTAGACCAATAAAGTTAACTACAATGTAGAAAACTCAGTTTTATTCTCCAATTTAAAGAGAAAGCATGTGTTAAAACCAAAGTAAAAACAACTACTAACATCAACAAGGGCGATTTCAGGATGGTCACACCCGTGAAGCAAAAGCAGCAGATATCTGGCCCGGTACAACAGCTTTAGTGAGGTTGAAATTTTCTGTGATGCAAAACAATAAAGAGCCAAGTTCATTAAATCTGTGATAACATCAGCACTGTCCACGCCTTAAAATATTAAATGTTTCCTTTTTTAGTTTAAGAAGTATTTAAAAGGGAAGGCGATTTATTTAATGAGTTCGGTAAAGTACTGGAAAACAGGTTTGTTATTTTAGAAACTATCCAAAATAGTTGCTATCCGTAAAAACTATTCTTTATATCAGGATATTTTTTTAAATAAAATGGTTAATTAGTAATGATTTTAATCTTGGCTTTATTTTAGCAAATAATATTCCATTGGAAATTAAAATTGTGTGGCTTTTCTCACAATTCAGGGCTGCCAATTTTTTTTTTTTTAATTCTCCAAGTTTTTAAAATTTATTCAAGGTTTTTTTAAATTACACGTTGGTAGGGTCTATTTTTCGTTTAAAATTAAGTTTAAGGAAAAAAAGTTAAGTAGTATAACAACATTTAAAGGTACTGTAAAGCTATTTTAAATGTGTTTTTTAATAAAAAATTTTTTTTGATAATGACAAAAATGTTATCTATACGATAGATTTTTTGCGTCAAATCGAAATTATACTACTAAACATTTAAAAGTTGTTTAAAATTCCAAGTTTTATAAAAATTTCTCAAATTCCATGTTTTTTAGCATAAATTGTCAAACTCCAGGATTCCAGGTTTTTTAGCAAACCTGCACAATTGCTCGGACTAATCAAAAGGCTTTATAAACACCCAGTCCAACAAAAAATCCGAAAGATATATATTGTGATTAAGCTTTAAACGGGGTCGTTAACAACATAAAAATTGAAGTTTACACAAATAAATTTTCTGTTTTTGTATGATTATCTCTGAAAATATTGGTTGGACAGACGATTATTTTTAAACAAAATCTTATTTACATGTAGATAATCAAAACTATTTTATCATACAACTGTTATGTTTATAAACACAACTAATTTTTTTTGCATACAAACAGACTTTAAGTACTAGAAATTAGTTATATGTTAAAATGCTGCTACAGAAACATATTTTTGTTTAATACTTACTACATTATTAGCTTATAGTGTTTTATAACTAAATCACAAAATTGTATTTGCTAGGATTTAATTTTAAAGTTCGAAAATTAATTAGTTAATAAATTTTAATTCATTTAATTAGAAAATACTAGTACAACTCGTAAGTTAACTTTTTAAAACAACCTGAACAAATAAACCAATTACTTTTTAAGTATTGTTATTAGTTACTACTTTAAATAGAACTAAAACAAACCATTACAACGCTCAGAAATGATGACCGCTTTGAGTTGGGTTGTAATAGCTTCATTGTGTTCACTAAACATGTAATGAAGTTTCGCCAGTTGTCGGTAACACACCGCGATATCAGTGTGGATAGCTCCATACACGTTGGTAAATAAATTCAACGATTCAGTGTAAAGCTCGAAAGCTTCGCGGATCGCACCTGAATCCAATTGCATAAAATTTATTCAACTTTAAACAAATGTATGTGAACCCTCTGGTAAAAGTAAAAATAATAATAAAGAATATTTTTAATAACTAGTATTTATTGGTTTAATATCAATAGAACACCTAAGGAAGCAAAAAAAAAATAGCTTTAAGTTTTGTTTATTAATAATATCTGCTTCTAGAAAAGTGATCACAATTCTAACTATTTATATAGTGAACTATATATTTTATAACAAATAATTATAATAAATATTCATAATTTATCATCACAATTCTACTATTTTGAAACATTTGAAATAATTCTTTTGTATAATTTTTATTTGTATGAGAAAAGTTGTCATATTAGTGTGAAAATTATTTAATCTGCATAAAAAACCATATTTTTCATCAAAATATAAACAAGTTAGATCGAAAAATTAACGAGTTAATCAGTCGCTTATCACTAGTTTGAATGTAATCTACAGACAAATTTACCAACAAATAGTGTTTTAATTCTATACATAAAATACATAACGATATTTATATACCCTGTTGCAGCTTCTGCTGGGCAGAAAGGAAGAACTGATGAGCGTCGGTTGCCCTGGGAGGCGCGTGCTTGATGACGGGGAATAACCTGACGACGTCATCGTCGGTGAACAGCTTCTTGTGTTTGCTGCTGACAACATCAAGCTGGTAGTCACGTGATACAAGCTGAATTATATTTGTATGTGATTATTTGTAAAAACCTAAATACTTATAATTAAAATAATTTCAACACTTAAGCTGTATTCAAAATATCTATTAAAAACATTTTTATCGATTAAAGTAGATGAAATGTATTTTAAAAATAATCCAAGTTTTAGAATGCTACCTAGTCTGCAATTAAAAAAATTAATAATAAAGTTTTAGAAGATATTTATCTTAATAATGTTACTTGAATGTTATCAAGTAAAAATAAGTGAATAATTACGTGAACTTATAGGAACATACTGTGAAAATTGAGCTTGCAATCAATATTCATTAAAAAAAAAGAATATTTATTAGCATTTTCAAATTTTGTAAATTTAATTTAATATTTTGCGGTTTATCGAACTTCTAACCTGTACGCCTACGACATGACACAGTCTTCTGAGAACTGAAATTTTTTGAATGTCGTACACGTTTACCAAATCGTCCACGCAACTAAGGTCAGGAAGCTCGATCGCGTAGTACTCCAAACACTCCTTTGAAATTTGCTCCCACAAAATTTCAGGAGTGAGCTTGTGCCACGGCGCGTCAGTGTTTGCGGACGGCGAGTCGTTACTGGAAGGATTTGAATTTTGACTGCTTTGTTGCTGGTTGTTTTGCCGGTTCTTGTTACGGTTTTTGTTCTTTTTCTTCTTGCTGAAGTTCATAATCGCTTATTTACAATAGCTTGTTATACTTATAACATAACAATCCTAATTTGACACAGTACAATAGCTTTAATTTAAAAAACTAACTCTATATTAAAATTTTAGTTTTTTAATTTCACTTTTAAAATAAAATAAAGCTTAAACACCAACATACGGATATTAAAAAAACCTACGCCTAAATTATTTATGGAAAAACAGGCTTTATACTTCTAAACATGTTTTATTGAATTCTTAATAAAAATATATTGTATATTTTTACAACAAACAGATTTGTTAGTTGACACACTATTTGACAAGTATGAGCGTTTTTAATTAAAAACTTTTGGTAAAAAAAATAACCTCTGAAGCATATCGTCGGGCCTGCTTGGGGCCACGAAAGAATTGGCAGATGATAAGAGACAATTGAGAAAATGCGAAACTCCGCACCCGACGTTGAGGTTGTCCAAATCTTGCAAATACATTCGCATCACGTGCTTAGTCGCTCTAACAATCACCTCCATCACTCCTGTTTTCTGTAGATAAGTTATTTAACATTGATATACTTGATAGATTATAAGTATGTATACTAATTCAAGAATATTTTATTGCCAGATTAAAGTTTTTTTTAAAATATTTTCGAACTTGCAGTAACGAACCGATTTATTGAAATTTATAAGATATGCAGCTAGGTTCGTATCAAAATTTATTCTGACTGTTAAGACAGCTTAATTTACTACAAAATTTTAAAGTAGTTTTTTCTAGTTTAAGTTATTTTTTTAACAAAATTTTTGTTTATAGCAGTATATTTTAAAACATAAGTGTTGTTATTTTGTACTTATAAAAGTCATATTGTTAAAATTAATATTAAGTTTTATTCTAAAGTTTTTAAAAGCAGTTTAGAACTTAGAAATAATAAATGAAACAAAGCCTAAGATATAAGATTAATTTATACAAAAAATTTACTTTATAACATTCAAAAGAGAAAAAACTAACGTATATATGTTGTACATTGGCTAGATCTTTGAAGAGCGGAACGATTTTACCCAGATATCTAACACCGATACCCTTTTCGTGAAGAGCACACGTCAACTGATGACCGTCCATTGGATTAATTAATTGATCAGTACACTCTTTCACCTGTTAAATATAAAAATTTGGTAAAAATATTAAACCATTAGTTTATGACCATAAGTTTATGAAACAGTTAAGTGAAAAGTGTTTCACTTTATTGTCAGAAAACAATAAAATTTAGAATCAGTTTTAGAAAAATAAGGTTTATAACAACTCACAAAAGCGGGTATTTGGTTTTTGACGAGGAAGTTGGCCAAGTCGACGATTTGCGACCTTTCCTTCTCAATTTCCTCGTCGCACTCGTCGAAGTTGAGGCCGGGCGAGAACACGTCGGGATTGAACCTGATGTCGAACTCGTCCTCCTTGTAACTTCCCACTTCCTTCGCCGCGCTTCGCACCGCCTCGTCTTGCCATTCGGCCACTGTTCAGTTTGTTGAACGCTTTAATTTTATTAAGAAACAAAAAGTAATTAGCTCCGAATATTACAAAAAACTAAAATAATAAAAAAGAGTGAATCATGTAAAACTGATAAAATTTAGTTAGATACTTTAGTATTGAAAAATAATTTTTTGATTACATGTCTAAACTATTATGAGACAAAAAAAATTTAAATTATTTTTTTAACGAATAATGTAAACTCAAACCGGTAAAACAAACTAAAGAACTAATATATTGTTATAATAAAATACTAAACAAAACTTTAATTTTATTTTACTGTTTATTGATACTACAACAATTAATATTGTAGAAAAAAAAGAGAATGTATGATGCATTAGAATTAAAACACAAGAACAGTTAGTTTCACCTGTTGCTAATTATCTACTGCTATGTGACTAATAAACTAGAACAAATAGTGACCAATTAACGTTACATAACTTTAATTGTCGTTATTTCAAGAAAGTGGCTAATATTAGTGAATGATAAATAACTCATTATCTTTTAAAACGATTGTAGTGCTTATTTCGAACTATTCATTTTGTATCGAAGAAAAACATTTACTTAAAAACAATTAAACATACTCATTTTCTTTTTATCTTCTTTGTTTTGTTCTGACTCTGTTGTATCTTTTTCAGTTAGTTTTTGTTTCTCCTCATTTCTATACTGAACAATTTTAGTGGTGCATATACGAATAAATTCGTGGTATCTAAAAAAGTGAGCTTATTACTTAACCCGTTAATAAACTTGATATTACTTAATTTTTTACTCAGAGAGGTTGTAAGAAGTTATAATTAAGTATGTATTTTAGTTATAAAATGTAAGTAAAATTTTTAAAGTATGCAATTGTTTAAAATGTTTTTTTTTTAAATTGAACAATAGTTATTTTCAAAATAGATTAAAATTAACAGTTACGTTCAAATAAGAATACAGATACTCTGTGATGATATAAATCAAGAAGACTTTAATCAAAAAGATTAAGTATAAAAGTGTTTAATAAACTATTGTCTTCTAATAATAAACAAAATAAATTATTTTTTTATACATTTTAAAAATATGTGAGTGGTTACATAAAATATAATTGAAAGAAATAGTTACAATAACATTGATATAGCTGTTTTCAAGATAGATCATTAAAAAAAAAAGATAATGTAAGTTATAAAAAACTTATGGATTATCTAGCACACTGTAGATTTACTGTTTATATATGAAAACCAAAAATACTTTTAATTTTGATAAACTATTACTTGCGTAGTTCTTTACGCCACTTAAACTATACAGGTGTATAAGGGAAAGTTTAGCATCTAAGTCATACAAAAGCTTTAGTATCATTTAAGCAACCAACTTAACATCAGCGTAAGCGTCAATTAACTCAGGTCGATGTGTCACAAGTCTGTGCAAATGTTTCTTTGGAAATCCCATCTTCGTACTTTCCTCGCACAAGTTCGTTTGCCATTTGAAATACTTTCGCTTTTGTTCTTTAGACTCTTCTGTTTCGACTACTTCAATCTGTAATGCATTAGCCTACTTAAAAAAATTAACCAACATTTCCAAGTAAAATATTTTACAAATACAAAATTCCAATTAACTTAATCCTTTAATTTTTATAACTTTATACTTAACTTTTTTAAAACGCTACTTCATACTTTTATTTTTAAATAATACCGCATGTCTGACTTTGTCTAAATCCTTGTTGTCTGATTTGGGCTCTTCGTATTCACCTTCATGAGGAGGTAAAAAGTTAACATCAGGCGGAAAACTCTTCTGCAGATCGAGAATGTAATGACGCTTGTCATTTCCCAGTATACCTTTGCACTCAATTGAAGACTCTAATTTTATGCTTTCCATTTTAGCATCCTTTATAGAGTGCGGAACAATGTGCATCTTTTTTGTTGTTTTGTTAAGCAACTCGAGAAATTTTTCTGTAGTTCTGATGTTTTTTCCAAAATCTATTGATCCGTAAACAACTGACTGCTCTTGCTCACGTTCAAGAATACCTAAAATAAATTAATTATGTTATACGAATTTTGAAAACTTATAATTTCACAAAAAACAATCCAACACTAGTTATAAACTCTACAAAAATTACAATTTAAAAAATAAAGTTGTCCAAATTAGCTTTTAGTAGAAAAATATTTTACTAAGACGAAATAAGATATACAAAAGTACCAGGGATTATAGTTTGAGCAGTGACTCTGTATCCCTTGTAATCGACAACGCATGTTCCCAGCACGTTCAAACCGGGAATGTCCAACCTGCCGTAAGCCCTGACACCGTTGAGGTCAGCTGAAGGCGCGTAGAATGCCGCGTGATGACCGCCGTAGTCTTTGTAGTGATCCCTCACGTCGAATCCCAAGCTGTATTTTAATAATTAACTTAATAAAAAATGCTAAAAGTAGATAGTAATGAAATTCGTTTGCTCTAATTGTGTAACGCTGTTCTTATATAAAATTGAAATTATTAAAATATGATAAAATTAGTGCTTGATCAAAGAAAACCTATCAGTTGATATAATGATATGGCGCTATCATTTTTAGTACAATAGTTGAAATCAAATTTGTTAAATAAAAACAAACCTAGCTTATATAAGTGGGTATTTTTGTAAGTTTATAGAAATAAAAATTTTTGGAAAGTATATAAAACTATTGCAGAAATATTCTACTTCACTATAGATAAATTTAATAAAAATATTTTTTTTTAATTTACTATGTGAAGAAGTAAGTATTACAAAAAAATCTTTGAAAAGGTTATAAATAACAAACTATATAACAATATAAAGTTTGGATTGGTAAATGAGTTGGCAACCTGAAAAATATGTTATTCCAAATATACATTCTCATGTTTTTAGCTTCGCCTGGATTTATTGCCATAACATTGCCATCAACGCACAAAATAGCACCCCTGGTAGACGCAGCTACGAAATCAGAATGGACCTAAAAGTTGAAAAAACTTATTATTTATGAAACAGATCTATAATTCAAAACAGTACGAGTTATGTAAGGCATTTAACACTAAAAAACATATGCGGTCTAAACACAAGCATGTTATTTAGTTTAAAAAATAACCCACTTTAAGGTTACTGATTACTTTTAATTAACTTTTTGTCAAGTTTATCAGCAACTTATTACTTTTTTCACTACAATTTTCAACTTATTAATAATTTATATACTAATAAAGTTTCATTCAAATTATATAATTAAAAAAAATTTCTATACATAAAAATAACCAAGACTGATTAAAAATTGCTTACTTTATACATAGCTCTTTCTCTGAGCAGCCTTTCAGGTAAAGTAGTTCGTGCAAGTTCTCTTGTTCCAGAAATTTCTTCATTCCAATCGCGCGTATTCTATTAAGAAAATTGTCAATTATTTTATCTAAAACATCAGCGCCTAAGTTACAACATATAAATGATAATCATGTAATATTGTGATAAAAAAAAAACAGCTATAAAAAACATATAGGAAATCTAATTTTGATTACTTTCTGACAGAATTATTAATTATAACTAACTAAAGTTAAAAACACTTCTACGATATTTATCTATTATAAATTTTACTTAATTTCAAAAGTGGTATAAATACTAAACAACAATCATTTAACAAAATTTGTGAAACAATATATAAAACTTGAAGTTTACTTTTAACATTTAGATTCGGATAACCAAACTAACTAAATTCTATTAATGTTATCACTGCTTTTAAAATTTACACCTAATAAAAAACTTAACCTAAAAAATTACCTAACTAATCATTATTAAATAATTTCAGTAAGTGTGTTCCTAATTGTGCAAGAATGAACTGTAGTGAGCAAAAAAAAATGTAAACATTCTGTAATAAGGTACAATATATATTGAAACATTTTAAACTTAAATTATTCTGCTAGTTCTAATAACAAACAGTTTGTTTTGCATTAAACCAAAACAGCGAAAGCGGATTCAGAACATGTTAAAACAAATGTAAACTTATCAATTTAGACTGCAATCGGAATGTTTCCTTGATAGTTCAACTGTACGCGCACAGAGATTTTATACAAAAAGTTAGAAAACACACTATAACATTAATATTTTATATACAATAGTTCAGTTGCAGTTACAAAATCTTTTATTTCATACCAGTGTTTAAATTAAGCTATCTATAAAATCTATAATAAGTTGATCATAACTTACCTGTAATTTTTTTACGCGACACAAGCAAAAAAAAAACATAATAATAGATTTTATTCAAAAATAAGTAAATATTAAAAAACAAATTTAAATCAAAATAGAGTGGCTGTCTGGTCTGTAGACTAAACTGTGTAAATTAAAGAAAGTTTTAAATAATTCATTCTTCTACATATAATAAAAAAAACATTAAAGTAAACTCTAGGCTGCAAAACAGTTTTAAAGTTATGGAGGTGTGAAAAGGGCGTTTAAAAGTTGCAATACAATTTTGTAATAGTGAAATCTTAATTTTTTGACTAGACATGGCTACAGGATAATTTTAAGAAAAATGTTATAATACATATAAATCTAAAACTTTAACCACCTGCTATTACTAAATGTTCACAAATTTAGTTGAAACATATTTTAGATATGTCTATGATATATAGTTTGTGCAAATAGTTTTAGTTTCGTATTTATAATTAAATTTAAAATTTTGACCACTTCTTATTAAATAATGCTGATTTTAAAAATTAGAATACTGTTTTTAAGCAAATTAAAGCTTTTGAATAAACTACAGAAACTTTTTTTTATTAAAACTTTTCAAATACAAAATAGTCTTAAATTATGTCTTTTTAATTGTTATTTTAAATATAAAACAAAAATTTGAACTAAAAAAGTATGAAAGAAATCGTTAAACTAGAAAAGGAAGATGACAAATATTTTTGGTAAAATTAGCTAATTTATTATTACAAAACCGTTTACAATGAAATTTTAAAGCTGTATACTTAATAACTATATCATAAAATTGAACTACCTATCCGTATCACTAAATTCCTACAGAAAGCTTAAAAAAATATTAAACAAACCTTATGGAAAAATCTAAATTTTATAATCGTTACAGTTCTTTATCAATTAACTATGCTACAACCTTTTTTATGTAAACAAAATATACTATTCAACTTCTTAACATTCTAAACTCTAACAATCCTCGTGTACTAATAAATCTTGCTATGAGTAAAACAAATTCTCCTATTTACAAACTATACAACTGTTAAGTTTAAAAAGTTGCTAAAAGTTCAATTATATAGCTTATTTAACTAGATTAGTAACTACAGGTATACCATAAAATTTTATAGCATTTTTAAGTACTAACTTGTCCAGGAAGGTGTTCTTCGACGGTCAATCTTGAACTGAACGTATCTTCTGCTCTCACATGATCAACTTCGTGCACCAGTTCAGGACAAGTCCAATTGTTTACCTATGTCATTATTTGTATTAAAAAAGTAAAACGGAATTCAAATATTTTCCTACTAAAATTTAGGTACAAAACTTTAAAACAAACTCAATGGTTTTAATTTCACTGTTGTTTATTTGCTAAACAGTAGATTTATTTTTAAAACCTGGAACAAGCTATAGAAAAAGTGAAAACTTTTGATAGGGTCTTTTAAATAAAGAATTAACTTTTATTTGATAAATTTACAATCTCTAAAATTCGGAAAAATAATTTAAGAACTTATAAACTACACTGTGTAATAAAATATATTTTTTAGTATAATCAACAATCATTAAAGTTATTATGTAAAAAATCTTAAGTAAACATACTTTTTGCTAGAATCTATTGGTCTTGATATTTAAAGCATTATAAGTAATTAGATTAACGTTTTAAACTAAGTATATACAGGGTTGCCACTCATTTTTTCAATTTTTTTTCCAGGTTTTCCTAATTTCTTCCAGGTTTTTAAAAGTACACAAATTTGGGTTATTTTTAATTTAAAATTAAGTTTAAGGTAAGAAACTGTGTTAAATAGTATAATAACATTGAAAAGATACTGTAAAATAAAGCTACTTTAAATATGTTTTTTAATGACAAAAATTTTGATGATGACAAAAATTTTCTATTTATATGATTGATTTTTTGAGCCAAATCGAAATTTTACTACTGAACATGTGAAAATTGTTGAAATTCCAGGTTTTTTAAAGATTTTTGTTCAAAACTTCAGGTTTTTCCAGGTTTTTTTTTGCCTAAATTGTCAAATTCCAGGTTTTTCCAGGATTCCAGGTATAGTGGCAACCCTGTATATAACAAATAAAGACTGTATATTAGGCTAAAATTTAAAAACGATAGTGATTTAATCAAAACCTTTTTTTATTAAATGTTCCTATTTTTTGAGAAATAATGAGTAAAAAGACTTAAATTATATTACAAAGTTTTCAAAAAATATTAATATTTTTATAAAAGCTCACTTGGAAAGGTGTTGCTAATCTTTCAAATGGATGTCTATTAAACCTTTTCTTATTCAAAATAGCAAAGTTTTTCTTAAATTGAGGTGATAAAACATTAAGCAAATCAACCAATGAATGGTAAATTTGTGCACCTTGGGCTGGCTTTGGATTGAATACGTCGATATCTGATCTATTTGTAATAAGAAAATTTTTATGATTAACCTAACAATACAACTAAAGTTATTAAAAATTTAATTATTTTACATTTAAAAACTCTCAAATACTTTTTTTATTAAACAAACTTATCATAAAAGTAGTCAATTTGTACACAATATTAATTAGCATTTAACAAAATTGCATCAAACAACAAACTTAATCTTAGTAAAAAAAATCTAACTTTCAAAACTTGTTAATTGTACTTACTAGTTTGTAAAACAAAAAACTTTCCATTACAAACTTTAATTAAATACCAGTAAGTTGTTGTTCTCTATAATTCAATTTAAGCTTTTAAAGCTATCTAACAATAAATGTTTTAAAAACTATCTTAAATATTGTATATGCTCGAACTTACTGGCTCACAAACCATCCTCTCGGATTGCAAGTTATGTGAAAACGTTTGCCTTCATTTGTGACGGCATAAACGTAAATGAGATCGCCGTGAAGTCGTCTGTTACCCGGAGGTGGATTCCACAACGACATTGTGATCAGTTTGAGACAAGACGACATCTGTTGGTTGTATTAAAAAATATAGCACAAACTAGAATTAGGTTTTTACATGTTTCTCTTAGTAAATTAGAATCTAAAAACGTCTACCATGGTTCCTAGCAAATATAATTCTACCATATGGTATGTAAAAATATTAAACCTTAAAATAACCTTCGAAACTATTTTAACTTAGATTGTAAAAACTATTTTACTTGTTATCATATATAAAAATATTAGTTATAATAGTAATTTCTATGTAATATTTATTTTTTAAAACAACAAATAGTTAAAATAAGTTTTGACTTCAATAAAGAACATTGTGGACTATTTATATATTAGCTAAACTAAAATAAATTGTTACTTTTTACAATTACTATAAAACAACATTACAATATTACAAACTTTTTTATTTTACCTAAATGAATAACTTTAAGAGTATTTTTTCTGAATCAAAATTTATATTTACACGTAAAATAGATCCAGTTATCAAAACTCAAAATCGAAATGGACATGTATTAATAACAATCTTGAAAACAAAAGGTGGCCAAGCATACCTTAACAGAATCATTATCGTTGCTGCGAGGATGAACAGGTGTGACCAGACGATCTTTGCTACCAGGCATTATGTAATCAGGGGGAGTGCAGTCCACTGTGCCGTTGCTGTGTGCTTCTGTCTTGTTTGCTCTCTTACTTTTTTTGTTGCTGTGGTCATTATTAGAAACCGGTCCGTTATTTGCTTGGTCAGCCTGCTGAATCTCGGGTGAGCTTCGGCCGCTGCCTTCTTTCTTCGAAGTGTTGATAGTTACACTCGCTGCATTGCCACTGTTGCTTGCCAGATTAACTTCTAAAAAATAGCATATAAGTGTTTTTTTTTACACTTAGAACAAGTAATAGTAATATAATCCATTAATGTCATTTTAAGCTAAAGAGTTTAAAAAAAAAATTAAAAGTAAAATAAGTCGGAATCTAACCTGAGCTAATTTCTTGGTTAGTAATCGTGTTAACATAACACACAGATGAACAATCAACACCATAATGAGCGTCTATGTTGTCAAGAGAGTGTAAAAGATCTCTAATATGACGCAGATGAATCCGTGCTTCTCGAACACTATATGATTCTGAAATAAAAAATTTATAATAAATAATTTATAAATACTTAACTGGTTACTATAAAAAAATTAGTTATGAAATAAATATGATAATTATGGCTATATTATATTTTACAAGTTGATCTTAGTTAATATATAAGTTATCACAAATTAAATAAATTCATAGTAACTTTTGGGTTGCTAACAAAAGGCACAAACTATAAAGAAAAAGAAAGATTATTTCACTAAAAGTATAAATTTCCTTATCTTTCAACCAACCTTCATAGAATTTTTACAGCTAGTTTATTATTTACATTTGAATCATTGAACAAATGAATACTTTTTATTTAAAAATGTTTTGTTATCCATGTGTTTTTGTTTATCATTTAAAGAATGTTTCTTACAAAATTGAAGTTTCTGGCTCAAAAAATAATGCTAGATATTTATTATTTTTAAACTTCTAACAACACTGACAACTAAATTTTTGTAGTCTTTATGTTTATAACTGAAAATGTTTAAAAAAGCTACTATATCTTAAAATTTTAGTTTTATATTCCATTAAAAATTGATAATTTAACCATACTTGACTTTATATATACGAGCTAATGTTAGTTTTAAAAAAAAGCTTTGACTTCATGTGACTTTACTTAACAATGTATAAAAAGTAATTATACAGTTTTTTTCTTTATAATTTAAACAAAAGCTGTTTATTTAAAACATTTTACCTTCAACAAGTTTTATCACAGAGCCTTCCTTAAGTCCTTCAATATTTTTTAGCTCACAAAAGTTATCCATGGTAACTCCATCAAAAGTCAATTTAAAACATGTTCTATGACAAGTTGACTCCCTATCTTTCACAAGTTGATGAATTTCTTGCACTAACTCTTGAGGAGATACCTAAAATTAATAATATTATATTAAACTAATAACTAACATATTTGAATAAAATATACAGATAAAAACTCAAAAAATATAGCTTGAGAGAATAAATACTATAACTTTAATTAATAATCTAAATTGCAGATGTATTAATTAGTAAGTCGTTACAAGTTTTAAATTACACTTAAAAAAATTGTTTACTTGTTTTATTCTATAAAATTTAATAATACTATAACTAAAAATCTAAAAAAAAATAAGGATAACTTTAGGAAAAAAATGTGTTCATTTATTTGCACATAATTCATAATGACTGTCATTCATCTAAGATTTAGAAATGTTACAATCTGCTTTAAAAGATTCGAATCATACCTGAATTTCAACCACTTCACCTCCTGGAACTAACAACTTAATGGGATATAGAGAATCTTGTATCACAATCAACTCCTGGTCTTTGTTCTTGGCTGATTCCACCTCATTGTTTGAACTTTCCACAACTTGTTTGTCTGATTCTTTTTTGTTGCAATCATTTTCATTGACTGATGACTGATTAAAAATTATATTTGCGTTTAAAACAAATAAAAAATATTAACAAACCAAAAATAGATCAACAAAATCATATATCTTTGATATATATAAAACTTTTTTTAGTGAATATTTTTAAAAAATGTATCATTTAAACATAATCATTTAACCATAATGATTAAAAATGTAAGTTTTTTATGTAACTATTTATTTTTATTCTATTTTTTCTTAATGAAGCATTTTTAATACTATCTAAAATACAGTGCTTATTCACTTATCCGGACGCTCACTTATCCGGACAGTTTTGGTCAGAAGAAAATTCAAAATTATTTTAATAGTA
The DNA here is from genome assembly GCF_965202585.1 of Thalia democratica. NCBI lineage: Eukaryota > Metazoa > Chordata > Thaliacea > Salpida > Salpidae > Thalia > Thalia democratica. The sequence continues at coordinate 12,971,036 of NC_139173.1, read as the reverse complement.
AACATAAAAATTCATTCAAAAAGTTTCGCAACTTTTTAAATTCCATGAGTTTTCTTCTGAAAACGCGGATAACTATATAACAAACGTCTATTATTTTTAATTTTATTAAAACTTCCAATAAAAGCTAGTTTTCTAGGAGTGATATGTTTCCGTTAAATTGACTTTAAACTTAGTCAAAGTTTCTGTTTTCTTTCTGTTTGTTTTTTTAATTAAAATTTTTTTTTCATTTCATTTAAAGAGATAGTTTACATTATTTTTCGTTTTTAAAGATAAATTTAATTTATATTTTCTCTTAAACAAAAATTAATATTTTTTTAAATTGATAGTTAGGGCAGGCGGAATTATAAATGATGAATTTTACTTGCTTGACCCATAAAAAATGTATATAGTTGCAGAGGGTTAGTAAGTCTAATGTTTTTCTACCATAGAAAAAATAAATTAATTAAACTTAAGTTTAGCTTTTATTATTTATGATTTTCTTATATACTACTTACAATTACTATGTATATGTTTTTACCATAACACTTTTATTATGAATTGCATTAAATGCAGCAGTTATATTATTATATTAAAAAAATGATTTTTTGTAGTTATCCGGATTTTTAGTTATCCGGACACCTTTACAGAAAAATCTTGCCCAATGTATCCGGATAAGTGAATAAGCACTGTAGTTATATTAGGTAAGCATCCTAAAAAATTATGTTTTATATTCATTACTTTTTTATTATACAAATTTAGTTTATAAAAAACTAGTTAAAATATTTTAACTATTTAAAATTTATAGTTAACCGTTTGCTAATAAAGATCCTAGCAAAACAAGTTCACTGGAATATATTTAACATTTAGTATTTTATAAATATTTATTAATCAAACACTTTTAAATATAATAATAACTTTTTCAAAACAATTTAACAAATAAATTAACTTAACTACAAATCTTTTCAAAAATCAATACTTACCTGGGAGTTTTCTTCAATATTCTTTTCATCAGCAGTTACAACATCTGTATTAGATTGTTCTTCAAAGTTATTTTCACTCTTTTCAATACAGTTTTCACCTTCATATCAAATACAGCTATTTAAATAAAACAGAATAACATACTTTACAGGGTTGCCAAAAGTTTTTTGATAAATTTTTCAAGGTTTACTAAATTTCATTCAAGTTTTAAAAGTACAAGCTTTTATTTTGTCTATTTTTAGTATGAAATTAAGTTTTAGGTAAAAAACTGACTTAAATAGTCATAAAATATTTAAAAGATACTGAAAAGTAATGCTACTAGTGGGGGTCCAACATTTTTTTTACAAAAATTAAAATATTCAGTTCATTTCATGAAAATATTTTTCATAATCTATTTATGAAAAAGAAAAGGCATAAAAATTTAAATATTTTGAAGAAGTTTTAAATAAGTATAGTGTATCACATATTAAACAACTACAAGTATAAAAACTACTTACTTGATTCTAAAATATTATCATCTTGAGGAACATTGACATCTATAGTCATAATTTAGTTAAAATTTGTTAAAGTATAACTGCAAATTGTTTTATATATAAATCAAATAAACATGATGTTGTTCATATAATTAAAAAAAAACTATCAAATGAATTAAGTATTTTTTATTCAATACATAAAAAAAAAATTTTTGAAATAATTTCTGAATGTAAAAGCATCCCTGGTAGAAAAAATTTATATGAACAGAAAAAATCAAATAAAAAAATTATCATTTGTTATACTATAAACCAAGCTAAAAATTGTGGTATTAGAGGCCAATAATTTAAATTTTTGAATTTCAATTCTGCAAAGGAAAACATTTTTGAAGTTACTAAAAGCACATAATTCATTTTTATTCTCTTAACAAACTGACTAAAATATAGCTTACTCTTGAAGATCAGTGAAAAAACTTGAAAATTAACAGTAGTATTTCATTTAAACCATGAATAATAATTATTACATGTATGTATACAAATCCTAGATTTAAAGACAGCTAAGCTAAAACAAATCAAATTTGTAAATGTAAACTCATAAAAAATTTAAAACAAATATTTTTAACAACTTCAATTGCACGTTGTGCATGTCATGGTTTCTTTTTTATTTTCATTTCTGAATTAATAACAAGCCTAAATACCTACTATTAGATATTCTAAATTTTACTTAAAGAATATATATATAGCCTATTTAAATCACTCAAGAAAAATTATTTGGCTTCAAAAAAATGGAAATTCTGAATTTGTGTTATAAACAATTAACGTATCACAATTTTAGTTTTGTTTTTGTGTATTTTTCAAGACCCCTATGCTTTTAAATAAATAATTTAGTTTAAATTAACTTTTAAACCCAGTTTTTACATAACTAAATTTTACATATTCTGATCAATTAAGGTTATTACCAACTTATACACCCAGGTATTTATAGCTACTTACTTTTTTCCTACCTTATACAACATACATCAATTAAACTTCTAATTTAGATTTTTTTGCAAAAGTCACACTTTTACTTTAGTTCCTTTATTAAACTTTTTTCAATACTTTTTAATTCTCACACTATAATTGATTTAGCTACTTAATACATGTTTTTTTTTAATTTTTGGTTTCTAGCTCAAAAAATATGAAAAAACTATAATTTTAATGAATTTAAAATTTGAAAAAAATTGACCATGAGAAAAAAATGTCCATAAGGTTTTATTGAAAACTTTTAACAGAAATAACAATATCTCAAAAAAGGTCTCTGTAAAAACCAAGTAAAAGTTTATACTTTAAATTATCATATAAGAAAAGGAACAATCTTTTTTTTTTAGTTTATATTACAAAACAAGATTTTGACTAACGTTTCAATTTTTGAAATAAATAAAACTGTAAGAATTGTATTGTAACTAAGTATATCATTGATTAACTGTGTGACTTATTGTTTTATGAAAAAGTTTGTGAATTTGTAAGCCACACTCATAAATTTTATCAACATTTTAAGAAAAAATGCATTTAAAAAACTTATATTTGTTTCAAAATCTAAACAGGGACTTTTGTCCAACTAAATCAATTTTTTCCATATCTAAATAGAGTTTTTAACATCCACTATCAACAGTATTTTTGCAATTATAACTGCTTCAAGTGATTTTAGCACAGTGGGCTGGGGCGGGAATTGACGTTTTGGTGAATAAAAAAAAACCTAGTGTTTTATTCATTTGTGTAAAGCTGGGTATCTTCTTTTCAAAATTTGTTTGTTATGTTTTTTTGCTTTATATTTTTTATAAGATATGTAAGTTTTAATACAGCAAACTTTCTTTCACCTTAAAAATAAAATAGTTTTACTCTTTAATTAAAATTAAGCCTGCAACAACTACACAAACATACTTAAAATGTTTTTGACTATTCTATTCTATATTTTCATTTGGTATGGCGTAGTTTACAGTATAAATTAAAATAAGTTATTTTTAACTTAAATGTTGGATTTTATATTTTACTGATTATTTTTCAAAAAATTAAGAGTGCTTTTAAGGTAAATCAATGGTATATTAAGGTCATTTAGCTTAAAATGAGTCCTGAAAACCTCACCTGGTTTTTGCTCATGCTACAATATACACAACAGGGTTGCCATTCTTTGAGAGTTCAAAATCTAGAAAATTACTTGCCTGACAGATTCATAAACGTTAAAACTTTTCTGGGTTTATATTTAAAAAAAACTATTCTGGTTCAGCCTGAGTTGAAAGAACAAAATGACAATATTCTGAGTTAAACAGAGTCATCAAAATATTTTCTTAAACTTCAAAATATCCTGATTTTCTTGAGTATTCTAAGTGTGTGGCAACCCTGATATAATGGAGAAGGTGAAGTTATATTTTAAGATAGCCAGTACTAATGGAACAAAACCTTTTTTAGGCTTTGTAAGCAATTTTTTGAGGCGTACTTAAATTATTTTAGTAAAATATTTTTCACAAATAAATAGATTGTATTAAATATATTATTGTGTAAAAGTGTTTGAGCTTTAAAACAGCTTATCTTATTTATATTTTACTATTGTTATTATACTTATGTATATTACTATATTGTAATTTATAAAAATGGTAAAAAAATAGATAAATGCAAGTATTTCAGGTACTATGAAAAGTTTTTGCAAGTCGTTTTTGACAAAAACTACAACTAATTTTCAAATAAAAAATGGCAAAACTGATTGAATTATTTACAACTTTACATAACTCAGGGTTGCCACTCTTTGAGGCAGAAAAGCAAACATGATTGAACAAAAATTGTCATGTGTTATATCAAGCTAGCCTGATTTTAGGAAATAAAAATTATGCCACAACCTGAAACAAATTAATTTTAATCAACCTTGAATACTTAAAATTTCAAAATAATAAGAAAGCAACATACTAAAAACACAATTTAAAAAAATAAATATTTTAAGTCAAAAAAAAACTAGCTTGAGATTTAAACAGAATATTTGAACCAGCCTGAGTTTTTCAAAAATTTCAAACTAATCTGAGTTGGCCTGAGTTTTTTAACAAAAGTTTCAAACTAGCATGAGTGTGTGGTAGCTCTGTAGTAATCAAAAAAGTCAATTAACACCTGAATTTGTTTTTCAGGCACTACACTAAGAAGAATAATAAAACACAATATATACATGGAGTTTGTTAGTCTAACAACTTAAAAAGTCGGTGTTTTTGAGTAAAAAGAAATAAAATATTATCAACTACAACAGAAAGCAAACACTCAAATTTTAAAATAATAACAAAAATTTAACTAAGTGGCTGGAAATTTACAATATAATATTAATAGTTATCACCAGATGACATTTTTGTAAATACCTAGCATGATGTAGCACTAATATCAAACTGAAATTATATAATATTTCATGTCTTTGTTAACCATTAATTTAGGATGAAATCAATATTTTTTGCGTAATAAATCTAAAAAGATACTATGTTTTAAACAAGGTATATAAATGCATTAACAGTTGTTTAATTATTTAAAAAATAAACAAGACAATAAATTTTAAGTAAGAGATTGTATTTGTATATCAAATATTTTTCAGGCTGAACTACAAAAACTTCTAATTATTTTGAAGCCAAAATTAAAAATGGACTTTCAGACAATAAGTTTCAAAATATTATACCAATTAAAAAGAAATACATTTTACTTTTATCCCAAAATTATGGTTAAAAAAACATCAAACATTACACAATTTTAGCTTGATATTGGTGCAACATCATGCTAGGTAATTACCAACATTTTTTCCTATTTAAAATTAATAACAACTAATCAAAAGAAAACACTGACCAAATACTCATTTTACAAGATTAAATCACCTCACTACTTTTTAAATTTAATGACTAAATGTCAATATGTTATTAAGGCCATAGAGGATAGTGTTTTTTTTTAACTTAAATTAACATTGGTCTTAGCTTTTTACATGTGAATATAAGAAGCTTATCAAAAAACATATCACTATTAGAAGAATTAATGACTTCCTACAGAATTTTACCTGACATAAAAGGGGTCTGTGAGACCAAATTAAATAACAACAATAATCTTGATTTGATAACGTTAAACATATACACATTCCACTATACAAATTCTTTTTCAAGAACAGGAGGAGTTAAAACATTTATTAACAACTCTATGACATAAACATTAAGAAGTGAACTCATTTTCCATAGTGCTAATTACGAATCAATTTGGGTAGAATTATCAGTGAGAGGAAATAGTAAAAAATATTAGTAGAGTAATTTATTGCTACCCAGGGATCTCAGTTATAGAATTTACAAAACAATTTTCAGACTTTTTATCAAATATATTTGCATATTCGGGGATATTAACATTAATCTACTCAAAAGAGATAAGGATCAATCAATTAAAAATTATTATGATGAAATTTGTAGCTTTAGTCTTACTAAATGATTAATGTTCCAACCAGAGTTAATAACCTAGGAGGAACATTGATTGATCATTTTATTACTCCAACCCGCAAACAATTTTAAACTCAAATGTACTTTTATAAGATATTTCTGATCATTTACCACTCTACTTAAAATTAAAATATTGTAACCAAAGTAAGACTAATATAAATTCTAAAATTCAATTTTGCCAAGACTTTTCTAAAATTAACACTCAAAACTAATGATTGATACTTCCCAAACTTTAAATAAACTTCAAATATATAAAATTATCAATTCTAAAGACTCAATACATTCAAATTTTGAATGCTTCATAGATAAAAAAAAGAGATAATAAAATAAAAATATTCCTATGAAAAAAACTTTCAAATCTAAATTAATATGTAAGTCAAAACCCTGGATTACGAAAGGTATTCTTAAATCTTTTAGAAATTAAAATGACCTTTACAAAATACTTTGCAGAATTAACTTTAGTATTATACACCATGTAAAAGAATATAAAGTTTACAGAAACAAGTTAACAAAAATTATAACAATTTTGAAAAAAAAAGTATTTTGAGAAAAAAATTATAAGTTGTAATAAAGATTCAGCAGAGACTTGGAAGGTAATTAATAATAATAATACAAACAGACAGAAAAAAAAATCCTCATAAACTTGAAATGAATGAAAAATCTTTTGTTAATCCAGATGAAATTGTAAATAGCTTTAACCTTCATTTTGCTAATATTGGAAAACAAACATATTCAAAACAGGAAAATTATCTAAACTCCTCTATTAATAGCCCAAAAAACCACTATAACAATTTTGTTTGGTTTGATGTACATGAAAATGAAATAATTAGTATCATAAAAAGTTTAAGTTCAGATAAAGTTAGTGGTGTAGATAATATTTCTATCATAATCTTAAAGAAAAAAAACTATCATATAGTTCCAGTTATTAGTGAACTAACTAATCAAGCATTTCAGGATAGTAATTACCCAAACTTTTTAAAATTAGCTTAAGTTATACCTATATTTAAAGCAAGTTCAAAAACACTTCCAGGATACAATCGACCAATTTCACTTTTATCAAATATTATCAAAACTATAGAAAAAGCCATATGTAGTTGTTCATACAAGTTTTTTACTAACTTCAATATCTTGAATTCTTCTCAGTGAGGATTTAGGGACACTCTACTACCTTAGATCTGTTGGAGTTTGTGGAAGGTACATTGTCCTCCTTTGATAAGGAAAATTCAGTTTGTGCTGTTTTATTAGATCTTAGCAAGGCCTTTGACTGTGTGCATAGAAAGATTTTGTTAGACAAGTTAGAATATATTCAGGGTTGCCACTTGTTTTTTCATAAAATTTTCCAGGTTTTTAAAAATTAACATTGTTGGGTCTATTTTTAGTTTTAAGTTATTTTCTATAAAATTAACTGTGTTAAATAGTACAAAAACATTTAAAAGATGCTATATAGTTACTTTAAAGAGTTTTTTAATAATTTTTTTTTTTGATTATAACAAAAAATCTTATTTATATGATAGATTTTTTGTGTCAAATTGAAATTTTAGTACTGAAAATGTTAAAATTATTAAAAATTCCAGGTTTTTCCAGGTTTTTTTCAAAATTTCTCAAATTCCAGGTTTTTCCAGGTAATTTTTGCCTAAATTGTTGAATTCCAGGTTTTTCAAGGTTTTTCCAGGTTTCCAGGTAAAGTGGCAACCCTGATATATTGGAGTAAATGGAAAAATACATAGGTTAATAAAAAAATCATATTAAACTAAAAGAAAGTAATTTGTTGATTTTGGAGGGCATGAATCAGATTGGGAGGGTGTAGAAGTAGGAGTGCCACAGGGTTCTGTGTTGGGACCACTATTGTTTTTGGTATATATAAATGATCTACAAAACAACACCAGTCTAAACGTATTAAGTTTTGCAGATGACACATTATTATACAGGACATTTAAAAAAGAAAATTACAAAACAGACACTACATACCTTAATTCAGAACTAGATAATATATCGAAATGGTTAAAGGATAATAGGCTTAAACTAAATACTGATAAAACAAGGTACATGCTCTTTCACTCTGGTAAAAAAGAAGTATGGAAAAACACAAATTTAGATTTAAAAATAGGTATTCATCAAGATTAAAGGTAGAAAATTATAAGTATCTCAGTGTAACAATTGATAATAACCTCAATTGGTCTGACCATATTGAAGCAGTAAAAACTAAGTTATTGAAGACAATAAGTATTTTATACAAAACAAGGTACTTTCTAAATCAAAATTCCTTGTATTGTATCTAAAATACACTTTTGATGAGTCATGTAAGATATGGTTTGTTGAGTTGGGGTAGGGCAAGTTAGTAAAACTTAAACTACTGAGATTGATAACCTTATAAATAGAGCATACGTGCATTCATTTTAAAGGTTGGAATGAAAGTGTTAACAGTACAAAAATAAAAAAGAAAATATTAGATGTTGAAAATATGTTCAAGTATGAGTTAGGAGTTTTTATGCACAAATTTAAAAGAGATACTTTGTCAGTTAATTTTAAGCCTTACTTTACAAATGTTAATAAAAAGCATAATCATCTAACAACATTTTCAGAAAAAAATTATTTTTTCCTAGAGTAAATAGTCTTTATGGTCTTAAGACAATATCCTACCTTGGTTGTAAACTATGAGAAGAATTGCCTCGAAATTTAAAATATCAGAGCTATCTTGGAGCATTTCAATATGGAATGAGTGATAATTTATTTAAAAGACAAACAGAAAAATATCAAGCTTAATCTTACATACCATTAGTTAAACTTATGTCTTTGTATTGGTGTTTGTATTTTTTTTTTATCTGATTGCTGTTGGTCTCATAAACTTGGTGTAAGTATAGCTGGATTGGTTTAAGTTGGTTTTATTTATTTTTTCTTGTATAAAAAACTTGATAGTGTTGTTTCGTCCTTATTGACGGTGTGATTACACAAGTAGGTGTATTTTTCTTTTATTTTCTTTTTTGTTGTTTTTTGTTTTACTAGATATCAAGTGTTTACAGGGTTGCCACTTGTTTTTTCAAAAATGTTTCCAGGTTTTTCAAATTTCTTCCAAGTTTTTAAAAGTACATATTTTATGGTCTATTTTTAGTTTAAAGTTAAATCTAAGGTGAGAAACTGTGTTATTTAGTATAAAAACATTGAAAATCTTTTTTAAAGATGTTTTAAATTAAAAAAAATTGGATGATGACAAAAAATTTTTATTTATATGATAGATTCTTTGAGTCAAACAGAAATTTTACTACTGAACATGTGAAAATTGTTAAAATTCCAGGTTTTTCCAGGTTATTTTTGCCTAAATTGTCAAATTCCAGGTTTTCCAAGGTTTCCAGGTAAAGTTGCAACCCTGTGTTTATCTGTTTCAGAAGATAGAGATTCTAAATTTAGGTGTATAACTTCATATTTTTTAAATATTGTGGTTATTTGATTTTATCAGTTAAAATTTAGTTTTAGGTTTACAAACAGTTTATTTAACTCACTTCAAAAAATTTTATTATTACTTTATTTTTCAGAATATTTCTTAAGTTTTATTATTTTATTTTCTAAGTTTAGCTGTTCTGTATCAGAAGTGATTTTATTTTAAGTAGTTTAAACAAATTCAATTAACTACTAGTGCTAGACTTTATTGATTAAAACTGAATTGTTTACAAATCTATAAAACAATTTCAACAAATTTTTAATAGCTCTAAACTTTTACCTACCTACAACCACATATACTAGAAATTTATAGACACCATTTTAAAATACATGGTTCTCTTACGGTTTTATGACTATACTAAATATTTTATGTATACTGACATTACTAATTCTCCCCTTTTATTTAATTTTGAGATATTGTTGCATTTTTTGTGGTTGCTCTTGTATAGAGGGCAACAAGAAAAATGCAAATGATCATAAAAATTGAAATCTAGGGGAGGAGCAGGTGTGAAGCCCATGGTAGACTATGGTTTCCATGGTCAATATTGGCAGTAATGAGTTAAAAAAGGGCGCTTACCACTATTAAACTTGGAAAAAAAAAGAGAAAAAAAGAATTTTTTTAATGTATAATTACTGTTTAAGTTTTTTTTTTCTACTTTTTCATTATTGTTTTAAACTTAGCTGAAAAGTACAAGTTACAAATAAATGGTGTGCAGCTAGATGACCAAGAGGTGTTTCTCCACACCAATCCATTGACCTTTGTTGTGAGCTTTCACATTTTTCTTTCTTATATAAACGCTTAAAGTTTGAACAATAAGTTTGAACAATAACAAACATTAGTTTGATTTTTAGAACAACAAAAAATAGATTAACTTCTGTTATGTAAAGTTTTAAATACAAATTTACTGCAACTTCGGAGTTGCAATTCTTTGATGGTGCAAAGCTATAGTTACATCAAGCTAGCTTAAGTCAGCCTGAATACACAATAAAACTGAAAAAAACAATAACATTACAGTAGACTACCGCTTAAGTACGCACTTTTTTTGGTACGCACCCCGCCTTAAGTATGCACTTATCCAGAAAGACAAAAAAACAACAACAAAAAACTAAAGTTAAAATAAAATTAATGAGCATCTTATCATTGTGCAATTATACTATAAATATTTATAGTGATACAAACTTTCTTACAAAAACAGTCCTGAAACGTTTTTCTTTCAAATAAAAAAAAATTAAACACTTTTTAGCTAATGGAAAATTATAATACATGTATCACTTTCTAAATAAAATGTTTAATAAAAATCTCAAAATAAAAAATTGTGAGCTGCTTGGTTTTCTTTCTATGTGAGCCCTGCTCAGATAAGGCTGCTTTGTTTAGCAAACGTTGATATTTTGCTTGGGTGCTTTTTAGCTTGTGATAGAGCTCAGGAGCTATACTAAAAGCTTTACTAGAGAGCTGACACTCAGTTTCCACAGCTTCAGTGTATAGCTTGGTGTACCCACGTAAGTGACATTGACTATATCCTGCAGCCATCTCAACATTTTCTTCATCATGAAAGTGAACAGCACCTCTTTCTAGTTCATTAATAGCCTTGACTCAAAAGACTTGTTTATTTGGCTTAATTATTTGGTGGCTAATTGTAAGAAAGAAAACAAACAACTAAATTTCATATTATACTATGTTGTCAAAAAGTACGCACTACCCATGCTAAGTACGCGCTTTTTAGTTGGGTTCAATTTGCGTACTTAAGCGGTAGTCTACTGTAGCTTTATTTAAAAAAAACAACACTAATATAGCATAGAAGTCTAAAATACTAAAAGAATAAAATAAGAAACTTAGCAACCTTATTTATAGGGAAAAAATATTTACAGTCATAAAAATTAACTAATATTTTTAAAATTTCAAGCAGGCCTGAGTGTGTGACAACTGTTTTTAGATAAATAAAAACACAGTTTTTCCAAGCTTTTTGATGATTTTTCACAAAAATATATTAAACTTTAAAGTTCCTCCATTATTTTTGTTCAATATTTAAGGCTTTTTTTTTAATATATTGAATTATAAGCTTTTTTGCCAAAATCTTCAAGTTCCATATTACATTTTTAAGGATTTAAGCATATAGTTTTTATTCATATATTAGTCTTTGACATACATTGAAAACTTTGAGAAAACATAATTTATTTTTTGACGATAGTTTTAAACATCAGATCTTTTGACACTTTTTTTCATCTCAAAAATGTGTTAGCACCTAATATTGACTTGAACTTTATTTTTAACCTTTTTGATGTACTGGGCCTCTTTTCTATGCTTCTTAATTACAAACACCATTTATAAAACTTTAAAAAATTACCATTTAATGAATTTATTGGTATATAGTGTAATAAGAATTTTTAAAAGTTCGAATTTGGCTGCAGAGTCACCTTGGGCAAGCATGAATGAACAGTAATGGCTGTTTATCAAATACTAATTGTATAGAGAAAAGAGCCAATTTCTCTTTACGAAATCTTAATTCGACTCTAAAAATCTAAACTAGTAACTTGAAAAATACGGAACAGTTGGATTATTTGACAGTTGGATGTTAAACTAACAACGTTTAATTAATAAAGTTTCAATGCCGTATGTAGGATTTTAGGAGCTACTATAAACAACAAGGAAAAGTTTTAATTTTAATTATTAAATATATATATATATACTAAAAGTACTTAAGATACCTAAGATAAGTACTTTACTCTACTGTAATTTTGGACGGAAGTGTTTTGCACAAAGAGTTTTCATTTAAACAAGCATTAAAATTTCACGGCTAACAATTTTGCATGAAATCACTATTAAACGTGTGTAACTTTTGCACGGTTGACTTGTTTAAGCCACCGTTGTAATTGTCAATCACCGGTAAAAAGAACTACTTACCGACCAAGGGTAAGAGTTAGGAGTTATAATGCTAGTAAATCACTGCAACAATCGTTTTTCGCCGTTAACCGGGCCGAAAGAAGGAACTGCTTACCGACCAAAAGTAAGGATTAGGGGTAACAGTAAAAAACTGCTAAAATTGTTTAAAACCACTATCCAAGGCGTCAGAAGGTTTACAATTTAGCTGAAAATAACTTTAAGCCCCTGCTAAACAGACGCTGAGGAAAAATGAACCTTCGTGCAAAGAAGGTAGCTTTAGTACGGTAGCTTCCATACTAATGTACTTAGGCCCGATCAATTAAACTTATACAGCGGTTCGAAATAATTTTGTCTGCCAGTTAAGACCTAACAAGGTCACAGAATGCCAGTAAATAGTTTTTGATGGTCATACGGTGCAGTACAGTCGAGTACTAACAAATTTACTGACAACAGTCAAAATATTATGACAATATAACTAACTTTACACAACGTTTTTTTTTAAGTACTTAGATAACTTGATAAATTTTTTTTTAATTCAACCAACTTTTGTCAGATTTGTTAGCTAATACTTTTAAGAAAATAACAACTTGCTTCTAAAATACATTTTAATGAAGTTTTTTTTGAATAACAGTACTTTTGAATTTATAAATTACTAAAATTATTAAATAGTATTATAATGTTATAAAATATTAAATTCTAGAACATTATCTTGTACAGTAAAAAAAAAGTATAAAATTCTATCATAAAATTTTGGTTACTTAAAAAAAAAGTATACGGTTTTATGACTATTATCTAACTAAAACTATAGTTATTTAGTTCAAAGTAGCATTTTGTTTATAATTAAAATTTTTTTGTATCAAGTACTTATTTTATTTATCACTAAAGTTTATTTTTGAACATAATAAAAGAGTATTTATAGCAAACAGAAATGACATTAACAATTTAAGATTTGATATTTTTTTAAGACTTAAAATCTTTTGAAACAATATAGCGTTTTATATATATTATATATTTTGGTTTGATAGTTTTTCCATTATTTATTTGTTTATTTAATAAGCTGAAACATTCAACAAACGACAAAATTTTCTAGCTCGTTTTTAACTTATATTTTGCTTTTATGCTTAGTTTTAAATAAGTTAGGCTTTTTAGTGGTTCAATGAATTTTTTTTTTTAACCGAGCCTTTACTTTAGTTGATTTTGTGAAATACAAAAGTACATTAGCAAATTATTCGTACAACTAGTGTTTTATCTAAAATTATACTTTTTTTTTAATTACAGAAGGTAATTACTACTTTGTTTTTTCTTTTTACTTTAAGAAATAAACTTGCTTACAAGTAAACTAAGTAAGAATAATTTAAAGAAAAATCCGGACATAAGTATCCAAAAAACAGTGAATTATTAAACGGTGGAGTAAAGAATACAATTTTAAACAACTTTTTAAATGAGTCTAATATAGAAAAACAAATTACACAATAAATATGATCTTTGTATATTCGAAATCTTTTAATCAAAAACTTTAAAACTATATATAATTTTTAGTTAAAAAGCAAATTGCTTTGTTTATGCTAATTATTTTCTATTATTAAAAAAAACTTTAAGTAAAGCGCGTAACATTAAAATAGTCTATAATATGTTAACTTATATTAATTTTTTTTTTATTTTAGAAAATATACCGTTGCCATTTAGTTAAAACAAAAACTGATAATAAAACTTATTTCCATTTTATTTCTACAAGGCCAAAGCTTTGTTGAAACAAATTATCACAAAGTTAGAAGCTGAAAATAAAATGCTAATGCAGTTGAATAAAAGAGAAAGTAAATAACAATTATACCTTAAAACTCTATTTTATACTGCATAAGGAAATGAATGGTACAAAGCTTTTTGAATTTTTAATATAAATAGAAAAAAAAATATGTCTATATTTTAACTAACCTAGTTTTAAATTCTAATTTTAATTAATTTCTATTTAAATTTTATTTACTAATTGTTTAGTTTTTTAAGCCTTAAAATTTATTGATTTTGCTTCAGTAAAACGCTTGTTGAAAATTTAAATATCAATAATGTCCTGGACAAGACGTTAAAAGGTATCCGTAGTGTGCAACTCTACAACCGAAAGGTTCTTCGTGCACTAAATCGTAGAACAAAATATTTTGAGTGTCTTTTTTGTCGTTCAATAAACTATTACTGTCTACTTGAATAACTTATTTTAAGATTTATTTTTTTGTTTTTTTTCAAGAAAACTTGGTAAACTTTTTTTTTAAATGTAAAAACATTCAAGTACATTTTTTTATTAATATTTGTTTTGAACATATTTTTTCTAATCAGTGACTAAAAACTATTTAAATCTAAAACTAGTTTTAACATTATAAAATTATTCAAAAAAACAATCATATTTTTAAAACTATTTTTTTAAAGTGTATTATTATTATATTTTAACAAACTTTGATTTAATGTATTTATAATAAGTTCGGTTTACAATAATTAAATTAAACTTAATAAAGTTGTTTTAGAAGTAAATTATAAATTCTTAAGAAAGATAAAGCTTTTTTTTTTTATGTTTGATTATAAGATAAAGATTTAATATTTTAGCATAGATTTTAATTTAATATTTGTAAGAAACACTTAACTTTAAATAAAATTATAATTGCTAAAGTATGAGATGAGAGGTATCTTAGAATTTGAAACAGATGAAGTTTTTTGCAAGTGTTTTTAAATTCTTTTTAATGAAAATCAGTAGTTTAATAAGTGATTATTTAACTTTGAAAAACTTTTACTAAGTTAAAAATGTATCTTGAACAGTAATATTTTAGATAATTAAATGATTATTCCATTAATAAATACCAATTAACTAATTAAAAACGAAATTATTATGTTTTAAATATAGATTTAACTTAAATTTTTATCATATTCAAAGTTAATGAAAACAAAAGTAAAATGATGTTAAATTTATTTTGAACTGGTGCTTTGCTAAACTTTAAGTATTTTAATAGTTTATAATAGTAGGCAGCTCAAAAGAAAATTAACGGTGTCTAGATTCAATTAGTTCGAGTAAAACATAGTTTAGATAAAATTAAAAAACAGTAATGTAATAAATTTCATTTACTTTTTAAAGATACTTTCTGTCGATAATAGCTAATCAAATTACTTATAAATGTTCTGAACAAAACATTAAAAGGTATCCAATTGGTGTGCGAATCGATGGAATTTCGTGCACCAGGTCCTAGGACCAAATATTTTAGGCCTTTTTGTCGTTTAATAAACTATAATAGTCTAATGCATTTGTGTGTAAAGGTTTTTAGTTGTTAAAAAGTTACAAAGTAAACCATTTTACTGTATGTTTACCTATGCAAGTTTTACATAAATTCAAAGCACTTGAGTTAGAAATCCATCGAATTATGTAAATTTATGTAAAACTTGCATAGGTCTTATAAAAAATTTGAAAAATTAATATTTCCTTATTATAAAACTTAGTTATATAAGTATATTGATAATAAAAATCATGTGAAAAATATTATATATTTGCAGTAAAGCCATAATAAGTTTGAATAATTTATTTGGGGATATCTAAAAAATAAAGATCCATAGTAAAAAAAATAGTTTAATAACTATTAAAAAAAATCTTATTTAGTTTTTCAAGAAAAGCTAAAATAAGTAAACAAATTAAAAATAATGTTATATTTTTAATGGAGCCCCCTGTACAAAATCCAATGGATTTAAAAAAAATTAAAGGCAAAGGAGCGTTCTCTAGAATAAAAAAAATCTATATTAGCTTTAAAATAAGGAAAACAATTACTAGATCTAAATTTCGGACATTTTTTAAAAATTGTAAAAAAAAAAGTTATTCGAGCCAAAGTAAAATTTGTTAAAATAACTGTATAGCGAATTATTGAATTATCTAGAAATTATTTTAAACATAACAATACAGTTTTTGTATAAAATCAAAAAGTAATTTTAAATAGTTATATTTGTGAATAAAAAATGATTTACTTTTTCTTATAGCTATAGTAGCTAAATTATAATACTGTTTTAGCAGTTAAATTATTAAAAATACAGTATTATTTACATGCATGTATATACATGCAAAAATTATTTCAACTATGTTGTTTGGCACAAATCTTTTTTCTATCGTTCGGTAAAAATGTGGAACAAACTTCCAAATGAACTAGTATCGTGAAAAAATCTTAAACATTTTCGATTAAACTTAAAAAGATTTGATTTAAATAAAATAATTACCAGTAAAATTTATAAGTGATTAGTTTTGTTCATCTCTTTAGCCATTGATTTGGTGTGTGGTATGTAGTTTGTTGGTAGTTTAATCTGTAAGCTCTACACCTTCCTCTTACAGATTTTAGGTACTTTTCAACTTTGATTTTTTGGAAGGGCTATTGTTAATGTGCTTTGGGCTTTAGATTTTTAAAATATTGGATACTCAGTTCAGTTGATTCCTAAGCTAGATTGTGAATTGTTGCTGCCACATTTTTGAAGTGATTTTTGACTGAGTTTGCCGTCATAACGAGTGGCAAATAGTAGCTGAGATCAATGTTCTGCAAGATGAAGACAGGTTCTGAAGATTTGACAGAAATGCTTGTTACAGGGATTTGTTGCATTGGAACGTATAATTGGAGATTGGTGACTTTGGAATCGTTGAATATTTGGTTGTGAAAGTTTTAATTTATTCAGTTTGTGCCTTGTATAAGTTTTATGTTTATGTTTATTTAAACACTGTAATTTGTTTTTTCTTTTTATGTTAGTGTCTTTCTGTTTAAGTGGCTTAGGTTTTAATGCCTAGGTCCTTCGTTGGACAATAAACTTAATAATAATAATAATAATAATAATTTATATAAATTATAATACTAATAATATGATAACAATTTTTAAAGGTTATAAACTTGTACAAACAAGAAGTGTACACAATATACATTAATTACTAACAATATTGTTATTCTTGTAATGACAAAATTATTAAGAGAACAATTTATTTTCAGCTTTTTTTGTTTTTAACTTTTGTTAAGTACTGTATTTTTCTTATTTCTTATGATATTTAAAAAAAATAAAATCTCTGATATAAAGGAAAAATATTTTAGCCTCATTGTCAAATAGTTTTTTTTCTCTTTGTTTTCGTTTGATATTTTGTTCCTTAGTTTAAATTTTTACTAGTTAACTTGAATGATTTATATTAAATTTAAAGTTGTTTCAGTTTTTTTTTTCATATTAGTTATAAAATAAGTTTAAAACTTACAAAAAAATTTAGTCTAGTCTGGTTAAAAATTGTTATTATTTAACCTTGAGCAATTTTTTACTAATTGTTTTTTGAACTAGGGGCTTTTAAAATTACAATATTCAAAACAAAGCTATTGAATTAAAATTTTAAAATTTTAAAGTTTTGCTGAGTAAAATTTTTTGACGTTGGGAAATCACATAAATAAACTGAACAAAAAAGTTAGCTTCCTAGCTTTAAGCCTGTTAGAGCAAATAACTTTTGAAAATTTTGCTTTAAACAGGTATATTTAATAAGAGGAATAAGACTATTTCACTAAAAATTTATTTTTTCCTACGTAAATTGAGATAATTACCTGAAACGGTTAAGAAATGTTCCTTACCATATTTAGAAATTTCTATACAAACAAAGTTTAAGAAAAATAAAAATCTTATCAAAAAATAACAAAAAAAATTTAGTTATTTAAAAAAAAGTTTTTAATAGTATACATTGAATAACTGAAAATATAATGAATAAAAGCAAAAATGTTAGTTTTGACAGTAAATTGTACAGTATAGAAAATTTTCTATTTGTAAACTTTTAATTGAAAATTAGAAATGTTGCCTAAGCCATAGTTCAAATAAGTGTTCAAAATTATAAATTAGTAGAATAAACTATCATAAAAAATTTTTATAAGTAGTTTACATTCTTAACTTTAAACCTAACTTGCTACTAAGTTTAATTAAAAATTTAGTATTTATTAAAATTAAATAAATTTAATTTAATGTATTAAAGGGTTTTTTACAAACATACAGTGTTTATAACTTAACAAACATATGAATGATCCTTGCAAAAAGTTTGCTTGTAAAATACAAACCTGCTTACAAGGTTAGTGTGCTATTGCTAATTGTAGATTGAATAATTTTATTAGATTGCAAGTTTTATATTTATATGTTACTATCATTAATCTTATACATCTTATTACTTCTTTTTAGTTATTTTAAACAGTTCTATTTTCATAATGTTTAATATTTTAAAATAGACTGTTTAACTATATATCTATCTCTTTCTTCAGTTTTGAGCAGTTTTTATATAGTTTTGTCAAACTTGTTTGAATAATTCAACTTGTGCTAAAAGTTATAATATAAATGAATTCAAAATTATTAAAACTTCTAGTAATGTTTTTGATTTGATTATATTAGAAGCCATTTGTATTTTGTTAAGGAAACCTGTTTTATCTAAGCAAAAAGATTTTGACTATACTGTTTCTTTATTTTCATAATACTTTATAAGGATTGTTTTCATTTTGTTTTGTTTAGTTTTACTGCAGATCAATAATAACTAAGTAAACTGATATGATTTTAACTGTTACTAATTGCTTTTGTCTTTTATGATTCTTTTGATTAGTTTATGATTACTTGGTTACTATATAAGTTTGTAAAATCTTATTACTTGTTAGCTTTGTACTCTACTGATGAGAATTGCTCGAAATATATTTAGTGTTTTTGAAATTGTGTGTCTTTTGTAACTTGTTGTATAATTACTGGTCACTTATGTTCCAATATTCTTATATTTACATACGGTTACAACTAACTATTTTTCATAAAAGCTTTTTAAGGACATTATTCAAGATATTTAAATTTTAAAAATTAATTTCAACCTTTGCTTCAGTAGATAAATTATGATTATTTTTAAAATTACTCTTTAAAAAGTTTAAAATAACTAAGTACAAAGTTGCCACACACTCAGGATATTCAAGACACTCCGGATATTTTGAAGTTATTTTAAACCCAGGCCAACTCAGGAATCTTTTTTTTATAAAAACCTAAGGACAGTTTCAAGATTTTTTTTTAAATCTCAGGTCAATTTTTTAAGTATTCAAATTTTCAAGCTAATTGTTTGTTGATAAAGATCTTTGCAAAACAAGTTTGCTGGAATATATATATATATACAAAATTTACAATACTTTTCTTTATTAAATTAACATATGTTTCTGTGTGTCAAGCAAGTTCAGTAAAACACACTTCAACAGAGTTCAGTAAAAATGAATACTGTAAGGTAAGAGTAAAAGATAAACTATTAGATTGTTTAGAATGACTAAAGATAAGTCATAATTATAGATTAATAAAAAAACAGAAGCTAAGAACAAGAGCTAGAAAATATGTCCCTCATAAGTTTTTGAGGTCAAACTTATTATTATAAAAATACTAATAAAGAACAGATATCCTAATCCTTTGATTGATGGGTTTTTAAAGCTGAAAATAACAGATTAAATTAGATAAAACTTTATGGTGTTGAGAAGTGTCCAGATCTTTTAATTTTGCCTTATACAGGAGAAAAACCAACTCAGGTTGAAAGAAACACAAAGAAGTTAAGGTTAAAAAGTATATCATGCTACTAAACTTAAGTTATTTTTACAGTTATAGTCGTTAAGTTATAGTCCTGTTTTGAGTCCTAAAGGTAAAGACCTCATATCTAAAAAACATAAAAGTTGCATGGTCTATATGTTTGAATGCTGTTGTTCAAACAGTTGTATTGGTCAAACCTCTAGGCACCTTGAAATCAGAATTAAAGAGCACATTCCAAAGTATGTAAGAGATCATATAAGCAATAAGCCAAAAACAACTAGTATAGCAACTTCAAATGCAATGAATAGATCTTCAATATCAGTACATTTAATTAAAAATCCCATTTGTGGAAAAAGTTACAACGAAATTTAGAATATTAAAAAGTTGTAACGTTAGTTTTGACCTGATCAAAATTGAAGCCATATACATTCATTTGAATAAACTAAAGTTATGTAAGCAGAGATAATTTGATTATTCATTATCCTTGTTTAGTTAATTAGTGCTCTTATATTATGTTTAATTATGCTTATTTAGAATTTTGATTACTTTTTGTTTTGTGTTTTGCTTGATTAACTAATTCCTGATGCAACTAGAAGTCTATATAAGTTTAATATTTTCTTTAATTTGTAACAATTGTAACACACTGATCAAAATTATTGAAATATATTTGTGTATAGTAAAAGACCTTGTTTTTTTAATCAAGTACAATAGCAGACTAATGTTTAAAATTCTATAGATTAGTAGTAGTTGATATTAATTATGACTTAAAAAATGGCAACCCTGTTAATGGCTAATATTGAAAAATAGTAGCAGAGCATAAAACTAGTGTAATAGTAAATTTAAAACTCAAATACATTTTGAATTTAAGCTAATGTTATCATAAATTTAATTTGAAACATGCTTTTAAACTTAAGTGTCAGATTTGCACCGAACAACATTTTTGCACTGATTATCAGTATTGCTTGTGTGGTCACTTCTGCAATTTCGCTCAGTGGCAGTTTTGCACAAATAAATTTTGTAAATTTAAAACAAAACTTATGTACAACTATGTAAAATATTACTTAAATTTTAACTGAAAATTATTAAAAATTTTGAATAAACTAAAATTTTGCAGGTACTTAAAATAAAATACATTTAAATTTTAATTTTACAGAAAATCATAAATTAGAGCAGATAATACAACTTTAGATATTTTATACTGAAATACTTTGAGCTATGAAATTATGTAAATTTAATTCTAAAAAATTTATCCGGAGATACAATCTTTGGTATTTTGATTTTTAGCTTAGAAATGAGACCAAATTGAAACCAGACAAAATAAATTAGTGTTCTTGTATTAATTTTTTTAAAGATTTAAGCCTTGTAAGAATTTCTAAAGATCAAATATATAAAAAAAAATGTTTATTGCTTCTATAAAAATAAAACCTTTGCAAAGACAGACAAGATGTTTGAGTCCTGTAAATGAAAAAAACAAATTATTAAAAAAAAGTATATAAGAGATCTTGGCTTCATTATAGTAGTAAACGTTAGTTTTAAGCTCTAAAATATTGAACGCTTAATGTTTTAGAAATTATCAAAGGTATGATTTTTATAGGTTATAGATTATTTACTTTATACAAAACAGACTTGTTTGAATTCATGCAAAATAATTGAGTGCTTTTTGAGTAAAAAAGCGACACATTTTTAAAATTAAATGAGAAAACTTATTGAAGATATTTTTAGATTTTTATATACTAGCATGTACTATATATTAGAATAGTGTTTAAGTTGTTACAAAATACAAATCTGTTATAATTTTACATATTTTAGTATCACTAGGATCTTAAATTCATACATATAAGCATTGAAAATACTTATTCACTCATTTTAAAGTCATGCAACTGAAGATCGTGAAATTCAGCAAATATATTCATTAAACTTAAAAAAAAAATTTTTTTTTGGAACTATGCTTTTTAATGCACTCTTTTAAAAATTAAAAACAATCTGCTTACTTGCTAAAGAACATATTTTGTACTTGTTAAACTATTTAAGTTTCTTACTTAATTACAACATAAACTGCTATTAAAGATATAACAGATATTCAAAAAGTCAAATGTTCGCAGATTTAGATATTACTTTAACTAATATTTGCTTATTTGTTAATAAAATCACAAACAATTTAATTTAAATCACAAATTAATTTAATCACAAACAATTTAAGTTTGCTCCTCTTTATATCAAGTTTATATTATAAACAGATGAAATACAAGTAGAAGAAAGAAAATGAATAAAGTCACGCATTATCTCTACAAAATTTAATGACTGTTTCTTTTTTGGAAAAAAATAAGACTTGATTATGAAACAGTGGTTTTTCCATTTAGATGATTTACAGCAATAACTCATAAAATATTTATATCCAAAACAAACAAAAGTACTTTTTGCCACGTTCATCAGTATTTAGTCATGGTAAGTATATCTTTAATAAGACGATTAGGTAGTATATAAGTAACAAAAATCAAGAAACTTATAAATACTTGAATAATCCTAAACATGAAAGCTAATAAAATTGTAAAAATGTAAATGATTAAATAAGGTGTAGAATTCTTGTATGGGAGTTAAAGAAATTAAGTTGTCAAACTCATAATTTTTTATGTACTAAGCTCAGGTTTAACGCCAACATTGTTCACTCAAACTGTTTTTAAGTATTTTAGATGAACATAATTTTGTTTAAAAAAAAATGCTATTAAGTTATCCAAACTGTTTATTAAAGCAACCTAAACTATTTTTAAATCGTTAATATAATGCTAAACAACTAACAATTATTTTTGCTTCCTGTCACTTTCTGAAACTCAGATTTTACTCAGTAAATTTTTAATAAAGAAATTTTTTAGAAACGAAATCGTTTAATATTGATTTATAAAACTTTGCTCTTAATATTTTGTACCAATAAAATACTATATATATTTTTTAACTATTGAAATATTTTTGCTTATTTATTTTAAGAATTTACTGTTTTTACTACTACAAAAGCGCTCAATTACTTTGTCTGACTTATAATATTAGTATTGTATTGTTTAATACACCAACTTATGTTGGTGTAAAAAAAAATTCTTAAAGGAATCCGCTGTTGATAAAATATTGTTCCATAAGGTTACAAAATAAAAACTTTCAAAGATAAAATTTAAAGTTTCTAATCCTAATAAAGCCAAAATACCTTATTTTTTAAACAATAACTTTACCAATATCTAAATTTAAAAATCACTCGATTATCTTTTAAAAGTTCTTACTTCTTTAAATCAAGTAGTCTAAATTTCAAAAGTACAGTTTGATAGTTTTTTCTTAATTAACCTATCAAATTTTCAAAGCTTATACTTAATGTTTACGACTGTAACTAAATCAAAATATTTTACTTCTTATTTCAAAGGTACTCGATTGTTTTTGTTTGATTGCAAATTTAGTCTTACATCTAAAGATTTTTTTTTTTAAATGAATGTGCTATAGATAAAGTTTTTATTTTAAAGCTTTACAAGTTTCAACGCCTGGATACATTACTCTAAAAACGTTTTGAATATTTGATAAATTTCTCCGCTCAAATTATTGGAATTTATAAGTAAAAAAAGCTAAATAAGTGATGTTCTACAATTAAAGAAATAAAGTCATGAAAAAGTATTATTTATCATTATATTTAAAAGTAATTTAAATTTAAGAATTAAAAATGTTCTTTAGGTCCTTCCATAAAAAAGTGATACTAGTTAAAAATTGTAATACGTGCAGTTATAATGACTCGTGTAAGAGTGATAACTTGTGCAAAAGTTATTTTGTGAATTCAGAACCGTTTACACTTTATGTAATAATATATTATATAAGTATATGGCATATATTATGTAATTTAAAATGTATTATACCTTGTAGAAAAACATGGTTTAATTTACTATAAATTAAGTTATTCATAAGAAATATTTTTGCATCTTCAGAAAATTGCATAAACTTCAACATTGAATATCTTTCTTGTTCTTTTAGATATAACAGTACTATTTTATGTTTGTTGTCTTCGTCAAAAAAAAGTATATATGTCTGTTTTTTGAAACTTGGTCTCTTTTAAAAAGTAGGAAGTTATGAATTTTTATTTAGAATCCTTAAATAAAGATATTGAAATAAATTAAATAAGTTTCAATAATTTAATTTCTAAGTCCCCGGTTGAAGACTTATTTTTTGAAATTTACATAAAATTTATTTTGTTCAACAAACTAAAGTTTATTGATTTTTGAGTCTGTTGAAGTTTATTGAACTTTTCATATTAAATTCTTAAAAATGTGGTCTAAGGACCTGCTGTATAAAAAGACTTTTGGTATTCGAATCAAGCACCTCATGATTATTTTAACTATGTTTAGCTAAAAAGGTGAATCACTTTTTTCACAATTTGGTCTTATTTTACATAGTTTTAGCTAAGCTACAAAATAATTTTTGTGATATAGCCGGGCAAAGTCAGAGGCAACAATAGGTTGGAAAGCGCAAACTAAAATCGCAAAAAAAAGACTATTTCATTAAAAATCTATCTCCTCCTAAATTTTTTGAGATGTATACCTCAAACTTTTAGGAAATGTTCCTTACAGTATTTAGAAAATTTTGTCCGAAGGAATATAAAAAAAATAAAAATAAAAATTATAAAAAAATAAACAAAAAACAGTTTTTATAGTTTTTTTGTTGTAAATTATTTTTTAAATTTAGATCCAACAGATTTTTATAAATACTGCAAGGAATATTTCCTGAAAGTTTGAGGTAGTTATCTCAAAAAACATAGTAGGAGATAGATTCTTAGTGATTTCTAGTTATTTGCCGTTTTAGTTTGCGCCTTTTATAAGAAACCTATTGTAGTCTCCGACTTTGACCGGCTATCTCAAAAATTATTTAGAATTTTTAAAATCTGTAAAAAGCATCTTGTAGCTTAGCTTAAACTCTAAAAAATAAGATGAAATTGTGGAAAAGGTGATTTACCACTCAACCAGACTCTTTTAATGACAATCCAGCAGCATTTTTTCTTTACACAAATTATATTTTTAAAGAAAACAAATATGATTATATTTATTTATTTTTGGTCATTCTTAGTTTGTTATTCTCAAGTAAAATCGTTTTACATTGTCCGATGTGTTATAGTATTGTTTTTAATTATAATATTACTATTGAAACTTTTGATGAAAAATCTGCAAGATTTAGTCTTTTTAAATATTCAGCTAAAATTAAATTCAATAAAGGAGGTAATTTTGATTTTTTGTATTCAAAAGTTAACACTTTTAGAAACTTATTGAGTTTAGGAGTATCTTTTCTTATGGTACACTATAAAATATCTTTTGAACATAAAAAGTTAATAATACTTTACATCAGCGCTTATTCAACTTTTTCTGATTTTCTCCACAATAAGTAATAACTGTACTACTAACTAAGTTGTTAAATAACAGTAAAAAAGTAAAATATTAAGTTTTATTGATAATAGTTGTGATAATTATTAATATTATGATTTAATATTTTTAAATCTAAAAATTTTCATTGTTTTATATTAGCATCAGTTTTATATATCTTTTATAATGTGTTCTTGAATATTTTCAATATATCTTTCTGTTATAATTTAATTTTAATATTAATTAAAACGTTTGATATAAATGAGAAATATTGTAAACTGTATATTTTTTATTTTACAGCTAATCGCTATCAAGAATCAAAGTGCATAAAACAAATTGATGATCTTCGCAAGTGTTGCGTGAAGTTTAAAAATTTGAATTTGGTTTGTTGCCAAGGAATGAATAAAGAAAAAAATCCATAACTTTGATTGTTAGAATAAAATATTTTTATTTAAGCAGAAAATTTGTCCCTGTGGACTAATAAACTCTTTTTCGTTTGACTTATTTATGCCAAAGCTTAAAGAATTACTTGAACTTTTTCAAATTAGTACTTATAAAATTTTTAAACCATGAATAAAAAAATATTATGATTGCCAAATTTAACTTTCTAATAACATAGATAAGCTTATTGAAACAAACTATATATACTGTATTTAATTTGTTTGAGCCTATTATCAGATGTTTTAGTGTCTTAATCTAAATATAAAATCAGCTTTTCTCACGGTAAATAAAATTCCAGGTTTTGGCTTTGATAACTTTTGTTGATACTTATTTTATTTTATTTAAAACATACATTAAATGAGATTTGGTTTCTAAGTAGTAAAATATCTAATAAAATAAGTTTCTTTCAATACAATATAAAACATAAATTAATTTGTACGATGAAAAATTAGAAATTATATGATGGTATGAAAAATAAAACAATTAAATACAAAATATTATTCTTATAACTGAAAGGAATGATTTAAAGATTGTGTTAACCTTAACAAGACATATATCATAATAATTATTAAAGCATACTGCATATTGAATCAGATTTTTTTTCAAGAACTGCCGACCAAGTCTTTTCAATAAAGTTTCCTTGGTAAATTAACTGAAAGTAACGTCCAAAATTAAACAGCATATTTTATCAAGTTACCGAAATCACGCAAAAATTGGATTAAGTTTGCATACACAGATTTTAATTTTCTACATGTACTGAACTGAGGAGTTAATAAAAACTACTGTTAACTATAAGAAAAATTCTATAAATTACAAACCATACAAAAAGTTGTGTGATTTAAAATAACTAAAGGTACTGAAGTATATCTATTGAAATTAGTCAACGAAAGTCTGCAGAACCGAATTCTGGACTTTCGTATGCCGTGAGACTAGCTCAAGTTAACATAAGGTTTGATCATACCAATTCGATCATCAGACCACAAGCGGTTTCAGTCTACTGAAGGTCTGATGATCGAATTGGTATGATCAAGCTTATTACATAAACTTGTATTAAATTTATAGTGCATATTTACAACAAAGTGATATAAGTATTTTTTTATAACTTATACAGATATATATATATATGTATATATATATATATAAACATGAAACAAATATACTAAAAAGCTTTAAATAATCATTTTAAATAACGCATTAAAATTTTCTTGAACAAAGTTTGAATTAAGGTTTCCCAAACTCATTTTTATTACAGCCTCTTGGAAGAAGTTTATAACATAACCCGAACTTGTTTAATACTGTCTCTATACTAGTTAGATACCCATTTATTTTTTCGCAACCGTACTATTCAACTTTCCTGATATTTAAAATCGTTCCTAAAAGAGTGATGTTGTCCATTTTGGGAAACCCTGCTTGATATACTTGATATATAATTCTTAATAATCATTGAATTTTTTTTACACGGTTGACGCTTTTTATAATCTTTAAACCATAAAAATATTACTAACAACAAAAGATTAGTCAAATTGTGTATGCATATTGTGCTTTAAAATCTTATCATGTACAAAATACACATAAATAAAAATGAAGATAAACACAGTGACACAACAAGATTATTAACAAATAATATTTTGATTTCTTCACCTGCTTGTGTTTTTTTAAAGTATTGCGTTTCTCTTTCTTTAAGTTTCTCATCATATTGAACATCGCCATTTTTGCGGCAATTAGCAATTTCTTTTATCTTATCATTGCTGATATACAAGCAGTTTAATAAAAAAGTAGATTATTTTAATTGACTAGAAAAAGTCAAAAACACAAAAATATTAACTGTTATTTTCTTATTTAAATTTTAGGCAAAATATGGTAAAAGTATATAGTTCACGAATGTTTATTATGTAGAACAATTATCACAGTAGTTCAGATAAAATTTTTATCAACAAAAGAAAAACTACAATAAAAAAAAGTTTTTGAAATAAACCAAACTGGCTGCAAGACTACTACAGTAAGCTTGCCGCTTAATAACCTTGCACTGTTTTTAAAGAGCGTACCCCACCGGCAGTGCGTACCTAAGATATTTAGGATATTAATAACCTAAATTAAGGCTAATTAAAATATGGTAAAAACCACTAAAGATTACTAATGACTATTACATCGAAGTAAAAACTTTCAACATAATTATAAAATATAATAGTATTAAAAGCCTTAAGTATTTATTCATGTAAGTATTTATATTCCAACCAAAAAGTTTTAAAAAAGTATTTAGTATTTCCTTGTACTTTTAAAAATTACATTGCACTATTACTTTTAAATAAATAAAGATTTAAAAAAGTATTTAACACGCTTTTAATAATTTGTGTTTTTTCAAAAAGCTAGATTAGGGTTATAAAACTTTACTTCTGCTTACTTATTATTTGGCTTTTTTTTGCTTTTTAACTTATTGTCTTGGTAGAAAACACAACAGTAAATGATAAAATGTTGTAGTGCTAATGGTAGACTGAGGTTTCGATAGTCAATTTTGCAGTATCGGATTTTAAAAAAGTGCTTAAAATTACTTATTACTTTTAATTACTTTGCTTTATTTATCATGGTTACTAAAATCTTAGGTCACTTAGTCTAACCAAAATAATACATGCTAGTTACTATTATTTTCGTTTATCTAAATTTTGATTATATAATTTTACGCCTCTTTAACTTATGTTTCAATTATAGGTTAAGCAATTGTTAATTGCACTATTGATTATTATATTTTTTCTAAAATTTTTATGACATTTTAAATAAGCTTTATTCTCACGTTTAAATCATGGGGTATGCAAATTTAAATTGCACTTTTCGTCATTTCAGAGTTGTCACACACTCAGGATATTTAAAAAATCTAAAGATAACTCAGGATAGTTTTAGTTTTTATTTGAAACTCAGGCTGATTCAGAATAGTTTTGTTTTTTATAACAAATTCAGGGTACTTTAAACATTTTTAAAAAGTCATGGGACATATTTTTCTCCTTTCAATAAGATTTAGTTTATTTATTTACAATATTTTGTTCTTTTATTTCCAATTTTGTTAAAGAACTTGAATTTAAAAAAATAAAATAAAGATGTGACAAAACTCATGGTAACTCAGAAAAGTTTAGGGTCACTTACAAGTCAGTAAAGTTTTATTTTGCCTAAAGAGTGGTAACTCTGTTATTTTAGTTGAATAAATAAACAGTTTCACGTTTAATTAAAGAGTTTGATTTTGGTAGAATTTTTAAGTTGAAATTTTTTTTTCTAGTTTGTTTAGGTTAGTTTATTTAAATTAGAGCGCTCAAAACGTTAACGATATATAAAGATATTATTCCTAAAAAAGTGAAAATGAACACTAATTAAAAAAGAATCTAATGTTTTAAAAGCTTTGAATTTTTAACTTCTATGTGTATAAGTTTTGCAAGTCAAAAAAAAGTCTATACCATTTTTAATGTCCTAATAGTAACAAATAAAAATTTTTACGGGTTAATACCACTAGACAGCTCACTAGATAACGATGTTGGGTGCACAGAATTTTTTGTAGCTTGAAGACCACTGATCTACACGACAAAATTAGTAAAAATGTGATATATAAAACATTGTCAATAAACATTTAAACTATATAAAAAATTGGTAAATGTTCTTGAACAATGGTTGCTCAAAACTTTGAAATTCTAATCACAAACATTTTTTCTTAAGTGTTAAGAGTTTTCGGTAGTTTAAAAAACCTAAATTTGTTGTAATAATATCATTTTGGACATATCGAACTTTAATATTATTCATCATGAAGTCTGATCTATTAGCTTTAAATATTGAAATTATTAAAAGTGTTTTAAAAACCCGAGACGCACATATTTTGTAACCAGTAATTGACTTGAGTTGGCATTTTAAAAATAACTTGTGAAAGTTAGTTTTCAGTAGAAAAAATTGATTCAGCGAAATCGTTTTCAAAAACAGAATTTGGTTTTAATATATATATATATATATATATTAAACAATTTATAACGTATTGAATACGAATTTTATGGTTGGTATATAAGAAATACAGAGATTAACAAATTTAAAACAATATTTCTATAATTTTCAAAGCTCGTTAAAGGTACTTTACAGAACTTTTTCAAATTAAGAGCAGTTTCTTTGCTATTTTAAGATACACTCTTATTCTTTAAAACGGTCAAACTAAAAGCGCTTATAAAAGAGAACCGCTACATTTAATAATTTAAACATTTTAATAATACGTTTAAATTTGTTTTGTCAATTTAATAGAAAGTAACTTAAAATTGCTAATTTTAGAGTCGTTTTAAGTAGACTATATTGATATATAATAGTTAGCTGTTATTAACTTTTCATTAGTGTTTAACTAAAAAACATAAAAATTAAATTAAAAATAATGATACTTGATTGGCATCTTTTTCAAGTCAAAAAAATTAGTAAAAATAAATTATTACGTTTATGTTTGCTATTCACTTAAACTAAGTTGTTTTTTAAGCAGTTATCTGTGATAAAAGCATAGAGTTATTATAAAAAAAAGTACATGTATCTCTAGCGTTTTGTATCTCTAGCAATGAAGTTTACTCTAGATTATACTTATTTTTCATACCATTTATATTTCTGTTTTAAGCAGGAGTCGGCAATACGTGGCCCGTGGGCAAACTGCGGCCCTCGAGCATGTTTTTATTTTTTATGGGATGCGGCCCGCGGAAGGTAGTTTATGGCCCGCGTGCATGTTGATCTGGCTCGCTAAAAAAATACTTTAAGCCAATTTTTTAGTTAAAGTTCTAAATTTTTCTTATTCCATTTGATGTTCCTGATAAAAAGAATTCTACTAATTTTACCGCTAAAGCTTATAAATTTTAAAATACAGAGTACTTCCTCACACTAGAAATATCAGGGTTTTTTTATTTCTGTAAGTGTGAACTAGTTAACACTACGGAATAATGTTTTATCTTGGGTTCGTGTTGGATTTTTTTCATCAATAAGTTTTGCTACCTTTGCTAGTGACCATGTTCATATGTTTTAACAAAGCAGACTTATTTTTTGTCTATGAATAGATTTTCAGTAGAGTATGAATACTTGGACCTGGTAGTAGACTAATAGTTAATATTGAAATAAAAGTACAAAACTCTAACTAATACTTTTTTTTTTACTTTTACATAAACTTCAATTAGCTTTAATCTCACTTTTCTTTTAATTAGTCTACTTTTCAGTGATGCTAAGGTTTATCGTAATTATATTTATATTTTTTTTAAAAAACATTAGCTTTAACTTGTAACCCTGGCCTGTGTTTAGGGATTACTTTTAGATAGAGAGCTAAAACTCCTCTTTTTTATCGTTAACTTTTTTAACAGCTTAGAGCATTTGGTGCTGGGGGCCTGACCTACATTTTCCTGATCCATATTCAATAATGTAAATATTAAAAACCAGGAACTATAGAATAACTGAATAGTCATAAAAACTTAACTTTAAAATTTTAAATTTAAACTTCATAAATTTAAAACAACACAGTTTTAGTTTTCACATAGTTCAAAAGAGCAAACGTGAAGCTCCGTGTATTTTAGACATCTAACTTGTTTTTTATCGTTTTATCATATTTCTTAAATACAAACAATAAACTATTCGTTGTCACCTTTTGAAAAATAATAAAATTAATTCAGCTACATAGTTGTTATTTATTAATGCAAATATTAAGAGTTTCCAGTTCTAGTAGGGATGGCTTTTTTGTGTGTAATCATTATCTAAGACGTAGGAAGTCTAATAAAATGTTACAATACTTTTACAATACTGTTACAACGAAATACAAATGCCCTCAACTATTTATTAAATTACTTACAACTTTTAGTTTCGGTTTACAGAAGGTTTTTTATTTGTAAAAAATTAAGTAAGTTCATACTTTTTATTATGAACTTTTATTATTTGAACATCATTATTTATTTGTACTCCGTAAAACTCATTTGTTAATACAAGCATATGTTTATTTAGTATTCAAAAATCTTTAATTTTAGAACTCTGGAAACTCTGCTTTTAGGTGTCAAAATTAATAAAAATAAACTTCTAATCTTTATATGTTGTTAGTTTTATCTTCAAAAACTATTTTTATGTTATGTATACTTAGTTTCTGATACAGTAAGTTTTTAATACCTTTTGAAAATAAGTTTAAAAACATGTAAGTATGTAATAGAATTTCTCTAAACAAAAAAAGATATTGTAAACGATAGTTTAACAAAAACACTTGATTCAAAATACTTCAGAAGCATGCTTGTGCTTTTTACACAATTTATATTCATATGCGTTATTCTGAAAATGACATTACGTTGTTTTAATTTTTATCTCTCAGTTAGAAAAATTTGTAGGACGACTTTTAAAATGATTGTTACATTCTTCTTCTTTAAACTTATTAGTAATATACATCTACAGGTTCTGAAAGCGGGCAATATCGTCCCTCTAGAGACGATTTTGGCCATCGGGGGATCTTAATCATTTATACTTATTAATCTTATATTAACTGCAACGTCGATAAAGACGTAATGAAAGATATTTCTGAACATAGAAGCCCTATGAAAGTTGATTTAATTCATACTACAATTCCCGTCTACGGCCTCACAGTCTCACGCTATTAATTTTGTATCGTACCACAGCTTACATCTCCAGCCTCGAAGTCTTACGTAAACTTTTTTATACCGTTCTATAGTTCACTTCAGCGGCCTCGCATTCCCACGTTAAATATTTTGTATCGTTCTATAGTTCACTTATACGGCCTGGCAGTTCTAAGCTAGCTATCTTATATCGTACTGCAGTTCACGTCTCCGCCCTCAAAATCTCACGTGAGCTGCTTCAACTGCTACTTCCACGAAAAAAAGAGTCGCCCCTCGTTGTAAAACAACAAGATTTATACACTATATTTTATTTTACATCTGATTATTTTCTCTAATAGATTTAATATCATTGCTTACTCATATTTTAGTTAATTTAATCTGGTATTTTGTAAATGTTTACTCAGAAACTTGTTCTTTAAACAAAAGCAATAAGAAGTCCTATAGATCTATGCTTGACGGACGTAACTTGCCGACAACAAAACGACAAATAATATTGAAAAAAGTTATCACCAAGCAGTATTTCGGAACACACGTCATTAAAACTGGTAAACAAAAAATTGTTTAATTTAAAATTCAGTTTAAACTACTTTTTATTGTTAAATATTTAAGTTTCGTTTCCATGTAATAAATAGAAATTCGTTTGACTTTTGGTTTGACTTGTACCAAAACATAAATAAATTGCAAAGTTGCTATTATGGTCAGTTTCAGTTAGCTGTATTTAATATAAACAAATAATATATAAATAAAATTAATTTTGTTCTCCTAAGTACTTATTAAAACATACTTTAATAGACTATTTTTTATTCAAGCTACTATAATTTTAGTTAGTTTTTAATTAGAAAACAAAGTTTAACAAAAAACTTATGTTAGTCAAAACTACAGTTATACAAAAAAAGTGTTAAAATGTGTAAGTTCTACTTTAAACTTTACATTTAATTCTAAATTCACTACTTACAACTAAATTAAAAACTATTTTTAATGGTAGCACATAGTTTCATAGTTGAATGCAAGATTAAACTTCTCAAAGCTTTTGAAAAATGTGTAGTTAAGATTTTACAACTTTTACAATTTACAGGCATGGTCGGAAGTAATTGTATAAACTTAAAATGGATGAAAAGAAAAAGTTCAAGTCAAAAAATACAACCGCCCAATTGCCTAGCAGGTACGTTGAAGTTAAGACAAAAACTTAAGCTTTTTGCGTTATGATGTATACTAATTTGGCTTAATTGCAAGTTACAAGAGCTAATACATCTTTTATTCTACATACTATCAATTTTGTAAAAAAAAATACGAACTCAACTATTTAAGAAAATAAATGTTAGTGTTCACTGAAGCTGGATCATTACAATAAAAACTTCAAAAACGAGACAAATCTATTTAAGTCTAATCAGTTTGCCACATAAACAGCTTTAACTTTTTAACTTTTAAAAACACCTTAACATTCGGTGATCATTTATTAAAAAATTGAACGGTAACAAAGCTACAACAATTTTCTTTTTAAATAGACAAAGTTAACGATTGAAAATATTTATGCTTAAGTAAGTCTAAATTATATAAAACAAGTTTCTGTGAAGTTTACTTTGAAAAAATTAAGTAAGATGTAACAAGTAAGCTAAACTCGTATCTTTAGTAAAAATCAGATATCGAAAAAATAAAAGTACAACAAAAGCTTTATTTACTCTGACGATGATCGCTTGGAAAATATAGATAGACAGTATCAAATTCATCTATGGACTATTTATAGTTTGACGCATTATTATTTAAAAAAAAGTTTCGGGTGTTTATTTGAATTTATAAGTTCTTTAAGATGCTCATAATTACTGTTAAATAATTTATTACACGTAAAACAAAGTTTTAATTTTTTCTTAAAACAAAAACCTTTACCTAAAAAATACTTTAAACTGTTAAAGAAGGGGCCCGCAGGAATTTGGTGGTCGCAGCCAACTTATGAAAATAAAAAAATTTGCGGGTCGCCGTCGTAGTCTTTGTTTTTAGTATCATAGAAAACCCAAAATATCTGGTGTAAGCTTCGAGTTTCCTTAACTTATGCCTAAGACATTTTTTTTTATCCTTTCAATTCAAACCTTAGATTACCCAGTTTAAGTTTCAAAAATTATTTTACTGGCAAAATTTGCACTTTTATCCTTCATGGGCCGCAGTTTGTCGATCCCTGTGTTATAGCCTTTTATCCAGGGATGTTATTATAAGTTCATTTTTATATAGTTTTAGTTAGAATCAAAACCTGTAAACATAAAAATTAAAATTTGTAGCTTTAATAAATATTTACTTTTTTTATTGAATTATAATAATCTTAAAAATTTACTTTTAAACCTTACTAATGATGATTAAAAAAAAAGCTTACAAAAAATAATAATCGTTTGACTTTTTTTAAGCTTAGAGAATGAAAACTATACATTAAGCAATTTTGTACGCATTTTTATATTACAACAAGTTTATAAAAGACCTTTTTTCAAGTCATTTTAGAATTTTGGATGGTTTTGCCCATTAAAAAGTAATTCAGTTTATTTTCGAACTGCAATTTCTAAAACATTTGCATTCGATATAAAAGCGTTCTGCTTTTTATTTACAGTAAAATTGAATAGTTATTAAAAGTAAAAAAATTTTTAAGATAATAACTTGTTTTTAATTACATTGAAAGCTAGTCAACGTTTTGAACTAAAAATGCATAATACTACTTATATAAAAAACTGTTTATACTTAAAGGTCCAATTCAGAATACGACAATGTTTTTATTTACAAACTATACTATTCTTCTGGACTGATTAACATACTTCTTCAAGATGCAAAAATTTTGGAATATAAAAACTCTATTGGAATGCCTAATGACTTAAAAGTTAGTATTAGTTAGTGCTAGTTACTGAATTATTATTTAAAATACTAAATTTTATATAAATTTTGATATGTATCTTATTTGAAAATCAAAGCTCTTTTAAATTCATGAATACAACACTTAAAATCACTTATAAGTTGAATTTTTAAGTAAAAAATTGATTTTATAGACCAGTTACAAGAAAAAATACAAAAAAAAGTCTTCAATTAAACAAGCAAAGCAGTATTTAGTGTATGCAACAGAGCACCAGTTAGATGAAGGTTGGTCTCGTAAATTATTAAATGCAATAAAGAAACATGGACAATTGAAACTTTTTAACGTTTTAAAACCAAGTGAGTCAAGTTTATAACATTTTTAAAATCTCATTTATTCTTTAAAGTATAAAAGTATAACTGTTTTAGTATTTTGTGATCTATAAAAACATAGATTAAAGAAAAAGCTTAGTTTAAAAGATGACCTAAACTTATTAAACTTGTATCAAATACTTATAAAAAAAAATGTTTAAATTTTACAAAACTATTTTTTTGGTACTAGCACAGTTTAGTAAAATCTTCTTAAGATATTTTTCACTTATTTAGAAACATTAGTCAGTTTTTAGACTTATTTATCTTAAAAAAATTAATCAAAAGATCATTAATACAAAAAGTGTTAATTTTTTTCTGATTATTTGTACTTGTGAGTTTACATAATTGTCAGATAAGCTAACGATAGGAATCTGGACCGATTTAGGAAATGTATTTATAGATATGTATATAATAATAATAATAAATTATACAGTATCTTTCGTTTTTACACTAATACATGTTTCTGTGTGTGAACGGATTAACACACTTCAACGGAGCTATAAAAATGAAGGAAGTACCTAGTTTTCATGGCTCCGTTGAAGTGTGCTAATCCATTAACACACAGAAACATGTGTTAGTGAAACAAAGAAAGGATACTGTATAATTTGTTATTTTTAGATATTCCAGTGAACTTGTTTCACTAGGATATTTTTTTAACAAACGATTAAATTTGTATTTTGAATAGTTATGTATATATAGTTTTTTGTTTAGAATAAAAAAAAATCAGTTGTGAAAAACTTTAAAAATGTTTAACAGCTGCTCAAGATTTTGCTGATTACGAAAAGTTTAAAGATTCTGTCAGCATGAATGGTAATGGAAGTGATAATGTTGAAAATGGACAGCTGCAAGTTTCAGGATATAAGCTATCAAAAATTGATTATGAAGAAGATAAACTTGGCTTCAGTGATCTAGAAAATATACAAAATGAAAGCTACTTAAACCAAAGAAAATCTCGCAAAAGTAAACTCTTAACGAAAAATCAAGGTATGGGTAAAACTATTTTCTGTATCTTATTTTATTTACAATTTTAACTTAAGTTCTATTAACTTAATTATTATTAAGTTATAAGTAAAATTAAACTGTTTAAATATCGTTTTGTAAATAAAGTTCTAAAGCAAAATATCCCAAACAGTTGCACCGTTTTAATATTTGTCAAATAAATCAGCTTTAAGCTTCTGTTAAATATGAGACAAAATCTGATTTAAAAGTTTTTGATTGTTTAATAGAAATTTTTAAATTAAAAAATATACTGAATTAATGTTGGTTAATAATTTTGGAGTGTTAATTGCAAGCACGTAATGCAATTTGCTTGGTTTTCTTTCTTGCTATTTTATGCCTAGCTTTTTATTTTTACTTGATAACTTTGATAATGTGATATATAATTGTCCTGGTAACATGACATTAAACTGAATGCTGGTGTATGGCTTGATAACTAAGAGTTTTTTCGTACACCCGTTCTTCGGAACTAAATTTTTGAGCGCTTATATTTTTGTCGTTAAAAAGACTTTAGTTCTTTTTTAGTACTTGCCAAGTAATATGAAAAGGCAACAATTTTTGTTTCCAAATGTTTAGGTTTTTATTATACGTTTTTAAAATTATCTTTTCATTGTGTTTTACTACTTGATATATATACTTTAATAAACCATTTAAAAATCCTATTTTTTAAAGTTTGTTCAGCCTATTGTTTCTCTTGATATTTTTATGTGTTAATATAAATTCTATATAATTTTTAATATTTTCAAAATTTATGATTGATATGTATGTACTTAGATTTAATTTCTTATCATCTTTTACTGGTTTTAAATACATATTGTTTATTAAACAAAAATAAAGCGCTTAAAAATTTGGTCCAAGGACCAGGTGTACGAAAAAACCTTTCAGTTATTGAGTATACACCAGGATACAGTTGAGTTGTTTAATAAATGTTAAAACTTTCTATAAATAAAATAAATCCTTAAGGATAATAATATACAGTACTTTATCTCTTTAACTTTTGTATTTATTGTTTAGTTGTTTAACTTAATAGAAAAAGATAGTTATGAAGAAATTCATCATATAAAGTCAGAAACGCTTGGATTTTTTGGAGATGAAATTGATGAAAGTTATACAAAAATTAAACACTCTCACCCTAAAAGTCGTAAGAATTCTAGAAAAGGTTAGAAAAATTAAAAAGCATATATAAACTAAAAAAAAAAGTTTTTAATAATTTAAACATCATACTAATTTCAACTATACTGAGTAAATAGAATGACTCAAGTTCCTTATTTTCCAATATATTTCATCAATTTTTGTCAAGGAAAATACAATTAAAACTTAAACTAAGATAAAACACAAACAATATATATTACATAAATGTACTAATTAATTAACTAAATTCAAGCGTAATGAAAACAATAGAAATTAAACAAAATAGTTTTTAACCAAATAAGGCTAAAGTGTAATCAAAATCTATCTTTTTGCATAAATTAAGTTTATTTAAGTGTATTAGTATAGCTTCTAGTCTTATTAATTCTGAAGTATTAGAACATTGTCTCATAATACTAAATTTTGAAATATCAAAATTGTTTCCACAGCAAGTATTGTTTACTAAATGTTTAGCTATAGCTGATTTTTTGATCGCATTTTTGACTGCTACGCTCTTTTTATCTTTTTTGTTACTGATGTGCGAGATAATACATTTTGGAACATGCTCTTTTATTCTTGTTTTGAGGAACATTTCCAGTGTAACTACTTTCACAGTAGCATTTAAACTTGTAGACAACAAGACTTTTTTCTTCTGGTAACATTGGGTCTTTTCCTAATCGTTGGAGTATTGGTTTAGACGTAAAGAAAGTTCTAAGATTTACGTAAAAGTAGGTTCCGTTTGTCATGTCAATTATCTTTTTCTCAATTAGTTTTGACTCAGAACTGACATATGGTAATTTAAATGATATTGTACTTTTTTCTGGACCATAAAGTTTAGCTTTGTTTAACCTTGTTGACTGCGACTTTATTATTCTTTTCACTAATATTTCAGGGTACCCATTAAATGAAAATTGTAATTATGTTATTTGATTCATCTGAATATAATCCTAGAAATCGTTTTACGTCTAAACCAATACTCCAACGATCAGGAAAAGACCCAATGTTACCAAAAGAAAAAAGTCTTGTTGTCTACAAGTTTAAATGCTACTGTGAAAGTAGTTACACTGGAAAAACTTGCCTTTGCCTCAAAACAAGAAAAAAAGAGCATGTTCCAAAATGTATTATCTCGCACATCAGTAACAAAGAAGATAAAAAGAGCGTAGCAGTCAAAAATGCAATCAAAAAATCAGCTATAGCTAAACATTTAGTAAACAATACTTGCTGTGGAAACAATTTTGATATTTCAAAATTTAGTATTATGAGACAATGTTCTAATACTTCAGAATTAATAAGACTAGAAGCCATACTAATACACTTAAATAAACTTAATTTATGCAAAAAGATAGATTTTGATTACACTTTAGCCTTATTCGGTTAAAAGCCATTTTGATAACGCTTGAATTTAGTTAATTTATTAATTAGTACATTTATGTAACAAATATTGTTTGTGTTTTATCTAAGTTTAAGTTTTAATTGTATTTTCCTTGACAAAAATTGATGAAATATATTGGAAAAGAAGGAATTTGAGTCATTTTATTTATCCATTAAACTTCAGTTCGTAAATTTTTAAAATTTAGTACTTAAAATCTTTTTATAAAGAAATTTGTAAAATCAAAAACCATACAGGTCACAGCAGGACTTTTAGAACTAGTTATCCATTAAATGACGGTTATGAATGATATATAATACTATAGGATAATTTTTTTGATTATATAAGCTCAAAACAACAATACATTTTAATTGAATTAATAAAAAAATAAAATTACTTTAAAAAAACAGCAAAAATTTCGATTTTGTTTGATTTTTAAACATTTTATTGTATGCTGAAACTAAATAAATTTGAAAGTAGATAGTTTTGAAGAGATTCATCATATAAAGTCAGAAACGCATGGACTTTTAGGAAATGAAATTGATGAAAGTTATACAAAAATTAAACATTCCCACCCTAAAAGTCGTAAAATTTATAGTAAAGGTAAAAGCCACTTTAAAAAAGATTTTTGTTACATAAATTTTGTATTATAACTTTTGTAAATTTAGATCATCCGTCTTTCGTATGGGAACCAACTAAACATTACAATAAAAGTACAAAAAAGTCTTATCCGACAAAAAATTATTCAAAAAAAGGTAATTAGACTAAAAGCAAAAACTAAATTTAAGTCTTTTACAAACTTTATTGTTTTAAAACTATATTTATTATATAGCGCAACATTAAATAAGAAAATATTTAAAAAGTTCTAAAACTAATAGATAAGGAAAGCTATGAAGAAATCTATCATACAAAGTCTAAAACACATGGACTTTTTGGAGATGAAATTGATGAAAATTTTACACAAATTAAACATTCTCACCATAAAAGTCGTGACAAATCTAAAAAAGGTTAGATTAGTTGAAAAACCAAAATTTAAAGAAGACAATTTTTGCTTTTTATTTTTATGAACTAGTAGACAATTATATTTTGTAAAAAATCACGATTAAGATATTTAAGTAACCAAGAAACATACAGGTAATAGTAAATTATTGAAAAAAACTATTTGAAATAAAATAATATGTTATAAATATTGAAACTCAACAAAGTAGAACACTCAACTTAAAATCACAAAAGTAAAAATATTTACAAGTACACGTCAACATTTTTGATTTTATTAGATTTCTATAGTTTTTTTATCACTAAAACTATAAAAAAATGTTTTAAGAAGAAAGTTATGAAGAGATTCATCATACAAAGTCTAAAACAAATGGGTTTTTTGGAAATGAAGTTGATGAAAGTTATACAAAAATTAAACATTCCCACCCTAAAAGTCGTAAACATTCTCGAAAAAGTTGTTTATAAAAAATTAAATTACAAAATCAACTTTTTTAAATTTTCAAATTTTTATAAAGTTTATGCTAAAATAAATAATATTTCAGCTAAAACTTTTGATGAAAACATTTATATAAGCAAGAATCATGCAGATCATGACAGAGATTTTAGAGCTACTGTTCCATTATTAAATAAAAGTTAGTTTAAGCAACACACTAACGTTTTTATAAGTATGTAGACTTAAATAAAAGCTAAATTTTCATTTAGAATTTACAAAAGTAAAAACACTTGTAGATACACATTAACAATTTCAATTTGTTAAATTTACTAAACTTTTTATTGTACTGAAAAAATGAATAGTTTTTTTTAAGAAGGAAGTTTTGAAGAGATTTATCATACAAAGTCTAAAACACATGGACTTTTTGGAGATGAAGTTGATGAAAGTTATACAAAAATTAAACATTCCCACCCTAAAAGTCGAAAAAGTTCTAGAAGAGGTTGTATTTAAAAAAAAATCTTACAAGATTTTTAAAATTTGAGTAATAAGATTATTCAAATTAACTTTTGTTAAATTTCACTAAAACAAATAATATTTCAGCTAAAACTTTTGATGACAACATATATATAAGCAAGAATCACGCAGGTCATGACAGAGATTTTAGAGCTACTTTTCCATTATTAAATAAAAGTTAGTTAAACTAACACACTAACGTATTCTAAGTATGTAG
Source organism: Thalia democratica (assembly GCF_965202585.1). Lineage (NCBI taxonomy): Eukaryota > Metazoa > Chordata > Thaliacea > Salpida > Salpidae > Thalia > Thalia democratica. The sequence continues at coordinate 12,930,023 of NC_139173.1, read as the reverse complement.
ACTTGAATAAAATCTAAAATTTCAATTACAGTTTACAAAAGTAAGGATATTTATAGATACACATTAACAGTTTCGATTTGTTAGATTTACTAAAATCTTTATTGTAATTGAGAAAACAAAAAGTTTTTTTAAGAAGGAAGTTATGAAGAGATTCATCATACAAAGTCTAAAACACATGGACTTTTCGGAGACGAAGTTGATGAAAGTTATACAAAAGTTAAGCATTCTCATCCTAAAAGTCGTAAAAGTTATAAAAGAGGTTAAACTATTAAAACAATTTAAACAAAATAAACTTTATTTTGTTTACTTCATAAATCTAAATTTCAAAACCAATTGTGTTAAAACGAAACTAACGACTGAAATTCTAATTTAAAAAAAGAAAACTAGGTCATGACAGAATTATTATAACTAGTTATCCATCAAAAAATAATTTTTATCAACAATGTATTTATTTTCTAATAAACAATTACAACAAATTGCAAAGTACTATCGCATTTTTTTGCAAATTTTCTATGTGTTAAACTAGTAACACAGTTCTACCAAATTTTGAAAATATGAGGAGTTCAAGAATATAAGACAAAAATTTAAAATGAATGTATGAAACATCTAAGTATAAAACATAGGTATAAGTAAAAAAAAAAAAAAACTCAGAAGAGTAATTTTATGTATAATGGTTATAATTGAACTATATTTTAATCATCTACAGCATTAGTTTTTAAACGTTTTACTTTTACTTCTAACATTTTTAGTATTCTACTTTTTGACATCAACTCTTTGAAGTAATTTTTTTAACTCCATTAAGTTGTGTTACTATTTTAACTTATGTACGTCAGTTTCAATAAAGCAAAAACTTTTTTAAATAAGCTCATGAAAAGACAAAATTAAAATTTAGTTTGAAAAATATAAAACTTTTTTTAGATACATATCCATACTTTCAGTATTGTTAGATTTTTAAAAACATTATTTTTTGAGTAAACTAAAAATAATTTAAAGAAGATAGTTTTGAAGAGATTCATCATACGAAGTCTGAAACGCATGGACTTTTAAAAAATGAAATTGATGAAAGTTATACAAAAATTAAACATTCCCACCCTAAAAGTCGTAAGAATTCTAAAAAAGGTTAATTAAAATAAAAATTACAAGATACACTTTATTCTGTATTTTTCTTTAACTTTATAAAAAAAAAAAAATTTTCAGCAAAAACTTACGATGAAAATATTTACATAAGTAGGAATCATACCGGTCATGACAAAACTTTTAGAACTAGTTATCCATTAAACAAAAGTTAGTTAAATATAATGAAAATTTATTTTTAATAGATAGACTTATAGAAATACTACATTAAATTAGAAAAGAAAAGTTTTTAAATACATATCAGCAGTTTCAGTTTTATTAAATACTTTTACTTTTTTTTATTTTTTGCGTAAACTAAAAATCATTAAAAGAAGATAGTTATGAAGAGATTCATCATACAAAATCTAAAACACATGGACTTTTTGGAGATGAAGTTGATGAAAGTTATACAAAAATTAAACATTCTCATCCTAAAAGTCGTAAAAGTTCTAGAAAAGGTTCAATAAAAAAATAAAGTTTTTACAATTTAAACTTTAACTTGTTCGTTTGGTAAAGTTAATACTCAAAATCAATAAAATTTCAGCAAAAACTTTTGATGAAGACATTTACATAAGCAAGAATCACACGGGTCATGATAGATCTTTTAGAACTAGTTATCCATTAAACAAAAGTTAGTTATGAATCACATTTAAAATTATAAACAAACGTTTTTAAGTGTACAAACGCAAAAACCCACAAAATTATAATTTTAATTACAAAAATTAAAATATTTATAAATACATTTTAAAAATTATACCTTTATAAGATTCTTGTGGCTTTTAATTTTTAGAAGATAGTTATGAAGAGATCCATCATACAAAGTCTGAAACACATGGACTTTTTGGAGATGAAATTGATGAAAGTTATACAAAAATTAAACATTCTCACCCTAAAAGTCATCATTTTTCTAAAAGAAGTACTTTGGTTTATATTCTTTTAAAATTTTGCCAAGTGTTACTTTTATAATAAATTTGTTAAAATACATTTTATAAAAAATATTTATTTGAAAGTTATTAAAATAATAAACGTTTCGTTCTATTAGCACTTGTAATAAAAAATTATAATTTTTTTTTAACTAATAGTTTTAATTATTTTAATATTGACTTAATAAATAAAAACTATTTAAAATAAAAACAAATTATACAGTAATCTTCCTTTATTGTACCAAAATATGTTTCTGTGTGTTAACGGATTAACACACTTCAACTGGGTTCTGTAAAAAAAAGAAAATACTGTAATGAAAGAATAGAAGCTAATTAATCAGTTGAAATTATTTTTACTTTTAATGAACACATGTATACACCTACTTTAGCTTCTATTTTTTCATTACAGTATTTATTTTTTTTACAGAACCCAGTTGCAGTGTGTTAATCCGTTAACACACAGAAACATATTTTGGAACAATAAAGGAAGATTACTGTATAATTTGATTTTATTTATTAAGTCAATATTAAAATAATTAAAACTATTATTTAAAAAAAAATTATAATCTTTTATTACAAGTACTAATAGAAAGTAAACGTTTATTATTTTAATAACTTTTAAAACCGTGAACACACAGAAGCATATGTTGGTACATTAAAGGTAGATTACTGTACAATTTGTTTTTATTTTATACTCCAGTGAACTTGTTTAACAAGGATCTTTTGTTAACAAACACTTCAGTTTTTATTTTGAATAGTTAAAAACTATTTTTTTATTTATTTTATCTTAAAGTAAATTTAATATAATCAAAGTATTTTTTAACCTGACATAATTATAATTTAAAACATGCATTTCTACCTAATTAAAAGAGATAAAAGCGTATTTAAAATATATAAGAAGTATTATACTCGTTTTAAACTAATTAAAAACAAAAGAAACGTTAAGTATACATTAAATAAAATTCTAGTTATTTTGCTTTTAAATAGAAATGCTAGACGTTTTATTTATAAACAAGCTTATGATAAAAACTAATTTAACTTAGAAAATCAGTTAGTGTTAAGAAGTTTCTTAAAAACTTACTACATTTTGCAGAAAACATAAAATAATTACTTAAATTCATAAAAATAAGCTAGAAATTAATTTCGTTTTTCTTATTTACATTTTGTTTCAAATATAATTTTTATTTAATCATATTTTCATACATGAATTTAATTTAGATAGTGCAGACTACGAAGAAGTTCTTGTGAATTTGACTAAAGTTGAAAAAACCGGTGAAGATAACTTTAAAGCAGCCCTCAGGAAAACTAACCCAATATCTTATGTATATACTTTAAATGGCAAGAGATTTGTTATGGACACTTAAAAAAACTATTTTTGATTATTTACATTTTTTAGCTTTATAACTTATTAAATATAAGCTCGTTTCAATTCTGTTTAAAGTTAGTAATTGTTGTTTAAGACAAACAATAAAGTTTTATATAACTAGATATGTATATTTTCCTTGAACTTTTGGCGTATAACAAGTTATGAAGTTGTACAGCTTTAAAAATAAACGTAGTAATTAAATTTAAATGAAAAAGGTCATCTACATGACGAGGACGAGTTGCATGTTGCACCAGGTCACAATACACTTACTAGCAGAGGTAATAATTGTACTAACAACTTTTAATTATGAAGATGGTCAATTTTTTGAAATTTATCATAATTAATGATTGACGTTATTTGTTATTAAGGAGATGAACTACATGAACCAAGAGACTCCGATGAGGATGAACTACATGAAATAAGAAATAATTCCAAAATTCATGAACGAATAATTAATTTAAGTCATCACCCTAACCGAGGTGGTTTATACACGCAGTTTTAATATCAAACAAACCTAAAGTTTTTATATACATTTTACAACCCGTAAGTTTTGCCCTAAGGTTTAAGGAAAAATGTTAGTACATAAAGACTAAATTTATATTTGAGGTTCTAAGTTAAACAAAAATAGTTCTCAACTTATTAACTTATTTAAAATTAAGGAGACAAATATACAAATATATCCCTAAAAGGGTGAAACTTAGTTTTGAAAATAAAAATCTCGAATAATTAATCTTGAACATAAAGACTTGTAACTAGATACAAAAAAACTTTTATTTTGGAGTCTTTAGTATATTAAATTTTAAAGGGATTTGGTTAAATGTTATGCTCTGTCAATTCCATTTAACTTAATTATTATTAGAACTATTTTTTATATTTTCTTTGTTGTTATTACTGTTGTTAGCATGGTGAAAAAACAGCATTTTGGTTCTGTTTTTATTACAAATACTTTACACATATAGAAAACGAAAGCTATGAAGAAATTCATCACACAAAGTCTAAAACACATGGACTTTTAGGAGATGAAATGGAAGAAAGTTATACAAAAATAAAACATTCTCACTCTAAAAGTAGCCCGTATTTCAAAAAAGGTTGAATTAATTACGAACTATGTTTTTATTTAATGTATGTTACAATCTTATAATGTACTAGTTTGTGTAATGTAACTTTATAAGGCGTTAAAACCTAGAGATCTAAGCAAGCTAAAAATACGAAATAACTGTTTTTCTTCATAATAATTTATTGACTTACTTCATACTTTTGTGCATACTTGTGGATGTTTGACTCCGTAAAGCTGTTTACATTTGATTTGAAGCGAAACACCGAAAGTAAATTAAGAATTGCCTACAAAAGTAGTTGTTTTTATTACAATTTATCAACAAAAGTTAATAATTTTACAGAAAAAAATTATGACGAAGATGTATACATGAAAACAAAACTCACAGGCCATGGTAGAAAATTTAAATCAGTAAACCATTCAAACACCGGTTAGCTTTACAAAATTTTTAGTTTTTAGCCTACAGTAAACAAATAATTGAAAAGTTTTTATTTTTAAAATTCGATTTATTTGTTTATAACATTAAAATTTGAAGTACTTTCGAGAGTTAAACTTTCATCCTCAATAAAGGTAGAGTAGAAACAAACTGAAGTTTTAACGCTAAAAATAACTTTTCACTATTACTTATAGCTTCATAAGTTTAGCATAAAGGAATAAAATAATTGTAATATTTTTCTATTGAAAAACTTACTGTATGAATGGTCGTTAGTAAAGTTTTTATCCATAGTCTCTAGGAACATTTCCCAAGCCTAAATTTTTGCAGATATTAATCATATAAAATACTTCCAACTTTTTTTTTTCTTATTTTTTCGTGTTTCCAAGATGTAATTTTAGATAAAACAAGCGAAAGCTAAAACCCTTACAAAAACTAAATGGGCACACGGTTAATGTGAATTAAAAGTCAAAACATCCTGAGCATGTGTTAAAACATATCTAGTACTGTAGAATCTTAGTTTAAGTTGATTTATTGCTATCTCACACGGGATGTCTCATAACGGCCACATAATGGACGCGAATCACGATTAACCGGAAAAAAAGAAATTAATTTTTTTATAAAATCAATAATTGTAAACATTTTACTCATCAACTTTTTCATCAACTTCATCATATCTTAAATTCTATAAATACAATCTTAGGCTACAAATAAAAACTCTAAAACAAAAAATACAAGAGTTTAAGTAAGCTTTTTTTTTCAGCTATTCAAGAATTAATAAAGTAATTTTGTACTTTTTGATTTGAAATTTTATTTTATGCTCTTAAAGACATTGACATTTGATCTAGGCATAACTTTAAAAAATGCCTCGTGCTAGCTGGAAAAACTTCTGTTCTAGACGGAATTTTTTTTATTTTATTTTATAAAAACCGTTAGATAAGTTGAAAAGTATTTTCTTCTCTTAAATAAAATTGTAAAAGCTCTTTACAAGATAGTAACAAACTGTAAAAAAGTAAGACTAACCAAATTTTCAATAGGACAAACATACCATGAAGATTTTTACATTAACAAAAGGCATACAGGTCATGATAAAACAATTAGAGTTGGTTACCCACCAAACTCAAGTTAGTTATAAATACAAAACAAAACTAGTTTGTAAAAATGAAAGAATTTTTATCGTACAAAAAAGTACTCAACAAATATATTCTTCAAAACAAAAAAAAATTATAAAAAAACTTATTTACTCAAAATAAACTAAATTTTATAAACAAAAGATAACAGTTTTGAAGAGATTCATCATACAAAATCTGAAACACATGGACTACTTGGAGCTGAAGTTGATGAAAGTTATACAAAAATTAAACATTTCCACCCTAAAAGTCGTAAACATTCTCGAAAAGGTTGTATTTATAGAAATTAAATTACAAAATCAACTTTTTTAAATTTTCAAATTTTTATAAAATTTATACTAAAACAAGTAATATTTCAGCTAAAACTTTTGATGAAAACATTTATATGAGCAAGAATCATGCAGGTCATGACAGAAATTTTAGAGCTACTGTTCCATTATTAAATAAAAGTTAGTTAAAGCAACACACTAACGTTTTTCTAAGTATGTAGACTTGAATAAAAGCTAAAATTTCAATTACAGCTTACAAAAGTAAAAATATTTGTAGATACACATTAACAGTTTCGACTAGTTAGATTTACTAAACTTTTTATTGTACTGAAAAAATGAATAGTTTTTTTAAGAAGGAAGTTTCGAAGAGATTTATCATACAAAGTCTAAAACACATGGACTTTTTGGAGATGAAGTTGATGAAAGTTATACAAAATTTAAACATTCCCACCCTAAAAGTCGACCACATTCTAAAAGAAGTATTTAATTTCCTTGTTAAGTCTTCTAGAACTAGTTTTCTAATAGAGAAAAGATATATGAAGGAATAAATTTTTTTATATGTTTATAGACAAAAAGTACAACATTCAAATTTTAGAGCTACAAAAATAATAGTTTTTATAAACACATATCAGCAATTGAAGCTTTATTAGGTTTTAGAATATTTTAATTTTTGATACAAAAACCAAAAAAAATTTAAAGAAAATAGTTATGAAGAAATCCATCACACCAAATCTGAAACGCATGGACTTTTTGGAGATGAAGTTGATGAAAGTTATACAAAAATTAAACATTCCCACCCTAAAAGTCGACCACATTCTAAAAGAAGTATTTATTTTCATTTTTAAGACTTTAAAAACTATTAATAAAAGATAATAGTAAACATAAATTATTATTTTTAATATTTTTAAGCAAAAATTAACAAATTTCAGAGCTTCAAAAATAAAAGTCTTTATTAATACATACCAACAGTTTTGATTTCGTTAGATATTTGAAACTTTTTCTTTTTTTTGTAACTAAATGTATTCAGCAAAAGATAGTTATGAAGAGATCCATCATACCAAGTCAGAAACACATGGTCTTTTTGGGAATGAAGTTGATGAAAGTTATACAAAAATTAAACATTCTCACCCTAAAAGTCGACCTTATTCTAGAAGAAGTATTTATTTTCCTTTCTAATTTTTCTCTTCTAAAATATTTAAAAGTGTTTGGGAAAGGTAGCATCTTATAAGTTTCTACGTAAAAGCCCTTTCATACTGATTATATTATTTTATTCATATATTTTAGTTAATATAAAATAATTTTTAATACGTTTTCATTTTAATACTACTTAAAATCTCTTATGTACACCATATTTTTATTTTATGCAGTTATATTTCATATGGTAAAAAAAACAGCTGTTAGGCAAAAAAATATTTCTTCAATATTGTTCTAATGTTATTCAATAACTTTCCAAAGTTTTAGTCGGTCAATGCAAGTAGATAAAATTTAATGAAATATATCTAGATGTAAAATTTTAATAAGTGTTTGTAAGTACTAAAAGTGTTTATTATGTTTTATATTCTATAGCTTAGTAGTCTTATAGCAGTTTTTTTCCAGAAAAAGAGAGTGTAGATGATATACATATTACATATTCAAAAATAAATACGAATGGTTATGATATAACTGAAGAAAATTATACGGAAAATAAACATGTTCATCCAAGACTAAGTTAGTGTGTTTCATACTTAACTAGTTTAAACATGCATAGAAAAAAAGCTACTTGTTCAAATAGTTTTTCACTTAAAACTGTTTATTTACGTTATAACATTCATTAAGCGTACCCTCGTGACGAAGACAATCTACATGAGTTGCACACAAAAACTTGGCTGAGCCATCCAAAAGGTTTTAAAAAGTTTGAAGTTATAAATAAAAGTTCATTTTCTATAAGCTTTTAAACTTTGTTGACAAATTTTATAACAAATTTAAATGCCATTACTATTAAATACCATTAGAATTAAATTCTGTAAATTTTGATTAAAAAATAACTATCATAAAAATCAATAATTACTAATTAACTTTGTATAAATAAGATTTGAGAACTTTAGTTTGTATAGTCATCATGAAAAAAAGCTATAGGTCTTGAGCTAGGTAGCACAGCTTCTTATGAATATATAAGTCGTTGAAGAAATTATATTAAAGAAGTGTATTGATTATATAAAATTTAGTATTGTTAATACTTTTATTTACAACGTAAAAAATAGATGTGCTTACTCTAAATTGAGATATTAACAGAAAAATAATATTTAAAAATTAATAAGATTTATAAATGCTGCTTTTAACTCATATAAAAAAACATCCAAATTATGCTGAAAAAAACTTTTATTTACCTCTTTAAACTAACTAACAACTGTTTTAAAATACAGATTTGTTTAAATAAGCTTAAAGTTTATTATATATTTAATAAAAAAATACGAAAATAAGCTAAAATTTTAGTTTAAAGCACGGAGTTTTTTTTTTTGAAATCATTATTTATATAAAAAAGAAAGTTTCCAAGAAATACATGTTACTAAATCAACGCATGGCAAACACCAGGAGGAAACTGAAGAAGTGATTACAAAAATTAACCACAAACATTTGAACAATGGAACACACTCAAGATATTATTCCCCATCAAATAGAAGTTTTTTTTTTGCTTTTAACTTTTATATATTTATCTTAACTTTATGAATTACGAACTAAAACTAGTAAATATATAATAGTAAAATGCTTAACATAATTAGTTACACAACTTTATTTTTTACTTTTAAACTTTAGAAGATGAAAGTTACGAAGAAATACATTTAACAAAATCAAATACGCATGGGTTGGGTGGAAAAAGGACTGAAACATCATACACGAAATTAAAACATGTTCATCCAAAACACCATTCTACCAAACGTAAACTGTTTTTTTGTATAAAACTTTAAACAGTTTAGGTTTTAACTTTTTAAATTAAAGTAACAACATTATTTTGAACTATTAAAACTCTAAAAAATTAAAATAATTACTTAAAAAACAAAAAAATGTTTTAAAAATACGTTTTATTTTTTTTTCTCGTATTACTGTTAAGTTAGATAAATTTTAAGAATGTTTATTTACCTTTAAAGTGCTTTGCAAACCGCAGATTTTTGCTTTTCGGGCTGCATTTGGCCTGCGAGCCGTAGTTTGCCGAACCCTAAGATTAAAAATGTGTTAATTTTTTAACAAAATAAAAATGACATTTAGCAAAAAAAATATTTTGTTCGTTTAAAATCCCTAGTTTTTAAATCATAAACAATAAAAGTATAATAAGCTTGAAATAAAAAAAACTTTAAAAAAAAGGTTTTAACAGGTTTAGAGTCCTATATAATATTTTTCTAATTTCAAGTTATTTGTGAGAATAAATTTTTTATGTAGATGTCTCAACACGCTTAGTTTTATTTTGTTAAAATAATTAAACATGAGAAACGACTGTAGGGGAGAAGGTAACATATTTTTATAAGACACATATTGAACTCTCAAAATTCGATCTATTAAACCCCAAAATTAATTGCGAACTTTGTTAAGGTGTAAAAACTTTTTATTAGCAGTTTATTACAATAGCCTTATAACAATTTATTCTAGTTTTAAAATAAGCATAAAGTTAAAAAAATTCAAGTGTTTTAAACTAAAATAAAACTTTTAAAAGAAATTCCATTAGTTTTAATTAAAAACTAATAATTTTGAGTGAATAGGTAATCATTATTTTTAAAGTTTTTAAATTTTGTCTTTAAATATAAAAGGAGAAGAAAGCATAGAAGAAATTCACGTAACTAAATCAAAACTACATTCATTGCATGATGATAACTTCAAAGAAACTTATACAAAAACTAAGCATACCCACCCCAAAAAACACTCGTATTTTACAAGTAAAAGCTTTTGTTTCAAAATATACGAGCTTTATTTGTTTCTAGCGTATTTGTATCTATGCTAAAAAGTTGTTAGATATAAAATTCTACGCTAAGATATCATTTCTGTATTTTTTTCATTCAACTAAGAAAGTTTTAATTTAAATGAAAACCGACGTGTTAGACTAGATAACTTTAACCATTATATAACAAATTACAAAGCAAACATGTTTATATAAGCACAAATTAACTATTTTTTTTATTGAAATGTTGTAAAGATACTTTATCACCAAATAAACAGTGTTTTTAATTTTTTAATCGTTAATTACTGTGTAAAATGTAATCGATAAAAATCATTTGGTAAAACGGTAAAAACAAAAACACATCATTCTTTATAGTTTTTTAAAACTTTTAAAAAAGTTTTTATGTAACACTAAAGTTGTATCAGTATAAGCAATGTTTTTAAAAAGTTCTTGAGCAAAGAATTGTTTAAAGTAAGAATTTAAACATACTAAAGCGTTAAACTTAAGTTTATCAAACTTATTGTACTTTACCCAAACTTTTGAATTTATAAAAATAAAACTTTAAAAAATACTTAAAAGCGAACAAAAGTTCTAACCTTGGCCATACTCATACTATTGTGAAATCTCATACTAAGCTTATCGATTCAAACCTCCAAAAAGAAACATATGAAAGGTATTCAATTAGTGTCGAGTCCGAATCACAGTCAGGTATACATTTAAAACATCAAACTTTTCACAAAATACCCGGAACTGTCATTGATAATACGTCGAGTAGTGAAGAGCAAATTGTTACTACAACGCACAAGTCACATGTCCCTGGACACGAGAGCTTCACACAAATAACAACTCACAGAAGTCATCACCACTTGACTGATTTGTCAATACCAAAAGAAGCTATAACGTCGCTGAAGTTAGTGATGGTTTTACATAAGTTTTAACGTGCTCGATTACATTTTTAGCACTTTTATTCGCACTTCTTAGGTGTTATTTTCAGTACTAAATATTTCATATTACTTGAAATGCAATGAAATACTGTTATCAAACATTCATTAAGCAAGTTAGCGGTAATAAAAGGCATAACCTTTTAATGGTAGGAAGGGTATTCTAAACAAGTAACTCTAAATGTTTTTTCAAAAGCCTTGCAGAATAGATTACTTAATAAGAAAGTTTGCATATATAACACAGTTTAGTATATAATTCAGTTATAGTTTAGTTATCTAATTTTGTAAATATTGTACTAAAACTTGTTAAAAATTACCAGAAAGTTTTGACAATCAGTTAAGACACATAACACTTTTTTTTTAAATATTTCTACTTCTCTTGTAAATTTATCTACTTAGTAATGTTATATCTACGCATGTCATTGTTTACAACTGAACTCTTTAAAAAACATACTTTTCAATAAAATGAACGTTCATTGGTTCATGAGTTTGAAATAAGATTTACTTTTTCTCATTTAAATAGAAAAAGGTAATAAAATAAAAATGTGAATATCTTTAAACTTTTGTATTTTTACTTTTTAGAATAGTTTTTTGTGAAAAGCCGTAGAAAATAATGAATGAAGAAAAAACTGATTATTTTAACGTCTTAGTGTCTTGTTTAAGTAGTACCTACTATTTTATTAATAGTATACCTGCTCTATTTTATTACTTTGCTTAATTTAATAAATAAATTAGAAATTGTGTTCAAAAGTTCAAAATAATTAAAAATAACTACATAAGATATATAAATAAATATTTATATATATACGTTGAACATTTTTTCTAAGATTCTTCTAAACTAGACACACATTTTATTTATATTTTATAAGCTTGACGTTTTTACAAATGTATTATAATAATAATATAATAACAATATGTAATAAAATGTACATAAAATCCTAAAAAACAGTTTTATGCTATATATATTCATATTTTTACGGATAAAATTGTCTAAAATATAAAATAAAAACAATTTTTATTTTAACAGAGCCAATTGTCATGGAAACTTAATTGAAAGAGAGCTCTACAAAATACAACTTAGAGTAAGTTTTTATACGTCTTAGACTACAAAATCAATAAAACTTAATTTTTCTCAAATATTTGCTTGGCTTTTGATTCGTATAACACAGGGGTCGGCAGCCATATGTAACTTGCGGGCCAATTTTTCTAGGGAAAATTGCTCGCGAGCTACTCTATTTAGAAAAAAAAGCTTTGAGGGCCGCATTTATTTAAAAAGGTTTTAGTAATCAGTGGAAAAATATTATTTGAGATCAAAAATATGATAAATTAAACAACATTAAATTAGTAATAAAGAGTATTTATTTAATTAAGAGCCTAACTATAAGTTTTTATTACAATTTTTTTTGTTTTTGAAACGAATATTTTTGGCTGAAAAAGAGCTCGCAGGCCGCAGATTTCGACTTTGAGGGCCGCATTTGGCCGCAGTTTGCTGACCCCTTGTATAGCATCTCACTTTTTAAACAGTTAAATCTCATATAGTGTTTCTTCTTTGGCTACAACATTCTACAAAATGTGACTAAAACAAAGCAGCTTTATTTTGTTGAAAAAATTTAAACAGATATAAAGGACTAACCATGACTAACGTGCTTTTTTATTATATGCTACAATATAAATGGTAAATATTTGGAACTTTAGCTGTTAAAACAGTATAACATCATAGTTTTAACGCTGCTTTACACAAATACCAAAGTTACAACCATTAGAATGTAAAGCAACTTTGTTTGAAATTGCTTGTTAACGTCAGATAGTAAAAACAATTGTGAAGTTTTAAATACTATATACAATATTAAGTACATTATTATGATATTTTACTTAAAAAAACTGAAAAATAAAAAGCTTCGATCAAAACATTTACAAAACTAGGGAATAAACCTCTCGGTACACGAAACAAATTTTCATATTTATAGTAATTCGTACATTATTATAAATAAAGAGTTTAAACATAACACAGTAATCAGTAATAAGACAATATTTAAACTTTAAACAGATGAGTGCTGTAACAGCATTAGTTTCAATGTCAATTGGTCATTTTCATGAGAAGTTACACGAAATGTTTTCTGATGAAAATTTAGAAGATTTTAAAGAATTGCGACAGACGTTCATTGCGGCGATTGTACAAAACGCTATTCCAAAAGGTTTGTGTCAAAATTTTCTAGTTGTAGTTTTGTAGACAAAAAAATAATATTTTTAAACTAAGTTTGTTAGATAAATAAACACTATTTAAATACAGTAGACTACCGCTTAAGTACGCACTTTTTTTGGTACGCATCACGCCTTAAGTACGCACTTATCAAGAAAGGTAGAATGTCCAACCTGCTGAGTTAGCCTAAGACTTTCACAAATTTTAAACTAGGGTGAGTAATCCTTAGTAGTCTAAGTGGCATGAAATTGTGACAGTCCTATTATTAAATGTTAATAAACTAAATACTTATGTAGTGGTTGCAGAAAAGTGAAAAGAATAATGATATTTGAGCTGTAATGCTAACAAATAAATAAATCTACATGACAAAACTAAAAACCTACAAATACAACATAGTTAAGTCATAACTTAATTTAGATGTACACACATTGATGTTTTCAAAATGTTTGGTAAACATAATGTAGTTTGGTACTTTACCTATAACAAAACAAAATATGGCTTAATATTCTTTTCTATACCATTGACTGACATTGACTTTCTATTTTAATGGTATGTATAAATTATGTAGAAACGTTTTATAGACAAAATAAATCATTTTAAAATCTAATAAAAAGTTTTGCAGACTAGAATTATGTATTAAATGTTATTTAAAATAAAAATACTTGTTTATTTGATTTAATTATTTAATGGCTAGTTGTAAGAAAGAAAACAAACAACTTGAGTTCATATTATACTATGTCTTCAAAAAGTACGCACTACCCATGCTAAGTACGCACTTTTTGGTCGGGTTTAATTTGTGTACTTAAGCGGTAGTGTACTGTACGTTTTCTAACGTTAGACGATTCTAAATATGTTCTTATAGTACTTATATTTAGTATTTTGACATTACATGCTTATCATAATTTTAGTCTTACATTTCTCTAGTTAATGTTAGTTTTAAAAACATATTTATCAATTAAAAGTTATAAAATTCTCTACCATTTTCATCAAGTAAAATAAAAAAATTGAAATTTAAAAAGTGTAGAGGTAAAATTTTTAAAATAACGAGAAGTAGTTTAATAAATATTTAAGAATTATTTGTTACTTTTTTATAAATTTGGTTCTTAATTTAAGGAAGTTGTCATCTAAAAATTATTTTTTTTGACTTGTATATTACTTCGGGTACTGACGAAATCTTCACAAAAAAATATTTTTACTTAAATAAAGTGATTTTTCAAAGTATAGTTTCAAAAACTTTTATTGTAGGCTTGTATACTGTAAGTCAACCTCATGCTAATGTTCTGTTTTTTAAATCAAATTTTGTTAAAAAAAAAAACTGTCAATGCTAGTAGGTAAAAAATTAAACAGATTCTAATTATAAAAATTCGTACATAAATTTCTTGATTACCTAGATTTTTTTCAAACTTTGGTTTTATCGATGTTTTTAAGTATTTTAAATTTCATGATAAATATGAACAAAAACTATTTCAGCTGTCTACTTACGAAGAAAATATTCTTACTATCTGGTGTATAAGTTTTCATGGTCAGAGTCTATATACTTTTTTTTATTGACTTAGGAATTTTAACTTTGATTTCTTTGAGTTTTCATTTGTTTAGATATAACATGCAACTTTGAATTGACTTAGAAAATACAAGCCTGAAGAGAAATATAAGATACACTTAAAAAATTACTTTCTTTGAGTGAATAACTTTGTCTGTGGAAATTTTGGAAATACCCGAAGAAATATACAAGTCAAAAAACTCTTAATCTGTAAATGAAAACGTGCTTAAATTAAGCAACCAAAATAATTACAATTAAGGTGTTTATTGTTAACATAAAATTAATCTAAACTTTTACAACTATAAAACTCAACTAAAGTACCTTTGTTCGGTGTTTTAACTTTCTCTTTTGTTTGAGTTATGATATTTTTTTTAGCAGATCAAACGGTCATATACTATAAGTGAACCATATTTAAAATTTTATTAATTCTCAGTAATCGTCAATTATATCCTTTAATTAACATTTTTTTTTTAATCACTGTGTTTATCGGTTAGAGATGCTTGTTTACAATTAGTTTTTTGATAACAGTCATAACGTTTTTAAACATTTTATAACAACGTTTTTAAGGCTAGTTTTAGCAATTTCAAATTTCTATTTCTAATATCTTTTGTGAAATATTTTTTACTATCATTATTAGTTTTAATTTTATGGGTTTATAAAAATATAAAAGCTTATAAAATATTCAGTTTTTTGAAAATTTATGAAATTTATCTTTGCTATAACTAGCAAAATTCTATATATTTTTATAAAAAAGATGAAATTAGTCACAAAAAATACCTCTGTACAATAACAGCTATAGCACAAAACGGTCGTTAATTTTAAAAAACATTTTTTTTATAAATTGTAGTAGTATTGTTTATTGAACGTCTAAAAATACGCTCAAAAAGTTTGGTCCATTGTCTGGTGTACAAAAAGACCTTTTAGATATCGAGTCGTACACCTGAACAGTTGTTGTTGTTATTTTTCAACGAAATTGATTCGGTAATAGCTTTATTAGAAAATACTATTTGTCAACAAGTTTAATCTTAAAAATATCAAACTGTTTTTTGAAATGTGACTCCTTGAAAATCTCATAAAAATTTGAAGTGTCATATAATCTAGTATTACTTTACAGTTTGCATTATATGATGAATGCTAAATAAAATAAAAGTTACTCAGGTCGATAATATTGTTAGATGGTATTTGTATATAACATATCACAAATTTCTTGTTTTATAATGTACTGCTTATATTTTTCATTTTTTGCTTATTTATGCTTTTGAAGTACTGGATACTACTTTATTAAATAAAATTTGTTTTAAATTTAAAGTCTTAAAGAGCAATTACACAAAAAGTCACAACCATGTTTTATTAGTTAGCTTGACATTAAAAAAGTAGTTAAATCAGTAAGCTTACAAAATGTAATATTAAGTGCATTTAACACATAAAATAAAGGTAGCTTGATTTACAGAAAAAGTCGGTTTATTTATTCGAAAGCTGTTAAGAAAATTTGATACAAAAAGCGAAATCGATGGATATGAAAACACCGGTTAGTTGGTTTTATATCTGTAATTGCTTTAAAAACGTACTTTTTTTAGAGCCAAAGTTGTAAAAGTCTTAAAGTATTACTAAAATAATTTTAGATGGTGCCCTTTTACTTATTGATGATCTAGTCAAGTTAAGTCCTATTGAATACATGACTTCAATTTTGTCGTCTTCGAGTAGAATAATTGATGTGAAAACCTCAAGCGTTGATGAACTTGAGACTCTGTCTTCTTTTATAAGATACTATCAACCTAGCATTTTGCATTTAGAAGTTGGCTTTCCTGAAAATATAACGTTGCTTTCAATCAAGCATTTTGTAGATGCTGTTAACAGTTTAAATACCAAGGTTTGATCAACTACAAATTTAATAAGTAAAATTAAATTATAAAAAACCGTATACTTTAAAGAAAAAGTAAATTTTATAGAAGAAATAAAGCTAGTATTGTTATTTATTGTAGATAATATATTTAAACTAGTAATTAATTAAAATAATCAATATTTTTTAATAGACAGAAGTTATATCAATTATTAATGCAACAACAACAAACCCAGAAGTTTTGTTACCAATTGCTAAACAAGCTTCGTACATGGTTTACTTAATTTACAAACTAGTTTCAATCGGAGATTTGAATGAAATTAAGAGTGCCTTTAACCAATACCTAACTTATCTGAACTCTGTAAGTTTAGCAAAAATGTATAGCCAAATCGGACTAAAATAATTTTGAACTACATGTTGTGTAATAATGTACTTATTGAAATTTATTAAAAAAAGTTTAATCTTAAACTTAAATCTTTATCAAGTGTTCAATTTATATATACTTATTTAATATTTATCTAATATCACTGCGTACTTTTGAAATTTCACATGCTGTGTTTTTGACCTTTGAGTTAAAAAAGTATACATTACATAACAAAACATTATAAATAAGTAAATACCGATAAAATTAGCCTAAGAAATATCGGATAAGTATTTTTGTGAGTTTAGGTAGTAAGTATTTTTGTAAGTTTAGATTTTTATCAATATACGATAAATGTTTAAAAAACAAAAAAACATTTGTAAAAGCATTGGAAATGAAAATTAATCACTCATAAATTCAGTAAGTTGGAAAATGGTAAATTAAAGTTTTAAGCAAAATCTCAATAACTAACAGATTACAAGCGTAATTAACAAATTGTTATATAAAGTATTTTTTTACAAAAATAAGAAACACTTAATTAGGGTGTTTATAAATAGAAACTATTAATAAGGAAATACTTTTAGAACACACACATTCACATAGAGCATCAAAATTGCCACTACCTAGTAAGAAAGTCAAATCAAACAACTATACTTTTTCACAGTGCTCGTAAGTTAACTTTTTAAGTAAAAAAATATACTTTTCTTAAACTTTAAAACCAAAATACTTTAACAATTTTATAATATCAACAAAGTTGTACATAGATTGAAGTTTCGAAATATATTTTATTACAGAAACTATTATTAAAATCTTAATTCTTTACAAAAATTACAACAACTTTCTTTTTCAAGTTTATAATTTATACTTTGTGTTTATTTTATAACAGAAGTTTTATACAGTCTTTTAAATTTTTTTAATTATTTTTTTTATACATTTATTTCTTTAATTTCAAACTATTTTTTGATATACGGGCAAAAGAAATTTTCAAACTTGCTAAAATATGACTATTATAGCGATTTTTAATTATCTCTTTTGTGTTTTCATAGTTTTTTCACCACCATAATCTTTTTTATTTGAACTTTCTGTTTTCTGTTTTTAAAACTTAACGTTTGAAAGTTTTGAGATTGAATTCGAAAAAATTTAAGTGTCATTTAAGCTAAATTTTAAAATATTTTATTAAGTAAAATGATAGGTTTTTTAGGTTTATAAAAACCTAATAAAATGTTATAAAACAGGTTTTAGTTTATTTTTTGTTAGTGATCGTGTTTTTTATGTTTATATATTATTATAAATACTCTTAAAATTGTATTAAAAAACAGTCTAATTAAATTATCTGTGCTAACCTTTGAAAACTATAGTTTTTTTACATAGTCTAAATTATGTTTTTTTTACAAAATGTAATAAAACCAAGTTTATTGACTTTTGAATTACGTTATAAAACATTTTCATTCAATTAATGAAATTAATGAGATTCTGTAATTGATCCTATATAAATAAGAATCTATTTGAGTAAGGTATTTATTATAACTAGGGATCTTACTAGTCGGATATTTTTATATACATTCGTGTATCAACTAATTTGTATTTTTCTTCTTGGATACAAGTCAATAACTTTAACTGTTACTCTCGAAATAAGTTAAAAGTACACAAAATAAAATAAGCTCAAGCTAAGTAAGCTGTTTCGTAACATTTAATATCTTTTTTAATACAGCTTATGGGTGGATAACCATCAATTTTAAAATAAAGCTTACAAGAGCTGATATGAATATTCTTAAAATTAAACTTCATGGGAAAGAAGTTCAAGCTTTAATGGATACAAAAACTGAGCTTATTAACCTCAACCATCTGGTGAACTACATGCCAATACTTTTTGACGATATGGAAGTTTATATAGATGAAAGCTTCGATGCAATATCGATGGAGTTTCTTGTTAATTGTTTATCAAAAAACAACTTGAGAGTAATGACTTTTTAATTATAATACTTTTTAAGATAAATGAAAAAACTGTATAAACTCATATATTTCTGACATACTAAAATACTAAATTTAGTGTTTATTAAGTCTACAACATTAGTTATTTATATGAATCAAATCTACTATTAAACTTTGCAGTTTATAAAGGAGTGTTGTTTTTATGTATTTTTTGGTATTTTTAAGTCTTAAGGCTACTACTAAGGATAAGTTACTACTTGTTGTAAAACAAAAACACAGTTTTATATTACAAAAAAAAGTTTTTCGTGTTAAGAGTAAATACATTACGTGTTAATTTTTTTAGATAATAACTTTAATGAGGTAGAATAAATAAAAAAATATGGCAGGGAGCGGCTCTATGCACTTACTGATACACAAACAGCTTTTAATAAATAAAATAGGTAAAATTCTCATAAAAATTTCTTCAACTTTAAGTTCAATACATAACTTTTGTAATGCAATTCCGACGTCGATTTTATTTTTTTATTTGTATTTATTGCTTGTGCTATCCAAAACTTAGTGTCTATAGTCACTCCTGCAAGAAATACACTTTTTTTAGTTTGTTAACAAAACATTTCTGACTTATTTTTACAAGTACCATACATATTTTAGATTTTTTTAGTTTAACATATAACAAGTAAAACAAGTTTATTTTAAATGTATTGTCTCTGTATTGATTACCACCTTAATAAATATGCTTTTTTAGGTACGCCATTTGTCTATTTATAATGCAAAAATAAAAGTTGCGCAAATAAAAGAGTTTATACACAACATAGTAAATCATGTTAGCATAACAAGTGATCGACACTACAGCATTGATGAACAAAACTATATTTTATCAAGTTTAGAACATATCATGAGTTATCAACATCAGGTAATGTTTTTTTTTTCTAAATCTTCCTGTATACAAAAATTAAATTAGATAAACAATACTGTGTTGCGGATAATTACAATAATAAAAAATTAAGGTGTTACTTTAAATTTACTGTAAAAAGTATAATGTTTAGAAAATACGAAAAAAATATATACTACAAATTAATACGCATGCTAAGCTGTAAAAAAGTTCTTTATTTATATTTAGTAAACTTTAAGAAAAAAAGAATTGTTATTAAGTACGATTTGTACCGAGTAAAGTTTTTTGCAATCAACAATCTTTTTAGTAAAGTAAAAATAGTGATAAATTCTAAAATACACACTTATTGAACGTATAAAAACTTTTATTGAAACTCAGATTGTTCATATTAACCATAATTATGTTTTAAAACGTTTAGTAAAATGTTGTTCATACAATTAAAAAACGAAGTTTTAAATTTAACGTATATTTAATTTGAAATAAATATTATAAGTTAACACTATTTAATTATATAACTGAGAAAACTATTAATAAAATTTACAATATTTCAAACCATATAAGTTGAAAAAAAAACAATACACATCGAATCAAAATAGTACAAAATCATCTATCTCAAATTATAACTATAATTTTTCAAATAGATTAAATATTGTCAAAAAAAACAATTTAGCGAACAATTTTTAAGTTAGTATTAAAGTATGTAGATATAACTGGTGAAAAAAAGCAATGAAAAGATTTATCAAAATACTGTATAAATACATTTTAAAACTTTTAGGAATAGCGATAGTGTTAAGAGTAAAACATAATTATATAATTTACAAAAACCTATTTTGATTAAGTTTTATACAACTTAAGATAATAATATTAAAAAAAAAAAAGTTTTATTGACTTTGAGATTTTAAAGATATGTGATCAATTGGTTAAAAAAGACAGTTTAATGAGCTTTAAGTAGAGTATTTTTCGACGAAACCTGAAAATATTATCCTAAAACATGTACGATGTATGGTAATTAAAAAACAGTACCCTAAACAGAAAATTCTTTTTCCTTAACACAAGTTAGTTATAGTCTAAAAAAAGCGTATATATTCCATTTTTAAAAGCTGAATTTTATTTACTAAGTCGCTGAAATGTTTGTAATGAAGGTAACTAAAAGTTGTACTTAAACTAAAAAGTAATTATGTAATATAATTTTCAGGAAAAGTACATATACGTGCATATGAAGAACAGGGGAACATTTATTCATGGAGGTGGACACTGACATTTTTGACAGCTAAAGCCCTGCAATATTTATTTTTGAATAAAAGTTATATTGACTATCTTTCCTCAAATTCATTTTTTTTACAAAGTGATATCAAGTTTCTTTATGTTCGGACTCAAATAAAGTTCAAATAAAATGTAATCATTAGAATTCTTTTTCTAATGATGATTTTAATATCTTTATTTTAAATAAAAACCTAGGACAGATTTTCAATTTTGTATAATATAAATCATTGATTCCTAGAAATAAATAAAAATTGATAAAAGTATAAGTTATTCAAACTAGTTTGGCGTAATTTTTAGGGTTAACAGATTATATAGTTTTTTAAAAAGTGTCGCAAAACATAGTTGTTATCACTATCGAAAATAATTCGTAAGGATACGGCTGTGCACATTTCTGAAAAAAAAAATCACATTGAGTCAGATGTAGATATTTCAAGACTGATTCTTATTATAACGAAAAACTATCAAGGCAAAAATATGCAGGCCGCAATGCACTTTTCAGTTGAAAGCATACTTTTAAAAAGCAGTAAAAAAAAGGTTTTGCTGTAAAAATTTACAAATAGGCTTTTTTAGTTGATAGTAATTATTGGTAATTATTATTTACAATATTTTTTAATATTGAAAACTATAGTTATATAAATAACTGCGGCCCGCGGAAAACTTTTTTCATACTGTGGTCTGCGAGCAATTCTTTCACAAAACTGGCCCGCAACTTATAAAAGGCTGCCGACCCCTGATCTGGGACAATTTTTTAATAATGGTAAAGTTTTGAGAAAACGAATAACCATAGCTAGCAAACTTAATGATTTAAGACCGTTTAGAGATTAGTTTATGTAAAATTATTTAGTTTTAAAATAAAATACTTGTTAACAAAACTTTTACAATACTTTAAATTTACTAGTTACGTAAACCTAATCCATATGAACACTTTACTAATAACTATTAAAACAAGTTTTTAATAAGAATATAACATGCCCATACAAACCATATTCTATTTTTGTTTTTTATAAAATCAAGTTTATAGTCTAAAAAACTAAAATATAACATAAAAATACTTAATTTTTTTACTTCAAATTTAAGAAAATTTTTATAGTATTTTTAAATACAAAATTTAAAAAAAATATTTAGTGGAAGAATTAAAACAACTAAATTAGATTTAAATGATTATTTTAAACATTGATTGCAAAATACAAAAATCTCAGTTGCTTAAAATATTGATAGTTTATATACATACAAAACTGTGCAAATAAAAACATTAAGGTTTTCTTCAATAACATAAAAAAAACTTTAAAAATATCAAAAGGAATAATAATTTTTATAAGTTAGTTAATCTTGTCAGTATACGAAAAACTTAAAAAGGAAAAAGTACTAAAAATTAAACGAAATTTTTTGTTTGAATACTTTTAGAATGTTTACAGTGTTTTAGCCGATAGAAACAAAGATAAATTGAAGATTGTAAGTAAGCTCTGTTGGTTGCTATAGTATTGGCAAAAAAACAAAAACAATCCAAGTTTATTAGAGTAAAATAAAAGTATATTAAAATCGTTAACTTTCAATTTAAAAAAATATTTGGCAGTTATTAAAAATAATAAGGAAGCAGCTGCAGATAGATTCAAAGTTGATAATTATACTTTAAACTAAAGTTTAAAAAAAGACGAAATAAAAAATCCGAAACAAATTTAAAACCACATTTCAAAACTGTTCTTTGAAAATAAAGATTTTGAACGCATAGTTTTCTAAACTTGTACTGTATAATTTGTTTTAGTAAAAAAAACACTTAATAAAAAACAACAGTAGAACTCATAAAATTTTCGGATAGTTAACGTTTTACAGCAACACAAGCATATTTTACATAAAACAACAAAACTTACAAGTTACAAAGCTGACAACATTGGAAAATACAATAAAAATTAAATTTTGGTGGCATTTATATCTTTTTGATAAGCTAATTCTTTATTAATGTTATTTAATAAGAAAAGAAGTTTCTTTCACAAAGAATACTTAGAAACTTTTTTATCATATTTCAACAAAGTAGAATATTTTATATGTCCCCAAACACAAATATTGATTAAATTTTAAAAAGCTTGTAATCACAGAAACATTGATTTCAATTTTAAATTAGTTCGAAATTTTTAGATACAAGTTTTATTGAAACTTTTTATGTATTTTAAATGTTAGTTAAAGTACTTTAGTTCAAAATATAAATCGATTTATAAAATAATTTACACCTAGTATTTTTAATTACCTTATAAATTTTAGTAAAATTAATTTATTTGCATAATTTTAAAACTGAATTTATAGCTTTATTGCTCTTATATACCTAACATTTTCAAATTATTTTAGTGGCTTTATTAGTTCTGGAGCCCTTAAAAATGCAAAGTCATAGCTTTTTATAGAGTAGTTTCTAATTTAGTTATTAAAACAGTTATGTATTTTAAAATTTGGTTAAATAGAAACTGATTTTATTATCTAAATCTTAATTTTTTGATGTATTACAAAAACTGACACTTAAAATTTTATCTATTTCTTTCAAATAAATTCTTGAGTAATCTTTTTAAACCACATCTCAAAAGGTCAGCTGAAACTTAAAAAGTAGAAACCCCAAGTCAAACGAAAGCTAAAGTGGTAGTAAAATCAAACATCTAGATATCTAATTTAAATGAACAAGTTATAAAGGTAAATAAATACTTTATGTTAAAAATTAATTATATCTAATACAATAGTTTTATGATAGCACAAATAATTTGAAATTTGTTAATTGTAAAATTTGAAAGACATGTATTCCTTTTTACAAAAACTATACTGTTTTTAATGATTGACTTTGTTTTTAAAGTTTTACCATAAACCTTACATAAATTTGGTAGAGACGTATGCTTACTTTTTTACAAATAGGTTGTTATAATATTATATTCTGAAACGAATTAACTCCTTTTACAGTTATTAATTATGAACAATGTTTTTTATACAAACTGTTTAACACTTTTTGTGATTATAGTACGTTTTAAGTTGGAAAATTTTTGCAACTGCGGACTAGAAAAGGATCTCGAAACAACTTTGCTTTTCTTTCTTGTTCCCTTAGAATCACTGCTATTTATTTGTTTTTCGAAATGTTCACCCATCCTAACAACAATTCCTTTTCTCAAATTAGACGTGGTTAAGTTTGGATGACCATCTGAGTTCCGTTTTATGCTCTGTTAAAAAGATTTCATTTATTGCGTACTGTTTTGAAAACGCGTTTTGTTTCTAATAAAACAGGTTTTAAAATAGTTAAAAATTTGATAACATTAAATGTTTCAGCTCTTATAGCTTTTACAAAAGCATCTTAAAGTAAAACTACAACTATAAATTTATTTAACCATTTTACACGCTAACCAGGTTATTGTCAACCGTCTGTTCAGCCAAATGACAAGTTGAATTGTTGTTGTTCGCGTTGCAAGACGTAGGCGATCTTTTTTCAATGGCGGTCACAAGAGTACGGACATTTGGTGCTACTTCAGAAAAACTTCTTTCCCTCGAGCAGGCTGCAGGCTTAGCTGTGCCGTCTGCATCTGACCGCGGGAGACTATTAATTACAGCATCGTCATCCTCAATAGCAGGAGGTAGAGACTTTGTTTTATAATGTCCTAAACAAAATCAAAACAATACTTTTTCCATTTTTGAATAAAATTAAACGCATTGGACATTGTTATCATCTCAAAAATTAAAATTATTTACGAGAGTAAAAAAAATGCTTTAAAAAGCTGAGTTTGTAGGTTAACTTATAAAATAAGAAGTCTTTGGAAGTAAAATAAAAACCAAACGGAATTTTTCAAAAAGTTAAAACTAGCTCAAGTAAGTGCCAGCCTATAAACTTTTACTGGTTTATATTATTGTTTAGTGCACAAGCAAATTGAATTTGTTACTCTTTACTAAAATTTTATTTATAAGCAAGCACATCTTTTTTTAAATATGATATATAGAACATTAAGGTCAAACACAGCTAATAACTAATCTTAATTATAAACGGTATCAAATGTAAGAAAGTATAAGCCAATTATTAGCTAAGAAATTTTTCTCTTCCAATTCAATAGCTGTAATTTACCTAAACAGACTTACAGATATATAATGGTTTATTTTAATAAAAACAGCTAATTGACCTAAATTTTGACTATATAATAATATATTTAACTATTATATACAGTTAGGGTATTCAATTCAAATTCTGAAATTTTTACTTTAGTAACTATCTCTTTTAAAAAAAATTTAAAATTTCATTTATTATCATAGTCTTAACAAATAGACCTTCTGATATTTTTTTTATTTTTACCGTATTTTTTAAGTTTAAAATGTTACCTTTTTTAAAAGTAGTACTTTTAGAATTATTTTCATTTGTAAAACTGCGCACATCTGATTTTTTAGTTTCTTCGATGTTCGATATTAATTTTTTGACATCAGTGACTTTTGAATTTTGTAATTTAGGCATGTTTTCAAAACTTTTTGATTTTGTAATTTGTGAATTTTCTTGGAGTGAAACATCTATATCATGGGAATTTATATTTTCCTCTATGATTTTATTCTCATCTTTAAATTTTTTTTCTACGTCAATAGTATTTTCAACTTTGGTTGAAACAACAAGAGTTGGTGATGCTCGCTCAATATTTCCAGTTCTGTCAAAATTTGGAAAATATTCTTAACTTTTTGACTATCTAGCTAGTACTAAACAATTTTCTAAACAAGTATACCAAAGTTTAAACTATTGAAACATCACATACAGAAGCATCACTAGGGTGTAATTAGTTTTAATAAAACTAAATTAAAAGTAAAATGTTAGGTTGTAAACAAACCCATATTGAACAGAAACAGAGTCAAAACTGAAAGCCACAATATCGGTGAGCATGCTTTTGTTCGCAACACTTTTATTAGTTTTAACAACATCATCGCACACCACAAACGCGTGACTCGACGAAATTCTGGTGGTTCCTGGGTCAGACGAACGAAACACCAACTGAGTGTCTGAAAAAAAAAGGCCGTTTTAAGACGATATCAAAGAAAATTAGTGTTAAGTAATGCTTAGCAGTTAACTTAAAATTATACAAATAGGTTATTATGTAAAGTTAACTTATACATAAGTATGCTTTTATAAGGGTGACTTATATTCAAGCTATAACTGTTTTTGATTATTATATTAGAACTAATAAGATAATGGCATGAGTTGAAGATGATTTATTCAACTATTTTTTAATAAATTTAGCTGTCTAATCACTAATGTAATGTAAAAAACTGAAAAACTTGAATGTAAAACTTGAAATAGATCAGTTTTAGAGCAAAGCCTTAAAACTACATAAGAAAACCAGACTTAAATAATAATAAAATAACCCTTTTAAAAATATATTATATGTTCTGTAGTACACAAAAACAGCTAAAAAATTTAAGTATTAGTTTTTTTATGTTAAAATACTTTAAACAAAGGCTAGCCTAAAATTAAGTACAGTCAAACCTGTAAATAAATTAAAACTTAGATGTAATTAACCCATTTTTATAGGGTAAATGAAAGACAATATTAATTTTCATATTTAGAAGTACAGCAGAAAAAATTAGTTGAGATATTTCTTTAAAAGATTACAAACAATTGTAAATAAATGAAAGGAAAAAATACTAGGTAAAATTAAATACAAAAAAAAAATTTCTTTAGTGTTTTTCAAAATAAAAAAAATTACATATAAACATTATATTTATAACTAAAACCTAAACTTGAATTCAATAAAGTAAAATTGACACAAAAAAGATAAAAAATTCTATTTTTCATAAAATTACTTACCAATACTGCTTGAATTAAGTGACAAGTAGTCAGGAGTATTTTCTTCCATTTCTAAGACATTTTCTTCGGGAGACCACGATTTGGCTCTAATGATCTATAAACATAGAATTAGTAACGAACCGGAACAGTCTCGAAGAAACCACATAAGTGGTCAAATACAAAATTTTCTATTAGAGTAATCGATTCCAATGAAAAGGTACGAGATATTAAGTGATATTTAAAAAGAAACTATTCGCGACTTAGTATTGGTACAGGGCTTCAATAAATTTGATCAAATTTTCTTTATTGACACTGTGTATCGCGTTGTTAGGTAGCCCTGCACCGAAAAAGTGTAGCATATGAAAATTTTGAAAATTTCGGTTAAAATAAGAAAAAAAAAATTAGGTGTACTTTAAAAATTATTTTTTTATGAGCATAATTGGGTACACATCAAAAACTTCCTAAGAGTCATAAATAAATAAAAATCAGGCTTATGAAGTTTTTAAAGATTTTTAATTTAAAATAAATTTTAAATATATGTGAGCTGCAAAATCAGAACTTCTTCATAAAATATAGTTATACTAATCAAAGTTAATCGTTTGCTAATGAAGATCCTAGCGAAATAAGTTCACTGGAATATATAATGATAACAAATTTAAACCTTTCTTTATAAAACTAAGACATGTTTCTGTGTTTAACAAGTTAATTCACTTCAACGGAGCTCAGTAAAAAAATAAATACTGTAAGGTAAGTATAGAAGCTAAAGTAGGAGTGTATATGTGTTTATTAATAATGAGAATAAATACTATAGATTATTGTAGATTAATGGTTAGTAATAGATACAATTACAAACAATGTTAGATACACTTAAACATTATATATTATATCTATTATCAACTATTAATCTATAATTACATATAGTATTTATTCTTATTTTTAATAAACACATATACACACTTACTTTAGCTTCTATTCTTTCCTTACAGTATTTATTGTTTTACAGAGCTAGTTTAGAAGAATGCTAGTTTAATAAAGAAAGAATACTTTTAATTTTGTTATTATTAAAATATAGTTTATAAATGAGTAATAAATTAAAACTTTTTTTCTTCAAGACTAAAATAAAACATAATTAAACATTATTTTAGTGTAATAAGAAGTTATAACGACAATTTGTATAGTGAAAAAAAATTTTGATTTTGACGATAACAATCAACAATTTAATTGAAAAATGTAAAAACTTTATCTAACTTTAATTTACAACATCATGTTTTATATATCTGCATATAAAACACTATTTAATCGTTAGTTTGTAGAGCAAAAAAGTGTTGAGTAAACAAACTCATAGTAAAATTATGTATTTTACAAGTTTAAAATAAACCTTTTTAAAACATTTGTAAATCCGTGATACTTTAATATGCTTAGTTTGGTAATATTCTTATAACAAAATAAAAAAATAGGTAGATCTTACAACAAAAAAGAAGGTGGTTTGTGTTAAAGTCAGCACTGTGGCAAAAGGGTGCATGTTTATCTTCCTTAGAAAAAAAAATCATTTAGTTTTATAACGAAGTAGATAAAGTTTTTAAAAGTTGATAGCACCAAAGCTGTTTACGATTTTTTTACAAAGTTTGGTTTGTATTTTATATAATAATTAAAATGCAATTTTAGTATTTAATATCTATAAAAAACTTTGTGAATAAATTTAAAATAACTATTCAAAATATAAATTCAAGTGTTTGTTAACAAAAGATCCTAGTGAAACAAGTTCACTTGAATATAACAAAAACAAATTATACAGTAATCTTATTTTATTGTACCAACATATGTTTCTGTGTGCTAAGGGATTAACACACTTCAACTGAGTTTTGAACGAAAAGAACAATTAATTCCTTCTAATTTCTATTATTAGTTATTCTTTCCATTCAAAACCCAGTTGAAGTGTGTTAATCCGTTAACACACAGAAACATATGTTGGTACAATAAAGGAACATTACTTTATAATTTGTTTTTATTTTTTATCAAATTTAAAATAGAATTAAAGCATTAACAATATAAATACTATAACACATTTACATGTTTTAATTATTTTAAAAACTGTATAAGACTGAACACACCATAATTGTTTTTATTAAAACTTTGTTTTGTTTTACAAAAAAAAAACGGTTTGTCATATAAGTTTAGTTAAGTTTGTTAAAAGGTTTATATAAACAATTTAAAACACAATTCTTACTTTGAATAACTTAAAAAACTAAAATAACCTTCATTATAAATTTATTGTAAAATTAATCATAACTTAAAAGTAAAAAGCCACTTACATTACTATTCCCAGTAAACTTATTTAATTCAAGAAGCTTTCTGTTTAGATCAAAAGGAGCAGTTTGGTTAATTGAGACGTCTAAAGAGGAATAGACGTTAGTAGGAAAAAGCTGATGTAAATTTTCAGAAGTTCTTTCATTTAAAACACTCTTGGCACGAAACAAATTGTTGTGACGATTTGAACTGAAAATTGTAAAAATAAAAAGAACATAGTGAGAAAATAAAAGTTATAATGTTGATTTTTAAGAATTATTTGTAAATTAATGCTTTTTATAAGAAAACTGAAAAGTAGATGTATTTTAAAATAAAGCCACAACTAAAAGCTTACCTGGCACTAACAATACCCTCCCACTCGGTCAGCTGCATGAGAAATCCCTCGTTGGGATTCGCGATCGGCCGACGTTCCTTGATGAAGTTGAGCGCGCTCTGCTTGCTGTGATCGAGTTTCTGTATGAGGTAGGCGGCAACTGTAGACGCCGACCTGCTTATACCCATCTTACAGTGAACCAGACACCTACAAAACGTAGTCTATGGCAAAAATAGTGGTTAAAGTAGATTTAAGTTTTTAAACAAACTAAGTTTATGCAGTACAATTTGTATTTGCTTGCGTATCATGACTGGTTATACATGACTATAAAATTCCTACAACTCAAGCTTTGAAATTAAAATATAGGACAGATAGAACTTTAAACTTAAATTGGTTTTGAGATAAACATTTAAATTTAATTCGTATTATTAAGTTATTAACTTTAAACGTTTATTATCCGGTAATACTAGTAATATTATATTATTAAGTAAGATTCAGATGTTTTTAGTTTTAAAGTTTAAGTCTAAAATAATTTTTGTAGTGGATATTTTAGCTTTAATAGTGATGTTTTCACTGAAATTTCAAGCTTTTATAGATTTCTTTCATCTAAATTTTAACGACTAAAAACTCTATATATATTTGAAATAAGTATTTCTAGTATCAATTTTATTTTGTTAGTGAGTGACATTTAAAATTTTTAAACAGCTTATGAATACTTTTAAGAAGAAGTTTGTATTTGCCTACCTTAATATCATCTTAATCATTCTGTTAGGGGTGAGCAACGTCAGCCCGCGGGCCGGCCCACTAAATGACCTGAACACTATTTGAGAAAAATAAATGAAACTCAGCATTTTCGTAACAAATATTTTGAAATTTGCTCTCAATTTTATTTTCAACACCTTTTGATATTTATTAATTTATCATTTCATAAAAATTTGCTTTTAATTAATTTTATTAATTTTTGTATCATTTTTTTTTTTAAACTAATCAACCCTTAGGACTTTTTCTAATTATCAAGGCCAGCGAAAAAAAACTTTTCTATTAAATCTGGCCCACCGACTAGAAAAGTTGCTCACCCTGTACATTAAGTGTTCAAAAAGTGATGTTTTGAGTGAATTTTTCTATAATTGGTCTATAATATATGTGGTCTTATAGTTGGTGAGTTTTATAGTTTTGGAATTTTGTTCAGTTGAAGAAAATTCCAAAACTTTAATATACAAAATTTAAGTTTTGTTTAACTAAAATTGTTGGAACTTAAAACCGCGAAACTTGATTTGCTGTGGCATGAAATACAGTTTTGATAATCTGAAATATAAGGTTTGAATGGTCGAAACTTTAAATGTCGTATGCTGTGTTTTAGTATTTAGCATTGTCAATTTTTAATTGTAGTGTACTGAAACTGTACACATTTTGTTAAGCTGTGTCAGTCTCCCATAGTAAAAAATGCAGAAGTATCAAAAAACTTTAAATTATCACTTAGTTATATCTGTTTTTGAACTGCTTACCTGCCATTTTGACTTCTGCATGTCTCAATAAAACGACATGTGGAGTTCCAGTGAGATCTCAAGTCGGATGTTGGTAAGTCCATCAACAATACGTTTTTATAAGTGAATTCTTGCGGGAAAAAATTATCGATTTCTTTTGTAACATTTAATATGTGAGTGATCCTGTAGTTGTGATATTATCAAACACAAGCGAAAATCCTAAATATTCAAATAATTATTTGTATTCCTTAGTTGGTTAATTTAACTTTTCAACGACTGATAAACTTTTAATATTTAAAAATTATTAGTGATACAATAAGTAATAAAAACTATAAACTATGAATGTATATATTTTTACTATTATGCAATTTGTATACATATCAAGATAAATTGTTAAAAGTTTTAAACTTCATTAAAGGTGTGATACGATGATCTACAAGTTATTTATCAAATTATATGCGAAGGTCATATAGAGTTAAAATCTAAAATTAATATAGGATTTTAATATATAAAACAATATAATACGTAACTCTTAAATGTAATTAAAAGTAACTATTTTATAAAATTAAGAATATTACAAACTTTAATTCTTTTAGTCCATCTAAATGCATTGCATTCCATTCTGACCCAAGATAAATATAATCTAGTATCTTCGACGCAGTTTCTAATTGACCCAAAACTTTGAACATTTCTTGATCCACTAGTTTTTTGTGGTTATTGAGACTAAAGCCCAGCTAAAAAGTAAGAAACAAACCAGTTAATAATATGCATTTGTGTATTTTTTATACATCTTCAATAATGAAAAGAAAATCATAATATTACTGTTTGTACATGTCTTTGAAATGTTATTGTTTTAAATATACGAATTCCTATCAAAAATTAGTATGAAATGTACATTTATATAGAAACTTTGTTTACAATAACAAACAAAAAAAAATCAATCTTAATAAATTAAAGTTAGAACTTTTAAAAGCAAAAACATCCTGAGTTACTTAAAAATAGTCTAACACATTACAAAAACTAAAAACTAGCCAGTCATGGGGAAAATTCAACAACACTGTAAAAGTAATAAAGTAGTAGTAGTGAATGAATTTAAATAATTTGCTCAAATACTAGAATATTAACAAAAACTAAATAAAACAGGAAAATAATACTTTATTTAAAAAGGAGGTCGACTGAAAGCTAATAAAACAATAGTTAACATATACAAAATTATAAAATAAAAAATTGTTCAAGTTAATTGAAATACTTGTTATGTATATGTGAATAATAAATTTATGATCACAACTCAATATTACTATTTTCTTAATATTGTGCAAGTAAAGATTACGAAAACTAAAAGAGATATTAGCATATAAATTCAACATGTCTAAAATACGTGATATCAAAGAGTAAAGAAATACTGGTAGAAGGGAAACAAAAAATAATACCTATTTAGTGAACAACATTAAAAAAACAATCATAAATTTATCATTGTTTGGTTGTTTCACAAAAAATAACAAAAATCTTTTACTTTTCAACAATTCAGTTCAAGTACATTTTTAATTCTTAAACTTTTATAAACTTAGATTGTTTAAATATCTATCGTTTAAGAAATAAAATGAATTATAGTTGCTTTATGATAACAAAATGTTTACACTAAATAATAACTAAACATTTTATTCTTATTTTAATTATTAATTTAAGCCACACTTTACTTTAAGAGGAGCACTAAAATAGAAACTTATACAAATCAAAAAATACTTATAAATACTGAAGATTTCAGACAAATTTTAAGCTATACACAACTTTGTTATTTTAAAATTGTTATTTTTCAGATAAATATTTAAAAATGGCTAATAAACTAAAAATAATTGGTTTTTACAAAAGTCATCATTTTTTATAAATATTTTACTAAACTTGACTTAATAGATTGTTTAATTGATGTACAAAAACATCTAGTTGGAATTTAATAAACTATCTATAGTATCAAAAGTTATACTAGATTCTAACTAATTCTAATTAAATTATTAAAAAGCACTAATCTAGTATCCTTTTAGTATAACTTAATAAAACATACAAAATTTTAGCTATAAAAAATGATACAGCAAAATAAAAACTAAGGCATATGTAAGACCAAAAAAAAAATTACTAAACATGACTTAGCGTAAAACTATAACTAAATTAATTATAAAAGGAAAAATAGTATTAAAACCTAAAAACTGACATATACATGATCATTTTATGAAATTTTTCTAATTGAGTTTTCTTAAATTCTAGGTATCTTTATTGCAAAATAAAACTGTTTAAAGATAATGATCAAGAAGTGAGAAATAAATAAAAAGTAAGGAAAGAATAAAACAGAAACTAGTAAATGCATTAAGTATATTTTATTATACTAATATCGATAAATCATTCGACATACTTTCTGTTCAGCCCACATCCTTATTTGCCTACTCGTGCACTCATCGAGATCTGTAGTGGACATTATGTCTTTCAATGCGGCAGCCAGTTTCGTTTGAAGTTCTTCCATTTCCGGGTCCCTGTCATACATGCATGACATTTTCTTTTAAGAAACATTGAAAAATTATTTAGTTCAAGATTTAGTTGTACCTTATTTTGTAATATGAATTACAAACTTTGTCGAAAACTATGCGCTTACTACTGTCCTTTATAAACTTATTTTGAATAACATTGAGTAAGATTTATTCAAAACTGAATTTTGAATGAAATCATCACGTGTAATAAATTTGCTATGTGTGAAGTTTTTGAAATGTTTTTGGACTACTACTCTTTTTTTGTTTCTAAAAAACATAGAATTCTATTTTAAGTGATAAATCTATATTTGAAAATATTCATAATTAAAAATTAATATAAAAAATAAAAATACAGTGAAAGTATGGTAAAAGAAAAATCTTACTATTTTAAGAATATAATGTTATACAAAAATAATACTAGAAAAGCATATTTTAATGTACCGATTTTTATGATAAATATAAAATACAGTATACTACCGCTTAAGTACGCACTTTTTTTGGTACGCATCACGCCTTAAGTACGCACTTATCCAGAAAGACAAAGTAAAGGATGTTATACTAGAACTTCAAGAAATTCCAGTTTTTTTGCCTAAATTTTCAATCATCAAGTTTTTCCAGATTATTTTATGTTTCCAGGTAGAATAGCCAACCTGCTGAGTTAGCCTGATACTTTCACAACTTTTAAACTAGGGTGAGTAATCCTGAGTAGGCCAAGTGGCCTGAGATTTAGACAGTCCTGTTATTAAATGTTAACAAAATAAATACTTATGTAGTGGTTGCAGAAAAGTAAAAAGAATAATGATATTTGAGCTGTAATGCTATAAAATAAATAAATCTAGATGACAAAGTTAAAAAAACCTACATATACAAAATAGTTAAGTCATAATTTAATTTAAATGTACATACATTGATGTTTTGAAAATATTTGGTAAACACAAAGTAGTTTGGTACTTTCCCTCTAACAAAACAAAATGTAGCTTAATATTTTTTTTTAAATCATTGACTGACATTGACTTTCTATATTAAATGTATGTATTAATTATGTAGAAGCTTTTGATAGAAAAAATAAATCATTTTAAAATCTATTAAAAAAATTTGCAAATTAGAATTATGTTTTAAATGTTATTTAAAATAAATGACTTGTTTATTTGGCTTAATTATTTGGTGGCTAGTTGTAAGAAAGAAAACAAACAACTAAATTTCATATTATACTATATCGTCAAAAAGTACGCACTACCCGTGCTAAGTACGCACTTTTTGGTCGGGTTCAATTTGCGTACTTAAGCGGTAGTGTACTGTACTTTAAAAGTTTAAAATGTACCGAGTTTAATATGTGATGTTCACAAATTATATTAAACTAATAAATAAAGCTCAAGTTAGTTTTTGGTCATGATTTATTTGTATACATAAATAAGTACGAATTTCCTACCTCCAATCTTAATTATATGGTAAAATCTGTTACTTTCAAAAGCTTTACACAGTGGTTACTTGAAAATTAAAACTATGGAAATGTAAACGACGACAACTGAAATTCACACAATTTATGACAATTTGAATTGTTGTGCACCCATTTTTACTTATACTTCCTAAAATAGTATAATTTTGTACAAACCTTTCAAATACTTTGATATGGAGCTTATACGAATTTTTAGTAAAAACTGTTTTCAATCCTATTAGATCTTAAAACAGTATGTGCGCATTCACTTATAAAACTAATTTATTTTGAGTAACAAAATAATCAAGTTATTAAAACCAGAATTTATAAAATACGTGTTAACAGATGTGTGCAAAATAACTTAAAATTGCCATAATTCTCAGGGTTGCCACTCGTTTTTTCAAAAGTTTTTCCAGGTTTTTAAAAGTACACATTTTTGAATCTATTTTTTATTTAAAGTTGAGTTTAAGGTAAGAAACTGTAATAAATAGTATAAAAACATTGTAAAGATACTGTAAAGCTACTTTAAATATGTTTTTTAATAGAAAATGTTTTTGATGATGACCAAAATCTTTTATTTATATGATAGACTTTCTGATTCAAACCGAATTTTTACTTTTGAACATGTGAAAATTGTTTAAATTCCAGGTTTTTTAGTGATTTTTGTTCAAATTTCAAGGTTTTTCCAGTTTTTTTTTAAATTTCCTGAATTCCAGGTTTTTCCAGTTTTTTTTTTTAATTTCTTGAATTCCAGGTTTTGCCAGTTTTTTTTTTGCCTAAATTGTCGAATTCCAGGTTTTTCCAGGATTCCAGGTAAAGTGGCAACCCTGAATTCTATTTTCAAGTTTTCAGTTTTGTATGTTTTTTGTAAACAGTAGAAATTAAATCTGGTAATAAAACTATGAAATTTATTAACAGTAATTATTTAAAGTGTATAAACTTTTTAATCAGTGATCAAGTAAACAATTTACTTAAATTTTAAATTAAATATTTTTTGTTAGTTATATAAAAACAAACTTTTTAAAATAAAAGTAAAAGCTAATACAGCAAATCATAACTCTTAAAACTGTGTGGAGCAACATAACGAAAAAAGCTTAATATTTGTAAAAAAAAAACTAAAAACTGACCCATGACCCAAATAATCTATTCGAGAACTCCATAGCTCGTCGTTGTGTTGCCATTCTGAGATGTATCTAAAAATTTTAACAGCTTAAAAATGTATAGTTTTGTACAATATACGGTTTATAATAAATATATCAATATTTGAGCATTTCTTTAACTTATTCTATAACGAAAAATTTCTTCGTTTAATTGAGACAGTTTTTTCGATTCTTTTTTAACCAACTTTTATTTGTGAAATCACCAAAAGCTGTCCGGTTCTTATCTAAAAAAGGCAGACTACCTGCATACAATTCATTCTAACTTCTTAATTTAGTCTTTTGCAGATTTAATACAATAAGTTTTACATACTAGAAAATTTCTTCGACCTGGAAAATAATTTGTAAAACTTATGCTTAAATTCGAATTAAGACATTTTTCCAAAGTTAGCGAATTTACTGATCTAGCATGATTTTACTGACGCGTATCTACTTTTTTGTTTAATGAGGCAAAGACCTAAAGTTTTTAAGAAAAATCTTGACACGGTTTAAAAACCATGACAAGTAAGTTTAAAAAAAAATAAAATACTTTAGATTAAACAAAAAATAAGTATGTTTTTTTTTTAATCATAAAGTACTTCTTTAGTGAACTGTTTAAATACAAGCAACAGACAAACTTTTTTAAAATTAATGGACTGTATAAAGATGAAGGATAAAAAAGACTTTTTATAAATGTTCCATTTTCAATTTTTAGTTTGCATCTTCTTAAAGAAACCAATTAAACTCAATACTTTAACCCTTTTTATATCTCAAAAGTTACATTGATATTTTTAGGTGTTAAAAAGTGTCTATTAGCTAAGATAAAACTTGTAAAATTATACGATCTTGTGAAAAAAAAAGGTGGAACCCTTTACCCTTAAAGTAAATGCTGCATTTATATAAAAAGTCCTGAGGAAAGTACAACAAAATGAAAACTTTAGCACCAATAAAGTTGTAATAGAGTTTCTAAGCTTTAAGACAAAAAGCTTCCCTTAGTTATGCCAAATTAACCAAATTTAGCCTGAGTTTTTGACAAAAGTGAAATAATTAAGTAGTGAGAGCTAAAGTCTGAAACTAAAGTTAATTAAGATTGAATCAAAAAATAAAGTAAGGACTTAATATCTGGATGAAAAATACAAATGAAAAAAGAAACAAATTTAAAGTCACAAAAACTAGAAAGAGCCTTAAGAAAAATTAGTCAGAGTTTTCCAAAAAAAAGTCACCTATCCTGAGCTAGCTTGAACTTTTCAAAAACTTCCTTGAGAAACTCTGTTGTAATAAGGTTTTTTTTAACATTTATCTAAATTAAATAAGTTTTACCGAAGTGCAAACTGTTAAAATAAATTTACTTTTGTTAATTTTAGCTAAAAAACTGTAACAAAATCAGTCCTTACCTGCTATTCGAATTTATATGACTTTTGTAGTAACATTCCCAGGTTAAGTACAAACTACCTTCATAATAATTGAGCTTCTGGGCATTTTCCACACATCTATGGAGATTTTGGTATGCGCACCTAATAAAATAACAATTAAGTTGAAATGCATAGTATATACTATTATTTAATAGGTTCGGTTTTTAAACAATTAATAAAAGGATTTCAACTATACAAAGTTATTCAGCTAAATCTTAAAACTAACAAAATGCGCTATTGGACAAATTTCCAATTTTCTGAATGACAATGCTTAAAAATAACTTATTAAGGTTTCTTTTTTTTTCAATAAGTAATATTATTATAATAAATATTTATACTTAACGTAATGTATGAAAAATTTAAGTAAATTTAGTGAAAAAAAGTGGTTATTTTCTTTTACAACAAATACACACATAGATTTATAAACCTAAAATAAAAATCTACTACAGTTTAAAAAATTTTGTGAAAAACTACTTACCACATAGCTTGAACAGAAACTGGCTTAAAAGTATGGGTTGATTTGTTTGGTACTATCACTTTGAAACCTCTAAAACAAAAATAAAAATTATTTTAACTGAAGTATATCCTATATAAACTACTTTATACCTAATATTTTAAAATATACTTTTACTGGATCTTTTTACAGCATACTTTTAGGCTTATAAAAATATTCTTACTTAAATCTTATTCTCAAGTAGTAAAACCTAATTTCAATAGATATCAATTTTTTAATTTTATATTTTTTAGAATGACAGGTACAATCCTGCCTTTTTTTATAAAGAATAGGGCAGCTTATTTAGAATTAATCAATAAAACTGTTTAGAAAAAAAAAAACTTAAAAAAAGCTAGAGTTAGAGAGATGTTTTATCTACTTGAAACAATTAAAACAATGCTTTTCTAAACAGAGTAAGAACTTTTAATGGTTTTAAAAATAAATAATGTTGTCATTTTTCATCATTATATATCTACTGTGCTTCCTCTAATTTGGCCATCTTTTTATTGTAGTTAAGGCCGAATTAGTCTTTCGCCGGATTGGATCAAAAAATTTTTTTCTGCTATGCATATAACACAACGCTTACTAAATTTTTAATTTATTTTAATTTAACTAACAAAAAACAATTTAAACAGACAAAAACACAAAACAAGAATTATTTAACGAAAACAAATTAAAGTTGTAAACAATTTAACAAATTCAGAAACTCTTTTTGAAAAACGAAAAAATGGAGGTTTCTTTGACAAGGGTTTTCGTTTCTTAGCAGAAAGCTCACATAATTAGATGAGTTCTGACACACTTTCTTGTGTGGCTTTTGGTTAGTAACGATAGTAGGCTAAGTTATCATCCATTGTGTGTATGGCTTTCAAAATTTAAACGCTTTTATTTACTAAGCGCGAAAATTAGGAGTTATAACACAAGATTTAAAAATATATATTACAAATACGACATAACTAAAAATTGTTTTTTTAGTTAACGAAACCAAATTGGACATTTAGTTATGTTACAACTTTGATTTTAGCTAAATTAAATAGCTAAACTGAAACCAGCCGGATTAGTCAGGAACCGTATAATCGAGGATTAGATAAGCAAGATGCATTGTACTTGGCAGTAAAACAGTGTTTTAAGAAGATTCCCAGCAATAGAAACTTATCTAATTTCATCTAGAAAAACTAAATCCTACAAGGAAGCTATAAGAATTTAAAAGAACCATTGTTAAAAAAATATTTTAAAACAATAAATGAACTTTACCGCAAGATCAACAACAACAGCATCCGAGACAGCCTACGACCGATTTCGTCCTAATTAGAACTCATCGGGCAGGCATAGTCGCGTGACACTGCTGTTAAGATCTAACCAAGCGGGCTTAAGTACAAAGTATTTCATTAACTATTATTGATGGCGCGAAACATCTCAACTCTGTTTATGAGGGCCGTAATAACTACTGGTTAAAACAATAGAGAAATGTGTTAAACTTTAAAACTAAAACTATTAAAGTGTTGCAATGCTGGTTGGTATAAATAATCACAAAAGACTAGATTTATAGTAAATATTTGACACAATAACATGCTGAATATAAAAGAAATAAAAGAAAACATAAACTGAGAGAATGTTTTATAGACACCTGGAAAATAAACGATTTGTGTTTAGCAATTCGGTCTTTAAGTTCTGATAATAACAAAAAGGTTTTAATTAACTATCAAAAAGTTTTAAGGAGACTGTATTTAAAATAATACCAAAAAGACAAAAAAAAACTTAAGTGAAATTTTAGAATACAACACAACTGTTGATCTAAAACTGTTGATAGTTAATTAAAACCTTTTTGTTATTATCAGAACTTAAAGACCAAATTCCAAAACACAAATAAAGTTCTAAACCTTAAATAGATTGTTTTGCTTTTTAACTAATTACAATTTTGATAGTTATTTGAAAAAATATTTAAAACAAAAACGTAGGTATATAACTCATAGTTGGTTTTGAAATGAAAAATATACAACCTTGTAATAAAAAAACACTAAACAGTAAAGGTCTGAATCTAAATTTAAAAAATTTCTTGTACTACAGAAAAAGTTCATAAAAACTTTATTTATGATATTTATATGCTCTAAAAAATATTGTAGAATTAGAACGTAATTTTAACTTTACGTAAGTTTTAATACTTATAGTTTAAGGGCATAGGGGGGGTCCGACATTTTTTTTACTAAAAATAACATTGGATCCTATATGAAAGCTTGAAGTATAAACTACAAGCCAGTTTTTATAGAATAAAAAAAAAATAAAAATTTTAGAGATATTGTAAAAACTTTTCGATTTAAACGTATGGACTGCAAATTTTTCAGGGTCAATTTTTTCGGAAATTTTAAAAATCACTAAAAATCTATCTTCTTCTTCTTTTTTGAGCTAGAGACCTCAAATTTTAAGGAAACGTTCCTTTTATAATTTAAAAGACTTTAAATGTTGGATTTTAAAAAATATTCAAAAATAAAAAAATTAGATTAAAAAAACCAAAAATAGGTAGTTTTATTTTAATAAAAATTTGATTTTTCAAAAAAAAAATACTGCATTCAATCCTTTTAAAATTTAATAATACACTCTCTGTGAAAACTTAAAGATTGGTTGAAAAATGAAGGAGAAAATATATTTTTAGTGAAATGGTCTTTTTTCGCGTTTTTAGTTTGCGCCTTCCATAAGGAACCTATTGAGGTCACCGACTTTGAACGCTCATATCTCGAAAATTACTATGAATTTTTTCAAGCGGTTAAAAATTTCTGATAGCTCAGATAAAACTCTTTTAAATAAGATCAACTTGTAAAAATCAAGGTGGACCCCCCTATGCCCTTGATTCTATACTTTAAGTAATAAACTATTTTTTTTATTATATATTTACTATATCAACTTTACAAGTTTTCAAGAGCTACTGGAAAACTTCATAAACTTAAAAACTAACCCGTCACCATCTAATAAGAGTTTTGTTGTGGACCAAATAGGAATGCAAATTCCAATTGTACATGCTTTGGACGTCGGCGATTTAAAATCACATCCTATTATAACGTTTTCTTCTGTATCTTGCCTTCCAAGCGTTTTTATCACAACTAAATACCTTCGATGTTGATCTTGCAACGACTCTAATCGTACTGCCTAAACAATATTACTGATTTAATTATTTAGATATACTCCAAGTACTGTTAAATATACAAAACTTGTTTAAGTAAACAATTTTTTTTGTACAGTAAAAGAACTTTAGATAAAATAACTTTAAAGCTTTAAAAATATAAATGATAAAAAATAGTCTAATTCAGTTAAACAATACGCTTAATTGTTTATAATTTTTTGCTTTTAAGAACAAGAAAAAAGAAAAAAACTTTTAATATTTGTCGATAAACAATAAATTCTAAAAAAATATTAATACCTATGAAATGTTAATCTTTAAATTTTTGTCTGTAATCTTGTTAGGGTTGTCATGAGTTTTTCAGGTTTTTAAACTACTTCTTTCATACACAAGAAAAAGAAAGGGGTGGAGGCAAATCATATACTTTTTCTTTAGTTTAATCTTATTTTCTAGATGTTAAACTATGAGTTTACGTTTACCATTTTCTAAACTAAAATAAATTTTGAGATATAACGAAGTTGCTTTTAAGCTTTCTCATTCAAAACTTGAATAATAATAAAACTTGAATACTAATACAGACTTTTGTTTTCGTTTTATATGAAAAAAAATAAAATAGACCTAAAATTAATAAAAATTCTGAGAAAATAGTCAATGATTTTTTTTTCTTCAATGCATTTTGAAAAATCCTTTGCCTCTTTTAACATCAGAAGGAGAAGAATAAGAACATAGAAAGATAAAGAATTTTACAAAGACCAATGTAATATATTCTAGAAGTGTTTTTTTATTACTTTACTTGTGATTGATTTACCTTTTATTTATTTATAAAAATTATTTCAGGTTATTATGAGATTTTTATTTGTTTATTCAAAATAAAAATGTATAAAGGGCTTGGCAATTTATAATGAGTTATTGTATTTGAATAAAAATATTTTACATACTTAAATTTATAAGAACATATTTTTAAAAAGCAGCCTATTTTTATTTTGAATAAAAAATTACTTATTAAGTAATAGAACAACAGTGTTTTTTTTTTCAAAACTAGTAATTTCACTCACAGGATTGCGCTAGATTTTTATCTTTTTAATTCTAGATTTTTTGAATTTTTTACACCTTTTTGATAATTAAAGTTTTTCTCTCTGTTTTTGATATTAAATCAAATTTACAGTAAAAACTGTCTTAAATAGTATAAAAATATCAAAAAAAAACTGTCATGCTACTTTAGATGTGTTTATATTAAGTAAATTTTCAAAAATACTATAAATATTTATTGTATGTGATGGATTTTTTGTATCTAATCTGAATTTTATCATTATACATAGGAAAATTCTTAAAAATTCCAGGATTATTCAGGGTTTTTTTCCTAATTTCCGAGTTTTTCCTGTTTTTTTTTTGTGATTTTTGTTCAAAATGAATGTATATCCAGGTTTTTTTCAATAATATTTTTCTCAATTTCAAAGTTTTTCCTGATTTTTTTGGCCTAAATTGACAAATTCAGTATTATTCAGGATTTCAGGTTTTATGGAAACCCTATCATCAATATAAATAAATATTATCTAACAGAAATATTAAACAAATAAAAAAATGAATAAAATAATATATTTTTTATTCTAATTTGGTATGCTGTATACTTTAAAAACAAAGTAGAGCAAAGTATTTTTAGGATAAAATAGACAAATTTCCATTAACTTTTCACTAAAATACACCATCTTTTACGAAAACTTTATAATTTTTATAGAAATGTAGCAAAAAGGAAAAAAAAAGTACAATGTAATACGTAACTCGACTAATAGGCTATTTTAAACCACCTTTTTTTTGTATATATAGTAATTTTCGCGCCAATAAACATTACGCTGATGAGAACTTGATGCATAAAGCATCAAGTTTGAAACAATTGTAAAGTAGTGTCTTTTTTGTTTATAAAACAATGTTTTTAATACTAACAACGTTTTTTAAAATCAAATCATTAAAACATTCAGAAAAAAAGTGCAAAAACTTCTGGGATGCAAATATTGATGCTTTACTTACACTTTAGTTGTACAATTAGTTGTCAAATTGTAATTAATTACGACCGAAAACTATTTCATTAACTTAAAAGTACATTTACAGGCAATATATTTTTGCTTCGCCGGCCGCAGTTTGCTGACATCTGTCATTAACAAAAGTTTGTAAAAGTGTAACAAGTGTTCGCTAAACTATTCTTAAAAATTTATTTTAACTTAAAACAGAACAAACCAGTCTTATTTTATCCTCTTTTCTTAATACTTCTAACATAGCCCTTAAATGTACTTGAAGTTCACCTGAAAATATATTTTTGCTATACAATTACGATATTTAGATAACTAATGTAAAATATTTTATTTTATTGTAACATCATTTCGAAACTTTTTTATTTAAAGGTTTTCTTTTAATTTTAAGAATACCTAATTTTATTTAGTTCTCTCACTAATCAATAAAATAATGTAAACAAAATAAAAATTGATATCTCAAGTCAAATATTATTAATAACTTTGAAGTATGAAAACTGGGTATAACTTAGCTAAAATAGTCTAAAACCTACTAAGCTTTTTACATAAACTTTAACTTGATTCTCATTTGAAAAAAAGTATTTCATAGAAATAATATAATTATAGTTTCGTAGTATTTGTTATTTGTATACATATCAAAAAGTAAATTAAACTTAAAATCAAGTGATTAAGCTTCACTAAAACTTTTAAGCACAACTCTTTGTTAACATCAAAAATAATCATTTAAAAACTACATTTAAGAACTTTTTGAATTACAAGTTTTTAAAAACTAAAAAAAATGTAATTAATTAAATTTTTTAGCACATAAAACGTTTCTTCATGTTTTTATAATATAATACTGAGCACAACTTCGAAACTTATTCAAATTGTATACGCATTTCCTGTTGATATTTTTTCACAAAAGGTTTTAAATTTTTTAAAGTTATAAACTTCAAGGAACCATATTCCCTTAAGCAATATGAAAAAAAAAAACTCGTTTTAAAGCTAATAAAAATGAAATGGTTGTTTAAGAAATCGTGTAAGATTATAGATTTTGAAAGAAAACTTTGAAAAACAGTTCAAATATAAAAAAAAAGTCTACTGATACTAGATAACTCATCTAAACTTGTTATTTTACTATGTAAAACAATTTTTTAGAACTAACTAAAAACAAAACTGCATTTAAAAAAGGACAAGTTTAAAACTTATATTTATAAAATTGTTTGTTTGTAAATTTTTGTAGGCAGTAAAAAAATAAATTAATCTTTTGTAAAAAAAATATTTTGACAACCATTATACACATTAGTATTGAATCTATGTGATTTTTTTAGGATTGAAATTAATTTCCCGCTGTTAAACATTAATAATAAACCAGTAGTATTTTATATTTGAGCTCATAACAATTTTTTTTTGAAAAAGTTAATTAAATTAATTGATAACTTGCTTATGCTTTAAGATTATTTTAAATATAACAAAGAAGGTTTGTTAATAAAAAACTAGTTTAAATCTAACCCAAACTAATTGTAAAATTTTTGAAATTTCATCAAAAACTTATTATTTTATTTTTGTAAAATATTTAAGAAGTACACTTAATTAAATTCAATAAGGGGGC
This sequence comes from Thalia democratica, assembly GCF_965202585.1. Lineage (NCBI taxonomy): Eukaryota > Metazoa > Chordata > Thaliacea > Salpida > Salpidae > Thalia > Thalia democratica. Next base: position 12,885,266 of record NC_139173.1, on the reverse strand, counting down.
CAAAAATTTTTCAACAAAAACTATGATTGTATCTTGTTAAAAAGATTTAAGAACTAACTACAATTTATTTTCTATAGAATAAAAAAATAACATTTATATTTGAGATATAGTCCATATTGAAAAAAATAAATAATACAAACACATGTGAACAATCTTTCTATTGTCAGTTTTTCTTCTCCAAAGTATTCGTATAAAAAGAAACGTAAAATTCTTAGGATTTGATACTTACATGATTATTTTAAAAGTTCTTAAAAGTTTTGCCTCAGTACTAGTTTTTATTTAAAAAATATACATGAATCAATAAATTTTAGAAAGTTTATTAATATTTTGCTAAGCTTCTCATCAAATAATTGCTGCTAATACTTAATTTAGGAACAGTAAAAATATTTGAAGTAGTCTGTGTTACGATTTAAATTTCAAACTTTGTTTATCTTTGCAGATTTAAAGTTAAGTTTAAGAAAGAGACTAGTAGACTAAAATCAATTAAGATTGTTAAAAATTTGCTTAAAAACTGAGTTCAAAGTAAAAGATAAAACCATACAAAACTAAAAACACATTATTTATATAGTTATATTTATATTAAGTTACAATCATTACAAACCAACTTTTTTTATTACCAAATGTCAGCTTATGATATAAATATTTATAAGTAAAAAGTTTTTTTGTCAATTAGAATAGCAATCTGTTAACTTTCCTTGAAATTTAAGAACTTCATTTTAAGCTAGAAGCAAGAATGTTAATATTCAATAATCTTTGCTTGCAAGTAGTTTAAAATACTTTATTTGTTAGAAACATTAATAAAGTATAAATTAAAGTAGGACCAAGAATCAATTTCTGAATTTATTGAAAAAAATCAAGTATTTGGAACATAGTTAATGAAGTTCTAAAACAGATGTTTAACTTTATAATATGGATTAGTACGTTTTTACATTGCTTTATCAATTTGTTAGAAGGTAAAAATTTTATATTAGTGCTTGACACTCTGAACTTTTAACTATGATTTTAATAAAGATTATTAAAGTTTTAGTTTTCTGCAATTATCTAAATTTAAAGCTGTATGCCTAAAAAATATTTTATTTTCTATTTAAATAATTATAGTATTTATTAAGTTTTTAAATAAACAACTATACCTCCATACATTTTCAGAACTTGGACATTTCTTATTGAAAAAGTAGACTGTTTTGGAAGAATTAAGTTTGCTCCTTTTACCACAAAAAAGTTTTCACTCACACTACTGCAAAATTACATTAAAGACATAAAAGTAAAATTAAATATAAAATAACCATTAATATGGTAATGCTGTTAAAAATAATATTTAAGTGATTATGATTAGATTAAGAAAAAAGGTTGAACATACCAATTCGACCATCAGATCACAAGCCTTCGGTAGACTGACACCAGTTTCGTCCTTATTAGGACTCATCAGTCAGTCAAAACCGAAAAACTTGTAGTCTTCAATCTACAAATCGTTTATCACACTTTCACTATAGCAACCATTTGCTGGTATTGATCAATGTTTTAAGCATTGTCTTTTGCCGTGCAACGTTTAATACATTGTCCACTAGGCAAGACATTGAGTAGACTCGTATTAGTTACAATCATCAAAAAACATTGGCAAAAGTCTGCAGAGCCTAATCCTGGGCTTTTGTATGCCGTAAGACAAGCTAAAGTTTAACATAGTGTTGATCATACTAATTAGATCATCAGCAAGTTTTTCGGTTGTAACTGACTGATGAGTCCTAATAAGGACAAAACTGGTCTCTGTCTACCGAAGGCTAGTAGTCTGATGATTGAATTGGTATGATCAACCCTTTTGTCAAACTTGAGCTTGTCTCACGGCATCAAAAGTCAAGGCTTCTGCTATGCAGACTTTCAACAATGTTTTTTTTTATAATGATTTTAAAAAGATAATTTTTATAATTTATTTTATATTTTTAAAATAATTATTACTTAAATATATTTAAGATAGTTGATGACCTTTAAATTTATTAGTTTTTAGAAGATTTTTCATATCAAACATTTATATAGTACATTTACCAAAGCACTGAAAGTTTAACTGCTTTAATTTTCAGACAAAGCATATAAAAATTCCAATTTTTTAAGTTTTAAAACTAAATAATTTTTTAATAAAATAGTTTATTATTTTATATGAAGGACTATTCTTGAAAATTTAATTATATAAAAGCATTCTCTAAAATTTATATTCTAATTATATTAAAAAATTATATCTAGCTCTTATTGATAAATAAAAATAAATCAACTTAATCTTGTTTTAAATTGATAAATATTTTATTTAAAAAAGTATCTACTCCTGGTTATATCCATTTATTAAAATAATGTCGAAACACTTTTTTTAAGTTAAATTTTACGAAGATAAAATAAATAATAAAGTTGTCAGAAAAACAATAAAAACTTTACAAAAGTTAGACATTGAAAGATATGCAAGGCTTTTAAAATAATTTAAAACATAGGTTTTTTTACTTTTTTTTTTAATTTATGATTTTTTAGCATTCTATATTATTCAGTCACCCTGGTTTCTTCTTAAAGTCTTAGAAATAGAAAAAAATACAAACTATGATATAAAAAATCCTGTTCACAAAATATAATTATTTAAATCGACAATGTAGTATTTAAAATTGTAAGTTAACAATAACTTGAAAATGTCAATATTTAACCTTTTTCTTGCAGGTAATTTGTTGTCAGATTTTTCACCTTTATTTAGTTGTAATTCAGATACAACATCATTAGCTTCTGAGCAAAGCTCATTAAAAACTGGCGCACTTGCAAAATGGTTCTCAGGTTTATTTTCAAATTTAATTTGGGCATTCATCTGTGTTTTACTTTATAAATTCTACTAAACAATTATTAATCAAACAAGATTCTAAAATTACTTGCTGATAGTTTGGTAGTAAAATACCTAACAAATAAGTTTGCTGAAATATGCAATTATATTATAAAGACAATATGCAAAGTGCTTGCTTTATTTAACTGATGCAACTTGACTGAGTAATACTTGTAAGCTGAATAAAGCGAGTATTATGCAAACAATTGTTGTTATTAAAAAATTATTAAAAAGTTATGTTTGGTCCTGTTTTTTTTTGTAAAAACGTTTATACACAAATCACTCATTTTTAAAACTTTTGGAAGTTTATTAATTAATTTCACTATTTTTAGCTAGATACTTAAAAATATCATTATACTTAATTCCAATTTATACCATTTATTTATCAGTTTTTAGCAACCTTTTTTGGACAATGTGCTGAATGAAATCAAACAATTAAACTTCTGAACTTTTTAAAGATGAGTGATTTATGTATAGACTTTTAAAACAATATTAATAGTTACTTTTAATTTTACGTATAAAATATAGAAATTATAACTAATAAGTAAATATATATTTTATACATTAAGGGCATAGGGAAGGTAAACCACCTTTTTCACAATTTAGTCTATTTTATGAGTTTTAACTAAGCTAAAAGTTGCTTTTTTACAGTTTTTTAAATGAAAATAATTTTTGAGATATAGTCGGTCAAAGTCAGAGACTACAATAGGTTCCTTCAAGGGAGGTGCAAACTGAAAGGGCAAATAATAAAAAATCTATAAAAATCCTCCTCCTACGTTTTTTGAGATAACTTCTTTAAACATTTAGGAAATGTTCCTTGTAATACCTGAAAAATCTGTATTAAAAAAAAACTGTTATTTTTGTTTATTTTAATAAAAACTATACTTTTCTTTTTTTTTTTCTTTCTGCCACAAATTTCTGAATATTGCAAGAAACATTGCCTGAAAGTTTGAAGTAATTATTTCAAAAAACGCAGAAGAAGATATATTTTTAGTAAAATAATCTTTTCTTGGAGTTTTAGTTTGCGCCTCCCATAAGGAACCTATTATTGCCTCTGACTTTGACCTGCGATATCTCAAAAGTTATTTTGAATTTCTAAAATCTTTGGCTTACTTAAAACTCTATTAGATAAGATCAAATTGTGAACAAAATTATTTACCCTCCCCTATGCCTTTAACACTGTTCAATTGAACAAAACTCAATGTAATTATAATACCACTAAATTTAAGTTTTTGAGCATTAAAAACATCAATAATTTCAATCCTACTAAGTATAACATTGCAAACATAATTTTAAAAAATCATTTAATTAAAAATAATAAACATATAAAAACTATTCAGGGTATTTACTGAAAAATTGACAAAAAAAGTCACAGAAATTGATCATAGGTTTTCTTAATGCTTTAAAAGGCTAAACCTAATTTATAGGCACTTAAAAGAAGCCTGAAATAAACAACTACCACAATCTGAGGAACTGAACATTAACTAATACTAATACAAAAATTAATACTCATAAACCAATTTTTTTGGGGTACAAAATTTCAACAAAATATGTCAACAAATACAATGAATGTTTATTGAAGCAGAATTTTTTCAAAACATACTTTTCAACTACTACTGTGTTTAAATAAACTAAAGAGTATAATATTAACATGTATTTTTTCTTGGTAATAGATACGTCATAATGAGTTCAAACAAAAAACATGAAATAAATACTGTTTAGACAAGAATTTAGTAAAATTAAGTAAGCAAGACTTTTTAAGCATCAATAAGTTAATAAAAACTTAATATGGTAAAACAATATTACAATAAACTAAATACAAACAAATTTCAAAATTATATAAATGTAAATAAAAAATAAAAAAGCTATGAAAACGATTGAAGTAAAATATAATTATCAGAGCTTAGTTAATGTACTTATTTAAAAGAAATAAAGCTATAGAATAAAAGAATCAAAATTTCATAACAATTAAACTGTAATATACTTACAGATTAAAAACCAGTACTTAAACATACAACAAAATAAAGTATATTTAAATGAAGTTAGATGAAAAAAAATAAAAAACTATAACAGTTTATACAATTTAGTATTGTAAACAAACTATTTTTTACAAAGCTTAGGCCTATAGGTATTTGCTTTTAAAACACTTAAATGATATATGTTACGTCCTTTAGTTAAAATTAAAAACTTGTTGTCATTATTATTTGTGTAGCATTCGGGGTAGTATAGTTAGTGATCTCCAATTGCCAAAAGACTTTTGGTAGGTTTGTTACCTCTATTGGCCATCCAGTTTACATTTTACACTGGATTTTGATAGATGCTGATCCCTTCTCAGATGGAATCTCTGAAAAGTTCTCCTGATGTATACATTGTCACAGTAACACTTAAATTGATAGATAATGTTATTCTTTTAAGGATCTGGAGTAACATCTTTAAATATTCCTTTTAAAGGATTTCTAGTGAAGCGGGGTTGCCACAGATCAAGCTGAGAAAAAGTTCCTACATTTTCTCACTTTTTGCTAAAGTTTTCCTGACTTTTCTAAATCAAACTCTTAATTTAAACTTAATCTAAGTTATATAATTTAACACTTGAAACTATCTATATAAAACTTTAAATCTAATTTTTATACAGGTTAAAACAACAGTTTTTTTTTTGCTGAATTCAATCATCAAACTTCCATTACGTCACTTGAACCATCTTTGTATAGTTGATGTATTTGCAATAAGCAGGTCTATCAGCAAAATACTTGTACTATTACCTTATAAACACAGCTTGTCTGAAAAAAGACAAGATTTTTCAGCATTTCCTAACACAAATGTATCTAAATAAACAAAACGACATATAAGGAACTTTTACAATTAAAACCTTAAAGGAACAAAGAACTTAATCAAACATTGTTTTTTTTTATTATATGTACTAAAATTTATTTTCTCTGTTTCTTTATTAGCGCTTCAACCTCTTCATCTAATGAAGATATGGTTTCCTTCAAATAATTTATTTCACAACACTGACATTCACAATCACAAACTTTTGCAAATTTAATATTTCATGTTTTAAGCTGCATAAATTATTCACCAATTTGTTAAACTTATTATGACGTAACATTTCTGCACAACTCAATTTAATTTTCATTTTAAAAACTTGCCTATTCTTATAGCTCTTTGAGGTTAGTGCTTACTTTTATTAAATTTGTATTTTTTGTAGACAATTTTATAATTTTATGTTTTATCCTAAACTTTGTTTTTAAACCATTAAGTTCGTTTATAGTTACTACCTACATAAACACTATACATAATTATACATGCTTTTTCTGTTTTTTTTAATGTGTGTTAATATTTTAAAGACTCCGTAGATCTGTTCTTAAATTTATTGGAGAGCAGTGAAACGCTGTTAGCCGGAATAAAGTTTTAATACAATAACATCTGTGGTAAAGGATATTTTATTAATTTATACCAGATGAAGGCATTGGAATTTAAATAATTTTGTAAATTTCTAGGAAAATTTTGCAAATTTATTCCGACTTTAAAGAATTTCAAATCAATTTTTCATCATTAGAAGGCTTCGGAAAATAAAGAATTTTGTAAATTTAAACTGAGAAAATCTGACTTTTTTTCAACATCCCCCATTTTTTCCTGACTTTTCCTGACCTTGTGGCAACCCTGAGTGAAGTGACTAAAATAAAGATTAACTGCTCCAAATGTACTATTGTGTGTTTTTTTACTGTATAATCCGGGAACTTAGCTTAAAATTGAGAGGCTGGTATATAAAAGGTAACATTTCCCAAAAATTATATGAGTCCATTATACCAACTGGCTCCAATCCCTAAACTATATGGACTTCCAAAAACTTGCAAGGAATTTGTTGCAGACCTATTTTAGATATGATAAAAATCTGCTCAGTATAATATTGCTAAATTTTTGATTTCTGTTTTAAATCCAATCACTTAAAATTTTTCTAAATCTTGTGTTAAAGACTCCTTTAATTTTGGTGAAACTCTTTGTAACAAATCCATTTCATCAGACCAAATGTGTTCTTTTGACAATAAAAGCCTTTTTACTAATATCCCACTTGACAAAACGATTAACATTTGTATTAAAGAACTTAACAACTAAAATCTTAACACACCAACTATCTCCAAAGAAGTAGTTATGAGCATGTTATATATGGCTGTGAAGAATGTTGATTATAGACTTAGCAACTTTAATTATAGACAAATTGATGGTGTCCCCATGGGGAGTCCATTAGGTCATGTATAAGCAAAAAAATTTGTTGGGTATTTTGAATCTAATTTTTTTAGTAATGTAAATAAGCCACTAGATTATTTTAGATATGTAGATGATATTTTTATCTCAAACAAAAAGATTAGAACGTAGAAGATTTATTTCATAAAATTTCTAACCTACATCCTTCACTTTAATTTACTTGAAAAATGAAGTTGACAGTTGTTTACCTTTTCTTAGTGTGTCATTAAAACAAACATTAACTTCTTTTATTAAATCCATATCTAGAAAGCCAACATTTGTTGGCTAATATATCCCATGGAAGTCCTTCTGTCTTACTTCACAAAAAGTAAATATTGTTTCTTGCTTAGTTTTTCAAGCAAATAAAATCTGCTCAAAAGTCAAAATAAATGAATAAATTGAAAATATTAGCAGTATATACAGGTTATTAGGTTACCCAACAGATATTATCAAGAAAACGATTGACAACACCATCATAAGACTCACTAGTCCTACAAAACAAGGTCTAAAAAGTGCCCAGTGTATCTAAGACTTACCTATTTAGGTAATAAAGCTAAGTTCCTGAAAAGTAAAGTAAAAAACACACAATCAATAGTACATTTATAGTAGTTATCTTTGAAATAGTCAATTTACTAGAAAACCTTTAAATGGAATATTTAAATATGTTACTCCCGATCCTGAAAAGAATAAAGTTATCTATCAACTTATGTGTTACTGTGACAGTGTATATGTCAGGAGAACTTCTCAGAGATTCCATCAAAATCCCTTAAAAACTGGATGACCAATAGAGGTAACAAACCTACCAGCAGTCCTTTGGTAATTGGATATCACTTAATAAACTACCCAGATTGCTCCAAACAGTATAATGACAACAAATTTATAATCTTAACTAAAGGATGTAACATATTATGTTTATTCACTAATTACAAAACCTAAGGAACATAATGTGTATCATTCATGTTGACAACATAAACGAAACTTGATCAACTTTAGTGCTTCCTTCATGACTCATACTTTATTATTTTTGTAAAAAAAAATTTTTATAATGATCTACAAAGATCAAAGATTAACGTACAAACTTCATTAATCTTTTAGGTCGTTTTGATTTTTCCAGAGAGAGGTTTTTAAAATTTAACTAAAACTTGTCAAAAATGGGTTATTCTGATAGCCAGAATTAAGCAATCTTGGATTAGTACTTTGATTTATTTAACTTAATTTAGCTTAACGGTTCTGTGTAGCATTTAAGGGAACAAGATATTTATTTTGAATCCATGTTAATTAATAAGAAATAAACTAAACATGAGTAAAAAGTAATTTCAGCAATTTATACTAATAATTGAAAATTATTAAAGTATAACTATTACAAATTATAAATATTATTCTACGATTGTTGATCAGTACTTATTGTCGATTGTAATCAGAATGTTGCAGGTTTGAAAACAATTAAAATCTTTTTTTTTTTTTTTTGATTTAATTTTAACTAAATTTAACTTTATGCAACTATTTATGTTGAGAATAAAAATAATTGCTAATAATAAAAAGCACTAATCCAAGATTGCTTAATTCTGGCTATCAGAATAACCCGTTTTTGACAAGTTTTAGTTTAATTTTTAAAACATCTCTATGGAAAAATCAAAACGACTTAAAAGATTAATGAAGTTTGTTCGTTAATCTTTGATCTTTGTAGATCATTATAAAAATTTTTTTTTACAAAAATAATAAAGTATGAGTCATGAAGGAAGCACTTAAGTTGATCAAGTTTCGTTATGTTGTCAACATGAATGGTACACATAGGAACATATTGATATGTTTTTTATGTAGTTTAAAAAAAGTTTAATATGGAAAGTATGCAATTATCATGATACAATTTAAAAAATTTTAGCCTATTTTAGTAGTGTAATTACTCATGCAAAACATTAGATGTTTGATTTTTCATAATCTTAGTCTAAAAATCTTAGCCCAAACAGATCGCAATGTTGTTAAACACTTTCTAAGAGATTTAAACTCATACAGTTAACAAAAAAAGGATCCCAACAATATCAGGCCACTTTTCAATCTACTTTACATTCTTTATTTTTACAACAAAAACTTGTACCCTATCTTAAGTGTGTATCCTACAGTTCCCAAACTAGGTGGGCAGTTGTAGGGAAACCATTGGACATTTAATAATATTCTACTAATATTGTCAAAAGTTACTGATACTAAAATATTTCAGTTTCTGAATGGATTTACTTTTGAGACAACATCTCTAAACTTATTTGAAAATCCCCTAACAAGTTTTGAAATTTTTTTAATTTTTAAGCCAGCTAATTTGTTATCCAATTTTTCAATAAAAACACTGTGGTTAGCTGGCTAAAATTAAAATTCTATTGTTTATAAATAATTCAAGCCTAATTGAAAGCAAATGTTGAAAATTTATAGCAATTTATTTTTACTTATTGCACAAAGCTATAAGAATAAAATAAATTATTATCTATTTAACAACTTGAATAGTAACACAACACTACTCTACTACTGTAAAACAGTATAATTAAAAGTATTTAAAACATAAAAAATGTAAATTTTATAATGCGTCTAAATTAAACAGCTTGGATTTTTTATTCATTTCAGCTGTAAAGGTATAAAATATAAAAGAAAAATTATAATTATGTTATACTAAAGAAAATTCATTGATATTTAAGTTTTATCAATTATTTTTATTTAACAGAACACCAAAAAATAGTTTAATATTTAATTTAAATATAACTTAAACAGCTATTGTTTGTTTAAAATTAAGCATTTTTTATGCAATTAAAAACTACATTTTTACTTTTGAGAAACGTTTGTTTAATTTAATTTTTTTGAAATAATTTTTTTTTCTCCAAGTTTTCAACAAAATAATCAAAACTTCTTTAAAAATTCGACGTATTAAAAACTTTTTTAAGCTTTTTTATAAAGATTTTTTCATATAAAAAATCAGCTTTATAAGTTTTTTCAAGTATTAAGACAATAAAACTAGATATACTGTTGTTTTATCTGTATTTTAGTGATAATCGCCAATCAATTTCCTATAACTAAATTTTCCGTTAAAACTAGACTTTTAGAGTTCTATAATGCTACATTGCAGTTTATTAAATTTAGATCATCAAGCACCTAGTTTTGATAAATAAGGCTCAATATCATTATATTACTTTTATATTGAGTCAATAATTTCGAATTTTTTAAACAGTAAGGTTTTTTATAATTTTATGTAAAACATTTATGCTTTGAAAGAAGAGTAATGAGAAAATTCCAGAAGAGTTTTTTAATATCTTTTTTAGTTACTTCCATTTTCAACACTTAAAGATAGATAAAATTTAATACTTTTTGCATAATTTTTTTTTTGTTGATTGCATAAAAAAAATTTATTGTAATAAATTTAGAGTATTTTTTAAAAGTAATTAAAATTTAATAAACAAAAATAGATTAAGGAAAGTAGTTTTTTTTTTATCTTATAAGTTGATGTATTGTTAAAATATTTTTCGAAAACCTAGTTTTCATGTAATATTTTCTACCTATCTACTATGTACTGTTTAAGCTTTAACAAAAACAGTTGTTCTAGGTTTTAATTAAAGAAAAAAGCAAATTGTTTTTACTTAAGATCTATACTATATTAGTTATTAAATCCTACGTAATAAGTACAGTATTTATTAAAAAATTATGGTTAGGTGTAAAATTTTCACGAGCGTACAAAATTGCACGAGGGCAGAAAATTGCACAAAGACACTTTTGCACGGAGGGTCAATTTTGTTTGTAGACATTTTTGCACAAGTTGAAATTTTTTTAACTTTTACCTAATTTTTTGATAATTTTTGTTTTGTACTTTATTTTATTAATTAATATCAAATTAATTTTAGTTTTTACGACCAATTTTACCAGTAACCCTTACCTTCGGTCGGTAACTTATTTTTTCTTTTTACTTTTTTATTAAGTAATTTATATTTTTTATTTCTATATTATTATTTATTAAACGACAAAAAATACACTCAAAAGGTTTGGTCAAAGGACCTGGTGTACAAAAAACCTTTCGGTTATCAAGTCATACACCAGAACAGTTTAACGTCATGCCTAAGACAAGTATTTTAGTTATTATTTGGAACAATTTAGGACAATTATATTAGTTATTATTTGTTTTTTATTTTATTATACTATCACTGTTACCACTAACCCTTACCCTCGGTCGGTAGCTTTTTCTTTTTTTTTTGTTAATTTATTTAATTTAACTTTTTGTTATTTTTTCAATATTAATTTTTATTAGTTTTGTTTTTTTTTACTATTACTGTTACCCCTAACCCTTACCCTCAGACTGTAACTTTTTTTTCTCCTTGTTTTTTTTTATTAACTTATCTAACAGTTTCTTTTTTAGTACTTTTTCATAACTTTTTTTTTTACTTATGTGCAAAAATGACCCTCTGTGCAAAACTGTCACTCGTGCAAAATTTACCCTCAGTAAAATGTTGTCCCCTCGTGCAAACTTGTCTTCGTGCAAAAGTATCTTCGCGCAAAATTGACTCTTCGTACAAATTTGTTTTCGTGCAATTTTGACCTGTTTCTAAAAATTATACTTCCACAAACTTAGAACGAAATTTTAGCAGGATATTTACAAAGGATTTGCAGGGTTTTTATTAACTAAGTTTCTAAAATTCTAAACTTTTAAAGTGTTCTATTATTTTTGGACCTGTTCTTTTTAACAACAGAATTAGGTAAGTTTTTATTTGGTAGAACTTAAAATAAAATTACATATTTTTTTTATATAGCTTTAATGCACCATAGTTTTCAGTAAATTAAAGTTTTTGTTCTAAGCTTACATACATAAATACATTAAAAACTAAGGTTTAAAGTTTTCAGGCTTCTGTTTAAGTAAAACATTTTAAATAAATGATAAAGTTGTTCAACCCCAAATTTAACTTAAATTTTTAACTTTTTACTTTACTTTTTACTTAGTATTTTAGTAAGTTCAATTCTAAAATTAAAAAAAAACTATAAGCAATAGAATTTTAGAGTACTTTCAAAATTTTGAATATATAGGCTTATCTTGCAATGGTTTAAAACTTACTAAGTAGAAACTTTACAAAACTGAATAAGTTCGTTCACTTAAATAAAAAAAATAAAAATAATATAATGAAAAGTTAATTAAAAAAGTTTTAAATGAGTTGCACAAACTTGAAGTTTTAAAAGTAAGTGACCTATCCATAAAATATGACTAAATATTTTAAATAACGACATGTTTGTATATAGTTAAATTTAAAAAGTTCTTATGACTTAGATAAAAGAACTAACGTAATTTTGACTATTATATGAACTTTAAACAGACCAATTACAATTAATGATTTTAATTTCAAATCTTGCAATATAAAAAAGTTTGTACCATACACTAAAAGCAATTAAGAAACTTAAACTCACATTTTTAAACTATTTTCGAAAATTATCTCTTTAACATTGAAGCAGTCGAAACGAGTAAGTTTTTGTTGTCAATAGCGTCTTAACAAAACACTAAACATAATATTTAAAACTATTAGCGTAACAGTTTCAAATTTATAGAAAAACTCTAAGATAAAAAATCAGTTTTAGTAAAATAGGTAAGTTTATTTCTGTACAAGCAAGTCTACTTTAAAATGTTTTTTGAAATGATAAATACTTTATTAATAATAGATACGAAACTATAGTGAGTATAAGTTTATTTGATTAGATGAGTTTTTTATCTTTTATTTTATATCTACCATTCATTAAAGCTTTAATTAAAATATTATAATAATTTTCTATAGTAATAAAAAATTAAATTAACAAAAACCATTAGTCTAAAAAATATTTATCTGTGTTGTATAAAACTAATTTAAGGGGAACGGGTCTAAATTGCACGAAGACAAAGTTGCACGAGGAGACTAAATTGCACGAGAACAAAACTGCACGAGAGCAAAAAATTACACGAAGCCAAATTTGTACGAAACCAAATTTGCACGAGGGCATTATATTGCACGACGGAACAAAATTGCACGAAAATGATTTTGCATGGGTCAATTTTGCACGAGCTACATTTTTGCACGAGAGTAAAAAAAAGACAGAAAAAAAACTGATAAATAATTACAAAAAAAAACTTACTGACCGAGGGTAAGGGTTAGGGATAACAGTGATAGTAAAAATTAAAATAAAATAAAAACTAATAAAAAATATTACAAAAAAAAACAAAATAAATTAATTAAAAAATAAAAAAGCTACCAACCGAGGGTAAGGGTTAGGGGTAACAGTAATAGTAAAAATAATATTTTTTTAATGGAAATTAAATTAATAAAAAAGTTTAAAAATAAATAAAAGTTTAATCCGTGCAAAAATTTCACCGTGCAAAGTTGTCTGCTCGTGCAAAAGTGTCTTCGTGCAAAAGTGACCCTTCGTGCAAAAGTATCTTCGTGCCATTTTATCCCCTCGTGCAAAAGTATCTTCGTGCAGTTTTGTGCACTCGTGCAATTTTGTCCCCTCGTGCAATTTTGTAAGCTCGTGCAAATTTGACGGATACCCAATTTTAGAGCTTTTATTTACGAAATCAAGTTCTAAGGCGGTTTACTTATGTTTTAATCTGACAACTTTCTCGCTTTTGCAGTAAAAGACATACAACTTGTTTTAAAATGAGGGTTAAAATTTACCAACTTCAAGAGTAAGCTTAGCATTTAACAATAGCTTTTTCATATTTTATAGCATTTAGAAAATAATTGCCACTGTTTTTTTCCGTAAATAGTTATTCAATCATATATTATATATATTTTTACATTTGTTTTGTAGAAATGTAAATAGCATAGAAATAATAAGAAAAATTCAATGAGAGACTAAAACATTTTTATAAATATTTCAAAGTTTTAATTTTGTACATTAGTTAGCAATTTTTATATAAATGTAAAAATTTTTCATAACTTTTGTTATGAACTTTTAAAAAATCTGTAAAGAAATAAGCAATAAAGTGTCGGACTAATCTAATATTTTCCAAAACCAAAAATTTTAGTTAATTTGAAATAAAATATATTAAGTAAAGTCATGAATTTAGTTAGTCATTTCTTATCTTTATAAAAATCATTGTATATTACAATTTAAAAAGCACGTTTAAATGTATTGTTAGTTAATTTTTACTTTATTTAAATACCCAATGGAAAACTATAACAACAAAATAAATTGTCAAGTAATAAAACTCAGTTTAATACTAATCAATCAATACTTGAAATCTCTTAGTACAAAACTTAAACAACTTATTAATGTATTAACGTTTGGTAGTTTATAATGTTTTGATGAATCAGTTATCGGTTTAATGCAATAAATGGAAAAAACACTTTGATATATAAAAACACAACATTTTTGTAATAAAAAAGTATATTACAAACTTATGCAGAATGGTGTGCGCTTTGAGGCTTTTAGTAAAGATTATAATTATAAAAATAAATAAATTTTTATCTTAAATGGTTGTGTAAACTACATCAAAAATATAACAATAATTCAACTTCCGATTGTTTTGATTAAGACTTTGACTTTGGCTAAATGGATAATGTCGTCAAAGATAATTATGATGACGGAGAATTTGAAATGATCATTGATAAAATCGAACAGCTTCTTGAAGATTCTTATGCTGAAAAATCGGTAACATATACTAATAGAAACAAATATCTTTAATACTACTTTGTGTTCCCTGATAAACTTAATTACTTAGATACTTCTAACAGTTTAGTTTTTAAAACACCTTCTAAAAAGTAATTGTACTTTAGAATTTTGTACATTTCGTTCAAAGTTTTTTTGAATATCTAAAACTAACAGAAATATTTGTTTGAACTACTAATGCATAACATGACTCTTATTACAAGAAAGTGTAACGGCTATTTTAAAGTGGTGTGTAGCTCGGTTACCATAAAGTCTTTCTGTACACCAGGTCCTTAAGGCAGAGTTTTTGAGGTTCATTTTATCTTTTGTGGTCAATAAATTTATAATATAACAGATAAGATTATATATGATTTGTGCAGCAAAGCCAGAAGTTTGTAAGTGATTTTGTTTCAAGTGTCTTATTAAACAATATAGAGTAAAGGAGAGTATGGTTACAGAATTGAAAATTTTATTGAAAAAAGAAGCAAAACTTTTTTTATAAATAGTTTTTACTACGTTAAATGTTTTTTTCAATCAAAGGTAGACATAGAAATGTTATAAAAAAAATGTTGTAAAATAGTTTTTAACACGGATATTTTTCTTACTTACATACTTTAAATTATAAACTGTTATGTAAAAACACACATTTACAAACAGATTTTTTTTAACACTACCGTTTTATTATTTACTTTATCTTATAAAACATTTTTATCCTTCCACACACACACAGTAAAGTTCTTATTAGCCGCAAAGTTTCCTTAAGTCCCGTCCCTGCTCGCTCGCCCCAACCTTCCTCATGCACTCCAACAACCATTCTCTGTTGTCCTTGTCGATCATGGCGAATTTGTTGACAACGTGGTTCTTATCGTACAGCTCCACCGCCAGCACCCGCTCGCTTTCTCCACGGCCAGCTCCGTCGGCAGCCCGGTAGTAAACGACGGCCGAGTGGTGCGTGAATCCCATGTCCGCCTTCGCTTCGAGCTCGCCACCGCGCATGCTGATAAACTTGGCATCCATCGTCTGCAGCCTGCCTACCAGCGCTTCCTCCTTGTTTTTGAATTCTCCCAGCAGCGGGTTGAAGAAGGTCAGCCTCATTTTGTGCCGCCTCAAGGCTATCACCTGATCCAATAAATCGCTCGTCGGTAGCCGGAGCACGTGCACGTCATCGAAGCCTTTGTAACAGCATCGCTGTTCTTTCTTCCTTTTCTCTCAAAAAATGCTTAAGTTGAGTAAAACGCGAGTTTCTAGTCAGTCTAGTTTTACCTTTGTGCTGATAGTATATTGTTTAAAAAGATTGTGGTTGCCTCGTACTTCTTGTACGAAGGCGACTGTTTTTTATATTAACTTGTAAATTGGAATAGCTTGTTTGTATATTTTGTTATCATGTATCGCAGTTTATATTCATTTCAATACAATTTGTGTTTCTAGACTCGATTTCTTATATACAATTAGTTAAGCATTCTAACAATCTAACTATTTAATTAAACTAAGCTTAAAAAATAGTCTAAGTTTAGTTCGCAATTCATTAAGTCGACTTAGCTAAATAACTTAGCTAAGTCATATCTAAACATTTAAATAACATCACCGATAAATACTTATAACGCGCACGGAGTCAGATAATAACCAGCATCGCGCGTATAAGTAACATTATAAGTAAATCGGGATAGTTAAATGGTGAACCCTAGTTGTGTAACACGTACCTTATTTAAGTCCATAACTTCTTTTTATTTTCTACTTTTCGTAGTTGTGACCCAAAATTAGTTTAAAACTTTATTAAGACTTTAAACAAAATCTAATACTATCATGGATATACTTTATTTTAGGCTTAATAGATGCCAACTTTATAGGGACTGGGAGGAATTTAAACAAGACAAATATAAAACATTAATAACAGAGTTTTCCTCGTCTGATTCACCCAAACCAAATCCTTACAAGAATTACGCGAATTAGAAGCCGAAAGAGCCGCACTCGATCGAAGTGAAGCTGCTAGAGAATCAAAACGCAATCGCGCTGTCGCCATACCAAATTATGACGTCACCAGTACTTCGTCAAGTAATGCAACAAAAATATCTATTAAGAACCAAAGTTCTGAGCAACCACGGCCAGAATCACCAAGGCCAGAGTCAACGACCAAAGCCAAAGATCAGAGCCAGGCCAACCAGCACCAAAACGGGCAGTCCCAACGGTCCAGGCAACCGCAGCCAGAATCGACAGGGCCAGAGTCAACAGTCAGAGCCACAGCAGCCAGTACCTCCACGACCGCCAGCAACGATCAGAGCCATCATAGCCAATACCACGTCGGGCAATTCCAAAAAGCTGGAAAACTGCAGCCAAAGCCAGAACAGTTCAAGCCAACGGCCGATATAGAGGCTTACATAGAGCCGTCTCCACCCGTGAGAACACAAGCATTACTTGCACCATCAGATAAGGATGCAGAAACAGAGCCAATCATAAAAGGAAGCACAGCAGCGACTACAAACTTTTCTTCCAGCGTTAATACGTCCAGCAAAGAAGCAAACGCACGAAAGTTGCCCCATTCTCTAAACAAAAGCACAGCAGCGACGGCACAAAACGGCAATACTAAAATAAATGTTAAAACTAATCGCGAATTCTTACGAAAAAAAACATCTCACTCTAAACGCAAAACGAATGCGAATAAGAAAAAACCTTTAGAAATTAGCTTAGAGCAGATTTTTAAAAACAAACCACGATTTAATTCGGCTTATTTCTCACAAATGGCGTTTTAAAATCGAAAATTTCTTAAACACTATCGCACGCATTTTTAAAACTAATCGAAAATTATTTTGGTTCATTTTCCATCGATGGGGCTTTAAAAATTTTATTATCGAAAATTCTTTAAACACTATTGCACGCATTTTTAAAACTAATCGAGAATTATTTTGGTTCATTTTTCACCGATGGCGTTTTAAACATATCAAAATCGAAATACTCGTCAGAAACCGTTGCAAAACTTTGAGTTTTTGTTCAGACGCTATTTTTCACCGCTGGAAAATTAAACTAAGATGTTATTGAAACTTTACGGTTAATTAACTTTTACAGCAAAACGTTAAAACCACCAAATAAGTAATGAACTTTTAAACGCAAAGTTAAGACCACCAAATAGTAATTTATTTTATTTAATTATGGCAGACAGCTAGTCTAAGAAGCTTTCTGAACAAAGCTTAGGACGAAATCGAGTCATAAGAAATTGAAGGAGTATTTTTAAAGTTTATTCTTTAACTTGAAATTTTATTTTGAGCTCTTACTAATATAAAAAATTGCCTTAAATTGTTAAGCTTTATTTCAATTTGTTTTTTACCAACAACTTATGTTCAAACTTGAACTATAAATCTACAGTTGAACTATAGTAACCTTAGTGATTGATGTTAAGAAGGTTTATTGCCTTGTTTTTTGTTGTTATACACTTCAGCTTACTTATAAAAACACAATTTTAATAAGGTCATTTGAGCTATTAAATATCTTATTCAACATTTAAACGCTAACAACAACTTTGTTTTTAACTTTCTTAGAATATTAAAGTTTTATAAATAAGTATAAAGTTCAGGAGCTATATATTTTTACGAAATTAAGTTTAAGCTTTTGAAATGAATATAATTGTTTGTTTTGTCAACTAACTCATGTTGAATGTGAAATGTTTTTAATATACTAAAAGTTTTTATAACGAATAATTAGTTTAAACTGAAGCTATAAATGTTTTTTAAGTTTCTTATAAACATACTTAAAAGTACTTGAAAATACTTGAAATAGTATTTTCTTTATATTTTTGCTTAAACTTTTTTTGAACTTCGCACGAAAACGGCTCGAGAAATCGAAAGTCGTCAACAAGTCGGCGAAGGTGACAAAGAGATCTGATCCACTATCAGCAAAGCGACCGAGTGGAGTACAGATGAGGAGACCGAGAATGCACGAATAGCGTCTACGGGAAACAACGACTCGCGAGCACTACTGGCGAATGAGATTCTAAAAATTCTTTCAGTTTTTTTCATTTTTGTAAATTGTTAAAACTTTTTTCTTCTACGCGTCATTTACGAAACTGAAAGCACTTACAAATAAAAATAATAATTTTTACAAATAACAAGAGAAGTCGACGATAGTCGACGGTCATATTTCATTTATACTTCTATATTAGAAGTTTTTTTAATGTTTTTTACAAATTCAAAAATAATTAAAGACCATATTTTCTTAGAGATAAGTGTGAACTCCGAAATAGCGGGTTTAAGTCGAGAGAATGTAACAGCATCGCTGTTCCTTCTTCCTTTTCTCTCAAAAAATGCTTAAGTTGAGTAAAACGCGAGTTTCTAGTCAGTCTAGTTTTACCTTTGTGCTGATAGTATATTGTTTAAAAAGATTGTGGTCGCCTCGTACTTCTTGTACGAAGGCGACTGTTTTTTATATTAACTTGTAAATTGGAATAGCTTGTTTGTATATTTTGTTATCATGTATCGCAGTTTATATTCATTTCAATACAATTTGTGTTTCTAGACTCGATTTCTTATATACAATTAGTTAAGCATTCTAACAATCTAACTATTTAATTAAACTAAGCTTAAAAAATATTCTAAGTTTAGTTCGCAATTCATTAAGTCGACTTAGCTAAATAACTTAGCTAAGTCATATCTAAACATTTAAATAACATCACCGATAAATACTTATAACGCGCACGGAGTCAGATAATAACCAGCATCGCGCGTATAAGTAACATTATAAGTAAATCGGGATAGTTAAACCTTCTTGAAAGTAAACCAGCGCGACGTTGCCGTTTCGGTACCAGGAAGTCGCCATTTTTTCTCGCCTGTTCCCTCTTGACGGAAAGAATGTCGCCTGAACTGATTCGATCTTGCCCTTCTCCTCATTCAAGCAGTGGCCGCCGGTGACGACGAAATTTCCGTTTTCGTTGTTCATCCTCAGAAAAGCGCCGCTGCACCTCGCAAAGCTTTCTCCACTCGAAGCCGACACGCGCTTGACCAGCAGCACGACGTAGAACCCGGGATCTTCGTGCACGCTGGTCTGGTGGATCGTCTGCTCGGGCGTGTAAGTATTCAGCTCCCTACTTATGAAATCGTCCACGTAGTGCAGGACTCTGACCACGTCGATGTCGGTTTTATGCCAAACAACCTCCTCGTTTGCATGGCTCACCACATCGTGCACTTCCGGGCGGCCTTCGAAGGTGACCGGCCCGCCGCTGTCGCCTTCCGTCGGGTTGTTGAACTCCAGGCAGCCGGCTTCGAACCAAGGATTGCTGCAGTGCTCTTCCGAGCCATGCAGGTTCATCAGCCCACCATCGCGTGTGTTCAAAATAATGAAGCCGTAGCGCAGCCGCCCATCTTCAAAAGGAATGTCTTTGTAAGTGGGAGATGCCCACCCGTAAAACCTCATCACCGAACCCAGATCTTTCTCAACCTCAGGATCTTTATTCACCGTGCTGGCGAAAACCGCCGGACTGACGAAATTGTTGAAGATGAACTTCGTTTCGGCCAAGACCATCCCTATATCGTCCTTGGCTGATCCTCCAACGTAGCCGAAATGGTAAATCTATCTTCTGCTTTTTATATACTGCCGGTAAGCGCTCTTGTTCTTGATGAAAGGCCTCAATTCACCCGCAAAAATCTCGATGTAATCATCGCCTATCAAATTGTCCAAGCAGTGCGCGGCTGTCAGCACCCACAGCTCGTTGATTAGCGAACCGCCACACTCAGATTGTTCGTTTATCGAATCTAGTTGTATTGCAAGGTAAACCAGGTGATTCGGCTGATCCTGCTGCCGCACCACCTCTTCTCCCGATAGCACCTGAGCTCCTGCTTTGGCGATGAACAGCGCGCAAAATAAAACGCTCCACTCGCCCAACATGCTTGCGCTTGCGTTCTGTTTGTTGGAAAAAATTTGAAAAGATCCAAATATAACTGAAGATTGTTGAGTAGTGACTTAATAACAAAAATATAAAAGCGTCAAGAATTATTTGAAATTATTAATGTCAAATACATTCATTGATTATTTTTTAAGTTTTATAGTTTGGGCACTTAGTTAAGCACAACTTTATAATCGAAAATTGTTTAGCAACCAAAATGGTTATTGCTTAAATGGTAACAATATAATTATTTAGTTAAATTACCATTATTTAAGTTTTAAATAATTTGTTTATTAGTATTTTATGTACTTGCGTTTAGCTTAGTCAGCTAATTATTTGACAGTTTGATCCATATAAATTCAAATGAATGTCTTAGCTTGAATCGAGTTCTGACGAATTTTAAAATTTCAATTATCTTAAGTTTTCAAGTCCTTTAGTTATGGGTATTTATTAAATTACTCAAGATAACCAAAGGTAATTATTTCTAGAAGTAAAAAACGTAAGTAGAAAACAATATATAGAAAAACAAAAAGTTTTTGTAAAATGAAAATAAACTAAAGTTAACCATAGAATTCTTCAGATGAAAACACCTATTAGTTTGTCAAACTTTAGATTAACTCATACTTTTAATTACAAAAAGAAACATTTCTTTTAAATTATTTAAATGTTACGGTTTGATCAAAGTTTTACTACGTTTTATTATTGGTATTGACTTTTAAACAAAACAAACATGATCGTTATAGAATAGAGAACATATACGAACAAAGTGTAACAAATTTTCATGTAAGTCAACAAAAGACAGGTTTTTTTAAATCTGACGAGAGTGTTTGAAATTATTTCAATCTAAATTTTACAATTGATACCTTCTACAGTTTATTATTATTGCTTAACATAAATTGAGAAACTTTCAAACTTAATCATCAATGTAAGCTCTATATCAGCAATTCTTAATTTTTCTTTCATACCTTACCCTTTTATGGAAAGTAACTACCAAAATTTACCCCCATTATGTTTAATCATAAATACTTTTGTTTTACATTTTCATCGATAACAATTACAAAAAAAAAAACATTTTAAACCTCAAGCTTGTAGAAATAAAAAAAGTTGTTAAAAACTAAAGAGTTTTTTAACTTTAAAATTTACAATTAATTACTGATATATAAATGAAAAGATAATTAACTGACATTAATTTACATAACTTTTAATCAAAAAAAATTACCCTCAATTACGATATGTAGTAAGAAAGAAAATTTACCCTCAGAAACAAGGGATTTTACATACTTGATCATCCTTGTAAGCTCTACATGCAAAATATAGTTGATGAGTTCAACATTTACTTAATTTAAAGAGTTGCATAATATTTCAAGTATGGATGGATATGTACTAAAGTTTTCTTACTTGACAAATTGTTTTGACATAATAGTTTTCTAACGAGTATTTAATTTAAGAAAAACATAACTAAGAACATATATAGTTATTTATTAATACATTTTTTTAAAAGTTAAAGTAAAATCAAAAATAATTTAGAATCGGTAAATATGGTATGAATAATTTAATATTTGACTTAACATACGTTTAATTTTCTACTTAAAAGCAAACATTTGCTTTTTAACTAAACTTGTTTTATTATTATTATTATTATTATTATTATTATTATTATTTTTATTATTATTATTATTATTATTATTATTATTATTATTATTATTATTATTATTATTATTATTATTATTATTATTATTATTATTATTATTATTATTATTATTATTATTATTATTATTATTATTATTAACATTATTATTATTATTATTATTGTTATTATTATTATTATTATTATTATTATTATTATTATTATTATTATTATTATTATTATTATTATTATTATTATTATTATTATTATTATTATTATTATTATTATCATTATCATTATCATTATTATTATTATTATTATTATTATTATTATTATTATTATTATTATTATTATTATTATTATTATTATTATTATTATTATTATTATTATTATTATTATTATTATTATTATTATTATTATTATTATTATTTTTAATTTTATTATTATTATTATTATTATTATTATTATTATTATTATTATTATTATTATTACTATTATTATTATTATTATTATTATTATTATTATTATTATTATTATTATTATTATTATTATTATTATTATTATTATTATTATTATTATTATTATTATTATTATTATTATTATTATATGTTTTGATTAATTGAAAACATTGTACAAAGATCTCTACTTCCAGAGGAGAATAAAATAGTTTTATTATGATTAGTTTTATCAAAAATAGTCATAAGTGTTTTAAATGATAACGTAGAAAGGTACTAAAACTAGACTTTGATAATTTTACTTAGTAAAAACTTACGAGTAAACAACATATAAAAACTTTTTTTTTTAATTTTAATGAAATACAACTATACAGTAAAAACTATTTAGTACGTAATTGCTTAAATAAAAAAGATAACTTCAAATCTAGAATAGAGCAAAATGTTATGCAATAAATAAAGTTAACAACTACTAAGCTAAACTTTATAACGTTAGGCGATAGTAATAAGAATATCAAAACTATTTTTTTTAATTATAACATGAAATAAATCAAAACTGTTTTAGTTATAAAAAATATTATGAACATATGATTCAAAAAAACTTTGAAAAAATCAATGTATAATAATCTCAATAATAACTTATAACTTCAAATATTTGTTTACAATTTGTTTATTTATAAAAATAAAAAGTTTGTAATTAATTTGAACTTAGTTAGCCTAAACTGTATTCTTTAAATTGTATGATGATGCTTAAATGTTTTTAGTAAAAAAATATATTTAAGGGCGATAATTAGCTTTTTATAAACAAAATTGCAGCTGACAGACATCGTTATATTTTTTTTCGAATTGTGTACTTAAAAAACTTAACTTAAGATTTACAAGGATATGTTATTTATGTGTCGAATAACACTGTTTATTGAATAAATTAATTTGAATTCTGTAAGAGTAAATTTTGTATTTAAGTTACTTTAGACTAAACAACATATTTTCTAAAAGAAAAAGAATTCGTTTGTTTATTTCTTAAATTGAACGTATTTTTAATGAACTGTATGCATTGTACCTTTATAAATTTAAAACTTTTTTATAAAGTATTTAAGATAAATTAAAAGAATATAATTATTTGTAAAATTACATTTGCTTTGAATATAGATTGAACATATTAATTTAATTTTCTACATCACTTCCTACATAATGAAAAAAGGTCTTTGAAATCACTGGAGCATATTAAGTATTTTTTATTGGCATTTTTTCAACCAATATAAGTCGTTTTACACTTTTAAGCTGTATAAAAGTAAGATCTTTCTCAAAATGGTTTCTGTGATTTAAAAACTTATGTTGTAGCTTTATATTTTTTAAACTTCTAGTTATTTTGTTAGTTAACTTAAAAGACTAAGTAAATTAAGATCAAAACATTGTAATATTTTAAAAATTTACGAAAGAAAACAAAAGTATTTTTTATAAAATACTTTTTATATTAAATTGAAATAACTCTTAATAAATGGTTACTAATGCCAAAAAAAAGTTTTTAGGTAGGTATAGGTAGGTAGTTATTGCTATCAAAATAAAACTTTTAAGTAGGTTTACAAGTTTGCTTATGTAGTTTATTGTATAAAAAAATATAGTTGTTTATTTTATAAAGTATAAATAAAATCTATATAGAATTTATAAATAAAATAGATATAGGTTAAGTTTTTTGTATCTTAAAACTACACTTGTACCAAATAAACAAATTTGTAAATGTTTAAATAGTACTTTTTGAATATCTAAATTAATTCGTTAAAATTCTTTAAAGGGTTAATATTTGACCTATATTAAACATTATGCCGAAAAAAAAGTACACCAATAAACAAATTTTGCAATTCAAGGAAGCGTTTATCTTATTTGATAGAGACGGAGACGGAAAAATCACTGCCATTGAGTTATCAGGTACAATTAAAAAAAATAATATAAACTTTTTCTTATACCAACCTAAAGAAAATATATATTTTAATACTAAAATCTAAAACTTAAATCAAGTTTAACAGAAAATATATATAGGAAATTTTTTTACAGGGAGTAACTTTATAGTTTTATACTAGAAACTTTTATAAAAAGAGTCTGATTAGTTAAAAAAATATGGTATATTAATTAGTAAACATTTTTTTAAAATTTTGTTAAGTTTTTTAAAGTATACTTATTGAAGATGACTTTTGATATACATTTAGTATATAAGTAATAAAACATTTTAACTAAACTAAAAAGTGTATTTTTAACCATAAAACACAAAAATAATCTAAAGTAGTAAACGAAAGAATTAAACGTAAAAAAGTATGACAGAATCTTAAAAAAAATATTTTCACAAACTTAAATTGTTTTTTATATATTGTCTACTTAGTCTCAATACTTTAATTATATTAAAACTTTCAAGCGAAAAAGTTTATAGTTTTTACAAAACACAAGAATTTTTTTATCAAAAGTAATGGAATAGTATACTTAGAATACTATATATATACTTAAATATAGTGTATACATAACTAAAGTGTTAACTAATAAGATTGTCTATTTTAATTATTTAAAATCATGTGTACATAATAGAAAAACAATTACAAGGTTTAACTTTCAAATAATTTCATCTAAAAAAGTTTTGAAGTTTTTTTTTTTTGCTGGTATTTGTCCTGGACAAGAAGTTAAAAGGTATTCAATTAGCGTACGACTCGATAACCGAAAGGTTTTTTTGTACACTAGGTCCCTGACTTAACTTATTCTGAGCGCCTTTTTTGTCGTTAATATATACTATATACAGTTCAGTACTTTGTAAAAAGTATCAAAGCATATTTAAACTTTTACCAAAATGACTTTTTTTCAAGTTTAAAATTTTATAAACTGATCAATTTAATATCAGTAGTTAAAATATTTTTTCAGTATAGCTTTTTACAAAATTTATGAATTAGACATTGCACTATACCTTGCATGTGACCAGATATAACGAAATATAAAATATAATGAAATTTTATAATCATATCCAACACTTAAAGAACTATTATGTACACGTTAACCAGAAAAGCTAAACGCTAGTTTTTTTGTTATTCAGCATTTTTGTTTCAAAGTTTTTTGTTTATCATAAACTAATAGAGCTTATAACTTTGTTAAGTAAAACTTACTTAATTTATTATTAAACAAAAACTTAAATAAACTAAAGTAAAAATTATTTGCAAATCTGCAAAGAGTTTTATTTGAGAGATTTTTCAAAGGATTTCAAACAAACGTCGTACAAGTATATAACATTTAAAAAACACATATATAACAACATATCCTTGTAAATTTTAAGTTTAGTTTTCTAAGTAAACTTTAAGAAATAAAATTACTTTTGAGTATTTTTCAGATATATAGTGTTGAAAAAATAAATTCATTAAATAAAATATTTGTTGTCAACTAAAAAATATAACTTAGTAATGTTGAAGGAAAAACTTTTCAAGCGCCATAAAATCTAAAATTTTGTATAAAAATTGCACAATAATTGAAATATTTTGCACACAAAATTAACCAACTACCTTACAGAAATAATTTATTATACATGTTAAGGAATATGATTTTAAATACTTTTGAAATATCTTAATTTTAAGCTGTTTTATGTTTTGTTATTTAATTAAAATTAACACTATTTTTTTTGGTTTAATAAAGAATTTTATGAAATATTTTTTACAAGTTATGATAGCTTCATTATGAATTAGAACGCAATTTATGTATGCGCAAATAAATAGCTATGAATTATAGCAATTATGGTTACAACTACTCTTTTAAACCTTAAATTATAGTAGATTTTTGACATATTACATATTAAAGAAATAAAAAATACATAATAAGTTTTTGATCTTTTTGATGTGTAAAGCAGGTTTTTAATCTTTTAAAAAGAACTTCAAACAAAGGCAACTTCAAAGCTTAAGAAAGTGATCTCACTTTAATTTCAAAGATTAAAACATTCAATATGGAACAGTTTTAACTAAAGTTTTATCTAATTTATTGATAATACATTTTCTATCAAAATTTATGGTAAACCTAGGTCTGACCTTTCAATTTTTGTTTGAAAAATAAAAGTTTTGAAAATTAATATTAAACTTTAACTAAATTCTAAACAAAACTATTATTTGTCTCTGAGTAAAATAGACAAGGTTTGATTTTTTACAATGCTTACAAAAACAAATTTATATACAAAATAGTAAAAATTTTAAATGTGTTTAAAGAAATCTGTTAAAGATGTTTTTTATATAAAATCTTATAGGTCACTTGACCGAAATATTTGAGCGCTGATATTTTATCTTGTTCTACTACCTATAAGCACCTTCTTCTTTGTATACAATACAATAAAAACTTTATAAAAATAATAATCAAAAGAGTTCATATTTAAGTTTTTATCGAAGTAATCTATACTCTATGAATGATTTTAAACTCACTGCTGTTATTATTGTGTTAAAATATTTATTAGTCAACTTAAACTTAAATCACACACAAATTTTACTTTAGGACTCTATCAAAAAAAAAACTAATAAATGTGAAAATAACTTTTTACTTAGTTAAAAACATGTTTATTTATTTATCTATCCAAACAAATTATATATAATTAGTAATTAATGAAAGATATGCTACGTATGTAATGATAACTATATAAAAAAATTATAAAGTTTTGTGATGGACATTTTCTTAATTTATAAAAGAATAACTCTGAGTTTTGACAACTGACAAGTTACTTAATGTTTTCCTATTTATGAAGATATTTACGAGATATTTATTAATAAAAGTTTTACAAATTATATAAAAGTATTTTTGAATATATTTTTTACACAACACTAAATCTTATAACTTAGGTTAAAAAATATTTTTTTTTAAGTAATCTAATAAAAATGTTTCCATAGGAATTATGAATAGGCTAGGACATAGCTTATCTTTCACGGAGGTTGATCAGATGATCTTAGAATTTGACAGGGATGGTGACAATTGCATTGATTTCAACGAATTTCTCAGTCTTATGCAAATAAAAATCAATTTATATGATCAAAAAGAAGCCATTAAAGAAGCTTTTAAGGTTTCTTTGAAGTTTATAATTAAAAGTATTGTAAAAAAGTGTTAGAAATCCAAAAATTAGTAAGAGAAGTTTCTTAAAGTTGTGATAGTCCTGGACAAGACACTAAACTGTATCCGTGGTGTATGACTCGATAACTGAAAGGTATCTTCGTACACCAGGTCATTAGACCAAAATTTTTGAACGCTTTTTTTGTCGACGAAATAAATAAAAATCAAATTCTTATTGAATAAAACTAAATAGTTTTTACTACTAATAAACTATTTAAAACTTGTTTTAAAATTAATCTAAACTAAACGTTTATATTTCAAATATAAACAAAAAATTTTACATAGTTCTATGTAAAACTTAAAGTATTTATGTTTGTCTTTGTTAATTTTTGTAATAGAGAAATATTGTGCTTTTACAATTACAATCTTCGCACAAGCTACCAAAAAATTATTGCTTATTACTTTAATAATATTTTTATAATAAATGACTTACATAATATCATTTTTTATGACAGGTTATATAAATTCTAACATTTTATAATGAAGCTTCATAAGAAAGCGTTTGATATTAACTGAACTATATTTGAGCTTTATAGGTTTTTATTCAGGGAGCAAAAACTTCTTATACTTTTAAAAAGCTTAGATGAACAAACAATTATGTTTATCTTCTTTTAATAAATTTGTGAACTTTTTTTGTAAAAAATATATTCATCATACTTTTATCATATTGTTGTAATAATTTCTTTAATTATCATAACATTAATCTTTTAACATATCTACTGAAAACATTAAACTAAGTTTTTTTTTTAAATAAGCAGTTTAATTTTTGTTATGTTTTTTTTTTCCTTAAATTTAATAAAAAAAAAAAACTAATTTGTAAAAAAAACAACTTATATGTAGTAGAACAAGAAAATATAATAATGTATCAAAAATAGTTTTTCACAATTTTTACTTTAGATGATTGATCAACTAATGTTCAAATAAATAAAAATATTTTCAGTGGCGGTCTACGATAAAATAAATATATCTTAGATTTAAAAGCTAACTGAAAAAAATTCTACAAGATATAATTAAAAAGCTTAAGTTATATCTTTGCAATAATTATTACTAAACACATGTTTTAAAAAAGTCAATCCATATTAATTAGTTTTTTTTTCAAGTTATTGTAACTAAAAAATCAGTTTAATTACTTTCATCGATTTGTAACAACATTTTATCGAATTTTATTAAAGTTAGTTTATTTTTAGGACATTTTAATTAAATTATCTAAAGTTTTTATTTAAACTTTACATAACTCTCGGATGTAACTAGCTTTTATATATCATTATAACATTAAAAAGTACTTAAGGTTTTTTTTAGGTTTTTGATAAAGGTAATACCGGCTACGTAAGTTGTGAAAAAATGAAGACTGTTTTAACCTGCTACGGTGAGAAATTGAAACTTGAAGAAGCTGAAAAAATGATGAAATTGCTTGATCCTAAAAAGGAAGGCAAAATTAGATACAGCAGTTTCGTGAAGCTTTTAACTCATCATCAACTTTAAAACTTAAGAAGCTCTTTAATAAATTGACAACGATAAAGATATATAACTTTTAAAACAAAGTAAAACTTAAAGAATATTTTTCACCTTTTACGGTTTGGCAAAGTTATGACTTTTTGGCACTTTTAGATTTTGTGGTAGTCTAAAATAATTTTTTTCAGACGTTTTTCTAAAAATTTAAAAAACATAATCACTTGTCTAATTTTTGAAAAGAAAGTTCGTCAATTATATGACTTTTTTGATTTTTATTGTGTTATGAAATTTCTAAACTATGTTTTGAAAACATAAATTGAACATTTTTTGTTTCAAGTAAATTTTTTAAACAAAAACGTCAAAAAAATGTAATTTTTGTCTTTCTTATGACTAAAATTTATTAATATAATTTTCATGCTAATTATAAGCTCTCTTTTTAGAACAACTTTAAATACAAAAAGTTTTTTTACAATGTTACACTTATAAAGAAAATATCATTATTCTATATAAATATACTTAAGTTCAATATTTCAGAAAAAACGAAGGTTAATAAATATAAAAACTAGTCTTAGACTAAATACGAAATAAATTTAGAACGGCTTGAAGATTAAAATAAAATTGCAGAAATATATATAGTTTAAATAAATATTGACTACTGTGTATAATATAGATATAAACAAAGTTTTATAATTAAAAATATGAAAATTTGTAATAAAAAAATAGTTTAATAATTATTTCAGCATTGAACGTAGTCTTTTTATAAATTCATTTGTAGAATCTGAGAAAACTTGTAATTCTAACTTTTACTAATAAAAGTTTACAACGCAAATAAAGAAGTAAAAATCACAAATTGAAATTGAAAAATAATCCTAAGTAATTTTGCAAAAGTTTTTAAAATATATTTCTAATTTTTACGATATAACCTATACGATTATTCAATACAAAATTATATAATTTAAGAAAAAGTAAGTTTAACTGAAACAAAAAGTAATTATAATATTATATTTATCTAAACTTGATTTAGTTTTTTACTGTGTCAATGTTTAAAATGTTTGACAAAAGTTAAGGGTTATAAAGCAATGCATAATTTAAAGATTTTCTTCCAGCTTATTTTTACAACAATGCTTTTTTTTTTTAATATTAAATTTTTTGACCACAATTGAACATTTTATTTAAAGGTGTTTTAATAAAGTGATCATCGTAAAACATCTAAAGTTTACTATTTTAACGAAACAATAAAGGTTCATTAAAAATATTATTTTCTGAGAAAAGTTTTATTATACTTTTTAGTAACTAAGTTTAAAAACAACGTTTTATATTATTATAAAATAAAATGTATTTACTTTATTGAAACACGATTAAAGAGTTTGAAAATAAATGTGGTATTTAATTTTTAACGTTATTCACGTAATAAAAAGATTTTTAGTAAAAGTATGATTGTTGTTTTTGCTTTTAAACTCTAATGATAGTTTATTGAAATTGACTTTTTTTACGATACTTGCTGAAATGTAAACAGCAAGTAAAGTACTTACAAAACTTATGCAACAGTTTTTATAATGATAAGAAGACCTTTTAAACAGTGCAAAAATTTTAAGAAACATTTTTACACTCATAAAAAGTTGTTATAAACATGCTTAAAGTAAAGTTGCAGAAACTAGAATGGATAGTTTATAATAAAAAACTATTTTATTAAAAGTAAATTTTCAGCGTTATTTATTGGAATCTTAAGTTTTCACAACTATATAAGCGCATTTTAGCTTGTTTTTTTTTTTATTTTTAGAAAAAAATATTAAGGTATAAAAGACAAAGCAGTATAAATTTTCAGTTTGTCTCTTCAAAATAAAATAGGTCATCTTTTTGTTATAAGTATAAAGCAGTTATATTTTTAATTACTGTTTTTTAATTTATATCATAATTTAGCTAAATAAACAATGATCTATTTAAAAATTAGATTATGTTTTTTTTATTTTGTAAATTGTAACAGTTGTTATTAGTATTTAAATATTTATTTACTTTATTTATATTTAGCGCATCAACTCTCATTAGTTTATATAACTTACAATTACTTAAACTATAAGTCTCAAAAAATCTTAAATTGTTTAACTAACGATAATAAAATTCCAAAACTAGCTTAATCTCAATGAGAGTTATTATGATACTTTATGTTTGTTAAATCTATTTTATTTAGTTTTTTTTTTTGGATTAAGGTATACAACTAGTATAATAAAGTTAGCCATGTGTAGAATAAAAGAAAGTTAAAAAATGAAGCTCGAATAAACTTTACAATCATTATAGTTTGGAAAAAATTACGAAGATATTTAGACACTTAACTCTCAAAATTATGCAATCGTCACCTGGCAGTTGTTGTTTAAACTCATAAATGTATCCTGGTTTAATTTGAATAGCAATAAACAAACAATGATGATTGATTTTTACCTTTATTTCACACTTTATTGAAATTACAAAATACAAAATTTTTAAAATCAGTCTGTTAAGTCCGGTTGACCAACTATTTTCTTTTTTTGTTCGTAAATCTAATCGTGTAAGTATTTATAAGCCTTTGCTTTGGTGCACTCATAATTATCAAAAGTCGTAAGAGAAATTAGTAGTAAAGTTATTAGTTTGGTTTTTTTTTCGTAAAATTAATTGCTAAAGCTTGTTTATATTTTAATATTTTAAAACAACTTATAGTTTTTATTCAATCGTTTTATATGTTACACTTAAAGTAAAATTATACAGTAACTAAAGTATAATTTTCAAACTAGGAAATAAGGAAATATTTAAATGTAATATACTTATTTATTATTTATGTTTTTACTTGATTTTAAAATCATTTTGATATGTCATCAAAAGTTTCATTCAGTGAAAAATTATTTTTAGTCAATTTAAGTAGAACTATTAAAAAATTAAAGTTTGCAAAAAAAATCGTTTACTGAAAAAATTTAACCACATAGTTTATCACAGCTTATAAAATCAATTAAAAAAAAAACTTTAATTTATGATCTTTTTTGTTATTTGAAATTTTAATAGTATTTACAAAATTAAAATTTAAGTTTTCTGTTTTAAAGCTTTAAATTTTTTTTATGTTACTTTTTAGAACAAATAAATAATAAAAAATATAAAGCTAAAATTATTTTAGTCTAATCTAAAAACATACCTATTAAATTACAATAATAAAAATTAAATAGAGCTACAAACTGTTACTTAAATTAAATAAAGTAAATATTTTTGAACAAAAAAAAAACTGTTTAGTTAAATTTAAATACATTTAAGCTTTTTCAACACTTAGATTTAGATTTGTAAAAAAAGAAGTTATAGTTAAAACACTGTAAGAAAAATAATTCACTAATCTTTTTAACAATTAAGGTCTAAAAACAATTAGATATTTATTCAACACTCTTAATTTTTAGTTTCAAGAGTTCTGAGATTTTTATATGAAAATTTAATGACTAACGGTCTTTTTGTATTAAATCAAAAATAAGGTGTAACTTTTCTAAAAACGATAAAATTACTTGTCTTTACAAATAAAAAAAAAACATTGAAAAAAGTACTAACAATTTTTCAAAATTAAGACATTCTAAATAAAAAAAGCTTTAAAGATTTTTTGCTCAGTTTTAATAAATCTTTGAAAACTAACAATTGTTGTTTGTACTATAGATTTTTAAATAATAAGTAAGAGAAATATTAAGTCAACAATTACAATACTTCATGGTATGACGGTTTAAAGCTTTGAAAAACAGTTTATTAGAAAGATGGTTTAAAAATATAAAACTTTCTTTTGGTCATGTTGATAATTATAGTATATTGTTAAATTCCATATTAACTTTTCTAAATTTAAATCAAAAGAAGAATTCTTGTTATAGTTTTGTAAGCCATTTGAAATAAAGATTAGTACATTTATACTAAATCATATCATGTAAAAATATTAATATTAAAAATTAATGTAATATAAAGTTGTAGTAACTGTAGTTATAGCAATATATACTGTACTAGTTAGTTTTAATTGACAGTTTTCAAACTATTTCTAAATTTTATTTTTTATCTAAATATTCTCAGAACGTTTTAAAGTTTTTTACAACTAAAAGTAATGTTAATTTTTTTACAATAAAGGTTACAGTTATTATACTTAAGAATAGTCAGTTATACATAAAAAATTCGTCGTTGCTTTTATAAAATAAAAACTTTAACAAAAACAATCGAGCTATAAATATACATAAATATATTTAACTATTCAAAATATAAATTTAAGTGTTTGTTAACAAAAGATCCTAGTGAAACAAGTTTACTGGAATATATAATAAAAATAAATTATACAGTACCCTTCTTTTATTTTACCGACATATGTTTCTGTGTGTTAACGGATTAACACACAGAAACATATGTCGGTACAGTAAAAGAAGGAGACTATATAATTTGTTTATATTATATATATAAATATCTATGTTTATAAAAACCTTTACATTTGCTCAATACCACAAAAAAACTTATTTTTCTAAGTAATTCTGCTCACATAGTCTTTTTTTAAGTAGTAGAGTAGAGATATTTACAATTATCTTTAAAAAAACGCCATTATTTTTTTAACAATTTTAAGCCTTACATTGTTGATTGCGCAAAGCATCTCAACTTTGTTGATGATGGCCGAGGTAAATGCTGTTTAAAGCCTTACTTTTTACAATTTTTATGACTACGAATAGCAAAAATATGTATTTTAATTGTTTAACTTTTAAATCAACCACCGTTTTTGCATACACTTTTAGTTTCCGATTAATGACCTTTTTGCATACTTCAATACTTTTTCTACAATAGTTTTAAACAGAAAATTTGCTATTGTTTATATTAGTTAACTTTGTTTAACTTTTTAACAATACACAAACTAAAATGTTCTGTATCATAAGTTAATAAACTTTAAAGATGTTAAATTTAAGAATATATATATTATAGAGATAAGATTAGATTTATTAAAATGTTAAATTTATACTAAGAAAATAGTGTTAAGGTTTGAAATAAAAATTTGAACTTCCTCGATAAATTTTAAAATAAACTATCACAAAATCTTACGTAAGTACTTAAAATTTTTCGACACTGCGAAAAACAATCAAAGGTTCGTTTGAAAAATTATTTTAAATATATTTACTATTGTTTCGCGTGCTGAGCAGTCAAACTATAAAGTCTTAACTGATTTTTTAAACAAAAACTCAGATTTTAATTTCAATCGAATACTCTAGATAAGTTTTTGTTTGAAATGTATGTGTCAGGAAAACTGAAATCGTATAAAATATCTATTTTCACAAAAATATTTTATCTCAAGTATACTTTCAGTGTATTAACTGCTAGTATAATAAAACAAACTATTATAAAGTTTTTTAATATCGACAACAGCTCATATTAAATCATTTTTTTTTAGGACATCATATTGGTAAAACACTTTTTTTTGTGACAATATACTCTTCTGCTCGATAAATTTCTTATCACAAATTCTAACGGAAAGGAAAAATACAATACTTCGAAAAGAAAAAGGAAACTACAGTGAAGTTATTAATTTAATAATTAAAATAAGTCATTAAAAAAAGTTTTATGACTTTATTGAAAAATATTTTTTTTGACACTTTAGAGTATATTTTTTATTTAAAATTTTTTTAACAATAGCGCATACATATGAAATTTAAATTAGATAAAATAGTTTACTTGTATTAGTATTTATGTCAATACTAAAAAAAAAAATTCTACAGAAAACATACTATACTTAGCATTCTAAAATGGCTATCGTTGAAATATTTTGGTTTGACTTGATCGGAACTCTTATTCTAGTTGTTGGTATTTGTAGCTTAGTAGCCAACTTTGCTATACTTGCTATGTATAATAAGTAAGTTGAATTGATACTTAAATAGATCCTATTGTTTTGTAATAAATTATTTACCTTTTGAATTTCATAAAATTAATCACCTACACATGTTTTTGTTTAATAAAAGATATGATAAGTCATAAAGCTAATTTATTAATTCATTTAAAGTAAAATTAAAAAAAAGTTACAATAAGATTTATAAAAAAGAAAAAACTAACAAAACAATTATAAGTTTTTAAAAGTCTTAGAAGTTTGTATTAATTTCTACAATGTTTCTCGCTACTTTATTATTTTTATTGTTTTATTCATTTTCTTTAAAAAAAAAGAGCATTAATTAAACTACTTTACTCCTTTACAATTGTTTGCTTACAAGTTTAAAATTGAACAATATCTACTAAAATAAGTTTAATTCGAAAAGCTTGGTTGTATTGCATACTTTAGTAACTAAAAAAGTAGTTTTTGTGAAGCACAAGGTTTTTACACAAACTTTAAAAACCTTTCTACAGGATGTTTAATAACAAGCGCTTAAAACTTTTCAACCTTAATTTAATTTCTTTAACAATTTCTGACCTTGGAATTGTTTCAATGTTTCCATTGAAGATAGATGCTTGCTTTCATAGAACATGGAGACCAAGCATGTTTAGTAAGAACAACTTTTTATATTTTCTAAAATACTTAAGTTTTATTTTACATAAATTGAAAAACTTTATAACTTCGAACAACCTGATAGTTTCAGCAATAATGTTTGAAAAGAAAACAAAATTAAGCTAAAAACATTTAAGTAAAGTTGTTAAAATCACAAACAAATAGCTTGTTAAAGGGTTTGATTTAAAGAATAATATTTTTTTAAAGTTAAATAAGTGTAGTATTAAATGCTTTTTAAAAAATACTAGTTCTAAACTTTTACAAGCTTTATAAATAGTAGAGTCGCAACTTAAAGTTGTTTTAACAAACAGATGCATTATGTACGTTTACTTTCATTAGCTATAATAACCAAATTTACGCTTACATTGGTATTATATTTTGAGCTATGCAATTTTGTAATGTATATTTTTTTATAGTGTGCGAACTGTCATCATTTTTGGACGGAATTTTTGCGTATTCTCAGATTTTCGTACTTACAGAAATTGCTTTAGAAAAGTATTTTATAATTAGAAGTCCTAAGTCCTACAATCCTAAAGCTCATGTAATTTTTTTGAAACTTTTGTCAGTATGGCTGCTCGCGTAAGTTTTTTAAAATTAAAACTTAATATTTCTATTTTACTATAAAACTTTTTATAATATTTATCATATAATTTAAACTGACAGTTTTTTGTATGTAACTATAACTGCTACTTAGTTATTATAAAAGTTAAATTTAAAACGCTCTAACAATTAAAATGTTTTATATAAAAACACGAAAATCAAGCATTTTTGCTTAAATTTATGTGTTTTAATAATAGCCTTACTTAATATGTCTTTAAATATTTTATACTTAATTTAGTAATTGTTTTATTAATAACTTAAAATAGAGACTTTACACATTTATAATACTTGTACGTATTGTAAATAATTTAGAGTACTTATAAATATAATTTACTTAAAATATATAAGATTCAGAAAAGTTATTGGTTAGTATTGAGCTTTTTTAATATTTATTAAGATAATATTTAATTACATGGTAAAGTTATTAAAGCAGATTTTTTTTCACTGTTATATAACAGTTTATAAACTTACTTTTATCTTTGAAATTATTTTGAATCAGAAGTAAGTTTTAAGTTATTTACTGTGAATTAAAAAAAAAGTTAAAGCATTCACATAAAACATTAAAACTAAAGCAAACTATTTTTTAGGATGCTGTTCTCAGGACTTCCTTATATTGGATTTGGATCAAGAGCATTTTTAGACGGAATAGAAATTAGTTGTTCTTTTAACTACCATGATCAAAGTACAATAAATAGACTTTACGTTCTTTGCTGTGTTGCTTGTGGTTTTGTAAGTAAGTACATAAACAGGAGTCAATCATACTAAATGCTTTATATATAAATATGTTTTTAATATTTTTTTGGTCTAAACTAAAAAAACAGAAATTACATAACAAAGCGTTAAGTACCAAAAATCGATAACAAAATAACTGCTTTGCACGCAATTACTTTATTCTACTAATGGAAACTCACTGTAAATAAATATAAACAGCTTTATGGAGTCAGTAAAAACTAACGTAAATTAGAAAAACAAGCAAAAAAAAATTCATGTACTGAGTATATATCTATGTCCTGGACAAGACATTATAAGGTATCCGTTGTGTGACGAAAACCGATAACCGAAAGGTTCTTCGTGCACTAGGTCATAGGACTAAATATTTTTAGTGTTTTTATATCGTTCAATAAACTATAGAAGTATCTCTTAGATATAATAAAAACAATTTGCACAGTACTTTTCTTTATTGAAATGATATATGTTTCTTTATGTAAGTAAACACGGTTCCGCAGAGCTCTGTATAAAATTATAAGTCTATAAATACTAGTAAAGAATAGAAAGTAAAATAAGTGATTATGTTTATTTACTAAAATACAAGCCATAATTACTAATCAATTGGTTTAATTATAGGAAGATACAGTATATTTTTTATGGCTTATATTTTAAGAGGTACACATTAACACCTTACCTTAGTACCAAATTAATAAAAATGTTGTTGGTAGTTAAATGCTAAAAAAATTTATGAATTTGAAATTAATTTTTCAGTCCCAGTTTTGACTATAGCGTTTTGCTATACCGGTATATTTAGAATTGCCCGATCAAGCTTAACTAAAATGAACAAGGGTCCAGTATCTCAACAGCGAGAAGATAAACAAAGACGACTCGAAATCAAGCTGGCAAAAACTACAGCAATTTCAATTATTTGTTTTTGTATTTCGTGGGCTCCATATGCTGTCATTGCCTTAATAGGACTATTTGGATCAGTAAGATTTTTTTTTGTGATCTTAAATTTATGTTATAATACCTGATGATCGTTTTTTGAGTACTTAGTCATTTTTTTTTTTTCGTGATCTGAAATTAATATTATAATACCTGATGATCGTTTTTTGAGAACTTACTCATAAAATATTTTATAAAATATTTTGCCGTAATAAATCTATAGTATAATACTATTCTAATAGTAAAAGCTTCATAATACAAAACTACTTATTTTTATGAAACAGTTTTAGCATAGTCAGAAAAATATTAATATACGTAGTTATGGCATTACTATTATACCTATTTTACGTAGAACTGTTTCTTTTATAGTTAAATAAGTGGGTTTTGTTTAAACATTTATTGTTCTGAAAATTGTCTATACACTTAACACACATTATTTTTTCTATCAAAATAATTTCAAGTTTTATAAACGTCAAACTCGTCAAAATTATGTTTAAAAAACTTTATGTCAAATTTAAATTATCGAGGATTTTTTTAAATATCCTAAAAACTATACTTGTGCTAATACTCTAGTAACTAGAGTGAAGTTTATTTAGAAAAAACTTAAATCTTGTAAGATATGATAATTTATTATTATATCGATTACTAAAAATTTAATACTTAATACTGATTTTAAAAATTTTAACTTATCGAGCATTAAAAAAAATATTGTTTCTGTTTTTTTTGTATTATCAAAAATTTCAAAACTAAATTTATATTTTATAAAACTGCTTGAAAAACGTTTTACTCGTTTGCAAGTTTTTTTCTAAAACAAATGCAGAAAACTATTGTAATTTTAATAAATATTTTACCTAGTACTAGTATTCACCAATTATTTTAAATTTCTCTAATCTTGTTTCAAGTGCTAAGATAAAGGTTAAATATTTTAGACCCCTCCACCACCTCTGGCTGAAACAGTAGCGGCTGTTCTTGCAAAATTTTCTTCAACACTAAATGCAGTTATATATGTATTTAACCATCCAAGATTCAAAGCTGTAATGTTAGGTAAGTTTCAAAATAAAGTATTTTTAGTTATATTTAACACAACATACTTTAACTACGTTTTTAATTCGGTACATGTTTATTGTTTGATAAAATTTTGATAGCACATTTAAGAAAAAAAATTCATGTTCCACAAACCATTTGTAATAGAAGTTTTTTCTAAGAAAAAAAAAACTAGCCAAAATGAGCTAAAAAACTAACTAAAAATCTAACTTAAAAACTTAGTGAAGCAACATTGGATACTAAAGAGCTATCGATTATTTTTTTCTAAAAGTAAGAGTTTGCGGTTTTTTATTTGTAGTCTTCAGTCTTATTTTTGAAAGAGTATTAAAAAACTAGTTTAAATGTAAACAATTATTGCTTCTAAATATCCGTTAAAGTTTCTAATCACTTCTTAAAAATAATTTTAGAAGGTAAAAAAAAGACCAAAGAAGCTGAACCCAGCTTAAACACAGTTGATGTTATGGAAAAGGATAACAAAGTAGTTAAAAGTAAAGTTTGACTACATTGTTACCAGTCTGATGAATAGTTATTGAAAAAGAGTTTTAGAAAGAAAAAGATGTTTCATTTAAGAATTAAAAAAAAAGAAAACCTGACAAAAAGGGATATGAGTTGATATTTTTATAAGATTTAAAACAATTTGCTTATTAACATTGATAAAAAATATTAGTTTTTGTTATGCTTTCAGTCTAGTTAACAATCTAAAACTTTCAAAACATGGTCCTTATATTTAGAAAAAATATTTTTTGCAGTAAGCAAAGCATTTCATAAATATCTTTTATAATAAATAAATATATGTCCTGTCCTGGACAAGACTTTAAAAGGTACCCAAGTGGTGTGCGACTCGATAACCGAAAGATTTTTTCTTGTATATGACCCAGGACCGAATATATTTTGAGCGATTTATTTTTTTTCGTTCAATAAACAATAGTATAAAAAAATTTTAAAGAAGTTAGTAAAAAGTTTATTAAAGGTATACGTTTTTACAAGTATTTAAGAAAAACGATATTGCAAGTTTTTAAGTTTGAACAACTACTTTAGCTCGTATTTTGAAAATATTCAGTGTAAATGTAACATCTACTTGTTACAACTTTGAAATTTCTGTAAAATTTATAGTTTTTTAGTGTATCACTTATTTTATACAGTTTTTATTAAATACATAACTATTTTTTTGCCTTTATTTAATTTAATGAAGTAAAAGTTAATAGAAATCAAAATTTTTTTTTGTTATTTAGTTGAAAGTTCTAAAACAGTAAAACTAATGAACTTGTTGCAAATTTCAGAAATTTTTGTTTTATTCAAACTACTTTTTTTAAATTAAAATAAAAAAGTTTAATTGAAACTATACTTTTACTAAAATATTTTATCATTAAAACTTAGGTTTTTACTTTTTTTTTTTCTTACTACTTAATAGTTACCATACGTTTTTGTCCTTAATCAAGTAAAACTTTACATATTGTAAGAAAACGGTATTGAGCACACAAATATATATGTGCAAAAATAAGCTATACTTACTTATATAAAATTAACATAACCAGTTTTGATCTAAAATCTTACAAAAGCTTTTTGTTATATAAGTAACAGTTATCTTCAAAAACACTCTAGACTGCAACTAAATTTTTGTTAGATATAAAGCATTAACAAAAAGCATTTAATATAGCTGCTACTTAAAGTCTATTAATTTATGTTTTTTAAGTAGTTTCTTTTTGTTTTATTTAAATATATAGATTTAATCCAAGGATATTATATAAAAAAAAAGTTTACACATGTTTAGCGAGAAATATTAATTCGTTGCTAGTTATGTAGAGTACTTTTGATGCGTTTCTTCTTTTTTAAGGACCCATAAATAAAATAGGATAATAAAAATTTTTTAAAGTAAGATGTTTTTTGGTTTATGTTTGAGTATACTTTAAGGTTACTGCTTCCTTTCTAATTTAAAAGTCTTAAAATGTTTGAATTTAAGATTTATACCAATTTAATTAAACTGAATTTTTAATCTTAGTCTACCGAAGGCTTCTGATCTGATGATCGAATAGGTATGACAAACCTTTTGTTAACTTAAGCTTGTCTCACGGTATACTAAAGTCCGGGGTCAGGCTCTATAGACTTTCACCGATGTTTTCGTTGATCGAAATAAATTTCAAAGACAATTGAATAAACAAAACAAACGATTATGACTTAAACTCTTAATACGTTAAATATTTTTTTAAAGTATACATACTCTAACAAAATGTTATGAACAAAAACATAGTTTACTAAGTATTTATTTGTTCTTCAACTACTTTAAATTCTCTTAACGTTTAAACTAAAAATACTTAAAAACTAAGAACGCAAAAACTATGTATAAGTAATGTGACAACTTGTGTGAGTCTGTTACCTGTTGAAAAATAACGACACAC
This sequence comes from Thalia democratica, assembly GCF_965202585.1. Classification (NCBI taxonomy): domain Eukaryota; kingdom Metazoa; phylum Chordata; class Thaliacea; order Salpida; family Salpidae; genus Thalia; species Thalia democratica. Next base: position 12,843,867 of record NC_139173.1, on the reverse strand, counting down.
CCAGAAGTGAAGCTCCGTGTACATCTAACATGAGTTGATGTCATTGACATTTGTCTTTTACGCCTACACAATTTTGTAATAATAGGATAGGGGTAAATAACAGTATAGTTTGTGGGCTAATTTTAAACAAAATAAATAATTGTACTTTAAAAATAAAAAATATTTTAAATAATTTTTGTGGCATGTTGTATTGAAAGTTTCGCTACAGCTTAGTTTTCTAAATCAGAGACGTAATATAGGAGTTACATGTTTAGTTGTTTATATAAAGCTTTTATTTTTGTACGTTTAAATTTTTTAAATAATTATGCGACGATCTAATTAAGTTAGAAAACCACAGCAGTTACGTACAACATCCATATTTATACTTTTTTAATAATTAGCATTATGGCAACTGTGCTGTGCAGGGTTTTATAAATTAAAAGCTTTAAATATAAATTAAATATTTATTTCTCCTAACTTAAATGCCATTCTCGAAAATTTTTTGTCACTTACTTATCGTCAAAATGGTAACTATGGTATTACTGCTGAGCAGAGCTGCTAGAATTTTAAAATTTGGACATGTTTATAAATGTATGCTTAATATATGTGACTTGTGACTAAATACCTGTGACTCACAAGTTGTGAGTCACAAGCTTTGACTTATAGCTACTAAAAATCTAGCAACTAGGCTACTGAGCAGAATTGCTAGAAAGCATTTCGTTTTGATATTTTCTTTTTACTGCTCTAGAAGAATACTGAGCAACAAGTTTTGTTAAAAAACTTAACGAAATAAAATACGCTTAAGTAAACAGCTACAATTAGTGAAATTCATTATCTGACATATATGCTGCTGACTACTGAGCAGAAATGTCAGAAATACTGAATTTGCACATTTAAACACCTGTATGATAAGTATGTGTAGCTTTAATTAAATAAATCTGGCAACTGTGGTACTGAGTTGTATATTTATTTTCTGTCAGAAAATCGCCATCTAATAACTCGAGCATCACATTTCAAAATATATCAATCAAACCTTTTTTGATTGTTCATAATTCTTTACTTCTTGAGTTTTGGCAACTCTGCTGAGTAATAGTTTAAGTAAAAAAGTCGATTGCTTTGTTTTAATATTTGTTACAAAATTTGCTTTCATACTAAAAAAAAAGATTTTCGAGCCAATTAATTCTGCTTAGGGGTCGATATCCAGCTCGTAGGCTGTACGTTGCTGTCCCTATATTAAGACTATAAATAGTTTATCCATTAAACACTCGATAAAACTAAAACCATTTTAATTATTAATAGTTCAAATTGCTCAAAACCCATCTATTTGCTTTTACTTAGTCATACAAAGTCATGTGTTATTTTGATTTGTGTTTATTTGTAAATAATGTTTAATAAATATTATTTTTAGAATTATAGATTTTAGTGACATCATTTTTGAACAGAAACATCTTAAAATCCACTAAGTAAGCATAAGTTAAACAACATAAGAAAACAATATAGTAAGTTTCCCCAGAAAACGTTTATCGTTGCAAGGGGTAGAGTTTGAGACTGATGTTTTTTTACCATAAGTACTGCACTTTTTTTTGTAAAATCTAAAGTTTAAATTTAATATTATGTTTAGATTACCTATAATTCTACAGGGTTTCCACTTTACTTGGAAAACTGGAAAAACCTTGAAAAACCTGGAATTTGACAATTTAGGCAAAAAAACCTGGAATTTGAGAAATTTTGAAAAAAAACCTGGAAAAACCTGGAATTTTGAACAAAACTCAATAAAAAAACCTGAAAAAACCTGGAATTTTAATGTTAGCAACCATCACATGTTCAGTAGTAAAATTTTGATTTGACTTTAAAACTCTATCATATAAATTAAATATTTTTGTCATCATCAAAAATTTTTTTGTTAAAAAACATATTTAAAGTAGCTTTACAGTATCTTTTCTATATTTTTTAATACTATTTAACACATTTTCTTACCTTAAACTGGACCTTAAACTGCAAATAAACCAAAAAATGTGCACTTAAAAACCTAAAAGAAATTTGGAAAATCTGGAAAATTTTTTGAAAAAACGAGTGGCAACCCTGATTCTAGTATGTAAATAAATTGTAATCTACGGGATTCGTGCGTGTCAGGCTAATTCAGTTTTTTTTTTGCAAAAAGTGACAAAATTCTGTTTGTTATAATTATTATTAGTAGATCATTAAAATGTGATTTTCTTTCTAAACAAGCATTTGGCTCGTGAAGGCAAAATGTCAGTACAAATCTTAAAATGTCTTAATTTATAATAGAGTATTCAAAATCATTTTTATCCTGTCTTGAGTAGATTATATTATGATGCGGGTTGATTACTAAATAAACTTTAAAATAATTAAGTTTTTAAAGAAGAGTATATTTATTGGTGAGAGGGAATTATAATACAATGATTGCTTCTTATTTTTGTATATGTGTCAATCACTGGGTTCAATCTTGTAACGTTCAACTTACAAAGTTTTTAAAGCCATCATTAGGATCCCTACTCCATCAGGCCACTTGTATCAGTGTTGATATAGTTAATGTTATTAATAAGAAAATAAAAAATAATCGAGCTAGTACTCTAAAAGTAAAATTTTAAATATATCTTAACCAGTTGCACAAGAAATCAAGTTCCAAAAACTGGATTTTTATAATATTTTTCAGGGACCATATATCCTTAAAAAAATTAGAAAATGAAAAATTAAATTTATACTGTAAAGTTCTATCATTAATTAATAAGCTATGTAACTAAAACTTATCTAATACGCTATGTTGTTTCACTTGGTAATAAGACCAACTAGGTGGTGATTAACAAAGTTTAGAGCAGGGTTTCCTAAAATCATTTTCATAAACACCCTTAGGCAGAAATTTGAAAAAATACCCTAATTTTCTAGATATTGCCTCATTCTTAGTTAACTACCAATTTACTTTTTTCTGCCCTACTAATTAACACACCCTAATACCAAAAATGACCCTATACAGCAATATTGCCCAACTTGGGAAAATTTAAGTCTAAATTAAGAAATTTCAGGCTAAATTAAAAAATTTTCTGCATAAACCCTGACTTAAAACAATTTGTACATTTAGAAAGATGATTAATATTATACACTTTTATTTTTTCTGTTTTGAAATATAACAATAACTAGCTACCTTTTTCTTTAAAATTGTAATAATTTCACACAGATGTAAAGTAAAAAAAAATACTGTAATTTTACCAACTACTTCATATATGATGTTTAATTAAGGGCATAGGGGGGAAGTCCGACATTTTTTTTACTAAAAATATCATTGGATCTTATAGAAAAGCTTTATAGAAAAGTACAAACTACAAGCTAGTTTTTATAGAATTAAAAAATATTATTTAATTTTTGAGATATTGTAATTTTTATAAAAAGTTTCCGATACAAACATATGGACCGCAAATTTTTTGTGGTCAATTTTCTTGGAAATTTAAAAAATTACTAAAAACCTATCTTCTCCTTAATTTTTTTAGATAGAGACCTCAAATTTTCAGGAAACGTTCCTTTTATAGTTTAAAAGACTTGAATGTTGGAATTTTAAAATATTTAAAAATAAAAATAATTTTAGATAAAAAAAACTAAAAAGATAGGTGGTTTTTTTTTTAATAAAATTTTATTTTTTTAAATTAAAAAAAATCCTGCATTCAATCTTTTTAGAATTTATGTGAAAATTTGAAAAAGATTGCTTAAAAAATGAAGGAGGAGATAGATTTTTAGTGAAATAGTCTTTTTTAGTTTGCGCCTTCCATTAGAAACCTATTGAGGTCACCGACTTTGACTGCTCATATCTCAAAAAATACGTTGAATTTTTTCAAACGGTTAAAAATGTCTGATAGCTTGGATAAAACTCTATATTATAAGATCAACTTGTAAAAATCAAGGTGGACCCCTACCCCCTACGCCCTTAAACAAATATAAGTAAAGAAAGGTTTTATTAAAACAGACTCGCACACTCTTTTTAGCATAATTTTTATTCTTTTATTGTTTTATTTTATTTGGTAATTTTATTTGTTCAAAAAAGTCTCATCATGCTGTTTTAATTATTAAACATCAATAAAAGAAAAAAAGTTATAAATATACATAAGATATTTTTTGCCTATTATAAAAATGATTAAATTGTAATATAGTACTAAATTTTTTTTAAATGAGTTCTCAAAGAGTGGTAACTATATCTAAAACTGCATTAATTGAATTTTTTTGAATCATTTGAGTTACAAAAAAACATATCTTAAGAACAGGGTTGCCACTTTACTTGGAAAAACCTGAAATTTGAGAAATTTTGAAAAAAATAACCGGGATAAAGTTTATCATAAACCTGGAATTTTAAACAATTTTTACATGTTTAGTTAAAAATTTTTGGATTGACACAAAAGATCTTTTATATAGGTTTTTTAAAACTAGGTTAAACTGTGTTGTATAGTTATTACTTTTTAGTTTTATAATTGTTTTTTTAAGTTGTTATATAAAATATCTGTGATGCAGTAATCTGTTCTTTAATATTACATTAAGTTTATTTCTTTGTGCTGAATTACAAACATATAACAATAACATAAACAGTTCAAATTAAAATAGATAAAAGTTAGGTTTGATGTTAATAACTAAAGAACGTATTTTAAATTTAATTTTATACCCAGCTCTTGTTAATGAAAATTTTTTTAAGTATAAGGGTTGCCACACACTCAGGGTATTTTGAAATTCTAGAAGTCTTAGAATGACTCCGGACATTTTGAATTTTTTTAAAACTCAGGATGACTAAGACAGTTTTGATTTTTTATAAAAATCTCAGAATTGTTTTAAGATTTTTTCAAAAACCTCAGAATAATTTTTTTTTATACGTCTAGAATGAGATTTAAATCCAGTTTCAATATTTTGTTATTTCAAATAATCAATTTTGTTCAGAACATGAATCTTATTGATTTTGAAATGCTTACTTAATTATTTTTTAGTCATGTGGCTAGTTCTTCACTATTAGATTTTGTTTTAAAGCTGAAATTAATATTTATCATCATTCAAATTTATTAATTCAAGTAAGTACATTATGTGATAAGATTAAAGTTGGTCAATTAAAATGTCAAAAAATCAAACTGTTTTCTTTTATATCTTAAGTTAATTTACCTAGTTCAATTACAATTGATTTAAACCTTTAACCCTGAATCTTTAAAAAGAGTTGTTTTCGTAAGTTTGGTGAATATCTAATGGCAAAGCATACACATATAATTTTCCTTTTAATTAATAAAAATAAGAACTAAAATGAGATAGTAGTTTGCGCCAGAAAAAAAAAAAACTCGGGGCAGCTTTTTTGACTTAAAGAGTGGCAACCCTGAGGTATGTGTTAACTCAATTTTTTTAAATTCTGTGGTAGAAGGTAGACTATAAAATTTATCCTCTTCATTACTTAAGCAAAAAAATGTCTGTTTTAATGATAAAAACAATTGTAACCAAACTATGAAATAGTAGTATATTTTCCAATAAAAAATATGTGTTTACTCTAATTTCAAAAAATCCTACAATGATTATTTTACCAAGCTAAAATTAGAGTAAGAAAGTTAAATAATGATTGTTATTAAACTGTTCGAGAAGATAGATGCTTAATGAAATAGTCTTTTTTTTTTGGTATTTTTATAAGGAAACTCTTGTACTTTATTCTCAAAAACTAGTTTGCATTTTAAAAATCAGCTAAATTTTAGTTAGGTTAAAAATCTTTAAAATCAGATAATCATATATAACAAGTATTTTACCCCTTATGGCTCAATAATCAGAGGTAAATTACAAGATTACAGCCCACACTGTGAGTACAAACAGGTTCTCTTGATTGAAGACCATTCTCAAAAGCACATCAATGACTGCTTAACATTTTATGTACACTCTAATATTGTGATTGTTAACAGAAACTTGAATTGTAAAGAGCTTTTGATAAAAATTATATCTTGATATGCTGTTTAAGCCCTCCAATCTTTAAGAAGAATGTTTGTTCTGTTTTTTATCTTTTGGACTTAAAAAATGGGATGTATGTCTTGCAGCTTGAAATTATTTTTAATGGTTCTTCCCATTTAGCTAACAATCACATAATATTTTTAGGTATTGCCTTTTAAGTCTCTTTCATTTTTCCTTAAACTTTCATGGACAACATTTTCATGTAGAGTATGGTCTACTACTCAGAGTTTTTTCCTTAAATTTTCCACGCCCCTTCAATCGCATTATAAAAAGGTAAAATGTGAACTTAACTACTTCAAACAGCTAAATAATCCTTAAACTACACCTTGATCCTAGTTAAGGTTTTGTTTATGTATTTTCATTTTTAAACTACTATTTTAAAGAAGACAGTATAAGTAATTACTATTTTTGGGGTTGGCTTTATAGTAAGATTTTGGTCTTATAGTAAAATTAAGTTTTTTCTTTAATAATATTGTGCAATAAAGATGAGGTAAAAAAGATATATTGTTAACATTCAAAATCCATATCCCTAACCCATTTATCCTTTTATCAAAATAAAAATGGTTGCCACACACCCTGGACAACTCAAGGCAGTTCAAAAAAATTTTAACATCTATTATCTATTAAGGATGATTTAGAATCTATAAAAGTCTCACAATATTATTATTATTTTAACTCCGGTCAACTTAGAATTTTTTTTATTGTAAAAGACCCAAGATAGTTCTAAGAAAACAAAAACTCAGCACAGATATTTTTTAATCTTGAATGGGATTTAGTAAATCCGTTTTCAATATTGTGTTGTTTTATATAAATATATTTATGTAAACATCAAATATGCAACATGTGTATACAGATTTAATTTTACTTTTTTTAAGAAAAATAAACATGAAGTATAAGTAGTTTGCCCCAAAGGTAAAAAACCTGTTACTAACATCAGTTTTTATCAACTCTCTTATCTTTATACTACTTTTTTTTTAAATAATTTATTTTCAATAGCTATAACTATTATAAGTAAGCTACTTTATAATCTTAGTTTTTGACCTAAATATCTTGTATTACAGATAATTTAACTATTAAACTATTAAAACAGTATTAATTTAATTGTACCAGACTGTAAAATTTACTTGTTAACTGATGTAATATTTGAATAAATAAGTTTTTGATAAACTAAAGCAGATCTTAGTATCTAGTTTGAAATAAGGTTTTAAAAGCCATCTATTTTACAGAGTATAGTTGTATTTGTTATTGTTGTTGTTAACTAATTAAAATGTTTCGCTCAAAATCAGCCTTTGAGAAAACTCTTGACAAAGCTACTAGTAATTTGCTTTTGGAGCCTGACTTAGATAGCATGCTTCAATTGTGTGACTTAGTCAGAGGAGGTGACATCAAAACTAGAGATGCTGCTGAGCTAATTAAAAAGAAAGTTATTGAAGAAAATAATCCAAACCAAAAACTACTTGCAGTTGAAGTGTTAGATATCACAATGAAAAACTGTGGTGATAAATATCATTCTGAAATCATTTCTGAAGCATTTATGGAAAAAATTATAAGCATTCTAAAAAATTTTAAGTCAGAACAATTAAAAAATAAGCTACTTGAAATGGTACAGTGCTGGGGTCTTGCATTTAAAAACACAGAACACAAAATTGCATATAGACTTTACAATGTTCTTAAAGCAGAAGGTTATTCTTTTCCACCTGAAAGTTCAACAGGAATGAATGAGTTTTTGAAGTCTGAATCAGCTCCAGTTTGGAAAGATGGTAAGGAGTGTAATGCCTGCAAAGTTGAATTTGGTATGGTAACTCGCAAGCATCATTGTAGAAACTGTGGTGGTATTTTTTGTGGAAATTGTACTACAAAACAAGCAATTATACCGAAATTTGGCATTGAAAAAAAGGTACGAGTTTGTGACAAATGTTATTCCTTGCTTACATCTAAAAGTAAGTCATTGAAAATAAAAGGAGAAATAGCCTCGTCAAGTAATGCTGAATCTAACCTACCATTAGAGTATCTTCAAAGTGATCTTTACAAAGAAAGTCAAGCTCCACCACCAAAAAAATCAGCAAAAGAACTTCAAGAAGAGGAAGAAATGCAGCTTGCTTTAGCATTATCAATGGACGAACAGACTAACAGAGCTCAAATTGAAAAAGAGAAGCAACAAGAAAAGCATATTACTCCTGTTGGTAGTTTGAACAAAACTGAAGATCCAGATCTAGAAAAGTACTTTGACCGAGCTTATTGGGAAAAAAAGAAAGAAAAACAAAGAGAGCAGGAAATTTATTCTGAAGTAAAGCAGCATAATGTAAGTCCACTACAAAATAAAGTTCCAATGGTAGATGAAGTTCTTGTAACTACATCAGATGAAGAAAAAGTGTTTATTGAAGGAGTCAAAAGAAACTTGGAACAGTTCATGAACAGAATGAAATCTTATGAAATCAGAGGACGTTCTATTGCTAATGATCATGCAGTACAGACTATGTTTCAAAGCATTAATGCTGTTTTTCCAAAAGTAACTGCAATTATGAGTGGGCTAGATGATCAAAGAACAAAACAGGAGATAGTGCAAAACAAACTTGTACAAATAAAGGAAGCAAGAGCAGCAGTAGATGCTCTCAGGTTGGAACATCTTGAAAAAGTTCGAAGGGAGGCAGAAGAAGCCAAAAGACAGCGTCAAATTCAAATAGCATATAAGCTACAAGTCATGAGAGCTAAAAAGCAAGAGTATGAAGCACAAGAGCGTCAAAGAGCACTGTACGAACTGCAGCAACAAGAAGCATTGCGCAAATTCAAAATTGAAGAAAATAGAAAACAGCATCAAATGCTCACAGCTGGGGGTTATGCTACAATGAATTACAACCAGGATCAACAGCAACCACCACAATTTTACAATATGCAAGGGATGCAAGAGTCTTTACCAAACAATGTTACTCTTGCTTCAGCACCACCTCACACGCCACAGCCTACACCACAACAAAGCTACATGAACCCGTCAATTGCTAACAATAAAAATGATATTTATCAAACAACTAACTACAACACTGGTTTTCAACCTTCTACTTTTAATGGTTATCAAAATACAGGGAAAGTAGACTATAACAATTATCAGCAGCCTATACCCAATGAAAGTCAACATCATACTTTCAACCAGGAGACAATGGCAGTACAACAATCTCAGATGGTAGGCCAACAGAACCAAGACCAGCAAAATGCAGTTCCAAATACTCAAGTACAAGCAAGTCAACAACAAGAGCCACAACCTAATGATGAAAACACAAACTTGCTTATTTCTTTTGACTAGAATTATTTTGAAAATCTAGCACTAATAAAGTACGCAGAGTTATAGTTTATATTTGTAAATATATGAAATCTTTATAAGCTTTTATATTTTTGATTTGTATGACATACTTAATAGTGCTAGATTGTAAAATACTTTCTTATTCCATATTGTTTTTGAAGTATTGTGCTAAATAAAAGTTGAGCAAAAAAAACACATTTAAAAGTTAAAAACACTTTTCACAGTACGTTTCTTATAGTTTGAAAATAAAAAAGTTAATATTAAAAAAATGCTTTAAGTTTCTAATGATATGCTTCATACATTCACATTTATTAAACTGCATGTCAATATTTTCTAATTTGTCATATATCAAAGAAATAAAATTTAATTTAAAAGTTACTTTTAAAAGAAAACTTGTTTAAATTATAAGTAAACTATAATGTGTTGGTCACTATAGTTCTAATTTTTTATTAGTTGTTTTTCTTTATAAAAGAAATTCTTTAAATTTATGTTATGTGCTAAGCATTTTAAGAGGCTTGACATGTATTTTACAAAAACTTATCTTTCTATCTATATATTTAGATTGCGGATGGTTTAAAAAAAATGCTAACAATGTAGAACTTCTTAATAAAACATAACTTGTTATATGCAAATAAATAATTTGATTGAAAATAAAATCCAACTTTAAAAAGTTATTTTAAAGTTTTAGTTTTAGAAGATAACTAGTTTTCAAATTACCCATCAGCATATAAAAGCAAGTTAACTTTTTTACTTTTACAATTTACATGTGGAAAGTTGATTTATTTTAGTATGATTTTGTATACAAACTTATAGAATAAAGTAAATGAAAGTATGAATGATTATTTTTTGATAATTATGTTGTAATAATATAGTCTGTTCTGTTCAATGACATCTTTCAATGTTGACAAATTTAACTTTCTTATTTTGAAAATGTTTTGTTCTTGCAATAATTTTAAGTTTTTGTTATCTCTAACTTTTTTATCTACATGCACTTGGACATCTTTGATTTTAAGCTTTATTCATTTATTCTAGCTAAAATTTGAAAAAGTGTTTTTTAGCTATATTAAATTGATTATTGTATAATAGTTTTGATTTATTGGAAAATGTAATTTCCTTAAATTAACTTTAGTTTATGGAGTAGCTGTTTTAGAGCCTAATGTAAAACTAAACATGCTTGGTCCCTTTGGATAGTTTTTTTACTTGAAGAATGGCTACCCTGTTATAACCAGTTTTGTAAAAGAACTTTATTTTTATCGATTTTGAAAACTTTTTTAACTTTTTTTAAGGATTTGAAAATACTCAGGATGACTCGTGACAGTTTAAGGCCATCGAAAATAAAAGGAGAAATAGCCTCGTCAAGTAATGCTGAATCTAACTTACCATTAGAGTATCTTCAAAGTGATCTTTACAAAGAAAGTCAAGCTCCACCACCAAAAAAATCAGCAAAAGAACTTCAAGAAGAGGAAGAAATGCAGCTTGCTTTAGCATTATCAATGGACGAACAGACTAACAGAGCTCAAATTGAAAAAGAGAAGCAACAAGAAAAGCATATTACTCCTGTTGGTAGTTTGAACAAAACTGAAGATCCAGATCTAGAAAAGTACTTTGACCGAGCTTATTGGGAAAAAAAGAAAGAAAAACAAAGAGAGCAGGAAATTTATTCTGAAGTAAAGCAGCATAATGTAAGTCCACTACAAAATAAAGTTCCAATGGTAGATGAAGTTCTTGTAACTACATCAGATGAAGAAAAAGTGTTTGTTGAAGGAGTCAAAAGAAACTTGGAACAGTTCATGAACAGAATGAAATCTTATGAAATCAGAGGACGTTCTATTGCTAATGATCATGCAGTACAGACTATGTTTCAAAGCATTAATGCCGTTTTTCCAAAAGTAACTGCAATTATGAGTGGGCTAGATGATCAAAGAACAAAACAGGAGATAGTGCAAAACAAACTTGTACAAATAAAGGAAGCAAGAGCAGCAGTAGATGCTCTCAGGTTGGAACATCTTGAAAAAATTCGAAGGGAGGCAGAAGAAGCCAAAAGACAGCGTCAAATTCAAATAGCATATAAGCTACAAGTCATGAGAGCTAAAAAGCAAGAGTATGAAGCACAAGAGCGTCAAAGAGCACTGTACGAACTGCAGCAACAAGAAGCATTGCGCAAATTCAAAATTGAAGAAAATAGAAAACAGCATCAAATGCTCACAGCTGGGGGTTATGCTACAATGAATTACAACCAGGATCAACAGCAACCACCACAATTTTACAATATGCAAGGGATGCAAGAGTCTTTACCAAACAATGTTACTCTTGCTTCAGCACCACCTCACACGCCACAGCCTACACCACAACAAAGCTACATGAACCCGTCAATTGCTAACAATAAAAATGATATTTATCAAACAACTAACTACAACACTGGTTTTCAACCTTCTACTTTTAATGGTTATCAAAATACAGGGAAAGTAGACTATAACAATTATCAGCAGCCTATACCCAATGAAAGTCAACATCATACTTTCAACCAGGAGACAATGGCAGTACAACAATCTCAGATGGTAGGCCAACAGAACCAAGACCAGCAAAATGCAGTTCCAAATACTCAAGTACAAGCAAGTCAACAACAAGAGCCACAACCTAATGATGAAAACACAAACTTGCTTATTTCTTTTGACTAGAATTATTTTGAAAATCTAGCACCACTAAAGTACGCAGAGTTATAGTTATATTTGTAAATCTATGAAATCCTTATTAGTTTTTTTATTGACATACTGAACTAGGCTGAATTGTAAGATACATTCTTATTACATATTGTTTTTGAAGTATTGTGCTAAATAAAACTTTTAAAGCAAAAAAAAACAAATTTAAAAGTTAAAAACACATTTTTGCAGTACGTTTCTTATAGTTTGAAAATAAAAAATTTAATATTAAAAAAAAGCTATAAGTTTCTAATGATATGCTTCGTACATTCACATTTATTAAACTGCATGTCAATATTTTCCCATTTGTAATATATCAAAAAGTAAAATTTGATTTAAAAGTTACTTTTAAACTTGTTTAAATTACAAGTAAACTTTAGTGTGTTTGTGACTAATTCTATTCTGTTATTAGTTTGTACTTCGTTGTTTTTTCTATATAAAAGAATTTCTATAAATTTGTTTTATATGTTCAGTTTTTAAGAGGCTTTACATGTATTTTACAAAAACTTATCTTTCTATCTATGTATTTGAATTGCGGATGGTTTAAAAAAAATGCTTACAATTTAGAACTTCTTAATAAAACATAACTTGTTATATGCAAATAAATAATTTGATTGAAAAAAAAATTAACTTTTAAAAGCTATTTCAAAGTTTTAGTTTTTTAAGATTTTTTGTTTTCAAATTACCCATCAGCATCATAAAATTAAGTTAGCTTTTTTATTTTTACAATCTACATGTAGAAAGTTGATTTAATCTAGTAATATTTTTGTATACAAACTAATAGAATAAAGTAAATGAAAGTATGAATGATTACTTTTTTTGATAATTGTGTTGTAATAATATAGTCCGTTCTGTTCAATGACATCTTTCAATGTTGACAAATTTAACTTTCTAGTTTTGAAAAATTTTAGTTCGTGCAATAATTTAAAATAGTTTTGGTTATCTTCAACTTTTTTATCTACATGCACTAAGACATCATTGACTTTAAGCTTTGTTCACAAAATCTAACTAATTTGAAATGTTTTTTTAGTTGTTACAAATTGATTATAACATTGTAGTTTTGATTTATTAGAAAATGTAATTTCCTTAAATTAACTTTAGTTTAAAGAGTAGCTGTTTTATAACATAATATAAAACTAAACATGCTTTTTTAAAGTTTCAACTAGTACATCAGCCATTTCAATTTAAAGTTTTATATTTAACTTTAAATTTACTACTAAGTGTCATTTTTGTAAATTACCTAATTTTGATACAGCTGTTTGTTTGAACCAAATAGTGACAGTTCCAAACAAGTACATTAACTATAATATAAGTTTACAACAACAGCAAATTTTTTTTACTATGAAAAAACGTAGTTTTATTCGTAACGTTTGTCTATGAGAAGTTAAACTGTTAACAAGTTTTACCATAAAACTGTTTGGTAGTTTTGACTAGTATGATAACATTTACGTATGTTAACAAACTACTTTAATTAAACAGCTTTACTTTAAAATCTTTATTTCAATAAAATATTCTTTGCTTTCAGTGCGTAGAGCTGCATTTTATTTAAATAAAGAAGATTTCACTTTATATAACTAATACATGTACTTTTCATATTAACTGTTTTCTTTCCTAATTGATTTAAATTAAAAAAAAATCTTAAATAAATGTTAGCAGTGTTTTAATATTTCAATAAATACAGTTCAATAGAAATAACAAAATTAAATAATATATAAACATTTTTTTTTAAGTTCTCATTTAACTCATTAAGATTGCAATGTCGCAGATGTTAAGTCCTTTCAAATAAAAAGACTAGTTAGCTTATTTAACAAGAAAGAATTTTTTTTTTTACTTTTCAACTTGAAAACAGTAAATCAGATTAACTTTAATGTCACGTTAAAATCAGTATAAATTTAAAGTTTTGGAATCTAAGTATATTTGTTTTTTTATATAAAAACTTGTAAAAATAAATAATAGTATAAACGATTAGACTAAATAACGGATTTGAATTAAGGCATTAAGTTTTGTAATTGATAAAAAAAAATGTTTTAAACTACATTAGATTTTTTGTGCTATTTTTTAAGTAGTTTTAATAAACAAATTCACAAATATTTTTTTTTAAAGTTATTATAACGTTTTTACTCCAATATGACCCAACAATTTTCTCTAGTTCGTATGCAATTGCATTAACATATATCATTATTTACAATTATATATAGTTAATAAATAAGAAGTTTTTTATCAAATGTAAAATACTAATAAGTTGCTAATTATATAAACTGGCTCAAAAAAATAGGAAAATACAAAAGATTTTTTTTACATAACTTAAGCTTATAAATGTGGTATTAAAATAACTAAAATTTTAAGTAAAGAAAGTTGTTAAAACATTTAGCTAACAAACTTCAAAAAGTTGTCTGACTTTTAGATATAATAAATGTTCTAGTAATGTGATGTTGAAATTAGCGCATTCGTTGGTAAATAATTGTTGTAAGCTACAAATATTTTTTGTTATCCTTCAAAAACTCTAATTTTTTTATTACCATTTAAACAGTTTCAGCAAGTATAATTATTAAAGTATCTAAAACTTAGTATATCTTCAAAATAGTTGTCATAATTGAAATATTTTAAATTTAATAAAATGTTGTAATTGACATAAACTGAGCTGTTTGGTAAAAGTTTGTATAAAAAGAAACTACATATAAAAGTTTTGGTCAAATGGCGATAAATTTGACAATGATTTATTTAAAGACATTTAGAGTTTTATATTAGTATTCGAGTTGAACTTTATATAAATATAAAAAGAAACATCGGAGAAAGTCTACAGATCCTAAGCCTGGACTTTCGTATGCCGTGAGACAAGCTCGAGTTAAGCATAAGGTTTGATCATACCAATTTGATCATCAGACCACAGGTCTTTGTAGACTAAAACCTGTTTCGTCCTTATTAGGACTCATCAGTCAGTCATAACCGAAAAACATGCAGTCCTCAATTTAAAAAAGTAAACATGACAAACCGTTTGTAAATTGATAACTGCAGGTTTTTCGGTTGTGACTAGCTGATGAGTCCTAACACGGACGAAACTGGTCTCAGTCTACAAAGACTTGTGGTTTAAAAAGAAGCCCGAACCGATACTAAGTATATAAAACAACTCGACAAGTTCATTAGTATTTTGATATGATAAACGTTTTGTTTTTCAGTCAAAACTAGTCAACTGTACATATTGCTAGAGAAAAAGTTTGTCAAATATTTTTTTTTAATTGCTTCTTACTCAATCACCAATTTTTCTACCCACCTATTTTTAGTATTTACAACTTACTTCTTGAATATTCAGAATAGTTTAAGTATAATAAAGTCTTCAATTTTGTAATATTTTGATGCTTCTTTCATTGTATTAAGTTTTTATTAAATAGAACACTATTTATTTATAATATTGCATATTTTTAAGTCTGTAGTATTACTATTTTTCGGTAGAAAAAAATCCGAATAAGATATTACATTTGCACCAACAATATTGTTTAAATAAAATCTTTAAAAAACAGTAAATTGAGCAGAAATTTTAGTTAAGAAAATAATAATAAATCTGATGTACGAAAACTAATAAATATGCTTTTTGGTCTTTTCTTAAGAGTTTACAATATTTTCAAATATATTTATAACGTTAAGGTTTATATTCTAATTACTTTTTTATTGTCCTTTATAAAAACGTATAAATGATATTGTTGATTTATTCACATAAAAAATTGATTTGCCTCGAAACCTTAAAATAATTAGCAGTATCAAAACATGAATGACCTTAACATCTTTTTATACAAATTAAACATATGTAAACTAAGTTAGGTATTTAGATCACTGCACATAGTTATAAAATTAGAACTAGCTAAGCTAGTTTAACTTTAAACTAGTGCAAGAATTATAAAAATTAGATTTGAAAGACTATTTCATAACATTAGATATAAGCTTTAAATTTCTATTACGACTAACTATTTCTATTCTGACTAGAAAAACGATAATCATTAATATATGATAGTACAGTAGAAACTGATGTATCTTTGATTTTGAAAACATAATCAGTATAAATATAAACTTAATTTTCTAAATATATACTAAACTATACGGCACAAATGCTTATCAAGATTAGACGAAACTTAATGATTTTTAATGTTAAAACTAATTTATAAATGTAACTAAACATAATTAATTTTTTTTTTTCATAATTAGTAATAGTAAAACCTATTATTTATTAACCCCATTTAGAAAAATATCAACGTTATTTAGTTGAGTTTTTTGATAAATATATAGTTACTAGTTTTTTTTTTTTTAATTAAGTAGTAAAGTTGGTAAACCTATGACAAGTTTTTACAGAAGTACTAAGAAAATACAGAAAAGTGGTTTCTCTTACAGATTTTATAATTTTATAATTAAAGATTTGTTAAAACAAATCTGTAACAGTTTCTGAAAAGCAATCAAATAAAAAAGTTTATTTTTAACTTATTTTAAATTGTCTTTTTTATTTATTATTTAACCCAAAACAATTGATTTCAAAGTTTATACGTGAGCGCAACCATGTGCATAGCGAATTTTTACTAGGCCTAGAAAGTTTGTTAAGTCATCTTAACTTGTTTACTTATACCAGCATTTACCTTAGCGTCAATAAGCTAATATTGTGCTTACAAGTTTTTTAATTAGTTAAAACTGATTCTAAAATAATTAAAAAAAAATTAAACAAATCATAATCTCGAAACGTTAAATAAAGTACAAAATGAGCTAATGAAATCAAAAACAAAAATAAACGAAAGTCTAAAATTAAAAATTACTAAAAATTAAAAATTTATAATTGTAATGACTTTTTAACAAATTACTACAATCTAGATTATTCATAGTTAGCAAGTTTTCCAATTGATCAAGTGCAATCTAATAAAGTTTTATAATTGCAATATAAATTCAAAAAACTTTCGATCTATCTACCTAACTGCACATCTTTACTATACTGAGTATTTCCAAAAGCAGATTAGAGGGTGATAATTACTTTTTGTCGGTCCATTTTCTTTTCATACAATGGTTTGGCATCATCTCTTTTATCAGCAGCTTTAATCTTTATACTAGATTTTACTTGAAATTATTAGCGTGTTTTTCACTTAGTTTTTAATTTTTTTCTTTCTTACGCTGACATTCCTGTTTTTGTTTCGAGTTAAAAACTAAGACTTGAAAGTATAAGGTTGCAGAGATGAGTTGAACAGCTTGAGACAGATACTAGTTGTTTAATGGTTTGCAAAGACCTTTTCTATTATATTAGGGACTGGCAATGATTTTAGTCGGCGGACTAAATGTGGAAAAATTTAGTCGTTTTCGGGCCGGAAAATTTTAACTTTATATAGTATACGAAAATTACTAAACTATCCAATTCAATTTGACAAAATACTAATACTATGTGACCTTTTTAGTTTATGTAAAGAAAGCTCTTTTTTCTCTTTATTTGCAATCCAAGAATATCTTGTGTTAGTTTCAAAACATGTTTTAGCGAGCCATAATTACACGCTAACGGGCAGCATTCCATTAAACTTCGTAAACATTGGCAGATCGGTAATTTTTACTCAACGTGCTGAATTCGGCCTTCGAGCCGTACTTTGCTTACAAATCTTATATTAACGAGAATATCGACTGGCGTTTACTCAATTATAAAGTAGGAATGGACTTAAAAATAGTTTATTTACTTTTTTCACTGTGTCAAAACAAGTTTTCTAAATTTATAGTGTTCTCTCAAGAAAAGAAGTCTTAGGCAAATAGTTTTTAAGATCCATTAATACGACACAACAATGAGGATAGTCTCAACTCAACGACTCAGCAGGGATAATACAGTCGAGATTATATTTTCGTAAACATTTTCATTTTTCGAACTTTTTCTTCAGATTGTGGTGTGAGTTTTTCACTTCTTACAGAATTTAGTCATAAATTTACCTTGAGTCGGTCTTATTTTCAAAGAATTATCCGGCAGAATTAGGATCCGGATATCCTTTAAAAATTAAGTTTTAAAAAACGGCATTGTCCAGTCGTATCCAGATCTGGATATTAGACCTAGCAGATCAGTAATTTAAAAATAAAAACTATTTAAAGGTACTGTTTTTATCTACAACTAATATATAACAGTTAAATGGTTTATACAAAGAGTATTTTTAACACTTTTTAGCTTGTATTTTTAAATACTTTATCAAATTGTATCTATTTTCATGTATGTATGCTACATATGAAGATTATTTTATGATTTCTTAAAGCTATTAAATAGTAATTAACAAAACAAAATAAATTATAATATTATGAGAGCGATAACTAATAACAACTGGTTTCAAAAATCTTTTTGAGAAATTTAATCGTAATAGTTTATTGAAAAAAAAATCGACAGTCAAACTGATGTCAATGAACGTAGGTTGAAAAAAGATCTTTCGGTAATAAGCTACACACTACTCAACTACTTTTACTTCTTTAAGCAACAAAATATAATCTCTGAAAATATATAAGTAATGTATAAGACAAACTTGAAGAAAAAAATACTTAAAAAACATAACACAACAATTTTTTTTTAATTTCTTAAAAATATACCAAAAAGCATTTATTTTTTACAACTTCTATTAAAATTTCAAAAACTTTAAACCAGCGGTTCTTTGTATCTTTTTCATGTTTTACCCCATTTTTGAAAGTTTTCACCAAATTTACCCCTTTTTGGAAACTAATTTCCAAATTTACTACAAATGTCCGAAACAGTATTTATTTTAAGGAAAAAAAAACTAGTTAAAAAACCTATCGAAATATAAAAAATCGTAAAACTTAAAAGATTTATTTAACTTTTAAAAAAACTACAGTTATATACTAACTTATATATCATAAATGCAATTAAAAAACATTAATTTACATAACTTGTGATAAAGAAAAGTTAACTCCTAAAACAAGGGAATTTACCCCTAGGGTATCGCTATTTTTGGATAAGAATCGCTGATTTAAACTGTGTTCTTTCAATATTTTCTCTTCTAATTAAACCATTAGTTTTTACACGTGTACAAGTACTTAAAATTTTAAATATAATTAAAATGAAATAAAATAAAAAGAAGCCACGAAAAACACTTAAAATGAATGCATATTAATGAAAGCACATTTCAAATAAAAAGTAATTTTAGCTAACATAATACTAGCTTTACACTTAATCAGTATTTTTTTATTTTGCTTAACAGTCGCAAGGTTTTTCAATAGCTTGAATTAGAAACTTAATACAAATACTACACAAAGTAAATACTAAGTATATTTTAAGGAAACTCTTTGTTAACCATCGAAATTATAATAAAAGACTATTACTAATTGTACTAATAAAGACAAGACGAATGCCAGTAGAAGAAGAAAATCAGTGTACATAATAATTAATATTTTTAGATATAAATTAATCAAGTGTGCTCTTAAAACATAAAAGAGCATTCCCATGTAATCTGTTTATATTGTATTTTTTAAATTGATTTTCGAATAAAATATATTTTATTAGTTTAACCTGGAACTTTAAAAAAAAAACTCTGGTCTTTTATCTAAGTAAGTGTTTTATTTTACAGTTTACGACAATCATAAGCTAAAATATTATATACTGTGATCACTATAAAATATTGTTAAGGAAAAAAAAAATAAGTTAGATAGTTATGTAATTTGTTTATATTCAAAAAACTAACACAAAAATTAATTGCTTAAAAGTATTTTCATGCTTTTTCATATAAACACCGAAACCGTCTTTTATAATATTTTGTTTATTATTTTTAAGCTACTTACTTTTTCAGCATTCCTTTACAGTGTGTATATATAACTATTATATTATTTAGTACAATGACTTCACTAATTAAAGTTTTATTGTTTTACCCAAAGAGAACAAACCATATTTTATTTGACTCAAGAAGATAGGTTTAATACAACAATTTTTTTGATTTAAAAAGTAACTTATCTTGTATAAAACACCAACTGTTAAGATTTTCAGCTCACTATAATTTAAAATAAGTATGTGATGTAAGAGTTGATGACCAGGAGGTCTTTTTGCTCACCGAAGTTTTTTGAGAACTTTCGTTATTTCGTTCAATAAACTTGCTATTGTTTATAAAAAGTTACTTTTTACAGTTTCACATGTTTTGACAAATTAAAACTACTATAAATTAATACACCAGATATTTTTAGATGCTTACCTTTTTTATAACTGTTATACCTATCTCGACAATGAAACACATTTTCGATCATTTAATAAAGGAGCAACTTTTAAAGTTGTTTTATTGATTTTTACTGTAAATATAAGTTTCTATGTACAATTTTCAAACCATCATAATTTACGCTTACAAGAAATTTTAAGTGGCTAAAACTGATCAAACGAGCGCAGACTATAATCTCACAATTTTAAGATCACAATAGCGGTTTCTCGCGACTATTTCTGCCTGATGAGTCCTAATAAGGACGAAACCGGTCGTAGGATTGTCTCGGATGTTGTTGTTGTTGATCTTGCAGTGAAGTTCATTGTTTATTAAGAAATTAATACAAATGCAAGTTGCTGCTAGTTGTTTAACTTTTTATAATTTTTGCACATTTTAAAATTCAATTCCTTGTGAGTTGTTTAACATTATTTAATTTTTTGATTTATTTATTGTCTATAGCTTTTATTTCAAAAAAAAAATAAACATTTAATACGCTAAACTGTTTTGTTTTTCTTGTTTCTAGAAAAATGTTTTCAATCGCTGTTTGGGATTGAATCAGTTAAATATATGCTTTAATGTAATATAGTCTTTCGTTTTAGAGTCTTATATTTTCTTTTATTTTTAGATTTTATTGATTGTTTTGAAAATTGCATTTCACTTGTTTAATCAAATAGTTTATAATTTTTTTCTATTTTTAATTTTAAATGTAGAGTTATTACAACTATATTAGATTAAGTAAGTACTATGTTAATGTTTTTTTGAAGCAGACAATCCATTCCATCCTCAATTGTATGATGACTTTTGTTTTTATCAGAATATTTTTATTAGTGTATTAATTATACAGAATATTACTTTTAAGATTTTACTTATTTTTAACATTAACAAATATACTCTTAGATATTTTACTTTTGTCTTGCTAATTAGCGTTATATATATAGTAAATAAAGCTGTAATGAAACGAGGTAAAGTTGTATCTAAAAGTAAGTATCTAAGAAACATGTAAAAACATACAAAATACAACAAACTACAAAACTAAATGAAATTTATATAAAAAATGTGAAAATATAATAGTAATCAACTAAAAAAAGTGTATACTTGTCAGTTTAAATTCAGCTAAGAAAATATAGTGATATAAAACACAAACCTCTACTGTCTACTACATTTGATTATAATTAATTATAACTGTTTAATTTTGCATTGGAGTTTTTTTTGTTCAAATAGTATAAGTATACTTACAAAAATTGTATTTTTATTATAGGCTTAGAAAATGCCAATTTTTTATTGTAAAACTTGTAGTTTTATTTTTATCTAAAACAATTAAGGTCGACTGTGATGTAGCTCTATAATTTTTGTAATTAGTTAGGGGAATATACATTTCTAAGATTTCACATGTTTGAATTAGTGATTTAGCAAAATATGAG
Source organism: Thalia democratica (assembly GCF_965202585.1). Classification (NCBI taxonomy): domain Eukaryota; kingdom Metazoa; phylum Chordata; class Thaliacea; order Salpida; family Salpidae; genus Thalia; species Thalia democratica. The sequence continues at coordinate 12,822,326 of NC_139173.1, read as the reverse complement.
TTATCAATTTTTCTTGTTTTAAATAACATCAGTCTCAAAATATTGCATTTGCATGAACAATGTTTCTTAGATTTAACGAATATGTAACATCATGTGCAGTTTAAAAAAAACCATTAAATAAGTAAAAGATGAACAAATGTTTATTTGTTTAACAAAATATATTTATTTAAATGTTTTGTTTTTTTGTTTATTGCTCAACACAACAAAAAGTTATTCAGTGCCAAGTGCTTATGTCAGATATATCAGATCACTTTCCCCTTTTTATAAAACTTAAAAATTGCAACCTAATGAAAAATGATTTTAAAAATAAAAACCAATACTTTCAAGACTTCTCAAAAATCAATACCAAAAAACTTATAGCAGATGCTTCACTTATTTTTAGCATACATGAAACTAACAATTTAATTCAATCTGAAAGTTCTATTGATACAAAATTTAATAACCTAATAAGAAAAATTAAAGATTTAACTTACAAAAATGTTCCAAATAAAAAATTATCTAAAGCTAAACTAAAACTGAAATCAAAACCTTGGATAACTAAAGCAATATTGAAATCCATAAAACAAAAAAATAAATTATACAAAAGTATCTGCAAAGATAATTTTAATAATCCAATTAAAGTTCAAGAATACAAAAAATACAGAAACAAACTTACAAAAATTAAAACAATATCAAAAAAGGCATACTATGAAAACAAGCTTAAAATCTCTGAAAAAAATACATCCAAAATTTGGAGAATAATAAATAGTATAACCCATAGAAAAAAACAAGAAAACCAATTTCCACACCAGCTAGATATAAATGAAAATTCTTATACCAATCCAGTTGAAATAGTTGATAAATTAAATACTCATTTTGCAAATATTGGCTTACAGACCTGTACAAAAAAAAGGGATACTCTTAACTCAGCTAATAAAATAAAAAATGTTAGTAACAGTTTCTTTTGGTTAGATGTAACAGAAACTGAAGTATTTAATACTATCAAGAGTTTAGATCCAAACAAAGCCAGTGGTGAAGATTGTATATCTGTAAAGATCCTTAAAAAGTAAACAATCTTATATCCCCATTACTAAGCAAATTAACCAAGCATTTTATGAAGGTGTTTATCCAAGTAGCCTAAAACTTTCAAAAGTAATACCAATTTTTAAATCAGGATTAAAAACTTTACCAGGAAATTATAGACCCATTTCACTTCTATCTAATTTAAATAAAATAATCGAAAAAGTAATCTATGGTCGCCTGTACAGTTTTTTTTTCTAAAAATAATGTTTTAAACAATTCTCAGTTTGGCTTTTGACAGAATCATTCCACCACTTTAGCTTTGTCTGAATTTGTTGAAGGGGTTATGTCAAATTTTGATAAAGGAAACGCAGTTTGTGCAGTCTTTTTGGATTTAAGTAAAGCGTTTGATAGTGTAGATAGAAATATTTTACTAAGGAAGTTGGAAAGTTATGGTGTGAGAGGAAATATGCATCTGCTAATCAGCTCATATCTAGATGGAAGGAAACAATTTGTTAGCTTTGGAGGATATGAGTCAACCTGTGAAAAATGTGAAATTGGGGTTCCACAGGGGTCAGTATTAGGACCGTTGTTATTCTTAATACATATAAATGACCTACAAAACAACACTGGTCTTAACATCCTCAACTTCGCAGATGACACAATGTTGTACAAAACATATACAAAAGACACATATCTAAATGACAGTAAAAATTTTAACATAGAACTTAAAAAGGTATCAGATTGGCTAATGGAAAATAAACTTAAATTAAATCTTAATAAAACCAGAAGCATGATTTTATATCAATCAAAAATATTTTTTGGAAAAATAAAGATCCTAATGTAAAAATAGGTAAAACAGTTATATCAAACACAAATAGCTATAAATATTTGGGAATAATTATAGACAGAAATTTAAAATGGTCAGAACACATAGAAACTATAAAAACAAAATTACAAAAAACATTGGGTATATTATATAAAACCAGACACTTCTTAAATGAAAATGCATTATATTTGATCTTTAATTCTTTGCTTATGAGCAATGTTAGATATGGCTTGTTGTGCTGGGGAAGAGCAAATAAAAAATGTATAAATGATATTAATGTTCTCATAAACAGAGCACTTAGATGTATACATTATAAGAAATATGATGACAGTGTAAGAGAATTAAAATCTCAGAAAAAAAAATTAAATGTTGAGAGTCTGTATTTATATGAATTAGGTCTTTTTATGTTTAAGTTTAACAACAATTTGTTACCAGATAACTTTAAAAATTACTATAAAAGTGTAAAAAATGTACATAATTATCATACCAGGTCTTCAGAAACAAATTTTTTCCTACCTAGATTCAACAGCAAAATAGGTCATAAATCACTATCCTTCCAAGGTAGTAAGTTGTGGACTAAGTTACCATTAAGTTTAAAAAGTATAAGTCATTTTGGAAAGTTCCAGCATGAACTTAAAAGTTATCTTTTAAATAGTAATTCTCAAGGTCATTAGTGATCATTCCTACTCCCTATTTACTTTGTTTAAGGAGTTAAAAGTACTTGTCATTTAATATCCAAATTTTTATTAATTTTTTTATATTTTAGTTTTTTTTTGTCCGAAAGTTGATTTGTTTGGTCACAGTAACATTGGTTTAGACTGGATTTTATCATTTTCTATCTAATTATTTCTAAGATTGTAGTTAAAGTTTACTATTTAGTAATTCATTTAATATCCAATTTTTTGTTTATTTTTTTAATTTTTTTGTTGGAAAGTAGATTTGTTTGGTTACATTAACATTGGTTTAGTTGAGATTTTAGCATTTTCTGTCTAATTATTTTTAAGACTATTCCTTAAGATTACTTTTTAGTTAAGTTCAGAATACTTACAATTTTTTTTTTTTATCTTTCTTCTGCTTACAAACTTTTTCAATATATACTTTATTATTATATATTTTTTATTGCATGACTATGTAAAAAAACTAGTTATAGATGTTTATATTTTAAAAGAAAATAAAGTATTTAAAAAGCAAGGTGAGATAACTGTTTCAAGCAAATTTATATTAAAGAAAAATCTTTTTTTGAGCAAAGCAAAATTATTCTTTTTTATGTTTACAAATGTTGTTTTCTTTCTATTATTTCAGTTAAGACTTAGACAAGTTTTTCAAAGAGAAAAGAGTTTTTTTTTTTTTTTGATTGATTTAGTGAGAGAAATTTGTTGTTGTTAATATCATTGTTATTAAAATTATTGTTGTTTTTTTTTTTTTTTTTTTTTTTAACGTATTTCATGTTTTTATTTATAAAAGTTAAGTTCAGTTATTGTAAAAATCACTTCTTTAATATTCTATAAAAAAAAAAATTTACTATAGTTTATGTAGCTATTCAAATGTGAAATATTTTTATTTTCAACTTAAATTATCAAAAGAAAAGAAAAAAAACCTTTTAGCACAAAATACTTAATTAAAATGATATATTTCTTCTATACTTTTTATCTAGTTTAAGCAATTTTTTTATGGATACAGCTTTATTTTACTTTGTTTGAATATTGCAGTTTTACGTTATTTTTATCTTTTTTTTTTTAATGTTATAGTTATATTTTACTGTTACTTACTTTTTGATAAAAGGGTTGATCATGCCAATTCGATCATCAGACCACAAGTTTCGGTAGACTGAGACCAGGACTGAGGTCTCAGTCTACCGAAACTTGTGGTCTGATGATCGAATTGGCATGATCAACCCTTTTGTTAAATTTGAGCTTGTCTCACGGCAAACGAAAGTCCGGACTTGTTCTGCAGACTTTCGCCGATTTTGTTGATTACTTTTTGATAGGTTAAAATAAGTTGGTACTAGAGTCGAAATTCTTAAACACACATAAAAAAAAGGAAATAACTTAATATATATATATTTTTTTTTTCTGTTTAAATTATATAAAAGGGTAATTTATTTGCAAAGTTCTGGATTAATTTTAAAATTAAAATTCCAGATAAAAACTTAACCTTTTAACGTAAAGTTAGATATATATTTATGTGTATATAGTGTTAGATATATGTGTGTGTAAAAATTCTTTAATTTTTTTGGAAAACTCTTTATTTTTTTTCTATTTATTTTTTTTAAGAAAAATATTTAATGTTGTAAAGTTTAATAGTGTCTCTTTTTATAGAGCTTTTGTTTTAGAGTTGAAATTTTTCATTTTTAGCTCATTATAATATTGATTAAGTTTGGGTATGCAACTCGATGACCGAGAGGTCTTTTTGCTATCCAGGTCATTGAACCAAAACATTTTTGAGCAAAAAGTTTTGTTTTTTCTTCGCTTTTTGTTCAATAAATTATACTGTTATAGCACTGGTGAACATCTGCTTGTTGATTTGAGATCCATGGTTTTCCCACACTTTATGGTTTTTATTGTTAACAATTTCTTCTTGTGAGTGTTCTCCAAATACCGTGCCCCCAGTTTTTTTCCTTTATTAAGAGATGGTTTTTATTTTTTGATTAATCAAAAGTTTAATATTAATAGAGAAGGTAAAATTAAACATTATTTGATGAAATGATGCAAACCTGAAATGGAATAGAGCATCCTTCACCACGCCAACAATAACATCAGTAGCGCGAGCAAAATCTGCCAAATATGCAACCTTGAACAAATGGCAATTTTAGCAGAAGATAGTAAACAATTACTAAATAAACGACGTGATATTTCAAACAACTGTGCACACAACCGACGGTTCTTCTTCAAATAACACCTTGGCGCCTTCTCACCTTTTACATTTTTCATTCACCTTTCACATACACACACACATTCACTTATTATATATTAATATAATTATAGATCCTAAGTAACATATAGTTTTATTCATTTATTATTTATATCTATTTCACACAAGTCACTTTCTATTCTCCGAAATTTCATATATTCTCCGAAATTTCCCTCTGACTATAATTCTTCACACCTTTATATGTTAAGTTCCAAGGTTAATTGGAAGCCTGTATTCAAATCACAGATAAACCGTGCTTTTTTACCTACTACGCCCAAGAGAGCTGGTAGGTTTTTTACTGCAGGTTACTACATTGTTGTTTTACATTTTAACTTTCATTTATAATACAATTTACTTATTAAATATTTAAAATATCTGTATGGGAAATTAAACAGCCGACTGCTACTTTACCTATCAATTATTTTAATGATTATTAAATACAATATATATGTAATTTAAGTCATTGTGATTTTATGTTTGTCGCTGTAAATTAATTATCAGTCAGTACATTGTAAGCTCAATAGCAATTTTGTTTTTTTTGTGTTTTGTTTTTCTTAAAGTTTAATTTTTTCATTTTTTTAGTTTTTACATTTGAACTAAATCTGCTTCTTAATTGTATATAACTTTGATTCAATCATTACAAACATTCAATATATAATATACATGTTACATTGAGTTTCTGTGACTTTTATTACCTTCACCGTTGTTAAGTTTTATTAAATTTTATTGTTACACTAACTAATGGTTAATGTTTTATTTTTGTTCAAAATAGATTACAAACACAAATACTAAATTAATACAATTTGCAATACAAATTAAATAGTTGAAATAACCTCGTTTATATTGTGACGTAATTATTAGTTGTAATGAATATATTTTTTTCGTTGGTTAACAACAGTAAATTTTGAATAAATTATCTTTCCCATTAACGTGAGTTGTTTGTTTATATTATGATTTATTGTTTTGTTGTGTAATTTAGCTTACTTTACTTATTTTAGACTTAATAATCACAAATATCATATAGTTTTATAACAGTCGGATTTAATATTAAGTATTTTACCTATTATTTAACTAGTATCTGTAGAAAATATTTTATTTTAATGAAAACATGTATACACCTACTTTATTCTATGCTTCTTTTCTCTCATTACAGTGATTATTTTTTTACAGAACCCAGTTGAAGTGTGTTGATTCGTTAACACACAGAAACATATGTTGGTACAATAAAGTAAGATTACTGTACAATTTGTTTATATATGTATATTTATTTATAATATAAAAAAACAACTAATTTTCAAATCGTTTACTTAGTTTCGATGCTTTATGCATCTCCTCAGAATGAAATAAAGAACAACGTAAGATTTTTAAAGAATCACACAAAAAAAACACATTGTGACGTTTCAACTAAAATTGAATAATTTTAGTTAGCCTATTTTAAAAACAACTTATGTACAAGTTACTTATTTTTGCTTTGTTTGTTCTTGTTTTTGGATTTATTTTGTTGTTATTTTTTTGTTATTATTTAGTGGTTTCTGTTCTTTTAAAATACATGTTTTGATTATGTAGGCAGGGTTGCTGCCTTTCTTGCTTTTATTTAATGATAAATCTTTTTTAATTTTTTCAATCTTGTACTTTTCCAAGCAACATAAATGGCATGTTTTATTGTTTTTTGGTTTTGGTTCTGCAGAGTATTTCCCATTTTAAATTATAGTCTTTTTTTGCGTCTTTTAATTCTCAAACATAGTTTGGTAGTTTGGTATTGTGTCTTTTTAATTTGTTGGTAAAGTTTGCTTTATGGTTGCTATATCTGTTTTTAAATGTTGTACTAGTGGAACCTACGTAAAATTTTGTTATATCATCTGATTTTATATTTGCTTGGTATATATATATATATTAAAGGTTTTATAAAAAGTTCTGATCGATAGTGCTTGACAAATTAAATTGGAGCTAAATATTTATCTAATTATATAAAAACTATAATTTAAACAGCTGTTTCATAACAATACAGACTACAAAATTAAATGGGAAATATTTAACAGGACAAAATTAAAATTCAATACTAAATTCGGCTGCAAACTTTGTAACTTAGAAAAAATAGAAATCGAAAAATCAGATAAGAACGTAACACTAAACAAGAAAAGCGAAAGACAAAACATATGCATCCATTATCAAAAATACTTTTTTAACAAAATTAAAACCAACTAAATATTAAAACAAAATAAAATCGAAGCAGCAAACACGAGTATTTTTAACATTTTTCCCAACAGTCTAAAAAACTTTTTCGAATAGCTTTAAACATTTTTCCAAAATAACCTTTTTAAAATTTCCTAAAAAGTATAAAATAACATTCACAGCGTATTTCAAATTCAGCTAATAGTACAATAAACTGTACCATTACTACGTCACAATTATTATAAAAATTTTAAAATCGAAATTTCTGTTCACTATTATAATAAACTGTAACTTACTGACGATCACATGAAATTTTAAATTTCAATGTGTGAAACAGCTGTTTAAATTATAGTTTTTATATAATTAGATAAATATATATATATATATATGTGTTAAAGGTTTTATAAAAAGTTCTGATTGATAGTGCTCAACAAATTAAATTGGAGCTAAATAAGGGTAGGTGTCAGAAAAGCACAGCGTCACTTTAGCACGGGGTGATACTTTAGCACGGTGTGACACTTTAGCACGGTGTGACACTTTAGCACGGGGTGACACTTTAGCACGGTGTGACACTTAAGCACGGGGTGACACTTTAGCACGGAGTGACACTTAAGCACGGGGTGACACTTTAGCACGGTGTGACACTTTAGCACGGCGTCACTTTAGCACGGAGTGGCACTTTAGCACGGCGTCACTTTAGCACTGAGTGTCACTTTAGCACGGGATGACACTTTAGCACGGCGTCACTTTAGCACAGAGTGTAACTTTAGCACGGCGTCACTTTAGCACAGAGTGTAACTTTAGCACGGTGTGACACTTTAGCACGGAGTGTCACTTTACCACGGCTTCACTTTAGCACGGGGTGATACTTTAACACGGAGTGTAACTTTATCACTGATTGATTCTTTTGCACAAAATGATTCTTAAGCACGGAGTGACACTTAAGCGCCATCAATAGTTTTAAGTAACTTAATCAAATACGTGTAAAGTTTGTATTTAATAAAACGTTTAAAAATTAATTTATATAACCAGCATGCTGTTAATTATGCAATTTAGGCACTTTAAAGTGTGATTTCGCCATTATTATCTTGCTCAGTTGTTCAAGAATTTAGTTTAAACGAAAATTTTGTGTTCTGTTTCTTTGATTCGGTATTTCGATTAGTTGGCATTCATGTTCTTTAGTTTTTTATCATCTTTATGTTTCGCAGTTTATTAATTGTAAATACACCATTTCCTTGACTCGATTTTATTACAACTAGTCTAAATTTAAATAGTTAACTGTTTTTTAAATCCTTTTTAATAAACAATAGTTCGTTTAGCACCTATAAAATATTAAGTTAATAGTAAAAGTTTAATTCGGATTTAATACATCGACTTTATTAACATGTCAACTTAATTTAAAAGTAACTTAAGAAACTATCTACGACCTATCTTATAATAACGTGTTAAGTCAGTTAAACGCTAAACCCGCATATATAAAAGTAATAATATCGGCAGATGGTAAAATGCAAACATGAGTACAAACACTTTTGAAACAATCGGCTTAAAATAATCAAATAAAAATTTTACTGATCAAACTTCAAATTGTACTATTTCTTAAAATTTAAAAGAATAGAAAACCTAAATAGACAGAGAAAATTGTAAAATAGTTTTATTTACTTTTGTTGCAGTCTATATATAAATTTTACACATTTACACTTATATTTAACGTATTTACTAATATACTAGTATTTATTAGTTGCTAGGTACTTTTGTTGCTGGGTTTAAACAAGTAGTTGTACGTTTAAAATATGATAGTAAATATTTAAATACGTTAGTTAAAATATCTTAATAAAATGATTTGATAGAATTCTTAAAATTATATTTGTATTGTTATTATTAAGTTGAGGTTTGCCATAGAGTAACTAGTGTAATTCTATATTAAATACAAAGTTTTAGTTGAAGCTTCTCCGTGCTAAAGTGACGCCGTGTTAAAGTGTCATCCCGTGCTAAAGTGTCACCCCGTGCTTAAGTGACGCCGTGCTAAAGTGTCACCCCGTGCTTAAGTGACACCGTGCTAAAGTGTCACCCCGTGCTAAAGTGTCACACCGTGCTAAAGTGACACCGTGCTAAAGTGTCACCCCGTGCTAAAGTGACACTCCGTGCTAAAGTGACTCCGTGCTAAAGTGTCACCCCGTGCTAAAGTGTCACCCCGTGCTAAAGTGTCACACCGTGCTAAAGTGTCACACCGTGCTAAAGTGTCACCCCGTGCTAAAGTGTCACACCGTGCTAAAGTGTCATCCCGTGCTAAAGTGTCACACTGTGCTAAAGTGTCACCCCGTGCTAAAGTGTCACACCGTGCTAAAGTGTCATCCCGTGCTAAAGTGTCACACCGTGCTAAAGTGTCACCCGTGCTTTTCTGACCGGTTCCCATTTCTAGTAAAGTGCTTTTTATTTTAAATTGAACTGGCTGATGATTAAAGCGTTTAGCTTTATGAAACGTATGTACCAGAATTTTTAAAACTGTACTTTTCCAATAAATTACATATATACATATATGTATTTATTTAAATTTCTTTCTTATTAACAAGTATACTCCCGAAATATTTTATTTTTGTCTTGCTATTTAGTGTTTTATATGTAGTAAACAAAGCTGTAATGAAACAAGGTTAAGTTGTATCTTAAAAGTAAATATACACTCTGGTGTATATAACACCATATCATCTCAAATAAGGTATGGTGTTATGTACACCAGATTGTGTTGGGTTCTTCTTGTTTTGTGATTGTTAAAGTTATCTTATTGCATGTTTATTGTCCTACAATGGACCCAAGCATCAAAACCTTGCCTTTTTAACTAAATGACACATAAAAAGAGACAAAAATAAAAATAACACAATTTTTTTAATATTTTTTAAAATAAAAAAATACATAAATTTCAATTTATAAATTATAATAAAAAACAAATTTTTTGATACATAAAACTCATACTTGGTAACTTCTTTACATTTTGAAGTAGAAGGATTTTTCCAGTCCTGTTGTTTCATCTCCTAAAAGTAATTTCATCATCAACACTTTCAATGATCTGTGAGTTCCAACAATATCAAACATAGTAACACAATTTTCCATTTTAGTATCAACTTCATAACTTTTATTTTCCAGCTTCATACCAACAAAAAACCTTCTCTGCAAAATTCAGAAAAAGCATACTGAGAAGCTCAATACAATATTTTCAGTGATTTTGGTGCAAAAATCAGCAACACAGTGAATCATCCTCTACTACATCAAAATATTTTCAGATTCCAAGTCGTTTTTATCTAAGTAATTTGGAACATATCAGAATTTCAAAATACAAAACAGCAATAAAAAATTCAAGACTTGTTTTTCTTCTCGATTAAACATAAATGTAATACACAAATCATGACTTTCAAAATCCACCACTATAACTAGATAAACTGAATGATACTTAGGGCTACTAGTATAAACTCTACAAAATAAGCACAACAAATTGAGTATTAAAATGTATTGAAAGAACAAGGAACAAGGTATTAATATTAAAACTTACTTTGTAATGGAATTAAAAGTTGACAAATAAAATTCATCTAAGAGACAGAAGTAATAAGAAGTGTTTGATAAAAATGAGAAATAACTGATAGAACTTTAAATTATAAAGCAATTTTAAGAAAATATTATTTTGTTAAAAAGAACTTTACATACAACAATTAAACAATACAATGTAAATTTCTGGATCTACATGTTGAATCAAGCACTAACTGCAGGAAACTTGTGGCTCAAATCTTACAGCTCTCTGCGGCTGGTTTATATATATCTTATAAATTTTAGCTAACATTGCATTAGTAATTTTTGACTGATTTTATATTATTTAATATATAGCAAGTGAAACTGGTGTTCTATTTTAAATTGTATATTGTTAAAATATGGTTTTTTTATAATAGCATAAACTTTTTAAAGGTAACCTGTTGTTTAAATAATATATCATGTAAAACAGTAAGCAATTTTTTTTTTTTATTAGTTTCAGGTAATATAATAAATTGAAACTTAAAATCAAAACTAATGATGCTGTGTTCAAAAAGGATACTTATTAATCAAATAAGACATTTTTCTGACAAAAAGCTTAAAGATGTTTTGCACGACAAGATCAACAAGAAATTTGTATATTTTATACCAGGTATTATATTTTTTGATTTATCATTTGATATAAATTTATTTTTTATTTTTTTTTAAAGACACTTACTTAACTTCAGTGCATTATTTGCTTTTTAGTTAATGTAAAGCAAACAAGGTTGCCACAAACTCAGTTTAATTTAAAATTTTATAAAAACATAGGCTGACTAAGACTAGTTTTAAATTTTTTAATGTTATTTGTAAAACTTAGACTGACAATAGTTTTTTTATTTATTATCATCATAGTCTTAATATTTAGATCTACAAAAACTTATATAATATATAACTTTTTGAGTAGTGGACCTCTAAACATTTTAATTTGATTTGTAGGAACTTGAGTTTTTGGAATTTTAATTATCATGTAAAGGTTCATCAAACTAAAAAATATTTTTATTACTTCACTACACAACTATTTGTGGTGTAAGACTCTATAACCGAAAGGTTTTTTGTACATTAGGTCCTTAGTCCAAACCTTTTAAGCGTTTTTTTAATGTTCAATAAAAGATAAATATTTACGCGATTTTTTTTTCAAATTTAGTCTTATATTTTTACATAAGCTAGTTGTTACTTTTTACTGCTTTTTCAAATTCAAAGTAACTTCTGAGATATAAAAGATAAAAGTTAGAGCGCTCAATAGGATTTTTTTTTGGAGGCGCAAACTAAAAGAGCAAATATAGACTATTTTACTAAAAATTTATTGCTTCAGTTTTTCAGCAAAATTAACTATGATTTATTTAAAAATTGAAGCTATTATGCTAGAAATTAAAAACAGCATTACTTGGTACTCAAAATATGTTAAGGGCATAGTGGGTCTGACATTTTTTTTACTTAAAATAACATTGGATCTTATATAAAAACTTAAAGTACAAACTACAAGCCAGTTTTTATAGAATTAAAAAGTTTTATTTAGCTTTTGAGATGTTGTAATTTTTATAAAAAAATTTCCGATACAAACATATGGACCGCATAATTTTTGAGGTAAATTTTCTTGGAAATTTAAAAAATCTATCTTCTCTTTCATTTTTTGAGCTAGAGGCCTCAAATTTTCAGGAAATTTTCCTTTTATAATTTAAAAGACTTTTAATTTTAGAATTCTAAAAATATTAAAAAATAAAGATTTTAGATAAAAAAACAAAAAAAAAGATAGCTTTTTTTTAATAAAAATTTTATTTTTCAAAATTAAAAAAATTTCTGTATCAATCTTTTTTAAATTTAATAATACAATTTCTGTGAAAATTTGAAGAAGATTGCTTAAAAAATGAAGAAGGAGATAGATTTTTAGTGAAGCTGTCTTTTTTTTGCGTTTTTAGTTTGCACCTTCCAATAGGAATCTATTGAGGTCACCAACTTTAATCGCTCAAATCTCAAAAAGTACTTAGAGTTTTTTCAAGCGGTTAAAAATGTCTGACAGCTCAGATAAAACTCTATAAAATAAGATAAACTTAAATGGTAATTGTTCTCAAAAAATAAGATTCAATGAAAAGTCCAATAGCAGTTCAATACAGAAAGAGCTGAGAGAATTTAAAGTTTTTTTGTTACTAGATAAATCAACATTGAGCAATGTACAAGAAATTAATGTGTAAGTTAAAGTTAAGAAGCCAACTGATAAATTTACATTTAGAAAATCTCAAAAGACTATTGCCAAGTTTAAAAAAATCTTTAATAAAAATGACAACAATGCATACTTTTAGCACCTCACTAAACAAAACTTAGACTAAATTACTTTAAAGTAAACTTAAAAGTTTTACTTTAAGTAATATATGATTTATTTGAATAGTGGACAAATTAAACTTCAACTTTAAGTTTTTTTTATAAATAGATAAATTATAAGTTTTTTTTTTATATTACCTTATTTAAACTATATCTAGTAAATTAAGTTAAAGTTTGGTATAATTTTTTTTTGTAATTTTCTTGATACTTTAGAAAAAAAAATAGTTTAAATAATACAAACATTGTTATGACATTAACCTTACAATGTTTTGTCATTATGCTTGTAAAACAAATAATTAGCACAACTATAAGTTTTGTTTGATAATTTTAAGGTTTTAACATTAAAAAATCTAATCTCTATAAAACCTATTTTTTTGAACATATCTAACCATCAAGTTGCGTGCCTTTCTAACAAAAAAATTTACAAAGTTTTATCATAGTGTAGTTAAACGAAGAACTTTCTCATCTTAAAGTTTCTAATGGTAATATAAAATTTTATATTTTTTTAAAATATTTTAAACTTTCTGGTTTGAGACCATATCTAAAACAACAATTGTGTGTAAACATTATGACAGTTCTACTGATACTAGTTTTAGGAAATTTTGTTGGACTATTCTTCTTAAAACACACAACTAGCATAACTAAAGAACTCAACTGATAGATTAAAAATTAAATTATTTACAATATTTTGAAAATAATATTGTGTTTGTTTAGAAAAAGTTATGTTCAAAAATTAATATATTTTTTTATGTCAGCTTTTTTTTTTGTATAAATTGATTATTTAGGTAGTTTACTACAACTGTAGTGCTTAAAATAAATTCTTTAGTTAGCTCAAAGCAATATTTTTTAAAATAATGGAAATTTTTTGACTTTTAAAACTTATATGCATCACCACTGACATGCACCACTTACTTAACGCGTGCATTTCTCCTGCTACTAAGCAAATTAATAATTACATGTGTGTAAAGATTCAATTAAGTAACTAAACAGCATCATACTAAACGTTGTTGCAGTAAGCTCTTGGTTACATTGCACAACCATCAACAACTGTTTCCAAAGCAATCTAAGACTGGGTTAAACTGGTCATAGATTGTTTAGCAAGTCGTTGTTTCTTGTTGTGGCAGTGCTTTCTAATGCTTACTTTTATAAATCTACTGGTTCCTAGTATTTGGTTTCAAATCTGACCAGATCTTAATTTCAAAATATGGTTCGGACCCAGATCCTAGTTAAAATAAATTTGGATCTTGATCCGGGCAGATCTTAATTTCATAATAAATTTGGATCCAGCCGGGCACTATTTTTTTGGATCCAATAGGTCTCTTTAAGTTTTTTTAATGATGAAAATTTGTCTAAAGTAAAATGAAATTTATAACTGTTTGAAGGATACATAAAAATAAAATTTTTTAAGATGTAAAACATACAAGTTTATAAAAACACAAGCAGTTTAAAGTTTTAAACGTATGTAGGTTAATATATTGTCAATAAAGCTTTCTTTCCATTTGTATCTACTTGTGTGTTTAACTTCGGTTTCTCTTTTTTGATTAGAATTTATTCTAAAATACAAAGCTCACCTTGAGCACAACTCTAGAATTTAAGCTATGTTAAGTCTTCGAGTTTTAACACGTTATACATTCATGCAAATGATAAAGTATAGCACTAAAAAACAGTAACTCTTAGAAACGTTTAGCCCAATGTATTTCTATGTAGGAGATGCTCTAGTCTACAGAGCAGGTATACTTGTTTATGACTTATGAGTCTAATATTTTTGAATATTAGTATTCGAACCCTTTTTTGGTAAAAATGCTGGTATCATTTTTACACTGTGTTTTCCAAAAACAGTTATAGTTTGTTTTAAAAATTTTAACTAACTTTTTCTTAAGTAGATAGCTAAAAAAACGAACGTTGATGAATTTTAGAGATTTAACCAGTACTTGTTTTTTGTTATCATTCGAAAGTTAAGTTGTCAATTTTATGGGTTTCAAGAAGTTCTTTATTTAGTTGGTTTATTAATATTTTAGAGTAAATTTATAGTCTTTAAAAGTTCTTCTTTGAATTTAACAGATCTTTTACAAAATAATAATGCTCTATCAATATAACAATCCAACAGACTTACATGTGTGTATTGTTTAAGCAGCTAGAGGAAGACTGCAGTACCTTTTTTACATGCTAATATATCACTGAGTAAGTGTCACAATTCGTTTAGAACTTTTAGCAGTAAGATTTTTCTTTTATTAAAAGTCTCCATTTAAGTAGAATAGGTTTATGTACAGGCTGGTCACAATTTAATGCAAAAAATCCTAAGAACATCACAAACCTGCAACTTGTTTGAATCTATTTAAACAATACTAAAATCTTTAATAATTAAATGTTATTTTAACCTATACCCTTATCCTTAACCCACCTTACCCAAACACATACAAATAAGTCGAAAAAAAGGTATATTAATTATGATTTAATAATTATAAATCTACATCTTGTTATTATTCTTGTTTTGATATATGCAAATTAGTAGCAGGTTTTTGAGTACACCCAAAAGATCAGCCTAAGTGACCTAACAAAAGAAATGAGTTGATAAAAAAACAAAGTATTAAGAGCACCGAAATAGTTACTGTTAACCAAGCTTAAATACCTAAAAATATAAATTAGTTATAAAAATATAAAATAAAGTGATCTACCAGATCCTAGTTATTCGGATCCGGCCAGATAATGCCTTTTTGGATTCGCATCCAGCAATACCCGAATCTTTTGGATTTGTTAGATCACTACTTGTTGTATGATCGCAAAACATATCTCAGCTTTGCTGAAATTTGCCAAAGTACTGCTACTAGTCATTATTTTAAGTTAAACCTTAATAATAATAAAATTATATTAATTTAATTTATTATATTTTTCTAACTATTCTCATTCTTTTAGAAAGAAACTCTGAATCCTTTCTAAAATATGAATATATTAATTCAAAAAAATGGGACTTATTATATGTTGAAACACCTCCAAAGCTACGTGGTAAAGGAATTGCAAAAATTGTTGTTGAGGTAAGTTTTAATACAGTAACCTGCCAGCTAGATACTAGGCACTTTAGTGGCTTTAAGCATGTTTAAGCTACTAAAATTTATAAATGGCTATTAAAACAACATTCGACAAAAAAATTTCATTATGAAAAAACATATTTCTTAGGTATATACTAAAAGTCTTAAGTACTTTTTTTGATATATGTATCTATGTGTAAGTTTTATTTATGTACAAAGTTTATATTCAACCCACAAAGTTCTTTGATATATCTTTTACGTCCTTGTATTTTTAAAAATTATCATAGTAAATTTATAAATGTTATTTGAATACTAATTTTAGTTTTATTTTTGACAATATTAATCATGCTTCTCTCAAATTGTTTATATTCAAAAAAGCTAGTTTAGGGTTATAAAATTATTAAAAAAGCAAAAAAAAAGTTTGTTTAACCCAAACGACAAGTTACACTAATAGACATAATTTTAGACGCATCTATTTCTAACTAAATCTTAATTGCAATGTTCTTTATTTTTATTTATATGATTTTAACATTTATGTTTTAATTATTCGGATGAAAGTGTTTTTTTTGCAATATACTTTAATTTGTTTAATATCGCTTTTTGTTTTTTCCTTTTGGGTTTGAATGATTTAGTATGTAAATGTTAATTGCGTAGTTCATCATTTTCGTTTTTCTAGTTATTATATTACTTTTTAAGAATTTTTTTTTCTATGTATTAATCATAGCGTAAGCAAAAATAAATTCCATGGTCATTAATTTTGTTAAATAAATAAACAGTATTATAGTTGTATTAAATATTGAATTTGATATGAAATTTGTAATTTCATAACTTTGTTTCTGGTTTCTTTAGTTTTAATTGAGTGTAACATAGTATCGTTTATTCTTAAACATAATTGAATTGTATCACTACTGTAAGGTTTTTTTATTTATTTTAAAGCAAAAACACACTATAAACACAGTGTTTTTGGCTAAAATGTGCGTACCATATTAGCAGTTCGTACCTAGAAATTACGTACGTAGTTAGCAGATTGTTGAAACTTAATTTTTATGTTCTATAAAAATTAGCAGTAAAAGCTTGAACATACGAGGTTTTAATGAATATGTACTATTTAAGCTGCCGAAATTATGTTTGCTTAAAGTAATTAAAAAACTAATAAAAACATAAAGAGTAATGTTGTAAATAAACGCAACATCAATATAAAATCATTATAAATTGTTTACCATAATAAGGATTTTTCTGCTTTAATATAATGCGTAAAAGTGTTATCTGATTTATAATTAAATTAAAATGTTAAGCTGTTTGATTTCCGCACATTTATTTCTACAAAAATATTGTTTTTGTTCTATAATTGTTATTTCGTTCAAATATTTTTTAATGAAAAAAAGTTATACTTTTATTTGTTATGTAAATATGAAAATAGAGAGGCTATTCACAAGAAATTGTAGATGGCAATATACATTTTAAATGAAACACAACAGTTTTAACTAGTTGTTAATTTCTCTACTATTTGAAATAGACTAGTTCGTAAAAACTTTACTAAAATTGCTAAAAGTGCTCAGCTTTTACTACTCTCCACTTACAGGTGATATTTCTTAGTAAACAAATTTTATCGAAAATATACTTTTCTTTGCATTCGTAAAGCTTTAATTTTTCATGTTTATACTTTAGTGTTTTCAGTTGTGAGACATTATTTGGCTCTTCATTCTTGGCATGCACAATTACAAAATTTTAAAAAGCTTTCTGTTGAAAATATTATGGTAAGAATGCGTTGGCCAAAGTTTTGACTAACGGTTTCTAAGATATGTTTACTAGTTTTTGTCTATATAAATAATGAATATGGTACCATAAAATTTAGAATATTGTTTGTTTTTATTCTGAATTTTTTTCATTAGCAGCATTGTACATTATCTCGTGGTTCTGGCGAGAATTACACTCTATTAATTAACGTATTTAAAATTATTTTAGCTACGTTCTTTAGATAGATTAATTAATTGAATGAGGTGTTTTAAGAAAGTCAATCAATGAAAAAATGCTCAATCTGTTATTAACAGGTTTAAAAAAATTATAAACGATCATAAGCATAGATTCATTAAGTTTGATGTTAATGATATTTATCTTATTATTTATAAAAACACGCTGCTAAAAGCACTAACATTAGCTAAAAACTATTGTACAAATAGTAAAGAACAAAAGATCAATGCTGAAAATCAACTATTAGTTATAATAACTCTACTTGGACAAAGAAAACTGAGAAGACGATTTTGACGTAATGCAAGGAAGTTTTCATGATGCAGAAAATTGTAAATCAGTTAAGTTTCTCATGCTGTATAAAGTATAGAAAAAACATATACTTGAGCAGAATAATTGGACCTAACCAATCTTCATAAGGATAGCATAGCAATGGTAGAAAGTAAGCCAGTTAAATCGTTAGACAGTTTTCAAAAAGAATCAGAAAGGTGTTCATTGACTTTAAAATAAATATAAGTCCAACCTTGTAGAGACCAAAAATATAATCTAAAACATGGCTGTGGTCTTTCTAATATGAAAATAACCGGATTGCAAAACTAAACCAATGTGTAGCTTTAATTAAAATAATATATTTTTTTAGTAGTTTCAAAAGTTTTTCTATCTGTTAGTTTTATTAATTTTAAATGTTATTCGACTCTGATGTGTCTACTTTAAGTCTGATTTGTCTAATGACATAAAAACGCTTACAAGTTTTTAGTTTAATGTGTACACTTTAATTTTTTTTAGTAAAATGACAGAGGATCTGACAAACTTTTTAAAGCCAGTAAAGAATTTTTTTCATAAATACGTAAAGTTATACTTCAAACATATACTGGCACCTACAGTTTTCAAGGTTGCCACACACTCAGGGAAACTCAGGGAATTTTGGCTCTTTTTTTTAACTCAGAGAAACTCGGGGCAGTTTTAATTTTTTCTAAAAATTTCAGGGAAATTTTAAGATTTTTTTTTAAATCTCAGGGAAATTTTAAGATTTTTTTAAATCTCAGGGAACTTTTTTTCTAGATCTAGAATGAGATATAGTCCAGTTTCAATATTTTGTTCAAAAGAGTTAATTTTATTTATTATTAAGTGCTTATTCAGAAATTTTGAATTATTTTGAATTATTGAACATATGTAATTGTTTTTGACTTTACGATGTTTTACACTATATAAGAAACATTGTTTGTGATTTAGAAAAGTTTTTTAACATCTGTAAATGATAACTGTTTTTTATAATATTGAGTAAATCAGATAAGGTATGCATCAGTACATTAATAAAACTTAAACACCTAATTTACAAAAATTTTAAATCTAAATCGTTACCTTAACCAACCTCACCCAAACATATAACAAATAAATCGAAATAAAACAATGTTTTATAAATTAAATTCTTAAACAAATATAGTTTTAGCCAATTAGAAGTGACTAAATTTTGCAGCTGACAGCCATGATATTAATCAATTAATTTTTGTAAAATTGCCCAATAATGTGGATTTTTTGTGCTCGAATGTTTACCTAGAAATCTTTTATTTACAAAGAACTTTATTATTGTCTTAATATTTTTTGAGTTATAGACATTTTGTTTCTACAAAAGAAACTTGACTTTTTCTCTATTAGTTAATTAAATCCGGATCTTATCTAAAAAGGCCGGATTCCCAGACCCGGTAGATCTCTGATAATTATTAACTCTTAACTTTTTAATACTTGTATTTGTTGCAAGGTAAACCTTAAAATAGTATAGTAGTTGAAGTTATTTGAAGTTGTTTACTAAAATGATCTTTTTTTTTAGTAAAGCTAAAGCAGGCTTACAAAGAAAGAAAAGTAAATCAGAACATAAGTAGTTGTGCTGTTGTATCAGAGTAATACACAATCATGCTTGGACATTTACTGTGTTATTTGTTTCATATTTTTCAAGCATTTTATATGTTGCAAAACAAGATCAGTAACTATTTTCTAACGAATAAATTCAGTACATGTACAGTTTTATCTTGTTTTATCTATATCAGTAGCGATTTATTGTGAACTTAAGAAAAGTTTTTTTTTTATATATTCTGCAAAAAAAAAAGTATTTAAGTAATTCATTTTTTCGCTTCAAGAATATCTAGTTATTAAAATTTAAGAACTTTGTTTTTGATATAACTTAATCATTGTAATTAAAATAACTGTTCGAAATATAAATTTAAACGTTTGTTAATAAAGATCCCAACGAAACAAATTCACTGGAATATATAATAATAACATAAGTACTATTATTGGAAGGCTTTTAAACGTATTTATATACTATTTGTAAACTAATTATTTTATTATTAACAGATTACTCATTTTATTTTAAATTTTATTAAATGCTTTTAAAAAATATACTAGTTTCATTGTCAAGTGGTATATGTTAAAGAAATTTTTTTTAAACTTGGTTAATTAACAGTTTAGAAAATAAGTTTAAATTATGACGTATGAACAAACTTAAATAAATATAAACTTTAGAGATTTAGCAAGTAAACTAAAATAAAGATATGTTAATTAATAAATTGTTAGTAATTTTGTTTTTCAATTTAATGCTATGAGCGTATTTAACTTAGGTCGCTCTTCCTCAATCAATGTTGATTTCAGGCTGTAGAGTTCGCTTTGTTTACATCGTTTCAAAACTTTAAAATTTTGAATTATGTCAGAGTTTTGACAGTGTGTGTTATTAAAAAGATGTTCAAATATTGCGCTGTTTTTATCTGTTCCGCAGTGGTCTGTAATTCGTAGGAAGATTTGCCGTGATGTTTCTCCAATGTAGGAGAAGCTCTGATCTGCAGAGCAGGTGTATTTATAAATAACATACGCGTCAAATACTTCCGACGTAGCTTGGTACGTTTTTGCTAATCTGCAGAAACGTATACCTATGTGCGAAAAAACTCTCTTTTATTTCAGCTTGAAAATACTTAGCTTTTAGGATTCATTTATACTTAGTTATGCACTCCTAAAAAATAATTTTGACATATATGTACTCTTAAGCATTTTTAGTGTCGTAAAAATTAAACGAATTAAATACATCTAAATTGTATACATTTAGCGCGTTAAAGATTTAATTTGTCTAAAAATTTGAAACAACAATTCATTTTGCAGTATATTTTATTTTTGTTAACTAAAAATTTTCAATCTACCCTTTTCAATAGTTTTTGTAGATAACTAAATAGATTTTTCTAAAATAGTAATTGGCTTATTAGTTTTAATAAATATAGACTTTAAAACACTTAAATACCTATTATGACGCATAATCTTACAATTTTATTAATTTTACTATTTTAGAAAAATCTATTTAGTTATCTAGAAAAAACTATTGAAAAGGGTAGATTGAAAAATTTTTAGTTAACAAAAATAAAATATACTGCAAAATGAATTGTTGTCTCAAATTTTTATATAAACTTAGTACCGAAAAGAAATTATTTAATTTGTCATAAAGCTGCATTGCAAAATTGATTCTAATGGAAGACGGAGCTTTTAATTCAAAAATCAAAATCATACAATTTTATGTTACAAAAATTTGCATAATTTAATATTGTTTCTATTGACTACGTTAAATGTTTGATTTTGAAAACAATATAAATGTTTTCAAGTTAAAATGTGATTTTCTTATACTTAATTTCAATAAAAGTTTTATGCCATAAAATATTTATGGGTTTACACAAGTAGCAACACATAAAGATTCATAAAGGTGTGGAGCAAAATAAATTGCCTTGCATACAGTTATCACCCATAATTTGACATTAAAATTTTGAAGTTTTAACATAACTGCATATTTTCATATTAAATTCAATAACATTAGAGTTAGTTTAAATTGCTATGATCCCTCTAGGACGTTATCACGCGTCATTTCAGATGTTTTGATTTTTGCAGATTCGTAACTTTTTTGAACTAGCTACGTCCCTGCTTCCGAGCATTTACTTTTGTTGCTTAAGTAGTCAGATTTTTTTTTGCTGGTGTAGGCCGGTTAAATAACAATGTTGTGTTTTTGAAATATGGATGCTATTCGTTTTTGGAATTTTATTGAACATACGTAAACTGTTGTGAAATAAGAGCAGCTTTCGATTTCTGTTTTCTTTTAATTTTTATTGTTTTTATTTTGTTTAACATTTACCACTTGACAATGAAACTAGTATAGCTTTGAAAAGCTTTGTGAAGTAAAATAAAAAATAAAATGAGTAACTTGTTTTAATAAGTTGCAAATGGTATATGAATAATTACAAGTTTAAACAGTACTCTTTCTTTATAAAACTAACACATGTTTCTGTAAGTTAATAAACAGAAACATGTGTTAGTGTAATGATAAAAGAGTACTGTTTAAACTTGTTACTATTCATATACCATTTGCAACTTATTAAAACAAGTTACTCATTTTATTTTTTATTTTATTTCACAAAGCTTATATATCAACTATAATAGTATCAAATTTAAACAGTACTCTTTCTTTATAAAACTAACACATGTTTCTGGTGTTAACAAACAGAAACATGTGTTAGTGTAATAATAAAAAAGTACTGTTTAAGTTTGATACTATTATAATTGATATATAAATTATTTTACTACCAAATAACATAAATTTTAATTTGTAAACTGTTCTGAGACTTATTACAAAATGCTTAACTATAGACTTTATTTATTTTAAACTTGAAAATTTATAGAACTGTAGAATAAGTTCTCAATTAGTTGTGAGTATTTAATTTCTTTACAGGCAACTTTGAAACATGGAATTAACAATGATTTAAAGTTCAAAGCCACTTGTCCATATGTACAGTATTACATTGAATTAAACCCAAAGTACAAACATCTTTTCAATGATTAATTTTTAGTTAGAATGGTTTAAAACATAGTTTTTTTGTCATTATTTCTTTATTAATTCGTAATCAAAGTAAAACGTTATAAGTTTGTTTACTAACTTTTTTAATTACAATTTTTTTTATACATTCATATTAATTTGAAATTGATACTTGTTTTTAGTTATATTTAGTTAGAATTGTATTTTATAGTGATCGATCATAAATGCTTTTAAAACAAGTTAAGTAAAATATTTTGAAATAATCTTTTTAAACTAAATGTTATATTAAGTTTTATAATATTTTGTTATAAAAGTGTTATAATTGTATGAATTTAAAAAAACCTTAATGTGTATAATGTAGGTGTGGTTTTATTTACATATAAATTAACTTATTAATACTGTACTTTTTTGATAATTTTAATAAGTACAATATATTAACAAGACTTAGAACTTTTTGACAAAAAAATATGAAGTGACGAAAAATTTAAATAAAAGTAGTACTAATTTTAGAATTAAACTATGCAATTAATGACTTATTGACTACCAATTATAATTTCTTTAGCACATATAATCATACAAATCAAAGTCGTTGAAATAAAAGCATTATGATGGACACACTAGTTGTCAAGTTGTTTCAAATTGTTTTCAAAATAAACTATCGTGAAAATTAAAGGAACTGATATATAGCTTTTAACTGCTTTACTACAGAAAATGTTTAACTTAAATTATGAAGGTTTTGGTTTAATACTTTTAATTAATTTCTAAGAAGGATTCATTGTACTTTAATTTGTTCTTTATTTTTTGCTAAATATATAAATATGTACGTGAAAAAAATCAACAAATATTTTATTCAGAACTTATTGACATTGCTTGAAATACTTAAAACTGCAATAATAATGAATTTAGAATGAATACTTTGTTAATTTTTTTGAAATATTTTGAAATGTATTTATTAAATGAATAACAAAAATCACAAAAAACCATAGCAGGACAATTTGAACATTTAAAAATTAAAAACATAATTAAAGTTTTTAAATATAAAAGTTGTCTTTTTTTTTGAAAACAATCAACAAAAACATCGGCAAAAGTCAGCAGAGCAGAAGCCTGGACTTTTGTATGCCTTAAGACAAGATCAAGTTTAACAAAAATGTTGATCATACCAATTCTATCATCAGACCACAAGCCTTCGGTAGACTGAAACCGGTCAAAGTCTACCGAAAGCTTGTGGTCTGATGATCAAATTTGTATAATCAACCCTTTTGTTTGAAAAGTTATAAATGTTTAGCAAAAAAGAAGTAGGTATACTTTTTCACATTTTTAACAGATTGATTATAAAATTATTGATACTAAATATTTTTCGAAGTTTAATATTGGCTAATATACTATTTGAAAAAAAAAAGTAATGTTTAAGAAAGTCATTTATTATTATTATTAAGTTTATTGTCCAACGAAGGACCTAGGCATTAAAACCTAAGCCACTTAAACTGAAAGACACTAACACAAAAAGAAAAAAACAAATTACAGTGATTAAGTAAACATAAAACTTATACAAGGCAGAAACTGAATAAATTAAAACTTTCACAACCAAATATTCAACAATTCCAAAGTCACCAATCTCCAATTATACGTTCCAAAGCAACAAATCCCTGTAACAAGCATTTCTGTCAAATCTTCAGAAGCTGTCTTCATCTTGCAGAACATTCATCTCAGCTACTATTTGCCACTCGTTATGACGGCAAATTCAGTCAAAAATCACTTCAAAAATTTGGCAGCAACAGTTCACAAATCTAGCTTAGGAATCAACTGAATATCCAATAATTTCAAAATCTAAAGCACATTAACAACAGCCCTTCCAAAATATCAAAGTTGAAAAGTACCTAAAATCTATAAGGGGAAGGTGTAACTTACAGATTAAACTACCAATAAACTACATACCACACACTAAATCAATGGCTAAAGAGATGAACAAAACTAATCACTTAAAAATTTTACTGGTAAATATTTTATTTAAATCAAATGTTTTCAAGTTTAATCGAAAATGTTTAAGATTTTTGCACGATACTAGTTCATTTGGAAGTTTGTTCCACATTTTTACCGAACGATAGAAAAAGATTTGTGCCAACCAACATAGTTGAAATGATATTTGCATGTATATTTTCTATTATTACCTCTGAGTGAGTAATTATTTTCATAGGGTTTAAAGAAAGTTTGAGAATCAATAGTAGTTTCATTGTTAATCAGTTTAAAAAAAGTAATTAGATCAAATTCAAGTCTTCTGCACTCTAAAGTTTTTATATTAAGCTTTGTTAGTCTGTCTATGTAAGACGTATATGAAATGTTGCACCGATTAAAGATTAATCTCGTAAATTTTCTTTGAATAGATTCTAGTTGGTTGATGTCTTTTATAGAATATGGAGACCATAAAGGTGTGTTTTATTCCATCTTAGGACGGATGTAAACTAGGTACAGTTTCTTAAGAATTACCAAATCCGTAGATATAAAGCTTTTTAGAACTTGAAAAGATAAAATTGATGCAGTATGGTAAATAAAGTTAACGTGATGGTTCCATTTTAAATTGTCTGAAATAAAAATTCCAAGGTCTTTAAATACGTCAGTTTTAGGTAAGATTGCATTGTTTATTTTAAAATCAAACGCTGGAATAGGTGTACTTTTGCGAATATTCAAAACATGACATTTGCTGGGATTTAGGTTTAATCTCCTTTCTTTTAGCCAATGGTAGATTTTATCTAAAGATTTTTGTAAAACTAAGTTAGATTGGCTAAATATTTTTGTGTCGTCTCAAAAAGCTAATGTTGCTATTAGAGTCAACCTCTAAGGCTGTATAATTTATATATTATATTTATTTTATTATTTGTATACTTTGATTTAAATTCTGGTTTTTAAAACCTTTATAAACAAGTAATATCATAAATTTTAGTTAATTAATACAATATAGTTTATAATTTTTGCATAGTTATGTGAAGTTTGCATTGAACACAGCTTTAAACCAGGGTTTCCAATTTTTTTTCATAAAGACCCTCTTTTAAAGAAAAAAAAATTATGGTTCCTTCCGACAAGATTTACCAAAAAACTACCCTTTAATACGCTTAAGACCTTCTTTTTTTTTACTCTTCATCATGAACTCCGGAATATCTAATGTATTTTCAAATTACGACCTCACGGCCCCTAAGGGGGCCGTATGTCCCACTTTGGGAAACCCTTTTAGACTAATTATGCTTCTTTATATCTGTAAGAAATACTTTACATTATGAGTTTACTAAATTAAGTGATGGTACTAGAAACCCATTTTTAGTTTGTCAAATTTTTTTTGTTACTTTCTGAACTAGCTAAGCTCAGAAATATTATTAATTTTTTTAAAAAGCTTTACATGGTTTACTTTATAAGTTGTATGAGGAGTGTTACGTAAAAAATAGGTATAAAAATAATAAGTGGATTACGGGAACGGGTCACTTTTGCACGAGCATCACTTTTGCACGAGGGGACACTTTTGCACGGTCGTCACTTTTGCACGCAGGGTCATTTTTTGCACGGCGACATTTTTACACGTCAAAACTTTTGCATGACGTTACATTTGCATGGCGACATTTTTGCAAAGCGTCACTTATGCACGGCGTTATATTTTCACGGATATACTTATGAACTGGGAAAATTTTAAACAATCAGTCAATTTTGAATGGAACTTCACTTTTCCACGCTTCTAATTTTTATTTTCTCAAATATAAATTTATTATTTTTGTTAACTTTAATAACATTCGCTTTTAAACGCAAGTTGTTTTGAATGAATAAAATGCGGTAGTTATTTAATGAAATTTTAATGTAAACTTTTTATGAATTTGTTCTAGCAAAATCTTATTTTACAGACTAAGTTTCGGTCAAAGACCTCGTCAGTGCTTAAATAAAGTTCTTGAAAAAAAGTTTTTATTTGAAGTTTTACGGAGAACAATATAATGACGTACCACAATTCATATTTATAATCTAATTTGTTCTAGCAAAATCTTATTTTACAGACTAAGTTTCGGTCAAAGACTTCGTCAGTGCTTAAATAAAGTTCTTGAAAAAAAGTTTTTATTTGAAGTTTTACGGAGAACAATATAATTACGTACCACAATTCATATTTATAATCTTAATTAAAACAAACTAGATGATTAATTAAAATAAAATTTCTAATTCTAAATAAAAACAATTTTGAATACTCTAAATAAAAATAATCTGAATCTCGTTAATTTTTAAACAGAAAGATAAACTTAATTTAGTAAGGCTTTAAAACACGAGTCTTAAATATTAATTTTTACTTGTATTCTCTTGATATTAAAATTAGCATTATAAAGTTGTTAAAGAAATATTTTAAATTTATAATAATTTTTAACAACTATTAAATTTAAAAAAAAAATTTAATTTATGAAGTGTAAAGGTATTTCAGATTTTACTTGATGTTTATTTTTTAGTTTAGCGTGAGAATAAAGAGAGCAATTTTAAATGATTTGAACTTGGATTATTTCATTACTATAATGTAATGAAATAAATACTATAAATGCATGATCATGATAAGCCAATGAGAGAGTAACATTTGAAAGTTTGAACTTATCTTCAAAAAAAATATACAATATTAGTCTTTAACCTCTGCAATATTTCAATAATGAGTCTTGGCAGAATTCTATTTTTTTATAGGTCAGTTGAAATATGGAACAAACTACCAAATAAATTAGTTTCTTGCAAAAATTTTAAAGAATTTCGATCAAAGTTAAAAAAGTTTCATCAGAATTATATTTGTGTTAGTAAAATTAATGTGTAATTTTTATCAACCGTTGATTTAATTTTAATGTTTAGCTTAGTTTATAGTTCAATTTTATTAGCAGCACCTTTACTCTATTAATAATGAGTCCTTTTTCAATGTATTTAATAATTATTCATCTGGTCAGTCTATTGTTAATGTCCTTGGAGCGTTAGGTTTTTATTTTTGTTGTTAGTCAATGCATTTAAATATTTGACGTTGATCGTTCTACATCAAAGCGTAAAAAAGTATAAGCTTGTGGTTAAAGTTTTGCTTCTTATTTTAACCTATGAATTTTATTTTAAACTATGCTTTTATCTTTGTTTTAATAAATAAAGTTTTTGTGTTAATTTTAATTTTTCTTTATGTGTCTTTCAGTTTAAGTGGTCTAGATTTTGATGCCTAGGTCCATCATATGGATAATAAACTTGTAATCGTTTAGTAAAATATATAAAAAGACATAGTTGTTGATTAATATATTAAAGTTTAAAATAAACTAGAACAATTTACTTACACTTAAAGTATTTTTTTATCTTATTTTCTAAATAAATTAAATTTTTGTCCCTGGTATGAATCTTTTATAAATAATTTTATTTTATCTTTCCTTAGTTTGTTTCTAAGATTAACTTTTACTGTTTAAGATTTTAAACCTTTCATTTTTTGCCTTTAATATAAGTATGTTATTAAATCTTAGCTTTTAGTTTCTTTTTATGTTGAAAATTTGGTACTATCTATACATTTTTTACCAAAATGCAAAATTGATGTTCCGTGCGAAAAAGTCATCGTGCCAAAATGTCGCTGTGCAAAAATTTCATCGTAAAAATGTGACGTTGTGCAAAAGTATCGTTGTGCACCAATGCTACCGTAAAATAATGTCGCGGTGCAAAAATGACCCTGCGTGCAAAAGTGACGCCATGCAAAAGTGTCCCCTCGTGCTAAAGTGACGCTCGTGCGAAAGAGTCGCCGTGCAAAAGTGTCCTCCCGTGCAAAAGTGACCCTTCGTGCAAAAGTGACGCTCGTGCAAAAGTGCTCCCTCGTGCAAAAGTGACACCCACCCGTGGATTACATATAGTTCGAAAATTGAAAGAAAAGTAATAAGTAGTTTTAAGAAAAATAAAAGTTGTTGAAACTGCAACCTCTAAACAAAAACTCAAATAAAAGTATATTGAAGCATGTTTTATAAAAACCTGAAAGGATCTCAAAGTTAAAATTATTATTTAAAAAGGCGTAACAACTTTTTCGAAGTCTTTAAATTAGTCTTTATTTACGGTATGAAAGCTTTCTTAATCAGGTAAGTGGCCTTAAAGCTAAGAATAGCAATGATTTCAACACATTTAAGGCTAACTTGGTATCAATTGCTCACAGTTAAACCAAAATAATGCCGGAAAAAAGTCAGTTTATCGATACAAAAGAAATAATAAATACAATTAATACTATCAAAAAGAACGATTAAATCTCGTTACAGCTAAACCTGATAAAGGCTCGGGTGTTGTTTTATTGGATAAAATCCGAAACTTTTATTTGAATTAGAATCCGACCGGATCTGGATCTCGACTTAAAATTAGTATTCAGTCAGATTCGGATCTAAAAATTCATTATTCGGCTGGATCCGGTAAGTCACTAACTCAAAATGCTCCGTCCCGCAAAAGATTAAAATTTTCCGTATCCGGCCTGTTGATTGAAAAACATTACCCACCCCTATCCTAGGACCTGTAGTAGTAAAAAGATATTTCAAATATAAAAACAACTTTTATTTAAGCAAGGGTATAAAACAGACTTGTAGGTAGAATTTGCTTTCTAAAGGCTTTTTTTATATATTATATAAACAGTATTCTAAAAACTTAAAATTTTACTAAATTATCATTTTTTATAGGCAATTATTTATGTTGAGTTACAAGTAGTGATCTACCGCATCCGGCCGAATACTGCACTTTTATATCAGAAATCGTCCAGATTCTAATTTTAAAGTAAGATCCGGATACTAACTTTCCAAAATATCCGAACCCGTCCATATCCTAATGTTATGGATTAGGTAAATCACTGGTTGCTATAGAAGTTACAAAACAATTTAATGAAAAGTCAAAGATTAAATTTTAACTACGACTTTATTTGCATATTTTTGTATTTGTCGATTAAAATAAAACATGTTGATTTATTTTTTGTAGTAGTTTTAGATTACATGACTTACTACTGTTAGTTTTCATTAAAGGACATAAAATAATCGCTTAAGATATTTGGCCCTAGGACTTAGTGCACAAATAACCTTTCGATTGTCCAGTCGCACACAACTTGTATACCTTTTAACGTCTTGTCCAGGTTTTAAATAAGCTTATGTTTGTATACTTTATAATCTACAATTGGATTGTAAAATATCTCTAGTCAGAGATCCAGATGTGGGAGAATTTAATACAAACGGACTAGAATTGTTTGGATTAGACGTTTTTGGGTCAGTTTTCATATCTAACACTCAAAAATACTTTTTAAAGTTAGTTATGTCTATACGTTTATTAAAACATACAGCGTTTCATGCACTAGACCAGTGTTCGAAATAAGATGTAGGCTATTGTGCATATCATAAGTTGCTCGCTGGCTGCAGTTAATTAAAATGGTTATAGTTGTCAATAAAAAGTTATTATGTTGAGCCATAAATTTATTCATAAAACAACAATAAGCATTCGTAAATGATATTTTATTAATCTATACGCCTAATTGTAAGTTTTTACTCAAAAAATTTTATAGTTTCCAAAAGGTTCGTTTTTAGCTGAAAATTTTATTAAAGGCCGCACTTTGCTAATGCTACCCACTAAGTAGTAACCTCTGGCGTGAAAAAAAAAACACTTCTGCAAAACGTCTAACTTTAAGCATTTATTATTTAGCTTTAATATTTAAGCTTTTTGAAAATGCTATAGTCTTAATTTCTGTAAAGTTGAGCATACTTATGAAAAAAACATTTTAACTAAATTTTGTTAAAGTATTTGAAAAATTATATTATGTAGAATTTTCATATAGTACTTTGGGTATTAGGATTTATTTTGTTATATGTCATGTCCGATAAAAGGGTTTTCTAATAGTCTTTCTCGGCAACAAGATATTTCTTTCAATTCTTTTGTAGGTAATAAACGAATAATAAAATTAGTTTCAATTGTGTTTTAGCATTATAACTTTTTAAATTAAATGAACTGATTCGGATCCGACCTGATCCTAACTTTAAAACCCGGATCCTAATTTTGTTGATCCGATAGATCGGTATACTAACAATTCCAAGCCGCGCACAACTCCCACCCAAAAAATATTTTTTTTTAATTTCCTTATTATTTTTTTTTTTTTTCTGTTACTCCTTACCCTTGATCGGTAAGCGGTTTTCGAATTTCATCGGTTGGGAATAGTTCGCGAGTGGGAATTGTGCACGGGTGGGAAATGATCGCGGGTTGGAATTTACCGATTCCCGGTAGATCACTTTTAAAACAGTTTTTAGAACTAATCAGATCAGGGGTTGGCAAATAGCTACCTGCGCAAAAAATATGTCCCTCCAAGCAGAAATTTGTGAACCGCAAAGGATTTTAATCTTAAAAACATATGTAAAAACTAGTGATGTACCGGACCCACAATTTCGGGTCCGGCCGGACCCGGATCCGGACTTTTTTTTCAAATTAGAATCCGGCCGGAACCGGATCCGGACTTTTTTTTCAAAATAGAATCCGGCCGGAACCGGATCCGGACTTTTTTTTCAAATTAAAGTCCGGCCGGAACCGGATCCGGACTTTTTTTTCAAATTAGAATCCGGCCGGATCCGGATATCAGACAAAAATGGCAATATCCAGCCGGACCCGGACCCGGATAGTGAGTGCGGTACATCACTATAATATACTAGCCTAAGTCAGAATGAGGTTTTTAAAAACTTAAAAAAAAAGAACTTTAATCTAATAATAAGTAGAACAGCTAGCCACAAGATTTACAAATTTAGGTGTTATTTACAATTAAAAATCTGAAATCAAGTTCTTAAACAAAATACACTAGAAAATTACAAAATATTTGAAACTGGATCAGCTCAAACTCATTCAAATCTAAAAGAAAACTAGCCTGAGTTTTTATATAAAACTAAACTAGCCTGAGGTAGTCCAAGATTTTCTAAAATTCCCAAAAATTTTCAAATTAGCAAGGTTGCCACTGTTTAAGTCAATAAAACTAGTTAGAATGAGTATAAATAAGCCTGAGTCAGAAAGAGATTTTAAAAACTGAAAAAATACTTTAATCTAATAATCAGTAAAACAGCTATCAAAGGTTGAATATTTGGTAGTACAGTTGTTGACTGATTGTGGTACACTTAACTTATTAGTACTACCCATCATATTTAAATACTACTTTATTTAATTAATATCTAACAAATACTAAATTATAACTGAGACTACTTTCTATAATCAGACACGACAGTTTTGAGTGATGAATCTTTTATATAAAACACAACAAGAAATACTAGCATATACAAAATTATTAATTACTTTGGTAACACTTTAAAAACTGGAAGCTATTTAAATCTATATCAAAAGACTTAAAACAAAAAACTAAAATTAAATTAAACTATTAGTAAACAAGAAACTGAAAAAATTTTAATAAACTATTAAACTATAAACCTGTATTAAATATTTAAACAATTAAACACTTGATGAAATATTCACTTTTAAAACAAAACACTACTTACAATAAGCATTCACAAAAAAGTTCAAGATATTTTGTTGCTTCAAGCTACACACCAGACTAACAAACTGATTACATATAAACTGCCTGTCATGTTCTGATGTTTTGTTGCATCAGTTTTTAGTTTAAAACATTTCGTCAGATGATTCTTATTGGCTCGTACATTCAACCGTATTAACTCTAAATATTCTCTGAGCTCAACTTTAAACAATAAATAATGCAAGTATTCATTCCAAAGTTTTCAATTTTACAACATATGTAAAGAGTTGCATTTCATGAAATGTTTATTTCATAGTTTAAATGTAAACAAATGTAAATTAGTCATGTGTACAAAATGAGCCAATCACGGTAGGTGTTTAATTTTAACTGACGAAAATGACTCTTATTAATTTACACAGGGTTTGTTTTTGAAAAAATAGTTTTCAGTATGCTCTTTTTTACTAACTAGACCGGGTCCGGCCGGATCTCTGTTAGGATCCGGCCGGACCCGGATCCGGACTTTTTTTTCAAAATAGAATCCGGCCGGAACCGGACCCGGACTTTTTTTTCAAATTAAAGTCCGGCCGGAACCGGATCCGGACTTTTTTTTCAAATTAGAATCCGGCCGGATCCGGATATCAGACAAAAATGGCAATATCCGGCCGGACCCGGACCCGGATAGTGAGTCCGGTACATCACTAGTAAAAACCAAAATTAATAAGGTTGTTTTTAGAATGAAAAATTTTATTTGTCTTACTAAATAAACTACGAGCAAGCATAAGGGTTCATTTAAAGCTTGTATCATTACAAATTAAAGAATAGTATTTTTTCAATTATATTTTTTAAACTACGTTGAATCGTAAAGACTTACTTTAAATAAAGCTGGCCCGCAAAAGACTTTTTAAGTAAACCTGACAAGTCACTTTTAAAAGGCTGCCGACCTTTGGTTTAAAACACTTTATAAAAACTTCGATTAGTTTAAGGGCTAACAGCTATTGTTTAGAAAGCGTTTAAAAAATTACTGGTAGTTTTATTTTTTTACTTTAACACCTAATAATTTTTTGATTATTTTAACAACCAAAAAACTATTTTTGATAGTATAAAAAAAGCCTTAGTTTTTTGAAATCTTAACTGGTGTTTGCTGTAACATTTAAATAAAAACGTATCAACGTTATCAAAAAACGTAACAATAAACGTATTTATAAAAATAAAGGTTTGTTTTACAAATAGGCTATTCGTTATAAGTTTTTCAAATATTAGGTTATTGATTTATTAAACATTTGAAACTAAAAGACTAAAATTATTAATAATTATTATTCAAAAACTATTCTGTTGTAGTTTTTTATAATGATCTCTTCTTAACAAAATTTAAAGTTTTTAGCGAAAATCTTATTGTAGCTTATTCAACGACAAAAAAATACGCTCAAATTCACTTTTATAATAAACTATAAGAGACCATCAGTTAAACAATTTTGAAAAAAGATTTTAAACAAATAAATGGAAGTTATCGTAAAAATAAATAAACTTGAACTAGATGTATACGAAAAATAGAAATACTTATCGATTGAAATTTCATGTTTGAATTATTTTAACTTAATTAAAAATTAACAGAAAAGTGGTTACTATTATTGTATTAACTTTTAGATATGAAGTATAAAATGTTAGTGCTTAAGTAAGCTCACAGATCGGCTTCTTATAGCTGCATAAGTTGAAAACTTTCTACTGTTTAATTTAAAGCAAATTAATGTATTAACAATATTATGCCTTATAAAAAACTAAGCGTTTTCAAAATTAAATATTTTAAAAATTAATTAAAAGCTAAATTTAACTGAAAAATTAAATTTTATTATTATTTTTAAACTGTTCATTAATCAAGTTTTTTTTTAATTTATCCAAAAGTAAAATGTTTGTAAAGGTATATAAAAACAAAAACTTATTTAAAGAGTAAAATAACTTAATATTACATAAAATTGCTAATTATAAATATTACTTAAAGTAAAAATTATAAAAATGTCTGCAATTATATATTAGTTTGTTTACAAACCAAAGTCAGCAAATGCTTTTTGTAATCCCTCAATCACACATAAACTAAAAATCTTTCCAGATTTATTTTGTTTGGTTTAAAGTTGGATCTTCTATTTGAAATTATTTCTAATGACAATTTTATTTAAATTTACTTTGAGAATATGAGAACTTAACTTAGTACTTTCCTGAAATTGTGCATATGCTTATTCAGTCTAGTATTTAATTTCTTCCTGTTGAACTAATGTATCCATTAAGTACCATTTTACTGCAAGACAAACAATTTTTTTCATTATAAACTTTATTAAAAACTTAAGCGCTTTCGGAATATCCAAATTCCCTTATCAAAAATGCTATACACTCCTTAGTTAAACAAACATAAAATAAATAAAGTGAAATTAAATCATTTGTAAAAAACACAACTAATTAAAACGACAAGTAATTAACAAAAATGGATTTTTATAAACAATTAAGACAAAAGGAATTATTATTACCCCAGAATACGCCTTATGTAAATGGCTAGAGATAGAACTTCAACCATACTTAAAAAGTGATTAGATTATTAACTCCAGCTTTGAGTTTGTTGAAAAATTGAAAAAATACCGACCATTGAACATAGACATTTGTGTCACATTTAATATCAAAAAATTGTATACCAACGTCCCGTTGGAGGAGACTATTAATAAAGTTACGAAAGTAGTATACATAGACAATTCTAGTTTAATATTTGCTCGATCAAAAATGACTCAAACAGTATTTAAAAACCTTCTAAGAGCATGCTCACAAAGCATCTTTATGTTCAATGGGACCATATATCAATAAACAAATGGTTTATCAATGGTTTACCTCTTGCCCCTTTACTAGCCAACTGGTTTGTCAGTCAATTACAGACAGAGCTGCTTAACAAAAATGTATTGCAGATATGTTGACGACATTTTCTGCATTTTCCAAAACAAAGAACAAATACATCAGTTTGATGAAAAACTCAACAATATGCATAAAGACATGAAATTTGTAATCCAACTTGCCAAGAAGGTAAACTACCATATCTCGATACACAGGTGGCAATATAAAACAACAAGTTTATAACATAAATATACAGAAAACCAACAAGCACGTGCGTGCTCATGAATTTTAACTCGTGTGTACCGCAGTCGTGGAAGATAAATTTAGTAAAAAACCTGAATTACAGAAACAAAAATCTCGTCTCAGAAGATCTACAAAATGACGAGTGGCAAAAGGTAAAAGAGCTGTTGATGAAAAACTCTTTTCCGGCCAAGTTTATCGATAAACAAATACAAAAGAAAGACAACTTTGAGACAGAATTAATTGAAAATAAAGATGATAAGAAACAATACAAATAATATTATCAATACCATATGTTAAAAAGACGTCAGAGAAATTCTCCAGGAACATAAAAGCAATATTTGAAGGCATCAGGGTAAAATTACGTATTGCATATAGATCAGAAAAAGTAGGGAAATATTTCTTTCTAGAGTATTTAATAGGTCGCTTGTATCAAAGTGGTATAGTCTATAAACTTACGTGTCCAGGTGATCTGAACAACCAATTTATTGGTGAGACAGAAAGACAACTTTTCGTAAAAATTAAAGAACATGTGACTCCAACCAACAGTGCGGTATTTAAACATATCGAAAATTGTGTATTTTGACTAATTGTAAAAACATTTATAGTTGTTTTGAAATTATTAAAACGTGCAGTTCGTATAATGAATTATTCTCTTCAGAATCTCTAATAATTAAAAAACTTCAGCCAAATTTAAATAATCAGCTTGGTCTTGATAAAGGATCAAGAGTAACTATTAATATATTTTGATAATCCCTTTTTGTCTTAATTGTTTATAAAAATCCATTTTTGTTAATTACTTGTTGTTTTAATTAGTTGTGTTTTGTACAAATGATTTAGTTTCACTTTATTTATTTTATGTTTGTTTAACTAGGGAGTGTATAGCATTTTTATAAGGGAATTTAGATATTCCGAAAGCGCTTAAGTTTTTAATAAAGTTTATAATGAAAAAAATTGTTTGTCTTGCAGTAAAATGGTACTTAATTAAATTAAAAGGTCTAACTATATCTGAATTAATGTATCCATGTTTTAATCTTTATGCGTAACTTAGGCTCAATGTATAACACTTTTTGTTAGGCACTTTCCTTTACTCGGTATATCGATTTTCTCTACAACTTTAAAGTTTTCTCTCTTTCTCTTTTGTTTTTTTCTTATAGTGGTTTTCGTATTGAAATAGAAACATAAGAGTCGAAACATGGCAAACAGGAATAATTATTTTTTATTGTATATCTACTGAGGACTTTTGAGGGGACCAGTTTTGGGAAATTTTCTTTTACTAATTTTTAAATTAATTGCAAATATTTTTGATTATAACAAATTACACGCTTTTCCTACTTTTTTAATGACATCTAAATTGCTTTTATCTATTTAAACTTTATTGTAGTGTTAATTTCGTCATTCTTTAGTGCTTGCTCGTATAGCTTTGTATGCTTGTCAAACGTTTATCATTAAGTAGTTGCTTGTTTTTTTTTGCATTTGCTTTCCTAGATGGACGATATGATTTTTTTCTTCAAGTCGAGTTAAAAGTCAAGAATTACATTTCAATTCTGTATAGCTCCATTTGTTGTATGAAATTTAAAATAACCATTAAAAAAGACTCTTACACGTTTTACAATTATTCTTTTTGAACATTTTTTAGTGACTTTCTTCATTTTCTGTAGGAATAAATTCGCTTAGCTTTCTTAGTAAGAAAAGTTCAATTGATTAACTGATTTCAGCACCGTAATATCTCTCCATTGTTATATGAAAATATTTTATTTTTCAAATTACAAAAATTTTGCAAACTACATATTTAGTGATTTTAAAGTAAAACATGATAAATGTAAACTTTTTTTTGTTTTTTCTGCAAGTTTTATTAGTTTTTTGTATAATACCATATATATATCATATTTACAGGCTATACCTATGTAAAATTAAGATGACTTAAAAAGCATAGATTTAAGACCACAAGGGAAACTTTCTTTATAACCTTCAATTATGAACTATTATTTTAATAAACTTTCTCACGTACCCTATTATTATATTTTAGTAGTTGCAATTTCCCCTCCTTTTCTTTCTATATTTTTTTTTATTTCTACAAAAGCTCTTTTTTAGTTTATTCTTAATTTTTACCGTAATATTTTGTTTTATATACTTAATAAATATATGCTGTTCTGTCAACTTAAACAATAATGTTTTTCTTTAAAACTTCTGTGTAAACTTCTTTAGGTTTTGCAAGAATTTGGCCTAAATTTTTTGGAGTTTTTAGCTGAAACGTTTTATTCAAATGAGCTGAATCAAGAATTTTCAAATTAGTTTAATATAAGAATATTATCTTTAATCGGAATAAATTTTCACACGTTCAGTTGTAAACTAGTTAAGTTTCTTTTTTTGTTAGACTTGACTTTTTTCTCGTACCAAAAGAATAGCTTTCAGCATACATAATATATTGTTTATTGAACGACAAAAATAAAGTTGCTCAAATACTTGGTCTTAGAACCTGGTGCATAACATATTAGAAGAGACCAACACATTTCAAAATCCCTTAGAAGTTGGATTGACATGGGCTTGAAAAAACCATCTAACAGGTCATCGGCGATTGCCGAAGACTTGTTAAACAATTCTAATTGTACAAAGAATACTAGTGACAGTTATTTTTTAGTTATAAGTAAAGCACGTAGTGATTATCATCTAAAGTTTTAGAAATGGTATTTATAAAAACGTTTAAACCTAATTTATGCAAGCAACAATACGTTTATAAATCTAATCTTTATAAGTTGATTGTTGTTTGTCGCTTATTTTATTATATTTATTGTTTGTTTTTGTTTTATATTATACGTTTGCTTATTTTAGTTAAGTTACTAACTTATTTATGATTATGTGTTATTGAAATTTGTTTTAGAATAAATAACTCAAAGTTCTCGACTTAAATAGCTTTAAGGAGATGTTATAAATAAATCTTATTCAAGTAGAAACTTTTATTTGAATAAGATTTGTTTATAATAACTGATGATCTCCTATATGCCAATATAGGAGTGAAACATTATTTTGTTGATAATAAGCTGTAAAAATAAATTATAGATAATTATATAAGTACAAACTGTTAATCTATCTTTTACAATTTTTTGTGTACTCATATAGTAACTAACTCTTTTTAGGTCTATGTAAAAGCTGATTTATTTTTAGTTATGTTATTTACAAAAAATCTTGACTTAAAGAAGTTTTTGAGAAAAGTAAAACTTTTTTAATAATAAAGAAGTTATTTATGTAGTTAAACACCATCTTTTTATCAAAAATTCAAAAAGTTAATAAGAATGTGAATTACATCAAATTTAATTAAAATAAAATAATTTAATTAAATTTGTTGTAATTCACATTCTTATTAATTATTTTTTTCCTTTTATCAATTTTTTATCTAGGAAATGGCCAAGGCAAAAGATAGTGTAGTATACATCATTTTGATTTGGGGCCAAATCGTAAAAAATATTAACTTTAATTGTAAAATAAACATTTAAGAGTTTAAATAACATGCAAGCTAAGGGAAAAAGTAAATAAAATATAAAAAAAAAATATTTATTTTTGGTTTTAATACCATATGATGAAAAAAAAACAAAAAAAAATTTTTTATTTTTGGAGGAACCCTATGAAATAATTCCAACCCCAAACCAAATATTTTTTTTTAATTAAAGACAAAGGTGCGTTCTCTAAAATAAAAATAAAAATTAGATAGCTTTTAAGATAAGGAAAATAGTTCACATTAAAGTTTTATGTTTTTTGAAAAATTAATAAATTTGCCTATAAAATTAACTTTATGCTCGTGGACAATTTAGCATACTTTTTGTGATTTTCTTTCCAATGAAGTGTTAAAAAAAATAGTATTAAATTTCTAGTAGTTTACTTTTCTTTTTTTCATATATGATTTAAATTTTATATTGTATAATTGAAATGATGTTTTTCTTAATTTGGCTATTTTTTATACCATCAAATCCTAACCTAACTACTAAAGGATAAGTTGAATTTTATTA
This sequence comes from Thalia democratica, assembly GCF_965202585.1. Lineage (NCBI taxonomy): Eukaryota > Metazoa > Chordata > Thaliacea > Salpida > Salpidae > Thalia > Thalia democratica. Next base: position 12,783,136 of record NC_139173.1, on the reverse strand, counting down.
GGTATAAAACCTTAAATACTTAAAAAGTACAAAGTTTAATCAATCATATCTACGAAGTCTTTTTTGATATATAAAATAACAGATACTTGTAAATCTTTGTATATAGGTCTTTCAACTAGTATTTGTTTCTTTAACTCAATCAAAAAAAAAGGACAATGATGATTTATATAAACTATATCTAAAGAAACTTTCATTTATTAAACTATAATTTTTTTTTTTCATATAGATCTCGTGTTTTTTCTATAAGTATACGTAATTTTTTTTTTAATTTGAATATCTAAAAATAAATTTATATGCTTTATAAAAGGAATAATAAACTGTTTTAAATAACTAAAAGTGTGTTTTAATTTGAAATAATTGCAATAGAGGTTACCTTACACAGGTTCTGAAAATAAAAAGACTCAGTGTGGTCATTTTATATGTAAACAGTTTTAAAGTAGTTATAAATTATTATATTGCAAAACTTTAGTCTATATTTAGTTGTTAAACTATGTTGTAGCTTTTATGAGTATAAGTATTTTTTTAATTTTAAATAAAAAAACCATCATTTTTGAAACTTCTAAATAACAATACAAACAAAAAACTTTTTTTTTCGTTTGACAATAAAATAGTTAAGTAAATATATAAATATTGTAAGTAAAAACAAAATTGTATGAGATAAAACTAATAAAATGATTGCACCGTTAATATATATGATAAAGTGTTTTAAACATTATTGAAATACAACTAAAAGAGTCTTAAAAAAATAATTCGATTGGTAAAATATGTTCTTTAAAATACTTAGTTTTCATTAAAACATTAATAATTTTTATACATGCCACTTCCGAAATATAATTACAAAACGTATCATGAGAATTGTTTATTAAATTCTCGTTACAAAATCAGTGATTTAATAAAATAAATATTCATAAACGTGCTAAGATATGCGAGCTCACTAAATGCTAATACCTTTTTCAAATATAATTAAATCTTTTTAATAAAAATATAGTTTAATGCTGCATAATTATTTTTTACTCTCACATTTATCAAAAGTGTATGAAAAAAAAGCTGATATAAAACTTTAAATTACTATTTTGTTTTATATCTAAAAATCAATTTGTACGGCGTCTAATAAAACATCATAATTGTTTTTTTAAAAAGCGCCAATTTATTTTAAGTGTTCCTATTACTTAAATTTTAAATTAATTATGTTTGTACAATTATGTAACGAAACAATACTTATTTTAAGTTTACGTCTTTAGTTTTAAAATCATAATGTTTTTTAACAGATGTTACGAAGGCTTTAAAATTGTAAATTAAGGAAAAGTTTTATTTTTCTATATTTAAGACTTATTTGGTTTTAGTCTGTACTTAAAAAAAAGATAGTTTTTAAAATATTGTAAGTCAGCGAAATAAAATGTCTTTTTAAAGCTTCTTTTACCAAAACAACAAATAAAGGAGCGATTATAAATTGTTGGTGCGAAACGCCAACACAAGATTTTCATTATGACGTCATAGTATAATAAGCGTAGCTGAGCATATGTTATGCGCACACAAGATGTCGCTAAAAAGCTGTGCTTCTTTTGTTAAAAATGTTTTTAAAGATTTTTCTCAATCATGTGATGTTCTGATTTATATTAAGTTTGTTTTTAAGTTTTAACCTTTAAAAACACCTAAAAAAAATCTTACTTATAAGCAAATGGTATACTTAGATTCCAAGAAGTATGCAATATATAAAATAGTAAATCTTTTCATGATGATATTTTGCTTTTAGGTTTCTAACGAGTATCATAAAATTTGTACCCAAGATTAAAGCATTTGTCTTTAAAGATACTGTTTTAAAACTAAGAAATGTTTTACAATTTTTGTACTCGATGACTGAAAACCTCTTGTATCGTCTATTTTTAGCAATAAATCAAATATAATGCTTTAAAGTATTTGTTTTTGCTTTTACTATTTTAAATAAATAATGCTAAATTAATGTTATCTAGGTTTATCTTTGCTTATTCATTTAAAAAACTGACTTTAAGTTTACGGTGTTCAAAATTAATTTAAACAAAGTTAAGTTTTTATATACTGGCGTTTATATAATTGTAAATGAAGGTAAGAAAACACTTCAAACCTTAAGAATTATTTCAAAGCATTTCTGCAATAACCAAGTCAAAACAACTTCTTAAATTTTGTTTTCAAAAATTATTCGAAATACTTAGATAGACATTAATTTGTAAAGGTTTGAATAAGTAAAATTCATAAAATCAAAAAAAAAATAAAGTATGAACAGCTTTACGAAGTCTATTAGGGTTTACATAACTAGAAAAAATATACAAAAATATTAAGGTTTTATGCTTAAGTTAGTTTAAAATTCTCAAAACTAAAGTAATAAAGTAAAGTAATTTCAAGTTTAGTTTCTAACAATCACACAATCTTTTGAAGGAATGAGAAGGTGAGAATAAGTAAAATTCATAAAATCAAAAAAACAAATAAAGTATGAACAGCTTTACGAAGTCTATAAGGGTTTACATAACTAGAAAAAATATACAAAAATATTAAGGTTTTATGCTTAAGTTAGTTTAAAATTCTCAAAACTAAAGTAATAAAGTAAAGTAATTTCAAGTTTAGTTTCTAACAATCACACAATCTTTTGAAGGAATGAGAAGTTTAATGCAAGACAATAGTTTTTACAATAGTTGTAGGTGTTTATGAGGGTTATGACGTAGTAATCATAATCAAGAAAGAAGATTCTATTCAAAATTACTTATATAAAATAAAAACCTTCATTAAATATTGTTAATACAACATTAAAAACAACAGATTTATGCAGAGGTCGGCAAACTGCGATTCGTAGGCCAAATGCGCACGCGAGGTACTTTTCAGCTCACAACTTACCTTTTTAGAATACTAATAATAAAAATTCTAGAGTTAAAAGCTTATATTTAGTGTTTTGAATTAATAATTACTCGTTACTAGTGCTCTACTGTTGTTTATTTTGTTAAATTTTTTAATTTAAAATAGTACTTTGATGGTGAATAAAACAAATATTTTAAAGTAACAGCGGCCCACAAGAAACTTTTTCAACGAAAAAATGTGGCTCGCGACTATTAAAAAGCTACCGACAACTGGTCTAACGTTATGATACCGACTTACTAAAAATAAAATCAATGTAAGTATTAAGTTAAAAGGTTTTAATAGTACAAGTAAAAATAAATAAAACTATTTACCAATTTAGTAAAAAATATAGAATTTTTACCGAGAAAAAAGAGAACTTAGGATGATAGTTACGTCACATTTTTCGTTTGATATCAATTACTTTAAACCAGGGGTCGAAAGCCTTTTGTTAAGAACGGACTTTGTTTACTAAAAAAAAATCTTCGCAGGCTACAGTATATGTTTTTTTTTTAATAACTACATATATACTTCACAGTACTTTTTTAATGAAAAAAATAACAATTTTCAATGTTGCTTAAAGTCGTTTTAACGCTTAAAGACGTCTTTTCAGAGCAAATAAAGTTTTATTGGCAAAATATTATCAAAGTTTAGAAAATATACATTTTGACGTACTAGATAAATTTGGTTAGTCTACTTTTAAAAACACTTTTGTACAAGAAAACCAGCAAGTTAGTGATATTAAAAACAGACTAATTAAAATTATCTAGTACGTCCTAATACGTATTTTTCTCAACTTTTATAGAGTTTTGCCAATAAAAATTTATTTTATTTTGTAAAGACACCTTTGAGCGTTTCAAACAACTGTAAGCAGCATAGAATTTTTTTTTAATATTAAATAAGTAATTCTCTGTACAACTTTTTTGGTCGATAAAAAACTTTGACTGTCAATAAAAAAACAACTCTTAATATCCTTAACAGTATATTCAAGACCATATAAGTATTAAAATATAGTTAAAACAAGTAGCAGTTTACTCACAGTCAGAAAAATGAACTATAGTTGTAAACTTTTATTAAAACTTAACTTTCTCTTACTACACTGATTGTTTTTTAGCTAAAAAGTACGCCGCAGTTTGCTGACCCCTGCTTTAATCTCTTAATATTTTATTAAAAGTTTAAAATTGACTCCTGAAAGCTTTCATAATTTTTTTTTACTTAAAAGAAAGTTTAGAACAACCTCTGAACGTGTATAAAGTAGTGTTATACAATAATAATAAAATAAAAACTATAATAAGTATAATAAATAAATGCAATTAATAGAATGATTAATAAAAACAATTAATTAATTAATGAATACAATTGTTACAATAACAGTACTTAGAAATTAAAAATTAAATAAAAAAATCAAATAAATAGAGTCATGTCATTATATTTAAACCTGTTTAAGAACATAAGATTTATTTGTTTATGGAAAACAAGCTTTCAAATAATACTTAATTTGTTTGTAAAACCTAAACTTCGCTTTAATGTTTTTTTCCATAAAATTAAACAGAAAGCCTTAATTAGTGATTAACTAAATATAACTTAAAGACAATTAACAAAATTAGTATTAAAACTATCGCTATACTTATCTCAATCCAAGTATTTTTTGATATTATTTACAATGTTTTATCAACGAATGGAAACTTTATTAACATACTTTTGATCTTCATTATTACTTTTAAATAAACATGAAATTAATTAAGAGAAATTTTTGTAGCCCGTTAAATTAAAAGTTTGGACGTCTCTGTGTAATCTGTAACCACCAAAACAAAATGTCTACAAAAAAAATATTTATATAGTTACTACAAAGATAAAATTTTAATGATATACTTTAATTTACTAAGTGTAAGTATATTTTAGTAAAGTTGATAAAAGAGAGATGGTATAGTAGTTTTTTGACACGAAACTGATGATTTCTTAAAAATCAAATACTCCTTAAAATTAAAAAATAAGTTGATTCCAATTTCAACAAGTTTTCTAAAAATGTTTTTTATGTATATATTTTTACAACGCTAAGATTTTTCTTAGGTAAAGTATTATAATGCTAATATTTTTTCATTAAAACTTTGCAGCTTTGATTAACTATAAACTACATGTTTATATAATTACTTTGTATTACGTAAAAAAACTGACCCCAGTTAAGATCAAGTAAAAAAATGACCTCGAAAGTTTGAAAAATCAAAAATAATGACCCCAGATATATTTTAGTAAATAGTGACACCACCCCATATGGCCGACTTCGGGAAGGGTAAGAGTCAAATATGCACCAAGGGACAATTTTATACAAAGAGACTTTTGCACGAAGGGACATTTTTTACGAGGGGTCATTTTTGCACAAGACACTTTTGCACAGATTGAAAAATAAAATTCTATTTACTTAAAGTTTTTATAGTTTTATAATAACATCACTAATACCATTACCCTCCGTCATTTTTTTTTTACTTTTGTTTGTGTTTGATCATTTTTGTTTTTTAAATAATAAATTTTATTAGGTTTTTTTTTTTATCACTGTTACCCCAAACCCTTACCCTCGGTCGGTAATCTTTTTTTTTTTTCTTTTTTTTTTTTTGCTTAAAATTTTCTAGTTTTTTTTTTGTTATCTTTTTTATTTACTATCACTGTTATCCCTAACCCTCACCCTCGGCCGGTAACTTTTTTTTTAATTAATTAACTATTTTTTTTTTTTTTTAATATTTTATTTTTATTTTTTATTTTTATACTTTCGTGCAAAAAATGACCCCTCGTGCAAAAGTGCCTTCGTGCAAAAATGTCCTTTCGAGCAAGAGTGTCTTCGTGCATATCTCTCCGTGGCACAGATTTTTTTTTTTTTAATTACTAGTTGTTTTTTTACCATAACTGTTTTTATTATTAAGTTTATTCATTTTTTCCTTATTTTACTGTCACTGTTATTCCTAACCCTTACCCCTGGTCTGTTTTTTTTTATTGTTTGTTTTTTATCAATAATAACTTTTTGGTCTTTTTAATGCAATTCTTTGATAATAACTTACAACTTTTTATTAACTAAAAAAATGACCCTAAAAGTTTGAACAAGTAAAAAGATTACCCATGAAAAACTTGCATGAAGTAGAAAAAATGATCCCAGCTAAAAAAAAAGTAAAAATAACAACCCTGGGGTCATTTTTTACTTGAACCATTTTTTAACTGTGTAAATAAAACTAATTTGGTTGTTTATGCTTTTTTGATTACAACTTAAAGAAGACTAGAATTTTGGTAAAAAAATATTTTAAAACATTTCTATAGTGTTAGGAAACTTAGTATTAATATGCAAATTATTAAATAGGCTAAAACATCTTTAAATTAAAGTTTAAAAGCATGCAATGCATAAAATTAAAAGCTCGTAAGTTTTTCAAAAGCTAACAGGTTTATACAACTAGCACATTTTAAAGCTAATCATTTATACGCTATTTAAAGTATATAGTTAAAATAATAGTTAAACACTAAAATATTTTTTAAATTTCTCAGCTTAAGAAAGACTTTTTGAATTACTAAAATAACAAAACTTTTTTTAACAATAAACAGTATTGCTTTAAATACAGGTTAATGGGTATATGTACAACCGTGAGTCAGGTTTTTGAATGAAAGTTGCACTTTTAGTATAGTTTATGCTAAAATTAATCAATTTTTCAAGTCGACGGGCAGGATTTACTAAACAAAAATAACCTAAAAAACTAATGGGCTCGTAATTTTGAAAATTGGCTCTGTAAAAACTAAAACAAATTCAATTGAAAGTTAAATAGCAATGTACAACCAATCAATAAGACCTAATGTGTAAAAAGATCAAATTAAGATCACAATGATAAATGTTTGCTATTTAAAGCTCAATGTAATTTGTTTTACCCAAGAAGTTTAATCTAAAAATCTGTTGCGGGCCAGAAATTTCTGTTGGTGGGTAGTACGTTTCTTACTACTAGTATATGTGATATTTTTATCTGTAAAATGTATAGTTAATTATAATAAGCCGAATTGAGAAGTAAGTAGAAATTGAAAATTATTTCAAAAAGTACAAAGGTAATTTAAGTCATATTTCTTCAAGGCGTCTATATAGTTTATTTCGCTAATTGTATGTAATCTGGTACGTTTAAAAATATATTTTAAGATCGTAAAAACTTCAATTGCAAAATGGTCACTACCAGTTTTATTACCTAAATCATATTTTGATAAACTGTTCATCTAATCTTTAACAAAAACGCACACATAAAACACAAAAAAGTAGCTGACAGATATATGAATAACTTTTAATTGAGTAGTTTCTTTATTTTTTTCTTATTTTTCCATTTAGTTTTACTAGTACTAAAATCAACGATAAATGCAGTTTAAAGTTTATTTTTACATAATATCGAATGCAAAAATATATTTAAGTATATATACCTACTTAAAACTATTAAAAGTATCACAGTTTTAGTTTTACTATGTACAAAAGTAATTTACTACGAAATTACACCAAATTAAAATGAATTATGTATTACCATTTGTTTTTTATACATTATTTTTATTATAACTGATTTAACTTTAAGTCATTTATCAAACGAAGAATCATATGTTTTTAAAACTTGGTTCCTATTGTACAGTTTATTTCTACAGTTAAATAAAGTTCTTTTCACTAGTTGATTTTAAACTTTGTCAAGACGAGTTTCTTTTTTGTTGGTTAACAACTTTATATAAAAAAATATTTAGAAGTAAAGTTATGCTTAAACGGTAAGGGTTTTGAAAACTAATTAGATTTTAGAATCAAAAATTATATATTTAGGTTTCTAGACTATTAGTTAATCATTGTACTATGTAAGAGATCCAAAACGTTTTTTTGTTAAAATAAAACTAAATACAAGTAAAATATTTTCATTATTAAGTATTAAAAAATGTAGAGAATTTCAAGTATTAAGCTTAGTATAGACTACAGTTTATTATGATTAAAAATATGTTAATTAAAAAAGAAAAAATTAACTCTATAAAAAGTGTATAAAATTTCTACCAAATAAGAATAATAAAAAAACGAGATACTAAATATTTATTTAAACGTTATTTGTAATGTAAATTACTAAATAATAGTTTTAAACTTGTGATTTTATTAAAAAAAAACAGCATTACCGTATAAAACTATAAACTGATAAAATTAAAGCACGTACAGCGTAGTATTTAAGGAACAATTTAGAAAATTAAATAAACTAAAAAAAATAAAAGAAGTTAAACAACTTTTTAGTACAAAAGCTTTAATAAACTTCACGAAAACTAATTCTCTAGCTAAAATATGTGGCTAAATATTTTGTTAATTGTTTCATTTTAGAAACATTGTAAAAATGTGAGTTTTTTTTTTATTGCATACCTACAAATTTTATAAGTATTTACTTAAATAGGAAGTTTTAGATTTTTCAGAACGTTTTTTAAAATTAATAAAGCTTATAAAACTTGGTTTTATTTCTAAGATTTAATAGCTTAAAATTTTTAGTAGCGTTTGTAAATGTTGTATAAATTTTATTTAATTCTTTTGTCCTGTATTAAGTATAACTATTTTCTAAACTTGTGTTACGTGTCTTAAAGTTTGTGCATGTTCTTAGGTTACCAAGAAATTACCTATTTGATTATACCTTTAAATAATTTCACAGAAAACATAATTTAATCTAAGAATGAGTTTACGCGAAAAAATATCTTAAAATAAACATTGTGTAAGAGGTTGTAACAGATTTAAAACTTGTTTATGGCACAATAGGAGAATTTTAAGATACTTAAGAAAAGTTTAAACCAGTTGCATAGATTTTTTATGTAAGAAAAGCTTAACAACAATTGAATAAATAAGTCATTGAACTTTAAATAAACATTACGTAAGAAAACATCCCATAAATTTTTTAAAAAGCTTTGTCTATAAAAATTATGTGTTTTTATTTTTATTTGTAAAAAGGTAATAAAACAATTCAGTATTGTAATTTAGTTTTATTTAGTAAAACCAATATTTTTAAAATTATTTTTTGTTTTACGAATATATACAGCACAAAAAAAGTGCATTTTAGACTTTTCCAAAACCTCTTGACTAAACTTAGTCTAATAACTTAGAATTTTATTACTACTAACATCGAAACAATAAGTTTTAAATATTGTTTTTTAGACAAACTTTGAATAAATTCTAACGTTAGATAAAGTATCTACAAATAAAAAAATTTATCTATGTAGTTTTTTATTGTATTTTTTTAGTACAATGTTACTAAAAACATAAAAATTTTAATAATGTTATTGTAAAGTTTGTAATTTCTTAAATTAAGATAAGACTAAAAATTTTTTTTAGACATAGTAAATATTGGTCATACAAATATGAGTATATAATTTTATTATTTAGTGGGACTAATTTTGACTAATCAAGTTTTCTAAAAAATGAAAAACTCAAATATATTTTTTTGATCAAGCCTGACAAGCTAACTTAAATTTATCTGTAGAAAGTTAGCTAGTTGAAACAAGTAAACTAAAGTTTACTCATTACAATACATCTTATTATTACTTTGAGGTTTTTAGTTAGGTAATGAAGTAAGTATTCAAATTATGCAGCAACTAAAGTAAAAACACTAAGCGACAGCAGTTTTTTACATAATCATTTAATAATTTTATGCGATTTTCTACAAATAAAGTTATAAATCAATACCTTTATCTAATCAAATGTTTTCTTTAGATTTTTAAATTATATTTAATAAACCCTTAATCGGCACTAAAACAAAGGTTTAAAGTTTTAAACTAAGTATATAGAAACAAAGCTTAAAATATACAAGTAAGTTAAACTTTATTGCGTTAGTAACTAAAATACTTTTACATATTAACTACAATTATAATTATTTTAAAAACTCGTAAGAAAATTATATATCGATGTATAAAATAAAGTTTTTTTTGACCCTTAAAGTTTGTAAACTTAAAAAAAATTATGTTTAGTTTACCGTTAAAAATAACTAAATTCTATTAAGGTTTAATTTTTTAAGTTATTTATTCTTTTCTTTTCATACATATTGATAAACAATATTTTTATTTTCTATGATTGATAAAACAACTTATAAACAATTTGTTTTGTAATGTTTTCGTTATAAAAAAAATGTGTTTAAAACTTGTTATCGTTTTTAACTTAAGTTAGATAGTTCGCCAAGGACATTTTAAATGTAGTTTGTAATAACTGTGAAGTATCTACATTTTTAACTTTTGGAAATAAAATTACCTTTTTTTAAAGCCAAGTGACTTTTTACACATAAAATAATTCTATTTATTTTATTGATTGTTTTTGTTGTTTTTTAATTGTTTGTGTAATAAAACTTTTAATTTGTTTCAGCTGTTTCGACAATAATGTAGTGTAAAAACAGCTGACATCTTTTAATGTGTGGTTTTAAAACATTCAAGTTATTTCCGCAACAACAGAAAAAAATACACTTCAAAATTGTTTTGCCTTTCTAACAAAAGTTTAACTTTAATACTATTTTTAAAACTTTTTTTTTAATTTTTATAACAAAAAATACTTTATTTTTTATTAATCCACTTATCATCTTACTTATTCTTAGCTTTAATTTGTACTAAAACATAAATTATTTTATGTATTCTATACAGTTGTACGAAATTTAACTTATTTGCTTATTTGTTTGAGAATATCTTGAACTAACCAAATTTGAATGTCTTATATTAGTATACTATGTGTATATAACACAGAACTTTATTTCAAGTTGTTTTTTATTAAAACTAATTTTGAAAAAAAATCTACTCGAACTAGTTTCTTAAGTAGTTACACCCTCTTAAAGTTATGTAAATTTATTAAATCTAATGGTTAAAACGTTATACTGCTGACTTCAAATGTAACTTATATTAGCCGAGCATGATATATTTTAAAAGTTTTTAATAGACTTAGAGCATTTGTAATGAAAATAGAACATGAAAAGTAAGTTAAAGACTTCCGACTATTTTACAACATATGCATACAAGCTAGCTTGTTCGTTCGGGCGTGACTTTTTCGAGCCAATTGCGTTGCTTCATCTCAACTTCACGCTGGCTGCCTATTTACAAAGCTCAACAAAAAGAAAAAAAATTCTGTCTCACATGTAAAACACTTTCTATCAGCTTTTCACCAATTTTTAATAACATAAAGTAGCAAATTGTAACAATTTTTGTCTACTCGTTGCTTAGGTAATTTTTGTACTATAAAAATCTAAATGTTAATTATTAAAGTAAGAACTTCATTTATCATTTTTAAAAGTGTTTTCTTGCTGCTGTGAAACTAAATATCGAAAAATTAAACTGTTGTAATACATTTTAATATAATGAAGCGACAGTCAAAACTTAGCTAAATTTTTGCACAGCATAGATCTTTAGAACAATTTCAAACTTACAAAAGATTAAAATAAAAACACTGATCAAAACTAACTTGTACTTTAAATATTTATAGTGGTTCAAAAAAATATTTCAAGTTTTTTCTACTACAAAATCCAAGTTTTAACTATTCCATAACTTATATGTTCAAAATAATTGCTATTAATATTAACTATATAATAAGATACATTAATAAACTTTAGTGTTTACAAATAAAATTTTATGTTTTGTTGACTTGACTTTGTATTTTTAATACTCAAATTAATAATTTTGAAAAAATATATAGTATAAAAAGAGGTGTGTAAATGCGTACATATTTACAACAATAGCATAGTTTATAACCAAAGGCTAGTGCTAAAATGTAAATTACTTGTGATCACTGTAAAAAAAATTCAACATTAATAACAAAAATTCAAATAAAATTTTGTTAATAATGAGTTTATTATTGTTTTTTAACTTAAACAACTTAGAATTTTTTTTTTTTTAACTTAAATAAAAAAACATTAAAACATGTTTTCTGAAGCTTTACATAACCAAAAGTTACTTTTTAATCATTTTTAAACGAAAAATGAAATGGAAAAAAAATATGAAAAACCATATTTAAATGTCATCGGAATTAAAAACAACATTTAAATTTTGCTAGACTTTAAATGTAACTTTAGTAAATTACTTTAATTCTTTATAAAATTGTAATACAAGATAAACTCGAAAACGTAGTTAGAAATGTAGAAAATAAGTTTCATAATATTGACTAGTTATAAAACAGCTTGAAAAATCAATATTTTTTAACCTGAGTCAATAAGACAAAGAAAATATTTGAAATATTAAGCAACAGTATATTTACACTATATATGTTGTATTGGTTTTTAATCAAATGAAATAAATAATATTGATAATTTATATTCTTTTAAATGAAGTTTTATCTTGAAATACTGGTAATATTTTTTTAAACGATCGTGTAGATAACTTTTAAAATTTTCAAGATAATATAAAACACTCTGTACAATGAAACTTGTTAAAAAATACAAATTAAAACTGGTTTTGTTATTAGTATTATACCAGATATTATATTAAACAAAAACTTTAGTGTTACTTTTCCTACGCATGTACTAAAACTTGTTTCATATAAAAATACTTACTAAATTTTTGAAATTTTCTCTTCCTAGAATAAGTAGAGCTTCTTCTCAGAAAAAAATAATCTTTTTAACTAATTATTCACTATAAAACTAACAGATGATATTTAAATTGCAATACTAAAATTAAATTTCTATAACCAGATTAAAAAATACGTTTTAGTAAGTAAGACTATGTTTAATCAAAGCAGTTTTATAAGCATTTAAAATAAAACTCAAAAATTCCATTAGCTTCTTTAAATTAGAGGTAGTATATTTACACGCTTCGTAAGTTTTCTTTATAATTATTTAAGAAATTTTTATCTAGAGACTTAAACTTTTACAGGAAGTATTGAGAACTTAAAATCTATGCAAAAAATTATAGGTTGATTGTTAATGCAAGTTTTAGGATTGGTAAGTATTAAATCATTTTATTATTTTTTCAATAACTGATATAAAACTTACACAAGTTTTTAATTGTAATGTTGTTTTCTAAGTACGACCTTAGGGTGCTTATTACGTATACCAAATTTAATAAATTTTATCACAACATTTAATTTTTATATAAGTTACTAGTTCACTTACAATTATAACTTAAAACCGCAGTTTTTTTAAAGTTTGCGTACCAAAATAAACTATTAATGAAGTTTAAGTACTTTACTTCATACTTCAGTTTAGTAGCATTTTTTCTGAACAACTTTTCTAAATCATACGGAGAATTGTATAACTTTTATTTTCTGTACAAAACATTTCCAGATTTATTTTAACCGATTAGTCATGATATAAATGTCTATAAAAATTTTATAGTGCTTGAACTATTAAAACAAATTAAATGTTTTTCTTTTAAATGAGAAAATATTAGCATTTTTTTAATCAAAGCTCTTAAGTAGTTAATCTTGTAAAAGAAAATAAAAAGCGAAGTTAGCTATAGTTCCAAAAGAAACGTTAAGTACCAATATTATAAAATATATATAATCTAAATATAAATATATTTGCTATTTTTATTTACTCGAGTAGAAAAGTAAAACAAGTTTTGTCGCATATCTTTTAAACTATACTAGTAAATTTTGTTTGTTATAAAAAGGAAGAACTGTTTTTAGCACTGTCATTTTTATATATTCATTTGATACATATCCATACGTATATAGAATACAAAAGGGAGTATTTAAGTCATAAAAGATTAAAAAGCACATGATATTTCGTAACTTAAACTTCTGAAGAAAAAAGTTCTTATCTAAAACTAAATTATATTTAGCACAACGTAAGTTTAAACTCCATGTGTGCTAAAAAAATTAATAGTTTTAACAGTTAGAAACTTCAATCAAAATTACATAGTCTCTATTTAAAAAGAACTGTAGAATAAAACACATGAAAAATTTAATTCTTTTATTAATGAATTGTTGACGTCTGTCCAGCAAAGACGAATAATAATACCATTGAGAAAAAACATATGAACCGATAAAAAAAAAACATGATTTATAGTCTTTAAAAAAAATTATTATGTTAATTTAATTAAACAGACAATTGCTTGTTTTTTTATAAAAGCCTGAAAACCCAAGGCACCTTTGAGTTTATCATTTGATTTAATTTCTTTGCATTTCAACTGTGTATATTATTTAAAATATCATGTAGCTTTTAAAAACAACTTGTGGAATTTTTCAGAAATATTTAAAATGTGCCGCAACGCTTAACAACATAAAAATATTTTTCATAGTTAAAAGTTCAAACTAATTGAAAAAACATGGAAGCTTTATCTTCATTTATTATCTACAACTGTGGAAACAAAAGTACTTCCAAAAACAAAAAATGAAAATGTTCTGACACACATTTAAATGTACAACACAAGTTCAATATAAAGACAGTGAGCTTAAACTGTTTACCTAATTGCGCTGATCATATTGGCCCCTTACATAAACTAATGTGGTGATATTGTAAATTAATGCAATAAAATTTTAGAAGTAGATACAAAACTTAAAACTCGAATAGCACGCTTCAGAAAATCATAACTTTCTTTTTCAAACTTAAGCGATATAATACCAGATAAAGTTAAAACTTCAAAGGATTGTAAATGTACTAGCATTTTTAAACAGATAAAATAAGTGTTTTTTGTTTTGGGCCACTCAAATATCAAATTAGATACAATATGCACCACTGATTTTAAATGACAGTAATAATGACGCGCGGCGAAAGAGTAAAAGTACATTGTAGAAAAAAAGTTTGCTGTTGAAAGTAGAAACCAAAAAATGACTAAAATACTATTGAAAACTGATTAGAAGACGACTCCCCTTCTCGCACAGAAGTCGTTGGTGGGAATTTTTCAAAACTTTTTAAGCGTAATACTCCGTTCCCTGCTTGTACTGGTACCCCGGCGGTCCTCCCTTCTTCTTGCCGTCCTGCAGGGAGAAGGAGCCCTCGTCCTTCTTGCGCATGCGGTACAGGAGGAGCATGATGAGCGCCACCGCGAACAAGAACCCGATGCAGCCTCCGATGATGGCGGCTGTGAGGGAAGTAATGGTTAGTGCTTTGAAAACTAGTGTGCTGATATGATATAAAATATTATTAATAGTTATTTTTACAAGTGAAAGGAGATGGCGTTGTCTGGCACAAAGAAAATTAATAAAAGTTGAAGATGTGTAATTTTTAGTAGTTAGGTTCCAAAAAATAAGAGGTTTGGTAGTTGTAGCTTGGCTTATAGTTTTGTACCTTAATTAAGTTAAAGAGTCTTATATGTAGTTTTTTAACATAGTACAAACAAATAGCCTACATAAACCTAAAGTCTAGTTAAAAATTGTTTTGTTTTTTTAGTTAGAAAAACTTTTAAACAGGTATTAATTTAATAACTTTAGTATAATTTAAAAACGAACTAAAAGATTTTTAGAGCAATACCACAAATACAGATATAATAAATAAATTTAAATTGGTAATACTTTAGAATGTATTTTCAGTTCGTCTGTATACCTTTACACTTATAAATATAAAACATTATATAAAAAGTACAAATTTAAATACAAAAACATAAAACATTAAATTCTAAATTGTAGTTTTACATTAAATATTTTAAGTAAATACCATGTAATTATTTTTTTTTCACAAAATTTAAAAATATTACTTATTTTATACCCCGATGAGAATAATTACAAAAAATACTTCAAAATAAAAAATTTAATACACACCCACATGTTCAAAGTTCAAAAAAATAATATTTTTTTAATGGTATTAAGTTTTAAAAGCATTTGTTTTAAGCAAACAATGCAGAACTGTATTTTAAAATACTTGTCAACATAATTACGCCTAAATAATTCCTACCAACTAAATAATAACAAACAAGCCCACTAATTAATTATGAATAATTAATTGAATCATGTAACTATTCCCATTGCAACCTTACATTTTAAATTAAATTTTAATCTAATAAAATTTTATAATTTATGTTACAAACTGATGTACATTATTTCGACAAAAAAGGTGAATAAGATTTTAATAACTAAAAGAAAGAACCAGAGCTTATCAAGTAGATAAATAACTAAGATTTTATTTAACTGTTACTAAAATACATTATTAAAACTCTACTGACAAAATTGTACTTGGTTATCAAATATAGTCCACAATCAAAACACAAACTTAATAAGTGATTAGAACAAAGCAGGAATTTAAATAGAATAATATTTTCAGCGAGAATACAAACAAAAAGTTTAAAATATAAACAAAGATCTTGTGACTTAACTTCTCTAACACCTTAAAGACAAAGGCCAGTTAAAACTTATTTAAAACTATTTAAAAACATAAAATATATCTAATAACTTTAAATAAAATATTTAACTGAATATCAATATTTTTGAAAATCATATGCTTGGTATTATATTCTTAAGTTTAATTAAATTCATATGAACTTCAAAAAAGGCTTATCTATTTATAAAACAAAATTTTTATTCTAAATAATCGTTAACACATGTCTTAACTTTAAAAATGTATGTTTTGTTTATGATTTTCTACCCTGAAAAACTTGCTAACACTGAATATAATTTTTAAAATGAAACACTTTTATGTTTTTACTTACATTTCAAAATTTAACAAAACAAATTTCTTTTTTATTTAATTTATATGACTACTTTCAAGTAAGTCTTGTCAAAAATAGTATCTCACTAAATTAAACTAATATGAAATTGAAATAAAACTATAATGTAGTTATAACGTTAAAGTTTAAAATGTAAAATGACGTAATTATCAAGTGTAAAAATTAACTGGAAACTTTGCTGTACCACTAAAACTTGTTAGATTAAAATCAAACTAAAATAAACCCGCGATAAAAATTAAAAAATAAAACTACACTTTTTTTAAAACTTGAGGAAACAATTACTTAAAAATTACTTAATATAAGGATTTTAAAAGCCTAGTTTGATATAAGAACTTTTTCTGTTTACATAAACTGGGCCTTAAAGTAACTTAGGTTTAGATAAAATAAACAGTATCAAACTTTAAAGTAGAAACATATAAATGGTAAAAACAATTGATCTAATAAACAAAACTCAAAAGTTCAAAGGTTGATATCGATAAGTTCTTTCATTTCAAATTAGTTAATGAGTAATGTAAAATTAAGAGTTATTATTTTTATGATAATACAAATGTTAATGCACTATTTTTGTTTAACTACCAGGTTTCGGTGAGCGTGAGCTGACCTTGTCAAATAATAACAAAACAGTAAATAACATCTAAACAATGGCAGTAGAGTGTTACCATTTGTATAAAAAACGTGCTTGAAACAAAACTCTTGCGTTTTGATGGTTTTGTTTAATAATTTCCTTAATTGTTAAGTATTAAATTTCAAGTAGAATATGTCGGACGTAGTTTCTCGAAGAAGAGTATATCAAATAAAATGTTAAACAATACTAAACGCACGGATATAACTTTAGCTTCAAACTAACTACTATTTGAGAAGAAACACGAGATATTGCAAAATTGGAATAATTTTCTTAATTTATCGATAACATCTACTATTATGTTATGTTAAAGAGTTGACAATACTAGGAGCAAGTTAATTAATAAAACAATACTAAGAGGAAGAAAATGTATGAATTACAATCATATTAGCACTATGTACAACATGTAAGTTACAAGAGTTAATTTTGAATGATACCTGTTGTTTTGTTTTTTAATTCTCCTTTTTAACTGTTACCCAGAAAACTGACAATTGGACACACAAAATTTAATACCTAGTTTTCCTTGTTAAAAAATATAGTCTTATCAAAGTATAATAAGATTAGTAAAAACAACAAACCTGTTAAGAAATGACCGTCACTCAAGTTAAATGAAGATCCTTGTTGTTCAACAACTTCAATATCAAACTGCAATAAAATTTGGAATTATTATCATACTAATATTAGCAAACTAATAAAATTATAATAATGAGATATAACCTTAAGATATTGCAACACATAAAAAGGCTTTTTAAAACATTCGGTAAAGATATAACTAATCTTTTAGTGTTTTAAAGAAAGTTTAAAGTTGGATTAAGTTGTTAAAAAAATAAAAAATACTAATTAAACAACCTTAAATTTATACTGTTTTGTACTTACTACTTTTTAAGTAATCTTAAAATTAATCTTACTCTAACTTCTTCTTCTTTCTTTTCAGTAGCTTCCTTATTTTTCTTGTGATGAGGGTGCTTGCGTTTAGGTGTTTGCGGGGCCTTGGGAGCGGAAGTAGTGGGAACGTCAATTTCGCCCTCTTCTTCCTTGGGAATGACTGAAAAATTATATTTAAACTCTGTAAACTGTTGTGTTCAAATCAAAGAGTAGGAAAGTAGAACAGTGCCTACTTAAAGTGGACGATTTCGTTTCAACAGGCGGAGTGGAGGTAGCCACAACTTTTTCGGTTGTTGCGTCAGCAGCGGTTGTCTTCTCGCTTCCGTCGACCTCTGGTACAATTTCGAGGTCATCGTAGTTTTCTTGGTCGTCTAAAAAAAAATTGTGAATACAAGCATCAATATATATTGAAACTGAGTTATTAAGAATTTTTTTAATTCAAACGATCGAATAGTCTAGTTTAAGAATTCCTACAGTTTGAAAAGAACAGGGTTGCTAAAGGTTTTTTTTTAATTTCCGGGTATTATGAATTTCTTCCAGGATATTTAAAGTACAAATTTTTTTCTTAAGTAAGAAATTAAACTCAAGGTCAACAACTGTCTTAAACTGCATAAAACTATTGAAAAGATACTGTAATGATACTACATGCGTTTTATAATTAACAAAGTTGTAAAAAAGATACAAAAAAAATTGTATATTATACATTTTTCTTACCTCATCAATATTTAAAATTTTACATGTAAAAATTATTCTTAACTACAAGTTTTTTTAATGATTTGAGTTCAAAATTAAGTTTTTTAGATTAAATTGTTAAATTACAAATTTTTTCAGAACTCCAGGTTTTATAAAAACTCTGAATGAATTTTTAATTATTTTAAAACACAATTTTATTTTAATTTAGATTTGTTTTTTAATTGAAACCCTTTTTAATAAAAATAACATATAAAAGCTAACAATTTAAAAAAAATAATGAAACAATTGCAAAATGAACAATAAAAACATGAGTTTTAAAAAATCGCAAAGCTCATAAAATAATGGAATATATGCTTATATTTATTAATAACACAGTATACGTTAAGAAATCAACCAAAACTTATAAAATAGAAATAAATTAAAAAGCAAACGATTAGTGAAAACCCATGAAAACTTAAGGTATTGTAAAAGAACTGGGTTGAGTAAGATAACATAATATCCTATACATTTTACTAAGAAAAACGAGAAAAAATACCTGATTAAATTCAATCAAAATTAAAATATTTATAAGGCAAATTAGCAAAAAAGCATAAAACTTAAATACTATCTATTAGAAAAAGCGAAATAGATATGGTTATTAAAAATAAATCTATCTTGAAATTTGTTTGAAAAGAAAATACGTTATGGCATTTCTTTTCGAACTAAAGTTTCTAAATTATAGAAAAAAGCGTCGATATTGATTACGTTAAATGGATTTAGAGTATAATCAATAAAAGAAACTGACTTATATCATTTTTTTTTTATTTGTAAAGATTGGACTTTACAAAACTGGCTGTATTTTAAAACTGAATAGAAAACGAATAATGTTTAGTAGATATTTCTCAACAATAACTTAAGTTATATTTATAAGGTTTTTTTTTTTAATCAGGTTTTGTATAGTTATATAAAAATAATTTTAAGCTATACCTTAAATAAACTGTAAATATACTAAAGCTACCATGAACTAAACTTTTAAAGTCTATAAAATGTTTAAATAAATCTTTAAGTTATAAATGTTTCACAAACTTATTATGCTTAAACTTTAGTTTAAACAATAAACTTAAATTGTTTTTAATAAAAAGTATAGCAAATAAAATAAACAACCTCCAGAAGCTAATTCTCCACTGCCATAATTATCTTCATCATCACTATTAGCTGGAACACCATTGTAATAATTGTTTCCTTTACTGTTCTCATAATCACCACCATAGTAATTTTCATACTCTTCATAATTCCCTGATCCAACTCCATCAACGTAATACTCATCGGTGTAAACATCGCCTGGGAGATCTTCTGGATTTTCCCCCTTTAAAGTTTCATAGTCCTCTTCAGGTTGCAGTGCTTGTGTTGCTACCTATTAATTATATAAGCAAGATGTTACAGTTTGATTGTAATAAATGTTTTTATTGATTAGCTTACTCACTAGAGTTAAAATAAATTTTAATAAAACAAAAATATATATTGTCCCACTAAAAAACATACAATAAACTGAGGTTATCAAATATCTAATAGCATATGTTTAGAAAAAACATAGTTAAATAATTTTAAATACAATTTTATAAAAATGTTCTTAGATAGTAGTTTTTTTGAAGGATTTGCTATTTTAAACTGCTCTTTAAACAAAACATTTTCATAGACTTTTAATACTTAACACTTAAGAATTTAAATGCTTATAAACAATTTTTTTGACATATAAAAGATTTCCTTAAAACTTTTGTTAACTTTATATAAATAATAGAAAGATATGACTGCCCATCAACTTATTATTTTTTAACCCTAAACTATGAAAAGATTTATTTATTATATACTAATATAATAAATTTGTATAAAGTAATAGATAAGTGAAAAAAATAATTTTATTTCTTCATTAATTGACAAAATACAACCAACTTACAAGTGAAAGAAGTAGTAAAACTAATACACTTTTTACCATAGTGCTGTATTTTGAAATTATATTAAAAAGTATTATCTGAAAAAAAATTCTTAATAATTTTACTTATTCAAATATATTAAAAAACGGTCATATATTTAGTAATTAGATAAGAGTTTCAATTTTTTTTTTTTGACTGTTAACAGGGTTGCTATTAGTTTTTTTTTTTTTTTTCCAGGTTTTCCAAATTTCTTCCAGGTTTTTAAAAGTATACATTTTTGGGTCTATTTTTAGTTTAAAGTTTAAAGTTAAGTTTAAGGTAAGAAACTGTGTTAAATAGTATAAAAATATCGAAAAGATGCTGTAAAGCTACTTTAAATATGTTTTATAATAAAAAAAACTTTTGATGATAAAAACTTTTTATTTATATGATAGAATTTTTGAGTTAAATTGAAATTTTACTGATGAACATTTTTAAAATTATTAAAAATCCAGGTTTTTCCAGGTTTTTTTGACTAGATTGTCAAATTCCAGGTTTTTCCAGGTAAAGTGGCAACCCTGTGTTAAGCAAAAAAGTAAAAATGAAATTTTGTAACTCTTGCTAGCTTTTAAAACAACAGTTTAATTTGTTTTGTTAATTTTTTTTTGTTTAAAATGTTTGTAAAAAATTAAGCAAAAGTTAATTAGCAAAGAGAAAAATTAATGTTTTTATTCTTTTAATTAAGTTTATAGTTTTATTAAATCTTTTAATTGTTTATAAGTATAAACATTTTGACAGAAAACAAAAAACTATAACAAAGAAGTTTAAGAGACTACACCAAAAGTATTATTTAAAAAGTAAATGAATCAAAGAATTAAGAGTACGTGTCAAAACTAACACTGGCTCTTATATGAAATTCAAAAAATAAGTCTTTTTTTATAACATAAAAGTTTAAATTAACTTTTGAGATACAATTTGATTTGTAAATAGTTTTAATAAAAACACAGAGATCAACCATGCAATTTTTTTATTTTCTATGTTTTTTAAACTTAAAAACTAAATAAGAACCAATAGAGCTTGAGATCTCAAATTTTAAGCAAGCGTTCTGTAAATAGTTTCAAGAGTTTAAGTGTTAGAAATTTTTTGATATAAAAAAAAATTAAATAGAAACAAAAAAATGATTGTTGTTTATCCAAAAATTATTTTTTCAAAATTAAAGATTTTCCTTCCAAATAATGATTTAAATATAAGTAATGGACATAACAAAAAAAACAGGTTAAAACTAAAGAAAAAGGTAGATTATATAGTGAAATAGTACATTTTTGCTATTTTAGTTTGAGCCTTCAATAAAAAGTCTATTGAATTCACTAAGTTTGAATGCGTATATCTCAAAAGAAAAAATGCTCAGTTCCAACCCTCGCACAATTTATACCCTATCAAATCAGAGAACTGCTTACAAACCAAGAGTAAGGGTAGGGGCAACAGTGGTATTAAAAAATATTTTTTCAAAATAATATATAAAAATAGATTATTTTTATACAAAAACCTTGATTATTACAAAATAACTTATGAATTTAATTTACAAATTACACACTTTTTCAAGTTTAACTAAACTTAGGTAATTTTTTAGATAAGATAATGAATCAAAGTTTAAAAAGTTTCTTATGGAATGTGCAAACTACAAGTCAAAAAAAAACTGTTTTACTTTCTACTTATGAAGCTTTACTTGAAAGTTATGTGATTTAATGAAATCTTTGAAAAAAACTTTTTAGTTTTTATTTTGTTTGACAGTCCGTTTTCAATCTTTAATAAATATTTTTTACAACATTTGACTAAAAATTTAATTTATTGTTTTCAACCAATGTTTTTCATCTTTTACTTATATATAAACTAGTATAACAAAATAAAGTTTATTAAAAAACTTTGAATAACTAAGTTTTTTTTGTTTTTTTTTTTTTAATTTTTCATTATTTTAAAAACCATCATTACTAGTTTTATTTTTAATATTTAGCAAATGATTGATAGGAATTTTAATTCTCTAGCTCAAAAAACAAAAACTAGAGAAATTTTAGAGATCTTTTTTATACAAAAAATTGACAAGAACAAACTGTGGTTCATGTTTGGTGTGGAAGACTTTTTACAAAACTGACTAAAGCACAAAAATTAATCAAATTTATATTTTACTATATTTACAATTAAAAATAACTTTTAAACTTTAAGCAAGCAATCAAAGGTTGATAGTTCAATTAGTTTCTTATGGAATGCCCAAAGTAAGAAGAAAAATAGTTATTTAACTTAAATACACACTTTGTGCAACCATTTTGTGCAACTATTATACGGACCTGAGAAGTTCCCAGGAGTTTTGAAATACATTAGAGAAACATCACGTGTTTGAGAACAGAATAAAAGATTAAGCAAAGACAATGTACAATTAAGTAATCAAAAAATTATATATGTCTTAAAACCAGTATTAAAAGTGCAACTGAAAGACCCAATACCAGAATTTTTAAAACATGTATAGTATACTAATTCAATTGCTTCTTTGTAAGAAGCTATATCAGACAAACTTCAAGACATTTCAAATCAGAGGATCAAGGAACATTTACCTGCATGTGCGTTGAAATTTATAGAAGAACCTGGAATTAAGACAACAGCAACCAAAAACGCAGCTAAAGCATTCTCAATTGCAGAACATTTAATAAATAAAAGGGGTTTGTGTAGATATCTAGATTTAAAATAACTGGTTATTGTATTAGAGGCTATCTCTATATTATTTTTTTTAATTGTGGAAACAAAAAGAATTTGATTACAGAGCGTCTTTATTTACTTAAATTAGCCATTCTGTTTCCTTTAATAGTATTTTAGCTTAATTTAATGACTACTTTACATTGGTTATTTATTACGCTCATTGATTGCTTTATTAGTTTTAGATTGTTTGTTTTTGTCTTGTGAAAAACTATTTATAATTTTATGTTCTGTTCTACTGAGTTACTGAAGGTAAATAGAGAAATATGTATTTAACTTATCACAAAAAAAAACTTTTTCATTTACTTCTTATGTACCTAATTTAAATGCAATGAATGTTTGAAACTATTTTTTAATTTGCTTACAGTTGTTCTAATGCTTAATGGCGCCTTTACAAAGCAAAAAAAGTTAATAACAAAGTTATTTGCCCTGAAAACACCATTATTAGGGTTGAAACAACTAAGTCAAATGAAACATAGTTGTTTTTTGTATAATAAATATATAACGTTTTTTGAATTTAGCATAACTCAACAAACAAAAACCTTTTGAATCTCTTTAAGAAATTACTATATACCCTATGGACAGGATACAAAACACATGTTTTATCTCTAAATAATCAATTTAAAACTTGATTTTTTATATCTTGTAATACATGCTCTTCACAGGGTCAACTATCTTTAAAGCTAAAACTAGCCAGATTACACCAAAATTGACATGTATCAATACAAACAAGTCTGAGTCAACTAGGTTCCAAATAAAAATGTTATGCCTTAGAAGCTATTTACTTTCACTTTATAGTTATACAGTTTTAAATATATAGTTATTAATAACAAACTTTAATGTTGATATTAATTATATAAAAATCACTATCAACATGACTGCAAAACTACGATTTCACACTTTGTATAAACAAGGTTGAAACATTAATTTAATACAGTTAAAAAATTCTTAAGTTAGATTTCAAAAATTATGTTTACAAGGAGAGTTTTTTACCATTGAAAGTAAAATTTTAATGAGTGTAATTCTAAGGATTTTTAAACATAATTAAATATAGTTAGCTTGATTTGATTAGGAGTATATTTACAATCAGAAGAGGTAAAAATGTTTAAACTTTATAGTTGTGCTCTTTAGTATGCTTTTTGTTCTTTTTGAACATTTGTAGCTTTTTTAAACTAAAACCGTTAGAATGAGAATTGTAAATAAATACATACTGAATATACTACAACAATGCTAAAAAATTATATGTCTAAAATAAAATAAAAAATAATATACTTTAAAATCAAGAACGTTTATGAAAATTTGCTGACAAATTGGTTACAAATATAAACTAAAAAAAATTGGTTTCAAAAACAATAATGTAAATTAAACAACAAAAAAAGTGTAATGACTTCAAACATTAAACACAAAGTTTTGATTAGATTAGAATTATTTTAAGGGTGCTTGTTTAAATTTCGAATACTTTGCATCTGATATACTAATGACTCTAAAGGGTTGATGAAAAACTATAAAAATTTACAAATATCTTTAATTTAATTTTGTTATAATTCCCAACTTATTAACTATAGTTAGTATAACTAAAGTGGTCAATGAACTATTATATTTTTTTAAAGTTTTCTTTTTAAAATTTATCTAGTCCTGTATAGTTATATTTAAAGTTAAAATATGTTTTCTATAGTACGAACAGGGTTCTTGTTATAATTCAAAAGATAAATTAGGAAAAATTCAGGAAAATGTTTAAAAAAACTTTATCTGCTGAAAAGTCTAGATTTTTAATGAACTTTTTTAATCTTAATTTATTTTAATCTTTTGTTGGTAGATTTTGAAAAAATTTTCAACTTATTTTATTTACTATTACAATAAATACTTCTAAGGTCTAAAGTGCATAGATCTTATGTCTGAAGAGCTTAAAACTTTCTTTTTTTTACTGTGCATAGGGTTTAAGAACCTTGGATTTAATCTTCAGTTCATATTCCACTTACTTGATAGTAGTTTATTAGTTGACAGTGTTGTATTTTCTTTATCTTAGATTTTACAATTTCTTTTCTAGATTAAAAATTGCTTTCAAAACTTTTTGTGACCTTTTTTTACTATAAATAGAATGTAGAATAACTAACATCACTCTAATCTTATACAGTTTATAAGATTTATTTTAACATAATGAAAATCATGTACTAACATTCCTTAACTAAGCGCATAAACAACATTCTAATTTATTAATATAGTAGGACAAGACTTATAGACCTCATATCTGCTTTAAAAGACTGAAGGCCATAGGGGGGTAAACCATGTTTTTAACAAGTTGATCTGATTTTATAGAGTTTTTTCTAAGCTTTAAGATGCTTTTTATCGTTTTAATAAATTCAAAAAATTTTTTTAGATATGACCAGTCAAAGTTGGGCCGCATATTAGGTTCCCTATGGGTAGGGAAAACTAAAACAGCGGAAAAAGACTAAATCATTTAAAATCTATCTCCTCCTACATTTTTCAAGCAATCTTCTTCAAACTTTAACAGTCTAATCTTTATACAATAACAAAAAACGTTACTTTGGAATTTAAAAAAAATTTTGTAAAATTTTTTTTTTTTTTTTAACACTTTTTTTTTTTTAATTTTTGTGATAAAATTTTTATTTTTTAAAATTACTTAATTTCTAAAAAAAACATTTTTTCTTTTTACTATAAGGAACGTTTCCTGAAAATTTGAAGAAGATTGCTTGAAAAATGAAGGAGGAGATAGATTTTTAGTGAATTTTAAAATTTCCGAGAAAATTGACCCCAAAAAATTTGTGATCCATACGTTTATATTTACAAAAAATTAAATATCTCAAAAGTTAAATAATATTTTTGAATTCTATAAAAACTGGCTTGTAGTTTGTACTTAAAGCTTTCATATAAAAGTCAAAGTTAATTTTAGTAAAAAAAAATGTTGGACCCCCCCTATGGCCTTAATCTTATTCTTAGTCACTCAAATGTTTAAAATCTGCAGTTAAAACTTTTGCATTCTGATAAGATACTGTTTTTAGAAAACTTATAAAAGACTGTTTGTTATTGTTCAACTTAGGTGTTAATATTCTATAGAAATTTAAATGTTTATAACCTAAAGAGCCTTTTTATTAAAACTAAGTACTATATTGTAAACTCTAAAAAATCTTATACACTATCTACTTTAATATATTCAAATATAAAACTCTATTCATTTGATTTTAAACTCATAACCTTAAAAATATAATATTTTTTCTACAAAACAAATAAGTTTTAAAATAGTTTAAAACTAGGCAAATAGTAAAGTCAGGAAAAATAAAAGGTTTTAAATAATTTTTCAACTATAGGGAAGAAAATTCAGTGTTTTTTTTTTGAAAACTGTCAATCTTTAGGGAAATTCATAAAATTCCAAAAGAGTGGGAACCATTTATAATTGATCAGATGATTTTAGAT
This sequence comes from Thalia democratica, assembly GCF_965202585.1. Taxonomy (NCBI): domain Eukaryota; kingdom Metazoa; phylum Chordata; class Thaliacea; order Salpida; family Salpidae; genus Thalia; species Thalia democratica. The sequence goes on along the minus strand of NC_139173.1, from coordinate 12,756,439 downwards.
AACTCAAGACAATACATTAACTAGATTAAAGTCTTCTTTTAGAGCGTAAGTATAAGACAAATTTTTAGAAAGTAGTTTGTTTTAAAGATACATAAAAAGTTTATATTATTTGAATTTTTACATAGTAGTATAACTTTTAAAACATTAACAAAAAAGTACCATAAAATTTTATGAATTAATTAATTAATTTTGATAAACATAATAGTTCAAAAATTTCCACTAGAACACTTTTTAGTTTTTTTTTACAGTATTTTATTAATTTTTACCTCTTTCTTCAAACTTTTCTTAAGAAATCCTTAGACATTTGTCTGAAAATATCTTATCATGGGTAATTACTACTGTTGTTATTTTTAGTATTTTTAAACAAAGCTAGATTAACTTCTTTAAATTTATCAAATTAATATTTTATAGTAAAGTTACTATAAGGAACAGTATAATAACATATAATGATTTTCTTATAGAGATTTATTTTTGTAAACATTTTTTTCTTTGGTGTATCAATTATTTCATCAAAAATTCGAAACACTTTGCTAGCTCTTTAGCGTCTCATCTGTTTATTCAACAATTTGTAAATAAAATTTAAAAAGTTTAAAAGGAGAGAACATTGAAAAACGCTCACATTTTGTTTTTTGAACGCAACTCAGCTGCAAAACTAAATGAAAAGTTTTCAAGCATTTTATCCTAATAACAGTAAGTTCAATAACTAGTTTAAGATAGTGTCATGTTTAAATAACTGTTAAATTTATTCGGTATAGAAACTTGTTTCCTATTTTTGTACTTTGAAAGGACTCACAGTCACAACTAGTTGCAAGGTACATTTGTTTACCACATAAACCAGTTTATGTCAAAATAAATGTATATATACATATTTTATATTTATATAAATGTATTTATGTATAAGAAAATTAAAACTTTTATGCTCACTTCTTTTATTATTGATATATGTTCGTAATAAAAAAATGTTATACTTAGCTTACATCAGGATTTTCCATATCGCCCCTTTTAAGTAATTTTAGTTAGTCAATGGCAATAAGTAGGAGCGGAAGGTAAATATGTAAAGTTTGGGAAATAAGGATGCAAGTAAGCGGATGCAAGTAAGCGGCCAACTTACACTAAATATTTTAGGGTTTGGAATAAAGAGAAATAGAGGTCTTAAGTAAAAATTATGGTAAGTTCGACACTTACACTAAATATTCTCAGGTTTTTATTAAAGAGCAAAAATTGGTCTTACTAGATACCATTTAGGTAAGATTTGAAACTTACACTATATATTTTGGGGTTTATAAGGAGTTAGGGTAACAAATATTTTAATTTAATGAAAAATAAGAGTTTAAAAACTCTGGCTTCAGTAAATAAAATGTTTAACAACTCTTATTTAGTATTTTATTTTTTTATATTACAGTTGTTGTGTTGTGACCTTATTTATCTAAAACTTCATATATTCTAACTACTATTTATTATTTACATAAATGATATAGCCTCAGAAGTTGATGTTAGCAGCAACATTAACCTCTTCGCAGATAACACAAAAAAAATTAGCCAATCGAACACAACTTTACAGAATTTCTTAGATAAAATCTACATTTAGCTAAAGGAAAGAAAATAAAACTTTAACCCTGGTAAATTTCAAGTCCTAAATATTCAAAAAAACACTAACTTCTCTACTTTTGACTTTAAAATAAACAATAAAAATTTATCTTTTACTAAAGTCTTTAAAGATCATAGATTTTTTATTGCTTAAAATTTAAAATGGAACTACCATATTAATTACCTTACCGAATCGCATCAACTAAATCTTTTCAAGTTTTAAAGAGATTTTAGTCTACGGATGTAGACATCTTTAAAAAGTTTCTCTCGTTTACATTCGTCCTATGTTGAAATTTAACACACCAATCTGGTTTCTACACTTAAAAAAAGATAATAACCATATAGAATCTGTTCGGAAAGTATACCAGATTAATCTTCAACCGCCGCAATATTTCTTATACGTCTTACCTTGATAGACTAATAGAACTTATTATTAAATCTTTAGAACACAGGGGACTTGAATTTGACCTCCTTTTTTTAACTAGTTAACAGTGAAACTATTTAAATAATAAAATTTAATGTTTGTTAACAAAATTAAAAAGTAATTTAATCAACCGTTGATTTAATTTTGAGATTTAGCTTAGGCGTTAGTTCAATTTTAGTAGCGGCGCCTTTCCTCTATAAATGATGAGTCCTATTTCAATATGTTTAATAATTGTTTATCTGGCTAGTCTATTTTAATGTGCTCGGGGTTTTAGGTTTTTATTTTTGTTGTTAGTCAATGCATTTAAACATTTCATGTTGATCGTTCTATTCTACATCAATAAGTAGTAATAAATAAATATAAGTTGGTGGTTAAAAATTTTGCTTTTTATGTTGATGCATATTTTAATTACATTATATTAAAATATATTTTTATCTTTGTTTTCAACAAAATAAACTTTTAAGTAATTTTTATTTTTACTTTTTTGATTTTGATTTATTTCGTTGTGTGTCTTTCTGTTTAAGTGGCCTAGGTTTTTATACCTAGGTTCATCATATGGACAGTAAACTTACAATAATAATAATAACATTAAAAATAAGTAACAAACTACAAATAAAACTTTAAAACACAGCCCAAAAGAGTGTACTAAACAGAAAATGTGAACTCAAATAATATTATTTTTAAACTTGTAAAAAAGGTTAATATAGCTATATTAAAAGTTTCTGATGTTATGGTTTAGTTTAAAAAGGTATATACATTCATTTTAAACAATATTTTTTAAACCTATTAAAAGCTGTTGAAATATTGGACTGTTTTTACGAAAAGTCTCAAGTTTATAAACTATTTTGTATCTCTTAAATTAAAAATAAGCAAGTTTAAGTAGCTTTAATGACTAAAATAAAATTAACATTTGCTTTACTTGAGTATTGAACTATGTGATATTAATTGTTTTTTGAACAAAAAAATGCACTTTAGTTATACTAATTGCTTATTGAACGACAAAAAAAGTGCTCATCACATTTAGTTTAAGGACATTGTGTACAAAAAATCCGTTCGGTTCTCAATTACTATACGACGGATTCAGTTTATTTTTTTTCCAAGACTACTTTTGTGTTTAGTTTAACTTTTTTAAAGCTTAAAAAAACGTATGTATGATTAATTTTTCATAGCAAACTTTCAAAAAATTTGTAAAAAATTTCCTCCGATATGGTTTAATCTTAATGGTCAACTTACTCTTGATGACTAATCTACCTTCGTTACTTTACCAACATTGGAATAGTTGAATAGAATACTTTCTCTTGTTTTGCTGATAATTTTTTTTAAATAAAAGATTAACAATAAAATTTTTATTTTTATTACTAATTATCAGATAAAAAGTTATTTATCAATGGAAAGTGCGTCCTCAAAAGGAAGACTACCGTATTAATACGTTTTTACTTTTATTTAACACTGACAATTAACAGTTTTTATTATAATTTACTCTTTATTTTATTATTTTTTGGACTTAATCAAGACTCGTTTTTTTTTAAATGTAATGTCTTTATATTTACTACTAATAAAATGATTTAGTTTGCAAAACCTTAATAAATAAATTACTTGCACAGACTTTTTGTGTTTGAAGGTTTTTTAGTGTATCTTAATGAAACTAATTTATTTATGTTTTTCAACTTTTAATGTTAATTGGACAACTTTTTTGTATTTAACTAAGAACGAATATATAAGGGCCTTTAAATTTGTAACATATTTTATAAAATAGTATGAATTGAAATTTATTTATTTCAATGTAAAACTTAGTAAATTAGCTATTTTTTGTTTTATAACTTTTAAAGCAGTTTTTTTTTTGAGACGATAGAGTAAATTACACACACACTACCATTAAAATACTCACGAATAAATTTTTGACTTACCTTTAAAATTGCTTTATTTTAGATTTTTTTAACAATATCAAACTTATTCGTTCAAAAACTTCTTCGGCAATCATCATTAAAAACAAAAGCATTTTATACTTTACTCTGTAATATACGCTAGTGTTTTGAATTCGTGCAATAGTTAGTTAAGAAAAAAGTTATATTTATAAAAACAAATAGAAAGTGATTTAAAAACAACAAATCTATTTTGAAAAGTTTTAATGAGAGTTTTTTCATGTTATTATAGTTTTCGAAGTTTATTTTTCTACTTTTATAATAGATAATAAAGGAAATTTTAAAATGTGTATAAGCTAAATTTGAAACAAAATTTTCTTAGCCATTTGCATTAAAAACCTAAAAAGTTTTTTAATTAAATTAAAATACTCCCAAGTTTTAAACATTTTTTCTTATATAAAATATTTTTTAAACATAACTTTTTAACCATAACAAATAATATGTGATGTTTTATAAAATTTTAATTTATAAAATACAACTGAAACGTAAAAAAATAAAATACAAATTTATTTTCTTGAAATTTTATAAATTTCTCATTAAAATTAAGTCTAATAAACACACAGATTATACTAACACAAAAAGGTCTCAACTTAATATGTTTGAGTTCTCATTTCTAGTACGTTTAATTTACTGTTGTAATTACTTTTTTGTCTAAAAAGGTATTTGCAAAAGTTAAAACTGTGTTAAGTTCGACTAAATGGAAAACTTTTAAACACTTCTTTAAAACTTTGTGTTTTAAAACTTTATATTTGTCAGCACAAGTATATGATTATTAATCAAATGAATAACTATCGAGGATCTTATCATATAATTTCATACTGCTTTAATCATCTTCTTCTGTTTTTCTCTGAGGTTTAATAAAATGTACTTAGGGACATCTTCATGTAAACAAAAAATTAAATAGTTTATTAGTTTTATATAACGTATTTATTTTGTCTATCGTCAACAAAGTTGAGTCTTTGAGGGAGAATTACCTTCCAACTTTTTCAGTATTATATGCAATACGTACTTTTACTCCGGTGTCTTCGAACATAGTTTTTGTGTTTCTGGAGAATAACTCTGACGTGTTTTAACATATGGTATTGTAATGTATTGTTTGTTATCATCTATGTTCGAAGACATCGGAGTAAAAGTACGTATTGCATATCGTACAGAAAAAGTTGGGAAATATTTCTTCAAGAACTCTCTAAGTCGTTTTTATCAAAGTTGCTTAGTTTACAAATTTACGTGTCCAGGTGATCTGAACAACCAATATATTGGTGAGACTGAAAGACAACTCTTCGTAAGAATTAAAGAACATGTGACTCCAACTAATAGTGCGGTATTAAACATATCGAAAATTGTGCATTTTGTACTAATTGCAAAAACTTTCATAATTATTTTGAAATTATTAAAACGTCCAGTTAGTATAACGTTTTATTATCTACAGAAGCTTTACTAATTAAAAACTTCAACCAAATTTAAATAATCAGCTTAGTTCTGATAAAGGATCAAGAGTAACTATCAGTATATTTAAAAAAAAAACATTTTGGTTTAATTAGCTTTTTGTTTATTAATAATCCATTTTTGTTAATTACTTGTGTTTTTTACATATGATTTAGTTTCACTATATATTTTATGTTTAGTTAACTTGTGAGTGTTTAGTATTTTTGACAAGGGAGTTTGTGAATTACGAAAGCGCTTAAATTCTTAATAAAAGTTACAATGAAATATTTTTTGTGTCTTGCAATGAAGTGGTATATAAATACATACTTAAAGCTCTATCTATATCTGTAATTTACACATGTGTTGTTTTTTGCTTATTTAATACAAACTATATTTAGTGATGGTAAATTTTTTAAGGTTTCTTTGTACAATAGGTCCTTAGACTTAACTTTTTGAGCACTGTTTTTTATCGTTCAATAAACGATATATATAATTAAACAAAATAGTTTAAATTTAAGTACATAAACAAGTAAACGTTGCCACACACTCAGACTAAGTCAGTTTAGTTTGAAGACTTTTCAAATATCATGCCAGTTTAGGCATTTTTTTCAGTTTTTGGCTTGAATTACTAATAATATTCTAAATTACCCGGCTAGTTTTTTGATCACTCACGCTGGCTTTTTTGCTTGTAAGAGAGGCAAAGTAAACTTATGATGTATGTTTTGTTCAATTCACAGTGTTGGTTTGAACTATAACATATGTTGAATTTTAAGTGTTGCAGCTGTTATAATTTAAAAAATTATCTATAATAATTTTGTACATATAAGTGTGAACAATCAGTGCGGCCAAGAACCTTGGCTTCTTAAAAAGCTTGGAGTTTTACAATCTATGTTAAAAAAATATGGAAAAACCTGGAATTTGAGAATTTTTGAAAAAACCTGGAGTTTTAAACAATTTTTACATGATAAGTAATGAAATTTCGATTTGACATAAAAATATAAATCTTGTTATTATTTTTTTTATTATTATGACCATTTTTTTAATTAAAAATATTTAAAGTAGCTCGACATTTAATTTTGCTATACTGTTCAAGACAGTTTTTTATCTTAATATTGAATTTATACTAAAAATAGACCCAAAAACTTATATTTTTAAAAACCTGAAAAAAGTCAGAAAACCTAGAAAATTTGTTTTCAAACCTTTGGCAATCCAGGAACTGTTTAGATTCTTTCTAAGGGTTGAAAATAGCACATATAATTTTGTTTGACATACGTCATGTTTATGCAACACAGGCAAAACATTTTTTAAATAATTATAATGGAAGTTTTAAGTATAATGACTAACTATTTTAATTTTCTTATCTTTAACTTCCCTTGTATGTAATCAGATTTATATGATTTCGCAGTATAATTTTCTTTTATTGTATGTAAAACCTTATACAGAAATTATCTTAGGAGTTATTGTAATGCACAGTAATAACTTTTACTACTTTATAAATTTTCTGAAAGAATTTTTTCTGTTTAGTCTGTAGTTATTGAACATAATCATGTGCTTTGTTGAAACTGACTTAAGCGATTTATTTTTCGTTTCTTGGAATAACTTCTAACTAATGATTTTTAAGTTTACATTTACTCTTTTTAAATGCAGTATTTTTATTGCAGATATAAAATTGCTTAATTCTGAACGAAAAATAAGTTTTTATACTTCATTAATGGCTCAATAAATTTTTATACTTCCATTAAAAATATTTATGAAAATTAATTGTCCATTCAAGCTGAATTATAATATTTTTTTTTGCTATATAACTAAATCACTGTTAAGAAACTTCATTATTTCTTTTTTAAGTGAACTTTATTTTAGAAAAGTTGTCAAACAAACAGGCTAGTTTAAAGAATTGAAAAAATCAGACTAAGTTAGACCTGTTTACGACATTTTCAAAAACTCTAGTGTGTGAAACTTTTATTTCAAACACTTTTAATAAATCTTTGAATTCTCAAAATAGTTTTTATGATTGTAGTGTAGTTTATTAATTGTAATGTTTTCTAATTTACTTAAATGTAATGTAATTTAATTGTCTTGGACAAGACATTAAACCGTATCCTCGTGTACGAAAAAACCTTTCGGTTATCAAGTCATACACCAGGTCCTTGGACCAAATTTTGAGCGCTTTGTATTTGTTCAATAAACAATTATTTATAATGAAGATGTTTTTGTTAGCTATTTAAGTTTGATTAACAGCAAGCTTTTAGCATTTTCAACTTTTGATAAACTTAGGCTGGTTTGATATAACTCAAACATTTTCACTTTTAAAGTGGCAACCATGTAAAAGAACATAAATTACTAATAAGCTATTTTATTAAAGTGTTTGAGCATTAATTATGTAAGAATTTAATTTTCAAACTTTTTTACGCTACAAATAAGTATTAGTTTTATTTAGTTAACTATTTACTGAATTTTTTAAAGAGTACAAACTATTTAAAACGCAAAATGTGTTTTCAAAAGTTAGTGTTTTCTTAAGTACGAAAAAGTGGTTCATAATATCAACAATAAGTGACCTATAAATGTTTTTCTAGCTCGGTTTTTATAGAGACTTAGGCTATAAGTAAATTTATAAAATCATTAAATAACTTGATTAAGATAGTACAAAGTTTTTTTAACACTTAAGTATAACATTCAATGTAAATTTTATTCCAATAAATATGTATAATAAAATCGGCATTTTTTGTGTAGATAAAAGTCATTAGAAATAATAAACTGAATAAAAGTAAAATTTTCTTCAGTGTGACTAAAATTAAAACTGCGAAAATCTTGGAAACTTGAAATTTGGCCCGCGAGCACCAACTTCCTGCCGACCCCTGCATCAAATTATTTATAAATCTATACATTTTTTAAGATTAAAAATTAAATAGTTTAATAAGAAAATAGTTTTCTTTCACCACTTAGCTGATGTTTGTCTTTAAAGTGAGACTAACAAAATTACAGTTACCTCTCGCAAATCTTCGCATTTGTTTGGTTACGCACTCTTGTTTAGTTATGCATTTTAGAATTCCAAAAATTACAAAAAAAAAAGAAAATTATTTAATATTGTAAGTTTGTTGTCTGAATTGAATTATCTATATATAAATATATTTTTAATTAGTAATATAGATGAAGATATTTTTTCAATAAGTTTGATACTTTTTTAATTTATTTTGTGCCTTCAATAAGGAATCTATTGAACTCTATTGCTGTGTTCTTTGTATTATATGTGTCTTAGCCCCCCTTAATACATTTAAATCAAACAAGGTACAATGTTCAATTCCTAACAATATTTATGGCATAAATTTTTATCTCAACTCAATAAATCGCTAATTTTTAGAAAATTTGTTCTTTGCCCACCTAAGATTAAACTTTACTTGCATGGTATTAGAGAAAGATCTTTTTTGTTACCATGCAAGACGAGCTAAATCTTAGATGGGCAAAGAAAAAAGTGAAAAAAAAAATAATTTGTTTATACATTAACAATTTTTGTTAAAAAGCTTCTTACACATATGTACAACTTGAATGAAAAGTATTTATGAAATAATAAACATTAGGAAATTCATCGTTATAGTCAATCAAATTTATTATAGAATATAATCAATATGGTAGATATATTTGCAACCTCTCGTAAAGTTACGTAGTTTTGATGTGGAAACAATATTTGTAGATTCGTAAGAGGTGACTTTAAAACAAAAAACTATATTATTTTATTTTGGTGGTCTATGTTTAAATATATATATGTTTAATTATTTTTAATTAAAAAATTACTAGTGATCAGATTTTTTACAACTGTTTAAATGCTTAAATCATATCTTTAGAATAAAAATAAAGCTTTATTGGCGAATTTTTTAAAATTACAAACATACACATTATGACGTACAAACTAAATTTAAATAATTTTAGGTAGCCAATTAAAAAAGAAAATTTGAACAACTTGATCTATGTTTGAGCCTTTTTTTAATTGGCAAATAAAGCTTTTTTTTTGTTTTGAAGATATACTAAAAACATTGAAACAGTTGTAAGCAATCTAAAAACTAGAGGTTTTTTATATTATAAATACTAGTCTCTGCGTTTTCATCGAGAACTTTGACATTTGTCGACTATAAAATCAACTTCAATTATTTACATATACACGTTGTTAAATTTATCAAATTTCATACTTTAAAGCAGGGTTTCCCAACCAGGGGTGCTCGCAACCCTTGGTGGTGCGAGGCAGCATTAAAGGGGGTGCAAGATGGCTTTTAAACTTTATTTGATAGATAAGGAAATTTTTCTTTAACATGGGTGACTGTAAGCTAAAACTTTGTTCACTAAACATAACTATCGATATTTAAAGCTAACAAGCAATTCAAATCATTAAAAAAAAATTGATAATTACGCCATAGTATAATTAAATAATTTTAACCTAAGCTTTCAAATTTAATACTAATTTAGTAATAAAGAATAACAATTATTTATAATTTTTAATAAATAGGAAAAAATGGTCATTAAATTTAAAGTGGATCTTTTGTTGAATTCTAAACATTAACAAGAAAATCTAGCATAAATAAAAACTTAATTTTCCGTTAAATACGTTGTGAGCATTTGCCAAACGACGTGTCAATAGGAGTTTTATTGAAGAAATAGGATTAGTTTTTTTTTTTTGTTAGTTAAAAATAAGAGCTTTGTTTTTGTGTTGAAACATAGATTCATATTTATTTCGTTTGATGTAAAGTTAATTGTTGTTTAACTTAATTAAAGATAGGGTAGGTAGATTAACGAGTGATGAGCTTAAAACTCACTTGCTTGACCTTCAGAAAACGTTTATCGTTGTAGAAGGAGTGTGAGTTCTGCTGTTTTTTACCTTAGAAAAAAAATTATGCAGTTTGTTGTATTTTTTAATTTCCATATATTTAATTCTTGTTAATATAGACCACTATAAAAAATTGATAAACAAATCTTTATCGTTTTCTATAAAATTGTTCTTAAATAAATCAATACATGTACTGCAAGGGGTGCGAGAGCAAATAAAGACATTTTAGGGGTGCGGGGCATCAAAAAGGTTGGGAACCACTGCTTTAAAGACTATAAAATTAATGAAATCTGTGATACAAGCAGTTAGCTAAGCTTTTTTTTTATTTTAGTTAAAATTTTGAAACCTATAAATAAAAATCTTTAATTCAACTTAGAGATTTTAAATAAGTTTCATCTATCTATACCTTTTCATTATTTATAATACAAAAAACAACTAATTTTCGTATTGTTTACTAAATTTAAACGTTTAACACGATTCATCTGAACCTTTAATTATATTAATTACGTTTAGATCTAAATAATTAAATCAGTTAGATAACTAATGTAAACTTTAAAACGTTAAACTCGTACTATAATTAGCACGGCACCACTAAATGTTCTTGTAAATTGGATTTAGAAATAATCCTATACTTTATTTTAAATAGATAGTAGCGATGCAAAATTATCTTTAAAACAATTAAATATGTTCAAAATGTTAGATTGCTATTATTTTGTTTAAAATTCCTAACGAAAAAAGTTCGTTTGAAAATAGCAGTAACAACAATTTGCGAAGTACTTGCTTAATTAATATATATATATATATATATATATATATATATATAGAACTAAAATACACAAAATAAACTTTTGCTTGGGACAGCTGTTTCTGCGTTTAATTACGCGTCTTCAGCCAAGTTTTATTCAATGAAAAGCAAACTTGTAAGTGTTTTCGATAATGTATGCAGCCAGTTTGTAATTCGTTTCTTTTGTTTAGAGATTCAGATTTTTTAACTTTTAAAATTATATATATAAAATTAAAATACACAAAATAAACTTTTGTTTGGGACAGCTGTTTCTGCGTTTAATACGCGTCTTCAGCTAAGTTTTATTCAATGAAAAGCAAACTTGTAAGTACAGCAATAAAATTATACAAAATTAGGTATTACGTAATAATAGATAGTTGATTTTAGACAAAATTATTAACATAGTTTTTAGATAAATTGTTTACGATAATGTATGCAGCCAGTTTGTAATTCGTTTCTTTTGTTTAGAGATTCTGATTTATTAACTTTTAAAATTTCAGTTTTTTCCGCATTACACAATTTACATCCGTTTTTAAACTATATTAATTTTTCATTCTTGTTAATATTTCCCACTGAATTTTAAAATTAACTCCGTAATTTTTTAGTTTCTTAATCTACTGCGATAAAGTTGTCGTGTTTTTATGCTTTTCGTGTTTGAAGCTTTACTTGTGCTTTGTATAGCGATTCTTGAACGATAGTCCAGTCGAGCCAACAAAACTTGGTCTGGTTTTTAGTTATGACTGTCGCTTTATATATAATGTTTTCCATTAAGCAACTTCCATTTACCGGGCATTCTTGTTTTTTGCAGTCACACATTCGTCTCTCTTTGTCCTGCGTGTCTAACATCTTTCGATTGTGTGCCATTATAAGTTGTTTCATGTTTGGCATGCAGGAGTAGGACACTTTTAGTGTCTTCCTGTTAAAAACTTTACAATATGGATGGTTTTCAGTAAAGTTATTGTCCACAATCTCTAGGAAGCGCTTCCCAACCCGTGTTGCCACACTTTTGCAGAATGGAGCGTTGAAATATAAAATATTTCTTCTCCTTCTTTTCTTGTTCTTACCCTTCTCTCTTTTGTGGCTATAGGCTAACTCGTGATCGTACCCACTTTCTCTTATAGCTTCCTGGTATTGTTGGGTTGTTTCCTTAAAAATGCTTTGACTGCTAGAAATCTTCTGGAGGCGGTTATTCACTGCCACCGGTATGTGTTTTAACTAGTGATGTACCGGACTCACTATCCGGGTCCGGGTCCGGCCGGATATTGCCATTTTTGTCTGATATCCGGATCCGGTTCCGGCCGGATTCTAATTTGAAAAAAAAGTCCGGACCCGGATCTAGTTAGTAAAAAAGAGCATACTGAAAAGTATTTTTTCAAAATCAAACCCTATGTAAATTAATAAGAGTCATTTTCGTCAGTTAAAATTAAACACCTACCGTGATTGGCTAATTTTGTACACGTGACTAATTTACATTTGTTTACATTTAAACTATGAAATAAACATTTATGAAATGCAACTCTTTACATATGTTGTAAAACTGAAAACTTTGGAATGAATACTTGCATTATTTATTGTTTAAAGTTGAGCTCAGAGAATATATAGAGTTAATACGGTTGAATGTACGAGCCAATGAGAATCATATGACGAAATGTTTCAAACTAAATACTGATGTAACAAAACATCAGAACATGACAGGCAGTTTATATGTAAGCAGTTAGTTAGTTTGGTGTGTAGCTTGAAGCAACAAAATATCTTGAACGTTTTTGTGAATGCTTATTGTAAGTAGTGTTTTGTTTTAAAAGTGAATATTTCAACAGGTGTTTAATTGTTTAAATATTTAAGCCAGGTTTATAGTTTAATAGTTTTTTAAAAATTTTACAGTTTCCTGTTTACTAAAAGTTTTATTTAATTTTTCGTTTATTGTTTTAAGTCTTTTGATATAGATTTAAAGTGTTACCAAAGTAAATAATAATTTTGTATATGCTAGTATTTCTTGTTGTGTTTTATATAAAAGATTCAGCACTCAAATCTGTCGTGTCTGATTATAGAAAGTAGTCTCAGTTAGAATTTAGTATTTGTTAGATATTAATTATATAAGGTAGGATCTAAATATGGTGGGTAGTACTAATAAGTTAAGTGTATCACAATCAGTCCACAACTTTACTACCAAATTGTCAACCTTTGCTAGCTGTTCTACTGATTATTAGATTAAAGTAATTTTTTCAGTTTTAAAACCTCATTCTGACTCAGGCTTGTTTATACTCACTCTAGATAGTTTTAATGACGTAAACAGTGGCAACCCTGCTAGTTTGAAAATTTTTGGGAATTTTAGAAAATCTTGGACTGCCTCAGTCTAGTTTAGTTTTTTATAAAAACTCAGGCTAGTTTTCTTTTAGATTTTATATGGGTTTGAGCTGATCCAGTTTTCAATATTTTGTAATTTTCTAGTGTATTTTGTTCAAGAACTTGATTCAGATTTTTAATTGTAAATAACACCTAAATTTGTAAACCTTGTGGCTAGCTGTTCTACTTATTATTAGATTAAAGTTCTTTTTTTTCAGTTTTAAAAAACCTCATTCTGACTCAGGCTAGTTTATACTAGTGATGTAGCGGACTCACTATGCGGGTCCGGGTCCGGCCGGATATTGCCATTTTTGTCTAATATCCGGATCCGGCCGGATTCTATTTTGAAAAAAAAGTCCGGATCCGGTTCCGGCCGGACTCTAATTTGAAAAAAAAGTCCGGATCCGGTTCCGGCCGGACTCTAGTTTGAAAAAAAGGTCCGGATCCGGTTCCGGCCGGATTATAATTTGAAAAAAAAAGTCCGGATCCGGGTCCGGTACATCACTAGTTTTAACACATGCTCTGGATGGTTTGACTTGCTATTCACATAAACCGTATGCGCATTTGGTTTTCTATACGTCTTATGACGTTCATTTTGAAGATCTAAAGTTACATCTAAGAAGTCTGTTACAAACAGATTGGCTTCGATGGTGACATCAAAACCAATATATATAAATATCAATAGCAGATGGTAACAACCCTGTTTGTAGGCTGTGCTTAAAAGAATCAACAGCCGTTATGTATGCGTTAAAAAAGGAAGGTTGTTTAAATAAGAGGAGTGAATTCATATCGTCTTGTCGACATATGAAAAAGCTCCTCTTAAAAAACAACAAATTTTGAAGTATTTTATAGTCACTTAACTGTTGTTTTTGCGAATTTTAGTTGTTTGATTAGTTAGATAGTAGATTGATTTTTGTGCTGAATATTTGTAATGTGCAGTGTTCAATTCTTACGTCATATTGTTTTTGTTTTTTTGTAAACTTTTGCATCTTTGTTTACAAAAGTGCTTTTTATTTTAAATTTGAGCTGGCTGAAGATTAAAGACAATCTTTTTTGTCTTTATGAAACATATGTTCCAGTATTTTTAAAATCGTACATTTCAATAAATTATTTAAATACCTTTTTTTTTTTTATTTTAAGTTTTAAATTGTTTTATTCTTTGAAGTTTTTATTTTTCAGAACTTTTTCAGATTTTATATACAATATATATTATATAATGTATCTACAATACTCTAGTATATGATATCATTACATTGTAATATATTTATATTAAATATATTTTATTTTGAACTTGTTTTTTTAGTTTAGTAGTGCGTAGGCACGAAACTTGAGTTCTGCAAGTTTTTACGTCTTGTAATAAACATTTTTATTAAAAAAGCCCTAAAGGTGGGCTCTGTGTTGAAAAAATTAGTTTATTAGGTTAATCAGTTTATTTCTATATATATTATAGTAAACTAAACGAAAACTAGTTGTTTTTTTTTTTATAAATATATGTATATATATATATATATATATTAAAGGTTTTATAAAAAGTTCTGATCGAATCTTTCTAGTTCGTTCTTTTTTTCTAATAGCTTAATCATTTTTCCAAAATAACCTTTTTAAACTTTCCTAAAAAGCATAAAATAACATTCTTAACATAACTTAATTCTATCATTGCTCCTATTTATAGTTTAGCACAGTAAACTTTTATAAATTCTAAACTGATCAAAAAGATGTCAAACTTTAAGAAGTTTGAAATTAAGCATTCGACGGAAAATATCCCAAATGCAAGTGAATCAGAATACAAAGAAGCCCTCATACAAAAAACGCAACATCTTGTTAGGTGTATGATGTGGAGGCGAAGTTTTTCGAAGAAGAAGATGTTTCAACAGAAGATCATGACAACTACGGCTTCAAAACCACACGTACACCAAAGCCGATAGAACATCTGCAGGCTTTTGAAGAAGATCTTATCAGAATGGTGCAAAACGTGGAATTCAGAAAAACAAGAAGCCAATTTCAGATGGAACTATCAAAAATCGTGCGGGATATAGGTAAGTGTAAAAATTTGATTGTACCTTCAGATAAAACTGCAAACTTTTATGAAATTTCAGTGAGTGAATATAGAAAATTATTAATTAATAACATTACTAAAGACTATGAAAAATGTAACAAAACAACTTTAAATGAAATAAACTTAGAAGCTAAAAATTTAACAAAAAAATTAAAAATACAGGACAGAATTAAAAACTACCATTAAAAAAGCATATATAACGGTTAAAGACCACAAAGAGAATTTTTTAACACACTCTAAATGCAGATTGATTAACCCCATTAAGTCTGAAGTAGGACGTATATGTAAGGTCAAAATCGACTGCATTAACAAAGCTGTGCGTCTAAAATCCAAACTTATGCAGTGGACCAATACAGACCAAGTCTTAAGTTGGTTCATTGGATTAGAGGAACAGAAGTACAGCTTTTTTAAGATGTGGTCGACTATTATCCTTCTATTAGTGAAGAGTTGGTGATTAAATCACTAAACTTTGCTAATAATTACATTAGCGTACCTGCTGAGGACTTAAGCCTGATAAGAAATGCCTGCAAATCGGTACTCTGCGAACAAGGAGCTCTGTAGCGTAAAAAGGGAGTAAATACCACCAACTCACTTTTTGACGTAGCACAGGGATCTTACATGGGCGCAGAACTATGCGAACTTGTTTGACTTTTCTTTTTAGACGGGTTAAAAGATATCTTTGGTTTAAATAGAGTTGGGTTATACAGAGACGATGGTCTAGCTGTATTGCCCAACTCTTCTGGCTTTAAAATTGAGAAGCTAAAAAAACAAACCTACGCCTTCTTCAAATCTATGGGGTTGAGAGTCACTGTGGAATCGCCACTAGTGACAACTGACTTCCTAGATGTGAAGCTCAACTTGAATGATATCTCTTATATGCCGTATAAAAAACAAAATGCTAAAATTATGTATGTCAACAATCAAGCCATCCTAAAAATATTATAAAACAAATTCCTAACATAATAAATCAACGCCTTAACAAACGATCAAGTAAAGAAGAAAATTTTCTAAAGACCAAAAATGAATATGAAAAAATTATGAAAATATACGGATACGATAATAAACTTAAACTTGAAAAACCTGAGCAACAACCAAAAAATAATCAAAAACATAAAAGAAAAAGAAATGTAATCTGGTATAACCCTCCTTTTAGCAACTCGGTAAAAACTAACATTGGAAAAAAATTTATAAATCTAGTCAAAAAACACTTCAATAAACAAAATCCGCTAACAAAAATTTTCAACAAACATAATATGCGAATAAGTTATTCGTGTACGGTAAATTTGGAGAATATCATTAAGGCACACAACCAAAAAATTTTAAATCAAAACTCAGGAATTCGAAGTCAATGTGGCTGCGCTGGTAGTTGTAAGTATAATTTGAAAGGTGGCAATTGCCGTTCAGAGAACATCGTTTACAAGGCCACAGTTAACTCTGGCGTTGAGACGAGGTTCTATGTCGGCTTGTGCTCGACTCAGTTTAGATTAAGGTATGCCAATCATAAAAAATCTTTTAAAGGCGGCATATATGAAAATGACACTGAACTTTCGAAGTATGTTTGTGGATTAAAGCGCAGCGGCATTGACTTTGAAATATCCTGAGAAGTTATAAAAAGAGCACAGCCTATAGCTGACGGCAATAGCCCAATATGTAGGCTGTGTCTCAAAGAAGCAACAGCCGTTGTATATGCACTGAAAAATAAGAGATGCCTAAATAAAAGAAGCGAGTTTGTATCGTCTTGTAGACATATAAAAAACACGCTTTTAAAGTTTAACAAGTTTTAATTTCATCTAAAATGGTCTAAATTCCAATTTGTACCTTAATTTTATCTTTATCTCTTACTCTTTCAATTATCTGTCGTAATATATATTTACTCACTGAAGTTTTATGAATTTTTGCCAGTTTGTTGTCGATTGGTAAATTAATTTTTCCACAAGCCCTTAAGGTGGGCTCAGTGTGAAAAATGTAATTTATCAAGTTAATTAACTTAATTCTAGAAATAAGTTATTAACTTAATAAATTAATTAAATCAGTCCTTAATTACAACTAATGTGCGTGGTCGAAGAAAGATCGGTGATTGTTTTGATTTACCGCAGGGAATTTTATGGTGCAGAAGTATGCGAACCATTAGGGTTTTTTATACTGTATGAAATTGAAAAGGAAAATATCTTTGAGAAGAACAAGTTTGGAATTTATAGAGACGTAGAAAGTAAGTCAGGTCCACTTATTGAGCGGCTTTCAAAAATACTCACAAAGGGGTTTAACAGACTCGACTTATTTCTATATATATAACTTTAACTTACTGAGGAGTACATGAAGTTTTATATTTCATGTACGAAACAGCTGTTTAAACTATTGTTTATATATAATCAAATAAATTTTTAGCTCCAATTCAATTTGTCGAGCACTATCGACCAGAACTATTTATAAAATCTTTAATGTATATGTATATAGATATATATAATTACTGTACTTACAAGTTTGCTTTTCATTAACGTGTATTAAACTAAGAAACAGCTGTTCCAAGCAAAAGTTTATTTTGTGTATTTTAGTTTTATATACATATATATATATATATATACATCTACAGTATGGCATTAATTTACAATAATCTATAGTATTTTTTCTTATTTTTAACAAACACATATACACCTACTTTAGCTTCTATTGTTTCTTCACAGTGTATATTTTCTTACAAAGCTCCGTTGAAGTGTGTTAACTTGTTAAGAAACAGAAACACGTGTTAGTTTAATAAAAAAAGAGTACTGTTTAAATATCTTATCAATATATATTCTGGTGAACTTGTTTCGCTCGGATCTTTATTAGCAAACGATTGACTTTAAACTTTTAAAACTCTCCATATAATTTTTTTTAGGTTTTTCAAAGTTAACTTTTTTAGGCTCATATACATCTTAGATACAGATATACATAAATGAAGCTAGTCTACAATAAATTGTAACTACTTATCTTTTTAACATATTTTAAAATATGCCTATTAAAACACTTTTTATCGATGACTTTTAAGATGTGCAGTTTTATATAAAATATTAGTCTTTTATTTTTGTAATTATTTGATAAATTTTTATTTAATTAGAAAAAAATAAGCAAGTTTATCACAAACTTTGCGTCTGTTTTAATTAACTACTTTTAAACGATACCAAAAATAATGTGACATAGTTGGTTAGGAATAAGGTAAAAAGAATAATTAAGTTTCATATTTAAAAACAGAAACCGAGCAGGTTTTAAAACTGTTATAAAGTTTAAAATAGAGTGCATGTTGAAATCTTATATAATTAAAATCTTTAAAGTCATTGCGTTACAGGCTACATGCGTTAATATGATCCAATTTTTCAGATAAATACTGATTTATTAATAAAATGCCAAGTCTACCTTAAATGACTTCTGTTTCCTTTTAAATTAATAATTTTTTAAACGTCAAAAATTAAAATAAATTAATTAATTTACTTGTGATTATTTTCAATTCAAAACAAACACTGGGAGATGTTAGTCTTGAAATTTCTTTTTAAAATAGATAAAACTTACTGAACAGTGAACATAAATCAACTATAAAGAAGGTTTTGCTTTAGTCTTATCATCTACTAAATAAAAAGAATAATCAATTAATTCAAATTTAGAACTTTTAGTCTTGTAATTTTTAATAAAATCGACAAATTAATAACTGTTATAATTAAGTTGTATACAATCTACAGGTATATAGAACTAGGCTTTTTTCTGTTTTTCTTTGACTTTTTTTTTTATTAAATGTTTTTATTCATTATTTAATGTGCTATAAAAGTAGTCGACAGCGTTTTATAATTCAAGGATAGCATTTGTTTTTTGCGGACAAGAGCTTTTTCAGACCACTGTAACTTTGTAAAAATTTCCTGAAAAACGTAATAAGCCTTTAAAAGAATAACTATAATATATTATTATTAAATAAGCATCATAACTTTTTTAAAACAAAACTAAGACCTCATATGAAAATATTTTCATAAAAGAGCTTAACTTTGATTGTTTCTCAAGCCGTTTCAAGCTAAAATAATACGCTACAGTTAGTAGTTTGTCGAACCTTTTTCTGCAGCTAGTATGATTGAATTCAAAATATGTATTCTAGAAAATATTCAGTTGATCATTTGCTAATGATAGGTTGTAACAAGAATACTTTATCTGAGTGTAATTTTAGAATTATATTTAGAATCAAAAAAGTTAAAATTATTTGGATTTTATCAAATTTTAAACTGCATAATTTTAACTAAGTTCAACAGTAACCATAAAAAATTCATATTCCATCCAAGGATAAAAATTTCAAGTTTATTGATTGACGAACTCATTTAAATAACAAGGTTTCACCCAAGTTATAATGTTAACTAGGCTATCAATTACATTATACATCTTATTCAAATACAATAATGGTATTTGAATAAGATATTAATTATAACTGATAATCTCATAACTTGAGTGAAACATTCTTATTTAAATAAGTTAGTGAATGAATAAATTTGTAACTTTAATCTGATAAAAAAAACCGCATCTGACTGCTAATTTTCGGGTCTGGTAGATTACTATTGTTAACATGTATATGTAAAACATTAATTATTTTTTTATAAAAGAGTTTATCTGTTTAGGTAAGGTTTGTGACGGCTTTGGTTAATATAAAAACTTATTTTATTAAGTTCATATATGTACTTAATAAATAAATAAAACTTTTAAAAGTTTTCAGTTTCAATCTTTACCAAAACAGTTAAAAAAAATTTTAAACAAAAGCTTCAATATACAAATATCAGGTTTAAATGGTTTTTTTAATTATTTTAAAGCGTTTATGCATAAAAAACAAGGGTTAAAAAAGTATTAGAAAATATTTTTTTATTGATCAGTAGAGCGCATAAACTATGAGGAGATGAGTTAAGCCACCCGTAAAAGTATGGTTTGCTTGTTTATTAAATACATAAAATTTCGAGTAGATGACACCATAAATAAACACTATAATTAACACCACTTTGTTCAAAACACAATTTCAAAAACAATAAGTATACATGCTTTTAAAACAGTAAGTGTACTTTATACTTTTTACTCTATCGTGGTGTTCTTTTTCAACTTTACTTGAAAACTTTTGTTTAGCAAACAAATAAGTCATGTTTTGCCTATAAATAGCAGGAGGTTTTTTGTTGCAAAATTTAACAATGATACAACGTTTTTTTTTTACTCCATTTTATTTATTTATTAAATCTTAACTATTGATTTTGTTTTAAGTAAGAAATTTATCTATAGAGAATCACTATGAATTAAGATTCAGTAAAGTTTAATTGCTATTATTTTTAAGTTAGAATACCAAACCTAGAGTATACACATAAACTTATTGACGTACCTTTTATTTCTAAAATAATGTAAGTAATTTAGTAATGAATATTCGAAGAACTGGCAACTGAATGTAAGTATTTTTTTACCTTATTATCAGCTGTTTTATTTTAAAAACTTATACTTATATATATAATTTATTGATAAAATTCGAGTTTAAAAATAACAGAACATAAAACCAATAAAATTGTTTTTAATAACCAGCTGTAGGTTCGAATTGAATTGCACTTTGCTAAATATTAATACAAAAACTGTACAAAAAAAGAAAGAAAGACATAATTATGAAATATTGTAGAGTATACATAAATATTAGAATAGAAGATTAATTTTTGCACAGAGTATTTGTACTCTACGATATTTCATAATTACGTCATACTGTTTTTTTGTATAACTTTTGTAGTAATGTTAACCAAATAGCGATTCATTTTGAACCTACAGCTAATGATTAAAAACATTTTCATTGTTTTTATGAAACATATGATCCGTTATTTTTAAACTCGAATTTTCTGAATAAATTATTTAAAAGCCCTTCAAGTGGGCTGTGTGGAAAGTGATTTAGTTTATACATATTTATATATAAATACAACACTACGTTTTACTAATACAAATATTTCACTGTTTTGTTAGACAGAACAGCTCTTCATTTAGTTTATTACAATAGTATCCAAAGCATAAATAAAAATTTTCATAATATATATGTATATAATTTATTAGGAACATGCGATTTTAAAAATTCCAGAACATATATTACATAAAAACAAAAAAAAAGATTGTCTTTAATTTTCAGCCAGTTTAATTTAAAACAAATAGCAATTTGGTAAACAGAGATGCAAAAACTATACAAAAAACCAAAAATAATATGACGTAAGAGTCTAATATTGTAAATTGAAAATATTCGGTACAATCATTGATCTTCCATCCAAACAAATAACTAAAATTCACAAAAACCACAGTTAAGTGACTATAAAATACTTTAAAATTTATTGTATTTTAAGAGGAGCTTTTTTATACGTCGACAAGACTATATGAACTCACTCCTCTTATTTAAACAACCTTCCTTTTTAAACACATACACAACAGCTGCTGATTCTTTTAAGCACATCCTACAAACATTTTTATTACCATCTGCTATTGGCTGTGCTTTTTTTATTACCTCCCAAGTTAGTCTAAAATCATTGTTTTTGCGCTTTAGGCCGCAAACATATTTTGAAAGCTCAGTCTCATTTTCATATACATCAATACGTACTTCTCTTAAAGGTGGTGTATACGAAATACATCAAAGCTGTTCTTGTTATGCTTTTACGACGATGGTTCACCTTCGTGGAACAGTACTGATTTGCAGCAATGGCTGATTAACTCTATTTCATTTTCAGTGATTTCAGTTTGGCTTGCAGCAAAATTAAAGGATTTTTCCAAAATTGTTGCTGAGATGCTTGGATAAAAGCTAACTATATCGAATTTAATAAACCCTGAAGTTGATATATTATTCAAGTTATTGGACCAGTTCAAAACTTTATGAGTTTTTCCATTGTTTTAAATTACTTTATAATCTTTTTAAATTGTTGATCTTATCTAAACTTGTTTAGCAGGTTTACCAATAAAAGTTTATGCCGGATAAATTATTCTACAGCTTAGTTTGTTTGGGAAGTCTGGTTTATGATCTTTTAAAGTAATGTAAAACTGTTGTTGAGATAGTTTGGGAACTTTACCTTTTATATTATTTTTCATAACATTTTCCTTTGCTTCATTATTAACTTTTTCGATTAGACTATTTTCCAAATTTTTGTATGTAGATGTAATGTTTTCTATAACTATTTTTTTGTATTTATTTGGACTAATTTTGTATACGCTGTGAGATTTATCTGCAAAAGCAAAAACTTTTTTGGCGGACCTTATTTTCTTTAAGTCTTTGTTAAATTTTCGGGTAAAAAATTATTGGTATTTACGAAAATTTAAATCATTTATTAACTCGTAAAGGTCATTTTGAAATTTATTTAATAGTTTATTCTTGATAGCTCATTTTTTTGTTGGAAATAACCGTCATAATCTGAAATTTTAGCTTCTGTGTTTTCATTTATTTAATGGATTGCTTTTCATCTTATTTTAGTTATCAGTTTGTCTACTTTTTCCTACATTTCAATTTTTAACTCTTTATTACTACTACTTATTGGTATGCTCTTTAATGAATAATTGATGTATATAGGTCTTAAGTCGTGTATACTTTTAATCATCTTTTAAACTTTAGAGAATCAGCTTAATTAAAAAAGCGAGAAATTGTATATATATTTATATTATTGTATGTAGAAATAAGTTGATTAACCTAATTAAATTAATTTTTCAACACAGTGCCACCTTAAGGGTTTTTTTATAAAAAAGTTTATTACTAGATAAAAAAAACTTGCAGAACTCGAGTTTTGTGCCTATGCACTCCTCAACTGCAAAACAAGTTCAAAATAAAGCACAAAACACAAGCCGTTTTGCATGATTTTTGACAGTTTTAAGATTACGTTAAAATTTATTTATGCTTATATTTTAAACTTTATTTGAGTATTTTGTTTTGTGCTTTATTTTGAACTTGTTTTGTAGTTGAGGAGTGCATAGGCATGAAATTTGAGTTCTGCAAGTTTTTACATCTTGTAATAAACTTTTTTATAAAAAAGCCCTTAAGGTGGGCACTGTGTTGAAAAATTAATTTAATTGTTTATATATAATTATATGAATAGAATTATAATTATAAAATTTTCAAATTCTTAATTTCTGTGTAACGTTGTAAATAAATTTTAGCTTACTGATGCTTGTATGAGGTTATATACCTCATATACGAAACGGTCGTATAAATCTATTGTTTTTTTATAATCAAATAAATATAATTATACATATCTTATGTATTTTTACATCAAAGTTGTAGACTATTGTTAATAAAAAGTTTTATCTTAAATGTTTTTTAATGTATGTCAGAGTTTTTGCAGACTCCGTATATTTTTTCATTTTCAATTTACAAATAAACATCTTTAGTCTAGACTCCAGGGCAAGTTTACTTAAATTCTCGTCATACGGAATTTATAATTCTATATAGACAAAATAATTAAAAAAAACATTTTTTTATAACTTATAGTATAACTTTAGTATGATTTTGAATAATAATATTTAACGAATTGTGCATGACAAAGATTTTTTTAAATAAAACAATTTTCGTAATGCAGATACAGAAAATTTATATATTACTTTTAGACTATAAAGGTCTCTAACTAGATAACATTAAAGTACTCAAACACTAATGTGATCAAAAATAATAACAAAACGTTAAATAAAATAAACAAGGTAAAATTATATTATTGTACCTAAAAATCTGCTAAAGATAGTGAAACTTTAGTTGTACTAATAAACGTTTGGTAACTGAACGTTTTGTTATCATAGTAGTCTAAGATATAAAGTATTACTTTTACAAACGTGTGTATAGAGGTAAAATTATACAAAATTTATAGTGAATATAAACGAACTAGATTAAACTTAAGAAGTGTTATCATTAGTTTACCATTGTAAACAAACAATAGTATAAATACTTACATTTAAAAATAAACATAATTGATAGAAAGTTTTTAAAACAAATGCATACAATAAGGCAGTACTTCTGAAATGGGTTTCCGCAAAGCCTTTCGAAATTTAAAAAAGAAATTTGAAAGAAAAAAAAAACATAAATCATAAAACTTCAAAAAAAATGGAACACATAAAATGGAAAACATATATAATTATAGCATTCATTGATCTGCTAAGTGTGTATCTAGCGGTAGGACTTTTAATGGGTATTCATAATTAATAGGTGTCCTGGTTGCGCAAATTTTTTGAATTTCTATTTTTAGTGAAGTCAAGAAAATACTGGTATTATCACTAAAACAAACAATGTAGCAGCAATCAAAACAAATTCTAAATGTTTACACAATAAAACTAAATAAAAAATCTTTATCAGAAACTTATTTATGGTATATTATATTGTTTCAAATGCTGTAAAAATGTTTAAAAAGATGTCTATTAGCTTGATTTAATATGATTAAAAGCTAATTTTTTACTTAAAAAATGCTACTATAATTTTAAAAAAAATCTAGCCAGGCCTATAAAAGTTTAACAGAAAGTGAATTTGAAATAGGTTTTTTAGACTTAGAAACGCTTTGAACTTAAGCATGCAAGGGAAGCAAAATTCCATTTTTTTCATGAAAGACAAGATTGAGGCGTTTAAAAATAGAATTAACTTTTGGAAGAAAAAGGCTAGCAATGGTAATTTTCCGATGTTTCACCGGTTTGATGAGGCCCATGAAAAATGCATAGAACTCTCTGACAAAATATACAACCACCTTGATTTTTTGTTTATAAAGTTTCAACATTATTTTCCTGAAGATGTTCGCATCGGAAATTTATGGATTTTAAATACTTTTATGTGTGATATTGCTTTAGAAGAAGTGAATCTTCCTACAGATACAGAAAACGAATTGCTGCAAATATCTGAAGATAGCAATTTAAAATTGAGTTCAAAGGGAAGGAGCTTTTAGATTTTTGGATATGTGCAGTTTCAGAGTACCTCGTCTTAGCAAAGCGTGCAGTAAAATTTATCCACTTATCTTTGCGAGTCCGGCTTTTCGCATGTAACAAACATTAAAACGAAGCAAAGGAACTGTATGCTGACTCCAACCTTATCTGCCTGTATCCGTCTCAGTCTATCCAAAATCCAGCCGTGCATTGACATGATTGTTGCTAAGAGACAAGTTTAAGTTTTGCAATAAATGTTTTTTATTTATTTTTCGTTAGGCATCTTACCCGTTTATTACAGTAATCTGTGAATTCGATTAGGTTCATTTCGTTATTGTTTGTAGCTCTCATTTTGTTTTTATTATGCAAGGAAAGATTTTTATGATGTTGCGATTAAATATGTTTGTTTTCGTTTATTTATTATAAAATCATAAAATACCTATTGCTTCTGGCGCACTTTGATTTTGACTCGACTAAATACTATTACAATTGGTATGATTTCTAACAATGATATAGTTTTGCTAAAAAATTCGTTTTTCACTAAAATTCTGTTGTTTTTTCAGTAAATATTATATTAATTTTTTTATGTAAAATTAAATTAGGGGCTCCGCGGAAAAGTTGAACTTTGGAAAAGGGTTCCGCCACTAGAAAAAGGTTCAGAAGCACTGCATTAAGGTTTTAGGTAGATTAATATTGTACTTTTGTGATTCAGAGATTTGAAAGTATAAGTTTTTAAGTTACAGCTTCAAACAAACTAAAAGAAACATAGGTAGAATCATTCAAGAATTAATAATTTATTTATACAGAGGAAAACTTTTTTTCCTCGTATATCTTTATAATATCAGTAATACAGTTTCATTTAATGTTTACGTTTTTTTGGTCGCTTGCTAATAAGTCTAAAAGTTAGACTCTAAATAACCTAATGGTAAAGTTTTAGTTAATCTAGTTCAAAATAAATTCATACTTAAATGTAAAATAATAAAAAACGTATAAAAATCTAAAGTTGTAACATAGACTCAGAGATTAGTAATTTGATAAGCTTTGTATTTTTTTATATCCTTTTCAAACTTGAACTAGTCAACCAAAAAAGCTCTTTTAATACAGTTGTATAACTAGCTGTTTTCTTAATTCTAACTTAAAGTAAGTCGATCGTAAGCTTTTAAAATCTTAACCAAGTGTAAATAACATATTATAAATAAACTAATTACATTAGTTATTAAGTATTTAAGCACGTTTAGCTTGACTGAAACAACAGTTTATTGTGACCATGTCTGCCTGATGTGCCCAAATGAGGACGAATTCATTTACAGAAAGTCGCATAAATATTTTTTAATAATCATGCGGTTCAGTTTAAAGATAAAAGTTATATATTTTTATTTTTAGTAGCACATACAACTTAAAAGTATGAAATCCAACTTAAATAGAGCTTCTTTAAACTTTTTTTATAAACTAAAAAACTAAAAAAGTTTTTACAAGTGTTAAAGTTTAAAGAATCGTTAGATATAGGTTTGTTTTATTAAAAAATGTAAATCTTCTTTAAAATGCAAGTTAGAATAAATCGTGAATAAATTAAGAGCTAAAGTTTTAGTTCTTTTTTTTTGATAACTACAATGAAATCAAATTTTTATAGCTACTGAAGTGAGATTTAAAAATTAAACTAAAATTCAGAAGGAAGTTACTTGTAATCAGCATTATTCTAATTGATATGAGAAGTATAAACATTTGTTACAGAACAGTATTTAGTTTGTAGTGTAATAAATATTAAAATATACAGATGCAATAGACTGAAAACTATTTAAAATATAGGCGTTGCCAAAACTACAAAATGAAATTTGACAGTTAATTAAACGTATTTAACGTAAACATAGACCTCTTTTAGTTTCTGAAACACAGTCTATAAGGGTTGTTAAATATTTAAAAAGGAGGCCTAGGTTTATCAAAATGTAAAACTTGTTAAATATTAAACGATTAATTTGTAAAACTTATAGTAGTATAAAGTTAGTTATAAATAAACTCTAAGCTCTGAAATCGTTTTATTACTTTTAAACTTCTATTAAGAGTTATAAGAAGTACGTTATTTTTAATGTTTCTTATTATTTATTTAAAAGAAATGTTTTAGTATGAGCTAAATGCTAATAATTAATTAAATTTTGAATATTATTTGTGCTTATCCTAAAAACACTTACTTTATTTACTAAATAAAATTATGTATAAAAGTGTGCTCATGTGAAAATTACCAAAACAACATATTATATTTCAAAGGAAGTTTAAAAAATATTTTATAAAATATTAAATCTAAAATATCTTGAAATATATAACTTATTTTAATCAACTAGTATTTTTTACGCTATTATGCGCTGCAGTATTAAGAAAAGTGTGTAAACAAATATTTGAAGAGTTAAAAAAAAGAGTTTTAGAGGCTATATGACTACAAGCTATTATTAAAAAAAAAAAGTTATGAAAAACTACCTTAGTTCTATTAATAGCTACTACTAACTACTGAGCTGATTTTAGTTTCATCAGATTTATTCTGTTAAACAGTTTGTTTTTTTCTTTAGATAGGTAGTACAACAGTTGTTTTTTGATAAAGTGTTTTAACAAAAGATGGGTTTTATTTGGAAAAAAAGAGCTACTTAAAATTTTGTTAACATTTAAAAGTTTTTACTTTGTTTTTTAAATCTAAATTCGCATTTTTAAACTCTTTATTAAAAATATTTTTTTGATCTAAATTACAAAGTGAAGTTCTTAAAACACATGTTTGTGAGTTACCCTACATCTATTAAGAAAAGATGTATTAACTATAACTAGAAGATTTCATTTGAGAAATCTAATTGAAATATTAAAAATTTGTATAAAAAAAATAAAAAACGTTTACCATAAAATGCTTAAAAGCATTTTCTCAAAATATACTTAAAAGGCCGGGTCAACTTTTTAAGATGTTTAAAGTGCTACTACATTTTCTAATTTAATTATTGTATCTTACAGCTTTATAATTAAATTATAATGTGTATGTAAGAATATTTAAATTATAAACATTAAAATAATCAAAAACAATTAGGTATATGTAAACTTTGTTGTTTTAGTTTTTAAAGTAATGCTTTTTATATTCATAAAACAGTTATGTTTAATTTGCTAATTTTTATTAAGTATTAGTTTTACTGTGTTTGTAAGAAAATTTATTTAAGCTAGACTGTAAAATTGGTTTTAATTAAAGTGTTCATAAATATATAAAGCTATAATGTATGAAGTTGTTATTTTATTGTTTTAAGAAGTACTTTCTAGTAATTTGTTTTAATTTTGCATAACATCTTTGGTTAAGTTTTTTAGATAATATAATAAAAAAAAATTGTAAGTGAGATTAAAATTATTTTTTAGTACGCAAAAATTTTTCCAGCTTCTTAGATACTAAAGCTTTCAATTTCTATCAGAATGCGCAACAAAACCATTTTTTTAGCAGTTTTATGGCTAGTAGTGTTGGTATGTTTATGTTTATTTGTTATTTATTATCTACAATTTATAAATTTATATACTTTTTTTATACATTACATTTATTTTTACTAAGCTAAAGTTCTTTATTATTTTAAATTTCGGATCTCACTTTTTTATCAAAATTTACCGTACTAAACAAATACTTAATAATGCTTTTGTATATAAGTTAACAATCTAACTTTAAGAAACAAAATAAATTTAGTAAAAATATATAAAGATTAATATTTATTTTTTCTTGCTTAAATTTTTTTTTGCTTTTTTTCACTTATATGTTTATCAGCTTCTGACTTCCAGTCATTCTTGTTGTATTTTGACATCTACATATATAAAATATATCTCCACAAAAAGTTTTTTGACTTTCATAGGTTATAGATTAAAAGTTTATGCTATAACAAACTTTGTGAGATTAAACAAGACAAATTAAAAAATATATAATATTCAGTTAATAATAATGGTTTTAAAAGATTATACTAAACATTTCGTAGCCATTCACTTTCTTAATTGTATTAAATAAGGTTTATAAAAGTAATTTTCTTAAGTGAAATACTTGATTAGTAGACATTAAAAGTAAAATAACTGCTAAAACCACGTTTAAATTAATGAAGTTTTTTACTGATAGTAGTTTTCAATTTAATTACATTAAATCTAGTGGACACTAAATATTTTTCAATTATTTTTATTAAAAGCAACAAGCTCAAAAGCATCATGAGGTTATTTCAATTTTAAAAACTTTTACATTTGTATAGTACTTTTACACTTGTGCTTTTTAATTGTATATTTTTCTATTATTTTTCAAAATTATTTTTCAGGTCACTTCATCTACTGGTAGCGCCAACAAAAGTTAGTTACATTTTTTGTATAAAATTTATAACCAAATTTCAGGAAAAAATATTCAAAAATAAATGCTTTTTTAAGAACGTGTAAAAAAGTTTAAACCCAAAACAGGTAAAGTACGAGTGAAAAGAGACTGGGAATACGGTGCAATAAGGTGTTATGAAACGGCTCCCGGAGAATCTTTTGAAAGAAAAAAAATATCATACGTAAGCTTACATATTAACAAATACTGAATATAGCTATTAAGCTTTAACTTAGTTTACTTTACAAAACTTGTTTAAAAACATCATTTTATTCTAAAGCTAAAAAACGTTAAAAGAAATTTAATGGAAAAGCAAGTATGCATGAAACAAAAAATGTTTGTTAACACGTAAACAAAAATTTTATTGGCAAGCATATAAGGGGGTAAAATATTAATTAAGTTTTTGATTTATTTAATTAGATCATTAATACAGTTTTTAGTTTGTAAACAACTTTTGTAAATATGTTTTTCAAAGTATTTAAATACTTTTTGACAAAAGAATGTGTTTTTGACAACATTATTTTGTCAAAAGAAGAGTTGTACTCAAAACATTTTGAAATGTTTTTATATAGTAATTAATTTTCAAATATATAATTACAGATTTTACTTATTTTAATTAGTTAAGTTACAAGTATTTAGGCAAAAAAATAGTTCATTTAAATATCAAAAAATAACTTTGAATGTCCTTTTAAATTTAATATTTTTTGTGAAATATTTTAACATGGTTTTTGTACAACTAGATAGCTAATATTTATGTTGTAAAAAAAGCATACTTAAACAAGTTTTGAGTGATTTTAATAAGCTTACTTTTCCAGGTATGCAGATTAAGAAATTAACACATTTTCAAATATAAAATATTAGCCTGATTTAATGTATTTTTAACTTAATTTACATTCCAAAAATAATATTAGTTTTCAAATACTTTAAGAAGTGTAGTCTTGAAAACCGAAAAAATTTATAAAGTATTAGTATATTTCAATTTTCTAACACGTTACAAAAAAAAATTATAACAACTAAAAATGTATATACTTTCCAACACTAAAAGTTCATTTTTAAAACAATTAGGAGCTCGTAGCAACAGAGTCAAATGTTAAGACGTATGAAATTAGTGGACCTGGGTTCGATCAAGGTATTTTCTCCTTGGAAACTAGCCTGGATGAAATTGGTAAGGCAGTAGCTTTTGTGTGGCAAGAAAAACCTGTTGACAGAGAGCAGCAAGCAGAATACAAACTAGTTTTGACGGCAAACGACTACAGCGGAAATCAAGTGGGAACTCCAACTGAGCTTAAAATACAAGTTTTAGACATCAACGACAATAGTCCGGTCTTTGTGACATCATCTTTGCAAGCTCAAGTGCAAGAAGACTTCTTAAGTAAGATCTCAACAAACTTTTTAACATTATATGTTTGTTTATATATACAGCATAAAAGTGCTTGTTCTTCAGTATTTTGAAACGCTTCACTTTCTTAATTATATGATATTTAAAAAACCTTAATCACCCTAATGCTAAACTTGTTTAATTCTTTTTAGACTGTTTTTATACTTTTCTAAAATTATAAGAAATACCTCAATGGAAATTTTTGTTTTACCACGATTATGGATGGTTTTTTATATAATAGTATTACTGGATACTTATTTTATTATAAAAATGTAAATAAGCTAAATAAGGCTAATATTAGTTTTTTAATTAAAATTATATGTTTTCTTAAAGCTTGCGACATTTTAAATGGTGTAAAAACAATATAAACTTATTATAATAGTATCGCTAAAACATTAAAATTTAGAATAAAAACCTTCTATTTTTTTACTTGCTTGAATTTATATTTAATTGGTTTAATATTTATCAAGTTTTATATTATGACTAGTTGAAAAATATACTTACATTACTATAAAAAATCAATTGATGTCTTTTTTTAATACTTTACATATCAACTTTTAAAAATAAAAAACTTTCGATTTGGCACAACTTTAACTATTCTTAGAAAACCAAAACTTTCATCAAATAAGAGCAACGGATGCCGATGATAGTATTGACGGAAACAACCAAATAGCATACTCGAAAGTAGATGGTTCTGAGAAGCCTGCGGGTGATGTTTTCAAAGTGCTGCCGGACGGATCATTGCAAGTAGTCGGGGGTTTGGATGCCGAGCGTGTGAGTAAAATTACATTCGAGGTCGAAGCTGCGGACAAAAACGGAGGTTGGTTTAAACTTAACAAGGCTTTTACAGATTTACTATTGAAAAGCTTTACTAAACGAGCATTTTTTTAGTTTAATTATAATGATTCAAATTAAAAAATTGACCGTCTTTTACGCTTAAGTTTTAGGTTGAAAGAAGTAAAGCGTTAAAACATGTTTTTTTTTTAACTTTATTCTGATAACAACAAAGTATATATCCTATTATTGGTTTGTCCTAAAATAAATTTATTTTAAAAGTATAGTATTTTGAAGGTTTATAACATATTTTCTATTTTTTGTTTCTAATAAGAACAAATATGGTTTTAATTTACTAAGTTTATAAACGTATTGTATATTGTCAATATATGAAAACTTAACCAAACTAAATAAACAGATACCCTGTTTTTACTTTTTTTTTTGATGTACATCTTAAATTTCAAAGTTAATTTTGTTCAAATGCTTTTATAACTCTAAAATTTACATTTTTTTTATTCAATTAGATATTTTGAGCGTCTTTTAAGGTTGTAAAAACCCAAGAGACACATAAAGTTTTATTGCTTTGTCTATAAATAGCTTAAATTAAAACTTACATTTATAAAACACAACTGCTTTTCTTGTTTAAGTAATTGTCAAGTATTTCAAAAGCTAAAAAGTTTATTGCCTCAAGAGACTAGTGTTTTTAATAACACGAAAAAACAAGCTTTCGTTATTATTTCTTAATAAGTGTGCTGTACTGTATGGTTACATGACAATTCAAATTCTAACAGTTCAAATTCTGACAGTTCAAATTCTTAAGAAAATATTAAACAGAACATACCTCAAAAAATAATGATTTTTTGAATTTTCAAAAAAACGTTTGTTAGGTCTTATTAATATCTACAAGTTTTTTTTTTTCTAAAGTTTTAAATATTTCTTAAGATTTTCAAAAATTACTAAAAACAACTAAATTTCTAAGTTTATTTTCGCCATATCTCTAAAAATATTTAAAATTTTGCAGTAACAAAAAAATGGCTTTGTATATATCAATAAGACTTACAAAGGTTTTTTTTTTAATATAAATAACTTTTTGAGTTAAGGTTCTTTAAATTTTTTTTAAAGAATTCAAATTGTCATAAATAGAATTGTCTGAATTTGAATTGTCGTGCACCCGTACTGTATATTTACTATTCTCTTAACTAGTTTTTGAAAAAAGTAAGCAAACAAAACTTATACACAGTTCTAAACGTTTTGTTTGCATTGTGATGCATGTTATAAGATAATTTTAAACTTTTCCGTTAACATTGCTGTCTTTTAAGCACACTAGCTCAATATTTTTTCAATACTGCTAACATTAGTTTTAAGATGTAGCATCTAAAGAAATGCAACAGTTTTTTTTGTAAAGTTTAATAAAAAAGTTTGATATGTCTTTTAATACTTTTTTTTGGAAAAAACTATTTATAAATAAAAATTTAAAAGTTAAACTACTGATACATCCTGTATTTATTTTGAATTAGTGTTATAGTTTAAGTTAAACAAAAACAAAAATGAGAGAAATGCAAAACCTAAAACAAAACAAACTAAATGATCAGTGCTTTAATTTTAATAAGTATTTTAGTTTAAGTAAAACACCAGTTTTGTTAAATTATCATTGTACAAAACTACATACCATCGCTTTATTCAATTTTTATGCTTGCAATTGTTTTGTCATTGTTAAATTCAAAATATAAGTTTTTTTAGAATAATCCTCAGATTTATACTGGCTACTTTAACTATTTATTTACCTTAGTATTATTTGACTGATATTTTCGCAACGGTACTATACAAAACTTTAACACGAAAATTGAAACTTAGTACAAAAGGAGCTGGAAAACGATTATTTATATTTTTTATAGTTAACTTAGCTTTCAAAATTAACTAGTTTAGTTAGTTATTAGTTTAATAAATAATTTCAAGTTGGAAACACGATACGATCGCTTGTCACGGTTGAAGTTATGGATGCAAATGATAATGCCCCTGTTTTCATTGGTACTCCGTATAAAGTACAAGTTGAAGAAACTGCTCCATTGGGAAGTTCAATATTTGAATTTGAGGCAAATGATGAAGATATTGGAATTAACAGCAAGGTTAATAACTATGAGCTTTAAACGTCTTTTTACGTCAGTATATACCGTAAGATAAATGCGATTTTGCATAAAAATCTGTCTTTAATTTTATATCATTTGTGAAAACTTTAGAGTAACATTAACACTTTACAAACATTTCCAAGGTAACTTACACACTTATTTTAATTTTATCAGTTGTTAAGAATCTATATTTAAATACTAGTTGTACATTTTACTGTAAAAATAGTATTAAAAACTGAAAATTTAAAAGTTTCATGTTTTTAAAGTAATTAACTGTTGAACTTTTGATATTAGAAAAAAATAATTGTTTGTAGTCAAAACATGACTGGTAATCAAGATCTGTAAAGTGTAAAGTAGACATGTTATAGGTATATAACACTATATTAAATTAGAATTATTTTTCTAGTTTTTTAATATAAGTTTTGTATTTTAGGTGTCTTTCAGAATAATTTCTGGAAACGAGAATGGACATTTTGGAATTAAATCTTTCCCTAGTACTTTAAACAGTGTGGGACAAATCACTGTTATAAAGGAACTAGATTTTGAAACTCCCCCTAACGTTTACGAGCTAACTATTCTAGCATACAATGCAAATGCTACAAATGTTGATGATAAAAGATATCAAGTTTGTTTCTTAATTAAAACCAAAAAAGATAACTTAAATAGATGTTAATATTCTTTTTATTAAATAATTTTTCTTAATAAAGTGTATATTATACATACAAAAAACCTTAAAAACTCATTAGAACTTTATTTCGTTATTAGTATCTCAAACTTATTTGTTTGTTTTTTTGTTTTTTTATAAATAAGTATAATAATACATAAAAAAAACTATCTCAAAGATCATTTATAAAACTAGGTTTCCTTTTCTACTTATTAATGTTTCTGTGCACTGTAAATTAATTTCGTAAAAATAAAACTTACTATTTCTACTTATTTAATTTATAAATCTGTTTTATTTTTTTTTATTTTTAGACATCGACTACAATTAACATCGAAGTGATTGACGTTAACGAACCACCTAAATTTCTCAACACTCCATACAACGCCAGAGTCACCGAAGGACTCGACACGAAAGTACAGAATCTTGAAGTGAATGTTGTTGCGGTCGATTATGATTTTGGAGGACAAAATGTCACGTAAGAAATACTTTAGACTTAATTACTATTTGTTATAGCAAAACTTTGTAAAAAAATGTAATTACGATGAATTCAGATTGATCATAAATAAAGTCTTCTATAGCAGTTTTTAACCTTTTAATATTTGTACACTATACACAGTAAATTACTGAGAAACTAATTCTGTGCACATAAAAAGTTTAGATTTTTATTAGAAAATGCAGTTTTTTACGTTTTGAGTGTTTAGTACAAAAACGAAGTGTTAAAGCTGTATAAGTAGCTTGTTTTGATAGTAAAAGGCAAAACAAACGTCATTTAACATTTTTGATTTTACCTTACTGAGTTTTTCTAAGCAAACTAGTGTGCACAGACTAAAACTATATATATGTACATTCAAGCATTAACTTTAACCTATGAATTATTTGTAATTTTTATATTCTTAAAACTGCTTTTCTCATTAAAAAACTTAAAAAGACAATAACAATTTTTATTGAAACTTCAATCACTGCACTTTTAATTCAAACAGATACTCGTTAGAACCTTCGGAAAGCTGGTTTGAAATAAACCCTGATGATGGTTCCATAAAAACTAAAAACTTTATTGACCGTGAAGATCCAAGCGTTGAACAGGAAAGTAGCATATACAAGCTTACAGTGAGAGCGGAAGACCCAAGTAATTTATCGTTCTTTTTTTAACAACAAGTTCTATAAAGCTGTAAACACAATATATATAACAAAGGTGAAAACAATGTTGTAGCATTAACTTTTTCTAGCTGGGAAATTTGAGTTAGCGTACGTTAATGTGCTGGTTGAAGATATCAATGACAACCCGCCACGTCCATACGGTAACGGCTGGGAGACAAATGTCTGTCGAAATATGACGGCAACAGGTCATTACGTCACTACAATTTCAGCGTCCGACAACGACACTGAAGCAAACGGTCCTCCTTTCACCTTCAGTCTTCTTCCTGGCTCAAAGTTTTATCTTGAACCAAGTGAGTTTTGTTTAAGTAATAATGTAACAATACAATAAAAAAGAATTGGATTTGATTTTTACATGTTTTATTTAAAAGAACAATAACTTTGTTTTGCAAAATAATAATCATTCAAAGCAACTTTTTCCAGAGTAGTAACAAAACTGTTGTAGTACTTACTAAAATGTATTTTAAAACGTTTCTAAACTATTAATTTTTTATAGTCGATGAAACTTCTGTTAAGGTAATGACAAACATAAACTACTTTGATGTAAGTACCATAACTGAAGATGTAAATATCAAAGACTCACCTTCAAGTGGTCAAGTACAAATGACATCAACCGCAAAGCTTGTTGTCAACGTGTGCGAGTAAGATGATTAAGTTGATATAACCTTGTTATGTTTTTTTTTTTTGTTTTTTCGTTTTAACTTTTTGTTTTTAGTAGATACTAAACCATAGCTTGTACAATTTTTAGCTGCTTGGAAGATGGAAGCCCTAACTGTGTTCAAGTAAGTACGTACAGTGGAGCTTCTGCTGGAATGATCATGGGTATTATCATTGCAATTTGCCGTCAGTTTTTTATCGAAATTTTCTTGTTTACATAAGTTTATATTCTAATTGATAAAATACATTACTTTTAAAATGTTTTTTTATTACCAAATTATACTTAATATACTTACTTACTTGGTTAAAGTTCAAGTTTAGTATTCTTTTACCCTTAAAAGTATGTTTCATAATATATTACGAACTAAAATCATTGCTTTTGAACGTTTATAAATTTTTCAGACAAAAATCTTCAAACTCGTTATTTTTACTTAAATTTTAATTTAAAGTTTTAAAGTCTACTTATTTTAGAAAGTTCAATGAACTAACACAACATAATAAAAGGTATTATTTTTGAAATGTGAACTTTCTAAAATTAGCTCTTTTAACTTGTTAAAGTTATTTTATTAAAACTTTATTAACACAAACCATCAAGTAAACACATAATAGTTTATTTTATTGCTTAATTTTATTTATACTAAAATTTTTATTTGTCAAACAATAACAAACTAGGTCGCTATTGC
Organism: Thalia democratica; assembly: GCF_965202585.1. Lineage (NCBI taxonomy): Eukaryota > Metazoa > Chordata > Thaliacea > Salpida > Salpidae > Thalia > Thalia democratica. The sequence goes on along the minus strand of NC_139173.1, from coordinate 12,719,427 downwards.
TCGACCAAGACTGATTATTTATTCAAAAAACAGAGTGAACGACTACTAAATTTCGGACAATTCAAATTCTTAAAAAAAAAAATTGAAAGGGCCACAACTAAAAAAGTAATATATATTTGTCAAATACAAAAAATATATATGTTGGTCCTACTAATATCTACAAGCCATTTTTATTTTTGCGAAACCTTAAATATTTTTTGAGATATGGCTTAAATTAAGTAAAAAACATAGTTACTTTTAGTAATTTTAAAATATCTTTAAAAATATTTAAGATTTTGCAAAAAAGAAAAAAGTGGCTTGTAGATATTAATAAGATCTACATACCACAGATGTTTTTGTGTTAAAACTTTATTCTGACTAACGGCGTTTCACTGCTTTTAAATAAATTTAAGAACAGATCTACGGAGTCTCAAAAAAGCTCTAAGAACAGAACGCCTTTTAACGTTACATCTTATAAGATCTACATATGTATTTTTTCATTTTTTCAAACTTATATAACTTTTTGGAATATAGTATTTTAATATTTTTTAAGAATTTGAGTTGTCCGAAATTGAATTATCATGTAACTAAAAAAGTAATTACTAAAATAAAGTATTTTCTATGTAACTGTTTTTTGTAAAGTATTAAAACGAGAGAAGTATTTTAGCAAAGAAAGCAAGTGTAATTTTAAAATTACCACTTAGTTTTAAATACTGTTGTACGTCTTTTAAAAAACGCTTAAAACATTATAAATAAACGCAGTTCTAATGCTGGTCGCCATGCTAGTTGCTTACAACATCAAAAAGAAGAGGTCTTTGACGAAAGACCCTTATGACGTACTTGATGAGGATGACGTCAGAAACAACTTGGAAGCCGAGGCGTACGAAGGAGGGGGAGAGGAGGACAACGTTAGAAAAATACCGATTATAATTTATTAATTTAATTCAAAATAGGTTACAAATAAAAAATTATGTAAGTACAAAATGGAGCTGTCATCGTCTGAGGTTTTTTCACGTAAAGATTGCTATTGGATATTAAAATAAAAAAGTTTAGGTTTTGTAGCAATCAACACACCTTTTTTTCATATCTTATACGCTTTTTTGATTTTTCATACATTCACAAAATTTCACAGCAAATATTTTTTATTATATCCATAAACTTAACATATTATTGGGTTATAAAGTGTTAAATAGTGATGTAGAACGTTTGTAATAGTTTTATGGAATTCATAAAAGTCACTAGTTAGACTTTAAATAAGTGCTTTAAAAATCCAACTTTTATAGATTTTATAATTTTAACGATATATACCCCCGAAAATTTTACAGTTATAACACAGCTGATCTACTTAAATCAAAATCAAGAAATACAAATAGTTAAAATTTAACACCCACAAACTTAAAATGAAAATCAACACAATCTTTATTTTATTTCGTAAAAGCTTTGCTTTTTAAGTACATTGTATATTCATATTTTATAAATTTTCATATAAAGATGTTTTATAAAAATTGAAGTTTGACTTATTACTTTATAAAACATTAAACAAATAATATTGTCGGATAAAATTAAGAGGACTATTCGAGTAATACATTTTCATAAATAAACAAAGAACCTTTTAGTTAAATTATTTTTAATTTTTAGCTAAGTATATACTTCAATCTTTTCGTTTAACGTCAATTTTTTTTTTAGAAAACAAAAAAGTTTGAAAATAGTATAAGCATTATAGTTGTTTAAGTATATCTTTGCATTACTGTATACTTCAAAAAAAAAATTATAATAAAAATAACAGAGTCTAAAAATACTCTATCAAGTTTGTTAAAACAAAGTACCTAAAGTATTTAACTTCGTTACAATATTTAGTAAACATAAAAACATTGCCACAAAAAAATAGGATGACTTTGACCTGGGTGCACTGCAACCTCTGGCCCTTGAACCGGGAGTACCTTACCGTATGGACGAAAAACCACAATTTGCCTCCCCGCAAAGCAGAATGATGCCCACTATGGCGCCGGATGAAAACATGGAAAAGTACATTGGTGATGTGAGTTAACTCTATCATGTACTAAAAACTTATTACTTTATCTAAAAATACTTATTTGAAATAACCAAAACACGTATAGATCATTTATTTGTCATTCAACCAAAAATTGAAGTTTTTAAAAAAGCAATTCAAATTATAATAAAGTATGCTTTAAATATAAGTTTAACTTGTTAGTAAAGTTAAAACTATAATAAAATTTATTGACGCATATTTTTGTTATAATCATAAAAGAGGTTATATGAAAATTCAAATTCGGACAGTTCATTCAAACTCCGACAATTCAAATTCTTAGAAAATTTTTATAAAACCATATTTCAAAAAGATATTACTAACTTTTAAGAGAAATTTAAAAAAAAAAGTGGTAGATATAGTTTATAACATTATGATAGTAAAAAGTAAACTAAAAAATCAGTTATTAAAGGAGAATTTATAAAATTACTAAAACTTTTTAACAAATTTTAGCCATATCTCAAAAAAATATCTAAAACTTTTCAAAAAGAAAAAATATGGTCTGTAGGTATTAATTTTACCTACATACATATTTCTTATTTTGTTGAAATATACTTTTTGATTTGTGGCCCTTTAACTTTTTTTAAAGAACTTGAATTGTCGGAAAACGAATTTCCCGAATTTGAATTGTCGTGCACTCTAAAAAATACTGTTAATTATTGCAAATTTTTACTCCTGCCTTCTTTTATTAGTGCAAAGGTTCTCTTTTGTCTGAAATAGATACCAGTATTTTTAGACTTACTTTAATATAATAGATCTTTAAGTTTATAATTATTAGGTAATTCTTTTTTATCAGTATCTTCATATAAAAGCACTGTTTACAAAAAGCTTTATTGGTTAAATTTTATTATACGTTATATATACTGTAATGTACATGTGAATTTTATTACTATTTTATTTCTTGTATGCATAAAAATTCTGTATTACTTACTGTAGAAAAAAATATATAAGTGAAACTTCGAATACAGGCCCTTCAACAAGCAAATGCAGATCCAAGAGCGCCACCGTTTGATAGTCTTCTAGTGTTTGATTACGAAGGAGTCAACTCAGATGCGGGGACTTTAAGCTCTGTCAACTCAGGTATCCTGATTTAATTTAAAAGTAATAGCATAAAATAAATCAATTTAATTTTAAGCTACTAAGTTATGGACAACCTAACAAAATTTTATTTAAAAAGTCTGTTAGAGTGTAGTTAGTTTGATACAAAAACAAATATAAAGTAAAACTAGTTTTTTATTTTAAAATGAAAAGCCCTTGGAAAGAACAAAGTACTAAAACAGCTGTTTTGACTTTTTAATTAAAAAAATATTTGTTTATTTATAAATTTGAAAATTATTAGCACATGATAAAACTTGTGATCTTCGATCTTAAAACTTTTCATCGCTTCCAATCACTTTTTTTATAAAACTACACTATTTACAATTAACTGAGTTAATCAAAAAAGGTTAAGGTTTGAACCTACCGGGACCTTAACTTTGTACTATCAAAGTAATTTCATTAAAACTTAATTTAAAAACTTAGTACTAGTTATGACTAATGAGATTAAATGATTCGAGACTTGTGAATTTAGCTACACTTTTTAGTTTATTGCTTAAGTTATCACAAAAGATGTGTCTTTCTTAAAATTTGCACTGGCATACCGTTTAACCAGAAAACAATATATAAAAAAAACATAAGTTTTATAATAGATAAAGGACTACAGTCTTCTTCATTTGTAAGTTAGTTTAGAATTATCACCATAAAAATGATCGTAATTGAATTTGTTGCTATTGTTAACAACAGGCACTACAGTTGAATCGCAAGACTACGACTACTTAGAATCTTGGGGACCAAGATTTAACAAAATTGCTGATGCCTATCGTACTGAGCCAGAATGATAATTGCTTTTAACAAAAGTTTAATTTAACACGTCTAACTTACAAATTAAGAAGGTTATGAGACAATGGTCTATAAATATTTTAATAGTTTTCTTTTCATTTTCTAGAATTCATTTTACAAAAACGTGTTGTTTTAAATAAGAAATTTGTCCTTCAAAAAACTCTTATAGTTGCACAAGTTTTAATACTGTTTATTTTTATCGTGTATTTTACTTAATAAATTTAGGTTTGCAAAAAAGTGTTCTATATTGAGTATTATATTTTATAATATAAGTTTATTTTTCCTTTTTATAATTAGTCTCGGTAGTTATTCTTTGATAAAAGTTTTAATTATTATTTTATCAATTTTGATTGAATTATAACTATCATTAACTTCTTAAGAAACAATATACTCCAATTTAAATTAATAAAAGTATTAAGATTAAATTTTTAATCCAGGTATCTAAATTTCATAAAAATGTTAAGCTTAGTTTTATGGATATAGTTTATATTAAGAGACCAAAATTAACAAACTTATTTACCATTTGTAACTAATAAGGAAAGCTTAATGCTTAAGCTTTTTTTCAATTTATTCAAACCTTTCTGGTAATTAACCAAAAACTGTTTTCATTAGGTTAAATGAAATTAAATAAAGTCGGACTAATTTTGTCTTAATCTGCTCAAGGTAATATGACATTTACAAATCTACCATGAAATTAATACAGTACCTTGCAATATACTACAGAAAGATCTATTGGCAGTAAACTATAGTCTCTTGGCAAATAATTAAACAGCTTTCAAACCAAAAAAAAAACTAAGTGTATACAGAAAATCAAAAGACTGTTTAATAAAGAAATACACGAGTTTCTGTCTAAAAACTTAAAAGTTCATTTTAACAGATTTATTTAAACTAAAAAATACAAAATTTACTATAAAAGTTTAATTTTTTTTTTAACTTATACAAAATACAATCAATAGTTTCAGTAAGTTCTTAAAAGTCGATAATTTTTACTTTTTGACTGCACAAGATTATAACAATTATTGAAAAATAGTCCAATATTAAGAAGAACTTTTCTTATTTTACGACAATTTACGTTGGCAATTACTCATTAAGATTTTCAAAACAAATTATACCTACTTTTTTAATCAATGCACTAATAACTAAAACAGCATACACCACTTAAAAATATCGGACTAGTTTAAAAAAACTTTTAGATATATGTAACTTTAATAGGCGAATGTAATTTACAAATTCACTTGTTCTATCGATCAAAGCATCTCATTTATAAAAGATACATCACGACAATTGTTCTGATTAGTTGCTGACCTTAGAGAAGGTTTAAAAAATTCAGTAATTAATATTTTTTCAATTGCAAACCTCACCAAAACTTGTAGACTGCAAGTAAGTTATGTTTTAAAGCGATGCAAACACAGTGAAATCTACAGTTTGGAAGTGATGCTAATCAACGAGAAGAAATAAAAACTAAACACTCAGATTTTTCGAATTAAAAAACAAATTTTCTAAGCCATTATTAGTTAATATAGGCTTGTTTAATTCTAATTTACATTTAGCGATCAAAGGATTTTGTATGCCTTAAAATAACTTGAGCACGTGTTAAATATGCAAAGCTTTCCACGTAATTTTGATATCATTTAGTCTCCTGTAAAAGGTGTTTTGTTTCAACCTAAAAGCTTTTAGTAAAACAAAATATTAAAATTAAAGTTAAAGCAATATTTAGCTTGTGAATGTTTTTTTCTGTATGCGTTATTAGTTGCAAATGGTATAAAGATAAGTAAAGAAACCTTTGTTAAGCAGAACAAAATTAAATAAGTATTTAATAAATTTGCTAGTTGAAACTTAATAACTACTGACTAAATTTAATTTTTTTTTAATTAACCTTGATAAGTTATTAATAATAAACTCTTAGCTTTGATCTATTATTAAACGAATTTTATATTTTTGAAAGTATTTAAACATTTAGGGTGCTTCATCTCAAACTAAATTCGTAAACCTTCAAAACAAAAAATAGTTCTTTCGGATTTCAAACTATTTTTGAGCGTCGCTCAAAAGCTTAGTTTAGAAATATATATAAATTGTATAAGCTCAGTTTAGTTTTTTTAAAGATGCTTTAGAATACGTTAACCGTTTATAAAATAAAGGTAATAAAGAACTTGTTATATTAATAAAATTCTCAATATTAAACGTTATAAATTTATTATATTGGTTGTTATTTGTCTTGTATAAATTAGTGTATTCGTTTTGCATCTTTTAGCAATTAGATTGAGAAATAGGTACAAACTATTGGAAAAAGTATTTTTTTTTATTGTAATTAAAAGCCATTTAAGTAATAAAATTGTATTATCGAGAATCTTTAATAAAACTTCAAAATATAGATTTAAATTTTATAGAAACTATATAATAACAGCTTTTAAAACTAGATATTAATGATTAACTTTTTAGCTTCATGTTATAGGTATGTAATATGTTTGCTTTGCGCCAACCTATTTAAATATTTAGTTTTCGTTCAAATCATTTTGTTACAATATTATTTTCTCTTCTCATATTTAAAGATATTTGTAATCAACTTTTATTTAAAACAACGCAAATTTTTTTTTAAGGATTATTTTAATTATTTTTATGTTATACAATAGTTTTTAAAAGCTAACATTAACTTTAAACATTAAATGTAAAAAATGATGAAACCACAATCTGCAATATAGAAATACTTTTTTTTGTTTACAATAAATATTAACTTTTGTTTTGAATATCACCTTAATTTAAAACAAAAAAGGTTATTTAAGTGCAATAATGTCAATACTTTATTAATCTTTTTACACATTTTTAGCGCCTTTTATGTTAGTAAGTACTTTGAAGAACTCATCAAAGAAACTATAAATATAATAATCAGTAATATTTAAAAGTATTTGTGTTTGATTTATACTAGTTAAGATTATGTACTCAATTTTTATCTAAAAAAATTAAAATATTACTAAATCAAGCAAAAATTAATAAATAGGCTACGCAAAATCGCATACAAACGTTAAATATCATCAGCTGTTATGTTCTATTTAAAAATAGAAGTTTGTTCTATACAACTTAAGTCAAATTAATTTGGATATTAAAAAAGTTACAAAGAAAACATTAGTACATTCTAACTTGTTAGTTTACTAGAGTAAACTTAAGTTTTACCAAGTACTAGTCAGGTGAACAAGTTGATAAATTTTATCTATCTACACTTTAGAGCAGGGTTTCCCAAAGTGGGCGATATCGCCCCCCTGGGGGCGATTTTAGTAAGTCGGGGGGCGATAATTAGTAAGGGGGCGAAAGGGTGGGCGATAACTAGTAAGGGGGCGAAAAGGGGGCGATTTTAAAATTTTGGGCAGTTATAAAATTTTTACTTTTTATCTTGCTTTTTTACAGTTTTAGCTTGCTATTAAATATTTGACCCTGAGGTAAAACTTAAAGAAAAAAGTTTATTTTGTTTATGTAAAATATAGAAAAAAAACCAATTGCTTATGATTCCTACTTTCAAGTAAATTACATATTTTCATTCATATATTTTTTTACTTAAAAATTACATAAATCATAGACGATCGAAATCCATCTCGACATTTTATAACCTGACATATATGTTATTTGTGATCATAAATGGTTTATAAAAATCTATGGTGTCTATTATTAAGTATCACCTCATAATATTTCCAATTGTTTTTTGAAAATTTACTAAGTTAGACTAAGAAATAAAACAATACAGGGTTGCCAATTTACCTAGAAACCTAGAAAAACCTGGAGTTTGACAATTTAGGCAAAAAAAAAACCTGGAAAAATCTGGAATGTTTAACAATTTTGAATTATTAAAAATTTAAATTTCGATTTGTCACAATAAAGCTATCATATAGATAAAAATATGAATCCCTTTGAGGCAGATCTTTTTGAAGTAAACGACTTACAGGAAACGTTCTCAGACTTACAAACTGACCTTGAACTTAAAGTAAACTTTTCCAAAGAACGATCTGAAAGCTTTTAGACTCAACAAAACTAAGACAAAAGCTTCCAATCATTTAAGAGAAATTTAGATTGTTCTTTATAGCTTTTCCTTCTAGCTATGGTATTAAAAAAACTTTCAGTTCAGTTATTAACATTTTGAGCAAAAGATCTAATCTAGATATTTGTAAAGGAGGTGACTTGAGGCTTTGTTTTACTGATTTAGAATCAGATTAGAAAAACTTGCAAGAATTCATGAACCTCATCCTTCGCATTATATTTGAATTCAGTAGCAGACATTATTTTTTGAAAGTTTATTTATTTATTTGATCTTTTAAAATACTTCTTGTTTAACCTGGTTTGTATTGTATTTAAGTAGTCTTTTTATATTAAAAATTCTTTTAAGTTATTTATTCTATAACAGGTTTGCATAATGCCTAATAAATATTAATTACGGTAGACTTTCTCTTGAGTTCGCACTTTTTACCTAAAAAAAGTGCAAATTTATATTTTCTTAAGTTTAAGATAAAAAAAAGTCTTTTACTAACTAAGTATCAATAAAACAAAAAAAATATAATATTTTATAGCTCATATAGATCTATTTTTTAAATGAATGTTTGTTTTATGTTTTAGTGGATTTCATATTTATTCATAACATTATTGCATATAACATATTGAAATTTGTCATTTTGTAAAAATAAATGATAATGCATTTTTGAGTTCGCCTTTTTTCGATTTTGTTCAAAGTGCGAACTTAAGCGGAAGTCTACTGAAACTATTAGATGGTTTATGTTTTAAAAATGTTAATAGTTTTTTTTTGACCTGGTTAATTTTGTAGTTTATATTTGTCGTTTTACATTACACTAAAAGTTTTTAAAGCATAGTGATTAAAATATTTGTTTGAAAAATATTTATTTAATCTTGTTTAATCTGTTTATTTAATAAATAAAAAAATCTTGATAACCATTAAAGTTTTTATGTCAAAAAAGATTTTTTTGGTTTTAAAAGAGTATAGATTTAAGGTCTTTATTTGAGATGACTTAAAATTTTTCATTAAAAAGATTCTTAAACTCATTTTTATTTTCTAACTTGATTTATTATTGTTAAGAAATTCATATATTAAGGATTTTCAAACTATTAATACAACTGTTTTTTGTTTTACCTTAATTCAAAGTATCTTAGCAATTAGAATGTGTTGTTTATTTTAATATTTCAACACTAGCTTTTAGTTTTTCACTATTTTTCTCTGATAAATTATTATAGGCTAATAGCAAGAAAAAAAAGTAAACATAATTAAATAAGCCATCGAAAAGATTGCTACAGTTACAAAATAAAATTTTAACCTAATTAACAGTTTTTTTTTAATTGATTACTATTTGTTCTCAGAATTAACTGTAAAACATTTGATTTTTTTTTGAATTTAAATTAAGATAAAAAAATTTGTTAGAATTAAGTTTTAGTTTCCTTAAGGTTATTCCAAGTCAAATACTATTTCATGGTATTCTACTACGCAACATATATTTTAAAATGTTTAAAATTACAATTTTAACTTTACAGCTAACTTGCTTATAATATATCTTCGCATTGAAATTTATAATTTTACTGCATTAACTGAAGCTGTTGATGAAACTACTTTTCATGTGAGATAATCAATCAGTCGATCAAACTTCCTCAAACTAGATCAGAAATTATGTTTTAATATTTATTTCATTATGTGTAAAATAAACTGTCATTCTTTTATAGTTTTTTAATCTCTGGTATAGTAATTTTAGAATATGCCTATTTATAAAAAAAAATAAGTATTTTGTGCGGCTTAAATAAGTTACTTAGTATTAACTACTAAATGTCCAAAATTCGTTATATGAGAGATTATTACAATGCCAGGTTTCAGTTAAGATTTTAGATGGGTAACGTACGGTTCGGATTCAGTCAAATTTCGACCCGCTAATTAACTTGAAAACTACTTTCTGAAAAATAAATAAAATTAGTTTTTTGATACTTAATATTTTGAAATACGCTTTCAACTTGGGTATCAGTTCACAATAGTATTTCTTAGATCACAATAATACTAAACATTTTATTACAATTTCCCTCCAGTTTTTTTATTTTCTTATACGTTATTTTTTTAAATTATGCAGCCCGCAATCTTATTTTTAACGAGTTGAAACTAGAAAAGACTTTTTAATAAATATGAATTGCTGACTACAAAAGTTGTCCACCACTAACCTAAAAGTTTTATTAGTTTTGAAACAATTCATATTTAAAAAGGATTGATTACAAGTTACTAAAGGATTTTTAATAATTAAGTACATTTATATACTTTACTGGGCTTATAAGAAAATAACAGTAGATTATTTTCTAAAGCCCTGTAAACTACTTTAAACATAGCCCAAAAGTGCGTGCATAAGAAGTACCGGACTGAATTACATTTCAAACACAACTTTTTTGGCTTAAAATTTTGTACTCAAGAGAAAAACTACTTTGTAAAATCGTGGGGGGCGATTTTTTTTCAAATTTCTGAAAAGGGGGCGATTTAGTAAATAAGTTTGGGAAACCCTGCTTTAGAGTATTAAAAAAGTTTTTGGTTATAAAATATTTGTTGGTACGACTAAAGTTTAACTACCTATTCGCAAATCTTCAGTAAAATGTATCCGTGGTGTGCGACTCGGTAAACGAAACGTTTTTTTGCGCACCCAGGTCCTAGGATTAAATATTTTGAGCGTTTTTTTTTTGTCTTTCCATAAACTATAATAATACAAGTGTTAGTAACTAAAATTCGACTAATTTACTTTCAAGTATAGGCTCTGCACTTGAGGTGGGCTACTAGTCGACAGGCCAGATTTACCCTAAAAACTCTTATGCAGTTCAGACTTTATAACAAAACTCTTAGCGGACCGCGTAATTTAAACAAACTATGTTTCAAAACTATATATAAACTCATTAAAATTAAAATTTCAATAAATTAGTTAGTATTTAAGCACTAATGTTAACCAAAATTAAAAGCACAACTTAAATTTTTTATTGTAAAAAAGCACAGATTTTTTCTTTCGTGGAATATAACTTCGAGATTAAAAGTAAATCGCGAGTTTAAAATTTTTGTATTTGAGCTGATCGTATATAACCCCTATTATATACCATATCGATTTAATATTGACTAAGTTTCGTAAATTAACTTCCAAAAGTATAAAATTTTACTATCAAAACAATGTTTTACTTATTCGAGATCTTCAGTTATTAGTATGATCTGATAAAATAAGGTAAACATATTTGAAAGCATTAGGCTAATTCTAAATCAAAACTGGCAAACAAACTTAATAAAACTAATTTACCAGAAATCTTAAAACTGTTGGGCAATTAATAAAAGTAATTTCATGTTAAGCTTTGAAAACTACTGCAACCAATATATTATTATTATTAGAGTTTATTGTGCGAAAATGGACTCGGGCATTAAAACCTGAGCCGCTTAAACAATACAAACGAAAAACAAATTACATTCAATGAAAATTAAAAAACTAAACATACCATAGTAAAAAATTACAAACAAATAGTCTTGTATAATTAATTATAACTGAGTAAGCACAAAAACAAAACGAAATAAATTCTCATATAAAAACTTATGCTTACACTATAAAAGATTACACATTCACAAAAATCAAATATTACAACTTATAATCTGTAGGGGGAAGGCGTAGGGAAGAAAAACTATTCTTAGTGATACTAATATTTTAAAATGATTTTTTTATTCGATAATCACTGTATTTTACTTGTGTTTATATTATTTAAATCTGTTTTTTTAGTTTTAATCGAAAATGTTCCACCCCCCCACACGAAACCACATCCTGCGGTAACCTATTCCACATATTTATTGTTCTGCAGAAAAAAAAATTTTGCCACTGACTGTTATTAATATTGTAGTTACATTTTAATTTTTTACCATTTCCTCTTAAATTGTAATTGGTCTGAGAAAAAACAAAAAACTGATTGAAAAATTCTTTATATTTACCATAAACAATTTTAAAAAGTGTTATCAAGTCAAACTGCCATCTTCTATACTCTAGAGACTCCAATCTGAGCTTCACCAATCTATCTTTGTATGAGGTATTTGAAATGTTGCATCTATTACAAACAAAACGGGTAAAATTTCTCTGCACAGACTCAATCCTAATAATGTCTTTTTTTAAATAGGCTGACCATATTGGGGTATTGTATTCGATTTAAGGACGAACGTAGATTTTAAATAATTTAGTAAGAATACTAGCAGAACTGGTCTTTAAACTTTTAAGTATTTGATATAATGAGTTTTGAGCAATTTTATATAAATAATTTACATGTTCGTTCCATTTTAGATTTTCAGATATATGTATTCCTAAGTCTTTAAAAAAAATACTGCTGGTATTTTAGTTTTATCAGTTAAAAGGTTAATATGGAAGGGTTTATTTTTATTGATGGTTAGAACTTGGAATTTTTTTGGATTTAAATCAAGTTTTCTTGTTTTTAGCCATTTGTGAATATTATCTTATGTTATATGTAAAGAAGTTTCTGACTTGCTAAACACTTTTGCGTCATCTGCAAATAGACTTATTTCGCTTTGAATGTGAGTATTAAAAGTAATATCGTTGATGTGAATCAAAAAAAGAAAAGGACCAATGACTCCACCTTGTAGTACTCCACTGTGAATTTTCAAAGGATCTGATAATGTGTTGTTAATGAGTACACTTTGTGTCCTACTGTTAGAAAATTCGCTTAACCAATTCACTAAGTTATCATCAAAACCATATTGAGTCATAATTTTTAATAATCTAATGTGTGACACAGAGTCAAAAGCTTTTTTTATGTCAGTATAGACCACTGTTACTGATTCATTGTTCAAGTAAGTTATTAATCAAGTATGTAAACATGTCAATAATTGAATTCCTGATGATCGGTGGGGAACAAAACCAAATTGTTTTGGTGTTAATAAATTAAAGTCGAAGAGATGGTTAAATATTTTTTGGGAAATAATGTGTTCAAAAATTCGGGAATACTGATTAAGGATATTGGCCTATAATTTAATGGGTTGTGGTTGATACCTTTTTTGTATACTGGAATTACATAAGATGTTTTCCATTGTTTAGGTATTTCTGACAATGCTAGGGAGCAATTAAAAATTAATAATAAAAGAAAAACTAATGATGGAATAGCATGCTTAATAAAATAAGGTGGAGTTTTCTCTGGCGTTCTAATAATTTTATCGTTAAGGTGCTTCGTCAATGTGTTAATTTTTTCATAACTTATATTAAAACTTTTCATTTTACTGCATTTTTTTTAGATTGCTTAAAACTTTGATGATTTTGATCTTGTTTAAATATATTTTGAAAATTTTTATTGAAAAGTGTGGCTCTTTCAAAATCTGAAATTACTGTTTTGTTTTTATGGTGATCAAATAGGGGAGGCAATGAAGTATTTAATTTTAGATTTGACGTAGCTATAAAACTTTTTTTAATTTGGGTTAGTGCAGAAATATTTTTAATATTTTAAATTGTATTTTTTAACAGCTAATTCATATTCTTTTGATTTAATTTTATATAATTAATATAAAACTATAATATAATTTTATATATAATTTTATTCTTATTTGTCTTTGGAGAATGATTTTTTTTTTCTTACTTTTTTGTAAAGAATATGTTTTTCTTTTAATATTTTTTTAATGTTAGATGGATATTTTTTGCATTTGTTATTTTTAGGATAAGGTGGAATAAAAAGTTTAATTGAAGTTTGAATTAACTCGATAAATTAGTCATAAAAGTGTTGAAGATTTTTTGATTTAATAAATAATGAAGTCCAATCAATGTTTGACAAGTATTTGTTAATATTTTTTAAATCAGCCTTTTTAAAATTATATGAAACTACTTTTGAATTAGGTGTTTTTTGACTTTCAGTTTTAATGTTAAATGAGATCAAGTTGTGGTCACACGTGGTTGTTAATGGGAAACTAATTGAAAGAGATGTTATTTTATCTAAACCAAAATGGTTGCAAATTAATAAATCGAGTATGTTTCCATTTTTATGAGTTGGTTTTTCAATTACTTGAGTTAAAAAATTATCTGTACAGAAATCAAGAAAAAATTCATGGGATTCATTAAAGCTTGTATAAGGAATTCTCCAGTTTATGTTTGGCAGATTGAAATCCCCAAGAATAAAAAAAGTATAGCTATCCGGCAAAAACAAATTAATCAGTTTAATTTCATTTTTAACAATTTAGGCGCATTTTGCAGCCAGTGGAGGAAGGTAGATACACAGAAATCTTAGTTTAGTTTTTTTTTAAGTCACATCTATACATAAATATTCAAAACCAAGGGTATTAATCAAGTTTAAATCTTTTCTAACACGAAAATTTTTAAAGGAATTTTTGTAAAGAACTGCAACACCCTTACTTATCCTATCGTTTCGGACAATATTATAATTACAAGGACAAATAACGGCATCGTTGACTTTAGGAGTTAACCATGTTTCAGTTAAAAAAAATAAGTCAATATCTTTCATATATAAATAATTTTCTAAAACATCAAATTTATTTAAAACAGATCGTATATTAGTATAAAAAATCTTTAAATTACTATTAATATAACTATGACTGTTGTTTAAAAAAAGACTGATTAATCTTATCAAAACTAAATAGATTAAGTCTTTTATTAGAATTAAAAACGTCTGACTTACAGTCGTTCCTATTAATCCCAGAGTTTCTGGGTGTCGAATCGAAAAAGATGATTTGTAGCTTCCACTGTCTTATTGTTTTTTCTCACATATTTTATGTTGACATTATTTTGTTTTGCCATAGCTTGTTTTCTTTTTAATTCTTCTCGTAGCTTCTTAAACATTTTCAGTTGTTCAATGGTTTGATCCTGATTTATGTATATTTCAACTTCAAATTCATGTGTCACATATTTGAGATTTCTCAGCTTAATCAGTCTTTCTTTAGCTTTTGTGTCGCTGAGTTTTACAATTATAGGTCTGACTTTTCCAACTTCATATTTACTTATACGGTATAAGGATTTTAGCTCGTGTTTTTCGATTATATTTTCACCTAATACTTCTTGTAGGACTTTGAAATATCCTTGCAGGTGTCAAATTGATCCTGTAAAATTGACACCTTTATTTTTAGGAATACTAAATACGATTATGTTTAGTCTTTTTTTTTCAATCTGTTTTTGTTCTTATCAGCATCTATTTTATCTTTAACAGCTTATGTCAGTAACAACTTCAACAGGCTTGTTTTTGACAACATCGGCATAAGTTGCTTCAAAACTGTTAATTTTAGTATTGATTTTGGAAAAAAAGTCTTTTGGTATATAAACTGGTTAATAATACTTAAGGTTAAATAGTTTGAATGAATCAAATACTTACGAATTCTGACTGGTAAACACACAAGCTCTACTAAATATCAAATAAAATTTCAATTTAATGTGTTTATGTTTGAAAAAATTAAGTGTTATAGAATGACATAATTAGAAACTTTGCTGTTTAAATCATATAATATAGCCTAATAGTTTTAAGATTTTTGCTAAATTAGCTTTATTTTGTTTGTTTATAAGATGGAACTGTAATTGTAATCTTTAGAGTTAAAATGATAAGAAAAACTGCGTATCTAATTATATAAAAACTTTATGTGTAGTTATTATTTGTCTTTAATTTTTTTTAAAGATTTTAATTTCATAAACAAACAAAATATATTTTTAAATTTGACCTTTAGTACTAATATTTTTAGATGATTTAAATAGCTTCTTGTAGATTTAAAATAGTTTGACAATCAGCAATGACCAGTTTTTACTACCATATTTAAAAAAAATTAACTTAAGCAATTTTCAGTTATTAAAAATTTTGATTAACATAACATAAAGCTAATTAATCTCATAAAACAAAAAGTTTACAAGGAGTACAATGTATCAAAGTCTGCATTTAAAAAAGGCACTATAAATATTATCTATATTTTACTTAATGATGTGTTAATTCAAAACTACTTAAAGTCTGGTCTTTCTCAAAAGGAACCAACTATGTTCTATTAGTCTATAGTTATAAACATGCAGTATAAAAGTGTCTAAATAACAAAAAATCAATTCAAGGTAAAACAATAATTTTATTTATTTACAAAGCTCGTAGGTTTAATATTCTAATTTAAATTATTAAAACAGTAAAATTTTAATACTATAAGGTTCAGACTTAAGAGCTATTAAAAACTACCATATAAAATACGAACAAAATTACAAAACACAAACCGTTATCGAGATTATAAAATCAAAAAATATTTTATACTTTATGAAATTTTTATTTGATGTTTATTTTATATGAATATTTTATTTGGTCCGTTGGTAAACTTAAATGATAGTTTTATACCGGAAACCTTAATTACGCGAAATCTTGAATTAAAGTGGTTTATTTTTGTAAATTTTGAAAATTATAGTAAATTTAAGTTTAACTGTAAGTTTTTAAACAATTTTTTTTTTGTTGTATATTATTAGCTAAGGCTTTTTGTACAGTATTTATTGTTTTTATTTGACAGCAAAAAATTAATTAGTCTATAATTCATATACATTTGTTTTTAACGTCGAGCCGTAACTATTTTATTTTTCTATAACTATAAGACTTGTAAAGCATAAATTTTTTCCTATGTAAAACTTCAAAACTAGAATTACAACAATCTAAAAAAAAACAGAGAAAATATAACCAACAGAATTACGAATACTTATTAAAAGGAAATTATGCTCGGTAGTCTAAATAATTAAAAGTCTTAATTTATGTAAACTTTTAAAGTGATAACAGATAAGAGTTTTTTTCTGCTATAATCTTTTATTTTCACTGTTTTTTTTATTAGTTTTGATCCGCTGGTTAAAACTATTGCCAACAAAACAAAATATGATTGTAATACTTCTATGTCATTTCTAGCAAATGTTTGTTCAATTGCAAACGTGATTACTGTCGAGTTTCCAGTACCCATTGCAAAGGTAAGTCTAGTTGAATTTGTTAATCAAATTAAATATGTATTTGTCAAATACTAATACCTCGCTCAAGATATTGTAAACTGTTAAGAACGGTTTAAAAAGATGTCAATTTAACTCTTTGTTTTTCACGTATAATACTAATAACAAACTATGTAAGAAAAGCTGATGTATTTAATAGTAAAATTTCCATACTAATTTTCATGAATTCTATCTTCATTAATTTATTTGTTTTCATCTCAAATTATTTTACTTCTAAGCCTTGGGTAAAAAAGAATTTGTACCAATTAGTCTGCAGAACTTATATCCAAGTTCCAATTTTATTTTTAGTGAATTCAAAATTAAATAAACAAATCAAAAAAGTAGTCTAAATTTAAAACGCTAATAACTTTTAAACAGAAATCTATCAAAGTGATCAACAAATTTTCATTAGAAATGTATTTGTTCCTACAGTTTTCTAAGTAGTATATATCAAACACTTATGTTTTATATTTTTTGAAAATCACAAATTTTGGATGAGTAAAATATTAGCTTCTAATGAAGAAAATTAGAGTTTATATTTAATGATTTTAAGATTAAAAAATTTCCATAGCACTAAGGAATACAAAAATATAATAAATTCAAAACTATGTCATAAAAATGTTTGTTAAAAGTAGTGTAATAAAGCCAATAAAATTACTCAATGTATATTCAATACTAAATTTTACAAAAAATCTTGTTAGGAATGGTTCATGCTATACTTGACAAAAAACCATTAACCTATTCATTTAGTATTAATAATTAATCTTTGGACCTCACCATGGATTTAAATGCACTAAAATATAAATTATTGTAAATTCATAACCTATATCAAAAATTATTAGTATCATCTTGTTTATTTTTAAATTTACATGATGGTTTACAGAAAATACAATAGTTCAATTTTGGTAGCTTGTTAGATTTCTTCTAATTGTAGATAATTTATATTAAAAAAATAATTGTTTAGCTAATATTTATATAGTCTTATACTTGTTTAGTCTCATAGTTACATAGTACAGAATTGAATATTATGTAGTGTGCTACATTTGATAATTTTTTTTATTTAATTGTTAAGTCAACAGTTAAACTAAGTCACAGTATTGTCTTCATGAATAACATTAAATTTAATTGAAATTCATATTAGATAGTAGCTTAAAATATTTTTGATACCTTAAAACATATTAGACCAGTTAAAAATTCTGTATCTCATCATACCTTAATTAATTCCAAAATTCTTTGTTAAATTCTTTAAAATGCTACTATTATATATAGTTGATTTTTCTAAAAATATTTATTGATTATATCATACAATTATGTAAAAAAATTGTAGATTTATAGTTTTTATCTTAACTAATAGTAATAAAAAGAAAGTTATTATTTGAATTCCAAAGCTGTGTTGTGTTAATTTAGTCTGAAACCCAAAGGTATCAACCATTAGTTTTAACAATGGCTAACTCTACATGAAAAAGTTATTACCATCATTCCTTTTTTAACCTACCTTCACTTCAAAATTGAAACGTTTTCATACAACTAAGAAATCTTTTGACCACTAGCCCAAATATTTTATAAAACTGTCATTAATTTAGTAAGAGCACTTAAGTTAATGCACTGAAATCAATGAAGTGATTAACTCAGTATTTTCAATCAATTTAAATATGAAGCTTTTAAAATTGAACAAATTTAACAGAATGATTTACTGTAAGAATAAATATTTTTGTACAAGCTAAATTTGAAATAATATTTATAAAAATCTGATACATATGCTTTACATAAGCTGAATGTTCACCAATACTAAATAACTTTGATTTCTTTAAGTTATGCAAATGTTTATCAATTACACAAAAATTATTAAAAAGTCTTAATCCAAATAGAAATACTTAATATTAATAAATAATATTTACAACTAATACTTCTTTTCAGACATAGCAAAATGCCTGCAGATAAGACTCATATTAACATTGTTGTCATTGGTCACGTAGATTCTGGTAAATCTACTACCACTGGACATCTTATCTACAAATGTGGTGGAATTGATAAGAGGACAATTGAAAAATTTGAAAAGGAAGCAGCTGAGGTTAATTAAATGTAATTTAGTTAAAATATAGAAGCAATGAAACTACTAAAATACTTTTTCTAACAATTTTAAATAGCTTTGTTGTAAGATTTTTAATTTTTACAACCAGAGGTACAAATATAGTGTCAAAATATGTAACAAAATATATGCTAATATTGTTATTTATATTTAGAAAGGTAAGGGATCCTTCAAGTATGCTTGGGTTATGGACAAATTGAAGGCTGAGCGTGAACGTGGTATCACCATTGATATTGCTCTCTGGAAATTTGAAACCTCGAAATATCATGTCACCATCATTGATGCCCCAGGACACAGAGATTTTATCAAGAACATGATCACTGGCTAGTTATTTTTTTCTTTTTTGTGCTTTGAACAAAATGTAATTTTATAAGCTTTGATTTTTTTAATATTCATATAGGTATTTGGCTGCCTTTAATCACCCAATAACCATTAATTTTTTTGAAGTATTACTTTTAGTCAAATAGAAATTGAATTTTATGTTTTTTACTAAAGTGTCTTAAAAAGTAGTTGACAATGATAAAATTTTCATAGTTGTGTGTTTAAACTATTTTTTTTTTCAAAAACCACCAGCAGTTTATAACAAAAATGTAAAAAGTTTATAAACAGTTCAAAAATGATGTTGAAATAGCTAAAATGAGATTTTTTTTATTAATTATAGTGATATGATATAATATGACATATGAGTTTAATTTTAAATTAGTAAGCTTTTTTAAAGTCTAGTATATACTAGATGTATCTTTTAAAATGTGTTTCTACAAAGTTTATGTTACTATCCTTCACCATAAATAATCAAATAAATATATTAAAGTTAAGTCTTAATAAATATCATTTTAAAACCTAAATGTTGCCATCTAGTCAGGTGTAATATTTAAAATCATCTTAAAAACTGATATCTGAAAGTTGTTTGAGCTAAAGAAGTTTTTGTTGAGCTACACTAAAATTATATCTCATTTAATTCACATTTTCAGCTATTAACATTGCTATAATTTCTATTCAAAATATTATTCAAAAAATCATATTTTTTCATAGACTTCAGAATTTTTTAGAACTTATCAAGATTATTCTTAATAAATTTTCACATTAGGATTAAGTTTTAAGAAATTCACTCAGATTTAGATGTGTAATTGAATTAATTTAAATGCAGGTACTTCACAAGCTGATTGTGGTGTCTTGATTGTTGCTGCTGGTGTTGGTGAATTTGAAGCTGGTATTTCAAAGAACGGACAAACTCGTGAGCACGCTCTCCTTGCCTACACCTTGGGTGTCAAGCAACTCATTGTTGGTGTCAACAAGATGGACTCCACTGAGCCAAAATACTCAGGAGACCGGTAAGTATTTTTTTTCTTGTTTGATTACAAAAAAGATCTGGAAACTTTTAAAAAATTCATTAAAAAGCTTACAACTTACTAATTGTTATTTTATAATAAGTGAATTATTAAATTATCAAGATAAAACCATGTAAAATTTACAGTTTCAATGAAATCAAGAAGGAAGTTTCCACCTACTTGAAGAAGGTTGGTTACAACCCTAAAGCTGTTGCATTCGTCCCAATCTCTGGTTGGCATGGTGACAACATGTTGGAAGAATCCACCAACATGAAATGGTACAAGGGATGGAGTCAAGAACGTAAGGAAGGTAACGCTTCCGGAAAGACTCTCTTGAATGCTCTTGATGCTATTCTCCCACCCAAGCGTCCCACTGACAAACCTCTCCGTCTTCCCCTTCAGGATGTTTACAAAATTGGAGGTTAAGATATTAACAGTTGTTTACAAGATTTTATTGACCTCTGTGTACTTACTGATATACACATACTTAGTCTTTATTATTTAGTAAAAATATTTTACTATATATGTTGATAATAATATATAAAATTAACAATGTTGTATACATTTTAGGTATTGGAACAGTCCCAGTAGGACGTGTAGAAACTGGTATCATTAAGCCAGCCATGGTTGTCACCTTTGCACCAGCCATGATCACCACTGAAGTCAAGTCTGTAGAGATGCATCACGAGTCTCTCCCTGAAGCCGTTCCCGGTGACAACGTTGGTTTCAACGTCAAGAATGTTTCTGTCAAGGAAATTCGTCGTGGTATGGTTGCTGGTAACAGCAAGAACGACCCCCCAAAGGGTGTCGAAAACTTCACTGCCCAGGTTATTGTCTTGAACCACCCAGGACAGATCTGCGCTGGATACTCTCCAGTTTTGGATTGCCACACCGCTCACATTGCTTGCAAATTCTCTGAGCTCAAGGAGAAGATCGACAGGCGTTCAGGTAAATATAAGCTAAATGTAAATGATAATATAATTACAACATGTTTGTTAAATACATTTACATAGTAAAACGCTTATATCTGAAATATGAACTGTTTGAAATAGGTTAAGATTATAGCGTTTTCATCATTAATTATACACGTATTATTTTGTTAGGTAAGAAGATGGAAGATAACCCCAAGTTCGTCAAGTCCGGAGATGCCGCTATTGCTGTCCTCACTCCAAGCAAGCCCATGTGCGTCGAGGCTTTCTCTCAATACCCACCACTCGGTCGTTTCGCCGTCCGTGACATGAGACAAACCGTTGCCGTCGGTGTCATCAAATCCGTGAACAAGAAGGATGGTTCCGGAAAGGAAACTAAATCCGCCAAGAAGGCAGCTGGAAAGAAATAGACTCATGACAATCACTAGATAATTTATACATTTTCAATAAATTTTTGTATTTATATTGAATGTTTCTTTTTCTTATTCTAGTCATATGTCCTCATTTATACTATACCCATATAATTTATAATTGTTTAACACTGAAAATTTGCTGAATAGTGTAAGAATCATTTCGTATCAATTGGTAGTCTTAGTAACTATAAGCTCAAATCTGATAAACCAAAACTTAAATTAAGACTTAAAAAAAATTAATATAGTTCGTATCTAAGCAAAGAGCGTTCATACAAGCTAAACAACCAGAATTTTTTTCAATAATAAGTAACATTAAACGTCATCTTCTGAAGAAGATCAATGTAAGGGTATCGATGTGCATGACAATAAGTCTGAAAGGACAATTCATAAAAACCATCAAAGTAAACTGTAACTGAGTGCCAGCTTTGCGAACTTTAAAGACCTTAATTTGGAACTTAGAAGTGCCGAACTTAATTTTAAATCACTCATGCTTGAATTTGCAATGTAATATTAAAGCAAACGTAGGTTTAATACAAGAGAAATTTATGCATCTTTTTTAGTCCGACATTTGAAAAAAGCTTGATGGCCTTCCACGTTTAGACAGTACACCAGCCAGATTTTACATGTGTAGAAATCCTAGACGACTACGAACTCTGTCAAATAACCGGTCCGCGATTCTTAACCTTGTAAATTTTCTAATTACAGATTATGTAAATTGATTTTGGTTCAATTTATAGCTAGTTTTAAATGTTAAATTTCACGCTTAATAAAATTATAAATGAAAAAGCGCGTGTTGTGGTAATATTAAGAGTGAGTATCTTCCAAAAACAAGTAAAACCTGAAACTTGGAATCGCTTGTCTAAGCCTATTATCTGACTAGCAGAAGTGGACACATTAAAAGTCTTAAAAAATAACTCTTTCATATCTTTAATTATTTACATAACTCATATCAAAGACTCATAGCAAAGTATAATTTTTAAAGAATATAAAATCAATACAGAATTTATGTAATAAGTCCATTTCCTGAGGCCAAAATTTAGTACAATTTTTGATCTAAATTTCTAATTAAAAAAACTTTTTATCAACTTAAGTGTCATTTCTAACGGAAAAAAAGATATGATAATCAGTTTAAAAAGAATTGTGTAACGTAATCAATGGATGTACAATAAGAATTTAACATGTTTGTTGATATTCCTTGTATGTGCTAGTTTTTGTTAAGTATGTATGTATTAACAAAACAATTCTCAGGGCTGCTGTAAGGTCCGGAAAAACTGCAAAAGAACTAAAGTGAAAAATTTGAATATTTACAAAATTTATTGGTTTCCAATGCCTTCATCTGGTATATATTAATAAAATATTGTTTATAAAACAGCAAAATTTTTCTATTTACATATTTAACAACTACCTTACTTGAACAAGTAGTTTTTGTATGCATTTTAGTACTGATGTACTGTGGTAAGGACCACAGTGAAACTGATTTATACACTATAGTTTATCTTTAAGAATTTTAGAATCAAAGTGTTTTTTGTTTAAGAAAACTATTTCTTATAAGTTCTTTATAATTAAGCACTAACTGCCAATAAATTTAAGCGGGATGTAGACCAGATTAAGAAAACCATATCTTTATTAGTTGAAGAGCTAATAAATAAACGGAGAAATTAAACTTAAGTACATAGAATAGAAAAAAAAACTGTTTGATTAATTTCTTTATTGTTTTATTTATAAAAGTTCGTTGCTGATTAAGGTTTTAGTTGTAAAATTAAGTTGTTCTTTTAAGGTTTTAATTGTAAAAGTTCCTTACATGCCGCTTCGTCTATTTAGATTTATTTATGTTAGAAATGCTTAAATATTGTTTCTTATTTCAGACAAGCTGTGTTGATAAGTTTGAAAATACAAGTACTTTGCTGATAGAGCTATTTATTGCAAATACATCAATCATACACATGGTTCAAGTGATGTAATGGAAGTTAGATGGTTGAATTCAGCAAAAAAAACTGTTGTTTTAACCTGTATAAAATAAGTTTGAAAGCTTTATATAGTTTTAAGTGTTTGATTATGTTAGAATAAGTTTAAATTAAGAGTTTGATTTAGAAAAGTCAGGAAAATTTTAATTAAAAGTCAGGAAAATTTTCTCAGCTTGATCTGTAGCAACCCTGAGTTTTAATAAAATTAATCCTCCTAATCTAGAAAAAAAAACTACCGGTTTTATGTTCTAAGACAGCGATTCTTAACCTTTTTTCATGTTTTTCACCTTTTTGAAGAGAATTACAAAATTTACCCCTAATATACAAAAAAGTGTTTAATTTTGATAAAAAACCAAGATTTTTTGATCTTTAAGCTTCTAAAGTATAGAAAATTGTAAAAAATAAAGAGTTTATTTAATTAAAAAAAAAAGAAGTTAATTACTTACTTTAAAATTAAGAAGAAAATTAATAAAAAATTGTTTACACAACTTGTAACAAAGAAAATTTATCCCTGAAACAAGGGAATTTACCCCAGGTTAAGAATTGCTGCTCTCGAAAATTTTTGCTGTAGATAACTCAATACTTTTTTCAAATGTAAAATTGATCGTAATATTATCTAACAAGAAATAAATTTTTAAGTGTGTAATTAAGCACCAGAAAGTTTCTAATTTCAATGACAATCTAATACCCTAAGCTTTAAGAAACTACGATCACCAAAGAAGTCATAAAGATAAATTAGTAAATAACTTTAGTATCTTACATTTCAAATATACGTTTTATATAAAAAGAATACACAGTATAAACGTTTTCAGCTACCAAGTGTAATAATTAGTTAAGGCAAATAAAGAAAAAGGGTAACTAAGTAGTGAAGGTGCAATATCTAATAAAGAACGATTAATTGTGTTTTATAATTTTTTGCTTAGTGAGTAATTACGAAAGTTAGTTTAGAAAAACCTGTTATAAATAGTATTATAAAATTCCAGTTATTACATGGTTCTGCTTTCAATCAAAGCAACATATTTTTGTATGAAGTAATCAGTCTAATTCGTTTAACTCAAATCAATGTTTATTTAAAAGAGTTTATCAGTTAAGTCTATTAGTAGAGTTTATTTGTTTATTGAGTTACAGTCCTGGACATGACGTTATACTGTATCCAAGTGGTGTACGAATAGATAACTGAAAGTTTTTTTTACACCAGGTCCTAGGACGAAATGTTTTGAGCGCTTTGTCGTTCAACAAACAGTATATATATTTTTTTAAGGTAGAGAAACATCAGAGAACACACTCTCCCCTCTGCAACGATAAACGTTTTTTGAAGGTCAAGTGAGTGAGTTTGAGCTCAGCATGTGTTACTCCACCTGCCCTTTTTTTTAATTTATCAATTAAAATATTTACCTTTTAATCAAAAACATAAAACTAAATCTATCTATAAAAAATGTAGAATTTTTTACTAACCAAAAAAAAAAAACTAATCCTAACCCTTTATTGAAAAAAACCTCTGGTGACACGTCGTTTGGCAAACACCCACAAGGTTAAAATCTCAACATTAAAAACCACATAGTGTGGAAAAATCCTGAAGCTTAAATCCCTAAGCAAGTGCTGCCGACGTTCTGAACAAAACAACAACAATCCAATTATGATATCACTGCCACCAAGTGATTCCACAATTAGCCGTTGAAAATTTAAGTAGCTTGGGTATCTAAGTACATTAAATTGAAACTGATGGAAGAAATTTTAGCTTGGCATTTGGCACCATATTCAAACATGCATATTAAAAAACTTATTGTTTTTGGCTTGTCATAAAACGCTTGTCAATAACCTGATTGTTCAAAACATTTTTTTGTATAATACTGATGTACATACTTTTGACATGCCTACTACAGTTTTATTTAACACTATAACTTATTTACAGCATAAGTGTTCATTATTTATTTTTTAGTCTATTTCAAGTTTTTTATTAGCAATAAATATTTTTAGGGTTATCATTGATGTATACCTTTTTATCTAAAACCTTTTGTTTATACATTAAAAAAGTGCAAACTGAAAACAATTATTTGTGATTAACATAACAGAGTTAAAATGATCATACTGCTAATTAAATAGTCATAACTAAGTTGTTAAATCATACTTTAACTTTTAAAAACTTTCCTTAATCTTATGTAAATCATTAAGCCATTATGTGATTGTGATCCAAATAAACAGCATTTAAAAAAACTAAATCTAAACAGATCTAATAAGCAGCTAGTTTAAACTTATAATCTTTATAGTATGAAATTAATTTTAATTTCGAAGACTGTCAAATTTTATCTTCTTAAAAAAAAGTTAATATTTAAGATCAAAAAATTTACTTAAAAATTAATTTTAGTTTTGTGGCTTTTTGTTAATTCAGAGCACAATTTTGATAATTTTATGTAAGTAGCGATGTATTTCAGGTCTGTTTTATATATTTTTCAAATATATTTTTTTTCTAGATTTTTAGAATTTTATGTGCTAAACAAAAAAATTTTTTGTCGAAAGAACCATGCTCCCTAGAAATAGTTTGATTCCTTCTTTTAGTTGATGTGTACCGATGGTGTGGGAACTCGCCTATTTTCTTTTTAAGCCACGCCTAGGTCGTCGTAACTAATGTGTTGTAGGGGAAGAACCAACTAGGTTTTGAGTTTTTATTTTAAAAAGCGGACAAAGATCATTAAATTGATAAAAAGCAAAGGGAAATGTACCGATGGTGTGGGAACTCTTAAAAATAATCTATTTAAAATTGGAATCATAAGTAATAAATGTTTTATGATTTAAGAGCGTGGGAATATTTTGTAAAAATAATGCATTTTGATAAGCTTTCCCACAATAAAATTATTTCTTTGAGAGAACTAATGCGTTTTTTAATGCATATATAAGCGGTTGTTTAAGAATAGCGTTACCTTTTCTTAAAATAACTTTTGGTTTATACGGCATTACGGAATTTGACGCTATTCCATTTGTGTACGAAGTTAAAAGAAATCGCTTCTATCAATTAAGTTGTAAAATCCACTTAAACGCCGCGACGAAGAATTTAACAACCAACGTTGTAAAGCAGTGTTCAAAAGGATTTCTATCGTGAATCGTTAGTATCAACTTGTTTTTAGTAATTGTGTGTCACTCTCACTTATTGTAGTTTTAAAAGCACTATTTCTTTTTCACACTTAAAGCTTATATTAACTTACCAGAAAGTAATTAAGTTAATCAGCTAAATGCCCAATCACGCATCCCGTTCTAAGGCCTCCAAATCCAAGAAACTCTCGGTACAAGGAATTCTTACGAGGTCAACTAAAAAAGGCAAGGAAGTCATACAGGAACAGATGGCCGACACAGGTATAGATGCACCAATATCTGATATCTCACGCTAAAGTTTAATTACAATAAAATTTACAAAAACATCGGCGAAAGTCTGCAGAGCAGAAGCACGAACTTCTATTTGCCGTGAGATAAGCTCAAGTTTAACAAAGGGTTGATCATGCCTATTCGGTAGACTGAGACAATAGCATTTAAATGACAATTATAATATGTTGTTTGTTAGCTAAGTATAAACATTAAATTTTACCACAAAATATTTGTTATCTAAGAAGTTAAATTGTATTTAGGAGTTCATAGCATATGCGTTTTTTTTAGATTGGTCGTTATCAGAACCGAAAATTTATAACTTCATAGTTTTTTTACAAAACATTGTTAAAATAGTATGTTGTCATTATTAGATTAATTTGCCTTTAAAACACAACGTCTAAATTGTAATTTTGGCTTTAGATTAAACATGTAGTTAAGTCGCCTAAATGTACAAAAATTCTGAAAATATGTTAAACTACAGCCTTTTTTGTATTGATAATATTTATTATATACATAGTAAAAAATATGCAGTAAAAATTATCGGTTTAGAAAGCTTATAAAACATTTTTAAATAAGCTAAAGCGTTCAAAAACGATATAATGGTATAAAAGTATTGACTAAACTACTGATTTGGAAGAATTATTTTACAGTACAATTAAATGACACTTACAGCTATTAAAATAATCTATTGAAAATGTTTTACGAGAATGGTTTTTCTTAACAAAAATAAATTAGACCGTATGTTTACTGTACTAAGTTTATTGAAGACGATAAAGAAATGTGTGCACAAAAGTTCAGTTAAATGAACTGGTGAAAATCTAACTACTCACCGCTTATTTATTTTAGCTATTTTCACCTATAAGATAATGAAAAGAAATATCTATACAATAGGATAAAGAAGGCAGACAATTTAGTAAACTAATTATATTTCGAGCCATTTTATCAGTAAAGTACAAAGCTAACAACAGATAAGGTTTTACGAACTTATATAGCAATTATATAACTATACACTACTATGTAAGTTTGTAAAATTATATCTCTTGTTAGCTTTGTACTCTACTGATGAGAATTGCTTAAAATATATTTAGTTTACTGAGTTGTGTATCTTGTTTATCTTATTGTACAATTAATGGTCAGTAAAGTTTTAATATAAAACATATCTTCAACATTAAATACTTTTACTTTATGAAAATAAAAGTATACTTTAAAATTCATACGTTAAAGGAAAAACAAAACAGAATGTTATGTTTTGCTCAGAACAGCTTATCATGAAAACCAAAAGTTATTCTTTACGAAAAAACAATTTTTGGATAATCTGATATTAAATAATAAAAAGGCAAGTAGAATTACCTGTAGCTTACTTGCTAGAAAAACGTTTATCTTTGTTAAGAGAATAGTGAAACTGATATTTTCTATCTAAAAACTCATATATAAGCTGACTTCTTTTAGCGCTTTAAAATAATTTTAAACTTTGCTACAGAGTAAGCAAAGCTTTTGCGTCTT
The DNA here is from genome assembly GCF_965202585.1 of Thalia democratica. Classification (NCBI taxonomy): domain Eukaryota; kingdom Metazoa; phylum Chordata; class Thaliacea; order Salpida; family Salpidae; genus Thalia; species Thalia democratica. The sequence goes on along the minus strand of NC_139173.1, from coordinate 12,690,984 downwards.
AAAATTATTCATCATTAAAAAATAAAACTTCAACAAAGGCTAAAATAAAGTTTTACGTTAAAGAGTATAAAAAACTAACAAAATAGCTTTTTTTTCTATTGAAAAGAAAAATGTTGCTACCTAGTTGCAGTAAAGTACTTAATTGTTTTTTGTTTACGATTCAGTAACATTAAATTGTAAAACTCTTTTACTCTAATTTTTCAATAACATATATTTATTTCGAAGAACAAAATAAGTTATAGATATGTTACTTACCATCAGCCTCAAACTATATCTTCTAGTACAAGCAACTACATCGCCTATCATTACTATCATACGCAACTACCAATCAGAAAGAGTTAAACAGTTTATATACTTAGGACCCACAACAAACAATAAACTGTCTCTCGAGTTAGAAATAGACAGACAAACTGACACTTACAACTTCATCACCTTCGGAACAGGTGTGTGGAAATCCCCCGAAACACTACTGTGTCATCGAACCGTCGCTGAAGATTTCAGATCGAATGTGTAACTGCGAAAATATGACCTTTCGCAAATACCCATGCAACGAACTGCAGAAAACTATCCATATCTGCCGAAGGAAGAAACATTTTGACTACCTTGAATAAAAACAGCTGTTAAGACTAAAGTTTTTTTTGTACAACGCTTGTGTTCTTATTACAATTCTACTTAACAAAAAAGATTAAATATTCTTGATATGCGCAAATTTCAGGAAGTCGTTTAGGATGTTTTGGGTGAGCAGGACATAAAAACAGAAGTGCAGTCTAGATGTGGTCTACAAATCATGTTTGCAATGCTTTATTAAGTGAACTGCGCTGACCAGTACATGTCCTACACACGGAATAAGAGATGATACCTAAAGATATCTAGTACGGACAGCTTATTGCTAGTTAGCGTATTCTTGGGCACTAAAACTACACGATTGGAATGTGTGCCAGTAGGACCTGAAGAAGTTGATAAAAAAGACCTTAATAAATGAAAAGATAACAGTAGTAGCCATTGACCACTTTAGTGGGAAAAAAAAATAATAAAAAACTTTAAGAAGACGAGAAAAAAAACACTACTTTGAACAACCAACAAAAAACTAAAGAAAAAATAATCTTAACATCCAAAAAATCAAATAAATAAGACATTTTGATATACTATTTCGATTAACAACCATTTGTGAATGAATGATAAGCCCTATACTGACTATTTCTAAGAACTATAAATTTTTTTTGAAACTGTAGTAAGTTTGTAAAACGTATGTTAGCAGACTAGATTAACATACATGGTTTTAGATATAGACTGATGCTGAAATTTTTGGATACAAAGGTGATTAGTTGAATAAAAAGCTATTTATATTATTAAAAGTATTTAAAAGTTATTAAATTGTTTTTACTGACGGTACCTCGAATAATTGAGAATATTTTAAGCCCAAAAATAGCTAGAGCCTAAGCTCAATTTTGATGTTTTACGATAGTGCAAGTTAATATTTGACTGACAAATTTTGTACCAAATTCACAACTAGAAAAGAAAATACAAATATTTTAGATTCTGATAGAAAACTAAACTACTTTTTGATTTAAGAAGAACTAAGTAGTACAGTAAATATGTCTTAACCATAAACATAATGATCATAATATTAAAGCAAAACTATAAATTATAACAATTTTTTTGACTTAAATTATACATATGTACTGCGAATAAGATCATTAGAACAAAGGTCAAGTTTTTTTGAAATATTAATTGGCATTTTTCAATATCACTGAAAATTAACCTTAAATTTATTCTTATCTTTTTAGCTATAACAATAAAATTTATTTTAAAGAACGTAATTTTACTTAAAAAAAAGTGGGGTTTTTATGATGCAGGCCTTAATACAAAGCTGGACATTTTTTTTAAGGTAACATAAATCAGTCAAAAAAAGAAGCTTTTTTTTCATAACTATTTTTATTTTTACGTGTACGTTATAAACTTGGTAGTACAAAAAAGAAGAATGTAATATTAAACATATGAATTTTTTAATTGTTGAAAGAGTCAATTTCCTTGACTAGTCGTGCAGTTAACAGTGTAGTGCAAACCAGTGTTTTTTTAGATACCTTATAAGTTAAAATAAAAAACTTATATTACATGTAAGTTAAAAAAAACATAAATAAGTATGTAAGAAATACATTAACTTTCACTTTTGTTTTTGATTGATCACCTATACAATGGGTCAGCAGTTTTTTTAAAAAGAACATGCGAGACTTACTTTAAAAAGTTCTCTATAGCCAAGATTAAAATAAAAAGGTTTTTTACTGGCCTGGCCACAGTAGTTTAGAAAAAGTTAAGTAAAAGAATACATAGTTATGAGCAAATGTGTAATTAAATAAAACCAAAATAGTCAGTACAGTTTACTTACAAGCACTAAAAGAGCACATTTTCAAACTTTAATTATGAAAGCACTTAAACTTTCTTCTTTTTTTTATTGGCTAAACGCGTCGCAGATTAAAACCTTTGGCTTGATTAGCCGTATTTGGTACGCAGGTCGCTGTTTCCAATTGTAACAAAATAAAGAAAATTTTAAACTTAAGTAGCTTATATAACATGAGAGCAATTAATTAAATAAACGGGGATTAGGAAAAAAAAATCTTTCTTCTTACATAACTTTAGTTTATTTAATTGAATGTATATGGCTTCAACTTTGACAAGGTGAAAAATATTGTTACAGCTTCTTTATATTTTTTATTTCATTTCATTATAATTTTTTGAGTAGAAACTGTATATACAATCAGCTGAGTGATTACTTTTTAACAAAAAATTGTGTAGAAAACACTTTTATGTAGTTTTAAGTAAATGAAAAATTTTTACTTGATAAAAAACAAAAATATTATTTTCAATAGTAACTTTTTATACTATTTGAAAACAAACAAAAAAAAATCAAAAAAAATATTAGTGAACAAATCAAGTACATATACATAATGTTATTCTAAACGAAAAAACATAAATGTAAAAATTTATTATAAAACAAAGTTTGCATTAAAGTTAATTGATTAAGTATAAACAGCCCACAGTGTAATAATATTTACATACCCGTGTTGGGTAAAAAACTACTTTATTAAATTTGTTAACGCCTAACCTAATAATTTATATTTATACTATTTGGATAAGAATTTATATATAAAGTAAATTAATGTTGATTTTATAATCTAGTACTTAGTATTCTTATCATAGTTTTTGTAAATTAAGCTTTTGTAATTTAGGAACTGTAAATTCTATAGTTTCTTAACCTTTGAAGTTTATGGCATAGTTGCGCCTGAAGTTTGACGTGTTTCTATAAACTTAGCGCTTAAATTTTTCAACTGTGTACTTTTACTTGATCATATGGATCTGCACTTATAACGGCTTTCATTTTAAAGAAAACAAATAGAAAATTTCCAAACTACATTTAACAACAGTTGATGATTGCAACACAAATACAAAAGTGTAATGAGAATAAGCAGCGAAATTGGCATTTACTTTAAACTAGATTATCTTGTTCGTATTTTATTAGAGTAGGCGGTCAATTGGGTTTAAAAGAAACTTTTGTTGGCAAGTAATTTTTCAAAGTATTTTATAAGTTATAAAATCGGAATATAGCTTTTGTATAAGTATTTACCTAGTTTTAATTATGTTTTGCATTACAGACTTTATCATTATTGTAATTAGTTTGTGAATAAACTCAACAAAGAAAGATATATTTATTTATGATAAAGTCTAGCTAAATTGAATCAACAATGCCTGTGATTAAATGCCCTCTTGAGAGTTGCACATATGAAACACCAGACGTCGATGCTTCTGTAGTTGCCTCTTTGCTTATCATTCACAACAACGTTCACATTTATGCAAATTCTTCAAAACCAAAGCCTCCAAAGATGGACCGTCCTCGAATAGGGACAGACTGCAATGAAGAGGGTTGGAATATATTTGTACAAAAGTGGACTATTTTTAAAGATAGCATGGAGATGACAGAAGTAGAAAAAGGCCGTCAACTGTACCAGTGCTGTGAGGAAGATTTAGGCGATGCTCTTCTGAAGGGACATGAAGATGTAGTAAATTTAAGTGAGCAAGAGCTTTTAAGGATGATCAAGCAGCTTGCAGTTATTCCTGTTTCAGTTGTTGTACGACGATCAGACTTTCTTAGTGCAAGACAGGATTTGACTGAAAACACTATATCATTTGCTGCACGTTTAAAGGGAAAAGCCAGTACATGCTCGAACACATGTAAATGCCCAAAGGATGGCTGTAATCAAATGATAGATTTTACAGACATAATCCTAAAATATGTCATGGTAACAGGTTTAGCCGATGAGGATATCCGTAAAGAGGTGCTAGGATGGGAGAATCTAGATGAGAAAAATGTCAATGAAACAATCGGTTTTATTGAAGGATAAGAGATGGCACGTGATGCAATGTCAAAACACGCTGTTACAGCCTCAGTTTTTCATACAAATCCTCAAAGAAAACCACACAAAAACCAAGTGGTAAAATAACTTGTGGCATATGTAATAAATCAACTGATAAATTTGTTTGGAGTAGTAAAAATATGAGGTATATTGAGTGTTCTGGCTGTAAACAATGCTGGATAAAGTCCTGTAAACAAGATTATCAAAGTCACCAAAATAAAGCTGATGAGTCAAATGCACATCTGGTTGGTGAATTGTCTACAAAAAATTCTGATAGCTTTTGCATCCGAGGTCGTAGGAAAAATATGTTTCAGCGTAAAAACGTCAAGAAGAAAAATGAGGTACAGGGACAGAAAAATGTATTTCTACACACTGGGTGGCCACAAAAACTGCTAAAATCCCAAAACAATCCTCACCTACCTCCAAATGATAAGAAGTCATTACCTTACGTCAGAAAGAGTGTTATGACTTACAATAACCCGCAGATCTCAAAAATGTGGCGTGACGTTCATTAAGATAAAAAGGAAGAATCTCTCAGTATTCATTTTTATAAGTCTCTGAAAAATATAAGTGAGAACGCAAAATCGTTGCCACCACTGAATTGCGGTGATCATGTCGTGATACTAAATCAAACAGGTAACTTTCCTAGCAAGTGGGGGAAAAGTGGAAAGGTGGTGGAAGTGAAGGACTGCCATCAATGTGTTGTCAAGATTGATGGATCAGGTCGCTTAACTGTTCAAAATCGTAAGTTTCTAAGAAGATTTACCCCTCCTGTTTGCAAATCTCTAAGTAGTATCCCTTATCTTAGAAAAGCAAACAAACCGCTGTAAAAGTTTGTCTTTTCTGGTAAAGTCGAGAAAAAGATGTCAAGAAAAGTTTTGATGTTCTGTGTTTCCAGAAGGAAGATTATTTTTTGATAAGCATTATGTAATTTCCCTCTGTACTAATGGATTTCTTCAAAATTGTTGTTGAACCGGAATGGCTTAGATTTGCTTTGATCTATATTTTCTTGACTTATATTTTATACAGAAAAACAAAAAGACCACCAAAGTCAACCTGCAAACAATAATGTGTCCGGAATGAGTGTGTGGAATTATCGGATTATTTGCAGGGTTTTCGTCGAAGACTTTATGATGTTTTTTAAAAGCTTCGTGACACCGATGTTGCTGATATTCATTTATTGTCAAGTTGGAATGTTCACTGTAAATTAATGTTATATGGTCTAACTAATGAATGAGTTTCAGTCTAATGGTGACGTCATAAAGCTTGCAGCAGATATGTCTAACAGCCATCTGTTCAACGTAATCTTTGATGAGGACGCAAAGATTGACTTTCAAAAATTCGAACTGTTGGTTGGTATCGAGTATTTGGAAATAAGTGTAGCAGTAATTCTCAGTGTTTAATGCTATCAGTAATGTACTTTCTACTTTGTTTGAAGTCAAAATTATGATAAAGATGTTTATCGTCAAATTAAGTGAAGTTTCAAGGTAATTAGATGAATGGCTTGTGGTTTTGTTCTTTAAAGCTGAAAAGTTCAAATCAGTGAAGCAATTAAGTTTTTGAATGCTTGTATTCAGCATCTGAGTGAAGAAAAGTAAAGATTAAGTTTCAAATTTTTTGTTACAGTTTGTTTGTTTAAGTTGTAGTTTGTTAACAAATCATTTAATAGTGAACTAAGTTAATCGTAATTTTTTTAATGTTTTTGTCTTTTTGAGTTTAGCTTCGTTTAATTTCAGACCTGAATAATGTGTTTAAGTTGTAACAAATTGTTTTAAAATAATTATGTTTCGCTAGGTTAATTTATCGTTTTATCTCCTTCGTAGATAAAATTTGGGGGGAGATGTTTAAGTATTTAGCTAGTTTTAATTATGTTTTGTATTACAGACTTTATCATTCTTGTAACTAGTTTGTGAATAAACTCAACAAAGAAAGATATATTTATTTATCTTTCTATAGATAAATAACAGCAGCTTGTGGTTCTAAAGAAAAAGGAAACTGGTCTAATACGTACAAATAGTTACTTTTGCACGAAGACAGTTTTGCAGGGAGGGTCACTTTTCCACGATGGGTCATTTTTGCACGAGAGAACAAAAAAAAAAAAATTAATTAAAAAAAAAATTGTGAAAAAAAAAAATACTGACCGAGGGTAAGGGTTAGGGCCTAGGGGTAACAGTAGTTTAACTTTTTAATTACTAAATAAATAATACCAAAAATGAAACAAAATAGTTTAATAAAACATAAACTAATAAAAATACGAAAAATAAAAAGAAAAAAGTTACCGACCGAGGGTAAGGGTTAGGGGTAACAGTGATAGCAAAAAACATTTATAAATATATGACCCAATAAAATCTATCATTAAAAAAGAAGAGAAAAGTAAAAAATTAATTATAAAAAAACAAAAAAACAAGAAAAAAAAAGTTATCGACCGAGGGTAAAGGTTAGGGGTAACAGTGAAAGTAAAAGAAAAAAAAAAAAGTTAAGATTAAAAAAAAAAAAATTTCAACCCTTGCAAAAGTGTCTTGGTGCAAAAGTGTCCTTTTGTGCATAATAGACTCCTACCACCGAAAAAGTGTCCTTTAAGAAAGACTGACACTGCGTAAACGGTATTAAGTTTGGCATAGTTTGTTCTTATCTTCATTTACTGCTTGCAGTTAAAAAAGAAAACGGTTGCTTCTATCTCTTATATTTCTTCGTGGAACATTAAAAACAACTGCTCTCATCGTCATAAATATCATAGTGTTATATGTACTTTATACAAAACTTGAGATTAAGAGTTGGGACTCAAGAGTCTTCTAAAGTTTTGATTGCAATAGTACAAAAAATGGTTTGTACTTTTTTTTTTTGGCTTACCCTACTTAATTACAAGTGTTAGTAACTTGATAAAAATTATTTGTAAACAAACAAACAGTTAGAATCTTTTCAATTTATTAAATTGTATTTTTTGTCATATAAACTACAAAATAAAATTATGCTCCCATAAAATTGTTAATTATTGTAGCTGATTGTTAACCTTAACTTTTTATGGTAATTACTAAAAGTGTGTTTTTGACGCATTTATATGTGTTTGCTTGCTCGCATTTTATTTATACTTAATTAATTATAGTTGTAATTGAAAAAGATACGCCGAAATATATTTTACTTTGTATCTGAATAAATAGTATTTAAAGTTTATTGTTTTAAACTTATTTATAAAACTGCTAGTTCAAATAAATAGTTCAGTGCATGAGAGTTGTTAATATTTCTTTTATGCATTTATAATAACTCTTTTTTGAAAGCAATTTTAAACGGAGCTCTATTAAATTTAGCCTTTTAAAACTTCTAATTTTTTGACCCTAGTTTGTCAAGACTACTAAATGCTTGAAAATTTATTTTTAAAAAACTATACCTCTAGATTTACAGATGTGATGTATAGTAATCTCTCGTATCTTTACGCACTCTCGTTTAGTTACGCATTTTAGATTTCTAAAATATTCAATTTTTTTTTTTTCAACATTGCGCAATTATTATTTATAATATTGTATATTTTTAATTGAATATGTTGTAAAATGTTAACTTAATTCTCTATACCTTTAGACTTTGTAAACTTATGTTTATAATAATAAATCATAAATCTGCAATATTAAACATTAGGAATAAGTTAGATATTTTTTATCATAATTATATTTTATTAAATAAAAAAGACAATTTTAAAAATGAATAAAAATATTTATTATTTCATACTTTAAAATTCTTAAATTGGGAATAGTATTAGGAAGACGTTTCAATAATTTAAAGTGAATAATTAAAAAAAAAGGGATGATTTTTAATGAAATTAATATTTTTGCATTTTTAGTTTCTGCCTTATAAGAAGTCTATATATAAGAAGTCTTATAAGAAGTTCCTTTGGCTTTGACCTTTTTAGCTTAGGTGTCTTAACACCCCTTCTTTTATACCTTTAAATAAATAAAAAATTCCAATTCCTCAAATTCTTATGGCACGAAATTTCATTCCTACTCAAAAGTCAAATAATTTATTTTCAATACAATGCAAGACAAGTTTATCCTTATGTGGGCAAAGGTCATATTAAAAAAAGTTGTAGTAACATAAACAATTTTATTAAAATATTTTTCTTCTATTTTATATATTTTTGTTCAAAAGGAGAAATCCATTACAGCACCAAATGCATATTTTTGTAAAAGGCTATAGAAACAAATTTTAATATAGACACCACACACGATTTCTTCTGTAAACAAATGTTTAATTATAAATTGAATTTGATAAATGGAATAGAATATAAATGTTTAGTATCAAGTAAGTCACGTATAAATAAAGATAAAATCTACTTATTATTAAAATTATTACAATTTTTCTACTAGTATTATCATTTTATATAAATTTAATTCCTTTTTTTTAATACACGTATAGTTTTATCTATTATTTTCATATTTATAAATAAAGTAAACGAATTGTTAAAAGTGGAAAAGTCCCCAGTCTGCTTTTAACTAGAAGCAATATAAAAAATAGCTACTATAGTTAGTTTGTTTGGTACCTCTCGTATATTTACGATTTCTCATATTTTTACTCACTTTTTCTGTGGACACAATGTGCGTAAATAAGCGAGAGGTTACTGCATATCAAAAACCAGGCCCAGGAGTTCTTAGTCCAGGACTTTTTGTTTATGCACTTTTGGTGTTTATGTTTTTAAGTACTTATATGAAGTTTACTGTAGTTTTGCTGACGGAATAAAATTTTTTAAGAAATATATTTTGAAATATGATGTTTTTTTAACATAAAAAAAAAAAACATTAATATTAAAAAAAAAATGCAGATCTTTATTAAATTATTGTTATAAGTAAAAGAATAAGAAATTTATTTAATATTTGTGATGAACAATTTGAGAAAAAATTCTTGTACCAGTAACTTGATATCTGTTTTATTCATAAAAATATTTTTAAACTCTAGAGTAAACAGTGATCCATAAATTTTTTGATAAACAAATGGTCATGTGAATTTTAACTATGTGGGTTGTTTTGTATTTAAAATATAGCTTTTATAAGTTTTTAAAGTAAGTTTTATGTATTTTTAAATATTTTTATGTTGTTTAATAAATTCTTTTGAAATAAATAAAAAGTTTGTTATAATAAAATAGAAATTAGTTCAATAGTTTTGAAATAATATTAATTTAGTACTTATTTGCAACTAAATAATTTTTTTTTTAACAAAAAAGCTATAAACACTGAAGGTTCTGTGCTTTGATTAAATCTAAATTTCAGAAAAAAAAAGTTATAAGTTTGTAAATTTTACAATAAATAACCATTATTATTAATTTTTTTTGGTTCTTACTTTATTTACTTGCATGAATTACAAGTATCATAATTTTTTATAGTTCTTACTTGTGACATGTAATTAATATGGGTAGGAGTCTAAAATGCATGAAGAGACACTTTTGCACAAAGGGTCAAATATGCACAAAGACACTTATGCATAAAAGGAGGTTTTTTTAGCACTGTGTAAATTTTGCACAAGGGGTCACTTTTGCAAAAAAGGTCACTTTTGCCTGGGTTGAAAATTTTTTAATTTTTTTATAACTTTAATTAACTATTATTTTGTTTTACTATCACTATTATCCCTAACCCTTAACCTCAATTGATAATTTTTTCAAACTTTTTTTTTTTTTCTTTTTAACTTATTTTTATTAATTTTTATGTTTTCTTGTTAAAAAAAATCTTTTATTAGGTTTTTTTTTCTATCACTGTTACCACTAACCGTTACCCTCTGTCACTTAATTTTTTTTTTAGTATATTTAAAATTTTTTTTTCTAGTTTTGTTTTTATTGTTTTTTTTAAATTTTAAGTTTTATTTTTACTATTACTGTTACACCTAACCAAACTTGTTAAAATGCTAACAGTTTCTATGGTAGTTCAGTAATGAAGCGTATAAACTTAAGTTTGTTTTAAGTGAGTATTTTCACGCTCGAGTAAACAAAGCAAAGCTTTTTAACATGTCTGCACCTAACCCTTACTCTCGGTCAGCAACTATTTTCTTTTTTCATTTATTTTATTTTAATTCATCTTTTTTTTTTATTGTTTGCCTTTATTTTTTATAGTTTGCAAAAGTGTCTTTGTGCAAAAGTGACCCTGTGCAAAAGTGTTTTTGTGAAAAAATGTCCCTCAGTGCTAAAAAGTCTTCGTGCATGTTTGACCCTTCCCATTTTATATGCAAGTTTAGAATGCATGCTGTAAGCTCAATGGTCAAGTCCATTTGTATTAATATATACTTAAAGTTATTTTGTTCTATTTGGTGCTAGTTTTAATTGAAGTAAAGTTTCTGAGCAATTAATTTTTGATTGTATTTTTTTTTCTCACAAATGTTAAACTAATTTTTTATGAATGAAAAGTAAGCTAATAGTTAAAATAAGTATTTTTATTTTAGTTTTCATTCAGCACTAAGTATTAATCAAGTATGACATCATGTTAACCATTTGCTAGGACCGAAGTAGACCCCTGCTCTAGTTGATATTAGTGCAGTAAAATAATTATTTTCACTTTTACTGTGCACTTTCATGTAAAAATCCTACTTTCAGGATGGCCACAAAACCTGGAATCCTTAAAAAAACTTGGAATTTGACAATTTAGGCTAAAAAACCTGGAAATTGAGAAATTTTGAAAAAAACACCTTGTAAAACAGGCAAATTCAAACAATAGTCAGTAAAATACCTGGAATTTTAAACACATTTTTTATGTTAAGTAGTAAAGTTTTGATTTGGCACAATAAATCTATCATATAGTTAAAAAATCAACCCAAAAACCTGGAAGAAATTCAGAAAACCCGGAAAAAATTTCTTATAAACTAGTGACCACCCTGTATTGAGTTTTAAGTTTATGTCATTTAATGTTCCAAAGATTATAAAAAATTCATTTAGCAGTTACAATAATCTACTTAAAAGATAAAATTAAAAGTTAAAGCTAACCACTTATATTTTTAATAACTAGTTTTTGTTGAATGGGTTTTAAATATATTTAAATATTTTTGAAGTTTTATAGTTTTAGTTATAGATAAAGAACATCTGTTTACTATTATAGGAAGGTTTTTGAACGTATTTATATACCATTTGCAACTTAATATGAATAAGTTATTCATTTTGTTTTTTATATTTTATTACACAAAGCTTTTCAAAATCATACAAGATTTCTTTGTCAAGTGATAAATTTTAAATGAAATTTGAAAAATGTTTGTTAAGTGAGTAGCTTAAAAAATAACTTTAAGTTATGACGTATGAATAAATTAAAATAAATACAAAAATTAGAGATTCATTAATTAAAACTAAAGGTATGTTTATTAATAGATTGTTAATAATTTTGTTTTACCATTTAATGCTACTTGCGTATTTAAGTTAGGTCGCTCTTCCTCAATCAATATTGATTCCAGGCTGTAAAGTTCGCTTTTCTTACATCGTTTTAAAAAACTGTTGTTTTATAAACTGTAAAAAGTTACAATAATAAAAGATTCACGATTACTTACATATGAGCTATAAACATTTTTTATAATTAAGTGTACTATTTAGTTTGCTCAACATTGTTGTGTCCACTACAAAAATAATATTTTTAATCAAATACATACAATAAACACTAAACAGTGATACATACTAAATTGTTTCAATACTTTGTTTGATATTTAAAAAGTTAAATTTGTATGTAAAAAAAGTTTACTACTGAAAGTGTTTTAAACTAATAACTACATTTTGTTTTGTTTTACTTAGAAAAATTTGTATATGCTTTTTTGATATTTAAATTTAAATTATATTAAATGATTATTTTAATTATAAATTATATTAAATGATATTTAAATTTGATGTGTGAATTGTGTTTTTATTTTACTATATAGTGTCAACAAACTATAAACAAATATTTTTTTAAAATTGTTTTTTTTTGAGGACAATTATGTAACTTAGTTTCAGAATCTTATTTTGTCAAAGTAACTGCACCTATAGCTATAAATTTTGTATATGTACTGCTGAAGACTATATAAAAGTTACTGACCAATTTTACAGTTGACCTATTCAGTGTTTATGACATCATAGCAAAAATTTTATTAGTTTAACTTTTAGATTAATAAACAATACTTTGTTGTGACATCATAATTGTTAAATAGATTGACTTAAAGTTAAAAAAAGAATCCATTTAACTTGATTTAAGTCAGAAATATATTTTTTTGCAGATGATATCAAATTAATACTTGATCAAGTGTTCACAAGTAACATATAAACTTTAGTAAATATAAGGTAAAAATGGATCAAGCTCACCAGAAACAAGGAAATAAGCAACAAGTAAATCAAAATATACAGCTTTTAAGCAACCAGCTTCGTAATAATCAACAAGTAAACAATCAGCAGCAGGCTAATCATTTAAATGCAAATCTACATCAGACAGGCCATCAACCTGAAGAAGAGCTATTGTCAATTCAATACTTACTTGAAAACCCATCTTTGTTGCAAGCTCCTGAAGCTTTGCAAGCAGGTTGTATAAGTTTGAATACTAAGAACAAATATTTTATTATTTAACGTTATAATTATTCTTGTTGATCTAATAAAGTTTATATGTTTATTTCAAAGTTAAAGTTGAAATAAAAATTGAAATTAATAAAAAGGTACTAACTGTTTATCTCTTAGATTGTTTTGAATTTTTTAATAAAAAACATAATACTAAGTATTTTTTTTATATTTTAAAGCTAAAAGTTATAATAAAACACATTAAATTATATTACTAAAAACATTGACTAATTGTGTAATGAACTATTAAATAATACTGTGAATTAACAAAATTATAGATTATTATTTTTTATTTCTATATTTTACAAAATTGTCTAAGTACTAAAAAGTTTATAAAGTCTTTGGATAAATGAATGATAAAATTAATCTTTTTTAGTTTTTTCTAAAGACTGTCTTGCTTTTTTAGTCATGATCCATGATGTTGTTTATCTGTGTTGTTGTCTAATTTACTCTAATGTCTACAAAAAGTTAAAAGGAAAGATATGATTTTTTAAGGATTTAATAAGTTATGAATTTAGTTTAAAAATAGATTATTTATATTCTTTATTGTTGTTTTAAAATGTTTTCAAATAAATTGTTAATAACTATGCTTTATATAATTTTATGCTTTGTGTATTTTGTTGTTATTATGCGTGGAGGTGTACTTAAATATTATTTAATAACTGATCTAAACTTAAAAGTATATAGTATTTAGATTTTTATTTTATTAATCAAAAGTTGTTGCTTTAGACTTAAAATATTATAAAGCTAATTTAAGTAGTAGAAGTTAATAATGTTAAAAATTTGATGCAGATAAGTCTAAAGAAGAAAAATTAGCTGAACCATCAGGAAATGATTTACCATCAGCGTACCTAGGTCCTCAGATTTGGAATGATATGTTGCTCAGCGACGACCTCAAACTCGAACCAGTAGATTTAGATGAACTTTTTGATGCAAACATCACCAGTGAAGTGGTAGGTATCAATTTATTTATTTTAAAAAGAAAACAGTTTTTATGAATCAGCATAGTTTTAAGTTTTGTTTGAATACATTAACACAGTTCAAATAAAATATAGTATGTGAAGTAGAGTGAAATTTATGTTTTTATCTTAAATAAGCAAGTTCGTAAGAACTAAATAATATTGAATTTATTTAAACAAAGGCAACGTCGTTTCACTTTACAGGGATCTTCAGGCCTGCAAAATAAAAAATAAGACAATGGATAACTTAATAAATAGTGCAAAACAGTTTTAATCAATCTATAAAATTTACAAAATTCAATACGTCAGTTTAACATTGTTAAAGTGAACAGAAAATAATAAAATTAACAAAAATAAAGTTTTTAAATAGCAATATTTATACTTACAAATATTGATGCGTTTTATAAAGTTTAAGATATAGCTTATAACAACACAAATCAAAAATGGCATTTAACAAAAAAAGTACTGTAAAAGTTAACAAGCAAAAACAAAATTAACAGATATAAATACGTTATGTTTTAAAGTAGAACTTTCTAAAGTGTGGACAGGTGTGAAAAAGCTCTTGTCTTTTATTTAAATTTCGTTTTTTGTCAGCAAGTGCTATCTCAATTTTTTCCAAGTTGCAGGTTTTACAGATCTTAGCTGCATTCTCTAACTCTCCAATCTTGTGCATAATTTTCTATATAAGTTTGTACCATGTGTTATTGTTTTTTAATTTTCTAATATACTTAGAAAGTTCTGTTCTTTTGTTTTTTTTTCATTTCTAATGTCACTATTATGCGCGTACCATCTCTTTTTGAATTTACCACCCGTGGATCTCATGTACTCCTTGGTTTCGTTCTGAGTAATGACTGTTGCATGTTAAATGAAAACGAACAAGAAAAATTATGTTCTTCAATCCCCCATACTGCCAATCAGTTAAAACTAACATTGGAAATTTTTGTTCAAATCTAATTGATAAGCATTTTAAAAACAAGAATATGAAAAAAAAAATAATAGAAACAACTGCAAAGTATTGTACTCTTGTATGGAATATATTAAATCATTAATAATGTGTCACAACAAAAAATTACTAAGTAAAACAAAAAATAAGAAAGATCAATTATAACAGTCATTACTCAGAACGAAACCAAGGAGTACATAGGATCCACGGGTGGTATATTCAAAAAGAGATGGTACGTGCATAATAGTGACATTAGAAAAAAAAAAAAAAAAAAAGAACAGAACTTTCCAAGTATATTTGGAAATTAAAAAAGAATAACACATGGTACGAACTTATATAGAAAATTATGCACAAGATTGGAGAGTTAAAGAATGCAGGTAAGATCTGTAAAACCTGCAATTTGGAAAAAATTGAGATAGCACTTGCTGATAAAAAACAAAATTTAAATAAAAGACAAGAGCTTTTTTACACCTGTCCACACTTTAGAAAGTTCTACTTTAAAACATAACGTATTTATATCTGTTAATTTTGTTTTTGCTTGTTAATTTTTACAGTACTTTTTTTGTTAAATGCCATTTTGGATTTGTGTTGTGTTGTTATAAGCTATATCTTAAACTTTATAAAACGCATCAATATTTGTAAGTATAAATATTACTATTTAAAAACTTTGTTTTTGTTAATTTTATTATTTTCTGTTCACTTTAACAATGTTAAACTGACGTATTGAATTTTGTTATTTTATAGATTTGATTATATTAATTGTTTTGCACTATTTATTAAGTTATCCATTGTCTTATTTTTATTTTGCAGGCCTGAAGATCCCTGTAGGGTGAAACGACGTTACCTTTGTTTAAATAAATTTAATATTAATATTGTCTCCGAAATAAGTTTTGTTGAGACAATTTGTGCTTAAGGAATACCCTTTACATTTACTTAAGTACTAAATAACAATAATTTTTTTGTAAAAGCTTACATATAATAAAATTTTAGTTCTTTACTGAATCTTTAAAGACTTATTTGTACTTTTATAATTGTTTACACGACTTACATAACAATTTTTAATTTTTTTCAAACCACAATTTTAAGATATTTATATATTTATATCCAAGACCATCAAAAACCACAATTAAGATTTTAACTAAGTTTGTTAACCTTTTTTTGAGGTTATTTGAATTTTTTCTTAGACTTTAAATAAATTATATTCAAGCAACAATAACTAAATTCCTATATACTATATGTAACAAATAAATGTTATAATCAAAACAAGCCTTTAATTGTCAAACTCTGATTTATAAAACATAAAAAATTATGAACTAAAACAAATGAAAAAAAAAATTATAAGCAATATTTAAAAAAATTGTTTACTATTTAATGCGCAAAAGATCCAAACAAAACAAATATGTTTGAGTATAATAACACTTTTTTTTAAAGTACTTAAATCATTAAAGCTTACAGTATTACTTGTAGTAGTTTGATAAGGCAGTTCTAGACAGTCTGAGAAATATTGGTACTTAAACTTTTTACAATAATATGTGAAGCAGTGTTTTTTGTCTCAGTTTTACGATTTATAGTTTTTATTATTCATGAATCGTTTTAGCTTTTTTCATATTTAAGTTTAATAGAAATTTACCTTATATTATTTAAATACCCATTAGTATATACCCCAAGTACTATTTGTTGCTTTGTTTTAAAATTTTTATTTTGTTGTTGTTTATCTATACTTTTGGTAAGTTTTTATATACACTTATAAAACATAAAATTACACATAACTTATATATTACGCTTCTTTAAGTATATATATTTTTCACACTCTGTAAAACTGTGTTGTTAAATTAAGTTAGGGAAGCACTCTAAGTTTTTATAGGCTTATTACTTTGAAAGTTGTTGCTAATATTATAAACAAAACATTGATTATAATATTTTTTTTACAGTACAAAAAATCTATTACACTGTTATATACCTCAATTGCATGTAAAAAATAAAGTAAAAAGAAAGTTTTTTTGAATAGTTACCATATCATCCACACACAAAATGTATAATTTGAAGTAATAGAAGTATGCAATAGATTAAAAGCAATTAAAAAACATGTTAGTCTAATTATAACCAACAGACTATGTAATTTTTATAAAAAAACCTTCCGTACAACAAAAAACAAAAAAAAAAACCATTAAATAACAAAAGCTTTCTGCAAAGTCTAGTTTTTAGAGAAGTTTTTAGTTTCAAAAATATATTTAAATTTTATGGGAATTACAGGTACTACCTTTAAGAAAATTACTTAATCATATTTTTGAATGAAAGTCCAATATATTCTATTGATTAGCTAGCTCTGCTGCTTTGGATTTAAAAGACTTTAGATATAACACTTAATAGAACAAAATAAAAGCTAGTATAGTTAAAAAAAGAAAAGAAAAAAAAGTTAATAAATTAAATATTTTATAAAGGAGAGCATAATTCAAAGTTTATGAATTGATTATAATATATATTTTTTTGCTTGCAATTGTTTACTGCTTAACTCAAAATAAATTTTGAAAAACGCTATGCATACAGAAATACAATGTTAACAATTAAGTATAGACAGACTTATGAATTTAAAAACATAGTTTTCAATTTGTTTGCAGTTGCGTATAACTTAGATAGCTCAATAAATAATAAAAAAATAAGTAAAATTGATACATATAAAACCAGTATTACATATATTTAAACATATTTTGTACAAGTTTTAAAAACTATTTTTAAGTTTTAAATAAATTAGTAAGACTTTGAAAACAGATGTTTTGTTTTTTATCTTCAACCAAATAGTTATTTCTAATAATAGTTCTATACTTGTATTTTAAACTTTTTATAAAAAAGAGTACAATAAAAAACTTTGGTTTAAATTTTTTCATGATACTTATACTGTATCATGATAATAAAAACATGGTTTTAACATAAGTAATCTTTAACAGGATAGTGATCTAGGAATGTTTATGGCTTCAGAGACTTCTCCAAGTTCTGCTACTGATAACAATACAAAAAGCAAACCTATAAGATCATTGAGTAAGTAGTTTTTTTATGATTTGCTTATGTCAATAAATATTGGTATCTAATCATTTGTATGATAACTTGATAAAAGTAGTTTTAAAAGATAGTAGAAATAAATATATTTTAACTTGTTTAGATAAATTTACTAAACACCTCCCATTATATTGCAGCAATTAGTCTTGATCAAACTTTGTTGATAATAAAACTAAATTAGTAGCTCACTTTAGTAATACAAAACTTCAACATATTACTTATGGTTTCGTTTTATTCGTTAAATTTGATGCATCAAGTAATCAATTTAAAAACTTACATTCTTTTGTAAGTCAATAGTTTTCTTTAATCTATAGTGAAGTATAACATTTTTCAAGTTTTATATTTTCATCCGTAACAATATCGATCGAGTCTTAATCAAATTAATATATATGTATATATATTGTTATAGTTTATAATTACATAAATAAATGAATGACAACATTTTTTAACAGATGTAATAATAGATATAAGCTTTTTCAAATTTAATTTTATTCAGAATAGTCACAAAATATAGTTAACTATATTGCCATAGTTAGCTTTAAAAAAATGTTTTTTTAATTCATTTCATTATGCTTATTATTTATATTAATAACTAAACTATACGTAAACTTTGAATAATCGAAAAACTTAAAATTTCTCCTATTATTATAAACTAAATTAAAAGATACTGAAAATGTAGTTAATAATTAAAAAAAGTAATTGAATATTTTTTTGTGCACTAATGTATGAGGTTTTGTCGCTGATTAAAGTATTGGAAATACGATAGTTTCTTATTTTATTAATATTTTTTTTAAATAAATTGTTAATTATTTAAATCTTTTAAAAATATATTTTTCAATAAACATTATTTTTTATAATAATAAGATTGTAAAATATAAACTATTGTACGAAATGTGCGATGTATATTTGTTTAAGATTATTATCATACTTAATTATATTTTTTACAAGAAACTATTATAATTTTTGTCAGAGTTAAAACCATTAAAAAAAATATTTTGTAAAATAGTTTACCTGCATCTTACTAATGTTTTAAAGATTTTATTTTACTTTTAAAGTAAATTTTTATTTGTGCTAGTTTACTTTTCAACCTAGGCTTTTAAATATTTCAATGATTGGCATTTCTATGCTTGTAATAAAAATTTGTAAAGTTTTGTGACAATTAAATTAAATTGCGCTTGCCTATTTTTTCTATCGCGGACGATTTAATTGCAGTAATAATATAACTTAAATTCATTTCGAACTATAATAATTTTTTTTTTCAGAGATCTATTTATTTTTGTTATACACCTTTGTAGCCATTTAATTTATGCATTTTTACATGTGTAGGTGTATTTAAAACTCGTGAGAAACGGTACAAGCCGCATAAATTTTTATTAAAAATTTTGTGCATATAATAAATTAAATACTGTTTGTATAGTAAATAGTATCCCGAGTAATAACAACAATACAAAGTTTAATTTTGTAAAAATATGTTTATATACAGTAAATAGAAAAGTATTTCTTCATGATGTATATAAATAGTACAACAAATTAATATTTGAATTTTGGTATAATTTTAAAATAAACTGATTAAAAATGGTGTTTATAAATTCTAATTGTTTCTAATTATTTATTTCAAAGGTTCAAAAAAACTGGTATCAAACTGAACAACATTTCTGATCAATTTACATAACACATTTTCTTAGCCAGTACTTTAGATAACTAAACCTTTTCACTTTAAATTTAGGATCAACATTTTACATTTAACAAACTTGATGTTAATAATGTCACCAACCAAACTAACAGGCGAGTCGCAAGCGACCGGGCAGCAACAGCAAAACTACCAGCAAAGACACCTTTCGCAGCAGTACGGTCCCGTGTACGAAAAAATGTCGCCGAACATCAACCAGCAGGCGCCCAGCCCGTCCGACTATCTGGCGGCGAAGCAGCAGCAGAAGCCTCAGCTTAACAGGGTCAGCCAGCACTCGTCTCCCGATCAGAACATGCAGCAGAACTTGCACAGGCAAATTTCAAACGGTCAGGAAGTCAATCAGAGGCGCCTCAGCTCAACAGGTACGTTCGTAGCTGAGCTTGAAAAAGTTCTCACTGCAGTAATGTATGAAAAAACTATAATTTTTACTTCTGTGATATGAATATTAAGCCTGAAATATTAAACATTTTAGACCTTTAGTGTAAACTATCTACAAGGGTAACGGGTAAAATATGCATGAAGACACTTTTGAACGAAGGGACATTTATGCACGGAGGGTCACTTTTGCACAAGAGTAAAAAAAAAAAAATTAAAAAATAAACAGAATAACAAATTTATAAAATACAAAAAAAGATAAAAATAAGTTACCGAACGAAGTAAGGCTTAGGGGTAACAGTGATAGTAAAAATTAAAAAGAAAAAATGATAAAAAAAAATGTTTTAATGATAAAAATTATAAGAAAAAAACATACTGACCGAGGGTAAGGGTTAGGGGTAACAGTGAAAGTGAAAAAAAAATAAACAAAAATAACTAATAAAAATAAAAAACAAGAAAATAAAAGAGATTAATAAAAAAACAAATAAAAGAAAAAAAATTACGGACCGAGGGTATTGGTTAGGGGTAACAGTGATAGTAAAGATAAAATTAATAAAAACTTAAAAAACTAAATAAAAAAATAATTTCAACGTGTGAAAAAGTTTTTTGATGCGAAAGTGACCCTTTGTGAAAAATTATCTTTGTGCATATTTGACACGTACCCATCTAATCTACATGCTAAACACAAAATGTTATATAGAGTATAAAAATAGTATTATTTTAATTTTTTTGGCTTAATAGGTCAGAAACTTCAAATGGTTTTTTGAAATCAACAAAATATTTACAAATAAATTCTTATTGTTTTACTCAAGGGCCCAAACTTGATATGTGTTATTTCTAGCAATATAATATTTTTTAAGTTTGGGCCCTTGAGTAAAACAATAAGAATTTATTTGTAAATATTTTGTTGATTTCAAAAAACCATTTGAAGTTTCTAACCTATTATATTGAAAAAATATTATATTGCTAGAAATAACACATATTAAGTAGATAAGCAAGTATTGCAAAAATGTCTTAATTAATTACTGTTAAATACGGCACAATAAATTTTACTTGATTAATAATGGAATAATTATATACAAAAGAAAGTAAAAAGAAACATTAAAAGAGTAAAATTTGCAGGCAATAACATGTGTGTTGTATAAATTAAACAAATAAAAAATAATAACATAATATTCTTCATTAACTTGACAGTTTTTTTTTTAATTTAGAAACATATGGGGCATTTCATTCTGTTGTAATGACTTGAAAAACTATTAAAAAAAAACATTTTATATAAGAACTTCTGTTATGTAAACATATTATTAGTAAGCTATCAACTCAATAATATGTAAATACATATATATGTATATATATATATAAAATAAGGTTAATATTTAAACTTGAACACCTTCTACTGAGCCCACTTGAAGGGCTTTTAAATAATTTATTGAAATGACGATTTTAAAAATACTGGAACATATGTTTCATAAAGACAAAAAAGATTGTCTTTAATCTTCAGCCAGTTCAAATTTAAAATAAAAAGCACTTTGGTAAACAAAGATGCAAACGTTTACAAAAAAACAAAAACAATATGACGTAATGTTCAATTCTTATAATATTGTAATTTATCAATTGTAATATAATTGAATGTCTATATTTTCTACTGATATTTTTTTGAATTTAAATTTTTAGAGTTACTAAAACTGTTATTGTTTTAAGACATATATTTATAAAAAGCATTTATAAAATTTATCAGTTAAAATAACCAACTTGTTGTTTGTTTAATTCAAAGATTCAAACTTATTGTAAAGAGTTTATTATCAGTTTATGAGGAAAAAGCCGTAATTTTTAGTAATCAAATCTTTGTTCTATTTTAAGAATTTATAAATTTTTAAACAGCACATAACATTTCATCCATAAAAAATGCAGGTCAAATCATAACTCAACAAGCTAATCAACAAATGATGCAGCAGCAGTACCCGGTGTTCAGATCTCCATACCAGCAGCAGCAGCAAAACAACCAGGTCCAAAGAAGCCCTCAGAACAATTTCATGTTCGACTACACAACACCGTCACCTTCGTCAGATTACAGAAGAAAAAGCACTCCAAACTCACCCAGTGGCAGTCTGAACGGATCGATGAAAAGCAGCTATGGTATTTTTTTGAATAGAAATAAAGCTGTTGTTAAAATATTACATTTTTCTGTAAGCTAAGTTAGTTTGATATAAGTAGAATTTTACCTCATGTAGTCATAGTTAAGTTTTAAGTTAAATTATAAAAAAATAAGTTTACTTCTAGTACCAGAGCATACTTTTCAGTTTAAATAAAAGTTAATTCAACAAGGGTAACGGATTATTTAACTTTTTCATATACCTAAAACTGCTATCATCAAATAAAGAAATAAAGCAACAATTAAACTTTCCTGCTAAAATTTAACTTGAAATTTCCCAGGTAACTCACCCAACAGAAAGAGATCGCACGACTCTCAAGCTTCGGACGGTAGTCCGGTAAACAAGTTCAAAATTCCGTCGCCGCAGTACGGAGCCAATGGGGAACCACTGACCACCACCATCAGAATTCCCAGCCCAACTAAAGTTAACTTTGTCGTGAACGACGCTGACGTTATGATTTCAACTCCGAGGAAGGTGAGAAACTTGTTGTTTTTTATTAGGCCTTGCGGTTACACTGAAAAAGACGAGTGTAAATTTGTTTTGATAAGAAATTGAAATTGCTTTTATATTTTTATGACTAAGAGTGATAAATATTTGTTTTCAAAAAAAACATGGACAATATGTATAGTAGGTATAGTTTTAGTGATCAAGTAAGAACTTTATAGCAAAATATTACTTTAGTAAAAAGTAAACTTTTATTTGTTAAATGAATGAACTCCAAAGAATAGTAAAGGGGGGGTCCAACATTTTTTTAAACATTAACATTGGCTCTAATTTCAAAGCTTAGAGCAGGGTTGCCACACGGTCAGGAAAAGTCAGGAAATCAGTAAAAGTCAGAAAAAACTTAAAAAATGACAAAAGTCAGGAAAAGTCAGGAAAAAATAGGGATTTTTGAAAAAAAGTCAGGAATAGTCAGGAAATTTGACAAAATTAAAAGAAA
The DNA here is from genome assembly GCF_965202585.1 of Thalia democratica. NCBI lineage: Eukaryota > Metazoa > Chordata > Thaliacea > Salpida > Salpidae > Thalia > Thalia democratica. The sequence goes on along the minus strand of NC_139173.1, from coordinate 12,667,934 downwards.
AGGTCAGATTTTGTCAGATTAATTTACAAAATTCCTTATTTTCCAAAGCCTTCAAATAGTAAAAAATTGATTAAAAGTCCTTTAAAGTCAGACTAAAATTGCAAAATTTTCCTAGAAAATTACTAAATTATTTGATTTCCAATGCCTTCATCTCGTATAAATTAATATAATATCCTTTGTAAAACTGCAAAATTTTTCTATTAACATATTGAACAACTACCCTACTTGAACAAGCACTTTTTTTATGCTCTTTAGTATTGATGATCTGTGGCAAGAACACTGGTACAACTGTGATATATACACAAACATTTTCTTGCATTTCTTTAATTATGTGATATCTCTTATGCAGCCTTTTTTGACATTGTACCAGAGTACCCAGCCTGTTGTTGCCTTTATGAATGAGAACATTTCGTGCTTTTGCTGTGCATCATTATGAAAGACGTGATAGTTACGAACCTAAGCTTAACCAGCTATTCAAGGTTGAATTAAATGATCAAGCTTCCCAAAAACCTGCCCTTGGTCTTGGTTGAGCTGCAACCAATTTGCTTGCAAATTTGAGAAAAAAAGACCTAGTTGAGGAACAAAAGGTCTTAAATTCAACAAAAAATATAGATTATTTGTTATAAAAGCGGTTTAAAATCTCCGGAACAGAATGGCTATTGGAAGTACATTTGTAAAAAAACATGTTGTGCCTAAATCCGCATAGCCTTGAAAAAAATAGGAGTCACAATTGTTGTTAAGCGTTTTTCCAACACTGTGCACTCCTTGGTAAAAAATGTTCTCCAACTCTGAAGGTGATGCTAGCATTGAACAATTTAGAACTTTGGTAAATTGTCCAATGAATGCATTAAAGTTCAAGAGCTTCAAGCAAAAGGAAGGTTGTTTGGACCAGTTCTATTTTGAAAGATTAAAATTTCCTGCCAAATCTTCTCTCAGAAAGTTGTTGCAACCATTATTTGTGTTACACAATGACCAGGCTGAGGTCGAACTAGACTAAGTATTAATAAAGCTTTGTTTGTAAACAGTATGAAATGAGAAACTATTACATCCAGAAGAAGAGTTAAAGATTATATGTATGCATACAAACTATAACTGTATCAAGTTAGAAAATACAAGTATTTTGCTGATAGAGCTGTTTATTGCAAATACATCAATCATACACAAATGGTTCAAGTGATGTAATGGAAGCTAGATGATTAAATTCATCAAAAAAAAATGTTGTTTTAATCTGTATAAAAATAAGATTGAAAGATTTATATAGTTTCAAGTGTTTGATTATGTATTTTAGAATAAGTTTAACTTAAGAGTTTAGATTTAGAAAAGTCAGGAAAATTTTAATTAAAAGTCTGGAAAAAGTCAGGAAAATTCAGGAAATTTTTCTCAGCTTGATCTGTGGCAACCATGTTAGAGTATATACTATTAAATACTTTATACAAAAAAAAAATTAAATTTTGAGCTATATCTATAATTGGAAAAATATCCGACATCCGTATATCCGTATGATATCATAAATTTTTAAGGCCAGTTCTTATAGTCCGGTGTTTCTTCAAAATTCAATACGGGACTACGTTACTATTGGGATAATCTACTTTACCAAAAATATTTTTTAGAAAAAAAAACACGACTAGGCTTAAACTTTAACATAATACCTTACAAAGAATGCGAGCAGTTTTTATTAAGTATTCTTAAAAATTAACTGAATTATTGACAATTTTAAAGTTTTTCATTTATTCTTTTTATAAGTTGTTATTATAATAGTGCTACCAAATTTCAACAATTTCCCCAGCTTAATCAAACACATGTTCTTTAAATAAAATAATTTATAACAACTTAGCCACGTATTCTACAGTGGTTTTCAAGTTTTGATAGATTAATAATGCATTACATCATATAATCAAGTTTTTTTGTAAAAATCTGATTTTAGTTTTATAACAAAGGTATCTATAAGGATAACTTGAAGTTTTATATTTTAAGATTAAATACAACAACTTTTGTATTCTTAAAATTATTTTTACGGTATTGTTCCTGATAAGAATTCTAAATGGTATTGTTATAGAAGTATTTTTTCGGGTTTGTTTATGGTTATTTATTAGTAAACTGAAAATATGATCGAAGTAATCTATATATATCAAATAAAAAACCTTACTTTACAAATGAAAAAGTAAAAACTAATCTTTTTTTTTAAACGAACGAAAGTATAGCCTACCAAAAACAGCCTTTTTATAATTTTACAGAAGTTTTTACAAATGTAATAAGACTTTACTCAAATCTAAACTAGAATATGTTTATTATTTGAAGACAAGGATGAAAATATTTTTGATATTTTTTCAAAAATAAAACAACGATTTGTTTATAGTTAAAAACTGGGCTTTTTATTTTAATAAATGAAATATGTTATTTATTTATTCATTTTTTTTTTAAAATTGAGCTAGCTGTTGTATATAAAATAGAAATTAAAATACAAATAGAGTATTCTATCTAAGTCGTTAAATTTGTATTGAAGGTGGAAATTTAATGCAAAAATTTACCCTTAGGCGATAATAAATTTAAAATTCAGTTGGAACCAGAGGTAATTGTTATGTTGGTGTTATGTGCTTAAAAACCTTTTTATTGAAAACGTTGGAATTTTGTTTTTGAAACTAATTTTAAATATTTGCTAAGCTGCATATATTTAATATATTGTTATTTTTTATGTTCTTCTTTTTTGTTTATCAAATTAACTTTGTTCTTGAAAATATTTTTTTTGTTGCAACTGTTGTACAATTTATGTCATTATCTATGTGTTTTTTGTAGAACTTCTATAATTTTTTGATAAAACTATTCGATTTGACCTAGAGTATAGAACTTTTGGGATACAAATGTCAAGTACTTATTGCTAGTTACCTGTGAAGTTTTATAAGACTAAAACATTATTAAATATACTTAGCATTGAACTGTCAAATAACTTGTAACTATTAAAATTATATTCAAGTTCTTTTTTTAATAAATGCTTTACTTCACAGCTAAACATTTAATTTTGATATTTTGTAGAACTCTGGAGAAGAAGAAACTTATTTTGATCCATCGACGAGAGCTTTCAGTCAGGAAGAGCTGAAACCGCAGCCGATTATTCGAAAATCAAGGAAGACTTTTGTCCCACCAGATGACAAGGTGAGAATTTGGATGTTCGAATTTTGAAACTAAAGTTGCAGTTAGAAGTAGACAATAACATTTCTCAAAGCTATTTTTTGGGTTTAACAAAAAATGGTTAAAAATATAGATAAGGAAAGATATCTAAGATTACTGGGTTATTTATTTAAGATAGAGGACCGTCGTTAGTTTTCACAAATTAAGTATTTCTGGAATTGTTGTTCCAACGAGCTTGTTTCGTTCGGATCTTCTACTAGTAAATATCATTTTATAGCTAACCTTTTAAGCATTTATTTATTTGTAGTTTAGTCCAAAACTTCAGTTCTATTTTGTCAACATTTCAAATACTTTAGAAAATATTATATTTTATAATAATAAAAGTCGAGACTAATAACTTTTGAAGTTTTAGTAGGAAGTTGATGTGCCATCAATTTAAAATCTGTTAAATTCTATGCTTGTAATAAAAAAATAAAAGTTTTAAATTAAAAAAGTTTTGAAAAAATGTTGAAAGAATATTTATATGAGTTTATATAAAAAAATATGTTTAAGATATAAATAGGAAGTTCTTCAAAATTTAAAAGTTGAAAAGTTTTTTTTGTAAAGTCAATAGAAATATCTGCCTATAATTTTATTTTATGAAGTTATATGTGGGTCACGTAGTTTTCGTCTGTTTTTATTTTTCTTGCTCAAAACATTTTTCTACTTTCAAGTTTTTTGGCTGTTAAATTTTTATACAAAATGAAGTTTTAAATAAAGTAAAAGTTACTTGTCTAAAAATGCTATTAAAGTATAGTTAAGTATGTAATGTAGTTATTATTAAATATAATAATTCAGACATGTTATGTTAGCAAATGAATATTAGTTTAAAAAAAGTTTAAAACTCTAGTTAAGAGAAAAAAAGGTATTAAATCAAGTAACTTAAAAGTAGTTTTTTTTTGAAAATTAATTATTTGTTGAAGTCAACGTGAATATATCATCATTTTAAAAATTTAGTTAATTTTTGTTAGTTTAGGAGTGTTGTAAGTTTTTCAACTAAACTAAAAAAACTTTTTGTTTTTTTTAAGTCGAAGCTTAAATTAATTTTTACGAAGTTACGAAGATAAAGAAAATAATAAAATCCTTGCAGTACAAAAAAAATACAAAAGAGTTGTATAGCTTATTTAATTAGACAAAAATAGTTTTTAAAGTTTTTTGACAACATGTTGAATAAGTTAAATAGAAATAATTTAAAGTTTATTAATTATTTTGAACTAAGTGAGAAAAAGTATTACGATTTAACAATAGATTCTTAATGAATCAAAATAAAAACAAATAAGTTTTTTGTATGAAATTTAAAACAATTACAAAATGACTTTTGGAATTGTTTACATATAACATTTAATGATTCATTCATTGAAAGTCAAAATCTTAAGTTCGTGCGCAAATTTACAGCCATTTATAAATATACTTAGAAAATATCAAACACGCTGTCTCTTTTCATACGTTAAAAAAGCTTTTTCCATTATTTTAAGTTGTTAATATACTCATAGAAAACAAAATTATTAAGCACTTAAAGTTTTTTATGCTTGGCTAGTTCTCTATTAAAAATAAAACTTTTATTATTTGCCAATAGTTTATATAACTTATTGAAAAAAAATGATAGGTCTCTTAATTTTAACTTTATTACCTTAAATTTCCTTGCAAAATAAATTATGCATTACAAAACGGTAAACATATGTGATAGAGTTATGTAAAAATTTATTATAACTATTTGAAATAACGTTTGAGGTGATGGTATATAATAAACAAAAAGTAGTAATTTAAATAGTAAAAAAAATCACTGAAACTTTGTTTTCAAAAACCATTACATCGTTGAAGTTTGACTGTAACGCAAATTGATACATTAAAAGCACAATTACTGTAACTGTACTAAAGTTTTAAAACATCAGACATTATGACATTCATTTATTTTTGTAACATATTTTTTTAAACTCAAACAAAAATTAATAAAGTTTTACCCATTAAACAATGCTTGAAAAAGAATTCAAAATAAGACAAAATAATATAAAATCTATGCTTAATAAGTCTCTTTTTAGGCTATGTTGTTATTCAACCGTGTTAGATTAACGTTTAACCATCTATATTGCGTGACAAAGTACTTAATTTTTTAAATTTATTATTTTGAAACTAATATTTTTATACATTGCTAAGATGAAACATTAAAAGTACTTAAAAAAAATCTAAATCAAAGTTTTGTATATTTTTTGGTATATTTATGTTATAATTTCTTTTAATCGTTACCAATTAATTTCTTTCGTTAAGATCATTATTTAAAATAAATCTTAGATAAGTAGGATTTAGAAGTTTTTGAAAAAAAAAATTATCAATATTATCATCAAAGTCTGTATTCAAAAATTTGTAGGATAACTTTATATGTGGAGTAATTATAAAATTAATAAAAAATTTAATTTTTTTGTTAGTTTTACTTTTGTATTCAAGGAACTATTTAGTTGTAATTATAAACTTTTATATATGAAGTCCGTGTTTTTGAGTCATCTATCAAATCGTTTTAAAGAATTCCAGAGTGTTTTAAATAATATTTTTCCATGCCGCCCACTAGTGGCAGCCGTACTGTGACGTATTAGAAATTTTCAATAAAACATCTTACTGATTCGACTCTAATATATAAATTTAGTTTTAGAGCAACGGAGAATGTCAATTGTGATTATTTGATATTTAAACTGTACGATTAGAATAAAATTCGAATTATATTCAAAATTACTTACATTACTTATATTACATTAATTAAACTTAACTTAACTTACATTTATTCTAGTAACTTACAAAATGCTTTTCAATTTCACTTTTGTGACTTGAACCACAGTTGTGATAAAAAAAAGTATATCTAGGTAAGAATAAGTTTGCGTAACTAGCATGTAGGTTACTTAAAAGTAGGTTAAAATTATATGTGTTCAATTAGTTCATGTTCAAAGTTAGTTATTTTAGTTCAAAACGTTTTTTTAAATAAAATTATGACTTTATTCTTTTACTTTTATTACAAAATTTTATATACTGATCTACAATGAATATACGATAAAATTGTTCAAACAGGACGTGAAATATTGGAACAGGAGAAGGAAGAACAACGTGGCTGCGAAGAGATCGAGGGAGGCGAGAAGGATCAAGGAAAATCAGATCGCGCTGAGGGCGAGCTACTTGGAGCAGGAAAACATTTCGCTCAAGACTGAAATACAAGATCTCAGGTGTGAAGTTGTATAAGAAATAGTACGATAAGCAATGAAATTTGTTTGTACTTCACTAAAATTAGTTTTTTATTAATAAGAATCTAGTAACTTTCGAGTTGCTATAAAAATACAAAGATTAATAGTTCTAAATTGTTTGTAGTTACAACTTTATAACGATTGCGATAACTGGTGGTTACATACTTATGTAAGCATCTCCAAGTTATACAAAAGCTTATGGTATTGTAGTTCGTTTGGAGGTACTTGAATAATTCAAATATAATAAGTCGATAAAAAATATGTAGATTTTTGTAAAAACTCCTTTTTTTTTGTTGTAAAAAGAAAGCTAAAAATTTCCTTTGAACTGTTGTATTTTTTGCTTGTGTTGATAAAATTTTTAATAATTTAAGCTAACAACTTTCTAAGAAATTGAAAATTACTAACAAAATATCTCATTCTAAGTTATTATATATTAAGTTAGAAATACATATATATGTATATAGAATTTACGGAAGTATTCAAAATGTGTTTATTTAAAAAAAGTATTTTATAAGAAAAAAAAATTACCATTTACACAAAAAATTGTTAAGATATTGCTGTAAAATATAGCTTTAAGAAGTAAAAAGGCTGTAGGTAGAGTGAAGATCAATGTTGAGGTAATTGTTCTTAGTCTTTTATGTGGCACAATTCTTAAAAGATCAATAAAATTGTCGTTAGCTTATTTCTCTTAGCATCGTTTCAAGTTTAAGTTACATTATTTTTTGTCTTATAACTAAGTTACAAGTTTGCTTAATAAACGCAACTTTTAAAGCTTTTAATTTTTATAAAAATTATTAATATGCTTAGAATTTTACTTATTAATGAAAAGGTTTACAAATCATATCACGTATTTTCAAACAAGCTAAAAATATTCTCATTAAAAAAAATTCAGAGTAGAGTATTTTTCACATAAAAATATAAAACTTTCGTTTAAAAAAATACTTTTTGCTCAGCTTTCACGTTACGCTTTTGAAATTCGCGTGTAGTAAGTAATATCTTTACTGCTAACTAAAAAACTAAAATGATTATTTATCACCATAAAACAAAAATCACCTAAAATTTCATTTTTGTTAAAACGAAAATAAAATATGTAAATAATGTTAAAGTATAAGTTGTCTCACTAGTTAAAGTGGCAATTTTCAGCAAAAAACATTAATATACATTAATAAAACTATGCTATTGTAAAAATATTTTTTGCTAAAAATTGAGTTAAACAAAAGTCTTGTTTTGTTTCATCGTGCTTTAAATATACTTCTAGCTACATTTGTGTTTCTTACTTTAGCATAGAAATTTTAGAATTATTAGTATTAAAATCTTAAAAAGCAGCTTTTAGTAAATCTTTAGCTAAGACTTTATAACATACAATGGTTTTTTAAAGTCTTGACAAAAATTTTGACTATATGTATGAATAAATAAAAACTAATAGTTGTATATTTCAGTGATCAGTTAATAGTATAATATGTTTGAAAAAACTAAAAAACTAATTAGTTTTTAGAGCTTCCATAAGTGACTTGAATTATTATTTTCAACTGGCAACAAGTGAGTTTTTAACTTGAAAAATAAAAGAACTTTAATAAAAAATGAATTATACAAAAAATCACGGATTTTTTACCTAAAAAGTAAATTTACTGTAAAAGAAAATCACACATTGAAAAGCCGCCAGTGCGCAAGTGTGAAGCTGAAATTCGCCAAATGAAATTTTAGCCGTAAGCTAACCAGCTAAAACTATCACAAACAAACCGCAAAGTCATGATAAGAAATACAGCGCAATCTAGTTAAGCAAAGTTACATACGTAAATAGCTACTGTGGCTTCCACTAAAATTTCGCAGTCAAGTTCAACGCTGAGTTTGAAGAGCCTCTCACATCGCCGCCCCGTGCTCTCTCTTATTTGTTTGCTCAAGTTGGTTGCAAAATGAGTTTCGCAACGTAAAGTTACATACTCTTTTGTAATACTGTTGCATGACCACAGAGCTCATGTATTTACCTTTGTTTGTCTGTGCGTGTACAGATTAACTTCAAAAACAAGCTGGCTTATGCATTTCAACCCATTTTATTTTTTATCTAATAAAAACATATGTTTTAAAATTATTTTATACTAAAAAAAACGAGGTAGTTAGTCATATTTTTCGAAATTCCTTACTCTTTATTTCCCTTTAAATAAATTCTTGGTACTATAAGCAGCTGAAATTGTCTTAAATTTGACTAAGTTTATCAATATTTTTTCGTTATATTTTAAGGAAATATTTTGTGTATTGACTTAGTAAAAGCTAAGTTAGTTGCCTAAAAATAACTTCGATTTAATCAAGTATTTTTTTTATCGTTTTGAATTACTTATTCTTAATTAAAAGCATAGATTTTTTAAAATGAGAAAAATAATAAATAATTTAGAATTTGGTCTTACATTTATCTTATTATATTAAAGCTATATAATTAAACAATGTTCGAAACTTGACCATGGAAAATGTTCTGTGCGGTTTCTTTTTTTTGGTCGCACGAATTCCAAGTGCAGCATTCAGCTTGCTGCATTAGAAATATCCTTATGTAACACGAAACACTCACCCGAAACACTCACCCGAACTCAAATGGAAATATTTTGGGCTTTTCAAGAGCAGCCTCGCTCCAATAAAAATGTCGTGCGCTCGTTCGCAACATTTGAATGTCTTTGTTCGAAGTGCTTCGCCTTTTTGAGCTGTACCGTTATTTGCATATTAGATTTAAGAAAAATGCTTTATCATAGACTGAATTGTTGTATTTTTAATTTCAAACTATAATGAACTAAATGCAAATTTTGAGCTTTTATAAAGACTACATTATTTTCTTTCAATTTTAATCTGTACTTATTACAGTTAGTTTTAATTAAAGAAGTTTTATAAAAAAAAGTTGTTAAAGCATTTGATAAAGATCTTGTTGCTACCTAATGATGATTACATAAAAGTAAAGTTAGGATAGTTATAAAATGCTAATAACGTTTTTTGTTGTTTTGGTAAACTACTTGTCAGCTTGGGGGTGTGTGCAGTTGTAGGTGTTCTGCTTAGCCTTGTCAGTTTTTTTGTTTGAATAAAGTTTCAAAAAAATAAAAATTAAGGGGCCATACCTCAAAAAATAATTAGAAATTGAAAAAAATAAAAATGCATCTGAAGGTTCAATTTGTATAAATAGTGATGATAAAAAATGTTTTGAAAAAGTATATAGTTCATAATAACTCATATTCGACCATTTTTAAATGTCGAAAGTTGAATAGTTAGAATTTTGATCTTCGTACACCTAATGATGGTCAAAAATTAAAAATTGAGTTTAACAGGCTGTAAAGGGTTTTTAGGTTTTTTAGCACAACACGCAAAGTAGGTTTTGGCTGATAGCAGACCTATTTTTGTTATTAAAGAATATAAAAGATAAATGTTTAATACTTAAGAATTGTTTAAAAAAAAATCCTCGTTATAAGTTTTTATTTTGAAATATGTTTCCTTCTAAAACTTAGTACGCAAGTAAGCTATTTAAATAACTTATATTTACAATTTTAGCTTTTTTCTTAAAAAATTAATTTGAGTTTTAAGTTTAAAATTTATATAGTTTAACAAAGTTTTTATTTTCTTATTATTTTTAAAACTGAAAAGGAGAAGGTTTTATTGTAAAGTTCAAAATTTCATTAATTTAATAAATAAAAACGTTTTTAAAATACTATATAAAATATAACTCATTTGATATATAATTATAAAGTCATGTCAGATACTTAAAACAAAAGATACTCTATTCAATATTTTTGTATAGCTCCTAATGTGTTCAAAAGTAATTAATTTAGTGTTATTTATTATGTATTTAATGTTGAAGTTTTATGTTTATAAACGCTGTTAATTTAAAATTAAAATTTTTTTGTAGTAGATAAGTGTCAAATAATAATTCACTGACATGGACAACAATCTAATCTCTATGTGCAAAACCTTATGACGTGGCTGCATAACATCTTATACTTTAGAAAAAAAAAGTTACATGAGGGCTTAGACCAGGGTTTCCCAAACTTTTTTGCAAATGGCCCTTTTAAACAAATAAAAAAACCATGTCCCCTTCAACAAGATTACGCAAAACCACTTTAAGACTTTTTTATTTTATTTTGCTATTCAACTGCAATTCGAGAATATCTAGTGTAGGTTTCTAAACTACCATTAAAACAACTAAGACTTTTTTTTTACTCTTCATCTGCAACTCGAGAATATCTATTGTAAGTTTCTAAACTACCATTAAAAACACCTAAGACATTTTTTTTGCTCTTCATCTGCGACTTAAGATTATCTAGTGTAAGTTCAAATTATGACCTCATGGCCCCCCCCTCTTACCCCTTTGCTGCTCGTGGTCCCCTGAGTATCTGCCACTTGGCCCACTTTGGGAAACCATGGCTTAGACTAATGCATATTACGCTGAAGTAGCACATTAAAAAAAAGCTATACTGAAAAACTCAGACTTAATTCATTAAAGAAAAAAATAATGATATGCGCTAAACATAAATCGAGAACTAGTTTAGAATTGAAATATTTTAATATTAGGATCAGATAAGAAAAACAGATTGTAATTTGTTATTACGTAAAAAATAAAACTTTGTTCTATACTGTAAGTATATTGTTTAAGTTTCTTAGCTAAGGTACAACATTATGTAGTCAAAATATTTCGATTGTAAAAATATATATGCTTGATTACTTATTAATTTTAAAATAAACACTATTAAAAATAATTTTATATAAATAAGTTATTGAAACAACTGAAATGTAGCTGAATTTATCTTAGTGCTGGTATAGAAAATTAAAGTTTGTCATTGGAAAATAGTCGAAAGGTGACTTAAGTATCAGATTTATAGTATAGCGGATAGGTAATTAGTGATAAATATATACTTTAATAGCTTTATATATAATTATATATAAAACTGTTAAAGTTCAATACTAGTAGCTGTTATTACGAGCAGTTTAGTAGTGTTTATAAACTAAGTAAAAATAAGTCAAAAAAACACAATAACATTTTCTAATGTATTAAAATTAATAAATTGTAATAAATTTATTTACATCTAATTTTGTTATACTATTTTAAGATTTATTTATTAGAGTACCAGAATACCTACGACGTTTCTTTTTTACAGTGTTTAATGTTAGTAATGTTTATTTTTTTTATTACAACATTTAATACTAATAATGTTTATTTTTTTTGTTAAATACTAAAAAACTAATTATTAAGATACTTACAAATTTCAACAGTAAATATTAGTTTGTAGACTAATTTTTTTTTGTAAGTCTTATCTTAAAAATATCTATAAAAATATATGAAGTAGTTTTTAAATTTAATTATTTATGAAACTGTACTATTGATATTTGAAAAAACTTTCAAATTATAATTTTGCCTTAATTATACTCAATTTACATTATAGAGTCGAAAAACGTTAACAGTTTTTAACGTTATTGTGTACAAAACAAGTTATAAAACGGTATTTAAACAAAGTTTAAATTTCATAATATTGATTTTGTCCTGTAAATCATTAAGCTTTTAATTACCTTTTGTGAAATTTAACTAAAATCAATATGGCGTATTCCGTCGAATTTTCTCTTTCTATTATCATTTTTACTTCTGTCCATGTTTTAGTTTCTTTAATTCTCTTTGTTTTCTGGAATTTTCAAAGTTTGTCGACAATATCTACTTATTTTTTTAACTTGAGCTATTTTGCAAACAAGTTTTTGGCTGAAATTACTGAATGTAAAAAACTTTGCTTTACTGTAGTTTCCCATTAAACTGTTATTTTAAATAATATTTACTCATGATGTTGAATAATAGTTTTTTTACTTTTGTTGTTTTTAGAGTATGTGGTAAACAATTTTTGAAGTTATGTATATTAATTGAACCATATAGCCTCAGTTAATGTAGTTTTTCTATATGTATTGTTTGCATTTCAAAAATTTTTCTACTTATATTTTAAGATGTCATAAAAGAATAAGTTTATCAAAAATCAAACTCTGAAGAAATTGTAATTGATAATTATAATAAATAAATATAATGCTAATTTTAATTAATTGCTTTAAAATTTATCTGTTACTTAAAAAACTGTATTTACAAAATTAACAATTTATGTACTAAATTTTGGATTTTTTAACCTAAAACGTGAAAACTTTATGTCCTCGTTTAGTCCACTTAAGTTTTTTTATACACTTTTGGTTAAAAACATCTTTTTTTTTGTTATTTCTCGATTAATTATTAATTTTCTTTTCTCATCATGAAAGTAAAAGATAGTTTTTTAAGCTCAAAAGCCTATAAAAAGTTAAAAAGTATATTTAAGCATATTTTTTTCTTGATAGTTTTATTTATTACTTTGTACCTGGTTTAAAACCTAAAAATTATAACCAAGTTTAAAACATTGCTAATAGAAAATTTAAAGTTATTAAATTAGTTGATGAAAGTTACAAGCAAGTTTAAAATAATTTTGTTTGTATTTTTAGTTGTTGTATTTACTGTTAAAAATAGTTTTTTGAAACACGTTTATTTTAAAATAATATATTACGTTTATTCAATAAAATTACCTTTTTGTACTTATTGTTTTAAGTTTGCTGACTTAACACATCCAAAAAAAAACCATACCACTCAGAAAACTCGGTATGTACTATGTAGTTTTGTAGTTTCGAATAAATAATTTTAAATGGATTAATTGCTAAAGTTAAGTTAGTTCACTGTGTTGTTTTTCCAACTATTAAATACATCAGTACACAAAGTAGACCTTAAAAAATCAAATAAACACAGAAACGAGCTGGAAAGGGCCGTCCACTTGCTGCGCGGATACGAGAGGGCCTTCCCCAACTTCGCATCTTCCAGCTTCGTGTCCAACGTGCACCTCTCACCGCAGCAGATGAACGGGTATTCCCCCATCAGCAACGTCAGCGGCAACTCGCCGCCCGCCGAGCAGGGCGCCAACCAGGGCAGAACCGAAAACTAAAAGTTGTTTGTCGGAGTTTGTTTTCGTCAAGTGTACTGTTGGAAATATCGCCTGTAAGTTCGTCACTTGTGTAGTTTTTTTTGAAAACAGGCGCGTCATGCTTTAGCTGTAAAATTTAGTAAATGTTGAAGGAGATATTTTTTTGTTTGTGTTCAAATCTTGTTTTCTTAGATTTAATGTTTAATATATTTTTTACAATATTTGTTACTCAAATTAAGAATTTTTGTAACTATGATAATGATAAACCTTAAAATTTTTTTAATCAGCGTGTTTAAGTAAGATCACATTGTTCTATCTTTTAACTACATCATGTTTTTTTAATGTACATGCTACGTTTGCTTTGTTTTATCGTTTGAAAAGTTACATGAATATTTAAACTTCTTTATTTTTCTATCATATTTTTTTGGTGTTTAAGTTTAGTAATTGCTCTTTTCCTTGGGCTTTTTGTATTCTTTTTTCGGATCTAGCTTGTAGTCTATTTGTATGTACTATCGATTAACATTATTTCTGCTCTTCTATAATCACTTTTATGATGACACTTTTAAATTAGTTCAGAATTCTGTTGAATATGTTGTGCACAAAATGGACCTAAAAATGTTAAACCCAGTCAAAATATAAGTTAATTAATTAAATTATTTTTATCTCAAAATAATAATGTACGTACGTCAACACTGCCCTTTATTGAGAAGCTGTTAAAGTTCAGGTGTTATTCAAAACAGGGTGGGCAAATTTAAAAATTATCAAAATATTTATGCCAACATATCAAAGAAGTTTAGAGTCAAAAATTTTAAGATCAGACATTAATCATAAAACTAAAATTTTACTTTCTTTGCTCACTTAAAAAAATTTAAATATATATGTACCTTGCTATCTTTTGTGTTTTATCAGGAAATTTTAATTAAAAAGCTGAATCAAAATCTTTGTTTTAAAATTTTTCTGTTATTGTTTTAACAATAATTTGAGCACTTGTGCATGTTTTTGTGTTTTTTCTTTAGCTACTTTTTGAATCTCAGGGGCCAATATAAGTAAAGTTAAATAAATTTGAGTCTTTTTTTGTTTATGTTTTCTTAAACATAAGTTTAATTTTTTATTTTGGTTTCAATATTTAAGTATGTGAATAGAAACTTTTAATTACTGATAGTGAAAAAGTGTATTGTTACATGATAAAAATGTTTGTAATTTTTTTTTGGTTTATGAAAAGTTTTAGAACCAAAATAATACTTTAGGAATGAATTTCGACCCATTTAATTAATAAAAAGAAGAATTTATTTGAGTTCTCAAAAAAAAGCTGATTAAGACTCGAATTTAGAATGTTAAATTTTGTCCGCTACTCTTTTTTTTTTATTAAAAATTTTTCAAGTTCAAATGAGCCAACTTTTTCAATGTCATATTAGCCAATGTGTGTGAAAACATTTTAGAAAAATGAGTTAGTTACATGAAGTGATCACAACAGTTGCGTTACTCTTGGCTCAAAGCAACGCTCTTTAGGTTTTTCTCAGTTTTTCGTGCATGCGAGAAAGAAACAAGTAGATGTATATCTCTACCGCTCTAGTTTGTGTATTTTTCATTCTCTTTTTCTATAATTACAAAAGCTTAATTTAAAAAACCTCTTGATCGTTGAAAACTGCGTTTCGTAGGTTGTTCGGTTTTAATGTAGAACTTTTTGTTTGGCATTTTATATTTCTGTAACTACTTTTTCTTTTTTCACAGACACTTTCAGGTAAAAATTCTAGCTGTAATTACTATCAATAATATGTTATCTTTTGTAACTTTTAATAATTAAAAGTACAGGTATTTTTCATGCTTTGGTTTTATTTTAGGTGTTTTAATCGTTGTAACTATTTGTAATTGTTGTACAAAAAACCTTGGAAATTAATCGGTAGAAATTGTTTTATTTTTAAATCTTCTGTTTAGAATGGACGCGTTAAAATGTACATGATAATTTAATAAAGTTGTCGTATGGACATTGGTTCAAGCAACTCAATCCAAATAGTTTATTTACAGCCCTCTAGTTAAAAGTTTACATGTAATCAATTCTAATTTAAAAAGGTCAATCAAAGAAAGTGTTTCAATATTGTATTAGTTCTTACGTTTTCTTTTAACAGAAATGAGGTATTAAATTTTGTTGATACAAATCGAAATTGAATAAATATTACTATTGAGTCGTTCTGTGTTTTTTTGTTTTACTTAACAAATATGCTTAATAGTTTATAATAAACATTTTTAACTCGGTAATATTCTTGTTTATATAACTTGTCAAATTCAATCGAACAAAGTTCGATTTTAATAAATTAACTTTGAAAAGTTTTCAGATTTGAAATTATCATTTATAATTTTAAAAGTGTGAAATTTACTCTAAAAAGTTAAGTCTTAATAATATTATATCGATAAAAAAACTTAAAAAAATTATAGTGTATATCTTGTTAAGATAGTGACTAGGATAAATCTTCTTCTAATAAGTTTTAAAACTTTCAAAGAAGAAAACAATGTAGTGTGAATAGGTCATTTAAACTTTTGTTTTAAATTTAAACTAGTCCGTACTTTTTGTACATCAATTCATATAAAGAGCAACTTTCTATAGATATAAAGCGTTAATGATTAGTGGCTTGTAAACATGTTATTTAATTATCTTAAATGTTTTAGATCAATCATTTAATAATTTTCTTTATTATTACTCGCTACATTTCTGTATTACCGTGCTGTAATAGTGAAAAAAAAAACACTTAGAGCTTATTAAGGTTATTAGTTTTGAACCTTATTTAAATAAAGTTGTTCTACAAAAGAATTTTTTAAATAATTTAAAGGTTTATAGTGAAAAGCTAATATTAAAATCCGAAGGTGATTCTAAAGGGTGGGTGTCACTTTTGCACGGCGTCACTTTTGCACGAGGAGACACTTTTGCACGCAGGGTCATTTTTGCACGGCGTCACTTTTTCACGATGACTTTTTCACACGGAACGTCAATTTTGCATTTTGGTAAAAATATTTTTAGCTAGTACTAAATCTGTAACATAAAAAGAAACTGAAAACTAAAATTTTATAACATACTTATATTTAAGGCAAAAAATGAAAGATTTAAAATCTTAAACAGTAAAAGTTAACGTTAGAAACAAACTAACGAAAAGATAAATAAAATTATTTACAACAGATTTATACCAAGGACAAAAAGTTTAATTTATTTAGAAACTAGGACAGGGTTTCCCAAAGTGGGCGATATCGCCCCCCTGGGGGCGATTTTAGTAATTTGGGGGGCGATAATTAGTAAGGGGGCGAAAGGGTGGGCGATAACTAGTAAGGGGGCGAAAAGGGGGCGATTTTAAAATTTTGGGCTGTCATGAGATATTTATTTTTTTTCTTGCTATTTTACTAATTTTAGCTTGCTCTAAATTGTATGACCCTGAGGTAAAACTTAAACAAAAATGTTTTTTTTATTAATGTAAAAAGTAGAAAAAAATCAAGTGTTTATGACTCCTACTTTCAAGTAAATACTATATTTTCATTCATATATTTCCTTGTTTAACAATTACATATATCATAGATGATTGAAATCCCTCTAACTATTTTATAACCTGAGATATATGTTATTTGGGATCATAAATGGTTTGTAAAAATCTATGTTATCTTTTATTAACGATCACCTCATGATATTTCCAGTTGTTTTTCGAAAAGTCACCAAGTTAGACTCAGAAATAAAACTATACAGCAGGGTTTCCCAAAGTGGGCGATATCGCCCCCCTGGGGGCGATTTTAGTAATTTGGGGGGCGATAATTAGTAAGGGGGCGAAAAGGGGGCGATTTTAAAATTTTGGGCTGTCATGAGATATTTATTTTTTTTCTTGCTATTTTACTAATTTTAGCTTGCTCTAAATTGTATGACCCTGAGGTAAAACTTAAACAAAAATGTTTTTTTTATTAATGTAAAAAGTAGAAAAAAATCAAGTGTTTATGACTCCTACTTTCAAGTAAATACTATATTTTCATTCATATATTTCCTTGTTTAACAATTACATATATCATAGATGATTGAAATCCCTCTAACTATTTTATAACCTGAGATATATGTTATTTGGGATCATAAATGGTTTGTAAAAATCTATGTTATCTTTTATTAACGATCACCTCATGATATTTCCAGTTGTTTTTCGAAAAGTCACCAAGTTAGACTCAGAAATAAAACTATACAGGGTTGCCAGTTTACCCAGAAGCCTTGAAAAACCTGTAACTTGACAAGTTCGGCAAAAAAAATCTGGAAAAATTCTGGAATTTTTAACGATTTTAACATATTAAGTAGTAAATTTAGATCTAACAGAAAAAAGCTATCATATAGATAAAAATATGGATCCCTTCGAGGCAGATACTTTTGAAATAAACGACATACAGGAAACCTTCTCAGACTTACAAACTGACCTTAAACTTAAAGTAAATTCTTCCAAACAACGATATGAAAGCTTTTGGACTCAACAAAAACTAAGGCAAAAGTATCAATCATTTAAAAGAAATTTAGATTGTTGTTTATAGCTTTTCCTTCTAGCTATGTTGTTGAGAAAGCTTTCAGTTCAGTTATCAACATCTTGAGCAAAAGATCTAATCTAGATATTTATAAAGGAGGTGACTTAAGGCTCTATTTTACTGATTAAGAATCAGATTAGAAAAACTTGCAAGCAGTCATGAACCTCATCCTTCACATTATATTAGACTTCAGTAGCAGACATTATTTTATGAAAGTTTTATAATTTGATTTGATCTTTTGAAAACTTCTTATTTAACCTGGTTTGTATTGTATTTAAGTAGTTTTTTTATAATAACAACTTTATTAAGCTATTTATTCTACAACAGGTTTGCATAATGCCTAATAAATATTAATTACGGTGGACTTCCTCTTGGGTTCGCACTTTTTACCCAAATAAAAAAAGCAAATTTATATTTTCTTATATATAACTAAAGTAAAGTCTATTACTAACCAAATATTAACAAAACAAAATATATATAGTATTTGTTAGCTTATATAGATCTGTTTTATTTTAATGAAAGTTTATTTTATGTTTTAGTGGATTTCATGTTTATTCATAACATTATTACATATAACATATTGAAATTTGTCATTTTGTACAAAAAAATATGGTATTAATTCTTTTAGTTTTCACTTGTTAATTTTTTTCAAAGTGCGAACTTAAGCGGAAGTCTACTATGTTTATTAAATGGTTTATGTTTTAAAGTTGTTAACAGTTTTATTTTGACCTGGTTAATTTTGTAGTTTATATTCGTCGTTTTACATTACATTCTAAAAGTTTTTATAGCATAGTGATAAAATTAAAATATTTGTTTGAAAGACCTTTATTTGACAGATTTTTGTTATTACTTGTTTAATCTGTATATAACTTATATAACTATATACCTATTATCTAATTGTAAAATTTTGATAACTATTAAAGTTTTAAATTCTAATATGAATTTTTGGTTTTAAAAGAGTATAAATTTGAGGTCTCTATTTTAAATGACTCCTACTCTTTCATTTAAAAGTTTCTTAAACTCAATTATATTTTCTAACTTGATTTATTATTGTTAAAAAAATTATTATTATATAAGGAGTTTTAGACTATTAATACAACTGTTTTTGGTATTTTCTTAATTCAAAAATATTAGCAATTAGAATATACTTAGTTTATTTTAATACTTCAACACTAGCTTTTAGTTTTTCACTATTTTCCTCTGTTAAATTATTATGGGCTAATAGCTAAAAAAAAAAAAAATTAAACAGAATTAAATAAGCCATCAAAAAGACTGCTACAGTTACAAAACAAAATTTTATCCTAGTTAAAAGTTTTTTTTAATTGATTACTTTCTGTTCACAGAATTAAGTGTAAAACATTGGATTTTTTTTGAATTTAAATAAAGAAAAAAAATGTTAGAATTAAGGTTTAGTTCCCTAAAGATTATTCCAAGTCAAGTACTATTTCATGGTATTCTACTACGAAACAAATAGTTTAAAAAAATTAAAATAAAATTTTTAATTTTTACAACTAACTTGCTTACAATATATCTTAGTATTGAAATTAATAAATTTACTGCATTAACTGAAGCTGTTGATGAAACCACTTTTCATGTGAGAAAATAAACCAGTCGGTCAAACTTCCTCAAACTAGATCAGAAATTAATTTTTAATTTTTAATTTATTATGTGTATAATAAACTGTTCATTTTTTTAGTTTTTTTAATCTCTGGTATAGTTATTTTAGAACATGCCTATTTAAACAATAATTTAAGTATTTTGTGCGGCTTAAATATGTTACTTAGTATTAACTTCTAAATGTTATATGAGATATTATTAAAATTTCAGGTTTCAGTTAAGATTTCAGATAGGTAACGTAAGGCTCAGATCCAGTCGAATTTCGACCCGCTAAGTAAATTGAAAACTACTTGTGCATAATAAATAAAATTTAGTTTTTTGATACTTAATATTTTGAAATACGCTTTCATTTCGTTTTCAGTTCACAATAATATTTCCTAGATCACAATATTAGTACATGAGTTTATTACAATTTTGCTCGAGTTTTTTAATTTTCTTATTTGTTATTTTTTCAAAATCATGCAGCCCGCAATTACATTTTTTTAATGAGTTGAAACTAGAAAAGATTTTTTAGTAAATATGAATAGCTGACTACAAAAATTGTCCACCACTGACCTAAAAGTTTCATTAGTTTCAAAACAGTTCATATTTAAACAGGATTGATTACAGATAACACAAGGCTTTTTAATAATTAAGTATTTTAAAACACTTTACTGGGCTTCTAAGAAAATAACTGTAAATTATTTTCTCAAGCCCTGTAAACTACTTTAAACACAAAAGTGCGTGCATAAGAAGTACCAGACTAAATTACATTTCGAACACAACTTTTTTAGCTCAAAAGTTTGTACTCAAAAGAAAAACTACTTTATGAAAAAAGGGAGGAGGGGGCGATTTTTTTTCAAACTACTGAAAAGGGGGCGATTTAGTAAATGAGTTTGGGAAACCCTGAACTAGGATAAAAAATACTTTAAGTGTAAGTGAATTGTTCTAGTTTATTTTGAACTTTAATATATTAATCAAAAACTATGTCTTTTTATATATTTTACTATACGGTTACAAGTTTATTGTCCATATGATGGACCTAGGCATCAAAGTCTAGATCACTTAAATTGAAAAACACATAAAGAAAAAATAAACACAAATAGTTTATTTATTAAAATAAAGATTAAAACGTAATTTGATATAAAATTTATAGGTAAACATAAAAAGCAAAATTTTAACCACAAACTTATATTTATTTACGCTTTGATGTAGAACGATCAACATTAAATATTTAAATGCATTAACTAACAACAAAAATAAAAACCTAACGCTGAAAGGACATTAACAATACACTGGCCAGATGAATAATCATTAAATACGTTGAAAAATGACTCATTTTTAATAGAGTAAAGGTGCTGCTAATAAAATTGAACTATAAACTAAGCTAAATCTTAAAATTAAATCAACGGTTGATAAAAACTACTTATTAATTTTACTAACACAAATATAATTCAGATTAACTATAATCGAAATTCTTAAAATTTTTGCAAGAAACTAATTTATTTGGTAGGTTGTTCCATATTTCAACTGACCTATTAAAAAAAAGAATTCTGCCAAGACTCATTATTGAAATATTGCAGAGGTTGAAGACTAATATTGTATATATTTTTTGAAGATAAGTTCAAACTTCCAAATGTTACTCTCTCACTGGCTTATCATGATCATGCAAATTTATAGTAATGAAATAATCCAAGTTTAAACCATAAAAAATTCGCTATTTTATTGCTCTTTTTATTTTCACGCTAAATAAAAAATAAACATCAAGTAAAATTTGAAATACCTTTACATTTCATAAATTAACTAAATCTTTTTTTTATTTAACAATTGTTAAAAATTAAAAGAAAATAAAAATATTTTCTAACAACTATATAATGCTAATTTTAATATCAAAAGATATAAGTAAAAAATAATACTCAAGATTCGTATTTTAAAGCCTCACTAAATTAAGTTAATCTTTTTAAAAATTAACGAGATTGAGGTTATTTTTGTTTAAAGTATTCAAAATTGTTTTTATTTAAAATTAGAGAATGTGTATTCATCTAGTTTCTTTAAATTAAAATTATAAATATGAATTAATGAATTGTGGTACGTTATTATATTGTTCTACGTAAAATTTCAAATAAAAACTTTTATTTAAGAACTTTCTTTAAGCACATCCGAGGTCTTTGACCGAAACTTAGTTTGTAAAATATATTTTTGAAAAAATAAATTTATGAAAACTTTACATAAAAATTTCATTAAAAAACTACCACATTTTATTCATTCAAGACAATTTTCGTTTAAAAGCGAATATTATCTAAGTTGATTAAAAAAAAAAAATTAAATCTTTACTTGAGAAAATAAGTATATCCATATTTTTTACTCTTTGTATAACTTATTTTAACAGCGGGCCAGATTTACATGCTCGCGGGTCGTACATTTACCCTTTGCGGATCGCAGTTTGCAGACCCTTAGCTTAGAGCTTGTATATTTTAAATGGATTTAATTCTTTATTTTTATTAGTTCAAACTACTTTTATAGAAATGTTTTTCGAAAAAAGTTAAAATAATCATTTAACTAACTTGCATACTAAATTTGAAAAACTTTCTATAACAGCTTTAAAAAAAAAGTTTTCAACATCTTTTAATTTAAATAAAGTATTTGTCATCAATAGAAGAATATATCTACAATTACACTCAGCTTATAAAGTACATAGATTTAACATACATGTAGTAAAGTATATATTTTTTGTATAATTAAAAAACATTTAGAAAATTAAACTGAAAGTTCGATCATAACTAAAGTAGTATTTTTTTAATATTTGTGTATCATCGCAAACTTGTTTTAAAATGTCAAATTCTTACATTTTTTTGTGGTATTAGTCCATACTTAAAATTCAAACACTTTAAGAAATTAGTGTAATATTATGGTGTTCTACCTTATCAAACCTGAATTTACTTTTTGCTGATTCAGTCAACTAAGTTTGTTAATATTAACCATTTAATTTGATATTCGTAATTAGAGTTTTAATTTAACAGTTAACTTTATAGCAACTTTTCCGTAATTATTTCATGATGTTAAATGTTTTTCCTTAAAAAAAATGTTATTTAACGAGCAGCTGTTTGCTAAATTTGTTATTTTATCATAAATTTTAAAGTATGTAAACTTTGTTTGAAGAGACGGCTTTGTATAAGACATTTTTGTTAGACAATTATGTTAGACTTTGCTAATTTTTGTTTTTTATTTATTATGTTTTAAGTAAGAATAATAAAAAAAATAGTTAAAACTCGGTAAAATTTGTTAGGATTATGTCTAAGTTTTTTAATAGTTGTTGTTTTTGCAGCAAACTTAAAATATATTAAAGAAAAATTCAACTTAAATTTCTTACAATTTAGTCTCATAACTTAATATTCTATTCGAAAAAGAATTTAACTTTAACTGAAAATCTTATTAACCTTATTGTTTTATGAATAAACTCGTGAACTAATAAACTTATATTAATCTATTTATATTCAGTTACACAGTTTTAATTGCTCTTCTTGAAACAAGCTATAAGTATACAACTTAGTATAATTTACTTGATTTAGTTTATATCGAAGTTTTTTTGAAAACAAACCATCAAGAGTAAGTCTTTGGATATATTATTTTCTAAAGCTTTGCGCTTAATAGGCTGTAGTAGTACTAGCGTTTATTCTGACTGAAACTTAAGTTAGTTTATAAAAAAATTCATTCATTAATCTACGAAGCCAATTTATGTGAGGAAACGACTGTGGTAAATATAAAGTATAAAACAAACAACAGCCGAATTTAGTAATATAAATCAAAACTTTGATGGCATAAACCTAAATACTAGCTGAATTTGATCCAAATTTTATTCTAGTTTCTTATAATTTACATTTTAATTTTTTCTTACATATCTAAATACTTTAGCATTTTTGCTATATAACCTTTTAAACATATGTCACACAATTTAATAACTAAAGCACATGTCATAATAAACTCTAGAAATAGTTTTCAATTTCTTAGGAATTTGCGTAAGTTATTTTAAAATTTCTAGAAATCAGCAATCACCTTTATTCAAAAATTAAAATTATGAAATAGATCATCTGATTACAGGTATAAAAGGAGTTTGAACCGGATTATCATTCGCAAATGTAAAATGTGTACCCTTTACTATAAACAACTGTTCATTTGTTCATAAGACCGGCAAACATCTTGTTTACAACTCCAACAACTTTTTCTACTTCATTCAACATTTAAATTTCAACTGGTATAAAAGATTTGCAAGCTTTGTGATTACATTCCTTGATTTGAACCTGTAAATAACTGGAATTTAGACAAATGAATTGTAACTAGTGATGTACCGGACCCGGATCCGGACTTTTTTTCAAATTAGAATCCGGCCTGAACCGGATCTGGACTTTTTTTTCAAATTAGAATCCGGCCGGAACCGGATCCGGACTTTTTTTTCAAACTAGAGTCCGGCCGGAACCGGATCCGGACTTTTTTTTCAAATTAGAATCCGGCCGGATCCGGATATCAGATAAAAATGGCAATATCCGGCCGGACCCGGATAGTGAGTCCGGTACATCACTAGAATAAACTAGCCTGAGTCAGAATGAGGCTTTTAAAAACTGAAAAAAAGAACTTTAATCTAATAATAAGTAGAACAGCTAGCCAAAAGGTTTACAAATTTAGGTGTTATTTACAATTAAAAATCTGAAATCAAGTTCTTGAACAAAATACACTAGAAAATTACAAAATATTGAAAACTAGATCAGCTCAAACTCATTCAAAATCTAAAAGAAAACTAGCCCGAGTTTTTATGAAAAATTAAACTAGCATGAGGCAGTCAAAGATTTTCTAAAACTCCCAAAAATTTTCAAACTAGCAGGGTTGCCACTGTTTAAGTCAATAAAACTAGCTAGAGTGAGTAAAAACAAGCCTGAGTCAGAATGAGGTTTTTAAAAACTGAAAAATTACTTTAATCTAATAATCAGTAGGACACCTAGCAAAGGTTGACAATTTGGTAGTAAAGTTGTGGACTGATTGTGGTACACTTAACTTATTAGTACTACCCATCATAATTTAATCCTACCTTATTTATTTAATATCTAACAAATACTAATACTAAAACTAGTACTAAAACACAGCATTATAAAAATTTAACTTAAAGTTTATAAATAACTTACATATACCACATCTTATCCATGACTATTTTTCTCTGTAACAGGTTACCAACTAGACCAAAGTCCCTTACTAGCTGACATAACTTTTTGTTTTTTAATCTAAAAGTTAACGTTTAGCTTTGTAAAGT
Organism: Thalia democratica; assembly: GCF_965202585.1. Taxonomy (NCBI): domain Eukaryota; kingdom Metazoa; phylum Chordata; class Thaliacea; order Salpida; family Salpidae; genus Thalia; species Thalia democratica. Next base: position 12,643,182 of record NC_139173.1, on the reverse strand, counting down.
TAAAGTTTTATTTAAATAGAATATCTTTATCGTAAAAAAAGCTAAAACATTTGTGAAAAAGGTTACTACAAAATTAAATAGTTAGTTTCAACATCGTAAAGAAAGGCTAAATTATATGATAAGCTTTTTTAATTAAACCTAAAATTTAAATGGTTTGATTTTATCTAAAATAAACAATATATTATAAAAAGTATTGTAAACAATATTTAAAAACAAATACTTATTTAAATATATTTGCTAAATTACATTGTATTATTTAGTAGGTGATTCTACTACAGACAATAATTCATTTACAATTGTTTATTTGGAGATTAGAACTTTAAAGATTAATTTGCTTACTTAAGTTTATGTTCACTAATTTTTTTACTTTGAAAATCAATCTTTTTATCAAAATTATTCTCAAAATAATATATGGTATTTTGACATTATTAGTTAGGAATAACATTAATTTAAAAAACTCAGTCACAAAAAAATAATTTATTAAAATTAAGTTTGTAGGTTAAACTATTACTCAGAAGTTTTATAAACTCACCAGTTTGTTTGTTTAGCTTTGTTTACTTGCTAACTACTTTTAAAACTAACTGAAAAACTTCAGGTTGAACAGTTTAAGCCTATCTGTTAAAGTTATGCATCTTATACTTCCCTGTTATTTGAGTAACCAACTTTAAACTTACTTTAACAATGGAAGGAAATGACAATTTATAATTTATTGCTACATTATTGCAACTCTTTGTTTGTTTGTTGCAAAATATTTATTGAATATATAAAAAAAAAAAACTATGGATGCCAAGTATTGACTGCACAGCACACGTAGTTTGTATGGTGAAGTATAAATCATCACTTCCTTCTTCGTTTGTCTTATTTTTGCTTTAGAAATGTACGATCGGTGTATATTGATGTAATTTTGTATTATTTAGATAAGGGGTCAGAAAACTATGGCCTGCGGGCCAAACGCTTCCCGCGATGTATTTTTTAGTAGAAAACGTACTTTTAAAAGACAATGGACAAAACAGTTTTTGTAGAGAAAATTTACGATTTGGGTCGTATTTTATTGATTACTAACTAATAGTGCTTTAACAACGCTTTATTTATCATATTTTAGTTTTAAGCGAACATTTATATACTGACTACTGCAACTATTTAAAATATCTAAAGGCAAGTTATCTAAATTTATTAAACAAAAAATGCTAAAATAAAATTTGGTCTAATAAGCTGGGTGTATGAAAAAACCTCTAGATCATCGAATCGTACAACAAACTTGATTTTAAACTAAAATGAGCAAAGAAACAAACTTTACAGCCAAACTTTAAATTCTAAAAAGAGAAAAACTTACAAGAAAGATATATGAGGCCCGCGAGTAACTTTTATACGAAAATTAATCCGCGAATTATAAAAGGCTACGACCCCTGATTTAGATTTAAAAAAAATTAATGTAAATAAAAATAAAAAACTAACTATTTTTTATTAAAAATACGTAAAAATTTGGTAAAATGTGTTATAAGTTAATACTTTTATATATTTTTCATGGTAAATTTACATACAATAATAAATGTACAAAGTAATTATTTTGTTAACTACCCGGTTTTAGAAGAAAAAAGTTTTAACCTTGTCAAGTATAAATAAAAGCTTTTCCGTAATTGTTTAAGAGTATTTTGTATTTTTCAATTGTCTTAATTGATTTGAGTAATAGTCTAGGAATATCATCTACCAACGTGAGAATAACTTTGAAACAAAATTTAAAAACTACACAACTAGATATTGATTAGAGTTGTTCTACTATAACCTAGTTGATGATTAGTCTAAACTAGGGTTTCCCAGATACGGTCAATTTTGCTATCTTAGGACGTGGGTTTTTAAGGCGGAGAAAAATCTATTGATTATATACCTAGTAAAGGGTCAGTATATAACAAACCAGGGCGATTATTTTCAATTTAGCAAAGGGGGCGTTTATGAAAATGAGCTAAGGAAACCCTTGCCTAAACTTTAAAACTTTTATCAAAAAATAGTATAAGTATTCCCGTTTAGGTTTTGTATTAATTTAAAACAAACATAAGTTATGCAATTAAATTAATAAACGTTATAGATAGTTCTTTAGTTTATAGTAACTAAATTATTTTTTGTGAAAAAAAGCGTATATAGAAATTTCATTACTTTTTGTAGATAACCGAAAAAACCTTACTTACTAATATACTACTTTTATTAATTTAACACTGATAAATCTACCATGTATATATATGGATAGTATCATCGTAGTATTAATCGTAGTAGTAGAACGTTATTAGCCCAACTGTAGTATTAATCATATTTTTTCACGTTTTCTTTATTTTTAGACTAAACTTTTTTTAAAACAAAAAAATATGTTTGTAATAGATACCAAGTACAATTAAAAAACAGTCTACTTTATTTATTTGTTTTATGAAATGGTAACTTTTAATAACGTTCTAAAAATAATTTGTAAGAACTCTATCCTAAATCCTAAAATATTTTTTTGTTTATAGAGTAGTTTCTTTTAAAAACTTTATTAGCTATTTACACTTACGTTTAAAATCCTAAAGTAAGTTTAAAGTTTAGCTTTATTGGTTATAAATGAAAGTAATTTTTACCTTACAAGCACTGCTTTTAAAACTTTGGAAATACTATTTTTTGCAAAAGTCCTATAATTGAGTTTAGTTTTATTTTAATTTAAAAGTTTAGTTTTGCGAAACCAGTAAAACTCAAATTTAAGAAAGTTCAAAAATTTTAGCTGAAAAATACATTTGTATTGCTACAATCTTTATAGTATAGATAGTTGCAATAATAATAACAAAACTAACTACAAATAAGTTTGAATATTATTTAAACAAGCTCTTGAATATGGGAATATTAGTACTTTTTTATTATATCTATGAACAAAAATTTAAAAACCAAAAAAGATAACCTCAAGTGTCTAAGCTTATATATAAGATACAAAGTTATACAGTATAGTATAAATAATAAACACTTATTAATTTACAAAAACTATTTTTTACCAATGCGTTTTGCTTGTTGAAAATTGACTTATTTTTGAAATAAAAAACATCAAATTTAACCAAATTTTATATATATGTATGATTTTAATAGTTAAGATAATAGTGGTTTTACAATAACAACTTAGTGAAGTTTTAAGGTACATATATTCTAACAAATAATTTTATCAATATTTATTATTCACACTTGTTTTTAGGATAATAGATAAAAATTACAGCTTGAAAAATCAATACTTAAATTTATTGGGCTTCTAATACTAGGTACAGATATTTTGTTTCGGGAGTCTTTTACTAGACACGAGCTAGATTTACTGAGAAAAGTTCTCTCGAGTCACATGTAAAAATATTTTTTTTGCTGGCAACAGTATTTTTAAAAGGTTTAACTCGAAAACAAAAACAAAATACATGAAAAAAATGCGTTATGAAATGGATATAAATTATAAAGCAAAATTTACTCACAAACAAAATAAAAGAGCATATTTCTTTTAATAAAACACTTAAAATTGCTTTTCGTACATTATTTATCTTCAGCTTAAAAGCACTTCGCAAACCAGAAAAGTATTTGCTTGGCAAGCCGCATTTGATCAGCAGTTTGAAGACTACGAACTTAAGTCGATTAAAACAAACGATATACTATTGGTATCAATCTAGATTCAATTTAATCTCTTCCTATCAGATGTATTCAAATCTAAATGTAAAAGCTCTAAAACAAGGTTTATTAACCCTAAAGAGACTTCTGGTACTTTTAAATATTAAGCAGTAGTATATTTTGTTGTGTTCATTACCAATATTTTAAAAGTTTACGTAGGTACATGAGTTGACTAAGCGCTATAAAAATAATTAGAGAAAAAACTCGGGTAGGAAATTGTTTTGGTTCCCTAAATAACCATATTGTTTTCGTAATAAATTTAAATCTATTTGAAATAATTATAATTGCATTTTATTTAAGTTGCTTCTATTAGTTAATTTTTGTAAAATGTATAGGTTAAAATTCCTTAAATAACACTTAAAGAATAAGACTATTAGAAACTTTAGTAAAACCTTACTCAGTAAAAAAGAGCAAATTGAAATTCGGTTAGTTTTCTGAAAAAGGGGACTGCGCGAACGCAAGTTTCCCATGGGAGAAATATACGACCGAATGTTCACATATGGAACAATCGTAGAGATCAGTTCCATCATTGTGCAATGGTGAAACTTCGCCCTGAGTCAACAGTCTGTCTGATCGCTGTTAAGACTCCTGTCAGGTAAGTTTAACTTTACTGTCATCAGGTGCTTTCAAAATAATAGACAATAATCAAAAAATAGCTGCAGAGGTTGTTGTGACGTCACAACCCTAGAGGATTGAAAACAGAAATACGAGAGTATACTAAGTTTATTGGATTAAAAGTAGCTAAGCTCAATTACTTTGTTCGATATTAAGCTAAAAAAAAAACCATGGTTAACTATCCAACTTAAACTAAAATATGGTAACTTACCAATTTAGCTGCTGTTGTAAAGCAAGCTATATTGGATTAACAAGACATCTAAAGAAAAGGATAAAATATCATGTCCCAAATAGTGTAGATAATTTTTGCTCTTCAGAAAACAAGAATGATATACCGGTCAAAGTTTTAAATTCATTTAAACGTTCATCCATTGCAGAACATTTGGTAACTAAATCAACATGTGCAAACACTTATAACCTAAATAGATTTAAAATTATTAAAACGTGTTGTAATGTTTTTGATTTGATTAAACTTAAAGATATTTGTATTTTATTAAGGAAACCTGTTTTATGTAAACAAAAAGATTTTGACTATACTGTTTCTTTATTTTCGTATTACTTTATAAGGCGTGTTGTTGTCATTATATTAAAGTATAGTTTTACTTTAGGTTAATTATAGTGTAAGTAAACTTCAATGATTTTAATTCTTACTAATTATTTTTGTCTTTTATTACTTTTTTGATTATTTTATGATTACTTGGTTACTATATAAGTTTGTAAAGTCTTATCTCTTGTTAGCTTTGTACTCTACTGATGAGAACTGCTCGAAATATATTTAGTTTTATTGAATTTGTGTGTCTTTTATATCTTATTGTATAGTTAACTATTTTGACACGAAATTGAAGAAAAAAAAAATTGAAATTCTACAAACTGATACTAAAAGAAACCTTATTAAAAAAATTATGTTATGCATAAACAAAAAACACAAGTCGATAATTTTTTTAGTAATAATTAACAACGTGTTATTAATATATTTAAAAATGAACAAAAAAAATAATTAAAAACATAGAAAATACTTATCATTTAATAAACTTTAATAGTAGCCTATAATATATTCAAAAAAGTGTTTTTTGCTCTACCTCAACAGTTTGATTCAAAAGCAATTTCTTTACAATTTTTTTACTATATCTACTTAAACAGTAAAAGTTTTAAATAGCACTACAAGTAACACAATACTTTAAGTAGTTGTGACTTTTTAATATCTAGCTTTAACATAAGTATATATACTTTTTAACTGACTGAGAACGTTTTTGAAAAAATATGGGTATTTTAAATAACTTACAAATTACTTTTATTAGTTTTTCGTCAAAACATAGGTCTTAGTAAACAGCTGAAAGTAGTTAAAAATTGTTTGTTATTGTTAACTTACACATTTTCAGATCTTATTTAGTAAGTTTATTTAATAATTTAGTAATCAAACCTCTTTTACAATAATAATTAAAGTATATTTGAGCTTTTCACTTGTTTTTATCAGATTCTGCATTAACTTTAAATAATTTTTTGTAAATTTAAGTCGCCACTTTATTTGAATACAAAGATAGCATTTACAATTTTTTTCAGTAGTTTAAAGTTTCCTAAAGTGGGCAGTATCGTCCCTTGAAAGGGGTTTTAGGCTACCAGAGAGTGTTAATTAGTAAGTTAGTGAAAAAATAAGTTGGAAACTAACTAGTAAAGGGGCGATAACTAACATATGGGGGTAATTATTTTTAAATATCTGCCAAAGGGCATTTATGAAAATGAGTTTTGAAACCCTGCAGTAGATAAAAATTTTCTTAGTGTTTATTATTAAGCTATACTGACCTTAAATATAATTCGCTATCAATATTCTCAAATAGCTTTATTCGTAGTAGTTTTATGTTATATATTAGTTTTTTGTTTAAATATAAATTATTAACTTAAACTAAGCCTTACAAATATATATTTTAGTTTATAGAACTCTACTGTAATTGAGGAACTCATTGATTAATTAAGTAAAACATTGTATTATGAAAAAAAATCGTGAATTTATAAAATGGTATTAGTAAAAGCTAAAACTATACAGAATCAGCTGTTGCATAAATCATAATATTTACCATATTAAGTTGCACTAAAATATACTAATACGTGCAACAACTTTAAATATTTTATTGTTAGATAGGGAAGAGCGCGAACACATCTTCCCCAGGTGAAAAATGACACGGCCGACTTACTCAATTTTGAGTAATCGCAGAGGTCAGTAATCATCAGTGTGCAATAATGAAATCTAACCCTGGGTCAACAGCCTGCCTGATTGCTATTGAAACTTCCGTTAGGTTAGTTTTATAAAGGAGTTTATAAGTCTAATACCAATCAAATCATTGCAGTATACTGCTTCTGTGTGCGGTATTGTGATATAATTTTATGATAACATACTAAAAATAAATAAGAGAGGAAAAAATTTGGGAAAGGGGTCACAAATGCACGGTGCGTCACATATGTACGAGCTTTAACGGTTATAATTATAATCAATTTACTCTAAAACTTTGTTTTTAAATAAGTAAATAAAAGTTTGCTAGTTAATTTTAAAATAAGAATTATTTGATTGTAAAAGTGACACTCCGTGCATTTCTGACACTTACCTAAAGTTTTGATTATTTATTTTGTAGTATTATATTGATTTTTTTGACTTGGGCTTTACAGTTTTGTTGTTGTAGAATAAGAAAAAAAAAGTATATAAAACTAATTTTAGATACCATTAGTAAGTAATACAATTTTAAACGGAAATTACTTGTTTTCTTTATTTAATTTTTCAAATTGTATCTGACAAATAATTAAAACCTTTTCACAGTAGTATACAACTAGTTGTTTTGTTTGTATCTATGTTAGATGTATACACAAAAAATACTTAATTTTTATACTCTATATATTTCAACGATAGTGATTACAATAGGATAAGCCTAGGATATTATTAAAACTACAATGCATCTTATTGTGAAAGCGCAAAAATTTATAAAAATGCACACTTTTAAAGTTATACTTACAGTGAGAGTAATACATATAAAACAATCTGTAAAATCAAAAACAAAATTTAAAACAGATCTTAAATATAAATTTCATTGTTTAGATTTTCATCAATATTTTAGAAGCTGATGCAAAACTTTCTGCAAAAGAAAAACCAAAAGTTATTTAGAAAAAGCAAGTAAAAAGACTTACATTTTAACTATTAGAACTTTTTCTGGCACAGACTTTTTCTGTAAATATATTTTGGTATTAAGTTGACACCAAAATAAAATGCACTATACTCAAAAAGTACTTTTAAAATATGTATAGTAAAAGATAAAGAAGGAGACTTACAAATATTTGAAAAATTATAAGCAGACTTAATATCTTAAAAAATGAAAACGTTTAAAGTTTTGCTGAGTCTAACGAGCGTGAATAACAAAAATGGAGCGAGCCGTTGTGCTTTTTCAAAAATATGCCTAAATTGAAAAAACAAATTTAATTTTAGATATTTTTAATCAAAAAACCGTATTGTTATATTTAAGTAAGTCCTGGACAAGACGTTAAACTGTACCCAAGTGGTGTACGACTTGATAACCGACAGGTTTTTTCATACCCAAGTCTTAGTATAACCCTCTGCTGTTATATTCTCTTCTGTTTTGTAAATTTCTACAGTTTTTGGGTTGGTTGTTGGTATGTGAGAGTCTGACAGCTCGGGGTTACTTTGTTGGGCTTGTCTATTGGAACTTGACGCCTTATCGGCCGAGTGTGCACGCTTCGCGTGTTTCTTGACCAAACTAGTGATGTTGGTTGTCGAAAGGATTTTGGGTTTCTTACTATTGGAACTCATTCTTCGAGGCGTTAACCAAACGTAGAGTTTCCGTGATGAAATAAATTGCAATTAACCGAGGTTGTACTCAGTAATGCGAACAGGTAAGAATTCACCGCAATTAACCGAGTTTGGACTCAGTAGTGCGAACTGTTAATATTTCACCGCAATTAACCGAGTTTGAGCTCAGTAATGCGAACTGGAAACGAGGTATGATGATTCGAGGCTCGTCTTAGTATTACGTTGACCACTTACCGTAGTCAATTAAAAGTAGAAAATACTTAATTAAAACAAATGTTATTTTCGTAATCAAAAAGTTAACTTACTATACTCTAGCTTTAATAACTTAAATTTACTTAATTATATTTTACTGTTATTAAATATAGAATTAGCACTCAAAATTTATTTTATGTTCAAAAAATACAATACGATATAAAAAAGAGACACTCACACACGTGCAGGTCAGAGCTCAGAATAGTTTGTTAGATCAATAAGTCACTAGATTGACTCGAGATTTGGTTTCAAAAGAACCAAATCGAAAGACTAGGTTGAAACTGATTGTAGTCGTCTGGCGATAAAATGGAAAACCTATCGTCGTCGCGTGTTGAAACTGAATGCCTAAAACAAACGTCTACGCTGAATGCTTACAGTCGCGTGCTGACTTAGAATGCCTTCTCTAAAATGCCTCTACGAATCTGAATGATAAAAACAAAAGACTACATCGAATGACCAAAACAAAAAATGAATGACTACGCTCTTATCGCGGCGTTTGATTTTATATACACGCAAAAAAAAGACTCCTCTCTTCTCTCGGAAAGCAGGCGCAATGCTTACATTAGTAACAATTATTTTGAGCGGTTTTTTTGTCGTTCAATAAACAATAACTAACTAAATAGTATTTTTAAATTGTTACTACATTGACTAGTTCTTTGGTTTTTTGTTTCTGGTTACTTATTTTACAACTTTGATTTTCTTTTCTGTTTTGTGTACAAATGTTTTTTTGTTTTTCCTTGTTCTCCTTCTTGACTCACCTCACAACATGATGGTACTAGACCAGGGGTCGGCAGACTGCGGCCCGCAGTCCAAATGCGGCCCTCAAAGTCAAAATCTGCGGTCCGCGAACTGTTTTTAAGCGAAAAACATATCTTTTAAAAACAATAAAATTAGATATTTTGTAATGAAAACTTAGAGTTAGGCTATTAATTCAAAAAATACTCTTTATTAGTGTTCTAATGTTGCTTAGTTTATCATATTTTTGATCTTAAATAATATTTTTATACTGATTACTAGAACTTTTTAGAAATAAATGAAGTCCTCAAAGGTGCTTTTATAAATAGTGCGGCAAGCGAACAAATTTTCCTAGGAAAAATGACACGCGAGTTACATAATGCTGACGACCCCTGCACTAGACAATAGCATATAAAGAGAAGTGTTGTGTTAGCTAACCGACCAAATCATACAAAGGCTAGTTCGTTGATTGTGGTATCTGGGTCTACATCATCATATAAAACGTTCAAATAGACCTGAAACATAACCCTGGCATAAGTAAGGAGATTGTCTGGTACCTTAGCACATGTCTTAAGCAGGAATACCAGAACTAAACAACTTTGCAAGTGACTATGGCATCATTTAGGCATAAATTCGAAAAGTTACAGTTAAAAAGGTTTGTTAAATTTTGCAGGTAAATTCGATCGAAAGCTTTTTAATTTTTTAGTAATTCTTAGTTCAATTTATTTTTACTTAAATACTGAAAATGGTAATTAAAACTAACAAAATATTTTAAGAAAGTTTATTTTGTATTTAGGTAGTAGTTGTATTTAAACTTCCAATAAGTTTATCTTTATTCAACTTACTTATCTTATTGTGTAGATTTCGCATAGTTTTTTGTACAGTTTGTTTATAAACGAATTTTTTGAATTAATTTTATCAATAAAAACATTGAAAATTAACAAATATTATAACTATGGTGATTATTAACTGTATTGTATCTACATAAAAATATAATAGTTATATTATAATTAGCATGGTGTTTTGGTGCAATAGTCATATGTAAATTTTAGTGACTTTTAACATGTTTTATAAGGCTTAATTTAGTTAAATAAAGACCAAAACTGTCTTTTTGCGCTGTGTTTAAAAAAGTGGCAGGTCATTGTATTTGCCTACTTGATTAAGCAAATTAAACTGAAAAAAATTAACTTAGTAATTTTTTCTTTTCTTTTTATTTTAGCTATTAGTCTAGCTTCACTACACATATACAGAGTTATGAAGGTATTTAGTGTTCGAACCAAGTTCAGATGAAAACATTTTTATTAAACTTAATTACGGAAACTACAGTAAAAACTTAAGCAAAAGTAAATATTTAAATGTTTAGTTTTGCTTTTTAGTATCATTTCTACGACAATAAATGTTAATTAAACACATAAGATGAAATTTAATTTCTAAGAACACGTATAGAAACAAAGATTTTAAAATCAAATAAAGGTCATTTTGACGAAAAATTCCATTAAAATAATCTGTTTTAAGCAAACATTTATCATTTATAGTAATGTTTCTAAAGTTTAAACAACCTTTTTAATCATATAAAAAGAACAATTGATAATTTATTTTTCTAATAAGGTTTAATACAACGACTTAACATGTTACAATTTCAATCAAATTTCAACAAACCATTATAAACAATAAGTAGAATCTTTTATCAGTTTTGCATAAATTTTTGACCTGATTTTTTTTTTTGTTGAATTTATTCAATACTTTTTATGTTTTAGAGTCATTAAAATTACTATACCAAATTAAAATAATAAGAAGTTAGAAAATTTTGTCTTAAAAACTGAAAAAGTGCTGTAAAGTACATCAAACTTGCAAACAGTATTCAAATTCAAGACAGCATTTTATTATTACAAAGAAAGATTTCGTTATAAAAAAAGTAGGAACGCTTCACGATTTTGCGTGTCATCCTTGCGCAGGGGCCATGCTAATCTTCTCTGTATCGTTCCAATTTTAGTATATGTACTGCCGAAGCAAGTACGTGAAGTGAATGAACTAAGCTGGTATATATACGCGTCGGTTCAACTTGTTACAAACGTTTGTAAGTAAAATTTATGACGTCACGTAATAAGAGAGAGTTTTTACAGTCAAAGATTTTTCTATCGTTTATAAAGAAAAAAACTGCTTAAGCAGGCAAGTGTATAAACTTAATAACTTTTCTTACGTTTTGACACGATCTTAATATTTTTAAATAAAATGCTTCTTCAGTGAATGATTTCGCCCAACTTTTTTCAAACAAAGGTATGTTATTAAGCAAGTAACTTAGTAAAGGAAGGAAACAGTTTTTGAAATCTTTATAAAGCTTTTAACAATATACTTTGATAAATATACAAATAAGTTGTATTAATTTTTGTAGCTTAAACAAGGGTCAGCTTAACTAGCCTAAATAATTTCATTTCTATCATAACATGATAAAAATTGAACACTTATTATTTTATTTAAAAATATTAAGATCGTTTCAAAACGTAAGAAAAGTTATTAAGTTTATACACTTGCCTGCTTAAGCAGTTTTTTTCTTTATAAACGATAGAAAAATCTTTGACTGTAAAAACTCTCTCTTATTACGTGACGTCATAAATTTTACTTACAAACGTTTGTAACAAGTTGAACCGACGCGTATATATACCAGCTTAGTTCATTCACTTCACGTACTTGCTTCGGCAGTACATATACTAAAATTGGAACGATACAGAGAAGATTAGCATGGCCCCTGCGCAAGGATGACACGCAAAATCGTGAAGCGTTCCTACTTTTTTTATAACGAAATCTTTCTTTGTAATAATAAAATGCTGTCTTGAATTTGAATACTGTTTGCAAGTTTGATGTACTTTACAGCACTTTTTCAGTTTTTAAGACAAAATTTTCTAACTTCTTATTATTTTAATTTGGTATAGTAATTTTAATGACTCTAAAACATAAAAAGTATTGATTAAATTCAACAAAAAAAAAATCAGGTCAAAAATTTATGCAAAACTGATAAAAGATTCTACTTATTGTTTATAATGGTTTGTTGAAATTTGATTGAAATTGTAACATGTTAAGTCGTTGTATTAAACCTTATTAGAAAAATAAATTATCAATTGTTCTTTTTATATGATTAAAAAGGTTGTTTAAACTTTAGAAACATTACTATAAATGATAAATGTTTGCTTAAAACAGATTATTTTAATGGAATTTTTCGTCAAAATGACCTTTATTTGATTTTAAAATCTTTGTTTCTATACGTGTTCTTAGAAATTAAATTTCATCTTATGTGTTTAATTAACATTTATTGTCGTAGAAATGATACTAAAAAGCAAAACTAAACATTTAAATATTTACTTTTGCTTAAGTTTTTACTGTAGTTTCCGTAATTAAGTTTAATAAAAATGTTTTCATCTGAACTTGGTTCGAACACTAAATACCTTCATAACTCTGTATATGTGTAGTGAAGCTAGACTAATAGCTAAAATAAAAAGAAAAGAAAAAATTACTAAGTTAATTTTTTTCAGTTTAATTTGCTTAATCAAGTAGGCAAATACAATGACCTGCCGCTTTTTTAAACACAGCGCAAAAAGACAGTTTTGGTCTTTATTTAACTAAATTAAGCCTTATAAAACATGTTAAAAGTCACTAAAATTTACATATGACTATTGCACCAAAACACCATGCTAATTATAATATAACTATTATATTTTTATGTAGATATAATACTAATAATGTAACTTGTTTTAAATCAAACAATTTAAAGTTCTCGACTTAAATGTCTTTAAGGAGATTTATATCCAATATTTATTTCAACAGTTTATTACAATCAAAACAATGTTTCACTCCTATACTTGCATATAGGAGATCCTCAGTTGTTGTAAATAGGTCTTATTCAAATAGATATAATACAGTTAATAATCACCATAGTTATAATATAGGTTTCTATACGCTTTTTTAATTTATGTTTAAATTATAGGGTGTTTAAATGTTAAATTCACTGTTCATTGTTTCCGTTTATCTACATTTTGTAATGACTTTTCAATTCGTTTTTATTCCTTTGTTTTAATCATCGGGTATGCAAATTTAAGTTGCACTGTTCTTTATTTTCGTTAAATAAACAAACTGAAGTATACTTATTTAAAAACTGGGTTTGATATACAGTTTGTATTTCTATAGCTTTTTTTCTGGTTCGTTGAATTTTTGTTTTAGTTAAGTTTAATACACTATAATTTATTTTTTAATATAATACTTTTTTACTACCACTTTTAGATTTGTTTATCTAGTTTCAAAGTAAAAAAAATTGCATTTAGAACACAGCGATTTTTGGCTAAGAAATGCGTACCTAAGCAGCAGGTTACTGTACTTAACTATTCTTTTTATATAAAACTTTTTTTAAGTTTAATTAGTTGTTTTATAATTATATAAACAAACCAAATAAACCTATGCAGCACAATGAGAACCAGTTAATAAATGTCTGTAGATACTAAATATTTTAAAAGATTTTTGAAAAAGTATTTAATAAGAACTAAAGAAGTACAAGACCTAAATTTTACAGATTAATAAAATAATATATATGCTTAATTCACTTAATCATTTGAAAAAATATAGTGTTTGTTTAATTAAAAAAAACTACTATATCTTATTACGACATCATATAAATATATGCGTAATTGATAAAACATGATGAGCTAAATATTTTCAGGTTACAGTAATATTGATAAATTTACTTGGCGACGGTTTAATTGTGATTAGGCAGTCAGTTCGTCTAGGACGAGGTTTTGTCATTACCTGTTAACATAACTGACTCTTGCGATTGTTCAAAATTGAGCAATTCGGTCGTACAATTTCTGACAGTGGGTAGGCTGCGTTCGCGCGCCTCCCACATAAATATAGTCACAATGTATACCACTATAGGTATCAGTTTTAAAAAACATAACTTAAACAAATAAATTAAACTTATCTACTTAATAAAGCTTTATTTAATTAAAAAACTTTTTTTTAATCATTATTTTCGGCAAAAAGTTATGCTTTTAAAGATAAATTGGGTTGCATATAGTCAAAATAAACATTTATGCAATGAAATGTTTACAATTTTCTATTGATGAGTCCTTTTCAGGGTTCATACATGTCAGGCTAAATCTTTTTTTTTTCGAAAATCTGAAAAAGTGTCAGTTTTTGTCACTTTAAATGCTTGAAAGTTTCTGTTTTTCAGTAAAAAATAACTTGTTTTTTGAGTACATTATTAAATTGTGGTTTTCTTTCTAAATAAGCGTTTAGATTCAATAATGATAATATAAAATAAGGACCAATGTTGTTTTTTGTAAATTAAACCTTGGAAATCCTGTGGCCTTAGTTAATATTTAAACTGCAGAAAAAAAGGATCTTTTACCGTACCTACTATCTATGCTTCTAAAAAATGTCTTTTTGTTGCGTTTGGTAATTATTAAAAAAAAGGTATGCAATAACAATTACTGTATATTTAAAACATTAAAACTTTCAATAACTTCAGGATAATTAATTCGTGTGTTTGTTGGAATAGTAACCGTTTTGTTTTATCTGCTATTTCCTCGTTTTCTAAATTTAATCATTGCTTTCATTAAGGGTAGGATCACGAATGAACACTTTTGCACGAAAGGTCACTTTTGCACGAAGACACTTTTGCACAAATTAATTTTTTTATTTAATTTTTATTTCTTATTAATTTTAACTTTTTACTTATTTTTATTTTTATATAATTCAAACTTTTTACTTTTTTTTTTAATTTTTACTAAAACTGTTACCCCTAACCCTTACCCTCGGTCGGTAACTTTTTTTCCTTCATTTTTGAAAATTAATTTTATTATTATAATACTTTTTTTTTAAGTAATTTTTATTAATTATTATTTGTTTTATATTTTTTACTTTTACTATCACTACTATCCTTAACCCTTACCCTCGGTCGGTGGTTTATAATTTATTTATTTACTTTTAGTTAAATTATTATTATTTATTTATTTTTCTTATTATTTTTTAGTAAAAAATTTTATTAGTTATTTTTTATCATTATTTTTACTATCACTGTTATCCCTAACCCTTACACTCAGTCGGTAAATTAATTATTATAACTTTTTAGTTGTTTTTTGTTTCTTATAATTTATATTTATAATGTTATATAGTTATAATATAATATAAATTCATAATGTTTATAGTTATTTCTTTACTCTCGTACAAAAATGTCCCTTCTTGCAAAAGTCTCTTCGTGCATATTTGACCCCTTCCCTTTCATTCACTTTTTAATAAGTTGTAGCCGATATTTTAAGCAAAATTAACTTTTTGGCTATCCTTGTTTAGAAAATATCCATGCCAACCATTTGAAACTTAACTGTAAATTTTAATTCTTTTATTTAGTTGATTATATGTTTATTGAACGAAGAAAAAAAGCGCTCAAATATTTGGTCCAAGGACCTGGTGTACGAAAAAACCTTTCGGTTATCGAGTCATACACCAGGATACAGTTTAAAGTCATGTCAAGGACAATTACTAATAAAACAATCAGCTAAACAAAATAAAAAAATGAAAGAAAATAAAATGAAAAAAATAAAACTGAACGAACACTGACTGAATTTTGTGTTTAATAATGTACTATGAATCTTGTTTAGTAACATAAGAACAACTTTAAATTAACTTTTAAAAGGAGATAAACAATACTAATAGCAAACGTGTGGATATTTGATTTATAGGTTACAACCTCTAAAAAGAAAGTAAAATGTAATACGCTGAGGATTTTTACGAAAAAAAAATTAAGTATTTTGTGCTAAAAAGGTAGTTTTTATATTATTTAATAATTTAAGTTGAAAAATAAAAATATTTCACACTTGAATAGTTAAATACAGTATTGTAAAAATTTTTAAGAATTTTAAAGAAGTGATTTTTACAATAACTGAACTTAACTTTTATAAATGAAAATATGAAGATAAGTATTACGTAAAAAAAACAATAATAATTTTAACAACAATGATATTAACAACAATAAATATCTTTCCATTAAATCAATCAAAAAAAAAAAAAACTCTTTTCTGCTTTTTGAACACTTGTCTAAGTCTTAACTGTAATAATAGAAAGAAAACAACATTTGCAAACATAAAAAAGTAGAATTTTTCTTTGCTTTGCTCAAAAAAAGATTTTTTAACATAAATTTGCTTGAAACAGTTATCTCAGCTTGCTTTTTAAATACTTTATTTTCTGCTAAAATATAAACATCTATAACTATTCTTTTTACATTTGCATGCAAAAATATTATAATAATAATAAAATAAATAAAAAAAAGTTTGTAAGCAGAAAAAAAAAATTGTAAGCATTCTGAACTTTATTCAAAAAAGTTATTTAAAGAATAATCTTAAAAATAACTAGATAAAAAATGCTATAATCTAGACCAGGGGTCGGCAAACTGCGGCCCGCGGGCCAATTGCGGCCCGCGAAGGGTAAATCTGCGGCCCGCGAGCACGTTATTTTTTTGAATGGAATGCGACCCGCGAAAGAAAATTTTGTGGCCCGCGAGCATGTAAAAGTGGCCCGCTGAGCAAAAATATATTTCAAGTAAAATTTTTTTCGGTAATTCGATTTAATTTGTTTAGTTTGGTTTAAAGTCTCTGTATAACATTTAAAAATAATTAGAAGAAGTTTCTACTTTAATTTAAAATTGTGAAAAAAACAGATTAGCATTCTAACAGGATATTTTTCTGAGTTTCATAATAACATCTATTTTACAACAGCAAGTAAATATCTGAAAAAAGAGTGCTTGAATTTAATAAGTTAGTTATATTATACCTATTTATCAAATAAACTAAATGCAAATGTTTTCCATTTTGTACAAAAGCAATATACAGTAATTAACTAAAATGTCATTTCTTTATAGCTTAGATATTCTTTCCAATATTTTTTATACCTAAGTTTCTTTTATATATTTTTTATTTGTAAATGTTTTGTTTTAGTGTAAAAACATTTAGAATAACATAGTAATAAGAAAAAAAGGTTTATTTAAGTTTTTTTTGACACATTTTAATTTTTTAAAAGTTTTCTTTGCACTTGAACTAATTTATATGCACACCAACTTAAAAATAATGCTCATATTTTAAACCAATTTTTATAAAATACTTTAGTTAGTTTAAGTTTAATTTATATTGAAGTTGTTTTAACAATAAATTTTTAAAGAGCTTCACAATTAAGGAGCCATCTAAAACTAATCAATCAAAAAACATTATCTAAAACTATATAAAATGTTTGTCCGTTGCAACTTATTAGTTTGTTTACTTTTACTTGTGATCATCGCACTAGCGTGAAACAATTGTTAAGTAATAAACTTTTTAACAATTTAACTTTTGACATAATTGTAAGTTTAGTTTATGCATAATTTTCTAAGTTTGTTTTTTCTATATGTAATATCTAAATTTGTACAGACACAATTAAAACAATATATATGACATAAACTAATATAGTTTTTGTTAGGTATGCATTTTCATTTTTCAAACATTGATTTTGTCGAACTAAGTTAACTTTTATGCTTTGCATATCAATACAAACATTTGCTGTTTTTTGGAGCTACCTATTTAATATAAACTAGACTTAGGGATAGTTTATAAATATTGACAAACACTCAGACTGTCTTTATTTGAAGACTTCAAATCTCAGGCCAACTAAGTCATTTTATAAGTTTTTGGCTAGAATTGTCTTTTGTATACAAAAATATCAGGAATGTTTTTGTTAATCCAGGCTGGCTTTTTTGCTTAAAAGAGTGGCAAATTAAACTTATGATGTAAGTTTTGCTCAACCCAAAGTGTTAGTTTCAGTTATAGTTACAAAATTTAAACTGTTTAAAAATCATTTTTTCAGAATAATTTTTTTATTTAGTTTTATTTTCAAAGAGTATTTATGACTATCATATTATATTTGATCAAAGACCAATAAACCTAACCACATTATGTATTAAAAATATAATTATTTTTTTATATACTCTAGCTAGACATCAGCACTAATTGAGGTTTAGTTCCAGAAACGTTTCTAATAAATTAGACTTTATAGTATAAATTAAAAAAATTGTATAAAAGTTGTAACTAAGTTTATAAACTCGAAATAAGTTTAATTAAAAACTGTTCTTCAAATGAAAAAGATAAGTTTGGCAGATAAAATTACACATAATGTAACTTATTTGCTTGAAATTTTTGAAATGTCTATAATTCAAAAGTATATATGTCTATTGATATCTTAACTTCTTTTTTACTTGCTACTTTTTTAGTCTCTGCAGGGTTTAATAAAATAAAAGTACAGTTAATTAGTATTACAAAGCACGCACTAAACGATAAAAAACACTACAATAAAATAAGCTTATTGTTATTAAATTTTATCAACTTTTCCGAAAATAAAAGATAATTGTTTTTTATACTTTTATTTGAGAAATAAATAACTTTTTTTGATTTAAGTAAAACTTTTCTTTAAATCAAAATTAGGTAAATGCAAAACAACAAAGTGTGCATAGAAACTATAAAACTGTGCACAGACTTAAGATCAATAGCAATCTTTTTTAAAGGTATGCATTAAATAACTTTTTTGTCTTTAAGCTTAGCTTCGATACCTTTAAAAATACTTTATCTATAAAAAGTAGTGAAAACAATTCCCTTTATACGATTTTATAGAAATCATTTTATAAAAGTGACGATATACTACGTGTTTTTGATAAAATTTTTATTGCTGTTCGTCTGAGAGACTATAAAAAAAAGAGAATTATTCAGTGACAAGCCAGTATTCAAATTTGAGCATATATGGGTGCATTTAAAATTTAAAAAAAGTTTTACTGACGTCCCAGCAGCCGAGAGATCCGTTTGTTCTGCTGACCAAATGTTAACCTTGCGCTTCTTTATCAGTCGTGCCAGTTAAAGAATTTGGTGAGTTGTTCAATAAAGGGTTGTTACAAACAAAATATTATAAAAATATAATCTGCAGTTTATTTAAGCTGTGGGTATTTTGCAAGCAGTAATAAGCATTCTTTTCTCGGAAATATCATATTGGCTGTTCCCTAACCTACACTTTGTTAATTCCTCCGATCACCGCAAAGCGTAAGTTGGCATCTGCGGAAAGTTAGAGTGTTAGATTGGACTCTTCATAGTGTAATTTACATTTATGTGAGGCGATTGTGACTTTCTTTTTTGCCACGTTTTCCCAAAGTTAGTCTTATAGCCCTTTGGGGCCATAAGCAGCAAAGGGGGGCATGAGTAGTAAAGGGGCCACAGTTTGATACTAACACTAGATATTCTGGAGTTGATGGTGAAGAGAAAAAAAAAAAGGTTTTAGGTTTATTTAAGGGTAGTTTTTTAAGAAGTCTTTTCGGAGAGGGCCATAGCTTTTTTTTATTTCTTTAAAGAGAGCCTTATGAAAATTTTTTTTTGGAAACCCTGGTCTAGGCCTAAGATATCACGGTTGCTGTTCTCTTCAGTCACCCAAAAATCGTGTTCGATGGGTTCTAAATTAATAATTTTAATTCCACCTCAATTTTCCTGGACAAAACATTAAACTGTATCGTGGAGTTTAACTTATTTTGTCGTTTAATAAACAACACTTAACACTCCCTATGGTATGTAAGTCGTTGCTATCCCCTAGTCGGTGTATAGCTCTACTAAATGGCTTAAAGTACTGATTTATTTTTTTCGTTATTGACCTAGGTAACATCGAACTTCACAGCCGGTACAAATAAAATAAGTATTTTTATCTAACTGCAAGATAGAAGATTTTTCGGTAAACCGGCAAGGTTTACAGACGTGCTGTTTGACACTTCAAACTCTTTAAAATATTCTAGCCTAATTCTGTGTTATAAGGTTTG
This sequence comes from Thalia democratica, assembly GCF_965202585.1. Classification (NCBI taxonomy): domain Eukaryota; kingdom Metazoa; phylum Chordata; class Thaliacea; order Salpida; family Salpidae; genus Thalia; species Thalia democratica. The sequence goes on along the minus strand of NC_139173.1, from coordinate 12,623,266 downwards.
ATACTTAAGATTTCTTTAATTGAGCTAGGGGATGAACCTTTTGGTCGTATTTTATTATCTGACTATTATCTTTAGAAATTGTTGATTATATAAAAAATTACAATATAAACAAGATATAGTCAGTAAAAACCAATCAAAAGTTATTAAAACTACATCACTTATTAAGTATAATTACTATAAATGTTAAGTAAACAATTAATAAGTTGTTACATAACAAATCTAACAAAAAAAGTTCTTTTTGATTTTTTTTTTAAATATGAGTTTTCAAAACAAATACAAATTAATCAAGCACAAAAAAATACAAACAAATTCTTATAAATTTGGCATGAGTGAGAAACTATACTAATTGTAGTACATTAAACGTAAAATTGAAAAATTATTGATAGTGAAGTTTTAATACTATAACAAATCTAAAGATAATACCAACAATTCTACTTGATTAAAACTATAAATAAGTTTTATTTCATACCATTGAAACTAAAAACTAGTATTCAGAAAAAAAGTACTTTAGAATCTTTAAAGCGCCCAAACTAGCCTGAATGAGTTAAATCCTGAATTACTGCTTTTGTTAAAAGTTAGGAGCAAAATATTGAACTAAGTAATTTATAACGCAGTAGCAAAAATTATGAATCACAAAAAAACTTCCTTAACTCTTCGTTAAACTGTTCATTGATTATGGGTTAAGAAACACTTCAGTCTAAAAAAAAAATTATATATATATGTGTTATACTGAGTTAAAATTCAGTACTTGTTGCAAAATAGAACTTTTTATAAAAGTTCTAATAAAAAAGTTACAAACATTATAAATAAACAATTCATTAACATCAATGTTTATTCTTTAATAAAACACAAATTACTACTAAAAAAGAGCTATGTATCAAGTATAATAAAAATCAAATTTTTTATGTTTCTAAACTTTTAGCAACAAAATTTACAAATCATATAAAGCTGTTAAAACAGGATTTTTCTTAAAAATAAAGCCTCTGAAGAATAATTATTGGTTGCCACTTTTTAAACCAAAAAACTAGTTTTAGTCACCAAGAACTAGTCTGGGTGATCGTAAACTAGCCTGAGTTTATGGGTTAAACATGTAAAATTTTATTTAATTAATTTTTAGTAGTGGTAGATAGAAGGAGAAATATTTATTATCAATAAACTTCAAAACTATAAAACAAAAAAAGGCCTAAAATAATCGTAAAATATTATAGCTTAAATCAAGACATACTAAAAAAATCTAACTGAATTTTACAAAAAGGATAAAACTAATCTGAGCTTTGCCAAAAAGTCTTTAAATAAGCTGGAGTAGGTCGAGCTATATTAAGACAGCTTAAACTTTTTGTCTAGATGTTGTTAACGATATAACTGAAACTTCTGTGTCTTTACTTGGACTTTTTAGAAGAGCCGAACCCGCTGAAGCCCATCATGGCGGCCATGTCGCTGTCCATTTCGTCGAACGTCTCTTCAGTTTTGCGCTTCTTCGCCTTTCGCTTCTCCTTGCGATATGCTTTAAATCTTTCTTCCTGAAAAATTACACTTTATCGCAGTCAAATTAATTTTTTTAATTACTAGTAGAAGTAAACAACTGATAAATTAAAAGGTCAATAAATCAAGTTTATTACTAAGCTGATATCTAATAGCTTTTTAGTTTTTTTGTTCAAAAAAGCATGCATAGTAAGTTCTATAGACATATATGTAATTTTTAAAAAACATCTTAAATATACTATATAAATTTTGATATCATAGTTTTGAAAAGAATATTTTAACAACATCATTCACTACATATACATATAATTTAGTAAATGATTTGATTCAAAAATTGTACTACAAACTAAAACAAAAATTGTACACAGTAACATTGGAATTAAGAAGTAGTTGATCAAGCTGTACATGATATTACAGCTTTTTAGTGTTACAACTATTTATTTTTAAAAGCAGAGTAGACTTGAATACTTTTTGTGAACTTTAAAAATTTACCTGCAAACTTTCATACCCTTAACAATAATGAACAGTTTATCAATAGTATAAGTAACCATTTTTAAACATACACTTTAAATTGATACTTTAGATCAAATTGTTATTGTGAATAGGTAGTTATTCTTAAACAAGTATTTACGCATTAAATTTTTTTTTTCTCTCCTTCTTGGTAGATTTATGTGCAGATATTATCCCAGAGTCTTATCTAAAATACCCTCCAAATTATCAGCCAAGTAGTGGCAAAAACTCTATATAGATAGAGTAGGTCAACTTTAACCAATAAATTGGAACAGTAGAAAAATTTCGAAAAAAATATTTGTCTAAATGTGTTGAATATTCACTTAATCAAAAAGTATATTTTAGTCAATAAACTATGTTAGTATAAGCTTTAAAAAAAACTTAACAGCTATTATTGAATATTATACTAACATAATTCAGGGTTGCCAAATTTTTTTGGCAAATTTTCTCCAGGTCTTCAAAATTTTCTCCAGGTTTTTAAAAGAACACATTTCGGGTCTATTTTTAGTTTAAAGTTAAGTTTACGGTAAGAAACTAGAAACTGTGTTAAATAGTATAAAAACCTGGAGATACTGTAAAGCTACTTTAAATGTGTTTTTTGATAAAAGTTTTTTTTGATGACGAAAATTTTTTAATCTATATGATAGATTTTTAGTCTCAAATCTAAATTTTACTCCTTAACATGTTTAAATTGTTAAAAATTCCAGGTTTTTCAGGTTTTTAAAAGGATTTTTGTTAAAATTTCAGGTTACTTACAAAATTCTCAAACCCAGGTTTTTTTACAAAATTCTCAAATTCTAGGTTTTTTAGCCTAAATTGTCAAGTTCTAGGCTATTTGGCAGCCCTGATAATTTATCAAAATTAAGGATAACTTTATAAATTTGAAAACTTAAATATATCTAATGAATTTTAGGTACAGTTAATTTGTTCAATAACATTTAAGGAACTACTTATCCCTTGCAAACAAAAAGTACTAACTTTAAAATTCGTAGAGTAGTTAACAAAAACACTCAAATTTACTGACTAAAATTGATCATTTGAAAAAACTTGCCTAATGACTTTTTAAAGCTTTATAATTTTGAACAATTTTTATAAACTATTGAAAAAAAAAACATTTACCTCCTCTTTCATTTCTTTCATTCTCTCGTCAAAATCGTACTGGCGTTTTTTCTCTTCTTTTTTTATCTTGTTCGTTTCAAAACGTTTTTTAACTTGGTCTAGGGAGGAGCGCTCAACTTTCATAGACATACCAAGATTCCTTTGATCTGCAGGCATTTTTAATTTGTAATAAAACAATTTATTCTGTGTCAGATAATTTACTACCTTTATTTATTTTCAGTATTAATTTTTTTTTATCATTTAAAAATTTAGCTAAAATAATAGCTTTTTAATTTAATCTTTAATTATATTTTTATTAAAAATAGTAAAACCCATTTACTAAAACAGGGTTGCACTGTTAGTTTAAAAATAAAATAAACTTAAAAGTTGTGCCCACAGTAAAAACACTTCATTAAAGCGATTTTGCCTATAATTATTTTAAAATCTTAAGTTCTACTAACAGTATTTGAAATTGCGAAACACATAATTAATTTAAATTTGGTAATAGTCTAAGTTCCTCCTAGTATGGTAAAGAACTTTTTTCATAACAAGTTATTTTCATTTTGCAGATTTTTAATTTTCAACCGATTGCTCCTTACTACTTTTAAATTTTTTTGAGACATAAAAGTCAAAATTTAAAGAATTTTTTTTTTAAGATTTCTTATTGAACAAGTAAATAAATAAATAAACTTAATAACTATGTGGGAACCTTTTTTATTTTGAGTTATTTTTTTTATATAATGTGTACAAGTAGTTTTAAATTCAATATTTAAATTTGCTTGATAAAAAAAACTGCAAAAACTTTATAACCACGTAAGAAATATTGAAATTAATTTTGAATTAAACAAAAAATATAAAAAGCCAATTATAAAAAAAGTTTTATTTAACTTTAAGCTGACTTATTATTAAGCTGACTGAGTTTTTAATTTACCGTTATAAACAACAAAAACTTAGTGTTATATAAGATACAAATGCCAGATTTAGCAATAACTTGCCAAGATTCGAATCCAACTTGATTTTAATTTAAAAAATTGATTAGATTCCATTTGCATCATGACATTTAAAAATGGTTTTATCTGGTTCTTGTTGGACCTGAATTGAAAATAAGCTGTACGAGATCTTTAATCTAAATTCAGGTTTAAATGGTACCACATACAATCATTTTCTAAAATCAAGACCCAGTTCCAAATATATCTTTCATATTAAAATCTGGTTAGATCCAGATCTTCGAAAAACAAGGCTGGATCCAGTGTTTGGATCTAGTGGGACACTAGTAAAATCATACTAAATTACAACATATCAATTAAAAATAAAGTTTTATTAAGCAAACATAAAGGGATGTTCAAGTTGGCATAGTTTAAGTTGTTATAACTTGAAGGAGTGTAGCTTAAAATGAAAAAAGTTGTAATTTTGGGAGTTGGAAGTTTTGAAATTTAAATTTAAAAAGTAAATTATAGATTAAATTTTATAAAAAACACAAGAAATAAGTACTTTTATTTTTGACTTAAGCAAACCAAAATAAAAACTAAAAACTATGCTAATATATACAAGAAGTAATTTTTAAAAAGCTGATTTGCCACCAAATTTTTGAAAACAAAACTATACTCAGTTTTTTAAAACTATACTATTATTTAAAACACCTTAAGTTAGGGATAACCTTATTTATAAGATAAATTTTTGAGAAGTTAACAAAATAATATATGTATATTACGTTTTTTTCCATTGATGTGATCCAAAAAATTGATAGAATCTTTAACAACACAGTCACAAACGTTGCAGTAGTAGCCGCCTGTATCTGCTAAAGTCGTAGTTTTGTTGATAACTGTTGATTTTCCAAGTTGGGAATCCAGATCTACTTTATAGCTTCTAGCTTTTAAAAGCTCCCTTTTCACAGGTTTACTTTCAGACCCTTGTAGAAAATTAAATACTTGGTTATAAGGTGCTCTTTAAGAAAAAAACTTAAAACAATACCATTGTAAAAATAACATCCTAGGCAACATAAGAAAATAATAAAGGCAACTTTTAATACATATAAAAATTTTTAGATAAATTATTGTATTACTAGAAAAATAAAAGACATTTATAAAAAAAAACTAAATCAAATGTGGAATCTTTAAAAATAGAGTTCTTTTCAAATATTTTTACTTGATAAGATTATTAAACTAACATATTTTGCATAAATAGAGATACTTTGGAAAAGTATTTAAATTTTTAATAAGATCAATAAAACATTAAATCAGTATAAAAATATACATAATAAAATACAAATAACCAAACTAAATTCCTAAAATTGTATGATTGTAAATACAATATGATTCATAAATTTTGTATAACTCTCTGCAATGTGTTCTTTTTTAGCTAAGAAAATAGTTTTATTTTTATTTAAATTAGCTTGAAACACAGTATTAGTTGTAATATAGATAAAATTATTGTTTATATCTACATAACTATTTCTATTTGCTTACAACTAGCAATAAATATTTCAAAACTAGTTAAAGATTTAAACATATCAAAAGTAAATAAAAAAACGTTAAAGTAAATTTAAAAATTAAATTGTTATGTTAAAAACTTGTTTAATATTTATTTAGAAAAACATATTATATACTTCTGTTCAAGGTCAGCAGCCTTTTATAAGAAATTGACTGGATTTGTTAAGTATGCATTTAAAAAAAGCTTGTTATAAAATTAAGTTATACTAATGTAAATATTAATTTGTGTCATAACTTCATCACAGTTAAATAAAAACATATCTGTATAACCTATATAGAAGCCTTTTTACACTAATTAATCAAAAGAAAAAAAAACTCACTATGTGCCAGCAGACATTAAATATTTTTAGTTAATTCATTAGACCAGGTAAACTAAAAGTATTAACTAAATTTTTACATAGTGTCACAAACACTGAACAGAAGTTAAGTATTTTAGGACCTTAAAACTAATTTCGTAAAACAAAAACATTGCTAGCCCAAAAAACTACAGTACCAAAATAAATATTTGTCATAAAGAAGCTAAAATACTAAAAACTTAATTGTAAACAGAAATATCTCACTTTCAGTTTTTTCATCATTCAGTCTATCACTTGCAATTTTTGTAAACTCATCTACATCCCATTTACGACGATGATCTTCATACTTTAAGTTTTTTATTATTTATGCTTTTTAATATCAAAAAATAAAAATATCCATACAATGTTAAAAAGACTTAAAAAAAAGTTTTTAAAATTTAATAAAACCTACTTACAAATGTTTTATTCTGTAAATGTTAAACAAAAATTTACAAGCATAATAAAATTTGTACACACACTTTTTATTTACACTTAAAATAATAATTAAGCTAGTACATCAGTAGCGAAAAAATCTAAAACTGTATCATAAAAAAAGATCAAGTATTAACAAATTAATATTTTAGCCGTACTAATTTAAAACGTTAGCATGTACTTATGCTAATACAATAAAAGTTTAGCATAAATATAAAAACTACTTACTGTTGATTTGAATGACATATTTCAATACAATTTCTTTTGATGTATTTATTTTTTATATAATATCTATTAAAAGAGATTAATGAATTTACAGTAACTAGATAAAACTAAGTACAACAATATTCAAAGTTATCTAAAAATATCATGAAATTAGTTTCTGATTTACTATAAATTTTATATCAGATTGCCTGAATATTTTTTTATTTATTTAACAAAATTATCTATTCCTACTTTCTAACCAAAAAACTAAAGACCTCAAGTTTTCTGAAAATGCACTTTAAATATTTAATCAACGTCAAAACATAACAACAATTATATAAGGCACAATAAAACAATTAAGTACTAAAAAAATTTAAAATATAGATTTTAAAAGGAAAAATTTAAATTATAGTTGTAAAAACTGGTAAATATATTCTATTTAAAAATTGCTGCAATGATTTGAGTTCCATTTGCAAGTTCACCTGTAAATGTTCTCCTATATAAAAAATAAAAACTTAAATAAAGTCCTAAAAATTACCAGTCTGAGTATATCAAAAAAAAAGAACTAGTCTTGGACTTTTATATATTTTAAACTTAGCCTGAGTGTGTAAAACTTAAAACAATTTTTGAGATATAGTCAGTCGAAGTCGGAGACTACAATAGGTTCCTTATGGGAGACCAAACTAAAACAGCAAATAACTTAATATCACTAAATCTATCTACTTCTATGTTTTTTGAGATAGCTACCTCAAACTTTCAGGGTATGTTCCTTGCAATATTTAAAAAATTTAAAAACAAAAGTTTTATGACAAAAAAAAAATGTTTTTTTGTTAATTTTTTTCTAATTAAAAAAAAAAATTCCATCAGAATTTTTTAAATATTGCAAGGAATATTTCCTGAAAGTTTGAGGTATTTATCTCAAAAAACGTAGGAAAAGGTAGATTCTTAGTGAAATAGTCTTTTTTTGTCGTTTTTATTTGCGCCTCCCTTAAGGAACCTATTGTTACCTCCGACTTTGACCTGCTATATCTTAAAAACTCTTTTGAATTTTTAAAATCATTTAAAAGCATCTTGTAGCTTAAACAAAACTCTATAAAATAAGATCAAATTTTGAAAAAAGTGATTTATTTCCCCTATGCCCTTAAATGCAACTATCAAGAGTTCATAAACAACTACACAGCTAATAAGTTTAAATCAAACTAAGTCTAATTGTTAGTTTTTTTGGTAGAAATACATCAGTCTAACCTTTCCCATTTATCTTAATTCTTAAGTATGAACTGCTTAAATTATTTTAGGGTTGACCATGCATTTTTTTATTTCCTTGTTTTAAAAAAAAAAAGTTTTTGGTCCATTTTTAGTATAAAATTAAACTTAAGGTAAAATAAACTGTCTTAAATAGTTTTACAACATTGAAATGATACTGTAAAGTTACTTTAAATGTATTACTTAATCAAAAAAAAAGGTTATAGTTTAGTTTAGATAATCACCATATTCAATATAAAAAGGGTTTTCATAGGAGTATTTTTAAAAATTAATATTCAAACTATTTGCATACAAGTAAGTTTTAATTATTTATATTAAATATGTAATTGCAAATATTTTTCAAAATATTGCAATAAAGTCACTTAAATACAATAGAAGTATGAGTTTTTTTTTTATATTGTATATTAAGTTGTATATGTTCTTAAATGAATAAAATTAGAATTTAAAAATTAAAATTTACATCATAATTTTTACTGTTTAATTGTTATCTTTTTGGCTAAGCTTTTCTAAGCTAAGTTTTATAATTAAGGTTTACTATAGGTCAATATTTTGACTTACTCAGTTGTTCAGCAGGCTAACTTTTCTTTAGCTTAAATATTAGTAAATAAACTAACTTTTTTTTGGCTTTAAAATAAATAAGCTATTTTATGAAGACTTTTTTAGGACCAACAATTTTTAACAGAAGGAACTAATTTTTTTAAATATTTTAAGTTAGAAACTAATGTTAAAGCTTTTGTAATAAAATAAACTTAAGCATTGTTACGGCTGCTTAAAAATAATTATTATTACTCAAAAAAAAAAGCACAAAATTACTTTTTTCAGAGTTTGATTCAATCTAAAACTAATAACTTTTTAAATACCTAACTCAAACTTTGCAGTAATACTTATAAAAATAAAAAAAATTACAAAACTTTAAACGTTGAATTAGGGTAAAAAAGCTGTAAAAATATTAAAGGTATAAAAGAAGTGACATTTCTAATACAGTGAATTTTCATTGAGTTTTTCAATGTTTAAACACAGCTTAATATTCTAATTAAAGAAAATCTATAGTTATCTTTTACTGACAGATTGAAACATTTTATTTGCAACCTTTAAGGTCTTACTTAGAGGGTCTCTTCCTTATTTTTGTCATTTAGTCACATTTCCAATAAAGTTGTTTTTCATCGTATATTTCAATGTATAAACACAGATTTATACTTAAAAAAACTATACTTATTTTTAAGTGAAAAAATTGAAACTTTATATTTAAATTGTGAAGTATCTTGTTTATAGGGTGTCTTCCTTTTTTTTGTCATTTACCGAATTTTTATGAGCAGAGACATTTCTAATTAAGTGATTCATCGTATATTTTAATGTTCAACAACAGCTTTATATTTTAAATAAAAAAAAACTATACTTATCTTTTACTTCAACAGACAACTTTATTTCTTTCGAAGCATTATAGAACTAATTCTTTTATAGACACATCAACCATATTTATATCACAAAAGAGTTTAACTAACTTATCAATAGAAGAAGACATTAATGACAGTGTATATGACAGTTTATTTTTTTTTAAACAAATTAGTTTTTTTTATTGATGGAAAGCCTTCAAAGTTATTGGTGAGAAATATTTATTTAAAAATCTCAAAACTATAAGTTAATTAACTAAAAGTAGAAATTTAAATTATTACAGTTGAATTATATTTTGAGTTTAAGTATAGTAAATGAAGGTAAATTGTTTTCAGTTCATTAACAAGCCTCAAAACTCTTGGACATTATTAAATCCTTTTTCTACTGAGAGAAGAAATAAGGCATAAGAACTTTTTCTTAAGAAATTTTTAAAGTTTCAGTTAAATTATATAAAAGTTTTCTATAATTTTAAAGAACCAGATAAGACCAGTTCTAAGGCTTTTTTACTAGAGGTTTGTTGAAAAAGTAGTTTTTGTTTTTTCATTACTATTATAAAAAATTAGAAATTGTTGTACTAGAAGTTAAGTAAAAAAAAAAACAAAAAACAAACCTTTTTTTACTTAGAAGTTCAAGCATTAACATACTTCCAGTTAGCTAAGCAAATACTATCAAGCGAAGTGGTCACTCACATTAAAGTTAAGCCAACAAAGAACTTTGCAAGGACATAGCAGTCAGGTTGTTAAAAAAAGGAGGTTTGCTTTTAAATATCATTAAATTTTTAACTAGTTTATATATATATATATATATATATATATATATAAATGTTCAATTAAGGACCTCCAGTTAAGGAAAACTGCTCCAATTGCTACATTTGTGAAAAAAGAAAGGTAGCAGAAGATACATCATGTAGAATAAACAATGAGAGTAGGGTAAGCTTAATTTTTAAGATGTGATACATTTTAAGCAATATCTTAACGTAATATAACTTCCTTTACAGAGTTAGTGTGATCACAGGAGATGTAGAAGATGATTAGGCTAAAAGAATAGTTAACAAAAAAGATTTGTTTTTCTGTCAAATGTGTTTAAGTTGTTGATAAAATTATTGCTAAGTTGATAAGAAAGTTTGGATAAATTATTTAGTTTTCTTTGAAAACTTTAGATTTTTGTTGATATATAAAACTGTCATTTATGAACTTTTTGTGAATTTTAATGTTCAGTTTTAATTAGTGATGTACCGGACTCACTATCCGGGTCTGGCCGGATATTGCCATTTTTGTCTGATATCCGGATCCGGCCCGATTCTAATTTGAAAAAAAGTCCAGATCCGGGTCCGGCCGGATCTTAACAGAGATCCGGCCTGACCCGGATCTAGTTAGTAAAAAAGAGCATACTGAAAAGTATTTTTCATAAACAAACCCTGTGTAAATTAATAAGAGTCATTTTCAATAAAAACAAATTATACAGTAATCTTCCTTTATTCTACCAACATATGTTTCTGTGTGTCAACGAATAATAATTGTTATTGGGCTTACAATGTACTGACCAATAATTAATTTACAGCGACATACATAAAATCATAATGACCTAAATTAAATATATATTGTATTTTATAATTAATAAAATAATTAATTGGTAAAGTAGGAGTCGGCTGTTTAATTTAAATATCCCATACAGATATTTTATATATTTAATAAGTAAATTGTCTTATATATGAAAGTTAAAATGTAAAACAACAAGGTAGTCATATGCTAAGTATAAACCTGCATTAAAAAACTACTAGCTCTCTTGGGCGTAGTAGGTAAAAAAGCACTGTTTATCTGTGATTTGAATACAGGCTTCCAATTAAACTTGGAACTTAACATATAAAGGTGTGAAGAATTATAGTCGGAGGGTAAAGTGAATATATGAAATTTCAGAGAATAGAAAGTGACTTTTGTGAAATAGATATAAATAATAAATAAATAAAACTATATGTTACTTAGGATATATAATTATATTAATATATGTTAAGTGAATGTGTGTGTGTATGTGGAAGGTGAATGAAAGGTATGAAAGGTGAGAAGGCGCCAAGGTGTTATTTAAAGAAGAACCGTTGGTTGTGTGCACAGTTGTTTGAAATATCACGTCTTTTAGTTAGTAATTGTTTACTATCTTCTGCTAAAATTGCCATTCGTTCAAGGTTGCATATTTGGCAGATCTTGTTTGCGCTACTGATGTTATTGTTGGCGTGGTGGAGGATGCTCCATTCCATTTTTGGTTTGGTTCCACACCTATAAAAATACTGCCAAACGAAATCTGACAATCTTGTACTATTCTTTTTATTTACATGCTTGAAAGTATACTTATGCCCGGTGTACCTATCTTAAAAGTGACCTCCTGTCGAACCAATATACACCTTATCCTTATTATTATCATTAAACATTAAATGAGTCATTTTCGTCAGTAAAAGTTAAACACCTACGGTGATTGGCTCATTTTGTACACGTGACTAATTTACATTTGTTTACATTTAAAGTATGAAATAAACATTTCAGAAATGCAACTCTTTACAAATGTTGTAAAATTGATAACTTTGGAATGAATACTTGCATTATTTACTGTTTAAAGTTGAGCTCAGAGAATATTTAGAGTTAATACGGTTGAATATACGAGCCAATGAGAATCATATGACGAAATGTTTCAAACTAAATACTGATGCAACAAAACATCAGAACATGACAGGCAGTTTATATGTAAGCAGTTAGTTAGTTTGGTGTGCAGCTTAAAGCAACAAAATATCTTGAACTTTTTTGTGAATGCTTATTGTAAGTAGTGTTTTGTTTTAAAAGTGAATATTTCAACTGGTGTTTAATTGTTTAAATATTTAAGCCAGGTTTATAGTTTAACAGTTTATTAAAAATTTTACAGTTTCTTGTTTACTAAAAATTTTATTTAATTTTTAGTTTATTGTTTTTAGTATTTTGATATAGATTTAAATAGCTTCCAGTTTTTAAAGTTTTACCAAAGTAATTGATAACTTTGTATATGCTACTATTTCTTGTTGTGTTTTATATAAAAGATTCATCACTCAAAACTGTCTGATTATAGAAAGTAGTCGCTGTTAGAATTTAGTATTTGTTAGATATTAATTAGCTAAGGTAGGATTTAATTATGATGGGTAGTACTAATAAGTTAAGTGTACCACAATCAGTCCACAACTTTACTACCAAATTGTCAACCTTTGCTAGCTGTTCTACTGATTATTAGATTAAAGTAATTTTTTCAGTTCTTAAAAACATATTCTGACTCAGGCTTGTTTATACTCACTCTAGCTAGTTTTATTGACTTAAACAGTGGCAACCCTGCTAGTTTGAAAATTTTTGGGAATTTTAGAAAACCTTGGACTGCCTCAGGCTAGTTTAGTTTCTTATAAAAACTCAGGCTAGTTTTATTTTAGATTTTGAATGAGTTTAAGCTGATCCAGTGTTCAATATTTTGTAATTTTCTAGTGTATTTTCTTCAAGAACTTGATTTGAGATTTTTAAATTTAAATAACACCTAAATTTGTAAACCTTGTGGCTAGCTGTTGTACTTATTATTTGATTACAGTTCTTTTTATTTCAGTTTTTAAAAACCTCATTCTGACTCAGGCTAGTTTATACTAGTGATGTACCGGACTCACTATCCGGGTCCGGCCGGATATTGCCATTTTTGTCTGATATCCGGATCCGGCCGGATTCTAATTTGAAAAAAAAGTCCGGATCTGGTTCCGGCCAAATTCTAATTTGAAAAAAAAGTCCAGATCCGGGTCCGGCCGGACTCTAATTTAAAAAAAAGTCCGGATCTGGTTCCGGCCGGATTCTAATTTGAAAAAAAATCCGGATCCGGGTTTGGCCGGACCCTAAATTGTGGGTCCAGCACATCACTAGTTTTAATGTGAATTTTATATTTACAATAGGTAGTATTTTTTTGTCAATAATTCAACTTTTTTACTTATTATAGTTTTATCATAAATTCAAACAAAATTAATAACTATAGTTTTGAAAAATGCTTTGTAATAATCTATTTGTATAATTTTAAACAGCTGTAATATTTATAATACTTAAGGGCATAGGGTGGGGGGGTAAACACCCTTTTTTGGTTTTTTATCTTATTTTATATAGTTTTTACTAAGCTACAACATGCTTTTTACAGAATTTTAAAATTCAAAATAATTTTTGAGATATAGCTGGTCAAAGTCGGAGGCAACAATAGGAACCTTGTGGGAGGCGCAAACTAAAATCACAAATAACTAGAAATCACTAAAAATCTATCTTCTCCTACGTTTTTTGAGATAACTACCTCAAATTTTCAGGAAATGTTCCTTGCAACAATTAAAAAATTGTTTTGGAACAGCATTTAAAAAAATTTAAAAAAATTAAAAAAAGTTTATAATAAAAAAACTAAAAAAAAACTGTTTTTTTATGTTTATTTTTTATATAAATTTATTTTTTCTTTAATTTTTTTAAATTCCTCAAACAGAATTTTCTAAATATATCAAGGAAGTTTTCTTGAAAATTTGAGGTAGTTATCTTAAAAAACGTAGAAGATAGATTTTTAGTGAAATAGTCTATTTTTGCCGTTTTAGTTTGTGCCTCCCATAAGGATCCTATTGTCGGCTTCGACTTTGACCGGCTATATCTCAAAATTTATTTTGAATCTTTTAAATCCGTAAAAAGCATTTTGTAGCTTAGCAAAAACTATAAAAAACAAAATAAAAAACCAACAAAGGGTGCTTACCCCCCTATGCCCTTAAGCTAGATCTTTAAGAATTAAATCAAAATATCACAAAGTTAAAGTAAATTTTGAAAAGAATTGTTGGTTCTAGAGTTAATAAAAATTAAAATACTGAGTTTTTTAGACTGACATGAATACCACAGAGTAGATTCAAAAATCTATTCTTAGTGACCTTAAACTGTCCTGAGTCATCCTTTTTGAATAAAATTAGTTACAGACATTGAAATTAGGACAAATATATCTCATTTGAGATCTAGAAAAAAATTTTTACTGTGTTTCAAAATGTCTTAAAACTAACTTGATTTTTTTTTAAACTAATTGGTCTAAATTATCACTGCTATCTTTTTGGGCTAAGTTTTTCTAGGCTAAGTTTTCAAAAAAAAGGTTACTATAGGTCAATATTTTGACGAACTGCAGGCTAACTTTTTTTTAGCCTAATTATTGGTAAACATGCTAATTTATGCAGGCTAAAGTTTTAACGCAATAAATTATAAATAAATAAAAACAAATTTTAAAACTAAAAAGCTAATTTATGCAATCTAAGGTTTTAACACAATAACTTAGAAACGAAAAAATAACGGCAATAAACAACGGCAACAAATTTTAATGAAAATAAGTAAAATTACGTTCAAAAAAAGATTACATTTTAAATATTTTAGTCTATGACAAATAAATTAAACTTAAGTTTTGTAACGGCCGTTTAAAATTAATTACTGTAATTAAATGAGAGGACAAATACTTTTTTTTAGAGTTTAGTAATCTAAAACTTACAACTTTTAAAATACCTTACTCGAACTTTGCATTCATGTTCTAAGAAATAAAAGAATCTTTATATGTTATATTAGTGTTTAAAACAAATATATAGCAAAACTAGAAGTCTTTTTGAATAGAAAAATTAATAAATAACATTTAAATTTTATATTTGATATCTTAAAGGTCTCATCTCATCTTATGTATTTTTCAATGCATACTTCGTTGTTAAAAAGGTATGCACTTTCAAAAAAAACTACACTTCTATTCAACTTAAAACATTGAAACTTTATATTTGCATTCTTGAAGGTGTCATATCACACGTATATTCTTTACTTTTGTCATTTAGTGACATTTCTAATCATGTATTTTTCAACGCATATTTCGTTATTAAAAAAAATATATACTTTCAAAAAAAACTACACTTCTATTCAACTTAAAACATTGAAACTTTATATTTGCATTCTTGAAGGTGTCATATCACACGTATATTTTTTACTTTTGTCATTTAGTGACATTTCTAATAATGTATTTTTCAACGCATATTTCGTTGTTAAAAAAAATATAAACTTTCAAAAAAAACTACACTTCTATTTAACTTAAAACATTGAAACTTTATATTTGCATTCTTGAAGGTGTCATATCACACGTATATTCCTTACTTTTGTCGTTTAGTGACATTTCTAATAATGTATTTTTCAACGCATATTTCTTTGTTAAAAAAATATATACACTTTCAAAAAAAACTACACTTCTACTTAACTTAAAACTTTATATTTGCATTCTTGAAGGTGTCATTTCAGACGTATATTCTTTACTTTTGTCGTTTAGTGACATTTTTAATAAAGTATTTTTCAACGCATATTTCGTTGTTAAAAAAATATATACACTTTCAAAAAAAAACTACAGTTCTACTTAACTTAAAACATTGAAACTTTATATTTGCATTCTTGAAGGTGTCATTTCAGACGTATATTCTTTACTTTTGTCGTTTAGTGACATTTCTAATAAAGTATTTTTCAACGCATATTTCGTTGTTAAAAAATGGTATACACTTTCAAAAAAAACTACACTTCTACTTAACTTAAAACATTGAAACTTTATATTTGCATTCTTGAAGGTGTCATTTCAGACGTATATTCTTTACTTTTGTCATTTAGTGACATTTTTAATAAAGTAGTTTTCAACGCATATTTCATTGTTAAAAAATGGTACACACTTTCAAAAAAAAACTACAGTTCTACTTAACTTAAAACATTAAAACTTTATATTTGCATTCTTGAAGGTGTCATTTCAGACGTATATTCTTTACTTTTGTCATTTAGTGACATTTCTAATAAAGTATTTTTCAACGCATATTTCGTTGTTAAAAAATGGTATACACTTTCAAATAAAACTACACTTTTACTTAACTTAAAACATTGAAACTTTATATTTGCATTCTTGAAGGTGTCATTTCAGACGTATATTTTTTACTGTTGTCATTTAGTGACATTTTTAATAAAGTAGTTTTCAACGCATATTTCGTTGTTAAAAAAATATATACACTTTCAAAAAAAAACTACAGTTCTACTTTACTTAAAACATTGAAACTTTATATTTGCATTCTTGAAGGTGTCATATCACACGTATATTCTTTACTTTTGTCATTTAGTGACATTTCTAATCATGTATTTTTCAACGCATATTTCATTGTTAAAAAATGGTACACACTTTCAAAAAAAAACTACACTTCTACTTAACTTAAAACATTGAAACTTTATATTTGCATTCTTGAAGGTGTCATTTCAGACGTATACTCTTTACTTTTGTCATTTAGTGACATTTCTAATCATGTATTTTTCAACGCATATTTCGTTGTTAAAAAAAATATATACTTTAAAAAAAAAAACACTTCTATTTAACTTAAAACATTGAAACTTTATATTTGCATTCTTGAAGTTGTCATATCACACGTATATTCTTTACTTTTGTCGTTTAATGACATTTTATTGTACTTTTATGAGTAATGACAACTCTAATAAACTTGTTTATTTTTTCATATTTCAATACAGTTCAGTATGTTTTTTGCTCTAGAACCAACAATTCTATTAAAAATTAACTAAACTTTTACATATTTATTAAGTGTATCATAATGCTTTGAATCAACTTTTATCATAATTATTATAATAACTTAGCTGTTAACATTATTAAAATAGTATATTATAGAGCACTTTTTTCAAACTATAGTTTATTAAATCATTTGTATTTATGATAAATTTAAAGTTAGTAAAAAGTTGAATTATTAACAAAAAATACTACTATTCTTAAATTGTATACTTTACATTGAAACTTAACTTTAATACATATACAAAACATTCAAAAATATTTAAAAACGAAAATGCTATTTATCACTAAAAAACAAAAAATTTTAAGGAAAACTGAAAACTTTATCCGAATTTCATGAAATTACAATAATTTAATTAACAACTTGAACACATTTGACAAAAAAACAAATCTTTTTTGTTAACTTTTTTGTTTAGTTTCAAACAAACATCATGGAACCATCTTCTACATCTCTTGTGATCACATTGACTCTGTAAAAGAAGAATTAAATTAAAATATGGTTTAACATGTACTACTTCTGAAAACTTATGCTTACCCAACTATCATTCTTTCTTCTACATGATGTATCTTCTACTACATCTCTTTTTCCACAAATGTAGCAATTTGAGTGACTTTCATCTATTGGAGGTCCTTAATTGATCGTTGTAAATTGTTATATACTAAAAACTTGTAAAACGTTTAATGATATTTTAAAGCAAACCTCCTATTTTTAAGAGCTCGACTGCAATGTCCTCGCGAAGTTCTTTAATTGGCTTAACTTTAATCTTAGTGACCGCTTCTCTTGATAAAATTTGCTTAGCTAACTGTAAGTATTAGATGCTTAAACAATTAAGTAAAACAAAATGACTTAATGTAGTTGTCAATGTTTAAAAAGAAAAACTTTCTCAAAATTTATAAAAACAACTTACTACACATCTGGGAAGTATAGACACTTTTTATACGTCCAATGTTTATAAATTTTATTATGGTGAATAAGATCATCGAGGTTAGTTAAGAAAACAAAAGAGTTTTGGGATACATGGAGAAAAATACTTTTTTAACTGACTTTAAACAGAACAAAACAATAAAATCTGTGTTGAAAAATACTTTAATAGAAATGTCACTAAACGACAAAAGTAAAGAATATACGTGTGATATGACAACTTCAAGAATACAACTAAAAAGTTTTAATGTTTTAGGCTTAGTATAAGTACAGTTTTTTTTCGAAAGTGTATATATTTTTTTAACAAAGAAATATTTGTTGAAAAACTACTTTATTAGAAATGTCACTAAATGACAAAAGTAAAGAATATACGTCTGAAATGATACCTTCAAGAATGCAAATATAAAGTTTCAATGTTTTAGGTTAAATAGAAGTGTAGTTTTTTTTGAAAGTGTATATATTTTTTTAACAAAGAAATATTTGTTGAAAAACTACTTTATTAGAAATGTCACTAAATGACAAAAGTAAAGAATATACGTGTGATATGACACCTTCAAGAATGCAAATATAAAGTTTCAATGTTTTAGGTTTATTATAAGTACAGTTTTTTTTTGAAAGTGTATACCATTTTTTAACAACGAAATATGCGTTGAAAAATACTTTATTAGAAATGTCACTAAACGACAAAAATAGAGAATATACGTCTGAAATGACACCTTCAAGAATGCAAATATAAAGTTTCAATGTTTTAAGTTAAGTAGAAGTGTAGTTTTTTTTTGAAAGTGTATACCATTTTTTAACAACGAAATATGCGTTGAAAAATACATGATTAGAAATGTCACTAAATGACAAAAGTAAAAAATATACGTCTGAAATGACACCTTCAAGAATGCAAATATAAAGTTTCAATGTTTTAAGTTAAGTAGAAGTGTAGTTTTTTTTTGAAAGTGTGTACCATTTTTTAACAACGAAATATGCGTTGAAATTTACTTTATTAGAAATGTCACTTAATGACAAAAGTAAGGAATAAACGTGTGATATGACACCTTTAAGAATGCATATATAAAGTTTCAAAATTATAGGTTAGATTGAAGTGTAGTTTTTTTTTAAAGTATACAGATAAAATTCTAAGTTTACGATGAGTCGCTATACTAGAATTGTCTTGGCTCATAATAAAACGGTAAAATGACATTAAGAAGGAAATTACACATAGAATGATACCTTTAAGATATCAAATATAAAATTTAGATTTTATATATTAATGTTTTTATTTAAAAAGAGTTATAGTTTTGCTATATATTTGTTTTAAACCCTAATTTAACGTATAAAGTTTCTTTTATTTCTTGGAAAATTAATGCAAAGTTCGAGTACGGTATTTTAAAAGTTGTTAGTTTTAGATTACTAAACTATGAAAAAAGTATTTTGTCCTCTTATACAGTTACAGTATTTAATTTTAAACGGCCGTTACAAAATTTAATTTTATTTTATTTGTCATAGTCTAAAATGTTGAAAATGTTATCTTTTTTTGAATATTATTTTACTTATTTTCATTAAAATTTGTTGCCGTTGTTTATTGCCGTTATTTATTCGTTTCTAAGTTATTGTGTTAAAACCTTAGATTGCATAAATTAGCTTTTTAGTATTAAAATTTGTTTTTATTTATTTATAACTTATTGCGTTAAAACTTTAGCCTGCATAAATTAGCATGTTTACCAATAATTAGGCTAAAAAAAAGTTAGCCTGCAGTACGTCAAAATATTGACCTATAGTAACCTTTTTTTGAAAACTTAGCCTAGAAAAACTTAGCCCAAAAAGATAGCAGTCTAAATTATCCTGAGTTTTTTTTTCTAAAACTAGCCTCAGTTATGTTAAGTGTCCAGTGTGTAAAAGTGTGTGAGCAATAAGACAAACACAAAATAACAGATGCTTAAAAACTTTTAACTGTACTGATTTGCCACTGATTTTTTAGAAATTTCTTCAAGGTTTTCTGAGTTTCTTGCAGGTTTTTGAAATTGCCTGTTTTTGTCTATATTTAGTTTAAAATTATGTTTAAGTTATGATATTTAATCATTGAAATGATATTGTAAGGCTTTTTTAAATGTGTATGATAAATTTTAGTTAAATAAATTTCACTATTTAACATTTGAAATTACAGTTTTTTTAGCCAAAATGTCAAATTCCAGGTCTTTCTAGAATTTGTGGCAACCCTGCATAATTCATTAGTTTTTAATATTATTTTACTACATAGTTAAACATCTAGAATGGTAAAAACATTGTGATGTGCATTGATTTTGACTGAAAAATTTTACTTCATTCATCTTTAATTTTTTTAGGTAACTGGGATAACTTAAAACTAGTGAGATTATTTGTAGCAAGAATGTGAATCCCCTACTACAGTTAGTAAATTAAAACTATCATATAAGGGACAATAAATTCGAATGTATAACTAGTGAATTAAAAGTATATTATCAGGAACAAATTTCTATTATAGGAATTATAAGTATTATTTATTGTAATTTTAATTAGACTATATGGCAAAATTCCCATCCGTAAGTGTGTCCCAACGTAGTATTTAATTATATATATGTATACATATTTATAAGATGTAACTTCAAAAGGCGTTAAATCCTGGAGACCCTGATAAGCTAAGCTTATCGGAATATATACCACAGATGTTTTTGTGTTAAAACTTTATTCCGACTAACGGCGTTTCACTGCTCTCAAATAAATTTAAGAACAGATCTAAGGATTCTCAAAAAGCTCTAAGAATTCTTAGAGCTTTTTGAGACTCCGCAGATCTGTATATATATTTATATATAAAGTTTATTTAAAGATGAAAAAACTTGCAGGACTTGAATTTCGTGCCTGTGCACTCCTCAACTGCAAAGTTCAAAATAAAGCACAAAACAAAACATATAAATGAAAGTTTAAATTTGACCTTAACTAGACTATGACATAATTTTAAAACTGTCAAAGATTATGCAAAACGGCTAGTGTAAAAATGAACTTACCAAACGACAATAAACTGGCACAAATTCATAAAAATTCAGTAAGTGACTACATATTTGAACAGAAAATTGAATTTTATGAAAATAAGATAAAAATTGAAGTAAAAATTGAAATTTGAATTCTTATAAGATGAAGTTAAATCTTGTTAAACTACAAAACCAATTTTTTATATGTTTACAAGACGATACAAACTCGCTTTTTTTGTTTAAGCATCTCTTATCTTTCAGTGCATGTTGCTTCTTTGAGACACAACCTACATATCGGGCTATTACCGTCAGCCATAGGCTGTGCTCTTTTATAACTTCCCAGGATATTTTAAAGTCAATGCCGTTGCGCTTTAAGCAACAAACATACTTTGAAAGCTCGGTGTCATTTTCATATATGCCACCTTTGAAAGATTTTTTATGATCGCTTTTAAAGCTTTTTAAGTTTAACAAGTTTTAATTTCATCTTATAAGAATTCAAATTTCAATTTTTACTTAAATTTTTATCTTATTTTTATAATATTCAATTTTCTGTTCAAATATGTAGTCACTCACTGAAGTTTTATGAATTTGTGCCAGTTTATTGTCGATTGGTAAGTTCATATTTGCACAAGCCGTTTTGCATAATTTTTGACAGTTTCAAAATTACGTCATAATCTAGGTATGCTCAAATTTTAAATTTTCATTTTTGTTTTGCTTTGTTTTGTGCTTTATTTTGAACTTTGCAGTTGAGGAGTGGACAGACACGAAACTCGAGTCCTGCAAGTTTTTGAAATAAACTTTTTATTAAACAAGCCCTTAAGGTGAGCTCTGTATTGAAAAATTAAATTTATTAAGTTAATCAACTTATTTCTATATATATATAAATAATTTGTTAGGAAAATACGATTTTAGAAATTCTAGAGCATTTACTTCATAAAGACAAAAAAAAGACTGTCTTTAATCTTCAGCTTGTTCATTATTTAAAATCCCTTCAAGTCGGCTCTGTAGAAAGTGATTAAGTTTGAACAATCACCTTATATTCTATATATTTATATATATACCACAGATGTTCTTGTGCTAAACTTTATTTCAACTAACGGCGTTTCACTGCTCTCAAATAAATTTAAGAACAGATCTACGGAGCAGATTCTTAAATTTATTTGAGAGCAGTGAAACGCCGTTAGTTGAAATAAAGTTTTAGCACAAGAACATCTGTGGTATTTATTCCGATAAGCTTAGCTTATCAGGATCTCCATGATTTAATGCCTTTTAAAGTTACATCTTATATATATGTATATATATACTTTAAGAAGCTGTAAGAGCAAGTGGGTACGATCACAAGTTAGTCTATAGTCACAAGCAAGGGAAAGGTAAGAGCAAGAAAAAAAGGAAAAGAAATATTTATATTTCAATGCTCCATTCTGCAAAAGCGTGGCAACTGCAAAACAGCGAAAACTAGTGATCTACGGATTCGGCCGAATCCGAATCAGAGTCTTAATTTCCAATTAGGATTTGGCGGCATCCGAATCTGATATTCAAATTAGGATTCGACCGAACCCGAGTCCGAATCCGAGTCCGAATCCAAATAATTTAACCCAGAATTGAATCCAAAATTTTTTATCAGCTTGTTATGTAAATAATATATAAGTTTATAGATTATAGTTACGTATTATATTATCATTTATTTAAAAAAAAGTTTGAACAATATTTTTAACGTGTTAATAAATAAATACATTTTTATTTTAGAAAAATTGATTTTAAAAGCGAACAAAAAAACTGGAAAAACTTTCTTGCTGAAAAAAAAGCTACATACACAAAATTTAGTTTCTATATTATGATGGCCATGCAAGCACCATTAACAATTAAGTTGTACTTTTATTATGCAAAATAAATAAATTATTGACTTTAATATATGCTTAAAGCAGTAAACAAATCAAAAAAAAAAAGTTAAAACTTTTTACGTTTAATTTAAGAGATAGTTCTTATTGTGACTATAAACGATTTAGAACATAAACTTTAGAAGTTTTCATATTTATAAAACAAAGTGCAATTGAAAAAACATGAAGCCGTAATAAATTGAAATAATATACCAACTATAGTAAAAACTTAAAAAAGAAAAGGAATTACAATTGTAATAAAAATTTTATAAATTCCTTTTAGGTATTTTTTTACTTTTACCATAACAAAAAAGAAATATATGTTAACATCAACAACTCTTTAAAAGTATAAAACGAACTACAATAGCAAAAGATTTCTGTGTTATACTACAAAAGACTTTTCTTGTTTTTCAAGTTGTGGTGGAAAAATAAAAAAAATCTCCGGTTTTTGGAAGCAATCAGTTGCGCTTTTGCTCGTACATATCCCCAGCTTCAGAAAATAATCTTTCAGAATACACAGAAGATGATAGTGCAGCAAAATATTTCCTTGCAAAACTGGCAAGATGTGGGTATTTTGTCTTGTTCAAGCTACACCAGTTTAAGACTTCATCCTCTTCAGTTTCTGCATTCAAATTTTCTGTAGGAAAAAAGCCCTTTATTTCTGCCTCAATTTATTCATCAATAGAACCCTGTTGCTCGTCCTCCTTTGTAGCTGTGTTTGATTCTACTTTAAACAAAGATTAGTAAGTTGAAAACTTCTTCGGATCAAAGTTTACAGAGTGTTGTGGTTTTGGTTTCTATGGTGGCAATATAGGAGAATCACCACCTTAATCAGTCTCGAAACAGATATGCTTTTTAACGTTTAATTTTAGCTTTTCTGAAATTTACAAATACTCCGCGTTTCTTTAAGTACCCTAAGTGACGGGGTGACTTTCTCGCACGTTTGTGCTTAAGACCATCAGCGGGTAGCTTGTTATTTTTATAATTTAAATTGGACATAATAAGTGTAAAATACTTCTTATAATGTATTAGTAAGTCTTATCTATCAATGCTACAGACTATTCTAGACTACTCTATATAAATTAGGCAAGATAGTTTGCGTGATGTATCTACTATACAAAAGAACCACACAAAAATATTACAAAATTTCTTACTCAATAAGTATAAGCTGCTTATAAAATTTATATAAATTACTAGGCAAAGTTTTTTGATGAAATGTTTCATCATTGATTCAAGCCTTATTTCTCATGACTGCAGCAAGCTCTAAATGTTTTCTTAACATTTAGAGTTCAACAATGAGTAATGCAAGTAGTTGCAGCAGATCATTACAAACTAATTAAGATTTTATTGATAACAGATATTTTTTCTGTAGAACATTATTTTTTAAATAAATGTTAAAATATTGGAAGTTATCACATATATGTCATAAATTAAACTATTACTTACATAAATAATAAAATATTATTTAAAACAAAAAGTATATAGCTAAAAGTAAGCGAGCATCTGCTTTAATGTTACATATTTAAGTTGCATTTTTTTCTTTGTATAAACAATGCAGCAGTTCATTACAACGAGCGAACATAAAAAATATGATGAATAAATAAGAGCGGTTATCCAAAAAGCTGAGATTAAATGCCTTAAGTATGTACTTAATTTTATTTGAGAGTCTGACAAAAATAATATATCAGATTTTTTTTACTGTGCGCAATACTACAAATCAAAATTGATAAAAGTTTTATAAGTTAAAAAACCGTTTTTTTTATTCACTCGAACGTGAACTCTTTAACTAGTTTTACATATTAAGCTTCTGACAAACAGTTAAGTAAAATTCAAAAAGTTTAAAGAGTTAGTTCGAATCTTGGATTCGGTAGATCACAAGCGAAAACTAAAAAAAACCCTTCTCAAACGAGTTCGGTACTTTTAATAGGAAATTTGAGAGAATAGAAAGAAAGAAACCAGATGACTCTCTACCGCTACAGAGCGGTTACAGAAGTTCTATTTTTATTTTACAAGAATTTTATTAAGTAAACTAATCTAGTCTAAGCTCAAAATTAAGTTAAAAAAAGAATCATATCCACAAGAAGACGCTGCTAGCTGCTGTAAGGGTATTTTCTAAATTTTTATGCAGATTTGGTCTATCAACTTATGTCAACATTAGTTTTATTAGTTAAAAGTTAAATAACTTAACTTTTTGATGTTACAAAAAAAATTTATTATGCATAAAACTGTCCGCCACTTAAAGCACTAAGTTTCACAGGGTTCAGTAAACCATACAAACCTAAATGAACTAAACGCAAATATTACTTTGACATAACCTAATCAAAGTTATTTTTCAAACTTCAGTTTTAAATGTTTTCAATTTCTAATTAGCAAACGTTTTGTATATTTCAATTTCTTGTTGTTTTAGAAGTAAAGACTTTTTATCTTTCGCAATTTCGAGTTACACAACAAATTTAATTCACGAGACATTTTGTAAACTGACTGAAGTTTACTTACAACTACACTTTTTTCTTATGATTTTATTTTTGATTAAGTTTTAGAATCACCAAGTCTGGTGGTTAGAATGTGTAGAGATTTATCAAACTTTCAAAGTAGTTTTTCTATGTATTTTAAATTTAACGTATTATAATAAACTGTAGATAGTAATCAAATATATAACGTATGATTTATTTAGTCTTAAAATACCTATTAATTAGAAAAAAAAATTAAATATACGTCTGTAGGTCTTCAAATCTAAAAAAAAATATGTTTAAAACAGACTTTTTGACATTTTAAAAATAGTTATTGAGGTCATACTATCAAATTTTTTTTTTTTTTCAGTAAATTTGATAATCAAAAAGTTGTACACACACCTATACTTTTTGTATTTTGAAATAAGCATCTCATGCTTAAAAACCTAATTAAACCTAAAAAGTACGTCAAGAAACTTTCCTTCTAAAATCTGTCTACAAATTTGCATGTAAATACTTTATGTTATTAAATTTTTAAAACTTTATAACTGTTTTAACTGTAGTTTAAATACGAGCCTAGTAAGTACAAAACCACTTGGCAGAACGTCACATGGATTCTTGTTGATTCTGCTGCAGTTCAGTTTAGTGCTAATTTTACGAACAAAAATACAAAAAAAATTAATTATCCAACAAACACAAACTAGATTTAAACTTTCTGCCTACACAACTGTATACACTTTTTATCTCACATTTTCAGATATATAAAAGTACAACACCTTAAAATTTAATTGTTTAAATTTTATTTGATATAAAAACGTCGAGATGTTTAATAAATAAAATATTTTATATGTATGTACAAAAGAATCAGACGACATCTGTACTAAACAGACTTAAATACTTTGTTGTCCCAAAACAGCTTAGAAATATTTTTTTAAAGATAAATGCTTATAGCATATAAATTTTCTAACTCATACATGAAAAATACACAAATTTTATTAAATTATTAGTATTCCGTATTGTTTATAAAAATTCCTTAGAATTGTGCTAGTTATAGACACAAAAAGATTTTTTTTTAAATTAAGTTTTTTTAATTCTATTTTTATAGTTTTGTTTTTGAGATATTTTTACAAACTTTAAAACTTGTACAAACAAAAAAAAAAAACTGTTTTATATGCATAATTTTTTCTAATATATCATTTAAATTTAGCAAACTATAATTATAAAAAGTTAGTAAATTTTGTGGCGCTAAAGAGTTAAAAATGTTTATACCGTTTAAAAAACATTTAGCTTGAGAAAAAAACTTAAGTTTCACAATGTAAAAGCTTACTAAACTAACAAGTTGATTCAAATGATTTTAAAAAATATATTCCACGTTACTTTAGATTTACGTCTTTGAACTGAGTAATTTTAGAAGAAAGACTTTATTATGCTCATTTTAGGTAATTTAATCAGTTAGAATACTATAATTATGTGAGTTAGAGAAAATGAATTATATTAACTAAGTATTTTCTTAGCCTATCCTTTAAACGTTTAAACAAAAATAAATAAAATATTTTTTTTAATTTAAAAAATACACAAAGTAATATTTTTTATACGCTAAAAAGGTATTTTACAAGTTTTAATAATACGCTAAAGTTAAACATAAAATTACAAAGGAAATTAACAATAGTACATAACTTTTTGAGCTTTACGTTAAACACTAGTTATTAAAGTTAAATCACTATATATTAAACTTGATTTAGTTTAATACTTTATAATTTTGCTTGATACTTAAATAAACGCCTTATTTTTATTAGACATTAAATTAAGTTTTAAAATCAATAAAAACAAGGTAATCTATCATTTAAGGTTTAGTATGAAACCCGTTATTAAATTAAAAATAAACAAGCTATAATTAGTTCAATTTAGCTAGTTACAAACAAGAAGAAATTTACATCTGTGACGCAATAACTAGTGTTTTCTTTACAGTTACCCTCAGGCAAACTAAAAGTTTTGCTTTTGTATCAAATTTATTTTATATCTGTAGCACTTTTTTGATTTTTATATGCAGTATGTTTATTGATATATATAAAAAACAAATATAGCTTTAATAAATAAAATATTAATTTTTGTTATGCTGAAACTTGCCTTGAGAATGGTATTGCATTTTTTAATTTAATAATTTTAGATAATTTTGTTATTTAAAGAAATTTCTGCTAAAAAAGTAGCACTTCAAAAAACAAAACTGTACAATTAGTAATTAAATTGGAAAAAAAATTCAACTAGTAAACTTTAATAGCAAGAAAAGTATATTTTTTTATATTGTAACAAAAACATATTTTCTAGTTATTAAACACTAAAACAAATAACATTTTATGCATTTAAACTTTTGTTTTATTTATGTTAAAACTTTAAGATAAACAGTTACAACTACATTCTTAAACGTTTCTTTTTTGCAAAAATCTTTTTCATGCATAAATATTTAATGACAGTCCATTTAACAAACAAAAAAAAAAGATTTACCGGCTAGCTTTTGTTAAAATTAATTATTAACATAGATATATTTCATAAAACTAGTATCGTATCAGATTTTAAACAAAAAGAAGCTGTGTTTACTTTTTTGAAATTCAAGAAAATATAGTATCATATATAATGTATAACCTTTGGTTTATTAAAAGAAAAAGAAAACTTAATTTATACAATTTAAGTAATTTTATAAAGTTTTAAACACATTAGTCTAAATTTAGTTGTAAAAATTGTAAATGAGTATTAATATCAAAGTAATGAATCATTAAAAACGAATTATTATTATTGTATAGCCTGATAATTATGAATTTTAAATGAACATTTTGAAGCATTACTTTAAATCTAAAATGTTATTTTAATAAAACATTAGTTTATGCAAAGCACTTTGTTTGAATATTTTATTTTTTAATAGCTTTAAAAAGATGATAATAGTTTCTGTAAAATAAAGTATAATTTTACTATTATATTTTAAACATATCACTATATTACTTCACATAACTTTTTAGTAATACGAGATAAGTTTATAAACATATGTTTAGTTGGTCAAAGTTATATTAAAAGTTACTTTAATAAATAAAATGTAGTTTATTCGTTCAAATCTTTAATCAGTAAACTAAGTTTCGGTCCAAGACTTCGTCAGTACTTGCATAAAAGTCTTATTCAAAAAGTATTTGTATTGTTCTCTGCCTTGGTTGTCCTTACTGACTTATTAAATATTTTATATAGACAAAGCATTTGTTGTTGAAGTTAAAGTTAAACTAAGAGGTTGAAAATTTGAGCTGTTACAGCTAAAAAATAAGATTTATGTTTCAAAATTTTGACATGTTAAAGTTTATAATACAAATTCTTTTGTATGTTTTTGGTTAAACTAATAACTTAAGTCTAAATATTTCCTGAAACTATATAAATGTTTGGTCATAAATAAGTAATGATTAAATCTTTTTGATAATTAAATAGAGTTACAATTTTCAAAATAAAATGATTTAAGTATGAGTTAGTCATACTAATATACGTTAGAAATTGTTAATTTTTACTTGTAATAATTATTTTTTTTGTACTTAATTTTTTTTAATTAATTTATAAACAGTAGTACTGGTTTTAACAAAGAGACTTTAGATTTATTTCGCATTTTTAACCTTCAAAAAACAATTTTACTAAATATTTTTGCTTAGGCCCTATGCTTTTCTCTGACGGTTGTTTTATTTAAAGTTGTGTTTAATTGTAAAATGTAACTAATCTTAATATTGACGAATAACTAGTAGATGCTAATTTGTTAATTTTTTATAAAATAGTTATTCATAAAGTACTGATACTAATTTTGATGGTTGTAACAAAAATATTGCAAAAAAGATAGTATTTTATGGAAAGACTAAAAAAAGCGCTTAACAAGATTTCGTCCAAGGACCTAAAGTACAAAAAACCTTTCAGTTATCGAGTCGTACACTACTTAGATACAGTCTAATGCTTTTACAAGGACTATGATATTACAAACTTGATATGGTTCAATTCTATTTCTGGATAAACTAGTTAAACTTAAATCAAAACTTTATAGTCTATTTTTTTTTATACTCATAAAATTATAAGTAAAGTAGATCAGCTGTAATCTTAAAGTTAAATGATTGATTTTATACCAGCGATTCTAAAACTGGTTAAAACTTTTCATATTAAATTATTAGAAAAAGCTCAGTTTACACAGAAATATAACTAATGTATAAACTATAAAAAAAATTCTTTTTTTTTTGGTTTCTTAGTTATTCATTGAAACAAAGCAATTCAGAGCTAAGAAAAACTTTTATTTAAAAACTTTTATTTAAAGTATGAATTTATACAAAAACCTATTTATAAAACAAACTTGATTTTTACAATAGTTTCTGTGCACAGTAGAAAATCTAAAAACACTATTGTGCACAGGTCCACTTTTTGAGAAACACTGATCTATACTTTTTTAAAGCGTAAACTAAATAACTCTGATTATATACAGTTTTTCTGAAATTGTTTTAAGAATATTCGTTTTTTCATATAGTCCTTGACAAGACGTTAACAGGTTTCCAAAATGTGTGCGACTCGATAACCAAAAGGATTTATGTACACCAGGTCCTAGGACCAAATATTTTAAGCTTTTTTTGTCGTACAATAAACAATAATCATATTATGATCATTGATCAAACTTATACCAACTCATAAGAAACAATTAATTGAATTATTGAACTAGATGGTTTAGTAAAAGTAACATTATGGTATTGTAAACAAAATGTGCTAAAGTATTTGATAAACAATTTTTTGATATGTAGTTTGAGTTTTACAATTTTATACAGTAGACTACCGCTTAAGTACGCAATTTTTTTGGTACGCACCCCGCCTTAAGTACGCACTTATCCAGAAAGACAAAATCGAGAATCCATTCTCATTTCAGCATTGAAAATCCTAAGAAGTTCCCTCATATTATCACGGGAGACATATGTTGGCTTTGGTGGTGCAACTTTACCGTTATCCTAGACTTGTTCCATAGAGTCATTTTCTGACGCTTTCCATCCATTTTTCTAAATTTTTCTAAAATTTCTAAACATTTTTAATTAAAAACCTTTTAGAATTTCTGCAAAAGAAAGGCCATTTTAATGTGACATAATATAAAACTAGTTAAATATAAAAACTAGTTACAAATTTTATAAAGTCAAAATAAACATGTAAAAAGAACTAACAACAACAAAAAACTAAAGTTAAAAAAATTAATGAGTATCTTATCATTGTGCACTTATACTATAAATGTTTCGACTGATATAAACTTTCTTACAAAAACAGTCCTAAAACGTTTTTCTTTCAAAAAAAAATCAAACACTTTTTAGCTAATGGAAAATTATAATAAATGTATTACTTTCTAAATTAAACTCTAACTCAGGGTACTTAGCAGAAGAAAATCTTAGCTTTTTGCTTTTTCTTCGCTCAGACATGTCAGTAGATCGTCTTTTAATCTCATCTCGGTTCTGCCAAATTTTTCTAACTGCACCTTCACTAACAGTAAAGCTTTTAATTGATTTTAAAATCTATTAAAAAATTTGTTTGTTTGGCTTAATTACTTGGTGGCTAGTTGTAAGAAAGAAAACAACCAACTAAATTTCATATTATACTATGTCGTAAAAAGTACGCACTACCCGTGCTAAGTACGCACTTTTTGGTCGGGTTCAATTTGCGTACTTAAGCGGTAGTCTACTGTAATGTGTACCTTATACTCATATACAAAAATACTATGATTATTTAAAACTTAAACCATTAAAAGAAGGTATTAATATTTAAATGCTTTTACAATAAAAAAGGTAAACTAATCAGGTAGTATTTTTTTTACTGTGTACACACTTTTGTTATGGTCTAAAATTTATGTATTAAAAAAAACGTGTAAAGTAAAAACGAGTTTATAAAAACACTTCTGTTGAGTTACATATAGAAAATAAAATAAATTGTAAGTAACAACTCACAAGTTTTTATAATAATTAAAAAAGATACAAGTATATATGAATCTAGTATAATGAAAGCTTTAAACTGCTTTTATAAACTTTTTAACGGAAAATTTACTCTTTAAATTCTTATATGTGTTAAAAGTTATGTGATATAAAAGTTAACAAAAAAAATCAAAATTAATAAAATATTGCACAATACTGAAAATAAGAGCTTTAAAAACATTATAGAAATTTTGAACTATGTACACAAATAGAAAACAATGAAGAAAGACAATTAGTACTACAACTTCTAAGAACGAAAATAACTGATGTGTTCATTAGCTCTTTTACTTTTACTATGTTTAAATTTTTTCAATGTGACTAAAGTGGAAAGTTTAAATGAAGTTCAGAACACTAAAGTTTTAGGAGAAAATAGTAAGCTAATTGTATTCAACGTTCTTTATTTTTTATTTAAACTTATACTAAAAATTTTTGAATTCAGATAAATGCATAACTATCTATTTTTCAATACACAGAAAACCTTGTTTAAAAGTAATCTAATATGTCTTAGGAGATATAGTTTGATAATTAATTTGTTTAAGAACAAGCAATTGAATCTTATTACTTAAAAAAAACTTTAAGATTTGATTAGATTTTAATAAAGCAAGTACTAAAAAGTAGTCACTATAAAAAAAACTTATCGAACATAGTGTATAATTTTCTTTCTGCTTTATATTGAAAAAAAGTATTAGTTTATTTTATTAAGCTTTCTTGTGCAATAATATTAAGAATAAAACTTTAATGAGTGATTATAAGTGAAAAAGTAGTAGTTTAAAATTGCTTTTATTTTAGATCTAAAAACTTGTAGTTAAATATAAAACTAATAAAAAAAAGCAGTATATATTTTTTTGTTACAAGAATTTTTTCAAAACAAATATTCAAAAAAATAGTAAGAATGAGTTTGATACTCAAGAAGTTCTTTTTATTTTTTAGTAACAAACAGTATATGCAGTTCATTGTGGAAAATCAAGAATGTGTGTCTCAATCAAGCGGAATAGCATGTATATGAACTTCAGTGGGGATGCGTACAAGCGAGAACAAGCTACACCATACCGAATCTCTATTGTTTCATCGTGCAGTCACTACAACTTGAGCTTAGTGTCTTACAACGAAGACGGAAATGGAAAGCTGAAGCTTTGTACCGAAATTCCTCGCTTCAACCAAGCTTGTCATAACAAAAATGAAGTAAGATAGATTTTAGAAAAAAATATATCAAAATCTTATTTAAAAATATTTTAAAAGTTAGTTTTTTTTATGAATTTAACATAAAATACTTTGCTTCTTAGTATTTTAAAAAGAACTAAAATGTAAGTTTTATACCACTACTCTTTTTGTTGATTTAGAATAAAACAAATTAACAAGCTAAAACTTTGGAGCTTAGTAGAAAATTAGCTTCTATAAATATAAGCTTTTTATCTGTTAAAAAAATGTATATAAAATATAAACCAAGTAAAATTTTTCAAATATATTAAGTATAAATAATGATAGATTATGATTGTTTTACCCTAAGTCGATGAAACAATTTTTAAAGACTTTAGCTTTTATTAACATAGTTCTTTTAGAGTTGATATTAAATTTGTAATAAAAATTAAAAACAAAAATATAAATTAAATTCTTTATTTTAAACACGAAATTTTTCAATTTAAACTGTAGTTAACATTACGATAGAATTTCTCAAATAGTTTTTTATACCTTCAAATAAAAAGTATTTTGTTAAATGTTTAAATATATTAAAGATTTGTTCGAGAAGGTCAAAAAACTAAACCGTCACTGTGAGAACTTTGGCTTGAGAAAAAGATAAAATATTAAAAATCATAAAGCAAAAATATCGTCCTGTTAATAACTATAAAAAAAATTCTATACTTTTATGATTTTGGTCTATTAAATTAAATCTAGATGTTAAATTTTTAACAGTTTATACTTCTGTTCAAACAATCAGTTTTTTAAAATTTGTAAGTTATATTTACAGTTTCAAAACTTTTATATTGGCAAAAACTTTAAATGGAAACTTAAAAAAAAAGTTTAGCTATCAAAAAAGCTAAACACTATTTATTAAAAAAGTCTACAAAAATTTAAAACTATGTTATACTAATATTTAACAAAAGTTAATACAGTCAACTTTTAATGCCGATAATCAGTAGAATTCAGTTATAGATTTTTGTTCAAAACAACAAAAAATGATTTTTAAGTAATCACACTAATCACAGAGCTCAAGAATAATTTATTACAACAACTTCGTGTTATTGTACAAAAACATTACCAAAAAAATAGAAAAAAATATGTTTTCATGGAACTGCTCATATAACAAAACATCAATAATAACTAAAAAGGTCTTCCGTGCTTCCACAATAAGGTTGTACTTTTTATTAGTTTAATTTTATAATTTCTATTCTTTTTTAATAACTTAAAATATTATGTTTATTTATTTGTATATACTAGAATAAAAAGACTTAATACTAATTTATTTTGGACTGTTGAAAAAGTTTTTTTCTAATGTAAACATTAAAAAAAATTCTGCTAAAGTTTATCGTAGAGTTTGATTGTTTAAAGTTAAATCGTATAATGTTTTTCTCCAAAAGCTCCAGAGGTTTTAATTCTTAAAGATTTATTTTTGCTACAAATTTTCAGTGGTTTTTATTTTGTAATTACAGTTCAAGTAGCTAGAAGAAGTCTAACTTTCATGTTATTAAATAAAAGTAAACTTAAACAGTTAAAACAACAAACTAAGTAAAATATTCTGGTTTTTGTTGTATTTTAAAATTAATCGAAGGAACTCTAAATGAATAAACTTCTTAAACTAAATTATCAATTTTTTCATTAACAAAGAAGTTAAAACAGCTCAGCCACCCAGTTTTTGGGTAACAGAACGGGCGAAGGAAGGTTTCAAGCAGCCATGTTTTTATACAAAGACAATAAGTATAGAAAAGTGTACAACCTTTCACCAGTACTTAATCAAAACTCAAAGTAAGAGATTTAGACATTCACAATGTTAATTGGATTTTAAATTGTTTTTTACTCGACGACAGTTTATAAAATTTATAAATTTATCGATAGCTCTAAAATATTTTTAATAGGTTTAGAGGTTCCCTAAAAAATTCAAAACTATATTAAGTTTAGCAAACCAAGATAGTAATTCACTGCATTTTGTAGCTGTTTTTTGAATATATATTTTTTTAATTAATACAAATTACTAATAGTAAATAGGATTTTTATAACTATTACAAAAAAACTTATTGCAATTTTGTTATAATTTAGTATATAGAGCTTAACCAGTTTAAATATACTTTTTCGTATTGAAAACTTTTACTAATTATTAAATTTAGTATTTAAGTTTTTTTAGTTTTATAACATTGCTGTAATGCTCCTTTTTGCTGTTAGTTTTTTGATTTTATATGTAACTTATAAATTAGTTTCTGAAAAATAAAAAAAGGCTTTTAGATTTTTTAAAAAGAAAAAAAAATAGATTGACTAGTAAAACATCTTAAAGGTTACGTGTTCGGGTTATGTTGGTTCTTGGGCCAGTTTTTACAAAACTTCAGATTGTAAGATGCTGGGGAACACCATACATTGGATCAAGCCAACACCACAGCAATGAATACGTGCTAATTGATAATTAGTAAGTAATAATATGTTCTTTAACTTTAAGAAACTTTCAAGCTTAAGGTATAGACTCTTTGCTAAAACTATTTATAAAAAAGTGAAAATTTAAAACTTAACTTTTATATCTTTAAAAGTTAAAACTTCGTTAAAAATAATGTTTTATATATAAAATAGCGTCACAATAAAGTTTTTTTAAAATATAACGACTATTAAATGTATAATGATAAACTTTAATTAAATACATAATTGATTTTCAAAAAAATCTGTCAGCTATACTACTTTGTAGCTTTAAAAGAAGTTATGAAGTATTTCAAAATTATATATTAAACAAAAAATTAACCAAAAAAAGTAAGAGTTTATTTTTTTCTAACTTAATTTTATGTATTCAAAAACACATTTTAAACTAAAATTATAAACATTTGTTTTATAAAAAAAGCTTTTAAAACTCATTAAACAATAGATTGACGTCTGAAAATAACTTTAAAACTTATTTGTAAACTATACATTAAAATTTCTATAAGGTAATTAAAAATAATACTAAAGATTACTTATGAAAAATTATTTAAAAAATTATAATGGACAATGAATATTTTTGTTTTATGTCTTTTTGCTTTTAATACTACTGTTTATAACACCTTTTATGTTAGTATTCAAAAAACGTCTAAAAGGAAAAAAATATGATGTTTTAATAAAAAAACTAAGAACTTGTTTTTTTTCTTTACGTATAAAAGTTAATGCGCTTTCAAAATTGATTTCTTTTAATATAATTCTAATTCATTTAATTATCGAAACCACAAAAACGTTCAGCTATAAACAAAACTATGATACTGTACTAACCTCTAAACGTTTATAGCTGAACTTTAGCATGTATTTCAATACTTAAATACTTCTATATAAATCTTATTTTTCTTTAAAATAACTGATCTGGAATAAATACTTTTATAATTTAGGAAACAAAAAAAGCAATAGTACAGTAAAAAATCAATAAATTCAATATTACTACCAAAGCTTCGCAAATTCAAATTCGTTGCTTTTTTTTAATATTCAAATCACTTAGTGTGGTACCTATATATATCTGACTAACGAACGTAGAATATTTT
Organism: Thalia democratica; assembly: GCF_965202585.1. Lineage (NCBI taxonomy): Eukaryota > Metazoa > Chordata > Thaliacea > Salpida > Salpidae > Thalia > Thalia democratica. The sequence goes on along the minus strand of NC_139173.1, from coordinate 12,587,530 downwards.
AAAAGTTGAACAAAATCAAAACTGTATGGCTAATAGGTTTGGAAACGATTACAAAAGAAAATAACAGTCTTACTATTTACTTTTTTTCTAAAATGTATACATCTAGATTTATGAATCTAGTTTAATAAACAAAAACTTAATTGGAAGTTAAATAAATGTTCAAAATTTAGCAACTTGTGTAAAACAAAATAATTAATTGAATTTTATTTTGTGTTGCTCCATCCAAAATGTTTTGCTTTTTATTTTATTAGTCAAACTGTTGTAAATATTTGTTTAATTCTTTTGAACTAAAGTAAATTTCTAAAAACTATGAATAAAAGACACAATTTATTAAATACTCTCTGTAAAAATTAGAACGCTTGAACTATATTAGATTAGCAGTGTTAGTGTACTTCTACTACCCGGTCTGCTCTTATTAGTTTTTTTATCGATAAATATTGGTTTCATGAAGTTTTTATTTTTACTTATAGTTTTATAAACGAAAGTTATCAATTTTTTTCATTCAAAAACTAAAAATGCAGCTAACAGGACTTAAAATAATTTTTATTTCGTTTTTACAAAGTATTTTTTCAAAGTTTTAGTTTATCTTAACAGAAATATTCTTCATATGTTTGTACATATTTTTAAAAAGTACTGAGAAATAAAAACATTCCAATTATGATTTATACTTTTTTTGCTTCTCTTATTGATATACTTTTGTAATAACGCAGCGAAATATCGTTAGTACCTAACTAAAAACTTTGAAGTTTACTTTTTGTAGTTTAGTTTTTTTTGTTAAACTAACTGTTAATCTGTAATTTATCAATAAAGATCAAATTAAAAATTCGTTTTGTAGTTTACTTTATATTTTTTAGACTATTTACTGTTTATTAGACATCGAATAATCTGAATAGTTTGTAACCTCATACTATTTTAAAGTTTCATTATGGTATTGTGTAACTTCTAGAAATTTGATGTGGTTGATATTTATCTTAAGTATTTCGAGGCTTTAATATAAAACAAAAAATATTTCCTCCCGATAAAAATCCAGAGTTCAATGTGTATAAATTATTTTTGGGGGCATAGCATGTATAAAGTGTATACTTCACTTTCAAACTATTCTCTCATAAAATTTAACATTAAGTACATTATTGGTAAAAATCTAATTAAGATTTGTATATTTATACTCAGCACGTTTCTTGACTTTGATATAAAAACTAAAATGCAATTACTGTAATTTCAATTATGTAGGTTTTAAAACAACAATTTCCAAGCAATATTACTTTTCATGATAGTTATTGTTTTTGACTTATTTGTAATTTTTTTATTATAATGCTATTTCTGTTTACGTTTAATATATTAAACACTTATACAAAATAAAATTTAGTTATTGTTTTATTTAATAGCTGCCCTGCACCAAATGCAAAAGACGCTGCAAAAGTTTCAATAATTTCAAATGGAGAGCACAACTATGCTGTTTGGGAGTCACTTACATTTAGATTTGTACAGTCAAAATACTTGTACCTTCATTGCAACGTCAGAGTATGCTTTGACAACCATAAATGTTCAAAAGTAAGTCGTTTTGTGTGACTTTAAAGTATTTTTTTTAAATATGTAGTAAGACGATTACACACTTACATAAAGTACTACAAATGAAATAAGTCACTCTAAATCAGGATTTACCAAACTGGGCCAGTTTGAAGAATAAGTCCTCTTCAATTTAGTTTAACAATTTATTAACAATGTAAAATCTGAAAAGAAAACAAGTATAAACATAAACACTAAAATGAGCTATAGTCTAATTATCCTACATCCCCTCCAGCTCATTAAAGATAATAACAAGTTTAAGGCAATGACATAGCTCGTCAAGAGGGGATTTTAACAAGTAACAAAAATATTTTACTAAGATGAAACTAAATTTTACGCATTAAAAAAAAACTCAATTGACTTAAATAAAAAATCTTTAAACAAGGGATTTATTTGAAGAAAATCAAAACTGCAATAAAACGCACTAAATAAATCCAAAACAATACAAATTCATGCTATTCCACGCTGAATCCTTCCTGGCTCAGCAATCATCACTATCAGCATCAATTGAACACTCAGCACAAACTTTTGTATAAACAGGAACAAACAGACTTCACTTACGGTGATTTCTACTTTGGAGTACTCCACTTTTAAGCCTCCCTGGCGCATTGAAGTCTTTCAACCTACGCAAAGTAAGCGGCACCTTATTTTCTTTGTGAACTATAGGAGCAGGAATGTACTCTTCCTCAACCTCTTCATGATCCGCTTCAACCTCACTAGTTTTACCACTATTGGCACTGTTGGAATCCTCTGTAATCTTTACAGAAGAATCAGAACGTTGAGGACCAACATTGCACTCATGTGAGCTTGGTAGATTACTGCTCCAACCATGGGAAGTTTTTGCTTCAATGCTTGTTGAGGCTGGGTTGTACATCCTTAAAAATTTTCTGTTCCTCCGAGTAAGTCTCCGTGAACCATCAACTCTGACTACATACTGATCATGTGGAAGTACCTCCATTATCACTCCGCTTCTGTCCCATTTACGTGGATGAATGCCACTCTGGTTCTGTAGTAAACACCTACTGCCAACATAGAGAGGCCGCAAATCCCTGGCTCTTTGGTTAAGTACTTCAGAATTCTTAACAAATCTTGTAGGGAGCGCCTCTTCTTTAAGCTTCCATGCTTTTCTCCACATGGGTCGCACATTAGGATTGGAGAATTTGTCAAGTTTGTTCAAGAATGAGAAACTACCTCGCAGCTGACGTCCATATATGATCTCGGCTGGAGACACTTGACAATCGCTATCAGGAGTATTTCTCAGATGGAGCAACGCACTTAAAAACTTGTCATTGTCCAGACTTCCTGAAGCGTCAACATTTAATCTTAGCAACCTTTTTACATGTTTGACGGCTACTTCCGCTCTGCCGTTTGATCTTGGATAGTAAGCTGAAGATATTCGATGCGTGACATCCTAGGTTTTAAGGAATTCCTTTGTTGCACTGGACGTAAATTCCGGTCCACCATCAGTCGATATTTCCTCGGGTACTCCAAACCTGGAAAACAAAACTCGGAGGCACTTAATCAACCCACGCGAACCTGCCTGAGAGGTTCCGCTGGGTGTGGAAAATATTTCCGACCAACCCGACAACCTGTCACCGACTACTAAAAAATTGTTTCCGGCAAACTAAAAAAATCTGCGAATATTTTTTCAAAAGGGTTTGTAGGAGGATCAGATGCTTCTTGTGGCAATGATGGTTGAGATGGTGAATTGCGGTTGCAGCTTTGACAATTGGCCCGAATTGCTTCAATGTCTTGTGTAATACCAGGCCAGAAGACAATCTTTTGGGCACGACTATGCATTGATGTGACTCCTTGGTGCGCCGAGTGTAACTTGTTGAGGACCCGATATCGTAAACTGACGGGGATTACTACTCTGTCCTTGTAAAGTATAGCCCCATCACTTAAGTACAATGCATCATCGTATCTAAAATACGCTGACAAAGATTCATCATGTTTCAAGCTTCGACCTTCCTCAATACACCTTGATACTCTTGAAAGAACTTCGTCATTTAGTGTCTCTTCTACAATTTCCTCCCAAGTGATTGCCATTGAATGGCATACTTCATTACTCAATGAAGCAATTAGAAGTGATTCGTTAGTCAAATCATTATCATGTGAATTAACTTCATTAATCGAGCTTGGATAACGCGATGCAGCATCTGCCGCTAGATTAGTTTTACCTGGCATGTAATGCACTTGAAAAAGCCATGGCAAAGTACGTTGTTTGAGCCTAAAAATGCGCGTGTTGTGAATTTCGTTTAAGGTGCGATCACCAAAAATCTTTACCAGTGGTTTATGATCCGTAACAACCACAAGATCTTTGCAGCCCTTAGTGAAATACTTTGTCTGTTCTAATGACCAAGCAATAGCAAGCGACTCCCCTTCTATGGCAGCATAATTCTTTTCTGCCCCATTCAGAAACCTTGAACCTGCAAGCGTCACTTTCCAGCCGGTGGTGCAGCAATCTGGTAACCGGCTATTGCATTTGCAGTGTTTCTGCATAAGGAAGTAGCCCAATCCTTGCTTTGACCAGTCTGGTCTAAGACAAGTCAGTTTCCCAAGATCAAAAATTTGAACACCGCTCTTTATTGCGTCAATGATTATCTCTTTTGATTCATTAAATGATTGGTTTAATTTTTCTGTCCACATAAACTTACATTTTGGACTGAGAAAATCTCTTTACGGTGCCATGACTTTACGAAGTTTGGCATAATTTGCGACTTGATTTATCAGACCAAACCAGCTGCGTATATCTGTGGCAGACTTTGGGGTTGGGAAATTGCGAATGGAATCCAGATATTTGGGCAGAGGTTCTATACGTTCATCAGAAATTCTAAATCCAGCAAAATCAACGGACTTTTGACAAAACTGGAACTTCTTTGGATTTAGAATGATGCCTGCATTGCCAACTTTTTACAGAAAATCTATTGTTCGCCACCAGTGACACTCTAATTCTGAATCAAAAAATATGGTATCATCAACACACCTCTCCTTTCTTTCAAAATCAGATAAAATAGCTGCAAATCGTCGATTGTAACCATCACCAGATGATACAAAGCCTTGAGGTGCTCTAGTATATCGGAACCTGCCAAACGGAGTGATAAATGTAGTGAGGTGTTTATCACTTTCTCTCAGTGGAACTCCATGATACCCGTTCCATGCATCTGTTACAGTCTTGAACGTTCCCTTTGGAATTCTGCGCGCTAGTTTAAACGGAGTATCTGTAGCGCACGTCTTTCTCTTGCAATACTTGTTAAGCGGTGAGGGATCTACTGTCCTCCTAGGTAACCCATCCTATTTCCTGGTGACCACCATGCGGTGACACCAGCTTACAGGTTCACCAAATGGGACACGTTCTAAGACACCCAACCTCACATCTCGAATGAGATCTGCTTCAACCTGTTTCTGCCAATGAATTGGCACGTGAGCTGGTGTATGACAAGCACGTGGTTTAGCATCATTCTCCAAATGTATCTCAAGTGGAGGCCCACTCATTTGCTGGAGTAACTTATGTGGACATACATTAAACGTTGAAGCTGCGTACCTTTGTAAGAGCCAATCACGCATTTTGCTCACGTTTGTATTTGTTGCCTCAAACGGAAGTTTGTTTGGTCGGTCTGGCACTCTACTCCTTGGCGGGCAATCACAGGTCACTTCTTTATGCGAGTCCAGTCTATTCGGATCATTTTCATTTGAACTTACAGCAACTTCAGAATGCTGATGAGGCAGTTGAGATCCAATGGTGGGAAAATCCTTATTAATAATCAGGAGGTCAACCATGGTTTCATAGGAGAGAAAGAATCCGGTCACTGAATCGCTTACATAAACAATTCCATCACATCTGATAACCTCCTTCTTTGGAGACATTCCGCTGAAAGTCGCTTTAAAAGCCCCTAGAATGTTAATAGGAAATTTATTGGCAGCCCGAATTGTGATGGATACAGGCATTAAATCCTTCTTACAAAAACCAGCCTCCTGAAAGTTTTTCCACCCCAAAGGTTCGACTGTGCTCCAGTATCAGCTAAAGCACTTACCCATGCAAACTTGTTTGTGCCATGTCTAGCAATCTTGACTGATGCACGAGGATGATCAGTCGTTGCCTTGGCTTTACGCAAGGACTTCTTGCTGAATATCGTGTTATTCAACATGATTCTTTTATTTGCGTGTAGTGACATTATTTGGGTATATTGTTGCATCAAATCAGAACGATCAGCTTGGATTTGAACAGCATTAACCCTTTTTGATCGACTACGCCAACAAGATAGACAATATCTGAAAGGCTTTTTATTTTGGTTACCTTTTTCGTTGAAAGGATAGAAAAGTCTTTTACAGTTCTGGCACGGAACATGTTGGGACTTATCTCCTATATTGACACGTCCCTTCTTCTGACGTTTAAAGGAAGAGACTGCAGATATGGTCTGCGAATTCTCAGTTGCATGGCGTCCCATTTCTTTACTTTCAATAAAGGAAATTATATCAAATGATGACCTGGATAAGATATCTTCAGTACTGAGAACTTCTCTTCTTATGTCATCATCCCCAACGCCAGCGAGCATCACGTCTTTTATTGCTTCTTCTGTGTAGCTCGTCACATTGCTTTTCCCACAGTCACACTCACTGACTGTAGTGAAATTGCAGGTTTCTGCTTTGCTTCGTACACGTGTGGCAAACGTTCTAAACGGTTCATCATGGTCCTGATGTAGGTTCATAAGTTCTGCTCTCTTTACACCAATAGCAACTTTTATGACTGCAATCGACTCCATCAGTTTAGCAACGTAACTTTCTGATTTGGCCATCAGTCGAGGATCACTTGCTAACATAAGATCGCCAAGCTTGTCCTGCGCACACTGAAAAAGCTGTATGCTTGCGTTTTGGTTGCTTATATTCGAACCAATCTCGAATGCCTCCCACCTCCGAATGAAAGCAAGCCATGTCTCTTGGCTGATCCCCCGGTCAACCCTTGGTCGAATCAATTGAGGTGCATTTGGCATTACTCCATTATTGGATAACTCAGAATTTTGCTGATGCTCCACTTTGTGGAGGTTGAGAAGGCTACTAACAACATCACCGGATAGATCTGGCGTCTGGAACTCGCATTCACGAATTGTGCACTTTACTATAACCATTTTACTTTTCTCAGATTGTTGATAAGATTTTACATGAAGAACAACTCCTCGTCAATTTAGTTTAATAATTTATTAACAATGTAAAGTCTGAAAAGAAAACAAGTATAAACATAAACACTAAAATGAGCTATAGTCTAATTATCCTACAGCCCCCTTAGGGGCCATTACAGAAATTTAGGGAGTCATGAGCAGTTAAAGGGGCCACAGGGGGACAATGAGTTCATAATTAGAAACTTAAAATAGATATTCTTGAGTTAATGACGAAGAGGAAAAAAAAGGTTACAGGGATTTCTAATGGTAATTTTGAAACTTAAACTAAATAAAACAGAAAAAATTAGGGGGTCACAAGCCGTAAAAGGGGGAGCCACAAGGCCATAAATTGAAACTTACATTAGGTATACTGGAGTTGATGATGAAGAGCAAATAAAAAAAAGGTCTTAGGCGGTATTTAATGGTAGTTTTTAAGAAATTTTGTTGTAGGGGGCAATAGCTTTTTTAAATTCTTTAAAGGGGGCCTGTTGAAAAAAGTTTGGGAAACCCTTCTCTAAACTTTTTTTTTCTAAGGTAAAACATGAAAAGCATTGTTTTTAATTTTTTTTAATTTTAAATCAAAGTAATTAAATCAATTTTAATCATCAAGCAGCTTTTTTATCTTGAAAGTATAATAACTTCACAATTAATAACACCTTAATGATATCAAAATTATGGGTAGCTGTCAAATTTGCGCGAGAGTATAAAATTGCACGAGGGGACAAAATTGCACGAGTGCAAAAAAATGCGTGAAGGTACTTTTGCGCGAAGATACTTTTGCACGAGGGGATAAAATTGCAGGAAGATAAAACTGCATGAAGATACTTTTGCACAATGGGTCATTTTCGCACGAGCAGAAAACTTTGCACGGAGACATTTTTTCATGAGTTAATATTTTTTAAATTTTTTATTCATTTTAGTTTTAATTTTTTTAATTAAAAAAGAAATTTTAACTATCACTGTTACCCCTTACCCTTTCCCTCGGTCGGTAAGTTTTTTTATTTTATTTTTTTTTAATAAATTTTATTTACTTTTTTTTTTAAATTTTTTTTTTGTTAATTTTAATTTTGTTTTTTACTATCACTGTTACCCCTAACCATCGGTAGGTAAGTTATTTTTAATTTCTTTAGTTTTTTTAATTTTTTTAAATTTATTATATTTTATTTTATTATTTTTTACTATTATTATTTTTTTTCAATATCACTGTTACCCCTAACCCTTATCCTCGGTCGGTAGCTTTTTTTCTAATTATTTATTGTTTTATTGTTTCTTTTTTTTACTGTATTTTTTACTCTCGTGCAAATATGTAACTGTGCATAATTGACCCTTGGTGCAAAATCGTCTTCGTTCAATTTTGTTCCCTGGTGTAATTTTGTGCCCTCGTGCAAATTTAGCTTTGTGCAATTTTGTCTTCGTGCAATTTAGACCCGTTCCCCAAAATTATATCAAAAAATATTAAAATAATTTTTTTGTAAACTTGTTTTTTAACCTATTATTTTTCTAACAATAGTTTTTAAACTGGTTCGCTTAGTTACTAAAAGGCAAATATACGAAAAAATCTAGAAAAGTATTAAAAAAAGTTTCAAATAAAAAAATTGTTTAAAAATACAATGTTTATAATTTTATCACAATTTTACAACTTTTTTTTCAAACAAATAATGAAAGTAATAATTATTTAAATCGGCTTTAACCTTAATAGCGTTTAAATGAAAACCCGCTGTAATAAGAAAACAAAAAAATCTTTTTAGTTATAATATGCAGAGTTTATAATAAAAAAACTTATACAATTTTTTAATAGTTTTATGGTTTCAAAGATTAAACTATTTTATGCAAATCAAAAATATTTTAAACTTAGATATTTATTTTTTCTCAAAAATAATTGTTAATATTTTATAAAAAAATTACTGAGACCTTCAATTAAATTTTTTAAGTGTAAATAAAAACTTAGAAAAACTTAAAACTAAGCTAAAAATCTGCAATATACTATTAAGGTAAACTTAATTAATCAAGTTGTACAATACTCACAAAACCTGTTTTTTTTTATGCAGAAGTACGTAGCACTTTTTTAAATTTAGTAGTCTAAAAGTTTAAAAGTTGTAATACTTTAAGGCACTTTTATTTTTTACTTATTTTTTTGTTGTTATTAACTCTAAGTTCAAACAGATGTAACTATATTTAGGGAGAAAAACTTTAAATTAGTATTAATCAATGTAAATTTAAAAATATAAAAATAATTAAGTAGACAAAGTGCGATATCTTGAAAATAAACTTTTGTTATAACATTTTGTATGAAAACTCATGAAATAAATACATTTGTCTTTAAGTACTCCGAAGTAAAATTACATTTTTCTAAGTATTCTAGTACGCTTAAAAAACTAAAGAAAATCAGGTATCTAATAATTTACTTAAAATGTGAACAAGATACTTAAGCATGAAATTAGTTTGAGATGCAAACAGTTGATAAGTCAACGCTATGTGTAAAAACGAGGCTAACTGTTTAAAATTGAATAATTTTCGCAGGGCAATTTTGTATTCAACTGCTATTTTACCACTAAATATAATTTTAGAAGCTCTTAAAGAAAAAAATATTAAATTCAGTGTTAATGGTTCTTCAACTGCTTTTAAATAAATGTAAAGTTGCAGATAATTTAATGAAAAAAATAGTCATATTGTTTCGAATTTACATAAAAATCATATAAATGATAATTATATTTGTGGAAAAATTTGATTTGTTCATGTATTATTTAATCATGCTGACATTTTTAAAACCATTGTTTGACAGTTTTAGAAATATAAAAAGTTTTAGCTTTTGTATTTTTTTTATACAGCAAAAGTAAAAGAGGTTTTTTAATACCTACCTGCTAAGTGCATTTCAAAGTTTGTACCTAGACTTTTGAACTTATACAAAACGAGAAAAACTTTAAACAAAGTAATTACCTTCTGCTATATATTAATTGTTTTATTAGTAAAATCTATAGATAAATAGTCATAAGCACTTAAACACTTCTACAGCTTTGAGCAAACTTAAAAAAAATAATTCTCTACCAGAAAATGAAGTTTCTAAGTTGTAAAAAGGTTTAGTTAGCAATATTAAATAATTAACTACTTGGGTATGTATAATGTTGATAAAATATACAAAAAATAAAAAAAGTACGAAGAAAATTTAAAATTTTGTATACCTTTAAAAAATTAGATAGATTAAAAAGTGTTAGTCAATCAAGATTGTTTGTTATAAGTAGTTCTTTTGATTCATCACAAACTAACAAACTAAATTTTTACTAAAACTATCAAATAAAAAAAATTTAAAACAAAATGCTAGGTGAAAGTTTATATTTTGTGGAAAGTTGTTAATCATCTTTAAAAAATTAAATTATCTTTTGTTGTATTGTAAAACTGTATCATAAAAACAAATACTAAAGAGTAAAGACGTGATAAAAACACGTGGTTACAAACCAAAACAGTTAATTCTATAGTAAACCATATACGTGAAACGATTCTACACATCCTGCAAATTAGTAATTCTTTAAATAGTACTCAATGATGTTAAGTTACATAATGTATTTGTAGTTTGTTTCCTTTTTATTTTTTGTTGTAAAATGGTTCATAGAAAAAAAAAAAGTTATTGCTTTACTGAATGAAAAACAAATATAACAATCTGTTTAAAGATTAACTATAGTGAGTATATAAATATGCATAACAGATAAAAACTAGAGACTTTTAATGTTTTAAAATTTACAAAAACATATAAAAAACTATAATTAAGTAAAAAAATTAACTTCTATAAACTAAAAATTTAAGATATTTAATTGCTTTGTTTATAAATTAAAGTAATTCAAAAAACTGAATATAAATGAATTGTATAAGCTTTTTTTGTATTTTATTTCTTAAGCTCCAGATCGTATATCATAAAAGAGTTAAAAACTAATTATTAGAGGTTTTAGTAGCTTTTCTTTTTGAATTTGCTACAGACTTAGTGAGGTATATTGAAATTTTGTATTTTAGCCGTAAGTTTTAAACTCTACAAATTTTTCACTCACTATCTTCGAACTCTTAAACATCTATTTACAACTTTATAAATGACCAAAATTTTCTAATTTACTTAAAGTAAAATAAAAAAGTTTAGGTAGTTTTAAAAAAATAAAAAGTAGATAAATCAGAAATTTTAAAATCTCTTTTGTGCATCAAAAACAGAACTGTTCTCAAACTAGTGCCAACAATCGAATCAAACGAAGAGTCAGTAATGATGACGTCACAGTGTCTGTAGGACCAATTAGACCTTCAAACAATGTTATGGACATAAAACTATCCGGCAATATCGCTGAAGTAGAAAAAGATGCACACATTAGTATGCAGCCTAAAAACATGTACAAAGTTCAGAGAAACAACAAGAAACTGTTGTTTTCAGGTTATCTTAATTTTTTAAATAGCTAAAGGAATTCGATTAAAATAAAGTTATTTTTTTGGTATACTGTAATTTTAAAAAAGGTTTGAATAAAAAAAAATAGAGTAAACGTTTATTTTGTAAAACCTAGGTTTTAATCACCACAATTTAAAAAGTCTTGCGACGAAAATCCTTAACAAATTCAAATTTAATTATAAGTTAAGTGTTTAATTAAAAGCTATTATTATAAACTTAGAAGAACTCAATTTTTATTAAAGAAGTGTTTTTTAATATTTTTAATATTTTGTTCTAAATTTTCAGTTTACTTTACAATCGTTGGAATTCCACTTCTTCTTGTTTTGACTTTCACCATTATTACTTGTCTTCTTTGCAAAATTTATAAAAGTGTAATGGAATCAACGTCTAAATATCTCGATGAAGTAAATAATACCAACTTTGTTAAGGAAAATGCTGAGCCAAGTTGTATTTTTACAACGAAAAAAATTGAAATTCCTATCCCTTGTAATAAGAATAGTTTAAAAACTTAAAACAATAGAAAGTTAAAAATTTATTTTATCTTACTTGAAAAAACTTAAATGGTACAGTGTGTTTGAAGTGTAAGTTTTATAAACTAAGGGTTCATAGCTTTTAACTTTTTTAATAGGTTAAAGTTTAAAAGTAGATAGTTGTTAAGTTTACTTAGATATATAATCCTAGTTGTAAAAACTTAACTAAATTTTTGTCCTAGTCCAAATATGCTTATTCATACAAGCAAAATTAGTACATATAAGTCAAAAAATAATTGAACAAAATTACGTTTGAAGTCGTTAACCTTTTACAATTCTTACTAGCAGCATTTGTCGATTTAATATGCTTTATTGTAACTTGTCGATTAATAAAAAATTAAAGTTCCCTCTTGTAACACAACAGTATAAAAGCCAAAAAAAAATTTACTTGAGACCAAAGTGAATTTAAATTACTTTTAAAGTTCAACTAAAACTTGTTATGATTAAAAGTGTTACAACTTAAGTATGTAATGCTAATACAAAACAAAATTAGAAGTAATTTTAAAACCATAAAAAACTAAAAATGCATTCAAACTCGGATAATCTTTTTTAATTCAATTAATTGTCAAAATAAAATAAAAATTAAAGCAAAAATTATATAACATTGATTAATGCTATATTATTGGTGTAAAGTTTTTAAGAATTTTTATTTTTAATGCAGCTTGGTTAGTTAATAGTTTTAAAGTTTGCTTTTGATTTTTTAATATTAAATTAGTTTATTATAATAAATCTTTAGAAACAAGTTTTAAAAATAAGTTTTCAATTAACAAAATACAAAACTTAATGTATCTAACTGTACCTAAAAAAAATTAGCATTAAAGATTAAAAAAAAACATATACTTTAATAAATTACTAATGTTAGTTGTAATAAAATCGTTACAGACTACAAATTTTATAAAGATTTATGGTCATCTTAAGTTCATAATACTTATCTAAAAAGCAACAAACGTACATCAACAGAAGTTTCTGCAGCAGATTAACTTAGAAACACTTTGAAACTAATTCAGTTTTTTAAGAAAACGTAGATTTTGAAACTAAAATAAGAATAAATCATCGATAAAACAGACAAGAGTGCTACTACATTGTTAACAACTAACCATCTTAACAAGTTTTAGTTGTTACCGATGTATTTTTGTTGGTTAAATGTACGAACAAACTAACACATTATGCTATAAAGTTTTCAAGCTTTTTTATTAAACTAATGTACCTTTTATAAATATTAACGTTATTAATACTGTTGTTCTTACAATGTAAGTAAAGAAAAAGTAAGGTCGAGATCTGCAGCAGGAAGTGTTGTTGATGGTAGTAAAATGCAGCTAAAGCCTATCTATTATCTTTAAAAACTATATATACTATCTAAATACTCAAACTTTGTCTCTTGCATTATTTTGATAAAATAAACTTTAGTTTTATCTACTTTATTATCTAAAAAACTTAATGTTTTACAATAATGTTTTAAATTCTCAGTTTATGTAAACCAATTTAGACTTTGTTATATCTCATATTAACCGTAATTATTTACATTCTAAACAGTTATGAATATCACAATTTATTAGCTTTTTTATTGAGACATTTTTTCATCAAACAAGCTTCTCAAAAAACGTTGCTTACTTTTTTTTTTCATTTTGAACAAACTGTTAAACATTTTCAAATTTTACTTAAAAAAATGTCAAAAAGTCTTAAGTACAGCTTAGAACAATTTTAAGATTATTTTTAAAATAAATTACATCAGAAGTATAAAAAACAACACTGGTTTTATGAGTTGTTTTTTTAAACTTTAACTTATTCAAAAAACTTATAAAATTATGTACAAATAACATTACTATAGCACTTCTGATTTGTATTTTATGTACATATATATTTTTTTACTTTTAATTATTTTTAATAGTACGCTGTTTTTCATTTTACTACAATTACTTAATAACCTTTTTAAGTTTAAGATGCTTTTTGTATCACTAAACTACCTCAATTGTCTTTTCTTTGTCAAATTTGAATAAACTTTATACTTGTGTATTATATTAAAAAAAAGTTTTGTAAGATGCTTATTACAGTGGTTATTTACTTTAGATAACTGCTCAAACTAGACAGATAAAAAAGCATGTTTTAAGCTATTTTATCGTTAATCAATTTATGTTTCGTTTAAAACAGTATTTAACTACTGTAGCAATTATATACTGAATTTATAGAATACTTTAAAAATTATTTTCTTAAACAATAATGATGCATATTTTAAACTTTAATTACATTAATGTTTTTTGTTGGGGCTTTTGAGAAATTTTTAAAAGCCAAATAGTTAAAACATATATAAATGAGCATTTATAAAACAGTTACTATTGCATTAAAACTTATACAATTATATCTTTAAATCTATTTTAGATAAGAGTTAATACTTTATGACAACTAATATAATTAAAGCTTTGGAAGCAATTACACACTAAAATTAACATCAGTAATCAACCTTCCTTTTTCAACAATAAATGTTTTACAGATTAAATTTTAACTTTAAAATAAAACAAGTATCACAGTTGTAAGAATAAAAGTATTTATAGTACATTTTTTTTTTGTTTACACAGCTTTAGTTTTAAAATTTTGATTTAATTTGACTCTAGATCGGTAACTTATACTTTATACGAGTATTTTCAACTATGCTGAACTAATCTTTAATATAGTCCGAAAATCAATCTGAATGCATCATTTAATAACCGAACATTAATTGTGTAAATAAACTATAATAAAACTTTTAATATCTACTTAAAACATATAGTTTTAATAAATGAAAGTATAAACTTTATAAGTTATTTCTTTTATTCCAAAATCAAGTTTGCTGTTTAATTTTTTTCTATATAATGTTTAAAAACTATAAAATATAAATGTCTAATGTGAAACCTTGTAGAAAAAGTTACTTTTAGTAATTAATGATTTAAATAAATATTAGTTGAATTATTTTTTAATAAAATAATAAGTAGTTTAAACTTTTTTTCAATTTGAAATAATGTTAAACTTAAAAAATGGTTTTGAAGTTCCTAGAAAAGTATGATCAATTAGATAGTAAATGGTAACTGTAAGTTGTTGCCAATATTGTTAAAATAAACGATAAATATTAAAATTTATTAATTATTTTTTTTGATAGTTTACAAACTTTAAGCTTATTTATACCTTTATAAAATCAGCAAAGCTATTTTACAATATTTACACATCTAAATGTTAAATTAATGTTCACTACAACATAATTTTTTAAAAACCTTTAGTTTTCTAATATATGTTTTGTTAACAAACTGATTTAGCATAGCTGATTAGATGGAGCAGCTGTCAAATTTGCACGAGCATACAAAATTGCACGAGTGCACAAAATTGCACGAAGACACTTTTGCACGAGGGAATAAAATTGCACGAAGGTAAAATTGCACAAAGACACCTTTGCACAAAGGGTTACTTTTGCACCAAGACGTGTTTGCACCGGCTAAATTTTTTAATTTGTTTTTATTTTTTTAATTTACTTATTTTAGTTTTTTTTTTCTTTTTAATTTAGCTTTTTTTTACTATCACTGTTACCCCTAACCCTTACCCTCGGTCAGTAAGTTATTTTTTTTAACTTTAATTTTTTTTTAATTTTTTTTTTTCTATCACTGTTACCTCTAACCCTTACCCTCGGTCGGTGGCTTTTTTTTATAATTTTTTTTTGTTATAGCATTTGTTAATTATTTTTTTATTTATATTTTTACTATCACTGTTACTCCTAACCCTTACCTTCGGTCAGTAACATTTTTTTCTTTTTTTTCTAAATCAAATTATATTTTAGTTTTTTTTTTTGTGTTTTTTACTCTCGTGCAAAAATGTGACTCGTGCAAAATTGACCCTTGATGCAAAATTGTCTTCGTGCAATTTTGTTCCCTCGGGCAATTTTGTGCGCTCGTGCAAATTTGGCTTCATGTAATTTTGTGCAATCGTGCAATTTAGACCCATTCCCGGTTAGATTAGTTAAATAAACAAGTACTTTTGTAATTCAAACAAATTCATAATTTCCTAACATAAAAGAGAAAATACTAAAAATATATTAATAAGTCCCTAAATTGTGAATTAGAAAAATAAAAAATAGTCATAATAGTATAACTAGGTATATTTACTTTTAAACAAACGAAAATTCCTTTATTTCCCTTTTAAGTTAATTAAAACAAAATAAAATAAATTGAGCATAATTCAAGAATATACATTAACATCAAATACTTAAAACATTTAGTTCCAGGTTAGTTTTTAAAAATAAGTTCTCAAAATATTTAATATAATTTGTATATTTGAAGTATAAGTTAAAACACACACGTTTTCTAAGTTCTTGTTTTAAAATAGTTTTAACACTTACAAAAGTATTTATGATTTAGGTTGATTTTTTCTACAATACTGTCTTAGACCTTAATTATGATATTAGACTTTTTTTTATAAATATTAATTAATTTACAGCAATAAACAGAATAGCCTAAAAAATGATAATAAATTATATGTTCAAGAAATATGACCCTGTTAAGTTTTTATACTTGTTGTTTATTGAACGAAAAAAACGCTCAAAAAGTTTGGTCCAAGGACCTGGTGCACGAAAAAACGTTATAAGAACTAAAAACGTCGTAATTTGAGTTGTCATGTAACCATTTTTTTTATATTTATGATAAAAACAAATCTGAGAAAATAATCATTTAATTAAAAGACGTTAAAATCTAAATAAATAATAGCTTTTCTATGGTTAATGTAATATATTTTAAATGAGCTCAATTTTTTTCTAAATATGTGCTAAATTTAAAAAAAGTAGGTTAAATGTATGCTAAATAACAGCTGTTTTGTTAAAGCTCTATGGTTTAGTTAGCTGGCCTTAAATATTTTTTTAACCTAAAATGAACTTGACCAAAATATATGTTAAATAAGATTTTTGTTAAAGTTTTATATCTTAGATGAGTTCATGCTTTTTCTAAGTACGTGATCACCTTAAATGAAAATAAGATTTTTCAGTGATATTTTATAAGTACATATTTCATTCCATTTCAACTTATTTATACACTTGAATAGCAAGCTTTTGTATACGATTGTTTTAAAGATTCAGAGTTGATACGACCTAGTTAAAATTAATATTCATTTTAAAAGCTTTAAATTTCTTAAAACAAAATTAAATACTTTGCATATTATAAGGTTGTAATAACATTAAAACAAGTTATTAGAATTAAACGAGTAAAATGTTACCTATATTTTCTGTTAAAATTATTTCTATTGTTTGCATTCAGAGATACCAACAGCACTAAAGACCCGTTGTATCTTTTATTTACTCACAAAAATAAGTTTTTACCTTATTTCCTAAATGAAACATTAAAAATATTTTTTAAAACTCTTTTTACAAAAGTCTTAAAATAACTCAAATACTGCCAACAAATGATAGTTAATAATTCTGAAAAGTTTAGTTAATTTGTATTGTACATTTTAACTATATGTAACAAATTTAGCATTGCGTTTGTACCTTTACTTTTAGCTTCTAATTAGTGATCTACTTGACCCATGATCCAGATCTGGCTGGATTCTGTTTTTATAAATCGTTATCCATCTAAATCATAATTTTAAAAACAGAACTAGATCTTGCCGGGTCTATTAACTTAAAATAAATAGATTGTTATAGAAATAAAGCGTCTTTGTTGAAAAAAAAGACAATCTAACTAAGTTCTAACCAAATATTATCTGAAAATTTGAATTTTTTGCAATTAAACACTATAGTTATTTAATTATATAATAAACAAAATAAATGAGTCTTAATGTTTAGTTTACAATTTATCAAAACCAGATAATCTTTAATTTTGTTCACTGTTTGCAATTTTTTTAGTTTTTAATTTATTTTTTGGGTAACTTCTTTTGTTGGGCTGTAACAAGCGTATATTTAGTCTAGTCATTCTTAATAAAAAAAACCCTTAGATATAGCTTTTATAATAGTTAAAGTGTTTAGTAATTCGAGTGAATAAGTTTGTGTGTGGACGTTTTCGCAGCATTCGTAGTTTTATGCGCTTTTTATACAAAAAAGTGTAAAACTGTAGTTTGTAATGCGAAAAACGACTATGTAAGTCTATGGCTATTAACGTGTATAACTTTTCTATTTGTTTAAACTTTTAGTTTTTAAAATAAACGTGAACTAATTTTATATATCTCTTAAGAACCGTCAGCAAAACTATAAGAAAATAGTAATTAAAATTTTATTTCAAGTTGAAACTCGTAAAATGAATTTAATAGTTTATAGAAGTAAGTTTGCTAAGTAAAACAAAAAATAAATAAAACTTTTGTTGGAAAAAAAAATGCATGTAAAAAAAGAAAAATTTTATATTATTAAAGATTTGATAGAAAGAAAACTCTTTTTATTAACAAAGGTTGGGCTAAGATTTTTTACATACAATTACTCTTAAACATACCAACTTTTCAGCAGATATAGCACAAAGTTGGCAAGTTTTATAGTTTTCCGAGGTTTGTCAACAACTTTGTAAAATAATTTTAATTTATTTTAAGAAAGATGAAGTACTGAGCTTATTACTCTTCGCTTTTATATATCGTTTTTTGTTGCGACGTGTCTTACAAATTAATTAGTTTTTTTATCGTGAACGCATCTACAATCTTAAGAATTAGGTTTATTTTTTTCTCATTTTAAACCACACTTTTTTTTATTTTGTTATTTAATATTAAATGTTTATTTGATTGTGTAACACTTTAAGTTTTTTTTTTTGTTGACGTATAGTATTTACAAAAATGGTGTATGATGAAATATAAATAAAATATTCTGAACAAAGCAACAAATCGGTAAGTAAAAGCTTTCACAAAAATAATTCAAAAGCTAACCAGTTTTCTTTCATTTTTACTCTTACCTTTAAAATGTTTAGAAACGTGATTTCCTTGATATCTGATGCAAACTGTTAAAAAGATCTATTTGAAATAATAAAAACAAACTCAACAGGACGTTATGTATATATACAGATTTAAAGGTTGATACTTTATAAATATTAGAACTTGTTGTGTAAATTGTTTAAAAACACAAACTTTTTACTTCTAACTCACATACATCAGTTTAAACTCTCGACTAAAGCTTTTTATTAAGGTGTCGATATAAGGTTGTTTATCGGTGTTGAAATTGTTTTGTATGCGGATAATTTACAAAGGCGGTTATGAACTGTGGGGCTAGTTGGTTTTTTCACTTATTTTGGGAGCTTAAGTTGGTTGTTGGTGTATAGGATTTAGTTGTTTGGTTTTTTATAGGGTTGGTATGTGGCTTCTCTTATTTAAAAACATTCAGATTTCGTAGAAATTGGTTTCAAACATGCCTTTTTCAATAGTTATTTTCAATTTGTGGTTGCTAAATATATTCCTGATCTTTTTAGATGTTCTTTGTCGTTCAGATTTGAAGGCTTTGTGCAGGACAGCTAATCCGTCGTCGCAGTATATGCCATAAGATCAAGGTTGGAGAACTTTTTGCAGTTGTATAAGTAACAAAGTTTTTCTATATCACATACCTCAGCTCCCATGTAACTTCTCATCGTGACATTGAACATATTATCATCCTTCCCACTAAATTAAAGCCATTGTTGTCAGTAAGAATGCTTAAGTATGAAAGCATAGCTATAATCTAATCGTCTATAGTGAAAGATGAGTACTTTTTTGCAAACTTGAGAGTTTTTTTAGTTAGTTTCTAGTGATGAAGGAGTAAAACTTTTCAATATAGAGTCTTAGGAAGACGAGGTGCTTCTTGTTATCTAAACTTTTGAACCACTTTACTACTCCTGAATAGTTTTGCCACTGTATATGGTTGGTTTTTAGCTTTATCTATGCATTGATGTTACCCAGGACGTTTCTTGCAACTTTAACTAGGTCTGATTTATTGGGATTTAACAATCGGCATTTAAACTTAATAAAGAATTTAGTTTTATTATCTTTTACAAATGTAAAAGCTGGACTTGGACATATCCTTTTAATCTTGGCTTTGATTTTCGTGTTAAGTATGACATTTTGAGCTCCTGTATTTAAAGTCTTCATGCAGTCATCAGTATTTTTTGGAGCTTTTAGTTGTATTGTCATGTAGTATTTTTTTTTATTACTCACTATCATGAAATATAGTTTTATCTTTTTATCGCTAAGGATCACAAGTTTATCAGATGATTGTTTTTATTAATGGACATATGCCTTTGAAACTTTAAAGTGGAACATCTGAATTGTGTGATTTTATCTCATTAAAAATAATGCCTCTTCAAACAGATTTAGTTCGTCACATTCAGGTACTGAGTATTTGGTAGAAAAGCAATTCGGTTTAGCTCGTCGTGTTATAAGTTCATTCTCACTGTTTAGGTCCCAAAACGCCTTCCAAGGTATGTTTTGGACAAATTTAAAAGCTTTTTCAGGTATTTCTTTTTATAGAGCCATTTATTTGAAGTGGGTATGTTTAGTAAGGATTAATTAAGATTTAAAATATTAGATCGGGAACTGAATTCGTCGTAGGCGCTAGATAAAATGTTTGACATTGATGCATGTAGCTATAGAGTAGATACAACCAGCATAAATCCAGCTTTAAGCCTAACAAATCCACCCAAACAACGTTATCGGCTTATATTAAGAGAAACAATTTAGATTACAGCAACAAATCATGGACGATCACGTAAAAAACGCCATGCAACAACTCCTCGCCCCTCCCAAAAAAAAAAACAGAGGCGTGTACAATATGTAACTTGGAAAGAATGGCCATCGCAGAGTCTGACAGAAAAAAATAATTGAATCAAAGAACAGAGCTCGCAGTCTTGCTTCCTCGCTTCAAATCATCCTATTTCAAATCTTACTTTATTTTACCATAGCTTATGTTTTTAAAATTGCCCTTTTTTACTTATTTTGAACTTTTTGTTGTTTAATTTAGTTATAAATACTTAATTTAGTTTAATTTTGTCGTAACACTAAGTAACACTTGTTGTATTTTATTATTTCTATTCACCTTTAGTTATCTATCTGTATATTTAAAGTGTTTTAAATCGTTATTCATATTTTATACCTGAGGATCTGCCATTATGTAGTGAAACCTAAATCGTACTAATAAACGTAACTGAATGTATTTATAATATTCTTACTCAGCATCAGTGTTTGAGCACTATAGTTTCTTGTCCAGTTTGATACATTTATAGTCCAAAATAGTTTACTCAAGAGCATCTAAATAAGGTTTGATGAAGTATTCTTATTTGAGTTCACTTTTCAGTATTACTGCAGTTTAACTACAACGCGATATTAAAGTAACGATAAAATTACTACTTTGATAATACTATTCAAAATATAAATTTAATCGCTTGTTAACAAAAAATCCTAGCGAAACAAGTTCACTGGAATAAATAATAATAGTAACAAACTATACAGTATCCTTACTAGTGTAATAAATGAAGAATAATGTATAATTTGTTATTATTATTATTATTATTATTATTATTATTATTATTATTATTATTATTATACTTTGATAATACTTAATGTCCATGTTTGTTTATAGCTTTTTCAGTTAAAAAACATTTAACTAAATTAGTTTGATTACCAAAATATATAAACGATCAAACACACACCTGAAATGTATTTAATCGTATATAGTTAAATAAATATATAAATGTTTTATTGTTATGCAAAACTAAACTTAATTTTTTGATTACAATAAAAAGGTATTTGATTAAAGCAGAAAAAATTTATTTATATATAAAAGTATAGAGTTGTTTATAAAATATAACGACTAATTGAAACTTTAAAGGAAAAAATTAAAGTCAGAAAATACTTAATTTGATTTTATGACTTTACCGTTTTCATAGTTTTGTGTTTTATGCATGTTTATTTTTAACTTAACGATTAGTATTAAAAAGTTCTAATACTTACGAATTTAAGAATTAAGGTTTTAATGACTACTAAAATGAAAAATAAAATAAACTTTAAATAATAGAATAGAATTTCTTAACATTTATTTTTGTGTATTTATACTAAAAAACAAAAAGTAAATTGTTTTTAAGAAAGATCTTAAATTTAAAAAGTTAAAACATTTGTTGAAGATTATAAACTACTAATTTATATGCTTTTTAATTCGGCTAGCGCTTCAGCTCAGATTATTACTCTAAAAAAATTAAGACTCCGATAATTTATTTGTTTTGAATTTATTTTTATCTCGTGTGACCACTTATGAGTGGACTCTTCTTATCACCATCGTCGGACTTCTTCCTGCGTTCGGTCTTCGCAACTTTCTTCTCTCTGCCACTCGGAGGCGCCTTCGAGCTGTACATTGAAAAGTGGCTGACTTGGGTGTAGTGGTTTAACACTGACATGCTCCTGTTGGATTGGCAGCTGCCTCCCCTCGATATGTCCCTGCTCCACTGCCACCTCCTCATCTTCTTCCTCATCTCGTTCCTGACCTCCGAAGTGAGGAAACAGTAGAACGTGGCCACCATCGCTCCCTGCAAAATTGTTTTTTTTTTTGCTTTTTACAACAAACAGGAGGTTATATTGATTCAGGGGCGGTATACTGTTTTTAGTTTAGTCTTTTAATTAGTTACTTTTGTTGACTTAAAAAAAAATTCTACAAGTTTCAGTTCAGTTTACTGTCTTTTAATTTAAGAAGTAATTGAATTACGAATTACTTTTCTAAGCTAACTTAAACCTTTATCAATAACACAAACAAACAAAACTTGTAAGTAAATTATATGTTCATTGTAATAGCTTTTTTAACTTAGTTTTATATTTGCAGATTGCTTAGCATGTTTTTTTTATTG
Source organism: Thalia democratica (assembly GCF_965202585.1). Lineage (NCBI taxonomy): Eukaryota > Metazoa > Chordata > Thaliacea > Salpida > Salpidae > Thalia > Thalia democratica. Next base: position 12,565,083 of record NC_139173.1, on the reverse strand, counting down.
ATGCTGTTTTAAAAGGCAACTATACTTTTAATATAATAATATAATTAATAACTATAATATAACTTAATAAAAACTTCAAAAAGCTCAAGTATCTTTAAAATAATAGTAATTTTTGTTGAACGAAAAAGTGCTCAAGAAATGTTTATAAGGACCTAGTTTACGAAAGAACCTTTGTGGTATCGATTCGTTCACCACATGCTTTTACAATCTATGACAAGCTAATAAAAATCAATTTCCAAAATTTATAGTTTTAAACTCCAACAAACAAAACAAATAACAGAAATAAAGGAAAACTTAACAAACATTAAAGAAATAATATATTTACATAGAAAAGTTGTAAATAAAATGTATACAAAAACTTGTCTAATAAGATAAAAATGAAATTAAAGTCTAAGCCTAAAAGTTTTTAAAAATTAAAATAGAAGTAGAAAACGTTTTTATACTTTAATAACAAACTTATAATTATATAAACAATGCTAGTAGCAAATATGAAAACATTTGAAAGATAGGTTTAAACTTTTTTAAAGAACTTAAAACTTTAATATGTTAAATTTTTATACTTTAAATTTTATCAGTTGAGTAAATTTATTTAATGTTTCACATAATAAATAAGCTGAAAATAAGCTCTAATGCTTAAAAAGCCAAAAAAAAGTTTAAGTTTTATCCCGAAAGAAAATTAAACTAATAACCTGAAAAGAATTGGAACTCTTTTACAAACCACAAATAAAAAGTTAGATAACAACCTTAAAAAGAGAAAGTTCAACCAACTTAGAACCTAGAAAACTTTTAACACGTTACAACTACCACACGACTTCAATTAGCTTGCAACCTGAAAAGAATTTAAACTTTTTTGCAACCTGAAAAGAAGTGAACACCATCTCGAAGGCGATCTTGACGTACATGTGCGGCTTCTCCCTGTGCGTCTTGTTGATGTCGTGATCGGCGACGAAGGCGAAGATGGTATAGTGGATCCCCAGCAAGGGAATCAGCGCCAGCGTGGATCTTGCCAGCCTGTACTTGTAGTTGTTCTTCGCTATCTGGTTGGCTCGCAGCTTTTGCACGATGATGCGCACTATGTTGATGAATATCCCGAAGTTAACCTGTGAGTTTTTTAGAAATATTAGACAAGTAATATTTGAAAAGTGCTTTTGTTTTGCTCAGATTTTTGGTATCCAACTAAACAAATGATAAACAAGACCGTGTTTAGCCTCATTATAAATGATATGAAAGACAAACTAAGATAGTCATTTGTACAAGGTTTTTTCTAATGTTGTAGTTAAATATAACTCTCTGCGGTCAAGTATACAACAAAACAAAAGTTTTAAAAACAATTTAGAAATGCTTAAAATAGAACTATATAATGCAGTACAATTAAATGAAAGTTTACTGAAAACTTTTGAATCAAAGTTTAAGAAAACTTCATAAACACTATGCCCTTCATTTTTTTTAACTTACAAATATGGTTGAGAGTACTGGACCTTTTATGCTCCACCAAACTGCTTTATTTTCAAGAAGTTCCCAACAACCTACGTTTTCAAGGTAATACCGAAGCACCACCCATGTTAAAGTTGGTATCAATGGACAACCTGCAGTGTTTTGAAGTCATTATACTTTCATTAAATTTCACTTTTCTTTTCTCCACTAATTAAAAATTACTTTTTAACTTGTTTCAAACTGTAAAGTTTGTTCAAAAGCAACTTTTTTTATACTGTAGATTATAAACGCGCGACATATACAGTACTAAAACTTCTATATGCTTGTAAGAAAAACAGTGCTTACCCCATCCCAGTGCCATGTAATTTGAAAAGTGAGGTTGTTCTGTCATAGGTAGCACCAGTATGGTTTGCAGGTATACTGCTTCTATTAACAACCAGAAGTAATTGCAAATAACTGCATAATGCATCATGGTCATTGTCAATCTACAATAAAGCTGTAGACATAAAAAATAAAATAATGAAATTGCAAAGTATAAAAGTCTTAATTATAGTCAGTTCAAGCTTTATGTACCTTAGCAAACTAGATGCACTATTATGTATGATAAGTGTTTGTATGTTGTACAATATTGAGCTTTAATGACCCAAAACTTTGCAAAAGGTATTATGAAGAGAAACTTCAAATTCAATACTAACAATTTACTCGCTGTCAACTTTACTAGTAGCCTTTTTCGGAAATTTAGGTTAAAACTTTTTTTATTTTATATAGACTAACAGTAACCAATATATTTTTTTAATAAATACATATTCTCACAAACATTAGGTAAGCAGAAACTTTGCAGTTCATCATCGGACATTTGTCTTGGATCACGATCCAAACTTATGATTGGCTCAACAAGGACTCGATCTTTGATTAGTACGATGCAGTACCGAAGAATGAAGGAGATCATTAGGTTCACGTGAACATAATTTCTTGTGCAGTGGAGTTTTCTGAGAAACTTTGTTTAATTTAACTAATTTTATATTGCTCGTTATAACAACACAATTTTTTGAAACTTGATTAAAATTAAGAATTTTAAGGATACCACACGTATGATGTTCTATAACCATACTGCAACTTTCTAAAAGATGAGTCTTTAGTTTTTTCTCAGAAGAATTTTTAAGTCAGCTTTTTTTTTGCTAAAACTTTTGTTAATTTTAAAGCAGTAAAACAGCGTATCAAATAGATACAATTATCAATTGAAGTTAGTTTGTTCCAATATTATTTAATAACATATTACCTTTTTTAAAATTAAATAATAACACTTTAAATCAAATAAAAATGATTTAAATAGTTCACTTACTTTAGAATTGCAAAAATAAAAATAGCTGATACCAGAAAGGCTAAAGAAACGGCATATCCAACAGTGTAAACGATTTCTATTTTTTCGAGCAATGAATTCTGTAAATAGAACTCTTTAAACATTCTCATTTAAAAAAAACTTTTAATATAATTTTTCTGATGTAGCACTTTAGATCAGGATTTTTCAAAGGAGACGATATCTCTTTGGGTGATTTTAGTAAGTTGGGGGCCATACCTAGTAAGTGTACGATAAATAGTTAGACGGCAACAACTACTTTAAACTGTATATTCTAGAGTTTTTAATGATAAGTTAAAAGGTCTTAGGTACAATACTAGTAAGATTTAAAACCTACATTATATTTTAATTAGTATAGAATTTAAAAAAGTTACACCAGATGTTCTGGGATTTGTAACGGAGAGTAAAACCAAAAAAAAAGGTCTTAGGTACAATTTACGGAAGGTTTGAAACTTACACCAGATATACTGGGGTTTATAATGAAGAGTAAAGACAATAGGGTGATTATTGATAGACGGCAAGAAGTAACTTGCACTATATACTATTGGGTTTAGTATTTATACAATTTACACTAAATATTCTTGGGTTTTTGCTAAATGGGGGCGATCACTTTTAGTTTTCTGAAAAAGAAGAGATTATAAAAATGAGTTTGAAAAACCCTGTTCTAGATTATACATAGTATTTTTATGTAAATGCTGAAACTATATCACATAGAAATATTTTAAATTATAAACTACTCAAATTATTTGCTAAGACACTTGAAAATAATAAACAACATTGGCTTGTCCTTTTTTTACTTATCATTTAAAGTTAGAATGTGCTAATAAAAAATATATGTAAAATGAATTTAAACGAATAAATACACATTATAAATCTATTGAGAACTAAGATAAACAATATTAAAAAGATGTTTAATATTTGTTTGCTTAATTTTTTATTCCAAAATACGCTTGCTTAAATCGAACAATTAGATTTCAATCATTATAAATAGAACACTAAATGAAATAGAAAAAAATAATGTTCTAAAATATATTTATGTCTTTTTATTGTTGTAGTTAGTTCGACTAATATTACCACAACTATTAAAGCCGTATGTTTTTTTTATTATAGATCACTGTACCTTCATAATATAATTTGTTTAAAGTATTTTTTATACGTTTTTATTTTATAAACAATTTATGTTAACTTACACAAAATAGCTTTAACTTTTAATATTACTTAAAATTTTGTACAAGTTAATGTCTTATTTATCAAGGCTAATTTTTGTTCAAGTTTTATACTGCACTTTTGTGAGTCATACTTGAGTAATATAAGCAAAGATCTGTATTTACATATTTCGCTCAAAACATTAAACCAAAAGCTTAAAAAGTTCTCATGTTGTTTAAACTAATAACTATGTTTTTTTTTTCTTAACTAAAATTAAACACTACTTATTTTTTAGTTTCATACATAGTATATCACACAAAAGAAAGTTCATTTTTCTTTTTGTGAGTTATTTTATTTTAGCATAGTTATTATTATTTTGAAAATTCTTTATATATCATTGGTAAAAATTCAATGACGTTTACAAATATTACTAAAAACGTTTTAAATTTTCAAAAACTTGTAACAAACGTCATCATTTGCGTCGTATTCAAACTTTTCCTTCTGTTTTGTCTCAACAGATAAGTTTTGAGGCAGGCAAGACTTGTAACTTTTTATTAAGCCAGTTGTCCAGTCTATCTGCCATGTCCCATTATCCAAACATCTTCGCTGGACATATCCATCCACCGCTGCAAAAATTAATATTGATTATTTTTTAAATAGAAATAAACAAATGAATTTGCGAAATTGTAATTAACTGTGTTTTTTTTTCCATGTATAATATTAAAATGCCAGTTGTTATATAAAACTCTTTTATGTTTTAGCCTTTCGTTGTGATTATAAGTACAATTAACTTATGTAATTTCAACAAATGCTTTCATAAACTCTGATCTCAAAAAAATAAAAATAACTGATATTTTCTCAAAGTTTTTGTTAAAATTGTGTATTTATCTAGCAATTAAAGATACAGTTTTATATTAAGAGAATCTTTTTGAATATTTATTTTAGATTTTACTTCGGAAAAAGAAATTGAAACTAAAAAAAAATAAACTTATTACAGAACGAATGGCAAGTTCTATTCGGTTCGTGGTCTAAATAAGATAAGTAAAAGATAATTTTTATTTATCAAACAACAAAGTGAAACTCTATTGGTCTTATAAAACTTAATTTCATATAATTTTTATTTTAAGTTCACACTACTTAAAGTTTCATTTTTTGAAAAAAGATTTTGAGATACTCTGTTTGTATTTAATTAAAGAGAATACTTTTAACCTTGTAACTTTGAATACAGTTTTAATTATTTGTAAACTTTTTAAATTCACAATTTACAAGTCTGACTAAGTCAACTTGTAAAAAACAAATAGAATCTTAAATCAAAACCAAAACTCTTAATGAAAACTTCAGTTAAAGGTCTATTTTTTATTCAATATAACCTTTTTTTAACTACTGTAATACTATTCTAACCAACGTTTGTCAAATGCATATAAAAATTTAAAAAAAAATATTTTCTTAGCTTTTATTTTGTACAGAATTTTAAATATTTTTATTTCTAAAGTTTTATAATTAATTTAACAGTATGTGTATATAAATAAAACTAGTGTGTGTCTCAGTTTTTGTAGCCATGGTTTTGATGTCAAGGTCCAGCATTTCCATAAACAAACAATTATAATATTTTTTATAAATAATTTGTTATACTATACAGTTTAAATGTTTTGTATGTCCGTTTACATTTTTATTTCATCATAGTTAGAGATGTTTAACTTGACATTTATCTTTATTTTTATGGAAACACATAGCCTTTAAACTTTTTGATTTTGTCAGTTCACTAAAAATAATATCAAGTTAATAGTTCCAATATATATTTTTAACAAGGTTTTGTCTACAATTTGAATACCTGTTTTTCATGTAAAGTTAGTAATATGTTAGGTGTCGTAGTTTTTTTTTATAATTTATTTTGCTTAAAAATTTAAGTTTTTTTATATATAAAAGTGTTTCTTTAAATATACAAAACACTTAACTTAATATGTGGTTTCAGCTGATTGACCAAACGGTCTTTTCTTACACCAGATACTTTAAACATGTTTACGAGCGTTGAATTAGTTTCCTTAGTTTTTAGGACTGGTGGTTTTTTTCGTGTATAATTAAATAGCTTACGATAAAACTCAGGGCACTTGTGGTCGACCATACCAGCAAAGGCGTTCTTCCAACAAAATAGCCCGTCATTTTCGCCTTCACAAAACTTTTCTGTGGTGAAATTTTACACTTTTATACTTTTACTTACTTTGTTTTTAAGTAATATTGTGTTATTAACAAAAAATGTAGTAACTTTTTTATTTTAAGCGTCAAAAGTATTAATTAATAAAGATATAACAAACTAGGTAGAACTTTTAAATGATTTAGTTAAATATAAACTTAATAGTTTTCAACAGCTGTTTTTTTCTATACGCAAATTTTTTATTCGACTAACAAAAATTCATTATATAACTTTACGCATGCTTTTTTCTAGCAAACGTCATTCTATAAAAAATCCGTAGATCTGTTCATGATTTATTAGGCAGCGAAACGTCGTTAGTCGAATAAAATATTATAGTACCAAAACAGTTGTTTTGATTTTTAGATTTCAACGCCTTACTAAGTTTTCTTTAGTAGAAACTTTTTTTATTTAACCCGTTTAAAAGTATTGAGCATTATCTTATAGATTTTACAGAAACTTCTTTAATAACTTTTAGAATTTTCGAAGACATCACGGGTTTCATCAAGCATTTTGTAGCACTCGACTCTTATTTCATACATATTACAAAGAAACGCATCAAATTCCTTAGCTGTAGTCTGCAATTTATTTATTGGTTCAATTGTATATACAACTTTTAAAAACACAAACTATGTAACAAACTTTAAATATACTTTGTTTTTAAAGTACCTTTATGAACTAAAACTTACTTAACAAAATTATACAAAAACATGTTTTAACATACCTTTAAAGTTTTTTATAGAAAATTAAGTCTATTTTGTTTTATTTAATAATTTTTTGATATATTATGATTCAAAAACATATATTGATAAATATTTTGTAGGAAAAGATAACAATTTGATTCGTAAAAAACAAATGCAACTGATAAGCAGACTTTATAACTAAAATATCAAAAGAAAACATAGTTTTTTAAAAGACTAGTAAGCATTATCAAATAAGCTTTACAAAAGTACTAGAAACAAGTAGTAGTAGAAACAATAAGTACTTGTACGAGCTGTATGAACTGTTTTAGCATAGTTTTTAACTCATATTAGTCGTTTAATACAATTTTTTGTTTTTTTATATTTCTATAAATACTTTAGATTTGCATTATTTTTTTAAATTTTTATTTATAATTTTTTCAATTTTTTACTCTGTACTCTACAACTCTTAATTACTAGAAAAACAAACAAAATAAAAATAAAATTTGTATATAAATTTCAGCTTTGTAAAATTCAACAAAGTAAGCAAATTTTATTAAACTTAATATTTTTCAAATCAATATTTTTAAAGTCAAAAATGTCTTAAAAATAAGTACACAATTTATTTATACACATAACATTGAAGATATTATCAATATATAATCACTATAAAATTAAAAAACTACGTATTCTGTGTTTTTTACATTTTTTTATTAAACTTTTTATATCTGATGTAAATATTCAGGGTTTTATTAAAAGTTAAAAATGTGCTACCTAAAAAGTAATCTTAAGTATTTAATTGAACTATTTTTGGATACTCCATTAATAAATAAAAAGCTAACTTGTCTAAAACCTTTTTTTTAACTAGTTTTACTTGAAATTTCAATTAAAATAAAGCAGAGTTTTATAAATATAGCTGTAATTTAAACTTAAAAATTTATTTATTAAGTATGATTTTTTAATAATTAAGTTATACAGTTTAAATAGAGCATGTACAGTTTACCATATTTGTAAACTTAAAGTAAAATACAAAAACAAAAACCTGAGGCAGCCCCATTAAATGAATTAAAATTGTAGCAAAAGTATAAAATTTTAGCAATTTGTAAGCTGTAGTAACAAGTTTACATGAACTCAACTTCAACTTTTGTCCATGACAGTAATCTTGTAGCCCCATATTTATATTATATTCCTATCGTTATAACGTGTTTGTAAAATAAAACAAAAATTTCTATTTTTACTGCTAAACTTTAAAGATGTGCTATTTTTACTTTTTTTTAATTAGATGTTGTTTATTAAACGACTAAAAAATGCTCATAGTATTTGGTCCGAGGACCTGGTGTACAAAAAAACCTTTCAGTTGTCAAGTCATACACCAGCACAGTTTAACGTCATGTCCAGACTATGACTCTACACTAGTTAACAATTAATTGAAAAAAACACCTTCTAATTTTTTTAAGTTATAATTTTTAAAGTATATCTGAAGCTTAACTATTCAAAAATATAAATTTAAGCGTTTGTTAACGAAGATCCGAGCGAAACAAGCTCACTGGAATATATAATAGTAACAAATTAAACAGTGTTTTTTTATTACACTAACACATGTATCTGTGTGTTAACGGGTTAATACACTTCAACGGAGCTTTGAAAATCAAAAACACAGCCCGTTAATACACAGAAATATGTGTTAGTGTAATAAAGAAATAATACTGTGTAACTTGTTATTATTATCTGAAGCTTATTTATATTGATTCGTATATTAGCTTTTTTCACCATTTTAAATAGGTGTCAGTGTTTTTTTTAAGAACTTAATAAATCTTTTTAAAATTCTAAAGTTTATTTTAATGGTATTCAAATTCTTTCTTAGAAATGTTTGAAGTTTAAACGTAGAATCTCTGTGTAAGTTATATTAAAATAAACACTTTATTGAAACTTTTAAGGCTAGATGTTTATTTTAAATCTGTATGGTTTTTTCAATATAAACAAAGAACAAAGTGCTTTAAAAATTTGAAAAATTCTAAAAACAGTATGAAAAATCTTTTTAGTTTTAAGGATATTAGAAAAAAAAAAGCATAGTGCATCAAAGTATTTTAAGTTAAAAAATTGTAGTGTATAAAACCGATAAACTATATGTAACTTGTTTTTATTTTAAGTTTAATTACAAATAATGTAGAGCTTTTTAATCATAAAAGAATTTGCTAATAACGGTCAAAGTGCAGTTAAAGACTAGATAGAATATACTATTCTAATTTTAAGTTAAATACTTTAGACTTTTAATCCTATAAGTAGTACGTTGTATTGATAGACTTAGTTTGTACGTTTACAGTTATAAACAGTTTTTGAATGATCATGAAAGTTTAATTTCTAGGTTTGGTTTTATTTTTAAGAAATAGAAATATGGCCATAAGTAAGAATACCTTGTTTAGAGTTAAATTTAAAAAAAATATTACATCACACAGTGATTAAATTCTTAAAACTAGTTATTTTCAATTGTTAAAAGACAAAAGGTTTAAAACCTTAATAAAAATGTAAATATCGTTTTTTTTTCTCAAAAATATTACAATTTTAGTAACTTTTCAAGTTTTTTGTTATTTTTCAAGCTCCAACTATCAAATAAATTTACAACTAACTTCAACTTAATTTAAATACTTTCTAATTCTCTAAGCATTTGTTACATATAAAAAGCTAGACTTAAAATTACAGTAAAAATATGTACTTAAGGTTTTCCTTAAGATTTTGTTTTGATTTAAATCATATATTTCTTAATCTGCGCTAAATTAACAATAAAAAAGTATCATACAAAACCTGTGAACTTTTTCATTATCTACGTGAACCCTTTTTAATATGTTGATAAAGATATAATTTTTATACCATATGTATTTTTTTTGTTTTAATGAATTTGAAATTCCATTTTAAATAACGTATTCTAATTCAAAAATATTTATTCAAAGACTTCGAATTACAAAAAGTAACGGAATCGTTTTTGCATAAAAGAATCAAAATAATCAAGATATTTATTGAACCAATATGATTTAGTTTAAAATGTTTTACTATTGCATGTTTTCAATTGTGAACGCAAAAGAAAAAAAATGTCATGCATTATTTTTAGTCTTTAAATCTGAGTATGACTTTAATACTTGAACTTCTTTTTACTATAATAGTTTTCATTATCTTTAATACTTATTTTTTTAACCCCATAACAAAAGTTTAAATTTGTAAAATTTATTCATGCGTTTGATTAAAAAACGAATAACTTTACTACAACAACATTTTTTTATAAATTTTATAAAAATATGTAAAAATAAAACTAATCGTGTCTCATAAAAACATTGTAACGAGTAATGTTGTATTTTTGTAGGTGTTTTCGACATTTTAGATTAAATATTTTTTATCACAATCGATCGGTATAGAATAATCAATAATAAAGCTACGAGGTAGTATAACAGGAAAAGCTACAAAATTCAGAAGTTTAAGAACTAAACTGGGTCAAAAATATCATTTTCAGCCAACTAAACTTAACTTAAAAGAGATTTTTTATTGTTTTGTTAAGTTGTTAACACTAATTAAGTTTCACTTTTTCAAAAAACACAAAGTCAGTGGTTTTCGGTCTTAAATAAAATTTTTTGTATGTCTTTTTTATACTAGTAATATAACGAAAACTATGTATGCATTAGTATAATTTAAAACTTTCACTGCATCTTAAATTTTTTATATAAGTTAGTGGTACAATTAGAAATTAATAGAAATTACCTGTTAACTTCCCAAACACACTAGTTTGAATTTTAAGGATCAAGTGAAACAATTTTGAAATCGAAAATTTTTTATCAAGTTTTCTAAACTACAAACAAAGCAATACTACTTGCTTTACTTTCTGAATTTAAATACAACTTAATGTTTTTTTAACTCTATCATTTTAATACATGACTGCTGTACACCTTTTCACTAAAACTAAAAAATAAATAGATATATAATTTTAAACACATTTACTACATTTTAAAGATTTTATATTGGGATGGTATATACTTACATAAAAAGTCATTTACTTATCTTATTGTGCAGTTTAACTAGACTCTTTTTTTCAGTTCTACGCTATCATATAGTTCTACTTATCGTTATAAAAAACTTGATATTATTTTTTTTTTAATATTTTATTTGCTTTCACTGTTAATTAAAAGAATTCAAAAACGTTATTCAAAACAAAATTATAGTTTGAAAAAGTCTTTACTAAATTTTCAAACTAATATGTATACATTAAATGACCTGTAATCAATAATATGACTTCTAGCAACAAACAAATATCCTGAGATTTTTGTTAAATTTGGATAAAATTATAAGCTTATTATAGTTATATCTTTCTAAAAAAAATACGATGTTCTTACAGTTAAAAATCAATTGATAAAAAATATTTTTCAACAACTAAAATGATCTTAAACGATTGTTACAAGTTTTATGTTTATGTAACAAGTACTAACGTCGCATTTATGTACAATATATTGCTCATATTAAACTATCTCTTTCGTAGTTAAGTAGAAGATTAAGCAAGTAATAATAACTAATCGATAGAAACCCTATTTCATTTGATTTTTATGTAATGTGTTGACTATATAATTAATTAAATACATCGTTTTAATAAAGTTTTAATGTTTGAATCAAACATTACTCTTTTTTTAACCAAAAGTTTCAAAATGAGTACTAAATCTGAAAAAATTTATCTTGATTTTTCAAACTAAAAATTATATTTAAAAAAAAAGTTTATTTAAATGTAATTTAAGTTATTAAGAAAAAATAATCTTTTAGTAACTACAGTCAATTCTTTATTAACTTTTTTCTACTACATATTTACCCTTTATGCTTTATACGTTATCACCTAGTTATGTTGTATAAATATAAGATTTCTTACAACAATCTTCTTAGTTTAAGTATTTAGCAAAAAAGCAACCGTTAACAAGAGTTATAGAGTTTGGATAAGATAAACAGCGCATTTATCACTTTTTTCTTAAGTTGTTTGCCTATATAGTTATTAATTTGTTTCAAAAAAAAAATTAAACTCAACGACACTTTAATTGCTTTACATATTTAATGAAAGATTATATTAAACAATTAAATTAATCTTTTTTACGGCGGCTACTAGGCTATTTTTAGCTGACCTATCATCTAAGCAAATTTATAAATAGGTAAAAGCTAAAAGTTTTTATACCAAGGATTTAAACCTGATAGTCAGAGAAACTTTTTGAGAAATTTCAAAAAGCAGCCATACACTACCAGGTTCGAATACTATAAGACTAAATTTTAGTCTTTTTTGCAATAAAACGCAAACTTTTTAGATCTTCATATTTAATGACTTATGTTAGTTATTTATTTTAAAGAAGTTAACTACAACTTAAATATTTTGGAGTCGACCAATTTCTCAAAAAAACTGAAAACTAAAGCTTTTTTATAATTAAACGAAATCAGTAATATAAGCATAATTTAGTTTTTATTTGTACTTGTTTAACGTTCAGCTAGGAGGAGCTAAATATAAATATTTAAATCTAATGTTTTTATCTCTTTTGTTTTTTTCCACTATTTTCGACATAATTTGGTCATCAATTTTATATCAAAATCATGTATGTACGAAATTTTCTTTACCTTAAAAGCCTTTTTACCAACAAAATCTTTTTTTTTAACATTTCACCTACATTACTGCATGAAAATAACAAACGGAAAGTAATATTTGTCATTCAGAAACCTGATACTGTGACGGCTTTAGTTTCAGTTAAATCACAATGCTGTAAAATGCTGCTACAAATTGCTAAATAATTCATAAGGTGATAGTTGAAGTAAACTTTGTTGTTTCACTCACACCAGACAAGTATTGTTGTCCAAACTTAATGCTTTTTAGGTGAAAAGTCAATTTATAATAACATGTATAATTTAGAATACGACATTAATTTGTCTTAATAAGTAAAGGTTTAACAATTATTCAAAAATAGCTTTACAACTGTTTTTTTTTTTTCATCGTCAATAGTTTGTTTATTAGTTGATAATTTTGTTTGACTTGAGTAATAATTTCAACCAAAGTAAAATTTTAAACTTACACCTTAAGTTTTGTAAACATTTAAAGAAAACAGCTTAAAACTATACACGTCAGTTATTAACTAAATAGCTTAGTATCTACAATGATACTAACGCTTCTTAAAAATATTAAAAAATTAAAACTTACTGAGTAGTTCAGTAGAATAAACGCTAGTGCTTTCATAAAAAATGCTAAACTCAAACTTGATAGGATACATACACTGCATATCTTTTTTAAGAAAAATAGTGCTAAATTTAATGAACATTATTAAAAAAAAAAATTTAACTTTTACAAAAATTTTTATTGCAATTTCTTTTTACTAAAAAGACAAATAACATTAAACAATCTGTAAAGCTCTAAAATTACAACTAAAAATATAAACTTGAAACTTGGTTCATTCTTCTTTAATGCAAGTTTTAAGCTTAGGACTTTTGTAAAACTGCATTACATTACAGCTAACAGAGTTATATTTTTTCAATTTAAAGTAAATATTTTACGGTTCATTAAAACGGTCATAGAAATTTATATTTTTATTTTCAATAGTTTAGCCAAATGTATTAGACTTTTTTATTTAGTTTAAAGTTGATGCAACTTTAATTTATAAAACATTTAAATTTATGCTTATAAAAACTTATAATTGTTTTATAAATCATTTATATTTTTTTAGATACTACTTTTTTAGTTGATCCAAGAAATATTCTTTTATCTTTAAACATTGATTGATACGCCTGGTAATTGTATCTTGTTTTATAGTAGAAACACTTTAAGATTTTTATTAATTTTCTCACGCTATTTTTGGAATTTAGTGGCGTTGTTAGTTTTAATATTCTCTAAAAAGCTTACTTTTTTTGTTAAAAAGTAACAAAAAAAAGATCTCGAATACTTAATATGTAACATTTTAATTTAAAAAAGTTTTTTTTACATAGTTTTCCACCTAAAAAATAACAAAAGTGATTAAGTTAGATGCTTTAAAAAACGTTTAACAACTGTTTTTAAAACTACATTTTGAACAATTTTTTTCCAGTGCCTAAGTTATTTTTAAAATATAAAAGACACATTAAATTATTGTTTGTTCTAGTACTTTCGACCAAGACTTAACAAAAACTGTATCTTAATAACTTAAACTGATATTAAATTGAAATAAGATTATATTGTATTCAAAACGTTAAAAGTATATAAAATATAAAACGACTTAATAATCGAGTGCAGATTGAAATTAAAAACTATTTAAATACTGAAGCTAAAAAACACTACTATTTAGCTTTTACTAATAAAACTTGTTAGGTTTAAAGTCAAACTATAATTAAGCAACGATAAATACATACAATAGCAAAACTACATTTTTTTAAACACTTAAGGAGAAAATTTATATAAAATGACTCAAAATAAAAATTTGAAAAATTTAGTCTGTTTTACGAACTTTTTATGCTTACATAAACTGGACCTTAATAATTGAATGTATAAGGCTTCCAGAAAATTTCAAGATAGCAAAGAGAACAAAGTCGCTTCGCCATACCCATTAAAACTCTAAACTTCTACGTGTCGGGACCGATATATGCCTAAGGAACATACAGCGTCTCTGAATTTAACTTTCGATGGATCTTAGTTAGAAGTTAATCATCGACTGATTGTTGGACACAAACATCCGAAAAGTTTAATGAGTTGTTGTGTTCTTTTTTTTTAACTTAAGGTTTTTCTGAAGATTGTTTAAGTAACTTACTTTTTTTTTAATTACAAAAGTGTCATAAAACTACCGAATATACACAAGAGGTCTTTTACAGCTCAAAAATACCTCACTTTCTAGATAGCCAACAAAAATTTTGGCCAAAATTTGACCCCAGAGGTGAACCCATTGCTCTCTTATTTAGTACTTGTATTTTATTAATGATTTAGTAGTTTGTAGAAACATACTTTTTATAGATTACATTGAATTAATTTTAAACTATTCTACGTAACTTAGTTTAAAGCAAATTAGTTTGAAGAATTTATTACAAAACTAAACAACAGAAATTAATATTGTGTTCAACAATTTGTGTTAGTGCTATGATATAAAATCAGTCTAATATATCGTGTTTGATTATTATAAAAAATTTAATTAAAAATGGTGCCACTCAAATACTTCTTTCGTTTTTATCTATCAGTTATTATAAACCTTTTAAGTAGACTAATTACCTTTAGTTTCTTTAAACACAATATGTGTAATTTTATAAAGTTAATAAAAAACTTATCTTGGTAAAATTGTAAGTAGGCTTATTATTGTGCATTTTAACTATGGTGTCAATAGATAAGTCGATATTCTTGGTAAGCTTACACCATTAAATAATTTTTCAGTTGTGCTGCTAATATTATAAATTTTAAAGTTGAAAACTCTCTCTATCCTTACAAAGCTTTTCAGATGGTTGCAAAACACAAAAATTACATGGAAACTGTATTTCAATTCCAAATGTAGACTTTAGACTATAAAAATGAAGCAGAAGAGTCAAAAATAACAATTAATAACTGGGTAGATCATTGTAAAAATGAAAAAGTTTAAACTTATTTAGTGACTTGCGCCTTGATGCTGCATGTGTTCTAGTCAGTTGTATTAACGGTGATTAGTATGATAAGTTAATATTAGATAACAACATAGATGCTATTTTTATTGTGCACAAAATAATATCTCTGCTGTCAAAATTGTGAGACAAGAAGACGACTATGAGTATATTTCTGTTGATTAAAAAGGATTCAAGTGTGTGAAAATTCCTTATAAGAAACGGTATTAGTTTTGCTAAATGAAAGATTTAAGGTAAATGATGTAACCAAGCTACTTACGTCGAAACTGAAAAACACCTTAAAGATGATAGTAGGTTTGAATACGAGTATATTTTGTTGGAATTACCTAATTCTAAAATCGAAAATGAAACAAGCTTGAAAATAGTCTACATTATTAAGGAATTAAGCTTAATGTCTGTGGATGCTGCAAAACCTGATCGTAATTTTTAAGTGTCAGAAGTAGTTCACAAAGCTTTTTTTAATACGAATGAAGAAGAAACAGCTCCTGAGATTATGAAAGGCTGTTGTGTCCTATACCTGGACCAGTTCCGTTTATTTTTGATCATCGTCTGTGTTAATGATTCTACATAACGATCAAATTTTGTTCATGGGAAATTATTGTAGAGTAGTTAAGTACTTTGATTAAAAATTAAACAATTAAGTTGCATTTTCAAGCTATACAGAGTTTTAGTCCATTGAAATAATTTGTTTCTGGCTTAATTAATACATTTTAGTTTTGTGCTTATTTTTTTCTAAAAAATATAAAAAGCAACAAACTAGATTCTATCTTATGATTAAAGTTAATTGCTGCACGAGTATTAATTATTATCATTTTATTGAACACCAAAAAGCGCTCAAAATATCTAGTCCTAGAACCCGGTGCACGAAGAACCTTTCGGTTATCGAGTCGCACACAACGGATACCTTTTAACGTCTTGTCCAGGACAGTATTCAAACTCTGACACTTTAAATTCTGACAACTCAAATTTTAATAATTCTAAGTTATTGTTGGTTAGCTCTTTTTATAAATAGTAAAATACTAAAACAGTAATAATACGTAATATTTTTTATATTAGACCAACAACAGCTTATTTAAAAACTTAACGTATATTTTGGGATATGGCTTAATTAAACTTTGAGCATACTAAAATAGTGATATTTTGTAATTGTTTGTTTGCTGTTTATATAAAAAAATTTTACCATTGTTATACAAACCTAAATGAGCGCTTTTTACGTGTTTCAAATATAAATTACTTTGTAAGATGTGACCCTTTAAACATTTTTGACTTGAACTGTCGGAGTTTGCGTTGCCATGTAACCAAAGATAATATATTAATGACTAACTAATACATAGTGTTAGTTCTAGTTACGGTACACAATAAATAAGGTTTAGTAGAATTATGTTGAATTTTATAAAATAAAACCATAAACTACTATTGAAATTTATGTAGTTAAGTTAATAAAGTAAGTTTTCTGGAACTAAACGCTACGGTAAGCAGTTATCATAGTCAAAGTAATGTATCAAAAACAGTTTGAATTGCATTAGAAATAGCACGACTACGACCACATAAATTTTCAAACTACAATCGCTGAGTATTAATAAAATACCAAAGTTTTTAAAGATGTTGAAAACTTAATATACTGTTTTACAAAAAAATTACTTAATTGTAAAATGAAGAAAACTTTAGGTCGACGAAACAAATAGAAAGAGTATTGCAAACCTATAGAAAATAATAACTATTTCTTTACACCTGTTTCAGCTGTTTACTGATAAAAATTACTTAAATGGCTGCTTTAGTCATTTAAATTGTATTCCTTTTATGTAGATGTTTTTATTACTATCAATACTATAACCTTAGCACAAGCTTAAATGTTGTACATTATTGTCTAATGTGTACGAACTTAAATTCTGTATTGTTTTAAAAACCTAAAAATAAGAGAACCTGTTCAAATCGATTAATTTTATTAAGTAAAAGAGGTTTTTGATAAAAATTAAAAAAAATTGTTAAAAATAATAGGTGTATCATAGTATGAAAAATTGCAATCATATTGTCTCTAAAAAAGTTAATGTACATTTTTCCAGTACAAGTACCGAGGAATTAGCAATTTTACAGCATTTTCAAAGTAATATAATAATTTAAAACCCTTTTACTTAGATAAGTTTATTTGTTTAAAAAGCAATATTTAATGTGAAAACTATTTAGCAGAAGTTTTTCTTTTCGAGTATATAAGCTAAAAGATTGCTGATAGTTATATTTAGAAAACTATTATTATTTACACATTATGATTTTTTTAACTATTTTGGTATATAAAAATGTTTAACCATTTGTAAAAATTCTGCTTTTTATTGATATTTTATTAGTATTGCTATAACACGTTTCTATTTTGTTTTAATAATCCATTTAAGACTAAAATAATTAATGCTGATAATTTTGTATCATTTGATAAATGATGCATAAACTAGTATAATATTTGAATTAAAATACTTATCATTAGTTTTTTAAACTTAGTTGTTGTATACAATAAAAATTAAATCATTTTTAAACTTATAATTATCATTTTTGAGTCTACATCTGAGTCTTTACTAAACTTCATTCTAATATTAGAAAACAGGAATATTATTAATTTTGAATAAGCTCCAATACCAAATAACTTTTACTACTTAGTAAAAAATGTAGTTAAACCAAAGTGGTTATGAAAAAACTCTAAAAATATAATTTTTTTAGTCTAACTCTTTCCATTAATAATTTAAAAAAAATTGAATTGTATTTATAACGACTATTAAAAAAATTGTCGAGCATTTATTAGAAATATTTTAACTTATTTATATCTGAAATAATTGCATTATTCAATGTTGTAAAACAAGTTTCGCTTGTTTTTCCTTTAAATAAAAAGAATTAAAAAAAATTGTTGAAAATATTTTTCAGCATACTTTTTTACAAAGTTTTTATAGATAGTCAGATCGACCATATAGCAAAACTTAATATTATTAGTCAAGCTACTTTCAAAAAGAATATATATAAATAAATTGCTGCTATGCTTAAACTATAGCTGTTAAAGATGTTAAAAGCAAAACAATATAGCTGAAAAATACATTTCCTGTTTGAATAATTTTTAGTAGTACTTATTACGGCCATCATCAACAGAGTTTAGATGTTTCGCGCCATCAATAATAAATAATGAATTTCACAACACGACCATCAACAACAGTATTTGAGACAACCTACAACTTTTTCCTTACTAGGACTCATCAAGCAGGCATAGTCGCGAGAAACCGCTGTTGAGATCTGACCAAGCGGGCTTAAAGGCATATCCATCCACTAAAGCAGGGTTTCCCAAAGTGGGCGATATCGCCCCCCTGGGGGCGATTTTAGTATTTCGGGGGGCGATAATTAGTAAGGGGGCGAAAGGGTGGGCGATAACTAGTAAGGGGGTGAAAAGGGGGCGATTTTAAAATTTTGGGTTGTCATAAAATTTTTACTTTTTATTTTGCTATTTTACTAATTTTAGCTTGCTGTTAAATATTTGACCCTGTGGTAAAACTTAAACAAAAAAGTTTATTGTGTTTATGTAAAATATAGAGAAAAAAATCAAGTACTTATGACTCCTACTTTCAAGTTAATTACATATTTTCAATTATATATTTTCTTATTACACTTACATAGATCATAGACGATCGGAATTTTTTTCACTATTTTTTTATCTTACATATATGTTATTTAGGATCATAAATGGTTTGTAAAAATGTATGTTATCTATATTAACTATCACCTCATGATGTTTCCAATTGTTTTTTGAAAAGTCATTTAGTTAGACTAAGAAATAAAACTATACAGGGTTGCCAATTTACTTAGAAATACCTGGAATTTGACAATTTAGGCAAAAAAAAATTTTTAATCTGGAATTTTTAACAATTTCAACATATTAAGTAAAATTTCGATTTGACACAAAAAAGCTATCATATAGATAAAAATATGGATCCCTTCGTGGCAGATCTTTTTGAAGTAAACGACTCACAGGAAACCTTCTCGGACTTACAAACTGACCTTTAACTCAAAGTAAATGTTTCCAAAGAACAAAATGAAAGCTTTTGGACTCAACAAAAACTAAGTCAAAAGTATCCAATCATTGAGAGGAATTTAGATTGTTGTGTATAGTTTTTCCTTCTAGCTATGTTGTTGAGAAAGCTTTCAGTTTAGTTATCAACATCTTGAGCAAAATATCTAATCTAAATATTTGTAAAGGAGGTGACTTGAGGCTTTATTTGACTGATTTAGAATCAGATTATAAAAACTTGCAAGCATTCATGAACCTCATCGTTCGCATTATATTAGAATTCAGTAGCAGAAATTATTTTATGAAAGTTTTTTTTATTTTTTTGATCTTTTAAAATACTTCTTGTTTAACCTGGTTTGTATTGTTTTAAGTCTTTGTATTGTATTATGTATTCTTTTTATATAAAAAATTCTTTTAAATTGTTTATTCTTTAACAGGTTTGCATAATGCCTAATAAATATTAATTACGGTAGACTTCCTCTTGAGTTCGCACTTTTTACCCAAAAAAGTGCAAACTTATACTTTCTTAAATTTAACTTAAACAAGTCTATTCGTAACTAAGTATTAATAAAACAAAAAATACACAATATTTAATAGCTTATATAAATCTTTTTTTTTATGAATGTTTGTTTTATGTTTTAGTTGATTTTATGTTTATTCATAACGTTATTGCATATAACATATTTAAGTTTATCATTTTGTAAAAAAATGGTAATAATTTTTGAGTTAAAACTTTTTTATTTTGTTCAAAGTGCGAATTGAAAAGGAAGTCTACTGTATTTATAAAATGTTTTATGTTTTAAATATGTTAATAGCTTTGTTTTGACCGGGTTTATTTTGTAGTTTATATTTGTCGATTTACATTACACTAAAAGTTTTTATAGCATAGTGGTTAAAGTATTTGTTTGAAAGAAATTTATTTGACATATTTTTGTTATTACTTGTTTAATCTGTATAAATAAAAAAACCTTGATAACCATTTAAGTTTTTATTTCAAAAATTATTTTTGGTTTTAAAAGAGTATAGACTTGATGTCTCTATTTGAAATGACTTCAAATTTTTCATTTAAAAGATTATTAAACTCAAATTTATTTTCTAACTTGATTTATTACTGTTAGAAAATCTATCAAATAAAATTAAATAATTTTAAACTAATTATACAACTGTTTTGTGTTTTATCTTATTTTTTAATATATTAGCAATTAGAATATGTTGTTTATTTCAATAGTTCAAGACTAGCTTTTAGTTTTTCTGTATTTTCTTCTGGTAAATTATTATAGGCTAATAACTAGAGAAAAAATAAAATTAAACAGTATTAAATAAGTAATCAAAAAGACTTCTACAGTTACAAAAGAAAGTTTTAACACAATAAAAAGAATTTTTTAATTGATTACTTTCTGTTCACAGAATTAACTGTAAAACATTTGATTTTTTTAAATTTAAATGAAGAAAAAAAATTGTTAAAATTAAGGTTTAGTTTCCTAAAGGTTATTTTAAGTCAAATACTATTTAATGGTATTCTACTACAAAACATAAAGTTTAAAAAGTATCTCAGCATTGAAATTGATAATTTTACTGCATTAACAGAAGCTATTGATAAACCAACTTTTTATGTGAGATAATCAACCAGTCAGTCAAACTTCCTAAAACTGGATCAGCAATAATGTTTTAATATCTATTTCATTATGTTTAAAAAATTTGTTCATTCTTTTATAGTTTTTTAATCTCTGGTATTTAATTTTAGAATATGCCTATTTATAAAATAATTTAAGTATTTTGTGCGGCTTAAATAAGTTACTTAGTATTCACTCTAAATGTCCGAAATTCGTTAAATGAGAAATAGTTATAATGTCAGGTTTCAGTTAAGATTTCAGATGGGTAACTTACGGTCCAGATCCAATCAAATTTCGTCCCGCCAAGTAACTTGAAAATACTTTGCAAAATAAACGAAATTTAGTTTTTTGATGCTTATGATTTTGAAATAAACTTTCAATTTGGTTTTCAGTTACATTAGTATTTCCTAGATCACAATAATAGTAAATCATTTTATTACAATTATGCTCAAGTTTTTTAGTTTTCTATATGTTATTTTTTTAAATTATGCAGCCCGCAATTACATTTTTTTAACGAGTTGAAACAAGAAAATATTTTTTAGTAAATATGAATTGCTGACTACAAAAGTTGTCCACCACTACCCTAAAATTTTCATTAGTTTCAAAACAATTCATAAATAAACAGGATTGATTATTGATTACACAAGGCTTTTTAGTATTTAAGTATTTTAATACACTTTACTGGGCTTATAAGAAAACAACATAACTTATTTTCTCAAGCCCTGTAAACTACTTTGAACACAGCCCAAAAGTGCGTGTATAAGAAATACCAGACTAAATTACATTTTGAACACAATTTTTTGGCTCAAAAGTTTGTACTCAAGAGAAAAACTACTTTTTAAAATCGTGGGAGGCGGTTATTTTTCGAATTTCTGAAAAGGGGGCGATTTAGTAAATGAGTTTGGGAAACCCTGCACTAAAGCGATAGTTTGTTGGTAAAATCTAATATATTTAATAAGTCAAATAATACTGAACGATTTTCCCTAGATAAAGTTTAATAACGGCTAGAATCAATAAAACTAAAGTTAAATCCTTATAAATGTCGAGTTCTTAATATCCACATAAGCAAACCTAACCCCATTAAACTGACACTCACAATAAGCTGACAATGTCTTAGACTTCGGGCTGTGAACGATTTGTCTGTGTCAATTTTTCGTACTTTACGTAACGGTCTCTTCAGTGCACATGCACTTAATCCCGTTTGAATAGATTTCAATAGTGTTTCCCGCAAATAGGCCTGCCTAATGAGTCCTAATAAGGACGAAACCGGTCGTAGGTTATCTCAGATACTATTGTTAATGGTCGTGTGGTAAAGTTCATTAGTTTTTATATACTGTTTGAATAATAAAATTATATTTGAGTAAGAACTTAATTATAACTAAAAAGCCCTACAGAGCAAAAAACCGCTTTGGAAAAAATATTATATATTTCAAACAATATATTTAAGACACTCAGTGCAAAAACCAAAACATATTTCACGCTATTTTCATTAGTGGATACACAGCAATAAATAAAAGACAAATTTAACTTGTATAGTAACAGTAGTAATCATCATAAACAAATATTAATTACATACAAAGTTAATTACACAAAACTAATCAGAATACTAATTATTTGAACTGATTAAATATAAACACTAAAAAGAGCATTAAGTAAATACAGCTACACTACAGTCAAATTCTTTTTAGGTTTTCTATTTAAAATACATATAGATTCCATTTTGACCAAGTCAAACACGTTACAACAAATTTTAGTTATATTAAATCTCTCCAAATTTAATTTCTCAGCACAAATTTGATTGTTCACCAAATGTTCCGCAACAGCAGATCTTTTTATTGCATTCATAATTTTATTAAACTTATTTTATTTTCCATTTTTTGCTTATTTCAAAAACTGATCACTTCATGAAATTTTATGTTCTTTGACCCTCTTCTTCAGCTGTCAAGTTGTAAGACCGCCATAGCTTTTTTCGCAACATCGTTTAAACTGGTATATAACCAGGCTGTTATCAAATTTGGGTATCTGATCTTTGCCTTCAGGTGTCAACATAGGACTTGAGGTGTAAATTATTCTGGGTTTTGCAGCTGAAAAAATAGAACTGATTAGTTGCTTAATATTCTTCTCTAAATAAACAAATCTATTACTTATGTATGGAACTTTCAAGGTGATTACATATTTTTCTTAGCCAATTTCTTTATTTCTTTTTAAACAATTTAGTTAAATTCACAGTTCTACTTACTAACTCAGAAGGATATCCATTCATATACAACAAGGTGTTAATGTGATTAATTTCTTTTTCAAAGAATTCAGTTGAAGAGATTAAATGTGCACGATGACATAGTGTCCTGATTATAATGACTTTTCGTTTCAGATCACAATTTGACTGAAAATTTAGATAATTATCAGTAAAAGTTTCCTTTCTGAAAACAGTAATTAGAAGTTCAGTATTTTGTCTTTTTAACAGTACATCAAGGTTATCTAACTCATTATTATTTTATTTTTTAATGACAAACTTTATTGATTCATGCCGTTCATTTAATAACTTATAGAAATTATCCAGTTTCTGTTCTTTTTTGGCTATAACAAAGATTAGTTTAAGGTAATGGATTCTATCTTGAACCTTAGGAATTATTTTTGACTCTAAGAAGCCCATAAAAATATTGGCCAAACGTAGGGCTATAGAATATCCCATAGCGACACCATCATGTTGTGTGAACATGGCATTATTGAAAGAGAACCTTACATCACTAATAGCAATCTTTAGCAATTTAACAAATTTTTATTTACTTTAGGAATCTTTCTGAAGTTTATACAATTTTTGTGTGCAAATATCAATTACTTCTTTAAACGGGACATTTGTCAACAAGTTAATGACGTCAAACGAGGCCATAAGTGTGATATTAGCTTTTATATTTCTAATTTTCCCACAAAAGTGAAGGAATCTTTAGTTACACAACCAGAACAATATTCTAAAATAGGTTTAAGTAGACAATTTATTAATTTTTCTGTTTCATGCTGCAGAGAGTTGATCAAATAGGTCTCAGTGGGATTATTTTCTTATGAACTTTTGGAAGTCTCTTGGCTCAGTTTCTTAGTTAAAACTAATAGTTTTTTAGAACTTAAATATATTATTTCATATCTTATTAGATTTGTCAACTGAACCTAAGCAGTTAAATTTTGACGTATCATTTATGATGAATTGCATTTTTTCCAGATATTCATTATTATCGAAAATAACACAACCATTGGCTTTATTAGGATTAGTAATAACTAGAATTTTTTCCCTTTTAAGGCTCTTAATTGAACTCTTTATTTCGTTAATGATAAGTAAATATTTTTGATCAGGTTTCATTTTACAATAATGATAAGCCATTTCAGTTAAATTAGCCTTAACGATTCTCTTATCATACACTGAATTAGATTTCAGTTTGTTGGTTTGTTTAGCAACTTTCAAATCCCAAGAAAATGTTTTTTTTTATCAATATTGGAACAAGGTAAAGAAAAATTCAGACCTAGACTTAGAGTAAATAACTCTTGTTAAGATAACTGTTTAGAAGAAAGATCGTGTAAACTACAATTAGATAGAGTTCCAAACTTTGATTTAATTAATCTCTTCAAAGTGTCTTTGTTTTTCTTTAAACATTTTATTTCCTGCATGCCAATTACCCGATCTATGTAAACCATAAAACTTTCCAAATTACAATCAGAAACTTTTGTTGTAGTAAACAATTTTCATATATGTATGTCAAACTTCTAATGCTAATTTCATATTTTGATATTTATGTTTCAAAAATAAATGCTCAACTTTAGTTGATAATTTGAATCTAGACTTGTGAATTTAAGCTACAACCCACTTAGGACTCACCATTTTTATACTGGTTAGGAGTCAAACATGCACGAACGGAAACTTTTACACGAAGGGTCACTTTTGCACGACGACACTTTTGAACGTTGAATTTTTTTATTATATATTTTTATTAATTTTAATATTTTTAATAATTAACCTTTTTATATAACTTTATTTTTTAGTTTTACTATCACTGTTACCCCTAAACCTCACCCTCGGTCAGTAACTTTTTTTTTTCATTGATAGTTTTTATTAATTAATTTAGTTTTTTATTTTTTATTTTTTCTATCACTGTTACCCCTAACCCTTACCCTCGGTCGGTAACTTTTTTATTTTTTTTTTTGGGTTTTTTTTTTACTCTCGTGCAAAAGTGTCTTCGTGCAAGAGTGACACCTCGTGCAAAAGCTCTTCGTGCATGTTTGACCCTTCCCTTTTATACTACATTCTTTTGAAAATTAAGCAACAAGGTTTTATTTTTTTTCTACTGTTTTCAGAAAGTGAACTTTTACTGATAATTATCTAAATTTTCAGTCAAATTGTGATCTGAAACGAAAAGTCATTATAATCAGGACACTGTGTCATCGTGCACATTTAAACTCTTCACCTGAATTCTTTGAAAAAGAAATTAATCACATTAACACCTTGTTGTATATGAATGGATATCCTTCTAAGTTAGTAAGTAGAACTGTTAATTTGACTAAATTGTTTAAAAAGAAATAAAGAAATTGGCTAAGAAAAATATGTAATCACCTTGAAAATTCCATACATAAGTAATAGATTTGTTTATTTAGAGAAGAATATTAAGCAACTAATCAGTTCTAATTTTTCAGCTGCAAAACCCAGAATAATTTACACCTCAAGTCCTATGTTGACACCTGAAGGCAAAGACCAGATACCCATATTTGATAAAAGCATGGTTGTATACCAATTTAAATGCTATTGCGACAAAAGCTGTATCGATCTTACAACTTGACAGCTGAAGAAAAGGGTCAAAGAACATATACCTGCTCGCATTGATAAGTTTTTGAAATTAGCTGAAAACTAAAATGATGTAAGTTTAATAAAATTATAAATGCAATAAAAGATCTTCTATTGCGGAACATTTGGTGAACAATCAAATTTGTGCGGAGAAATTAAATTTGGAGAGATTTAATATAACTAAAATTTATTGTAACGTCTTTGACTTAGTCAAAATTGAATCTATGTTATTTTAAATAGAAAACCTACTCTTTGTAGGCAAAAAGAATTTGACTATGTATACATTGTTTATTGAACGATAAAAAAAGCGCTCAAAAAGTTTGATTCAAGGACCTGGTGTAAAAAAAATCTTTTGGTTATCGAGTCATACACCAGGATACAGTTTAATGTCATGTCCTGGACAGTTTTAGCTACACTATAGTGTAGCTATATATATTTAATACTCTTTTTAGTGTTTGTATGTTTGTATTTAATTATTTTTTTATTATTAGTATTCTGATTAGTTTTGTGTAATTAACTTTGTATAATTAATATTTGTTTATGATGATTACTACTCTTACTATACAAGTTAAGTTTATCTTTTGTTTATTGCTACGTATCCACTGATGAAAATAGCGTGAAGTAAAGCTGAATTTTTGCAATGATTGTCTTTTGTACATTTTTTAAAACTAATTTCAACTTCAAATGTTTGTATTGTTAAAAAAAGACAATATATTATTAAAAACCTATTGCAACGGGTAAACTCAAAACTTTTGTTATCAAGAGCAATTTCAATAATGTTTTTAAAGTGCCTCCATATTCAAATAAACGTTTTAAGAAATAAGTACTATTAAGAAATTACGTTTTAAAAAATGTTATACGAATTCTTTATTTTATTTTTAAACACTGCAAATTATTTTTTGCAGTCAAACCATGACATTATTTTTTCATATATTTGAAAAACTTAACTTGTAATCTCTGATAGCGTTTGCAATTATGATATTTTAAACTCTTGTGCACTTTAATTGTTTCAAATAAGTATCTTCAAAAGAAAGTTGGTTACTATTTTACAAGTTTTCTTTACTTATAATTATTTAAGAAAATTAATTTAATAAAGTACACTAAAGTTTCAGTTTGTAATATAATATGATTGATACTTAGTTAAGTTGTACTCTTTTTGGTATGGTACAATCCTATTAAAGACAATAAAATTTCAAATTTTGCTTAACCTAAATTATTTTCAATCTTTTTATTTTTTACATTGTGTTTGAAAAATGTTGTCAATGATTCTAAAAATTGAACAATAAATATTTAATACTGTTAATTATTTTGATACATTAAACTATCGAAACGATTTTTAAAATTAGTTATCCTTGAATTTATACTGCTTTAAATTTTCATTAACAATAACAATCCTTTATTCCTCTTAAAAATAAATGAGCAGAGCAGTTTAATTAAATTTATATTAACTTGTGTTTTATACTTTTACTATAGAGTTAAGTAATTTTTTGATAAATAAAAGCTTACCTATATATTTTTTTTAAGCTTTTAGCTAATTACTAAATGTGGATTCGTTCTGCTCTCTAAACAAGTGTTTGCATATTGAAATATATATATTAACTTCGTTTAAAAACTTAATAATGTTTAAATAAGTTTTGTTATTTAAGTATAACAAGAAATATAAACAATAAGTTTTTACAAGGACTGATTTGGTTTAACTAACTTCAATCGATTTAAACTTTAAACTTTTAGAACTGTTATAATACAGCGGAACGTCGTATGACCAATAAATTAAACACTTATTTATTTTTTTTTTATATCGCTAAGATTGTTAGTATACTAAGCATCTTAAGAAATTAAAATTTCAAATATAGTAAAAAAAAGTATATTATAAAATTTAAATATTCACGTTTTCTATTAAAAGTATAAATCATAGTTACATTAAATACTTTTTTTATTCAACAACTAAACTTTTAGTTCTAATTGATTTATAAAAATCATAATAAACTTTTTCTTTGACTTTATTTTACTGAAAGCGTAAAAAAAGTACCATAAGTATATTGACTATCATAATAATTGAATTTACATTCATTTATACAACTAAGAAGTATTGTAAGGCACGTTTATTTATAATCTTTAAAAAAGTAATGTATCATTTTTCTGAAGAAACAGCTTAAAACAATTAGCAACATATTCTCTGTAGTTTTAAAATGCTCCGTGAAGCGTAAATAGACGCTTGGCTAAATACTTTGATACATCGAGCGAAAAAGACTAACAGTAGGTTCTAATTGCTAAAAACATAATAAAAAAAAGGATTTGTTTTAGATAATAAAAAAATAAAAGTTTAATCAGATATTTATAAGCAAATGCAACATTTAAAAAATAATTATTTGATTTCTAGTGAATGCCGATTTTAGAGGTTTTTTATATTTTTACAAGTAATAAATGTTCTGTAAAAGATGATCCAGATTGAGTCAAAAAAAAATTCTTTGATGAGCTTATAAGTTACAAGAAGAAAAAGTATTTATACTAAATTGTTTGTTTTATTTTTTCAAATGATAAAAACGTTTGTATGTAGACTGTACAACTCATATTTATCAAGCTATTTTTTAGGGTTTAGCTATTTGTTTAAATTTCAACAATTCAGAGCCTTTATTTATTTTTTACTTTTTTTTTCTTTTTTTAATTTTTGTTGTGTTTTATTAGTATTGAACTAAACAGATAGTTACGACAAAGCTCTTGCAATTTGTATAAATTATTAATGCTTTACAATAATTTTAAAACGAAGTTGTAATGTTTCTAACAAGTTTTAAAATAAGTATAGTACTAAATTCTGTTTACTTTGTACTTTACAAGTAAGATTTTACTATATTTCTGACTTTGACTTTTTTCATTTAAAATAAAGGTAGAGTACTTATCAGTTTTGTAATTTATTTAAGTTTGATGTTTCTGTTGTGTTGACCTTAGTATTACTGTTTTAGAAAAATGTATTATAATGAGCCTGTTTTTGCTGTGTTTAGTCATGTAAATAACTAATGGAATATGTTATTTAAATATGATGTTAATCAAAAATATGTTAATCTCAAATATGTTAACCGAAAATGTTAAACGAGTATGTTAACCGAATATGTTAATCAAAAAAGTAAAATAACCAGTAAAAAAAATAATGCAAAAACTCTCAAAATCTTTACATGCAATTTTTTTTAATTTTTTAACTTTTTGTTTTGCCTTCAATCAGTTTGACATACTGAATTATTATTTGTTTATATTTATAACCAAATTTATAAAACGCTAGTTTATTGTATAAAGTATTTACATAGTGCCCAAAAATAACTTGTTGAGTTGTTAAAAGTAGTTTATTGTATTTATTTTTAATTTTGAAGTATGTTTATAAAGAAAACTTATATATACAGTTAAACCTTATGCTATTACATAAGGAAATTGTTTAAAAATAATTTACTCAACACGCTTCTTTAAAATGCGAAAAATGTTAATTTTTGGAATGTCTTTTGCACGTGAAACTTACAAAAGTTATTTTCTCAAAAAGTTTTAAATACTATTTATAAACTTTTGCGTAATATCGTTCTTATTAATTAAAAATTCGGCAAGGTTTAACGCTCAAATTTTTACTTGAAATTCTATACGTAAGACAGGTACATTAAATTGAGCGCATTTCAAAGGTCGCTTAGTATTTCATGAAGTTAAAGTTGTTCCCTATTTGCTAAAGCTTTTGTGTTTTTTAATCTCAGATAAAAAATACATGTTGAAAAAATGTTTATCATGGAAACAGATATCATTAATATTTTATTAAATATAAACAAATAAACAGAACTTTTCGACATCATCAGTATTTAACTCGTGTCTGTTCGACATATTGTTTAGTTCATTGAATTTAAACTTTATGCTCTACTTAGTTGATTAGTACAGTTGTATTAAACTTTTCTATCGCTGATTAAACGTTTGCTTTATTCAGTTAATATTAAAGTTGTGTTACAGTTTATTTAATCTCTTAGAAGTTTAAGTTTCTTAGTTATTACTAATTAATGTTATAAGAGCAATTTTAACCACGAGTTAGATACTGATGAGCGTGGTCGAAAAGTACTTATGTTAGTTTGTTTATGTTTAATAAAATACTAAAACTATGTAGCATTCTTTTAAATTTTGATTTGTACGAATTACATCAAACATTACCATATAAGAAACTACATTAAAAGACCGTAATTTGAAAATACACAAGAAGCGTACTATTTTTCATTAACTAAATACAGTACATAATCTTCCACTTATGTATGAGCTGCCGGTATGGTACGTACTTTTTAGTCAAAAAACGACGCGTTCGAAATTCTTTTTTTTTTACTTTGAAATTGATAAAAAAGTCTGAAAGTAGTAAAACAAAACTTTATTTTCTTAAATAAAACGTACTGTATTAAATTTAAGTAAATTAAAACTAAATCAACCCGAAAATAAGTTAGGAACTTAGAAACTGTATATCAAACAAAATATTTAAATAAAGCATACTACAGTTTAATCATTTAACGAAAGTAACATATAAACAAAATAAGAATAAAGTAAAACTACAAAATTAATAATAGCTAATAACGATAGTTATAATGAATTATTAATAGTTAAGCACTCTTTCTTAAATCCAAAACTGCCAATATTGACTATTGAAACAAGAATCTACTTTGAGCACTACACCATTTTATTCTTCTACTGTTGTGTTTTCTACCAAGACAATTAGTTAAAATGCAAAAAGTGCTAAGTAATAAGTAAGCAGAAATAAAATTTTATAACTCTAAAGTAGCATTTTTGAATAAACACAATTAAACAAAAGCATGATCAAATTTTCAGAAATCATTATTTGTTTATAATTAGTAGTTAATTATAAGTACTAAGTAAACTTTAAAGGTTTAAGGAAATAAAAGATAGATTAAAAACCTTTATCGGTTGAATACGTAAATAAATAATTAAACCTTCTAATAAACTTTCAACGAGTGTGTTTTGTTTTTATGATAAAAGTTTTTGTTTTGAGGTACTTTTTAGTTATTTGTAAACTTTAGTAAATTTTAACATACCACTACCGCGTACCTAGGTGACAGGTTACTGTTCTTGAAAACAAATTAAAACATTTTAGTATACATGTTTGATGTGATACTGATTACATAAACATTGTTATCTTTTTTTTATTTTGTAGAACCAATAAAGTTAATACTTTCTAAAAGTTTTTTTTTAAACAGTATCTTATGGATAAGAAGCATGATAATACTAATCCGAATGCATATACGTTATTAACAATTTAAACACGATAAAGATATTGACGCTGAAAAAATAGTTTAATTAGAATTACTAATTTTAATTTTTTTCTGACTCAAATTCACTATCTTAAAGTTTGAAAATAAATATAAAATTTACTTTGATTTAAAACTTACTTTGATAAATTTACTTGAAAAACTCATAAACTTTACTGCTATTCGTAAATTAAAGTATATTTGGAATTTAGTTATCAAAAATTAAAAAATATAACAAAACACATTTCATTTTTTTATTTGAATTATTTGAGATCTTTTGTGGTAGGTCTTATCAAAAATTATATCTTACTAAATTAAACTGAATTGAAATTGAAATAAGAATATACTGTAGTTTAAAGTTTTAAAATATAAAATGAAGTAATAATCGAATGCAAAAACTAACTAAATTCTTATACTGTAGAACTTTGTTGTACTAATAAAACTCGTTAGATTAAAATCAAACTAAAATAAACCAGCAATAAGAACAAAAATAAAACTACACTTTAAAAAACAAAATTTTACGAGAAACTAGTTACTTTAAAATTACTTAATATAAGGGTTTAAAAATACTAGTTTGGTATATGAACTTTTTCTGCTTACACGAACTGGGCCTTAAAGATTGAATTAATCATGAATGTGCAAAAAATTATAAAAAAGAGAACTTTCCAGTGTTAGTTAGAGCGGAGAACTCTTTTCAGCTACATATTCTTGAAGCCTTATGCATTCAATCTTTAAGGCCCAGTTTATGTAAGCAGAAAAAGTTCATATACCAAACTAGAATTTTTAAATACTTATGTTAAGTAACTTTAAATTAACTAGTTTCTCGTAAAATTTTGCTTTTTAAAGTGTAGTTTTATTTTTGTTCTTATTGCTAATCAAACTAGTTTTATTAGTACAACAAAGTTCTACAATAAAAGAATTTAGTTAGTTTTTGCATTCGATTATTACTTCATTTTATATTTTAAAACTTTAAACTACAGTATATTCTTATTTCAACTTCAATTCAGTTAAATTTAGTAACATATATTTTTTGATAAGACTTACTACGAAAGATCTCAAATAAATTTAAAGAAAAAATGAAATGTGTTTTGTTATATTTTTAAATAAGTTTTGCACCGGAAAAAAGCTGTTCAAAAATTAAATATAGTCTAAATGAGTAACGTTTCTTTCAATGAATTCAAAAATATGTTTCTAACCTTTTTTTACTCGAACTTTTCTAAGCCGTAACATTTAGACCAAGGTTTCACAAAATGGGCGATATTGTCCCTTAAGGAGAATTTGGTTATTAGGAGGCATTAACTAGTAAGGAGAATGAAAAATAAGGGGTATTTAGCAGGTAAAGTAGTAATATTTAATTAAGTAGGCGATTATTTAAAAAAAAAGTTACCAAGTGAGCGATTGTATAAATGAGTTTTGAAAACCTTGGGTATTTGATTCAGTTTTTCGTCTACCTTTGTTTGTTTTGTTATGATAATATAGTATTAGTTTTACTTCCATAACTTAGGTTCATAAGAACGTTGATTAATAATTTCGTGAAACACTTTTTTTATAATTTTTCTAGCATTTTGTCTAGAACTTATTCATCTTACTAAAAACAACGAGCTTGTATGTCTGGTACAAATTTTGTTACACTTATTATGCTTGTAGTTTTGTTACTAACAAATTTATTACCGTACAACTTTTTATTAGACAGACTTTAAATATTATTTTTTTACAAATAGTTTAAATTTTCTTTATATGAAACTAAATTTAGTTGCCAAATTTATTTAGTATAATATTTTGACGAAACAACCAACCCGTTTATATAATAATTTTAAAAATTGAGACTTAAAATGTTCTATGAATAAATATTTGACATACTTACAAACATTATACAGTTTATAGACAATATTACTCTAAATTGAAAATTTTCGTCTAAAAACTCTTGGGATTAACATTTTAACTACAACGTTTTACCGATAGTATAACAACGTAAGTTAGAAACTTAATTAAATAGTTTAGGCTAGTATACTTTCAAATATACAATTTAGTTAATTTTTGGTAATAAAAGTTTTAGTTCCATATTTGTATATGGTAAATTCTGATTTTAAATGCTTTAATGTAGTTAGTTTGTAATTTTATTTAAACGTTTTTTAAACTTCACTAAGTTTAAAGGTAAACTATTTTTTTAGTTTAAAAAGCACAGTTAAATACATTTGTGTACAAGGTTTTTAATATTTAGTTCAGCTACATCTCTACATTAAAGTAAACTAAATAGATATCTTAAAGTCTAGCTGTGTCTAAAAACTATTTAGAAACATACATGCAATGTTGTCAATATTATATATACCCACCTAAACACATTTCATTGTCAAAACTTGGGAAAATGAACATAAGTAAAATATATTTATAACCTGTTTAATTAAGCGTAAAGACAAATTTTTATAAGCTCATATAAACGTTTCGATGTATAAGGTATATTTTTTATAGAAACCCTTCCACCTTAAATAAAATTAAGTTTTTAATATAGCTTAAATTAAAAAGAGTTCATGATCTACGTTTATTATTTTTAATCTTAAATTATTTATTTTTCAAATCAGTTCGTCTAATTACTTATTAAAGATCTATGAGGTTAGTGTATTTTTGTTAAGTTTTTTATCTAAAAAAAATGCTGGTTTAGATTTACAAATATTTAATAAAGCACAAGCATTTCGAATATAGCGACACATTTTAATAGTTTTCACAATTTAGATTTTGCTTAATTTTAATTTTTAGTTAAAAGTAAGCCATAAAATGTTCTTGTGTTTAGCAAGCTTATGCGTTTTTTTGTTAGTGTAACATGATATAGATTTTAATAAAAAATACATACAATCATACAACCGTCATATAAAATACTTACTTATGTTACAGACTTAGTTTGAAGCTACTTATACGAACAAAATTTTAAACACTCTCATTAAACTTTTATAAAAAGGCAAGTTATTAATTTTTTAACATAAATAACCATAAATAAAAAGTTCCTTTTCGAAGAGCTTTAACAAACTATCTTTAATTTGAAGTGAGCTAAAGTATATATTTTAAGTTACGAAAAGAGAAGAAACTATTCTATTCCATCCTCATGGCTTTCTTAACGGCCGAATAAAAAGTAGGTATTTACGAGATTTTAATACAAGCTTTAAAATATAAGACTTTTTTTAAGTATAATGTGCTTTTTATGATTTGAAAAATTTGTAATCTACTTTCGAAAAATACTATGAAACTCTTATTTATAATAATTGATAAGCTTTACAAAGTAAGATAACGAAATATATTCAACGTAGATCAAATATGTTTACAATATCAAGACAATTTTTTTTACAGAAGTAAGTTATTACTATTAAAAACCTATCAAATATATAGATAAATAAAATTTAATAATAGCTTGAATTTAAAAGAACTATTTAATACTTTTTTTTCAAACTTCCTATCATCTACAAATTGAAAATATTGGTTTTTTAAAACTCTAATTTTTAACAAAAGTTGCTGCATTTTGTCACAAATAAACTTTTTATTGATTTAAATGTCTCATGAGAAAAAGCTTCTATTTCTTACGTCAGTGTGTTTTCGATAAAATGAAACTGATTTTCTGTGTAAACCAGATGTTCGTTTGAAAAAAAAAGTCTAATGTATTAAATTCTACAAACGAGGTACTGCAAATCATTTACAATGTTTCCAAGAAAAAACATGAAACTTTATTGCCTAATGTTGCTACTTACAACTTGTAAAGCTTTTTAAGATAATACCTTAAGTAACATTGTTTAAAATTTAGTTGATAGAACAATGTTATAATGATAGCTGTTTTTAGTATAATTAATCTTTATAAATTTGTAAAAAATTAAAAAAGAATCTTTATGCAAGTACTCTAACTAAAGCAATGTGTAAGAATAGTTAAAAACTTTTTAGACAGCTTTAAGTTAGTTTAAAACGCTGAAGTAAAAGTTTAATATTGAAACAAGTCTTGTAATTTAGTTTAATCTTTTTAGAAACTTTTTAAATACCTTACTCATTTCGTGACTCAGGTTTTATCAACGCAGCTAATAGATTTATTTTATCATAAGTAACTATTTCTTTTTTTTAAATTTTGGTGTGCCATAGTAGTTTTTTTATACCTGTACAAAAAATTTTTTACAAAAATTTAGATTATCAATCTTATTTGTTGTTGTGATATTTCTAATGTCTTAATATTTTTATAAAAAGCAAAAAAAAAACAATTTTTATATTGTTAGTTAGAAAACATAAAACGTCAATACAAAAGTATAAGTTTCATAAGATGTCAATACTTTTTTTTTACTTACACTTTAGTTTCTACAGTTTTAACTACAAAGTAAAAATAAAACATTTAACAGTAAATTTTTGAACAATTTTTAAATAGTTAGATATTCTTTACAGTTTATGTCTTCCTGACTGTCTACTTTAACTTCAAAAACTTAAAAGTAACTGAACATTTCATTAATCATATTGTTTAACTGAGTGAAGCATTGTTTTGTGAAAGGAATTTTGAATTAATAAGTTTGAAAACTAGATATTATTAAAAATTATTTATTAAGTTTTATTTTAAAGTTGTTAAACAAATATACCTCAATAAAGATATTTAATTTATAAACTACTCTTACACTAACTTTTTTTTTGACTATATTTGCTATTTTGTTCTTGTATATATAAAGTTCTTATATATCATTAATAACTTTTAATTTTATCAACTATTGTAACATTAAATGTAGAAGTAAAAGGCGTTTCTGAAATGTTTAAAAAAAAAACCTAAAATCGGAAGTAAAAAATGATTTTGAATACTAATGATCTAAATAAAAATGTATAGTATGGTTAACATTAATCAACTTTTTTCAAAGTAATAAGGAACTAAGAACATAGTTTTTTTTTAATTATCTTTACAAATACAGATAATGTATAATGTTAACAACTAATTTAATACAAATATTCATTTTGTCATCAATAACTGTATTACAAATTCAAAGTTCATGTACTTCTGTTAGGAGCGAATGCAAAAAAAAACAAAAAGACTGTAGAAGAATTTTGATAAAATTTGAAGCAAAATGCCAGGTAAAAATTATTAACGTATTAAGTTATGATCTAGATTATCAATAAGTAAAATCGCATGAAGCAACAACCTAATTTAATAATTTCTAAATGAAAACACATTAATTTATAACTACTATTCTAGAAAGTTAAAAGAACAATAAATATGATAAGTACTTAGAGATTTTAGTAGTGTTGGTCCAGTCTAGAATGTAGCTTTTTTTTTTTTTTTAGATTTGTAGTAGAGATTTTTATAAAGTATATAAAAAAATATGTTGATAAGTAAATACTAAGCTCTTGATATACTTATTGCCAAAAGTTTTGAAAACTTAAATCATTAGCTG
Source organism: Thalia democratica (assembly GCF_965202585.1). Classification (NCBI taxonomy): domain Eukaryota; kingdom Metazoa; phylum Chordata; class Thaliacea; order Salpida; family Salpidae; genus Thalia; species Thalia democratica. Next base: position 12,528,537 of record NC_139173.1, on the reverse strand, counting down.
ATATAAATAATTAAATGTAAAGTTGCTACTATTTAGCTTAAGTTTTTATTTTATTATTAAAAAAATAAAATAATGTACACTTTTTTTGTCTAACTAAGTAGAATATTTCGTTATATTTAAAATATTAGGTTTAAACATATATTTTCAGTAGTAAAAATAGGTACTTAAAAACTTGGTAAGAAAAATATTAATTTCTTCTGCAAATACCTATTGCGTACATTTCTGTAAATTTTATCTGTTAAATTTTAAAGCACTACCTAATAATATATTATACTTAATACGTTGAAAAAAAAACAAGTATTAAAAATTTTATAAAAAATTTACTTTAGTTAAATTACTTCAAGACAATTTTTATGCTAGTATATAAATATTAGTTCAACAGCTCAAACCTAACCTTTTTTCTTTTCAAATGCTCCAAATATTTGTATTTTACAAGAATACTACACAGTTGCAATCTAATCAGTAGTATGAATATAGATAGTGTAATAGGTCACATGGATTAATTAAAAGAAAAAATTGGTTTGACAGAAAAAATATTAAGTTTTATTAAAAATTGCGATCTCTACTGGTTGCAAAAAAATAATAGTATAATGTTTAAAAGCACTGGTTTACCGTGCAACAACCCTTATATAATATTCAATAAATAAAACTAAACAAAAACAATACAATAGGCTATAGTTCTTAAATAAGGTGTTTGAATGTTATGCTTTATCAATTTAAACAGAAAACAATGTATTAAGTGCCAAGAGTTTTTTAATTCCATTTTATTAGCTTTATCAAATAAATTTTAAGAATAGTCAGTTTTTTTAATGCAGCAGAATCCGATAGTTTATACTAGTTTGTATATTTAAAAAAAATATTTCATAAAAACATTTTAAACTGAAACTCACAATTTTATTTATATCAAAGTTTTTTTTTTAATTTACTTATTTGTTTCATATAAGCATTATTAATAAAACTGAAAGAGATCAATGAAGAAAGTTTTGTTATATATTACATAATTAGACATGAAAAACTAAAATTTAAACAAAGCTCTAACTTAATTTTTTTTTTTAAGTGTCAACAAAATATAAAATAAGTTTTATATAAGAAAATTATACTTAGTTTTTTTATTAACTTAAACCTAAATACATTGCAGTATAAAATGGTATAACTTCAAACAAAAATAGCACAACAATAAAACAACTTAGTAAAAATTACTTAAACTAGAACTTTATATTTAAAGTTTTACATGTTATTATCTGAAAACTTTATTTGAATTGTTGTTTCGTCATGGACAATGACGCTTAACTGTTTCCAAGTGGTGTACGACTCGATAACCGAAAGGTTCCTTCATACACTAGGTCCTAAAACCAAATATTTTTTTGACCCATTTTTTGTTGTTCAATAAAAAATACTATTTTTTAAAGACAAGGTAGTGTTCGTTTTTACGAAAAATCTTTGTATTTAATATCTAATCAACTTACATTAATCATATTATATACAGTTTACTGTTTTGGTGTTGAACAAACAAATCTAAAACTAATGAATACAATGCACTTAAATATTTTTATAATAAAGGATGTGATAAAAATTTAAGAAGCCTTATAAAACAACTGTAGTTTTAATTATTAAAAACTTACTTAGATACCAGCTAGGTATATTATGAATAAACTTAAAAGTATTATTTTGGTAGTTAAACTTGAAATGTTGATAAAGTAAATAGCCATTAAGCATTCAACCAGATCTTCTATAAAAATTACCTTTTACCAAAAATATATAAGAATAAACATGGACAAAATTTTTTTAATTTTCAGGGCATTTATATATTTTCATCTATGGACTAGGACAAGTAAAAACTTAAATTTTAAAGTATTAGTAAAGTATTTAGTTCAATAGTTAGAATTTATTGAACACGATAAAGAAATTGACGTAATGTAAGACATTCGTGGTCATTCAGCTTCACACTACGCACTGTTTTTTAAATATTTTGGACGAATGGGTTTCAAATATGCACGATAGGACATTCTTGCACGAAGGTTCACTTTTGCACGAGGACACTTTTGTACGGGTTGAACAAAAAAATTAAATAATCTTTTTTTTTTGTCAATTTTATTTTACTTTTACTTTTTTACTTAACTACCACTGTTACCCCTAACTCTTACCCTTGGTCGGTAACTTTTGTTTTCTTCTTTTATTAATTAATTTAATATTTTTTTGCTTTTTCTTATTATTAATTTATATTTATCATTTTATATATTCTTTGTGTTTTTACTATCACTGTTACCCCTAACCCTTACCCTCGGTCGGTAAGTTTTCATTCCTCTTTTTTTTTTTTTTGTTAAGATATTCTTTTTATTTTAGAATTTTTTTTAACTCTCGTGAAAAAATGCCTAAATATTTTTTTACTTTAAATTTCCAAGTTTATAAAAGTTAAATTTCTCACATAGTATTTTTCTTCTTATTTTTTAACTTTATAACAGCAAAAAAAAGACATTCAGTTTAAATGATGGTAAATTGAAAATCTGTCAGTCAAAAATTTATAAAATAAAAAATAAAAAATATTTTGTTATATTTAAATTTGAATTTAAGTGCTTTATAGGCAAAGTAGAGCAATATGTATATAATATAAAAATTGAAAAAATTTTTTATTTGAACACTACTATTGTTTATTGAACGAAAAAAAAGCGCTCAAATATTTGGTCCAAGGACCTGGTGTACGAAAAAACCTTTCGGTTAAACAAAGTAAGCAATACATTCGAGTATCCAAAATAAATAAAAGCAGCTAAAAATTTAAGACTATAAGATTGAAGTAGTAAATTAAAATAACTATTAAAAAATAACGAATAAAACAAATACTATATACAATCTTAGTCGAATACTTTTGACATAGTAATAAACTTTATTAGTATATTTCTAACCTATACAAAATAAACTTGAAAATGAAAAGGTAATAAGATGCTTAAACTGTAGTGGTAATTTTACCGTACTGTAAAACTTTTTTAAAAATAAACAGACAAAAAACTGTAAGGTTTTAATGAAAAAAAGTAGGTTTAACTCTCGTGAAAAAATGACTCTTCGTTCAAAATTGACCCTTTATGCAAAAGTGTCTTCGTGCAAAAGTGACCCCTTGTGCAAAGTAACCCTTCATGCAAAAGTGTCTTCTTGCAAAAATGCCCCTTTGTGCAATAGTGTCTTCGTTCATATTTGACCCGTTCCCATTTTAGACTGTGTAAAAAATATTGTTAATAAAAAACAAAGAAATTTTACAAAACAAAGTGTAGAGTACTAAAGAATGTATTACACGTAACTCAAAATATTATAATACAAAAATATTATATAAATGGTAGAAAAAAAATTTGCTTACAATTATAAACTCAGGCGTATTAACTTGTAAGAAGTTTATAAAAAGCGCTTGCAATAAATTAATTTTGTATAAATTTGCTAAAGCTTATATTTTGATGCAGATTCTACCATTTAATTATATAAATAACCATGTAAAGTTGTTACTTAGTGAGTGTTGTATTTTGTTTTATTAGTTTTATGTATATGTCTTTCTTCTTTTGAAATTTAATAAATTTTTACTATTACAAAACAGTTCTAGTGAAATTTTGCGTAATAGTTTTAGAAAAAAAAAACATGTTTGGCTAAAGATCAAGTTGTTTTTATACACTAGACTTCTTGGTCATACATTTGAGCTCATTTCTTTTAATATACTTTTGCGTCTGTCGATTAGAACAACTACCGTATAGTATTCATTAAAAAAAGTTTGTCTAATTTTTAAAACAGAAAACAAAAGTTTAAAGTTTATGTTACCTCTATAGAACAAGTTTTGAAAAATATGTTTGTTGCTTTTTTATTAAAAAATGCATTTAAATATAAACAAAAATTAAACATTTTTAAAGAACAATCAAGTTCTTTTACTTACAAACTCTATAGCAATAATTACTTCATTGACCGTTTGTGTTAAACAGCCGTTTTTTTTTTCATTTCAATCATTTTTATAGATTAAAATATAAAGATCTATTTTGTTATAGGATTCAAAAAATATTTTTGATTAGTGTTATACCAATAATCTTTTTTATATAACATTATGAGAAATTTACTTTATTGAGCATAAAATAATTTTGAGTATCGCTTTTACTACTTTCTAACAAAAATATTAGATTTAGGGAGACCATATATAATAAAGTTATTAAATATTGTCTTTTTTTTTTTTAGTTTTTTTGTGTACAAAGTGTAACCAAGTTTAGCTACAAACAAACTAAATAACTTTTATTAGCCTTGGTTTTTAGTTAAGAAAAAGTGCTTCAAACAACTAAAAAGAAACAAATTTAATATGTCATGGTTAAAGTAGAATGATAAAAATAATAGTTTCTGTTTACGATTAAACAAGACTTTAGAAATTTCTATTTTTAAAAGCGTTTCTCAAGACTTCTTAAATAAATAACTTTTTTTTATAACAACTCAAAAGACATTTGAGAGAACTCAGAAAGTTATTTAAAATCCGATGTTTTAAAAACAACTTATAACTTAACTCAAATTTTTTTCTATTAAGCGTACCTAAAAAACAATTACTAATGATATTAAAATTGATTTTTTACAATGCATTGAAATATTGTTCTAAAAATTTAAGTTATTATAGTTTATTTTTTATACAAATTATTATTATTTGAGATTTTATTAATTTATAATCTTAAAGATAAAATTTAAACTATTTAGCGCTATTAAATAAATTGCAGACTTCGAGTAAATTTTGTTCAATTAAAGAAAAGGATAAAGAAGACTGCAGAAAACTTCTTAAATGGTTTGATAGAAAAACGGATCTTACGAAGTGTGACTGTGATTTTAGTTTAACCGGGGTTAGCTTACACTTTTGCTACTTTTTTTCAGTAAAACCTTACAGTTTTTTGACTATTTATTTTTTTTAAAGTTGTACAGTACGGTAAAATTACTACTACAGTTTAAGCATATTAAAAATATTACCTTTTCATTTTAAAATTTATTTTGTGTATGTTAGAAAGATACTAATAAAGTTTATTACTATGTCAAAAGTATTCTACTTAAGTTGTATACAGTATTTGTTTTATTCGTTATTTTTTAATAATTATTTTAATTTACTACTTCAATCTTATAGTTTTAAATTTATTTTCTTTGTTTTTAATCTTTTAGCTGCTTTTATTATTTTGCTTACTCGAATGTATTTCTTACTTTGTTTTATATTATATACATATTGCTCTACTTTGCCTATAAAGCACTTAAATTCAAATTTAAATATAACAAAATATTTTTTATTTTATACATTTTTGACTGACAGATTTTCAATTTACCATCATTTAAACTGAATGTCTTTTTTTTGCTGTTATAATATTAAAAAATAAGAAGAAAAAATACTATGTGAGAAATTTAACTTTTAAAAACTTGCAAATTCAAAGTTAAAAATATTTAGGTTTAGAACGAATGAAATATTAAACTTTAGAAACGTTTATTTTTATTTTTTAGTTATCTTAATTATAAAAGTAGCAAGTATTTTTTTTCAATATTATCAAAAATAACATCATCAAAACTGGTATCAACTATTTAGTAAAGCAAAATGACCAAAAATATATTTACAAATGAATTTTAAGAATATTCTAAAGCGTTTATTTTTTGCTAATGTGGTATTGAACGTTTTCTTTAACAACTCAGTATAAGTTTTAAGAAAACAAAATTTTACAAAGTAGATACTCTGATTACAATCTGCTTTAGTTTTTAAACTTTTGTAGTATTTAGTATTCCAAATAATCTATACTTTATTTACTTATAGTAATATCTAGATAATAAAAAAAATTAAGAATTTGTTCACAGAATGAATTAAATGGTTGCCTTATACATCGAAATACTTTTCAAAACGACTGCATCGGTAAATAAGTTGTTTTTATTTATATTTTTTATAAAAATGGTTTGTTTCATGTAACAACTTCACGGTATTTTATTGAGTAAATCATACATTTTATAAACACTATGTAAAAAAAATAGTTTTTAAAAAATATTTTAATAATTATGCATATATGTAAGTATTAAACTACTAGTTTTAATATGTTACAAAACCATTAACTTAAATTTTTTATAGCATTTTGAAAACAACTTATCATTTGAATTGAAAGTATCGTAAATTATTAAACAGTTTTTTTTTGTCATATATAAAGACTTTTAAATTCCTTGTAGTAAAACAACTTTTTAGAAAAAAAAGAAGCAACAACGAAATCAAATCAGATTCTTCAAACAAGTTTGTTTCATCTCAAAATATAAACAAATATTTCAATATAAAAAGTATTACTATAAAATTTTCGCTAAATGAAGCTATTTATAAAGAATGTGTAAACCTATAAAAGTTCTTGTCAATTTTTATTTTTAGAAAAAAGAGAAACGACAACGAAATCAAATCAAATTCTGCAAACAAGTTTGTTTAAATCATCTTAAGAACAAAAACTAAAATTTTACGATAAAAAAGAAGTATTTAATTTTTGCTAAATGAAGCTACACATAGTATTAGTGTGGGAACGGGTCAAAATTGCACGAGGGGACTAAATTGCACAAAGACAAATTTGCACGAGGAGACAAAATTGCACAAAGACAATTTGCACGAGTGACAGTTTTGCACGGATGGTCATTTTTGCACAAGAGTAATTAAACAAGAGAAAAAAGAAGTTCTAAAAAAATGATAAAAACTAAAATATTAGTTAATAAAAAAAAACGAGGAGAAGAAAAAAGTTACTGACCGAGGGTAAGGGATAGCAGTAACAGTGATAATAAAAATAAAACTAATAAAACTTACTGTTAAAAAAAGACTAGAAAAACAAAAACAAAAAAATTTTTTAAAAAAAACTACCGACTGAGGGTAAGGGTTAGGGGTAATAGTGATAGTAAAAATAAAACAAAAAAACAAATGATAACTAATATTTAAAAATATAAAGACAATAAAATAAAATAACCAATAAATAAAATAACTAATAAAAAATATAAAGAAAAAATAAGTTACCGACCGAGGTCAAGGGTTAGTGGTAACAGTGAAAGTAAAAAAAAAATTTTTATGATTAAAAAAAAATTAAACAAAATTTTAACCCGATGTCAATGCAAAAATGTTTTTGTGCAAAATTGACCCTCCGTGCAAAAGTATCTTCGTGTAAAAATTTTTTCGTGCAATTTTATTTTTGTGTAATTTTGTGCACACGTGCAAATTTAACACCTACCCTATTTGTGTATATGCAATTTAAATACATACAAGTTTTTGTAAATTTTTTGTAGATAAAAGAAAAACAACATTGAAAACAAATCAGATTCTTCAAACAAGTTTGTTAAGTTCATCTTAAAAATATAAACGAACATTTTATGATAAGAAGTAGAAATTATTTTTGCTAAATTAAGCTAAGTACACTGTACAGTGTATGTGTATACAATATACATATACAAAGTATTCCAAAACATATCTATTAATAAATTCAGTTTTACTTTATAAAAACAGCTACTGCCAAAAAACGGAAACAAAAAAGTAGTAGCAAAACTAACTCTACTCTATTGTTATTTACAGGTAATTAATTCTTTTTAACTAACAATGTTGAAAAAAAAAAGTTTTATTTTTACTAAATAATCAAGTATTGTGACTACTTGCATTTTTTATGGTTTAGTTTTGTTTTCGGGTCATTTAAATACATTGATTAAAAAAAAACGTTAACGTGTATTTGTAACATACCCAGCCTGGTTAGGGTTGTTACATTTACCTTAGAAGTAATAGCTTTGCTTCTATTTTTAGCCACACATTTTGAGCGTTTAGCTCTGAATGTACTATCTGAATCACTCATTTACAACTTTTATTACAAAATATTAATAGCTATTTACTGCCAAAAATATATATCAAATTCTAACAATAACTGTGATAAAGTGTTTTATTAAAAAAAAGCAATACACACATACACTAACTAAATTTTTAAACAACTGATAACACAAATCAATAATCAAATATAAATACTCTTTAGCGCAAAATTATAAGTTAGTGTGGTAAAAATTAAAATCAAAAATATCAAAAGACAATTTGTTACATTTTCCCTCCTCAAATCCTCTAACTGAAGACCATTAGAGGGTTTTTTTTAATTTTTTTACCAAAAGATAAACTTAAAGTTTAAAAATTAAATATTTTATACTGAACAATTTTTACATAAACAAGTACAAAACGTTATCACAACAAACATAAATAATCATTCCTTTGAAGTGTTCCTTTTCTTTTTTAAGCATTAGCTGCTATCCACTTCCACTGGCTATCTCTCCCAGGACAATCTCGGTCTCCGAATCCGTACAATGTACGTCCTCCACGCTTCAATGCGCATACAACATCCAAAGCGGTGACTATCTTACACTTGGCATGCTCAGTATAAGTGACTGCATCACGAACAACGTTTTCAAAAAATACTTTCAGCACACTACTACGAGTTTCTTCGTAAATCAAGTCTGAAATACGCTTGACACCGCCTCGACGAGCCAATCGGCAAATGGCGGGCTTGGTGATACCCTAGATGTTATCACGAAAAACATTACATGGCGTTTGGCGCCTCCTTTTCTCAAACCTTTTCCTTTTTTACTACAACCAGACATGATCATGAATTAATTGTTGCACTGAGCCAAACTTGAAGCTTCAGCGGTAATGAAAGAGACAAAAATGGTCATGGCCTTGCTGGATATTCCAGTGTCGGGGTGTACTTGCTTGAGCACTTTGTACACACAAATGATAAAACTTTCCTTGCAACGAGTCCTACGCTAAACATTTTCTCATTCACCAAACAAATACTAATGAGTATTTCCTAAATTTTATTTTATTATTTCCAGCTACATGAAATATATTTTGAGCAAAAAAATCCAAGATATTGTGTTTATAACTGTAGATTGACTGTTGACAGAAGGCTTACCAACTGAAACATGGAGTTGAAGATATTGGATGTCATTTGGCTAACTTGGTTACTTCTTTTGTTAGCAATTTTTTATATGTTTGGAAACTTCATGTCAGGCCAGAACTGCTCATTTTGCTGATTTGATTAAGTTGCTTTGAAAATGCACAGCTTGAGGAGAAAGATTCACAGTTTTAGAATTAAAACCAGGGGGTGGCAATCTACTATGTGGGGAATTTAAATTAATACATGAAGTTTGGGAGGTGTTTTTAATGAAGTAAAGCTTTTTTGAACCAAAATTCAAATTAGTGGGTGATATCTTGCGGGGTCTGATAACTTTTTCATCAGTAGTAGGCATATTGTGAGTTGTACTCTTCTTTTTTGTTATGCTTATTGGTGCTGTTGCTTTCGTTAAACTTTGTTTTTGCTGATTTGACAACTGATTTTAACAATGGTAGGTCTTAGTAAAATTTGACTTGCTTTTTTGCTGCTGTTGCAAAACATCACTTCTTTGTTGGTTGTATTTTCTTGAGAACTTTTCGACTTTATGATAGTTTTGTTTAGACTTAGGCTGTCCTTGCCCATAATTGACCTGTTGAACTGGCAGTTCACCATTTCTTTGGTATGAGAATAGTTGGTTTTGATACTTAAATTTTTTGCCAAAGAAGTTTCTATTATGTCTTTGCTCGTAATTGACCTGTTGAACTGGCATTTTATTTCTTACTTGATATGAAAACCGCTGATTTTGTTTGTTAAAAAATCTGTCAAATGAGTTTTTAGAATAACCTTGTCCATAAAAAACTTTTTAGTCTGGCAGTTTACTTCTTTTTAGTAAAAGAACTGCTGATTTTGTTTTTTTTTCTTGAAATACCTACCAACTGAATTTAGTTTGTTGGTTCTGCTAGTCATAGCAGTCTTTGAGAGAAGACATTTACCCCCATCCTCTGATCCTCTCACTGTGAGGAGGACGGGTAGCTGTTTTTTATGTTAATGGCGCAATACATTTCCCTCATTGGGCATAGGTTAGGGCTATCGCATCGAGTAGCATTGTAGCCCTGAGTTCGGTGTCTATAACAAGGCTCATCATTCACCTAATTTCTATGTCTGTTACTGTAGTTTTGATAGTGAGCGCTGTCAAACGAGTTTTTTGGACGTCCGTACCCATAGTTGACCTGTCTAGTTTGTGGTTCATTTCTCTTTTGAAACGTAAATTGCTGTTTTTGTTGAGGTTTGTTAGAATAAATAACTAACCTTGCTGCTTCCCAATTTTTTTTAAATCAGCATCAAACATGTCCATTACATATCTTTCAAAATCAACAAACCCAAGTGAAAGTGTGCTTGTGTAAAATTTCATTATCTTCTAATTCCATCAACCACTTGCTGACTTCGTTGGTTAGGTCACATCCACTGATAGAGTGATGTAGTTTTTTTTGGCAGTAAGACCCTTGTTAGTACTCCATCTTTTTCCATGAGATATCTACGTAAACTACTAAAGTTCCTATTATTAGGTTCTGTGCATCATAAATAGGCTGACGTGTCATTATTAGGCCAAAATTCGCGAAGCACCCAGTATTTCTCTGCGTTATCAGTAATGCCATGATTGACCATTCTCTCCTCGAAGTACGAGAACAGAGCCTTCGCATCTTCACTGTCAAATTTAAAGACCTTCAGCCACTTGAGTCTGTGATCTCCTAGTCTAGTTAAGTCATGGTTCATGCTTCACACACTCTCATATACCTCTTTGTAGTTTGGTCTTTCCCTGAAGTGTAACGGTTCTCTTATAGTTGTAGGTAGATTTTGTCTACTATCTCTAGCAAAATTACTTATGCTAGTATCTCTAGCTGAATAATTTGGTGATTTACTGTAATGCAAGGGTTCTCTTACACTTGTGGAAAGAATTTTTCCAATTCCAACACTGTACTGTTCATGACTTGTTCTTATTCTTTCACCTATTTCTTCACTCTGATCAACTTGAAACATTTGCTTGGTTAGCTCTTGGTTTCTGCGCCGCAGCTGTTGTAATTCATCTTCTAATGCTCTAGCTGCCTTTTTTCTTTCCAGTTCTTCATTCACCAACCTTAACTCTTTTACTTCATCCTCTAAAGTTGTTGTTGGATTTCTTGATGTAAAAGTTAAGTTTCCGCCATCATGACACTACTGCCATTTCTTAAATTTAAAGAGTTTGGTCTTCCTACATCCGTAGTATCAGGAGATCCCATGGCCCTTTTAAAATCCGGGTCACCATTTGTAACAGACCCAGCCTGGTTAGGGTTGTTACCTTTACCTTTAGAAGTAATAGCTTTGCTTCTTTTTTTAGCCACGGGTTTTTAGCATATATTAAACATTTTTCTAAAATACAGTCTAATTATCTTTTATCACTATTTTGTCTACTTGTTTTACTCATTAATAATTTAATTACCTATTTGAAGTACTTTTTATTAGTATCTCTAATAGTAGTTTGTAAACAGTATTGTATAAAACACATAGTTTAAAAAAAAGTTATTTCAAAAGTACAAGTTATAAACTTTCAGTAAAACAACTACAGAGTTTTTTAGAAGTTTACAAAAAACTTTATTTTTTATAGGTTCATTAATAATCGTCGTTTTATCATTCTTAGTAGGAGTTTATTTCGTCAGAAAGTTGAAGAAAAAGTAAGTAAAACTTTGTTTGAGTAAAACTTATGTAGAAAATTATACCTTTACTTAAAGTAAAAATTTGCGACAAAAAAAATCCACTTTGTTTTACCACATTTTTCTTTTTTATCATACTAAATGGACTTCTTTATTAAGAGACGATATTTTATTTAAAATAAGAAATAAGAAAAAAATATTTTCATAAAAGTTATGTGAATTTTCTTTAGCGAGTTTGTTCAGATTTTTGCGTAACTTTCTATCTGTTTAGAAATAACATAAAACTTTTTTTCAAACTAATAGTCAAAAGTTAGTATCCAGAGGAGTAAAACTGGGGTCAAAAAACATACAAAAGTGCAATTTTTCAACCAGATTTAACTTCGTTAATTTGTTATAACAAATGCTTTTATACGAGCTTCAAAACAGACTATAAAATAAAGCATATATTTAATCAAGTTTTTTTTTTGCGTACTTTAAATTATTACAGAATAGAGCTTTTAGAACCGAATTTTATTAAGATATTTTTTTCACAAAAAATAAACTAAACAACTTTGTATACACATTGACTATAGTCTCAAAACTTTTAACGTCTAATTTTTTTAATTTGTTCTAAACAATTATGTACACCGATGGAAAAGCTTACGAGGAATCTGTGAACCTTTTAAATTTATTCATAAGTTTTTGTTCTTAATTTGATTATCAAAATTATTCAATCTAAATTTATTAATCCAACTTTATATTTTTTTTTAAGAAAATCTATAATCCTTTAGTTTTTTACTGTTTTTAATAGACTAAATTATGAAGTTTTTATTCAGATTTAAAACAGTAAGTTTTAAAGTAAAAAGTTCTTTAATGCAAAACTAAAGAAGAAAAACCTACATATACTATGTTTGCAAATCACTTAAAACATTTTATATGCTTTCTTAGTTATAAAATTCACTTTGAGTTTTATTTACAATAAAATATTTATTAAAGTAGTAATACTTAAGTGTAGAAAAATGTTGTTAGTAAAAGCAAGATCATTAATTTGTTAACATTCTTAAAGATCTTGAGCAAAACTTATATTTCTATATGTAACTTTGATTTTTAAATTCACATTTTAGCTCCTCTTGGTAATATTTGACGCATAATTTTTAATAAAAACTAACTTTGAAATTTTAATAGCGTTTTTATTTTTTATTTCATGTGGGTTTAATAGTCTTATTCTAAAGGTTTTAAAAATAATTAGATACATTTTTGTTAAACGACAAACAAAACCGCTAAAAATATTTGGTCAAAGGACCTGGTGCACGAAAAAACCTTTCGGTTAACAACTTTTCGTACACTTTTTGAACACAATTTAACGTCTTGTCCAAGACTAGATAGTAAACTTCGTTTTTGTAATATTGTACAAACACTATTAACTATATCAATTAGCTCAATTACTAAACGTTTAAATAAGTAACTTAAGGTAAGTAATTTACAACAACATACATTTTTTTATAAATATCATTTATTTAAAGTAGTGTAGTTTTTTAGTAATATAACTTATTTATTTTTGTTTTTCTTATTTTACTTACTAAAATACTATACTATTGAAATACTTTCTTTATCATTTAATATTTTTCAGCTTTGCAAAAAGTTAGCCTTTTTGTTTTTGTATATTGATTAAAGATATAGTTTAACAAAACTTTGTCTAAACTTAATTTATATGCGTATAACTACGATGATAAAAATACGTAAATTAACTAAAAAAAATTCAAAGTAATTGATATTTAAAATACTATATTTATGGTAAACACTTCTCGATTCCTAAATACGATTAAGATATAAGAACGGTGTTTAAAGACTAAAGGTCTGACTAAAGTTAAGGTATAAGAATAATCTATTTTATCAACTATAAGTACATAGTTACTAACAAAATAGATCCAAGCAAGACTACACAAGCTTTGCTTATATCAAAATTTGTAGCTATGGCTAAACTAGGCAAAGGTAAAGCAAGTCTACATGCAGAATTTATCATAAAGTTTAAAGATAATTTTAATTAAAATAAACACATGTGTATGGTATGGTTTCGTTTTAGACAATTTTGTAGACTAAAATAATAAAACCAATTTGTAGTTGCTTACAATAAAGTTTTAAGATGACTTCTTATAACTTTTATAAATTTCATAAAATTACTTCTCATATACATTTTAAAAGTTAACAACTAACTTTGCAGTAAAATTATTTAGTAAGAGATAATTAACTCTAGAATTTCTAAATAACTTCGTGAATTAAGCATTAAGTTTAAACCACGTGTAAAGCAGTTTCTTTTTTTTCTCATATATACTATAGAATTATTACATTTATTATATAATATAAAAACCTAAATACCGGAGAATAAAAATAATTTTAAGTTTTGGCAAAAAAATTTGACTTTTATTGACAATATATTAAAGAGTTAATTTGAAATATTATAAATAGTGTTTTCGTATACAAAAATTAACTAAATAGAACTATAAGTAATACTTATTGAATCTAGTTTCTAATACTTTTCACTTTTTCACTATCATTAAAAGTTCTGTTGTTAAACTAGCTGCACAAGCTCTGTAAAACACTTAGAATTTTATTTACTTTATAGTTTCTTTTAATCTTCACCTAAAAAGCTTCTACTGAAAATTCATCTTTGAAGTCAGATCATTTTATGTTCTAGAACATAAACTAGTCACTATGAAACTTTTATTTAGATTAAATCATATTAATATAAGCTGTTAAATGTTTTTAAATAAACAGTAATGGTGAAAGTCAAAACGGATCAAAAAATGAAAACAATGAAGAAATGGAAACACCACCATTGCTACCCATCAGGTTTAAACAAACTTAAAAAAAAAATTAAATCTAAAAAAATCTGTAATCACTCATAACTTTTTTATTTAAACCAAAATTGCTTTTCTACTAGCTTAATTTAATTACAAGTAATTAAATTTAACTGTAAATAAAATTAGATTTTCAAATATTTCTTAGACACTTTTAATCAATGAATTGAAACTTTATTTTTAAATAACTTAATAAGTTGTTGTTAATTATGTTCTCTATTGTTTTTAACTAAAGTTTTTATCCGAACAATTTTTTTTGAATTACTTTTATGACCAAACTGTAAAATTTTAATACTTTGTTTCATAAGTGTATAAATATAAGATTAATAGCGATTAAAACTTAACAACATAATGTAACAGTTTTTTTTTTAATACCTTGTTTTAATTTTAGTGTCTGTTCCACTTATTTTCTTAGTTTGTTTTTTGACCAAAAAAACATTTCTGCATTTTTTCGCTGCTATTTTGATATAACTTTGTTAATAAAATCAAACTTGTTTAATAACAAAATCTTTTTTTGCTAAAACACTGGAAAAGCTTTTTTTGTATATAACTGGGTAAATTTTGTTTTTATAAAGTTTGTTATGAATTAGTATATTAGACTTCTTTAAAACTGGTTTTCAAGCTTTGTTTTCAGTTTATTGAACGACCAAAAAAAGACGATAGGTCCTAGAACCTGGTGCACGAAGGACCTTTTGGCTATCGAGTCTTACACAACGGATATACTTTAGCGTCTTGTCCAAGAAAACTACAATTTAAATTTATTTCGTAATGATTTTTTAGTATTTTGTTTAATATAAAAAAATTAAAACCTTTCAAAATTTCAAAACTTCATTATTTTTATTTTGACCTGAAAAATCTTTCACGGCCGAATTCCTCTAAAACTTTATAATATTGGTAGGCTGGTCATTTTCACTTCCGGATCCGGCCCGCGGGCCATTCGTTTTCCATCCTAGTTTAATATTACACAGTATAAAATAGTTTTTTTTGTTAAATAATAATACTAATTATCAGTGGTTTTATATTTGAAATATGACATTAGACACAACTTATCCCGTATATAAAATTAGTTTTATTAGAAATGTGTAAAACTAATGAAATTTAAAAAAAAAAAACATAGACTGTATTATAACAAAAAAATTGACAGAAATCCCTTGTAAAAATTATAAATTTTAAGTCAAAGCTTATTAAATACTGTCAAAGTTGCGTAAGCTTTAAGTTGAATTTAGTAATAAGTTTCACATATGGGAACTTCCCAAAATTAATTGTCCATACTTGTATCTTCTTGAATCAAAATGAAGTAAGCAGGTCTAACTGTGTCATTACTTTCGCATCAATTTGTTCTACGTTAAATGTACCCTGAATGATTAGGGTGTTTTCAATGTCATACTTCATTTGTGAGAGATCTTCGTTTATAACTATTTTCGTTTTCGTTCTCCAGTCAAAAAATTGCATTATAAACTTTTGACTAAAATACTTTTGGTAGCTATCGTTTTTATATAAGTTCCATCCATTTACTGTTTCTCCTTCTTGTTTTTTTACCAACTCTTTCGTTTCTTTCACTTCACTCACTAAAATGCACGCGCTTTATTTCAGGTACTCCCGAACATTTGCAAAGCAATAAGCGTAGTTGTAAGCTGCTTGAAAACTGTCAGTTAACTGTCAGTTAAAACTCGGACCGAACTATCCACCCGTCGAAGATCTGATCATTCCTTTAAAATTCTTTTTGCTCCCAATCCCTTCGTACCGTACTGCAGGAGCAGGTTTGATCGCTCCGAAGTGTCGCACTCGTGTCTGCTGGCGTCCGTCGGATTAACTTTGTGTTATTCAACGTTGGCATTATCAAACATTGGAAAAGCGTCGAACAAATTCAGGGCTTTTATATCAATCAGGTCGTAATCGGGATCGGTGCTTTCCAAAGCTTCAAGCTTGTACTTCTCGCTTCCCGCTTTATTTAATGTCTTGCTGTTTACCAAGTTTTCATCTAGAATTTTTTTTTCAATTTAAATAATTTCTTCTTTTGTTTCCTCAAACACTGCGTCCAGTATCTCTTTTTCTTCCGTCCATTTTTGTTCTCAAGCTTTGTAAACATTTAACAAACATAATTTATAAGCCGGGAATTTCACGGCAAACTCGTCTATTTCAGTTTTTGAACAAAGCATTGTGTATAATTATGTAGGGTTCAAAGCGTGTAGAAATTTCTAAAAACAATATTTTAGAGCTATAGTGGGTTTCATGTTGTTTATATATTCATATAAACTGTATTCTGGTCAGTTTTTTATTAATAAAGAAATAAATATTATATTTGGTTTAATTCAGAATTTGCTTTTAATTTTCGGTCAAAATTTGTTTTTAAGTAATTGTATCAGATTATAATTTAGTATTACTTTATTACTAATAGTTTTAAAAATTACTTGTATAGTGTATTTTACAGTATTAATACTATTTTATAAGCAAAAACTAACATTTAGTTTAATTAAACAATGAATTTGATATTCAAAAAAAATAACTAATTTTCAATATATTAGTTTATTTTAGTTTATTTTCTTCTTAGCATTCGATCTGATTCTTCTTAGCATTCGGGCAGGATTTCAAATTTTCATAGCTATAACAAGCACAAGATTGTTTAAATTTTAAAAATAGTTACGTCAGAATTAAAGTAAGCTACGTTAAAATGCACCTCAACTATTAGCTCACTTTATTAACTACATTTTTACTTAATTAATATTTAAGTTGAAAATTAACTAGAAGAAAAAAGAAAGCTACATACAGCTTTTATTATTATTATTGTTGTTATATTGATTTTAAACTTAACTAAAATTTAAACCTTACCTTAAACTCAATCTTAATATTAAAATTTAATTTGTTTAGTTTTTTAAGTAAAAATTTTGAGTAAAAACTTGTTTTTATTTTAATTTAATTGTTTAAATGTTATTTTCCATGACTGTCACATACCTTTTTAGATTTATTTTAGCACTGACGAGGTCTTTGACCGAAACTTAGTTTGTAAAATTAATTCTTGAAAGAATAATTTCGTGAGTTTATTTTCTTATAATAACATTAAAATGAACATTTTCAACACTGGATAATATTCATATCTAAAAAAGTTAATGAAAAATTCTGGGATATAATTAATTTTAGACAGGTTCAATGTGTTTTTAAACTTTTCTAAATCCAAAATTTTAGTTTTGTTCATAATGCTTTATCTAAAGTAAAATACATTTTTCCAACTCCTTTTAAACATTTCACACTTTTCCTTTTACAAAATCAGCACTTATTTATACTTGTCTTTTCGAAGAGGCTAACAAAAAAACGAGCGTAACATAGCTTGAGAGCGTTTTTTAGGAATTTTATAAAAATGTCCAAACTTAAGACCCAATTATGTCCTTATCTTAATAGCTAATTAAAACTTTTTTTTTTATTCTAAAGAACGGATGCAAAAAAAAAAAATTTTTTTAGTAATTATTATTTATAACAGACTTTTATAGTAATGTTTAATGATGTTGTGATATTTTTTTCCCAGTTTGATATTGCTTTTAAAATATATGACCCCTACAAGTAGTACCTCAACTCTTAGCACTTTATCAAGAAATCCCTCAAATAGCCTTGCTAAGAATTTAGGTAAAACTTGTATGGGTCATGTATTTTAAAAGCAATAATAAACTGGGAAAAAATGTCACAACATCATAAAACATAACTATGCAAGTCTGTTAAAAATAAAAATTACTAAAAAACTATTTTATTTTTGCATAAAAGATTGTATATCTGAACAACAAAAATTGTGCAAAATTATAATTTTTCTGAAAAGTTTATTTAGAATTGTGGTATAAAAAAAAATTGAAAAAAAAAATTACAACATCATTAAACTCATTTTAATAAGTATGTATAAAAAAAAATTTTGAAAAAAAAAAAAAATTTTTAAGAAAACGTTGTATAAATAATAAACTAGAAAAAAACTCAAAATTTTTAAAGGGGCCCCATTTAAAAAGTCAAACCCCAGTTCAATAGATTTTTTTTTAATTAAATGTAAAGGACCATTCTTTAGAATAAAAAAAAAATTTTTAATTAGCTTTTAAGATAAAGACATAATTGGGTATTAAGTTTGGACATTTTTATAAAATTCCTAAAAAACGCTCTCAAGCTAAGTTCACGCTCGTAACAAAAAACGTTTATTATCAAATGGTCTATGTCTGCAAACGAGAGTTTCAAGAAACAAAACATGAACAAATTTCAAAAAAAAATTCAAATTGCTGTTCTTATATTGTTAGTTATTAAAGAATAGTTGTTAAAATCATAAAATCAAAATTGCTTTATAGTAATCTGTCATACGTACTACAGCATATAAAGCTTATAATAATAATTATATATTAGAGGAAACAAGGTTTTTAAAGACGATCAACCAATATTTCACTTATTTAGAAAAGTGAGTTTAGAAAATTTAATTAAAACTCTTTATGAGATAAAATTAAAGTTTTGTTAGGGATGGGCTATTTTTCTAGTTGACAAAGCAGTTAACTGTAAATTTTGTTTTTAAAAGTCAATGCGGGCCGCATAACTTTCAATAATTGTACTAAAAAATTAAAAACAATTGGTATTACTCAAATCAAAAAAACATTTAGTAACCTTAGCACTGTCCTGTATTAACAATTAAATTGATTGCTCACTTCATTAAATGCTCAATTTGATTTGGACAACATGTTTTAATGTTAAAATTATGTCAAGGTCTAGAGATTTCTGTTGCCGGGATTGATCCAGTCCGACAGCTGTACATTGCGCACCCTAGTTTACTTTGAAACAAAAAATTCAGCTACAGTGGCCAAAAATTACATGAGTTACATTAAGCTAGCCTAAGATTAAGATGATATCATAAAATAAGTAGTAAAAGTCATAAAAAAACTACTGTTATTTCTAAAGCTTTAAAGTTGTTTATAAATACAAACAGTTAACTTATCCACCACGTAATTTGCAAAAGTTATCTATTTTTTAAAAACAATCAAGGTAAGAAAAATTTAATTGATATATATAAAACGTGTAAGTAATAATAACAATAAGTTTTATCTTTACTTCTGATACTAGTTCTTTTATTTAGAAACAGGTAGAGATAGAAATTATAAAAATATCAAAATAGTAAATATAAATAGTAAACTGTACTGCAACATTAAATACCAATAGTAGGTAAATAAAACTCAACAATTAAAATTAATAGTACCGTTAAATAAACTTATTTTAATATACTTACATACACGTAACATTAATGCTTAAATTTATCAAAATAAATTTTTTAAAAACTATACTTAATTTGTGTATAACTTCATTTATTTTAAATCAGTTTTTACATCCGAAGATGTTACTGCTTGCTTTCTTAGCTACAACTGATATTATTGAACATCTTTGGCTTAAATACAGTTTAATCTCCTAAATTCTTCTGATTAAAGTACTTAATTTGATTAGTTCCAATTAAGCAATAATTAAAACCACTTAACAGATCTTATTAGTTATGTTTTTTTTTATCATAATTCATCAAAACCAGCCTGATGTTATTATAACTTATATAGTTAGTGTCAAAAATGAACAAATCTTTGTTAACAATGCGTAAATAATGAGCGTTATCTTGGCTTGAATGGCTTTTTTTGTAATTTTATTTTTAAACAAACTTTAAAACCAATTATTTTCAATTTCTTTAATGCTAACTTGGAACTTTTTTTTTTCTAAAGAACGTTCTTTTACTTAGCTTTTCAAAATAATTTTCATCGAATTGGGGTTTTAGTTATGTAGTGGGGCCCCTTTAAAAATTTAATGTTTGTTAGCATTCTTTACTTTGCAACGTTTTTTTCTAAATGTAGTTATTTTTTTCAAAGTTTTTTATTATTAACATACTTATTGAATTGAGTTTTATAACGTTATTAATTTTTTTTCAAAAAAATTTTTTTTATAACATATGCTTAAATTAATTTTTTAGAAAAGTTCCAAATATGCACGGTTTTGGTTCTTTATTTACATGGTTTTATAGCAAAAGTAAATTATTTTTTAAATAAGTTTTATTTTTAACAGACTTATATAATTAAGTTTTATAACGTTATTATATTTTTTCCAAGCTTATTAATTTTTTTCAAGTATATGACCAATACAAGTTTTACCTGAATTTTTTGATTACGTAACTTGAGGGATTTCTTGATCAAATATTAAGAGTTTACTCAGTTTAGGTAAAACTTGTATGGGTCATATATTTGAAAAATAATTATAAGTTGGGAAAAAATTTAATAACGTTATAAACTTGATTATATAACTCTCTTAAAAATAAAAATTATTTGAAAAATTATTTGAAAAATAATTTACTTTTTTTGTAAAACCATGTAAAAAAAGAACCAAAACCGTACAAATTTGGAATTTTTCTGAAAAATTTATTAAAGCATATGTTATAAAAAAAATTTTTTGAAAAAAAAATTATTAACGTCATTCAATTTAATAAGTATGTTAATAATAAAAAACTTTGAAAAAAAAAAATATTTAGAGAAAAACGTTGCAAAGTAAAAAAAGCTAACAAACATCAACATTTTAAAGGGGCCCCACTACAAAACTAAAACCCCAATTCGATGAAAATTATTGTGAAAAACTAAACAAAGTTCTTTAGAATTAAAATTAAAAGTTTCAAGTTAGCATTTAAGAAATTGAATATAATTGGTTTTAAAGTTTGATTAAAGAATAAAATTACAAAAAAAGCCATTCAAGCCAAGATAACACTCGTGCGTAAATAATAAAGAAAAAAGATTATGTCTAATAGAACAACAACAATTTTGGAAAAATGTGGTGAAAGCTAGCATAAGAATTAGAGGGTTCCAATAAGGCATAATTTTGTATAAAAAGTTCAAAATTATTAAAACGGCCAGAAAATAATTCAAACAGGCACGATTTGGGCTAGAATTTGTTCCAGTAAATAAAAATTTTCTGTGCTTTTTAATATTTTTTTCAAAGTTTTATGTTAAGTAGAAACCTAAAAAATATTTTTTTATCTATTGAAAGATTACTGTAGTGGTTTTTTAATTTCTTACAGCTAAACACATTTTAAAACATGCATTACATTAAGTACAAATCTTAGTTATAAAACTAAAAGTTAAAAACTTATTTCAATAGCTAATTTTTAAAGAAACACCAAGTACTTTAAAATATAGACTGGTAGTTTACTGTATTATTATACTTGACCGGGTCGTTTTTTTTTTTGCCACTGAAACCTGGTAGTGAAAAAGTATTCAATTTTTATTAGTATCATTATTTAAAACATAGAATCAAAAACTCTTATTTATTAACAAGAAAATACAGAAGAAACTACTTAAAATAATAACTAGTAAACAACGGAAAGTATACTTAAAGGCCAGCCTTAGCTAAGTAAAGCAGAAAAAAAGCTAAATCAGCAATTTTTTTTAAAGCTTTTCTTTTTTCTTTTTTTTATATATAAAATTAATCAAAAATTAAAATTAAAAAAGTTAAAATAAAAAAAAAACATGATATAAAGCTCCTTTTCTTTTTGCTGACTCAGCTTTATCAGCTCAGACTGATCTCTAAGTATACTAGCTGTAAATAAATAAAATAGATGTTTACGACTTAAATAAAATATATGAAACAATTCATTTTTTCTATCTAAGTCTTTCAAAACTTATAGATATACTTATGTTTTAATATTAAACTGGTGTCTTTTATACCTTGTTCTAATCCTACCAACTATACACCACATACATAGCCCTGGTTACCAGATTTGCTTTATTCACTCTGGTGTTTCAGAAACAATATAAAATGTTTATCATACAAAATTATATCATAGTACTTTTTTGTTTGAATATGTTTTAAAACTAGCTTTAATTTATAATAAACACTTTTAGTAATTGTACGTACATAAATTTTTCATGTTGGTATTAAACTAACATATCACATTAGCATTAAAAGCTCTTATTAATTTGACATTTTTACCAAGAAATTTTTAAAACTAATTAAACAAAATCAATAAAGAAGCTAAAGTAAAAAATAATATAATTGAAATCGATTTTTTATATGCACACTTTATTCAACAACTTTTCTTCTTAAATTTAACACAAGTAAAGTAAGAGTTCTTAATTAATATTTTAAAAACCAAGTTTATAAGAAAAGCAATCGTTTTTTGTTTTGTTTTTTTAAGATACTGCGCAGAGAAGTAATTAGCATCATAAGTTGATGTGGCTTATGATAGTATTTCTTAAACTGTACATCGAAATTATTTAAAACTTGCACAGTAAAACCTTAATATTAACTGCATAGAATATTAAATTGAGCCTGCAACTATGCAAAAAAAACTTTTTGTGCTTTTATGATTTCTCAAGCTTTCGTGTTGTAAATTGATATTTATAAACTTACTAGTGTAGATGAACCTTGTCAAGATAGTGTAAATAAGAAATATAATGTTATTTACAGGGTCATTGAGACAAAAAACCTGGGTGTTCTTAAACTAATTTATTTATATCAAAACTAATCTGAATCAGCACGAATTTCTCAGAGTGTTTTAAAAAATTGTTATAAGTGAAAATCTGTTTTTTAAGCTTTACTATCTAAAGATACTATAATCATAACTAAAGGACTTAAAACCTTTATAAAAAATTCAAACTAGTTTGTATTAGCCTAATTTGTTCAATTTAAATTCAAATAAAGTTTTGATCATCACTTGTTCAAATCTTTATGTTAACTTGAGCTTGCCTCACGTCAAACAAAAGTCTAGACTTTTTTTTTCTGATTACTTTCGTCGATGTTTTTTATGACCATAACTATTTTAATCAAATCTTTAATGTCCAAAGCACAACTTTGAATAAAAAAAAAAAATTCTTATGTTTCACTGAAAACTGTTTATGTCATTATAACGATCAAAAATTTGTAGACACTACTGCAGTGTTATTTCAAATTATCAATTGAAACTTTAACTATTTTACATTTAGATATTCTTATTTAATGAAGCTATTGTAGTTCTAGATTTAAGTGTTAATTTAATTATTAAACATATAAGTTTTAATAAGATAAAATTTAAAGATTTCAACCCTGGTGGTATTAAGTATTTTATGATGAAGCAAGCAACGCAAAGGTTAAAAAATATTTTGAAATGATACAACAGTAAATTCATAGTTAAGTAACTGAAATGAAATGATCAGTTCATTGTAAGGTATAAAAATTAAAAAATAATAAAGTATCAAAATGTAAATTTTAGGCTAAAAATTCAGGTATCAAAATAAAATATCAGGCTAAAAGCGTGTAAGCAATTTTTAAACGTTATACTTGAAAAACAGAAGCTGTTAAACAGAAACTTAGGGTCAAAATTTAGAAGTAAATGCTAAAATTAATTAAAAACAATTCTTTGGGCAACTTAATTTCTATTTTTCTGTTTTTTTTATATTCTTTCAGGTTAAAACACAGGTTAATTTTCACTTTATAAGTGCACGAGTCAAGATTTTATATTTTATGCTTAAACTTAATAACAATTGTATGTATATAAAATAAACATTTGAGCACAGAATTATAGATAGAGTCTTAAGATACAGTAGCGACTTTGATATGTAGTAGTACAAAAATAGTTTTTTTAAACTATATTCAGAAAGAGCTCTTAAACTAGTAATATGTCTAGTTAATTTTCAATAAAAGGGCATGCTGAATAGTTCTACAACATTTATAAAAATTTTAAACATTATTCTACAACATCTTAAGTTAAACATTTAATAAAATAATTGAAGCATAGTTGCCATAATTTGAGTGTTTGTAAATTTTATGGTTTCTTACACTTAGATATTCATGCTTTATGTCTTGAAGAACTAATATCAAAAAGTTATTAGTCTTAACATCACTACTTTTAAAGATTCTTTATTTACGAAAGTTCTGTATTAAAAAAATAATTACAATTGTTTATGAAAAAGAAACTAAATGAGATTTATATACTTTAAAAGGAGCTCAGATAAGTACTCTTTATGATTTATAAATGACGTGATTAAGTTTTAATTGTTCTATTGTAGTTGTCAAAAATTCTTAAACTAAAATCTTATAAAAAACAAATTATTTAAGCATTTTTCAAAGTGAATACATTACTTTGTTAGAGTTCAAATTTGACGAAAACTGTTAAAGATAAAACTCTGCTGCCTGCTAAGTGCATAGTGAATACTCGATAATTTTAAAGAACATCTTAAATACTATACTGCTTTAAAAAACTTTTAAGATTATATGTAAGTAAAGAAAAAATAGTTTGAAAGTAATACACTGTTTTTTTATATATAGTTGATATAAAAATCAAAACTATAAAATTAAATAATACTCTTAATGTTCCGGTTATATATGTTGTAATATTCGTAAACAATTAAACAAGGTTTATGTACTGTTTCAAACTTTTAGAATTACTTTAATAGTTTGAAATAAAATTGTATAAGAAACTAGCTTAAATTTTATTATTAAATGACTTTTAATAACAAACAGAATTTTAAGTGCAATATTTTTTTCATTTAAATAAATCGAAAGGCTCAATTTTAAAGATAAATATTTCCTTCTACATAATAAGATTAGTTACATTTACTTAGCGTAATTCTCCTAAATAAGAAAAAAAAAGCTTAAATTTAAAACAAAATGTAATAGTTTATAAAAAACAGAGTATATTTAAACACAAGTTAAACTTAAATTAAGCTAATCAATGTAGTGAACTTAAATTATAGTAATTATAAATATGTTTTTTTTTGACTACCAAATAATTTGTTTTAGTATTGTACCAAAATAAAATTTTACATAGTATTTTTTGAATCTAAATTTTTGAACATTTTTTAACTAAATTACATTTTATACTATTAGCATAATTGTTAGATTTTTATGAGAAAATACCAAAATTAATTAAACATGACGTTTTAAGTTATAACAAACAAAATTTTATTATTTTTTAGAACTCTGTATTTCTAAATTTCTGGAAAATCTGCTTTAGAGGGTTCGTAAAAATTTTAATTATAAATATTCAGTCAAATTTTATAAATAAGAGAAAATATTTTAGTTCGAAAAAAAGGTGCTTAGGTTTTCTAACGGGCTGTGCATGTGCTTGTTAGAATCTTTAGTCACTAACCCGTTTAAACTTTACCACTTTTATTTTTCAAACATAACTGTATTGTTTTCCTTAGTTTATTAATTACAAAAACAAGTTTATGGTCGAAGAAGCATTGAAATTTAAATTTCTAAATATATCAATTGATTTACATCAAGCATAACAAATTTTAGTTTAATTATTTTTATACTTGCAAACTTAGCTTTAAATGAACATATCACAAATTTATTTTGAAAATTGTTAAAGGGATATGAAAAAACCGAAAAAAAAAACAAAACATATTTATAAGTATTGAATTTATTTTTTATCCAGCATCTAAGTTTTTGCATTTTTTATGTTTTTAACTTTTATGAAACTTTTTTGTTTAACAAAACGGACTTGATATATAAATAATTTGAAATAGCAAAAGCTAAGATTTTGAATCAAATATATTTTTGTAAAAATTGCACTTTAAGTTTTAATTTTTTATTATTAACAATATTAAGAAATTTGGTAGAAATTGACCTTAACTGTTACAATTTTTAGTCAAGTAAGTTTAAGAGCTAGTTGTATACTGTTTCTAAACTTTTATTAAAGAGGATTTAATTAATGACATGACGTCATAATTAAAATCTTCATACTTGTAGATTTATGAGTTTCTCCATCATAATGTAAGTAATTGATGCTGGCACCTCAAGTGCAGTTATAATTTAGTAGATAAGCTAATTGGGTTAAAGCAATTTCACACAAAAATAGATAAATAATCACATTGCATTTATAAGTTGATGCTTTCTAAATTACACTGAAAGTGAAAATTAAAAAGTTTCATCATTATCAATAGGTAAGTTAACAACATTTTTTTTTTCATTGTTAAATAAACATGATATTACTTGAAAAAAATATATGACAATACATATACAAAAATAATAGTTAACTATATCTAAACGTTAATTTATCCAGATTGATCTGAGAAAAAAAGTCTTAAATGCAGTCAATTGAAACACTTTAGATTACTAAAGCTATTAAAATGTGAAATTTTTTTTTTGAAAACAAAATTAACTATCTGATTAAAAATTAAAATAACAGTTTTTTATCAATTAGCTCTGTATAAATACTTGAAAGTATGTAAATTGTTAGTTTTAATAAAAAATAGTTTTTAAGGACTAACTACAACTCTGCTGAAAGTTATACTTCAATTTTAATAATTGGCTGAAAAAAGTTACAATAATATTAAATAGAAATGTATTTGTATATATAATGCCCTACTAAATAAACATAATTAGGTATCTTAAAAGTATAAATTTTAACTTTTAAAAACATGCAATCTTTTTAGATATAGTAATAAATTTTTTAATTATCTTTTAATTTAAACTTGAAGTTTAACAATTTGTGCTATAATTTTAAATTACTAGCTAAACCTAAAGTAAATTTTGCTGCTAAAGCTATTTCCTGTAATTTTTCAGAAAGATATTTTAGTTAAATTAACTTAACACATTCATTTTAACTTCAAAATACTATAGAAATAACACTATAATATACCTTAACAACTTGGCCTCTTGTAGCACCTAAATTTCCTTTACCCATAATTTTCCTTTACCCAACAATGATATTAAGTAAAAGTTACAAGTAAAAAAAAAAAAATTACTTAAGTAGTATTGTGGTCATTAACAAATAAGTAGTTAAAATTACCTGCACAATTTTTAGTCAAAGTATAAGTATGAGAACTTAATAAATGTTTTAAATTAACAATAAAAGCTTAAAATCAAAATAGAAAAATTCCAAAACTTATAATCTGATTTAAGGGGCATCAGGGGTAAATCACTTGCTTTACTACTTGATGTTATTTTATATCAAGTTATTGTTATGATGTTTATGTTTATGTTATTTTATATAGAACTATAACTTAATCTTTAAGTTGCTTGATTTTTAAAAGTTGATCTTATTTTATAGAGTTTTATCTGAGCTATCAGACATTTTTAACCCCTTGAAAAATTTCAAAGTATTTTTTGAGATATGAGCGATCAAAGTTGGTGACCTCAATAGGTTTCTAATAGTAGGCGCAAACTAAAAATGCAAAAAAAGACCATTTCACTAAATTTCTATCTCCTCCTTCATTTTTTAAACAATCTTCAAATTTTAACAGAAAGTGTATTATTTAATTTCAAAAAAATTAAATGCAGGAATTTTTTAAGTTTTGATAGGTTGTTTTTTTTGATAAAAAAAATAGTTTTTTAATATTTGTTAAATACAGGGTTGCCACTTTACCTGGAATCCTGGAAAAACCTGGAATTTGACAATTTAGGCAAAAAAAACATGGAAAAACCTGGAGTTTTTAAGAACTTTAACATCTTCAGTAGTAAAGTTTCGGTTTGACTCAAAAAATTTATCATATAGATAAAAAATTTAAGTCATTACCAAAAATTTTTTTATTAAAAAACACATTTTAAGTAGCTTTACAGTATCTTTTCAATCTTTTTATACTATTTAGCACAGTTACTTGCCTTAAATTTAACATTAAACTAAAAATAGACCCAAAAACTGGAAGAAATTTGAAAAACCTGCAAAAATTTTTGAAAAAACGAGTGGCAACCCTGTAAATATTAACATTCAAAGTCTTTTAAACTACAAAGGGAACATTTGCTAAAGGTTTGAGGCCTCTAGCTCAAAAAATGAAGGAGAAGATAGGTTTTTGATGATTTTTTAAGTTAACAAGAAAATTGACCCTGAAAAATTTGCGTTCCATAAGTTTGTATCAGAAAATTTTTCTAAAAATTTCAATATCTCAAAAGTTAAATAAGATTTTTAATTCTATAAAAACCTACTTGTAGTTTGAACTTCAAGCTTTCATATAAGATCCAATCTTATTTTTAGTAAAAAAAAAATGTTGGACTCCCCCTCCCTATGCTTTTAAAGCTTTTTTGAAAATCTCTGGCCAGTTTTTAAAAATAATTATAATGGAATTTATTTGATCTAGTTTTAATATTATGTTATTTATTACTAATTTTGTTTTAAAGCATGATTTTAGTTGACTGTAAAGTTTAAAAAAATTTCTTAATTAAATTGAGAAAACTTGAGATGACTCAAGGGTCACTCCAGTTTTTTAACTTGTAAAACCCTGAAGATAGTAATAAAACTTTTTCATGTTATTCTATATGCATAGAATTATAAAACAAAATAGTTTTAACTGTCAACTTATAGTTTATTAATTTACTATTAGTTTGTGTTAATTATTATTTTTTGTTTCTTAAGTTGACAGTTAAAGCTAAGTTTTATAGTACTACGCATATAGAAAAATATGACAAAGCTTCATTACTTCAATGTCACTAGGGCAAAATTTTAATTCCAAACAATTCATGTTAAGTAAAAGAATGAGAAAATTATCAAGCTTCTACTATAAGTATTTGTATTAAAGTTCAGTCTTGTAGTAAAATATAGTTTTATGTTTTCTTGAAATTTAAAGTAGCTTTGAAAGTGAATATTATCAAAACTGGAAAGTTTGTTAAATCCTTAAAGGAAGGCACAAACTAAAACATAACAAGTTATAAAGTATCTATCTTCTATAGTTATAAGTAACTGCCTACAAACTTTTATAGTCTAATTTTTAAACTTGATGATAAATAAAATGTTGAGTTTTTTACGTTTATAAGTATTTTTTTTCAAATTTAAAAAAATGCTTATAAATTGTTAGTGTCATTTTAAAACTTAAAATTTTACAACTCCCCCAAAAAGTTGCTTAAATTAAGTAAGATCCTTCAAGTTTGATTTTCTAGATAAAAAACTTGGAGAAACGCAATCTATTTTAAGGTTTCTGAGAAATAACCAATGAAAAAACTTCTTTCATGCGTAGGTATTAAAAAAAAATTACCTGACTGACTAAAAATGCTAAGTTAAATAGATAATTTTTATAAAAAAACAATACTTTTATTAAGTTAATATTTTAAGCTTTTAAATAAGCCCAAATGTTAAGTTTTGTATACAACAACTGGCACTCATGTGACATTAAGACTTCAATTTTTTAAATTGCTCTTATTTTATTTAATGACAAAGTAAATGATTATAAATAACTATTATTGACATAAATTTAGTTCAAAATAAAGCATAATTAAACAGTACAATTCAAATAAAAACTAAACTATTTCATATTAATAAGATTATTAGTAATCTAAAAAAAAATAAATATAAACAAGTTTAGTACTGTTATTGAATTAATTATCAACTGTCTTAAGCATTTTCACTAACAAAAAAAATAGTGCAGACGTAGAGAACAAGTATTTGCAAAGATAAAGTTATTAGAATTGAACTATTTTAGAGACATTGTAAGCTCAATTAAGGTCATAGTTGGTATGGCACTTTTTTACAGTTTCATATCTTTTTAATGATTTTTTACTCACGTAGCAGTTACTTTTTACTACTATTTTAAGGTCTAAGTTAGTTTTGCATATAAAGGTATTAAGTTTGAGAGTTTGATAAGTTCCTTATGAAATGACTAAATTAAAAAGAAACATTCATTATTAATCCTACTTCTTGACATCTTTAAGCAACTGTTATTAATATTTATTAATATGATCTTTACTTAAAAAAAAATCAGAGTAAAATTTATCTTTTTTCTATTAAATATGTTAAATTTAATTACTTAGTCATAAATGCATATTAAATTAATTTTTAATAAACAATTAAAAAAAATAAAATCCATTAATATTGGTAATGTAAAACCAAAATTCTTCACACATATGTATCTAAAACTCTACTAAATTCACCATAGTCTTAAAAAAACAAGTTGTATACAACACTAAGACCAAGGGTCAGCAGGAATTTGGTGGTTGTTTCCCGTATTTCAAAACTAAGAGTTTTAGTAAATACTCTTTATTATAAACCCAAAATATCTAGTGCAAGTTTTGAAGTTAATGTAAAATATGCTGAAGACCTTTCTATTTGCTCTTCACATAAAAGCCTAGAACATATAATATAAGTTTTAAAAATTTGCATGCTCCCAGGCGGCACTTTTATCCTGTTTTTGACCTTGAATTACTTAAATTGTTCAATTTTAGGCTCTTGATACTTTATAAATTAAATTGGAATTTGACTAGTTTTTAAAGCCTTTATGAGTGAAAACGCTGTCAACACAAATGATTTATGACCTGAGGTAACTAGTAGGATAAGATTTAAACAGAAAAATGATTGAATCTAGATACCATAATGTAACATAACTATTTGTTTAGTTTTTAAATCAAGATAGAAACATAGTTAATTCTCTTTACGTTAACTTGAATTTTGTTTCAGCCTGAATCAAACAGCTCAAGAAAAAACGTGCTATTAAACCTGACCAACTTTCTTTCTACAACCTAAAATGAACAAGTAAAAATTAAAATTTTGTTTTTGATAATACTGTATCAATTGTCTGACCAGTTTAAAACTTTTCAGGTCAAATTTTGCTTGGAGTGCAAATTCAGCAGTACCAGCTAGTACACCTTCATTAATAATGAACAGCTCTCTTTCTAATTTATTAAGTGCACCACCCTTTAGGCCTCAATCAACAAGTAACTTATAACTAATTTTTTATGCATGTTTTGTAGTTTTCAGCTAAGTTAAACTATTTTTTGCAGATGTGAACATAAATGTTAACGATGGACTTACATTTAATGGACAAGTAAGTGATTAAGCTAAACTTTTAATCCAATACTAAGATATAAACTTATGTAAGACACATATATTGTAGTAGTTAAGTATTAAAAAAAGCAATCATTTCTTAAAATATATTAAGGTTTAAATCCGTATTCATGAGCAATTTTAAACATTGAACAATTGAATAGTATTATTGTATTACTTTTTAAAATGTTACAAGTGCTTAAGAAAATAAGTAATGTATAAAGTTAATAGTTGGTTAACTTCAAAAAAATATTAACAGCTGAGCAGTAGTAGGAGGCAGTTACAAAGAAGCATGAGTGTAGCAACTAATAACACTCACAATAACCGCACTTCTAACTTAAAACATCACAGAAATCTTCAAGTTAGCATATATTTTTTTAAAGAAATGTAGCTCAACAAAATTTATACATAATACTTGGTAATTTTATCTTAAACTTTTATTTTTATAGCGTTCTACAAGTTTTGAGTCACATGCATCAATAATGGGTTTGTCAGCCCAATCTTCCCAGCATCGTATTTCTGGGTCATCCTCTCCTACTCTAAATTCAGGTACTTCTACTCCTGCATTAACTTCCAGTGGTTACCGAAGCCGTGAAACAGGAATAATTGAAAAATTGCTTGTTTCTTATGGCTTCATAAAGTGTGCAGACCGTGAAGGCAGGCTATTCTTTCACTACAGTCAATTTCATGGGGAAGCAACTAATCTACGTGTTAATGGTATATTAAGTCTATATTTACCATATAAGCTAAATAATAATTTAAACTTGATAACAAACAACTAGTTACGTCAAAATACCTTTTAAATTTACTGAGAAAATTAATTTAAACAAAATGAAAAATAATTTCAGATGAGGTTGAATTTGAAGTTTCCCTAGATAATAGAACAGGGAAACCTGTTGCTATTCAAGTAATAAGGTTACAGAAAGGCACTGTTATGTTTGAAATTTTAAGTGAGGAACGAGTTCTTGGTGAAGTTACAAGCCCTGCTCCCCCCAGTACTGCACTAGTTTCTGCTCAAAATTCCATGTCTGGCTTATCAACATGTGGTCTGACACAGGTTAATGGGCATGGATATAAGCCTAATGAAAAAGGCGAACAGTTGCTTAATGGTAGATTGGGAAGTCTGTCATATGAAAGATGTGGGGTGAGTTAAACAAGTTGAATTTCAAAATAACAAAAAAATAAAACTAAATAAACTATTTTTCAGGAATTTTTCTTTCTTCCTTATTCTGCCAATGATCTGACTAACCCAAATTTAATGTTATGTTCAGGAGACAAAGTTTCTTTTAATATTGCTACAGAAAAAAGGTAATATCTGAATTTAAAGTAGAATATTATTAGAAAATTTCTAGTGCC
Source organism: Thalia democratica (assembly GCF_965202585.1). Lineage (NCBI taxonomy): Eukaryota > Metazoa > Chordata > Thaliacea > Salpida > Salpidae > Thalia > Thalia democratica. Next base: position 12,496,118 of record NC_139173.1, on the reverse strand, counting down.
AAAATTATAATTTAAGATTGTATGTTATAAATGATTTTTTCAGGAAATTTTATTATTAATTTAAATCTAAAATGTATACTAAAAATCTTAAGAGAAAACGAATGGTGAAGAAGTACGATAAATTCACCTAATAAAGTATCTTAAGGCATGGGGGGGGGGGGGTAAACACCCTTTTTTGGTTTTTAATCTTAATTTATATAGTTTTTACTAAGCTAAAAGATGCTTTTTACAGATTTAAAAATTTCAAAATAGTTTTTGAGATATAGCCGGTCAAAGTCTGAGGCAACAATAGGATCCTTATGGGGCCAAACTAAAACGGCAAATAACTAGAAATTACTAAAAATCTATCTCCTCCTAGGTTTGTTGAGATAACTACATCAAATTTTCAGGAAATGCTCCTTGCAGTATTTAGAAAATTCTGTCGGAACAGAATTTAAAAAAATTAAAAAATAAAGATTTTATAACAAAAAAACAAAAAAAAAACTGTTTTTTTTTTGTTTATTTTTATATTAAATTTGTACTTTTTATTTTTTCTAAATACTGCAAGGAGCATTTCCTGAAAATTTGAGGTAGTTATCTCAAAAAACGTAGGAGAAGATAGATTTTTAGTGAAATAGTCTATATTGCCGTTTTAGTTTGCACCTCCCATAAGGAACCTATTGTTGGCTCAGACTTTGACCGGCTATATCTCAAAAACTATTTTGAAATTTTTAAATCTGTAAAAAGCATTTTTTAGCTTAGTAAAAACTATATAAAATAAGATCAAAAACCAAAAAAGGGTGTTTACCCCCCCTATGCCCTTAATTTTTAAAGATTTTGAAAAATGCGAAAGTTTTTAAAGGGTTTAAAAAAAACTCAATATGACTCAAGACAGTTTTTTGACTCAAAAAGAGGCATCCTTCACTATCAAGGGCTAGACGATTTTTCTTAGCTAGTCATAATTTGATAGTATTGTCCAGACTCCTAATTTTCAGGCATTTTACACTTGATAATAACTTCTAATAAATACAAAAACTAAATTTATTACCAAAAAACTCTAACTGAACTCTAATATTATTTATTTAGCTTGTAACTTAAATTATAAAACTGTCAAGTAAAACTATACACTAGAAAATTATAAACTACATAAAAAAGCAAAAATTATTTTAAGAATGAAAAAAAAAAAATTTATTAAGGTTATATAAATAAAACTTAAAAAGTTGGTTAATAAATATCCAGTCAAATTTTCTTCAAAAATAAAAAACGATAAAAGAACTTATGCTAGCTAAGTCCAAAGCTCAAGTATGAAGTTCTAATAAATAATATAACTGTATAAATAATATAAATTGATCTCAAAATATTCAAGGATTGTTTTTCAAGAGCAATGTAAAATACTTATTTTTCTAAATTAAATAAGAAATAAATTAAAACAGTTAATTTATATTTTTTACTTGTAAAAATTTTCCTAAGCTATAAAAAAATTATTTTTTCCATATAAGTTTGTGCAATAATTAAACAAGCTATAGATTAAACTCTAGTTTAAAACAGAACGGGTGTCATGAGAGCAAGAAAAATAACTCTTGTTGAAAGAGCCCCACCAAAGCGTTTTTTTGGTATTGTAACAGCAATGAAAGAATCGTTTGGTTTTATTGAAAGAGCTGACCAAGTCAAAGAGGCAAGTTGTGGTAATTATATTTTTTAAGCTCAAAACTAAAATTCTAAACTCAAATTTTTATTTTTTAGATATTTTTTCACTACAGTGAAGTTACTCCAAACGTTCCGGACCTAAATATCGGAGATCATGTTGAATTTAGTATCCATGAAAGAAATGTTTGTTTATGAAGTTTTAACATTAAAATTTTTAAAACACAATAATGAACTAAATGAAAAAAATATTAAAAACTTGTGATGGCATGTGAGGTAAGTTAAATAAAAAATATTGCAGGTATCTGTAATTCGAATTAAAAAATTAAGAAAAATATATTTTTTATTTAAGTTAATCTTACGAAAATATAAGATACAGGCGTATTGGTTTAATCAGTAAAAAATAACTAGCATGTAGTATTAAAATTTTAACGAATTAAAACATGTATGCCTACAATTAAAACTTAGCCTATTCTCCAAGATAAATCTTTAATTTTAAATTGAAAACCTGGTAGAAAAAACTTCAATATAAATGTTAAATGGTTATAGTAAATTTTTTTGTTATAGAAACAGCAAAAATAAACTCCATTCTATATACAGATTATAGCAAATGAAATAATTTAAACTCAAAAAAAAAAAGAAATTTTAACAAAGTAAAGCAATTAAAAGTAATAATTAGTTTTGTCTTAGTAAGTAAGATAATATAATTCATGTAATATAAGTGCACTTTTTCCAATGAAAAGCACTTTCTTTTAATCTTACCAATAACCCCTAGAATTAAATAAAGCAAGATAAATAATGTGTAAAAATAAATGATAAATAAATATTAACAGAGCAAAGATGTTGCAACAGAAATTAAATTGTTACCTCATGGAAGCGTTCAATTAGAAGAAGTATCTAATGAGACGTATATAGGCAGTATTGAGCTACCACTCCCTGCTAAAACACCTAACAAAACAATTAATAATGAGGTATCAAAACAATCTAAATTTATTTTTTTTTTGGGAAAAAATGTAGTCTGAAACTTTTTTTTATAGGCGTGTTCTAACCTCATTATATATATAAAACCTTCTTTGAAAAAGTTAAAGTTTTAAAATCGGCAATTTATTTTTTGATAAGTGATCTAAAAAGTCTTAAAAGCATCAAATCTACAAAAGTTATATTTAAGTTGAAAATTGTTTTTGGTTGATAATGGAAATCTAAAAAAAAAGGGTTAAGAACAAAATCAAAAACTGCCTGTAAGCTAAATAATTAACAAGTTGTTAAAAATAATCTGTTAATAAGTTTAAGATCTATTTAGATCGGTACTTAAAAAAATAAAATGTTTTTTGTAAGCAATTTGATCTTCATCATTATTTTAGTTTTTAATAAGTTAGTGGTCCTAAACAATTATAGTCGGTTTTTTTACTTTGTCTTATATAGTGACACAAATTTGTAGCAGTGTATAGCTGGAGGAGACGCTACCTCACCAAATCCTGGAATGAAAAATTTAAATGGTATAACAAACAACGGTTTGACTCAACCTTCGCTTGCCTTGGCAGGAATTATTTCGTACGTTTCTCCAACTGGAAAGAAAACTATCCGGTTTGGTGAAAAAGACCGTGCTGCTAATTGTTTACACACACTTTGCAAAGGAGACAAGGTAAATTTTCAAATAAATACTCTTTTATATTTTTGACGCTAATAAACACAATTTGTAGGTGACATTTGTGACTATAACTGACAAGCGAGATGGCCAGCAGAGAGCAGCAGGTGTAAGTCTCATGTTGCAAGACACGCTTTACATCAGCAAAGAAAAGCGTGAAAATGTAAGTAAATTTTATAAAATAAATTCTAATACAGTACTCCAGTACTAAATAGAAAATAACCTACTGCGCAAGTGAAAATAAAGTACATATGTAGTTGAAACATTGAACGATAAACCTTATAACATTCTTAATTACTAGAGTTGTTAAACTAATCAAGTCTTATGTTATATACCCAAGGCTGAATCCATAATTAGTTTTAAGTAACAAAACTTAAATAATTTTTGAGTTATTAATTTAAAGTCAATCAGTTTAACATTAAAAGAAAACTAGAAATTTAGTCAAATTATTAAAAGTAACAAAATAGAAAGATAATTAAGTAAACCTTAAATCTAAAATTTGATTTATATATAAAAGCTTAACTTACTATAATGAACTAAAACAAAATAAATGCATAGTAGTTAAAATTATATAGAAAAGAAGGTGAAGTAAATGAATACTCCAACTAAAAGTAATAGATATTAGAATATAAATAAGTGTTGAAAAACAGGGAATAGTAGCTGCTGTAAAAGAAGGATTTGGTTTTATTAAGTGTGTTGAACGTGAGTCCAGGTTATTTTTCCATTGCTGCGAATTGTTGGACCCTAGGCATCACATCAGAATGTCTGATGAAGTTGAGTTTACTGTTTTACCTGACCCTGTTGCTGAAAAACAGAGGTTAGTTAATTTTATATGTGTTAAGTTCTTATGAAGCAAACTTTTTTTTTTGCCAATTCAACATGTTGTAAACGATATTATTCTTAGAATATAATGGTTAGTTGTGTAAAACATAAACAATATGTCTAGAATGCACGCAACAAGAATCAGTATTCTACCAAAGAATAGTGTAGTTTTTCACTCTGTGTCAAGCGAAAGATATTATGGTAAAATTGTGATGTTGCCTTCAGTATCTAACAGAGCAGCTATAAGAAGGTATAAAAATAGTTTACCTAAATATAGTTTTTTGAAGCAAAATCTAAAGTATTTATGAATTAAAAAATTATTCTTAAGCAAGTTGGTATAAAAAAAAAAGTTGAATAATATGTAGATCTAGTGTGACCTAAAAAACTAAAACTGTTATTAGCCCTGGAGATTTCATCTTTTCCAATATGCAACCCACTACTACGCCTGGAACTATTGCAATTTGTAAAGAGTCGTCAGACGATGAAGACTGCAGTGGAGGCGATTATATTGACGCTCAGAAACTCACTTTTACCAGTAAAGACTTCAGGACTCCTTCACCCAATATTTTGATAGGAGATAAAGTGAGTATACATGGAACAAATGTTTACTTAATTCTCAAACATTTCTTATTTAGTTGAGCAAAACAGTTGAAGTCTATTGTCAAAACCTACTTATTAAATTTTTATTTATTTGTTGATATAAATAAAGAAAAAAAGTTTATGAAAAATAAATAATAACGAAGAATTAACTTTGATAGGTTAATTTCAAAATCTGTGAAGTAAAGCGATCGGGTGCCACCAATGCTGTTGATATTGTCTTGATAAAATCGGACAGCGCTTCTTATTTTCCTTCACCTCGTCGATCCATCAGCCACTGTGCCTCCAACGTTTCAGATAAACTATCGCCGCTTTACGAAGAAGCACAAGGTCAACATTTTTATATGAGTTTCAAAAAAGTTAAACATGTTATGTAATTTTTCTTTGAAAAAAAAAATTGTGCTTATAGCGATAATTTAGAGCAATTTATACATTAAAGAATATAAAATAGATAAAAACTGAAAACTTTCGTCAATATGTTTTTCTCTAAACAGATCAAGTATCCTTATCACTATCTAAAATGTCCGTAGAGTGTAAAAACAGCCCGTCTTCAGCCAATGGAATTGATGATAGCACCGAAGATATACAAATTGAGAGACGCTCATCCAAGTCCACCGAAATGTAATTGATTAATAGTTGTATTAAATAGTAGTTGATAAGGAAAAACAAATAACATTTGTTTAAGTAAGTTTAAACCGAATTAAGTGCAGTACTAAACAGATATTTTATTTACCTTCAGTAAAAAAAAAAGTAGTTTGGAGTTTTAAGTACTAAATTAAACAAACCTTAACAATTACAAAAGTAGACGATCAATTTAAATAAGCTTGAAAAAATAACTTAAAAACGCTGCTCAGTTGAACAGTTAGCGCAAAGGCTTAGTTTTTTAAAATTAAGAATACAAGTTGATAGTGATGTCAAACAATCAAATTAAATGCTATTTTTGAATTTTTAATTGTGGACAAAGGTCAACATACATTTTAAAACATGAACGCCTTAAAATAACTATTAGATTTTATTTAATACATTGCTGGTTTACCAAAATAAAAGTTAAAGTTGCGCACAGACTTGTTTAGGTTTAGCAAAACAGATTAAAAAAGTATGAAAACATAAACGAAGTGATTGTGTACGCTTGTGCATGAGTGACGCCGCGGCGCACCCATATATCATACGAAAAACTAATTTTACAGAAGCTTCGTTGTTGTGGCGAAGCGGATACCTTGTTGTCTTTTTTCGATGTGTTTTACTACGTAATATGAATATTATTAGCTCTTTTTAACAAACACTGAACTATCTAGCCGCCACGTGATGTTAAGTTTTATATAGTTTGACGTCCTGTATTTTAATTAAAAAATTGATTACAATATTTGTACAAAGAGCTCATGTTGAATAAATTTTGACCTACTAATTTGTTTGGGTCGCAAGTTGAGGCTAAAATTTTTTTTAAACTTTTAAGTTGTAAAATAAAACTAACACGAAAATGTTGGAAGTATAGGAGTTCATACTAAAATATATATAATTTAAAAAGAGGCAGAGCAAAAACTTCATTAAATAAAAGTATTTCACAAAAATTAATAAAAAGTTAACTTCACTTAAACTTGTTAAACTCTTTTTAAAACCTTTTATTTAGCAGTGACAACAATAAAGCATTCTTATCGTTAAGGAGAAAAAATCTTTTAATACAAAATAAACTTTGAAAAGTCTTGCTTTCTGCATGTTTCTTAAACATTTTTATTTTACTAATAAAACAATTGATAAAAACTTGATAAATCTTAAATTTAAAAAATTCTCTAGACTGAAAAATTGTAGAACTCAAAACTAAGTTAAGCTAATAGTACTGTAAAACCGGCTAAAATCATCGATTAAAGAAAACTAAATAAATGTGACGAGCGCAAATCACTCTGTAAAAGTAAAGTAAATACAAAATCCAAAGTTTGCTAACTCAAAATAAGCATGTAAAAATGCTATCAACCAATAGCTTCTTAATCATTCTGCTTTTTGACACCTTTGTTTAAAAAAAAAATTAAGATGATTATAATATTTATTGAAGCATTTCGTGATTAAAGTATTAAGTCCGTAACTAGAAAACTAATAAATTAAGTCAACTAGGTGTTGTTCTTTTAAATTAAGTGATAAATAATTTTTTCTTCGTGTATTCATTAAAAAAATAATTAAACCGATTATTAATTTTTTTTTTAATATTCTAGCCCAGTCAATAGAACGCTGTCAGTTACGGATTCTGAAATTTCAAATAAAAGTTGCATGAGTGCTGCTTACATAAGGAATAATTCAATGAACGAATCAACTAGCTCCATTTCACCTGAGCTAGAAAATAAGGTTTTTGTACTTAAATAGTAATTTCGATTAGATTAAGTGAAAAAAAAAAATATTAAATTAGAGACAACTTAACTTAGATATTCAAAAGTATAAATACGAGTAATTTGAATCAAGTCAAATAAAAAATACAGCCAATCATGTACGGTTGGATTGGAACTTTAAAAGACTCCTTTGGTTTCATTGAAGACTTGCATCATAATTCCGAAATATTTTTCCATTTTAGCGAGCTAAAATCTTCGGTTGAAAGTTATCACACTGGAATGCCAGTTTCCTATTACATGGGAGTTAAAGGTTAGAAATTCTAAAAAATAAATAAAAATTAAGAGAAATTAAACAAAAATTAAATTTAGATGAAAAGCAGTGTGCCCTAAACGTTGAAATTTGTTTCGTCAGTAAGTTCGGAATTTCACCTACTATTAACAAAAAGACCTGGACCGGTAAGTTATATCTATTTAAGGGTTAAGCCAAATGTTAAACACCCTGAGAAAAATATAAATATATTAACAGGAAAAGTATTGAAACCACTTAAATCCGTGAATCCTACTCAATCATCTTATCAAGGATTAATTGAATACAGAGAAAGCACTTCTTCAGGTAGCCCTAAATTAAGTCAAATTTTAATTCATTTGTAATTGTTAAGTTAAATCGAAGTAAAAAAGTGTACGGCTGTTGTACAAATTAAACGAATTATTAAAATGAATCAGGTGAAATGACTACAAAGACTATCGCGTACAGCCCGTTGAGCTTGGAAGACCGTCGGGATTTCATTCAGATAGGAGATCAAGTTACTTTCCAGGTTACTTAATTGGAATACTAAAATTAGTTAAACTTTTAATGTCGGTGAATAAAGTGTTTTTTATTTGAAGGTTTGTCGAGAGCAAAGCAACAACACTGAGCGTGCAGTCAACGTTAAAGTAAACAGAGAAACTCAAACAGCGCAAATTGATAGCATTAAGGGAGAAGTAAGTTTTTGTAGTAAAATTTTAAACTTTTTAAAAACAACCAAATTCTGAAAAAATAAAAACTGGTATATAATAACCAAGTAAAGCATGATTAAACATGGTAAACCAGTTAAAAATTAACTAGGTTGCAAACGTAAATTTTATTAAAAAAATCAATAATTTAGCGGATTCATTTTCATAAACGCCGCCTAGACGGAAATTAATAATTGCCTTTATCTCATAGATATCGCCCTTTTGATTCTAGATTACCTTTTTAATTTTTCAATGTCTAACTAACAATAGTCTAAATTGATTTTAAAAGACAGTATTACCTAGTTTGGTAGACCCTGAAATAGTTTATACTGAGGTGAGGTTTATCTAAGTCTAATACAAGTAAGGTTTCTATTATATAATTACCAAACAGTATGGGTTCATCGACTACGAAGTTTCGAATGAATCGGGAGTCGGAAAACTTTTCTTTCACATGTCTGAAGTGCGCGACGAACCGGCCCTCCTCTCTGTCGGCTCAACCGTGGAGTTTTCTGTCGTGTACAACCAACGTAGTGGTGGGTGAATAGTTAAAAATTAATTAAGTTCTTAAAAGTAACAAAGCAAATACAAACAGGAAAGTACTCCGCCTCGAAAGTCAAGCTGATCAACTTGAAATTGAATCAGTCTTCGCCCCCCACAAGGACGTACACGGCTACTTCGGTCAAACAGAACCAGCGACCGGAAAGACTGCGCGTCAAAAGTTTGTCTGACTCCTTCCAACAATCCGTCATTCGTCAACCAAAAGGACCAACTGAAGACCATCCAGTAAGTTCCTTAATTGTCTTATATTATTTTAACTAATGCATTTTTTGTTGAAATTGCAATCGATATTAGTGTGCCCTTTGTTTTTGATCAGATTAGTAAACTTATATTAAAAAAAAATATATTAAAACTTAAATACTTAAGTTTTTCAAAAAAAAAAAAGTACCTTTGTTTAATTATTAAAATAAGTAAAATCTTGCCATTGTATTTTGTATTTTATACATATTTCGTTTAATACTTTGTTCAACAAACCAGGGTTTTGCGCTCGCTCGCACCAAGAAAACTCCAACCAAAAAGGACTCACCAAAGAAATAGAGTTAAGCACAATTGATGCTGGGCTGCTTTTTGCTCGCCAACTGCCATTTAGTTACACGCGCGCGAGGTGGCTGCGCACCAGGCAGAACCTCTCACAGTGCGCATCTCAAGTAATTCGTTGCTGCTTTTTGTTCAGTTTTAAAACACCATTTGTTCCACATTTTAACGCGTTGTGTCTGAAAAGCTTTCTACTAAATTTTTATAAAACCCATTGGCAATTTTAAGCCGACCTTTGTTGTTCTCTGGTTAGTTAAATAGTTTTATTGCATTTTATTTTTCTTTTAAATTTTTATAGATTTAGTTGCCAGCTTAAACGCCATATGCCGTATACTATTTATATGTATGACAAGTGTAAGGTTGTGAATTATAAGTTCTGTATGTGCAGTGATCAATTTTTATTTGTCTTTAATGTATAATGGTACAGTGTAACGCTTACTTAGTAGTTATATTACACACTATTTTCATATGTTTGTACTAAAAATTTCTGTAAAAGAATATCAGTTGAACTTTAATTTTATTACTGTCTTAAGTGTTTTAATAATGTGTGCGAACATGTTGTTTGTTTTTTAGCTTAAACCGCCGCAAACGTTGGTGCTTAAATTGTTTTACGAGTTATTACGTTTGTTGATGATGTTTTCTTTTATTTAGTTAAGAATTTTATGATTTAGTTAAGAGATACGTTAACATTTATTGAGTTAAAAACAAAAATGCATGTGTTGAACCAAGAACGAAGTTTGCCACACATAGCTTAAGCTAAAAGGCACCAATAAACATGCTTCACAAAAAATGTGTTTTTATTAAAGTAGTTATGGGAAGTTATTAAAGATAAGTAAAATAAAAATTAGCATTAAATTAAAATAAAATTAACGCTGTAAGTAAACTTTTTAACCTATTTTTTTAGTTAACAATAAAAAAAGAACATGCTGTTAATTGGGAAGTTCTTGTTTATGGAACGATGCTTGGAAAAGATAAACTATATTATTTTCTAAATAAAAATTACTAGATTTAATAAAAATTAAAGAAGAAATATTGCAAACTCTTTTTCAAAGCTGTTAAAAAATTTTTTGTTACTGCATAAATCTAACTGCTTAAAAATAAGGACGTATGGGCTAAGTTATTAAAGATGCATTTTAATGAGCAGCTGATTAAAAAGCGAACTGAAGAATATTGTTAAACAAATCACTAAGTTAAATCATCAAAAGTTTTGAAGACAACGCTTAACACAAGAATTTTATAATATCACACGTTTGATAAACTTAAGTCAGAGTTGTCTCGTGGTCAAATATTTAAAAACTATAATTTTACTTTCATATAGTGTGTAGTTACAAATATATTAGCCTTGAAATTTGACTACGTTTTCAATAATAAAAAATACGATGATAGATAAATCAACTAAAATACAACTATTTCAGTTATATGGTACCAACTGAAGTTATAGATAACTACAACGATTTATCTAACTTACGAAACCATAATTGTTTTATAAATCTAGTATGATTTCATTATTATTCAAAAATTTTTTTTCGAATACTTATAATCTAATCAAGGCTTGTAAAACTTTATACATAAGCTATGATGAATTAACGTTTATACAGATTGATACTACGACCTGTTATGCGCGCGCTTGTTTAACAGTATCTACTAATAAATAAACAGTATGACACTTAAAATTTGCATGGAATTTTAAGTAAAGTGAGAACAAACTCAAGAGCCGACTTATATAAAGTGGTAGAAGATAATAACGAAAAAAAAATTAAACTATTAGAACTTGAAATTTGATTCGTCGTTCACCCACTATTAATAAATACAATGAAGTTTCTCTTAGCAGTTCAGATAAACATTAAACAAATATTAAAAAACGACAAGATAACTAACAGTATATGTTCATAAAATTACTTAAATATTAATAGTACAAACAGCAATCTAACTTGAAAAAATGAGCGTTTTTATAGCCCTGCCGAATACAACTGAAAGTTGATATAAAGTGCCTACAAACCGGGCCTGCTATAAAAGATGCTAAAATGCACCTTTTTACATACTTAAAAGGTTTGCAATAACTTATCCACGAAAACCTCTAGACTAGTTATGTTTAATAATCACAAGCTTTTAATTTTCGACAATTATATAGCGGTGATTAAAAGTTTAAACATTGTATACCTATAAATCATTGAAAATAAAACAGCTTTACATAAAATTATTGAGTTTTGCCTGATTTTTAGTTCTTCATAGTCTCAAAAACTTTCTTAAATGTTTATGATTAAACTTCTTAAATGGGGAATAGTTAGTAGACAAGTATTGAACTAGTAAATGAATAACAATTTCGAAAAGTTTTAGTTCTTAGTAAATGAAAAGAAAAAACAAAGTTATCATAAACAAGTCATAACTAACTAAATATTGTAAGAAAATCAAAGATAGATAATAAACGTATAAATTAAATAAATTGTTTTAACTTGAGAGAAACTATTTAATAGAAAAACTGTCGAAGTTAACAAATAAAAAGTATATACTTTAAATAAACTAAAAAGAGATGAGATTTGTTATGGGGGCAAATAGTACCAAGTTCATTTTTAATATTTAGAGTTCTGTCCTTATTACCTTCGGCTATTGCAATTCTTTTCATGTTACAAACAGCATATGTCATTTTTTTGGGTATATTCTGTATAATGTGACCAGTTAATATTTTTAGTCTAATTTTATTGTTGCTGACGAAACTTTGACAATAAATAAATCGTTTTTTCATTAAAACGAAGTGTAGAAAACTTTCATATACTGTTGTTTTAAAAAATATTTGTTACGTTTGTTGCAATTTTATCGGGGAAATATAAGCTTTAAGGCTAAACATAAATCTACAAATATAGTACTAAAAGTTGAATCATAGTTTTTACATACGTTAGTTTATTAGCACTATGGATATTTTAGTAAAATTGTTTTTTTTTTAATTGTTCGTATAAATGGATTATTTGTACGGAAATCAATTAAGAAAAGTGTTATTACCGAATAAATTTAATGTATGTTTAGTCACCACTAACTTCAGCTAAGTTGAAAACTTAAGCTATCTTAGTCTATTAAAAAACAAACATAAAGTCTACTAGTTCTCTTTCTAGGAAAAACTTGTTTAATTTACTTAAAGTTTTATAAATACTAAGTGTAAAGCACATTATATTAAAAACTAGGTCTATCGATTAGCTTAACTAGGTATGAAAAAAACTAAGTCAAAAATAATTATTTGTTTTGAGTTTGTTAAGAACAAGAGAAGTTTTTATTTTTAAATTTATAAAGACTCGTAGAATATTTAGTAACAAGTTTTTATGATAAGTAATAACCAAAGCTGTCCTTACATAATCGTTAAAATATTTCTAAAACTCCATAATTTTTCAAATATTACGTGTTTTTTAATTCAAACTACATATACATACAAAATATTTTCAATAATTTGTCTTCGAATCATTTTGATTTTGCTTTAATTTCTGAGTTTTAATAAAATTACACATACAAAAACTGTTTAAAAAATAAATATATGTAGATTAAAATAACACACTTATGTAATAAATTAACTACAATTTGGTAACTAGCAACTTTTAATAAAGTAAACATGGTTAGCAAAATTGAAAAAATCTTTTTTTTGAAAGTCTATGGATTTAGGTCACAAAATTTTTCAAATTGACGTGTATTTTTATCTTTCTTAACTAAACCTAAATCAGACTTTCATAGGCTACAGGTTAGTACTAAGTACAAATTTGTTTTATGTAATTGTCTGCAACAGTAATAAAACTGTATTTTTCTTTTTGTATTATCAGTTATCGGAATACAAGTTTAAAACTTTAAAGATATCAGGTAAAAAATATTTTGATATTAGCCCATGTTTTTATCACTGGAATGTATCTTAATACTATTGCACTAGTTGATTTCAAAACTTTATTAAATTTAAATTCCTATCGAAAATAATTTTTTACATTTTAATTCAATGTAGTTATGTTTTATTATTAAACTACTTATATTATTACTCCCAAATAAAAAAAACGACCTAGGAACTTAATTTTTTTTTTTCAAAAAGTTAGTTTTAACAACGATTTATTTGTTTTTATTATGCTACAAGTAGAATTTAGTCTTATTAATTTTATTATCAAAGTTAGCAGTATTTTATTCTCTAAATCAGTAGTCTTTACGATGTGCAGTGATTAGAAAATGTTTAACGTGCAATGCAAATTCAGTAAGGCAAAAAGATGTTTTTAAATAACGTCTGTTTTGTATAGCTAATTACAACACAAACTAACAAGTTTTTAGACGTAATTTATACATTATTATTCTAAAAGTTTAAAAATAAGTAGTGTTCTTTAGTAATAATTCTTACTTTTTATAGTTTAGTGTGCTTACAAATTTCCACTAAATTACTGTGCACGGCTTTTAAAAAGGTTAAAGACTACTGATTTGAGTAAAAGCTTTTTTATTTCTTATTATGTTTTGTTAAGTATTTTTTCTTTATAATAAATTATATTTTTTTGGTAATTAACAACTAAATACAAAAACAAAAACTGACCAATAACAAAAATGACTTTGCTAGTTATAAATATATATCTAATTTAAACCTTGCTATTTGTAAAATTTTAGATTTTTAGAACACTTTGTTCAATTATTACCAACTTGTAAAAACTTAGTGACTTATAAAAAGGTTAAAGAAGTTATTAATCAGTTTGCAGCTTTTATAGTCCATGTATGCTCTCATTTTGAACGTAAATATACTTGAGTTAAAAAGTAATTAGTGAAAACTTTTGATTAATGTAGCATTTAATGAAGTTTACAAGGAAAATATTTTATTTTGATATCTAATATTTACTTCCATTGATGGTTAATTTTGTTTTTTATTTATTCTATATTTTTAAAATTTCAATGATAATTATTATTATTATTACATTGTTTATTGTGCAATGTTGGACTCAGGCATCAAAACCTGAGCCACTTAAACAGGACACACAAAAAGAGAAAAAGAAAATAAACTTATATTCAAAACTTTAAGATAAATTATATATATATATACAAACATAATTTAAATAGAAACACAAAGTTAAACACAATATGATAAACAAATGAACTAAATTGAAAATTCAGTTCAAAAAATTCAAATTTATATATTACTTAGTACACACAGTAAAGAAGTTTATCTAAAATCATGGCTTATAAAACAAAATTCATAACTACAAAATATATAAGTAAACTAATAGTTTGTAGGGGGGAGGCGTAGGGAAACGAATATTTTTCCTTTTGTTATAGTGGAAAATTAGTTAATTTTACTGGTATTTATCGTATTTAAATCAAATCTTTTTAGCTTTAAACGAAATTGTTCTACCCTCTCACAAGATACTATATCCTGAGGTAGTCTGTTCCACATAGCTTTTGCTCTGTGAAAAAATGCGCCTTGCCACTGACTGTTTTGAAAATCATGTTTACATTTTATTTTCAAATTATTTCCTCTTAGTTGATATTTATTTTAAGAAAAATTAAAAAACTGGTTAAAAAAACTTTTATATTTGCCATTGATAATTTTGTAAAGAATTAATAAATCAAATTCACATCTTCTATATTCCAAAGATTTCAAGCCAAATTTAATCATTCTATCATTATATGACGTCTAAGATATGTTGCAACGACTACAAATATGACGGGTAAAACTCCCTTGCACAGATTCAATTTTGTTAATATCCTTTTTTAAATGGGGTGACCAAATTTGGGTACTAAACTCAAGTTTAGGGCGAACGTATGTTTTAAATAGTTTTATCAGAATTGAAGCAGAATTAGTTTTAAAACTTTTCAATATTTGATAACATGTAGTTTTTGCAATCTTATATAAATAGTTGATATGTTCATTCCATTTCAAATCTTTGGAAATATAAATTCCTAAATCTTTAAAAACTTTAATTTCTGGTAACTTGATGTTATTGATTAAGAGGTCAGTTGGAGAAGATTCTTTTTTGTTAATGGTTAGAATTTTACATTTGCTAGGATTTAAGTTTAGTTTTCTTGTTTTTAACCATATGTAAATATTATCTAAAGATAGTTGTAATGAAGTATTTGACTGACTAAAGATTTTGGCATCATCTGCAAATAAGCTTAACTCACTTTTAATATCAATGTTTGAACAAATATCATTAATATAAATTAAAAAGAGAAGGGGACCAACTACACCACCTTGTGGTACTCCACTGTAGATTGTTAAAGAGTCAGAAAGCGTATTATTGATGAGTACTCTTTGTGATCTATTATTTAAAAAGTTATCAAACCAATCAATTAAGCTTTCATGTAGCCCATACTGATTTAAAATTTTTAATAATCTTTTGTGTGATACTGAATCAAAGGCTTTTTGAATATCCGTATAAACTACTTTAGTAAATTCATTTTTGAGATAAGGAACTAACCAAGAATGTAAGCATGTTAACAGTTGAATGGTTGATGAGCGGTTTGGAACAAAACCAAACTGTTTGTTAGTTAATAATTTGTTATCAAAGAGGTGATTGAGAATTTTTACAGATACAATATGTTCATAAATTCTTGAAAAGCCACTTGTTAGAGATATTGGTCTGTAATTTAATGCATCGTGTATATTACCTTTCTTGTGCACAGGAATAATAAAAGATGTTTTCCATTGTTTAGGAACATCAGATAGTTCTAGAGAGCAATTAAATATTAATGAAAGTGGAAAAATTATTGATTGGATAACATGCTTGATATAATAGGGTGGAATTTTTTCTGGCGTTCTTATGATTTTATCTTTTAAGTGGTTAATTGAACTTATAATGTCTTCATAGGTTATGAAAATTTTTGCATCTTACTACAATTCTTTTGGGGTAGCTTAAAAGACTGGTAACTCTCGTCTTTTTTAAAAACTTTTTGAAAATTTATGTTAAAAAGTGTTGCTATTTCAAAATCTGAGGTTACTGTTTTGTTTTTATCATTATCATATAAGAGATGTATGGAATTATTTAACTTAAGTTTAGATTTCACGTAGCTATAAAACTTTTTTAAATTTGGGTTTTTGCAGAATTTGTTTTCATATTCAAAGTTGTATTTTTTAACAGCTAATTGATATTCTTTAGACTTGTTTTTTTATTTTATCAAAAGTGATTTATTTGTCTTACTTTTTTTGTATAGATTCGCTTTTTCTTTTAATAACTTTTTAATATGAGATGGATATTTTTTACTTTTGTTATTTTTAGAAAAAATTGGAACAAAACGTTTGATTGAGATTTGGATTGAGCTAATGAATTGATCGTAGAAATGCTGGAGATTTTCTGAATTTTTAAATAAAGAGGTCCAATTAATTTTTGACAGGAAATCATTGATGCTTTCAAAATTTGCTTTTTTATAGTCATATGAGACTTCTTTAGCAATAGGTATTATTTTGTTTTCAATTTTAATTGTTAGTGAAAGCAAGTTATGATCACAAGTGTTTGTTAATGGAAAATTAGTTGAGTGTGATATGATTCTATCTAGACCAAAATGATTGCAAATTATGAGATCGAGAATGTTACCATTCTTATGGGTTGGATTTTCAATTACTTGGGTTAAAAAATTGTCTGTACAAAAATTAAGAAAACGCTCATGGGGTTTATTGAAATCTGTGCTAGGAATCCTCCAATCTATATTTGGCATATTAAAATCACCAAGAACATAAAAAGAACACTCTTTTGGAGAAACCATTTTAATCATTTTGATTACATTTTGAACAGTCAGTGCGCATCTAGCAGACAGTGGAGGAAGGTAGACACAACAAAATCTTAATTTCATCTTTTTAAAAATTACATCTACACATAGGTATTCAAAATTGATGTTGCTAGTAGAGATAGAATCGTTTTTAACTTTAATAACTTTAAGCGAATTTTTGAAAAGGATAGCAACACCTCCACCCCTACTAGACCTATCACTTCGGTAAATGTTATAGTTAAAAGTACACACTGTGGCATCGTTGACCTTATTAGTCAACCATGTTTCAGTCAAAAAAAATAAATCAATGTTATTTAAATTTATATAGTTCTCTAAAATATAAAATTTATTTAAAACAGATCTTATATTAGTGTAACAAACTTTTAAATAGTTGTTATTACAATTTATATAGGAAAACTTGTTAGTGTTAAAATTAATCCTATCACTTAATAAGTTTATACCCGTTGACTCACGATTTCCTCCACTAATCCAAAAGATGTTCTGGGAGCGGTAACGAAAGGGCTGTTTTGTCAGTTCAACTATCTTGTTGTTCCTTATAACATATTTTATGTCCAATTTATTCTCATCAGCGATGGCTTGCTTTATTTTAACTTCTTTTCTCAATGTTCTGAAAGCTTCAATTTCCAAGAGAGTTCTGTCAGGGTTGATGTAGATTTTTGATTCAATTTCACCATTAAACATTTTCAAATCTCTCAGTCTTAACAGTCTGTGTTTGGATGCTAAATTATTTAATTTGACTATAATTGGTCTGATTTTGTTAGCTGCAATTTTACCAACTCGATAAAGTGACTTAAACTCTTCTTTTTTCATTTTATTTTCTCCTAATACTTGTTGAATAATTTTTAGATCATTTTTGCAACATTATGATAACTAAATTTTTTTTTAAGTAAGAATACAAAAACAAGTATAAAAAGTTCTCATTTATATAAACTTTAATGTTTTTCAGTATTGATTTATTAAATATGTTTTTACTAACATGCATTTTTTATTACTAATTCATATTTGTTAATTCTTTGACAATGTTCACTAATATTTTTGTTCAAATCCTATTCAGAAATCTTTAGAAATAAACTAGTTTAAATTTTGTAGACAAGTAGTGTGCTTAGTCTTGGGGTTTAATGAACTTTAATACTATTTAAGTTGTAAATTTAATTAGTTAGTTAAAATTACAGATCAATAGTTCGATCAGTTTTCATAAGGAGAACACTGCAAAAATCGTTTTATAATTTCACAAAGTAAAAACAGTAAGTTAGAAAAACCCTATAAAACTAACGTAACAAAATTATACTATAAAGTGCAAAGCTTAATGAAAAATTATGTAAGAACTAAGATAAACAGTTTTAATTAATGCTATAAATTTCGTTAAAAGATTACTTATCATTAAAGTAAATATAGTACAACGAAATTGAAAAAAAAAAATTTGCAAAACGATTTTTTATTAAAATAGGTATCATGAAGATTCATTATTTTTAGCACTTATGTATCAAGTGCTTTTTGTTTTATCGTTTTCGATTATATTCTCTAATAAAAAAATAAAATTTATGCATTTTTTATGAGTTTTTTTATTATTATTTGGCTTATTTAATGTCTTTGTATGAGTTTTTGCAAACATGAAACAATGGTTTTTCCATTATAAAAGTAGACAGCTAGATATCCATAATATTTTGTTAACATAAAAAAATAAACAGAAGTACTTTCTGTCCAAACTCATCAGTGTTTTACTCGTGGTCATAATTGCTAGAATAAAATTTAAAAGTAATAACTACGAAACATGAACTGGTAATAAATAAGAAATTAAAACCTTTAACAAACTATTAATATGAATCTAATAAAGAATATATATTTTAAAAATAATCTTAATGAGCTTTTAACTCAAATAAACATTTGCTAAATAGTTTTTCTAATTTAGATATTTAATTTTAAACTGTTAATTTGCAACCTGTGATTAACTTTTATTATACATTTATTTAATCTGATCATTCCAAATTGAACTAGTTTTCATCTGTTTTTTCTATACAAGTATTTTATTCTAAATCAATTCTTTTATAGTCAGTTCTTTTTCCACTAAAATTATATCTAATCAATTCATAACTAAAGTTAACTCACAGCGCTTTGACCTACACCCGACTTATTTTAATAAAAATGTTTGATAATTCAACTGAAAGTAGTTCATATCCAAAAAAAAGTAATTTAGTTTAAAAGAAAAACTAAATATCCCTCAAGTCAAAAGTGAGAACTTTTTTTTTATTTTTAGGGACTTGTTTTAGTCTATATGTACAAAGAATATAAATAATTAAATATTTGTACTTATTTATTAAACTTCTATGGTCAAACCATATTTATTTACTTTGTTTAAAAAGCTTATTAATAAATGCTAGACACAGTTTAAATATTTTAAATGCAAACTTATTTTCTGATTGTACTTTCTAGAGAACTAAAACTCTTTAAAAATCTAAGTTCAGTTAAATAAAGGATGTATAGTCAATTTATGCATTTAAGCTAGTATAAATTTAATCTAAAAGTATTACAAATAATTTAAAAGTTATACTATTTTAAATTTTAGAAAAAATAAAGAAGTTAAAATATATATTAAAAAAAATTAGATTAAAAAAAAATAACGTGGAGGCTAGTCGGATAAACTGAGAATTGTTATAAAAAAAAAAATTCAAAATTTATCGGATCATTAATTAGGTAAAAAGTAAAATGGGAAACTTTCTGTAGCAGACTTGTGGAGTGTGATAACAAGATGTAATCGATTTGGAGTAAACTGGTTGGGCAGAAAATGTTTCAGACGTGTGCTGTTCGTGCAGAAAACAATTTTGTAGGTATCTTATTCAGATGATAAATTATTGTATTATAGTTTATTGAACGACCAAAAAGCACTAAAATATTTTTTCCTATGACCTGGTGTACGAAAAAACCTTTTGTTTATCGAGTTGCACACCACGGATACCTTTTAACGTCTTGTCCAGGACTTGTATCCCTATGAATATGTTTAGTATCAAAAACTTTATAGTTGGCTGGCCAAATCTAGCAAAAAATTTTTTTGCTGGCCGAATTTGTTAAAAAAATTGTTAGCGGGCTGCGTAATTAAAAAAAAAAGAACTTTAAATTTATTTAAACTGTTAGAAGTTTAAACTAAATTTAAGTAATTTTTTAATAAGCACTTATGAGTTCTGTAAAATTTAAAGACAAAAATAAGCAAAATTTAAAAGATTTTTTGGTTAACAATTTCAATTTTCTTATTTTGCACAAGATGTTTTCAAGCTGAAAAAACGTCCCGCGGGCTTTGCGTCGCCCAGCCCACCTCTATCGTAACTAGTGATGTACCGGACTCACTATCCGGGTCCGGGTCCGGCCGGATATTGCTATTTTTGTCTGATATCCGGATCCGGCCGGATTCTAAATTGAAAAAAAAGTCCGGATCCGGTTCCGGCCGGATTCTAATTTGAAAAAAAAAGTCCGGGTCCGGTTCCGGCCGGATTCTAATTTGAAAATAAAGTCCGGGTCCGACCGGATCCCAACAGAGATCCGGGCGGACCCGGATCTAGTTAGTAAAAAAGAGCATACTGAAAAGTATTTTTTCAAAAACAAACCCTGTGTAAATTAATAAAAGTAATTTTCGTCAGTTAAAATTAAACACCAACCGTGATTGACTCATTTTGTACAAGTGACTAACTTACATTTGTTTACATAAAAACTATGAAATAAACATTTCATGAAATGCAACTTTTTACATATGTTGTAAAATTGAAAACTTTGGAATGAATACTTGCACTATTTATTGTTTAAAGTTGAGCTCAGAGAATATTTAGAGTTAATACGGTTGAATGTACGAGCCAATGAGAATCATATGACGAATTGTTTCAAACTAAATAGTGATGTAACAAAACATCATCAGAACATGACAGGCAGTTTATATGTAAGCAGTTAGTTAGTTTGGTGTGTAGCTTGAAGCAACAAACTATCTTGAACGTTTTTGTGAATGCTTATTGTAAGTAGTGCTTTATTTTAAAAGTGAATATTTCAACAAGTGTTTAATTGTTTAAATATTTAAGCCAGGTTTATAGTTTAATAGTTTATTAAAAATTTTACAGTTTCTTGTTTACTAAAAGTTTTATTTAATTTTTAGTTTTTTGTTTTAAGTCTTTTGATATAGATTTAAATAGCTTCCAGTTTTTAAAGTGTTACCAAAGTAATTAATAATTTTGTATATGATAGTATTTCTTGTTGTGTTTTATATAAAAGATTCATCACTCAAATCTGTCGTGTCTGATTATAGAAAGAAGTCTCAGTTAAAATTTAGTATTTGTTAGATATTAATTAAATAAGGTAGGATTTAATTATTATGGGTAGTACTATTAAATTAGTTGTACCACAATCAGTCCACAACTTTACTACCAAATTGTCAACCTTTGCTAGCTGTTCTACTGATTATTAAATTAAAGTAATTTTTTCAGTTTTTAAAAACCTCATTCTGACTCAGGCTTGTTTATACTCACTCTAGCTAGTTTTATTGACTTAAAGAGTGGCAACCCTGCTAGTTTGAAAATTTTTGGGAATTTTAGAAAATCTTGGACTGCCTCAGACTAGTTTAGTTTTTTATAAAAACTAAGGCTAGTTTTCTTTTAGATTTTGAATGAGTTTGAGCTGATCCAGTTTTCAATATTTTGTTATTTTCTAGTGTCTTTTGTTCAAGAACTTGATTTCAGATTTTTAATTGTAAATAACACTTAAATTTGTAAAACTTGTGGCTAGCTGTTCTACTTATTATTAGATTAAAGTTTTTGTTTTCAGTTTTTAAAAACCTCATTCTGACTCAGGCTAGATTATTCTAGTGATGTACCGGACTCACTATCCGGGTCCGGCCGGATATTGCCATTTTTGTCAGATATCCGGATCCGACCGGATTCTAATTTGAAAAAAAGTCCGGATCCGGTTCCGGCCGGACTCTAATTTGAAAAAAAAGTCCGGATCCGGTTCTGGCCGGATTCTAATTTGAAAAAAAAGTCCGGATCCGGGTCCGGTACATCACTAATCGTAACTCAACGCACAAACTATTCTTCATTTTAGAACGACTGATGATACATTGAGCAAAATTAACAAAGTACATAATAAACATAAACAATAGATCATATGACAACAAAATCAATGAGTACCACTGAAAAGATCATAACAAATAATTGAGTAAATAAGTAGTATTTTTTCTCCTATAGAACCTTATGATGTTTTTACACAACAAAAACTTTTATTGTTATTTAAAGTGTGAAGTGGTTATGTTTTATTAAATAAGATGTTAGTTGTATATGTATATGCTTCATTGTAAATTACCATTACTGCCAATGAAAAGTCACAACACAATCTTAATTAAAAAAATTAAACTATGGTTAGTTTTAATACAAAAATAAAGTTGTTTGTAGGCTTCCTAGGAGTTTGTTATGTTATAATAAAGTAAACCTTATCATATTCAAAATAATAAATGAAGAAAGTTAAGTTTCCAAAAAAAAAAAAAAAGTTAAATATTTTTTATAATCTTAAAACATAATAACGGTGTACAAAAAAAGTAAATCAAGTAAAATAAATTGAAATTTTTGAAGATTTTGAAGAAAACTTAAAATAAATCATTGTTTATATATTCTTTTTTTCTAGTTGTTCAACAGTAAGGTTATGTGGTATGTAAAGTTGATTATAACTTTTTAATTAATTTAATAATTTAAAAAATATAATTATTCTTAATAAAGAGCACTACAAATAAAAATCAATAGTTTTATTTGACCTTGACCTTGTTAACTGAAAAAAAGTAATTTTTTTCGATATAAATAATTATATGTAAAATTTCATTAGAAATTAAACATGTTTGGTAGTAAAGTTTCGTTAGGCTAAAATTTTATAATTTGATAAGTAGGGACTAATATAACAACCAAATTCTTAAAAATTTCTTGATATAAACCATACAAAACAAACTATACAAACAAAAGCCAGAATACACAGTAGATAATGCTTAACCTAGTTGAATAATTATAAGTTTTGTAAACTTGTCAAACCAGGAATTAAAGTAATTAAACTCACCAAATTTAACTATATGCTTTATGTCAACTACATTGATAGACATGCTTTATTAGATGTTGGTTGGTTAACTTAAAATTAAAGAAAATAGTAATCATGTAGTTTATGTGAGATTAAAATAAAGGTAATTTTTTACTTCTTTTTTCTCCATAAAACTTGACACTTTTACTAATAAACCAAAAATTACATAAACTGTTATTTCTTTAAGATAAAAAAGTGCCAAACAATTAATTTTAATGCTTTGTATATTTTGAATAATTATCACAAAATTTAAGAACAACAACTATGTACTTCTTACAAAGTTTAAAGTCAACTTATTTTTTTTTTTATAAAAGAGAGCACCTTTACCAAGTAACAAAAAAGCTTAGTTAGAAACTATTATTGCTTATAAAAAAGCAAACAATTTTTATGCTTTCATATATTTTGTATTGAAAAAATAAAATTAGTTTTAAGTTAACAGTGAAAATTATACAAAGCATACAAATTAGTTAGGTATACTTTTTAAACTTTACAAAGGGATAGTTTGTTAAGTTTGTGTATTTTACTTATAATTTTGTGTAAGTACTTATGGAGACCATTATATTACCTTTTTAAAATTCAAGTTGATGAATTTAATAAATATAGAGTTATTACAAAAAATTTAAATTGTACAAACCCATCAATTGTGCCACCAAGGTTTTTTTTTAATTTTTTAGTCAAATAAAAGTAAATGAGGCAGGTAAAATTACACATAATGTCACTTACTTGCTTTTGCCTACAACACATTTATCATTGCTAAGGGTAGAGTTTGAAACTAAGGTTATTTTACCATTAAATAAAATTGTTTTATTTATAGATTATTTAGAAATTTAAATAAGGTATATTAATGATTTGCAATATTATGTATACAAATTTTCATTAGTATTTGCTCAACAGCTTTGGAAATGTAAGTTTCTTAGCTAATATTTTTTTTTGTTATGACATCATTATTACTGGATTCATCAGCATGAAGTTTTAAAGTATTTATTTACATTAAATATAGAGTTATCATAGTAATATATACGTGCAATATTTTTCCAAAAATAAGGTTCCTATACTGAACTGTGCTCTAACTGTCTTCTTATAAGAAGTATAATGGAGTTCTCTAATATGAAGAAAAACAAGTTAAAAATTAGCTTGACATTAAGCATTTTAAAAAGTACTTTATTTTTATTCTTTTTAAATTAAATAAATTAGCTTAAGGGCATAGAGGGGTAGGGCATTATTTTTACAAAAAATAACATAGGCTCTTATATGAAAGCTTAAAATATGATTTATAAGTTGGTAGTTATAAAATGCAATTACTCATTTCTTAAAAATCGTCTCTGTATTTTGTTAAGCTGTAAAAAGTATCTGGTAGATGAGATAAAAGTATTCAAAATAGTTTTTGTTTAAATTATTATTGCAGCATATTTTTTAAACTAAATAAGTGTTATTAAAAGCAACAAAAATACCTTAATATAAATTTAGATTGTTTAGGATCATAGAGGGTCCAACAATTTTATAAACAAATAACAACGGTAGTTTTTTAAAACCTTGAAGTATATACTATCAATTACTTTTATAATATTTTTTTTAATAGATTTTATTTTATTAATAATAAGTTTAGTAAAAAGTTTCTTGTAAAAACATGGAAAATTAAAGTTACTGAAAATTATCTCTTTCTACATTTTTTAAAGAAAACATTGGTAAAAGTATATCAAGCCAAAGGCTGGACCTATGTGTTGTGCTGTGTGACAACCTCAAGTCATTAATATTTTACTATACCACTTTTATCATTAGACCACAAAACTTTGGTGGAGCGAGACCCGGATTTGGTTTTTATTTAAACTTGTGAATCAGTTGCAACCAAAAAAAAACAACAAAACAAATCATGCTAGCAAGCGGTAGCTTCATGGTTAAACACATAAACTGTTATTAGATTGACAATTGGAAGATTTTGGTTGCCACTGACTGACGAGTTTTAGTCCCAGTCTACCAAGTGCTTGTGGTATGATGATCAAAGTAGTATGATCTAACCTTTATGTTAATTTCTTCACTTTTGAGCAATTTACTTTAAACTTCTAGTAAATGACCTTTGCATTATTACAAACAGATGTAGGAATTGAATTAAAAAAAATTTGAAGTTAAAATATTTGTTTTCTACAAGCTGTTAATTTTTTGTTAAACATTAGAAAAAAAGTCTAAATTTAATTGCTCAAAAGCTGTAGGAGAAGATAAAATTTTAGTTATATATCTGTTTTGCATTTTAGATGTTTTTTAAAATAAAGAGCCTATTAAACCATCTAACTTTGATTCCTTACCTTTCAAAAGTTACTTTGAATTTGAAGTAAAAATTGTAAATATCTGTTAGCTTAGATATTATTGTTAAAAGTTAGACTCACTTTAAAAAAAAGTAACCTTTAATACACTTGAATTCTTTTTATATTTTATTTATTCAGTTATTTACAAAATAAAAAGTTGAACAACTTGTACTTACAACTTCAGGATTTTTTTGAACATATTCTTAAATAACAGGTAAAACACTTTTTTCACAACTTGATCTTATTTTATATAGTTTTTACTAAGCTACAAAATGCTTTTTACAGATTTAAAAAAATTAAAATAATTTTTGAGATATAGCTGGTCAAAGTCGGAGGAAACAATAGGTTCCTTATGGGAGGCGCAAACTAAAACCGCAAATAACTAGAAATCACTAAAAATATATCTTTTCCTACGTTTTTTCTACCTCAAAATTTCAGGAAATGTTCCTTGCAATATTCTGAAAATTTGGTAAGAGCAGAATTTAAAAAAAAATAGAAATAAAATTTTTATAAAAAAAAACTATTTTTTTGTTTTTTTTTTATATAACATATTAATTTTTTAACTTATTAAAAAGTTTTTCAGACAGAATTTTCTAAATATACCAAGGAACACTTCCTGAAATTTTGAGGTAGTTATCTCAAAAAATGTAGGAGAAGATAGATTTTTAGTGAAATAGTCTATTTTTGCCGTTTTAGTTTGCGCCTCCCATAAGCAACCTACTATTGCCGCCCAACTTTGACCGGCTATATCTCAAAAATTTATTTTGATTTTTTAAAGCCTGTAAAAATTATCTTGTAGCTTAGTAAAAACTATATAAAATAAAATCAAATTTTGAAAAAAGTGTTTTACCCCCTATGCCCTTAGTACTTTAGGCATTTAAAAAGATACTTAACTAAAAAAAGCTATCATGAAATTTAATACACATTATTTAGAGTTTTTGTAACATCTTTTATTAGTATTTTTAATTTTAAAGTTTTTTAAATGATTTTTATTTTTTTAAAACCGACTTAGAGTTATAATTGATTTTTTTCTAACATATAAAATTTAGTTTTTGGAAAGCTTACATTTTTAAGGTTTTTAACGATACAAATTTCATTTTTTTAAACATAGTCAAATTTTGTTTTAAGTGCTTCAATATTAACTTGATTTGTACATCTTACTTATTTATACTGTAATTTGTATAATTATTTGATAGTTGTTTAAAAGATATACTGTTAAGAAAGTTTTTTTTTCAAATAAAGTTTTTATTTAAAAATTTATTACATAATATTTATTTTTTTAGTAAAATAGTTCTTTCAAAATAGTTTATAGTCCATTTTAGTATAATCTTACTATAATCATATGTTTAGTTGTAATTTATGATAATTGTTTTTCACACTTAGTAAAAAAACTAGTATGTGTTTGCGTAAGTAGGTTTTAAAAAAATTTCAAAGTATATATAAGGTAAACATGTAAAGTTCTAACTTGTTTTCTCAAAGACCACTGTTTGATTTACCTAAGTTCTTGCATTATTATTTTATTTCGGAGCTTTACAATTGTTTTTTTTGAAGAAAGCTTAGTTTTAAAACAACAATAGTTGTTTTTACTAATACATATGTAGCTGCTCACAAGACAAAACTATGATGAAATTTCTTAATTAGTAGCTTATTTTTATGTTTTAGTTATAAATGTAGAAATATTTGTCATTGTATAAGTCATATGGTTATTTAAATTTTGTGACGTGAGCGACTGTTGTTGCACTTTTGTGTTGGTAAACAATGACTCACTAATAATCACTGTTTATATTTGTATAAATAGATAAATTTTTGAGCAGTATGTGTTTAAAACAGTTTTTACTCTACATAATAATTGTGTATTAAAATTTTTATATTAGTTAGGTTTCTAGCTATTGTTTTACTTTTTATAAAAATTTTATAAACTATTAATTAGTCAAAAATGCAAACAAGTAGAAAACAGTTCAAAATTCAATTTTATAAGTATTAATCCTAGATTTTTTTAAAGTTCAGCAAACTTTAACATTGAAAAAGTTAAACATGCTGGGTTACATTTATATATTCAATATAAGAAAAATTACTTTTATTGTTGTTAAGTTATTAGTATACCTGTGTTAAGTTTAAGTTGGTTGAAATAGTTTTTTACAAATTTGAGATTTATACTTGTACAGCATTTAATTATTTTGTAAAATACTATAGGTATATAAAAACTATTGTGAATTTGTACTTTTTTCAAAAACCATATAACTTTTTATTTATTTAATGATTAGTTTCAAACTTTTGGTGATTAATTATTTTTTTTTAAATAAAAAACCCAACAATAGTCATGCAGATTAAAAAAGAATTCATGAAACTATTTAAGTATATTTTATGTTGTTGTTTATATTATATTTTCTATAATTTTTAATTGTCTTCTTTTAATATAAAGTACATTTTCTAGTACATTTACAACAATAAAGCTCAAAAATTACGTGTGAAGCTGATTATGTCTTAACCAAAAAAACTCTAGAAACCTTTGTAAACATAAATTTAAACTTAAAAATAAACATATTACTAAGTAAATGAAAAACTAGTAATTTTAAGGTAACCTATAATTTTAATCTACAGTGTTGTAAATAACTGTTTTTGTTCTATTGTGAAATACTACAATGAAGTGGCAATTTAAAGAAGACCATACTCTTGAGCACAGAAAAAAAGAGTCGCAAAAGATTAAAGAAAAGTATCCCAATCGAATTCCTGTTATTGTGGAAAAAGCAGAAAAATCAAACATAGAAGACATAGACAAGCGGAAATATTTGGTTCCTGCTGACATATCTGTAGCTCAATTTATGTGGATAGTACGAAAACGAATTAATTTAACTCCTGAAAAAGCTATATTTTTGTTTGTTAATAAGATAGTTCCAAGTTCCACTGCAACTTTAGGAGAAATTTATAGTAATCATAAAGATGATGACGGATTTTTGTATGTAGCTTATAGTGGCGAAAATACATTTGGTTTCTGTTTTTAATTTCAAGCTAAGCTATATGTTATCCTTTTGTATCCTGATGACTTTGAAGTTTCTGTTCTTAAGACTTGATGACCTTAAAGATATAAGATTTTGCTTTGAGTAAAGCACATATACTATTATTTTAGTATTTAATAAGAAAATTACATTCTACTACATTTTGTTTTGTTTGTTCCACTTTCAATATATATGTGAGTGAATTTTATTTTTAAGTTAACTTTTTTACTAAAACACAATTAATAGTTGTTGCCAGTTATGTGTTTGTTGTATTATTACGTCTTTTATACGCTGCCACACAACGTATTGTTTTGATGACATATTTGCTTGTCACGGAAATAAACTGTGTAACGTAACAATGCGTAATTAATTATTAAAATTAGTAGTAGTTTGTATCTTTACGTTGATTTAAATTGCAATATATTATTCTTAAAATAATAAAATCTATGAAGGAAAATTTAGATATCATCAAACTTTTACTTATAAATTTAACGAAGATACATTAGAAATAATTTTTGAATAAAGTATAATAAGTCTTAAACAAGTCAGTTATTTTAAAGACTTTGAAATAATATAACCTTTAAAATATTTAAGAAAAATTAAGTTTCTTTTGTTAAATTCAAGATTAACTAAACGTTATGTATTTGGTTAAAAAATAAATTATATAGTTAGACTCTTTTTCTTATAAGTTCTCTAAAAAATTTCAAGTATAACTAGTTTAAACAAACTTGAATAAAATACATAAGTAGTTTTTATAGTAAAGTAACTCTGTAAGTAATTATAAATTTTTTAAGAGAGAATGATGTCCTATCGTGTAGTCGTTTATTTGATTAGTTTACATTTTACAATTTATTTTTATACCAGTTTATCAAGTCTAACTCTCTTGAAGTTACGTAGCAAATTAAACTGGATTAATTTTTATATAATTGAGCACTGTCTGAGTGTAATAAATAACTTTCAACCAAGGGTTTTCAATTTATAAATGTAGCTTACTTTTGATTGTGTTGGTTATTAAAGGAGTGGAATAAATTTATACAATGTAACTATGTTTCTTCTTTTCTACAAGGTTTTTTCGTAGCAAAGAGAAAAACAACGTACTGATATTTTTTCATCATATAAAAAGCTTGCTGATATAGTGAGTTTAAAGTTGTGGTCTACCGGTTCCACAAATTACAATCTGATTTTTGTTTTTAATTCAGATCCAACCGAATCTAATTATGCAATCCAAATGTAGTTATTTTTTTTGTTTATTACCTGTAATTTTCTAGCTAATAGTTAAATAAAGTTCTATAGATAGGTTCTGGTTCATTTGTTATAAAAAAAACAACTTTGTTATAGTACAATAGATAACGTACAAAAAGATTGACTCAGGAAAACTCCACCAGAATTTATAACTGTAAATCTGAAAAGCAAAAATAAGTAGTGGTGTGTCATGAAAAAAAAAAGAGATCAAGTGACTAAAAACTAATCAATCACCTTATATCGATCCAATTAATGAAGATACGTGTTAATTAGAAGTAAGCTAAATTACTATTTTTAATTCAAATACTTTGTAATTTCCACAACAAAAAATGTTTGTAAATTTTTAAAACATAGGTCAATTTCTATCTTTAAACTTTGTCTAATACAGTTTGCTTGCGTAGTGCTTGTGCCTACTCCGTAGACTTTTTGTTATAAAATTAGTGTGGTTATTATTAACTTATAGACTTTTGTTTTTACAAGAATAAAACTTTACTTATGCTCTTTCAAGTAAATGGATTCTTATCGCAGCAAAAAAGACTGGATGACTACTTGTAAAATGATTTAACTAAATTATTATTAAATCTATTATCCAATCAAACTAACGAAAACTTTAATCTTTCAACACAATATGACCTATCTATGGGTCTCATTAAGTACGAAGTATTGTTCATAGTTTACATGCAATAAAAGACAAACTAGAAACTCTTCTTCATGACTATGGTTCAATTATCCAAATAAAGTATTTAAAAGTAATTTTAGTTAATATATACACTTTATACAGTAGTAGGCATGATATTATTTTTAAGTTAAAATAGTTAAAATGTTATTAATAAATGCGTAATATACCTGACTTTAATATTGTATAGCTTAATAAAAGTAGTTATATATGAGAGCGTAATATTAAGTTTTAGGAGAAAAAATAAAAAATTTCTAGTGTGCAGTGCGCACAGAAAATTTTTCCAAGTAGTTTAATGTGCACGGTTTTAAACATGTTGATAATAATTAATTTAAACCAGGGGTCAGCAGCCTTTTGTAGGTAACGAAAAAAAAATCTTAGAAAGAGTTGCTTGACATACTACATAGCAAAAAGTCTTCCGTGAGCCACAGTTAATCAAAGTAGTTGTAGTAATCAGTAAAAATATACTATTTTAAACCAAAATTATAATAAAATAAGCAATAATAAAGAACTAGAAACTATTAACTAGCAAAATTAAAACTTAATTGTAAGCTTTTTCTACAAAAATCCGTTTTTTAATTTTTATAGCATATTTTCGCCTGAAAGTTACACCGTACTTGGTCCTCAGGGCGAAGTTTGCCGACTCCTAGTATAAGCTATGATCTGATGAACAAAAGTTCAGCTTTCCAATAAAAAATAATACTGTTTCGAATATTAACAAGTTGGATTAGAGTATGCGTTTCAACTTCATGCATATCAGATTCGATTAAAGTTACAGACATGTTGATAATTCTTAAACCTAATTTTCAGTTATTTTTAACAATTTAATTACAATATATTTACAAAACTGAATACTTCACTATATTAACTCTCTTTTACTAAAACTTTGATCAATATATGTAATCTAAAAATTTATGATGTCTAATAAATTAAGAAGTAATATTTTTAAAGTCGGCCAAAATGTTTCACTAAATAAATGAGATCCTCAGTTATAGTAAATATCTTATTGAATAGAATAGTAAGTATTAATTTAAAAATGTTCCCAAAGTTTTGTAACAACATCACTTTTTATTTTTAAAACTACAACTTTTTTCATTGGAGAATCACAGTTGATTTTAGCCAAAAGTTAATTCACCGCAGTACACAATGTAGAGGAAACCGTCGCTGTCTTTGTTATTTTCGTACAAACTGTTCAGCGTTGAAGTCATCTGCGGCATTATTCCGTTGACAAACAGCCACACTGCTGTTTCGTTGCCGATTTTTATTTCGCTCCTTATGAACTGCAGCACTTTGCAAAATGACACGTCTTCACCAAATAAGTAGAAATTTTTCTTCATCGGCTTCAAACTGCTGCTGTTGTTGTGCTTTTGTTCCGGCTGCAGGACAACCGGAACGCGTTTCGGGTAAATTTCTTTGAACTTGCTGAACTTTTTCTGTCGGTCCTGATAAGTGAAACGTTCCTTGAAAGTTTTGCTTCTCATCTGTAATTTGCAGCCTGTGTGTAGATATAAAGTAATCAGGTTTGTTTTAGTAATCTAGCTCTTAATTGAATACAATAAAACATATATAAAATCAAGGTTTAAAATAGAGTTTACAAAATAACATACAAATATTATTCATCATCTAATAAATTTCCAAAACAAAAAAAAAATTAAATACCAATTGCAACTTAACAAAATATATTTTTAATTTTCAAAAATTTGTAAAACTTAAAGCTTTTCGAATTATATCTCTGATTCTTTTTCAAAAGTCAAACGAAATGTTCCAATTTAAGTTTTGTAGCTTTTAGACAGAGTTTTTCAAATTTTCTAAGTTTGTTTTGCACTATACCTTCATATGTTGCGACTCTATTTATTAATTTAAAATACATGTGTTTAATAATGTGTTTAAATAGAACAAAATTTCTTCCGACAATAGAAAAAAGAATAGGTTTTTTGGAAATAAATGTTCGAGTTTTATATAAAAATTAATTACCGGTTTGTATGATATAAACTTAGCTGTTAAAAAGTAAAATAATTAATAAACTAAAACTTTAATCATTAAGTAATTTCTGAATAAGCATAGTCTTGCAACTTTAAGGTGAACTTTATAGTTTAACATAACTGCACATCAACATAAAAAAGTTTAGGAAAACATTAACTTTTATTTTTTGTTTAAAATCTATTTTTAAATTGAGTTATATTAAAAGTTTACAAAGATTATTTTTCACAAACTATTTTAAGGGGTTAAAAAAACATAATCATAAAAGCTAAGTAGTATCAAAATTGTTCTAATAAAAAACAGTTTTGAAATAATAAAATATTTAACTGAGTTGATTTAAGTATCTGATAAAGTAAAGTTTTGTCGAATATTACAAATTAGAAATAAGTATTTGAATTTAACTTGACAAAAAATATATACCAATTTCAATTAAAGTATTACACTCTGCTGTTTTAAATGTTGTTCAAAATCATGAGTAAATCTGGAAAAATATTGTGTAAGTACTGATATCAATATAATGATGGATTATTAAGCCGCGTAAAAGTATAAATTGAACTTTTTCAATGTTTTATAAAATTTTTATAAACTGTACAAAGTTAAATGACTAAAAAAGTATTATTTATACAAAGTAGTTTTTAACATACATTTTTAAACTAAAAGTCCTTTTTCAACGACTAATATTTTGTCTTGGACGAGACTTTAAACTGTATCCAAGTGGTATACGGCTCAACAACCGAAAAGTTTTTTTAGTACACCAGGCCCTAGGGACAGTTATTTTGAGCGCTTTTTTGTCGTTTAATAAACACTAATATAAAACTAAAGTTGTTTAATCTTAGTATTAAGTAGAAAATTTTTGAAATTGTTTTATAAAACTCAAGCAACTGTTTTATAGATGTGTTTGGAACTTTAAAAAATAAATGGTTTATAAAAACATTATTTGTATAAAATATCTTCTGATTAATTATTCATTTAGATCAATGCTTGGAAATTATTAAAAAAATGACTGTGTCCTGGATCGATTTTGGAGATTTTTATAGTAAAAAAAGTGTTATATCTAACTTTAAATTTGTATTAAAAATACACCAAATCAAGGAATTAAATGATAAATAAGCGTTTCAAGTTTTAGATATTGTATTACATAAGAAATTTAAAAAATAAAGTGTTTGGAAAAGCTGACAATTTAAGTATGTGGTTGAAAAAGATTTAACATTTCAGTTACTAAAAAATATTTACTGAAAAATTCAGACAGTTAATGAGTTTCACCGTGAACGGATTTTCAAACTGTGATTCTTACTCGAATAGAATTCTATTTATGCCTTTATGGTGAACTTCGGTAACTGTCAGAATTTTTCAATAAATTTTTCTTAAGCTAAAAATTTAGCTGGTAATTGAAACTTTGAAAAAAATACTTACATAATGAGGTTTTCTAGTTCTAAGAATCATATTTACCTTTATTTTAGTTTACCAGTATAATTTTTTTTTAAAGTTTTTATTAATTTTACACCAAAATTTATAAACAATCAAAAAGGCTTACCTTGTGTGTGAATCAGTTTACAGTAAAAAAGTATTGGACTGCTTTTACACCAATAACTAATTATAAATCATTAAAATATTTCAAACAAATTCAAGTATGACGTAATTAGGTTTAAACACATTTGAAACAACACAAAAATAAACAGAGCAAAAACTAAAATGTTACAAAACATGTTCACAGCTATTCTTAAGAGGTTAACAAACTAATTACAATAACCTTGCCGGTTGTGTACGGATTTCATCTAAAACACGCTTTCTTCAAATTGCTTTTATTTTCTAATTTGAGTTTAGAGAAATAAAATGTTAAAAAAACATCTTGTATTAAATTTAAATAAAACGAAAACTATATAAATCAGAAAAAAGTATGAACTGACAAATTATACATAAAATTATTAATTATACCACATACCATAACCTTTGTAATAAATAAAACTTTAAAAACAAATATATTACAGTTTATATGATTAACGTTACAATGAAAAATGCAATTGACATACCCGATAATTAAAACATAAGAGTAAAAAATGTTTCTAGATAATCATATTAAAACTTAGATAAACGAAAATAAGGACTAGTGAAATTGACATTTTCTTACCCCGTGTTTAAAGCATAAATGTAAAAGCGTACGAAAACTTAAATATCTAACGAAAATAATGAACACTAGATGCTCTTGAAAACATATCTCTTAAAGTAGCTTGTCGTTTGATTCTAGCAGACACTTTTTTTGTTTGCAAGTTCTTTATAAAACTATTTTAAATGTAATTAATAAATTGCTTAAACTTAAAATAACTTGAGTTTTCGTAAATCTAGTAGATGTATATACTGTGATTTGTCACACTTAGACCGTCATGTACCTGGGTAGGTGTCAGAAATACACGAAAGGACACTTTTTCACGAAGAGTCACTTTTGCAAGAAGGACCAACTTTTGCACAGCGTTACTAAGCACGGATTAAAACTTTTACACGGCGTCAGTTTAGCACGGGTTTAAAATTTTTTTTATTTTATTATTTTTCTTTAATTTTTGTTCATTTAGTTTTTATAGTTATTTTTTTATTTGTTTATTATACTATCAATGTTACCCTCGACCCTTGGTCTGTAAGGTTAGTTTTTATATTATTTTTTTGTATACTACCACTGTTAG
Organism: Thalia democratica; assembly: GCF_965202585.1. NCBI lineage: Eukaryota > Metazoa > Chordata > Thaliacea > Salpida > Salpidae > Thalia > Thalia democratica. The sequence goes on along the minus strand of NC_139173.1, from coordinate 12,461,356 downwards.
ACCTTACTCTTTGTCGGTAAGATTAAGCTTTTAATTTTATTATTTATTAATAATTTGATTAATTATTATTTGAAATTTGGTTTATTATTTATTTATCTCTGTTACCCCTAACCCTTGTTCGGTAAGCGGTTCCTTCTGCTGGCTTGGTGCTCCGTGCAAAAGTGACCCGTCTCGCATGTACCTTATCTTGGCAAATAAATACTAGTTTTTAAAACTTTATACTCATAAGAGCTTAGTTAATAACGACTCTGCTTTGAAAGCAAACTAACCTGAGAACCCAGTAAGTTTTAAAAATAACAATTATGGATGCTTGTAAGAATTTAGTATAAAAAATTTCAGTACTCTTAATATAGCATATTTTTATCACTGTTTTGAGTTTAAATTTATTAATTGCTTACAATACTTGTTAAAAGAGATACAAACACAATAAGTTCGTTGGAATATAACAACAACAACAACTTAAAAAGTACTTAATTTATCAAAAACCTGCTATCTCTAGTTTAAATCGTTTTAGACATTTTTAGTAATTTTCTTTAAGTTCAATCACACAACTATTAAACAGTATTTAATAAAACTGTAGTTGTATTTTATTAATTAAAGTTTGTATACCTGGAATCGGCAGAATTTAGTAATTGCGGGCCAAATTTAAAAAATAAAAACATTTGCGGACGGCAGTTGTAGTTACAATATCACCTTTTTTTTCAATTTTCTGTTAGTTAGACCAATGATTTTTTTAAAACTTTTACTCTTCATTTACGATTAAAATTTCAAAAACCTACATGTTTTCAATTACCTTTAGCGGGTCGCATCCCATTTACAACAAAATCATGATCGCAGGCCGCTTTTTAAGAGCCTTAAGTGGCCCGCGTAATGCATTTTTCCGATCACTGTTATAAACTTATACTGTTTTATAATTAATGTTTATTGTAATTGTTATTAGTTTGTTTACCAATAAATATGGAAACACACAATTTATTCTACTCCTTATCATCTATTCATTGTAGAACTTAAGTTTTCCAAAACTGTGTTTTTAGGTTTACTTGGAGAAACGACGTTAGTGTTTAATAAATGAAGTACTTGGCAAACTATTGTTCTTATTTTAAGTTATACTAATGTCTAGTTAGACTGAATTAGAAGAATATTCAAATTTGTAATTGTATGATATTATATTTTGTGCTTTTATAAATAGTTTTTTTGAAATTTCGTAAGGAGTAATCGTCTAATACAACTTTAGAAAATATTAGTTCTGTAAAAATAACAGTAAAGTTTATTAACATTTTAATTTTTATTAATGTCTTAACGTTTTTTTTTCTCATGCATATTTTGACTTGATAAAGTAGAAATCCTGAGAACGGCTTTGAAAACTCTCTGAGTTGAATGTTGCAAGATAGAAACCCATTAGTTGACATATATACAAAAAATCATTCTATAAAAGTAGTGTAATTAATAATTTGTCATATAGAGTTTATTAAACTATTCCATATTACTAATACTTTATACAACTTATTTAATAAAAATGAGATAAGTAGACAACTTATTGCGAAATGTTTTAGTCTAACTTATTAAATTGCAATACAGATTTTACATATAGTTTAAATATAAGTGAAACTAATTTTTATCTCAATCATTGAACTTTGAATTAATTTTAAGTTTATTACTAAGACAAAACCTTCAAAATTTATCTTGTTTTAACTTATTAATTTTATCATAACTACTTAAATAATAATAACATGTAAAATAAAAGTTATGATACTTTAGTAATTTATTCGTACACTTTAGTAAAAACAAGTATTGCACAGTATCTAGTTTAAAATGAGGTTTTAAGTCTTTCTTTCTCAAATCACAGTAGAACAAAAGCAACGTTAACAAAACAATTGATAAAAATCTTTAGGATTGACATTAATTTTAAGAAAATATATTTTAATTTTCATTATAAACTGCTTAAAACATACTTAGACATTTTAGATTTGTGTTACTCAATGTGACCAAAATTTTGTTGTGTAATTTAGTTAAAATTTAAAGTAAAAAAATAGTTCTTAAACTTGTTCTTTACAATTTCTATAATGATATTTTACATTTTTTAATAATATACTTTTTAGAATAAATTAATGAACTACATGTTTTAAAAATTTTTATTATTTTATATTTTATAAAAGAAATATTGTAATTTTAATTATATCTTTAAAGTATCCTATTAAAATTATGTGTCAAAAGTTTAAGCAATTTTAGATTATGTGCAATTGAATCCAGACAGCTAAAGATGTTACTTACTAAAAATTAAAAAAAAACACACATACTTTAATAAAACTGCAAGTTAAAAGGGAAATTCAATTTAAAAAAAAAAGCAAATAACATATGCTTTTTTATGCGTTAGTACTTAAAGCTGTATCTTTATACAGTTATTATGATAGCTTACAAAAGTTATTATTCCAAGTCAGATGAACTAGAACTTTTTTTGAAATAATAAAGCTTGTTACTTTTCTATCAAAAAATTTCAGTAGCTAAAGGCTTGATAAAATTTGTCTTACGATGATTCGAGAAAAAGTGACTGTAGGTAAACAAAAAGTCTTTTTTTGGCTAATATTGAATCGCAAGTATTTGAGCGCTTTTTAAGGTAGTTTCACGATGAACTGTTGTCTACAGAGAGTTGGAACTGATCAGTGTGCTGCATAGAAAGAAATTTGCAAAAATTGGCAGTATGAGTTTGTGATTGATGGCTAATACGGCATTCGTTTGAGCAGTAACACGTCAATTTGCAATTGGGACAAACTTGCCACTCGCCTACCTGGTTTATTAAGGCAAGTTTAATTATTAGCTGAACGAAATAAAAATGCGAGTTGTTTTATAAACATTAAAATTTTCAAAAATAATATAATTTAGTGTAAATATTATTTTTTAAAGGACCGAAGTATATATCTGATTGGACTTAATTAAATTTTACTTTGATATAACGAATAATAAAAATTATAAAAAATTAAAATATTTAAGAAGCTCTAATAAACTGATTAATTTATTGTCAAAAAGAGGATTTTAAAAAACTAATACGTTTTTATTTTCTAATCATTGTTTATTTATTAATTTTGAATAGACTAGAATAACATAAATATAAATTCGTTTTACAAGTATTTGTAGTGATGATTGTTAATTTTAAATTTTGAAAGGAAATAAAAGTATGTTAAAAAGTAAACCGGCCAAACTTTAACATTATTATTCACTGTTAAGCAGAGTTTTAGTGCTGATTAAATAAAGCAATGAGTTTATTTTATTATAAAATTAAGAGTAACAGTTTTATGTTTAAATTTAAAAACTAAGTAGTAAAATCAATACAAAAAATAAAAAAAATAAAATAGACGAAAGTCATCAGAGCCGAAGGGTGGACTTTAATGTGCTCTGAGACAAGCTGAAAATTTGTCAACATCAAACTTTTTATTATACTACTTCAAATTTTAAATCAAAGCTCTAGATTGTTAATCAGAAAAACTTTAGAAAATAAATAGCAACTTAATATTCAAACAGTTACAGCTCTAAATACGTAAAACGTATTTAAATACTTGTCCACAAATAAGGCACATGATCTAAATAACACAAAAAAGAAAAACTGTTGAAGTTTATTTCAAAGTATAATACTAAGAAGAAAATAAAACATAAAATGTTAAGACAAATATGACCCAACATGCCTCTTTTGTAACTAGAAACCAAAAGAATTTTCAAGACTGGTCGCAGAGTTTTTAAAAGAGAGAAAAACTATACTTTCAGTTTTATAAAGCAAGTTTTGACTAAAAAAGGAATCTTTTGAGGATTTTTAGAGCGAGTTATTAGTTTCAATGTTGAAAAACACTCTTATTTACGAGGTATAGTATTTTTGCAACAGTAAGATTTTATGCAAACTTATTTAATATAAAAAAAAGAAAATATTAATTCTAAACTAAGTCTATTAACAAATCTAAATGTCGTTACAACTAAGACTACAGCTAAAGCTACCGGGCGTCCAAACAATGGACATGCGGTTCTTAATAACCTTAATTTTAAAGCTCAGTAAAACAGCGTGATTAAATTCACACAGATAAATGTCGTACAAAGAAATCAAAAGATTTAAAAACTTAACAGCTATCCCTTTCATTAAATTAAATAATTTTGTTTCAACTAATCAACAGCTTAAAATAATTCAAATATTTTTATTATATAAATATATTTTGTCCTGTTTACAATCAACATGTGTAATCACATTAAACTTTACTTTGCTATACAGTGAAATTTTTGATGTAAACTAATTACTCAGTAATCTGTAAAAATTTGAATTAAATTATTAGTTGTAGATATATCATAGTTAACAACTATGTTTGTTAAGATCTACATAAGTCTAAGTAAGAGTCAAATTTTAGCTAACATATTTTATATAATTTACTTAGCACCATTACTTTGAATTTTTCGCAACCAAAATATGTTAAGTTCATTAAAATGAAAAGTTTAATGCAACCTGTAATAAGTAGCTAAAAAACTTAAAAACGTAGAAAAGCTACAAACTTTTTAGACTGTATATTTTGACAATAGCTTTTAACATTACAAATGTTGCAAAATTCAGTTACTTGATTTTGAAGTTCAGAGATTTAACTAGCTTTTAAAAGAATAAGTAAAAATTAAAACTAATCTATACCCTCCATCTGAGTCAGCATGAGCTTTTCAAAGTAGCTCATACTAGTCTAAGTTGTCCTGAGTTTTTCAAAAATTTCAAACTATCCTGAGTAATTCTGAGTAGCCTGGGTGTGTGCAAACCCTGTAAGTAAGAAATGTCTAACTTTTAAAATGTCAACTTTGATAAAACTGTCCTTCAAAGTTTCAAAAACTTACAATTTTTTTCAAAATTTATAACTATAAGAGGCAAAACAGTATTATATTAAAAAAAGATAAAACTATTTATAACTTATACAAAATATTGTACATTGTAAATACAGTAAAAAAATTGTTAGATTATCTCTAACAAATTTAACTTAAATTTTGTTTTGGGATTGAATTTAAAACTTTATATTCTAAAACAAACTTACTAAATTTTCTATTTTATTACACTTTTCGTTTGAACATTTGCGTAAAACTTTTTCACACAACTCAGGAAGTGGACATATAACTGATGGATAGAGTCGGTCTGTATCTATCAAGTATATAAAGAATTTTTAGTTACTTCAAAATTTATGCTACAATAGTTGTAAAATAAAAATAAACTTAACGTTGTAAAGCATTTATAAAAATACAAAAACAGATATGAAAAATATAAAAGTTGATCGCAGCTTTTTAGATGTATCAATAAAAAAGCAATTACTTTATTATTTAAAAAAAGTAGTTTTATTAATTTTCAATTGTTAATAGTTTATTTTGTTTAATAATGTTATACAAAAAGAATAATTTTCGTCAATAAAATTTGTAAAACATTAAGTAAAAATAAGTTTATTTTTTCTGTAAACAGCCTATTTTATCGACCTACTGTATAAATTTTATTCATTATAATGTTTAAATAGAATACATTTACATAAGGCGAAGTCAAGTTATACAAACAATTGATTCATAAATAAATTACATATAAACCATAAATATTAAACTGATATAAACAATTAATAGTTGAATAAATAAAAAATAAAGAGATGGATTAACTTCTTTTAAACGAATACATTTGATGTTTTTTAAAGATTATGTACACAAAGTTCTAACCAAATCGATTTTCTGGCTCATCTTTTGTGTACAGCTCGTTCCAAATCCAACCGATTGTGTTTAGTATAACTGGGTGGTTTACATCACCAGAGCTACAATTGATTTATATATTTTTAAACTAAACAAACTACTCAGAAAAGTTCATGACATGTTAATAGTTAGCTGATAGTTTGAAAATTTATTCTATATACTACTTATTTCATTGAATAACAAATAAGAAACGAAGAATTTAATATTTACTTACTTTGAAGAAAATCCTTGAAGCGTCATTAACCTTGAAAGCTGATATTTGAAAACTAAAGCTTGTTCTTTTAAATACTTCGACTTGTTTGGCCTAAAAATATTCAAAGTGTTAATAAAAAATCTAACACAGACACTTATGGAGTGAGTTTGATTTTGTTAGTTTGTAACGTATAATCAAACAAACTGATTCTAATTTTAGAGGTATTAATTATATAAACTATTAGAAACGTCTTTTATATCTAAAGGTATAAACATAGTTCATATTTACAAATAAAAACAACAATGCAAAGCCCGTATTATTTTTATTATACAAACAAAAAAAACTGTGGAATTATTAAATCACATTTTAATTTTTTCATTAAACTTACTTTAATATTTAAAGTTAAAAAATGGAGTTTATTTATCTGATTAAAGCTTATGCAGTCGTTTAGTAGTACACTTTATAAATTATAATCGTTAGAGTTAGTGAAATGCACTCCTCCATCTTGCTTGAAAAACAATAAAAAGTTTTATGTTTTAAAAATAATTTTAGATACTTAGTCTCAACTTATTTACAGTATAAAGCTTTTTGTTCTCATGTTTATAATGTAAATAACACATTAAAAACTACAAACTACTATAGGAATACTTATTTAGTTATTGTAAAGTTTGTAGTAAACTTCATGATATTTTTTTTTCTATTTTTAAATAACGTTTTTACCTCTTGTTGATTTTATTATATTACTTAACTTATTTTTGTAGAACAAAAGTAAATACAACCTAGAATTATTTCTATCTAATATATATTGTTTGTTGAACGATAAAAAAGTTCTCAAAAACTTTAGTCTAACGACCTGGTGTACGAAAAAATCTTTTGGTTATCGAGTCTTCCACTATATACGTACATTATAGTGAATTAACAACCTTGTTTTCAGTAAATGAAAGATTATCCAATTAAACAAATTATCAAAAATGTTGAGAAATTGATAGTCAAACAACATGCACGGTTCTTATTGTTATTTTAAGATGATTTTCTATTAACATAAGTTTATACTTCAAAAAGTTATTTGAAATCTTTAAGTAGACTTCAGAGCAAGTCTTTTTTTTATTTCTCATAAGTAAAATAAGTTAACATTTTACAAAAATATCTTAATAGGTTTTTTTAAAGTCCAAAACTTTTAGTTATTTTCAAATTTATTGGCATCATAATTAATAATGAAAAATACGAGTTTGGTTTTAATGACTCTTTTTAAAGATTTTATAAAATATAATTCTTATTTTATTTAAACATATGATTGGTTTACATTTTAGTTTATAATTATAAAACAGACAATTACAGATTACTCCTCTGTATACTCTTTTACTTCTTGAAGTATTTCGTTTACTTACAGTACTTTAGTTTAAAACTTTTATTTAATTCCATCAGTGTTAAACAAAATAATTGTAATATTATTGTATTATTATTAATAAACGAGTGAATACCAACTTATATTATTATACGTAAAATTAATTTGTAAAAATTTGAAAATTAATTTGTAATTTGTAAATTGATTTGTATAAAATATAAGTAATATATACTAAAATTATTTCTCATCCAGTAGTTGAGATCTCTCTATTTGTTTTCTTAAAACCAAAACATATAATACGTAAAATTAAATAAAAAACTAGTACGACTTTTCATGTAATAAAAGCATAAAGTTACCATTTTAATATAGAATGAAGTAGAATTACGAATGAAAACAAAAGGGCACTGCTGCTAAAACTCATGGTTCTGTAAAAACTTTCCGACTGGTGCCAAACCGGATCAGAAGGTGGGGTTTCTGTGTTCCACGTCAACACTGATTTGTAAGCATACGAAAATATTTCTTCTTTTAACGTTTCAGGCCAATGTACTGACTGTTCGTCTGCGCATAAAAGGGCCACTGCCTAAATAAACAACCGTTTTTAATTATAAAATAATATGTACAGTTTAAAACGAACTCACTTAAGTTTCAATTACATACCAATGATGACTATAAAGAGGTTAATACAAGTATAATACTTTTTTTAACTAAAACGAAAACTTTAGGAAAAACATAAAATTAAATTATTTAATATTTGAAACGAAATTTTTGACTTAATACTAATATTTGGTCTATATTTTTATTTTATTTGAGGTTAACAAACCAAAACAATAAAAATATTTCAAAAACTTTTCAATTTTTATTCTAATAAACTTCTGCGGTACTTAACTTTATTAAAACATTTAACTATATTTGTTCTAAAGAAATTCAGTTATTTTAAAGATAAATCTATAACTTTTTAGAAAAATACAATACCTTTATTTTCGTACCAAAAGCAAGCTCTAATTAAAAACTTTATGAAGGCAAATATAAAACAAGTAAAAGAAACTTAAAAAAATATACAAAATTTTCAAACCTGCATAGCGATTGTCTGAAACTTTATAAAGTGCAGATAAATTGACTGAGATCTGTAGTCATTCGAGTTTAAACGATTCAAACAAATTTTCAAAAAGTTTCTTCTCATTAATTGTTCGTAAGGGACTTTCATTCTAAATGAAAAATATAACTAAATAATAAGTTGTTGAAAAAGTTTGAGTTAAGGTTGTTTAAAATTAACTTTTCGGATAAAATGACAACAACCAATCGATCTAATACACTAATTGCAGGAACCATATCACATTGCAGATCTCCTTTCTCAACCATTGATATTAAAGCATCTAAAAACCACGGTTGCTTTTCTAAAACTATCTGTTTAAATTACTTTAAGTTGTAAATAAAACAAATACATACAAATACACGGAATAGGTTTTAAATGAAAAACTATTCAATAAATGCCAAAAAATAAAGCTATTCAGGATGTTAGTTAAAAGAAAATTGTATTTTTATAATAACAAAAGCAAATGTTGAACATAATCAAGACCATATGGGGGCCAATCTTAGTAGTATATATTTTAATAGATTCATATTATCTTTTAAAAGTTTAAAAAATTTAGTATACTAGTTAAACGTAATACACTAAATCAACAATAAAACAGAATTGTTAAAGACGTTGTTCTGATTTTTCTAACATGTAAATGCTGAACTTTTTGTTTATTTATCTAAAATTTAACCTATTTACAAAAATAAAACATAGCTAATTTATAAGCATTGATAAAAATAAAAAGTTTTCATAGTATTTTTCACTACTTACTGTACAACTCGTAAAATTAGATTGCAACACATTTTTGTATTCTTTTATTGTAGACTTTTTAAACCGGGGATTTAGCTTAACAGAAAGACGAGTTTAATTGATTGTTAAAAGTTAATAATGAGCGTTTAATTGATGTATTACCATACAACCAGGGGCGTCGCGTGGGGTGTTGCACTGCCGCAACTGCACCACCTTAAAATTTTGTGAGAAAAAATTAAGTATCTATAACGTTTTCGTTATTTTTTAGAACAAAATCGCTTATAAAACTCCAATTTAGAAAACGACCATGTTGCTCACTTCACTGCCGCAAACTCTTAGCTGACTGCCGCAAATGAACTCAAAACAGCAAAATTTATTCAAGAATTACCGCAAAATAAATATCTTGCGGTAAATAAGCTAAGTTGAAAATTCCCTGTTACAGTACATGCTTAAGTATCATTCCGCAAGCGATTGTAAACAAAAAATGAAAACAAAGCTAAACAGAGCACAGGCAATTTAAGCAAAAGCATTTCAAGCAGAGGCAACTCGAGAAGAAGCAACTCGAGAAGAAGCCACTCTAGAAGAGGCAACTCGAGAATATTCAACTCGAGAAGAAGCAACTCGAGAAGAAGCCACTCGAGAAGAGGCAACTCGAGAATAGTTAACTCGAGAAGAAGCAACTCGAAAAGAAGCAACTCGAGAAGAAGCAACTCGAGAAGTAGCAACTAGAGAATAGGCAACTCGAGAAGAAGCAACTCGAGAAGAGGCAACTCGAGAAGAGGCAACTCGAGAAGAGGCATTTCAAGAAGAAGCAACTCGAGAAGAGGCAACTCGAGAAGAGTCAACTCGAGAAGAAGCAACTCGAGAAGAGACAACTCGAGAAGAGGCAACTCGAGAAGAAGCCACTCGAAAAGAGGCAACTCGAGAAGAGGAAACTCGAGAAGAAGCAACTCGAGAAGAGGCAACTCGAGAAGAAGCAACTCGAGAAGAAGCAACTCGAGCAGGGGCAAACCGATCACCTTCAACTCAGATTTTTTTTTTTCTGCATCACCTAAGAAAAATACCACGCGACGCCACTGCATACAACTAAGGTAAATTTTGTATATGTTAAACCTATATTTGATTATTGTACTTCATAAATTTTATCGTTTATTGATTATTTGTAAGAAAGACTTCATACACACTAAACTGTTTATAAAATCAAACAATACAGGAAACACAAAATAAGAAGTCACGGTGAGAAAACTCTTAAAGGTTAGTTTTTTAACGCAAATTATTATTTTAGTTGATTGTTCTTAAATCAGTTAATATATTAATTTTAACTCTTAGACACTTTTTATAGCTTAATAAAGTCTAAAATGGTACTTGAGACATAAAGGATTGAAGCTCGTAAATTCAAAAGGTTACGTATTGAAGTTGCAAACTAAAAAGGAGACAAAATATTTTCAAGACTTTTTTTTTACTTTTACAACTAGTTTAATTAAACTTAAAACAATTTGTGTTCAATTTTTTTTTTGAAAATTTTATTATTTAAAATGTAGATGTCATTAGAATTTTGGTTTATATTCAAAACATTTTTATTATCTTAATACATCAGAGTCTTAAACCATTTAAAGAATGTTTCTTAGAAAAAAATAAGTCTTAGTTTTCAAATCCTAGGAGGAGAAATATTACAAATTAATATTTTTTATAAAGAAACTAATGATGAAAAAATTATGGCACATATGATTGTAAACAATTTTTTTTTTTACAAAACGGCAACATCTCAAACAATAAATTAAATATATACAAAAAGTAGATAACAGTTTATACTTTTAGATATTATATAAGAACATATACTAATTTCTTTTTAATGTTTGGTCACGCTGATCTTAAACATTTACGATAAATTTTTCAAGCTATTTAAACACATAAATTGTTTGTATTTCCTTTAATACTAAATACCATTCGTTAATTAAACTTATAAATTTACAATTCACGTCAAACTTAATTAAAACAGTAGTCTCTTTGGTTTAACAATTAATAAGAATGGAAATTTTATACAGATAAATTCAAATTATATTTATGTGTTAAAAAATCAACTACAATAAAAACAGTTAAATATAACAATCACATAAAGTACGTAATTTAAATCAAAATAAGTAAATTATTTAGACAAGTTTTAGCTTAGATAGGTCTAATTAGGCTTATATAATAATTATAACATATGGTACAATAACTATTTACACATAATAATTTGCAATGTTACGTATCTATTAGCACAGCTAGAAATATTAATTACGATAGCTTATTGTTCAATAACTGAGAAAAAAAATTAATTAACTTTTTACGCGTTAATAATGATTTAAACCAAGTAGAAACGAGACGGAACTTTAAATTTCGATACATTAAGGCTAAAGTTAACAAACTAGTTTACAATTAATCCATTAAACTTTTGCAATCTTTTTTATTTTAACTTACATTTATTAACTATAAAACACATTTTTGCAAAAAACTAAACATATTTGAGTAATTTATTTTTCAAAATAAATGATAGTTTGATAGATTTTGAATGGATACAGTGGAATGTTTGAGTTCTAAAAACTAACTTGTCAAAATTACTATATTTTACATTAAACTTGTTAAATTGGTTATAACTTGATTGATATCATCAAACAAGTTTCTGAGAAGTTTTCTACTTGTTTTAAAAAAACCGATTTTCCTTTGTTAAAGTTATCCGCAATAATTTGTTTATACCAAGTAAAATGTTTTCTTTTGACATTAAATGCCTTTTCAGAAACGGTGATAAAACTTTTTTTTATGATTAAACGCTATAACTCCGATCTTATTACTCTTATTCTTTTTAAAATGTTCGTTATAGTCTAAAAAACATAGCAGCAAAAAATTTAAGTTAAGTTTCAATAATATCATTTACAGACAGATTGATGGAGTGGCCATGGGGAGTCCACTTGGTTCTATTTTAGCCAACATTTTTGTTGGTTATTTTCAAGCGAAGATATTCTCTCAGTTTGAAAAACGAGCAGATTATTTCAGATAAGTCGAGGATATTTTTGTATCGTACAGAATGGTTACAACATCAACGAGTTGTTCATTAATACTTCAGTTTTACATCCTACCTCAGTTTACAATTGAAAAAGGAACAGATAACTATTTACTATTTCTAGATGCCTGGTTAAAGCGCAAACCTAATGAAAATATCACTTCGATTTATCGAAAACCAACTTAAAATACATCCCTTAGCAATCGTTTTGCTCTATATATCAAAAAATTGGTCTACAGAGCTTTCAAAGTTTGTTCAAAAACAAACTAAAAAACAAGTTAAATAACATCAAATATATGTTTGGTACTCTGTGTTAACCTGCACATATTATCTTCAACACGATTAATAACACTATCTTTAAGTTGAATATACCAGTTATACAAGGACCCGAAAAATTTCCTATCGATTTGAAATTGCCTTATTTTGGTAATGATGCAAAAGTTCTGGAAAAAAAAATTGAGAAGCACAGTTGACAAAACCTTTTGAGCGGTTGAACTAAGAATTAGTCAAGTCACAAGAAAATTATTAAATGGTTCTTATAAATATGTCAGATCCGATAAAAAAAAAGCAACATAATTTTTAATTTAAATGTCACTGTGAAAGTGTCTATATAATTATCGAACGTACATCACAACGCTTAATTTAAGAAGAGGCCAACATACTTTGAAAGCACTTAGAAAATGGACTGACACTTGCTATTGCAGAACATTTATTGAATTATTTTGATTGTGCTAGTAATTATAATGATAATCGTTTTTCTATTTTATGTAAAGCACGTAACTTGTATCCCTTATGTGTTTTAGAGTTTTTATTTATAAAAACGTTCAAGACTAAATTATGTAAACAACTATTTGATCATTAATCTAATCTGTATAAACTATTGTAAAGTGTTTGCTTATTTTATCAATAAAAAGACATTGTAACTTATGCTTAACTAAAATTGTTAGTCATTGTAACTGATTGTTAATTTTAATATTGTTTTTTAATTATTAACTTTATTAATATTAATGTTATTATAACTATGTTGCCCACAATTTACTTTTATTTAGTTGCTAGTAGTTGTAATTGTAAAATTTAGCCAAAACATATTTTACTTTGTACCTTAAAAACTGAATTATGAGCGTCTTGTGTTTGAAATTTTTTGCATGATATTAAACAACAGTAATATATAAAAAACATTTAAAAAACTATTTTTAAAAATTTGCAAGTATTAAAAAATTGTTTTAATTATTGTCTAACCTTTTCTATATTATCAACACACAAAATATTGGTCAATGCGTCTAAACACTTTTGCCGAATTATAGGTAAACATGGATTCTGAAAATGTTATACGTTATAATAAAGAAACTGCAAATATTAATAAAAAATACAAATCAAACCCTCATCATAGAAAAAATAACAGGCAATCCTCCTTTTTCCGCAATATCCCAACATAAAGAATGAAGCGCCTTTCTAAATACCGTCCCTGTGTATGAATTCACATCTCCTGTGGCAATAAGTATTTTTGTATTATTTTATATATTTGTATAAATATCTAAAGTTAGTTGACTTATAAATTAAACTTTAATTGTGTTCGTGAATCTTAATTTACTAATATTATCATATCAAGGATACAAACTAAAAACGATTGTACCACTACTTACTGAAAATAAGCGATTAATTAAAAACACCCTTTCAAAGTTAAGTTAAGAAAAAATAGTTAACTTTTATGTCTAAATTGTTTATTGTTATTCTTGGTCCCTCGATCTTAAATTCGTTTTAACTTTTATAATTAAACATATTACATTCGTTTTTAAAATTACTAAATGTTAGTTACATTTTTTTTAAATTCTAAAACAACTAACAACTTAAAGAAGTTCATTAAAAGAAGTATAGGTAATACAAAGGTCATTTTTTAAACAAACTTAAACTATGTTAGTAGAAAACACTAAGTAAAATATTAAGTACTATGACGATCATGTACTAATAGTTGTGTAAAAAAAAATATTTAATACATAAGATATTTGAAAAGACTATCTAAAGAAGAAAAAAAAAATTAACACTCAAAATTAATTTATGTATTTATTTTTTTGTCTAAAGGACTAATTAAATTAAAATTTTTAGGTGAAACTAATGAACAAACTAAAAAACATTTTTTACAACTAAATACAATTATCTTGTTCTATCTAATAATAAACTTATAATTTCACTTGAACATACATAGAAATAAAACTTTTTAATAATTTTTCTAATGAAAAGCCAAACGACCAGTAAAAAGTCTATTAGGCAAAAACTGTAATCAAGTCCCTTACAAAAGTAACATAAATAAGTTGAAAAAAATAAGTACAAATTTACTAACTAAGTTTACAGAATCCACTTTGACGAATATCGCGAGGAGCACGGTTAAACTGAAGGTCACAGAAAGTGCATGCTGTGACTGAACCATGATATAAAGCGAACATTAGTTGACTTAAGTTAAATATTGCTTCTGCTTGCTTTCTTGCTATAATTAATCAGTTTTTGGTAAGATTGCAAATTAATGTATTATAACAGCAATTTAAGTTTATTAAAAATTGTTACTAATGTTTGAAGAAACACAAAAAAAAGTTTAACATTTTTTTTCAAAGATCATTACAATCCGTCAATAGATAATTTTAACGTAATTGAACATATTTTTATCCAACTACTTTAATTTTTAACTTATTTTTAGTACCTCAAATTAAATATAACATTATTCATACATGCCTACTTTATTTGAAAAAATAATTTTAGTTTGTGTAATATATCGAAATATATACTACCGTAAAAAAATATACAAAAGTTTTTTATAAAAATTAAAAAAGTTAAAAAGTAAAGTATGTAAATAGTAAACTAAATAATATCATTAGACTTCTTAAGTAAAAAATGTTACTAATAATACCATACTATTTTATTATTTAAACTTTTTGCAGGCAATGTTCCAAAATAATTATATTAAATTGGCGGACAAAATTTTTTAAACATTTTTAAGTAAACCGTTTTAAAATCTGAAAATAATTGAGTCTGATTGAATTATTCTAAATAGTCAAGCTAACTAGATATTTAGACACAGAAAAACTATTTTTACAACCTAACAACTTATTTTTGTGAGCAAACACTTTACTCGATTAACAGATTTCGCTACCTATAAAAAATAGACAGTTCTATAGAGCCTAAATACCAAGTAAGTACTTGCCAATTCATACTGTTAAAGATAATACTTGTTACTAAGACGCAGTATAGCTGTTCATAACTTGAAGGCCGCAAAACGTCGTTAGTGGAATAAAATATATGCTTAAAAAAAAGTTGTTTTGATTTACTTAGACAAGTTTTGCTTTTCTGGATCTTTAGGATTTAATGCTACATTATGCTATCTCTAATATAAAACAACCTATATTTTTAAACTAATTTTTAATTACCTTTTAGGCAAAAAAAAAATCAAAATACTGAGGTATTTTAAATTGATGAAACTCAAAAATAGTTTAAAATTAAATTACTTTTTTATTAGAGGTTAATGTTTTAACAATTTTAACACAATTATATTTCTAGCTAAAAAAAAAGCGAGCTTTAATTACTTAGCACAGATATACAGTTGCTCAGTTTAATTTGATTAGAGATAAATTTTTAAGCTAAAAAATATCCCGAGGTGTCATAAAGTTTGATGTGGTTTTAAATATTAACGTTTAATAAGTAAAAACTTAAATTATATATTAATATGATTATTTTAAAAAGTAAAGTTTTATTTAGTATTTTAGCAATCTTTCTTCTAAAACTAATTTTAACTTATTACTAGAATTTAAAAAAATATATATAAATTTCAATTATTAGTATTCCGGTTTAAAAATCTTAAATTGTTTTATTTTTCAAATAAGTTCAGAAGGTAGTAAATTTAAACTGCTAAGGTCAGGGTTTCCCAAAGTAGGTCATAAGCAGCAAAGGGATCACAGAGGGGTCATGAGGCCATAACTTGAAACTTATACTAGATATTCTGGAGTTGGTGATGAAGTGCAAAAAAGGTCTAAGGCGTACTTAACAGTAATTTTAAAACTTATACTAAATATTATGGAAAATTTTCAGCTATTCAGGGGGCCATAAGCTGTAAAAGGGGGAGCCACAAAGCAATAATTTGAAACTTAAACTAGATATTCCAGAGTTATTGATGAAGAGCAAAAAAAGGTCTCTAGCGTATTTAAGTATCTAATGGTAATTTTTTTTTTAATCTTGTCGGAGGGAGCCATAGCTTTTTTATATTTCTTCAAAAAGGTCCTTATGAAAAAAAGTTAGGGAAACCCTGGCTTAGATGGTTCAAAAAATAACTTAAAATATAATTTTTAAGATGAATGAGTTCTTTAAAAACTAAAATAAACCAGCTTTTACAAATGAATTTTCAAAAGTGATGTGATAGAAAAAAAACTAGGTACTGTTTTTCAAGGCAACCTTAGAAAAAAAATAGCTTTCCGCTATAAGGTGCTGCTAGTTTCTGTATAAATGAGTAAATAATCAATTTAAGCATTCTTCCGTCAATTTGTGGCTAACAAGTGTTTCTCAAAGTTTTCACTGTATACAGTAACGTTAATGAGTAGGGTATTTAATTTTTTTAAACATGTTTTCTACTCATTATTAAGCAATAAAAAAAAGTTAAATCCTGTGCTTTTCTTTTTTTATAAAACGTTTAAAATTGTTGTACATTATTTATTGTTAGAACGTTTTTTTACTACTTTATCAGTGTAGTAGGAACCTTGTAAAATATTTTATAGAATTTCTATACCACTAAGAGCTAAAATACATTTCTTAGCATTTCAAAAACAAATATTAAAAAAAAAATTTGAGTTACTAAAAAATTAAGTAAAGTTCAAGACATTGCTTCTGACCTTCTAAAGTAATGAGAGTTTTTGTGTTTGTTTCTTCAGACTTTAGTTTTGACCACAAAAATGGTAGACCATCTACACCCTGTATTGTAAAAAATATAGCTGGTAAAATTAAGAACTGTGAAAAAAAAAGTTTTTATTTTATTTTATAAAAAAATTAATTAGTCATAAAATAAGATAAAATACGTAAAAGATTTATCATTCTATGTTTCTTAAGGTAAAAGGGCCAACATGCTAAGTTAAAAGACCTCTAGCCGTTCTGTTGGGCGTAGTAGGTAAAAAAGCACTGTTTATCTGTGATTTGAATACAGGTTTCCAATTAAACTTGGAAGTTAACACATAAAAATGAAGAATTGTAGTCGAAGAATAGAAAGTAACATGTGTGAAACAAATATATAAAAATAAATAAATAAAACTATATTGTTATTTAGGATATATAACTATATTAATATATATTAAGTGAGTGTGTGTTTATGTAAAGGTAAATGAAAGGTGAGAAAGCGCCAAGGTGTTATTTGAAGAAGAACAGTCGGTTGTGTACACCGTTGTTTGAAATATAACGTTTTTTATTTAATAATTGTTTATAACTTCTGCTATAATTGCCATTCGTTCAAGGTTGCAAATTCAGCAGATCTTGCTACTGATGTTATTGTTGGCGTGGTGAAGGATGCTCCATTCCATTTCTGGTTTGGTACCATAACTGTCAATATACTTCCAAACGAAATCTGACAATTTTGTGCTATTCTTTTTATTTACATGCTTAAAAGTATACTTATGCCCAGTGTACCTATCTTTAAAATACCTTGTGTCGAACCAATATACAAACTATTTTTATTATTATCATAACTATTATTATTTTTGTTTTTCCATTGACAACCTAGGATGAAACTAGTTGTAGGTTGTCTCGTATTGCTGTTGTTGTTGATGGTGTAGTAAAGTTCAATACTTATTATAATTAGATCGTAATGTGTCTAGTCTTGACAAGTTAAGTGCAAGAAGTTATGACTTGGAACGTCTAGAATTAAGAACCTGATTTATAACCGCTCTGCTTTAAAAATAAATTTAGACTTGGCTAACAATTGTAGCTAAATTAAATATATGATGCAAGTATGAACTATTTTTTGATAATATGTTAATAAAAAATTAAAGGTAAAACTTTTAAACTTTTTACAAGGGTCAGCTTTTGTCAAACAGATTTCTGATAAAAAATTTTGATGGCTAAATGTATGAAAAAAAACTTTTTTTAGACACTAACATTCTCTTTTTGGGTAGCTGTTAAATTTACAGGCGTACAAAATTGCACGAGGGGACAAAATTGCACAAAGATAAAATAGCACAAAGATACTTTTGCACAAGCAGAAAATTTTGCACGGGTTAAATTTGATTTATTTATTTGGTAAATTTTTTATTAATTTTTTTTTTTTTTTTACTATCACTGTTACTCCTAACCCTTACCCTCGGTCGGTAGCTTTTTTTGTTGTAATAATTTTTATTAGTTATTTTTTTATCTTTATTTTACTATCAATGTTACCCGTAACCCTACCCTCGGTCAGTAACTTTTTTTTTATTAAATTATCTTATTTTTTTTACTCTCGTGCAAAAACGCAACTCATGCAAAATTGACCCATGCAAAATTGTCTTCGTGTAATTTTGTTCCCTTGTGCAATTTTGATTCGTGCATTTTAGACTTGTTCCTGTAGTCCTACAGGGCCTGAGGTAGGACCTACCTTTAATCGGGGGAAGTCCCCTTTTTTGTGCTAAACACTTAGCGCGTTTAGCTCTTGAGGTTTTTACTGAATTTACCTTACTCATTAGGTTTAAATTAGTAATTAATAAGTATGTAATAAACTTAATATAATAATTTCTTTAATGAAGTGAGTTTATTAAAAACGTGATGTTAATGTGAAAATTAGTAAGTAGAAATGATAAAGCAGCTAATAAATCAGTTGAATAAAACTGCGAATATAAACACAATAAATAAACACGAAGTTCTACAAATAGAAATGTTCTTAAAGTGTTTAAAATCTTAAATACTAAAATAGTTCTTACTAATAAAAGTACTAATAATACAGAGTCTTAATATATATCGTGCTTCATGTACAACGATGGCTAAACTAAGCACAATATAATACGATAACGCAAATAAGCATCAAGATCTTATAGAACAAAAATAAAAAAGTTCTTATAATTAATTCGTGTGCGTCTCGCACGGTCTTATGGCTTAACTGAGCGTAATAACAGACATATTTTAAGTTTTATTGTGTGTTGATTTGATAAACAATTGTCTAACGCCCCCTGGCGGTCATTTAAAAAACAACAAAACGCATATTTTGTTACATTATCCCACCTAAAAGTCCTCAATTGAAGTCTTTTGATGGGGTCTTGCAACGTTTTTAAGTGTTTCTTACAATTATTATTGCATAATTTTAGAGTATTAATATTCAAAATGTACAAAATCGTTAGATAGTATTATTTTTAAGTTCAAGTGGTTCTTACAAGTGCTTATAGAATAGTGAAAAGTAGATAATACTGTCTGTCAAAAATTTTAATAAGTGTTCACTCCATCAGCGGCCGTCAGCTGCTGCGTTTTCTGCCTGCCTCTCCAATCTGACCACTTTTAGGCGCTAAGCCTGTCTGTCCGTTGTATACCTCTCTTCAACTCGGTTCGATCTGTTTGTAACATCAGAAGTTTTGTGTAACCGCTACAAATGACTTCACACTTCAGAAACATTGCTTTGCGTCTCTTCAACTATCTGATGACGTATTTGGTGTTTTCTCCGTTTGGCTGTGCACAAGAGCAAGTATTTGCGTCTTGCGTATATAAACTGTCTGGCTTACTAGCATCGTTATGAGACGGTTTGTACATTTTTAATCAATTTTTTTGATTAATATATAACATAATCATGTGTATCCAACAGATTTTCTTGCTCAGCCATTAATTACAAAAAAATCAAATACAAAAGTCTTTTTATATATACACAAGGCAAGCAATAAAAGAACATTAATAGCGATATCGATAAAAAGGTTAGCTTTTAATGTTTCAAAACTCGGTTGGGGTTAATTTGGAAAAAAGGTGTTAATATTTTTTTCAATTTCTTATAGTAAATAGCTTTGCTCAAAAACAACGTTATTAAAATTTTAGTTGTCAAAAAAAAAAAGTTATTAAAGTTACTTATTAGA
Organism: Thalia democratica; assembly: GCF_965202585.1. Lineage (NCBI taxonomy): Eukaryota > Metazoa > Chordata > Thaliacea > Salpida > Salpidae > Thalia > Thalia democratica. Next base: position 12,441,178 of record NC_139173.1, on the reverse strand, counting down.
ACATAATACAGTAAACCTCTTAAAGTGATTTAAATGTTAACTATTAAAATAAACGAATTAATAAAAAACAATTTTTAAAAACAATGTGTGAAAGCAATTCAAATTCTAATTGTGGTAAAGTTAATAATTTTAATCTCTATGCATAATGCAAAATAAACAACATTATTTTTTCTTAAATCGCAAATGCTTTCCGTAAAAATTTGCTATAAGTTAAGTTTAATTACCCGAGTTTAAAATACGTGATTAGCCAATTGTAAAACTTTTACGTCTTTCCAGTCTGCTAAGCAAAAAAATCAATTAGCTTTAAAAACTTTTAAAGTAACACTTTACGAAACAATTTTAAGCAAGTTATAGCAACAAAGTTTGAATATTGTATTAAATCATTTTAAATTTTATAGGTCAAAAAGATATTGGTTTAAGAGAACAAGTTAATTTAGTGATTAATATAATTTTACACATGTTTTTTTATCAAAAGCTGTAAAAATTGACTTAAACATTAAAAGGCCAAAGTTTAATTAGGTAAAAGATGTATTTTTTTAAGAAAAACACACTATTGAACTTAATTTGGTTCTTTAAATAGCTTGAAAAAGCTTTTCATTTATGGTCGTAAAATTTGACCTATATTACACTCAAAACACATTTTCACAAGCCGTTTTACTTTTCAAACCGAGTTGCTATTTTTTTAAATCTTAGTGGAAAACTTTTTGAAAACTTTTTATCAGCTGCCATTATTACTCGCACTTTAAGCAATAATAAACTTTTTAGTTAAAACAAAATTCAAAACTGACTTTACATACCGTTTTTTTTTCACGTTCTTTTCAAAAATAAACTTGATCAAATACATACAAAATTCAAAATTAAAATCTCTTTAAAACCTCTCACCACAAGAAATTATAAAACTTATAACCATAAAATATAAAAATGTTTAACAAAAAATCTACATAGAATCTTAAAAATACATTAAATTAAAAAATATTTTAACAAATCTTAATTTTATTTTAAACTGATTATGTTTTTCTTAATAAAGTTATTTTTTGAAAAATACCTAAAAAATTCAAATTTGATTATTCAAAATAATAAACAATTTCGAATCTTTTGTTTAAAAGTTTTTTACATTTAGTCACATTGAACTTATAAAGGTTGCGTAAAAAAGTTTTTAAGCTACAGAAATTTTACAGTTTACAGTTAAGTTGACTAATGTCAAAAAACATTTAAATTATCAAGTTTAATTATTTAAGCTTTTTGTTCAAACAAGACTAAAGCTTTAAAGCAACAGAAGTTATAAATTTAAATAAATCTTTGGATAATTACTTAATACAACATAATGTCACAACCAACAAATTTGCTGCTATATCACTTGTTTAAATTCATATAGAATATTGTTTAATTGATTTTAATGAAATTCAGTCAAACGTTCTAATGGGTGTTTCTCGAAATTTTTATCCTGTTTTTCTAAAAGTTTTTTAATAGATTTAAAAATATTTTAAGGTTGCTTGCCTGATAAAAAACATTATTTACAATATTTAAGCTTTTGAGACTAACAGTTTTTGGAATCTATACTTTCTGCATAGTTGTAAAATAAATTGTTGGTATCTAAATCATATCCAGATTCACTGTTTTCAGAAGATTCGTAGCAGCCGGAGTTTTGTTCGTACATTTCATAATATTTATTTGTTACTCTAGGATCACGCTTGTATGTGTATCTTCTTCTGTAGTTGCTTGGTCTTCTCTTATACTGATGATAGTTTCTTACTTTGCAATAACCATTACTTATATAGTTGTTTTGTTGAGGCCTTTGCTGGCTATAGCTTGGCCATATGTTTGGGGTATACTTGGACCCCTGGACAGGTTTGCCGTTCGGACCTGATACGTTTGAGGCCTCAGGCATATTCTTATTACCCATAACAATATCGAACTGGACAAATTCGCCTTGTGCGACTGATCTTAATAATTTATTTGGGTTGTTTTTGGTAATGGAAGTTTGATGGACAAAAATATCAGTGTTTTGATAGTCACGATGAATAAATCCGTAGCCTTTGCGAACATTGAACCACACCACTTGGCCAGTAATTCCAGATTCTAAAGTCTTTTTAGCGTTTAAATTTTTATGTCTAGCTGTTTTAAACGTTTTAAATGTACTAACTAAAGGAGTTTTTCTGGTAGCAGACGAACAGTGTTTTACAATTTTGTCATTATCTTTAAGTACGGAAATGCTTTGGTTTTGAGTGTAGGTATTTATAGGATGGTTGTCATTTTCAATTATGCTGTTGTATTCATTATTTTGACTAATATTTCTTTGGTTGTTAACATACTAATTTGATTTAGATCGTTCTTTATTAAATCTTTTAAAACTATAACTTACATTTTTTTCTTTATCTATTGTTTGCCTTAAATCCATATCACAAATGTGCATCATATACCTTTTGAAATCTGCTAATCCTTGTGAAAGGCTACTGGACACCCTGTTTTTCAAATGGTTTGGTAATAGGGGCAAGTATAAAAATTTTTGCAATACCTCTTCGTTTTTCAAGTCGAGTAAACACCTACTTACTTCAGTGTTCAGGTTGTACCCACTAACAGACTTAAATTCTTTCTTTGGCATTAAAACATGTGGCAAAACTCCATCTTTTTCCAGGAGATACTTACGTAAACTTCCAAAGTTTCTATCTTTAGGCGCTGTACACAAATTATAGATTGACATGTCTTTGTATGGCCAAAATTCACGAATCACCCAGTATTTTTCAGCATTTTCAATGATGCCATGGTCAACTAAGCGTTCTTCGAAATAAATAAATTGTGCCTTTGAATCATCAATATCAAATTTAAATGACTTCAGCCATTTAAGTCTACTGTCTCCATAATCAATTGATTTTGAGTAAGAGTTATAATCAATGTTATAATTTTCCGTTTGAAACATTCTGTGTCGCAAGGTGTTGTGGTCTTTTAGACTGGTTGCACACTTTAGCGTTTCTGTGTAACGAGATGGTTTTCTAGAAGGAATATGTTGTGGTGGTATTTGGTCAGCCATCATGGTACTATTGGCATTTCTTAAATTTAAAGAATTTAGTATATCTACTTCAGCAGCATCAGAAGGTTGCAAACTCGTATTAAACACAGGGTCACCATTTGTAGTCCTACAGGGCCTGAGGTAGGAACTACCTTTAATTGGGGTAAGTCCCTTTTTTTGTGCTAAACACTTAGCTTGTTTAGCTCTTGAGGTTTTTACTGAATTTACCTTACTCATTAGGTTTAACTTAGTAATTAATAAGTATGTAATAAACTTAATATATATAATTTCTTTAATAAAGTGAGTTTATTAAAAACGTGATGTTAATGTGAAAATTAGGAAGTAGAAATGATAAAGCAGCTAATAAATCAGTTGAATAAAACTGTGAATATAAACACAATAAATAAACACAAAGTTCTACAAATAGAAATGTTCTTAAAGTGTTTAAAATCTTAAATACTAAAATAGTTCTTACTAATAAAAGTACTAATAATACAGAGTCTTAATATATATCGTGCTTCATGCACAACAATGGCCAAACTAAGCACAAATAACGCAAATAACCATCAAGATCTTATAGAACAAAAATAAAAAAGTTCTTATAATTAATTCGTGTGCGTCTTGCACGGTCTTATGGCTTAACTGAGCGTAATAACAGACATATTTTAAGTTTTATTGTGTGTTGATTTGATAAACAATTGTCTAACACCCCCTGGCGGTCATTTAAAAAACAACAAAATGCATATTTTGTTACAGTTCCCTCTTTTTTTTTGTTACTAAAAATTAAAAAATAAATTAACTATGTAGAAAAAAAAGGGGAAAATACTAGCATAGTTTGACTTGCAATTAAAATAAAATATATAAATCAAAAAAAAAATACTGTTTTGCACAAGTTTTGTTGATAAGTTGCGGGTAGGTACTTTGTTAGAAAAGCTAAGCCAGCTGCAAGGTATGGTTTGCCAATCCAAAAATTGGATTTTCATAAGTTAAATCTTATTTATAGTCACAGTTATTACGATACTTTAATGAAATATAAAAGGGGCATTACATATTTTTAATGTAGCTTGTTAACTAACACTAACCTTTATTGTAAGTATAGATATCAAATAGTCTGAGTCAAAATTATCCATATCCGAAAAAGAATACCATTCTTTGAACTTAAATATATGAGGCTTAACTTCTACTGATTGGTTAATATTCTTGTAAGACTGTCCTACCTAAATAAATATAGGAACAAATATCAAACACTGATTTAATAAGTAAAAATTTTTTTTAATGTGTCTTTTTAATTTTGTGGTATGACTCTTTTAGTGATTTTATAAATGTTGCTATAAACAATAGTTAATTATAGATAAATATAGTTATAATATTGTAACTTGTTTTAAATTAAACAAGTTAAAGTTCTTGTCTTAAATGCCTTAAATAAGATTTTTATCCAATATTATTTTAACAGTTTATTACTAACAAAACAATGTTTCACTCCTATACTTGCATATAAGAGATCCTCAGTTGTTGTAAACAAATCTTATTCAAATAGAATTCTATTAGAATTAAGAGTTAACATGTATTTTTATAAATGTAAAAAATGTATATAATCTATTCAAAACCAGAATAAAGACTATAGCTTTCTTTAGTTACAGACTGATTTCTATACAAAAAAATCGAATTTAGTATACCAAGAGCTTGTGTTATTGTTAATTGAACAAAAAAAAGCGCCCAAAATATTTGGTTTTAGGACCTGGGACACAAAAAAAACCTTTTGGTTATCAAGTTGCACACCACTTGGATATCTTTTATCGTCTTGTCAAGGACAAAACTTTATGTAAACCAATTTCAAACTTCTATCATGGCCTACAAAAGTCCGGGTTTTGACTCTGATAATTTTTAACATTTGAATTTTTATTTATGATAAATTTTAGTTTTAAGAACAAGTTTTGATCTTATATTTTTAATCATCAGACCACAAGCTGTTGTTAGGCTGAGATCTAGTTTTGTTTTTATTGAAATTCTTCAGTCAGTCTGTGACTAAAGAAAGCTGTAGTCTTATTCTACAAATAGTTGTCATGTTTTAACTTAAGCTACCGTTTGTTTTCTTTATTTGGTAAAACTTACTGATGAATTTCAGTAAAACAAAAATCAATTTTTACCTTAAGTTTTTGGTATGGTAGTGAAAGCGGTATCATCAAACTTGTTGTTAAGAACAATCCAAAACAATGTAAACAGTTCAAATTACCAAAATTAAAATTTCTATAAAACTTTTTAAGGCCTCAAAGAAAAACTTGGAAATTAAATAGATAAAAATGTGCCAAATGTTAATTAAAAAGACTATAATGATAAAAGAAAAAACTATATATAAAGAGATAATTCATATTTGCTAAAATTATCCATAAAACTAAAATGGATTTTTAAATGGATCCAAAATCAATGAGGACAATTGTAAAAACAAATCACAAGCTCACTCCTTTAAAACTAAGAAAGAGTCAGTATCTTGCTGTCCTTTAATAACAGCAGAGAGCTGAAAGAGCTAGCTTTCATTGATTTTTTTTGAAATCTGGCACAAAGAAAGGTGAAAGTACTTGTTCAGACAAAAATATTTATTGTAGAAAACAAATTTAATCCACAAGCTTTTAGTAGACTGAGACTTAGGTTTTGTTTTTATTGAAGCTTGCAGTCAGTTGCAACCAAAAAAAATGCAGTTTTTATTCTACAAACGGTTTATCATATTTTTCCATACAGCCATCGTTTGCTGGTATAATCATTAAATCAGCCTTGTCTAAATGCCATGTAACGTTTAATACATTGTCAACATGGCAGGACAGATGTATGCTTGTTTTTGATATAATCAAAGAAAACATCAGTAAAAATCTATAGAGCCAAGTCCTGGACTTTAATGTGCATAAAGACACAATTTTCAGATCTTTTCAAGATACAAACTCTCAAGTTAACATAAAGTTTAGTTGACACCACTTAAGTCATTAGACCACAAGCTTTCAGTAGACTGATGCCTAAAAAATTTTTGTGTAAGCAATATTTTTAACTATAAAATAAGTAGCTTGTGGACAAAAAACATTACTAAATAATATTTTTTTTATTCTTTAAAGATTTACTGCGCTTATATTTTTTAAAGTTTAGTAATGTTTGTATAAGCCTCACATGTACTAGGGACTTAAAAACTTATAAAACAAAGTTAAACTTGTAGTTCATATAATTGATTATTAAACAACAAAAAAAAGTGTTCAAAATATTTAGTCCTAGAATCTAATGCACAAAAAACCTTTTAACGTCTTGTCCAGGACCTTGTCATTAATAATAGTTAACTGTGATAAGACATGATGAAACAATTACAAAGAGAAGCAAAGCAACTTTAAATAACAAAACCACATTTATCTCTCTCATATTTGTATGTACTGATTTTATTGTATTTTTAAACTTAATAGCATGTTTTTATATATAAACAACAACATTTGAGGTAAATTAAGGGTATGTGGGGGGGTAAAGATTTTTTTTCACATGTTATCTTGTTACTTGATATTATTATAAGATCATCACGTTAACTAACAGTTGCTTTTTACTGTTTCTTATAACAAAAAATAGCTTTTGAGACATAAGGGGACAAAGTTGGAGAGTTGAGTAAGATCCTTATGCAAGGGCAAACTAATAAAGTAGAAAAAAATTACCAATAAAAATCTATCTACTCCTGCAGTTTTCAAGCAATACTTCTCAAACTTTCTCAGTTTAATCTTTACAAATCTTATAAAACGGATGTGAAATTTTTATCTTTCAAGATTAGTTAGAAAAACTCTTGTACTTTTTTTATTAGATCAAGAAAAATACTTTTTAACCAAAAAATCTTCAATTTTCTTCAACGGTAGACATCTTAAAACTTCTATATCACAAAAATAATTTTCTTTTAGCTTGGAAACTATTTTTTATTACAATTAACATTTTTGAATAAAGTCTTAGGCTACCTAAAAGTAAAAGTTTTGAAAAACTTTGAAAATTTTGATTTTTTTTAAATACTAGTCTTTAACTCCTGTTCATCTTAGTTGGAGTCTACTGTGAAGTGACAACATCTAATTTTTTTAATGTTTATTATTTAGTTTAAATTTAAATTTTAAACGGATCTGTAAAAATTCGTACAGTAGTTTTATTAACAATATATTTTTTTTACTAAAACATTTAGTTTTTACTGCTAACTTAACTAACACAACCTCTATTTTGCACCTGTTTAGATTTTAGCTATAGTAAGAAATATGTTATAGGTAAAGGGCATAGAGTGTGGTTCACCTTGTTTTTTACAAGTTGAATTTATTTTGTAGGGTTTTAAATAAGCTGTCAGACATTTTCAACCACTTAACAAAAATCAAAGTAATTTTTGAAAAATAACCATCAAAGTCAGTGAGCTCAAAAAGTTCCTGATGGAAGGCAAACCAATGAAAAAAATACTATTTCAAAAAAATATATCTTTTTCATTTTTTTAATAATCTTCTATAAATTTTTACAGTAAGTCTACTAATACTTAAGTCCTTTTATGCAGAACTTTTATCACTTCTGTTTTTTTGTCACATTAAAAATATTTAATAAAATTTAGTCTTTAGCATAAAAAAACAAAGATAAGATAAATATTTTAGGTGTTTTAAATTTCTGAGAAAATTTAAAAAGATCAAAATTGCAATTTATACATTTTTATCAAAAACTTATTAAAAATATCTTTAGTTAAAAGGTTAATTGAAAATTTTATACTATATAACTGAATTATATTTTATATTTAAATTTTAATAAAATTTTAATATTTTGTAAAAAAAATCTTACCCACCCCCTCCCACAATGCACTTAAAATTTTTCACTTTTTCAGTGATATCTTACTTTTAGTGTGGTTTTCTATGATTTCTTTTATTGACTTTTTTGAAACCAAGTTTGCAAAAAGCTTAGTTTTATTTAATTATTGCTAAAAACTTTCCAAGACTTACTGTTTAAAGATTTCTTATTACTTTTTATAAAGAACTAGTTGGCGCTTTAAAAACAGAAAAGAAACAAACAAATTTAATTGCAAAAGTGAGAATTTTACTTACTTGTAATATTAATTTCAACTAATTAATACAAAATACATTTGTATGAAACCATTAATCGGTTATTTATATACTCACCATCTGTTGTAGTACCAAAAAATTATAATTAAAAGTGATTTTTGATTAGCAAAGTACAACTGTATATCAGTAGGTAACCAGTACTAAGTTATATCAAACAAGAACTAAAACAAAGTTTTAATTACTATGACGTAATTTAGCTTGTTTACATTAACAACTTAATAAACACATGGTGATATTGCGAACTAGCTTATCCTTTTATTGCAATTTGATTCGGTAAAAATTTTATAGAGATGATACGCTAAAACGTTGTAAACAATATTAAGTATTCTAAGAACACAAAATCCTTCATTATTTTTTCTTTTTCGATTAATTATTTAATGGTTTTGTTAAAGTAATGATAGATTTTCGTCAACATAGTTCAAAATTTTTTTAAAAAAAATTTCTTTTGATCCGATTATTTATTTTTAACTAAAAAAAGAAAATTAAAATGCTCATAAATAAAGTTAAGGACCTTGTCTAAAAATACTTTTCTGTAATTAAGCCATAAGGCATAAGCTACTTAGTACTTATATAAAAATAGAAAGCAATTGCTAAAAAAAAAGCTTTTAATTATGTCCTAAATGAAGTTTTATTTTCGTAAAAAAATTCTTTTAAAAGTTTTTATAGGTCATACGATTACTTTTACCTTACGTACAGTAAAATAAATAAAAGCACTTGTATATAACAAAATTAATAAAGAACTTTCTAAAACCCTTTCTTATAGTTTTTTATTAATATTTCTTTAATTTAAACAAAGATAAAGTAGTTTAATATTTAATACACAACATTAAGTATTCTAAGAACACAAAATCCTTCATTATTTTTTCTTTTTCGATTAATTATTTAATGGTTTTGTTAAAGTAATGATAGATTTTCGTCAACATAGTTCAAAATTTTTTTAAAAAAAATTTCTTTTGATCCGATTATTTATTTTTAACTAAAAAAAGAAAATTAAAATGCTCATAAATAAAGTTAAGGACCTTGTCTAAAAAAATACTTTTCTGTAATTAAGCCATAAGGCATAAGCTACTTAGTACTTATATAAAAATAGAAAGCAATTGCTAAAAAAAAAGCTTTAATTATGTCCTAAATGAAGTTTTATTTTCGTAAAAAAATTCTTTTAAAAGTTTTTATAGGTCATACGATTACTTTTACCTTACGTACAGTAAAATAAATAAAAGCACTTGTATATAACAAAATTAATAAAGAACTTTCTAAAACCCTTTCTTATAGTTTTTTATTAATATTTCTTTAATTTAAACAAAGATAAAGTAGTTTAATATTTAATACACAACATTAAGTATTCTAAGAACACAAAATCCTTCATTATTTTTTCTTTTTCGATTAATTATTTAATGGTTTTGTTAAAGTAATGATAGATTTTCGTCAACATAGTTCAAAATTTTTTTAAAAAAAATTTATTTTGATCCGATTATTTATTTTTAACTAAAAAAAGAAAATTAAAATGCTCATAAATAAAGTTAAGGACCTTGTCTAAAAAAATACTTTTCTGTAATTAAGCCATAAGGCATAAGCTACTTAGTACTTATATAAAAATAGAAAGCAATTGCTAAAAAAAAAGCTTTAATTATGTCCTAAATGAAGTTTTATTTTCGTAAAAAAATTCTTTTAAAAGTTTTTATAGGTCATACGATTACTTTTACCTTACGTACAGTAAAATAAATAAAAGCACTTGTATATAACAAAATTAATAAAGAACTTTCTAAAACCCTTTCTTATAGTTTTTTATTAATATTTCTTTAATTTAAACAAAGATAAAGTAGTTTAATATTTAATACACAACATTAAGTATTTTAAGAACACAAAATCCTTCATTATTTTTTCTTTTCCGATTAATTGTTTAATGGTTTTGTTAAAGTAATGATAGATTTTCGTTAACATAGTTCAACAGTTTTTTTAACAAAAATTTTTTTTGATCCGATTATTTATTTTTAACTAAAAAAAGAAAATTAAAATAGTCATAAATAAAGCTATGGACCTTGTCTAAAAAAATACTTTTCTGTAATTAAGCCATAAGGCATAAGCTACTTAGTACTTATATAAAAATAGAAAGCAATTGCTAAAAAAAAAGCTTTAATTATGTCCTAAATGAAGTTTTATTTTCGTAAAAAAATTCTTTTAAAAGTTTTTATAGGTCATACGATTACTTTTACCTTACGTACAGTAAAATAAATTAAAGCACTAGTATATAACAAAATTAATAAAGAACTTTCTAAAACCCTTTCTTATAGTTTTATATTAATATTTTTTAATTTAAACAAAGATAAAGTAGTTTTTCTATTGAATATTTTATTGCGTAAAAAAAACAAAGATTTACGAGGCATTTAGTATCTAAAAGAAGGTTAAGCTCCTAATTTATAGTTGTTTCATTTAAATAAAGAACAGTTATTAGTAAATACTTTTAAGCTTATTTAGTTTGTGTTAGCGTTAATTTAGAGCTTTTTTTCCTACATAATTTTTTTCTAAGCTGATGGCTTTAAGTCATTATTTATTTTTTTTAGATAATCTTATTCTAAACATATTTCAAATTATGTTTAAACAAATGGTAGTTGAAAGTTTATAACTTGATAAAATAATGACAGTAACAAACAGCTAAACGAATTGTTTTAAGTTATTCTTACTTAAATAAAAACATACAACTACTACGAAAAAAAATGATGCAGATAAATTAGACTATATTTTCTTAAAAAAAACAAAACATTAAATTATAAACAAAATCGATTAAAAAGACTAAAAGTAGAAATATTTTATTTTTGATAACTGCATCAACATCTAATTATTATGCTGTTTATAAACATCAAAAGAAAAAACGCTCAAGATATTTAGTCCTAGAACCTATCGGTTATTAAGTTGCACACCACCTGGATACCTTTTCACGTCTTTTTCAGGACATGTATACTCAAATAAACTTGTTTATATCTTTAATTTATTTATAAATGAGCAGACAAAAACTTAATTCTAATACATTACTAAATTTCATTAAGTATTTTTTATACAAATAGTATTAGTATAATCCAGTTATGAATTTTTGATACCATATTTACTAAATTATGAGAAAAACTAAACTATTTTAAGGAATATTCAAATGTTTTTTATTAATATTTTTGTCTTATGAGCATTGTATATCCATAAAAAAAATTTTTTTAGATACAACTGCGATTTTAGCTTACTTAAAAAAAAAATTACGGTAGTTTAATAAAAATTTTCTAGTCATACTTCTAATACTTAACTACTTTCTACAAAAAAATATATCGTAACTAATACTATATAGTATTATACGTATGACTAGTTTATCAATAAGTGAAATTTTTCATTAGATTTAGTCACTTTTTATGTTAGTTTACGAATTCATTTTGAGTATCTACTGATTTGTGAAATTTGCATGAAATGTTTTCAATACAAAATAATATACACGATTTATTAACTTATAACAACTCAAACTAAAAGAACAACAAAATTTACCTGAAAACAAAATATTCTAAAAACACAAAAGCACCATTTAAGACTAGCACAGTTTATCGATTTATGTGTTCAGTAGTTTCTACCTTTACTATATAAGCTGGCTGCAGCAGCTCAGAGTTTCGTACAACATATTCATCTACATTCCATCCGGTGACATTTTCATTATTTCTTCGTCGCTTTTTCAAAGGACCTTGACATATAACTCTGCCTTTGCTATCCTTACCATCGTGTTTAAAATGGACGCCGTGGACGGCTTGGTATAGGTTGACCGAATCTCTGTGATTTTTTGGATTTGTCACGCAGCGATTTTTGAATTGCCTGACTTCAGAAATAACTAAATATTCCACGCCGTCATTCGAAGGCTGACTTTTTAGCGTTGACGATGCGGAGTAATGCATGGCAACCGTGCTGCTAGGGGACAAGTAAAATCCCCTACCAAATCTGGCCCCATGTTCCCGACTTCCGTGGTTATTATAAATTCTAAACCCTACTTTTAAAATTTCACATATATTTTTAACAGAAGTACCGTGGAACAGTAGTCTGTTTTTATATTGGCTCAGCTTGAGTCCTTTACTTATTTCCTCGACTCTGAACACCTTCAAAATATTTTTCAGAAAAGGTTTACCTTTCAGTTGAGTTTTTAAAACAGCTAGTTTGATTACATCAAAATCAATGTCGTCCTCCGGCATCAGCTTCAACTTGTATCTGGCATCTTCTATTTCGTTATTTTCAACTTCCCATCGCAGCTTGCGTATTGAGTTCATCTGCCTTTTTCTAGATGCTTTTTTGTTTTCAACTAAATTTTCTTTAATCGGTTGAAAAGGAGCACTGAAACTGTGACTAAATGTTGATGCTGGGTTTAAGTGTTTAGCAAAAAAGTTGGCAGGCTGCTCCATTTTAAGTTTTAAATAAAGTTCTATAAGTGTTAAAAAATTCAGTTTTCCTTTCTACAGTTAAATTTTTTGATTTTAATTTAAGTATCTTTTCACGCTAAATAGCAAATGTATTTATTTATTTTAACTGCAAATAATTGATAGGATACTATTTTTCTACATCTTAAATTTAGTATTTTCTATAATTTTAAAACCATACAAACAAAACTAAAATTATTAACTTTTCAACTTTATTTTTTATTTAATTCACGTTTCTTAGACTATCATTTTATTTTCAAATAATCTTTTTAGCTGTTTAAGCACTTATATTAATTAAGATTGGCTGTCCACATCACATTTTAAAAGTATTCAAAACATTACTGTACTTGTTTCGATCAAGAAATGCAATCATAATAACTAAATATAAAAAAACTTAAACATTTAAAAATATATTTTAATAAGTACCATTTACTTTACAATAACAATTTTTTTTCTTTATCTAATACCAACCAAACAGATTAAAAAACAAACTTTCTAGCTCCTACAGATTTAATATAGTAGAAAATTTTTGTACTATAACCTTTCGATATTTTGAATAATAAGAAAAGAACGCTAAAGCTAGACAATAGTTTATTACTTTTTTTTAATTTTTAATTGTCATACTAATGTAATTTTTTACAATTTGACTTATTATAAAAACATGAATTATTTTGTAACTAGAATCAGAAAAAAGACTTAGTATTTTATAAAACATAAAGATTTAAAGTATTTGATTAATTTTTTTTTGTCTTGATAAATCAGTTATGATAATTTATTTTACCAACCGTATATAGAATACCATAAAATAAAGATAAACCTTTTCAATTTATAAAATATTATCTATAATGAATAAAAAACTATTTTTTGTAAAGTTTTGACATAAAAGTTTACTAAAACCACGGGTTAAAAGTACTTTAGTTGTTACTAAAATGATCGCTGTTTTTATTTACAATTCGTAATTAAAGAATAATTTGACAATTTTTAATTAATTACTTAAGCATTTATGCTTAAACAAAGTAACCTTAACTGTATTTAAATTCTATTTTGTTTTTTTAAATTATTTGTTTTTTTTTATAAAATTTCTAATAATGTAAATGATAACCAAGTGCTTTATTTACAGTAAGTTAGTAAGTATATTGCGACAGTAAAAAAAATATGAACAACTACTTTTCTTCTGATAGATATTCTAAATTTTTGACAAATTTTGTGCCAAAACTAAGCACTTTAAAAATGTTGATATTAAATTAAACAGTAAAAATATTAAAAATATCAAATGTTAAGGCCACTAAGCAAATGTTTTTTTAGAAAGTATAGTACAAAACTACTTATAATGTTGCTTAGCCTACTACATTAAGGAGGTATATAATGAAGCAATAAATATCTGTTAAAGTTGACTAAATGTATTCAAAATTAATTAAGCCGTAAACATGGGAGCTTTGAGAAACTTTTATAAAGAAAATAGGTTATAGTAGCTTAAGGTGTTTTCTAATAAGTCTTAAGTTTACAAACATTTAATTTAGTTAAGGAAAAAGTAAAGAAATAAAAAGTAATAAAAATGATACCGTCAAGAAAAGTTTTCAAAAAAAAAAAGCGAAGAAGTATAAAACTGCAATAGCGACAACAAGTTATGGTACTTAGGATCGCATAAGATTTTCATGGATAACAGTTTTGCTCTTTTCTGTCATTAGGGATTAAGATTTATGAGTTTTAAAATTAATAAAAAAGTTACTTAGAGTCAAGGATATGCGTTTTTAGCATAAGTAGGTGTCCAAATAAAGATTATTATTTAATACTAGATATTATGTAGTTATCGATGTTATGTATCCGTGTAAGCCAGATAACTTCTTTGGTATTTGATAAAAACAACGGTACTTGGATACGGGCCGAGTCTAGCCTTAAAGAAATTCGAAATAATAATACTAGTTTTTTATACTCAAACAGTAAACCATAAGTGACACCTGGCGTGAAAGAATATGTTTCTGTCATCGAGCTACACATGACTCGTTTAAGATAACCGTTTTGAGATATACAAAAGTAAACAAATTTTTATTGTAAAATCTTGGACTTAAAACAAATTACATAAATATTTACCTAAGAAAAAGAGAACGTAGTGTATGAATCAATTTTTATTTTTACTGGAAAATAACTTTTTACTAGTTAATCAGCCTAATAGTATATACTCAGACATTTTAACATAATTTCTAAATATATTATAACATTGTTTATACACCATTTTATAAAATTTAACTTACATGTATTTGTCGCTAAAGAATTTAATTTTGTAAAGTTTTATAATTTCCTATTTAACTTTATTTTAACTTTGTAAATACAAATTAAGTTAAAGGCTTAGTTTTCACCTTAAAAAAGGATTTGTGATTGAAAAAAGTTTTATTTTAATATTTTTTATTTTCAACTAAAAAGTTTTGTTTTAGAAGTTTAGTTATTCCGATAATTTTAATGAGACTTATTGTGCTTAAGTAATGAACAACTAACTTTCTTTAAAATGTTACTTTAAAAACTACTTTGTAAAGCTGTTTATACTATTTTTAGTTCGAAAATTCATTAAGTACAATAACTTGTAAATATTACACAGCAGGTTTTTTCTCTATTACTTTTTTTCGATACAAAAGAAATTTTTTGCTTGACTAATTTTCTTTACACTATAGGTCAACACGAAAGTAGAATGAAAGAAAAAAGTTGTATTTATACAGCATGTAAACCAGTTTTACTCATAAAGAATTTTACTTCAGAAAACAAGAAGAGTTTTAAGTATTAAAATACGAAGCAATTTAATTTGAATATTTATTATAAAACTTGGTCAAATAATGAAAATTAGAGCAAAAGTTGTTGTAACTTTTATTTTGCTTCTTTTCTTATCTTTTGTGTACAGCGAAAAAGGTGAAAACTTATAGTAGTAGTTTAATATAAATCTAAGTTTACTTTAAAACATTTTTACCAGTAGAGCTATAAATTTTATCACTATAGCTTTAAAAAAGAAGTGTTAGCATAAGAGATTTATTTTTAGAAATGGTTATAAGTTACATTTATTTTAATATTCTGATCACTTTATTATAGATAAAAAAGTTAACCATTTCGTTTCTCTTGCTTTGCTTGAGTTTCTTTTTATATAACTAAAAAAGTTTTTTTATAGGTAGTATGATATGTCTACTGTTAAAGTACAAAACCATGTAAAAAATTGAAATCTTTTGTACGTTTTCATTTAGTTACTTTTTAGCTTTAGCTAAAGCAAGTGAAATTTTAAAAGATCTTTAGACATAAAATTTTAAATAGTTTGTTTAATTGTTTAAGTTTCACTTTATTTAAAAACAGGGTATTCGACATGACGATTAGATAAAATACATAAAAGTTATCTTTATAAAACATTATAATCTAATTTTTATCTTTTCTATCCTAATCTGTTTCAGCTTACAGTCGTTCAATCATAAGTTTCTTAATAAAAAGAATTGTTATCAACATAAATTAACGTTATTTCTGTTAAGTTCATTACCAGTATTTTTATATTAGGATAGAAGTCGACAACTTTTTACAAAAAAAAAATTGTGGTATTTCATCGCATTTTCATTAAATTTTTAGAAAAAAATGTATCTTTTTACTGAATAATTCAGAATATAGATTTGTTATAGAACTTAGCAGCTTAGATTATTTTGCAATAAAATTATTATATTAGACCGGATTTATATAAAGTAACTTTGTACAGTTTTAACAAGGATTTTCTTACAATTTAGTTGCTTTTATACTTACTAATCGGAATAATATAACAAAATAAATTTTATGATTTAAATATATTATTAATTATGACGTTATTAGTCATGACTTGTCCTGGACATGACGTTAAACTGTTCTGGTGTATGATTCGATGACCGAAATGTTTTTTCGTGCACCAGGTTCTTGGACCAAACTTTTTGAGCGTTTTTTGTCGTTCAATAAACAACATATTAGCTTAAAAACTGAAAAATTTTGAATTAATTTTAATTAAAATAGAAACTAATTTGTGTTAATTTTATTTATTATAATCAATTTCAAAGTAATAAAGAAAAACAAACTACTTAAATTTTCACATTTAAGTAGAAATTTTTGATAAACTATGAGACTATTTTTTATCAGGTAGTTTTAAATTAGAATCTGGACTTTGAAATTCTTGTGTATGTGAACTTATTTCAGATATTTATAATTTAATATACTATTTTTAAAGTCATGAAACTATTTTTTAAAATAATACTTTAAATAAACACTACTTAGATTTTTCACTTTAATATTTTTTCCTTCAATAGCAAATAAAAAAAAGTTATAACTTCCTTAAAATAACAGATAACTCCCCTCCAAAGAAAATAGCTCTCAACTGTCCTGATGGAGACGTGGACTGCAGGAAGAGAGTCGAAGAGGCCATCTCCAAAGTGAAGGAAGTTTACAAAGATGCCAAGCTGTCAATCGAGGATCACCCGCCCTACCATGAAGACTTGTAATAGAACGTGTTTCAGTGCTTTCTTTTTTATAGATGTGAATAAAAATTAAAGCTGTCAGCAATTTCATATTTCAAAAGTTATGTGTTACAACTTATTTTTGAATAAAAAGTTAGAAAAAAATCATGATAAAAACTTTAAATGCTTTGAAAAATATTTTATTAATAAATTTAGTTTACATGAACGAGTAATTCAAAAACTTTGACAAAAAATAAAACACATATAGCCTTAAAAATATCGATAAATTCTTTATAGTTAGTTAATTAGAAATAAAGTTAACAAGTATATAAGCGTATTTTATAAAGTTTGTTCAGAACATTCTAGCAGAAATCGATAAAATGGAACTTTTGAATTAATTATTTATGTTTCAGAAGAGAATTTTTAACTGAATACTTTTTATATAGCATCTATAATTAATTTTTATATATCTTATTTAGAACTTATGTAAAATTAGAAGCAACTGTGTGCTAGTCTGTGTTGTGATTCGAAGTTTTGTGATTTTTTTTGAGATACTCATTATATTAAGATTTTTCTATGCCTTAAAATGAGCAAAATACAAGCAATCCAACTACAAATATATTGTGAACCTAATTAATTTTCAGTTTGCATTAGTATTACCTAATGTTATTGAGATATTGTTTTTGTTGTTTTTTAAAAAATTTTGATAAGGACGTTACATGAAAATAAAATTACGATAGTTCATTTCAAGATTTTAAGGTGGCAGAATCTAAAATATTAATTTAACATTTATAAAACTACCTGAAGGTCAAACTGATATAGAATACAATGGTAAACAAATATTTAAGAAAAAAATAGTTAATTCAAAATCATTCAGATTTATCAAAACTTAAAATTTCGATTTGCAAATTATCAAAATTCGAAATATTGGGTAGCCGATAGGGCTTCAATGAAAAAGATTAACACACATTTTTCTTACTCATAGTTTTGTTTAGTTCTAATAGATGACTATTTTAAAAAACTTAGACTACTAAGCTGACGTAAATACTTATAGGCAAAAACAGTTTCACTTTTTCAACCCTTTTTTTGTTCTAAATCACCAACCTCTATTTATCTAATTTAATTTTTATAAGTTAAATTAAATCTTATAAACGTATCAAAAACGTACAAAAATGCTTAATTGCAGATAAGCATGATAATTTATTAATAAATAGATTTTGGTACTTAATTTTTATGTAAAAAATAAATTTAAAAGTCAGATTATATAAATAAATTGTAGTAACTTTTTACTAAAAAAATTACTGGTTTATATATTTTACTGTAGAGTTTATTAAGGATAAGTACTGCGATATCAAAAATATAGAAATAAAAAATTTTTTTGTACTAAGTGAAAATAAAATAAAAAATTTATACGATTTAATTGAAAAATTTTATAACTAATATGTATTTTTAGTTGGTATTGTCCAAACTTTTTTTTAATAACTTTTTTTTTTGAATGTTAAAACTTTAAATTTACTTTTTATAATAATCTAAGCATATGTACATTGTACGTATTGCAGCTTTGTAATATTTTTTAAACTTTAATATTTTAGTCTTATATTGAAGAATTTACAGGAAGTATGGTATTCACTTACTCTATAATTTTATAAAAACCTTTTTATTATGTTCAATTTTTTCAATCTAATAAAATATTTATTTTCCAAATTGTCTAAAACTTTAACAACTTATTTATGTTTCTGAACTTTAGTCTACAACCACCAAATTCCTGCCGATCTCCTGTTTTAGGCTGATACATTTTTTTAAGTACCATAAAGGTACAATTTATCTTGGAGTATTTTTCAAAATGGTCTATGTTAGGTTCATGAACAAGTTTGAGTACTTATGAATATATTCTAACTTGTTAGATAAAACTCTAAGTAAAGTTTATTAATAAAACTAAAACGGTGCATACTTACATAAATTTTAAAAGCTTCATAAAATATGTTAGTGGTAATAAAATTTAAAGTGGTACAAAAGTTTTTATTTGATTTTTAATATATTTTAAAAGCAATTAAAACACTACCAATCTAGATTTTGTTCTCATAACAACTTTGAATTTAGTTGTTTTTTAAACAGTAATCTGTCGCGAATTTTTGAAGGAAGTTGTTTATATTTATACACAATCTGATTTTTACTTTCTTAATTAAATTTTGTTAATATAAGCCTTCAACGAACTAGTAAGATTGATCTTGTGATAAATATGATTATAAACAGTTTATATATTTATACAAGGTTTTATTTTATCAAAATTACAACTAAATAACTTTTCATAATCTGATTCTGATATTCTAATTAGAAAGCAATTACATTGTTACTTTTAAATCGTATATCTTGTTCGTTTTTTAAGTATTTTAAAAACTAATAAAAAAGAAGTTGATAACTAAACTAGTTTTTGAGTTTATAAACTGTTTTAGACTCGTGGTATGTTTTAATAAAACAACGTTTTTTGTTGTTCATCATAGCAGTGTCAAAACACGTCACAGATTTCAACTTTATTCAATCCTATGATTTGTTTAACAAAAAAGACTAGATTATTATTTTTTAATTAGTTTCTTATTTCTTTTATGGACTTTTTGTTTTTGTAATACTTAAGTATTGAAATTGCGTAAAAACTACAAAACAAATATATTGTTTGCATTACTTAAGTATCGAACTTTTCGTCAGTTTATGGAAATAGTTTTGTGGTTTTGTTGATTTTATTATATGTATTTGTATACAATTGTTCTGTTCACTAATAAAAACTTTTATAACTAACGAGTTAAACTACAAAATATGTCGTTGTAAACTTATTTTTGAACAAAATACTGTAAAAATTAAAACTTTGAGTTGTAAATGTTTGTACAAAAGTCTTCTGTTCAAAAATTTACGAAAGTATTTTCAATGTGACTATTTTATCACTGACTTTAACTTGTTGTTACAAATTAAAACTTATTCTTTTTTGTATGTTTGTAGTTAATTTGAACGAATTAGCTAAACAAACACTTATTTAGAACATAAATTGATTAAAAATATTGATGAATACTTTTTAATTGAATATTAAACTTTTTTATGTGCTGTTGAAATTTTTTTTATTTACACCTTGAATTTTCGAAAACTAGTTTAAAATATTCATAACTAAAATCACTTAGCATAATACACAGTAGATATGTCAGAAGAGAACTATACTTACTTATTTTCTCAACACAAAGATGCTAGTGAGTTACACATCACCAAAAAGCATTTAATGGGAAAAATGAAAATAGAAATGAAAAATGAGTCTTGGAAATTGCAAATAAAAGTTGTTTTTGTTTTTAAAATTAAATACTTAAAAAAAATCGTTTTAATAAGATTGGACCACTTATTGAAAATTAGATACTTTTTATAGTAAAAAAAAACTTTTACAGAAGCATTATCCTTTTATTCAAGAAAAAGTTATAATGATGGAAATAACAGAGTTTTTAGCAATCATAGTATTGTGTCAACACAATAACATCATCTATTTTAGGGAAAAATCATCGTGTAGACTGGTGAAAAAAGTACAGTGAGTACTTTTGTTAAATTTTCATTAAACTAAAATTTTTTAAATACTTAAAATTAATCTTATAGCACAATAAAGTAACTCACTTCAAAAGTGAACGTATTTTTAAATAAGTTACTTTTGCTTATTTTTGCATGATTTTTTAAAATAGCTTTATTAGTTTAAAAAAAAAAAATTTATATTATATTTAACTAAAAAAAATTAAAATAACATATAAAATTTTTTGGTATTAAAGCATAATTTAAATTTTAAAGTTTTTTACTTGTTTTTGAAGACATCTTAGAGATTTTTTTTTGTTAATAGTATTTCGTAAATACATCTAAAGTTGTGTTTGGCATTATTTGTTTTTTAAACTCTTGTTTTATTTATAAAAAAGATTTTTTCTTTGTACTTACTCGATTTGCTTTTATGTGGAGCTAAAATAAAAAATGATAATAACTTATTTTTTTAGATTGTAAACTTGTACTTTAAAATGTACCTATAATATTTACAAACTTATGACTCTAAAATTTTAAACACTTTTTATTTATCAAGTTGTTAAAGCTTTTTTTATTAAGTATAAACATAAAACAAAACCTTAGTTTTTTATTCAAACTATTTACTGTATTTCAATTAAATTTAAAATATCTTAAATTAATACTTGAAAGAAATAACATTTATAAACAATAAACACTAAATACAACTTTAACCGTTATTCAAAACAAGAATAATTACTTTACCGTTTAAATTTATATTGAAAAAAAGTTTTAGCCAAATTTTGTTTTAAGTTTATAAGCTTTCGATATCGGTAAACATTTATAGACTTAAGTTAATATATAATTTTTAATAACTGTACCCTGCTTTTTATGTTATTTTTTTGAATAACATTTTAAAAACAAATTATTTTAAATACATCAATTTAAGATTTTAAAATCTTTTTTTTAATACCTTTTCCGCAATATAGAATATAATTTTTTTTGTTTGCAACTGTGGTATAAATGTTGTAATTTTTAACAAATAATTATTAATATAGATAATAACTTTTAACTTAGTCTAACAATGAACAGGAAGTAAAGAATATAACACTTTTGCAAACGGTTTGACACATTTTATTGTTAAATTTAACAAAAAATTCAAAATTATACATATAATTTTTTTTTTAGTTTTAGCGAAGAAATAAAAGCTGTAAAAGTCCGTGAAGATTTTGTTGCCGTTGTAATGAATACAAAAGTACGTGTTTACAAAATTATAGATCCCAAGTGTGCCTCTGGAATACGACTTTGTTCGGAAATTACTAACCTTTGCAGTCTCAACTCGAAAAACGTGGACATAATGAAAGAAAACAAAAAACAATCGTTAATGGTTATTTGCCCTGACTGGAACGAAAATGAATCGATCAAAATTTGGAAGGTAAGTGAAGGAAAAGCAGATGTTACAGATTGGACAGTCAAAGCTCATAACAGCAGCGTGAATTGCGTGTCTTTCAACTCAGACGCTTCTCTCGTTGCAACTTCGTCTACAAAAGGCACTATAATAAGAATATTCGATTCTGAAGCATCGAAGACGCATGAGCTGCGGCGAGGTTTGCTGCAGTGCGCAGTCATAAAACAGCTGGTTTTTTCAATGGACAGTCGTTTTCTAGCTTGCCTCAGCAACCTTGAAACTCTACATATATTCAGACTGACCAAGCAAGGTGATGAAAGTTTCTGGTTCTCCACAACTACTCTGTTGGATGCTGCAAATGTACTGACGTACGGAGTGAGCAATGTATTTTGCTTGCAACGTGCGTTTGCAACTGTTAGTTTAAAAAATGAACCTAAAGATGGTGTGAAAGTGCATGGTTTTATAAAAGAGCACGATTCTGAAGATCTTGGTCTGGTTCTTTCAATCGAAAAAAGATTTCTTAAAGTATTTTTACTGGATACAAAAAACGGTGGTCAGTGTGATGAAAAAGCAAAGTTTGAAGTAGTACCAATCTAATATACTTTTATCAAAGTTTGTACAATATAAATTATCGTGTCAACTTTTCAAACAGTTTAAATTAAATTAAAAATCAGTGGTAAAATGTCGTAAACATTTTTTTTGTTTTATTTTATTATGAATTAACATCAGTTAACAAAACTTAATTCTAACATAATAAAGTTTAATTTTTGTATTCCTATTTTATCTAATGTTTTTATTGCAACGCAGTGATTAGATAAATTTAATGCTTAAATTGTTGTATAAAAACTTCTTTAGTTTTCGCCTTTTTAAGATATAAGCATTCTCTAAAGAAAAATCTCCTAATTAAAGTATTTATCTTTTATTATTTAAATATTCTATGTCAACACTATGAATTATATTGCTTTCTGAAGTATCTCATACTGAACACACATCCTTTATTATTAAGTTAATTGCTAGTTGCTAAATAATACTCATGCGCTGTTATCTTTTACGTTCTGAAACTTTAACATAGCATCCTTATTTATCAATATATATATTCTTTGTCTACATTTTATACGCTAAAGTATAAAAAACTACTTTTTTGTGATAATTTTTAATCCAAAAATTGTTATAAACTTATTCTATACACATTTTTTTCTATTAAAAAAAGTACTTACAAATATATTTATATTGTAGATTATTCTCTCACTTTATAAATCAATATGATATTTAAAGTTCAAATAATGAATACATCAAGAATGATAAAAAAATAGTTTTAAGCTAATTTGTTTTATAAAAGTTGTATACCTGATTTTTCAAAGTATTTCTGATAGAATAAAGTAAGCTTAATTAACATTAGTAATTGCTAATCAAATTTAAAATCCCGATAAATCGTACTTGCCAGAAAGAATCATTTTAAATAGTTCTGGAGATATTTTCATAGACATTATTTCACAGCAGAGCAGTTATAAATAAAGTTCAGTTAAAATTAGTTGTTCTAAAACTTTTTGTTTTTTGACCCTAATTTGACAAGACTAGGCGATTGACTAGTTTAATGCAATACAACATTTACAACCGCCAGATTATGCTCTACTACAGTTCTTGAAACTTCATTCCTTACTCCTCCTATTAAGTGTTTTACAAGTGACTGATTACTTAAGAGGAACAAAATAAACTAATTAGCAAACGCTTCATTTCGTTCACTGTGTCTTAGTTCCCCTAGGTTGAAACTGTTGTATTGAGCTAATTAACCACCTTTTTAAGCTATATAACCACATTAAATATTTAACAGGCAGTTTATTTATTATAAAAATAAAATGAAAGCTCTTATACAAAATATTGCAATACTTATTAAGTGTGAAATTAGCTTGGTAACATTTTCAAGAATTTTTAAAAAATGTCCAAACTTTAGATCCAATTATTTTCCTTATCTTAATAGCTAAATAAAAACTTTTTTTTTATTCTAGAGAACGGTCCTTTGTGCTTAATATAAAAAACAATCCATTGGTTTGGGGCTTGACTTTTAATGTTGGGCCCCTTAGAAAAAATGAGTTTTTTTATCAATTTTTACTTAGCTCGAATTAAAAAAAAAAAACTTCCAACTATAAACTTACCTACCCTTCAAAATTAAGATTCAACAAAACAATAGAGACAATTTTTTTATGAGCTTATTGAACAATAGTTACGGTTAAAGCTTAGAAATTATTAAATATTTCTAAACTAATACAACTGTAAAATGTAAAAATTATGAATACAGTTAACTACTTAACACTTATTGAAAAAGTTAAGTAAAATTGTTGGTAATTATTTAAAAAAATTACCATTTAGGGTTAACTCTTGATTTATTTCCTAGATCCTGTGCTACCCTTTGTTTTTAAGGAATAAATAAAGTTTTGATTGTTGGTCGAAAGTTTTTAAGTCAGAAACTTCAATTATACTATTAAGCATGTTTGTTATTTCTAACTAACTTTTTAATGTTGAATGTTAATTTACACACTGATTACTAAAATGCATGCATAACATTAAATAAATATTAGCACAAGTGTGTTTGTTTGAGAAAGCAGCCTTTAAAAAGCTTTTACTATGTTTAATCTCTAAATTTCTAATAATTACTTAAGTTAAAACTTATGAGAGCACATTTAAAAAAGAATAAGTTTTTAATAAATAATGCCTGTGTAACTGTAAGTAGATAAATTTTGGTAATACAATATCTTAAAACTATAAAATAAAGTTTTACTTAAAAAATGTTCAATGATATTATTGTTTGTTGAACGACAAAAAAGTGCACAAAATATTTGGTCCTAGGACTTAGTGCACGGAGAACCTTCTAGTAAAATAATTACGGTTTTGCAGGTCTCTCTAAAAGAGTTCAAATAAATTCTCTTTGCTTTCTTGGCTTGGTAAAACTAAAGATTCCCTCGCAGTCATCAACGTAATTTTGTGCAACAATGGCGAACTTTATCTTCAAAAGTCTGACTGCTACTATACTTGTAGGTACAGCAAAAATTTATTTTTTTATTCGTAGGCGGTATACAAAACGGAGAGAAATATATTTTTTAAGCCAGGTGAAACGTACAGATTTCAAAAATGATAAAAAAATTGGTGAACTCTCCCATGAAATGGACGCCTTCTACGATGTTGCTTATATTAATTGCGAGCTTCACGTGGTTTGTGATAAAATAGATAGTGAAGGTTTTGAAAAAATAATTCATAAGTACTGAAGCTTGGAACTTTGTAGCCAGTTTTGACAATTGTTATGAAAAAATCTGTGTTATTATGGATAAAATATTTTTTATCGGGGGATGTGACAATGATACTGAAAAATCTGTAGAGTGTAGACGAATGTTTTGCGTTAGACACCAGAAAATGCGTATTGATGCATTTTTACGAAATTGGTAAAATGAAAGTGCCAAGGTATCACCACGCAAGCACAGTGATCCAAGAAACAGTGGTGGTTTCAGGTGGGGATGACTTTTTAAATTCTGTTGAAGCGTACGACCACGAGTATAACTCATGGTCGTTAATGCCAAGCATAATTGAACTTAAGTACTAAATCTTATTTAATATATTTGAATTCAAATAAATGAATAAGATTTATTTTAGCACTGAAGAGGTCTTTGACCGAAACTTAGTTTGTAAAATAAAGTCTTGAAAGAGTAAATTTATATTTTAAACTTTAATAAAAGATAACTGTGTTTTAAAATAGCCTTTTTTTTCTGTGTAGTGTAATATTCTCACCTTTTGTGAAAGGCGAAAACTCAACGAAAAAAGGACTTTTGTGTATTGTTAACTCGTTAAATTATAAAATTATCGTTTACATACTTATTACGTTCATACAATCAATCAGGTATAATTGTCTATAATGCCCTTATGATTGAGTTTTGAATTACTGCTTAAAAGTTGGCTGTTAAAAGTCATACGTATATGTTTGCATTTAAAATAAGTTAAAATATATTCTTTATTGAGCGATAAAAAAAGCGCTCAAAAAATTTAGTCTAAGGACCTGGTGTACAAAGGAACCTTTCGGTTATCGAGTCGTATACCACTACAAATAGATCGGATATTATAACTAAAACTAATGTATAATTATTAAGTAGTAAACAACCTTTACTAAAAACTTTTAAATAAAAGGATACCACAAACTACTTAAATTTTTTTGTTATTTAAATTTTTTAAGTGAATTAAAAGCTATTTCGTTAAACTATTTTAAATTATATTTAAGTCATACTTATATTTTCGTAAAGTATAAACTTTAAATTTTACGCTGATTTAGATTGTTTAATAAATAACTTATTGAACATTTAATTTGATTAGCTAATAGTATTGTAGTTAGAACTTTTTGTCAAATTCCTTTACATAATTTCGAGGTGAAAGTTTACTAGTTTTTTTTTTATTGAACTCTGTATTTAAATTATTGTTAAATATTGCAATTTAAAAATATATATACAAAAATGAAGAATTATTTTAAACATAGTGAATTACGAAAACTAATACATTTAAGAACACGAAAATACTCATGACGTTACTTTTAATTAAGTTTTATTAATAACTTACATAGTTAATAGCTATTACATAGTTATATAAAAACAATTACGTATACATCATTTAATTATGTTTACACAAAAAGTTTTTTATCGTGTTTACTACTTAATTTATAACATTTCTATCTGTGATAAAATTCAGCGATAAATCATCTATTTTAGTTGTTTACATTTTTTTAAGTTTAAATTTTTTTGTATGCTAGATGTAGTATTTTCTAAATGTAACTTAGATATAAAATGCTAGTCTTTTTATTTAAAAAAATATAAAAAAAAAGTTTCTGAAATAATTCTATAGATAAGATTACATTAAAATATACAAAAAAAGGTTTTTCGATAACAAGTTTACTTTTATATATTTGAAACTAATAAAATCATGAATAGATGGCTTGTAAAATAACAATCATTATGAAAGAATTCATGGTAGTGAAAACAAAAATCTAAGAAATAATAAATTTGAAGTGATTACTTGTTTATTCTGTTTAAAACAAGCCTAAATACTGCTTTCAAGACAGAATTTTTAAAGCAATTTATAAGAAAGTATTAAATATTATATCATATGTTTTAATACCGCTTAGATTTATAACTCTTAGCTGGATTTTAACGTTCTTTTAACTTTATCCCGCTATTTAGATTGCTGCCTTTAAGAGTGTTAACAATTGTTAAAAAGTGTGCTAATTTTCATTTGTACGTTGTTGATACCAACGGACTTTAAAAAAAAGTCACATAAATTAAGCAAAAAAAAAGTAAAAGTTTTATCATAAAAATTTTTGATTCAGAACTTCTGAAACTTATGAAATAAATATTCATTAGAACCAGGGGCGCCGCGTGGGGTGGAACGCTGGAGCTGCTGCTCCACCTAAAAAATGAAAAATAAAGCGTACAAAAAGTTTAAGTTTTAGAGTTTAAGCTTTTAAACACGCTGTTTTAAATGGGACCCTGCTTCAGCTGTACAACCCTAAACTACATCAAAATAACTTAATGTTAAAGCTTAGAAATTGAGCTTTAAAATGATGTAAAAATGTTTATGATAGCTTAAAAAACAAAAAACAATATGTTATCATGTAGTTGTACAAAAATTACAGCTAAATGTGTTTAAAATGACGTTCATAATGTTAGTAAAATTAGAGCTGCAAGCTCAACCTGTGTCAGCTGCATCTTAAAGGTTTACAAGTTTTCAATACAAAAAGAAAAATGTTGAAAAGTTGAATTCTGGAGCTGCATGAACCTTCAGCACCATGTGAATTAAATCATGATCGTTGTTTGAAATTTACTACAACGCGAGAACAATAAGACAAGTTGAACTCGAGCAGAAGAAACTCGAGGAGGGAAACTCGACCAGAGGCAACTCGAGCTGGAACAACTCAAGTAGAAGAAACTTGAGTAGTTGAAACTCAAGCAGGAAAAACTCGAGCAGGTGAAATCGAACAGAGGCAACTCGAGCAGAAGCAACTCGAGCAGAGGCAACTCGAGCTGGGCAACTCGAATCAGTAAAGGGTAATGATATTTTTTTTTAGTATAATTATATTTATATTTTATGTAAGATGTACTTAAACTAATATCTAAAAGATCATTTTGCTTAAAAGTTTGACTATTTTTTTATTACCATTTATTTTTTTCATTTAAATACCTCAAAGTCGGAATTAAATGCTTCAAACTTGACATCTAACATGCATCTGTAGCATCCTCTAACAAAAATACCACGCGACGCCACTGATTAGAACTGAGAAGTGTTAATCTTGCAAAACGTAATTATTATTGAATTCTACTTAAAAACAGCTTTTACTAGTGATCATTATACATATAAAACAAATTTGATTAATTAATTGTTAAAACAAACATGTTTATTTTTCTAATTCGGAAATTAATTATTGAAAACTAGTCAAAAAGTATGATAAACCTATAAACACAAATTCCATTGGGAAAACAAGATAACAAGTAATACTACTAATGTATGTTAATATGCTTTGAAAATATATTAAGTTCAATTAAAGTAACTTACAAAGCTAAAAAAGCATTTAATGGGCAGTATACTATTTTGAAATTTGTATTATCGGTTATTGAAAAAATGAGTTTAAAAATATTACAATTAGTGTAGTTTATTTGAGTAAAAAATAATTTAGCAAATACAAAAAGTAAACAGCTTATAAATCAACAACAACCAGACTTATAAAAGCATTTATTCTTTGAGTTGTTATAAAAAAGAACACTTATCCTAAAATATCAAAACATTTTTTAAAATAATATGAAAAATAAGTTTCTTAAATTATACGTTTATAAATACTTGTACATTAAAAATTTGTTAAACAAAATAAAAATTTTAAATTTATAACATTTAGGTAAAATTTATTCTTCAAATGCTATTCTCTTTTAAATTTAAACTATAAAAGTTAGTTTATTATAACACTATCATTATTGGTTAAAAACTATATATAAGTTTGTATCCTTTTATATAAAAATTCGATAAAACTCACATACTTTTTTAAAAAACCAATGATTTTTTAATTCGAACTTTTAACTAAAAAAGTTAGTTGTTATACTCAAACACAAAACAAAACTCTTTACACGAATTGAGTAATTTGATTTGTTCCTCAAACACTAAAACTTTAGGGCTTCTTTACATTATTCCTGAAAAAAAAAAATCCAGGTTAAGTAATAACTCTTTTTTTAGTCTAATAATATTTCTACTTGTCTTAAATATAGAATAGTAATTTAGATGTATACTTATTTAAAAAATACTGTAGCTTAAGACTGTAATTATTTTTTTAATTATTGTATACTACCAGACTTAGATTTGAAACATCAAAGTAGACTCAATTTCAAAAATAAATATTTATAAAAGATGCTGACAAATAATAGTATTTGACTATGGCGGTTGCAAAGAATATGGGCATGAACAAATTTATTGATTAAAATCGAAGTGAAATATTATTTCTGTCGCAAGCTTTCACTAAATTAGTCGGGAAAACAAAGAGTTATGAGTTTTAAAAAATATAACTACGGCATTTATCAACAAACCAGACAAGATTAAGTAAAACTAATAAACAAACTTTAACTTATCTTCAATAAACAATGTGTTAAGTCAAACGTGTTAAGAGAATATATTGTAAACACAGACAAACAAGGTCTAAAATTTTTAAATCTTAGAAAAAAATGAACAGTTTATGTATTTTCAATTAATGAAACAACAAATTATTTGTTCTATAAAATTTTAACATACAAATTGGATTTAAAGATATGTATACCTATATATTTTTATTAACTAAGTATTCATAACTTTACCAAATAGATAATACTTTTTGTCATTTACAGTATATTACATTTAAAAAAAATATTGGTTTAAATTTAATACTAGTCTCATAGATAAATATATGAACTAAACAAATAAAACGTATTAAGTGTTGGAACTTAAATTTATCAAATAAAGGTAAGTTCAAGATTTTGTATGTATTTTAAAGGTATTAAGTAAAAACAAAATTGTCTATATTTACTTCCTAATCACTAAAAAAGTACTCGAAAAGTTATAGTAAAATTTAAATCTTGTTGTCTTAATAAGTTTTTTGATTTACATTTTAATTTTTTTTTAAACTTTAACAGTTTTTTTTTCTGTTTATTTATTAGATGTTTACTATGTTTTTAACTGTTTTAATTTCGATATAAACCTTTTTAAATCAATGACAATGAACAATAAAGTATTAAAACGGTTTTTTTATTAAAGCAAAGTTATTGTTTACAAAATTTCGTTCTTCTTACAATTACATTAAAGTTTTTAAAATAACTTTACTATTTTAGATCAAAACTACAATTAAGGTTGTATAAGAATATCAATAAAAAAATTAGGAAGGCTTTTGTCCTTTTTTTTAACTTAAACAATATTTTTAAAATAACATTTGAAATTCATACAACAGTTTATTTTACTTTGTTAAAGATGAGTAATATCCAAATAAATTCAATAAGGTATATGAGTTGCTCTAAATCAAAAGTAGTAAAGGTTACGTCTTTTGATAATGGTATTTTATTAGGAGAAAACTTTAAAAACAACATCTTGAACAGTATTTTATTAAATTTTATCGGTATTGGTTTTAAATATGTTAAGCGAAAACATAATACAATGACAGTTTTTTAACAGTTTAAATAATGTTAAGAAAGTATTAATGACCAACTAAACATTCAAGTAGGGTAATATATACTAAAACAAATATATACATCGCTAAATTTAATTTTATAATATACTTAAATAGAAATACATAAGATATTGGTAGTAGTATACCGCATATCAATACATATGTTATTTTAATAATTTTGTTATTGAAGTTTTTAATTAAAAACGTCAAACTTAATAAAATAACTTAGTTTTAATACATTTTAAATATGTTTCAATTCAACAAAACTGTTTTACATTTATTAAATTTGTTAAAACGATAGCTTTAAAAAACAAAAACAAGGCAAACATAATAGACTACTTTGCTAGACATGTCTGCGTTATTTCACATATTTATAGAATATGCGTCACACACTTTCTAATTTGTTATTACTTTTGCATTTACATTTAATTTATTTTTATTCTTAGATTTAACATACCATGTTAAGAAATAAATTGTTTTTAAGGTATTACGTATTACTCGATTATATTAAATGCTTTTAAAAATTGATAATTATTCTTGTAATAAAATTTTGTTTTTTTTTACTCTAAACATTTAAACTTTAGTAAAATGATGATTTATTAAAACCATTCCTAGAAACTTTTAAGTACTACTTTGACGTGAATAAAACATTCTCGATAAATAGAAATAAGCATAATGCTTGTTTAAATACTTTAAGTAGCTCATAACTGTTTCATATCATTCATTACTAAAAATTACTTCCAAATCACCTTTTAACTCTCACGGTTTTTTATCAAGCAAATGCGACCATGTACGTCTCTTGTGTGTGCAGTAATCCCGACCGCTAGACCTTTTCCTTCCTCCGCTGAGTTCAACCACCGAATCATCAAGGTTTGGAGACGCAGAGTTGCTTCGCGAAGATGTTCCTGCTTCAAGACCTAAATCTGCCAAAGCAGTTCCCGGCAAGTATTTACCAGAACTCGAGTATCGGTTTTTGAGTCTTCTTCTGGAAGACAGGATCAAGTCGTCGTCGGAATCGAGTAGCGGTTCGAGATTTGCGAAACGAACAGCGTGCTTGGGTTTGTACGAAGGTCGTTGGTAAGTCATCGGTTTAGGCGGGTCGATTTTAACTCTCACAGACGCTCGAGGTTTAGATACTGGTAAACTAATCTGTTTAGAAATGTTATATCAACATAAAAATAAATAAAATTAGAAGTTAAATATTTATAAAGTTTAGGGTTAGTCATAAAAACGTTACGACGTAATTTATGTAACTTACAGTATAATTATAAAAACTATGTAAGTTGTAAAACATTTTAAGCCAGTTAAGCTCAAAAATTTACGCAAACTTACCTCTGGGCTTCTAGAACTAGAAGCTGCTTCGTTACTTGTTGGAGAAGGGGAAGATAAATAAATTGGTGATCTGAAATTCCTTGATTGCCACGAATACTTCTGTGGAGTTGATTCCTCTTCTTCCTCAGAAGACGACTCCTCTGAGCTACTTGAGCTTTCGTTTTTGTTTTCTTCCTGCTGCGACTTTTCCTCCTCGTAATTTTTAACTTCTTCTTCGGCAGACTCTTCTTTTTCTTCTTCGCTTTCAGAAGAACTGTTATCGTCATCATCCGTGTCCTGGGCGTCCCAGGGATACTGTACGCAGGGCTGCAGATCTTTAGACGTCGACGGTACATCGGTAACTGTTTTCATTAAAATGTTTTTTGTTTTTCAAATTAAGATATTTAGTTTCAAGGAATAACAAAAAAAAATTAATTAAAATGACATTGTGTATTTCCTTATGTATCTTAACTTTTCGTACATTCTTTTGTATTAAAACAGTAAAGCTGTTAACTTTCAATCAAATATTTAAGAATTAAGCAAGTAGATAGTTTAGATAATCTTTATATACTCTACTTAAAAATAAATTAATAAACAGTAACAAAATTAATTTGTGGCAAAAAAACGAACATACATAACAAAAGTGTTTTAGTAAACGAACGTGTAAAAATATTTTGTTAAAAAAAACAGTTTGATAAACGAAGATTAAATGCTATTTAGTTTGCTTTTATCAAATTTTAAATAAGTTTATTATATTAAATTTAAAACTTTACTACACTTAAGAGTTTTATTATTAAACATACATTTTTGTATGTTTTATAATTTTTTTATCATAAAATTTGTTTCTGTTAACCATTTGTCAAATAAAAACTATTTTTCATATTTGAAACCCCTGTTTTTTAGTTTAACTAACATGAAGTGATTAATTTTTTTTCTCGTAAAATATAAGCAAAACGTAACAAGTGATTACTAATAAGTAGAAAAACTCAGAAAAAACTATGTGTAGCTTATAAATACCTCATAACAAAACTTTGAAAACTTTTATTTTCTATTTCCCGTTTTATAAAACTTATCTGATTGTAATTACTCTTCTTTTTCCCATTTGTGTAGTTTTTCAATAAATGTTAAAAACATTATCTCATCTTATTCAGAAAATATTTAAACAAAAATTTTATGTAAAGTTAGGCTTTTTAAACTCTAAAGTACAATCCGTACTGTGAAAGAACTATTTATAAACTTAGTTAGCTTAAGAATTTATAAATGCTTTCAAATAAATAAATGCATACTGAAGTTTGCTTTACATGTTTTATTTTAACGAAGCTAAGAAAAATTTTATAACTTTAAATTTAGTTTATCATAAGTAATAAATAGTTTTTTTAGATTAAAGAGTTAATTAATTAAAGTATTTTGAATCTATAGTTTTAGATTAGAAACTATTTTAGATACAAATTAATCATAACTAATTTAATATTAATAGTAAACAAATTAAATTAGCTTAATAAACATATTTTACCTTTAAAAGCTAAAAAGTTAATAATGTTAATGACTTCTTCTTCTTGATGAAAATTAAACTTGAATCTATCCATGTTCTTCAAGTCCATACAGGTGTCATTGTCATATGTCACTTCAACATTGTCTTCAACTCTATATAAAATTATAAAGTAAGTTTGATTCTTCCACAATTTAATTTGTTTAGTATTTTTCACTAATATACTTATTTTTGTTTACAATTTTTTGATGTTTATTTATTAAAACAAAATGATCAATATTTAAAACAAAGTATTTATTAAAACTAAATAAAAAATAAACTGCTTAACGTACAAAAAAAAATATTTTCTAAGCTCTTAGTAATATTTTTTGTTTTTTTAACTATAGAGATTTATTGCTAACGCTTAATAAAAGTGTTTGTAATAGTTCTAAAATTTGTAAAAACTTATTTTAAAAAGTTTATGCATACATATGTTTAATTAAATAATGAATAATTACTTATCAATAAGAAGTCTTGCTTGTTCAAGAAAATAAGCAGAATCTTTTACGTCAACAAGGTTAAGAGAAGCATCCATAATCTCTCCTGCAACGTTTTGTTGAGATTTTAGGCCTCTTGTAATGCGATCTGAATACTGTTATTTTTGTTGAAATTTTTGTATTGAACGATATTTTAACACGTAAAAGCTTAACTTTCACACAGTCTTATGACCGAAAATTATTTAAACTACTATTAGTTGTCATATGATTATTAGTCTAGCTCAAACGTTTTTTAATCAAATACATTTTTAAATTTTTGTGGAGAGACCTTTGTATCTTGAACTAAAGTAAAGTTTTGTACACATTGATTATATATAAAAAACAATGTAGACAATCGGTATCAAAAACTTTTTTTAGATACCTTTTAAATTTTTAACTTCGCTTTTCAGTTTTTTTGTTATTTTAAAATTGTATATGTTTAATGATTTGTTAGCTAATTTAAGTAAATCCTGTCACTTTCCACTTACATCTTTTTTCTTTTTTAAATCTTTATTAACAATTCCGATCATAAACTTCCTTCTTTCTTCCAACAATGCTTTAAGTTTATCAAATGCTGCATTTATTTTGTTTTTTACCGCCTCACCGTTCATCTAAACAAAAGTTTGGGTTCAGAATAGTTTTAAATACAAAAAAGTTAGAAAAACGAACCTCTGTTACTTTGTATATTTCTTCCGTTTGCGATAAAGCGGCAGAAAGCTGGTCATTTGAAGTTACTAGTTTGTTGATTGATTCTGACAACTCAGCCTGTTAAAATAAAACTAAGTTTTTAGCTTTATATACAGTTTATTTTAATAACCTCGAAAATAGTTACTTCCCAATACTTTTTTATTTTCTTAGTAAAAATAATTTATTATCTATACACAGTAAATATTAATTAAAAATTAACTTATCTAAAGCGTAAAAGTTTGTTTGTCACTCTTTATATTATGTTATTAAAAAAACAAAATATTAAAGATGAATACAAATTACAAACAGACTTTTAGTGTGCTGTGCATTTCTTTGAATGTGGAAACTTCACAGTTCATACAGCTACCAAAAATTTTGCACAAAGAACAAATAGGTTTCTGACAAGTTACGCAGTAAATGTTTACTTTCTCCTCTGTATGCTCGGTACACATTATTTCATCCTGTCATATTTTTCAGTTTAGAACTTAAAAAATGAAGTATGTTAAAAAT
This sequence comes from Thalia democratica, assembly GCF_965202585.1. NCBI lineage: Eukaryota > Metazoa > Chordata > Thaliacea > Salpida > Salpidae > Thalia > Thalia democratica. The sequence goes on along the minus strand of NC_139173.1, from coordinate 12,406,078 downwards.
TTTTTTTTTTTAATATACAGGTGTTTTATTAAAAACAAAAAACCAACGTTCACGACAAGCATACAACTAACATTAGATTTTCTGTTTTTTATTTGGTCAATTGTAGAAGTGTTTTGTGAAGCATGATACATATCAATTATATTTTCAACAAGAAGATTTCTTTGTAATCCATAAACACCGTGCCTGTCCAACAAAACTTCGTATCTGCATGTTGGACACCTTAAAAAAAAATGTATTGCAATTAGTTTTATTAACAACTATTTTTCATATCAACTTTTAAGTAATTAGCTTAGTGCAACTTTTTGTGCGTGGCAAATAACATAAAAGGACAGTACAGAAAAAATTAGCTTCCTAACTTTTAAAATATTTGCGCTTTTTACATTTTTCTGAAAACAACCCTTATGAAAATTGTGTGGGACCTTAAAAATTCAACCTTCAAGTTTTGGCTAAAATTTTTTGTACATGTAGCAATCATCTCAAAAACTTATTCTACGCGTTTTAAGACAATTTAAAGAAATTTTTAGGTAGGCACTTCTTGATTTTATAAAAATACTTAAAATTAACAAAACATGATAAAAAGTACAGAAAATCAAAAAAAATCTTCATGAAATTTTATTTAAATCGTCTTAAAACGCTTATAATACTTTTTTTTTTGATAATTGCTACATGTACAAAAATTTTTAGCCATAAACTTGAAGATTAAACTTTTAAGGTTCCATACAATTTAAATACGGGTTTTTTACAGAAAAATTTAAAAAACGCAAATATTGTAAAAGCTAGGAAGCTAATTTACTTTGTGCTGTTTTTTATATGGTTTGCCACGCATAAAAAGTTGCCCTAAGCTTAACTCCAAGGTCGGGGCAACAGATGCACCCTAATATACACACATATACAAATTTAATTAAAAACATACTTTATAAAAGTTTTTATTTATTACTTAATATAACACTTCAGAATTACTGGTTACTCTTATTACAATTTTTTCAAAAAATACAAAGCTATAGTTAACTTACTTGAACCTCCCACCGTTTCCGAGGGTACTTCCTCGACTTTGAAACATGTCCTGGGCGCATTGTCGGCACAAGTTGTGCTGACAAGGCAAAATTACAACCGGTTTCGTGAAAACTTCCAAACAAATTGGACATGAAAGGATGTTTTCTATTTCTTCAGTGGAGTTTTCATTTCCTCCCGGAGTTTTTATCAGCCTCATTGCATCCATTGTACTTTTTTTAGAACAATCTATACCATAAATTTTGTTTCATAAAAACTACTATTGCCATAAAATTTTCAAAAAAGTTTTTCTAGGCTTTGCTAAAAAGTTTAAAAAACATTTTACTTAGCGTATTAATCTAGAATTATATAAGTTTCTCTGTTGTATTTCAGTAATTTAAATGTTTATAATAGTTAAAAACTGTTAGTTATAAAAAATTAAAAAAGCACTTCGATTATAAAATATGTAATTTTTTAATTTTTCACTACATAAAAAATTCAATAAAACTATTTTAGTTTAGTGATAAGTAACTGGAAGTTAAAGAAAACTTTTTTAATAATGTTTTCTGTGCGCATTTTTGCATAACAAAATTTGTTTTTATTTTATAAGTACAATAAATAAACTAAATAACAAGAATTACAAAAACTACAAAAACTGATTAAGTAAAACTTTCTTTTTTATAATTGGAAAACATTAGTTAGGTACCTAGTTTTATAATTTTTATACTTAGCTTTTATTATTAGTGAGCTATAAAAACAGTTCAATAATACCATGAATTTGAAACTTTTGTTTAAAAAACTAACAAAACTTTACTTTAAGTATTGCTTGTAAAAAGATTTCTGATTTATAAAATAAATTAGATAGTTTTTTTTAAAAGGTAATGTTTTTTTCTTATTGTGTGATAGTTTAAGTTTATCTTGTATTTTAATCTTGTTTTACATATTTAACAAGATGTTTAAAGTATTCTTAAAAGAATTTACTCGATTTCGACAAAAAAAAAGTTCTTCTATTTTGAAAAAAATTTAATATATTACATAAAATATCAATCGATAAGTGACAAACAACAGATTTTTCCCTTTATATTTAAACAAAAACTATCTAACATAAACTTAATTTTTTTTAATGTAGCAAACAGATTATTTCTTTTAGTATATAAGTGATTTCATTGGTCCACAACAAAAAAAATCATTTGATACTAAAAATCAAAAAAAAATATTAAACTTGTTCTATAAATGCACGTACGTATAAGTTTTGGCTAGCAAATGCACAGATTTCAGTAGCTCAATAATAATATAGAAATTACTAAAGTAGACTTTCTCATCTTATTAATCTCAAAGGGTTTTTTGTACGTCATTTAGATTAAGTCACGTGACAAAATTGTGTTATTCTTATCAGCCTGCTAATACAATTGATATAAAACTTTTATTGAATGGTTTTTTAAGCTTGCGTTTGTTACCACTTTATTTTTAAAATCAATTTAGAGTAAAAATAACATTTATGACTCAAAAAGATGTTTAACTTTAATTTAAAATAACTTTTACAACCTTCATAAGTTTATTAGGGAAAAAAGTTCATTATTCTTATTATTAACTTGGTAATATTTCATACACTTAGTTTAGAAGTAGATCTTAAAACTAAGTTTCATTTTAAATCGGTAAATATCTTTGTAAACAAAATGTTCATTAATATTAAACATTTGTACTTAATTAGCTAGCAGTAAAACTTTTTATATAGAATGATATTTTAATTTGTTTGCGTTCAAAAAAATTTATATAAACTTAATAAATATATTTAGTCACTTATTAAATGCTGAAATACAAAAATTAATTAATACTATTTTTTATAACTAATTTCAAAAAGTTGTGCTAAAGATGTACATTTAAGTTTTTTTTTTAATTGTCTTATAATTTAACTGTTGTAATTTTTCTGTTAAATTTTCATCTAAAAAAGTATTTGTAATTACTTTTTCTATTTTATATAATAAGATTCTGAATTTTTTACCTAATATTTTTCTTTTTTTATTTTAAAAATCTGTCGAAAATTTTGCTTGTTAACATACTTCCCTTAAGTTACTTAGCTTGTACTTAAAAATCTTATTATTAAGTTTTCATAGTCTTGTCAAAACAAGACTAAAATAGCAACTAAAACAGTTCCTTTTAAATTATGTAGATGTATCCTAATATTACACATTAATAGACTAATGATACTAAGTTTTTATCAAAGAAAGACCAAAAAGTTTATAAACTAACTGTTTTAATTTATTTTTATTGTTAAGCTTGACTTTTTATAAGTTCATGTTTATCATAAGTTCACTGCTAACTACTAATAGTACACTTGTGACTAGAATCATATAAATAAATAAAACTAAAGTTTTAATATGTACGTATAAAAATATTGAAAAATTTCCACTTAAAAATTTTTCAAACAACTTAAGCTAAACATGGCCGTTTGATATTTTATTATAAGTAGAAACCATATCTGGTTAAAAAATAATTAGTATTCTAAAATAAATTGTTGAAAAGAAATCATGCTTAAGAAAAATGGTCTAAAAAGAAGAACAATTAAGCATATCGATGATTATATTTTTGAATCGTTTTTAAAAAATGTTTTTATTTTAATAATATATTGTAGTTATTTTAATTTAAATAGTTTTTTTTTCACGAACTAATAACTACATCATTTTTTACTATTATAACTTGAAAATTATATCTAAGTCAGCGCAATTTAATAACTATATAAAACTAAAAGACAAATGTTTGTTTTTTGAAGAAAAGAAAAAAAAAAGCCAGTTTAAGAAAGCTTTAAGGTTGCATTGAATATTAAAGTTATGTTAAGAATAAGTTTAAACAAAATACAAAATAAATTATATTACTAAGCAAAGTTTTAAAAAAGAATAAAAAAACTATGAAACAAGGTATATACATCTTAAGTTCTTTAAATGTAATATTCGAGTAACTCTTAAAAGAGTAATAGTATTTTTTAAATCCCCGTAAAGCTGTTCATACTTTTGGGTAATAAAAAGTCGTTAGTTACATAAAGTATTTGCGCACAAAAATAGTAGTATTTGTAACAAAAAACTAATAAATATTTTCTAATGATAACTTCTTTTTTCTTAAATTTTTGCAATAGAGTATTAAGCAAACAATTTGTTTGTCAAAAACTATTAAAAATTTTGTTTACTTTTGTTATGTTTATTATTTAAGTTTTTCGTGTGTTGTTAATAGTTTATGCACTGTAAGTTAGTACTTTCTAAATTTTGTTGTTTTATTCGCATTAAACTGAAGTGTATGACCATTGAAAACCTTTTAAGTAACAATATGCAACCTTGATTTGTCCTAATAAGGATTCAAAAGGTAGACGTCGTCACATTGAACCGTTGTATTTGTCTAAGTAAGCAGGATTTAGTACTTCAGCACTAAACAATCTGTTTTTTATTAAAATCGGAAAGCTTACCGCAAAAATATCATCACAACTCAGCGTCTTCCGACAATGTCAGTTTAAGTTTGAGATTGTTGTTAATGCTCTTTTTAGCTTTATCAAGTAAAAAAAATCTAGTTTTTTTATTAAAAACTTTGGTTAATATATACACTCTTAATGCTGGAGATAGTCTCTAAAACAGGGTATTCCAAATTCATTTTTGTATTCGCCCGCTTTTCGAAGAAATTAGTAAGTTTCTTATTCCCCCTTAATCACACCTCAGACTTTTTTAATCTTTAATACAAACCAAAGAGTATTTGGTGCAATGGTCTTCGCGGTAATTAAAACTTGTGCATACTAAAATAGAAAAAAGTCTGTTCACCCCAAGTTTAAAGCTGCATTTTTTGCTGATCTTTATTTTAAACCCCAGAATATCTAATGCTAGTTTGTTATTGAGGACTTTATAACTTCACATTTAGTTTTTATCCAATTTTACAGAAATCTTTTTTTTACAGATCAATGTTTTTTAAGCATTGAACGAAAATGCTCTACCCTTTAAAACGAATTTAAATCTTTTATTAACTTATTCGAAAAAAATTATTGTTCTGTAAAATAAAAAACTTTTTTAAATAATTTTTACGTTTTATTTGATTATTGTTTATTCTAAATACATACTTCTGTGAAAAAATCTAAAAAAAACATCATATATACCATCTATAGTTTTAAAAAAAGTTGTCACCTCAAATTTCCATTTTCTAATTTCCAGAGACTTTAAGCCAAGTTTAGTCAACCTTTCTTTACATGATATGTTAGATATATTGCAACGATTGCATATTAAACGTGTAAATTATCGTATCATTTCGATTCAATTTTTGTAGAATATTTTTTAAGATTTGAGGACCAAAAAGGAGTGTTGAACTCAAGCTTAAAACGAACATTTGTTATAACAATTATAACGTATTAATATTAGTTGGGACGATAATAATGCAAATTATTTTGTTTTATTCTGATTGTTTTCTTTTTAATTTTTTAATATTGTAGTTTCCAAAAATTTTAAATATTGTGACTATAGTACATTCGTATAAAAAATTAAGAGATCAATGTAATTGAGAACTTTTATAACTTTAGACTTTTTCTTTAAAACGTGGTAATAAAGTAAATAAACAATAGCTATTCTAAATTAGACTTTTTTGACTAAACTAAAGTGCAGAAGTGTCGCAGCGTGCAAAAAAGTCGCTTCGTACGGAAGTGACAATCATGCATTTCTGACACCTACCAATTTTTTAAAAATTATATTTAGATTACTAATAAGTTTCATTTAATACGTTAACTTTTCTATACAGTTACACAAAGTATTTGATATAACTGCTTTAAAAATGTTAAATAGTTGAAGTACTAACAAATTTACAGTAAAAATAAAAATTTAAAGTATCTTAACTAGTTTTTTGTTTTTTTTGCTGTTATAGTTAAATCTATAACTCGAATAATCTATAATTAAATCTATAAATATAGGTAAATATTTACAGTTATAGACAGTTTAAAACAATTCAATAAGCCTAAGCTATTGTTCTATGCAAAATTTGTCCTAGAATTAAAACACCGTTTGTATAACTGTTTTCTTTTTTCATGATAAGTTATTCTAAAAAAAAATTTTCCAAAAATATCATATAGTGTTTTGTTTTTTTATAGATGTGTATTTTTCTTATTTTTATTTATTTTGTTTTTGTATAATTACCAGTATCAATACTAAATTATACATATTTGGTTTGTTTTATGACACAAAGTAGACAAAAAAACAGCTATTGTATAGCTCAATGACAGAAAAGGTCTTTTTATACACTAGGTTGTTTGACCAAAGTATTTGAGCGTTGAATTTTTTGTGCTCAATATACTTACTAGTTAGGTTTGCTTTTGTAAATATTAGTAATTTAACATTTATGAGGACTTTTTTTTGCTTAAGCCATTGATAAATATTACCAAGGTATAATTGTTACCATTAGTATTATTTAACTTACTAAAAATTTTAACATCACCTACGAATAAATTTATGTCACTCTTATTATCAATCTGTGCTGTTTTAACATAATATATAATATACATACTAAAAGTTGAAGTGGACCAATCATTCCACTTTTTTGTACTTCACTAAAAACAATAAAACAATTTGACAATGTATTGTTAACAACTACTTTTTGTTATCTATTTTTTAGATCAGAAAAAAATCTTCATACAACAAAATAAATAAAAAGTACTCTAATTAAGTTATAAAATTAATCCATATAAAAAACACTTTTTTGTTTATGTTTAGGTAATAATTAATATAATACTGTTTTGTTTAGCATCTTGTTGATAAAATTCTTCTACTTTTAATACGCTAATTTCTCTTTTTATTTATAAAGTATGTTTTAAATGACATTACTGATAGTTAAAAATAAGTTCAATTACAAACTACAAATCCAATTCAAACGAGAAGATTATACTAAAGTGAAAATTTTTGAGCAAGTTGAACATTATTAATTTTGTCATATTAAGGTACCAATAGAAAAAATAACCACTATGCTCTACTTAGTGGCAAAGTTGCCAAAATTCAAGAAAGAAAAGTTCATAATACCGATAAACTTTTGGTCTTTTAACTTAAAATTTCATACTTGAGTAGTTGTGTGGCTACTTTTTTTATAAGACATCTGGCAAGTGTCTCAAAAAAACATTAATTTTTTGGTTGTTCAAAGCAAAGATTAAAACTACTAATAAAGATTTTTAGAAAATTAAAAAAATAACAACTTTTATTTTTTTAAATATAAAAACTGCGCAATATGATGAATCTATACATGATGCTAATTCTTCTAGGTAGGGTTGTTAAAACTTTAGGATTGTTATTCAATTTAACATTGGTGAAATGATAATTGTATATTTATTTTAATAATAAATAATATTCTTGAAAAATTTTTGTAAATCAAGTGACTTTAAAATGGAAATTTTGACTCTAGGGTTAAAGTTTACTATAATAATCAGATTTTAAATTATAAAGTTTTCTTTTTTTACAACGTGTATTTACGCATTAGAAATAGTTTATTATTTTTTAAATAAGTTAAAATTATAAACTTTTGTTCTTAAATTCAATCTAAACATTCTACTTTAAATGAATTATTTTGTTAAGTTTTTGTACAATTTTTTTATTGTGTTATCAAATATGTAAATAGAAGTTTATTTAAAACTATAAACGTCTCTTTATATATTTTATAACTATTCAAAATATCAATTTAAGTTTTTGTTAACAAAAGTTTTTCCTTCTACTACATAGCCCAGTTGAAGTGTATTAATCCGTTAACACACATAAACATATGTCGGTAATACCGACTCGGTATAATACTAGAAGGATACTGTATAATTTATTATTATTATTATATTTAATACCACAATAAAAAAATTGTATAAACACTTAATCAAAAAAACTTATTTAAAGTAAAATATTTAGATTTAATTTAAGAACAAAAGCTTAATGATTTTAACTTATTTAAAAAATAATTTATAATCAAAATAAGTATTCGGAACTTAATTAACTATTAAGTTTTAATAAATCGATACACATAATCAAAATTAAATGTTATATAAAATATAACTGGAAAAATTTAATACTAATTTTTGTTACCGAATTTATCATACTAAAGTTAGTTAAGTTTACTTGAAAACTTTAATCGATCTACCAAATAACAGCAACGTCAGAATGTGAGCCCTGATCATATTTTAAATGCATAAAATGTGTTTACCATAAAATAAGTTCATATACCATTAAAATTTGAAATGTGTCTATTCTAGCTTACATCCTAGATAATATTACATCAAAGCAACACTTCGAGGACTCACTATGTCAGATAATGAAGGAGAAGTAGTTGTAGTACAACCTGAAGCTGCCGGTCCTATGGACCTTCAAAGTGCGCTTCAAGAGGTTTTGAAAACAGCTGTCATTTATGATGGTGTAGCACGTGGCTTAAATGAAGCTGTAAGAGCTTTGGACAAAAGACAGGCCCATCTTTGCCTTTTGGCCAAAAATTGTGACCAAAAGGAGTACGTTCGCCTAATTGAAGGACTCTGCAATGAGCATCAGATCCCACTGATGAAAGTTGATGACAGCAAGAAATTAGGTGAGTAATGGTTTTTAGAAAAGGTTTATCATATAAATAAAATTTCAACCAAAAGTTTTAATAAGTTAAGCAAATTTCCTTTTAGTTGAGCAGTTTTACTGTAAGACATTAATTACCATTGGTATTTTTATAAAGACCAGCTTTAACCAAAATAATCTAAATTGTATACATTTTTATAGGTTTTCAAAACAATTTACATTGGAAATAACATAGTTTAAATATTAATTTTATTGTTTAGACCTTTGTTGTTGACTCCATATTTTTATATCACTAACTTATAGACTAAAATGCAATTTTTAACAAAACTTGTTGTAATAATCTTAGGCTTTCCCATTATTTCATTAGACACTGGACAAACTTTAACAAAGTTTTCTTTCTTATATAACTATTGTTGTAAATATGTGAAGCAATTCAAACTAAACTTGCATCAGATAAAACCTCAAGTTAATAAAACTTTTGTTAATGTTGGTCACCAGTTTAACTACAAATTACAACAACTTGAAAGGCTCAGTAATAGGCTTACCTCAAATATTGCATGGATAATTTAGTTCTTCAGGAATATACCATATGAATGTATTAATTGATCTGTATAAATTAGTTTTCGATTCCCTTATCAGCCTATTAATATAGCCGCAATCATAATATTATAAAATAAAGAACCATAAGATTTTTAGTTCCTGGATTGATTAAGAGATTGCTGCTTGAATTTTAAACAAAGCAAAAAGTATTAATAGTGTATTTATTCATAATTCTATCATCTAAATATACTATTATTCATACTTTGCTCTGAAATTTGATTTGTAACACTAGACTTGAATTTAATTAATGAGTTTTTTTTATACTATCTCAAATAGTTTGCCTATGCCCATCTGAGAAAACAAAAAGTTACTAGGTATACTATACAAATGTCCTTATCTACTTAAGCTTTCTGTTACTTACACTCTGTTAGTTTTTTTTAAGTATTACAATTTTATAAGCACCCAATTTCAAAACAAAGAAATTGTTATTTAACCTATTGAACAAGTACATGACTGTTGTCATATTTACACTTCATGGTTAACATGTAGTTACATCTTTTTATAGAAGATACATCTGTACACAACTAGTGCTAGGTTGTTTAAAGATTAACTAATTAAATTAATTGATTAATAATAACAATAGTTTAGTAAATAATGATTATTCCTTGACAATACAATAGCTTGTAATTTTAAATTACTTTTAGTAAGTATTCATCGGAAGTATAATCACAAGACTATGCCCCCCACCCCCCTAGTTTATAAATTCTTACATTAAACAGGCTTGGCACATATTTTAAAAGGACTTCCTTAATATTAATTTAGTTAATAATTCTAACTACTATGAATTAATTATGATTTTTCACACACTGGTAATTAAGCAGCAGTGGAGTTTGTTTAACCACTTAGTATAACCACAATTAATGCTAAATTATTAAATAACCAGGTTAAATGAGGCCAATTGGGTTGTATGTTTACAAAATATTTTTCTAAGGAATAAAGAAAAAAGTGATATAATCAGTTTTGTTAAAAACCAAAATTACTACAAGTAAAGAATTTTTTTCTGAATTTAGTAAGATTTAACTTGAAAAATTATCCCTTTTGTTTTAAAGCAATATTTATAATTTATTTTTAGGGAAGTCAATAAAAAAATCAAAGATTTATACCTAAATTTAAAAAAAATCAACTTTGTCTGTTTCCTACAATTTGTTCAAAATTTAATAAAGATTAGATTTAAAAATTTTAAAAACAATTGCTGTATCTAAGGAAAGAATAACTTTTTAGTGAGGCAGTATATTATGCAACTCCCCATTATGAACTTGTTTGTACCCATTATGAACTCAACTTTGATTTCTTATTTCTTGAAATTCACTTAGATTTTTCAAAAAGAATTATCACAGGTAGAATAGTTTTCTAAATTTTAAGAGTAAATATTAAATCAAATATTAATGATTTACCCCTCCTATGGCATTTATGAATTTATTAGTCACACACACTCCACGGCCAGTTTAAGTTTTTGTAAAGCTAGCTAAATCAGACGAATTGAAATAGTTTATAAAATCAAGATGGTAGTTTTTTCTTATGGCTTTTAAATATTTTTTGACTAAGACTTCGGGCTGGTCGGACATTACTATCTTAAAACCAAGTTATTTTTTTTTCAAACTTTAATTTTCTTAAAAATCTCTTGAAATAAATTTATTGTAACAATTTGGTTTTCAAATGTGTTTGTCTATTAATTTATATTAATTTCATTTATATGGACTTGAATAATTATTAACTAAATTTTCTTAAAAACTCTGGTTGAGACTTTGCTAGTTTTTGACTTTAAAAGTGACTATACAGTAGGTCAATAACTGAAACTTTGACACTGATGCCCTAAAATAATTATACAACTAGAAAAAAATATTATGGTATGATAAATAATATAATAAATAATAGTTAACATTCAGAAGCAATGTTTTATTACCGCAAGTCATACTTATGTTTGTGGCTTACTACTAAAGCCATTAAACAGTTTGGAAAACCTCTGGATTCAACATAAAAGAAATTATAGCTCTAGTGTTAATTAAAACAGGGTTGCCACTTTACCTATAAAAATCTGGAATTTTAACAATTTTCACATGTACAGTACTAAAATTTTGAGAAAAAATCTATTATATAAACAAATAATTTCGTCATCATATTTCTTTTTAATTAAAAATATATTCAAAGTAGCATTACAGTATATTTTCAATGTTTTTATACACGATTTCTTACCTTAAACTTCACTTTAAACTAAAAATAGTCTCAAAAATGTGTACTTAAAAAACCTGGAAATTTTTAGAACCTGGAAAATTTTTTTGTAAAAATAGTGGCAACCCTTGTTAAAAGTGAAGAAAGTTAAACTTCAAATATTTAAGAAATCCAAATTTTGATAACTTAACTGATTATATCTTCACAATAGCTCATAGTTTAAATATTTATTCCAATATACAACTATATTCTTTATAAATTTAAATAACTGATGTGATGTAATCTAGAGCCATATCTTTATAAAGTGCTGAAAAGTAATGTTCTCAAAGAACAGTTCTACCTTTGCCAATTAGAGTTTGTTATAAAATGCAAAATATTAAGTAAATTTACTAACAAAACTTAATAAATGTACACTTAATTAAGTATCGATTAAGTTATGCTAGATTATGAGTAATCTTATGAGTAAGATTAAATATCAAAATGTTCATATATTTGGATAGTTAATAAAGCCCTCTTTGGTTAAAAATTAGACAAATAATTTCAACTAAAACAACTGAGCTAATAAAAAAATTCCACAGGTGAAATGGCCGGTCTGTGCAAGATTGACCCAGAAGGCAACCCAAGGAAGGTCGTTGGCTGCAGCTGCGTCGTCATTGGCGAGTGGGGTAAAGAATCACAGGCACTCGACGTTCTCCAGGAACATCTCAAGAGAATTGGTGCTTAATTCTCGCTGTATTTTGTTTAAAATAAACTGCGTGCTACATATAGTTGTGAATACATAGCAAAATATATTTAGGCTTTAGTAGTATAAAAGTTTGTTTCATATTTACAAAAATTAACATTCAACCTTATGAGAGCTAAGTATATATTCCCAAGATGCTTTGACACCTGAAAAAACGTCAGTTAAATAAAAAGTTTATATGACTTAAGTAAAAGAGATTTTTTTCTGTATTTCAAAGAAATAATTATCTAATTTAGATCTCAGTTTTTGGCCAATTAACCAAGGTCAACAGTAAAAAATTTACCCAAATGACAACTAAGGCGCTGTACCAAGATTGTATATATATTATAATCGTATTTTATTTAAAATTTAAATGTTGAAATAAAAATATTAATACCTAAACAGTATATTTTAGATGATTGATAGAGTCAAAGTCGTTCAATTATAAACTATACAAACGGATGTTTCTTAATTTTGTTAACAGTCGTATCTAAATCAGTATCAAATGGTGAAAATGAATTTTTTATGTCAGACTAAAATTGTAAAATTTTCCTAAAAGTTCTTAATTTTTACTAAATTTCATTATTAAATTATAATTATTATGAAATTACTTAATTTCCTAATGCCTTCATCTGGTATAAATTAATAAAATATCCTTAACAAAACTGTAAAAATTTTTCTATAAATGTACAACAACCCTACTTAACAAGCAGTTTTTGTATGCTTTTTAGTATTGATGATCTGTGCAGGGATTCTAAAAATTTAAAAACATGGATTTTTTAACAATTTTAAAATGTGTTGAGTAGTAAAATTCAATTTGACTCAAAAAAGTCTATCATGTTGATAAATTTTAATTTTTTAATTTTAAAACACACTTAAAAAATCTCTAATATTTCTCCGATACTGCTTACTATTTAACAGGGTTTTTTACCTTAAAATTAATTTTAAGCTAAAAATAAACCCTAATAAGTCTGATTTTAAAATCTGGAGGAAAATTTGATAACATTTGCAAGCCTGTCTGTGGCAAGGATACTTCCATAGTGAAACAGATAAGTTTATCTTGCTCAACTTAAAAGTGTTTTTTGTTCAAGTAAATAATTAAGTTATTTTTAGTTAAGCACCAAGTTTAGTATTTTTTGTAGCAAGTTTGTGTATACTATACCTCTTTATAATATTTTAAGTTGTTTAAACTTGAATAATAAGTTATAAGAGAAGTATATTCCATAGTAATAAGGTTGCAACTTTACCTGGAAACCCTGAAATTGTAAAACCTGGAATTCGACAGTTTAGGCATAAATAATCTAGAATTTGAGAAATTTTGAAAAAACCTGGAATTTTTAATAATTTGAACATTATCAGTAGAAAAATTTCAAATTGACACAAAAAATCTATCATATAAATAAGATTTTTTGTCATCTAAAAATGTTTTTATTAAAAAACACATTTAAAGTAACTTACAGTATCTTTTCACTGTTTCTAAATTATCTAACATAGTTACTTATATAGAAATAAACTTGAAACTAAGAATAGACTCAAAAATGTGTACTTTTAAAAACCTCGAAGAAATTTGGAAAACCTGAAAAAGTTTTGGAAAAACGAGTGGCAACCCTGTTATTTATAATTTTTTGTAGAATAGCTTAAGTTTTTAAAATATATAAGAGTAGATTTATTTGTTTCAAATTTTATACTAAATGATAAAAGGAAATATTTCATATAACAGATATATAGTTTACTTTTTTATTTATTTTTTACAGTTACTTAAGTATAACATTTTCTAATTGATTTTAAATTTAAGGATTTTATATTACATGGTTTAGGTAGTGTTTTATTAAAATAAGTGAACAATTTACATAAGTATTACATGTTTTAGATTAATATTTCTTATTGTTAGATATTTACCTTTAGGTTATTATACAACTTTATGCTAATTCTGACTATATTTTGCTGATAGAGCTGTTTATTAAAAATACATCAATCATACACAGATGGTTCAAGTGATATAATGGAAGTTAGACGATTGAATTCAGCAAAAAACTTGTTATAACCTGTATGAAAATAAGATTAAAAGCTTTAGATAGTTTCAAGTGTATAATTATGTATTTTAGAATAAGCTTAAATTAAGATTTTAATTGATAAAAGTCAGGAAAATTTTAAGAAAAAGTCAGAAAATTTTTCTCAGCTTGATCTGTGGCAACCATGATTTAAAATTACTCTACTAATTATATGAGCCATCACCTTGAAACTCAACAAGATCAAACCGAATGCTACGTTTTTTAATCAGGGTTGCCACACACTCAAGGAATTTTAATTCTTTCAGGGAAATTAATTTTTTTTTAGAAAATCTCAAGAAAGTTTTTTCCAGATCTAGAATGAGATAGAAGTTTGAAAAATTTGTTTAAAAAAGTTGATTTTGTATTTAATTGCTTATTTAGAAATTTTCTAGCCTTGCAGCTAGTTCTTCAATATTCTTTGAACTAACATTGTAATTTTTTTATAAATATTAAGATTTTTAAGGATTTAAAAAAAACTCAAGGAAGTTTAAGGTTACTCACGGAAGTTTCTGGTCACTCAGGGAAGATTTTTTGACTCCATGAGTGGCAACCCTATTTAATAGAAACACTTGAAAATAAATCATCAATTTAAATAAAGTATTAGTTCGAGAGCGTACTCGGGGCATTAAAGTTCAGAACAACTGCACAAAATTGTATAAAACTAAGGCCAGCTATTTTACAACATCTAATAACTTTAAAGGTCCAAACACTTCGTTGCTAACTTATTCTGTATCCGGTTTGAATATAAGTGGGTGCGGACTGTGGAAGTGTTTCTAATAATTAAAAATTATCAACTGAAATTTATTTTACCTCCCTGACTTTAAATACATGTCCAAGTAAATTTTAGGTTGTTAAAGTTTGATTAAACACACTCTAAACAGTCTTTGTAAAATATATTTAAAAAAGACTTAAAAGGTAGTACGGGTTCGCATGGTCACTTTACCTCGACTTATTAAATTTGGCAAAATATCTCTTGAACTTTAAGAAAATAATATAAAGCTTGAAAAATTTTTTTGTATACCATAAATTTTATTTAATTACTGGAGTTTTTATTATAGAATTTATTACATATAGTAGAGCATAACAAAGTATTTTCATCTTTTTTCACCAATAAAAGCTGTTTTACATGAAGTTAATTTTTCTATACAAAGTTAAAGTATTAAGGAAACTTGTATGAAACCAGTGATTCTGTTGAATTGAATCAGTTTTAAAGTTGACTTATTAAATGTTTCTTAAATATACAATGACATTAAGGTTTTTCGTGCGGCTAACTCTAGTTCACAATGAAGGTTTTTCTATAGCTTATTATTAAACTAGTATACCTTATTAGAAACAATAAAGTATTTTCAATTGTTTTTTTTACAATGGGCTCTGCTTGTCTCAAGACATATATAGCTCTTGGTAGGTTGCAACAAGAATTGGGAAAAAAAAAGAATGTCTAAGTTACCAAAGACACACCTAATTACTAAAAGGTTCTCACCAGTACTGCTTTAAAAAAACTGAAACACAAAATATTTCTTTAAGATAAATTTACGCTGTGCAGGTGATTAAAAGCAGCAACACTATCTTTTGTCAAATGGATAATCTGCATGGAAAGTCTAATGGCTGTCGTTAAAAAAATATTTAGAAATATTATAAAGAAATTTTAAAGAATTTTCTCTGAACTTTAAATACTGATCATTCTAGGATTGCAGATACTAAAAATCTTACAATTTAGAAACTAAAAATTAACCAAGCCAATTAAATTCTTTCGGCTTAAATCGTTTATTAAAAAAGATAAGCAGAAAATATTTTTACTGCAAAATCTGTAATAAAACTTCTCGTTATAATTTATATTAGGTTATATGTATAACCAAATATGTTTAACTAAGTTTTGCTTTACCAGTCATTAGCTAATACTAAAAGTTGTATAAATTGTTGTTTGAATAAGTTTTACTACCAAAACTAGTTTAATTTCATTAAACTTTTGTTAGTATTTATTTTTTAAGATTTAGTTTTCTTAACTAATGTTTTGAAAACATTTTCAATAAAAAATTAAATCTGTATCAGAGTACAAACTTGAAAACATTATTCCATTTAGCTAAAAACGGAAACAACTTAATTTAATCCATAATTTAATTTGTTTTAACTAGTTTAAATAATCTCTCTACCAGTTATTATTTTTTAAACAAATAAAATCTACTATCTCGTTTTTTAAGCAGAAGTTAATTTCTTTTTTTTTTCGATTCTTTGTAAAACGTAGCACACTTAAAAATTAAAAACTTTTACAAGCTTAAGTTTGTCATTCTTAAAAGAGTAACATAACTTTAGGAAACTAATTTTTGCATAAAGTGTTACAGTAATAAATTTGTTTTGCATAAGAAACTTAAGTTTGAAATTGTTAGTTTTTTTAAGTAAACGCATTTTAAACGTTTAGAAAAGATCTTAGATTTTGCTAACAACTACTGTAACCAAATAAATGATACTCAGGACGTTTTTGAGGTTTATATATTTCTTATAGTAGTATATTGTGTACTTTATACTTTAAAGATGGCAATCAAAGTTCTCAACTTAAATAAAATAAGAGTAATCAATTATAAATTTTTAATTTAAAGTTTGTAATTGATAGTAATTTATAAAAACATTTTGGTTTTTATAGTTTTAAGCTTTTTTAATAATATTCGCTTTCTTTACATTTTACCTTTTTAGCTTAAAGAATTAATAGTTGTATGAATATATTTTTACGTAGCCTGTGTATAATAAACTATTATAAATTAATAAGTATATCTTAGAGTAAATAACTAAACGTAATAAAATAGTTATACTTCAAATAAACACATATAACTAAAAAAAAATTAATTATCAAACTTACAATAACATTGCAATACTTAATAATTTTGTAACAACATCAAAAAAAAAAAAAAACTGCGTTTAAACTTTTTGCTTTTAGAAGTATTTATAGATAGTTTGAATAATTCTTAAAAACAAACTTACACTCATACTATATTTCAATACCAATAAATTTTAGCTTAACAAGTTACAGTAACTTTTGAAAACATTGATAAAAGTCTGCAAGAGTTAAAACAAAACATACATTTTAAAGCTAGTTTATGTTATTACTGATGAAACTATTTAAAGAAAGGCACGTTGTTGCTTGGCTATTTTTCCAATCGAATTAAAATAGTTATTTAAAAGTTATACTAGTCAAATTCACAATAGTTTCAACTAAAAATACTATATTACTCTTATTTTAATTTAAAATAAAAAACTCGCTCTTATTTTTAAAAGTTTGTAACACTGTTATAAAAGAAGTAGCTCTGTTTTTAAAAATCTTAAATAGTTTATAAAATCAAAGTTATTACAATTAATCAGAGAATACATTATATTAACTTTATGCTTATGTTACACACTTTAAGTGTTGCCCCTAAAATGAAGCAACTATACCCTGTATATTTAAAGTAATCTATTTAAGCCTCTAGAAGCTTAATAAATTTAGAGATTATAATATGGAAGTAAGATAAAAGTCAATGTTCATAAATAATTTCATACTTTAATTAACTCTTATCACTATGAGCGACTCTAATATTGAGTCCAGCACTATCATTATAACTAAAAAAATGTTAAACCTTTGATAACTTCGCTTTTACATTATAAGGGGTTGGTGGCAGCCTTTTAAAAGTTGCGGGCTAAATTTCTTACAAAAGGTTCTCTTGAGTCGCATTATTTTAAAGTAGTTGTAGTTATTGATATCAACATACTATTTTAAACATAAAAAATATATATATTAATTAATGATAGAACAATAGTAAAGAATAATTATAAAGTTAAGAACCTAATTGTTAGTTTTTACTACAATTTTTTTTTGTTTAGAAAATGTATATTTTTAGGTAAAAAGTAACTAGCTGGCCGCAGGTTTTGGTTTTGAGGGCCGAAATTGGCTAGCGTGCCGCATTTTGCCGATACCTGTTTTAGATCACCTTTTTATTTATTAGTTAATCTTCTTTTAACGGTTAGGTAAATCATACTTAACGTTTTCTCAACAAATATAAAAAAGTATGTAAACTTTAATTACATAGAGTTTATAAGTGTTACATAAGTACAGTGATTTTAATAACAATTTAAAAAATTTTAGGCAGTTTTTATTGATACAACCCTTTTAATTACAGACCGATTCCTTTGACAAGTAGCTTTTGCAGAGTCTTTGAACTTATATTTTCTATAAAAATACTTGATTATCTTTTTTTAAGTAACCTTGTTTAACCTAAACAACTTGGGTTTTTTTTTAACCAAACATCCTGGTTTTAATTATAAGATTGCTTACACTCTTGGTTGGTGTCTTTTTTAAGCAACAAGTTTACTAAAGTAGTCTACACAGATACCAAAAAAGCTTTTGACTCTGTCTCCCGTACTAAATTAATTAAAACATTATCGCAATACAAAATTCATAGCAGTCTAGTTAGTTCGTTCAAAGAGTTTCTAAAAGATAGAACTTAAAAAGTAGTAATTAATAACACATTTTCAGAGTCTTTGCCTATTTTTAGTGGAGTCCCTCAAGTAGGGGTTATTGGCCCACTACTATTTATTATTTACATAAATGATATAGCTTCAGAAGTTGATGTTAGCAGCAACTTTAGCCTCTTCGCAGATGACACAAAAAAATTTAGCCAATCGAATATAACTTTACAGCATTCCTTAGATAAAATCAACATTTGACTAAAGGAAAAAAGATTAAACTTAAACCTTAGTAAATATTAAGTTCTAAATATTCAAAGAAACACTACTTTCTTTACTTTTGACTTAAACATGAACCATACAAACTTATCTTTAAGTAAAGTCTTTAAAGATCATGGAATTTTTGTTGCTTAAAATTTAAAATGGAACTACCATATTAATTACCTTACCGAATTGCATCAACTACATCTTTTCAAGTTTTAAAGAGCTTTAAAACTACGGATGTAGACATCCTTAAAAAGTTGTTTCTCGTGTACATTCGTCCTAAATTGGAATATAACACACTAATCTAGTCCAGGGGCGTGTCTAGACATTTTTTAAAGGGGGTTCACAATTTTTTTTGTTCTTAATCTGCAGCTTAAGTACGCATTTCTTAGGTATGTACTGCCAGTTAAGTATGCATAGTGCGTACTACGCAATATTTAGCCGAAAAACTCTGTGTTTAAAATGCTTTTTCCTGCTTAGAAATAATAAAAATAACATATAAGTAGTAATAGAATAAAATAAAAATTTTAAATTATTACACTGTATTAAATTTAGATAAATTAAAACTAAACGAATCAGAAAAAAATGTATGAACTTTGTATATCAAAATTCATATCTGTTGTTAAAAACAAATATATTACATACATTTAATTAACAAAAATAACGAACATTGTATTATGACTAATATAGGTAATAAAAGACCAAAACTTGCAGGTAGTCTTAGTATATTATATTCATTGGTTTAAACTTTAAAAAAAAAAACTTAATAAATCTAATGTATTACAAAACTCAGTAAAAAACCTTTAGAAGTTTTCGAAAATAAAATTGCAAGTCAGTTAAGTAAAACAATTGAGAACATAATTTTACGAGCATTATCATTAGTTTTCATATTTTGTTTAGAACAAAATTAATAAAAAGCACAGCTGGAATAAAATTTTCTAAAGTAAATAAAAACTTTTGAACTTTAAACAATCTAAAATTACCAGTAAAACAGAATGTAAAGTCTTGAAAAGATTTTTTTTTTAATTTTCAGTAAAATATAAACCTAAGTTCTGTGTTGTTATTATATACAATGTTAAAACTTTTCCTTATATTATGGAGCTAACATGTGGAATGAAAACTTTTTTACTTAAGATACTAAAAACAAAGAACTATTAAAAATTAGTAATAAACTTGTCTTAATAATAGAAAAGTATTCTTAATGGTATGTAAACAAACTACCTAGATAAATAGTTCCAGTCAAAACAATCAAGCTAATAATTTCAAGGACTAATGAGACAAATGTTTTTTTTTTCTTCAACTGTTACAGATATAACTAACTTAATCTATAAAAAATTAGTCTTTATATCAGGAAACAATATTATAAAATAATTAAAACTAAAAATCAATTTTTATAAAAAGGATTTAAATTTTGATTTAAATGTTCGTATAGATAAGGTTTTACAAATTTTTCTTTTAAATTTTAAGCTCTTTACATTTATATATTTTTTTCAAGTAATTTAATCTATAAAATTTGAAATTTCACTAAAAAAATGTTTAGACTTATACAATTAAGTCTAAATATCTTTAAATTATAATTAGATGTTTGCCTGATGGTGCAGGGATTCTAATGATGGTTTTTAAATCTCTCTGATTTGAAAATTCCAAAAAATCAAGAATCAACTTTGTGGCCAACAGATATACAAAAATAAAATAACTTAAAAATTATATTGAAATACCATTAAATGATAAAAGAATAAATTACTAGGTGGTGTAGTGGTCTAAAGATGATTTTGATAACTCTCTGAATTGAACTTAACAAGGTTCAAAAGCTTCACACAACATTAACATATACAACCAACTAAGTAAAATCAAACTTTAGTAATTATATTGGACATTTTTTAAGTTAAATTGTACTTACTAGTTGAAAAACAATACTAAATCTAAAGTTATTTACACTAAGTAACAATTTATAATGGGAACTAAGAGCATCTTAGTAAAAAGTTTCCCAGAAAACAAAAGCTACTTTAAAACTTTTACCTATTATCACGTCACAATTAAAATTTTATTTGAAATCTATTTCAGCTGGGCAAAAACAAGCGTTTTTTGTTACGGAAACTTATAATCTTTCAGTGTTATAAATTCAACATTCATTATTCATAGTTTATCAAATAACCAAAACAAAGTCAATAAACAACGTTTTTAGTGATAATCTAAGAATCTTTTTTTTTTCAGGGGGTTCACAGGAAACAGTAAACCAGTCAAAACACGACCCTGATCTATTCTCCATACTTAAAAAAGATACTAACCACATAGAATCTGTTCAAAACAAAAATTAGATTAATCTTCAGCCGCTGCAATATTTGTTATACGTCTTACCTTGAAAGACTAACAAAACTTAATATTATAATTTTTAGAATACAGTAGACTTGAATTTGACATCGTTACTTTTTTTTAACTAGTTAACAGTAAAACTGCAATTAATATAGAACTAACTACTTACTGAGAGGAAATAGAAAAAAATTTACATGCAAAAATAATTTTAATAATTAGGCTTGGCATAGTTCTTTTTTTATCGGTCAGTTAAAATGTGGAATAAACTTCCAAATGAATTAGTTTCTTGCAAAAAAGTTGAAAAATTTCGATTAAAGTTGAAATTTTTGATTTAAATAGAATGTTTGTTAGTAAAGTTAATAAGTAGTTTAATCAACCATTGATTTAGTTTTAAGATTTAGCTTAGTCCATAGTTCAATTTTTAAAGCAGCGCCTTTTCTCTATTAATGATTAATCGTTCTTCAATAAGTTTGATGATTAGTTATCTGGCCAGTCTATTGTTAATATACTTGGGGCTTTAGGTTTTTATTTTTGTTTTTAGTCAATGCGTTGTAAATATTTCATGTTGATCGTTCTAGATCAATAAGTAATAATAAATAAGTATAAGCTTGTGGTTTGAAATTTTGCTTTTTATGTTAATATATAAAATTTCTGTATATTATATTATAATAAGTTTTAATCTTAGTTTTAAACAAAATGAACTTTTTGCGTTATTTTTATTTTTTTGATTTATTTCATTGTGTGTCTTTCTGTTTAAGTGGCCTAGATTTTGATGTCTAGGTCCATCATATGGACAATTAACTTACAATATTAATAATAATAAAAACTGAGTACTAAAATTTTAATGATTAAATAAAAAACGTACTTACAACATACTGTTTTATTTTGTTTTGGTTTGAATGAATATATTTCTTTAATTACATTACTTCTACAACTAACTTTATTACTAACACTTGAGTTAGTTACAAAAGTAGAAAAAACTTTTAGTTTTACTATACATATATAACTAAATTGATCGTATACAACAAAAATTATTTTTTCTTAAACTTTTAAAGTATAAACTTTAAGGTTTTGGTAACAGAATGAATATAACTTTTTAACTGATTTATAAAAAAAATATATATTTATGAAACGATAGATACTAATTTGTTGATCATATAAAAATTTAAATGAAAAAAAGTATACAAAAAAAAAACTATAAAAAAAACGTAAGTTAAGTTTTTGTCAGTTTTCAAAGACTACATTTTATTTTTTTAGATGTTAAATTGTCACCTACCAAAGTTGTGTTAAAAAGTTGTAGCCTTTAAAAATGCTTGTACTTTTTTTTCCGCCAGACTGCTCTGTGGTGTAAACGAGATACAGAAAAAAGCAGACAGTTTTTGTTAGAAAAACTTTACTGAGACATAGATGACAAGAGCTAGAATTATTCATAGATTTCAGCTTAAGCTTACTCAAACGGGTAGATTTAAATACTAGTAGATAGTCTGTGTTATACTTGAAAGAGATAAGCTGTTGTTATTTTTGTATTTGTTTGCTGTAAGGGATTTTACCTACGTTAGTCTGTAAGTCTAGAAACTTTATGATAAGTTTTGATCTTGTTTTTTGCTTAAATTTGTAGTTGATTTGTAAATATTTTTACAAAGTATTTCAGTACAATTTTTATAAGTAATTCTTATAAGGTCATTTAAATTCAACGAAAGACTATATCAATATACTAATAATTTTAAACACAGTTAAAGTAGGTTTTCATAACATTTTAATGTCACACCGAATAAATTAAACTAAGATTTAAATAAAAAATAAGCATAAAAAAACCTAAAAGCATCAAATGTTTTCAAAGCTCTTCACTTCAAAAACTGAAGTAAAAATCTACATTTAGCAAGTAAAAAATGCGAAAGCGCGTGCATTTATTTGGTAAGTGATGTTGAGATCATAAACTTTTGTAGTTTGGAAGAAAATAGGGCGCTGAATGAATTACTTCATTGTGTTTTTATTTTCACATAGCTAAATTGTATCGCGAGTTTTTTCGCCTCGTTAAATAAGTTGCCTTCTGGTGTAGTAAATATTTCGACAAAACAGTGTCTAATAAGTTACTCTTTGTAGTAATTACTTTTAAAATAAGGTTTACTTGTTTTTAACTTATAAAAAAAGAAACATTTTAAAGTGAATTAGTATAAGTTTGGAACTATAAAAGATATTGTTTTTCTTCTTTATGACTTAATTATAAGATGTAGTAAAATATCTAGCTGTGTTTATATTTTGTTATTGTTAGTTAAGTTCCTGTAAAATTGTTATGTCTAAATATAAAGCAATGTGCATAAATTAAGTTTTAATTTTTTAAAGTTTTAATGAATACGTTTAAATAAATGCTTTTAAATTAAGAGTCAATTGCTAAGGTATTAAAAAATTACATAATTTTTTTTTAAAGAGTTTTTATATACTTAATTTAATAGTATTAAATGATATAGGTTTTTAAATAATTTGTAAAAACTTAAAATAAATATTTTAAAATTAAAGCAACTAATTAAATTGATTTTTTTATCAATAATAACTTAAAGAAAACCTTTATAAATTTGTACAAAAAAAGTTTTACATCGTTTTGAAACATAAACATTAAATAATGAAAACCTAAAGATATTAAAACTTATAAAAATTTACGTTATTTCAAGTATGTACTTAATAACTGTACTTTTATATACATATATGTACTTATGCTTATTTAAAAACATAAACAAATATATCAAAAATTTTACCGAAGAATAAGTTCTAAATAATGTTAGTTTAAGTATTAAAAATATTTGTAAACAGTGTAGTTGTTAAACTTAACAAAGTAATTTACAGTCACTACCATCTGTTTAAAACAAAAAAAAACAACAAGCTCATAAGGTTTTTATAACATTAGACTGAATATTAAGCTGATATTTTTCATATTCTCTATATACTTGCTAGAATTAACTTTTTTAAAAATTTATAAAAACCATTATTGTATTTAAATATTATAATTTTTAAACTAAAAATAACTAAAAAGCCTAAAAAAAATAAACAGTAAATACTTGTAAAACTTAAATATACTTTATTGACCTTAAAAAAAACTAAATAGTATTAAAAAGGAATACTTTAAAGTATTACTTTAATTTTAGTTTTACATACAAACCTATTTTTTCATAAACAATTTAGTTTGCCTTTACGTTTTACTTTTTCTGTTCAATCTTAAAAAAACACTTTATTTAATTGAAGCGAGAACTTCAATTTATTTTTAATTATGTGCAGATTTATTTTACAGTGCGTCGTTTTTTATCCGTAAACGATATAAAATTACAGACTTTTAATGAAAGCTTTTTGGGTGGTCGGAGAGGCGTAGGTTGCCTGCTTTTACTAAATGTAATTATATAAAGAGCAAATACCAACTGCTCTCCTTATACAACCATGAAGGCACACAAAAGCTGCTGGAAGACGCTTTTTTTAGTCGTCCTAGTTTTGTTTTTTTCGACGAACGGAGCACTATCGAAAAATTTCAAAAAGAAGCTAAAGATCCAAAAGACAGTTGATGTGCCAATAGATACAAACCCTGTAGAAGTACCAATTGGAAGAACGGTGACACTTGATCCCGAGATACATTTAAAAGTGGAATTGAAACACTCAGAAAAGTGTACAGTAGCTGTTTTATCTTCACCATTTAATGATGTCATTGGTTCACTCAGTCACAAAAGTTTTCCTTGTAAATTTAAGAAAGGTGTTATAGCTTACACGCACTTTGGAGGCAGTAGTCCTTTGAAAGATTACATAAACTTGCAAGTGAGACTAGATACACACACTGAAACTAAAATAATACCGTCTAAAATAGTTTTTGATATCATTTTTGTTAAAAGAGAGTTGGTTAAAAACTTTATGTTTTTGACTGTAGATGAACTTTTTGGGCGCTCAGAACCAATTGGTATGAACCAGCTCAGTTTTAACTATGACCCATTAACTCAAAACTGCACAGTTGCTACTTTAATTGGTATTGGTGGATTTCCCCAGTACGGAGTTTTAACAAACGACATATCTATGGGCTCAATGGTTTCCTGCGATGAAATGATCAAAGCGGAAATAGTTTACAAGCATATGGCTGGAGAAAACTCAGCTAATATCGATAAAATACAAATGAAAGTTGAAGTGGAAGACAATGTCGATGGAGCGGTTAAAAGTGAATTTTTTCAGGTTAAATAATTACATTTTATACTTTGAAAATAATTTGTAGTGGCTGATTTTGTAAAAAAAAAACTGTTAAGTCTATTTATACAGATTGAAATAAAGTAATTAAGAGAAACAAATTTCTTTTTTTGTTTTTAAATCTTTATGCAATTTAAACTTTACTTTAGTCAGAACTTTTTTTATTAATTCGTTTAAATTAAAAACTTATTTTAAACAGATCATTGTAAGAATTTTGGAAGGGAGAGAAAACAGTCCACCTGCATTTGATTTTTCTTCAACTTTCTTGATGGAAGTCAACCAGTTCTGCATTACCGCGTTGACATCAGACATGATCCGTGCGAGCGACTACGAGTCTCATGATTCAGATCTTATCTTCAACATAACTACTAAAATGGACGAAAACGTAAACGGTGTCGTTGTGAGCACGGATGACCGCGATCAACCGATATTCAGCTTTCGTCAAAACGATGTGTGGGAACTGAAGATAGCGTACAAGCCGCCTGCCCACGCTAGTGATCAGGAAAGAACGTACAGCTTCGACATACAAGCCGTCGACACCGATGGCTTCACTTCGAATACGATCAGCTTTATAGTCGTCGTCTATCCAATGTACACACTCGCTCCCATTATCTACAAGAACACTGGTTTAATCTTGTACCAGGTTAACATTTAAGAAAACGATTTAGTTTTAGTATTAAGTATTAATACTAAAGTTATTTAGTATTAAAAAAAAATAAGTCAAAGTTTAACTTCAAAACTTTTTGTAGTCGAAAAATGAAAAAAATAATGCGTATCCGAGTAAAACAAAAAAAAAACTTACACCTCTCTCTTACTTTTGCGTATCTTTAAATGTTTTTGTATATTCTCTATAAATTCAGAAAGATTAAATTGTAGCTTAAAGTTTACAAGTTATCAAATTGATAACAAAATTTGTCTATTCATAAGGCAAGTGTGTTTTTTTTTGTATGTTTGCAAACCTTTCTTAGATGATAACGATAACGTGTAGGTCTTTGACATAAACAAACACTTGAATCGTACAACTTGTTTGCCTGTTTGAACAGTTGAATCTCTAAAGCAAACAGTTTATTCAATGGCATTCATGTCAAGTTATAACTTTAGGCTTTTAAAAATTTAGCAAATAAAAGAAAAATGACTAAAAAATATATTTTTTTTACTTAATAATTTCTAGAAACTTAAACGATATTTAAATCTACGTATTTTTTAGTAAATTGAAAAAATCGAAGTATCTTAGATTTATTTTTAAAGTAAAACACTTGTTTTTTTAGAAGAGACAGCTAAAGTTATCACCATACTAGAATAATAAAAAAAAAAAAAAAATTATTAATTGTTTATTACCATTTTTCGCACCTTTTTAAAAGTAATAAAAATTTAAATATTGTATTTTATCATCGTAAATAAACTTAAAGAATTTTGCAAAAATGTATATAAAACTTTTAGCCTGTTTGAGCATATCTATATCCAATAAGTTTACATGGTACAATTTTTTGCGGATCATATACGCATAGCGTCATTTTTGCACGGTTGTATAAACGGTAGGAGTAATTGTATTTCAAATAAAGTTTTTTATATATGAATTTATGTTTACAATTGATTATTTGTTAATTTTAATTAGGTTTATTTTAATTACATTTAGTTTATATTTTTATTATATATTTTTAAAATCGTATTAAACAGTTTTATCTAATTTATTTTTGGAATAATAAAGATAAAGTCAACCATGCAATAAAAAAAATGTAAACCTAAAGTAGAAAAACAAAAGAATAAAATATAACTACTATACTTTCACCGTTTAGCAAACCGTGCAAAATTGACGCTATACCAATGTGAAACTCAGTGCATGTTTTACACCTAATCAGTAAAACTTTTGTATTAGCTTGGACAAACTTGTACGAAAAAACTCTTGTTACCCACAAACTAATTTTTAAATTGAGTTCGATCTTTTTTTTTTAAATACATAAAACTATCACTAAACGTTTTATCACTGCCTAACAAATTTCGTCAACAGGGCCAGTCTAGGTCGATCACGAGTCATCGTTCCCTTCAAATATCAGACGAAGACAATCTTGATGACGTAACTGTTCAAGTTTTGAACGGACCACGGCACGGAAACATTACAGTTGACGACATACAAACCAAGTTTAAAGTTGACGATCTGCAAAAAGGAAATGTCGTTTACCAGCATGACGGCGGAGACAACCACAGGTAAAGCATCCGAAACAATTGAAAAATCATTTGTTTTAAAATATTTAAAAAAAAAGTTTAGTTCTTAACTTAAAAGTAAATTTTGCTGTAAAAAGAACTTTAAGCACACTATATATACAGCAGTTGTAGCCAATCTAAAAGACTAAATATTTAAGAAAAGATTTTTCATACTTTACTGAATGAAGTCTTATTGCAATTTTGTGTTAATTTGTTTTTAAGTTGATATTTATATTAGAAGTGTAATACGTTAATTTAATTCTTAATTGTTAACACATGTTTAAATATTTAAACTTAAGAAACATTTATACTACTATAAGCTTTACTAAATAGATATGCTATATTGTATTTTGTTAATTTTTATTTGAAAATTGTCTATAAATAAACGATGTATCAGGTTTTTATCTTTAAAATTTATAAAAATTTTAGTGACAATATAGTTTTTGCTGTGAGCGACGGACAGCACTTTGTGGAGTTTTTGTTTCCTATCTACATTGCATTTGTAGACACAAATTATCCTGTAAGTAAAAATATGTTTATTTGAAGTTTATTTATTGATGATACATCAATAATTAAAAGTTAAAGAAGTTTATTTTAAAATACTAAAACTGTTTTAATATAAGTTAGTAGCAACACTATAAACTAAGTTTGTAAATATTTCTAATCAAATACTTTTTAGAGTTTAATTGTTTAGTTAAAAAATAAATAATTATAAAAAAAAAAAAAACTTTAAATATGGTTTGAAAAAATACTTGCTACAGGTATATTGCAGTAATGAACTTTTATTGTCTGCAAAAAGTATTGTAATTTCAATAGGCAATATAGAACAATAAATTTTACTACTATATAAATATAAGAGCACAAGAGTTTTACTATCAACTATAAAATTTTTCAGACCATAAAAACAAATAAAGTGGTGGAGGTAGAAGAAGGTTCAACTGTTCTGATAACAAAAGAATATTTACACGCCGTTGATACAATTTCAACGCCGGAGCACGTTATATTCACACTGCTGAAAATAGTTTCAAGCGCTGGTGGCTTTTTTATTGTGAAGAACAGCACTGGCGTTCAAAATGATCTTTGGTCGTTCAGAGAAGATGGGCGCGTTGAGCGTAGAGTTTTCCAATGGACCCAACAGAACATACTTGATAATCAGCTATTTTACCGCAGTTTGATATCTCACCACAATAAAGTCGTGATGGATGTGCACGAGTTTTATGTGGAGGACGATGCTGATCTGCCGAATAGATCTCCTCCTAACAGTTTTTATTTGACAATTGTTCCCGTAGATAAATCATCTCCTAAACTTTTTCCAGGCAGTAGTTTATACGTTAGTTTACAAAACATGGTACTAAAAATAAACATGCTTATAATTATTACTCATGAATTTGAAAAAAAAAACAACAAAAAAAAAACCATAAATCTAATCAAGCTTGCATTTAAAAAAGTCTAGTATGTAAAAGCTATTCAGCTTCTTTATTTTTGTTATGATTTATGTAAGTTTATTTTTATGTAAAAATAAGTTAATTTAAATTATAAATTTAGAAAAAAAAGATCTACAGTTAATGAGGTCTTACCAAAAATTTTTCATAGTGTTTCGTACAAAAAGCGGATCCTTAAAAGAAATGTCTACTAATAGTTTCATTCAAACTTAAAAACTTTTACTTTAAAAGTAGCTGTGTAGTATTACTATTTATTGTTCTAATATTTTACGAACTTCTTAATATGTTAAAACACAATCACTTTCAATGCTTACTTTAAAAAAAGTAATCGTTTCTATTTTTCAAATCAAAGTAAGTAAAGTCAGTAATTTAGTTCAAAATTTAATTCTAACAAAATGAAGTAAATTAAAAAAGAACATTTCTTACTTCAAATTTAAAGTTTAAACTTATTATTAACTAAGTCTAAGCTTTTTTTAAACTTTTAATTTTTTTTAAGTATTTCAGTCAGATTATCAAAACATACTACTGACAGATGAATGTAAAAGAATATGAGCTGACCGCTTTCAACCAGTCAATGATGCGATATACTGATGAAGATTCACAAAATAAAAATATTCTTTACAAATTAGAAGAAAAAATAACCGAATTGACAACAGGGACATTTCAACTAGAAGACACTGGTTTGTTTATTTTGCAAATAAAATGCACTTTGACTACACTAAATATTAAATAAATAAAAGAGTAAAATTAGTAATTAAAAAACTTTTAACTACCTATAGAAAGGGTTCAAGTTAGTTGAAAAAATAACTTATAGTACATTAAAAGTAGTTATGTTAAAAACATCAATAACTGAGAAATTTTTAGTAGCATCTAAATTTTCTACAAAATTGTATAAACAAAGCTTAACCAAACTACAGGGTCATAGTAGTTGACCTAGTAAATTTAGAAATAAACTTTTATACAAGACCTTACAAGTTTGGAATGAAATAATCTTAAAGTTTTTTATCATGGTTTGTATATAGTTACAGTAACTTGATTGTCAGACTATTTTTTTCAGAAATAATGGTAGGAATTCTATCATTCTATAAAACATAATCTTAATAAGCTATGCGCTGAATATTTATAAAATAAGAGAGCAAATAAAGTGTTAAAATTTTAATTGTCATGCACTCGAAGTAGATTCACTTCAATAAACTATTCAAAAAGTCTTTATTAACAGGTAAAATAGTACTATACGATGATCCATCAACTGTAGTAACTGAATTCACTCAAGAGCAAGTCGACCATGCTAAAATCGCTTATCGGCCTCCGAAGGTCGAGCTTGGTATGATTGCTCGGGTTTTTCAGTTTAAGTTTAGTACTGTAGATGATGAAGATAATATCTTACCAAATCAGGTATTGTAGTTAAGTACATTATAGTTTAAGCTTTTATTGTAAATTATTTCCAGCAAAATACTTAACGCTGTTTTCATAAAAAAACTGTTTGACTTTTTTTTTGATAGAAATTTGTTATTTTTCTGAGTCCTGTTGACAACAAACCACCTGTAGTAGTAAACAAAGGTTTTGAAGTCGTTGAAAATGGAGTTTTTTTTCTTACAAAAGAAGTTTTAGATGCCAATGATAATGATACTGATGACCAAGAACTTTTGTTCACGTTGGTGTCAAATCCGAAACATGGAAGACTACATTATGATTCTGTTCAGATTCCACTAGGTTAGCACTGTAAAAACTTTTTAGTATTTAAATCTAATAGACAATATGATATTTTTTTGTTTTGGTACGAATATAAAGTTTAAAGAATTTTCTCTTTCATTACTTCCAATGTTAAAAGTTGTTGTTTACTAGAATAAAATTAAATACTAAAATATTAACAAGTAACTATTCATATTTCTATTTTTTAAACTAAATATTTTTCAATCCTATTATTAAAACTAGCTTATTTAAAATACTTTAATTATAAGTATATAAACTTTAATACATATACTTAATATAATTTTTTGATGCAAATGAATTTGTTCTTTTTATTAAATGACAAAAAATGACTTTAGTAAACTAAAATAAAGGGTGCTAAAAACAACAAAGTAAAAAATTAAAAGATACTTAAAAATTTATATGGATAGCCGGTGCATTCACAAGAAACGACATACATGAAGGCCGTATTTTTTACCAGCATTTTGGCAACAAAAGTCGAAGTGACAGTTTTGAACTTGTGGTTAGTGACAAAGTGCACAAGATTCCAATTGTCGTGAAAGTCAAAATAGAGTTTGAGGCTGACGAAAGACCTCTGCTGTCAGAACCTATCAAAGGTACATTGATAAAGTATGTTGAAGTAAATGAGGGTGAAAAAGTTCAACTTACTGACAAGGTAATTGTGTAAAAGATAAAAGTGTATTAAAAAGTAAACTGAAACAATTAAACTATATTAAAAGTAAAATTAGTTCATTAGTACTAAAAAGTCACAAAATTCAAAAAAAAACATAAACATTAGTTGAAAGTTAAGCAACAAATTTTGTTTTAAAAGCATTAAAAAAAGATTTCCTAAAAGCAAGAAAGATAACATTTTCATACTATTTTCATCAAATGCAACGATTACAGATTATAAAAGAGAAAGAAGAAGAAGAAGATAAAAGCCTAATGCTAACTTATACGGTTGTAACGCAGCCGAAAAGGGGAAAAATTCTGGTCGGTAGTGAAAAAGTAGACACATTCACGCAAGATCAAGTTTCGTCCGGTTCTTTGTTTTACCTTCACACTGATGGAGAGATCGGAGTTGAAAATGATAATGACAAGTTCGAATTGTCCGTAACTGATTTATTTGGCAGAACTAAATCCGTTGAAATAAATGTAATTATTAATGCTGTTGACAACAAAGCTCCTGCAGTTTCGATGCAAGAATTTCTTGTAGTTGAAGAAGGGTCTCAAGTTACAATAAAAACGAGTCATTTATATGCTTCCGATAAAGATACTCGTACTGATGATATATTGTGTATCATCACAAGTCAAGCAAAGGAAGGTTTTCTGGAGAACGTTACACCTTCTGTAGGATCGGAGGTTATTTTTTTGATTAACCTTAACAATAATAAAAAAGTTTAAAAATAGCTTTTACGACTAAAGTAAGTTCACACTCAATGTTGAACTAAACACCTTATTACATTTTTTTAAACTAAATTCAGAGCTTTTGCTTTAACGCAGGTATCAAGAGCAGGCCAGCCGATCAGCTCGTTCAGAATTGCAGACGTGAAGTCAGGTTCAATCAGGTACGTGCAGAGCGTGCACCTGGGAAGAGAACCGGTTGAAGATAAATTCACTTTTGTTTGTCAGGATGGAGTGCCCAACTCGTCGGAAGAAAATTTGTTTGCTATAAAAATAAAACCGGGTTTGTAATTGAAAAAAAAGAGGATTTAAAGAAGTTTAAATTTAACAAATTAAAACAAAAACTATATATTAAGTTCTTAAACAAAGTTATAAAAAGAAATTTTACGAATCTCCTAAAATATTTTAAATTTACACGTTTATTGAAATATTAATTGTGATTCTAACTTCTATGAAACAACAAAATAAAAAAGTTAAGAAGTTATTTTTGGAAAACAACTATTTTAGACAAATATTTTAGTGATATTTTTGAGTATTTCATAACTTAAATAAACAAAAAACTTAGTAAATGACGAAGAACCGCAGTTATATGTCAAAAACTTTCAAGTTAATGAAGGAGGCATCCTGATGTTAGATAAAACACAAGTTTATGTTTACGATGAAGATGTACCGGCAGATGACCTTTTGTTTTTTATTACAAAACAACCAAAATACGGCAGTTTTTACCGTCAAGTTAGTGAACTCAAACTACAGCTAAACCTTGTGTAAAACTATTTTATTTATTGTCACAATTTAAATATTTGTTGTCCAAAGTTATATTTTTGGGATAAGGTAGTTTTATTACCGTTCTATAGTGACAAACTTTTTTTTTTTTAATTTAATATATAAGTATTTAAAAAATATTTTACTGAACTTGAGAAATATGTTTATTGAAATATTTACTTTCAAAATTGCTTTTATTTTTACTATAAGTAATGAAAAATAGCATTCTAGTCAATTTTAGTAAAGGTATTTAGACAAACTTTAATTTATTTACCTAAAATACAAACATATATTTTGTAATTCAAAATTACAAATAATTTACACTACTATTTTCAAATTGTATGATTTTTTTTGTTTAAAAAAAGAAAATTCTATTATAGTTACAAAAGTTGAAAACAATAAACGAAACTAAAATTTAAAACCCATTTAGTCTATTTAGTATAATCTAAACAACATAAATTATTTCTTTGAAACCATATTTATTGAAATACTTCTTTGTACATAAAAAAGTTAAGGTGAACTTCACCAAACTTAAAACTTAAAATCTATTAAAGTTTGATAAAACCCCGTTATAAACTGTTAGAAATCAGTCCTAAAGACTCATGTCTAATGTTTTAAAGTCTGTATACTAGTTTAATAAAAAAATTTCTTCATTAGTAAATTTTTAGAAAATAATGAGTAGTATTTTGTTTTTATTTATATTTGAATAAAGTAATTTTTTTACTATTATTAAAGAGTTGTAGACTACCTGTTAACGAGGTTAGTGTAAAGATAATGCTAAGTTTAAAATTTTTATACTTTATACTTTTCTTTTTCGGAAAAATTTACGATGTTTTTAAAGCTTTAAAAATACAAATAAAATAGTATACAAAGACAAAAAAACTTATTTTAATACAGACAAAACACAATGGAAGTGTAAAAACTTCAAGCTTCAGTTTTGATGAAATAAACGACGGATCAGTAATATTCTACAAGCATGACGACTCTGAGACTTTAGAAGATGAGTTTGAAATCGAGCTCAGTGATGGACTCCACAAAGTTGTAAAAAGTGTTGAAGTTTTTGTCACACAAGTTGATGACGAATCACCACGTTTAACTATTAACAACGGTCTTGAAGTTGAAATTAACGAGACAAGAGTCATCACAGACGATTTACTTAAAGTTAGTTTAGACTGTTTCAAGTAGCCTGTTGCTCAACCTTTCTTTTATAGTTAAAATAGAATAAAACTCTGTATTAACTATTGATAACTAAGAGTTTTACTAAAAACATTGATTAGATATATCTTTGAACTTACTATGTTGAAAACCTGTTTAAATATAAATTCCATAGTTATTTTTAAAATTTATTTATAAAGAAGAGACAAGCAGAAAATTTACTGAACAATTTAAAGTTATGAACACTTTTATAAATCTTTGTTACTAAAGTCCGTTGTTTTCTACATTTAAAAAAATGCTTCAACGTTATTTGTACGTACTTCTTTTAAATTTGAATTAAGATTATGTTCTAAAAAGCATGATGAAGACTTTCTTATATAGAATTGTCATAACTTTAGTAAAAAATAAATATAAATTATAAACGTATGAAAACCCTGAAACACTGAAGCTAAACTTATAATATTTTATGGAGTTTTTTTAGTTTGTTTTGCTTTAAATCACTACAGGTTAAGTTTAACTAGTCTAAATGACTTTTTTACTGTTGTTATTGTAAACTGCTATTATTATTGTAGAATTTTTTTTTGAGCAGAGGTAGATTCTTATGTAAACAAATTGGACTTTTAGCTACCTTATTATCGAATATTAGCATAGATTACAAAGTAAGTTGTAGTATTTAAAAGTAGATTGAAAAAAAAACAAAATAAAAGAACAACGGACAAAAAAATATTTAGACCAAACTATAGAATATTGAAAGATAAAATAAAACTAAACTGTAATGCTTGTAATTTTTATCATTATAATACAGTGTAAAGGAAAAGCTTAATACCTGGTTGCGAATGATTTTATGTCATGTTTAAATTCTGTCAAAAAAAAGAAGTTGGTTTTAGCCTTTGTTATCTTAAAGTTTTGGTCGTTTGCATTGTAAATGTACAAAAACAACAATATATATATATATATATATGTAAAAAATATTATTTTTCCGCTTTTGTTTGAAAATGTAGGTTTAAGTATATATTTTTAAAAGTTGTTTAATCAAAATTCATTTATAGGTTACTTAAAACTACTGAAACTAATTGTTAACGCTACATATCCATAACCAGTTATTTATGAAAAAATGTCATAGCAAGACAAATTATCGTAAATTATAAAAACAGTTATCAAACTTCGTCTCCAAAGAGACAGCTAGAGATAGTAAAAAGGAAACACTATGTTAAATGATGCGTGTTTTACACGTTTATCGTCGTGATGTTGTTATCATTTAGATTTTTGAAATTAGAGTTGATATAAAGCTTTTATTAAAAAAAGCGAAGTCATTAATCAAAAAAAAATTTAAACACTTTTGAACTAGGATAACTTTTGAAAGTTTAAATCCAAATTTGTGATAATTTTTTGTTGTTGCTACTTTATCTAATAGAAACTAAAAAGAACTATTATAAAAATAAACAACTTTAAACTTTAAACACAAACATGTTTTTTTCTCAAGACAAAATGTGTTAAATTACTTTTAAACTTGTTCAACTTAATGGTTGTTGAAATTTCTTCTGTTTTTCTCAAGAAAAAGACAAAAAAGTTAGTAACCAATAATTGTTTTTTAAATTTAATACAAATACAACCTAGGTAATTCTTATAAAAGTTATAAACAGCTTTTCAATAACAAACTAAGATAAAAAATATATTGACTAATAGTAAGAAAGCTTTTTTATACTTTAATATAGACATAAGACCATATAAAATAATTTAAATGAGACGTAAATTAAATGTAATAAAATACAACAATTATACTAACATAACTCTATCAGAAAATGAAGACATTAATCAGTACTAGTACTTGTGATAACAATAAACTATACACGCACAATTTAGCATGAAAGTTATAGAGAAAATTTAAAAAATGTATGTTTTTTGAATATTTCTCTTGTTATAGATCAAAATAAAGATTTTTCACTTATCGTTAATTTTTTTAAATATATTTTGCAAGCTATAATATATTTTTTAAACCACATTAAAGTTATGAAACTATAGTTTTATAATTGTATATTTCTAAAAGTGTTCGATACTTATAAACATTCACAAAGTTGTATACAATATTGCTTTTAAAGCGTACATATTATATTTTAGTTTTATACTACTACTTAAAAATCTTTAATATATACTAAAACAAAACTAAATATGCTGTCTTATTAAACTTTATGAACATGAATTATTTAGAAACTAATGGAAATATAAATACAGCATAAAAGCTAATTATAAGTACATTTACTTTCTCTAACCTATTAAATTTGAAAAAATTCAAAAATCTTCAAGAACAACTGGTGTAGCTTTAGTTCAGATTTTCTTATAAAACTAATGATCAAAATGAAACAATTTAGTTTGATGCCTTAATTCCGATGCAAACAAAACGTATTTTGTTACAATCAATATATTATCATTACATTAAGGCAAGCAAAACAGTAACCCTTAGTAATAATAGTAAAATTTGCTTTGTTTTAAACTCCATCAATCTAACTTTACCGATTTTTTATTACCTACTTGCACCGAGCAGAAGAAAAGTTGCAGTATAATTAAATATTTGAATGAAAGTTAGTTTAACTATAATAACAAAAACAAAAGGAACATTAACATTTTTGATTAAAACTATTTTGTACAGCTGCAGTTTCAGCAAGTAATAAGACGTAAATTATTAGTTTCTATACAACTATAAGTAAATAAATAGTACAGATTTTACACGGCCAATAAAATTGAAACAAAACAGTTATCGAAGTATGTCGGAACACATTCTTTAAAACGCAAAACTTTATTTATAAATAAAAAATAAAGTTTTACTTAAACATAGTTTAAAAATAGTAAGCTTAAATAAATATTTGTGTCATATTTGTAGAGCTTAAGTAAAAAGAATTATAGTTGTTAAGTAGTTTGAGTGAGCACAAGTATTTTATTATTGAGTTTTATAAGTATAGCACATATTGTTGCATTTTAAGAATCACTATTTAATACTGACTATTAAAATAGTAATTTCAAATAAGTAAAACCGCTACAAATTAAGCCATAAAGTAAGTAAGTTTTTGACGTAAACTTTGTCCCATAATATTAAAACTTTTGATGTGTGTACGGTTTTTTAAAAGTTCTTATATACATAGTTTTAATTAAGTTCTTTTAAGCTATATACTCAACACCTATTATTGTGTACTTACTAAACAACTGTTTCGCTTACAGAGTTAAAAATTTCAATGTTTTTTTATTTATTTTTTACTAACTAAATTACATAAGTATATGTATATATATATAAGCAAAAATTGCGTTAAAAATTTGTTATCACGTTTTACCGATCACTAGTTACGTAGGTATTTGGATACCTTCTAAATATAATTTATATAAGTTCACTGAGTAAGTACTTCAGTTGTAAATTAAGAAAAAAAGGATTTAATAATACGAACTAAAATTAAACATTAAGTTCTTTATAGCAGATGCATACATGTACGAACATGCGAGAATAGTTTATAGTTTTTTTATAAATACTGTATACTAAACTTCTTGCATTCTTTTTTATAAAATAATATGAGTTTACATACTGGATTATTGTAATAACAAAGTTTTTTTTTTGTAAATTTTTTTATAACATTTTGTTGAATAGTAAGCTACGTTTACAACTTTTATGTTGGTTAAAAGTCAGAGTAGTTTTAAAATTTCTGTTTTTAGGTTAAAAAACATGCAAGTTAAGGCAGTATAGTTTTTTACAAGTTGATTTTATCAACTAGGTTAAGTTCATTCATTCCAGCTATTGAATTAAATTTGTTTTATATTTAATGATTGTAGCATAGTTTTTATGTTTACGCATTTTTTTAATAAATATTATATTATAGTTTACTAACTTTTATAGATAAATTTATTGTAATTGTTAAGATTACTATCAAAAATAATAGGTTTATCAAAAATAGACACTTTTTCAATCAAATTTATTTTAGCGATAAGTATAATATTTACTACTTTAACCATGAACTATGTTTTAGATGCACACTCCAGAAGAGCTGCTATTTAATTCTAGCTAATTCTTAAACTAAATTTATAAATAATAAAAAATGCTTATAAGATTTAATTAGTTTTATCTCTCAAGTTTTAAGCATGATAAAAAGAAAAATTTTTAGTAGTCATCAATTGTATAATTACTTTTTATAGGCTACAGATATTGATTCAGATGATGGTAAACTCCAATATATGATTACTTTCACTCCACAACAAGGTACATTAGTGCTTAAGTTTGTTGATAAAAACCAAAAGGTCATTGAAAAAATTTTACAAGAAGGAGATACGTTTTTGCAAAAAGATATTGAAAATAAAAAACTGTTTTATCATCACATGGGTTAGACGATTATGATACATAAAAAAATATGTAAATTAGTTTTCTTGTTTGTACTAGTTTGATTTTATGAAAAAAAAAGTTATTTTAAAAAATAAGTTTAACATTTTATTTTAAGATTAACAAACTTTAACTACTATATTTAACAATTACAAACCAAGTTAGACTAAATTTATTCTACTTTTTCGACGAAAATAGTCTAAAATACTACTACTGTAAAGCGGAGTAATAACTTAAGCTAATAAGAATGAATCCCACTTTTCATTTTAAAATAACTAAAATATTTTCTATAAGTACAAAAAGGAATTAGTTAAATTAATTTTATAAGAATGTAACTATAACATTTTTTCATATGTTATTTATTAATTAAAAACTTCAGTAAACGTTTTTCAGACATAACTTATACTTAACTTAACTCTCACTCTTTATATATACTATCACATTTCTGGTCCATAATGGTATACATTTTTTTTATAAACTAGAATATTAAAAAAAGACGTAAAAAATTGAATATTTAAAAATAATATTAGGTTTAAAGCAATAACTTAAAGCAATGAAATTAGTTTAACATTTGTCTAAAACAGCTTTAAGCCATTACATCAATATCGTGATAAGTGGTCCAGAAAGTTTAGCTGAATAAACTTGTTTGAGTTTAATTTCAACTGGAATAAAATTCTTTCAATACACTTTTGAATACACAACCGTCTACTTAAAATTTACTGCATTAAAAAAACTCGTTTCGCTTGAAAGTTTTTTGAAAATTTTTCTCTAATAAAAGCTTTAATTAATGTGCAGGGCAACCAGGTACGCGAGATATATTAAAGTTTGATTTAAGCGACGGTACGAACGATCTGATAGATCGCTACTTCTTTATAACAATCGCTGAAATGGACATCTCCCACCCTTCTGTATACAACAAAGGCATAACTTTAAAAGAAGGGAGTAGAGTCACTTTAACATCAGGTAGGTGCTGTTGTGCAAGGTATTTAATTAAATTTAAATATTTTGTTGTTTAACAATTTTTTAATTTATAACATACGGAGAAAAATGGTTTATGCTAATTTATATGTATATAAAACATTAGATGTATTGAGCACATCAGACAACAACAGTGAAGATGGAAGCCTTTTGTTTATTGTAAATGAAGCGCCCATTCATGGTCATTTGGAGTCAACTGACAATCCAGGAAAACCTGTTACTTTATTCACTCAATTAGAAATATCAGGTTTTTAACCTTGCAAAAATTTATACTATTAAATACTTAGTTTACTTAAACTTGGTTTAAATTTTTTTTTATAACAAAATATTTTATGCTTATCAAATATAATTTTATAAATTAATAATTATATAAACATACTAACGTTTTAAAGTCGTTTTAGGTACTACTCATAAATTTGAGACTATTATTTTACAATAATAATAAAAAAGCGAGATAGTTCGATTTAACTTTAAAATACATTAAATACTTAGGTAGAATTTAAAAAAAAGTAAAACAAAAAAAAGAAAAGAAATATAACTTCTATATTAAACTTGCTCTGTAGTCCCTTTAACAAAAGTAAATAGCAAGTAAAGTAAAATTTACTTTTAAATATTAAAACATTTAAAAATTTATAATTTTGTCGCTGTATTTTTTATAACAATCTTTTAAATAATATTTAAAAATTTTAAATAAAGAAATTTGTTTTGAATCCTTAACTGTGCTTTTAGATAGTATTAAGTAAAATAAAAGTAAAACATTTTGCAAACAATATCAATTGTTTGTATCTGAAAACAAATTGATATTTACAAAATATAAGACTAATTGTTATAAGTTTTAATAGTTTTCTACTTAATGCTTAAAATACTATAACCTTATTTGATGTATACCTAGTTTATTTTGAATATAAAACTATGAGGTTTTCAACTGAAACGTAATTTAAACTACTTATCAATAGATCTTGACTATAAATATCACGGGTTTTCTTTGTTTTGTATGTTAATAACTTGGTTTTAAACAATACTTTCATTAAACAGATTTGTGTCATAATTATACTCTAAAAAAACAAAAAAAATATTGTAAAAACTTTTCACTGTACCTATAGAACTCTAAATGTAGTTAATTAGTTTAATTTGCAGAACATTTAATCAATTTTTAAATTAACAAAAATCAATAAATTTTAAACTTATTTATTTAAATAAAAACCAAAACAAACTTATATATATTTTTTTTTATCCGATATGATATTTGTTATAACTTTAAATTAATTTAATTTAATTCAACTGAAAAACATATTCCTATAAGTGTGTAACATGTTAAGTTATGACGTACAAATGTCTAACCGACATCAAAGATTTTTATTAAAAGGCATCTAGTTTAGCACTGTGTTCGGAAATAATATAGCTTTAAATATTATATTTAAAAGAAACAAGTGTTTATTATATATGTACAAAAAAGCAAAGTAAAATTATAATATTAAAATCTTCAGTTTTATAAGTATAAAATTTTAAATAAAACATAAATGGTTTAATAGTGTTTTGTTGAAAAAAAAATTACAGTGATTAAAGTTAACAAGTATTTCATTAAAAATGCACAACAACTTAATTATAAAGTAGTTATTTTAAAATCTATAACTTTATAAGTATAATTCCTGTTTTACATGTGGATATTAAAGTACATTTTAAACAAAATTTAAAAAGATTAACACTACATATAAAGCCATATATAAATATAACAAGTTTTTGGTAAAAAATAGATAAAAAAAGCATCTAATACAACAACTAAAAGAGAGTATAACAAAATAAATTATTGTGCATAAGATTTTATTTAGTTGTTAAAATGCTTTTAAAACAAAAAACTTTAGGCATCTTAAAAGTTATACTAATAAGTTGTTTAGAATCAAATATTCTATAACTTCCGTTAATGAAGTAAAATAAATTTCACTTAATAGTTTAGTATGCAGATAAGTTTTTCATTAATTATCCACTGAGGATAGCTTTTAAAATGTTTTGAAGCATTAAATAGACTATTATCTGTATTTTAAGCCCAACAAGTGTTTTAGCGTTGCAATATATGTATATACATTTTTTTTCAAAAAACTTTACATTTACCTGTAATCATTGAATTTTTTTGAATTTCATTATTAAGTGTTAAGAAAAGTTGAAAACTAAAGTAAAAAAAACAATCGACACAACTAAGTATTTTTTTCTTCAGGTAACAAGATTCAGTACGTGCACACGAGTGAAGAGGAAGATAGAATGGACAGTTTTTCTTTTGAAGTCACAGACGGGTACAATTCTGTTTATCGTACCTTCAGAATATCTATTTCTGATGTTGACAACAAGCTTCCTGTGGTGACAGTAAATAAAATAAGATGTAAAGAAGGAGCTGGAAAGATCATTACTCCGTTCGAAGTTCGAGGTGAGTTTGAATAATATTTTCTATTAAGATAAATATCGATAAAAAAATCTGAATAGTATGAATTTAATTTTTTGTATTTTATTTTAAAATTGTTTAGAATAATTTTATAGATTTGATTAATCAAGAAAACTGACGTTTTTTAACTTTGCATAATTTTTTGTTTCTATCTTTAAGACCATAAAGGTGGTTAAAGAAAATTTAAACATTTGAAACTATTTAAAAAGTTAAAATTACTTTTTACTTTGAAATTAGATTACTAGTATATTAGATTGTAACTTTGACAGTTTTTGTTTAAAATAACTTTACGTGTAAATATTAATCGAGTGTTGAGTAAATATAGTTTAAAATGTAAAACTTTAATTTTTTGTAGTATTTTATGACTTTTTAAAAAACATTCTAATAAAAAAGTAATTAAATTTAATGTCAGTTTTCTTTTTGTTCAATTCGAAATATGTATTTTCAGTTTTTTAATGAAATTCTTTACAACTTGGAACAATAGAAGTTAAAGATATTGCAAACCCTTAAAAATTGTTACAATAAATTTTTTAACCAACTTCGTAAAAAACTATAAAAAGAAATTATAAACAGATTATTATGTTAAGCAAAAAATTTCAGATTCATATTTTTATACTTTATTAAAAAAATAAAACATTGTCCTTGACAAGACGTTAAAATGTATCCAAGTGGTGTACAACCTTATAACCGAAGGGTTCTTCGTACACCAGGTCCTATAACCAAGTTTTTGAGTGCTTTTTTGTCGTTCAATAAACAACAAAACAAATTAAACTATAATTTTAAAGTGAATAAAAAGTAGAAATATTTTAGATTGAAATGAATTGTTTTTTTGATCTTAATATGTTCTTGATAGAAAAAAAAATCACCATGAAACATTTTATCTTTGTGCTTAACTTAAATATTTTTATTAATACCGTTATGTAGTTTTGTTTATGACTAACTTCTTTAAAAATTGAGAAAGTTATACTAACCATAAAAATAAAAAACCAGCAAAAAACTTTTATTTGAAAAATGAAAACTTATATCACAGAAAGAAAAAAACGTTATTTTTATATTAGCTTTAATAAAAACTAAATCTTTTATTAATAAATGTTGTTGCAAAAAACAAACTTGAAAGAGTTCAACTTTGTTTATACTATAGAGATTAAGCATGTGTACAAAACAGTCTTTAAATATTTAAAGTGTTTCAAAGTATTAATTTGTAACAATTTTGAACTAAAATTTTAAAGCAATTAATAATGAAATATGTTATATAATTTATTATTATTTTATTTATTATTATTTAAAAAATTAAGAAAATTTTTAATAGTAAAACGGTTTTTAAAAACACTTTAAGATGATTGTGGGAAGCTAGTTATTTTACAATATTTAACAACTATAGTTTGCTTTTAATCATTGTTATCAAAATAAATGAACACAAATTTTTTGTAATTTTTCAAATACTAAACGTTTGATAAAAAAATTTGATTTTGAATTTCGTGCATAAGCAAATGAATTTTTTGTGTTTTGACTGTTTTGAAAATATTTAGATATCTTTCACGTACATTTAAAAAAATTAGTTCAAATGAGTAACCAATTTACGTTATTTTTCACATATTTTTAAAATACTTTTCCTCATTCTCCAGCTGACTGATTAGACAGTTACTACTGGTTTTAAAGTTAAATACTTTTATACT
Source organism: Thalia democratica (assembly GCF_965202585.1). NCBI lineage: Eukaryota > Metazoa > Chordata > Thaliacea > Salpida > Salpidae > Thalia > Thalia democratica. Next base: position 12,362,693 of record NC_139173.1, on the reverse strand, counting down.
AAAATGTAACAGTTTATTTTTATTCTTTAAGTATAGGCGTATCTTGTATTACAAAGAAACAATTGTTACAATCAGATATTGAAAAGAACGTAGGGATTTGGTACCTTCTATCGGCCAAATCTTTAAAAAAGTATATTTTTATCTATCGGCGAGCAGTATTTCAATATTCATACAGCTTTTAACTTTCTTGAAAATTGTTTTGAATACTAATTGTTAGATAAATATATAATCTATCAAGAAAAATTCAAATACACAAATTCTGCCCCATTTCAGATGTTTCTGCAGTTAAAAATGTAATTATTAACATTAAAACTAAAGGTAGAATCATACAGTATTAGTAAGTAAACTAAAGTCAAAAATACTTTAATTTTGTTTAAAATTTTCATATTTAATCCTTTTTATTTTAGAGTAATTTTTGTTATAAATTAAAAATAAGTTATAAAAAATAATATCGAAATACATATTTAATATTTCTTTTAGCAATGTAATCACATTTAATTCCTATTACGTAACTTACTGAATTATATAACTAAAGTAAAATGACATTGTTATAGCTTTAAAGTCTGTATAATATGACTTGACAAATATTTTAATTTTATAATATTAGGTGAAATATTATAACATTTTATTTTTTTAAGTTGAAGACCGAGACACTGAGGATAATCTTTTAAAAATAACAATAACCAAGCAACCAATGCACGGAAAAATAGTTTTCGAAGATTCAAGTGAAGTAAACTCGTTTCTAATGTCTCAAATAAACGAAAACAAAATATCTTACGTTCATGACGGCTCTGAGTCAAAAGACGATTCGTTTTCATTTGTTGTAAGCGACGGAAACCACGAATTGTTTTACTTTTTTCCAATAACATCGCAGGCTACCAATAGAGCTCAAAGTGTTCCGATCGAAATAGTTTCTGTTGATAACAAAAGTCCAGAAATAAAAAAAGTAAGCGTTGCTCACTCACTAACAAGCTTAGATGACGGTAGAACAGGCTTTAGGTTGACAAGTTCTTATTTGAACGCAGAAGATCAAGATTCAGATTCTTCAACTCTCAAGTATGTTGTGACAGAATATGTACAGCATGGAAAAATAGTGAACTTTGCAATTGACCCTCATAATTCAGTCGAATCTTTTACGCAAGGTTATTAGAAATTGATTCTTTGTTGGAGCATAATTGTTAATATTAGTGTTTAAGTAAGTATATAGGTTTTAAAGAGTAGCTAATTAACAAAATAACTCAAATAACTAAGGTATTTTGTAAACTATAATTTTAGGTATTGATTCTACATTTCGTAGTAGATAAAAGAGAGACAGTATTAAAGAGAAAAAAGACTTAAATGATTTTACAGCAAAACACTTATCAAATTAACTTTGTTTAAAACAAGTTGAATCTAAAAAGAATACGTTTCATACTTTATACTTACCCTAAGGTTAAATTTATTAATAGTTTAAAAAAGTAATATTAAGAAATGGCAGAAACTTTAACAACGTTTAAAGTAGTAGAAGCATTTTTTAAAACAAAAAAAACTATTTGTAATAGAACTGCATTTAGAAAAAGTTTACAATTATTGTTTTGTAAGTTCTAAAAAAATAAGAAAACAGCAAACGATAAAGATCGTTTACTAAGTCAAGTTAAACTAGTTGTTTATGGGTGATAAAAACTGAAATCTTTAAATTTTATTACAGTAAAAAATTTTAGTAATAAAAAGTATAATTAAGTATATTATTACTATATAATGCTTTAGTTTGATTGAAACTAAAGTCATCTTGCATTTCGTTGTTACATTTTTTCTTTCAAAAACATCACGTTATACCGACAGTTGTTATAAGCAAGTTAGTATTAATGTTTTTTATAGTTAATAACTTAATCATCATTACCTACTAAAGTTTTAGTTATATTAGATATTTTTACTACCTGATATTTATACTTCAGGTGATGTTGACAACATGTTTGTTTATTATGTAGCTAATGAAGGTTCAAACGCCACAAGTGATTTCTTTACTTTTACCATTCAAGATATTGGTATGAAAACCTTATTTTTATTTTTTTTCAAACTGTTTTTTTTTGTAACAAATCCGTTAACATACTCACCTTATGATTATTTTATTAAACAAAATAACTAGGATAAACATGCATGTATTCTCTTAACTTGCCAACATTAAATAACTTGTCTTTTTTCTACAAATAAATACAACAAAATATCTTTTGTTTTAGGCGGAAACGAGTTGAAAGGAAACAAGTTTAACCTTAATTGGTGCCTTATATCACTTGATAGTACATCTTACATTGTAAATGAGAACGAAAAGTATTTAACAATCGTTTTAAACCGATCTGGCTTTCTCGGAGAAACATCTTTTGTTAGCATTGCTGCAAAAAGTGGAACAGCCAAGAATGGTGAGGATTACAGCACAAATACATTCAGCCAAGTTCAGTTTAACCCTGGACAGACTGTTGCAAAGTGGAAAGTTAAAGTTTTAGACGTATGTCATTATTGCATTTTTAATAAAAAAGGTAGTTTTGAAAAGTATTAGACACTTATTTTTGATCACTTTTGTTGTTACAGCGGAAGACGTTGTATACATGCAAAATAAAAGATAGTCTAGTAAATAAAAATTAAAATAAAAGTAGAAAATTTTGTAAAAACATTTTCTTTGTGAAGTTATTTACAAATGAAAAAACACTAACTTTTTAGATGTAATGCAAGTACTTAAATACAGTTATCGCTCTACAATGTATTAATTTTTTAATCAACAAAAAAGATTTTGTTTTGGAAAAGAATTAATTTTATGGTCTAAAGTTTATTTAATTAAATATTAGTTTTGTTTTTACTATGTTTAGTTATTAACTTTATTTATTAAAAACGTCTTTATATTTTGAAAAATTTATTATTATTGATTGAAAAAAAAAACTCGTCGGTAAATGTAAACTTAATTCTACTTGCAAGTTAAAAAAGAACTCAGATTTGAACTTGCACTTAACGTGTTATAAGTGTTATTTTACCTCAAAAAGACTTTAAAGTTAAATTCTCCGTTATTCAAAACAACAAAACTTTGTTCAAAGACTGTTATATAGTATTCATTACACTAGAAAAAGGTTATTTTCTCTAGATATTGTATGTATTACTGATAAATTTATTTTTAGTACAAGGTTTGGTTGATGTAAAAATATAATTAGTTTAAAAATAAAACATACTTGTATACTTTTTTTCTGAATTAGTATACTTATATAATTAAAATATAAATTTGAAAAATTCTTAAGATCTTGTAGTAGAAAAATTAAAAAATACTGCGAGCCATAAAAATAATGAATTTTAGGACAATGTTTTCGAAAAATCTGAGAGCTTTACCATTGAACTTTCTGAACCAGTTATGGCAGTATTAAAAGAACCAATTGTATCCTCTGTAACTATATTTGATTCTGAAGATGGTAAGTAATGGCACTATTAATTACAAGTTTTTTAATTAATGATGTTAAATAAAACTATATAAATACAAATACTTATGCGTTTAAATTTTGATCCATTTAGAATATATTTAATTAAAAAAGTACTTTGGTTTTAATATCTTAAATGTCAATTATTTTTACAGAGTCAGAAGTGTATTTTAAAAAGGAGAAATACTACTTAAAAGAAAGTGACGGCAAGTTTAATCTTCCAATTTTGAGAAAAGGCGATCTTTCACAGGAGTTAATGGTAATCTGCTATACTGAATCAGGTAACATTACAGAAGGATATTTTTGCAAAAAAAAAAAAAATATATATACATTTTAAAGATATTTCATATATTTTTATCATTTTACTTCTTATCTAACTTTATTCAACAGCTATTGATCTTAAAAAATCAAGTTAAATTAATAATCTAGATTTTTAACAAATATACATCTATCTGCTTAGAGCTACTCAAGTTTTGTAAGGGAGGTACCATGGTACAAGTAGTTAAAATAAAGTCTAAATTAATAAAACTTAATTTTTTAGTTTTGTTTCTTAGAGTTTAACAACAAGTTTAGAATTGTGAAAAAGTTTGTTTATTGCGCAAAAACTACCTCATGGCTCTAAATAAAAGTATTATGAAAATGATCAATGCTACAAATTAGTTATTACGTAATAACTACCGCATAACAGTATTATTATGTTCAATTCTTTTAAAAAATTACTAAAATAAAACTTAAATAAAAACATTTTATGTAATGATTATTAATAACTTTTAATTCCTTTTACTACTTTTTAAACTTAAAAATAGAAATTAGTATCTAAAAATCTCTTAAACATATTATAAATAACCAATTGACAAACCTTTTTTATAATATTTGATAACGCACTTAAATATTACATTATTCTAACTAGGAAATTGTTTTGCTTGTTTTTTGGTACAAACTTGATTTTGGGATATCAAAAGTGCGTAAGTAAAACATTTAGCGTTAAAAGTGTAAATAAATTTAAAAGTTAAACACTAACTTGCTAGTTCTAAAGTTCACAAATTACTGACCAAGAACAGTTATTAGAAAAGGATAAGTTTGTTTTAAAATGTAACTTACGACAACAAACAAGACTAAGAAAACAAAATACAAAATACATTATCTTTAAAAGTATCTTTAAAAATATTTTAAAATCTTAAAATGTTTGCTTTGATAACATTAAATTAAAAAATAGTTGTTTTATTTATTAAATGCTATATTTTTATTTGAAATAAAGTTTAGAAAAGTATACACTATAAATAATTTATTTTTAATAGCTCCATCAACTTATACTGCGTTTAGGGAGCCTGTTGTAATAAATTACTAATATAATTTTATTTTCCTATAAAACAAGTTTTAATTTTTTGTTTTGAGTTGTAGAAATTTGAAATCAGATTAAGCTGTTCTGTTATCGTCAAACAAAGTAGGTAAATATATTTTTTCTTCCACGTTTTTAATATAAAAAGTTATCATAGCTATCTTGAACTCGATTAAAAAAAATAGCTTTAAAAACCACATATAAAGGGACGAGTGTTATGATATCAGTACAAAATGTATTTTTGATAACCTGGCAAATAACTTTTGTCTCATTGTTAAAATTAATTACTATTTTTTTTACTTATGCTATAAACTATAACTAATTACTACTAGCTATTTTGTGTAAATATCATTGTAAAAATTAAAAAAAAAATTGATCATAATTTCTATATTACTTGTTCTAAAACATATTAGTACTCAAAATGTCGTGTATTATAGTGATTTAGAAAATAAAACTTCCAAACCTAGGTATAGATTTTATCAGTTATTAGCTAATCTTAACTTTTACACATTGTATTGTTGATTTTTTTAAAATAAATTTTATTGTTTTTAATGATGGCGATTAATTTTTTTTTTTAATTAGTTTTTTTCTGTGTTTACTACTTTTGATTACGGTTTGTTACCATTTAAATTATAAACAGGTTATATTAAAATTGTTCTGCTTTTTATTAAGAGTTATACATTAGACTGAAAAAATTTTGTAAACTTTTGTTTATAATCAGGTTTCATAAATTAATATTGGTGTATTTCAAAGCAAACATTACTTTTAATTTAAAATTTAGTCATAGTATAGTTTAGCAGTGTCATCTAATTCTAATATTTTTGTTTACTTAACTACAACTTACATACGAGATTATTATGTTACACAAGTAACTTTAAAAAATATGTTTAACTAGAGTCCTTCGTTAACATTTATTTTTAGTAAGTTTTGTAATGATTAAATCTGAAATGATTTACATATAGTCAAAGGTTTCTCTGCATAATTTTAAACTTGCAGTTATTTTTAAAGTATATAAACAAAATTATTACTGTTTTCAGTTCAGAATTTCTTTAAACATTTAAGACAGATACTTCAGTGATTTATGTAGGAACGGCTTATAAGAAATAACAAAAATAGCTTAAAAACAGGCTGTCTAAATGAATACAAAAAATATTTTTTTCGAAGCTTTCATTTTATTAAAACAAAAGGGTTGATCATGCCAATTCGATCATCAGACCACAAGTCTCGGTAGACTGAGACCGGTTTCGTCCATATTAGGACTCATCAGTCAGTCACAACCGAAAAACTTCTTAGTGGACAATGTTATAAACGTTGCACGGCAAAGACAATGCTGACGTCACTAATCATTGCCAGCAAATGGTTGCTTCATGTGAAAGCATCATAAACCTTTTGTTGATTGACGACTACAAGTTTTTCGGTTGTGACAGACTGATGAGTCCTAATATGGACGAAACCGGTCTCAGTCTACCGAGACTTGTGGTCTGATGATCGAATTGGCATGATCAACCCTTTTGTTGAAATTGAGCTTGTCTCACGGCAAACGAAAGTCCGGACTTCAGTTCTGCAGACTTTCGCCGATATTTTTTGTTGATTTTATTAAAACATGTTCAAATAAACAAGGCTTATTCAAATAGGCATGTAAATTGTGAGCTGTAATTATATTTTTCGTTTGCGCTTATAATAAAAAAATAAAATGTATTAACTTTAAAAAACTTAATACCAACAATACTTAAGAAATAAGTTTAATTTTCATTGAAAGTTTTTTGGAAAAAGTTAGTAAATGTAGATCAACGAACATCATTAAATGGATTTAGAAAAGTTACTTGAAAAGATTGACAAAAAGTATCTTCTTGCTGCGTCTATAAAAATAGTAAAATTTTCTTAGAAAACCTATGTTAAGTAAACAAAGTGATGCTAACTAGTCATAAAATAAGAAAAATCGTTTTTGTAGTATCAATCTGCAAAAAAAAATCTCTGATACATGAATGGAGGGCAATAAAATTTTTAAAAGTATTGTTTTACTTTAAAGCTTTTACTATTCCTTTGAAGTGTTTGATTTAAAATTAAAAATTAAACAAAAAACAAGCATAACTCAGTAATGCACTAAACTGCTTTGATCATTGTTATTAAATCGTGCTAAATGCATTGATGTTTTAGAGGTGTTAAATTAGTTATTAGAGTGTTTCATGGTATGCTGTGTTTACGGTATTTACAGATTATAGGATTAATAATTCTTTAATAGTTTTTCAGGTGTTTTTATTTTTTGAGGTAAAGAGATTAATCTAGTGAGTTGGTTAGGGCTAACATGTTCAAATATATATTAAAAGTGGTCTTTAGTAAAATATAGTTTAGTTGATGATAATTTATTTCAATTTTAAAAAAAGTTTTAATATGTATAACTCAATTAGTGGTTTCGTTTTAAATTATTAGACATTTAAATGCAGAATTTTTTATTATTATTTAGTGGACGGGATTTAGTTTTCTTTATAATACTTTTAAACTGTTTTAAACGTTTTATCTAAGATATATTTAGCCAATTTTGGTAATATTTTAGTCTTACTAGTTGTTATTAAAATAATGATTTAAACTAGTTTAATGTTGTATAAAAAGTAGTTTCAAATCAACTTTGTGCTATTAAGGTATTTTTATGTAACTTATAAAAATTATTTGAAGTACAGTCACCTCTCGCGAATCATTGTGTCCAGAGCAAAAGTGCGTAACTAAACGAGAAAACAAATATACCTAATATACTAGCTGTTTTCTTATTATGCATTTGATGAAATACAGTTTAGGGACTTTCCTACTTTTAATCACTTGTTTATTTAATTAGTTTTAACAAGCCGTGTATATGTTTGTAGTTTAGTTCTGTAATAGCTATCTTTCTTTAAAATGACACTGATGAAATAAAAGAAATGAAAATTTAATAAAAATTGTTTATATGTAAACAATTTTTCTTTCTAGAGTGTTCCTTGCCCACAGAAAATTAAACTTTTCTTGAATAATATTAAATTATTAGAAAAAGATTAAGGGACTTATTGAGTTTGAAGGAATGATAAAGTATTGTGTGGAATTGAGTTTTGTACCTTTCTGATTTAGAGGGGTGTTAGACAACTAATATATTAAGGGCAAATCCATAAAGTTCAATAGGATCCTTATGGAAGGTACAAACTAACAACTTAAAAACCTCGATTTTACAAAAAATCTATCTCCTACTATGTTATTCAGACTATTAACTACATTTTTATTTTATTTTTTAGAGAATTCTGAATGCGTAACTAAACAAGAGTGCGTAACCATATGAGTGTGTAGGTTCGCGAGAGGCGACTGTAATTATTACTATTTTTTATTCTATCTTTAATACAAGCTTTAAAAAAAGCGAACTAAAAATGTTAGTTTAATGTTATTAAGCCTTTTCATATTTTTAATGATTGAAAATTTAAACTTTTACTGGCCGAAGAAAATAATCGAGTTTTAGTTACTTATCGGTAGAGTAGTTAGAAAAAAAATCATCACTATAAACTTATTTTGTTCTAAATAAACTTTTTTTAAAATTTAAAACTAGTACTACAAATGCTTTTTTATAAAAATTATTGAACGCACTTCTTCTTATTTTTACTTAACAAATGAATATTGAGGAAATGTAAATTTTAAGGGTCGGCATCGGGCACAGCGGGATCGCTCGGATCGTTCAAAGATTTCATCAGCCGTCCGCAAGATCACAACAGCGTTGTCCGATTCTTACCCAACCAACCAGAGCAGTTTTGTCCGGTGACCATAATAGACGACTCTTTGTACGAAGATGACGAAGTGTTTTACGTCAAGCTCGCATCTCCAATGAACGGAAAGCTGGGAAACCATTCCGCAACCGAATTAAACATTGTTTTCGATCTTGATGATGGTTAGTTGTTTTGCTGCTTTAAAAAATATTTTGATTTGAATATTTAAACTATTTTGTATAGAAGCTTTTGATAAATTAAAATAAAACTTATGCATAGATTGAAAATAACTTAATTATAAAAATTAACTTATATTTTTTATATGAATACTTTTAATACATCAACCTCCTATTTAAGATTATTTGAAGTAGCCTAATGATTTTTAGCAGACAATTTATAAAGTTTATTTATTTCTTCACGTAGAGTGAAAAGTTTTTCAGTAAAACTTATTTTCTTGAAATCTTTGAGTACTAAGACAAAAGAACTTGTCCTTTTTATAACTTGCTAAGATATTATAAAACTCGCAACTAAAGTAACTTTAAAACTTTAAGTATATTAATATTAAAGTTTTGCTTCAGAGCCTGTATTTTACTTCGATAAAAACCATTACGAAGTAGATGAAGGAATTGGAAAGTTAGAAGTTTCAGTTTTTAGAGCTGGCACTGATTTATCAAAAACGGGGTCTGTAACTGTGCAGTCGAGAAAGAATAATCCAGAATCAGCCATTGGTTAGTGAAAATTGCTAACTAAGTTTATGTACATAATAAAATTTGTAAAACTACACCCGAAAGAACTTAAGCTTTATAGAATTTAAGTATGTGTGCTGTAAGTACGTATGTAAAACATTGCATTTATTGACTAAAAGTCGTAATAACTTCACATCCTTTAATTTTTTTTTTACTTCTTGGTACAAAAACCTTTATTACTTTTTTTAGCAAACTTAGACTACGTTGGAATAAGTCACACACTAGAATTCGCCGAAGGAGTTACTGAGCAAAAGTTACACGTAATCATACTTGACGACTTGGGAAAACCTTTAATGGAAGGTGCTGAACACTTTGAAATTTTTCTTAGCTTACCTGTTAAAGGAGCCTTGGGGTCACCAGAAGTCGCAATCATAACTATAAACGATACGTATAGCGACTGTAAGATTTTGTTTTATTTATAATTTTTTTATAAAAAGAGCGTTTTTATGATACTTAGGCACTGTAGAAAATTTACAGACTAGCATTTCTAAACCTTAACTTTATCAAATTAAGTTTCTGTATGTTTAAAAAATTAATAACAAAATAATTGTTGTTAATATAACCAACTTTAAACTTTAACGAATTTTTTAAAATATTTATTTAAATTATAGATTTTTATTAAGCTTATGTATTAAAACACACATAATAAATGCCGATTTCTAGTTAACTATTTTAATACTTTACTTTACATTAATAAAAATTACATTACATACATTTATGACTTGTTTTAATAATTCGAAATTTACCTAAATACTTCATTACATACAAAGTCAGTTACACAAAACAAGTCAAAATACCAACTATTAGAGCTGATTTAATACAAACATATAACACCAAAAAGAAAAGAAACTCTTTTTGGTGTTTGTACGTTTTTATTTAATCAGCTCTAATAAATATTTAATATCATTTATAAAATAAAAAATAAAACACCATAAAAAGTGCTTACACCCAGACTCTTGATTAGAGTTTTCTAAACTTATTATTTAAAGTCATTCTAAACTGTATACATAAAAAATGTAAATTTTAACTTGGTCGAATTAAGTTTAGTTCAAATGATCGAATTTTATTATTTCAAATGTGTAATATCTCTAACATATTTTTTCATAAACTTTAGTATAATACTATTTTGAAAAACATCATTTAAGTTCAAAGCAAATTTAAAAAAGTTTTAACTCACTTAAAAGCTTTTAAAACTTATATTTTTTCTGCATATAAAATAGTTGTTATTAAAATCAATAAAAAACTATTTTGTATGCAGAGAAAAGATTATATATGCAAACTTTTTTAATTACGCTGCTGGGTTATAAGAAATAGTAAAAAACATAATATCAAAAAAATATTTTTTTACGGTCAGATTTAAACTATTAAGAAGTTGCTAAAAGAATAATAATACAATCTTTTATGCTAGAGAGACTACGGATTAAAAATAAATTATCATAAGCTGTTTCAAGTTTTAATTAACTAGTATACTTATATGACAAAAACCATTTTTTTAAAGTTAAGAATAAATTACTTTGAAGTATATAGAAACAATATTTTAAAAAATATGAATAAATGATTTAACATAGTGATTAAGTCTTATAAGTTATAAATTAGCTTTAAACTACTTCAAAAAATAGAAATACAGTTATAAGTATAGATTTTGATAACGTAAATATTCAAAACATTTGCCAACTCACTTAAATAAACCCTGTTTTTTGACTATATACTACTTATTGCTATAAGATCTGATGAGATTTTTCAAAAGGGAGCGATATACCCCCTTTAGATACAACCCTATAAGGAAACCCTGCCTAAAACAAGTAGTTTTTTAAAGGATGTTTAACGTTAAGAAATACAAAAAATGTTTGGTATAATTGTCATTAGGCTAAAAACAACAGCTTATAAATTTCAACAGTGCCAACTTTTTCCTTCTCGGAGCCGACAAAAGATGTCGAGGAAGAAGTAGGTGAAGTTTCAGTGAAAATATTCAGAACAGGAGATACAACGAGACCGTCGTCAGTGAGGTGTTACACGAGGCAAAACACAGCTCACGTTATGGAGGACTTTGTTGAAAACCCGAACACTGAAAAATCTTCTGTTCATTTCAATGCTGGTAAGTTCAAAGTATGAATCTTAAGATTATTTTTTGGGAATGGGTCAAATATGCACGAAAAGACACATTGCACGAAGACTCTTTTGCACAAAGAATAATTTTTGCACGAGAGTAAGAAAAATGAATAAAATTGAAAAAAAAAACATAAAAAAAAAGAGATAAATTAATAAAAAAAGGAAAAAAAAAAAACTACTAAAATTTCATGATTAAAAAAAAATATTAATGAAAACCAAAAAAAAATTAACAACCGAGGGTAATAGTGATAGCAATATAAAAAATAACTAAAAAAAATAAAAAAATAAAAATAAAACAAGAAACTAAAATAAAAATAAAAAACAAACTAATAAATATCAAAAAAGAAGAAAAAAAAGTTTTTGACTGAGGTTAAGGGTTAGGGGTAACAGTGATAGTAAAGAACTTTTTTTTTAAACCGTGCAAATATGTCTTCGTTCAAAAATGTCCTTTCGTGCATATTTGAAACCTACCCAATTTTTTTAGTTAAAATTGTCCAGAATCTTATATAATAAACATCTTTTTTGCATTATATTTTGATGGCTATGTAAATGACACATTTTGATTGTAGTGATGGTTTTCTAAGAATTAGAGCAACTAGTTTTTTACTATTTAAGTTAAAAATAAAAACTTGGTCCGAAAAAATTTTGAAGTTATTAGCAATTAAAATAAAATTAATAATAAGAATAATTACCTATTACCGCTAAAATAAAAGCTTATAATACCAATGCTTTTGTTATATATTTTTTTTCAACTCAATTTCATTTTAATTTATTAAGCGGTATCCTAATAGTACAAAGTCTGTTTAATCGTTCGTATATTTTTTGTAAAGTTTTAGATATATTTTAACTAAAATTATCCTTTATAATTTTTATAAAATTTATGCGAGTTTTTGTTTTTATGTATGTAAAAAGTTTAATACTTAAGTAAAAAGGCCTTTTTAAATGCTTTTTATATCTTTTATATATATTTCTTGTTTGTAAAAATTAGCTAAAAAGAATGTTTGAGTACATCGACTGAATAAGTATTTTTTAGAGCAATTAAACTTTCAGCTTATTAATAACAATATCAAAATTTATTCAAATGTAATGTAAAAAGTTTTAATTTTTGTGTCTATTTGTAACCAACCAAAACATTTAAAATGCAAAGTTTTAGTGGTAAATAAAAATTTAGAAGTTTAGTAAAAATATTGAACTTATTTGAATGTATAAATACATTAATTAATAGTTTTGTGCACTATGTTAACAAATAACAATTTTCAGTTAAACAAACAATATAAAATTAAAATTAAAAAAAAAAAGATGTGTATAGTTACGAGTTTTCCTTGGTAAAAACTGTGTTTAATAATATTCAAATTGACACTATATTTCAAACTCGAGCTTTTTTAAAACATCGTCGGTAAAACTTATTTTTTAAACAGTATTTAAGTAAGATGACTTTTAAATTTTCAGTTTATATACTTATTAAAAAAAAAAATTAACTTGTTTAGTTGTTTATGCGTATTCAAATATGAAAATATTCAAAACAAATACTTTTTTACAAATATGCACAACTTAAAAAAAATATAATAAGCTTGAGACTAATAGAAAAACTAATGTTTAAACTATTAAATGTATAAAAAAATTTAAAAGTGAAATGCTTTATTGGGTTATCTTTAAATGTAAACAGGAACGATTTATGCTTAATTAATTTAAATACAGTGTTCTCAGTACATCATATATTTTACTAAAACTTAATTTATCAAAAGACTATTAGAGATTTTACAAGAATAGTACTATATACTAAAACTTTGAATTTAAATATATATTTTTTATAAGTGTAATTCAAAAAAATAACAAAATTTATTTCGAGTATATGTTCAACTTTTATTGGAAAGAACGTTTAGTTTATTATAGATTTATCTAACAGTCACATTTACAAACTAAAACTTTATGACACGTAAAAATAAATTAATTAAAAGCGTTTTATATAAGAACTATACTAGAGATTATATAAAGTTCAAAAGTATAGTTTAAAGCCACTTTTCATTTTGTTCGTTTTAAATTGTCTTCAACTTAAATCTTTAAATCTTTAAATGACTTAGTGTCAATCGTTTGCAAATAAAAGTAATCACTTTTTGTTAGATTTATTTTTAGTATTACTGATTACATAAAGTTTTTAAAATAAATATAAAAATTAACATTAACATAACTTTCGACTAAAACTACAGAGTAAAGAAAAGTTACAATTAAGTTTGTCGTATAAAATATTATTGCTATTGAGAATTTATAAAATTATGTACTTTATAGAAAAATTATAAAAAGTCTTTACAAATTAACAATCTCATTTGAACATTTTTTTAGGTCAGACAGAAGCAATTTGTCAGGTTAAAATTTTAGATGATAGAGTTTATGAACATGATGAATATTTTAGATTAGTACTTGGTGATCCATTAGTTGATTCCAATAAAACTGCTAAACTTGGGAAGTACAAAGAAGTTACTGTTAAAATTACTAACGAAAAAGATCGTAAGTTTTCATTTATAAACTATAAAGCTATGACAATTAAGAAGCAGTTTGGTGATCTAAATTGCATTAATTTTACAACGTCTAAAGCCTTTTATTACAGTCTTAAAGTCTACTTAAAATGTCACAAAATTGTAATAAAGTTTATATATTTTCATTAAATAATAGGCTTTAACTGAAATTTAACTAAAACTATTTATTGTCACTTTAACAAAATTGTGAAAGTTTTGATTTGTAGTTATGTAAGAAAGTAAAAACTTAAGCAAAAACTGTTTTCATGAATGTGTTTTTTATTTTTTCATTACTTCTAAATTTACTATTGCGTTTGTAAATTATAGCTGAAAAGACAGATCCTTTTAGTACTTTATAATACAATAATGTGTAAATTGAATTTGTAACTTAATTATTAACTAACGTTTTTTCTTGGCTTTTTAATTGTTATATAAACTTGTTATCTTTTATTGCTATTTTAAAATTTTTAAAAAAATTTAAGTTAAAAAAAAGCCTAAGTAATTTTCAATAATTAATCAATACTTCTGTAAGTACATTATTAAACTGAAACTATTAATAAACGTTTGAGTTTTATCTCGATAATTTTAAATCTTCTATTTAAAATTGTATTACATAACTCCTATATATAGTTTCCAGTTCACTCATACTTTATTCAGAATTTATTTTTTGTATCCCCTCATTTTACTTAACTAGTTTTATGATTCCATTACTTTGTGATTTTCTAAAGACTTTAATAGTTTTTTAGTATTAGAAGGCGAAGACTAACGGCGTCATAGATTTCATTAAATGCTTTTAATATTTTTGTCTTCAATAACGTAGTTTATTAAATATTTCTAAACATTTAGTGTTGGTTATAAAAGTATGAGTGATATATATGTTAAAAGAAGTTTATTTTACTCTAAATCGCTTATGACTTAGTCACGCATCGCCCCTGTTAGCCATCATGAACTAAAAAATCAACATTTACTATAAACAAAACACATGTAAAAGTAACGAAATTTACTTGAACATCATGATTGGCGTTGTTTAGTTGACTTTGTTTTTTCACTAAAATACTTCGTGTGAATTTATTTATACTTTCTCTAGTTTATTTTTTCTTGCAGGGAAATTTATTTTGCTTACATCGTTTATTATGTCCTTATTTCATCTTTATTATACATAACTTGTTTTTGTTCATTAGATAGTATTTTATTTTGATTAAGTTTTTTTATGAGTAAAAGTAGACAACTAATAAATCTTGAGTGTCTGCAATTATACAAAAAAGTTTTTTTAATATATTTAGGCAAACAAAAACAAGGTAAAAAAAAGAACTTTACAGAAAATTTTAAAGAAATTAAATGATAATTTTTTTGAAGGACCATTGATAAAATTTGAGAAGACTACTTACGAAGTGGTGGAGCCTAGCAGCATAGAAGGTGTTACAGTTGTTAAAATAAACATACTGCGTGTGGGCGATGTTTCTAAAACTTCAAAAGTCAGAGTTTTCACCAGAAATGGCAACGCAGAGAGTGGCAAGGATTACAATGCTTTTAGTAAAGGTTTGAGAATTTTTTTAAAACACAAACAAATCGTACTTATCTTAGTTTTATATTTGTTACATCAATAACAATTTTTGAAAAAATTATCTTGTTTTGTAATTAAACTTAAACTTTAAATTTATACTGAAATCTAATTTCTCCATTTTTAAACTTTTGTTAGGAAAAATTGTAAAGTGATTACCTAAATGTTAGTTTTTCCACAAATTTAAATAATATTTTCCAGTTTTAACAGTACCAAATATAGAAATAACTAAATGACTTAAGTACATTAAGTAAAATAAACTTCGCAAAGTAAAACATTTAGTTGATTTTGGCACCTAAGAGATTAGCACTATTTTTGAAATTTTGGCCATTTGTTGTTGTAGATCAGACTAAATATTTTGAATATTATAAAAATAGTTTAAGTTGTTAAACATAAATAATTTAACTTTAGTTATAGTACTTAACAACTTAATCAAATCGTAATTTTGTTCTAGATAATCGTCATTACGTTTTGTGTTTTTACTTAATTTCCTATACTTTAGTTCATGAAAGTTTAACAAATTACTATAATAAAATAATTTTAATGGTTTAAAATAACTATATAAAAGTTTTATATGTTTGTAACGCTTTTCAAAGGTTTTTTTTTTGATTCATGTACAGAAACAACATTTTCATAACTTTGTTATTGCAAATGCTTATAATTCAGAATTTATATTCGATGTTGGAGATACCAGTAAAAAAATGGAAATTGAAGTGCTGTATGACAATGAAAGAGAAATACGAGAATCATTTATGCTTATTATGGACCCAGATGAAAACTTGTTTGCTTCTTTAGATGTATGAGACATTAGTTATTTCTTTTTTTTTTGTTTATTTACATAATAAGAAGGAAAAACTACGCTTATTATGTTCTATAAAATTATGAAAACTGGTAAGTTTTATAAAACAAACTTATAAAATATAAAAAAATACTTAAACTAATCAAATGGAGTTTTTCCATGCAGAACAACAGAGCCATAGTCTACATAAATCAAAAAAATATTTTTGCTGACGTAACATTCCCTTCGATTCCCTCCGTAATTTCTCTGCTTGATTACGACAGAATGCCACATGCTTCAAAAGAACCCACTCCAGGATATCCGGTTGTCTGTGTTTCGGTTTGTATCGGTTTCTATGCCTTGACTGTTCTTACTAACTTTTTTTTAAATTTTTTAGTTATACTTTAAGAAAAGTTAATATTTACTATAATATTTGTCTTAAAAAAATTGACATTCAGTCCATCAAAACAGTTGTCGTAAATAAACAAAAATTATTGTTCCTAAATTTCGTTCTTTATTTCTAGCCGTGTAACCCAAAGCATTCGAACTTCAAAGAACTGGGTCCCATTTGCAAAAGCGAAGGAATAAACGACACCTTAACAACTTTTAGGTACGATTCACCTAACAATCTTTCAATTCACGTTCAATGTTTAAACTATCACAACGCAGGTGGACGGTCGCAGCTCCCACTAGTGTCGACGGGGTGACGAGCGATTTGCGCGACCTCACCGAAAACACTTTCTTCACGTCAACCACGACGATAACGCTGGACAGCATCTACTTCGGGCGAGGCAGCCGAGTGGCGTGCGTGGCTCGCGCGGTCAACAACGACGGCGAGGCCGGTCTCGAGTCAGCGTCCGAGCCCGTTGAAGTAAGCAGGGAGAAGTCGATTTGCCAGTCGAGGAATCCGGGATCGGTTGGCGCGGAGCCGTTCGCTTCGGACATCCGGTACGTTGGGAGCGGCGAGCATTCCAACTCGGTCAGGATCTCGGTTTCCATGCCGCACGTTGATGGCATGTTGCCGGTTATAAGCACTAACGCGCTCGGTAACTTCGAAAGTACGCTGAGCAAGGACGTTATGAGAATCGCAAATCACAGGTGAATAAAATCAGATTGAGAGTATAACAGATTTTAAACTGTTAGTACTATTTTGATATATTATATGTATAGTAAGTATAAAAACAAAACTTTATTCGTTTTCTTACTAATAAAGTAACACACTTTATAGTACGCATACTTTTTATTTTTACTTCTGAAAATTTTGCAAGATGCTCAAACATAATCAACTTTGATGAATTGAAAACTGCTAATGGCTTCTTAACAAAGGACATTCGCCATGCAAACACAGCAGATGAAACTTACAGCCACCAGTATGACGAGAAAGTCCGAGGGAAAAAAGCTTTACAGTTTTACAAGTTGGTTACTTTATTTTATTTTTTATCTAACAACTGTTACAATGTTCAAACAATGTAGGAACTTGAAACACGATTCGTGCATGTGGAACTTCGAGGCTTACTACGATTTGACGGAGCTTGTGCAAAAATGTGGCGCACAAACAGCAAACGAAGGACAGGTGTTTTACTTTTGTTAACTTTTACAAAAACTACCATTTTTAGCGTAAGGTTTTATGTATAAAGATTTAAAAGCAGTAGAGTAAGAATTAAGAAAGTGAGTCAATTAATAACATAGAAAGTTTAATAAAAAAGGAAGAACAATTTTAGGTTCGGATCATATTCTAAAGTTGTAATTATACATACAGCTTAATATTAAAACAATAACGGTTTAGGATTTTAACATGCCAAAAGTATCTTTTGTCAAGCTTTTATTAGCTTAAGAAGATACAAAAGTTAATTTATACTTATTATTCAAAGTTTTTTTTCAGTCATAAAATATGTCATTAAAATTTTATATGCATAAAACAACAGTTTTTTTTTACTTAATTTTCATTTATAATATGTATGTATATTGTTCAAAAGTTAGGAGTAAACGGTTTGAAATCAGTTTGAAAACTTTTCAAAAGTATAATATGAGCTTTTTTATTTCAAGAAAAAAAAAACAAAGATACAACATTAAAAAATAATAATTTTATAAATAGTTACATTACTAGACAAAAAATTGTCGTAGAAATAACTAAAATTTTATTTTCTTATATGGAAGATACAAAAAAAAATTCATTTATACCTGTTATAATTACTGTTAAAATGGAACTTTTAAAATTTAAACACCCTGTAAATTTGTTATTTTAATTATTTATAAGTTTTTTTTTTTAATTGCTAAACTAATGTAGTTTTATACAATATCACAACTTTTGTTTTAGCAGTTATACTTACTTTTTAAATAAAAAGGGTGAAAATAATCTTTTAACGTATAATTGATAATATTTAGTTGAGATTTTTTTTTTGTATAGTTTATACAGCTAATGATATATTATCGTTTGCAAGCTCCACTATAAAAAACAAAAACTTTTATTTTGTTGTTCCTTTGAATTTTCTAATTATTCAATTATATAATAGTATTTTTTATTTACACAGTTGAAACAGTATATAACGTCATTGTTTTTTATTATTGATTTAGTAACAAAAATAAATTGTTTTTTATCCTTTTTTATGTTTTAGAAAACATTAATTAATTGATTATTACAGTATTATAATAATAAAGCTTTACTACAACTAACTTATTTTATTTAGCGACTCATTACTAATGGTTTTTCAAGCCTAAATAGATTTTAAATAACAAAAAAGGAAAGATATAAACATTTCCTAAAAAAAAAGAATTGATTTCTACTACAGTCTTGTATCAATAACGCAATTAAATTTGCTAATAATTCTCATATATTTAAATAAATAAACTTCTTATAAGTTTCTTAAAGTAACACTTCTGAATACAAACATATTTAAATTTGTTTAAACCTAAAACTATAAGTTTTATTATCGGTATAAAATGTTAGTATAAGTCTCAAACTTTAGTTATTTGTATCACAGGTTCAAGACTTGGTTCAGTCTTACATTTCACTTCGCCTTCCCCTTTACGTTTCTTACGTCTACCACTCTTCTGTTGGTAGCGGGTGGCAGCACTACGACCTGCAAACCCAGCTTCGGATGTCTTTCGTGTACGACACCGGCATCATGTGGGATCAAGGCATTGAAACATCCCCGGATGCGGAACTCAAAGGACTCTTGTACCTTACCAGCATGAAAATTCGCGACGACGGCCGCTTGGTGGTCAGTTTCCGAACAGAAGCCAAGTTCAGAGGATTGTTTGTCAAGGATCATCAGGAAAGCGATTTTGTTGCCACGGTGGTTAGCCCCTCCCACCCGCAACTTCAACTGACTCTGACTCTTGAAGAAAGCGAACAAAGCTACAACGACCCTCGACAAAAATGGTCGTTTGTGTCAGACTACGCAGTTAAGGACTACTCTGGAGTCTATACCGTGAAACTAGTACCTTGCACAGCATCTGCAGGAACAAAAAAACTATCTACCTCTTTTTGCAGCCCGAGAGATCTCCTCAGTTTCGATATAAACATAAGATTTCAACAAGTGAGTAATTAAAATTGAAAGCTGTTTTTTTTACTTTCGAATATCATAAATAAGTTTTTTGTAAGATTTTAAAATAGACTTTAAAAAAAAAAAAAAGAAAAGTACATACTATTTTTTAAAATAAGTATTAAACAGGTTAGCGATCCAGTCTCAGCAAAGTTTAGCTTGAACACGAATTTTTATCTTTTGAGCAAAAAATCATTATATTTATCTGATGGTTCTACTAGTTTTGATAAAGATGGTGATACTGCTTTTATTAAAGGTAATCGTCAATTTTTTATTTTCTATCAATGTGAGCTAAATTTCTCTAAAATTTAAGCTTAAAAAAGTTAAGTTTTTGAAAACAAAATTCTTTAGTTTGTGTTTATCAACTTAAATTGATTATATTGCTTACTGTTTTTAAAATCATAGATTTATGATTTTATAGGAGCCGAAATATTTGGTAGAGTTGTAGTTGACCCAGTTCATAAGATCGGCAACTCATTTGGTGTCAGCATCGAAAAAGTGTTTGTTTGTAGCGGAAATGGAGGGTATATTCCGAAGTTTGATCCAGAAAATGACGAATTTGGGTGCATAGCTAAAACCCAGACAATGGAACATCACTACAAAATTATTGTGAGTTTCTTTTGGTTACTTTATTAAGGTTTTTGCAAATCCTTTTCTTTGTTGAAATATAATACTATTTTTTATACTTTTTTTCACCTAAATCAAGTAATCATTATTTCTTATGATTACATGCTAAAATACTATAAAGTTGCTTACTTTTCATTTCATAAGTCTATTCTTTTCAAACTGATTTAGAAATAATATTAAAAAGACTTTAGATTTTTTAATAGTGCTTACTTTTTTAGATTAAACCGAATTTTCAAAAACTTAGACAAACCATAAATTATAGCTTTTCTAAATAAATAATAATTTCTGGTTATTTTCCGACGAAAATACATTTAACTAATTCTTTAAATTGGAGTTATGTTAAACTGTTAAACTTAGGCTATACTTGTAGTTCTAAGTATTATATACCGATTAAACACTTTAATAAACTTAGTTTTCTAATTCATAATAAATTTTCTTAAAATAATAAGTAAACATTGTTCTTATGTTTTAATTTAAAATAAACTAGTCTTCATTACAAATAAAGTAAGAGTTTTACTGCCAAGTGATCTGATAGTTATTTAAACTTCTACTCTACATACTTTAGTTACTTAATTAAAGTGCTTACTTAAAACAAGCTTCCCAACATTTTAAAACATTTAAGGTTACTATAAATAAGGCATAAGGTTATATTATTACATAATAACATTGAATACTCCTTTAATTTAAAAATATACGCTCTAACCAAAAAACAAACACAAGCATCATCACTAACTTATAACTAGAAACGTTTTGAAATACCTAATTAATTATGAAACACTAACAAAATTAATATTTCGGTAGTACTTAATAATATTTTTCAAGGACAAAGAGCAACCAGACTCGCAAGACTTGTATGCTGAACGTGTACCGTTTAAAGCGAAGCTGGCAGTTGACGATTCAGAAGCCTCTCAGTTGAAAAAACGATCTGATACAGACGGTTTCAGAATGAGTTCTAATCCTCTGTTTACTGTAAGTCAAACTAGAAAAATGTTAAAAATATTTTTTAAATCAAAAAATAAGTTATTTAGTCCTCAGAAAGTAGTTTAAAAAAAATTGAGTGTTTAACTGAATGAATTAAATTTTAATAAAAAACTAAAAACACTCTGAGTAAAAAATATAGTTTTAAGTATAACTTATAGTATACAAAAACATAGTATAAAAATATAATACTTATATTTTGATATAATAGTAATAAATAATAATAAAATATAATACTTATTTAGTACTTTTAGTATAAAAAGTATAGTTTTTAATAAAACATCATAGTGAATGAAAAAAGTTTTTATCCTTCTTTCACTCTTTTTTTACATTATTTTACTTACAAGTCTATATTTTTATATTTAAATCTGCTAAAGAAAAGTTTCACAAAAGAGAACTAAAATTCACAGGTGACAGCTGGGAGCGAGTGGTACTTACACATCATTTACACCATCAAAACGCACAACAAGCGAATTAAACGGCACAACATTGAAAGATCGAACGACATTTTACGCCAGAAAAGGTCGATAGGCAAGTATATAGAAAGTAAAATTGGAAAAAAACACAACCGAGGGACTCAAATGATGCACATAAGATTGGACAGAAGTTCCGAAAAGCCAAAAGAAAATTCGCCCATCAACAAAAGCAGTGTTCAAAAAGAAACAAAGAATGTGAAAAACGCAAGCAGTACTACGTGGGTGTTGATTGTAGTTGGAGTTCTTGTTGCAATCTTAGTCGCTGTTGTTGTTAGTATTTACAGCAGAAAGTTGCTTCTGAAAGCAAATCATACAAAAGCAAATGTAGCTTACAAGTCAGCAATTGTACGAAAAAAATCAACTGATGATAATAAAAAAGTGCAAAGAAAAGTCAATGCTGGCAAGATGCAGACAGTTTACACGAGTGTTGAAGGTTCAGAGGTTTGATGCACAAATTTACCAACATCGAATAAAAGAAACAGTAAAAATAGTTACAGTTTTTAAATAACAATTATTTTTAGCATAAATTTTTATCGACTGTACTACTGAACATAGTGCCTTTTATGGTATTAAAATAGCTATAGAACATTTTTCTCACTAGCTTTATTTTGAGTGGTTAGCGATCTTAGAAACTTTTACATTATAAGTTATTAAGAAAATATAAAAAAGAGTTGTTTTATTTTCTATTTAGAAGTCAAGTTATGTTGCTAAAACAGCTAAAGTTACGAAGTTTTTAAGTTCTTACTGCTAGTCGATAATGCAACAACTTTTTAGTTTACTTATTTTTTCAAAACCAATCCTTAAGTATCTTTTTCTAATCCTTTGTAAACATGCATAAAATTATAATTAAGTACCTACTGCATTAATTTTTTTGAAATAAAACTGAATTGTTTTGAGTACTTACTTGTTTACTTGTATAAATAGAAGTTAAATTAAATTTTTATTCCTAATATTCTTTACTAGTTTTACAGTAGTAGTTTAAACTATTTTATTCTTTAATTTTTACTTATAACTTTTTACTGTTTATGTAAAAGTTATAAAGTAATATTTTATAACTTTTGTATTATGTTTTTGAAACTTACTATCGTTTCTAACTCTTCTGTTTGCAATTTAAACGTTTTTTACTTTTACATTTCTACCTTCCATGTTTCTAACTCGGTACGTTTTTCTAACTTTTACATTTCTACCTTGAACGTTTTTGACTTTTACCTTTAAATAATTTTTTTACAATAAACTACAGAAAAACGAAACTATTTTTAATGCTTTGTATGTCATTATTTTTTATAAGTTAAACCGTCGCTTTTACAACTGTTAACAAAAAACGTGTTTGTAGTGTAGTGTTACTTATTTTAAAAAAATATAAACACATCATTTTAATCATCAAAAATTTAAATGTTCAATTTAAACAAAAATAACAAGTAAGACGACGATTTTGTAATAGGTAATGTTCTAAAAGATGAAATACATTTTTAAAAACGCGATTAAAGTTATAAGTTTAAAAAAGTTAACTTGTTTTTAAAAGTCACTGTAAATATTTAGAAATATTACATTATAGTAATAATTAAAAAAGTTTAAAAATATTGAAACATACCGAGTTATAAAGAAATGTGAATAGAATTAAAAGAGTAGAAAAATAATAAATTAACCGTTTATCATATAAACGTACAACTATACTTACCGTATTTCAAATCTTGTGTATTAAAAATAAAAACTGTATAAATTTTTATTCTATTGTTTTAGTTTCTTATACGAACATCGTCATTCGTCCTTTTTTTACTAGTTTGGTGAAAGTTTTAAGAGCTGGTAAGTTTAAGAAAGTTTTTTTAATAACAGTTCTCATTTGATATTCAATTTACATTTAGCTACGAAGTTGTTTTCTGTATTTAGTTCACTGTTCTTGAGATACGGTTTGTTTTATAGGGGTAAAAACATGAATTATTAATCGATTATTAATAGAACTCATAGATAGATGTATTCATTATAAAAAATATGATAACATTTTAAGAAGAAACCTTAAATTAATAAAATATTAAACGTTGAGTTTGGTGTCTTTAAATATGATTTTAATAACATAAATTTCTAGTTAGATTAAAGTGTAACATAACTATTCAACTAATCCTAAAAAAAAACTATTAAGTCATGTATGTCCTTTAACGTCAGACCTGGAGAAGACGTTAAAAAGTACTCGTGGTGTGCGACTCCATTGCCAAAAGGTTCTTCATGCACCAGATCCTAAGACCAATAATTTTGAGCTTCTTTTTTGTTGTTCAATAAATTATAACAATGTTACTAAAATTTATATTTTAAGCATGGACAAAAACATCTAGCTTAATGTGATTTTAAATTAAGGACTCAAATACCTAATGACTTAAACACGAAAGCCTCTTGAAAGGTTTTAGAAAGAACTAAGGTTCGTTTTAATAAACAACAATCAAATAAAGGTGTTATAAATATTTTCAAGAAAATATTATTTTTATATGAATTATGAGAATACTTATTAATATATTATCTTGGAGACAAGTCATTATTGTTTACATTTTTAAAATAAATAATTAATAATTGGTTTAGATGACATTGGTTTAGTTTTGATTGTAGCAATTATATATTTTATGCTTATTGTATTTTAGTTTTTTACTACACAATTTTATCTAAAAATTAATTTAATACTCTTTTTTTTGCATTTTAAATTATAACTAAGTTTAATATAGTAAGCAGATACAATATATCTTCTCCTAAAAAAATACTTCTGTTGATTATGTAAAGTTATTAATGAGCTAATATTTTTGTTGTGGTTGTTTTCTGAAGTTTAAGTTTTTTCGTGATAAATTTTTTTTTGTATAAATCAATACCGTTTAAGTAAGTTGATTTTCAAATATTTTATTCTACGATATCAAGTTATAGTTAAATATATAGGAATAGACAATTTTTTTTGTTGTATATATATTTTTTTAATTACAAAGATTGAAAAAGAAACCTATGTATTTTTTAAGGTTTCGATTGATCAAAAGTTCTTCTATTATGTATTATAAATGAAAAAAAAAATATAAGTTTATACACAGTATATTAATAAATATGTTTTAAAAAAACTGCCAAAAACATCAAATATTTTTATGAAGTACAGAATGTTTTAATAACTGCTTATCAATTTTCTAAAATTTAAAACTTATTTACAACTTTTTTTGTTTTAATGCAATTAATGTTAAATAAAACAAATTTATGACATAGAATAAAAACAAAAGTAAGTAAATTTTTTGAAAGTCTAAAGTTTTTGTTCTTTTATATCTTACACTGGCTATGCAGATATTCTTTTAAACAATCTTAAAAAACTTATATAGTTGTAATGACGCTTTGTAAAAATTTTTGTCTACTATAAATCTATTACTTAGTTCTAAAAATAAATTAAAATAAAGGTTAAAGTCTACAGAGCCTAAAACCTGAGCTTTCTAATGCCGTGAGACAAGCTTAAGTTAACAAAGGTTTTATCATAGCAATTCGATCATCAGACCACAAACCCTAGGTAGAAAGTTTTCGGTTGCGGCTCACTGACATAATAGTTTTAATAAAAACGAAACCCGGTTCTCAGCCTACCGAAAGCTTGTGGTCTGATGATCGAATTGATATGGTAAAATTTTTATTAACTTAATACTAACAAGTAAAATATAACTTATTTTTAAATCCATTTTTTACCTTTATCCTTATCTAGATGAAAATACATAAACCTTATTACGCTCTGTCGTTACATTTTTTAGAGTCAAATTTGTTTACTTATTTTATTTACTGTAAAGGCTTTAGTTATCAAATAAATATTTTAAATCATTTAAGATTTCCATTATATATATATATATATAAAAGTTTATTTCAAGATGTAAAACTCAAAGGACTCGAGTTTCGTGCCTATGCACTCATCAGCTTCAAAACAAGTTTAAAATAAAGCACAAAACAAAAAACGTAAATGATAATTATATATATATATGTATTATATATATATAATTATATATAAAATAAGGTTAATGTTTAAACGTAAACACTTTCAACTGAGCCCACTTGAAGGGCTTTTAAATAATTTATTCAAATGGCGATTTTAAAAATTCTGGAACATATGTTTCACAAAGCTTTAATTTTTCATAAAGCTTTGATCATCAGCCAGTTAAATTCAAAATACAAAGCACTGTACTAAACAAAGATACAAAAGTTATGCAAAAAAACAAAAAACAGTATTACGTAATATTGTACATTACAAATATTCAGTACAAAAATCGATCTACCTTCTAACTAATTAAACAACTAAAATTCACGAAAACAACAGTTAATTGACTATAAAATGCTTCAAAATTTGTTGTGTTTTAAAAGAAGCTTTTTTATATGTCGACAAGACGATATAAATTCGCTTCGCTTATTTAAACAACCTTCCCTTTTTAACGCATACATAACGGCTGTTGATTCTTTTAAGCACAGCCTACAAACAGGGTTGTTACCTGTACCAGGGTGTATACGAAAATGAAACTGAGCTTTCGAAGTATGTTTGCGGCCTTAAGCGCAAAAACATTGATTTTAAATTAACTTGGGAGGTGATAAAAAGAGCACAGCCAATAGCAAATAGTAACAACCCTGTTTGTAGGCTGTGCTTAAAAGAATCAACAGCCGTTATGTATGCGTTAAAAAGGGAAGGTTGTTTAAATAAGCGAAGCGAATTTATATCGTCTTGTCGACATATAAAAAAGCTTCTTTTAAAACACAACAAATTTTGAAGCATTTTATAGTCAATTAACTGTTGTTTTCGTGAATTTTAGTTGTTTAATTAGTTAGAAGGTAGATCGATTTTTGTACTGAATATTTGTAATGTACAATATTACGTCATACTGTTTTTTGTTTTTTTGCATAACTTTTGTATCTTTGTTTAGTACAGTGCTTTGTATTTTGAATTTAACTGGCTGATGATCAAAGCTTTATGAAAAATTAAAGCTTTGTGAAACATATGTTCCAGAATTTTTAAAATCGCCATTTGAATAAATTATTTAAAAGCCCTTCAAGTGGGCTCAGTTGAAAGTGTTTACGTTTAAACATTAACCTTATTTTATATATAATTATATATATATAATACATATATATATATAATTATCATTTACGTTTTTTGTTTTGTGCTTTATTTTAAACTTGTTTTGAAGCTGATGAGTGCATAGGCACGAAACTCGAGTCCTTTGAGTTTTACATCTTGAAATAAACTTTTATATATATATATATATAATGGAAATCTTAAATGATTTAAAATATTTATTTGATAACTAAAGCCTTTACAGTAAATAAAATAAGTAAACAAATTTGACTCTAAAAAATGTAACGACAGAGCGTAATAAGGTTTATGTATTTTCATCTAGATAAGGATAAAGGTAAAAAATGGATTTAAAAATAAGTTATATTTTACTTGTTAGTATTAAGTTAATAAAAATTTTACCATATCAATTCGATCATCAGACCACAAGCTTTCGGTAGGCTGAGAACCGGGTTTCGTTTTTATTAAAACTATTATGTCAGTGAGCCGCAACCGAAAACTTTCTACCTAGGGTTTGTGGTCTGATGATCGAATTGCTATGATAAAACCTTTGTTAACTTAAGCTTGTCTCACGGCATTAGAAAGCTCAGGTTTTAGGCTCTGTAGACTTTAACCTTTATTTTAATTTATTTTTAGAACTAAGTAATAGATTTATAGTAGACAAAAATTTTTACAAAGCGTCATTACAACTATATAAGTTTTTTAAGATTGTTTAAAAGAATATCTGCATAGCCAGTGTAAGATATAAAAGAACAAAAACTTTAGACTTTCAAAAAATTTACTTACTTTTGTTTTTATTCTATGTCATAAATTTGTTTTATTTAACATTAATTGCATTAAAACAAAAAAAGTTGTAAATAAGTTTTAAATTTTAGAAAATTGATAAGCAGTTATTAAAACATTCTGTACTTCATAAAAATATTTGATGTTTTTGGCAGTTTTTTTAAAACATATTTATTAATATACTGTGTATAAACTTATATTTTTTTTTTCATTTATAATACATAATAGAAGAACTTTTGATCAATCGAAACCTTAAAAAATACATAGGTTTCTTTTTCAATCTTTGTAATTAAAAAAATATATATACAACAAAAAAAATTGTCTATTCCTATATATTTAACTATAACTTGATATCGTAGAATAAAATATTTGAAAATCAACTTACTTAAACGGTATTGATTTATACAAAAAAAAATTTATCACGAAAAAACTTAAACTTCAGAAAACAACCACAACAAAAATATTAGCTCATTAATAACTTTACATAATCAACAGAAGTATTTTTTTAGGAGAAGATATATTGTATCTGCTTACTATATTAAACTTAGTTATAATTTAAAATGCAAAAAAAAGAGTATTAAATTAATTTTTAGATAAAATTGTGTAGTAAAAAACTAAAATACAATAAGCATAAAATATATAATTGCTACAATCAAAACTAAACCAATGTCATCTAAACCAATTATTAATTATTTATTTTAAAAATGTAAACAATAATGACTTGTCTCCAAGATAATATATTAATAAGTATTCTCATAATTCATATAAAAATAATATTTTCTTGAAAATATTTATAACACCTTTATTTGATTGTTGTTTATTAAAACGAACCTTAGTTCTTTCTAAAACCTTTCAAGAGGCTTTCGTGTTTAAGTCATTAGGTATTTGAGTCCTTAATTTAAAATCACATTAAGCTAGATGTTTTTGTCCATGCTTAAAATATAAATTTTAGTAACATTGTTATAATTTATTGAACAACAAAAAAGAAGCTCAAAATTATTGGTCTTAGGATCTGGTGCATGAAGAACCTTTTGGCAATGGAGTCGCACACCACGAGTACTTTTTAACGTCTTCTCCAGGTCTGACGTTAAAGGACATACATGACTTAATAGTTTTTTTTTAGGATTAGTTGAATAGTTATGTTACACTTTAATCTAACTAGAAATTTATGTTATTAAAATCATATTTAAAGACACCAAACTCAACGTTTAATATTTTATTAATTTAAGGTTTCTTCTTAAAATGTTATCATATTTTTTATAATGAATACATCTATCTATGAGTTCTATTAATAATCGATTAATAATTCATGTTTTTACCCCTATAAAACAAACCGTATCTCAAGAACAGTGAACTAAATACAGAAAACAACTTCGTAGCTAAATGTAAATTGAATATCAAATGAGAACTGTTATTAAAAAAACTTTCTTAAACTTACCAGCTCTTAAAACTTTCACCAAACTAGTAAAAAAAGGACGAATGACGATGTTCGTATAAGAAACTAAAACAATAGAATAAAAATTTATACAGTTTTTATTTTTAATACACAAGATTTGAAATACGGTAAGTATAGTTGTACGTTTATATGATAAACGGTTAATTTATTATTTTTCTACTCTTTTAATTCTATTCACATTTCTTTATAACTCGGTATGTTTCAATATTTTTAAACTTTTTTAATTATTACTATAATGTAATATTTCTAAATATTTACAGTGACTTTTAAAAACAAGTTAACTTTTTTAAACTTATAACTTTAATCGCGTTTTTAAAAATGTATTTCATCTTTTAGAACATTACCTATTACAAAATCGTCGTCTTACTTGTTATTTTTGTTTAAATTGAACATTTAAATTTTTGATGATTAAAATGATGTGTTTATATTTTTTTAAAATAAGTAACACTACACTACAAACACGTTTTTTGTTAACAGTTGTAAAAGCGACGGTTTAACTTATAAAAAATAATGACATACAAAGCATTAAAAATAGTTTCGTTTTTCTGTAGTTTATTGTAAAAAAATTATTTAAAGGTAAAAGTCAAAAACGTTCAAGGTAGAAATGTAAAAGTTAGAAAAACGTACCGAGTTAGAAACATGGAAGGTAGAAATGTAAAAGTAAAAAACGTTTAAATTGCAAACAGAAGAGTTAGAAACGATAGTAAGTTTCAAAAACATAATACAAAAGTTATAAAATATTACTTTATAACTTTTACATAAACAGTAAAAAGTTATAAGTAAAAATTAAAGAATAAAATAGTTTAAACTACTACTGTAAAACTAGTAAAGAATATTAGGAATAAAAATTTAATTTAACTTCTATTTATACAAGTAAACAAGTAAGTACTCAAAACAATTCAGTTTTATTTCAAAAAAATTAATGCAGTAGGTACTTAATTATAATTTTATGCATGTTTACAAAGGATTAGAAAAAGATACTTAAGGATTGGTTTTGAAAAAATAAGTAAACTAAAAAGTTGTTGCATTATCGACTAGCAGTAAGAACTTAAAAACTTCGTAACTTTAGCTGTTTTAGCAACATAACTTGACTTCTAAATAGAAAATAAAACAACTCTTTTTTATATTTTCTT
Organism: Thalia democratica; assembly: GCF_965202585.1. Classification (NCBI taxonomy): domain Eukaryota; kingdom Metazoa; phylum Chordata; class Thaliacea; order Salpida; family Salpidae; genus Thalia; species Thalia democratica. The sequence goes on along the minus strand of NC_139173.1, from coordinate 12,332,449 downwards.
AATAACTTATAATGTAAAAGTTTCTAAGATCGCTAACCACTCAAAATAAAGCTAGTGAGAAAAATGTTCTATAGCTATTTTAATACCATAAAAGGCACTATGTTCAGTAGTACAGTCGATAAAAATTTATGCTAAAAATAATTGTTATTTAAAAACTGTAACTATTTTTACTGTTTCTTTTATTCGATGTTGGTAAATTTGTGCATCAAACCTCTGAACCTTCAACACTCGTGTAAACTGTCTGCATCTTGCCAGCATTGACTTTTCTTTGCACTTTTTTATTATCATCAGTTGATTTTTTTCGTACAATTGCTGACTTGTAAGCTACATTTGCTTTTGTATGATTTGCTTTCAGAAGCAACTTTCTGCTGTAAATACTAACAACAACAGCGACTAAGATTGCAACAAGAACTCCAACTACAATCAACACCCACGTAGTACTGCTTGCGTTTTTCACATTCTTTGTTTCTTTTTGAACACTGCTTTTGTTGATGGGCGAATTTTCTTTTGGCTTTTCGGAACTTCTGTCCAATCTTATGTGCATCATTTGAGTCCCTCGGTTGTGTTTTTTTCCAATTTTACTTTCTATATACTTGCCTATCGACCTTTTCTGGCGTAAAATGTCGTTCGATCTTTCAATGTTGTGCCGTTTAATTCGCTTGTTGTGCGTTTTGATGGTGTAAATGATGTGTAAGTACCACTCGCTCCCAGCTGTCACCTGTGAATTTTAGTTCTCTTTTGTGAAACTTTTCTTTAGCAGATTTAAATATAAAAATATAGACTTGTAAGTAAAATAATGTAAAAAAAGAGTGAAAGAAGGATAAAAACTTTTTTCATTCACTATGATGTTTTATTAAAAACTATACTTTTTATACTAAAAGTACTAAATAAGTATTATATTTTATTATTATTTATTACTATTATATCAAAATATAAGTATTATATTTTTATACTATGTTTTTGTATACTATAAGTTATACTTAAAACTATATTTTTTACTCAGAGTGTTTTTAGTTTTTTATTAAAATTTAATTCATTCAGTTAAACACTCAATTTTTTTTAAACTACTTTCTGAGGACTAAATAACTTATTTTTTGATTTAAAAAATATTTTTAACATTTTTCTAGTTTGACTTACAGTAAACAGAGGATTAGAACTCATTCTGAAACCGTCTGTATCAGATCGTTTTTTCAACTGAGAGGCTTCTGAATCGTCAACTGCCAGCTTCGCTTTAAACGGTACACGTTCAGCATACAAGTCTTGCGAGTCTGGTTGCTCTTTGTCCTTGAAAAATATTATTAAGTACTACCGAAATATTAATTTTGTTAGTGTTTCATAATTAATTAGGTATTTCAAAACGTTTCTAGTTATAAGTTAGTGATGATGCTTGTGTTTGTTTTTTGGTTAGAGCGTATATTTTTAAATTAAAGGAGTATTCAATGTTATTATGTAATAATATAACCTTATGCCTTATTTATAGTAACCTTAAATGTTTTAAAATGTTGGGAAGCTTGTTTTAAGTAAGCACTTTAATTAAGTAACTAAAGTATGTAGAGTAGAAGTTTAAATAACTATCAGATCACTTGGCAGTAAAACTCTTACTTTATTTGTAATGAAGACTAGTTTATTTTAAATTAAAACATAAGAACAATGTTTACTTATTATTTTAAGAAAATTTATTATGAATTAGAAAACTAAGTTTATTAAAGTGTTTAATCGGTATATAATACTTAGAACTACAAGTATAGCCTAAGTTTAACAGTTTAACATAACTCCAATTTAAAGAATTAGTTAAATGTATTTTCGTCGGAAAATAACCAGAAATTATTATTTATTTAGAAAAGCTATAATTTATGGTTTGTCTAAGTTTTTGAAAATTCGGTTTAATCTAAAAAAGTAAGCACTATTAAAAAATCTAAAGTCTTTTTAATATTATTTCTAAATCAGTTTGAAAAGAATAGACTTATGAAATGAAAAGTAAGCAACTTTATAGTATTTTAGCATGTAATCATAAGAAATAATGATTACTTGATTTAGGTGAAAAAAAGTATAAAAAATAGTATTATATTTCAACAAAGAAAAGGATTTGCAAAAACCTTAATAAAGTAACCAAAAGAAACTCACAATAATTTTGTAGTGATGTTCCATTGTCTGGGTTTTAGCTATGCACCCAAATTCGTCATTTTCTGTATCAAACTTCGGAATATACCCTCCATTTCCGCTACAAACAAACACTTTTTCGATGC